>NW_026947497.1:31816993-36816993 GCF_034190915.1 Cavia porcellus
CTTTTGTTAAAGGCATTTAGCAGGTAAAATTAGGTTCCCACATCACTTGACCTACCTATACAGAGATTACATGGGTGGCCCTGAATTAACCAAGTAAATACTTTAAGTTTGGTTCAAGATAGTGACCCAGAAAACACCATGCGGTGATCTGAAACCCACATGGTACCTGAAAGATGGAGGGGGTCTTTGAGAAATGATGTGAGTGCCTAAAGGACATGGATGGCAAACCCTTTAGATATAAAGTGCCCAAACTGCAATTCAAACCTACTTAGCACAAACAATGAGCACTACAATTAAGCCAGAATACTGAGGTTTTAGTTTAGAAAGAACAAATTTGTGCATTAACATCTTTTGTCTCACAAGAAGAACACAGTAACAGAGCTTTCAGTAAAATACACAGCTTTTACTGAAAGGTTAAAGGTGCATTTGGCATGCTTTTGCACAGTTAATGTGATCTTTGCTGTTGTGTGCACACAGATACTCTGTCAGACCTCAGCTCGGGTGACTTGGCTCTGTGCCTATAGAGATGGCTCTGTTTGCTCACTGTAGCACATGTGCCACAGATTTGTCACCGCTGCTAGAGGACCTGTGAGGAGATCTCAGACAACAGTCCCTGTAAAGAAAACTGGTACCTCAGGCTTGCAACTGTGAGAAATTGCATTCCACTTGAAAGTTTACTGCATTCAAATTTAATTTCAAAGATGACGTTCTACACGACCTATAGATCATAACCCATCCCAATCATGCACTGGGTATTTGCTTAGTAAACTATAAGCAGATACCTCAGCCATGTGGTAGTGTAATTTACAAACACTTAATTTTTTTTGTAATTATTATCTTAATCCAGTAGGTATGCAGTAACATTGTACAAATCACCAAATAATACACATGTAAACTATCCACTAATCAAATTATATCTAGTTATATAAACAATATAAACAAAATTATATATAGTTATATAAACAATTCAAGCAATAATTACATTATAAATGTTTAAAAATGTGTTACTGAAATTTTTTTTTAACCTTAGTAGATAATATGATTGGAAACTTTTAGTGTAGACATACCATAATCAAAATTGTCTTAATTTATTATTTATGGCAATTGTTGAATTCAAATTTACATATAGCATCACCTTTATGATTTTGCTTTACTACTAGAAAAACAATTTAAAAACTTGCTTTTCATGTTACAAAAAGGACCTATGGTGGGAGTTTACTATGATACTCACATGAATTTTCAGTAATGCTAAGTGACAATTATTTGACTACAAATTAAATTAGTTACATACTTTATTTTTTTTACTGTATAAAGTTCTGAAAAGCTCATTTTGTAAGCTTAATTACAAATTACAAAATGCATACTTTTTGTGTTAAGACAATCATCAGCAATTGTGCTATCTACAGAACTTACACTTTATTATACTCAATTTCATGACTATATTTAATTTATTATCTTACATTGATTGACAACATATTCATTTTATATGCTAACAAGAGACTCACATACTTTTACAATGATTACCTCAGGCAAGATGATATTGATAAACATCATTTCAAATTTTCCAAAAAGTTTTGATGTTATCATTATACTATGTATCTATGTATTCTCCACAGATTTAAAATTGTATTTGAAAATAAAATTCTTAAATTGATATTATCTAAAAATAATAAAGCAAAGATATCTAATTGTTCTGATAAGGAAGCTGGATTTTGACAAGCAGTCCTAGTCATGGTAGCCTGGGTTTATGGATCTTTAATATACGTCCAAAGAGTGAAACCTTCCTTAGCATCAGCATATAGGCTGACATCAAACTTTTCAATATTTTACAAATCATAAAAATTTAAAGAAGAATTCTGTGCTGTTTCTAGGTCATGAAGTGTTCAGTTACTTGCCTAAGAAAATTGAAATTACATTTACAATTTTTTGTCATTGTCTGTTAAATTTTGTTAGCCAAGGATATTATTTAAATAACAATGAATAGAAAAGTGAGTATCCTTCATAAGTAAAACACATACCTTAAAACAGCCTAGCCACAACTGCAGAAACTGACTTAGCATGCAGAAGATCATGAATATGAATGGCAATTACGGGTTATACTAAGTATGCCTTCATTTAACTTTACTCTTATGCAAATCTTTATTCAATGCATTTTTTACAACATTGGCCCTACCCTACTATAATAAAGGCAGGGAAGCCACTGAGAGGTCAATTAAAGTTGAATAACTAAGCCCCAGCCCAGCATTTTAAGAAATCAGGGTTATAGTGTATTACATACTAAAAACAGTTCATTAAAGAATTTAGAGTAACAGTTTAGAATTTGTTGTTAGCTTTTCGTATTACTGTCTGAGAAACAGGTGCCAGATTTAATTGGCAAACACTTTTCTTTTCATTTGCAGGAAAAATTAGTGTCTATGCTCTTTCCAATAAATTAGATGTTGTACCTGTTCTGAATTGAGTAGCACTAACTACTGATTGTAATCAAAGCAGATAGATAGCCTATCTCTTGTCTAAGACTTCTCCATCTGGTGCTTATATACACCTTAGAAAACAAGAAACTGATGTGCTTTTGATATAGTAAGTTAGTTTGTAGATATCATGCTGTCTTGGTAAATATCTGATGGAATGATGTAACAAATAATCTCTCAGTTTGGAATGTTAGAAAGAGTTGTATAGCACATATGTGTAGTATATTGTAAATTTCCAGAATTTTTCTCTTCAATGCATTTTTCTAATATATATATGGTGTATATGTGGTTCTTCTCAATACTACAAAACTACGACTTCAATTTGTTAATAGTGTTCATATATTCTTTAAAAATCAAGAACAGCTTTAAATTGTTTATGAGAAATTAGTACACTTAGGTCAATTTCACATAAGTGTACAATTACTTATTGCCATGAAATTTTTAATCTGAGGTAAACCCAGAAGTATAAAGTCACAGGTATAAGAAATCTTCTAAATGGTTAGTGACCAGATTACTTACAGTGAATACAATTTATTAGCTATGTTGGGCAAATATGGTCTAACAATCCCTGGAATTATTCTTTAACTAAATACATTTTAATAATAAAGATATCATAGTATTTTGATGAAAATGCCGAACCCAAACTTTTAATAACTCTTAAAAGGCTATAGTTCCAGCAGATATCGAACTGTTGATTCTATTCTAAAATTAGATTAGAAATAATTTTAATGAATCCCTACTAAGCTTATCTATTTCCGCATCGTCTACTCCATGTAGGAGGTGTTCAGCACCTGAGTTTTGACTTCTATCTGACCACTAAGTGGGACAAGGTGGGCACTGCGTCCGCATAGCCGCGTGTGAAGAAGTGACTTGAGTTTTGTTATCACTCGAGTCACCTGTACTTCATAGGAAGTTTATCATAGATCCTGGGAGTGAAATTGTTTCTTTATCCTTTTCAAGACAAATTTATTCTTTTCGTACTCAAATTATTATATATTTTGTTAAGTGTTGTTTGATTTTTTCCTCTTGTCTCCTATATGATTTTGCTTGTATTTTTAATAACAAATAATATAATTGTTTTATATATAACATTTTAATAATTTTTAAAATGGGGAAGAACAAAGGCATAAATTGAGAAAGTGGAGGGGATTATATTTCTGAGTGATATTATTCCAACTTTATTTAAAAAGTCTCTAAAATAGTGTCTATTTGGAATGTTCTATTCAATTAACTGATGAATTCATGTAAATTAGATAAGTTTTATTAGCACAAAAGATTGTGATGTATTTTCCAGAAAATAAAATAATCTTCACATAAAAATATTCAGTATCAGATGTTTATAAGTATGGTATGTAGAAAAATTGTTTGATAAGGTATTTGTATTTTTTTGGAAACCAAAGTCTTCTGGTTTAAATATATATATGTATATATATATTACATATACATTCAGAATCTGTAAAATCTGTCAGTTAAACACAATTGCAGACCTACAGAAATCTTCATGATATACTGTAAAGGGACAGAAGTTCTTTTTCATGTTACACGGTATGAATTCTTCCCTTTGATGTAACTGAAAATTGAAGACTATACTTGAGAGTCCCAAGCTACAGGTTTTGGTAACTTCATACCTTCCGGTCATATTATAAAAATTATCATAAATATAACCCCTGTGCTTTACATTCTCCTGACACTGCTGATTAATAGCAGATTGAGGCATGGGTGACTAGCAATATAGATCAACCTTAATTTGACTGAGACTCTGCTTAATCCCCTCAAACTAAATGAAACCAGTGTGCTTATTTGTTTATCATGGATATTGCATTCATAAGTTCTTATAAAACAATTTAAGAAACAATTATAGGAAAGCACCTCATTGAACATTATTTCTATAAGGAGAAATTATAACAATCTTTTAATGATCATGCATTTGGAAAAATATCAGCGAGGAAGGGGAAGAAGAAATGTAACAATGGAAAAAGGGTGTATTTATATACGCCGGAATATTACTCTGCCATAAAGAAGGATGAACTTGAGTCATTTGTTTGAAAATCAGTGCACATTAAGACCATAATGATAAGCAAAATACACAAAAGCATAAATATTGCATAATTTCTCTTATCTGAGAAAAGCAAAATATAAATAAAGAATAAAAGATATTAGGAGGTAGGGAGACAGATCTTTTTTAATGGGAAGGAGATCAAGAGATAAAGGAAAGAGAAAAGGACACAAAAGAAAGTGCATGTGTACAAGGACTGATAGGTGCTATGTATCTGAATCTGCTCCCCACGAGGAAATTAATCATTATGTACTACCAACATGTACTAAAATTTTTTTAAGTTTATTTCTATAAAGCAACTTGATCTTTTCTTTAGAGTTTTCATGAATTGTTTAAGAATTATCCATTTTTCTTTTAAGATCTTATAGAACTTGTTGTTTATTGAAATAATGGCTTTATAGTACCATATATGTACAGAGTCCTAAGTCATTATTTACATGTGTTTAGATTTCTGTGGAAATCCTTGTTTGTGTATATATATATATATATATATATATATATATATACACATACCAGATTAGATTGATGACTAGTGGTCCGCTTAAAAGATGTTCTCACACAAAATTTAATTTGATATATTTAATAGCTTCAGTGTTTGAAATCTATGCAAGTTTCATACTGAAATATTCACATGGTTGTCTCTACACTATGACAAAGAATGTATTCTAAAGTTGATATCAAACAAAAAAAATTACCTAATGTATATGATATACAATTTTATGCGATTGTCTGTATATAATTAGAAAATAAATTGAGATTTCTGCACTATTTTATTTCATAGAATTAATTCTGCTGAGGTGTCAGTTTTACTATATGGGTATATACTTGTAGGAAATCATATGTACATATTTATATGTACAGATAGATAAAAGTCACAGAGAGAGAAAGAGGGGGGATAGACATATGCTGGAAAAAGTATTGTTTTGTTTATCATAGAAAATAAATAGAAGCCATATGCAGAAAGGAGGATTGGTCTCTTTACAGATTAAGTACTTAAACTTTTTAAAAGTAATGGAATTTCTTCCTTTAAATATCGAGTTGCCCAACTCTAATAATAGCAAGCCTAGTTTTAAATCTATGCAGGACCAAAGCAGTATAACGTTCCCATGAAGAGGCTGCCGCTACATCTGCTGCCCAGTGAGAACTGGCGCGTGTGGACCGCAGTTTCCACACGGAGAGGAAACTTCATTGGATCAGCCCACAGACAAAGAGCAGCACAGTGGCTGCTTCATAATGACAGAGCAACTGCTGTAGAAGACTAATTACCGTTAGTTACTGCAGCGATTTCCAACTTGAATAGAAACTCTGGGAGGAAAAAGGAGAATTGGAGAGCGAGTGGAAACAATTTGAACTAAACTCTAAGGCTGGAGTATAGAATTCAAAAGAAGAATGAGGGGAGGGAAAAGGAAGACACAGACATAATGCTGGAACAGATGGATATTTTTTTCTCTTTTCTGTATCAAAGGTAATGAAGACACAAAAGAGAAATTTAGCTCCAAAATCATGTTGCTCCTTCGCCATCCTGCAAAGAACAGAAGAGGGAAAAACAGACCCTGCAATGAAAATTAAGTGCTGTGCGGCCGCCAGCTGTCTTCTGTCGTTGCCCAGTTTTTGAGTGATTAAAAGAGAAGTTACAAGCTACAAAACTTCACCTGCTTTTTCACGTGGGATTTGGATGTTGGAACACAGTAAATGTTTTGGCACAGATGAAATTCACGAGTTTACTTCATTAAACTCTTCAGGGAAATTTTCTTAGTAAGGAGCACTATTTTTTGTTTTTGCAGAATAATATTCTTCATGGGAAGCATGAAATTTATATTGAAAAAATGTATTTTATTTACAATCAAAGCTTGTATATAGCAACATGCATAGATATACATAACTAGCAGTAGCACAGCTATTAATAGTTAAAATATGGATCTTATGTGTTTATTTAGCTGATTGTAGTATAATATATATATATATATATATATATATATATAGCATTTCTACCAAAATTACAAAGTATCAGGTAATTCCAGCCCATGAAAACTCTTCTATATAATATTACCAAATTTATTTTTATAAAGCTAGTTTGGAAAATGAAACATGTGAGATGGGACGTAGGTGCATGAGGAGGATATTGTTAGGAGGATATTGTGTTTCCGACAGTATGCCAGTAAGATCTATGGTACCAAAAACATAGAGATAGAACTGACAATATAGTTGATGTATTTTGAACACAAAATCAACAGAAACTGCTGACTGAGTGCACGAAGAAGATGAAGAAAATATGTCATAAGGCCATCTTAACTTTTGATGTACACATTCTTTGGGTGACACAGAAAACCTTAGATATTTTAAAAACGAAATTAATGGATACTGTTGCCATCCTAAACCAGAACAGTGTAAAATACTTTGGTAGGTAACTTTAGTTGCACATTCAGTGAAATGTGCCCCAATTTAAAGTCTAAAACCTTGAAAGATGATTAGTATTTTCACCTGACTTCTTTCTATTACAGAAAAATTTAGTTGTTAAAAAAATAAGAAAATTCTTCTAAACTGAAAATGAAACAAGTACCTTTGCAATTAAGTAACTTAAAGCATGAAAATTTGTTGGTAATCTGTAGATTTAACTGTCTGGCTGGTATTTTCAAAGTACAAGGAGAGCAAATTCTATGTTAGTTTGGTATTAGATCTATATTTTCAGAAGGCTTCATAGAATATTACAAGGACCAACACTGTGTGCATAATAATGTGAAATGGAATAAAAGTATGTTTATGAAAAGCTACCTTACTCATTAAAATACTACTTATTAAATGAATATATAATTGAAAAATAATTTTTCAGTCATATCATTAGTCTGATTAAAAGTACGATATATCTATTTACCTTGTATATTACAATGGTTCTAATTTCATAATATCACCAATAATGCTTGCTGTTTGTGTCACTTTGCGAGGTATGTTTCTTATTTCTTTGATAGTAGTCACACCAATTCAGCATATGAGGTTTTATCTCTGTGTAGTTTTAATTTGCACTCTGTAATGATCACTAATGATGAGCATATTTCTATATGCATTTTGGCAATTTTTATATCATCCGTAAGTAAAAATTCATCCCAATCCTTCATGAATTTTTTATTTATTTTAAACAGATTAAGACAGAAGAGGACAAAACAAAGGAGGTCAGAACAGAACAATGTAAGCAACACAGCATTTCCAACAAGATAACCCGGATACTAACAGTAAATACCATAATGTCTCTTTGAAATAGTTGAACATAACATCACATACGATAATTTGAAATATAACAAAATAGTATAAAACCATTCATGAGAATGAAAGTATTACAGGACATTAGGAATCAAATAATAGAAAATGAGCAATGGCTATTATATTATCTCATTTTCCATAGAAAATTTGTTTATACTATCACACATATTAAAATCCAATTAGACACAACATGTATGCACCAATGGAAACAGAAGAACAAAAGCATGGTAGGACTTCAAAGCAACATGCTATGAAATCAGCAATAGCTGCAATAGTGTTTTCTTCAAAATAGCTGTTCATACAATCACACATAATAAAACCAAACAAAACAGAATAAAACTATTCCAACTAATGAATGAAAACATTATATGACTTCAAAGTAATGTTATGGGGAAACATGATAACCATAAGATCTTATGTACTCTTAACAGTTCTTACACTAGGAAGAGTATGGCATTTGTACACTTAAGTTAGATTTATTTCACTAATGAGTATGGTCTCAAATTGTGTCTATTTATGAATATCTCAGTTTTATCATTCTTTATAGCTGAGTAGTATTCCATTGTATAGAAATACCATGGTATTTTTATCCATTCCTCAGTTGATGGACACTTAGGTTGTTTCCAAGGTCTGGCTATTACAAATTGTGCTGCTATAAACATGGGTGCACATATATCACTGTGGTACGATGTTTTCTGGGAATATGCTTAGAGTGGAATAGCTGGATCAATGGGACTTCCAATCCCTCCTTTTTGAGAAATCTCCAGACTGACCTTCACAATGATTGCACCACAGTCTACACTCACACCAACAGTGTGGGAAAGGTCCCTTTTCCCTACAGCTTCTCCAGCATTTGTTGTTGGTAGTTTTCTTAATTCTGGCTATTCTTTCTGGAGTGAGATGGAATCTCAGTGTTGTTTTAATTTGCGTTTCCCTAATGACTAATGATGATGAATATTTTTTCATGTATTTATTTGCCACTTGTATTTCTTCATCTGAGAAATGTGTATACATCTCAGATGCTCATTTTAGGAATGTGTCTTTGAATTTCAAGTATCTGATTTTGTTTAATTCTGTATATGTTTTAGACAGAAGCCCTTTGTCTAAAGGAGAGTTCACTCAGATTTTTTACCAGTTCATGGGTTTTCTTTTCCCTATGCTGGAGGTGTCTTTTGACATGCAGAAACTCTTTAATAAGATGCAACCACAGTTACTGATTCTAGAAAGTATTTCCTGTGTGATTTGATTCCTGTTTATGAATTCTCTACCTACCCCTATGTCTTCAAGATTTTACCTAATCTGTCTTCCAACAGATTTAGTATTTCTGTTTTAATAGTTAGATCTTTGATCCATTTAGATTTCAGTTTAGTACATGGTGATAGGCATGGGTCTAGTTTTAGTTTTCAGCATATGGAGAGCCAGTTATTCCAATACCATTTATGAAAGAGACTATAAGTTTTCCAGTGAACATTTTTGGCCCCTTTATCAAAGATAAGGTGGTTGACTGTGTTTGTAGTTGTGAGTGAATATTCTAATCTATTCCATTGATCATCAGATCTGTTTTTATTCCAGTTTTTTATTTTATTATGGTAGCTTTGTAGTATAACTAAACTCAGGGATTGTGATGCCCTCTGCCTTGCCTTTGCTGATTAGAATTACCTTTGATATTTAGGTCTCTTCTGGTTCCAGAGAATTTTAAGAGTGATTTCTGTAGATATATGAGGGATGTTAGTGGTATTTTCATTGCAATTTCATTGAATCTGTATAACAGTTTTGGGGAGAATGACGATTTTTACAATATTTATTCCTTGTATCCATGAACAAGGTATATCTTTCCATTTTCTGAGATCCTCTTCAGTTTCTCTTTCAAGATAGTATGATTTTTCCCATGTGGATCTCTCACTTCTTTTGTTAGATTAATTCCTAAGTATTCCATTTTTTTGCATGCTAGTATGAAGGGTGTGGCTTCTCTATTTCTCTCTCAGTGATTTTATTGTTAGTGTATAGAAAGGCTATTAATTTTTGAATATTGACTTTGTATCCAGCTACATTGCTGAATTTATTTATTATATCCAGGAGTCTTTCAATTGAGTTTTGGGGGTCTTCTATGTAGAGTATAATGTCATATGCAAATAACGATAATTTAACTTCCTCTTCTCCTATCCTTACTCCTTTTATTTCTCTGTCTTGTCTAATTGCTCTGGCTAGTATTTCCAGTACTATGTTGAAAGGATCAGTGATAAGGTACCTCATTGACTTGTGCCTCATTTTAAAGTAAAGGCTTTCAGTTTGGGGGCATTTAATATGATGTTGGCTGTTGGTTTGTGAAACAGGGCATTTATCATATTGAGGTAAAGAATATCTATTCCAATTTTATGTAAGGTTTTTATTATAAATAAGTGTTGGACTTTATCAAAAGCTTTTTCTGCATCTATAAAAATGATCATGTGATTCCTAATTTTAGCTTTATTAATAAGGTAAATTACATTTCTTGATTTATGTATGTTGAACCATCCCTGCATGCCTGGGATGAATCCCACTTGGCCATGGTGTATAATCTTCTTGATGATTTGTTGCATCCTCTTTGCCAATATTTTATTGAGAATTTTTTCATCTATGTCCCTTAAGAAGAATAGCCTGTAGCTGTCTTTTTCAGTTGTAACTTTCTCAGATTTTGGTACTAGAGTAATATTTGCTTCCAAGAATGACTTATGGATAATTGCTTCTCTTTGGATTTCACTGAAGAGTGTGAGGAGTGTTGGCATTATCTTTTTATTTATTATAGAATTCCGCACTGAATCATCTGGGCCTGGCCCCTTCTTTGTAGGTAAGGACTCTATTACTTTTTCAATTTGATTAATAAAAATTAGGTTATTCACCAGTTTTTACATCTTCTTGACCCAGCTTTGTGAATTCATGTGTTTCTAGGAATCTGTCTGTTTCTTCTGTGTTATCGAACTTATGAGAGTAGAGGTTTTTGAAATAGGTGTTTATGGTCTTCTGTATTTCCACAGAGTCTGTAGTAATTTCACCTTTTTCATTCCTTATTGTATGAATTGGAGCTTTTCTTTCCTTTTTTAAATAAGGGTAGGTTGGGTGGGGCTTATCAATTTTATTTATTGTTTCAAAGAATAAACTTTGATTCATTGATTCTTTGAATTGTTTTCTTAGTCTCTGTTGCATTAATTTATGCTCTGATTTTTGTAATTTCCTTCCTCCTTTTGGCTTTGGACTTGACTTACTCTTCTTTTTCTAGATATTTGAGATGTAGCATTAGGTTGTTTATTTGTGTTCATTTTTTTCCTTATGTGGAAACCGTGCAATAAATTTTCCTCTGAGGATTGCCTTCATTGCATCTCACAGGTTCTGATAAGTTGTATCTGTATTTTAATTTTGTTGTAGGTTTTGTTTAATTTCTTCTTTAACTTCTTTTTTGACACACTGATTGCTCAAATGTATTATTCAATCTTCATGTGTTTGTGGGGTTTTTGTAATTTCTTTTATCTTTGATTCCTAATTTCATGGCACTATCATCTGATAACATGCATGGGATAATTCCAATTCTTTTGCATTTACTTAAGTATTGTTGTGGGCTATTTTATAGTCTATTTTAGAGAATGTCCCATGTACTGCTGAGAAGAATGTATACTCTGTTTTTGGGTTGAACACTCTGTATACTTCTATCACGTTCATTTGTTCACAGATGTGATTCATTTGTTATTTTTTGCTAAATTTCTGTCTGGTTGATCTATCCCTTGGTGTCAATGGTGTGTTAAGATCTCCTGTTATAATTGTGATATTGCTTATTTGATTTTTTATTTCTTTAATACTTCCTTTGTATAGCTCAGTGCTCCAGAATTTGGTTCATACATATTTAAGATTTTTATTTCTTCCTCTCTTGAAGTTTTCCCCTAACTAATATATAGTGACCCTCTTTATCTCTTCTGGTCATTCTTGGTTTGAAGTTCACACTGTCTGCAAACGAATGGCTATCCCACTTTTTGGGGGGTTCCTGTTGCATGAAGTATTTTTTTCCCTTCCTTTGACTTTCAGTTTATGAGTTTCTTTTTGGGTTCTATGGGTTTCTTATAGATAGCATATGGTTGGGTGTTCTTTCTTGGTCCATTCTGCCAGACTCTTTCTTTTTATTGGTGAATTGAGACCATTTACATTAATAGTTATTACTGTTTTATATTTGTTTATTGTTGACATGTATCTCTGCTGTTGTATCTTTACCTTACCATTCTGTTTAATTGTATGAATTGCTTAGTGTTTTTTTTTTTTTTTTTTTTTTAACTAGGTATAGCTAGATTGTCTTTTAGTATTCTTTACAAAG
This sequence comes from Cavia porcellus, assembly GCF_034190915.1. NCBI lineage: Eukaryota > Metazoa > Chordata > Mammalia > Rodentia > Caviidae > Cavia > Cavia porcellus. Next base: position 31,829,109 of record NW_026947497.1, read on the forward strand.
TTGGTTTGGTGATCATGAAGTTCTTCAGCTGCTCTTTGTCATGAAAGTATTTTATTTCTCTACCCATTTTGAAGGACAGTTTTGCAGGGTACATCAGTCTGGCTTGGAAACGTTTTCCTTTAGGATCTGAAATACTTCTCTCCATACTCTTCTTGACTTCATTGTTTGTGCTGAGAAATCTTCTGTTATTCTTATAGGTGTTCCTTTATAGGTGATCTGTCTTTTCTCTGTAACAACTTTGAACATTCTGTTCGTATGTTGGATTTCTGGGATGGTGATTATTATATGTTTGGGGGTAGTAGTTTTATTTTGGTTATGATGATCTGGAGTTTTATATGCTTCACTAAACTCTATGCCAGTTTCCATTCTAATGTTTGGGAAATTTCAGCTATTACTTCTGTAAATAGCCTTTTGACATCATTTGTGTTTTCTGCTTCGTTTTCATTTATCTCTGTCAATGTTATGTTGGTTTTTTTGGCATCATCTTGCAGCTGTTGAATTGTTATTTCCTGTTATTTTTAAACGAGCTTTCCTTTCCTGTTCACTCACTGCAATCTTGTGTTCCAGGTCTGAAATTCTGTCTTCTCTTTTATTGAGGTGTTTTTGACCACTCTCAATGGAATTTTTAATTTCCTGTATATCTCTTTGAATCTGCTTCATGTATTCTGTTTCTTATATTGCTCATACAGGGATTCTATCTTTTTGTTTTGTTCCTCTAATTTTTTAACTGTGTCTTCTTTAGATGTGTTCACCATTACTTTTGTCATTTCTTCTTTTACCTGGGACATTAATTCTCATTTGAATTTCTTTATAGCTTCCCAGAGTTGCATCTTTATTTCAATTATTATTATTTCAGGTGTATGGCTTACATTTTCTTCTATGTACATGGCTCCTAGGCTTTCTTGGGATGGGCTGGAAGTCTGAGATTGCATTTTGGTCTTTTGTCTTGTCATTTTCCTATGTTTCCATGTTTCAAGTGTTGGTTCAGAGCTTCCCTGGGCATGTTGGAAATCACCTCCTGTGACTGAATGGAGGTTGCTGAGCATGGTCCAGTCAGGACATCAGGACTTCCCATGCCACCTCTGGTGTTCCAAGAAGTTGGGTGGGTTCCTAACCAATGTGGGTAATGGTCCAAAGCTCTCCCCAGGCTAGCATCAACATGCTGGAACTCACCTCAAGTGCCCTCAACCCCCCTGATTGAATGAAGATCACTGAGCATGATCTATTTGGGCCCATGAAACCTCCTGAGCCTATTCCAGTGTGGCTGGAAGTTGGGTGGGCACTTAACCTCCGGGAGCCATGATATTAGATTGTCCTTTTACGCATTTTTAATGAGTTTTGGATTTTTGGCCTTTAAGAATTATTTATACATTCATATATTAGTCTTTTATCATACAGATTATTTATAAAATTATCTTATGAATTGTCACAAATACGTATTTTCTGCATGTCTTATGTTGTAATTCCATTTTGTTAATGATGATTTTTTTATAAAAAGGTTTTTAATTTAATGGAGTCCCATTTGTCCAATTTTGTTTCTTCAGTCTGTGCTTTTTGAAGTCAAAATCAAGGAGTTATTGATGAGGCAAATGTTATGAGGATTTCCTCTGTGGCTTCTTTTAGCAGTTCTACAATGTTGTCTTCAATATGGTTTGAAATTTTTTCTGTAATGGAAAATCAAGTTCCAAATTTATTGTTTTTTATGTGATCATGACATAAGGGATTTTTCTTAGACTATCTGTTCTGTTTACTGGTCAATTTGCCTGCACTTCCTCCAGAACCACAGTATCGTGATCATTGCATATAGATAATATATTCTTTAGAGTAGAAAGAATGAATTGCCCAACTTTTTTTCCTAATTGTTTTATCTTTCCAATGCCTTTGACATTTCATATTAATTTTTACATTTTGGAGTTGGTGAAGCTTCATATAACTTTTTTTCATTTATATATAATTACTGGTAATTTTCCAAGTCGACATTATCTGAATCTGTAGATTGAATGAATTGACATTAATTAAATTGACATTTTTAAAAAAAATCTGTAAGTAACATTGGGAAGTACAATGTGGACATGCCATGTATCTTAACTTATTTGTCTCTTTTTCCTCCTTTCAACCTTTTTTATAGTTTTCCAGGGAGAAGTCCTTTATTTCCTTGGCTAATTTCTAAATTAAATTTTTTTTTTTTTTGTCTTTTTCCTTTTTATCGGTACCGGGGATCGAACTCACGACTGCCTGCCTGCAAGGCAGGCGCTTATGCCACTGAGCTAAATCCCCAGCCCCCTAAATTAAATTCTTATATATACAAAATTAATTTACATAGACTTATTAATTGTTATCAAAATTGTATACACCAAAATTGCAATGCAGGTAATACTAGTTATATTTTTTCATGTATTTAGCTTTATCAGAGAATCTTATACATCTGTAAAACTTTAAAATGCTACTACATTCTTTTGGCTTCACTTTTAAGGGCTCCCTTTTGTATCTTAAACAGCATGTCTAGTGGCGTATCTTATTAAAAAGCTTCAATTTTTCTTGAATTTGGAGAACAGTTTGTCAGATACATTATTATTGGCTCACATGATTTCTTTCAATATTTTGAATATATTACATGTTGACCTCCAAATTTTCTACTGACGAATTGTTACAATCCTATGAAAAGTCTCTTATCTATCATAAATTAGTTTTTCTTGACGCTTTCAAAATTTTTTTCTTTCTCTTTGGAATTAGTTGGTTTGAATTGTCTTTGATTGAGCTTCTTGGATCTGTTGCCTATTGCTTCTCTGATACTTTGGAAGTTTTCAACCATTATATCATCAGATAAATTTCGTCTCCTTGCTATCTGCTTCTGTATTTTACCTAATATAACTCTTCAGTCCCTTAGACTGTCATCTTTCAGTTTCATTCCTGTTTGTCATTTTCATTTAACTGAATATCTTCAAATGACCTGTCTTCACATGTGCTAATTTTTTTTTTTCTGCTTGAACTAGTGTGCTACTGGCCTGCCAAGTGAATTTCAGTGTAGTATATCTACTAAGCTCACATATTTATATAGATTAGAAAAATACGCTCCAAATTTCTGTAAAGTTCTTTGTTATAATTTCTTTGTTATAATGTGCCATTGTTCACATTCTTCATATATTTAAATATCACTTTCTTGATTTTATCTATATTCTCATTTTGCTCCTCAAACATTTTAAAATCACATTAGTTGTTTGAAATTAATAGAGAAATGTTCATGTATTCAATTGATTGGTATATATTCATCTATTTCTTTGTATGTTTCTTAATTTTTTTTCCTTATGATATGAGCTTTTAAACACAATTCTTTTCTTTAGTGTTTGAATACTAGATAAACCAATGAAAGACTTCTACCTATCAACCAAACCTATATTTCTAGGACCTTTCAATGTTTTTATGAAAACCTGCTTCTCCAATTATCTAAGGACCTTCAGCACCAACATTTCAGTAGTTTCACATTCTGGTGCTGATCTCTTTTGTGTTCCATTCCAAGCAATAAAGCTACACTCCTGGAAAGTCCTCAAAGGTATGGTAAAGGTGCCTGCTCTTGTGGTTGTATCTAAATGCGTCTCTGAAGCCCACGCTTTCATAAGTGCTGTTTTGGGAGGTGGCTGGATCATGTGTGTGCGCGTGTGTTTGTGTGATACTGGATCATAGTCTTGTGGTACTAGATTATCCTGCTGATGGGTTAAGCATAGCTCTTAGTGTGGATAATGAAAATCCCTACCCTGAATGTGGGCAGCACCAACCAATAGCCATGCAGTCTGAATGGAACAAGAAGGGAGAGAAGAAAGTCTCTGCTTCCTGCCTGTCTGTCATGGACTGTTTTTCTGCTGCCATCCCAATCTATCATGCTACTCTGACGACACCAGCCAATGATAGTCTGAAACCTCTGCAAATTGAGATTTAGTATAAATCTCTCCTATTTAACTCATGGGTGTTAGATATTTTGTCCCACCAATGAGAAAATAACTAAGATACTTGCTTACCTCATGACAGCTAAAAAGCTAAATGGAAAAAAATAACAACCAGACTTCCTAAAGGTTCTTTCCACTCTCAACAGTGGTGCAGAATGGTGATCATCTGTAAATGTGGGCTTTTGGGGGATGATCCCAACACAAACTATAACAATGAGACTGCAAGAAAGCAAAAAGAAAGCATAAATCAAATCAGATAAAATATTAACTTTGTTTCAAACGTGTAAAAGATTAAATAATTTGTTTTACCATTCTTATAATTTTCATATGTTTGAATCTTTTCTCAAAAAGTTGCTATTAAATTCTTATGAGTATATATTGTCAGTATTTTGAAATAACATTGTTTGCTTCTTTAAGATTCCCATTAGAAATAAATATTTTCATGTTTGATCCTACATTCATTTTATGACATTTGATAATAGTATTTTCTACAAAATAAATTATGAAATAATTATCATAAAGATGTCTGTGTAAATTTCTCTGATTTTGGCTTTCCCCAAAAAGTTTTCTTTTTAATGATATTTTTGTCCATCACTAATTTTTTAATCTCCATTTCAAATTTGTCATAGTGCAAATAGATTAATTATGCATTTGTGTTACTCATTTAATTTTGAGCCAATTAGTTTGTAGCTTTCTTTTTTATTTTAATCTCTGTTTTTCAAAGTTATATGTTTTAATTAATGTAAAAATACATATAAACTAAAATTATAACCATATATATATATATATATATATATATATATATATATATATTTGTTATATGACAGATCCAGTCTTGTGCCTTTGAAATTAATACAAATTGGGGCTGGAAATTTAGCTCAGCGGCATAAGCACCTGCCTTGCAAGCAGGCGGTCGTGAGTTCGATCCCTGGTACCCATAAAAACTGAAAAACTGAAAAAAAAAAAAAAAGAAATTAATACAAATTGAAGGAATATATTAAAAACAATATACTTTTTTCACTTATTTCACTTTCTAACACAATGTTAATGCTTTCCTGATAAACAATGTTAATGTAAGTACCCAATATTTCTCATTGATGTATTTGAAAATAGTAAGAAACTTCAAGTAATGAGACATGATTATGAGTAAGAACAGCTGAATTTACCTGTACTTAACTTCCTTTATTCTTTTTTTTTTTTTTTGTCTTTTTCGTTTTTATCGGTACCAGGGATCGAACTCACGACTGCCTGCTTGCAAAGCAGGCGCTTACGCCGCTGAGCTAAATCCCCAGCCCCTACTTCCTTTATTCTTATGGTAGAATACCATACACTCTAATTATTCATAAAACAGTTGATAACATTATTTAATTAATGAAAGAGAATGTATACTTTTAGGATAAAGAATACTTTTAGGATAAAGAATGCTACAGTGTTGAGCAATTCCCTTTACCTTACTTAGGTTAAGAAAAAAATTTTAATCACCAAGTGGGTATTTTATCAGCATCAAGGACTAGGGAAAGAGAGCTGAGGCTTCTTTGCCTCACAGCACTTTGTGCAACATAAAGTAATGGAATGGCAAACAAGATAGTAACCACTGTTTAAAATTTATGTACTCTTTAAAATAAAATTTTAAAAACTCTACAAAAAGTAAAAACATTTTAGTCCTCATTTTAGTTACTCTTGCCATCTGACATGTACTGCAATTTAATTCTTACTAACTTTGCACTCTAATTGGCCTTCACTTAAAGTTTAGCAGATTTTCCACTTTGACCTCTGGAACTCTGTACTACACCTTATATAAATATATTCTTAGTGCTTCATGCCTTAATGATTGCCCTCATTTAGAGCATTACTTGATCTGTACCCCACACTAACCAGATTTAACTATTCTCTCAACATCCACACAATGCAACTATATATACTAAGCTTGCTGTTCTGTTTGCTTATTGTTATAACTTTTAGAACTACATCTGTATTTTTTATGTAGAAATACTATATCACTGAACATTGCTCTTCTTTCTGTTAGCTACTAAATTTCAGCATCTAATCTAAATATTCTTCAACATCTGTATTAACGGCAACATTCTGCCTTAGTTTCTAGATGATAACAATTCCAGTATGTAGCCTCTTTGTTCTTTCAACTCATCTCCAGCAAAATTCACCTTTTGTCACCGCCATTGTCCTACATTAAAAACTGATTCACTTATGGGCCATCTTTACTTCTAATTATATTGTTTCTTGATACCAACTTCTCAGGTCACTTGTAAAATGCTTGTATTTGACATTTTTTTCTCACAAAAGGCTCTACTTTGCCCTATCTTTATTTATTGTCTTCTCAAATACCTGATCCATGTCTTACTATGCCAATATCCTGCCTTGCAATGTCCTAAACTCCATTCTCCTTTTTGGATCCCAGTTTTTTTCTGTGGGGGCAAATTCTAAAACTACCTTTTATGCTGTCTTCACTTCTAAATGAAAGCATTCATACCAACTTCTTGCGTGTTACCTGATATCTACCACATTACTTCCTTCATACTGAAAATTCTTTACAGGAGCTAACATATATTTTCTCGAATTTGTTTCTATAAAAATCTTCAGTGCAATTTAAGTCAACTTCTCTAATTGTTCTATAAAAATTTATTCTAATCACTTAGGATGTTACACATATTCATTTGAAAACATATTTTATTATCCCTCATTTATATTTTTATTTATTTATTTTTGGGTGTCTGCTTGAGTCGTGATCTCTCTATACAGGTCAGGTTGGCCTTAGGCTCACTTTGTAGCCCATGATGGTATCCAACTCACGACGATCCTCATACCTCAGCCTTCTGAGGGCTGGGATTAAAAGTATGCACCACCATGTCGGTCTCTCGATTTGTTTTCTACATCACATTTTTTTTTTAAATGTTTCCTTGGATTTTTCTGTTCTGTCTCTTTCTGTGCTATTTTTATGTCAGTGCTCCTGCATTGTCATCTTTCTCTGCATCATCACTTGACAGTGGATTTTTCAAGATTCAATAATACTGCTTAACTGTTTCCCTGCCACAGCTTCCATTATTTTCTATACATCAACTTTATGTCAATAATTTTCAAACTTTCATTAAAATTTCTTCATTGGTCTCCTGCTAAAACTTTAGAATGTATATTAATACCAAGATAAACTAAAAATTTTCTTGGAACATAATGCCAGACAGGTGCTTGTGCTGCTGAGCTAAACCCCTAGCTCTCCACTGCTTTATTTATTTATTTATTTATTTATTTATTTATTTATTTGAGTTTATGGTAATCATCGACATATTTAAAAATTTTGCAGATCTGTTCTTATGTTTTCTAAATACATTTATTGCATCTTCTTGCCTTTTATGTATAATTTCATGTATTTTATTATTTATACACTGTACTCAGTTGTTAAATTACATACTTAATTTTGACTAAAGCTTAACGTATTTTTAAAAATTTGTTAGTACTTTTGAAGTACATACATTCACAATTGTTGTAAATAACTGAGCAGTGACCGCATGTTCATAATAAACCTTTGTTCTTCTGTCACAATTCTCTATTTATGTGTATGTGAATCCCTCTTTGTATTTTGAAAATAAAAAATTTCCAGCAAAGTAAAGTATTTAAATGCAATTTTTCTACCATTTATCTTTACTGGCTTTTAGAAAAATCAGTAGTTGCAGTGTATTTAATATATGTAGATGGAAATTATTTGTTAAGATGTACTAAGATTTAATTACCAAACTCATGAAAAATATTAATTCATAAATTTTCTGACCTGCAACATAATATGTCAAATATTGGAACTCCGATAAAAATGACTCAAAGAAAATATTCATCTTTTCTTTACTGAAGAAAATTGAGTAAGTTTGGTATAATTTCTTTTTTAGTAGATAAAATAATCACTGCTAATCTTGTGTGCAAAGAATTAGGAACATTTTTGCAAAAGACAGATAATATTTGTGCATTTTGTTTGCAGTTTTTGTATTGTGTCGATATCAAACTGTAAATTTATTAGTTAATAATTTGTTAATAATTATATTATACATATTTTTCATCTGAGTATAACCATATCTTTACTTTATGCATTAAGGTGTTGATCATAAGCAATATAGATGTTTTAAAGCAGCCAAATATTCAATTTTACTATTAATATTCTATTTGGTCCCCTGCTCCATTTTTCACATTTATATCTTTTAATCTTCTTTTTGGCTAATATTTTAACTACATTTTTCAATTTATATTAACTTGTCACATTCTTTTATACATCATGCTATTAAGCTGGGAAGTACTTGACTGACTGCAAATGAAGACAAATAATCTTGTTTCCATTTGGTTATATGTCAGAACACTAGAACAAAAAGAATTGTGCTTTTCATCTTTGTTTTATTTTTAGTGTTACTTCTTTTATAAACATCATATGCATTAAATTATCTTGTGGATTAAAAAAGTTTTATGTTTATGGGTATGTTTATAATTTCTAAAGTATTTATTTGCTTCTTATTGCATGTAATAAATTTATCTATATAAATTATGTCTGGAAAATTTCTATAGTTTTTTCAGATGACTAATAAAAAATTCCACTACTTTTTCTTGAAGACTACATACATCATCCTGATCTTAGCAGACTAGTAGAGTTCTAAAATAGCAATTAATGATTTTCTACCAAATTGCAAATATTATTCCATTATATTCTAATTTTCATAATTTTTCTTGGATGTCTACTGTCATTCTTAGAAGGTGTATAAGGCCTGTATTGTGGCCCCACATTTATTTTTTTTTATTTTTTTTTATTTTTTATTTTTTATTTAAGAGGAAAAAGAGAAAAACACAAAACAAAACAAAGCAGTGTAAGGTTACATATAATACAGAACTACAAAAAAAAGCATAACAGTAAGAAATCACCTGTTAATAGATTACATATTATCATCTTGGAAATAGTTGCTCAAATCACAGTATCAAAGAATACAAAGTAGACATTCAAACAGAGAGACTACAAACAGCTGTGTTCAATGATCCAAAAACATTAATATAGTCAGCTATTCAACATCCCTATACACACTTGCTGTTATATCCTTTAGAGCTCTTTTTTCCCCTTCCTCTCTTTTTACAACAAAATTTACACATTTTAGATTTTATTACTCCTTAGTTCTTATTACTTTTTTGGGGGGGGAATAAAGTCAATTATGGCAGAACAAAGCTGTCAGTGAAAACCAAGGATAGACTTAGCACATGATGTAGAACAGAGTATACGGTTATTAACAATAGTTATCAATGTTGTCTCTTGTTTCCTTAAAAAGATTTGTCTATCTCATTAGATATTATAAAGTTGGACAAAACAGTAGAGAACAAGACCAATAAAACTTAGACATTGTAAACATTACAGGACTTCCAAAGGAGACAATAGTCAAACCAGAATGGGCATCTTAGTGAATCTTACTGCCTTCAAAGTAGTTGCCTATACCCTCAGACCTGATACTATCCCACAGAATGGAACAGAGTCTAATCAGTCAAAACAAGATCGTGGGAGCATTACAGGACTTCAAAACAAGTTAATAGGAAATCGAAAAGAGTTACTATTATATATCCTAATTTTTTAAATTTTTCCCTTAATTAAAATAAACATAAGAAATAACTAAATAATTTTTTTAAAGAATAATAGTTACCATAGTGTCTGTCTTTTTCCTTGAGATATTTGGATAAAACTTCATATACTATAGCTTCAAATATTTCCATATCAAGAAGCCCGGAATAAAGCCTTTCTAATTAATAAGTGAAAATTTTATAAGGCTTCAAGGCCACATAATGGGGAATCATGATTGCCACATATTTTCATATATTTGAATCATTACTTACATTAGGGAAACTATTCGGTATTCATACATGCGAGATTGATTTATTTCACTTATGAGTATGGTCTCAAGCTGCGCCCATTTATTGATAAATATCTCAATGTGATCCTTCTTTATAGCTGAATAATATTCCATTGTATAGAAATACCACAACTTTTTTATCCATTCCTCAGTTGATGGACACTTGGGTTGTTTCCAAGATCTGGCGATTACAAATTGTGCTGCTATAAACATAGGTGCACATAAATCACTGTGGTATGATGCTTTCAGTTCTTCTGGGAATATGCCTAGAAGTGGAATAGCTGGAATAGATGGGATTTCCAATCCCAACTTTTTGAGAAACCTCCAGACAGACCTCCACAAAGGCTGTACCAGTCTACACTCCCACCAACAGTGCAGGAGAGTTCCTTTTTCCCCACATCCTCTCCAGCATTTGTTGTTGTTGGTTTTCTTGATCCTGGCCATTCTTTCAGGAGTGAGATGGAATCTCAGTGTGGTTTTAATTTGCATTTCTCTGATGACCAATGATGATGAGCATGTTTTCATATATTTATTTGCCATTTGCATTTCTTCATCTGAGAATTGCGTATTCATCTCAGATGCCCATTTTTGGATTGGATCTTTGAATTTTGGAGGTCTGAGTTTTTTTAATTCTTTATATGTTTTAGACAAGAGTCCCTTGTCTGAGAGAGAGTTCACTAAAATCTTTTCCCAGTTTGTGGGTTTTCTTTTCACTATGCTGAAGATTTCTTTTGACATGCAGAAACTTTTTAATAAGATGTGGTCCCAGTTATTGATTCTGGGAAGTGTTTCCCGTGCGGTTTGAGTCCTGTTCATGAATTCTCTACCTACTCCTATGTCTCCAAGGTTTCTACCCACTTTGTCTTCCAATAGATTTAGTGTTTCTGTTTTAATATTCAGATCTTTGACCCATTTAGATTTTAATTTAGTACATGGTGATAGACATGGGTCTAGCTTTAGTTTTCGGCAAATGGAGAGCCAGTTTTTCCAGCACCATTTATTAAAGAGACTGTCGTTCTTCCAGTGAACCTGCTTGGCTCCTTTATCAAAGATAAGGTGGTTGAGTGTGTTTGTAGTTGTGGTTGTATCTTCTAATCTATTCCATTGATCTTCGCCTCTGTTTTGATTCCAATACCATGTTGATTTTACTACTGTTGCTTTGTAGTATAATTTCAAGTCAGGGATTGTGATGCCTCCTGCTTTGCCTTTGCTGCTTAGAATTGCCTTTGCGATTCTAGGTCTCTTCTGGTTCCAGATGAAATTTAGGAGTGATTTCTCTAGATCTATAAGGTATGTTGATGGTATTTCTATTGGGATTGCATTGAATCTGTATAAGAGTTTTGGGAGAATGGCCATCTTCACAATGTTTGTTCTTCCTATCCATGAGCAAGGGATGTCTTTCCATTTTCTGAGATCATCTTCAGTTTCCTTTTTCAGTGTATTATAGTTTTCACTGTATAAGTCTTTCACTTCTTTCGTAAGAGTAATTCCTAAATATTTCATTTTTTTGCTTGCTAATGTGAATAGTCCAGTTTCTCTTATTTCCCTCTCTGTAATTTTGTTGTTCGTGTATAGGAATGCTATTGATTTCTGAGTATTGATTTTGTATCCAGCCACATTACTGAATTTATTTATTGTATCTAAGAGTATTTCAATGGAGTTTAGGGGGTCTTCTATGTAGAGTATCATGTCATCTGCAAACAATGATAACTTAACTTCTTCTTTTCCTATCTTTACCCCTTTTATTTCTCTTTCTTGCCTAATTGCTCTGGCTAGTACTTCCAGTACTATATTAAATAGGAGTGGTGATAAAGGACATCCTTGTCTTGTGCCTGATTTTAAAGTAAAGGCTTTCAATTTTTGGCCATTTAGAATGATGCTGGCTGTTGGTTTGTCATAAATGGCCTTTATTATATTGAGGTAAAGACCATCTATTCCAATTTTCTGTAGAGTTTTTATCATGAATAAATGTTGGACCTTATCGAAGGCTTTTTCTGCATCTATAGAAATGATCATGTGATTCTTATTTTTGGCTTTATTGATATGGTGGATTACATTTATTGATTTGCGTATGTTGAACCATCCTTGCATTCCTGGGATGAATCCCACTTGGTCATGGTGTATAATCTTCTTGATGATTTGCTGGATCCTATTTGCCAATATTTTATTGAGGATTTTTGCATCTGTGTTCATTAGGGAGATCGGTCTATAGTTCTCTTTTTTAGTTGGGTCTTTCTCAGGTTTTGGTACTAGAGTAATATTTGCTTCCAGGAACGACTTAGGAAGGATTGCTTCCCTTTCAATTTCATTGAACAGTTTGAGGAGTGTCGGCATTAGGTCTTCTTTGTATTTCTTGTAGAATTCTGCAGTGAATCCATCTGGGCCTGGGCTCTTCTTGGTGGGTAAGGACTTAATTACATTTTCAATTTCAGTAACAGAGATTGGGTTATTCAACAGTTTTACATCCTCTTGCTCTAGCTTTGGCACTTCATATGCTTCTAAGAATCTGTCTATTTCTTCTGTGTTATCAAACTTTTGAGAGTAGAGGTTTTCGAAGTAGGTGTTGATGATCTTCTGTATTTCTATTGGGTCTGTAGTGATTTCTCCTTTTTCATTTCTTATTGCATGAATTTGAGCTTTTTCTTCCCTTTTTTTAATAAGGTTGGCTAGGGGCTTATCGATTTTATTTATTCTTTCAAAGAACCAACTCTTTGATTTGTTGATTCTTTGGATTGTTTTCTTAGTCTCTATTGCATTGATTTCTGCTCTGATTTTTATAATTTCCTCTCTTCTTTTGGCTTTGGGCTTGACTTGCTCTTCTTTTTCTAGCTGTTTGAGGTGTAGCATCAAGTTATTTATTTGTATTCGTTCTGTTTTCCTGATGTGGGAACTCAGTGCAATAAATTTTCCTCTCAGGACGGCTTTCATTGCATCCCACAGGTTCCGGTAAGTTGTATCTGTATTTTCATTTTCTTTTAGGTATTGTTTGATTTCTTCTTTAATTTCCTCTGTGACCCACTGATTACTCAAGAGTGTGTTATTCAGTTTCCATGTGTTTGTGGGATTTTTGCAGTATCTTTTATCATTAATTTCTAATTTCAGAGCGCTATGATCCGATAACTTGCAAGGGATGATTTCAGCTCTTTTGCACTTGTTTAAATATGTTCTGTGAGCTAATATATGGTCTATTTTAGAAAATGATCCATGTACTGCTGAGAAGAATGTGTATTCTGATGTTGTTGGGTGGAACATCCTGTATATGTCTATCAAACCCATTTGTTCACAGGTATGATTCAGTTCTGTTATTTCTTTGCTCATTTTCTGTCTGGTTGATCTGTCCCTTGGTGTCAATGGCGTATTAAGGTCTCCTGTTACAATTGTGTTACTGATAATTTGAGTTTTCATTTCTGTTAATAATTGTTTTATATAACTTGGTGCTCTGGAGTTTGGTGCGTATATATTTAAGATAGTTATCTCTTCCTCTTGGAGTTTTCCCCTACAAGTATGTAGTGACCTTCTTTGTCCTTTATGGTCATTGTTGGTTTAAAGTTCACGTTGTCTGCAAACAGAATGGCTACTCCTGCCTTTTTCTGGATTCCTGCTGCATGAAGAATTGTTTTCCATCCTTTGACTTTCAGTCTGTGAGTATCCTTCTGGGTTAGATGGGTTTCCTGTAAACAGCATATGGTTGGATTTTGTTTCTTGATCCATTCTGCTAGTCTGTTTCTTTTGATTGGTGCATTGAGACCATTTACATTAATGGTTATTACTGTTAAATGCTGGTTAATTGTAGGAATGTTATCTCTCTGCTGTTGCATCTTTATCTTTCTGTTCTGTTTAATTATTTGCTTTGCTTAGTGGTTTTTTCCTTTGTGTATCTAAACTGTCTTTCAATATTTTTTGCAGGGTCGGTTTGGTGTTCATGAAGTTCTTCAGCTGTTCTTTGTCATGGAAGTATCGTATTGCACCATCTATTTTGAATGATAGTTTTGCAGGATATATCAGTCTTGGTTGGAAATCATTTTGCTTTAGGATCTGGAATATTTCACTCCATGCTCTTCTTGACTTTATCGTTTGTGCTGAGAAGTCTGCTGTGATTCTGATAGGTTTTCCTTTATAAGTGATCTGTCTTTTCTCTCTGACAGCTTTTAGTAATCTATTCTTGTGTTGGATTTCTGGGATGGTGATTATTATATGTCTGGGTGTAGTTTTATTTTGGTTATGAGTGTTTGGAGTTCTATATGCTTCACTGATCTTGATGTCAGTTTCTGATCTCATGCTTGGGAAATTTTCAGCTATTACTTCTCTAAATATCCGCTTGACATCCTTTATGTTGTCTCCCTCTCTTTCATTAATCCCTATCATTCTTATGTTATTCTTCTTTGCATCGTCTTGCAGTTGTTGAATTGTTGTTTCCTGATTCCTTGTTATTTTCAAAAGATCTTTCCTTTCCTGTTCACTAGCTGCAATCATGTCTTCAAGGTCTGAAATTCTATCTTCACTTTCATTAAGGCGGTTTTTACAACTTTCAGTGGAGTTTTTTATTTCCTGTATATCTCTGTGCATCTGCATTATGTATTCTGTTTGTTTCTTATATTGCTCGTCTAGGGATTCTATCTTTTTGTTTAGTTCCTCCAATTTTTTATCTGTGTTTTCTTTAGATATATTTAGAATCTCTTTCATTTCTTTTATCATTTCTTCTTTTATCTGGGAGATTATTTCGAGTTTGAATTTCTTTAAAGCTTCCTGGAGTTGTTTGTCAACTTCAGTAGCTATTATGTCCGATATATGAGGTGGATGGGATATATTTTCTTCTATATACATTGCTCCTAGGGTTTCCTGAGATGGGCTGGAGGTTTGAGGTTGTAATTTGGTCTTTCGTTTTGTCATTTTGTATATTTCTGTGTTTCAAGTGTTATTTGAAAGCTTCCTCAGGATCTGTTGAAAATCCCCTTCTATGCTTGGAGCTACTGAGCCTCTGACACCGCACTACCCCAAGCCATTGGGCCTGCAGAACCAGTGTCCCTCCTCTGCCTGCTCAGAACTCCGCAGTTCCAGACAAGCTGGGCCTCAGGGACACTGTGCGCCCACCTGCCCCTTGGAAGATCCACAGCTCTTCAATTGCAGCCGGGTTAGGGTGCTTTCCACAGGCCACAGTGCCTCAGGAGCCTGTGATCCCTCCCTGCTTGCAGAGATATCCACAGTCCTCTAGGCAAAGGAAGGGACTTCTGCAGGCACTCCAGATCCGCCCAGCTCCTCCTCTGCAGGCAGATGGCTAGGCGCGGCTGGGCTCGGGGGTTAGTGTAGGCCCGCCCATCCGTCAGGAGCTCAGCAGACTTCCAAGTGTAGCCGGGGGGGATGGGGAGGCAGCTGTAGTGGCCTCTAACCCACTGTTCCACTTCTCTGCACCCAGAAGCCTGGGGGGTCCGGAACAGTCTGAGATTTGGGCAGACTGTGCTGGGCACTCACCACAGGCTGAGGTGCCTCAGGAAGCTGCGATGCCTCTCTGCTTGCAGAAGTATTCAGTCCTTCAGACAAAGGAACGGGCTTCTGCAGGAACTCCGGATCCGCCCAGCTCCTCCTCTCGTGGCCCCACATTTAAACAGCTGTTTTCAAAGATTACTTCTTGACTTCCCTTGTCCACAGATTATTATGGTCTACCTGGAAATTTTACTTATGTTTATTGTATTAGATTTTAGGGAGTTAACGGCAAATATAGAATGCAATCAGTCACTAGTAACAGATAAATTTTAATATTTATTTCCTCAGGCCTGTGTTTTAGAAATTTTCTTTCTCCTGTTTTTCTCCCTGTAAATTTCTTATAAATATGTGGTCTTTGAATGGATGTACTATGCATCATCATTTTGTCTTTACATTGTCCATTATTTTATGCTTTATGGTACTTAAATATTTGTAATACTTGTGCATATTTTTAGAAACTTTTTGAAGTTATTAATTTTTTTATTAAAATTTTAGAATATCAAATATTTTGTAGATTTTAACAGCACTGAATTTTCATCCCTTTTTCTCTATTTTACATCAATCTCTTTTAATATATTAATTAGAGACATTCTATTATTTTTGTTCCACTAATTAATCATCTTTGTTTTTTATATTTTTATGTTCATTTTCCTTTCAATTGGTAGACATTTTTCTAGACTTCTCTTTTCTTTCCATATTTGGATTTTTATATTGATATTTGTTATTGTCAAATATATAAATATTTGTCTGTGTCTCTTGCTTAAGAAGACATTTTGACTAGAAGATCACAGTTGTCCTTTTCCTATTCTTTCTGATAGATTTCAACTTTGTGTTCATATATGTAGATTACTGAGACATCTAAACATTTTGTGTGGTACTGGTCGTAGATAGGTTTTTCCCATGTGTGTTCTTCTTACTCAGCATGGAGTTGGGCAGCTCCTCCCTTCAGCACTAACTTCTGAGTTCTTATGGGAAACTAGAAAGTTGAACCTCCTGATTTTCTTGCATATACCAACACTCCTCCAATCAGATATCAATATGTCATTCTGGCCACCCCTTCAAATCTATTCCCCCCCCCGCCCCCATCAAAACCAAATAGAAGCACAACATTTTCTTTGTCATCCTCAGAAGGTGCTTGGTTCTCTTTATCAGCCCTCTTGTGCCCTCAACAAAGGCCTCTTTCCTTTCTTTCTTGGTTTTTTCTCCTCTTATCTCTCTCTTTCTCTCTCCCATGTTGGAGAGCCAAACAGCCATGAAGATGTAACTTCATACTTTTTATTCCATTTGGAATGCATATTCCCCCAGTATTATTTATTGACCAAAGTTTTCCTTATTTATCTTAATGTAATTTTATATCATACAGAAATGTGTCATTTTCCATCACTCTCTGCTTGACATTAGTTTTATTGATGTTTATTCATAAATTTGAATTTTTACAGATGATTAAATTATTATAGAAATCTACTTTTATGAATGTATTTTCCTTTATGTACCTTTCTACTTAGCATTTTTGTAATTGCCTCAGCACTATATTGCCAGGTATTATGCTAGGCTTTGAAGTTATCATTATTATGGAAGGCTGGCTCTACATGTTGCCTGAGTCAGTGATGGTGAACCTTTTAGAGCCTAATTTGCAACCCAAAACCCACTAATTTATTTCAAAGTGTCAATACTGAAATTAAACCAGAACATCCAATGCTCTGCTCCTAGGCCTATTTGAGGCTCCCTCAGCAACAGAGGGTTCTGCATGCTCACGGCAGTGAGCTTGCCATAGGCTCACCACCACTGCCCTGTGTTCTCAGCACATTAAATGCTCAATCCAAATGGGATGTCAGTTACAACTAGTTTAATTTCACAATTAACTGCAACTGAAGAAAGTTCTAAACCTAGGAAATTACTGGAAATTAAAAACACTTTTCTCCAATGTAGAAATTTCTCAAGCCCCACAAAATCTAGCCTCTTGACCACAAAATGATATAAGCCATTTCTGGTTCTTTGATATAATAATGATACCATTTATATCCTCCCTCCTTTGTCAGTAACAGAAACCTCTCTTTTGTCTTTGTTTTCTGTAATTAATATGGTAGATGTTTGGGCAATGATCTGTGGGGTTTTAATACTTACACTCATACAAAAAGACAAAATGACTGCCCATGCCTAAATTCTCATATTGGAAAGAAGCCTCCACATTGACCTGATAACAATGAAAGTGAATGAAAATTCAGGTGTTAAAGTTATAATTTATTTATTCATTGAAAAAAATGCAAAGTGAAAGATGAAATTTTCCAGGTGTTAGAAAAGATACAAAATAGTACACACATTGAGTATCTGTAGTAAGAAACAAACAAACCTGTTCTTTAATTGAGCTGTGATAGAGATTATTAGGATTATTGGATTATTAAATGTACTTAAAATAGAAAAACAAATATTAACCCTAACTGTATTCACTTTAGCCAGTAATTGTATCACTGAAATAGGTGTAATCATCTATATTCTGAGGCATTTTAATTTCTTTTGAGTTAAATTAAAATATTGTAACATATAACATCATTAAATGGAGGTTCACTGTATTTTATTTTTCCAAATGAGAAATAAAAGCAAGATGATACTAAAGAAATCTATTTATCTATAAAAATACTGCTAAGTAGTATGAGTGTTTCATTATTATTTTGTGTAGAAATAGCATGCAGGTATAAATGAGATACAGTTTCAGAGACAAAAAAACCTATTTACATATAACTTATTTATCTGAATTTTACTCAAAATTTCTGTATGTGAATTATCATGAATTATCTATGTTTCAGTGCTAAAAGTTTGTAATACATCTTCATAACAAATATAAAGATTTCGGGCTACAGTTGGCAGGCAGCCAAGAGCATGCACCTCTGGTGCAGTTTCTATCAGGATGAAAATGTAAACAATTGTGTTAAATTATGCTATTCACGTAATCTGAGTGTTGAAAGAACACAAAACATCTGACTATATATAAATATACATAGACAATTTTAATAAAATTTTAAATACATTCAAGATTGTAAATAATGTGCTAAAATTTGTTAATGAAAATAATACTTTTATGCATAAATACTATTTAAAATAGCTCTATTTACAAAAACAAAAAAAGAATATTGGTGACAGAGTAAGAAGCAGAAGACAAAATTGGTAGTAGTTTTAACACTGATTTCAGAAAAATTGACGATTTTTACATCCTATGCCACATCACCCCCATTGTGTGCTTTCTTTGTGCCCCAAGGAACCTAGACAAAGCCACTTCCCCCACTCCGGGGATCTACCCATCTCCTGAACCTAATGCTGCTGTTGATCTTCGGCTCCCACCCTTTCTTGCAGAACCTTGGAATACAGTGAATAACATTGCTAGCTTAATGGGAGACTCAGTAACACTTCACCAAACAGAAGTCCTTATCAGGCTCCAGTCAGAGTGGTGAGTATGTGCCTAAAATAGAGGTCTGCAGTGGGTAAACAGGGGCAGTAGTGAAGCTCCATGCAACTGTAAGATGCTGGCAAGCTTGGCTAGAATGTGGAAGATTCCCTCCACCATATAAATAACATCAGTCAGGTTGAGGATTGTGCCAATAAGGCCTCCCTCAACTTGGAGAAAATTAAAAGGGCTTCTGAGACACACAGGCACACAATAGGGATACAGTTGGGCCTCAGCCAACACAAACACTATAGGCAGGGAGATCTGGTGACTAACCTGAAGACAAAGTAACAATAGGGAACTAACAGTTGATCTGTATCAATACCGGTAGGTTTTCAGCTCAGGAAGAATATAGGACTCACCAAATAGGCCCTGCAGGAGGAATTCAGGTGGCTGGCCCTCCTCTTCATTGTGTTACCCAGCAATCAGAAAAACAACAACCACGTAGTAGGACCCTAAGATACACACTACCAACAGTTGAGGATTGGCAGACCAAATATTTGCCCAAAAGGTGAAAATGACAAAATGAAAAAGTCAAATTCAATCTCCAAACATTTAGTCCATCAGGAGCAAATACAGTTGACATTAAAATACTTTAAAAGTTGTTCCCACGAAATCTCAGAAAAGATAGCAAATTAAAGAAAAAATTCCATGAGGCTACAGAGAAAATCAAATTAGAAATAGTTTCCTAAAAGAAAGAAATAACAACCTTAGCAAAAGAGTTGATCCTCATAGTTAAAGAAGAAATAGGTAAAAAAAAAAAAAAAAAAAAAAAAAAACAGGAACATGGGAAATCGATTGACACCTTGAATAAACAATGTAGAAAACAAGCAAAATCTGTGAAACAATTCAAAGAGAAATTCAAAGAATAAAAAATTCTATTGAAAGCTGGCAAATACATGTAAATGAAGAATTTTAGACCTTGAAGACAGGATCACAGTTAGCAGCCATGAAAGAGTGCAACTTTTAAAAATAACAGTGTCATGAAATGAAAATATGGCAGCTTCAGGATGATACCAAGAGAAACAATATAAGACTAATAAGCATCAATGAAGATTCAGAAGTCAATGTAAATGAGTCAAGTAAACTATTCACAGAAGAGATAGCAGAAAATTTCACAAAAATGAGGAAAAAATCTGGTATTCAGGTAAGTGAGGCATCTAGAATGCCAAGCAATCACAATCAATATAAATCTACACCTAGACATATAATAATTAGAAAAAAAGACATCCAATGTGAAAACAGAATCCTAAAAGATGCTAGAGAAAAAACAAAACTCACCTATGAAGGAAAGCCCATCATAATCATGCCAGAAATTTCAGTGTAAACCCTCAAGTTAAGATGAGCTTGGAGTGAAGTATTTCAACCTCTGTCAGAAAATAACTCAACTCAGATGATGTACCCAGAAAAACTGTCCTTCAAACTTAATGGAAAAACATAATACTTGCATGACAAAGAACAATTGAAGAAATTCATGCCCACCAAACCAACCCTAGAGAGAGTATTGAAAGACAACTAGATAGAGACAAAAATGACCACAATCTCCAGAACAACAGCATAAAGACACTACCAAGGAAGGCAAGCAATTAAACAAGGGGGAAAAGCAGAAAACAAACAACAGAAACATAACATGACAAAGTTGAGCCAGTACATATAAGTTATATCCACAGATATAAATGGCTCCTTTTCACCTATCAAAAGAAATAGGTTGACAGAATGGATTGAGAAATAGGATCTCACAATATGATGTAAACAAGAAACACATCTGAGTCAAAAGGAAACTCACAAATTAGAAGTCCAAGGAAGGAAAACAACATTCCACACAACAGGAAATAAGAAAAAAAGCAGGAGTAGCTATTCTGTTTTCAGACAATGTGAATTTCATATCTACAATGATTAAAAGAGACAAAGAAGGTCACTGCATACTTGTTAGTAGAAAACTTCAAGACGAAGAACTGACAATTATAAATATATATGCACCAAATGCAGGAGCACCCAACTATATAATACAAATACTAATGGGCATGAAAAAGCTAATACACAAGAACACAATTATAATGGGAGACCTTAATACCCCACTGTCACAAAGAGATAGATAGATCAACTAGACAAAAAGACAGCAAAGAAATAATATAATTGAATCATACCTATGAGCAAATGGACTTAGTAGATATTTATAGAGTATTCCACCAAATCACATCAGAATATACATTCTGTGCAGCTTCACATGAGACATTCTCCAAAATAGAACTTTTATTAACCAATAAAACATTTTTAAGTAAATGTAAAGGGATTGAAATTATCCCATGCATAATATCTGAAAATAGTACCTGAATTTGAAATAGACAGCAAAAAAAATTGCAAAACCAGTATAAATACTTGGAAATTAAATAAAAACCTTTCTGAACAACCAGTAGGTTACAGATGAAATTAAAGAAGAAATAAGGCAATACCTACAATTCAATGAAAATGCAAAGAACACATACTGTAACTTGTAGTATGCAATGAAAGTAGTCCTAAGAGGGAGATAGATAGCAATAAATAGTCACATCAAGAAACTAGAATGAGCACAAATAAATAATCTGATGCTACATTTCAAGAAAGAAAAGGACGTCAAACACAAAGCTCATAGAAGAGAGGAAATTGTAAATAACAGTAGAAGTTAATATAATTGAAACTGAAAAAATACAAAGAATTAATGAATCAAAGAGCTGGTTTTTTGAGAGAATAAACAAAATTGATAAACCTCTAGCCAACCTTATCAAGAAAAAGAAAGAAAAAACTCAAATACACATATAAAGACTCAAAAGATAGAAATCACTACAGATCCCGTGGAAATTCAAAAGATCATGAATATCTAGTTTGAAAATCTCCACTTACATAGTGAGGAAAATACAGAGTAAATGAACAGAATTCTAGAAACATATGGAATACTAAAGCTCAATCAAGGAGATAGAACAATTTTGCATAACCAAATATCAGATATTGAAATTGAAAGTTTGACTAAAAAGTTGCCAACAAACAAAATCCCAGATCCTAATGGATTCATGGCTGAATTCTACAAGAAATTTAGAGAAGAGCTGATGCGAATACTCCTTAAATTCTTCAATGAAAATGAAAGAGAAGTGATCCTTCCTAAATCATTCCTCCAGTCAAGTATCACTCTGATACCAAAATCAGAGAAAGACCCTACCAGAAAGGAGAACTATAGATCAATTTCAATAATGAACATTGATTCAAAGACTCTCGATAAAATACTGGTATACAGAATGAATCAAATTATCAAGAAGTTTATACACCACAATCAAGTGGGATTTATTCCAGGAATGCAGGGACAGTTTAATATGTGCAAATCAATAAATACAATACACCACATCAACAGAACAAAAGGTAAAAATCACATGATCATCTTAATGCAGAAAAAGCTTTTTATAAAGTCCAACATATATTCACAAAAAAGCCTACAGAAATTAGGAATAAATGGTACCTACCTCAGTCTCATAAAGGCCATCTATGACAAACTAACAGTCAACATTATACTAAATGGAAAAAAAATGAAAGCCTTCACTCTATATTCAGAAAAAGACAAGGACATCACAATAATTCTTATTCAATATAGTTCTGGAAATACTTGCCAGAGAAATCAGACAAGAGAGAGAAATAAAGGGAATAAAGATAGGAAATGAAGAAGTTAAATTATCATTACTTTCTAATAACATGATACTTTATATAGAAGATCCAAAAAACTCCATTAAAAGACTACTAGAGGTAACAAACAAATTCAGCAGCATAGCTGGTCATAAAGTCAACACTCAAAAATCATTATCATACCTGTACACAAACAAAAACATCACTTAGAGAAAATTGTGGAAATACCACCTTTCACAATAGCATCAAAATGATGAAATACTTAGAAATCACCTAACTTAGAATGATGTTGCAAAAATTGACTTTCCACATGCCAAAGACTGAAATTAGATCTATGCCTGTCACCATACACTCAACCAAAATCAAAATGGATCAAAGACCTAAATATTAAAACAGAAAATTAAATCTACTGGAAGACAAAGGAAGGTAGAAAACATGGAGACATAGGGGTAGGCAGAGAATTCGTAAACAGAACACAAACTGCACAGGAAACACTTCAAAGAATCAACAACTGGGATCTCATCTTATTAAAGTTTTTGGACTTCAAAAGAAATCACCAACAAAGTGAAAGGAAAACTCAACAAATGGGAAAGAATTTTAGCCAACAATCCCTCAGACAAAGGACTTGTACCCAGAATATATAAAGAATTGAAAAACCAATCCCTTCCCAAATTCAAAGACCTTTTCCAAAAATGAGCATCTGAGATGAACACAGAGTTCTCAGATGAAGATGTACAAGTGGCAAATAAATACATGAAGAATTGTTCACCATCACTGGTCATTTGAGAAATGCAATATAAACAGCACTGAGATTTGATCTCACTGTGAAAAGAGTGGCTACAATCAAGAAATCAACTAATAATAAATGTTGATATGTCTTTGGGGAAAAGGAATGTTTCTCCATGTTTTTGAGAGTGTAGATTGGTGCAGTCACTATGGAAATCAATGTGGGAATTCCTCAACAAACTAGAATTAGAAGTTCCATTCAATCCAGCTATTCTCCTCCTGGTTATTTTCTCAAAAAAACTGAAAAAATCATGCCACAATGATGTATGTGCACACATGTTTATAGCAGCACAATTTGTAATAGCTAAATCTTGGAAACAATTGAAATGCCCATCAACTTCAGACTGGAGGTAAAAGATGTGGTATTTTATACCATGGAATATTACTCATTTATAAAAAAGGAGGACCTGTAGTCCTTCTTTTATGTTGAAATGGAGGCAACTTGAGACTATTCTCATAAATGAAATAAATAAGACTCACATTTGTAAATCTCACATTGTCTCTCTCATGAAAACAAGTAAGAAAAATTGAAAGAGTAATTAGATCCAAAATATACAATAGATATTTTTTAAAGGAAGGGATGGAATGTCCTCTAAAGGATATTGTATTGTATGTATGTTTTATTGCATAATATAGATGACCATATTACTAAGTATTCATGAAATCATTGAGCAGAATTGTTTGCACTGTCAATGTTTGAGTGCCTGTCCACATTTTATGCTTTGATTTTGTAACTTGATCAACTAGTTCTAAGAAGACAATATGTAACTTAGCAGCTAATAATTTCTTAGTATTAATATTTTTCTTTGAAGTTATGTGTTCCTTCTCCTCTTTTTTCTGTTTCTTGTTTCTTTTTTTATTTAAATAAAAAAGAAAAATTTAGTTTTATTTAGAATATAATTTAAAAAAATATTTAAAAAGTTGTATTTTAAAACTATCAGTGATTCTTTATAAATTCTTTCCACATTTTTCAAAGATTATTTTTCTCCTGAGATTTCAAATTAACTCTGTTGCCAGATGTAATAAACTGGTTCAAAAGCAGCCTTAGACACTATACTAAAATGAAGACATGAAATTTGAGTCGTGGAAGACAAATAAGTGCATTGCTTTTTAAAAAAACTGGTATAGTGGGGGTTTAGGAAAGATAGTACAATGTTTGTTGACTCTAGTTTAGATAATAATGTATTATATTAAACAATTACATCCAATGCTTTAGTCAAAGAAGTTTTAATCTATGGCTCTTCCTGAGAACTCTAGGGAAAGTTTTAACAGTCAACAATCTAACAAGATATAGGAAGGAAGACAAAATTCTCAGTCTATAATATGCCTATCAAATAATTCCTTCAGAAATTGTGCATATAAACTTTTTATATCAGTATAATTTCAAACTTATAAACCTTTTGTAGAAATATAACTACATGTGAGATGAGTGTAATGAACAATGGTAACAGGACCACTGTTAAATTTCTAACTTTGATAACTATTTGTTTGGACAAATACTGAAGGATTTAGGGAGAGAAATATAGCAGGACTTCAACTTTAAAAGTTAAAATATGCATATAAGTTATAAATATATATGCATATATAATTAATATATAAAATGTGTTCATATTTTAGGAATAATAAGATGATCAGGTATGCCAAGTAAATATATTATTTTTTAAAGTTATATTCCTAAATAATAAGCAAACATTATCAATATATGATTAGCAATTTCTCATTTTGGGGGGAATGGTATTTTATGTTTATTATAATTTATTCATTTTTATTATATATATACACTTTCTTCAGTTTGATATTATCAAAAATATTATAATATTTTTCTGTAATTATTCTAGGATAGTTCCCCAGAGTTAACATTAGTAAAATACACTGTGGGATTTGAATACATTGAAATTCTTTTCAGACAATATCTATCTAGCCTCTGTGCTTCTAGTTTTATTTGAATCTACATTTTTATGTTATTGCTAGAGTTTTCATCATTCAACAAATGTATTCAACTACCACCTAACTAAACATGTACTAGGTACTAGAAAATCGCCTATTGAATGCATTCATAGTCCCCTGTTTATTTAAACAATTATCATTATTAAAATCTCAGTCACAGTTATAAATATTGCCTAAGGAGAGAACATAAAATGTTTCAGACTGTTACCTAATACTGTTATTTCTTATAACTTCACATTGTTTCACAATCTTTCTCTAAACAACTTTTATATAAATTGAAAATTGTAGATGATTATCAAGATTAACGCACACTGTTGCATTTTATTACTTTGGATAAAATAATTAAACTTTACTATTGTCTTAAATCAACATCTTGCTTAAAAACGTACATTGCATTCATCAATAGAAATATTCTGATAAATTTATTGCAACATTATTTTAACAACCTTAATCTGGGACTGTACAACACTAATAAAATCTCCACTAGGTTGAAATTAGTTGTATTATGCTCTAAAAGTCTAATTAAATACTACAGTGACAAAATACATGATTAAATAAAATAAGATTAGGAATATGACAAGTGTAAATAATGAATAATAACAGACATAAGAAAACATACTTAAGTATTTATTTAAATAAAGTTTAAAAAGCAGGGATTTTTGAAGTCCCTGTAAGATTGTGTAATATAAATATGAATTAGAAGGGATCAATAACCATGTTCTGAGGTGGACAGGCTTAATGTCATGACATCCTTAAGGAATCTATGTAATTTGTGAAAATTCACTGTGCTGCATACATTTTAATGTGTGTGTATTTTTGCATGCATAATCCAATGATGTTTAGTTCTACTTCAATTCCTAAGTCATTCATCCATTCATTTCATATTTAATCTAGGCTAGGAGTTATGGTGTACAGTGAGGAATTAAAAAATACACATCTGGGACACAAACATCTATAAATTGCACACACATATAGCTAAAACAGAGTTCGAAGTCAAGTTATTTACAATATACTATCAGTTTACATAGAAAGAAAATAACCTATCTGAATGATCGACAGGGTTTGTCTTTAAGAAACAATGAAGGATAAATAAAGAATAAGTATTTAAATAGTGAAATAGCTCACAAAACCAGTGAGCATCATAGAAAGCAGAGGTGCATAAATGATTTGTTGCAATACAGAGAATTTCAGGAAAGTCAGTGATAGTGAATGCTGCAGACATTTTACAACTGAGGCTGACAAAACAAGCCAGATGAAAACTTACTGATGTACTTACATCTTCTCAAGTAGAGAATGGAAGTCATTAGTGAGAAGCCATGTTATTCCCAAGCAGAGACAGTATATGATCAGTATTAAGGAGATATGAATTAGAACAATTATTCAGATATTGAAAAGTGGAATCAGATGTATGAAGCAGGGAAAACACACAAGGGGAAATAGTGGGAATTGAAGAATGAAATTTAGGTTAAGCACATGAAAAATGACCCTGAGTGACACAGCAGATAAGGGGCAAAGATGTATCAATGTCACTTAATTTGGGGCAGGAATATGAGTAGAATTCATTGTAAAACTGACATCTTGCTTGAGTGTACACATCTGCATATATGTTATGACATGCATAAATGTGGAACACAGTATTTTAAGTTTTAGTTTCCATTGCAGTTTCTATCAATATCTTTACAACTTCACGCAATACACATTTGTAATAAAAAGAACAATTTGTCAAACTTTTAATTTAATTTGTATATAGAGAGAGTAAAATTATTTTTATTGTTAATTCATTCTCTAAAATAATTATAACCTACTGATTCTTTTGGCTTTTAATAATTTTATTGTACATTATATATCATCTATATTTGCTGTTGTCTTTATAATATAAATTTCTTATTTTAATATTCACTTATTAAAATGTAACCATGAAATATATTAAAAAGTAAGTAAAATTTTGAGACAGAGATTTCAAGTCTCTGTATTGTAAGTTCATGTATAATATCAGTCTTGTTTAGAGATTATTTACTTGCTGATAATCTTTTACAATGATATAATCAATGAATGCCTCTAAATTAATAAGAAATTTAAAGAAAATTGAAATCTAGTACTAGAATAAATGTTGAACTTCATTTCTTTATATCTTGGATGATTTAACTTACCATGCACTGTAGTACAGGCAAAACCAGTGTGCTGGGGTTATTGAAATATTAATTTTCCTGCAGAATTCTCATCTAGTCTTCTCATCTTCAGGTATAAGGCAAAGGACTAATGCACCCTATTCCTTGAATCATCTCTAGAGGCTCCATAAATAGATAGCTGTTTCCCTTTAGTGTTAAAAAATGATAATAAATCTGTACACATTCAGTATACAGACAATTTTTCTGTGTATTTTCCATTTGGGGTTGGTTGACTTGACAAATGAAAACAATATAAATATGAATAACCAATTATAAAAGAAAAACGGAAATCCTCCATCACTGAGAGAAGAGATCACATTCTCTTGAAAACAAAAATAAGCTTAGTAAATGTTTTAATGTTAAACGATTTTTCCCTTTTCTTAATAATTTTAAATATATTTTTATTATAAATGTTCTCCATAACTTGAATTCTTTTATTAAGTCTCATTCAAATACAGTACCATCCCTTCAGAGTACACAGGGAAATTTCATTCATCTCCATCATGCCTATTGATGCAATTTCCTTTAAAAGAATGGTTCAAGAAACTAGTATTGCTGGATGAATAAAAAATGAAATTATACAGCCGGGGATGTAGTTTAGTGACACAGCGACTGCCTGGCAAGTGTGAGGCCCTGAGTTTGATTCCCAGTACCAAAACAGAAAATAGAAACAACGGCAACAACAACAACCACCAAAAAAAAAAAAAAAAAAAAAGAACCTCCCAAAAAAACCCCTTTATAAAAATGAAATTATAGTATAAAAATCAAAATGATGTACTAGAATTGTGGTCATTTTTAGAAAGAGATAAAGAATCTTTAAATTTGTCAATAGTATTTCACAAATACCTGCTTTATCAATTGCTATAAATCCCCCAAATTATTTTTATATGCAAGTATTAACAAAAGTAACAAAAGCTCTCCCATTGGAACTGCTTAAAGGAAAAAAAAGCATTCAATTAAAACATCCACAGTGCTAGCATCAACAACTTAACTACGTCCAGTCTGACCTTTTCTTCAAAGGCAGTGAGGCTCCATAGTGGGCATTTGCAGTTTCTGTCTAATAACGTCTTTCCAAAAGTACACATATATAGCTTAAGTGCATGATGACTAATAATGCAATTGTCTGGTATTAGGAAAACCCTTTTGGTATAGTCTGCATGTTTTTCATTTCTACTTTAAATTTAGATGGGAGATGAGATATATACTTAGAAGTCTGATGGAAACCTAATAAGTGATTTAAATTTTACACTGTGAACTAAGCCACGTTTAATTCAGTTATTTCATATAAATGAGTTACTTTAAGTATATTATTATCCTTAAAATAAATATTTTATTTATTCCAGGGAATGAGAATTATTCAATGTTTCTTTTGAAAAAAATTAAAAGATTTTGAAAAAAAACTAAAAGATTAGTAGAGGTATATAGCAATGAATGTTTTTATTCTTTGTTTCTGAATATGCCAGATTTGAAAAAATATTTTTCAATAAAATAAGAAATATCTATTAAAAGGTTTATGAAAAAATGAGTAAAATTAAGTAACTCATATATTTGCAACATTTTATTGTTGAAGAAAAGGATTTTTCTATGACCATATATGTTTTGAATCCACTTTGCCCAGAAAATCTTTTTCTTCTTCTTCTTCCTCTTCTTCTTCTTCTTCTTCTTCTTCTTCTTCTTCTTCTTCTTCTTCTTCTTCTTCTTCTTCTTCTTCTTCTTCTTCTTTTTAAGCAATCATATGTAAGAGTCACATTGAGAGCTTGCTAAGAAGACTTTTCTCTGAACTGCATTGTCAGGATAGGTTTTGAATTTATAGTTTGGCAGTTCAGAATAGATACATAAATTTTCTGTCAAGTGCCTTGGAGGACTTACCTCCAGGCACCTCCAGATATTTAGAAATTCTACTTTGGGTGCTCTTTGGCCACTATTTGCTTGAACAGAGGCTCTGGAAAGAAAACTGTGTGTCTGTACCTGTCCTAGTTAGCTTTTCATTGCTAGGACACAATTCTTGATCTCTCTAGTGTAAAGGAGAGCTTTTCCTTGACTCAGTTAGGAGGTTGGGCTCATAGTTAGCTTGCTCCATGGCAGAAATGGAATGGTAGAAAGGGATAGTAGAGTAAAAGCTGCTCACTTCAGGACAGCCAGAAATCAGAGAGCAAAGGAGAGAATGGTTCAGAGAGGAACCAGAAACAAGAATATGCCCTTCGGGGCACAACTCTCCTCTACTGATGAGTATAGTACGTTCATGATCCAATTACCTACCAAAAGCCCTACCTCAGAACATAATTTTGAGGGCCATTTTGTATCTAAACCATTACTATATCTTCTAGCAACACAAATTATCAATATGAATGCAAAATCAAATATCAAAAAGATCAAAGAATGTTTAAGCTGTGTATTTTATTTGCCCCATTCTTTCATGCAGACAAGCTGTTTCAGACAATATAGCTGTCAAGTTCAAAACTGATATTAGATAATAGGACGAAACTTGCAATCTGTCCCTAATATCCACTGTGTTTTTTTTTAAATTATAGTGTAACATAGGGTTTTATCTTGATCTTAGTTTCCCAGAAAAAGGAAAACTTTCATACCAGTGTTGAAATATTGTGACTAAATATTATCCAATTGGTCTTGAGAAAATATGTCAATGTAACTCTAAAATTTCTTTTAAAAAGGAAACACAAAACTATTTTGCTTTCAAATTTCAGTTCAGTGGAATAAATATACTATGGTTGAGGCCAGGTGTTTATCTTAGCCTTTGAATACAAAACAACTGCATGTAGAAACACACTATACCTCTGACCCTATGAAGACAATGATTCTTATTATTTGTATATTTTCCCCACCTTTATCTTTAAAGACTACAGAAACTCATAAAATAGTAGCTTTGCTGTGGCTTGTGTAAATATTTCCAAAATGTCTTCATCTGTCTGTGGCACTGCAGGAAGTGATGAAAAGTTCACGTGGTGAGACCTGGTATGAAGAATCCTCTTGTCGGAGATACTGTGACCCCAGATACTTCCGTCTGCTCCTTCTGCTTCCTGAGCTGTCAAGTAATGAACAGTTTCCTTAGCTACATACTCTCACCATGATACTCGGCCTCACCACAGACTTGAGGGCAGAGACCCATCTGACCATGAATTGAAATTTCTAAAACTATCAGAAAAGTAAACATTTCTTTTTAAATGGATTCTGTCAAATATTCATTATGATAACAAAAACTTAATATAAAACTCAATCAATATTTGTTGAACTTACTGATGTCTGTTCAGATATTCGGATCATAAAATATCATGTTTTAAATTCAAAAATATATTTGTCACTGAAAGAATGGCAATGTAGTTTCACAACTCGAGTTGTCTTGGAAATAAAGCATAGAGTGACATTGTTGATACCTACATGTGACATTACTGTGAAGAGACAGAAATGGCAAACATAGTTACACAGTGGAATACTGTCTTGTTAACCAGTAATTCTGTTGCACACAATGATACTACTTGAAAAAATGTTTTAAATTTTTGTGAGGACATGTTAGATGTGGCTTCACTTTGTATGTAATTCATATCTATATTTAAGCCAAAGGCAGAGGAAACAAGAATCCATTTAGCATTATATTGTACATTAATAATTGACTTAGATAAAATTGAAATAGACCTTTTACTCTTGGCAATTAAAATTCATACCAAATGAACTTCCAGTTTCCCTGCTGTTAAACACAGAATTTTTCCAAGTGGCACAGCAACTTAATTTAATAGATTTTTACAATCTTGTGAGATATCAACCTAGTTATTAGCTATTCATTAACTATACTTCTTTTTGAATGCATAGTAAAATCGCCTTGGAACTTGTAAAGAATAGTGAAGATTGCACAAATCTGATTAATTCAATGTTCAGAAATAAATTGTAAATATCTTGCAATGTTTTCAAGAAGAAGAAATTGAAGCATAACATTCTTTCATTTTTGCCTCACTTAAACCCTTTTTCTTGGTGATTTTTGGCTCCAAATATTTTTAATTTCTTAGGAATGTTCTTAAAATTAATAATCATAAACTATCTTAAATTTTGTAATAGAATGACTAATGCATTATAAAATAATTATGTTATGTGAAATAAAATACTAATGATTATAAGGCAGGCTCTTTGTTTTATTCAGAGTTGAATACACTTTTCTTAGAATATAAAGGTACAGGGGTTGGGGATTTACCTCAGTAGCATAAGCACCTGCCTATCAAGCATGAGGTTGTGAGTAAAAGAAGAAAAGGAAAGGGAAAGAAAAAATATAAAATTATATAAACATATTTTTTATAACTAAGATGATTGTGCTACAAAATCTGTAAGTTCTTGGAACAAAGCAGTTAACATTCAGAGGATTGTACCAATTGTGCACATTATTGTATGGTGATCTGAGGAACTCTTGAAGATTATTATGTAAAATAACAACCCTAGTTATGCTCATACCATTTTGTTTTGAAGACCTATATTGTCAGTGTTCAGGGCTCTTTGCTATTGTTGTTGTTACGTTTTTTAATTTCATGTTTTTCTAGGAATTCGTTTTGTTTTGTTTTGTTTTGTTTTTCCATCTATTACAGAAATAATAAACATGTACATGTAGAGACTTATACATGCATAGAACTTCTAAACAGTTTATGACAATTGATTACATAATGCATGATGAAAAGAACAGCTACTTTGAAGAAAAAGAGACACTGAGATACTCAGTGCTGATTCCGTAGCAACATGATGTGAAAACCAGCAGTACTCTCATTCTCAGTTTAGAGTGATTTTAGTCCATTTTCTTTTGTTTAACTTCAGTATATGAGAAGATATGGACAGCTATTTTTAAGAGAATGAGAGACATTATGGCAGCCATTGTTGACTTCCCTATTATCTGGTCTTGAAGGCTTAAAATGCCTTCATCATCCTGTTCTGATCAATTTTGTACTATTTTGTTTAGTATGAATTCATTGCATGTGAAGATACGGACAACTATTTGGAAGAAAAGAAGAGACAATGTGATAGACAGTAAAGATCTCCAGTTGTCTTGCTTTGAAATCTGTGTCTCTTACACTGCTTTCTTATTATCTGTTCTGTTCTGGTTAACTTTACCCTCTCTTGTGCCACTGAGCTAAATCCTCAGCCCTGGGAGTACATAAAATTTCTTAGTGACAATTCAGAAAACTTTCTCAATCTGGATTTTTCTATTGTTTTTCTACCTTTGCAATTTGGTGCATTGAGCTTATTTTGCCTTGCTTGAAATCTTTTACTTGAGACTTATTCTCTTCTTCTTTGAATATTTTTTAACTATCTTCTTCAAATTGTTCTGTTATTTCTCTTGTTTCCTAAATATGTCAGGCACAATGTTCTTTTTAACCTACTTAATTTCAGGTCTTTATGAATATTGAGACACTTAAATCACAAAATATTACATCACCTTCAAAAATCGGTATAAATTTTCTTTCTTTAGTCATTTGTACCAGAATCTAAACCTTATCCAGAAATACATTCAAATGTGTGATTAAGTATTTTTTAACATACATTAAATAAGCTGTTCTCATGTTGTTAATTTCCTATTATTATACTCTCTTTTAGAAAGTGTCTTAACATATCATGCCATTAATATTTATCTACATTTACCTATTTCCCTATTGATTGTTAATTTAAATTCAAAAATTTCAGCCTAGAAAAGTAGACATGAAAATTTATTGTTCTTCTTCCTTTCTCTCATATTCCACATTTAATTACTTTAGGAAATCTGTATTTGTGTTTGAGGTGGGCACTGTCACATACTGTATTTATTACTTGATCAATGTTTAAGTGATTATGGTTGGCCTTAAATGGAAATGCTAAATAAACTCGACCAAATTTTCAAAGTCATATAAATTTATTTTGTGGTTTATATAAAATATACTAAGCAAGCTATTTGAAAATAATCATTTTGAAAATACAAAAATACTCTATTCATTTTGAATTAAGCTACATCATGCTTCTCTTGTGTTTGAAAAATTGATTAGTGCATGTTAACCAAGTTAATGTAATTAATTATAATGAGAAAGTAATGACATAGTATGAAAATCATACATTTATTTTCTACTTTATTTTTCAGAATAAATTATATAATGGTCAAAAGAAGAGTATATGTTTTCAAATGAGATTATTGCAGTACATTATACTATTTAAATATCACTGGCTAAATCTCAGATTATACTTTAACACTTCTCTTATATTTCTGTTTTCTACTATGCTTAAAATGTTGCCCATTTCCAAAGCATCAGAAAAAGGGGCTAATTCTATTATACTTTGTGTAGAGTAAGACTGATAGGCTTGCCAAGAAGACAAGCTGAAGTTTAACATTAAGTATTACTCTTTAAAATCAACACAAAATCTTTAAAATCACAATAATACAGTGCATTACAGTATACAGATTGCTTACAGTGCTAAAATAGATTTTCATTAGTTTTCAAAATGTTTCAAAACTCCAATAAAATCATTTTTCTAAAATATTGACAATATTTATCCAAGAAAATTAAAAAATGATTCTTGTATATAGATGTCCCCTCAAAGCCTCATGTGCTCATAAGTGGGGTTTTCCACTGGTAGCTGGATCTAGGATATTTGAGTATGCATTAAGGGTGTTTATTAACTAAATTACTCCACTCATTGGTTTAGCATAGCTCTGGATATGGATGATGGGAAAGCCTACACCAGATGTGGGTGGCACCTACCAATGGACTTGTACCATAAATGGAATAAGAGGACAAAGAAGGCTTGTTGCTTTATTGCCTGTTGCCTTCCACCCCATGGGCTGTCTCTCCCACGCCATGCGCCTCTGCTATGCTCCACCGAATTGGAAGCAACCAACTAGGGAATGAAGCTTCTACAAATTGTGTGCTACAATTAACCAGTCCTTCTTGAATTTGCAAGTGTTAGTTATTTTGTACAAGAAAATATAAAAATAAATAAGATGATAAGAATTGTTTTATGGCTTTAATTACAACTATAATGAATCTCATTGTATATCAATATTTACTCCAAGCTGAACAGAATGATCCAGAACTTACTGGATAGAGTTATTCTGATAACAGTGTTTTGAACTAAAATTGTTTACCTATTCTGATGATATATGACCTGTTCAGAAATGCCTCCATGACTTTCCTATAATATTCAATTATTGTATCACTTTAACTTTTGTTTCTGTACTTACATTACCTAAAATAATGTCCTTGTTCACTGCCTGTCATTCCATGAAGAGTTAAACACACATGTGAAAATATATCCTGTCTTTATATCTGCAAAAATAGAATTGTGTTCTGCATATTTGGGTGAGGCAAGAATATTTCCCAAATTATATTTTCTTTGTTAAATATTAAACTAGTGTTTGAATTTCATTTAAATCAAATTTACATATATAAAAGTCAGGGTTAATGCACTATGAATCTCCTATCTCCTTAAAGATTAGCTAAGATCATACCTCAAGGCTCAGCTTACTTAAACACAGTAGGAGGCATGGGAGACACTGCAGGCCTGACTGAGCCATGCCCAGCCACCTTCAATTAGTCCCAGGAGCTAAGGGTGCATGCGTAAGGTGATTTCCAGTAAGTTTGCACACTGGGAGAGCTCTGGACCATTGCTCCCCATGGTCAGGACCCTTCCCAGCATCCTAGACCACCTGAGGACACATGGGAGTTCCCTGTGGTCCTCACTGGGCCATGCCTAGTGACCCCTAATCAGTGTTGGGAAGCTGTGGGTATGCAAGGTGAGTTCCAGCAAGCATGTGGGAAGCTTTGGAACATTGCTTGAAACCTGGAAATTGAGGAAGATGACAACACAAAAGAACAAAATGGAAGTTCAGATCTCCAGCCCATCCAAAGAAAGCCTAGGAGCCATGTATATAGAAGAAAATATAAGCCAAACACATGAAATGCCAGAAATAATGCCAACTGAAATAAAGAAGCAACTCTGGGAAGCTATAAAAAAACTCAAATCAGAAATGATCTCCCAGGTAAAAGAAATGATAAACGTAATGAAAGAAATGCTGAATACATCTAAAGAAGACATAGTAAAAAATCAGTGGAACAATGTGAAAAAATGGAAACTCTGAATGAACATTATAAGAAACACACAAAATGAATGAAGCAAATTCAAAGAGATACGCAATAAATCAAAAATTCCATTGAAAGTTGGTAAAACCACCTCAACATAAGTGAAGATAGAATTTCAGACCTCAAACACAAGATTGCATCTAGTGAACAGAAAAGGAAAGATCTTGTAAAAAATAGCAAGCAATCAAGAAATAACAATTCAATGGCTGCAAGACGATACAAAGAAAAACTACAAAAATTGATAGGGATAAACAAAAAAGAGTACAATACAAATGATATCAAGAGGCTATTTATAGAAATAATAGCTGAAAACTTCCCAAACATGAGAATGGAAACTGACATCTGGATTGTTGAAGCATATAAAACTCCAAATAGCCATAAACAAAATAAAATTACACCCAGACATATAATAATCAACATCCCACGTAAGAAATCCAACGTAAGAACAGAATATTAAAAGCTGTTAGAGAAAAGAGACAGATCACCTCTATAGGAAAACGTAACAAAATCACAGCAGACTTCTCAACACAAAAATTGAAGTCAAGAAGAGCATGGAGTGAAGTATTTTAAATCCTAAAGGAAAATGACTTCCAACTCCAACTGACGTACCCTGCCAATCTGTACTTCCAAATGGATGGAGAAATAGGATACTTCAATGACAAAGAACAGCTGAAGAATTTCATGATCACCAAACCAACCCTGCCAAGAATACTGAAAGACATTCTAGATAGGCATAGAAAAAAAAAAAAAAAAAACATTAAGCAAGACAAACAACTAAAAATAGTGCAGAGGTAAACAATCAACAACAGAAAGATAAAAGGTCAAAAATAAAGCAATATAGATCAGTTACAACAATTAATGTAAATGGCCTCAATTCATGAATTAAAAAAAAAAAAAAACTGGCAGAATGAATCAAAAAACAGCATTCAACTATATGCTGTATAAAAAAACCCATCTAACCCAAAGGGAAACTCCTAGATTGAAGTCAAAGGATGGAATACAATACTTCATACAACAGGAACCCCCTAAAGAAGAATGGGTAGCTATTCTGTTTGCAGACAATTTGAAATTCAAACGAAGAATGATCCAAAGAGACAAAGTCAGGACACATTAGTTAAGAGAAAACTTCAAAAGGAAGAGATAAAAATGTTAAATATATATACATCAAATACAGGAGCACCCAGCTGCACAAGAAGTACTGACAGAAATGAAAAATCAAATAAGCAATAACACAATTATAACAGGAGACCTTAACATGCAATTGACACAAAGGGACAGATCAACTCGGCAGAAAATCAGCAAAGAAATAACAAAACTGAATCACACCTGGGAACAAATGGACTTGATAGACATATACAGAATGTTCCATCCAACATCAGAATATACATTCTTCTCAGCAGTACATGGGACATTCTCTAAAATAGATTATATACTAGCCCACAGAACATATTTAAAAAGTACAAAAGAGTGGAAATTATCCCTTGCATGTTATCAGATGATAGCATGGTGAAACTAGAAATTAATGACAAAAGAAACTGCAAAAACCCCGCAAGCATATGCAAATTGAATAATATACTCCTGAGCAACCAGTGGGCTAAAATTAAAGAAGAAATTAAAAAATACCTACAAGCAAATGAAAACACAAATACAACTTACCAGAATCTGTGGGATACAATGAAAGCAGTCCTGAGAGGACAATTCACTACAGTGAATTCCCACATCAGGAAAATGAACAAGCACAAATAAAATACGTGATGCTACAACTCAAACATCTAGAAAAAGAAGAGTAAGTCAAGCCCAAAGCCAAAAGAAGGGAGGAAATTATAAAGGTCAGAGCAGTGATAAATGCAATAGGGACAAAGGAAACAATGCAAAGAATCAATGAAACAGAGTTGGTTCTTTGAAAGAATAATAAAATAGATAAGCCTCTATCCAATTTTATTTTAAAAAGGGAAGAAAAACTATCATGCAATAAGAAATGAAAAGGATGAAATCACTATAGATTCTGGAAACAGAAGATCATCAACAACTATCTCAAAAACCTCTACTCTTATAAGTTTGATAACACAGAAGAAATGGATAAACTACTACAAACATATGAATTACCAGAGCTGAGCCTAGAAGATGTAAAACTGGTGAATAACCCAATTTCTATTAATGAAATTGAAAATGTAATTAAATCCTTATCAGCAAAGAAGAGCCCATGCTCAGACAGATTCAATGCATAATTCTGCAAGAAATTTAAGTAAGACCTAATGCTGACACTCCTCAAATTCTTCAATGAAATTGAAAGGGAAACAATACTTCCTAACTCATTCATGGAAGCAAATTTTACTCTAGTACCAAAACCTGAGGAAGACGCAAATGAAAAAAGAGAACTACAGGCCAATCTCCATAATGAACACAGATGCAAAAATTCTCAATAAAATATTGATAAACAGGATGCAGCAAATCATCAAGAAGATTATAGAACATGACAAAATTGGATTCATCCCAGGAATGCAAAAGGTTCAACATATGTAAATCAATAAATGTAATCCACCATATCAATAGAGCCAAAAACAAGAATCACATGATCATTTCTATGGATGCATAAAATTCTTTTGGTAAGGTCCAACACTTATTTATGATAAGAATTTACAGTGAATTAGAATAGATGCTCTTTATCTCAATATGATAAAGGCCATCTATGACAAATCAACAGCCAGCATCATATTAAATGACCAAAAACTGAAAGCCTTTACCCTTAGGCAAGAGTCAAAGCTACTCTATTAAAATCAACATGGTACTGGAATAAAAAAAAAGATCTGAAGGTCAATGGAATAGATTAGAAGATACAACCACAGCTATAAACACACTCAGCCACCTTATCTTTTATCAAGGGGCAAACATATTCACTGGAAGAAAGATAGTCTCTTTAACAAATGGTGCTAGAAAAATTGGCTCTTCATATGCCTAAAACTAAAACTAAACCCATGCCTATCACCATGTACTAAAGTCTAAATGGATCACAGATGTAAATATTAAAACAGAAACACTAAGTCTGTTTGAAGACAAAGTAAGTAAAAATCTTGAAGGCTTAGGGGAAAGTAGATATTCAAGAGCAAGAATCAAACCACATGGGAAATGCATCACAGAACCAATAACTGGGATCAGGTCTCTTATTAAAGAGTTTCTGCATGTCGAAAGCAATCTGCAGCATAGAGAAATGACAACCCACAAATTGAGAAAAATCTTAATGAACTGTCCCTCAGACAAAGGACTTCTGTCTAGAAAATAGAATTTTTAAAAAGTTAGACCCCTGAAATTCGAAGACCCAATCAAAAAATGGGCATCTGAGATGAATACATAGTTCTCAGATGAAGAAGTACAAATGGCAAATAATTAAATGACAAAATGTTCAGCATCGTTAGTCATTAGAGAAATGCAAATTAAAACCACCATGAGATTCCATCTCACTCCAGAAAGAATGGCCAGGATAAAGAAAAGTACCAACAACAAATGCTGGAGAGGATGCAGGGGAGAAGGAACTCCTCTGCATTGTTGGTGGGAGTGTAGACTGGTGCAAACACTGTGGAGGTCAGTCTGGAGATTCCTCAAAATGCTGGGAATTGAAGTCCCATTTGTTCTAGCTACTCAATTTCTGGGCATATAACCAGAAGAACTCAAAACATCATACCACAGTGATATGTGTGCACCTATATTTATAGCCGCACAATTTGTAATAGCCAGATTTTGGAAACAACCTAAGTGTCTATCAACCGAAGAATGGATAAAAAGGATTTTAAAGAAGTGCAGTGGAGTACTACTTAGCTATAAAGAATGATCACATTGAGATATTTATAAATAAATGGACACAACTTGAGACCATACTCGTAAGTGAAATAAATCAAACTCACATATATAAAACCCGTATTGTCTCCCTACTGTAAGAAATGGTAAGAGTACATAAGATTGTATAGTAATTATGGTTCCCCACTATATTGCTTTGAAGTCTTATAATATTTTTATTTATTGGTTGGGATGATGTTATTCTGTTTTGTTTGATTTT
The DNA here is from genome assembly GCF_034190915.1 of Cavia porcellus. Taxonomy (NCBI): domain Eukaryota; kingdom Metazoa; phylum Chordata; class Mammalia; order Rodentia; family Caviidae; genus Cavia; species Cavia porcellus. Next base: position 31,868,542 of record NW_026947497.1, read on the forward strand.
ATTATGTGTGATGGTACATTTTGACAGCCATTGCTGATTTAATATCATCTTGATTTGAAGTCCTACCATGATTTTGTGTTTCCTTTCCATTAGTTCTACCATGCTGTTTCTCATTGGATTTTAATATGTGTGATAGTATAACATTTTTTTAAGGATAATGAGATATTATAGTAGCCATTTTTCATTATTGGTTATTCGGTTTTGACTGTCCTGTAATGCTTTCATTTTCTTGAATGGCTTTATATTATTTTGCTATGTTTGATACTACTGTGTGTGAAATTATGCTCAACTGTTTCGAAGAAAGGAGGCATTATGGTAGCTACTGTTGGTAACGGTTGTCTGGTTGTGAATTGCTGTGTTGGTTGCATTGTTTTGTTCCGATTTACCTAGTTCTGTTCTCTTTTGTTTTATTCTCTTTAAAATTAAAAAAAATCAACCTCAGAATCCTTAATATTTAAATAAATAAAATATTAATAAATAATCACTTTGCTGCTAAGAAAGGTGATATATAGAAGTTTGGGAATCAGGAAAATTTCTACACAAGTAAATACGAAAGAAAATCCATACACAATTTACTCAAAATATAGTGTCTTATGCTATATTGTTTAACATGGTTTAATCTATTCTAAAATAAAAATGAATCTTTATCCCTCTAACATATTTACAACTTTCCGATATCAAGGAAAATTTCTTAGTCTCATTTAATTGGTGTCAGAAGGATGCAAACTGAAGTATGCCACTTTTGATAAGTTCCCCATGTGATTCTTCCTTAATGCCCCCACTCAAATACTCCATTACATTTCTAGCTCTGTTTCTAAGATGACATCTCAATAGCTATTTTCCAAAGTCTTTATCTTTGTAGCTAACATTTTAAATGGTATGATACTCTGTCACGTTATGTAATTGAAATGCCTTCAGTGTTTTCACTCACTAAGAATATAAAATAAATATTTTCTTAAAACAAAAGTCCACATTTGAATGAGATATTTTGATAGACTGTACATTTTTACAGAATTTTAGAAATGAGTTATTTAAGAAAACTGGACTGTTTTTTTTTTTTTAATACTGCCATTGAGTATTTATTGGAACAATTCACATGTTTTGTGTAAGATCAATGGCTGATAATCTTTGGATTCTCTTGTAAACGCATCATTGATATAACAGTGTTAGTGTATTCTCAGTATTGGGTGATGACAACCTGTATTGTTTGGATCATTTCACAAACCGCTCTAATAATTGGTCAGTTCTGTTGAAAAATATATGAAATAGATATATTTTTTGCAATAAATATCTTTATAGTAAAAAGTAGTAGCAGCATATATTGGCTCAATTTTCCTAACATTTGGCAGCTCAAAATGTGCAGTTACTATGGTTGAACCTGTATGTACCTGGGTTTTATTAGTAAAACTACAAATTGGCTGAGATGTGAAACTATAAAAGACAGAATTATGCAACAGTGCTGTTTATCTCATTTTTCTTGCATTTATTCTAGATACTATAATCAGTCTAGTCCAGAGAATATAAAAGTGATCAATCTATAATTTTAAAGCATTTGTTGCAATAAAAGATACGTTGTCATTAATCTTTCTTAAAATACTACTACTTACTTGTAACACACATATCCCATCATTCTTTAACCTTCTGAAGCAGTTCAGGCAATCTTCTTTTGTGAGTTTCTTTAGAAGGTGTGATTTTTTAAAATGCAGTGAATGTCATTGGCTAGTACTACCCACAAGAAAGGCAGGCCCTTAAAATAATTACCATGTGTTCTCTTACATGCCTTGTTTACCAGATTTTGAGCCTTACAGTTTCTTCCTTCCCTAAGTTAAAATAATCATGAAAGCTAAACATTTTGAATCAATATAGTTATTGAATCAGCCACAAAGGATCAATTAAAAATACAAAAGAGAAATTCCAGAACTATTTCAGAAAGCAATAACATTGTGTTTGAAGAAAGGGGAATATTATGATGCGAAGTATTAGCTGTTTGTCTGTTAGTGTATTGTTTTTTAACTTTAAACATTCTTCCTATTTTTGAACCACAAAATGTTTAATGATGTCTTTAGAGAACTTCTTTAAATTAGTATTGATAAGGACATAGGAAAAATTTTCTTCCAACTGATAGATAGCACTTACATGAGTGTTTATAGATCCAGGTATTTGCTGGAGTCCATATGTGTGAGTTTGTGCATGTGTGTGCGCTATGCATCATGTCATAGTTACTTTTCTACTTGCTGAGACAAAATATTCGACACCCAAAGTTAAAGAAGGAAAAGTTTATTTAGATGACATTTTGAAGAGATTTCATTTCATAATCAGCTGACTCCAAGGCAGGGTAGCGTAACAGACAGGCATTACAAATGAGAAGCAGTTCATAGAGGGCAGAAGGAAGCAAAGCAAGCAAGTGACATGACAACCCTTTTTCTGTCCCTTATATTGTAACCAGGTTAACGGGATTAGGTTGAGCTAAAACTGTTGACTGATTTAGTAATTTAGTAATAACACACCCTACACCCTAGCTGCCTTAATCCTACATAGCTCATAGCATGAGTCACACATTGTAAATTAAACCATCTCTGCAAAAGCCCCACCGATGACTGTATGAAACTAGAGAGGCATATCTAGACACAAGGCATAACACAGAAGAAGAATCGTCCCTCTCTACCCTGAATCCTCTTCCTGGATTCTATTTCCATCTTACTTATCTGCTTTTGTCTTTGGTCATAGATGGTTTCTATTTTCTGGCCAATAAAATATTTAAAGTCATGCTGATCCTACTCAGCAACCTTACTTCTAGGATGGCTGCTTTTTCTCACAGTGCCAGGCTTTGGTTGCACTACAGTGCGAAGAACTACTCTAAATCCAATAGAGGAGGTATTTCCAACTGCTCACCTACCATGAAAACCTTGACATTTCCCATAAAATATCATTAAATACGCCTCTAGCAATGCTTCAACATTTGCAGGACTGGGCAGTTTTGGACTTTGCAATTCTTAAGTTTAAGTATTTTCTTTCTGATCCACTAGTAGAAAAATTAAAATCAAATTTTCAGATTTCACAGTACCTAAATGACCTTTAGATGACAAAATAAGTACTCCACTTAAACCAAGAATGCTAACTTTTACTTAATATGAAATGTGTATATGCATGAAAAAAGTAAAAATGTTAGTGTGCGAATCTAATTTTTAGAGTACTGTAATTTAATTTGGAATTACAGTTTTTGATAAGATATGCTCATATTTTGAAATACAAATGACTAAAATTATTTTAAGTGCAACATAGAATTAGTTACACATTTATTAAATGCACAGCTCAAACCTCAGTAAAATGGCGTATCTCTCAAATTGGTATAACCATTATCACTTAAATTTTGACAAAACCACCGCCAATTTGACTTGTGTTAAAATAAATCTTTTTGGGGGGTTAGAAAATCTGAATAATAAGCGAGATTAGCTTGAGGTAAACTGAACTGAGAAGGAGGAATTTGGAGAATTTAAACCTGCAAGCTACAGAAATTGTACAAGGCTCTAAATAGAACTTAAGGAGTAATCCAGGTAGGGGCTCAGGAGATCAGAATGCTGACAGAAACACAGACAGAGGTCATGAAGTTTCATACATATTACTGTGAAAGGAATTCAAGCCACCAAAATCACACACCGCCAATGAACCTGGATACAGTTTGCCGATGCTCTGAAACTGAGGGTGTGAGTTTAATGGTGCTGGACTTGTTTCCGGGAAGGGGAAATTTTTAGGCAACACAGCATTTAGGCACTAGTACTGACTGCTTTTAGTAAAATTTACTGTAAGAATCAAGAGCAAGGAGGAACAGAGTGAAACATTAGAAAACTTACAGTTTAGCCACAAAATTGGTACCAAGGTGGTGTGATTGTTAAAGATACTGACACCATGGGATGGCAGTAGGCAGCCAGGCCACAAGCACTGACATGAAGACAACAGGAAAGATGCTTTGAGGATATATCAGGAATGGAAAAGACCCCTGGGATAGAATAACATAAATGTCTTTCAAAACTTTCCTTTGAGAAGAGAGCCCTGGAACCATTGACTCCCCCAATTCCACACAGGAATTTTTTGCTGAAAATTCACCCAGTCAGTCCATCAGAAGTGCCTACAGCTACAGTTCCTTTGAGTATCCAAATGGTTCACACAAGTGGAAAAACTTGGTTTTATGCAAATTCTTTTTTGCAGATCATGGCAACCTGCACAGAGATTTTTAAAAGAAAGTTTAGGAAGCCTCACAATATGTGACAGGGTTGCAGTTATTGCAAACAGTCTTCAACAAGGAGAGGTACATGTAAGGAAAGAGTGACAGTGAAGAAACTATTGTTCAGACACCAGAAAGACAGAGATGCCAAAATGTGGACTGCTGGCGAGGCAGGCTGCAGATAATGAATAGAAGGAGAGCATGCGGCAATAGAGGCCCGTGAGTTGCCACCAACAAAGCTGTATGAGAGGGGCAGCGGAAACGCTTGGGGGCATCATGCCCGGTGTCCCGGATGTTGGACACGGAGCTAGAGGATTGACTATTTGCCCTGCCGTGCTTTTGATGACATGGAAAACAGTAATACTTCTTGTCTTCAACTCTTACCCAGACATTCCTATATTTCAATCATCTTTTCTCTCTTAAAAGTGGTAGTTTGTTGTGAAATATCATGTATAGAGATTTAGAGAACAACTTTTATTAAGTGAAAGTTTATTCATAAAAGATATATTACAAAGAAAATTGTATTTGCTGTTTTTACCATTAACCTTCATAAATTATGCAAGTGCTAAATGTTAACTGGTCACTTATTAGCATTTCATTTTCAGAAAATATTTAGTGTGGCTAAACCTCAATTTCTTCATTAACAAAATTAAATAACAATACAGATGATCTTCCTCTGTGGAACTATATTTTGATGAACTGAAGATACACTGAAAATAGTTTAAGGATGGCCCTGAATCAAGACTTGTTTTCTGAAGCTGTTTGTTTCAAGCAGGAGCCCATAGAGATATCTCTCTGGCCTCTGTTGGCCATTTCACAATTTTAGAAATGCAGTGGTCAATTCATTAGAAAGAAACAACATGCACCCTGGTGAGCCAGCCGCCTCCTGCCAGATGAGAAGAACCACATCCCGGAATTCCACTGCCTTTCAGGGGAACATCTATAAGCAGCTATCCTGTACCTTTCCTCCACTGCTGGAACCACAGAATCTTGGATCAGAGGAACCCACAAGCTTACCCTAATCCCCTGCACTATGCAGGGTGGGCAGCAGATGCAGGAAACATGCAAGACTCAGCAATCTGCTGATTCAGAGGAAAAGAGTGAAAAGTCAAGAAAAAGAAGCAAAGTACAATCTCAGACCTCCAGCCCACTCAGAAGTCCATGCGAAATAGACATAAAAGAACTTAGAAGTCACACACCTGAAATTTCAGAAATAATAGTAACTGAAGTGACAACTTAATGCTGAAAAAAATACATTAAGTGTAAAATTCATTCAATACGCCTAATTACTGAATGTCACAGTTTGGCAACACAGTGAATGGCAGCGTATTAATTGTTTACCACCAGAATTACTTCAATGACTGCACTGGAAATAGACTGACTGCATCTTATGAGACTTGCAATGTCTATCACTTGCAAATAAGAGCTCAGAAATGTAAATATATGTTTTCCATTGAATGTGTATCATTTTTTCATCTTCATTAAATTGAAAAATCATTAATATTGGTGTTTATATTCTTATTATTAGATTAAATCTGACAGTAGAGCCCCCTGAGGTTTTACCCTACTTAACCTATTCAATTATATCTTCTGTGACTCTCTATTATAAATACTCAAAACTAAACTGAAAGTAAATGAAGTAATGTAACTATCAACTGTATTTTATTTATATAATCTGACTAGATTTAACTTATTTTGATGAGTCCATTGTAATGAGCATAATTTAAAACTTAATTGTTTTTGATTTTTTAAAAATAAATGCGGGGTATTGTCTGTAAATTTGTGAACAGATTAGATTAACTTTGGTAGAGATTTAACTGGAATTTTTCTATCACTAATATTGTGAAGAGATTGAAATTTTTCAGTAAAATTCTTATGAAAATTTGTGATACTTTCCATGTCATTTTTATCTTCTAAATATTATCAGATTGATTCTTTCATGATATGTCATGAAATATATGAATTCATGTATTATTTTGTATCTGGTAAGGTAAATTTCCTATAAGGTTGTGCCTGCCACATTATTCTGACAATAATCTGACTAATAACTTTGAAAATTAAATAAAACACAGAATAAGTTATAATGTCCAGATTTTTGTCTAACTTGACATAGAAATTGCTCTTGGGCACAAAGAACTAAAACCACTACTTTCAGAGTGATTTTCCTCAGGCAATTTAGTTCTACCAATTTTTGAAGTCTAGAGAAGCCTAAAACAGTGAAATTTTCCTATCAAGTAAAGAAGCAAATGAAAAGTGAAATTCAATTGCCATGTTTAAATAGAGTATCATCTTGTTATAATAATAATAAGTTTTTGAGGAGGAGCACTCATCTATGTGAGCAGCAAACTCATCTGTTTGATTTGCAAATATCATTCTTTTTAATGGGAAAGATTTGAACAAGGTAATTTGAAACCATGAGAGTACTTTAGCTATTTTTGTCTAAATTTAAATTCACATGAAAAAGATCAGCAATCAGTCATTTCAAGACAGAATTTTTTATTATTATTAATTAATTTTGTCAATAGATTATTAACCACAGGATATGTCCTTTCATTTAAATGAATTGCTATTACAATGCATAATATAAAAATTATGTTTAAATATAAAAAGATTTTAATGCTTTTCAGATGAAGCAAAGATTAATCACAGAATTCTTTTAAATCCTAGTGTCTCTGTACTTGAAAGCTCAAAATGCATGCCAACAACAAACTGAAGGTAATCAACTGCTGCACTTTAACCAAGAACACAGTTTTTGATTAAAAAGTTTCAATAGAAACAGTAAAGATGCGTAAGGTAGTTTTTAAAGCATGTTTTGATTATGTCACTTTTTTAAAAATTCTGTTATTAATAACATTGTAACAGTGAAACATCCCCATGTAACTAACATGATGCCAAGTAGGACATATATTTTATTTGTTTGGCTGAAACAAGCCAACTGGAGGAGAAAAAAAAAATCTGCAGGGAAAAAAGCCTGATCTTTCCTTATTAAATTTTATTTGCACTGCATTATTTGGCCACTTAGGTACTTTCACAGTAACGGAGGACAGGATATGTTTAGAGATGTTGGTTTTCGTCCCCCAGAGTTTATGAAGATGACAAAAAAAAAAAAAAAAATTATCATGTCTGATTCTCCTATGAAAACACCAAAGGCCACACAGTGGCTTCAGTGCCTCAGTTAACTCAATGAAGTAAGATAGATTCAGAGGAACAAACTCCCTTCACTTGCACTGCTAGTGACAGAAAGATGTTTGGTCCTTTTGGTCAAGTAGGAAGCTAGCAGCAGACACCAGACTTTGAGTCCTCTTGAAATGAGTTGTAGTGTGAGGCCAGATTAAAAAGGCAAAGATAGCTCAACATAAAGGTGCGGCATGGGATTGACTTACAGAATTAAGGTCTAGAAAGGGAACTGAGAATAAACCAGTAAGTGGAGACTCACCTGAAAAAGATCACTCAAGTAAAAGCTGAGTCATGACTTCACACAACATCCAAAACTAAAATAACCAAACATAAATGAAGTAATTTAATCTCATTAATTGTATAGGACTTGGTAGCCTTTTTGTATTACCTATCTCTCCTCTCATCCTCAAAATCCTAGAGCAGCAACTAGAAACATGCAAAGGTGAAAGAAAAGTAGAGAGAAAATGAGATCAAGGAGGAAAAGTAAATCTCAATTTCACAAAGAAAAGTAACACTTGACCTAATCTATCACTCCTCTACCTTCCCCAGCAGGCAAAAGTTCTAGTTCACAGCCACAGCAAGGGTTTGCTTAGGTCAGCCATTTTTTTAACCTAGGAATATGAGAATATTGATAGGTGAAAATAAATGAAAACCCTTTGGAATTTCCTTGATTCACTTTCAAGACAGGAAGGTTGAGGGATGGTACCTACAAAATTACAATTGCTTCTTGGTTTATATCTACTTGGTTCACTGAAACACTTGGCTAGATTTTCTTCCCCTGCCTCCTTCTCCTTCTTCTATTGCTTTCTACATTCTGAGCCCAATAAATAGGTTACACTTTGATGCAGTTCTGTAAATCTGCTCCTAAACCGTGTACTGTCATTTGATAGGATGCTCAACTGCCCAAATAGCCCATGATGGTCCACAGTTCATATTTGACAAGAAAGAAATACTAGCCTTATCACTATGCATTTCAGTTACCATGCTGACAAACTGTGTGTATGTATATGTGCATTTACACATCCATGTTCATTCAACAATTTTTTAAATAATTCAGGTTAACGTTGACTTTTAAAAAAGTATGAGGTATGTAGCCTCACACTTAAAGATTTGTCTTGTAGATTACACTGATTCTTGGCTTGCCAGTTTGCAATGCTACATATTACCAGATATATGAGTATGTACGACTTTATCTACATCAGCATATACATTTATATATACCATCAGAAATACAATATTATGTATGCATATGTGTGTATATATACATTTCATCTTTGCTTATATGAACATAGTCTCTAATTAGGTTTCACTCACGTGTTTACCATTTATTCAAGTACAAACTCTTAAGTGTATTCTTGTTTTTCAGGAATCCCTGGCAATGCATGATCCTTTATCTTCCAAAATTATTTTACCACAAGTTGCTCAAGCACAATAATATTCATGTAACCATTAACACCTTGTGTTGACTAAATTTATTTTCTTGAATAGGTATAAAATTTAAGAGAATATGTGTTTATTGCCATTGGCATATCTTTGCATATTAATTTCTTGGTGTATAAAGTGAAAAAACATGAAATACAACACACAAGAATGTACATATATAATTTCTGACCTGTACATATGCACATTCTTACCTATTTTATATCTATACACATACCGGACAAAACCCGTGAGTCCAGACACCTGCTAACCCCTCTACTCTTCAGTGACCACAGGGTTTATGCAACTCTTTTCTCCTTCCTTATTTGTAATTCCTTCTTCTGACAATTTTCTGACATTGAGAAACTGGGCCTTTTAAATCTACTATATATTTACTGATTTCCCAGTCTGCAATGCCAAAAAAGTAATTGCCTTACACCATTATAGAACTATCACAAAACCCCCCAAAAATAATAAACTGAGTAAAAACTTAAAAAATAAGACTTTTTTTCCTTTTAGAATGCTTTCCTTATAATATTTGCTCAATATATCCTTATAACTCTTTCTCTATTAAATAAAGAGCCTGCTATATATATTCTTCTGCACAAAGTACATTTTCTTAACTTTGCCTAAAAAATAGAAAATCAAAAGCAAAGAATGAGTCTAAAAAATTTAAAGTGAAATTTTTAAGACCTAAATCTTTACTTTGAAACTACTATTACACTAAAGCAAAACAACAACAAATCACATTTATAACATATTTCCGCTGTTGGCATGGTAAATAATTGCTTGATTAAATTAACCATGGGAATTTCAAAAGTTCTATTTTGCTCATAACAGTGTATTTTTAAACAGCATGTAAAGAGAATGCTATTTGAAAATTCATACCTGATGTTTACAAAAAAATATTCTAAATATTTAAGCAGGAAATATTATGTTGATGGGAACAACACAGTTATTCTCTATTTCTTTCCATTATACTACATAATTCAAGTTAATTAATTGCACAGAGTCTATATTTCTGGAATAAAATTGAAGCTCTGCAAAAATACAAATTGAATGCAGAAGCAAAATCAACTAGAAGTTAGTTATATTTGTCTATATTTTGCACAAAATCTTCTATTTGCTAAAATTCTCTTTTCTTACATAAATATACCAGGCTCTCCACTGATATGCCAGTTCTTTCATACAAATAAGTGCAGGCAGAATAAGGTGGAAAAAAGAGAAAAAAAAATGAGACTTCTATTTCTTTCCAGAAAATATTCAGTAAAATACTCCTAGAAACTTCATGTTTAGGTTTGATGAAATTGACTAAAATCTAACAGAAGCAAAATGTTCAGTAAGAATCTTCAGTGAATGGTAGTATTTCTTTGGTTAAACAAATCACAGTTTCTCTGGGGAGCAGCCTTATCATTTTACAAGTTAGTTCTCGATGGTTTCACAAGAATCACTCCAATTCCTAAAAAGAAAGTCCACATTATATATGCTCTGTAGTTTAATCCCAAATTGGATCTACCTTATCACTGAAAAAAAAACCTGAATATATTTAATTTTCACCTGAAATGAAAAGGTGTCAGATCAATTCCTTTTCTCTGATTTCAGCCTTTGACTATGACATTATTACAAATTGCCCTGAGGCATATCTTTCCTCTTAATACCATGTCTGAAACACAGACTTTCAGTGGTAGTTATTGTTCAATATTATGTAACCAAAAAGAAATGCCACCTACTTATTAAACTGTCAGAACATTAAAAGTGAATAAATCATAACAAACTTTATAGTATATAAAGTCACAGCCACAGTCAATTTTCTGAAGAAGGTACCTGTGAAGGCATGAAGAGAAAAATAACCAAAAGTGAGCAAAGCAGTTTATTTTCTTTAGCTTTGGAACTGATTTCATGAAGAGAACCCATATTTCCTGGTTCCACTAAATTGGTTAAGAATGATAAAATGTTCTTGTATTTATGATCCTTCGCTAATTTATATATGGAATTAAGGAATATTTAAGGAAACATTTCTAAAAGTTAAAATAAAATGTAGTTCTTTGGAGAATAGCTCTCTAACAGGCAAGGTCCCCCAGATGTTAGCTCTGAATGATTTATTTTACCCTTATGTTAGTTTCTATAACTGGAGAAGTCCATTCATTATTAAAGGACTGCAGTGCTGGCTTTCATGCTTTCTTGTTACTGTATTACTGATCTTTATTATTTCTAATAGCATTACAAATCACTTTGTAAATTACATGAGGATGTAAAATTTCATCACATTTTCATGTAGGACATAGATATAATAAAAGGATTTGTATAGTAATTCAAGTGTGATATTGTCATGTTAAACAAATGACTATGAGACACTACTCACATTTCTTCATTAAAAAAACAAACATGAAAACAAATCCTATGAAAAGAAAGCTTTCAAGTTATTTATAATATTCTACAATGATTTTGCAAATTTAGCATGATCCAAACCAAAATTTACATAGCATTAAGTAGCCTAACTTCTGTATTAAGATATCTTGCCTGGCCCTGCAGATTCTTCCATTATAACTGTGGAAATTGTTAGATGTGTTGGAGTAATCATGTTATTTCATTAAATTGATTAACAAAAATGACCATTTGAGATGACCACTAAATTGGGGATTTATGCATTTTGTCTTTTTAAGACAGGGGCTCCCTATGCAGTTCAGGCTGTCTTTGAGCTGACTTTGTAGCACAGGCTGGTCTCAAATTTGCAACAATTCTGCCTCAGCTTCCTGAGTCCTGGAATTACACGCCTGCACCACCACGCCTGGCTGTAAATTGGAAATTTAAATTCCAACTCATCTATCACCAATAATCTTTTTTTTTTTTTTTTTTTTTTTTTTGTCTTTTTTGTCTTTTTTCTTTTTTATCGGTACCGGGGATCAAACTCACGACTGCCTGCTTGTAAGGCAGGCGCTTATGCCGCTGAGCTAAATCCCCAGCCCTATCACCAATAATCTTAACAAGTATCTAGTATCAGTCCTACTCCTTCTTTCTGTTTAACAACATAACTCTTACTGGACTCAGAAATCATCATCTTATCAGAAACAATGCGCTTTTATAGATAGTAATATATATATTTACAGTATTCTTGCTTGAATATCAATTGCCTACATCTTCCTTAGTACACAATAACTTGATTGATGGTAGTTGTCAGTCTCTTTTCCAACAAATTTATCTTAATACTTAATCAATCTTTGTTGCTATGCAATTGATTTCCAGATTCAAATGCAAATTATAGAACAGACCAGTATATCTGTCTGTCCTTTCTTTCTCTTTTCTTTCTTTTTTTCTTTCTTTCTTTCTTTCTTTCCCTTTTTTCTTTCTTTCTTTTTCGTTCTTTCTTTTTCTTTATTTCTTTTTCATTCTTTATTTTTTTATTTATTTCTCTTCATTATTTTTCTTTTTTCTTTGTTTCTCTTTTTTTTTACATTTCTTATTTTATATTAAGCAGTATCTTAGTCAATTTCCTCATTGCTGAAAAAAATACACAATACCCATGATTCTAAAAGGAAAGATTTACTTTGACTCACAGTTGTAGAGATTTTTTGCCACAGTCAACTGGCTCCACAGCAAGGCAGCATGGCAGAGGAGCATCACAGAGGAGCAATGCTCATGGCATGGCAGGCAGGAGGCAGAGAGAGAGAAGAGGTATGCAACCAACTACCACATCCCCAGTGATTCACCTTCTCCAATCAGCCTTCACCTCCTGACATGAAATTCAGTTTTAAATTCCTATAATATAATCATCTTCCAAAAGTCCCACTTATGAGTACATGAGGCTTTAGGGGAAGCAATCTAGATATAAACAAAACAGATAGGATTTGAAAATCTATAATTCTAAGAGACTTCACATTTACTTTCATTTCTACATGGAAGTTCTACATTCCACTGTTTGGCTTATGATCAAGATAGATTCTTTATGCACATTGTGGCATGCTTTTGAAAACAGAGACTTTTGTACTTTCTTCATTCCGATTTTCTCACTTCAACTGAAAATGGTTCATAAAGATATAAGGAAAAATACCAGATAAATTAAAAACAAAACAAAAATATACAGAAGGAGGTATATCTGAAACTGATTATTAGGTAACGTATGATACTGAAAAGCTTTTCGGGGAAATATCTAATAAGTGTTTCCTGGGAACTTATTACTCTGTCTATTATGTGATTGTTTAAGTACATTAATTCATTGTTACAGATCTTATGTATCAGTTTGTACTATGTTGACTATATATAATACATATAATTAATATATATTATATATATTATATATATGCACAAATTGAGTTTTATTAATTTATCTAAATGCATGTTCAGTTGGTGGTAGGATAGTTTATGTTTCTCTTATCTTACATGTATTCAATATATTAATGATGACATGTGAAATGTCATTTAGAGAAAAATTAAAAAATTGAGATTTTTAAAGGATTGTTTCCACTGCAAACTATGAGTAAAGTAACTTTCTGAGGATTGCAGAAGGAAAACTTTGAGCCTTTGATATGTTTCAGCATTTCATGGTCACAAGTACTGCACAGAGAAGGCATTGGAAAGAGGTTTGTAAATTATGTGAACTGTTTTCAATAGGATTCAGGATATTCTGATTTTATTAAATGTCACAAAGTTTAAAATCTATTAATAGTCTAAGTATTTTTATTTGAGAATCTGTTCTTTCCAGTGCAAAATGTTAAGCATTACTGCAAAATATATACATTTTTACATTTAGTTTTGTTATAATTTGAGGCAGTCTAGATGCTGAAATTAGAATTGCTGTATAACAACGTTACTTTGTTTTATATTCTTGATTTTCTGAAATTCTTACCTGCATTCATTTGTCCATTTAACAAGTAGAATTGAAATGACTGCTCTGTGAGGTACTTGATAAAAACTAAAAACTATAGAAACAATTAAAAAGAGACAGATCCTGCCATTAACTTCAGCATAAAAGACAAGAGTGACTCACAAAACTCACAGACACAGCATAAGTGTGTAATTCACTGTTAAGTGTTTCTTGAAGGTTCACTTTATCCGAAGCTTTGTCCTAGAAACCAATGAGATGAAGATAAACTAAAAACACAGATGTACTGAGAACACAAAGAGCAAAAGGCTCTGAGAGGGGAGGAAGGCAATGTAACGATTGCAAGCAGTGAGTTTAGAAATGCTGGATGGGCGTTACAGAAATTATCTATCATAGCACATGCAGAGCCCAGTGTGGGAAAAACTGTGGAAGAGCCCAGCTCTTACAGCTGTTGGCTGTGAAGTACATGCCACACAATGTGCAATCAGAAAACATACTTGAAACAGTGAAGCAGCCTTACTATTATGAATTCCTTTTAATCTGTTGGAAGTAGCAGTTCAGGTTAGAAAAATAGTATTCACTATTTGTATGGCATTTTCATTTGAGAAATAATTATTTTCCTTTACTATACATTGTTAGTTTTTCTGTAGCTAGTGCCTCATAATCTTAAAAATTAATTTTAATTTGACAGCATCTGTTATAAAGTAATATGTATTATGTGTATAATTTGTGATAAGTACATCAAAGAATACCTAAAGGCAATAAAACTTCACTTGGTAGACAGAATGTGCCAAACAGACATTATCAATTTAGAGAAATGTTACCGTACACTTAGAGACATCTGTCTAATGAGCCACTTAAAAAGTAAGTATGCGTTAAAGAAAAGGCACACTGGGAAAGTATGCTTTAATCTACCCAGCCAAAAAACTACAAAACAAACAGGAGATCAAGGGTAAAAGAAGATTTGGTAGAAAGGCAGACTGCCATAGGTGATGATCTTCATTTTTAACTCCCACTATCATTTTGAAATCTAGAATAATATGTTGCAGTGCTGAAATTGTCAGAAAAAATTTTGCAGTAAAACTCCTATGTTTTCAATAAAAGAAACGTAATCTCAAAATACATTTATTTCTCAATCATTGAAAAGTCTAAGGAAATTGGGGTATGCTTGCCAGTCAGCCCACCTAAGGGCCTTTGAGAGTTATATTGATCACCTTCATTTGATTACTAGTTGGTTTCTTTCGCTACCCTCTTGGAGATGCATGACTAATTTGTTTCAATATCTGTCTTTGAGAAGTACATTCATATTAACTTCAAATTTATCTATGAATCTGTCTTTGAGAAGTACATTCATATTAACTTCAAATTTATCTATGCAACTTAATCAGATATTTATTTTGTTTTATCTGTGAACTATTATGGATAGATTTCAGACCATTATAATCATATGTAAACTATACAGACATAGTACAGTGATGGTAGGGATTTCAGAGAATGATGGTGGACACCAAATGAGTATCTGGTAAATTACAATGACTTCATCTCATTACAGTTATCTTTATTTGAATGCTTTATCATGTAGTTTGTCAGAATTAAATACAGAGATTGTCTCCCTAAGCCTTTAGTTCTCTGGTGCTCTAAATTAGTCTTAGATAAGCAAGGAGCTAAGACAATGGAGTATCAGTTCACAGTCCAAACTGCAAGATGCACTAGGTATTTACACTTGTACTTTTGTGCATCTATTTTCACCATGATCTTAGGGAAAGCCAGTCTGCTGGATTAGGAGAAGTGTTATGCAAAGCATACTTGAAAGGGAGCCCAAGTCAGCCAACAGATGCCTCAAGCAGGACAAGCAACTCCACACAATAGTACCAGAGCCTTGTTATGAGATAGTAGATTTCAGGCGTTAGTATCGTGAACTCTAAACTGTTTGCCCCTGAACCACATGATTGTGACAACAGTTCACTAACCGTATCAGATTAAGCTCCCCTAAAGTCTCCACTAAGAGCACGCAGTCGATGATCAGATGTTCCTGCAACTGTGTCAGGTCTCCAGAGTCCTGCATTGTACGTGGGCTGTTTTAGCTAAGATGCACTTCCCCAAGTCTGTGTCAGAGAATGCGTACAATTGGCTTTGTTTTCGCTCCGTCTCCATTTCTTATGTATATGGATTCTAACAAACTAGAAGTAGATGCATTATTTATATATGCTTTAAACGTAGTTGGCATAAATAAATACAGTAGTGAATAGTATCATAAATTTTCAAAATATATGTATTTCACTTATGTTTTCAACTAATCTTTCCATCTTCAAAGTCAGTTTTTACCCTTTGAAAATTGTCTTGAATTTTATTTTATTTTTTATTGTAATATTTTATTTTGGGGGGTATTGGAAATAAAACCCAGGACCTCATACTTGCCAGCCTGGTGCTGCCACAAACTCAATCCCTGGCCTATCTTGAATTTTAATACTTAATCAAATTTTAAAAACAATGGAATGTTACTTAGCAATTACATAGTTTTTTTGTACAACATTTAACAATTTAGACATATAATATTTTGAATCTTCTTGCATATTAAAGAATGGCTATAGGATTTCCTTTATATTTGAGTGTTTTCTTTCATGCCTCGCTGCTTTTCCTCAGCAAAAGCAACCAAATTCATACATATAGCCAATATAGGAACACTATCCAGGTGTTTTCATGTGCCTATCATCCCAGCACTCAAGAGGTAGAGATAGGATTTTTCTAGGTGAGAGACCAGCCTGATATACACTGTGAATTTTTGAGTCCAGATTGTCACAAAAAAATAAATAAATAAATAAACCTCAGTTTATTTCTGAAAATACTCTACCTAATTTGCAGAATTTGTACCTTTCACTTTCTTTTCCCCCAACAGTTTAATCTTATCATGTCACTGATTTAAATCTGATGCTGCCATGACAGCTCATTGCTATTGAGTTCCTAGGGTTGTTTTAACTAAAAGTTACACAAACTGGGTATATTAAAATTAAAATACATCTAGGTGGTATCTCTTCTAGAGTTTAGAGTGTTTATTATTATTTCTAGATATATGCTCGAGAAGCACAAAGTCCAATATCAAGTTTCTGTTTGGCCCGTGCTGTTCCTGAGACATGGGTTAGAATCTCCTCTGGTCTCTACACATCTTCTTTCCATAGCCTGCAGGCTTAGCATTTGGGTCTGAATCTACATCATTTCAAGCTTTATATCCACTGACACATGGAAAGCCTTTAGCAGTGTGTCTCGGTCATCTTTTATGGCAGCCAGTTACACTGGATCAGTGCCATCCTACTGATCTCATTGAAACTTTATTATATCTATGAAAATTATTTCAAAATGAAGTCATACTCACAAAAGCCAAAGATGAAATCTGCAAGATAACATGGAGAGGGGTCAATGCTATAACAACCTCTAAATGTCAGTTAATGTTTTATGTTAACTCAAATCTCAGAATTCATTGACTAACCAATAAATATGTAGAAACTGTTTTTGTTATGAAATATAACATTGGGAAGTTTTCATTTGGGCGGTAACAACTATCACATGAAAAACCAGTGCTAGTAGTTACAAACTTCAGAAACTACTACTATGTGTACTTAAAAGAGAGATGTTCCTAAACTAGAGATTTGTCACAAAGAGCATGGTAATCATAACAGATCATGTTATGTGAGTAGTCTGACAGGTAACCAACTGTCTCCAGCAGTCATTAAACTAAAGACAAAAATTATCTAGAATTATCCAATATCAGACCATAGATTCTATCATAATATTAAGTGACTTAGACAAATGCTCTTATCAATCACATAGTCAAATAATTTACATATAGTATTATTCAATTATTATGTGAGTTATCACATTGTAAATTTATCCATGAGCATATATTTTGTATGTCATAAAATTTTACCCCACCAGCAAATTACAGCAACCATCTGCAAATATTCCTAGCAAAATAGTCAGTGTCTCAGAATTAAGTCAGTATCTCAACTCTTGTCAGTATTGTTACTATGTGACTAGTTCTTAGTAATACTATTTCTAATATTCATTTTAAGAAATATGTTAAGGGAGCATATTTATATCATAATTTTTATAGGGAAGTGTTTAATAAAAGCACAGTGAAGTATTACATTTTCACAATGATACTCTATAATAGTGTAAAAGAGTTGGCCTTCCAGATCAATATATGTTCATGCCTAATTAATGTTACAATGGGATTTGGTTGTCAAAATGAGTGTTCTAATATTTCAAAGTTAAGCGTCTTGGTTACTTTTACTGTTCTATCATTGCTGGGGCAAAATATCCAGCGTCCAAAATGAAGGAAGGAAAAGTTTGTTTTGTTTACAGTTTTTGGAAGTTTCAGTCAATAATCAGCTAATTGCAAGGCAGGCTGTCATGGCACTGGGGCAACACTTCAGGACAGCAGCCAGAGCAAAACGCAGGGAGAACAAGCCTCTGTTTCTTCCTTGTACTGCACACAAGCATCCCCACACCCCAGGGCAAGTGTAGCACTCACAAAATCTCTGTGCCCCCCTCTTGTACAGGATGAGGATATTTAAAAAGTAAGAACCCTGGCTCCCTGCTGAGTGTCTCAGTTAAACTTCTAAACATTGCAAGTTGAGACAACATATCAACCATAACAGTAAATTAATCACTTGCAAATAAAATCCATTAAAATTCATTATCAAAATAGAAAAAAATATTCTACCAACATTGAAGTCACATGGTTAAAGTTTAAGCCAAAAAATCTATTTAAATCATTTTTAAGGACAAAATAAATACTATTTTACTTACATTAAGCTTAATATTTGCTAGTTAGCCTTGTTCCTAAAAATTTTTCAACACTATAAGTGTTTTGCATAATCATAGTGAATATATTGCATAATCATAGTGAATATACTTCATAGAGAAAATACCCAATATAAAAGGAAAATATGAACATGAAATTTCGATTTCACCAATTTAGCTATTGAAATATATAATTACTATAAGTATTTTATATATGTTATGCCTATTATATGTTTATAAATATCATGAAAAATTCTACTATATACCTATTTAAATGTTCATCACATGCTTCTCAAAATGAAACTCTTCTTCAGTCAAAACTTTTAAATGTTCATCTCTCTTTGATCTTCCATTCAAAGTTGACTTATAATCAAACTGAAATACCATCTGTCTCATACGCTGAGATATTTTCATACCTTGACAGATAGGATAATCTTCAGGGACAGTCAATCATTTTTGTCCATAATTAGTTTTTACAAGTGATACAATCTCTTATGACACAATGAGATATTTAAGAATACTATTTCAATTTGAGGGACAATGCTGAGTTCATCACCATCTACTCAGAATTGCTTAACACACAGAATCACTAATTTTATTTTTTTCAGATTTACATAAATATTTTTACTTGTATAGGATTCTGATAGTTTAAAGATGAAAGTTGATAGTTATCCAAGGTTTCTAGTTGCCAAAATCTTTTATATGTCTTATCATGGTTGACCTTTCATACAATGAATGGGCATTCATGGCTGTTGATTTATATGACTCATATTCACAAGTTAACATCCATTTAAACTAAACTTAGAGAATGTACTTAAACACACTTTCAGACATGACTAATACCGTGTTAGACAAAGATAGCTTAGTATGTATTTAGGATATATAACAAGTTCATGTTTGTGACAAAAGTACATTTGTCTTTAAAAAATAATAAATCTTGCCCCAAATGGTGGTATATCCCTATGAATCTAAAACAAGAGTGTTATTGACTCAAGTCCAGTCTGGGTAATTTAGAAATTAGAGAGATTCTGACACAAAATTACACACACACACACACACACACACACACACAAAGGTTGGAGATGTACCTCATGGTCAAA
The DNA here is from genome assembly GCF_034190915.1 of Cavia porcellus. Classification (NCBI taxonomy): domain Eukaryota; kingdom Metazoa; phylum Chordata; class Mammalia; order Rodentia; family Caviidae; genus Cavia; species Cavia porcellus. The sequence continues at coordinate 31,888,079 of NW_026947497.1, forward strand.
TGTTTGATTCTGGTACAAAAGAATAAAACATAAATTAAGGACAATGTACAAAAATTTGAATTAACTTCTAAAACAAGTAAGCCACAATATTACTAAACAAATATATCTATATTAATTACATTTCTAACATGAAAATATAGACAAGAACATTATTAAATCCTGTAAGAGAATGTTGCAGACACTAAAATTATATTGCCATTGTCATTGTAATTACAATCTCATGGCTAGACAAATTAAATGAATGGAGAATTATATAATAGTATAAAATTAGATCCCTTAATAGACCTAACTTTGATATATATATATATATATATATATATATATATCCACTATGTAAACAAATAGTTACCATTGCTGTTGCTTTACCATTTCTGGTTATTAAAGAAAACATGTATATCATGCTGAGATCTGCTTTCATCTTTCTCTAGTAAACTTGAGAAAGAACTAGGACATAAACTTAATGTTTATTCTATCTGTCCAATAACAATTAAAAATTGGAGTTTTAGCATATCACTATTGCATTCTCTAAAAAATGTTCTGGAGAAATGTCCTACTGAGTCTCAATCTGTTGAATTATGCAGGGATGGTTGAAAACAGAGCTTGTGATTAAAGTCTCCTACCAAATTCAACACATGGAGAAATCAAAGTGTTAGGACACTTTGTTTCAAGTACAGAAGGAGGTTTAAAGTGACAGGGACTAAATACTTCAGAAACACACATATGGTAATATATTTTAATTCTTAAAAATCTTCAGAAATTTCTTTATGTGGCATATAAAAAACACTTCACAATACATACTCAGTTGCTATATCAAGTAGTACAAAGTTACTGCTAAACTGACAGTGCTACCAGGGGAAAGATAGAGGCAAAATGGTTCATAGATTGATGAACCTCGAAACAAAACGTAACAACAAAAATGGTTTTCATATTCAGTTTACAATGGTAACATCTTTTTGTGTTTGTAGTTATGCTGGCAAGAAAATGGTGATGTAACCTATCAGTTTAATACTGAAGTTGCACCCATTTTCATTTAGTAATGAAATTATTTCTTTTACAAAAAGTGGTTGGTTGTGGTGTACTGCAAGGGGATTGTTAAGGCTTACAAGAAAATGTTTGCCTCATTAAATGATATTTCAGTACATTAGAAAAGACTCAACAAGAAGAAATTTCTACTCAGCAAGTAGAAATGCTGTAGAAAGAAAACTCTGTTCTCTGTCCTTCTCCAATGCAGTCACGCAGCATGTATGTCTTCATTTACCATTCTTTTCCCAAAGCTTAAAATGCACAATTCACACACTGACACCATTAAGAAAAGGAATGTGAACAACGAAAACGTACACTGACCTGTCAGAGGCAGTAATAAAACGATGAAGTCATGTGAATTTTTCTAATTTAAAGGCATAGTGACAAAAAGATGATACACCTACTTTCTCCTTGATGATTTAAAGATAATACGGATAGGAATCTGAATAATGAATAAATAACTTCTTGAGGCTCTTTTGTCTCTTCAGTTTTTAAATTATCTTCTTAGTAATTAGTGGTGAAATATGAGTGTGATTATGTTAATGACCACTAAATTAAATAGTCGGGTATATTCAAAGTGGAATTAAAAAAACCTGAACTTTTATTATCTTTTCATAAATGATTTATGACTTCACATATTTGAAATAATACTGTATTATTAAAGATTATTATAATTCTACATGAGGGTGAAGTATGTAAAGTACGAGGGCTGCTTAAAATAATCTGATCATAATACTAATTTTTGATAAGTATTATAGATATGTTTCTTGAAAAAAAGAGCACTTATATATGAAATCTTGTGATTAGTGTATAACTTACAAAGATATATATTACCTTCCAAAGCACTTTTGGAGCCTCACTATAAGCATTAATTTATTATAATGCTTATAGTACATGCAATCTTTTTTTTTTTTTGCAGTTCACAGTTACTATATCTAACATTTAGGTGTGTCACAGTCATTCAGAAAATAAATGTTCAAGGGGAAAAATCAAGTAATGTTTAAGACAATCTCTTGTGAGTGTTTCTTATTTAAAGTTCTTGCAAACTAAATTTGTCCAGACAAATCTTTTATTAACTGAGAATATAAGTGATATGTGAGCCTTCAAAAAATATACTAATATTCAAACTGCTTTCTTTAAATCATATAATATTGGTCAATTCAAACATGTATAGAGGGCACACAGGAGTCACAGTACCCATGTGGTTGGAACAAATGAAGCACCTCAGACAGAACAGCAACACCCTGAAGCTTCAGGGAATTTGCTTTGGAAGCAGAAAAAAAAAAAAAAAAAATCAACATACCTCTATTTGATACAAAGTAATTCTTACCAGTCTGTATTCGATTTTCTCATTTATGTCCTTCATCCACAATGACATGCATATAACTTATCTCTATAAGATATAAAAACAGGAAAATGCATGATTGGGTGAAGCACTCAAGTTATCTCTGGATCATAGCAGTGTTGTAATCAGCACCATGAAGAATAAACATACCCACTGGTTTTACAATTGTATATTTGGTTAGAGTTAATATTCAAGAGACAATATATAAAACAATGAGACTGCTGGAAGTAGGATCTGATATTTTGAAATTATGGTAAGTAATTTTTTTTCAGAAAAACTTATTGTATATATAAAAAATATAATTCATTTCTGTTCGTGTTGTAATGTTAACATTTTCTTGTTAATTTTAACAATTTATCCGTAATTTCTTTAGCATTTTCAATATGCACCATGATAAGGTTGCAAATAGTTACAGTTTTATTTCTTCCATTCTCTTTTTCATTTTACATTAAAATAATTGCTAAGTTTCAATAACAAGTTAAGCGAAAGTAGTAGTGGCAGATGTCTTTTCAGAGGAAATCATTATGGTATTTCCCTGTCAAGTATAGTACCATGCTATAGTAGACAATCTGTATCAAATAAAAGAATTTCCCATTTGGTCTCCAATTTGACAAAAAGTGTGAAGCATACATTTCATTATTAATTAATGTTGAAAGATACTCTCTTTGAATTTCTTTTTCCTCCCATAATGAGGTAAATGTATCCTTTTTACTTCTTCATTCTATAAACTCACTTTTTATGTCAATCTTATAGAAAAATTATAGGTGATGTATTTATCTTATACATTACTTCATTGCATTTATAGGTATTTTGGGTGCAAAATTTGCATCTTGGTACTTATGTAATATTCCCTGTAAAATTCATTTGCTTTAAAATGTGCACACAAGAATATATATGTGTGTATAACATTTTGACTCATAAGAATTTTTTTTTCTTATTACTTACATCACCAAATGTTTCAAGTAATTATTCAGGGTTACTATCAGCTTCTATTTTTCCTTTTCCACAAAAGAGTTGTCTCTCCACCTCCCAGCATTGTATAAATTGAACGCTAAGGCCAGGCCATATTAAGCTTCATCCCAGAATTTTCATTGAATGATTAATTGACAGACTGACCGATCAATTGACACAAGGTCTAACTAAGTGACAAGAGTGGGTTTAAAATTGTAATATTCTACTCTTTTATCTCCTGGAGTGTGGGATTCTAGGCATTCATCTGCACAACTGGCTAAGAACACTCGATTTCCTGCAGTACTGGTAAGCAATTTCAAAATATTATTCCATAGTAAGTGAATTTTGTTCACACCATGGTTATTTTTAATACGATTAATATTAGGTATTGACTTGGTGTTAGAATTTTTTCTTAGCAATTTAAAATACTCTTTTTTTGTCTTTGAATGCTGTCACGTTTGTCGGTGCTCTTTACATCTTTGTTTATTTAAGGATAATGGTCTATCATTTCAGATTGCATTCATCACTTATTTCTGTTTCTGTTTTGTTTCGTTTTCAACAGAAATGCCATGATGTGCCAATAGGTGTTCTTTTAGGCATTTGAAAATTATCAGAGTTATTGAACCAATGCCTTGGTGAATTTCATTAGTTTTAGAAAAAAATCAATCATGTTTTTTTTTTTTTTTTAATTCTCATTTCTCTCTTCTGCTCTTGCACTGGATATATATATATATATATATATATATATATATATATATATATATTAATATTCCTATTAGTCTTTTATTGTACTATGCTTTTATACAAAAATAGCTAGTAAGTTCCATGTTTTAGCTGTTGCATTTTTCAGCACTAGATTTGCATGGTCTTTCCTCAAAATTAATAGAGAAATAAGATACTTCCATGGCAAAGAACACCTAAGGAAACTCATGACCAACAAATGGGCCCTTCAGAATGCTCTGAAGCATATATTAGAAGAGAAAACGAAGACCACAGCCACAATAACTAATAGAAAGAAGCCAAGAATCAGGGCAACAAATTAAACAGAAGGGAAAAACAGAGTCCGAACAATGGAGAAATAACATAGAAAAAGTTAGCCAAGACATATCAACTGTAACTACCGATGTAAATGAACTCAATTTACCATTCAAAACAAAAGACTGGCAGAATGGATTAAGAAGTAAGATGCAACGATATGCTGCTTTGAGGAAATCCATTTAATTAAAAAATTATATATTAAAAGTTAAAGGATGGCAAACAATATTCTGTATGACAGGATAGAAAAAAGCAAGGGCAGCTATCCTACTCCTAGATAATATGAACTCAAACCAGGATTAATCAAATGAGACAAAGAGAAACATTACATACTTGTTAAGGGAGGACTCCAAGAAGAAAAAATAGCAATTATAAATACATATGCACCAAACTATAGGGACACTCAACAACATAAAACATGTATTAATGGACATTAAAAATTTATGATGGTATTGGTCAGGTTTCTCTTTACTGAGTGAGACACAACATCTGACACTAACTACTTAAAGAAGAGGCTTAATTTAGTTCACTGTTAAGACTATTAAGTCCATGATTATCTGGCTCCAGGAAAAATGTAATAAGGTCATGATGGAAAGGCAAGTCAGAGCAAAGATGCTAAGTTCATGGACTCTGTCTCAAGCAAAAAAGAGAACAGTGTCAGAGAGAAAGGAGGTAGGACCCAGGCATAGACACAGAGATCAGACCTAAGGACTCACTTATACACATTTGGAAATGATTTTTTCCAATCCCTGGAAAGAACCCAAAGCCAATCATGGTAAGACTCAAAATCAACAGTAATAACCCACACCTCGTGAATAAACATAAGGTAATAGCAACTTCATATTTCTACCTATCATAATATAATACAACCATCCTTCACACAACCAGAAACTCAACAGCTCTTTTCCCAAAGTCTCAATAATTCCACCATTTTACTAAAGTACCAGCCCATGTGTCTCTGGAAACTCAAAGTCAACTTTTCTCTGTGAAACTCTGTAAAAATAACAAACTATACAATCTCAACATAAAATGGCATATTAACAGGTAAATATCCCCATTTCAAATGGGAGAAATAGAAAGATGGAAAAGAATTGGACTAAAGCAAGGCAAAAACTCAGATGGGTAAACATTAAGTGCTGTAAGTCCAAGTCTGGCATCCAGGTCACATAAGAGTAAGATGTGAGATCTAGGAGACATGAGCAGGCATACTTCAGTGGTTTATTGGCTGCAGCCCACATGGTGTCTCTCTTGGACTAGTGCCACTCATGGCAGACATTTCTCAGCAGACATTTTATTTGCTGCCAATTTGCTTGTACTTCTTAGGGTCTCCACTCCACCCATATCCTTATTCTTGTATCTTCTCATACCGTCCTCTCATGGTTTGCTTCTTAAGCTTCCCAGGATTTCCTTTGAAATCTGGGTGGAAGCCACTTTGACCACATTACTCTTATATTCTACAGTGTGGTTAACCAGTATCACATGGACAAATCCAAGGACTTCCTTCAACGGAAGCCCTATCTAGGTCCTCCTGGATCATTATAGCAGCAGCCTCAGAATGCCTGGATGACTGAACACAGTAAAATTATCTCAGGAAATTAATTCCTTAGGAGGCCTTTCTTAAGCAATGGTCTGAGGGAGCATCTTCTCAAAAGAAAGGTTTACATTCTTTCATCCTTAAATCTGCGACAGCTAGGGTCCTGCTAATTCCTGAGAAACACTCAGTATATTTTTCTTCTTGTTCTTATGTAAAATACTTGATTGCCTTTGGTGGTGATTCAGCAGGTACACTTGCATTACCATTAACTTTAATCATTGTTTTTTCTGGGCCAAAATGGAAGTATTTCAATTTCTCTGCTGTTTCTACCCTGATTCTCACTTTACATTTGGCTGAAAATAGACAGCAGTTGAAATAGGCTAAATGCCAGTCTATCTCGACATTTCCATTACCAGAATAGTTAGTTCACTACACTTAATTTAATTTTTCTGCGAAGTCTCCAAACACAGGCATGTATATTTTGATAAAATATAATACACAGAGAATTTAGTGAAATTGTCAGTGGAGTCCTTGATCCCAAGTGACATCTTCTTAACCTGACTTTCACATCCAATTCCTACCTGCCTTCTGGTTTTCTCTGCTCCAGTAAGAATCACCCATCACGTTCTTTTAGTGTGCTAACGCTTCTCAACTCACATCTATAAACCTTTCAAACTCCCTTTTAAAAGGACTTCAAAAAGCTCCTAAAGCATATGGTCACAAGTAGGAAGAGAAATGTCCCCACTTCTCTGCTACCAATTTTCTCTTGTTGGCTTTCTCATTTCTGAAACACCATATCTAATAGTCACAACTAAAAGAAAAAGAGGTTTAAGTCAGCTCAAGATTTGGAGGAATCTGCCCATGATTGGTTGGCCCCAATGTAGCAACATTACAATGGAAAGGTACTGAAAAGCAAAGATGCTTAGTTCTTCCTTACCAGAGCATAGCAGAGGAAGGGTGCCAAAAAACAGAAATAATTGGCTAAACATAGAACTCAAGGCAAAACCCATATGACCCACCCAGATTCACCTGGATTAGAGCTCTAACTGTGCCTCAGACAGATCTCAAATCCAAATGCTGCACTGCATCTCAGGATATTTTCCCAACTTCATCTTTTATTCTACTAATTTAATGATTATTCATTAATTCACTAATTCATGCCTGTTAAGTCCCTTATCTGGGTCCCTTGTGAGTCCAGTTCTTCGTCTGTTTTCTCTCTGTTCTCAAATTTTGTCTCCTGTGTTTGCTTTTTTCCTTAGGGTCTGGAAACCATGATGTGAAACACAAATGTGTTGGAGAGAATTTATTGCTCTGGGTGATATAAACTGACTTCCTTATATCGTAATCCAAAAATATCAAATACTCATAAAGATTAGAAATTTTTCTACAGACTGGGATGACTGTGGAGTTTACAAGAACTCCCTACGTTAGGTTTGATCTTTGGGATCAGATGATAGCACTCACTCTGATTCTTTCCTAAAATTAGGCTGTCTGTTGATAAAATAATAAATAATATTAATATTCATTATGAGAGCACCTGAATTAAAACCACCTCAGTAATAAATAGCAAAGCGTAGCAATTTTGAATAAATCAATGCTCTAAATCAATCCTGAGTAAACCTAAAACAGGAAAACTCAAACTTTGTAACATGTAAATTGAGAGTAGCTATTGAAATCTTTATTCTAAACTATAATTTTATTTCATTCTCAGAAGCTACAATTTTGCATGTTTGTCTTAACTAAAATTCGTTAGTGTTTCTGTATTTTCCAACAGAAGAGAGAATATTATACAAGGGACAGGACATTTTCTAAACCCAGAATTCTTAAACAGTGCTCCTATTTTCCTTTCCTTTTGATGGACCCAGATGAGTTTAATAGAAAATAGTACTCAATTATTAGTTTCATAGTAATTAATAAAAAAATGACGTGTGACTTTACAAACTTATTTTTAGACCACAGACTACTTAATGGGATTCCATTGAATGAATTAAAGAAATTCCAACACACGTGGCAATTAAAACTAACCTATTATTAAGAAATACTACAGCTAGAAAACAATTAGTCATATTACAAATATCCTGTACAGTTAGAGAAATAAAGAAATGAATTGAAAATCACTTAGTTTATACGATTAGCATTTTTATACATAATTTATTTTAATTGGTCATTATGTCCAATGTTACATTTTATCACACATATATTTTTTTTTTCTTTGTGTGTGTGTGTCTTTTTTTTTCGTTTTTATTGGTACCAGGGATCGAACTCATGACTGCCTGCTTGCAAGGCAGGAGCTTATGCCGCTGAGCTAAATCCCCAGCCCCCACATATATATTTTGAGATTGGTTAATCGTGCAGCATATAATTATGAATAATATGTGTAAAGCTAACTTTGGAATGATTCAAAGTTTTAGTTTAAATTGCTATATTTATATCTTGAGAAATTTTAAAACATGTACATAAAACATGGAATTAATTTGTGTCCTATACCCCACCCAAACTAATAATTGGGTCACCATAGCTGGGGGGGATACAGTTTTTAGCAATTTGGTAAGTACATTTTCATAAGTTTTTTTCACTGCCACTAAAATAATTAGTGTGTTTGGATTAGACACAGTTCTTTACATATTTCTCAGTTATCTCTATATTTTATTATGTCTTTTTATTTCTAAGTTTCTAATTTATCTAATAAAAGTTACCATTAATACTTTGATTTTCTCAACCTTAATATTCATCAACGAATACATCAAGTATCTCATAAGTGCCAGGAATTTTTATTTATGGAAACAGCACAAATGGTTAAAAATGAGGTGAAATAACCTCACTTCTTAGTAAATTGTTGTATAATTTGAAAAGTAAACTACATCAAAAACATTAATATGTGAGGGGTATGGAGTTGTGTTAGGTGGAATGTGTTAAAAGCAAATAGAAGGAAAGAGAGGATCTAAAAGGGACTATTGACCTACGGACAATCCTCAAAAGAAAAAGTTTGAACAAAAGCCCAAAGAGATGAAGAAGTTTGCACTTGATGAATACAGGACAGAATTAGAAACAGGATTCCAACTAAGGAAAATGTCCAAATATGCCAGCCATATCTGATGTAGAATTAAGTTTCCAAGACAAATCAAGCAGGATAATATGCAGAGTCAAACAAGAGGAGTGAGGCAGATCCCTGGAAAAATATTTCCTGAGAAATCAGGGAGGAAACGACAGGTTTTCAGAAGAAGACTGGCACAATTTGCCTAAGATATTAAAGGATTTTTTCTCTGCTTTTTAAAAATGAATGTTTGGTGAGTTAAGGTAGAAGAAGTAAACATGGAATGTCTTCAAATGATAGAGATTTAATGATGAATTTAATGGTATGAAATTATGCAAACTTGTGAGGAGCATACAGGTATGGAATATGCTTACACATAAAGAGATAATTTATCTCTGTATTGGATGTGGGGCATGGGAGAAACAGGGGATTTTAATATCTTTCCTAGCTGATTAGGCTCAGAAACAAAAGTTCACAAGTCCCAGCTTACAAGATGGAAAAGATGTGGCAGTAAATTGATAATATGGGAGAGAAAGAGCTAAATCCTGATGAAGATATGGTATGTATATGCATCCGTTCCCCAAGATGAATGCATTTATAATGAATCACACATAAATACTAGTAATAAAGAATGGAGTTAGATGTTTTAAATTTGATACATTTACCTAGCATCCAATTAAAGATATCAAACATTTTAAAAGTTGTCTAAATAAGCCTACAATCTAGGGAAACATGCTCGTCACAGCACATGGGTGTTTTTTAAAGTTATCTCTACTACCAGGAAAGATCACTGAAGAAAGTAAAGAATGAAGCAGTAAATGACTACGGAATGTTAATTACACCTATGTTCTCTGGTCTCTAAACCCTTTAAACCATGCCTTCCACAATGTGCCATCACAATATCATGCAGCAAGTGGTAGCACTTTCTTAACCTATTTTTCTCCTAAGCCAGGGCTGCTTTTGCCAGTAGAACACAATGGCAGTGCCAAGTCAGGCCTCCCCATGCCCCCCACGCTTCTGATTTTTCATTTGGAAGCTTGCCATGTGAACAAGGATAGATGAGCCCACTGGATGCTGAAAACACACGACTCAGTCACCTCTCTTTCCTGGTTTCATCAGTCTGATAGCTTGCAGAAATGTAAGTACCACGGTCCTGACCAATCTGCCCTTAGACAACACATCTGTCAACAGCGATGGACAAGAAAACAAATCAGCAGAATCTGTATAGACCGGCAGGAAACATTCAGAAGCCCATGGATTCTCAAGCAATAACATCTGTTTATTGTTCTATGAGACTGAATTTTGGGGTAGCTTATTACTCCATAATCATTGTAAAAATCCAGGAATAAATCCTAAGAGTTCTCCATTTACTGAGGTTCAGGGAGACAAAGAGACACATCGAAGAGAACATGTTCTATGAGTGTATTTGAACAAAAACCCAGGAATTCATGATGTCTTTTAACCTAGAAAAAAAAAAAAAAATAGGGTTTCAGGAGACAGAATTATCAAGTGTGTCATGTCCTGAAAAAATGAGAATGAGGAAGACTACAAGATAATCTGTAGATTTAGAGAAAGAAATAATTTTTAGATAATTTCAAATAATCTTTCCTAATCATGAGGATTGAATTAAAACAAGAGAAATTTATGTAGACTAATTCTACTACTAATGAATTTAATTATAAATTAAAATTTTTGAATTAGATAGTATTCCTTTGGTGAGTTATGTATGCTTTTTATAATAACAAAACATAATCATAAGTTATTGGCTTAACCTGAAATAGCAATTAAATCTTTGGCTTAATATGGATTTATAATTCATAAATTAAAAAAAATACAAAACAGAATTTAGGCATTATCTTGAAACCAGATTATTTTGACTTCTATTGCACACTTTTCATTCAACAAAATAGCAGCTTTGTCTCAAATTACATATCAGCAGGCCAGTACTATACCAAGGAAAAATGTTGAAGGAAATTTGTTAAGAGTAGTTTTAAAAGCATAGAACTATCCATTAGTTTTATTGACTTGCCAGTTATGTGAAAGATAGAATTTATGTGTATAAAATGATAATTTTCTTTAAAAAAAGACGATAGAACACAGATACACATTTATACCAAAATTTTTGTATCAGAAGGAAATAATCTTTAATTTCTCTGATGGTGAAGTTGGGGGATTTCTAAGCAGATTCATTTTTAATGATATTTGATAAATTTCATAAGAGAAGTAAGGGAGCTATACATCCTAGGTTTTCAAATTAGTCCAGTTATTGTCTAGATGTCCTGTTTATCTTCTGTGTTTCCTGTGATAGTTTCTAAGGGACTACATACAGAGCATTGTCCTAAAAACCTTTCTCTTGATGTGTAACCCAGGTTTGATGACAAAATACTAAGGGCCTCCTGGTAACCTTTATGCATCCAGGCCCAATAGTGGTAAGAAAGCAATAATTACAGCCACTTCAAAGCAATTAAAAAGCAGTTCTGTGCAGAGGGGAAGAATCAGCCTAATTGTGCTCTAGGGAAGGACTGTTTCAGAGTGATACTTATGACTGCTTTGAAGCTAAAGTAACTACTGTGGCCTTCTCAGCAGGCTTCACTAAGTACCAATGTATAAGCTTTCTGGACTCAAGGGAGAGAATAAGCTGAATACCTTGTATAGCCATTGATTTCTTTATCTCATGAGGTAAACCCCCTGCAGAACATGATGCAGAAACAAACCATGTGATTGCAACTGAGTGACCTACTGCATTAAAACTAAATTAGACCAATGTCGATAAGCCTCAAGAAATGAATGTCCTTCGAAAGAAAGCAATAGTTCAATTTATAATTCTGCCTCAAGGATTTTCTGCTAAACATAATCAAATAGAATGGATCTAATGTTTTCTGTTTAATTTAAAATAACATTAGATGAATGTGGTCAATCGTGATTATATATTTTGAATGTATACAGTGATATTTTCTTTTTCAAAGCTATCGGGAAAAGTTAAACGTCACTCAGCTGGATTCAGATGTCTAACTGGAGAATGTAACTCTTGCTAATCAATGAATTAAAACTGGGAGAAGCAATTATGTAAAACATACTGAATTGTGAAAAGTTCCTTTATTCGTGGTAATTTCCATTCTGATCTAGCTCTTTATTATTTAAAAATTCATAAATGCTGTTTTGTTCCAAAGTCCAAGTTTTAAAAACATAATTGCACATACTAGTAGAGTATATACGTGTTATTTAACCATGTCAAGAGACTAAACTGAGTTTGGTTAGAAATGCATCTATCTATAAATGTATTGACAGAATTTTAAATATTCATGACATTATATTTTTATCCAGTTGTTTACAATTAATCACAGATATTCTAAATATACAGCATTTTTGATTTCAAAAACAAAATAACTTCATAAATGTGGCAGGTATTGAGATCATTGTAATTTTTTTAAAAAATTATTTCAAAACTTTTGCAAATATTTTGTTGTACATTTTACAAAATTAATATTTCCAAATAAAGATTGCCAATCTTGGAAATTGAAGTAGGAAAAGCACAGGTAAGAGCTCAGCCTGGGCAATTTAGCAAAATTGTCTCAAAATAAGACATGAAAAACTTGGACTGTAGCTTATTGCAGAGGTCTAAGTTTTAATCCCTAGTATCAGTGCAAGTAAAATTAAAATTAATAATGATAATAGAGATAATAATAATAAGAAAGTTAGAACTTTCTCAAATGGATAGGACCTCAAGAGGTGGACGGAGGAGAAAGGAGATGAAAAGAGAAATTAAAACACAGTGTATATGTGCCAACTCTACACAAGGAATGTAAACGTTATATACTGCAAACAGGGACTAATAAAAACTTTTAAAACTTCCAGCTAAGTAAATCACTTTCTTTCTTAAAAAATGCTTTAACATTTAAGAGCATATATTAAGAGCGTATACTGATATTGCAAATAACAATACAAGAAAATACTAGAATATGCAATTTTATATATGTGGTTTATTTCTTCTAGTGCTGTTTGGAGACAAATAAGAAATATGAATGAAGGAAATTATGAGTTACATTGAATTTATATATAAATAGATATTTATATAATAATTGAAAAATTATTTGCAATCTGTAACCCCTATTTTGTCATTTTTATACAACTATTTTTATTTGTTTTACTAATATTTGAAGGAAGATTAAATAGTATTTCATACTTTACTATATTATGAAGTCCGCTTTTCTGGAATTATAAATAATATAATACTATTTCATTTGAAAATTCTTTATTGACTATAGATGATCTCTTATTTACATTTGTTTGCTTTTATCTCAGCAAGAATTAACAGGGTAATACATGTTGAATGGAATATGTTAATTTTTTCTTTAGATTTTTATTGGCTGTTGACTGTTGTAGAATGCTGAAATCCATGTGGCATAAAATAGATTTCATTTCAGTGTGCTCCAGTATGTTGCATTAAAACCAAAAATGAAGGAAAATTTAAAATACAGTTTATAAAATTGTTACAAAGCACACCCTCTAAGAAAAACCATAATATATATTTCAACATGTATACTATATGAAATAGGTTAATTTTTAATGTGTTGCTTATGGAAAATAAAACTGTACAATAAATATCATTTAAAAACTGGATAGTTTAATCTCAAAAAATCTAAAGAGATTAAGTAATTTACATATTCAATAAAATGACTGATTATCTACAATATAGTAACTACCAGGCAGAAAGATGTACAAATGCAGACTGATTTCTCCAGAGGTTTATAATCTGTTTTAAAAAGCTTGTAGATATATAATCAAATAACTTGAAGTATAGTAGTTTCTAATTTAGATGGCATTTAAAAATGATGTCCTTGGTGCCAGAAAAGAATGCACTTAATCCTGCATAGTAATTCAGGGAAGGCCTCCTAAAGCAGTGGTCATTTCAGTTACTTTGGCTTTGCTATTCAGTATTCCCAAAGTACCAAGTCTACATGTCTGTATTTTAAATACTAAATAAATGAATAAATAAATAAGACTTGCCTCACAGCTTCTGCTCTTACGCCCCAATTTATTTCTCCACTAGAGCTACTGTAAGCTTTTCAAAGTGTTGATCAACACCAACCATTCTTTTACTTAAAGTAACAGTCGTCACTCACTTTCAAACCATAATCCATAATATTAAACATGGTCTACACCCTTCAAAGTGGGATGCATTCATCTCTTTCTAACCAGTTCTTTCCTTTTCTCATCAATATGTCTTTGCTGTTCATGTTCTTTGAAGGTATTACTTGAAGATTTACAATTATCTGAATCTCTCAATTTATTCCAGTATCTACTCGAATGAATCTTGTGTGGAAATATATTACAGGGAGCCAGGATGCAGCCATGATCTTACTGCTATTAAAAAAAATAAAGAATTGAGTCTTGTTCTGTATTACTATCTCTAGACACAGATCTACTCAAATCTGTGGCATGTCCTCAGTGATAGAGTGCTAATGAGATATGTCATCTTGGGAGCTCCAGATGGGTTCAGAATGAAGTCAGTGGCCAGAAAGACCAAGCCAGGCATACAGGATTAAACCTTCGGACTCTACATCAGTCTCTGATCAGAGAAAAGAAGCAGCACCTAGAGTCAGTTCAGTTACCAATGGCCATGAATTTAAGAAACTATCCTTCTGTAAAGAGACCTCCAGAAACCCCCTAAACTTTAGGATGAAGAGAATTTAAGGGATGCAATGATTGCAGTAGGGATTTACTCCCATCACACACACATACACACACACACACACACACACACACACACACTCTCTCTCTCACTCATTCACTCATGCAACACACATATACATATGTATTCATCTATGCACAGACTTATTCCTTATAATTAGCCACTAAATATAAGTGATTTATGTTATACAATTATTTCAAGTGATTATTCCTGCAACTTGAGAAAAGACTTCTAAGAACTCCAAGTTTGTAGCTGGCCAGTCTTAACTATAGGTGGCCCAGGAATGATAAATGGCATCTAATGTGAGGACAGGCTTGTAGAATAGTGCTTTTCATCCTGTGAGGTCTGTGTAAACTCTAAGTAGCTAGTATCAAACCTGAATTGAAGTAATGGATGTCTAGATGTTTTCAGAGAATACTGGAAATATTTATACATATCTCTTTTAATTTGCTCTATATTTTCTACAGTATTTATTCTTACCTCAAATCATAGTCCCCCATATATTCATGAAAACAAGTGGTTTTCTGTCTCATTCATCATAGAATAACTAATATTAGTAATTTCACTTTACATATATTAGATATGCAGTGAAATTTATAAATTGCTGTAAAAATGGATACCTGACTGCTATTTGGAATTGGACTAATGCATAGATGTTTATGTTATTATTGATTGCATCACAGATAATAAATAAAAATATAACTTTCAAATTTGAATTAGTTTTGTGAAAAAAACATGAAATGATGGAAAGGAAACAGGAAGTATTATGGAAAGCCACAAAGAATCAAAGCTAGAACAAGAAAACAAACTAGAAAAGTCAAATTATCTTGAACAAAAGTGTATTAAATGATGCCTAATATATGAAAGTTCTTCTTTTCATTTTGAGTATTACCAAGTTCATTTCTTGCACTGAAATAAAACTTGTGTGACTCTCCTCCCTGTTTGTTTGTAAGCTGTAAGATCTAAGCATCCCAGCAGGTTTTAGTTGCAAATACTAAAGAAGTAAATTCCTCCCATATGGTTTTTGCATTATCCATATGAGGGTAATCAAACAAACCAAGCTAGGGAAATCAAAGGGATCAGCTGGAGACTTCCTTTTGCTACGACTAAACAAACCAGTTCAAACAGTATGTTTCCATGAAGTGTCATTTTGCAAAACTGATTTTCTCTTCCTAAAAATTAAAGCCTTTATGAAAATGGGGTATACTTAGAGTAGGTAACAGGTTATATTTAAGTAGAAATGTAATATTTAAATATTACTAAAATGCATTAAAGATTTCTGTCTCTGCTCCCATTTTTGGTTGTTACCAGATTGCCTCTGCAGCAGACTGAAGTCTAACAGGGGCAAAATTTGATTTGCATTCTTCATTTCCTTAATGAACTTTTTACATGCTGTTCTACCAACCTCAGAGAGTTCTAACAGAAAATACTGGTCGAAGATGTAGTATCTCAAAATATAGTATTTTGCAACATACGACTGGTGTATTATTCCTGCCAAGATCATTCACAAGGTCTTTAGTGTAAATGAATTAATGCCCTGTTTCTTGACAATTACAGATACAGGAAAATTGCAAGAGAATCTTAAATTCCTTGTTTGCAACTTACTTAACTTGAAAAAAGTTTAAATAATTAAGAAGAAGGTGGTTTTAGGATTAAGAAGATAATATAAGATACATGAAGAAAATGTAATCTAAAAATAGAGAATGAGTTGCCAGATTTATTTAGATAAATCAAATCTATGAAAATGAGTCTAGTATTTCTGCTTTGACCTTGATACAATATCTAGTATCAGACTTGTTTTCTAGCAGTAAAATTTTTAGAACTGGAAAAATATTTCATCTTCAACACTGAAAAACACACAAAACAAGTAGAACTTCACTGTGACTTATAGAAAATAGTAAATGCAATATGAAAATGTGATGGTTTACCCAACAGTTTTTGGGTACATATGTTATTTACACAAAGCTGAAAGGAAGGAAGTAGAAAATTTTGGGTTGGAAACCCAGAAAAATAAACAGTGAGTATTTGTAAAAGTATTCAGTAGTATTGACACAAGTCTAGTTTAAAAGCTTTATGTATAAGATGAGCTCTATGTATAAGATGTTGAATCCTTGTAGAGCACATCTGTTTCATAGGGAATGCCATGCAGTTACATCAGATTATACAGAATGGGAGACATTATGTTTGTATCACAGAAAGAGTGCAAAAATGTTAAATTTCTTAAAAATTCAGTTAGAGGACAGAAAAAAAATATATATCTGAAAACATTGCCAAAGCAGGAAAGAAATCTCAAATGCCCATTTTTGGACTGTGTCTTTGAATTTTGGGGCCTGATTTATTTATTTTTTTAATTCTTAATATGTTATAAACATAAATTCTTTGTCTGAGGGACAACTGTCTCTAATTTTTTTTCCCGTTCTGTGAGTTGTCTTCATTCTATTGTTGATTTCTTTGTTGTGCAAAAGCTTTGTAGTAAGGTTAGATTCTATTTGTTAATTGGGAAGAAACTGTTCAGAAGAAATGAGAAATTGTGATGTGGAATCAGGAAAGAAAAGGATGGAAAAATATATATAAACAAGGCAGTTTAAAAAGGTTATACAGCTAGCTTCTCTTATTTCCTCGACTAGAAATGTTTGGACTAATAGTTTTGGACAAGATTTCATCCCTGTATCTTGTACCCTGCGTAACTACTCCAAAGATAGCAATATGCAATGCATTAATTATTTTACTCTCCTATTGTTTTGAAATTCTATTTTTCTCCTTTATTTAAAAAAAGAAATAAAGATAAAACAAAAATAGTCCAGATTCACTGTTACGGCTTACATCTAAAATTTCTCCCAAAATTTACAGAGGTCAAGACCTGTGGTCTTTGGTTTAATCATGGCCGTGCTTTACTTATCAGCGAGGCCCGGCCGGAAATAGGGTCACTGGGGATATGAGCTGAAATTCCGTATTTTTGTTTCTGACTCTTTCTCTGCTTCCTGACTAACATGATATGAGCAACTGTAATTCTCCAGACCCTTACACCATATAAATTCTGCCTGAGATCAAGTCAACTGTGGACTAAATCTTTAAAAAACATGAGCCAAAATAAGCCAATCCTCCTTCTAAGGAATGAATATTTTGAATTTTATCTCAGTAACTGGAAAGTGAGTAAGACATGTATTGAATAAAACCAGTCATTAAATAATCAAAAGGAGTTGCCAGTTATTTAACACCTGCTGGAATAAAATTTGGTACCAAAAGAATAAATATAATTATGACTCTATACAGATATTAAACACAATGAGAAAAAAATTACTTGATATGTGAAGGAAAATTGTCATATATAATGGGTGAAGTAGGGCATATAATGGGTCGGTGGTGCTACTCAAAAAAAGTTCAATTAAGGATGACAGACACCTTGGAATCAGCAGGCGAGGGCTTGCGAATGGCTATAATAAAGTTTTAAGGAATTTAAATACAAAGTTAGTAGCAAAACTGACATTCTTTAACTCATTAGAGAAATGAAACTGAAAAATTACAATTACAGACATTCAAGTGCAAAATCGGAAAAGAAAAATGTCCTAGATATTCAAAACAGCAAAGTGAACATAGCAGAATATTGGCTAATGTACCAAATGAAGAAACAGAAAATGAGTAAAAATAAACACGATTGAAAGATTTCTAGGGAAACATCAGTCAGACTGAGATAAGTAACTATATTCTTTACAAAGGGGAAGGAGTTAAAATAGTATTTCAAGATACATTTCTAAAGTTGTGATTTTGACTAAAAAATACTAACTTACAGAAATAAGTTGGTGAACCTCAATACACATGAATAGAAAGAGAAGTACACATTCCCAGCACTATCAAGTTGACATAACTAAAATCTTGAAAGAAGCCAATAGGAAAAAACAAACAAACAAACAAACAAACAAAAAACACACTTAATTCAGCAACAGAATGTTTACAATTTCAGAAAACATCAGAAACAAAGTTTTTAAGCAATGAAATGATAAAGTTAAGCCAGTATTTTAAGATCCAGGAAAGTACACTTCTAAAATGGTGAAAAAAAATAAATAAATTAACACTTTTAAATGAACAAATAAATGTTAAAGAAGTCATATATCAGTACCAGCTATATAAGATATGGTAAAGGAATTGCTGCACCTTAAGAAAAGATGATATGATGTAAAAATAACTTTCAGGGCAACAAATACACTAGCTGAGTGAGTGTTTAGAGCAAAAATAACTATTTCTGTAGTTATTTTGTGAATACTAATGTAAAATATGTGGCAATCATACTGTGAACACAGGATTATATTGTAATTTTACATAAAATAGAACTATAACTTTAAATAGATTCTGATATATAGACAGTGTGTAGTGTAATCCTTAAAGCAACTGCTTATATGATAATATAATATTAAGTGATATACTGAAAAGCAATTAGAAGAATAATTACACAAAAGTTATACAAAGAATATTCATTTAAGGTAAAACAAGATATGAATGGGAGAGGGAAACAATCAGATCAAAAGGAAGCAAAACAAGTAGCAAGAGCCCTTAACATGTATATTAGTAATGGCGCTAAATTCAAGGGGATTAAATATTCCTATTAAAATACAGAGAAATATGGACTTTCGTGGTTTCCATGAAAGAAACATTTTCATGTAAGGTCAAATGATTATACTCAAATAAAG
This sequence comes from Cavia porcellus, assembly GCF_034190915.1. Lineage (NCBI taxonomy): Eukaryota > Metazoa > Chordata > Mammalia > Rodentia > Caviidae > Cavia > Cavia porcellus. The sequence goes on from NW_026947497.1 coordinate 31,907,378, forward strand.
GGATGAGAATAAATATGTAAACGTCAGAATGTTGGTGTACCTTATCAATGTTCAACATTGTAGACTTCAAGACCCACACATTGCAAGAAATATGAACAGAAATTTCAAAATGCGAAAAATGATACTCAAGAAGGCATGCAATTCCTAGGTTTGTCACAACCAAAACACATAAAACAAATTAAAGGAAAATAGAAATCTTCTATCAAACTTCAAGAGTTATGTATTCCTCATTTGGAAATTGACACATTAGCTCAAGAAAATTCACTCAACTGTAGGAAAGAAACAACTTAATCTACATTTGATCAACATTTACTGTCCAGGGCAGGACATTCTTTCTTCAGAGGCATGAGCCAAATCCGAGCCCAGATTTAAAATACACTGTAACACATTGGAAAAAAAGCTGACATCTTACAGAATATGTTCTCTGAACACAAAGAAGTTGTATTGAAATCATGACAATATTATTTTGGTCATTTTCTTCCTTGGTAATCAGAATTGATTTAATAAAAACTATTTCACTGTAGGATTCCTTTAGAATATACCACAACAGTAACGCAGAAAAATGCTCTGCAGAAAAAAGAAAAGTAGTAACAACAATCACAACCATAGCAACACATGACTGTCTACTTCTCTTGCTCCAGCAACTACTTGAAGCAAAGGGAACAATGTATTCCCATATTTCATTGTCATGATAAAGGTGAATTATGAACACACTGGTCAAGGTTTCCTAGACCCATTATGATCATTGTACCAGGTGATTCAGTATGTGTGTGCTTTTTCATTGTTCTCAGTAGACACGATATGTGATGATTTGGGAGAGGTAGATATAACAAAAATACAACTTACCAGGCTTCTCTTCCTGTTGACTTCATAATATCTCAAGTGCAATTTCAATGCCAACTTGTCTCAGTTTAACTGTGTATAGCTGCTTTTCCATTGCTGGACGTAACACTTGACACTCACAATTTAAAGAAGGAAAAGTTTCTTTTGGTTTGCTTTCAGCACAGGGTTGACTGGCTTCAAGGCAGGGCAACCTGGCAGAGGCATGGGGCAGAGGAGACCGTGCACATAGCTCGGCTGTGAGGAAGCAATCACACAGTCAAGGGAGGAAGCCAGGAAGGGATGCAGCCCTGATCAGGCTGGACTTTTAATAGCAAATCAAATATGAGGCACCCCCTCATAATCCATTTAGCTTCCCAAAGTCCTGCCAAGGAGAGCATGAAGCACTGTCACGTGAATGGGTTTATTTTTTCCCACAGCCTAACAACCGTTGTATCTTATCCGTACTATTAAAATAGTACTCAAACTCAAAGGTTACAAAGTTTTTGGTTTTTTTTTGTTTTGTTTTGTTTTGTTTTTGTTGTTGTTGTTGTTGTTGTTTTGTTTTGTTTTGGGTTTTTTGTCTTAGAAAGGTAGGGTTTTTTTGTCTTTCTTTGCTATATGATCACTGTCACAGGTAAGTCTGTGGTGCTGAGGCAATTGGCACAAAAGACAAATAAATCATAGAGGCGGATCTAAGTGCCAATGAAAATGAACAAAACCAAGGGAATTGCTGGTCTTCACAAATTGGCATACCTACATTCCATTCTTATTTTGTCCAATCCATTATCTAATTTTTAGTCAAGATATTTTTAAAATGCATATCTGACCAAATCTCATCTCCACTAAACCTTCATGATGTTAAATTTCTCTTAATATAAAACAATAAAGGCTATCAAGGGCTTGATTCCCTAACACATGCAACCCAACTTCACTTTTCATAAGATTTTAAATAGTTGCAAGCACTTTTCAAGCACTATATTTATATTCTCTTACCAAATCCACACAGCAATGACTTGATAAAAGAACATATTCAGGTCTAGATTTCAGATTATAAAACTGAGTCTGGAAAATAATATTCTGCAAAGCTAAATGACAAAGGAGATTTTTCTGTGACAAATCAGCTGGCCAAGCCAGGGATGTAGCTCAAAGGCACAGTGCCTGCCTGGCAAGCACCAGGTCAATTTCCAGTACCTCCCCCTGAGAAAAGATCATGCAAACTACTAGCTTGACTTCGGTAGTTACTTTTCAGAGTAAAATAATAGCTATCCTTTTGTGTAGAATAAGAATTTGGTTATGTGTTTTTACAACATCACTGCACAGATGGGTGTGTACTTGCAAATGTAGACAATAGTAAATTTATTAAAATGTAACTTTCAACAAAGCAGTCTCTGACAAGAGAAGATGATGACTTTCTGTCTATGTATATTTTCCCATTACAGAATGAAGGAGACATCCTGTACCATCGGATCCCCTTAGTCACTGGAGCAGCTGCTAACCAAAAAATAAGTGGAGGACAGAGGAAGAGATATCAACGTTTCTATTCCTTATTTTTCAAAACTACCTGAAGCAAACACAGTGTCTCTTTTAGTAGCTATTTAATCTCTCCATTGAAGCACAAAGAATAAATATAATTTTATAAGAATAAATATTGTTTAATAAATATATCATAAACTTCTATTGGAAACAACTGAAGTTACAGAGGACTATTAGAATATGTAAACAATATAGTTGCAAATGAAAAAACACAAGAGTTAGAACAAACAAATAAACTGAAAATTACTTCTTTAAATTATACACAATAAAAATAATTTTCAAACTATCATTTTCTCCCTCCTTTGTAAAGTGTAACAACTTCATTCAAATATTTAATGTTTTATAGACTAGAATTCCACACAGATACTGGAGCAGGGCCATTTTATGTCCGATGGCTCAAAGAGGCTTTTTATTAAAATGTTATGACACCAAGATAGCCAATGTCTCCTTTCATTAGAGATGTGGAGACACACTCTAAACTGTTCTAAAATAAAAATATATCAGACTGTATGTACTAAGTTTCCTGACTTTATGCTTATAATTGTTTTACTTTTAATTCAAAATTGAAATGCATTTTTAAAAAGTTGAACAATTTTGCAGAAGTGATTGCAATTTTTTTTTTTTCTGGTACCAGAGATCAAACTCTGGAACTCACACTCACCAGGCAGGTACTTACAGCGCTGAGCTAAATCCCCAGACACGATTGCAATTTCACTTAGAGCAGATTTCACTGCAAGCTGAGATACCTTTCTGTTTTTATTGTTTTATTTTTTTAAGTGAATGTAATCAAAAGAACTCTAGACTTACTATACAAATGTCTGGGAAACATTCTCGTATGAAGGTTTCAGAAGATTCAGTATTCTCCAAAGTTGTGGAAAGGTAACCCCAGTAAGACTGTCCCTTGGATAAACCCTCTGCTCTAGTTCTGACCAGAGACTGTTAACACAGAATTGTTTCACATTACTTCACTTTCTCTCTAGCTCTCTTTCTTTATCTCTAACCATCCACACACACAAGCATGGGCACACGAACAAACACACATCCCTCAATGTAACACAAATTTGATTTGCGCAATCCAGATATATAAAAATAAATGAACACCCACTTCCAAAATATAGGATGCAGAAAACTTAGTAAAAATTACAAAGAAATGTAATAGACTGAGGGATTAATTTAATCTAGAAATTTTATAAATTAAAAATAATTACGATAAATGTGATACTTTTGTCATAATTAAGAAAAGTAATAATGGTTCCTTTGAGATGAATCTTGATGCCAAATGTGTATATACTGTTTTAGAAATGATAAATTGACAAATCCTTGAAGATAACTTTGGTTAAAATATAATAGATCACCAAAATGTGCATGATTTTGCAATGGATCTAATGTCTGTTAAGAATATATTTTCAGGATATAAGCAGTCATATGAACAAATAAAATAGTAAAATGATATGTATTGTAATGTTAATTACAATGACATAAAATAAAAATTATATTAACACTTAATAGTGATTTTTACAATCAACCTAGGTACATTTCAATAACATAAAATATGATAGACTTCTTCTCTCACCTGGAGGGCACACTGCAGCCGCTGTGCCTGGAGAAGGGAGCGGGCCAAGCCATGGGAACCTGCTCTGGCCTTGCTAGCAACCTTCTTTCGGCCTGGAGAGCACCAGCCCTACTGCCACTGCCTGGAGGAGGGAGCATCCCTGCTGAGGAGGTTGGAGGCCTACCTAAACCATAGGGGACTTGATATCGGCCTTGGGAGCTTTGCCATCCAAGGAGGTGGATGGTTACACAACATCTAATTCCAAGGAGAGTATGAGATCCTTGCTCTAATGGGGTTGGAGACCTGCTGGGCTTAGCAGAATATGCGCCTGCCTGGACCACACCAAGTGGCCCTCTTTCCATCAGGAGAACTTTGCTGCCAGAGAGGGTAGCTGTGTAGATTGAGGAGGCTTTAGGTCTACCTGACAGGAGCCTGGCAACCTTCTTTTAGTCCAGTAGCCTCACTGCCCAAGGAAAGAACTACACTTCCAGAGGAGTCCCAAGAGCCCAGGACATAGGAAACAATTTCCAAAATGCCCAGGGGAAGCTTGGAACAACACTTGAAAAATGGAAATATAGGAAAATGACAAAATGAAAGACCAAAATGCAATCTCAAACATCCAGCCCATCCCAAGAAAACCTAGTAGCCATGTACATAGAAGAAAATACATGCCATATGCCTGAAATACCTGACATAATAGTAACTTAAATAAAGAAGCAACTCCAGGAAGCTTTAAAGGAATTCAAACTAGAAAAAATTTCTCAGGTAAAAGAAGAAATGATAAAAGAAATGAAGGAGATACTGAACATATCTAAAGAAGCCACAGTTAAAAAATGGAGGAACTAAACAAAAAGATAGAATCCCTGGGTGAACAATATAAGAAACAAACAGAATACATAAAGCAGATGCAAACAGAGATACAGGAAATCAAAAATTCCATTGAAAGTTATGAAAACCACCTTAATGAATGTGAATATAGAATTTCAGACCTCAAAGACAAGATTGCAGGCAGTGAACAGGAATGAAAGATCTTTTAAAAATAACAAGAAATCAGGAAATAACAATTCAACATCTGCAAGATGATGCAAAGAAAAACAACGTAAGATTGGTAGGGATAAATGAAAAGAAGGAGACAATATAAAAGATGACAAGAGGATATTTAGAGAAGTAATAGCTGAAAATTTCCCAAACATGAGATTGGAAACTGATGTCTGGATCAGTGGAGCATATAAAACTCCAAATAGCCACAACCAAAATAAAACTAGACCCAGACATACAATAATCATCATCCCAGAAATCCAACAAAAAACCAGAATATTAAAAGCTGTCAGAGACAAAAGACAGATGACCTATAAAGGAAAACCTATCAAAATCTCAGCAGACTTCTCAGCACAAACAAAAAAGTCAAGAAAAGCATGGAGTGAAGTATTTCAGATGCTAAAGGAAAATGATTTCCAACCTAGACTGTGTACCCTGCGAAACTGTCCTTCAAAATCGATGAAGAAATAAGATACTTCCATGACAAAAGAGCAGCTAAAGAACTTCATGATCAACAAGCCAACCCTGCAAAGAATAATGAAAGACAACTTAGATACACTTAGGAAAAAAAAAAACACTAAACAAAGCAGACAATTAAACAGAACAGAAAGATAAAGATGCAACAGCAGAAACATAACATGTCTACATTAAACCAACTTATAACAGTTATAACCATAAATGTAAATGGTCTCAATGCACCAATTAAAAGATACTAACCGGAATAATGGATCGAGAAACAAAATCCAACCATATGCTGTCTACAAGAAACCCATCTAACCAAAAAGGATACTCACAGACTGAAAGTCAAAGGATCGAAACCAATACTTCATGCAACAGGAACCACCCAAAAAGTGGGGGTAGCTGTTCTGTTTGCAGACAATGTGAACTTCAAACCAATAATGATCAGAAGAGATTAAGAAGGTCACTATATACATATTAGGGGAAAAATTCAAGATGAAGAGATAACTATCTTAAATATATATGCACCAAATTTCAGAGCACCTAGCTATATAAAACAAATATTAACAGAATTGAAAAACCAAGTTAGCAGTAAGACAATTATAACAGGAGATCTTAACACTACATTGACATCAATGGACAGATCAACCAGACAGAAAATCAGCAAAGAAATAAAAGAACTAAATCAAACCTGTGAACAAATGGACTTGAAATATATATATATATATATATATATATATATATATATATAATATTTCACTGAACAACAACAGAATACACATTCTTCTCAGCAGTACATGGGTCATTCTCTAAAATAGACTATATATTAGCTCACAGAACATATTTATATAAATGCAAAACAGTTTAAATTTTCTCTTGCAAGTTATCAGATCATAGCACTATAAAATTAGAAATTAATGATAAAAGGTACTGCAAAAATCCCACAAACACATGGAAACTGAATAACACACTCCTGAGTAATCAGTGGGTCACAGATGAAATTAAAGAAGAAATTAAACAATACCTACAAACAAATGAAAACACAAATATAACTTGCCAGAAATTGTGGGACACAATGAAAGCTATCATCAGAGGAAAATTTATTGCACTGAGTTCTCACATCAAGGAAACTGACCAAATACAAAAAAATAATCTGCTGTTACACCTCAAACATCTAGAAAAAGAAGAGCAAGTCAAGCCCAAAGCCAAAAGAAGAGAGGAAATTATAAAAATCAGAGCAGAAATTATGCAATAGAGACTAAGAAAACAATGCAAATAATGAAGTAATCAAAGAGATGGTTCTTTGAAAGAATAAATAAAATTGATAAGCCAACCTTATTATAGAAAAGGGAAGAAAAAGCTCAAATTCATGCAATAAGGAATGAAAAAGGTGAAATCACTACAGACCCTATAGAAACATAGAAGATCATCAACACCTATTTTGAAAACCTCACTCTCAAACGTTTCATAACACAAAAGAAACAGACAGATTCCTAGAAGCATATGAAGAACCAAAGCTAGGTCAAGAGGATGCAAAACTGGTGAATAATCCAATTTCTATTAATGAAATTGAAAATGTAATTAAGTCCTTACCTACAAAGAAGAGCCCAGGCCCACACGGATTCACTGCAAAATTCTACAAGAAATATAAAGAAGACCTAATGTTGACACTCCTCAAACTCTTCTATGAAATTGAAAGGGAAGCAATCTTTCCTAAGTGATTCCTGGAAGCAAATGTTACTCTAGTACCAAAAACTGAGAAACACCCAGCCAAAAAAAGAAAAGTACAGACCAAGCTCCCTAATGAACACAGATGCAAAAATTCTCAATAAAATAATGGCAAATAGGATGCAGCAAATTATCAAGAGGATTATACACCATGAAAAAGTGGGATTCATCCCAGGCATGCTGGGCTGGTTCAACATACATTAATCAATAAGTATAATCCATTATATCAATAAAACCAAAAGTAAGAATCACATGATCATTTCTATAGATGCAGAAAAAGCTTTCAATAAGGTCCAAATTCATTTATGATAAGAATCTTGCATAAAATTGGAATAGATGGTCTTTACCTCAATATAATAAAGGCCAGTATCATACTATATGGCCAAAAATTAAAGGCCTTTTCTTTAAAATCAGGCACAAGACAATATGTCCCTTATCACTGCACCTATTTAATATAGTACTGGAAATACTAGCCAGAGCAAGTAGACAGGAGAGAGAAATAAATGGGGTAAACGTAGGAAAAGAAGAATTTAAATTATCATTATCTGCAGATGACATGCTACTCTACTGACCCGGCCTGCGGGTCAATCCGGGTCAGCAGGGCAGTTTCCTGGTAGAAGAACGGGATAGACAGTTGCAGGGTAGGAGACACAGAGATAGAGACAACTTGAGAAAGTCTGATCAAGCCTCATTTATTGGTAAAGTAGTCCCTGCTTTTATAGGGCAAGGGCGGGCCGGTGGGATAGGAAGAGGCTATAGGGTAATCTCTGATGAGTCATCATCACGTCCGCGTATGTGACATAAGTAGGAGAGGATTATGGTTAATGTAGGCGCATTATGTGCCCATATGAAGGAGGGGCGGGAGATAGCAGCGTGGCAGTCGCACCGCTCCCTACACTCTACATAGAAGACCCCCAAAACTCCATTGAAAGTCTTTTAGATATAATAAATACATTCAGCAATGTAGCTGGATACAAAATTAATACTCAAAAATCAATAGCATTCCTCTACACTAACAAGAAAATCACAGAGAGAGAAATAAGAGACACCACATCCTTCACACTAGCAACCAAAAAATGAAATATTTAGGAATTACTCTCACGAAAGAAGTGAAAGCCCTATACAGGGAAAATTATAATACACTGATAAAAGAAATTGAAGATGATCTCAGAAAATGGAAAGACATCCCTTGCTCATGGATAGGAAGAATAAATATTGTGAAAATGGCCAATCTCCCAAAACTGTTATACACATTCAATGCAATCTCGATAAAAATACCATCAACATACCTCATAGATCTTGAGAAATGAAGATCCAGTGAAGAACATTCCAGTAATCACGTTCCAGTGAAGAACGTCAGACTCTTTAATACATGGTGTTGGAAAAACTGGTTCTCCATATGATGCAAACTAAAATTAAACCAATGCCTATAACTATGTGCTAAAATAAAATCTAAAAGGCTCAAATATGTGAATATCAAAAAAGAAACACTAAATCTATTGGAAGACAAATTGGGTAAAAACCTTGAAGACATAGGAGTAGATAAAGAATTCATGAACAGACTCAAACCACACGGGAAATACTTCCCAGAATCAATAACTGGGATCACATTGTATTAAAAAGTTTCTGCATATCGAAAGAAATCTCCAGCATAGTGAAAAGAAAACACACAAACTGGGAAAAAATCTTAGTGAACTTTAACTGAGACACAGGACTTCTCTCTAAAACATATAAAGAATTAAAAAAAAAAATCAGACCCCCCATTTTCAAAGATCCAATCCAAAAATCAGCATCTAAGATGAATACACAATTCTTAGATGAAGAAATACAAATGGCAAATAAATATAGGAAAAAATATTCATCATCAGTAGTCATTAGAGAAATGCAAATTAAAACCACACTGAGATTTAATCTCACTCCTGAAAGAATGGCAGGATCAAGAAAACCAACAACAACAAATGCTGGAGAGGCTGTGGAGGAAAATGAACTCTCCTGCACTGTTGGTGGGAGTGTAGACTGGTGCAAAAATTGTGGAGGTCAGTCTGGAGATTTCTCAAAAAGCTGGGTTTGGAAATCCCGTTTGTTCCAGCTATTCCACTTCCAGGCATATTCCCAGAAGAAATGAAAGCATCATACCACAGTAACATATGTGCACCTATGTTTATAGCAGCACAATTTGTAATATCCTGAACTTGGAAACAACCTAAGTGTCCATCAAATGAAGAATGGATAAAAGAGTTGTGGTATTTTTATACAATGGAGTACTACTGAGCTATAAAGAAGGATCACATTGAGATATTTATAAATAAATTGGCACAGCTTGAGACCATACTCATAAGTGAAATAAATCAAACTCACATATTTAAATAACAAATAGTTTCCCTAGTGTAAGAAATGATAAGACTACATAAAAGTATGTGGTAATCATGATTTCCCATTATATTGATTTGAAGCCTATAATGTTTTCAGTCATTAATTGGAATGATTTTATTCTGAGTTGTTTGATTTTATTGTCTGTGATAGTATGAATAGCTATTTTGCAAAAAACAAGACATCATTAGCTAGTGTTGTTTTAATATCATCTTGTTTTGAAGCCCTATCAAGCTGCTGTTCTTCTGTCTCCATTGGTTTTATCATGCTGTATCTTATTCAATTTTAATATATGTGATAGTATAAACAAAATTTTATAGAGAAAGAGATAATATAGAAACTGTTGTTTATTTTCTGTTAGATGGATATAAATACCCGGTAATACTTTCATTCTCTTGAATGGATTCACACTGTCTTGATATGTTTGATGCTATAATATACAAAGTTATATTCAAATATTTCAAAGAAAGAGACAGTATGGTATCTATATTATGTCAGGTTATTTAATGGTGAAACACTGTGTTGCTTAAATTCTTCTGTTCTGACCTGTGTTGTTTTGTGTTTATGTCCTCTTTTATACCAATCTTCCCTTTTATTCCTTATTTAAAAAATTAATTTATTTAATTAAGGGGAAAAATAAATTAAAAAATAGTGGGATATATTATAGTAACTTTTTTCTTTTCCTATTAACCTGATTTAAACCCTTGTATTGCTCTCACCATGTTGTTTTGACTGATTTTTACTCTATTATGTTTTGTTTGATAGTATTAAGTTTGAGGGTGTAGGCAACTACTTTGAAGGCAATAAGATTCACTATGATGCCCCTTATGGTTTGACTGTTATATTCTTTTGAAGTCCTGTAAGGTCTCTGATGTTTAGGTTTTATTGGTTTTGTTCTGTACTGTTTTGTTCAGTTCTATTATACCTGATGATATAGGTAACTCTTTTTAAGATAGCAAGAGGCATTATGGTAACCATCATTGATCACATGGCATTCTGTTTTTACATCATGTACTACGTCCATCCTTCTGTTGTAACTGACTCTATTTTGTTTTATCACATTTGGTTTTATTTTTTTCAAAAAAAAGTAATAAGAACTGTGGGAGAAATAAAACCCAAAATTGTAATTATTGTTCTAAAAAAAGAGGAACATAAAGTGATCTAAAAAATATAACTGCATGTATATTTAAGTGTGTAAGACAGAAAACAATATTACTAAGTTTTTGTTGGATCATTGAACAGAACTGTTTGCAGTCTCATTGTTTTGAATGTCCGCTTTGTATGGTTTAATTTTGTAATTTGAACAACTACTTCTAAGATGACAATATGTAATGCCTTAACTAGTGAATTCTTACTATTTTTTTTTGAAATTTGTACCATTTTACTGTTTTGTTTTGTTTTTTCTCTTTAAATAAAAAATGATTGACTTAATAAAGTAGAACATGTTCATAAGTTTTCACATTTTGTACGGTCTGTACATGCCATAGAAAATCATATAAATTGGAATAATGTGCTTTAGCTGACTCTAAACAATTTTGCTGTATGCTTGCTTCCCTGTATAAATTTTAAAATCACTCAGAAAATTGATCTATTTTAAATGCCAAAATAGGCATTCTTTGACTATGAATTTTCACTTATTCTTAGTGGTTATTATTAAATTGTAATATTGCTGCTTATTACTTTTCTGTCAGACTTATTTGCATGTTGTCATTTATCTAGTAGAATTAGGTACTAATATTAGAAGAAAAATGCATTTGCTTCACCATTTAAACCATTCTACTATTTAAATATTTGTTCTCTGTTATGAGTGGTCCTTCCCTCATTAAACAGCTTCCCAAAGAGGTTTTATGAAAATTTAATAAATTAGCTGGCAACAGGAAGATAGAGAAACCTTAAATATGTAAAATCTGCTTTTTCTCTTGGGATCACAAATGTTAGGCCTCTATTATTTCTTAATTATAAGGTAAAAGAATGGGTACACATTTTTTTAACAATGTAGCTTTAATTTGCTTTGAGAAAGGGTGCTGAGCATATTTTATATTCATGCAGGAAAATAGCAAAATTCTTCTGGGCCATGCCCAAATTATGTTGGAGTTTACTTTATCTTGACCTATACATTATCCTCCAAGTACCCTCCAGGAGCCTTGTCTGTATTCTGGATACTGTAGAGTTGGGTTTCACAGACTAACATATTTCACTAGAATGCATTACCTGAATTGGGGAAATAATTGCATACAAAACCAGTGGTGGGAATAAGTAGAATAAATTACAAATGATTGTACTTGTTTCTGAATTCAAATAGATGTAAACATAGTAAACATTACTTTTTTTACAAAAGTCTTAAATACAAAGGATAGTCAAGAAAACAACCATATCTTTAAATGTTTCACAATCTAATGCTATAGTTAGGAAAAAATATTATATTAATTCCCATGAAGATTTGCTGAGAGAGATCGTCATGTGACCAAAATGCAGTAATAGGGATCAGATACATTGCACCACTTAGGAAATAAACCAAAGATAAGCCATAAATATAGAGGTATACAATGTCTGCACAAGTTTCTTAATCAATTTTCATCCCTACAGTGATCAGACCATGTTTAAAAAGAAACTACTCATGCCTTGGGTAAGACACAACCAAAAGATTAGAGTAAAAGCTCTATGCCCGGATAAGCATCGTTTCCCATCAACCATATGAAAAGCCAGCACTTGTAACTCGAGAAGCATTGAGTGGAGAATATAGAACTGTCATTCCCTCATAAATAAATAATTAACCTGAGATTAAACATCATTTTTGATTCTAACAAATCCTAGAAGAAAGCAGTGAGGTAATCTTACTATTTCCAAGTAACTTATTAGCTTAAAATTAACTTAAAATTTCAGAATATTGAGACCCCAAGTTATTTAGAGGAAAAAAAAAAAGCCAAATACAGCAAAAAAGCAGCACCTAAGAGAAAATTATCGGTGAACTAAAGGTACAAAAATATTGACCCACAAAGAGGAGACAAGCCAACCAACTAAACCTAGACCAAAACTGCCACACAAGTTAGAATAAGAAGTCAAAGACATTAAAACACCTATTAGATAATATTCTCTGTATAAAAGACTTTTAAGTACATCAATATAAGCGATCAAACGTGATACAAATAGAAACTTTAAGCCTGGAAACTGTAATAACTGAAGTAAAAATGCACTGTGTATGGTTAACAGTGAAGTTAATATTGTGGAAATCATGGTTAGCGAATTTAAACTGAAACAAATAAGCAGCTTTGTCATTAATTATGTTTGTCTCTTGGGGATTAAAAAAAAGAACATTAGATGCTTACATACAATTACAAATAATGAGACCAGTTACATGCACACACTTATATGTAAGCCAATAAAATATTTAGTATATGATTCAAGGTTACAGACTGTTAGCTAGCACAGTAATAACATTCACAACATAAATAGAAATTGTTGACATTATTTCAGTAAATTCTTATACAGTTATTTAAATTATTGAAAATTTCACTGGGAAAATTAAATCGTGCAATAAATTTTATTTTAAACCTGTGATTTTGAATAATGCATCAATTTTACGTAATTTTAAAATTCTCACTAAATGTTAACAAATGCAGATGTATGGTGGCATACTCAAATTTAACAAAAATAGAATACACAATTCTGTCACAAAACTCTGTTCTGCATAAATTTTTCTTTATCTCTCGAGGCATTTTTTTTTTTTAAATCACTGCACAGGGTAGAAATTCTGTTCATACAAGTAAATAAAAGAATGCCTTGATAACAGCCTTGTAGTTCAAATTCAAGCAAAATCTTGAGTAATACAAATTTGAGAACCAGCAGAAATGTTTATTTATTCTTTTACATTTTACAATTTTGATTGATTTTTAAAGAAAATTATATGGTAAGCACTATAATAACACTAGGAAGCAAATAAGGGGAAGATCATTTTTATATCTAAATTGTAACCTAGACTATGAATAAAATAATGGTGAATACTAAGTTTAAATCATAGTAGACCTTTGTGGATTTACTCTAAGAACAAATGTAGACATCTTTTGCAATTCCTAATTCTGCTGTCATTTAAACTTGTGATACATCTATTTTGAAAAAATTGTGCTTTTCATGTTGTGATACAATTAAATACACAGGTAATTCTAAACACAGAGAATGGTTTACTTCCCCAAGTACCTTACAGCCCTGGCGAATAGTAAAATTGCAATGTATTTCATATTTCCAAGTTTAATGAAATACAATTAAGATACATATCATATATTCCTTTTATAAAGAACAACATAATTCAGCAAAATAAATGGTCCTAATTTATAAACTGATATATGCATCATTAGTTATTAGTGAAAAATTCATTATGAAAAATCTAAACTATTACATATCATGAAAAAATTGACATGATTTATTGGTCATTTCTCATGCTCTTTCGATAATAAGGTATTTGTAAGCAAGGGATATCTTTTTATTAGGTATAGCTGTAAGTTCTCTATATTCTGATTTTACCTCTTAAGGCAACTTTATTTAAACTGTATCTACATTTTAGAATGTCAACAAGTCTTCTCCCAATATTTTCAATAAAGATTTTGTTATAAAAGATGCATATAATTACATTGCAGCCTAAACAAAATAGGAAATTTCCTTAGACAAAGGAGAACATGATTTATAACCCCAAAATGTGTATTAACATTTTGAGAAACATTTTATCACACATAGTGATTAATATAGAACTACTGAAACAAAAATTGTTACCAGACACACAAATAGCATGTACAATAACTGAAAATAAATTATGAGAATTTGATTGTCTCAATCTTTATTTCAGAAATGGGTCTATCTTAGTCTCATGTTTTTAAAATGTTGATCATTTTAGCTTCTTTGATTTAAATCATTCAATGAGCAACCAGACTTCTAATATGAAATCAATTCTTTTTTTATCGGTACCAGGGATCGAACTCACAACTGCCTGCTTACAAGGCAGGCGCTTATGCCGCTGAGCTAAATCCCCAGCCCCATGAAATCAATTCTTATAAAAGTTGATGAGATAAACAGAATAGTCATGTGGCTACTAAAGTTTATTCATAATTACATTTAATATATGGGATAATAATTGTAATGCTGATGGTATTTAATAGTTAAATGATTTGGATAAATATGTCCTTGCTCCTAAGAAAGAGTTCATTGTTCAGTGTGCACATAAAGCAAGTTTTGAGCACATAAAACACTTTCTAATTTGGTAAATGCATAGCGATAATATTAAGTTCTCTATTTTTGTTAATGGTTTTTTTGTACGTCAACATGTGGTCATGCACCTGTATATACTTAACCCCCTGCAGCACTTAGCACATAATCTGAATATTTTGTCATACACATTTTGCCCATCAATGTGTGAGTGATACCTTTCTTTTCACATTATTTTCAGATTATTGGTACCTCTCTTGCCATCAGTTTGCATATATCTCACTCAAAAGAGTTTAAGCGTAGCCTTTATCTTTAAAGTTCCTTCATGTTAAATATTTACCATATATATATGGTAATATATATGGCATATATATATGCATATATTATATTCTAATGCTTAGTGCGCTTCTGTGTAGTGAATTGTGTGTAAAGAACTCTACACTTATTTCTAGGATATGATGGTATGGCCACATCCTTTTTGCCATTTCTAACTTGTATAACACAGGGAATTTAATAATATGTTAAAATTTTAAAGGATAGAACACAAAGCATTCTATAGCAGACAATTTGAGCATCTCCACCTTGAATGTAGAATATTTGCTGTACCATTGATTATATCAAACTTATTTCCATATACTGATATGTACAGAGCTGACTACGGTGTTTCTTTCTTTCCTCAATTGGCTCTAAGCATTGCAAATAAGGCTAGCTGAGGCACTGGTGTGTAATCTCTAAAGCCATCAGATAGTGTCTGTTTCCATGCATATTAATCTCTGTAAAACTGGGGATAGTAGAGCCACTCTGGGAATGTCAGCTGGGTAGTAGCCTCAAAGCAAGAGTCTATGACTCCCCAGGGCACAAAAGTTTATACGTCAGAAACTGAAGCAACAGCCTCCTAAAACCATCCATATATATCTTAATTGTATTATGCAGGTTGATCCTTCTCCATGTCATTCTCCCTGAATTTTGCAAAGATATTTCTCTCCCTACCTGCCAGCCAGCACAAGTTATTCACATACTTTCTGCCGTTCTCACTGTCACTGATCTCTGAGCCACCTCCTTCACAAGATAACAAATTTGGGAGACCCCTAGGTTCAGAGCTTTTGTCTGCACATCCTCATGAAGATTGGATTCAGGATCCCTTGGTGGCCCTTAACTTGGAATATATCTTTGTGTCTTTACTCTCACTGTGGGTTGCATTGGAGGTGGTAGACTGCAGGGATGGCCTAACTTGCAGGGATGGCAATAACATCTCAATGAAATTATGAATATAACCTTTTGGATTGTGAGGTGACAGAGAAAAGGATTACGGTACTTAGAATACCATACTCAATATTTGGGATTACAATAGCATCCCTCATGAAAACTTTATTTTTTACGCATTAAAATTTTCATTGTTAGTAAATACAATAAATTGTCAACAATATTATTTATTATATTGCCATGCACATATTTTTATATAGAAATTCAACTGTATGTATATAAGGCATTATATCATAAGACTATTTTGAATACCAAGGTAAGAAATAGTAAGACTGTCAAAATGTCCAGCTCACAGATATTATTTAAATCATGTTATATTTATGGAATAAGAATTCTGCACTTATTAAAATGAATGAGGCACATGTAGAAGGTAAAGTTAGAAAATAGAAGACAACTGCATCATTAAAATTATATTAGTAAATAATATGCTTAAGATATATAAAAGGACATTGCTCTAAATATACCTTATTTGATACTCAGGTAAATTAATCACATCCATGACTACTACTTTGGTGTTCATCTATAAAAGACATAATTGCTAATAAAAATATTTATCTTCATTATAAAATTTAATTCAAATATCTTCCATTAATGTCCCTGACCATTATTACTTTCCTTAAGCTTTAAAAATAATTATGATTTCTTGATTCACATTCACCCTGAAAATATCTGTATTTGTAATTAATAATAAAGTAAAAAGCAATAATAAATAATTTTATACAATTTTCCTAAAGTGGCTACTGCTTGCTTTTGCCTTTGACTTGGACTCTAAATCAACACATTTTGGAAGAAGTTTATATATAATTTAGATATGATTTTGTGCCTTAAATATGAAAAAATAAATATACCACTATATAAAAATATACTACATTCTCTTTCAAAATGCCTCTTGCTATTAAAGAAAGTTTCTTAATTTGATGGTTATGTTTTTGAGACAATGCTTACAAATCGAGGTAGAGAGTTGTAGAGGGTTCAAACTATCAAACTATCACTGCATGCTATTAAAATATGCTGTAAAACTTCTAGATTGCTTAAGATTTTTTTCTCTTATATAACTGAAATCAGCACTAAATAACGTCCTCACTTTTAGTGTTTAAGATAAAAAAGACTTACCCAGAAATTATGAAACTTTTATATATTTTGAAAAGTAATAGCTTCCTAGTATGAGTCATTCTCTTCTAATTATTTCTTTCTAATATTCCATAGTAACAAGGAGAATACATCGGTATTAATTATTAAAGTTCATATAATTGCATTCAACATTTTACTACAATTAAAATAAGCTCAAAACTTTTTGAGTTCTAAAGCTATAAATGGAAAGTTTAATTACTGTGATATTTGGACTTGGACACATTGCTTACCTGTGTTTCAACACTTTTACTAAATTTATCAAATTATTTATCATACAATGTATCTGTTTAAATTTTTAAATAACATCATTATATATTTTAAACTGTTTGACAAGTAATATTGAATCAGGAAAAAATAAAATACAGTAGTCCTTGGTTCGTTATCTCAAGTTTTCTACAATTTGAGCTAAATTTTACAATTTTAGAAAAAATAGTCACATTTGTTTTTGTGCAGGAAAGATGTTCTTGGTTGTGTTTGTCACCTGATGCAGAGCTTGGAAACAAAAACAAAATTTTGCCAAATATTTCTGTTTGCAAATCACAATGTTTCCAAACAAAAGCATTTGTCAACTGGTACCACTGTAGTTTCACTATGAATTTAAATGTTGAAAAAATTTTGGACAATTCATAGCTCATCAAATATGGCTATACTTGAGTATCTTTATAATACAATATTTCAATAAAAAGTTACCTTAATGTTCTTCAAACCATAAAGGAAAATTTTTAAATCAGTGAACCTCACTGAGAATCAATTTTATATTCTTAGAATGGTTTGAATATTGCAGAGAAATTGAAAATAGGAAAAATGATATATTTAGTACCTTTATAGCTTAGTAAATCAATACATTTTTTATTAAGGATGACCATTTGAAGACTGTATTTCTAATATTTTTAAGGGATACTCAAGGTGATACCTGAAAGCATATGGAATAAAAATGCACATTCATTCTTTTGTGATGGTCAATCACTGTATTATTTATATGTCCTTTCTTTTTTTAGAAAAAGTGTGACAAAGAGTCTCTGTCTAGGATTGACAACATATGTGTGTGCATAAAGACACACACACACACACACACACACACACACACACACACACATTTCTGTTTTGGAAATTATCCGGAAGTATTTTGCTAGAGAAAGAGAAAACACAAGATATACAACTGTCTAAGAATTTGCAAGATTGCCTTACAACGGTCACCCACAGAGTCAGGTGAGGAAGAGTGCAGAAAGTGTTTTCACACTGGTGATCACAGGATTCATCCCACTGCTCACTACAGTGTCCCACACAAGTCTGTTTCAGGAAGTTGACGGGTCTGTGATGGAAGGCTGAAGAGTCTACTCTCAAGCTGGAGTCTGTACTGAAATCCAGGAGATGATATACAAGGTGAAGTCAAAGACTGGAGCTCCTTTGAAGAAACAGAAGCAGACTACCTCTTACTCATTTGTTCTTTACACAATCTGCCCTCGGGTGAGTCTTCTATGCCCTAGAATGTGGAATTGTCGATCCACTTTAGCTAAGCTTTTCTTAACTAAACTCCTCAAACTGATACAAACATACAACAATCACAGAAATGTTATATATTTGGAATAACCACTGCTTTCTAAGATTAACAAGAAATAATTTTTCCTAAAACACTTCATGGGCTGCAATACTAAATTAACAAAGAACTCAGTTATATCTTAGTGTTCAATAGACTTGGTGATACTCGAAAATAATAAGTATGTATACTAAAACTATATTTATTTTACAATAAATTTTGCTGTGACAATACAAGTTCAACAAATATAAATGTGTAGTTAGATTATATGTATCTTAGTATGATTTTACTAATGTAATAGTAAAAATTATATTATCGTTGCTTTTAATTACTGTATTAGAATAAATGATAGGATCTTGACATAAGTTCATTTTTCAACCTTACAGCAAGGACATGACAAATGTCAATTATTATTCTTAAGAATGAATTGCACATGTATTAAATACTCTACCTTCTAATTAGTGTTGTCATGCAACTGAGATTCTAATATTGAAAATCTGATTATAAATTCAAGGCAATTTAAATAACAGTGCATTCATTTTGCCAAATTTTGTGTTTGTTGTTTTTCAATTTACCTTGAATTTGGATGAACTAAAGTGTATACACTTTCCAAAATACATAATGTGTCAAAATATATTTTGTGACAATTGTTGCATTAATTAATGCTTTAGGTATATGTATGATACAATATTTTCCATCAGAAAGGATTAATCGCATTGAGCATTATATTTTAACCTGATGATATTGTATACTTTGTAAAGTACTAAGTATTTTACCTTTGAATTGTGAAATCTTTTGACAATTTAAGGCTATATAATAAGCTAATATTTTTATATTATAAAGATACAATATATTTATAAAATATTTATATCATATAATATATTTATAATGTATTTATATTATAAAATAAAAATTTAAGCTTATATAATAAGCTAATGAATTTATATATACCATAACACTGCAGTCAAGAGGGCAATCGTATCCATAATTTTCAAAAGATTATTCCTACTTTACTGTAAAGCTTGTGAACTGCCCATAACACCATGTTCCACATTGCTATGGCAAATATTGATCTCAATTTGTCAATAGAATTTTGTTTACATATCCTTGAATTAAATATTAATGGAATAATTCAGTATTTATCCTCTACATGTGTCTTCCTTTAATCAATAGAGTGATTTTGAGAATTCATTCAGACTGTGTATCAAAAGTGCTTGCCACTTTTAATATAATAGTGTATGAATATACCAAAACTTACAAAGCTATTCTCCTGCTGAGGGACTTTAGAGTTATTTTAGGTTTTCAAATATTAAATATAAAACTGCTATAAGTATAGTTATACATTCTTCTTTTTGGTAACTACCTATGAGTGCATTAAATATAAGTAGCCTGAAATACAAGGCTACTTTATGGTTGATTTTTAAGCACAGGAGAAAAAATGAAACACAGAGAAGAGAACCTGGATTTGCAGTGTTTCCGGCATTAGATCAGTACCATTAAATATACCCTTTAATCCATTTATTCTTCTAGATAGCCATGGAGTCTTCATCAAGCATAGCCATAGATAAAGTTACATTGAGTCAGCTTTCCCTGGGTCATATTTAAGGGCTTCTATCTCTTCTTAAACGTTGACTAACACATTTTATGGTTTTCTCTTGCTAGTCTTTTTTATAATATTTAGTGTCTGTCATTACCTAAATAAGGCTTGAGAAAAGCACTCCATCTTTATGATCCTATAAGGCTGGCTACAAGGTAACAACATACCGCTAATTCCTTTAAAAGGCCAAGATTAAAATGAACTATTAGGGAGTCCTGGGAAGATGATGGATTGATAGGTAGTAGGGTAAAGACCCTCTCTGAGGAAAACAACTCAAACGCTAGAATTTAACACCATTGAAAAGACCAGGCAAAAGGAGAAGGATTCTCATGACCAAGGAAGAAACTGAATAAAAATAAAAAAATAAAAGAAAGAAAAGAAGGAAAAACGTGGATGAAAGGCTTGAACCAGACACTCTCCCTGGGGCTGGTCCCACATTGTGCTGGGTACGCCTTGGAGTCAGATGACTCATGGTGGCACTGAAATCACGGTAGCACTGAATTTGGGAGTTGGTGGACCCAAGGCCCTGGGCAGGAGGATGCAGTGCAATGGAGAGTGAAACCAGCATGGAGAACTGCACCAACCAAGGGTGAATGCTAGGAATTTGGTGACAGAGGGGGTGACATATTGGAGTTGGGAAAGATGGGCCTGAACCTGGAACTGAAGTGGCATCATGTCGATGTCGCTCCTGGCCGGCAGGAAGGACACACGACAAAGTCTGGCAGTGGACAACCTTTTCTTTTATTTTTCTTCTCCGTACAGCCTGCCCTGGGATCGCTCCCAGCCGAAGCCTCCTCTGGTCCGCTCCCCGCGGCTCCTTCTGGGCTTCTACTTCCGGGCTTCTTCTTCCCCCCAGGGGTGGCACAAGTATATATACGGATACAGTGTCCAATCATGTTAAAGTGAGCAAGGCAAGCTGATTGGCTAACATCATCAGTTGCCAGGCAGACTATATTGTTGAGCGGGTTGCTTACGCGGTAAGCAGGAAACTAACGTGCTCGATGGGAGGGGTAATCTACCTCAGGCTTTACTCTTTACTACAGGCCTCACGTCCGCCAAGTGAGGCGACCAGGCTCGGGGCTGCGGCTCCCAACAGCATCAGTCAGCCATTTCAGGCTCAAAGAGGACTGGTGGGGTTTGCTTGGGCTGGGTCATGTCCCTGGTTGGGACCAAATGGCTAGGAACAAAACCATCCCAAACCTGTCACACCCACATGGCACAGACTAATGTGAAGGCACTAGCTGATGGACTGGCTCAGGGGAGAGGGACCAGCCCCATCATCCCTGTGTGCACCTTGCAGATCAACAGTGAACAGGAGAGGCAGCAATCCCCTAGCCAGCACAATTCAGAGACACCATAACCAATATGGAAAGGGTCTGAGACCTCCATCATACATCTGTCTGAAAGAAACCAGAAACATGATAAGAGAAAGAAACAAGTAAATGCCTCCAGCCGCTGACCCAAGGAAAATAAACCTAGGAGAGGTAAATACAGAAGAAATAGAGGGCAGCAAATATGCAATATTGGATACAGCCTCAGTGGACGTAAAGCAATACCTTCACGACTTCATAGACAAACTTACAACTGAAATTCTAATTCAATAGAAGCAAGAGATAAAAAGATTAATAAAAGAAACACTAAGTACTTCCCAGGAAGACACAAATGGAATAATGGAGGAACCCAGAAAAAGGACAGAAACCTTTGATGAAGAACATAAAATCTAGAATACATGAAATAGATCCAAAGAGATTACCAGGAAATTAAAAACTCCATTGAAAACTGGCAAAATTCCTTGACAGAAACTAAAGTTAGACTTTGAAAACTTGAAGATAGATTTGCAATGTGTGATCCTGAAATGAAAGGTCTCTTAAAAATAATAAGGAACCAGGAAGTAACAATACAAGGCTAGAAAACAACAAGAGGATCTATAACTTAGGAATAAAAAACATGAGTAAAGAAGCAGGAGTAAAAACAAAGGAAATACAAAGGCTATTCACAGAAATAATTAAGGAAAAATCCCCAAGCATAGGAAAAGGAACTGATATTCAGGTAAATGAGGCAAACAGAACTCCCGCCATTACAACCAATGCAGCGATATAATAATCAAGATCCAAGACATATAATATGTAATATAATAATCCATGTATATAATAATCAATATGCCAAAAATTCATCACAAAAACAGAATATTAAAAGCAATCAGAGAAAAGAAACAGATAACCTATAAAGGAAAATCCATCATACTTACGGCAGACTTCTTGACACAAACTATGAAATCAAGAAGAGCTTGGAGAGAAGTATTCCATGCCCTGAAGGAAAATAACCTCCAACCCAGATTGAGGCACCCTGTAAAACTCTCTCTCAAAATTAATGGAGAAACAAGATGTTTCCATTACAAAGAGGAACTGTGGGAGTTTGTGACCACCAATCCAACCCTAAAAAAAATACTGAAGGATATTCTAGAGAGAAAGAAAAAAAAAAATCATCAAGATTCCAGCAAAAGTGGCAGAGAGGCCTCAATGAACAGGGAAGACAATGGAATGAAGGACAAAAGTAGACAACCAACAACAGAAAAATAGCATAATGGAACTGAGGCAGAGAAACTGGCTATAATCTCTAGCACAGGTGGCTTTGATACATTAACAAAAAGAAACACAGGATCAAGAGACAACACAGGTTCTATTGAGATGCTCTGAATAGGAAATATAATCTACCTGAAAGAAGGTTAATGAACCAGAAGTCAAAGATGAGAAAACAATGCTTTATGTGACAGGGAACCAGAGAGAAATAGGGACAGCTCATCCAGCAGCTGCAGATAGGTTGGAAAGTCATCGCACTTTTGTGCAATGGAGAACTACTCAGCTAAGAGGAAGGAAAACCTTGAGGCTTTAGTAGGTAAAGGAATACAGCTCAAGATCAAGCTCAGGGATAAAAAGGTTCAGCACCACTTAGGTAGATAGCCAGTTGCCACCCCCAATCTAAAAACTAAAGGAATTAGTGGAATCAAAACATACAAAGCACCCTGAGAAAGGGAAAGGGGAGGAATTATCTTAAAAAGGAAGGCAGAGGACATTGTCGATAGTGTATCAGAATTTAAAAGCCACATTAATCTTAACACTCTGTTTAGTTTGATTTTATTCTGTTCCAGTCTGTCTGCTTGTACTAAGGCACAGCTATCCCAAAAATATCAGGATATACTATAGTAACTATCCTTAATTTCCTATTAACTCAACCTGAAGCACTGTATTACTTGCAGTATCTTACTATGACTGATCTCATTTGATCTGGTTTGTTAGACTACTGTTTTGTCTTGATTGATTTTATTCAAATTTGGTATGCTTGATACTATCAAGTCTAAGAGTAAAGACAACTACTCTGAAGATAACAAGATGCAATAGGATACTGATTTCAGTTTGATTATTAACTGCTTTTGAAGTCCTATAATATTTCCTAAATTTTGTCTCTATTAATATTGTTATGTAGTGCTATATTTAATTATATTATGCCTGATGATATAGACAATTCTACTGAAAATAACAAGAGACAATATAGTAATTATTATAGATCACCTAATATTTTGGTTTTATGTATCTTTTTCATTTCCTGTTTTTCTAGGAATATGTTTTGTTGTCTTGTTTTGATTTGTTTTTCCTCTAATACATAAAGAATAGATATACATGTAGAGATTCATACATGTGTAGAACTTCTAAACAGTTTATGAGTATATGTTATATAATGCATGATTTAATGAACAGATAAAAGAGACATTAAGATATATAGTGCTAATTCTGTAGCAGCATGATATCAAATTTAGCAATAGTATTATTCTCTATACAGAGTGATATTAGTCTGTTTCTTTTAAGTTCAACATATTTAAATAAATGGACAGTTATTTCAAAGAGAACAAGAGACATTATGGCAGCCATTGCTGACTTCCCTATTGTCTGGTCTTGAAGATCCAAAATGCCTTCATTATCCTGTTCTGATCAGTTTAATACTATTTTCTTCAGTATGAATTCACTGTGTGTGAAGATATGGACTGATATCAGTGAACAGTGAAGACCTCCAATGGTCTTGCTTTGAAATCTGTGTTTCTTAAATTGTTTTCTTATGATCTGTTTTATTCTGTTTTGTCATGTTTATTTTTACCCTCTTTAAAATAAAATAAAAATAAAATAACATGAGCTATAAGATCAATTTCTGTCAGATATTTAGGAAAAAGGCTACCTTCATTGAGCATTGTTGGTATTGCAAAGAGTTTCAATAATCTGTAAAATAATCTGGCTAACAAAAAATATATACTGCAAAGAAAAAAACATAGTGCACAAGTACTATATATGAGGATACTTATTACGTTATTCTTAGTGGAAACAAAAACAATTATGTATTTAATAGTGAGAAAATGGTTGCATAAGTCAAATATATTTTTGTTGTGCAATAGCACACTTAATATGAAGAATAATAGATACAGAATTCTCAAGTTGATGAGAAAGTTGAAGAGTAAATATATATGTAGTATACAACAAAGTGCCATTTTTGTGAAAAGAAAAATGATATAGATGAACATAGTATAATAGTATAAAAATCAATACAAGCACAATTATGTTAATGCATAAAATAAAATAAATTTCCATGGCTATAAATTTTACATTGTAAATAGACACGATCTTGAGAGATATATACATGTGTAAAACAAAAATATAGAAATTAAAAACTTGCATTGTACTATGAAATTTTAAGTGGTTACACATTCAAAGAAGTTCAAAGTAAAACAAACTGGTTAATATCAGAATTAATCTTTAAAAATTATCTATAAATGTCCTTTCTATCCTTCTGTCATAATTTCTGAACATCATAACAATAAGGAAAATACTAGGTAAGCAAAAATATTTCTCTAGTTTAGAATGAACTTTCTTTAATTAATTAACTTCCCCAGATTTTTCTATTTGAATACAATAGGTAATCATTTTTTTAACTACAAAATGTTTATGTTTTGCCCTTTCAAAGGATTACTTGTTCCTAATTACAACTAAATATGCTCACATTTGATTTGAATTAAGCACTTATTGCAGCAATTAAAATAACATGCAAAAATTGTTTCTGCTAATTAGAAAGCCTAGACTTCAACATCTTTTATCAATGTGCATCCACACAAAAAACCAATAACTAAAATTTAAACATTGTTCATCACCCAATATGTATTACTAAACATTTTTTGAAAAAATAACTTGTTTCTTGCATCAATATTTTGAATCATAGTGTGACAATTACCTCAAATCTGTTAATTTTACAAGCTTTTTAAAGAGAATTCTTTTCTTTCTTTAATTCAGTGCATTTGGATTATTAAAAGCAATCTAATGTGTGTTAGTCTAATGAAAGAGAAGTAGTGAGTCAAACCATATTAATTTCAATTCATTTGCTCATAAACTAATTCATTTGTAAAATGTAATGAATGGAAAAGAGAAGGGAGGTTTTAAGATTTGTGTAAATATCTGAATTAATTGTTGAGACAATAAAATAACCAAATTTTAAGGAATCACATGGTTTCCATCAGAAAACCTTATACTGATTTTACTGAATTCGGTGTTTTTGTTTCCTGGAATTGAATTCCACATTCAATAATCTTTATAGGAACATGTTATGGAAACAACGCTTCATTTGACTAAAGGTTGAAAAAGAGTTTATTTTGGTTATGGTCCTTTACAGAAAGCAGAATTGTGTAGATAACACAACATTAATTGAAGCTGAAAACTGTGGAATCCCTGACTACACAATAACTTCATCAATAACTTTATTATAAAGGAGTACAAAAGTCGAGCACAGATTTTAGAAGGATAAAATTATGTCTTGAGGGTGATCTTTCTTGTGATCACAAAGCCAATCTGGAAATTTAGGCTTCCAGGTGAATAAAACTCTTTGCTTTAGCTAGCATATGACAATATGCCAATGGCCTCCTTTTCCTAGAACATTTATAAAAACAGACATAAAATTAGGACCGCTGTCTTTGTTTCTGTGGGGTGTACGTTCTTTTCCAAAACCCAGGAACATCTCTCTAAAGCACCTGAAAGTCTTTTCTTGGAAATGTAATCTTCTGGAAAGAGATAAGGTTTCTGCTTCCAAATCCATGTGGGACCATAGAACCATAATTTCCATAATGGCCAGCTAACACATCTGACCAGCTTGTCACTTCTCTAATTGTATGTTTCAGTTTATACTGCCTCCTTGATTGGTCTTAAAATGTTCAGTAATCTGGAGATCGATTCTTTCCTATACGGTCAGTATTTATGAAACAAGATTTATTTTCCCTTCTTAATTTTCAGCTTCATCTCTTTGGAAAAGCACCAGTCCTCCTTAATCATTCACCTGTTAACCCAAGAAAAACTTGGATCACATGGATAATCTCAAATAACATTGCTATTTTTTGGTAACTGATTTCTCAGTTACTAAAAAATGTGAATGGGAAAGAAAAAATAACCCTAGCATTTAATTGCATACTGATTTCATGAGAATGCTTGGTATTTTTTTTTTAATCTGAGATTGTAAGCTAGTCCTATATTGTAGCTCTGCCATTATAAGTAATGCAGTTGCTATTCAGTTCAAGAAGGAAAAAAATAAATAAATTTTGCACATTCCCATTGTGAAGTATTCTTGAAAAGACAGACAATATTTTAAAAAATTAATGAAGCAATAAGAATTCTGCAAATATATCTTTGGTTGAAAATCTGATAACAAAATCGCGTTGAGAGTATGAAAATCTCCAAAATTTCAGAATTATGCAAACTGCTTTTCTTACAGAACTCAATGGCCTGTAAAACAAATCACTTATTATTTACAAAGTTGTTTTACATATTCAGATTCTTATTTAATACTTTCATATACAAAGTTGTTATACGTATTTGGATTCATTGAATATTTTTTCAGAGTTCCTTTTTTTATTTCAAAGAGGATAAAATCAAGGAAAATAAAACAGACTAAAACCAAACAAAGCAAATTGCTTTGAAGTAAGTGACATAGGACTTCAAAACAATAAAAAAAATCAATAATAGTTACCGTAACGCCTTTGCTGTCCTCGAAATCACTGCGATATTCTCAGACATAATGAAAATCAAACAGAACAGAACAAAATAAAATCATCAAAAACAAAGCAATGAATGCAATGATGGACTTCAAAACAAAACAATAGTGAATCCAAAAGAGCTACCATACTATACCTTGCTATATTTAAAATAGCTGCTCATGCCAAGGGATATAACAAAATCAAATAAAACAGAACAGAACAAACTCCAACCCAACAAAACAGTGAAAATAAGCCATGACTTCAAAAAGACTATAGGGAATTAACAATTGATATCAACATCAGAGGGAGATTCCCGCCCCCCCCAACCCCTGCATGCCACACTGCCTATCACCATGCTTTGAATAGATGATCAGAACACTGACCCTACACCTGCAGGGTCAGTAAAACACCAAAACATCCTGAATAAATTGCATTTCACTTAAATAGCTGTCATAGCAGCCTATGTTTTCCCAGATTGTTGCTTGGAGGTGGTAGAGGATTGGCTCTTCTTGTTTGGCAGCCAGTGTGTCAAAAGGGGCTTGGCTCTGGCTGTCCTGACTCCAGTGGAAGACCGCAGTGTAGTTCTGGTTTGCAGGGAGGGCTGGCTTCTAGATGAACTTTTGTTCTCTCACATCGCAGTCCATGAATGGCACTGATTCATGGAGAGAGGCTTGGGTTTGACTGTCCCTACTCTCTGGTGACCCATGCATAGGATATTATTTGACCTTAAAAAGAGATTACACACATGTGTTTTTCTGATGCTTGCTTTAGTAAATAAATGTATGCATCTGGTACAAACAACAAAACCTTGGATTTTGAATAACTTGATCTTTGAGTATGTTGCAAGATGAGCTAACATTTCTAATAAATTTCAATTTGATAAATAAGCAATGTCATGCATTATACATATATGTTGTACAGAAGGTGACATAGTCACAACTAAGGCAGGTCTCTGTCTGTGTGTCTGTCTCTCTGTCTTTTTCTGGGGACTTGTGTGTGGGTTTTCCCCAATACCAAGAGATTATAGAGAAAATCTTGCTTACACAGGCGGAGGAGGAAAAAAGGCAGTGGAATCTCTCATTTCAAATCAGAATATGGAGGTGTGGAAAATGTGGGAAATATCATGAAATTTAGTAGAAAACACTGCCTGAATAAGGCGGTAGCAATGTGGATGATGAATCTGTTTAATGACATTGCAATGTCACTTATCTATAAGATCCTCAAAATCAGGCAAAACCAAGTCTCACGGGATCAGTTCCTTGTTTAATGATACACAAAGAGGAAAAGATTCCATTTAGTCAATTGATACCAGTGATTCCTTTAATATAGTTATTCTGCACAATAGCCCTCCTCTCTCTTGTTTCCCTCATGGCAACCATGAAGGTTTTCAAATGTAAATGCAGCTTAATATCTTTATTTTTATATTTTGAATTTCCTTTATTATTTTGTGTTACATTAAAATGTTTAATGATTGAGTATTTGTGATTTGTGGAATGAGTCATCAGATTTTCCATTATTTCTCATGGTTACATAGGCTTCAATATACAAATGCTTTGAGTTACACCCATGTTTCTGGAAGAAAGTATGCTTTCAAAAGAAGATTTTATAGTATTTTAAAAAGACCCAAAATGTATATGATTTTAGAAGGTGCATGTGATTCTAAATAGAGAGACCCTTCAATGATTTTAACTATTAATCTCTTCATGGAAATTCAAATTAAAAAATTACTTCAGTTTGTGAACTTAATTCTTCAACAGTTATGGTTGCAGACCAAATTGGATGAAACCTAAATCAAACTCATCTCTGAGGTCCCATGTTGACCTAATGAGGAAATTTGATTTTGTTATTGGTTAATCTGGTTTATGACCAAAATCATAGAAAGAACAAATTTTTGAACCAAGGCACGATTGTATTTCCAGGTGCCACTTATTCATTCAAACACAATGGAAA
The DNA here is from genome assembly GCF_034190915.1 of Cavia porcellus. NCBI lineage: Eukaryota > Metazoa > Chordata > Mammalia > Rodentia > Caviidae > Cavia > Cavia porcellus. Next base: position 31,936,608 of record NW_026947497.1, read on the forward strand.
TAAGCATTTATACTTTTGTAGGTTCTACATGGCTAAAATTAAATTTCTGAGTCTAAAACGTGGGCCACATTTATTCATCATTTCTATTTCTTGTGGTATAATAACATTAGATAATTTATCTTCCCAACAGTAATAAAATTATCCTCTAAGAACTCTTGAATAATAAATATTATTTGGCATAAAGTATTGATGGCTATCAATATTAAAATTTGCAACATTTTTATTATTTATATTTATGGTTTATCTCCACTAAAAATTCTATTCACCTATTGTTTTATGATTGACACTTCAGATACATTTTACAGATATGTATTTCTCCAATGTATCAAATTAGTGACATCTTTGGTTTTGATATCATTTAATAATCATGCTCCAGGTCATTTTTTAAAAATATTTTTGGCATTTTATTAAAAATGGAAAAAGTTGTTTCAGTTGGCATTCATGGTGCATCCTACCCTCCCCAACCTCAATCAAGGTCTTTATTGTTTGCATTTATAGCATCCATTCACAGCATTGTGTGCATTTTTAAGTGCCTAATAGTGCAATGCTTCCTTTAATATCTATTCAAATAAACATACCAAAATTCATTGGTTAAAGAAATTATAACAGAAAAAGTTTTTTAAAAATCATAATTTTTATTTATTCTTCTTTCTCCTACCTTGTTATTTGTGCTTTGTTCAATGAATTGGTCAAAATAAACTTTCATACATTTCCTAACTAAAATAATTTTCTTGTGTTAAATAGATTCCTTTATTCTAAAACAATTATTCACCATAAGGCTGTATATCCTTTCCCCACAAAAAATCAATTAAATCTGCTATCCACTGTTGGAGACCACTACCCAGAGGCTCTGAGCAGAACTTAAAATTAACTAATTGGCTTTCTATGTTTATCTGAGAGTCTGTTCTAGGCCTCTGCCCCTTGCCTGGCAACAGGAGCTGGCTGAGGCATGTGGTGGCCCGGGAGGCCAAAGATACCTCAAAAGGCAAAATAAGGCCACAGCTAAGGACACCTTGGTTCCCACACTGATTAAGTAGAGACTGCAGCTGAAGGAATTTCACTTCTGCAGTCGAACTCCTACCATAAATGTCATCTTGGAGATAAAAAGAGTTCTCCTAAATTGTCATAATTTACTACTTGGAGAAGACTTTGAAATGACTCCCAAGGTCCTGCTGATTTCCAACAATTTCCTGTTTCCCCACTTTTGGTGTTGGTCCTAATAAAAATCGGCTGGTCCAGAGAAGTCTTTGTCTTAGCCCTCAGAGTTTCTAGCTCAACTAAAGGGTTTTGACCCTCCTGGAGCCCGAAAATCATTCCACTTGTCTCATTTTATTTAAGCCTGCATGGTTCACTTGTTTCGGAGATCAGGGATCTAAGTCATGACCCAATAATCCATGAATAGAATATCTCCACAAACAGAAAACAGGATCAATAATCATAGTATCTGATTTTAGCACAATAATAAGATACAGAGTAAAAAGAATAGATTTACATCAGCTCTGCCTACTGTCTCCTACCCCATGCAGTGCTGTAAACAGAGACACTGTTTGCTTGGAGGAAAGAGAGGGAAGCAAATACAGGTTTCACTTCAAATCCCGAAGCTAGGAACCACAAAAGAATGTTGATCTCATTAATAGAGCGTAGAATGATGCTTACCAAAAGATGGAATGATTTGAAAGGTATTTGAGGAGACATTTCTCAAACGTTAAAAATTTAATTTATGTAAAATAAATAATTTCAAGAGTGTATTAACACATTGACTACAATTGATAATATATCACATTCTTGGAAAATTAAAAAGAGATCGTGTTCTAGTTACACATAGATGTTTATATTAAATATTTTCCCGTAGGTCTCACTGACTTCTAAGTCTTACTATCAGGGAGAAGCTAATTAGTACATTTATTCATTTCATGTAACTATTCTGTTATAACTTTTTGGCTGATGTATTTTTAAACAATTAATCTTGGATGGGGCTGGGTGTTTAGCTCAGCTGCATTAAGTGCCTACCTTGCAAGTGTGTGGTTGTGAGTTCGATCCCCAGTAGCAATAAAAAAAAAAAAAAAAAAAAAAGCAAAAAAATTATTCTTGGAATGGAATCCATCATATGATAACTTTGGTAAATAGTCTATAATTTTATGTTTTTTTTTCCAATACATATTCATTTTATTCTGTGCCTTCTGTGTTAATAATTTCATGAATTTTTTAAGCCAATTACTTGATACTAAACACTGATAACCCAGTCTTCTTTATGTTTAAGTGTGTTTTTTTTCTCAATATTAGTAGGAATACAATACCCTCATTGCTACTCCTCAGAGATTTATATTATTATTTCATTTATGCTATTGTCTGCCTACTGCAGGGGATATTTCAGTATGATTTACTTAATGTTTACTTATTATTCTTTCCCATGTTTTATTGTGTTCCTAGGTTAGTGTATATAAGTTTTTATAATCTCTGAGATAATGTTAAATTAGTAGGGTCACTTACCAGGTGCAGTTGCTCTCTCTGTGTTTATGAACAAGCAATAAATAGTGCCTTGACTACTAACTATGTCCTGTGGCCAGAAAAAATTCTCTTTGATGCAACCAGTATCTCACCAGCTATATTTTTTAGACCAAATTCAGCCTTTGAACCTGAAAACACTTGACTGAATTTGGCAGCTCCTCTCCATATTCAGAAAGGCCAAAATGACCTTCTAAATCCAATAGATGAGCAGAAGATTGGTATCACTGTAGTTATTAACCACTCACTGCTGGCCAGTGAGGAATCCAATTCTTATTCTCATCCTAATGCTAAGGAACTCTATGCTCCAAAGAATCCTCTGCCCTTTGTTCCAAATGTTCTCATCAATGTTGTTAATAAAAGTACTATTGTCCTAATCTATAACCAAAAGCTAGAAGGTTTGTTATGTAATTTCAAATTTTTCTCTTTTTTTTCCAAAATGTTCTTCCTAACAATATTTACTTTTCAAATAAAATAATGAAATATAATTGTTTATAAAATTATGCATCCACAACATTGCAATACATAATTTTTAGTCAGCTTTTGTTATGATTCATATTCAGGTGGCACTCTAAAGCCTCAGACAGTCATGGAAGTAGCTGAAGTCTAGTGTTTGTGATTGGTTTGTTGTCTAGTGCTGGGACTGGTGCTGTGAGTGCCCAGGGTGGGGAAGTCAGCCTATACTATAAGGGAGGGAAGGAAGCGTGCCTTCTGTTCTGCCTTGTTTGCCCTTTCCATTTGTAGTTGCCATGAATGGTTGCCCCTTAGCCATGCCACGCTGCCTTCGAGCCAACAGAGTATGAACTGAAGCCTCCCAAACTGTGAGGTAAATAAACCTTTCCTTCTCTAATTTTGGGTGTCAAGTATTTGTTCTCAACAATGAGAAAAAACTAACCAAGACAGATTTATACTTAATATTTAAATTTCTTTTATGAAAATTTGTGTACAAAATCTTTTTCTAAGATGTAAGTAAGCTTCGTCATTTTGTTTTCAGCATCATGAAACTGATGTTGTAGGGCAGGACAAGAAGAAGAAAAAATTTAACAAAATATGCCTTTTTCCTGTATGTTATACCACAGTGGACATGCATGGCAACTCTGAGTAGAGGTATTTAATTCAGCTGGGAAAATAATGCAGGGTATCTTTATCTGTAATATATATCCCTTTGTTTCATGAATTCTCAGTTGTATTCATGAGTTGTATCGCTTTGTATCCACTGAAGTGGGTTCCTAAACAATATAGGAGTCCAAGCAGCCAATCTGATAAATTTGGAATTAGGTAGCTGAGCTCAGCAATTACTCATATGGACCCATTTTAGAGTCTCACCCAGTGACCCTGAACTGGAAAATTACAAAGCTTTTAAACAGAGAACCTCTTGGAAATAACTTAGCTAGCATCTTGCATTAATTTTTGGTTGACACCTGTATCCTACTTCTTTTGATCAGCAGGTTAATTTTCTCTTGTGGGTACAGCTTATTCTGCTATTTTCATGGGATTCGTACCCTGAGTAATTTTCTATTCTCCTGAGTGAAATACAGGACACTAGTTAAGTGCAGGGCTCAAGATGGCATCAGTTATGCCAAGCTACAACATCCATGAATTCAATCAGTTAAGGATCAAAATATTTATAAAATTATATGGAAATATTACATCCCTACTTAACCTTTTTAATTTTTTTCTTTTTGCCATCATTCACTAAACAATAGAATTAATCAGTACTTATACAGCATTTACATTGCATTAAATATAATACCTAATCTGGAAATGATTTAAAGTATTTGAGAGGACTGCATGAGTTATTTTTCAACTCTATATAAAGAAAATGAGCAATTGTGCATTTTGATATTTATGGAGATATCGGAAATTTGTCCCAGAATGAACCTTTCATAAACACAAGGGAAAACTGTACATGACTCTTGTATAACTGTGTATCATTCATAGAAGCTTCTTCCAAAAGGATTATCTAGTTTCTATCATTTATTATTAGTGCATTTTATGGTATTTATATTTACTTTTCCTTACAAAGCTCTTCTTTTCAGAAATATATAACCATGCTAGACTAAATGATTACAAAAAGATAATCTTACAAGGTGATGAGAAGGTTATTTGTTGCTCAACACATTCAGTAAGGAATGTTAGTCATCAGCAGCTTGCTGTCTTTGACACATGGCTTCCAAAATTATTCTGTGGTGATCTTCTATCCTATTAGTCAAAACAGGGAGGAGCACAGAGGAACATACATAAAGAATGAGCATAGAGAGGTATGGAGGCCACATGAAAACAGTTCCACGTCCTACCTCACAGCAAAAGAGATCAGGAAATGAATTTCACTTCTCAGCAGAAGGAGAGAAGGAAACTCATGAGGTCAAAATAATTTTAATAAATATTTAATACCAATTTTAAGCAACATAATGTAAATTAACAATAAGGAATATCTATATGTATACATAAATAAATGATGACTCATTTAAATTATTTTCCAGCCCTATAAACTACATTTCATAAAATATTATAATAAATATTTAATATTGTAGCTTAATATGTACTATACATTTGTATATAGACTGCATAAAAAGCCTAGTTTAAATTATTTGCTAAGCCTATAAATTTCCAAATTACCAGAATGGGTAACCTGCCCATAGTCAAAGAAGGCCACTGAAGATTTTCATATGAATCAAGTATTTTTGAAGAAAAATAACTTTGAAGAATGCACAAATCTTTCTTTTACTAATTTTAATAGCAGTTTCCCTCTTTATTATTGTTTTGAAATTTTGCAGTTATAAATGGTTCTTACTGGAATGACATGAGGATTCCAAAGCTAGACATGAATCCAAACTTAGAAATCTGAAACAGTTATACCAATAACTTTGCCCTTTGACATTAAAATCTCTCATCCTATAAAATTAGGGAAGAATGTTATAAACAACAGTCTCTGTTTGGTTATGGTGGTTGACTTTCTGCATAAGAAGCACTGAGTTTTGCTGTAGCTGAGACCCATGAGCTGACTCAGTCTCTTTCCTACCTAAAGTGTAGTTCAAGTTTCTGTGATTTTAGTGAACAGCATCTATTTCCATGTTGCAATTCATTTTTATAATTTTAGTTAAATTTTACATATTTTATCCATGTTAAGGTGATCTAATTTAAGTACAATAGAAAACCTTTTTGTTTAGAAACACTTAAAAAATAAATAACTGGTTCTATATGTGTATACTCAAAATACATAATTTTAGCAATTGTAATCAATTAAACTTATTTGGGAAAAATTTTCTAAAAGATTTAACGAATAAAGTTTCAGGGACATATATTTTTAACTGTACCTATTATCATCCAGTTAGGAAAAAGCATGCTAGGTTTTGACAGAAAGTATAAATTTGCCTTTTCTGAACAGAAACAGACAGCATTTCTCAATGATAGATTACATTGCTTCTGTCCTACTCTTAGATGTCCACGCCACACAAGCTTCCTACAAACCTGAAATCATATATTCAGGAGTTGGAAACTTAGCAGGTTCATGGATTCAGCTTGAACCCGGCAGGACAATCCAGTATGTGCTGTTGGCTACCTGCCTCCTTTTACTCCAGGCAGTTCATGAGAAGATCTCAGGTTTTATGATCCTTTGAGCATAGCATAAAACTTAACTTTTCAGGCCATGACACATCAACTGATGTCTCCATTTTATAATCCTTAGTATATTGATGGTTTAAAAGTGGTTAATAGATATATACACTGAGGCTTTCTGCAGTTGGTCTATTTTTGCAAGTAAAAAATAATCAGCATTGAAAGCAGTATTTTAATTTTATAAGCAATTTAAATTCTTCAACTTCTTTGGTCTGTTGTGGGCTTAGATTTGTCAGACAACTGTGAAAAATGGATATAAAGGAAGAACATAATCAGTATTACAAAAACAATCTAAGAAGTATATATTAAATTGATGAAGTCAGCAATCTCAAAATGGTCATTTTAAATAAAAATTTAAGACTATGTTTTTATTTTGCATATATTCTATCAATGATTACTTTTGAGTATCATTTATAGTTGTAGCTCATGACTATTATATTTATATGTTGATCTCAGATGTGAAAGCATTAAGAAAAAGTTAATACCATAAATTCACTGAGATTATTTATATGATTTATGACAATGTTACTACCATTGTTCTTCACTTCGTAGCCAAAAGAAAAGTTATACAAAGTGAGTTATTAGGGTACTGACAATGTCATCAAAGAGGGAACTTCACATATGGCATATACTTTCAAATTTAAAGTGCTGTCATTTCCATTCTAAAGTTAATAATGCTAACTCAAGTCTCTGTTTTTCTATCCTTCCCATACACAAAATCAATCTGGATAATCTGATGTTTGCCTTATTAAATCTGAAAATTTAACATTTTGAATTTTTGATGTCTGACATAGTGTACACTCAACCAGTAATATATATTTAGTAGATATTTCATTAGTTAGTTTTGTTAGTACTTGAATAAGATACCAGATACCTGAAACTTAAAGGGGGAGGTACTTATTAGTTTCAAGGGGTTCAGTTCATGGTTGAGTGACTCATTGGCTAAAACAAGTTGGTGAAGGGGCAAGGCTGAGGAAAGATGTTCTCTGCATAGTGATAAAAGCCAAAGAGAGAATAAGGGAAACAACTATGGCTGAAAATGCACCCCTCCAAATCATACACCTGGTAACCCATCTTTTCTGTTCAGGCCCTCCTTTCTAACACATTCAACTCTCAATTCATTGGTGTATAGGAGTATAGTGTCCTCATGATCTAAATGACTTCCCAGAGCTTATCTCTTAATACATAAAATTCTAGGGTGACACTTTAGATTTAAGCCATAACATTCCATCTCTGACCCTCAGTAGGTTCATGCCCATCTCATTAGGCAAATTGCATTGTCACATTATTAAGCATTGCCAGGATCTTAATGATTCCAGCATTACTGAAAAGTTTAAGACCGAAGTTTCCTCTAAGATCTAAGGCCACCCATTTTTGGTGTGTTCTTATAAAATTTCATGTCCAGCACCCAGGACATGAGGAATGTTGTGATGAGATGAGACCCAGGGCTTAGGTGGCCCTGGCCCTATGGCATTGCCAGTTGCAAATTCATGGCCTTTTGGGGGCGGGGGGGGGGGCTGGTTCCACTCATTGTTTCCTGTATCCCCAAAAGACATTCCATGTCCTTAGAATTTCAAGTTCCTGAGGTGTACATTATGACATCAGTTTCACTGTCACATCTTGTAGTTCACTGCATGATTTTCCAAATATTCTTTGAAATCTGGATGGAATTATACATGACTCCACAATGCTTACATTTTGTACTCCTATAAGGCAGCAGCATATGAATGACACCAAGATTTGTTGTTAACTTCAGTAGTAGTCAAATCCAGTTTGACTGTGGCTAGGACAACCCATAAACGCTGACATCACTAAACAAGGTGAAATAAATCTCTAAGGGCAATTCTCTCTAGAGAAGCCTTCTCATGGAGACACTTTTCCAATGAAATGTTTGCAATATGGTATCCTGGAGTCTGCAAAGTATGAGATCTGAACAGTTTCTGTCATGATTTCAAGTCCTCTTCCCTATAGTTCTCATATAAACGATGGGCTATTTTTTAATGTTAATCTTTTTAGAAAGCACACTATTCTTTGTCCAAACCTCATATTTTCTTCCTTTCTGGCCTTTCACATTATTCTACTGGCTTTTGATTGTAATTTTTCTATTGTACTGGATAAAAGAGATCAGCAATAACTTTATCACAGGCTGAATACTGGGCTACAATGCAATTCTCTACTGGATTGACTAGTTCACTATATTTAAATTCAACCTCAGTTTCTTACGGTACAGACAACCATAAGGAAAAAATATTTATGGCTCCTAGTTCATTTGCCTTTACAGCCCTCATTTCCATTTAAAATCTGATGAGCCTGGATTCTACAGTCAGGATTCTACAGTCCTCCTTTCTATCAATGTTAAGACCTCTGAGCTCCTTCTAGCATCTGCCATCTGTCTCAGCTTATGCAATGTTAGGGCACCTCCCCTGAGTATTTTCTGCCCCCACCCTTCATTTGCATCCTTAAGTGTACTGCAGAAATTCCTGTCATAGAGATTTAAGACATTGGAAGCAATTTTTCTGAGTACACTCATCCCCCATCCAGAACATTATCTTGTGTACTCCCCACACAACTGAATTTTAGTGAGATTTCTCAGAAAAGTCTCCATCTAAAATACTATCCTCTACCAATCAATTTCTATCATGTAATCAACATTATTCTCTTTATAGCTCACATTAACCATTGAATTTTTCCATTGTATTGATCTATTGATTTTTTTCTGAGTTCCCAAGGGGCTAGATATTGGAGGGAGGTTATGAACTATATTTTAAATCCAAAGCAAGAATAGTATGTGATTCATACCAAGTGTTCAAAATTATATTTTGTAGTTAGCTCTCTGACTTGTCCTGAATAATTTAAACATTTTCAAAGCTTTTTTATTTTTTCTAGGTATTAGAAGTTTTCAAACTATTACTTTGTCACTGAGTGGTTTTAAAGATGCATTGACATATTTCTTTAAGAATGTTTCATGTCTCACATAAGGCTTACCATATGCAGTGTCACTGACACTTGTGGATCCAGCTCCAAGTTTGCAAGAGCTGAGGATTAAATCTTCAGGCAATTTATGAAATGGTTGACATCATATAACTTTAAAGTAGACATAGTGGAAAGTAATGCATCATGGAAATTATAAGTCAGAGCCTTATGTTCCTCAAAGATCTGGTTATTAAATGATTAGTACTGCATCATTATATTTTAATTGATATTAATAGATATACCTCATTAATGTCAGTAATGCAATTAGTGTATTTTGAAATAAAAAATTTGAAACTAGTACATGTGGGTATAAAGACAATATCAAAGTAGTTTAAATTACAGATTCAAACTGCGAATTTGTGAAACCAAGTCACTATATGCTTGTGCCACTAACTCAGATATTTTATTTTTATTTTTATTTTTATTTTTTATGTTTTTAGTACCAGGGATTGAACTCTTGACCTTGCACTTGCCAGGTGGGTGCTAACACCACTGAGCTAAATCCCCAGCCCTAACTCAGATATTTTAAGAGATATCCAAAACAGACAGCACTCAATATCCAGACACAGTCATGTCAAATCTAACATAAGATTTTCTTCAAACCTTCTTGAAATATTGAAACACAAATTTTATAATTTCCCTTAAATATTAGCATTAATGGTAGTTATAAAAAGTTTTAGTATCTGAGAACCAGTTCTGAGACAAGGAAATCTGAGTTTTAAGGACGAATCCAGATACCAGTGTGTTTTCAAGCTTCCCAAGTGAACCTGGTATACATACAAAATTGAGATCAAGTACCCTGAGGATGAATCTTTTAAAACAGGCAACATGCCTAATAGATATGGCTATGGATATGGATATGAATATATCTATACATGGAATATTTCTACTTAAACCTTATGCCAGTCAAGCTAAACTTTTGCAGTTGCATTATGTCATTATCTCTGAAATGTGCTTGGTTGAAATCCAAGGAAGATAAATGAGCACTCTTCTTAGAAATGGTTTAATTTGGCAGACACTACTAGTTTCATAAACAAACTGCTCGACAAAATCAATTCTTGGAATCATTATGACTTTAAGAATAGAAATTATACAACTAAGTGACAGGTGTTACATGTAGTTCCAGTAAATATAATGGAAGCACTTGTATTCCATTCATTATGTACAATCTGTTTTCTCAAGGTGCCTGCTCACCATTTTAACAGCATCCTGTGCTAGTGGCTTATCCACTATTTTCACTATTTAAACATATCTTCCTAAATTAAGAATGTAGCATCGTTATCTTTACTGGACAATATCTAATTATTTCTGTTTAATAAAGTGGATATAACGTCTCATCTCTTCATTAAATGCCATTTACAGCCTGCCAGAATAATTTAGAGAAAATAATTATCTATAAAGATACACTGATATTTACATTTTGGCCATTAACTAGCTGCCATCTTTCTTCCTGGAACCTGCCCTCACTTAATCCCTCTCTCTCCCTCCCTCATCCCTGTTTTCCTGCCTTAGCCCTTCCCTTTCTATCTCTCTATCTCTAAATGTCCAGCTAGATTCAAGGAAACATCTCTCAGGCATAGAGTAAAAATTATTATTTTTTTAACATCTGAAATTTACAGAATGAGTTTGAAACCAAAATTAAAGTAATTGAAATATAAGAAGTATTTTAAAGAAATAGCAAGTATAAGACTGTATAAAAGGAAATCTCTTCTGAATTATAAATGCTTGGTATAGATTTGCAAAAGTATAAACTATTCCACAGGAAAGGTGAAAATTCAAATTTTTAGCATCATTGCTCATTCTTTATTGATCTAACAGAGATGGAAGTTTGAACTGACAGCATTTATATTGTATTCTTATATGTTTTTTCTAACCAATATTGCTTTTCCTTGCATCTGTACTAAAATCTTGAAACAATGTTGCATGATTAAATTATGAATTTTAGACAATGAATGTATATACGCATATATATTCATATATTCAGGCATATGTAGTTAAAATTTAAGTTACTTTTGATTACCTTCTCATGTTTGTGTAACATTTTTCTTTCTCTGAACCATCATAGATATTCTTTAGAAATGTCTGTTTAAAATGGTACATACTGAAAACTTTATCTACAATGAGTCAACAATGTAAGATTAATTACTCAAAAGTGACATATTATAACTTATCATAATTTTACATGTTGCTTCATTCAATTCCTTCAAAATATAAAAGTCTCCCTCCATCATTGTGTTGATCTTTATCTACTTGTTTATCCAGTAGTATTTGTATTATGAATTTATATGTGCTGATATTAGTTGCATATATATTTGCAATCATTATTTCTTCCTGATGAACTGTTCCTTATACAAGTATGTAATAAACAACTTTGTCACTTATGAATTTTGGGTTGAATTGTGTTTTGTCTGAGTGTAGGATACCTTTTGGGCTTGTCTTTTAGGAAAAACTATAGCCATCTTTTCCTTTTGTGCTTTTGACATATACCCATCATTATTTTCTTAAACATTGTTTTATTTCATGGTACAGACACTATAAATTCATATTTTAATTTTTCCTCCTTAAGTCCTTAAATCAGTCATATATAAGATTTATAATTTGTATGAACTATTTTGCTACAACATTTCCTTAATCTCTCATTAGATTTGGAAAAAAAGAATAAGTTTTTTATACAATTCAAGAACTGGAAGGATTTTTTTTTTAAGTGCTAAATTGATTTGCCTACTGTTTCAATGAGATTTGAAGTCATTAATGTTTTTTGGAGAATTTACCATGTACAAAATTCATTCCCACTTTGATATCAGTTTGATCCCCTCTGATTATATAAAAACTTTAACCATTGGAAATTTGAGGAGCCTTTTCATTTCTCTAATTTGCTTGGAGATTTCATTATGATTTAATACTTTGTTATTGAAAGTGAAATTGAATAAAAATGAAAAGGAAAAAGTAAAATATCTAAGTGATAGATGTGCATGTCATTATTAGAGTATTAGTTTTTTTCTATTGCAGGGGTAAAATGTTCAATGCACACAAATTAAAGTAGGTGATAATGGGGCTCATGGTTTCAGAAGGTCCAGTAAATGGTCTCTTGTTACCTTCATGATGGTCAGGAATCAGTACTGATTTGAACATGTACACCACAAGAAAATTCTAATAGTCAGATATGTTCCCTTAAGTCACACCCCGTTATATACTCAGAAATATGTAGAAATATGATTAACTAATTGTGTAATCATTCTGGCTAAATTGTCAACCATGATTAATGGTCTCAGATTTCCCTTGGTACTGTTAATGCTACAAAATCCAAGAGCATAAAGAAACATAATATATGTTTTGTATTAAGCCATATGTTCTAGTTTGTATCTGGAATGTCATTCAAAGTCTCATGTCTTGGTGACTTGGTCCTCAGAGCAGCAATGACCAGAAGTGATGCTCTGGGAAAGTGACTGGAACACAAAGACTGTGGTGTTACCAGTGAGTTTTAACCCCACTGATGTTTGGTCTAGTGGGAGGAGATAGACAGTAGGGAGGTATAACCTACATTAACATAATGGATCCTTTAGTATGTGACACTGAGTTCTAAATATAGTCTCTGGGTCCTACACAGTACCTCTTAATGATGATTTCAACTCTAGCCAACTACCCACACTGGACCTTTATATATTCTTTTCTGTGTCTTATTATAACTTGCTCTATCTATGAGTGAATATCTCATACTCTGTTCTTTTTTCTTGTGTTCTTGAGCAGTATCATCCTTGTTAACTTGTTCCTTTATGGGAAAACTTTGACAATTACAAAAGCATATGTGCAGTTTTCTTAGCCTTTGGTCATAAAGATACCATTCATTTACAAAGTTTCTTATCATCTATACAATCAAAAAGGTTTTTCATTAAGTTAATTATTTTGTCGCATTCTAATATATATATATATATATATATATATATATATATACATTTACGTTTCTAAAAATTTGCCAAAATAGGGTTCTCATGTTATGATATAAAGAACTATGGGTTTTGCAAAGGTATTTTGTTATATATCTACAGTTGAGGTATTATACAAAATAGTTCCACTCCCCTAAACAAATATTTGTGCTTCTATTATTAAACATTGCCACACACAACTCAAAACAACTATTGATTCATTTATCGTGAATGTATATTTGCCTTTTCCAAAGTGTCACATTATTGTAATCAAATGATAATCTATTCAATTTTTTTGTACTTTGCAATATGCTTTTAAATTTCATGTATTTTTACTCGTGGATGAATTATGCCATTTTTTTACAAATGAAAATACATTTTTTTGCATGAAACAGTTATTTTTCTACCCACCAAATGAAAGAAATATTGATTTAAATGTTTAAAAAGTATAGTGGAAAATTTAAAATAACTATTAAAATGAATAATCATAAATACCAAGAGAACCTTATTGTCCTTTATTTGTGCAGAGTACTTTATTCTCCACCTTCTTCTAACATGCACTGGCAAAATATAAGTCATAATCCTTCAGTCAAACAGAATTGAATAAAGTTTACAACATCATCAATAAAATACAGTTGGATTGTTTTAGAATGTTCCTACATATGTATATAAAATATTTGTATTTTTAACGTGGGTTATTACTAATTTAGCTTACAAAACAATTCACAGTAACAAAGTATACTCCAAATTGGATGTTTTTCCACAGAAAAATATTTCTCACATAATTTAATATGTAGTTTAAAGTATCCAGAACACCTTCATTTGCCTATGGATGATTTACTAAATAATTTGGCAGGTTCACTCTCAGAAGCATACATACACTGAAAAGATGCAGCATGGAGGCACTGGTTTAACACTTAGAAGATACAATGTAATATGTATAAATATCTAATTTTAGTAAATATGCACATTACATATTTAACTATGGGTTTATTGATTGATTTTTATATCTTTCATTCAGTTACAAATCAATTTTCTTTTAAAACGTTAATTTTCACTTTCACTGTTTTGTTCTCATCCTTGAAGGGTTGTAATACCAGTGTATTGTTAATTTAGTCTCTCTAACACAGAGTAAAATCACCTGGTAGATTGAAAATTAGGGTTATAATGATCAAAAGTGATACAGCACAATTAACTTTTTCATGTTGCTATACTTATGTTTAACTTCATTATCAAATGTGTCAATGAATAAATTTAAATTCTCTGTTGAAATTTAGATTTTTGCAGTATGATTTTGCTACAGAAATATGCATCAAACTATTTGGAAAAACAAATCTGTGTCCAAATTAAGAAGAAAGCTATTTCTCTATGAGGCCTCAGTAGGTTATGTCTCCAAAATTGTGAGCAAAACAAACAAACTTGTCTTCTCAGAAGAGTGAGACTCAGCTATTTAGCTATATTTGAAAATAGATTAATATACCAATACCTATATATTAATATTTGCCTTCTATCTGTGCTCAATATCATAATAACCCAGTACCTTAATTAATTTATTCATGATGATCATATTATTTGGAGAAAGTAAGAGAAATTTACTTTAAAGTAAATTTACTGCACTATCTCTAGTAATGTTTAGGGATATTGGTTCATAGAAAAAATATGCTCTAACCACTAGATAATGAATTAAAATGTATGAAAATAATTTTAATATATTAATAAAACTATTAATGATCTGTATCACTAATAACACTCAATATGCAATATTACTTATAAAATGTCCTTCTCAGAATGGGCTTTTTCTTGGCCAAACATGGGTTGAATTCCCATAAGACGCTTGAATGATACTTGTGAAAATATATTAATCAAAGCAACAGTGTAGCTACTTAAAAGCAAATCAAAGCATTGTGCTTACATTTTCAGATTTCCACTACTTAAATGTTTACAAGTTAGAGACTTAGCCTGGGGGTTTTCAACTTGCACCATTATATATTCTTTTGAAGCATAAAACTAGACTTCTACTGATCACTTTGGAATCTTCTTTGTGGAAAATACATGCCCACTGATATTCTTCACAGTATGATTTTTAAAACATCAGCTCTATTTTTGAAAACCGTAGACAATGAATCAAACTTAGCAGCCATCAATAACACAATTTAGCATCTACTACACAGTATTCATTTTAAAATTGTAATCAAAACACAGTTAGCACAGCAATGGGAAAATACATATGCACTCTCTATAAAATAGGAACATATGTACAGTTCATAAAATTACATATTAGAATGGAATGAATACATATTTTTCTTATCATTTATGCTGTTACCAATAATTAGAAGAGAAAATGTTCTTTTAATCACATTCTCTCAATCTGCAATTTCCACAACTGAAAGAAAAAAAATAATGCTTATGAAGTTAAAATAATTAAAAAAGGTTTATCTGGGATTAAATAACCAAAAATTCAGACTGTTTCCATATAATCATCTAACTCCAAAATCTAGGCATTTTACACCTTACTTACTTCTAAATGCTACCAAGAGAAACAAAAACTCAGAATTAAAAACAAATGCAGTAAAACATAGCAGTGTTGAAAGAACCTCGTGTAGGGTAAAAGGAAACGGAACCCAGGTTGTAGCAGTTAACAATAAGGAAACTTGCTGAAGCAAATAGCTTATAATTTTCAAGCTACATCATCACTTTCTATTAAACTATAGTTAGGGTTAGGGTTAGAATGTTCATAAACCATAAAATATCTTCCCATTTATTACATTTTAATTTTAACACTACAGTTTCTGTGAATTTCCAGACTATGAAACAGAAAATTACTTCAATTTTAAAACCTCTTTTATGCTTAACATTTAAATTGGATCCCTAAAAATCTACAGGTTTTAAAACTTTAAAATTGTGAATGTAAGTCCATCCAAGGCCGAGCGACCACCATGTAAAAGGCTGGGAGAGTCTGTGGTCTTTCCCTTTGTAAACTTTGAGAGTTTTTATTAATTCTTTTGTGAATGACCTAATTTTCAATGAATTCCTTAGCACAGATTTTACCTATGTCATCTTATATGGTCCTAATAATGTACCTAACCCAGCTGCTACGAGTTTGTATTACTTCTAGAAACATTGTGAAAATGATAGCATTTCCAGTGAATTAGGCATGGCTTTTATTCTTGAGGGACATTTGTGTTTAAATGAATACTCACACGCTTCATTACAGTATCTCTAAAATACATGCAAACCCTCAGGCGTACCAAATTACTGAATTAAGGTGACATAATTCTTAGAAGAAGAATTCAGTGCTTCATTCCTAAAATATACCTATGTCTCCAAGGTTCTGACTAATTTATATTGCTAGGGGAACTGCCCCAATTTACTGTGGCTTTCAGTAAAAAATCTACAGTTGCCTCTAGCTATAGCACTGATTTGGAATATCAGTATCAACCAAATTAATGTTATCATCATATCATTATTTTTAATAGATCTTCACTCCATAAAGATTAGACCCAATCTAACTTGTTACATTCATTATAACTAGGAGAATATCTGTTCTTCCAAATCATGGATTGATACTGGTTTGTAATGGACTCTAATTAACATGTTATTTAATGTATAAATAGAGGTAGAATTTAATGTATAAATAGAGGTAGAATTTTTGTTTTATTTTTTCTCTTATTCAGTGATCATAAAATTCACAGAAATATTTAAGAGAGCGGGAAATTAAAACTGAATAAATGGTAAAATATTATTGGGCAATAAAATGGCTTTTTGTATGTCCATCCGAAGACAAGGTCATATTCCTGCCTTTCAAATGAAAAGATGTAGCATAACTATATCAGTTTCTAGTGAAGTTATAATACCTTTCAAAAAACCTACAGAGTGAAATACACCTGGGGGGTACATACACATAAAATATGACTTTTTTGACTGAAAAAATGAGGGGAGATCAATGCAGCATACATTTTTTAAATAAGAGATGTGGTGAAACCAAAGTAAAAATCAGTCAAAGGCAAATAGTATATTAGTATACTTTGGGTTATAAATACTTACTATAGTGTGAAATGAAAAAAAATGATGAAAAGATAATCATATAACTTTAAGCATAAGTCTTATAATGAAAATACAATATTTATGCATCACAGTACTTTGAAAGGAAGGCTATGTTGACAGAATTATATCTTACTGCATGGGTTTAATAAGGGCAAAGGTTGTGTGTCTCTGTATCAATGCTATCTGTACATTCAGGGGTGAAGAGCAAAGGCCTTCCAAGCAGATGACCTGAAACTGAATATAACTTTTAATTTAATGAAGTATGACCATGTGTAAATTGCTTCAGTATGTAATTCTTTTAATGATAATGCCATAATATGATGATTGTGAAGATTAAACCATACTTAACATCTCTATTACCTTGGTTTTATTTATATATTTCAGTTTATATAACAGATTAAGTGTCAAAAATAAAAGAGATACTAAAAGATACAATTCTAGAACATCAGTTTGAATGAAAATTTCTTGGAAACTTAGTTATGAAGTTTATTTATGATATTTATATCCATAGGTTTTACTTAAGTTGTATACAAGCTGAAACAATAGTGTACAATTCTAACAACTGTCATTAGTCTACTATCCACATAAAAGCCATACTATACTATGTCATTTAAGAGGTTGATTATATTTATACACTTTGAAAATGAATATTGTAAAGAGAGATAGAGCTTATTTTTTATCAATCTATGGAATATTTTAAAATTTGATTTTAAAAAAGTAACATATACACAGTTATTCCTCAAGTTAAAATTGGGAAAATAAAGTAGATTTCTTACCTACAAAAAATTAAAAATGGTCATGTTCAGAAATAAATAAAATGCCAATGACAACAGCTATATAGAATATTTTTAAAACATAATTCTTAATGTTATACATTTATGTGTTGCTAATCTAACCTCATAACACCTAGTGGTTATCAAGAAGATAAAAGTGTCACCCAAGGACTTTTTATCTGCTTCTGGGAAAAGAGCTAATATATTTCCAGTCATGCATATGATAGAGTTACAATGTTAAGTGAAAAACTGAACCTTATTATTACATTTATTGGGAGATCAAGTGTGACATAGGATTTTGTATGAGGGAAAAGACAGGCATGACAAGGACAGCCAAGAAATGCTTCATTTCAAATGAAGAATCCTGCTGTTATCGCCATTCTTGACATCCATTTTTGCCTGCCTCACAACACTGTACATTCCTGTAACTAAGCTGAATTCATAGTACTGTGTTCTCAGATTTCACAAAATATAGGTTACCTAAGTAAAAACAACCCTCTCCATGTAAACTGGAGGCAAAACTGTTACTGTATCCAATAACAATACCAGGAAAATGTTAATTATCAAAATTCTTGTTATTAATCTCATTCTAATCCACTTTCTTCAATATATTTATATGTTTATAACTTAATTTGGGCATCATAAAGTTAGTCATTAAATTAAGAAACCTAATGATTACTGGTTCCTTTCATTTCTGTAAACTCAGAAATATATGCATATTCCATATAATGCACATTTTAAAAAATTTGTTTTACTAAAAACAGTATTTAAGCATTTTATTCAGAATACAAATCTACATTATACAACTTTAGGACATTAATAGAAATTATACCTATAAAATTTTCTACTAGAAAACTTTGCATTTAAAATTAGTGGCAATTGTAGAAAATAACGTAATTTAAAATCTGACATCAAAAGTATTATTGAATATAAATCACTTTTAAGAATAGCTTTTAGTAACGTGTCTTGCATTTTAATAGGGAGATAATGGGCTCTTCAGGAATCCTGCTGGTTCCTCTCTCTGGTCATTTGCTTTTACTTTAATCTATTCTCTTTAAAAATTTTAGTACATACTCTTTCCTGCTGCGACAAAATTATGAAGCAAAACTGGGCTAGATTTGGGATTTCCTGAACACATAATACCTTCAGCCTTTGATGCTAAATTGATAGCATAAATACGAACTGCTATGAAGCAACAAAACATGTGCATTAGCAAGAGGGCGGGTAAAAAAGATGGGCCCATCTGAATAGACACTTCAGGCTTTCAGTGGATCCTAAAGCCGATCAGTGATAATAGAGTTTTACATTCTTTGTTCTGATTTCAAAATGCATGTAATTCACTAAGCATCAGCACCCTCTATCCATGTTTTAGATGCTCTTTCATATATTATGCCTGTACTAACACACTTGAATCTGAGTTTTTTAAACGAAGAAATTTGCTCATCACTATATCATCAATATATGGATAGAAAAAGTTAACCAAAGAAAAACTAGAGACTAAGAATTTATAATAAGAACCATAATTAATAAAAACATAGGGGTCAGCAGACAAGTGCCTGCCTAGCAAGCATGAGTTCATGAGTTCAATCCCTGATCACCAAAATAATAATAATAATATGGGATAAAGAGCCTTAGTCATGCTTTGAACTTTTTCTTTCTTTTTATTTTACTTCAAAGACAGACAATTGAACAAAAATAAAAACAATGATAGAGTGCTGCAAAACAGGATATAAGAAATTAGACTATTGTCTTCAAAGTAGTTTTTATAAACCATGAGTCTTACAAATGGTATATATGAGAAAGACACTGTCCGATGAGTTGTTATTTGAGACATGCTGTTTTTCATGCAATAGCTGTTAGTTAATAATAATATAATAATAAAATAATCATATGAATAAAAATAGTGTTTATCATGCTGAAATGTGTTTGACTGTAAGGGTTAGCAGTCCATTTCTATAGTGAAGATGTATGGAGCAGGAAGAATACAAAACAGCATATAGCAAAGCAAAGAAAGAATAACTACTTTGACTTTTGGTATAAACCATGAAAGTACTGGTTGAATTCCTCTATGACACTCTGCAACAGCTTCCATTTCATGATTCATGAACGAATGTCCCCCAAAGGACAAGCTTGTGATTGAATTACAGGGGGCACTTGGACTGGGTTGGTGCTGGGAGCTGGGTCCAGGTTGGAAGACAGTGTTCTTGGGGGACATGACCTAGTGGGGTACCTCTCCCTTCCCATATCTTCCCTTTGTTCTCTCTGGTGCCCACATGACCTGTCGCAAGCAGCTTTTTCTATTTTGAGGGGAAGGAAGGGGAATGAAAGAAGGAACAAAATAAGAAAGGGAAGAAAAACAAAGGAAATAATGGTTTTGTATATAAAGAAAGGTGGATATTAAAGGGAAACGGGAATGGAAAAAAGAAGCGATATATGTCATATACAGGTACAAATTCTTTATGATGAATGTTACCACTATGCATGTCTAAAATGTACCAATAAAATAAAATGTTTAAGGATCAGATAAGAAATACATCAAACATTTTGATTCACCTGGAGAACACTTTTATTTCCTAAAATATATAATGGTTATTCTCATATAAATATTTCCTGGAAAGGCTGGGGATTTAGCTCAGCAGTTCAAGTGCCTTGCTGGTAAGCATGAGATCATGAGTTCAATCCCCTGTAGCCAAAAATAAATAAATAAATCCTGAGATACTAAGGATGTCTGCTAAAGGTTATGATAAAAAGAAAGGAAAGACTCTTCATGGAATGTCTAAAAGCACTCACACGCAAAATCACGGTATAGTAAATTCAAGACCACTGTGCACTACATAGCAAGACCCAGTCAAAAAAAAGAAAAGAAAAAGAATGAAGAAAAGGAAAAGGAGGAGAAGGAAAGAAGGAAGGAAATAAGAAAGGAAGGAAGGAAAGAAGGAAGGAAGGAAGGAAGGAAGGATGGAAGGAAGAAAGGAAAGAAGGAAGAAAGAAACAAAGAAAAAGAAAGAGAAAGGAAGAAAGAAAGAAAGAAAGAAAGGAAGGAAGGAAGGAAGGAGAAATGAAAGGATGAAACAAACATAAAGAATTCGAACTTTATAAAAGAATCTCAGTAAATAATTTTCTTCTAAAGTAAGTGATTAATAATTTGAAGCACCACCCAGCTTCTTTGGATTAGCAAGAAACACTTAAATATCTACCCTATAATCTACATCTGATTCTCAGAACAGATTCATTGAATATCTGTGTTTCATGAATCTTTAATTCGTGCTATTTTCCATGTGCATGGCACTACATTGAATACTATATATTCCTTTTTTAATTCTTGAAATGGAGAGTCCTGTACCCAATGTTGATTGTGTCTAGTTTTGTCAAATGAGGGTTGTTGAAACTCCAAACAATCAATTTATACTCATTCTGACACTTAAGAATCTGACATGTTGTGTTTTGTGTTGCCTTATGATGTGGCTTAATCATGCAGGTTTTTGTTGACGATTAATTTTTCCTCACAATTTATCATGAGTTGCTCTTTATTAAGGCTAAAAGATTCAATGGTAGAAAAAAAAAAGATTCTTACTATTGATAATACTCAGAAAATTTGGTATATAATTTTTAAAATTAAAAATCAATAGGAATTATTGTTAGTTGATGGATAAATAGATGCTATGTTGTTAAATCTAAAGCAGACAACTAAAAGTCTTAAAAGTTAACAGAAGGGAGGAATGAAGATGAAAATGACCAATATCACCTGTTGTTTATTATCTATTGTAATAACAGTAGATTTTTCAAAGACAAACATACAAATATATACTAGTTTAACAAAAATGTTAAAGATATATTTGATATGTCAAATAAAAATTTAGGTAGTCCAGAAAATGCTTCTTACATTCTTATATATTAATAAAATAACAAAAAAGGTTTCCTCATTCATGATATAATAACATTTGTACATTGGCAATAAATGAAACAAAGACAAGTGTGAGAAAAGACGGTCAGACACTTAGTAGGGAGACTGAAATTATTTCCTCTCAAAGGATTATCCATCACAGGACTAAGATGTAATGTTGTCCTTGGAGGCCTCTTAGAAAACTGTGATTAAGGAAAGCAGTCTAATTGAAGATAGTGACATACCAGTGGGCAGCAAACTTAGAGCTGAGCATAGCTCTTTTCTGCAGAGGTTTGGGGTTTGTTACTCTTCAGCGACCCACAGTTAGATTTTTCTTTCACTGGAGAGCAGCAGAGAGTATTGTTCTTAGGGCAGACGGTGTTGCATAACAGTTTTCACTCAGCTCCCCCACATACTTATCAGTATGCAGGGTTACCACTCAGCAATGCACAGAAGGGAAGCTGATCAATTTGGCCCATTTTGAAAGTGCTTATTCATTTAAAATTAATTAAAAATTAAACGTTGAAAACTTTTCAAGAATTATGTAAAGCATATTCATGGATACAACATGAGTGGTTCTTTGGACAAAATTTGAAATGGGTATTTTATGATTGTAATGTTGCTATTTTCATTTTTTTCTAAGTCTAATTTTTAACCAAAGGTTTGAGGGACTGGCAGGTAATTACTTTTGTTATTCACTTGAAATAAATTGGAAAATGGCACCATATTAAAAAAATAACAATTCTAATACTTCCTGTAAAGGTGGTTAAAAGCCACACATGGTGGTTCACCCCTGAAATTGTATGGCTCTGAGGGTCTGAGGCAGGAGGATTGTTGCAAGTTTAAGGCCACTCTGGGCTTTACAGTGAATTCAATGCCAAGCCGAACTGTAGCAAGATTTATCTCAAAAAGCAATTAACAGCCTAGCAATGAAATTATGATTATAAAACCACACACTAACAGTTTGATGCTGGCATATAAATATAGAGGAGCAAAACAAAATTTCTGAATGAGATTTTTAACGTATGTATACATATGTATTATGTTACTCAAGTCCCATCTATTATTTTTAAAGTTTTGCTTCTCATTTAAATACTCAGAATTTATCAATCTAACCCTGAAAGTTTCCACTATATCTGTTACAATTAACTGAGCACAATTAAGAGCTATATTTTAAAAAATATTTTTAAAGTGTTATATGGAGCTTTAAAATATGACAGATTTTGGAAAAAATGGTCACACTTACTGGGTTAGTTAATTTAAGGAACAAAAATCTTACTCTAAGAAAATCTAGACAAAATGGATTTACATTATTTTTGCTTGATTTCTTTGAATATTGCAAAAATATCTTATGAATGTTTCCCAGCTGTAGTTTCATTCCCTGTCCTTGACTAACTACCCACTAGTTTGAAAACTTATTTGAATATTTGCTGGGAAGCAAAATGATGCTAGATGATTAATCTCATTCTAGTAATGTTCTACGTACAGATATAGTCTTTTAATTAAAACACAACTTGAGAAAAAATTGATTTTTCTCTATTTCAAGATTAAAGAAAAAGCTCATCAGATAATATGTATTTGAGACCCAGATGGTTCTGATCCATAGAATATTTCATTGAAATACATCACTAATACCACATTATGTAAAGTTTTTAAAATTTAAGTTCAATATATGATTTAAAATTTGAAGCATATTTATCTCCACATTTAAAAAAGGTAAAGACATGCTTATTCAATGCATATGATATTTGGTAAACTGAATGATGTGATGAAATCTGATTTATTTATTGGTAGCCACTTACAATTAATAAGAAATGTGAAGGAAAAATACCTAACGATCTCTCCAAGATTAGCATTATGATTCCTCAAATCCTCCAGATACAAGAATGCATTTATTTTTACTGAAGAAAGTAAAATTTTTCTGTATCTATTCCCTGGTATCCATACATTTAAACATTAAATAAAATCTTTATATAGCACTTTGTTAATATCATTTAGGTTTCATTAGTTACCATTTCATGGAAAATTTACTCTTTTTAATATTGACAGTCAAATTTAAGAAACATGAAAACAAATGTACTTTAAAATTAAGAACATTTTTATTACAGCATCTTCCAATTTTGCAATTGTGTTTTGCACCTGTCCAGTGAATTTCTAGAAAAATATTATATTAATGGTGTACAGTTTAGGTCACATTCAGTAATATACTATCAAACCCAACAGACCATGTTTTATTGCAGTTTGGTCCTCATGGGAACTGAGAAGATTGCAAATGATAGATTGACATTAGAAATGTAGTAGCTGGTGGAGGACATGTAAAAAGAGAAATACCATAAAATATTTCTTATCTTCTTTTTAAATAAATACAATGTTATTATTTTTAACCATTAAAAATTATAAAACCTAAGGAAATCTCAGTGTTTTATTATTTGAAGGGATCTTTTTAAACTAACTTCAATTGTTATATATATTTTAGATTCCTTTACCAATTATCCTTACTTAACCTTGTATTTTAAACTATGTTTTCCTTATTTGTGTATTACTATCCAACTGGAAGATACTGTGCAAAAAGAAACAATTTGATCATGTTATCATTTTCATTTTAAACCTGTAGCTTAAAAGTATCCATCAGTTAGTATTTTTTCATGTTACAGACGGGGAGGGAAATGAGTAACTACATCTTTTTAAAGACTGGAAATGAAATTCTCTTTCTTTACAGTGACATAAAATCTTAATTTCAATACTAGCATATCTTCTCTATATTGATCATTATACTAGAGATATCATTAATCTCTCATGAACTCAATGGGCTAAAATTCATTTACTATGCATTTTTAACTAGAAATATCTTTCTAAATTGTAAGTACCTGGAAAAATTTTCAGTAATTCTGAAACAGAAATTGATCATATCATCTCTTTAATTATAGTGTAGCACTATTATTGAGCTACAGCACTGCCTAAGGTATCCAACGTCTAAGTCATCAATATTTATTTTAATTTCTGAGATGCAAGAAATGCTGATCCTTTTCTTGCATGTTAAAAGACAT
This sequence comes from Cavia porcellus, assembly GCF_034190915.1. Taxonomy (NCBI): domain Eukaryota; kingdom Metazoa; phylum Chordata; class Mammalia; order Rodentia; family Caviidae; genus Cavia; species Cavia porcellus. The sequence goes on from NW_026947497.1 coordinate 31,961,374, forward strand.
AAAGGGTACCTTGCATGCTGTGAAAGATAATTTTGACTTCACTGCAGTTAGCTGCTGTCTTGACCTTTAGAATATTCTTCTTGAATTCTGGGCACTTGCCTGTGCTTGGCCTGACTTGACAGATATTGGGCAAGTTGTTCTCCTGGCACCCTGCTCCATGTGTTTAAGACCTGGCAGTGACATCTTTCAGCTTAAGAAAAAAACAGCATGAACAACTGTGCTCAAAATTCTACACAGTGACATCCAGGAAAAGTTTACTTTCTGAAAGATGACATTTTTCCACTGACAAACCTTTGAGGGAATTTATAAGCCAGGTACAGTTTATTTAACAAACACATGTAATTGATATTTTCAGATAAAAATAATATCTTCAATTAAATGCTCCTTATCTTGAAATTTGATGAGGATTCAACTTATTCAAAATGTTTCAGACATATTTAAGCTCTCTATTCTTTCATAATGTTTCATTTTGAAACAAAGGTAAGAAAACTTTAAGTTAACCTGTGTGTATTTGTAACGTTTGTTTTGTTTTGCAGTACTGGCAATAAAACTCAAGATATCTGCCAGTGAGACAGACTCCAGCACTTTTCATGTTTTGTTTTGAGATAATCTTGCTAAAATGCAAGGGGTGACCTCAGATATGCAGTCCGCCTGCTTCATCTTCAGAGTAGCTGGGATTGCATGTGTATGTTACCATGACTGGCTTACATTTATGGTTTTATAAACATTGGAAAAAGAGTACAATCTCTAGAAACTGTCTTAATGGGATTGAACAACGTTTTTTTTTTTTAATGTATTAGAGTAATTCTAGAGAAATGTACAAGATAAGTGTAACTGAAAATTAATTTTCTTGAATTAAGTATTAAAATAATAGCTAAATAGTTCCAATACTAATCAAATATATTTTCTGTTATTCTAATAATATGGGAAAGTAAAAATTAGTTTCATTAACACATTGGAATTTTTATTCATTGACATGTTTAAAAATATTTTGAAGTAGCTTGTGCAAAATCTCATTATAAAGTCTACTCAGAATCCAAAACTCCGGCTTCACTTTGCACTGATTTTACCCTTTCAGATATCAGGCGGTGACGTGCTTGAATAAGAGATCATTGAAAGTGGGAGAAGTTACAAGCATCAGTCAGAGAGACAGCATAGTCTTGCAGGCTGGAAGAATCATCCAAGAAGTCTTCTAGACTTCTAGAAGACTAGATTTCTTGTAAATGTATTTTTTTTTATATTAAGCACAGTACCTTCAAACCTTTTAACCTACTTTGGAGGAAAGTATTTCTCCAAGTGATTCACTGATTGTGAAACTGTTCAAATAGGTTATGTCTTTACACTCACTGAAAGAGTTTTCACGTGACAACTAAATATACATTATTTTCAGTTTCCATGTAATGTTCCTTTTTGTTATTTTTTATTTTAAAAGAAAAAAAGAACAAAAATGACACAGAAATTCAAAATAACATAATAGATTAACAATGGTTAATATGCTGCATATTGTTATTTTCAAGTAGTTACTCAGATTACAAATAAATGAAAAAAATCAAACAATAAAAGCACAAACCATTCATTTTGATGAACTAACAGATTAGTAGTATAATTATCTGTCATATGTGTATATGATCTTTTATCTTCTTTCTTTTCTTCTTTCCCTCATCCCAGTTGTTCCTGCCTTCTGAATAGTTTCTTTCTCTTTCACTTCCAGAATATCTACTGTCTATCATATTTACTTTATTTATACATTATGTATCAGGAATGCTTACTTTTTAACAGTTTTGTATTTATTCATATTCAAGAAATGTGTGATCCTCCACAAATATATGTGTCTAATCATTTCATTGCATTTCCATTACATTTGTAGTTGAATATATTTACATTTAGACATTGAAATGTATCTCTTTTAGGATTCAGTTTTGAAAAAAGAGAAAAATATGCTTTATTAGAGGTCCTTTATAGTAAGCACATGTACAGGAGAGAAACGCCCTCTGTTTTTCCTGCAATATAACGTGCATATTCTGGGGGAAATGAAAAGAGGTAAATGGTCAAATGAGATACAAAATGACTAACTTTAATGTTAAGTAAATACCCAGAATTCATATCCTAGTCACTGTTTCATGTGTCAAAATCTATTAACCAAATTGTTATATGAAAATAGGATCAGAAACCTAAATATATGTGTGGTTTTGTATATTCAAAATTTACAAATATTTCATTTTGTCAAATGTGAGTGTTCAAATACCTGTCTTTTTTTTCTTTTTTTACACTGCTCTTTCTTTTTCATTTTCATTCTCTACATTGAAATTAAGAAGTCTGATACCACGTGGAAGTCACTCTGGTGTGCAGCTGTCTTTCCAGCTACATAAACTGAGGAAGAATCTTGGTTTGAGCAAGTCATTAAAACTTTATCTCAAAAAAAAAATTTTTTTTTTTTTTAAAGTTGAAGATGTGGCCTGGATCTTTTGCTGGTTTCTGCCTTTCTGTTTGTGGCCAACATGAACTGTGGCCCAGCCATACCACTCTGCTTGGAGCCAACTGAGTATGGAGAGAATCCTCCAAAACCTGATGACCTTATTTCAGCCCAGGGAGTTTTGCCGCCGCCACCACTGCCTGGAGGAAGGAGCTGCCCTGTGGAGGCCTACCTAGGCAGCATCGGCAATCTTCTTTCAGCCCAGGGAGCTTTGCCACCTGAGGAGGAGGGAGCTATGCTGCCAAAGGAGTCCCAGGCGCCCAGAACATAGGAGATCATTTCCAACATGCCCAGGTGAAGCTTTTGAAAGACACTTGAAACACAGAAATATAGCAAAATGACAAAATGAAAGACCAAAATGCAATCTCAAATATCCAGTCCATCACAAGAAAGGCTAGGAGCCATGTACATGCAAAAAAAAAAAAAAAAAAAAAAAAAAAATGCCATACATGTGAAACACCTGAAATAATAGTAACTGAAATAAAGAAGCAACTCCAGGAAGCTTGAAAGCAATTCAAACTAGAAATAATCTCCAAGGAAAAGAACAAATGATAAAAATGATCGAAGGGAACAAAACAAAAAGAATCCCTGGATGAAAAATATAAGAAAAAAACAAAATAAATAAAGCAGACTGAAAGAGACATATAGGAAATCAAAAATTCCATTGAAAGTTGTCAAAACTACCTCAACGAAAATGAAGATAGAATTTCAAATCTCGAAGACAAAATTGCAGCTAGTGATTAAGAAAAGAAAGTTCTCCTAAAAATAATTAGGAAATTATTCAACAGGTGCAAGGTGAGGCAAAGAACAACAACATAAGATTGATAGGGATAAAGGAAAAAGAGCGAACAACACAAAGGATATACAGGGCTATTTATAGAATTAATAGCTGAAAATTTCCCAAACATGAGAATGGAAACTGGGAGGAAAAAAAAAAAAAAAAAAAAGGCGGCTTGCTAGGGGATCGGGCGGAGAGTCTCTCCAGAGAAATCATATTAGAAGCAAGAATATGACAACATGGAGAGGGCTAGACAAATGGATAATGATTCTTATTAACCAGGATAGCGCAACTGGAGGATTTAAAGTTGTGCTGAGACTGTGAAGGCTGATAATGGGAGGCTGCAAATCCCATGCCTTTAAATCAATAAACTGACCCGTGGACCCAACAGGAAAAGCTGTGTTGGCTTTTGTTGACTGCTGGAAACTGAGACCCGGGACCCCGAGAAGCAGCCAGGACTGCCCCGCTCCATCAGAGGAGATTGTGAAAGGCCCTGGAGCTCTGAAGCCGAACGCTGTGCAGATTTCTGACCCTTCTGCGCTGTGCCAGGAGTGCACGCTGTGTAGTTTTCTGACCATTCTGCACTGTGCCGCGAGTGCGGGGAGGGCGGGCGGCGTGGTGTGCGGTGGACCCGGGAGGAGGACCTGCGCCAAACCCTGGTGAGTACTGGGGACCCCAAGGCTGCTGGGGTTGGCCAGAGAACATCTTGGAACTGGGCATTGCCCGCCACCACGGGGACATCAATAACACAGAGAGTCTGGCGGCAGACATCTTAGAGTTGGGCAGAACCTACAGCTCAGTGACATCACCGAGTCCCCCTGTAGGGAGGTCTGGTGGAGACATCTTGAAATTGGGCAGAGCCTGATGCCGCGCTGACTTCAGCGTCATACAGAGAACTAGCGGAAGACATCTTGGATTTGGGCAGACCTGCTGTTCTGGTGCTCCTGTCACAGAGAGGTCTGGAAGAGAACAGCTGGAATTTGGGCAGAACCCTGTGCCATAGTGACATTAGTCAGCTGCTTCTGGTACAGAGAGAACTGGCAGGATCTGCTGGGGCTAAACCAAGCCTCTGCTTGGGGCCCAATTAAGCAGATACAAAATAGTCACAACTCAATGACACCAAGAAAGTACAGCCTAATTTACAGATTGACTGGCACAGAGGCTGGAGGCTAGCCTGTACTGCCCCTGCATCCCAGCCTACCCCAGATAACAGCAAATTGGGGAGAACAGCAAAAACTCAAGTCAGCATGCTTCTGAAAGGCCCTAAGCAATTCGGAGAGGGCCAGAGACCCCCCAGGACACTCCAGTCTGAAAGAAATCAGAAACATGACAAGAGATAAAAAAAAAAAAAAAATCCCCAGCTGCCCAACGTGAGAAAATAAGCCCAGGAGAAGTAAACACTGAAGAGAACAAGCACAGTAACCATCCATTGCTCGACACAGCATCAGCCGAAATTAAAAAATACCTTCATGATCTCATAGATGAATTTAAAGCTGTACTCCTGATCCAAGTGAGGCAAGATATACAAAGATTAATTAAAGAAATGACAAGCCCCACCCAAGAGAACACAGATGGAAGAACTGAGGAAATCAGAAAAGAAAGAGAAACCTCTGAGGAAGAATTTAAACGTAACTTAGAATACATGAAACAGATCCAAAGAGAATACCAGGAAACTAAAAACTCCATTGAACACTGGCAAAATGCCTTGACAGAAACTAAAGACAGCCTTCTGAAACTTGAAGAGAAATTTATGGCATATGATCATGAAAGAAAAAGCCTCTTAAAAATAACAAGGAACCAGAAAGAAACAATTCAAAAACTGTAAGATGACAAAAAGATACATAACTTAAGAATAAAGAATGTGAGTGAGGAAGCAGGAGCAACCAAAAATGAAATACAAAGAATATTCACAGATATATTAAAGCAAAATTTCCCATGTATAGCAAAAAGAAATGATATCCAGATAAAAGAGGCATACAGAACACCAGTTACCTACAACCAAAAGAGATCTACGCCTAGACATATAATAATCAAGATTCCAGAAATCCACCAAAAGAACAGAATATTAAAAGCAGCCAGAGAAAAGATGCAGATTACCTACAACAGGAAAATTATCAAAATAACAGCAGACTTATCAAAACAAACTCTTAAGTCAAGAAGGGAGTGGGGAGAAATATTCCAAGTCCTGAAAGAAAATAATATGCAACCAAAGCTCATATACCCATCAAAACTCTCTCTCAAAATTAATGGATAAATAAGATGCTTCCAAGACAAGGAGAAACTGTGGGAGTTCATGGCCACCAATCCAACCCTACAGAAAGTGCTGAAGGACATTCCAGAAAAAGAGAGGAAGGGATACCAGGATTCCAGCAACAGTGGCAGAGAGGCCTCAATGAACAGGGCAGACAGTGGAATGAGGGAATAAGGTGGACAAATTATAGCAGAAAAGTGGAGTAGCAGACATGAGGCAGAGACGGTAAGCTATAGTCTTTAGTATAGACAGCTCCGAAACACTATAAAAAAAAGGCAGAGGTCATTGTTAATGGTGTATAAGGATTTAAAAGACACAGTAGTCTTATCACCATATTTAGTTTGAATTTAATTTGTTCTGGTCTGTCCACTCATGTCAGATTTGAGGGCACAGACATCTTGACCCAAAAATAGCAAGTTATACCATGGTAACTATCCTTACTTTCCTATTAACTTAAACTGAAATCCTGTATTACTTACATTGTCCTACTATGGCTGATCTTAATTGAATCTGAATCATAAGACTATGGGTTGGCCTTGGCTGATTTTATCTGAATTTGGTATGCTTGTTAGTATCAACCCTAAAAGTAGAGGCAACTACTCTGAAGATGACAAGATGTAAAGGATATCCATACTGGTATTAACTAGTAACAGCTCTCAAATCCTACAATGCTGTCAAAGTTAAGTTTTTATAAAAATGGGTGATACTATGTTTAACTATAATAAGCCAGTGTTGTGGACAAATATATTGAAAATAACAAGAGAAAACATAGTAACTATGGAAGATCATTTATATTGTGGTCTTACATGTCTTATCCATTGCATGTTTTTCTAGGAAATTGTTTTGCTGTCTTGCTACAACTTGGTTTTCCCTATAATACAGAGAGGATAGATATATATGTAGAAATTCACACTTTTTAAAAATTATTTATGGGAACAGATTATATAATGCAAGATGTAATGCACAGATACTCTGAGGAAGAGACGCTAAGAAACCCGAGGCTAATTTTGTAGCACTATGATATAAATTCTAGCAAAACTATTGTTCGCTGATTAGAATGACATTGGATTGGTTTCTTGAGTTCAATTTCAGCATATGTAGAGATGGGGACAGCTATCACAAAAAGAATGAGAGGTGCAATGGTAGTTATTATTGTCTTCCCTAATTTGGAACTTGAGGACCTAAAAAGCCTTCATCATCCTGTAATGATTTGATTAGTTCTATAATATGCAATATGTATATAAAGTGGGTGAAGATGGGGACAACTATTTGTAAGAAACTAGAGACAGTTAGATATACAGGGAAGTTCTCCAGTGGACTTGCTTTGAAATCTGTATTTCTTTAAATTGTTTTTTTAACTGTTTTGATATGTTTAATCTTACCTTCTTTGAGATGTAAAACAAATGTGTAGGACTGATAACCATATTACTGAGCTTTTGTTTAATCATAGAGCAGAACGGTTTGTAGTGTCACTTTTTGAATGTCATTCTAAATACTTTAATTCTATAGCCTGAACAGCTATTTCTAAGATGACAATGTGTAACTTATCAACCAGCAATTTCTTACCGTTTGTCTTTCTGTAATTTTTTATTATTTCTACCCTTTCTTTCTCCATGTATATTTTTGTTTCCTTTTCTTTAAATTAAAAAAAAAAAAAAGAATGGAAACTGACATTAGGATTACTGAAGAATATAGAACTCCAAATATCCATAACCAAAACAAAATTACACCCTGACATAAAATAATCACCATCCCAGAAGCCCAACATAAAAATAGAATAGTAAAAGCTGTTAGAGAAAAGAGGCAGATCACCTATAGAGGAAAGCCTATCAGAATCACAGCAGACTTCTCAACACAAACAATGAAGTTAAGAAGAACACCAAGTGAAGTATTTCAGATCCTAAAGAAAAATGATTTCCAAACTAGACTGATGTATCCTGAAAAACCATTTTTAAAATGGAAAAATAAGATACTTCGACGACACGGAAGAGCTGAAGAAGTTCATGATCACCAAGCCAAGCTTGCAAAGAATACTGAAAGCCAGTGTAGATACACATAGGGAAAATCCACTAAGCAAGGCAGAAAATTAAACAGAAAGAAAAGATAAAGATGCAAGAGCAGAAAGATAACATATCAACAGTTAACCAATATATGACAGTTATAACCATTATAATGTAAATGGTTTCAGTGCACCAATTGAAAGAAATAAACTGGCAGAGTGGATCAAGAAACCACATTCAACCATATGCTGTCTATAAGAAACCTATTTAACCCACAAGGAAACTCACAGAATGAAAGTCAAAGAATGGAAAACAATACTACATGCAACAGGAACCCCACAAAAAATCGGGGTAGCTATTCTATTAGCAGACAATGTGAACTTCAAACCAAGAGTGATAAGAAGATATAAAGAAGGTCACTATATACTGGTTAGGGGAAAACTTCAAGAGAAAGATATAGCAATCTTAAATATTTATGCACCAAATTCCAGAGCACCCAGTTATACAAAGTAAGTACTAACAGAAAAGAAATGTAATATCAAATTAACTATAACACAATTATAACAGGAAACCTTCACAAACCATTGGCCACCAAGGGACAGATCAAACAGACAGAAAATCAGGAAAGAAATATCAGAACTGAATCACAACTCTGAACAAATGGACTTGATAGACATATCCACAGTGTTCCATCCAACAACATCATTATTCACAGGGGTACATAGGACATTCTCTAAAATAGACCACATAATAACCCTAGAACATATTTAAATGAATGAGAAAGATAAAATAGACCACATAATAACCCTAGAACATATTTAAATGAATGAAATTATCCCATGCATTTTATCAGATCATAGCACCATGAAACTAGAAATTAATGATAAAAGAAACTGCAAAAACTCTACAAACACATGGAAATGGAATAATACACACATGAGGATTCAGTGGGTCACAGGAAACATTAAAGAAGAAATTAAAGAAGAAAAACAATACCTACAAGTAAATGAAAATACAAATACAACTTACCAGAATCCTTGGGATGCAAAGATATCAGTACTCAGAGGAAAATTTATTGCACTGAGTTCCCACATCAGGAAAACCTAACAAATACAGGTAAAAAACCTGATGCTACACCTCTAACGTCTAGAAAAAAAGAGCAAGTCAATTCCAAAGCCAAAGGAAGGGAAGAAATTATAAAAATCAGTGTAGAAATTAATGCAATAGTGACTAAGAAACCAATCCAAAGAATCAATGAATCAAAGAATTGGTTTTTTGAAATAATAAATAAAATTGATAAGACCCTACCCAAATTAATTACAACAAGAAAGAAAAAGCTAAGACTCATGCAATAAGGAATGAAAAAGGCAAAGTCACTACAGACTCGTTGGAAATACAGATCATCAACACTTATTTCAAAAACTTCTACTCTCATAGGTTTGATAACACAGAAGAAATGGACAGATTCCTAGAAATATAGGAAGTACCAAAGCTGGGTCTAGATGATGTAAAATTGGTGAATAATCCAGTTTCTATTAATGAAATTGAAAATGTAGTAAGTCCTTACCTACAAAGAAGAGCCGAGGCCCAGAAGGATTCAGTGCAGAATTCTATAAGAAATACAAAGAAGACTTAATACTGACACTACTCAAACACTTCAATGAAATCAAAAGAGAAGCAATTCTTCCTTAGTCATTCCTGGAAGCAAATATAAGTCTAGTACCAAAACCTGAGAAAGACCCAACTGAAAAAGAGAAATATAGACCAATTTACATAATGGACACAGATGCAATAATATTCAATAAAATATTGGCAAACAGGATGATATAAATCATTAAGAAGATTATACACCATGACCAAGTGGGATTCATCCTGGGCATGCAGGTATGGTTCAACATACGTAAATCAAAAAATGTAATCTGCCATATCAATAAAGCCAAAAGTGAGAATCATATGATCGTTAATATAGATGCAGAAAAAGCTTTTGATAAATTCCAAAACTGATTCATGATAAGAACCTTACAGAAAATTGGAATGGATGGTCTTTACCTCAATTTGATAAAGGCCATCCATGACAAACCAACAGCCAGTATCATACCAAGTGGCCAAAAACTGAAGACCTCACCTTAAAATCAGGCACAAGACAAAAATGTCCCTTATCAGCACTCCTATTTAATATAGTTCTGGAAATACTAACCAGAGCAATTATACAAGAGAAAAAAAAATAAATGTGGTAAAGATAGGAAAAGAGGAAGTTAAATTATCATTATTTGCAGATGACATGATACTCTACATAGAAGACACCCAAAACTCCACTCAAAGACTCCTAGATATAATAAATGAATTCAGCAATGTAGCTGATACAAAATCAATGCTTAAAAATCAGTAGCATTTCTATACACTAACAACAATATTATAGAGAGAGAAATAACAGAAGCCACACCCATCACACTAGCATCCAAAAAAATGAAATACTTAGAAATTAATCTCACGAAAAAAGTAAAAGATCTATACAGGGAAAATTATAACACCTTGAAAAAAGAAATTGAAGGAAATGGAAAGATATCCCTTATTTATGGATAGGGAGACCAAATATTGTGAAAATGGTCAATCTTCCAAAGTTGTTATACAGATTCAATGTAATCCTAATCACAATGCCTTCAACGAACCTCATAGACCTAGAGAAATCACTCCTAATATTCATCTGGAACCAGAAGAGACCTACAATAGCAAAGACATTTCTAAGCAGCAAAGGCAAAGGCGGGAGGCATCACAATCTCTGACTTGAAATTATACTACAAAGCTACTGTAAAAAAATCAACATGTTACTGGAATAAAAACAGATCTAAGGGGCTGGCGATTTAGCTCAGCGGCATAAGCGCCTGCCTTGCAAGCAGGCAGTCGTGAGTTCGATCCCTAGTACCGATAAAAAGGAAAAAGACAAAAAAAAAAGATCTGAAAATCAATGGAATACATTAGAAGATACTACGACAACTACCAACACACTCAACCACCTTATCTTTATTAAAGGAGCCAAACATGTTCACTGGAATAATGACAATTTCTTTAATAAATGGTGCTGGAAAACCTGGTTCTCCATATGCCAAAAACTAAAACTAGACCCATGCCCATCACCATGTACTAAACTAAAACCTAGGTGGATCAAAGACCTACATATTAAAACAGAAACACTAAATCTGTTGGAAGACAAAGTAGTTAAAATTTTTGAAGACATAGGGGTAGTTATAGAATTCACGAACAGCAATCAAACAACACGGGAACTACTTCCAGAATCAATAGCTGGGATCACGTCTTACTAAAAAGTTTCTGCACATCGGGAGGACTGTGAAGTTCTAAGCAAGCAGGCAGGCACCACCAGTTCCAGAGGCCCAGTGTCCTTGGGAATGTGCCCTGCACACTTTCCCCTGAGTCCAGATTGCTTGGGACCCTCGAGGCTTCCAGGGACACTGGAACAGCTTGGCAGGTCTGGGGCGCCTGCATCAGCCTACCGGTTCCCAGCTGTCCTTGGCGGACTGTGGAGTGCTAAGCAAGAATGTGGGCACCATAGGTACCAGAGGCTGGGCTTGAGCTGGCCTGCTCCACACCCAGTGGCCCTATATCAATCCAGGGAACCAGGTGCCAGAGTCTCAGGAGCTGAAGGCATAGAAGAGGATTTCCAACAGATCCTGAGGAAGTCTTAGAATAACACTAGAAATACTTGAAACACAGAAATACAGGAAAATGACAAAACAAAACACCAAATTACAATCTCAAAACTCCAGCCCATCCGAAGAAACCTTAGGAGCAATGTATATAGAAGAAAAGATACGCTATACACCTCAAATATCAGACATAATAGCAACTGAAATAAACAAGAAACTCAGGGAAGCTTTAAAGGAATTCAAACTAGAAATAATCTCCCAGGTAAAGACATGATAAAAGAAATGAAGGAGATGCTGAACATATCTAAATATCACACAATTAAAAAATTGAGGAACTAAACAAAAAGATAGAATCCTTAGATGAGCAATATAAGAAACAGACAGCATACATAAAGCAGATGCACAGAGAAATAGAGGAAATAAAAAATTCCACTGAAAGCTGTAAAAACCGCCTCAATGAAAGTGAAGATATAATTTCAGATCTTTAAGACAAGATTTCAGCTAATGAACAGGAAAGGAAAGATCTTTTAAAAATAACAAATAATCGGGAAAAAAACAACTCAAAAACTGCAATATGACACAACAACAACAACAACAAAAGATGGATAGGGATTAATGAAAAAGAAGGGGACTGCATAAAGGATGGCAAGAGGATATATAGAGTAGTAATAACTGAAAATTCCCCAAACATGAGATTGGAAATTGACATCAGGATCAGTGAAGCATATAGAAATACAAATAGTCAAACCAAAACAAAACAACACCAAGACATATAATAATCACATCCCAGAAATCCAAACTAAGAATAGAATATGAAAAGCTGTCAAAGAGAAAGAATGATCACTTATAAAGGAAAACCTGCCAGTATCACAGCAGACTTCTCAGCACAAACAATAAAGTCAAAAAGAGCATGGACTGAAGTATTTCAGATCCTAAAGGAAAATGATTTCCAGCCTAGACTAATGGACCCTGAAAAACTGTCCTTCAAAATGGATGGAGAAGTAAGATACTTCCATGAGAAAGAACAGCTGAGAACTTCATGATCACCAAGCCAACCCTGCAAAAAATATAGAAAGACAGTTTAGATACACTTAGGCAAAAAACACTAAACAAAGCAGACAATTAAACAGAACAGAAAGATAAAGATGCAAAAACAGAATGATAACATGTCAACAATAAATCAATATATGACAGTTATAGCTGGTAATGTAAATGGTCTCAATGCACCAATTAAAAGAAACAGACTGGCAGAATGGACCAAGAAACAAAATTCAACCATGTGCTGTCTACAAGAAACCCATCTAACCCAAAAGGATACTCACAAATTGAAAATCAAAGGATGAAAAACCGTACGTCACACAACAGGAATCCAAAAAAAGGCAGAAATAGCCATTCAGTTTGCAGAAAATGTGAACTTTAAACCAAAAATGATCATAAGGGACAAAAAAGGTCACTACATAATTGTTAGGGGAAAACTTCTCAAGAGAAAGAGATAACTATCTTAAATATATATTCACCGAATTCCAGAGCACTCAGTTATATAAAACAAGTATTAACAGAAATGAAAAATCAAATTATCAGTAAATTGATACAGGAGACCTGAACACACCATTGACACCAAGGAACAGATCAAGCAGACAGAAAATCAGCAAAGAAATAACAGAACTGAATCACACCTGTGAACAAATGGACTTGATAGACATATACAGAGTATTATGGCCAACAAGGTCAGAATACACATTATTCTCAGCAGTACATTTGGCATTCTCTAAAATAGACAATATATTTGCTCACAGAACATATTTAAATAAATGCTAAAGAGCTGAAATTATCCCTTGCATGTTATCGGATCATAGCGCTATGAAATTAGAAATTAATGATAAAAGATACTGCAAAAATTCCACAAACACATGGGAACTGAATAACATACTCTTGAGTAATCAGTCAGTCACAGGAGAAATTAAAGAAGAAATTAAACAATACCAATAGGAAAATGAAAATGGAAACACAAATTACCAGAACCTGTGGGATTCAATGAAAAGCTACCCTTAGAGGAAAATTTATTGCACTGAGTTCCCACATCAGGAAAAGAGAACGAATACAAATAAATAAATTAATGTTACACCTCAAACATCTAGAAAAAGAAGAACAAGTCAAGCGCAAAGCCAAAAGAAGAGAGGAAATTATAAAAATCAGAGCAGAAATCAATGCAATAGAGACTACGAAACCAATGCAAAGAATCACTGAATCAAACAGTTGGTTCTTTGAAAGAATAAATAACCAACCTTATTAAAAAAGGGAAGCAAAAGCTGAAATTTATTCAATAAGAAATGAAAAAGGCGAAATCACTACAGACTCTATAGAAATACAGAAGATCATCAAAACCTATTTTGAAAATCTCTGCCCTCAAAGGTTTGATAACACAGAAGAAATGGACAGATTCCTAGAAACATATGAAGTACCAAAATCTAGGTCAAGATATAAAACTGGTGAACAACCCAATTTCTATTAACGACATTGAAAATAAGTCCTTACCTACAAAGAAGAGCTCAGGCCCAGACAGATTCACTGTAGAATTCACCCAGAATTCTACAAGAAATACAAAGAAGATTTAATCCTGACACTCCTCATACTCTTCAATGAAATCAAAAGGGAAGCAATCCTTCCTTAGTCATTCCTGGATGCAAATATAAGTCTAGTACCATAACCTGAGAAAGAACCATCCTCAATAAAATATTGGAAAACAGGATGCAGCAAATCATCAAGAAGATTAAAAGTGGGACCAAGTGGGATACATTCCAAGCATGCAGGGATGGTTCAACATACGTAAATCAATAAATTTAATCCACCATATCAATAAAGCCAAAAGTAAGAATCACATGATCATTTCTATAGACACAGAAAATGCTTGTGATAAGGGCCAACATTTATACATGATAAGAAATTTACAAAAAATTGGAATAGATGTTCTTTACCTCAATATAATAAAGGCCAACTATGACAAAACAGCAGCCAGTATCATACTATATGGCCAAAAATTGAAGACTTTTACTATAAAATCAGGCACAAGGCAAGGATATCCTTTATAACCACTGCTATTTAATATAGTACTGGTAAAGATAGGAAAAGAAGAATTTAAGTTATCATTGTTGGAGGTGACATGATATTCTACATTAGAAGACCACCAAAACTCCATTGAAAGACTTAGATATAATAAATAAATTCAGGAATGTAGCTGGATACAAAATAAATATTCAAAAATCAATAACATTCCTCTGTACTGACAACAAAATCACACAGAAATAAGAGAAGCCATATCCTTCACACTAGCAACCAAAAAAGTGAAATATTTATGAATTACTCTCATGAAAGAAGTGAAAGACCTATACAAGGAAAATTATAATACACTGTAAAAGAAATTGAAATTGATCTCTGAAAATGGAAAGACATCCCTTGCTCATGGATAGGTAGAATAAATATTGTGAAAATGGCCATTCTCCCAAAACTGTTATACAGATTCAATGCAATCCCAATAAAAATACCATCAACATACCTTATAGCTCTAGAGAAATCACTCCTAAAATTCATCGGATTGAGAGAGACTTGGAAAAGCAAAGAGAGTTTTAAGTAGCAAAGGCAATTTAGGAGGCATCACTGTTCCTGACGAGTTATACTACAAATCAACCATAGTAAAATCAACATGGTCCTGGAATCAAAACAGAGCCTAAGATCAATGGAATAGATTAAAAGATACAACCACTCAACCACCTTATCTTTTATAAAGGAGCCAAATAGGTTCACTGGAAGAACGACAATCTCTTTAATAAGTGGTGTTGGAAAAACTGGCTCTCCATTTGCCGAAAACTAAAACTACACCCATGCCTACCACCATGTACTAAATTAAAATCTAAATGGATCAAATATCTGAATATTAGAGCAGAAACACTAAATCTATTGGAAGACAAATTGGGGAGAAACCTTGAAGACATAGTGGTAGGTAGAGAATTCATGAGCAACACTCAAACTGCACGAGTAATTCTTCCCAGAACCAATAACTGGGATGACCTCTTATTAAAAAGTTTCTGCATGTCAAAAGAAATCTCCAGCATAGTGTATAGAAAACCAACAAACTGGGAAAAAAATCTTAGAGAACTGTCCCTCAGACAAAGGAATTCTGTCTAAAACATATAAGGAATTAAAAAAAAAAAAAAAGCAGACCCCCAAAATTCAAAGATCCAATACAAAACTGAGCATCTGAGATGAATACACACTTTTCGGATGAAGAAATACAAATGGCAAATAAATACATGAAAAAATGTTCATCGTCATTAGTCATTAGAGAAATGCACTGAGATTGCCTCCTACTCCTGAAAGAATGGCCAGGATCAAGAAAACCAACAACAAGTGCTGGAGAGGCTGTAGGGAAAAAGGAACTCTCAGGCACTGTTGGTGGGGAGTGTAGACTGGTGCAACCATTGTGGAGGTCAGTCTGGAAATTTCTCAAAAAGATGGGATTGGAAGTCCCATTTGTTCCAGCTATCCCACCTCTAGGCATATTCTCAGAAAAAATGAAAGCATCCCTCCAAGGTGATACATGTGCACCCATGTTTATAGCACCACAATTTGTAATTGTCAGATCTTGGAAACAACCTAGGTGTCCGTCAACTGAGGAATGAATAAAAAAAGTTGTGATATTTTTATAGGATGGAGTACTACTCAGCGATAAAGAAGAATCACATTGAGATATTTATAATAAATGAATGCAGATTGAAACCATACTCATAAGTGAAATAAATCAAACTCATGTATATTAATAATGAATAGTTTCCCTATTGTAAGAAATGATTCAAATACATAAAATATGTGGTAATCATGATTCTCCATTATGTGGCTTTGAAGCCTTATAATGTTTTCTCTCATTCATTGGAATGGCTTTATTCTGGGCTGTTTGATATTATTGCCTGTGATGATATGAACAGCTACTTTGAAGAAAAAAAGACATCATAATAGCTAGGGCTGATTTAATATCATCCTGTTTTGAAGTTCTACCAAACTGTTGTTCTTCTGTCTCCATTGGTTTTATCATGTTGTGTCTTACTGGATTGTATTATGTATGATAGTATAAACTAAAAATTTTATAGGCAAAGAGTTAATATATAAACCATTGTTCATTTTCTATTAGCTGGTTCTAAATACCCTGTAATACTTTCGTCCTCTTAAATGATTTCACACTACCTTTTTATGTTTGAAGCCATAGTATACGAATTTATACTCAAATATTTTAAGGAAAGAGACACTTTTGTAACTACTATTACGTAGGGTTATCTTGTGGTGAAGCACTAGGTTGCTAAAATTGTTATGCTTGGACCTGTATTGTTATGTTGTTATGTGTTCTTTTTTCTCAATCTCCATTAAAAAATTTTATTTTTTCTTATTTTTTAATTAAGGGAAAAATTTTAAAAAATTAGCAGGATGTGTTATAGTAACTTTTTGATTTCCTATTAACTTGATTTGAAGCCCTTTGTTTCTCCCACCATCTTGTTTTGACTGATTTTACTCAGTTCTGTTCTGTTTTATAGTATCAAGTTTGAGACTATAGGCAACTACTTTGAAGGCAATAAGATTCACTATGATGCCCATTCTGGTTTGACTATTATCATTTTTTGAAGTCCTGTAATGTCTCCAATGTTTAGGTTTTATTAGTCTTGGTCTGTATTGTTTTGTTCAATTTTATTATACTTAATGATATAGGCAATTCTTTTTAAGGTAGCAAAAGGCATTATGTTAACCATTGTTGATTACCTTGTATTCTGTTTTTACATCATGTGCTATGTCCATCCTTTGTTTTGACTCACTGCTTTGTTTTGTCATATTTGGTTTTATTCTCTTCCAAGAAAACGTAATAAGAACTACAGGAGTAATAAAACCCAAAATGTGTAAATGATGTTGTAAAAATAGAGGGGAAAAAAAGTGTTCTAAAGGATACAACTGCACGTGTGTTTAGGTGTGTTAAGATAGATGACCATATTGCTGGGTTTTTCTTGGATCGTTGAACAAAACTCTCTGCAGTATCACTGTTTGAATGTCCACTTTGTAAGCTTTAATCCTGTAACTCAAACAACTATTTCTAAAATGACGATATGTAATCTGTTGACTAGTGATTTGTTACTGTTTTTCTTTTGAAATTCTGTATTACTTGTACCCTTATACTGTTTTTGTTCTTTTTCCTTTAAATAAAAAAAAAATATATTTCTGCACATCAAAAGAAATCTCCAGCATAGTGAAAAAAAAAAAAAAAAACCCACAAACTGGGAAAAAAATCTTAGTGAACTGTCCCTCAGACAAAGGATTTCTGTCTAAAACATATAAAGAATTATAAAAAATAAGACCCCCAAAATTCAAGGGCCCAATCCAAAAATGGGCATCTGGAATGAATACACAGTTCTCAGATAAAGAACTACAAAATGACAAATAAATACATGAAAAATTGTTCAGTATCATTAGTCATTAGACAAATACAAATCAAAACAAGACTGATTCTATCTTTGGCCAGGATCAAGAAAACTACCAACAACAAATGCTGGAGAGGCTGTGGGGAAAAAGGAACTCTCCTACACTGTTGGTGGGAATGTAGATTGTTGCAACCATTGTGGAAGTCAGTCAAAAAGCTGGGATTGGAAGTCCAATTTGTTCCAGCTATTCCACTTCTAGGCATATTCCCAGAAGAACTGACTACATCATACCACAATGATATATGTGCACCCATGTATATAGCAGCACGATTTGTAATAGGCAGATCTTGGAAACAACCTAAATGTCCGTCAACTGAGGAATGGATAAAAAAGTTGTGGTATTTTTCTACAACGAAGTACTACTCAGCTATAAAGAAGGATCACATTGAGATATTTACTAATATTTACTAAAATTTATTTCACTTATGAGACTATACTCATAAGTGAAATAAGTCAAATTCATATGTATAAATACCATATAGTCTCATTAGTGTAAGAAATAATACAAGCACATAAGAATTTATAGTAATCATTATTCCCCATTACATTGCTTTGAAGCCTTATAATGATCGCATTCATTAGTTCGAATGGGTTTATACTGCTATATTTGATTTTCTTTTATCTGTGATGGTATGAACAGCTATTTTGAAGAAAACAAGTCATTATAATAGCCAGTACTGATACAATATCATCTTACTCTGAAGTCCTACAATGCTTTTGCTCTTCTGTTTCCATTGGCTCTATCATGTTGTATCTTATTAGATTGTATTATCTGTGATAATATAAACAAATTTTCTATGCAAAATGAGATAACATAGTAGCCATTGTTTGTTTTCTGTTATTTGGTTCAGAATGACCTATAATACTCTGATTCTCATGAATGGTTTTATAATATTTTGTTATGTTGGAGACTATTGTATATGAAGCCATGGTCAACTATTTCAGAGAAAGAGACATTGTGGTAGTTACTGTTCATTATGGTTTGTCTTCAGGTGAAATACTGTGTTGCTCAGATTGTTCTGTTCTGATCTGCTTTGTTAGGTCCTGTTTTGTCTTAATCTCTTTAAAATAAAAAAAAAAATGTTGAATATGTACGTGTTTTTACAATAGCGTATTTGGCTTCTGTGTGTGAGTCCTGGGTTCAGTATTTAATTTGGAAAATAATCAATACCAAAAACAAAGCCACAAATAACATGAATAAAGTTCCATCACCTAAAACCAGTGTGAATACAAGCTCATCTTTAATAATCCTTTCTTTCACTCTCTAAGCTTAAATCCTAATTTTAAGGAAGTGTCAATAGTTTCATCAAAGATAAAGTTGCAATTTAGTTTAAAGCTCTTAATGGACAATTTTGCAGGATTCTAAAACGAGGTGATACTACATTTCATAAAATAGAATAAATATTCCTATAGGTTGAAGCCAAATAAGTTTTGGAGAAAATATGAAGAAAACAAAGACAAACAAAAACCAGTTTGTTGGTCATTTCAAAGTTAGTTTCTTTGTAAAGGGGGGCGAAAGATGTGGCATAATAGGAAACAGTTAGTTTACCTCTGAATTAGTTATCATCTGGCTACTTCTTTTGCAGATGGATTAACTTCTTTACTACTCCAGTTGAAACTGGCCTGTTACAGAAGTGTAACTAGTGTCTTATCCTCATTTCTCCTAAGGTCAGATAGACAGATTCAACTGGTGACACGGAACTTCAGCAAGATTTTTGTCCCTGTGTGTTGGTTCCAGGGTAGAAACTCAGTTGAAAACAATGCCCTCTCACAATTTTAACCCTTTCAATAAGAAAAAAAGAAACACTTCTCTTGATTTTAAAACAACTTTTTAAGAATATGCGTCTTTCACTATAAGTTGCTCAGAAAGAATGTGTTAGAAAATATTCAAATACACACATCTTTTACTTTTATATTTTAAATATCTTGTTCAACATAAAAATGCAGGAAACAGTGATAAGACAGATCAATTTTAAAAAAATGTCTTCACTTCTAAAATTAACATTCAGTGAGCTATAATAAATACAAAATAAAAACAAGTGACATAAAAGAAATTATAGTATCTTTTGTGGTAAAATATGTATGTTCTTTGATGACTTGCTGTGTTTGGACAATTCCTTTACCCTGCAATAAAAATACTCTGACCTATATTACTAAAAGTACATGTACTGTTTGGCAATCTTCAAACTATTAAACTGTTGTAGCTAAGTGGTTTCATTATTGAAAAAAAAAAAACTTTACACTGATTGGAGTCATAAATATGTCAAGAATTCATCTAAATTCATCAATAAATATCACACTACAGTCTGAGATGCACTGTTATTGACAAAATACCTTTTAAGTTTTAAAGATATCACTCAAACATATTAAGATAGAAGATACTACAAAACTTTAAATCAGCTAAGGGCATTATAAATCAAAAATTAAAAAAGAAATCAGAAATTAACAGTGAAAGATCTTTATGTAATGCAAATGCTTTGTATTTTGGATTATATCACATGAAACATCAGATTCCTTTTATAAATGTTTAATTAAAAAACCCCAAGTAGACACGATTTACCTCAGCAGCACAAACAACTGCCTGGCAAGTGGTAGGTTATGAGTTCAATTCCCGAGTACCAAAAATAAAGTAAAATAAAATAAAAACTCCAAGTGGCCTTTGATTTGATAAAAAGGCACTATAAACATAAATATCTAATAATTTTAGTGCAGTGATAGATATTAAAATTGCAAAATTTTAGAAAAATTTTAAATTGATCTTTCAGTTTACAATCTAATTTGAATTTACAAGCAATTAATTTTATTTGAACAAAGTAAGAAGTATGTATATACAGAGTACAGACTTTTAATAATATACTTTTACTTATTTTATTAAAAATGTAATAAAAAAATCAGAGTAGCTCATAATGCAATTGTTACAGGCAATTGAGTTAGGTACACAGTATAGGCAATCAGACAGTGCTGGGCCCTCAGGGCAAAAGGTCAGATACCTTGCAAGCTTGGAAGAGGTAGACACCTTTGCTGTGAGCCAGATCGCAAGACCAAAGCAAATGCAACCACACTCTAACTATAAAGATCAGGGATTGACATTCTAAATAGGTATCAATCACCTTGAGCAAGCCAGAAGGAGGCATTAACCCAACCTCTTACCAGTGAACATTCTATTCGTCATTCTTCCCTGCTTGCTACATGACTCACCTCCACATTTAATTAATCCCAATTTGATCAGTTTTACCTGAGCAATCACAATTGTAGTCTTATTGGTTGACCACAGTTCTGTCCCACCTTTTGTCCACCTGCCTTGCTAGTTTCCATTCCCAATCTTGGATCCACTTCACCTCGTGGTTTTGCTATATAAAAACCCTAGGAAAAGGCAGAATCCTCAGCAACCTGCTCGGGACTCCTTTTGTCTGGCTTTCAGACAGAAGCTCTCCTTCACTCAATAAATATATTCTGCTATTAAACTCTGTTGTTCCTAAAACTTATTCTGTGATTTTAGAAAACAGCAATTCACACCAGACATCTAGTAGATTGGAAATTTCATTCTTCTATATCATGATGATTTTAACTAACAAATAGAAAACCTGTTGATAGGATTTTTTGGTGCAAATAGAGACACACAGCGGCCTTTATTGTGGCATAGCAGGGCTGCAGAAGAGACACAGCAGACTATGAGGAAACAAAGGCTTTTTATCAGCTTACATTTATGGAGGGGTTTGGAGATGGACATGGGGGTTATATTAATCCTAGCCTGGAGGTTTCTTGACACATGTGGGACTAATGATAAGAAATCCATTTAGGGTTGAGGGAACAAAAAGGGGGAAGTCGGATAAGTAGTTGTTTCTGGCTCCTTTGCCATCCTGGACCATCACCTTGATAACTCAGCAAATTTCACATGGGCAGAAACCTGTCACCTATCTGTGGTGTTCACAGTAATAAAATATTTTAACTCTTTTGCTTTGCATTTATTACTTAACATTTGTATTCAGATTCAGTATTTATTAAGAAATACAAAAAATGAAATCTGTAAAGAGTAACTGACATAAGATATAATGTCGGAATTGTACAAAATATGATATATATGTGATATATGATATATATATATATGATATATAGAGAGACTTAAAATTGCATTATGAGCTACTCTGATTTTTTATTACATTTTTAATAAAATAAGTAAAAGTATATTATTATATATGATATATAGAGAGACTTAAAAGACACAAAAACAACAGTGAGCAAGGACTTCTTCTCAAGACCTAGCTCCAATTTAGTGATGATGTAGGCATTCATTTCAAGTGATTAAATTGTCAAACTGTAACTGAGTACACTTAGTTTATACCTTAGTGAATGCAAACCCATAAACATAACCAGGAATAAAAGAGTAAAGACTTATTACTGGCAGCAAGAAAAAGATACACTAAAGATAATTATCAAAACACTGCTTTCCTGAACAAAGAAAGTGAGGTCCTTTCTTTTCTTTTCCTTTCTGTTCCTTCCTTTTCTTTATTTTGGGGGGTGGGGGGTGGGGGAGGGAGGTTTACACATATTTCTATAAGAAAGATTGATGTATATAAACTGTATTTGAAAAAGTGGTGAATATTTATAAAAAATTAAAAAGTATTATTATAGCAAAAGATACATTGCCATTAATTTACTCCAAAATACTCTCTTCATTTCAAACATACTTATCACTCTTACTATTTTCTGAATCAATTCTGAAAATAATCTTTTGTGGCTATCTTAGGTTTTGCTCTCCTGGTGGCCTCCATATCTTAAGTGGTTTCAAAATATTTATCTTTCCTGATCATTTTCATTTTGGGAAAGACCCGGAACTGTCAAGATGCAAGATCTGGTGATTAAAATGGAAGAGAACACATCATAAAAATGTTAGGAACTTACATTTTTTCCTGTTAGACGGTAGATAGCAGTTGTATTCGTGGATTATTAGATCATATCCTGAAAGACACCCATGAAAAAGGACTTCGGGAACTGCTTCAGAAAGTGTCAAGAAGTGTGAGCTAAGTGAGTTTGAAGTGAGGGAGAGAATTTTAAAGTCTAGTAATTTCAAAGTGTTTTTTCCTCTGTAATGTGTTTCAGTGTATATTTTGATCACCCTGTTCTGATATTTTCACATTCTCTTTTATTTTTGAAGAGAATAAAATGTAATAAAACACAATAAAGTCAATGGAAACAAAACAAGGAACATGATATAGAAATTCAAAACAAGATAAAAAGAAATCAACAGTGGCTACCATAATGCCACTTGTTATCCTCACAATAACTGCCCGTACCATCAGACATTATGGTAGCCATTATTGACCCCTTACTATCTTGTTTTTTTTTTTTTTTTTTTAAGGAGAAAAGAAAAAAAAAACAGTGAAGGGGTACAAGTTATACAGATTTACAGAAGAAAAAAATGCGCAGTAGGAAATCACTAGTTAATGGATTACATATTGCCATCTTAGAAATAATTGTTCAAGTCACAAAATTAAAGCTTGTAGAGTGGACATTCCAACAATGATACTGCAAACAGTTCTGTTCAATGATCCAATAAAACTCTGTGATATCATTTTCTATCTTATACACTTAAATATACATGCAGTTATATAGTTTAGAGCACTTTCTTTTCCTCTCTTTTGTACAATGACTATTACACATTTTGGGTTGAAGTCTGTGTTGCTTTCATTGTTTCGTTTTGATTGCTTTTATTCTATTTTGATTTTTTACTATGTCTGATGGAATAGGCAGCTACTTTGAAGATAACAAGAGGCATTATGATAGCCATTGTTGATTTCCCATTTTCTTGTGTTCACATTCTTGAGAGCACTCAGCTTGATGTCACTTATGACAAGATCAAAAAATGGCAAGTATGAAAGTCTGTGGGCAAACAATTTAATATTATAATGAGTAAAGATAAACGCAGTTGAAGCAAATGAGTCAGAGTGATTTAGGGATTCTGGATAGTTCTTCTCAAGTCTCTGTGGAAAGAATTACTGGAAATAAATTGAAAGAAGGAACATCAATATTCAAATAAAGAGATAAAAACTTCCCACAGGTGATTGTCCCTAAAAGCACTTACTTTGAAGATTTTCAGTAAAATGTATTTTCATGAAATGATGCCATCAAGATCTTTCTAATTAATTTATGCTATGAATAGACAAAGATTAATTGACTCATTTAGTAATCACGTGGAAGGAGAATAATATGGTGGATCCAAAGTTAGGCACAAAGACAATCAAGGCACAGTTTTTAAATTACCTGTAGCAAGATACTAAGATTCCACAAGCAAACTAAGAACACATTCAGATACTGTTACAGAGCAGATCAAAAGTTTTACATAGCTTTAAGTGGGAAATTGAAAACCACTTGCACAATTTGTAATTCTTGTCCAAGAAAGAAATGATTAAGATTCTTTATCTGTGGTCTGTAACAAAAAGAAATATGAAAGTAGATGTGATACTTTTCTCCAGCTCTACAACATTATTTTCTACCACCTGGTAAAAATTCTAAGTAGTAGTTTACATTATAATTAGAAAACATTCTAGCATTTTTCTACTATACAAAAGACAATCTCATTTGAACCACTCATGTTGGTGCTCCTGAACTTCCTTTTATACACTAATATTAATCATTAGTTCACAATGCATGTTGCTGACACCGAAATTGACTCATAATCTTTTTAGCCCCTGAAACAGCGTTATCAAGCATAACAATTACTTTTTTATGCATTTATGCTATCAATATGTTGATTTCATAGTTCATTTCTTCATATACAACCACCATATACTTCTATTCCTATTCATGAAGGTTTCTTTTAGCTACACTCTAATTGTTTTGACTTGTACACATTTAATTTTTACAAATCTAAATGTTCATAATATAATAGCAAAGAATTCAGGCAACGACTCGTATCAAATCTGGTTCCTGGTTAATTACATTATTATTAAATGTAGAACTCTTAGCAAGTTAACTTGAAAGTCTTCCATACCTAAACACTGTTTCCTTAACCTCAGGACTGTTGGCATATATTCTATATAATTCTTTATTGTGGAGTCTTGTCCTGTATAAGATACTTCGTAGCATTCTTAACCTCTATAATAAAAATAAATGCTTCCTCCAGTCATGAAGATCAAAAATACTTCAAGACATTGCCTGATATCATTGGAGATATATTACAAGTAAATTTTCCTCAGGACTCACTGTCCTATAAAATGAAAATAGTAATTTTATGTGTTTAATAAAATCTCCAGAAGTATATAGGAAACCCAAAATTTAGTATCATCCTTTTAGAATTAGCCAGATATCAGCATTAATTAGCATTTTGTTTGTTTGCTTGTTTTTATATTTTTCCAGTTTCTCTTTTTGTGCTCCAGTCTGGTCTTAAACTCTTGGACTCAAATGATTCTCCTGCCTCAGCTCTTCAAGTAACAGGAGCTACAGAAATGAATGATCTTCTTTGAGAAAGATTTAGAATTACTTTCATCAATAATGAAAATACTACCATAAAAGATTAACTTTGTTCATATTGACGGTATTAATATAAAATGATCAGCAACTTTTACTGGGTCCTCCATATTGCTTGAGAATGTGTGTGTGTGTGTGTGTGTATGTGTGTGTGTGTGTGTTCCCCTCTGTCTTCCTGAATTTGTGCCTGTCTGCCTGTTTGTATCTATGTGCAAACATCTTCATTATTGTCAGTATACACTTATAACCTTTACCATTTTCTTCAAGAAATTTAGACCTCTACTTCAATCCTATTACAGAGCATTTGTAATAATCTTATAACCTATTTGGTATAGACTATAAAGGAAAATTGACTTAACTTGTGTCTTACCAAAAAGCCACAATATTTTGTACATTATTATATTATTGATCTTATTCTCTGCTCTGTTCTGTTGAAGAAAAATAAATCCACACTCTTTGATTACATATATATCACACTTTGTTAAAAACTACACAGATTAAGATTCTGCAAGCCATCCCTTTGGCTCAAGGATATGATGTGATTTGGACAGTAAGATTTAAGAAGCTGTATAACCAGAAGCTTTCCACATGTTTGAATTATCTGACCTTGCCTCTCCCATTTGGGTCATTTCCTTTAGCATTATAAGAATTTTCCTAAGTACCTAATAAATAAAAATTGGAATAGATCTTAACAAACAATAGTTTACCCCAGCCAGTTCTCAGAATGTATGGTATAACCACAACCTCTTAGCAGACTGGGGTATGAGATATAAATGGGTACTGAAGTAAACTTCTGTGGAGTAATTTTTACCCATGATTATTAAATTGTTACATCTTTCTAGATATCTTTCTTTAAAATTCAGTGGAAATCTATGTTCTTCCAAAAGTCAGCTTCACTCTATTCTGTGTTTTGCTTCCTTGGCATTCATATTCAGTGTACCAGACACTGATCTCTGATAGACATTTCCCACTCCAAGCCGGGAAATTTTCCCTCCGTAGCTCTCCTTGTAACCTTCGCACATGCCCTTCCTTCTCTTCCTGCCCGAGTTCCAATCCATGTAATCAAGGCTCCTGTATCTTCCTGTTTATGTCCTTAATGTGTTTTAAATTACTTAGAAACATTACAGAAGAGTAAAAGAAGATAATATTTTATACACAAAAAACTATGAATTTTGATGAGAAGAAAGTAGTATTGAGAATTGGGAAAATGCAAAATAAAAGTGAAAACATGACTCATTTATAACCTATGGGACAGAAGAATTTCAAATGACTATTGCTATAAAGATGGGTGAAGCGATGGGCAGCCTCAACAGAAATTAAAAATGTGAATTCATTCTGTATAATTCACTTTGTGAGATTTTTTTTTTTTTTCTGTAAAAGCTCCTTGGAGCATCTCTGCTGTACAGAATGAAGCTGAGAGAAGACAAAAAAATAAAGTATTTAATATTTTTGAAACAATATTGCAATGTTTTCTATTTTTATGAAGATCATAAATATTGAGATGTATGTTAATGATTCATAATCCAAAATGATTGCTAAATAAGTCTCAGACACAAAGTAATGACAGTAAAGTAATCGAATATACAAAAGAAATTATCAGAGGAGAGTTCATGATGTATAATTGAATTTGAAATTCTGTCTAAATCAATTAAAAAAAAACTCACCAAAAAAGACTAAAAAAGAAAAACAAATAAGAAATTAAAATGGAAAAACGGGGAAAAAATCTCACTGAACAATTATAATAGAGCTAATGTATTTTTAAAATATATCATTAATATCTGAGCAATATAAAAACTGAGTCATATAAGAGGCATAGAAATGTTAGGCAAGATTGATTCCAGAAAATTATCAAAATAGAAGACATTAAAAATTACAGAAAACTATGTTCAGATGAGTTTGAAAACTTAAATAATATATAAAGCTTTCTAAAATATAACGTAATAAAATTAGCTCAATGAAGTCAGTGAAACATGGAAAGTATAAACAAACTTACTATTAGAAAACTGAGAGAGTGCTCTGATAAAGGTCTGTCCTAAATAAACTGAATTTACTTTAGAAGGGAGAGTTGTACTCAGTCTTTAGCAATCAGATAACTACAACATTTCTTATACTATTCTTGAGTGTTTAAAAATTACTTTTCTAAGAAACAAGCATGCCATTAATCCTAAAATATAGTTAGGATATTCTTCATGCTGCAGTATCAGTAATAACAGATCTTAAATAACCTATCAATGGGTATTATTGATTAGCTTCCATGTAGCAGAAATTTCAAAATAGAATAAGATAAAATTTTAAAGTGTCAAGCAATATCTAATATACACAATTTAGAAATGCCTGAAATTTTTAAATTCATACTAAGTCATTCAATCAACAATAGAATAAATGTGATTATCGAACTTGAATTTAGTTGCCTCAAGGATCTCTGCTTCTGTTTGCAAACTACATTTTTGAACTTTTTGTGAGAACAAAAGGAGCAGTTAAGTGTAAAACATTTTCCAACCGCAATTTTTTTTTCCTCATGAAATATCCTTAGTTAGTGCCTCCTAATACCTGTAAGTATTGGAACTATTCCAGTAGCAGCACAAACAGCTTTACTGAGCTTCCAGTCTACTGTGAGAGGAGAGATGGAAACATCATACAACATTTATGTGTAAATGTTACATGGTGAAAAACAAAGCAGAAAAAAAACTTTGGATTTGTTAACAGGATGCCCACCTAAGACCTGCTGAGAGCACAGCATATCAGTAGATGGCTGAACATAAAGAAACAATCCACGGAGATATACAAAAGATTATACGAATCAGAAGGAAAAAAATTTCATCTGATCTGATGTACAAATATTCCTGTGTTTGCAAAGAGCTGTGGAGCTGGAAGACAGTGAGCCTGAGAGCAGTACAAAGTGATGTGAGAAACTTAGCAGGAACATGGCGGGCCTCGTAAGCCTACGTGTCCCAACTGCTTTTTCACTGTGAATGAACAGGGAGCAGTGGAGAACTTTTCAGCAGAGTTGTGAACGTGAGATGAGTTACATTTTAATAAAGGAATTCCTGCCATGGCATTGAAGAAAGATTCGCTGGAGAAATATTCACTGAAGAAAGATTCAAAAATCTAGGAAAGGGAGCAAATCTATTGTAGTAGATGCAATAGTGAGTGAGGTAAGAGCATGTCAAAGGTGGGTGACATATAAAGGAAAAGAATTAAAAAGGACATTTGTGTTTTGGCTTAGGAAAGAAAATTCTGTTGACATTCATTGACATAATTAGGAATTTTAAAATGTGGGTTATTATGTAATTTATCAGAATATAGATACTAAAATATATTTATTAGAAGATCCAACGTTAAAGTTTTAATCAAATTTGAATTACTTATTAGAAATTCAAATGCAATGGTTAAAGGAGTAGTTGTATGAATGTGTGGAGCACACATAAGCTAGAAGAGCTGGGAGGAGGAGATGTGCATGGGCAGTACTAATGAAAATGGTGTCATCTACAGTTTTGCATCAATGTTTTCTTTCTTTTTAAATTTGTTTTTGGTACCAGGCATCAGACTCATGACCTCACACTTGCCAGGCAGTTGCTTATTAAATCCCTGGGTCAATGTTTTCAAGGGAAAAATGTAAGTTGAAAATACAGAATCAATATAAAAATGTATGGGATAACTAAAATTTCTATATCAATTGTTCAATAGGTAACATTCAATGAATCAAAATTTTGTGTGTGTGAAAAAGAAATATATTAAATGGTCACGAGCCACCCTGAAAAATCCTTCTAGGACCAAGTGAGAATTTTGTTAGCAAATTTGTGTAAAATGGGGGCATATGTGTTTGTATGTGATTTTTATAAAGGTATATGGTTATATTCATTTATCAAATAACATTGTAGTCAATTGAATCAATTAAAAATGCTCTTTTAATAAGCAGAAATGTGCTTTGCCAAATGGAATGCTTGATACATTGTGTTAACTTGAGAATTTTAGAAGTTTAACTAAGTGACTCAGCAGGAGGCTAGGGCCCTTACTTTGGAAACATCCTTATCCTGGGCAAAAAGGAGACATAGAGATGGTGTGAGTGCTATCCTATCCAGGAGTGAGTGGGACAGCCTAGTTATAATATAAAAGAGGAAAGAAGCTTGCTTGCCCTGTTTTGTTTTTGTTGCTTTTGTGGTCTTCTGCTACCTGGAACTGCTGATCCTGTGCCATGCCATCCTGCCTTGGAGCCAGCTAATTATGAATTAAAACCTCCACAAACTGTGAGCTAAACCAGTCTTTCTTTAATTTTGGCATATGAGTGTTTTGTCCCAAAATAAGAGGAAAAGTAACCAAGACACCAAATTTTATTTTCCTTCCATACTTAAAGGAGAAAATACATTGAATCTCTATCTAGTGCCAAACACTGTGCCTGGAAATACAAGAGGAAAAACGATAGTCAGTATGTGAGCATATTTTGTTTTCTTTTTTCTTTTTTGGTACGACTGATCAAACTCATGACCTTGCACTTGCCAAGCAGCCAATTATGCCACTGAGCTAAAACCCCAGCAATAGTCAGTATGTAATCTAAAAAACACTGTAGCTGAAGGGAAGTCAGATTCAGGAATTATAATAGTTTTTTAAAATGTCCTGATAAAAACTACACTGTTCATTTGAATACTGAAGTATTCAGTATTTTTCTCCTAGTTTAAGTCTTATTTTGATGATAAATCTTTCCAAGTGATTTTGGACAGCTTTCTGAATTAATTATCTCTTCTAATATTTAAAAGCTAGAAGACTGAGAGAGTGAAGCTGAATCACATATGTATGGAAAAAAAAGGATAAGAGTGAAGGATAAGAGTAAAAATAACAGGAATCATCCAGAGATATAAAGCAAATCTGCATTTCTAATAAGTTTTCCAGGCATGGACTGGTAGATGTTCTGTGTGTTAGGGCAGTGTTAGGAACAAATTTGGAGAGATTTCAAAGATCAAATCAAACAGAAATATACAAAGCAGTTTGAAGTTAATGATTTTTGTGTTATCAACAGCCTTAATCAAACCTGAATTTCTGTTCAAATAACCATCTTTCCCTCCTCCTGAAAAATGAATTCCATTTCTAGAAAGGAAAATAAAAAAAATTAAAGCCTCAATAATTATAACTCCAATTACAAAATGAATAAACAAATAAGATTTGAAGACAATTTTATCTGAATCCACTGCTCCCATGTATGTGTGATAACGGGACTTGGGGAAGACAAAACCGATAATAAAAAGCAATTAGAAGAATGTGGTATTATTACTAATTAAAGAATGTAGTGCAGAAATATGTTTTATGGTATTAAGGAATAATGAACAAATTTAATAATACAAATTGCAAACTGTGAAAGGGAAGGAAAAATGAAAAACAAGCTCAGGTATTGGAAGTGAAAGACCAACACAATTGCAAAAAACATATAAAACATTTAAAAGTAAGTATACCAAAGTGATGATAAAATGAAATCAAACTCATCTGACAGTTTAAGCTAATAGCAATTACAATATACATTTAGCACTATTGTTTTTTGACAGCACCTGGTGACAGATTTTAAAATGATTGCCTTTGCTATTGGTATTGTGTTATTCTGAAGTACTGAAAAGTAGAAAAAAAAAACAAATTTAATCAATCATTATCACAGTTACTTTTGCTGACAAATTTAATACACAAGGTTTAATTCAAAGAAACTTTTTTCAGTGTTCCTTGTGCAAAATACAGTATGAATCACACAATGGAAAAATCAGGATATCAGACAAAAATTTAAGCAAATTCAAATATCAAACTTGCCAAAAGTATAAACCTATTCTGTATGCATTTACTGCACATCTGGTTTCTCCCGTTATGGTTTCCAAGTATTCAGCAACTATGCATATAATATAAAACTGTGCTTTAAGGAATCCATAAGAAGTCTTCTACTTTACCTGGAGTTTTTCACCTTAGTTTGCTGTACAACAGTGTTCTACTTCTTGAGAACCGTCAAGAGATGCTAGTGTGAAACTGATCTGAAGACAGAACTGTTCCCACTAAAGTAAGCACTGAGTCACTCTGACAAACTTGTGTACTATTCCCTCAAGTGGCTCATCAGGTGACAATTAGTTTGGTGTATAAAGACTTGGAAGACTAGTCCTAAGTTGTTTCTTTAACAAATGGTATTGTAGTCAGGGTTTGCAAGGAAAACAATTTAATACAGGACACATAACTTATAGAATTATTTTATAATGGTCACCCAAAGAGTCAAACACAAAAAAAGTGCAGGAAATCAGTGCACTACACTGAACACCCAAAGCATCTGGCTGAGAGCCTGGGTCTCATGGCAGTGTCCTGCATGAGTCCATCTGAAGACATACAGCCTAAGACAAGTCTGTTTCACAGATCTGCACTGGGAAGGCTCAAAACTATAAAATCTGTGCCAGTGTGATGAAGGATCTGTGCCAGGAGGTGAGGAATTTGCTTTGGGGCCAGGATGCAATGATCAAAGCAAGAACCAGAGCTCCCCAAAAAGTTCCACAGCCATCCTCAGTGACAGCGAGGTCTTGAGCTCCTCTGATGATGAGAACAGCTGAGTTCAGATGAGGAAGCCAGTGTGACAAGCCCTCCAGGAGAACTAACAGCATCAGGAGAACCAAAAACACTCTTCTTCCCCTGCAGTTTTCTCCTTTTTAAGTTGTTAGCAACAGTTACCAGGCGGGTCATCCACAATAGGCACCACAGTGATTCACGTCAGCTGGGTGTTACAAGATGCCCACAGTTGTCAATCTACCACAGATGGCTTTGATGCCAGGGATACACAGTTCACTATGTTGAAGAATAAAATGTGTTCTATCACATATTTTCTTCAGCTCAGAAATTAAATTTAGAATTTGGTGCATGAAGAAAAAGCATCCCAAGAGGAAACAATTACCCAATCACTTTAAAGTGAAAACTAAAATAGCCACAAACATGCCGCAGAAATTAAATAAGGCGTGGAGTTAACTCTAGCGCTTTCCAGTTACTCTTATCTTTACATAAGGAGATAGAATTGATATTGTCCACATGTGAAAATGTACCTAACATATCTTAAAGATAGTTGTGTAGTTAAAGTGATTCCAGATTTTCTCTTGCATGCAGGAGGCCTTAGATTCAATCAGAAAAACAGTAAATTTCAGAAACAAGAGTATTTAATTGTAAGAGTATTTACATTTCAAAAGAGAGGTAGATCCAGTAGCTCAGTCATTTTCAAGTGACACTATTATAATAATCAATTCTGAACACTTATTGAAACATTTTTTAGTCAAATGTAAAACATTCTTCAAAGTAACTAAAACTGATTTTTAAGTTACCAAGAAGTTCTTGACCTATAGAACAAACGTGTAAACAAGGTCTTGTGATTAGATTCTCTAAGAACAAGCACAGTAACAGGGAGAGGATTACTACCAAATAAAAAGAAAATATCAGTGAATATACTCTCAAAGATGTATAATATATAATAAATCAAAAGATTTCTAATAACAGATCATACATTGAATTTTCACTTAGATCATTCCAAAATAACATTTATTTTAGACATAACTGCCAAGTAATGGATAATCATTATAATTCTTAAATATTCTCAAGCATGAAAATGAATTTCTAGTTTAATTTAATATTTTAAGAAATTTAAAAGTAATCATAAGGCAAATAAAACAGTAAAATAATCAAACAATAAATCTATCAATAATTCTATATACTTAATTTTAATATGGAAATTTTAGTATATTAAAATTCATTTCAGTTCTAATTTTCACTCTCAGAAAAAAATGATTTTAAGAATTGCAGTACCTTTTCATCTCTCCCCCATAGTTAAGCATGTATTCATATAAATATAACTGACATACTTTATGAGAATATGCACTGAGAAATTTAAGAGTCAAAGGAACACAACTACTGGTTATTAGCAAAAACAATTTTCTATTCTAAGTTTCAAAGGAAGGAAAATAATTCTTTTCCTTCCATTCTTTACACTTTCTTTCTCGATAGCTGAACATATTTTAATTAGAATTATTTCAGATATTAATTGAATATTTTAAAACCATATTCTCAATCCCAGTTTCTAATTAGTTGTAAAGTGCATAAAAAGAAAAACATACATGTCTTTTTTTATTATCCACTTAATTATCTTTAAACAGTGGAAAACTCTAGAGGGTATTGAATTTGACAAGAGGTAAATGAAATTCTTCATTGAAAGTTTCCGGAAACTTCGTCTTCCTAGAAACTTTCATGCTTTGATTTTTGAACTCAGACTTTTTCTCCAACTTTTCCTGAACTACATCCAGTTCCTGTGCTTTGCCTATTAATTTGCTACAAACTAGTTTGTCCCCGCGATGGGTAAAGGTATAGATTGAAACTATTTCTGCAAATAGCACAGCATGCCTTTCCCAATTTCTAGCCAGCTGCACCTGCCACCCCAGACTCTCGCGGCTGCTGCTAATGCCTCGTGCAGCTGTGCCGCGCAGTTCCAAGATTCCCCACGCCTGCGTGCTGGCACCCTGCCATATGAAAGGAAATGCTCTCTGATCAATAAACAATGGTTGTTTTTGAAAGCCAGCTTCTAGGTTGACTAAGTAAGTTGTTGCTAACAAAATAAATAAATAAATAAAAGAAAAGAAAAACTATGATACGGTGAACAACATGCTATTTAATGTAATCACTTGTTCATATATACTATATTTAGAATAGTTTGGTATATTAGTTAAAGAGAATTCACGAAAATAAATTCCTGACTTTTCCAGGAATATATATAAGAATACAAACAAATGAAAATAAAATATTAGCAAATAAAATGACCTCCTGCTATTTAGACAAAGTAAATATGGCCTTATTTATAGTCTCAAAATGAAATTGCATACTTGGTATGGCTACCTTTAAAAGTTTCATAAGGATGAATATTGTGTGATGAAAAACTGAAAGCTCAGATTCAATGATTATTTTCCACCACCTACATGATGCAATGAAAATATACTAATATGACAGCAAGTATTTTACCCCCTTTCAACCTTCTATTTATTATTTTTTACTTTTTGTCACAATCCCAGACTTCAGCAAAGCTGCATCACTTTCATCTTCCAGGTACAGCTAAGGGTTTCTGCTTCTCTGTCTGTTCAGGTGTAAAGATCAAACATATTTAACATGTGTTCATCCATATGAAGAAAATATTCATCATGATGCTACAAAAGCAAGAAAAGAAACTCTTTTTTCTCTCAGAAGCACAGCCTCAAATAAGCTAGTGTGTGTTTCCATGGAGTATGCCATGAAGGTACCCAAGATTCTCCTTGTCCTTTCAATACATCCTCAAATGCCACTGGACATCTTTCAAGGCCAGTATCTGATTGTAAGGATCACGACGTTTAATATTGTAGGCACTCTAAGATTTAAAATTACTAGTAGTTGGGGTATGATGTGGCTGTTTCATTCTGTGATTTCCTTTGTTCGTTTTCCTTTTTTGATTCTTTCTCCAATAGCTTAATTCTACCCAAAACGATTCTGATTCCTTCACCAAAGTCTCTTTTCACCTTCACCAGGAAATCCATTTATATTGCTTTCTCAAAGACAATGACCAGCAAAATTAGTTGTAGGTTGTCTTCTAAACTTCATTTTTTTTTCCTGGAGAAAGAGGTGAACATGTCTAGTGTAGGCAGACTCATCCTCACAGGATACCTAGTAAGGAAATAAAACTGAGAAGCTTCTCAGAAGCAAGATTCTTAAATATCTACCTTTAATATTTTAACATAACCAGAGAACATTAGAGCAGGTATTACTTTTATAGCATTACAATTAGGGAAAATGATGCTTTAAGAATCAGTAAAATTCATGAAAGCTATTAATTTATACACACACACACATATATGTATATAATCTATACATATTATAGATTAATACATATGTATATAATCTATACATGTAGCATGTATAACTTTCTTCACAACTATTTCAGTCTCCACTGTCTTTCTGGCTTTCTCTCACTGCATAATCCTGAAGTTACTGGTAAATGCTTCAGGAAGATCTTGGTTCAGAACCGTTTTAGATTTAAAGACTCAAAGACAAAAGAGTTCCGGGAGAAGCAAGGCCATGTTGCAAAGGAATGAATGCTAGGATGAGAGAAATCAGTGGCTAAAAGATTTCTATTAGAAAGTATTTCTGCCAAAGCTGGCAACATCAGTTTTGTGACAATAGGAAAATTACAAATACAAAAATATAGACAGCACCTCCACTCCACAGAGTAGGATATAAAGAAATATGAAATTAGAAAGATAATTAATTAAGGTCAAGTAAATTTAGAGTTTTCAGTTTGTTTGCTTTTGGCTCAATAAAAGAAATATTATCATTTTTGCAAACTTACCGAAGTATTATGAGTGAGAAAGAAAACTACTTGATGCAAAATATAGAGGCAAAGTTATCTGAGTAAATCCTATATCAACATGGGAATACGATAGATGGTATATGACTGAGAGTTTAGCCAAAGTAAAATATGTAAACTATTTTTAAAAAGTGTATCTAGAAATGCTACATAAGTGACACCATATGGTAGACAGAGCTGAACAAATGATTTTCTTGTTGCTGTTAATTGAATTTTAAAATAGGAAGTAAATAATCCCAGTGGAGTTCTAAGAAGGTGACACTAGAGATCTGAAGATAGAGCTAAAGGTTTTGCATGTCAAAGACTAAATAAAACAGCTGGTAAAATTTCTGGTCAGAAAATATCATCAAATTTGGATAACATTAATCTTAATTGAGATGCTGAGCTGGTTGTTATTTTCAATAGCCCCTTGCAGTTCTCTGTAGATTGACACAAAAGAGTAGGAAAGATATTATTCCTTAACAGTTAATATTTGGACAAGCAATTGAGACAAAATATGGGGTATATGGTTAAAAAGTAGGAAAATACATACTGATGGTTGAATCTGAAAATGATGATTTGTTGGGTGAAATAAAATGAAAAACTGTAAGAAATACAGTAATGTAGTCTACATTGGAGTAGATAAATTTTTGAAGTTGGATTACTAGGAGTTAGACAGAAAATGAGGGTTTATGCCTACAGTGTGGAGTTTATGTGATTGATATTTTGGGGAGTTACAGAAATTATTAACGACAAGATTTATAATGTGCCAGGGAGTAAGTCAGATGGGTGTCTAGAAGTGAAGCTAAGTGAGGAAAGAAACTGATAACTACTACACTAGACCAAGAAGCTACTAAATCCTAGTAAGTAGCCTACTGAAATAAAATGGAATATTAATGATGGTATTTAAAGAAAAAAAATGGCAGTGAATAGGTAACAAAATTTCCAAATTAAAAAAAAATAAATAGCTACAAAAGAATGAGTTGGTAGAATTTTGAAGGTCAGAATAAAGTTGTTTATTTTTTAAAGAATAAAAGAAAAATAATTTGAAATTGAAATAGGAGTTAAGAATGCCAATTTAAAATGTAGTCTAGAAATGGAAAACTTGCATAGAAAGAATTGGTGTAAAGACACTCAGATTTCAGCTTGAGCAGTAGGTATCTTTTTTAGTAGGGAGTGATGATATGTAAGACTTGCTGGCAGTCTGCAATAAACTCTGCTCATATCAATCTAAATGTTTATGGTTGTTTGTTTGCTCATTTTTTTGTTTTAAGAAAATGGCAATTGATGAGAGATGAAATCCTAGAGGTGATCACAACAGTGATCTTTAGAATTGCATGTGTATCCGAATCATAGAATTATGAATAATAAGGGAATTCTGGGCTTCTTGTGCTATCAAATAAACAGAAATAAAAGACATGATGACACTATCCTAATGATCCCAGGGCAAATATTGGTGGCAAGCTGTGATACTGCAGAGAATGAGAATTAGGCATGCTGCCAGAAACTCAATTTCTGCTGAGGGAAAGAAGGAGAAAAACAAAAATAAAGCAGGACATTCATGCCTAAAGAAAACTGAAACAACTCAAGAGGAAAAAAAATATTTAAGCATTCTTATGAGTACATTTAACGAGTTGTGAATTTTCTCATATTTATACAAACATATAGTGGGATACAATGAAAAGGATTCACAAACCAGAAAAATACTCCTAGGTACTAAAATGATTGTCAAATTAACAAAAAAATAAGCCAACTAAAATGACAATTAATAGATTGGAAGGTTGTAATGAAAAGAAAATACAGAATAAAGAATAAACCAAAAATCTTATGAAAACCTTAGGCAAAATTTTTTAAAAAATCAACTAAAAGTTTAAATAATAATGTACATACTACTGTGTAGAATTATGAAGTAAATATTCAAAGGAGAAATAAGAGACAAGAACCTTGTTTTATGAACAATTGTATTCTAGAGAACAACCAACAGGCTCCAAAGAGTGGGCCGAAAAGTCAGAATGAGGCATTTGTAAGATTCACCGGGGCTCACACGGAATTATTTTGTGCTGCATTTAGACTATTCAAAGAAACAAACAAATCTACAATTCAAACTTAGCACACCTTGCATTGGGACTCCAAACAAAAAGTAGATGGAAGTACACTAATCCTGGCAAGAATAAAACCCGACTTCAAATCATCTTCATTATGAAAATATATTAAAATAATGCAGTATTCTCAGTGTCTCTATTTGTCTGACAGAGCAAATTTCAATTCTATCTGGGTTCAGATAATATC
The DNA here is from genome assembly GCF_034190915.1 of Cavia porcellus. Lineage (NCBI taxonomy): Eukaryota > Metazoa > Chordata > Mammalia > Rodentia > Caviidae > Cavia > Cavia porcellus. Next base: position 31,999,157 of record NW_026947497.1, read on the forward strand.
TTTATAACATTTCTAAATTTAATTCATATAACCTATCCATCAATGAATCAGAAATAACCATACAAAATAAGTGAAAATTATATGTCCAAAAAGAAAACATTCAAAAATATATAATAGATAAATATAATAGTTTCCTTATACATATCTTTCAGTAATTCAAAATAATTTGGAGAAAAAAAATTAACAATAAATTACAGAAATTGAAACTCTCTTTAAAGCCTAATATAATATTTCTACACATAAAATATAAATATGTAAATTGATAACTTGGTAGATGAGATCAACCAGTAATTAAATGAAGATAAATTGAAAAGTAGACTGGGAAGAAAATTCAAAACAAAAGTTACAGACCAGAAAAGGCAGCTCTGAATTCTAACCCAGCTACACTGGAGGCTGAGACAGGATGGCAAAGGTAAAGCCTAGTGTGTGCAACTGAACAACATGGTGAGTCAAGGTAAAGATTGAAAGAGCTAAACTAGTTCAGTCATAGAGTGCTGGCTTGATGTGCGTGCACTCAAGGATCAACCCTCAGTAGGGGGAAAAGACAGAAGGAAGGAAGGAAGGACAGAAAGGAAGGGAGGCAGAGACAGGTTCAGACAGATTTTTAACTCTGTAGCCCAGGCTGGCCTCAAACTCACAGTGATCCTCTTGCCTCAGCTTCCCAAGCTCCCAGATTTCGGGTATGCACCACCACACTCAGTTCTAGAAGGAAATTATAAGCAGGCAAAATAAATAACAGCAACAAAGAAAGACGAAAAAAAAAGAAATAACTGTGACACTATAATAATAATAATAATAATAATATTTAATTCAGAAACCAGACAGTTGTAAAGATATTATATATAAAAATAAATTTTAAAACTAAATTTAAAAATAATACAAAATTCAAAAATTAAACAAAATTTTTAAAAATTAAAGAAATGATGCGTAAAGAAATTTACTTATTTTGGAATGTAAAGACACTCAAGAAAAGCAAAGCATATTAAATCCAAATTTGCTATGCAGAGACACACCAGACTAAAAAAGCTCAAAACTAAGATGAAAACTAGTAGGAGAAAGTCATAATTTTTTCCAAGTATTTACCAGAAATGCTGAGATATTTCTGAAAAAAAAAATGTTAAAGAAGATAATAGAATTGTATAAACCAATTTTGAAAGGGAAAAAATGTTGACAAGTTAGAATTTTAGAATGAGAGGAATTAACTGTCAATATAGAAATGAAATAAAATCACTGTCAGAAAACAAAAAGAAAGACAGTAATAAATATTACTGCAAGCTCTTGATAAAGGCCACGTGGAGTAGTATTCTTCAAGCCAAAAATTACTCCCCCTTTGGAAAGTCAATATGAGCCTAAAAATGTCAATATGTGGGTAAATCTAAACAAATATATACTGTTTTTCTCAATAATGATGATGTAACACTGGGTGTTAAAATGAATGCTTAATATAAAAATAGAAATTTTGAAGAAAGTGAAATGGTTAGAAATCCATGCTCTGCTACTGGCATAGAAACATACCTGAGAACCAGTAGAACAGACTGGAAGATGCAGACACTACAAACAAACTCAGCCACCTTATCTTTGACAAGGGGTCAAACATGTTTACTGGAAGATAGCCTCTTTATGAATAGTGGTGGAAAAGCTGGCTCTCTAAATACCAAATTGCAATGCACTAAAGTCAAAATGGAACAGAGATCTAAATATTAAAGCAGAAACACTAAATCTACAGGAGAGAAAGTAGGCTGTGATCTTGAAAACGTCGGGGTACACAGAGTTTGTGAACAAAATCTAATTTACAGACAACAATATGAAATGCATTAACTATTATTATTCTCCTGTTATTTTGTTATGAAATTTTATTTCACTTCTTTTTTAGAAGAAATCCATGCCCTTTTACTAGAAAGAGGTAAAATATTTATATTTGTAATGTCAATACCATTAGAATTTATAAATTTCAGGATAACCACTAAATGAATTGAAGAAAAATAGCAAGCTAGTGATGAAGAATATCTAAAATATTTGTGGTGTTACAAATTAATGCATCAAAGGAAAGCCTGAATTCTAGATATAAGAAGAAAAATATAAAATGCTAGATTTAGTTCTAGTGATTTCATAATTAGATTTCATAATATAGATTAATATAAATAATCTATATTTCATTAGCAGATGGATATTGATCTGGTTATTAAGAACAATGAGTAAGTGAATATACACTACAAATATAAGGAAGCAGAAAGTATGAAAGTAGAAAAAATAAACATGAATTTTCCCAAAAGAAACACACTAGAGGTGTGCTAAAAGCATGTAATATAGATTTGGAGCTAAAAGTAATAATTATTAATCAATATGATCAATCTGAATATGATCAATATTCAAGTACATGGAAACACAATTATTCTAAGTATAACATAGAATAATATGTGTCACTGAAGAATTTCCCAATACATAACACCAAAATTAACTTCAATAATAAAGGAAAAGAAAAAAACATTCTGTTCTTATGGCTTATGGAAGTTTAAAAAAAATTTAGTTTTGTTAGTATAAGTTTGCAGTCATAATGATTCCATTCCTCCCTGGGGGTTAGTTCATGTATATCGTAAATTCAAATCCTCTTTATGTCCAATTTCCTTTCCCTCCCTGCTTTCTACTTTCCCTCGGTTGCCTTTGTATTAATCACACTTGGCTCAGTTACCAGATGAGAAAATCTCACAAAAGGGAAGAGTCGAAGATCTGATCAGTGTGATGAAATAAACTGACTTGATCAGGTTATCTGGAAATCCTGCAGGAGACAACCACAGAATCCACAATAATTTCAAACATTCACAGGTTAACTGCTGAATTTCAGTGGATACTATGAATCTATACTATTTCTTCTTTTGTTCAAGGACTCCTGCCTCTTCTCATTCTCAACATATGATACATCCATGTGGCTATATTACTAATTTGGAATCTATTAGTAATCTATATTCTCCTTTGTTCTATTTATCATAAGCAAATGTATAAGAATATGTATTTTAATTTACAATTACAAAGGAATGTCAGAGTTTAGCTGTGTTGTACAATATTCCCTGGTTGTAGAAAACTCTTTCAGTCTGAATCATCTATTTTTACTTATTTACTCAGACCTTACACTCTATGTAAATTTCTTTCTTGAAAATTAATCTGCAGGAATCAAGCATTTGTATTTCCCCTGTTTTATATTTTCAAAGTATACTTTAATATAATCCTCAAAAGACATTCTCTTCTCCTAATTGGGGATATGTTTCATTATTGTTCAGAATATTATTTGTTGTTGAAGTGTGCATGCACATGTGTGGGGATTGTTCCTGGGTGTGAGGACATGGGGAGTTTGTATGTGTTTACATGCAACAGCTGCGTTTCTTTAATTGACATAATTAAATATTTCTGTTTCAATTATTAGTCTCTGATAGCTCGGCGGGAGATGATATGCTTAACATGTACAAGGACCTAGGTTCAATTCCAAGCACTAATTAATTAATTTTCAGTCTCCTCCAGCATCTTTACTGTGAAGTTTATGCAATTCTATTAGCTCTGAGTCCTACTCTGGAAATCTCCACTATGTTGGTTACTCCACTAACAAGTTACTGTCTTAGAGAATGCTAGGCACAATCTTTGAACAGAAAATTAACAACCATCTCTCCAACAATGAATGGACTGATGAGAACATCAGGTCAGCCCCCGATATCCGCTTTACCTCAAGATACACACAAGGTCAAGTACTTTCATAATCTTTCCTGCAGCTGTCTGCATGGCTCTGAGGACAAATATTTCCATAAGCTGTACTCTGTGCTCCTCAGAATGGTACTCCAGGACTGGATTTTGGCCACTTTAACTTGTCCTTACCAGGAAATTACCACATCAGTTTCCTTGAACCACCCATGATAAACACTAAAGGACCAACTTGGAATAGCATTTTTCAACAGATTTTCAGATTTGCTGAGACAAGGTTAATGTTAAATGATCCTCGGGTGATCTGTAACGTGAGGACTCTGATTATTTTTCAAAACCAATGTATGATTTTCTCAGGCCCGGTCATAGGCCGTTATAATGGTTTGCTGTAGCAGGGATTATTGGGGAAACTCTCTTAGATTTGGGGTGCCCCAAGACACTGCCATCTCTGAAGAGAAGCACAGCCTTGAACTCTGTGCCTGGTGGCTGTTCCTGCTCATCTGTGCAGTATAATGCCAGGCCCTTCATTTGAAGGTCCCCTTAAATTGTGGGAGAATAGTTCAGCCGTGCATTCCCAGCCTCCTTTGCTAAGGATACAATACAGGAGTGAAATGAGGGGACTTAAAGACACCGTTTTTCAATAGTGACTTTGAATTTAGAGCTTTTCTGTTCCTAGCCTTTTCCCTTCTTCCTTTCTTCCTCAGTGGGAAATACATGCCTCTCTGCGGGGGGGGGGGGGGGGGGCTTCATTTCTGTTTCCCTTAGCCAGAAGACACCTACCCTGGCTTTGCTGATCCTCTGCACTCTCCCCCTCTCCATGGAGAAAAAACATGGAATACCAGGTCAACCAGAAGTTTCCCCTGTTCAGCATCTTGCTTAGTCTAATTTAATGTCATTAAAGGACAGACTGTCATCTTCACTTCGGCTTGTTGTTTGTTTTGGGTTCTTTTTTTTTTTTTATTGATACATGTTTTCAATACATAATAAATACACTTGTGCTTGGGGATTAGTACATACACGCTTTTATTTTAATCCTTTTTATTTCCTGTTTTTCTCCCCTCCTTACTGTCTTGCTTCATCCCTAGAACCCTTCACCATCTGCAAACGTTCTACCTTCCTGATACGTAACGACTACCTTTCATTTTGCTCTTTACATTATTCATTGTACTTGAGTTTCTCTCTATAAGAGAGACCATATGATATTAAGCGGTTTGTGTCTGATTTTTTCACTTACCACTGTGACACCTGTTGGCACTGAATAGTTCTCTCCAGTTCCACTCAGCTGATCCCACTGTGGGTGCTGCAGCCTGCAGCCTAGATACTCCTGTAGGACTCAGGTGATTCCCTAGCTTCTTAGAGCGTTGGTTTCTGAGAGTTTTCACTACCAGGAATTTCTGACAGCTCAAGGCAGCGGCCACATCTCAAGTCTACACACAATAAACCAGGAAGCAAAAGCCTGTGTCAGTAAGGGTATAAAGGTCTGGTCCCTGAAGAACACCTCTGCAGCACAATCCAGTCCTAGTATTGCTTGCAGGATCAGCTGGAGCCCATGTTTCCAGCATAAACACTTCTTTGCAACTGTTTTCTCTGCCCATCTACTGCTGTCACTCCTTATAAGTGACCCCAGAACACTCCCTCATAGTCAGCTTCCCATGAAACTCAAGGGAAGAGCTGGGGACCAATGGTCAATTTTTCTGAATCTTTTCTTTTACCTTAATATGCCTCTTTTTTAGACAAACTATTGAAAAAGGAAAAATTTTATTATGACGAATATAAATATGAGACAGATGTTGAAAGAAAGTTGTAAAAAGAGGCAAAAGAATCAGCATGAATTTTTATATTTTTTGCAATCAGTATAAAAAGAAATATAAAATGTATAGTAGTTAAATAACTTTAAATATGGCCTAAAAATTATATAAAATAGTTTTCTTAGATGTGAAAATGTTTCTATGCTTATATAAGAATATATCTTATTTCTAAAAAGAACATCTATGAATACAGAACTGAAATATGATGTATGCATCTTAAAATAACTCAGAAAAATTATATAAATATAGAATATGTAGCAAATAAATTGGCTAATCTCATAGGATGGAGACTGTGTGTGTGTGTGTGTGTGTTTGTGATCGTCAGGCTTGGATCTTTTATTTTTTTAGTTTTGTACATTTGAACGTTTGCATAGTAGTAATAAATAATGCATAAAATCAAATGAAAAGGAATGAATTATCCAAAATACTACTTATTTATAAATGTAGCTACATGCATTTATCAGTTTACCTAAAATTAAGGAGGAATCAGCAACATGAAATGAACTTTAAGAATTTTAATTTTCATATGTCATTGAATCAAAATTTAAAAATGGATGATGTTCATGTTGCAAGATATGTTAATATAAATAGTTCCTTAGCATTTTGGAGATTAATGAAAACCCAAAATTAAATATTTAAAAGTATGTATTCTAAGATAGTGGAACTGTGATTTTGACAATGATAAAATGATATGATGTTGCTTTTTTGTATGCTTTCTTTTTAAAGAAAAAACACAAAATTTCATACTTTCTATACTATTGACTTTTAACATATATATTTACTATATCACTATATTAAATGATAAAATCAAATTGAATGAATAAAAGTAACCAATACTGTCTAACATAAAAGAATGCATTTTATCTTAATCATTTGTAGAGAATGTATACAATGACTCTCTCTGTGACTTGTTTTGAATGTTGGGAAAAGGCGGCATTATAATTTCAAGGACAACTATTCTCCACATTCATGTGAAAAGAAATAATTCAAGGATGAGGTTCAGCCTTCTACAGAGAATGGCTGATTATTATTGCTTATCCTTGGCACTTTGATCAAGAAGGTTCCCTGTGGGTCAATAAAATAATACAGTATGAAAAAAATCATCTGAAATATGAAAAAATGACCTTCATTGACTATATATTTTTAACATAGCACTTCAACTGTACCCAGGGATTTAAAGTATTATGACCTAGTGTTTATTTGTATAAAATACAACGTGTTTAGATTACCTTGCTATCCTAGCCCAGCTCCTGAAGAAAGCATAATTGACAACAGTAGTGATCTGCCTGAGGATTTTTCAAGCAGTTTTTATAGTTGTTAGTCACTATGATCTATGTTCCTTTTCTCTTGGCCATACGCACAGCAGTTATGGACTGTGCATCTTGCAATGCCATTTTTTTATATTTTTATGTGAAATATAAGAATGAAAAGATATCACTTAATTATCCTCTCGAGCCTATGTAAAACTTTGCCTAGGTTTCAGTGCCCTGGGTAATTACTAGCTGAAGCCAGCTCTCTGGCTTTTATTCATTCCTAGAAATGATAAAGAATTCTAGTACATACAATAATTGATAAAATGTATAATAGGGAACATTAGATTCTTAAATATCTCTTGTCCTCAACAACTTTTTATTTATATAAAATAAATCCTATTTAAAGGGTTCATGATTGGTGAATATATATACACACATATGTACATATAAATATATGTGTATATATAGACATATATATTTCTGACAGAGTAACTCATAATTGCATTGAAGAAGAAGCTATCTAAATGATGCACAAGGTATGAGACAGCTCATAAAATATTCTATTTTGAAATTTAGAAATGTAATTTATATAGTGAATTTTTTAAATTTTGTATTTTTATTAGTACTCATTTGCAATTTACACAATTTGCAATCATCTTGGGGAGTGGTTATGTGTACATAATATAACTTGGTATTTTTTCCTAATTTCTTTCTCTTTCTTTCCCCTCCCCCTTTTTCATGCTTGTTGATACTATTTGTCTTAGCTCTTGGTATGGCATATAATGTCTATATTGATTGTCATTATTAGAATTCTGTACATGGCATTTCATTATGAGTCTCATTTCCCCTCCCTTCCTCCTCACCTCTCTCCATGGACTACTACCTCATTGGAAAAGAGCTGTCCTATTGTCCCTTTCTGTCCACATTTTATCATTTTGTTGGTTTGTACTTTGCTTCACTTAAATGAGAGATGCCACATGGTATTTAAGCTTGCGTGTCTGACTTACTCCACTCAGTATTATAGTTTCTAAAAACATCTATTTTCCTACGAATGCCTCAAATTTGTCATTCTTTTAGCTAAGTAGTCTATTAAATATAAACATCAAATTTTGTTTATCCAATCATCTGTCAGTGGGTGTACATGCTGCTTCTAGGATTTAACTATTATGAATTGTACTGCTGTAAACACTAGTATGCAAGGTGATTTAAACTCTCTGGGGAAGACAGCTAGCGGTAGGACAGCTGAATCATATGAAATTTCTGGTATCAATTTTTGAGAAATCCATAAAAGGATGAAATTGGACCCTTGTCTCTCACCATATGTTAAATTAAAATCAAAGTAGATCAAAGACCTAAACATTAAAACAGAAACTTAAAAGGAAGAAAAAATAGGTAAAACACTTGAAGGCATAGCAGTAGTAAAGGATTTTCTGAACAGAACCTCAGTCCCATAATAAATGGGAGCAAGAATCAACAAATGGGAATATCTCAGACTAAAAAGCTTTTGCAGCAAAGAATTAGTCTTCCGAGTACAGAGAAAACCAACAGAACGGAGAAAAAATGTTGGCAGCTACTCTTCAGCCACAAGACTGATATTTAGAATATTCAAACAACTCATAAAATTCAAACAACTTAAAGTTAAGACTCCGTCAAGAAATTAACTAGAGAAAATAAACAGACATCCCGCAAACAGACATCCCGAGGAAGTAGAAATGATCAACAGAGTGAAGTTTTTTGCCAACAACTTGCAAATCTATCTTTGAAGGCGACGTTGAGTGCTGTAAACAAATATAAATGTTATATTCGTCCAATAAAAAAATGTTTACATATAAAGAATAATAACATGACAGTGAGAGAGAGTAGCCAGGGGCTTTGAAGAACTTAGTCTGATGCACTTTCCAGCCCTCCGTTTCTCCATCTATAAAATGGGGTGAGGATTCTGACAGAAACCTTCCAGAACTTCGGCAGCTATCACCGGCAGTGAGCTACCTGAACCTTCCCTGTAAATTCGCCCCAAGTGTTGGATAGTTTAATATAACTTAATTAGCTATAGGTCATATTCTAATACAGTAGACATCTACATTCCTTTTCTTACCCAGTTAGAGTTATGAAGAATCATTCGCTGTAACAAGGTTATTATGAAAACTTGTTTGAAATTCAAAAGAAGCACAAGTTAATCAGTCATATGAAAAATTTCACAACTTAAGAATTGTCACATTTTTCATCTGGTGCAAATATGAATGCCATATGGGAATTTAAGGTTAGAATAGATAACTGTAACATTATTGACATAATTATATTAATATATTCAAGAGATCCCATTTTATCGCAGTGTGCTTATGTGAGTACATGAAGATGATATTTGTCAGGCATAAATAGTATTTGTTAAAATACAAAAGAATACAACATAAAATCATGATATATTTCCTTGCTACGCAGACTCCTATGTCAAAAGGAATAATGTACAATCTTCTTTTGAGTGTATAATCAAATTATATAAAACTCTTGTAAAATAAGAAACATGTTAACAGATCAACCCATATTAAAATTAGTTATTTCATATATTTTTAAAATAAATTATTACAAATTTACTATTTTAAGGAGAAATTATTTAAGCATACTGCATATTCTCCCACTGGACCTAAAACTTAGAAAGCTTTTTTTTTTTTTTTAAAGAGCTCTTTGTTTTGCCTTTATTAAATTGTTTAAAATAGCACTTTGCACCACAGTGAGGTAAATTTATTCAACCTTCCTAAAGTGCTCATTAACTCCACCTCTGAATAGTGATCTACAAACGTTTGTGAAGTGTTTGTGCAGTGTTTGGACTGTGATTCACTTTTAAAAATATGTGAGTGCACTATCCTGCTATACAAAAACTTGGTGCCGTTTTTAACATTGCTTAATTAGCAGTCTGAAAGTTTTAGTTTTTCTGGAAATTTTAATAAAAAGAATAAATTTAAAAATCTCCAGTGATAACCAAGCAAATCTATCTTTATGTTATGTAAGTTCTATATATGCTACATATTGTCAAATTATATCATAAAAAGAACCACTATCACCAGCAGCATCTATTAAAGTAATAGTTGAATTTGTTTTAAAATAGAGAGCTGGTACAAAAAAGTAAGTGTCTATCAATTAGTATCACCTGAGGACTTCCCTTCATGAGACTATCACTGACATTTTAAGCATGTGTATTGTTAAACTGGCTACAGGAATGTATAATGAACATCAATGAGTTCCTTAAAGAAGTTAATTGTGACAAATCATTGCAATAATAGAGGACAAAGTGGCACTGTTTCTTTTTATGGCTATATTTTACTTTAATAAAGTAAATAGCTGTGTGAAATGAATGTTTTTAATATTCTCAAGTTAGCTAAAAGCATATACAAAGACAAATAATAATTTTCTTCTGAAAAAGAGTTGAGAGGAATCATGTATCTACAAAAATATGATATAGGACCAGTTCTCAACAGAGCCTGGAGCCAGAGGGGCTGAGTTCATCTCCTTTCTCAGCCACTGATCAAAACCTAATCAAGTATTGTCACCTTCTGACTCTACATTTCTGATGTGAAAAATTGAAATCATTACAGTAATTGCATCTACCTTAGGACATTTCTATGAGGATTATAGTTATAGGCTTTTAAACAACATACATAATATGTATGATATGAAGTTAGCAATGATTGTCAACAGTTACTTCCTTTGAAGTTCAGTGACTAGCTAGTTATTTAATTTTTGTTCCATTTCTACCCAGAAGTTAATCAAAGTAATAAATGAGTGGGTTAATTATCCAGAGAATAGATGATGGAAATCCTCTATTAGACATGAGGGGAGAACCTTAAAACTGTTCGGATTAATGAGATACTTGAGAAAGAAAACAGAGGAATAATCATGTCATTCTCCATTCAATTTTCCCAGGAAATGCATGGTTTAGGGCCCACTCTTATGTAAGTGAGTTGCCCCATGATTGCCCAGGAAATGTAGGAAATGTGGCTGCTGGGGCTTTGGGAATGGTGGCCAGTGGTTATGGCAATGGATTGGGCGTCAGCGGCTTTAGCCTTGAGCCCTTTGGCAGTTGAACTAAACTAAGTATTTTTATATAAAAACATTTCCCAGATGTTCAACATTTTCATAAAAATATTTCCTTTTGAGGGCACAGTTACCTTGCTGCAGTTTAACATTCCTTGTCCCATGTTTTCTTTAGATGTAATACATTACTCTCGGTAGCATTCTGATGTTCTAACACAAAATATTTCAGCTAATCTTCTATAATTCCTCCAGCAGCCATTGTTTAATGAAGCTAACCTTAAGTGGTAAAAGATATTAAGAGTAGTCACAATCTGGTTGCTTTTCAGCTGGCATGGATTTTTGCACTTTTGGGGGCACAAAGCTTATAAAAGTATACTTTAGAAGCACAACAAAGCTTTCAGTTCTTGAAGTATATTCAATTCAAATTTAGTAATACAGGAATTTTACCCATCTTATTTAAGTTTGCACTTAAAGTTATATTTTCTTAAACTGAAAATTTTGGTTTCAAAATGTTAGTCTAACCACTTCTTCCCTTTATGAAATTGTAAGTACATTACATTCATTATAAAAACATCACAGTATTTCTTAGAAAATAAAAGTGCTGAATGAGTTTCAAGAATTCTTTGCAGTTCAGTTTTTCCAAGTATATTTATCTTATTTTGAATAAGAGAACATATGTTCTAAATAGCTTTGATATAAAACATATTTTAAATCAATCCTGATTCAGTTAGTTTCAATTTCTAGGAAATTTTTACTTTCTGGTTCAATTTCACATATTGTTTGATTAAATTAAAAGTTTGGAAACTAGAAAGTATATAATAAGATGTAGATAAAGGCTAGCTTCCATCGTATCTTCTCTGTTTAACTTTATATATATATATATATATATATATATATATATATATATGAAACAAATATATATGTATGACATCCTACAAGCTGTTTTTTTTTAAAAAAATGTAAAAGTGATAACATATTGCCATATAAAGATCACTGTCATTTTTCTTATTGCTGCCATGTAGCCCGTGGCATTATATGTAAGACTTAAACTTTCAGTTTCCAATTCAAAGACAGTAAAGTGCTTCTAATCATTTCCTGTATTTTAAAAATCACAGTAAATATAGCACAGTACTTTGCAAACATGTGCTGGTCACAGAACTAAGAAGTTGAGACAAATGGTTTATTCATTTTGCTATTGTACTGATGTTGTCAACCTACATAAGACCCTCATACCTACAGTACATTATTCTCTTGTTTTGTACTGGGAATCAAATGCAGGACCTTGTGCTTGTCAGGCAGGAGCTTGTGCCACTGACTTATATCCCAGCACTTTTTTCTTTACCTCAATGAAAACATATAAGAATAACCCTTTACTCAATGGATCATTAACAAAACAGTTTGTCACAGTTTTGGAATATTACAAATCTGGTTATAAAACAAATTCTTCATTTGGTATTGTTTCATTATAAGTGAGGGGGAACATGAGCTTAATTTTTTTCTCTCAATGTCTATTTGATACCATTTCCTTGCTTGTTATTTGGTTTTGATCAAACTAATTATAGTTCTCTTCTTCTAATAATTACATAGGTAAAGCATCACATTCATTTTCTTCATGTTCACATAGAGTGCTGACAACATTGAGTTCTCCAAACATTTTGGAATTTGTCTTAGAGTAAGGAGTAAGGTGTGCAAAATGTATTTTATCAGATAGGAATACAATTTTCACAACATCATGTAGAGTATGTTTTAAAATAAATATCTAAATTATGAAGTTCTGTTTATTTTGGCATATGTCACATATATATGTTTCTAAATTATGTTTTCCCTTAAGGAAAAACACATAAATACAGATAGCAGAAGAATATTACCATTGAAGAATTATTTTGGATAAGTAGTATTACTTGCAATTTTGCAATCTTTCCAAAGCACAGGGAATAATTTTAGATACTTGGTCACATTTTTACAGATAACTTATTTTTCACAAAATAAGAAATCTCTGTGATCATTTTCTATGTTTCACCACTTTATATAAAGACTATTGAATTTTACTGGCTATAGTAAGTGACATTAACATAAAGTATTTCAGAAATAAACATCTGCTTCTGGGCACTGGAATTAGCTACTCTGTGATGAGCGTTGAATCTTCTATGGCCATGAGTCAGTATATTTTACAGTCTGCATCTACTAGAAAGATAGTTGTTTAAGGAAAGAGTATTTAAAGTATCTTCCACTATATATATATATATATATATATATATATATATATATATATATATGATTTTGAAAGTTACAGTTTGTTTTTGAAATAAATCCTTATGTTTCCCAGTAATGGAAAGATATTAGCATTTTCTGTGCAAGAGTTCAAGATATTTTTTTTCCTTTCTCTAAGCAATCATTCAAGAACAAGTAGTCCATTTTATAGAACTATATTTTAGAAACAATTTTATAACAGCTGAATAATGATACTTTAAATAAAACAAATAAAAAACAAGTTGTAAGACATTTGTATAGATGTTGTAGTAGTTAGCTTTTTGTTGCTAATGTAGAGCAAAGTATTCAACCTATAGAATTTAAGGGTATGACAGTTTATTGTGGCTCACAATTTCTGGGGTTGTAGTTCATGATTGAAGCATCATGGCAGAAGATTGTGGTGGAGGAGAACTATTCAACTCATGGCAGTGGTAAAGAGACTGGGTTGGAAAGAGCCAGAGTACAGGGACTAGTAACCAGACATAGTGCCCAGGTTATCCCATGATCTACCCAGACACACTGAGATCTGTGCTTTACTTAACTGCTAGGCGTCCCTCAAATCAGTCAAGCAGACAATCAAAATTAACCACTACAGATGTGTTTAAATACATTCACTCTCTTATGGATTTAGTTTCTTTTCTAAGGGCTTTAAGGGGTGCTGGCTTCTTCAATATGGAAATGTTAAGAGGTGTTTAGACCTTTTGGAAGCCACATCTAATGGGAAATAATTAGGTCACTAAGGATGCTGCCTTCAGGAGGAACTGGTTTAGTTTTGTGTTATCCTGGTTAGTTCCTATGAGAGGGTATTGAAAAAGAACACACCTGCTATGACTTGGATTTTCAATGTGCCCCCAAATTTCCATGTGGAAAGTCTTGATCCTTGTCCTGGGGCACTACTAGGAGGCAGGTCCTTGTGGAATAAATCAGGTCATCGGGAGTGTGACTTTGTGGGAATATTAGGAACCTAGCGTCTCTTCTTCTGCTCTCTTTTGCTCACCACCTGCCATGAAATGAGTACTTTATTCTTCAATGAGTTCCCACCATTACGTGTGGCCTCACTGCAGGCTCAAAGAGATCAGGCTATTTGGTAATGGACTGAATGGTGAGCCAAACTAGACCTTTCCTTCTCTCAATGTGGTTATGCTGAGTCTTTTATTGTAATGAAAACATGACTGGTCCACAGCTTGACTCCTTCCTGTGCTCAGGCTTCCTGCTTTCCCTGTGATTGCTCCTTGTACACATGCTCTCACTGTGATGCTATCTTCATAAAGTGATGTGAGCTACATCAGCCTGTTTTCCTTAAAACTCACCAGTTTCATTAACACAACAGAAAATATTCCAATACAATGCTCTTTAAAGTGCTTAGCAATTTCAACACGTATAGACCACATTCCCAAAATAAAATGAGGTTGCTTTAAACATCAGTCATTTTAACAATGTTTGCACTTGTTGACAGAGTCCAACAGTATATTCTGTATATTCAACAGTATATTCCAACAGTATGTTCTATTCTAAACTATTATTTCAGAACACAATTTAAGTGGCCACATCTACATTATTTTAACTCGTGTGAACTTATTACCTTTTAAGGCAGACTTATTTTCCTACTCAGTGCATTATACTACTTTGATAACTTCCTCTCCAACATTCTTTGAATATTTAGTGATAAAAAAAAACCAATTGATTCAAATTTTTAACATATACATGTATGGCTATATATATATGCAATTTTATGAATTTTAAATTTTGTTTCCTACCACAATGATAGTTTTACAAAACTTTTTATTGTAAGCACATACTAAGTTAAATTTAAGGTGCATGATGTTGAACACAATATTTACGGATCTCTTTTTCTTTCATTTTAGTTTTATAAGAGCCAAAATTGTAAAACTATATGCAAAAATCGATAAATTTTAAATGGGTATAACTATTCTGATTTCTATACTGAGAAAAATAAGTAACAGAGGAAAAATAAGTAAAAGAGGTCTTAAACATCATGGATGAAACTGCTGTTTCCTTTAAAAAATAGCATAAATGCGTGCATTAGAAACAACATGGAAGAACAGGTGCTTTACGCTTTGGTTGACTGATTGTTTTTATTACTATTTCTGATTGTTTGAACTTGCTTTGTGTTTTTGTCAAGTAAAGATTTCATTTTGTTTCTCACACTAATTTTTGATCCATTTATAACTTTTATTTATAACTTGTTATAAGAAAGCAAACTAACAATTTTGAAATATTTATTAATGCCTTTGAGAGTTCTTTCCATAACTATAATTATGAGCTAAGAACTGGAAACAAGAGCTTTTTCAAATTGTTATTTATAAACTGTACACTATTTCTTACTATAGAAAGAATAATCTTTCATCTCTCTTTAAAATTTAAAATTAAAGCCAAAAAAGGTATTAAATGTAATGGGTAATCTAAATGGAAAGAAAATTTGCTAAATTATCAGAATTTATGAATATTAAAGATCTTTTCTAAATTTTCTAAATATTGTTTTTCATGTTGCTTATACATACACATACACACATAAACAGATAGTGATTGTTTAACAATTTGACATTTAAAGCTGCATTGTATGTAATAAATTAAAAGAAATGCTGATAGTTCTTTAACTTAGCTTATACTTTCTCATAGCTAAGTTTTACTTTTAGGTATAATTAGGTGTTTGATTATTACAAATCTATACCATAAATAAAATTCCCAGCAATAAAAGATATTGCCACTGGCATGTTACATGGTATTTGAAAGTTTACAATAATCTGAAAAGTATTTTAAGTAGAGTAGGGATATGATATATATAAAACTGATAAATATTCATGAACTTCAGGAAGTCATGTAGCAAGCATGTGTGGATATCATTGAGTTTTATTATGATGGCTTTGCATTTTCACACTGTTTAAAATAGTTCTTGGTAAACTTATGTACCCATGGAAACAGTACTGATTCTTCTAGGGAACTGAGATGGTCAAATTCACTAAGATGACTTCCTTCCTGTTCGTCTTCCTTTAATTTTGGTGGGATTCATTTGGCTTCCAATGATGCCTGATTTACAAGCATGATGCAGGAAGAACAGTAGAATCAAATCTAAATATTACAGATCAGAGGATATGAATTTAGTATGTCCTTCTTTTTTCTCCCGGTCATATTATTGAAGCAAACCAAAACAAAAATCATACAAAACATTTAAAATGAGCCTTAAAAGTAGTAAAGAGACAACATAAAATTTGTTCCACAGAAGCTTCAGTTTCACATTCCATAAATGCATCCATTGTTTTGGAGAAGGACTAGAAAATAGTTATCATCGGAAGGGTCCTATATCATTTTACATTTATACTGTACTTCCCCTGGCTATCTCTCTAAATATCAACTCCAGAAACAAAAATACTAATCTGGATGGGATTAGTGAGTTTTCAAGGACAAAGTGAATTCACAGGTAGTCTGTCCTGGTCACCAAAGAGTGGCATTAGCTGGAAAAGTTTTGCTTCATAAGTGATGATACATTATGGGTTAAGTTGCTCTCTGGAATTATTATAAAATACTCTTTAATCCTTTCATAACTTTTTCATTAAGTTTGAAAGAAAAAATCATGAATTTTGATATAAAAATGTTATGTATAATTATTAACCTTATGAGGGTTTATACCACTGCCTCATGAAGGCTTTGCATAAATAATGCTAACTATACATTTATATTGAAAAAGTATACTTAATCAAATCACCACACTATACTATAATATAGATTAATCAATTCATGTTTGAACCAAAAATATTAATGCACATTAAAAATAAAATTTCATGGTATAATTTATACTGTAAAATTTTCTCAATTCTATTGATAAAGGAGGATGGCATTGAAAAAGACTAAGAGCCCATTCTATTCCAAATACAGTTCTTTATATCTTATTTTCTCACTTTATTTGATTGCAACAAGGATCTTGTTAGGGAATTATTATTTTTCTATGTTACACAGATAGAAATATTAATCTTAGAACTAGAGTGAAAATGTCACACTATCCAATTATACACATTTGTAGCTCTACTCACTATACGTAATAACTAAAGACTTCATACAAAGATATAAAAAAGCAGATCAGGTATGAGGATAGTGCTGGCCTTAATTTTTATTACTATTTCCTTTAAAAATGCCACTTGACACTGAATGGAAAATTTACTAAAGAAACATAAAAAATGGTGATATCTTTTTTGAAAAATTAAAATAATGATTCCTCTGTTAATATAGTGAGGCTTCTTGTCTCTACCAGCATCAATATAGAAGTTGTTAATATATAAAATTATCCATGTTAAAATATACATAGCCTTCCCATTAGTACACATTATTTTGTATAAAATTATATATAGCTATGTAGAATTTAGATTTCACAGGTGAAGGATCTAATCACCCATGCAGCTGTCATATTTATAGCAGCATATGAAAAGTGGGAGAGATGTACAAGTGTCAAACAAGGAAAATTCCTCTGAAGTATCAATATTTCTCTGACAGATGGGCTGATAGCTTACTTTTCATATTCTATGAATTCTCACATTCATCATAGTAAATACATGTTAATAATATCTCTTGTCAAATTAATTTGTTGGAGTGATCAAGTAGTGGAATTTAGGGTTACAAAATTTTAAATATAGAAGTGAAAAGTATTTGTTTTAGCACGTATCATTCTGAAACTCAGGGATCCAAATATATTGGCTTTCTGACTAGCAAATAGTATTGATATAAAATTTGGGAGAAAGGCAAAATGATGACTAACAGAAACTATCTGAAGAAAGTGCTCCCAATGACTGAAATTGGAAAAATTATGCAACAAAAATTATAAAATGGATTTGGATTATATATCAACCTAAACAAGAAACATAAATCCATTCTGGCATAAAGAGATTAAATAGATACACAATTCTCCCCTACAAAGGAATTACACATAACAGATGTAGACGCTGTGTTGTAAATGAGATGGGAATTTATTTTTACAAAACTTCTACCTTCTACCTTGAATATTCTAGATATAGTGATTTTTCTTTCCAAAATACAGTAAGAAAGAAAAATCATAACAGCAACAACAACCACCAAAAATAGTGACAAATATTACTTTAATAGATGTGGTGAATACTGACATTACTAGTAAGATCACCTGGTTATTGTACTCTGTGATAGGATGGAATGGAAAGGAACTTTGAATTAGTGATATTCTTTGCCAAAATCCATTACTTCAATGTAATTTCAAACGTTAAATATGGCCGCCTATATTGGAAGACATTTTGTAGGATCAGTAATCTTCCAAGTTGTCAGGATTATAAATAAAAATGAAACACTCAGAACCTGTCCCAGACTTAAGGAAATCTGGTAAACATGACAAAGACAAATTTTTGAAAAAAATATATAATGATCATGTAAGGAATTAAAACTGGTGAAGTGATTATAAGGGATGTTTTGAACTATATTTAAAACTTATTGGTAGTTCAAAAATTATTGCAAATTAAAGTTATTAAGATGCAAATTTAAACTAGATTTTAAAATACATTTTACTACTATGCAAAACTTAAATATTAAAGATAACGTTTTTCTATTATGTCAATCAAGTAATAAGGAGGAGCCTGAAAATAATTGTTGAAAAAAATGACTTTGGTACTGACCCTAAGTATATCTTTGAAACATAACATCATTAATCAAAAACTCTAAATCCTCTTTTATTATTAGTTCCATTTGCTAAGTAAACTCTTACTCTTCATATGTGGTTCTGAACTTTGCATTTTATTCTAGAATAAAATGCGTTACTAATTCACAATTCATTACAATATATTGTTATTTAAACTCAGGAGAGATATAAAATAATTAGGCAAATGTTGAGGGAAATGGAAGCCTACAAAAGGTAATTGTTGACTTAAACCTTAGGTGTTTCCCAAGCAACAGACATAATGGGGGAAACAAGTGTTAAAATATGGAGGGAAAGGGAGAATGGAAGGAGGGAAGTAGGACACAGAATGAATTATTATATGTTACATACATGCTCACAGTCACCATAATGAGTGTGGTAATTATTTACTGCAAATATGTGCTAATAATAAAAGAAAGAAAAGAAAAGGAAAGGAAAGGGAGGCCACATATCACCCCCAGGTTTGAGTTTCTAATGTGCTTCACATACAGCAGGAGTAGGGCTCTTGATGAAATGACTGACTTTTCTCCCAGGGCAGAAAAATACAAAATATATCTGAAGCACATTATAGAAATATAGGAAAGAAATGAAGTGATCCCAAAAGTTGGGAAGTCCCATAGTGATCAGGTTATGTTTTGATATACTTAATGCTACAGTATACGAAGTTGTACTCAAGGATTTCAAAGAAAGAGACAATATGGTAACTACTTTTAGGTTAGGATTATCTGGTGGTGAAACACTACTCTGCTTAAATGGTTATGTTTTGATCTGTGCTGTTTCGTTGTTATGCCCTCTTTTATCTCAATCACCACTCCATTATTTACTTTTTTTTATCTTTATCCTTTTAATTAAAGGAAAAAAATAGCAGGATATATTATAGTAACCCACTTTGACTTTTCATTACCTTGATTTAAAGCCCTGTATTACTCTCACCATCTGGTTTTTAACTGATGTTCCCCTATTCTGTTTTGCTGGATAGTATCAGGTTCGAAAGTTTAGGCATCAGCTGTGAAGATAATGAGATTCATTATGATGCCCATTCTTGTTGACTTTTATCTACTTTTGAAGACCTACAATGTCTCCAATGTTTTGGTTTTGTCGGTTTTATTCTTTACTGTTTTGTTCAATTGTATTATAACTAACGATATAGGCAATTCTATTAGAGATAGCGGGAGGCATTATGGTAACCATTGTTGATCACCTTGTATTATGTTTTTACATTATCTATTATGTCCACCCTTTTGACTTGACCGATTCTGTTCTGCTATGTCACATTTGGTTTTACTCTCTTCCAAAAAAGTAATAAGAACCGTGGGAGCAATGAAACCCAAAATGTGTAATAGTCATGGTACAAAAGAGAGGAAAAGAAAGTGCTCCAAACTATATAACTGCATGTATATTTAAATGTATAAGATAGAAAATGATATCACAGAGTTTTATTGGATCAATGAACAGAACTGTTTGCAGTATCATTGATGGAATGTCCACTTTACAAGCTTTCATTTTGTGACTTGAACAATTATTTCTAAGATGACAATATGTAATCCATTAACTAGTGATTTCCTATTGTTCATTTTTTTTTCTGTAAATCTGTATAACTTGTACCTTTTCCCTGCTTTTTTTTTCTTTTCTCCTTAAATAAAATTTTTTAAAAAATGAAAAAAAAAAAGGATACAAAGAAACTCACAATAGAGAAGATGGAGCATTTTGCAAAAAATATTATAAATTAACATTGTTACAATAAAAACTATCCATCAGCACATGCTGAAATGAATGGAAAGAGACAGATAGATAAAATAGGCACTATTATACGTAACTCACCTGTACTGTCACCTGTACTGGTGAGTTATGTGTAATTTTATTATCACACTAAGGAGATGGAAAAAATCTTCCCATTTCTAAAGTGAAAGACTTCTTTTCAAAGACTAAAGTATTGAAAGGGGCAACAGTGAAGGTTTACCATGGTGTTAGCTTGACCTAAATTATCAACCATGGTCCGTGTTTAAAAGTCATTATGCTGGTATATATTATTCATATAAGGTGAAGAGACTGTACTTTATGTTATAAGTCTTTCTCTGAAAGGTTAAACAGAAGTGAAACATTAGATGAATCTCAGTTAAGGGACATTATGCAAAAAGCAAAACATTGTTCCTAAAACTTGCAAGTCATCAAAAAAGAAGAAAAATGTAAGGAGATGACTCAAACCAAGCTTGTTATACAGAACGCAGCTGTGATGTGATATGCTAAACAAGCCATTAGAAGCAAGGAGACTCTAACAGTGATTTTTAACTTTACTTTACTAATTAACGCATAAACACCATGTTGACATAAAAGGTTAACAAGAAAATTAATATTGACCACATTGGAACTTTCTGTACTATCTTCCCAACTTTTCTGTTAAATTAAAAATATTTTAAAACAAAGTTTAGGTCTGAAAAGCATCTTCCTATTTTAAGAGTTGGCAAAATAGCATTCAGCACCTAGAAGAAACAAAGTACTTTCTCGTATTATTTACTGGATTTGTGAATAGGTTTCTTGAGAAATTCCAAGAATGAAAAAATGCGTGCTGTAGGACAAAGTAAATATCTCTGTGATCTGGGGAAGAAATGGTAACTCAGGCAAAGATGGCAGCATGAATAAAACACTTTCTTAAAGTAAGTTCTCTGTAAAGTGTGTGGATTTATAGACTATGAACAGAATATAATATATACTAAATAGGATGTATATTAAGTATGTAAGTTGAATAGAAAAGAGACTAAATTTTAAAAAGTCATCAATGCATATTTCCTAAGACAAAGGATAAACAATGTCTGCAACAAGGAATAATTTTCTTAAAACAGGAGACAAAATGCTTCTTCAAGAGAAAGGAAGGAGATAGTATTGAAGTTACACAGATAATCTAAATCATATTAAGGGGGTTGGGTGACATATATCAAAAGTATAGATAAATTGGATAAATAAGAGACATTTGTGTATTTGTTCAAAAGAGTTACCTCTCAGTGCGATGGTTTGGATCTTAGTGAGCCCCAAAGCCCTAGATATTAGGAGTTAGGTCCACTGGTAGTGTGACCGGGTGTTGACAGAGCCTCACTGGAAGTCTTTAAGTCATTTTGGACATAGCCAAAACAAAAGTTTTACATCTCATGTTGATTTGGCTGCAGTAACAGAAAGCTAATATTATATGTTCAGAGTTTTGAGAAGTCTTTTGCCTCTTGAAGTTAATAGGTTTGTTCCAGGTCTCTGTCCTGATAATGATTTTCTGAATTAATATTATAATTTCTGACTTGCATTTTCATTTTACATTCTTTTTCTTCTTATATCAGGATCTTCATCTTGACACAGATGTGTTTCATGTAGCAGGATAATTGTTTAACATTCAACATTATGAATTAAAATTTATTTTTTTCTTTTCTTCTATAAATGGACAATTAGGCCATTTTTAAAATACTACAAACAAGGGCACAATAAACATTCGTGTAAATATTTCCTGGTGCACACATGTAAAACATTTTCTGAGATAAAATCTAAAACTAACAAGCTCTGTCCCTGAAAGTCAGAATAAGTTTTAGTAAGAGTCCGTTCCTTTTGGTGAAGGGGTTTCAAAGGTTGCTTTTAGCTTTATTTTTTTTAATTTTCCCTGTTTCACATAAAGAGTATAGTTTGCCTCTGATCTTCACATAGATGAGTACTTTGCCAATTCCAATTGTAACTACAAAGATGAAGAGGACACTGCATAAATAGAGACTCATCCTACACGACACCATGACAGGTGGCAGGCGAAAATTACCTCGTGATGCAAATATTTAACATATGGAGAGTTTCTTGTTTTCAACTAGAGGAACAAGACAACTTCATGTAGACTGTGGTTTTTGAACTTCGTCTTAAAGACAGCAATACAGAAAAGTAAGTTTTTATTGTAAGGAAACACTCATAAGTAATGGGAAAATATTGCTATGCAGATGAGAGAAAGCTTCTAAAATATGCTTAAGGATAAAGAACTGATGGTTTAGGTAGATATGAAAAGTATTATGAATAGTTTTAGAAGATAACGCTGGGAAAATATATTACAATTGGTTAAACATTGTGATGTTTGTTACAATTTCTGCTAGCAATCACAGGGCAATTAGTGTAAGAAAGTGATACGCTGGAACACCTATGACTGTGCTTGTAAATACAGTAATTCCCCATTATTCATGGTTTTACTTTTCCTGGTTGCATTTACCCACACTCAAACCTGGGCCAAACATGTTAAATGGAATATTCCAGAAAGAAAGCATTCTTAATATTTTGCATTGCAGCATGATGAAATTTCATACCATCCCACTCTGCTCTCGTAGGGACAGGCCAGCAGCTTGTTTAGCTCATACACACTGTGTGCTGCCTTCTGTTCAGTCATGTTGTAGCTATCTCAGTTATCAGATCAACTGTCTTAGAATTTCAGTGCTTATGTTTCATAAACCAGCATTTTATTTATAATGCTCTTACAGAATAAGAGAGTGAGGCTGGCAATTCAAATATGCCAAAATGAAACCTAAGTGCTTTCTAAGAGTAAAACTTCTCACTTTTTGAAAAGAAAAATAATTTTACTCTGAGGTCATTATGACCTCATAATATATACGTAATGCATAATATGATACATAATATGAATTGTCTAATTGTGAAATTAAGATGAAAACTGTCAAGCTAGTTTAGACCGCAAACAGCAAAAGTTACACCACAATATGCTCTTTAGTTTTCAGTAATACCTTCTTAGGTTCAGTATTTACATCATGTAGTTTTCTTCTGGCACCTGATACACTCTCTTGCACTTATGCCTTAGTCAAGATGAAAAATGCCTTGCTTCTGTGCACCTGTGTTGAGAAAATGTTGTATATATAGGGTCCTTTATTATGTTCAGCTTCAGATACCTACTATACGTCTTAGGACATTTCCTCTATGAATAAGAGGGACTAGTATATAACATACAATCACTTAAAAACAAAAGGATTGGGGTGGGAGTTGAGACAGGCTCTTGCTACATAGGTCAAGCTGGCCTTGAAGTCTTGAATTCACTATGTACCCCAGGATAGCCTCAGACTCACAGCAATCTCCCTGCCTCAGCCTTCCGAGAGGTGGGATTACAAGTATACATTACCATACCTGGCCAAAAAATGATTTAACTGTAAATGGCTTGTTCCATCTATACGAGTTACTGGAGATAGTGCAGTTATAGGGTTGGCAAATCCAATTATTCACTAGTAGTTTTTGTAGACACTGAAGCCGGCTATTTATCTGAATTGACATTCTTGTAAATAATAATAGTGATGTTTGCCTTCATTGTTGAAAGATATCTGAACCATTTCTAAGTTTCTCAGGCATAAAGTTGATGCACTTCCAAAAAATAGAGGTGAAATTTGGCTGGAATATTTTTTAAGTCATTGGTGAAAGTTTTCCTAAAGCCTACAATAGATGTCTTACTTGGTACAGTAGGCAAAGAATAGGTCACAGGCCCTAACAAAAATATTACTGTCAAGAGAAATAAGACAAACATGACTTACTTACAACATCATGAATAACTCCAAGAGACTACAGAGAGTCATTGCGCCCAGGGACAAGTGACGGTGACCATCAAAGTCACATTGACATTTTCACAGAGCACGCAAGAAGATGACAGTCAGGTGGCTGCAAGCCAGGATATTAGAAGTGTGTAAGACTTGTGCAGGAAAGGACCACAGGAAATAAATAGGACGATAAAAGATCTATTTTAATAACTGCAATGAATCTTGAATTACGACATTAATGGGTTGTAATGAAAGCAAATTCACTTAAGCAACATTGGAAATATAAAGCAGATTTATCAATGGGGGAGAGGGGTAGTTGGTGGTGTAGAAAAGGACTGAATGATTGCTCTAGAACGATTGGGCAGTTCATGTGTCTATTGAAGAAGTAATGAATACGGATGCAAAACACATAAATACTGATGCTGAGCAATACTTCAGTGTATGAAGTTGAAGGTATGGTAGTCAGTAAACATCCCCTATAAATACTTTGAAATGTAGAATGGGAACATATGTGCTATAAAATCAAATGTGTTAAAGCAGCACATAAATTTAACTGTTAAAAACTAGGACCTAAGGGCTGGGGATTTAGCTCAGCGGCATAAGCACCTGCCTTGCAAGCAGGCGGTCGTGAGTTCAATCCCTGGTACTGATAAAAATGAAAAAGACAAAAAAAAAAAAAAAAAAAACTAGGACCTAGATGAGATATTTTAAAACATCAATGATTAGAAACAAAGTTCAACTAAGAAACTAAAGATGTTCTGTATTCAGAGAAAGAAAGTGATAAGGTACTAAAAGAACATATTTTGGCACAGACTTATAGTTAGAGAAAAATGGAGAATAATTCTGTGCTATGGTTTATAGGTACAGAATACATGCATTAAGAAGGCTAAAAAATTTGTGATTAGTCACAGCTTTGCTCAGTATATCAACAGAGTACATTAATATCTCAGGTCGTGAATGCTTTTGTTCTCAAAAATTTCAGTTCTCAAATAAAAGTGTTAGACAAAAATTTGCTTCCATTCATGCTATGTTTACCATATTGGTTAATATCCATGAGATAGACAGAGAGGAAACAAATAAACCAGTATCCATCTACCAAAATGGACTATCATAAGATTAGGGAAAGAAAGACATATGCAAAGAGAAAAACGCATAGAAACTTTACTAAAGATTACCACAAATGAAGGGCTTGTGAGGATCCAACCTTCTCCATGTAAGAATAGATTTCTATTAATTTGATTTTCTGTACTTGTCAAGCAGTGAAGCTCCCCCTACGCAGCCGCCTTCTGGCAGCTGCAAGGTTGGCTTATCACACAGAGCGAAATCTGATAGGGACACAAGTCCAAATGAAGTTAACGATTTATTATGTTCACAGACATTAAAAGTAATGTCAGTGGTTCAGGCTCTTCATAACTGTCTCCCAAACACCACTGCAATGGGGGGGGTGGGGGGTGGTGATACAGCCATGACGGATGTGTCCTCCATCACTAGTGAGCCAGATAGTTTTGTGGTCTGCAGCTGTATTCAGTGAGTGCAAGGTAGAAAGTTCTAGCCCTCATCAGCCCAGAAGACACTTGTAAAACTGCTTCCCAGAAGCTTCCTTCAGTTTACAAAGTAAACAATAAATGGCTTTGAGACAGCTCCTCATAGGAGTTCTTATTTTGCTACGATCCCAGGGAGATTTACAACACAGTTCACCTGAATGGTGGTTGAATGTTCTTAACATGGCCTTTGTGAAAAAGAATCAGATTACAGAGTTCTATGATGGGGCCATAATGTATAGACCAGTCTATTCATTTACGTTTCCCTTTCTTAAAATCTTTCTTCTTGAGAGTTTTCGCAATTTTACAATCATGTCCTAAAAACCTTTCCCTTCACAAAGATAAAAATGTATGATTTGTTGCTTTTACTCAACAGAGACATTGACAGAATTCATCTTCTCATGTATAATTGCCTATTTAATGCCTATGGTACGATGTTTCTTATTAAAGGAATGAGTGAATGCATTTCATACTTTTGTTAGTATAAAAATGATCAAATCTTCACATTAATGCCTCACATCAAAGAGATTAATCTAAATCATAAGTCATAAAATGAAGAGCTATATTAAAATAAAAAGTAAAAGTGTAACAGTTGAAAATAAGAGCAAAAAGACATGCATGCAGAAAGCTACTAATCAAAATTACTCACGATTTCTTGCAGAAGTAAATGCAGAACAGTTTAAAATGAATGAACAGCTCAATGAGCAGGCAAATGAGAATGATTAGAAAAACACATTCTCTTATATAAAAATAGAAATATGTAAAATAAAGGATGTGTGCATTTTATGCACATTTGGTTGATTTTCTCTTTAATTGATTCTGACTTTTTAACTGATTTTTAAAGTTAATATGTAAAATAAAAATTCTTACATTGATTTATGGATCCCTCAATTGTCTTTTCATATTTTGTCTCCCAGTATCAAAAGAAAACAAAATCTGCATGATTCTACCTCCATCAATGAAATACAAGAGTGACAAAGATATTTCAGTTAGCCATTTGTATGCAGGCATCCAATTAAAATACTTTACACACATAATCTCTTAATATTAACAAACTAAATGTGTTCCTTTCAAAGTTAAAAGTGACAGTTGCTGTATGTAATTTTCTACCTCCACCTCTGTGTTGGGGTTACTGCTTACATAACATATTTTCCTCCCAGGCTCACCAACTCTTCCAAGGCTGGCCTCTTTGCTCTCCTATCTTGGGGAGTATGTGGCTGATTCCATATAACTATAGACTGAGTCTGAATCACCAAGCTCAAGAAAGCAAGAAATGTAAATTTACAGTTTCTATAAAGTAACTGATTTTCAAATATGGGCAACTATTTCATAAAATAAAAGGAAATTCACCTCAGATAACTTAATATTTCCCTCCTTTTTAAGTTTCCCTCCTTTTTAAGTAAGGATTAAGTTTCCCCATAGTGTTTGCTCCAAATCATTAACAAAACATCTAGAAATCTGGTCATTTTTATTTGTTTCTATAATTTTCAAGGAAAGCCACTCTATCATTACCTTTGTCTAGCAATAAGGATCTTTGCATCTGACACTTTGTAAGCCAAATTGTGTTTTTTCCAGTGCATGTGGTCATTCTGCTGCCTCTCTTCCTGGTGGGGGATGGGACTGCTGTTCTCTAGGTGATCCTTGGATCTATCTGATAAACACAATACTGTAAGGCCTGGATGCTTACTTGAGATGTATCAAAGAGAGAGGTTTAATACCTTCAGGAATTGAGATTTCATATGTTTATGAGGAAGTTTATTAAACACTGTAGTGCTCATGTGTACAGGTGTGAAAATGTATTAAAATATTGGAACACATTAAATATGTATTGTATGACTTTGCATGCTTCATACAAAAGTATTATATGCTGAAAGAAGTATTATATTTGCCAGTAATGAACAGTTTTTAGCGTAGACTAATTAGTAGTAGCATAATTAAGGGTAAAGCATATAGTTTAGCATGACCTGTCATAAAATAGTAGCATCTATAATCCTTTTTTTTTTCCCAACTTCATCTAAGCTTCAAAACTTAGACGTATTTCCCACGCAACTGTTAATGGTTACTACTCAAAGACCTACAGGGATACCGGTCCCTAAAATCCAAATTTATTATATTTATGAGTCTATATGGGTTATAACTCAAGGTGTTGATGTCATAAGTTGAGGGTTTGAAAGGAGCTATAGCTGATAGTTAAATTTCCCAATATCCAAACTGACATTCAACTTCTTTGCAAGAAATAAGAAAGTCTATACTTACAAGATATCTTTGCCCACAAAAAAACATCTTAGGAACATAAAACTTTGATATATTACAGTAGTGCCTACATTCACAAACTTAATTTGTTCAATTTTGGAAAAGAAGGTTGTATTTGTCACTATCTGTAGAGTTCGTAAGCAGAGATAAAATTTTGCCAGAAGCTTCTGTTTATGAACCAAAATGTTTGCAAACACGTGTCTGTGAAAAGAGTCTGTCAGGCCTATGTTGAAACTGGCCTTCTACAGGGTAGACTCAGTAGATACATTTGGTAGACTAAAGAATATATGTTCACTCCAATCACTTCTATTTATTAATTCCACAGTAGTATGTCAATCATATTTAATGCTAGGCAGTCTTCTGGGAGCTGAGTTACAGAGGTGACCAAAACAAAATATTCTCTTCCCTCAATTTTCAGTGTTTCCCATCTGTTTAAGCTGCTCATTAATGTCATTCTGTCAATTGTAAAAGTTTCAATAATACTAAATAATGATTTTCTTTACTTCCTAGTTGCCAAATCCTCGTCTGTACTTACAGTACCCTTTCTAACTCACCCAAACAATAATATATCATATTCAGTAAAACTTTTGGATAAATTAGGTTCTCATGCATATAATATAAAGAAACACTTCTAATTACTTATATTTGAACTGTTTTCCAAAGATAATTTGAACACAAATACCTCATTTTCAAGTGAAAATAAGTGAGTAAAATCTAAAATTACTATGGTGTTATTAACACAACAGAAAAATCTCTAAAAATCTCTAAATGTTACTTAAATTTTAAAACTATTAGGCATACATATATATATGCCATATGTAATTATATATGGCAGAGTTGCATTTTTTTTAAATTTCAGCACTTTGGGTAAATTAAGCACCTCTTAGTAACTATAAAAAATAATACAGAAAGCAGCAAGGTAAGAAAAAAATGACAGAAAATTCCTTAGTTAGACAATATCATACAAAATATTGAAATACATGGTCATTTGATTTACTTTATTTTAATACTGTGAGCTTTCCAAGCCAGATGAAAGATCAAATACAACTTCAAATATTTTGTATTTCATTCTATAAACTTCAAAGAAAATAAGTAGTGATGCATAAAGACATTTTTGCATTCTTAATGATATTATTATAGTCGATTTAAAGAAACATTTCTGTGAATACAATTTTGACTATTTTATTATAAACAGTAATCATTGTTATGAGATAAATTAAAGTGCCAAATATGACATTCTTTCAGAAACTGTTCTAAATGGAAGCAGTGAATTTCAGGAAGGCTCACATATAACATTCAGAGCTGTTTTTTCCCTTGAGAACCCTATCTCTGGTTTTCAGTCTCTCAAGGCTTGAATAATTAGTATAAATAGATAGCTTGCATATTGAAGAGCTTTGGAACTAAACGGTTTTTGAAGTTTTTTGTTACATGTGATAAGGGGGAAAAGTGCATTTCTTTTTCCATTTTTTAATAAGACATTTAAATTCTCCTGAAAAAGAAGAAGTAATGTGTCCCTATAAAGGTAAAAGTAAATTATTTTAGGAAATACGAGAAGAAAGATGATTTACCACATACATACCCATTTTCAAAAACTAAAAGAGCTTTTTCTAAGAAAATGGGAAAATTGAAAGCTGATGACAGGGAATTAATTAGGCTGATTATTTTGCCAATTAATCAGTGCATTGTGTTCCCAGTAGGGATTATGAATGGCACAGGAAAGCATTGCAGCACTATCTTGATGTTTTCCTTATTCTCTTCATCTTCCTTCACTCTTTTATACATTCTTTCTTGTTCAATTCTATTGTTTTCTCATCTTTCCAGTTTTTAGTGGGTGGTACTTCCACATTCAAAAACATTTTAAGTAACACAGTAACACATCAAGGGAAAATCTATTCTTAGTGTAAAGGAAGAAACTGAGTGAAATTAAATGTAGCCATCATTAAGCGATGGTCCCTACTGTATGACTCAACCTAAGGTAAGCAGTGGCAGGGATTCCACTCAGCAGCAGGGAGCACACTATGGTGCAGACCTTGCTGGGGAGACCCACAATGCAATTCTGCTGCCGTACCGTGCTTCCTGTCCTGCTGTCTGCCTGGGACATTGGAAAGAAAACTTCGGGGTTGGCCACTGCCCTCTTTGCTACTTCCACCAAGTTATAACTTACTTTGTCATCTGTTTCATTCTTTTATTTCATTTTTCAGTAAGTGACACTAACTTTATACCATTTTGGGAAACTCTTAGGAGTGGACATAAAGTCTGAGATCTTTTACATGGTATAGAAGGTATAGAGCCAAATTGCTGTGGTTCATTTTTAATCTTCTGTTTTCTGTCACAAAATAAGACTAAAAAGAAACCTGATAAAAAATATAGGTCACTTAAATAGGTTAAGTATGCAAAAGCAAATCACAAGATGGGAAAAATAAATCAAAATAAGTGTACATCATTATATCTTGGTGTTTCAAGAGTAATTTTGAGTTGTCTTTAAAAATTATCTGCTTTAAAAATTATCTGAGAGAAAGAAAATCTTCATATTCATTCTTGTATCTATAAGAAACAAGGAGACTGAAAGAACAAAAGGAAATAATATAGGTGTTGCCATAAAGCAGTGACAAATTCCTCTTAAATCACAGAAGACAAGAGAATTTAAAAGATTGATAACTTTCCATGTAGTATAAATCTTATTTTCCATCTATCAACCTGGACCTATCTGTCTACATTGTTACTGGAGGAAGTATCATTTCTTGACAAGCTGTTGCTCTTAGCAACAAGTCATACTGATATTTTCTTTGATTGTAACTAAAGAGCAATATTCATTCTTGTTACATGGATGTAAAGTATAATTTAAAGCTCATTAAAAGTGTAGCAGGTGTTCACGTACAAAGTGCAAAAAAAAGAAGGAAAGAATTTCTCTGTGGCTGAGCTGTCACTGCTCTAAAAGCCTAATTTATTTTGCATAACCTTTTAGCAAATAGACATGATTATAATAGAGAGAAGAGAAATGCAAACAATATATGCAGGAAGGTAAAGGGACTTAGCCTTTTGATTTGACCTTGATTCCTGCCCTTTGAAAATATTGCAGTCTTTTAACAATTGCAGCTTTGACATATAACACACTTTTCTTCCCAGGAGATAGAAGTTCTTCAGACATTTTCCTAGCATAAAAGCTGCTCTAAAGTAGAAAATGAGTAGGTGCATACGCTGAAACAGAGTCGGTTTATATGCACTGCAAAGCAAGAAAGGAAGTGAATGTTCAATCAGCCAGCCCTTTCACAGGTTTGTTTTTCATGTGCAAAGCTGTTACTCTGCAGAGAGGAAATTCACACTCAAATTCAAAGTAAGACTTGCAATTGGAACTATTTATCAATACTTTCAATTGTTGGCCCAAATTTGGAAATTCTGTGAGAAAATGATACGGGTCTATAAGATGACTGGTGACTGAAACTGGAAGTTATTCACATGGTGATTAGAAAGTAGCGTGAATGTTTACTTTTCCTAAACTAATTATAGTAAAGCATGGGCGCGCGCACACACACACATACGCACACCACCACCAACACCACTAACTCCCTTCAAAGCGCCACCATTTGCTTCAGATACGCTTTTCTCCTCATTCTTGCCATTTTCTGAAGAACTTCTGAAAGGCTTCTTTAAGAAGTGTCTTTACAAAGTACAATCAAAATGCAGTGAATGCTCTTGGGAAGTGTCATTCAATGAAAAGGCAGAATCGGAAAAATCTTAGGGTGTGTCCTCATCCCTCTTATTCATACCATTTGACACTATGAAACTCAGGCTCTTTCCAAAAGTCAACATGACTCAGGACTTAGATGTGGTCACAACAGCACAACTAAAGCTACTCACACAAAGCAAATTTCCAAGCTGCTTCGGAAAGTGACAGGAATGGTAGGACATGTGTGTTCAAAGCAGGGGAAACATGTTGAAGGGGATTAATGACATTTTTTGTCATTGTCATAGTTTATTGTTTTATTTAAACACACAGCACATTTTGTCTGTCACACTTAATTGCAAACAATTGCAACATCCGAGCTGCTCACTTGCATTAATTCTAATGACAGCCCAAGACTTCACAGAGCTGGCTGATTTTTAATATTTGAATGTTTAATGTAACTTCTAATTTTAGAAAAAGGAAAGAACTATATACATGCATGCAAACGTATGTACAGACATGTATTAAGGTGGAAGGATATAGGAAGAAGAAATTATGCATAAAAATTATTCAGTATATTTTGAAAACTCTGAATGATACTTTCTGTATCACTAAAGATATAGTTTGGTGGATCAGAATATCACAGTAATGTACAAACTCAAATTGATCCCAGATTAGTAAAGTTCAAGCAATCTCTATTAGACTCCAGGATTATAAATTTTACTACAGGATAATAAAAAAATAAAGAAGTAAATCAGAGAATCATAGATCTATACAAAAAAGAAGTATATTTTATTATTGACCTTATTCTGTTTTGCGCAGCTATAACAGAATACTATGGTGTGGGGTAATTCATAAAGAAATGAGTATCTCATAGTTCTAGACTATGATGCGCCTAATATCAAGATGCTGGTGAAGACTTGCTTGCTTTAGCATCCCACAGCAGAAGACAGAAGCACATGAAAGTACAAGAGAGAAAGAGATCATGGGGAAGCTTAACTGGCTTTTCATAACATGACATCTTATCCATTCCCATGGCAATGGCATTGCTCCATCTATGATAGCACAGCCTTCATTATTTAATCACCACTTATTAGGCATTGCCTCCCTGCATTGTTGCTTTGCAGATTAAGTTTGCAAAACATGAACTTTAGGGGAAAACATTAAAACCATAACATTAGTGTTATCATGAGAACATACGATATCTAGGTGAGTCGTGATCTCCAAAAATACTGTGTTCTGAATGTCTCTGTATTCCCAAAATACGTTTAAGTGTAACTTCCATAGTGGTGAAATTAAAAGCTGGTACCTTTGGAAGGTGGTTAGAGCATACAGTCCTCACCTTCACAATTGGGATTAAAGGGCTTTAAAAGGGACCTCAGAGAGCTGTGTCACTCATGTGGCACATGTGCATGTGAGGACTCAGTGACTACATTGAGGAGCAAACTGTAATCAGAGATGAACTCAGTCCAAACTCTGATCTCAGATTTCCCAGGCCCCAAAAGCATGAGAAATATATTTGTTATCTTCTACATATCTGTGGTATTTAATTATAGGAGTCCAAAAAGTTTAAAATAGTTAATAAAAATCATTAGGCAAAATTTCAATCATAAAATTTATAATAAAGTATTAGATTGATATATACTGAAACTAAGATTACTTCTAGTATCAAAATTTAAAAAAACATTTATTAAAGGATGGCAAGCTATAGAACAGACACAGTATAATTTGAACTTAAATGATGTTGCTGTTTTTGTGTTAGTGATGTCTCCTTGTACCTCTAAAGTCAACATGAAAAAACTTCAGGGAAGTCTGTTGGAAAGATGAATAACAAAGTCAAAATACAAATTATCGTTTCCACGTCTTAAGTCAAAATTCTGCAAGATTCTGAGTATTCCCTTTATCTACTACAAAACATCAAAAACAATGTAAAACACTAAAGATTATAACTTGATGCGCCAGAGTGCAATCCATTGCACAGCCCAGGAATCCAAACAGGTGAAACAAAAATGCCAAGAAGCCTAGGGATCTTAGGTGAAATTAGTTGTATAGAAAAAAGTTTAGAGAACATGAGGAACAACTGAAACCATGTAAATTTGCTCTCTCCAGTTTTATACATTGAAGTTCAATCTGCAACTAAGTATATTTGTTTAAGGCAATTGATGCTTCCTCAAAATAAACCATTTACAACCATTTTTGATAAGTTTTACCTGCTTCCCTATTTTGTCCAATTGAAGAAAAATTGTTTGGAGGAAAGAAAACAATCTCCTTTCCTGAGGAACATTTTACTCTTTCAAAGGAAAAGAAAGATTTCCAAATATTTTAAAAAAAGAACTGCATCAAAAAATACAATCAAGTCACTGATTTTTGGTAAAAAAGAAAATTATCTTTTATTTAACTGCCTTTGTTAAACCTTTATCTTCAGCCTTGAAAAGTCCTCCTTTTTGATTTTTGATTCATTTTCTATTATGTTCTGATGTAAAATTACAATTTACGCTTTCTTTTTTAAAATTCAAATCTGGAATTTGAGGTGATTATTCTCTTCTGATAAAATTTCCCCCTCTAAATAATTTCATTGGTGTTTGCTGTTGTCTACAGCAATTACTCTGCAACATTTATGCTCAAGACAGAGGGAAGGATAGGTTGGGATTTTCTTACCCACAGACAAGCTGCTAACTTCACAGAAGACCTGAATTAAGACAGTAGTGTTTTGTGTTCTGCTTTTCTAGACTTGTCCACAACTTTACATTCTGCATTATCGTCTCTTTATTCTAAACTACTCTTTCTAAATAGAAAATGTCTATATGGAAGTTTTTAGAAAATCTTCTCGCACCTAATAAACAAGTAGTGTAATAACTTAAATTTCAACTTTTGCCCTGTGGGGTTCTGGGTATAACATTACTATTAACAATGTCAAAGGTTATAAAACACTGAGTGGAGAATACGCTGCCGGGAAATCCAAACCTACTTATCTCTGGAAAACTCATAAGTCCAGTTCCATGATTAAGCCAATTTTATAGAGAAGGAAACAAGAATTTGGTATAGTCTTGTAAGTTTTTCCTAATTGCACAGCTACTAAAGCATTCAGGATTTGATTCCCTGGTCAGCCCATCTTTACCCTACTGTACTCAGAGATGCTCCAGGCGCCCCCCCCTTCTCCTCATATAGAAACTACCCAATATAACTTGTTTATGTATAGCAACACAAATATGTATGTTGTGTATGTTCTGAAATATAATTATTCTGGAAATTCTGTATTCAAGCATTAGAGTTGGGATGTGGCTCTGTGATAGAGCTCTTTCCTTCCATGCACAAGCCCCTGGTTTGATCCCCAGCTCCAAAAGCAATAAAATAAGTAAATAAAAAACAAAAGCCCCAAACTATATCTGGTATTTACACCTTGAATATGCAGATTCTGTGCATTCTTCAGGAAGCCCCTTCAGTATTCCACATCCGTTCTTGGATTAACAGCATGGTGTCCTATTTCTCTATGAGAAGATGTCATATCCATACTCAAAGCAAATGAATTAGAGGGTTGATATGTCATTGGGAGTGGACAGAATGAGTCAGCTTCTTCTGTTTATTTCTGCTCACTGAGAAAAGCGAGCTTCAGTAGTGATGTTTATATGTAAATATTCTGTTCTTCCTGCTTTTAGTCAATCTCTACTTAACATTAAAAAATGTTACCATTTTCTGCCAATTCCTTCTGATTACCTTTACTAAATGACCTTCAATTATGCATTCTTGGAAAGTAAAATTTAAACACCGCATGATCCAAATAAAAAACATGCTATTCTTGGCTAGCATCAAGAAATCAACCGATAACGAATGCTGGAGGGACTGTGGGGATAAAGTAACCATTCTCCACTGTTGGCGGGAATGTAGACTGGTGATACTGCTGTGAAAATCAGTGTGGAAATTAATCAAGAAGCTAGAATTAGAGGTTCCATTTGACTCAGCTATGTCCTTCTGGGTATTTTCAAAGAAGAATTAAAAACATAATGCCACAGTGATATATGTGCACCCATGTTTATAGCAACACGATTTGCAATAGGCACATCTTGGAAACAACACAAATGCCCAGCAACTGAGGGATGAATAAAAAAGATATATTACTTTTAAACAATGGAACACTATTTAGCTATAAACAAAAATAAATTTGAGACTTTTATAGGTGCAACTTGAGACCATACTAATGTGAAATAAATCAGACTCACATGTGTAAACATTTTATTGTCTCCCTAATGAAAGAAGTGGAAAGAGTAAATAAGATCCCAAATGTACAGTAGATATTATGAAACAGGATGAAACTGTTCAAAAGGAAAGAGAAAGTGAGATGGGGAAGAGAAGAAAAGAAGGAAAGAAAAAGAAAACTATATAGATAGATAAATAGATACAAGATATTTATGCTACATACTTCTATTAGTTTATTGAAAAGTTTTTGCATATATTCTTTGATCATTTTCCATTCCTAAATCTTATAATAAGAGCAACTACTTTGAAGGTAGCAATACAGAATGTGTAACCATTGTTACTCTCCTACTATCTTGTTTTGAATTATTGTATCATTTTATTGTTTTTCTCTTTAAAGTAATAAATTCATACTATACTTAATAAGGATAATTTATTTACCATGCTAAAATGCATAACTATATGTTATAATTGCAAAGTGACTTAAGGGCTGGGGATTTAGCTCAGCGGCATAAGCACCTGCCTTGCAAGCAGGTGGTCGTGAGTTCAATTCCCAGTACTGATAAAAATGAAAAAGAAAAAAAAAACATTAAAAGTAGAAAAGATAAATTTGCAAGAATAGAGAAATCACCAATTATACTTTTAGTATAGCATAAGACAAGTATATTATTATTTTGAATATATATCCCTGCTTTCCATATTCACATATACTTTTAGGAAATAGCTCAAGGAATGTAAAATAGCCCACCACTATAAATATTACAGGCAGGTGTGGTGGTAGACGCCTCTACTCCCAAAGGCTGAGGCAGTTGAATTGCTGCAAGTTTGAGGCCAACTGAGACCACGTAATTAGCTCAAGGTCAGTCTGAACAACATAGGGACATCGTATCTCAAAAACCTCAAAATAATAAAAGAATAAATATGAGTTTTTCAAAGCCCTTCTTTCACTTTGATATTAAGCAATAATACCATTTTTGGTTTTACTACTATATATTTGTGATTCCTATTTATAAGTTGATTTATATTTATGTTTAGAATCAAATTTTTAATTAAAAGAATAACTTGCTCAAATGACACAAACATTATAAAGACCCATTGCATGTTAAATATTGTAGTTTTTTATGACTTAGATTTTTTTTTAAATTTTTAAAATATTACAAAACAGACCAGAACAGAACCATTTAAGCAACATAGTGTTTCAGCAGAAGACAACCCGACATAGCAGTAGTGACCATAGCGTCTCTTTCCTTGAAATATTTGAGTTTACCTTCATATACTATATTATAAAACATAACAAGATAGTATAAAACCATTCAAGAGAAAGTATTACAGTGTATTCAAAAACAGCTAACAGAAAATAAAAAATGGTTACTATTTTATCTCCTTGTCCACAAAAAATTTTGTTTATGTTATCACATATAATAAAATCCAATAAGATACAACATGATAAAACCTATGGAGACAGAAGAACAAAAGCTTGGTAGGACTTCAAAACAAGATGATATTCAATCAGCACTAGTTAATATAATTCCTTGTTTTCTTCAAAATAGCTGTTCATACCATCAGAGACAATAAAGTCAAACAACCCAGACTAAACCCATTCCAACTAATGAATGAAAACATTATAAAGCTTCAAAGCAATATAATGGGGAATCATGATTACCACATGCTTTTATCTATTCTTACCATTCTTCTACTAGGGAATCCATTTGGTTTTTATACATGTGAGTTTGATTTATTTTGCTTATAAGTATGGTCTCAAGTTGCATCCATTTATTTATAAATATCTCAATGTGATCCTTCTTTTTTTTTTTTTTTTTTTTTTTTTGTCTTTTTTGTTTTTATCGGTACCAGGGATCGAACTCACGACTGCCTGCTTGCAAGGCAGGCACTTATGCCGCTGAGCTAAATCCCCAGCCCCAATGTGATCCTTCTTTATAGCTGAGTAGAACTCCATTGTATAAGAATACAATAACTTTTTAATCCATTCTTCAGTTGACGGACACTTAGGTTGTTTCCAAGATCTGACTATTAAAAATTGTGCTGCTATAAACATGGGTGCACATATATCATTGTGGCATGAAGTTTTCACTTCTGGGAATATGCTTAGAATGGGAATAGCTGAAATAAATGGGACTTCCAATCCCAGCTTTTTGAGAAATCTCTGGACTGACTTCCTCAAGGGTTGCACTGTCCTTCTTCTAGTGAACATGTTTGGCCCCTTTATCAAAGATAAGGTGGTTGGGTGTGTTTGAAGTTGTGGTTGTATCTTCTAATCTATTTCACTGATTTTCAGCTGTGTTTTTATTCCAGTAACATGTTGATTTTACTACAGTTGATTTGTACTATAATTTCAAGTCAGGGATTTTGATGCCTCCTACTACACCTTTACTGCTTAGAATTGTCTTTTCTATTTTAGGCCTCTTCTGGTTCCAAATGAATTTTACAAGTGATTTCTCTATATCTATGAGGTATGTTGATGGTATTTTTATTGAGGTTGTATTGAATCTGTATAACAGTTTTGGGAGAATGGCCATTTTCACAATTTTTATTCTTCCTATCCATGAGTAAGGGATGCTTTTCCATTTTCTGAGTTCCTCTTTGATTTCTTTTTTCAAGGGATTATAATTTTACCTGTATATGTCTTTCACTTTTTTGTGAGATTAATTCCTAATTATTTCACTTTTTTGGATGCTAGTGTGAAAGATGTGGCTTCTCTTATTTCTCTGTCAGTGATTATGTTATTAGTGTACAGGAATGAAGCTAATTTCTGAGTACTGATTTTGTATTCAGCTACATTGCTGAAGTACTATATCTAGGAGTCTTTCAATGGAGTTTTGGGGTCTTCTATGTAGAGTATCAGGTCATCCACAAATGATGATAATTTAATTTCCTCTTTCCCTATCCCTTTTATTTCTCTCTTTTGTCTAATTGCTCTGGCTAGTATTTCCAGTACTACATTAAATAGGTGTGGTGATAAGGGACATCCTTTTCTTGTTCCTGATTTTAAGGTAAAGGCCTTCAATTTTGGGCCATTTAGTAGAATATTGGCTGTTGGTTTGTCATAGATGACCTTTGTCATATTGAGGTAAAGAACATCTATTCCAATTTTCTGTGAGGTTCTTATCATAAATGAATTTTGAACCTTATCAAAAGCTTTTTCTGAAACTATAGAAATGATCATATGGGGGCTGGGGATTTAGCTCAGGGGCATAAGTGCCTGCCTTGCAAGCAGGCAGTCATGAGTTCAATTCCTGGTACCGATAAAAAAAATGATAATGTGATTCTTACTTTTGGCTTTATGGTTATGGTGGAATATACTTACTGATTTAAGTATGTTGAAGCATCCCTGCATGCCTGGGATGAATCTCACTTGGTCATGGTGCATAATCTTCTTGGTGATTTGCTGCATCCTGTTTGCCAATATTTTATTGAGGATTTTTGCATCTGTGTTCATTAGGGAGATTAGATTGTGGTTCTCATTTTTAATTAGGTCTTTCTCAGGTTTTGGTACTATAATATTTGCTTCCAGGAATGACTTAGGAAGTATTGCTTCTCTTTCCATTTCATTAAAGAGTTTGAGGAGTATTAGCACTACGTCTTCTTTGTATTTCTTGTAGAATTCCGCAGTGAATCTGTCTGGAACTGGGCTCTTCTTTGTAGGTAAGGCCTTAATTACATTTTCAATTTCATTAATAGAAATTGGTTTGATAAACAGTTTTACATCTTTTTAACCTAGCTTTGGTACTTCAGATCCTCCATATGTTCTAGGAAACATATGAACATTTCTTCAGTGCTGTCAAACCTATGGGAGTAGAGGTTTTTGAAATAGGTGTTGATGATTTTCTGTATTTCTACAGAGGCTGTAGTGAATTCACCTTTTTCATTCCTTATTGCTTGAACTTGAGCTTTTTCTTCCCTTTTTAAAATAAGGTTGGCTAGGGACTTATCAATTTTATTTATTCTTTCCAAGAACCAACTCTTTGATTCATTGATTCTTTGGATTGTTTTCTTAGTCTCTATTGCATTTATTCCCGCTTTGCTTTTTATAATTTCCTCTCTTCTTTTGGCTTTGGGTTTGACTTGCTCTTGTTTTTCTAAATATCTGAGGCATAGCATCAGGTTGTTTACTTTTATTTATTTGTCTTTCCTGATGTGGGAACTCAGTGCAAAAAATTTTCCTCTGAGGACTGCTTTCATTGCATCCCACAGAATCCAGTAAGTTGTATTTGTATTTTTGTTTGCTTGTAAATATTGTTTAATTTCTTCTTTAATTTCCCTTGTGACCCACTGGTTGCTCAAAAGTATTTTATTCAATTTCCTTATGTTTGTGAGATTTTTGCAGCTTCTTTTATCATTAATTTCTAGTTTCATGGTGCTATGATCCAGTAACATGCATGGGATAATTTCAACTCGTTTGCATTTATTTAAATATGTTCTGTGAGCTAGTATATAGTCTATTTTAGAGAATGTCCAATGTACTGCTAAGAAGAATGTGTATTCTGCTATTGTGGGATGAAACATTCTATATATGACTTTCAAGTGCATTTGTTCACAGGTCTGATTCAGTTCTGTTCTTTCTTTGCTGATTTTATGTCTGGTTGATCTGTCCCTTGGTGTCAATGGTGTTAAGGTCTTCTGTCATAATTGTGTTATTACTAATTGATTTTTCATTTCTATTAATACTTGCTTTGTATAACTGGGTGCTCTTGAATTTGGTGCATATATATTTAAGATTGTTATATTTCTCTCTTGAAGTTTTCCCAAACCAGCACCTAATGAATTTAGCTCTTTTGATCATACTTAGTTTGAGTTCACATTGTCTGAAAATAGAATAGCTACCCCCACTTTTTTGTGGGGATTCCTGTTGCATGAGTATTATTTTCCTTCCTTTGACTTTCTGTCTGCAAGTATCCCTTTGGGTTGGACGGGTTTTGTAGACAGCTTATGGTTGGATGTTGTTTCTTCAAGCATTTGCTAATCTTTTTCTTTTAACTGGTGAATTGAGACCATTTACATTAATGGTTATAACTATTATATATTGGTTTATGGTTGACATGTTATCTTTCTGCTGGTGCATCTTTATCTTTCTATTCTGCTTAATTGCCTTCTTTGCTTAGTGGTTTTTTCCTAAGTGTATCTAAACTGTCTTTCAGTATTCTTTGCAGGGTTGGATTGGTGATCAAGAAGTTCTTCAGCTGTTCTTTGTCATGGAAATATCTAATTTCTCCATCCATTTTGAAGGACAGTTTTTCAGGGTACATCAGTCTAGGCTGGAAATCATTTTCCTTTAGAATCTGAAATACTTAACTCCCTGCTCTTGTTGACTTTATTGTTTGTGCTGAGAAGTCTGCTGTGATTCTGATAGGTTTTTCTTTGTAGGTGATCTGTCTTTTCTCTCTGACAGCTTTTAATATTCTATTTTTATGTTGGATTTTTGGGATAGTGATTATTATATGTCTGGGTATAGTTTTATTTTGGTTGTGGCTATTTGGAGTTCTATATGCTCCACTGATCCGGTTGTCAGTTCCCATTCTTATGTGGGAAATTTTCAGTTATCACTTCTCTAAATATCCTCTTGACATCCTTTATGTTGTCCCCTGCTTTTGCATTTATTCCTATCAACTTATGTTGTTTTTCTTTGCATCATCTTGCAGCTGTTGAATTGTTACTTCCTGACTCCTTGTTATTTTTAAAAGATTTTTCCTTTCCTATTCACTAGCTGAAATCTTATCTTTGAGATCTGAAATTCTATCTTCACTTTTGTTGAGTCGGTTTTGTCAAGTTTCAATGGAATTTTGGTTTCCTGTATCTCTTTGAATCTGCTTCATGTATTCCATTTGTTTCTTATATTGTTTCTCCAGAGATTCTATCTTTTTGTTTTGTTCCTCTAACTTTTTAACTGTGTCTTCTTTAGATATGTATAGCATCTCTTTCATTTCTTTTATCATTTTTTCTTTTACCTGGGAGATTATTTCTAATTTGAATTCCTTTAAAGCTTCCAGAGTTGCTTCTTTATTT
The DNA here is from genome assembly GCF_034190915.1 of Cavia porcellus. Lineage (NCBI taxonomy): Eukaryota > Metazoa > Chordata > Mammalia > Rodentia > Caviidae > Cavia > Cavia porcellus. Next base: position 32,041,062 of record NW_026947497.1, read on the forward strand.
CAGGTTTATGGCATATATTTTCTTCTATGTACGTAGCTCCTAAACTTTCTTGGGATGAGCTGGAGGTTTGAGATTGCATTTTGTATTTTTTTTCATTTTCCTATATTTCCCTATATCAAGTGTTGTTCCAAGGCTTCTCTTGGGCCTGTTGAATATCCTCTTCTATGCCCTCAGCTCCTCGGACTCTGGCCACCCAGGTCCCTGGATTGAGAGTTCACTGTGTGGCCTAGGCAGGGCTGGAAACTGTGGAGCTTCCAGCTGCACAGTGTCCCGGATTGAGAGTGGGTTACTGCAAGTGGCACAGGCAGGCCCAAGACCTGCAGGGCCAGTCAATTATGACAGGAAGCTGAGAAGTTCCTTGGCCTGTGGGAATGAGGATCTTAAACTCCTGGGGCTTGGGATTGTGCATGGACACTCATCTCCCACTGCCCAGTAAAATATTCTACTTTTTAAATATGTTATTTTTCTCTAGTTAAAAATATATATTTAATGAGTTACATCATTAAAAATATTCAGAATTGCAAAATTATAAATAATAGAAAAGTACAAAATCAAATAGTGATTAAATTTTTTTGTTCAAATTTTTGTGAGAAAACATTGGGAGACATGGAGAATACAACATTTTGAAAAAGAACTAGTTCACAATGGTCTTCCACATTTATTTTTATATTTATGTGGACAAGTTTATTAATATCTTTAGATTTTTTAATACTTAAAGTTTCAATAATGATTGCATGTCATATTTGTGCTTTAAGAAGTTAATATTTTAAGTACCCAGTTAAATATTGAGTGTAAATAGACTCCTGATTAAGTGGAGGTGATCTCCAGTGTAGCAGTGGCCCCTGATGCAGTCCAGAGTATTCTGTGACCAGAAGATCAGTGACCTGCGTTTGAATTCTAGATCCACCTGGTGTCATTTGTTTAAATTTAAGACAATTACTAAGCTTCTGCAATTCTTTCTTTTCAGAACTAAAAATTGCCATAAACACAGCAATTACTTTTAAACATCATTTCATAAATGTAGAATATCTAGCTTATGGTAAATAAGAATAGGTATAATTTATTACAAAAAAATCACCAGCAAGATAACATAATTTTCTACTGTTTCTCATGGTCACTTATCTTTGTTGTGTGAAGTATACTCCTCAGTATTAAGAAAATGATGAATTATATAACTAATTATAGTTAGTTATAATAATATAACTAACTATAAATAAACATACTTCCAAGCATGGTGGTGCACACCTGTAATCCCAGCACTCTGGAGTCTGAGACATGAAGATCATGGCAAGTTTGAGACCAAGCCTGAAGCCACCATGAACATAGTAAGATTGTGCCTCAAAAAAAAAAAAAAAATCAAAGAAGCAAATTCTAACCTGTAAAGCACTGGGCTTACATATTACACAAAGCATGGAATTTTTCTTTTCAGATAAATTCACTGATATATAACACACCAGCTTACTACTCTTCTTCAATAAAACTACAATTGCTAAAAATTACTTTAAAGTTCTGCACTTTATAAAATTTTAAATGAATACATTCAATTTAGACCATTAAGAACTGTAGATTTTTTGTAAGCAAGGTATGCTTCCAAAGTTACCTATATGCTGGCTAAATGTTTCCATAATAAATTGGGCTTTTTACTTTCAGTTTCTTATTTAAAAATAGAGCCAGTGTAGTTACATGATTTTTGATTTTAATAAAGATAAAGTAATGTTAATATACATATAAATATGAACATATAGTCAATGTGTATAATTTAAATGCATTTATAAATATAAAATAAAATATAATCAATAATACATTAACTTCTTAGACATTAGTAAACAACTAAAAAATACTATATTTACAAGATCCAAATTTTCTTCACAACATTCAAGAAAATCATCAGTTTGGGTATTATAAGTATTCTAGATCCATAAATCAAAAAAGTTTTATTGACATACATAGAAACATAATTATTACTACTTAAAGCAAAAGAAATTGCCAACTCTATGTCCTGAAAAATAAGTTAACAGTCTTTAGAATCCGTACACTAAAATCAGGAAACCATGCTAGAAATACATTACATAACTGGGAAAACAATTTAAAGAACACATGACCTAATTTTATTAAATTTATAATTAAAAATATTAAGTTAATCAATATTTAGTCATTTTCTCTAGTAGCCCTAAATTTGTGCTTAAAATGTTTTAAGAATTGATTTATTTTTGTAGCTAAATTATTTTCCTATATTCTCCTGCAAGAATAAATTTCATGCTCCTTTACTCAATGTGCTAGTGGTGAAAGCTCAATTTTCATTGTGTTTTGAGGTCTTCTCTCTTTCTCTTCTGGTCATTTAAAAGCTTTACATATTGCTCAAATATTAGTGTAAACCTATAAATGTGATGGAAATAGGTAGTAAATGTTTGAAATAAAGAAAAACTACCGGAAAGGACACATTGCAATCAGCTGAGTCAAAGTACTTTCTCCTGTTTTGAACAAACTTATTCCATTGCGATTGGCCCTTTCTGAACCTGCTCTGGAAAGGCTTTTTCCTGTGTTCACAAAGTGTCCTCAAAAGTATAGTAAAGCTGCTGCCAAGAGCCACTCAGTGGAAAGATAGATTTTAAAACATCACGTGTGTCTTCATCTACTTTATTCACTGCGTCTGGCACTGTGTGATTTTAGGTCATCTCTAAACTCATGACCTAAATTGCAATGAAAAATATGCATTTTTAATTGATTCACAATATCAAGGAGCTATAACAGCATTACTAAGGACATTCATGAAATAGGACCTCCTGGAAATGCTTCAGAAAATACTAAGAATTATAAGTGTGAAGGAAGGAGATTATCTTGAGAGAGAATAGCAATGCGTCTTATGCTTTAAATTTTTAAAATTTAAATATTCATCATATTTTGATCGCATCTAGTATGTCTTGTTCCTTTGCAAATAAATGGCATTCTGCTCCTTCTCCTATTCTGTGTTGCTGTCCAGGGGACTTCCTTTTCTTCTGAGGACACACAGGGGTTCCATACGGGCTTGGAGACAGCTCTCACAGCCAGGGTCTTCACTGAGAATAGATCTCCATGAATCTGCTCCCCCTGGCTCTTGACCATACAGATACTGTACAGCACAAAACCAAATCATGATAAAATAAACGCAGGGTAGCCACGTACAGTGACCTACTCCTGTAATCCCAGCACTGTGAAGGCTGAGACAGGAAGATCGCAAATTCCAGGCCAGCTTGGAAAACACAGCAATACAAGATCCTTTCCCAGGAAAAAAATAAGTCAGTCTGGGCATTGGAGACGAGGTTCAGTTGGACTCATTCTCCATTTCTAAGTAAGTAAATACAAGAAAGGAGAGAGCTTTACTAAACTTAAGGTCACAAAGAGGAAAGAAATTCTAAAGTGTTTTACTTTTCAGTGTAAGCATTCCCTGTCTCTTTGGAAAATCCTGCTTACAACCTCCCACGCTTAGCTCCCGACACAGCTATTTGCTTTTTCCCTCTGTGTGACTGTAGCTTCAGACCCAAGACAGAGATTCCAGTGGGAGAGAGTGTCTCTCAGAGTGTTACAAACATCTCATGGTTTTGCTCTGAAACAAGGTCGGTATCAAAGACATGAAAAAGGAACCTGCCCTAAATTAATTCATGTAGAAATTGTGGAGAAGAAAATAAATCGCTTTGCAAGTCTTCTGTGCCGATGAGGACACAATGAAAACAGCTAAATAACTCAATAACTTTTCACTTCTAGATTTTATTTGTTCTGCATCATCCCATACACTTAAAAAGAATAATGTAAACAGCAAAGATAGTGGTAGAACTGTTTTCATATAATGGAAACAAGTACATAAAATTTATCTCTGGATCTATTTGCCAGGGTGATTTGCTTAATCAATGTTACTTTCAATAGAAAAATGATATTTCAAAAATGAAGGAAAGAATTTCATGCTAAAAAATACATTCTTTCCCAGTTTCTGCTGCTTGACATTATTTCATTTCCTGCAAATGTTTAAACTAGCAATGTATTCAAAGCAGCCATACTTCCAGGGTGACAAAAGAAATAGGTACAGTTTGGTGTGGGCAGGAAATAATACAAAATTCTTAACCTATCCTTTTTGGAATTGTAGCATTCTCATAATGGTGGCAGGTGGCATAAAATGAGTAAACATACCGTGTATCTCATAGAGAAAAGCATGACAATAAGGAAATCAAACAAAAAATAAAATCAACACTAAATAGACAAAACATAAACTAGTTGTGAATTCCTCTGGGACCAGATTGAGCACATTGTGCATCTGCATGTACACACACACACACACACACACACACACATGAAATTTATATTTTAACTATTGTGGGTCCTATATGTATTACTAGTTATGGCATAAGAACCATTCAGTAATTACAGTAGCATTTTCATAGAATTCTCTTTCATCCTCTAAAAGATGAGCTTGTAATATTCATGAATTTCTTGAGATCTGAAGATCAAAGCATTGTATAGCTGTTAAACATTAAGAATATCTACTAGCATTGGACCATTTCCATAATTTCTGTAAACCTGCAATTAACAACAACAGCAACAAACCCACTAATTGCTCAGTGAACATCATGGTCTAAGTGTACATTGCACAATCCAAAGCCTCATATATTCAGAGATGGGTCTTTTGGAAGGAGATTGGATCGTGGGAGTGCTGTGCTTAACTGTGGATTCGTCAACCAGTGAGTCAGCAGATGAGGGTATTATTTGAACATGGTTTCCGGTCAAAAGAAGTGGTCACTGGTGGTGTGACCTAGAAGCAGGTCTCTCTCTCCTCCATCCCATTCTCTCTCTCTCTCTCTCTGATTCCTGGATGCTATGATCTGAGCAGCTTTCCTCTTCCTGGACCTGTCCACTACATTGCTTTTGCCTTGGATCCAGCAGACCATGGACTGTATTCCTAAAACATAATAAAATTTTCTTCCTTCTGGCGGTGAGTTATTTCATTCTGGAGTTGAGGAAAGTGACCAAGACAATGCATATACTGGAAAATTTCAGTAAAAATGATATTTTTCATAATGTTTGTGTTTAAATGCTAGATAGGCTATCAAAAAAGAAATTGACAATAAACATTTCTCCAACAAAATGTTATAATGTAGTAGGAACCACCTTATAATTTGTGTGTCTTAGTTTTTTGACTCTTTATGTGTTATTTTTGTGATTTTCTGTTAAAAGTTGACATCTACACAGAATTCAAATTTTCATTGACTTCAGTAAATTCTTAATTCATTGTATACTGCAGAATCAGTTGTTTTATTTTTTCGGAAATAGTGCACTCAAATCAATTAAAGCAACAATTGTAGCTTCCAATATTACCTTATTATCCCAAATAATCATTATACCCATTTCTGGTGAAGACATTTTTAGTGAAATTATATATTATTTTATGCCTTAGTCATCATATTTCTTAGATTTATGCCTTACTTTTTCCACTGAACTTTTGCTTCATCTCTCAGTGAAAGATCTGCTACTGTTCAGCAAATTCAACCCTGAGAAGCCCCTGAGAATCCCAAGCTCTGACATCACAGTAAATTGTAAGAAAACAGAACTTTCTTCAAGTATTGAATATGTGAAAATAACTTTCAGAGAACTGTAGTTGGTATAAGGTCACTCCTAAGAGTAAGAATGTGTGATGACCATCTGTTAAATTTTAAAGTTTATAAAAATAGTGATATTATTTTGAAAAATCACAATGCAAAAAACTAATCTCCAGAGTAAAGAAAAAAATCAGAAATATTTTATTGTGAAGTTCTATGTTCAATTTTTATCTGTCATATAATTTTGTCTTTGAGGCAACAAGATATATATATATATATATATATATATATATATATATATATTTCTTATTTTATGGAAAACATTTCATTACAAAATAATAGAAGAACAATAATATTTAACACATTGGTCCTTTCTGGGTTTATGGTACCACATATGCTAGTATATCTCACTTCAGTTCTTTTTTGAAATTTGAACAGTCCACAGAGAAATTTTGGCCACCTTAATGTGAACAAATTTCTTCTGTTTACTTAATGATAAATCCAAGACCACAATCCATAAAGTTCCTGTAGATATTCTTTTAGTTTTGAAACCTGACTAGAATAAAATATGAATAAATACCTATGTCCACAGTACATTGATAACTAGCTTCCAAGCACATTATTCTTACTACAAAGACTTGCTCATGTTTGGTCAGTACAGTTATCACATAGCCACCGTAACTGTTTAGGCATTGCTTCTCTAGGGACATACTCCAATGAATTCCCAGGCCCCTTAGTTCCTATGATAAGCCTCATATAGAGAAAGAAGTGTTACCATAAAAAAAAAAAAGTCTTGACCTAGCAATGATGAGCTCAGCTAAAAACTAGTTCTATAATACAGAGAAAAGGATTGCTTGCCCATTTTTCAATTTCCTGTGAATAAAATGATCCATTTACACAAAAACTAGTGATTTTCAAAACAGCTAATCTCCATTATTAATGGAAAAGCTTCAAAAAATCAAGATTCTTGGTCTTATCATAAATTAGCATTATAGAAATCTCTAAATATGAAATATAAGAATATGAACATTCTAGGAACCCCAAAGATGAGCTTTGGATCAGCAATTGAAAAAAATAAGACCAAATGACACCTGTATTATACACTTTTCCATTACTAAGACAAAACTCTTGACACTGAAATTGAGAGATTTGATAAAGTTCAGGATATTCCTAGCTGGCTCGCTCCAAAGCAGAAATAACATGGTGGAAGGGTGTTGGGCAGGGACAGTGGGGAATGTGTGAAGCTGCTCAAACCTTGGCAGCTAAGAAGCAGAGAGAGAAAGAGAGAACAAGTGAGAAAGACAGTGAGAGAGAGAAGGACAGAGAGATGGAGAGAGACAGAGAGAGACAGAGAGAGACAGAGAGAGAGAGAGAGAGAGAGAGAGAGAGAGAGGAAGAGAGAGAGAGAATGAGCCAAGGACAATAATGAAATCTTCCTGGTCATATATCCCCAGTGACTCACTTCCTCTAACCAGGATCTACCACCTGTCGGCACATTCAGCTAGCAACTCATAAATTTATCACTAATGATCATAACATTTTATCATCTGATTACCTTTACAAAGACTCATTTTAGATCAAAATCATAACATTCTACCTTGGTTCCCCAAAGACTCACATTCATCTCTAAGATTCTTCAGTCTTAGTTGTAGCATTGCTCAAAAGTCCAAGTTGAAACTTTACTGAAATTCAAGGCAAATTCTTATCTCTAGATCCTTGTAAAAATTTGAAAAGAAAGTTAAATACATCCAACACACAATGATGCATTGTAAACAGTCTCATTACTAAAGTGAGGAGTAGGGGTTACAAAGCAAGACCAAATCCCAGCAGGGCTAACAGTAAGTCCTGTAGACAATAGCCAGCACCCAGGGAATGCACTGGAGAATTATGAGCTAGGACCAACCTAACTACCACCCACACAGCTTCTCGCAGTGTGGCTCTACTTGCTTTCTCTGATTTCCTGAGTAGAATATACATGCTCTGACATCTCCAGCTCCTTGTGCTTGTGACTACAGTTTTTGTTTCACTTTTACAGCTTGTCTTCACTTGAAGTGCTAGTAGAAACTATGACTATCACTCAGTATTGCCTGACCTCCAAGGATTTCCACTAAAAGTCAGGTGAGAGCCTTCATGACCCCGAAACGCTCATATTATGTATGTTTTAAAATACAAAAACAAAAATAACACTACCAAACCAGTGTAATTTGGGTAATGCCAAGATTGATCACCTGTCAATCAGTAGGTTTATAACCAGTAAAGCAGGGTGCAACTTTAAACATTAGATTTTTTTTTTTTAATCAAGCAGAAGCTCCAAACTTTCTTAAGCCTAGAACATAAACACTATCTGCTCCTTTTGTTCAGGCCACATGAAAGGATAGAACATGCAGAAACTGACACCAAAGTTTGGCTTCTCTAACTTGCTCATGCCTGAGAAATAACAACCTCCTCATTCAATCCTCAGCCCAGATATTCTGAAGGCATTTGCTGTTGTCCTGATGGAAAGCGAATGGATGTTTTGTTTTATTTTGCTTTATTTTTGAAGGAGATTCATAGGGATTAAACCGAGGGCTTTTTGCATTGAGCAATATCTTCAGGATTCATATGTATGTATGCGTGTATGTGTGCATATTTACGTGTCTCGGGCTCTCACTATGTTACTCAGTTGCCCAGGCTGTGTTTAAACTTGTGATCCTCATTCCCTTAGCCTCCCACATGGCTGAAATTGCAGGCATGCATCACCTACCTGATGATTTAGTTTCTAGTTAATGGTGCTAACGTGTTCAGCATCTTCTCTATCTTTGGACTCAACTTTATACACTCTTCGCTTCTGGCAAAACTGCAATTTTTCCACACCTTTTAGCTGATATTTGCACCTCATTTTTGACATTTACCTGGCTAAAACATCTAACAGTACCCATACCCCAATCTGAATGTTTAGCTGCCTTAAATTTTGTCTGCTGGACCAAGTAGTTTGCCACCTTTAAATTCAGTTTCACATAAAATCTGAAGACAAAAGAAAAATACAGAAAAATCATTTGCCAGAAACTACTCTGTCTTCCAGTATACTCTTCATCCTCATCTGAAACCTCATGAGTCTGACTTTTAAGATCTGCATTTTTATTTATGTTCTGGTCTTCTGAGCTTCAAGTTAATTCACCCATTACCTGTGCTTACAGCATTCTAGGGCTTCTCTAATCTGTATCTCCACCCCTTTTTCAAACTCTTACTACAAATACAAACCAGGTCCAAAAGTGTGTCAATTGTGTGTCAAATACAAGGGAATAGTATTGGAAAGCTCACTATTATGATTTGCTCTTAAATGCACCCTAAATCCTCCTACACTCATATGAAAAGCATTTGGAAGATGACTGGATTACAATGTATTATATTTGACTTGGTGTTAAGAGGGGGCTCTGTTTGAAAGAGATGGGTCACAAGAGGGCCTTACCTAGAAGGATCCTTTTCCAGGTCCTCTTTTGACTCACACCACTTTTTTTCCTACCATGACAGGTACAGCTATCCTCCACCAGGCCTTTCCATCATATGGTGGTTTCTGCCTAGAGCTTCTAGCAACTTCTAAGTTGCGTGCTGAATCAAATTAACCTCTTCTCCTTTAAGTTATGTGTGTTAGACATTTTGTCCCAGCCATGAGGAAAATGACTAGACACTGATCATCTCATGGAAATGAAGTGGCAAGAGAAATGTGGGAGAACTGAGGTAGAGGAATGGATTCTTTCAGATCACACTCCTAGTGATCCATCTCCTCTAAAGACATTCCCACCCTCTAACAGTGGATTCATGGATAAATTCATTGATGGAAGAGTCCACTGATGAGCATAATGCTCCCATGATAAAATTACTACATAAATCCCCACCTCTGAAAACATGATACATTCTGAAGACATTTTAAGCCTTAACCATAATAGTACCTAATGTGTCTTTTTGATTCAAAAACACCTAGGAAATAAATAAAAAATAAGATAATAAGTACTAATAAGATGACTGTACTTTCTTAAATTTATATGTTTTGTTCACTTTCTCATTTGTTTTATTTAGATAATATGTCAAATGTTATTTATTGATCTATCAGTGATATTTCAATTAATCTCACAGCTCTATAGAACAGTGTCATTTCATTTTACATATCACAAAGTCATGGCTTACTTATCCAAATCCACATGGATCAGTTGTTATAACCAATATTTAATACTAAAACCCTAAAGATATTAACTAGAAATATTTTGTTATTGTTCTTATGTTGCACAATTTCTCTGTTATAATGTGATAAAAATACTCATTTTTTGAAATTACTGGGATGCAAAAATTTCCCATGAAGATTATTAAAATTTTTCTCTCCAAATTCCTGCAATAAGTCTTAGGAAACTAAATGAAATGATGAAGAAAGGGTCGAGTTATTTATTAAGACCTGTAGAATCAGATACAACGCACATTTTTAAAAGTTCAATTTGATACAACCATGTTGATGCTTCCTAATACATTATATCATTGTTACTCAGAAAAATATTGAAAATCATTAAAGAAAAATATTAGAAGAAAAATAGTGAACAACTATAGTGAATAACTTTAATGAATACAGTAGCATTCTCATATTAGCCCATTATTATTTAACCATAATATGACTCAACCTATTACAACAAATATTAAAAGCATATTCAGTGACCTGTGATTTTCCTCAATCAAACCATTACCTTGGATTTTTGTAAATATGTTCATAAATAAAATTTATCTAAAAGCATTCCTCAAGGTAATAATCAATGTGTTTCATCAAATACATGCACAAGTAGTGAAAGTATTCCCAAACTTCATGATATGTAACCTATTTTGTTTCTATGCCTGGCTTATTTTATTTACCATAATATCATAAATCTTTTTGTAGACTTAGAATAATAAATAATATGCTGATCTGGTATATCTAGCCCAATGCCATACCTGTCATCTGCCTTTGATATTAGCTCTCCAATGCCTGCATTTGCCATAGCTTTTAGCACTACCAAATGTTTAATTATCCAAGGATACAGAGGAAGCATCACTGTGAAAAGAGGAAAACAGCATTAGAGACATCATCAGTCTTCAAAAATGACCAGAGGATGTATGCAGCCAAAAGAAACTACTAAGCCTTAATAAAGAGAGTAAAGTTAAGGAATTCATAATGAATGATAGATGTCAGAATGAGGACACTTACCCTGAATTCTGGTCTCTCACTTTTCGAGCACTATATTCTAAAACATTTCCTAAAAGTTTCCAATTTGTGAATTTTTTCTCATCCCTAAGTTGCTAGGATTTTTGTTAGTTTGTTTTGGTGATTGTTATCTTTTTTTTTTCCACAGTATTTCCCCTGTCATGTCAGTATAATTTAGAAGCAAGAAATGTGTAGAGTTGAATTTCATTGGTGATTTTGAACAAAATGTTAAAAGTAATTGTATGTGATTCTTACACTTGAGCAAATGAAGAAAAATATGTTAGGATCCTTGAGAGACAAGCAGTTGAAACTTCAAAAGAGATTCTGTTTTGTAAAATATTGACATTTAAATTTCAATTAATGTCACAAAGTTTCTTTTTGTTCATTACATCTCATATATTATTAATTCACTAAAAATAAACTACAAATGCTTTGTGAATATTCGTGTAATATTTGTGTTCAAGGAAATCTATACTATCATTTAATTTTATTGTGTCATTCTAAAAACAATTGAATGTAAGATTTTCTTTATATTTTTTAATTTTTAATTACTTATTTGTTTGCTTATTTTTTTGGAACTAGGGATCCAACTCATTGTCTCCCACTTACAAGGCAGGCGCTTACATTGCTGAGCTAAACCCTTGGTCCCACTGTTTTTCTTTAAACATGCCTTTCACTTATGGGAATTTCTTTCAATTTTAGTAATAAAACTATTCGTAAATTTTCAAGTCTCTAAAAATGCCTAGTTTATTGGACAGCTATCATTTAGGAAACATAAGTTTATATGCATAAAATTCCAGAAAAATAAAACAATGACAATAAAAAAATAGCTAAACTATCTGGAATTTTAAGGAGCTAATGGGTAATTTCCAATTTATTCAGTACTCACATTGATCAGTTATTGCAATTTAGAATACATCACTCAAGAGATTTTATTTTCTTTTACAACTTACATTCTGTCACTATTTGAAAAGCTAAAAAATTTTCAGATTACTAAAATCTTCAATTTTCTTCTCTCCTTGAAGCCAAACAAAGATGATTAAGTCTTCACAGGAGTAAAATGTAAGGAATTAAATGTTGAAATACAGTCTCCTACATGTTCAAGTCAAATAAGTAATTATATAGATCATTGAATTCCTAAAATATAAAACTACTCAGAAATAAAATCTATTTTGCTTTGAGTTGAATTCTTAGTGTTAATTTAAATGATATTTATCATGTTTTAAATTATCTGAATAAATGAGAAAATGATTTCACTATTATAATACATTAGCTAAAAATAGGTACAGTAACATAAATCATGAAGAATAAAAATTTAGATTTCAGTTAAAAATCATGGTACATGTAACACTACATTTATGGTTTATTAAATTTGCTACTTTGCCACTTTTATTAAAACATTTTAATGGTAGCAAAATGTATCAATCAATGTTTGTATGAAAGCCTATCAAATTTGTTAAGATTACTCCAATATTAACAAATATTAATGCTACATACAAAGAAAATCAAGCTTTTAACTATGTATCAAGGAGAAATCCGCTTTTAGTTCAACTTGAAAATGTTCCCATCTATCATAAAATATGTATTATGATTACATTCATCTATGATAAAATATTCAACATGATTTTTTTATTTCATCCTAAAGTTTTCCTTTCAATTTTTTTAATTACTTAAGTGTAACTTTTAAACTTTTAATATAAAGTGATTACACTTGCTTTATTGTTCCAGACACAAATCTACATATGAGACATATTATTCATATATATTTTATTTTGGCTGTGTGTGACGTGCTGTGAGTCAGATGCAGGACTTTATATATGTGCTGGGCATGTTCCCTAGCACTAAGCCACACTACCAAGCCACAGATATTCTCCACTTGTCATGAAGTTAAGTCTTTGTTTTTCATTATATTTACATAAATTCATAATGGGAAATCAGAAAGTAAAAGAAAATAAGGTGTCAATATATTACATAACTTTATATGCCCAATCATTTCAAAATTAATTTAAAATTAATTGACTTTTATTAATGTTCAAGAGGATGCATAAATCACCAACTCTCAAAACAGAATTGTTAAGAATTTGAAAACAAGTGTAGGAGGTAGAAAGTTTAGAAATAGGCCGTGGAGAAATAAAACAGAAAATTAAAAGGAAAATACAACACAGAGTAGATGATTTTAAATAATTTTTTAAAAGACTTTAAGATTTTTGAGATACGATTAGTAGAACTTTGATGAAACTACTTACATTAACTGTTGATAGCTGGTGTTTATCCTTTTTATTTCTTATTTACAAACTCCTAAGCTTTCCTTTAGTCTGACATTTGATCCTGGAAAATGTTTCAACATTATTTTTCTATAAAAAAGGTATTATTTTTATGGAGGGCTTCCCCTAAAAAGATTTTGTTTCCTATTTATCTCCTATTCATTAAAATTACAATTTTTCTTACTGTAGAAATATTAGATGACAGAAACTAAGAATATATTCGAACTTGTAAGATGACATAGCTTTTCATCTTGAATGTTGTCAAGTACCTCTTATTTCATAAAAGTTAGGCTATCATCTCCCAGCCACGAAGCAGGAAAATTTTATATTTAGTTTTAGAGAGGAGTTTGAGATAGTGAGATATATGATATGCAAAAGAATCAAGCACAAAATCATCAAAAAATTGGCACTAGGCTGTTTTAACTCTTCATATTATTGTAATCAGTTGTACAGTTTTTCAAATACACGTGTTCCAGGAACATTGTGTACTTAGAATTCCAAGTTTGATCAATTTCCTGAATGAGGTCCACTTGTACTTTTGCAGTTCTGATCAGTTATTCTACCTGAGAACCAAGCTAGAAACTCTCAGCAAATGTTTAACACTTTATTCTCTTCTTATGTTATAAACAATTTAGTTACAAAATCCTTTGTTTGCTACCTGATACATTTTTCTTCATGGTTTGTGGATTTTTCTCTCATCTATTTAACTTGTAATATTTTAATACCAGTCTGTGCAATAGCTTTGCAATCATCTTACCTACTGTCTCCCTTCTTTCTAACCCACTATTTGGTGTTTGGTGTACCTCTGTTCAGGAGATGATAGTGTAAATCAGTTTGCAATTTGTCAATGATTCTAAATTTTTACTAAGAAAAATTTAAACTTTCTATTACAATAATTAATTTAATGTAGCAGAACATGCTTCATTTGACCTTTACACCTCTGTAAATGCCTTTTCTATGCCTATGTTACCCAATTTTCTACACAAACCATGAGTAGACTCATTAAGCTTATATACATGCTTCAACTTGTAAATCAACGTCAGATGCAGTAATGCATACTTGTAATTCCAGCACATAAGGAGACTGAGGCAGAATTACTATGTGGAGTCCAGCCTTGGAATGTAGCAAATTAGAAAAGATCGTGCATCAAAGTAAATATAAATAAATAAAAGGGTTGGAGATGTAGATCAGTGTGATGTCTGTGCCCTCTAGAGAAATGTCTAGATATTTTTTCCTTCCATAGAAATAAAATTTTTGTTCTGTTTTGTCTTGTTTACCTTATTCAAGGGTTGGAACTTCAATATTATATAGCAACAAGGTTGTGGTGACTGAAAAACGAAAAGTACTATGTCTTCTACTCTTCTAGAACAAAGAGACACGATGAGTCTGAAACTCGGAGGTTTTTGTGACACTCCTTGTTGAAGGAGCCCTCTGGACTCCATTCCTACATGTTTGAGTAAGAGATACAAAATTCTTTCTCACGAAAGCTCCTCAGAATTTCAGGTTTCTACTGTGAGTGGGTGAACTTAATCTTAGGATTCACTTTTGAATGCCAAATTGTTGGATTTTATTTTCTCACCACTCTTAATTTACGCTTAGAAGTTTGCTTAGTAATACACACTGCCTTGTATTTGAATTGCTTTTTTGTATTCCGTTATTCTAGTTTTTGTGCTCAAAACACTGTCAGAGGTTTCAGTGCATTTTAGTAATTAATATGGTATTTACATGCCACTACTTTTATTTCAATATATTTCTTCATTTAAACATTTATTGAGAATTAAAACAATATGGCTGAGCAGAGAAGAAGCCTCCTTTAGAAATACTCAAAGAAATTCAAGTAAAACACAGTTCACTGAAAGAAAGCAGAGGACATACACCCTAAAACTAAAATCAATCTGATGTATGAGACTAATAGATCAAGCCAAGTATAGATAAAGGACTTAGTAAAACAAACAACCCACCCACCCGGCTGCTAGTGGGTCACTGGTTTCGAATAACTGCCATCCATACTTGGAAGCTAAAAAGAAGAAGAAAATTCAAGCCACACAGGATAGACCTGGGTTATAAAATCCCTTGTCTCTTCTGTCTTCCACCAAACAGAAGATCTGGCAGTAAATTCCATCAACAGGTATCATTCTCTTCATATCAGTCGGCCAGTTTTCCTTTTACTAATTTTTCTCTTTCATCTGCTCTTATTATTTTTTTCCTTTTCTTTCCATTCCTTCTATGCACTAGAATGCTAACTGTCAGCAACAAGATTAAAGACCACAGGAGTGCACAGTGAATGGAACAGGTAGCACCCTGCCCTGTGACCTGTGGTTAGCGAGGTGTGGGGAATTACCTGCAACTAGTGACTGTGCAGCCCTGGGCTGTCCCTTGCTGGGCATGGGAGCAGAAGGGTACCTACAGCACCCCCCATCTCACCAGAGGTTGTTACAGACTATAACAGAGCTTCTCACCTCACTTTGAAATGAATGACCTGAGAGGAAAGAAAATTGCCAGTGAAAGAGGGATACCCAAGGCTGACCAAGGATCAAGATGAGTTGAAGGCACACGTGACTGAAAACAGCACCCAGCTTTGTCTGAAAACAGCACAGAAACTGGGAGAAAGACACCAAGAGAAACAGGGAAAGAAGTGGAAGGCCTCTAACGTACACACATAAAGTGCTGACTGACGACTTTGGCTCCAGATACCACTTCTGGAAGCCAAGATCAGCCTCAAATTCATCACAAACTCTATTGTAAGTCTTGCAGTGTTATTTAGTAGTTTTCATTTCTTGATGGACACCGGAGGAATTTTGGTATTTTATTTTATGTTTATTTTTCTTCTTTCATTTTTTTCTGGTTTGTGATCTGTTTCCCATTCCTTTTCTGTTCTTTCTTTTTCTTTTCTTTTTTTAGTCTTTCACCTATATTATTGTTTTAATCTATTCATCTTCTTTATCCTCTTCTTCAATTTGTCTCTCATATTTTCATAGAAGTGAATAATCTCCCTAATTTTCTGGTCAACTTCAATAATCCCTTGCTTTTTCCTTCATTATTTCTTTTCTTTTTAATTTTATTTAAAGAAAGACTAAACAAAACAGAAAATGGGTAGAAATAATACAAACTTTCAAAGAAAAAATAAACAGTAAAAATCACTAATTGATTATTACATATTGTCCTCTTACAAATAGTTGTTCAAGATACAAAAGTGAAATATATTAAGTGAGGGTTCAAACACTGAGACTGCAAACAGTTCTGTTCAACTCTCCATCAGAAACTTAGTAATATGGTTATCAATCCTATACACTTAAATATGCATGCAGTTATACATATCTTTATTTATATTGAGACTAAACAAACCAAAACAGGCTAAAATCACTCTGAACAAAGTATAATAGTATTGTTGTATTTCACACCATGACACTACAGGATCAGCACTAGGTACTTTGTGTCTCCTCGTCTTCAAAGTAGTTGTTCATTTCATCATGGCTATAAGACCAGTTCTCGTAAACTGTTTATAGGTTCTACACATGCATAAGTCTTAACATGTATTTATGTCCTTTCTGTATTAGAGGGAGCAACAAAACAAAAAAGACAAAAAAAATATATTCCTATAAACACATGAAATGAAAAAGACATATAAAACCTCTGTACCATGAGTTCTACCATGGTTATTGAGTTGTCTCTTGTTATCTTCAGTAGAATTGTCTATATCATCTGATATACACAATTATAATAATATAATTGAATATAGAAGTACATAACAATAATAGTAAAAACACAACTTTGTAGATAATGTAAAACTTCAAAACCAGGTGATAATTAAACCAGAATGGGTATTGTGGCGAATTTTATCATCTTCAGTGTAGTTGCTTATACTCTCAGAATTGATACTATCAATCACAACACTTTGAATAAAATCTGTCAATACCAAACCTCAATCAAATAAACCAGATTTAACTAAGATCAGTCATGATAAAACAGTATAAGTTACACAGGGATCCAGATTAAGTTAATAAGAATTTAAAGATGTACTGTATCCGGTTATTTTTGGGATAGCTGTCTGTGCCCTCAGATCTAGTACAAGTCTACAAACTGGGACAGAATAAAATCTAAGCAGAGCAGTGCAAGTAATATGGGTTTTAAATCCTGATACACTATTAACAATATCTTCTGCCATCTTTTTTAAGACTATTCCTCCCCTTTCACTCCCCCAGGGTTCACTGTGCATTTTTGTGTCTCACCAACACCCTCAATTTTTAGATTGGGAGGGGGGAACCTGCTATTTACCTAAGTGGTTCCAAACCTTCTCCCTCCTGGACTTGATCTCTTGTTGTATTCCTTTACCAACTAAATCCTGTTTTTTCAACCTATCCACAAATACTGGTCTAGTTGCCCCTATTACTCTCTGGTTCCCTGTCACATAGAGCATTGTTTTCTCATATTTGATTTTTGGTCAACATACCCTATTTCAGGTTAATTATATTTCCTATAAAGAACATCTCAGTGGACCCTACCTCCTGATCTACTCTGCTTGTGTTTCTCTCTTTTTTTATTAGTGTATCAAGGCTATCTCTATTAGAGATTATAACCAACCTTCTCTGCCTAATTTCTGTTGTGTTCTTTTTCTGCCATTAGTTGTCTGCTTTTCTTCTTCAATCCACTTTCTGCTCAGTCATTGAGGCCTCTCTGCCATTGTTCCTGGAATCCTGGTACATTTCTCTCTCTCTAGAATGTCTTTCAATTTTCTCTGTAGAGTTTGATTGGTGGTCACGAATTCCCCCATTTCCTCTTCGGAAGCATCTTGTTTCTCCATTAATTTCTAGAAACAGTTTTGCAGGGTACATCAATCTGGTCTGTTATTTTCTTTCAGGGCTTGGAACACTTTGCTCCAAGCTTTTCTTGATTTGATGGTCTGTGTCAAGAAGTCTTCCATGATTTTGATGGATTTTCCTTTATAGGCAATCTGTTTCTTTTCTCTGATGGCTTTTAATATTCTGTTCTTATATTGAATTTCTGGGATCTTGATTATTATATGCCTCGATGTAGCTCTGTTTGGTTGTAGCTGGCTGAAGTTCTATATGCCTCCTTTCCTCTTCCTATGCTTGGGAAGTTTTCCATAATTATTTCTGTGAATAGACGTAGTTTTTTGGTTTGTACCTCTGCTTCTTCATTCACATTCTTTATTCTTAAGTTATAGATCCTCTTGCCATCTTTTAGCCTTTGTATTTTTACTACCTGTTTTTGTTATTTTTAAGGAATTTTTCCTTTCATGATCACACATTGCAAACCTGTCTCCAGTTTGGATAATCTACCCTTAGTTTCTTTCAAGCAGTTTTGCCAGCTTTCAATGGAGTTTTTTAATTTCCTGGTAATCTCTTTTAACCTGCTTCATTTATTCTATATTTTCTCTATATTCTTCATCAAACACTTCTCTCCTTTTTTGTGCTCCTTCATTCTTCCTTTTGTGTCTTCTTGAGAGGTGCTTAGCATTTCTTTTATTAATCTACTTATATTTTGCTGTACTTGGTTAATTATTTCACTTTTGAACTCATCTAAGAGGTCCTAAAGATATCTCTTTATGTCCTTTGGTGCCATCTCTGATATTGCATGTTTGCTGTCCTCAATCTCTTTTGTACTTACCCCTCCTGGATCAAGGTTCTCAGGGTTGAGGGCTGGGAACTTTTTCTGGTTGCTTCCTCTTCTCATATATTTTGTTTCTCCCATACAGGTATATAGAGGAGGTCCCTGTCCCTTTCCTTGTTGGTTAAAGTTCTTCTGAAACACACTGGCTAGGTGATCCTGCCCACTCCAATGTGTTATTGAAGTAGGATTTTATTATCTCATAACATCCTTGTAATCCATTTTTTTCTTTTCTGCCCTTCTGTTTAGTTTCCTCAACCTTACATGATCAACTTTCATCTTCCAGTCTGGCTTCCACTTCATTTCTTTTCTATTATCTCTGTTCTATCTCCTCTATTCTTAAATTTTCCCCATCACAAAGCAAACCATTCTACCAAGGGAATACAATTGACACACAAGCTCCCAATTTCTGATCAGTCCAGTTATATAACTTTAGATTTTGCTTCTATGGTTAAAGTTACAAAATTAGCAGCTACCACAACAAATCCCACAAATTTCCATATGCACATGGAAATTAAATAACACCCTGCTGAACAACCAGTGGGTCGCATATGAAATTAAAGAAAAAACTAAACAGTATTTTCAAATAAAGGAAAATGCAGAAACAACATACCAGAACCTGGTAACATAATGAAGACATTTCTAAAAGGAAAATTTATAGTGGTGAATTCTCACATTAGGAAAACTCAGCCATAAAAAAGGATAGACTTTAGACTTTTACAGGTAAATGGATGCAGCTTGACACTATACTCAGAAGTGAAATAAATCAGTCTTACATATGTAAACATCCCATTGTCTCGTTGGTTTGAGAAATTGAAAGAGTAAATAATTCTAAAATCTATGATAGATATTGTGAAATGGGAAGACATTTCAAAAGGAAAAAGGAATTAGGATGAGTGAGAGGAGAAAGGACAGTAGGGAAAAAGGAAAAGAATGAAAATCAGTTATACTATTATTATGCTATCATTGAAAAGGAAGGTTCATGCAACTATCAATTGGACAACTACTTTAAAGATAATAACATGCACTGTATTAATACAGTCTCTTACAATTTTGTTATGAAATTTTGGTTTATCTCTTTTTCCATTAAATAAAATAAATATTATTGAATGTTAGGCAAAACAGTAAATATGAGGATGGGAAGATGACTGTTACAAAGTTTACCATTTCATTATTTTTAGCATAGTCTCTTATCAAGACAAGGTTTCAAATAAATCTTTATTTCATGAGTAACTCATATGCATGCCACATAACATTATGATGTTGATTAATTTGACTTATTTATACAATGAGATTATTCAATTTAGCTTGCATAGCATTATAAAAGGACATCTTAGGAAAATAATAGTATACTGATTCCATAGCAAATGAACTCAAAATCAGTGAATGAGAACAATACAGTCATTTTCAGCATTGTTCAGATCTGGTATAAAAATATCATGTAAATGTTATGCAATTTAATTATAATAGCTATGACAACATTCCAAAATCTGATAATACAAAATAAAATACAATAACTTTCTATGAAGCTTAAATTGATATATCATCATCTACTTTAAATGTTAATATTGAGAAATGAAATAAAATGACCCAAATTATTGTCTGATACAAATATTGAAGCTGTTGTCAATCTAATTAAGGTGAATATTCATTCACTCTTCTTTACGGAGTAATCTTCACACAGTATTTTCTCCCATCATCCCTTGTAACCTGGATCTATTTTTCATTTTCAAAATACTTAAAATCCAATTCAACAAAATCATCTTAATCTCTGTATTAGTAAGATTTGGATTGCTACAATGAATACTGCAGAAAACTAACTTAAAAACAAAAGGTTCATTTAGTTCACAGTTCTAGAAGTTCACATCCAAAATCAGGCTGCTCCTTCATATGAGGGGATGGATGCCAAGGATGCCAACAGCAGAAGTACTTGTTGCAAGTGTTTATGTGACAATTCAAGGAGCAGAGAGAGAGAGAGAGAGAGAGAGAGAGAGAGAGAGAGAAGGGGTGAGACGGCTTCACAGTCACCTTCAAGGACACATGGCCAAGGATCTAAGAATGTTCCACCAAGCTCCACCTCCAGAACACTGCACCAAATCCCTGTGGCACCACCATGGAAAATATACACTTTAACAGGTGAACCATCTGGAGGTGTTTCACATCTGATTCACCCCATGGTTAGGACTTTCATGAGAAATCCAGGTTACCAAGCTGTTATGTTTTGATTTGTCACAATAAAGTGTTTTCTAACGGCTCTGACCTAAATATTAGCTAACATATTTTAACAAAATGGAAAAGAGAAGTTAAAAATCATTAAATATGATTATGATTACATTTAAGTAGTGAAATGTCAGTAATATAATTTCATAAATATATTTAGGTATGAATTAGATCTATATCTGCTGAGTAATAAGGAATTATTGTACAGCTGGCTCAGTGAAAGAGATTATTGAGCTGCTAGACAACTATAAAGAATAAGAATGATTGGGGCAGTTAAATAAAAGAGTTTTAAGTAGACATGAGAGTCCTCAAATATTTGGGAAAAAAAGAAGGAAGAGGAGGTTACATAGAAAATCGAAAAGCCACATCTATGCCAAAGTGATATTAATGTTTTTCCTTTACAATATTTACTATTTAAAGGATGTTTTTCATTCACAAAAATTGATCATTTCAAATTTTCAATACCCCACACAGAAAAAAAATACATTTTGCAAATTAGTTTTGGCTACACTACCTCATTTGATTCTCCTCACAATCTAAGCAAGTTCATTTAAAATCTGGAGGTAAACACCAAGGTTAATGATTTAACCTCCATTCTACATAAGCAAATTACAAAGATGCTAACTAACACAGCTCACATACTGCAATTATTAACTTTGTAAACATTGTTATTAAGACCATAATGTCATACCCAACTTATAAATGGAGTTTAATATTAAATGCAATTTGACATCACTTTGAAACATACAGTTTATTAGAATCTTGGCTTAGTCAAATATTTCACAGTTATTTAGATGTTTGAGGATACATTTTTGGGAGAAGTAAGCTGTCAGGAAGCTGTATAAGTGAATTATCTGTGCAAGTAACTTAATGAAATGAGAATGCTCATTTTCAATAGAAGAAAAATATAATAAAGAGAAGTTTGTTTTCATAGTGTAGAGAGAATGAGATAAAGACAGCTAAAATGTGACAAGAGCTGTAGGAGGGGATTTTTGGCAATGAAAGCTTGTTTGATCTAAGTGTAGAGGCAAGGAAAAATGTCATGTGAAATGTGAAATTTTAGAGACTGAAAATCTTACTTATTTATCAAACAGATTCCACTCTGTCAGTAGTAGAAGAGTAACTCTCCAGGTTTCTTTCCCAAAGTTAAAGCACTTTGCATGTTAAAATTATTTATCAACATTATATAATGGTATTTTTAACCAATTAGCACTATTTCAGGTTTTTCTAAAATTTTATTTTTAACAAAACTAAATTTTCAAGAGCAACTTCCATAAATATTGTGTTTTACAATTAATTGGATTTAACTACAGGAAATGAGACTCTTGTTACATCAAAGTCATTGTCCATATTTTAATAGTTTAATTGAAATAAATATTCCCAGAACTATTGCTTTCTACCTTTGAAGAAACAATTATTACTTAATGCAAGGCTCAATTTATAGAATATAATTGGAAATTTCCCAGAGAGTAGTGTGGAGCATTTTTAGCCTATTTTAGCATGTCATTTAATATTAATAATATTTAATTAAATAATCCAAATGATAGATATTAGTGAAGCAATATTTTTGATAAGAAATAGAAGAGTGTTGAGAGACTGGCATTCTTTGGATTAAAAATCATTCCCATCAATTTTAGTTGCCTGAACTTCTATAGTTTGTTTGAACAGTTTTGGTTCAGTCTCTATCAGCAAGGAAATGAGTTTAAGAATATAATAATCACAATGTCACTAAGGCCTGAAAATATCCGAAAAACACTTCAGCATATGGTAACTTCCCAATACCAGCGAGCACTTTTCAGCAATTGAGGCAAAAATGGAATAAAATGTAGACCCTTACTTACATTTTGTGTAAGGTCTTTTTTTCAGAATATTTCCCCATAATATTTACTCATATTTAACTTACAGTTTTATACCTTTTTTTCAAATCAGAAGTGTATCCAGGAATGGTGGTGCATGCTGGTAACTCCCACACTGGGGAGGCTGAGCCAGGAGGATCATTACAAATTCCAGACCAGCCTTGGCTACAAAGTGACCTCAAGACCCGTCTGAACTGCATAAGGAGAACCTGTCTCAAAAACTCAAAAAGAAAGATAGAGAGAAAGAGAGAGAGAGAGAGAGAGAGAGAGAGAGAGAGAGAGAGAGAGAGAGAGAGACAGACAGAGACAGAGACAGAGACAGAGACAGAGAGACAGAGAGAGAGACAGAGAGAGCGAAAGGGAGAGAGACAGAGACAGAGAGACAGAAAAAAAGGAAATCATAAATATCAAGTGTGGAAAATGATAGTACTATCTAAGATTGGTCCAGTTCTCAATGTTACCTTTTCTTTCCCTTCCAATACTCTCCACTCCAAAAGCTTGGAGTAACAAAGATGATTCCTCCATGACTGGAGTTAATTCTCTTCTGAAAATTTCAAAGCATTTGCGAGCATCCAAATGGCACTGGGAAAATTAACCCACTCGTTTACACACTCTTCCTTTTCAATTGCCATTTGAAAAAGCCCTGCAACAAAATACAAAGAAGAGAAGATAGCAGGCTACAGGTATCTAAACCCCAGAATCACTGCCCTTTCCGAGGGTACCTTTATAAAGACCTTATTCATCGATTTTTATTTAGGGGACATAGCGACTCACTCTACCTTAGTTTTACTTGACAATATGCCAGTTTTGTTCTTTTCTGGAAGAAGAATTACTCTATCAGAAATATTTATGCCTGGGGAGGAGGAAATAGCAACACAATTGCACAGTATGTCTAATTGGAAGTCTCACTGAAGACACCTGTGCACACACACACAAAACATTTAAAGGGTTAAAAAAAATCATGAAAGATTACTTAGAGAAAAAGAAAAATACATTGAAAATATTTCAGCTAGGTGGTTTGTAAAATGTCCAGGATTATGAGTAACTCTTTTCCTTGTGTTTTGTTTGAGAGTCTCTGGAACCGTTGTGGTTGTTAGGTCAAAGCCACAGCTTCTCTGTTCTCTGTATAGGAGGCTCCATCTCCCAGTGAAGTCTCTTCTCTCTCCGTAAAACATTTTCAGGCAGAATTTTCCTCTACATTCACTGTACCTACAGTCAAAATAACCTGTGGACATGGGGAAATGTTACAGAATCTTGGGATTCTTTATCATTAGTTTTGACAAACCGCAGCTCGGATATATTTGGGAAAAAAAAAACTGTTTCTACACTCAATATATGGAAAAGGTTTGCATAAATAACACAGTATTATATATAATATTAGGTTGTATAAATCATACACAATGACTTTAAAATAAACAGGATGATGTACATGCTTTGATGAAAACACTCTGCCATTTTATGTATGGGAAGTGAGTAGCATTGATTTTTGCTACCACCAATGCTCCTGCAATCAACGCCCCGCAGTCCCTGAAGGATGACTATGCATACTCACATTTATGCCAGATAGAGGAACCACTTTGTAGAAATGCCTAAGGATGTGTTAATCATTTTAAAATATTAGATCTTTGCTTCTTGTGCATGTTCAATACACTGTGATGGTGAAATGTTCATAGATATGTATAAATATTGACTTGGAAAATTGTAGAGTCCTGTTATCATCTTGGTAATATAGGAATTATATCCATAGAAATTGCATAGCTGACATATTTCTATTCATTAAAATTTACTAAAATAGAATACAAAGTCCAAAAAAAGTTTCAAAAGATCCTATCACATTGTAAGAAGTACAATGAAGTCAGTTTCAAAAGCTATTTCAAGATACAGTTGCTTTGCCATGATGGAAATTTATTATTCTGTTAAGTATTAGGCTTCAGATAAATGGTCCAGGTTAGTATAGAAATACTGCTGTCCTTAAATGTGACTGCAGGTCTTGGTGTCTCTTCCAATATTTCCTTCTGGATAATGGAAAGAACAAAGAAAACAAATGGAAAATGATCAATTTCTTTTGAAACCTATAATACGTTAATTACATATGTTACTTCTATTCATATTTCTTTGTCAGAAGTGAGCCATGTGACTGAATCCAGTTGAACAGAAGTTAAGGGATGTAAAATGATTCTAAATGGCCATTCCAATAGTGAGGACTTGTTTCCCAAAAAGTGAAAGTATTAAGTGATGAAATGATATTTAGCTGTCTGAAACACTCATCTTACTTAGCAATACCATTTGCTTTCCGAGTTTAGAGAAAGTATGGAAGTATAACTTACATTTGATGCTAAGCAAGCTGAAATGTTGCTTTAGTTTTTCTAAGGGCTTATATGAATAAATCAGGTTCACCCAGACAACCTGAGTATATAATATTAATTGCACTTGAAAAATCAGTTTGCCATGAGCTGTAATATATTCAGGAGCATAGTAACAGTGGGCAGAGATATTAGAGCCATCTTGGGATTCTGTAAATCACAACTGAAGAGATCAATTAAATAATTATATCATAATATACTTCCTATCAAGACAATAAGTGTTTATAAGGATAATAACTTGACTGAAATATGCTATCTACTACTAAGAAACACCTACTGCACTATATTTTCATACTATTCCTTTCCAACTTTAAAATACCTCCAATTTTTGTAAAATTTAGTCAATTTACTTTTATTTCTTACTTATATTCTTAAATTTATTAAATAGTAGCACAGTTCCCAGATCATAGGTATAAAGCACACTGAATTGTTCTCTTTTTTAATATTTATACCCTCTTATTTAATCTTCTGATTATTTTAAACTGTTGTCATTTATCCTTGGAAGTAAATATGGTATATATAATAGCTAAATTTTATTGGTTGCATAAAATATATTATGAATACTAACTTACCAGATTTCATATCATGACTGATGAATGCGAACCAGTCCCATACTGATCAGATTGGACACAGATTTATGAAACTCACACATACTGGAGGTGATAAAATTATGAGCAAGAAAAAAGTGTAATACACACATTTAGTATCATGCAGTGTAGGAGTCCACAGAATCAGAGTTTAACGTTAAATGTCAGGCTGGAAGAGCAGATGAATGTTCTGAGAATTATTCAAGAAGTTCTTAACAGTGCTACAGTTGGTCCTGTGAACATTCTGCCCACAGGAAAAACAGGGAAGAAGGAGGAACCATGCCTGGCATCCTGGATGTGTGTGAGCAAAGTTCAAGGTCAGCAAAGTAATCATTAAGGGACCAGACTAGAAATTGGTTCTAGAAAATGGAAATAGTTATGATGACGAAGGAGAGCCAATATGAGATAACCAGACTGCTAGAAATGGAACAAAATACAAAAAAAAGTGCTGCATTTTCTAGAACTAGTTGTAAATGTATAATTTGCTATTGTAATGCTCCTTGTAAGCTTACCCCATAGCACTATGCATAGGAAGAGGGTATTGTAATCTTGCAATAACACAAATGAGAAAACTGAAACATCTTGGAATAGTTGCCAACATTTTCTTTCTTTTCCAGACAGGGTATAATTTGAATAACATTATATAGGAGATTGATGCTCATATCCTTTTGTTTCCCCATGCATTCTTTTCAGAAAATTGGAGGATAACACTGGCTTCAGAAGAAAAATGGAAATGCATTTAGTAGCTTTGTACCTGTGTGTCTCTCAAGAATATATTCTAAGAACAATTGAACATTAACACTTATACATTCCTTTTTTCTATTATGATTATATTATAATTTGTGTTAATATTATGCTTTCATTGTATCTAGTATGTCTAGAAATGACCTCATCAGTTGGAGAGGTAGTTTTTCTTATGTTGTCTTTTGAAGTCAATTTTATAATTGAAAAATCCAGGAGTCATTATTATCTCTAAAAATATCTTCAGGATTAGCAATAACTTTTCTGCAAAATCAATTACTGAAGCAGCACAAGTAATGTCTTTAGTATCTCATTACTTGTCTCACCGATAAGACAAAATAGCCAACAGTGTATTTAGCAGTTTGTAGAGGTATCAGTCCATAATTGGCTGGCTTCAAGGCAAGTTGGCACATGGCAGAGGAAAGCAGTTCACAAAAAACAAGGCAGAAAAAGCAGCAAGTGCAAAAAGGGGGGAATAAGCCCATTTTATCTTATCAACCTGCTGGGAATAAGGCAGTACCAATCCAATCAATGGGCTGAACCAGCAATCACCCAGCCTTATCCCATCACACTTAATCCCAGAATTACTCTAGAAATTATTCACAATGTCTAAAGTCATTTATCTCCAAAAAAATCCTGCCACCCATGACAGCATGAAGTTTTGGGGGAATGTCTAAATATAAACCATAACATCCAGTAATGTTGATACATTTGTTTTTAAAATTTTTCTCCATTTCTATATGCTCATTATTAGTATTAAAGTTTTGAGCAATTGTCAAATATAAAAACTAAAAGGCAGAAAATATGAATTCAAGCTAAATGTATCAAGGAAACTTACAGGCAAAAGAATGGCACGTGAAAATTGACTCAAGTCTCTGATATCTCATTGTCTTGTTGAAAGATGTGCATAGTCAAAGTGATGCCGTGTTCTATCACCCTGAAAATATTCTAGGAAATGAATATCACTGGTGATTACTTGGCTATGTTGGAAATTCCATAGTTGGGCAAAAGAAGCCACAGGCCATTTTCAGAAATATCTTTACTGAAAGATAAGGTACATTCATGCAATCACTAATTTCAGCCAAAGACCTTTCTGTCTTCCCTACCAAATCATCTCTTTAAAGGGGCATGAACAAATTCATTCATCAGAAACAAGGTTTCTTATAGAGAAAATGGTTGGGCAGAACTTTACTTATTGCAAACCAAAGTATAATAATGTTGAAATCTCTATTCTGAAACTTGCCTCTAGACAGAATACTAATACACAGGATTATTAATTTTTCTATCTGTACAAATGACATTGTGGTTAGATATGCACATTCCTGAATTTTAATGGTATAGCTATATTCAGGGTTAAAATATAATATTTCTGTTATTATGTAAGGCTACTTCAGAAAAAATAATGTGTGGCAAACATGAAGAGTTATTTAACTAAGTGAAATTTATGCAAATGTTTACGATACAACTCTCTTGACTATATAAAAATTATCAGTAAATTTATTTAAAATTAATACTGATTCCTGTGGAATCATCATATACCTTCATAAAATTCAATCAATCTGAAATTTCTTTGGTGGCAAGAATATTTTTTATCTCAGAAGTCTTTTCATCATGTTAGTAGGTATTTTCCAAATTGATAGCTTCTTGTTAACTACTTTTTACGACATCAATTTTCCTGACCAGATACCAGCAGTATCTGTGAGAGTATATCACTTTACTCTTTCCTATGTTTGTTTCAAACACACATTCCTCATGTACATTTGTGGTAATAGTTGTCAATAAGTTATAGTACTTTTTAAAGGAATTGGTTGGATGGGTTATCATTATTGTTTGTTGTTCTCTTACATGATTTTGCCACAATTTGTATAGAAAACACCAATTTTTATTGTTCCAAGCATTGGGAAAAGTACAAAAATGAATTCAATATTCCCTTAAATCTTAGAACCTTATGTATTATTTTGAAAAAGCAAAGAAAATACATATAATTATGAAAATAATTACTAGGAATATGAAACAATGAGAAAATGTAGCAAATGGAGGTACTATTTATCGTTTTAACTACCATAAAATAGGTACCATAGCACAGAAATTTCATTTTAATATATGTTCTCGGAATCATTTGTGTATTTCCTACAGAATATGATGAAAGAAAAAGTGAGCAAATTATCCAAAGACTTTATAGTTAATTGTTACACCTAACAGAGTAATACAATAACTTTATTTTTTTTTTTTTATTTAAGAGGAAAAAGAGAAAAACAGAAAACAAACCAAAGCGGCGTAAGGGTACACGCAATACAGAACTACAAAACAAAACAAAACAAAACAAAAAACCATAACAGTAAGAAATTACCTGCTAGTAGATTACACACTATTTTCTTGAAAATAGTTCCTCAAATCACAGTATCAAAGAACACAAGGTGGACATTCAAACAGGGAGACTGCAAACAGCTGTGTTCAATGTTCCAAAAACATTGATAAAGTCAGCTATTTAACACCCCCAAACACACTTGCTGTTATATCCGTTAGAGCTCCTTTTCTTTTTTTTTTTCCCTCTCTTTTTTACAACAAAATTTAAAACATGCACACACATTCATAACTTTCAACAGATTCTTTTTTTGAAGATAAATAGTAATTCATCCTGAATATCAGAAATCATTTTACTTTTCCAAAATCTTTATTTCCACTTTAAATCAAATTGAAATAATTCACCCTTACTAACTAGAATCAAGACAGAGAAGAAAAAAAAAAAAAACCTGAAATGAAAAAAATCAAATTAGTGTCTTGAATTCTTTATAAGACAATTCAATAAAACATACACCAAATCCTTATAAAATAAAGATTCTACTTGGCCAAGATTCTCTAATAATGACTCTAAGTATATGAAAATATACTCACATCAATTTTTCTTTCTTGCAGTTCTTTTTGTTCTCAACACAAAGTGACTTCTTTTTCTTTTTAAGATTTAGTATGTCAACCACAGCCTGCTCAATTACACAAAGATGCCTGGTTACTTGAAAGACTTTGATACATCTGTGCTATTCCCTGTGTGCTGACATATGCCTACTTGCAGCAGAGAGAAGAAACTTCAAGGATGAGCTCCACTCATTTCAGTAATTGGTATTCCAGCCTGCTAGTTGAGATGGATTATTGTTAGCGTGATCGGCAGCTAACATTAATGTCAAATTAACATAAACTATAAAGATGACAGTATACTGAAATTTGCATAATTTTCATCAGTATCTAAAGGTTTCGGAAATTGATTTTCAAGGACTAATAAAGACATATTAGTTTACTTACGAGAGCATTTTTGGGATGTTATTTAAAATGTCACATTCTAATTTTAAGTCAGTGATCTGCAACTTAGGATAATGGGCATTATATGAATTTTAGAGACAAATTAAATAACTTATGTGAAAATATGGTCCTTTGTGGTTATTAATAAGCCTGTGTGTGGACAAAAGAGCAATGTTTTTAAATCTTTTTAATGCAGTGCTGCTAAGATCTTATCTCTTGTTAATTTCACTCAGTGACTCATTGTATTCACAGTCTTACTGCATCTGTTTAGTCATTAAAGTAGAATGTTAATGACTCTGTTCCAAAATCTTCAAAAAAACCTGTCATAATTGTGATTTTGTTCTCACATACACACAAAAAGACCTTTTTGAGAAAATGAAACATTTATAATTTCAAAGTCTTTTTCTGTTTTGTGGTGCTGAAATATAGAAGTGCACAGAGAAGACCAACTGCAGGTAAGCTTTTACTTTGCCCATCTTTGGCCAGTGTGGTTCTAGAGATGTGCTACAAAACAGGTCATTTTTTTTTTACCTACCAGGAAGTTCAGACAAGAGCTTCTGCAGGCATAGAAACTTCTTTTTGTTTAAACATTTTGCCTGCTGGAGTTCTGGATCCTAGTTTTCCATTTCTTATCTGGTTTGCTAATCTAATCATATGGTTATCAGACAATGGGCACTAGGCAAAACACTCCTTTACGTAACCACAAGTCCAAAACTTGTTTTTCGGGATGGCATCCTGTTTCTGTTTCATTTCTTCCAACAAAGCCTTAAAATCCTTATCACAATTATTCATAATGAGGGAAAGAGTGCCATATTTTGTACACTTGGTCCACTCTTAGAACATCCGTTCAGGTCTCTG
The DNA here is from genome assembly GCF_034190915.1 of Cavia porcellus. Taxonomy (NCBI): domain Eukaryota; kingdom Metazoa; phylum Chordata; class Mammalia; order Rodentia; family Caviidae; genus Cavia; species Cavia porcellus. The sequence continues at coordinate 32,071,637 of NW_026947497.1, forward strand.
TTTCAGGAGTTGTTAATTAAACACATGCACTCTATATCTAATTATAGCAAACTAGTTTCCTCTGCACCAGTGAAGGAATTAATTAATATTTAGACATGTTAACTCCATGAAGAAAACCTAAAAACTTGCTACAGAACAAATATGTCTAGGTATCATATTATTATTGGTAATGACTTAGGGCTACAAATACTTAACTGTTATTGATAATAAGAACTTAATTTTGTATAGGGAATAGCTGACAGATAAACTTATCTACTTTGAGTACCTTTCAGGACAACTTCTTTGGCTATGAAAAAATATGTTTTGTTCTAGTTCTAGCTCCTTATTGTGTTGACTGTTCAATCTTGCCAGCCACACATATATGTTTCTTTTCTTAATCCTTCATGATTAAAATACTTTCAAGAATTAGTAGACTTCCCACAAGCAGCATGCTCCATTTTTCATTCTGAGTTTGCACACGCATACACATACTCCATTTTGAGTGAGAAAAGGAGATATTTAATGCACTAAATTCAGGGAGATAGTGCAGAACCTTAGATGCCCGAAATATAAGCAAAGGTATTATTTCTGAAGCTGAGGAGTTTCCACAATCAGGCAAACCTATTCTTGTTTGTAGAAATTGTGCCATAGAAAATAATGCCAGATTTAAGTACCTGGAGTGGACCACTCTATAAATAGAATTTGGTATTAAATTTTTTTGTGTGTCAGAGATGTATGGAAGAGAAGGTCAAATGAAGACTCACATAGAATATTTATTTTACAAGGAGCCTATGCACAAGGAATGTAAGAATGATAATATTGACAGATGAAAATGGATAAGGCAGAAAGATAAAGATTTGCTAATTTTTAATTTGTTAAGATGAATAAAACGTTTGATAAATTACAGAATAATACATAAATTTTATTTTTATACTCTTGCTTTATTTAGTTTTCTCATTCATTGCTCTTCATCAGTTCTAAATTTTTTACATATATTAGTACATGTTTTCAGGACATAATGATCACGTTCACTATAGGGGATTGGCACATTTAAATTCCCTTACTTTCTCTCCTTTCCTCACCCTAGAATAATATATAATTTTTTATCTGTAGAAGTTATATTCAAGTAATGATACACAAAAAGAACATCAGAAATAACTATAAACAGAAACAAAGTAAATTTGAGAGTATTTGAATTAAAACATGCAAACAGTAAATATGCAAAATCATTGCATGAATTCATAACAAAACATGGTATCATAAATGTTATTTAACAAACTCGTCCTTTAAAAAATCAGTTTTACTTTGGACATAAGCAAAGCACAGATCAATGTCACATGAAAGGGACACATAAAAACTAATTCATAAATTAAAAAGCAAAAAAAGATAGGAAAATCTGCATCATGAAGGTACTCACAGAAAAAAGCAGATCTGTGACATTAATATCAAACCAGATAGCACTCAACCTATGTCTACTACACAAGACAGTAAGAATACTTCCTGCTAAGAAACTGAAATTCACAGTGAGAACAGAACAATTTTGCATATACTTGTCCAGAATAACATTAGCAATAATGGTAAAGAAGCTACTGACATACAAAGTAATTTACTAAGTATAAAAATCAATTTGTTGTAGAGAAAAATATATTAATTAACATATAAAGCCAATAAATGATCTTTGACAAAAATTGACCATCCAGAAAAATCTGTATCTAATGATAGCTACATGGGAAGTGTCCAATAAGCAGTAGAGGACAAGTATATGACAATGGAATGTGTATATGATGTGTTTCTGGGAAACCATGACTAGATTACCATGCAAAAGGAGCATCTATTTAAATATGAGCATCAACCTTCTTATGGAAGGTCAAGAACATTTATTTGAAGTCAGTAAGAGATCACAGTGGTGGAGAAAAGAAGGGAGACGTGTGAAAACATCTTGTGCAACATTGGCTTCTCCATGAATAAGATCATGAGGACACAGCAAAGTCATCAAAGGAGTGAACAGCAAGCAGAGAAAACCACACCCTCTGGAGACAAGGAGCAAAGATAGCTGCAGCACCTTCTCTGGAGACTCATGTTCCACATCATATTTATAACTGGTGACCACAGCGGCTTCCTCCGCTGTGCGCAGTTCAAGTCCTAATGGACAAGGATTTTCCGAGGCCAGTGCTGATGGCCAGGTCTTTACTAAGATAGGAATTCAGGAAAAACAGTCTGTGTGCTCCAGGACCCAAGATGTATTGCATTAATTTATACCATCATTTAGAGTCCTGAAACCATGAATTTGCTTTCCAGTTCAGGAGACAAAGCTTATAAAATTTGAAACTACAATGTGCACATGTTTGTTAACATACTTTCTCATTGGCTACAAAATTTTAGAGTAGAAAATGGGTTGCTAAGGAGAAGAACTCTTCCGCAGCATCTCCATGTCAGACTACAACACCAATATAAGAACGTTTCTGTCAATCCTCCAGGAGTAATCAAAGGCCACAGAAAATAAGTCTGGTATCACAAGGTGACTAATATCATTGATCGCAATTGTCAACTTGGTTAGATGAAGAGCCACCTAGAGCATGAATAAGGCACAATTCTGGATAAGGCTCAGTGGGTCATAGAGGTGTGACCTTGGGGACCAATCCGGTTTCCAGCCCATTATGTCTATAGCACCACTCAACCCTATCTCCATCCAGCAGCCACATGTTGAGCAGCATTCCTGCACTGAGTTTCCCCACCACGTGGTTTCTGCCTTCAAGGTGTCTGACCCGTGGGCTACAAGCTTTTAAACCATGAGCCAAATAAATCTCTTTCACCATTAAGTTGTGGATGTTCAGATGCTTGTTCCTAGCAATGAGAAAGCTGACCAGAGCTAACTGGATGCTAAGAAAAAATCATCAAGCATTGTAAGTCATGAATGGGAAAATGATTTCTCATCTGGGAAAGGCCAAGAAATCAGATGTCCTGGATGACTGTGTACCAGTGTGGGAACTCAGCAGCTGCAGTATGGAAGAGACTGTATAGTATACCACCCTCACGGTGCAGGATGACAGCCATCACGGCATGGTGCACCAAGTGTAGGGTTGTCATCCCTGTGTGTACTGGGGGGATTAATAACCCCAGCTATGAGCCCAAAGATGGGGAAGCACCCACCAGCAGTGCCATGGTGGCTCTTAGAAGTGTGAACGGCAATGTTGGCATGAACTCCAATGCTGGACACCTCTCTAAAGCATGAGGACAAGTTTCTGGACGCCTAGGAATGGATGAAAAAGCTAATTGTGTCCCATGATGGCATCTTCCTCATCCACTATGATGCCAGCAAAGTACTTACATTGTTCAGATATGCACACAACTACTCAGATAATTTTATTTTACTTTTTTGGACAATAGGCTAAAACCCTCTGCGGACCCAGTCACAAGACAACAATCACTTTGGTTTCTGATAATATAACGGTATATTTCCAGATTCAGGATTCCAGATCAAAGAGGTACACAGTAACACACTGACTACAGCACATTTTTGGCCCCCACCTTTCATGAGGTTCTGCCTAGTAAATTATCTCCTATTGAGGAGATTCTTCCTTTGCCATGACCAATGTGGTACTAGAATTTCACTACAGAAAAACATATTTTTTCTAATCATTCCTGCAATGTGTTTCCTGTCCCCACCCCTCCTTAGGAGGCCATGGTGATTGTTTTCACCTCTCTAATTCTCTCTAAATGCTGTTCATACTTATACACATAGTTCTGGAACCATACCACAGTAACCATTTACACAGAAAAAACAAACTGACTACCTAATCAATGTGTGGAGTAAAAAAACAACAACAACAACAAAAAAATACGCACTGAACCATAGAAATGAAAAACATTCCAGACACAACATCCTCTAAACCATAGATGCCAGCTCCCAGTGGCTCTTGCAGTCGATCAGCGGAGGCCGTGCAGACAAGAGAGCCAAGCTCCTGTGTTTCCAGCCTACACAATATTTTTGAACCAGTAAGTAGAAGGAAAACTCATCCCAGTTCAGCAAAGTCTGCATTCTGTGTACAGCAGATGCCTAGTCCCCAACGTGTCTGAATCACACTACACGGCTGGTTCCAGGAAGCCGCCTCAGAACAGGCAGGCATGCACACATAAACCTTGACTATATTTCACTGCCAGATTGTTTTGCTGAGTTTTATGAATGGAATTATGGCATTCTTCTAAATGTCTCTTAGGGATATCATGCCTGTATTCATGAGCTAACGTACCAAAAGCAACATGACCAGGATTTGTGAATCCTTGTTGGCTCTCGTGACTCGTAACCACCGTTGCCTCATCAGGCTTTAATATTTTCCTCATTTTCTGTCCCAAGAGCAAAATTAGGGGAGAAATAAACTCCCTATAAACTTATCTGTCATCATTTTTTTCCTTTTCTTCTGTTTTTCAGTGTGAAAAATTAAACATATAAAACACTGTAATTTGCAATTTTTTGCATGGCTGAGTCACTGTGAACAGTGCCTAAGAGCTCTCCTTCCTCCTTACACTGGTGAGAGTATCCATACACTTAAGACCTTAAGCAGAGGAATAACTATATTTTGTCTTCCAAACACTGCAAAACATTTGTTCCTCATAAAGTCAGCAAATATATTGGCAGCTTGATCTCAAAAAGAATGAAATTGTTCAAAATGTTAAAAAAGAATCTATGACTTCAATTTTATTTTATTTTTCCTCTCAATTTTCAATTAACAAATGCAACTGAGGAAATAGAATTAGCTCAAAAAAATTAAGTGGATTGTCTTCCATATATTTTCCACTAGAAACATGGGGAAAAGACTCCCTATGAAGAAAATGGACTATGGTGACATTCCCAAATTGCAGCATTAGAGCCCAGTGCAGGAATATTTATCACTCTCAGAACTCCAATCCTAGATTTCAAAATTGCCAAAGACCTTCTTTCCATCTTCCTATTTCTAGCCATAAGGTCCACAAAGGTTCATCTGTCTGTGTGTCATCTACTGCTTGCTTTAAACTTGGAATGAGGGATGAAGACAGGTTATCTGTTTCATTTACAGATTAAGTTAGGAAGTATCAACCTACATAATGAGGTAGCCAGTTCTAAGCCTGCATGCAAGAGCTGCTGTGCTGTTCCATGGTCATTTTCCTGTCTTCTCCCCTGCTTTGAAAATGTGCTGTACTTATTCTGGCAGGTGACCCATACAGATAAGAGTCAATCCCAGCCACTCACCCCAGCTGAGGACCTGACAGGAGAAAGCACACTGGTAGCAGACTGGCAACTAGGTGGTGCCCAAGGAAGGACTGTGGAGAAAACTCAGATCAAAGAATGAGTCTGCTGAACCATGGGTGGCTGAGCCAAAATAAATGCTTGTTGTTTGCCACTGAAACCTTGTGGTTTTTTGCTACCTAGCATTATTATACAGTAAACAGTACCAGATGTTTCCATTAAGATTGTTCATGCAGGATTTTATCTACTGATGCTCTGTGGTGTCAAAGAATTGTTTGAATCCTTACTTTCTTAAAACAGTACTTTCTTAAAATAGTAGATTAGTTACTAATCTTTACATCTTTAAGTACAGCATTTTTTTGTCTTCATGGGGATGGATGCAGTAATTATAACTGTTTTTATACATGGCTGTGGTGATGTATCAACCTGCATAGCAGAGTAATAGACAAACAGTAAATGCTAAAAATTCCTACTTATTCTTAAATTCCTATTTTGAAATTATATGCAAGCTATTTTTGTAGAACTATAAAAGTTTATAAATATAATTCAATGTTAAAATTGTGCATTAGTTTAATGTTAAAAGCCATATGGCATGAGTTAAAATTGAATACTTTGAAAGTACTTCAATAAATGAAAAAATGGGATCTACAGAGCACTGTAATTTTCTTAAGGGCAAAAAGAGTTATAGTCAACTATCTTGTTTCCATCACTTAACATAATTGCTGCCAAATTGTAGGTGTTCAGTCAATATTTGTTGGGTTGAATCTAGGCATAATAACATGGCAAAAAGACTTCATTTATATCCTGCCATCATACTCTGGTTGAAGATATAATTAAGATAAACTGAAAATTAACTTTAATTTAATAACCACATTGTCTTACACAGAGTGGTCACTCACTAAGCATTTGTTCAATTGACTATGAAATCAAATAGAAAAAAAGATACATAGGTCATAGGAGTTCAGTAATTAGCTTTTGAGAGGTGATGAGGGCAAAATGAATTATTCAATGCATTTCTATATTTCTTCATAGCTGTTATTAAAAGATTTATCAGTTGGCAGCAAGACTATTTACATATGAGAATGAACACTAACGGTAATGTCAATTTGCTAGTAATTTCAAGATTAAGAATCGTCTATTTAAAAAATTCTTTATTTTTGCAGTATGTGTTTTTTCCTGGAAAATAATTAATGATGTACTGAGTGATTTTTTCTTAATAGTGCCAGGCACTATATAAGATGATAAACGAAGTAAAGGGGAAATAGAAATTTTATTTTAGGAAGTCACAATTTGGAGACTATGTATTCAGAAAACTACAATCCAAAAAGCAAGATGTCATGTGATAATAAAATGAAATGGAAACCTGAGCTGGAGGATGACTGTCCCAGTGCTACAGTGAGAGTTTCTTCAATGAATTGGTAACACTGATTTCATTCTACAAGGAAAATTAAGGCTTAAAATTTAAAAGGGTGAAGAAAGAATAAAGTTCAAAACTTACTATTATGAGTTGGCAAATGGACTTGGAAATTTTTAATTGCAATTTCATGTATAAATGCAAGGCTGGAAGATAATTGTTGTTGTTGCTACTGTTATATTTCTGAAATATTTATGGAGGGAAATAAGGATTATTGTGTTAAAAGATTAAGAACTTTGTCCAAAGTCTAGTCCCTGTAACAAGCAATTCAAATTCCATTATCCCAAGCAAGAGAATGTGTATGCTACCGTCCACATCAAAAAGGTCCCCAAAAATGTATGTGTTCACAAATGTCTTTTATAAGAAGAGTGTGTTTGGAGGCATGGATGAACTAGTTCACTAATGAGATCAGAGCACAATGGGATCTTAAGAAGAGGGACATAGTAGGAGGATGCAGGTTCCTGGGGTGTCACCTAGAAGGCTGCATCTTGTCCCCATTTCTTCCCACACTTCTTCTGGCCTGCTAAGAGGGGAGTAACTTTCCTTGTATGTCTACCATAATGTTCCTGCCTCACTACAGGAATCAGAGCAATGGAGTGAGGTAGCTATAAACTGAAACCTCTGAAAGTATAAATCAAGATAAAACTTTGCTTTTTTAAGTAGATATACTCACAATTCAGTTACAGAAAGGGAAGGTTGAATAAAGCAATGTACAAAAACATAAAAGTGGGAATAAACAATATTGAATGCAAAGAGAATTGAGGATGTGTCTTGCTCTTTGTTTTCATGGCAAGAATCACAAACATTGAGACTATAAATAAAATAAGCACAAATTGGGATATGATAAACATCCATGCCATCCTAATAAGGCTATATTTTGTCTGCTTTTCCCCTCCTCTGGAAAGGTCAGAGATAGTTAAAAATTGCATAGAGGAATTATGCAATTAATTTGTTTGCTAGAAGGCATTTCTGATGATATTTGGGAGAAATACTTAAAGAAGAAATTCTCAAGAGTCATGATTGGAAATACCAGTCACGTCAATAAAAGATAGTCATGGGATGAAAAAAACGGAGTCTTTCCTGAGAGTGGCAGTGGTTTTAAAGACAAAGGGACAGAATCCATAGGTATTTTACAGATAGAATCAAAAGAATTTGTAACCAACCAGCAGGGATCATTAGGATGGAGATGAGACTCATCACGATGAAATGAGCAGATATACTGAATCACCATTAAAGAGACAGAGGAGTTAAAATGGAAAAACACTTTCATGGGACAGACAGAAATTCAGTTAGGCATTCTCCGTAGTGATATGATTGCAGGTCATTTAAGGAAAGGAAGGTAACAGGAAAATATGACTGCATCTTAGACATGCATGTAAGAATTACAGCTCAATTCATGACCCAACCAGTGTAGCAAAAATGAACTTAAAACTGAGACAGACGAGGATGATTGACTTTTGCCCTGTGCCAGCCAGAGGGAAGCACGGTTTGGTCGACCTCTGTCACACCCCAGTCTCCATCCTGAATGACTTGGGACACTTGCTTTGTCCTCCCCAGTTACTTAGCCCTCCCTAGCTCCCAGATACCTGATAGGAGATGCAGCTCAGCTGTCAGCCACTGTGTCACCCCTTGGCTTGACACCACAGATACTCTTTGAAGAAGAGAGGTGACTAAGACATTGCAGGGAGGAATTCATTATCAATAGCCTTAAATCTCCAAGCAGCAGTAAGCTATGATACTCATATCTAGTCTTCTGGAAGATTCCCTGATTTGGGTCTCACCATTTTTCATGGATACACAACTATCTATAAAACCATTCAGCTCTCTTCATCTTTTCATTGAATTGCTACCTTTTTTTAGGGAGTGGCAGGACAGCCCCATTGCTGCCTTCTCACCTCTCTCTCCTATGGGCACATAATACACCTGCCTACATTACCCATAATCCTCTCCTGCTTATGTCACATACCCAGACGTGACGATGACCCATCAGAAACCACCCCATAGCCTCTTCCTGTCCCACCAGCCTGCCCTTGGCCCATAAAAGCTGCGACCTCTTCCTGAATAAACGAGACTTGATTGGACTCCTCAACTTGTCTCCATCTCTCTTTGTCTCCCCCCTGTTCTTTATCATCCTAGTTCCTCCTCCAGGTACACCCCACGGATTGATCCATGGGCCAGATCACCATTTGAGCTGAATACCCCTCACTCATTTATACCAATCATAGTGCTGCTCTTGGGCACACCAGTAAGCCTGAATTTTAAACAATCACAGGTTTGCACTTGTACCAATCACAAACCTCCACTCTCTATGTCCCTCTGTTGTTTTTTCACACTTCTGTGGTTGATCCAAGTGGGTTCTCTCTGATGTCCTCACTCCTTCTCTTCTATGCTGCAATACAGGTTCTGTTCAAATAAAGCTTCACTCAGCTGGTGCTGCAAAGATGCATGGAATGTATTTCTCGGTTAGTGTGGGTTCAGACGTACCTGTAAACTTTAATTCTTAGTAGTGTTGGCCAAGTGATTGTTATAAAAGGAAGAAGGAAAAAAAAACTGGTTATACTGTTATCCCTGATCAGCTCCAAAGACCAGCAATTGGTAAAGATGATGAACACAGGCCAGCAGTAAGTAAAGCCTCCTGGTAGTGGCCACCATAAGTTGTCACTGTAAATTGGCAGCACAAGCTGGTGTCAAACAGTGGTGACCAGCATTAACCAACATCCAGTGACAATGGCTGGTTATAGCGGAGAACAGCACCTGGCAGTGTCAGCCAAGAGTATCCAGCACTAACTTATGCCAAATGGCAGCACCAGGCACTCTGGTAGAGGTGTGCTTTGCCAATTCATGATTTCTATCTGAACTGAGCAAAATAAATCTTAAGTGCTTGTCAGCAAAACTAGAAAGCTATAAAACTGTATAACAACACAAAATGAGAACTAAAAGCATTCAAATAAATATTCTACCTGGACAAAAAGCTAAAAAGGAAATATGATCAATAACAAAAATTCCAAGTAGTAGAAATTTGTAACTAGGAAAATGTTCAAAGAATAACAAAAATGTTATGAAGTTGGGCTGGGGATTTAGCTCAGCGATATAAGTGCCCAGGTGGCAAGCACAAGGTTGTGAGTTCAATCCCCAGTAAAAAGTTGTGAGGATATTAACCTTATAGCCTACTTACTGTATTTTCACTAAGGAAAAGGTTTTGATATTGGCAAATATATATCAATAAATGTCTTGCTATCCATGGCTGGTATATAGTTCTCAGTGATTTCTATTTTTCACTAACTCTCCTATATGGCCAAGAAAAATTATTATGTAGAAGATAAGGCACATGCGGGTTTTGGGATGATATTACTTCAGACTTTCAGCACCATAACATAAGGTACTGCAAAGTTATGATATTTCAGAAATTTCCTCTTGTATTCATCCTTGGATTCAAGTCCTTGGCATTTTTGTGGATCCATTTTATCCCAGTGACTTGGAGTGCTTGATACTTAATTGGCAAAGTAATGGAAAAAAAAGAGAACACAGAGGAATCCTAGCTGTTTGTAGAAATAACACAACTGAGGAATAATGACTATTTCCTCCACTTCCACATTATGAAACATTTTTATCAGAAGTTAACTCTACTCATAATTTAAAGCAGAAAATATTGTGAGATGTCAAAGGAATGATCTGTCTCCTTCTCTTCCACCTTGATGAATTTACTTGTGAAGTGATATGTGCATTTATCCTTTAGAAATTCAATAGGTTAACTCATTTTTCTCTTAATTTAGAGTCTTTCTTTTTTGTTTGTTTGTTTGTTTAACCTAAACTTACCATAGCTGTTCACTTTGTCTTAGCCCATTAAGATGGATATGTGTTGATGCTACTACTTTGCTTGTTGGTGCAATCTGAGATTAAAATCTTCCCCATTAATTGCAATTCCTGAGAACTGGCTTCTTCCTCAACCTTGATTTCACTGAGGCTCATGGAATCCTAAGTTTCACAAACATACCATCTTTTTTTTTCCTTGTCTTTTTGTTACAGGGTCTTACTATGTAATCAGGTTGGCCTTGAAGTTGCAAGGATCCTCCTGCCTCAGCCTCCCCAGTCCTGGGATTACAGGAATGCGCCCTCACACCTGGCTTCAAACATACTATTCTTAAGGAAAGATCAATATAAAATAATAATGCAAGAAAATTTCTTAGAACAACTGGTCAGGGTAAATGAACATATAATGGCCTACCAAAAGCAGTTCTAGAATAAACTAAATGCAAACTTGAATTTGATAACTTTCTAAAGTAGTGCAAGGAGTCATGTTTTACATAGTCTTCCTTTGATCTAATAAAATATCATCTTTTAAAGTCCATTGTACAAATAATGAAGTCATTATTTTGTGTCTATTTCATGACCCATAGTTGACATTGTGCTACTGTGTCATAAAATTGCATAAAATTGACTTTTATTCTAGGGAAAAAAAGGTGATTTCTTAAGCACAGACCTGGTATAACTCACATGATGTAACTCTTTCTTCTGTTAATTTACTTAAAAAAGAAACTTTTTGAAAAATGACAATTCACAAGTGTAGATGCTAGTTCTGTGATTAAAACTGAGGTTCTTTGGTCACAATTAAACCTACCATGTGTCCAGATACATCTTAGATATGACTGATGTCCAAATCTCCTGGGTGTTAAGGAAAACAATTGATTGTCACTGCAGAAAATTTTTTGTTCTTTTTCCTATATTTGAAATGATGACTTTTTTGAATCTCAAGATAACTGAAAGAAATAAACAATGTGTCTTCATTCTAGGGAGTTCTTAGAGGACTTGAAGCAAATTTGAGCATTTCAAATTACCAAATTGTTTCAAAATCCTTACTGTGACCTATGCCATGTTCATTTCTTCCCCATCATCTTTACAGAAATATAATTTTCTTTGGCTGCTATTTAATCAACTTGCTTAAGAAATTGTGCTTTACCATTTATGTTGCAGCCAGCAGTATTCCTCTGAACAAGTGTGGGCCAATCAAATGTAAAAAGAATTTATGCCTATTATGCTCTTAGAATTAAATTAAAATTGGAGTACTTTTTTATCTAAAATATAATTGAATGACAGAGTTGAAACAATAATTTACCATGAAGTTATGGGCATGAGCTCAAAGCCATATGCTCAAATGGCCAAGTGGAATGATAGGAAAAACCTGTTTTCTCAATGTTATGGTCCTATGTTATGGTTCTATGCCAAAGGCTTAGTTCCCATATGTCAGTGTTCACAGGATAAGCTTTTGCGAAATGATTATCAGGCCTTTGACCTTGTGAATGACTTAGCCCATTAAATCATTCAATAACCTAATAGGCTATTGCAAGATGATGGAAATGCAAAAGTTTGGGCCTATTTGGAAGAAGTAGGACAGGTAGGTCATTTGAAAGGTGTATTTCTCCAGGATCCCCTCTCTCTTCCCCTTCCTGGGTCCTGGGAGGCAAGTGGCATGGCCTCATCATGTGCTGCCATCACATGACATTCAGTCACCAAAGGAACAGAAAAGAGTCCAGAGACCATAGACTGAATGCTGTGAAATCCTGAACTGAAATAAATATTCCTTTCTTTAATTTGACTTGGTAATGAATTTTTTCACAATGGTGGAAATCCAGTACACTTGATAATGATTTAATGGTTGTATTTCAAATGCAGTTTGAAAACCTATATTTTCAGCACTAACAAAACCACTGGTGTGTAAGTCAATAATTGTTATTTATTAAAAGACTTACCTAATAAAGTCATGTACTTTAATGACAAAAATGATTTTAATGCCATAGAGGATAAATGAAAAATGAGAAAAAAAGAAAAGAAAGTTAAAGGGGAAAAAAGTGCCTTAGGACTGAAGAAAATAAGAAAATTTCGTATGAATTGCAAGAACATCAAGTTAGTAGAAGAAAATCAATAATTCTGACAATGATACAGGACCATAATATTGTTTTTAATACTGTGATTCACTTGACATGAACTTTCCAACAGCCTATACAATTACAAATGGAGAGAGGAAATGAAATCATCAAACACAAAACTATATAATTTTAGAGAGTGTACACAGAGTCAGTAATAGTAATAGGGAAAGTATTTTTAACAGGGCAGTAAGCAACTTCACTATTTATGTGTCTCAAAACTCTGAAAGAATTGAAGCAGGAAAGTTTAAATTGTAGCCATTACTATTTAGAGAATTGTTTAAAATAATTCCACAGTCAAATTCTACCAAAATAAGAATGATAGACTTATTCTTATTATTAAATCAGCAGTTTTTAAGAAAATAAACTTGGTTCTGATAGCTAAAATGATATGAAAACTATACTTTTATAAGAAAATAACACCTAATAAGCATTATATGTTTCTGAATGTTCTTTTTCTCAAATTGAGAATTTCTATTAAGAACTATATATAAATAGTTATTTTCTAAAGCTGTATTCCCAAATGTATTAATGACTAAATTCCTAAACAAGAACAATAGTGAGAATGATTTTAAAATGCTAATAAATCTAATCTCTTTTGTTACATTCACAAAAATTAAAGTAAGCCAAACTACTCTTACTGATTAGTCAACTATAAACTCACAAATTAAGTCAATCACCACTGTAAAGAACCATTGTTATAAACATTTTCCAAGTGTTATTTATTTACCAACAGCTAATAATTTGTGAATGCACAAACACATCTTCTGATTGATAAAGCTTCTTGTTTTGCACCAGTAAAAGTTCTAAACATAAAGTATTTAAAGTTGCTCAGCTGGCAGGCAATTACAGTTGGCTGCATGAAGAATTCCACCTGAAAACAATTTTCTGTTTTTGTACCCCATTCTTATTTTATATAAACTAACTGATGTAAACATATTAAGTATGAAAAATAAACTCAAATAATAAGTAGCAGAATAAAGGTAATTCATGTTGCCATAATAAGGTATATGTAATAAAAAGAAAAAAATATTGTTTATATCTGTAATATAGATCTTTAGAATGCAACTATAAAATCTCCTATGTTTACCGAACAATTGCTTCCTAAAGATCATGCATTTTGGACGGTTTAATTTTATGGTCTCAAAAACGTGTCAGCCTGTATCCTTGAAAAATTGTCATATATAGTAGCCTGCAAGTGACAAGCCAAACAGCACGGCAAACAGTGCTACTGATGCAGAAATAATTGTTTTGAATTGTTTTGAATGTTGAGAAGTCACAGTAAAAGAGGACAGCATTTAAAATAAAATTGTTAATATATAATGAAGGAAGACACATACTTTTGGAAAGCATTTATTACATAAATCTATGCCATGAGATTATTAGAAATCCTATGCAGTGCCTGAGAGTAAGACCTAGGAGCCAAGAGCTATGCAGACTATGACTGACTATGACCTCTAACATCTTTAAATTTTACTTTGTCAAAGAATGCTAAGCATGAATTATCAAAAAAGTGCCTCGTTTATCGAGCATGTTATTGTATATTCAAACATAGCTATTATCATATTTCAGGAAAATCAGATGGATACTATTTTTGTTTAAAAAAAATAATAATTCTAGAACCTTACTTTTGAAAATAAGGAGTATATAATTTTTCAATTGGTTTTGAGACATTTGACAAATATGAAATTTCATTGGGAAAAAATGTAAATTTTAGAAAATAAGTTAGTAAATAATGTGCATGATTTGTACCAAATAATCTGTTGAACTTTGAAAAATAGACTTTCCCAAATGACAGAATGGCTATCTTTCCTGCAGATTTGTGGATTAGGCAAAGTGAATTGATCTTGAAATAAAAGATGTTTAACAGATTCCATTTAATGGAAAAAATCACCACATTTTGAAGCAAGCTCATACTGAGACTAAATAACCTAAAAATAATCAGTAGTAATTTATTTAATATTTTTATATTGACCATTTTCTGCTCTAAAAACTGAACAATTTTGGATAAAGAAATACTAGTGAAAATCTTGCAAACAATATTTTCTTTGAAAGCCATTCTTTTTGTGTGATTATTTTTATTTTAAAAACAAAACATAAAAATGATATGGAATTTCAAAAAACAGGAAATTAACATTAGTTCATATACTGCTTACTGTTATTTTAGAAGTGGTTGTTCAAGTTACAAGATTCAGCCATGAAAAAAATGATCAAATAATCTAACAATGTGAGCACAAATTTTTCTTGATGAACTTACAGAGATTAGTGGTAGATCTATTTTGTATATATAAATCTATTTTGTATATATAAACATACACAGATATATACGAATACCTGTATACATACAATGATTTCCATTCTTTCTTTTCTCCTTTCCCTTATCCAGTTGTTCTTTCCTTTTGAGTGCTTTCTTTCTTTTTCATTTTCACAGTGTCTATTGTACATTTTGGATCTTATTTCTCTTTCAGTAGGCTGGGAATTTAACTCAGTGGCACAAGTGCCTAATGGAAAGCAATTCTTGAACATACTCTTATCTTATATGAATTATTATCTTATCTGAATTTTTGTGTTGCCCAAATTAAGAAATGTACAGTCTGTAAGGATAACTCTTAAAATTTTACATTACAAGCTTAGGATAAGCCTAAGGATTTCAATATTGCTTTTTGTAGCTTTTCCAGACAGAAATTTGAGACTAATTGAAAACACAGTGAGTTAGCACAGAATAGTGTGCATGGAATATGGTTTTTCTTTGCCATCAGCAAGAATCAGTGGGAAATTTAAGTATTCAACTGTCATAAAAATGGAGGAATCAGCCTCACGATGACATTTTAGCCATTTTAGACCTTTGTATCAGAAATTCAGAGTTTAAAAGCTCACTTAAAAGAAAAATGTCTCTTGGCAGGAAAAAGATGCAGAGATCAGGAGGAGAAAAAAAAAAGATAAAACAATTTTGGAAGTTTAACAAAACTGTTAAGATATTCTACTTAGTTCCAGAAATACCATGTAAAGTTCAATGTTAGCTGCTTAATAGAAAATTTAGAGTTTTCAGGCAATAATTTATGAAGAATGCTTGCCAATCTAATAGAACTATAATAAAATACTACTCATATTCTAGTTTTTCCGTTGGTGGGTTAGAAAGGAATTGGTGAACATATATTGCACTAATTATGCCATTTGAAAGTAATGTCATTGAATTGGAAAGTTCAAGGGACAGAACTCGATGACAATCTCAAGAGCACTGTGCCTCTTCAAGTCTCGGTGCATTTTGTCCTTAAGAAAAGTGCCTTTGACCGGTGTAAAAACCGGACTTTGTAAAATGAGGACTTGAAGCTAGGACTATTTAGAGACAAGAAGATCCTGCCCTGTTAAAGGCAGGAAAAACCAAATGAGCAAGGAGAAAATAAAACAAACCCCTCGCTTTCAGCAGAAAGAAGCAGTGTTCACTTCTCTGTTGACATTTTAGTATCCTCAGCTTGTTTCTTTAAAATACACCAAAAATAAAGATAGGAAAGAGAAAAGATCATAAAAAATTAAAAAGTAAAATGAAAAATAGATAACATGAAATGGAAATAATTAAAACAAAGCCTAAGGTGATAAGAAGAAACTAGGTAAATAAGTAATATAAGAACAAAGTCAGCATGAGATAAAAGAAAAGTCTACAAGCATAAGAAGAGATAAATCAGCTATGAACAATTAGCTATGATATTGTGAAAACAAAAGGACTGAAAGATTAAAAGAAAAAAAGATAAATATATGAAAATTAAATGAATTCAAATAATAAAATAGAATAAACTAGGGCACAAAGTTCTAAGTAGAATAAAAGACAGAAAATACGTAACTGCATGTTCCAAAGTTTAACAGAGGCTTAGAGATAAAATTGCTTAATGTGTTTGACAGGATCTACAGAACAATCATTGTCCCTGCATAGAGTCCCGTGCCACGTCTTCTTTGATACAACAGCTCCCGGGCAGTGTGAGAGGATACCATGAAAATCTTCTCTAACCTCACTCTCCAGCTCGACTAGCACTCAAAGATGCTTAAATCAGGCAGCAAACTGCTTCCGTAAAATGCCCTGCTTGATGCTCAAGGCACACAAATCCAAATTTCATTTGGCATACTCTCTTCCTGCCAAGAGGTTGTCTTTGTCAAGAGGAGTTAGCTCAATGCCACCCAAAAATGTATCTGAGAAAGAGCAATGCTGCTCCTGCCCAATTTGGTCTTTCAGAGAAGAATTAATAATGTCTTTTGTCATGTCAATCATTTCTAGATAATGTAGCCTGTGGAATCATGCATTTACATATGTACTTTTGCAGAGGAGAAGAAATCAAGATAAGATACTCTAGTGATAAATTAGCTGAAATATTCTTTCCTCTAATTCTTCTTGTCTATCACCTCTTATTTTGTAGCAGTGGAAGCTGACAGATAAGAATCTGAGAACATATGCAAGAATTACTTAACTTGTGAGTTAAAATACTGTGGATCTGACTGTAAGTCTCATATATTTAAAAATTAAATCAAGCACTGAATCAATCTTACAATTATCCCTGCTTTTTCTTTTCTTAATTATGTTAAGGCTCATATGATGGGGAGAAAGGACTTTGAGATCAGAGGAAACAGACACATTAAATATTTCTTTATTTTACTTTTTACTTTTATCAGTGCATGCTTACAGTACATATTGAGTATATTCTTCGTGAAGACTGGGTACATATGCATAATATATCTTAACTGTTTGATTGTCCTCAGCGCCTCTCTCTTCCTTTTCCCCCTCTCCATCTCTTGGTTCCCTTCCCTTTTGCAATTCTATCACCCTATTTCTTATCACATTTTATGTATATTTTGGATTTTTCACATAACAGAAATCATGCAATAGTTAAATTTGTATGTTGATTTATTTCACACAATAGTATGGTCTCCACGTGCATCCACTTTTCTACAGATAAATAAGTTTTACTCTTTTGAGGGCAACTGGGACTTATTTTTGTGTGAATATTAAATTTTCTTTACTCATTCATCTGCTAATGAATATTACATATTATATATCATAGGTTATGCATAAAAGAGTATACACTATGTTATTATATATTATATTATATATTAAGTTAAAAAAAAAAATATATATATATATATATATATATACGTGTATGCTACATCTAAGATTTAGGTACTATGAATTGTGCTGCCATAAACACTAGTATACAGGAATCACTGTAATATGATGCTTTCAATTTTGGGGAAAGATAACGCAAAAGTGGAATAGCTGAGTCCCATGGAATTTCTATTTTTAAATTTGTGAAGAATGTCCATATGCATTTTCATAGGAGATGTACTAGTTTACATTCCCATCAATAAAGAAGATGGTTTTCTTTTCCCAACAGGCTCGCCAACATTTGTTGCTACTTAATTTCTTGATAATAGCCATTCTTTCTGGAGTAGGATGCAATCTCAGTGTTGCTTTACTTTTAGGGGACACTCCACCCTACTCTACCCTCATTTCACTGTCCAGAAACAAATTTCAGATAAAGGTGCATTTTGCTTTTACTTTTAAGAAACTATGCGAGGTTCAACCCCTATACATCAGATGTTGGATGAAGTCCAGGATACTACAGGTATAATTAGAGAAGACACCTACCATTTTCATACAGGAATGGCACAGTAGATGCCAGCATACAATATACAAATAATGCAAAACTTTTTCCTAACTCTTTTCTGCAAGTTTTGTGACCTGATATTACATCAAAACAAGCATGTCAACAGGAAAACTTACAGGTCAAATGAAGACCTGTCAAATGACACATTGTGTGTGGGAAGGACAGTATCTTTGGGGTGTAAGTAAAACTGGAGCAAATTTCAGAAAGTCATACCTGGAAACAGACTGAGAATCAACTCAGTGTCATATATTACTAGTATTGTTGAGCATGGCATATATTACTAGTAACTGTGTATTATTGAACAAAGAATGAGAAAGGTTGGTTTAAATGTCGAGCGAGGATGAGTCTCCATCATGAATCCAATTCAAAAAGAACCCACTTTGAGTTGCATTCCTTGAGGTGTCCAAGAATTGTGTGAAACAGCAAATAGAGGTAGATTTTATTAGTACCTGAATTCCCAGGTAATTTTAAAAAGCTTATTGGTGTTTTGTCTTGGTCTATATTCTGTTGCCGGAGTAGAATTTCTGATACTAGGAAATTTACAATGTGTACAAGTTTATTTGTCCCATTCTTAAGAAGGCTAGAAAGCCACCTAGATCCAGCACCTGGTAAGGGTCTTTTTGTCACATCATAGCATGTTGGATGGTATAACTTTCCAAGAAAGAGCAAGTGTGCCAAAAAATTGTCTCTTCTTATGCAGTTGCTGATGCCTTAGAGATCTAACTTCATGACCTCATCTAATCCTAATTATCTCTCATAAGTTCTACTTTCAAATGGTATTAATATCTGAATATCAATTTTTCAACACACAAACTTTTGAGGGAATCATCCAAACAATAGAAGTATTTTTTGTGTGCTTAGAAGTGCATGATTTCATTGTATTTCCTTTAAAGCTCACTGTTTGTGCAGCATATTTTGCTCTTTTATTTGACCTATATTTCTTGTTTCTTTCTCCTTCATTATGTCCTGTGCATGTTTATGTGTGTTTTCAAGCAGTAAGGTTAAGGAAGACACAGTGTGAGAGAAAAAGTGTTTAAAACACCACTTGGGGAACTTTAAACAATGTCAACCATTATTCTACCAGCCCAAGTGGCACAGGTTATATGTATAATAATCCATTCTAAATTTCCCCCATTAACTCCCCACTGAATTGTTCACAATGGCATTGGAGAAAGAATTTTATGTTAAGCACAACACTTTAAGTCTCATATCTCATAGAACAAATGTATTCTATAGTATATTTAGTCTTTAGCACTTATAAATAAAATCATAAATTTGAAAGAAAATATTTCAACATTTAATGAATAGTTTATAGTATTTATTTCATCTTTCCATTTTCAAAAATCAGATTAATGGTATGATTTCAGTAATGCAATTTCTGGGTCATTTGACAAATATGGCATTATATTTGACAGCTGAATTGGAACAGTGAATCCCAGAAGACACAAAAAGCCACCACTTTTAGATCCACAACCATGTAGCAGTGCCACGAGAAAAAAAATAAAACAAAACAAAACAAAAGCCACCTCAATATTTGCTTCAGAAAATCAACTCAAAGGAGTATCTGAGTTGGTATGATCTTTTGATAAAGTTATTGCTTAAGAAACATGATGCAATTTATAAATCAATTATTTTTCATAGCACGCTTCATAAATCTTCAGGCAGTCTTTTTTTTTTTTTTTTTTTTTTTTTTTTTTTTGTACCAGGGATTGAACTCACAAGCTTGAGCTTGCCAAGCAGGCACTAATACCACTGAGCTAAATCCCCAGCCCTCATAAATCTTCTACATTGGAAATTAGAAGTGGCAGAAATTAGATCACCTATGGCTAGCTATTTCATCCAACCGAAAACTCACACAATCAGTGACCATATCCACATCACACCCTAAGTGTTTTAATCATCAACAGCATTTTGGTGAGAGGCTGATGTTGTTTCAGCCTTCTTGCTCTGTACTTCAAGCTACCCACTTTACCTGCAGATTCCAAATAAATACAGAGGAACCTGGTCTTAAAATTATTTCCAGCTGTTTGATAGTATAGAGTTGTGCCCTTGTACTGGGGCTCAGGACCTGAGCATATTTATCCAAGTGATTCATGGGACTTACCCCACTCTGCTGGTTTGCTTGTTAATGTTTGATGTGGTCACCACCGTTGGCTTAGCCATTCATATGCAGAACTTCCATGTCATTATTATTTTTCACTTTTCAATGTTTTTTGCTCATTTCTCCTGTGAAATTCCCTTCACTAAAAATATGAAAATCTTACCCTGTGTCATAATATATTTCAAATACTTTCTCTTCCTTTCTGTTGTAAGTGGGGCGTCTTCTCAAAAGATCTCTAACCTACCTCGTAGTTGTTTTGTTTTGTTTTGTTTTGTTTTTTCTTTTTGAGACAGGGTCTTGCAATGCAGTTTAGGCTGGCCTTAAGCTCAGATTATAGCCCAGGATGATCTTGAACTTGCAATGATCCTCCTGCCTCAGCCTCCTGAGTGCTGGGATCACACACATGTGCTACCATGCCCAGTAACTCATCCTATTTTATGATGAAAATAGCATATAATTTCCTTCAGAATCCAAGAATGACAGATTCAGACTTGTAAATTACTAAAGCTACTGAGCACATATTCATCTATGCATCACCCTTTTGCAGAGATAGATGCATTGATTTTTAAAATTAATGTTCATGGTCTAACCAGGGGTAGCAGCTTTTTAAACTGCAATGCAAAATGCACTTATTTATCACAAAGTGGCAACACTGCATTTAAAAATGAATACTGAGGTTTTAGTTTAGAAAAAATGATTCATATCTAATGTTTTTGTCTTAAAATAACATGTATTCTGTAGGCTTTAGTTTAGAAAAAATAACTCATACTGTAATGTTTTGTCTTAAAATAGCATGAATTCTATAGGTTCAACACAACTAGTCTAAAATTTATCACATTATCGTAAGTGTAAAGGCGTGTATCATTTTCTTAATAGCTTATAAAATACAACACTAAAATCACTAACCATTACCAAATACTTTTACAACTTGAAGATTTTTTCAAATCTTTTGACATCACTCCAAGTCTTCTCCATGAGCGTTACCAGCATCACCTTGCTTCTTAGCTTTTGTCTGCTACAATCATTTATCTATAGCCCATGGCATTGTCTCCCTCTGTTAAGTGTAGCTATCATATAAGCCGTTTTTATGTGTAGTAACCATACAAACCATGAAATAAGTCGAACCTTTTCAATAATGTTTACCAATTGTGTCACATTCAAGAAAGTTTTTATACTGTCCAGAGGATAGAAACCTGTACTCAACCCACCAGGTCTCTTGGTCTGTGCAGCGTCTTCTGTCTGTAGTTCAGCTGAATCTGTCTCATTTTTTTCCTTATTTCACTCACCTGGTTTGCTTGTTTTCTCTCCAGTCTTTCCATACACAGTTGCCCAGTCTCTCCTGATCTCTTTCTCACCATTTTGTCTTAATGAGTTAAATACACATCCATTGTTTTGACTTCAGCATAATCAATCCTCCTCAAAAATGATTTCCAAAACCTTCATACAATTCCTCTTTGATGCACTCTCAGAGAAGACACTGTATATTTATGTGATCTAATTCTTTATTTTCTCCACCTGCTCCACAGACCACACGAAGGCAGCAACAGCATAACTTTTCTCCTTAGTTTCCCTCACAATCTAACACATGGCACAGAACTTACCAATTGAAACTATTCAATAATTGTTTGTGTCTGTGTGTGTGTTAGTGTGTGTATGAATGTGCATGCTTGTGTCTTAGTCCAAGAAAGTAGTGAGGAAACAGTAAATGCAATATACAGATTACAATAATTACTTTTTACAAGTAATAATATTGGATTTATTTCTCCTTTTTTTCCAAATAGTATTTCCATATTAATTAAATAAATTGATGATCATAGCATTCAGTTAGCTATCATGGTTTATATACATGTAAATTCAGTACTTTGAGAGACTAACAGCTATGAGAATTTTTGCAATATTAAATTAACAACATATATAAGGTTAATAGGATCCTTTTTTAATGAAATGAGTAATTTGAGAAGCACCACAAACTAATAATAATTATAAGCATTTCTATGTCATTTTTAATGGATATGTAAACAATCTAATTACTAACAGCTTCAAAAAGTTTGAAATCTTAGTAATTATTTATCAGATGTGTTCCATCCCTTACTTAAATATTTTTCATTTTATTTACTTGATATTAATTAGTGTAGTTTCTAAAGAAATACCAAACTAAACTGTGCCATGCATTAAATATTGTATTTTCCACTAATTTCTAACAAACATATATACTATAAATAAACATTCTTATGATATTGGTATATTAAAAAATGTAACTGAATATAAATTTAATTTACTAAACAAAGTGGCAAATTTATGTACTTTAAAGTTAAGGAGATATTAATGTGAACTATTAATGTTTTACTAAGTGGTTGCACAATTTTTATTGAATAATTTAGATTCTTTATATTCTGTTCATTCATTTAATACTAATATGTGATGCTCCTCCATGGAAAAAATATATCATGTTGTTACAAACTTTATAGGAATTGATCACATGTGGTTATGGTTTATATTTAAATGTCCCCCTAAATCATCACGTGGTCATTGGTGGAAGCTCATGGTAAGTAACTAGGTTATGCGCAGGGATAACCAGCTTCCTCTACTAGGCAAGTTCTGGTAGAGGAGATGGGTCACAAGGCCCAGTTCTCCCTCTCTTTCCTCAATTACTTCCTCCATTCTCTCTTTGCTTTCGGGACTCCATGTCTCAAGCACCTTCTCCTTTGCTGCTGTCCCTCTGCCTAGAAATCAGTCAACCATGGAATAAAACCTCTACAAACTGAGCCAAAATACAGCTATCATCCTTTAAATTGTGGGTGCTGTATATGGTGTCTCAGCTATGAGGGAACTAAGACATGTAGTTTCTCTCAAACTTCATGTCATTAGAGAAAACAATATAATTGAAACATTGTTTCTAAACTACTACCCTGTATTACAAAACTGTATTTTGTTTTCTTGATGTCCAAATTTATTCTAGTGTGATCCATTTATGGATTTTGCTAAGAAAGGAATAGGCTTATTTTATACTGTCAAGAAAATAAATGCAAAATTTTTAGTGGTTCACAAATCTTGAAATAAAGTTTGCAAACATAATGTAAAGTTCAATCTGTTAGTAATGTTCTTGGTATTTGTTCAGAGTATCAGAGCAACACAACACTCAAAACACGGGTCAAGAGAGAAGTGCTGAGTAAGGTTTTCTAAAGAAGCACAGTTATAGAAAGAAGGGTGTAATATTTCTAAAATTTATTTCAAAAACCTAACAGAGAACAGAAATGCTTACAGTTTCTCTATCTTGGAAAATATGTTTTTCTACAGAAATAATATTCTTTCAAGGAAAAAGAAAGAGAAAACTGTAAGCAGCATACCAGTTACAGAGTACTGAGAATCTTAGGCACTAAACTAACAAATAAACATATGAGTGTGTAAGTTCTGTGTTTTTAATTTTAATATGAAGGAAAAATAGGAATCTTTGCTGATTAATGATAGCTTTATTGTCTCTCAAGTTACTGTTTTATTCTCTTTCTGAGAAACTGATCTCTCCAAATGACTCAAAATAAGGTATCTTCTTTATCTTGTTCTTCTGAGAGCCTATCTGAAAGTTTACTGCCTAGATTTTTTCCTGAGCATGAATGGATTATATTCTGACATACATATATCTCACTTTCAACAATTTTCTATCATTTGGACAATTATTCTAATCAAATTTCATTTCAACTTGTCTCTATTTCAAAGGTATTTTTAACTAGTTTTACTAAATGTGTAAGATACCCTGAAAGTGCTGACATATGGAAATAAATTTTGGCATGGTCCTATGGGTTATAAATATATTAGATAAATAATAGAATTTTCAAGTATATTTTTCTTAGACTTACATTTCAAAATAAGATGCAATATTCTTCCAAATTAGGGTTACAAAAAAGAGGAGGGAGAAAACTGTGACTGTTAAATCACTCACCATCTGCCCCACCTTGGTTTTAAGTAGCACATGAGGAATTAGAGAACAGTTTTGGAGTGCCTATTTTAAAAACACAAAACAAAGAAAATACCATGCTATGTTCCCAACTCCTCCCTAAATTGTGAGGAGTCTGAGCTGTGTTCCTAGGCTTAAAATGAAGCCAAGTAAATAAAGTGTGGTTAGAACTTTAAAAATATCTAGTATCTTTTGGAGAAGATGGTACCTCAGCTTGAAAAATGTAAAGGGATAGGATAGTGGCAGACTGTCTGAACCCACAGGGAGACTTTCAGCAGAATTTGTGTGCATATTTGTCTAAGCAAAGGATGCCAATGTGTTTTCTATGAACCACACAGGAATGGCATGCAAAGGAGGATTGTGTGGACTCCTCTTGTTCTAGAGGGCGTCCTACAGTTAAAAATAGAGATTATAAAAAAGAATATAAACTACCACCACTCACTCAGAGGTTAACAAAGGAGTTAGTCCGTGGCTGAATCTTCTAAACTGCTGATGAAATATTCAGGGAAGTAAGTCGCTAAACAATCCACAAAAATACAGAACAAGCAACTGTAAGTATCTGTCAATTTCAGTGAGTATCATATTTATTTTCTCTGGGCTCATAAAAGTAATTTCCCTGCTGACAGTTACTCTCACCCATCCTGAAGGGGTGCAACTTTGATTAACAATAAAAAAGAAGAAAAAGTTAACGGGTAAAGAAACACTGAACAAGCTGATTGTATTGCACTGCATTCTGCAATTTTAGATTTCTGCCTGAAGCAAAATTTAGTCAAAGAAAGAAAGAAGCTTCAAAATTATATTAGATTTTGACAATTAATTATTACGCAGGACTGAAATTTTTAATTACATAAGTCGCAGTGAAATTTGTCTCTAATGTAGCTGTGAGTTTTTATTACATAAAAGTTACTAGAAAAGTATTAACAGTTGCTATAGCTATCCTCCAACACAGTGTAAAGAAATTACTCCCACAGTTTAATTAAAGGAAGATAGATAAAAATATATGTATATTATAAAAATATCCAGATGTTTGATTTTTACAAAACACTGGTTACTTAGGAAACAACAATGAATACAATCTCAAAAATTAACTAAAACTGAAAAAACTTGTTACACTAAAGAATAGCAGAGCTTCTATCAGCAATAAGAGTCAGGGAAGAATCAGAAGAAAGGATGTCATCAAAACCTTTCCCTTGCATCTCTTTTTGCATGGCAACTTTTTCCAAAAGTTATTTTAAGAGAAGTCTCTTCAGTCACAGCCAAGATTCTGGTCTCATTTACTTCTGTCTAGGTGACAGGAGGCTCATGCCACTAAGTGACCACTATTAAAGAAAAGGAAATCCTGGGTGCTCAGTGTTATGAACAGTGCAAGAAAGGAGACTATGTACACCAAGAGAAAAGGCTTCTAAGATTTGTGGCAGTTATGACAAAGAACATGAAAGGTATTTTCCTATATATGCAACAACGAGCACTTCTGTCACAGGGTGTATTTGCCAATGCCAATTACGTGTTCGTACAAGGAGGCGAAGCAGGCAACTTGAAGTTTGGTTTTACCACTAAGTTATTTTGTTTTAGAGGTGTTTGTCTATTTAGAATTTTAATGCAGTCTGGGATTTTTCTTTTTTAGTAAAGATGCTAAAACATATATAATCATTGGCACAATTGATGTTTTGGCTTTGTACTGTCATATTTCTTATTTTACACATTGGGTTATTTCCACTTTACTTTTTATAATGTGTTTCCTGTCTTGTATGATTGTACCAATTCAACTTGGCTGATAAGACCAATTCTTGGGGAGCAATGTAAAGTCACAAGCACTGTCTAAAATTCATAATTTTTCTTTACTGAGTAATGGTAATTAGAGCTGGGCTTTTGGAGTCAGATGACCATGCCATTCCTTTCTTTCTAAATTCTTTTTCTTTGTTGTCATTTTGCTGTTGTTATTTTTATTTGCTTGATTGCTTCTTGATTTTTCTGTGTCTTTTTCTTTTTAAAAATAAATTCTTTTTCTTGAGTAAATTTACAAATAATAATTTTATGCCTTCCAATAAGAACAATTCCAACAATTCCTGGATGCAAATATAATTTTATTAATTTCATTAATGACAGACATTCAATGTATTATTTTTAAATTATTTAAATCTTGTAGAAATATCTATGTATTTCACTATTGTTAAAATTCTAATTGTACCTTCTTAAGAATGCTTAATTTTTCTGGATACATACCTATTATCATTTTTCCTGCTTCTCATAATCAAAACATTTAAAATCAAACCCATTTCTTTGCATTATACCACTTCACTCTCCTTACCACTGCTTTGGCTGTGAGGCAAATTCTCTCTGCAAGTAGGGTCAATGTTTGGGGACTTGGGATGCACTAGAACTGCTGTGTCATTTCAGCCAACATCATTAAAGACTTTTTGTCGCTACCTACAGCTTTGTGCTCTCTGTGGAGTCACATTCACTTGAACTTTAACTCATTCCACCCATGAGACCATGTGACACAGTCCTAGGGCTGGTGCATCCCATGTAATTATCAATCCAGAATTTGACCCACGGAATCTGTTGCAGTCAGGGGTTGTACACAGAGAACAATCACGACCAGGACATGGAGTTTATAATATTTTTATAATGGTCACCAGAACTTAACACAGGAAAATGCAGGAAATCTATTTGCAACACCAAAGATAAAGATTAGTCAAGAGCCTAAATCCCACAGCAATGTCCCACATGAGTCCAGATAAAAACCCAGAACTTAGGACTATGCCTCCCACAAGTCCAACTGGAGGTCCAGAGCCACAAGAAGGACTCATGCCAGTCTCTTGTACGGATCCGTGCCAGGAAGACCCAAGGGTCAGCAGTGGAAGCCAGAAAGTCTATATCAGCAGAATGAAGCAGTGTGCTAGTGGGATGAGGGTTCTACGTTGGAGCAGAGAAGTCACACTCACAGCAAAGATCAGGGCTATCCCTAATGGCACCACAGCTGTCCTCAGTGACAGGGAAGCCCCAAGCTCCTCCTCCGACAAGCACAGTCAGGTACCTGCCAAGAAGCAGCGTGACGGGTTCATCCTGGAGACCAAGCAGCACATGTCTTCCCCTCCAGAGCCAGGAAGCAATGCTCAATGTGAGGACCAAAGCTTCTCCAGGAGAACCAACAGCTCGGGCAGCAACTGGTAAGAGAAACCACAATGCCTCCTTAACGCCTCAACTCTCAATACCTCCCTTCTTCTCCATCTATTTATCCTGGCAACTATCCTCAGTTCGAGCATCTTCACTCAATGCCTTGCTGATGTAATCCAGCTGGCGTTAAGTTGACCACCAGTTCTTAATCCATAACAGAATCCAAGGGCTGAGTAGCTGAGTCATGTTTATGAGACAGATCCAATGACAAGGTCTCACCTACCGATGAGGGCTATATTTTTCCTCATTTATGGAAATGATTCTTCTGGCTTATTGGTTCTTCTTGGACACTTCAATTTCTGCATCCTATTTTAAAAATAAATCTCTTTCTGTTACTTTCTACATACACAAGATCTGTGGTCTCTATTTTTTATCTTAAAGATGTTCTTTCCTTATGTCTGCGCAAGTACTTACTGAGTCTTCTTGAATCTTATTAAAATACCCAGTAGATTTCTAAAATATTACTACAATAAATCATTTTTAAGAGGTACACTTTTTCTTTTACTTCCAAGATAGGGTTTCCTCTTTATCAGACTGCAGTATATTTCCATGAGTCCAACTTTATTTTCTTACCCATTATTCATCCTCTAAGGAGCACATCTATACCTCAAATTAAATTCTGCCAACTAATCTGTGTGTGGGGGATGCACATTGTGCTTTTTCCTGTATCCTTGCGAACCAGTTAAATTATTTTCTCCTTGTAGATAATGAGAGCTACTGAAAAATGTAAAAAGCAATGATACTGACTAGACTTCGCTACCTCTTGATTACTCTTGGTTATAGCCAGTCCTGAGTTTTCAGTTTGATTAAGTTTCATACCCATGGACAAGTGTCATTTTTATAAGACTGTTCTTCTTCATATCCAATGTATATCTGACCTTTTTTCCTATTTTATTGAATCTTTTCCCCAGTTAGGTTACAGGAGAAAAGAATGAAGGAAGTTACTCCAAATTTAGACCACAGACATCTGCCAAACATAGAATTCTCTGTTCAATTGCACAGCGTTGACAAAAAAGGGAAAAAACATTGGTTTAGATACTAGGCATAGTTTTTAATATATCTAATTGTCAGAGATTCCTGTTTCTGTTTTGCAAT
Organism: Cavia porcellus; assembly: GCF_034190915.1. Taxonomy (NCBI): domain Eukaryota; kingdom Metazoa; phylum Chordata; class Mammalia; order Rodentia; family Caviidae; genus Cavia; species Cavia porcellus. The sequence goes on from NW_026947497.1 coordinate 32,100,151, forward strand.
TTTAAAGAGGTGTTGGGAGGACTGTATCAGACTTCCACATACTCTCCGTTTTGACGGTTCTAACTTAAATTCCTGACACTAAATTTCAGCTGTTTATTTTCACTATTTTAATATATAAACAGTCATTTAACTTTTGTCCCAGTATACCTACTTTCCTAGTTAGACATACGTTAAAAAGAGGTTATTAATGTTCTCAATAAAATAATATTGTTATTACTATGTAAGGGAAGAAAGGCTAGTAAAATTAATAGCAAACAATGCCCAACAAATTTTAAAGAAACTAATAATACATCTGCCTTCGAGTTTATATTGAGTTTGGAATTTTCCAAGACAAATGTCAGGTGAAATAATTTCAATTTCTGATCACAATTATTTTGCCTATATTACAGATAACAATTCTACGATTTAAGAAGTTATTTCCCATGTACTGTATTCATTTACTCTCCTGCAAAAATAAAACAAAAGTTTGGGGCATATATGCTTTATAATTTCCTCAGTTCTTATAAGACAATGAAACTAACACATTATTCAGAACTGTACAAGCTCGTGATCCAGTGTACAAGTTTGAATTTTAAAAATCAGTTTTTTATATTACTCTAAGAGTAGTTATGCAAGATTTAAAGAAATTTGAGAAAATTCAGGTGAAACAGTATTAGAACAAGAGCTAAATTAACATACCCTCTGCAAAGTATATGCATATGTTTTTTATTTAGCTTTTTAAGCATAAATATTGGCTTCTTTCCTAAAGCAACTTAAAGTTATACTTAAGAGAAAATTGTCTTATCTGCCATTCTGTGTACCTTTTGCTCATGTAGAATATTGTGAATGAGAATTCATTCTTTGAGTATGTGAGGTTTGGAAGTAAAAACCCACGAGATACTAGCATGCTTTGCAACATTTTAAAATGAATTTCCAAATATTTTCAGCAGTCAAAATACAAAATAAATCCTTTAATGATTCACGCCTTATATTCTAAAGACATCCTCACAGTTTTCAAGGCAATCAGACAGGCATAGAATTTCTAATGTAGTTTTGCATTTGTTAGATCGTGAAAAAGCTCTAGGCAGTTGGAAATGACTGCGATATAAATTCTAAACTGTGATAATAATGAAAGCTGTTAATATGAAGATTCAATTCAGAATGACAATTTATTTTTAACAAAACATGAATCCTTTCACTTCTTAAAAATTAATTGCTCATATTTTCGTATTCAATTCAATTTATGGAAATGTATAGGTGATAAGAAAAAGTATAGTATCCAAAGAGAATTCTTAAGAATATAAAGTTTAAGTCTCAAATGAGTTGCACCAACATCTATGTAGAAATTCCATTATCTATATAAAGTAAGCATAGATTAAATATATATATATATATATATGTATATATATATAAGTAGATCGATAGATAAATATTCTCTAGATGTTCACTTTAAAATACTTACGTTCTCTAAGTTTAATGGATTTTCTTGAAGTAAGTTAATAATAAAACAATATTTTCCAAATCACTTATTCAAATTAATACCTTATAAATAAACTGTATTTCAATAAATCTCGAGTTCAGGTTTTTATTCATAAATAACTTAAACCATTATCTATTCTCTAGATAATAAAAATGTTTTAGCCCCCTCAGTTCCTGTACATTGACAATAAATAATAGTTTTTTTGAAAAAAGATTAGTAAAATGAGGAAAGCTAATGGAAAATATTATCTGAAAGTATGAATGAAAGAGAAATTGACTATAATTTCATGGCTCTCCAAATATAAGAATTCAGATAATATTTTTCTGCACACTCAATCTTCATATCAGGGAAGTACTGTACTTATGAAGCATATCAGGGAAGTACTGTACTCATGAGATGGGCTATTTGATAAAGGAAGTGCTGTAAATGATGTGGACAGTCATTCACAAGTAAATAGGATCTAGTGACTGCAGTAGTGATGCTTCCTTCATTAGTCCAAAATTCACATCTACAATTAACTCAGACTTCACATGGCAATGAAATGAATCCCTAAGAAAATAATAATGTGATTTAAATGTCTCTTGTGTGTGTGTGTGTGTGTATATATATATATATATATATATATATATATATATATATTCTGCTTATAAACAGACACACATTATCCCCTGGCAATGGGCAGAGACACCTCACTCACTGGTGGTGTTGTTCTTATATCAATCAGGGGCAGAACAGACTTTGTTCATCTTAGCTTGATTCCTAGGTTGGCAGCCAAAGTAGTTTCATGGGTAGGGCACATAAAATTCTAACCTGGCCTCTGTCCTCTCCCTGGGTCTTGAAGGGGAGTGACACAATGCCTCCACTGAAGAGATGCCTGTCATTGCGGCTAACGTCACCTGAGAGGAGCTGTCCTGCTGCCCAGCCTCAACCAGATTTCAAACCTCGGAAGTGAGGAGCAGCCAGAAGGGAGAGGAAGGGAGACAAGAATGGATATCTTGGCAGCTTTTTGTCTTTTCTTTTAACAAATGTTATCTTTTGAGGCAAAAGAAGATGCACATTAGAGAGATATGTATGTGTATTTATATATTTTAATCTGAGAACAATACATGAAGAAAATGCCAGCATGTTTGTTACTTTACTACTGATAAATCTCTTAACTGAGAATAGCAAAAAGCTAAAATATGTATAATTTGTATGTGTGCGATCTACGTTTTTCTCTCATCTTAATCCCACTCTCTCGCCTGCTAATTCACTTTTTTCCCCTGCAAGTTCATTTCCCTCTGATGTCCTCCTAGCTTCTTTATTCTTTTTTTATAAAAGAGTAAATTTTTGGACACCGCTCCGTGAATGAGCCATCCATGGTGTGTGGATGAGCACCTGGGCCCATGGTCCAAGGGCCCTCTTCCTAGTCTAATGAGTGGATACTTTTCTGAAATAGGAATGGCTGCATCCTCACTTCTAATAACAAATTATGACAGCAAAAGTGCCAGTCCTATGAATGCTTACACTATGAAATTGTAGGACTTTTTGATTCTATGATGAAGGAAGAGAAGAATTTGTCTCTGGGGACAGAAAAGGAGAAGTGAAGTAGGCGCATAATGGGGAGCTCCACTGGCACGTGATACAGTCTCCCTGCTAGCTGCTGGCTTCGTAAACCGCTCATGCCTCCCCTCTATGAATTAGATTTTTATTCTTCAGCTCATCTAGGTTGGAAATTTTGCACTTAGAATATTTTCATAATGGAATAAAATAACGGCAGCAATTTTCACATTCTGTATCTGTAACAGTTCACAAGTATATTTGTAGGGCTTTACATATATTAACCACAAAGTATCTCTCTGGGGATCCTTGGTGTTTCAGAAAAAAAAATTTCATCTGAAAAAATTTTGCTTAAATATAGTTTTTTCTCATATTATCTGAGAAGGATTGTATCTTTATTTTGACTTTGTTAGGAGAGCCTCGGCTAGGTATATGAATAACATAACTTTGACAAAAATAGCTTTATATCTTATTTACTTTTTTACAGTTCCTGGAGATTTATATTCATTTAAGTGATGTCTATAAGCTAAAATCTGTACAAACTTTTTGAAGTTTTAAAATTTTTTGATCAGTCTGATAACATTTACTGAACAATAGGTTACTTAAAATGCTTTAAAACGGGACTGGGGATTTAGCTCAGCAGCATAAGCGCCTGCCTTGCAAGCAGGCAGTCGTGAGTTCGATCCCTGGTACCGATTAAAAACAATGCTTTAAAAGATATATATCTATATATGTGTGTGTGTGTGTATATATATATATATATATATATATAGAGAGAGAGAGAGAGAGAGACAGAGAGAGAGAGAGAGAGAGACAGAGAGAGAGAGAGACACAGAGAGAGAGAGAGAGAGAGAGAGACAGAGAGAGAGAGAGAGAGAGAGACAGAGAGAGAGAGAGAGAGAGAGAGAGACAGAGAGAGGCATATGTATTTATCATACTCTAACAAATCCTTCAATATAACATTTCCACCAGGGGTAACAATATATCTCACCCCCCAAACTATGCCACTTTAAGGTAAGCATTGCTTTACAGTAAAGCTTTTGAAAAATAGATGCAAGAAAGACATTGATGTACTTTTTCTCCTTGAGACTAGAATATAAAATTCCCTAAGAGAGATGTCCTCCCTTTAGCAAGAGGAAGTAGCATTCTTATCATCAGATACAGGGACTTGAGTCTGAATCACATCGGTAAAAACAAACACTTTAAGCCATCTTCTGCCTCACTTCTCTGTGAGTATGACCTGAACCCAAGTCACTTTTCACAAATTATGGCTCTTTGACTCAGTACATAAGTGTTTGATTCTAATTGGTGCTTTGATTCTTACATTTCTTTATGAGCGCTCCCATTTAATATAAAACTTACATTATATTTCTATGCTTTTCCCTTTGTTCATCTGTTTTATGTCAGTTTAATCCTCAGACCTAAGCCCAAACTCTAAGAGTGTAGATTAAAATTTTTTCTACCTTATCACCATAAGCAAACTCCATATCTTACTGTTGAAATGAATTTCTTTCATTATCCCCTATTGTAATAGATATGAGGTATATTCTTTTCATCTGTCAACCCACAAACTGGGAAGTTTCATTAATATTTTTCACTTCTTTATATGAAACACCCTACCTGTGACTATTGAAGGCTGTATTTCCAGCATTTGCTCAAGCACGGAGCTCTTTCCCTGTCTGCTCCACTAACACGTGGTTAAATTATCACCTGTAAAAAATGCTTTGATAGAGCCTCCTGTCCTAAAGATCTTCCTGCTTCTGTCCCTGAACTCCTTAGCTTATTCTTCGACAGCCAGAGTGTCTCGTTAGGGCACAGTAAGACCACAGAGCTCCTCCATGTTCTTTCCTCTCACCCAGAGCGCAACCCAAAGAGCTCACAATGCATTTCATGGCCACCATTATCATCTGTGCACTGCTTATGACCCTGGGCCTGACACAAAACAAGCATATCACCAGGAGCAGCTGAAACTATTTTCATCATTATTTTAAATCATATACAAAATATGCAAATGCAAAACAAAGTATAGAAGTAAAAAGTCCTAACTGAGATGCCTGAGTTTCTTTACTTAAACACACTGATATTTCTAACACACACACACACACACACACACACACACACACACACACATACACACACTGCTTTCCACTGTTGTGCAGCTTCCTACCTTCAGGAAGTAACTGTTTTTTATTTATCTGCTGCTTTTGACATTTTTACTGCATCGGTTATTCCCCCTGGGATCCACCACACCTGTCCCCATAGTTTCTCTAATTCTGCACCTGGCCTGTTCCTATAGAGCTATTTTGTTCTTTTTAAGCATCATTTTCCTTTACTCTTTACAAGTTATTTTGAACTTAACTTTCTGACTTCAGGTTTTAGTACAGGTATAAGATACGCATGATCTAAACACCTAATTGTTTTGTACTATTCTTATAAAGACACATTGCAAGTTATTTTGAGGGGTTTTTCTATGCTCTTTTGTTCGGTGACTTATTTTTGTAGAGGAATTGGCTGAAGTCTAAAAATGTATTATCCAGAATCAGTGATTTGAAAACGCAGGAAAGATCTCTGGGAATTTTGTCTTATTAATTCTATCTACTGCCATTTCCTGAGTAATTGTTGTGAGAAAATATTTTTGTTATTGCTTCTTGTATTAACACATATGGTCCTCACAGCAATTAATGATGAAATATTATCATTTATACCTATGTTAGAAATGGAAAAAATCAATAACAACTAGCTGAATTAATGCTCAATACTACCTATATTATATATCATATGAAAATTAGATGTTTATTATTTGCAAGATTTACTTTGTCTTACATTAGACGTATAGCACCAATAAAGTAGCTAAATGAGAAAATTTTACTAAATATCATTCATAAATCATTATTAACAAATACTTGCATAATTGTTAAGTGCTTCAACTTAAGCACAAGTTTACTTAGTGTTACATAAAAGATATTTTGCAACATTACTCCTATATCAGTCTGCAATATATGTAGTATTGTTTGTCAGTATGGACTGTTTCAGTATATTAATCTATATAACCCTAGGCCACTACAGTTCTCACTGTTGCTGGAAATTTTAATGTGATAACCAGTAATTCAAATTTACTTAGTACATGCTATAACAAGAATATGATCAAATAGAAATTGAATAATTCTATAAATATGAAATGTCACATTTTATGTCAGCTCATGATTAAGAAACAGAAAGCAACAAAATTGTAATTACTAAACAATAGAATATCATTGTCAAATATAACTTTAGTTGGAATAATACTCTCCTATGGAAAATCAAATGTCATCTTAAAACAGAATTTGTAATTGGCATTTCTTCCTCTGTCATTTGGTTTAATGATCCCCAGGTATTTGATAATAAGGATAAGATTGGAGCCGAGTTCTTTGATTTGCTTTGATGTTTTTGAAGGAGGAAATGCTTTCAAATCATTTTCTGTGTGTAATCTGAATGCAGGTAAAGAATTCCTCTCCTTGTCAGAATGCTAATTAGACATAATAATAATTCACGTAACCTGCTGTGATACTAAAGTGGCTAATGGCAATCACCTGGGTTTCCAACAAGCAGGGTTTATTTTATGCACGTGTCTAATTTAAGAAGGCCACTACTTTATTATCACATAACATTGTTATTTGCTAGAAAGAATAGAAAGAGAATAATAGACATTCTTGGTCCTTCAGAATTTATAGTTTCCAGTAAAATCAGCACAGAAAATCTATTTTCAAAGGAGTTAACAGTAATATTAAACAATTGTAAAATAATCAGAAAGTATATCAGAAAACTCAATGGAGTTCCTAGATTTTTTATTATTCGATGATGTTCTCATGTTTAAAAGACTCTGAAACTGCAGATGAATTATTATAGGCTTCCTGTCTATATGCTTGTTCTCTAGCTCTAGCACAGCTAATGCAGTGACAATGATTTCATATTCAGAACGATCAAGGCTAGAAAGTTACATGGCACTCAAATATATCTCCTTTCTTACGAAAAAGAAAGCCCTCAAACAATAACACACCTAAAATCTGTATTAGAATTTTTAGATTTAAGTATTTTTATAATCCTATGTGTTCTCCTAACATATTATTTTCTTTATAAAATAATTGTCATTATTCAGAAAACAAAGTTCTGTTTCATATATAGCTATGGAAATATTAGAATATTTTTACAAATGTCCAGGAATTTTTGTAAGGTTACCATCAAATAATTTCCCATATTATTTTTTAAATATTTGTTGCGTTATCAACACCATAAAGATTAAAATGCTATTATTCTTGGAACACAGAATGTGTGCTGACAATGTGTGTAACTCTCTCTCTGTTCCTCACAGCCGTGTGCCACTGTGGTGGACTGAATTGCTAAAATGGCCACTTGTCGTGTCTCACTCTAATCCCCAGAACTAGTGAACATAGTATCAGTGCTTTGGTTATGATCCATCAAATGGCACAGTCGGTATTCAAGTAGAGAGATTACTCAGATGGGCAAGATCTCATCCTAAGTCCTTAAAAGGGATTTCATTTTTCCCTCCAACTCATAGCAGAAGAGAAAGAAATTTGAACCTGAAGAAGGATTTTATATACTCTTGACAGTTCAAACATGAAGTGAGCCATAAACCAAGCAACGCTGGCATCCCTGGGTGAAGCCAGCAAGGGAACAAACACATCTGTCTTGAGCCCCAAGAAAATAAATTGAGCCCCAGTGAATGAGCCTAGTAGTGTATTCTTGTCCTAAGCCCAAAGTGACAGGCACAAAAATGCCAGGCTGTGAACTCTTGGACAAATCCAATTGAATTGACTCAGATATTTGACCTACAGGACTGTGAGATAATAAATGAATGGGTTTTCAAGATATGAATTTTATGAATATGTATTATGCAGTGATATAACATTAAAACAGAGATAAGGATTTGAAATGAAAAAAAAAAAAAGAGAATCCCTGAAAAGTTAAATTTGTAAACACTGATTTTGTTGTAATATTTTAACATCAATAGAAAATTAAAAGTGGACTAACTGTATATTCTTGTTATGCTAAGTTCCTTTAGCTAGTGTTGTCAATAATCTGAAAAAATACTTTCTTATATTTTCCCAAATATTATGTAAATTACTTATTTTTCTTTTTTTATAAATGAACATTTTATTTCCACTAAGGCTACATAAAGCATTTGGAGATGGATATATAAAAATATTGTTCCAGTTATTTTTCTGTTTTCTCTCAGATCAACTTACCTTCCTTCCCCTATACCTCAGGAAAATGACACATGATGAGGTTCTTCCACCTTCAATGTCTAGAATGGGCTCCACCCTCAGCTTTGCTACCCAGCAACTGCTTCCATGACCCAGCTCCCACAGGCAGTCCCCGCACCATCTCTGGTTCTAGAATTTCAGCTCCTGCTTTCTGTCTGTAGCTTCCAGATCCAATAAACTCATCTTCTTAAGTCCTTCCTCCCCTCAGAGACTTCTTGAAATTGGCATTATGTTGTCCCATTTCTTCGCTTTGCAGTGTTCCAAAACCACTATGACTAGTTCGATATTTTCCCCTACCCACATTGAATTATCTAATATGGATTTTGTCTTTTGACCTGAGTATGTTATACATGTTGCTATTAGACTTGATCTCAAGAAGCAGAATTTTAAATAAGGATTCTACAATTGGATTACACACATACTTATGGTAAAAACGTAGTGAAAATTTTGTTGCCACTGGAAAGAGGATAGTGAACCAATGGTGTATAGTCACACGAGTATTATATAATCCATTATCAGTGTTTGTCTATTGAAATTGGCATTCCTGGATAAAATATCTGTTCCCTTGAGATGACTGCAGAAACGGTGACTGGAAGTCTATGACTTGATAATAGATACTTCTCGTTATTCTTGAAGGAAAACTGTCAGCTCTCATGTTGTAACAATCAGTGTAAGAAAGAGCACCAGAGAGTTTCCATAGGAGACCAGGAATAATATCATTTTCTTATAGCCACAGGGCAGACATGGCTAACAATTAAACTCTAAGTTTAACCATGCTGATTAGGGAATAGTAATGCAAGTAGAATAAAATGCTTTAATGGAGTTTCTGAAAGTAAAGCTTTGGACATTAAAAAGTGAGTTTTTGAATTTGGAATTAGGGTCTTTTAATTGATGTCAGAGACTCCATGAAAATTCACCTCTTAAATTTTCCCTCAGTCTTCTTCCCCTGCCAGAGGGAGAAACTTCCTCACTGTCTTTCAGTTGAGACATCTCCATGATTAGAGATCCAATCCTTAACCCCACTTTGCACTGGAATTTTTGTTCTCTGTAAGGCCTACTCTCATCATGCCTCTTCCCCCAAGATCCATAAAAAAACATATTTCTATATATGCCTAGGAAATAAGGCAGTCTTATCCAAAGGGAATCATATACAAAATTACCTGCAATATGTGACTATTTATATTGCCAAGAATCTGAGAGACACGAGTAGAAATAGATTCTAAGTGTGTTGGACATTCTGTGGCAGAAATTAAATTAAATTTACCCATATATATATATCAGTTTTCTCAGTAATACTATTTTATTATATAGTTTCCAACAATTGGATGTAGATGTAACACTTTATTTGATTCACTAAAAGTTTTAGACAAAGGTAGGCACCATGCAATGAGATTGAGAGAGATGCCAGAACATCTCTGACAGAAGAAAGTACAAGAAATCCAAACAGCTTGGGAGTGGAAAATGCCAGAATAAATTTAAGTTCCAAATTACAAGTTCCTTCCCCAAAGTACCATAAACTAGCATCAAAAACAAGCTGCCAACATTTGTGGAATCTCTGTGTTAATTTTCCTTCACAGGTTAGTGTTGAAAGATGTCTCCACTGAAATAAACTTACTGATTTCCATGAGAATGATAAAATCTTGGAGTCAAAATCTAAGGTATTAGCATTTAATCATCCTTATAAAAGTGTAAATAGCTTATAAGCAGCTGATGTGGATTAGCAAGTAGGATATTTTGACATACAGAGATTGTTGATCTTAGTCATTAAATTTCTAAATATGAAAGAGTTGTCAGATTACTAGTATATTATTTGATACTTCAAACTGAAAAAATTCTACAACTTTTGTAGACTCTACTTAAGTTGCCTTAATGGTAAAATGTGGATTATCCCTCAATTTCAGGTGAATTTATAGATCCAATGTTTCTTTACTAAAGGAAATGTTGAATTGCCTTAAATAAATGTCCTTAAGCAGTACCACAAGCGTATACTATAAATCATTATCAAATCCCATTAGACACGAAGCTATTTTCTATGGTCATTATATTTTGGGGAATGATAAATACAATCATATTTCAGTGATTAGTAGATAGTGGTAATATTTTAAAGATACCTTCTGGAGATCCAACTCACCACATTGACTTGTTAATAAGGACTGAACTGTCTCATGCACCAAATAAAGCATATTTCTTAGTCCATCAAAGACTGGGGTCAGGGTGACTGTAGGTTCACTTTGAACATATATTTTGCCACTTTAAACATGCATAATTAGAATATATATTTAGCAGCTGGAAGAATTACTAAATTATCTCCCTGACTCATGTATTAAGAGCTATTATGATAATAATAGACTAATAAAAGTTCTGTGAATGTATTGGAATTCAAATTGTAAAAAGTAGAAACAATAACCTATCTCTGAGGGAACTAGAGAGATTAAGACCATACATAAAGATGCAAAGGGTAGAGATTTCTATCATAACTAATCAGTATTCATGTTTTCCTCTTCCTAGTGCCAAATGGTCTTAACAAACGTGAATTTTAATTGTGGTCAGATAGTACTTCAATAGCATTTCCAGAGCCAGACATTTGGGAGCAAACCTCCATTTTTTGTTTGTTTGTTTGTTATGCAGCTATTCATCTGCAAACTGCTACAACTATGCAGTGATTAAATGAAATAAGTAGGATTTTAATTTCACCAGGCAGTGGCAATTTTACAGTTCACTGTCTTAACTGAGTTCTGTGTTGACTTTCAGCCCAGTTGAAATATGATCCATGTTGATGGTATTTTTATTGGGATTTCATTGAATCTGTATAACAGTTTTGGGAGAATGGCCATTTTCACAATGTTTGTTCTTCCTATCCATGAGCAAGGGATGTCATTCCATTTTCTGAGATCATCTTCAATTTCTTTTTTCAGTGTATTATAATTTTCACTGTATAAATCTTTCACTTCTTTTGTAAGAGTAATTCCTAAATATTTCATTTTTTTGCTTGCTAATGTGAAGAGTGTAGTTTCTCTTATTTACCTCTCTGTGAATTTGTTGTTCGTGTATAGGAATGCTATTGATTTCTGAGTAATGATTTTGTATCCATCCACATTACTGAATTCATTTATTGTATCTAAGAGTCTTTCAGTGGAGTTTAGGGGGTCTTCTATGTAGAGTATCATGTCATCTGCAAACAATGATACTTTAACTTCTTCTTTTCCTATCTTTACCCCTTTTCTCTCTCTTGCCTAATTGCTCTGGCTAGTACTTCCAGTACTATATTAAATAGGAGTGGTGATAAAGGACATCCTTGTCTTGTGCCTGATTTTAAAGTAAAGGCTTTTAATTTTTGGCCATTTAGTATGATGCTGGCTGTTGGTTTGTCAAAAACCAGAAGAGACCTAGAATAGCAAAGACAATTCTAAACAGCAAAGACAAAGCAGGAGGCATCACAATCCCTGACTTGAAGATATACTACAAAGCAACAGTAGTAAAATCAACATGGTATTGGAATCAAAACAGAGCCGAAGATCAATGGAATAGATTAGAAGATACAACCACAACTACAAACACACTCAACCACCTTATCTTTGCTAAAGGAGCCAAGCAGGTTCACTGGAAGAACGACAGTCTCTTTAATAAATGGTGCTGGAAAAACTGGCTCTCCATTTGCCGAAAACTAAAGCTAGACCCATGTCTATCACCATGTGCTAAATTAAAATCTAAATGGGTCGAAGATCTGAATATTAAAACAGAAACACTAAATCTATTGGAAGACAAATTGGGTAGAAACCTTGAAGACATAGGAGTAGGTAGAGAATTCATGAACAGGACTCAAACCACAAGGGGAAATACTTCCCAGAATCAATAGCTGGGACCACTTCTTATTAAAAAGTTTCTGCATGTCAAAACAAATCTCCAGCATGGTAAAAAGAAAACCCACAAACTGGGAAAAGATTTTAGTGAACTCTCTCTCAGACAAGGGACTCTTGTCTAAAACAAATAAAGAATTAAAAAAAACTTAGACCCCCAAAATTCAAAGATCCAATCCAAAAATGGGCATCTGAGATGAATACGCACTTCTCAGATGGAGAAATGCAAATGGCAAATAAATACATGAAAAAAATGTTCATCATCATTAGTCATTAGAGAAATGCAAATTAAAATCACACTGAGATACCATCTCACTCCTGAAAGAATGGCCAGGATCAAGAAAACCAACAACAACAACAAATGCTGGAGAGGCTGTGGGGAAAAAGGAACTCTCCTGCACTGTTGGTGGGAGTGTAGACTTTTGCAGCCTTTGTGGAGGTCAGTCTGGAGATTTCTCAAAAAGCTGGGATTGGAAGTCCCATTTATTCCAGCTATTCCACTTCTAGGCATATTCCCAGAAGAACTGAAAGCATCATACCACAGGGATATATGTGCACCTATGTTTATAGCAGCACAATTTGTAATCGCCAGATCTTGGAAACAACCCAAGTGTCCATCAACTGAGGAATGGATAAAAAAGTTGTGGTATTTCTATACAATGGAGTATTATTCAGCTATAAAGAAGGATCACATTGAGATATTTATCAATAAATGGGCGCAGCTTGAGACCATACTCATAAGTGAAATAAATCAATCTCGCATGTATGAATACCGAATAGTTTCCTTAATGTAAGTAATGATTCAAATATATAAAAATATGTGGTAATCATGATTCCCCATTATGTGGCCTTGAAGCCTTATAAAGTTTTCACTTATTAATTGGAAAGGCTTTATTCTGGGCTTCTTGATATGGAAATACTTGAAGCTATAGTATATGAAGTTTTATTCAAATATTTCAAGGAAAAAGACAGACACTATGGTAACTACTATTAAGTTGGGTTATTTGGTAGTGAACCACTAGGTTGCTAAAGCAGTCATGCTTTGACCTGTATTATTATATTGTTATGTCCTGTTTTATCTCAATCTCTGCCTTATTCATTAAAAAATTATTTAGTTATTTTTATGTTTTTTTTAACTAAGGGGAAAAATTAAAAAATTAGCAGGGTATATAATAGTAACTTTTTTGATTTCCTATTAACTTGTTTTTAAGTCTTGTAATACTCCCACTATCTTGTTTTGACTGATTAGACTGTTCCATTCTGTATTATAGTATCAAGTTTGAGGGTATAGGCAACTACTTTGAAGGCAATAAGATTCACTAAGATGCCCATTCAGGTTTGACTATTATCTCCTTTGGAAGTCCTGTAATGTTTACAATGCTTAAGTTTTATTGGTCTTGTTCTCTACTGTTTTGTTCAACTTTATAATATCTAATGAGATAGACAATTCTTTTTAAGGAAACAAGAAACATTGTTGAAAACCATTGTTGATAACCTTGTACTCTGTTTTACATCATGTGCTATGTCTATCCTTGGTTTGACTGACAGCTTTGTTTTGCCATAGTTGACTTTATTCTCTCCCCCCCACAAAAGTAATAAGAACTAAGGAGTAATAAAACCCAAAATGTGTAAATTTTGTTGTAAAAAAGAGAGGGAAAAAAAGAGTTCTAAATGATACAACAGCAAGAGTGTTTAGAGGTGTTAAATAGCTGACCATATTAATGTTTTTGGTTGGATCATTGAACACAACTGTTTGTAGTCTCACTGTTTGAGTGTCCACTTTGTGTGCTTTGATACTGTGATTTGAGCAACTATCTCTAAGATGATAATATGTAATCTATTAACCGGTGGTTTCTTACTTTTTTTTTTTCCCTTTGTACTTCTGTATTACTTGTACCCATACACTGCTTTGTTTTGTTTTGTTTTTTCTCTTTTTCCTTTTAAATAAAATTTAAAAAAAAAACATGATCCATGGAGACTTGGAGCATCTTGAATTTCACAAAACATCATGCAGGTTTTCCTTGATGACATTGTACTTACTAAACCTAGAGAACATAAATGTATCAGGTTATCTAGACAATATAGTAAGGTACACTGAGGATAAACTCTGAAAAAGAGATTTGAGGCAAATGAAACTAAACAACTGCCCCGTAACCATCTTGTCATTAAGAAAGAATATTTCATGCCTCTCACCTCATTTGCTGATGCAATGCCTCTAATATGCATTCCCCTGAGAAAAACTAAAGCGTTTTTTTTTGTTTGTTTGTTTGTTTGTTTGTTTGTTTTTTGATTGGGACTGAGATGAATGAAAAATTTTGCTGAGGTACAAATGAAGTTCAGGCTGCCCTGATACAGAAGACTTTATGACCCAGTCAAGTCAAAGCAAGATTAACATTTTTGTGGTATGTAAAAGTGGCTTTATAAAGCATTGGAGAAATCATGATTTCTGGGTACAGGATTTTGAAGGAAAATAATAGGATTCTGCCCCTTACAAAAAATTTGTATTTTTCCACATCATATTTAATTTTCCCATAAGGGATAATGACCTGCAGTATAAGTATTCCCCAATATACCGAATACAGAACGGTGTGGAAAATATATTAATGACAACAATTCTAAAAGGAGATACATTTAAAGAAAATGCTTGGACTGGTTGTGTGTGTGTGTGTGTGTGTGTGTGTGTGTGTGTGTGTGTGTTTCATATAAATAAAAATGTATCCCACAATCAAGGGATGTTTCAACAGTCAAGGAATCAGGCACCCCATTTTGGAGGCTAATAGTCATCTCCCAGCTTGTAGAGCTCCATATAACTTCCAAATTCTTAGATTCAGAAAGCTTCTTACTCATGAGGATGTTTTACTTTATACATTAGATTACTTCTCAACAAGGAGCTTGCATTATTGCAAAATATTGAGAAAAATATACCTTTGAAGTGATAGATTTTACATTATCATGTATTCAAGTAAGCAGAAGCTGCTGCTTTAATGTTATAATGGAATGTTCACAAATGATTCATGTATGAGTAGTAATAATTGATATAGCAGAATTCTGGAAAGGACTTTTAAGATTGAATGTTTTGGCACAAATTCCTAATGAAAACTTACAGTCTCAGCAGAAAGACAGAAGCTAAGACTGGGAAAGACAGAGACATTACATATCCAGAGAAAAGAGGAGATTGGACAGTAAACAGAAAGCAATATGGTGCCCTGTCAACAACTGAATGAAAATCTAATGCAAAGACACTCGAGTGCTTATGCTTATGTTTCTCGCCAATATGTCTTGCTTATTTAGAAATATTTTTAACATACAAGATAGATATGTGTTTGTGTGTCTGTGTGTGTGTGTGTGTGTGTGTGTGTGTGTGCATCCCTGCATGAGCTTGATCTTACTGAACAATCTAGTACTGAATCAAGAGCCTATGTTACATGACATCTGGAGCCATTACAATTCCTCCACTATGTAAAATAAAATTCCATATTTAAGTCTGAAACAAAAATCATTTTTCATCTAGTGATGAATTTAGTGCAATCTTTAAAAAAACAGAGATTCACATGTAATCCCCAGTGCCTTCTGGATACACTGTGAGAATTTGGATTTGATCTTTTCAGAGTTTTGAAAGTTCTGCTGCCTCACATATATGAAGGATCACATACAGACTTTTTTAATCTAAAAGAATTACAAAATTCACTATAAAGAAACCTAGGTATTCATTTTGAAACCCATTTACATGTTTCTGTATAAAACACATTCAGAGTTTTGAGAATGACCTTTGTTTTTCCTTACATAACAAAACATCTGCTGATTGAAATATCATTCTGTCTCTATTCCAGAAAAGGTGTCAGATGTCATTGACTCACAGGGAGTAACATATGCTTCATTTCTTCAAAAAGAAAATTGAAAGCATCCTTAGAGGTAGGAGATTATTGATCATTTTCTCCTAAGGTTTATTGAGATTATTGATCATTTAATTCCTAAAGCTCTCAAAGATATGATAACATTAATAATAAAATTTAATGAAAGATGTATTTAATAGAGTTATAATGCAACCATTGTTTCCCAGGCAAAACACTAAGCAAGTATTTGTTTCATTCAATGTGAAAAATGAATCTGATATATGTTGTTACTTTTAGTGACTCTTTTTTGTGTTAAGCATCAAAAGACTTACAAAAATAAATAAATTGCCTGAGATTACTATTAGTCACTATGGACCAAGAGTGTACCTCAAGTGGTAAATCTCCTGCCTGTCATCTTCAAGATTGTAACACTAGAAAAAGGAAAAAGACTAAAGATGGCAGATCAATATGTGGCAGGATACAGAGTCTCCCTGAGAGAGACAACTCAGATGCCATAATAAAACATCCTGGAGCAGTCCAGACAGAGGGAGATGGATCCTCTCGACCCAGGAAGAAACTAAGTGGAAAACAGATAGTCAAATATGCAGTCCCATGGCTACCATTGGAGCAACTAAGATTAGCAGCTAGGGCGCTCTCACTGAAGCTGCCCAAACCCTCACTAATGTGACTCACTGGAGCCACCTGAACTCATACAGCTGTGCCTCGCTGAGGTGGGCATGCTGAAGTCAGATGTCAGTAAGCCCAATGGGGAACAGAACCAGTGTGGAGACTTGCATTAACCCATGGTGAGTACAATGCATAAGACCTCACAGGAAAGGGGAGACCAACTGGACAACATGCTAGAATCGGGTAGGATGGGCAAGAACAAGGAACAGCAGTGACTTCAGTCATTTCTTCATTCCCAGAGCAGATTGATGGGATCTGCTTGGCCTGGGTTGTGTTGCTGGCCACAACCCAATAAGTCATCCCAAACCAATTCCATACACACAGCACACACTAATGCGGTGAAGGCTCCTGAAGGTTGACTGGCCTGGAGGAGAGGGCCCAGCATATGGTGCCCTACTTGCACCTCAATGACCAATATCAAACTGGAGAGCACATAAATTCCTAGCCAGTGTGCTTCAAAAGAACCATACCAACAGGGAAAGGGTCTAGGACATCCACTATACACCTGCAAGGAGGAAACCAAATACATGACAAGAGAAGGAATAAGAAAAGACCCCCAGTACCCAACCCTGAGAATATTGATCCAGGAGAGGTAAATACAAAAAAGATTGAGGGCAGCAAACATGCAATATCAGACATGGCATCAGGGGACATAAGAGATACATTCAGGACCTTGTAGACAAGCTCAAAATTGAAATATTAATTCAATAAAGCAAGACATAAGTAGATTAATAGAAGACATTCTAAGCAACTCTCAAGAAGACACAAAGAGAAGAATGGAGGAGCACAAAAAAGGAGAGATATGTTCAATGAACCATGTAAAGAAAACCTAGAATACATGAAGCAGATTCAAAAAGATTACCAGGAAATTGAAAGCTTCACTGAAAGCTAGCAAAACTGGTTGGATGAAACTAAGGGTAGACCTTCAAAACTTGAAGACAGGTTTAAAATATGTTACCACAAAAGGAAAGATCTCAAAAATAACAAGGAAACAGGCAGTAACAATACAAAGGCTAGAAGACAAGAGGATCTATAATTTAAGCATAAAAAAAGTGAGTAAAAAAGCAGGAGCAAAAACAAAGAAAATACAAAGGCTATTCACAGAAATAATTGAGGAAATTTTCCCATGCACAGGAAAAGGAAATAATATTCAGATATATGAGGCATATAGAACTCCAGCTACCTACAAACAAAACAGAGCTACACCCAGAGATAATAATAAAGATCCCAGAAATTCAATATAAGAACAGAATATTAAAAGCCATCAGAGAAAAGAAACAAATAACCTATAAAGAAAAATCCATCAAAATCACAACAGACTACTCTACACAGACCATCAAATCAAGAAGAACTTGGAGCAAAGTATTATGGCACTGAAAGAAAATAACCTCCATCCCAGATTGATGTACACTGCAAAACTGTCTCTAGATATTAATGGAGAAACAAGATTCTTCCATGAAAAAGAGGAACTGGTGAATTTGTGACTATCAGTCCAACCCTACAGAGAATACTGAAGGACATTCTAGAGAGAGAAAAAAAATCAGGATTTCAGGAACAGTGGCAGAAAGGCCTCAATGAATAGAGCAGACAGTGCAATGAAAGAGAAAAGTAGACAACCACTGGCAGGAAAAGTAGCATAGCAGAAAGGAGGCAGAGAAAGTTGGCTATAAGCTCTAACATAGATGGCTTTAACACAATAACCAGATTTTATTTGAATACACTAAAATAAAACCAATAAAAGGAACACAGGCAGAGTAAATCAGGAGGCAGTGTCCACTGAGATGCTCTGTATAGGAAATATAATTAACCTGAAAAAGGGTATATGGACCAAAAATCAAATAGGAGAAAACAATGCTCTATATGACAGGGAACCAGAAAGAAATAAGGCAACTCAACCAGCACCTGAAGACAGGTTGGAAAGACAGGATGCTTATGTGCAGTAGAGAACCACTCAGCTATAACAAAAGAAAAACCTTGAGGCTTTTGTAGGTAAAGGAATACAACTTGAGATCAAGTCCAGGAGTGAGAAGGTTCTGAACCACTTAGGTTGGTGGGACCTAAAATGTGCAGCACTCTGTAGGACTGAAAGTGGAGGAATAGTCTAAAAATGATGGCAGAGGTTAATAGTGTATCAGGATTTAAAATCCACATTACTCACACTGCTCTGTTTAGATGTATTATACTCTGTTCAGGTTTGTCTACTTGTACTAATTTGAGGGCACAGACAGCTATCCCCAAAATAACAGGATATATTATGGTAATCATCCTTAATTTCCTATTAACTTAATATGAATCCTTGTATAACTTACACTATTTTATCATGACTGATCTTAGTTGAATCTGGTTTGTTAGATTTCTGTTTTGTATTGACAGGCTTTATTTGAATCTGTTATGATTGAGAGTATCAAATCTGAGGCTAAAGATGACAAGATTCACTAGGATACCCATTTTGCTTTGATTATTACCTGCTTTTGAAGTTTTACACTGTCTACAATGTTTTGTTTTTATTAATACTGTTATGTATTGCTATATTCAATTATACTATGCCTGATGATATGGACAATTCTATTAAAGATAACAAGAGACAACACAATAACCATTGTAGATCACCTTGTACTCTGGTCACATATGACATTTTCATGTCATGTTTTATAGGAATTTGTTCCATTTTGTCTTGCTATGTTTTGTTTTTCCTTCTAATACAGAAAGGATAGAAATACATGTAGAGGCTCATGGATGCATAGAACCTATAAATAGTATATGAGAACTGATTATATAATGCATGATGAAATGAACAACTACTTTGAAGAAAAGAAACACTATAGTACCCAGTGCTGATTCTGTAGTGTCATGATGTGAAGTCCAGCAATACTATTATTCTTTGGTCAGAGTGATTTTAATGTGTTTTATTTTGTTTAATTTGAATGTACATGAATGTATGGACAGCTATTTTGAAGAGAATGAGAGACACTATGACAGCCATTATTGACTTCTCTATTATCTGATCTTGAGGAC
Organism: Cavia porcellus; assembly: GCF_034190915.1. NCBI lineage: Eukaryota > Metazoa > Chordata > Mammalia > Rodentia > Caviidae > Cavia > Cavia porcellus. The sequence goes on from NW_026947497.1 coordinate 32,119,802, forward strand.
CCAAAATGCCTGTCTCATCCTGTTCAGATCAGTTCTATACTGATGTTGTTTCTATGTTGTTTCATGTGAATTCTTTGTATGCAAAGATATGGACAACTATTTGGAAGAAAACAAGAGACAATATGATAGACAGTGAAAATTCGTCATTGTCTTGCTTTAAAATTTATGTCTCTTACATTGCTTTCTTATGTTCTGTTTTGTTGTATTTAATCTTACCCTCTTTAAAATTAAAAAAAAAAAAAGGAAAAAGACAAAACTAGCAACTGGAAATTCCAGAATTCATTTTAATGCCTCTTTATAGATTATGGCACGAAAGTTATTTTTATGAAATTAATTTTTGGTTAATTTTATTGGTACAATTTAGACAAACATAATTAGCATATTCATTATAAGGAATTTATGCCTGTACATCGAATATCTTGATTCCTCTTTTTTCCCAATTCTCTTCTCTCCCTTCAACTCATCTCTTTTTTACTTACAAAGCTTTGGTTCCATTTCCTCTACAGTGTTTCTAATTTTCTACCATAAAAATGAAACTCAATTTTTATGAAATTCTTTGATTTTCCCTAATCATATCAAAATCTTGATCAAAAATAATTACAACTGTGTCATTAGCATGTACAGCACTCTTTAATTTTAAGAGCATAAGAGTAAGGCTATGAGCAATGCTGTGCAAAGCAGGGTTTTGCTGGTGTTAGGAGGCAATAGAAAGTGGACTAGACAAACTGATAAGTACATGACTTATTTAACTGAGTTAGTTTGCCTGTAGCTAATTTTTGTTATGCTAAAATTTAGTCACTGTTCTCATAAGTTCTGATTTTTTGTTATGGTTGTTACATTAATTCTTGTTTCTGCATTTTCTGGGAAATATTTTCAGTTTAAATACTATTCACTATTTCAAAACCATCTTTATATGTCATGTAACTCAAATGAATGCCCACTGTCCAGTTCTGACCTTTTATAATAGCTGGTTTTAATTCCAAGGATCTAAGTCTTTAAAGTTCACATTCACCTTATTGTTATGTTAGTAGTCCTATGTGAACAGTTAACCTTAATCTTTAAACAGAGAATTTTGTAGTGAATGTTCAAATGTTTGTATTCACCATCAAATTCATATGTTGAAATATTAGTATCCAACATGGTGATATTAAGACATATGGCTCTGAGAGGACAAGAGTCCTTGAGAGTTTAGCCTTCAGGAATGGGTTTGGCCTCTTTACAGCAAAAGACTACAATCAGGTATCTACTGTGTTTCTAATCAGTTTTACCGTGTTATAATCAGTTAGTTATCTACCGTCAGTCCTTGGCAATCACGTTTCTATTCTTTCCTTCTATGAGTTCTACTGTTTCATTTCACATTTTTCAGGCATAATTGAAAAATATGATGTGTGCATAAATTTGAAAAATATTGCAGTGTTCACATTGCCTATCACCCCTATAAAATAATCCCCATGCCTTTGAACATAATTATCACATCATTCTTGCCATTTTCTGGAGCAGTTCTAGAAGCCCTCTTTCTTGAATGTCTTTAGTTGTGCTGTCATATCTGCCTTGATGTCTTGAATCAATTAAAATGCTTACCTTTCATGGACAGTGCCATATCCAGTGAATAAAAAGAACAGGACAAACCATAATGCTTTTAAGAATCTGCTTCACAGAAAATATTCATCATATTTTTGTCACACTGTAAACTAAAGATGCTCATGAAAGAGGACTTTCAGAAGTGCTACAGAGAGTGCATTCAAGTAGATGGGGAATATTCCTGAGGAATTAATGGAAATATTTTTTTAATGTAATAATTTTTAAAATTTTAAACATTCACCATATCACCTCTTGAACATGAAAATTTTATTTTTGAATCTCTTTTATCCCAATATGTCCCTGTGTTCAAGCATATTAGAAATACCATAGTACTTTTTCTTTTTTAAGGCTAAATAACTTTCTACTTTCTGTATATAAAATATCTCTTTATCTATTCACCTACTGATATTTAGAATTTCCCAATACTTCTTTAGAATTTTCTAATATTTTCACTATTGTAAGTATTGTAAATTCATTTTGACATACTGATTTCATTTGGTTGATATACTCAGATATTGAATTACCAAGCCACAAGTAGTTCTGTTCCTAATTTTTTTAATGTCTTCCATACTGTTTTCCATAATGGCTGGACTATTTATATTCCTCAAAATTATATACAAAGAAGCTAATGAATATAGTAAATACAATATGCATTCACATAGTTTAAATATATAAAAACTTCAACTGTAAAAATCCATTTAAAGACAGATAGATAGATAGATAGATATGTAGATGATAGAAAAGAAGTCCATATATAAGGTGACAGTAGACTGTATATGAGTAAGAAATTTCATCCAATCTCGTCTATGCCAGGATCTCAAGCTTCCAATGTATAGAACTAAGATACATAAATTACTATTTCTTATAAAACCACTTGATCAATTTTTCTTGGTTGTAGCAGCAAGACACAGCTGATATCATTGTTTGTAGGGTATTTACAAATACAAATTAAAATTAACCATCTTTTTTTCTTATTTCTGTCACCATGAGAGTACCCAGAAGAAGAATATCATTTATGTCATTTTTTTTTTCATTTTGTGGTTTGTAGTTCTCAATTTAATTGCAATCATAGTCTAAAGCTTAATTATTTCAATACATTCTATAACATTTTAGTCTAAAGTTCATATTAATAGGAACTTAGCAATTTATCATAGGAAAAATCTCATTTATTTAATGATTATAGTTTTCTTAAGCATTTAAAATAGAACTATTTCATTTTCTGATATTTTCATTAGTCTCCTTTTGTCAGAGAACAGTAGTTCCCACTGTAAAAATTTTTCACTTCCTCAGTTAGGTTGATTCCTAAGTATTTCATTTTCATGATGTACTGTAGAGGGTATTTTTCCCTGATTTCCCTCTCAGTGAGTTTGTTATTGGTATATGGGAATAGTATTAATTTTTGAGTGTTGCCTGTATATTCTGCTACACTGTCAAACTTAAATATTAGTTTGAGGAATCTTTTAGTGAATTTTTTGAGATCTTCTAAGTAGATGACCATGTCATAATCAAGTGATAATAACTTAACTTCTTCTTTTGCTACCCTATGCCTTTTATTTTCTTTTCTTGTCATATTGCTCTAGCTAATGTTGCAAGAATTATATTACACAGAAATGATGATAGCCAATTTTTATTCCTTATTTTAGTAGCAAATCCTTAATTTTCTCCCCATTTACTAAGATGTTGACCATTGATTTTTCATAGTTAGCTTATATTAGGTTGTGATAAAGACTTTGTATTCCTATTTTCATCAGTGTCTTTATCGAGAATAGACATTGGATTTTGTCAGATGCTTTTCTGCATCTATTGGATGACCCTCTAATTTTTGTTCTTGATTCTGCTTGTGTGGTATACTACATTAATCAATTTGCATGTGTTCTTCCAACCCTACACCCCTGAGATGAACCTTGGTCACATTGTTTTTATGGTTTTCTGACTTTGGTTTGCCAATGTCTTATTTAAGATTTTTGCATCTGTGTATAAATAAGGACAAAATTATGTATTAAGTATTGTGAAGTAGGGAAAATTATTTAAATGGGGAGGAGAACAGAGAGGTGTGAGGTGGAAGAGGAAAAGGGAAAATTGAAAATAAGTGAAAAACTAGAAGGCAAAAATGAAAACAAAGTTTTTTATAAATGGGCAGGGGAGGAGGGTTTGAAAGGAGGATCAGGGAATGGAGAACAAAGGATCCAGTTATACTATGTGCAGGTACAAATTGTATGATGAATGCGATCATTGTGTATATCTATAATGTACCTGAATGAAGAAAAATCAACCAATAATGAATGCTAGTGAGGTTATGGATAGAAAGCAATACTTCTCCATTGTTGATGTCCAATAATACAACCACTATGAAAATCAGTATGGTGATTCCTCAGAAATCTACAAGTAAGACATTTCAATTGACCTAGCTATGCCTCCTCTAAGTATCTTCCTAAAACATTTAAAGACATCATGCCATGATGATATGAACATCCCTGTGTTCATAGAAGTAAGTGTCACAATCGCTAAATCTTGGAAACTGCCTATACAACTACCAAGAGACAAGTAGATTTCAAAAAATGGTATTTATATGTAAAGGTGCACTACCCTGTCAGAAGAAACATTGCACATGAGTCATTTACAGGAAAAATGGTAGCACTTTGAGACCCATAATGTTAAGTGAGGTAGCTCAGACACACAAACGTAAGTATCATATGGTTTCTCCTGTATGAAAATCTAAACATACTCAAAATTATGAATAAATACAGATAATAGGAAACAAAAAAGAAAAATAAGGTATTCCAATGCAGTGTGGACAAATTACATGAAAGTGTATTTCCATTTAGGAAAAATGTGTCACCATGTTTTCTACATTCTTTGACATAGTAGTCTAGTTTTAAAATTTGTATGTCTGATAATCAACTATACAAAGTCTTATAAGATAAATAGATGAACCTGATGCTGCAAAAATAAAAGTGAGAAGAGGGCAGCAGAAAAACAATGAAATTGAAATGTGTTATGTACACATATCCATCCTCTATAGTGAATGTCTTCATGTTTACTGCAAACACATGCTAATAACAGTAACAGTAAATCAAAGTAAAGTTTTGATGTATTTAAAAGTCAAAGAATCAATATTATTAAACAACTTTTTCAGGAAAATTTTCTTTTTCATTTCCGACTAAAATTAAAATTAGGAAAAGTAGAATATTTATCTTCTGATGCTTAGTTAAAAAATCATTTAACTTTGCTTTTTCTCTGTAAGAAAACTTGAATTATCTTAAAGTAGGAACTATTAGAGTTAAACTTTCAGCAAACTCTCCGATGAAGCAATAAACATCTGATTTCCATTGTCCACTTCTTTAAAGACATCTGGGTCAAATGTTTGAAATAAGATACCTCTGTGTTTCTTTTGAAACAATCGTCTTTCTGGAAAGCTTTTTTCTCTGTGTGGAAAGAGGCACATCTCTTCTTGGACAATGTATGTTTTGTTTTGTTAATGTGGTATCTAATTAGCAATACAATTTTGGTGAAAAACTGTCAATGATTCTTCATTTTTTTTTTTTTTTAATTTAAAAGGAAAAAGAGAAAAAAAGCAGAACAAAACAAAACAGTGTAAGGGTACAAGTAATTCAGAACTACAAAACCACCACAACAACAACAACAAAAAAAAAAAAAACAAACAGTAAGCTATCACCAGTTAATAGATTACACGCTATCATCTTAGAAACGGTGTTTCAATCTTAACACCATTGCATAATTTAAAATAAATCCAGATATCTCACACTTTTAGCTCCACTTTATGCTCTGTTTTAATCATTGTATATACCTTATTTTCTACAATTCGAATTTCATCATCTTTCCTTCCCTTCTAAAGGCCCTCTGATTGATCACTCTCTGCCGTTTTTACCCTGTGGAGCACTGGAGTTTGTTTTCATCGTGTCTGTCTGTTCAGCATCACGTTGCTTCAGTGTCCTAGCACAATCTGCCAACCTGTCCTTACTGCATAATGCTAAGTTTTCATGCCCTAAATTTCTATGCCGTTGTGTTCAAAATCCTGTAGCTCTTTATAATGATGTTGAAATATTTGTGCGACTGACGACAGCTGATGATATTAAGCAAAAAAGTAGGTGTCTCCATGATAATACTTTGCAATACTTTATGGAATGAATGTTTTTAAAAGAAATTTTCCTGTCTCTTTGCTATATGAAAAATTGTTCTGATTTTACAGGCTATTGTTTTCTGACCCCTGAATATTCTGTTATGCCATGAATTTTTGAAAGTCTAATTTATGGTATTTCAATTTTATCCTGAATATACTTTAATTTGAGTGAATATAACTAAATAATATACTAAGAATACCTTTGTAATTTCAGTGTTCAATGAGAAATGAATATTTGTTTCTACTGAAAAAAAGTAATAGCTTATTTTCTTTGCTTAAGTGAGACATCAATGAAATGTGAATCAAATTTTTACGACCATCACAACAGACCACAGGCTTCAGTTTATTAAGTATCAGAGATTGCAATGGTAGTGGCTTTCTTCCATGTTATCCAATGCATAATATGCAATTAACAATCTAATAAAAGTTTACAAATTGCCTGATCCAGACTTACTATCAAAGGATCTTAAAATACTGGAGACTATCCTAACTACATATTAATGCAAATAATGTTCTGCAAAATGTATTTAGTTTCAGTATATTTTGAATTTTAAAGAATATAGTCAGACCTTTTGTTTCTTAGGTAATAAGTGAAATGGATTCATTATAAATATTTCTACTACAGAAAGACAATTCAGAAAAAAAAAATTATTACAAGTGGAAATGACCAGCACTTCATTTGATTTTTTCCATTTTAGACAATAAGTATTTTCATATTATTTGTTATATACATTTTTTACTGCAAGAAACTCTTCACTCCCCCCTTAGTTTACTGAGTTAAAGTGTGAATGATAGAAAAATAAAGAAAACACACTGTAATAGGGTTGAGCAACACTGTAATTACAGAACAAAATTTTCTAAACAGCACTCTACGCACATATGCAGTTTAAAGGAAACTTTAAAATTTGTACTTCATAATTCGCATTACTAACCTTTTAGCTCCTTTGTTTCTTTTTCTTGACAACAGCCAGCATGGTACCCAGTATCTAATACCTTTGGTACAACTCAGATAATTGCTTTCTCATGAGCAGGTCGGAGGCCTGTGGATGAATGTCTTTATTCTGTAAGTACAGGACAACAATGTTTATATTAATTTGTAAATAAGTGCAGGGAGTGAAATCAAATTCATCTTGATTTGCAAGCTAACTTTTCCTATTTATAATTTTTTTTTTTTAACCTGTGAAATATTTTGGAAACTACAATGTATGCCATTTTTCTAAGTATAATGCTGGGTAGCTAGTTTACAAACAAGAGTAATCATTAGTTTTTCAATGCTTTTTTTCCTCTGTATTACTTTAATAATAAAGGAGTCTGAGAGAATTCCTGAAATTTGATGAAGAATTGAGGATACAGCTCACTGGCACAGTGCCTGACTAGCAAGCAAAAGATCCTGGTATCAAAAAAAGACACATAATACCACAGGAAGCACCAGGAGTGTCTCTCACCACCTAGACAAAGTTAGACTAGCATAAACTGTCTGACATTATCAGTCTGGAACTCAAGAATATACAGAAAATTTGCAAATTTTGGGGGGAATTATAAAATGTAAATTTCAAAAAGTTTGACCTACCAGTTGAATGAAAATGAAAGCACAACATATCAGAACTTGCAGAATACAGTGAAAGTAGTGTTGAGGGAAATTTTGTCAGTATCATACTAAAAAGTAAAACTCTTGTATTAGTATCACCCTTACTGAAAAATAATAAGAAACCAGAAAGAAAAACACCCGTGTTCTTAGTAGTATTATTCACAACAGCTAAAATATAGAGGAATCTCAAATGCCCATCAGTTTATAACTTTAAAAACAAAATGTAATATAGACATACGAAAGAATATTATTCAGCTTTGTAAAAAAACAAAACAACAACAACAACAACAACAAAAAAAAAAAAAAAAAAAAAAACAAGTCTGACACATCTTCCAGCATTGATTAATCTTGAAGACATTATGTTAGGGGGAAGTCAGTTGCCAAAAGGATATGTAGCATATGATTCTATTTAAATTATGTACTGACAGGTGTCAAAATTATACAAATAGAAGACAGAATGGTGGTGTCCAAGTGCCAGAGCAGGAGGGAAGAAAGATTGCTGTTTAATCAGTAGAGAGTTTCAGGTTTGCAAAATGGAAAGAGTATTTGTGATAGCTGCACAGCAATAAGGACACTCAATACTCCTAAAATATAAACCTACAATGAGGTAAGATTGTAAACAGTAACTTCGAAAAAATCAATTTATAGAAAATGCTTATAACTTGGTCTTGGGAATAATTAATAAGAAAACAATTTCATCATGTTACTTTATTGTCATGGTTTATGTCTGTGTCCCCCAAGCCTCATGAGTTTGCATTGTGCATTTGTGATTGGTTCATTGTCTACTGCTTGGATTGATGGTGTCAGTGCTCCACCCACATAGGGGTGGGGCCAGGATGTGATATAATGACAGGAAGAAGGTGTGTCTTGCACTTTGCTGGTTCCGGCTTGCTGTTTGCAGCCACCATGAAAGGTGGCCCAGCCATCCTCGCCTTCCTGGGAGCTAGCTGAGTGTGGACTGAAACCTCCAAAAACTGTAAGAAATAAACCTTTCCTTTCCCAACTTGGGCTTCAGGTATTTTGTCTCAGCGATGAGCATAAAGTAACTAAGACAGAATTTGGTACCAAGGAGTGGGGTCATTTGCTGTGACTATATCTAACCATGTTTTTAGAGAGGCTTTGGAAACGGCTTGTGGACAGAATTTGGAAAGGTTCCGACATGTCGCCTGGATGCATAGAGCTGGAGCAGCTTAGGCTGTTCTGTAGAGGAGATTCTGTTCAGAGGTCAGGAGACCAGAAGCCTGATAGAAAGCCTGATTGTAAAGACCAGATTTGGGAGGTTTCTGCTGGGAAGAAGGAATGTATTGGTTGTTGGGCTCTACATGATGTATGTTATGGCTTGGCAGAAAGTTTGTCTGCATTTTGCTCCTGCCCAGAGACTTTCCCTGAGACTGAGACAAAGGAAAATGGATTGATTAATCCTGAAAAAGAAATTAAAAAGCCATCGAATGTTGAGGCTGTGGCATGGCTATTGTTGGTGGCCTTTAGTGAGCTTTATGTTTCAAATCAAGAGCAAAGAGCCCAGCAGGATAATTTACAATGCTGTGAGTTAGGCCAGAAGGAAAATTCCAGGAAGGCTGTGGATTGTAAAGACAGAATTGAGATTTTGATTCCTAAGGAGAAAGAGAGAGATAAGAAAGATGGCCCCGCGGCATCCCAGGAAGCAGGTCCCCTCCCTGTGCGGCCTCACAGCAAAGGTGAAAAAATTTGCTCAGAGGGAAAAGCTGCAGAGCACCATGTTCCAGAATGGTGACAGCAGCCACATGAGGTTGCAGAATGGCAACAATGTAGAGAAGCTTTTTCTCACAATCAGGCTAACAGAGCCCTGCGATTCAGGCAACTGACCCCTACAGCCAAGAAAGAGAAAAGCCTGGCTACTGCTTCAGCTAGCAGCAAACCTTGGCAGCATCCACAAGGTGCTGATTTTAGGTGCAAGGAAAATGCACAAATTCTGAGGGTAAGACGGCTTCCACCTTGATTGCAAAGGGCCTGGCTCGCCAAGCAGTGTGCCCTTGAGAGGGCAATTTGTGAAGACGTAAGTGTGAAGCCAAGGGTGCAGTGGAGACCCCAGAAGTTTGGAAAAGCCAGGAATGTGCATGATCAAAGGGAAGCTGCAAAAAGCGAGGAGAGAAGATTTAAGAGAAAAGCTGCAGGAGTTGAAACCGCTGGAAGTGCCCTGGAGGTGGAATCACCCAAGCCTTTTGGAGCTTGCAACCAGACTGATTCAGATGCTGAGCATGGAACTCTAGGACTTAATGTTTGCCCTGCTGGAGGTTGGACTTGCTTTGTTTCCAATGCTTTATATTCCCCTGTTTGTAACTTTTGGAATGGTAAAGTTTATCTTGTGCCTTTGAATTTCAGAAATGTTTAACCTTGTTTCATTTGTACAGGGGGTTACAGTTAAGAGTTTGCCATGGATCTTGAGGAGACTTGGGACTTGGACTTTTCAGCAATGCTGAAGCTGTTAGGACTTTGGCAACTCTTGGAGGTGGACTAAATGTCTTTTGTATAAAGGATGTACATGAGTCCTGGGGGCCAGGGGTGGAATGTCATGGTTTATGTCTGTGTCCCCCAGGCCTCATGAGTTTGCATTGTGCATTTGTGATTGGTTCATTGTCTACTGCTTGGGTTGATGGTGTCAGTGCTCCACCCACATAGTGGTGGAGCCAGGATGTGATGTAATGGCAGGAAGAAGGTGTGTCTTGCTCTTTGCTGGTTCCGGCTTGCTGTTTGCAGCCGCCATGAAACGCGGCCCAGCCATGCTCACCTTCCTGGGAGCCAACTGAGTGTGGACTGAAACCTCCAAATACTGTAAGAAATAAACCTTTCCTTTCCCAACTTGGGCTTCAGGTATTTTGTCTCAGTGACAAGCATAAAGTAACTAAGACATTTATGTTTTGATTTAAGCACAAATACTTAAAAATTGTGTTACATTTATATAAGAGTATGCCTGTGGTATGTTTCACTTGGCCATTGAAGTTCTTGTTACTTTGAAATCACTAACCACAAAAGAGTTATAATCCAAAAATTACTCACAAATTCTTGGTTTAGAGAATGCAAATTTGCTTTAGATGCTATGAACTACTTTTGTGTGCTAGAACATAATCCTGGAAGGAAAACATACTATCAGGTTAAGTAGAATAAATCACTTGCACAAGAAATAAATGTCATGCAATATAGCAAATAGGGAGGAATTTCTTCTACCATCGCTTTGAAGGCAAATATTGTTATCACTGTTTTGCTTTGCTCTCCTTAATTGTATTACTCTATTTGATATCCTGTTTTGATAAGTTCTATAATGTTCTGTATTTGGTCTGGTTTTGCTATATCTGATTGAAAGAACAACTATTGTGAAGATAATGAGATATACTATGGTATCTATTACTGTTATCCTGGTAACCTGCTGTGAATTTTTGTACCAGTTTCACTGTACTGTCTCAGTTGGCTTTGTTCTGTTATACTTTACTACCTTCAAAAATATTTTTAAAAAGTTAAAAATTAAAAAAATAAATAATGTCATTCAGAGAGGCATAATATGTACAAATAAGTTGCATATTTAAACATAAAATGATACACGCTTTTTCATAAATATTACTTTCAAAAAAGACAAATTAGAAAACAAAGGGCTTTAAAATTATCAAGTAGATGCCAGGACCACCCTCGTACTCTTGGGTTGTCTCAGTCTGCTCCTGTGGGGCCTGCCTCTCAGCCAGGAAGAACTGGTTTGCCCCCAGCACACATGGGTCACCTCAGACTGCCACCATTGAGCCTGTCCTATAGCTGGAAACACCTGGAAGGTACACAGCATGACTGAGCCAACTCAGACTACCACTGCTGGGCCCACACCTCGGGCCTGCAAACCTGGGTCACCTCAGACTGCCCCTGTGAGCCTGCCCCTAAGCCTGGAACAACTGAACCACCCCCAGCACATCCGGGTCACCTCAGACTGCCACGATTGGGCTCTTTCCCTGGCCAGAAACAACTCAGAGGCCTGTAGCACAACTGACCTGCCTCAGCTAGCCCCACAGGCCTGTCTCTTGGGAAATCCCATCTGCCTCCTACACCTAGCACTGCAGTTGATCTTTCGATCTAACCCCTTCACCCAGAACCTTGGACTACAGTAGATTACCATGGTGGCTGGATGGGATACTCAGTAACCTCTCACCCAAACAGAAGACCTCAGCAGGCTCCAGTCAGTGTGGTGAGTTTGTCCCTAAAATAAAGGTCTGCAGTGGGAGACAGTAGGAGCAGAAGTGAAACTCCTTCCAATTGTAGGACCTTGATGAACCTGACAAGATAGTGGGTAATCTCTTCCTCCACACAGAGAACAGGTTGAAAAGTGTGTCAATAAGGAGAAAATTAAAAGAGCTTAGGAGACCCTAGTGACACTGTAGGGCCTCCACTGGCACAAACACTAAAGACAGGGAGATCAAGTGACCTGCAACAACCTGAAGTCATAGCAACAGCAGGAACTAAGAGTTGACCTACATCAGTACTTATAGGCTACTTAACCCAGAAATAATATAAGATTCATCCACAAGCCCTTAGAAGGAATTCAGATGATTGGCTCTTCTGTGCATTGTGCTATCCAGCAATTAGACAAATATCAACCACACAGTAGGACCCTAAAACTCACACTATGGATAGTTGAGACTGTTGGAATCAAAAGACTAAATATTTACCCAAAAGGCAAAAACTGCAAAATGAAAAGGCAAAATGCAATCTCATTGGGAGCAAGTACAGTTAACATTGAAATAAAGGACTTTAAAAGTCATACACCAGAAATTTCTGAAAAGATAGCAAATGAAGTAAACTATCATGAGGCTATAGAGGAACTCAAATTGGAAATAATGTCTTACTTAAAGACAGAGATAACAACTTTAGTAAATGAGTTGCTCAACATAGCTAGAGAAAAAAATAGATAAAAATACAAGAGCATATGAAATTGATTGAAACTTTGAATGACCAATGCAGAATACAAGCAGAATCCATGAAACAAATTCAAAGAGATATCCAAGAAACAAAAATTCTATTGAAAACTGGCAAAATGTTTAAATGAGCTGAGGATAGAATTTCAGACCTTGAAAATAAGATTGCAGATAGTGATCATGAAATGGTAGAACTTAAAAAAACAACAAAGCAAAATGAAATGACAATCCAGCAGCTTCAAAACAATGTCAAGAGAAACAATATAAGACTATTAAATATCAGTGAAGATGCACGAGTCAATGCAAATGACATAACTAATCTATTCACAGAAGTAATAGCAGAAACTTTCCCACACATAAGGAAAAAAAACTGATACACAAATAAATGTTTGACATACAGAATACCAAACAATCACAACCAACATAAATTTACACCCAAACATATAATAATTAATATCCCAGACATACAACCTAAAACAGAATACTAAAAGCTGTTAGAGAAAAAACACAACTCACCTATCTAGAAAAGTCTATTAGAACAACAGCAGACTTTTCACACAAACCTTCAAGTGAAGATGAGCTTAGAGTGAGGTATTTCAAACCCTAAAAGAAAACAATTTTCAACCCAGACTGATGTACCCAGAAAGACTGTCTTTCAAATTTAATAGAGAAGCAAGATATTTCCATGACAAAAAACAAGTGAAGAAATTCATGTCCATCAAACCAACCTTAGAAAGAGTACGAAAGACATGCTAGACAGAGATAAAAATGACCACAATCTCCAGAACCATAACAGTAAGAAACTACCAGGCAGGACAAGAAATTAAACAAGGGAGAAATCAGGAAACCAACAATAGGAACACAGCATGGCAAAGTCAAGCCAGTACATATTACTGATAACCATAAATGTAAATGAGGCCAATTCACCTATCAAAAGAAACAGGTTGACAGAATGGATCAAGAAACAGGATCCCACAATATGTTGTATACAAGAAACACATCTGACTCATAAAGAACTCATAGATTAAAAGTCAAAAGGTGGAAAACTGTATTCCATGCAAAAGGAACCCAGTAAAAAGCACGGCTAGCTATTCTGTTTGCAGACAAAGTGAACTTCAAACCTAAAAGTATTAAAAGAGAGTTTTAAAAGGCCACTACATACTTGTAAGTGGAAAACTACAAAGGAAGAACTAACAATTATAAATATATATGCACCAAATACAGGAGCACCCCACTATGTAAGATAAATAGTAATGGGCAAGGAAAACCAAATATACAAAAAACAACCACACTGTCACAAATAGATAGTTCAACTAGACAAAAAGTCAGCAAAGAAATAACAGAACTGAATCAAACCTGTGAGCAAATGGACTTAGTGGATGTTTACAAAGTGTTCCACTCAGCCACATCAGAATATACATTCTTCTCAGCTGCACATGGGACATTCTCAAAAATAGACCAAATATTAACCCATAAAGCATTCATAACTAAATGCAAAGGGAACGAAACTACCCCAAGCATAATATCTGATCATAATGCACTAAAATTGGAAATCAGTAACAAAAAAACTGCAAAAGCTGCATAAATGCATGGAAATTAAATAACAACCTTCTGAATAACCAGTGGGTTACAGATGAAATTAAACAAAAAATAAAATAATACTTACAATACAATGAAAATGCATATACAACATACCATAACCTATGCAATGCAATGAAAGCAGCCTAAGAGGGAAATATTTAGCAATAAATAGTCACATTAAGAAAGTGAGACAAACACAAATAGCCTAATTTTACATCTCAAGCTTCTAGAAAAAGAAGAGCAAGTCAAACCCAAAATTCATAGAAGAGAGGAAATTATAAAGATTAGAGCAGAAATTAATGTGATTGAAACTAAAAAATATATATATATATATATATATAATGAATTAATTAATCACAGAACTGTTTTCTTGAGACAATAAACAAAATTGATAAACCTCTGACCAACCTTATCAAGAAAAAGACAGAAAAAATTCAAACCCAAGCAATAAGGACTGAAAAGAAAAAAATTACCACAGATCCCATGGAAATTCAGCTCATAAATACCTACTTTGAAAATCTCTACACATATAGGGTGGAAAACATCAAGAAAATGGCCAGATTTCTAGGAACATATGTATAAACTACCAAAGTTCAATCAAGAAGATATAACAATTTTGAATAAACCAGTATCAGCTACTGAAATTGAAAATGTGGTTAAAAACTCACCAACAAGAAATGCCGAGGTTTTGATGGAGTCACGGCTGAATTCTATAAGAAATTTACATAAGATTTAATGCCAATACTCCTTAAACTCTTCAATGAAATTGAAAGAGAAGCAGTCCTCCCTAACTCATTCTTGGATGAACGTATCACTTTGATATCAAAACTGGAGAAAGACCAAACCAAAAAGGAGAACTATAGACCAATCTCACTAATGAACATTGATGCAAAAATTCTCAGTGAAATATTGGCAAATAGAATGCAGCAAATCATCAAGAAGATTATACACCATGACCAAGTGGGATTTATTTCAGGAATGCAGGAATGGTTCCTACATTCCAGGGATGGTTCGACATATGCAAATCAATAAATGTAATACACCACATTAACAGAGCCAAAAATAAGAATCACATGGTCGTCTCAATCGATGCAGAAAAAGCTTTTGATAAAGTCTAACATCTTTTCATGATAAAAACCCTACAGAAACTCGGAATAGATGGTATATATCTTAATCTCGTAAAGGCCATCTATGATAAGCGATCAGTCAACATTATACCTAATGGACAAAAACTGAAAGCCTTCACTCTAAAACTGGGGAAAACTCAAGGATGCCCACTATCACCACTCCTGTTCAATATAGTTCTGGAAATATTAGCCAGAGCAATCAGACAAGAGGGAGAAATAAAAGGTATAAAACTAGGAAAAGAAGAAGTTAAATTAACATTATTTGCAGATGACATAGAAAACACCAAAAACTCCATTAAAATATTACCAGAGGTAATTAATAGCTGGATATGAAGTCAATACTCAAAAATCAATAGCATTCCTGTACACAAACAAAAAACTCACCGAGAGAGAAATTATGGAAATATCCCTTTCACAATAGCATCTTAAAAAATGAAATACCGGGGAATCAACCTAATCAAAAATATAAAAGACCTATATGCTGAAAATTATACTACTCTACAAAAGGAGACTGAAAGTGATATTAGAAAAAGAAAGGGTATTCCTTGCTCCTGGTTAGGAAGAACCAACATTGTCAAAATGGCTATACTCCCAAAACTGTTATACAGTTTCAATGCAATCCCAATCAATACCTCACACATCTAGAGAAAATGTTCATAAAATTCATCTGGAAACAGAAGAAACCTAGAATAGCAAAGGCAATTCTGGCAACAAAGGCAAGTCAGGAGGCATCTCAATTCCTAACTTGAAGCTATACTGCAAGCTACAGTAATAAAATCAGCATGGTACTGGCAAAGAAATAGGATCAATGGAACAGATTAGAAGACGTAATCACTGCTACAAAGACACTCAGCCACCTTATATTTGACAAAGGGGTTAAACATGTTCACTGGACAAAGGATAGCCTCTTTAATAAATTATATTGGGAAAATTGGCTTTTCACATGCCGAAGACTGAAAATAGACCCACGTCTATCACCATACACTAAACTAAAATCAAAATGGATCAAGGATCTAAATATTAAAACAGAAACACTAAATCTACTGGAACACAAGGTAGGCAGAAGTCTTGGAGACATACGGGTAGGCAGAGAATTCATGAATACAACTCAAACTGCACGAGAAATACTTCAAAGAATCAACAACTGAGATCTCATATTACTAAACAGTTTTTGTACTTCAAAAGATATCACCAACAAAGCGAAAAGAAAACCCACAGAATGGGAAAGAATTTCAGGCAACAATCCGTCAGACAAAGGACTTATATCCAGAACATATGAAGAACTGAAGAACATCAAGCCCTTCAAACTCAAATGTCCTCTCTAAAAATGGGCATTGGAGATGAACACATAACTCAGATGAAGATATACAAATGACCAGTAAATATATGAAGAAATGTTCACCATCACTGGTCATTCAAGAAATGCAAATTAAAACAGCATTGAGATTTCATCTCACCTTGAAAAAGATATCTGCCATCAAGAAAACATTTGATAAAAAAATGTTGGTGAGAACTCAGGGAAAAAGGATCACTTCTCCACTGTTGTTGGAAGTGCAGACCAATGCAACTACTGTGGAAATCAATATGGAGATTCCTCAAAAAACTAGGATTGGATGTTTCATTAATTCCAGCTATTCCCCTCCTGGGTATTTTCTCCGAAAAATTGAAAAGGTCATATCACAGTGATACGTGTGCACCTATGTTCATAGCAGCACAATTTGTGATAGCTAAATCTTGGAAACAACCAAAATGCACATCAACTTCAGAATGGATGAAAAAGATGTGTTATTTTTATACAATGGCATACTATTCCACTATAAAAAAGGATGGTCTTGAGGCCTTTGTAGGTAAATGGAGGCAACTTGAGAATATCCTCATTAGTGAAATAAGACTCACATTAGTAATGATCACATTGTCTCTCTAGTGTAAAAAATAATAATAAATAACAAAATAATGGGATCCAAAAATTGTAACAGATATTGTAAAAGTGAAAGGGAAGGAAAGTGCTCTAAAGGATATAATGGTTTGTATAGTAACATAGAGATCATATTACTAAATTTCTATTAGATCATTGAATGAAAGAAATTGCACCGTCAATGTTTAAGTGTCTAGCCATTTTTATGCTTTGATTTTGTAACTTTAACAACTATTATTATGATGACAATATGTAATGTATCAACTAGCGATCTTATGATGTTAATTTTTTCATGCTGTATTCTACTTTTTCTGAGTTTTTCTACTTTATTTTTTAAATTTTCTCTCTTCAAATAAAAATGTGTCTCAATTCCATCTAATTTTCTTACTACAAATCATTGGATATAATTTTTAAACAAATCATTTCAAACATGGATTCAGATAATTAAGGTTTCACATATTTAGTAAGTGGACAATAAAATCTTATACCATAGTTCTTAGGCAGGTTTTCTTTAAAGCTAAATTGAATCATTGACAAGTGCTATTGTCCATTACAAATGTATATTCATTTATATTTATTTACAGTTGAAACAAAGTCCAATAAACTATATTAGATGGTTACTGATTGCTTTTATTTCTCTGGAATACTGCAGACCAATAAAATATTCAACCTTGATAGAGACAAATCAGTGCTTTTCAATAAAGTACGTGCTAGTCAGTGTGGCTAATATAGCTAGAATAGTAGAATTAAATGTTTAAATTTTTAATCATTTTCAATTTAGTCATTTGTCTCTAGTGGCCATTGTGCAAGGCAGCACAATTGTGGGCATTTACCTGGACAATTATTTTATAAAGTAATACATTAAATCTGTTCCTCTTGACCATCAATACAGTGACTTACAAGAAAAATGTGGCACTCAGATTCCTGGTTTTGAGCATCCTGTAAGAGAAATTAACAAAATACTGTCTAAGCAGAAACACCATCCTGTATAGTTGCACCAGGGGCAGTATCCTGACTGCTCCACCAGGGTGCGCTCGCAACGCTGTTCCTAAAGGCTGCTCTCAGGCAATGACTGAGGATATCAAGGGTAGTGAGGAAAATTCACCTCTGCAAGAGGGAGGACTTCTTTAAAAGTGACTTTGACCGTAGCTTAGCAGGAAGAAACCTTTGCTCTTGGTTAATAGGATATTTTAACGTCAGTTTCTCACTGATAATTTATAGCTAACAAATCTCTAGAAAGAACTACATTGTAAGTAAAATACAATGGCTGTTAAAATAATGTTTTTAATGCACATTTTTTTTTTTTTTTTCTGAAATGAGACTATAATCTTCCTGGACATTTTACGCCTTTTTTCCTTTCTATCTATCTAACTTATGTTTGTACCTTAGGTATGATAAAGTCAGGAGCAAAATTAGTTCTACTTTTGCTCTACAGAAATATTTATATAAACATGTCTAGATCAGTAGGTTCATCGGGGGAAATCCTGCACCCTCAAAAATGCATTTGCCAGTGTTTGGAAACATCTTGTATTGTCTCCCCTGATACGGTGCTACTAGCAGTGCTGTGTTTTGTTTGCCAGTGCCTTTCAGCTCTTCACATTAGAGCTCTGAGCTTTGGTTGTGAGTTCCTCTCAACTCAGCGTCACAGTTCCTAGAGTCAATCCATGTTATAAATGTTAGCAATTTCCAAGGCTCTCAGTTATTCCTGACAGGTCCTGTGCAGCTGGAGTTTGTGCTGGAGCCCTGGTGGCTTTCCAGAGTTTTCCCACAATCTCTGCTGTTTCTGTGGTCTGTCATTGTGCCACACTGAAGTTTTCACTATTCCATAACTTGCAGTGCTTTGCCACTTTCTGGGGCTCTTGAGCAGCCTTCTGTGTGCTAATGCATTAAGACTTAGTGTTACCACTTTTTTTTTCCCTTGAATGCAATCTGCTTGCTCCAGTCAATCTGAGATAAAATTCATAAATAGAATTTTAAACTACCAAAACAAGGAGTTTATCAGGGCTAGCACTACAACACAGGGAGTTGGTGGACACAATGGCACTCACTTGACCTGATCTAATGAGAACAGATAGAGAAGAAGTTCTCCTGTATCTCATAAACCTGTTAAGATTCCTGAGAAGTGGTGGCAGGTTATCTGAAGAGCCAGCAGGTTATAGTCCTATGAGGGGGTCCTGGGTCATCAGCAACACTCACAACTGAAGTAAAGCTGTCCAAAATCTAGTAAATCCATCACTGAGGCCAAGTTCCACAAAGTGACCCCAAGGCAACTACAACAGACTCAGCTGTTAGCATCATAGCACCAAAGAACTGAGGGACTAACAGCTGCTTGTTTGTATTCTCTGGCCTTTTGGCAAAGTAGGATTGAAGGTTTGACCACTTTTAATCCAGTAAGTTTCTAGAAAAGGACAATGTTGCTCATCATTGCCCAAAAGGCCTCAAGAGCTTCAGAGACAAAAGCATCAGCTTCAGTCTGAACCTGGTCTCTGCCCTGTCATGAACCACCTTTGGGCCACTCAGGGACAATGCTGTATCAACCCAAGTGACTGGGCATCAGAGGATAGACAACAGAGTTGTTGGCAGAGATAAAGCTCCTGTCAAGGCCGCTGGTGTCAGTGGAGACCTACAGAGCCTTGGGCAAGGAAACCACAGAGGCAGCATGATGATGCCAATACAAGTCTTTATCCTCCTGGGTCACTCTTATGGTACCCTAGTGGCAAGGCAAACAGGAGAAGTGCACAATTTGTCAATTAAGTGAGTAACCCCTTATTTTACTTGCAAAGGGTAAAAATATATATATATATATATATATATATATATATATATATATATATTGTTTCAGGAATATTTGAGCTTCACTGCTGTTTCTCATTAACATCTAGAAAATATTCTTTACTCTTATTGTCAGTTGCATTACAATTAACCACAAAGGGAACCACACTTTTCTATTGGTTAGCTGTGCTCAATCCAGTCATCTATAAAATCACCTGATACCTTTAGTTAAGCCTGTAAGATTTTCCAAATTTCCTTCTTTAAGAACTGGTTTTCTTTTGCTCCTCAAATGCAGATACCTATTTCCATAAGCTACATGTGCCTTCTAGAAGTATCTACCATAATATCCATTCTGTCCAGAATGCAGATGCACACTAACCTACCAAGAGTCAAGCGAGGCTTGATTATAAAGGGATGGACTCTGTCTCTAAGAAGGAATGGACCTGTAATGTGCAACAACAGAGGCTGAGATAGCATGCATGGAAATAAATTGTGAAATAATTTGGTGAACTGAAGTGTATTAAATGTTGGGCTTAAAAACATTTATTTGCAACTGACTTTCTTAAAACATGAGACTTAACACTCTGACAAACAAACAAATCAATAAGACAGAGCAAGTGCTAATATGACATCCAGTAGAAGGACAGAAATTGATGCTCCTTTCTAAAACTGTCAGAACTGTCAGAAGTGCTGTGACAGAGGGTGAAAAAGGAAAGCCAGAGGCTTAAAATGTAAATATTTTGGACTAAATACATCATGTAGTACCAGAAATTCAACAATGATTGCACTTGACAAAAAACCTGAAAGACACGAGCTACAGAACAACGGAAAATGACCTGGGAGAAGGCAGAAGCAACCCTGAGACATTAATCTCTAGCTGTCCTCTGCTGGCCAGGGGTGTGTTCCAGATGCTGCTGCAGACCCGAGCTCACTGATAGTGGAGCTAACAATAGTGACTAATAAAGAGAATGCTCTATGAAGGGGAGACTTCATGAACTTCATGGTAAATTTGAAGAAGAAACAAAGACAGCTGTGGTGACAGTTTTAACAGCATGGTGACATTTGAGACAAAATAAATTAGAATCCAATAAAAATCATACTAATTCTTTTGTGTGTGTGTGTGGTATCGGGGATTGAACTCATGGCCTTGCACTTGCTAAGCAGGCACTTGTGCTGCTGAACTAAACCCCCAACCCTATACTAATTCCTTCCCATTAAAGAAAGTTAAACCAGATTGCCAGAAATTGGAAGAAAGTTAAAAACACCACTTGTTTTTTGCCATATTTCCAAGAAATGGGAGTTTGAGACCTAGAAATTACAGTAGGAAGCTGATGTGGGGTCCTCAAAAGGAAAAGAACATGCAATATCATGACATATACTCATTGCAATGGTTTTTCCAGCCCCTCCTTAGAACTTGGTATCAGCATTTACTCTGGAAAAATGCATGCTGGTTCAGTAAAATAAACTGAAAACCAATCAGATTTAAGTGTGAGGAATCACTGATACTCCGATATCTGCAGTGTTATCGAGGACCCCTGATTTGAGTGAAGCTCACCAGATCCAGGTGACAAATATATCAGGCTCACAGCTTTCACTGAACCAGCAGAAACACCAGGATTCATTTCTCTTCATTAATGGACCCAAATATGATTCATATTTTGGGATGAGGGCTAGGAGCGACCATCTAGTGGAAGCAAGGCTGGAGAATGAAATAGACCTTCTAAGACTGGATCATACGTGAGTAACAACATTACATTGCAGGAGAAGTGGAGCAAATTAGAAAGTAATCCTATATACATCTAAAACATCATAATTCTGGCCTTGAAGAAGCAAGCAGATCTTACAAAGCAATAGTATAGAGCCATAAATGACGGAAAGCGCTAGATCCAATTGCAATTGATATTTTAAAAACAATGTCTTTTCTAAATTAATTTCTTCAGTACGTGGTATGTAGCCAGTAATTAAGAAAACATATTCTCTCCATCCTCCCTAGAATGAGGAACTGCAAGTGTTTTATTGCCAGGCAAAGTGGCACACACATGTAATCCCAGAACTCCGGAGGATGAGGCAGGAGGATTGCCTTGTGCCAAGGCCAACCTGAGCTGCATAAGCAAGTCCAAGGCCAGTTTGCACTATATAATGAGATCCTGTCTCAGAAGCAAATAAAATAATAAAGCCAAAGAAAACATTTTATTCACTTGCAAATAAATAACATTATAATATACATTTGTAGTAGTATTTCTTGGATGTGTTGATTTTCCTACTGTCTTCCGTAATTTAGTTCAAAGAGAACTGGATGAACTGGACATCCCATATAACAAAATATTGTCCCCATTATTGTTTATTTATTCCCAGTTCATACCTTCTTTTCTTCCCTTTGCTTCCCTGCACAGGCAACGGTCTCATGTAGCATGCTGAATAGAAAGAGTAACTATGTACAAGTGTCTATGCCTTTAGCCTGGTTTCACAGGAAATGCATTAACAAATTTTCTATTAATTATGATATGGGCTGAACTTAGTTGTGTATTTTCCTTTGTCTTACTGTTATACTAAGATGCTAAAATTAAAATAATTGATTAAAAGATAATTAACAAAAATAGTTACTTAAAAAGGTAGTTATTAGTAATATTGCCATTCTGTACTGAGCTCATTACCCTAGTAACCAAGCACCAACCACATAGTTATAAATTAACTGACCGCGTCGTTCTGCTGTTCTGTAATGCGTCATCCCCCCCCACCTTAGTGACCTGTGTGCAATGTCAACTTTTGTTCCCCTTGTAAGAGACAAATGATGCTATGTCAACCACTGTTCCATTTATGAGAGACAAATGTTCCCAGAATTGGCAGACCAAGGGCTATGAATTGGCTAACCACCCACTGTGAAATGCTTCTTACCTCAAGCAAAGGGGAACAAGGCCCACCTTATTTCTGTTTCTCATCACTATGTACTTAATGATCAATGAGCTAATCATAAATGAACTATAAAAATCAGTCAAAACTCTAACTCAGTTGCATAGCTTTGCAAATTCCATCTTCACTGTGTCGCTGGGCCAGCTAAAATAAAAGCACTTCTTTTAAAAAAGACGTCTTGCCCCATTTGTCATCTTTGGGTCTTGCCCCGCTTTTCACCATGGGGTCTTGTTTTTTAAGTAAAGTACAACACTTACTTCACTGAGATTTGTAATAATAATGACTGCTATATCAAATTTTATCAAACTTCTTGTCTTCCTTAAAGTTTATTTGCTTTTATTTTCACTAGTATAAAAAATTACTTTGGTATATATATTTAATTATATTTGCATTCTTAAACTTTGGCTTGCAGGAATTGTTTTAGGTATACATATTTTTGGCTTGTATTTTAATCAGAACCATTCAAAATATGCTAATAGATTTGTTTTGATCCTCCATGCTTTTATTGTGATAAAAATAGAAAAATTATAATTATGTTAACATTAAACTAAAAAATATTTTAATGTTTTTCCTATGACTCTTGGATTATTTAGAAGTGTAATATTAATTACTTTGTGTTGGAAACATTTTGATTTGTATCTTATTACTTATTTTTAGTTTTCTTGTGGTAATTTTTCTGACTGTATGTGGTCCTTTTAAACGTAGAGACTTCAGCACTAAATTGACATACACTTTTTTCTTTTGCCATTGGAAGACTGCTCTGGCTTGTATCTAGATGGGGCTTTTGGGAGGAGGCTGGACATGGTGAGTGATCCTGGGATTAAGGGGTGCTGTGAGATGGATTAATTCCCTAACTGGTTTAGCATGTTTCTGCCTGTGAATAATTTCAGTCCCCACCGTGGATATGAGAGGCATCACCCAAAAGTTTGCACCCCATATGAGATAAAAGGGCAGCTTGCTGCTGCTTTAGCTTTTGGTTTCACAGCCACTTTTGTCCTCTCTGTCATCCCTTTGACTGGCAACTCTGCCTTGAAGCCAGAATACTACGGATTAAAACTTCTATAAACTGTGAACTAAAATAAAACTTTCCTCCCTTAACTTTGAATGTTGGGTGTTTTGCCTTAGCAAGAAGAAACTAACTAAAATGAAAATACCGTGTCTTTTATTCTCTGATCTTTGAGGATTTGATTCTCAGGAATTTTGCCTTTCCTAGAACGAGTTCCTTTGCACACTGACTGTTTTTGATTCCATAGCATTTCTGGAAATCTATGGCTTGATCACTTAAGCAGCTTTGGGGACATCCAGCTTTGTGTTGTACATAACACCACTACCTCATTCTCCTGTCCAATTATAGGTTTGCTTAATTTTTCACTTCTGTCTAACACACACACAGAACTCATCTTATTTTTTTAATCCATTTTTATTTCAAATACTATCTAATCATCTATTTTCAATTCATTACCTGATCTCCTTCCCAAATATTAGCACTGCTCACTAACTCTTTAATTACTGTATACTTTATCTCTAGGATGTCTGATTATTTTATATAGTTCAGTTTTCTGATGAAATTCTGCCTCCTGATATCCTTCTAAAATTTTTTAATTAATGCATTTTGTGATAATAAATACATTCATCATGGGAAGCTGGTGCATAAATGTACTACACCTCAATCCATTTTTAGTTTTATTTTCCTGAACTAATCCTTGCCTTCTCCTTCAATCCCTAGTTCCACCTCTCATTCATCTACTTTAATATATTCTTATAATAATCTTAAAGTCCAATTCTAGCCTAATCTAGTCTGAATTACAGTTAATCTATTTATATTTTCTACCTCTCTTCCTTTGTAGACCTCATAATTTTTAAATGAATAGTAGACATTGTACATGAAAAGATCATTGAGACTTTAAATGATAGTTCCTCTCCTCCTAGAAAAGATTTATCATATTTTCTCCAAGCAGTCGGGGTCTTTATAATGACCATTTTAAAGGTCTCAAAATTCTATAGAGTTTTTGGTTACACCCTTTTCTAATATTATTCCTTTTAGGAATCCTGACCAAGAGCTTTGAATATATTTAGGGCTCTAACTCTTGCTAAATCTTGAGTTTTCTCTCTCGCTCTAGGATTGAGAGAGAGAAAACCGTGCTGTGCATTTTAGTCACAATCTAGTAGATGTGCTTGTTGGTCATATTCTAGTAGCTGTAGTACTTTTGGACTTGGGTAGCTTAACAGTGTAAAGACTGCTAGGTTCATTTTAATAAGCTTGTCTCTGATTTGGGTCCTCAAGTATTGACTGTCTTGGCTGTTTGCCAATGCTTTTAAACAGCGTTTATGTTAATTTTACTCTGACTTTGTAATTGGTCTTGAGGAAAGTGTCAAGGTGTTATAAACTACTTCATCACAGTCATAATGGGATTCTTCAAAGTGCTGTAAATTTTGGAGGTAAGAGAACATGTCACATACTAATACTGTCATAAAGTAGCCATTTTGACATGGCTCTTGTTCTCTTTAAACCTAACGTCATCTAAACCACTAAACTGATTTCCGTAAAATAAAATCTGAATGTAAATTTACTTGTTTAAAATTTTCAATGACTATCTGACATGTACATCAGAATGATTTACTTTTATTTTCAGTTTTTTTTACATTTCATGAAATTTACAAGTTAACTAGAAAATGTTAATCATTATAAGTGTGACATCTCAATTAGTCAATTGCAACTTAACATAAATATCATATAAATATATATGAATTTTATTGGGAAATGTTAGACTATTTTAAATTTTTGCATAAAATAGAGTGACATTTAATATCTTCAAATTGAATGAAAAAATCCTGAACTATACACAGTCTCATTATAATTTGCTCTTTGCATCTGACAGATGTTTATTTTTACTGTCTTTTCCTGCTCTCAATACTTTTTGTTATATAAGAAACTACCTGGGAAAATTTTTATATTAGCATTTCATTTTCTATTTATGCATGTTTTCATTGCTATTTTACCTATAGCACATAGATTGATAGTGCCTTGTGTCCATCGAAATAAAGGCATTTCTGTTTCAATTCTTTCCCATTCGTTCTTATTTGTTCCTATTCCATATTATACATATTTGACTTCTAATATATGTTATGTGTAAAGTGTTGATCATGTATTGTATAGTTCTAATATCTATAAAACTCCCTAGATTTTTTTTTCAATTTTTTACATATATTTGTGTTTAAGCCTCCTGGAGATCAAAGTGTGTATTTTAAGGGACATTACATATATGTGTATGTTTTATTTAAAATTTGTAAGTATGATTTATGTAAATTTCAATACACATGAGAGATTTTGGGAATGAGGAATCCTGCACAACCAAATGCAGGTGTGTTAAGAAATAGAATCATTTTCTGTCAGTGCATTCAGATATGTGTATAAGACAGTGTAGTTGATAAGGCCAGGAATGGAGGATAGAGTTTTTATTAAAGGTTTTTAAACACAAAAATTTTAAATATCGTATGACTTACTGCTCAAGACTTGATGAACAACGCTATAACTATACCTTTGCTATAGGAAGATTGATAAGTCATGTAAGAATTAGTGATGATATTAACAAGGACATAACCAACATACATGAGAATATTGTACCTAGAAAAAAAAATTAACTGAACTGGTGACACATAGAAAAAGACAAATAAAATATGACTTCCTTAGATAATTTTGGTGTGACTGAGTTCTGACTGTACATGTTGGGTAATTTATACTAGTACTTACGCATAACATCACATTTTTATTACAGCATGCGCATGTATCTTAATAGACACACTGGTGATTTCTAAAATAGATATACGATAGAGTATATTTTACTTGCCTGATTCTTCCTTCTGTTTTCTAACAATTAATGATGTAAAAGAACTCCAAAGTATGTCAGAAAATCAAATTTCTGCCCACTTTCATGAAATATTTTAATTTTCAAAATTTTCCATGTGTTAGATACATGTACATGCTTTAGTCTGCCAAGACTATCATGAAAAACATTACAGACGGGGAGGTTTGCATAACACAAGTTTAGTTTTCTCACAGTTCTAGAGGCTGGAAAGTCCTAGTAGCAGAGGCTTAGCCAGATCATTTCTGCTAAGGGTGCTTTTCTAGATTTTAAATGTCAGCTGCATTGCTGGGGCCAGCTGTAGCAACGGGCTGGCTTTTCTATAAAAATGCTACTCCCATCATGAAAGCTTCATTCTCACAAACCCTTCTAAACCAAATTTGTTAGGTTTTCTGGCTCAATAGCGAGAAGAGAAAAAAAAAAAAAAAAAAAGGGAAGAAGGAGGAGGAGAAGGAGAAAAAGGAGGAAGCTGGGTTCCTGCTCTGGCTAGAGACAAAGGGAGCTGAAGGTTATATGAACTCTGGTGTGAGGCTTAGTTTGGGGGCTGGTGTTGGTGACCTTATGAGGAATTGATTGGAGTTTTCCTCTCACAAGAGAAAGGAAATAGGAAGTTGTATTCAGGACTGAGGGAAGGAGGAGAAAAAAGTGGTCATCAGGAAGATAAACCAGTGGCATTTTTTGTTTTTGTTTTTTGTTTTGGCCTTCTGCCATTTTAGACAACTACCGTAATATTCAGTAATTTATATTAGGGCAGAAACATTTCATAATTATCTCTTAAAGACACCATTTCCAAAACAACACCACATCGTGTCTAACACTTCTACGTAGCTGTTTGGATGAACGTGATTCAGCCTACAGCACTATGAGCGCACACATGCCTGTGTATTATTTTCTTCCCATAGACATAATGCTTTTTTAGCTTTTTGTTTGAGCTGAGCAAATCTGAAAGAGATAATGTCTTTCACTAAAAACAAGGTTATGTTCTTGCTCAAACGTCCAAGTATATGTGGAAAACTGGAACCATTTTATGCTGGCCTCTGCCTCCCGAGGCCAGTAGACCAGGCACTGCATCCAGCGCTGTCTTACAGGAAGGCTTTTCCACACTGGTCTTCATCACAGGCCTCTTAGAGCTCAGGTTGGATTCTAAGAGTAGCCTGGGGGAAAACAGTCATCTGTTCACTGTAAGTTCTTTGGCTTTGATTCAGTCAGCAGCTTTTTAAATGCCAGCATATTGTGGCTTTAAGATTTAATTAAAGGGATTAACATAACAAATCCATGAAAAAGATAACCATATTATATAGCTTTGGGTTTACTAATAGAACATAAAAATAATTAAGATAATTTAATTTTCTGCCTTTGGCAGTTTCTTTCCAGATTTATGCTAAACAAGAATCATTTCCAGTGAGTTAAGACCAGCTTTGGTCATACAGTTTCACCATATGAAAAGTATTAGAACAGGTGTTAATTTATATTACTCAATACTATTAATTATTGTAATCAATAAAATGTGGTAAAACACTAAATGCAATAAATACTATCCCTGGTCTTTATTTAGTTGGAATTTTTCAAAGATGTGGAGAAGCTAAAGAAAATTAAGATTTTTCTATTTTTAAAGAAAATTAATGTCACTTTTATTGTGGTAATAAAATACATAATGGGAATGGAAGAAGCCCTTTGCACATGTCTGAGTCATTGCTGTGGAAATAAGTATTCGCACAAGCAATTTACATCTTCAAAATGTGTTTCTCAGGTCAAAATGCAGCTGCCACTCACAAGTGAGTTGCACTTTGCAGTATCTGATCCAGAATCTTTCCTGGATAAGCAAGTTTCATATCAAGCGATCAGAGCTTTGGGGGTTTATATCCTTCTCAATTCAATCCCAGGTTCTCTTCACCCAGTGTTACACATAATACTGGATTTGTAGTGCGTGGAGAGGTAAAAATCGTATCCTTTTCCAATTTCACTTTATTTCATTTTAATGTAGCTCAATTTTTATTTATTTCATTTACTTTTATAAATGAACGTGTAAAGAAGGATTCAGATGATATTTTACCATCTTATTCAGAAACATAGAAGTAACTTTTCACTTGACTATAGGCACGCTACTTTTCCATGATGAATAAGAAAATTATTCCTATTTACTTACCTGAAGTCTAAATTCAGAAAAAAAAGTAAGACAATAATCTGATATTACATAAGTAAATCACACAGAACCTGCTCATGCTTTCTTAAATTCATGACCTTTAAATCACTAAATTGCATGTCTTATGGCTCTGTCCTGTATTCCCCTTCAATAAATATATTCTAAATATTTATAGTTTAATGTTCCACATGGCTTAGAATTAGTAGGCAGCAGTGAAGGATAGGAATCTCACCACTCCCTTCTAGCATGATCTGAACACCAGATAAAAATGAAAAGAAAATTTAAAGAAAGGCACAGCTGTATGTAAAACAAGAAAATCAAATATGAGAACATATTATGTTTATTTGGAGATTTTCCTTAGTTTCACGTGAGAGTAAAGTAATAATACTACATCCTCAAGCAATTGTATAACTGCCTGTGCACTTAAATTGTTTTGTACTTTTCCAAATATTTTTAGTACTACCTAGGAACTAGGCTTCACAACTGGAATTGAGATTTTGCACAATATTTTCTTTGGAATAAAATATTATTGTCTGGAATTAAAACAACAAAAATAGATGAGGTTCATCATCTATAAGGAGATATCTAGTGGCCATCCTAAAACACACTTTTAAAAAATATTGATGATGAAATGTCTCTCCTTGATAAACCAGGAAAAAAACAATCTGAAATGTTCTCATTAAAAAAACATATATTTTGTCAGCTTTCGAATGAGGTAATGCTGAATGACAGAAGCATTTTGCGACTGAAAGCAGGGAAGAGAAAATGAGGGCTAAAATACCTGTCAGTGACACTTTAGGGAAAATTTATGTAAGTATGTGTTTTGATACACAATTATGCTTCTTTGTAACTTAGGAGTTTCAGTGAAGATCATGGACTATTCAGAGAGGATTTTGATTGTAAACAGCAGAAGAGAGAGCCAAATTGACTTAAGTGATAAAAAAAAAAGTAAGAGAAATATTAGCTCATATAATTGCATAGTACTGGACTTGGCAAAGTTTGTTTGAGTTTCGAAGAATATCACTTAACCTTCAGTTACTTCCATATTTCCCAGTTTTATTACCTTGGGATTAGTGCCACCAGTGCAGTCACACACACACACACACACACACACACATATATATATTAAACCATTCCAAGGCAGTAAGCTTCCTTCTTTGTTCATTGTCAAACTAAGGTGAGACCCTTTATTTCCAAGGGCAAAGCCCTGATGGTTGCTCTGCAGAGATCCATCTAGGACTTGTTCTTTATAAGAATCTGAAATAATGACAGCAGGCAAATATTTAAGGATCATATTCGTTATGTTCTCAACACTAGAGCTGAGGTGTGGTCAATCATATGCACATTAAAGTATCTATTAATGGGAAAGAAAGACATTTTCTGAAGAAAACTTAAAATGCTCCCCAAAAAGATATGGATGATGTGGAGAAATAGTTGTTACCTGAATCTGTAGTCACTGGATAAGACTAAACATTTACAAAACAGAAACTGAGATTCTGTGTGCCTATTATTATCATAAGTTTATCAGCAAAATAACACACCTTCCTTACTTCACACCTTAGTAGATCAGAATTCTGGTTCATCAGTCTTGAAATCAAAACCGGGTGCCAGTCAAATCATTTTCTCTAGACTCTGATAAGAAACAATCTGTTCTCAAAGCATCTTGTTGACAGAATTCATTTCTTTGTGCTGGTAGGATCTTATTTCTTGCAGACTGTAAACTGGAAGTTCTTCTCAGCTCTCAGATCCCTCTGACTTGGCTCCAGTATAGTCTCAATGAAATCCCTTGGTTCCTCAAATCTATGACTTCTTCAGATCCCTTGGAGAAACACCATATGAAGGCTCAGATCAGCCCCCAAAACTTCCTGTTTAAAATCAGCAGTGCCATGCAGCAAAACTTTACCTGTGAGCAAAAGTATATCATAAAGAGCCAGAGGATTATCTAGCACTTGTTTACCAGAAAGAAAAACAATCTTTAAGGAAACATTAGAATTCTATTTAAAGCATTTGTCTAATTATTTTTGAACGGTAGTGCAAAATGATGGATGTCTTAACCAAGTTCTTCACACTTCTCCACCTTTAGACAAGTATTTCCGGTTACCACACTGAGTGTATTGTCAGGTACAGTGTTTAATTATGTTTCATTTTTAGCCATTTCAACCTTTGAAATTTAAGGAGATTAAACTGAGAAAACATTTTTTTTTACTGAGCTGGTACGTTGATGATTCATTCAGACTTGTGAGCCTCTAGGCCTATTTTGAAATGGTCAGATACTATCTTTCGCATGGCAATCGTGATGTGCTCAATTATCTTGGGTCGTCTTCCTTACTCCATACTGAAGGTTGATTGCTAGTTACTCTTTTGCTGTGAATTCAAAGTGACCAATTTCACCCACCAAGTTGCACTTTAAAAAATTATTTAAACAAGTGGGTGCCATGTACAAATATACAACACTTACTTTTCAGTTCGTGAGACTCAGGCCCTAAAACTCCATCCCGTATCCCCTAGGTTTTGTCACCTAATCTTCTGGGGAGATTTGTAGTTGCAATATCCCTGCTTCCAGAGATCTCACCCTCAGATGAGCTTTTGCCCCTCACATCTCATTTGCTACAATCACATCCTTGCCTTTTATAAACATCAGTATGTTCACACGCATTGCACTTCATACACAAATAAAGTTTAAACGCCTTTTTTTTCTCAGAAACCCTTTTGATATATTTGTTTCCTCAAAAGTCTCTCTTTTAATTCTTATCCCTCTCATCTAACTCACAAAGCCCCTTTTCATCTGTTTTCCTGAACCACTGCCTCGTTCCATTCCCTAATTGCTAGTTGTGGAAATGCCAAAGCAAATGTTCTCCCGGCTTCAATCAAATTCAAGTATTTCCCTCCAAGAGAAATTAACTTTTTCCTGTTGCCTATGAACCTTTCTGCGGGTGACTTCTGAGGTGCCCTTCAGGCCCACACCTCACCTAAGTATACTGCATCCTGCAGTATATTTATTTTTCAAGTGGGCATGTGATGTTTGATGTTCATCTTAAAGAATTTTTACTGTGCTCTTTTTCTCCATTACTAAAGAGAAAAATCAGAAGAAAAAGCAGCATCACGCCCTTTGTCCTGTCGCTCTACTTCTCTTCCCATTTCTACTTTTCACTAAAAGCACTGGCTTCTCTGCAAAAGTATTGGTAAATATGTAGCTAATTGCTTACAGTAAACATAAACAGGACAGCGAGGCTTTTTTTTTTTTTTTTTCCCCATACCTTTTGGGAAGAAGATGGGATTAATTTTATAGAATGACTATGGTTTAAATTCCTGTTTTAAGTTTGCTGTTAATTATTTTAAAAAGAGAAAAATACTACCGCATCTTTCATGTAACTCAGCACCAAAGCTACAGAAAAATAACTTGAAAATATCAGCTGAACGAGAACCTTTTTACTCTCTCAAAAGAAATGGTATGCTAAGTTTCAGGAGTTTCTGAGAAGTTGTCTTTCACATGAGGCAATTCAGCAGCAAATTCATAAAATAAAATCCAATGTGGGAAGTAAAGCTTTGACCCTACATTGCATCTGAATGGTGATTTTGTTAACAGACTGGTGGGGGGGGCAAGAAAACGGAGAGTAAATTACATCAGTGTTTGGCACAGCGGAAGGGTAATAATTTCAAAAAAAAAAAAAAAAAAAAAAAAAAAAAAGCAATGCTTTAAAAAACCCAGGATGATATTGGGGCAATGAAAGTGGTGAGAGAGTAAGAGCAAATTTAGCAAAGGAAGAGCTCTTTGTGGTAGTGAAGCACAGATGTGTGTACTGGACTCTTTCTAGTCATGCTTTCGTGGTGCCTGAATCCCATGTCAGAATTAGAAGATCATTTGTTCAATGATCTCCTTCAATAGACCTGATAATAATGTCATTAGCTGTGGGTACTCACATTCCTCAAGTTGATTTTGCTTTGGAGTCGGTCAATTCTCTCTGAAACATCAGCAAAGTCAATCAAGAATCATTGCAACTACTTGAAATTAGAAATATCTTCAGGGATTAAGGACAGTAGGAGGTTGGAAGAGCTACAAGGAGGAATTTGAGTGATTGTTCAGAGCTACAAGGAGGAATTTGAGTGACTGAAGCACAGAACAATGGTTATATCATTAAATTACATCGTATCTCTATCTGTAGGATGGTGGTCTAAGAAAAATACTTGTTAAATTTATAGTTGCATTTTAATTGGTATCAGTGAGGCATCACCAAAATTGAGTGTCAAACCTATGCAATAAAGGGACAGTCTAGCAACCTTACTCTGGAAGTGCTAAAAAGCGATTCCCTTCAGAATGATATCCTACACCCCTCTTTATACTTCATCTAGACCACAGAATCTATAAA
Organism: Cavia porcellus; assembly: GCF_034190915.1. Classification (NCBI taxonomy): domain Eukaryota; kingdom Metazoa; phylum Chordata; class Mammalia; order Rodentia; family Caviidae; genus Cavia; species Cavia porcellus. The sequence goes on from NW_026947497.1 coordinate 32,152,718, forward strand.
GCTCACATCTGTCCCTTGTATTTAGTTGAGTAAAGATCAGCTGTATGGAAGTCTAGCATTCTGCATGGCAATTGTAGAAGTTCTTTTGCTTCTCTTGCTTTATTTTAGAGTTTTTTTTTTCTTAAATAAAAACATAATTTCTTTATTTAACAGAATCTGAACATGCTTAGATTTTAATCTGCCTTACCATATTCCAGAATCAACCCAAATTCTGTATTTAGCAGTAGAGGTTAGCTAAATTCAAAGTTAAAATATTTTGTTAAGGACCAGAGGTTTAGCTCAGCAGCATAAGCACCTGTCTAGCAGGCACGAAGTCATGAGTTTGATCCCTGGTACCAAACTCCCTCCCCGCAAAAAAGAAAGGTTTGTCCAAAATACCTCATGTAATAGTAATGATACTATGAAGTCTGTATTTCAAATTATAGCAGCATAATTTTGAATTCAACATTTACGTACACAATAATAAAAATTTCATAAAAATTGATAACTAAATTTAACATTATTGAAGTATTTTCAGTTAGAGTCACATTGTAGGCAATGCTTCATTAGGTGATAAGATTTGATTTTTAATGTAGCTTCTGACATCCTCTTAGTATCTGTAAGATCATGTAAATGGCAACTTAGGAACACATTTATATCTATTAAATAGAGATTTAAAATCCCTGTTTCACAGAGTCATAATGAGGTTTAAGTGAGAATATAGGTTAAAATGACTACAACTGCAAAGAGAAAACATAAATTATAGCTCTGCTATTGTCAGCCTGAAGTAAGTACGGTAAGGACAAGCATAAGAAGTGCTACTGTGAAAGAAAATAATGAACATGTAAATTGGATAAAGCAGGGGCTGGTCAGTGTTAAAAATGACTCTGCAAAGGTGTTGAAAGCAAAAGACATTTGACTGCTAAATAACAAAAAATAGGTTGTTATGAATTTCTGATTCTGTGAGAACTGTCTTAACTTAAATTCAGTGCTGCTTATCTTGGAGTCATTCAGATGTGCTGGGGCATTGTTTATCTTACTATTGGTAAGATATCTTGAATTAATTATTGGACTATTGCATGCAGAAGTGTTATTGGACACTGAATGACATCAAGCACTATGAAGACTCCCAGAGAAGAAGCCACTGGGAGCTGTTCTCAGTGGGATCAACACACATCACTGGTTACACACCTAAACCTGCATCTCTTTTCCTAAAGATCAAATCATAATAATTTTTAATGATCTGCATTTTTATTTCCAAATTTTACATGTTCCACTTTCAAAATGATGTTCAGTTCCTCCATAGAAACTCCTCAACTATGTTGTGTATTTTTCCCACATCTATCTTTCTGTTGCATTCATTAAGAGATTTATAAAAATGTTTGAAATTTCTGGTCCATTAATTCACATTCCTGTGACATCTCTCTTTTTTTTGGTTTGTTGGTTTCATTTACACTATTTATTTTGCATCTTGATTATAGGGTCTCTTCTTAATTCACATGTCCTGTTTTGTTTATCTTATGCTGAACATTGCATGTAAAATAGACTAGAGATTGTAGTATATATTATTTATTCCAACAACAGAAATACACTTATCCTTTATCAGTACACTGGGACAGAAAGTTCAATTTTTCCTGCAGTTGAAATAGATCTTGGTTTCCTGGGAGTTTTATTCAGGTTTAATTCTTTACTGGTTTTAAATTTTAATAATGGAGAGAGGATTAAGATGAATTTGAACTACAGTGTGGATCTTAAGTATCCACCAAAAATCCATGTGTTAAAGGTTTGACTACCTTTAGCACTGCTGAGCACTTTTGAGAGATGGTGGCACCTTTGGGAGGTGGAGGCTGTGGACAGGGAGTCTGGTCATTGGGCTGTGACCTTGAGCATACTACCAGTTCAGCCACTTCTTCTCAATGACTGTAGTATTATCAGGCTTCTTGCTCTGTGCATTACATCAAGATGCACTATGATGTCACACACCCAAGGCAAAATGACCAACTTATTATGTACTGAACCGTCTAAGATCATAAGTCAAAATAAAGTTTGACCTTTTCCAACTGATTATCTCATGTAGTTTTTTACAGTAATGCAAAGCTCACTAACATGGCAAGTTTCCAGTGATCCTGTGTGTTAAACAGACCAGTAGTCAGTGTTCCATGTCAGAGATTTCTCCATTTTATCACATATCTTTGAGCTTTTTAGGCTGATGAACCATTCTTTGCTTTCTATCCCTACCTTTCATCTTAAGAGATTCGTGTGGGTTAAGAGAATTTTTCGTCTCCTGCCACCCTACATTTAGCTCCTAGTGGGTTGCTGGTGTACAGTGAAGGTCTTGTGTACCCTGAGGTATTCTTACTTTTAACCTATTTCTGTCTACACTTTGTTTCATTACTTTCATGTACTGAGGGAAAATGACAAGCACTATCTTAGTTTGCTCAGACAGAGACACCAGAAATACAATAACCTAGTGATTCACAAATAAGAAACACTGATTTCTCTTATTCTGAAGACTCAAAAATTCAAGAACAAGATAAGCATGGTTTAGCTGTACAACAAATTCAGTTTTCATATCTAGTGCTTTCTTTCACTCATTCTACAGGTGAAAAAGACAAGACAAATATCTGAGTTACTCTTCTCATTTCTGAGACAAAGTAACTGGCACCCAAAGTTAAGGGAGGAAAAGTTTATTTGCAACACAGTTTTAGAGGTTTCAGTCCGTAGTTAGCTGGCTTCAAGGAGGGATGACATGGCAGAGGGAAATCACAGAGAAACATTTCATGGTGAACAGAAGGCAGCCACGTGGTGAAATAGTACAGAAGTAGCCTGCCTCTTCCTGTCCTTTCTTTCAGGCTGCCTTCCGTTTGTATAATGCCACCCATACCCAGGGAAGGATTTCCCATTCTCCACACCAGAAGTATGCCCAACCCATCAGTGGACGAATTTAGTAATCACACATCCTTAATCTCAGCATCACATCTACTACATCTATCTACCTATGAAAGCCTCCACCTGTGATCACATGACGCTTTGTGAAGGCATCTAAACACAAGCTCTAATAATAGCCAGTACTTGGGGCTTTAATAGAGTCCCTAATCCCATGCATGAAAGAAGAGTCCTCATGATCTAATCACCTCCAAAGCATTCCACCTCTTGATACGATCAACCTGTACATTAGATTTCAATGCACAGATTTTAGAAAGATGCAATTATTACTATCACATGGACTGGAGGTGATAATTTTCTACCCATGTGTCCTAAATAATCTTTTTCTTATTGCCACTTTTCCTTTAGTGAAAGCCTTTTCTGAGCAATGCAACCTTGGTGTATAGTCAGTGGGACTTGTGGGGTTATTCTCCATCTGGCTAGATCACCAAAGGTCATTACACATTGTTAAATATTGTGTTGTTTTCTGTTAGAAACATTTATTTCTTTTCCTTAAATATAATTTAATCCATTTGTATTTCTCTGCTTCAGCTTATTTATACTCTAACATATATATCAGTATATGTTCATATACTTCAATACATAAAAAATAAATGCACTATTTTGTAGCTTATTTTGTTTGTTCTCATGGGTAGGAAGCAAGATCTATTTATGACTTCTTACATGTTATAAAGTCATGCCATTAAAATACTAAGCAGTTTCAAATAAATCATTTTACATTTCATATTTCAAAGGTGTTTTAAGCACAACTTTTAAACACAAACATTTTCATAGATAACAATTTTTGTTCAGGCTTTTTAAAAAAATATTTTGATTGCATATATTCTCCAAATAGGAGAAAGAAACATGTAATTTCTACATATTAAATGCCACTTTACCCTTCTCTGAACATGTAATTGGCATGCCATCTTCCCCTCCTGTCACCAAGAAGCTTGTTACGATTTGATCTTTCTCTCCCTCTCCCCTCTCTCCCTCTTCCCTCCCTCTCTCCCTCTCTTTCCCTCTCTCTCTCTTGTTGTCTTCTGCTACCATGAACTGTTGCCCCTCTGCTCTGTTCCATCCTGCTTTGGAAATAAGACAATTATGAACAGAAACCTCTACAAACTGTGATCTAAATAAATCTTTCCACCTTTAATTTGGGCATTGGGATTTTGTCTCAGGAATGAGAAAGGTAACTAAAACAAAGCTTTCTTTTGTCTTGCTTTCTCTGCTTCTCTTGTCTTCAGTAGGAGCAGAGAGGAAAAGAACCATCATACCTGTAATATATAGGTGCAGCAGCATACATTGTTTAGATGCTCATAGAGTAGACACTCTTTATTCTTAAGTACCTAAATAAATTAATGATCAAAAATGACAATTTCATAAAGAAAGATACTGTGCTACAAAATTAATGATTATACAGTTTTAAAACAGAATATATTTTTAATTGTGCATTTAGAGTGAGGTTAACAAATATCTTAGGCATTTCTCTGAGAGGAATAATCAAGATTCTGTGATTTATGTATCTCAGTGTCATTGAGTAATATTCATAATCCATGATCAAAATGAAAGCATTAAACATTTTCTTTCCATTCTTAAATAAAATTTATCAAATGAATCTATGTTTTTCTGATGAAATTGTAGAAACTAAAGTGATATAAATTGCCTTCTTTTCTCAAAAATAAAATCCGCTATTTTTTTTAAATGTGAAATAATAGTTTCAGCCTCATTTTCAACATTCATGCATCTCTATATTACATCAAATATATTTCAAATCAATTTTAAGGAAATTAAAATATAAAGTGTGGTACAATTTGCATAAACATTTAATTCAGTGAATCCATCTTGCAATGAATTGTGGTAAAAATTAGAGTAAAACTAACAAAACTACTGATATGACAGAGTCTGCTTTATTTAAATTTTTATTTATTCTGAAGTATAGATTTAGGCCAGGTATTTTGATTGCACTTAGAATATCTATGTTTCACACAAAATTTACAGGTTACATATAAGTAGGCAAAAAGTAAATAGAGATAAATGCAGTAGAGTGGTCTTTAGTTAATACAGGGGACATAGGCAGGCTTCCACGTTTCTATACGCCTCAGGAAACAGTAAGAACTTCATTTTTATATGATAATTTCAAATTTCAGAAACCAGTGTTCCATCAATTAAAAAGGATAGATATCTACAGACATATGATAGCAATTTATAAAAATTGCTGGTGAGTGCAGATTTCTAGAGAATTTATCCAGGTCAACTACTAGAAAGTTGCAATAGGAAAATAAGTGTAAAAATATGTAGAATCATTCAGTTATTTGTACTTGGATGAAAAATTTGCCAGTTTTCTAAATCATCAAATTCCATTATAAGTTCATGGGAAGAAATGTGAAGTAGACAAATTGCTGTGCAGATTCTAGCTTACTTTCATGCTTGATAATGTTCAATTTATTTGTAGCATGATTGTTAGTTTGAATACTGGAGTACTATTTATGATACTTGACATTGTTTTATACAATTAATATCTAAATCTATCATCTGTAGTTTCGTGCTTAGAAAAAGAAAGAGCATGATGGGTGGGGTAAGAGTTCGTGCGTGTTTTACTGTATTTTATTTATTTCTTTTTTTTTAAAGCAGAATATATTTGTTGAGAGAAAAAAGATTGTCCTGGAGAGAGAGACAGAAGGGATCCTAAGTGGCTTGGCTAGGACTCTGTCATTACTAAGGATTTTTATAGAGCAATGTAAACCAGATCCAAGGTAAGGATAAATGCAAAATCACAAGGTGGGCATGAAGTGGGACAGTTATATCATCAATAAATAAGGTCATGAGTATAACTTCCAGATAAAATTGATTAAATTGGAATCAAATGGGGAAGTGAGCATGAATACAGAACAGAAGCTTTCCCTGTGAGGGTTGAATCAGTGGCTCCTTCTAGCTTTCTCAAGGTAATAGATACATAGTTAAGATACTATTCCCTGATGTTTATACTTAGAGAGTAGGGGATTGTATTTTATTTATCTTTTTTTTTTTTTTTGAAGTCTGGTCCACAATGGAGGTATCTGTGTCCCCCAGAGTTTCAGGGAGCCTGGTCTCCTGCACTGGCACCTTCAAAGGCTTAGCCCTATCTGACTGCCTGTAATACTTCTAACTCAGGTGCCTATAACAATAACCGCTCTGAAGAAGAAACCTGAACTACCATCAGGGGGTAATGGGCTTCTTCTGGCTTAAGAGAGTAGCAGCTGTTGATTGTGGTCAACAACTGTGCAGAGGGTCTATCTAACAGCTCTCTATAGACAGTAAGCATTTTTATTTCTGGTAGATGTAAGCTTTAAGTCTGGAGGAGACAAAGCCCAAGAAACAGTTATGTATGGGTCAGATAATCAAATCAACAGGATAAAAGTTAATAAAGTTTTTCAAAAATAGAAACTACTAATGATTTTCCGTGAGGATAGGATTAAGGTCCAGGATATGTGATTTGTCATCTAATATCTTGAACAGCTTTTGAGATACTGGCAAAAAGATCGATATACACAAAACATTTAGTTTTTATAAGTGACAAGTATCTCTTGTGCTGTTGTTAGAATGTCTAATGCCATCCAACTTTGGAGAATGGCCTGTCTCCTTAATTTTACTTCTTTATGTAGGAGGGAGAGATCAGTTGTTGTGTCATTTAAGACCCTCTGAGTATGGTTAGTTAGGCCTATATAGGTTGTCATATAATTTTTCTCTGGACAAAATTTGGTGGAACCCTGTAAAAGGAATGGAGCTTATTTGTTGTTGGCTTTATCTGTATGATTACTTGGGCTTTGGCATTCTTTGGCAATATCAAATTTTAATCAAAGCATTTATAGTCAAAGTATATGTATAATGACATATATAATCAAAACTTGAGCGCTAGAGCTGACAGGTGTGTTTAGCAACTGTTTTTAAGGAATAGCAATTGTAATTCACTGGCTGTTATTGATGCAGTCTGACATTTTGTCATAAGTCCCTGTAGCTTTAATTATAATTATCTCTAATTTTTTGGTGACATATAGATTAATACATTATTTTGATTATTGAAAAACTGTCTCAAATTTTGTACATAACTGACAATATATAATATATTTGTAAAAACCAGTCTCAGCATCATTTGAATAGTTGGCAGCTTGGATATTTATGTTACAGTATTTAGACAGGATAAAACCTCTCCAGAAAGGGAGCTGAGTTTTAGGCATAACTAAAAGGAATGAGTGAAGAAAAAGTCATTCCAGTTATGGCTTAAGCAAGTTATATTTTGGTGACTGTTAATGGAGGTACGATGACATGAAGTAAATACTTTTAATTCTAGCACAGGCCCTGATATTTTATTCTTTTGAAATATGTTTAACATTCTAATCACAAAGTGATAAAATCCGTGAGTAAAACCTAGCCATTTTAAATTTAAGAAAGGTAAAATTTTACAGGGACAAAATAATACTGCAATATTTTTGGTTTAAAAATTTGACTTGGCTTATTTAGAATACAAACGGTATCTTGTGTAATAAAGTCATAAGAAATGAACAGAGGGACAGATTAGGATTCTTTAAACCCTTCAAAAAAATCTCATAGATTTTTTTCAGTTTCCATCAATACCCTATACTATCCCAACCCATGCAGTTAGAAAAAAAAAAAAAAAAAAAAAAGCTGAATTTGATTTTTCATCATTCTGGAGGATGGAAGTCAAGTAATGAGTAGATGAGCTTCATTTCTTCCTGAGGGACAATCTTTTCTATGTCTCTCATCTCTCCTTCAGTGGTGATGGGCTACTCTTTGGCTTTCACACCATTCTTTGCCTATGGATAGAAGGGTGCAAATCCCACCTTTCTCATATGAACACCATTTACATTGGATGAGGAGTTCTTATAACCTGGATATCAATTATCTGCCTAAGCCAGTGTTTTGAAGGCTAGACTCCCCCAGATGAAACCTTTAGGAAATGGTGGACCCTTTGAGAAACAAGGTCTAGTGGGGGCTTAGAACACTGAGGGAGCTGGATTGTCTGCACCTGCTCATTTCTTTGGTTTCCTGGTCATGAGGTGAGCAGGTCTGTGGCTATGTGTACTCCTGCCAAGGTTGCCTGCACTGTGATAGCCTCAAAGCAATGGAATTGTTTGGTATAGCCTAGAACAGTGGAGGAGAACCTATGGCAAGTTGAGTTGCAGTGAGCTGCTATTAGCATGAAAAGCTCTAAAGCTTTTGCTTTCAAATGGGCTGGAACTTCCAAAACTGTGAGCTAAAGCAAGCCCTCTCTCTTCATCAGTAGATGATCGTCTTTATGAAAAACAAAGCTGACCTCCAAGTGTGGTGGCACAGCCCTGTAATCCCGGTATTCTGGACACTGATGCAAGAGGATCACTGCATGTTGGAACATGCAGACCTGGAGGCTGGCCTGGGCAATAAAGCCAGTGAAAGGCCAGCCAGAACTATATAGCAAGACCCTGTGTCAAAAAAAAAAAAAAAAAAAAAAAAAACATTAAATAAATGAAAAAAGCTGACTGAAGCAGCACTATAGCCTATTCTAATATTACCTCATTTTAAGCCACATTTCAAAACATTCACAATGAAACCATAAATTATAACTATCCCTTACTGTGTAATATTATATAGTCTCTAGTCTCTTGGTTATTCAATCAAATACTAATTGAGCTAAATAATTCATTGAGTAATATCATGAATATGTTCAGAGAAGTAATCATGGTTAGGTTACTTGTACAAATTGTACAAATTTAAAATGCTTTTCCACAAGCTTGGAAGGTATAGCTTACTAGACACCCGAGCTTGTATAAATGTACTAGATCTTGAGGCTACTTCCAGCATGACATGATGATGTTTTATATTTTTTCATAAATCAAAGCACATTCTAAAATAATGAAAAAAGTATAGTGTAATATTTCATGTGTCATCTTTCTGCTGCTATGAAAAAGCACCTGAGAGGATTACTGTATAAGAAGGATTCTGTCCCTGGTCACTTGGTCTGCTTCTTTTGGCCCTGTGTCAAGGCAGATCATCTCCATGTATGTATGTGGTGGTGGCTGCACAACAGCAAGCTATTTACACCATGGCATCTGGGAAGCAAAGAGATGAAAGGGAAAAAGAGAAAGGACCAGGGTTTCTAAGATCTCCTCTAGGTCACATTGCAATGTAGCCTAACTTTTTCTACTAGGCCCTGTTTGTTGAATGCTTCAACACTTCTCACTAGCACCAAATTCTGGAGGACCCAACTTTAATACATTGACTTTTGGGGAATGCTTAAAAACCATAGCAATATGTAAGCCAGTAAGAATTACCTGTTATCATCATCATCATCATCATCATCATCATCATGCTTTATGTACCATTTATAATTGCATGTGGCATGCTTATTTATGACTGCCAATACAGTAGGTTTGTTTATAACAGCAACATTACCAATAAGTTATGTATCATACTGCAAATATTACATGGTTACATTATGAAAAACAGAGTAGCAACCGTTGTTCTACATGAAGTATATTGTTGACTAAAAGTTGAAATTACAATGTGTATGGAGGTAGTGTTTTGGAAAAGTTTTACAGAGGAAATTAAACATTCCAGCCTTTCAATTAAAAATACCCAGATGATCAGTCAAATCCTGACCACTTAGGTGAACCTCTTAAGATCTTAGCCTTTTTGAGAGAACATGGCAGACAAATAACAGCAGCCACGGAGGCTCTCTGAGATTACCAGTTTAGAATCCAGGAGCAGTGCCGTGTGAGGAGTCCTATGTGAGGGGAGATGTACTGCTGGATCCCACGCCACTGGAAGCCACGATTTGAACCTCCACTGCCAATACTATGTCCCAATCCGCAAGGCAGGGAGAGAGACGCGCAAAAGCTCTGAGAGCTGGACTCGGCAAACCAAACAGCATTGAGAGCAGGACTGGCAGGGAGCCCTGCACCGACCTGCGGTAAGTGAGAGAAATGGGGACCCTTTCATAGACTAGGAGGCTCCAACAGAGGACCTTCTGGGAACAATCATTCTGGGATCAGGGCCCTGCAATGACTTTAATCACATATTCCCCTCTCAAGCACGAGTGGTGGGGAACGCTTGGCCTGGTGACACTGTGGACTAAGATCCAGTAGGCTAGCCCAAATCAGGTCCCTGCGCCTGGCTGTGCATCCTAGCAGTGAAGTATTCAGTAGGTTGACCTGGAGGGGTGAACCCAGCAGAGGATGCCCAGGTCTGTGTCTCCCTAGTACACTGCAGTGGGCAGGAAAACCTAGCCAGCGGATTCAAACAAACTGTAACAGACAAAGAGAAAAGAAAAAAAAAAAAAAAAAAAAAAAAAGCAAACTGGGCCTCCTACATACGCTTGTATGGAAGGAACAAAAAATATGGGAAAAGGGAGCAACAAGAAAGGGTTCTCAGTCCCCAATCCTGAGAACACTGGTGCAGGAAATGTAAATGCAAAAGAGAATGAAGACAGAAAACATGCAGTATCAAACATGGCACCTATAGACATAAAGTGGTATCTCCAGAGCCTCATAGACGAGTTCAAAAATGAAGTATTTAGTGAAATAAAACAAGAAATAAGTAGAATAGTTAGAGAAATGCTAAGCACCCCCCAAGAAAAAACAGATGGTGGAATGGAAGAACAGAAAAAAAAGAGGAGAATTGTTTGATGGAGAAAATATAGAAAACATAGAATACATGAAGCAGGTTCAAAGAGATTACCAGGAAACTAAAAACTCTATTGAAAGCTGGCATAACAGCTTGAAAGAAACTAAGGATAGATTATCAGAACTGGAGGACATATTTGTAAGGTGGGAACATGAAATGAAAAACGTCTTAAAAACAACAAGAAAACAAACAGCAATAATACAAAGACTAGAAGATGATAAGAAGATCTATAACTTCAGAATTAAGAACATAAAAGAAGAAGTAGGGACTCAAACAAATGAACTACAAAAGCTATTCACAGAAATAATCCAGGAGGATTTCCCTAATTTAGCAAAAGGTAAAGATACTCAGATGTATAAGGCATACAGGACCCCAGCCACCTACAACCCAAACAGAGCTACACCCAGGCATATAATAATCAAAATTCCAGAAATCCAATATAAGAACAGAATATTAAAAGCCGTCAAAGACAAGAAATAGATCACTTACAAGGGAACACCCATCAGAATTACAGCAGATTTCTCGGCACAAACCATCAAATTACAAAGAGCATGGGGGGAAATAATTCAAGCTTTGAAAGATAATAACCTCCAGCCAAGATTGATATATCCTACACAACTGTCCCTAGAAACTGATGGAAAAACATGGTGCTTCCAGGATAAAGAGGAGCTAGGGCAATTTGCAACCACCAATTCAACTCTACAGAGAATACTGCAGGATATTCTAAAAATGAAAAATACCAAGATTCCAGAAACAGTGGCAGAGCGGCCACAATGAATGAAGCAGAGAGCAAAATGAAGAGGACAAACTGACAACTAAGGACAGAAAAATAGCTCAACAGAAGTGAGGCAGAGAAGTTTGGATGGTAGGAACAGCCATTTTGGAGAAAACAAGACATCATAATAGCTAGTGCTGATTTAATATCCTCTTGTTTTGAAGTCCCATCAAGCTTTTGTTCTTCTGTCTCCATCGGTTTTAATGTGTTGTATCTTATTGGATTTTATTAGATGTGATAATATAAACAAAAACTTTTATAGACAAGGAAATTATATAGAAACTATTGTTCATTTTCCGTTAGTTGATTCTAAATACCCTGTAATACTGTCATTCTCTTGAATGGTTTTACATTGTCATGATACATTTGATGCTACAGTATACTAAGTTATATCCAAAGATTTTAAGGGAAGAGACACTATGGTAACTACTATTATGTCGAGATTATCTTGTGGTGAAATACTGTTTTGCTTAAATGGCTATGTTTTGACCTGCACTGTTTTGTTGTTATGCCCTCTTTTTTATCGCAATCTCCTTTTTATTATCTACTTTTTCATTTTTATCCTTTTAATTAAGGGAAAAATGAATAAAAAACAGCAGGATATATTATACTAACCAACTTTGATTTCCTATTAACTTGATTTGAAACCCTGTATTGCTCTCACCATCTTGTTTTGACTGATTTTCCTCTATTCTGTTATGCTTGATAGTACCAAGTTTGAAAGTATAGGCAACAACTTTGAAGACAATAAGATTCATTGTGATGCCCATTCTGGTTGACTATTATCTTCTTTTGAAGTCCTCTAATGTCTCCAAAGTTTTGGTTTTATTTGTCTTATTCTTTACTGTTTTGTTCAATTTTATTATAACTGATGATATAGGCAATTCTTTTTAAGATAACAAGAGGTATTATGGTAACCATTGTTGATCACCTTGTATTTTGTTTTTACATTATGTATTATTTCCATCCTTTTGATTTGACTGACTCTGTCCTGGTATGTCACATTTGGCTTTACTTTCTTCAAAAAAAAAAAAAAAAAAAGTAATAAGAACTGTGGGAGTAATAAAACCCAAAATGTGTAATTTTCGTTGTACAAAAGAAAGGAAAAGGAAGTTCTCTAAAAGATATAACTGCATATATATTTAAGTGTATAAGATAGATAACCATATTACTGAGTTTTGTTGGATCATTGAACAAAACTGTTTGCAGTCTCACTGTTTGAAAGTCCCCTCTATATGCTTTAATTTTGTAACTTCAACAACTATTTCTAAGATGACAATATGTAATTAACTAGTGAGTTCCTATTGTTTATTTTTTCTGAAATTCTGTATAACTTGTACCCTTTTTGGTTTTTTTTTTCTCTTTTTTCTCCTTAAATAAAATTAAAAACAAAACAAAACAAAAAGATTTTAGCTTTTCCCCAGATGGAAATGGAAGAACGGAGGGAACTGAAGAATAAGACAAATTCAGTCTTCCACTGTAGGCTTTGAAGATGGAGGAGATCACATGAAGGCAAAGGCAATTGGTTTCTAGGAGCTGAGCATGGGCCCTGAGTGGCCATGAACTATGAAACAAGGACTCCAGTCATACAACCACATCCCAGGGAATTCTGTCAGTGACAAAACCGAGCCTGGAAAAGGAATTCTTCTCCAAAAGGTATGAAAATGCACACAATCTGTAAAACACTTTGGTTTGTTTTGTTTTTTTTTTTTTTTTTCATTTTTTTTTTAAATTTTATTTAAGGAGAAAAGAAAAAAAAAGCAGGGAAAGGGTACAAGTTATACAGATTTACAGAAAAAAAAATGAACAGTAGGAAATCACTAGTTAATGGATTACATATTGTCATCTTAGAAATAGTTGTTCAAGTCACAAAATTAAAGCTTGTAAAGTGGACATTCCATCAATGATACTGCAAACAGTTCTGTTCATTGATCCAGTAAAATCCTGTGATATCATTTTCTATCTTATACACTTAAATATACATGCAGTTATATAGTTTGGAGCACTTTCTTTTCCTCTCTTTTGTACCATGACTATTACACATTTTGGGTTTCATTGCTCCCATGGTTCTTATTACTTTTTTGGAAGAGAGTAAAACCAAATGTGACATAACAGAACAGAATCGGTCAAGTCAAAAGGGTGGACATAATAGATAATATAAAAACATAATACAAGGTGATCAACAATGGTTACCATAATGCCTCCCGCTATCTCTAATAGAATTGCCTATATCATTAGTTATAATACAATTGAACAGAACAGTAAAGAATAAAACCAACAAAACCAAAACATTGGAGACATTGTAGGTCTTCAAAAGTAGATAAAAGTCAACAAGAATGGGCGTCATAATGAATCTCATTATCTTCACAGCTGATGCCTAAACTTTCGAACCTGATACTATCCAGCAAAACAGAATAGGGGAACATCAGTTAAAAACCAGATGGTGAGAGTAATACAGGGCTTTAAATCAAGGTAATGAAAAGTCAAAGTGGGTTACTATAATATATCCTGCTATTTTTTTTCCTTTAATTAAAAGGATAAAGATAAAAAAGTAAATAGTGGAGTGGAGATTGAGATAAAAGAGGGCATAACAACAAAACAGCGCAGATCAAAACATAACCATTTAAGCAGAATAGTGTTTCACCACCAGATAATCCTAACCTAAAAGTAGTTACCATATTGTCTCTTTGAAATCCTTGAGTACAACTTCGTATACTGTAGCATTAAGTATATCAAAACAATGTAAAACCATTCAAGAGAATGACAGCATTACAGAGTATTTAGAATCGACTAACAGAAAATGAACAATGGTTTCTGTATAATCTCCTTGTCTTTAAAAGGTTTTTGCTTATACTATCGTACATAATAAAATCCAATAAGATACAGCCTATTTAGACCATTGGAGACAGAAGGACAAAAGCTAGGTGAGACTTCAAAACAAGATGATACTAAATCAGTATTACCTATTAAGATGTCATTTTCTCCAAAATAGCTGTTCCTATCATCCAATCTTCTCTGTCTCATTTCTGTTGAGCTCTTTTTCCGTCAGTAGCTGTCAGTTTGTCTTCTTCATTTTGTTCTCTGCTCCATTCGTTGTGGCCTCCCCGCCACTATTTCTGGGTTCTTTGTATTTTTCTTTTTTTAGAATATCCTGCAATACTTTCTGTAGGGTTGAATTGGTGGTTGCAAATTCCCCCAGTTCCTCTTTATCCTGGAAGCACCTTGTTTTTCCATCAATTTCCAGGGACAGTTGTGCAGGATATCTCAATCTTGGCTGGAGATTATTATCTTTCAAAGCTTGAATTATTTCCCCCCATGCTCTTCGTGATTTGATGGTTTGTGCAGAGAAATCTGCTGTAATTCTGATGGGTGTTCCCTTGTAAGTGGTCTGTTTCTTGTCTCTGACAGCTTTTAATATTCTGTTCTTGTATTGAATTTCTGGAATTTTTATTATTATATGCCTGGGTGTTGCTCTGTTTGGGTTGTAGGTAGCTGGGGTCCTGTATGCCTCATACATCTGAGTATCTTTACCTTTTGCTAAATTAGGAAAATTCTCCTGGATTATTTCTGTGAGTAGCTTTTGTAGTTCACTTGTTTGTGTCCCTACTTCTTCTTTTATGTTCTTAATCCTTAAGTTATGGATCCTCTTATCATCTTCTTGTCTTTGTATTATTGCTGTTTGTTTCTTTGTTATTTTTAAGAAGTTTTTCATTTCATTCTCCCATATTACAAGTCTGCCCTCCAGTTCAGATAGTCTGTCTTTAGTTTCTTTCAAGCTGTTATGCCAGTCTTCTATAGACTTCTTAGTATCTTGGTAGTCCCTTTGAACCTGCTTCACGTATTCTATGCTGTCTCTGTTTTCTCCATCAAACAATTCTCCCCTTTTTTTCTGTTCTTCCATTCCACCACCTGTTTTTTCTTGGGTGGTACTTAGCATTTCTCTAACTATTCTGCATACTTCTAGCTTCAGGTCGTTGATAACTTCATTCCTGAATTGGTCTATGAGGCTCTCTATATGGTGCCTTATGTGTATTGGTGCGGTGTCTGCTATTGCCTGTTTCTCAGAATTGGGGGCCGAGGAGCCTTTCTTGTTGCTGCCTCTTCCCATGCTGCCTCTTCTTCTCTGTTCCTTATATATGCAAGCTTATATAAGAGGCCCAGCTTCTCTCCCAGTCAGCCACAGCCTGATCGAATTGCGCCAGTTAGGTGTTCCCGCTCACCGCTGCGCACCAGTTAGTTACGGACCAGGCAGCCTTCGCTTCTCCCCTCCCGGCCACCGTCAGATTCTGGGATCTGGGTTGGGACAGCCTACCAGGTCTGCCGGCAGCGTCACGCAGGCCAGGCACTTTTCACCAATCCCGCCCAAGAGGGGGATGTGTGGCTGGAGTCACCACCCGCGCCCTGCTCCCACAGGACTGCTGGGGCCCAGAAAGTCCTCTGCTGGAGTCAAACTGTGGTAGAGTGTCAGTTTCTCTCACTCACCTCACCACAAGTCAGTGCACACCTTCCTGCCGTTCGCAGATTGCCATTCTCAGAGCTTCTGCGCGTCTGTCTCCTTGCCAGGCCACTGTAGAGGCAGCCAGCCGCCGCCGGCGGGAAACCAAATCGCGGCTTACAATGGCGCGGGGTCCAGCCTCCACACTGATGCTTTTCTGTTCCTGTTTTAGCACCAGGACTGCATTCCAAGGTGGTTTCTCTCAGCCCAGTTCGTTCCTGAGTCAGCAGAGCATATCTCCACCTGCTTATGTCTCCTTAGTCCGCACCATTCCTGGCTTCTGAGCCGAGTCTTTCAGAGAGCCTCTGGTAGTTGCTGTTATCTGTCCGCCATGTTCTCCCGGAACAACACTTTGGTTTTTTATGAGACCTTGAAAAGAAGATTGAGTCCTTCCTGCCATATTTCTGACTTACAGAACTATAAGCTAGTGAATGGGTATTTTGTGTCACTGAATGATGTGTGGTTACACAGTATAAAAATAATACAAACTCAGCTTTTTGAGCTTTTATTTTGGAGTGGTTACTTATCCCTCTCCACAAAATATAGAATAACAGGGCCAAGAAAGAAAACAGCTTCTCACTTCATCCTTTCACCTTTACATTATCTATATAGAACTTAAAGTATTTCCACAAATCTCTACAGGATTTAAATATAATACATTATGGGATATTGTATTGCTAGACTGTTTTCCCTCTAAAAAGTGACACTTTTAAACAAATTCTTAGAGAAAAAAAGTAATTAAGATTGGCTTAATCTCTCAAAACTTCCATTTCATTTTATTAATTTTAAAAGCCCATTGTGTAAATATAATAAATTTCTGTTAAATAACTCAGTTAAGCTAAGATATAATTCATATTTTTTCTAAGTATAAACTTCCGACTTGCTGATTCCCTTTCACACACCCCAAGTTCAGGCAGTACTGGAAACATTTTAATTCACTTCTGTCACTGATTCTTCTAAGGACTCTGTCTCCTTTTCATAATATCTGTTACATTGTGTCGTATTATATTATATTATATATAATATCTGCGAAGCTGCAGGGTTTCACACAAATCTGTTAATCTGATGCCTGTGCAGAAAACAGAGGTGTGGCAGGTGTATTGAGCAGCCAGACCTCCTCTAGAAAACTGCAGCTGAAAAAGGACTGTTATTTCCTTGAAAGCTCTCCTCCAATTCACAATTCAGCTCCAATACAGATTAAGCACTTTGCCTCTGTTCAGTCCTTGTGACTGACTTAACATTCTCTTCGTTCAGGTAGACACCCTATTTTTGAGGCATTCATAGATAAATTGGTTTTTGATTAATAAAGTAACATATTTTTTGTAATAGTATTTGTAACTCTTTTTCTAAGGTAAGAACATTTGTGAAGACAGCATTATTGTGAATTTGTCAGGATGATCTTTTGTTTGAAGATGTGGCAAACTCTCCTGGTGCACTGACACTTTCAGTACGGTACCATCTGCTGACAGATAAATTGAGTTCCCCAAGAGAGGGTCTTGTTTTGCAGAGGAATAAACACCTAAAATCATGTTGGCATTTCCTTGTTGTAGGCCACTCTTGAGGGGGAGAAAAAAAAAAACAGAAGACGAGTAGAAAGAAGACCTTGATGCTTCACTTCTAGTCACAAATGATACAAGGACTGCAGCACAATATTATTGGGGAAACCTCAGGACTCTTCAATCAAATGGAAGAAAATATTTTATAGATTATGACACAAAATTTCTTTATACCTAGTAACATGATAATTGATGTATCTGTTACTGTGCTTTTCAAGAAGCGAACCTGTCTGAATTTTCCTGCTGTACCTTGTGCAAGCATTTTATTCATTATACTTTAATGTATTCTCCCCAACATAGAGACTTTTCCTTCTCTTGCAAATAAGTTTTGCTACTGAGTAACTTTCATACTTTTATACATATGTGTTTTTGTGAATGAATACTCCATTTATTCACTGTAATTCTCAATAAAGTCTTAAAATGCTCAGCTCCTTTAACGAACATAGAAACATGACTTTAATGACTCATTTCTAAAAAATTTCCTGAAGTCATTATTGAATTTTTAGTTCACTTGTAACAAATGACACACAAATAAGAGCCTTGAAAGACTGTCCAAAGAAAACCAAGAAAAAAATCTTTCATTGTGATAATAGCTATTCATTGTGCATGCCCTTATGAAATGACTAAGGTGATTATAATTATTATCAAATTTCCCAGAATTAGTAATCAGCTCAGGTATAGAATCCTCCTCTTCTTGTCATAGCCCATCTTCAAAAACCACAATGCTGGACTCTCATTTTAGTTGGTTTACAAAAATGCTAATAAAATATAAAACAGAATATAAAGTTAACTTCTGACCTGCACAATCCTGGTTATAAAATGTTGGTATCAAAAGCAATGTATTAAGGGGATATAAAAATGCTGTGTTCTAAAATCATTTTTCCTTGAATTTTCTTTTTAGCAACAGTAGGTGATTTTTCAAAGTCAATTGGAGGTTCTTAGAAGGGAGGAAATGGAGGTTACAGGAAGAGAGTCAGGTGTCACTGATTTCTTTAGCACCTCTCTGTGTACCCAAATCCTGAGAATTATGAAAAGTCTCTCCAACGTGGCCTCAAATATAGAGACTGAGCACAACCCAAAAAGCACAGTATCTCTGCCCACTATTATGTGGAAATGAAAAAATCTGATAATAAACCTTATATATTGCACTGCTGTGATTTTTAGGTTCTTGTAGAAAGAACAAAACACTTTTTTAAAAATATTATAATTATTATTGATATCATTCATAGCAGCATTTCATGTAATTCAGAAACTCATGCTAACAAATTATATTACTACATTGATTTATAGCAATTATCTTGGCCCAGTGGTACCCTCGTTTATGAACTGAATTGATTTTATGATTGGGGGAAGGTGGCTGCCTTTGTGGTTGTGTGAGGAAGAAGGTTGTGGGTGTTTTTGTTGTCCAATGCAAAATTTTGTAAAACCCCTTTTTGGGAACCAAATTGTTTGCAAACAGTCGTGTTCATGAACTGAGGTATTATTGAATTGATATTTATCAATAATATTCTTGTTATTTATTAGACTTTAACTGTCATGATGGCTATGTAGGTATTAGTGCTAAAATGTAGATAAAAGTCATGAAAAATTTATGTATGAAATACTGTATTGTATGAGTCAGTCAGTAACTGTCTAAAAGGTTCAGAACCAAGACAAATAAGCCTGAAATCACATTGACAATGATGTTGAGAGAGTCATATCTGTATGGATGCAAGCCCACAAATCAAGTCAGAAGAAGAAATAATAGTTTCCAAGAGACAGTTTCATCAAGATTGTTTCCACTTTAATGTGTGCCATTCCTGAGTTTCAACAGCAGTACCGGCAAGCCTTCGATAGCAGAACCTCCTTTATTATTTTTGTCATAAATTATTTTGTTGTTTTTTCTTCTTTCTTACCACTCAGAAAGTTATTCAGGCATTTTATGACATAAGATTTTATGAAACTCTATACTGTACATATCATTACTACTAAATCTTATTTTACTGTCTTCTAGAAAAGTGAAACCACAAACTGCCACTAGATTAATCAAATCACAGCAACACTCCCTATTCCAGTGCGGCTGTGATAGAGGTGAAGATAGCAAAACTTCACTAAATCACGGTACAGGCACTGTGTTGGACATCAAAGCAGAATTTCTTTGTAACTGACGACTCTAATCGTCTCATCTTCACTAGTCATCTTGTCCATTAGCACCTAGTTTTCAAGGTCAGGGTGGTGGTTAATAATGTCCCCAACCTTGGCAATATTCCTAAATACTGTCTGATAGTATGTTTAATGTACACAATTACAATGTAGTCCAATTACATACAAAGTAATCTGAAGAGTTAGTTAATGTCTTCTGCCTTGGCAAGTGCTCTAAATTCTCCCTGAGATTAAGTTTTGCCCAGATAATTAAATTGAAATAAAATTACATGCAAACAATAATAATAGTTGTCCACAACTAACCAATGTTTATTAAATGCTTCAGTTTAAGCAAATCTATCTGTAGTTTCATTTGTGTTTTCTGAGTTCTTAATGATGAGCCAAATATATTATGGAACTTGTTTTAGAATTATTGATATACATTGTCTCAAACTGACTGCACATACAAATCATGAGAGAAAATTGAAAGGGAAGAACAAATAGATACATGATTACCTGAAAGCACTATGAACCGAAAGATCAGACTGTTTAACACTGAGAACCAAACAAGGATTTTATAAAGCTTCACAAGTGATTACGAAACACAGACAGAGTTGAAAAATCTCTGAACCCATAATGTAAACATTTAAATCCCATCTTCGTACAATTAGCAAATAAGCTATATTCATGTAATTTTGTCAAAGCTACTGGTAGCTATGATGAGTCATTCATTCATTCAAGAGTTCATGCATGAAATTGTAATTAAATTTCTATTGCATACATTATATTCTAGGAAATAGAAATGCAAGCATAAATTAGGCATCGTTCCAACACTGAACAATCTCGCTGTGCACGGAAGCCAAGCACATTAAAAAAATTATAATGTAGTGTGATAAGTGCCACTAAGAAGTATTGCCATATTGAAAGACAAGAGTTCAGTGGGATAATTGCGATACCAGAAATGATATTTAAATGTGTTCGAGATGTTAGGGCTGAAAGAGGTGTCATTAATTCTTGAAGTCTGATTTTTTATATTGTAATTGAACATATATGAAGGAGACAAAAAAAACTCAGAAAGATCAATAACAGATAAAAGGCGTAGAATAGTAAGGGTTTGATAGCACTGAACAGAACAGAGTTGTTGAAAAGTTGTGGCAGATGGTTCTGATGATACAATAACTTGAAATTTTGGTGATTTTTTACTTGGTTGACTACTACAGTGATTATAATAATTTGGAATCATAATTGGGTAAATCGAAAGAAATGAATGAAAAACTAAATGGTTGTGAAAAGGAAAGTGAGAGAGACTCTAAAACCTATCAGATCTGTAGTTTTTCAATCAAGATAAGGAAACGACAAATCACCATTGTTTCAAAACTGAAGGCATGTTAGAGCCACAATAGCAGAAAGTACAGTGAAAACATAAAGAAGTTTGATAAATTGAGTACACTTGGTTTTATACACAATTTGTGACATGTCATTTTGGTTCTCTTCTGTCTAAAGACAAGTAAAAACTTCATCAGGGTTTTGGGAATCACTTGGGGGACTTGGAAATGAAATCTGGGGCAAAATTTGATTTTATTTTTATTAAATCAGTTCTCTCACACTGACAAGTGTGGTGGGGGACAGGATTACTGCTTTTGTCATAAAGTGTTACGATTGCATTTGGGTCAAGTTTACTGTTCCAAATTTTTTTAACTTCCTTTAGCCAAAGGGTACAATTTAAAGTATCAAGTTGGGAGCCAGTTGTTTCGGATCAGGCACATTAATTTAGCATCCTCTTTGCAAGGGTAAAGCTTTTGTTTGAAATCATTAACAATATAATAGCAAGCTCATAGAAAGATATTTCTAAAAATGAAACAAATATTATTCAACAGTATGTTGCAACATTTGTTTAAGTATATAAAAATCAATATATTATTATACAAAAATACAAAAAAAATCAAAGTTAATCTTCTTGACTTTTTTAAAACTACAAACCAGAATACGAGATTACTGTTCTTATCCTTGACAAACTTTTAAAAATATGTTAGAAAGCTTAGTTATTGGAGATTCACTTTATGTTTTCTCATAGTAACAAAGAAAAATGAATCTCTGGCTTTTGCATAGACTTTGCCTATTCTCTAAAGTTCTCTTCCAAGTAAGCCCTGATTACTTTAGAGGAGTGGAGAGCATTTCCATGCTCCTTGTAGAACTGTCAAAAGTGATGCATGGTATTGGGCGTCGTATGCTCATTATGGAGTTGTTAATTAGTATAATTGCTCAAAGTGCAAAGTGCTTTGTACTATGTTAACCTCTCTTCACCAATAAACGTTTTATTAGAAGTGTTTACTTTTTCCAATGCACACAATAGAAGATAGACCTGGAAAAAAAGAGTCAATGTGAGTATAAGTTTAATGTTAAAATGCATGATCAGTGTCTCTGTGTTAGTTTGTTTATATTTTGTCAGAAATAATCACATATAACAAAGAAGTTTTTAAATATCAAATAAAATCTCAACATATTAAAAGCCGATTTCTTCTGCTTCCTGGTGAGGTACCTTTTCTGATTCCAAAATGATACTAGCTATTTCCTCCTAAAAGTGGATCACATATACAATGTTATATCATTTTTACAGACAGTAAATTTTCACATATATAGCGCAGTAAAAGTGAAGTAAAAAATTCTACTGATTTCAACCTTAGAATTTCCAACACACTAAAGACTTTTCAACAAGTTGTTATAAATACAACTTGCATCCTTATACAGTACATATTTTGTAAGTCTTAATTACTATAACTAATTCTTTCTGCCTGCATCTTTTTTTCCTATTCATAAATAATACAGGCTGCAAAAATTCAGTAAGTCCAAGTAATTATTCACGGAATAATGTGAGTATTTTATTTTATTATCTACATATAACCACAAGTAAAGAGAGGAAATAATTTTCTTCTCAAAATTCTTCTGAATTAGAATGAAAAAAAATGACTCAGTTAATAATGAATTTTGAAGTACAAATTTGTTGATCAGCTCAGAATAGCAAGCTAAGGCCAAATGCCTTTGCTTTCTTTCTAGAAATTCACTTTTAAGATACTTTGTTTCAACAGAGAAAAAAAAGAATTTTTTTTTGTCTTTTTCATTTTTATCTGTACCAGGGATCAAACTCACGACTGCTTGCTTGTAAGGCAGGTGCTTATGCCACTGAGCTAAATCCCCAGCCCCAAGAATTAGCTTTAATTCCATAGTATTAGCTCAGTGGTGAAAGCACTCGCCTGTGAAGTAAGAGGTAGTGAGTTGGATCCCAGGTACCAAAAAAAAAAAAAAAAAAAAAAAAAAAAAAAAAAGGAAGATACTTTGTTTCTTTTTTTCTAATTTGCTCTAACTCTTCAGAAATAATTATTAGCTTAGTCACATTTATTAACCTTGACAACTGGAAAATTCCATAGCCTCTAGTAATTTAAATATTCCTACACTACTTATATGTAAAATATTATTTATAGATGCACATGCATTTTATTGCACAAACAGTTATACTTATGTACTTATTTAATGTGATAGAACTGTGTGAGATAGTCTTTGTTACACTGTGCCTTAGGAAAGTGCTGAATGGACACTTTATATCTTAAATTATTTACTTTGGTCTTGCAAAGCCTGTTTGAATTCCCACAATTAGCATCTAATTCTATTGTAAAATAAACAGGGTAAATAAAGGCAAATCAGCCAGATATTTAGCTCAGCAGCATAATCTCCTGCCTGGCAAGCACAAGGTCATGAAATTGAGCCAACACCAAAGAAATTAAAAATAAAAAAAAGAAAATAAAGGTAAATCATACCTGCAAATGACAGCTAGTATAAATGATGAAGAAACTATCTTAGCTCAGGCTGCTATAATAAAATTCTACAGTTTGAGTGGTTTAAGAAACAGACATGGCTCACATACTGTAGGCTGGGAGCTAAAAAAAAAAAAAAAAAAAAGATTTCAGATCATTTAGCTCTTATGAAGAACTCTCTTCCTGCCTTGCGTATGGCTGCCTTTTCATTGTGTTCTTACATAGTAGTTTGGAGAGATGGAATTTTGAGCTCTGTTTCCTCCAGAGTGCTGGGATGACAGGTGTGCACCACCACATCAAGTTCAGCTCCTTGACCTGTAAGTACACTAACCCCGTCATGGGATCCCTACTTTCACTACACTACCTTAATCTAATTACTTCTCAAATGTGCCCCTCATCAAATACTAACAACTGAAGATGAGGACTTTGCTATAGAAATTCTCCAAAAACATAAACATTCAGCGTCCCCAAGAATTTAGTTAATGCTGTGATTTTCTTCATTGGTACAGATTCGACCTACTCAAAGGTGATTTAGAAATAATATGGGGTCACTTTCCCATTTCACTAAGAAAACTGCACGATGGCATTGCAAAAGTTCTAAATGTAACCATTTAATATTTGCAACAGTGATAATTTACAAGTTGAATTTTTCAGATTAATATAAAATGTTATGGAAAACAATGATAGCAAAACATATATTCAAGTGTGAATATAGAAGAAATTTCATGGTATAGATAGAAAGATAGATAAATAGAAGATGATAGATAGATAGATATAATCACTTCACATGTCGGTGTTTCTTACACAAAACTCCTTTGTAGTTGGGTATTCAATGAGATGCTTTGATAATAACACTCAGTGACTAAAAGCTGCTCATCATATTAAATAAGCAGAATACTTTAAAGTATGATGGATTATTTTTATAGGACAAAAAATGTCAGGATATAAAAATGCACACCTTTCCAATTAACTAGTGCCTTTAGGAAACATTTGCATTTTAACCTACTTCAGAAAACAAAGGAATATAGTGAACTTTAAAAATAAAAGTGAAAGTTGATAAACTTGAAAACAAAAGAATTTACTAATAGTGAAAGTAAAGGGCTCTGAAATAACTGGTCAAGGTATAGAAATTGGTTTGGGAGTACTTTTGAGGGACAGTTTCAGAGTAATAAATAGTTAACTGTGCATTGAGCAAGCAATAACTAAAATGAAGTTGCATAAAAATTATTTTGGTTTTAACGTGAAACCATCCAGAAAACAATCCGTTTAAAAAATTTTAAACTGATAAACCATGTTTTTTAAAATTTTATTTTAAAGAGCGTAAAATTAAATGTAACAAAACAGAACAAAGCAGATTTCACAGCATGACACTTCAGAATCCACATTGGTACCTTAGGGTCTCTTTTCTTTCAAAGTAGCTGTTCACTTTACTTTACTTCACGACCAGATCTAACTAAGTTGTCCAGGCTGGCCTCAAACTTGTGATCCTGGTGATTGGTCTGAAGACTGGGCAGCTTGATAGGTAGCAGGTTAGAGAGCCTCTCAGAGAAAAAGCTCTGACGCTCGAATTTAACACCATGGAGCAGGCCCAACGAAAGGAGAGGGAATCTCATGATTCAGAAAGAAACTGAGGAAAAAGAAAAAGAAAAAAAAAAAAAAAAAAAAACGAAAGGAAGGAAGGAAAAACATAGACAAAAGACTGGAGCCAGATGCTCTCACTCGGGCCTGTCCTGCGCTGTGCTAGGAACGCCTTGGAGTCGGAAGACTCAGGGGTGCACTGAAGTCGTGGCTGATGAAATCTGGAGTTGGTGATTTCAGGGACCTTGACGGGAGGATGCGGCACAACAGAGAGTGGAACCAACGTGGAGAGCTGCATTGACCCATAGTGAATGTTTGGGCTCCACGGAGGGGAGATCGGCTGGAGGACACAATGGAGTTGGGCAGGACAGGCCTGAACCTCGAACTGCAGTGGCATCAGTCAGTCGCCGCAGGCCCAAAGAGGACTGGTGGATCTGCTTGGGCTGGGTCACTCCCCTAGTCGAAACTCAATAGCAAGGGATGAAACTGTCCCAAATCTGTGATGTCTGCACAGCACAGACCAATGTGCTGAAGACGCCTTCCTGTTGACTGGCTCAGAGGAGAGGGGCCAGCCTGCATGGTCCCTGTGTGCACCTCACAGATCAACAGTAAACTGGAGAGGGCAGCAAAACCGCAGCCAGCATGCTTTGGAAAAACTGTAGGCAATAGGGAAGGGCCTCAGACCTCTACGTACACCTGTCTGAAAGAAAACTGAAACATGACAAGAGAAAGAAACAAGAAAAAGCCTCCAGCTACTGACCCTGGGAAAATAAGTCCAGGAGAGGTAAATACAGAAGAGATCAAGGGCAGCAATCATACAATATCAGTCACAGCATCCGCAGAAATAAAGAAATACCTTCATGACCTCATAGACAAACTTAAAACTGAAATTCCAATTCAAGTGAGGAGAGATATAAAAAGATTAATAAAAGAAATGCTAAGCCCCTCTCAGGAAGACACAGATGGAAGAATGGAGGAACCCAGAAAAAGGAGAGAAACCTTTGATGAAGAATATAAACAAAATCTAGAATACATGAAACAGATCCAAAGAGATTGCCAGGAAATTAAAAACTCCATTATTTCTAACATGACAATATGTAATCTATTAACTAGTGATTTCTTACTGTTCATTTTTTTTGAAATTCTGTATTACTTGTACCTTTTTACTGTTTTTTTCTTTAAATAATATTTAATTTTTTTTTAAAAACTCCATTGAAAGGTGACAAAATTCCTTGACACAAACTAAAGTTTGACTTTCAAAACTTGAAGATAGTTTTGCAATGTGTGATAGTGAAAGAAATGATCTCTTAAAAATAACAAGGAACCAGGAATAACAATACAAAGTCTAGAAGACCACAAGAGGATCTATAACTTAAGAATAAAAAATGTGAGCAAAGAAGCAGGAGTAGACACAAATAAATTACAAAGGCTGGCTATTCACAGAAATACTTAAGGAAAACTTCCCAAGCATAGAAAAAGAAAATGATATCCAGATAAAAGGCATACAGAACTCCAGCCAGCTACAACCAAAACAGATCTACACCCAGACATATAATAATCAAGATCCCAGAAATTCATCACAAGAACGGAATATTAAAAGCAGTCAGAGAAAAGAAACAGATCACCTATAATGGAAAACCCATCAAAATCTAGACAGACTTCTCGACACAAACTATCAAATCAAGAAGAGCTTGGAGCCAAGTGTTCCAAGCCCTGAAAGAAAATAACCTCCAGCTCAGATTGCTGTACTTGCAAAACTTTCTCTCAAAATTAATAGAGAAACAAGATATTTTCATGACAAAGAGGAACTGTGGGAGTTCATGACCATCAATCCAAACGTACAAAAAATACCAAAGGACATTCTAGAGAAAGAAAAAATACCATGATTCCAGCAACAGTGGCAGAGAGGCCTCATTAAACAGGCAGACAGTGGAATGAAGAAGAAAAGTAGCACAATCAACAGCACAAAAATAGAATAGCAGAGATGAGGCAGAGAAGGTTGAGTATAATCTCAAACATAGATGGCTTTGATACACTATCAAAAAGAAACACAGACAAAATAGATCAGAGTCAATAAAGGAGTTCTGAATAGGAAATACAATCACTCTGAATGAGGGTTAATGAACCGAAAGTCAAAGATAGGAAAATGATGCTCTGTATGACAGGGAACCAGAGAGAAATAGGGAGAGCTCATCCAGCAGCTGCAGACAGGTTGGAAAGTCATGACACTTTTGTGCAGCTGAGAACTACTCAGCTATAAGGAAGGAAAACGTTGAGGCTTTAGTAGGTAAAGGAATACAGCTCAAGATCAAGCTCAAGGAAAAAAAAGGATCAGTACCACTTAGGTAGGTAAGTGGTGACCCACCTAATGTAAAAACTAAAGGAGTTAGTGGGACCTAAAATGTACAAAGCACCCTGAGAAAGGAAAGGCAGGGGGATTGTCTAAAAAAGGAAGGCAGAGGACAATGTTAATAGTGTTCTGGGAATTAAAAGTCACATTAGTCTTATCACTCTGTTTAGTTTGATTTTATTCTGTTCCAGTCTGTCTACTCATACTAGATTTGAGGGCACAGACAGCTATCCTAAAAATAGCAGGAAATACTACGATGATTATCCTCAATTTCATATTAACTTAAACTGAAGCCCTGTATCACTTACATTCTCTTGCTATGACTAATCTTATTTGAATCTGGTTTGTTAGATTGCTGTTGTCTTAACTGATTTTATTCAAATTTGATATGCTTGATAGTATCAAGTCTAAGAGTAGAGGCAACTACTCTGAAGATGACAAGATGCAATAGTATACCCATTCTTGTTTAATTATTAACTGCTCTTGAAGTCCTACAATGTCTCCAATGTTGTGTATTTATTAATATTGCTATGTAGTACTTTTTTCAATTATATTATGTCGATGATATAGACAATTCTATTGAAAATAACAAGAGACATCACAGAACTTCTGTAGATCACCTACTATTGTGGTTTC
Organism: Cavia porcellus; assembly: GCF_034190915.1. NCBI lineage: Eukaryota > Metazoa > Chordata > Mammalia > Rodentia > Caviidae > Cavia > Cavia porcellus. Next base: position 32,180,601 of record NW_026947497.1, read on the forward strand.
TATATGTCATTTTCATTTCCTGTTTTTCTAGGAATTTGTTTTGTTGTCTTGTTTTGATCTGTTTTTCCCTATAATACAGAAACGAGAGGTATACATGTAGAGATTCATGCATGTGTAGAACTTCTAAACCAGAATAGGTTATATAATGCATGATGTAATGAACAGATACTCTGAAGAAGAAGGGACACTAAGATACCCAGTGTTAATTTTTTAGCATTATGATATAAAATCTAGAAAGACTATTATTTTCTGTTCAGACTAATATTAGTCTATTTTCTTTTGTTTAATTTCAACATGCATAAAGATATGGACAGCTATTTCAAAGAGAATGAGAAACATGGAAAACCTAAATTACCTTGATCATCCTGTTCTCATCAGTTTAGTACTATATTGTTCAGTATGTATTCAATGTGTATGAATATATGGACAACTATTTGGAAGAAAACAAGAGACAAATATGATAGACAGTGAAGATCTCTGGTGGTCTTGATTTGAAATCTGTGTTTCTTAAATTGTTTTCTTATGATCTGTTTTGTTCTATTTTGTGGTTTAATTTTACCCTCTTTAAAATAAAATAATTTAAAAAACAATGTAGCTGTTCATTTCACCATGCATTATATAAGCAATTCTCATAAACTGTTTAGGAGAAGTTCTACACATGTATGAGTCTCTACATGTAATCCTATCCTTTCTTAAATGATGTTTTTAAAACATGAAACATTTGTCATGAAATATGTTTCATTTACCAATGTCTCTGATTTAAAATATTTTTCAAAGACCATGAAAAGACAGTTCCTAAATGATAAGAGATAGGCAAATAGGTCATATTAAATATTTAGATGTTTGAGTTGTGAATTTGAAATAACTGTGGAACTGTGTGTGCTAGCTAGAAAATTGAAATTACATACTTCGCAATACATAGATACTCAGCTGTGGTCATATGAACTATTCTGTCTTTTCCAAACCCCAAGGACTCTTAGTTTATTCAAATTGTGGTCATTGAGTAGAGCAAGAATTTCTAAGTATCAGGACTGGCTGGATGAGTTCAGAGTTCTTTCTGGCATCCTAGTCAAGCCAGAGCTCCACATCCACCAGATTGTAACATTAGATCTGCTTCTGCAGGTTAGTTGCAGTGAATGACAGGATCCTGTTGTCATGGAAATTACATTGCCATGGACCAGAGAAAAGTGTTTAAAATGATGCTTAAAATTTGGCATGGTCAGTAATGGCTTTTTAAAATGTAAACTTCCAGTGTTGTTACCACAAGCTGTTCTTGGACCCAAAGTCACTACATCTTACTTTTCTGCAGGCAGCTGGTTCACTGCATGGACAGTATTTAAGACAAAGTGAGTGAGTTTGTAATTTTGAAATATGTCTCATTAAGCAGATCAGCAGTGTCCATTTTGTCCAGTAACTCAACAGGCCACTGCCACGTATTCATACATTCAGACTGAAATTTCAGAAGAGATTAAATGAAGAATCAGGACACATTAATCTTACTGGGTATAACCCTGGTCTTCCTCAATTATTTCTGTTAGATAGGAAACTCTGGTAGGTCTACAGGCAGGGGATAAATAATGAAGCTCAAAAACCAAAATGAGAAGCTGAATTGTGGAAACAAAATTAAAATGAAGACATTCATGTAGTTAAAAATAACAAAAATTCCAACTGAGTGTTGTAAAAATGATGATTGTTCACAGATTACCCCATCTCTAGAGATCTACAGCAGGTTTGGTTTTGGTTCTGTTTTAGAAAAGAGTGGGGGACTGTCCCTGTGTGCCATGATCTATCCAGTTATTACATGGTCTTTGTTTTTCTTTTGGTCTTTTTTCCCCTCCCCTCCCCTCCTCTCCCCTCCCCTCCCCTCCCCTCCCCTCTCCTCCCCTCCCTCCCCTCCCCTCTCCTCCCCTCCCCTCCTTTCTCTTCCTCTCCTCTCTTCTCCTCTCCTCTCCTCTCCTCTCCTCTCCTCTCCTCTCCTCTCCTTTCTTCTACTCTCCTCTCTTCCCTTTCTTTTCTTTTCTTTTTCAGAAGAATGGTCTTTCTCTGCAGGAAAGAAGAAATTCTTAGCCACTACTTTGAAAATAAGGAAGCATGGTAGGCCTAACCAAGCATAACACAGAAACATTACTGAGAAAATAGGAAAGAACCGAGTGCTCTTCCAGAATCAGAAGAGAAACTAAAGGTCTCAGGTTTGAAATAGTAGTCTTCAGTCACTGACAATATCAGAGTGACAGTTGCATATATGTTAATGTGTGTGTGTGCATGTGCATCAATGTTTCAACATTTTCAGTTGCATCTTTCTCTTCCAGTAATTTCTTCCTTACTACTTTCTGAAAACATTTGTCCCTTTAAAAGGTGTGGATCAAGGATATACCTAACTTTATAAAGCAGATGGACTACATGTCATCTTTGGTTTAATTCCCTGTCTAAGGTAATAAAAATGTAAGAATTTTTGGAGTGCCCCATGTTTTCTTCTATAAGTACATTTAATGGACATAATTTGGTGAATATATTTTCTTGACACTTGTGAGTTAAGTCCAATGAAGAATGAAGCATATCATAATTTAAAAGGAAACTATAAAAAAGTTATTAATCTTAACAGGGGATTGAAATAAGGTTGGCTAGTAAGTAGAAAAGAGAATAGTTGAAAAATAGGAATGGTGGATGTAAGGAGCAGCCCGTAACCCCAAGGCTGAGACAGATCACCCAAGCAAAAGGGTCTGCCTCCACCCAGGATTTAAATTAAACAACCAAAAATATCTGCTGGTGGAGAAGGTGCTTATGTATTATGTTAACAACACTCTCTTCTTTGAGGGGCCAGTGAAGTGGTGTATGCAGAAGTGCCATGGGTAGGAACTTACTAGAGAGAATCCCAAATGCTATAGGGAACTGCTCACAGGCAAGGGTCTTTTTAGCATTATTCTGGTGTAAAGATGCTGAGAAAATAGAAAATTGACAGCTATGCTCTGTGTCCTGAAAGGTGATTTCCCAATCCTTTAAGAGTTTAGTAAGATCACTCTAGATATGGAAACTTCTTCCACTTCCAATACCTTCTATCAAGTCTGATACTGTGCCAGCTGACAAAGAAGTAAATTTATAAAGCCTGACTCTACTGTGGCAGAAAAGACATTAGAGAGTAGACTTAAACTAAGAAACAGTAAATAAAATAATTGGCTGGACTCATCAGGATCTGTCCATGAACTCTAACTCACCAGCCAGTAGCATTTCTTTTACATGACTATACTATTTCTTTCCTTTAATAAGTCTTGTTAGTTGCTATATCCAAATATTTTATACTCCATTAACAACATAGTTCTAGAATTTTGTATAATTTGACAGCATTTTTATAATATTTTAGTGTACTCCTAATCTGGCCTTCCCATAATTTTATTTTCTATGTAGACTGTGTTGACATTTCAAATTCTTTTAAAATGATAAATACATGATTTTTTTTATTTTTCCAAAAATTTACAGAGAACATGACTATCTGAGGTCAATTCTGTTTGAGTAAAAATTATAAGGGATAGGCAATTTCATTAACAATTGAATGATTCATCAGTAGACTCATTTTATACCTAATTCTTAGCTCTGGTATGATGCTTTTTAAGTCAACTGAAGAAGGCAGTTAGTATACACACAGAATCATAGAGGGACATTGTATGAAATGTAAGATAAAAAAAAGATTAATTCTATGTGATGTGTCAGATCCTAGTGTTCAGGCAAGTTGGCAGTAGGTCTGATATTAGATATGACCTCAAAGACAGGAAGTTTCTCAATAACTAAAAAATAATAGAGTGGTATACAACATTATAAAACATTTGGAAGCTCATGACCTATAACCTTAAAATATCAGTTTCATGTATGCTAGAAATTTCCTTCCTCGTTGTTATTGTTTATATGGAAACTGAACTATTAATCTGAGACTTAGAAGATACAATTCAGATAATCCAAGCTCTTGTCATTGCTGCTAAATTAAAAACATTGTGATTTAGAAAACAAATGTTGAATTATAAGGGCATATGTGGTCCACAGTATTCAATTTGCACAAAGAATTGAGAAATATTAAAAAAAGGCTTCACTTTAAACTCATTGAATTAAATGTTTTAATAAACATTTAAAAATGTTTATATACTTAAAAATTCAAATACTAATTAACAAGTAACACTTAAGTTAAACAATAAATGTGTGACATCAGGATATAAATACATTGAAATATCAAGAATATAAGAACTAAAATGATTCAGTTTTATTTAGAATAGCCTGGGCTACTTTCTGCTTTAATTAACATTTGGTGTTGCAGAAAGTTCAAGCGATGGTGCTTGATGTTGTGTTTGACTCTTTGAGGTCAAATACTGAACAGAGAGAGAGCCAAAAATCTAAGCACCACAAATGAGTCCCAGGGGAAGAGATTCTCTGCTCTCAATTAGTTTTATGTTATTTGAAGCATGTTGCGATGCATGACAGAATCGGTATGTATTCTTAGAAACAGTGCAAAGCTTTAAAAACTTATAGCTTCTCCATAATTTATAAGCTAAACCTTCCACTATTTTAATTTTTAAAGCTGAAAAACCAACTATATTTTTGCATACTGTATTTTCTCTAACTATGGTAAGCTGTAAACAAAATAAACAGTTTGGCAATTTCAAATATATTAAAATTAATTTTAAAGTCCCCGGGGAATTAAAGAATTAAATAGAAAGTAAACCCAATGCCAAAAAGGCCATAATGTAGAACTTTAAAGTATTTCAATAGTTTAGGTTGAACAAAGCACATTTCTCTACAACCTTACATGGTTTTATGCAATGTGGAAAAAAGAAGATAATTTTACAAAAGAGATTTTGAAAGAAACATGTCTACACTGAGTAGGTGAAGTGTCTAAAATCAGTTCCACCATGGTGGAACACTACCTAGAAATTTTATGTGTGCCAACATATGCTTCCATGATTACATAATTTAGTGTTGTATTCACTGTACTATTTCTAGATTTTTTTTTTGAATAGTTGCTATTTCTACTACTAATTTGAGTTTTCCTTTTTACAGGAAGGACTTCTTATCATCTTGCCATATCACAATATCATATTATAAATATCATTTCTTGTTACTATTCATATACCATTGCAAAATAATTTAAATATCATAATCCATATACTAAAGGATGAGTAGTGCATACTAGTATTTAAATTTAGAACAGTGGTTTACTATTGTTTTCAACCTGTGTTTATGAAATGTCTTTAATGTATTAACCACGTTTATGAATGGTAAATTATCAACAGTGAACAAAATAAATCTAAATTTCTTTCATAGCTCTTAATAAAAACATACTTTGATGTAATGGGAATTTTTCCTGAATATCTGTTATTTTTTCACACTCAGTTAATAATCATTGCTTGAATATCTATTATTATTTATAGATATTTTGTATCATCAATTTCAACACATACATTAAAAATGTGCATTAAGGAACAATGAAGATAATCAGTTTGTAATAATAATAGAACCTAGAACACAAACTTCCAGGATGGATGGAATGATTTGCGTTCTGCCCTGGTAGATAACTGGATACCTATTGCTGAACTCCAGATCTAGATTACTCCAGTGTAAAAACTCATTCATGAAAATTCTTTTACAGACACCAATATTGTTTTTCCCAATTGAAATATTCAAGATGACTCAGCAAATTACCCAGAACACCCTCAGATAATGCTTCTATTTAAGAGTAAAAGATATGTGCAGAGAGAGAAGATGCTAGCAAACCTTGTGTAATCAGCAGGCATTCCACAGTGCAAGTTCTCTTGAGTCCAGCCATGTACACAGAATGTCCTTAACCTGCCTTGAACTGACTAATGGTGCAAAACCCTCAGTATTTGGACAATCATCAATGATGGAAGCTACTGTGCAAATTCTTTATTCACATAATCAAGTCCAGCTCATCAAACCAGTTAGGCCAACTGTAAATCATCAGTGAAGAAACTAACCATGAGAGATCGGTATATGTGTGTGAGGGGGATGAATTCCAAATTTTATGTTCTATATTATAAATGCCACTGCCCTTCTGTTGACCAAGAATCAAACATCCAGACAATGCTAATGGTAAAAATAAACCTCTCCACCCCAACTGGTAAATCAATTCTGTTTTTAACCTCGAAGTTAATCATGTATCCAAATCTGTCTATATTGAATTCCTTTTTACACTTAGAAAATGGGATCAGAATATAGATTCCGAACCCATATCCAAAATGGATTGAAATGCTAGATTACTGCACTACAGATTTATATTGTCTTGATCAACTCGTGGCAACTTGAAAACATCATTATATATCAACCATATTCTTTCTCAAGCAGTAACTATCTCCATGCTTGAAAATCATAGATTTGTGTCTTGGTTATTATTCTCTCATGGAGATAAAATACCTAACATCCAAAATTAAAGAAGAAATGGTTTATTTAGCTTACAGTTTATAAACATTTCACTCCCTAATCAACTGGCCCCAAGGAAGTGTGGCATGGAAGAGGAGGCAATAGTTCAAGGCAGCAGAAGTCAGCAAAAGCAAGGAGAGCACAAAAATGGCGAAGAGGCAAACCTTCTCCACCCTTGTAATGTAAACAGAGTACTCATCCTAGGGTAGGCATAACACTCACACCACCTCCCTGCCCTCCTCTTTCACAGAATAGGGAATTTTACAAAGTGGGGGTTCTGGCCTCTTGCTTAGTAGCTTAGTAAAAATTCTTAACTTCTCAAATTGATGCAATGGATCAATGATTACAATTCACCTCTTGTCAACTTGGAACCAGGCATCTTTTTTTAAACTGGTTTCTAGACACAAAGACTTGTTTGTTCTTATCATTTCACTACATTTAAATGTTCTGACAGAAGTTTTGTAACCCTTAAGAACCATTATTAAGTGTATCAACATCTTACATTAGAGACTTAAACATTCTGACCCTAGGTCCTCAAAGATTCATGTACATTCCTTAATGGAAAAGGCATTTAGTCATCTCAAAGAGTTGCCAAAATCCTAACCATTTCAGCACTACTGAAAAGTTCAAGTCCCAAGTCCCCTCTGAGACATAAGGCAAACTCTTAGATGCAAGCCCTGTAAAAACAAATGTTATACACTTCCAAAATTCAATGCCACAAGATAAACATTTCCATTACAAACAAACAGGGGGATAGAAAGGACAGGACCAAAGCAAGTCCAAAAGTGAGAGGGCAAACAGTAATCCTGTAGTTCCAAGGTAATTTGTGACAAGTTGTGAACTCCAAAGTGCTTATGTGGTTCACCCCTACAGCAATTCCAGTGGTTGTAGCTCCCATGGTTTCTCTCTTAAGTCCACTTTGCTCTCTCCTTACAGCTTTTCTTAGATAATCCACATTCCTGTCTTTTTCAAAATTCTGGGGTCTCAATTGTACCTTATACTTCACACCTTGCTCTCACAGGGAAACATTGCTTGACCTTCCAAAATCTTGGTAGAAACCTTCTTAATCCCACAACTCTTGTATTCTGCATGTGCTAAAAACCAGGGACACATGGATGCTGCCATGGTGTGCTATCTGGAGCAGTAGTTAGGTTTCTCTTTCTATCTTGGCTACAGTGGGTGAGTGCCTAGATTTCTGGGTACTCTGAATCCATTTCTGAGGAACAAATTCTCTATGCCACTACCATTCTGGAACATGATGTTCAGCAACTCTCTTCTCAAAGTAAAGTCTTTTATTTTTGAATTTTAAAGCTGCAAAGGGTGGAGACTTGCTGCTTCTTTTGATGCTCTCAGATCATCTTTTGTATCCTCCTGCTCCTCCTCAGCAATTGAGATCTCAGCTCTATCTTTGTAGTCCACAGCTATACTAGTGCTTTCATTCTCACCAAAGTCACATTTTAAAATTCATTCTGCTGTTCTCTTTGTTCTTGATTCTCAACATACATCTAGTTAAAGCTCCTAACAATTACCATGCTATTGCCTCAACATTTTTCTGTTAGATTAATTACTCCACTATCCTTATCTCAGTCTCAGGAAAATTCTCTGAATATAAGCAAAATGCTGACAAACTTTCTACCAAGCCGTAACACACATCATCTGGACTCCAACAACCAATACAGTTCTTCTTCCCACTAGAAACTCCTGTGCCTGGTCTTTGCCAGCAGAATTTCTGTCAGACTTCTGGTCTTCTGAACTCTGACCAGAATCTCCCATGTGAACAACCTAAGGCATCCCAGCTCTACTCCTTAAGGTGACACCTCTGAACCTTCCCAAACTCTTCCCACAAGCCATTTCCAATGGTTGTTGAACCACATGGTCAGGTATAGTCAGAGCAATGACTCAGCCTCTCTGATGTCAAATTATATGTTGGTTACTTATCTCTCTTTGCTGAGATAAGATCCCAATGCTCTAACTTAAGGTAAAGAATGGTTCATTTACCTCACAGTTTGTAGAGGTTTCGGTCCATAATCCGCTATCTCAAAGGCAGTGTAGCATGGAAGGTCAGCAGTTCAAGGCAGCAGAAGACAGCAAAAGCAAGAAGAGCACAAAGGTGGTAAAGCAAACTTCTTTTTCTGTTTTACTGTAGGCAGGCTACTGACCTTAGGGCAGGTGCAGCACTCATACCATCTCCCTGACCTGCTCTTGCACAAGAGCATGTTAAATAGCTTAAACTTCTAACATTTTCAAGTTAACAAAATGTATCAACCATTGCACTTTCTGGAAATAAAGAAAAAAACTTTCATATTTTATTCCTCTGCTGGAACAATCTTCCCCAAATATTGTGGTGGGGGGAGGAGGAGTGGCAGTAAAGGGAACTGAATATAGGAATTCACACTGAGAAACAACCTCAGTGTTTTTTTTTTTTTTTGGGGGGGGGTTGCTCATTTTTTTTTTTTTTAACAGAATCTCAATAGCTTACTAACTTCAAGCCTGGCTCTAACTTGCAATATTGCTACCTTGACCTCCCACTTCTCACAGTAATGGGATTACAGACACATATTATCACTCCAAGCTTCTAGTCCTCCTAAGATTAGTTTCATTGCTTCCTTTACTCTACAGTCACCTCCTAATAGAATTTGTGCTGGATATCCTTTAAGAATTCTAATTCCGTTCAGTGCAGTAGTTTTATATGCCATTTTCTAGTTTGCTTTCTTCCTATGTACTTCTGAATATGTAACACATACAACATTTTACTTAATTATTTTATTCACTATTCATTTAATTGTAGATGAGGTTTGAAATTTTTTTTTTCTATTTGTTTTTCCAAACTCTTGGTTCTTAGAATGTTACTTGAAATGCTGTATGTAATTTTTAAAATATCTGTTCACTGAAGAAAATGAATAAATCAACTTTGAATACTGACCCAATGTATAATCATAATCAAAAACATGATTGTCCTTCATTTTAACTTAAATTGAGATTCATTTTTAAAATGTAAATTTCTTTGAATCTGTAAATATGTCACTTATACCTCATTATATAGTTAACACGGATGGGACATTTGGCGTTTTACTTTTTTAGCACCTCTAGTGAAATATTTTTTGTATTTTCACTAGTGGTTTCTCAGATTAAAATTTTGGTAATGCTTCTCAGCAACTTTACTTGCCTAATACTCCACATTGATTATTTACACTAATTCTCAGTGCTGTACATCTTTTCAATGATCAATACCTATAAAGGAAGCCAGAAGGCTTTTGTTTAAATATAAAAGAAGTAACACCTTTACAATTCTTCAAACGTTCCATATTTGGCTTAGAGTTTTAAAAAAGTTTTAATAATGGCTTGTAACTGTGTACTTAAACTGGCATAATATTGACTCTTTAATTTTCTACTTTTCTCCAAAATTTCCTGGTTATATTGTCCTAAAATGACTGGTATGCCCCTCCCTTTGCATATTTTCACAGACTGAGAGTTCATGCTATTATGTTCTATCCCTCAGATATTTACTTGGCTCACATTCCTTACTCTTCAAGTCTTTGAAGAAAGTCATTTGCACAAGGAGTATTTCCCTGTCAATCTTATTTAAAATTCTACATGGAATTCTAAAATTCTTCTGTCTAAAAGGATTGTGGATATACAATCATGCTCTGATAAAATTTATTTAAACATTCCTTCTTATGCTTAAGATTAATTGTCAACTTGATTGGCTTGAGAACCACAGGGCACTTAGTAAAGCATAGTTTTGGGTATGTCTAGCTAAATTATGGAAGCATGATCTTGGATTCTCCACCTGGTCACTGGCATCTTCCTCTCTGGCCCTATTCCCTTCCTGGCCACTATAAACTAAACATCTTTACTCCTCCATAAACTTTGCCATGAAAATTCTGCCTTAAAGCCATCCTATCATGGAAGGCAGCCCCTGGAACCATAAGCCAAAATTGAATCTATCCTCCATAAATTGTGTGCATCACATATTTGATCACAGTAATATGAAAATGACTACTATATTATTCTTCAACTATATGTTTGCCTTTCTTTTTGCATGAGAGTATCAGCTCTGTGACACCTTGTCTAGATGTTGTCTTTCTTTACTTTGTATTTATTTACTTCTTTTTGTTTAAGTATTTTTTAGTAAAATACATGTGGTTACTGAACCATTAGTTATAAAAGAAAGAGCAACTTAAAAAAAAATCAAGCATGCATTTCTTCCATTATTTTTTAAATAGAAATAGAGGTAAATTCTTCTCCTATAACTTTATAGAAAGTAATTAGACAGATAATTACAACAAAGTATAGTTAGGTTAGTATATAATCCTATCATACTTCTGACTTTCTCTAAAGTTCTTACTATGTCTTTTAGTTCTTGGTTAACTGATAGAAAAGTGAACATAGTACGCTTTTTATACATTTCCTTATGTAGAGTAAAATATGCACATACCTGTGACTCTATTAGTGGTAATGTTTGCAAGAACCATGCATTCTCTTTGCAGAACCATTATGCATTAAGGATACACTGTTAGTTACCTGAGGATATGAAATATTAGTTATGAAAGAATAGTAATTTTAGTTATGAAATAATAGAATACACAATATTATGTGTATATAACACATAACACAAGTTATGATAGAATAGAACACACAATAAGTATTGTTCTTTTAAAATTATAAGCCTATTTCTCTGAAAAAGGATTTTTTAATGTAAATTATACCTTATTAATGGGAAAAATGGTCTGAAGAGTTGCAGATACCTTTCAAATGCTTAGAGCCACTTTAGGTTTCTTTCTCTAGTGTGCCTTTGGTGTGTGCTGGCTCCACTGCTTGGAAAGCAGGGTGAGCTCATCTGATTTGTCGTCAAACTGAAAGCTGACTGCCTCTTGGTTCAGAGCCTTGCTGCTCCTCAGGCATTACTTTACCTTGCTAAGCACCACAGGAGAGTTGTCATGGGGAATTGCTGATTGCTAGGCTGCACTTAGAGCTGATAAATATGCAGATGTGTAGAATATTAAATGACTTTATTAGCAATCAACATATTATGCTATTAGTGTTTTTTTTGCATGATGAAAATTAGTAGAAGTTTTCTAATATTTTGAACTATCATTCTATTCTTTTAAATAAACTTTTACAAGTAAGTGAAATGTGACTAAAATTAAGCTAAATCCCCAAAGCGTTATATACTTACTGGAATTCACTCTGAAATAAGTAACATCAGCATTTTAAAGTAAAAGCAGTTTTATAAAGTGAATAGATGTATTTCATAGCAAATAAAAATTTATCCAACAAAACTGGCAACCTAGCATGAGTAACAAAACAAAGCAAATGCTTACTGTTCATATTGATGTTTTTATCCAATGACAATGATAAGTGAAAACAAGAATGTAGGTGTTACACTCTGAATCTTTTATTAGAAGTATTGATTATATATTATAAAATTAAGTTGTCAGTTTTCATTAAATGTTTTTATGAAAAAAATAGAATGACTCTAACAATGATGCATTTACACACACGTATATGTTTTGATTTATTATGTTTACTATTTGATTTCAGATGAGTAAATATCTTGAAACATTTGGAGTAGAGTTTTGTCAGTTGCTTATCAGTAGCTACGCTACTACAACATGTTAAAAATATAAATAAAATTCATCCCATTACATATCAAAGACAGTCTACAAAAAAGTAGTAGGAAACAGGATCAAAAATGGAAATCAAATTTGTATTTCAGAAAGACACAGTTTTAGATGTTACTGAATCTTGAATTAAAACATTAGGGTATTAAATGATTAACTTTGAATATAATTATGTTGAATATTTACTTATGATTAACCAATGAATATATAACCATTCTTTAGTATCTGTAGGTAAGTGATTCTGATACTCTCATGTGTTACCAAAATCTATTATGTTCAAGCCATCGATATGGCATCAGATGGAAAATAGTTTGCAACCTATATTCTGTGCAATTTAAATCAGTTTTTATTATGTGTACCTAATAAAATTTGAATGCATCTCTAACTTTTTAAACTGTATTGTTTAAAAGTGGAAAAATTTTATGTATATTCAGGACAGACATGTTTTTTCAAAAAAAAAAAAAAAAAAGTTTGGGGGCTGGGGATTTAGCTCAGCGGCCTAAGCGCCTGCCTTGCAAGCAGGTAGTCGTGAGTTCGATCCCTGGTACCAATAAAAATGAAAAAGACAAATTTTTTTTTTTTTTTTTTAGTCCAGTTAATTGAATACATGAAAAAAGAACACAGGAATATATAGAGTGCTGACTGCTTACTGATAAAGAACAATGCTTCTATGTGATTTTACTGTTAATTTCCTTGGGTCTCTAGTCTTATGAAAATACATTGGATCTTGTACCTCTCACAATAATTCTTCCCTAAGAGCTTAAAGTCAAGTTTCCACCTTGTACAATTGCTATTTTCCTCTGCCATTAGCTGTCCTTACTATTTTTCTAACATTAATTCAGATTTTAATCCATATTTCTCTGTTTCTAATTTATCAGATTTTACTTCTAGCTGTTCGTTATTTTTAAAACCGTCCCCAGGGTGCACACATTATGCTGTTTTTGACAGTATTTTCACTTTACTGATGAAGTAGACCTTCAATATTCAAATGAGTTTATCCTGTACTTACCTTGTTACTTCACTAGGAGAAGAATGTTGTTTTCTTCCAAAAAATATTTATTTCAGGGCTGCTTGTGATGTTGTGCTTTGCCAAGTCATCTGAGTTGTTATGGGGATGCTTATTATGTATTTCTCCAATATTTTGAACACTTTCAATTACATTATTTAATGAAATTACATTAGTCAGTGCATTATTTAAAATTAATGTGGTTGATTAACCGTACATTTAAACATATATTGTCTATATCAAAAACAATATATTTTTAAAAGAAAAATGACTCAATATAAACCAAAAAAATAGGAATCTATATATGCCTACTGAATGATTTGTTTTGAAGTAAAATGAAATCAGTATATCAAATATATTGTATGTTCTCAAGACATTTTTACATACTGGCAAACTCCAAATATTATTATTTGTTGAAAAATATAAGTAACTATGAATTATAAAACTAAATTTTTCATTTGAAATTAAAATATTATATAAATAAAACTATAGAGATAATAAAAACTGAAGTAGTCCAGAAGATTTTACATATTTAGTAGAAATTTACAATTATTTTACAGTGAATTTGTACGTCTGCCTTCTTTCAAAAATAGAAGGAAAAAGAGCGATATATAATATAAATAAGGTACAAATAGATGATTAGATTTTAAAAAATATGGAAGAAGCAAAAAATGTTAGCACTAATTTTCTCTTGCTTCTCAGGGAACAGAATAACATAAGCTACATACCTGCATTAGATGTAAGGACAGCAAAAGAGGTGGGAAACAGCTTAAAGAGGTATTCAGTGAAACTAGAGAAGATATATCTAAACAGATAACACCAAGAAGATGAGGAGCTTTCGAAATATATTAATAAAATAATTTAAAAGAGTAGATGAGCTAAACAAACTGATAAAAAACATGAATGACCAATTTACCAAAGAATTAGAGTCTGTGTTTTGGAAGCCCTGTAGTTGGCTGCCACCTTATATCTCTAGGCTGCACCACCTAAACTCCCTCTAGGAGTTAAGTTTGGTAGTTAAGCAGCACCTTGCCTAGCTTGTTTGGCCTATTCAGCGATTATGCTTTTGAGCCCGCTTACGGGAAATTTGAAAATTTGATTTAACCTATGACCTCCAGTCTTGCTAGTGTTGCTAATTTACCTGCTGAAGTCTCAGAACCCAACTCCCTCCTCCCCAATACCCTATATATTTGATTTTCTTTCCTTGAATAAGTGAGACTTGATCGCACTTGTGTCTTGTCTCCATTCTTTGCATCTCTTGTCCCCTTTCACCCCCATTCCCTCTCTAGGATCTCCATAGAATTACCTGCAGGCCAGGACATCTGTGAAAAGATGTCAGTCAGAAATTTAGGAGATTAAAAATCTGGCTGAAGGTATGTGGAGCACAAGTAACTGATATGATAAAAGAATTTGAGAATCAGAAGAAAATGATGCCACCAAAGGACAACTACTCAATAATACTTTAAAAAGAGAGAACATGATAAAAAGATCCAATAACTTATAGATGATGCAAAGAAGAACTTAACTGGAAGAAGTAAAAGTCAGAAGAAAACACAAACGACATAAAAACCTGTTAACAGAAATAAATGCAATTTCCAACATATAGAGAATGAGATAAATATATAGACAATTGAGGCATATAGAACCTTTAATAGCCCTGACCATAAGGAAAACTCTCCATGATATTCAAAGTACCAGAAGTCCATCACAGTTACAAAATATTAAAGGGAAAAGCAATGAATCACATATAATAGTAAAAATGTTAGAATTACAGAGGTCAAGTAGCATTGCAGTAAAATTTTTCCGAGCTCTGAAAAATAACTTCCATTCCCAACATAAGTATGTTGTGTAACTTTTCTTTAAAACTGATAGAGAAATAAGATACTTCTATGACAAGCAGCAGTTCAAGAAAATCATAACACTACATATACTATCATAGCACTACAAACTATTCTCAAGGATATCTAGAAAGAGACAAAGAAGTCAACAAAACAAAAAGAGTGAACACACTTTGCACAATGATCAACTAAAGAATGAAAAAAATATGAGCAACATGAAAATAGTGTAATGATAGGAATATGTAAAAACATGAGTGGCTTGGCAGAATGATTAAGAAACAAAAGCCAACAATATGCTTTATGCAGGAAAGACATTGAATTCAAAAAGAACTTCAAAATCAAAAATGGAAAACAATATTCCATTCAACAGGAACATAGAAAAATCAAGGGCTGCTATTCTAATTTCAGATAAAGTAGATTTTAAGCCAAGACTCATCAGAAGAGACAGGAAAGATCATTACATATTACATAACGGGACATTTCAATAGTCAGAATATACAAGTGTAAACGTATATGCACCAAAGACCCAGGACACTCAGTCTCGTAAATACTAATGGACACGAATAAAGTCGTAATGGAGAAATTCAATTCACCAATGTCACAATGGAAACATCAACTAGATCAAAAATGAAAAATGAAATATTACAGATGAACAAAAACTTCAAAAAAGAATTAATAGATAGTTACAGAATATTAATCTAGTAAACATAGGTATTTTCTTCTTAATAGGGAGGTTGCCAAAAATAAACCACATCCTAGTCCCTAAAGCATCCTTAAGCAAATGTAAAAGAATTGAAATTATCTCATGCATATTATCAGATCACAGTGCAATGAAACTAGAAGTCAGTGGAAAAAGACATCGTGAAATCTATGCAAACACATAGAAATGAAATGATAACTAATGGGCTACAGATAAAATTAAAGAAGAAATAAGAGAGTTACAGAATCAAATAATAATGCCTGCATAACATCTCAGAAACCGGTATGGAATACAAGGAAAGCAGTCATAAGAGGAAAGTTTATAGTGAATTCCTACATAAAAAAAAACAGAGTGAACTCAAATGACTTAATTATGTATCTCAAGCTTCCAGATAAACAAGAACAAGCCAATCTCAAAGTTAGTACAAGGAAAGAAATTATGAAAAACAAAGCAGAAATCAATGAAGTTGACAGTAAAAAGATACAATAATCAAAGTGTTAGTTCTTTGGAATATTAAAGCGGATAAACCATTATCTATTCTTATTAAAATAAGGAAAGAAAAGACTCAAATGCATGCAATTAAAAATAAAAAGGGTAAAATCACACTGGATCCTATAGAAATCCAGAAGCTCATTGATAAGTACTTTGCAAACCTGTATTCTCATAAAATAGAAAATTCAGAAGTAGATAGATTCATGAATATATATGAACTACCAAAGGTGAATCAAGAAGACAAAAATTCTGAATAATCTAATATCAACCAATGAAACTGAAGAAGAAAAAACTCAGAAAAATCCCAGATCCCAAGAGATTCTTTACTGAATTCTACAAGAATTTTTAAAGAAACTCTAATGGCAATACTCCATAAACTCTCTATGCAATAAAAAAGGAAAGAGTATTTCCAAATTCATTCCTGGAAGCAAACACTACTCTGATCCAAATTCAGAAAAGGACCCAGCCAATAAAAAGAATTACAGACTAATCTCATTAATGTACAAATATACAAATTTGTTAATAAGATCCTGACAAACAGAAAGCAGCAAATCATCTAAAGACCAAGCAAGATTCACTCCAGGGAGGAAGGGATGTACCAACCTACACAAACCAAAAAATGTAATACACCATGTAAACAGAGGCGAGGACAAAAATCACCTGGCCATCTCAATAGTTACAGACAAAGTATTTAACAAAATTTGACAGTCATTTATTATTAAAAAAAAAAAAAAAAAAAAAAAAAAAACTCCTCCAAAATAGGAATAGGTCTTTATCTCAGTCTGATAAAAGACATTTATGAAAAACCAATAGTCAACATCATAGTAAATGAAGAGAACCTGAGAACTTTCATTCTAAAGTCAGAAACAAGAAAAAGATGGCCACTATCAGTATTGATCCATCACTGACCACTGTGATCTATCTGGCCTCTGTTCCTAAAGCCTACCAATAAATCTTGCATGATTATGCATAAATACATATTTTCTATTGATGATATTTTTCTAGAGCATTCTACCAATATATGTAGCAGAAAAAGAATATTAATTCTGCTGAAAAAAAGGAAAGACACTTGACATCTGCCTCTTTATTTAAATCATTTACCATAAAAATGATAAAATAATATAAACATGATGATTGAAACTTTTTCCTCTGTCCTTTGTACTGGACACAAATCTTTTTAACTAAATAAAACTATTGTCAGCATTAAAATTTAGGGGTCTATTTTGAATAATGGGGAATCATGTCTTCAAATACATTCAGCGAGGAATATAATGCCAATGTCTATCAGTGTCTACAGAAGGAGAGAGGGCTGTCTTCTAAAGTTATTTAACTTCAAGCTGTCGAATTACCTCCTGTCACAAAGAACTTTGGGACAAGTTTATTTTTCCATGGATTGAAAAAGTGGAGGATAAAGCTCACAAGTCAACTGAACTCATCATGAGGTGGGAGGTTATGGATAGAGGGTAAAAGAGACAAGAAATTGATAAAAGCTAATAAAGAAAAGTACAGTCTATATCTTTGTGAGAGATGAGCTGAGTCTTTTCTGGACTCTGGGCATCAGAGTCTCTTTATGGTTTGTTTATACCCGTTGTCATGGCAATTGTCAACTGCCATGGTTCTGTCCTGTGTGCCACTGACCATGCAGATGGGATTATAATGAAGCTAGAGATGTCTGATTGTCACTCTGCAGTTATATTTGATCCAACAAAATTTGGCTAGCCCTGCTGAGGAAAAATTTCTGCCCTATAGGTGTCCTCTCATCACTGGTAAACAAGATTGAAGTGGGATAAAGTTCAGCCGAGTGAAACAGACAATGAAAGATTGGGGCAAGTTTTCATGTCTAAAATCAACAATATTTTGTTCACTGAGTTTCTTAAATAGAAAGCAAAATCTCCAAATTACAATCAAATCTTTCTTATCCACAGTTAAGATTTTTTTCTATTCTGTGACTAGAAAATTTTCAATGATTACATTTCAGTGTCTTGATAAGATACTATAAAACTAGAAATTATTGAATGAAAAAAGTAACTTCTAAAAGGTGAAAAAATATTATAATGATTCAAAGTGATACATATTGGAGGAGTGGACTAACAAGCCAACTGGCGAGCCTTTCTGGTAAGCCCCATAAGCTACGCAGGGCCAAGAAGACAAAAGCACTCCCCGTTGTGTTGCAGGCAGCTGAGCTAGTTAGAAACATTATAGGCAGTGAGATGGGGCTAGGTCCTCAATAGATCCAGTGCAAAAACCTGGCAGCTGCCTGGGAAGCTGACACCTCCTGCTGTGGGACAGGCCTCAAGATAAAAGAGCAAACAAATGCACCCATACCCTGGGATTGATGCTCTAAACGGTTCTCATCCCCCTAGGAAAGACTCACAGCTCTGTAAGAATGCCCGCTTTCTACATGACTCTCTTCCCCATTTGTCCCTAATGTAATCAATTTACCTGAACTATTGATCTTATTGGCTAACTATAGTTATGTCCCACATCATGCCCACTTGCCTTGTGAGTTCCCAGTCTTCCCCCACCTTGAAACCATGGTTTTACTCTATAAAAGTCCCTAGAAAAGATAAGAGTCCTTAGCAACCTGCTTGAGACTTCTTCTGTCTCTCTTCAGACAGAAGTTTCCCTTTTCTCAATAAATATATTCTATTCTTACCTCCATTGTTTCTAAAATTCTTTTTTTTTAGAGAACACAAGCTTGCTTGCGGACATAGTAGGCTGGGCGTTTTATTCCCCTATATCACTTGTGCCTACCGGAATGCAAACTGAGAATCACAAGCACCCTGCCTTCCCCATGGGCAGCCAGCTGGAGGACAGACTGAGTTGGTGGCGACTGAGGTACAGGGGCAGTTGGGTGCTTGTCTTGTTTGGCTGACTTTGCAGGCCTGGGGCCAGAGATCTGAGCATCTATAGGGAGGATAATAGTTTGCAGTATAGCAAATGTGGGCGATTTACTTCTATCTTGTTTTTGAAATTCAGTGTTGTTCTCACTGTTTCATTTGTTCCAATTAATTGTTTTGCTTTATTCAAAACTCTGTTTTGATTGCTTTTATTCTGGTTTTTTGTTTGTTTGTTTTTTGGTTTGGTTTTGCTGTATCTGATGGAATGGACAACTATTGTGCACCAGTTTCACCATTTTGTTTTGATTGGAATTATTCTGTTTGGGGGGAGGTTATTATCTTAAAAATAAAATAAAATAAAAATTTTAATGGTTATACATATTGGGCTGGGGGTTTAGCTCAGCAGTATAAGCTCTTGTCTTGAAACACGCAGTCATGAGTTCAATCTCGGGTACCAAAAAAAAAAAAAAAAGTTGTACATGCTATATAAATTGTGAGGCTTTTTAAAAATAAAAACTCAAGGTGTGGTACTTTATTACTCAAATTCATAGAGGCATATAACCAAATTAGGAAGATTAACACACTTTGTGGCAAGTGATCAATTTGATGGAAATGATTTCTACAAACTATATGAACAGAAATAATCATTATCCTTTGCAACACATAATGATTACATTTGTTTTAGGTAATTGGTGTTACATTGTTCAATCCTATTTTAAATATTGTTCTCTTCCCTCATCTACTCATCTCTTCGTCCTTACCCATCTTTAAGAATTCTGCGAGAGATATTGAGGTATACTTGGTATCATGCCTTTAATTGTTACGTATTAAATCAAATGTGTCTTCTAAAAAAGCAAAATAATCATCATATGATAGGATTCTGATGATCATCAGGTGAAAACTGTTATTAATTCAATGTTCTTATATCTGAGGTTCTTAAGTCACATTAAATTCTGAATATTTTCTACTGTTTTGCTCCATTTTACAAAATATTGTGGATTCTAACATAATGGCATACAGTCCAAGAATTGAAGGTACACAATTATACTTTTTCCAATGTTGTGTTCAGAAAACTTGCATAGGGATCAACTAGTTAAAAGCAGTCATTCTTGAGGTGTTAAGAAGTAGCAGTGACCATAAGGCAATGTTTTTTAAAAGTGCCTTGAGTGCAGTTGCATATTTGTTTCTCCCACTGTCTGTGCTTCATAATTAGCATATAAATGGTCCCACCTAGGTTTGGAAGTTAACGTTCCATTAACCTTACTTACAATACCTAAAGGAGCCAAGCACATTTAAATTCAGGGAGGAAAATTCTCTAAATAAGCTCTCCTGAATAGAATATTCTTGAAGCAGTCACAACCACAGTGAGCACTGACAAAGCATCCAATTTGATTAAGAAACACACACACAGAAAGAATTTTAAAAATCTTGCTAATGCTGTTTCCTCAAAGGAAATCATGAGTGACATCTTACAAAATTAGTGTCTAATATAGAAGCTTATATATATATATTTTAAATATCCTACATAATTTAGGATATTTTAAATATCCTATGTAATTTATTCAGTCACCGTCTTGCTTATTTTCTCATTGCTGGAATAAAATATCTGACACTCATAAGTTAAAGGAGGAGCAGTTTAATTTGGCTCACAATTTGGAACGGTTTCAGTCCATAGTTGGCTGGCTCCAAGAAAGAGGGGTATGGTGAGGAGGAAACAGTTTAAAACTTCACAGGCAGGAAGCAGAGAGGGATGAAGATGGGCCACACCACAGTGATCCAACTC
This sequence comes from Cavia porcellus, assembly GCF_034190915.1. Taxonomy (NCBI): domain Eukaryota; kingdom Metazoa; phylum Chordata; class Mammalia; order Rodentia; family Caviidae; genus Cavia; species Cavia porcellus. The sequence continues at coordinate 32,201,301 of NW_026947497.1, forward strand.
TTGGTACCAGACTTGACCACCTAAAGTCACACACAGAAAAGAAAAAGTACCAAGTTCCAAAGAATGTGTTTCTAAAATTGAGTTCCTACTCTGTGTTGGGTATTGTGCCGAGCAATACTCCTAAATCATTTTACTATAAAACAAAGCTTAATAAAACTCATCAGTATGCAGGAAATTGCTGCTATCCAAGTGGCAGAATGAATATTCATTCTGAGTAAGGTCATGTATGCCCAACTGTGTGGGTTTACAGCTAGGCTTATTCATTGCCTCCACTGCTATGGTAGACAAATCATTTGATGTCTCATTGCTTCATCTTTCTCATGTGTGAAAGAAGAACGATAATAAGAGTGTCTACCTTGAAGGGCCATTATGAGGATTAAATTAGCTAAGGAATGGGAGGCACCGAGAACTGAGTCTGTTGTGTTGCAAATGATGTGGTAAGTTTATCTTTAATGCACTATGGATATTTTCCAAAACAACTAACATCATTGTGAGCCAGGACTTCAAGTAGAGGTTCAATTTTTGTGTATTGAAAATTGAATGTGTTGGTCCAGCTGTTCATTATTATAAAAAATACATGAGACATTAAATTTATTTTGGCTCACAGATTTGGAAGTTCCAATCCATGATTTGTTGACCCCATATTTTTGGCATACATATAGCAAGGTAGTATTTCATGGTAAGAATAAGGCAAGAGTTTAGGGCACTGCCAACTGACTGGGAAAATGGAGATGACCTGTCAATCACAGAGACCAGGAAACCCAAACGTAAACATAGTTCTTAAGTCACATATTGTGTCTTGGTTACTGCTCTCTCGCTGTGGAGACAAAATTTCCAACACCTAAACTTAAGTAGATAAAGGTTTATGTAGCTCCCAATTTGTGGAGGTTTCATTCTATAATCTGCTGGGTCCAAGGCAAGGTGGCATAGCAGAAGATAACAGTTCATGGTGGCAGAGGACAGCAAAGTGAAAAGAGGAAAATGGAGGAGCATAGGGAGAAGACACTTTCTGTCTCTTATATTGTATTTAGGTCATACCTGTGGGTATGTCATTCATACCTGTAATCCCAGCACTGGACCATGAATCAATCACTAATTCTAGAAGCCTGTCCCCATGACTATATTAGGGTTTGGGAGGAATATCCAGACACAAATCATAACAATCTGGAGCCAATTAGAAAATACTACCATTTCTGGTGCAAAAATTTTGATAAGGTGGACTATGTCTGACATCAGTCTGAAGACTAAAAGTGATGTTGGCAACTTACCTCGTGGTCACTCTGCTATCCCTCAGTGGCCTGCTTTCATGCTGCAAAATATATTTATTTTCCTATCTTTTACCAACCTGCACTCACTTTACAGAAAATACTTCTTTCCCTAATTTAATAAATGTAAAATTAATTATCTTTTTTGCTTACATGTTGCAGGTCTTTGTTCAAGAGAATAAGAACCTAGAAAGAATTTCTGAGAAGAACCCATAGCACCTCAAAATTCCAAAAACATATTTGTCAAGCCCAGCCCTTTGAGCATAGTTTTGTTTCTTTCTTTTTCTGAAGTCTGTGGACTGAAGCTGAAGAGTATACTGATTTATTTTCCATTTCCTCCTTTTGCACCTAAGAAAGCTCGAATTCTCTTTTTACTCTTTCTTCTCCACTCAGAGAAGAGGAAAGCTTTCATCTCAAATATTTGCATTTTTTTATATTAGTTGTCAAGGAGAGGCAGAGATCTTAGGCTAAGAAAAATTAATGGAAGTTGGGGAGCTCAAGAAGTTTTCTCATTTTTCTGGAGCAGTTCGGTAATGTACCTCAACATGTGAGGCCAGGAAATGTCCAAGTCAGCAGTGGGGTCCCCCCGACCTCTGTGTTATTCCATTCTAAGCTGTTCCTCAAGGGGCTGGGGGCTCTCCTGCTACCCCCAGAATGTACCTGGATAGGATGAGTTTGTGCTAAGCCCCGCATTGTGATTGGGATTTTGTCCCAGGGACATGAGTCCTACTGGAGACCTGTGAGACAGGGTGGTATCATCTGTGGTCATGTGGGTTGGGGCTGCCAGAGAGGCTGTCATCAACCCAGTCACAGAACGAACTACTTAGGTTCCATGTATTATAGAAAACTAAGGTTGGTAAAAATAGTATAGGCAGTCAGACAGATGGGGCCTCAAAGGAGTCAGTGTAGAAGATGAGAACACATTACAACTATGGCTGGAGACATGTTTGTTGAAGGCCAGGCTTTAAGATAAAGAGATGTAATGACCAGCCGTACATGCATCTCTGAGGGATAAACAGTAAAGTGAAAATTGTACTCAGTTGTGCTAATAAACTCTAGATAGACATCAGTCATCTCAGTGAGTAAGCAGCACCCCTTGATCCATCCATTCCTAAAGAAGGTCTTTGTTCTTTCCATGTACACTTGCTACATGAACTGCTTCTCCATTGGATCAATATGAGCCAGGCAGCTATACTTCTAATCATATTGGTTGATTATAATTTTGACCCATGTTGTAGCCACCTCATGATTTTGCTCTATAAAACTTCCTTTGTGATATGGGTTCTTTGGCAACCCATATTCAGGTCCCTTCCTGTCTCACAGGAACTCTCTCTCTCTCTCTCTCTCTCTCTCTCTCTCTCTCTCTCTCTCATTTTCTTACTCTTAACCTCTGTATTTTCTTAGAATTCATTCTTCAATTTTGGGGCACAAGAACTTGATATATCTGACATCCAGCAGGTTAGGCATTATATTTATTTCTCCTATATGGCATGTGATGTGTCATGCTTTGGCTTTCTCTGAAGCTTTTTCAGCTTTCTCACTCTTTTGGGAGCCTCCTTTAGTAGCTGTATGTCCAATCTGACTCTTTTAGGGCTTAAAGTTTCAACTGTGCTTTTCCCATAGGTTTCTTTATCCATAGGTATTATCTCTAAGTATTCTTGATGCTTACAGTAAGATTTCTCAAAGTCCTGTTTCATAAGACCTCAAGGAGCCAGCCAAGTTCCCTTTTCTGCCATATTTGGCAGCCATTTTTTGCATTGTCATGTGTGTTGGTCACATGGTTTTGCCATATTCACCCACCATGTTCATCTTTCAACTGTCACAGAGCAACAGGAAATTTCACTCTTACACTAAGTGCCAAAACCTTCACTTTGAGGGAACAAATTGAATTAAATCCCCTTTCTCTTTATGCTAACAGAAAAATGGGCAATTCAGAAATATATCTCTGTCACCCCAAAGTAAATAATGGGAACAGCAAGAGAAATTTAACTCAATCAGCTGTGAGTGTGCAACAATAGAGTTGAACTCAATAGATAACAATACCTCTCCTTGTATTTAGAATTGTTCAAAAGATTTTGGTTTTTTTTTTTTTTTTTTTTTTTCATTTTTCTCTTAAGTGTTGAGAAAGGGTATGTGGGCTTAAAGAAACTACCAATGTTTATGTTAGCAGGCTGAGCGAAAGGAATATTGTTTTTCAAATGGTTATTTGGAGTCCCAGGGCCTACTCAGCTCTTTAAGAAGTTATATGTGTCCACAGCCCTGGAGAGGTCTAGGGAAGTACATCCCACCATGGGAAACATACTGAAGATTCTAGCATCCTCTGCATTGGGTACAACATAAAAAGTATTTGATTGTCAAGGAAGATTTGACGGTCAAGGAGGTATAGTGGGCCTTAGCATGTGGAGAGTTCTAAAGAAAAACCAAAATAACTGTTCCTCTCTTTTCCCATTTCATCTGGTAGGGTGCTTTGGGGATTTGTTAGGTCTTTGTCCTTCTGCAGCAGATACTCTCTGAAGGAACCCAGACCTACTCTTTCTCTCTGTCTCTGTCTCTGTCTCTGTCTCTGTCTCTCTTTCTCTCGATCACATACTGGTAACTAATTAGAGTTCTGAACTCACTATCTTTGTCTTTAATAACTTATTTTATGTTGTAATGTTATGTCCAGTATAATGAGGAAATGACAAGGAAAAGATATATAATTGCAGTTTAAATAGCAATGCAATTCTTTTTATGTGAGTGTGTTATCTTTTTTTTTTAAAGAGAAAAGAAAAAAAGACATAAAAAAAAAAAACACAATTCTTCAATTAGATCTTTTTTTGCAAAAGGCAAGAAAAATGTTGTGAAAACCTTGTGCCAATGCTTGTGTGATTCTTTAATCCCTAGAAAGAACTAAGAACTATGATGGTATATAACAAAACTTCCAAAGTAGAGGAAACTGATAATCCTCTTCTCAGATCCTATCTATCTTTCAGAATGATATGGATCTCTCCTGCCTATTTAATGAAAAAAAAAAAAAAATCCTGGAAGGTCTCCTTAAACTGCCCTTTATGATCCTTAGGCCAGTGTATCAGTCCTACTGTCTTCAAGAGACTCAGGAACTCCATCAGAATTTAGCTTCTCAAATGGACCCAGTGTTCCCCGGTCCACTTAGAGCACTCCTCAGACAGATTTTAGCCCTGCAGGCAAATTCAGCACAGAGTTTCTTCCAACTCACAGCTAATCCTCCTCCTAGTAGAGGTCCCAGGATCAGAGTAGAGTACTTAAGGCCAGGTTCATTTCTTAGTGAGACATGCCTAACAATGCAGAGAATAGTTAAGGGAAATTTTAGATCTTAATGTTTTGATCTATGTATTTTGTTATAGCTATTTTTCTTGTTGTTTTTAAGACAAAAATCGTAGCAACTTACCTTCTCCTTTTTTCCTTTATATCCTATCCAGGCTATATGCCTGTTGATTGGTACCATGGATTAAAGGCACAACTTTAATTCCAGCATGACATTTGAATCCACATTTACACACCCTAATCTGCCTATGACTAGATGAAGCTTCAGGGAAACACGTAAGACATAATAGGTTTTCAACTTTGACCCTTGCTTTTGACCCATCATGATGAAATGTCCACTTTGTCTAGGCCGCCGGTTATAACCCAGGAACCTCAGACCCAGTTAACGGATGTGGTCTTTTCTCTTTTCAATGATTGGGATCTAGATAAAGATGAAAAGAGAATGGCCAAGAGCAAGATGGGCCGAAATTCTGGCTTTTGCAACTTGCAATGCTTTAATCACACCTATGTCATCCAAAGGAAAACTCAAGGCTATGCAGGAAATGGGTCCCTGCTTAAAATGAAAAAAATCTGGACACTGGTCAAGTGACTCTACCAGAGCACTGCCCAGGTTCTGGTGTATGTGTCAGGCAGCTGACTCGTAACACTAGAAGATGGACTTCCTCTCTCCCAGAGGAGGTCTAGGCCAGCCAAACCCACATTTTCTGTTCTGAAAAACAGGACTGAAAGGGCCTGAGACTACCTGCAATGTCCCTGTAATAGAGATCTCCATCTGTCATGGGAAACTGCAGGCCACTCTATATGTCACAGGGTCAAGACAGCCCTACTTAAACTGGCTGAGGAAACAGAAAACCAAAAGAAGAAAGCTACTTCTGTGAACCTTTGACAAACCCGAGGCTCCTCTTCAAAAAGTAAGATTCCAATATTTCTCTGAGTACCAATAAGTAGAGTCATTAATGATTTTAAATTCACCACAGTTTAAAAAGACGCTGTATTGAGACTCCTGTTTTTAATTAAAAACCTGATGTGAGTAAACTGGTTAGGGCTATAGCTCTCAGGTTCCTGGCAATCTATCTAATATATCTCTTTATAGTGCATTCTTCTCCATAGGAAATGCTACCATCGCTAATTGCTAGATCTGTCATAGTCCACTTTTTAAGGCAGACTAGGAAATATTCTGACCCCGTCTTTCTTATATTTGCACTTTGAATCACCAAACTAATAGTCAGCTTTGTCTACTGAGGGCTTTAGATGATGATCCACACAACAGCCCATGACTCTGCTCACAAATTCACCTCATTTTCTGCCAGTAAACAGGAAGCACAATATTGCTTTACCTGTAGGACTACCTCCTTCCTCATTGTGTTCTGACAGGTTTTCTTTTTGGTTTTAACCCAGCTGGTTGAGAACAGTACCCCCAAGTATTTGGCAAGAACATGGTCCTCTGTAGGTAGGGTTTACAGCTCCTTTCAGCCAGAAGTAGAAGTAGGAAGAGAGGGACCTCTACCACCATAAAGACTTATGAGAATCTATGTCTCTCAGTAGGAAATAGGACAGGACATTAGTCCATGGTCAGCCCCTTGGGCAAGTAGGTATGACTTGCCAGGCATGGAGATCTAGAACACATGTGCAGAAACAGGATTCCCAAGGCTTGCACCTTGGACCAATCAGAAAATATGGCTTCCAGTTGTCTGGCATGGGATAAAGTAATTTACTTGTTCAGATGGCCTGCATCTGACTTCAGCCTAAACAGCGAGGAACACAGAAGATGGAGACCACAGCTTTCCTGGCCACTCTGCTCTTCTTCCAAAGTGTGTCCTGCTCTTGCACTGCAGAACACATTTCTTTTCTTGTGTTTAATGAGTGTAAAACCTTACTCCCCCCCCCCCTTGTGTGTCTCATCCAGTTATTTGTTCAAGGCAACAAAAACTTGTAAATGATATTTAGAAGAGCCCACAGCACCCCTAGAATGTGGTGACAGGAGCATGTGACACAGCAAACTATTCACCTTGTGGGAGAAAACAAGACAGATGGAGAGGTAGAGAGGGGAGACAGAGAGAGAGAGAGAGGGGGAGAGGGAGAGAGAGAGGAGAGACAGACAGAAAGAGAAGAGGAAGAGAGTAGAGTTCCAAGGACGAGACTTCTTATTAAATCCCACCACTCGCGGTTTCCACCACCTCCCAACAGCATGTAACTGTGGGCCAATGTTTCAGCAAAGTCCTTTTGTGGACATTTATACAAGTCATAGCAGTGAATTTTTGTTTCCAGAAATAAACTAAACCATTGCTTCACCGGCACTAAATGTTTCATGGCAAGCTGTCAGGAACTCTCTGGTACTTTGAATTGTAGTATCTATTTAGAAAAAGTACTGGAAGGATAACTATATTTTTATAATAAGATTTATATGACTTTTCATAAATTAGAAGTTGTTAATTATTAATTACAGCTTTCTAGTCCATAAAATAAGTTGCAGAGGTGAATATGTGAGGAGTGAGGATGGGGGTCTGGATACAAAAGTTTTAAACACTACTGTCAAGACTGAAGATTCAGAACACAATAGAAAGTAGTTCTTTAGCTTTCACTCTGAAGATTTGTTTCATGAGATACAATTTGTGCTTCAGAAAATTTAAGAAAGCTTGGTGACATCTACCAAACACAAACAGCAGTCTCTTTGAGGTTAGGTCATCGTGACCAGCTGGTACTCAAGATAATGCATTAAGCACAGGACTAAAGTTTAGTTGAGAATTTGTACGAGAAATCTTATTCTTGGATCAATATCAACTCTTTGTTTGTATCTAGCATGGAATCTGGAAGATATTTTCTCACCTGCAAGGGGTACAAAATTGGTATCACATTCTTTCAGTTCTATTTCAAACTGGCTTACTATTTAAGGTTATTATGAAATAGATATTATCAATGTAAATTGTATTTAGACTAAAGTTTATAATGCACAAAGATTTGGTTACTGCTATATTATCCAAACAATAACAAAATACATGAATTTTAAAATATTCTGAGTATATTTTACACTGTCCCTGGCTACCCTTTAGGCTTATTACTTCTATTTTGCATTGATTCGTTCCTGATATACTCAACAGTAATTATCTAATATGATTCTGTCCAAGCTGGTGTTCTATGCATTTCTGTACATAAATATGTTTATGTAATTATGCATATTTTTATTGTTTATATAGTACACAATGTGTCATATTCTTTGATTGATAAGGAATTCTGCATTGCTCTTTTAGAATTGCTATGTGTATCTAGACTAACATTTATTGACATTTTTATCATTTGTTTATAAAATATATATTAGCAATTTTCCCTCAATTTTTGTTACATGATAAGACTCTTGTAGGTTTACTTCCTTTTATGTTGCATGTATTATATAATATATGTATGTGTGTGTGTAGGCATATAGATAAATACATGTATAATTTTATTTATTTACTTTTTGATAGGCTGTCAACAGATTTTTAAGCTTATTTCATGGTACTTTTGTTATATATAAAGTGTTATAGGTAAAAATCATTTATTAACTTATGAATAAGGCAGCAAGTCAGGGAAAGGGGACAAGACAGAGTTGGGCAATCAACCACAGTTAGAATTAATCAGCTAGGACTTTGATCAGGAATGAACCTCGTCAAGTAACACAGAGTGTACCCTCTCCCTCCTAGTGTTGGAATAAATCTCTACTAAGTTCCCAAGTACTGAAGAATTGGAAATGCCAAATAATTGATAAAATCCCAGTGTCTCTTACATGTCACATGATGGATAAGTGTATTATAGAGACAGAGTACAAACTGGCCACTTTAAATCAAGAGCTCTCTATGCTAGGTGACCCCTAAACTATTAAGCAGTTCCTGGGCTCTACATGTTCATATGTAGCTCTGGATCCATAGGTCTAGACAGGGCCCCCTCTGGAAATCCAAGCACTATTTATTCTTCTCTTCAGTAAGTGCTTTCCTACCTTCTTCCATTTTGTTCATGATTTTATTTTTAAATTTTCATGAAACCGTGAGCTCATTTTGAACAGAATTAATTGTTGCAGTGGGATCACATAGTCATTCTACCTTTCTAGCATTATTGGGGCTAAAGATTTCGGCATGGCAAGGAATCTGGGCAATTGACCATGACCTGCCAATCACTGAGACCTGTGGGTCCCAGAGATTCAGCACACATGTCCCAAGCAACTTCCAAGCCCTGCACGTAATACCAATCAGAGAACGTTGTCTGTAATTCTATTTGGCAGGAGATCAAGCAGATCTTTGATAGGACAGCCTGGATCTGAGGTAAGAGGAAAGATGTAAAAGATAGTGACCGCTGATCTGAGGGCCCTCTCCCCACTATCCTCCTGTTTTGGCCCTGGCTTACTTTAGGAGTCTATGTTAATCTCCCACTCTGGACCTGATGTTAGAATTCCTGTTTCTTCTTGTAAAGAGATCTTTGCTGGGAAGCGAAGAGGATTTCAAATAGCAAAACCGCTTCCTCTATCTGCTATTCTAAGGTAGACAAATGCAAATGTCTTTTCAGGAAAGGACAGTTCCTCACACTATTCTTATGACTGAAGAGGTCCACATGTTCTTAGTGAATCATTTGTAAAAATGCAAAGAAATATCTGTGGTTGGAAATTTTGATTTGCTAAGCATAAGAAGATACCAGGTGGGCTTTTGTAGGTTGTGAACTTGAGTCAATTATTCTATCATCCTATGAAGTGAAATGTGCACAAATCTTAAAAATGCTTCCAGAACACACACACACACACACACACACACACACACACACACACACACACAAAGAGTTTTCAATATGTCTTCAAATCATCATCAGTTTCCATGATTCATCAGAAGAATTCACAGAACTCAGAAAGGCTGTTATACCTACAAAAATGATTTCATTAGCATACAAATATTCAATTAAAATTAACAGAAGATAAAGGCACTTATATACAAACAAGAATTTTCTTCTCTCAGTGGAGACAGATAGATAGACAGCACTTAATCCTGACAAGATATGCGTATGACAGTGCATTGACAACCACAGAAATTTATCTAATATGTTTTGTTACAGCACATCAGGAACCACTGATATAGACACCTGCCTGCATGGTTCGCTTTTCTTAGTCTTCAGCCTCTCTGAAACTCAGAGTTACCACATGGACTGAGTCTCAGACATGAAGTACATTATTAGCATAGACTATGCAGTATGAAACATAGTCTCAAATAAACAAAAATGCTTTAACCAAAGGTGGGAGTCTGTAGTCTTGGAAGTCATCCCCTAGAATCTAGTCAAAGACTAAATCTTTCCTTAGAGTGTGCAGGGTTTACACAGTTCAGGACTTCAAAGTTTATCCTTTAACACACGAGATGTAGCAGGTCAATATGCAAATTTGATAGAAATATCAGCTAGAACTACTATTAAAAAAGTAAATCATCCCAATCTAATGTATCTCCCATTATTTAATATTATAAAGTAAATTTATACATACTTTGAAAATATAGTTATTTGTGCATTTCAAACTCTGAAAAGAGAGTGAATAAGCTTCTGATTTTTTTAAAAGTTTCTGCTAACAGTAGGAAGTCACAGTCTGAAAAAATTGACTTGTCATTTTGTATACAAGTTGAGAAACATTATGAGCAATTAGGACTTGTAACAATGCACCGCAGTCTTCAGAAATCTCTTGAGAATATCAGAAAAAGATCCTATTTGAATTTTGGGAGGTAAGGAAGTCAATCTGATGTGATCTATGCAATTTGGCTTTTGAATACCTAAGTTGCTGTCACTCATCCTTTCTGAATTAATGTTTAACCCAGCAGGAAACACTAACTTATGCAATCCAAACTGCTGCCAATAAGAAGAAAAATGTTAAGAAGGAGTGTTCTACTTGCAAAGAGATGCTTTCGTGTCAAGAGGTACTTTATTGCTTTAAAGATATCTTTGTAAATATGCAAAACTTGCATGTTAGTTGTTTAAGCAATGTATTAATGCCATAAACTATTAAATAAAATATTTCTCTTCTAAATTTATTCTCCCTTTCTACACTGTCAACCTATGCAAATAAGAATGGTTACAGAAGTGCCCCAAATATTTATGAGTAAAAATAGTTTAAAAAATAAAGTGATAGTTTAACATATTAGTGCAGCAGATCAAATCCATCAGTAAAATGTTAATGTCTTAATCATAGCTATGCAAACTTACAAGACAAAACTTCTTCCTTATGTACTTTAACCTTGTATGAGTAAAAATCTTGATTTTGTTGACTCAGAATATTAAGGGAACTAAATCTTGAACTGCAGTCTATTTCTTTTCTCATCACCGAAATAGTTTTGGAAATGGCTGGTAAATGAACATAAAGAAAGAAAAGAGCATATATCTTATTTATGATTATATAAAAGAATGCTTGGTCAGTTATATACTGTATCCCCTGAAATCTCTCCAAATTTAATGACACACATAATACTATTCAAACTTTCAAATAAAAATGAAACTTAATATATCCTAGGTTGTTGTTTATTCTGAGTGAATTTGTATGACATTAACTTCATGGAGCAGAGGCACTTTAAATATAAACGTTTTTAATATTTCAAAGTTTAATAAAGTATAGTATTGTTTAAAATATTAAAAACTTTGAGAAGTATGTCTGCATGGTAACGAACAATGTCTCATTTTACTTGACAGTGGTTATTTGGTTGATTTCTGAAACAGAAAAAATAATGTCCCAAGTAAATTAGTATTTTCTGAAGTATTCAGAAGGCAGTTGAGGGTACTAGTAAGCCTTTTGAAGTCAGATTTTAATGGCATCATCTGGGTTGATGTCGCATAAATTTGAAGGTTCCGTTCAAGGAGAAAGGAAGTAGAAAGGATGAATGTTTACTAAAAAGAGCGAATTATTTTCCTATAATTGAGAGAGAACCTGAAAGTGATGTGTCAAAGGGCTCTTCATCAGGTCTCAGCCCATTGTGCATCATACTACGGTCAACCTATTGAGCTCACTGGGCAATCCAGGAGGCACACAGCAAATACAGGGCTATAGATAACTCTTGGTCTCCATCTACCTGAGAAATCCATTAAAAGAACTAAGAGGAGAAAAAACAATGTTTTCCAGATAGGTAAGAATATAAGCTGTTACAGTGGTCATTCATCATCTTATTTGTCACTTCTTGGTCATAATTGTCCACCTGGGTTTCATTAATGCTTAATTTCTCATTCCTGCCTACATGAACAAGGATTGATTACCCTGACTCTGTTAGATCCAGTGCATGTCTGACTACCTGTGGTCTTTTACCTGACTTGTCAGTATATGAGATTAGCTAGATTCTCATTTTGCCTACATCTATTACTGTAAGAATTTAATGTATGAGATAATAAAAGTATGCAAGTAATATGTACTTTTGCAGATTAAATGGGCTAATCTGTGAAAAGATTTCAGTACATTTATTGGCACTTCATAAATAATAAATAAGTAAATACTATTTTTATATTTGTTTGCTTTAATTCAAAGGAATCTCAGCATATTCACAGAATAAATATAAACTGACTACATGGATGTTTGAATAATTCTATGTTCATAATGCAAACCACATATTGGTGTACATTTCAAGATAGATGAATTGTCCATATCATTGACAAAAAATAGAACTCACTGTGATGATGGAAAGATTGTCTAATATGCATTGTCTAATACAACCACTAATAGCTATTTTTGACTACCAAGCACCTGAAATATAGAAAGTACAACCAGGGAAATGCATTTTCAACTGCATATAGTTTCAGTTAATTTAATCTAAACTACCTAAAAGTGACTAGTGACTACATATCGTACAGTGAAGTTCTATATGCTGTATTTTAAATACACTATTCAGCAAAACCCCAGTGTCTGCAGCTATGACTACAAAGTGGAGTACATCCAATTACAATAAGGAAAACAATATCCAAATTTGTTTAGAATTATCTGAAAGGATTTTGCCCTAGACGGGGCACTGTAGCCGGGAGGAGGCTGGGAGGGGAACCAGGGGGCTCTGTCTTGAGGGCAGCTTTTCCTGCCCCTAGGGGATTTACCTGTGGCATGAAATGAATACCAATGGGCTACCTGTGCATCACTAATGCCCCTTAGGCACCACCCCAAACCTAAGCTACACGTATGCCCCCACACCACGTGTACAGCAGAGAGAAAGCCAGACTTCAGTGGTCGGGGGTTTTGTTTTTCTGTGTCCGCATTCTCAGAATAACGGCCTCTTTTATTTCATATTTCTCATCTTTTCGACGCGCCAAAATCTTATCATTATCTATTCAGACACAGAACAGTTGTGCTTTTCCTCCTTTCAGGTTTAGAGTAACTATGACTTGATCCCATCTTGGGATGGTGGGGAACAGGAACAGAAATGTCTCAGGCTGGTGAATGGCTCACCCTGATCCTCAAATTCTTCTTAGAGACTATCACTGACATCTATCTGTCCAGCTATTTGGAAGCAAGCTCCTGTAACTAAGAGGAAGCAGAGAGGGTAGTACACAAACAAATCAGGTTCTAGGTTCTCATGGACCAGTATGTGAGAGCATCGGGCCCATACTTTATCTCGATGTTCATCAAATGACTTCTAAACACGTGGAACAGATGATGGTACCTTTCAAAACCTGGCACTTAACATGTCAGAGTTCCTCAAACTAAAGACCTTTAAATGTTGTAATTCTTCCCATTGGCTGAGTTTAACTAAATACAGATCGGTGGGGACTTGTGTTGCTGCAGATCACACAGTTCTGCCTCCTGGGAATGGAAAAAGAGAAAAGGAGTGAGAGGGGGTCAGGAGTGGCAGGAGGAACCTGTGAAGTCTATTTTACAATATGAAACAGAAACAGAGAATGTAGAATGATGAGGTGATCATCATTTAAGCAACATACTCCAATGACTTAAGAAATAGTTAATTCCTGTTTTTGCAACCCAATGCATTTGAGTAATCAACTTTAATTATTCTGTACCTCTCCCTTTTTCTCTTTTCCAAAAGGAAAAAAAAAAAAAGAATCAAACTTAGATTTACTTATAAAGAACATTATTTAAAGAAATATAATGATTTGTAATTATCAGTTAAACCAAATGATGGTGTATCTCAAGTCAATGTTTTCTTGAAATAAATATCATTATACTTTAAAATTAATAAACTTACACACTCGTGCTTATTTTCTTATAATAATGCTATGAAGCACCATGTCATAAAAGATGAAGATGAGAGACCACATGGAAAGGCCAGTCAGTCATCTCAGATCCTCCATGTGAGGCCTGCTCAGCTTATAGCTAACAGCTGAGTGACCAAAGGTGACACTAGCAGAACAATCAACCAATAAATACTAACATAAAATAATAAGAAAATCATAATAATTTTGTTTCAATGCACCTGTGTTTATTTTTTTTCTGACCATTAGATAACTGAGATAAAATGTTTGAAACTAGCATGATACCAAAAATAAAAAATAAGGTTCATGGCCTTAGATTTGTTTCAGGGTGTCAGGCAGAAAATGGAGAAATGATGAAGTCACAGGGTTAAGTCTGGAACAAAGGCAACTTGTCTTTTGCCAAATGGAAACATTTCTAAAACCATTGCTTGCCATGCTAGATATACTGTATCCCTTTAAAAAAAAATAAAAGAATTCTAACATAAAATAAGTAGCTTACTAAAGGAAACATACATAGAAACTGGTCTTGTTTAAATCTGATTAAGACTCCAGCATTCTTAATCAGTTACAAAACCCAATATTCTTCAATTACAATTTTAAATGGTATTTCACACTCTTAAAATTACTCACCTTTGTCATGCTTACATGGGTGATTCAAACTACAATTAGATTAGAGTTAAATTTAGCCACAGAGTAATTGACTTCCACCTGACATAACACAAGGCCAGGGTTTGTTTACATGCTCTCAAAACAGGGCTTGTCTGGGCCTTAGTATTTAGGATAACACAAAGCATTGGCGTCTAAGCTGCCCTGTCACCTGTCAAAATGATCACGAATGCCTGATTGGAACCTGCAAGTTGGTTCACAGTTCATCTTCCACGAGCACCTACAGATGAATGGGCTAATAGATGGACTATCATATAACTGAATGGTAGGGCCAGGTTGGACTTAAGTTGGAGTCATATAATTGACTTACATTCATTTTTATTACCTGCCTGTGGCCTTGAAATAAATACACTGAGGAATAGTTAATAAAATCCTCTAATGCACAGTGTTCAGAGGCAGAAAGCGACTGGCTGCAGTGTTTTCTAAACTTACTTCTTGCTGATTGCCAGTGGGTGGCAATTTTCAGGTTCTAGATGCATCCTCTGATTCTTGACAAATGAATCTCTGAACTTTCTCAAGCCAACAAAAGAGAGAATGCTTTAGTGTCATATAATGTAATCATATATTAACATATCTTACTTACTATTTTTGCTATATTTTATCCACAATCAAGAGACAGTTTATGGAAAGACATTTAGATCAGGAGTTGGGAATCCAAGAGCGAGTTGAAGAGTCAGCTTGACATATACAATAAGTTCATTCTGTTATTTCTTATAAATGTACACGCCTGTGTGTATTCATGTACATGCGTATCATCTTAAGACAGAACTTGCTATACATGCATCTATGAAATCTACTTTAAGTAATTAATCTTTAAAGAATGTTATTAAAGGACCAGTAATCCTCAGTTTAATGCAAAATTAAAAACCAAGAACAAATTGATGAGCAAATTAATTCATTCTTAACAGTATTGTTTTAAAAAGTTCTCTGCATGAAATTAACAGAACATGTCATTTCTTTTGTTTTTATATCAGGAAAAAAAGTAAAAGAAAATTTCATTAAAAATAATAGCTGAATAACAATGGTGAATACAGCACATGTTGTTATTTTTGAAGCGGTTTCTCAGGGTACAAGCTACGGGCATAAAAATTTCTCCAATCCATGTTAACACAAATCTTCCTTTTTAATGGTCTAGCAATAGGCAACAATAGGCAACAGATATTTCAGGTAAGACATCACATTTTATTTTGGTCACATTGACAGTGGCTTATTTTAATTTTATTTTGTTTTATCTTATTTTAAAGAAGAAAAGAAAAAAGAACGATAAACATAAAAGACTCTAACAATATAATATTTTCCCCTTCTCCCTATTGTCTGTTCCCATCTCTCCCATCTTAGTTCCTTTATCCTTTTAGACAATTTCTTCCCACTTTATTTCAGACTTTATTTACTCTTCTAGTTTCTCACACTATGGAGATTACATTATGTCTTGCAAGAAGGACCCACTGTTCCAAATATATCACACCAAGAAGCTAGCAGTAGGCAACAGATATTTCAGGTAAGACATTACATTTTATTTTGGTCACATTGACAGTGTCTTATTTTAATTTTATTTTATCTTATTTTAAAGAAGAAAAGAAAAAAGAACGATAAACTTACCAATGAAACCGAGTTTAAAAACAGGTTATCTGGATCGCTAAAACAGTTGATACTGTATGTATCATCTTTGTAGCTGGTGTTCAGAGTACCACATACAGGCATCATATCTTGTCCTAACAGTATTAGCACAAAACATTCTTTTTCAAGGAATTAAAAGAAACTAGTTGTATAACTATCTTATGTGTCTTATGTATGCATGTATTTTTTTTTCTTTTTCTTTCTTTCCCTTTTCTCCATCACAGTTGGTCTTTCCTTTTGAATAGTTTCTTCCCAGTTGAAAATACCTATTGTACATTTGCATCCTATTTACTTGTTCATTTTTTCATGCTAGTGAGACAATACAATGTTTACACAAATTGGTCTGCTTAATTTTACTTTAATGTATAGTCTCAAGTTGCATACATTTATGTATAAAATTCTCAAGTTTATTTTTCTTTATGGAAGTGTAGTACTCCATTATATTAAAAATTACAGTTTTTAAAATTCATTCTCAGTTGTTGGGCATCCAGGTTGTTTCCAAGATTTAGCAATTACAAATTATGTTGCTATGATCATGGGTGCACATATGTTGTTATGATATGATTTTTTTTTTTTAATTCTTCTGAGAAGATTCCCAGCAAGGGAATAGTTGGTTCAAATGAAGCCTCTCTTCCTAGATTTAAGGAATATTCGCACTGATTTCCACAGTGGTTGCATCAGTCTGCATTCCCACGAGCGTGGAGAAGGGTTCGTTTTTCCCACAGCCCCTCCACCATTTGTTGTTGTTTGGTTCTTTGAGAATAGTACTTCTTTCTGGGTAAGATGGGATCTGAGAGTTGTTTAAATTTGCATCTCTTGAATGATGAGTGATGTCAAACATTTTTTCATATATTTATTTGTCACTTGTATCTCTTCATTTGAGAAGTATCTTCTCAGCTACCCATTTTTGGATTGGGTCTTTGAATTTTTTTCAGTTTTTTATATGTTCTAGACACAAGTGATTTGTCTGAGGGACAATTGAGTACATTTTTTTTTTCTCACTGTGTGGGTCACCTTTTCACTCTGTTGATGATTTCTTTTGATGTGCAAAAGCTTTTTAATAAGATGAACTCCCAGTTGTTAATCTTTGAAGTATTTCCTGTGCAGCATGGATTTTACAGAACATATGAATTATTGAATAAAAATAGCTACTTATTATTGGACATTTAGTTAAACTTAGAAGTTTCTCTTGAGATGTTTCTGGAATGTTTGAAATATAAGGAAGCTTGTGAAATTGTTCCAGTGCAACTTAAATATATATTTCAAACAACAGAAAGCAGTGCCTAGTTTGGTTTCTAATTATTACAGTAACAAATCATTGGTAAATTGGTAAACACAAAATTCGTTCATTTAAAGCATTGGAGTTTAAAATAAATACCCATGTCTATTGCTTCCTGAAGCCCTAGAAAAGCATGCGTTTCCTTTTCACTTTCTAGAGAATGATCTCCTGGATAGCTTCTTGGTCCATGCTCTGAAGAATATGTGTTCTTCTTCCGTGTTCTAGTAATGCGTGCTCTCTCGTTCAGTATTCTAGCAGATGTGAGCATTCCTGGCTTAGGGCTCACTTCCTATCTACAAAATCTGTAGTGCATCACTTGAATCTCGCTCACTGTCTCTGGCCCTCGGGGATTCCTGCCTCTTTCTGTGAATACATTTCACTCACCCTAGTAATTCTGAGTAAGATCATATCTCAAGTTGTTTTAATTAGTTCCATTTTAAAAACGTAATGTACTGTGTAAAAACAGCACATTTATGAGTTGCTGGTCTAGAACGTGAACATCTTTGGAAAGTCATTATTCAACACACCACAGTAGTTTAAGGGGATCATTTTCATCATATAACAAGAAACCAGATTGGAATATGAAAGATTAATAAAGATTTTTCTTTCTCTATAACTCTCTTTTTCTCTTTCTCTGACCTTTCTTCTATGCCCACGATAGCTGTTTCATTCTAATTATCATATGTACATTTGTTTTAGCAACAAGGACAGAGAGAAATAAAAATTTGTATTAACATAAAAGCATAAGTAACAAAAATTATTTCACAAAAATCATATCTAGATGAAGTAGGGAGAGAGAAATCAAGAATTTAACTTTTCTAGCCAGAAATTTAGAAATGGAAAAGGAAGAATGACGTTAGACTTCGTGGATGTTTGTGTGTGGATGTGTGTGTGTGTGTGTGTGTGTGACATCTGATACTTTATGCCATATTTCAATACTTTGTAGTAGGAAAATTTCCTATTATTCTAACTTTTAAATTATATGGAAATGTGTCCTACATGTTTCTCTATTTGAAAAAGAAATATTTTGCTAAATGAAATGATTTCATCAGCCATCTTTGTGAGAACTACTTTAATAAATGTGATTTCTTTTCAGAAGAGCAGAGAATTCATTTCCATATTTACACCCTCATGCTATACACAGTTGCATTATTTTTATGTAACCCCTGATTATTTGTTTTCCTCTTGGGACAATGAGCAGAGATCTAAGAATGAACCTCAAGAAATTAGGTTCTGAAGCTTTCAGCTCTCTATGAATTAGAGCTGTAGCTTTTCTGGTTTCAGACTTCATGGTATGGTAACCAAAGGGCTGTCAATCAATTTTGTCTGCATACATTTTCAGAGTGGAGAGCAAAGAAAATGCACCCTGGAAATGTATTTTGAACAGTTCAGTAGAAGAGAGGTTTTCTCTCAGAGGAGAAAGGCATTCAGCAGGAGTTAAGGTCAGAACTGACGTATTTCTGTCAAAATGTGCCCAGATTTACACTTCGGAGCCTTGAGTCATCTTTGGAATCCCCTGCCTGTCCTCCTCTGAACAGGGATTTGAGCCATCTTGACCCTCAGGGCACTAAACAAACATGTCTTTCAAATTGGCTTAGTTTAAGACACAGAGAACTCTGCACAGCGTTGTTCATATCCTTCGGTACAAATATTTAGTAACTGATCTTCATTATTTGAACATTTCAATAAATGCTAAGTTTTATTTTGTGCCTGCCATTGAACAGGACAATGTTTTAAATACCAAAAATATAAACCATATGCTTCTCAGATTCAAAAGCAATTTTTCCACTGAGACATTCCACATTTTTTGAATCACTGAACACAGTGAAAGTCAATGCTGGCAGTTTTATTTATTTTCATGTTAAGTAAATGTTGTATCATGGCCACAATTTAGCTTGTTTTTTCAGGTGCATGTCAATTTCACTTTTACCCAAGAAAAAGGTGAAATATATTGACTACTTAGTTTAAAGACATTATTTAAAATTTGCATTTGCTTACTCTAAAACTAAATCAGAAATTATCATATTATCTTTGGGGACAAAATTTTAATTAGATGGTTCTCTGGAGTTGAAAACTAATCTATTATAATTTTATAGTTATGAAATTAAAATAATACATTTTTCTAGGTAGATCAGTCTCCAATATTTAAGAATTCAATCACAATTTATCTGTTCAAATTAAATATCTGCTAATGTAATTTCAGCATTTTATAATACATTAGGTAGGCCCAGAACCCCCCCCCCCCTTTGGGTACCAGAAATCAAACTCATGACCTCGCACTTGCCTGGCCGATGTTTATGCAGCTGAGCTAAATCTCCAGCCCCTAGAACTTTCATTAGAAACATAAAAGTCTTCATCCTAAAGTATATAGCCCAATATTATTTTTAAAGAGAAAAATTATTTTACTTTTTTTTCATTGCATAGTTTTCTATTCTATTTGAGTATGCAACAGCCTCTATTTGAGCCAAGATGGATTTGTGAGATTGCTAATAACCAGAGAACCAATTGAAATACAACAAAAGGTGCCTTGCTCTGTTCTTTCTTCTCACTATGTTTAAAAGAACTTGCTGTTGGGCCAAGGATTTAGCTTAGTAGCATAAGCACTTGCCTGGCAAGCACACGGTCATGAGTTCCATCCCTGGTACCAAAAAAAAGAAAAAAAAAAAAAAAAAAAAAAAAAAAAGAACTTGTTAGTTTTTATATCAATAGGCATCTATAATTCTTTAAGGACAGACTCATGTTTATATGATTTGATGATTCTCATTTTCTAAGTTATATTCCTATGCAAAAGGTGCTTAAGGCATTTCCTTAAGAGAGAAAAGAAAAAAAAAAACTATAGCAAAATTACTTCATGCAGCCCTTTCTATGTTTCTATTCAGCTCTCACTCCTATTCTATGTACCAGTTAATCAGGTTAATCAGACAAACTAACAAATCTCTAGAATATTTCCTGCACAATCTATAGTATAGTTTCCTTTAAGTGCCCTTGTATCCACTGTAAACCTAGGCAACATGTGTTATAAAAACATATGTTTTTATTTGTGTACTATTTATTTCTACTTAAACAGAAAAACTGCAAAAACTGAAAGAGTATGATCAAAGTATCGTTTAGTATCTTCTAGTAAACAGGCATGATTCTGCTGGCGAAAGCTCTGTGTCATTATGATGTTAGTTTGTTAGTTTAGAAAAAGATTTAGATATTTTTCACTAATTCACCAGAGAAATATATGTTTTAAAACTTTAACTTACATGTGTCTGATAATGAGTTATATGGTATTGCTTTTTGAGTTGTGCATTCAAAAAAGAACAAAATTTATTAGTAACTAAAGCTATGTAGCATAGCGAGAACATAAACATGTTTCTGATGCTTCTACCATTCATTTGATCTAGACAATAACAAAAATAAATTTCTATGGATTATCTAAAATGTTGTTCATTTATCATTCACATTACAATTAAATGGGATAGAACTCAACTAAATTTCTTTAGCAAAAATTATTCACTGGACAAATGACCTTTTAAATATTTTGTTTCTGAGAATATTAAGGTCAAGTCTGCACTAGAAATGTGAAAACATAACTAAGACAGATTTCCAAGATGCAGTAAAGCTGAAAGCTCTCTGCTAAGGCAAGCCAATTGCCTGGCTATATTACAAAACCATAATGTGCATGACTTTTTCCACCAAAAAAAGGGGGGAATTATATTATAAGCCAAGTCTGTCAGAGGATGTTATAGAGATAATAAGATAATGTCATTTAAGTGCTTTCAGTGTCTTGGATGGAAGAAGATAAGTTTTCTATACTCAGTAAAAGGAGACCCATGATCACTAACGTTTCACCCCACTAAATACACCATCTTTAGAAAAGTGATGCTATTAAAATAATGATACCTAATGCTCGTCTATGAAACCTATGATGGAGCCACGTTCATCAATATTAAAGACATGAATATGTAGCTAAAGTTGGTGAGCATCTCTAAATCACCAAATCTCATAAGATTAACAATCGCACTCAAGGACATTTACTGCAAAACTGTCTGTAGACATAAAAGGAATCGCCAAACAAAATACATTTTAAAATTAAAAAATTCTTCCAATTAATGTACATTTAGTAATTCTAAGTACAACTAACTGAGAGTATGAAACCTGGAAGCTCTTTTAAACTGTCATTTCCTGCAACTGTTCAGTAGAAATCATTAGATTTAATACATTCAAGTAATGTGTCCTCTGAGTCACCACATTCAAGAGACATAATCAATTTTAGTTGGGTCAACCAAAGTGAAAGGCATATCCAAATCTTACGTGGCATTAAATAGGCTATGACCCTCCCTTGAACTGCTATGCTTTACTTTAAATTTAACAAATAATTAATTAGCTATGCTGTCACTGAAATTTATCAGAGGGCATCCCTTTTTCTTTTTTTCTGGCCACAGTTGTGATTAAAATTGGTTCAGTTCCTTGAAATGTGAAGATTCCTATACAGACACAGTAAATCAACATATCTATACATGCCCACAGCCATAATTAAATGATTTACATTTCCATGAGGAAAACTGGCAAAATGATAAACCTCTTATAACAGAATCAGTGAATGACTGGAAAGACCACGGCTTGCTTGGTAGATCACAGAATCTTCTTGACTCCATCAAATGAAAATAGTAAAAACAAATTTTGCTTCGGTAAATAAAGTTGTGGTAGTTCTCTGTGAATTTATTTTAAATTCAGTAATTATTTAATTTTACAAAATGTAGTTATTTTGAGGCTGGGGATTTAGCTCAGCGGCATAAGCATCTGCCTTGCGAGCAGGCAGTCGTGAGTTCGATCCTTGGTACTGATAAAAATGAAAAAGACAAAAAAAAAAAAAGAAAAAGGGAAAAGAAAGTGATGGGAAAAATGGAAACATTTTTATTTTATGCTTTTGTAATTAAACCCCTTCATATTTAAGTCATATAACATTGTTTGTTTTAAATATCTGTAGCCTAAACCAGCTTAATTTGTACACGCTCTTTGGAAAGAAGCAAAAGTGTGTGGACTTCTGTTTTTATCAAGTGGATTCTGAGTGGATTCTGACTTCACTGGCTTGATTAGCAGTAGCAGCCTTGGGAGCATCAGAACTGTGTAATTTAGTCGGAAACTATATATGTGAGGTTGATATAATTTTCATTCAGTGAGCTCCAGTGGTGCTTATCTTTTAAGAGAATATATATCTTTTTTAAAAAATTTTATTTAAAGAGAAAAAAACAAAACAGAAAAAAGGGTAGTAATAATACAGGATTTCAAAAAATGAACACTAAGAAATCACTAGTTGATAAATGATATACTGTCATCTTAGAAATAGTTGTTCAAGTTACAAAATTAAAACATACAGAGTAGACATTCAAACTGCAAACAGACTGCAAACAGTTCTGTTCAACTATCCAACAAAAACTTAGTAATATGATCATCTATCTTACACACTTAAACATACATGCAGTTATATCCTTTAGAGCACTTTCTTTTCCTCTCTTTTTTACAATAGCAATTACATATTTTGGGTTTTATTAGTCCTACAGTTTTTATTACTTTTTACACTACAGGTACAATGTGATATTTATAAATATGATTCTTATTTATTTCGCTATTGAGGATAGCCTCAAGTTGTCTCCATTTACCTATGAAGGCCTCAAGATTATCCTTCTCCATTGTATAAAAATACTACATCTTTTTCATCCACTCCGCAGTTGATGAGTATTTTGGTTGTTTCCAAGATTTAACTATTACAAATTGTGTTGCTATGAACATAAGTGAACCTATATCACTGTGACATGATCTTTTCAGGTTTTCTTGGAAAATACCTAGGAGGGGAATAGCTGAGTCGAATGGAACTTCCAGTCCTAGTCCTCTGAAAAGTATCCATAGTGATTTCCACAGTGGTTGCACCAGTCTACACTCCCAACAATGGAGCAGTGTTCCTTTTTCCCCCACAGCCTTGCCAACATTTGTTATCAGTTTATTTCTTGAATGCAGTGAGGTGAAATCTCAATGTTGCTTTAATTTGCATTTCTCAATTGACCAGTGATAGTGAACTTTTCTTCATGTATTTATTTGCCATTTGTATATCTTCATCTGAGAACTGTGTTCATCCCAGATGCCCATTTTTGGAGAGGGGCTCATTTTGAATTTGGAGGGGGGTTAATGTTTTTCAATTCTTTATATGTTCTGGATATAAGTACTTTGTCTGAGGGTTGCTGGCTATAATTATTTCCCATTATATGATTTTTCTTTTCACACTTTGGTGATTTCTTTTGATGTGCAGAAACTTTTCAGTGATATGAGATCCTAGTTGTTGATTCTTTGAAGTGTTTTCGTGTGCAATTTGTGTTTTGTTCATGAATTCTCTGCCTACCCCTATGTCTCCAAGACTTTTACCTAGCTTGTCTTCCAGTAGATTCAGTGTTTCTATTTTAATATTGGGATCTTTGAACAATTTAGACTTTATTTTAGTGCATGGTGATATGCATGGATCTATTTTCAGTTTTCAGCATGTGGAAAGCCAATTTTTCCAACACCATTTATTAAAGAGGCTATCCTTCTTCCTGTGAACATGTTTAGCACCTTTGTCAAATATCAGGTGGATGCATGTCTTTGTAGTTGTGTTTGCATCTCCTAATCTGTTCCATTGATCCTCAGGTCTGTTTCTTTGCCAGTACCATGCTGATTTTATCACTGTGGCTTTGTAGTATAATTCTAAGTCAGGAATTGAGATGCCTCCTTCCTTGCCTTTGTTGCTCAGAATTGCAACCATCTCCAAAAATGGGCATCTGAGAAGAACACACATTTTTTTTTTTTTTTTTTTTTTTTTTGTCTTTTTCGTTTTTCTCTATACCAGGGACCGAACTCACGACTGCCTGCTTGCAAGGCAGGCGCTTATGCCGCTGAGCTAAATCCCCAGCCCATAACACACACTTCTCAAATGGAGATATACAATTCCCCTTACTTACGAGGAGTAAATTTAAATTCTGAGACAACTGATTTTAGGGAGTATTAAAGTAATCACAAGAGTGAACCAATGCAAGGAAACACTAAGATGGCTAACAAATAGAGCAACTGATAACCTAATCTAATTCATAATTTTGCTTCAGTGCTCCTTCTTTCTTTTTATTTATAAAAATATAGAATTTACCTTTTGAGATTAAATTAGAATTGAGAAATTTGGCATTTACACATTTTGTCAGGGGCCTCAGACTTTTACTTAGGACAAGTGTGTTAATCCCAGGATTTAGAAATCTGGGGACATTGCTGAAACAAAATCAGTGAGACACAGTTCCTGGCCCTGTGCAGTTCGCATGCTGAGACTTTCCTCACCATCTGCTTGCTGTCACATCTTAGTTTTAATTTTCTTTCCTAGCACAATTCACACTTTACAGAGACTTTCATCTATCTTCAAATTTTCAGTTTCATTTTTTGAGAAAGTAACATCTCTTTAATTCTGAGTTTTAATTAATGAGGAAAACTGTCCCACTATTCATACAAATCATTAAGGTTCACTATATCGCATATATTAATATTAAATTCTCACTTGGCTCTACGTTTGCTTCATCCTCTTTAAAATATAGCCAACTTCTTGTCTAAGAGTTTTTGAAACTAAACTTACTCTAAAATACAATCTACTTTGAAAGCTACCAATTTTACTTAATTATCTTAAAACAGTGACTTTCCTCATAAGCCATTTTGTTTAAAAAGCAGCTTTCTCCATTACATATCAGTGGGCTCAGTTGCTGTTTCCTAAGTATTTAAACATACGGATTTGTAAGGTGTTTTGTGTGTAGTATTTTTGACGTATTTTGGAATACCAGGTGTCATATTTAGAAAATTATTTGAGAACTATTTCCTTCTGTTCTATTTTATTGAAAGTATGTATGTGTGATGTTGTTTCACCTAAAACATTGCATATTATATTTATATCAAACATAGTTTCTTTGTTTTAAACAGTTTATAGATTGATTTTGACATTTTAGGTATTGGGGATTGAAACAGGGCTTTCCCTTTGAGTTTCAACCTCAACACTTTTGATTTTTTAATTTGATATAAGTTCTCACTAAGATGCTCAGGCTGTGCTTGAGTTTTTTGTTTTGTTTTTTGGAAGCTTTTTTTTTTTTTTTTTTGAGACAGGGTCTTGCTATAAAATTCAGGCTGGCTTTGAGCTCATCTTGTAGTCTATGTTGGCCTCAAACTCAGAGTAATCCTTCTGCCTTCAGGCCTCCTAAGGACTGGGATTAAGACCACATGCCAATGCCCATGGTGATTTGCTTCAACTTTTGATCCTCTCACCTCAGCCTTTCAGGGTGCGGGGATTATGTATGTGTAGCACTACACATGACTGATAGTTCTACTTTGTATTTTAGGTTTGTTTAATTTAGTTTAACTTTAGTTTGTTCCTTTGAGGCGTGGTCTCACTTTGTAATTCAGGCTGGCCTGAGTTCACTACGGATCACAGGCTGGTCTCAAACTCCCAGGAATCCTTTTGCCTCCCGAGTCCTGGGATTACAGGGGTATGCTACCTACCATGCCTGTTTGATAATCATACTTTTGAAAGGAAACTTTCAGTTCATCAAATTGCTGAATTTATTATTAAAAAGTTATTTTTAAACATTATTTTTAGAATTATTTAATATTATTTTGATATGATAGATTTTATAGTGTTTAATATCTTGTTGTCAATATATCTTTTTGTCTCAATTCATCCTGTTGATTTTTAAAAACTTTTTCATAAAGAACAAAAATATTCTTTATTTTGTATTAATTTGTCTAGTATGGCAGTTATTTTTCACTTATGTTGACTTTCTTTTACTTTCAATTTATTGTTTTTCTTTCTGTGTTTTTGTTTGTTTGTTTTTTTTAAAGCAGTCTTAGGGCCAGGAATATCACTTTCTTGGCAAGTGTGAGGTCCAGAGTTTGACTCCTGGTACACAAATAAATTAAAATAAAACAGTCTAAAACAATGTTTTGAGATACAAAATAGCTTTGTTAGCACTACTTCAACTGTGTCATTTGATTTCTGAGTTTTGGTGATTTCTGAAATATAATGTTGTTATTGAGCCAGATTTAAATCTACAATGGTCAGATAATTTGTTCTCTAATATTTCAGCTCTTGATATATTGAGACTTTTTTTTTATAGCACACCACACAACTTATCATGAAGAAAATCAATGTACAAAGAATTTCATTGGGGAATCGAAGGATGTCTGTGTTATTGCATAAAGGAGGGCAAAAAACTGGCAAGAAACAGAAGACAAGTGAAAGAAATTGTGCGCAGAATTAAAAAGAGAGAAGTAACTAAAAAGAGAAATTTTTAAAAGACAAGGAAAAAATAGAGAAATAAAAGAACAACAAAGTTTAAAAGCAAAGCCAAAGGGCCAAGGAAGATTATCAGAGCCTCGGGAAACCTGTGAAGACACAGGGGAGAATTTTTTTTGCACTGAGGATTGAACTCATGACCTCATGCTTCCAGGGAGATGCTTATGCCTCTGAGCTAAATTCCTGGCCCAAGGAGAACTTTTTTAAAATCTAAAAATAACGTTCATACAAGAAAACAAAAACAATTTAAAAATACCCAAATAAACAAAATTTTAAATAAAAGCAAAGAAAAAGAAATTTCTCTATGATTCAGGCCTGTGCTTATCTTCTGGGGCTTACATTTTTGTAATAGTGTCCGACGTTTTAATGTAACATCAATGAAATTAACTCAACTGTTTATTTTCTTTGTTATCACAAAACAAAAATGATAATTCTCCCAAATAATTCAGGTAATAGTTTTTAGTAATGGAATGTCTCATTTGTTCATAACCTCTTTTTAGAAACTCAGTTTTGTTCTCATAATTATCATAGAAATTCAAGCATTTTCAGATGGCATGAATTAATCCAATCATAACTGAAAATACATGAAAGTCAGAGAATTTTGAAGAGGTGCTGTCAAACCATCCCTTGTTTTTTAGGCTGAAGTGTAATATAAAGAGGGAGAGGCATGAATTGTTTTAAAACATTATCAAATCACCATAGTAGAAGTGTTTTTGCATCAAGATAGTGTCACTGAGGCGATGTGACCTACAAAAGTGAAGATCATGAATAGTCAGACATACCTAGACAGATTCTGGAACATCAGAGCCATGAATTACAGCTTTGCCATCTATTACAAAGCTACTATTGAAAGCTATTCTTGTTTAAAAGTCACCAATATAAAACTGAAGGTAAGTAATTCTGAAAAGGCCGCAGAACATAAGCTTACCTACTAGATAACCAGATGAAAGCACAAGTGCTTTTTCTAGTTTTTTCACACTAAACGAAGGAAAAATATGTTTAATTACCTGAGCCTTACAGAAATATAATTTTGTATATAAGACAAAAATAATTTGACTTAAAATTTTTAACATCATCTTTTCTCCCATCAAAGTAAAAAATGACTTGAATTTAACATGATTAAGAATAACTTAAAAAATAAAACATATACAATTTCAAAAGAAACCTTAAAAACATATATGAAATAAATGGGCTCATCAGTCATACTTTGTCAGAGAACAGTCCTACCTTTCAATAGTATAAAGTGTTGATACTGTCAGCATTTTTAATGCAGTAAAAATTCTATGAAAATGCTTCCTATGAACTTAATCAACTTCATTCCAAATGCTGTTAGATATTTATTTATAATTTTTCTCAATGCAGTCTGCAAGTTCTTATGATTGGATTGTCATACTAAATACAGTAACTTACAGCAGACTGAAAATTTTGACTAGGCAATCATGTTTATCAAGCATATATGTTGTCCATTATTTGTACCTGCAAGAAGTATTTTCTGTTTTTAACCAACTCAGCACAAATAAGCAATGCTTGTTTGCAATACCTGGTTAAAAAGAACAGAGCAGGAAATAAGGTAGAGATCCATTTTTGTGTTTAGGGTCAAATACAATACAGCAAAAGTGTATATTGATACACCTTAATTCTCTCTTTAAAATTCTATTCTTCAAAGTGTGAGTATATATTTTAAGAACGCTTTATTTCATTTTTTAATAAATGATCCACTTCATTATCTTATATTTGTGTTAAACTATTTAAATAAAGAAATCAATGTTATACTTCTTGCTTGAAACTGTAATATGAAATACACAGTGCAGAAGAATAAAAATCATTCTCACTAGTTATATTAGAAAGAAATAAAAATTACATATGCAAATGAAATTGGAGGTTAAGGCTGAACAGTAATGGCGAAGGATTATGGAGGTGATACTCTACAGTAACATCTTAGAGTCTCCTCTCCAAACTGAAATAACACGTTTGGAGAAGTGAGAGAAATGGACTCTCATCTGCATGAATAGTCACATGCTTAATAGTGACCCCTGTACTTTGCTTTTTGTAGCGAGAACAAATCCGCTGCTATTAGGTTCTGCCATCACCAGGTTCTGAAATTTTACTATCACTTAGTCTCTACATCGAGAAATTTCTATACATTGCCACTAATTAACCAGATTCCATTGCAAATTTTAAGCATTAGAGGTAAATATATTTCATAATGCAGTGTATGTTTTCTGAAAGGCAGACAAAATATTAAACAGTCATTCTGCTTTAAATCTACCTAAAATTTTAACACATTTGGCTAGAGGTAGAATTCTCTCCTTGCCAAGAAATACCTCTCAATAGGATAAAATTTCTGAAGACGTACATGGAAATTAGTAATCTGAATAGCTAATAGATCTTACGTTAGGTTAAATTTTGTGCAGCCTCTTCTATGTTCTTTCTTTTTATTTCTTTGTTTTACTATTGCCTCTTGACATTATTTTGATAATAATTATTTCAGTAGTGGAGCACTGGTTCACAACACTGATTCTATTTTACCCTATGCACTAACTTTCAGATGCAATAAAACCCTTCAATATTAATATTTTATTTGCACAATTATTACCTCAATGCCATGGGATTGAATCATATTGTAGTCTTCTGTCCCTGTTTTGTGTAAAAAGAGAAATTATAGAAAGCTGATTTTTAATAAAAACAATTGGAGACTTTATCACCTTCCTCAGACCTTTCATCATCACTTGGTATTTAAATCATTCACATTCTCCAGCTCTTTGTCATTATCCTTAGCAGTGAACCTTCCAATGTTTAAACTTGTGAAGAGTGCTGGATGAACAATATTCTATGGTTCTTAGCAATAAAAAATGGTGTGTTTAACTTCATATTAGATTGACTTTCTAAAATTTGAAATGTTTACTGAGGTATATACAAGTGGATTTTTATCCTTTTGTTTACATTTGCCATGAAATACTTATAGCATCCAAAAATAGCAAAGCAATTTCTAGACATAGATACTATTTTTTTTTCATTTTGTTTTTTGAGGCATTGCTTCATTATGCAGTTTAGGTTGGACTTGCACTCACTTTGTAGCTGAAAGTTGGTCTCAAACTCAAAGATCCTCCTGCCTCAGCCTCCTGAGGGCTAGGATTACAGGCATGTGCCACCATACCCAGCTTAGACATATATACTTATTATTGTTGACATACGCATATGTACTAGGGAGAAAATGATATATATTTAAGTAGTATATATATAGTAGTAGTTAAGTAGTATATATACATATATATATATATAGATAGATAGATATATAGATATAGTAATTGATATTTTAGTACCAAATATGTTCACATTATAAAATTGTTATATTCTCTTTGTAATCTTGTAACTTTGTGAATTTAAAAATTGAGTATATTTATTATGAAACATTCTTCAATATATTTATAATAAAAGCTCTATAGTAAGGAGAAAAACAATATTGGAAAAAATGAGAAACATGAATGAAGTTAAAAAAAAAACAGAACATAGTTTACATCACTATCATTTTGTTTATTTTTCAGCAAGAGTAATTGTCTTATTGATATAGGGGAATAAAAACCCCAACCTGCTGTATGTTAGACCTCTCACTTAGAGACTTACCAAATCTTTCTTAGAACTTCCTTCGTTTGGTAGCAGGAAACAGAAAGGAAAGATTCAAGGAAATCTAAGAAAAGGCTCAATCAATTTGAATTTGCCCTTTCTTAATACTAAGTTTACCAAAAGGAAAATATCCTACTTGGTAGTGCAAAAAAATGTTAAATAACTCCTTATATGTCTTTATTTTTAATGTGCAAGATAAGGAAGCTTTTTATTATTATTAATTAAACAACATTAATTAAATATATTATAAATTAATTAATTAAACAGCATTAATTAAATATATACCAGAATTGTATTAGCTTAAAAGTAATGAAAAAAAAGAAATAGCTCTTGCCTAAACATTCACTGATTTGTTCATGAGACATATGTCCTGACCAACGTGGACTTGTTAGATCTGAGATGGAAGCTAAGTTGTCCCACTTATCAGATCCATTTGCTATTTTAGGCAGGCACTTTTTTCTGTGCCTTGTTTTTTCTTGTTGGTAAAAAAGGAGCATGATAATATCTATCCCTTGCCCTTCTGTAATAACGATCAGAATTGCAATACACAGGGGAGTATCTCTTAAAGCAGAAAAAATATAACACTAACAGTACATGAATGTGTTTACCTTATGTGTTATTCACTGTCCCATCAAGGGACAAAGCACCTAAGACTGTGTTTTGAAGAAGAGATTGATTTTGGCTCAGGGTTTCAGACGGTTCAGTTCATTCACAGATTGGCGGCTCTAAGGCAGGAAAGGCTTATTAGAAGATCAAAGTGAAGGAAGTCTCTCATCTCATTACAATCAAGAAGAGAGAAAAGGGAGAACCCAGGACACGAACACACCCTTTAAGGTCACACCTCGAGTGAACCACCTCTAAACAGGCCCTACCTTGTAACAGCAGGTCAGCTATAGCCCACCATAATCCAATCACCTTTTTAAACATGAGCCTCTTGGAGGCATTTAGATATAAACCGTAAAAGATATAGACAGATCACATACTGGAATCCTATCAATGACCCTGTGAGGAAAGAACTACAGTTCATAGTTTACAGTTCATATTTAGAACTTTTCACACTTTGCCAAACCTCAGACGGTTGGCGTGGCTTGTTACCGACTCCCACCCATAGTGATGGGATGCCTCCGCCCTTCAGCATTCACTGCCACAGCTGCCTCTGTTTCCTTCTTCTTTGCTATCAATGATGTGGTTATTTTACACACTGAGGTCCAGCAAAAAAGTCACTTCAGATGAGAAAATTTTAGATGCTGATTTCATGTGGCAAGACTATTTGTATATTTTTAAAAAAACATTAAAATATCTATGGACATATGTAATAAACCTAGCAATACTAAAACCATAAATGTTTCCAGTGAGTGTGAAAACTATACATTATTCAGGTCCTTAATTAGAGAAATTAAAGCTGGAATTCTTGTTACTTCAGATCACCACTGTTTATTTTCAGGTTAATTGAGGAAAGTCTTACCAAAAGGCAAGGAAAGAAACACCCATCATATTTCATAAAACATGACTTATAATAAAATGTCTTTTAAAAATTAATTGGCTTTATAACAATGTTTCCAAAAAGCAAATGAAGTCAGCATCATAAGTGAACAAAGCAATACATTTAGATGTCTTGCATAAAGTTGCCATGGTTTGCTAAATTTTGGAGACTAACATGCATTTATTAAATAATTTTCCTTTTTGTACCCACTGTATTATATACTGAAGTAAGTATAAAAACCAGAAGGGGGAAAAGCCTTTTACTGTATTTCTTCTTATGTAGCAAAATCATATAATTAAGAATTTAATAACTATCTGAAAATATGTAAAAGAATAATTTATTCCACTTATGTGACTAATGAAAAAAATTATAGAGGCTTGTTTAGATCAACCAAAATGGAAAATATGTATGAGAAACAAGAATATTTTCATTGATTCTTCAGACAAAATTAAACTTTATTATACTTTTATCAGTTGATTATGAAAATTAGTTTCATTTTTCAGAAAATTAAAAAAACAAAACAAAACAAAACAAAAAAAAAACAAACAAACAACAACAAAAAAAACAAGTCTTTGATTAAGTAGCGAATGGTATAGTTGACAAGTTTCCACGACGTTAATTTAGGAGAAACAAAGTTAGCAAAAGTGGTTAGCAGCTTATGGTTCAAATCATGAAAAGTAAGAAAATGGAATCACCCCACAAAACATCCCCACAAATACCAAACTTCAGAAGACCCGGGCAGTGATGAGTGAGAGTGATAGTAGGTATGTGATCATTTTTCATTACATCATTGAATTATGACACATGCACAATAGTAAATTGTATAAGTCAGCATAATTTTAGAGTACATTCATTAATTCAGAGAGGAAATACAACACACAAAGAAATCAGGAATTATACTTATTTCCTCCCTACTTTCTTCATTCGATAATTGCTTATTGATATTATACTACATGAGAACTCTCAACAGGAAGAGACAAAATGAATAAGAGATCTTCTCTGCTGACCAACACAGATAATGGGAGAAGATAAGACTATGGGTAGTTATCGCTAATTTATGTGGAGTAGAAGTGATGTGAAAGAGTACAGAGAAAATGAAGGCATTATCTAATACAAAAAGAATGTAAAGTTTCTCTGCAAGAAATCAGGTAGGTTATTTGCTGTACCTAGAGGTAGGAGGAGGAAGAACAGGCATTTCAGTACTAGGACTCTGGTGAAATAACCTGACAAGAGTAAAACTGAAATCTCTTTTGAAATTAGCCTGTATTCTAGTACTGGAAGGCATATAAGAGCTCTCCCTTCCCCTCCCCCTCCCTCTTCTTGTCCCTCTTGGTGTGTGTGTATGTGTGTGTGTGTGTGTGTGTGTGTGTGTGTGTGTGTGTGTGTGTGTAAAGTTTGGGGGAGATTGGGGAGAATTACAAATTAGTACCAAAGCATGCAATTTAATTCTTTTTTCCGGTAAGGCTAAGATGAAACCTTTAAAGCAGATTTTTTTTTCTTTGAGCAAAAGATTGATATGAAAGCATTGAAACTCTAATAGGAAACTAGCAGAGGAAGGATAGACTGAAGAGAAGCAGCTTTGAAGCTAGTAGAAGAGTAAAATTGAGCAGCTACAAAATCCAGATTAAAGGAGGATAGAAAAGCTCAAAACAAAAAAAGGGACACAGTCCAGGAATAAAATCAAACAGGAAACAGGAAGAATAACTTCGAATTTTAAATGACTGAATTGTCCTCCTGGAAGTGGAGCTTAGGAAACAGAATGAACGGTTCTGTTTCTGGTCACCTTCAACTTAGGACACAGGATAAACTAAACTATTTGACCTGTAATTATAGTTGATAACAAATACATCACACCGATTTTAAACCAAATTGACATTGAAAATTTAAATGGTTCATAATGGTTGAATGAGATTACTGCATTACACGATTACCTTCATAGCTATCTGAATTGATTCCCAGAAACCGGAGCTCATAATAAAAACTTTCATCATTAAAGCAAGTTGCAATATATTCTGCTACATTTCTTTCAGTAGATACATGTAAGGCAATTTCTATGTAGGGATATTAAAGATTTAACACTTTAAAATTTAAAACATTTTACTGTATATTTAGACACATTAATAAACTTGAGTTATAAAACAATAATTGGGTTTCACTCTAATAATAATCTCTTAAATTCTTTACGTAAAAAAAAAAAAAATGCCCTAAAAATTGTCCTGTTGTAAATCCACACCTGTTTCTGGGAATTTTCCTCTAATGTCAAAACCATGATAAAGGTACATTTGAAATGAAACATCATATACAATTGCAAGTTCAGTATAATTGCATAACCCCTCTTAATTATTTGTTTAATAACTCTCAGTCCTCAGAAGGTCACAGAAATTAAATAAGCAGAAATATATTAGCTCATCTATTCCATCCCCTTCACGGTGCATAAACATTCTCCATTAAGAAAAATGTTCTACTAAAAGATTTTGAATTTTCAATTTGCGTGAGTTTGTCCTTTAAAAATATACCTATTGACATGTATTGTAGAATAAATTACTTTTTTTACCGTGGCAATGAGATTTTATGTGAGTGGGGACACAGAGGTCAATGGCCTCTAGCGAGAACACTGCTCAGGTACATAGGATGCAGTTAAGCCATCAAATATCACAAAATAATGTAAATAGCAACGCAATGTATCCATTTATATGTTGACTTAAGTTACAATTAAAGTCAACACTTTTTACAGTAAAATTTTTAGAACTTTCTAAATAATTCAGCTGCGGAGATGAGATAGGCAGAAGTGTCATAAAACATCTAGAGGTTCCAGATTAAGAGTTCCAAATGAAGAGAGACAATTACGTGCACAAACTTAAACAGCACATGTGCACAAGACAGATAGAAAATTACCATGGATACAACACTCTTAGTATGTAATTTTCACAGTTTTTTCTTATCTCAAATTTAGGTTGTCTTCTCTAGGTGTGCAAAACTATGTTCTGCCTTTTGGTTGCACAGTATTCTCTTGCACACTTGAGCTTGTCTTACAATGTTGTTTTGCACATTTTATATATCTCATTTTTTGCAAAATATTTTCCTGTGTTTAACCCTTAAACAAGGGGATGAGCCTTATATTCTTCATTCTGCAAATGAATAAGCAAGTTTTCATAATTTAATATCATTACTAAATGATGCTAGCAATTAAGTCTAAAGTTTTCTACCCTCACCAAGTATTCTTTCCTCTTTTGCTGAATGCCTCTAGAAGGACCAGATCTTTAGTGATGCTTCTAATATGCATTAGAGCAAAATTTAGAGCCAACCAGACATTTGAAACGACTTCATAATTCTTAACAATTACGGTAAAATGTTAAGTGATGTTTGTGTCATTCAGTGAATTTTATAAATATCTAAGCATTATTTAATATTTTTAAAACAATAGATAAGTATTGCATGCTTTTCTTTAAAAATTACACTCATAGTACTTAGAATTGTACTTCAAAAGTAGATACCATAAGAGGTCTGAAGCTGAAAGTGTGTTCTTTTATTTTTAAACTATTGTTAGTATGTGTTTAAAGTATATAATGATGACACTGATCATGGGAAACTGGTAAATGTACAAAAAAAAAATCTTAATTCTTTTTTAATCCCCATTTCTCCTCTCTTCCTTCCTGTCTCCTACTAATGCCTGGTCCTCAGTCCTTTTGCTAAGGATTTGTGTCTATGTAATGGTTTTGTTTCCCAGTTTTGAAGAATTTGACTCTCTCAATCTCACAATTGTTATTCAAATGATATTTTTCAAGAAAAACTGAAATGGTAACACTGTTGATTTTGCTTTTGATGAAGATAATACTTTAACCATCACTTCTCAAATGGAAATACATGTCATCAGCAAAAATCTCACATGTGACAGGCAAGTGGTATTTAACAAGTGGTACAGCTAAGTAGACTGTGGAGAAAACAGTTATATTTAAAAGTAGGGCAGATGAAAATTAGATGTTATGATGACAATTTATGCACATTTTTTGAGAACAATATCAAAAGTATCAGTTCAATGATCCACTAAAGGGGAAAAGAAGCCTAGATACATCAAGAGATTCATAATAAAATAGATAAATAGAATATAAAACTAAATAAATAAAATCCAAAATTGTGCAAAAAGATTAGATGAGTGTGTAGGTTTTTTTTAAATCTTTTTGATGTCCAAAAGAATATTAATATTAAATCTCTATCACTCACGGGCTTTCTCCAATATGAAATATATCCACTTTTATTATTAAAATTTCCAAATAACTGATAATGTCAAGTAATAACTTGTTTTAAAGAGTCATTAAAGTCACTGTTGAAAAAAATGATTTCTCTGATTATTTTGAAAGGATGTGCTTAGTTAAGAGGGAATTCTGCATGCTGCCAAATGTTCTCCGGTAATTATTCTTATTGGGATGAATAATTACCCAATCCATTAATCATGATTCTGTTTTGAAAACTTCTTTCAGTTAAATGTGTTCTATTTTGATAACACCTTACACAAGGTGCTATATAGCACTTAATAAAATTAAGTTCCAAATATATAGAGGATTTCTAGTTGGGAGATTTAAAAGAAAGACGTAAAATACAATGCACATTAGATAATATGTACTACAGACACATAGAATAATACAAGTCGTACAATGAATCCTGGATGCAGAGGAAATTTTAGGCCACTGAACCCATCCCTGAATAGAATTCATTCAACCTTTAATTCCATTATAATGTTATTTCACTTACTTAGACTCTAAAATTAGGTCATATAAACCATTACTAACACATGTAAATTTGTATTAAAATACAAGGAAAACAAGGCATTGTGGTGCTCAGTATATGACAGTAGGCATGATAAAGCAAACAAGAAAGTATAAGTATACATAGCTATCAAATTCCGTTTTCCTCAGTGGTGCTTTCTACTTGCTCTCATTGTTGGGTTCTCTTTTGCCCTCAAGTCACCATTCCAGGAGTGTGGTTTAAATCTTTCACAAAACGTGAGGGTGATACAGGGGAATGAAACTCCCAACCTACTGTTGGAGCCATTGAAGCTGAATACATGTGCAGGGCTGCGGCATGGCCCACGCATGGCTGAGCTGGCAACAAGGAAACACCTCAGGGGGCAAGATAGGCTGAGGACACCTGGAGAGGTTCTCCCAGGACAGTTCTCTTAATTAGCATCATCTCTTGCTCAGAAGAGTCCTTGAATCCCTCCCAAGATCCTGCTCAGGTTTTCTGTGTTTTCCACTCAACTCCTTGCTTGTTCTGATTAATTACGGGCTGCCCAAGATCAGTCAGCTGGGCAGGCTTGCAGAGTTACAAACTCTGCAGAAGATCTGAGTTCTCCAGGAGCCCTAACGAGCATTCCACCTGCCTCATTTCTTTAGGCCTTTGCCTTTGCCGTCTGGGGGGTTGGGGATCTAGGGAAAAACCCCAACAACCTACTGTATGTCCAGTACCAGTTTGTGTTCCCTAAATCGAAGAGTAAATTTTAGGAACAACAGAGATTAAGAGCAGAATATAATGAGTGAAAGAAAACTTCTGTCTGAGGGACAGAAAGGATCTGGAGCAGGTTGCCAGCGAGTCTGTCTTTTCTAGGGACTTTTATAGAGTAAAATCATGAAATGAGATGGGTTCAAGTTGGGGAGAAAGGGAACTTATGAGATGGGCATGAGGTGGGACAGAACTATGGCTAACCAATAAGATTAATTGCTAAGGTAAAATTGATTAAATCAGGAACAAATGGGGAAGTGAGTGGGGCATGCTTAACAGCAGGGACTCTTCCTGTAGGGGGTTGGGATGGTGACTCCTGATTCCTCAGGGCCATAGAGACCTATTTAGAATACCAATCCTTAGGATATGGGCGCAATTGTTTATTCTTTTGTCTTGAGGCCTGGCCCACAGTGAGAGATGTGGGTCTCCCCCACAGTTACTGGTATCTGGGCTTCAGCACTGGCTCCTTGGAGGACCTAGCCCTGTCTCACTGCCTATTATATTTCTAACTAACTCAGCTGCCTGTAAGAAGAGGGGGAGATCATGTCCTGACACATTGCTGTCTTCCAGGTAATTTTAAGAGGTGCATTTCTCCCATGAGAAATCTGAAATTCAGACCTGTGCCTCCTTTCTCTATTGTTAGGCACTGTTTTGTGGGACATACGCTAGGTGACTAAATAATAAAGTGTGACTACAGTAGCACAAGAAAATAGACCTGCACTGGAAATCTGAGGTGAGTTGTCTGAATTTGCTGGGCTTGACTTTATTGGTAACGTCTTTGCCAGATTTGTTATGGCCCCAGTTGGCCACAGTCAGGAAAGCCAAGGATGGAGCATCTAGAATCTGTAGAAATGCTATAAAATATGAACTTTCCCTCACCATAGCTGAGTTGCTTACCACTGCCACTGCTGAGACTAACCATCAACAGCAAGGTCAGAATCAAGTCAGGAGCAGGGTTTGGCACTCATGGGGCCCATGAAATCAAGTGATGAGAGGATAATGCTAGGAGATGCTTTGCAGTATGGAGACATTAGAGATTTGTCCACCTAAGAATAAACCTTCTGTATATGGATTATTTTTCTCCTCAAAGCTTGCAAGGCCTCTATAACAACCAGCAACCTTTGAAATCTGGATATTTTATTTATTGTAATTATATGCATGGCAGAGCAGGGAGAAGATCTAGAAGTTTCTATAAAATGTCTGCAAAGCCCATTTTGTGTATGCTGCCAGTGTTAAAAGAAGCACCATTCTTTTTTTTTCCTGTTTTCTGTCTTAAAGTGTCATATATTTGGTAGTGGAAGGAGAATGCCTTAAAACTAGTAAGTGTGATGCATATACATAAATATATAAGACCAAGATTTTCTGCCCTGCAATACAGAAGAAAATATAAGCAAGTATGTAAGTGACTACCGACTGGGATCTGAAAGTAATTCAGGGTCCTGGAGAGAGAGGTCTTATCTAACCCCTTATTTTGCTTTGCTTTACATCTGTTACCTCTCTTCTGTGATTATTTTTCATCATTTTAAATTCAGATCACTTTTTAATTGTTTACTACAGCATTGGAATTGTATTCAAATTTTAAAACAGATGGAATACACTTTATTCATTGTACCCTCCAAAAATTATTATAATCCTTACTTATACTGAAAATCAGTTGATTAGATAGGGGCACTGAAGAATGTCAACTGTAGTGAGCCAGGTTTGTTCTGTATATGAAAATTCCATGGTTAAGAATATATATATATATTTTTATAATATATTGAAAAGGATGATCAACTGTATAACAGACACACACATCTGATGCAAACTATGAGAGAGAAAGATTTAAGGATGATATGTTGGTTTAAGTGAGTATCGAATTAAGTGACTAAATTAGATCATCAAAAACAAATGGGAAATTTATTTAAGACGAAGATAGAGGAGATGCTAATTGCAACTGGGAATGCATGCTCATATCAGGAATCAAATAACTCTGTATGGAGGGTATAAGGGTGTTTGTTCAATCTCTAGAGGAAATTTGAAATCATCTTTTCTCCGAGAAAGGTTAATTTGTGCTGTACATGTAGGGTAAAATGAATTTTTCACCAACCCAACTAGACTACTACAAAAAGTGAGAATGGAATAGAAAGGGAAAATTTTCCAGTAATAATAAAAGCAGTCATTCACAGAACAAAAAGGGCATACGTTCTTTCAGTTCTCATCCTTTGCCCTTAAATTGTTCCACTGCGAGCAGTTGCTATGTTAACATCATCCTGAGTGATTGAGAGAAGTTACTGAATCTTGTGTAATCAAGAGAAAAAGCTTATTTCATGTTGCATGTAGGCAGAACAAGCCACAAAGCTTACCTGACATGACTGTTTTGATTTTATGAGAGCCTTAGCTTCTGCTGCTCCAACTCAGCACAACTGAATAGGAAAATACAGTTAGAAAGAGTTTCGTGGGCTATCTCCTCACAATAAGTATGATGTTCTAATTAAGAGTGTAGCTATCAGACTAAGCAAGGCAGCCTCAGACTAGAAGACTGGCCAGCTATGTGAAGCAATTTGGTCTTCTAATGCGTCTTCACATGTAAACAGAAACTTCATCACTATCAAAGGCTCTATGAGAAGACTCTCTAAAATTTTGTGGTGTTAATTTATTAACCAGTGAAGTAATACAGATTGTGATATAAAACAAGTCAAATAGAAAAAAATGCAGCTAGTCAAGGTGTAAGATGTCTAAGAATCCTGTTCCACCTCATATTTCTCAGTGATTTTTATAATAAATTATTTCTTGCTTCTATGGCAGATTGCACAGTGTAGGTGGAATGATCTGAGAATCTGCATCTACAAGTTGTAGTTATGGGGTATGTGTCTGTGTGCTAATATGCACGGTTGTGGTACCAGACTTTATTCCAAAGAAATTCTCATTGACTCGTATTTAAAGTCATGCCATTACTAACAGAGAACACATAGATACGGTGAAATAGTTTTGCCCTATGAACTGCCGAAAAGATTCTGTTTCTATCTAATTTTGAGCTTTATCATCAACAGACATTTACGAGATATTTTCTTAGTCAGACATGCTTTTATATTACATGCTGTAAAATCAGAATTCAAAATTACCTGAGTAAACTTATTTTCTTTAACAAGTGCTTTATAAATATTCATTTAAAAAGTCATGTTTATAAATTGAAATGATCCTTTGTAAATGACCAATTACAATCATTTGACAAGTATAAATACACTTTGTGGCAAACAATACTCTGATTTATGCAGATCCCATTAGATATGACTGTGCACTATAATTATCCTAGTGGACTATAATTTTGCCTGCCCAGCCATTTAGAGAGTTTAATACACTCAACTGAGACTGCATTTTCGAGGCTGTTTCTTATGGTGGCAATGATGTATGTGTCACCGCCCTCTCTAATTCTGTTTTCACTTGAATAAGTAATCTCAGCTAGAATCTCATTCATGTCATTTTGCTCAACCCAACAGTGCCAACACAATAGAAGAATAATATTGAATGCATCACTTTTGCTCAATCTAAAATTAGTTGTTTGCAAACTTTGTTGATTTTTTTTGATAGCATATTTATTCATTCAAGGTTAAACACATTGGAAGTTAAATTATCACTCTGGTGAAGATAATTGCCTCTTTTAGAAAGTACTACTATAAGAGCAAGGTGTTAATGTAGAAATATAGATGTCAAGATTGAACAAAAAGTTATTTGTCTATTTTTCTTTTTAAATTTATGACTCATCATTTTATTTGGTAGGGAAATTTGTTTTTACAATTTAATATGTTTCTAGTTAGAGATATATCAATAGTCACACCTTATCATGAAAAAATATACAGTGAATTTAGAAGCTGTTTTCATGAAAGCAAAATAACAGGGAAGTTTAGATAAATCACCTTTTTGGGTAACATTAAAAAGTACGAGGAAAGTGAGTATATTAGATGACATCATGTTCATGCAGAATAGTTTGTATTAGACACAGGTTTTGATTTACTGTAACAAACAGTGGTTGCTGATAGCCCTATTTTCATACATGGCAGTTTTTTCATCTAAAGTTTTGCTGTTCTTACATTGTCCTTATTAGCTCATGTTACAATCCAAAAGTAATTTGCCCTACAGTAGAAGATTATGACATCGAATTAAGAAATTTAAAGTTAGATTTATACAGGAAAACTACTTTTTTCATAAGGCAAATCATTTTTCTTGGTCCCATCTATTTATTAACCCTACTTACTGAAGGTACCTAAAGACCATCAGTGGTATTTGTCCCTGAACTGCTTTCAACCAAAAAGCTCTGCTATTTGGTGACATCTGCTTCCTGGGTCTGCTTCTAGTACCATAAATGCAATGTCATTATTATGAGCCGTGCTGAGCTGACACATAGGACTCCAGGGAGGACCCTATATCTTCAGGATGGACTCAGGGATGCCCTGGACCCCGTGCTGTGCCCCACGCTAATACAGGTGATACTCCTCTCATATTTTGCAGTTACCATGAATGACTTTCAAAGCAATGCTAATTTTTCTGTAGGCATATCATGGAGGTTTAACAAAAACACTTTTCAGTTTCAATTTATAAACTACTCAGTGTATGTCAGTCATAAGCCTTGAAGAAATGTTATGGTTTGTGTCTAGATGCGCCCCTCCAAATCTTGCATTTTTATACAGGATTTTTTCCAAGATAGCTGAATCTAGAGTTTGTGATTGGTTCCTGGTTCAATATTGGGATTAAGTGTGGTAGAATTAAGGATCAGTGATTGCTGGATCAATTCGCTAATTGGAGTGGCATGTCCCAGTAGACTGGATACAATATAAGGGACAGAAAGAGGCTTGTATCTCCTCTCCCTTGTTTTTCTGTCTTCTACCACCAGGAAATGTTGCCCATCTGCCATGTGCCGCCCTGCCTTGGATCCAGCCAATTAAAGACTGAAACCTCCACAAACTGTGAGCTTAAGAAACTCTTTCTCCTTTAATTTTGGATGTCCGGTATTTTATCTTAGCAACAAGAAAAGTAAGTAGGACAGTAAGTATGCATGATCTATTCAAGATGGGGAAAAAGTATGAATTATAAACAACAGGTGACAGAAAACCAAGAGAACTTTAAAAAATTAAAGTCCTCTAATTTTAGACAGGTGTGCAAGACCCCGCCTTGCAGATTTCCCCCCAGGTTTGACACTTTCTCAGGACACTTTCAGAACTCATTCTCCTGCAGCTCTTCCCACCTGCTCAGTTCACACTCTGGAGTGCAGACAGGTTTGCAACCCAGTGAAGAGTTTAAGTCAAGCTTACCACGGACTTAAAATTATACAGGAGAAAGAGTACATAACGTTTTCGAATCTGCGTAAATTCTTAAATATGCTGCTAACTGCTTACTCTTTTATTTTCTCTTATCTCTAAAGTGTTTTTTTTTTTGTTTGTTTGTTTCATTGTGCTTAACGTTTTCCTTGTTATTGTTCTTTGTGCTAACTACTTTTTTGATCACTTTATTGTCTATTTAAAGGGATTTTGTTTTTCAATTTTAATTTTACTTGAAATTAAGATTAGGAAGCAAGGTCAACTCATTCAATTTTTTTCCATCATAAAAATTGTGAAGCTTTTAAATTACTATGGTCTATGTCCCTAAATGTATGCTTAATTTTACAGAAGATGAATTATGCTATTTCACAGGGGACTTGAGATGAAGTTCTTCCCACACTGAGAAATTAGTTTGTGTATAATTTGTGTAGGTTTGCAGTTTTGTATTCACCTTTGAAAAATACAAAATCTCACAGTTAAATGCATTAAATATTAACCTCTTATTCTGAACAGAATAAAATGCTGTTAAGGTTGTTTTTCTTTCTTTTTTAAAAAATTTTTTATCAGTGGCATTGGCTCACTATCTGTGCCTTTTGTGCTCCTCTCCAGTGGCAGTCTCATGGTGTCCAATGGTATTGAATGCTTCCTAAATGCTGGCAGGACAATAAGTCCCAATCTAAGATATGAAATCAGAAGAGTTCAAAAATAAAAAGATTGTTCTCTTTCTCAGTAGGCTGGCTAATTGCATGTGCATTGGGTTCATTCTGGCTGATTTTTAACACTGATGGAAAGAAGGTAACTTTTCAGTACAGAAACAATTACCGCAGGAACTGCTATCCTTTACTGAATGAACAATGCTATTTATAAAAGAAGAAAATTACCAAGTTTGCTTCCCACTGTTAATTTTGCTAGGGTACTGAATTAGGATGACACTGCTGGGAGCTGCAGGAGACCTTTAAGATACATGAACAGGAAGCCGACCTGATGAGGAGCATTAATCATCAAAAGCTCTGGTTAGTGCACGCCAACAAGGGGCCAAAAGGGGTTGCCCCTGGCCCCCGCCTTGCAAGCGAGTGCACAGGATAATTTTAAGTAACAGCTTAAGTGACCCAAATCATTGATTAATTTTTGACTTGAATCACTTAGAAGAAACAAAATTCACAGTGGGAACCAAGTGCTTATGCTAAAAGAAAATCAACAAGAAAATTAGTCCATCTCTACTTTGCCTTTCCCTTCCCCATACTGCATCTAATTTGTATGTTTGTTGGAGCTGCCTTAACAAAATACAGTGTCACAGAGAGACTTCAGAGACAAAAAATGTTATTGTCCCTCAGGTGCCGTGGCTAGAAACTCTGAACTAAAAGTGTGGACAAGTTGGGTGCCTTCTGAAGAGTAGGGTAAAGAATACTGTAGATTTGCTGGTGATCTTCACAGTTCTTGGGCAGATGCTTAGATAAATCACCCTCATCTCCCTTCTCACATTCACATGGTGTCTTTTTTGTGGGTGTGTCCATTCAACTTCCTGATTTTAAAAAGAAAACTGTCAAGTTCATAGGATTAGGGCCCACTCTGAGGACCTTAGTTTATTCTTCTTTAGGAGATGCTGTCTGTCTCTCTGAGTGTGTTAGGATTTTAACAGCTGTTTGGAGGGGACACATATGCAGCTCCCAATGTGACTGTCACAGAACTACAGTAGACATCCAAATTGCAATTTCTAAGTGAAACAATTTCAAATTTGCTTGTTGAGAAAACATATACTCA
This sequence comes from Cavia porcellus, assembly GCF_034190915.1. Lineage (NCBI taxonomy): Eukaryota > Metazoa > Chordata > Mammalia > Rodentia > Caviidae > Cavia > Cavia porcellus. Next base: position 32,245,567 of record NW_026947497.1, read on the forward strand.
TCAAAAGTCCAGCAAGGGGCAGAGTATGGAAATATGTGCATGTTAAAGCTTTCTGAGACATTTGCAAATCAAAACGATTTTCTTTTTTCTTTGATTTACCATACATTGCTCCTTGAAAGTTAGCTCCAACAGCCAATTTTTTGCATGAGTCAGTATACTGTTGAAAATCTTGAAGAAATTATAAAACACATTATGGGCACAGTACACCAGTCAAACATAAATACTAGCAGACAAAAGGTACACAAGATTTATTCTTTCACAATATAATTTGTACTTAGCAGTTCTTTCCTTTCTCATGACCATAAAACAAGTAGTTTAAAATGTTTCCTTGTATGAATAAAGTTGTTGTGATTTGTTCTAAAATGAAGAACAATTTTTTAAAGAATATACAGTATATGACTAAAGGTAAATAAAATTTTCATCAAAAGAAGAAATTGTGAAAGGGAATTCAAATAATATGAGCCAGTACTGGAAATAAGAGAATCATATTTTAAAATTTACAAGCCATGTAACATCTCTATTGTTATAAACCAACTGCAGGAATAATCATGTTACAAGGATTGCTTTTCCCTTTATAGGTAGTAAATGCCAAGCCAAACATGACAATACTTTCAATCATCAGTGTCTATGTTGGATTTATCTTGAAAATGAATGTTTTCTATATCATCCATATATCCTAGGATTGACAATTATCCTACTAGAAAACTGTTGCTAAAAGAGCTTAAATTAAAGAATATTTTGTTCATTTTTAAAAAATGTTTTAAGTATGCAGCTGTGAGATATCTATTCACATATACTTAATCTTCCTCTAATGTCATTAAAAATATAGGATTTATGCCTGCCTCAGGCTATTTCCAGGGGTTAGGTGCTGTGGAGCAAATCTAACCACTGACCAGTTCCCATATTCAGTTAATTAAGTGAAAAAAAAAAAAAAAAAAAGAATCTTGAGTCACTTATAACATTTGTAACTCATTTCTTCTCTAGAACATTAGGAGCCTTTTTAGAGTATTGCATAATTGCCCGTTGCAACATCTGCCTATGTTTAGTCAGAGTAGGAATTTTAACATGATATATTATAATGAAAGAGGGCCATGTTTCAAAATGTAAAATAGCAACTTGCATAACTTACATGAAAGCTTTATAAAATTTCAAAGTACTTTTATCTTAATTTTTTTCTTTTACTAAAATTATTAGTGGAACCAAACCATCAGATATTAATTTCATTTATAGAAATAACTCTTCTTTTTTGATATAGTTCTAAGAAAAATATTGATTAGGATATTGAATGTAATTTAATATTTAGAGTCTCAGTACATTCCTCTTTATCTTCATAGCTAAATTTATGGTGATAGCATGGGTAACTCCTAACAAGACTTAGTTTAATATACTCCACATAATAAATAATCAATGTAGAGTGATTTAGTAGAAATATCAAACAAACAATTAATTATTCAAGCTTTAAAAAGCACAATTGGTACTTTTAAAACACTTAAAATTGGTCACACCATTTAATGATCACAGCAGCCCTAGGAATCAAGTGTGATGGTCATTCCCATTCTACAGAGAAGGAAGAGAGTACATAAATGTGTAATTTGACAAAGACTAGAAAGACTGGTTTTACACGTTGCCTGACTAACTTCACAATTCATAATGTAATGAGGAGAATATATTTGTTTTGAAAAGTGAAAATATTTTAAAATAATATTAAAAAGAACTTGAAATGCATTCTTATTTACATAGACTTTCTGGCATCTTTGCATCTTGGAGATTAAGTGAAGGGCAAGAATTTCTTGGACTTGGCCAAGGCACCTTCTAAGGTGTTTACGCTCAGGATTATGGGCATCAGATGTGCTTGCAAGGAGTTAGCAGGTTTGCGCTATCATAGATGTTTGCCTTGATGAATCTTTAAATAGAAAAACCTTAAGCAACTGGTCACCTACAAAAAGCCTCAGTGCCAATCATTTTCTTATGGTACCACAACTGTGGGAAGGATTTATGGATTATCTCACTTTAAAACATTAGTTAGTAGATTTTTAAAAACTTCAATGTATCAAGAATACCTAATATATTCTGAAGTGTAACCCAGCACATACGTAAGTATATGCAATGTAGGAGATATATTTTATAAAATAGAAATATACCCTGTGATGTCATATATCCTAAATGTTTATTTTGGTAGCAATGTTAATTGCTTCACCATGCTTGTTTCGTAAGTCTCTGTACTGGGAGAACTTTAAAATTTTAAAGCCACTATGATTTTTAAGGATAAATAACATGTGTTGTACAATGCTACTGATGTTGTTAGGAAAATAGCAGTTCTCTATAATTTTAATGAAAATTTTTAAAATTATGCAGCTGATTTTTGAGAAATGGGCAAAAGCATTCAATGTGGATTTAAAGTAAATAATGACAGTATACATAGATTCAAATGAAGATTTCATAATCATTTTATGGAGATATATGTAACTGATATGTAACCTTAAGAAGAAAGTCTAGTGCAAGAAAAAAAAATATCATTGTGGCTTCCCATGAAGTAGAACAAGAATGATGTAAATTATCTCTTGACTGTTCTTATAAGGGCAATAAAATCATTCATAAGAGACTCACTTTCATGAAATAATTATCTCTTGAAGGTCCTATTCTAAATATTACTACATTGCAGGTTATGGTTTCTACAGATGAACTTGGGAGAAGAATGAAATAATCCATAGGATAAATTACTGTGGTTGTCATCATTTGAATTGTGCTGTCTATGACATTAAAATATTACTACACAGTACAAGATGTTACCTTGTTTAAGCATTCATTAATATCTTTCCATAACCAAATGTACACATGTCCATGTTCTCATATTCTGTAGTACTGCTGGATTATACTTTGAAGATTTGAGCAGATGCATGTGAGTTTAGAGGCGTGACTATAGAGAAGGATTGATACATGATAATTGGACTGTGAATTTGTGGAAAGTTGCACATTTCACCCATTGAATAATATACCATAATACAAAGAGTTAAGTCATCATTAGCCATTTGACAATAAAAAAATTATTCGAATTTCTTTATTAGACAGAGAAGACTCTAACATGTGGAATTATTCTATTGCAAATTACCAAGAAGCCAGTCTTCTGGGTCAGTCCCACCACTTTGATTGTTCTGAGCATGCCAGAGAAAGGGATACCTGTGTTCCACCATTTTCTTTTCAGAACCTAGGGATTGGTGTAGCAAATGATCTAGTGACCAGAGGGGTGTTAGCCTGAACTGAATTTAAAATTCCTTTTGTATGGAAAGTATCCTGTCTAGTCTCCAGGACTCATGATTTGGAAAACTGGTAATGAGTCCCATCTTTATCTAGCTGAACTAGCAGCAAGATTCCTCATTTCTCTTGAGAATTCATTTTCATTATGGTTTATACGTTCCTCCTGTTTAAGGCCTAGAGAAGTCCCACTTTAATATCAGTCTTTATGCCATTTTTTAGTTAATTTAATTGTTGCAAAAAAACTCAACACTTTAAGTTAAAGGAGGACAAGTCTATTTTGATTCACCGTTTGTAGAGGTGTAAATCCACAGCTGGCTTGTTCAAAGGCAGGATGGCATGGCAGAGGTACATCTCACATGAGTAACAGATCATGGCAAGGAGAAGGTAGGAGGTAGAAAACCACACACTACAGTAGTAGCTTCTTTCTGCCTCTTTTATATTCTATCTAGGGTACCCATCTTTGGGCAGGAACCAAACCGATCAGGGAACTAGTTCAGTAATCGCACACCCTTAATCCCAGTGACCTTAATCCTAGCAACTGCTCCATGATTCAGTCTCAATATCACATCATCTAAATTCACCTACCATTGAAAAGCTCAACCTTTGGAATGCATGAAGCTTTGGAGTACATCTAGACATAAACTATAACATGCCATAAAAAACTTAATTCCAAAACAGTCATAATGGTTTCATGACAAGCAAAATTTATTACCCCTTTAAATTTTAATTGTTCACCACCAAGTTACTGATGTAGTGCATGAGATAGTAATCAATAAGGTGTCAAATAAATTCTAATCTGTATCTCTGTGTAAATATTTTAAAAGGTGTCTTGACCAACCTACATACTGGAACATGATTTGACTCATTATATAATACCTATTTGTAGATTTATTTTTTTGGAATCATCTTCTGATTCTGCATCATTCTGAAAAAAAATGTGGGTGTTTTTGCATATCAACTGTGTATTTCTTTTAGGGAAGAAAATACATTGTAAATTTTCTGAATCATTATAAGTAGCATTCTGCAACTTGATTGTAAAAAGAAATTGAAAAACATCTGTAATCATTACTGAAACACTAGATGATGTGCGTTCCTCTCCTCTCCAGCCACCAGAACACAAGACATGCAACCTTTGTGATTCCATCTTTAGAACGCATCTTGGACTACAAGAATATTACAGCTTCATGAAGAATCCAAATGGCTCTTTAATAGGTTTCCCAGGTTTCTTTGGAACAAAGAAAAGACAGTTGCATCCAGGGAAGCTGCACTTTCACAGCAGTCATAAGTGAATCTGATGAGCGGCACATCACTACAAAGGAAAATTTGATATTGTTCTCCTGCTGTTCTCACTAGTGCTACATTCTTAAGCCTCTAGGACTGAAAAATGTCCACTAGCATACCCGTGCTGTTTCTGTCAATGCATACTCTCTATCTCTAGTAAAATGTCAAAATTTCCTAAAAGTTTTCTGCTGTTTCATTGTGCCTAGATTTGACAAGAACTGTGAGGAACTATAAGGCAGATGTCTTATGAGACAGATTCCCAAGGGATTAATATCAGTAGGACAGTCAACATGAAATCTACATGGAAAACTAGGGTGACTACAGCTAGAAAAAAGTAATAGTGACAAACACGTCAGGATCCCACAGGATAGAACAAAATACTGAGAGTCAGTTGCTACATGGAAATAGGAACAAAATGGAAATGTGTCTTGTACAATCAAGGAAGGAAAAAAAAAATGATTAGGATGACCTGTAACTTTTCTTTTTTGGCCCAGTGCCTGGTAGATGATGAATTGAGAATGGCAAAATTTTGGAATGGACAAAGACATTTGGGATTGTCTGGGGTAAATAGTATTATGAAAGAGGTTGATAGAAGTGAAAGTAGTTGAGAATCTCCCAGGAGTGGATGAGCTTTGACCTAGAGGGTTTTCAAAGAAGACAGAAGCATGGACGAAGTACCCAGGGGACAAGCATTCTGTCTTAGTTACTTTTTCTCATTGCTGAGACAAAATACCCAACTCTTAAATTAAGGAAGGCAAGGTTTATTTAGTTCACGGTTTGTAGGTGTTTCTATCTATAACCAGATGGCTCCAAAGCAGAGTGGCATGGCACAGGGGCAATGCTTCAAAGAGGCAGAATACAGCAAAAGCAACAAAATCAAAAAGGGGGAACAAAACTTTTCCTTCCCTATACAGTAAGCAAGCTATTCCCCCCCAGGGTGCGTGTAACACTCACACCATCTCCATGCCTTCCTCTCCTGCAGGATGAGGATGCTTACAAAGGGGGGCCCTGGCCCCCGCTGAGTCACTTAGGTATACCTCTAAACTTATCAAGTTGACACAACAAACAATATCCTAGAGCCACAAGGGCATGTCCTCTGTACTCCAGGATGTAGGACTGCTGAGTTACTTAGCTAGGCTTCCAGACTTCTCAAACTGACACAATGTATGAGCCAAAACAGGCTCTGCAGAAGAGGAAAGAAGGTGAGAAAAGATGAAATGTAAGGGCACAAAGCCAGGGAGGGACTGGCAATCAGGCAGCCTCAGGCTTTGTCAGACCTGCTTTAATGAATTGACTAGGCTGATGTCAGAGATGTGATGCAGATCGGAAATTTACACGTGAGCATGAAGAAAACAAACGGAGGACAGAAACTGTTTCAAGGGAAGATTGGTTAGTTTTCTGCTGAGAAAGTATTACATTTAGAAGCAGAAAAACTAATAAGGAAAGAAAGCTACAAATCTAAACACGGTTTTGATAATCATATAAAAAGTTCTATTTTTCTGTCTGTACATGTATTGAAATACTATACGACAAATATCATCAATGACTGTCAATTACAATTTTAAAAATTTAGAAAAGAAATTAATGACACATTTTATATAAAATTTTATGTTGCTATTTACCTTTGAGGTAGAGTATACTGAAACAACTTGAAAATAAAATTGACATTTGTGTAACTATACATAGAAAAGTAACCAGAAATAAATTAGCTATGGGTGACATTTGAGCTCAAATTTTCATAACTAGACGAAAGTTAACAATAAAGATGGAAAGCATATTTTGCTTTCATCATTGTTTATCCCCAGAAACCTGGCGGATCTGTGACCAGTTGCAAAGTCATCAAATTATGCAGTTATCGCTTTTAGAACTCAAAATTATGAATCCAAATCTATATGCGGGAGATGAGAGAAGTGAAGAGATACTTTTCTCATCCACACCTGCACACAGACCATGCTCACAGCCCCTTTAAAATAGTGAGGATTCCTGGAGAAGTAATTCTAAAAATAAAAATACATAAATAGATTGAAAAATAGATAGATGGATAGGTGGATAGAAGGATAGATAGATAAATAGAAAAATAAGATGTTTGTTCACTCATTAAAATTGGTATGTGGGCATGCTGAGCAATATCACTTGTAAAAATTACATTTCAAATTGTCAAACACATGAGTAACAGTAACCATATGTGAGACATCCTCATTTAAATTAGTTAGGAGTTTTGAAATGCACAGTGATAGGCAGACTTGATGGTGTATGCCTATAACCCCAGTCTCGGGAGTCTGAAAGGCTGAGGCAGGAAAATTACTAATCTAAGGTAAATGTAAACCACTTAGAAGTCTTATCTCAAAAAAAAAAAAAAAAAAAAAAAAAAAAAAAAAAAAAAAAAAACAGTTGGGGATAGAACTCATTGTGAAGACCTTGGCTTCAATTCATAGTACTCCAAAAATGAAAAAAAAATAAATTAAGTCTTTATTTTGCCATTTGGGCATATTATCAAGAATATTTGTAGCTTTAACTTTTAAAACTTTAAATGTAGCTGAATCCAGTGAAAATATGAGGAAAAAAATCTATTTTCACTTAAAATATGCATAATCAATGTCCTGTGTTTATAAAACTATAGTTCCCTATTCTTTTACAGTCTAACAAAATGACTCATGTAAAGATGGCTTAATTAGTATTTAGACAACTAATATAATTCTTCAGTTCTGTGGTAGTGTCCAAGTCAGAGCTCAAAGCTGTGCTCTGTAACTCCGTTACATCAGCGGTGGTAGTGCTGGACGTGAGTTTGATTTTGGTCTCCAGATGTGGGGCTGGGGTCAGAGTTTTCAGCCAGCAACTATCTGTATGTCCCTGTCCCTTGGTGGCCTGCTCATGTCTCCTGAGCTGCGCGCCTCTATGATACTGCCCAGCATCTTAGTGCCCTCAGACAGAGATAGCCTGAGGCTCCTCTCAGTTCAGGTACACTGGGCCACTCCTGGCCTTTCAGTGCCTGCCTGCTGTCTGCTGGGAAGTCTCTCTCCATCTCCTTGAACACTGGGAGCAGGGCAGGGAGTGCTGTCAGCCAGTTCAGTGCCTCTGTTCTCTCCCTTCTCCTGTTACTGAGAGCAGGGTGTGTGTGTGTGTGTGTGTGTGTGTGTGTGTGTGTGTGCGTGTGCCAACTTCCCACTCACTGCTCCTCCTCGGCTGCTTAAGTCTCAGGTCCCTCTCTCTTGCTGTTGGGGACAGGGCAGAGGGAGTGGCGCTGTTCCACTCACTGCCATCACCCCCACTGCTGCAGTCCCTAACCTTGTCGCTAGAAGTTTGAATTAGCTGCCATGGCACAGGGAACAAGCAAGGAAAACAAAACCCTTGGCCCTTGGGGCTGGAGCAGCTTCCTGGGCACTTGCTCCTGTGTGAAATTTGCTGCCAAACCGCAGCATCTTCTCCTTTGAGGAAGTCAAAAGAGGCCAGGGGTCTTGTATCCCAAATCTGTCCTAGGAGGCTTGAGCCTGCCAGGCTATTGCAGCCCATCAGGCTTTGGGGGTGGGGGGAGGAACCTCCCAGAATAGCAGCTCTTACTCAGTCCTCAGGCAGAGCTCCCACAGGCAGCCCTGTGGGCTGCTTCACCACATCATAGGATCCTGCCTCTCTTCTGTTTGATGTACAGATCTCTTACTTCAGACTGATTTTGGCATCAGGATGTAAGTTCCTCCCTTTGTTCCAATTACCTGTGTTTTTAGGTGATTTTTTCTGATTAACTCTCACATGACTCCTCTGTGAAACCTGTTGAATTCCCCTTTGCTTGTTGGCTTTTTAAAAAATACATTTGAAGGCATCCTATTTTATATAGTGAGATTTAGGTTTAATTTTCTTATTTTCTAAATGATTAGTTAGTTGTCCTCATGCCATTTGATACAATTTAAATTCCTCACTCAGAAAAATGCCAGTTTAATCCTGCTTTATGATACTGTACCTAATCATATCATGCTATTTCATAAAAGAATTTTTATCTTTTCTCATAATAGACTTTTAGCATGTGAATTATAATTTTTTAACTTCATTTAATAAAACACAAAATAAACAAATCTATATTTTTTAGTTATACCAATCACCTCCTTCTCCTTCAGTATCACTTCACACTTGACCTTAATGTTGCATTGATAATTATAAAGATCAATATGTTATAAATGATAAGACATGCATTTATGTGCAATAATTCTGAAAAGCATAAAATGGTCCCAATTTCAAAATATTATTTCACGTGCTTTAATTTCATGCACCATAGTTCTGCGTTTGTTCTATATAACCTTGTATCTTTTAATAACTGTTCTTCTACTTGAATATTGTCAAAATGATACATTTTATGCTCACTAATTTTATAACAGGCCAAGTGTTCATTTTAAATATATAATTCTCATGTAGAGCATGATAAAAAAACACAGCAAAGTGGCACTTCTAGATTAGTCATTAAGCTGCAAACTAGTAACAGATTTGTAGAATTGTTCAGGAAATTAGCCAAAACTGTTTTATTTGACTCTAATTATAATTCTGTTCTTTGTAAACAAAATGATAATACTGACACAACATCCATAAATAATACTCTGTGGTTTCTCAGCGCAGTGATGGGTTTTCACGGATCCATTCACATTTTCTCTACTGGTCTCCCTGATGATTTTTAATTCAACAAGATTAACATTCTTTTCTCAGAGCACAAGGCATTAAACTTGATCCAATCTTTCTCACAACCAGCTACACTGAGGATCCATGAATAAGCTGCTGACTCTAAAAAGAGTTCGTTTCTGAACATTAAAAATAAAGATACAGTTATTCAAATTTGAACGAACAGGGAATGTTAACAACAATTCGTTGCAGAATCTGAATTTGAAAAATCTATATGATTTTAATTTTGAAAAGATAAAGATGATGCCAAACCCTTAATTATTAATTTTGTATTTTCCCCAATTGCTACATTTAAACTGTATTTTCTACTCTTTTTTTTTTTTTTTTTTTTTTTTTTTTTGGTCTTTTTCCTTTTTATTGGTACCGGGGATCAAACTCACCACTGCCTGCTTGAAAGGCAGGTGCTTATGCCGCTGAGCTAAATCCCCAGCCCCTGTATTTTCTACTCTTAACTGCCATAGTAGACTATAGCTGGTCAAAATGGATTTCTCATCCTAGGCATTCTTTCAAAAAATATACAATGTGTCTTTATGTTCTTTCATTATACTTTGCTCTCTATATTAATAATGCTGTAGTAAGTCTTCCATAATTTGTAATTATTATTTGTGTATTTAGGTCGAGACATTATAATTCATCTAAATATAGAATTACAGTGTTCATTTAAATAATACTGATGTGTCATTGTGGCTTTCTCTCTCCCTCTTCCGTTCTCCCTCTTTTCTTTCCTCCCCTTTTCTCTATCTCTTCCTTCTTTCCTACATATTTATAATTATATAGTATAATTATATAATTATTAACATTATATAATTAATCTTATCTCTGTTTAATATTAATATAAGTATATATTGATATTATATATTAATAATATAATACATAATTTTATTGATATAAATATGGTTCTGAGAATAAGTAGCTTTGAGGCCTAATAAGAACAGGTCTAATAGGCAACTATGATCCATCAGTTTATAAGTAATAACAATAATTAAATGCATTAATAGTGAGAGATTTTCTGTAAGACAGAATAAACTTCAGTGAAACTTGTTTTATATTTTAGCGAAAAATAGAAGAGAAACTGATTTAGTCTGTTGAATTTTTAAATCAGGCTTTGTGATAGGAAATGTCTATCAATTATATCATAGAAGCATTCATAAAAATAACAAAAATGAGAATTTTATTTAATGTAAAGATTAGGTGTCTTGATATCACTACTCATGAGGTGTTTGTTTGTATGTAGGAGTTGTATCCATACTTAATTAAAGTAAAACTTTACAAGATGAAGAAAATGTGTCAATTTGGGAGCATGGTTCTCATACCAGTTTGCCACTATTTCTCTCTAGTTCCTGTATAGAAATGAAGGATAGCAAGTCTTGTTTTTTTTTTTTTTTTCTTTTTAATTTGTTGTCCCACATACACATACCCTGTAATTCATTTCTTATGTTAAATGTCTATTTGTGATGAACCAAAATGAAATTTCTAATAGTTGGATGATGGAGGCATGTAAGCCTCTCAGGAATTTTGGAGTGCAGATCAGAAGACAATTTTGAACTTTAGCAATATCTACTACAGATGTAAAATTAACCTAATGACTTGATTCCAGTCTGCTCTTCAGATTTGTTATTCTGTAGTCATTTATGTCTAAACTTATTGGAAAGAGAAACAAGAATGTCACAAATACGATCTTGTATGCAAAACTGCGAATATTACTGAAGTGTTAAATTTCCACAGAAATTTATACAATTTATAATTGCAGGATTGCTTTTAAATATCTTTGTTATTTTGAATTGAACACAACACTTACATTTTTAAAGTGAAAATTATTGATATTTCCTTTGCGTTTTATTTGTGTTTACTATTTCTACATATGATTTTATCATTTGCATACATTTAAACAAAAGTATTGGTATTATATACCACACTAATATAAATTAATTTTAATACATTTTTATTATACATAGTGAGATACAGGCATGGTGATAATGAAAGACAAGGACAATAGAGTAGAATAATAACATAAAATTATAATCAAACTTATTGAAAATTTCAAGCACTTCTTAAAGTCTCTATCGTCACAGGTTTATTAGACTTATTACTCAGCTTTTCATTTATTGGAAGAGTTGGGAAAGGAAATGAATGCCTTGTGTATCAAAACAGTTAATAATCATACAAATCTATATAATGAAACAAGGTATTAAATCATATTAAAATTTAAATATACACATCTTTATAAACCTAAGCTGGTTACATCAACAGTACAGTTGTTCTCTTTATCAACAGTTTTACTTTCTGTAATTTTTATTATCTACTGTCAACAGCAGTCCAACAATATTACATGGAAATTTACAGAAATAAGCCGGTTGTGCTGTTGGATTGCTCACCCTGGTCAGTGGCCTGATGGCCTCTCTGTAGTCCTTGTCCACTCCCCCAGGGACCTGAATCTCCTCTTGCTCAGCAAGAATGCATTCTATGTGATGTGACGTGCACCCCACTTAGTAGCTGCCTCGCATGTCAGATAAACTCTTTTGGTAGCTGAGTTCTTGTGTTCAAAAATGTCTTTTTTCTTTCAATAAAAAATATTTACTTAGAAAACATTTGGTTGGCAACAAAACAGCTACAACATTTTCGAGTATGCCTACAGAGCAGGACTCAGTTAACAGAATGACAGTTATTTATTATTTCCATCACAGACAAGATTAAACACTACCACCCCCAGGTAATTTTACTGCATATAATGAGAGCCTATTTTTAAATTATATGATAATTTACAACTTTCATACTGTACCTGACAGCTAGTCGCTATATAAAATATTATCAGGAAAAGCTTGTCTAAATGTTCATTCAGTAGAGTGTTGATTAGATCCAGAAGATACTGTGAAGTTTACAGACAAATTTTACACAGCTTGCATTTCAATTTATCTATAAAAGGTTTTCATTATCTTAAATGATTTTTTGCCAAATAAATATCTACATTAGAACTGGTCCTTTTCATCGTTCTCATCTTCCTCATTTTCTTCATCTTCTTTCTTCTCCTCTTTCTTGCTTTTTTTCAGTCTCCATTTGGTTGGTTGAATCATGATATCCTTTAGCTTTATAGGCGCAATATCCCTTAATTTTTCTTTCAGCTCTTTTTTTTTTTTTTTTTTTTTTTTAATTTTTTCCATCAGGCTCTTTCTCGCCTGCAGCGGGGTTGTTCCACATTTCCTCAGCTTCTTTGCAACTGCATAAATGGATAGACTTAATTGGTTCCTTTTATTTCTGGGTGGTACTCAGAATACAATTAGGAGGATGAAAGAGGTCTGCTGGCATCCTCGAACTTCTTTATTGTTTCTCCTTTGTGAGAAATACGGGCATTCATTTCTTTTTCGTAATGGGCTTTGTGCACTTTAACAATGTCTTCACAATTCCTTTTCTCTTTTCTTTCAACTGATGGAGCACTTCTTGTAAAATACTGAGAAGATGGCTGAAGCATCAGGTGCGTTTTCTTGGGTTCCTCCTGGACAGTTTGCATGATGAACACATATGGTGACATTTTATGTAAGAGTCTTAAGAGCTCCTTTGTCCTTTTTAGTGATTTTTCCACCAAAGCTCTGAGTTCTTAGTGGCCATTCCACTCTTGCTTTCCGCAGTACTGATTCTAAGGAGCTCAAACACTGCAAAAATTGCCACAGGTCATCTAGTCTTACTAAGTAACAAACCAGTAGGCTAGCATAGTAGATGCTAGCATTTTAGAGATGTCAGAGGTACGTTGTGAAATGTTTTTAAGTGAAAGTACTGAGATACAACAAAGAATGGAGAGAGAGGGAGAGAGAGAGAGAGAGAGAGAGAGAGAGAGAGAGAGAGAGAAAGAGAGAGAAAGATTTTGAGAGTAAAACCACATTTTTATTAAAATATAATTATTCCTTTTATTGTTAGTTACTGTCAATTTCTTATTGTATCTGATATAAACTAAAGTTTATCAAATATATGCAAGCATAGCAAAAAGTACATTACACATGGACCTTAGAACTATGCAGGGATCAGGCAACTTTGAAATGTATTCTCCACAGGCAAATGAAGGAGCCCTTCCTTTTGTCTAGTGAATGGATTTTCAAAACAATTCTTTTTATTATTTTGAGTTGCTTGTTTTGTAAACTTTTATTAATATGAACTTCCTTCATTATAATTTTAACACCTCAATTTATCTTTTAATCATACATTGTAAAATTTAATGTTAATCTGTAAACGAATGGACTGTTTATTAATTGATATTTATCCTCATGTCATCTGAACTCTTCAAACATCATTTATAATCTTCATATTTCAAATGGTTCAAGAGGAATACTCAAACATGTAAATGCAGCACAATTGTACACATTTTTGAGTTATTATATAGTAAGACATATTCACCATTATGGGCTAAATAAAATAATTTCAAAAATAAAGTTTAATAGATGACTTGGAAAAGAAACTAAAATTCAGAAAAAATTAAAATCTTTGTGTTGCTTCTTTAAACTAGAGTTCTTGGTAGCAGTTCACAAGCAGATATGGTGTGATTGATTTTTTATGCAAAAAGCCAGAGTCCTCTGGTTTCGTGCTATTGATTGTCACCGACACATTTACTTGAAATTATTCTTCTTCATAGAAGTTCGTCAAAGTGAATGAATTTAGGATTTAGGTATCTCAATTTCTAACCATTATTAACCGTTCATTCAACTCGGAGGGAATTAATGATGGTAGCAGAAGTGCCCGGAATCCTATGACTTTGCTCCCCTTGTCTATTTAGCAGCTTGGACCTTTGCATAATATTGAGGTTGTTCAGTCAGAAACAGAATCCTAACAGTGTGGAGCAGGAACAATGGAAATCATTCAGACATCCTGGGACAGAAAAAGTAGTCGAGATGAACATACAATGGTATATTATTATTAATCAGGGCTGACAAACCATATGTGCCAGTCACCTATTCAGTGGTCTTTTTCTTATTTTCAGATACCCCTGTGGCATAACTTGAAGTATTAAGTGGCTTTTGAGCTTGGTGTACTGGAAGCCTAATTTCTTAGTTTCTTTTTCTGTGTTCCATCTATATGTTCTCTAGGTTAGTCAATATTCTTAAATTTATTTGTCTTTCTTTTTAATACTGAGAATTATATTCCTGTGCTTATGAGAGAGAACTGACTGGTAGAGTGATTCTAATTGAATAAGATATATTTAAGATGACAATTTAGTTAAATGTATTACAGGTAATATTTTTTTATAATTACAGATGATAGGATTAAAGCCCCCTCCTTGAAAAATTTTGAAAAGAATCTTATTCTGTGATGTAGTAGCAATCATGGCCAGGTGTTAAACTATCAATTACACAGTGTCAACCTTTTGTGGAAGTTCTTTATCAAATGGGATATACAAGTGATAGGAGTTAGAGGTTGCTAAAGAAACTTTACTAAATGAAAACTTTATTAAAGCAAAGAAAGAAATACCATAACAGTGGGTTGAGAAATCATGACTTCAGAGTGAGAAGAACAGTATGTTGGTTATTACCACACTGAAAAGATTATCTACTTATTTTTACATGAACCTGAAAGTTATTTAACTTCCATTATGGGAAATAGATAACTCTCTGGAAGGCTCTCTAAGAATTAATTGCACTTTCTTCACTTAGACCAGTGCTTCTCTACTGGGTCTTTACAGAAGAATCATTTGAATTGAATACAAACAAAAAATGTAAGCAAGAAATAACAAAAAAGTATTTAATTGAGTAGCAAAAGAATAATCAAATCAACCTTTTGATGTTGGAAACTAAGAAATTATACACATATTATAATATATCATATCCAGGTAGTCTTAAACAATCCTATAGAAATCTGTGTTTTTCCTTTTTTGAGACAGGTTCTCACTTGTAGTTCAGGCTGACCTTGAAACCATGGCAACTCTCCTGCCTCAGCCCTCTGAGTGCCAGGATTATAGGCATGTACTACCAGGCCCATCTGAAGTACCCTTTCTGAACTGCTGTATTTTTAAATTATATCTTGGCTTTCCACTAAATGACACAGTTAATATTTTGGTTAATAGACACAGAACATCGGAGATGCAATGTATTTCATTTAAAATAGCAATAAGCACTATTACTATTCGTCTTTATACTGAGAATTTCTATTGATAATGTATGTTTCCTCTGGTTGGCTTTTCTTGGGTCCCAGTACAAGAAAGAGATAATCACACAATAACATGCTGGTCTCAGTGGGTCAAGAAGATTGCACTTGGGGAAGCTGTGATAAACACAGACATAAAAATAATGAAATGATTAGAGATTTATTGCATAAGACAAATATAATAATGAAAATATTATATGGAAATGCTTGTGAAAAGAATGTTTCTCTATAAACCCAAGATTGATTTAGCATTTGAAAGTCAAATATATTTGTAATGTGTCATATTAATTGAAGAAAATAGGAAAATATATAATTCTTTATTTAAACAGAAATAACAATAAAACTCAAAATCCATTCATGATACATTGTCCATCACATGACTAAGAATAAAAGATAATATTCCAGTCATCTATGGAGCATCTTTGAAAAACCTAAGGAATAATACCTCTAAGATTATGAAGTAAGTATGACCACACACAGGACTATTATTCAGCACTTTTCTTGCAGTGCTAGACAGTGGAACACAGAGTTCAAAGTATGCTTGCTGCAAAGAATAATGTCAAATTTTTTTATAACAAGAAAGACTTTATAGGCAAAGTATCAAAAAAAAAAGTTCACAGAAAATCGTTGAGGACATTTTACACACTGTTGTTCATTTTCTTACACTGGCAAACAATCTCAGACAACTAAATACCATTAAAGTACCATTAAGAGAGACAAAAAACTGAGTAAACTCAAACCAAAGCACAAAACAAACCTAGACTAATACCTACAAAACATTTGCAAAAAATATAGGCTAAAATTTGGAAACAGATACTAATTTCATGGGTTCAAAGAGAAGACGTTAAATTGTTGGTTCTCTCAAAATAGACATATATAGTCAGTTTAATTCCAAGTGAAAATTACAAAACTCTTTTGTTAGAAGATGAAAAAACAATTTAAAAATTAGTCAGAAAATAAAGACATTGAAAAGTTACAATAAAATTTAAGAACAAAATTAGAAAATTTACACTGAGGTTTTTCAGGATTTAATAAAAAGGTGTCAAATGCTTTAGATTTTATTAGAGGACAGGTTTATAGATCAAATTTTTCTCACCTAGAAAAATTTTCACATACATGAAAATCTGTTTTTATCTCAATCCAATTAGGAAACAATCTTCAAAAACATTACATTTACTAATTATTGACAGTGTTCACATGACCTAAATCTGCTCTGTTTTCTTTAACTGAGTGGTGGTAAAACGACCAGGTATGCAAGAAATGTGCTTAGTACTTTTCTTATTCTGAACACAAATGTTAGCACAAACTGGCTTCTATGCAAACATGAAAAAGCTAAAATGGTAAAAGATCTACCAAAAGAATATAGGAAAAATATTAAGGTAAAGAATCTAGAAGGAAAGTATGTGTGTGTTCAAATCAATCCACAATTGAACACTTCTGGGAAGTAAGAACAAGCCGTGGCTGTGTAAAACAGTGACACGGGCACTTTTCGAAGGCATTACGATGCACTATAAAAATATACACACGTGGAAAATGATGTATCAGTCTCTTTGTGTCAGATTTTAGGACTGGTAAAGCTAATCTACTGTGGTTCAAAAACAGTTCTCTGAGTGACACCAGGAAGGGGCAGATGGTTTCATGCAAAGGTTTCAAAGTAATTTGGAGGTGAAGGAAAGTGGAGACTTTTTATATATTCTAGATTGTGCAATGGTTACAGAAATGAAAGCATTTATAGAAAGAATGGAAAGAAATTTAAAAAGTAGCTATTCTATCATATGCATATTATGCTGAATGAAAGATTTTCCAAGCAAATGTACCATAACTAGAAAACAAATAATGCTCATTTCCTCTTACAAAACAATCAAATAAAAATGCCTGGTGATAAAATTTCTGGATTAGCATTTTCTACCGAATTCCAGATTCATTTTAATATTCAAACAATAGTCAAAACATATCTAACAATTGAAATTACATTCTGATTCTTTTATACATTTGGTCTTTTACTGGTCTTGCTTATGCATAATAGTAGAAATAATTTTATATTATTTTGTTTGATCTATGTGTATTCATAAACTAATCATCAAAACAATGAATCTCTCTCAATTCTAAAATTGTCTCGATGATTCTTTTAGAAGTACCTGCCCTCTTTAACTCTTAAATGAAGAAAACAAATTCCCGTTACTCTTAAGGAGATCCTTCTTTATCCTTTCCTAACAAGTCTTGCAGAGAAAAAAATATTGTCTCAAATAGACTATGTTCTTGAATCTTGTGTTGACTAAAACAATGATTGATAAAATAGGCAGACTGAACATACATTAGAGTAGCAGAGTAGACAAAACTGATTATAGACCTCCTTAGTCCTGAAAACTGGAAGATTTAAACTTGACGACTGTTAGTCCCCTTCTTTCACTTTGCACTCTACAGTGTCATGTTTAAGAGTGTAGACTTTAAAGCAAGTCTACCAAGATTTTAAACCCAATTTTCATCACTGAGTAATCAAATGAATTAGTATAAGTACCTAATTCCTGTGGACTTCATCAGTAATTTTGGGTGAAAATAATGACCAGAAAGTGTGAGGATGTATTGAATTACTCCACGTAAAATGCCTAGAAGTATTAAATGTACGATAAAATTGGAATGCCAGTGGCATTACTATCACTTTTATAGTAGTTTCCTTGCTAGTGATTATATAAGGGGGAGACAAGTTTTATAACATTTAAATCCATGTATAGTTTGTCCAAGCAAGAATTACAGCTCAAATAAATGACAATGTGTGACATTTTAATATTAATCCAAATAATATTCTACTCATTTAGATTTTCCAATATATATTATTAAAATCTGAAATAGTGAAAGAAATCATTTTTAATAAAGACACTTGGAAAGCTTTTGAGGGAAGTCATAGGCCAAGTTTGGCAAAAACATCACACAGAAGCTGTCTTTCTCTTTGCCCATAGGCAAATCCCTAATAGATGACAAAACTAACCTACCATGTTTGAAAAGAATCTAAAAGTAAAACAAGAATAAAAATAACAAAGTCAGTGTGTAGGGAAAGTAAGGGGCATGTGGGATTTTCTATTCAATATTTTCCTTGACTATGACATTCTTCCTAAAGATTAGTCTATTAATTAATAATCAATATAGTCAAAATGTCAATTATACACCTGATCAATATAAATTGTCTAACATCAAACCAATATAAATGATGATGAATACAGACAGTGACTTGAAAGATGGCCATAAATTATTGAGTTACAATTAAATAAAAGAAAAATAATAAAATAGCAACAAAACTCTAAGATTTAGACATGTTATATACATTTATCAAACTCCCACAATAAATGTAATCATTCTGTATTAGTAAAAAAATAAGAAAATTTACATAAAGAAAGAAAATGAGAAAGATGTATTCTCAATGAGTGGGAAGAATTCTGGGACATCAAATCCCTTTCAAGAGACCATCAACCTTTCTACCAACTGAAAGAGGTGGCAGGACTTGGGATTCCAGGCAGTTACTTTTCTTTTTTCCCTGTAAAAAAACTAAATAGGCAAAATAAAATCTTAAAGAGTTTATTAGTGTAATGAAATAAGAGATAGACAGGTTCTCAAACAGAGCCTCTCAGACACGGAGTTATTAGAAATAGCACCTGTGTCTGCCAGGCTCTCCACTGCACACTCCAATCCTTTTCAGAGCCCTGAGTAAGGCTTTGCCTCTATTTCCATTCTGTTTCTACAAGGACATTTCTCACTGCTGAGAAAAGCCAAGCAACATGATTTCAGAAGCAGAAACAGGGCAGCGGTTAGGGAAAGGGGGAAATCCTGACAGGACGTTAGGGTCATTAAAAGTGACCTTACAACATATTGTACATAGCTGTGCATAGCTGTGGCCCAGAGCACCCACTTCTCTGGAGCTTAGCTGCTCTTTATAACTGATTTCACTTCAGAAGATGGTTTCCACTCTCAGTGACAATTCATACATCAGAGGACACCACACCCCAAATGGTTCAAGAGTTCTACTGAGGGAACATCGGGAAAAAGGCTCTGACAGAATGTCTTTGGAAAAGAAGACCTTTGATTGACTGTAGTTACATAATTGCCTTACACGGCCTCTTCCATAGTGAAGTTCCAGTCTTATAAATTTGTGATAGCGTTTTGCTGGCTGAATGTAAACTCTGTTTTTCTCTACCATAGACACTTATAAGAAATAATCCAAATTTAATTTGCCCTAAGCTGGAAAATCAACCAAGTTTGAGATCATTTCTGAAAATGATCTGGCCCTTTCTGGTCACTGATTGTTTTTAGGCCTGCTCTCCAATTTATTTAACATCTTCATTTGGAAAACTAAGAATTAGGAGCAAAGGAACTTGGCTTTAAAGCACTTCTGCTTGGACATGGCAAGGGAAGCAAGAGACAGAAGAAGGCAGGGAAGGTGGTCTTGGGGCCCTGTCACTCCTCTTCCTGTGCTCAGGTAGAGTCACCAAGGCAGCAAAGAGCAGATGTCAGCTGTCTACTGCAGACTACAACGGAGGAGCCAGGTACGAGAGTCCTATTTATATGCTTCACTATAAAAAACAAGTAAACAAATAGATATTTTAATTTTCATTAAAAAATATTGGGAACATGTAGTTTCACTCAGATGAGCTTTAAAAAAAAAACAAAAGAAAGAAACTCTTACATTCTTTAAATCACTCGAATAAACAAAACAAATTATTTTATAACTCAGTCCATATCTTTTACATATGTGTGACTATTACGTACAGATTAAGATAATCCATTTGAAAAGCAGATTTCATTACTTTGAGTATTGGCCAAATGATTTCACAAAGAAAAATATAACGGCCTATGAGGATTTATGGAACAAATAACCAACTCTTGGCAATAAGATGCTAAGAAAAAGCTGGTTGAGAAGTTAAGAAGCTCATAATGCCAGCTCAGAATTTATAGCTAACAATTTCATAGTCCAAAGCTACTGTGCCGGCATCTCATCACGCAGTGTGAATAGGATTACCCTTCAAAGCATTATCCTAATGTGGAATTAAACTGTCAAGTTGGCTTGCTTGCTGCATGGACTTGCGCACAAGATGAATGTAACTCTGAGTAAAGTTCAATATTGCTCCATCTGTTAAGCACCTTTTGCTTCTAGAAATGTAAAATTCAAATGCACATTTCCACTTAAGTACTGAGTTATTATGGGTTGATTTATGGATAAAGATGACCATGGCAGCCATGATCAATTTTTATCATAACTCCACATTTTCAATTTATTATGAAGTTTTAATGAAAGTGTAGAATTTGAATTATTTATATTTACATAAAACTGAAGTAAGGATTATCATTAAAAAGTCAACTATAATTGATAAAAAGGTGGGGAACATATTTTCTTTCAGTGTCTACTGATAGTATCTAGCAGCAAGAATTTATTTCTTTGACTGAACTCACTTTCTTGAATGCTTCTGAGAATTAATTTTTTGTTCCGTTCATGACATACCTAGACTGACAGTAGAGAACAGATTTAAAGAGCTAACATTTTAATATAGTGAGATACTCTCTTAGTCATTTTGTGTTGCTGTAATGGAATATCTGAGACTTGGTAACTTATAAGGAATACAATTCGTTACTCATAGTTGTGGAAACTAAGAAATCTAAGATCAAAGTACCTAGATATTTAGATATATATTAAGGCCCTCTTTCTGCTTCCAAGGTAGCAACCTCAATTCTACATCCCTTGGAGGAAAAAAAAAATATTCTTCAAATGGTGGAAAGGCAGAGATGAACTCACTCTCTCGTAAGACTTTAATCTAGTGGTGTCCGTCTGATTAAAAAGGTAGAATCTAGTCACCTAGATTCCAAGGTTCCCTTCTCTATACCACTGTATGAAGGTTAATTTTCCAGTATATAAATTTTGGAGATAATGCATTTGAATTGTAAAAGACCCCACATTTTAAAATTGTATCCATAGGGAAAAGGTATTAGTTAGTCTTTTTCCATATTTAATTAATCTTCATAACTGGTGCTTCTATCTTGTTTTGAAAAGCAGGAATTTCATCATCATTTCATATGTATGATAATAATTTAGACTTAATCCCATATGTTATTTAAAACATAATTTACATTAAATCACTTCTAGTGAGGTGTAAACATATCTCGATAGCTAGCTAGCTCTTCATTTTCCAAAATAAAATATGCCAATGGTGAGAAATAGTTTTCTTTTACTAAATATGTCATATTAATTTAAGAAGAAAAGCTAGATTTCCTCTTTGCCTACATTTAAAAAATTTTTATCAGAAATATTAATACCAGAAGTTTGTGAAATTCATTCATTCCATGTATTTTTACTTGTAATAAGTAAAACAAATAGAAGTTAGACTGAAGTTCTGATAGAAATATTATAAGAATTTTCATGTGATGAAATTCTTGCATTTCACTCCGTAAGAGTAGATTTATGAGCCAGTCAATACGTTCTGAGTATTGTAGTGAGATGATTTTTAGAAAAAAAGATAGAAAATAACTGGTCTATATGCATTTAAATCTGTTTGTATTATCCATAAGTATTATGGATACAAGTATTACATATGGATATAAGGATATCCATAAGTATTATTACATAGATATAAATTAATGACTGCAAGGATCAACACCCAGATGTTATATAGTTAACTCTGAAAAGAGCAACCATAGGAGATTAAGGGGAAAACTCTGTGTGTGTGTGTGTGTGTGTGTGTGTGTGTGTGTGTGTGTGTGTGTGTGAGAGAGAGAGAGAGAGAGAGAGACAGAGACAGAGACAGAGACAGAGAGAGGACACTACAGGGTAGTGTGTTGTACAGTGTAATTCCATTTTATAAAATGAGAGTATGTATGAATTTTGTTATTATCAAGACTGTTGTAATACATAAACTAGCAGACCAGATTTAATTAATGCCATATAAATGATAAATAGAAATATTCATTTTAGTTATCAGTATCTGTTTTAGTTCACACTGCTCTTATATATATATATATATATATATATATATATATATATTAGAATTGTCTAGAAAATAATAGTGTATATGCTTATTTTGATATTCATTGTTGTTATTTAAATTACTTTTAACTCAACATGACATCATGTAAGGATTCACTAGCCACAATACCACTGCAAATTCTGAGAAGTACTGTCAGGCTACAAAGCCTTTGGAATTCAGTTAGGTATGTAATAATTTCTGGGAAGAAGGTCACATTTTGAATTTAGATACCTCTCTTTAGATGAAATAAAATGCATTAGAGAAAAAATACATCATAATAGAAGCATATAGAATGATTGGAATTGTCTATATTCTAATCCTGGTTTTTTAAATTGTCTTCTTTGTGGAAAACAATTACTCTGGAATAATTTTAAGTTTGATTTATACAAACTTTCAACTATGCAGTATACTCAAAACTGCTTCTCTTAAATACAGTATAGCTTTCCTATATTGCAATGTTTTTTGAAGCTTGTACATAAAGAATGATACACATTTCATTTTGCAAATAACACAAAGAATACGATACATGATTTTCAAATTTGTAAAAATTAGAATATATTTAATGTCACCCATAATACTACCTTCTTAATATTACTATTGTAAAGAGTTTAACATTTCTTTTTAACATATACACATATATGTATAAGTAATTTTATGTATACAGTTTAATTATAAATACGCACAGCTTTGTCTTATCGATGTATGTGAGAAGATATTTGAATCAGTATACTATTTTGTGAAAATACAATTTGAGTAGCTTCATAATAGCAAACATCTCCACATTTCTTAATATAAATGACACTGTGACTAATATAATAGAGGATTCCTGGACTTACCAATCATCTCTTAAGACAGTTTTTCTGAACTGAAAATGAATGTTATTAATACTTTTCAATACTACTTTAAGTTTTCTATATTTGTTTGGTTTAGAATAATATACCAAGTATAAATTGCACCGTTAAAAATCGATTGCAAGTATTTCCACTAGAAAACGAATATCTACCTCATAAGCCTCATGCCTCTCTCTGCATCACGCATATGTCTCAGGTGTTCAGACCCCAGGAATTCTTCACTGTTTATTCTTCAAGTCTTTTCTTCAGCATGTGTATTGATCCTTCCCATTTTTCCAGAGTCTCTGCTTTGGGTTTTCCTGCTCCGGAGAGTTTCATCTTTTGTCCAGAGTTGAGGAAAGAGAGGAGTGACTGAGTCTTCTTCCCCCTGATTCCTCCCACCTGGTTTAAGGCACTTTGGCATTAGGTAATTTACCTCGCATGGAACTTAGGAGTTACTTCAGGAAGATTAGTTTGCTTCCTACTGCAGTTTCTCTATCATGCTCAAATAATTGCTGCGGTGATTGCAATCTTTGTGTCCCCTTAAAGTGCTTTGAAATTTTAACTCTTGTGAAACTTTGGAAAATGATGAGCCCTGAATAATGAGATTAGTGTCCCCATGAATGAAGACTCAGGGGTCCCCCCCACTTACCGCACAGGAGGACAAGGCCAGAAGACGTCTTATGTGAATTAGGAATAGGCCTCTCCTGGCTCCTTAAAAATGAACTTCTGCTCTCTCGAACTTTATGAAATAAACTTCTGTTATTTATAAGTTCAGGACTATTTGTGTTTATTAAGGCAGTGCAGACAATTTTCTGTAGAAACTCCTTAGATTTTGTGACTAAAAGCATTCCAGTGCATTTCCATGTGGCCATTGGTAGCCAATAATCAGAAACAGGAGAACAAGACCCGTTCCCTTGATCTTTTCTGTGAGTTCAGACATGGAGCCTTACACTGGGTTTCTCTATTTTAACATCAACTGACTTTGGCTCACCTGCAATACACATTGTTGTTTTTTTTTTGTTTTTTTTTTTTCAGCCTTACTTTATTTCCTTTAACAAAATGTAATGTAATAAAAGTGGTATCCCATTGCTATTTTAATTACATTTTTCTATTAATAAAGGGAGTTTAAATATAGTGCAGTTAGTATTAATTTTGTAAATACATTACTCATACTTTTGTTTATGTATCACTTACTTTCCATATT
Source organism: Cavia porcellus (assembly GCF_034190915.1). Taxonomy (NCBI): domain Eukaryota; kingdom Metazoa; phylum Chordata; class Mammalia; order Rodentia; family Caviidae; genus Cavia; species Cavia porcellus. The sequence continues at coordinate 32,269,926 of NW_026947497.1, forward strand.
TGATGAGCTTCTCATATATTAATGATTATCCTCTATTTTCAACAAAGATAACATGGTCTATTTCTTTAACACACATTGCATTGTATTATCACCCAGCTTCATGCATTTAATGATTTTCCTCACAAATAAAATTAAATCTCAAAGCCATGACCAGCAGGTCTCTGCCTTACCACAGTCCATTCCTTTCCGTTACCATTTCTAGTTTTCACTTTGGGTTTATTTTACTTACTGAAATATACCAATACACAATCAGATATTTTCTTACACTTGTCCTACTTATAAAGTTTAACTTCTTATGCTTGTGTTGTTCAGTGAATGACTTCTCCCACTTCCCACTCAAGCAGTAAAACCCTAAAATTCAAGCAGCCAGGTACTGTGGTTCATGCACATAGTTCAGCCAATTAGGAGTCTGAGACAGATGATGACAAAGATCATGAGTTTGAGGCCAGCCTGAACAACTTAGTGAAATCTTGTTTCAGAAAAAAAAAAAAAAATAAATAAAAATAAAAGAAAGGGCTGGAAGGGTAACTCTGGTGGAGTGTCCTTAGGTTCTTTCATGAATACTAAAGGAAAAAAGAAACCCAAAAAACTCATTAGGATTGTATTTGAAAACAGGACATTTAGAGAAGACACTAAAGTTATGTGGAGCCATAGAGAGTAACTTGATTCAAAAAGACAATATGGTTTTATGAAGAAACACTAGAAAGTTCCTTGGCTCTTTCTTTGTGAACATGGAGGAGAGATCTTGTGAAAAGTCAGTAAGAAACTAGTCATCTCATCTGGGCATAGCAATGTAAATCTCAGGAAGAGGAGGCACAAGGGTCACTGGTTCGCAGTCACACTGGGCTTTATACTAAATTCAAGGCCAGCCTAGAGATTCTGTTTCAAGAAGGTCACTTCCACTGTCCCCAAAATCACCAAAACCAAAAAAAGAGGGTAGCCATCCATAAGCGTGGACAACCTTTTCAAACCAAGTTAGCTAGAACCTTGATCTTAGAATTCTAGACTCCAGAATTATGAGAAATACATTTCTACCTTTTAAGACACCTGTGCAAGACCAGGTTGACTAATGTGGAAGAGCAATGATGAATTAAAAAGTATGCATACTCACACACACACACACACACACACACACACACACACACACGCCAGTATTTCCTGATCATTTATTAGGATGTGGATTTCTAAAGTAGTAGTAAAGTTCTTTTTAAAAATATCTGCTTTTTTTTCTTCCTTTGGTTTTGTTTTTGCTGCCATCTCCACAAGTGGAAAACATTCTTGTTTGATTTGTGCTCCTTATACCTGAGTAAAGTGATGTGATGTATAGAAAACCACTTGGTAAACATTTCATAGTGAAATACATAGCTCATATGTATTGACTTATCATGCACCAGGTCCTATCAAAACACTTTACAGGCTCTCTCATTTCTAATTTTCCAAGAACTAAGTGGTGTTACATTACTTTTTGGAGATAAGAATACAGTGCATCTAGCTCTGAAATAAGATTTAGCATCAAACCAATGGAGGCTTGAAAATGCAGTCTGCCCTTAAATCATTTACTCTCAGATGTGACCACATTTTATGTTGTTTCTCCGGGAATGAATGAATTCTTTGAACATGAATTTGGTCTTGTTGACTGCCACATTATCTGGCAAGGGACTTTTCTTCACATTTGGAATTTAACCAATTTACTATGATCCTTTTAATGTAGAATCAAAATGCTAGCAATGAGATAGGCAGTCTTCTGCCGACTACTCCTTTGCACTCCCAAGTTCTAGTTCTGTCTTTTTAAGCTTTCTTTTTACATTTACTTGTGTACAAATGAAACATCTATCCTTGATACTCTTTCGATTTATGAAGCTTTTAGGAAGTATGTCATGCTTGGTGTGCAGGGTGCAGCTTTGAGCTCTAATACCCACAATCTCTTCCATTCTCTCTACTGACATGAAGCTTTTCTCGCAGTATTTGTTTCTATAAGTACTCAAGATGAGTAAAGGTAAATCTAAATTTCACAATTTTCTGAGAACTGTTACCTCCTCTAGAGAGAAGGGATGGATTATTGCCAATCACAAAGTAGATTTCTATTTAGTTCACATTATGTGAATTTTGTACATCTTTGCATAGCTTTATTTGGCGTACTAGAGTCCACCATCCATCCTAAGAGCAAGATATCAGTCTTTTGACAACATGATGAGGGACATTGTTTTTTGCTTTATTTTGTTTTTGGATAGTGAGGACAGAGGGCACTTTGAAAAGTTTTCTTCACTTTTAATTATTCATCCACATATTCTCAGTCCCATCTCTATCTGCCTATCTCACTTTTCTATTTCCCTTATAGTTTTAAAATTGTCATTAGCTTCTATCTGCTATTACATTCTGACTTCTCTTTTATTTCTGTATTGAGTACGTGTTACAAGGAAGGAAATGAATGTAGATTTTACCATGTTTAGACAACGCTATCAATGAATTGAAGTTCAGGTGAGGGCCACTGAGGGATTTGGGCTCAGAATCTCGCAAGAGATGTCTAGACTGTCATGGCTCAATTACAAGATGATTGGAGGAAACCTCAGCATCTAGGAGCATTTTATGAGAACCAGAAGGTCCTTGATACATGGGCCTCATGGCTGCCTGCAATCCCTGCAGTGTGGTGACTGGCTTTCCTCAAAGAAGTCATTATTTAACTTCACATCAATGAGGCTTGGGGAAATAGAATAAATACATGAAGAGATGGTAATATTAAGGTAAATGGCTAAATCACAGTTTCTGAAAAATTTCCTTTTATTGTTCTTACCTCAAACACTGGAGTTTTATTACATTCGTATTTATTGAAGATACATTTTCTTTATTGTTCTCATCTCAGATGAGTTGTGGTGATTTATGCCTAGAGTGAAAAATTCCTTTTCTAAGACTCTCCAGAATTTCTGTGGAGCTATTGTGATCTTTAAAATTTTTAGTTTTGTGACATAAAAATCTCATCTCTCCATTGGTCAATAAAGTTTATTCTTTCACTTTAGTAGTACCGTTATTTATTCTTGTTCTATAATTAAGTTTTGGATAAATTATCCATAGGGAATCAGAAGTCATCTTATAATCAAGCAAAAAATTTAAAAAAAATATATAGTTATAACTTTGGAGTGTATCACTATAGTAGAGTATTTGTCTGGAATGTGGAAGGCCTTGAGTTCCAGCACCTCAAAAATCTTTAAGATCAGCTGCTATGATAAGGATGATAACATAATTCCTTTTTCAATCACATGGAAATTATTCTACTTATATAGGATTCAAGAATTATTGTGAAATTGAAATGAGCCAAAATTTTATTTTATACTGTATGCATTCCTTCTTCTGCTCATTAACTCTGCTTTCCAGAATCCTGGAAGAACTGGGATGACGTGTGTGTGTGTGTGTGTGTGTGTGTGTGTGTGTGTGTGTGATCTTCCTGGAGAGATCTGCCCTTGATCTTATTGTGTAATCTCAATACACAATCTCAATACAGTTTGTGTGACCTCAAACTCCTGGGGATCCTCCTGAGTCAGCTTCCGGACTACAGGCATGTGCCACCACTCCCAGGTGGGAAGTCACCTTTGAGTCTTCCTCCATCCTATTCACTGCTGATTTCCTCCCAAGGGCAGAAAGCATAGAGAGACAGAGAAAGTGCTAGATTGATTAGTGCCAGACTCCCCCTACCACCAGTCTGAAGAGGTAGGCTTTCTCTTGTTTACCTATGCAGACATACCTTAAAGTATTGTATTTTGAAAAGAAATAATTAATAATCATAAGTTACTATATCAATCTCTATTCAGACCAGTCTACACATTAGTTTCATACATTTTTAATATGTCACCTAAAACTGACATGTAAGTTCTTGCTGCAAATAGATGTTGTGGGGGCTGGGGATTTAGCTCAGTGACATAAGCACCTGCCTTGCAAGCAGGCGGTTATGAGTTCGGTCCCTGGTACCAATAAAAACAAACAAACAAACAAAAACCAAAACAAAACAAAAAATAGAGGCTGTGGTTTAATATTTACTGCTTCCCAGAGATTTCCCTTTAGGTAAAGCTTCCTGAAATCAAAACACAGTCCTACACAGGGCACTAAATGATCCACGTATTTTCCACACAGCATGAAATAAGTAAACTAAGTGACCATTCTGTTTCTGTGTCATTGGGCATTAAGGTTTATAAAGTATATATTTCTGGAAATCTCTCATGAAATTTCATTTTCATTAGGAAAAGTGTGCTGAAAGAATTCTTTTTGTACCGAGTGCTGTACAGCCAATAACTTTCTTCTCAAAAATCTTACAAGTTACGTGAAAAGTGGAAAATCTCATAGAAAGGAATATGGTACAGTTGACAGCAGATTTGATTGAAGATCAATATCTAAAACAATAATACATGGAAAGATTACTGGAGCCATATATTTTGATTAAGGAATCTATAACTATAGACTATAGAAGCATCTTATAGAAGGAAATATGACTAAAATTGCATCTGAAATACTCATTCTTTGTACAACTCTTAATTTAATTTTGAACATACTGCTTACAAACAAGCTGTTGTGATAATCTGGCCAATATTCATCACTAGATTTGAAGAATTAACAACAGACTGAGAGAAAGATAAAGATGAAACAAAGCATTAATAACGAGCTAGCAGCCAATTCTGGTGTGATATAGTGAGCACATGTAAGGATAATATGAGTAAGATTCTAAATAAGCTTCCAGATTTCCTGTTTTAGAAGTTAGGTGCTTGTAATCATGCCCACCAGATACATCTGAGAGAGAATAAGTGAAGAGGGGTGGATGAAGAGTTCACAGATAACTAGATGTAGACTGCAACAATGCTTATAAGATAAGAGTTTAATGTTAGCCCTCTCTTCCCTTTATTGGGATGGAAGAACAAACTGGCATTAGTATTTAAGTTTAAGCAATTGTCAGCATTAGCTTGGCACAGTTTTCCTCATTGGCACTCTAAATTTTCCCTGGCTACGGTGCCAACACTGACATAAAAGGCTTGGCAGTCATGCCATCTAGGTAGCAAATTGTCAAATGTTTCTGTTCTACTTTTTAAAAAAGTAAGTTTTGCAAACTATTTTTTATTCTTATTTAGTTATATAATGTACACTTCCAAGAAATATTTTGCCTTAACTGGTTATTATTTACATTCAACAGTTCAATTATTTTTTTTTCTATTCATCCTGACCTTTTCATGCATCTCAGTCACACTTTTTTCTGTCTGCTACTCAATCTGCAGAAAAGTGAGACTTTTCCAAATTAAACATATGAGGAAGTGAACCCCACAAAGCTGGACAGAAGAGGCTATTGCATGGCAGTAGAAACCCAGATTTTCACTAACCTAACATGCAGTTCTGAGAATGGGATGGACATTCAGACTGATCCTAAATTTAGGCCAATGCACCTGGTTCAATGACCAGGCTACGCTCAATGAATCTTCTGGTCCTCCAGATAAGGTGAGATGTGTTGAATGAAACATTTACCTCTGAGTCAGGCATTTTTCAGAATCAATTCACACAGCATCGGATGATCAGCAGTCAAGGTTATAGGCTGACAAGTTTCAGGATGAGATGATTTCAAAAGGGGAAACAGCACAGAACCTTAAGATATCATAAGCCCCATCGAAAGCCCCATCTCTTCCAGGAATTCTCCTTGCTTAAATTCGTATTATACAATTCGTACATAGTTGGTTTGAGCATATATTTACCATCATTTCCGTAATCTGTTAGGTGCTTTTGTGTTTTGTTTTATTTTGGGTTTGGTTTATTTTTTCGTTGTTGTTTTTATATTTAGACTTAAAACACTGAGAGAAAAGAGGTTATGCTTAAAGTGATCTACGTGGTAAAGCATATATATAACCTTGAACATAATTTGATGTTCACTTTCTTTCCCTTTCATTTGCACAATATGTATTGTACATTTTGGATCTTATTTATGCTTTATTTTTCTTTACGCTAGGGAGACAATATGATATTCACACATGAAAGTGTGATTTATTACATTTCTGAGTATGATTTCTGGTTTGCATCCATTTGCTCAAAAGGAAAGAGCACCTGGAATAGGGAAAAGAAAGAAGGGATTGGATTTAACTCAGTAGTATAAGGGCCTGCCTTGCAAGCACACAGTTGTGAATTCAGTCTATGGTACAAGGGGAAAAAAGGGAAAAGGTTATATATACATATGTATACATATATATGTGTGTGTGTGTATGTAAGTATATACAAGACAGATCATTGTGCTACTGGATTCTGTCATCACATCAAAAAGAAGTTTGTGCTTTCATTGTTTGACTGTTTGATCATTTTTATGCCTAAATCCTGCAATCTGAACAGTTACTTTAAAGTAACAATATGCAATTTATTAACTAGTGTTAACTTCCTATATTTAAAAAAATATTGTTTCATTTTATCATTTTTTAAATAAAAAACAAAAAGTTTTGGTTTTCAAAGAATTATGGTACTGAAATGTAAAATTTAAAAAAACACCAAAATAAATGCCTAAAAAATTTGTTCATCTGTGAGATCTCTGTTTTCATTGCTAATATTAGAAATTTGCCTTTTGTCTCATTTTTATCCAGATAAACAAAACTTTTCAGTTTTTGCTTCTTAAAACTTCATAAGATCTTAATTTTGCTGTTTTCTAGTTAATTGATTTCTAATTGTTCTGCTTCTGCTTATCAAGGTGGGCTCACTTCAACTTTTTTTTAATTTCTTAATATTATTTGCTCATATAATCTTTTTGAAAAAAGGATCATTTTAACATTACAGCATTTCTCTTAAACACTGTTTAGATGTGACACAGTTTAATATGTTGTGTTTTTTTTTTTTTTCATTTTAAATCAGGTCAAAACAGTTTCTAAATTTATTTGCCTTCTTTGCAATTGATTTATTTATTTTTAATTTTCTTTATTTAAAGAAAAAAGCATGAAACAGAACACAGGGAAGAAGTATACAAAATTCCAAAGAAAAATATTATCATTAAGAAATTACTAGTTGATAAGCTACGTGTTGTCCTCTTAGAAATAGATGTTCAAATTACAAAATCACAGAATAAAAAGTGAACACACAAATACTGACAGTGCAAACCATTCTGTTCAATAAACTAATGGAAACTTAGTAATATGGTCATCTATCCTACACACTTGACTATCCATGTAGTTATATCCTTTAGAGGACTTTCCTTCCCTTTCATTTTTACAATATCTGTTTTGTATTTTGGATCACATTACTCTTTTAGTTTTTATAATTTTTTTTACACTAGAGAGACAATGTGATATTTACAAATGTGAGACTTATTTATTTCACTTGTGAGAATAGTCTCAAGTTGCCTCCATTACCTATAAAGTCCTCAAGATCTTCCATTTTTATAGCTGAGTAATGTTCCATTGTATAAAAGTATCACATCCTTTTCATTAAATCTGCAGTTGATGGGAATTTTGGTTGTTTCCAAGACTTTTAGCTATTACAAATTGTGCTGCTATAAACAAGGGTGCACATGTATCACTGTGGCATGATCTTTTCAAATTTTTTTGGGAAAATACCCAGGGCGGGAAAAGCTGGATTGAATGGAACCTCTAATCCTAGTTTGTTGAGCAATCTCCATATTGATTTCCACAGTGGCTGCACCAGTCTACACTCCCCCCAACAGTGGAGCAGTGCTCCTTTTTCCCGACAGCCTCACCACATTTGGTATCAGTTGTTTGCTTGATGGCAGCCATTCTTTCCGGGGTGAGATGAAATCTCAGTGGTATTTTAATTTCTATTTCTCGAATGACCAGTGATGTTGAACATTTTTCATGTATTTATTTGCCATTTGTATATCTTCATCTCAGATGTCCATTTTTGAAAAGGGTCTTGAATTTGGGGTGTTGATGTTTTTCATTTATTTATATACTCTGGATATGAGTTCTTTGTCTGAGGGATTGTGGGTTAAAATTCTTTAACATTCTGTGAGTTTTCTTTTCACTCTGTTGGTGATTTCTTTTGAAGTATAAAAACATTTTGATGAGATGTGATCCCAGTTGTTGATTCTTTCAAGTATTTTCCGTGAGGTTTGATTTTGTTCATGAATTCTCTGCCTATCCCTAGGTCTCCAAGTTTTCTACTATTTTAGTGTTTCTGTTTTAATGTTTAGATCTTTGATTCATTTTGACGTGGTGATAGGCATGGGTCTAGTTTCAGACTTTGGCATGTGGAAAGCCAATTTCTCCAATAGCATTTATTAAAGAGGCTATCATTCTTCCAGTGAACATGTTTAGCCCCTTTGTCAAATATAAGGTGGCTTGTAGTTGTGTTTGTATCTTCTAATCTTCTGTTCCATTGATCCTCAGTTTTATTTCTTTGCCAGTACCATGCTGATTTTATCACTATGGCTTTGTAGTATAATTTAAAGTCAGGAATTGAAATGCTTCATGCCTTGCCTTTGTTGCCCAAAATTGCCATTGCTATTCTAGGTCTCTTCTGTTTCCAAATGAATTTTAGGAATGTTTTCTCTAAATCTGTAATGTATTTTCATGGTATTTTGATTGGGATTGCATTAAATCTGTATTGCAGTTTTGGGAGTATGTCCATTTTCACAAGGTTGACTCTTCCTAACAAAGAGCAAGGAATGTCCTTTCACTTTCTAATGTCCTCTTCAATCTCCAGTTTTAGAGCAGTATAATTGTCAGCATATACATCTTTTACATTTTTGGTTGATTGCTAGATATTTCATTTTTTAGATGCTATTTTGAAAGATGATACCTCCATAATTTCTCTCTCAGTGAGTTTTCCATTTATGGACAGGAATGAGATTGAATTTAAGGGCTGACTTTATATCTGACTTAGCTGCTGAATGTTTATTGTCTCTAATAGCCTTTTTATGGAGTTTTTTGGATCTTCTATATAAAGTATCATGTCATCTGCAAAAATGATAATTTTAATTCTTCCTTTCCTATCTTTATTCTTTTTATTTCTCTCTCTTGTCTGATTGCGTGGGCTAATATTTCCAGAACTATATTGAATAGGAGTGGTGACAGTGGACATCCTTGTCTGATCCTGATTGTTCTGTCTTGTTGGTGTGACTATGTGTTGCTATATTTCCCTCTTAGGACTCCTTTCATTGTGTCACACAGGTTACAGTATGTTGTATCTGCATTTTCATTGAATTGCAAGTATTGCTTTCTTTCTTCTTTAATTCCACCTGTAGCCCACTGGTTGTTCAGAAGGTTGTTATTTAATTTCCATGTATTTATGCAGTTTTTGCAATTTCTTTTGCCATTGATTTCCAATTTCATTGCACTATGATCAGATATTATGCATGGTATAATTTCAATCTCTTTGCAGTAACCTAAGAATGTTTTATGGGTTAATATACTGTCTAGTTTGGAGAGTGTTCCATGTGCAGCTGAGAAGAATGTATATTCTAATGTGGTTGGCTGGAACACTCTGTAAATGTCTTCTAAGGCACATGCTCACAGGTATGATTCAGTTCTATTATTTCTTTGCTGACTTTTTGTCTAGTTGATCTATCTCTATGTGACAGTGAGGTATTATGGTCTTCTATTACAACTGTGTTCTTGTGCATTTGTTTTTTATGTCCATTAGTATTTGTCACATATAGTTGGGTGCTCCACAATTTGGTGCATATATATTTATAGTTGTTAGGTCTTCTTCTTAAAGTTTTCCACTAACAAGTATGCAGTGACCTTCTTTTTCACTTTTAATCACTTTTGGTTTATAGTTCACTGTCTGCAAACAGAATAGCTACTCTTACTTTTTTCTGGGTTCCTGTTGAGTGAAATACTGTTTTCCATCTTTTAACTTTTAATCTATGAGTTTCCTTTGGATCAGATGTGTTTCTTACATATAGCATGTTGTGAGATCCTGTTTCTTGATCCATTTTGTCAAACTGTTTCTCTTGATAGGTGAACTGAGGCCATTTACCTTTATGGATATAACTGATATGTACTGGCTCAACTTTGCTTTGTTATATTTCTATTGTTTGTTTTCTGCTTTCCTCATTCTTTAATTGCTTGCCCTGCCTGGTGGTGTTTTTAAGTTGTTGTTCTGGAGATTGTGGTCATTTTTATTTCTATGTAGTATGTCTTTCTATACTCTTTCTAGTTTTGGTTTGGTGGACATGACTTCCTTCAGTCGTTCTTTGTCATGAAAGTATCTTGTTTCTCCATTAAACTTGAAAGACAGTTTTTCTGAGTACATCTCTGTGGGCTGAAAATTGTTTTCTTTCAGGGATTGAAATACCTCATTCCAAGCTTGCCTTGACTTCAGGGTTTGTGCTGAAAATTCTGACATGATTCTAGTGGGCTTTCCTTGATAGGAGAGTTGTGTCTTTTCTCTAACAGATTTTAGTATTCTGTTTTTATATTGTATGTCTAAGATTCTAATTATGATGTGTCTGGGTGTAGATTTATGTTGTTTGTGACTGTTTGGCATTCTACATACTTCACTTATCCGTGTATTGGATTTTTTCCTCCATGTTTGTGGAATTTTCTACTATTCCTTCTGTGCATAGTTTACCTATGTCATTTGCATTGACTCCTGCATCTTCACTGATGCCTATCAGTTTTATATTGTTTCTCTTGGCATCATCGTGAAGCTGCTGTGTTGTCATTCCATGCTGCTTTGCTGTTTTTAAAACTTCTACTCTTTTATGATCACTAATTGTGATTCTGTTCTCAAGGTATGAAATTCTATCCTCAGCTTCAGTTAACCATTTTGTCAGCTTTCAATACAATTTTTTGTTTCTTGGATATCTCTTTGAATTTGTTTCATAGATTCTGCTTTTTTTCTACATTGTTCATTCAAGATTTCAATCAATTTCCCATGTTCCTGTATTTTTTAATCTATTTCTTCTCTGGCTATGCTGAATGACTCTTTTACTAAGATTGTTATTTCTATCTTTACATAGGTAGCTATTTATGATTTGATTTCTTCTGTAGCCTCATGAATTTGTTTCTTTATTTCATTTGCTATCTTTTTGGAGATTTCTGGAGTCTGATTTTTAAAATCCTCTAGTTTCATGTCCCTTGTACATGCTCCTGATGGACTAGGCATTTGAAATTGCATGTTGTCTTTTTGCTTTGTCATTTTCACCTTTTGGGTAAAAATTTGGTCTTTCAGTCCCAGTAGTCTCATCTGTCTATAGTGTCTGTCTTAGGGTCCTACTGTGTGGTTGATGTTTTTCTAGTTGCTGAGTCCCACAATGAGGAGGAGAGTCAGCCACCTAAATTCCTCCTGCAGGGTCTGTTGGATGAGTCATATATTCTTCCTAGCCTAACCAGCCTAGAAGTATTGACATAGGTCAACTCTTAGTTCCTGCTGTTGCTATGTCTTCAGGATATTGCTGGTCACAAGAGCATCTTATCTGTAGTGTTTGTGTCAGTGGAGGCTCTGCTACATCACTGGGTATCTCATAAGTTCTTTCAATTTTTTTCAAATTCGGGGAGGCTTTATTGGTGCACTCTTCAACCTGTCTGATATGTGTGGAGGAGGAGATCACCCATTCTCTTGCCAGGTTACAATTGGAGGGAGTTTCACTACTACTATTTATCCACTGCAGACCTCTATTCTAGGGGCAAACTCACCACACTGACTGGAGCTTTGCTGAGGTCTTCTGTTTGGGTGAGGGGTTCTTGAATCTCTCATTGAGCCAGCATGGTAATCTGTTGTAGTTCAAGATCCTGGGAGAAGGGGTTGGAGTCAAAGATCAACTGCAATACTAGGTCCAGGAAGTGAGGAGAGTTCCTTGAGGGGCGGGCCCATGAAGGTGGTCTGGCGCATGCCAAGTGTGCCCTTGATTTATTTAGAAGTATATTACTTTATTTTTAATATTTAGGAATATTCTAATTTTGCTTTTGTTACTAAATTTTAGTGTAATTTTACTCTTATTACATTCTGAACTTTGCACAATTTTAGTATTCTTAATTTATTTCCTCATTTTATTGTATAGAGTATGACTTACCTTATTGAATGTTCATTGTAGAGTTGAAATGAATGTAGTTTTTCTTTTTCTTTTTTTTTTTTGAATAGAAAGGTCAGTTTCCTGATATGATTGTATTGTGATTGATACACTGTATCAACTTGAGCAGTTTAGAAGTTTGATAGAGATTCAGCAGGGAATCAGGATCCTTACTTTGTAAATATCCTCAGCCTGTGCAAGAGCAGGGCACAGAGATTTTGTGAGTGCTACACCTGCCCTGGTCTGGGGAGGAGGTGGGGGGATTGGATTTGGGGTGGGGTGGGTGGGTACCCTGCATACTCTTTAAGGCAGGTAAAGAGGCTTGCTCTTCCCACCTTTTTGCTCTGGCTGCTTCCTTGAAGTGTTGCCCCAGAGTCACGCCATCCTGCCTTGGAACAAGCTGATTATTGCCTGAAATCTCCAATAGCTGTAAGATAATTCTTTCCTTAATTTGGGCATCAAGTATTTTGTCTCAACAGTGAGATAAAAATAACCAAGACAAATTGAGAGCATTGTTTGACTTCCATATATACTTGCCATTTATGTACTTTACTTCCAAATAATAATAGATTTTGAAACTTATAATGTTTTAATTTTATAGATTTTGAAGAAGTATAACTAAGTACACATATAGAAGATGGTTTTTATTCTTTTGAAGCAACACAAAATAAAATTAAATATCACATTTTGTTACCTGAAATATCCCTTGTTCATAACTCTATTTTGAACTTACAATTGGTTTTTTAGTCAGCTAAAAATAAGGAATAAAATAAGCTATTATGTTGTCTTTTATAATTACACAGTTACTTTTAGCATTGCTGCTTTTCTGTAGTTGGGGATGAGACAATGGCAGGCTTCTTTCTAAATCTGTCCCCTAGTTTAGGAGCTGAGTCCTTAAGGGAGAGGTGGGCCACACTCTAATCTTCTCTTGTTCCTTTTTCTGAGGATCCACCACTGCACTAGCTAGATGAAAGGCTGTGGAGACCCACTCTTTGTAAAAATCTAACATTAAAGCACGACTTGTGTGTGATATGTGGGTTTGTGTAGAAGGCACGCCTATCGCTAGACTGCATTTGCCTGTGAGTTAGCCTCAGTCATAGGTAGTTGGTGGCAAGATGAGGTTTGTTCTTTTCTTCCTGGGAAGATAGTCCTCTAGGTGGGAACCAGGTGGAGAGTGGAGTTTTGTGTTCTTCTTCCTGGATTGGAGTCTCTGCTTCACTGAACATAGAAGAGTAATATTGATCAATTATCTGAAACTTTTAATTTCCTCACTAAAATGTGTACATATCTTGAATAGATGTTTCATTATCTGTTATTTGTTATTAGGGCTATTTCTGCAGGTTTAAAATGGTTACTATAGAAATAATGCTCACCAATTTCACAGGGGAGACAAATAGGGTATTTGTTTCAGAGGAGTGTTTTAGCTATGTAGAAATATATGTAAGCATTTTTCTTTTGTTATTTTAAAAATAACTTTCCATTTTGAGTGTGGTGGTGCACATCTGTAATCCGGGTACTCAGGAGGGAGACTGAGATGGGCAAGTTTGAGGTCGGTTTAGACACCTTACTTCCTAAAAGGAGAAAAATAAGTAAATTCAGAAGGCTAAAGACTTAGCTTAGCATTCTAGTTTCAATCCTTAGTATCAAGGAAAACAAAAAGAAAAAGGGTCCAGTGAGAATTCTGATGTCAAACCTGCTGTGATTCTCATGTTTATGCCTCTGTAAGTCACGATTCTTATTCCTGCTTGACAATTCTTATTTATCACAAGTTTTTAGCAATTTGAATATGATGGATTCTGGTGAAATCATCTTCACTTTTTTTTTTTTTTTTTTTTTTTTTTTTTTTTTGCTTGAAGTTTAACATTTTGAATCTGTGAGTATGCTGCTATCAAATTTTTAAAAAAACAATAATGTTTAAAAATTTTCCTGTTCTCCCTAAATTCTGAGTTGTTATAAAACTTGTATTTCTTGAGAATGTCCCAAATGTAGTATAGATTTGTGTTCGACTTAACAATATTGTATTTCTTTCTTTGAATCATCATTGATCAAATATTGTGGGGAGGCCAATTTGCTCTTAGTCAAATCTGGTTTATTGTTTATTTCATTTTACATTTTAAAAATCTGTAAAAGTTTTATTTTATAATTTTTTAAAATATTTTAATTGTTTTACTCATTCTGTGCGGCTTTCCTATACCGTCTCACACATACGCAGTGAAATCACCATAGCTATTTTCATTGACCTATGTCAATTTTCATCTTGGTCAGTTTTTTCTGTTACTGTTCATTGATCTTTTTCTTGTTTATTTGTCATAGCTTACTTTCCTCCTTGTATGTATTAGTTTTTATGGGGGATTACAGTTTCTGCCCTTTTATATTAGTTTATCTTTTTCCTTAAACAACGAGTGCTATGAATGATGCAAGAACACCACCGCACCTTTAATGCTAGGTTTATTTGTCTGGACAGCAACAAAATGATTGACATATTTTCATATGCTCAGACTTTCTTTTAGTTTTTAGTCAAACATGTTTATTTTAGTTTTTCTCCCTAACCCTAGGGTATAGTTTTTCTTCAACGATATTGATTCTCATCCCTGCGCCCCAAAATTTGACGCACCTATAGCCTCATGTGAGTGCGGGAGTTCAGAAACCCCCTGAGCAGCCAGCCAGGCTATAGCTGCAAGGTGTCTCTGAGCTGCAGAATCCACAGCACTTCTGACCCTCAGTGCTTCGTGAGCAGCTTGCTACTGGCCTCCACAGAGCTCCATATGTCGGGATGGTCCCTCGGTCACGGAAACAGGACGTCCCTGCAGAATTCTAAGCTTTCCTTCTCAGCGTGTTTTTTTTTTTTTTTTTTTTTTTTTTTTTTTTTCAGTAATCTACCCTACTTATTTCCATCACCTCAGTGGCCGTGAACTTCAGCTCAGCCAGAGTGCTGCACTCTTACTCACTCCAACTTCCTGCTCTGTGCTCGTTTCCTGGACAGAAAGCCTGAGTGCCTGCGTCAGCCACCTCCTCTGTTTCCACTTTTCACTATTAGTCACTCACTGCCTATGATCGGACACTCAGAAACATTTGCTTTATGTATTTTCTGCAATTTAACACTCGTTGAAACCAAAGAGATAGCTATTCAGTTTTAATTAACATATAGTGCAGATATCTATCTATCTATCTATCTATCTATCTATCTATCTATCTATATGTGCCGGGGATCAAACTCACAACCTTTTATTTGTCAGACAGGTGCTTATGTCACTGAGCTAAAAATCCCCAGCCCCACAAAAACTTTTTTTGAATTCTTCAATTTTAAATAAAAGTACCTCTATTTAGCATAATAAGGGGAACAGGTATGTATGAACTTGCTATAGCAATTTTGAAAAAATAATTTTTTAGCCAGTAGGAATATTATGTAAGAATATTTATAAATATTTTATACAAATTACATTAATGACTCTAGACAGAATATATGATTTAGCATAAATTTAATTTTAAAAATCAACATGAGAAAGGCCTTTGACTGTTGCTAAATATTATAAATAACTAAAACCAATTATATTTATACTTATTAAATATTCTCATCATATTCCTAATTCAGTGATGACTTTTTCCCCAATCCATTGCAAATAATTAATACATTTCCCTGTTTGAAAATGAATGACTCAGTCTAAGTCAGTATCCTTCAAGGAACTAAATTTTTGCATGTCAAAAGTAAAACATTTGTGCTTTTGAGTGTAGAATTATTTTCGTATCACATCACCTATTTTCTAGGCTTCCCTTATTATGTTAGTCCCAGTAATTCAAGCTATACCGCTCTGATTCTACTCTAAAAATGTAAAAAGTCATTATTGGAGATGGAGGTACTCACAGAGAGGAATAATTCCTTCTTCTCTGTGAATTATATCTTCCCAAATAGACACAAGAGTGTTAAAGAATAACTATCACTTCTTTATGGACATTAAGTCTGCTAACAGGCTATTTTCTCCCCATGTAAAATTTGAGGGCGGGTACTGCATTTCTCAGTTTAGTCCCCAAATTAGGTGGCAGTGTGTTAAGAGTAGCATTAGAGGAAAGATCAAGTAATGATGACAAGATTCCTTCCATTTCACTTTGCCACAGTTTGACATACACTGCGATTTATGCGATGTCACCAAGCATCAATCACTCATGCTACAACAAATAAAGAGATGAAATAGCTAAGTAAATATATCACTTAAAAATACATTGCAAAAGAATGAAATCAGTTGCTTGACTGAGAAAAGATGACCTAAATACTCTTCTATCTGAATCAATTTTAAAGATACAGTTAACAATGTCTTTCTTTTACTTGCAGATTAACATTTTAAATTCCTCAGCACAGCCTTAAAATAAAATAGCGCAATTTTTGTCTGTGATTGATTCCATGCTCTTTGCACAAAACTACATGATACAAAAATATATATTCTTGTTTTTGTACTGAACTACAGAATACAAAAATATTCATTTTTAAAACAAAATATCTATATTTGTTAAAGAATGTATCTAATTATGATGCTTATAAGGAGTAGTCAAATTTTCTAGTCTAGTAAAAATATTGCTTTTCCTTCATGAGGAAAGCTCATAGTACACATGTAAAAGCCATATTTTAATTCTTGAAAAGGTGTTATTGTGTTCTCAGCATTTTCTCAGCCATCTACAGCCTTCTTGCCGTTTAAACCTTATGCGCAGGGAACGGTTTGCATAGCTGCAACCGAAGGAGCTCCTCTCTGGTTATTCATTTTGTGTTTAGTCATGTTACAGATTGTGCTGTCTAAAATCAGAAGAATGAGCTATGTGTGTTTCCAATTGTTGTGCAAACAAAACTACAGGTGGCTTATTGGCTTATTTTCTTCATCATATGGCTAATTTACCCAGACCTTTTTCTGAAACATTTAAAGTCACAATATACCATATGATCATTCACATAGTAAACACCACTATAAAAATCATATGCTGCTGTAATGCAAATATTTTGCATTTTGCTTTTTCAAATTTTATTTACAAAAAGCATCTTCTTGTAGATTTAACATTTAGACTGTTTTTTAAAATGATTCCTTCTATCCTCCTGGACACTACTTTGTGGTTAATTATTTCAAGGTAAGAGAGAGTTATTTTGGTTTTGATAAGTTTTCAACAGGTTCTATTTTTAAAGATTTCAGACATGTGGATATGAAACTATTTATCATATTAACTTATTTTTTAACTTTTAAATATTTAAGAAAAATTTTTCATACTAAGCAATATCAAATTATCATATTTCAATGATTGCTTTATATTAATTTTACCTTTTTAGAATGAGAATTCTTCCTTTGATTCCTAGTGACACTTATAAAACAAATACATTATTAGTGAAAATACTTAATTCATAGGTAGCCTTTATGAGTATAAAACTTCAATTCCTCACAATAAAAAATCACTTCAAACAGAATCAATGAGTATAGCATGAGATTAAAGTGAAGAGTTTTAGTTTGCATAATGCATTTTCCTTCTAATAGATTTTAATAGTTTATACTCATTAGAGACTTAAATAACTCCAAAGTCACAGGTCTGATACCTCTGTTTTTACAATGCTGCTTGACACAATACAATTCTCCTTACTAACTAGTGTTGGGATTTTTGATAAATATTCCCTTAACAGGAAAACTACAACATATGTTAACTATCTCTTCTTTCATAACTCTTAACTTATGTACCAGAGGTGAAATGGTTTATGGTCAGAAAATGACAAGATATCAATGATATGTGATTGTTCATAGCATTTAGGAATAGATGTTTACATGTATTCCTCCCAGCCACAATCTCCTAGTATAACAGTGGCACACAGAACATCCGGAGTTGATCATCTCATTTTTATAAACTTGTCAAGACTGAGACCATTCCTCAAGCTTAGAGATACAAACTATAATTTTTGTATCTAAAGTTGTGATTATCTTAAAGATCAATACTCACTAGTTTGACTACAAGTACTTTATAAAATATTGCAAGGAAGAACAAGAACAAAAGCAAAGAATCCTAAGAAGAAATATACCAGGTAACTAAAGAATAATGTGCTGCTAATATTTTCATTTATTTTTACTTACAATGAACATCATTACCATAAAGATGTAAGAAGCCACCAAAGAAAATTCCCAAAGCCTTATATGAACTACAAGTAATTCAGTAACTAAACTTTGTGCTAATAAAACCTTAAAAACAGCTTTTTAGTTTGCAACATGGCAACTTACTTAAAAGAAAAGAACCTTCAATTTACTGAGTTATTGTAAGCTTTCCAGGACTTCTTTAGGTGATAAAGACATACAAAGAAGCTAAGATCTGGAATGCCGTGAGGCTTCCCGCTTTCTGAGATAAATGAGAAGAAACAAAAACGTAATCCAATAAAAAAGCAAACCAGCTCCTTAAAGATACTGCATGGTGTTGTGGATAAATTCCATGAGAAAAAAGAAATCAGAGAACATGGATAGGGAAACCGACAAGGAATAAAATGACCAGGCTTTCCCTGCAGTGGTGATATTCCTGTCAGGGCCCACAGAAGAGGAGCAAAGAATCCAGATTGTAGGCCTATTCAGAAGCTTAGCCTGGGTTGAGACTTACTCTGCAGCCTCTAGAACAGTACTGATGCCCGGCGGGGAGAGAAGCTAGCTAGCTACAGTGGGACAGCCTGAGAAGGCAGATCGCAGAGTGGGGAGAGTTATGTTTGAGAAACGCAGCCCTAGGAACTGTGAGAGAAATACTAACAGGCTCAGCCCTATGGGTTACTAAGATGTTGTAACTGAGATCATTTTTCAAAACGGTAGAACAGCTGGCATGGCCTAGTTATTGGCTCTGGTGTTGTTAGATTAAGAAGGTTACTGGTCAGGAAAAACGACTGCCACTTCTCTGTGGTCTAATTCTTAAAGAAGAAGAAAAAAAAAGCATTTTGCATTAAACTGTGAACCAAGTAAAATAGACACAATTGTCTACATTCGCTAGTTTTGCTTTAAACATTTGTGCCAAAATAAATTTGTTTCATATCAATTTACATAGATGAGTTAATTTCTGAAACTCCATGTAGGTAGCCTAAGACGCATAGCTTCTGCTTTCTGTGGCTTTGTGCGTTTTGAAGACAGTTGAAGCAGAGGATTAGTGAGTTTCCCTTTATGTTTTAAAGTGCTAGCATTTAAGAATTAAAATGGCATTGTAAATAGAGCACGTATGTCATAAAAGGTCAGGCCAGGTTGCTAGTAATCTGTGAGGTGAATCCCAAATATTATACACCCATATCTGAGTGTGGTGTGAAAAGAACAGAAATATAAAACCTACGGGGGGAAATAAAGCCTTTTTTTTAAAATTCTTTTTTTATCACTGATAGGAAAAAATTCTTTCAACTATTTTAAATTCGACATTCTTTGCAAGTAACCAAAGAGCTATGGTGCCACCTACTGGCCAAATGATTCGCATTCACAACATGTTTCGACTAACGTTAAAAATGAGTAAAAACTGTACAGTAAATCATGGAGAATCCTCATTTTTCAGAAGTGAGGATCACAAAATACGTGTGAATTAATTTAGAACGATGGAGTGAAAAAATTTAGTTTCAACTTTTATATTTATTAGAAACCAAAACCAATACACGACAATATTTTATGGGATTTTGTCTGTTAATACTGAAATGCATTTCTCATGACCTCAGAGGAAAACACTCTCATATTTGATCAGTTTTATAGCATCCTCTAAAGTAACAAAAAAGAATATTTTTAGTGGTTCCTAGAAAGAAAACATTTAGCATTAGGTAAAATATAGGCAATGTTTTAAAAATGGAAAACTCCAAAGTGAGTCTTGGTTAATGAAAAGCTCTATTAAAAATGAATCATAGAAGCGCTAATTATATACCGGATTTTGGGGGCACTTAACTCCTTTATGTTTAGAAACGTTAGCCCCTCAGCATCTCACAGGGGTCCTGAGAAAGCAATTATTTGCTCCCCTGTCCCTGTCCTTTTTTTAGAAAGGGGTAGCAGTGTGGGCAGGCTTTAAGGCAGCTGCTATGTACTGGCAAAGCACAGATGAATTTACACCACATAACCTCTAAGCTGACTGTGTAATTATGCCGACCTTTGATATGATGCTTATCCTTTGGCAAATCGTTTTAGCAACTAGAAACTTTAATATTGATAATGTAACAGAAAAAAAAAATAAACACGGAGAGGAACAAGATAATCAGACTTTTACAAATGTCAGATAGTATAATTTGTAGGCCGCATTTTTCCCCTCACCTCCCTCTACCCAAAAAAGCTTCATATAGATGTCTCGTGGCTTTAATTTGAAACGCAAATTGAAGAAATCGAGAAGGAAGTGTGCATCACATAATCCTCGTTTGTTCTCAGAGCAAAGCCACTCTGAGATTGCCTAGCCTTTGAACAACCGAGCTTTAAAGTTTCTACTCCTGAATCCTTAATCAAATAGATCGCCTCCTCAGACAGACTTGTTTGAGCACTTGCTTAAATTTTAATTTGCCTTTAACAAAGCAAACTCCCACATTTTTGCCACATGTTTCATGTTCTGCGTGATGCTTTAAACTTTGATGTCTCACTATTTCTCTTTTTATGTTTCTGTATGCACATATAAACATTTTCCCACTTCTCTTTCTTCTGTTTCTCCTTCTACAATAGTTTTTACTGACATTCTCTTAATTTTAGCACATGTTCTTATCCTAATATGCTGAGCAATCAAATTATCGAAGCTAGCACCGTTACCTGCCTGCTCTCTGTTTGTATTCCGTGACACTGATCCACAATTACAGGCTGCATCTCCTAATAATAACTTACTTCACAAGAAGACCTGAAGAAATTTAAACATCATTCTTCGATACTCTTTTTTCCCTTTGATTAATTTCACTTCGATATTTTCAGTCTTCACTGGACTGTCAATTTTATAATACTTATTAATGACATTACCCTATTGTTAGGTAGATTCTGCTAATATCAAATGATACTAGAAGACTGCTTTTCAAATTGTTGTTATTGTATAAAACAGAGCTCAGGAATAGCTACGAGCAAATGAGCGTGCATTGCGAAGACAAAGTCAGGTTTGCTGGACTGTTTGCAGGCATAGAGCTCCATGTTTAGAATAAACACTTCAGTGATCTTTACTTAACAGTTGAGTATTAATATTTTGTGTAGCAGAATTGGGTCTCTTCTCGCATAGGTATGAGTCAGTCGCAAGTAGACGTTGACCTCTTTCCTGTCTCCTGCTTCCGGCTCCTGATATGAGAACGTACACACACACACACACACACACACACACACACACACACACACACACACACATATTCACCTTTACCATCCGCCACACCACCAGTGGTACACAGTGATGCATCTGCTAGAACTGTCCTGGAAATTCCAAAAACAAAATAAAACTTTGCACTTTATGAGTCCTAGGTATTTCATTATAGTGACTTGAAGCTGACCATTAGAGGAAGGGTTAAAAGAATAGAAAGGAATGGGTAGAATCCTGCAGAATCCTGGGTAGAATCAGCATTATTTCCATGATTCTAAGGCAAAAACTTTTAAATAAAAGTATAATATCCACCATGCAAGTTGATTCTCATTATATAATTTATAGCCTTTGCTTTTCTCACACTATCCATTGAAGACCTTTACTTTATTTTGAATTTTAAGCTATTTCAATTTAGTCAAAGATGTAATTTTCCGGCTTGATTAAAAAGTAAAAGGGATAAAACCTTTTTAAATTTTTTCAAAATACTGGTATCCTGAAATTGTTCAGTATGCTGCAATTAATTGTCAAAATCAGGAGTAAAAAGAAAAAAAAAAAACAACAAAGGTGACACAAAACAAATCAAAAATCACCAACTTTTTATGCACCATTTTCTGGGTTTGAATTGAAGCTAAGTGACTAGTCTGCTCTGACCTTGTCCAAATGACTCTATGTATCCTTAAAGGGAAACTTCAAAAGGTCTTAATCTTCCCTGTCACTGTGTTTATGTAAACTCTCAGTCTCTCAGTGGAAGTAATTCAGATTGAAACAGTAGAGACAATTCTTTTCTTTTCAACCCATAGCATCCAATTATAGAGATAAAATTAATTGGAAGACAAAATTCACATGACACTTCGGCTTAGTTTTGTATTAAGTACAGAGGAAAATGGTTTTGCATAGAGAAAAATTCTTTCATCCCTTAGATGATATCTTTAATTGTTTTGCTACTCAGTTATTCTGCTCTAATTAGTAAACAGAGAAAAGAAAAAATGGTCATGGCTACTCCAAAATCTATTAAAAGACCTAACTTGACATTTTCCCCAAGGTGGAATTTCTAAAGCATTGTTTCTATACTTAAATTATTGACAGGCCAGTTGGAATGATAGCTCATACACGCAGCATATACATCCTCACAGCTTGATACACTGATACAAACTCTCAAGCTCGTGTACGTTATTATCTTAGAATTGAAAAGGGGAGAAGGGAGAGAAGACTGTAAACCAAGCTTCTCAGAGTACTTGAGTTTAGAACCAGATGAAAAAGCAAGTTAGAAGAGCCCACGATACTTGCAACTGACTCATAACCTAATGCATTTTTTCACTTTATTTTATACATTTATATTTGGGAAACATATATAACCTATGGAGCAGGTTTTGTGCATAAATCACTATATCAATATTGTTAGGCATATTTCATAAAAAGAAATGATTACTTTTTCCCAATGTTTTCAAATAAGTATAATAACTCAAATTATCTACTTACATTACATGTGAATTTTCACAAAAAGATGTGCGCACTATTTTTACTCAGAAACTTGAGAAAAATTATGTGGCAAATAAATATGTAAGGCATATTTCAATATATCAAACTAGATGTGTCACAAGGTCTTTTCTTTCTTGTTGATTTGACCTTCATTTAATTCTAATCTGATGATGGTTTGTGTACTAATGAATATATTACTTAAAAGGTATTTACAAAATCACCAGTAAATAAAAAATCAAATTACAATGGATAACCTACCTATTTATCAAAAATGATCACCAAATATCAAACAGATGAAGTTTATAGATAACCAAGTGATTACCAAAGTTAACAAGTCATATCCAACATGTTTTTGCTTTATGTTTTAGGCTATTCTACTTCTGTATAGAAAACCTGAATAATTTGAGTAAAAGTATGTTGTGTTTCTTTTGATAGTATTGCATTGTTAGTATAGTTTAAAAATTTTTATGATCTGAATGTCTAATTTCAGTTTTACTTAATAGATTCCATCTCATTTATGTAAATACACTTTCTTTATTCTCTTGTATATTTTGTCTCCACAAGGTGGGATCCACTAGGAATACTTCATTTGAGATATATCATATATTATAATATTTGAATCTTCTAAAACTACCCATCTATATATTTTCAAAGTGACAGGTATTTTTAAGCCAAACAGAAGATCATATCCCTTGTGGAAATTCAGTTAGAGCAAATATTGGCTACTTCTCAAATTGAGAGGAAAAAAATTTAAAAAGGACGAAGCCCAATAATTTTCTCATGGGTGGAAGGTATTGACAACAGTAACAGCCACAACAATCACAACAACAACAACAAGCAGATTGTTTTGCTTTTTGGAAACTCTGAAGAGTAAGCTCCAAAGTCTTGCACTGCATGCAATATATATTAGCAGATCATATCTCTTTTCATTTTCTCTGCAACTGTCACCATTCAGAACAGTTTGTTTATGGGAGGCCTCATTAATGGTTCTTTACAGGTGACCCCTGCTGTAGAGGATATTACCACTCCACAGGTTTCTATCACAAGATTTCCCGGGTATGTCAAAAGCATATGTCAGAGCAGAAAGGGCAGAGATAAACCTTGGGGATTCTAGAGAGTGACACCTGGCTGGAATTCAATTTGTCAGGAAATGTAAATCTGTGTTGCAATGCACCAAGAAGCTTGGGTTAGCTCAATATTACTCATTTACTGGAGTTTAAAATTAACGCTGAGGACCCTCTGTGATAGTGTTTAAACTCTGTACAAACATAATGCTGAAATATTTAAACCCAGTGCAAATTATGTTTTGATTCAAGACAATGAATATGCTTAATTAAACTGGCACAGAAAATGTAAATATTTCAGCTAGTATCGCATTAACGTTAAACCCTGGGAATTAAATTGTACATTTCTAATCTTCATAAAGATGAAATTTAAAATGTTATTGTTGTGTTTTTAAAGGAGTTCATTGTTAGACAGCATATTCATTATGAAACAATGGTTACACATCTAATTCCACAGCAGGGAATGTATTCAATAGTTCAATATTGTATATAATTATAATAATATATTTCATTCAAAATACCTCCAAATGATGTAACATTGAATTCTAAAGACTAAAGTCATGAAAACAAAGAAGCCAGGCAACACTTGTAACTATAGTCATATTCTAACTTAGCACTAAATTGTTTCAATAACAAAATAAATTGTCATTCTGACTAATCTAAAGCATTGTTTATTTCATGGGAAAAATATGTTTTATCTAAGAATTAACAATAAGCATAAACAAATAAAATAGCAAAAAAAAAAAAAACACCTTGATTTTCCAAAGCATACATATGTGGTTCTTTACCAAAGAAATTAATGCAATTCATTTATTTTTATTTTTAAAATTCACTCTAGTAAAATTATTTAGCATGAACTATATCCTATTAAAAATTGGTTAACTCTTCAATAATGTACTATTAGCTACACCTTCAATGTTGTACAACAGATTTTTAGAGCACAGTCATCTTGTGCAATTGATCCTTCAAACTCCCTGAAAAGAGAGCTCTACTCACCCTGCTCCAGTTCCTGACTCTCACCCATCTATTCCTGGCTTTTATGAGTACAAATATTTTAGATACCACTTTTGCAAGTGAAATCACGCCATATTTAATCATCTGTGGCTGGCTGATTTCACTTTAAAGAATGTCCCTGAAGTGCATTTATGGTGTCTCATATTGTAGGATTTTATTTCAGAATGAATTATACAACAGTGTATGCATATATTGGCTTTTCCTTGTCCATGCATCTAAACACAAGACATTTAGATTTTTTTTTTCTCATCTTGGCAATTGTGGCACGTTGTAGAGAAATGGAGAGAGACACTATCTTTTGAAAAGAATGTCAGTTCTTTTAGGTATATTGCTAGAATAGGAACTGCTAGATCACACAAACTTTTTTTTTCTTTTCTTTTCATTTTTACCGGTACCGAGGATCAAACTCACAACTGCCTGCTTGCAAGGCAAGTACTTATGCCGCTGAGCTAAATCCCCAGCCCCCACACAAACTTTTTTAAAAGAACAACCATACTGGTTTTCATAGTGTTTGTGTCATTTTATGTCTGTTTTGCTTTCTGATTATACCTATCCTATATTTATAAAGCAATGTCTCAGCACTGTTTTTACTTGTATTACCATGATGGTTAATGACACTGGATATCATTTTGTATGCCCATTAATCATTTGTATATGTTTACTAGGAAATACCAATTTAATCATTTGTCCATTTAAAAACATCGATTATTGCATTTTAAAAATACTCTCTATAGAATTACACACATCAAATAAAAAGTATGGTCTCAAATAACTTACTTAAATTTATAGTTCAATCAAGTAGAAAAATAATGAAAAGAGACCAAGATTAGTAAAATGAAGATCTTTCACAAGATTAAAAAAAGTTAGAAGACTCAAATAAATAAAACCAGAAATGAAATAAGATAGAAATAAAGCCATAGAAATTAAACAATATCATAAATATTGTTTATGATATGAACTACTATGAACACTAATATGAACACTTATACAACAAACTAGATCACCTAGATGAAAGGGTAAATACCTAGAAACATGAAAACTGTCAGGACTGAATTAGAGTCTGAACAGACTCTTAACAGCTAATGAGATTAATCACTACAACTATTAGTACTGCTAGTAATAATTCTGCTAAAATAAGAGCCCAAGAACAGATGGCTACACTAGAAAATAAATATAAATTGTTCTCAAAGTGTTCCTAAGACATGAAGAGAAATGAGTATTTTAAACTCATTTTATGACACTAACATTAACTCATGGCTACCAAAGCCTCATAGCCATCAACAGAAACAAACAAAAAGCAAGACTACACAAAGATACCACGGATAAACATAGATTCAAAAATGCTGAGCAGAGAGCATCTGAATTCAACAGTACATTAGCAGGGTCATACATCAATGTCAAGAGGGTTTATCACTTCTATATCGGATATGAAAGAATGTTTAAATCTATGTAGAAAAATTAACATGATATACCACATCAACAGAATACATTTAAAAATAATGCAATCATCTCAATATAAACAAAGAAATCATTGAAAAATATAGAATCAAGAAGCTAGTTTTATTAGGAATTTATCTCAACATAGTAAAGGCTATCCATGATAATGCTATTATGCTCAGCTAAAAAGAACTGAATTTTTTTTTTCCTATAAGGTTAGGAACGAGGCAAGGATACTTACACTTGCCACTTATTTTTTATTTTAATGAGAAAAAATAGAAAAATCGAGAAGCAAACAAAAGCAAATGATAAATATAACAACAACAACCAAAAACAAAGGTGATACAGAATTTCAAAACAAGATGATAGGAATTTAAGAATGGCTATTATATTGCATATTGTTATCCTCCAAGTAATTGCTCAGAACACCAGAGACAGGGATGTGAGATTGATCAAATAATATAATTTCCCCTTGAGAAGTGAATTTCCATTTTACTGTAACTATTGTAACTTTTGGATTTTATTTACTTCTTCAGTTTCTTACACTAGAGAGACAATAGGGTATTCACACATACAAGTCTAATTTATTTCACTTTTATAATTATGGTTTCTAATGTATTCATTTACCTATAAAAGTCTCGAATTTATCATTCTTTGGCTGAGTTGTATTCTGTTACATAAAAATAATACGTCTTTCTTTTTTTATCCATTCCTTAGTTGATAGGCATTTGAGTTGTTTCCAAGACCGGTTATTACAAATTGTGCTGCTATAAAAATGGGTGCACATATATCACTGTGGAATGATGTTTTCAATTCTTCTGGGAAAATACTGAGAAGGGAAATACCTGGATCAAATAGAGTTGCTAATCCTAGTTTTTTGAGGAATTTCCATACTGATTTGCACAGTGGTTTTACCAGTCTACTCTCTCACCAACAATGGAGAAGAGTTCCTTTATCCCCACAGCCCTGCCAGCATTTGTTTTATTGTCGAAAACCCTACATATTCCAAAAATTACACCTGCTTAATAAAATTAAGGTGTATGGAAACAGCAGATAGCATTAGTTGTGTTTCTATACATCACCCAACAGTATAATTGTGAAAAAATGAAACTTACAAAATTATTACATGTGTGACAACATATTAAAGAATAAAGTACTTGGGAATAAGGTTTTAGAATATTTTATATTGAAGTTTATATAAAATTAATGAAATACATTCAGAATAAATTTAAAGGTATGTTTTGGTCATGGATCCGATGTTTTAATATTGTTAAAATGATCATAATGCCCAAAATAATCTCTAAAAGTTAATCCAATTTCTGTCAAAACCCAAGGAGATTTTTTTTGAAAAGAATAGAAAAAAAGTATCCCAAAATACATTTGTAAGCACAAAAGAGAACAAATAGCCACAGCAAACTGGACCAAGAAGAATAAAGTTGGAGGCATCATATTTTCTGATTTCAAAATATATATTAAAAAGCCATAGTAAGTAAAACAATATGTTACTGTCATTAAGACAACCACAAAGACTAATAGAAATAGTATAGAAAATCTAGAGATGAATCTGTGCATATATGATGAACTGAGTGACCATGTTGAGAGTACACAATGAAACAATTATAGTTTATTCAGTAAATTTTGGAAAAAATTGTTATCCACATTCAAAAAATAAAGTTTGAACTTATATGCACCATATACAAAGCAGCTCAAAACAGGTTGAAGAAACTACAAGATTCTTCAAAATAAATATGGAGAAAAACTTTAGGATCTTGGTCTTGGTAGGGTATCACAGAAATGATACAAAGAATACAAGAACCCAAAGCAAACTTATGTTTGTAGAAATATCTCAAAACAACACGTTCATGTTCCTCAAAGGACCAGTCAAAAGATTGAAAAATAGACCTACAGAATGGGCAGAAGGTATTCCAAAATACACACTTCATAAACAATTCACTCTCTCACTAGTGTAAGAAACTGAATGAGAAAATAAGATTCAAACTGTTCCATAGGTACTGTGAATAGGGAAGAAACTGTTCAAAAAAGAAGAAACTGTGAAGGAAGAAAAGAGAAAGGAAGAAAGGGAAGAGGAAATATATGTGTATAGATATATATACATATATATATATATATATATAATTTAGTATAGTTATACAGTTAGTTTCTCTTAGTTCATTGATAAGAAAGGTCTGTGCTAATGTTATTTGGACAATATTTCAGGACTGTATCTTGTACTCTGAATAACCACTATGAAGATAAAAACAGACAATGTATTAACTATGGTTATACTCCTATTATGCTGTCTTGAATTTCTGTTTAACTGTTATTTTTAATTTTTCTTTATCAAAAAATAAATAAAAAGTCAAGTGTCAAAATGTAAAGGGGCTCTATAACTGCATAGATGAAAAATAAAACAAAAATGTTGACTTTGTACTGCATTTTGGAATCCAGACAAAATATGAAAGTTGGTCGTTCCTTACTCTGATATTAGAAAATCAGGGCTGCTAGGGCTGGAGTCTAATACTCAGTGTGATCTTTATCTGTGAATGTATCTTAGTTTGGGGCTTTCAACATAATTGTGTCAGGTGATGTCTGAAAGGGTAGGATCAGTGCCCTTATAAAGCGAGGTCAGGCAGGACATGGAAGAGTTGGTGAAGGTGAGACCTAGGCACGCTGCCACTATAAGCTTGGGATTCCAGCCACCAGCACTGTGGGAAATCAATTTTGATATGTTTGCAAGCCATTTAGAATATACTTTGTTGTGGTAGCTCTAGATAATGAATACATGTAAAATTCTTTGTAAATAAACTATCTCTTTTTGCTGACTTGTACTACCAATAAATTTATTTCTATTTACCTTGGAAAAGTTTAAAACAACTAGTTTTTTTTTGCTATGGGTGAGATTTGAACTTTCCTTACATGGTCATTAGTTCAAATAATCTGTACTCCCTGAAATTCTATAGATGTTTACATCAAATGTAATCAATAATATTTATTTAAAGGTATTTTACAGTACTTAAAAGATGAATCACTCAGAAAAATATAGAATCCTAAATGTGTATGAAAAATATAACAAAGCCTAAAAATGTAGAAAAACTGTTAGAAATAATCAGAACAAGAAATATAATTAAAAACTTCAGCATTCTATTCTTAATAATTGATAGAATTATCAAACAGACAGTCAAAGATATAGCAGCAATAAGTTATACAAGTGATTATCAGATCAGGATTGAAACGTAGAGCTTTCCAGCCATCAGCAGCTGAATAAATATTTTTCAAGCATTTGTGGAATATTCACCAAGATAGATCACATCATAAGTCATAAAACAAACCTCAACAAAGTAAAATAAGTGAAAAATAGTAGACTATATTATCTGGCCATAATAGTATGAAATTAGAAATGAAGCACTGAAAGACAAGAGGAAAACCTACAAACATATGGGAGTAACCAATATACTTCTAAATAATTCATGGATCCAAAGGACATTGTCCAAAGAAATTTTTAAAAATTGGATGAAAAAAGATGCAACATATTGAAATATGTGATATTCTTGTAGCACAGTGTTCGGGAGAAATTTATGGGAAAAATGGTCAAATTAGAAAAACTAAAAGGCCTGGAACAAAAACAAAAGAAATCTATGTTCTATTCTTAGAGAAAAATAAGAAGTGTAAAGTAAACATGAAGAGAACTGGAGGTAGAAAATATGGATTGAGATAAAAATCAACAAAATTAAAGGGAGGAAAATAATAGAAAAATCAATGAAACTTAAAAGCTGATTTTTCAAAAGCAGCAATAAAATCTGGAAACTTCATAAAGATACAGTGTAGTAAAAATAGGGTGAATGTTTACATTTTTAAAAAGTATATATTGCAGTAAAAAATACATCAGTACTAATCAGAAAATAGTCCCCATTTATTGAAGACAGTGTCCTCATCATTCTTGACACTTTCTGAAGCAGTGTTGCAATTCCTTTTTTGTGGGTCTTTAGGTGTGTTTTCATGTCTACCTCAGTATCCTGAATTAATTCAAACTATTTACCTTTCTTTTCATTTTGACTTTGGGGGAAGTGTCAGATCCAGTGAATAAGATAAAAGAAGAAACACCCTTATAAGACTCCATCTCCAGCCAAGGGCTCTCAGCAGCATCATTCAGTGTTTTTTTGATCTTATCTTATAAAGACACTCATGAAAACGGAATTCCATAATTGTATTCAAAACAAAGGAGAGTATTCTGAGAGGGATTAAGGATAACGTGCCTTTTAGCACAAAATATTTGAAAAAAGAATTTAAATATTTACTGCTTGTTGATACAAATTAGAAGATTAACAATTCAGTTTATCCATGAAAAGGTAATCAGGAATACCCATACCAGTAGATCAAATGAGGAATTACTGTAAAAAATGCTACACTTATACAATTACGGCGGTCCTTAGTGCAGTGTGACTGATGGTTTTGTAAAAGGAAATTGAGGAAGAAAAGTACTTAGAGAAGAAAGGATATCAAATCATGGGGAATAGATTTTTCTGTTACTGTGACAAGGTACCAGAGATAAACAGCTTTAAAAACAGAAAGATTGGGGCTGGAGATTTAGCTTAGCGGCATAAGTGCCTGCCTTGCAAGCAGGTAGTCTTGAGTTCAATCCCCGGTACTGATAAAAAAGAAAAAGACAAAAAAAAAAAAAAAAAAAAAAAAAAAACCGGAAAGGTTTATTTTGGATCAGTGTTTTGGTGGTTTCTAACCATGGTTGCTTGACACATTGGAGGAGTGTTCTGTGGTGCATTATAGAAGCAGCTTATGGAAGAGGAAATTGCTCATTTTACAGCAATCAGGAAGGAAAGAAAAAAGTGAGAGGATCAAGAAAGTCAGAACAACCTTTTCAAGGCCATGTCTTGACTTTCCCAACCGGGATACAGAACAGCAATCAAGGCCTTAACTCAGGGATCTTTGGGGAGCCTTAAACCATAGCAATGGTTACCTACAAGTCAAAGAACAAGACTTGAAAGAAAGAAAGAAAGAAAGAAAGAAACAAACAAACAAACAAAGAAACAAAGAAAGAAGAAAAGAAATAAAGAAATCTATAAATCTTATAGATATTAAAAATTAACTTCAGAAATATAAAGGCATAAAGTTCTCTTGTTTCTAATCCTGGTACTTTGTATAGAAGCCTAGTAAATCAATACATTTCCTTCACTGATTAAAAAATATCTACAAAAAGTCTACATATCCATCATACTTCATGGTAAAATGCTTTCTCACTAAATTCAGAAATAAGAGAAAGTTATTGTATTCCAAGATGCTTATTTAACACACTGGCATCATTTCAATCCAGCACTTTAGAGCAAGAAAAGAAAGACAAATGCATACTTTCCGGGCAGGAAATGCCATCTATATTTATAATATCTTGGAAATAACAAGTAATCTCAGCAGGGTTGCAGGATATGATCATCATTTATAAAAATAAGTCACATTTCTCCATGTTGAAAATGTAAGAATGGGTATTGAAATTAAATCAATGTTTTATTCTAATTGTTTTATAACTTTTGTTAAAAAATTTAGAACTCAATCATAAATCTGATGAACACCATACCAAATTTATATCCTGAAAATTTTAAAAATCTTCTGAAAGGAATCAAAGAACACCTCAAAAATATAGTAGAAAATCATCCTTGTCAATTTGAAGACACAATAGTGAAAATGTTAACTATTTCCAGATCTCCTCCATCATTTAATTCCTGTAAAAACTTAAAGACATGCTTTGTAGCCTAGGGAAGCTTATTATAATATTAATAGTTAAGACAGAGCAATCATTTTATCTGATTATAGGACATTATATGGAGAGTTTAGTGAAGATAGTGTGATTGCTGGGGAAAGAGACTTGACAAAATAAATAAATCAGAATGGAGAAGGCATACAACTCTGTACCTAACTGAAGCTAACAAAAACGTGTGTGTGTGTGTGTGTGTGTGTGTGTGTGTGTGTGTGTGTGTATGTGTGTGTGTTTGTGTGTGTGTGTGTGTGTGTGTTTGTGTGTGTGTATGTATACAGGACAAAGTAACTATACTACTAATCTCTGTAAGCACCAAAAAACAGACTGGGCTCTCATTGATTGTTTGATCATTTTTACCTACCTAAATCTTGTAACCAAAACGACTACTTCTAAAATAATGATATGTAATATATTAACTAGTGTTATTTTCCTATTTTTTGAAATTTTGTATCATTTCTATGTTTTGTTTTGCTTTCAAAATAAAAAAGCAAAGGATAAGGCACAGTTATGTAAACATACAGGTACAATTTAATGAAATACAAAAACACAGCTGCAGTTCTTTTGGGAATATGCCCAGAAGTGGAATAGCTGGGTCAAATAAGAAGGGTTGAAATTATCATACCACAGTGATATATGTGCACCCATGTTTATAGCAGCACAATTTTTAATAGCCAGATCTTGGAAACAACCTAAGTGTCCATCAACTGAGGAATGGATAAAAATGTTGTGGTATTTTTATGCAGTGGAGTACTACTCAGCTATAAGGAATGATCACATTGAAATATTTATACGTAAATGGATGCAACTCGAGACCGTACTCTTAGTGAAATAAATCAAACTCACATGTGTAAATACCGTAAAATCTCCCTAGTGTAAGAAATGGTAAAAGTACATAAGATACAAAAAACTCAATAATTACAGTGAAAGGATAAGCATCTGCTTAAAGGGGAAAAAGCAAGATCTCATGGAAAATGAGGGGAAAAAAAGGAAAGAAAAAGAAAAAAATATGTAAAATTATATAGATACACAGGATAGCCAAGATGATTGCACTACAAATTCTGTAAGTTCTTGGAACAAAATAGTTAACATTCATAGGATTGGAACAACTGTGCGTATTATTGTGTGGCGATCTGAGGAATTCCTTAAGATCATGTACAATAACAACCCTGGTTATGCTTCTACCACTTTGTTTTGAAGGCATAAATTCGTCATTGTTTTGGGCTCTTTGCTATTATTACTTATTTGTCTTTTTGTTTCATGTTTTTCTAGGAATTTGTTTTGTGCTTTCCCTGTAATACAGAAAGGATAGGTATACATGTAGAGACTCATACCTGTGCAGAACTTCTCCTAAACAGTTTATGAAATCAATTATATAATGCATGATGAAATGAATACTACTCTGAAGAAAAATGAGACACTATGGTATCCAGTGCTAACTGCGTAACGTCATGCTGTGAAATCCAGCAATACTATTATTCTTTGTTCAGAGTATTTTAGTCTGTTTTTTATTGTTTAATTTTAGCATATGTGAAGTTATGGACAGCTATGTTGAAAAGAATGAGAGACATTATAGCAGCCATTGTTGACTTCCCTATTGTCTGGTTATGAAGGCTTATAATGCCTTCATCATCCTGTTCTGATCCATTTAGTACTATTTTGTTTTATATGAATTCACTGTGTGTGAAGACATAACAACTAGTTAGAAGAAAACAAGAGACAGTATCATAGATAGTGATGATCTCCTGTTGTCTTTCTTTGAAATGTTACTTACCTGTGTTCTTCTGATCTGCTGTGTTCTGTTTAGTTTTACTCTCTTTAAAATAAATATTAAAAAATATTTAAAAAGAAACAAGAAAAACCATGGCTGCAATTTAATGAAAGAATAGTGATTTCAGTAAAAGTCTTTAATGCTTTAGGACACTCATAAACAAGAAAAAAGGCAAAATTCTTACACAGTTTAATTTACATATGAGATTTAAAAACAAAACTGAACAAGGATAGTAGATTTAATTCTAAAATATAAAACAGTACAATATTTATAAAATTCATAGGAATGTTTTTTGGAAGAAAATCAAGTGTGTTAAGTTCTTAGACTAGCTTTATAAAGCCCAGTTAACGAAAAAGAAAAAAGATAAATTAGACTTCATCAAAATCAAAACCATATTCAGTGCAAAACACCTAGGGAACAGAATAAAAATGAGCATACAGACAGAAAGAAAAGTCTTGGGAGACACTTGTCAAATTTAGAAATTA
Organism: Cavia porcellus; assembly: GCF_034190915.1. NCBI lineage: Eukaryota > Metazoa > Chordata > Mammalia > Rodentia > Caviidae > Cavia > Cavia porcellus. The sequence goes on from NW_026947497.1 coordinate 32,304,172, forward strand.
TGTGTAGCATATGCAAAGATCTCACTAGTTAAAAAGAATCAAATGACACATTTGGAAAATAGGTAAAGAGCAAAGCAAATCTTGCACTGAAAAAGACACATTGATATAGATAATGAAAATATGTCCAACAATATTACCTGTCAGGAAAATGGAAACTAAAAGCAAGTCATATTTACCATACACCTATAAGAAGATCTGAAATAAAAATTAGTGATTACCTCATATCCCATCAGTATACAGTGGGGCCCGATCCCCCATACACTGCTAGTTGGAATGTTGAGTAGATTAGGTACGTGAAAACAGTATTAGCATTAGTTCAATTCTGAATAATAGGTAAACTGTCCTTTAATGCAGAAAGAAATACATACTGTGGTCCATCCATCCTACAGGATCCTACTTACTTTCCTGAAAGAAAATTTGAGTGAACCTTAAATGGATTAAATGAAGTGGAAAAAAATGTGATGATCTTAACTGAATTAGAGATATAAACCAGTTTAGTGATCATCTTCTCCTAGGGAAAGGGAAAGTAAGGGAGACAGAAGCTGCCACTAAATCATGGAGTTGTGCTGAGTCTTAATTGCGCTCATGGCCACACAAATCTAAGACAAAGCTTCATAAAACTCTTGTAAACAACACTGCAATGTATATGGTACATCCAATTTTGAAATACTTCATTCTTACACACACACACACACACACACACACACACACACACACACACATTTTGAAGTGGGATTCCAAGATCATATGGAATTTCTACTTTTCCTGACTTTATTTATTTTTGGTGCAGGGAATTGAACTCAGGACCTTGCATTTGCCAGGCAGACACTGTGCTGCAGAGCTACATCCCTGGCTCGATTTTTTTGAGTCTTAAAGAATAAGCTGTCCTAATTTACATTCATCCCCATCATCAGTGTGCTGTACAAGAAACTCCCATTCTTAGAGCTAAGGTCATAGCTCAGCGGCAGAGCACTTGCCTAGCATGTGTAACGTCCCAAGTTCAATCCCTGCCACCAAAGGAGGAAATTTCATTTTTTCTTCTCTACATCATGGTCAGAATTTATTATCTTTTTGATAACTTGGGTAAAATAGTACTGCATTGTGCTCTGAACTTGAGTTTTACTGCTGATTGGATAAAGAAAATGTAGTATAAATGCCCAATAGAATATTATTCAGTCATATGAAAAATAAAATTCTATCATTTTAAAAAAGCATAGATAAAACTGTCTGACATTATTTTTAGTGAAATAAGTCAGATACATAAAAACAAATATTGAATGTTCTTAATCATTTGTAGATCCCAGAAAAATTTATTTTATAAAAATACAGTGATAATTAGAGATTAAGAGGACATGAAGAAAGTAGGTTCAGTGAGTTTATTTGGGTACCAAAATAATTTTATAAAGAAATAGGGCTACTGCTCCATAGGTCATTAGTGTAATTCTAGTTCACAATAATTTATGCAATATATCAGAATAATTGGAAAAGTGCAAAAGTTTCTAAGTCACAAAAGTGATAAATGTTTGAGGATATGAAAATGCAAATTCCCCTCATTTTATCATTCCATATGGTATACATGCACTGAATAATTGTACTATACCCATAACTATGCATAGATACTCCACAAAGTTTTTAAAACTCGTAGACTGAATACACATACAAAAATACATGCAAATGATTGCATGTAAAATTAGTGAAATATGAATAAACTCATTGCTTGTATAAATTTCCAGCTTGTGTTTTAATGCCATATTTCTGAAAAATGTTTACACTGGGGCACACTGGGTAATTTTAATATGGAATTTTTCCAATTTATTTTTTAAAAACCTACTAATCTGCAATCACCTCAAAGCAAAAAGTAAAAGAAAAAATTTCTCACTGAGTCAGTGCTTCATGAATAATGTCATCATAGCTATCCAAAATTCATCATTGTTCCGTGCTAAGCATTTCAAAATATTTTTTAATTATTGTTTTGTGAGTCTTATAACCCGAGCCCATATTATTAATTCCTACTTGAAAAATAAGAGCATGGACATTTTGGGAGGTAGAGAAATTCTCCTAAAGGGATATTGCTTATTAGTAAGAAAGGAGAGTTTGAAAGTCATAATACTTTGAGTACACCTGAGATTCATGGATAAATTTCTTTGGTGTTGTGAACAAAAAGAGCAAATTTATTATTTCACATTTTATATTTAAAGTTGTCATAATTGTTGCCACTATATAAATATTTATGAATGCATAAGTGAAACCATCAAATTGTATTCTCTGAAACTACAGGAATAATGGTGTGAGAAAAAGCAGATTCTCTGTTCCTTTCAGTCATATAATTCAGCAAACAAATTGAAAAATCTAAGCTTCCATTTCATGACTGCTTGACTAGAGCAATGGATGTTTCATATATCTTTTAAATTCCATCTCTGAAGTATCAGATGTCTCAAGCAAGTTTTTGGCATCACATTTAATTTATGACTGACATTTTTAATGAGTGTCTAAAATGCCAATATTTTGTGTTGTTGATAAAATGATCCATATGTTTTACATTTTAGACGCTCCGGCAGCTGAATTGACATTCTGTTGTGAAATGTTAAGTTCTTAATATGATTCCACATCCAGCCAGCAGGCTAACCCATTTCCATAAGGAACTTAGAATATGTTCAGGATTTCATTCCTGTTTTCATTGGGGACTTGGAGTTCAGAAGTACCTAGAATGTGTGCACTCGAATGTTGCAAGTAGATTAAACTGTATTACCAAGAGTAAGTGCTGTGCAGAAGAATTACTACTATTTGATAATACAAAGACCGAGTCTGGAATTCCTTATTAGAGGATTTATGGGCATGCTGTCAAGCACTCACTGTTTGAGTGTAAGCCATCCAATCCAGAACTTTAGGAGAGGAGGAATTTATTTTTGCCACACAATTCCCAACATTACACCAGTGCTTGGCATACAGTGAAGGCTGCTGTATCAAGAGAGCAGTTGAAAATAATCTTGTAAACAAAACAGATAAGCATATTTATTATTGCCTGCCAATCCCGACAATGTGTTTAATCATCCCCCAGTAAACCTGGAATTAAAATATGTATGCTGCCTTGCCTCATTTTTAAACCATGGTGCAAAGAAATGCCAGTAATATTTCAGGGATTTTTATTTCCTTTTTTCAGAGTCACTTAATAATATACTAAACCATTCATGCCTAGAAATGTTTAATTTTTCATCGAATTATATATGGCAGAAAAAGTCTAACAAGACAATTTTCTTGAAATATCTGTTAAGACTGAGAACACAAGAAACCACCTGTATTTTTCTCACACTGTTTTTAATTTTGAATTTTTAATTTTGAACCTCTCCTTCTTTAGAATAGTGGGGAAAAATAAATCTTACTACTTTCAATTTTGAAACAAAGATAATCTGAACATCACTTAACATGGGGACATAGTACATAAAACTAACATAAAAACAACTCCCCCATAAGGCACACCATTTTATTGCTTTATTTATTAATTCATTTGCCTTTTTGAGACAGGATTTTACTATGCAGTTCACACTGGCCTGAATTCACTTTGTAGCCCAGCTGGCCTCGAACTTGCAACAATCCTTCTGCCTCAGCCTCCTGTGTCCTGGGATGACAGGTATGCTGGGATTACATGCTCTGCTATAAACACCATTTTAAATTAAGGACAATACTCAATAGGTTATTCGTTACTTCTTGAAACATTAATTTTATTAATCACTATTAAAAATAATGAAAATTTCCTCAACTTGTGATATTTTTGTACTTTACTTTTGTAGGACTCACCATTTGATCTCTGCACAAACCACAAGCAGCATTGTAAATAAAATTCAGCAAAGTAAAATGCTGCCACTCTGTTAGGTAGTCTCTGTCCCCTTTTTGGTACACAAGAGGATGTCTTTTTGCCTTCCAAATATGCCAGTCAGATGTTGATATCTATTCCTAGCATTGCCTTCCAGATTTCACTGTTGGATGCCACCTTTCCTTGTCTTTGCTTTTGTATAAAGGATGGAGTAGCATTGGAGGCATGTTATTCCCTATTCTAGTTGAGTATTATGGAATGCCAGTTTTTCTAGTACCATTTATTAAAAAGTCTATCTTGGGGCTGGGGATTTAGCTCAGCGGCATAAGCGCCTGCCTTGCAAGCAGGCAGTCGTGAGTTCGATCCTTGGTACCGATAAAAATGAAAAAGACCAAAAAAAAAAAAAAAAAAAAAAAAGAAAATCTTACTTCTAGTTTGTATTGAAGAAAGGGTGACTGGGTTTGTAGTTGTATCTGCATCTTCTAATCTGTGCCACTAAAGCCTCAGGTCTGTTTTGTTTTGTTTCATCCTGTTTTGTTTCATTTTTGCCAGTTCCATGCTGCTTTTATCACAGTAGCTCTTTAGTATGATTTCAAGTCCAGAATTTTGATACCCCTCGCCTTTCCTTTGTTACCCAGAATTGCTTTTGCTATTCTAGGTCTCTTCTGGTGCAAAATGATTTTAGGAATGCTTTATTTAGTTCTGTGAGGTATGCTAAAAGTAATTGCATTGAGATTGCATTAAGTCTATAAAATAATTTTGGGAGCATGGCCATTTTCACCATGTTGGTTTTCCCAAGATCAAGGGAAATCTTTCCATTTTCTAATATTCTCTTTGATCTCCTTTTTCACAATACTATTGTTTTCAATACATAATTTTTTTTCTTTCTTTTTTAAAAAATGATCCCACTGTATTTAATTTTTCAATGCTATTATGAAAGGTATGATTTTCATAATTTCTTTCTCAGTAAGATAGATATTTGTGTACAGGAATGTTATTGATTTTTGAATATTAACTTTGTTTCCAGCTACATAGCTAAAATTATTTATTAAAGCTACATATCTTTTGATGGAGTTTTGGGTTCTTTTATGCAGAGTATTCTATCATTTTTAAAAGTGGTAATTCTCCCTTTCCCTTCTTTGTTCCTTTTATTTCTTTTGTCTTATCAAATTGGTCTGTCTAATGTTTCCAGAACTATATTGAATAAGAGTATGATAGTAGACATTCTTGTCTTGTTCCTGACTTTGACCATTTCATATGATGTTGGCTGTTTATTTGTTATAGATGGATTTTCTCAGTGTGAGGGCCTTCAGAAATCCAGAAAAACATTAATACATACTTCAAAAAATTTTATTCTAATATTATGGAAAGCAGAAAAAAAAGAAAAGATTCTTAAATACAAAGGAATTAATAAAACTAAGTCAAGAAGATATAACAATTTTAAATAGCCAGTATCAGTCAGTGAAATTTAAGGTGCAGTTAAAACTTAACCAACATAAAAGTCCAGGTCCTGATGGATTCACTGCTGAATTTTACAAAATTTTAGAGAAAAGTAATGCTACTATTTCTCAAACTCTTTATTGAAATTAAGAGGGCAATACTCCCAAAAGCCATTTCTGGGAGCAAGTATTACCCCAACACCAAGACTAGAGCAGAATACCATCAAAAGTAGAAGTACAGGCCAATCTTCCTAATGAACATAGATGCAGAAATTCTGAACAAGATACTAGCAAACCAAATGCAGCAAATCATGAATGCTATACACCATGACCAAGTAGGATCCATTCCAGGGATGCCTGGATGGTTCAACAGATAGAAATTAGTAAATGTAATATACCATATCAACAGAGCCAATGATAAAAAAATCATGTGATTATCTTAATTGACACACAAAATCATGTGAAAAAGTGCAAACCCATTCATGACAAAACCGTACAGAAAATTGGAATAGATGGTCTTTATCTTTTTAATCTGCAAGACGTTAAAGATTTGAGTAAGATAAATGGTTAATACATTTTTTTCATCCTGTATTGATGTGAATTTACTTATTTTTGCTTTTGGTAAATTTGTGGTGCTTCAGTTAAAGTACATCACTAATGTCCTTTACATTTATACTTACAAAATTCTTTTCAACTAATGTTGAGTTGGAAGAAATTTTGTTAAATTTAATGTCTCATTTTGAAAACAAAAAAAGAATACATATATAATCAGAAAAGAAACTCAAGTACAATGTGTCTCACTTAAAAAAATATATATATATATATATGGAGAGAGAGAGAGAAACAGAAAGAGAGAGAGACAGACAGACAGAGAGAGACAGACAGAAAGAGAGAAAGGAGGAAGAGGAGAGCTTAGGCATAGTCAGCAAGATCTGAAGTAGAGCTGCCCATAATCTAGGAACAAATCAAGGAGCTGATCAGAAAACCAGCAAATGCTAGTACCTCTTTGAAAAGCCTTTCTTTCTTTCTTTCTTTCTTTCTTTCTTTCTTTCTTTCTTTCTTTCTTTCTTTCTTTCTTTCTTCTTTATTTCTCTCATTTCTCTCTCTCTCTCTCTCTCTCTCTCTCTCTCTCTCTCTCTCTCTCTCTGTCTTGTTCTGTCTCTATCCTGTCTCTCTCATTCTGAGCAGGATTGGGTGGTATCTTCTAAGTTCTCCAAGTTACTTTGGATGAACTTTTTCTTCATTATCCTATTTGACTAAATTAGACTCTGTAAGAAACCTCAGTGCAACTGGATCCCACATAAACTGCATTGGATTTGGAGTTAAATTGGAGTCCAAATTTAAGTGAACTGAATCTGGTAAGCACTTCTGTAAGTACTTTGGATCTTTTTAATTTTTGAAATCAGGGTTTTGTGTTGGAATAATAAGGTACAAATCTTGGGGGGTTTGTAGAGACTGAGGAATTTGTGCAAGACAGGACTCAGTTCAGGGTCATATTTGATTTCTTAACTGAATTGGATTCAATTAAGAGGTGTCAGTCTGATTGAGCCTGATAGAATTCAAACTGGTTTCAGTTTTGAGCTGGATTTATTAATCATCTAGTATAAATCCAGTTTTAAAAAAAGTAAATGTTTGTTTAGTAGTAGGCTTAGTACACTTTAAGAAGTTTTCTTTCTGGAACTCCAGCTAGACTTAAGTTTCAGAGTTGTGGGTGACAAGTATGTACCTTTTGGTGTTTTTTTGTTTGTTTGTTTGTTTGTTTGTTTGTTTTTAATAGGTAACCTAACTGGTAGCAGCTTGGGAAATCAAACATCAAAATAGAGACATTTGAACTCAAGCAGAAGTTTTAACTTTTGAGATTCATTAGAAAAAGTGAGATTAAAAAGCATTGGAAATATTCCTTAAGTGGTATTTGAAGGCATATAAAACACTGAATTAATGTAAATTTTCTCCTCAAAAAATTACTTGCAAAAATGATTGAGAAACTTAGGCCACCAATCAAGGAGATTAGTCCTATTTTTCCTTTTATCCATTCCTACCTCAATTAGCTATGTTTATTAATATTTGTATGATTCTGCCACAGAAAATACGGAAGGAATTGTTGTAAATGAATTCCTACAGAATTCAATTTGTTACACACATTTTCAAATAAAAAAAATTGTGAATCAATTTTCAATTTGGAAAGCTTTTTAGAAACATTGTTTGTGGAACTTCTGGGCTAAATATATCATAATAAATATTTTCTACAAAAACTAACATCATATCAAAATAGTCTACATTTAGGTTTAGTTGCTGATTTAGTACCTATTTGGCAGCATAAACCGAATCACTTAGATTTCTCCTTGGCCACCATTTTATGGTTGTTAGTTGTTTTAATGGCACTTATAGGAACATATAAGCAGACCCCTTATGGAGCAGTAGCTGGAAGGCCCATGTTTTTAATTACATAGTCTCATATATTCCAGCTCTCTTGAATTCTATTAGGATGAGGTATTTTAAGCTTTAGTGTAGCTTGTGCAAGAGTGTGTGTGTCATCAGGTAAAATCAGCTTTCTTTGTTTCACTTACTGGGAACAAACTTTTCCTGACCCAGAGCCCAGAGAATGGATTTTCTCAAGGCAACACAAAGCACAAACTACCATTGAAAGATTCATCTACCAAGTCCTCACCTCCTAGACTGAGGCAAAGCCTTAGGGTTTCAAACCTTAGATTTACATCTCACAGCTCTGATGTGTCCCTTAGAATTCTCCATAAATGGGCACTTCCAAAAGACTGTAGCTTAAACTAGCCCAGACAACTTTCCTGGAAGCAGATAACAGTGCAAGACTTGGACACTTATGCCAGGAGCACAGATGCTTACTTTATTGCCACTATCAAGCTCTTATTTTTCTACTCTTTTATTTCCTAAAATGCTAATACTTTCCCTTTCTTCACAGGAGGATATTAATGAGTTGCTTTAATAACGGTTTTGCAAGACCTTCTCTCAAACCGAGATACTCAGCCAGTGGCTGGGGTTAATTTGCGTGCCACGCTGAGCTCCGATAAGACCATCTCTTCCGGAGCTCAAGGGCCCTCCCAGAACCCAGCCACACTGGGCTGTGCTTGGCAGGTTTCAGGCCTGCCCCGGACATGCCCAGTGACCTTCTTCCAAAGCAGGAAACTCACCTGGCAGCTAGCGCCATCCCAAGCCCTGGGGAGACATTATGATCATCTCTTCCAGAGCTCAAGGACCCTCCCAGAGCCCAACCACCCTAGGATGCACTTGGCAGGTTTCAGGCTTGCCCAGGACACACTCAGTGATCTCCTAAACCGGAAAACTCAGCTGGTGGTTGGGGTAAATTTGTGCACCACCCTGAGCACCCAGAGACTTTACAATCATCTGTTCTGCAGCTCAAGGACCCATCCAGAGCCCAGGCACAGTAGACTATCCTTGGGAGGTTTTGTGGACCAACTATAGTATGCCCAGTGTCCTTCTTCAATTACGAGATTTGAGAGTAGCTGAAGTAAGTTCCAGGGCATTCACCCGGGAGAGCTTTAACCCATCATCCACAGTGGTTAGGTGTGTGCCCAGCTACCTGGAACACTGAAGGTGGCATGAGAGGGCCTGAAGGCCTAACTGGACCAGGCTCAACAACTGCTATTCTTTCCCAGGAGCCTAGGGCACAGGAGATGATTTCCAACACATCCAGGAGAAGTCTTGGAACAACACTTGAAGCACAGAAATATAGGAAAATGACAAAGCAAAAGATCAAAATGCAATCTCAAACTTCCAGCCAATCCCAAGAAACCTTAGGAGCTATGTACATAAAAGAAAATATATGCCATACACCTGAAATACTTGACATAATAGCAACTGAAATAAAGAAAAAACTCCAAGAAGCTTTAAAGAACTTCAAACTAGAAATAATCTCCCAGGTAAAATAAGAAATGATAAAAGAAATGAAAGAAATGCTGAATATATCTAAAGAAGACACAGTTAAAAATTAGAGGAACTAAACAAAAAGGTAGAATCCTTGGATGAACAATATAAGAAACAAACAGAATACATAAAGCAGATGCAGAGATATACAGAAAATCAAAAATTCCATTGAAAGTTGTAAAAACCACCTCAACGAAAAAGAAGATATAATTTCTGACTTTGAAGACCAGATTGCAGCTAGTGAACAGGATAGGGAAGGTCTTTTAAAAATAACAAGGAATCAGGAAATAACAATTCAATAGTTGCAAGATGATGCAAAGAAAAACAACATATGATTGATATGAATAAATAAAAAAGAAGGGGACAACGTAAAGGATGTCAAGAAGATATTAGAGAAGTAATACTTGAAAATTTTCCAAACATGAAAATGGAAACTGACATCAGGATCAGTGAAGCATATAAAACTCCAAATAGTCATAACCAAAATAAAACTACACCCAGACATATAATAATCACCATCACAGAAATCCAACATAAGAATAGAATATTAAATGCTGTCAGAGAGAAAAGACAGATCACTTATAAAGAAAAACCTATCAGAATGATAGCAGACTTCTCAGCACAAACAATAAAGTCAAGAAGAGCATGGAGTGAAGTATTTCAGATCCTAAAGGAAAATGATTTCCAACCTAGAATGATGTACCCTGAAAAACTGCCCTTCAAAATGGATGGAGAAATAAGATACTTCCATGACAAAGAGCAGCTGAAGAACTTCATGATCACCAAGCCAACCCTGCAAAGAATACTGAAAGACAGTTTAGAAACACTTAGGAAAAAACCACTAAGCAAAACAGACAATTAAACAGAATGGAAAGATAAAGATTCAACAGCAGAAAACAACATGTCAATAATAAACCAACATATAACAGTTATATCCATTAATGTAAATGGTCTCAATGCACCATTTAAAAGAAACAGACAGGCAGAATGGATTAAGAAACAACATCCAACCATATGCTGTCTACAAGAAACCCACCTAAGCCAAGAGGATTCTCACAGACTAAAAGTCAAAGGATAGTACTTCATGCAACAGGAACCCAAAAAAAGCAGGGGTAGCTATTCTGTTTGCAGAAAATGTGAAGTTTAAACCAGTAATGATCAGAAGAGGTAAACAAGGTCATTACATACTGGTTAGGGGAAAACTTCAAGAGGAAGAGATAACTATCTTAAATATATATGCACCAAGTTCCAGAAAACCCAGTTATATAAAGCAAGTATTAACAGAAATGAAAAAACAAATTAGCAATAATACAATTATAACAGGAGACCTTAGCACACCATTGACACCAAGGGACATACAGAAAAATCAGCAAAGAAATAACAGAGCTGAATCACACATGTTAACAAATGGACATGATAGATATATACAGAGTGTTCCATCCAACAACATCAGAATGCACATTCTCAGCAGAACCTGAGAAATTCTTGAAAATAGATCATATATTAGCCCACAGAACATATTTAAATAAATGCAAAAGAATTGAAATTATCCCATGCATGTTACCAGATTATAACACCATGAAATTAGAAATTAATAATAAAAGATACAGCAAAAATCCCACAAACACATGGAAACTGAATAATACAATCTTGAGTAATCAGTGGGTCACAGGGGAAATTAAAGAATAAATTAAACAATACCTACAAGCAAATGAAAAATACAGCTAAAACTTACTGGAATCTGTGGAATGCAATGAAAGCTGTCCTCAGAGGAAAATTTATTGCACTGAGTTCGCATATCAGGAAAACAGAACGAATACAAATAAGTAACCTGATGCTACACTTCAAACATCTAGAAAAAGAAGAGCAAGTCAAGCCCAAAGCCAAAAGAAGGGAGGAAATTATAAAAATCAGAGCAGAAATTTATGCAATAGAGACTAAAAAAACAATCCAAAGAATCAATGAATCAGAGTTGGTTCTTTGAAAGAATAAATAAAATTGATAAGCCCCTAGCCAACCTTATTTTTTAAAAGGGAAGAAAAAGTTCAAATAAATGGAATAAAAAATGAAAAAAGCAAAATCACTACAAACTATAGAAATATCTATTTCGAATACCTATTTTAAAAACCTCTACATTCAAAGGTTTGGTAACACAGAAGAAATAGACAGATTCCTAGAAACATATGAAGTACCAAAGCTACGTCAAGAAGATTTAAAACTGCTGAATAACCCAATTTTTATGAATGAAATTGAAAATGTAACTAAGTCCTTAACTACAAAGAAGAGCCCAGGCCCAGATGGATTCACTCCAGAATTCTACAAGAAATACAAAGATGACTTACTGCGGACACTCCTCAAACTCTTCAATGAAATTGAAAGGGAAGCAATCCTTCCTAAGTCATTCCTGGAAGCCAATATTACTCAAATACCAAAACCTGAGAAAGACCCAACTAAAAAAGAGAACCACAGGCCAATCTCCCTAATTAACACACATGCAAAAATACTCAACAAAATATTGGCAAGTAGGATGCAGCAAATCATCAAGAAGTTTATATAACATGACCAAATGAAATCAATAACTGGGACCACCTCTTATTAAAATGTTTCTGCATGTCAAAAGAAATCTCCGCATAGGGAAAAGAAAACCCACAAACTGGCAAAAAAAAGCTAAGGAACGTCCATCAGACAATGGACTTCTGTCTAAAACTTATAAAGAATTAAAAAAAAATCACACCCCCAAAATTCAAAGATCCAATTCAAAAATGGGCATCTGAGATTGAATACACAATTCTCAGATGAAGAAATACATTTGGCAAATAAATACATGAAAAAATGTTCATCATTATTACTTATTAGAGAAATGCAAATTAAAACCCCACTGAGATTCTGTCTCACTCCTGAAAGAAAGGCCAGAATCAAGAAAACTACCAACAAAAAATGCTGGAGAAGCTGTGGGGAAAAAGGAACTCTCCTGCACTGTTGGAGAGAATGTAGACTGGTGCAACAATTGTGGATGTCAGTGTGGAGATTTCTCAAAAAGCTGGTATTGGAAGTCCCATATTTTCCAGCTATTCTACTTCTAGACCTTCTTCAATAAGATGATATTCCAGTTGTTGACTGTTTGAAACATTTCCCACGCCATCTGGGAAGTCTCTGCCTCCCTCTATGTCTTCAAGATGTTTACTTACTTTCTCTTCCAGTAGATTTTGTGATTCTGTTTTAATATTTAGATTTTTTTATCTATTTTGATTTTAGTTTAGTAATAGACACAGTCTAGTTTTACTCTTTAGCATGTGGAGCACCCGTGTTTCCAGCACTATTTATAAATTGGCCCCTTTGTGAAAGATAGATGGCTGAATGTGTTTACTGTATTTGGAGTTGTGTCTGCCTCTTCTAATCTGTCCCTCTGAATCCTCAGTTCTGTTTTCTTTGTTTCATTCTGGTTTTATGTTTGTTTGTTTGTTTGACAGTTTCATGGTGTCTGTATGACAGAGTCTTTGTAATGTAATTTTAAGTCAGGGATTGTGATGTATCCTGCCTTGCCTTTGTTGCCCAGAATTGCTCTTGCTATTCTAGATCTTTTTGGTTTCTAAATGAATTTGAGGACTGTTCTATCTAGTTCTGTAAGGTATGTTAATGGTATTTTGATTGGGATTACATTAAATATATACAACAATTTTGGGAGTATGGCCATTTACACTATGTTCATTCTTTAATTCCTGAATCTTGAACTCTGTGAGTTTTGTAAATTTTATTTGTGTAGTATGCTCTGTAATTCAGTCTCCTTTTTCTCTTGACACTACACTATGTTCTGTACACTTAAAGTTTAAATCATCATACACATACATTCTTAAAGCACAAAAGGCCTTGTAATAAAACATGGAATAACACATGATAATCTTATAAGAAATTTGATATCATCAATCTGTAAATTAAGGAGGAGTATCTGACAATTAATTGTTATGTGTGTGCTGGTGCTATCACTGCCTTACCTATAATTTTGTGTTTGAAACAATGATCAAGAGGGGGAGGTTTTTGTTGGAAATAAATTTTGACTAAATCAGTCTCATACTTGAATATATGTGTCCCAAAGTGGCCTACATATACAAGGAATTACAGCTTACCTTAGTGTGTAAGCCAGTTGTAACCTAAAATTCTAAGAGTATATTCTTGCAACTAAGCAACTTCCTTTCAGATTGTGAGAGCAGAAATCTCCCTCAGCAAATCTAACTGAAGGCTCTCAATTTAATGAGCAAATGAAGCAAATGAAGCAAATAGCCAACTGTAACTATGAAATCTCTGTATTTCATTTTTGGTCATATTTGATATAAAATAGATCACTGGGTTGTATGGGGAAGAGAGATTCTAAGCTGTCCATCTTAGGTCTGAAATAGTTTCTGGGCCAAGAACTGTTTCCTTTTTCACAAAAACTTTATTGAATTTAACTGGTCACAGCTTTTCTTTTAACACAAGCTATTAATTTTAAAAGTATTCTCTTAATTTTCACTTTAGTTCTAATTAGTTCACTTTAATATTTCTTAGAAGAGGAATGAGTTTAATCATATTTAAATTATACAGTTTAATTTCTGTTAGATTGGGCATTTTATTTGGAATTAGATACTTTATGAATCTTCTAGTTCACTATGAAGTCATTTTACAAATTCAGCCTTTTCCTGCTAGTATTTGGAAAAAGTGTAAGACATTTTTGATGGTAGTGAGAAAATACTAAGGGAGATTTTCCCTTTTGTTAGCATCTTTTATTTGAAAAGTGTACTCTGTCGTTTTAACACTTTTTTATTGGTGGATTGGAAATATGATTGGGGGGATAAATACCAGTGAGAAGCCCTCATCTCAGTGTCACCTCCTGTCTCCAGTTCCAACTGTGAGTATGGATTATGTTTACCCTGATCACTAGGTAGAAGTGGTGCTTGCCACACAGCTCTATGGTAAAGCTGCCTACTTTTATCCTGTGCCCTCCTCTATTCTTTAGAAGAAACACTAAGTGGAGTCACTTTCAGTAGAACATGGAAGGGAACTATTTTCTTCCTCAACCACAGAGATTCCTAAATATCATTTGCATTCCTTCAGGAACTGTTTCTCATCTCCCTATTAGTTATTTAGTTAAGTGTTAATTTATCAATGTTAACTGATTTTTTTTTAACCTTTGGCATTGTACTAATTTGAAGGGTAGAATATAATTTATTTTTTACCTGTAAATGTGATGAAATGTTATTTATTTGCATTCTTACTAATTTCCAGTCTCAGATATAGGTTATAAGAAACTCTTATTCTAGAATATTTTCCTCCTTTTATGTTTCTTCTTTACCTTAGTAAATGGAAATTCCAGTCTATCAGTTATTTAAGAAAAATCGTGTGAGTTGCTCTTGTCCCCCATCTCTTTTTCACTGCAAAACTAGCCACTCATCAAATTCTTTCAACACTTTCTTCCAACACTTAGGACATCAAGTCAACTACCCCTTCAAAACCATGAGTAATTTTTGTGTGTGTTATGAGAGCATTCCCTTCCTCTTACCTTTGCATTAATGAACTTCATTTGCTAATGGAACTGAAAAAATTCTTTGTAAGTTATGGCACATTACTTTTTGGGCAAAGACTTCCCATGACTTCTTTTATTCCTATTCAATCCAAAACCCCCAAATGTTATAAAACACATCCTATTAAATTTTGCATATAAAAGATCAGTTATAAAAGCTTCCAATCCCTGAGTATAGCTAGCTACACCTTCCTGCTACTGTAAGATGTAAGTAACCAGAGAAAACAGAAATAAATGATACATGTGTGTTCATCTAAAATTTTTATTATAAAATGATGTGGTATGTACAATTTGTTCCACAGATATATTTTGTCAATTACTGATTTAAATAATGTGATTATTTCTTTCACATTTTCTCCTAACTCACTTCTTTTATACATTTCACTCAGTTTCTGGCTGCTAAGGAAGCACTTCCCAGTGGTAATCCCTTGACACTTGCTGTCCCTTTCTCCTGGGATGATCATATTCCAAGAGCTGGGAGTCTCATTCTATGACTTCCTCTCATTCAAGGGTCTCCTTGATACAAAGGTCTTTCCCATGGCCCTTACCCTTTATTGGCTTACTTATTTTGTTTCTCTCTGTGGTATTCATCACAACATGATAGAATATTTTATTATGGCTCCACCCTTCTTAATAGCAAGCAAGGCCTCTGCAAGTTGGATTCACTGTTGAGTCTGGGTGACTAACATACAGCAAGGCCTCAGTAAATGTTACTGAATAAATGACTGAATGAAGAAACCAACATCTGTTTGGATCATTACTATTAATATATACTGCTAATTAGAAAAGTATTAATGGTTTCCTTTTTTTTTTTTATCCAGGTTTTCTTTTACCAAACCTGCTGAATTGCTGAATAACACATTTAAATTTATTTTAAACTGAAATATAAAAATACAAAGTACATATTTCATTGTTGGCTTGAAATATTTTTAAATTACTTCTTTTTTCAAGGAATTACGTTGCATGAAAATTTCTATTGCTAGATATAGTACCTTTGAATCAAATATCTTACTCAAAATTCTATGGAAATTGATTCAGTTTTGGGTGCTTATATTTTTAATAAATAACTCTCATATATATCATTACTAGGTGTGAGGTTGGTAGTGTTTTACAGTGATTGGGGTTTTCTTTGTTTGTTTATTTTTTGGGAGGTTGTGTAAAGCTTTTGTTTCCAGTCTGTTTTTTTTTTGTTTGTTTGTTTATTTTATTTTGTTTTGTTTTGTTTCATTTCGTTTTGTTTTTGTGGGTACTGGGAATTGAACTCAAAACCTGGAGTTTGCCAGGCAGACAATGAGATATATTACTGGTCCTGTGATTTTTTTTTTTAATTCTTCATGGATAAGAATAGTATTATTTAAAATACCTTATAGAACAATCACTTTACCAAGACATAGATGCCTTTTCATCAATGGATGTAGCGCAGGGACTATGAAAAGACTGGCTGGGTTTAACTCATTGAATCTCAGCTTTCACTGTCTTCCTGCAGTGGATTTTCCACCTTGCAAAACGCTGATAACAGTATTCTTTCAATAGAGTTCAACTGGATTAATAAGTAGTGAGCATTAAGTGAGCTTATGGGCATACATAACTTGGGAAATTCATAATTAGTGTTAGTTAACATCTGTTATCATCACCATCACCATCGTCTTCATCATCAGCTTAACCAAGTAAATAAATTAATGCTTTCATTAAATTTCATTAAATTACTTTTTCTGCAACCTTTTGCTCTTATTATTTTCTGTATTGTTATGTCAATATCCCATCCTAGGATTCCCTTCATAATATTTTAAACAATTATTAATCTCTCATCTTTGCTTCTTTTCTCTTATTTTATTTTGGGTCTATTAGTTATTTTTTAAAATTAGATAGGTTCTTTCTAGGCTTCTTTACTACCTTGATGATGATGATATGTGTGTGTGTGCATGTGTGTATGTGTGTGTGTGTGAGTTTGTATTGTGTCAGAGTAGCAAAGTGTATAAAATGTTGCTTTTTAAAAATATATGAAAACCTCTTTCACTTTCAACAAAGTCAAAGTGAAAATATTAGTTGAGCCTTCATTATGTTCTAATAATAATCCTGGGGCCATGATTTTAGAATCTTATTTGTTTCTGTCAACTCTATTTCCCTTTTAAAATTTCCTGATTTTATTTAAGAATAAAATCTGTGAAAGGGAGATTATTAAGAAAGTTATTTTAGTGTTTATATAAGTTAATATTTGTAAAACTTTTAAAAGAGTACAATGCAAAAGGTGGGATTTTAGAAATAATACAATGTTTGATAAAATGATTGCAAATAAATTTATGTATTTTTTCATCTTATTGGAATTCCTTATCATGAGAAAACAGAATTTATTCCTTTACATTTTGTTCTTTCTTTCAATTTGTGGCTTCCCCACCCCTGGGTCATAATTTTTTTTAATCTCACTGTTAGCAGAAAAAAGGATTGACTTTAACAGTGTAAATTGAGACACCATCTGCTATCCTATAGGGCAACTTCACCTCTGTTTTTTGCTCTCCATAAGGAGAACGGTTAGATTTCCTGCAGTCATTTGGTCATTAGGAACAATAGGAAACATGAGAAACCACAACAAGTGAGGTTGGTCATTTTGCTGTTGCTATGGAGACAGCTGGACTTTAGCTGATGCCAGCTGTTCATCACTCAACTTCAATGTACTCATTGGAATTCGGCAGTGTCAGCTGGGAGCCATCTTGCCTGGCCCAGATGCCATCTCTAAGCTGCAGCTTAGAGAAATAACTACATTAAGATCTCTGCTCACCATGGAGTTGGCACTTTCTGAACTTCAAGGAAGGCTTACTGGAAAGACACAGGGTTTCCTGACTGATCCATGGATTCTTTTTATATTTCAAATTTAAAGAGTTCCAAACTCACTTTGTAAGTGATTTGCATGCGGTGCCATGTTTATATCTTCATCTCTCTGATCTTAACTGTATGTTTTTGGTAGAAGTGTTTTCATGCCATCACATAAAATTTTACTTCTAGTTTGCACTGCTTTTTTTTTTCCCTGCCTCACAGCCATTTGGTTTTCTGAAGATGAATCTGATTTGTGGACTACTTGGGAACATATTCTCAAGGAATGTAATCATCATGTACTACAAACTTATACTAATAAAATTACCTTAGGATATTAACTAAAATGTAAGCACAAAGAAAAAAAAGTAAATGACTTATAAGTTTGATAAATAGGTTAGGAATGCTAAAGTTTGTGATGCCAAAAAAGAACATA
The DNA here is from genome assembly GCF_034190915.1 of Cavia porcellus. NCBI lineage: Eukaryota > Metazoa > Chordata > Mammalia > Rodentia > Caviidae > Cavia > Cavia porcellus. Next base: position 32,322,138 of record NW_026947497.1, read on the forward strand.
TTCCCATATTTCGTGTCATAAATTGAATTCATATTGGTATCAAAATATTTTGATTGGCTATCTCTACTCTTCACAACACTGATAAATATAATAGAACAAACAATAATTTCTGGGCCAGGGATACAGCGTTGTGGCTCAGTGCCTGGCTGACAAGCACGAGACCCCGAGGTTTAATCTTGGTACCCCCCGCCCGCCAAAATAATAATTTCTTCCCACATAAAAGTAAAGTAAGCAATAGAGCAATGATAGGAATTTAAGGTAAAAGCTTTCCTACCAGGAAATCTCAATCATTCGTCTCACACAGATTTTGTTGTGTGTATTTCATGTTCACAGGAAACTTAAAAGAATGGAGCTGGGAATGGAACTCCATGACAGAATGATTGTGTAACATGCACAAGGACCTGGGTTCTATACCTACAAGCCCTCCCCCCCAGATAGTAGTAGTAGTAGTAATAATAATAATAATATAATAATAATAATAATAATAAATCTTGCTCAGGTATAAATGAAAGCAAAGCAAGACCTGAAGTGCAGTAAATTAATTAAGCATGTTATGGGCCCACAGTTTGAGAGGGCTTTTCTCTAGAGATTACAAATAGAATGAAGTACATCCAATTAAATACCAGATTGACAAGAGTTTTTCTTTGTGCTCACTGGCAACACTTTGATAGCTCATTCAGAATTAGAGACTCGAGTACTCTTAATAACAGCAGGACCCCAGTTTCTACTTAGTCTGGTTATTTCTGTCTGCATACAGAAATGCCAGAACTGCTATTAAAATGTGTGCATAAGTTTAGATGTGTATGCTGAAAAATATCAATAAGAAAAATATGTTGCTATACATTTTTCTGTAAGTCAAAGGGATTTAACAAATTTCTCTCAGTGTCATTTACAACTGCACAGCTCAAAACCAAATTAAGAACAATGTTATAGTAATTTAATATTTATATGAAGGGATTTTGTGTGAAAAACATACATAAATATGTGTGAGAAATAATTTGAATATTAAATAGAATATGTGCTTACATGTTATATGAAATTAAATAGTGCAATTGATAATAAAGTAGGAGAAAGAACAAAAACACCAATACAAAAATGCCCCAATGAGTAGGATTTCATCAAAAACAATTCCATAATTTACCTTTCTAAATTTATGAGAATAGTTTTAAAATACAACAGATTAATTTGCCTGTCTACTATTTAGCAAAGATGATTACTCAAAATAAATAGAAAAATTTTGACAGCTGGGGTAATGTGTCTTAATAGTTCATGGACTGGCAGAATGGTTTGACCATCTGCATATTTATTTCTATTTCTGTGGTGCTCCAGATGCAAGTATTACATTTGATAATGTTTTCAATTAGATCTGCACTCTTAATAGATATAATTATTTTTCATAAGCACTCTCCTATGGGTTTTATACAAAATAGGCAATAAAAAGCATGTATTAGTGGTACAGTTAACATTCTTTAATTTTCTGTTCCATTTTCCTATGAGAGTTAAAAATATTGATACTTGAATGCAAGTGTGTGTGGTTTTCAGGCTCATTCATTGTATCTCGTTTGCCTCCCCACTGATTTCAGGAACTACTCTTTATCACTCTAGTATATTAAAAATTCATCCATCTGATATATTTTACATGAAAGAAATAGGTCATATGTATTAATGAATCCCAAAAGATTCATTTGTATTTATTTTTCTTTACCTTGTGACTGATTCTTATATTCTTAACCAGCTTTTCCTTTAATCCTATAGAAATACTTATGGCTATCCATGAAGTAAGATGAAAGGTGAATTACAATTCATTTTTTCCTTAGGTCCTTAAATGATAAAGATAGTTGCAGAAATATGAGACATGCTGAAATTTTGCTGAAAGCTATAACAGACTTAAATAATTCCCACAACAGAAAAGGCTGCAGGCAAGTAAGATGGACCAATTAAAGTGTTCCAACTCATGCCCAGTGGTTTTTTTAAGTCACATGTTAATTATCCCTGGACTAGCTAGAGACTGAGCATCTCTGTATATCAAGACCTGCATGAACCTAAATTTGGCTTTGTCAAAATAATAACCATTGTCTGTGAGAAAAGTTTTCCTTAACTCAGGTTGATTAAGCTCTGCTATCCATGTACGGTGAGCTAATTTTACTTTGAAACCCTTTGATATGCACACTAAGCTCATATAAAGAATATAACACATATACCAGTAAAATATTCTCAAAAATTCCTCAGAGATTATCTCAAACTATTGGAATGTCTTTTGTTCATTATGTAGAGATGATATCATGATCTTTCAACAGTGTACCATAAAATACCTTTCAATGGTTATTTTCTTTTAAAAAAAAACACACTTAGAAAAAGTGAAATTACTTTATACGTGATGAATACTGTGATTTTAGTTTGTTGCTTTAAAGAAAAATTCTTATTGATAGTATTATTGGCAGCCTTTAATTAAGATTTTGTAATTTTTGTACAGAAAATCTACTCTACCTTCTTTTGGTTATGATAGTCTCAGCAGTCTTTGAAACATGCAATAGTGTATTTTCTATGATTGCTTATTTCTTCATTATAGCTGTGACAAAATTCTGTTGGAATTGGTACTTTGGATTTGAGGTTGGTGTTGTGACTGAAAACGTATAATTTTAAAGATAAAATAATTATATTTGTGACCAGGCTCCTTCTCTTTCCAGGTACTTGGCCCTCAGGAATGATTCAAATAATTGTTATAGTACCCAGTTTTAAAAAGCGAATAACAATCCCAACTGTGCAAGACTTATTGAAAGTCTTGCAATTTAATGTATGTTATCATGAGTATCGATATACCTCATTATTGTCATTATTACTGAAATTCTCATTTTGTTAGTGACTTTAAAATTATCTAGGCCTTGTCACAGTCAGAATCTCTCATAGTCATGGAAGCTTATTGTATTGTGCTGAAACATTCTATGTTTGAAGACACAATAAAAAATTCTTCCTGTATGTTCCAAGTGTTACAGCTTCAGATTTATCTGAAAAATCATGCTTAAAATTGTTTTCTGCAATTTTGCCTTTGCTGGAGAGTATCATTTAATTGTAAGCACATGGTGTACGTGGGCACGTTGAGCCCTGTCTCATTTGTGTCTTCCCATCTGCCAAATCATACTAAAATAAGTGAAGTGGAGAAAGAGCCAATTTCCCCAGAAACTTTAGGCAGGACACATGTGATATACTGCAGGAACACAAGGCTAGAAATAAACAGTAGTACTGCACAGTCTCTTGAAAAATGTGGCATTTCCAAGTTTCAGCTAAATTTTATTGGTTCTCTAAGATGCAGGCCAGGAAGTAGTGGGGACAGCACTCTGTAAATGGCCTAGTTAAGAGTTTCTCTCAACTTTCAGCTCTTCAATTTCAGTGTCTTTCAAACCTTGCGAAGTTCAGTTTCTCGTAAATTAGGATGATATAAAAGTGCTTGAGCAATATAAAATCTAAAGAATCATATCGGCAGTTTTTGCAAGTTTCACTACACCGTGAGGAAAGTAAAAACAACAGAAGCTTAGGTCATCAAACATATTCCCACCTTGCAGGTAATTCAGCAAGAAAGGAACACAGTCTGAAGTTAAAGGTTTTACACTTAAAGAAGAACAAAAAATCATGCTATATTTAAGGAGAAAAAGATGAAAAGAACTCTATGGTTAAGACAATTTTTCAGCAAAAAAGCTAACCTCACATCATCATCAGATGCAAGTAAAATGTCAGTTACCAAAAGTTTCCCTTAATTTTTATAACCCACTCGAAGATAATATAAACATTCAGTGATTCCCCTCAGTAATTATAATTACTTATGCTTTGTATAATGTTGTTCTGAGAACATCAATTGCTTAAAATTGATAACACTTCTAACCTAGAATTACATCGCCAATTATGTGCCTCTTTCATTTGTCACACCAGATTAGATTTCTAGCCCAGCTAGTTAGGCAGATTGCCTCTGTGAGTCACCAACATAAACCATGTTTCAATGCAAGGAAAAGAGAATATAATGATATACAACGTGAAATAAATGAGCAGGTCTCACTGTGTATGCTCGCTGAGAATCCTAGCTAATCATCATGTATGGAGGACTTATTTAGGTATATAAGGTAAATACTTAGTCTGATAAAAACACTGACTGTGAGCATTGATGTTGACATAGAATTCATCTCAGGATATCTTTAAAGACATCTGTTTCTGTCACTCTGAGTATCAGATAGAAAGGATTGTCATACCTCTGGTTTAAAAGAAAATAAACTGCACAGCATTAAACAATGAAGAGAATTCACAAGATCATGTGACAGAAATGTTGCATGGGGGTGAAGAAAGTAGTGTTTCTTGGGAATCCAAATCTATTCCACTGTCCCAGCATCAGTTTGGAATCAGGGGAGCTTTCCTCATGCGGTAGTAGCTCAAAGGCTCTCCCCAGCTCCCAGGAGCACATTGTGACTATACATTTCATGTGTAGATTTGACTTGGGGAAAGGATATTCAGGTATCTGATTAAACATCATTTTGGAGCAAGACTGTGAAAATATCTCTGGAAAAGATTAACGTTGGAATTGGTGGACTGCATGAAGCAGATGGTCCTCTCCAGTGTCAGTGATTATCACTCAGTCAATTGAGGGTTTAAATAGAATAAGAAGATTAAGGAAAAGTGGATATGATTGACTGAGCTGGGATCTGATCCAAATCTGGGGCCTTAGGACTCTTCTTTGCTTTCCCAAACCCCTCACCACCCCTATGTACTCCTCTCCCTCTTTTAGCTCTCCTTTTCTGAGAAACTCTGATTAATACATACATATTCTTTGACCCTGAAGAGCACACATGGCATTTTCCTAGAAAAGTCACAATTTTTGCTTTAGTTTCATAAACTTAGGCCTTACCTGCGATTTTTTTTTAAATCTAATTTTTGGTTTGTCCTTTCAGAATGCTTTATATAAGTAAAATTTCTGATAGTTGTACTATCTAATTCGGGGAACACTAAAATATTTCACCCAAAAGCAAATTCTGTCTGGAAGCATAAAAACTTTTCCTCTCCGTCCTTCAACTTCCTGTGTTTACCTGTCACAGATTAGGTCCCAGTGCCTTCCACTTTGGGGGTGTCACTTTCTTTTATTTTTTTTCATTTCAAGCTTCACTAAGTCAAGGGTAAGGTGCAGATCTTTAGTCTGTTCTATAGTGTCAAATTCATTATAATATATTCAGCAATTTGTTGATAAGTTCATTAAATTGAAATAATATTAAGAAGTAAAATGTCACGCATACATACAACTCTACAAGTTGCATTACATTTCTGTGCTATTTTTTCCATTTTCTTTGACTTTGTTCAGTTTTAACCATACTTGGGCTATTGATTTCTCTTGAAGGGAAGTATTACAGTGTAAAAACCTGATCCTCATGCAATTAAATTCCCTAGAAACAGACTCGAAGGCTGTTTTCTATATCAAAAGGGGATGTTTTTAACTATTTGATCTTTGACTTTAGAATGTAAGCTATGGCAGTGCAATTCAGTTGCAGATAACTTCTGTAGAATTTTAATAAATTAATAATTTCAGTATCAAAATTTGAGAAAATCCATTGGTCCTATGCAAACATAGGACACTGTGCCACCGCTCAGTATCACAGCAGGGAGGGCATGGCTTCTTACCTCAAAGCGACTGGAAAATGATGGTTTGGGGAGACAGGAAGTTACTAGAGTCTCAATAACTTCTTTATCATTATGAGTGAACTTAACTTCCTTCTATTAACTCCTCCCCTTCATAAAAGTTCTACTACATCCCAAAAATGCTTCATTCCGTGGGCACTGAGAACAATTCATAGGCAAACCATTATATGAAGTGTTTTAAAGAAGAAGAAAATGCCAAACAAGTGGATCTATGAAAGTAAGAAAGAATTCAGGCATGAAATAAGGTACATTCCAGAACAAGTGCCCCTAAGAGGTTTCTACATTTGTCCATTGATATCCAAGAACTAGGAGTCAAATATCTGAGAACACAAGTATTGGACATACCTTATTATTTTCATCAAAAAATATTATTATTGCTCTCTTTGAATGATGAACAAGATATGCAAGAAATAATAATAATAATAATAATAATAATAATAATAATATCACCACTCTTGCATAAATCTGATCTAAGGAACAACATATATTTAATAGAAGCAAAAATAATGCTAATACTTTATAAGTATTTAGTTTAGTTTTGGAAAATGAAAATTTTCGACTATACAATTTTCCAAGGTCCCTGGAATTGTAAATTTTCAACATTTGAATTTCCGATTGTATGAAATAGGAAGCTGAAGAAATTATTAGTAATGTAATAAAACATCAATGGATCATTTCAGAGGGGCATTTTTTTCTGGAAAATATGGCAGCATATTACATCAGTAATGATTTGGAAAGTAATCCTCTATAATCTCCTTAGTTTTAGTGAATTCCTTCCAGAAGAGTTCCTATAAAATTGACTGCCACTTTATCATTAATCTTCTCATCTTCCATGGCAAGGTTTGTGAATATTTGAGGATGAAGGTTCCTATGGTTCAGATGTAAGACAACATCCATCTCATGTAGCTAGAGATGGGGCTTGGGAAGGTAACTTGATCACAAGAGCACCATTCAAAAAAGTAGATTAGTTCACTGATGAGTTCCAAGCTGCATGTGCTGCTAGTGGGTAGGTGCTGAGAGGTAGGGTTTGTTGGGAGGAGGTGGTCACTGAAAATAGGACCTGGAAGTGTACATTCTCATGCAGTTCCCTTTCTCTTTCTCGCAGCCATCACGTGAGCAGCTGTCCTCAGCCATGCTCTTCTACCACACTACTTCTGTCTCACAGCCAGCTAATCATGGACTGTATCTCCTAAAACTGTAAGCCAAAATAAAACTCTTCTTTCAGATGCAGTTGTTGGTTACAGTGACAAGAAAGTGAATATTTCAAGGATCTTTTCCTGAATTTTTTTTAAATGCTGAATGTCAACAACAGCTATTTATACCTAATAAGAACATAGCAATTTCTCTTGAATATTTGGCTGAGTAAACATGTTTCTAAAAGTTTTCAAGCAAGAGAGGACCTTTTGTTTGCTATTAATCTTGTTGAAAACTTGCTTAACTCTAATTAGTGAACCACAATAATAACATTATTGTTTTTTCTTTCTTCCAGTAAAATTGAATTTTAATCCTTACCAACACAGAAGAAATACTTTCAAAAAGTAACATAATTAGCTAAATAGAAAGGAAGGAACATATGTATATTTATTTCCTCTTTATTATTTGTTTCACAATGGTTTCACCATAGGTAAGGTTCCCCAAACAACAGTAATTATGATATATACACATGCAAAATATTACTACTTGTGACGCTCAGCCAGATGGAATAGTTTATCACCTATATTTTTCCATATTTTGTAGATAAGCCACAATCTATGAGTTTTGAATCATATCTGGCCTTCAGTATATTTATACATAAATCTTAAATGGAATGTGTTTCTCTCCATTTTTTATGCATGTCTGTTTTCAAAATACCATACCAGAACTGAGTAATTTCAATAGAAGCCATACAAACAATAGAGCATACAATATTTACTCTCTGCCTGTAATGCTAAAAGTTATCGACCCTATGAAGACACCAAATCACTCGAATTTCTATTTCTTAGCAAAAATTTTCTATCTTTATAAAAGCCTTAAATATTATAATGTTGTATAATTTTATAATTAGAAAGAATTATGTAAACCGACAGGAACAGCGAGGCGGATCTCGGGTGCCTGCATCTGCCTCCCCATTCCAGCAATGCTTGTAGGACTGTGGAGTTCTAAGCAAGCAGGGGAGCACCACTGTTCTAGAGGCCTGCCATCCTGGGGTAAGGGACCCATGCACTTTCCCCTGAGCCCAGCTTGTTTGGGACTCTTGCGCCTTCTGGGTGCACTGGAACAGTTAGGTGGGTTTGGAGCACTTGCATCTACCTCCCGGTTCGTTCAAGGCTGTGTTTGGAGGACTGTGGAGTTCTAAGCAAGCAGGAGAGCGCCACTGGTTCCACAGGCTCAACAGCCTGAGGGAACTGAGTGCCAGAGTCCCAGGAGCTGAGGGCCTAGAAGAGGATTTCCAACAGACACTGAAGAAGCCTTAGAATAACACTTGAAACACTTGACACACAAAAATACAGGAAAATGACAAAACAAATAAGCAAAAAAACCAAATTACAATTTCAAACCTCCAGCCCATCCCAAGAAACCTTAGGAGCAATGTATATAGAAGAAAATATAAGCCATACACGTCAAATATTGGACATAATAGCAACTGAAATAAACAAGGATTCTGGGAAGCTTTAAAGGAATTCAAACTAGAAATAATCTCCCAGGTAAAAGAAGAAATGATAAAAGAAATGAAAGAGATGCTGAATATATCTAAAGAAAACATAGTTTAAAAATTGGAGAAACTAAACAAAAAAATAGAATCCCTAAGTGAGCAATATAAGAAATAAACAGAATATGTAAAGCAGATGCACAGGAAATCAAAGAGACATACAGGAAATCAAAGAGACATACAGGAAATCAAAAATTCCACTAAAAGCTTTAAAAATTGTCTCAACTAAAGTGAAGATAGAATTTCAGACCTTGAAGACAGGATTGAAGCTAGTGAACAGGAAAGGAAGATCTTTAAAAATAACAAAGAATCAGAAAATAATTCAACAGCAGCAAGATGACTCAAAGAAAGACAACATAAGATTGACAGGGCTTAATGAAAAAGAAGAGGACAACATAAAGGATGTCAAGAGGATATTTAGAGAAGTAATAGCTGAAAATTTCCCAAACATGAGATAGGAAACCAACATCAGGATCAGTGAAGCATGTAGAACTCCAAATAGTCATAACAAAAGAAAACTACACCCAGACATATAATAATCACCATCACAGAAATAGAACACAAGAATAGATTATTAAAAGCTGCCAGAGAGAAAAGACAGGTCACTTATAAAAGAAAACCTATCAGAATCACAGCAGACTTCTCGCACAAAAAATAAAGTCAAAAAGAGCATGGAGTGAAGTATTCCAGATTCTAAAAGAAAATGATTTCCAACCTAAACTGATGTACCCTGAAAAACTGTCCATCAAAATGGATGGACAAATAAAATACTTCCATGACAAAGAGCAGCTGAAGAACTTCATGATCACCAAGCCAACCTGCAAAAAATATTGAAACACAGCTTAGATACACTTAGGAAAAAAACCTCTAAGAAAAGCAGATAATTAAACAGAACAGAAAGATAAATATGCAACAGCAGAAAGATAACATGTCAACAATAAACCAACATATAACAGTTATAACCATTAATGTAAATGGTCTCAATGCACCAATTAAAAGAAACAGACAGGCAGAATGGATCAAGAAACAAAATCCAACCATATGCTGTCTACAAGAAGCCCATCTAATCCAAAAGGAAACTCACAGACTGAAAGTCAAAGGATGGAAAACAACACTTCAGGCAACAGGAATAAAAAAAAAAAAAAAAAAAAAAAAGCAGAAGTAACCATTCTGTTTGCAGACAATGTGAACTCTAAACCAATAATGATCAGAAGAGACAAAAAAGGTCACTACATACTTGTTAGAGGACACCTTCAAGAAGAAGGGATAACTATCTTAAATATATATGCACCAAATTATATGAAAAAATCAACAGAAATGAAAAATCAAATTATCAGTAACACAACTGTAATAGGAGACCTTAACACATCATTGACACCAAGGGACAGATCAATCAGACAGAAAATCAACAAATAAATAGCAGAACTGAATCACACATGTGAAAAAATGTACTTGATAGACATATACATAGTGTTCCATCCAACAACATCAGAATACACATTCTTCTCAGCAGTAAATGGGTCAATCTGTAAAATAGACCATATATGAGCTCACAGAACATATTTAAAAAGTGCAAAAGAGTTGAAATTATCCCTTGCATGTTATCAGATCATAGCACTTTGAAATTAGAAATTAATGATAAAAGATACTGCAAAAATCCAACAAACACATGGAAACTGAATAACACACTCTTGAGTAATCAGTGGGTTACAGGGAAAAGTAAAGAAGAAATTAAACAATAACTACAAGAAAATGAAAATACAAATACAACTTACTGGAATCTGTGGGATGCAATGAAAGCCATCCTCAGAGGAAAATTTATTTCACTGAGTTCCCATATCAGGAAAACAGAATGAATACAAATAAATAACCTGCTACACCTCAAACATCTAGAAAAAGAAGAGCAAGTCAAGTCCAAAGCCAAAGTAGAGAGGAAATTATAAAAATTATAGCAGAAATCAATGCAATAGAGACTAAGAAAACAATCCAAAGAATCAATGAATCAAACAGTTGGTTCTCTGAAAGAATAAATAAAATTGATAACCTACTAGCCTAACTTATTTTAAAAAGGAAAGAAAAAGCTCAAATTCATGCAATAAGAGATGAAAAAGGTGAAATCAATACAGATTCTAAAGAAATACAGAAGATCATCAACACTTATTTTGAAAACCTCTACTCTCAAAGGTTTGATAACACAGAAGAAATATACAGATTCCTGGAAACATATGAAGTACCAAAGCTAGGTCAAGAGGATGTAAAACTGTGGAACAACCCAATTTCTATTAATGAAATTGAAAATGTAATTAAATCCTTACTCACAAAGAAGAGCAAAGGCCCAGATGAATTCACTGCAGAATTCTACAAGAAATACAAAGAAGACTTACTGCCAACACTCCTCAAACTCTTCAATGAAATTGAAAGGGAAGCAATCCATCCTAAGTCATTGCTGGAAGCAAATATTACTCTAGTACCAAAACCTGAGAAAGACCCAACTAAAAAAGAGAACTATAGACCGGTCTCCCTAATGAACACAGATGCAAAAATCCTCAATAAAATATTGGCAAATAGAATGGAGCAAATCATCAAGAAGATTATACACCATGACCAAGTGGGATTCATCCCAGGCATGCAGGGATGGTTCAACATAAGTAAATTAATAAATGTAATCCAACATATCAATGAAGCCAAAAGAATCACAGGATCATTTCTATAGATTCAGAAAAAGCTTTTTATAAGGCCCAATATTCATTCATGATAAGAACTTTACAGAAAATTGGAATAGGTGATCTTTACCTCAATATAATAAAGGCTATCTATGACAAACCAACAGCCAGTATCATGCTAAATGGCCAAAAGTTGAAGTTCTTTACTTTAAAATTAGGCACAAGACAAGGATGTCCTTTATCACCACTCCTATTTAATATAGTACTGGAAATACTAGCCAGAGCAATTAGACAAGAGAGAGAATTAAAAGGGGTAAAGATAGGAAAAGAAGAAGTTAAATTATCATTGTTTGCAGATGGCATGATACTCTACATAGAAGACCCCTTAACCTCCATTGAAAGACTCTTAGATATAATAAATGAATTCAGTAATGTAGCTGGATACAAAATCAATACTCAAAAATCAATAACATTTCCATACACTAACAAGAAAATCACAGAGAGAGAAATAAGAGAAGCCACAGGCTTCACACTAGCAACCAATATATATATATATATATATATATATATATATATATATATATATGAATTACTCTTACGAAAGAAGTGAAATAACTATACAGGAAACATGATACACTGAAAACACAAATTGAAGATGATAGGAACAACAAATATTGTGAAAATGGTCATTCTCCCAAAACAGCTGTACAGATTCAAGGCAATCCCAATAAATATGTCATAAACATACCTCATAGATTTAGAGAAATCACTCCTAAAACTCATCTGGAGTGATAAGAGACCTGGAATAGCCAAGAGAGAGTTTAAGCAACAAAGGCAAGGCAGGAAACATCAAAGTTGCTGACTTGAAGTTATACTACAAAGCAACCATAGTAAAATCAACATGGTACTGGAATCAAAACAGAGCGGAAAATCAATGGAATAGATTAGAAGATAAAACTACAACTATGAACACACTCAACCACCTTATCTCTGATAAAGGAGCCAAACAGGTTCACTGGAAGAATGACAGTCTCTTTAATAAATGGTGTTGGAAAAACTGGCTCTCCATATACCAAAAACTAAAACTAGACTCTTGCCTATTACCATGTAGTGTATTAAAATCTAAATGGATCAAAGATCTGAATATTGAAACAGAAACACTTAATCTATTGGGAGACAAATTGGGTAGAAACCTTGAAGACATAGGGGTAGGTAGAGAATTCATGAACATGACTTAAACCACATGGGAAATACTTCCCAGAATCAATAACTGGGACCACCTCTTATTAAAAAAAAAATTCTGCATGTCAAAGAAATCTCCAACATAGTGAAAAGAAAACCCACAAACTGGGAATAAATCTTTGTGAACTGTCCCTCAGACAAAGGAGTTCTGTCTAAAACATATAAAGAATTAAAAAAAGTTAAACCCCCAACATTCAAAGATCCAATCCAAAAATGAGCATCTGAGATGAATGCAGACTTCTCAGATGAAGAAATACAAATGGATAATAAATACATGAAAACATGTTTATCATCATTAGTCATTAGAGAAATGCAAATTAAAACCACACTGAGATTCCATCTCACTCCTGAAAGAATGGCCAGGATAAAGAAATCCATCAACAACAAATGCTGGAGAGGCTGTGGGGAAAAAGGAACTCTCCTGTACTGTTGGTGGGAGTATAGACTGGTGCAACCGTTGTGCAGGTCAGTCTGGAGATTTCTCAAAAAGCTGGGATTGGAAGTCCCATTTGTTCCTTCTATTCCACTTCTAGGTATATTCCCAGAAGAACTGAAAACATCATACCGCAGTGATATATGTACACCCATGTTTATAGCATCACAATTTGTATCGCCAGATCTTGGAAACAACCCAAGTGTCCATCAACTGAGGAATGGATAAAAAAGTTGTGTTATTTTTATACAATGGAGTACTACTCAGCTATAAAGAAGGATCACATTGAGATATTTATAAATAAATGGACACAGCTTGAGACCATACTCATAAGTGAAATAAATCAAATTCACATATATGAATACCGAATAGTTTTCCTATTGTAAGAAATGATTCAAATATTTAAAAGTATGTGGTAGTCATGATTCCCCATTATGTGGCTTTGAAGCCTTATAATGTTTTCACTTATTAATTGGAATGGCTTTACTCTGGGCTCTTTGATATTATTGCCTGTGATGATATGAACAGCTATTTTGAAGAAAACAATATATCATAATACCTAGTGCTAATTTAATTTCATCTTGTTTTGAATTCCCACCAAACTGTTGTTCTTCTGTCTCCATTGATTTTATCATGTTGCATCTTACTGGATTTTATTATATGTGATAGTATAAACAAAAATTTTATAGGCAAAGACATAATATAGAAAGCAATGTTTGTTTTCCATTAGCTGGTTCTAAATACCCTGTAATACCTTCATCCTCTTGAATGAATCAAAGTGCAGGTCCTCTTGAATGGTTTCACACTGTCTTGATATTTTGATGCTATAGTTTACGAAGTTATATTCTAATATTTCAAGGAAAAAGACACTATGGTAACTACTATTAAGTTAGGTTATCTTGTTGTGAAGCACTAGGTTGCTAAAATTGTCATACTTTGACCTGTATTGTTATGTTGTTATGCCCACTTTTATCTCAATCTCCCCCTTTTCATAAAAAATTATTTATTTTATTATCATTGTTTAATTAAGGAAAAATAAAAAAATTAGCAGGATATATTATAGTAACTTTTTTGATTTCTTATTAACTTCATTTGAAGCCCTATGTTACTTCCACTATTTTGTTTTGACTGATTTTACTCTTTTCTGTCCTGTTTGATAGTATCAAGTTTGAGGGTATAGGCAACTACTTTGAAGGCAATAAGATTCACTATGATACCCATTCTGGTTTGACTATTATCTTCTTTTGAATTCCTGTAATGTTTCCAATTAGGTTTTATTGGTCTTGTTCTGTACTGTTTTGTTCAATTTAATTATACCTAATGATATAGGCAACTCTTTTTAAGGAAGCAAGAGGCATTATGGTAACATTTGTTGATAACCTTGTATTCTGTGTTTACATCTTGCGCTATGTCTATCCTTTGTTTTGATTGACTGCTTTGTTTTGTCATATTTGCTTTTATTCTCTTCCCCCCCATAAAAAGTAATAAGAACAATGGAAGTAATAAAACCCAAAATATGTAAATGTTATTGTAAAAAAAGGGAGGCAAAAAGTGCTCTAAAGGATACAACTGCAAGTGTGTTTAAGATGTGTAAGATAGATGACCATATTACTAAGTTTTTGTTGGATCATTGAACACAAATCTGTTCACTATTTGAATGTCCACTTTCTATGCTTTAATCCTGTAACAGAACAACTATTTCTAAGATGACAATATTTAATCTATTAACTAGTGATTTCTTACATTTTTAAAAAAATTCTGTTGTTTCCTTATACTGTTTTGTTTTTTTTTCCTTTAAATAAAAAAAAAAGAATTATGTGAACCATACTATTTCTTTTTGTCATCTGTAATTTACATTTACAAAGCACTTTTGATAGGTTATAGACTCAGGGCTTTTGCTTATTGTTAGACAGTTCATTCTTTGAACCAAATTAACTATGTGTTTTTAACTACTGAAGTCAAACTCCTCATTTAAAGAAGTAAGAAGTGCAATGTATTTCCTTAGGAGAGAGGGAGGGAGAGGGAAAAGGAGAGGGAGAGAGAAAGGGAGAGAGAGAGAGAAAGAGAGAGAGAGAGAGAGAGAGAGAGAGAGAGAGAGAGAGAGATTGAGAGAGAGATTGAGAGAGAGAGAGATAGAGAGAATTTGGAAAAAAGAATTAGTTTAATATTAGTATTCTTTAAACTTAACTTTTTTATATGTCCACAAGAGGTCTCCCTGACCCCCTGGCTGTTGGAGCATTGCCCAGAGGTATGTGTGAGACAGATACACAGGAGTAAGGGTTCTTTGGTGTCTCACACTCAAACCTCCCTGAATGCAATGCTAAACGTTAAAAGATAGCCTACAGGATCACAAGTTCAAATGAGATCAAAGTGCAGGGCCTCAAGGAATGAATGTCTGGCATTTGCCCTGCATATACCTTGATTTATCATTTAGTTTGGTCACAAGGACAGTCATTTTACAGCCCACCCTGACCATCTCTGTCTTTCCTCTGTCCCCTGTATCAGTTCCTGCCCAGCTTCTTTTCTTTGACCCTTGCTTCCTGATTCTTTGGTTCAGGGCTGTCCTTTGAGACTTTCTCTTGCTGAGGATTCTTGGTTAACACAGCACCTCTGGGCCCACAGGGAGTGTGGACAGGACATTGAATTCGAGTAATCTTTCATCCTCTTATGCTTTGCTATGCTTGTGAACAGCAACAGCTGGCAACACATAACTCATTATGAGATGCAAAATACTCAATTTCTGACTTGGGGAAACTATAGGACATCCCTTTCCCAATAGTCTTCTTTCCACTTTCTGTCTTCGGTCCTCTAGCCTTGCCATCAGAAGACACAGTTCTGGGATCCAAAAGTTTTTACTTCCCAGAGATATAAAGACAGAGTTTTCAAGGATTGATTAATGAGAATAACTTCCGTCAAGTGGGCCTGCATAAGTTAAGAGGTAAAGCATAACATAAACAATAAATGAAAAAGTATTCCAGAAAATCAAAGGTTAAAAGTTGCCAGAGGCCATGAGGTCCTGATATAACCCACCTCAAAGCACAGTCAGTGTTTCCCAGCATCTCACCAGTGCATTATAAAATCTGGAAATGGCTTAGCTTTTCTCAAAAAGCATCTTTGGCATAAAACCCAGCTCTTTTAATTCCCTAAACAAAATCCATATCAAAACAAAAAGTCAGTAATTTTTTGGACCTATTGAAATACCCAATCTACTATGTTCTTTCCAATTTCTTCAGGAGCATTTTTATTGAAATAGTGCGAAAAAAAAACAACAGAAAAGGAAACAGAGATGTCTTGCTCCTGTGTGATTCTCATCGTTGTTTAATTCTCAATATATGTATTCTCTTAAATAAGTCCTCCTTCCACTCAACCACCATTGCAGCTAGGCCTCTCTTACAAAGCAAAGACATTTCTTAAGATAATGTATTAAATTCATCATTCTTTTCCTCGTGAAATGATTAACATCAGTTTTATTCCCTTCTAATTCCTAAAACCATCCTGCAACATTCAACATCATTGAACGCTTGTGCTTGAAAATCTCCTAAATACATTAATGTTTTCTTTTCTCATTAATGAGTTTTTGGGAGAATTTCTTTGCATACTGTACTCCTTAAAGTATAATTCTACTTTTGTCTCTACACACCCACCAAGCCACATCTCGAATCCTGCCAGTCTTCTGCTTACTAAATATTTAAGTTTATCTGCCTCTTGGACATATGCATTGGAGTTATTTTAAGAAACATCCATTCTTTATTTGAACAACTGAATTTATTGTTTCCAAAACCTGCCTCTTCTCCACTGTCACCACTTGAAGTGAATGATGTTGACATCTACCCAGTTGCCTGCCACCCACGATATATGTCTAATTATGGTATCCTTGTTGCCAACTTTCAATGACTTTCATTAGCTTTCAGTGGAAAGTCTGGTTTAAAAAACCCATTATGGCTTGATTTCTACTTTCTCTCCTACTATGAGTTCCTTTTAAGTGAGTTCCTTTTCCTATTTATAACAAATGCAGTAACCATTACTGAATTTACTTGTCTTTTCATAGTATTATGTTTTTATTTCTAACTATTCCTTTCTTTCTGTCTGCAACATACCTTTCTACTTTACAATAAGTACAATGTGGATGGGGGTATACAAGCCTGTTGTGTTTCCCACCTAATCTATCTTTACCAACAGACAGCACTTACATTGAGTTGGGAATTGGTTTAAGATTGAACAAATTGTTTTAGTCTTGTTATCAAACCATTCAATTCTAGGAATCTTCACCCTAGTAATGTTGCTTTTATTGTTATTGTAATTTCATGCATTGTTGAAACAATGACTTTTGTAATGTGTGCTTATAATAAACTAAAATTGTTAGTAAAAGAAAAAATCACAATTTATCATTATCATATCCTGAGTTACCTGGGTTTTTACAAAAATCTATGGTCATATTTGTTAGGGAGATATTCTAAATCCAAAGCCAGCAGTCTCTTCTTGTAGAACAGAGACAGTCCCAGTGAGAACAATGAGGAAGGTCTCTTGACATGTGTGTCACCGTCATGGCTATTACATGTTTTAGGTTAGCGTGATATAAATTAAATGGAAAATTGTGTTTGAGGATTTTATATATGCTACAAATAGTGTTTTTCTTTTCAATCTTTTTATCTGTTAAAAATGTATCAATATTTAAAAGTATTCAGAGGAGTCAAAAAACATGAAAATGTTTCTATTATTTTAACTTACATATAAAAATCAATAGTATTACTAAAAATGTGACTTTAAGCCTTATTCATTTGATTTACTTTATAATAGTTATCATGTAACTAGATGTCTCTCTCATTTTTAATAACATATACTCCTCAGAATGGTAATGTGCCAGCCCACCTATTTATTAGTTAAGGATGTGAAAGCCCTTGAAAGCTGTAGTGTAAGAAACCTATGAAGTATGTCCTCATTTCGTTCACAGAAGTGTTATAAGCTTTCAAAAGTTACTCTGACACTGTGGAAATGACATAGGGGCGCCAAATGTGTTAATATTATTCATTCTCTGGGACAATAAGCCCAATTATATGTTATAATATTCTACAACTGGAATCAAGGACACTTCAATAAGAAGAAGACATTAAGATAATTGGCAATGATGTTTTCAATTAAATTCAAACCAAAATATTTTTGCACGTTTTACCATTATCATTCTGATATTTTAAAATTAAATTTCAATAGCTATATAATTATATCAGCACCGCTGTATCCATCAACATGATAAGGTATCTTAAAGAGACACTAACACTTATGCATCAAGTTAGAAGAATTTTCCTTTTGGATTTTGGAACAGATGGTAGGAAAATCATATCTTGGAAACTACTTGATAACAGGATCGTATCTCTTCCAGAAAAATAAAAATGCAAACTAATTTACTTTGCTGAAATCCTATTGGAAAAATATTCATAAGAAGTTTAAGTGGAGGAGAGATTTGAAAGTAAAAATTACAGGATCTTTCTAAACATAAAAAAAGAGAAGAAATGGAATAGGACAGAATGACACAAAAACTGGTTACAGATATGAGGACCTAAAAAAACTACATTTATAAAAATAACTACATAATCTAGCAAAATACCTAAAGTAATAGATAGCAGTGATTGTGCCTGGTTAATGCATTATACTTGTGGAAGAATATCCAGCCAAAAGTAATAGTGTTTGATGAATACTGTTGTTATTTAAACCAAGAACACTGTTTTGGATGACATTACTCCAAATACAAATGGACTTTTACCTTTACACAATTCAACCACTGATTGGTGATTTACATTTTTATTAAATTCGCTTTTCTCCATAAACATTAAGGGAGCTAAAGTTGTATAAACACAATTATGTTTATAATGAAAATAAAGCAGTTCAGTCTTTTGAAGAGTGAGTGACCGAGTTACTTACTACATATGCATATTAAAGTTATTTTAGTTATCTGTGTCTGTACCAGGAGAACTTAAAAGCATGGCAATAATACATTATTTGCATAAATTGTGAGAACAGGTGAAATCCCATTCATGCTACATCTGTAGTTAGTTCATGTAATTAACAGTGAACTTAGAGGATGCATAAAACCATTATCTTTAAGATTAGTAATCTGCAAATGGTAATACCACTGTATATTGACTCCATTTTTATTCAGTTATCTTATACATGAAGATATTTTCAGAAATATTCAGGTATTTTTTTCTCCCCTTGTAAGTTACATAAAGCCTAAAACATGTGAGTTGGTAGTTCATTACAGTAAAGATGCTCTGATGAATACACTGTGGACAGAATGTTGAATGTGACCAGGACAGGCTTCCATGATGTTAAAAATATCTTGACTTATACATTAAGTTACCACGCACACACACACTGCATCTGCATAAGTAAAGCTAACATATATTCTTTAGAGAAGTGACATTTGAAATATGGGATACATAACACCATAAGGATAAAGTTCTATTACTTATTAATTTTGAAAATGGCAAGCACAGCATATGGAAACTGATCATTGTGAACATGCTCAAATACATTTGTAAGTATGTCATGCACATGTTACAAATTCCATGGCCAATCACGTGTCTGACTGTGCACCCTTTAGACAAAGACAATGTGACTTGGAGGAGTATGAGTGCACTGGATGTATGCTGCACCCATCATCTTCATTTTCAATTCAGGAACAAATATGTTATGGATCAGATAAATTTTTAATGAACTATGAATTTCAATAACTTTTCAATAAAATATCTCACCAATTCCTTTTTCCCATCTAAATACAAAGCTAATAATTTTCTTTCATATGAGAGCATCTGTAAGCGCAGTGAGTTTCTTCTAATAGCAGAAAGAATTTTAGCAGAAAGCAAGTAGTGCTACAATTATATGCTGACTGGTGAAAAATCTCAATAGCTCTCTATCTCTTTTTCTCACTCCTGTCATTCCTCTTATAATCATTTCATGTCTATCATCTAACAAACTATACAGTAGTCTATTCCTCTTCTTATTCTCTTCTCTCTAGATTTTATGCTTTGTAATGAAAGGATTTTTTCTGTTTTCTCAAGTACCATATAACAGCAGTATTCAGAGGAAGGTCTGCCGTATATCCAGGACTTAATATATTCTGATGTAAAGGGTTCCTTTATCTTGAGAATTCTTGAGTTCCAAATTAATCTCCCAAATCACCTATGATCAGATTTTTACTGCTTTTGCCAAATTTCAAAAGCAGATTGGTTACATAATTTGTTGAGCCGAGAGTAAAATTAAATTATTCCAAAATGTTTAAGACTTTAAAAATAAAGACAGAAGATGGTTAAACAAAATACAAGAATTTTTAAGTATGGGCCATTTACAATTATGTATGTTTCACAACTACGAAATGAGCCCTGCACAAAACCCTATAGGTTTAGATTATTATGTAACCAATTAAGCAATAAAAATGTTCTTTAACACTTCTAAGCATGCCATTCTTCATAGGTAGCTCATTATAAAAAAAGATCAAATGCAGGATGCTTCTGGATTATGAAATGAAATAATAAAGAAAAGACTATAGGGAAACCAGGGTAGAAAACTACTTCTATTTAAAGGACACTTATTTTAAAAGGGAAAAAAGTTTTAGGCACTTTTCAAGTTCACTGTTAAGTATATGTTAATGACCTGCATAATTTGTAATACAGTATTTCACACGTGGGGTTGTGACCTGGAGCTCTCTCATAGACTTTGGTGACCCTCCATAAAAGGGTATTTGCCCTCAGCTTAATTTAAAGCCCAGAAGACATCTAGAGCCTGTACAATTAATATCATTTATATTTGAGGGGGAAAGGTGAAATATTAAAGACTACAAAACAGATAGTATGTCAACTGAGTCTGCCTAGGTCTGAGACAATTCTAATCATGACTCATTAGTGCTGCCCAAGACAAAATGAGAGATAATAGATCAAATGAGAAATTTTGGTGTACGTCAAATTCCAATACTTCTTGTAACCCATGCCTTTCATGAGTACTTTGGCACTTCACACAGTCAGAGGCAACTGTAGTAGGGCCCGATGTAAAATATAATCGAGGACATTCAGTATTTGCTTGTCTTTCCTGGTGTTTAGAGTTTGTTTAATCACATTATCATTAATACCAATAATAGTAATTATGTAAGAATATTTTGTGTTTTGAAACTACATGTAACTGATTGAAAAGCTATATTTAAAGTCGTTACGTAATTTCAGATTTGCATGCAGAATCTATTCCAATGTCATTACGTACCACGCCAAAAGAAACCATTCTTTTCACACCTCCAGTACAGGAGTATAGAATTCACTTCTATGCCTAGTATTTTTGAATATTCCCTGTATCTAGAATTGGAAAATATAGTCAGTAGAAGCACACTGTATAAAAAGGAACACTTCCTTCTTAACATATAGTGTTAGCTATTCATTTTAAGAAAAAAAAATACAGTAAGAATAACGGAAGCTTGCTTTCCTATTCCTATGTGAAGTTAGTAACTTTTCCACAAGAGTAAAAGAAGAAAGTGCTATAAAAGAGAAATGAATTTAACTTAGTTAAATATTGTGGGTTTGACCAGAACCTTCTCTCTCTTAACTTGCCAAGAACAGAATACCTTGTAACACTTGAGCTTGGATAATTCCTGGCGACTAACAATGATATTGCAGATGAGCAATAATTGTAAATAATCAAAAGCTTATGTGATGAGTTTCCCTCAGAGTAAAGGATTTAGGTATAAAGGAAAATAAAAGAGACTCATGTGGCAAAATTACTTTTGAAAACAGAGTATTTAGAGGATGGAAGAATGATTCTCAAAGAAGTGATCATATAAGAACAGCTGTGGGGACTGGATCTGAGCCAAACCTTCACAAGAGCTCAACCTTGTTAGGATACAGCAACAGGGCATCAGATTCAACCATTAGTTAACAGGAAATAGGTCTTAACTAGACTCGGGACCTGTGCCATCATCATTATGGGCAAAGCAAATTAGGTATTAGGCTTAATGCGAAAATAATGCTAAGACAAGGAGAGCTATACTTTGAAACAACACTTAGTTTGGGTGAATTAGAGCAGAGTTGTGACCTTTACAGGATTCTGACACATTTTACAATTTGACTTAGTAAATAAAAATGTAAATTTGCCATCGAGCAAACCCTACCCAAATGAGGAGCCTCTGTGCTGCATGAGCCCATACAGGGACTCCAACCACCCAGGAAGGATTGGTGTGCTGTACAGGGTCTGGGAAGGGACTGCTCACCAACCTCAGCCAGCTGGTGAGCCTCGTGGATGCAACCGGAGACCATACACATAAGTGCAATTAATCCGATTGACATGTTTAAACATCATATTGTCTCCTTTATGTAAGACACTGAAAGATTAAATAAGATCCAAAAGGTATGATAGATATTGTGAAAAGGAGTGAAACTGCTCAAAAGGAAGGAACAACTGAGTGGGGAAAAATGAAAAGAAGAAAGGGTATATATATATATATATATATATATATATACACTGTACATATAGGTCTCTCTCTCTCTCTCTCTCTCTGTATATATATATATCTGTTAAGATAATTGTACTATTGATTCTATTTGTTTAGGGAAAGAAACTAATTGCTTATATAGTATGACCTATTTTGCATGCTCATGTTCTGTAATCTAAGCAACTATTTTGAAGATAACAGGGTGCATTATAGTGATGTTTACTTCCTATCGGCTTGTTTTGAAATGCTATATCATTTTTACGGCATTGTTTTGTTTTATTGTTATTTAAATCTCTTTAAAATAAAAAAAACCCATAAATTTGAAATTACACGAGTGAATCTTAAAGAAAAGAGAGTGGATCATTTTGCAAATGAAAAAGTGAATTTTTTCCTCATCAGTCTAACCTTTTTACTCAATTAATAATACTTTATGAAGAAAAACTTTCTACCCCGGCTTTTCTTTTTCCTTTGCCTTCTCCTGATTCTTCTTCATTTCAAGAAGTTTTAAGCAGTTGTGGTTGATATACTGTGTCAACTTAAGAAGTCTAGAAGCATAACTCAGCAGCTTTACATCCTGGAGTGTAGATGACGTGCCCTTGTGGCTCTAAGATGTTGTCCATCTTATCAATTTGAGAAGGTCAGAGGTTTTACTAAGTGATTCAGCAGGTGGCCACGGTCCTTACTTTGTAAACGTCCTTGGCCTGTGTAAGTGAAGGGTATGAAGATGGTGTGAATGAAACACTCACCTGAGGGATGCATCCTGCTTACCAATAAGGGGGGAAAAGAAGCTTGACCTCCCTCCTATGATCTGGCTGCTTTTGCTGTCGTCTACCACCTGGAATTGTTGAAATTGTGCCCCTTTGCCACACCATCCTGCTTGGAGCCAGCTGACCATGGACTGAAACCTCCACCAGCTGAGGTAAATAAAGTTTTCCTTTCTTAATTCTGGAGACCAGGTATTTTGTTCCAGCAATGAGAGAAAAGTTACCAACACAACAGTTAAAACATAAAACCAGTTTTCTTAAAAACAGTGTGAATAGCATTTTTCCTAAGCCTCCTTGAGCCATGGCTATATCTCCATCAATTGTCTTTTAGGTCGTGGTCAAACTTTTGTTCACTCTTGAAAAGTTTAACTTTAGAGAAAATTAGGAAGTATGGTAGGTATGGTAGGATTAGAAGATCCATGTGTTAGTACTGTAGCAACAAAATAGGACAAGAATTGGAAGAATATGATAAATTATGACCTCAAAATGTTTAAATAAGTAAAGTATAAATTTCACCTTATTTTTAAAAATTTAGTAATAAAATATTTATTCTTTATTTTTTTTAGATGTGAACAAACACAAAAGTTTTTGGTCTTTTTTGTACATTATCATCTTACTGAGATGGAATGATATGACACACAACCTTGATTGGTAACAGAAAACAAAAATTCTGTTGAGATGACTGTGAAAATGATTGCTTCCTCTCTAGAACTTAAATGCTATGTAAGCAAGAATTTTAGATTTTTCTTCCCTCCTGAATTTCAAGAGCATATATAGTCGGTAAAATACATACATGAAATAGTCTTTCACAGAACAAAAATACTATTGACTTAATTTAGATAAATTTCATCACAGGATACTCAGGAAACCTGTATTGTTTAAGCAGATTACTATCTGTACAACATTTGGGTAAGTAGAACCTAACTGAACATTTTAGGCAATAGAACTGACAGAAAGAAAATATAGAAGCATTAAATGAGCAATATATTATTCTTAGGTGGTGGCACCAATGATGCGTGGTGAAGGCATTCACCATCAGATTGGGTGAGTTTATGTTTGCTTGAATCTGTGTGTAGGGGAAAGATAGAAAGAATATCCTAAGCATAGATTGTAAGGGTTTAAAGTCAATTTGTAAAATTGGCAGTAAAGCCAGGTAGCTAGATAAGTAGGCACATAGGTTTAGGATGATTTTATTTTATGAATTTAAAGGAAAGACAGTAGAAGTTTGAAAGTATACTGTAGGATTATCCACAGTTAAATTTATTTGTGGTTGGCAGAGATAAATACAATAGTGATACTCTTACAGGCAACCTAAGGTAAACATCATGGATTAATGTTCTAACTAGGGCTCTATCATCCAGAGGAAGACCAAAGGAGCCACTAACCCTAACCCCACATCCAAAGGTCCTGTTCTGTATTCATGCCTGCTTGGTAAGAAACTTGCTTCCTGATTTGTCCCTGAATTAATCACTTTTACCTATGTAATTATACTCATAATCTTAGTGGGTATCCATAATTCTGTCCCACCTTATGTCCACCACTTTTTGAGTGTCCATTTTAGAACTACCTCACTTTGTGATTTTGCTCTATAAAATTCCCTAGAAAAGACAGAGTCTCTGGCAACCCACTCAGAAACACTTCTGTCTGTCTCTCAGATAGAACCTTTTTTAAAAATCTCAATAAGTATATTCTGCCATTAACCTCCATTGTTCCTAAAATTTATTAATTTTTTAATTTTTATTTTAAAAGAGGATACAATTAAACATAACAAAACAGAATAAAACAGATCATAGGATAACAATGTAAGAGACACATCTTTCAAACAAGACAACCAGAGATCTCCACTGTATATCATATTGTCTCTTGTTTTCTTCCAAATAGTTGTCCATATCATCGCATACAATGAATTCATACAAAACAAAGTAGTATAGAACTGATCAGAACAGGTTGATGAAGGCATTTTAGATCTTCAAGACCAGACAATAAGTCAGTGAACAATGGCTGCCATAATATCTCTCATTTTCTTCGAAATAGCTGACCATACCTTCAAGTATGTTGAAATTAAATAAGACAAAACAGACTAAAATAACTCCAAACAAAGAACAATAATATTGCTGGATTTCACATCATGGAGCTATGGAATCAGCACTAGATATCTTAGTGTCTCTTTCATTCTTTTATTTTGGAGAACATGAACTCATGTAGGACATCTAGTCAGTTGAGAGTTTCTTTCCCCTATATCAATTGGAAGTTCCACTGAAATTATTGAATGAGGTAAGAGTTTGCTTTAGTTTCATAGGCTCTGGACTGACATTCATTTAGGTAACACATTTTTTTTTGCTTCAAATTTTTTTATGTCTTTTCCCATTTCTTAAAATTGCTCATATTTTGTGTCATATATTGTTTTTTTTTTTTTTGTGTGTGTGTGTGTCTTTGCACATTGCTTATAACTGCTTATGCTTTGGCTATTATGGTTTTATTAAAATGATGTTATATCTAAGTTAAAACATATCTAAGTTAAAAAATTATAAGGTTTTATTCTTGTGCATGTTGAATTTAAATTAGTTACTAAATTTAATAGTACTTATTGCTAAAGAAAGATCACATTCTAACCTCCCTAGTAAGACTTTAATATAAACTTCTATAAAATGGATCTTATTAAATAAAATCTAGTTCAGACATAGAAAATATACATGCCTAAGAAACACAGGGCTCCTTCCCCCATTTAATCAGCAATAGGCTAGTGATCAGCCTTAAGACTTGAAGGGCAGATTTCACTGGGACAGGCTCTGATTCTCCTCTACACCCTAGAGGAAATGGCAAGCCTGCCCTGCTTCAATTTCTTTAATTTAGCCTTACATCTTTGCCCACCACTTTGTACTTTCCTTTTTAGAGGCATGTAAAATTAGAAAGAACTCTAGACTGTTCTAAGCTTTTCCTCCCACTAAGTTAAATCCATAGAATATGAGCATTTTTTAATGCTGAAGACAGCATCTCTGGGTCAAATGAGACATCAGAATTTTGCCTGTCCAGGAGAACATGCATAAAAGCCATTTCTCAGCTTAGTGTTCTGGGAAACTCTTCTTAAGACAACTGAATCTGAGACACACAGAAAAAAAAAAAATAATAATTCTGGGTGAAACCAGAAGGAGCTATTTCTAAAAGCAGCACATTTAGGGGACCAAAACACATTAGGCAGAGGGAGGTTTTCCAACCTTTCATTTATATGTGTAAGAAAGTACTTTAGTAATAAGTTGTAAACCTTTAATGGAAACTTATAAAATACTGAGTAATGATCTTGCTCATATTTTAAACTACCCCTTATGGAACTTTGACTAACAGTGATTACTCTGCAAGCTAACTAAATGCTTTCATAACAGCTGTCACTCTTAAAGCAGAAGACAATTTGTCCCAGTATCTCTGGTGAACTCTTTGAAGCCAATGGCCAATGTAGACCAGAGAGACAACTGAATTCCTTTCTGGAGACTGACTTCTAGTTATCTGAGCCAATAGAAACTGAGAATAACTAATGTTTTATGGCCAGGGCTACCCTCTGGCATATCCCCAAATGTTCTTCAGTAGAAACTGGCTCCCAACTACAGAAAATATCTCCATTTACCTATCTTACTCATAACTCTCTGGTACTAAACTAAAACTGTTCCCTTATGTTTTCAGACAATCAGACTACCTCTCCCTTCAGAAATTAGGCTGAGATAACTTACAACAACTTTTTTACATATCAAAGAAACTAGTAGGAAATGATTTGCAGTTGTGCATTGTCATGGTTTATGTTTGTGTCCCCCAGGCCTCAAGAGTTTGCATTGTTCATTTGTGATGGTTCATTGTATAGTGCTTGGATTGATGGTGTCAGTGCTCCATCCACGTAGGGGTGGAGCCAGGATGTGATGTAATGGCAGGAAGAAGGTGTGTCTTTCTCTTTGCTGGTTCGAGTTTGCTGTTGATGGCCACCATGAACTGCAGCCCAGCCATGCCTGCCTATCTTGGAACCAACTGAGTGTGAACTGAAACCTCCAAAAACTGTAAGAAATAAACCTTTCCTTTCCCAGCCTTGGGCTTCAGGTATTTTGTCTCAGCAACAAGTAAAAAGTAACTAAGACAGAAATTTGGTACCGAGAGTGGGGTCGTTTGCTGTGACTATATCTGGCCATGTTTTTCAAGAGGTTTTGGAAATGGCTTGTGGGCAGAGTTTGGAAAGGTTTGAACATGTTGCCTGGATGCATAGAGCTGGAGCAGCTTAGGCTGTTCTGTAGAGGAGATTCTGGTCAGAGCTCAGGAGACCAGAAAGCTGATAGAAAGCCAGATGGTAAAGACCAGGCCTGGGAGGTTTCTGCTGGGAAGAAGGACTGCATTGGTCGTTGGACTCCACATGATGTGTGTTATGGCTTAGCAGAAAGTTTGTCTGCATTTTGTTCCTGCCCAGAGACTTTGCCTGAGACTGAAACAAAGGGCATTGGACTGATTAATCTTGAAAAAAAAATTAAAAAGCAACCAAATGTTGAGGCTGTGGCATGGCTATTGTTGGCGGCTTTTAGCCAGCTATATGTTTCAAATCAAGAGCAAAGAGCCCGGCAGGATAATTTACAATGCCGTGAGTTTGGCCAGAAGGAAAATTCCAGGAAGGCTGTGGATTGTAAAGACAGAGTTGAGATTTTGATTCCTAAGGAGAAAGAGAGAGATAAGAAAGATGGCCCCGGGGCATCCCAGGAAGCAGCTCCCCACCCTGTGCAGCCTCACAACAAAGGTGAAAATATTTACTCAGAGGGAAAAGCTGCCGAGCGCCATGTCCCAGAATGGCGACAGAGGCCAAGTGAGGTTCCAGAATGGCGGCAACACATAGAAGCTTTTCATCACAATCAGGTAAACAGAGCCCTGTGATCCAGGCAACTGACCCCTACAGCCAAGAGAGAGAAAAGCCTGGCTACTGCTTCAGCTAGCAGCAAACCTTGGCGGCATCCACAAGGTGCTGATTTTAGGTGCAAGGAAAATGCACAAATTCTGAGGGTAAGAAGGCTTCCACCTAGATTGCAAAGGGCCTGGGTGGCCAAGCAGTGTGCCCCTGAGAGGGCAATTGGTGAAGATGTAAGGGTGAAGCCGAAGGTGCAGTGGAGACCCCAGAAGTTTGGAAAAGCCAGGAATGTGGATGATCCAAGGAAAGCTGCAAAAAGCAAGCAGAGAGGATTTAAGAGAAAAGCAGCAGGAGCTGAAATCGCTGGAAGTGCCATGGGGGTGGAATCACCCAAGCCTTTTGGAGCTTGCAACCAGATTGCTTCAGATGCTGAGTGTAGAACTCTAGGACTTAATGTTTGCCCTGCTGGATGTTGGAATTGCTTTGTTTCCAATGTTTTATATTCCCCTGTTTATGTTTATCTTGTGCCTTTGCATTTCAGAAATGTTTAACCTTGTTTCATTTGTACAGGGGGTTACAGTTAAGAGTTTGCTATAGATCTTGGAGGAGACTTGGGACTTGGACTTTTCAGCAATGTTGAAGCTGTTAGGAGTTTGGCAACTCTTGGAGGTGGACTAAATGTCTTTTGTATAAAGGATGTACATGAGTCCTGGGGGCCAGGGGTGGAATGTCATGGTTTATGTTTGTGTCCCCCAGGCCTCATGAGTTTGCATTGTTTATTTGTGATGGTTCATTGTATAGTGCTTGGATTGATGGTGTCAGTGCTCTATCCACGTAGGGGTGGAGCCAGGATATGATGTAATGGCAGGAAGAAGGTGTGTCTTTCTCTTTGCTGGTTCGAGTTTGCTGTTGGTGGCCGCCATGAACTGCAGCCCAGCCATGCCTGCCTGTCTTGGAGCCAACTGAGTGTGGACTGAAACCTCCAAAAAGCTGTAAGAAATAAACCTTTCCTTTCCCAAACTTGGGCATCAGGTATTTCATCTCAGCGATGAGTAAAAAGTAACTAAGACATGCATACATATGTTAACAAAGAGAATAAAAAGAAAAAGATTATACTCACCTTTTTCTGTATAAATAAGTATTTGTGCCTTTACTAATGTATAAAATGTGATTACCAAATGATAATTTATAAGTTTAGCCTGTGAGCTTCAAAGTCATAACAATTTAAATAAAGCATAGCCATGTCTTTCTGCTAAGACAGATTGCATAGGTAGTTAAATAGAGGACACAAATGCCTCGAAACTTTGCTCAAGGGCCAGGGAGTTGCACCTCAAGTCTATCTCGGGGGGGGGGGGGGCAGGAGTCTCCTAAACAGCACGGCCAGAGAAACACTCTTAACTACCCACACGTGCTCTCTTCCAATAAAGAAAAAGAAGTAGTTTGTTATAAAATTAGATTACAGTCTTCAAACATTCCTGTCACAATTAGACTTACGGAAACAAAGTTCAGGAGCTATCCAGGAAGATAAAACTCTGTGCCCATTCTAGGGTGGATAGGCTGGCTGAATTTTGTCTTCCACTCTCGCCAGATAGCATCCATGTGCCCTGGAGTAAAATCAACCCAAGGGATGCCTTGGGGACATTAGCAAATAGAAATAAGAAAAGGACACACAGTTATCTATTTTTGCATTGCTATGTGGTTTTGTGTCAGAGTCTCATACTCTTTTAGAATACAGTGTTAATTGCTGAAAGATGTTTAACTCTTACATCTTGCTTTATACATTACAGACATGGATAACTCAGTGCCAAAACCTCTTACTCTAATGGAATGCATTCTTAAGCAATGGAAGATATTTGATACTTACATGTTGAAAAATAGTCATTTGATAGATTCTGCACATATGTGTTGGCCTATACATGCCTTAGGACCAAAATGGAATGCAAAGGGAAGTATTAGTTATGCTGTTCTTTTATAACTAGAGACATATTATAAAAGGAGAGAACATTGTCAGAATTCTCCTTTGTTCATATTTTCTTTGAATTAAGAAATAGTCTTTATTTATGTTCAAAATGTAAATGTAAACCACAGGGAAAACAGGAAATTCAGGCCTTTAAGACATTCACTATCCCCAAGGCTGAGACAATTCCTCCCCACCCTTTGGAACCCGAAAACAAGATAGCCTTAATCAAAACCTCTCCCACCACCACTGAACCTAAGGTTTCCCCTATGTGCCTTCCAGCCTTGAGGATGGGGCTCCTAGAACAGGTAAATTCCATGCCTCTATAGGGTAATACCTATCCTTAGCTGAGTTTATGCAAGCTCCTCAAGGACAATATCCTTTAAGGAAGTAAATGGACAGTTTTGAGCTTCCAGAATTCATGTGCCTTTTTTCTCTCAGTGACTTAAGAAGCTTTAAACCAGAACTAGCAAAATGTTCAAATGACTCTGATAAGTACAATGATGTCTTTAGAGGATTTACTCACACCTATAAGCTGGGCTGGAAAGATGTAATGTTAATCTTAAATCAAGCATTGATTTCTGATGAGAGAAAAGCAGTATTACAAGCTTCTATTACATTTGGAAATGAATATCATACAGTTAATTTTAGGTAGCCAGAAGAACAACAGCCAGGGAAACCACCAGTTCCCACTGGAGCACAAATACTTCCCACCCAACTAGCAATTCCTCCTGGGGAAGGAGATGTCTCCAAGTGTGTTTTCTTGAGGATCTAAGGACAGAAACCAAGCCTTCTAGTGACTTCAAATTGTCAACTATTTTTCAGAAGAAAGAGGAAAAAACCCTCTGACTTCTGAAATCACTTACTAGAGACACTGATAAAACACACTTCCCTAAATGCTGAGTAAATATTGGGGCAGATTTTACTTAAAGATATGTTGATTATCCTAGTTGTTAGAAAAAATTTACAAGGGATATCCTTTGTTCCAGATAGTTTGCTTGATACTTTAGTAAAAACTGCTTCCCTAGTATTCTGTAATCAAGACTGGGAGAAAGCCAAAGAGAGAAAACAAGGAGACCAATAAGTGGTTAACCTTGTGCAGCCTTAAAAGAAACAGGATTGAACACAAGAGAATGAGAAACATTATGATAGACATTATTGACTTCCCCCAAATCAGGTCTTGAAGACCTAAAAAGCCTTCATCATCCTGTAATGATCTGATTAGTTCTATAACGTTCAGTATATATTCAATATGTGTAAATATGGGGACAATTATTTGGAAGAAAACTAGAGAAAATAAGATAGACAGTGAAGATCTCCAGTGGACTTGCTTTGAAATCTATGTTTCTTTATTTTTGCCCTATAAAATGTTTTGTTCTGTTTAATCTTACCCTCTTTAAGATAAAAAAACAAGTGTGTAGGACTGATAACCATATTACTAAGATCTTGTTGGATCATTGAGCAGAACTGTTTGCAGTGTCATTGTTTGAATATCACTTTGTATGCTTTAATTTTTTAACTGGAGCAACTATTTCTAAGATGACTATGTAGCTTATCGACTGGTGATTTCTTACTGTTAATTTTTCTGAAATTCTGTGTTGTTTCTATCCTTTTTATCTGTTTTTCTTTTTTCTTTAAATAAAAAAAAAAGAAAAGAAACAGAATTGAAGTCTGATACAAGGCCCCAGGGTTCCGACCCATCCTATCAACCCAGTAGGACTGAAGGCCCTCAGGGCACTCTGCCACCTCTCTCTGGCCACACTGTCACCTGTACCTGTCACCTCTGAGGAGGAGCCTTGAGTAATCATGGTGAGAGTTAAAAACCAGGCTATTGCTGGACATTGGCACATATCTCTCTGCTCAACTCTAGTCTCTTCCTTCCAGACATCATGTATCAATAAACAGTCATAAAACACACATGTATATCTATATATTTATCCATATCTATATCTATCTATACTTATATCTATATATCCATATCTATATAGCTATCTATCTATATGCATATATATATATATATATATATATATATATAACTGGGATATATATATATATCTGGGATAATTTTCTCTTCACTCATCCCTTTGCTTATGCCTAGCTCCCTTCCTAGGAGAGGTTTTATCCTATATAAAACTAAAATATATAATTCAAGTTGCCATCTAATCAAATTGAAGCTGAGACTGGTTTTTCAAATACAGTACATATTTTTGTTCTTATACAAAAAATTAAGAGAATTTTGTTTGTCAAAATAATATATTAATCTGGTTCTCATATGTTATCAAAATTTAGAGATAATTAAAACTAAAGTTAGAGAGACATGACAAAATATCAGACTATATTGGACCTAACAGCCAATAGATAACATTTTTTTCTCTTAAGAGTTTCTATACTT
Organism: Cavia porcellus; assembly: GCF_034190915.1. Taxonomy (NCBI): domain Eukaryota; kingdom Metazoa; phylum Chordata; class Mammalia; order Rodentia; family Caviidae; genus Cavia; species Cavia porcellus. The sequence goes on from NW_026947497.1 coordinate 32,354,281, forward strand.
AACTTTCAGCTGTAATGCTCATTCTTTGATTACATATGGCTTGTATACATTGATTATACATGCTTTATTTAAATTTTTTTCTTGCCTACAATATGCCAAACTTCAAATAATCATAGAGATAAAACCAATAACAAATATGCTAGATTTCCTTTAGATTCATTTTACTGGGATCCACCAGATTTTGTTTACAGAAAAGGTTAATGCAACTCATACCGAGGTCTTAGCTAACTGTACTCAGTGGGCCTTAAATGACACTCAGCTGGTCTCTCTTCCCTAAATGAAAAAGTAAAATTAATGAGATAGGCCATCTTCCGAATGGCATTAGACATTCTCCTAGCAGCATGGGGGGGGGGTTACTTGTACACTTGTAAAAACTAAATATTGTGTATACATTTCTGTACACACACTTATGTATGTAATTATGTATGTAAATATAAGTATCCTACTGATTCTATTATTTGACCCAGCATACTTATTTCTCTGCCTTTGCCTCCCTCATATTTAAAGCTGGTGCCCACCCAAGACAAAAACATCTGGAGTCTACTGAGAGGCTTTAGATAGACTCTTCACAAAGTACCTTGACTGCCAACTGATTCCCTTTAACCTGAAAAAGCCAGATCACTCATCACCCAATACTCCTTTATGACAGTTTGGGTTACCTGTGCAGAAGGTGTGGTTATAGGCAACTGAGTTAAATAAAAATATTATAGGCAATCAGACAGGATTGGGCCCTTGAAGGAGCCGGTGCAGAAGACCTGACACCTTGGAACTATGGGGGAGATAGACACCTCCCATGTGGACCAACCCACGAAACAAAGGATCAAACACAACCACAGCCTAAGGATAAATATCATGGACTGATATTCTTAATAGGTCTCTATCACCATGAGGAAGACAAAAGGAGCCACTAAGCCAGCCTCCTAAACCCAAAGGCTCTGTTTTGTATTCATGCCCACTTGCTACATAACTCGCTTCCATACTCATAATCTTCTTGGTTGGCCATAATTCTATCCCATCTCATGCACACTTGTGAGTTCTCATTTTAGACCTCTGTGATTTTACTCTATAAAAGTCCCTAGAAAAGACAAGAGACTCTGTTGGCCCACTTGAGACCATTTCTGTCTCTCAATCAGAAGCTTCATTTCTCTCAATAAATATATTTGCTCTTAACCTCTGTTGTACCTAAAATTTATTCTTTTATTTTAAAGAATACAAACTCATACTGGACATCTACTAGGTTGGGAGTTTTTTCCCCCTACATCAATACCATAAATTAAGGGTGAGAAAAACAGTAACCCATCGGCCAGTTTTCTCTGCCAAATATTTTCATCAGTAAAGTTTTGTTAGAGCACATTCATATCCATTTGTATTACCTATGGCTGCTTTCATACTACAATAACAGAGTTGAGCAGTCATGGAAACAACATTTGGCCCCTAAAGCCTAGATGTTTAATATCAAACTCTGAAGAAATTGCCATTACCTTCAGGAAATAAAGTACAGAAAACAGGGTGCCCACTGAGTGGGATGTGTTGTATTGATCTATATGCATCATGTGAAGATGGTTCAAAGACAAGGAGGCAAGAAATTTCTAGATCTAGAAAATCTGAGGTACATATATTGAAATAAAGTCATAGATTGAAGTAATACCTTTAATCCCAAGTCTCATATCTTAGGTTGTAGAAGGCAATACTCATGTAACAAAAAGAGTTTGAGTGGACTTTAAGACTGGGGAGATATGATTGGATTGCTGGCCACAGATATTCTTTGCTGTATCAAAAAACTCTTCAGAAAGGTGAGTATATCTCTGTCTCTCTCTGTTTTTCTTTCTTTCTGTCTCTTTCTCTCTCTCTTTTTCCCTATGTCTTTCCTCTGTCACTATGATGTTATGTTTTATAACATCAAATTTAATTCAACATTTCAATTATATAACTTAATGTAAAAATGCAGGCAATCACAAGACCTTGTACGTGCCTTCCCTGTCCCAGTGATACTCTGCTCTAAATTCCTTTGTACTGCTATCAGTTAGTATAAGTTTGCTTAATCCAAATCATAGATGAAATAAAGAAGATGGAAATCCAGACCTAGTTCTAGCTTCACACTGATTAATGCAGGAGTTCAACTTCACTCTTCAAAGTTGAGTTCTGTTCATCTTTCTTGTCTGCTTCCCATGTTGTCTACATGTAATAAAGCAATTTTTCTTCAGGGTTCTAGTTCTTCTACCATTTGCTATGTTCACAGATGCCATTACATGGAGCTAATATATTTAGACCAAAAATTACACCTCTGGAGATGAGACTACAACTTCCCTGGATATACAGTACAAGCTACATGTTATCTGTTACTATGAAAAAGAGGGGATATACATGCCAGTTCATATTCACAACAAGTAACACATTTCCTGAAATACGACTTCACAATCTCTCTTAGAGCTGTTTATTCCATTTCTTCATCCTAGGCTTTGGCATTTACTGATGATACTTGGAATACTCCCATCTCTGCTTCCATCTTTATAGGATATTCTTTCCTGTGTGTCTATTTTCAAACTGTCTTCTTTTAAAATTACAGTTCACTGGTCCAATTTAGGTAGGCACAATGATCCCATTCATCATAGGGAATTTGTACGTGTACATGATATATCTTACATCCTCTTTTTTCCCCAGTCCCTTCCCCTCTCTTCTATTCCTCTCCCTCTTCTTACCTCTTTATGCACATGCATCATTGGATTAAGGTCCATTAGCATCCATTGTAAAGCCATCCTGATTTTAACTGCAAGAACATTATTCCCAAATAAGGTCACATTCACCATGAGTTACAAGTATTGGAGGTTAGGAATGAACTTATTTTAATTAGGACATAGATATAATTCTACTAACTATATTGCATAATGATGCAAGCATTTTAATTGCATTTTATAAGAATTTTCAGAATCAAGTGTATTGTTAAAATATAACAAGTTCTTAGAAACTATAGCCCTGAATGGTAATATTCCTGCTGTTCCTTCTTGGTGAGAGGTATGACATAATCTAATACTGACATGAGTAGTGATAGACAAAAGTTGACATGAAGGTACTAAAAAGACTCTTTTTATGTACTGATTGGGCAACTAATGCATTAGAATATCTTCTTGATTCATAATTCCTAACCTTTATTACTATACCAGTTTAGGTCACATGGTTTTATGTATTTTACAAAAAACAATTTTCTCCATTTTTGAGTAATTTCTGTTTTCTGAAACTGTCCTTTTAGATCATTCCCTTTGGATCACAAAATAACTGATTGTTACATAGCTGTGTAATACTGACAGCGATATCACAACACACAGCAAAGTGCATGTTGAATATCTCAACTGAGAGGAATCCAGGAAAAGATTATGGATCACTTCAAGGTGTCGGCTGCTTGCTGAGGAGTCACAACTGAACCCTTTCATAGAGGCAGTCAAATACCTTCAGCAGGAGCGTAGCTCTGAAAGCTGATACTGAATCTCATGCCTCAGCCGAGGCTTTTAACTGATTCACTGAAAGTCAAGTCAAATCAAGGGCTGAAAGGTAACATGAAGGGAAACCAAATCAGTAACATACGCATGCCTTTTGGGAGAACCATCAACACACTGTAGCTTGAACCTTTCAAGCCAAAAAAAAAAAAAAAAAAAAATTGCTTTCATTGCTCTCTGTAGCTCAGATCTGTTCTACAGTTGACCAGGCAGAGAGGCAATGCTAGAGTTGGAGAAACCAGGGAAATGCATAATTACTGGACCAGAGGCTCAAATGAAGATTTTGGGATTTCTTATCCCTGAATTGAATAAATTTTACAGAGGAGAGTTTCATTGTGTCTTAGCAAATATTACAAGAAATCTTATATATTTGATGTTTATAAGAACTGAAAAATCCAGAGTACATAGCTGAGATTTTAAAAACCATTTCCATACAGTTTATATTTTAATATATATTCAAATTTGTTTTCTTTGATTTTAATATAAAGTCTTTCTTCCCTAAGGCTATTTGAAAGATTTCATTGGAGTACAGGCAGAGAAATTTGGAGAAGACATTTATAATGGACAGGTAGTTGTAACCTAAGTTTTAATGACATCTTTGATTTTATTCTTACTATGTATAGAATAAAATTATCACATTTTTAAGATGTCCCCTCTGTGCTTTACTTCTCTTTCTATGTGGTAGTTACAATTATGTCAAAGTTGCAACTAATAATAAACTTTATGTATGTTTTAAAAATATAATAAAATTATATATTCAAAGAGATACAATAATGTAAGGTTATACTAATGAATTTTTAAAAATATGTCACACAATACTTTTGAAATTTCCATAACTGTAACACCATATATAATTTATAAATAATGAATTATCTAGTTTGATTCTGTAAAATTGCCTGTGATATAGCAGTGTAAACAAAGTTACTCCCTACAAAAATGTTTAATCTATTGGAATAAGGTGATATTTTGAAAAGGGAAAACATATTTAGGTTTTTAGGCCAATTTGAAACCTGATACTCTAACAAACTTTTAGAGAACTAACAAATTAAAATGTAGAAGATTTTAGATATAAAGCAGATCATAATCAAATTTTCTCTTTCAGCAATTATCTGTCTAGGAATCTCAAATAGAGACATATAATAATCAAGAAATCAGAAGACTAAAAAGCCAATCAATAATTTTGCAAAAAAAATTAGAATTAGACTAAACTTCAGAGATAAAAAGATAACACAAGTTATTTTGTCAAAATCAACCCTCTTCATGTGGAAATTTTGTTTTAATCACCATTAAGGGCTGTCAGAATATAAACACTATTCTTATACACTCTTTTAACTTCTTAAGTCACACATGTAAGCTCAAATTTTTGCATGATTTCTCATTTATGAGAAACACAAATAAAGAACAAAATAGAAGAGATAAATAGAAAATACGGAGAACTGTAAATACTGTCCCAAATTACAAATTCCATTGTTTTAAAACATTTGAATATATGCTAATCACTTTCATGTATGCTATTAGTTCATCTCTGTTGCATTCAAAAGATTAGTGTTGTGATCTATTTCTTTTTGGTAAGAATCTTTTTAATTTGTCTCGTACTCTAAGTGACTATTCTGAAGATAATGATACGCAGTGTAACATCTATTGTTGTTCTCTTGTTATTTCATTATGAAATTTTATATCATTTTTTCACAAAATAAACCACTTTTTTTTTTTTTTTCAATCCACAGACCTAATGCTATGGCTTAGATCTGGAATATTCTCTAAAAGCCTAATTTGGAAGGTATTGGAATTACGGAGCACTTTATTCATCAGTGAATCTGTCCAGTTATGGATTCATAGGCTTGATGTCCTCAGCAGGGCACCTGCCTAGTGGGTCATAGCCTGATAATGGGTACATCTTCCTCCTTATCTCCTCCTTTCTCTGTTTCCTGTTCACTATGATGTGAGCAGCTTTCCTTCACCAGACTCTTCCACTATGCTGGCTCTCTCCTTGGACCTGAGCAGGACTTTAACCATGAGCAAAAGTAAACCTTTCCTTCTTTAAATTGTGGAATTATATTCCAGTCATAATCCGTAACTAAAAAAGCAAAGTAATTCAAAGCCTCCTCCGCAGGTCAGAACCAAGTTATGGGTTCAAAAGCAGTCACTCATCAGGTCCCCATACTAGTCTTCCATCTTCTAAGCTCTCCCTAAGAGAAATTTCTCAGTCTTCACATTGAAATTCTATCCACAACCCTGGGCAACATCATTGCCTAATAGCAAGGACATTAGCAGTACCATCAATTTTCTGCAGCTTTGAAGAATGCACTATGCAAATTCTAGAAGGTTTTGAGATCTAAGCCCACTGTGAAGAAAGAGAAGCAACAGGTTCCATATGGGGAGTATTTCTCAGCTCCTGTAGTAAGTTTACACTGCAAAATGAAATCACAAGTGGACAGCAAAATGGAGCCTTGTATAGCATGTTATACAGAGCAGGTGCCTGATGGTTGACTCTAAGGTCTACAATGATAGCAAAAACTATAAAACAAATATTTTGAGAATTTCTTGGTTATTTACCTTTTGTTCTGAGCCATATGTTTATAGGAATATATGCCATTTATACTCTCAGGAACAAATACCCACTCCAGATTAGAAAAGCACCTATAATTTGCCTTTGATATCTGAGTAAAATTGTGTAACATTGTGCTATATTGTCAAGGAGAATTGTATAACTGTCTTAGGTAATGGTCTGCTAAGAAAACAGTTTGTGAATATCTTTTATGGAGGATGTAACTATAATTACTTCCTGTGTTGGACTTCTTGCTTTTTCACTCTCAAGCACTCTGAACTCAATTGCACATAACGCTTTGAAGCCATAAAGTGGCATATAGTGTTAGTCTTCAAATGTTAAATTTTATTGCCTTCTGTGAATGAGATCTTAGTGCTTGGTATTTGAAATCTGCTGGAAAAAATATTTGTCACTAAAATATTATGTTAAAAAGATGGAAAAGGGAGGGAAACAAGGAAGGGAGGAAAGGGAATTGAGACAGAGAGAAAGAAAGAGATAAATTTTTAAGAAGGAAGAAATAAGAGAAGAAAAAAGGCCAACATTCTTTAGAGACAAAGGAATGTTTTTAGGACCGTTTGAAAATGTACTTTGAAAATGATTTTATCACATGAACCCAATTCTCCATTTGTTTTATTAAAGGCTTGTTAGTCCACAATGAAGATTGTGCAAAAGGAAAGGAAAGTACACAGGTTAAGCATCTTCAGTAGCACAGCAATAAAACCTAGGCAGTTATTATAAAACTCTTAGCAATTTTCTAGCAGAGTCAGTAACACTAGTCTAGAAAAGGGCACTCTGGTATTATGCACAATAAGTGTAATAGTGTTCTCATTTCCATAGCTTTGAGCATCCTCACATTAGGTTGGAAATAGCAGCCATAAGGCAGCAAAGTTGGGGTAAAAAGAATAAATAAATTTATTTATGATACTTTTTCTTTTCTTCTTAGAAATATTTATTTATTATCTCTGAAACATTGATGTATTTGAAAACATTATTTTAATAAATATATAAATCCTTGACAAAAGTTGTCTTTTCTCTCATTGCTGATACCAAATATCTGAAATGCCTAATCAAGGAAAGGAAGATTTATTTAGTTTACAGTTTGTGGAGGTTTCAGCTCATAATGAGCAGGCTTCAAGGCAAGGTGGCATGCCATGGGGCAACACTTCAAGGCAGCCAAAGACAGCAAAGTAATAAGAGTAAAAGGTGGAAAAACAAGCCTCTTCTCCTCCTTTATATTGTACACAGACCACCCCTTACCTCCTAGGGGACATGTAGCATTCAAGCAACATCTGTTCCCTCCTCTTTCACAGGATGAGGATATTTGCAAAGTAAAATCCTGCCTCCTTGATGAATTTCTCAGTTAAACCTATAACCTTCTTAAGGTGACAGAAGGTATCAATCACAACAAGGATTTAAAATTTTTTAAGTTATTCATGTATGTATGCATGCCCACATGGTATTATTCACTACAGTTCTAGTCCTGGATATTTGTAGCAGCTGAAGCATTCATAATGAGAAATTCAGTGACTATAATTTAAAAACTAAATTCAAATGTCAACACAATGATTCAGGAGTTTCTGAGTATTTCATGGACATACTTGTTTCATGTTCTTGATAACTTCTTTTGATATATAAAAGGTATTTCAAAAAGACTGCTTTGGGGATAGTGGTGCAAAATAATTCCTTTCAATAAAACCTTGGGATCAACTGTTGAGTCATGTTACTCAAAATATCAAGTAAGAAATGTCTAAATATAGCACTTTCTTTCAAAGAGATTCAGATTTTTAAATATCTGTTATTGAGAAATCTCAAGTTGCCCTATGGTAATGGACTGGTTCACCACAGAAGAACCTCAGCTTAAGGAAACAGAAATGGAAAGTGGTCTAGCTTTTTATTTTATTTTATTTTATTTTTTGTTTTTTGTAGTATAATATCAGTTTTTAAGTAGTTATGTCAAATGCAATTACTTTTGTAATTCTTATTCTGGCTTTTAAATTTTGTTAAGATATATAATTGTTTTCATTAATTAATGAATTATTTTAAATTTCTAGGTTGCTCATAAATAACTTTGATAGTTTCTAAAAGTATGGCTTCCTTTCATCTGTTTCTTCCTCTCTTCTCTCTTTAAGCATTATGTAGCCATTCTGGATAGTACTATGACTTTTTTCCCCTCAATACCATTTCGGTTGTTATACTATTGTAAAAATATAAACAAAAACAAAACCTTAAATTTGTAGAAAGTGACTGTTGTCTCTTTTATGGACTTTTGGGAAGGTCCAAAGGTCTGTGGTGGAAGCTAGAAAGTCTATGTCAGCATGGTGAAGGAGCTGTGCTGGTAGGTTGAGGGTTCTAAACCGGAGCCTAGAAGTCACACTTAAAATAAAGACCAGGGCTGTCCTGAAAAGCACCACAGCCATGTTCCATGACATGAAGGGCCCAAGCTCCTCCCATGAGAAGAACAGTCAAGTACATGCCATAAAGTCAGCGTGACAGGTTTCTCCTGGAGATTAAGCAGCACACGTCTCCCCCTCCAGAGACAGGAAGCGTTGCTTGATGTAAAAACCGGAGCTTCCCAAAGTGAACCACAGCCACTCTCACCAACAAGTCCCAAACTCCTCTGATGAGAATGGTGGAACTCACATTAGGGAAGCTAGTCATGATGAGCTCCTCCAGGAAAACCAATGGCTCAAACAGCAACCCCTAGAGAAACTCACAACACCTTGCTCTTCTTCTCCACATCTCTATGCTGACAACTTTCCTCAGGTGGGCTATCTACATTCAGCATCATGCTGATTCAATTCAGCTGGTGTTAATTTGACCACCATTGCTTAATCTGTAACAGTGGAATTTTCCTTAATCATCTTCTTATTAAACAGCCTTCTGTGACTCAATTTATTCCTTCTACTTCCTCTGAAAATGTTGACAAAAGAGCTGAAATGTTGATAGTCATTTGGTTACATATGAAGAGATCTTGGCTCTTGTACTCAACATGGGCTGAACTGAACACTTAGAAAGAATCTACTGATATTTTTATCAAGTTACTTAAGTGAGAAAAACTGTGAAAATACGAGGTCATTTAAATATCATATAATTTGCTGCTCTCTATATGCCAGTGTGTGTGTTTATATGAAAAGTCTATTCAATATCTTAATCTGATATTTTCAAAGGTAAAATTAATGTGTTAGTAAGTTAGTCATAGTTAAAACTAATATATTGCAGGAAACGATGAAATTCCAAAAGTGTCTATTTAAATTTAATTACAACTTATGTTTTAAACTCTACTTTTGTATTATTTATTTTTTCTTTTTAATGACCATTACTTAACTGCAAACACAAAATTCACTGCAATGACATTCAATTATAAAATGATGAGGAAAATACCAATACGTAGTTCCATTTTCAATTAAAAATACCTTTGGTTATGTTATTTTGAAAATGCCATGACTCTATGTTAAACATTTTAAGTGTTATTTAAAAATATGCAAAAATTCATGTACTCAGCATTTATGCAGCTATTTCAAACCCAAGGAATTTTTTCTGTTTTTTTTTTTTTCCTCCTTTTTAAAGCAGTTTTAAAACAAGGATGTACAATTCACTTCTTTAAAGTTTGGTTAGTCCATGAATTTAGTTTAATCATGTAACTTCCTTTAAAAACAAGGTAATTCAAAAAATATATCCATTAATCAGCACATATGCAAATAACCTTTCAGTGCGAGGATACTTAATTATGAAGAACATAGGAGACACCTCTAGCATTTTAAATCAAATTAATTTTATCTTTCTGCCAAACAGTGTTTATGCTAACTGCAATTATCCATTCAACCATTTTATTTATTGTCAGGTAAATACCATACCTAAAATAAATCATTTTCTCACCTCAAAGACATTCTCTTTAAAGTTAGAAGACTTTTGGACAATAGCTGTATTCATCATCCAGTTTAACACCTCAGTTGAAGCTGGTAGACCCCACATGGGCAGCAGAATATGTATAAATGAACAAGGAACAGTCCTCTGTCTCCCTTTACAAAAAAGAATTAAATGGACAGAATTAAGATAGAAACTTCTATTTCATAAATATAAAATCTGAAAAGACTTCTACCTCTTACCCTAAACTCTTCGGAAAGTTTCCCTATTATGTCTATATTAAAAGAATGACATCCAGAGGGACTCTAACTAGCCAGAAATGTATAGAGAAAAACCTGTCTAAAGTGTGTTTAATTGAAAAAGAATTAAAGGCTGTGGGAGAACGGAGGCTACTCCAGTTTAAACAATTTTTTTATTAAACAATAGACAGTATCTGGGGAAGCCAGATAATTTAATGAGACCAAATTAAATTCTTGGAATATTAACTCATCTTTCAAGAAGTGCATTTTACATCCGTTCATTAAAATGAGCACAGAGAAGAAGCCACTGGGATTGAAATGGTTGTGTATAAGAAGGTTGAATTGTAGTTCTAGATGTTCATACACAACTTTTGTTGTGATGCTTATTTTAAAAATATTTATCATTCAGTCATCAGCATTGAACAAATATAGCCATCACCTCCAGGCTTGATGTCTTCTGCAGATTGCTGATGATCACACTCAAGGGCTTGGCCTTTAAATAACAACAGTTTCATAAAATTGTAAATGGAGTAAATTGTAAATTAGCTTGGTGTTTTCTCCATATTTTGCTACAATGCAGGCTGTAATGATTTTTCATTTTTTTCTAGAAGTAAAGAGAGAAAGAGGAAGCAAAAAAAAAAGGATTATAAAACTTCAAAAACTAACTTGTAGTTTAGTTTCAGTATAGATTTTTTTTTTTCTAATTTGCTTTTCAGATCCTTTTCTTATTAATGGTTTTGGCAGTTTCTTCTCTGGATCCACCACCACTTTACTGCCGCAGTCACACTTTCTAAAGTGTTGTATAAGTGAATAATTAGGCATAGTAATCATCCTATTACCAGTCGTTTCCTGTGAGGAATAAACCCCTCTGATGAGGGCTCTTCAGCCTGGCTGAGCCTCTGGTTACTCACCACAGTCACTTGTCTTCCAATTTGTATGCTGATTTCTCCTAAAGAACAGCAAGTTTCATTCAACCAGCTGAAGGAGAAATAAAAATAAAATAAAAGGGCAGCACTTTGGTTGTCTGCTCAACTCACTATCTGGGTACAAAATGAATAGTGCTGTAATCTGCATTCAAAAATCATTCTAGAAAGGACTTAAGTAACAGTCAGGAGAAAAAACTGTTCACAATTTCAGAGTTGCAAACAGTGCATCAGTTCTGTTTTCTGTTTCTGTTTGCAAAAAGAAATGGCCTCAGGCATGTGACTTTATATATATATATATATATATATATAATGATGCAGATAAGATAGTATATGGAAGTTTAGGCAAAATGTAGATAAATAAAAATGTGGAAATAAGGAATGAAGAATTTCACATTAGAGATGAAGCTTTTCAGTGGTTATCACCAAAGAGCAAGCTCTAAACAACTAAGTATCAAACATCACTGAAGAAGATTATTTTAATAGTTTTGCTTGGTAGTTAGACTCTCTTGAAAGATAGAGTGAGCACCAGAAGAAAGTGCCATCATGGCACCAGAAAGTGCCATGATGACACAGATGGGATACACATATATATCCCCAGCATGGTCTCTCACTGATAAAGATGCAATCAGGTATCTGATATAATAAATTTCCTTTTGTCAGACACTTGATAAAGTTTAGTGCTAAGCCTCTAATATAGTTCTATATCTCAAGGAGACCAAAGGCCATGTTGGCAAGGTGATGATTTTGACGTTTATATATCTGGGAAAAAAGTTCCACTTTTGCTCAGAATTATGTAAACAGTCTGAGAATAGGTCTTAGCTTTCTTATCCAGCAGTATCTCAGTCAGTAGTTTTATCCAGTGGCTTACTGTATGTGTCAGTTTCAAGTACAGAATCCCATGTGATGGAGAATATGAAAAAGGGATTCAAAAGAATTAGTGGAAGAGGACCCATGTGCTAGTTGAAATTCATCACATTACATTTTGCACCATACATAGCAGCTAGTCTCATTTGATACAAAGACTCGTCTAAAAGTTCCGTTGAAATCTACACATGATGTCAGCAAGGGTAGAAGGTTATTACTTTTTGGTGCAATATACATCTTTAGTCAATGATATCTGTGTAATGCTGTATCTTAGCAATGCCTCCTGAGTTCAATTACAAGACTTGGAAACAGGAGAAGTTTCACTTAACCTACTGACAATTATCTAATTGGGGATTTTGTATTTCTTGTTCCTTCATCTTTGGGCCTTAAGAACTAGAGATCACTTTCTCCCAACAGGAAACACTTTTATAATGGGTTATTAGAAATATCACTTTGGTTTCTTTTTGTTCATGGATGTCCAAAGACAAATCACCATCACCACTGTATTAATGCAATGTGAAAAGAAAGCACTATATATGAAATAGAACTTTAGACCAGTGCAACAAAGGCATGATGTGGCCATGAAAAGTTCCCACAACCACCTTTTGGACATTGCAGCTGTATTATTTCCAAGATCAGGCTTCCCTTGGCCTCTTTCCAGCAAAACACAGCATGATAATACAACCTTTGTCCTGTACAACGTAGAACTTTACCACTGGGTGATTTTGACTTGAAGACTTGTCATTTTGGCTAAAATGCTTATGAAATTCCACTGCAGATCTATGCCTCTTCTTCCCTCACAATCCTTACCTTAGTCTCCAGTGCAGTGATGTCTGCCAGCATTGTAGATGAAGAGCTGGGTCCAGCCCCCATAGCTCGTTCCCCTTTGAAGTTGGAAGTCATCCTCCCTCAACAAATATCCAAATGTCTTAACCACATGTCTGGTCTGAGTCTATCTGGGCAACACAACATCACAGAAACCATTACTATTGGAAGGCTGAGTGCTGCAAAATCAATTCACTCATTTGAAGTAAAAAGCAGGTTTTTATTCTGATTTAAAAATCACATTAAATCTTTGGACAAATTTAGGGAGAACTTTGTTTAGATACTTAAATCAACAACCAGAAAAAAAATATTTTCTTGAAAATATCAAGTCAAAGCTGAAAATAACTACTTGGAAGATATTAATATGAATATCAGGTTGCAAGATATATAGCATGTAGTGTTCTTTGCAAGCACAAGGGAATATTAGAAATATTTTATATTATTAAATATAAAGAATGGAAAGTCTTCAGTACTAAATTTAATAAGCTTGAAAAAGTAATTAGTGGAACAAAGGAAAACAATAAAACACAGAATGCATCATTAATGAAAACAAAGACATAGAGCAAAGAAAGTGTGCAAAAGCAAGGTCTGTTTGTGGAGTAACTGGTAAGGCACGAAGCTCTCTGCCGTATTTATTTATTATTTACTCTGTTTTACAGAGTAAAACAGTTCTTTCTGGCTTTGGGATGTGCAGGGCTTACTGTGCCCTCCTGTGCAGCTAGACAAGTGCTGCCTTACTAAGTGCAAATGTGGTGTTCAGAATGCAAGGGACCTGCAGGCACTGTGTACATCATAAACATTATTAATCATACAGGACTTTATCTGTCGTTCTCTAGTAATAAATGCAATGAGTACACTGTTTTATATCAAATGTGAACCAACAGTATTGCTTCAAGGAAAAAGAGCTGTAGAAGGAATACAAGTAGAAGTTTTCATAAATATTACTGTAATTAAAGCTACCATTAAAGTCATCTCCTTTGCAACATGGGGGGAAAATATATTCAAAACCCTGAATGTTGGCAAAGTCTGTAATCCCAGTACTCTGGGAGACTGAGGCAGGAAGATCACAAGTTAGAGCCTAATCTGAGTGGGTGACTTACTGAATTAATAATTTTCTGCCTCAAAAAGAAAAGTAAAGACCTGTGGGTAGGGATGTGTGAAGCCCCCTGGTTTAATTCTCAGTACTTCACAAGAAAACAGTATTTGATTTTTGAGCCACAAGAAAACATATAAACATAAAAATCTTCTTTATTATGTTCATAATTACTTTCAAATGTGTAAAATGTAAAATTTACAGTCTGTTTATGAATATAGAAGCAGGAGTGTTAATGAATACTAAGGTCTATCACGCATTCATTAAAATGTGATTAAATTTTTTGGTACAGGAAAACATGGTTGGGAAATAGTTTAAAATGGTTCTACATATCGATGATAATAATTGCAAATAAACAATTTTCAATAAAACAAAGTAAAAACAGAATTAGCGTACAATCTTGAAACTCTTTTTCATGTATACATAGACTCAAAGGAAATCATAATTAGGGTCACAGTGATATCCAAGCTCCCATATGACTGCAGAAAGATGAAAACCACACTAGGAAAAGTTCTTAAGTGTTTATCAGTGGGTAAAAGGATAATGTATGTTAATGCATAGAAGGTGCTGTTACTTACAGAGAACTCAATGAAATAAGCTAGACACACGATCTTAGTTTTATATAGAATCAAATAACAGTTAAAGAAAAGAGAATGAAAAGATAGCAAAATTAGTTACTAGTGGCATGGGAGAAAAGACATGAAGATAGTATAAGAATGTAATTGTAAAAGATGAATAGTCCAGAGGCCTCAGGTCCAGCAGGATGAATGTAATAATATTATACTGTATTAAAATTGACAACGAAAGTACAGAGCTTTTTTCACTAAAAAGTAAGCATGAGATGTAAGTACGTAAGTTCCTTTGACTACAACAATTACTTCAATATATGTATAGCAGAAAATGATTTATACCTTACATATAAACAGTAAAAAAGAAACCAGAAGTGGAAAATTCAGATTCAGTTTTGAAGTAAAGATTTTGAAAAAGAAAACACGGCACTTTGAGAAATTTATACATACTTTCCTGAGAAAGTTTCAACACTGTCTGAAAATAACACAGTCATAATGATAATAGTTACCAAACTGATACAAGTATTTAATGATAGTATAATAAAATTCAATTAAATTATATATAGGAATTCTAAAGTGTTAACTTGACAAAAATTCAAGATATATATATTGATAATTTGAAATTAACAAAGTGTATTCTCAGCTGTAAAAGTTAAAAAAAAAAAAAAAAACCAAAATATAAACTGGTGAAAATAGAAAGATTATTTAAATTTTCCATTATATAAACAGTATATGTTTTAAACATATTAAAGACCAAAACTCATCATTTGCTTCTTCTTTATGTGCTTCTTTCAAAATAAAATAAATAAGTAACAGAAAATAGGAGTAACAATAGACATGTGCTTGTTCATGGATAAAAAAGAGCTTTGAAATTGAAATTAAGTGAAGAAAATAGCCGATAAACATCTATATTTTGTGAGGTCATGAGCTCAATAACCTGTAGCTTCCCCAAAAAGTCTGTATTTGAAATTCAGAGTGAGACTCAAAATCTGCATAAAAATAAGAATATGAGGGAAATTACTTGTCATATATTAAAATATATATATATATATATATATATATATATATTTTTTTTTTTTTTTTTTAATTCAGAAGAGCATGAATGCTCCACCAAAGTTAATGGGAACATCAAATTTAAATGTTTAAATACTTTGATGGTTTGATGGACACTGAAAAGAGATCGATTTTACTGCTACTGGGAGTGTTTTCATATATTTGAATTGGTAATCAGAAAGTAGTTTGTTATAAAGCAAGCCTGGTATTTCTCCTTAGATTTTTGCATATGCTGGCTTTCCTTTCCTTCTTTTCTGTGTGCCTTATGTAATTAACCTTGGGCCCTTCCCAGAGGCGGGTGCTATGATATTTAGATTTCCCAGACATCAGAATTGTAAGAAAAACAATCTTCTTTTCTTAATATATCAACTAGATTCAGGTATTTTTATGATAGCACCACAAAACACATTAAGAAAATATGTGATAAATAACTATATTAAAATATTTACCTATAATAAAAATAATTCTAAATAAAATATCCATAATCTTTGAAAAAAATAAGTACTTTCTTCTTTGAAAAAATAAGTACTTATTAATATAATACTAATGCCAGGATTGACAATTTGCTGAAATATAGAATGCTTCATATGCAGAAATTTATTTCCCATGCATTTATCCTTAGGAACAATCAATACCTTTTATAACAGTATATTCTTACATACTGTTTGATTATGATAATTTGAAAAAAGTTTAGTTATAGGGAATAAGTTGAGTAAATTTTAATCACTACCATAATAAAATCTGTATTCTGATAAAGATTTTAATGAGAAATATAAAAATGTTCATAATACTTGGTTGAGTGGAAATTACAATTCACAAACTAGAGTATGTAATAGGTTTCTATTTTCTAAAATAAGTTCATATGCCCAAAGGTACAGATCATGTAGAAATACATGTTTATGGATTTAATTTCATGTCAATTTTTTCTGGTTCATTATTTTACTGATGTGCATAAAAAAAGTATGTAACGGGGGTGGACACAATAGATTCTTTGAATTTTAAAAGCTTACTTGAAAAGAGGTTCAGTGAATAGACATCAGTAGAAAAACTCGCTGTACTTCCCTTTTTACTGTAAGGAAATTTAATGATCACTTTCAGTGAGAGTTATTTGGAAAGCAAAAGCAAAATTGCACTCTTGTTTTTTACCCATTGAAGAGTTCTTATATACCCAAGATCAATCAGAGTGAAAAACACCACATAAAGTTCTTTAGGTCTCTGTGCACTATACAAACATAGTCATGACATTTTTTAAAATAGCAGCACTGGATGATAAATGCCTAAAATGATTCAGGAAGTTCAGTAAAATATTAGGACACTGATGATTGTGCAGAACTGGAGACCAGCATGACTTTTAGTAAACCAAGAGTACAGAAACACTGGTATTTAGTCCAGAAGGAAAAGAGATAAAATATATGGATAAAACTAATTTAAAATTAAACTTTTGAAGAGTTAAAACATTCAGGAAACCCCTCTTGCCTTGTCACTCGGTCAGAACGACCAGATGTTCTGAACTGATAGGGAAGTTGTGATCCAGCGTCCCCAAAAATAAGACCACCATGAACTATTGACCTTGCCAGACAGGATATGAGTTTTCAAAAACATCAAGCCACCTGCAGCAGATAGCTCACCCACCAGTAAGCAAACAACAGGACCCCTATTAACCAATGCCATCTGCTTCTGTAACCAACGCCTGCTTTGCGTTTTCGGCTTTATATACCCTGCACTTCCCTACTCGGCACTCTCTCTAGCTCCCCTCTCCCACCGGAGTGCGGTCGGAGGGTCCCTCACATGCGCAGACAATAAAAAAACCCTTGATTTTTCATGAGAGCTGGATCCTTGGGGCCTTCTTCGCGACGGTGATCTTTACACTTTCACAAAACAAGGAGACAACATATTTTATGACACTAAAATTATGAAATAACTTTTAGTATTATGGAATGGTATAGCTTTTCACCAACAGTATGACACATTTATAAGTTGACTAAATTATCTAGTCTTATGCAAAAAAAGCTTTTTCATTAATTACTACCCCAAATCACCCAGTTTTAATACATTTTGGAAGGAATGAGTAGTAGTCAAAGACTGATAAGATTGGAGACAGTATTCAGATACTTTGTTGCAAAGGAAGTGTTGGTTCTACACTTGTGAAATCTTAGAATCATTGTCTTACTTCAAAGTTACGTTCAGAATTTTTAAATCTTTTTTGTCTTGCCCCCATTTGAAGTTCAAAATTTTAATAATTGATAGGCCTACTTATATGTTCTTAGGCAACTTTAAGAAGGACAATGGGAAAAGAATGTCACTTGTTTGAAAGGAGATTTGAACTAGGGCCTGAGAGTTGTGCAGCAACAGTTACGATTTATATATAACAAGAAATAACTTAGTGTAGCTGCCACTTGACTTTCTCCACACTGCACACACATATCCACAAGTGCATTTAAAATATAAATATTTGGGGGGCAGAGCAAAGATGGCAGATAGATAACAACCAGTTACAGAGGCTCCTTGAGATAGTCAACTTAGAACTCAACATAATACAACATGGGGAACCCCAAATAGAGGATGAGAAAAACCAATCAAACATACACTCCTGGTCGGCAGCACCACCGTGTAGCCCTGAGTGCCTCCGGGCTGCCAGCTAGACAAGCCATCCCTACACTACTGTGCTCCAACCACCGCCTGTGACTCTGTCACCAGGGGCTTGCTGGAGACTAGGAGAGGGGAGTGACTCAGAGTCCAACGCCACCGCCACCACTGCCACTACCTCCGCCGCCTCCTCTGCCTCCCTGGATCCAGGCTGCATCCTGGAGGGTGCGAGAAGGAGGGTGTGTTGCAGTGTCAAGGATGTGGGACTGAACCTGCTGGGACAGATCACTGCCTTCACACTCATGGCTCATGTGAGGATCTGAGCCCGTGGCACCAGCGCTGAGTGGGCCCCAGGTGCCAGAGCACTCCCAAGAACCCCAGGCAGGTGAGTGTGTCTTTGCTGCCACCAGGCCCGCCAACCAGAGTCCCATGGAGCCACCACCACAAACTAAGCCCAGAGAATCTGCTTCTGAAAAAACCTCTTCAGACAGTAATCAAAAATACAGAACCAGAACTTTCTGGTTTCCTGTTGGGGAATTGAGCCTGCCTGCCTGCATCCTGAACTCTGGACTGGGTGTCCTGGGCTGAGTGTCCCTGCACAATCCTGAGCCCCTGTGAGGGAGTTTAAGATACCTCAGATAACATCAAACTGGGATGGCAACAAAACCCCAGTCAGCATGCTTCGGAAAGACCCTAAGCAATATGGAGAGGGCCAGAGATCACCCGGACACACCAGTCTGAAAGAAGCCAGAAACATGACAGATAGAAATTTTAAAAAAGTCTCCAGCCACTGACCCTGGAAAAATAAGCCCAGAAGAGATAAATACAGAAGAGAAACAATTGAAGTAATGCAATATTAGATACAGCATCAGCGGACATAAAGAAATACTTTCATGACCTCATAGATGAATTTAAAACTGTACTTCTGATCCAAGTGAGGCAAGATATAAAAAGATTAATTAAAAAATGATAAGCCCCTCCCAAGAGAACACAGATGGAAGAACAGAGGAACTCAAAAAAGGAAGAGAAACCTTTGAAGAAGAATGAAAAAAAAAAAAAAAAAAAAAAAAAACTACAATACATGAAACAGATCCAAAGAGATTACCAGGAAACTACAAACTCCATTGAAAGCTGGCAGAAGGCCTTGACAGAAACTAAAGTTAGCCTTTTGAAACTTGAAGAGAGATTTATGGTATGTGATTGTGAAAGAAAAGATCTCTTAAAAATAACAAGGAACCAGGAAGAAAAAATTTAAAGGCTAGAAGATGACAAGAGGATTTATAACTTAAGAATAAAAAATGTGAGCGAAGAAGCAGGAGTAACTATAAATGAACTACAAAGACTATTCACAGATATAATTAAGGAAAACTTCCCAAGCATAGGAAAAAGAAATGATATCCAGGTAAATGAGGCATACAGAACTCCAGCCACCTACAACCAAAACAGATCTACACCCAGACATATAATAATCAAGATTCCAGAAATCCACCACAAGAACAAAATATTAAAAGAAGCCAGAGAAAAGAAGTAGATTACCTACAATGGAAAAATTAGCAAAATAATGACAGACTTATCAACACAAACTCTCAAATTGAGAAGAGCCGGGGGGGGGGGGGGAATAGTCCAAACCCTGAAAGAAAACAATCTCCAAGCAAGACTGATGTATCCTGAAAAACTCTCTCTTAAAATTAATCGAGAGACAAGATATTTCCAAGACAAGGAGGAACTGTGGGAGTTCATGCCCACCAATCCAACCCTACAAAAAATACTGAAGGACATTCCAGAGAGACAGAGGAAAAATACCAGGATTCCAGCAACAGTGACAGAGAGGCTTCAATGAATGGGGAAGATAGTAGAATGAAGGAGTAATGT
Source organism: Cavia porcellus (assembly GCF_034190915.1). Classification (NCBI taxonomy): domain Eukaryota; kingdom Metazoa; phylum Chordata; class Mammalia; order Rodentia; family Caviidae; genus Cavia; species Cavia porcellus. Next base: position 32,374,211 of record NW_026947497.1, read on the forward strand.
AGACAAATAATGGCAGAATAAAATAGCAGAAAGGAGGCAGAGACGGTAAGCTATAATCGTTAATATAGATAGCCCTGATACACTAACAAAGCAAGAAACACAGGCAGAGTAAATAAGGAGGCAGGATACATCAAGATGCTCTGAATAGGAAATACACTCAACCTGAAAAAGGGTTAATAAACTCAGAGTCAAAGATGAGAAAACAATGCTATATGTGACAGGAAACCAGAAAAAAATAGGGACAACATGTCCAGCAGCCAGAGATAAATTGGAAAGCTATGACACTTTTTGGCAGTGTAGAACTACACAGCTGGAAGGAAGGAAAACCTTGTGACTTTAGTAAGTAAAGGAGTACAGCTCAAGATAAAGCTCAGGGTAAAAAGGTTTAGCACCACTCAGATAGATAACAGGTTGGCCCCCTAATCTAAAAACTAAAAGATCTAGTGGGACAGAGAATATACAAAGCACCCTGAGAAAGGGAAAAGGGAGGAATTGTCTAAAAAAGGGAGGCAGAGGACATTGTTAATAGTGCATCAGGATTTAAAAGTCACAGTAGTCTTATCCCTCTGTTTAGTTTGATTATATTTTGTTCCATTCTGTCTACTCAGATTTAAGGGCACAGAAAGCTAAGCCAAAAATAGCAGGTTATACCATGGTAAATACCTTTAATTTCCTATTAACTTACAATACAACCCTGTATTACTTACATTGCCTTACTATGACTGATCTTATTTGATGCTGGTTTGTTAGACCCTGTTTAGCCTTGACTGTTTCATTCAAATTTGGTATGCTTGATAGTATCAAGTCTGGGAGTGGAGACAACTACTCTGAAGATGACAAGATGAAAATATATCCATTCTGGCTTTGATTATTAACTGCTTGAAGGTCCTATAATATCTTCAAAGTTGTGTTTTTATGAAAATAGCTATATAATGTTATGTTCAATTATATTATGCCTGATGATGTGGACAATTCTATTGAAAATAACAGAGCATAGTAACTACTATAGATCACCTAATATTGTGGTCCTATATGTCTTTTCCATTTTATGTTTTTCTAGGAATTTACTTTGTTGTCTTGTTTTGAGCTGTTTTTCCCTATAATACAGAAAGGATAGATATAAATGGAGAGAGTCACACATGGGAAGAATTTCTAAGCTATTTATGAGAAAGATTATATAATATACGATGTAATGAATGGATGCTCTAAAGAAGAAGAGACAGTAAGAAGCCCAATGCTAATTCTGTAGCATTAAGATATGAAATATAGCAATACTATCATTCACTGTTCAGAGTGATATTAGTCTAGTCTCTTATGTTCAGTTTCAGCCTACATAAAGATAAAGATAGCTACTGTGAAGAGACTGAGAAACATGGTAGACATTATTGATTTCCCCAAAATCAGGTCTTGAAGACCTAAAAAGTCTTCATCATCCTGTAATGATCTGGTTAGTTCTATAATGTTCAGTATATATTCAATGTATGTGAAAATGGGGATAACTATTTGGAAGAAAACTAGAGAAAATAAGATAGATAGTGAAGATATCCAGTGGACTTGCTTTGAAATTATGTTTCTTTAAATAGTTTCCTTATAAACTGTTTTGTTATGTTTAATTTTAGCCTCTTTAAGTAAAAAAAAATAAGTGTATAGGATTGATAACCATATTGCTAAGTTCTTGATGGAAGGTAGAGCAGAACTGTTTGCATTGTCATTGTTTGAATATCACTTTGTATGCTCTAATTTTGTAATTAATTTCGAGCAACTATTTCTAAGATGACAGTATGTAACGTTGACTGGTGATTTCTTACTGTTTATTTTTCTGAAATTCTATATTGTTTCTACCATTTTTATCTGTTTTTTTAAATAAAATATAAATATTCAACTTATTATTTGATCTCAATTCCTATAATCTTTGTTATGCAGATATTGAATGCTGGCCAAGAAATTGTATATTAAAGTCATGTTTAAGGTAGAAAGCAAAGTATTATTACAAATGGTAACAACTAGAAAATGTCCCAAAGTTATGGTCCTAAAAATGTCAACAAATTGTCTGCTAAGGTCCAAAACTTAATAAGATATTTGGAAGATCTTTATATCTTTATAAAATTACATTTTGATTTGATTGACAAATGCATCACTAGATTCAAGAGGACACAAGACTACTCATTTTGGTTCCCAGGACTTCTAATTTGTCTTGTAGGAAAATGCACATCAAATAAAAAACAAAACTTTTACTCTGGTAAATATTCCATGAACCCAGGAGAGCATGTACTTCTAAATGGCAATTTGGAAAGTTGGGCATTACTGCCAAGCAGTTTTACAGATATTAGATATGCTATCTAAACATGTCAAAACAACTATTTACTGATAAAAATTTATTATTTGATTGAAGAGAATATTGAGAGTAGAAATTAAAAAGACTCATATAGGAGAAAAATGTTCATTTGAAACATTTTTCCTTTATGATGATTACTGAAGATCTTTTCCTTGCCAGGATAAAGTCTTTTAAAGAGTAAATTATTTGTAATTGCTTTCATGACCAATTTTAGTTCAGTCAAGTACATTCTAATATTTAATTTTTGATTATTGTTTTCTGATTTCCATATCCAGGGATAAACATCATCATCACCAACTATTTGTCTTCATTCACATAAATTTAAGTATTTAAGATAAAACTTTCTAAAACATTTTCAAAAACCATAGTGTTTTATCTTTTTTTCCTTTTAAATATGGATATATCCATATGTCGTTCTAGTCTAGTTACTTTGCTAACTGCATGAGTATATACATTCTGTCACCTAACAAATCAGTCATCTACCCACAAGGAAATATGTCCTCTGTCTACAAATTATTCATTGTGGCTTATCCCATGCTCCAGTTCTGAGAAATTTCTACTATAGGAAAGAAAGAAATTATCAGTCTACCTTATAATTTTACAACTTTTTAAATCACTGTATTTAAAAATGTCATATAAAACCTAGGACTACTAGCTTAATTGTATTTACATTATTTGTGAAGAAATATTCACTAAAATACTAGAAGCACCATTGTGTGCCTTCATTTGTCTTATGGAGTAAATTCCTTTAATTTCATTTTAATGTCAGTCTAAATTTAAACATTTACTATTACTGTAAATGTTTTTTTCTCTAATTTTATACTCAAATTTATTCTTTGTTAAGTGGGTCTACTGTCATTAAAGCTAAATGAATTGTGTTCTTAATAGGATGATAATACTTTTTAATTATGATAAACTGAGTTTAAGGATTTTGCATAATACTTAACAATAAAGAAGCAAAATTCTGAGGTTGAGTTAAATCTGATAGCTTTATATCTTTAAAATCCTGTTCACTATTTTTAATCTTCCTTGTATATGTTATTATAGAATGCAGTCCATTTTCTGAGGCAAACATTGCAATTCACAGTGTATGAGAAATTTTTAATCACAGAAACCGGTGAAATGTAAGGAAAAATGTCAACTAATCTAGGATGTCATGATAGGAAACTAAGATGAATATTTATCCACACAAGGGAAAAATGTAAAATTCTTTTGATACTTATGGTATTATTTTATATAACCTATGGTGTTTTAATATTATAAAACAAATAACTTTGGATTTTTAAAAAGCTTCAGAAAATATATTTGCTTATTTACAATTTTATGAAAACAGTTACTGTGCTTGCATATATTTATAGTTTTAGTTATCTACGATTTATACTATATTTCAGAAAATTATCAAATGTACTTCATAAATTGGATTTGAATAATACCATTATATCTGAAGTTTAATTGTCACGAAGACATATGAAATTGCTTTAGTATTATTAGTGTAGTAAGAAATTATATTAGTGAACATTTTTGATTCATCCATATCCACATTTCTGAGTTCCTAGGAAGAGGAGGATAGGGCAAAGAAATCAAAAAGAGGAAGGGAATTTTTCAAAAATCTAATGATTCTTAAACAGCTAAATGATGGAAAGAAGAAAGAAAATCATAAAGTTTCAGTCATATCAGGATGCCTGCTATTGGGATAGAGGCAACATAAGTTACTAGATAGATGATAGATAGATAGATAGACACTATTAGATAAACTATGTTTTTTTTTTTTTTCCCAAATTTAAATACTGGCCCCCTAACATACTTCTTTGGAATGTGCTTGTATTAGGAAACATATCTTTAAAAGAGATAATCAAGTTAAAATAAGCCCTAAGCCACTCTCAGAGATATCTTTATAACATGACAAAATAAGGTCTACAAATAGAGTAATTCTTTGTAATGGCTATCATGACAAATCCTAGTTCAATCAAGCTGATTCTAATATTTGATTTTCAGTTATTGCTTTCCTATTTCTATATAGAAGGTAAAACATCACCATCACTAGCTATTTGTTACCATTCACACACATTTAAGTATTTAAGAGGAAACTTTATAGAACATTCTCAAAAAGCACATTAGTTTATCTTTGTCTTTTCTTGCAGAGAGGAAGGCTCACAGGGTAAGACAGCAAGAGGATCGCTGTCTGCAAACCAAGGGAAGGAACTCACACTTCGGACAAATTGGTCTTGTATTTTCAACCTTGAGAATCATGAGAAAAGAAATTTCGATTGTTTCTGAAGCCATCCAATCTTGGATATTTTGTTCTGGCAGTTCCAGAAAACTAACGCAGTAGGTTTTTTTTTTTTTTTTTTTTTTTTTTTTTTTTTTTTTTTTTTTTTTCTTTCCTGCATTTGGATTCTCTGAGGTGACTGCCTTTTGTGTGTCACTATGTCAAAGTATAGCAAACTCAAAGTAGAAATGTGCTACCAGGGATTATGTTCAGAATTCTCAGAAGTTACTTTAATTGAAGAAGAGAACCTTTCCTCAGTTGCCCCATATGAACACAAAAGGTGCAATGGATGTGTAGAGGAGAAGGTCCTTCACTGTTAAGTATATGTGACCTTGGAGTTGAGGACACGATATGGGATAGTGTAAATAACAAACATGACAGAAACCATGACTGAATCGTAAGAAACCTGCAGCGCCAGCAAGAGCTGGCCGGCAGAAACTGGCAGGGAACCTAATATTTAATATGATGTACTGTCCCAGACATTACCAAAGCCGTAAAGCAGAGGAAGAGCTCAGACACATGATCCAAGAACAGCTTTTCTTAGGAGTGAGGGCTTGTAAGTTTTCTCCTCAACACAGGTACACATTTGGGAAGAAAGAAAGAAGACATTTTAAAAAATCTTCATATTTATAAAATACCAAATAATATAACTAAAATAACAGACACTGTAATATTTTTAAATCTTGACAGTAAATCCACAGTCATTAGAGTATCCATACTATTCCTTATCCAAGGAGAATTGTGTATTCAACTGAGGACATTGTTTCTTTATTCAGTTAAGAATGCAATCAAATAAATCACAGTTCCCTAAATACTAACATTAATGTGTATAAATATATAATTCTACAACAGATATGCATCTCTATTTTTGAGCTTATAAAAATATGGCTTGGCTATTCTTTTAGAAACATTGAAGTTTCTATTTCAGTGGTGTGTGAGCTGATATGAATTTAGTAGGAGATAATATTCATTTCTTGAGAAATGTAACTCGATTGGTGTGAAGGAAATGATTGTAGAAAGTTACCAGTTACCAACTAACACTAAACTCTAAACTCGTTGGGTATCTTAAGCACAGGCAATTACAAACATAAATTTCTCAGAGACAAATGATATATCTTCTTAGTGGGTGCATAAACAAAACTAATTATGAAAACACTACCAAAGGCAAAAGAAACAAAAGTAAAAGTATCAGGGAGAAAAATTACAATTGCTACATATCACTTGATTTAAATAACAGAATTTCAAAATATATCTTTAAGTCATTTTTCCTCAGTGATCTATAGTAATGGGTGAAGAAACCCAAATTTCCATTTATTACTGTGAATAAAGTTTTATTGAAATAAAGTTATGATTATTTTCTTTCAGTGGCACTTTTATCAATACAGTGAAATACTGCCAAGGACATAGGCCTCAAAAATCATAAAATATTTGCCCCCCCACCAGCAGTTTATAGGAAAAACTTGAAACTCCTGGACTACTTTTGAGATTCTACTTTTATATGGAGTATGCTTAGTTTATTCGTATATATTTTCAGTGCCCACAGAAGTAAAAGGGAAAAAAATGATATCAGCTTACATTTTGGAAGACAAACTACTATTATTCCCTCTGTGTCCTGTTGGCATTAGGACCTCAAGCTCCAAATAGTAATATCAGCTTCCAATTTTTCAACACTAATGGAACTATTTTTTTATGTAAATGAGCCACAGTCATTTAATCTAGGCTTTCATGATGGAAATGAAAGTGCTTTCTGTGTGTCACTGGCCTCTCTATCATCATTTTTCTTTCTGCTTGTTATACTGAGATAAATATTTCTAGCTCTGATTTCTGAGCATAAGATGAATTGCAGCTCTAGCTTTCTTGTGTTTAGAGGCAGCCATGGGACCTGGGAGGGATGTGGAGTTGTGAGTGGAAGTGATAGTTTCCACTTTCAGAAAGGATTCCATTAGTTACGTAAAAACCTCAGGGTCCTATTCCTTTTTATAACTTTCATAAAATGACTGCTCATACTTGTAATTTCTGCTTCAATGGGCAAACTATTGAAATGTTCTCATTCTCATCATGACGATGCTGGCAAACTCTGAACCAACCAAACATCAATGATTTTTCTTAGATTTATCATAGACTTGAAGTCATTGATTGAAACTGTAGCGACAACTATACACTGAGACTCACAGCTGAGATGAGCATACTTTTAGCTGAAGTTGTTAGAGCTAGTTACTTGTGATAATCCATAAATATTCATTTTGACAAAATAATAGAAATTCAGTGTGAAACAATTAAAAGTCAAAACTCACTGAAAGGTCTATGGTTACAAAGACTATCTCAAGAAGCAAAGAACATAAAAACCCAGAAGAAAACATTGTCTGATACTTTTGAAACAACCATGAATTTTAGACCAATTTGTATGGCAATTTACATAAAATCTCACATTATAGCCAAATTATTTCTATTCTGATTATGCTAACATTACATGTTATTTTAAAGAAGAACAAATTACAAGGCACACTACAAGGGAACAAAAAGAACAAAAAAAGGAAAAAAGATACAGAATTAAATGACAAACAGCAAGTTAGACTTAATTATACGCAAAATTCAGTATTCTCAGAATTAAAATTGAAGTGCTAAATTATCAAAATTGCAATATCAATCATATTAAAATATCCATGACTAATATTATAAAGGTTCTAAGATAAAAAGTAGATAGGACAGTCTGAATGATGGTAATCGGAGTTAGAAATTAGTAAAAAAAAATTTAATTTTTTTGGTCTTTTTCCTTTTTATCGGTACCAGGGATCGAACTCATGACTGCCTGCTTGCAAGGCAGGCGCTTATGCCGCTGAGCTAAATCCCCAGCCCCTTTTTCTTTTCTTTTTTTAAACTTTTTTTTTTTGAAATTAGTAAAAAAATTTTAGAAATCAAAATGACAAACACACACAAAAAATCACTTCTATAGGCACAGGAAACTAGACATGGCTAAGAACTTACTGTCCTTAAGGATATATTAACCGAAATTTCTGAACTGTAATGTAAAGGGAAAAAGCAATGTAAAATAAACTGAATAGACAATTTTGAGAAAATTATAAATGGTGTAACATATATGTAGCAGGAATACCAGAAAGGGAAAAGTAGGGAAAGGTTTATTTGAGGTGATAATGAATGAATATTCTCTAAGTTATTTTTATTAGTGCATGTTTGCAGTATATAATGATTACATTCCTGATAGAAATTTGGTATATGAATAAAAACACACTTTTTTCATTCCTTTGACTCTCTCAGCTCCATCCTTTTGTACTCTTCCATTATACGAACGACCTATTTCTCTAATTCTTCTCATCTTTTATTTTGTTCTTTACTTATTTTATGGACTGCTCATATAAGAGAAACCATGCAATATTTAAGCTTGTGGTCTAATTTATTTCACTTAAAATTATGGTCTCAAGATGCATCCAATTTCCTACAAATGACCCAAGTTTATCTTGCTTTATAACAAAGCGGTCCTTTCCTGCACATATGTTCCACATTTGCTTTATTCATCCACTTTTGATAATCATATTGGCTGCTTCCAAATTTAGGTATAGTGAGTTGTGCTACTATAAACATAGGCCTGAATGCATTACTGCAGTGTGATGTCTTTAACTTTTTCCAGAGATTTTTAAGTACATGTATAAATGGCTCCAACAGGATATCTGGTTTTACTGTTATTGAGAAATCTCCACACTGAATTCCATAATGGTTGTACGAGTTTACATTCTCATCAATAATGTAAAAGGGCCTATATAAATAAATATAAAATAATTTACTTGTTTATTTTTATTGAGTATTTTACTTTGGGAAGTCTAATTTTAAATTTTTCATATATTCTAGATATTAGTCTTCTGACTGAGAAGAAGCTGTCAACAGACTTTTTTCCCATTCTGTAGGTCTTCATACTGTTGGTTTCCTTTGCTGGGGAAAACATTTTAACTACATTTGAGCTCATTCATTGAATCTTAGTACTATTTCTTATACTATTGAGGTTCTATTTAAAAATCCTTTCCTTTTCAATGTGTTAAAGCTTAACCTAATTTGTTTTCTAATAGATTTATTCTTTTTTAACATTTATATATTTGATTCATTTTGAATTTAGTTAATCCATGATGATAACTAAGGGTCTAGATTCAGTCTTCTGCATATTGATAGCCAGTTTTGATAACCATGTGCTAAAAAGGACTCCTTTCCTCCAGCATTCATTTTAAAATCTTTTGTCAAAGGTCAGGTAGTTGACTATGTTGGGCATTGTTTCTGCATCTTCTAGTCTGTTTATTGATCCATAAATCTGTTTTTTCCAATTCTGTCCATTTTTAATTACAATAGCTTTGCAATATAACTTGAAGTTAGAGATTGTGCTAAATCCTCCTTTGCTTTTGTTTCACAGGATTGTTTTTGGTATTATGGCTTATTGTCCCATATGGATTAGTTATTTTCTCTGTTTCTGCAAAGAATGCTATTGGAATTTTGATTATGATTTCATTAAATTTTTATATCAGTTTTGACATTATGGCCATTTTATTAACATTGGTTTTGCTTATTGAGGAACATTGGGTATAGTTCTGTTTTCAAAGCATTGTATCTTTAATACATTTTTCCTCAATGATATATGATAATAGATTAGATATCAAAACATACACTTATTATAGATAAAGTTTCATTGGATTTAAGTTATGCATATTTTCTTTCATTGGTTCCTTTATCAATATCCTGGGAGATTTGAGTAGGTTCTGGAGATAAATCTGATTCAAAAGGTGTAAAGCAGTCTTATACTTCTTTGGTTAGGTTAATTCTTCAGTGTTTCTTTTTCCTGATGCTTTTGTGAATGGTACTATTTTTGCTGGATTCATTATTGGAATACAGGAATGCTATTAAATTTTGGTGCTGATTTTGCATCTTGGTATCATACTGAATTTTGCTATTAGTGCTCGCAGACTTGTTGGAACTTTTGAGTCATCTGTGCAGAGAATCAGATCATCTGCAAATAATAATAAATTGGCTTTATTCCTTTCATATATATATATATATATATATATATATATATATATATATATAACTTTTATTTCTTTCTCTTGCTTAATTGCTCAGGCTAATGTTTTGAGAACTACGTTGAGTTGAAGTAGTGATTGTGAGCATCCTTTTCTTGTTACTAATTTTATGAGGAAAGTTTTCAGGTTTTCCCCTTTTAATAAGATAACTGCTAAAATTGCCTTTTATCAGATTTAGATAACATTCTTCCATAACTATTTTTTCAGGGATATTAGCATGGTTGTTGGATTTTGTCAAAGCTTTTTTTCTGCATCATTTGAGATGATACTGTGATTCCTTGCTTCTATTCATATGGTAGATTACATTAATTGACTTGTGTATGTTGAACCATTTGTACATCCTTAGGATGAATCCCAACTGGTCAAGATGGATGATCTAAATTAACGACAGATGCCAAACCATATATCAGGTACAGCTCAGAAACACTAAACTGGATAAATGCCCAGAACCTACACCTAGGCACATAATATACAAATTGAGAAAACACAGACTTGTACACACACATACACACACACACACACAGAATTATGTGTTAAAAACTGGTGGTCAAATTAATGCCAGCTGAATTAAATCATTGTAATGCTGAGTATCATGTTCCACCTGAGGAAAGTTGCCAGCATAAATAAAAACATGGAGAACAAGGTTAGGAGTTGTGAGGTTCTCTAAGTGGTAGTGGTGCTGTTTCGAGCTGATGCTTATCCTGGAGGAGCTCATCCTGACTAGCTTCCTCAGTGTGAGTTCCACCATTGTCATCAGAGGAGCTCGGGACCTTGTTGGTGAGAGTGGCTGTGGTTCACTTTGGAGGAGCTCTGGTCCTTACATCAAGCATTACTTCCTGGCTTTGAAGGGGATGTTATATGCTATTTAATCTCCAGGATGAACTTGTCACATTGGCTTCCTGGCATGTCTCAACTGTTCCTATCATGAATCAGATGAGTTTAGGGCCTCTGTGTCGCTGAGGATGGCTGTGGTGCTTTACAGGACAACTGTGGTCTTTGTTTTGAGCGTGACTTCTCAGCTCCAGTGTAGAACTTTAACCTGCCAGCACAGCTCTTTCCTCCTGCTGGCATAAACTTTCTAGCTTCCACCACAGATCTTTGGGCTTTCCCAGTGTGGATTCCTAAACCGACTGATATGAATCCTTCTCATTGGCTCTAGACCTCCGGTTGAACTCATGGGAGGCACTGTTATGGACTCTAGGTCTTCACCTGGACTCATGCAGAACATTGTTGTAGGATCCAGGGCCTTGGCTGAATAGTCTATATCTTTAGTGTTGTGAACAGATTTCCTGCATTTTCTTGTATTTAACTCTAGGGTGATCATCATGAAATAATATTATAAATCCTGTGCCCTGATTGAAATTGTTCTCCTCATAACACCTGACTACAACACACACATATGCATACAAAGTAAAATCTTGGAAGAAACCAGTAATTTGAAAAACAATCTCCCTCTCTATATATAATTTCTATATATAAAATAATTTATATATATAAATTTTTTAAGTTATCAATATCACCTGTAAATCAGTTTTTAGTAGTTTTTGTAAGAGTTAGCTAAGAATATTTGTAAATGCATATTTCAAACTCATGGAAAACATAATCATGTGGATGCAAAGAAGTAAAAATAATTCTCTGTCATAGCAGAAAAATGGAAATATGTAAAATGCCCCACAAACTGCAAAGAAGCGTAAAATGGAGGAAAGATACAAACTTTCAATGAATAGAAAACAGATGGATATGGGATTACTGATCTAAATGTAACAATCACCTTTATGTAAGTGATTATTAATGACAATTGCAGGAAAAGATAGGGTCATTTTTTTAAATTTGGCTACCATGCTATGTCTTACTATCTTTCAATTAACTGTGCATGCCATCAGATTGTGTCATACAATGTTTGCACATATGAGCCTGACTTATTTCACTGATGAATATGATTGTTTACAATATTTTATCTAACAGCAAAGAAATATATATTTTTCTCCAGGTAACAGTTTATGAAGATAGAGCAAATTCTGAGCCACAAAATATACTTAACCAAATTTAAGACAATAGAAATCATACTTTTGAACCATAACTAGATTTAAATTAGAAATCAAGAAGAAAATGAGCTGGGAAATTTCAAACCATTTGAAGATTAAACTCATGCTTCCTGTACAATACAAGATTTTAAAAAATCTACAGAAATATTTAAAAATATTTAACATTATGAAAAGGAAAACATAACTTTTTCAAATTGTTGATACAGTCAAATTGCTTCTTAAAGACAAGAAGTTTCCATCATTGAGCATGTATGTTAGAATAGAAGAAAGATATATAAATAGCATCCTAAGCTTTTACCTTAGGAAGCACATATGAATTTAAAGAAAGCAAGCAAAAAATGAATAAAGATTAGTTGGTACTGAAAACACTAAATCATTAGAAGCAACCAACAAAACAAAATTTTGGTAAAGTTGTGGCCAGGTTAAACAATAAGAGATACACAACAAAATTCACTAATGTCAGAAGTGCAAAAAGGTTCATAATTACTGATTCCATGGATATTAAGAAGACACTAAGACACTAAGAAGACACTAAAGGGATAGTGAAGAACTCTATTGCCTGCACATTAGACAACTTGGATTAAATGAATGTATTTCTTGAAAAACTCAAGCTACCAAAACTTACTCAAGTAGAAGTAGACAATATGAACAGAACTCTATGTATTTATGAGTATCTGTACTTTTTTGAGATTTTTTTCATAAAATGTTCTCAGATGAGCTATAGGTCGTATAACTATGGCTGGATTTCAATTACCTTTTTCTCTCTTGTTTTTATATTTTAATTTTAAAAACAATCTTTAAAAAATATTATTTTGAAGGAGCGCAGCAGCCAAGAAAAATCTCATTAGTATCTGTATATTAGTACATAACACCAACCCTCGTTATGGGCCACTGCTTTATGTCTATAACATATCTTAATTATCTTTTATGCCCTTCAACTCTTCATTCTCTTCCCTTTTCTCTCTCTCTCTTTATTTTTCCTTGGGTGTTTTATTCTCTAAATTCAAGAAAATAATGTGTCACCAAATTTACAAGCAAAATCTTAAGTAACTTTGATTTAGATGTTGAGTATTAAAGCCTCAGAGAAGCAATGCATGAATTATATTTCTTTCTTACAGATACACCTTTTAGGACAGTTATTTGTGTTTATTCCTCCACTCTTGAGTCTCATTTTTTTTTACTGTGAGAATAATAATTTAAGTCATGTTCTCGGGGAAAATACTTGTGCACTTGAGTTATATTTAGAGATGCCTGACTGTTGTCATGAATGTCAAAGAAGTTACAGTTTTTGAAAGTCATTGAAAGAGAAACTGACTTATGTGTGTCTTTTTTCTTTTTCTACTTAATTCTCTTTCTTTCTTTGCATCATTCCTTTTTCTTTCTGGCCTGAAATATTATACTAAACCATTATATAAATAGAGAACATTTTGCACACCTGAGAATGAAATATCATACTAACAATGATGAACCCCAAATAAAAAGAAAGAGTGGGACATATGTAATATTATCCAGTTTCTCTGTCTTCAAATTCTTGCATCTGAAATTTTTCAGTCTATGAACATAAATCCTTCTTTGTTGAACTGCTGTAATTCAGGTTTTCTTTATATGCAAATGAAGAAAATTGTTTCATCTTTCTGCAGCAAAATTCAAGGTGGAGTGAAGATTATAATCTTGTATATAATCTTGCTTATATGTAAGATTATAATAAACCCATTTCTCAAGGCTTGGAAAATTTTTCCAAAATTAAAGAAAATTTCATAAGTCACAAAGTATCGAGTTACTTTCAGACTAAAATATGAGTTCTCCAGTTGCACATATGTGTAAATATTGCTGTATGTGCATGTTTGTACTAAACCAGAATAAACAGAGACAGATGTGTAGGTGACAGATTTCACTCAATAATCTCACCAAAAAATGCAAAATTATTTTGCATGTATGTCACTGAATATCCTTTTCAATTTCTGTATTTGTATCCAAATTCCTGTTGAATTTGTTAAAAGAGCAACATAATGATGTTTGAATTTAAATAATTTTAATGTGAGTAAATATACAGAGACTAGAATTATTAACACTGGAATAAAAGCACATCTAAAATTTCTGCCCTGTTTTACTTTAGCAAGTTTAAAACTTTTAATATTTTATTTTATGTCTTGTATCTGTCGTGCTGATATTCTAAATAGCTGTTGCACAAAAATTTCAGACTCAGATGTCAGTTATAAAAGTCAGGATACTAAGTAAATAAAGTTCAAAATAAAATATTTTGAACTAAATGCCATATGCTCAGCTGGAGAATAAAATTATATATTTTGATCACATCTTAAAAAATAAGCAAATCAATTTTTAACAACTTCACCAACATTTCTCAATCATAATTATCCAATCTTTGTTTTCAAATGCTCCATCCAATTTAATGAAAAACTTGTTTACAGAAAAAATGAAGCCATATGTGCATATGACACTTGCTTAGTTTATTACTGACAGTATTTGTCCTCAAAATATATCAATTCTTTTATTGAAAATATTTATGAAGAAAATATTTAAAATATCCATCAGTGCACAATGCAGACTCATTTGCTGGAACATATAATTGTGGTTTTTCTTCTCAGTTTTAAAGAAAGGCTGTGATGTTATTCCTGTACTTTGTTTTCTTTTTAAAACTAATACTTGCAAAGTAAATAGATTTCCAATAAAACTCATTTACATTTCACACTCTTATAATTAATGAATATTTATACATTGTTAATAATTACAACTCATACCTTTTATGGATTTTCGTAACTTTTAGGTAGTACCTCTTTTCCCCAGGATTTCATTCAGGATACAATATTAAAATCCATAATTATGAGTCAGAAAGTCCCTGAGACTTCCACATTTTCTCAGACTTTTGATGATCTTGAAAATTTTGTGAAATATTGGTAAGATATTTTGCAGAGTATCTTAACATCTAGTTTTCTAATCTATCTATTCATTTTCTTTTATTAGTTACATGATTTCTCTATCAACTGTCACTATTTGCATTAACACTCATGTGGATGATGTAGTGTTTTCCATGTTTCTTTGCTGCAAAATTGCTGTTATTTCTGCTTTGGTACACAGTGAGTTTTTTGAATGAGTCCTTTTTGCCCCCTACATTTAAATAAAAGTATGTTTTACCTTGTTGAGTATAAATTACCGACATAAATTATTTTGAATTTCTATGGACAGATTTATTTATTTCCTCCCATTTTTTATTAAGTCATCTTATGTTTTTTTTTTTTTTTTTAATACATGAATGTTTTATATCTTGGGGCAAAATTCAGTAGCACATTAATTATTTTATTGATTATGCCCTTCCAGATTTGGATATTAAGAGGTCTTGCATGTGGCTCCTGTTTGCACATATATATGCACAAACATATATAAAATTTACATTATTTGTATATGTATATATTTTGCCTTTTGAGACAGGGTTTCACTATGTGGTTCAGGCTGGCCTTGAACTCACTTTGTAGCGCAAGCTGGCCTCAAATTCTCAGCAATCCTTCTGCCTCAGTCTCCTGAGTGCTGCGATTACAGGCATGCACCACTAGGTCTGGCCCGTTTGCTTTTAAATTAACCCACTGCTGTTTTCTTCTTACCATGGAAATATATCCACTGTGTTTCTTTTACTTCTCATGTCCCAGTCTAGAATAAGATATTTCTCCATAAAATCTTGTTTATTTATTTGGAAAATAGTGTTAGCAATCAAAATCAGCCAAAATGATTTTTTCTTTTCATATTAATTATTGTACATGAATCACTATAATTTGATATCTTTAACTCTTTTGACAATGTACCCATGAAATGAATGGATAAAGAATATGATATTTTGTCATTGGAATACTGTAGTACTGACCCTTAAAGGATATCATGTCACTTGCAAGAAAATGGATGGAACTCCAGACCATGTGAATGAAATAAATCAGATACCAAAAATTAAATATCATGTGATTTCCCTTGTATGAAAAACAAAAACATAAATAAAGAAGTAAAGTAAATATGGATAATTTTGGAGGTTCTTTTTGAGATAGAGTCTTTTGAGATAGAGTCTTTGTAGGAAACAAAAAGGCAAACTTATTTTCAATTGGCAAACATATCAGGGGAAGGGATAGAGTAAGGAAGAGGTCAAAGGGATTAAAAATGATCAAAGTAGGCTATAAAATGTACTAATTCCCCAAAACAAATGTAAATGTTATGCATGGCAGACATATTCCTCCAAAATATGTGAAGCTGTTTTAACAATTCACCTTACTGAAAACATATTTAAAAATATAGAAGTTTCTCTCACATCCATATTTCCTTTGTTTTCTCTGATATAGTTCCATTGCAGGGATACAATCATATTTTCTAGGTATACCCTTCTTTTCAATTTAATAATTTTTCTACTTTACTTGCTACTTATGCAGAAGAACATATTGAACACTTTTAGTGAGTGTTGATTCTTTTCACCTCAGTTTTTATGGAGATAGTCAATAAGTGGACATATCGTAAACATAGAAATTATCGCAGCATAAAATATCTTCCTTGATATTTTTCCATGATTTTTCAGCTCTGCTGGCCCCAAGTAAAATTTTCACATGATATTAAGACCTTCAGAGTAACGTGTCTTCCAGTACATATTACTGAGATTTTTCATCACCTGGACAGAATGCCTAACGTGCAAAACTTAAAGTTTATTTAGAATCATGGTTTCAGAAAATTCAGTCCATGGTTGGCTTCCATGCCAACCATGGGAAAAAAAATACCATTGCTCTGAGATATACAAAGGAAATACTTTCACCTCATGCTATCCAGGAAACAGAATGAGAGGTAAGGAATACAAGAGAAGATATAGTTTGAAATCAAAATCCCAGAGACCTAATCTCTCCAATGGTGCACCACCTCTTAATAACCCATAGCTCTACAAATTCATCAAGGAGTTAATCCACCCTTTAAGATATCAATTCTTCTAGGTTGTCTAGTTCAAGTAGACAACCAAGGTATGACACTTTACCTGCATGTTTTTGTGCCATGTACAAAATATTCTGGCTCTTAAGGACTTATATTTTTTCACTTGTGTGAACTTAAACTAGAAATTACAGTAGTTACAGTGACTTTGAAGTGCAAAAGTGCAAGCAACTTCACGAAGTCAGATGATGAGTTAATGTGTAAACATAGAATTGATTGTACTTTTACATTCAGAAGCAAGATCAGAGAGAAAACAAAGTTTGAAACTCAATTTCCCATTCTTCTTAAAGGGAAGCTAAACTCTTACTCCAATATTTACTTTTAGGAAGCCCAGTTGGGACCTCTCCTTTTTTTTTAGGAGTTATTACTGTTTGCCAATAAATTTTACTACTCTAAAAAATACCATTTATTTGTATTATAATGGTTGTAATATTCCTAATTATTATTTGTATTATTTGACTATCATACTTATTTGAATAAATTGCATAATTTTTATGAATATAGTGCTTCAGAAGATGTGTGAATATATATATAGTGACTGAAAATACACTAGATGGCCATCATGAGAACCTTCTAAAATGATCACCTAAATGCATGACTAAGAACTTCTGTAGCAATTTCAGGTGTCAGAAACATGTAATGGGAAGAGATGGAAAGATATGCTTCTCTTCCCAGTTATGGAGAAATTGGATTTCATTCATCATTACAGCTGTTGCTAGTTAGTCATTGTATAATAAACTACCAGGAACTTTAACAGGAACATAATCAGTTTTCCTGAATCCACAGTGACTAGATGTTTTATAGTTTGATTATCTCCACTAGGATTTGGCTACCACCTTTGATCTGTTAATGCCTTCTTTCTTATATTCGTCAAAATATAAACAAGAAATCAATGCCTTCATCAAGAAGGCTATGGAACACTTATTTGATATTCTTCTTTGAGATATTTTAATTCTTTGACAGTATATCATCCATAGACCAGAAAAATCTTTATACACTGTAAATTACTACTTGGCATTCAAATGTTTAATAACTTATAAAATTTTTACATTTTTCAATGCCTTCAAAAGGATATAAAAGGAAAGAATAATTTTGCATTGCTTTTCGTAATTTCTTAATACTGAATGTTGAAGAATGAAATAAAGTTGAGAAGCTTCAATATTAATATTTAATCCTTAAAAAGAAATAAATAGACTTGAATTATCCACTATAAAAGAATTTGTGTGAACTTACTTGTTGTGTTAGCATGTAGTAGATGCATACTGAATACCTGGAATTTATTAAAATCTTCTAGACTAAATAAGCTATAGGCGCCCAAGATTGAGTGGTTAGCCCATGCATACAAAAGCCAATAAATAATGCCCTAGTACAATGAAAAATCCAAGCATTTCATCCTTTATATTTTTACATCTGAATTATATATATATATATATATAATTTTTACATAGGAATTATATATATAACTAATTTCCCTGTTGACAAAAGCCTTTGGCAACAATTTTTTTTTATCAATTTGTTTTGCTTTGGTTCAATAAACCTCTAGACTTATCTTCCTCGAACATGAAAAAGGAAATCCCTCTGCTAAGCTGTTCCAGTTGTGATGATGCATCTTAACAGAACCAACACACACACACACACACACACAAAAAAAAAAAAAAAAAAAAAAAAAAAAAAAAACCTAACGCAGCATAACTTTTCTGCAGTAGGCGTCAAAGTTCTTAAACTGGGGAAACATCTTTAGAAATTTCCATTGTGGAAGGAAACTTCTGCATCCACTTGGAAAGTTGCTCTCTAAATCTAACTCAATTTTCTAAATATAGGAGACAGATTAATACTGCCTACACTTTATGCATACCCTTTCCTCAAAAGGATTTCAATCTCAAGCTTCTCCACTAGCTGAGGAATCACTTGTTAGTAAGTAAACACCCCAGGTGTTTTGAACTACCCATTAGACTGTTTATTCACAGTAAATAAACTTGAGTTTTGGAAGTATTCACCACAACAATGGTTAAAAAAGAAAACCATCATAGGTTTTACACATTCCCTAAGGCGGTACTCTATATATGAGATTCCTGAAGCCATCTGCATCTAATGTTTAAAAAGGACCTGGGTATGTTGGACTAATTTGATTTAACTCTGAATAGATATTCTTGCTCCAGAAAGTGTGCAGCCCTTGGATTTGCTATTGGGTCTGTGAGAGTCACACTCTGTAAAAGGTTAAATTGAACAAACAATGTATTAGACTAAAAGACACATTGCCATTAATCCTCCACTAAGTATTCCCTCTTACTTTGAGCACAGTTATTGTTCTTGCCAATTTCTGAACCAATTCTGAAAGTTATGTTTTGTGAATGTCTTTGGGAGGTAGACTCACAAATATAGTGAATGTTGATGCTAACTGTCAACCAATGAAAGGACAGGCCTATGAAAACATCACAGTGTGTTCTCACCTGCCTCATGCATCAAATATTGTACCATGTGACTTCTGGCTAACCTCCAAATCAAAATCACCATTAAAAGTAAAGTTTTAAATCAACTGAGGACACCCAGGCCACCATGGCAGTGTAATTAAAGACACTTAAGAAAGAGGACTTCTGGAATTGTTTCAGAAGATGGTAAGGATTATGGAATAGAGTGTTTCAAGTAATGGTGAATATTTTCAGGAGGATGAATGGTAATTTATCTTTTATTATAATACATTCATTTTTAAATTCTTGGCAGGAGTGTGGAACATTCCTGTAATCCCAGCATTTTGGAGATTGAGGCAAGAAGATCTCACCATGAGTTCAAGGCCAGCCTGAACTATACAGCAAGACTTTGTCTCAAAAAAATAAATACACACTCCTTATAGTTTTTCAGTCACATCATATAGGTCTTACTCTGCTCAGTCTAGCTTTTCTCTCAGCAGATTTGGATTTGAGAGATACTACTTAATAAAGAACCTTCATCTTGAACTCCAACTCAGAAAGTATGCTTCTTTAGAACTCAACCTACAACATATGGCTCAGTATAAAATAATTGATGTGAATATTCTCATAAAATATACATATTTTAATGGGTGATTTTTTCCTCTTCTTATTAGTTTTATTGTTATACATTATATATACAAAATAATTACATTCATCACAGGGAATTTGTACCTGTGCATGATGTATTTTGATTCTTCTGTTTCCTCCAGTCACAATCCCCACTTCAACTCTTTTTTTTCCTCTGTATTTACAAAAAACTTTGTACCATTTTTTTCCTTCTACTCTTTTTTTCTTTGTCCCTTCCTTTTTTCTCTTTCTCCTCTTATTTCCCTTTCTATTGGAATATTCTCTTCCTGTTCCCTGATATATATATATATATATATATATATATATATATATATATATATATATACATTTTGGTCCTTATTTGTCCATTTAAACAGAGAAACAATGCAATATTTAAACATCTATGTTTGATTTATTTCATCTAAGTGTATGGCCTCAAGTTTCATTTAATTGATGAATGTTAAGGTACAACTACTTTAGAAAGTAAGATGGTAAGGGCAGATGAATCCAGCTTTGCATGAAGAAAGTGTGGAAGTTTCAACTATAAATACTGACTTGATACATATCTTTCTGTTGACAATTGAAATATGTTATTTTTAGTCCTGAAAAAGAAGTATTTTATGCAAGCAAAAATACCTTACAACATCCTGCAATTTACTTTCTTCAAATGTTTACATTAAAACTATGAAAAAATATTTAACATATATACAAAAATTTGAGTAGAGATCTAGGTACAAGATATTTTTAATGAATTCTCTGACATTTTTAATGAATTATCTGCAATAAAATGTTGTGGACAGTATTGGAAAATTATTTCTAGGATATCACAGAGCGGGGTATAAAATGTAGCTTTCCATTAAAGACGGAGCAATGTTCACTATCATTGCTTCCTTGAATATCCGAGTTGCCAAAACTTGTAGGAATCAGTGCATACAGAACCAATGCAGACATAAATTATTTTTCTGTAAAAATTAGCCAAATTAAAAAAGAAAAACCTAACATTTTGTAATTCAAATTGTGTAAACACTCTTTGGGATCAGAACTTTCCAAACACACCACAACTGTAATTTCGTCTTAACAAGTGTTAGTTGTTACTTGTTTTCAAGTTACTTTGGTCTAAAAGACCAAAAGCTGAATCAGAAAGAATTAACTAAGTATCTAATTTTTGTCAACAGTATTTTAGATTGTCACCTGCAGCGGATATACTCAAAACACATAGTTCTACTTTAAAAAAATATAATTGAGGAATGGTTTTCATCAACACCTCACAGTATCACATAAATTTTTATGAGAAAATTTGAAAGGGAAAATTTATGAAATAGCTACCACAAACAAAACTGTATTGCCCCCAAATGCATCTGCAGGAGTGAGAGGGGAGGCTAGAGGCATGATGATACTGATATGAAAGGAAGTTGAGTGGTATGTATATTTCTTATTTTGTATAACTCGTGCCCAGTGCATAAAACTGTAACCCAACACATTTGAAATCAAACGCTTTGTAATTATTTAAAAGAACATTAAAATTATAATGCAAAGCTCTGTGCTATATAAGCAGTGCTCCATTGTGAATTATAACAGTAACACTTTCTTTTAATACAGAGATGACATGTTTGGGAGTTATGAACCACTGGATTTAACAAAGATCATTTTACAGTTGCCTTCTGCATTTTTTTGGTTCGAGGATCTTCCACCTCACTAGGTTGCTCATTATTTTAGGGTTCTTTAGCAGATCCTCCTTTTTCTGAATCAGTCTCAGAATCATCTGGACTTTCAGGACCAGTAAATCATCATCATCATCATCATCATCATCATCATCATCATCATCATCACTGGCAGCAGCAGCATCTACAGCCATGCCTCTTCTCCATCGTGACCTTCTGACTCACTAAAGTCAAGTCCACTATGTGGTCGATATCTCCCTGTTAATTTACTGTCCATCCTTTGCTGATATTGAGACTCCAGTGGTTCAATGTTTTCCTTTTGTTTTTCATCTACTATGAAATGGGATGTTGATTTGTGATCTCCTATAACAAGGCAACCTGAGTGTCCTTTCTTTCCTGCACCCTTAAATCTGAGGGACCTTTGTTTTTTTTTTTCTTCACTGCATATATTGGCGGCTTCCCAATTGCTAGATCCAGGTTCTTCACCACAGGAAGCTGAGTGCTTCACCCTGCATGGGTGAGACTCCCTGACCTTGCTCATCCTTGTTGGGATCCTGGCAGGAAATGAGGAACACCTTGATGTTCTCCTCAGGCCTGATGCCGACAGCCAACAACCCCAGCAACACTACTCCAGTACGCAGAGACTCGGCTGCAGAAAGAAATTTTAAACAAGTAAAAGACTCCAGATGGTATGCAAAATAACGTGAATTATTGAGCAAAAGAATACACTTTCTGATTCATTTTATTAAGTTTTGTATCCCATTATAATAAGAATTTTCTAAAGTGAGATGTCAGAAATCTTACACTTGCACTTAATGCTTTATATCTTAATAAATTTATATTAACGATATATAAGATTATGAACTGCATATATGTGCATTATGTAATTAGAGAAGTTTTGCATAACTGCAAATTGACATATAAACAAACCACAGCCACACTTGAGGCATGATATATCTATCGCCCTATCATGGCTACATATTCCACTTTATAATCTCTGCGCTGGCATTTCCTGGTCCTTTCACCCCATCACTAAGTCACCCCTGATTTATTTTCCATCCCAGAATATTTGTTTTATATTATAGAAATGCACATAGTGGAACATTTAGTGTAAACTCTTTATGGTTTAGAAAATAAATTTTAATTGTCAATTGTCTTCTACAAGATTCGAAGCAAACTTTTATTGGAATCCCTGTAAAAATTCAATAAAAAATGTAAGATTTATAACATGCAATTGGATGGAGAACTATTCCCATTATGGGAGGGAAAAATTGGACAATTCACTGGAATTATACCAAGCCAATTTTAGCATGATAAATATTAGATCCTGTAGCTCTGCATGCAGCACTGGAACCAATTTTTGGTGAAACATGAACTGCAAAGAAGAAGACAGTCCCACTTCTATGGCCCAACTGGTTGCAGTGTTTGTGGCCTCTTTCTAGGGCTGGCTCTGGTCACTGCCTGCACCTTTTCTTGGCAGTCGTCCCATGTTCATGGCATCCCCAAATTACTGAGACTTCCAGTGTACGTTTAGTTTTATTCTTGTAATGTGTCCTTCTGAGGATCATTTTCTTCCTAGATTTTGTTTTAAAATCTATTTGGAGCCTCTATGAATCTACATCTCTGATATTCTTGTAAAACTAGGACCACGTGGCTGACACTAAGGCCTGCTCCAGCTCAAGCAATAGCCATGTGGACCATAGTAGATTCTGAATGTATGGGTGACTGAATTTGTGAACCTATTTCCCAGGGTGATCCTCAATAAACAAGACACTTTGTAGCTCCCATTGCAAAACAAAGTCTTCCAAAGAAGTTTATGCTTTGATACTTTTATGTCTGAGATTGTGGAGTGTGGCCAATTCCTAATATACTCTCCAATCATCATTTCTATTTTTTATACTTGTATATGAATTGAACTTCATGTCTTTGCAGTGAGTCAGACTCCCTAAAATTTTTATTTTATTTTGAGAGAATTTCTCACTAAGAGTCTAAGATGCACAAGCTTGGCTCAAACATAAAATCTTGCACAATCTCTAGAATGCTGAGATATCAGGCAGGTATGATAGCTTCTTCCCACTGGACTATTTTTTTCTTTTAGTCTTTTTTGAGATAGGATCTTGCTGTGCAGTTTTGAACTCACTTTGTAGCCCAATCTGGTCTCAAATTTGCAGCAATCCTCCTACCTTAGCCTCCCAACTGCTGGGATTATAGGCATTCACCACCATGCCCAGCTTCCCTGGATTCTTTTTTAATGGGACTAATCTTTTCAGTAGCCATATTCTGTTTGACCACAGCTGTACATAAGCTTTCTTTCTAACCAAACTCCAAAATTTTGAAAATCATTTAACACTACTGTTTGCTCCTGTTTCTCATTATATGTCTTACTAAAATTATCTGACTGTGCCTATATATGCTATACGCTGAATGTTGGGCTGCCTTGAAATTACTTTCATCAGATCAGTTAGCCCACCACCTTTAAATTCTGCCTTGCACAAAACACTTAAGGCATGACCAAAATGCAGACACATTCTTCTGCAGAATGTAAGATGTATAGTCCCTAGTTTAATTTTCCATTCTCATTTCCATGCCTTGAACCCGGATTTCAGCATCTGTGTTATTATCAGTATTCTAGCCATTTTAGCTCCAAACACAATCATTTATTGTCTTAGATGGTTTTCTCTCTTTGCTGACTCAAAATAGTTGACACTCAAGTGCAAAGGGGAAAAGCTTATTTAACTCAGTAAAGGTTTCAGTCCTATGTTAGCTGGTTCCAAGGCAGGGCAGCACCACAGAAAAGAAACAGTTCATAGTGGGCAGAAGGTAGCAGCACAACAAAGGATGGCCACACCTCTTTCTATCCCTTACATCTCATGTAGGCTACTTACAATTCACACTCTTAATCCTAGTGACCCTGAGACTAGCATTGTACCATGAATCAATCCCAGTGTCACACACTGTAGATTCAGCCACTCCAGATCCAGCTTTGCTTGCCTTGAACTCTAAATGTTTCCAGACTCTGCCCACAAACCAGTTCCAAAAGATTCTGAACCACATCATCAGGCAGAAGCACCGCGGTGTCATCACATTGCTGGTACCAGTTTTCTGCATCATCAGCTAATCCACAACTTTAGTGTAGAAGAGCTTAATTTTGAGACATGGCTTTCATAGATTTAGTTCACAATGTGCCAGATTCAAGACAAGAGTTTCATGGAGAAATGCAGAGATCAAGGAAAGTTTGTGCTGTCTAGGAAGTAGAGAGAAAAGGAAGAAGACCACACCCTTTCATGTCATATGTCTAGTGACCTGTCTCTCCCAAGATGTTCCAACCTCCTAACAGTGCAATTAAGCCTGAATTCATCAGTGGATCACTCCACTGAAGAGTATATCTTCATAACCCAATCTCTTTCCAAAAACCCACTTCTGAATGCGTGAGACTTTGGGGGGGGGGCATAAAATATAACATCTGCTTATCATCTATAGTATGAGTTAAAAACAGATTGGGTTTACTGTTTGAGTTTTTATGCCAATTTTCTTGTTTGAAGTGATTTGTGACATAATTGTGTTCAAATTTATAATTTATTTCAAATTACTATATATCTTGGAGAGTTTTTTATCTTTATTATTTCACTGTCAAAGTACTATAATAATATGGTGGATTAAAAACTGGTGGTCAACTTATCACCAGTTGAACTGAATCAGCATGGTGCTTAGTGGGAGACCCATCTGAGGATTGCTGCAAGTATTAAAGAACTGGGGAAGAAAAAGTTGGTGTTGTTGGTTCTCCATGGTGGTGCTGTTGTTTGAAGTTGTTAATTCTGTTGGAGCTGTTGGATCACCAGGAGAGCTTGTCATCCTGGCTTCCCTGATATGAACTTGACTGTTATCATTGGCGGATCTCAGGACCTTGTCACTTAGATTGGCTGCAATTTACTTTGTGGGAGCTCTGGTCCTTACTTTGAGCCTCAATTATTGGTTCCATCAGAGAAGATATGTGCTGTTTAATCTCCAGGAGAAGCCTGTCATGCTGCCTTCCTGATATGAACTCAACAGTTCTCATCTTTGGAGGAGCTCTGGACTTCATTATCAGTGAGGATTGCTGTGGTACCTTTCAGAGAAATCCTGGTCCTTATTTTGAATGTTGTTGTTTATCTTTGGTGCAGAACCCTCAGCCTAGTGGCACAGATTCTTAATCCTGCTGGTACAGACTTTCTAGCTTCCACCTCTGATTTTTGGACCCTTCCAGTGCAGATTCTTACTCCAGACTTGCCTGAGTCATTGATGTGGACTGTAGACCTCCAGTTGGACTTCTGGGGAGCATTGTCATGGGTTCTAGGTTTTCAGATAGACTCAAGTAGGACACTACTTTGGGATCCAGGACCTCAGCTAGGTTCCTTGGGTCTTAGGGTGAGAACAGAATTCCAACATGTTCTTTGTATTTGACTCATTGGGTCAAATACTACTATATGTCAAATAATACTATAAATACTATACTATATGTCAAATAATACTATAAATTAGATATAATTGTTTTCTTTGCAATTCATGACTACAACAAAATTGGTACCAAGAGTGGGTATACCTTATTATCAACTGTCAGAGAAAGAGAAGGCTAAGGCCTTGTTTACAATACCATCCACAAGTGGACAGCTGCAGTGTTACAGCCACTTTCTGGAATATCTCTAAAGAACAGTGGTGAAGGGAGATCACAGTGAGTAGAGCTCTGGGCAGTGTACTTAGTAGTACATTTTGACTTGAAGAAGAAATGGCCAGCTGTGTGACTGTATACTGATTCATAGGCCATAGTCAATGGTATGGATGAATGGTCAGGAACTTCAAAGAAACATAATTGGAAAATAGGTGAAAATAACAGAGAAAAAGGTATGTGGAAGGACTTCTCCATATGGACAAAGGATGTAGAAATATTGTTTCCTATGTAAACACTCACCAAAAGGTAAAATAAGCAGAAGAGGACTATAATAATCAACGGGATAAGTTGATGCATTCTGTGGATAGTAGCCAACCTCATTCTGCAACCACCCCTGTCATCGCCCAATGAGCCCATGAACAGAGTGGCTATGTGACAGGAATGGAGGTTATGCATTGGCTCAGCAACATGAATTCCCACTCACCAAGGCTGATCTGGCTACAGCCACTGCTGAATGCCCAATATGCCAGCAACAGAGACCAACACTGGGTCCCCAGTATGGTATTATGCCCTGTGGAGATCAACTTGTGACCCGGTGGCAAGTTGAATTCAACCTGTCAAAAACATAGAAAGCTCAAGAGGTAATAAAAAATCCCATAAAAGCAAAATGACAACAACAAAATCATAGTGATGTAGGTTGATTATACTGGACCACAACCATCATGGATGTGACTGTGCTTTGTCCTCACTGGCATAGACATGTATTCTGGAGATGCATTTGCCTTCATTTCCAAAAATCCCATCAATGGACTCACAAAATGCCTTATCTATTATCATGGAATTCTACACACCATGGCCTCTCATCAAGGAACACATTTTATAGCTTAAGAAGTGTGGCCACAGGCTCATGCTCATGGAATTCACTTGCCTTACCATATTTCTTATCATATAGAAGCAGCTGGATTGATAAAAATGCAGAATGGTGTTTTTAAGACAGTTACAATGCCTGCTAGACAGAATAGCTTGCAGGAGTCTTCAGAAGACTGTGTATGCTTTGAATCAGCATCCACTGTATGGCACTGTCTCTCCCAGAACCAAGATTCATGGGTCTAGAATTCAAAGGGTAGAAGAGGGAATAGCATCACTCACCATTTCCTTAGTGATCCTCTTGCAAAACTTTTGCTTCCAGTCCCCACGACCTAGTCTTCTGCTGGCTTAGAAGTTTGGGTTCCAAAGTAGAGAAGACTTATACCAGGAAGCACAACAATGGTACCATTGAACTGGAAGCTAAGACTTCCCCTGGTCATTTTGGTCTCTTCATGCCTCTGAGCAAACTAGATAAGCAGACATTCATGGTGTTATCAGAGGTGACTGACCCAGACTGTCAAGGGGAAATTGGACTTCTACTCCACAATGGAAGAAAGGAACAATGTATGCAGTATGCAGGATACCCCTTAGGATGCCTCTTAGTATTACCATGCCTTACTATTAAGATCAATAGGAAACTACAGCAAACTAATCCAGCCAGAATGACTAACATTCCAGTACTTTCTGGAATGAAGGTATGGGTCACACCACCAGGGAAAGAATCATGACCTGCTGAGGTGTTACTGCAGGCCAAGGAAACACAGAGTGGGTAGTGGAAGAAGATAGTTCTAAATACCAGTTTTGACCCTGTGATCAGCTGCATAAAAGACGATTATAATTAATACTTCTTCCCTAAGATGATTCTAACATAATATAATGTTGATAGACTTAATGCTGGTTCTTGGGGATTGTTAAGCCTGTGTTATAATGTTCAATTTATGAAATTATAAGAGTAAACATCAACCAAGAAAATTAATATTCTATTCTGGTGAGGGATTTGTGTTTTCCATTTGTACGGAGAGTAATAATGTTGGGTCCAATTACATGCATGCCTTTGTATCTGAAGATTGGTTTAAAGAAATGTGTCTGGTTGACAAGTTGACAAGTGGTGGATTGTAGTGGCTGATTGTATTAACTTGAGTCATTTAGAAGCTTTACTGGCTTAACAGTTCTATACCATAGGATATAGAAGATGTACCCTAGGATGAGTCATCACCTGGATGGCATTAAATGGAAGGAGGAAAGACAGATGACGTCCTGTTCTTTGGAGCAGCTCCATTCTTCACCTTAGACTTGGACATCATCCTGGGTTCCAGTACAGAATCTTCTACTTCTGCCATGGATTCTTCAGCCTTCCAGCATATATTCTTCAGCCTTCCATCTTGGATCCATTGGCCTCCTGGTGTGGACTTGCATGAGACACTGCAGTGAACTCCAGAACTTCAATTGAATCCTTCAGCCTCCAGGGTGCAGACATCCTTAGCATGCTTCCTCATCTGACTCTGTGACTGACACTGTAAGCCAATCTTATAATTTCTTACACTTTTGTATATCTTGTGTTATATCTGTTCTTCTACTAAAACCCCTGACTAGTACAAGTGAGTTTTACATTTGAGATGACATTTAACATATAGGATCCTTGGTAACAGAGCAAATGGTAAAATATTTTTCAAAGTGAAAATGGCATTTAAAGTATAAAATTATTAATAAACAGAACAAGTAATAATTTCACTTTTCAAAAATAAAATAATCTAAATAATTAAAAGATATTTATATCATGCATATAAATATATTTTCATATATATGCATGTTTGGAAATTATTACAGCATTAAAGTAAATTTTCTTGCAAGTCATAAACTTTTATCTACATAAAAATCATAAGATGGCATTAAAATAGAAATAATTGCAATATATTGACACAAAAAGTTATCTCCATAAGATTTTAAAAGTACTTTTTATATAATTTAATATCTTTCATCCTGAATTTTGAAAAAAAAAGCATTATAAAAGAAAATGAAATTATTACTCCATAGAAATGGTTGGGACAATATAAAATCTTGTAAACAAAATATAAGACTATAGAAAAGAAAATAATAGTGCATATGAAGTAAAAGCAAGATCTTTGCTGGGTTAACATGTACAACTGCTATGATTTCTCTCCCTTTTCAGCTCCAGGATTTATTCTTTAAAAAGTTTATACACTGTTTTTCAACTTCTACTTCTACAAACTCTCTTTCTTAGCACAATAGATTCATGATCTTGGGTACTGCAAAATGGGATTGTTAAAATATTGATTTCCCAAATGAGCAAAACAAGTGACACTCTATAAATACTTTATGCTCTTTATTGTCCTCTGTCATTACTTTCTCATTGTGAGAAACACCTCAGGGATAGAACATGACTTTCTCACCATTCTGTTTATCATGATTAATAGGACAAATGATAAATTACTACAGCCCTGCTTAAGTTCAACAAGAGCAAATTACTACTTATCTAAACCATAAACTAATTATTCCATAAACTAAGTTCCATAAACTAATTATTAGCTTGGTATAAAATATCAACCATCATAATAAAATAATGTTATTAATTATATTTCAATAAAAATATATATTTTTAAGTAAAATAGTGCAAATTGATGTTGCCTAACAGCAGCAAAAAAATCTTGCAATAAAATATGGAATTTAATTTAAATTTAATGTGTACACATTGGAAGAGAAATTGTATCACTTGACAGAAATTTGACTTTGTACTATTGATATAATATAGCTTTTTTTTGTTTTTTACACTTATCTTCCATCTTTTGTATTTGATAGTTTTTATACCTTCATAATCTTAAAGCAAAAATTTAAGAAATTCCTCTTTTTAATCAATTTAAGACAGTGTAACAATAAACCTAACTACTATTAATAATTTTCTTAATATGGATATGATTATAATTAAAATAGCTGAACTTTCCATAGGCAGTTTATTGAGATGGTTGATATTCTGTTATAGTCTTAGATTGATCTAAGAAGTCAGGTAGCTTCTCATGTGTGATTCTGCATTCAGTATGTAAATTTACCTGATTCAAAAATCTATCCAAATAGTGGCAGTTTAAGAAATTAGTAATCCCCCTTTCAGTTATCAACACATTTTCATTGCACTTGAATACTAATCATTTCAACTGGGTACTAAAAACTCTCTACAAATACTCTTCTTGTAGTTTTTTTTTTTTTTTAAGAGAAAATCAGAAAAAAAGGATATAAATGATACAGGATTTTTTTTTAAGTAGGGAAGTTACACTAGTTAATATATTGCATATTGTTATCTTAGAAGTAGTTGTTCAGATTACAAAATCCAGGCACAAAAGTGGTCAACCAAGCATGATAGCACAAGCTGTTCTTTTTAATGAACTCACAGAGATTAGTAGCATAGCTATCTATCTAGCCTAAATATACATACATTCATATATGTTTGCTAATCTACACTAACTAGAGTTCTTTCCTTCCTTACTTTTTTCTTTTCCCTATTCTAGTTGTTCTTTTTGAGTACTTGTTTTTCCTTTAATTATTACAATATCTGTTGTATATTTTGGATATTATTATTCTTTCAGAATTTTATTTTTTTAGACTAGGGAGACAATACAATATTTATAAGTGGGAATTTGATTTATTCACTTACGAATATGATCTCAAGTTGCCTCCATTTACCCATAAAACAAATCCTCTTTTTGAATTTGCTATCATAATTTGTTATCAGCATTAAGTGTTTTATATATTTTCCCTGATTTATCAGACATAATATCAAAAATATATACATTGTGAATAGTTATCTAAAATTAATAATCCAGGACATTCATAAGTGAACTTTAATTTTTTTTAAGGCAGGGTGTCAAAATGTATTCCAGGCTGCCTTGCATTTTCTAGGTAGTTCCTCCTGCTCTAGAATCTGAAGTGGTGGGATTGCAGGCATGTTTCACTATTCCTAGAATGAACTTTTAATTTTAACGGTAGTGCAGCAAGAAATGCACTGACTAAACTTTCAATTTGGCATCATGGCTTTGATTCGTGTAGATGTAGCAGTTTTAACTCTAATGTATTTTGTATCATCAAATATCAATATACTGAAAATGAACAATTTCATCTAGTTTTATCTTTTAAAAGTTTTAAACCTGAAGGACCCACAATATTCCATTGATCAGTTATTGTGATTTGTTCCACTATGACATTAGGATAATTTGAATTTTGAAATAAATTTGATTTCTTGCTGATTTTAAAGTTATACTATTTTGTCTCACTTTCTTGATGACAAAATTATACAAAATGCTGAATGCAAAGGAAATTTCAGATTTTACTTTTTATATTATTATCAAAAATATTGAAATTAATAATTTATAAATGATTATGACTATATAATAATTTTATTTAATTATAAATATTTTAATTAAAATTAGAATTATAGCAAACAAAGGTCAGCACATGTGCCACAGCTTAAACAATTGCTTACATTAAATATCATTCAACTTATTTAAAGTGACAATATCATGTGATAAAAAATATTACAAAGATAATATTTTTAAAATGTTATATATCATTCACTAAAAATGTGTATAACAGGAAAAGGAAAACTTGTATAAATATCTTAATACTAAATTTATTGAGACTGGAGATTGATATGTTACCTTTGGTCTCCACAGTTACCTGAGGTGCTTAAAGAAGTGACCATCAGTTTCTACACGTTACTATGACGTATTGCTGAAGTGGGTATTCAGTTTTGGCAGTGTCTCTCTCTCTTCCGTGTGCTCTCTCTCTCTCTCTCTCTCTCTATGTCTCTGTCTCTGTTTCCGTCTCTCTCTCAATATCACTTAAGTAAATACTGTACATGTAGGGTTACTAGACTATCAAGAATTCAGAGATACAGAGAATAAGCTAAACATTTAGGTAAAAAAATAGTAGCATTTATATTAAAATGGAAACACTAACTGCACTGGAAGAAAAAATAGAAATTTTGAAGACACAGGTGTAGGAAGAGAATTCATGAACAAAACTCAGACTGCACAGAAACTATTACAAAGACCCAATGTGTGTGACCTCCCTTATTAAAAAGCTTTGCACAACAAAAGAAATCACCAACAGAGTTAAAAAAATAATAAGACAACTCACAGGCTTGGAAAAATTACAGCTAGTTATTCCTCAAACAAAATACTTCTATCTAAAACATATGAAGAACTGAACAAAAATCAGCCCCAAATTCAAAGACCCAAACCAAAAATGGGCATCTGATATGAATACACAATTTTCAGATGAAGAAATACAAATGGCAAATGAATATATGGAAAAATATTCAATGTTATTGCTCATTCAAGAAACACAAAACATGAAGAAAACTTACTCCAGAAAGAATGGCTATCACTAGGAAATCAACCAACAGCAAAGGCTGGGGTTGTGGGGGGAAAGGAACACTTTACAGTTGGTGGGAGTTAACACTGGGGCAGTCATTGTGGAAATTAATATGCAGATTTTCAAAAACCTAGGATTAGAGGCATTATTCAATCCAGCTATTTCCCTTTTGTATATCTTCTGAAAAGACTTTTACTATAGTGATACCTGTGCACCCATATTTAGAGCAGCACAATTTGTAATAGCTAAATCTTGGAAACAACCTATATGCCTAACAACCAAGGAATGGTTAAAAAAATTAGTGATCATTTTATTTGACATTTTTATAGGTAAATTAATGCAACTCAAGACCATACTCATTAGTGAAATAAATCAGACTCATATGTGTAGATATCATATTGTCTCCCTAGTGTGAGAAACTGAAAAAGTAAGTAAGATCCAAAAATGTACAGTAGTTTTTGTGGAATGTGAAGAAACTGTTCAAAAAGAAAGAGAATCTGGATGAGCAAAGAAGAAAACATGAAAGAGTATATATACACACAAGATAGTTAAGATAGTTACACTACTAATTTCTCTTAGTTCACTGAAAAGGAAAATTTGTGCTAAATATTATTTGGACAATATTTTCATGCCTATATCTTATACTCTGAGTAGCTATTTTGAACATAACATCATACCATCTATTAACGATTGTTACTCTCCTATTTTCTTAGGAAATTTTGTCTTGTTCTCTTTAAAGGAAACTCAGAAAAAGAAAAATAGCTTTTATGTAATGTCAAATTTATAAGAAAATTGAGCTAGCAAATACATTGGTTAAAACAGAGAACAGGTAAAATATGAGTATAGATGTCTGGACAATACTCATCTCAGATTAACTGGAAGAATAATGATTTTTATATGAGTAAAAGTTAATAATTAAAATTGCTCAATTATTGAGAATGTCTCAACTAAAATGATTTAATAGAGAAGTTATACTTCTGGCCAAAATGACCCACAGGACATTAATAAAAACAGTAGGAAGCTTGGATCTGTAAAATGTTCTTTTTTTTTTTTAACCAAAGAATTTTTTTTATTTAAGAGGAAAAAGAGAAAAACACAAAACAAAACAAAGCAGTGTAAGGTTACACATAATACAGAACTACAAAAAAAGACATAACAGTAAGAAATCACCTGTTAATAGATTACATATTATCATCTTGGAAATAGTTGCTCAAATCACAGTATCAAAGAATACAAAGTAGACATTCAAACAGAGAGACTGCAAACAGCTGTGTTCAATGATCCAAAAACATTAATATAGTCAGCTATTTAACACACCTAAACACACTTGCTGTTATATCCGTTAGAGCTCTTTTTTTTTTCCTCCCTCTCCTTTTTACAACAAAATTTACACATTTTGGATTTTATTACTCCTTAGTTCTTATTACTTTTTTGGGGGGGAGAGAATAAAGTCAAATATGGCAAAACAAAGCTGTAAATCAAAACCAAGGATAGACATAGCACATGATGTAGAACAGAGTACAAGGTTATTAACAATGGTTATCAACATTGTCTCTTGTTTCCTTAAAAGGAATTGTCTATCTCATTAGATATTATAAAGTTGGACAAAACAGTGGAGAACAAGACCAATAAAACTTAGGCATTGTGAACATTACAGGACTTCCAAAGGGGACAATAGCCAAACCAGAATGGGCATCTTTGTGAATCTTATTGCCTTCAAATTAGTTGCCTATACCCTCAGACTTGCTACTATCGCACAGAATGGAACAGAGTAAATGTTCTTAACAACTAGAAAACAAGATTAAATACATGTAATAAAATAAATCCCTATCATTGCTCACAACTTGGCACAAGACATTGGGAGAAAGGAAATGAAAAACAAAAAAGAAAAAGTTGATCTGTCTAGAGTTGCAGAAATACACACATAGTGCCAATAGAGTCTTTTGATTTTCTCCTAAGAAAGCATGCACATAAATAGCTTCTAACAAATGTTATACAAGAGAAATTTTAAAGTGCTGACATAAACTATATGGAAACTGTTATTTGTATAATCACTAAAATTTGTCTCAATTTTTAGGGAAAAAAAAACTTTGGTTTATTCATTACCCAGGAACCTGCACTTCAAATATTACAAAGAAAATTTTCAGGCTGAAAAAAATATAACCAAACAAGTTGGACCTTTCTAATGAAAAAAAAAAAAATCAAAACCCAGGAACTACTTGGTCTTTATATTGATTTTATTAGTCTTGATGTTGAAAGTAATATTCTAACAAGTCTATTTTAAACAGTTATAATAACATGTGTTTGTGGAGATTAAAACAAGTATAAAACTGAAATATGGAATCATTATACAAAAATATGTGTAATAGTTTCCTAGCATTGTCATAACAAATTATCATAGACTTTATAGCTTATAGCAACGGAGATTTATGCTGCCACAGCTCTGGAGTTTGGAGTCTCAAATCTGAGACTTAGCAGGTCGTATTCCCTCCGCAGTCCCCAGAGAAGCGTTTGTTTCTGGACTGTCTCCTGCTCTCTGGTGGTTGGCAGTCCCTGGCTTGCTTTTCGCTTATTCTACACCACCCCAAGTTCTGCTTTCATGACCACGTGTTTGACTTCCCTCTATTGTGCTAACCAATGTGTGCAAATTTTCCTCTTATAAGGAATGTGAATCTAATAGAGTGTACTTAGCCAGATGTGAGCTGAAGTTGGAGAACTGGCAGCAAGGTGAACTAGATTTCCTGAGGATGTGTGCCAGAGTTTCTGAAATGTGCACATGAATCTCCCATGAAATCCCCTCTCCTACCTAGTCTTACACCATTTGATCTCACATTGTCACACCAAGAGCTGAGCTTGGTAATTTATGGTATCTGTCTGCCGCAATGAAACCTCATTTACATGCATTTACATTGTTGCTTTGAACCCATCACATGGGTGTTTCAGCCAAGCTGGTTCCAGTTAAGGACCGGGAAGTTCGAAAAATGCCCATCCCAGAGCGAAGGTGAGTCCACCTGCTGATTGGAAAGGATCCCTTTTAGTTACAAGCTGGAACTACTCCTCCAGGTTCTAGGAAAAATGGAAGAGAAACCGAACCCAGACCTCACTGCAGCTGCCATCTCTGGGTGCTACCCACTTTGGAACTCACCCCACACATTCAACCCACCCCACAACCCTCAGCCCCTTGCAGAATTGTCATTTGGAGCTTTGGTTGTAGGTGTAGGGTTGTAGGAGCCTACAAACCAGTTTCTGACACTGCGGCTGCCGGCTGTCCTTCCTCAGAAGTAAATTGTCTCTACTTAACAAAGTGTTTGCCTAAAATGATATCATCCTCCTCTTCCAATAAACTGGCTTGCGGAGTCCGCAACTTTTGACTTAATTTCCTGGGACCTTGGAAATCTCTAGGAGGAGCCGAGAGCCAAGACAGACTCAACACAGATATCGTCCAGTTGAAGGCGACCCAGGCTTTCTGGTACACATCGCTTTTCACTCACAGCCCACCTTAATCCAGCACGAATTCATTTTATTTATAACCACGAAGACTGTATTTTCTTTTTTTTTTTTTTTATTTAAGAGGAAAAAGAGAAAAACACAAAACAAACCAAAGCGGCGTAAGGGTACACGCAATACAGAACTACAAAACAAAACAAAACAAAACAAAACAAAAAACCATAACAGTAAGAAATTACCTGCTAGTAGATTACACACTATTTTCTTGAAAATAGTTCCTCAAATCACAGTATCAAAGAACACAAGGTGGACATTCAAACAGGGAGACTGCAAACAGCTGTGTTCAATGTTCCAAAAACATTGATAAAGTCAGCTATTTAACACCCCCAAACACACTTGCTGTTATATCCGTTAGAGCTCCTTTTCTTTTTTTTTTTTCCCCTCTCTTTTTTACAACAAAATTTACACATCTTGGATTTTATTACTCCTTAGCGCTTATTACTTTCTTTGGGTGGGGGGGAAGAATACAGTCAAATATGGCAAAACAAAGCTGTCAGTCAATACCAAGGATAGACGTAGCACATGGTGTAGAACAGAGTACAAGTTTATCAACAATGGTTATCAACGTTGTCCCTTGTTTCCTTAAAAAGAATTGTCTATCTTATTAGATATTATAAAGTTGGACAAAACAGTAGAGAACAAGACCAATAAAACTTAGGCGTTGTAAACATTACAGGACTTCCAAAGAAGACAATAGTCAAACCAGAATGGGTATCTTAGTGAATCTTATTGTCTTCAAAGTAGTTGCCTATGTCTTCAAACTTGATACTATCATATAGAATGGAACAGAGTCTAATCAGTCAAAACAAGATTGTGGGAGTACTACAGGACTTCAAAACAAGTTAATAGGAAATCGAAAAGAGTTACTATTTATATATCCTAATTTTTTTGAATTTTTTCTTTAATTAAGACAAACATAAGAAATGACTAAATAATTTTTTTTGAAACAATAAGGGGGAGATTGAGATAAAACAGGACATAACAATATAACAATAGAGGTCACAGCATGACTGTTTCAATAACCTAGTACTTCACCACCTTATAACCTGACTTAATAGTAGTTACCATAGTGTCTTTTTCCTTGAAATATTTGGGTAAAACTTCATATACTCTAGCTTCAAATATTTTCATATCAAGAAGCCCAGAATAAAGCCTTTCTAATTAATGAGTGAAAACTTTATAAGGCTTCAAGGCCACCTAATGGGGAATCATGATTACCACATATTTTTATATATTTGAATCATTACTTACATTAGGGAAACTATTCGGTATTCACACATGTGAGATTGATTTATTTCACTTATGAGTATGGTCTCAAGCTGTGCCCATTTATTGATAAATATCTCAATGTGATCCTTCTTTATAGCTGAATAATACTCCATTGTATAGAAATACCACAACTTTTTTATCCATTCCTCAGTTGATGGGCACTTGGGTTGTTTCCAAGATCTGGCGATTACAAATTGTGCTGCTATAAACATAGGTGCACATATATCACTGTGGTATGATGCTTTCAGTTCTTCTGGGAATATGCCTAGAAGTGGAATAGCTGGAATAAATGGGATTTCCAGTCCCAACTTTTTGAGAAATCTCCAGACAGATCTCCACAAAGGCTGTACCAGTCTACACTCCCACCAGCAGTGCAGGAGAATTCCTTTTTCCCCACAGCCTCTCCAGCATTTGTTGTCGGTTTTCTTGATCCTGGCCATTCTTTCAGGAGTGAGATGGTATCTCAGTGTGGTTTTAATTTGCATTTCTCTAATGACCAATGATGATGAGCATTTTTTCATGTATTTATTTGCCATTTGCATTTCTTCATCTGAGAATTGCATATTCATCTCAGATGCCCATTTTTGGATTGGATCTTTGAATTTCGGAGGTCTGAGTTTCTTTAATTCTTTATATGTTTTAGACAAGAGGCCCTTGTCTGA
The DNA here is from genome assembly GCF_034190915.1 of Cavia porcellus. Classification (NCBI taxonomy): domain Eukaryota; kingdom Metazoa; phylum Chordata; class Mammalia; order Rodentia; family Caviidae; genus Cavia; species Cavia porcellus. Next base: position 32,411,928 of record NW_026947497.1, read on the forward strand.
GAGAGAGTTCACTAAAATCTTTTCCCAGTTTGTGGGTTTTCTTTTCACTATGCTGGAGATTTCTTTTGACATGCAGAAACTTTTTAATAAGAAGTGGTCCCAGTTATTGATTCTGGGAAGTATTTCCCGTGCGGTTTGAGTCCTGTTCATGAATTCTTTACCTATTCCTATGTCTCCAAGGTTTCTACCTATTTTGTCTTCCAATAGATTTAGTGTTTCTGTTTTAATATTCAGATCTTTGACCCATTTAGATTTTAATTTAGTACATGGTGATAGACATGGGTCTAGCTTTAGTTTTCGGCAAATGGAGAGCCAGTTTTTCCAGCACCATTTATTAAAGAGACTGTCGTTCTTCCAGTGAACCTGCTTGGCTCCTTTATCAAAAATAAGGTGGTTGAGTGTGTTCGTAGTTGTGGTTGTATCTTCTAATCTATTCCACTGATCTTCAGCTCTGTTTTGATTCCAATACCATGTTGATTTTACTACTGTTGCTTTGTAGTATAACTTCAAGTCAGGGATTGTGATGCCTCCTGCTTTGTCTTTGCTGCTTAGAATTGCCTTTGCGATTCTAGGTCTCTTCTGGTTCCAGATGAAATTTAGGAGTGATTTCTCTAGATCTATAAGGTATGTTGATGGTATTTCTATTGGGATTGCATTGAATCTGTATAACAGTTTTGGGAGAATGGCCATTTTCACAATGTTTGTTCTTCCTATCCATGAGCAAGGGATGTCGTTCCATTTTCTGAGATCATCTTCAATTTCCTTTTTCAGTGTATTATAATTTTCACTGTATAAGTCTTTCACTTCTTTCGTAAGAGTAATTCCTAAATATTTCATTTTTTTGCTTGCTAATGTGAATAGTCCAGTTTCTCTTATTTCCCTCTCTGTAATTTTGTTGTTCGTGTATAGGAATGCTATTGATTTCTGAGTATTGATTTTGTATCCAGCCACATTACTGAATTTATTTATTGTATCTAAGAGTATTTCAATGGAGTTTAGGGGGTCTTCTATGTAGAGTATCATGTCATCTGCAAACAATGATAATTTAACTTCTTCTTTTCCTATCTTTACCCCTTTTATTTCTCTTTCTTGCCTAATTGCTCTGGCTAGTACTTCCAGTACTATATTAAATAGGAGTGGTGATAAAGGACATCCTTGTCTTGTACCCGATTTTAAAGTAAAGGCTTTCAATTTTTGGCCATTTAGTATGATGCTGGCTGTTGGTTTGTCATAAATGGCCTTTATTATATTGAGGTAAAGACCATTTATTCCAATTTTCTGTAAAGTTCTTATCATGAATAAGTGTTGGACCTTATCGAAGGCTTTTTCTGCATCTATAGAGATGATCATGTGATTCTTATTTTTGGCTTTATTGATATGGTGGATTACATTTATTGATTTGCGTATGTTGAACCATCCTTGCATTCCTGGGATGAATCCCACCTGGTCATGGTGTATAATCTTCTTGATGATTTGCTGGATCCTATTTGCCAATATTTTATTGAGGATTTTTGCATCTGTGTTCATTAGGGAGATCGGTCTATAGTTCTCTTTTATAGTTGGGTCTTTCTCAGGTTTTGGTACTAGAGTAATATTTGCTTCCAGGAATGACTTAGGAAGGATTGCTTCCCTTTCAATTTCATTGAATAGTTTGAGGAGTGTCGGCATTAGGTCTTCTTTATATTTCTTGTAGAATTCTGCAGTGAATCCATCTGGGCCTGGGCTCTTCTTGGTGGGCAAGGACCCAATTACATTCTCAATTTCATTAGCAGAGATTGGGTTATTCAACAGTTTTATATCCTCTTGATCTAGCTTTGGTACTTCATATGCTTCTAAGGATCTGTCTATTTCTTCTGTGTTATCACACTTTTGAGAGTAGAGGTTTTCGAAATAGGTGTTGATGATCCTCTGTATTTCTATTGGGTCTGTAGTGATTTCTCCTTTTTCATTTCTTATTGCATGAATTTGAGCTTTTTCTTTCCTTTTTTTAATAAGGTTGGCTAGGGGCTTATCGATTTTATTTACTCTTTCAAAGAACCAACTCTTTGATTCGTTGATTCTTTGGATTGTTTTCTTAGTCTCTATTGCATTGATTTCTGCTCTGATTCTTATAATTTCCTCTCTTCTTTTGGCTTTGGGCTTGACTTGCTCTTCTTTTTCTAGCTGTTTGAGGTGTAGCATCAAGTTATTTACTTGTATTCGTTCTGTTTTCCTGATGTGGGAACTCAGTGCAATAAATTTTCCTCTCAGAACGGCTTTCATTGCATCCCGCAGATTCCGGTAAGTTGTATCTGCATTTTCATTTTCTTTTAGGTATTGTTTAATTTCTTCTTTAATTTCTTCTGTGACCCACTGATTACTCAAGAGTGTGTTATTTAGTTTCCACGTGTTTGCGGAATTTTTGCAGTATCCTTTGTCATTAATTTCTAATTTCAGAGCGTTATGATCCGATAATATGCAAGGGATGATTTCAACTCTTTTGCATTTGCTTAAATATGTTCTGTGAGCTAATATATGGTCTATTTTAGAAAATGATCCATGTACTGCTGAGAAGAATGTGTATTCTGATGTTGTTGGGTGGAACATTCTGTATATGTCTATCAAACCCATTTGTTCACAGGTGTGATTCAGTTCTGTTATTTCTTTGCTCATTTTCTGTCTGGTTGATCTGTCCCTTGGTGTCAGTGGTGTATTAAGGTCTCCTGTTACAATTGTGTTACTGATAATTTGAGTTTTCATTTCTGTTAATAATTGTTTTATATAACTGGGTGCTCTGGAGTTTGGTGCGTATATATTTAAGATAGTTATCTCTTCCTCTTGGAGTTTTCCCCTTACGAGTATGTAGTGACCTTCTTTGTCCTTTATGGTCATTGTTGGTTTAAAGTTCACGTTGTCTGCAAACAGAATGGCTACTCCTGCCTTTTTTTGGATTCCTGCTGCATGAAGAATTGTTTTCCATCCTTTGACTTTCAGTCTGTGAGTATCTTTCTGGGTTAGATGGGTTTCCTGTAAACAGCATATGGTTGGATTTTGTTTCTTGATCCATTCTGCTAGTCTGTTTCTTTTGATTGGTGCATTGAGACCATTTACATTAATGGTTATTACTGTTAAATGCTGGTTAATTGTAGGAATGTTATCTCTCTGCTGTTGCACCTTTATCTTTCGGTTCTGTTTAATTATTTGCTTTGCTTAGTGGTTTTTTCCTTTGTGTATCTAAACTGTCTTTCAATATTTTTTGCAGGGTTGGTTTGGTGTTCATGAAGTTCTTCAGCTGTTCTTTGTCATGGAAGTATCGTATTGCACCATCTATTTTGAATGATAGTTTTGCAGGATATTTCAGTCTTGGTTGGAAATCATTTTGCTTTAGGATCTGGAATACTTCACTCCATGCTCTTCTTGACTTTATCGTTTGTGCTGAGAAGTCTGCTGTGATTCTGATAGGTTTTCCTTTATAAGTGATCTGTCTTTTCTCTCTGACAGCTTTTAATAATCTATTCTTGTGTTGGATTTCTGGGATGGTGACTATTATATGTCTGGGTGTAGTTTTATTTTGGTTATGACTGTTTGGAGTTCTATATGCTTCACTGATCCTGATGTCAGTTTCTGATCTCATGCTTGGGAAATTTTCAGCTATTACTTCTCTAAATATCCTCCTGACATCCTTCATGTTGTCTCCCTCTCTTTCATTAATCCCTATCATTCTTATGTTATTCTTCTTTGCATCGTCTTGCAGTTGTTGAATTGTTGTTTCCTGGTTCCTTGTTATTTTCAAAAGATCTTTCCTTTCCTGTTCACTAGCTGCAATCCTGTCTTCAAGGTCTGAAATTCTATCTTCACTTTCATTAAGGCGGTTTTTACAACTTTCAGTGGAGTTTTTTATTTCCTGTATATCTCTGTGCATCTGCATTATGTATTCTGTTTGTTTCTTATATTGCTCGTCTAGGGATTCTATCTTTTTGTTTAGTTCCTCCAATTTTTTTATCTGTGTTTTCTTTAGATATATTTAGAATCTCTTTCATTTCTTTTATCATTTCTTCTTTTATCTGGGAGATTATTTCGAGTTTGAATTTCTTTAAAGCTTCCTGGAGTTGCTTGTCAATTTCAGTGGCTATTGTGTCCAATATATGAGGTGGATGGGATATATTTTCTTCTATATACATCGCTCCTAGGGTTTCTTGAGATGGGCTGGAGATTTGAGGTTGTAATTTGGTCTTTCGTTTTGTCATTTTCCTATATTTCTGTGTTTCAAGTGTTACTTGAAAGCTTCCTCAGGATCTGTTGAAAATCCCCTTCTATGTTTGGAGCTACTGGGACTCTGGCGCCGCGCTACTCCAAGCCATTAGGCCTACAGAACCAGTGGCCCTCCTCTGCCTGCTCAGAACTCCGCAGTTCCAGACAAGCTGGGCCTCAGGGACACTGTGCGCCCACCTGCCCCTTGGAAGCTCCACAGTTCTTCAATCGCAGCCGGGTTAGGGTACTCACCACAGGCTGCAGTGCTTCAGGAACCTGTGGACCCTCCCTGGTTGCAGAGATATCCACAGTCCTCCAGACACGCAGAGAGGCCAGTGAGGGCACCCCAGATCTGCCCAGCTCCTCCTCTGCAGACCTGTGGCCAGGCGCGGCAGCTAAACAGGCTGGGCTAGGCTGGTAGTGTGGGCCAGCCCACCTATTGGGAGCTCAGCAGGTCTCCAAATGAAGCCGGGAATGGGGAGGCTGATGTGGAAGCCTTAAACCCACCTCTCTCCTTCACTGCACCTGGAAGCCTGAGGGAACTCCAGCAGAAAGACTGTATTTTCAACTTAGTTCATGTACGCATTTGCTGGATGGAGTAGAATTACTGAGGGACATGTTTCAACTTTGTGAAAATTACACGTTAGATAATTAAGATAGATCATATTAGACACAAAGTTGCATAATATTATTTGAAAGTGAACAGTAGTAAGTTAAAGATATATACTGTAGATGTAAATTTTACTTAATCGATAAAAAGTGGTACACATAAAAAGCAGTAAAAAACAAAATGGAACTTAAGTTTATTGTACAGAGGATAATAGAGAAGAGGAAAAATAAAACTAAAATACTAAAAATTAGTGCCAATATAAAACAACTACTTGGTTGCATATGAAAAACTTTCAACTGTACAGACACCCAATGTGTAAATAATGTAAACTTTTAAATAAAGCATAAGTTCAAGATGGGTTGGATAGAATTACTGAATTAGCTTCTATTAATTAATATGCTTTATAAGCAAAGCAGATACATGCTAAAACAAAAATCACTAGAAACAGAAAAAAGATATGCAAAAGTAATCAAGGTGTGTTGTGTGCATATACCAGCTCCCCTTGAAGAATGTAATCATTATGTGCTACAAAACATACTAGTAAAATAAAAACTTAATAAAGAAATGACTCAGCTGTGATCTTAAATTTCCTAGTAAAGGGGAAAATATATATCACTGGCAGAAAAAAGAATCAGTAAAATTGGACACAGATCGGTAGAAATTATACAATCTGAGGTAGAAAAAGGAAAATATTTATTTTTGTTTATTTGTTTATTTATTTCTGGTACCAGGGATCAAACTCACAATCTGGTCCCTACCAGGCAGGTGCTTATGCTGCTGAGTTAAATCCCAGCCTGAAAATTTTATTTTAAAGAAGTCTCATGGAAGTGTGGGGTATCACCATGTGAATTATAACCTGGTGTCTCAAGAAAAGAGAGAAACAAACAACTCACAGAAATACTGACTGAAATTTAACCACTAATGAACGATCATTAGCATTACATATCTAGGATTACCATAAACTTCAAGTAGGAACATGGACCATACATCCACATTCAGACACATTTATCTTCATTCTTTGAAACAATAAAAAATACGGAAGCTAGTTTGAGAAAAGTAACTCACAAAGCAAGAAACACAAGTCATTTAAAAATTTCTATTCTTACCATACTCAGTCAAGGCAGAAGAGACAAGTGGGTGACATATTTAAGTGCTAGAATAAAAAAAATGGACAAAATAATAAAAACTACTGTCAACAAATATATTATATAAATATATTTATTATATAAATATATTATAGATTCAAAAGCAAGGTTAAAATAAAGACATTCCTAGATAAACAAAATTCAGAGAATTAGTAAGTAGTCAACCTGTACTATAAGAATTACTAAAGGAAACTGTTTATGCTGAAATCAAGTGACAAAACACAATAATTCAAATCCAAAAAATGATGAGCATCAAAAAAGGAAATAATGCAGGCAATTACAAAAGACACTAAATTTCTTTTTTAAAAACATGTCAACAGGCTAACTGTGCAATTATATAAAACAATATGTGTATCATTTGCATTGTTGAACTTGTAACATGCAGAAATATAATAAGTTTGACAATAGTAGCACAAATAGGACTCTGAGAACAAAAGTGTATCATGGTGAGAAAATGGTTGGAGATAGTACCTGACTGCACAGGGGTAAATGAAAATAATGGGAAAAGAGTAAATATAAGATCTGTATAACTAATTCTGTACATGTTTACTTGTTTTATCTAACTACTCTCTGAAGATAAAATCATATAAAATAAAGATTAACAAAAATATTTGCAATGTACTGTTATGGTTTTTGTCTAGATACACTCCCAAAGCCTCAGGAACTCATAGAATTTTTTCATAGGTGGTTGAATCTAGAGTAAGCGGTTGATTGGTAGTCCAATGCTGGGATTAAGCATGAGAGGGTTGAAGGTGGGTAACTGCTGGATCAGTTCACTGACTGGACTGGCCCCAGTCTAATCCTGCCTGACTGGATACAATACAAAGGGTTGAAAGGCGATTGTCTTGATTTCTCTTGTTGATTTTGCTACCTTCCATTGCCATGAACTGCAGCCAATTATGCACACTGAAACCACATAATACCACTATGATTAATATGAAACAGAAAATACCAAGCCTGGATGAAGATATGCAGAAACCAAGAACATTCATACATTATTGATGGGAAAACAAAAATTGTAACTGTATTTTTGAAAGCAGTTCTGCAATTTCTTAAAAATGATACCATAAATTTATCACAATAAGGGTAATTACATTGATGGGAAATAAATGAATACACAAGTTGTAAAATGAACTGCAGGCTGTAGAACTAGTACTTTAAGTAGACAAAACCTGAAAGTAATCTACAGATGCATCTACCTTTGCATTGTTAAAGACACAGAGCAATAGGGTAATGAAATAGTAAAAATACAAATGAACATAATACTGTAGAGTAACACCTCCATTCATGAACATACTACTTGTGATAAATTTCCTACCAGAACAGAAATAAGGGGCAAATTTTGCCTTCTTTCACAGACTCCACAATAGGTGAAGATCATCACCTCCACGATCTTCCTTAGGATCATGGAACAACTTAGGTCTGTGAACCAAGACACCATTGCAATATCCATGCTTCCACATGTACAAAGCTCAAAACCTTATCTAATGAAAGCAGCTACATATGTGTGACCCTTCTCCATGAGCTGTTCAGGAAAGATACATTTGTAAAGGCAAAAAGTGGACTGATGGTTGTCAAGGTTTTAATGTAAGATAGTAGCCTGCAAAGGGATGGGTCAAATATTTTTGGATAGAAATTTTCAACAACCTGATTGTGGTAACTGAGCTCTATAAACTGAGTAAACTATTTTGTTGTATATTTAAGATGGGTTTTATTTTGTGTATGCTATTACACAAGTAACTACGAAGGAAAAAATTGCCACTTTTGGTTCTATTGATTAAGCTCAATTCCTCATGCATGCTAAGCTCACACTTTACCTATGTGCTGTACCCTCAGGCAAAACTGGTATTTCTTGAAAGTAAAACTTCATGGCACCAAATTTTTAGTTTTTATGATCCAGTAGTCCTTTATAAATAGGTATTTCATAACATTTCTAAGTGTCTACATAATTAACCATAATTTTTGATTAAATGATCTCAAATATTATAATAAAAGTAGAACAAAAGAAATAATCTTCATATAAATAAAATAAAAATTTTTGAAAAACTATGAATTTATAAATTCCCAAAGCCCAGTGGGTAATTCCCTACTTTAACATGAAGGTAATTGAATATAAAAGAGAGTGGTGGCTTAGTTACAGTTGTAAGAATTAAGAGTTATATTGGACATCAAATATAATTATTAAAATTCTGCTTCTGCTGCATAACTTTGCCAAAGTCCCATTTTATATCATTTTAGTATAATGTTATTTTAATATTAGTAAAATATAGCCCCTACGTCTTAGTTTTAGTGTAATGTAACATACTGTTTGACCAAAGTACTCCCAAAGCTGATGTGCTGAAAGCTTGGCCTCTATTGTGGTGGTGTTGAGGAACTGGAAGCTTTAGGTGGTGGAGCCTAGTGGAAAGAAATTAGTCCTGACAGAAGGATTAATACAGGTCCAATGGGAGGGGAGTGCTTTGCCTGAACAGCTTGTTATAAAGGGAGGTGGTTTCAGCTAAACTTTCTGTTTGCTGTCTACTTTCATATTCTTGACAGTCACTCCAACCACAGAATGACAGCCACCATGAGGCCCTCATCAGTACCAAAAAAGGCATAGTCTCTTCTTTATCGTGAAGTCAAATTCAGGTATTTTGTTATCACAATACAAAATGAATAAAATATACTACCTTTCAGTTATATAAAATTTGGTTTAATATTCTGCATATATGCTTTTCTGTTAATGTATTATTCTGTTTATGTACTCTTTTGCTTTTTAAACCTTGTGTTTGTCTTTGGTACATTTAAGAAGACATTGTTTCTGACATTTTAGGGGTATTTTACAATTGTTGTGGATCTTCATTGATCTTATTTCCTTGTGTGTAACATTTCTTCATTGATCTTATGTCCTTGTGTGTAATGTTTCATTTTATTTAGTAATATTTTTATAAAATTGCACAAATTGAAAATCTGAACAAACTAAAAAGACTAAAAATTTCTCTGATATTATCATTCACTAAAACCTTATGATGAAACTGAAACATGCCTTATTCTGATTTTTTGTGATTTTACCAGAATGTTCAAAGGAAGATTTTCACAACATGATTTTCAGATTCCAACTAGATGATAGTGCTTATAAAATTGCAATGCTTGCAAAATGTGTCCGGGTTCCACAAAAGTGAAAAAAATGAAAAATATATAATTCCATAGATTTGGTAGTACATTATTTCGCTTTCTTTCACTACATATATTTAGCTAAGTATATATATATATATATATATATATATATATATCAACAAATATCAAAACACAAACATGTAAATGTGCAAATACATCCCATAAACAATTTCTGATGTTTGCTATTGTATTTTACTTATATAATATTTCATTGTTAAGTGCATTATGATAGACTTAAATTTTTCCCTACTATAAAAACTTTAGGAATATTTTTTTCATTTTTATTAAAGTTACACTTAAATATATGTTAATAAATATTTTTTATGATTTCAGAATGTACTGTTAAAATTTCTAGATTGAAAGGCAAACTTATTTAAAATTTAAGAGCAATTTTTCATTTTTATTAATATACCATGAATATATATACTTTTTTTCAGTGCAAATAAATGACAGACTTTCTATCTATACACATAATAGACATAGGTATATTAATGGAATGTTGAATATTCAAGAAAAACTGCCTATCTAAATACATAATAATTTCATATGACCATAAGGTTTATCTGAGGCATAATTATTGCTAAAGGAAATATGCAATAAAATCAATTTTAAAATTTGCAATGCTGGAATATTGAATAACCATGTTTAGTGTTATTTGGTGCTGCAACAAAAAAGTGATAAAAGAGAGCGAAATCAAAAAAAAAAAAAAAAAAAGAAGGAAAGAGGCCTTTATTAGGGACACAAGAGGGCTGCAGAAGAAAAGCAAGCACCCTCTGGAAGAATCCAGAAAACAACCGAGGGCTTTATTTCTATTTGGCAGGATACAGAGTTAAAGGGGCGGGCAAAATGATGTATTGACAGCTGATTGGAGGAATGTTGGTGCACTCGCAAAAAGCATGAGTAATTTTTAGGCTCTCCAGAAAGCAGGAGGTAGTGCTAAAGGGAGGCGCTGTCCGGCACCATGTAACTGGCACATGGGAAAGACCTATGAAGTGTGTCCCTTTCACTTATATAACTGAAATTATAAAAAGTCATGGATTTAGGGATTTCATTATAATTAATTTTGAATTTTATTCTCTCTCTCCTCACTCTCTCTTCTTTTGTCTCTCTCCCTCTGTCTCTCACTCTCCTTATTCCTTCCTCCTTATTTTCCTCCTTCCTTCACACCGACACACAATTGCACACACATAATGTTAAGACAAATCACACTCTGTGAAAGATATGAAAGTCAATACAGGTAGAAATTGTATCTCTCAATTATTGTCAAACACATATTATACCTTTTTACTTAGGAAATTTTACAAAAGCAAGCATTGTTTTGAAATACATTTAAAACTCATCATCAAGATGGTAATCATACACTAAAGCATATATAAAGAATTAGACTATTTCTATTTCAAATTCTTGTTGCATTCCAATATTTGATATGTTGAGAAGTTATGATCAAGAAGATAAAATTCATTTTCTTTGATGGTTTGTGTTATGTGTGTGTGTGGGGGGGGGTATGAGTGAGATCCATGGAGGGAGGGAGGGAGAGAAAGAGACAGACAGAGGAAACAATTCTTCACAAATAAGCAAGTGAGGTAATTCATGCAATAAGTTTTATAGGAAATGTAAAAGTAGTTGGTAGATGAATATAATGAGATATCCTTGGGGATGATGACAAAGGGTAGATTATTATGGACAGTTAAGAGTTATTTTAACTGAAATCATAAGCCATTGGAATTTTTTAGCAGGGAAATGACTGCTATATGTTTTAGTCAAGACTGGCTGTCTTGTGAGAAGTTCAGCAGGTTTTAAAAGTGTTTAATGAAAACCATGAGAAGTGTGAGGGTGCCGTGCTGCAGTCCTGACTAACATCTACCAACACAACAGTTCTTCATAACTCTTATGATACAATACTGTGCTTCCACAAGCATACTTCATTGTATGGATCCATGAAATTCTAAACTTCACTCTGTTCCCTGTTTGAATATCTATTTCTACCAAGCAATTGCTGGCATACAACTCTTTTATCAGTTAAATGCTTTTGGGTCTTAATCTGGTTTGCACTGGTATAACAAAACAACTGAGGCTGGCACTCTATAAGGAAACTATATTTAGCTCAGAGTTTTGCAGTTCGATAGTCTCATGATAGGCATCACCATCTGTTTGGCCATGGTGAAGCTCTTCTGGTCACATCACAGTATGGCAGATAGCATCAAATAGCAGGCATCATACCATGAGTGGTGGGCAGTCTGTGAAGATAGATTCAGCGGTGTTGCCAGGCTCACTTATAACAAACTGCTCTCCAGATAATTATTTGGCCCCATGAGACTTAACACACTTTAATGAGACAGACTTGGATCCATTCCAAGGGTGATGGCACAAGACCTAATCATCACCCTTAAGGTTCACATAGCACAATTCTTCTCCAGTAGCATCACTGCAGAGATTTTTACTTCAACATAAATTTTTACTGGAACAAATCACATAAAAATCATACCAATTCATTTCCTCTTGCCTCAATGTCCTCAGAATTTCTTCTTTTTCACTGAAATTCTAGTGGGCTTTCATTAAGATAAATTAAAATCAAGGTTTTCCCGACCATTTTTTCTGAAGTTTATAAAACTCAATAGAATCTGATTGATGCACAATCATATATAAAATAACATATCTCAAGATAAATAGAGTGGCAGTGGTACGTTTGCTAATTAACAGAAAGTCAACTTCCCTTTCTCCAAATATTTTCAAAATTTCCAGTTCCTACTGTCTGCTTCTTAGTGGAATTGGTCTGTTGTGTCTAAAGACACTGGAATTTTCTCCCAATTTAAGAAACTACAAAGTAATGCTCACCTGTTAGAAAAGTCCTGAAATATAAAGATATCTAGAGTCCATTTCTCTGAGATTTCTCTTATTCTTTTGTGTGATCAGCTTTCCCATGGTTGTAACTAACTACTCAACAACTTAAATGTGAAGAGACTTAATTTCTTCATGGTTTCAGAGGATCCAGTGCAAGGTTGGCTGTGTCCAAGGCAGGAGCATTATGCAGGAGTGGTAAACCAAAGCTGCTTAGTTAATGGCAGCTGGAAAGCAGAGTAGAGGAATAGTACCAGAGAGATGGGGAACCAGGCCTGCTCTCTAGGACTATGCTTCCATGACCCATCCGGGCACATGCACTGGTGTGTTTTACTACTGTCATGAGCAGATCCCATCCGAGTAAAGTTGCCAATTCATCTTAAACATTATACTTTTCTACATATGCATTATAGAAACTTTAATGAATTAGTATTCATGAATTATGTATTATATGTGACTGTATAATATACCAAATAAATCGCAGTATTTGTGGAATGCAAAAAGAATGAATGTTATAAATGAATGTTATAAAAATTATAAATGTTATAAAAATTATATCAAATTATATCAAGAAATTATATCAAGAAAAAATGATTCAGTACTTTCTACATAAACTCTGTACCATTAATTTCATCAGAGTCTTCTGATAATACAAATTGGAGTATTTCAATACAAAAAAATATTTGTCAACTAAACACTATCTTTTGATATAACTAATTAAAAATGTAGATGATAGGATCATATTGTATTCCTTCTATGTCAAAATAAAACATTGGCCAAGGATTTAACTCAGCGACATGAGAGCCTGCCTTGCAAGTGTGTGGTTGTGAGTTCGATCCCCACTACCAAAATAATAATAATACTAATAATATAAAATAAAATATCTTCCAAAAATATTTTCTCATAGTACTTAGTAAAAAGAACATGACTAACATTTATCAATCATTCAGTATTGAAGAATTTAAAATTTGTTTTTGTACATACAACACTTGAAAAATGAAAAATCATTAAATGATAAGATAGTCATAGTTTATAAATATTTATTTTAAATTGTAGGCTTTTACCATAAAAATACTCTCAAAATGAGAAATAAAAATATAACATTAATTAATTATTAATGAATCACTATTTTGGTATTTTAAGGCATACTATGGTAGATGAAAATATTTGGTTATTTTAAACTAAAATAGTTTCAGTTAAATAAGTCATAAAGAACAATATTATTTATGTTGAATGCTTTTAATAATTTAATTATATTATGCTACATTATAGAAGAAAGCAGGGTGACAAGATATTAAAAGATGTGAGGATAATATGCATCAGATTTGCAGCCCTAAAAATAGCATGGCTTAAAAATAATGCAGAATAACATAGAATAAGTAATATTAGTAATATAAAGTTATTTGGAGGTTGGATACATGTGTGTACACATGTCTCTATGCAGGTGCTGCAGGACCATTATAAATGATAGTCAGTTGTATTTGATAAATAAGGTCAGCACATTGAGGTATTTTTAAGAATAAAGCAGAACTTGATGAACTACATCTTTATTGGTAAAAATCTATTTTTTATTGACATTTAATGTTTTTATTTAAAATGTAGTGAAAATACAACAGAACAAGGTAAAACAAAGCCAACTGAGACAACGTAGTGACGCTGGTACAGAACTTCAAAGCAGAATACTGGGATAGTAGCAATAGGTTCTATAGTGTTTCTCATTATCATCACAAAAGTTGTCCAGTCAATTAGACAAAACAAAAACAAACTGATAACAGACCATTGTGAAACCATTTGAAGGAGAATATTGAATAGAACATAATAATCATTACAAAACATAACAGTGAAAATAATCTTTGCCTTCAAACAGAATATAGAAGGAAATCCCTTGTATTTACTATATTGCGTATGGTCATTGGCCCCAGTCGATGATGGAGAGCGTGAGGCAGGGGGCAGATGTTTGATTCTAGCCTGTGTACTGGTAGGCTCATGGGAACAGCTGACTTGTTCTCCTCTCAGTCAGCACCAGGGGTGCTTACCAGCAGGGCGGGCAAATTGCCTTCTTGTGCAGCTGCCTAAGTCCCAATATGATCTGGGTCTTGGGTAGCTGCTTCTGGTTCTCTTGAATAGCATTTATTAACCTACTCTCACTTTAAAAGCTTGAAAATTCAAGTAAATATTATTATCATAGTTGATTTTATTTTTGAAATAACCAATGTTCAAATAAATTATTTGAATTTCTGAAGATGGGATTTTCACTCCCAAATGACACATAGTGATTTAGAAAAGCAGAATTTGCATAGGACTTAACATAGACTCTAGAGACTCAGCCCCCTGAGTTTAAATATTGGATTAAGGAGTTTATTCCTCATTAATTGTGCATACCTGGGTCAATTATGTAAAGTCCTGTGCCTTGTTTTTTTCCCAACTAGGGAAAAACAGAATTAAAAGCATTTAATCCTCCTGGGTTTTTACAAGGAATAAACATTTTGACTAAACATATGCAAAACGTGTGAAATACTGTAATATATGTATATTTCACTATAATTAGTCTAACAAGACATATATTTTAAGCCAAGTTGCTTAAAACTTTTAACTGACTTTATAACACTCCTACTACATTAGTGGGTTATAGCATTACTCTCCTCTGAGGCATCAACACTCCAAGGTCTGGGTCTTGGCAAAGTGTATTAAAGAATCAGACTAGGTGGTCTTGATAGTCTCCAGCTCAGGAATAATTGAATCTTTCTGAGATTTCACATTCTTTACATCATGGGGGAAATAAATTAAAAGTCTTTAATTGTTTGTAATTGTCTAACATTACAGCATTTTCTCTGAAAATATGGTTCTCAATAGGAAATTAAGAAAGTTGTCTTTATTCAGGATACTTATAGTATGAATAGTATTTCATTATTATCAGTTATGATTGGTTGGAACATTATTCTGTTTTCTTGCTGAATAGAATCACATGTTTCACCTTCAGAATTTATAGTGCTCATCATGCAGCATGTATTCCAGAGGAGTGAGTTTTCCCTAAAAATTTTTTAAACACTTAGTCTATCAGCTTCATCAGCTTCAGAAACATTAAGTGTGTTAATTAGACATCATGGAGATGCCGAAATAACAACATGTGGGGAGACCTCAACAGAGGGAGATGGATCCTCTCGACCCAGGAGAAAACTAAAGTGAAAAGGACCAGTCAAACATGCATTCCCAGGACTACTGTTGAGGCAGCTAAGATTCTGTGCTCTTGTGCACCCAAATTCCCACCACTTCGACTTGCTGGAACCACAGTTGCACTGAAGTGCAGTCCCATTGAAGTCGGAGTTCAGTGAGCCCAATGGAGAACGGAGCTGGCAAAGGACCTGTATCAACCTCTGGTGAGTGCCAGGAATAAAACCCTTCCACAGGAAAGGGACACTAATGGGACAACATTTTGGAATGGGGCAGGACTGGCAAGAACAAGGAACAGCAGTGACTTCAGTCAGTTGTTCCCTTCCCAGACAAGATTGGTGAGGTATGCTTGACTTGGGGCATGCCCCTGGCTGAGACCCAATAAGTTGTCCCAAACCAATTCCCTACACGTGGCACACACTAATGGAGTGAAAGCCTCAGCAGATTGACTGACCTGGAGGGGAGGAGCCAGTATATGCTGCCCCTGTTTGCACCTCAATAACACACTGACATGGGCAGGATCATCTAGCCAGCATGCTTCAGAAGAACCATAACCAACAAGGAAAGAGACTGGGACCTCCTCTCTATGCCTGTATGGAAGAAACCAAAAACATGAGAAGAGGAAGAAACAAGAAAAAGTCCCCAGCCCCCAACCCTGACAACACTGATCCAGGAGAGGCAAATACAAAAGAGATTGAGGATAGCAAACATGCAATATCAGACATGGCATCAATGTACATAAAGATATATCTTTGGGACCTCATAGCCAAGTTGAAATATTTAACCAAGTGAAGCAACATATAAGTATATTAATAAAAAAGTGTCAAGCACCTCTCAAGAAGACACAAACAGAAGAATGGAAGAGCACAAAAAAGGGAGAGAAACATTTGATGAAGAATATAAAGAAAACATAGAATATATGAAGCAGGTTCAGAGATTACCAGGAAATAAGAAACCTCACTGAAAGCTGGCAAAACTGCTTGAAAGAAAGTAAGCATATATTATTCAAATTTGAAGACAGGTTTGCAATATTTGATCATGAAAGGAAAAATTTCTTTAAAATAGCAAGCATATAGGCAGTAAAATTATAAAGGCTAGAATATGACAAGAGGATCTATAACTTAAGAATAAAGAATATAAATGAAGAAGCAGGGGTACAAACAAAGGAAATACAAAGGCTATTCACAGAAATAATTAAGGAAATTTTCCCAAACATAGTAAAAGGAAATGATATTCAGATGCATGAGGCATACAGAACTCCAGACACCTACAACCCAAACCGAGTTACACCCAGGCATATAATAATCAAGATCCCAGAGATTTAATATAAGAACAGAATATTAAAAAGCATCAGAAAGAAGAAACAGATAAGCTATAAAAGAAAATCCATCAAAATCATAGCAGACTTCTTGACACATACCATCAAATCAAGAAGAGCCTGGAGCGAAGTATTCCAAGCCCTGAAAGAAAATAACCTTCATCCCAGATTGATGTAACCTGAAAACTGTCTCTAGATATCAATGGTAAAACAAAATGCTTCCAAGACAAAGAGGAACTGAGAGAACTAGTGACCACAAATCCAACTCTACAGAGAATGCTGATGGACATTCTAGAGAGAGAGAAAAGTACCAGGATTCCAGGAACAGTGACAGAGAAGCCTGAATGAATGGAGCAGAAAATGGAATGAAAAAGAAAATCAGACAACTAGTGGCAGAAAAAGAGCACAACAGAAATGAAGCAGAGAAGGTTGGCTATAATCTCTATTATAGATGGCCTTGATATACTAAAATAAAAAAGAAATGAAAAAGGCAAAAAAAAAAGAGAGAAACAGGCAGAGTAGATCAGGAGGTAGGATCCACTGAGATTCTTTTTATAGGAAATGTACTTAATGTGATGAAGGGTTTATGTACCAAAAATCAAATATGAGAAAACAGGTCTCTATGTGGCAGGGGATCAGAGAGTAATAGGGGAAAATAGACCAGTATTTGTGGATAGGTTGGAAAGACAGGCTTTAATAGGTAAAGGAATACACCTAGAAGTCAAGTCCAGGAGGGAGAAGGTTTGGAATCACTTAGGTAAATAGGTTGCCCCCCCTTAATTTAAAAACTGAGGGTGTTGGTGAGAGCCAAAAATGCACAGTGTACCCTGAGGAAGTGAAAGGTGAGGAACAGTCTTAAAAAAGGTGACAGAAGGTATTGTTAATAGTGTATCAGGATTTAAAACCCACATTACTCACACTGCTCTGCTTAGATAGATTTTATTTTGTCCCAGTTTGTCTACTTGCACTAGATTTGAGGGCACAGACAACTATTTGCAAAATAGCAGGATATAGTACAGTAATCATCTTTAGTTTCCTATGAACTCAATCTGGAGCCTCGTATAACTTACAATGATTTATCATGACTGATCATAGTTAAATCTGTTTTGTTTGATTGCTGTTTGGTATTGACAGATTTTATTCAAAACTGTTATGATTGATAGTATCAAGTCTGAGAGTATAGGCAAGTACACTGAAGATGACAAGATTCAGTATGATACCCATTCTGGTTTGATTATTACCTGTTTTTGAAATTTTATATTATCTAAAAAGTTGTGTTTTTATTAATATTGTTAAGCACTGCTATACTCAATTATACAATGTCTGAAGATATAGGCAATTCTATTGAAGATAACGAGAAAACACAGTAACCATTGTAGAACTCTTTGTTTATAGGAATATGTTTTGTTTTGTCTTGCTTTGTTTTGGTTCTCCCTCTAATATAGAAAAGAAAAAAATACATATTAAGACTTATGCATGTGTAGAACCTGTAAACATTTTATGAGAACTGATCTTATAATGCATGATGAAATGAACAAATACTTTGAAGAAAAAGAGACATTACAGTACCCAGTGCTTAGCACGTAGTGTCATGATGTGAAATCCAGCAATACTATTATCCTTTGGTCAGAGTGATTTTAGCCTGCTTTGGTTTGTTTAATCTCAACATAAATGATATGGATACCTGCATGTATCTTTAAGTATACAGGATTGATAACCATATTTAGTAGGTTTTGTTGGATAGTTGAATAGAACCATTTGCAGTCTCGCTGTTTGAATCCCAACTTTGTATTTTTCACTTTTGTGTCTTGAGTAACTATTTGTAAGAGGACAATATGTAGTCATAAACTATTGATTTCTTACTGTTTATTTTTTTTTGAAAGTATGTAGTATTTCTACCCATTTTCTGTTTTGTTTAGTCTTCTTTTACTTATTTTTAAACAAAAAAAAAAAAAAAACCAAAACAAAACAGTAAAAGAGTACAAGTAATACAGAATTTCAAGAAAACAAATATACAGTAAGAAATCACTAGTTAATAGATTACATATTGTCATCTTAGAAGTAGTTGTTCAAGTTACAGGATTAAAGAAAGCATACAAAGTGGACATTCAAACAGTGAGACTGCAAACATTTGTGTTCAATGATCCAACAAAAACTTAGTATTATGGTTTTCTATCTTACACACTTAAATATACATGCAGTTATATCCTTTAGATCACTTTCTTTTCCTCTCCTTTTTACAATAAAAATTACACATTTTGGGTTTTATTACTCCCACAGTTCTTATCATTTTTTTGAAGAGAAAAAAACAAATGTGGCAAAGCAAAACAGTCAGTTAGACCAGAAGAATGGACATAGTACATGATGTAAAAACAGAATACCAGGTGGTCAACAATGGTTACCATTATGCCTCTTGCTACCTTAAAAAGAGTTGCCTATATCATCAGGTATAATAGAATTGAACAATAACAGTACAGAAAAAAATGAATAAAACCTAAACATTGGAGAACTTACAGGACTTCAAAAGAAGATAATAGTAAAACCATAATGGGCATCATAGTAAATCTTATTGCCTTCAAAGTGGTTGCCTATACCCTCAAACTTGATACTATCAAACAAAACAGAATTGAGTAAAATCAGTCAAAATAAGATGGGGAGAGCAATAGAGGGGTTAAAATCAGGTTAATAGGAAAACAAAAATGTTACTATAATATATCCCATTACTTTTTAAATTTATTTTTCTGTTAAATAATAAGAAAAAATAAATTAATTTTTGAAAAAAATGGGAGAGATTGATATAAAAGAGGATAAATAACAGAACAACACAGGTCAGAACCGAACAATTTAAGCATCATAGTGTTTCACTACCGGATAACCTGACATAATAGTAGTTACCATAGTGCCTCTTTCTTGAAATATTTGAGTATAACTTCATATACTATAGCATCAAACAGATCAAGACAGTGTAAAACTATTCAATAGAATGAAAGTTTCACAGGGTACTTAGAATCAGCTAACAGAAAATGAACAACGGTTCCTATATTATCTCTTTGCCTAAAAAAATTTGTTTGTACTGTAACATATATTAAAATATAATAAGATACAACACGTTAAAGCCAATGGAAACAGACGAACAACAGCTTGATGAACTTCAAAACAAGATGACATGAAATCAGCACAAGCTATTATGATCTCTTGTTTTCTTCAAAATTGCTATTCGTACTATCACAGACAACAAAATCGAACAACCCAATTAAAACTATTCCAATTAATGAGTGAAAACATTATATGGCTTCAAACAAATATAATTGGGGAATCATGATAACCACATACCTTTATGTATTCTTATCATTTTTTATACTAAGGAAACTATTTGGTATTCATACATGTGAGTTTGATTTATTTCACTTATGAGTATGGCCTCAAGTTGTGTCCATTTATTTATAAATATCTCAGTATGGTCCTTCTTTATAGCTGAGTAGTACTCAATTGTATAAAAATACCACAACTTTTTTATCCATTCCTCAGTTGATGGATACTTAGGTTGTTTCCAAGATCTGGCTATTACAAATTGTTCTGCTATAAACATGGGAGCACATATATCACTGTGGTATGATGCTTTAAGTTCTTCTGGGAATATGCCTAGAAGTGGAAAACCTGGGTTAAATGGGGCTTCCAATCCCAAGTTTCAGAGAAATCTCCAGAATGAACTCCACAATGTTTGCACCAGTCTACACTCCCATCAAAAGTGCAGGAGAGTTCCTTTTTCCCCACAGCCTCTCCAGCATTTGTTGTTGGTGGTTTTCTTGATCTTGGCCATTATTTCCAGAGTGAGATGAAATCTCATTATGGTTTTAATTTGTATTCATCTAGTGAATAAGGATGATGAACATTTTTCATGCATTTATTTGCCATTTGTATTTCTTTATCTGAGAATTGTGTATTCATCTCAGATGCCCATTTTTGGATTGGGTCTTTGAGTTTTGAGGTCTGATATTTTTAATTCTTTATATGTTTTAGACAAAATTTCTTTGTCTAATGGGCCATTCACTATGATGTTTCCCAGTTTGTGGGTTTTCTTTTCACTATGCTGGAGATTTCTTTTGACGTGCAGACTCTTTTTAATAAGAGGTGATATCAGTTATTGATTCTCGAATGTATTTCCTGTGTGTTTGAGTCCTGTTCATGAATTCTCTACTTACTCCTATGTTTTCAAGGTTTTTATCCAATTTACTTTCCAATAGATTTAGTGTTCCTGTTTTAATATTCAGATCTTTGGTACATTTAGATTTTATTTAGTACATTGTGATAGGCATGGGTATAGTTTTAGTTTACGGCATATGGAGAACCAGTTTTTCCAACACCATTTATTAAAAGAGACTGTCGTTTTTCCAGTGAACCTTTGGCCTCTTTATCAAAGATAAGGTAGTTGAGTGTGTTTGTAGTTGTGGGTTTATCTTCTAATCTATTCCACTGATCCTTGGCTCTGTTTTGGTTCCTGCACCAGGTTGATTTTACCACAGTTGCTTTGTAGTATAGCTTCAAGTCAGGGACTGTGATGCCTCCTGCCTTGCCGTTGATGCTTAGAACTGTCTTTGGTATTCTAGGTCTCTTCTCACTCCAGATGAGTTTTAGGAGTGATTTCTCGAGATCTATGAAGTATGTTGATGGTATTTTTATCAAGATTGCATTGAATCTGTATAACAGTTTTGGGAGAATGGCCATTTTCACAATATTTATTCTTCCTATCCATGAGCAAGTGATGTCTTTCCATTTTCTGAGATCAACTTCAATTTCATTTTTCAATGTATTATAATTTTCCCTGTATAGATCTTTCACTGCTTTCGTGAGAGTAATTCCTAAATATTTCATTTTTTGGTTGCTAGTGTGAAGGGTGTGGCTTCTCTTATTTCTCTCTCTGTGATATTTTTGTTAAAGGAATGCTATTGAATTTTGAGTGCTGATTTTGTATCCAGCCACAGTGCTGAATTTATTTATTATATCTAGGAGTCTTTCAATGGGGTTTTGGGGGACTTCTATGTAGAGTATCATGTCATCTTCAAATAATAATAATTTATCTTCTTCTTTTCCTAACTTTGCCCCTTTTATTTCTCTCTCTTTCTAATTCTCTGGCTAGTATTTCCAGTAATATATTATATAGAAGCGATGATAAGGGATATGTTTGTCTTGTGCCTGATTTTAAAGTAAAGACTTTTTTTTCTGTTAGCTGATTCTAAATACTCTACAATGCTCTCATCCACTTGAATGGTGTCACACAGTCTTGATATGTTTGATGCTATGGCATATGACGTTATATTCAAATATTTCAAAGAAATAGACACTATGGTAACTACTATTAAGTCAGGTTATTTGGTGGTGAAGCACTAGGTTGCTGAAAGTGTTATGCTTTAACCTGTACTGTTATGCTGTTATGCCCCTTTTATCTCATTCTCTCCCTTATTCATTAAAAAATTATTTAATTTTTTTTTTAAAAATATATCAACCAATAAAAAATTCTCCTGAATCTGTCAGGAAAAAGAAACCCTTTACAACTGTTGGTTAGAGAGTAGACTAGTACAAACACTGTGGAAATCAGTGTGGAGATTCCTTAAAAAATAGGATTAGAGGTCCCATTCAACCCAGGTATTCCCCTTCTTTGTATCTTCCCAGAAGGATTGAAAAACATCACACCACAGTGACATATGTGAAACCATAAGGTTCAAAATATACAATAGTCACTGTGAAATGGGAGGAAACTGTTCAATAAAAGGAAGAAACTAAGATAGGGGAAAAGAGAAAGGATAGAAGGGAAAAGAAAAAAATGCAAGTTAGTTATACCATTAGTGTCACTTAGTTCACTGAATAGGAAAGGTTATGCTAATATTGATTGAAGAAATTTTTACACTCATATTTTGTACTTGAGTGACTAAAATAATGATATGTAATTTATCAACAATTGTTACTTTTTCATTATTTTGTTGTGAAAATTTGTTTTACCTTTTCTTCTTAATATTAACAAATAAAGAAATTTTTAAAAATTTTAAAAGATAAAAAAATAAAGACTTTCTTTTTTTGGCCATTTAGTGTGATACTGGCTGTTTGTTATAGATGGCCTTTATTATATTGAGGTAAAGAGCATCTACTGCAAATTTCTGTCAGGTTCTTATCATAAATGAATGTTAGACCTTATCAAATGATGTTTCTGCATCTGTAGAAATGATCATGTGGTTCTTACTTTTGATTTTTTGATGTGGATTACATTTATTGATTTACGTATGCTCAACTATCCCTGCATGCCTGGGATGAATACCACTTGGTATGGTGTATAATCTTCTTGATGATTTGCTGCATCCTATTTGCCAATATTTTATTGATTATTTTTGCATCTGTGTTCATTAGGGAGATTGGTCTGTAGTTCTCTTTTTCAGTTGGGTCATTTTCAGGTTTTGGTACTAGAGTAATATTTGCTTCCAGGAATGACTTAGAATAATTAAATCCCTTTCATTTTCACTGAAGAGTTTGAGGAGTGTCAGCATTGTTTTCCTGGTATTTCTTGTAGAATTCTGCCGTGAATCCATCTGGGACTGGGCTCTTCTTTGTAGGTAAAGACTTAATTACATTTTCAATTTCATTAATAGAAATTGGGTTATTCAGCAGTTTTACATCTTCTTTACCTACCTTTGTAGTTCTTATGTTTCTAGGAATCTGTCTATTTCATCTGTGTTATCAAACCTTTGAGAGTAGAGGTTTTTGAAATAGGTGTTGATGGTCTTCTGTATTTCTCTAGAGTTTGTAATGATTTCACCTTTTTCAATTTCATTGCATGAAATAAGGTTGGCGAGGGATATCAAATTTATTTGTTTTTCAAAGAACCAACTCTTTGATTCATTGATTCTTTGGATTGGTTTCTTAGTCTCTATTGCATTGTTTTCTGCTCTGATTTTTATAATTTCTTGTCTTCTTTTGGCTTTGGTCTTGATATGCTCTTTTTCTTGATGTTTGAGGTGTAGCATCAGGTTATTTATTTGTATTCGTTCTGTTTTCCTGATGTTGAAACTCAGTGCAATAAACTTTCCTCTGAGGACAGCTTTCATTGCATCCTACAGATTCTGGTATGTTGTATTTGTGTTTTCATTTGTTCGTAAGTGTTGTTTAATTTCTTCTTTAATTTCCTCTGTGGACCACTGATTACTCAAGTGTGTTATTCAGTTTCCATGTGTTTGTGGGATTTTTGCAATATCTTTTATCATTAATTTCTAATTTCATAGCACTATGATCTGATAATATGCAAGGGATAATTTCAACTCTTTTGCATATGTTCTGTTAGTTAATATATGGTCTGTTTTTGGAGAATGACCCTTGTACTGCTGAGAAGAATGTGTATTCTGACATTGTTGCACATAACACTGTGTATATGTCTATCAAGTCCATTTGTTCACAGGTGTGTTTCAGTTCTTTTATTTCTTTGCTGATTTTCTGTCTGGTTGATCTGTCCATTGGTGTCAATAGTGTGTTAAAATCTCCTGTTATAATTGCATTACTGCTAACTTGGTTTTTCATTTCTGATATTACTTGTTTTATATAACTGGGTGCTTTGGAATTTGGTGCATATATATTTAAGATAGTTATCTCTTCTTCTTGAAGTTTTCCCGTAACCAGTATGTAGTGACCTGCTTTGTCTCTTCTGATCATTATTGGTTTGAAGTTCACATTGTCTGCAAACAGAATGTCTACCCCCACTTTTTTGGGGGGGGTTGCTGTTGCATGAAGTATTGTCTTCCATCCTTTGAATTTCAGTCTGTGAGTATCCTTTTGTGTTAGATGGGTTTCTTGTAGACAGTATATAGTTGGGTTTTGTTTCTTTATCTATTCTGCCAGTCTGTTTCTTCAATCGGTGCATTGAGACCATTTACATTAATAGTTATAACTGTTATATGTTGGTTTATTGTTGACATGTTATCTTTATCTTTCTGTTTTGTTTAACTGTCCACCTTGTTTATTGGTTTTTTCCTAAGTGTATCTAAACTGTCTTTCAGTATTCTTTGCAGGGTTGGCTTGGTGATCATGAATGTCTTTAACTGTTCTTTGTCATGAACGTATCTTATTTCTCCATCAATTTTGAAGGAAATTTTTTCAGGGTCCATCAGTCTGGGTTGGAAATCATTTTACTTTAGGATCTGAAATACTTCACTCCATCCTCTGCTTGACTTTATTTTTTGTGCTGAGAAACCTGCTATGATTCTGGTAGGTTTTCCTTTTTGGTGACCTGTATTTTTTCTCTGACAGCTTTTAATATTCTATTCTTTTGTTCATTTTCTGGGATGGTGATTATTATATGTCTGGGTGTAGTTTTATTTTGGTTATTTCTATGTGTAATTTTATATGTTTCATTGATCTTGATATCAGTTTCCCATCTCATGTTTGGGTAATTTTCAGCTATTACTTCTCTAAATATCCTCTTGACATCCTTTATGTTGTTCCCTTCTTTTTCATTTATCCCTATCAACCTTATGTTGTTTTACTTTGTGTCATCTTGCAGGTGGTGAAAGGTTATTTCCTGATTTCTTTTTATTTTTATAAGATCTTTCCTGTTCACTGGCTGCAATCTTGTCTCGAGGTCTGAAATTCTATCTTCACATTCACTGAGGCAGATTTTACAACTTTCAATGGAATTTTTGATTTCCTGTATATCTCTTTGAATCTGCTTTATATAGTGTTTGTTTCTTACATTGTTTATCCAGGAATTCTATCTTTTTGTTTGGTTCCTCCAATTTTTTAACTGTGTGTTCTTTAGATATGTTCAGCATCTCCTTCATTTCTTTTATCATTTCTTCTTTAACCTTAGGGATTGTTTCTAGTTTGAATTACTTTAAAGCTTCCTGGAGTTGCTTCTTTATTTTGGTTACCATTATTTCAGGTATTTCAGGCATATGGCATGTATTTTCTTCTATGTACATTGTCCCTTGGCTTCCTTGGGATGGGCTGGATGTTTGAGACTGCATTATGGTCTTTTTTTTGTCATTTTCCTATATTTCTGTGTTTCAAGTGGTTTTATAAAGCTTCCCCTGGACATGTTGGAAATTGTCTCCTATGTCCTGGGCTCCTGGGACTCCTCTGGTAGTGTAGCTTCTTCCTTGGGCAGTGAGGCCCCCAGATTATAAGAAAGTTGCCAGGCTACTCTCAGATAGACTTAAAGCCTCCTCAAGCTACACAGCTCCTCCCTCTGGCAACCAAGCTTCCCTGAGGGAAAGAAGGCCATGTCCAGGCAATCTGAAATTCTGCTAAGCCCAATCTGTTGGGGCTGCAAGCCCAGTGGGCTCCCAATCCCCTAGAGTAAGGATCTCATACTCTCCTGGTGATTGGATGTTGTATAACCATCCAGCTTCTTGGGCAGCAAAACTCCCCAGGCTGATAGAGGGTCTCCCTATGCCCTAGGTAGGCCTCAAAATTCCTCAGCAGGGCTTTTCCCTCCTCCAGGTAGTAGCAGTAGTGCTGGAGTTCTCCAGGTTGAAAGAAGGTTACAGGCAAGGCCTGAGGAGGTTCCCACAGCTTGGCCCATTTCCCTCCTTTAGACGTGGCAGCTGCTGTGCCCTCCAGGTGAAAGAAGGCTGTCAACAAGGCCAGAATGGGGTCCTGTGGCTCGGCACAACTCACTCCTCCAGGTGAGCAGCTGCGATGTGCACCAGTTTAGTCTTTCTTTAAATAAAATTTTTTAAAAAAGATATCTTGACCACACCACTGGACACTGTGGTACACTGGTGTCACAGTAACCACTGCAGCAACAGCACATGAAGATGGTATTAAATGATATGATGTGCATTTGTACTGCTATAGGAAAACATCATAGACTGAATGGCTCGTATGCAACAGAAATGCATGTTTTGTAGTTCTGGGTGTTGGAAAGTCCAAGTTGAAAGCAAGATTAGATTTATTGTTTGATAAGAGCTTGACTCCTCACAAATAGATAATTGTCTTTTCACTTACAACCTCATGTGGTTAAAGAGTGAAGGATTACTTTGGGATTTACTTTATAAAATTACTAATCAATTTCCAAGGGCTGTGTGCTCATTGTTGAATTATCGCCCAAAGCTTTCACCTCCTAATGCTATCATTTTGAGGACTAGATTCTAATGTATGAATGTTGACAGTGGAGAGGAAAGAACATAAGTGTTTGTGCCATAGCAAAAGCTTCTTGCTTCATGGTTATAACCCTGAGGTATTGTTGTGCCCTGGGATTTGTTAATTGAATTAGATGCCACAAGAACTGCTTGCTATCTCCTAGAAAGCTAGAATGTTTCTTTGCCATGTAATATATATTTAGCAGATACTTCTGTCTGAGGCTTTCTTTGTTAAGATACTCAGACTGAGAATGAAGGGATACATTATACTAAACATTAAGGAATTTGAAAAGAAGACGTGGAAGAATTTTTGAGCTGTCTATCTTTGGAGAGTTTGCTCAAGTTCTCTGAATTTCAATGTCCTTCCTTAATAGATATAACTGAAGTAACAAGACTCATTTCACAGACCATTGACAAAATAGAGGAAAGACTAGGCAAAAATCGTCGCAGGTGTTTTCAAATATAGTAAAAGCACAATGACTATGATCTAATATTTATGCAGCAACTAATACTTATTCTTCTGCCTTTATTTTCTGAATAACACAAAATGTATTGCTTGGAAAGAACACCTGTAAACCCAAAGGACTTTATGCATTTAAATCTACACAAATGCAATGCAATAAATTTTTGAAAGAAAAAAATAAAATAGTTTCAAAACAGTTTACTTATGCTGAGAAAATTCCCAAGGAAAATTTGATTAAAAATATATACATATATAAAGATAAGAAAGTCTGAGAAATAACCTTTTAAAATTTTTCAGAATACCTACTAACCCTTAAACAGTGTTTTATAGATCCTAGAATGAAGATAGAATAACAAAAATTTTCTAAAACATCTTAGATAGTAATCTTATAAATGCTCAGTGCTTCTTATTACTCTAATAATGGTTCAAAACTAAAATCATAGTTGTATTTAACCCATTTTAGTATCATTTTATTCTAAAAAGCATTTAAAACAATGCATAAGGTTGGCACGGTGGTTTATGCCTCTCACCATTCCTCTCAGGAGTCTGAGGAAGGTGATCATTGCAAGTTTGAGATCAGACTGGGCTACAAAGAGAGCTCAATGCCAGCCTGAATTGAGTAGTGAGACCCTCTCCCAAAAAGACAAATAAAAGGGAAGGGGGAGAAATCATGAGGATTTATGTATAATGTAACTGAGTAAAATAGTGTCACACATTTAATGCATAATATTGTTATATTATTTTAAGTAATAATCAGCACAAACATATAAAGTAGTACAAAATGTGAAAATAGTCTCATGCAGTATCTAGCTGTGGTAAAATGCTTTAGTTACCATTAACTGGGAGGTTATCTTATGCCAAGAATGTGCTCTACTCTTTGTTTACACTAATGAAGAAAATCCTAAGAAAGTATTTAAAAATATATTGTAACCATTGCAGTGAATTAACTAAGGTTCATTTTGTGATATCCAGCTGAACTGTGTCAGCTTTGTGTATCAGGTTGAAGGCCCACTGGAAGATGCTGCCAGCAACATAAAAAGAGAACTGGAAGGGAAGATGTATGCTCTTAGTTCTGAAGAAACTTGTCACCCTGAATATCCTGGTGTGAACTCACTGCTCATCAGAGGAGCTGGAGTCCTTGCTCTCCCAGAGGTTCTGTTTGAGGGAATTTGGTCCTTACTTGGAGCTTCACTCCCTGGATCCAGTGCAGATCTCTGAGCCTGCTGGCACAGATTCTTCCTCCCCCTGGCATAGATTTTCTGGCTTCCACCACTGACCTTTGGGCCTTCCCAGGGTAGATCTGTGAAACAGACTCACATGAGACATTGTCCTGGACTCTAGACCTCCAGCCGGACTCATGGAGGACATGTTCATGGATTCTTCTGGATTCTGTGGGATCAGGCCCTCAACTGGGTTCTTTAGGTCTCTTGTGTGTGGACTAATTTGCTGCACTGTTGCATTTGAGTCTTTGGATAAATATAATAAATGAACCCTATAAACTATGTGTCTTGTATTAAATCTTCACCCTTGTAAATCCGTACTACAACACACAGTAGGTTTTTAATCATGAAGCGCAGCAAGATGAATAATTTGTTCAAGATGAAATAGTGTATGTTTATAATAGGATGCAAAAGAAGCTTTCTGGTGCTACAGCACATATGTATAACCATTTAAATTAGAAAACAGCAAGAAAGAAAGAGTAGAAAAAAAGTTCAAGGAAGAAATGAAGGAAGGAAGGAGAACAGGAAGGAAGAAGCCTGTCCCAAAAGGAGAACAATTAAATTCAGGCATGTTGAATTCAATGTCTTTTGCACAAGATCCATCATATTTGTCTGAAAGAGCTAATCCGTAAACAAAAAGACTGAATTTATGTGGGAATTTAAGTAGGTGGAACTTTAATTTTAACTGATTTAGTACATTTTATTGCGCTTTTATCCATCAATTTATTTCTCCTCTTTGTTTTTCCCTTACCCCATTTATTGAGGTTCTTTATGTCAATTTTTATAGAATCATTTGTCTTCATTAAAAAATGGAGATTTGGAATTAATAAGAGTGAAATTTCATTTAATTTATGAAAAGTAATTAGGAGTGAAATTTGAGATAAATTTATGTTAAAATGAATTATAAGTGGTTTCATGAATGATTATATGTGAATTATCTGTATGATTTTTTTCACAACTTGGATTTGGTATTGAGGCCAATTGTAGTGAATATAATACTTTCCCAAGACATTTTAAACTGTATATATCCAAGGAAACTGCTGTTGTCAAATATTTAAATATAACTTTTGTTACAGTGAAACAACATATTGCATTCTATTTAAGTAGAGAATGACTTTTATGAAATAGTACATACATAGTAATACTTCAGTTCCTGAACAGTTATATTTGCAAACAATTTGGTTCACAAGTGTTTAACAAATTTTGGTTTCCATTCACAAACTACACATCGGGTGACAAGCACAAACATGGACATCTTTCCCATACAAACAGAACACAGCCATCTCACCCAAAATGGTAAAGCAAGTAAGCTCACTTCCTGAACTTAGGTACCACTGTATGTTATAAATACAGACAGATATAGAGTAATCAAATCAGAGAAAACAAGAGCTAGCCACGACCATGAGCAACATTGCTTTCAACCGTATTGATAATAAATTAAGTATTTCCCTTGAAACAATTGATAAGTTTAAATTGTGTATTTATGTACAATCACAGAAAAGCAGAGATTTGGCATTTAGAGCTGTTAAAATTACAACATCAGATATTAATGCCATTGGTTATAAAATATGTTTTCTGTATTCAAAATAATCAAACCAGTTCATATTGTCATTTTAATAAAATAATTAGATATTGATACAACCCATCATATATTTTAGATTTTATTGTAGTTAAACATATTAACAGAAAATACAGGATCATATCAATTTTAGTAAGTATCTTATCCAAATATCAACATCTCTGAAACTGAGGTGATTCTTTTATCTAACAACTCTGCTGTGGTAAACTGATATTTTTCACCTCTTTTTGGTGATCCTTTTAGAACACAAAGTAAAGAAGCACGGGTGGAGTCAGGCAGAGCTACAAAGGGAAAACATTTGACTAATCTAGGGAAAAGGTGATCACAATGTAGACCAACTGGCAATAAATACTAATATTCCAATTATACTTTGTGAAGTTACATTTCAAGATATTATGCATCTTCACATTCACAATTTCTGTAGTTATAAATTTATTTGCTAAAACTGTTTGTAAACCCCAAATAAATACCTTTATAGTACTCTCTTGGACATTTGTGTACATGCACAGGCTAGAGAGAAATCAGAGTTGCCTAACTTATACATTTCCAGGTGAGAGCAAACATAATGCGTTAGTTTCCTGTGTCAAGTGTCATACAGTTAACAAATCTTTCTACAATGTATTTAGTGCTACAGTTTTCACATTTTCAGGCTTTTCATTTATTATTCTGGTGTGTAAAAATCCTATACAGGGCTGAAGAACTACATGATACTACTGCGTCACAGAAATCTGTGTTGTAACTTTGGAACAAAAGACCTGAGGAAGAGCACTTATCAGGCATGAGGTATTACTGTGTGCTAAGTTCAGGGTTAATGAAATAGCATTATATTTCAGAATAAGTGCCCTTATCCAGAAACAGACAGCCAAGGTGATAAATTCATCAGCTAACAAAACTATTGTGAACAGAAGTTCACAGAAATATAATTCTGTATTTTCCTTTGAAGGAGTGATTTGACACTTTATATAATTGGCTACTGTGAATAAGAAGAATTGAGTGTATTCTCACTTCATGTAGAGTAGGAGGAAAAGAATGAGAAAAACTTACTCCAAGGTGTATGTTATAAAATAAAGTGATAAGGTTGTCATCCACGATTGTGAAGTGTGAGGTGTATGAAGTTTGTTTGAGAATGGAAAGTAAGAGGTTGTTTTTGTCATGTTGAGTGGAGATGGTTATAAAAAGATTATATAAACAAATAGAGAGTTTTGAGTTGTAGAGTACTTGACTGAAATTATGAACTGTGCATTCTTTAAAACAAGAATGGGTTGAAAAGATCACATCTAGATACAATAATGATAGAAAGCACTGAATGTAGTTCAAAAAGAAGAGTCAAATAAATTTTAGAGAACTTAAAATATTAACTTAAATTTTGTCACACGTCAGAATGAAAGGAAAAACAATCAACAGAGACTGAAATGGAGCAATCAGGTATAATGAAAACAAAGAGAAATTTGATGTCTTGGAAGTCAAGTTAAAAAAATAGTCACTGCTGTGTATTAAATCAGAAAAAGTGAGGACATGCAATTCCCTATTGGATTTAGTAGAATTAAAGCATTTATCGTCAAATATAATACAGATTGGAATGTGTTCAAGAGAGAATAAAGGAAATTATACAGAATTTTGTGATGAAAGAGAATAAACAAGTTTAGACTTACAAGGTAAGAGCGGTGAAACGCATGTCTACATGTGTTATTTTTAGAGGAAGGAAAAAATCATGTCTGCATGCTGATGGAAAAAACCTCAAGAAGAGTTGTTTAAAAAGGAATGATGTAATAAGACACACAAAGAGAATTCCTGAGCAATGTCTTTAAGTAAATGAGTAAGGATGTAAAATTTAGATTGATCATCATCTTTACCAGTGAGTGAAACAGAAGAAAAGACAAGGCTGTCATCTCTAATGAATACAAAGGACATATATTAAAGTACATTTAAAGATAAATCTAAATTTGTTTACTTGATGAGTTTTTCACTCATATCTAATGACACAGAGTAGACACAGTTGAATCTCACTCAGTAGGTGTGTGATTTTGCCAAGAGTGATGCGGTTCGTAGAAGGAGTGTTGAAAAAAAACTGCTGAGAAGTAATTGTGATGTGACCAGGCACCATAGTCTGATGGGCCTCTAACCTCTGTAAACCTTAAAACTTACTGGGAGCATGAATTCAAAGCACAAGAAAATAGAGAATAGAGGTAGAAAGTGAGTTAGAAAATAAGTGAAAGGAAGTTGAAGTTATGTTACCTGTTTCATTTGGCAACCAATAAAGAGGACTCCTGATCTCATGGAGCATAGAATTTCAGCTGACACTGAGGGAGAATAAAGGACTTTTATCATGTTTACACAAGTCTGACTGAGTTGTAAATGTCCCTGCTTTGGCTGAATAACTGGTATTTTGTGGCACAGAGTCTGTGGTAAATGGGTACTTTACTAACAAAGGAACTTTCTGAGAGTGGTTGGTGCACATTTGTAAATTCTTGGGAAGTTCAAGCTGGAGATTCACAAGGATGAGACTGCCTGGATACCTTAGCGATACTATGTCTAAAAATATAGTTTCCAGCAGGGTTATGGTTGTTGATAAATGATAGAATGCCTGCCTTGTATACACTAGATATTGGGCTTCATGTCACTCCTCTATCTGTTTGCCTCTATTTGAGTTAATTACATAAAATAAAGAGAATATGTTAGATTTTATTAATTCAAATCATTGATATTTGTTACTGAGACAAAATATTTGGCACACTCAAACTAAAACTTTTTTGGGTCATGGTTTCAGAGGGTTCAGTTCATAGTTTACTGTCTCCAAAGAAAAAATGGCAAAGAGTAAGAGGGTGCCTAATCAGTGGCATCCTGGAAGAAAGTGAGATAAGGGAGGATTTGGTAAAATTATGTCCCTCCAGATTAGTACTCCACTACCCATCTCTTCTATACATGTCCCACTCCCTGAAAGTGTATTAAGCTATGGACTAACTAGTGGATTAGTCTACTAAGGAGACTGATCCAATCACCATTTAAAAGTCCAATCTCTGAAAACATGAGAATTTTAGGGAGTTTAGATTTAAACTATAACAATTTTATTTAAACTGGGGTTTAAATAAAATTAATCAGTAAAATCAAACAATTAACATCAAAATTCCAAATTTAGATCAAATATGTATAAGGAAAAGACAGTATCCTTTGCCTTATAATTTATTTTTAATTTTTCACTAATCCCTGTTTGCTGTACATAAATATTGCATTCATCATGGGAAGTAGACATGAGCATAGAATATTTTATATGCCCTTCCTTTCATTACTTTTCCCACCTAATAACTTAAGAAATATGTGGAGAACAGAGAATGTTAAAATATGCCTTGCTATAGGTGTAATTCATAGCTGTGTAACTGAATACCCTGGCTGTTCTTTTCCTTTCTGTGGTAAGACTGCAGGTCTTACACACTTAAAAAAATAAAAACAAGAGGAAAAGTAGGAAAGAAAGAAAGAAAGAAAGAAAGAAAGAAAGAAAGAAAGAAAGAAAGAAAGAAAGAAAGAGAAAGGGAGGAAGAAAGGGAGGAAGGAAGAAAGGAGAAATAAAGACCAAAATCTGAAGAGCAAAATCTGGGAAAAATAACTAAAGTTTTAAAAAAGAAATTAATTTTAAAAAGTAATATTTAAATAACCAAAATTAAAATAAAATGCCATTTTAGCTTTGTCCTCAAATTTTCCAAAACAGAAATATATTAGTTTTAGTTTATGTGAAATGCATTGTAAACTGACCCACAATATATGAGAAAAAAAAATTACAATACACACAAATACTTATACTGCTCATAAGACAATATGGCAACATTTGCACCAGTTCCTTTAGAATATTATTTTCTTTTACATTTACTAGAAGAAAGTTGCAAAGTCCCAGTATATTTAATAATATAAAATTGGATTATCAACAAGCAGGAAAAATTTATGAACCTATGACTCCCATTGCTCAAGAAACTATAAGGGTTTTAGAAACTCTTTGCTAAGAATGGGAAACAAACAACTAGATACAAAAACAAAAAGGTATATTTTTGTGTTGTAAATCACAGCACCACAACTCCTAAGTAGTCCCTGAGTATATGTTAAACAATATTGTGTTAAACTTGAGCAAGCAATGCAAAATTAAATGTTACTTAATAATACTAGAGGAAAATATTTCAAAAATTTCTAGAGTTTTGAGGGCAATGTACACATACAAAGGTGACAATAGAACAGATGATTAAGAATTATAACTAATGAGAAACATATTATAACTAATGAGAAACATGAGGGAAAAATCAAAAGGTTACAAAAAGAAATAGTCAAGAGTATGATATCTCCTACTTTTTAGGCATCATGACAATAGCCATGCAAGGAGATATTTCAAAGAATTTCATAAAGTCACTGATGACAGCCAGTAGTAAAATATTATTTGATGCCATAATTTACATAGGCATGATTTTTGTTCAGATCACTTAGAAATTTAATAATTACAGTTTCTGAGCAGAGAAAAGAAACTTTACTGTTAACAATAAGTTAGTTCAATTTAGAGAAAATGAAGTTTTTCTATTATTTTAAATAAAAATGATATTTTTATTTTATAGAGAATATTTTAATACTTTTTTAGAATAGTAATTTATATCAAAGATAGGAAAACAGTCTAATATATAAAAAGTCTCTCAAGAAGAAGTTAAAAGAAAGGTACTAAATAAGGTCAAACATTGGGTTCAATGATTTGGCTAATCAATGAATACTAGGATGATTTTTAAGCTCAAGTATGTTTAAAATGATTAAATGATCTGTGATATTAAATATGCAAATATTATTTCCAAAATCATAAAAAGCTCCATTAATATTACCCTCTGTTTGGTGTAACTTATAGCAAACCAAATGCAATATATATTTTTATAGTGTTTACTTGTTACATAATTATTATGCTATTCAATAATAAATAAGAATAAAACACTTTGATTAGTTTACATCATAGTATTAATTTGATACTTATATTCATGTTCTTCTAATTAACTAATATATGCTAGTCAAACAATTAAAAGATTTTTCATGTGTTCAGAAGCTTCCACACACATACATATAATTTTGTCAATACTGAGATTTACATATATGAAAATTAAATGGGGCTCATATTTGTTCATATATAGGTTCCATATTAGATTTAGCCTCATGGGATTATAATTATTTACATTGTAAAACACATTTTAAATACTATTTGAAATGACAAATATGTTTCTCTTTCAATTCTTAACTCTTTGAATTGAGTTTGCTTGTGCAAAAGGGCTGGTTTATTTTGGACATTTTATGATTCTAATTGACCATAAACACTGTTTGAGCTTGTCTAGTCTTAATCATTATCTTGAATTTTGTGTGAGGACAGGGAGAATAAATTCTGTAGTAATATATAGTGAATATCCCAAAAGCTTTGGAGAAAATGGAGTATATAATTCTATTGAATTTGCTACAAGAAAGAGAGAGAGAGAATTTATAGTTATCCTAAATTTGAAATTTTTGGGTTGTTGCATATGCTTATGACATGCTTTTTCATATTAAAATGGTCTACATTTTTGTCAAATGCCTAGATTCTGAAGGCTAGATTCAACCGATGCCTAGATTCTGAAGGCTCTAAATATTCCTTTTGTTCTTAAATTTGATGATCATCAATAGAGAAAGGTGCTCACTACCAATTCTCATATCAAAATCTCTCTTCACCAGTCTCTACTATGCAATGATATGTTGTTTTCAAATATTAGGATTTACCTTTGGTTTTCAAGATATACAATGATGTGCCACATTGCAAAATGAGTATTATAATCTCATACAACAGCTGGACCTCATCAAAATGCACCATCTTTCACTGCCTAAAATAACTAGCAATGTACAAGTTAGAAATGTGAAAGTATTTCCATACTTATGTTGAACTCATTTCATATTTTAATTTTTTCTCTTGGGGCATTGTGTCATCTGCTTTAATTAGATAAAAGGAAGAAGAAGAAGATGCAATAAGTCAACATGAAAGAGTTGTATAAATTAAACACCATTGATTTTCAACTCTTTCCAAAATAATTTTATTTGCTCTTAAATATGATTTCTTAAAACAAAATGTCAGAACCTCAATATTAACATTTAACTTGTTGCGTACACATTAGAAAGGGGAAAAAACATCCTGAGGTACAGATACTGCCATCAATATGATTAAAAGGTCAATAATTCAAAGTCAGAGGTTGGTCTTAGAAATCCTAACTAATAACTAGTTAAATGATGATTGCTTGTTAAAATCAGGGCATTTTTAAAAATGCATTTAGAAAGGTTCCTTGGGGGATTTGCATTCCTAAAGATAGCAGAGCAATGAGAGATTGAAATTTATAGACAATTATGGAAAATTGCATTGTCTGTTTAAATAAAATATACTATACTAAAAGTTATACTGATATTAATCACTTTTAAACTACCTTCTTTTACTTCAATCACACTTATTTCATCATTCTTGAGACTTTGAAGCATTGATGGAAATCTTCGTTCATGACTGTCTTTAGTTGCCAGGCCCTGGTTGCCTAATGTTCTGAATTGATTCAAAACATTTACCTTCTATGGTCATTTTGACTTTGAAGAGCCACTAGTCTCAGCCACTAGTGAGTGAATGTCACATTTTTCAAAATCTGACATTCCATTGGATGGACCAGGGCAGCAGCATTCACTGTAATTTTTGATCAGCTAGTGTATAATTTTCCATTAAAAAACCTATTTCATTGCTCAACAAATCTTTTTGACTACATATCGTATCATATTTTATTGTTTTAGACTTGAGTTTCAAAATAGTCCATCATTTATAGGGATGATTTGCTGAAGAATATCCTGAATGATTCCCTGAGGGAGCAATTATAATTGTTTCAGGAGAGTAAGTAAGACTAGAAAATGTACCCATGTCACAGGTCACATTAAATACAGCCTTGTCCAGCTGTGTGTTAGAAGATAACTGTGGGGAAATTGAAGGTACAATTTCAGTTGTATTTGCAGTTATTGATTTAAGCCATTAGTTTTGAATAGAAATGTTCAATTTGGGTTGAAATGCCCAAGAAGCAGCCTGTTTTCCTAGCCAACCCTTAACTCCATCTCTACAGCTTCAGAGTAGTGGACTAAAAAAAGTTCAAACACTGTTTTGGTTACCATTAAGTGACAGCTTTCCCTTTTTCACCTCTTCAGCCAAGCAACCTGCAGTCATCTGTAAAACCTGAAGAAAAAAAAAAAAAAAAAGTCTCTTAATGCTAAAGACATCTGTCTGCACATTTAGCAAGCAAGCTTCCCTGAATTCTTGGCAGCAAACACACTAGTATAATAATTCCAAGAACTTTTCTGATCATAACTTTCCCCAAAACTAATCAATACAGCTATGTAAGTGTAATTCATTCTGAAATATGCTATTGTCACTTTATGGGAAAAGTCATGCTGCTGGTTTAGAAACTGAAAAGGAAAACAATTCTCAGGAATTACTCTCCTATTTTTGGCCAGATGTGTTGGAGCACACCTGGAAACCAACCACTCAGGAGGAGGTTGAGGTAGGATAATCACCATGGATTTGAGGCCATCTTGAGCGACATAATCAGTTCAAAGCCAGTATGAACTAAAGAGCAAAACCGTTTTCAAAGAAAATCATTCTGCTATTTTTCTTATACATAGTTATAACTTATGGTTAAAATGTTTGCCTCCTTTGGAATCATTCACACCTTTTGGCTTTAATAAATGTAGGCATTAAGCAAGCAGTTTCAAAACAACAAAGTACTTTCCCACTCTTCTCTTAAATTGATAAAAAAAAAAATGTGGGGTTTGATAGAGGACTAGAGCTCAGAGTGAGTTAATGAAAAATTTTAACCTCTGGACACTTCCTTTATTTCTAGGATAAACATATGACCAAAGCAGATTCAAATAATACCAGCAGTTAGACTCTGGACAATAGATGTAAGACATATTGCTTTTTCCCTTCTTAATTGGAGGGAATAACGAGGCCTTTCGGGGCACATTACCATGGGTGATCAGCATATGGAGTTTAGAATTTAGCCACCTTTCAACAGGCAGTAGAACACAGACAGAAAAGATAGATTAATACTTGATTATACTTTTGACATTTAATTTTTTTTCCTGAAACAAAGTGTATGTCCACATTCTTCATTAATATGACTAAGCAATTTCTCTTGTTCAGCCAGTTATGGATAATTTTTTATCCCTTACTATGAAAACTATCTTAAGTGATATAGGAACTTATATTGAACATGAAATGGAAAATAAAAGCTTGAGCCTCAAATCTGGCAATGTTTAAGTACTCTCACACAGTTCATGAGTAGATTGGCAAGAGAGTTCTGCGGGAAATTCAACTGAGTCACAAATTTTTCCAGCAAATGCCATGTGGCTTTTATCAACCAACACTCAAATTTTATCACAGGGTATACTAAGTAATATTTTAAGATAAAGACAAAATGCAATTATAATCATCATTTTTTAGAGTAAAGTGCACCTTAGAAAAACTCAATTCAAGTATTTGTGAATCCAGCCTGCAATTATAGAGAAAACAAACATTATTGAGAAACTGCAGAGATTTTGAGAACTTTCTATTTTTTTGTTGTTAAATATGCAAAACTCTTTTGGGTGTGAAAGAAATATCAGCAAAATGTTTCCATTTCCCTCAGAAGTGAAAGAGAAATATTTAATATTCCAGGTTACATGAAAACAAAGTATCCTTACATGCATTTTTCCCTAAGTGTCTCTTATAAACAACCAAACTTTGAAAATTGTTACTACCCAACTACATATTGTTTTAATTAATGAAAAGTCATAATAGTGAACATATTTAATTAGGCACCTCTTATTTCTCAATGATATATCATTGTGATTCTTCTTTGATCAGATATAACTGGATAAATTATTTTCTCTAAAGATGCAGGAGACGCAAACATTCTGGATATGCAACTTATACACATTATACATATAAATGATTTATTTTATCTATACACTGTATATTGAAAATCATGATCAAGCACTGGCCCAGCGTGGTGGGTCCTGAGCAGGCCTGCAATGGCCTCCGGCTCACAGCCAACTTGGCAGACTGGGGTTCTAAGCAGCAAGCGGGCACCATTGGTTCCAGAGGCTGAGCAGCCTGGGGTGAGTGACCTGCAATTTCCCCTGAGCCCAGTAGTTTGGGACCCTCCCTCAGCCCCAGAGAGGGAACTTAGCAGTTTCCGGGTGCACTGGACAAGCATGAAGGTTATTGAGCAGGCGTGCCCCACACCCAGTTACCCTCTCTCAATCTGGGGAACTAGGTGGCCAGAATCCCAGGAACAGAGAGCATAGAAGAGGATTTCCAACAACCCTGAGAAAGCCTTAGAATAACACTTGAAACACTTCACACACAGAAATATAGGAAAATGACAAAACGAAAAACCAAATTACAATCTCAAGCCTCCAGTCCCTCTCAAGAAACCTTAGGAGTGATGTTCATAGAAGAAAATATATGGCATACACCTGAAATATTGGGCATAATAGCAACTGAAATAAAGAAGCAACTAGGGAACCTTTAAAGGAATTCAAACTACAAATAATCTCCCAGGCAAAAGAAGAAATGAAGGAGATGATGAAACATAACTAAAGAAAACACAGTTAAAAAAGTTGGAGGAACTAAACAAAAAGGTAGAATCCTTGGATGAACAATATAAGAAGCAAACAGAGTTCGTAAAGCAGATGCAAAGAGATATACAGGAAATCAAAAATTCCATTGAAAGTTTTAAAAACCACCTCAATGAAAGTGAAGACAGAATTGCAGACCTCAAAGACAATATTGTAGCTAGTGAACAGGAAAGGAAAGATTTTTACAAAAGGAATCAGGAAAAAACAATTCAACAACTGCAAAATAATGCAAAGAAAAACAACATAAGATTGATAAGGATAAATGAAAAAGAAAGGGACAATATAAAGAATGTCAAGATGATATTTAGAGAATTAATAGCTGAAAATTTCCCAAACATGAGATTGGAAACCGACATCAGGATCAGAGAAGCATATAGAACTCAAAATAGTCATAACCAAAATAAAACTACACCCAGACATATAATAATCACCATCCCAGAAACCCAACATTAGAATATTAAAATCTCTCATAGAGAAAAGGCAGATCACTTATAAAGGAAAATCTATTAAAATCACAGCAGACTTCTCAGCACAAACAACAAAGTCAAGAAGAGCACGGAGTGAAGTATTTCAGATCCCAAAGGAAAATGATGTCCAGCCTAGACTGATGGACCTTGAAAAACTGTCCTTCAAAATAGATGGAGAAGTAAGATACTTCCATGACAAAGAATTTCATGATCACCAAGCCAAACCTGCAAAAAATATTGAAAGTTTAGATACACTTAGGAAAAAACCACTAGGCAAAGCAGACAAACAGAACCGAAAGATAAAGATGCTACAATTCAAAGATAACAGGTCAATAATAAACCAACATATAACAGTTATAACCATTAGATAAATGGTCTCAATGCACCAATGGAACTGGCAGAATGGAACAAGAAACAAAATCCAACCACATGCTGTCTACAAGAAACCCATCTAACCCAAAAGGATACTCACAGACTGCAAGTCAAAGGATGGAAAACAACACTTCATGAAACAGGAACGCCCCCCAAAAAGTGGGAATAGCTATTCTGTTTGCAGACAATGTGAACTTTAAACCAACAATGATCAGAAGAGGTAAAGATGGTCTCTACATACTGGTTAGGGGAAAACTTCAGGAGGAAGAGATAACTATCTTAAATAAATATGCATCAAATTCCAGAGTACTGAGTTATATAAAACAAGTATTACCAGAAATGAAAAATCAAATTAGCAGTGACACAATTGTAACAGGAGACTTTAACACATGATTGACACCAAGGGACAGATAAACCAGATAGAAAATCATCAAAGAAATAACAGAACTGAATTATACCTGTGAACAAATGGACTTGATAGACATATACAGAGTGTTCTATTCAACCACATCAGAATTCACATTCTTCTCAGCAGTAGATGGGTCATTCTCTAAAACAAACCATATATTAGCTCACAATAGCTTTTGAATTTAAAGAAATGCAAAAGAAATTATCCCTTGCATGTTATTGGATCATAGTGCTATGAAATTAGAAATTAATGATAAAAGATACTACAAAAATCTACCAAACACAGGGAAACTGAATAACATGCTCTTGAGTAATCAGTGGGTCACAGGAGAAATTAAAGAAGAAAGTAAACAATACAGACAAGCAAACGAAAATACAAATACAAATTACCAGAATCTGTGAGATGCAATGAAAGCCGTCCTCAGAGGAAAATTTATTGCACTGAGTTCCCACATCAGGAAAACAGAACAAATACAAATAAATAACATGATGTTACACCTCAAACATCTAGAAAAAGAAGAGCAAGTCTAGCCCAAAGCCAAAAGAAGAGAGGAAATTATAAAAATCAGAGCAGAAATTAGTGCAACAGAGACTAAGAAAAGAATCCAAAGAATCAATGAATCAAAGAGTTGGTTCTTTTAAAGAACAAATAAAACTGATAAATCCCTAGCCAATCTTATTTTAAAAAGGGAAGAATAAGATCAATTTCATGCAATAAGAAATGAAAAAGGTGAAGTCACTACAGACTATATAGAAATACAGAAGATCATCAACACCTATTTTAAGAACCTCTACTCTCACAGTTTTGATAATGCAGAAGAAATAGAATGCTAGAAACATATGAAGCACCAAAGCTAGGTCAAGAAGATGTTAAACTGCTGAATAACCCAATTTCTCTTAATGAAACTGATAAGGTAATTAAGTCCTTAACTACAAAGAAAAACCCAGGCCCAGATGGATTCACTGCAGTGTTCTACAAGAAACACAAAGAAGACTTAATGCTGACAGTCCTCAGAATCTTCAATAAAACTGAAAGAGAAGCAATCCTTCCTAAGTCATTCCTGGAATCAAATATTACTCTAGCACCAAAACCTGAGAAAGACTCAACTAAAAAAGAGACAAATATATATAGACAAATCTATAGACAAATCTATAGACAAATCTCCCTAATGAACAAAGATGAAAAAATCCTGAATAAAATATTGGCAAATAGGATGCAGCAAATCATCAAGAATACTATACACCATGACCAAGTGAGATTCATCCCAGGCAGGCAGGGATGGTTCAACATATGTAAATCAATAAATGCAATCCACCATATCAATAAAGCCAAAACTAAGAATCACATGATCATTTCTATATATGCAGAAATAGCTTTTAATAATGACCAACATTCATTTATGATAAGAACCTTACAGAAAATTGCAATAGATGGTCTTTACCTCAATATAATAAAGGCCATGTAGGATAAAACAAGAGCCAATATCATACTAAATGGTCCAAAACTGAAGGCCTTTGCCTTAAAATCAGGCACAAGACAAGAATGTCCCTTATCACCAGTCCTATTTAATATAGTAGTGTAAATACTAGCCAGAGCAATTAG
Source organism: Cavia porcellus (assembly GCF_034190915.1). Lineage (NCBI taxonomy): Eukaryota > Metazoa > Chordata > Mammalia > Rodentia > Caviidae > Cavia > Cavia porcellus. The sequence goes on from NW_026947497.1 coordinate 32,454,298, forward strand.
AGAAGACAGATAAATTAAATGGGTAAAGATAGGAAAAGAAGAAGATAAATTATCGTTGTTTGCAGATGACATGATACTCTACATAGAAGACCCCCAAAACTCCATTGAAAGACTCTTAGGTATAATACATAAATTCAACAATGCAGCTGGATACAAAATCAGTACTCAAGTATCGATAGCATTCCTATATACTAACAACAAAATCAAGACAGTGAAATAAGAGAAGCCACACTCTTCACACTAGCAACCAAAAAATTGAAACATTTAGGAATTACTCTCACAAAAGAAGTCAAAGACCTATACAGGAAAATAATAATACACTGAAAAAAAGAAATTGAAGAGGTTCTCAGAAAACGGAAAGACATCCCTTTCTCATGGATAGGAAGAATAAATGTTGTGAAAATGGCCATTCTCCCAAAACTGTTATACAGATTCAATGCAATCCAATTAAAAATATCATCAACATACCTCATAGATCTTGAGACATCACTCCTAAAATTCATCTGGGGTGAGAAGAGGCCTAGAATTTCAAAGACCATTCTAATCAGCAAAGGCAAGGCAAGAGGCATCACAATCCCTGACTTGAAGTTATACAACAAAGCAACCCTAGTAAAATCAAATGGTACTAGAATCAAAACAGAGCCGAAGATCAATGGAATAGACTAGAAGATAAAACCACAACTACAAACACACTCAAACACCTTATCTTTGATAAAGCGGCCAAACAGGTTCACTGGAAGAACAACAGTCTCTTTAATAAACGGTGTTGGAAAAACTGGCTCTCCATTTGCGAAAATTAAAACTAGACCCTATCACCACGTTCTAAATTAAAATCTAAAGGACCAAATATCTGAATATTAAAACAGAAACACTAAATGTATTGGAAGACAAATTGGGTAAAAAACTTGAAGACATATGGGAAGGTTGAGAATTCATGAACAGGAATAAAACCACATGGGAAATACTTTCCTGAATCAATACTTGGATCACCTCTTATTAAAAAGTTTCTGCATATCAAAAGAAATCTCCAGCATAGGGAAAAGAAAACCTACAATCTGGGAAAAAATGTCTTAGTGAACTGTCAGACAAAGGACTTCTGTCTAAAACACATAGAGAATTAAAAATATCAAACCCCCAAATTCAAAGTTCCAATCCAAAAATGGGCATCTGAGATGAATACACAATTCTCAGATGAAGAAATACAAATGGTAAATAAATACATGAATACATGCTCATCATCATTACTCATAAGAAAAAATGCAAATTAAAACCACACTGAGATTCCATCTCACCCCTGAAAGAATGGCCAGGATTAAGAAAACCACCAACCACAAATGCTGGAGAGGCTGTAGGGAAAAAGAATTTCTCCTGCACTGTTGGTGGGAGTGTAGACTGGTGCAACCATTGTGGAGGCCAAACTGGAGATTTCTCATAAAGCTGTAAGTGGAAGTGCCATTTGTTCCAGCTATTCCACTTCTATGCATACTCCCAGAAGAACTGAAAGCATCATACCACAATGATATATGTCCACCCATGTTTATAGCAGCACAATTTGTAATAGCCAGATCTTGGAAACAATCTAAGTGTCCCTCAACTGAGGAATGGATAAAAAAGTTGTGGTATTTTTATACAATGGAGTACTACTCAGTTATAAAGAAGGATCACATTGAGATATTTATAAATAAATGGGTGCAGCTTGTGACCATACTCATAAGTGAAATAAATCAATCTATGAATACCGAATAGTTTCACTAGTGTAATAAATGATTTAAATACATAAAAGTATGTGGTAATCATTATTCCCCATTATACTGCTTTTAAGTCTTATAAAGTTTTCACTCATTAGTTGGAATGTTTTTATCCTAGGCTGTTTCATTTTATTGTCTGTGATGATATGAACAGCTATTTTGAAGAAAAGACATAATAGCTAGTGCTGATTTAATATCATCTTGTTTTGAAGTCATATCAAGCTGTTATTCTACTGTCTCCATTGGTTTTATCATGTATCTTATTGGATTTTATTATATGTGATAGTATAAACAAAATTGTTTATAGTCAAAGAGATTATTTACTAACCATTGCTCGCTTTCTGTTAGCTGGTCCTAAATGCACTGTAATACTTTCATCCTCTTTAATGGTTTCACACTGTCTTGATATGTTTGATACTATAGTATACGAAGTTATACTCAAATATTTCAAGGAAAGAGACACTATGGCAACTACAATTATGTTGGGTTATCTTGTGGTGAAACATTATGTTGCTTAAATTGTTCTATTCTGACCTGTATTGTTATGTTGTTATGTGCTCTTTTATCTCAATCTCCCCCCCCCTTTAAAAAAAAAGTTTTTTTTTATTTTTTAAGAGAAACTTTTTAAAAAATATAGCAGGATATATTATAGTAACTTTTTTCATTTCCTATTAACTTGATTTGAAGCCCTGTATTGCTTTCACCATCTTGTTTTGACTGATTTTACTCTATTCTGTTTTGTTTGATAGTATCAAGTTTGAAGGTATAGGCAACTACTTTGAAGGCAATAAAATCCACTATGATGCCCATTTTGGTTGGACTATTATCTTCTTTTCAAGTCCTGCAATGTCTCCAATGTTTAGGTTTTATTCTTTTGGTCTGTACTGTTTTGTTCAATTTTATTATACCTGATGATACAGGCAATTGTTTTTAAGGTAGCAAGATGCACAATGGTAACCATTGTTCATTACCTTGTATTCTGTTTTTACATCATGTACTATGTCCATCCTTTGTTTTAACTGACCCTGGTTTGTTTTGTCACATTTGGTTTTATTCTCTCCAAAAAAAATTAATAAGAACCATGGTAGTAATAAAACCCAAAGTGTATAAATGTTATTGTAAAAAAGAGAGGAAAAGAAAATGCTCTAAAGGATACAACTGCAAGTGTGTTTAGGTGTGTAAAATAAATGATCATATTACTAAGTTTTTGTTGGATCACTGAAAACAAGTGTTTGCAGTCTCACTGTTTGAATGTCTACTTTGTATGCTTTAATTTTGTAACTTGAACAACTATTTCTAAGATGACAATATGTAATCTATTAACTAGTGATTTCTTACTGTTTTTTTTTAAATTCTGTGTTACTTGTACCCTTTTACTGTTTTGATTTTTTTCTTTAAATAAAATTTTAAAAAATTAAAAGAAAAAGAAAATCATGGTCAAATATAATATGTGAAGCTAATGCATTGTCATGTTAAAATAAGTCGATATTATTATGTAACTTACACTTAGCAAAGTTACTTTAAAAATTTAGTGTAGGTGTTCGGATTTATGACCTGAGTCAAATGCATGATACACAGGTTTCCTCCTCATCATTTAACAACAGCTTCACATACTTTGGATAACACTTCAAATGTTTCCACAAGAGAGTTGCTGATTTCTCTGTATCTGTTTTTCAGGTTAAAGATGGATATCAATTGGAAGCTTATAGGTTTAAGTTTTCAGGGTTTCAGGCATTGAACGCTGGCTCATGAGAGCTTAGTTTCAGCTCTGAATAAAATAAATGTGTGGTGATGACAAGCACTCACTTTTCAAATGACACACTGTGAGGCACAGCAATTAGCTTCTTTTTTACTCCCATCCCTTAATATTGAAGCTGATTTGCTTTCTTCTAAAGGAAAACAGCTGTTACATAATGATACTGACTCAGTGTCCACACGACTTCTACAGTCCAATACCTCACCTAAACTGAGAAACATCTCCATCCTGAGTGTCGAAAGTTTCATCGTTTCCACTTCTGGGTCGATTTGCTCTAGAGTCCCTTGGTATAATGTGATGCTTTGCAGAATGTCCTGATGGTGGATCAACAACTTTGTACATGCTGAGGTATCAACAAGCCAAGGATCTGTGAACAGGAAGTGTAATCATTGCTAATCTCAGTCATGATGGACTGCTGTCTCTTTCAGAATGCTGGTGAGCTTCTCCAGTCACTCGAGCCCAGTTAATTTCTAAGTACAGCTTTATGTCTGAAACATAGTTTTGGGCGGGGTTGCTAGCAAAATGCATGACTAGTGGAGACAGCAATGAGGTCACTCACTGTTCATGAACAGAATCCCAAGCTATGCTGCACCCACTGCAGTAGCTCTGCCAGGGCTGCTAAGAAAGCTGAGTATTAACTGGCCAAAGGATTGTCTTTGATTGTTTAGTGCCTGGGTTTGGTGCATATCTCTGGCAAGGATTGGTGAAGGTTAATCTTATGTTTCGGTTAGACTGGACTGTAATGCCCATCTATTTGTTTAAATGTTATTCTCTATATTTGGGGAAGCTGTTTTTGGAAAAAAAAATAGCATTTAGATCAGAATTGGTATAAAACAGAAATGTTTCTGTTAATATGAGGTGAATTTCTTCCAAATAGAGGAAGGGCTAAAAGAAATTGATCTTCATCATATATAAAGAAATCCTGCAACAGATGGAATTAGGGCCTGAACTACAGTATCTACTTCTTCCTAGCATTTAGACTTCAAGCTTCCCTGTAAATTTTGGGGAATATATATATATATAATTTCCATTGATCTTATAACCTTGCAACTCTGGAGGACTCACTATTATGACTTCATTATTTGTCCTAATTCTGTAACAAATCTCTAAGCATCTTCCCTAGAGTTCCTGATGTTGATCTTTTCTTTCTGTTTCCAGCCTCTGATATGAAATCCAATTAGTTCCTCACTTTCAATGAATTCCTATATATTTTAATCTAAAGAAACATGTCCTACTGCTGAGTATAAATGATCAGGTAGAATACCCTAAGTCTTGCTCTTGTGAGGATTTCTTTCACCACTATCACTCATGACCCTCTTTCAGACCAAAAGAGATCTGCTAGGAATGTTGTTTATTACTTTGTGTAGGCAGATATGAGATAATACAGTTCATTTCATGTTTGAGGGACACAATGAAGCCCTTCTGAGTACTAGAACCATATAAACACTATTGATATATCTGGTTTATGAAGCAGAGTGGGAGTTATTTCCCACACTCTGGAAATGGGTGATTTTGAACTATAATTAAAATTTTCCCAATTTTAATTTACACCCACAAGTCAAGCCATGAGTAATATTTCCCTTGTCTCTTTTCCCCTCAGCATTAGCTGTTCACAGTGACTCTCACATAACCATAGACTAGCTGACAGGCAGGTGTCAGTGCAATTTGGACGGGTAAATTGGAAATCAGAGCAACATTACAAAACTTACTTGTATTCCAAAGCATTAGCTTTGAAATAAACAACTGCTGATTTAGAAGATCACAGGAGCCAACTCATAAAAGCCTGTATGGCTGCACAGTTGCTTTGGTATTCTGAGGTCAGTGATTTTGTTTTCCATATCTGAGTAATATATACCTTTGTGAATTATGTGTAACCTATTCTTGTAAATGAATGTTTTCTTATCACAAACATCTCCACTTTTAGACCATCTGACAATGGGACTACTTGCATTACCTCCTGAAGTTGTTGCAAAGCCATTCCTGGTGTGGAATCTCTTCAAAGGTATCACTTTACAATTTGGTCTGTGATATGATTTTCATTTAAATGTCCCCCCCAAAGCCTCATGCACTCATAGTTTTAGGCTTTTGGAAGGTGATTGAATCACGGGGCTTTACTAATTACCAGTGAATTGGTCTACTGGTGGGTTTAGAGCTACATGTGGTGATGGGAGACAAAGCCTGGTTGGAGGAGTAAGACAGTAAATGAATGGAAGTAGTACTCACAAGTGTAGAATGTGTTGCCATCAGCACAAAAATTATTTCACAGTTTTTACTTTTTCATCTTCTGAATTGCATATCTCTTATTTCAATCTTCATTATATTCACTATTCTTGTACATCATCACTTTAACATAATCTTATCAGTACTGTTTGTCACTCTTAATAGTTGTAGAAATTGTACAGGGAAGAAAGTAGGTTTGAACTGGGCTGTGATTACAATAAGGACCCAGCATATCCTACAGAGAAAGCTAAATAATTCTTTAGATACCCCTGGCATTGGAAAAGTGATGTCTTGGTTACTTTTCTCTCACTCTGAGACAAAATACCTGACCCATAAAATTAAGGAAGGAAAGGTTTAACTCAGTTTGTAGAGGCTTCAGTGCATACTCTGTGGCTCCAAGGCAGAATGGCACATCACAGAGGCAACAGTTCATGGTGACAGAAAACAGCAAAAGTAACAAGAGTAAAAGGGCCAAAAAGAAGGAGCACAGGAAGAGGATTCTTTGTATTCCTTACCCTGTGTGTAGGCCACAACCACTTATGTGTAGCACTCATACTCATAATCCCAGCACTGGATCATGATACATTCACAAACTCTAGAAGCCTGCTCCCATGAACACATGGAGCTTTGAGGGAGCACTCAGACACAATTCATAACAAGGGGGGTAAGATTTTGTACACATTGACCAGTTGTTAGAGGTAGCCATGCCTAATATTGGTGAGAGTCTGTGGATAGGCTCAAAGATTTCAGCTATGTAAATTCCTGAGAGTTAGAGAAATTTGAGATACTAATTGCACAATTGCTTCAACAATGAACATTAACTTAAATCCAGCATATTATTTCAGACTATAAACATAATTTTTACAGTTTAAAAACACAGATATGCAGTTATATAATAATATAATAAACAATATATTTTACTCTTCATTCGTGCTTTTCAAGATTCCCAATATTTCACATATTCTATTTTAGTTATAAACATTCTCATAATATTATATAACCAAGCAGTAGTTGCTTAATTTATATGTTATTTGACTCTGAATTAATTTTATTATTATAATCATGTCATAGATACCATTGTTTCATATATTCCTGGGATCTATGTGCAACTTGGGACTAATTCTCTTGAGGATACACAAGACAAACTGCATTTTAAAAGCAATTTATTGCTTAACTTATTAAAAATACAGACAAGAATTTAATTTGCTAAAACATGAAGAAGTTCCTTTGATCATAGTGAATATATATCTTATTGTAATATTTAAAGAAATGACTTTCCTTTACAAGTGAGGTATCATAACTACATAATTATAGAAAAATACTTTAAAAAACAATAAAAATATGGCCCTGGCATGGGGTTGTTCCCCTGTAACAGCAGCATCTTGGAAGGCTGAGCCAGGAGTGTCACAAACTCAATCCAAACCCTGGTAATGTAGCAACTTATCAAGACTATATATATATATATATATATATATATATATATATACCCTGGAGAATCAGCTCAGTGGAAAGGCCATAAGTTCAATACCCAATATTAAACAATGTAATTTTATTTTACAGGCTTAAATAGTAAAATATTGACACATGTTAATATTTGTTTCAGTCTAAAACATAGCATTTATTATATCATCAAACTTGTATACTGTATTATTAAACAAACTGTATAAACAAAGTATGCATATGTGGATGTAATACTACTTAAAGTTACAGAAAACTGAAGCATTTGTTTTTAAATTTATCAGATTTCGCCATTGGTCTAGGAACAAAAGAAAAGTGTTTTCTTTTACTTTTCTAACAGATGGAGCATGTCACGATTCTAAGAATTGGCATTATTCTTTACACCGGCATATCACAGTCTGATCTTGGGAAAGCATAATAAATGAAAAAGGATTCACAATCAGTGGAAGAGGCTCATCAAGTCATAGATGAATGGGGAGAGATATAAAAATTATATATGTCATACTCTCCTTTTTAAAAGAAATGTTAGGTATAACATTAGGCTGTTTATTTGTGTTCATTCTGTTTTCCTGATGTGAGAATTCATGGCTGTAACTCTTTCTCTTAGTACTGCTCCCTTGGGTCCTATAAGTTCTGGTATGTTGTAAATGTTGTGTCTTGCTGTAGATAGTTTAATATCTTCTTTAATTTCATCTGTGACCCACTGACTGTTAAGGTGGGTGTTATATAGTTTCCATTTGTTGATGAAGTTTTTGCAATTTCCCTTACCAATAATTTTCAATTTCATTGCACTTTGGTCAGATAATATGAACAGGATCATTTCAACTATTTCGCAGTAACTTAAGCATGTTCTTTGGGCTGACTATGGTCAGTTCGAGACAACATCCATATGAAGAAGAGAAGAATCTAAAACTTAACTCATATGTATCACCATGTACTAAAGTCAAAATATATCAAAGATCTAAACATGAAAATAAAACACTGAATGAAGAGAAAGTAAGTAGAAATCTTGAATAAATAGATGTAGGCAGAAAAATCATGAAGAGATCTCAAATAGCATGAGAAATATGTGCTGTATCAATAACTAAAATCTCATTTCATGAAAAAGCTTTTGCACCTCAAAATAAATCACCAACAGAGTTAAACGACAACCCATAGAATAGGAAACAACTTGAGCCAAGTGTCCTTCAGACAAAAGACTTCTATTTAGAACATACAAAGAAATTTAAAAACTCTGACCCCCTGAAATTGAAAAACCAACCCAAATATGGGCATCTGAGATGAATACACAGTTCTCAAATGAAGAATTATAAATTACAAATAAATACATGAAAAAATGTTCAACTTCACTGATCATTCAAGATAAGCAAATAAAAACAACACTGAGATTTCATCTCATTCCAAAAAGAATAGCTATCATCAAAAAGTCAACTAATAACAATTCTGGCATTGCTGTGGAGAAAAAAGAATTCTCCACTATTGGAAGAAGCAAAGATAGGTGCAACTACTGTGGAAATCAGTGTGGAGATTCCTCAAGAAAACTAGGATTGCAGGTCCCATTTTGACACAACTATTCCCCTTTTGGATATCTTCCCAGGAGAATTAAAAGCATCATACTCAGTGATTTAAGTGCAACCTTGTTTATAAAAACACAATTTGTAGTAGTTAAATCTTGAAATCCATCCAAATAATCATTAACTGAGGAATGGATAAAAAATGTGTTTGTTTTATACAGTGGAGTATTACTCAACCATAAAGAATGATAAACTTGACACTTTTATAGGTAAATGGATGCAACTTGCAACCATACTCCTAAGTGAAATAAATCAGACTCCCATGTGTAAACATCATAGTGTCTCCCTAATGTAAAAAGATGAAAGACTAAGTAATATAAAAATGTACAATGTATATTGTGAAATGAGAAACAAAGTATTCAAAAGGAAAGAGAACCTGGGATAATAGAAAAGAAAAAATAGAAAAAAGGAAAAGGAAAAATTATATGTATACATACATATTTGAAAGATATTTGAAATAGTTATACTACTCATTTCGGTTAGTTCAATGAAAATAAAGATTTGTGTTTATATTGTTTGATTAATTTTTCATGGCTATATCTTGTAATCTGCACAATTGTTTTGAAGATAACAATATGAAATGTACTAGTCATTGTTACCTTCCTATTATCCTGTTGTGGAATCTTCAATCATTGGTTTATTGGGTCCTCTCTTTAAAAAATTATATATGCTTTTTCCTTCAAAATATAAAAGTTTCATCATGATAAAAATACTTTCATCATTTCAATACATGTGTTAGAAGCTATTTTATTTTTGAGCAGAAGTCAAGATAAGAGGCCAAATTAAAAATAGATGATTATATCACTGCCTAAATTTGTTCACTTATGGTGCCTTATTTTAATCCATTTCTATTTTAATATTTTAGTGTATAGAATCAGTAACTATATAGAACTTTCCTCTATTCCCCATCTTTCTCATTCTCAAACAGTACCATAAAGACATAGCTTTCAAGGACTTTAGGGGAGGTATATGTGTACATGGGCAGCAAATTGTAAAACCAAAATAAGTCTGAATTAGTGAGACAGGGAAGAAGAGTCAAATAAAATTAAATTAATTAAATAAATTAATGTACAGTGAGTATGATAATCATGATCCTGGCTTATTAAAATTATTAGTTTATTATACTGTACATTTAAAGTTTCAACCAAAATAATTCTGAAAAATTATAAGTTGAAAAGTAGTTTTTTGTACTCAGAATTGCAAAGAACATCAACATAGTAAAGACCATTACCAAACTAAAATCATAATCTTGCTAAAAAAAAAAAAAAAAAAAAAAACGGAAGAAATAAAAGCTTCTGCTTAAACCTTTTGTGAGGCTTCGATTCCTAAAACCAATAGGTGGGAAAGCCATACCCTCTAGCAACATGATCGTACATGATCCTAAGTTTAAAAGCATAATGTCAACACACTGATGCTCACATAGCAGCAAATAAGAAACAAAGTGAGCCAAAGAAGTGCCTGTGTGATTCCTGGAGGTTGAACCAAGTATTTTGTTAGTGTGATCACTACTCCCTTATACCTACAAAGAGGATTTCCTAATCTCCTCATTATAGAAAATAATGTGGTGGCCAACATGATAATCTTCTGAATATTCACATGAAGTTCTGACACGTGAAGAAAACCAATAAAAATAAAACCTGTAGACAGGTTTTGGAAGTTCAGTTCCACAATTTGGAACACATTTCCTTAAGTTTCATGACATTAAAAGAAAAAAAAAAATTCCATCACAATGTCAATTTGTATAAAAACCTGACCAGGTTACAGAAAGCCCAGGAATGAAAATATAAGTTAAGCGCAACTCTCTAAGCTAGAAAAATGGACCCATTCTCTCCAAAGCCCGAATGTATTAAGTTGGAGTACATGTTATTTATGCTATGCCATAGTTTCAGATGTCCCCACCCCTTGCATCCCTTAGTTCATTTTTTATCTCATTCATTTGCCCTTCTGAACATGAACTACACAGTTATTGTTCCCCAGGTCCCTAGCACTGCTCTTGAAGGTCAGAACTTAACCTTGTTTGATGTCACTGCTCAGCTTCTTACAGTACCAAGAGCTAAATATCCTATTCAGCATCCCATTGGGAGCCCCTTTGTGAACTCTCTTTCATTGTGAAGTCGTTTCCCAGACCGGACTTCATAACATATTTTCACATGAATTTCTAGGTATAAACAAACAAAGTCATTACAGATGACACTACACTATTTCAGGTGTAATGAGAGAAGGTCCCACCTTAGATACAATTGACCCAAATCTACATACTTTGTACTTGATGTGGTCATTCTTTGCAAAGTGGACCACCATTGATATCAAATGGATTGTTAGTTTCTTAGACTGTGAAATCTTTCCTGGAAAGCTTGCAATGGAACTTTTAAAATAAACAGAGTATTTGATCTTGTAAGTATACTTTCATAAATGAGCTATAAATTCTCAGGCTGATTTTTCTGAATTCTAGCCAGAAAATATGTTTTTGTTAGTTTGTTTCTCCACAATCAGTCTTGATTGGTATCCTAAACATAAAAAATCCATGCTAATTTCCTGAGATAAAAGGTCAAATAACATTTATATACTCCCTTTTTTTTCTGGAGCTAAACAGTCTAACATATTTAAGGCTTCTAAAGTAATTCCCTTACAGACCATTCAATTACACGCAAGCCATATTATTAAACACAACCTGAATTAATCAAGGTCTTTCAGAGCAAAAAACAAAAGTGAATACATCTCTGTATCTCTATATCTATCTCTAAAGAGATTTATTATAGATACTTAGAGTATAATTTCATGAGGTTTTGGAAACTGACAAATCCCAAAGTCTACAAGGTAGTTCAGCAAGCTAAAAAGATAAAAATGGAATTCCATTCCAAATCTGAGGGCCGAACAGCAGGACATTCAGTGGTACAAGTTCAGTCTGAAGGTTTACACTATCAAAACTAAGTAGAGGTAGCATTTCAGTGAAAGAATACAGAGAAAAGTTAATATATTGCTTGGAGGCAGTTAGACAAGAGGAATTCTCCTTAGTACAGATGGGAGAGGGCCAGACATTTTTCTTGATTCAGGCTCTTATCTGATTGAATGAAGCCCATGCATGTTAAGGACAGCAAATTGCATTAATCAGTCCAATGATTTAATTGCTAGCAATATCCAAAAGTTACCTCATGGTGACATTCAAAATATCTTGGCACTTTCTGGTCCAGCCAGGGTAATACATTGTGATACATCGATACATAAAATCAACACTGTCACATAATGATTCAGAAAATACACACACACACACACACACACACACACACACACACACACACACATATATATATATATATATACATATATATATATATATTTACAGGGCTCTTAATTAATTTTGACATGGAGGGTATTCTTTAAAGAACCTGTAAATTATTTTTAGAAGTAACAAGTAATCTGTCCAGATTGCTTCAACCAAGTTTTCTAAGGACAAACCTCTTTGATAAGAAGCTTGAATTTATGTTCTATTAATGTGCACATAATGCCAATGTCATGGATTTAAATGAAAATTGAAACATTACTAAGATACGAAGATGTGGAAAGAGGTTTGCAATTTGTGTCTCTTAGTATTTAGTATGAATTTCTTAGCTCTGTATCAATGTCAGATTACTCAACATTTTGTTGTTAAAAATGTGCTTTAGGTAAAATTAAACTGTGTATAATTATTAAGAGCAATATGATGTTCTGATATATGTATATATCGTAGAATATAAATCAGATAGTAAATATTACTATTACTTCAATTTTTAATTTTTTGTGCAAACATTTAAAATCTATTCATTAACAACTTTGAATTGTAAAATGCATTTTTATTAAATGTGTTCAGCTTGCATTTAATGCATACCAAAAACATAATTTTTCTGTCTAACTGGAATTTTGTACTTTATTCACCTTCTCTTTTACCTATCTCCATGCCAAAAGGCTCTTTTAAATACCATTTTGCACTCTATTTCTATAGGTTCAGCAGTCTTAAATTATATCTGTAAGAGAAATCACATCTTCTGTGCCTCGCTTGTTTCACTTATAATATTGTTCCCTGAATTTTCTCTATCCATTCACCAGCTGATATTCACTTTGGTTAATTGTTGATTCTATATCTTGGAAATTATGAAGAATGCTGTAATGTGCATGTAAGTACAGATGCCATTTAGTCGTACTTGGAGGAAAAGCCTATGAACTTTTCAAATACAGGCTTTGTATATTTCTTCTCTATCATTCTATTCAATAAAATATGTAAACTGTGTTCACTGTACACTGTGATCTACAGATACAGGAAAAATGTTTTTTCATACCTTTCCAGGTGTACTAAACAATCTTCTTTTGTTCCTTTAAGTCTTCTTCATGTTCCCCTGCACTTGAATTAAAAAGCAGATATTTATTAACCTGGACACAAGTGTTCTCTGTCTTTTAGCTCAGAAGATGAGATATATTGCCAGGACATGGAGTAAAATAATGGAGTACAGGGTAGATACTAACCTTGTCTCTTCTAGGTTCCAAGTGTGGGGGGCTAACGTGTGAGTGTCCAGGGTACAGAAGAGAAATGCCAGAGATGGCACTGTGAAAGATAAGGTTGAACAAGGCTAACTAGCAGATGCTAACAGAAGCACCATTTAACTGGTATTCACCATAATGTTCTGGAAAAATCTTACAAGAGGCATACACTGTTCAACTGAGCCACCCAGAAAAATCCATGAAATGCAGGAAGTTCTCAACAACATCACCCAACAGATGTACCGGCTGTCAATTAGACAATGACTCAGCAGTCATTCTCTAGGTTATTTCAGGGACTGGGTTTTACAGGTTAAAATACACATCAGTGACATCCTCAACCCCCTGTTCCCTTGACGACCAGCAGGCCAGGGCAAGTCTGACTGAGCTTGTGGTAGTTAGGTAGTCCCTAACAAGTTGCCCCAATTCAGCATCCTTCATGTAAGTTATTCAAACATTTCAGTCCCTGTCTCCTTAGAACATCTCTTGACTTGAGAACAGAAAAGGTATTTCAGGGGCATGTGACAAATAGAATTTTATTCAGGGACAACACAGACATCCAAAACACCTCATCTTATTAGATGGACCTGCTGGAAAATGAAATCTGATCATACTTCTGTAATTAGATAATTCCACAAAATTTTAAATAAGAATTTTAATGTCTGTCACTGAGTGACATAATCTTTTGTGAATATTTTAGAATCATAATGTTATTAAAATAATTAATGAGGAGGTACAGATAAATATGCACAAAAATAAATAATCACTTTCTGCTATTGTGAGACAGGCACAAATTAAATGTGTTTGGAGGATAACTAGATTTGACACTGAAAATAAAATGTACTCATTGCAAATTCCAAATATTTAATAAAGTATGTTTACCAGTTGTTATTAAATAATTCTCAATAAAATATGCTTAATACTTTTTATTAAATAATTCTCATAAAAATAAAAAAAATAATTTCAGTCATTAAATGATAAATTGGCCAAAAATGGTAATATATTCATGCATTCAATTACTGTGAATTATTAAATAAAATGGTCTATGTATTTATTAATGAGAAATTACCAGAAATATTATTCTTGTGAAATAGTGTCACTTTTGTATGTGAAATAGTACAATAATTTAATTCTTTTAAAATCATATATCTAAATAATATGTATTTCCCATATTTTATGCTTTTTAGAACAAATAATAAAGCTATTTATTTGCAAATAAAATAATATTTGACTCTGAATATATTTCACAACATGAAGACATTTATGTACTCCTCAACCTTCGTCAATTTCAAATATAAGCACAAAATTTGGAATTTTATTTCGGAAATGCTTGGCTTTCATTTTCCCAAATCATTTAAATATATGATTATTGCAATAAGTGTTATCAGCTAGGAACATATAAAACAGAAATATTTTTTAAAATTAGCATTTCCTTATTAACAATTAGCAGTAGCCTCCTAATAAAAGACCACTGAAGGTTTACAATAAAAAAGATAATTACATTTCACACCTGATGATATATGTTCTAACAGGGTTGCTGTAAAGGAAAGAAAGAAGGATAAACTCTTTAAGATATTTACAAAGATGTATTCTAATTGTAATATGTTGGCTAAAACGTTCTTTTTTTCTGTTACTTATGACATAAAGAGGCACCTTTACCCCAAAACAGATATCAATCTTATATATTTCAAATCTTAATGGTGAGAGCACAAAACTGAAATGTCATTATCTCAAGTATGTGTTATTTGTAGATTTATAAGATATAGAACAGTGAGTTAACTTTTTAAATAGATTGATCAACTTTGGGAAAATCACCCTAATTGCCCTTCATCTATTCATGTATTCCCTCAAAATTTTCAGTACCAGAACTATACTTTGGTGATGGACGGGATTATGACAGAATTTACCTTTGCCACTTTTAGCCCATGAAAAACAAAAGCAAAGACTTTTGCCAGAAACAACCCTGGGGACATAGCGAGCTTTATGCCAGTAATTTTTTCTGAGGTTACAGCTATGAGAAAGAAAGATAACAGCATTTGCTCTTAAGTTGCCGACAACTCTGTAGTAGGAAGCAAAAACTGCATTCCAAAGTCAGGATTCTTAAGAAAATCTTTAACTCCATGTTCAGAAAATATGAAAGAAGATTTTAAAGCATGTAAGAATAGAAGAGTGCTTTATTTTTTTTAAATGTACCTTAATAAAGGTAGGTCTTGGGTTGATGTTCAGGAAATCATAGCTGGTTTAATGGAGAGTATACATATTTGTGTATGTGAGTGTGTTACACAGAATGCTGCTTTAGGTGCCCAATTAACGTGTCTCTGCAAAGAATTGTGCAACAATACATTATCTCTACTTCTGCACATTACCCAGGACCACCGTGCTTTCTCAAAGATTAGTTGTTGGAAAAATCTTAGAGAAAAAAACAAATCTGACAATTTTGACAATCTTGGCATGGACAAATATTAGAAAATCTCTTTTTTATAAATAGATTCTTGAACAGAGGTAGCCCAGAAAAATGTCATATGACCATTACAGCTGGGAAACTATTTTGTGAGTACAAGCAGGTTTCCAATTTGACATCTTTCATGAGGGACAGTGAATGCTGCCACAGTGGGTAATGAACCAGGGACAGGTTCAGGTAAGAATCAGTGTGATTTTATTTGCAACCAACAGCAAAAGTTATAGAAATTTAGGTTACACATAGGGATATCAATTGCTCCATAAATGAAGTCTCACATGAATACTGTCTGGAATGCAGGTCATGGCTTCCCATTGGTTACCAACAAACATTTTGACCCCAGTTTATAACTTAATTCTTTACAAAAAGCATATCTGGGAAATAATTGTTGTTAAGTGTGTCAAAATCTGAGATTGATGTTTGAAATAAAAGTCATTTAGAAAGTATAGACCAAAGTGAGATTTGATTTAATAAATGTATTAGAAAATAAATCCCTGAATTTATTTTGGCCCAATATTTAAATTTGCATCCTACACCAACAAGCTTTATATGTATCCAGTCATTAAAAGTTCACTAGCAATTGACCAGCATTCATTTCAACCTCCCACTGCTGGCTATTACATAAAAGTTCTTTCATACTAAAAAGGGGAAACACTTTTATAAGATAAAATAACCATAAAATGAATGAAGGTATTTAAGGGATATTATATATATATATATATATATATATATATATATATATATATATACTAGTTCTTTATGAAAAACTGTTCCATTAAGAATAAAGATCAAATATTTTCTATGGAAAATAATGATGGGATTTAATATTGGAGGTGTCAGCTATGAACACCATATGGGTATTGTGAGAAATAACATTTAACCTTTTCTTGAGGCTGATGGAGGCCAATGCAGTATTTTATTATCAACATTGGCAGGTGATTTATTACCACTGTTTCTACTCCAGTAAAGCCACATTAGGCTGTGCTTGATCTATCATTTGTTATCTTCAGCCCCCTGTACACTTTCTGCATGCATAATCTCTTTGTTCTAGCAAATCTGAAACACAGAAGAGCAAATATTTGAGTAATTATTCCAGATTCATCAGAAAGTATAGAAGTAAAATCGACAAGCTAAGTAGATTATGCCAGACAATGTCTTACGTAATCATAAAGTCCCAGCTTCAGGAAGAGTGATGGTTTTATATCTGAAACATCATCTATGCATAATGGTGCATTAGTGTAGATACAGCAGTGACACGGAATAAATCATAGGCATAGTTTCAGATGGGAATAAAATTTTGTGGAATAAATTCAGGTCAGTAACTTTCAACAGTTTCTGTTTGCAGGGTTTACTACCTAAAAAATCAGTCAAATTGCCTGAAATTGCCTGGCAGATGCACTGGAATAGCTTCCCTATCTTTCAGCTAGTGTGAAGATTTGACATTAATGTGGAAGTGAATTTAGGAATATCAAAATAGTTCTCTCCTCCAAGATTGTGTCTTTTGTGTAGGTACCCTTGATGAATTTTTGAACTTTGGGAAATACAATTGTTGTTGCAGACAAATAGAGTTAATGATCATCACTCTGAAATCCCGAATGAACTTTTTTCCTTATGTGTTTCTTTTAGCCAGTGACTACAAGTATTAAACTTACAAAGCATTGTTAGAGAAAGAGTCTTCCCTACGTAATGTTTTATTCTGTGAGGATAGAATAACTTCTACATACTCTCTATTTCTTTATTCCATTCTTGGGAGATTGAGCCATTTATATTACTTTAAACAGAAAAAATTAACTAGGCATGCTTTGCTCATTTCTTGCCTTCATCCTCTTGGTTGGAGTCACTCTCCAGATAGAATCTGTCATCTGCTGCTCATGCAGGCCATGTTCACTGACTTGATAACTCTATATCTGGTATTTCCTACTAAAACTTCCATTAATATTACTTACTCCATTACTGGTTTTCATACACACATGTATGTCTTCAATCCACCCTTTATAAATTTAGACAGAATACCTTTTCTATCACTTCATTTCTTAGAAGCATCTTGGAAAACTTGGATGTGTACTAATGGTTCAAAGTTCTAGCTAACCTTAGTATGTCCTTTAAAAATAGGTAGCATTTTTCACTCTGTATCTTAAGCAGTTTTTTTTTTTTTTCTGGATTCTGTAAAATTGCTTGTATGTTAACATGTTGATCATAAAGAATCAATAAATTTCATTGCTTGTAGCTCTATTTTTTGTAAAATCCATTCTCCCCAATAAACATTTATTACCTTCTATTTTTTGTATGCCAAACATTATAATTGCTTTTGAGCAAATTACAGTGTAGGGCTAGAAATGAATGCAGAGATAAATCAAAAGATGCGTCAGTAATGGAGAACAGATGGATCTGATACGTTTTCAGTAAAAAAAAAAATATGTATAAAAGTGATGTCAGTAAGCAAAAACTTACTGGCTAACATTATGATGAGCAAGAAATAATGCATCTGAATCATATGAAGCTGTAATAAAATCCTGATTGTTCAACATGTATCAACTTTGAAAACCAATCTCCTGAAGTTAAGTTTTAGCAAAAGCTAAGGTAATGTAAATAGCTTCAAAGTCATGAGAAAACTGAGATTTTTCTTAATAATGTACACAGCATACTATAAAATACTAAGAATAAAAATATTAAGAATTCAACATATGTGTCATTACATTTATCTCACCAGTTTTTTTTTTTATGTGTTTGGGAACACAGACAAAGAATGAGAACACAGGTGTATATCACTGGGTACCGAACATGAAATGGAGGGAAATAAGAAAGTATTCTAAGTAATTAATATAGAATAAAATAGAATAGAAAGAAAAAATGTGATTATACACCATGGACAAGAAATCTGTTGCTAAATTTGAAATATGAACAAAACCTTGTAGGAAAATGAAATAGTTGGCCTTGATATTATAGTCTGTTTTATTTTTTATTTATTTATTTATTTTATTTTTTTTTATTGTTGTTCAAGAAGAAGATTTAAACTAGGGATTAAAGTACTTTGTTCTACAGTATAAAATCATGGAATACTATGGACAAAATATTAGATATGCAAAACAAGACTGTAGCTGACATAACTATGGGAATAAGTGAAGTGATAGGTAAATCTTTCAATATTTCATTCCTGAACTATTTTTTTTCTGTTTTTAAGAGGATGTTACAATATGCTATAGGTGTGCTGAATCTAGGTGATGTGGTAGGACCAATCAGTCATATGGTTACTGGTCTTAGACTGGATCCACAGTACAAAAATAGACTAGTTAGGACATGTTGATCTCAGGGAAATGTAAAATACACAGTGATAAAGTAAAAACAACTGAAGCTTTTTAAAATATGGAACTGAAACCAACAAACCATGACTACTTTTGTTAGCCAATGACAAAAACCCAACTTTGAAAAGGAAAAATGAGTTAACTCTCAGATTTATAAACATTGTATATTTGTGCCAAAGATTCATTTTGTCAGACTTATGAGTGAAACTGACTTATGAATGTTCTTCCAGAGGGAACTCATTCATAAGTCAGAGACTTACTGTGCAAAGGCCCACAACTGAGGTTGAATGATAAGCATATGGGTTAAAGAAGAAGTGGAAAATTTGCATTGCTTCCACTATAACTATGTCTCTTACATATAATTTAGGATAAAAGAGAAAAGATAATGTATTAATACCGTATGTTGTGTTGCATACTTTTTTCCAGTACATTAATGCAATATATATGAGATTAAGGTCTTTGACTATAATCATTCTTTCTAGAGTAAAATGGAATGTTATTGTTGTTTTACTGCATATTTCTTGAATGGCCAACAATACTGAACATATTTTCATGTATTTACTGTATTTCCACATCTTTTAAGTTTCTGTTAATTTCAGATGCTCATTTTGGATTGGATCTTTAAATTTAGGGGATATAGGTTTTTCGAGTGATGTATTTATAGATCTTATAGATACTACTTTTTTTGTCTGAAGAGTAAATGGCAATTTTTTTTTTCACATACTGTGGGTTGTCTCTTCCTTCTCTCGGTGGTTTCCTTTGCTGTGATCCAGCTTCTGATTCTTGGCATTATTTCTTGTGTAACCATGGTTTTGTACAGAAAGCTGTTGCCTACACCTGAGTCTTCAAGTGTTTTGTCTGTTCTGTCTTTCAACAGATTAAGGGTTCTGTTCCAATGGGGAGAGACACTGGTCTGAGCTCAATCTTTGGCACATGGATAATCAGTTTTCCCATCATCATTTGTTAAGGAGGGTATCTTTCCTCCGGTGAAGGAATTTGGTCAGCTGAATGTTCCTGGCCTTGCTTCTATGGTCCTTATTCTGTTGCACTGACCACAAGTCTATTTTTCTTGCCAATATATGCCATTTTTATCACTGTAATTTTGTGGTATATATTGATGCCAGGGATTTTGGAGTCCCTCTCTTGCCTTTGTTTCCCAGAATTGTTTTTGCTATTCTAGATCTTTTATTGTTCCATATGAATTTGAGGATTATTGTCCCCAGTTCCACAAGGAGTGTTGTTGGCATTTTGTTAGACTGTTTCAAATTTGTGTAACAGTTTGGGAAACATGGCCATTGTGGCTATATTGGTTCTGTTAATCCAGAAAAAAACTAATATCTTTCCATTTTCCTATATCTTCTTTGATATTCTTTTCAGGGTAATACAGTTTTAAGAGTAGATGACTTTCATTTGTTATTTAGATTAATCCCTAAGTATTTTATTTTTCTTGATCATTTTGCAAAAGGTATTATTCCCCTGATTTCTGTCTTAGTGTGTTTGTTATTGGAACTATAAATTATTGGAACTATTGATTATTGAATGCATACTTTATATGCCACTATGCAACTGAATTTTGTTATTAGTTCTAGGAGTCTTTTGGTGGAGATTTTGGAATCTTTCATGGAAAGAATGTCTACATTTACAAATAATGATAGTTTTACTTCTTTCTCTATTTATATCCCTTTTATTTCTCGCTTGGGTCTAATGAGATCTGTGTTGAACAAAAGAGGTGGTACCAGAACACCTTGTCTTGTTCCATATTTTGGAAGGAAAACTTTCAAATGATTCCTCCTATATGAAATTTTAATTTATAAATAAAGTATGAAACCGGGGCTGGGGATTTAGCTCAGTGACACAAGCACCTGCCTTGAAAGCAGACGGTCGTGAGTTTAATCCCCGGTACCGATAAAAATAAATAAATAAAGTATGAAACAAAAGACAAATAATGAAAATGATAGAGAGATAAAATTATAATCTAGCACAGATAATGCATCTGGAAGTTACCTTGACATAGTAAAATTATTTTAGTTCATTTGTATGTTTTATAACCTACTAACTGTATATATGATAATAGTTTTATAAGATTTTACTAGATAAATTAATGAAATCAGTGCTAGCAAAATAAAATGGGAGGGTATATGTAAGAAGAAAAAAAAAAGAATTCAGATGTGTTATGAATCAATATGAATCAATACCTTAAAACTATTTTAATCATTTGTGCTGCAAACATGTACTAATAAAAGTAAAAAAAAAATAATTTATGGCTTTTAACTTTACTAACCAGTATGAAAGATTATAGCTAATTGTTATTTCAAATATTAGTGATAAGGTGTTATTTCATAATTAGTGATAAAGTCATGTAATATGCAACTTGACATAAAACCCATAATATTTTCACCAAAAGTTAAAGTATCTCACAAGCAATATGAAAGTAGTAAAGCTTTCTGAAATGTACCTCAATGTTGGCAAAAATTAAATTGCCAATTGTACTGATAGGCTATTAATTGGGAAATTGGTTTTTGAAAAATAGGACTGTAAATGTTTTCTGTTTTTAAAGAAATTTTAAATAGATAACAAAATTGAATCAGAAAAAAACGTTGAATTTAGGTAAAGAGAAACAAATTTCATGGTCAATAACAGATAATAGATTACTTCACCTAAATGTAATGCCTCTTGTTCAAGTTAAAAGTAAAGTGTGTTTAGTTAAATGTAGTTCTACATTTCCCAAAGAAATTTGAGTAACAATTTGACATGTCAATATCTAGTTAAATAATTTTCTTCATATTATATTTGCAAGGTCCCAGAAAGTATCTTTGTTTTGGAATTTTCCTTTTTCAAAATGTTTCCTAGATGTGGATATTCCACAAGATTCAGTGAATAATCAAGGATTAATTTGAAATCAGTAGTAGGGATCATCTTTCACAATGGGAAAAAAGATTGTAAATATAACTTCTAGCCACAGTGGAAAGCAAATTTGTGAAATTATATACTTAACAGAAATAGGAACACAGCCTCAACTAATACAGATTCATATGAACTCTATCTAGTATCATGAAATTCATGTGACACTAAATTAATCTTCAAGGCTAAGATTTTATATGAAGTTGTAAATTTAAACAAATGAGTATGTTATCTTAGATATTATCAGTTTATTGTTGTCCATAGGAAAGTTTGGTAAATAATAAGCTTCTTTGAATAAGCCAAAATATTCAAAAGAAAAGTTGTTTTGAATTTTTATATAATTTTTATGGCACTAAATTATGCACAGAAAATTACTAAAGTTGTCAACTGATATGGAAAAGTTAGGCATAAATTTAACAATGTCTAAAGACCTTTGACTGGATAATTGTGTCAAATGCATGTGCTTGTATAGATGAAGGGTAAAAAGAAACTGTCCACATAACTGAAACTAAAATGTATCTAGGAATGTATTTCTTCCCAAAAACTACTTAGGCATTAAATAAATCTACTTTGAGAATGTCTGAAAGTATCAGAAGTTTAGGACATGAAAGATATGATACAAGAATTCTTTTTTTTTTTAAAGAATTGAACAAATTTTGTGTTTTTCTTATGAAAACACATGAGTATTTTACATAAACACACAAAGAAACCCTGTATCAAGTTCCTATAACAAATTACAGATCACCATAGTATATTATGGCAGCTTATTGTTAATGTGAAATACAGAACACAGTTTTATTGAAAGTCCTTGAATGGATTTATCGGAAAAAAAGTTTTTAACTGTTTAGTTTTATACTATTTTGTTTTTAAAACACATCATTATTGCATAGGTATTGTTGCCTTCGTAAAACTTATCTGTGTCATACCAGTTATGATCAATATATTTATTATTTGATGTTAATTTATATTATTTTCTAATTTTCCTGCACAATCATTTAAAACACTCTTCATAATCTAGAGGATAATTAATTTTCAAACTATTTGAACATTAAGTATAATTTACAGCAAGTTGGTTGCTGAAGCAATTCTTGCCTCTAGGGAGTAGGCTTCAAAATGACCCCATATGCCACCAAATGAATTGCATAAAGATAGGAGCTCAGAATAAGTTGCTCTTAACCTTAAATGTGTGAACAGCTTTGCATATCCATAATTGTCAATATGGCACACATCAGGATGCACTACACTCTCTGGGCAGAGAGCCAATCAGCCTTCTGTTCAGTTATCTGTGTGCCAGCTGGGCATCTGACAGGTGCCTTGTGGTGGTTAACTGCTGACATCCACACTCTTTAACCCTCCAGTGACTTTGTTGTTCAGAGACACTTCCTAAAGAAGTAGGTTGTGACACTGGTAAAGCATCAAGTGTAAACTTAATAATGACGACAGTCCCCGTATCACACCAAAATAATGTTTCAGCCACTATGTAGGCTTTCCTAAATGATTACTTATAGCAGATGGCTATTATTTAATTCTCCTTTTAAATATACATACCTAGGAAGTTCAGATAAAATATTTCAAGACCATAGAGAATATTATTAATATGATTTTTGCTGAATAAAGTCTAACTTGCATAATTTTTCCTTTCCGAAAGTAGTCATAAATGTTTCAGGAGGCCTTCCAAGGACAAGGATATGCTTAAACCGTATCTCTGAAATTTATCATCCCTCCCAAAGTGTTTAACTGGTATACAGGTGACCTAGTAATTAATTAGTAATTAGGTTAGTCTTTTTCAAAATTTGTCAAAACTCTGATACCTATTATTCAATTGAAGACAACAGGGTTATTTAAAATTGGTGCAGAAAAAGTGACCAGGCACATATTTTGCCAGTGGGAAGATTTGTTTTGCCTGTAGATACTTTGAAGATTAGAAAAAAAAAATAGCAAATGTAGTACCCTAATAACTTTGTGGGGAGCATACACCTACACATTCCCACAAGAAAAATATAGTTGCATGTCTATAATAAGCAACTTAGTACTATTTTTTTAAATTGCTTCTAAATGTGCCCCTTTATAAAACAATGTATCCTTTAGAAATGATTTTGAAAGTTATCTTGGAAAATTTAGAAATCACACATTGTAAGCCTATTTATTTTTGTCCTATTTGTCTCAAAATATTAGGAACAGTTTTAAAAGGTTTATCTTCAGAGGATTTGTTAAATAAACTGTGATGAATCAGTGCAGTAAGAAATTCTACAACTGTAGATTAATCTTTAAAGAAATATTTTAAATTTGCAGACAACAGTGGTTATAAAACTAAATATTGTCTCTAAAATGGCACATGTACATATATATGCATTATAATACATGTATGCAATCAAATATATACTCATATACCTTATTTATTGTTGCTTATATTTTACAAACAGCAATCAAAACTAAAAATTAATGAAATTATTGTTTATAGAACAGAAACAAAAGACTTGAAATAAAATAATTGAAGATATACTTCATTAACTGTACTTTCTTTTATAGGTCAGAATTCAGAGGCTTCTAATTAACATTATAGAACAAAATTAAACAAAATTTTATAAAACTACTCTAAAAATGGGAACCAAAGTAAAAATAACCTAAGTTCTGTGTCAGTGTGAAAGCTTGAATTGTACAAAGTTTTGAGTGATCTGAAAACATTGTATTGGTATGGTACATCATTGCTGGTTTAGGATAAAAAAGATCTAAAAGAAAGTCGTGACCTGTATCTAGTGATATTCATTAATAATATTAGCATTGTTATTCTGAAGACTTATATGTAGATAAATAGAAAACAGAAGATACTGGTAGTCGTGGGAAGTACAATTTTCAGAGTGAGAACCAAAGAAATAAAAAGCAAGGTAGCAAATGAATGCTGTATATTTTAATTCAAATTTTAGCAAGAGAATGGGTTTTCATTGTTTGTTTTCTATCCCAAAACTAAAATACATGATTTTCAACAGGAACGTCAAAAAATTCCAAAAGAAATGATCACACAAATATGGAGAACTAATATTATGATTTCTAAATATCACTGCTTTCAGAAATGACAGGTTCTATGCTGTGACAAAGAATGTTATAACATAAGCCTGAAACTATTTTTCTATCAAAAGGCAACACAAAGAAAATTTAATTATTTGTGGGTTCTTGTTGGAAAGTCACACAAATCAAAGTAAAGGGCTTTCCATCACTTAAAAGCAGTATGACAAACATTCAAAATATAATGGAAATAATCATTTTGAATTTTTAGAAACCAAAACTTCATATTATTTTAAGAATCTCTCTGATTATATCTAAAGGACACTAAAAGAAAAATTCACTATGATGAAATTTACAAATAATGCTAGAGAAACAAGTATTTTTTCTTTGATGTATAAACATGTGTCAGAGTAACAAAATGGTAAATCAGACATTTTGTAAAAAAAACCACAAACTATGTGCAGCCAGAATGATAATGTAAGAAGATCATCGTTTTGTAGATCTTATTAAAATAATGGGTGTCACTAGCAATTTTCAATGGTTGTAAAAAGCTGATGAAGAATATATAACACTGAGAAAAACAGTAGACAGTACCAAGATATTTTTTGGGTAATCAGCAGAAAATTGAATGTAATTAAGCCCTTTGATCCATTCAGTTTGCATGAAAATAGGAAGAATGAAAACTACATCAAATTACATTAGTTTAGAAATCTATTACACGAACTAAACAAGATATGCTCCTTATCTTTCCAGGCAAGGCAAACTAATGTAGTTCTATAAATTAAAACCTGAGATTATACTGTGGTGTATGATATAAGCAAAATTTGAGGTTTATTTTTCAGATATTGACATGAAAAAACAAATATTCAGATGTTGATCAAACTAATAGAAACTTGTGAATCTATAAAGGTATTAAGGACAATGAGATCACCCCTTTTTGGTTATAACAATGAGTCTCAAGTTGATTAACAGTTTCAGAAAAGTCTTTTTTTTTTAGCGATGCATCCTTGTTTAACGGTATAATTTGTGACATCTGAATTTGCCTGAAAACGCTCTCATTTGCTGTTTCGTATGACTTAGCTGCGGGCTTCTCTTATACTGCTATTGCTATGTTGTATGTATGTTCTTCATGCCTAATTTGTTATATTTTTATCAAGAACTCATTTTTAATTTTATGAAATACTTTTCTATACCTACAGAAGCGATCACAGTACTCCGTTGGTGTATGTTTATTCTTTTGTTTATATTGAACCATTTAAATGCACATATTCTCCTGAATAAACAGAAAACAAAAAGTCAGGCAAAAGCTCACAGAAAAAGTTCTGGGGTGGAAAATTGGAGTCTGTTAATGTTGAGTGCCAGCTAAAATCTTTATTTTGAGACTACTTAGATTTCTGATATTCAATTATTGTAAGTTTGTTGTAGAGAACCAAATTTTTTTTTATTATTTTCCAGAAATCAATTCATGGTTGGCTCTGTATTTAATATCTGACCTTCAGCAAGAACATAAATAAAAAATTAAACTTAGTATTAAGAAGCAAGACAAAATCAAATCCATGGAATGTAGGATGAGATAATGTGGCAAATTCAGAATAAAACAGGTAAAATAGAATTGGATCATTAGAGGAAATGGTTTCTTATTTATAGAAAATTTTGACTTCTTTAGTGAAGAAAATAGAAAGTTTTTATCATTTTGTTTTTCATTTTATGTATTATTTTTTCATGTTACACCTTATTGCATTTTCCTCACAAACACACTTATTTTCTTAACCAAACATGATCTCTTTCATTCCACAAAATCATGTTATCATCTTCCTAAATTTCTGAAAAGAACAACAGAGCATTGCTATGTTAATGTGCTCTCGGCTTTGCAAAAGCAGACATGAGGAGATAGATGCCTTAGCTATTCTTACATGCAGAAAGCAGTGACACTTGACATTTTACACAACAGTGCTAGCCAGAAAACTTGCTGTAATTTGAATCATGCAGTAATCAGAGTCTTTAAAAAAACTGTATAGCTAAAAATTTCTTAAGAAAAATGTTATAAGATTTGAATAATTTGAATAAAACACTGTTAGAGGTTAACACTGAAGTAGTCTTAATTATTAAAATTCAATGGTTTCCTGTTGTCCAACCTTTCGGATGTGCCGGTGACTAGAAGAAAAATCTTCACTCTTAACAGCACATACTACATCTCTTACAAAGGGTAATTTCAAATGTAATGTAGATTCCCAAAACTTAAACAGTTTTGAGAAAAATTTCATTTCTTTAGGAGGAAAAATGAGAGGATATAATCAGTTCATTTTAAACTTTGATCTAAGTAACAATATGAAGTAAAGCAAGCAAGAAAGGCATGGATTTGAAATCACTAGTACTAGTCACTCAACGCATTAACTTTGCTTATAGAGTCTAATTCTCTTCTCAATAATTGGTAAATAAATTTCAAAAATATTGCAACAATGGCAAACTAAAAATATAATGTAAAGAGAGAAGGTTAAGATTTAAATGTATGAATGCTATGTATTTGTCAGATGCTTAAAATAGTAACAAAGTTTTGGGGCAACCTTCAACACTGTAAGTATATAACAAATTTTAAAAATCGTTTATAAGGGGGAATTTGGGGAAACACAAACATACAGTAAATTAAGGAAATAAACTAACATGAGCATGAAAAGTTCAGATTTATTTCACTGATTTTTAATTAAATTAATGCTTGCTCACCAGAATGCATTCTTTGATGAAGAAGAGCCCCTGTGACAGGATGTGAAATGATTTTCCTTTCAACTTCGTTTCCGAGCTTTTACACAGTATAATTACTTGAAACGCAGTTAACACAGTTAACCAGGCAAATAACATGACAAAGGAATGGTGTTTAATTGACCTTGTTTTATAACTAAATGTAAATGCTATTACCATATCGAAAGAGAAAAAAGATATCTTAACTCTAATCCCAGACACGAGGAAGAAGAAACTATGGCAACTTATGAAAATATTGTCAAAAATATTTTAATATTTTTTCTTAATTATTCAGGGATAATATCATTATGATTTTAAAAGTCATCTTTGACATGTTATTAATCAGAGTTCTGGAGGAAAATAGAGCAAAGAGGTATTAATTATGTTTGTTCCTCAGGCTTTTAGAAGCTGTGCATTCTAAATTTCCTCAAGAGCTTCACATGCCAAACTTATTATTTATTCCTCTACAAGGTGACTCTCAGACCTGACCTCACATCTCTGTGTGATCTGATCAACAGGAATGAAATCTCAGTCTTACAGATAACCATGATACTTTTTACTGTATCCCCTTCAGCCTTGCTAACTATTCTCTTTAAAACAAAAACAAAAATAAAAACAAAACAAAACAAAAACTATTTTGACTAATATTGAAGCCATTACCAACTGAATTCTTCAAATTTTAACAGTTTATCTACAATATATATTTTCCCTAGGCTACATTTTATGTAAAACAGTTCATTAGCAACTTGTCTTTGTTCCTAAAATATGTATATATTTATTCCCTATCTCTTCAATGTCGATTATATTATTATTAGTAAGTTAGGTACTACAGAGGCAGAAGAAAATAAATTTACATTCCTTTATCCTTTTTATTAGTTGCTTTCAAATACATAAAATAGAAAAAGTCAAAAAATTTTTAAAAATGAAATTTGAAGTCAAGAATTTGAGACAAACAAGCATAAAAGCAAATTAATACCTGATGGAATGGACAACTATTGTGAAGATGACAAGATATACTATGGTAGCTATTGTTATTTTCCCGCTATCCTGCTTTGAAGTTCTGTACCAACTTTGCTGCATTGTTTTGATTGGCTTTGCTCTGTCTTGTTTTATTGGGTTTTATTATCTTTAAAAACAATGGGGATGATAGATGGTGAGATATCCAGCATAAATATGAGGCATAGGGAGGCTTTCTTCATTTTAAATCATTATATGACAGGCAGTCATCTTTGAAACTGTGAGTGAAAAGTCAATAAAATGCTTGATGCTTCATTGTAAGAAGCAAAGTTTATCTTTTTGTGCAGTGAATTAGTGTGGCAAGATTCTGTGACTGTCCTGACCAAGAGAATACAGCAAAGTTTGCAGTTTTGAGGCACTACATTTAAAACAATATCTTGCATTTCTGAATCATTGTTTGAATAAGATATCTTTCCTCCAGTCAATGTGTTTGGCACCTTTCTCAAAGATAAGGTGGTTAAGTGTGTTTGGATTTTTTCTGCCTCTTCTAGCCTGTTCCACTGATTCTCAGGTCTGCTCTTTTGACAATACCATGCTGTTTTTATTACAGTAGCTTTGTAGTATTAATTCAAGTCAGGGCTTGTGATGCCCCTTGCCTTAACTTTCTTATCAGAAATTGTTTTTACTGTTCTAGGTCTCTTCTAATTCCAAATGAAATTTAGGAATGTATTCTCTGGTTCTGTGAGATATGCTAATGGTATTTTGGTTGAAATTGCATTCAATATATATAACAATTTTGGGAGGATGGTGATTTTCACTAGATTACTTATTCCTATCCATGATTGAGGGATATCTATTTTCTGACATCTGCATATATCTCCTTTTCCAATGTAAATTTTTTTATTTCCTTTGTTAGATTGATTCATAAATATTTCATTCTCTTGGGTTCTACTGTGAAGGATTTGTGTTCCCATATTTCTCGCTCAGTGGGTTGTTGGTATACAGAAATTCTATCAATTTTTGAAGTTGCTTATTAAATCTAGAAGTCTTTTGGTGAAGTTTTTGGGATCACCCATGTTGAGTATCATGTCAGCAGAAAATAATGATAATATAACTTCTTTCTTTCCTCTCCCTATTTGCTATTTTCTCTAGTTTAATCACTCTGGCTAATGTTTCCCAAACTATATTGAATAGGAGTGGTGATAGTGTACAACCTCGTCTTTTTCCTGATTTTAGAGTGAAAGTTTTTAACCATTTAGTATGATGTTGGCTATTAGTTTGTCATAGATGTTTTTTATCAGAGTGACGTAGACCATCTAGTGCCATGTTATGTAAGATTGTATCATGAATGGGTATTGGACTTTGTCAAATGCTTTTCCTTCATGTACTAACAGGATTGTGTGATTTTTCTCTTTAATTCTATTGATATTAGTGCATTGCATTTATTGATTTTTATGTTAGACTATCTCTGCATCTCTGAAATGAATCCTACTGTGTTAAGATACACAATCTACCATGCAGAGAATTTTTGCATCTATGTTCATTACAGAGACTGTCTTATAGTTTTCTTTTTTAAATTTTGGTTCTTCTTTAATTTTGATGACAGGGTAATATTTGTTTCCTAGAATGATTTTTGTAGTATTACTTCCCTTTCAATTTCATTGAAAAGTCTTATAAGTAGTGGCATTAGATCATTTCTAACTGTCTTATAGAATAAATTCTCTTTGCCTTGTAAATAGCCATGCCTCAATATCATGCTCACGGCAAGGCCCAAAAATTATATCAGGAAGGGGAATGGGTCAATTGTGTCATCATTATCTCCTCCAAGGTGATAGCTCCAAATTAGACCTGCCACTGTATGCACTGAGAAACTCTATTCTACCAAGTGTAGAGGAAAATTAGACCTGCCACTGTATGCACTGAGAATCTCTGCTCTACCAAATGTAGAGGAAAAAGACACTACAAAAATTGAAATGTAGAGGAAAAATGTAGAGGATAAGGTGAATAAAAACAAGTGTAATCGTATGAAATTATCAGGGAGTGGTCATAGTTTTGCCCACACATTAAAAAAAAGGTGTGATGATGGTGCTGGAAGAAAAATGAAGTAAATATATGTATTTGTGATGTATTTTTGGAATGAAATTAATAGGCTTTATGGGCATGCATAGATTGGATATTGGAAATTTTGGAAAGAAAGAAAATAGTGATCACAATGAAGAGTGATTGCACTTGTGAAGATGTAAAATTAAAGACCGAAATTACATTCACAAATAGACGAATTTAAGAGTTCCATGTAGGATGTTACTATGATTGATACAGTCAAATACAGGCACCATGAAGAAAAGTTGATTTTAGAAAGTGTTTTGTTTTTGTATCCGCGATAGAACTCAGAACCTCTGGCTTGCCAGGCAGGTGCTGTGTCACTGCGGTACATCCAGGACCAGAAAGTGGTGTTTTTAATGATTAAGCTAGGCAAGTAATTTTTGTACCAAGACTTAGGCAAGGACTTTTCATTATGAAGTAATAAAAGCCTAGTAGAAGATAAATATCCATGAACTATTCATATCTTTTAAAAAATGAAAGAGAACGGAGCTCTGAGAAGCAAGCTCTAAGGCAAAATTAGACATACAGTTGGAAAATGACGAGTCAGAAAAAGAACTTGAAATGAAAGGAGCAATGACATGAAGGTAAAATAAAAGTGATGATATTAGAGGCAAGACTTTGGGTTTCCAAAAGACAAAGTAGGTTACTGGTCAGAAGTAAAACATAGACTGTCCACAAATTTCCCAACATTGAGCTAAGCCCCAGGAATAAAGCAAAGGCAAGCTGATTGCATAAAGAAGAATCGCGTGTTTACCAATCGTGGTTGTGAAAGGGAAAAGATAACTGCATCAGTACCTAAATATGACTGATTTTGGTATCTTTAATGGGGTGGCCAGAGTGTACTGGTAAGATATAAGTAAAAACCACAGACTGTTGAGTAATAGAAGACAACGGTGTAGTGAAAGTCATAATATGGGAAAGAGTGTAATCCTAGCATACATAGCGATATTGCTAGAGAAATAGATTAAAATGGACAGTACAAATTTGTCATTTTGATACATTTGCTCTTTTTTTTTTAATTTTCCTTTTTCCATTCTGAAGAGTCTTGCATGCAAGGTACATCAAATTTTATAATTTTATGTTTGCATGTGAAAGACTATTGAGTCTTCTTGAAAATTCGTAACTCTATTAAAGAGATTCTCCCAGAGAAGTGGTGATACTTTATAGTTTTTACACTTTTGTTGAAGTAGCACTGAAATATAATATACCTCACATATATAAAGTGTATACTTTGAAAATGCTTCACATATGTCTATTCCTATGACACCATCATTACAATCAACATGCTAATATAAATTCATCATCCCAGAAAGCTTTCTCATGCCATTATTTTATTTTATTTTTTCTGTAGTAGGAACTAAAACCAGGGATGCTGCACCACTGAGCTACATCTTTGGGCATTTTTATTTTCTTATTTTGAGATGGAGTCTCATGAAAGTGCCAAGCTGATATTCACACTTGTAAATCACCTGCTTCAGCCTCCCTCAATACTGGGATTACAGGTTTGCACTACACTGCCTGGCTCTTTTACCGCTTGATAATTTCTTTCATTCCTCACCGAATGCTACCAACAAGCATTTGTATCAATTGTTTCTATATTTTTGGCGTTTTCTTTATAG
The DNA here is from genome assembly GCF_034190915.1 of Cavia porcellus. Taxonomy (NCBI): domain Eukaryota; kingdom Metazoa; phylum Chordata; class Mammalia; order Rodentia; family Caviidae; genus Cavia; species Cavia porcellus. The sequence continues at coordinate 32,486,642 of NW_026947497.1, forward strand.
AGTTTTACATAAGTGAAACTATAAAATATGTGCTGTTTTTTGCTCCTTTAATCTTTTACTCAATATACTTAAATCAGGCTATTTTGCTATGGCAACAATAGTTCATTCTCATTGTATAATATTTTACCGTGTAGAAATCCCTCAGTTTATTTGCCCATTCAACAGTTGAAACCAACTTCAGTTCTTTGCAGTTTGAGGCTATTACAAATAAAGCATCGCACTGTGACTGCTCCTACACAAGAATCTACATGCACCTGGGGGTAGTGGTATTCACCTGTGATTCCAGCAGTCTGGGAATTTGAGGCAGACTGCACATCCCAGCGCATGTGAAGTTTCAAGCCTTCAATATCTTGTTAAAAGGCTGAACACACAAACTAAAGAATGGGAGAAAATGTTTGCAGTCACATAATGCTACTCAATATTTATGTCATATGCAGAAAATATAAGGAACTCTCAAAACTCAAAAATGAAAGCACTTTCAAATTATTCTGGACCAATTTTGAGCTTGTGTGTTCATTCTTCTAACAAGTTGCTGAGTAAAGTAAAGCTTTACAACTTGTGGGAAATTATCTTATCAATATTTCGTTTTTAAGACTGTAGTTTTGGTGTTCTCTCTGTAAGTTCTTCACCTAAACTTAGTCCTCGAAGGTTGCCTCTCATATGTTCTACATTTTTATGGTTCACAATTAAATTTATGATCAATTGTGAGTCAATTTGCATCTGTGTTGTGATTTTTAGATATATGTGTATGTTTCTTTTACCTAAGAATTAAAACTGTACTGACAACTTTTATTGAAAATTGTATCCATTGTCTGTTCTATTGATTTTATGCTGTTGTTAAAAATACGTTGAGGGCCAGAGGGTGTGATGTTGTGTATAATCAACTGCCTACTATGTACAAAGTCCTGGTTTCAATTCCCATAAAGCAACCACAGTTGATCATAGTTATGTGGTTTTATTTCTAAGATGGTGGTTGTGTTAAATTCATCTCTGTGTGTATTTATTTGCTGATACCACAGTGTTTAGATTATTATTGCTATGAGGTTAATAATGAAACTGGACATTATGATTCCTCCAAATTTATTCAACTTCCTAGGAAAATTATTTTAGGTATACTATCTTTTCTTTTTACATAAAAATATAGAATCGACCTTAAAATATTTGGAAGATATTTGGATTTTGCTAAGAATTGTATTATGCTTACAAATCAAAGCTGATAAAGTGTTATCTTTATGTTGAGACTCCAGTTCATGAATACACCATGCCTGTCCATTGGTGCCTATCTTTAAACTCTTTCTTCATTATCCTGTAGCTGTCTATGGATACATGTGTGTACATGCTTTGTTAGGTGTACACCTTAGTATCTAAATTTTGAACAATTATGAAAGGTGCTTTCTAAATTCAGTTTCTCATATATAAAATTTGAAGTTCATATTTTTGGATTATTGTAGTGGCTAGAATTTTTAGGATCATTTGGAAAAGTAGTGGTGACAGCACAAGCCATGTGTTGTTTTTTGCTTTAAATTGAAAACACCAAGGTTTTAATTATAATTTTGGATATAGGTTTCACTTACATTTACTCATTTCTATTGTTATTTTTCTGAGAGTTGAGTTTTTAAAACCTAATCCATGGTAAAATTTGTCAAACATATATTATGCTCTGTCATTGAAAAAGATCATGAATGTTTTCCTCATTAGCAATTTCATTAAATGTTTTACATTAGTTTGTTCATTCAGTCTTGATTCTTATGGCATACTCTTTTTTGCATATTTGGCTTGATTTTATTTTCTAATATGTTGAAAATTTTTAAAGCTATGTTCATGAAAGACATTGGTCTGAAGTCATTCTCCCTATCTTTCTGTCTCTCTGTCTCTGTCTCCTCTGTCTCTGTCTCTGTCTCATTTCATCTTTTGTTTGCTGCTAAGAATGAGATGAACTGAATAGAATCTTTTCTTTTCTATTGTTTGGGGGAGATGGTACAGTTTTTGCTTAAATACCGAGTAAAATTCTTCATTAAAAATAAATTTATAATATTTCTTTTCTGGGATGTGTGAAACTAAAAAAATTAATTGCTACAACTATTCATTTATTCTAATTGAATTTGAATATAATCAAGTAATTTGTCATTTTCATTAAATTAAATTTTTTATCACATTTGCATAAGTTTTTATGGTATACTTTTCCCTTTGATTCTCATGAAGTTTTGCATTCTACCATCAATTTTATTCCTGTATGTTAGTTATTTTTGTTTGAAATTTTGATAAATGTTCATAAATGTTATTTATATTTTTAAGAAGCAGATTTTGGGTCTTTGTGTTTCAAATTTTAATTTTATACATGAGTTCTCTCTGTTATTCTTCTTTCTTTGGTTTGCTTTAACTTTATTTTGTTATTTTATAAAGCCTCTAAGTGAAAGCCTAAATTCTTGGTTTGCAATTATTTTCATTGAACATATACAATGGGTCTAATAAATATACTTTTCAATATTGCATTGGCTACAACCCATAAATTTTATCATGTTGCATTTTCACTTTCATTCTGTTCACTGTGCTTATATATAATTTACATTGTGATTCACTTCCATTCTACAAACTCTTCAGTGTTTGTTTTTTTAATATCTATGTGTTTGTTGACTTTTATTATCTCTGTATTAAAGATTTATTATTTGCCTTAATTCTTGCCTCAGAATATGGCTTGTGTATTTCACCTCTTTTAAGTTTGTGTAGTTTTCTTTCATGATATATGATGTCATTTGTCTTACTGAATAATTAATAATCACTTATACAGTAATATATTTTGCTGCTCTTGGCTGCATCATTTGATAAATGTCAATCAAACTGAGTAGCATTAGCATATGGTCTGCAGGTTGTATTACTGTCATTTTACTGAATCTGGCTTTGTAGTATAGTTATGTAATCTATCACTGTTGGTGGGAACTGGGTTAAAGTCACCCAAGACTACTTGACGCTATTTTTTCACCAAATTTCTCCCCAACTATAACAATTTTGATGTGCAAAACTAAGGAAATACAGGTTAAGGCTGTGTTTATAAGTGAAGTTAGAAGAAACAGAATATTTGTGAAATTTTGAAGTACAAAAAATATAGGAAATGTAGCCACAAATGCTATCAAACAAAATAATGATTTTGTCTGCAATTAATTCTTAATTACATTTTAACATTACATAAAGTTCTTACATATAGTTAGCATTATACTTTTTTGCTCACTAAAATACCAAGTTATGCTTTTTATAGACATTATAAATATCTTTGCATTTCCAGCTAGATTTTATTTTTATGGATGAGCAATCATGAGTTCTAGCCCAGTGAGTGTGAGCTGCACAACCAAACACTTAGAAATTGAGTTACTTGGGGTTTTTGTTTGTTGTTTGATTTGTTTTTTGTCTTCTTCATACCGAGTTTCATGATTTGAGTTCCTTTTATGGGACAAAAAATCACATTTTAAAAACATTTTAATTTTCTAATGGAAAAAAGATAAAATAAAATTTCATAACAAAATAATAGGAGAGAAGAGTTAATACATTACATGTTATTGTCTTTAAAGTAGCTGATCAGGGAACATCATATGGGCATAAAATTTCTCTTATTGTTATTAGCACAATCTTTTCTTTTTAATAAACCAGTAGAATAGTCAACTTGCATTTTTTTCTTTCTCCTTTCCCTCATTCTAGTTCTTTTACCCTTTCAAATAATTTTCCCATTTCACAGTATTTTTTTAATTTTTAAACTGATACCCTTGTGTAAAAGAGATGCAAGTATGAAATGCACCACACTGTTCAAAATAACCAAACTGTTTAAGTACAAATATGTTCTCTATTTGATGACAATGTTTCCTAGAAGGATTGTTGATGTGTATATATAATCACCAAGGCAAATGTCTTCAATAAAGAATAAGACAGCATATAATTGTATATGTTTCTATTTCATTACTGAAAAATCCATTTTGAATAGCTTCATTTTTCCTTTGAATTACAACATTTATTTGAAATTTAACAGGGGAAAATATGGCTATGGCACTTACAATCTAGAAAATAACTGAAGGATCAAAAATGCCACTTATTCCTCTTTCATTCTGAATATACTCATTTGTATACATATATATATTCATAAGTATATTATTTTTTTAAAATATATATATATACATACTCATACAAATATATATACATACTCATAAGTATATTATTTTTAAATTTGAACTACTTCATTTTTCTTTTGTAGCAATACTAAAGACATCCCACTTCCCAGACAGAAAAGAAAAATATGAGGAAAGAAATATTAGAGGAAAAATTTAATTGATTCTATGTTCAAACAAGTTTCCAACTTCAAAATCTCTAATTCTGAATGGACAGAAAACAAAATAGATATTCTAGGAACATTTTATTATTTTGGAGAGAGCTGCTTTCAAGATTCAATTCCACTCTTTCATCAGCTCTACTCTATAATTTCCAACTGTAAGCCTAGAAGGAATGGTTTCTATCGTATATTTAGGGATTTTAACTAAATATAGAGAGGCCAAAGTTTTTATGATGTATGAAAATAAAATCCTCTGTATTTAAATATCTGTTAGTATAAAGTTAGGTAAACCTATTTCCCATGAGTAGGAGAGGAGCTACAGGACAGGAAAGGAACCATTATCCAATACAGTTTGAGCCAGATTCCTTACAAACCAAGTATAGTTGAGAACTGTACAATCATACAACAAATCCAGACATGAGCTGAGTGAGAAAACATCCAGTAAACCCCAAAAGCACCAGAGAGAGGTAGCAAACACTGTCAGAGCCAGATACCAGCAAGCCACCAACAAATAAGAAAATGGCCATTATCTTCACCTTTTAATTTCTCCACTCCAACAAGTGAACTCCATTGGCCTTGACATTAAGTAACAATGTACATAAGTGAGATCAGAGAACAAAAATGAGCCCCACCACACACTCTTCACTCGTCCCAGATTCTCTGAAGACTTTCCCTTATTTGCGTGTGGGAAATAAAATCTCATCTTTTGATCTAGATTAAAAGTTTGTCTTATATCTTGGTGTAGAAGTTTTAATAAACTGTGCTGTGAGATTTTTAAATGAATATAGAGCTGTCTATTAAATAAGAGGAAGTAAAATATTATCGGTACTTATACAAGTAAAATATTATATGGATTTTATAAGGGCACAGGGAAAGATTGCCACACCTATTGGTAGACAATAATCAGAAGCATAAAATCTATACATATTTTCTTCATGAATCATGGTTATTCAGCATGCAGGTTTTATAATCACAAAAACATGGATGTATGTTTTTTCTTAAGTAAGGCAAGTAGCATCATAATATCATTTTAATAAAAGTGTTTTCTAGACTTCAATTATTATCCAAAACTATGAAGTTAATAATTTTAATGACATCATTGATTAATAATCCATTTTCACTTATTTTGTTGTGTGTGTTTGAAAACAGGAGATTTAAGAATTGTGTTCATTTGTTTGGTTGGTTTTTTGTTTATGAAAAATTTTTGTCTCTGTTTCATATGTTGCCCAGGTTACCTTGAAATTGTGATTCTTCTGTCTCAGCTTCTGTAAAGGTTGGGGCTACAAATGTGCAGTGTTGCACACAGCAAAACTTTTATGATCTCTTACCCAGCCTCACAGAAATACTGACATTAATTAATGCATCCATATAAAAGCTTCCAATGAGACAGCCCTGGAAGTCTTTTTTTAGATAGTCCACCACTGCATTAAAGAACCATAGAGTTTTACAAAAACATTAAGAAATGATTGACACATAAAAACAACATATTTATTATGTTGTCAACAGACACATGTGCTTGGCATTCTGTAGAATTCCTGATTTTACTTAGTGTTTGTCTCGCCTCCTGGAATCCTCGTTTTACTATAAACCTTCAGTAATAGGGACAAAAGGAAAGTTTGAAATTAACATAATTTACATAAATCCTTTTCTTTTATTAATCATATGTTCATGGCCAAGATAATCTCTTAACACTTAATTTTAAATTGGAAAATATTCAACAGACACTATGAATATGACGTTTTTAAACATATAAAATGCATAGCGATAAAAAAACTGTTTCTAATTTCTATATTTTTTAGCCTGCCCTCTTTCCTACTCACTGTCTTACTTTTTTTAGATAAATTTTCAATAGTTTTCCTTTCTTATAAAAGGCAATATGTAAATATCATTTAATTATTCAAAATTTCTTTGTAGTTTTATCATACAGTTATCTTCCCTGGAATGATCCCTATACTAAAAATGTTAGAATGCCTTATTATTATTCTTTATTTCCATAGATCTTATTTTAACAAAATGTTTGCTAGTCACATGGATGAATTTCATCAGAATTTTTCAGGATAGGAAACACTGTATGGCTGAACAGTGACAATTTTTCATTAATGTATATTTCACAAATGGCCACTTATTTTATACATGTGTTGTTCTGGTGGCAATAGAGAGGACAAAAAAGCTCTAGGGAAAGGAAATCCAGCATCATTTCACACTCATTAACCACAGAAAATCAGATGTCATTTTTCACTTCTGCAGAAAAATGACAAGAAAGCTAGATGATTAGAAATAGTATTTGATTAATGATGCATTTATACTTAACTAAAATGTTTTTTAAGTAATTTCAATCTATGTTGCTGAAAATGTATCACTCTATTTTTCTGCCTTCGCAAATAAAACTCAGTAACTATATTTTTGTAAGTTCCTATTTTACGTAATCATATTTCCAAGTTTGATTCATATATTAAGTTGAATATGAGTAAGTTTGACAGTGGATATTATCTCCAGTCCAAACAGCTGCAAAATTTTTAAAAACATTAGTTTCTCTCCCTTTAGTTAGTTTTTATAAAGCAATGCCTAATTTTGGTTCTCAATAACTGGATTATTTTAGCTAAAATTTTTAAAATTTTGCAGCTGTTTTACCTTTTATCTTTTTACAAGTATTTGTGCAATGAGTTATCATGATTCATAATAAAGAAGAAGAGAAAAATGAAGATTGTCCTATCTCTACTTTTCTTGAGGCTTTAGTCACATGGGGATATATTCACACCAGAAAAATATAGAATATAAGTGACTTTGCGTAATGAGCATTTCTCTGAGAGATAGATAAGTATCAAGTTCAATTTCCAAAATTGCAGTTTCTATAACGTATAGCACTGTCATTTATAGTTTCACAAGTTGTGCAGCCGCATGCTTACAACCTTTATGTTGCAAAGACTAAGTATGAATCTATATTTAGATCCACAGCTGTTTGGTTTATGTCACAGATGCTTCAACTACTAAGATAAGCTCTTGAGAATAGATGAACATATCAATATGTTTGCCTTTTATGGACAAAATAAAAATAATATATTTTAAAAACCATTACTCTTTTAGGACCAGCACATACTGAATTCATGACGATGGGATAAGACAATTCCTCAGCATACAAAGCAGGACATTTCTCCAAAAGTCATTCGGAGACCAGAGGATCAGATGTGTGGTAGGACTTCATTTCGCTTGAAAAGGAATAAATATTCAAATTATACTATTACAGGTCACTTTAGTTTCCACTGATGCTAGTTAGTTTCTGATTAATGCAAAATATGTTATTCCTATGTGAAAGTATAATGTAAGACCACATGATAAGCAGGTCTGGAGCTTTTCATGGAGATCCGACCCTCCAATAGATTGTTTCCTGCAATTGTAGGGAGGTACTAAAGAGCAGGGTCTTGGGAATGAGGTAGGCTTAAGTTTCTTCTACTGACTCCTTGTCTGTGTTTTCAAATGGTAGACAGCTATTTAACTGTCTTACTCATCTACTTCATTTCCTTTGTGCAAGGTGAGATGAAATAATAATGGAAATTTCCCCAGAATTTTCATAAGGATTCAATTACATGTGAATAAAATGTATTTAATCAGTATTTACAAAATAATATTAAGATAGCCTTTATAACTTTATTTTTCTTATTGTGAAACAGTTCTTATGCATGTTATAAAGTGTAAGATGTTCTATAGAAAGGTGAGCCACATTTCTAACTTTGAGCTATAATTCAATTCTTGAACGATCATCATAATCAATAGGTCATTTACATAAGAACAGAAAATGTACTTGTGTAATATATGTGTTTCAGTTGTATGGAGGTAAGAGGCTGTGGGCACATTGGCAGTAACTTGCCCCTGAATTCAGTTACCTTAACAACCCTGTCCTCCAAAACACATGTAGTGTTCTTTAGGGTACAGATTGGTCATCAATAATTTAATTAATTCTTCATTAAATATTTATGACTTCCATATTTTCTTATGTATTATTGCAAATGATAAGATTAAACCCTTCAATGCATAAACAGTTTAAGAAGCAGTTGACATGAAATATGAGAAATACATTTCTAGTAATTGATCACAGCATGACGGTGTGTGAACTTATGAATGTAATAACTGATGGCAGATTATCAGTGTAAAGAATGTTTCCTCGCTAATAGAGCTCAACTAACAGAGCCATTTCAATCCTGATATATAAAGCAATGTTGTTGATATTTCAATTTGAGAAGTTTAATGTAATTTTAAGACTGGTTTTGGCAGTGATTATTTCTTCTTGTCTTTTGATTGTTGGTCTGCTTTTTCCTATTATTGGTTTTAATAATATTTAAATGACAAGGCACATTATCTTATTTCATAATTAGCAACATGCTTAGTTCTTTGTTTTTCCCCTCTCCTGTGCAGAGTGTGTCTGCATTGTGTAGTATGTACATTCATCACAGGGAATTCGTACAGTTACATATTTCATTGCTCCTTTTAATTTCCCATTTCCTTGACCTCTCACCTATTTTTTCTCCCTCAAAAAATCTAAACATCTTTATTAGTATGGTTTACAGATTTTTGATCTTTAAAAAATATAGATTACGTTCGATCCCCAGTACTGATAAAACGGAAAAAGACAAAAAATAGATTTATTATTATCTATTATTTTTCTTCTATGTTTCTATGCATGTTTATACTTTTCATCACTTTCAAAAATAAATTTGTCAAAGGGTAAATTTAGGTTCTAGCTCTGCCTATGTCTTTCTATCCATGTATTTATTTTCCTACTTTCTGCAGAGTCTAGTCAATTTTCTCACGTAACTGATTGAAGAATCTATTTTTTTCACCCTTGTCGACTGCTATGCCAACATTTTCCTGTTCTCTCTGTCTCCATGTTATGAAATGCAGCCAGATGGCCCCCAAAACCTCACTCATCACAAGTGGGGCTTTTTGGAGGTAGCTGTATCTAGGGTGTGTGCTTCTAGGACTGATTCATGCTGCAATACTAACATGAAAATGTCCTACCCTGTGTGTGGGTGCCATCCACCCTGAGGGTAGGTAGCCTAATAATACGTAAGGGAGGAAGAGGTTTGCTCCTTGCTGCTTGCCACTTGCCGTGCACTGCTTTTGCTGCCTTCTGCCTGCCATGACCTGTTTCTCCTTTGTAATCCCTGCCTCTGCCACGCCACCCTGCCTTGGAGCCAGCCAGCTATCCACTGAGACTTCCACAAACCGTGAGCTAATTAAACCTTTCCTCTTTGAACTTTGGGTGTCATTTTTTTTCTCAGCAATAAGAAACGTAACTAAGAAAAATGTATGTGTGTATATATATATATATATATATCCCCTGCTGAGTCAGCCAACGCCACGCGCACCTCGTTCCAACATATATATATATATATATATATATATATATATATATTCCATTCTGTAGCCTTTGTTCTATTTTATTAATATTTTTATTTCTGCAGAACAAATTAATGTATGCATTTTTGCAGTTCTACCATAACTTTACTAATGTTTTGCTGCCTAGAATATTTTTAATCAGTACGTCAGTAGGATATTGACTTTAGCCAGATAACTCACCACAATTCTTTTTTCATTACCCATAAAGCTAAATCATAATAATATACACTACAGAGGTCCTGTACTGATTCATTGGTGAAATGAATGCAAGAGATTTTTTATATTTTTAATGCTTTTTAAAAAATTAATTATCACTTACCTTATTTTTATTATTAAAGGATACTTATGGAAATCTAGTTTTGCATAGTAGAAATAAATGATATAATTCCTTTTAGTGTGGAAAGCAAGATATGCAAGTCTTTTTCTATTCATCTTATGTTCAGTACCTTGATCATAATAGCACTAGTAACTTACTTTCTAATCAATATTTTTGGAAATTTTCTAATACACAGTAAAACTAGTTGGAAAATGTTATCCTGAGATAAAATCCCTAAGGAGATTTTGACTCATCTTTTATTGTGCTAAAAAAAAAAAAAAAAGAAAAGGAAAGGAAATTCAGAGTCAATCAATGCCTATTCATTTTACTCTGGAAATATTAAAATTTGAAATGTGAAATCTCCTACATGGTAATATAGGTATTTGGTAAGTAGGCTGTATCAGTCAGTATTCACTAGAGGAACAGATTTAGTGATATGCATGATTATTGTATGAAGAATTTGCACAGTAGGCTTAGAATGGCTGCATGTAGAATGAAGAAGAATGCTTGTGAAAGGTAGTCTGTACACCGGAGAGCATGAGGATCCAGTCAGAGTCAGCTGCTGAGAGAATACTGCACAGACTGGTGAGAGCCTATACTGGAAAGCCAGAGCTTTCCAGATTAAAAGTTGTGAAAGTAAAAACAAAAGTCCAGAGTTATGGCAGAGACTGGATCTCCTCTCCAAAAGCAAGAGGAAAGATTCCTTTCTTTCCCTTTTATTCCATTCAAGGCCAAGCCTATTGTTTGGTGCCCCCACTCACATTCTTGGTGGATCTTTCCTCCTTAGATGTGGTTTCCAAGTGAAACATCCAGTCACACCCAGAACTGTGTTCCACTCTTCCATCAACTTCTTTAATCTGCCCAAATTTCATAACTTGTTCAAGTTGACACCACAATTAACTATCACATAAGATAAGTCTTTGTCGTCTGGCTATGCAACACTTTCATTTTGACCAAAGCAACATCTGCCAACTTTCCCAGGTCAGTCATTTATATTTTATTGTACCCATAAAAGTTGACTGAGTTTAACTCGAGTGTAAAGTTGAAATTTGTACAAATGAGTCCAGTGATAAAAATAAACATAATAAAAAAATAGTCAAAATAGTTTTAAATACTTGAAATTACACATGTACAGGTAAATAAAACTTTTTTTTTTTTTTTTTTTTGTCTTTTTGAGACAGGGTCTCGCTATGCAGTTTGCTGGCCTTGAGCTCACTTTGTAGCCCAGGCTGGTCTCGAACTCACAGCAATCCTTCTGCCTCAGCCTCCTGAGTGCTAGGATTACAGGCATGAACCACCATGACCAGCAAAACCATTTTTTTAAAACTACATATTTCATAATTATATAATATATTCATGTTCTTTTCATATATCTGGCATAACTATCATAAAGAAATTAAGATTGAAAAACTTTCTCATTACTGCCTTGAATGGTTTACTTCCTGGTAGCCTGAAACTTGACTAATGTAATTTTGTTGAAATCTATTTCCTTCTATATTCTTTATTTTAGAATTAAAATAAATTATTCAATTTAATTGAAAATAGTAAAATTACTGTATAATTGTTATTTTTCTTTTGACCAAAATTCCAACAACATTATCTGTTTTCTAAGCTCTTCATGATATTAAGGGTTTGTGATAAAAAGAAGATATAAATATTGCATAAATGATATACAAAACATGAATTACTTTAGTTATATTAATGTATATTAATTAAATCATACATTTAAGTTATTATTATTAATGTATGGGCAAATAGCTGATAGATATTATCCAAGGTAATATAAAAATGTTTTTAGAAGCACACAGAGATATTAAAGTATCAATAATGATTAACAGTATAATAATATTTAATCATTTCCACTTTACTAACGTCTAGTCCAAAAGAAATTAAAATACATTTTATAATTTAAATTTACATGATTTTACATGAAAAAATAATCATAAGAAAATTAGTTCATTTAAAATAAATATTCTTTAACTTTCATGATAGAATAAAGTATAGTGCTATCATTCCAAAATGTAACTTCCCAAATCAAATTACAATTTTTGCTATTGTAAAATATTTAAAGAATTGGAGATTGCATTTCTATCCAAGACAGCTACCTATTTTGTATGATAAAATCTGCAGGTTACATACCTTTCTCGTATCTCCAAATTTATCTGTTTTGAACATTTGGTCTGCTTACCATACTTCAATTGAGTGAGAGCTGAAAATTAAAATGAATTGCCTTAAAAAATAAACTAGGTAGTGACTAAAAGGAGTGATTGTGATCCGAATTGATTTGCTTTTGTGTATTTATCTCCTGTGAGATGCTCCTATCACAGTGACATGTGAAGATACACACAGAAAGTGAACTAGGGATGTCTGCACTGTTTCATTATTTATCCACTGTTAATGAACTCTGTCCATGTCAAGACTCCTTGATTGTTTGCTTGAAGCAGTCTCTCCCAGAGGTAAATGATCTTATACCTATGGTTTCTGTCTAGTCTTTGTTCCTAGAAAGGAACATGTCTATTAGTTAAGCATAGTAATCTAAAGCATGTGGATTTGGTATTATACTGATTCACAGAACACTTGGCTACCATGAAACGTGACAATTTAAACAAGATAATTACCTCCACAAACTACCATCTTGGAAGCACTAATATTTATTTAGAATAAGCCTTCTCAGCCTCCCAGTGTGGAGACCACAATTCAAAGTTCCTTATCAGAAATTTATTTAAATATCAAGGAAAAAGTACACTAAAACAATAATTTGCCTCAGTCCAGACTTATTTTGCAGTTTCTTTAAACCTATGGTAAGACAATTTTAAAATATATTCTTCATTTAAAAGTGGGTGTTTCAAATAATGCATAATTTTAATATTATTCCATTTACATACAAATAGGTTTATTCCTACAAGGAGAGGTTTATTCCTACAAGGAGATAAATTATTAATTCATTAAAAATGTTAATTACTCAAATATTTACTCCAATTCCAGCAATAACTTTTAAGCAGACACATTAAGGAATGTATAATAAGATTAAAAATCTTAGTAACCAATACACATTTTAAACTTTTTATTAGAAAACCAGGTGAGTTTCATACACCTATACTTCATAAAGTCAAGGTAATGGATGCACCAAGTCAAACAAGTAATTAAATAGTCTGATTGTATATAAACATAAATTACACAACCTTGGAATCAAAATAAATTTTTGAAATTCTCTACTATCAATGCAATAAAAGTCCATTCATATCACTGCAGAGAAATGATAAGAATCCTCCTGTACATAAAAGTGCATAATTTATTTTTTGTGAAATGTTAAGCACATACTTATTGTATACACCTACAGCCAGGATCCTGAACCTCTACTTGCTAATTGTTATGATAGTTACTTGTGTCAGTGTTTAACTCCCTCAAGTCCACCAGTATAACCCTTAAACATAAGAGCAAGGTTTATCCAATAATATACATCTATCTCAGAGAAAATATACCTAGTTCTTAGAACTCAGAGTCAATGAACTGGTGACGTTACATATTCAAGTCATTATTCCTACATCTTGAATTAATATAAATCAAATACATAGCCGTGAGAGGTCTGACACTTACAAATCCAAAATTTGAGAGTCTTATCACTAAATCTACAGTACTAGAACCAATTGAAATGAAAACAAATACCATTAAATGACATTTAAAAACATAAGGCCTTAATGATAATATAAAACTTCAAAACAAAACAGAGTGGAAATTATCTTGCATGCCCAAGGGAAGGGCATTTCTTGGGATTCTTACCTCACTTCCTGTGAAATCCCTGTATACTTAAGGGGACCTTCCACTATCAAGAGTGTCATCTGAGATCTATAAATTGTGTGAAGTTTAATGCAATGACTTCTAGCTCATTTTCATGGATATAGTGGTCCTTATATTGGCAAAAAAAAAAAAGACCATCATTTCCTTTTGCAAATCCCCAGAATAGAGACTGTGATAGATTTATATTCTTACTTATAGTGTCAGAAATGGGCATATTCTAATTTCCATAACTGCCAGGTAACTAAAGCATTACAAATGTGTGGGGCATGACGTACATGCCTGCTATGCTAGTAAGTTATAAGTTGGAGGATCACAAACTGAAGCCCAGCCTGGGTAATTTAGTGGCTTAGAGAGACCTTGTCTCAAACTTCAAAGGGTCTGGGAATGTAACTCAAGGTAAAGGCTCTGTACTAAATCCTTAGTATCAAAAAGAAAAAAAAATGATTGATTACAAGTGAAAAAAAGTTTAGATTTTATGGTCTTATTATCTACTGATTAGTTCAACTTTATAATACCTAACGAGATAGACAATTCTTTTTAAGGAAGCAAGGGGCATTATGGTAACCATTGTTGATAACCTTGTACTCTGTTTTTACATCATGTGCTATGTCTATCCTTGGTTTTGACTGACAGCTTTGTTTTGCTATATTTGACTTTATTCTCTTTCCAAAAAAAAGGTAATAAGAACTAAGGAGTAATAAAACCCAAAATGTGTAAATTTTGTTGTAAAAAAGAGAGCAGAAAAATAGTGCTCTAAAGGATACAACTGCAAGTGTGTTTAGGGGTGTTAAATAGCTGACCATATTAATGTTTTTGGTTGGATCATTGAACACAACTGTTTACAGTCTCACTGTTTGAATGTCCACTTTGTATGCATTCATACTGTGACTTGAGCAACTATCTCTAAGATGATAATGTGTAATATACTAACTGGTGATTTCTTACTGCTTTTTTTGTTGTTGTTGTTGTTGTTGTTTTGTAGTCTGTATTACTTGTACCCTTACACTACTTTGTTTTGTTTTTTCTCTTTTTTCCTTTTAAGTAAAATTTAAAAAACAAGTGAAAAAAAAAGCCTATGTGATCTTTTAAGTAAATATAAGCAAATTCCTGTTTGTCTTATGCATGATTATCATACTTGAAAGAGAAGTCTCCTTTGTCCTATTAGTGTGGTAGAATTAAATCCACTTGTAGATATGACAATGATATTGACAACTGACGAAAGTGGAAATTATGAGGCACTAATAATATAAATTTTATAGTAGAGCCTTCTTTATAGGCTATATCATGTTCAAGCTTCTCCTAAACTTCATTAAGATAAATGCAACTACATTAAAGGTAACTGTAATGCCAGAAGTTGACTTGCTTCAATTGCTAATTAAAATTTATGATTTTTAGCAGTTGTTCATGAAACTAAATACATATTTATATACTTTTTAATGGAAAGAACAATATATACTAATAACATTTAGCTTTGAGAAATTTACATAAAGTCATCAGGAATCTTTGATGTAAATATATTCATGATATCATAGGGATAATACTTCTTCATATATAAAGCTTAATTTAATTGATTCCTTTTCTACCAAATATGCAACACTGACTACTATGTTGTATTTTTCTTCCTTGAGTTAAAAGTGTATCATGACAATAGATACTGAATCCATAGCTGATAAAATAAGCAAGCAAAATCCTTAATATTTGCAGGTCGTAATTTTAAAGTTTCTGTTTGGTCTTGTGACATTCATCTGATAATCCATGCTTCTCCCATTATTGTTTTTAGGGGGAGGGGTTATATAGTTCAGGCTGGCCTTCAACTCTCTGTGATTCTCCTCCTCCACCTCTTAAGTGCTGGTATTATAGGTATGGTAGCACCATGCTCTGCAATGCTTCTCCAACTCTACCAGTAATAATTGATGCATTATTGTCTTTTGTAAGCAACAACAATTCTGCCTTAATTATGAGGTGAACTAAAACTTTAAACCCAGGACTTATTTTTTATCTGTACTTATTCAATTGAACATAGAAGGACAGAAGTATTTAATATTCCTGACAATCTTCCTTTAAATTCATGTTAGGGAAACATTTCTGAGCAGGATTCAAACTATAAACTGGCAGTCCATTCACTATTGCAGCGTCCCTAAAAACTAACTCACTTTTTCTTCACTCTTCTCTACTGAGTCATCTGCGTCTCACTCTTAACTGATGATTTTATTCATTTCCTCAGGAAAATTAAATCATAGGAAAGTGTCCCTTAGCTCTCAGTCCTTTGTATCCCCACCAAACTTAATCTCTATTACTTTTTCTAATACATGACAAACTTTGCTTATTCTTGTCTTGAACAACACTTCTTTTTTCACAAAATTCTCTTCTCATTTTCCTTGTTGAAAATATTTGTTCAGCATAAATGTCTGGAAGGCACCAGTCACCTGAGAGCTTCTATGACAATGAGATTTCTCAGTAACTAATGTGACCAGGGCCATGTTTCCCACACAAACATAAATGCAATCATCTTTCCTAAATTTGGAAAAAAAAATTAAGTACACAAACAAAGGCACCTTTTAGTGTCCTCAATATTTTTATTCTTCATTTAAAGAAATAAGAGAGATTACCATGACAAAGACATGTTTTCTAATTAGGTAAATCCCAATTTTAAGATTTTATTTTATTTATGTTTTTCATTTTAAAAAGATTAAGATAAAAGAGGACATAATAACAAGTAGGAACAGAACAATTTAAGCAACATAGTGTTTCACCACAAAACAAACTGACATAACTGTAGCTACCATAGTGTCTCTCTCCTTGAAATATTTGACTATAATTCACATACTATAGCATCAAACATAACAAGACAGTGTAAAACAATTAAAGAGAATTAATTATAACAGAGCATTCAGAACAAACTAACAGAAAACAAACAATGGTTACTAGATTATCTCCTTGTCTATAAAAAGTTTTGTTTATACTATCACACATAATAAAATCCAAAAGATACAACATGATAAAACCAATGGAGACAGAAGAACAAAAGCCTGGTAATTCAAAACGAGATGATATTAAATCATCACTATTATGGTGTCTTGTTTTCTTCAAAATACCATCACAGACAATGAAATCAAACAACCCAGAATAAAAACATTCCAACATTCCATTTCGTTCATTAGAATGAAAACATTATAAAACTTTAAAGCACTATAATGGGGAATATGATTACCACATACTTTTATGTATTCTTACCATTTCTTACACTAGGGAAACTATTCGATATTTATATATGTGAGTTTGATTTATTTTACTTATGAATCTGGTCTCAAGCTCGGTCCATTTATTTATAAATATTTCAATGTAATCATTCTTTGTAGCTGAGTAGAACTCCATTATATAAACATACCATGATTTTTTTATCCATTCCTCAGTAGGTGGACACTTAGGTGGTTTCCAAGATCTGGCTATTAGAAATTGTGCTGCTATAAACATGAGTGAACACATATAACTGTGGTATGATGTTTTCAATTCTTCTGGGAAAATGCCTAGAACTGGGATAGCTGGAACAAATGGGACTTGCAATCCCAGCTTTTTGAGAAATCTCCAGACTGACCTCCACAGTGGTTGTATCAATCTACACTCCCACCAACAGTGCAGGAGAGTTCCTTTTTCCCCACAGCCTCTGCAGCATTTGTTGTTGGTAGTTTTCTTCATCCTGGCCATTGTTTCAGGAGTGAGATGAAATCTCAGCGTGATTTTAATTTGAATTTCTCTAATGAGTAATGATGATGAACATTTTTTTCATGTATTTATTTTCCATTTGTATTTCTTCATCTGAGAGTTGTGTATTCATCTCAGATGCCCATTTTTGGATTGGATATTTGAATTTGGGGGGTCTGAAATTTTTTAATTCTGTATGTGATTTAGACAGAAGTCCTTTGTTTGAGGGACAGGTCACTAAGATTTTTTCCCAGTTTGTAGGTTTTCTTCACTACGTTGGAGATTTCTTTTGATACGCAGAAACTTTTTAGTAAGAGGTGATCCTAGTTACTGATTCTGGGCTGTATTTTCTGTGCCGTTTGATTCCTGTTCATGAATACTCTACCTACCCACATGTCTTCAAGGTTTTTACCCAATTTGTCTTCCAATACATTGAGTGTTTCTGTTTTAATATTCAGATCTTTGATCCATTTAGATTTTAATTTAGTACATGGTGATAAGCATGGGTCTAGTTTTAGTTTTCAGCATATGGAGAACCAGTTTTTTCGAACTCCATTTATTAAAGAGACTGTCATTCTTCCAGTGAACTTGTTTGGCCCCATTATCAAAGATAAGGTAGTTGATTGTGTTTGTAGTTGTGGTTGTATCTTCTAATCTTTTCCATTGATCTTCGGCTCTGTTTTTATTCCAGTATCATGTTGATTTTACTACAGTTGCTTTGTAGTATAACTTCAAGTCAGGGACTGTGGTACCTCCTGCCTTGCCTTTGCTGCTTAGAATTGCCTTTGCTATTCTAGATTTCTTCTGGGTCCAGATGAATTTCAGGAGTGATTTCTCTAAATCTATGAGGTATGTTGATGGTATTTTTACTGAGATTGCATTGAATCTGTATAACAGTTTTGGGAGAATGCCCATTTTCACAACATTTATTCTTCTTATCCATGAGCAAGGGATGTCTTTCCATTTTCTGAGATCTGCTTCAATTTCTTTTTTCAGTATAATTTTCCCAATTTTTATCTTTCACTTGTTTTTTTGAGAATAATGCCTAAATATTTCATTTTTTCAGTTGATAGTATGAAGGGTGTGGCTTCACTTATTTCTCTATCTGTGATTTTATTGTTAGTTTATAAGAATGCTATTAATTTTTGAGTATTGATTTTGTATCCAGCTAGATTGCTGAATTTATTTATTATATCTAAGCATCTTTCAATGTAGTTTTGGAGGAGTTCTATGTAGAGTATCATGTTGTGTGCAAATAATGATAATTTAATTTCTTTTCCTATCTTTACCCCTTTTATTTGGCTCTCTTGTCTATTTCCTCTGGCTAGTATTGCCACTACTATATTAAATAGGAGTAGTGATAAGGGAAATCCTTGTCTTGTGCCCTCTTTTAAGGTAAAAGCCTTCAGTTTTTGGCCATTTAGTATGATACTGGCTGTTGTTTTGTCATAGATGGACATTATCATATTGTAAGGTTCTTATCATAGCATATCTGTAAGGTTCTTATCATAAATGAATGTTGGACCTTCAAAAGCTTTTTCTGCATCTATAGAAATAATCATATGATTCTTACTTTTGGCTTTATTGATATGGTGGATCACATTTATGGATTTATGTATGTTGAACCATCCCTGCATGCCTGGGATGAATCACACTCGGTCATGGTGTATAATCTTCTTGATGTTTTGCTACCTTCTATTTGCCAGTGTTTTATTGAGAATCTTTGTATTAATGTTCATTAGGGAGATTAGCCTGTAGTTCTCTTCTTTACTTGGGTCTTTCTCAGATTTTGGTACTAGTGTAATATTTGACTCCAGGAATGACTTAGGAAGGATTGCTTCCCTTTCAATTTCATTGAACAGTTTAAGGAGTGTCGGCATTAAGTCTTCTTTGTATTTCTTGTGCAATTCTTCAGTGGGGACTGGGTTCTTCTTTGTAAGTAGAGATATAATTACATTTTCAATTTCATGATTAGAAATTAGGTTATTCAGCAGTTTTACATCTTCTTGACCTAGCTTTGGTACTGCATAAGTTTCTAGGAAACTGTCTATTTCTTCTATATTATCAATCCTATGAGAGTAGAGGTTTTCAAAATAGGTGTTGATGATATTCTGTATTTCTTCAGAGTCTGTAGTGATTTCACCTTTTTCTTCCTTTTTGCATGGATTTGAGATTTTTCTTCCCTTTTTTACTAAAGCTGTCAAGGGCTTATCAATTTTATTTATTTTTTCAAAGGACCAACCTTTTGATTCATTGAATCTTTGGATTATTTTCTTAGTCTCTATTGCATTAATTTCTCCTCTGATTTTTTATAATTCTGTCTTCTTTTAGATTTGGGCTTGACTTGCTCTTCTTTTTCTAGCTGTTTGAGGGGTAACTACAGCCCTTTTTCTGCATCGTTCTGTTTTCCTGATGTGGGAACTCAGTGCAATAAATTTTCCTCTGAGGACAGCTTTCATGGCATCCCACAGATTCCGGTAAGTTGTATTTGTATTTTTGTTTGCTTGGAAGTATTATTTAATTTCTTCTTTAATTTCCTCTGTGACCAACTGATTACTCAAGAGTGTGTTATTTAGTTTCCATGTGTTTTGGGGATTTTTGAGTGTCCTTTATCATTAGTTTCTAATTTCATAGCATTGTGATCCGATAACATGCAAGGGATAATTTCAGCTCTTTTGCATTTATTTAAATGTGTTCTGTATCTAATAATATATAGTTTATTTTAGAGATTGATCCATGTACTAATGAGAAGAATGTGTATTCTTATGTTGTTGGATGGAACACTCTGTATATGTCTATCAAGTCCATTTGTTCACAGTGTGATTCAGTTCTGTTATTTATTTGCTGATTTTCTGTCTGGTTAATCTGTCCCTTGGTGTCACTGGCCTGTTAAGGTCTCCGTTATAACTGTGTTATTGCTAATTTGGTTTTTCATTTCTATTTATACTTGCTTTATGTAACTGGATGCTTGGGAATTTGGTGTATATATAAGATAGCTATCTCTTACTCTTGAAGTTTTCCCCTAACCACTATGTAGTGACCTTCTTATCTCTTTTGATCATTCTTGGTTTGAAGTTCACATTGTCTGCAAACAGAATGCTTTTTTTGGTGGGTAGTGTTCATGTTGCATGAAGTACTGTTTTCCATCCTTTGACTTCAGTCTGTGAATATCTTTTTGGTTAGATGGGTTTCTTGTAGACAGAATATGGTTGAATGTTGTTTCTTGATCCATTCTACCAGTCTGTTTCTTTTCATTGGTGCATTGAGACCATTTACATTAATGGTTATAACTGTTATATGTTGGTAAATTGTTAACATGTTATCTTTCTGCTGTTGAATCTTTATAGTTCCATTCTGTTTAATTGTCTGCTTTAGTTAATTTTTTCCCAAGTGTATCTCAACTATCTTTCAGTATTCTTTGTGGGGTTGGCTTGGTGATAATGAAGTTCTTGAGCTGTTCTTTGTTATGGAAGTATCTTATTTCTCCATCAATTTTAAAGGACATTTTTGCAGGGTACATTGGTCTGAATTGGAAATCATTTTCTTTAGGATCTGAAATACTTCACTCATGCTCTTCCTGACTTTATTGTTTATGCTGGGAAGTCTGTTGTGGTTCTGATGGTTTTTCCTTCATAGATGATCTGTCTTTTCTCTCTGACAGCTTTTAATATTCTATTCTTATGTTGGATGTCTGGTGATTATTATATGTCTGGGTGTAGTTTTATTTTGGTTTTGGCTATTTGGAGCTCTATATGCTTCACTGATCCTGATGTCAGTTTCCATTCTCATGTTTGGGAAATTTTCAGCTATTACTTCTCTAAATATCCTCTTGACATACTTTATATTGTCTCCTTTTTTTCATTTATCCCTATCAATATTATGCTGTTTTTCTTTGCATCATCTTGCAGCTGTTGAATTGTTATTTCTTGATTTCTTGTTATTATAAAAGATCTTTCCTTTCCTGTTCACTAGCTGCAATCTTGTCTTTGAGGTCTGAAATTCTAATCACTGAGGTGGTTTTTAAAACTTTCAATGGAATTTTTGATTTTTTGTATGTATCTTTATATCTGCTTTAGGTATTCTCTTTGTTTCTTATATGGTTCATCCAGTGATTCTACCTTTTTGTTTAGTTCCTCCAACTTTTTAACTATGTCTTCTTTAGATATGTTCAGCATCTCGGGGCTGGGGATTTAGTTCAGTGGTATAAACACCTGCCTTGCAAGCAGGCAGTTGTGAGTTCAATCCCCGGTACTGATAAAAAGGCAAAAAAAAAAAAAAAAAAAAAAAAAGATATATATGTTCAGTATCTCTTTCATTCCTCTTATCATTTCTTCTTTTACCTGGTAGATTATTTCTATTTCGAATTCCTTTAAAACTTTCCAGAGTTGCTTCTTTATTTCAGGTGCTATTATTTCAGGTATTTCAGGTGTATGGCATGTATTTTCTTCTGTGTACATAGCTCCTAAGGTTTTTTGGGATGGGATGGATGTTTGAGATTGTATTTTGGTCTTTAGTTTTGTCATTTTCCTGTATTTCCATGTTTTAAATGTTATTCCAAGGCTTTCCCAGGACCTGCTGGAAATCTGCTTTTATGCCCTCAGCTCGTGGGACTCTTGCAGCCCAGTTCCACAGATTGAGAGAAGGTCACTGTGGATGGGACATGTAGGCCCCAGCCCTGTGGGGCAGGTTGAATGTTGAAGGGAGCTTTGAATTTCCTTGGCTTTTGGGAGCAATGACCCCAAACTCCCAGGTTCAGGATAGTGTAGGGTCACTCACCTCAGGCTGCCCAGTTTCTAGAATTGAGGGCGCAGGCAAGCCCAAATCCCCAGGGTCTTTGGAGCATGGCTGGAAAGCGGGAAGTTGATGCAGGCAAGCCCAAGACCTGCTGAGCTGGTCCAGTGCAGCAGGAAGCTGTGAGGTTCGCTGGTAGGTGCAAGGATCTTAAACTCCCAGGTCTCGGGGTATGGTGTGGGGACACTCACCCCAGGCCAACCAGTCTCTGGAATTGAGGGTGCCAGCAGGCCCAAATCCCCAGAGTCCGCTGAGCATGGTAGGAAGCCAGGAAGTTGGTAAGATTTTATTTTTAGGTTAGAAGTTTTCTCTCATCTGCTAAGGTACATCACGTCTACTGCTGATTTTTGATTGCAACTAATATTTGATAATGTATTTTATAAGCCTTCTAACTAACCATAAGTGATTTTTTAGTATTTAAAAATCATTATCAGTTATAACAGCTCATAGTTTCTTTTCTATAAAACACTACTATTTCTGTGATTAATCATATCACATTTACCAAAGCTATTTACACATCATTCAATAATGATGCAATTCATTAATTTTGCTGAGAGAAGAATGCTTCTACATCATTTAACAAATTCCATGTATTGTGCAATAATATCTTTAAATCTTCCCAGAATTGTGGAAACAAAGTTGATGTGTTAGGGGGAAATACTAACTAAAATATTTGAGAGGTGATCAGATTAGTATTAAGATTCTTCCCCTTTAAGATGACATTGACTAGTCAGGCCCATTCTCAAAATCTAAGAAATAATCTGAGATTCTGTTGGAGAAAAAGAATCAGTAGGTTTTTCAGAGGAGGATGAAGTGATAAAATTAAAATTTTGAATGGACTGTCTTCCAAAATATTTCTAGACATGTAAGCCTTCAACAGAGGCTAAAAAGAACTAATCGAAAAGTTTATGAATGAAAAGAACATTGAAAAAAGAAAAAAGAAAGATGGAAAATTTTTGAAAAGGAACGAACACTCAGAATAATGGGACTGAAAGTCAAGCATGCAAAAGATAAAGAATTTTAGAGTGTAGTGAAAAGAAATGATGCTGATGAAACAAACAGAATCTGCAATCAAGGCTAGTTTCTGGGATGTTCATGTTGGTTTTTGAGGAAACAAAGTAGATTACAGAATTGATCCAAGGAAAAAGAAACAGAATTAGAAAATGGAAGAGTCACAAAAACACCTCTAGTCCCTCTGGAAATCTTGTACTAAATTTTAATCTGCTTATGCAGATTAGAGATTAAAGTTAAAGAACTTTTAGTTCTTTAACTAAAGAACTTTAGTGAAAACACTTATGAAATAAATTCTCCATAATGTGTCAGTCATATGGAAACATAAACCCAGTGTTAAGAGAGAATAAACTGTGACCCCATTTGAGATGTTGTACAAGTATAATCATATCATGGAAGTAATCACTTAGATAATCAAGATTACGTCAAGTTTAGAGCTATTTAGGCAAAAACATTAAAATGACTATATTTAATATACAAGAGGAAAACTTGGGATTATCAGAAAAGCATTTGCAAAGTCTAGTCAAAAGTATATAATATAAGGAAAAGAAAGACATCAAAAGTTTAAAATAAAATATT
The DNA here is from genome assembly GCF_034190915.1 of Cavia porcellus. Classification (NCBI taxonomy): domain Eukaryota; kingdom Metazoa; phylum Chordata; class Mammalia; order Rodentia; family Caviidae; genus Cavia; species Cavia porcellus. Next base: position 32,510,545 of record NW_026947497.1, read on the forward strand.
TTATAAATATGTTAATGGATGATTTAATTAATATAGTAGAGGGAGTCAAACAAGTAAAGATGAAATGGATAAATTGATCAAAATATACAAGTTAAAGCCAAAAATAAAAAGTAAGGCACGTGAGATTGGAAAATCACTCTCTAAAATGAAATGTAACCAACCAACAAACAAAATGATTGATCTCATCAAGTATAAAAAGGAGCTTATAAAAATAAAAGCAGAAGTGAAAGAGACAAAATTGAAAATACAATATAGAAGAAAAACTAAATGAAAAATTTGTATTTTGCAGAAGTTAATAAACTATGATGAACCACTAGAAAGCCTAGTCAGAGAGAGAGAGAGACAGAAAGAGTGAGAGAGAGAGAGAGAGAGAGAGAGAGAGAGAAACAGAGAGAGAGAGAGAGAGAGACAGAGAGAGAAAATTAAATATTCTTAGAAAAACAACTGGAGACAACAATATAAATCCTCCAGAAACCAAAAGAAATGAGGTATTATGAAGACTTAAAATGCAGTTCAGAAAGTGAAAAGAAAATTGTGGGTCATTTCAGCTATGCACCCATTCCAGGGCATGGATTCCCTGACACCTCTAGGCTTGAATTTGAAAAGAGCAACAGAATTGAATTTGGACAACTTCATAAATTTAAAACTGGCTTGAATTTACATCAGTGAGAACCAATTGGCAAGTTTGGCTTCAGGCCAACTAATACACCTAAATTCAAAACAGTCATCAGGCTCAAATTCAAACCAATCACTGGCTAAAAGTTGGACTAATCGGCGCATTCAAATTTGGAACACAGAAGAGCTTCTTCAGTGTAAGCAATGCTACTCTCACACTTGCAGGGATGTTCTAGGAATGTCTACTCTTCTTTAGTGACCCTCTGTCCTGAGGAATGGACCTTATGATTAACCTCGTGCAGATGGTCCTGTAAATTTATTTGTATTTATTTCTTTACTAGAATGGGCTCACAAAGCCCTGTAAATTGATTAGGAATTATTATCTCAGATAGTTTGGGTAGAGAAGGATGTCTTGAAGAAAAAAAAAAAAAAGTTGTATCTACTAGGTGCTACTAAACATGAAATGTCCCAGAGACCAACCATGCAAAGTAGCAGTGTCTACCAGCATCAGATTGTGCTGCTTGCTACTATGTACCATTTGCAACAACAGGCACTAAAAGAGAACACCAGCAGCAACCCAAAACCTAGAGTCCAGAGCTGTAGCCCTAATGACTAAAGGCCATAGGTATTTGCAGGTACAGAGGGCTAAGGCACTCAAAGCCCAGAGCCCATGGAAAACTTCACTTTGCTAATTTCTGATTTATATCTGAATTGAGAAACAGAAACCTCAACTGATTGGCAAGATCAGGAGAATTTTGATAATCTTGGCAACTAATGTCATTAGGAGTCAAATCTTAATTATCTTAAAGGGTAATATTTTAGCATCATTTTCTGTAATTTTGCATAAACATTAGATTTCTAAAAATTGCTTAGGGTTTCAGTGTTCCCAAAATTCAGATATTAAAATCATAGGCCTAATGTAATAGTATGGAGAAGTAAGGCTTTTGAGAAATAGCTAAGGATTATTTTTTCTCAGAAAGGGAATTCCAGAGTGTTCTGAAATCTTCTCGTAGATGATGGCAAAGGTCCTTCACCATAACAAGGTTATCAACTTCTTGGTATACCCAGCCTCTGCACTGCAGGAAGTAAATGTATCCTGGTTAGGAGCCATCTACTCTGTGGTACCTTGCGATAAGAGTCCTGATTGACTAACTCAATATCAATATTATCAGTGTTAATTTGTAGAGCAACAGAAAGTCAGAAAATTGATTATAGAACTATCTAGTCCTTGGGGAACATTTTAACAGCATTAGAATATCAAAGTTAAGATTACTGTTAAATGCATCTGTATGTCTTTCTTATTCTAGTTTTATTTATTTATTTTTAAATTCCCCATCTTTATTTTCATTGTATAAAATTAAGATATATAGCTGGACATTTCAATATACTACATCCAAATCTACATGCCTTTCACTTCACATACATTATAACTTGCATACATTTATATGTTTTTGTAGCAAATGAACTGTAAATCTATTGTCTTGCAAATTCTAAATATACAATATAATACTGACTGGAATCTTTACACTATGTATTAGATCTATAGAAATAAACCTAAATTTTATGCTTCTCTATGCCTACTGCCTCTGATATAACTATTGCAACTTTCTCTCTCTGAGCTTTCAACATTTTTTTTAATTTCCACATTTAAATGAGATTATGCACTATTTTTTTCTCTCATTGACTGACTTATCACTTTGCATGATGTTCTCCAGACTCATCTCTGTTGCCACAAATAATAGTATACCTTTTTTGAGGCAAAACAGTATTCTGTTGCAGTGACTCTGTGAGGTGCTCATTCCATTTTCTTTGTCTATATATCCTGAGAAGTGGTTTCTGGGTCATATGTGTTTTAAACTTTGAGGAAGTTCTTTATAAGTTTCCATAGTGTTTTTGCTAATTGTATTCTCACCAGCATCATAAAAGTTTACCGTTTTCTTCATACTTTGAGAATACTTTTTCATACTTTGTTATGATAACTGTCTAACATGAATGGTATGATATCTCATTGTGTCTTTGACTAATTCTTTCCTAAAGACTAGTGACTTTGAGTATTTTTTCATTCACTTTCAGCATTTCATATACGGTATTTGGAAAAGTGTCTATTCATATCCTTTGTCTTTTTAAATAAAGAATTTAACAAAATATAGAAAGTCCAAACTACTCTATCATGAGAATAAACTTCTTCCTTAATCCACTGTTTAAAATAATTTTGCAAATTTACCAAATCCATTTCCTTATTTAGGAATTCAACAAAAGAATCTAACTGTGGTTGGCAGATCAAGATATATGAAGGTGCAAAATTATAATTACGTGAAAGTCGGTGCAGGCAGGAAAGCTAAATTTATGATACTGGATGACCAAGAAGATAAATCCCCATGGTAAATCTTCCATTATATGTGCATAGAGTTGAACTGCAGTGCATCAGCTGCTGAGTGGTTTTGTACAGCATTGAAAAATCACTTCCTTTCACATTAGTTACAGTACTTTATACTGACATCTACTTGTCTCCAATTGTCTCATGAACACTAAAATTGCAATAAATTCTCATAACTAGACTGAAAATAATAAAACTTTCATATTAAGGGAAATTCATCTTTGTATGCCACTCTCGCTATCTGCTTTTTTATTGTCCCTGGGATGACTGAATTCTCTCTGACTCCAAAACCTTTATAACTTCTGGTCTCCCATTTTCTACTCACAAATTGTTTCTCATTTGAATTATCTCTTCTCTTAACTTTCAGACAACTAAATAACTCAAAGTTCTCTGCTTAAAATGACTTGGCTACTTTTGATCTTGCACTGTGCATTGTAATATTTTTACCTTGAATAACCTCCTATAATATCATTAAGAAAACTCTTTGACTATCCTTCTTTTAATTATCTTGAAAGAATTACTATTTTGTTGCAACTTGGAACAAGACTATGCCCTCTTTTTTTTTTTTCAGATTTGCCTCCATTGCTTAAAATTCTTCTGCCTTAGTGGCATTCATTTCCTCATTTAATACCACATCACCATTATATGATTTTCAGTATTCTTGCCTCTTTAGTTACTGACATATCTGTTTCTTTCTCTTTTCATTGTTTGTTCATGGCTTTCTACTTTCCCAAGTCAAATATCACTCAATATTCCTGGAATATTTTCCCTAATCAACTGTCATTGTGACATGAAAAAAAAAAAACTTACAAGCACTTTTGTTTTGCTTAAAAATTTCTCATCTCAGTCAGAGATTTTTTTTGGAAAGAAAATCAAATAGCACATAAAAGCTGAAATGTTCATCTAGGTGCAAACTGCCTCTAAAGTAGTAAAACTCTCAACACAGAACGGAGCTTATTTGGCAAATTCATTTCATTCCAGGGTATTATACACCAGATATCACATACAGAAAATTGATTTGATTTCCCACCTAATTTATCAGACTCAAGAAACTGACAATGGCACTGTGATATACTGTGTAAAGCACAGATTCTGGGATCAGGTTTCATCACTTTCTAACCACAGCTACTGTAAACACGTATTCAATCTCTCTTTCTGTGGTCTCTCAGTCTGTAAGATAAGGATGTTAGTATGATCTTGCAAGGATTCTACTAGATAAATGGGTGTAAACCACAAAGAATAGTGCCTTATCATTGGAAATGCATTGTAATCACTTACTATTATTTATGGATAGAGTTTTAAGTCAAAAAGCTAATAAGAGAGTGATATGTGGTCCTATGTTTTATCACTGGATTCTGGAACAGTCTTTAAATAACTGAGACAAAACTAGAGAAACAATTTGAGCAATTGACCATTCACTGTCTGACTGCTGAGTCACTTGAAAGCAAATCCCCAAAGTTTTACAGCACTATATTAATATCCATATTGACAATATAATATTAAGGGAAATATAAGGAAGCAAGAAGATAAGATACTGATTTTCCTCCCTCGGTAAAACAGAAATTGTCACTAGTAAAAGGCAAATAAACTGAAAAGTCCACATTTTTGTATAGGGAAAAGACGCTTGTTTTGGAAGCTGTATGGCAATAGGACTCAGAAAAGAATCAGTTTTGTTGTAAAATTCTCCAGCTCGTTGAGGCCATAGTGGATACTGACACCAAAGGCCACTGCTACCTTCTGTAAAGGCAACAAAACAAGGATGGAGAGCCTGTAATGTCATTCTGTGAACTCTTGAGTTGGTGAAATTTAGAGGACAAGTGTGAACATCTAATAAGATTGGATTTTATTATCTTTCTTGTGTTATGCCAAAAAAATGGGTTTGAAAATGAATGAATATCTGTGTCTGATCATTTTCCAAATCTAGTGACACTAACATGCAATATAAACACATTTTTTCCTATCCTTTCTCTAAGTTTAAGCCAAGTAGTTTGCTGTCGTGAAGAAGGCACTTTCAAATATGGTAAGTAAGTGTACATTATACTGACAAGCCTCCAATTGATAGAAATGAAAAACAGCTCGTCTGACTTCTGGAGAAATTCAGAAAAAGGAGAGGAGAGAGGAAATCAAGAAATCTTAAGCAAATTTTTCTTCTATTCATGTTGAACTTAAAGAAAGAATGTCTGCAGTAAAATTCTCATTTTGGCCTTTGACAGAGATTGCTCCTAATCCAAAACAACAACAACAAACGAAAAACAACAATTTAGCTGAAAAACATTAAAAAACACAGCAACATATTTTTAGATAAGAGGAGGAGGCAGTTTCTGTTCAGCTTTCATCTCACTTTGAAAGGGTGCTAACACTCCTACCTGCCCCCGTTGGAGGCCGGAAGGCCTGCCTTGTGGTCCTGCAGATGGTGGCAGTTGGAACAGATTTACTGGGAACTGACTGAAGAACCAGCCAAGATTTAGAAATCACATCGCGCTGAGGTACTAGAAAGCAACTCCTCAAACTTTGACAGCACCCAGAGCACAGAACACAACTTACAGCTGTTTCTGTAGCTTTTCCAGTAACCAGGTACTTCAGGGACACCTGAAAAGAGGTGATTGAAAGCATCAAGCCTAGCAAAAGGGGAAGCATCTGTAATGGCCATGATGATATTTAAGCTATTCTTCAAGCATAGAAACATCTCAGCAAATCCACTTCATAAAGATAAGTAACATTTACTCTGGAGTAAAAACTTTAGTATATGTCTGAATACCAGAAGTAATTTTTATTTTTGGTCAACGTGGTGAAATATTGTAGTACTCTGCCTTTCTTGTAAGTTAGAGTAGTCATTATATGTGCAACAGTCGATAACTGAGACTAGTGGAAAAATCGTAACCAGGGAACAAACAGGGCGGTCCTTCTAATGTTTCTTTTTCTGCTCCCTGAAACATGGATATCATATGTGAAATTGTACACACTTCATTGTGATGATGAATTTGGAACTTTAAGCATAGCAGCAAAGGCGAAAGGTAGAAAAAGCCTGGATTATTGAGAGACTACAGAGTTTCCCATCCCATAGTGATGGTCTGTTTTCCCAAAAGGCTCTGTATGAGTCAGTAATACTCGCCTATGTTGTCTTCTATCTGCATTAAGTACTACATAGTTTATTTTGAAACATTTCAGACTTGAAAAACAGGCTTGAATAATTATGTTATTAAATTTAATTGTATATCATAACATAGATATATAATTTTATAATATTATCTCGTACTAATATACATGAATATGTTAAATGTGTTAACAGATTATCATATCTGCTGTATTTGTGTATCTGTACTTCACATATGTGTTATATAACAACATAAACAACATTTAGCCTCCACTTAGCCTATGAAATTCACCTCTAATAAGTTCATGCTAAGCTTCCTCTCCGAGGTAAATGCATTATTGAATCCAAGATTTATCATTATTATGTACACTGTAATCCCCTACATATGTATTTTTGTTTTAATAGTAATTTGTGTTTTTTCCATATAGGTGCTATCTTGCTGTGTATGCCATTCTCAAAGCTCTTTCTGTTCAACTTTGTATGCTTTAGGTTTATCCATGCTGATAAATGCAAATTTAGTTCAACCTGTTATATTAATACATAGATTTGATCTAGAAGATTGTATGAATTTTATTGGTTTGCTTAACTGTGTTGTTTCAAGATTCTAATGTTCTCTTGCTGTAACAAAAGAAATTCATTCTAGTGTTCTTTCATGTTTACCTGAGAAATTTCTCAATGCCATATACTCTGAGCTGTGGGGAAACAAATCTCAAGGCATACATATATTTAGTTTTACTAGAAATTGACATGGTAGCCCCAAAAGATGTACTAGTGGTAATATGTGCGATTTCCTATTTCTATATATTCATTCCAACACTGTTACTGGCTGACACTTAAATTAATTGTCCAGTTTACATGCATATAAGATAATACTTACTAATATTTATAATTTTACATTTCCATTACCTCTTTTTAAATTGAAATTGTTTATGTATGTATGAACTGTGAACACCTTAGCCGTGAATTGAAAATCCATGTTGCTTATTCCTGTAGTATTTTAATTCAACATTATAATATTTAAGCTGAATTAATAGGAAGGTCTTTCAAAGACTAAATAATAATTACCTGCCAGTTATGTATATTTCAAATATATCCTACCAGCTTAAACTTACTGTTATAAGTAGTTAGTGGGCTTCTTTTTAGTTAGAGCATCATATTTTAAATGATTCAAATTATCAACATTTTGCTCTATATTTTCTAAATTCACATCTTAATATGTAATTTGAAGTTATAGAGAAAAACTTTTTCTGGTAAGAGTTTTCATGCACATAAATACTGAAAACTTTCTATATGAAGTGAGGCAAAAATTCATACACAAATCCAGTTTTAACATGACTTGTTAATTTATTCTTCTTTCTCTGCTGATCAAAAATTTTGTGTCCCACAGATAAAATATTCAGAAATATATGGGTCCACATATAAGCTCAGTGTTTCAGGGCTTGGTGATTTAACTATGTTCATCACCACTGCCTTATGATCTTTCTCATATGTCAACATATCCATTCTCTTATTTAATCTTCCTTAAAATAAGCTTGAGTTTCTATATTTTCAGATGAGTTTCACAGGTTCTACAAATAAAAACAGTGAAATTTGATTAGAACTACATTTGTTTTGCATATTATATCATCAACAGTTGAAATTTTCATAATGAATTCTTTTTATTCACAAACATAGCATGTATTCAACATTGGCATCTTTTAGCTCTTTGTTTAAGCCTTAAAATTTCTTCATAAAAGACTGAGCCATCCTTTGTTGAATGCATCTTGGAGTACATAATATGGTAAACATTCTCGTTTTTACATTCTCATTTATAGCAAAATTTCTCTTAGTCTATGTTTTCAAAGAAAATGATTCCAAGTATTTATAATTAAAAATACTGCTGTTGCATTTTTTAAAATTTTCTTTACAGTTTTCTATTATTCTTAGTTTATCAAATACATTTTTTTGTCTTTTTTCATTTTTATCGGTACCGGGGATTGAACTCATGACCGCCTGTTTGCAAGGCAGGTGCTTATGCCGCTGAGCTAAACCCCAGCCCCTTCAAATACATTTTTGATGAATGAGTATTGATTTCCAGTACAAGTATTTTCTACAATTAGGCATATTTTCTCCTCAATTCTTAATAAGAATTATTACATAAATAGATTCTCTAAGCAGTCTACTTCATCCTTGCATAGCTGAGATCAACACTATTTGGTGATGATGTCCATGTTGCTGAGTTATTTTGCTAATATTGAAAGAACTCTTACATTTATTTATAATGGAATTTCTCATATGTTAATTCTAGACTATTACGGAAAGAGAAGGAAAAACAGGCATACAGACAGACAGAAAGAAATGATATTTGGAATTTTCAAAGTAATTTTACATATATCTCACTTAAAACACCTAAAAAGCAGTGTATCTTATTAGACAACATTTTCTGCTAAAAGGCTGGGGTTGTAGGAGGGAGTGAAAAACTCAGTCGTGTGATTGCCTGGATATTAATGGTACTCTTATCTGCTGTTCCCCTACTGAAATAGAAAAACGTCTAATAACTTTCAGAAATACTTTCTATCCTACTTTTTTTTCCTCTTTCATATTCTAATCTCCTTACAGCCTTCCGATCATCATGTTTTGTGATTTATTCTTTTCATTTTACTTTGTAGTAAAATTAAATATTTACTTATTTTTGTGCATTTGACTTTATTGTACAGTGAAAAATCAATATTGTTTATCTGTTTTATGTAACATTATGTGCACTGCTATGTAAATACATAGTAATTACCATCAGGTATATTTATAATGAATTCAATTATTTTTCCTTGAAGCTAGAGTTTATATTTTAGAGAAGCTGTTGGTTTTTCATTCAGTGTATTTGGGGGAAAAATTCCCTTGAGTAGTGAAGGAGAAAATTAGTTTAGAAGAAAAACAAAGTAATTAACATAGGATACAAAGCAGCCAATAAAGATAGTCAAAATATAACAAACATAATGAAATTAAAATAGCATTAAGGGAAAAATCCAAGTCACAAGAGTCAAAAATGGTTAACCAAAGCTGTATTTTATTAACTTTTGTATGACCAACGTTCTAAAAATAATATTTTACAGAGCATTTCTGCAGGCTCCATTGGGTAAAGTTTCCAGAAACTAAGGTTATTCAAAATCCCAACAAAAAGGAAAGAGGACACTAAAGGAAAACATAACGATTTATTAGCCCAGGGAAATGAGTTCAATGGCTCCAGAGAAAAGAGAGGGGAGAATGAGGAGAGAAGCAGCAAAATGTCTTTCATTTTCTTTTGACGAGTTCCATTTGGTTATGAAATCTTTTTATTTCTGTATCTCTCCAAACAACTGCATCTTTGAAATCACAGCATAAGAAAATCATTTTCCCTTGTATGATGGTCTCATTTTATTGTTTATACTCTTTGTTTATAAAATTTGTAATATTGAACAATTAGAATTCAAAATATTGTTATTATTTATTTTCATAAGAGATAAACATTTACTTCATGTATACAGTGGAGTCATTATTGGAACAATGCTTATATGCAAGTTATATTACTTGACAAATTTAAAGATGTATTCCTATATTCAATCTATCATTTCATAATAAATGAATAATAAGTGAATACATATATTCATTTTCAATCCATCATTTCATAATAAATGAATAATAAGTGAATACATATATTCATTTTCCTCTTGGAGAAACATATGAGCAGATCTTATTGTGCCTAGATTTCATCAAGGAGCCAAAATTTAGTCAGGTGCTTTAGAGAATAACAAGATGCTAAGACACAATATTTGCTTTACAAGAATATTTAATACCATTTGACTACAATTTTGTAGAAGATTAAATAACTTTAATATTAAAGAACCTGTCAAATTATATGAGGTTGAAGACAAGAGACATATTGTTCTGAGTAGGGAGATAAATTATGTTGGAAGTTAAGATGACATAATATAGAGTGATAAAAAATAAATTAATTAAATTGAATGAAACAAACTGCCTATATGGTCAGGTAGTAAGATATTTAAAAAGTTGATAAACTGACTTTGTAATGTTTCTGCTGAATTATACCTTTCTTAGTGCAGCTCATTCTTCTAGCTATGAGTACAAATATAGTTGGAAGTAGCCCTTTCAGATAATCAAGTGAAGAAGAGATAGCACTAGATTAGGGTATACTCTACTCCAGAGTTTCCTTATAAGAAGAAAGACATTTAGCCCAAAAACATACACAGACATAAAGACGATGTTTATATGACAGTTTAGGCAGAAATTGGAGCAACACAATTATTAAGAAATAAAACGTTTGCTGGTAAGCATTAAAGAGCAGAAAGAGAAATGGGACAGATTTGGCCTCAGAGTATTCAAAATTGGTCATCTTCAATCAATGACTTCATTTGGACATTGAGCCTTTAGGATCATAAATTAGATTCTACCATTTTAGGTTACTCAGTTTGTCTTAATTGTTAAATTAGCTTTAAAATTCTAAAATTAAAACAGATCCCTACCTCACACCACATACAAAAACAAATCCAAATGATTCTTTTAAAGTTTTGAATCTTAATTAGAAACATATTTAAATGTAGAGGAATGTAAACAAAGCTCCAATATACCACTATTTATCCTTTCCCATCTCTAATATCTTGCATAAGTGGTATATAGTATCAAACCCAAGAAATTTATGCTAATATAAATCTATAGCATTTAATTAGATTTCTCCAGGTACAACAGTATACTGTAAATTATAAATTGTACATTATACAATTTTATCACAGGGGTACTTTGACATAGCCAATGTAAAGCAACTTAGAGCAATCAAAATGTTTGCTCTACAATTATCACACATTTCTTTATAGCCACACACCAACATCCATATTTTCTTAATCTCCGATAAGTACTCATCAGTTTTTCTTGTCTACATTATGTTATTTCTAAAGAGCTGAAATTATATATGTGTAATTGATATTTTTCACCATACATTGATTTTTTTTTGGTTTCATAAAATTGTCTAATAAATTAATAATTTGTTCCTTTTTATTACTATCTTGCATGCATCTTGCAGATGCACAGTACATGTTCCATTTAGCTAACTATTCATCTATTGAAGATATTTGAGAAATATTATTAAAAATAATTCCATACTAACCAAAATACATAGATCTCAGACTGCATGACTAAACACATCATAACCAAGCACCATAATAGCAGGTCTTTCTTACCTATCAATAAAGAATAATTGGATAATTTAGTAGTCCTTTGGAAAAGAACTTTCAGCTGCTTATTCTTGTTGGGTCTAATGTGGTACCTCCATAACATGATGAAGAATATTATCAACTAGCAGTGTCAGACCCCTAGATGTAAGTAGCTAGTTATGTGACCCCAAGAAAAGCTGAAATTTACCATTATGGTGTGTTTTTTAGGAATGTTTTTCATAGCTCAAGGTGCAGTATTCTAGGATATCCTGTTATGGTGCTGGGCTTTGATGTACTCAGTCACGCAATCTAAGACCTACTTTGTATTCTTTAGATTTCAGTGCAGATAAATGGGAAATACTCATTAACAATATTAATAGGCATTTAAACCACAGGTCATCAAAACTGCAGCAGACACTGAAGTTGGTTGATATGGTAATGAAAGCATTGGTGCCGGAAAAGCCATGAGAATAGGCTTGAAATGTTGTATAGAAACCATGCTTATCAAGGTAAATCTAACAACCCCTCCTCAGACTGTGGTGAGGACAGACAGGATCACAATAAGGAGTTTCAATCTTCAATCAAGTAATACCCGCTATCAAAGACTGAGGAGAGGAAAGGTGTGTTCAGCACTCAAATGCAGCCAAAAATAGCCCCAGAAACAAAAGACCAAATATTCCAAGTAGCCAGAGAGCCCTGAGAGAGAAATGTAGAAGCGCATAGAGAAACGCAAGGCAAAGTTGAAGACTAACTCCATGGGACATGGAGTCCAATGCAAGGAACAAGACACAGACTTTACTGGCTGGAAACCTAGCTTGAAAGCTTTCCAATACTGAAAGCTTCAAAATACATTTTAAAAATATTTTCCCAGTATTTATGTGTTCCAACATACCAGAACATTAAATAACTTCCTAAATGTCAGCTGTTTTCACACTGCAGCTGAGCAACTGAACATTTTCTTAAGGGAGGGGCTTGATTTCATTAGACAAATCTTTAGGCTAAGAAAAGTCCCAAGAGTGAATCTATGAAATCTATTTTTGATGTGTCTAGAGTGGCACCCTTTGTAGTTCAGTGCCTTTGTGAAATATCCCAGGGGCTCCCAAAGCAAACAACAAAGACCCTGATCTCTATATCAAATGTATTTAAGCAAGCATCAAGTAAATGTCTTGAATGCTGATGAAAGAAGTTCAGGTAGCTCACTAGAGGAAAAACCAGGAGCTAATGCAGGTTAAATGAAATTATGTCTTTTAGAAAATCTTCAGCAAAAAAAGACAATTTTAAATAATACTTTAAGAGACTCCAATCTTTTGGGACTCCAAATTTCATACTCCTTGCTTTCCAAATTTTATTTATTTTAAGAGAAGGAGAAAAAAAATGATTATCCTATAATATTTTTACCAAATCTTAATTAAATTAGCCAATTATCAAAGCATTTATTAGCTAACTTCTAGTGATTTTATTCGTTTTATTTTTTTTTAGAGCTCTCTGTACAGAAACATGTCATGTATCTAAGATACAGTGAGTATTGGGAAGGTAGTTCAGTGTTAGAGTACTTACCTAGCATGGACAAACCCTGAGTTCAGCCCTCAGTACCACAAAGAAAAAAAAAAAAAAAAAAAAAAACGAGACAAGCATACAGTGACTGTGTAGTTGTAAGATTTTCAGGATGAACTGACGCTGAACTATATGCTCCATAATGCTACATCCAGGTAAGCAATTAAATAATATTATAACAGTAAAAAATAAATACCTGTAATATGATTACAATTTTCAGGCTGGTTCAGGCTGTCTAGGTAGTTCAGGCTGTCTAGGTAGTTTCCAAAACAAACAAACAAACAAAAACTACATACATTTTCAGTGCATGTTAACAAACAAACTAATACTCCATAATTTATAAGTTAATTATTGAATTTTAAATGTACATTTCAAATAGAAATATGGCTGTTTCAAAATAATAGGGCACAAACGATTTCTACTAGAAATCATTTGTTTTAATAAGTCAGTTTAACACTTTAATTATATTCAACTGAACTATCTTTTCTAATGAAGAGATGAATAGAATCAACTGTGAAAAATTCTACTCTCTTGTAATTTTCTTACTTTCTGTGCCACATACTAAATCCTCTGATCTTTAATTATATGTGCTAACAACATTCTCACAAAATCTTGTGCTGATCTGTAAACATGAGTAACACAATATTTGTAAAACTTGATATAATGTCAATTTACAATTTTCTGCTCTACAAATGTTTGCATGAATAATGGATTGAGATATTGCTGTTTTCATGATCTTTGTTTAATTAGATACACTTGGCAATTCAGTACAGTTATAAGGGAAAATGACATAATTTCTTCTTTGCACTAAGTATAATTAAATGAACTGTTTGAAAACTAAATTTTCCATATTCTTTTGCATGTTACTGTAATTTCTCTTTACTGTGTAATGGGAAACCACGGTGATTAATTTATTATAAAATATTCAAAATAGAATTAAATATTTCAGAAAAAGAAAACTAATGATACTGTTCCAAGGAGGCACTGATACCCCACAAATTCTTCCTCCCTTTCAGCTCTTTCACAAACAAACACACATGTATGAATGAATTTCTCTGTTGTACGGTGCTTTAGACTATGATTTGGAAGCAGAGAACTACATTTTGGACTATGTATTATTAATCTTTTAAAAATAGGAAAAAATATAGTTCTGAAATTTTGGATTAAATAATTCTTGCTCACAAATCTGCTATCACACACACACCAACATTCCACTAGGACAATGAAAAAAAGAATACAATGTCCTACTATAAAAACATTAATTTAAAAATTGAATGGATTCTCAAGACAAATAGAATTGTTAACAAGTGCATAACTATTTCATAACAGAGCTCTCCTTAATATAAGATCATAACACCTGACACTTAAGAAAAGAGTATCAATTTCCAAGTCATACAATTTAACATGCAGTTTCCACTCACTCATAGTCCTACATTATTAAAAATTAGAGTTAAAAATGACTGAGGATTCAGAATGACCCAAATAAACATGAAGAAAATTAATTTTAAAGGCAAAGAATTTTTTACAAGAAGATACTATGTGTATTGAGCACAGTCATTAGGTGTCAGCAACAAGCTATGTGAATGTTTGCTCTCATAAACTTAGAGTAGGAAAATTCCTATCATCTAGGAATATCATAACCACTGTAATATGGCAGTGTGGTACAGTATTCTCAAGGTTATGGATATGCTGCTATAAACTCATCTACTACACTAACTTTTTTATTATTACCATACAATCTTTTACCATACTTAGTAAAAGAAAAGCTTACCATAAAATAGTGTGCCATGTAACACTGACAGCAACATCACATATCTTGTGTTTTACCAGTATCTGAACTGCAGTGTCTTTGCTTGTGTTTGATTTAATATTTTATAATCTTTGTTTCTGTTCATCATGACCCTGGGAAAATAGGCTACACACACACACACACACACACACACACACACACACACACACACATACAGTTCAGGCTTACATAATTACTTCTAACATCTAACAACTAAATTTTGTAGAAATAATTCTATAACCTGAATGTGAAAAAATCTGCTAAAGACACATTTTTCAAAGTGCATGCCCATCATTAAATGATGCATGACTATATTTTAGAGATAATCATAAAATTCAAGACATTTCAAACATTTTAGCTTGGTAATACAAGGGTAATGAAATAAAAAAGGAAAGAAAAAGTGTGCAAATGTTTTGGAATTAAAATACCACTTTTATATGTCATAAAAGAATCCATAGAGAACAAGTACAATTCTAGAAGGTGGAGAACAGACTGACTTAAGCACTGAGTATACAATAAGGTGACACGAGAACATCCACACATGAAAAATAAATAAATAAACATCCCACATGGGCAAATCATTGTGTGTCTTATGCAATAAAGGCAAAAAAAAGATCTCTTTAAAGAAAGAAAACAGTGAAGTATGGATAAGTAAATATCCAAGAATGAGGTATAAAGCAACATTTATAGCTGCACAACTCATAATAGCTAAATATTGGAAGCAGCCTGTATACCCATTAATAGATGAACAGATAAAGATGATATCCCAAATGTGTCATTCTTTACAACTAAATAATATTCCAAAATATATAGACAAATTTGAGATACTTGTTGTAGGAAAATGGATGCACCTAGAGAAATATGTCTAGAGAATATTTGCACCTAGAGAATATTTGGTTAAATAAACCAAATGCATGGTATCTCTTACTCAAGTCAGGCAAAGTATGGAGAGCAACAGAGCTTGCATGGAAGGTGATAAGTGGATGGATCTTTTGCAAATTAAAGGGGTTCAAGAGAAAATGTTTGAAGGGTTAGGAGGTGTAGAAGTGGAGAGAAGTAACACAGAAAGAAGGCATGTATAGATATCTAATAACCTTGAAGAATGCAAGCATTGTGTCATAGACACAAGCTAAGATTAATAATTCAACAAAGAATGGCTCTCAAAAAAGATGGTGGAACAGTAAGCAGCCAAATATAGAGCATCCCTGAGAGAAACAACTCAAAATGCAGGAATAAAACATCCTAGAGAGGACCAGATGGAGATGGATTCTCTCAACCCAGGAAGAAACTAAAGGGAAAAGAGCTGGTCAAACATGCAGTTGCAAGGCTACAGTTAGAGTGGCTCAAATCTGAGGCCACAGCACTCTTGCTGGATCCACCCAAACTCATGGTCTTTGTGTGCTTGCTGCCGGAGCTGCGGTCGAGCTGAAGTTGGGGGTGAGTGAGACCAACAGAGAATGAAGCCGGCATGGAGACCTGCACTAACCCACAGTGAGTGCTCAGAATAAGACCCTCCCCGGGGAAAGGAGTAACCAACTGGAAGACATGCTGGAATTCAGCAGGACGGGCATGAACAAGGAATGACAGAGACTTCAGTTGGTTGCTTCCTACTGAGAGCAGATTGGTGGGATCTGCTTGGTCTGCGATACACTCCTGTGTGGGATCCAATAAGTTGTCCTGAACCGGTTTTGTATGGGCTGCACACACTAACATGGTGAAGGCTCCTACTGGTTGACTGACTTGGAAGGGAGGGGCCAACATAAGCTGCCCTTGCTTGCACTTCAATAACCAACAGAAACTTGGAGAGGACAGAAATCCCTAGCCAGTATGTTTCAGAAGAATCATAACCAACAAGGAAAGGATTTGGGATCTCCACTATACACCTGTATGGAAGAAACCAAAAATGTGACAAGAGAAAGAAATAAGAAAAATCCCCCAGCCCTCAACCCTGTGAATATTGATCGAGGAGAGGTAAATACAGAAGACACTGGGGGCAACAAACCTGCAATATCAGACACAGCATCCGTGGACATAAAGAGATATCTTCATGACATCATATGTGAACTCAAAACTGAAATATTAATTCAAGTAAAGTAAGATATAAGAAAATTAATAAAAGAAATGCTAAGCACCTCTCAAGAAGACACAGATGGAAGATTAGAGGAACACAAAAAAGGGAGAGAAATGTTCAATGAAGAATATAAAGAAAACCTAGCATACATGAAACAAAGAGATTACCAGGAAATTAAAAACTCCATCAAAAGCTGGAAAAATTGCCTGACAGAAACTAGAGATAGATTAACAAAACTTGAATATAGATTTGCAATGTCTGATCACAAGAAGAAAGATCTCTTAACAATAACAAGGAATCAGGTAGCAACAATATAAAGGCTAAAATATGACAAGAGGATCTATAATTTAAGAATAAAAATGTAAGTGAAGAAGCAGGGATGAATACAAATGAAATACAAAGGCTATTCACAGAAGTAATTAAGGAAAATTTCCCAAGCATAGAAAAAGGAAACGATATTCAGAAGCATGAGGCATAAAGGACTCCAGCCACCTACAAGCAAAACAGAGCTACACTCAGACTTATAATAATCAAGATCCCAGAAATTCATCACATGAACAGAATATTAAACCTGTCAGAGAAAAGAAACAGATCACCCATAAAGGAAAACCCATCAAAATCATGGCAGACTTCTTGACACAAAGTGTCAAATCAAGAAGAGCTTGGAGCAAAGTACTCCAAACCTTGAAAGAAAATAGCTTCCAACACAGATTGTTGTATCCTGCAAAACTATCACTCAAAATTAATGGAGAAGCAAGATGCTTCTATGACAAAGAAGAACTGGGATAATTCTTGACCACCAATCCAAGCCTACAAAAATACTGAAGGACATTCTAGAGAGAGAGAAAAAAAAAATACCAGGATTTCAGGAATAATGGCAGACAGGTATTAATGAATGGAGCAGACAGTGGAATGAAGGAGAAAAGTAGACAACCAATGGCAGAAAAATAGCACAGTAGAAATGAGGCAGAGAAAGTTGGCTGTACTCTCTAACATAAATGGCCTTGATACACTAAAATAAGAAACACAGGCCAAGTAGATCAGGAGGTAAGTTTCATCGACATGCTCTGTATAGGAAATATAATTAGCCTGAAAGTGGGTTTATGGACCAAAAAATCAAATATGAGAAAGCAATGCTCTTTGTGACAGGGAACCATAGAGAAATAGAGGCAACTTGACCACCACCTTCAGGTAGATTATAAAGGCAGGATACTTAAGTGCAGTACAGAACTACTTAGCTATAACAAAGGAAAATCTTGAGACTTTTGTAGGTAAAGGAATACAATTTGAGATCAAGTCTAGGAGTGAGAAGGTTTGGGACCATTTAGGTAAATAGCAGATTGTCCCCCCAATCTAAAAATTGAGGGAGTTGGTGGGACCCAAAATGTGCAATGTACCCTGTGGGAGTGAAGGGGAGTAATTTTCTAAAAAAGGAAGGCAGAGAATGTTGTGAATAGTGTATCAGGTTTTAAAATCCACCTTATCTCACACTCTGTTTAGATGGATTATATTCTGTTCCAGTTTGTCTACTTGTACTAGATTTGAGGGCACAGACAGCTGTCCCCAAAACAGCAGGATATAGTACAGTAATCATCCTTATTTTCTATTAAGTTAGTCTGAAACCCTGTATAACTTACTGTGTCTTAATAACATTGATCTTATTTGAATCTGGTTTGTTATATTGCTGTTTTATATTGATTGATTTTATTTGAATCTGTTATGACTGATAGTATCAAGTCTGAGAATATAGGCAACTACACTGAAAATGACAAGATTCACCATGATACCTACTCTGGTTTGATTATTATCTACTTTTGAACTCTATAATGTCTTCATTGTTTCATTTTTATTAACATTATTAAATATTGCTATATCCCAATTATACTATGCCTGATGATGTAGACAATTCTATTGAAGATAACAAGAGACATCATAGTAACCATGGTAGATCATCTTGCATTGCAGTTTTATATGACTTTCATTCCACGTTTTTCTAGGAATTTGTTTTTCTTTTGTCTTGCTTTATTTTGTTTTTCCATCTAATACAGAAAGGATAGACATAAATGTAGAGACTCAAGCATATGTAGAACTTATAAACAGTTTATGAGAACTGATTATATAATGCATGATGAAATGAACAATTTCTTTGAAGAAAAAGAGACACTATAGTACCCGGTGCTGATTCTGATATGAAATCCAGTGACACTATTATTCTTTGTTCAGAGTGATTTTAAGTCTGTTTTGTTTTGTTTACTTTCAACATATGTGAAGGTATGTTTAGCTATTTTGAAAAGAATGTGAGACACTATGAGTTCCATTGTTGACTACCCTATTGTCTGGTCTTGAAGACCTAAAACACCACCATACTGTTTGGATCAGTTTTATACTATGTTGTGTTGTATGAATTCATTGTGAGTGAAGATATGAACACGATTTGGAAGAAAACAAGAAGATAGATAGATAATGAAGATCTCTAGTTCTCTTGCTATGAAATTTATGTCTCACATTGCTTTCTTATGTTCTGTTTTGTTTGATTTTGTTGTGTTTGATTTTACCATCTTTAAAGTTAAAAAAAACAAAGAATGAAAGTGGGGAAAGGGTAAATTAGAGAGGGAAGGAGGGGTGAGGAATAGGAAAGGATTTTAATAAAAGGAAGCAAATTGTGTTATGCACTTCTACCTATTCCCCAAGATGACTGCAAAATGCTAGTACTGCAAACATGTACTAATAAAAACCAACATAGAAAAAAAAACAGGTATCAAAGTAGCACTACTGTACACTTTTAATCAGATTGAAAAAAAAATAGGAGACTGGAGCAAGGTCCTCAAATAATTTTGAGAATAGTATAAATTTAAAAATCTAATAATAATGAATTATCTATTAATTATTAATTTTCAATTAACAAACAATATTCACCAATCTAATATTAAAGGCTTAGTTGCACAGAAGGATTGTATTTGCATATTGATTTTAGAAAATGACAAAAAATACTGAAAATATGAATTTATTTTTCCAAGGTCTTATATTTCAACTGAACTTCTCTTCCTTTTCAGAAAATAGTAGGTAAGAAAGATAAATAAATATATAAAAGATATTTTAAAAATAACAGTAGTGACCTTGGACATTGGTGAATTAATATTTTGTTTTATTGCATTATTGGAACAAATTTAAAACTGATAAATTAATTTGATATGGTAAATTAATGCTTAGCAAATTCTATCCTGCCATGAACAGTATTAAACACTACAATTCTAAAGAAGTAAATATAAATAAATTCAGAAAATACTGGTAGTTGACTGTAGTGTTACAAAGTATAATCTTAGTCTAATAACAGGTACATATGAAGTTAAAATTATTTTAAGAGTTAGTAAAATATGAAAAGTAAAATCTTATCATTCCTTGACAGAAAGAATATTCACTACATACTGAAGAGAACACTTAATGTGATAACATCTAACAGAAGATGAAATGAACCCGTATACAATGCTTAGTTGTGAATTAAATAGTAGCTTCACAATCATAATTATAACCAATGTGTGCTATTTTCTATTGTTAAACCAGCTATAGAGAATAAAAATACAGACAAGTTATATTTACACAGAATACTATAACTATTATCAATGCTTAAGTAAAAAGATTGCTAGAACGACTGGAATGCTCATTTCACAAAATGGAAATTGGAAAGATACCAGACTTTCAAAAAACAATGAGATCAATTAAAAATTATTGAAGTTTTAAAATTTTCAAGAATTAGATGAAAGGAGAGGAAATTGAGTGTAACAAACTAAGATTACAAACTCAGCTATAACAACCCAAAGACAATGCAACAATATCTACAATTGATGAATCAGAATCTAGACTTCCCAGCACACCTTTCGGTCCCACAGCAGTGCTGAGCAGAGATGATTACACCCTGGTAGATGGACTCCAGCACAGAAAAGGATGGAAAAAGGAGCCACTAAATTTCTTTCTTAACTTCACCAACACTATGTTTTATTCTTTAAAGAAAGGTGTGCATCACATTCATAACTTTTTTTCTCAATTAAAAGTGTACATTGCATATACAGCCTAAATTTGTTTTGTGTTCTTTTGATGTTTTATTAGCACATGTTTGCAGTACATGATGGCATTATCTTGGGGAAGTGGTACATGTGCATACAGTATCTTAAATTTTTCCTCATGTCTTTCCAGTCCCTTTTACCTTCCTTCCACCTCTGTGTGTCCTTCCCTTTTGCTAGGGTTCTGTCTTCCTATTTCCTGTTGGCTAACTTATTTTAGTCCTTAATTTATTTACACCTTGGGTTTCTCATATGAGAAACACTTAACCTTGTATGTCTCATTTATTACATTTAATATTTTGGCTTCCGTTTTCCTACAAATGACTTAAATTTATCCTTCTTTATGGTGTAGCTGTACTCCACTGGATATAAGTACCACTTTTATTACTGTAGAGAACATTTATCACCACCTTCCATCTCCTCTTGGTTAACACTCTGGTTTTCCTCCAACATGAGGACATCTTCTCCATCCTCCTAATTATTAGTGTTCAGCAGATACACTGGGATTTGTGTCCAGCTACTACATGTGGGAAGTTCAACACTGTCTTTCCTAAGACATAGCATGACTGACAAAGACAAAACCACAGAATGATTTATAAAAGATTTGTAAATGATTTATAAAATGATTTGAGTCTGTTTACTGATTAACTGTGACCTGGTGGGAGAAATATCTGCTGAGCTCCGCTAGGCTGGTGAAGGCAGCATTTGGCAGGTGTTTAAACCTTTTAAACCCAAGGCCCAGCAGGAGTGGGCGAGCCTTTCCCTCAGAACCTGTGTGTTGCTGGCAGGTGCCTCCCTCACACTGGTTGCCACATGCCTATTCCAGGACGCCAAGTGCCCACATCCCATGTCACATTTTCTTATTTAAATTTTAACAGTATTTTACATGGAATGCATTGTTTTGAAAGGATATTACATTATGCTGCTGGTGAGTTAAAAAATTGAAAATTGGATTTTTAATTTCCCTCATTGAGTTGAGTGCAGGGGTGCACACATATTAATCTGGGAGGCTGAGGCAGGACATGGCAGGTTTGAACCCAGCCCAGGCCATTTAGGAAGACCTTGTCTCAAAATTTAAAAAATAAATAAATAAATAAAACAAAAGATAGGGGAATATATCTCAGGGTAAAGGCACTGGTTTCAATTCTCTGTACTAAAATAAAAATAAAGGAGGAAATAAATAAGATAATAGAAATGTCCAGGAAATAGTGTTAATACTGTAATATTTCCAAAATTAGTTTTGTCTTTATTAATTTTTCTGATATTAATATATAGCTTCATAGTGATTCAGTCTGTGAATATTTTCCAGGGTTTTGTCCCTTTCTTTTCTCTTTTGTAAGCATAATTGTTGAGAGTTGGATTACTGAATATTTAAAACTTGAAAAACAATGAAACAATACTTACTAATCTATTCTGCTGAGTCAAGCACTAAACTGAGTCCTCTGTGTGCATCATCTCATTTTTTAATTTTAGCAGCCTTCTAGCTCACGAATCTTATGACCTTTGTTTTAAATACCAGGAAATTGAGGCTAAAGAGGCAAAGAAACTTGCTCAAGATTTATTATTTCATTTAGTTAATAAACATTTATTACACAGGCATCGTTCTACATATTTGGTACATATTGATAAAAATATGTGCTCCCAACTTCTCTTTAATGGGTGAGTACAGAATTAAAAATAAACCAAATTAATTATGTAATCTTTTATACGGTATTAAATATGCTGAAGAAATCGTAGGCATAAATCGGATTAGTAGGTTCCATCTGGTAACAGAGTACACAATTTTAGATACCTGATCATGATGACTCAGTGACAAGACACTCTCTAACACAGAGGACGGACTTAATATCATTAGGTCAGTGAAGCAGAACGAGGAACTCGCAGCAAGGCTTGAACACAAGAGCAGCAGGCCAGGATTCCACAAAAGGGGCCAGGGAGGATGGAACCATAATATAGGACCCCACCATCTTAAAAAAGAGTTAATTTTCATTTAATATAGAAGAAGAAGCTGCAAATACAGTCATACCTTTGCTGAATGCATCAAATCCAGTGCTCCTAAAATGTGGAAAAAATCCATTTCTTTGCTCTGGCTTAGGAATTTTCACTCTCTAGCAGTATCTGGCTCAGTGCAGAAGCTGCATACCCTCATGCTTCCTGTCTTGTACTTTTATGCATTTTTAAAGGCTCACTGTGAGTAGCACAAAGATTGAGTGCTATGGCTTCTCTTCACCCAGCATAAGGGTGATAACACCCTTGCAAACTGAAAGTTCTAAAAAACTCTCCTTTTTTTTTTTTTAAATTATTTTATGTCTTATGTGAAAAATTCCTTTAGAATTCCTGTTTGGGCACTCAGAACAACTTAGTAATGGTGCCAAAGTATGACTTGTATTCAAAAATGCATGAGAGTTTCCTGGGTAGGAGGGAGGTGACCTTCAGAGGAAAACACACTGCAGATCACCTGAAAGGGTTGTGAAGAGCCACCAGCAAGGTCTCTGAAAAGGAGAATGTGCCAGAAAATGAGCAATGAAGGAGTCAGACTTGTCAAAGCTACCCAGGTAGGGATCTGAGTGCTGTGTGAGGAAGTGGTTTCCACACAAGAACAACGAGAAGACCTTGATGGAACTGGATACTGGAGATTTGACGCTATACAAAGATTTAGTTTTTAGTTTATTTTCTGGATTTTTGCCCCAAAAGGTGATATCAGGGCCTCACACATATTAGCAAGTGCTCTACTTTAAAAATGTTTACTTTGAGAGTGAGTCTTGGGAAAGTTTCAAAGGCTGAGCTCTAACTTTTGACCCTTCCTGTCTAGCCTCCCTAGTAGGTTTGCACTTTCTGGTGTGCATCAGCACATCCATCCTAAAAAGGGTTTTGGTTGGCTCTTGGACATCAGAGAACATCTGTAAAGAGGTTCAGTTCAGACTATTTTTATTTTTTTAAAGTAGCCTGTCAGAAGAAAAAGTGAATCATTTTCTGTTTTCTAGAATTTGGTTCTTAAATTTAGAAGCACATGGGTTTTGGGAAGATCCCTTTTGTGGTCCTCTGAAGGGTGCACTGCACAACTAAATTAGCTTTAAAAAAGTGTAGTGTGTTCTATTTGAGTGTCTTGAGGCTGGCAGGAAGGAACTGCTCTCTTCCTTGGTAAATGGGGTGACATATAGGCCCTTCAAGTTGTAGAAAAATTGCCTAGGTATTGAAAAGGGAAACTTGTATAAAGTAGGAAACATTAGGTTTAGAAAGGAAAAGCCAGGTTACAGTTCTTAAAAAAAACTTACACTACTTGGTGCTGGGGATTTAGCTCGGCGGCATAAGCACCTGCCTTGTAAACAGGCAGTCCTGAGTTTGATCCCTGGTACCGATAAAAACGAAAAAAACTTACACTACTCAAAAACACACAAACTCAGACACACTCCACAACCTAAAAAAGTCATTTTTCAAAATATTTTACTGAGGCAGGAGGATTGTGAGTTTAAGCACAGCCTGGGGAATTTAACAAGGCAGTGATTTTTAACCTTAAAGTCAGGGGTGGGGAAAATAGGATGGAAAAGCACTTACTTGTTATACAAAAGTATTGGATTCAGTGCCCAGCACAGCAGGAGAAGAGAAAAAAATAGTAAAGAAAATTAATGAGACTTTTATTCAAAAGCATATTTTCTAATATTAAAATAAATTAAATTGCATTTAAAAAAATAGAACTTTTAAGTTTTATAACCTTTAGTGGTTCTCTCAGTTCTATGACTAAGATAATACTTAAGTTTTAAGTTTATTTTTGTTTTATTAATGACCAAATCATTTTCATAATTTACACTGCTCATTCTCACTAGAATCTGACTTATAGTACATGCACTGTAATACTACACTGCCAAAATAAAGGTGCTTCTGATAACTTAAGTAATCGAATAAATATTATAAAAGCTACATACTACAAATTCCGTGCCTCCCTGAAAATTCAAACTGTGGGTGACCTTGACGTTGCTCATTAACTGAATTACCACTTGTAAGGATCTCACAGAATTATTTGTTCTCACACTGTGACACCTTCCTTTCTTGTCAGTAATACAAGCATAAGCTAATTTTCTACAAACAGGGAAAGAGAAAAGTGTGTTCCAATATAATGTTCCTCAGTGAGGGGTAATGTGAAATCTCCATCTCAAGGTAGACTCTCATTATTTTTCCATTTGTTTGTACTCAGCTGAATTGGAATACTTTCCAAAAGGTAGAGTAGAATGAAATAGCTTGTGGTTCTTTTATAGTTAATGAAAAAGGTAGTATAGAATTCCTCACTATAGAATTCCTCACTATAATTATTTTCAAAGGACATTTGGATTTAGACTTGAGAAATCACAGTGTATATGTTTTTCTGTACATGACTCTTTCAGTCAAGACCACCAAAATGCAGTCTATCCAAATCTTTACAAACATTGTAGGACAATATAGGTTTCTTGAAATGATCCTACATATGACTATAATAGTTTACTTTCCTTTGTTCTAAGGAATAAATTATTCAGGTTGGTACTTGTGAACAAATAAATATTTCAATTCTGCATACTAGAGAGATCTAAACAAATCAATCTCTATAAATTCAATAAAATACTTAATTTTCTTAATCTTTAGTTGCCATTAATAATTCATTTAAAAAGCTGTTACAAAAGCTCAGGCAAATCTGCAAATACATGAAATTTACAAATTATTATAATTCTCACCAGAATGAAAACAAGTGTTTTTAATACTTTGTTTTTTGATATGATAAAAATCTGTTGGGTTAAAAAATAATTTCTCAATATTATTTCTTTCTTCTCTCCTACAAATATTAAATTTCCTGTTAGTACAAAAGATTACTATAGATTATGAGAGAGATACATGGTGGGTTTTATGCACAATATCACTGAAGATATCTTTTTTATTCACACATTAGAAATGTCTTTTCAAAATCTAATCCATTGAGATGCAGTAGTGAATGAAAGTCTGTCTGAATAAGGCTCTTGTTCTAATTGGGTACAAAAAGTATGTTAAATAAATAAAAAAGATTCATTTGGGTAACAGAATGCAGGAAAAAGTAAAAATGGAAAGAATGAGTGATGGAGAGAGTAGCTATGTACAATGTGTGATCTGGGAAACACTCTCAATGTGCTGATCGGCAATTTCAATGAAATAAAGGAGCCATTTGTGTGGTGAATGATCAACATTATTCACAGGAAGTGCTGGGCATTTGTCTCAACTTTCTCTAAGCCCTAACAATGTCCTGTCTTATAAGAGCACCTTTGTTTATACTAGGACCATGGGTCATGAAAGGCACTAGATATTAGCATTATGATTTACAATGAGAGTCATATGCCCATGCTCCCAGATGACTTCTAATTAGGTTGTAAAGATCAGCTGTATGTACCGTTGTCACCTTGTCTGTGTCCCGGTGTCCAGTAAAATTTTTGTACTCTGAGTATTTGGTGAGTATTGTTTCACTAACAGTATTTCATGTCTATTGTCATACAATGATGCTGGGAGAAATACAGGCTGAACATATGACGAATATTCTTCAAAAACATACTATACTTCAGAGTTTAATGACTTTTCAAATTTGCGTGGGATCTTCAATCAAAATTGAAATTCAGGGAAATTTTGGAAGCTCCTGATCTTTAGATAAGCCAAGTGAAAATCTGGAGAAAATTATATTTGTCATTTGGAAATGATAAGTATAAGATATCTGGAGTAATGATGATTTTGGCACATTCAAGAAGGCAAAAATAAAACTAGCACTACAATATAATTAGAGTTACAATGGACACTTGTAAAAAGATAATATTACTCAGGGACCATAGTAAGACCATAAGACTCGCAGAGCAGAATAGGACTACAAAATGTGTCTAGAGGTTTTTACGTGTGGAGTGGACATATTCGTGAGTTTTATCAGGAAAGAGATCTTGTGTGACTTATTCTATAAAATTCAATCAGGAAAAATTAACTAAAGGACAGAAAGATATGATATAAGACCAGCTCTGGTATGCTGTATTCATGTTGCCTTGCTAGCACTTGGTTGTAGTAGTGGAGAAAAAGTGTGCTGGCATGGTGAGATATTATCAGAGTCAGAGTATATTTTGATATTAGAGGCAGCAATATGTACTGATGTATTGGATAATAACAGTGACAAAAGGAGCTTCAACATAAGCATTCTAAACATTTCAACTTGGTTCCTAAAATTGTTAATTACTAAAATGCAAAAATGGGGGAATGGAAAATGTATAAAAGGAAATACCAGGTCCTCTATTGTTGATGGTTTTATATGTGAACTTCTTACTGGATATTTGTGAAGAGATACTGAGTAGACTGTTGAAAGTATGTATCGGTTACCATGAGATGATACTGTAGATAAATATGCATTTTGGAAATAAGTACCAATTGGACAATGCAGATTTGAATAGATAAACTGGAGCATGAGCTCTTACCACCTGTTTTTATTAATAAAGTTTTACTGAAAAAAAGACACGTCCATTAGTTTATATCTTGTCTTTGGGTGTTTTCATACTGTATTGGCAAAGTTACACAGTTGTGATACACAATAAACAAGCCGTGTTTCTAAGTCATTTATCATTTTAAGCTGAACTTTGTTGAGTCCTGCTATTGATATATTTAAGAACTTATGAATAGATGAGATCACTGAGGACAATAATATTCCCCCCAAGTCTTCTGTCACTCTAAAATATCATGTCTATTTAAATAAAGTATATTTTCACTTTGAAGATATAAATTCTAAGCCTTCTGCAATAAAATAATGAAATATGAATAATCAGTTGACATGGAAGTAGATGGGATGGGCTAGGAAATGAGCATAGTAAATAAGAGAAGTGGCAGAGGGCTGCACATTTGGTGCACCTCATAATTAAAAGATAAAATAGGGAGACTGAAAAGGGAAAGGGATGATATATATCAGTAAAGGCAGAATGTACATGTGCTGTCTTACATACAAAGTGCTAAAAAGTAAGATAAAATGTTTTGAGTGAATCTACTGTTGTCATCAGATTCAGTTGTGATATAGTATTATAAAAGTAGTATGATGGATCAATAAACTAGTAAACTTATTAAAATGGTGGCAATGCTACCAAAATAGAGACAAACAAACAAAAAAGAAACAATACAGAATAATAAGAACAATATATATATATATATATATATATATATATATATTAACAAGGTATGTGATTTGGAGATGCCTACAAATATGAGTGTCCATCAACTGATAAATGGATAAAAAAATTGTGGTATTTTTATACAATGGAGTAATACTCAGCTATAAAGAATGATCACATTGAGATATTTATAAATAAATGGGAGCAGCTTGAGACCATATTCATAAGTGAAATAAACCAAACTCACATTTATAAATACTGAATAGTTTCCCTAGTGTAAGAAATTGTAAGGATACATGAAAGTATGTGATAAACATGATTCCCCATGACATAGCTTTGATGTCTTTTAATGTTTCCTTCATTAATTGGAATGGTTTTATTCTGGGTTGTTTGATTTTATTGTCCATGATGGTATGAACAGTTATTTTGAAGAAAACAAGACAATATAAATAGCTAGTGCTCATTTAATATCATCTTGTTTTGAAGTCCCATAAAGCTTTTGTTCTTCTGTCTCCATCAGTTTATCATGTTGTATCTTACTGGATTTTATTATATGTGATAGTATAAACAAAATATTTATAGACAATGAGATAATATAAAAACCATTGTTCATTTTCTGTTGATTCTAAATAACCTGTAATACTTTCATTCCCTTGAATGGTTTTACGCTGTCATGTTGTGTTTGATGCTATAATGTACAATGTTATACTCAAATATCTCAAGGATAGAGACACTATGGCAGCTACTGTTACACTGGGTTATCTTGTGGTGAAACACTATGTTGCTTAAATTGTTCTGTTCTGACTTGTGTTATTATATTGTTTTGTCCCCCTTTTTAAATCTCCTTTCTTTTAATTTTTTTAATAAAAATACAAAAAAAGCTGTCAGAGAGAAAAGACAGATCACTTATAAAGGAAATCCTAACAGAATCACACAGACTTCCCAGCACAAACAATAAATTCAAAAAGAGCATGGAATGAATATTTCAGATACTAAACGAAAATGATTTCCTACCTAGACTAACGTACCTTGCAAAACTGTCCTTCAAAATTGATAGAGAAGTAAGATACTTCCATGACCAAGAAGAGCTGAAGAACTTCATGATCATCAAGCCAACCCTGCAAAGAATACTGAAAGACAGATTACATACACTTAGGAAAAAACCACTAAGCAAAGCAGACATTAAAAAGAATGGAAAGATAAAGATGTAACAGCAGAAACAAAACATGTCAATAATAAAGCAACATATAACAGTTATAATCATTACTTTAATGATGGCCTCAATGCACCAATTAAAAGAAACATACTGGAAGAATGGATCAAGAAATAGCATCCAGCCATGTGCTGTCTACAAGAAACTCATCTAACCCAAAAGGACACTCACAGAGTGAAAGTCAAATGATGGAAAACAATACTGCATTCAAAAGGAACCCCCCAAAAAAGCGGGGTTAGCTATTCTGTGGGCAGACAATGTGAACGTTAAACCAATAATGATCAGAAGAGATAAAGAATGTCACTACATACTGGTTAGGGGAAAACTTCAAGAGGAAGAGATAACTATCTTAAATATATACGCACCAAATTCCAGAGCACCTCGTTATATAAAACAAGTATAAACAGAAATGAAAAACCAAGTTAGCATTAACACAATTATAACAGGACAACTTAACACACCATTGACACCAAGGGACAGATCAACCAGACAGAAAATCAGCAAATAAATAACAGAACTGATCACACCTGTGAACAAATGGACTTAATAGACATATACAGACTGTTCCATCCAACAACATCAGAACACAAATTCTTCTCAGTAGTACATGGATCATTCTCTAAAATAGACCATATATTAGCTCACAGAACATATTTAAATAAATGCAAAACAGTTAAATTATCCCTTGAATGTTATTGGATCATAGCACTATGAAATTAAAAATTAATGATAAAAGATACTGCAAAAATCCCACAAACACATGAAAACTGAATAACACACTCTTGAGTAATCAGTTGGTCACAGGGGAAATTAAAAAAGAAGTTAATACTTACAAGCAAACACAAATACAAATACAACTCACTGGATTCTGTGGAAGCAATAAAAGCTGTCCTCAGAGGAAAATTTATTGCACAGAGTTCCCACATCAGGAAAACAAAACGAATATAAATAAAAAACCTGATGTTACACCTCAAACATCTGGAAAAAGAAGAGCAAGTCAAGCCCAAAGCCAAAAGAAGAGAGGAAATTATAAAAGTCAGAGCAGGGGCTGGGGATTTGGCTCAGTGGCATAAGTGCCTGCATTGTAAGCAGGCAGTTGTGAGTTCGATCCCTGGTACCAATAAAAATGAAAAAGACAAAAAAAAAAAAAAAAAAAAAAAAAAGAATCCAAGCAGAAATCAATGCAATAGAGACTAAGAAAACAGTCCAAAGAATCAATGAGTCAAATAGTTGGGTTCTGTGAAAGAATAAATAAAATTCATAAGCCCTAGCCAACCTTATTTTTAAAAGGGAAGAAAAAGATAAAATTTTGCAATGAGGAATGAAAAAGGCAAAATCACTACAGACTCTGTAGAAATACAGAAGATCATCAACACCTATTTCAAAAACCTCTACTTTCAAAGGTTTGATAACAAAGAAGTAGACAGATTCCTAGAAACTTATGAAGTACCAAAGCTAGGTCAAGAAGACACTGCTGAATAACCCAATATCTATTAATGAAATTAAAAATGTAATTAAGTCCTTACCTACAAAGTAGAGCCCAGGCCCAAATGGATTCACTGCAGAATTCTACAAGTACAAAGAAGACTTAAGACCGACACTCCTTAAACTCTTCAATGAAACTGAAAGGGTAACAATCTTTCCTAAGTCATTCCTGGAAGCAAATATTACTCTAGCACCTGAACCCAACTAAAAAATAGAACTACAGGCCAATCTCCCTATTGAACACAGATGCAAAAATATTGGCAAATAGGATGCAGCAAATCATCAAGAAGATTATACACCATGATCAAGTGGGATTCATCTCAGAATGCAGGGATGGTTCAACATACGTAAATCAATAAATGTAATCCACCATATCAATAAAGCCAAAAGTAAGAATCAAATGATCAAAAGCAGAAAAAGCTTTTGATAAGGTCCAACATTCATTTATAAGAACCTTACAGAAAATTGAAATAGTCTTTACCTCAATATAATAAAAACCATCTATGACAAACCAAAAGCCATTATCATAATAAATGACCAAAAACTGAAGCCTTTTACCTTAAAATCAGGCACAAGACAAGGATGTCCCTTATTACCACTCATTTTAACATAGTACTGGAAATACTCACCAGAGCAATTAGAAAAGAGAGATAAATAAAAGAGGTAAATATAGGAAATAAGAAGTGGAATTATCATTATTTGCATATGACATGATCCTCTACATGAAAGACCCCCAAAACTCCATTGAAAGACTCCTAGATATAATAAATAAATTCATCAATGTAGCCATATACAGAATTAATACTCAAAAATCAATAGCATTTCTATATACTAACAACAAAATCACAGAGAGAGAAATAAGAGAAGACACACATTTCATACTAGCAAGCAAAAAAATGAAATATTTAGGAAATATTCTCACGAAAGAAGTGAGAATATATAGGCAAAATTATAATACGCTGAAAAAAGAAATTGAAAAGGATCTCAAGTAATGGAAAGACATCCCTTACTCATGGATAGGAAGAACAAATATTTTGAAAATGGACATTCTCCCAAAACTGTTATACAGAATCAATGCAATCCCAATAAAAATATCACCAACATACCTCATAAATCTAGAGATATCACTCGTTGGATTCATCTGGAACCAGAAGAGACCTTGAATAGCAAAGAGAGTTCTAAGCAACAAAGGCAAGGCAGGAGGCATCACAATCCCTGACTTGAAGGTATACTACAAAGCAACTGTAGTAAAATCAACATGGTACTGGAATCAAAACAGAGCTGAAGATCAATGGAATAGATTAGCAGATAAAACCACAACAACCAACACACTTAATCACCTTATCTTTGATAAAGGGGTCAAATATGTTCACTGGAAGAACGACAGTCTCTTTAATAAATAGTGTTGGAAAAACTGGCTCTCTATATGCCGAAAACTAAAAGTAGACCCATGCCTATCACCATGTACTAAATTAAAATCTAAATGGATCAAAGATCTGAATATTACACAGAAACACTAAATCTTTTGGAAGACAAACTGAGTAAAAACCTTGAATACCTAGGGATAGGTAGAGAATTCACGAACAGGAATCAAACAACATGGGTAATATTTCCCAGAATCAACAACTGGAATCAACTCTTACTAAAATGTTTCTTCAGGTCAAAAGAAATCTCCATCATAGTGAAAAGAAAACCCACAAGTGGGAAAAAATCTCAGTGACTTGTCCCTCAGACAAAGGACTTCTGTCTAAATCATATAAAGAATTTTAAAAATCTGACCCCCAAATTCAAAGATCCAATCCAAAAATGGGCATCAGAGAAGAATAGACATTTCTCAGATGAAGAAATATAAATGGCAAATAAATACATGAAAAAATGTTCATCATCATTACTCAATCGAGAAAGGCAAATTTATACCGCACTGAGATTCCTGAAAGAATGGCCAGGATAAATAAAACCAACAACAACAAATGCTGGAGAACCTGTGGGGAAAAATGAATTCTCCTGCACTGTTGGTGGGAGTGTAGACTGGTACAGCCATTGTGCAGGTCAGTCAGATTTCTCAAAAAGCTGGGATTGGAAGTCGCATTTATTCCAGCTATTCCACTTCTAGACATATTCCCAGAAGAACTGAAATCATCATACCACAGTGATATATGTACACCCATGTTTATAGCAGCACAATTTCTAATAGCCAGATCTTGGAAACAATCCAAGTGTCCATCAACTGAGGAATGAGTAAAAAAAGTTGTGTTATTTTTATACAATGATGTACTACTCAGCTGTAAAGAAGGATCGCACTGAGATAAATATAAATAAATGGGTGCAGCTTGAGACCATACTCATAAGTGAAATGAATTAAACTCACATGTATGAATATTGAATACTTTCTTTAGTGTAAGAAATGATATAAATGGATAAAAGTATGTGTTAATCATGATTCCCCATTATATTGCTTTGAAGCCTTAAAAAGTTTTCACTCATTTATTGGAATGGTTTTATTCTAGGCTGTTTTATTTTGTGGTCTGTGATGGTATGAACAGCTATTTGGAAGGAAACAAGATATTCTAATAGCTAGTGCTGATTTAATATCATCTTGTTTTGAAGTCCCATCAAACTGTTGTTCTTCTGTCTGCATTGGTTTTATCATGTTGTATCTTATTGGATTTTGTTATGTGTGATAGTATAAACAAAAATTTTTATAGGCAAAGAGATAAAATAGAAACCATTGTTTATTTTCTGCTAGTTGGTACTAAATACCTTGTAATACTTTCATCTTCTTGAATGGTTTCACAGTGTCTTGATCGATTTGATGTTATAGTAAGTGAAATTATACTCAAATATTTCAAGCAAAGAGACACTATGGTAACTACTATTAAGTCGGGTTATCTTGTGATGAAACACTAGGTTACTTAAATTGTTCTATTCTGACCTGTGTATTTATATTATTATTTTCTCTTTTATCTCAATCTCCCTCCCCTTTTAAAAATTTATTTATTTTTTATTATTTTTTAATTAAAGGAAAATAAATTTTAAAAATTAGCAGGATATATTATAGCAACATTTTTGATTTCCTATTAACTTGATGTGAAGCCCTGTATTGCTCCCACCATCTTGTTTTGACTGATTTTACTCTATTCTGTTTTGTTTAATAGTACCAAGTTTGAGGGTATAGGCAACTACTTTGAAGGCAATAAGATTCACCAAGATGCCCATTTTGGTATGACCATTATCTTCTTTTGAAGTCCTGTAATGTCTCCAATGTTTTGGTCTTGTTGGTTTTGTTCTGTACTGTTTTGTTCAATTTTATTATACCTGGTGATATAGGCAATTCTTTTTAAGATAGCAAGAGGCTTTGTGGTAACCATTGTTGATCACCTTGTATTCTGTTTTTACATCATGTACTATGTCCATCCTTTTGTTTTGACTGACTCCATTTTGTTTTGTCACATTTGGTTTTATTGTCTTCAAAAAAAGTAATAAGAACTGTGGGAGTGATAAAACCCAAAATGTGTAATTGTTATTGTAAAACAGAGAGGAAAAGAAAGTTCTCTAAAGGATACAACTGCAAGTGTGTTTAGGTGTGTAAGATAGATGACCACATTACTAAGTTTTTGTTGGATCATTGAACACACCTATTTGCAGTCTCACTGTTTGAATATCCACTTTGTATGCTTTAATCTTGTAACTTGAACAACTATTTCTAAGATGATAATATGTAATCTATTAACTAGTGATTTCTTACTGTTTTTTTTTTTGAAATTCTGTATTTCTTGTACCCTTTTTCTGTTTTGTTTTTTTCTCTCTCTAAATAAAATTTTTTAAAAAGAGACACCTATACCTAAATTAACAGGTGCAATGTGGAATTTACCGAAGAATCTTGGGACATATCAGTAGGTAAAAGTAAACACACCATATACATGGAAAACATTATCATTCAGCCAAAAAATGAGGTAATCTTGACATTTCCTACAGAGCATAGATAAACCCTGAGGACATTATAATCTATAAATAGAATAACCCAGTCAAGAATCAACAAAACAGTACTTATATGTGGTACTTCTGGTAGTGATAATGATGGAAACAGAAGCAGATCTAGGGCTGCCGGATGCTGAGGAAGGAGCCTGAGAGTTACTCCTTAATGAGTACACAGTTTCACTTTGCAAGACAAAACCGTTCTGGAAAGAGATTATGGTACATCATCATGAATTTCTTAATACTATCAGGCTGAACATTCAAAAATGGATAAGGTGGGAAATTTTAAGTTAGATGTATTTTACCACAGTAAAAGTAACTTTAATTATG
Source organism: Cavia porcellus (assembly GCF_034190915.1). NCBI lineage: Eukaryota > Metazoa > Chordata > Mammalia > Rodentia > Caviidae > Cavia > Cavia porcellus. Next base: position 32,545,407 of record NW_026947497.1, read on the forward strand.
TATTTGATTGACATAAACATAGATACCCACAAAGATCCTAAAAAATAATTTTGAGATGAAAAATTTTAGAAATGCAGTAACCAATAAGGTTTAAACGTAGTAGTTTGACTTGCTCCCATTTAAATTTCTACTTAATTGAATGGAAAAATGATTTTTATATAAGTGTAATTCTATGCATTCTCTTTTTCAAATTACATTACAACTATGGCTTCTTTTTCTGCTAACTATATTTTTAGGTTATCGGGCAACATTTTTAAATTATTGAGGGTTTTTTTTTTCTTGAGACCAGATCTCACTATGCAGTTTGAATTCATAAATTAGTCGAGGTTAGTCTCGAGCTTGGAATGATCTTCTTGCCTCAGCCTCCTGAGTGCTGGGATTACAGGAATGCAACACCAGGCCCTGAAACTGTTTAGTTTAATGGAAGTAATCACCAGGACGGAATCATTATGTATATATGAGATAAATATGTTAAAATTAAGGAATAAGTGTGTACAATTACATAATAACTTACAGAGACTTTGTTTAAAAGATGAGAAATGTAGCAGAGTTATATTACAATTATATGAAAAGCTATTTTATATAAATTATAGCAAAGATAAAAGAACTATATGTAATGTTTCACCCTCCACATCTGAGAGATAAGCACCCAAAGATTCAATCAATTGCTGAAGAAAAATAATTGAAAAAATGCACCTGAACTGAATATGTTTGATGTCTACGGCCATACCACCCTGAACGCACTCAGTCTCATCTGAATATGTGTGATAATCTTTATCACTGAGGCTCTGTAGAAGCAGATTTAAAATAACATATACAAATCCATAAGAATTAAAAGGATTTACAATGGCCACTCACAGACCTGAGCATAGAAGAGTGCAGTGGGTGTGCCTGGAGATCCAAAGCAGCTAGTCAAAGTCCTGGTTCTCACTGCAGTTTCTCACACAAGTCTGTATGAGGAGGCTGAAATGTCTGCAGTGGAACCCTGAAGGCTGGGTCTTAGATGGCTGAAGAGTCTGCACTGCAAGCCAGGAGATGATGCCCAAGGTGGAGGCAAAATCTAAAGCTCCTCTGAATACACAGAAGCAATCTTTCTTTATTTCCTTTTTATATCCTTCCAGTAATAATTCTCCTGGGGTGGATCTTCCACACCCATAACAGTATGAGGCCATTTAATTGGGTGTTTCTTACTCAAACTGACACAATTGATCAAACATCACAACCTTGTCAAGTTGACAACTAGACACATTTCTTTACACCATGGTGTCTAGATACAAAGACAAGATCATAATTATGCCTGTCCTGCATACAAATGGAAATACAGCAGATGATGTCCCTCCCCTCCCCGGCTTGTTTGTTAGATGCCTGTGAAATAGTTCCATTTCCTGTTTCTGTTACTTTTGTTTCTTAGAACAACTGGTCACCATGATGCATATTGTAAGAACCAATCAACACTTGATAAGCCTTTTTGCTTCTGTGCTTCCAGCTTGCTTATCCCAAATAAGCCCTAGGCCACCAGAGATCAGGATCTGCCATTTATTTTTATTTCAAGAAAAAAAAAAAAAGCAAAACAGAAAGAAAGTGTAGAACTAATATAGAATTTTAAAAGTCTTACACATTTAAACATATATGAAGTTATATCCTTTCGAGCCCTTTCCTTCCCTTTATGTTTTTACAGTATCTATTACACATTTTGGAACTTATTACACCTACAGCTTTTATTACTTTTTACACCACAGAAACAATGTGATATTTATACTTATTTCATGTATGAGGATAATCTCCAGTTGCCTCCATTTACCTATAAAGGCCTCAGAATCATCTGTTACATAGCTAAGTAAGTATTTCAATGTATAAAAATACAAGAGTGCATTATTTATTTCACTTATGAGAGTAGTCTACAGTTGCCTCCATTTACTTATAAAGGCCCAAAGATCATCCTTTTTATAACTGAGTAATACTCCATTGTATAAAACACCACATCTTTTTCATCCACTCTGTGGTTGATGAGCATTTGGGTTGTTTCCAAGAGTTAGGAAACTTCCAATCCTAGATTTTTGAGGAATCACTATATTGATTTCCATAGTAGTTGCCCCAGTCTATACTCCCACCAAAAGTGGAGCAATGTTCCTTTTTCCCCTCTGCCTGGCCAACATTTGTTGTCAGTTGATTTCTTGATGGCCAGCATTCTTTCCAGAGTGAGATGAAATCTAAATGCTGTTTTAATTTGCATTTCTTGAATGACTAGTGATGGTGACCATTTCTTCAAGTATGATTTCCCATTTGTATATCTTCATCTGAGAATTGTGTGTTCTTCTCAGATGTCCATTTTGGAGAGGTCTTTGAGTTTGGGGGGTCTAATGTTTTTTTTTTTTTTTAATTCTTTATATGCTTTGGATATAAGTCCTTTGTCTGAGGGGTTGCTGGTTAAAATTTTTTCCCATTATGTGGGATATCTTTTTGCTCAGTTGGTGATTTATTTTGAAGTACAAAAACATTTTAATAATATGATGTCCAAGTTGTTGATTCTTTGAAGTGTTTCAACATGCAGTTTGCATTTTGTTCATGAATTCTCTGCCTACCTCTGTGTCTCCAAGACTTCTATCTACCTTATTTACCAGTAGATTTAGTGTTTCTGCTTTAAAATTTAGGTCTTTGATCCATTTTGATTTTAATTTAGTGCATGGTGAAAGGCATTGGTCTACTTTCAGTTTGTGGAGAACCAATTTTTCCAACACCATTTATTAAAGAGATTATCCTTTTTCTAGTGAAAATGTTTAGCCCCTTTGTCAAATATCAGGTGGCTGAGTGTCTTTGTAGTTGTGTTTGCATCTTCTAATCTGTTCCATTGATCCTCAGGTATATTTCATTCCCAGCACCATGCTGGTTTTATCACAGTAGCCTTGTAGTATAGTTTTAAGTCAGGAATTGAGATGCCTCCTGCCTTGCCTTTGTTGCCCAGAATTGCCTTTGCTATTCTAGGTTTCTTCTATTTCCAAATGAATCTTAGAAGTGTTTTCTCTAGGTCTGTAAGGTATGTTAATAGTATTTTGATTGGGGTTGCATTAAATCTGTTTATCAGTTTTGGAAGTATGGCCATTTTCACAAATTTGGTTCTTCCTAGTTAAGAGCAAGGAATATCCTTCCATTTTCTAATATCCTCTTCAATTTCCTTTTTTGGCATAGTAAAATTCTCAGCATGCAGGTCTTTAAATTCTTGGTTAGGTTGATTCCTAACTGTCTCATTTTTTAGATGCTCTTGTGAAAGGCAATATTTCCATAATTTCTCTTAGTGGGTTTGTTTGTGTACAGGAATGCTGCTGATTTTTGAGAGCTGCCTTTGTATCCAGCTACACTGCTGAACTTGTTTGTTACCTCTTGCAGTCTTTTAATGGAGTTTTTTGGGTCTTCTATACAGTCCATCATGTCATCTGTAAATAGTGATAATTTAGCTTCTTCCTTTCCTATATTTATTCCTTTTATATATCTGTCTTGTCTCACTGCTCTGGCTAATATTTCAAGAACTATACTGAATAGGAGTGGTGATAGTGGATAGTAGTGTCATGTTCCTGATTTTAGAGTGAAGGCTTTCCGTTTTCATCCATTTAGTATGTTGGCTGTTGGTTTGTCATAGATGGCCTTTAGGAGTTTAAGGTAGATATCGTGTATTCCAAGTTTCTGAAGGTTTTTTTTTTTTTTTTTTAATGAACAAGCCTTTCTAGAAAGCTTTTTCTGCATCTATTGAGATGACCATGTTTTTTGTTTTGTTTTGTTTTGGTTTTGTTTTTGTTTTTGGCTCTGTTGATGTGGTGCATTATATTTATTGATTTGCATATGTTAAACCATCCCTGCATTTGGAATGAATCTCACTTGGTCGTGATGTATAATCTTCTTGATGATTTGCTGCCTTCTATTTGCCAGTATTTTATTGAGAATCTTTGCATCAATGTTCATTAGTGAGACTGGCCTACAGTTCTCCTTTTTTGTTTGGGTCTTTCTCTAGTTTTGGTATGAGAGTAATACTTGCCTCCAAGAATGATTCAGGAAGGATTGCTTCCTTTTCAATTTCATTGAAGAGTTTTAGGAGTATTAGCATCAAATCTTCTCTAAATTTCTTATAGAATTCAGCAGTGAATCCCCATCAGGACCTAGGCTTTTTTTGTTGTTGTTAAGTTTTTAATCAAGCTTTCAATTTCAATAGTTAATATTAGGTTATTGAAAATTGCTGTATCTTCTTGATTGAGCTTTGGAATTTGTTTCCAGAAAGTTGTCCATTGCCTCTGTGTTTTGCATCCAATTTGAGTAGAAGTTTTCAAAGTAGATCGCATGATCTTTTGAATTTCCATAGAATCTGTGGTAATTTCCTTCTTTTCACTCCTTATTGTGAGAATTTGGTGTTTTTCCTTCTTTATAAGGTTAGCCAGAGGTTTATCAATTTTGCTTATTCTTTCAAAAAACAAGCTTTTTGATTCATTAATTCTTTGTATTATCTTTTTAGGTTCAATTTTATTAATTTCTGCTCTGATTTTTACAATTTTCTCTCTTCTATGAGATTTGGGTTTGACTTGCTCTTCTTTATCTAGAAGCTTGAGATGTAGAATTAGGTTATTTGTTCTCATTCTGTTTTCTTGATATGACATTTTATTACTATATATTTCCCTCTTAAGACCACTTTCATTGCATCCTATAGATTATGGTTTGTTGTTTCCATATTTTCATTGAGTTCTATATATTGTTTTATTTCTCCTTTAATTTCATCTGTAACCCACTGGTTGTTCAGAAGGTTGTTATTTAAATTCCACATATTTATTCAGGTTTTGTAATTTCTTTTGCCATTAATTTCAGAAGTTCATTATTTAATTTTCATGCACTTATGCAGGTTTTGCAATTTCTTTTGACATTGATTTCCAATGTTAGTACACTATGGTTGGATAATGTGCATGGGGTAATTTCCTTGCATTTACTTAAGAATATTTTTATTGGTTATTATATGGTCTATTTTGGAGAATGTCTCATGCACAGCTGAGAAGAATGCATATTCTGATGTGCTTGGGTGGAATTCTCTCTATATATTTACTAAGTCTATTTGCTCCCAAGTATGATTCAGTGCTATTATTTCTTTGCTGACTTTTTGTCTAATACATCTATCTCTTTGTGATAATGGGTTATTAAGGCCCCCTGTTATACTTGTGTTCTTGTGTATTTGGTTTTTCAAGTCCATTAGTATTTGTCTTATATAGTTGGGTGCTCCTGTATTTGATGTATATATATTTATAATTGTTAATTCTTCCTCTTGAATTTTTCCACTAACGAGTATGTAGTGACCTTCTTTATCTCTTTTAATCATTTTAGGTTTGAACTTGATGTTGTCTGCAAATAGAATAGATACTATTGCTTTTTTCTGGGTTCCTGTATCATAGAATACTGTTTTCCATCCTTTGACTTTTAATCTATGAGTTTCCTTTTGAGTGAGATGTGTTTCTTCTATAAAGCATATTGTCAGGTCCTGTTTCTCGATCTGTTCTGCAAACCTATTTATTTTGATTGGTGAATTGAGGAGATTTAAATTTATGGACATGACTGATATGCACTGCCTCAACTTTGCCATGTTATGTTCCAGGTGTTTGTTTTCTGCTTTTCCCCCCTTTGTTTAGTTGCTTGTCCTGCCTGGTAGTTTTATTCTGTTGTTGTTCTGGAGGTTGTCATCTTTTTTTATCTCTACCTAGTATGTCTCTCAATACTCTTTCTTTGGTTTGTTGGTTTGTTGGATATAAATATTTTCAGTTGTTCTTTGTCATGGAAGTATCTTGTTTCTCCATTAAATTTGAAAGAAAGTCTTTCTGGGTACATCAATGTAGGTTGAAAGTTGTTTTATTTCAGGGCTTGAAACACCTCACTCTAAGCTCATCTTGACTTGAGGGTTTGTGTTGAAAAGCCTTCAGTGATTCTAATGGGTTCTCCTTTATAAGGTGAGTTGTGTCTTTTCTCTAACAGCTTTTAGTATTCTGTTTTTATGTTATATGTCTGGGATTTTAACCATGATATGTCTGGGTGTATATTTATGTTGGTTGTGACTGTTTAGAATTCTATATGTCCAATTTATCTGCATATTAGATTTTTCCTCATGTTTGGGAAATTTTCTGCTATTACTTATGTGACTAGTTTAGCTATGTCATTTGCTTTGACTCTTGCATCTTCACTGATACCTATTTGTCTTATATTGTTTCTCTTGGCATCACCTTGAAGCTGCTGGATTGTCATTTAATGTTGCTTTGTTATTTTTTTTAAAAGTTCTCCCCTTTCATGACCACTAATTACAATCCTGTCCTCAAGGTCTAAAATTCTATCCTTCATTTAAACAGTTTTGCCAGCTTTCATTAGAACTTTTTGTTCCTTGGATGTCTCTTTGGGTTTTATTCATGGGTTCTGATTATTTTCTATATTGTTCATTCAAGGTTTTAATCAGCTTCCCATGTTCTTGTACTTTTTTAAAAATCTATTTCTACTCTAGCTGTGCTTAGCAACTCCTTTACTAAGTTTGTTATTTCTGTCTTTACATAGGAGGTTACTTCTAGTTTGATTTCCTCTATAGCCTCATAGATTTGTCTTTTCATTTCACTTGCTATCTTTTCAGATATTTCTGGTGTGTGACTTTTAAAGTTCTTTATTTCAGTGTCTCCTTTACTTGCTCCTGATGGACTAGATGTTTGAAATTGGATTTTGCTTTTTCATTTTGTCATTTTCACCTTTTGGGCTAATATTTGATCTTTCGAATTGGACTAGTCTCACCTATCAGTAGTGTGTATCTTAAGGTTCTACTATGTGATTCATGTCTCCAATGTTGAGTGCCACAATGAAGATGTGAGCCAGTCATGTGAATTCCTCCTGCTGAGCCTGTTGGGTGAGTCCTATATTTTTCCTAGGCTGGCAAACTTAGGAATATTGATATAAATCAACCCTTATTTCCTTAGATCAGATCTCCCTGTCTATAGCGTTTGTTTCGGCTGGGGCCTACTGTGTCACTCAGTGTCCCGTAAGACTTCTGATTTTCTCCAGGTGGAGGGAGACTTTTTGGCTCCCTCCTCAACCTACCTGATGTTCTGTGTGTGGAGGAAGGACTCATCCACACTCTTGCCAAGCTCACCAAGAATCTACTTCTGGAGGGGGCTTGGCTATTGCTCCTCTTTACCCACTGAAGGTGGCAAACTATATTCCTATTTTAGAGGTAAACTCACCACATTGATGGAAGCTTGTGAGGTCTTCTGTTTGGAGGAGTTACTGAGCCTCACATCAACACAGCACGGTTAATCCACTGCAGTCCAATGTTCTGGGGGGAGGAGTGGGAGCCAAAGATCAACAGCAATGCTAGGTGCAGAAGGGGGGGAGGGGTCCCAGAGGGCAGTGGTAGGATGGTAGGGGCATGGAAGAGGCTGGCTTTATCTGGCTTTGTGCACCACTGGAGGTCCTATGTCCCACTGGAGGTCCCTGTGTCCAGCGGTGGATGGTGGGATGGCAGGAGCATGGAAGGGGCAGGCTTGGGGGACCTGGACTTGCATGCTGCTGATGGTCCTGGTTCCAATGGTGGAAGGCAGGATGGCAGGAGTGTAGAAGAGGTGGACTTGGGTGGCCTAGCCTTGCATGCCACTGCTTGTCCTGGGTTGTGGTGGATGGTGAGGGTCTGCCATTTTGAGGGACAACTGTCCTGGTCAGTGCTTGTCCAATATTAAATGAATGTACTCCCAAGTCCTAGGTGTTGTTTTGATGCTTCTGCTTTCCATTGCAGAGAGACATTAATTCCCTCCCCAGAACAGAAGGCAAGTTTTCTTTGAATGATGCTTATACTTAATATTTCATAACTTGAACATTATAACACAGGTTTAACAATACTTAAAAATTGCATATCAAGATATTATATTAGAATCATATTAGTAGAGAAGTATTAGAATTATAGTTTCTTTAGCTAATCACAGATCATAGCTGTTAGTTAGAACTATCTTCTACTACCCACTCTTTATTCCTTTGCCCTTCAGCAAACACCTCAGAACCCTGGTAGGATGATTTAAATCTTCTTTCATGAAAGTTCTGGAACATTTTTCACTCTTCTTGGGATGGATTGTTGTAGTTTTCCCTTAACTTTAATAACAAAATATGGTAATACTATAAGGCACCATAAAGTATCTCCTGCACACCAGATAAGTTCATCCTTTGATCCACTGTGGATTAATACTCCAATTTACCCTTGAAAGTCTGGATGCATCAATCCTGCAAACTCTGTAACTCCCTTTGTAGCTTGTTCCCTCAGAGGAATGAGGAAATCAAAGCATTCAGGCAGAAATTCTAGCTTCTAGTTCAGTGGTATCAGTGTTGTGCTTCCTGTTGCAAGCCTTCCCTTCATTTAGAACTTCAAAGCCAGCAGATCATAAGGTCACAGGAACAAGAAGCAAAATTTCTTTACAATAGTACCATTCCCTTTTCCATCCTTTGATTCCTGGCCCCATGAATACTGGCTAAGGAAGTCATAGTATCATATAGTGGACTCTGATTCAGAGCATGAACAACTTTTTTAGGAATGTTTCCCCCATCCTGGCAAGCTATGGCCATCTATCTAGTGCAGTAACGATGTCTTCAAAGGATGATTCCATCTTTCCAACAATCTAGCTGCTTCTGCATGGTGAGGAACATGGGAAGACTGGTGAATGCCATGAGCATGAGACCACTCCCTCACTTATTTGGCTGTGAAAAATGATTTTTGGTCAGAGGCAATGCTATGTGGAATTCCATGATGGAGGATAAGGTATTGTTTGAGTCTATGGATGGTAGTTTGAGCAGAAGGCAAATTCATACATATCCAGTCTCTTAAAGTGGTCCAATGTAATCAAATGGTCACAAGGTGACAGGATGATCACCCTGGGGGATGGTGCTATATTGGGGATCCAGTGTCGGTCTTTAGTGTTAGAATATTGGGAATTTAGTAGTGGCTATAGTCAGATCAGCCTTGGTCAGTGGGAGTCCATATTGAAGAACCCAGGCATAACCTCCATTTTGCCACCATGGCCACTCTGTTATGAACCCATTGGGCAATGATGGGGTGGCTGAAAAAATGAGTTGACCACCGTCTACAGAAAAGTTATCATATCCCCTTGGTTGTTCAAATTCTCTTCTTCTGAGGCCCTTTGGTGAGCATTTACAAAGTATACAAAATTTTTGCATCCTTTGCCTAAATGGAGAGGTTTTTCCACATATCTCTTCCCCAAATATCTTTGTAATAAATTTTCCAAACATGTCCCTTTCCAAGTTCCTGATCATCTGACTAAACAATTGACCAAAATCAATGCAGCAGTACACAGTCACACATATGGCCATTTCTCCTTCGGGAAAAATATATTACCAGGTACACTGCTGACCTATTTACTACAGAAATAGATTTATTACAAAATATACAAATACATAAGATTTCAGAAGATTGGCTTGCAAAGGCAGTCATAGAGACAGATAAAGAAGAATGCAAAAGTTCTGGGTACAAAGTAGAGTTCCAAAGGATCTATTTGAAGGCCTAGAGCTCACTGCAGTGTCTCATACCAGTTTCTATCAGGAGGTCATAAGGGCTGTAATAGAGGGCTTGAGAGTGCACTGAAGCTACGAGATGACATCCATGGTGAAAGTGAAGATTAGAGCTCCTCCAAAGAAACAGAAGATTTTTCTACCTTTTTTCTACCATTCTGGTGATAATCCTCCCTGGGATAGGTCTTCCATACTCAGAATTGTGCTAAGCAAATTTGATTGGGTGTTTCTTACTCAAGTTGACATAGTTAACCATTTGATTCTAAATCAATATGGTAATATTCACATGGTTTTCAACAGTACAGTACTAATAATTTCATATTATTTATATTGAATTGTATAGTATATGACTTAAAATATATGAAAGGATTGCATAATTGATATGCAAGTACTGTGCAGAAAGAGACTGAACATCTGTGGCCATTGACATCCTCAAGGTTTACACAAACCAATCCTGCACAGATACCACAGGACAACTGTATAATCAATCCTTTCACATTTCTATTCCCTATTGCTCAACTTTAAGAGATCAGTGGAAGCATTCTAACAATGTCAATTCTATTTTCAAATAATTAGAATTAAAAGCAATTGTGTATTGTGTTCCTTTGTAGAGTTATAAACAGATTATTCTAAATCTCTATTGACACAGTTTTGAAACAGATGCTCTCTGATTTACAGTGGAGTTACATTACACTGAGCATAAGTAAAAAATGCATTTAATACCCTGAGCCTACAGAATACCATAGTTTATCCAAGCCTGCATTAAATGTCCTTGAAAAACTTAACCTACAGTTCAGCAAAATCATCCAATCTACAATATAATAAAGTATTCAATATCTCATATCCACATTCATCTGAGCATTTTGTAAACATGATGGGAAGAAAAAGCAAATGAATACAATATCCAAAAAAGACACAATATTGTAGAATATTGACTGTTCCCTTTCCTGATTCTGTGACTAACGTGAAACTACTGTCAGATACAGTGGATCAGACCAGATCTCATTAGTCTAAGGAACAATCAAAATTCAGAGCATAGTTTTAGTGAATGTGTATCACTTCAAAAGTCTAATGAAGCCAAATCATTGCATGTCTGGGATTGTCAGTATAAGTTGTATAACACTGTTGTAAAAACAACAGCTTACATAGCATAGCGGTTACTTGTTATCACTGAAGCATCTAAGAGACTCAGTACTGTTATTAAAAAAAATAGCTATGTTTCTTCAATGTGGTGCTCTTTGAGTCTGATCTCCAGACTAGTACCTTGAGAATCACTTGGGAATATGAAAGTGTCATTTCTGAAGATCTACTCCCAACTTGCTGAATGAGAAACTATGAAACAAAAGTCAGCAATCTTCTTTCTACCAGGCATTAGAGGTGACCCTCATAATCACTGCACTTGTAAAACTTGGTCAGAATTTCTTGAATAGAAATGACAGAGGGATGGTCAATTAGCATTTAAAACATCTTAACTGTGACTTAAACTTTCAATTTTATCCAAAATTCAGTATAATTAAATCTTTTAGGTGCTGTCATGCTTATGGTACTAATTATCCTTATTTATAGTTTTATTCCTTTATGGAATTTCAATGTGGTATTGCATATAAATTGAATATATGGTAATAACACTTAGAGTAACAGTTAGCTTGATAATTGGAGAAAGTCCTGCACTTGTACATAACTTCTACATCAAATTTGTGAACTGAAGAGAACAACTACACAATTAACAACTTTATTAAACAGTAAAAAATAAATATGAACTGTGAGTATTTTTACATCATATATATTTATGTAATTAATGATTGATTACAACATTTCAAATAATTATAATGTTCAGTATAAGGAGTGAAACTAAAGTAATAATAACTGGAATTATGGAACAGGTAAACAGTTGATTAGATGATAAAGAGTATATTTGACTCTGTATTTCCAATCTTGCATTATAAAAATTAACAAGAACATGCTACTTGATGCAGGAAAAGCAAAGAGTCAAGGGCTCCCCATGTCCAGTTGTTTATGCCATCGCTGTAAATTGCAGCTTTTCATTTTATGCTTATCTTGCAGATTCCCTTGGTGTTTGGCACTGGAGGTAATTTTCCATCTCTGTAGTTAGATTATAAACTTCCCTTGCCACTTTTCAAATTGCACTATTCCGTCTGTCAAAAACAGCTGGGCTGAGTAAGAAAATAATACTGGTCGATTAAAAAAACTGCAATCTAGAAATGTGAACTATTTGATTACACTAAAATAGAAAGTTTAAACTAATCATTTACTAATCTTCTCACATCTTCTTTGAAACAGATTTTGATGAAAAGGTTAGTGGAAACATCAAATTTGGGGGTTTGGAATGGCTTATTTGCTGGGAAAACATACAGAGTATTTTCTGTGTGTGTTGTTACACAAACTACGTTTGATTTCAGTGAAATTATTTTGATCTACAAAAGGGATTCTGCATAGTTACTCACAAAGCGAGCCCAATTCCTTTCACATCAAACCACATTTGAGTTAGTTTAATCTTAGTCATATAAAAATAGTAAACAGAACAATTCTAAAATGACTGAATGGGGATGCAAACGTGTAAAATGTTTCTGTGTGTCTAAACTGCTCATTGCCTTAAGCTAGTATGGAAGAACTATTGGAACACTCATTTCCTGTAGTGAGTTTCTTAGGATCAAGTGTAAATTAGAATGCATCAGAGATATACTATTCATGCTCTTTGGGGTGTGGAAATGGGATCCTCACAGACTCTCTGCCAGGCTCTGAAGAGCACAAGTGCCAGTTTCAGCTTCATGTTAAACATTGCCAAAAATAAAATGCAGCATACAATTTTCCAGTCACTAGATAACTGAGAAAAACCTAAATAGAAGCCATATGACCATAAATAGAATAAAGAAAAGGTATAAATAGGAGAAATACAAGTATGAAGTTAACTATGCCAAGCACATAAATTATAGCTGAGACATAAAAGATTTCAGTTCCCCTATGAAAAGGAACAATTAAACTTAATATCTAAAAGATAGTAAAATTAATCACAGGTAAGGTATAATTCAAGATAAAATCTTTTGAATATTTAAGAATGGTAGCATTTACAATACCCAATGTTTGCATGTGACTCAAAATTGTACAGTTTGCACAATATGGCCTCAAAATACACAAAAGTGTTGCTAGCCAGTTAATAGGTTTGTGATTAGCTTTTCTCCAGGGGAAAATGTTAGAGAATTTGGTGTTTAGGAGACTTATTAAGGAAAATTCTAGCACAGCATGGAGAAAAGATAAGATTAGTCAAGAGAGTTTGCATGAGATTCAGCATCTCTGGAGCTAAAATGTCATCTCAGAATTCTTTAAACTGGACTTCATTTTCACACTTGAAGCACTCATTGTCTCTGAGCTGCCACCTAAAATCATAGCTTTGGGGCAAAATGGCTTTTTTCACCACAGGTGATTCCAGAAAGGGCTATCGCCCGAGGCTTTTTGCTGTCTGCACTCCATGCATCTGAAGCATTCAGATAAAGCGTAGAATCTAAGTATGCATGAGGCCTTTCCATAAATTATTTTTTCATTATGTTTTCTCTATACATTTTCATGTTTCCTTCAACTATTTTTCATAATTAGATAAAGAGCAACATGTTCACTTATGATATATTTAATTCCTTAGTTTTGCACACACGAGAGAATTATTCAGTTTTTAATTCACTAAGTGTGTTCTGCAAAGAATTGTAGGTAAAGTCAAGCACATTGCTATCCATGTGAAATAAATGTATATTCAAATGGATCCATAGAAGATGAATTTACTAAAGTTTTCACTGAATTTATCAATGAGTTAACATTTCCTGAGTAATGGAAAGCAAATTAAATGAAATGGTTTCATTTGAAGAATTCACAGCTAAAACATCTTGAATTATGGAAAAGATACTCTGAAATTTAACATCATTGTTCCTAGTACATACTGAAAGTGTCTTTTAGAGAAATCAAAATAAGTATGAGCATCAAATACTCACCCCTGCTGAAGTTATCTAAGGAGAAAGTTTTGGAAAGTTTACATTTATACTAGATAATGTAAAAAACCATTTAATATTGTTAAATGAATAGTTATTATAGAAACACAACCTGGGTTTCTCTGATCTGGAGGCCACATGGGCTCTTCTTGTCAGATTGCTAGACTACAGGAAGCAGGAATATCGCAGATACCAGTTTCATGAACGTATTCCTCAGCCCTTTTGCAAGAGACAACAGCTACACCTGTGCAGCACCTTTTTCTAAAAAAAAAGATGTCCAGGACACTAAAAGAAGAATCAGTGAATTTAAATGAGTCAGAAGATGCAGCCTTGCTGGAAAACTATAAATCATGCCTTAGGGGAAAAAAATCACACATACCTGTCTCCTGGAGTCTTGGCTATGGTCTTGTGATAGAGTTGTTTTCTTCTAAACAATATTCCTATTAATTAATGATCTTTCATAAGAAAATAACAAATTTTCACTCTTAATTAGAATGCCAAGGAAAACAAATAGAAGAAGCAGGTTATTGTTTACATTATCATTCAAAAAACTAGAATACAAGAATTAGAAAGTTAGTAACAAAGAGATTAAAGAAGAAGGAAGGAAAGGAAAACAATAGGCAATGATTATATTTCATAGTAAATTAAAATTATTATAACTATTATACTAAACCTGAAAATTATTACATTAACTCTTTAAAATGCTTAGAGTTCCATTAAACTATATATTTTAATATTTATGAGAAAAATCAGTTGAGATCTAAGTGTATATGGAGAATAAATACTATGTTTAGAGATTATAAAACACAATATTTTAAGTGACCAATTATCCTAAATCTATGTAGTAACATAAAATAACTCATATTAAAATCTGAACTTGAATGTTTGTGAAAATTAACAGGAAGGTTAAACTTCACATAGTAGTGCAATGAAATATTACCTCCAAAAATACACAAAAAGGTTAACAGAACAGGATCACATCTAGAAATAGATCTTTACATAAAGTTACTAATTTATGACTAAACCCGCACACCTGCAATTTGAAGCAGTGTATGGATTCTGGAGAAACTGAATATACATTTTAAAAGTGAATTTTTAGCCTTTCCACATACAATGCACTGAAATTTGTTGAATATTGATTATAGACTTAAATGTGAAAACTAAAGCCATTGACCTTTTACAACAAAACATAGGGAATTATATTCATAAGTAGTTTCACACAAAATGACAAACTCTACATACACAGAAAAATAGCAGTCTTCATCAGCAATACAAGTTTGAGTCAGAAAGCAATACTGTCAAATAAATGAAAAGGCAAACAAACTCAAGATCACACTAAAATTCAGAAAGGACTCCAATAAATTTAACTGCCAGCACATAAACAAACCAAATGGTCAAACACTTGAATTGACAATTTACCCAAATGGTCAGCAAGCATATGAAAAGATGTTCAGCATCATCAGTCACCAGTGAAATGTTAATTAAAACCAAAGGGAGATACTCTTACACACCCACGAATTCTAAACTTTTAAAATTGAGGATGCCAAGTATTACAGAGATTGTGGAGCAAATTAAACTCCCATTCATTGCTCTTGGGAACATAACTTTCCACAGCCCTATTGGGAGAAAAAAAGCATTTTTACATTGTTTAATAAAATTAAATATATGTCATCACAGCATTCGAGGATTCCATTATTTGGTGTATCTCGATGAAAATTAAATGTTATACTATGTAGAGAAATATTCAAACAGCTTTTGAGTTCAAGAGGCAGACTACCCAAATTTCTAGAAGAATGAATGATAGACTGTATTAAAAAACAAAATAATTTTGCATATCATGAAAAGAAAGTTGAAGAATCTCCAACAAGTGTTGAGTGAAAGATCATACACAGAAATGGGTATGTTTTATGATTCCATGTCTAAGCAATTTAAGAACAGGGAAACAGTCCATGTAAACACATATGGGAAATAGATTATTTTGGTTTATCAGAACCCTTTGATATTTTGGCATCTTGAGCAACCTGAGAGTTTCCTAAAAATACGTGAGAATCTTGGTTGTAGACTTACTTCTTCAGGGTCTGTGCGTGGAGGTGTAAAACTAAGACCACATCTCAGGAATACTATATTGATTCTTTTGCCTCAATCAGACATATAAAAATCATACCTAAACTACTATGTAAATAAGATGTTTCAGAATCTTCGGTGAAAAGGGAAAGGAGGGAAAGATCATCTTTTCTTCGCAACAAACTTGAAAATAGGCATATTTTGCCCTCAGTCCTCAGAAAGCCGTCATTACTGTGTGTCTTCATTCTGTCACTAATCTCATTTCAGGAAAGAGTCTGCTGATCAGTGCTTGACCCTCTACCTGAATCTATGTCCAGACGGCCTCCCTCTGACACTCTTGGCGCATCTTGTGTGGGCGGCGCCAAACGTGTTTCATTCCCACAGGCGACTCATTATTCCGATTGGCAGGTAGTTGATTTTTCACTGGCGAAAAAGCTCTTTGTAACTGGCATTAGTTTTGTTCTGACTTTTGATAGCTGATCTATTTTTCCTATTACCTTTCCACTTTGGCAAATTTCTGTTCCCTGGTACTGCTGTCACCCATGTTAACACTGAATTGCTCATGTCTGTCTCTCTGTTGTTATTGTTGTTGTAACTATGGTTTCTCACTCAGCGTTTTGTCTCTTTGGAATTTATCTGGCTCATCCGACAATGAACTTCGGCTCATTTTATATTTCAGTATCTGTCATTCAGTTTTTACTGCCTTTGATTTTAGAAAGAAAAGAAACTCACCTGATAATTACATATCATGAAAACAATTGTCTATAAAACAAAGCAAAATTCAGATAATAATCTTACTATGCATTTTACTAGCAGCATTTTTTTTTTTTGTCTTTTTGAGACAGAGTCTCACTATGCAGCTCAGGCTGGCCCTGAGCTCACTTGTAGCCCAGGCTGGTCTGGAACTTGCAATGTTCTCCATGTCTCAATCTCTCAAATGCTGGGATGACAGGAGTGCGTCACCACACCCAGCTTTACTAGCAGTATTAAATTAGTTGTATTAAATAATTTCATAGAGTCTATGACTACCTATAGTATAAAAGTGAGACTTTAAATTGATATCCTTAGATTTTTAAGGATTATGCATGTAGATAAATGAATGGATAAAAAAGTATCTATGCGCATATATACTTATGTGTATACGTACCTATAATGTATATGTAAATATAATATATTGTGTATATTAGAATGTTATGCAGCCATGAATAACGAAGGAAATCACTGAAAATGGAGAGATGTTGGTTAAAAAAGTACAAATTCTTAATGCACACCATAGTGACTGTAGTTAATGATGCTGATATTTGCTGAGAAGAAAGATAAGTGTCTTCACTATGTGCTCACAAACAGAAATGGTGATATAAGTGTTAACATAAGTGACTATTATCTCACTATTACAATCCCTATGTCAAATTATGTACCTCGAGTATATACAATTTTAGTCACCTCTACCTTAATAAAAGCTGGAGAAAATAAAATGATCTCAAATATTTCTTAAATGATGTAGACGTTTTTACAATAACTTGATTCATACTTAGTGTTTCTCAAGTGACTATCCAATTTTGTATAAGAAACTAGTAAAAGGAGACTGCAATATGAACTTTATAAACTATTTCATGTGTGTATCAAGGTTTTTCTAATTAGCCAAGAGGCCTCAGTCCTGATCCCTTCTGTAAGAAAAGGGAACTGACCCTCCAAAAGAAACTGCTAGTCAATGTATACTCAGAAATGTACTATTCAATGGAAAAACATCTATCCAAAGGCAAAATTAGCATTTGTGAGGGAATTATAGAAATACAGAATTCTAAATTATGTTTTTAGCATGAACAGTGATAACATAACATCATTAATTGTAGAAAACTGGACCTCTCATAGCCATAGATTTTAACAGAAAGTCATTGACAATGTTTTTCATTGGAAGAAAGACTTTACTATATTTTGGTAGCAAAATAACAAAAAAAGTTACTAATGTAATTATATAATTATATTATTTGTGTGTACTCATGCTTTGTGTGCACACGTCATGTTTGTTTTAGGCTGACTTGGAGCAGTTGAATCATATGGAGTTATTATAGAATTACTCAGTATTACAGTCCATTTTATATTATAGTTTTGGCTTTCCCATGGTGACTAGTTTAGTCAATCATCAGGTTAGATTTACTGGGAAGATATCTTTTAAGTCAGTAGTACTAAGATAGATTACCTGCCTTTGTGTGCCTGAGCTTCATGCAGTCCACTGAAGGGCTTGGAAGGGAACTCTGGCTCGAGAACCTTTAAATCCCATACTACAACAGCCACATTTTCTTCACTCTCCAGACTTTCTATATTTCCTGTATCCTCTGAATTTGAATTAAAATCTCTGTCTCCCTTCTTCATTCCCCCGGTTCACATTAGCCATCTTGTCCCCCCGCCACACACACACACACATGCATGCACATACAAACACACATACACAATAGCTTTGTTTTGGGGAGGAACTTTGACCAATGGCTAGCAACTCATCCGTACAAGTCTACCAAAGTGAACAAAGAAAGCTATAGTTGTCTGCATAATCTATTTCTCTCGAGAAAGGAAGAGTCAGCATTCATAATTTAGTACACAGAGCAAAAAACAGTAAAATGAAGACAAAAGTGATTGTAAAATCTTTTTACAGTATTGAGAATGGCATATTTTCATTTTAATTCATATAGGATTATTAATGGACATTTTAGTAGGTCTGCTAGCCAAAAAATTTCAAAGGAAGTGGCTGATACATTCTAAAAGAAAAATAAGTGTGAATAACATCTGCTTATTTTTTTTACCTAATGGTAAGGTAAATAGAATTTTCTTATGCCATGATAGCAGGTAAGTATTTAGTATGTTTTTCTTTAAAAGTAAATATTCTGCACACATTGATAATTTATATTTTTGTTGTGAACATCTGTTGTTTAATCATTGTTTTTGCAGTGGAGCAAATGTAAAGCATATTTTACCTTAATTAACTCATTAAGGGGGAAATAGCCAAAAGCATAAGGCTTTTGAGAACACTGATTTTAACCACATCACTAGAAATAGAATAGTACCTTGTTCCTTTACAGCTGTGTTATAGCTCCCCGAGTAATTCAATTACAGTACAGCACTGAAGCAGATCAGCACAGCATCACGTGTAGTTAAGCCTTGCAGTCTCTAGAGGTCTCTGCACATCACTTTTTCACTCATGGCTGTGTTTGCAGCAAAATCTTTAAAACAGGCACTGAGAAAGCCTTGGGCTGAACCGCCACTCTCCAACAAATTCAGCAGGCTCCTCTTGTGTGTTTCGCCTCATCTTCATATGTCATATCAGAAAATAAACTGCAAGATTTGAGGAATAAGCCGGGGATTTAGCTCAGGGGCAAAGGGGCCTACATTGCAAGTGCATGGTCGTGAGTTTAATCATGGTACAAAAATAAATAAATAAATAATTTGAGGAATAGCCAAAATGACAGAGGAAGCAAAAATATCTCCGGTATATAAGGGTAAATTCTTTCTTTCCTGTGATTTTCTCAGATGTCTATATTTGAAACTATCAGCTACATTGTTTCTAAAGGTATACATAATATTATGTGCAGACTTGCCTATATTTAATTCAATTCAACAAATACTATTCTGAATTTTTAAGTGATGTTCAATGAGAAAGGTAAATGACTGCCGTAGTTCTGCAAGAAACTGCTTGGAATGCTACATGAATATTGATTCCAGTATTTGATCAAACCTTTCATCAGCAGCCTAAAGTTTTACTACCATAGAACTAGATGCCGTCAGAGAATGGGTCTTGCTTTTCAATGAGAATTTGCCACTCTAGCTCAGATCTTGACAATAACCAAGACCTTATCTTTAAAGTTCAAGGCTCTTCCATACACATCAATATGGATAACCTCTCTTTCCTGGGAATTTGGCTTATGGGGAATATGGCTTAAAGTGTGTGGATCCTGTCAGTCACTCCCTACAGGATGGAGATCAGCCTGCAGAAGGCAAACAGTACTTTATTGTAGAGTAATCATAGAAATCTTAGTTCCCGTAAGATCCCACCTGGCTGGGATAGTTATTTGGTCAGGATTTTATGTCATTAGGAAATGATAGTCAGGATCTTTAATGTAGTGTTGTTCTCTAATTTTGGTAACATGCAGTATGTTTATAAGCAAAAATTAACTTGATCATAAGGGTTTCAAGTTTAGTGCATGTGAGACCCTACGAATTGAACAAATACCAACTCCTGTAATTCTTGTAACAACCCAGATTTTAGGTATCATTTTTAGTCACTCCATCACAAAGATGAGGAAACTAAAGAATAAGAAGATTAAGAAAGCTCCTTGAGACTGAAGAAGTGAGGGAGCTGGGACTTAAATACACACAGTCTGTCCTAAAACCTACACCCAACACTTCTACCACCCTTTCAACAGCATTCACTCTTCTTCAAAGAGCAAAAGAAAACAAGGGCCAACCTAACTGTCATCTAAAGGAAGCATCTGTCCCAGCTCATGTGATTGAGATCAGAGTCAACACTAAAAACAACTAGTGAGAAACCTTTAGAGGCTTCCAAAATCACTTTCATCTCTGACAAAGTGGTAGCATTACATAGTATTGATGAGTATAGACTTTTCTCTGCTTAAAGCTAACTATTAAGGTAGTGTTCCCTAGGTTTTCACTTCTTCGTCCAGGAGATATCTTAAAAACATAAAAGATGTATGAGATATACTTTACTCAATTGAATGTTTCATACAGAACAAGAGAGACAGAGACAGAGACAAACAGACTGACAGGCAGACCTAGACTTACTTAATTGTTTTATTTCTTTGTAGCAAGAAAAACTTGACATTCACAATTTAGAGAACAAACTGGCATGGCAGGGTGGCACAGTAGAGGAGAAATTCTCATGGCACAGCAGGCAGGAAGCAGCAAGAGTCAAGTGGGAAGGAGGAATAGAAACCCTTCCAGGCCATGAGCACACAAAGTCACCAGGCTTTGCCTCTAAACATCACACCCAGCTAGAAACCCATTAGTGGACTAATCCAGTGCTGGGTATCACACACTCAAGGTCTATCATCTCCTCAAAATGCCACATATAAGCACATGAAGATTAGAGGAACCCTGATATATAAACCATAACAGCAAGTAAAAAGTAAAGGCACAAATTTAGTCAAAGTTCCAATTAATACTATCAAATTGGCTTTTGGTGTGACCTATGGCAACTTTATAATCAGTCTAATTTCTAGTTTGCTTTTCTAAAAAATGGTAGTTAACTATTGGTAGTGTGGAAGGAATGAAATAATGAGCATAATGCCAAGCTAAAAATATTAAATTTGACAGTGTTGTCAAATTTACACCAGTGTTGTTAGGTTACACCAGATGGATCTGGGGTTTGTCTCTTTCCCTCACTTAGAAAGGGGAAGAAGAATCACAGAGAATTGGGGCAAAGAGAAAGTACTTGACCATAGATATTACAAGCAGTATAAAGACACCCTGGAGGACTGGGGACCCTGAGAGTTGGCTCACTTATGATACTGGGACAGCACCCCTGTTTGATGGGGTGAGAGTCTTGTCTAAGCATTGACACTTGGCTGAGTGGATGTTGTGCTGCAGGCTAGGTGTTTGATCTTGAGGCCTCCGAAGGGAATTGAGGTAGACTTGACAACCTGCACCAGGAGGGGCAGTGTCCTCTTCACAGAGACAGGTGTCAAATCACAGCCTGTCAGCTTCAAACCAAAAAACTACACTGAAGCTCCTTGCTGCTCATAGACATTCAAGGGGTGCTTCTGTATCCTGTGAAAAGGTCCTGGGTCTTTATCTTAACCCTGCTAAGGATCCATTCCTTCCCTATACTGATAGTGATCTTTCATACCTAGTGTTTACAACTAGGGTTAGAACTTGTAAGAGGAGGTATTTGTCACAATCTTTCATTCCTTTCTACTTACACAGTGTTCTTGTAGATTGTCAGTAGATGATTCCACAATTTTTTAATGAAAAGATTGAAATCTTAAACAAAGAGTTTGAAATATGTCCTGGTATTCTGGGCTAGCTCTTCTACAAACTTTATCCTTTATTTTTCTCCACATTTTGGTTAGAGCTAATGTGAATTTTGCCACACTTTATTACTGATGATTTTAAACTTTAAAATTAATTATCATCAATCTAATGTACAGAAAGCATAAAATAATTTTCATTCATAAAGTAAGTTAATAATATTCTTCCAGGTAGCAGGACAATCTGGAAAATCACTTCCCATTGACTCTATATAATTACTACACCTCTGTCATCATTAAATTGTTATCTTTAATTAAAATGTTTTCTTTCTTCATTTCCTCCATCCTACCAAAAACTGTTCACAAATAGTGTATTATTATATACAGCATGAGAATTGAAAGCATGTCTTAATAGGATAATGTGACAATAAAATACCTGATATTTGAGCCAATGTATGCTCTCTAGAGATGGAAGCTATGGAATAAAGAGAAGTATAATGTAAAAAAATTAATTCTTGATTTTAAGAAGCACAGAGACAGATTTCATTCTTATTTAACTTTTCCTAAACGTATGCTACTGTTTTAAAGAGAAAACATGTAAAGTTCATATTAATCAATATTATGTTTGGAAATAAACCCTTGGTTTTTAGGCCTGACAGTTGTCTATTTTCTGGCATAATAATACTTTTAAAATATCAGGTTAGGCTGGGGTGTTAGCTCAGCAGCATAAGTTCCTGCCTGGTAAGCTTGAGGTCATGATTTCAATCCTAGATTTAAAAAAAAAAAAAAAAAAAAAAAAAAAAAAAAGGCCTATTTAAGCACAGTATATTTAATAATCTTCACAAATGATTTTAAAATATAGACTTTTGAATAATCTTTGTTACGTTACCACCACAAAAATATATTTAAGTGGTATTCACACGTCAGTAAAATGTCACCTTTCTGCAATATTAGTCCTAATTTATTTGACTTTGTTTTTATTCTTACTCCTCCATCCTTTAAAATTTAATCTTTAAGTAATGCACTTAGACATTTCTGATATTAATATTTCTCCCAGAGAATATGATTTTCTCTGAAGGCAAATTGGATTTCCAATGATATTATTAATCTTTCTACAATCTTCCAGTCTTCTGGCTCTGACTTCTCTCTTTAATTTTTAAACACTTGCAGTTTTCTATGTCCTTGACATAAGCAGAATTTGTATTATAAATCACAAGCATTGTAAAACAAATGTGAGCCACAATTAAATGTAACCTTGTAATCTTTGTTTGTACATCCAAAAAAGAAATTTAAACTCAATTTCCTAAATTTACTACATAAATTATATTATAGGAGGACATCAGCCTGGGAATTAAATTCAGGGGTAAAGTAAGTGCCTCTCCTGCACTAGGGACTCAGTTTGTTCTACAGCACAGTAAAATAAATAAATAATTAAAAAAGAAAGATAAGAGAAATGAGAAGAAAAGAAAAGATCAATTTAAGTTATTCTCAATTCCATCTCACTGACATGTACAAGCTGCCTTGGTTGAGTTTCTTTATGATTTTTGTTTTTTCAAAGGAAAGAGAACAACAGTAATGTTTCTATAGGTGGGATGTCTGAGTAAAATGATAGATAAATAGATTTTTAGACAGATAAATAGACCAAATGATGAATTATGTTTATTTTAGCTTTCTTTTATACACATCCACCACACTTTCTCTTGTATTTAGGATGGCCAATATTTTACAAAAACAGTGTCTATTTCTTCTTTTCAACTTGCAACATGATGTTCACATTCAAATATATTGTTAATTTTCCTCAGCTTTTGATAAGCACCACATGGTCAATTATCACAAAAGTTTGAGGATGGGTAAAGTAAATATTGTGAAATTATTGTATACTTGAGAAAATTTTAAGTTAATTTAATACTTATTATTGAAGTAATATTACAAAAATAGGTAAATTTAGTTATTAAAAAAATAAAAAAATCAATATAAGAATCACATATTTTAAATGGGTGTGATGGTTCATTCCTGTAATTCCAGTACTCTACAGGCTGAGGCAGGAGGATTGCTACAAGTCGGAGATTGACCTGGGCTACAGAGCCCAAGGCCAGCTAGAACTGCATAGCAAGACCCTGTCTCAAAAAGACAAGAAAAGAATAAAAGAAAAAGAAGTAAGTAAGAAAGAATTACATATTTTCACTTTAAAAAAATCAGTTTAAGCTTTTTTAGAGATGCATAACAAATTGAACATGTAAGCTTACATAACACATAATAAATCGATAGTGTAAGCATATATAATACATAAGAATACAAAAATTGTTTTTCCTCACTGGTAAAATTAAAGCTGATGAAGAAAATCCCATCATTTTATAAATCCATCTGACAAAAGTGATCCCTACATGTTATGGTTGATCCATTGTGTCACCATGAGAAATTCAGAAGTTTAACTAAGTGATTCATAGGGAGTG
Source organism: Cavia porcellus (assembly GCF_034190915.1). Lineage (NCBI taxonomy): Eukaryota > Metazoa > Chordata > Mammalia > Rodentia > Caviidae > Cavia > Cavia porcellus. Next base: position 32,569,455 of record NW_026947497.1, read on the forward strand.
GGGTCCTCTCTTTGCAAAAGTGTTCATCCCTTGCAAGAGGAGGGCATGGAGAGGGTGTGAGTGCTATACTCCTTCTCCCTTCCTGGTGGGGGTGGCCTGCATACAATAAAGAGGAGGAAAAGAGATGTGCTTTCTCTCTTTGCTTTCTTGCATTTTCTATCGTCCACAGTCTTGAGTTATTGCTCCCCACCATGCCGCCATTCTTTGGAACCAGCTGATGTTGGACTGAAACCTCCACATACTATGAGCTAAATAAACAAGTTGGAGTGTTGGGTATTTTGTTTCAGCAATGAGAGAAAACTAAGCAAGACACCACATAATTCTGATCACCCTTCTGTTGTTAGAGATGAACTCTGTGGTCCTAATACATTCCTCTCCTCTCCTGCAGATTACAACCTCCATTGCTGTTGTAGTCAGGGGTTGTACAGAGAATAGTCAGAATCAGGACATGGAATTATATTATTTTATGATGGTCACCCAGAGTTAACACAAGAAACTGCAGGAAATCTTTCCACAACACTAAAAACATAGAATATTTAACCAAGGGACTGAATCCAATAGCATTGTCTTACCTGAGTCCAGATGAAAACCTAGAGCCCATGACAATGCTGCCCATGAGTCCAGCTGGAGGTCTGGAACCCATGAGAAGGACTCACACTAGTCTGTTTTACAGATCTGTGCTGGAAAGGCACAAAGTTCAGTGGTGGAAGCTCGAAAGTCTATGGCAGCAGTGCGAAGGAGCTATGCTGGTAGGTTGAGGGTTCTACACTGGAGCAGAAAAGTCACACTTAAAACAAAGAGCAGGGCCACTCTGAAAAGTACCACAGCCATCCTCAGCCATAAGCAAAGTCTAGTACATGCCAGGAAGCCAGCATGACAAGTTTGGCCCGGAGATGAAGTGGCATACATCTTTCCCTCCTATCGGGTCCTGACCCGTCTTCCAAAAGATTCTATGGCGAAGGTTAAATTAAAAAAAGACAAATTGTGTGATTTTTTTAGGACTCCTAGAGGGTCAAAACCCTTTAGTTGAGCTCGTGATTCTGAGGGTTATGACAAAGAGTTCCCTGGATTAGCCCACTCTTATTAGGACCAAAGACAAAAGGCAGGGAAATTGAGGAAAGCACAGGAAATCAGCCTTGGGAGTCACTTCAAAGACTTCTACAAGTAGTAAATTAAGCCAGTTTAAGAGAACCATTAGTGTTAGAGCCAAGATGTCTTCAGCTGTGGCCTTAACTTTCCCTTTGAGGTATCTCTGGCCTCACAGGCCATTCTAGGCCTCAGCTAGGACTAGGGATTCATAGAGGTTCACTTGATATGAATCAGCTCCCATCGCCAGGTAAGGGGCCAAGGCCTAGTACAGACTCACAGATAAACATAGAAAGCCAATTAGTAAAATTTAAATCCTGCTCAGAGCAAATATTTAAATCCTGGTCAGAGTCACTTCATAGTGGCCTCCAACATTCTACAGAGCCAAAATCAATGCTTGATGTAAGGACCAGAGCTTCCCCAATTTGAACCATAGCCACTCTCACCAAAAAAGTCCCGAGCTCTTCAAATGACAATGGTTGAACTCACACTGGGGAAGCTAGTCATGATGAGCTCCTCCAGGAGAAAGAACGGCTCAAACAGCAACACTTAGAGAAACCCACAACACCTCACTTTTCCTTCTCCATGTCTCTATTTACACTAGCAACTTTCCTCAGGTGGAACATCTGTTCTCAGCATCATGGTGATTTAATTCCACTGATGTTGACAACCAGTTTTTAATCTACAACAATTGCTTATGTAATATTATCAGGAATTCTTGCTTCTTCATCCTGTTCTAATACTTCCTCCGGTTGCTAGTAATTACCATGAATTAAAATGTCATTCTCCAGATTAAAATCTCTTTTTTTATGATTAACATATATTCATTGCACAAATTAATAGGACTCACTGAGATTTTTATGTAGATGTATGTAACATGTATTGATCATCCACCCTTCTTCTAATATTTTTCTCCTTCTTCCTACTCTACTTCCCAGTCCCTGATGGTGACTATTTCACTGTCAGATGCTTTTTATTTATTTGTTTTCATACACGAGAGAAAACTTGCTATACTTTCTTCTTAGACTTGTATTTGGTTTATTTCACTTTAAATGCTATGCTCACTTTCTTTTTATGGCCACAATATATTGTTACACTCACTATCTTCTGTTGCTTCTATTGGACTGTCTTCCCCGTGTCTGAAACCATTCCAACATTTTCAGGTGGCCATATTTACATATTATTTAACAAATGTGAATGTATAACTATTGAACTTTCATGCAATATAAATATTACTATTTCTATAACAATCTGTTTTGTGTCAGGAACTTACTGTTATGTAATCATTGTATTACTTAGTTGTTTAATCTGTCTTTAATTAAATACAATTGTGACTAGACTTCATTTCCTTTAATATCTTTCATCACTCCTACCTAAGACATTTTTTGTAACTTTTATTATTAATTTTTCCCTATTAGTGAAGACTGTAACATTGCAGATCATCTTGCTATTTCTGTCTGTCTTTCTCCCCATGTCACCTATATCCTGACCCTTCTGTGGTCTTATTCACCTCACTGCTTTGAATTCCACATTTACTCAGACAACTTCCAAATTCCTAACTCCTGAACTCCTGCCTGACATATTTGTATTCCAGGTTATATGATATGCATACGTATATTCATATGTACGTGTGGGTATGTGTGTGTGTGTGTGTGTGTGCACGTGCAATTGTGCTGTGGATCAGTCTTAAACACTCTAGTGGGTTCCTTTATCCACATGAAGCATTGGGGTCTGATAAAATATTTACATGATTCAAAAATAGTTTTAGTTTGAGGGTATTGGTTTAAAACATATTATTTGTGCTTTAACAAAATTATCTAGAAAACTTTTATTTTAAAAAAGCAAAACAGAAAAAAAGGATAGAAATGATACATAAGTTCAAAAAATAGGAACTTAACACATTAATTAATATATTGCATATTAATATTTAAGAAGTAGTTGTTTATGTTAAAGATTTAGGTATGAAAAATAATGATCAAACAATCAAGGAAAGCACAAACTTATATGTATATATACATATAATCTTTTCATTTCTTCATTGTCTCCTTTCCCTTATCCCAGTTGTTCTTTCCTTTTGAGCACTTTCTTTTGCTGTCATTATAACAATATCTATTGTACATTTTGAGTCTTATTACTCTTTCAGGACTTTTTACACTAGGGAAAAAATATGATACTTACGAATGTGAGTTTCATTTATTTCACTTGTGAGTATGGTCTCAAGTTGCCTCCATTTACTTATAAAAGCCTCAAGATTATTATTATTTGTAGCTGAGTAATATTTCTATGTATAAAAATATCACATCCTTCTTATTCACTTCACAATTGATGGGATTTGGGCTGCTTCCAAGATTTAGCTATTATAAATTGTGCTGCTATAAACACGGGTACACATATATTTTCAATTTTTCTGGGAAAATATTCAGAAGAGGAATAGCTAGATTGAATGGGACTTCCAATTCTAGTTGTCTGAGAAATCTGCAAACTCATTTCCACAATGGCTGACCAGTCTACAATCTTACCAGCAGCACAGAAGCATTCCTTTCTCCCCCAGCCATGACAATGTTTGTTGTCGGTTGATTTCCTGATGGCAGGCATTCTTTCTGGAGTGAGATGGAATCTCAGAGTTGTTTTAGTTTGCATTTCTCAAATAACCAGTAATGTAGAACATTTCTTCATGAATTTATTTGCCATTTAATGTCTTTATTTGAGAAGTGCATAATCATCTCAGATGTGTTTCTAGACTGAGTCTGAATTTGGCAGGCCTGTCGTCTTTTGATTCTTTATATGTTCTAGATATAAGTCAATAGTATGAGGGACAATTGGCTAAGATTTTTTCCCATTCTGTGGGCTTTCTTTTCACTCTGTTGGTGATTGCTTTGAAGTGCAAAAACTTTTTAATAAAATGAGATCCAGTTTTTGATTCTTTGAAATGTTTCCTGTTTGTTTTGTTCATGAACTCTTTGCCTACCCTTATGTCTTCAAGATTTCTACCGATCATGTCTTCCCTTAGAGTCAGTGTTTCTATTTTAATATTCAGATATTTGATCCATTTTGACTTTAGTTTAGTGCATGGTGATAGCATGGGTCTAGTTTCAGTCTTCAGCATGTAGAAAGCCAATTTTGCCAGCACCATTTATTAGAGAGGCTGTCTTTCTTCTAGTGAAGGTGTTTGACCCCCTTGTCAAAGATAAGATAGCTGATAGCTTTTATAGTTGTGACTGCATCTTCCAATCTGATCCACTGATCCTCAGGTCTGTTTTTCTGACAGTACCACACAGATGTTGTAACAGAAGCTTTGTAGTATAATTTTAAGTCAGGGATTGTGACACCTGTTGCCTTGCCTTTGCTACCCAGGATTGCCTTTGCTATTCTAGGTCTTCTCTGTTTCCAAATGAATTTTAGGAATGTTTTTTCTAAATCTATAAGATATATTGATTAGTTTCACTGGGATTTCATTAAATCTGTGTAACAGTTTTGAAGAAAAGTGATTTTCACTATGTTGGTTTTTCCTACCCAAGGACAAGGGATATCTTTCCATTTTCTAATATCCTCTTTAATATCTTTTTTTAGAGAATTATAATTTTCAATGTATAGCTATTTCATATCCTTTGTTATATTGACTGCTAAGAATTTCATTTTTTGTTTGTTACTGTGAAAGATCTTATTTCCAACATTTCTCTCTCAATGAGTTTGTTGTTTGTGTACAAGAATGCTATTTATTTTTGAGTACTGATTTTGTATGCAGCTATGCTGCTGAATTTGATTAACAGCTCTTGTAGTCTTTTGATGGAGTTTTTTGGGTCTTCTATGTAGAATATCATGTAATATACAAGTAGTGATAATTTAACTTCTTCTTATCCTCTCATTATTAATTTTATTTCTGTCTCATCTAATTGCTCTGGTTATCATTTCCAGAACTAGATTAAACAGTAGTAGTGATAGTGGAACCTTGTCTTGTTCCTGATTTTACAGTGAAAGCATCAGTTTTTGTCCATTTAGTATGATGTTAGCTGTTGGTTTGTCATAGATGGTCTTTATCTGATTGAGGTAGAGACTATCAATTCTGATTTTCTGTAGAGTTTTTATCATGAACAAGTGTTGGACTTTATCAAAAGCTTTTCTGCTTATATTGAGATGATCATATGATGTTAGTCTTTGACTCTGTTGATGTGGTGTATTACATCTAATTTATTTCCCTATGTTAAATCATTCCTGCATTCCTAAGATGAATATCACTTGGTCCTGGTGTATAATCGTCTTGATGATTTGCTGCGTTCTGTTTGCTAGTATTTTATTGAGAATTTTTGCATCAATGTTCATTACAAATTGGCCTATATTTCCCTTTTTGGTTGGGTCTTTCTCTGATTTTGATATCAGAGTAATACTTTCCTCTAGGGATGAGTTAGGGAGAACTGCTTCACTTTCAATTTCATTAGAGTTCGGTATTAAATATTCTCTAAACTTTTTGTAGAATTCAGTTGTGAATGCTTCAGACCTGGGCTTTATTTTTTTTTTTTGGTAAGTTTTAACATTTTCAATTTCAGTTCTGATACTGGATTATTAAAAGTTTTGTCTTCATGAGCCATCTTTGATAATTCATACATTTCTGGTAGTATGTCTATTTTTTCTGAGTTTTCCAGTCTATATGAGTTAACATTTTCAAAGTGGGTATTGATGAACTTCTGAATTCACAGGCTTTATAGTTATATCACTCTTTTCCTTCGTCATTGCACAAATTTTCATTTTCTTTCTTTTTGTTGATAAGGTTGGCTACTGTTTTATCAATTTTCTTTATTCTTTCAAGAACCAATTCTGATTTATTCTTTGTTGTTTTCTTTGTCTTAATATTTGGGTGCTACTGTATTTGGTGCATATATGTTTATAATTGTCATCTATTCCTCTTGTATTTTTCCCCTAACAAATATGTAGTGAGTTTCTTAATCTTATTTGGTCATATTTAGTCTAATTCACATTCTGAATATGTTAGGTACCTTTGGTTTCCCTTGGTTGCTGATACATGAAATATTGTTTTCCAAACTTTGACTTTCAGTCTACGAGTCCCTTTTTGAGCAATGTATTTTACTTTTCTACAGCATGTTGTTGGATCCTGTTTCTTGATTTATTCTGCTGATCTAGTTCTTTTAATTGGTAATTTGAGACAATTTACTTTGATGGTTATAACTGATATATATTGGCTTAACTTTGTCATGTTATTTTCCTGTTGATGGTTCCCTGCTTTTCAGCCTTGTGTAATTAATTGTGCTGCCTTTTGTTTTCTTTCTGTTGTAGTCCTGGGAATTGTGGTCATTTTTATCTCTATCTAGTATGTCTTTCAGTACTCTTTCTAGGGTTGGGTGGGTGGACATGCATTTCCTCAGTTGTTCTTTTTCATGAACTTACCTTATTTCTCCATTAATTTTGAAAGAAATTTTTGCAGAGTACATCAATCTGGATTGAAAGTTGTTTTCTTTGTGGGTTTGGAATGCTTTACTCCAAGCTCTTCTTGACAGGAGGGTTTCTGTTGAGAAAGCAGCCTTGATTCTAATGGGCTTTTCTTGATGGGTGAATGCATATTGTTACTATTGCTTCATGCTATTCCAAGCCATCACACCCACCTGCAGGTCTGTTGTCTCTGGGGTCTACTGTGTCACTAGGGGCCTAACAGCTCCAGTAAGGTTTCCCTGGGGGGGGGGGGCTTTTCTGGATCCCTCACTAGCCCATCTGGGGTTCTTTGTACTGAGAGACTCAGCAGCACTCTCACTGGCTCAACAAGGTCCTCTGGGTGAGAGGAGGGTTTGCCAAGGCTCGTACTCATCCACTGAGATCCTCTGCTTGAGTGGAGACTCACCACACTCTCATTATCCCACTGCGACCTCTGAGTGAGGTGAGGTGTTGTCAATGCTCCCATCAGCCCACCTAAGTACTGAAGATGGTAGATCTGGATGTGGAGGGAAGGGCAGCTGGATGTGGTCATCTGGATGTGGAGGGAAGGGCAGCTGATGATCCCTGGCCTGCTAAGATTGTCCAGGTGAGGGGTATGTGCAACCAAAGATTCCCTCAGCTTCTAAGATCATCCAAGCTGGGCAGAGGGTCTCAACTTTGTTTTATTTCACTGAGCTGAAATTCTTGAATACATTTACAAACTTCTCTTTCTTACATGCTTCACTAAAATCCAATTAGGACATCTTTTAAATACAATCAAAATCAAACTACTGCTCATCACCTCTACCAATAAATATTATCAAATCTCTATCTTGCTCATCACCTCCACTAATAAATATTACCTACTCTTTACCATGTTCATCATCTGTAATAATAAGTATTAGCAACTCTCTATCTTGCTGCATCTTTAAACCTAGTTGTTCTGCAGTCTATCATTAGCAGTGTTTATAGTCTATATTGACTGTAATTAGACATAAATTAATATGTCATGTACTTACATGAAACTTCTTATCATTTTTATTTGTTTTATTAAAACCAAATGACTTTACACTGCTCTAAAAGCTTAGAAATACTGGATATCAGCTGTATTTTGACCTCATCTTGTAACTTTTCTCCAGGTGGTTTGTTTCTCCTTTCACAAGGATCTTGCACTCACTAAATATGTTCCTTTGTGGGCTGGCTCCCTGGATATATGCATAATGCATTTGATGTATCTTCTTACTGAATATTCACCTTCTGTATTCTGACTTCTTACTGTAGGTCTCTATGCCCTACTAATAATTTAATTATTTTTCAAATCACTGTACTACTGTTTTCAACAAAACAAAAACTGATATTTAAGTGTTTAATTGAACTTTGAGATCTTTGTAAAATTGTAACTCAAAAAGAATAATCAAATCTATGTCAAATTAAATGTTTTTTTTTAAAATTTTCAAATATCGAGTGAAATTTTAGCATTGCAGCTTTCACATGTGCTGGAAAGCATACAAATTAATATTTGATATGCATAACCTCATTTCTCAAATTGCTTTTTATCACCATATAAGGGTTGAAAACATTCACTACCATCATAACGATTTCTAGAATTCCAGAGTTTTGAAAATATGAATTTTTCTTCCCTCAAAATCAAATTCAGCTTTCAAAAACATTAGTAAATGTTAAGAAATTTTAAAGAGAGGGAGAGAGAGAGATCTTTCCCATCACGACAGAGTCATTGGTGCTAATGGGTAGATAAATAAGGGTAAGAACCCTGGAGAAACACAACAAATCTCAAATCACGTTAGGACTCTGCATCCCTAGGAGCTTGTTCTTACCAACGGATTAAAGTGCACATGCATGAATAATGAGATTCATTCCGTTAGACTGAGATGCACAGCATGGATAATACTTTAGTCAGACAGGCAGGCCACTTGAAAATATTTTTGACTACACAAATTAGTTGAGACTTGAGGCTTGCAGGAAAATAATAGTATAATTTTCTCATAAGTATAGTTAATAAAAGAAGGATTGAAAAGCATAAATGGCATGTGGGGCTTAGCTGATATCCACATAAATTAACTGATTCATGGGTACAATTTCAGAAGAAAACAGAACATAATTATGTCTGATTCATTATCCCCCTACTGTGCACCAAAGGAAGTGATAGGGGCACCCACTGTATGCAGGCATAATTAATCCATGGCTAACAAAAGCTAGAGTTTTCTTTGAGATAACATGATTCCAGCATGATGCACTCAAAATAAAAAGTGATTTGTGGCTAAATATTCTGAAATATTGTGTTCATAGAACTATTAATTGCTCTTAATAAAACTTCCACACCAAAACCAAACATATTTTGGTGGTATTTTAAAAGCCTGGAAAGGCAATCACATAAGAAACATAAAATTTTAGATTTTAAGAATAGAAAAAGCAGTGAGATAGCAAACATTTATTTTTTTCTCTCTCAGCATATTTCTCATTCAAATAGTTACATATTTTGGTTTTCAATAAATACACACATAGATACAATAGAAATAGGTGTCTTAATCTTAATAACTATCTGAAGCTTTTTTCCAGCCTTCTTTTTTCCCTTCATTTCTTTTTTTATCTTTCACTATATGTTTATAATTTGAATCACCAATAAGTACTTTTCAGATACTTCCAGGTGTAAGAAAACTGATATCAAAAATAAGAAAAGAAATGGCTTAAAACTCCTTAGTGCCTGCTGGAATAAAAAATATAATAAAAATGCATAGTTCCCAGGACCTTCTTTGGGTTGCTGTTCTTACAAATAAATAAATTAAGATGGGGTATATTTTATCTGAGCAAACATGTGTTGCAAACATTTTTCTGGAAAAATAATCATGATCATTCAAATCCTGTTTTTGTTTTAAAAACCAAAATCCAAAGTAAATAGAAAATAAACTACAAGTAACTGCATATCTCATGTCCCAAATCAATGTTTGATTAATTTGAATGCCCTGGCTATGCTTCATAAATTTACTTTACAGAAGCAGTTCTCAAAAGGCTATTGATGGACTCAGAGTTCAGGGAAGGATGTTCTTTTGGCCCATAACGTAGAGCCCTTACTCAGCAAATCAAGAGCAATAGTCTATTACAAGAAAATAACTGCCAAATTGCATGAAATAAAGTGGTACATAATCACAAGTAAACAAAATAAATATTTTGGCTTCTTTCTGTATATCAAATCTATAAAGGCACCTAGCTAATGGAGTATATAAAATATAAAGTTGCAGGACTAATTTTGATTAAAATACAATAATGAACAGAAAGATATAAAGTCATGGAACAGATAGGTAAGGTAGATGTATTTTCTGGACAGAGAGGACTTTTGAATTGGAAAGTAATTAAATAAGAAGCATTAAGTAATATACATCCAAAGCTGTATAATTTTCAATAAATCAAACCAACGAAGTATTGAGCATCAATCATACACAAAGTCTATATTAAAGACTTAGAATCTATTTGTGTCCTGGGTGATTTACACCCCAGAGATAAGATGTTTGCATAGTCTTGAGATTCAGATTTAGAAAGAGCTGCAAGAAAGCAGAAGCCAGATAATTGTATGAGAGTAAGGTAAAAATTCATTTGAACTAGAGATCTAGAAGTGTTTTACCTAGAATCTGTAACTAGCTTCTAGCTAAAGTCAAAGATCTTGAATAATAACTTTAATAAAAATATTATCTTTCCTTCTATGAACAACAAAAATAAAGGTTTATTTGGGTGTATGATAGAAACAATGACCTGTTTTAAATATGTAAATTATGGAGGACATATAAATAGTGAATTGAACAAGACCAAGACAAGATGCAATAATAGATATTTAACCAAGGAGATACTGCAGGTAAAAACTGAAACAAATGAATTGGGTATGGAAAGAGGCCAATTGGAATTTTCTAAGGGTAAAATTTTCAGCTTTTATTTTTTTTCCTCTGTATATGTAACTTGATTTTTGCAGTGATTTTTTCTCCCACATGAACCTTGATCCTGACAATTAACATATGTGTCCCAAACTTTATCATACTGCTCCAGACTCAGTGGTCTTTTGATAGCTCTTCCTAAAAGAAAATTCTAGATATCTAAAATTTTTAAAATTGCCTTTTTCACCAAATTTCATTTTTTTCTACTGCCTGTACTTTATTTCTTCATACTGAAATAAATTTCACTCTTCTCATAATCTTCTACTTACTCAGAATACCTAAATATCATCACATTTTTGATAACAATAATTATTTTTAATGTTCAAAGGCTATGTCACAGAGAAAAAAATCAAAACTAATTTACAAGTAAACTCTTTACCAAACATAATCAAGAAAAAGAGACGTAATTTCTACTCAGTTTGACCCAAAAAATGTTAAACCTATTGCATTGTAAGCTTCATTTTATCGAGAAATATTCTCAATGTTAACACATGGTAAACCAGTCTTCATAAATGAGAGACAAACTAATGAAAGCCAACAAGCAAAGAAACAGGTATTAATATGAAAATAAAGAAAAAATAGTGAAAATATACATTTCTCACTTTTCTCAGAGAATATCTAAATTTTGGCTCTCATTTTACAAACATACTGATATTGCTTTCACTTACAAAATCTTAAGTTATTGTCTACAGCATAGGTTTAATTTGGAAATTCCTTTTATATATCTGTAAGAATGACCAGGAAATGTAATTCTTCCTAGTTATTTTTGCTCCTACTCAAGCTAAATGGAATCTCAGTCAAAATATGCCACTGAAAAAAATCATCCTTTTGCTATTATCGTTTAAAAACAAATAAGCAAATTAAACTTCAATAATATTACTCCAGTGTGATTCATTCTTACCAAACGTTTAACACTTTTAAATGAGGTTTGTAGGTAGAGAAAATAGATCTAGTTTTTGTCTTGTAGATACTGCACTGCATTTCTAAAAGTATATTGGTTTGCTTGTATTTTGTTTGTTTGTTTGTTTGATTTATTTCTTTTCTTTTCTTTTTGTAGTAGTGGGAATTGAACTCAGGGTCTCATGCATGCTAGGCAATCACTCTACAACTGAACTACATTCCCTATACATTAGTTTTATGAAATTTAAAGAAACATTTTTATTAAAATAATAATATACTTATTTGTTTCTATGCTTAATGTCAGCATTTTTACAAGCAGTATACATCTTGAATGCATTTTTAATTTGAATGCAAAACTGTTTATTCATTAAGATGTACTTCTTAATTAAAAAATTATAGTTACTTGTGGCTTAAAATGTAAAAAATACACTATTATAATTTCTCCAAATTTAGCTTTTTAAACAATATATTCTTCAAACTTTCTATTATTTAATGAATGCACTTCTTTATTATTTTCTTTTACAGAGAACACCAATTAGCTAAAAACAATGAATACAATAAATCTTAAGATTCATTGCTTGAAGCATGAAAATAATTTCTAACTTTACCTCAAAGGAATTAAGTTTACGAGATGTAAGCTTCTTATCACTTTCTAATTCTCTACTTGTTTTATAAGTAATAGCATTAAATGTAATAAAACACTTTAAAAATTGCACAAATGCTGCCATACCACAATAGCTCACAGGCAGCAGTAACAAAGATGATTCATAATGATCACCCATCAGCAGACAGATAACAGTTGAAGTTGGGTGTAAAACTTGTACTTTAACAGTGGTAATATTTAAAGTGTGAAAGTTTTAGTTATGTAAAATTTAGCATATTGAATTGCTATCAATGCATAGTGTTTCAACTGTATACTGTTACCCATTAGTTTGAGATTTTCTTTGTTAGACAGTGACTGTACATTAATAAAGTGAGAAGTTTCTGGCAGTTTGGTATTGTGTTGCCCATCAGGCTCCTTTCTCAAGTGTTACAAGCTAATATACACAGCTTTTTATATGTATGGAATTCTGAAGATTATTAGAAGCAAGTGTACACAGGAAATATTTAACATAAGGCCTTGTACAGGAACTCAAGTTGTGCCATCTACTGTATAGGCCAGCTGAATAGCAAATGAGAAATAAATATGTGGTTCATTATGAATTTTGAAATTGATGATGTATATGATCACCGCTCTACTCTGACTAACATTAAACCCAGAGCTGGAGTTTTAATATGATAGACATTGACAGGAAATCAAATATTAAGGAATACTGTTTCTATCACATGTCCAATATAAAGCAATCATGAAGAAACCTACTGAATTCAGAATCAGTGTATTTTCAATTTCTGTAAGAACAACAGTTGTTTAGTGATAGCACTTTGTTTAAAATGCACAGGTTAGATTACTGTCACATATCTATGATATATGAAGAACTACACACCCACTAAGCACTAGTCATCTAAAAAACATACGCTATACCAGGTAATTATTTAATCTGTCAAGTTAGATTTCATGGTTTAAATCCTCTGAATGACAATTTCTTTAGTGTATGATCTTGGTTAAATTCCTACATCTATCAAAGTCTCAATTTTCTCATCTACTAAATGGGAATCGTTGTTGCTATAATATAGGACTGGCAAGAAAATCAATGCGTAACAGTTAATAGAAAATGCTCAGAAGCTGTTAGCTCTTATGAATTACTTTTACATTTAACATAATAGGAGAATATATCAGCGCTGATATGTAGGGTTCAGATTTGTGAAACTGTAATTAGAGGACTGAGCTGCTATTTAACACCAATATGGACTTGTATAATTACTTTGCTTCTGTGAATATTAATTTCCTTTTCTCTAAAACTGACAAAACATTATTCATTCTGCTACTTGCAGGATTAATTTGAATGCCAAATAAGTTAAGGATTGTAATAGCATGTGTAATCTTTAAAATTCTATAAGATACAAAGTGCAAAACAAAAAGTTTAGACACTAATTGCAGCAATGTTTAAATCTTAAGGCACCTAAAAGAATAATTTGAGTAAGATTTTAGAACTGAAATAATATTTGAGAGTATTTTGTAAAAACTTTGCTCAACTTATCTCTCTTTTATCAACCTGTGTCATTTAAGGTAGTACTAAGATGACAAATTTATTTCTTTCAGTAAAACAAAATATGCATAACCAAATTAAGAAATAAGCAGAACTTGTAGAGTAAATGAAACACAATTTTGCTTTGTGTCATCACCATCTTCTTCCCAATTCTTTAAAATTTATTCAGTGTGAGGTATTTTTGCCTGCTCTTGCATGAAAAACTCAGGCATACCTGTGGCTTTTCTGCACTAATAGGGATAACATATCCCATAATAATCTACATTTTAAATAATTTTAGCATTGCAATTAAAATGAATAAGGCTAAACTTAAGTAACTCAAAATTCAACTTCATAGTAGATCAGTTTCCCTTCCCTGAGTTAGTACCATTTCAACTAGTTCTGTTTAGAAGAGAGACATGGCCAGGCTTCCCATTTTCTCCTCTTCCCGTCTTCCCTGACTTGTTTCTGTTATAAGTTTGCTAACTTGCATCTCCAAGTTGGGGAGAAGATAATGCATTGTGGTAAGAAAGCACTTTTCAAACTGAATCTCCAGGCAAGTTTTATTCTTGACAAATGACCAGGGTAAAAAAAAATTTTTTTTTCTGGTGTGGTGTTAACAGCATGACTCTCTCAAACTCTTGTGACCAGGAGGTTTCTACCCTTATCCTGGTGACCACTCACATCTACTCTTCAAGCTTCTTTGTGTCGTGTGGTCCATTGGAACCTCTAAAGCAAAGCGTACTCACTCACCTGAGTTCTTGGGAAATAGTAGCCACCACAACCCCAAATCCCTCTCTAGCTGTGTTCTTTGGAGTTCAACTTTGTCCATGCAAAATGCTCACTCATCTCTTAAGCAATCATAGAGAGCAGACCTAGAATGTAATTGTACTGTTTAAATCTGGTGCTGAACAAGTTTTATTTCCTCAACTTGAATCAATTTCTGACTGGAAATCTCCTTCAGCCTTCTTACAGTTGTCAAGAATATGTTTTTGTCCTATCTCTCAAAAGAGGCAGGTGGGTCAAAGTTTTCCAGCTTCTCTTCATGCTGATGTGAGACAGTAGTTCCTTCTATCTTTACTCTCTGAGACTCAGTCCGGTGATGTCTCTGCATTGAAATTTGCGGTCCATTTGCTTTTCCTTTGTAGTCCTAAGATGAACACAATTTCTTATACAGTTTACTTTTAAATCTATATGAAACCATTTACATCACATTCACAACTGCTGCTATGCTGTTGAACCTAAGATCGAGAAGAGCTAATCGAACATCCTGTTACCTGTTGATGACTCACCCACCTTGCTATACATCTGGAGTGGCTTGCAGATGCTTACGTAGCTCTTCAATATAAAATCCTGGGTCATAACTGCTGTTAACAGCCTTGTGTGTCCATCAAAGGTTTCCATCAAGGGATGGAACGGCTTTGTAGCAGGTTGGTCAAAGAGAAAAATTACAGAGCACTAATTTTCTCATAGGTAAAGTATCAAAAGAAGAATATTTAATAAAATAATTCACTAAGTGAATGTCAGAGGACACAGTATGTACTTTATTTATAAGCCTAATGTTTGGAAGGTATATGTCTATGTTCACATTAGGCCAACCTTATATCTACACAATTACCTGTACTTCTAACCATATCTATAATCTGATCTTGGGTCCCTGCACATAAAAGGAATAATGAACTCTTCATTTTGTAGTTTGGTCATACTTGTGTTGAACTTTGTTTTTTTCTCTTCGACTAGGTTTTATAGCCCAGATGCCACAATTGTTCTGCACCCTTTATATGTACTTTTAGCTGGTTAATTCACAAGGTATTTCCAGTCCAACTCAAGGATTAAATAAAAAGGATCAATGTAGAAGAGGGAAAGTGATTTAAGAATCTCACTTTTTCTTAATACAACCTCAAAGCTCCATCAAAATTCCTCTCTGACTCTAACCTCTGTACATGTAAGTGTGTGGGTCTGTGTGTCTGTGTGGGTTTGTGACTTGGGATTGAGTTCGGGGCCTCCCTAAAGAGATACATCCCCAGCATTCTCCTTTCTATTCCCTACTTTATGGATCTAAATAAACCACTAAGTTATCCAGGCTGGACTTGACTTGCAATCCTCTTGCCTCCAGAGTACTTGCCTCTTGCCTCTTGCCTCAGAGTACTCGGATTATAGGATTACACCCATATTTGGCTCTTTTTCAACTTCAAATTAGTTCATAGAGAAGTAGTCAGAGCAGTCACCATAAGTAATAGACTTCAATTTGTAAATCTCGCCTTCCTTTGAGGTGAGCAAAGCCTCAAGTTAAAGCAGCAGAAAGGGAAAGGAACGCAAAGCCCTGTATAATCAGGAAGCAACAAACATTTATTTGGGGTTACTTTGTCCACTTGATTGTTGTGTATTTTGTTTGTTTGTTTCTGAAATAAAGGCTAGCATCACTGTTTCTTAATGAATAGTATACTATAATGAAAGAAGATATCCAGGCAACAAACACAAAGAAGACCAAAACAAAAATTAAGAAATCATACAGGCTAGACAAAAGAAGATAAATTAAAATGGAAAATAAAATCTATTAGTCAGCTTTCAGCTTCCCATTTCAGGGACCAAATATAACCAAATTTAAGAGAAGGAGAGTTTTTGATTATTTAGTTGGTTAGTTTGTCTGTTTCTTGTTGACCATCTAAAAGGGTTAGTCCATGGTCAACTGCCTCCAAGGCAGAAGCATATGAGGAAAATTATTCAATTTCTGGAAGCCAAGAGGTAGAGCAAGGCATTGTGCCAGAGATGGAAGACATAGGGACAGCTACGTACAAGGTCCTGCCCCTATGACCTACATATACAGTTTAAAATCATGCTTTGTTAATCCTCTGAGCAGCTCCCAAGCCAATCAAGTTGATAGTTATGTTTACTCATCACAGTAAACAATGGAATTAGGAGCTAAACCTCATCTGATTCCAAAGACGTATTCAACTAGAAAATAATAATAAATTTTAACTGAGATAACCAACTGCACAGAAATACTGCAGCATATATTGATTATTTGAAGGCACATCTCAATCATTTGGTACAGCAATACCCTTAAACAAAATACTGCTTGAGGGTTTACTCAAAGAATTATTTCTTTTATAGGACAACCCTGATAAAAGTAAGGAAACAAAATTTATAATAATGTGGAAGAAAGTTCCATCACCTGAAGTCGGGTTAGCATGTTTGACTGCAATAAATAGCAGCCTTAAGAACAATTATTCAATCACAATTTAAACTCTTTGTTCTAAAGATATTTCTACTAAAATCTTATCTTTTCTTTCACTGATTAAATAACAGACAGCTTCTGGGAATGGTTGTGCATGCCTGTAATCCAAGCCCTTGAGAGGCCGAGGCAGGTGGATTGCTGAGAATTGAAGGCTATCCTGGGTTACAAAGTGAATTCAAGGCTGAACTGAACTACAGAGTGAGACCCTGACACAAAAAATAAATAAATGACAGACATCTGTAAAAAATATATTTCTTTCAAAGGTTCAAACTTGCTTTCCTATTTGATTTTATTTGGACAAATATTTTAAGCCTAATATTTAATATTAAGTTTCTTGCTAAGGAAATAGATGAAAATATAATTCTATATCATTATTTTGTGTATACAAATTATATATAATTATTTTGTAGTTTTCAAAATTAATTAAATATCCAGGCAATACATATTGAAGCTACAGTAGGAAGGCAAGAAAATATTACAATAGACTCATCTTGATTATTAAATCTTGTGAAAACTTTAAATCTTATTTCTATTCTAGAATATGTGATGTTCATTTTCTGGATCTGCTCAAAATCAAAAGAAAGTTGTCAAGTCCATCTAGTTAACATAAATAACGAAACATTCCAAGTAAATTATTGTTCATGATCAGACAAAATCAACATAGGAAAACAGAACATTTCTCTTGAAGAATTGCAGCATCTCTTGAGTATGGTTTTCTCCCTATTTATTTACTTCTAAAGATTATTTTCACATATTCTAAACACAAACATCCACAAAAAGGATCTAATCATATCTGTTAGCCATTTTCCATGCTAAGATATTTTTATAGAATATTATGCCCAGACCTTGCATCCTGCTAATTGATAACTGCCTTTCATTCATGCCCTTATTGTTTGATCAATAATCTATAAATCTGAATTGTGGTATCCACATACTGCAAGCCAGAATGGTTTGTGCATTAGTAATTGTCCATAGCTTATCTGCTAACCCCTGTCCTGTATACTTTATGTCTCAGTCAAGGATGGTGTTTTCCCCTCGGCTCCCCTCTAGTTATGTTCAGTTTCTATGCAAATAGTCTGCTGAAGTCAATGTGGGACATGTGGTAGGGATTAGAAGAAAGATAGCCATCCTGTATTCAAGGAACTAAAGAAAACAGCAAAAGAATATCTAGGGAAGAAATTACAAATGCACCCAGGCAAGAGAAGATGGTAATAGACATGTATGTATAAGGGGTGATTGAGACAACGAAAGTTTTAAGAAATTATTAGAGTAAAAGACACATCTGCCATTTAATCCCACACAAAATAATTCCTGACACTTCAAACACTCTTATCCCATTATTCCTATAACTTTCTGAAGCAGTTCTGGAATCCTTTTTCATTAGTGTTTTCACAAGGTATGATACAAAACTGTGGTGAGTGCTGGTGCCAAGTGTCATCCAGGCTCACAAGAGGAGGACAGTGTGTCCTCATCTACCTTATTCACTGTATCTGGCGCAGTGTGATTTCAGGCTTTACCCAGAGTCCAAATGTTCATAGAAATCGATTATTTTTAATTGATTCAGGTCATCAAGAGAGCCAGGAAAGCCTTGAGGACTTCCAGAACAGCTTCAGAAAACAGTAAAAATGATGAGAAAAGTGTGTTTGAAACAAGTCAGTGTTTTGCAGGAGATTAATGGCAATGTATCTTGCCAAGCTAATTTTCAAGAAGTTGGACACTCACTGTATTTTTTATCATGTCTCATATAAAGTAAAATTTAAAAATTAATATGCAAAAATTACATGAACAAAAAGTTGAGGAGGGCTGGGGATTTTGTTCAGCGGCATAAGTGCCTGCTATGCAAGCATGAGGTCCTGAGTTCGATCACAGATACCCAAAAAAAAAAAAAATCAACAATATTAAAAAGTTGGGGAGATGCTGTCCAACAAGCATTCACAGGTGTCACAGCTGTTAGAAAAACTGGGGTATAGATACACATGGTGTCCTTTGGATGGCATAGTGGACACTAACCCCAGGAATGATGAATTCAAGGGAATTATACTGACTTCTGCGTCTTGCAATCAGATTATGGATGAGGAAATTGTGGAAGACGAGTTAAAAAATGAATGCAGGTAGAAGTAAGGTGCTGAAGAGTTGTGCATACCATATTAAAAGACTTTCAAATCATATCCTTCAGAAATTTTATTAGAAGGGTAATCGCTACAACTCCAATTAGAGATTCTGCCTTGCTAATCACACAGCTTGACTTCACCTTACTAAGCAATTCCTCAAACCTGAATGCTTGATATCATCAATCCTTACTCTCCGCACTGTCCCTCCTCTCCACTTGTTCCCTTCAGGCAGTTTGCCTTGCTTGAAATGCCCACCCCGTTTCTTTCTTAAAATTCATATGGCTTAATTATTTTCAACCCTAGATCATTGATATGCATTAACTTTCACTTGGAGTAATTAATGCACACCTAAGTTATTAAGAATGTTGTTAAAACATACGTCTTGCAACATTGAATATTCATTGTAATTCTATAGCATGTGCGTTTATTCAGGCTTTATTCACTTTTTAAAATCTCCTGAAAAGAATCTTTTTAGAAAAATTTTTTACATCTCCTCAAAAGAAAATTTGGTATAACTAAAACATGCAGCATGTTTTCACTAGATATTTTGTTTTATTTTTTATGAAAGAATCACTATCATTTAAAAACATATCAGATTGTGAAGCCATTAGAGATTTGTCCCCTCTATATAAATTAAAGAAAAAACACAAAAGTGTGTCTCATACTATATATAGATATACTAGTCTTTCAAAGAGAGAAAAAAACCTAGGAAACAAGAAAGGAAGAAAAAAAAGTAAACAAACAAGTTTAATAACACTGAGAGTGTTAGTATGTAACAAATTGTAACATTAAAACATTAAAATGTAGATAAGAATTCATCTATAACTTTACAAACATTTATTATTTCTTGTATGAAGAAACTTTTTGTCTTTTTAGAAATGTGAGGTTCCTCTAAATGAATAAATCTTGTTCATAAAAAATTCTACTATTTTTGAAATGTAGAGCTGTATGATCACCTAATACTAAAACATAGAAACAAGTTAATTTATCCAATATGTTCAATATAACCCAAATAATGTTTCAACAATTGTCTTATTCAAAGGCATTGGAACTGAATATTTGAGGAAAACAATTATTATATTATTCTGACATGGGATTGTCTTTTTCAAGTCAACAATTTTAAAAGTCATGTATAATCATAGAGAAAGAAAGATACGAAGTAAGTGGACTAAATTTTAATCCCATTAGTTGCCTGAAATCCTCTTGTATTACGAAATGAAGACATATTATGTAGACTAAAATTATTTTTGAACTGGTTTATATCACTTGAAATAGCCTGATAAGAAAAAAGAAACTTAATAAGATGCTTATAAGCTTTCTGTAGACTCACAATTTTAGTTAAATAATAGTGTGCTTGATGTCAAAACTGGAACCTTAATGAAGACTAAATGTCAAAATTTTTTTAAATAAACTTAATCATCAGCAATATATATATATATATATATATATATATATATATATAATTTGTATATAAAAGTTTTATAAACTTCTTGTCTAAAACAATCATTTGCTGGGCATTTAGCTCAGTGGCATAAGCACCTGCCTGGTAAGTGCTAGGTCATGAGTTTGAACCCCGGTGCCAAAAAGAAAAAAACAATCATTCTTGCATGGGTGAAATATTACTATTTCCCTAGAAGTATAGTAATTATTTGAACAACCAGCACGAATAAATAAATAAATTCAAAAAGGAGTTGCTTTTTTAGATGCATTAGATCTGATAACATAGTTTTTAAGACAAGTCTTATAAATTTGCAGAGTTTTTATGTTTTATTATTCTTTCAAAAAAATATTGAAGATGTCAAAGAAAACTAATGGGGTAGTTCTATCTTAACATCAGAGAGTTGACTCTTTATGAGATTAGAGCTCTGATCTCTCCAGCAGTGGCAGTCCATGAAGGCTAATCGGTGTGACTGCCTACACGTAGAATAAATGAAATGTGTTTGAATCCCTTACATTTTTCAAAAGAATGCAATAAAATGCAAATACAGCTAAACATTGTAAAAGTAGTTGGATTGTTTTTTTTTAATTGCGTAATGAAAATAAATAGCCATGTAGAAAACAAGCATATTATTAAGAAGAATCAGTCTTCATTGTAAACATGGAGAATCATTCCATACTCCGTAGTATTCACTTTCATAAATTTAAAAGGGAAATAAAGTATCTTTTCTCATTTATCTTAGTTTGGTTGAACTGTTATGATGAAGCATCAAAGACTGACCGTAGGTTATAAATAGTATTAGTTCTCACAATTCTTTAGATTAGAAAGTCAAAAGCAAGATGCCAGCAGATTCTGTATATGACGAGGGCTCAGTTACGAGTTCGCAGAAGCTCACGTTCTTGCTGTATCTTTACACCATAGAAGTAAGGGAGCTCTCTTTCATGCGGGTTCTAATTTTACTATGAGTTCTCCACTATTAAAATCTAATTATATTCATCAACACTCAGCACTAAATATCATTACCTGAGGAACTGAAATTCAATTGTGAATTTAGAGCAACCCAAACATCCAGCCTACAGCATTCCATGCTTGGCTTTCTAAACTTCATGCCCTTTTCATACCAAATATATAAATGTACTCTGTACATTTCATATGCCCCTAAATGTTACCTTTATCTAGTATCAAATCAAAAGAGTAAAGTCCAATGCTGCATGTGATTATCATCTAAATTAGATGAGTGACAATCATTCTGAGAAAATCTGTTGTCCAGCAGACATCCTGTGAGACAGAACATGTAATATACATCCAAAATAGAGGAGTGAAGCAGACATTGTCATTTCCAAGGAGAAGGAGGACAGGAGAAGCAGGGAGGAGGAATAATAAGTGAAATGGAAGGAGAAGAGGGGAAAGAAATGAATAGGAGGGGTAGGGGAAAGAGGGAGGAGAAGAAACTTGAGGAGAAGGGGAAGAGGTACAAGGTTTCAAACCTGAATCCCAGTGAGAAAAAATTCTATTAGATCTAAGTGCTGGAATATCATCTTCACCGATTCAATACTCTGCATTTGAAGCTCACTGAGGTGAAGCCTCTAAAGTGTACTTCTGAGCATACCAGAGCAGAGATACTGCTTCTAAACTCAATGAACTGGCAATCTCTGTACCTGCAGCTTTGCTGGACAGAAATGGGCCCACCAAATTGTTGGACACATGGTTTCTGTTGCCCCACATCCCCGTGCAGCTCCATTCAGATGACCCCACAGGGGCCTTTCCTATTCTTTGAAACCTAAGGGGAAGGCAGTTAGGCCCTTAGGGCTCCTTGCATGCCTAGAGATCTGTGGAGTCATGGATATGCAAATATTTGCTGCCTGAGCCCTCTGGAAGGGCCACACTGAGGCTTGATTTAGCTGTTTGTCCGTGGCCTGAGAATGGGAAGAAGAACCCTTGAAGGGAAGCAGTGGCCACAGCTCACACCAGATCCCACAGCACTGGTCCTTCCTTTGTATTCTTCCTCTGCACCAAATAGTAGCTGTGGAGATCTGTTGAGATGGCCAGGTAATCTCATCAGTCATTAGGCCACACCAGTAACATGGTCATGAAACCTTTCCCTTTTCTTTGCAATATGGGTAAGCCAAGAATTTCCAAAATCTTTAAATTCCCTTCCCCTTTTTATCAATTCCAACTTCAAATCATGCCTCTCTTATCATATTTTACTAAGTAACCAGGAGAAGTTGCTTTAGTCCATTCAGTTTGCTGTAATAAATATTTTAGATTATATAGCTTGTAAATAACAGAAAAATTTTGTTTATAGTTCTGGATCCTAATAATACAGTTAGGGGTTATTTTGGGGACAGAATGTAAGACAAACACCTAGTCTTTTTACTCATAATACATAATTTTTTAAAGAATAAAAACAATAAAAATAATGGTACAAAATTTCAAAAGCCAGACTGTAGGAAAGTTAACAATGTTAGTGCATTGAGTATTGTTACCTTCAAAGTAGTTGCTCAAGTTACAACATATAGACATGAAAAATTGATCAAATTATATAGACAAAAATTTTCTTTTCAGTGAACTATTAGAAATTAGTAGTATAAATATCTTAACTATTTCATGCATATTTATCGGTTTATTTATTTTTACTTTCCTCTTCCTTCTTTTCTCCTTTCCCCATTCCAGTTTCTTTTTCCTTTTGAACAGTTTTTTCCTGTTTCACAATATCTATTGTACATTTTGAATTTTGCTTAGTCTTTTAGCTTCTTACACTAGAGAGACAATATGTTGTTTACACATGTGAGTCTGATTTATTTCACTTAGGGGTATGGTCTCAAATTGCCTCCACCTACAATACAAAAGCCTCAAGATCATCTTTCTTCATAGCTGAGTGATAGTCCATTATTATATAAAAATCTCACTTTTTTATCCATTCTGCAGTTGATGTCTATTTGGGTTATTTCCAAGATTTAGCTATTATAAATTTTGCCGCTATAAACATGGGTGCATATGTATCACTGTGGCATGTCATTCTCACTTTTTAGGGGAAAATACTCAGAAGGGCAATAGCTGGATTGAATGGGACTTCCGATTCTAATTTTTTGAGGAATCTCCAAATTGATTTCCATAGTTTTGGTACCAGTAGCCATTCCAGCCAACAGCAGATAGGGATTCATTTCTCCCCACAGGCCCTCTAGCATTTGTTATTGGTTGATATCTTGATGATAGCCAATCTTACTGGTATGCGATAAAATCTCAATGTCATTTAAATTTCCATCTCTTGAATGACCAGTGATGCTGAACATTTTTTCATATATTTATTTGCCATTTGTATTTCTTCATCTGAGAAGTGTGTGCTCATCTCAGCTGCCCATATTTGGGCTGAGTCTTTGAATTAGGGGTCTGATATTTTCAATTCTTTATATGCCCTACATACAAATCCTTTGTCTGATGGACAGTTGGCTAAGTTTTTTCCATCCTGTTTGTTAACTTTTCACTCTGTTGGTGATTTCTTTTGATGTGTAAAAACTTTTCAGTAAGATGACATCCAAGTTGCTGATTCATTGAAATATTTCTCTTGTTTTTTGAGTTTTGTTCATAAAGTCTCTGCCTATCCCTATGTCTTCAAGATATCTGCTTTCTTTCCCTTCCAGGAGATTTAGTGTTTCTGTTTTAATATCTAGATCTATGATTCATTTTGACTTTAGCACATGGTGATAGGCATGGGTCTAGTTTTAGTCTTCAGTATGTAGAAAGCCAGCTTTCCAGCACCATTTATTAAAGTGGCTCTGTTTCTTCCAGTGAATGTGTTTCATCCTTTCATCAAACGTAAGGTGGCTGATAGTATTTGTAGTTGCATCTCCATCTTCTAATCTGTTCCACTGTATTTTTGCTAGTATCATGCTGATTTTATTACAGTAGTTTTATACTAAAATTTCAAGTCAGGGATTATGATGCCTCTTGCCTTGCCTTTGTTGCCCAGAATTTCATTTGCTATTCTAGGTCTCTTCTACTTCCAGATAAATTTTAGGAATGCTTTATCTAGTTTTATGAGGTGTGTTAATAGTATTTTAATGGGAATTGAATTAAATCTATATAACAATATGGGGGGCTGAGGATTAATCTCAGCAGCACAAGTGTCTGCTTGGCAAGACTGAGGTCTTGATTTCGATCTCCAGTACCAAAAAACCAGCAAACAAGCAATATTGGGAGTATGGCCATTTTCACTATGTTGGTTCTTCCCGTCATGAGTAAGGAATATCTTTTCATTCAGGGATCCTTTCTATAGTACATTAATTTTTGTTTTCTTCTGAAGCTCAAGAACTTGAAATCTCATTTTGAAAAAAAAATGTTTTTTCAAGCAAACATATAAAATGTACCAGTGATCCTTCACTTGTGTCTACAGACATGCAACAGATATCTAAAGGCAGAGAAAACATTTATGTTCAATTTATATCTGTCTTTTTCATTATACTAAAACTTTGGGTCAGATCTCTACTTAGCTCTGCATGTAAGTGTGTTAATCATGTAAGAAAATTATGTCTAAAAACTGGTAATATTCATTTGAGTAGCACTAAATTCATGTAATCTATCTCTCCCAACTTCAAGGCCAAGAGCACCGAGGTAAGACATTTATAGCAGCATTCAGCTACCAGTCAGTACCGAAAGTCTCCAATTAGTCCTTTGCATGTACGTGGATTCCAAAAAAGCCTTCAGAAAACTGAGTTTAACCAAAGCAGAAAGGATCATCTTTAAAGGAATGATCAAGTTTTAAGGTCTCTTTAAAATCCATTTTAAGGAACTGGGTTTATGGAGCCAGAACTGAGATAATAATCAACTAGACTGGGGCCACCACACTTTTTTTATGAGCTGTTCCCTCCCTTGTGCTGATGGGCCAGTTGAGTCTTCTCCCTCAGAGCTGTGGCCCATGTTTCCTGTAGGGAAACTCTTTGGATCCGGTTCTTTGACACTGGAGTTTCTAAGATTAAAACACTGGTAGATTTATTGTGCCCCTAGGCCTTCTGGTCTTCTCAGAGACAGCATGCTTCCCATGTCTTCACATGGCAGGGAGGCAGGAAGTCTGTCTCCTTTTACAAAAGAACCAAAATATCATTCATGAATGTGAAGCCCTCATAACTGCATCACTCCTTAAAAGTCTCACTTCTTATTTCACCAAAAGGATGAGATTTCAGCATGTGCTTTGAACAGATGCAAACATTCAGACTATACCCAATGGTAACATGGAACTTAGATATTTTATTTAGATATTTCTTCAGACAAACAGCCAACGTTATCCATGTTTATCCAAATTCTGTTAAATTTTACTATTCTTTCCAAAGACTGAAACTCTTTACAGCTCTCTTTTGTCTCTGTCCTCACAATAGACATCTTTAAAGTAGTAGCCATGACTATATAGTCTATTTCTAATATGTACCTCTAAATTGTTTCAGACTCTATTAGCAGTATTTAAACCACTTCAATACTTTTACTTATTATGTCAGCATCCTATAGACCTTATCAATTTCTTTTACAACATTTGCTATAATTATGATGACAAAAATACCTTCGGCTGGGTTTTTAGGGTTTTTTCTCTGTGTTGAAAATATGGAAAATGTTTAATTAATAAAATTAGTCTCTGATTTGGTAAATGTTAAAAGACCAAAACATCAGTAAACATTTTCTTAGGTTTTATGAAAATAAATAAATGAATAAATCCCATCCTATCTAATAAAAAAATAAAATGCATCTAAGATACATTTGTTTATTTTTTACAGGGTAAATAGCCCAAACGTATTAAATACAGTTACTCTATGATAATGTGGTGACCTGCAGTCTTGGAAATCCTTTTAACTTACACAGATATGGGTAATATTTATAGAAAAATTACAAAAAAGATAGACAAAAATAAGGCTATGAGTAGAATATTCTGGTAAACTGAGTGCCTGTGAAAGTTGAATCCATGACTTGCTTAGGAAAACTATGACGGAGTAACCTCTCTGGTACCACAGAAAATGAAAGATAAGTTTGCTCCAGATGATACGAGGTTTTGAAACCTGAAAACTTTGTTCTACTAGGTTGGGCCAGCTTTTTAAAAAAGATTCTAGTCTAAATTGTCAAATAGACTAAAATTCTGTTTCGAGGGATAAAAGTAGAAGAAATAAAATGTGGCAATTCCATGAACGCAAGGAAAAGTGAAGGAATGTATTTCCACCCCCAAAATCCTATAGAAATAGTATTGGAGGGTAAACTTCAATGTTTGGGATCTATGGTTACAAATACCTAAAGAGGATCAGATCAAATAATCTATTACTATGCATAATAGCCAGCTTCTGTGCCTGCTTCTCTCCCTCAGAGAGAATTATCACACATTTTTCTTTATCCATTTTTTTTAAATCTTCATTGGGAATCTTCATGCTACTAGTGTTACCTGATTTCTCTCTCCTTTTTGGTGCTTGCTACACAATTTCAAAGTAAGGTATTTCCATCAATGGATATGGTGAATATGATATTCCATGGAACATGCATACTGTAAACATCTATGCCTTTTTTAGCATGGGGTAGAGTAAGCAGGCATCTTAAAAGGGTTCTTCTTACATACATTGTAATGGGAAACAGCATGGTGGTTTTGGCCCAGAAGGCCAAAGGTTTAGGTGAGAGCAGCCAAAAGCAAAACTTTAAAAATTAAGAATTTCAGAATATGCTGCAAAGTAACTTTTCAGACATGAAAGTTAGAAATCATTTGAAAGACATGTTTGTTCCTTCACACTCTTCAGGCATAAAACATTTTTGGAGATCATATTCACTATCCAAAGTGCCCCACTCAGGAGGTTTTGAAACATGCCACTGTGAAAGATATATAGAAATGCCCACTGACTTTATATTTGCAAGGTAATATATGATACTGTGCCATAGGGTCCTCTTGACTTATTTAAGGTCTCCAGTTTGCTCACAACCTAGCACATTTTTTATGCTTATTGAAGCCAGTAATATGCAAAAATCATCCCAGATGGAGCCAAAGAAGCAGAACTAATCATTTGAGAAATATATTCCCCTCTTTGGTATCATTTTAATTTGTACCTTCTATGCATATTCAGATTTATTTCAGGAAGTCATAGTGATGTTGATTGCTCTGTGATTTGGAGTTTTCAAATTTAGAGAAAATGGTAGACTAGGAGAAATGATTTAATCTTCTATCTTCATGTATTAGTCCTCTATATTTTTATATTGACATTTTAAACTTTTATTCATGATTCATATACCTCCTTACTGGCTTTTCCTCTTGTGGCAACAGGAAGCAGAGGTCATCTCTCCACTACAAAGAAAATAACTTCAAACAGGACCATGAAGGAGCTGGATGAAAAAGAAGGCTGACCATGGCGTTAAAGTAAAAAATTAAAAGAATGTCAGCCTTGGGACATATCGTAACAGCCAAGTTGTTATTAACAAAGTTTTGGAACACATAGACTAATTGATGCAAAAATTTCAGTCAGCTATGTATAAAGTACAAAGAAAATAACTCATCAGTTGGTGTCATCTAATAGAAAAAGAAATATTTCTAAGATCTGAGAGATTACTTTTTCATTCATCTTAGGCTTTTTGAGATTCTGTCTCTAGAGACTGTCTGTTTTCACCACAAGGTGGGCAAGCTACCCCTTATTGATATTGAATGTATTTTTAGCATTCTGCATCCTTGAAGTTTTGAGTCTTCTAGAGAATAGAACAACAGTGCTAGCAATTTCATTTTTTTTTCAAATTTTTTCATTGCTTTATAGAAACAAAGAAAAAACAACGGGAGAAATAGCTTAGGGTTAAAAGCTGGCCACACAGTCTCCAAAGATCTCAGTGTTACAAGGAGAGTATTGTGGCAGACCTTATATTAACTGTGTGCTGTAGAAGCACAAATGCACAAGAGTTTTAATATCAACAGGGCTGAAGAGAACCAAGTATTGCAATGTTGTAACATATTCAAGTAGACCAAGAGCAAAGAAGTCAAGCATAAAAATTAAGGTAAAAGATACATTCAATTTTGTTCTGTCCCTACTCTAGTCTCTACTTTTCATTTATCAGGGTCTTTCCACAGTATTTATGTTTATATCATCACCATTAAGCAACACTATTAAACCTTTGTGACTTTAGTCTACCAAATTCCTTTTACTTCTGCAATAGACTGCTTTAAAAACCGTTTCAGCTTTCATTTTCCTTCTCAGTTGCAAATTTTAGGAGTATGTATTAAGCAGTCATAACTAATAATAGGCAATTATAAATTGAAGTAGTATACACACTGAGCACTAAACCACACTGAACACTTAAAACGCAGTCCTAGGGCTTTCTATTTCTAATGTGATATTGTAAAACTTTATAACAATCTACAGATTTGTCCACTTGTGTTTAGGTATAATACAGAACAAATAACTCAGTTTTATTTTCCTCATAATTCTCAGCATCTGATCAAATTACTAGAATATAAAAGTGTGCTGTCAATGCAAATGAGTCATTAAGAATAAGGAAATAGAACAATAGAAACCCTTTAGAGTGATGATCACTTATGCTCATTCTGCAATCCAATGTGCAATTATTTTCTTTGGCGTCTGCTGGGACTTCAGGTTCCATGGTTCCTGTTATAGTCTGAGACTATTCCTTATTTAAATACAAAGAAGGATTTGAAGAATATCTCATTTTGATATGGCATTCCTGTATAAAGTTCTAAGTAACAACATCACAACCCATGACAATGAAAACTTCAATCAAAACTATTTTTAAAAGTATTACAAATCAACTTCTGTCCTCAAATGCTCCACACTTGTATTATCTTTCCTTGCTGAATCCATTCATCTCACTGTTAACCAAGGCCAAAATTTTAGGAATATAATTGATATAGAATATTGAGACGGTTCATATTTTTGTATTAAAATTCCAAGAGATTAAAATAGCATGGGGACCTTATTTAAAATTCAACATAACTCTCACCTCTGAAACCAGATGCAATATATAATTGTATTCTCTAGTTTATTGATTTCAAAGTATATTGATACATTTGTAGAATACAGAATAAACGGGGTAGAATTTTTAAGCACATACATATTTTTATATTGAATGAAATATAAAATATTTCAAATATACATATTGGATATATAAGTAAATATTGTAATCAAATTGTGAAATTAAACAATTGTCTATAATTACATATCAATAAATTTATATTTTGGTTCTTACAAATGTATGGTTAATATAAGGGAACAACTTTCATTTTAGGCTAAAGAAAATCGCAATTGAGAATAGCAAAGCTATAGACCTGAGATCACTAATCTTATGTAGTTTTTGGCCTTCTAATGTAAGTGAATAAAGACTCAGAGAAGTTATTCAACTTTTACACAAGTTTATGTGGATGTTTGAACTGTAATTAGAAGCGTTTTTTCTGATACACTACTTTGATTTCAAGAAATAAAAAGACATCTTTATTTATGAAATAATTCTGACTCAAACAATATTTTGGGGATTCTGATATTATAACTTACAGTCACAAAGAGTTCTACAACCTAAATGATCCCCACCCTGTATTGGATCCACCTTTCCTTCTTTCTTTCTTTCTTTCTTTCTTTCTTTCTTTCTTTCTTTCTTTTCTTTCTTTCTTTCTTTCTTTCTTTCTTTCTTTCTTTCTTTCTTTCTTTCTTTCTCTTTTTCTTCCTTCCTTCTTCCCTTCCTCCTTTCTTCCCTGCCTTCCCTCCTCCCCTCCTTCATTTCATATTTATATATCCAAAGATGTGTATTTATATCTTAAAAAGTTAAATAGCTGCACTTAAAGCTATACAGCCAAAATTTCAGAATTCAGTTAAACCTCTTTTCTAAACTCATTTTTTGTTGTCCCAGCAATATTGCCAGCCCCACTTATTTAGTAGTCACTATTAACAGGCCTTGGTAATATTTCTAAATATGCTATAACTAAAGCACTTGTCTTAAAATTTTGAAGATTCAGAAAACAGACATCAATGATCCACCCTTGTCAGTGACTCTGCACAGAAATTGTGATAAACTCAGATTGGGAAATGTTCTAACAATTCTAATAATTTTGGGAAATGTTCTAACAATTCTAATAATTTATCATCGCAAATAGGCCTTCTAAGTATTATGCTTTCTGTTAAATAAACTAAATTGTTTCTTTTCAATTTATGATGTGAGACCATCAATAACTAATATCCTTGAGTATTTAGACATATATTTCTTTCCATGTAAAATTTCTTTAGAGTACTTCTTAATTAATATAAATACTCTATAAACAAAAAATGAATAAAGAATGGTAAAATGTATTACATAATTGCTTCTTTTGAGTAACACATAGGAGTGGTTTTAATCACCCTGTTCACCTCCGTGGAAGATATTCTTGTACAAGAGGAAGAAGGATGTTCAGAACCATGATCCCAAGCACTCGAGCATCGAAAAGTATTTCTACTCCCCTCAAACATAAATAGATTTCCCACATTGCATGTGAATGAACTGAAATTATATTGTGCATCTTATCTGCAGTCCAAATTGCATTAATCAAAGTTAAATGAGAAGAATTTATTTGGTAAATTTATACACCAGAGTTTATAAGGATTACAATAAATTGGCCCTGTAGTGCCGTGATCATATTGCTAAGCATAAATGAGAGTAATTTTTGGTTAACTAATTGCCATCAGGAATTTTGAGGATTGCTTTTCATTTCACCTTCTATGTGCAGCCTCCCTCCCACCTGCCACTAAATTTCCTGATTTTAAGTGCTAACCCACCAGCTTTGTAGACCTGAGGCCTTTCTGCACAAACAGGCCTAGGCTTGCTACAAATGTTAGAGCTGAAGACACACACAGTCATTCCACTGGCTTATTAAAAGAAGGAGCTTGAATCTTCATCTGTAAGAGTCATTCATAGACTACACAGGAAATATCACAACATAATTGCTGTTTCATCTCTCAAGTCAACAAAGTTATGGCCCAGATTTCTACTTTTAGGAAGTTTGCTGTCTACACCAATATATAGCCTTCTGTAGCAGGCAATTAATAAAATTTCATTTTAAGTATGCCATTAAATAAGGAAAAGAAAAACATCTGCATTCCATGTCAACAGCTTATAATTGAAAATTGTTAATTATCACTTGCTACATTTTAACTTTCAATCATTACAGTGTTTATTTTTTAAAATATGGTCTATTACTGTTACAAAAACTATTTTTGGAAATAGATTATCTATACATGTTTATATAATAAATATATATTATGATGGACATATCTCTTTCAACTGCTCTTTTGCATATTTATATATGATATTTAAGTTTTGTACCATAATTATCTTGCGACAAACTTATTTATCCCCACATATTATTGCATTGTATGTCTCAGTAACTCATACTGAATGAAAATCTTTTGAGGAATTATCTTTAAAATATACTTAGCAGATCCCACCACCAGATACCTTACTCATTTACTCTTGGTAAATAAGGGAAATCCATAATTTTATAAAGCTCTTGAAGTGATTGGAGGAGCAGGGTTTTAGGAAACAGAAGTACAGTTTTACTAAGATAACTTTATTAAAAGGTTTTAGGTTTGCAACAACATTTAGAGAATGGTGCAGAGATTTCCCATGTTGCTTTCAACCACTCAAATACACAACTTTGATCACTACCAGTATATCACACCAGAATGGTAGCTTTGTTGCAATTGATAAATTCACACTAAATATAATAATTATACAATGTTCATAATTTACATTAGGATTCACAATTGGTATTATACATTCTATGGGTTTGAATGAACTTAAAATTATGTATATTCATCATTATTCTGTACAGCCTCCAAATCTTCTGAGCTCTACCTAGCCTTTTTTTTGCCTTCCTTCTAGCCCCAGCAGCTACTAATCTTTTGTAGTCCATTTTTGTCCTTTCCAAAATGTCATGTAATAGGAATGTTAAATATGTTTTCTTTTCATATTGGCTTATTTCCCATAATATGACATATTTAAATTTAAATTTCCCTGTCTTTTAATAGTATCATCCATATAGCAATGCTTTTTAACACTGAAAAACATTTCATTGTCCTGATACACCAATTTCTTAAATCACCTACTGTGCTATATCTTGATTATCTCTAAGTTTTGGTAATTAGGAATAAAACTACTCTAAACATCTATTTGGAAGACTTCATGTGGGCATGTGTTCGCAACTCCTTTGGATAAAAACCAAGGAACAAGGTTGCTGTATTATATTGTAAAAGTGTGTTTAAAATTGTAAGAGATGAATCAATTCTTCTACAAAGTGCTTGTGCCATTTTACATTCATACGAATGATGAGAGAGAAAGTTCTGGTTGCTCCAGGATTTTTTGACATATTCCAGCACTATTTATTTTTGAGGCTACTTTTGTTACAACCGTTGCTCCTCTTCTCAAAGATCAGTTGACTATGTTCCTTTGGGTCTACATCTGGGCTTAGTGCCCTGCTTCACAGGTCTATTTGTTCTTCTGGTACCACTCTGCTGTGCTTACTGTAGCTTCATGAGAAATCTTGATGCCTGAAATGTCAGTTCAGCAAATTCATTCCTCTCTTTCAAAATTGTGTTGCTTAATCTTGTTTTTTACTTCTTTGTATAATCTTTTAATCAATTTTATAATATTCACAGGGTAACTTGCTAGAATTCTGATTGAAAATATATTGAATCTAAAGTTAAAGTTGGTCTTTCCATGAATGTGGAATATATTTCCACTATCTTAACCACTTATAAATCCAATTATTTAAGTACAGTATGACCAAAAATTACATTTTTATTAATTTTATAAGATAATGTAACAGGCATTTTACAATGACAATTTTATCAAATATATTCCATACAAGAATCAATTGGTTGAAATGACATCTGTCCAAAGGATTCTTGGGATAAAACATTAAATAAGTGGTTAATTCAATTTCTTTTATTAGAATTTTATAAATCCTGATGCATTTTTGAATCTATTATTTGTTTTTACAGATTAATACTGTTTTCTCAAAATTGTAAACAATAATATTTTATATCTCTGCTTGGCTGTTTGCCACAGTTAATTTTTCAGGTCATAATTGTTACAAAGATTAATGTATACTGTTAAATATTGGCATACTCATAATAACCAAAAAAGTAGGTAAATAGTTATTAACAACTCCTGAATGATATTTCAGTGGTTTTAATGGTGTTATAAACTTATATTATTACTTTTTTCTCAGCTTATTTGCAGTGTGACACTTAAGGTATAGCTTCAACTTGATTAGCTTTGGAATCCAAGTTGCTGATGGGTAGAGCACATTTCTCAGGACTCCTACGTGGGTCATGGAGGAGTAACTTTTAGGGATCTAACTGTCCCCTTACCTCTTACCCTCTGACAGTTCCTGGCTACCATGAACTAAGCATCACTGTCTGCCATGCCCTACCACCGTAACACCTCTGCATCGGAGCCAGCTGATCAGGGATTGAAACCATGAATTAATTAAACCTCTCTTCCTTTAAGTCGTGGATACTGGTTATTGTGACTGATATGAGGGCTGACTAATTCACTTTTTCAGTTGATGTAGAACATAAGCACTACCAGTGATTCATATTCATGGGAATTTTGTATTACCCCTCTGTTTCATTATAAAGGATATCCAAAAGGGTAGGAGCTTCTAGATATGTGATTTATTGGTAGATGGCCAATAAATAGTTTCCAATATGTACAATGCACTTGAAGTATACTTTTTCAACAAATTAATCTTTTCATCCATATGATTAATCAAGCTTAGAAATTTAGATCCTTGATTCTAGCATTCTTTTGCTTTAAATTCTCTTCTGTCTCAAGTCTGATAAATTAGGAAGGATTTTTTGGGTGGGTTCTATCCCAAGAAATTATTTTACTAACTTTATTTTTTTAAGTATCTAAAAAAACATTTTCTTTATCCTTTACTTCCTAATCTAATTCATACTGATCAGGATAACGTTTTAATTTAATCACACAGTGTCTAAAACTTCTTACTCAAGACTTTTCTCCTGTTAACCTTCTCCAGTATACATTATGAACGCATCAAATTGTCCATAGGAAATCCACCATTTGTTGTCTAAGTTAACTAAACATTTCTTCTGCCACATCTAATGTGCTACTAAATCTAAGTGGTGATTTTTTTCATTTTAATTATAATATTCACAATTAACCCTTGATTGTTATGTTTATGTTGCAATTACATTGCTAAAGTTTCCTTTCATTATATCTACATAGCTGATTTACTGTGTCTATATACTTAAGCTCTACATGGGCATTCATACAGTTATTTTCTATTATATACTTTGTTTTAAAAAAATAAACAAATATAAGATTTCTGTTTTCCAGTTTAATATCTAAAAATATTGAGATATACTGGAAGCAGTTAATTCTACATACAGGGAATGTGTATTATTCTTTCTTTTCTTGAGAAGAGCTGAGGTTTTTTCACAAATATATACAGTTGGTATTTTTCTTTACTTGTTAGACAGAGGGAAACACACATTTCTACAAGTTGACAGTACTCTAAATATTTACATATTTTATACAGCATATTTTAATTTTTTTAAATTGAATCCTGTAATGAAAGTCTATTTTAAGGCATAGTCCTTAAATCTAGGATCCAAATTTTAAGTATTTCAGTTATCTACAGGGCATATCAGTGTTGGGTCAGTGTGTGATCACTGCTCTTAACAAAACCTCAAGATGTCCAAGCTGTTCATCTACACTGTATGTAAGCATGCTTGACTCCATTGGGTTCACTCCATGTAAGCTTCCTGTAGTCTTACCTTGCTGATGTGGAACACAGCCCTCACTGATCTCATGTGAAATATACTCAGAATTTAGAGTCTCCTTACAACACATCTTCCGTGCTGTGCTTCAGGTGATTTGAACTCTATGTCTCCTTGGCTCAGTGGCACTGTGCTTTTCTTACTCAAGTATTTTGTGGTTGGAAAGTTAAAATTATCCCTATTCAACTTGGGATATTATGGGCTCATAAAATGCATTTCAGTTTTGGGGGGCATACCAGACATGCAACCCCTGATATACAGTTTCTGAAAATAGTTATTTCATGTGCTTTTGTGGTCCAGTTTTACGTGTCAGAAATGGTGATATATATCAATTAGTAGGTTAGAATCACACTTGAAAAACTCAAAGCAGTTTTTATTTATGCTTAAATTTTTAATTCTTTATCCCATAATAACCTGTTGACCAAAATTTAACAGAAAACAAAATAAAAGAGGAGGAGTTCTGGAGAAGATTTAACAGATGTAAGCTGTAAAACCTCTAAGATACCATTTAAGATTTTGAAATTATGCACATAAACTCTTTAGTACTACAATGAATTTCTTCTGTTGCAATCATAAAATCCTACAGTTAGCCAATTAATTTTTCATATACCTCAATGATTGAAGTGCATAATTTGCTGACAGAGCTTAATAGATCATTCAAACAGCTTGTTTTCATATCATCTAGAACTATCTATTGATGATCCAATGCCACATTTTAATAAATAAAATTTCTTGCTCCTTTTTGCATATTTTGCTGCTTCAGTAAATTGTTTAATCATTATGCTTGCCAAGTTTTACTGACTAAGCGATATACTTTAGCTCTTGATTTTGCATATTTTATTGCTCACATTACATATTTTACAGATTTATGCATAGTCTAGATTGTTGACAAATTTATCATACATTACTAATTATCAAGGCCAAGTTATCTATTGAGCATTATTTGTTTGCATAATTTGCTAAATGAGATATATATTTAATCACAGTCTGACAATTGCATGATAATATTTTTCAAGTATATGTTATTCACAAAGTTTATTGACTTGAAGAATACTAATCTTCCTTTCATGAATTTTATTTGGTTTTTGTGCTTCTAGCATTTTGCTTTTAAAATGTTTGCTTGAAAAGTGATTTTGAAAACTAAATCAATTCAAAAGACTCTATTACTTTAGAAATAAAATAAAATGTAGGATTGTAACTACTGTGTATTGCATCTCAAATGATTTTTAATTGTGTGATGAACCTGAATTTTGCAGGAAACTTACATTTTATTTACAACAATGTTGGTGGGAAACATAGACTGTGCTCTAAAAAAGGCCCACAGACTGAGTGACTTAACCAACAAAAATTTATCTTCTTCTGGTTTGAGAAGCTAAAATCTTCCAAGAACAAAATCAGAATGTTTCATTTTTTCCATGGTCTCTATCCTTGTTGCTTTTTTACTGTTCTCCACTTCATTATTCTTCTATGACTGATTCCCTGGTATCTGTTTGTCTATGCTAATCTTTTAAGGAAAACAGTGAGATAAAAATTTAAATTAATTTAAATCAATTACTTCTATAAAGATCCTATTTCCAAAAGTAGTTACATTCTGTTGTCCTGAGACTAGAGCTGGAACATATGAAAATTTAGGTAATTAAATTCAGTGCATAATACCTACTTTGTGCTTACTTCCATGATGCATTTAAATGTTTTTAAATTATTACAATAATAAAATGCTATAGAAATGGCATGATATTAGTTATAAATTAACCTTTGTATCGATTTATTTGCTAATATTGCAACTTTTCTCAATTTATTCCACACTATTTGATCATATAACCTAAACAAAATATTTAATGGAATTTCAAGAGTGTTTGGTACATGAGCTATATTTTTATCATTATTTAATTCTTAGATGGGTGAAAAAATAGCAAGTATGTGAAAGGAATTTTTGTTTCATAGTTATACTCTACTGTAAATTTTATATAAATTTACATGTATAAAATTCATTGATATTAATGAGAAGAATTTTGATGTACAGGATTTTGTATGTACTCATATGCATCTTCATTACTAGATTTTTAAATATTTAAAATATAAACTCACTAAAATAAAATATATGATGCACATTGAAAATAAGCCCAATCTTTAGAGTAATCTAAATATACCCTTTTGATACTGTTTCTTCATTGCAATTAACAGTGCAATTCATGTTAGTGTTTTTACATGCCACTTAAGAGTGCCACATACAGGATTTTATCATTTTCTGGAAACTATTTGAAAATGAATGTTTTTTTTTCTGTGTTTCATATATATTTTGTTCATTTTCTGTGGTCTCTGGAATTTATTTGTTTAGCATGCAGATTTACAATAAAAGTTAAATTTCCCCTAGTTGTAAAAATAGCTTGTTTTCTTTCATATGAGGGTTATCAGAAATTAGGAAAATCTGAAATATTCTCATTACAGTTCCATGTGGCAGTACAGAAGGAACGGAAAACAGAAGGAGGTTGTATTTGCTGCTCCAAAAGTGCTCTGAGGTCTGCAGCTGAGCTGTGACAGCCTGCTGCAACCTCACTGATAGTCCTCATTTCTAAAAGGTGACCTTAACTGGACAGTGATAGTGTTCTCACATACAGGGAAATGTAGCAGGTTTCAGACATGTTGTATACACTGTTTCTACTTCTTAGAATATATTCATCTCTTCACATGAACAGCTTCTGTTTATTTTTCAGATTTAAATATGAATATTTGTTCCCTTCTCAAACATCTTAAATTAATCAAGTAGATCCAACTTTCTACTGTTGTATACAGCATACAATGAACTGTGGTTGCACAGTTAATAGTCACTGTATCTCTTGTTTTCTTATTGAATGAATATGGTAAACTAAGTTACACAATATACACAAATATGGAAATATCTTATTTTGTAATCCTATAAGAGGTGTTGATAAATGATTTCATGTGCCTGTAATCAACTGTGTACACAATACCAAGAGAAATCAAAATATTAATCTAAGTACATCACTATTAGATTGAACTACTTTAGAAATTTCAAATTGGGTTCAAAATAAGGCAAAACTCTGGACTAGCACATAACTCTTTCAACCCAGAATCAGATATTAGAATCCCCAAAATCTGCTTTCTTGAGCTTTTTAGATGTTGCCTCTTGCAGTAATCTATGTGTCCATTACCAAGACTCCAAGCTAATCCTAGATGTAATTTTGCTGTAGTAAACCTGTAAGAATTTGCACATGCCCTGTTATTGTTCAGCTTTTGTATACCCATTGTCAACATCCAGCACTTTGCTCTCCCATAATTAATGAGATATTTATACCTACATTTGAAATGTGCTTGAAATATGAATTTCAACGTGCTTCCCAAGAATTAACTTCTTTTCATCAACCTGGTTATATTAATTATAGTCTCCTTATCATTTAAAAGCAAAAGGTTTTATTCATTTAAACTAATCTGTACTTTCTTTAGTTCTTCCAACTCTTGTCAATTGATTTTACTTGTAAGGATTTTCTTTCACTATTGTTTTATTATCATCAGTTCCATGAGGAAGTAATCTTTATCCATTCCATGTCATTTTGAAATAATTTGACTATATACACTTTTCGTGTTAATTTATAAACTTTCAGATCTATCACCAATAGTTGTACCTTATAGATCATCTGTACATTCCTCACCTCACCTCAATGTGTCTATTTTGTATATACTGACTTTTCTTCAATCTTCATTTTATTATTTAAAAATAAACTTAATTACCAAGCTCACAAGATATATTTTCTTTCCCGCTCAATTTCTTTGACAAAAGCTACACTTTTTAGTTTGAAAGACAATCACTGAAATGTTTTCTGAACATTTTCATATTTGTCATGTACAACAGAATACCTGACACTGAGTGCTTATTACAAATGAAATAAATTTATTTTACCTTTTTTTCCTGAGGTGTGGGAGTTCAAGATGATATCACTGTCTCTACTGAAAGCCTATGATACAAAATAACATAGCAGAAATGTGGAAAGGCAAATAGATATTTTCAGAAGAGAAACATAAATGTGAAAGCTTGTTTTATAAGAGGCCACTTTCAAGATAACTATTTCAGTCCTACAAGAATTAAATGAAACCCTCTTATATTCACTGCCTGTCAGAGATCCACCACTTCTCAACACTGTTAACTTGAAAACCAAATTTCCATAGAGTTTTAGAGGATCCAAAGCACATTCAAATGGTGGTGGTTTTTTCCTTCTCCTTACAATGTTATCCTGTCTTAAGGAGAGAAAATACCACATTTAACTGTCCGCCTACTGTAACATCTGGCATTGTACCTTACAGAAAGAAAGGACTGAATTAGTGCCTGGTGAGCATTTAAATGGTAATATTTGGATAGTTTATAAGCAAAAAGAGGAACAAAGAAGCTATTTTTCTGACACTGTTAGCTGACTTATTTATGTTTCCTAAATTATAAGTAACATATTTTAATTGATGACTTATAAGTATATATTCTTTGGTGTGTAAAATGTTAAATGAATCTAATCAAGTATTTAGTTGTTAACATTTAAGTTTGAAAAACTTCATTATTATTTCCAAGGTCTTTTGAAACATGAGAAGTCAACTGGGCACTGTAACCAACATTGATTGGAAGGGAGCAGCAATGGAACAGTTTAACTAAGGCATATAGGTTCTACTTTACCAGAAGTTTCAATGGTCTATTCACTTACATTTTTTTGGCCTGGCCTGTGTAAACATTTAGGGTTTTTTTTTTTTGTTGTTGTTGTTGTTGTTGTTGTTGTTGTTTTTCCTTTATAACCTTGGTTTTAGTGCCAATAAAGTTTACATACACAAATCCACCAGCTATGCCAGTCAGCTCCACAGAAGCAGAAAGAAGCTGATAGCAGTAAAGAAAATGAAGAAATGCAGTGAAAAAGCCATAAATAGGGAATGCATTAGGCTAGTGAGGGAGAAAGGTGATAACTAAGGTGAAGAAAATGTATTGAGCAATCACATGTATTATTATATTATTCATTACCTTAAATATAAGGAATATCCTTTAATTCCTTCTACTGAAAAGGCACAGAATCAATGACAATCAAAAAAAATTAAAAAAAGAAATTAGAATATCTAAAGCCTAGATTTAATCTTTAAATGACATTTTCCACTAAAAAGGAATCAAAGTTCACTGAGGAAATGGATTCTTTCAAGGATAGTACAGGAACATTTTCTATATAAAACTAGAAAAACTTGTTCATAGAAAATGTACCAAGAATTGGTGAGATGCAATCTAGGCCCACAAGGGTTTCTGCTGCTTAAATTTAGAACAATTTGAGCATCCAAAAGAAAAATGATGATTATTACTCATTGGGGAAAAAAAGGGAAAATTTTAATCCATGCTGGATATCAACTTTCAAATTAATTATTGGAAAGTAAGAAACAACTAACCTTACAATGGATAATACTTACTGCAACTACTATGATTGGTCAAAAAAATTTTTAAAGATTAAAATAAAGAGCACATAACAACGCAGGTCAGAATAGAACAATTTAAGCAGCATAGTATTTCACCACAAGACAATCCAACATAACAGTAGCTACCATAGTGTCTCTTTCCTTGAAATATTTGAGTATACCTCCCTACACTATAGTATCAAACATAACAAGACAGTGTAAAACCATTCAAGAGAATGAAAGTATTACAGAGTATTTGTTCTTCTGTCTCCATCAGTTTTATCATGTTGTACCTTATTGGATTTTATTATACGTGATAGTATAAACAAAATGTTTTATAAACAAGGAGATATTATAGTAACCATTGTTCATTTTCTGTTAGTTGGTTCTGAATATTCTGTTTGGTCAAAATTAACATAAACTAATGATACTAATTGATATCTGCCAATAAGCGTGAAGCATTAAAAAAGAATGTGTTATGTTATCTGAAGAAATAGAAACAAGAAAGGTCAGATAGATATATAGTGAGGGAATTTATTGGGGGAACTGAGTCATGTTATAAATATGACTATAACATGCCATCTTTCTCTAAATATCTTTCCTTTCTTGCAGGTAGCATGGCTTAGTTCAAATGTGAAAGACTTCATTCAAAGGAAACTCACAGCGTAACTCGCAGTCTGAGGTCAAACGCATATATATATATATATATATATATATATATATATATATATAAGTCTACTTGGGGTAAGTCCTTAATTTCAGAGGCAGAGAACCTGGGCATATGCTGTTCAAAGGCAAAAGAAACATGAATCAGCTTCAAGAGAAAGGATCTATTGTTTCTGGCCTCTGTCTTGTTCTGTCTAGGCCTCTAGGCAGCTGGGGTAACTCAGTTCACTGAATCCCTTGTTATCTTTTCTAGGACGATCCCTACAGTCACGCCTGGAAATAATGCTTAACCATCTTCCTAGACATTTCTTCATTCGGTTAAATCAACACATGCACAAGGAATATGCTTTCTTCTCACCACACATGCAGTTTATGTGGAATCCAATTAATGTTATATTAAGCTAAATCAAGGAACATTACAAAGTCACTGTGCTAAAATGCATAGAAGTATCAATGTCAGGAAAGTCAAAGAAGGCCTTAGGGTTGCTTCTAAATCCAGACTGAGAGATGCACAACTAAATTTAAC
This sequence comes from Cavia porcellus, assembly GCF_034190915.1. Classification (NCBI taxonomy): domain Eukaryota; kingdom Metazoa; phylum Chordata; class Mammalia; order Rodentia; family Caviidae; genus Cavia; species Cavia porcellus. The sequence continues at coordinate 32,611,121 of NW_026947497.1, forward strand.
AGGTGACTATGTACTGTCCTTTTCGATAAAGGAAACTTTGGAGACAATCAATGAAATTTGAACAGCATTTAAGGGTAAAATGAAAAAAAAAAAACTGTTGACAATAAAAATTTATGATGTTGATGAGTATATGATTATATATATATATATATATATATATGTATGTATGTGTATATATATATATATATATATATATATAGCTTGCTAAGCATCTAATTGACAATATATTCTTGGATGTTGGAGAAAATCCTCTGTGCTATACTTTTATGTAAAAGTATAAGCTTAATGTATATTTTAAATTATTTCAAGTAATTTTGAATAGTCTATACAGTGCAAATAAAAAGTAATAATTTTTGGATGTAAAGAACATTACATCAATCGTTATAGTCTCTGTACAATTTAAATAAGAACAATATTTGCTGAGTTCACACTAGCTTTTGAGTGAGGATAAACAGTTCCTTTGTAACACACTTTCAAAATTGGCAGTGAAGCTTTCTTATCAAGAACTACATCAATATCACACAATTAAAAATAGCAAAAATAATTTTATTGTTAAATAAAAGAAATGGACACAGGTAAGCCCAAAGTGAAATGATAATACAAGGAAAGTCCTTGGACCCCATAATGTGATATACCTGGATTATGCTCATTGCCTTTGTATTTATCTATGGAAACGAGGGCAAGTTGACTAACTATTTTGAATCCTGAGTTTACATTTTGCAAAACAAGAAAAATGCAATCTGTCACAGAGTTATTGTGAGATTAAAGGATATTATAAACGAAAATGGCTTTCATAGTACTATTGGATTTATACTTTTCTGCTTAAAATGGATATGAATTATTGATTAACATTCATTGCTATAATCTACTTGATAAATAGACTGTACTTTCTCATCAGTTGCTGGACTCTGGAATGCTACAACAAGAAAATTGAAGATTATGCAGTGTTTCAGGAAAATTATACTCTCTCAGAATAGGCAATTCAAGTATATGACCTTAAAGCTGTCTGCTGATTCTGTGAGTGCTCAAAAGTAAGAGCTGAGCATATAATACAATGTTCCAGAAAATTCAACTAACTCTTACACTTTTACCCTACCTATGAGGAATATGCAATTAGTCTTCATTTTTCCAAGAGCTCTGTATTTGGAAATTCACATATTTACTAAAATGTATATGTAAATTTCAAATTAGTACTTGCAGCATTTGGTGGTCATTTGTAGTCACACACAGTGGGAAAGAAAAAAAAGAAAAAGAAATTCAGCTGTCTCTCGTGCTCAGCTGAGGTCTTAAAAAAAAGAAATACTACCTTCTTATTTTATCTTTTGTACCACAGAGAAAAAAAGTTCCATAGTCTTTTCCATGCTACTTTTATCACATATTGCTGCTCTTTCTTGATGATTTTGCTGTTTAAAAAGGCCCCTAAACACCATTTTGTAGTTCTGTACATGCAAATAATAATAACAATAATAATAACAACAACAACAAAAAACTGTGATGTGCTTTGTGGAGAAAATATGTGGATTGGATCAGCTTTATTTTGGTGTGTGTCTCTTAGTCACTTTTCTGGCAATGCTAAGACACAGTACCTGACACCCAAAGTGAAGGAAGGAAAAGTTTACTTGGCTCAGTTTGTAGAGATTTCAGCCTAAAATCAGCAGGATTTAAGTCAGGGTGGCATGACAAAGGGCCAAAGTTCATGGCAGCAAAGACAGCAGAAGCACTAGGAGCAATCCTCTTTTCCTTCTTCATATTTCATGCAGACTACCTGTCCTTGGGTGTATGTAGTACTCACACCCTTGATCCTAGCACTAGACAATGAACCTAACACAAACTCTAGATTCAGACACCTCAGAAATGCCTGCCATCCCCTTCTGCCAGCATGAGACTTTGTGGGGACATTCAGATACAAACCACAACAGTAGCCCATACTTGCTTTTAGTTTTCATTTTCATTAACATTATATACAGCACATGATGATTACATACATTCCTCATGAGGAATTGGAACATGTTCAGAATGCATCTTTTGCATTCCTTTCTCCTCTCCTCCCTCCACCTCCATCTCTTGCTCCTTTTCCTTTGTAACTCATACTTAACAAATATTTTTAATAACCAATGAAAGGTGAAATGAAGAGGCTATTTTATTTTTCAATATTTGGTAGGTAAAATATTTAAACCAAATTAGTCTTGAAGTGATGTGTGTTCAAGAAACTCAAAACACAATGTATGTGTAGAAAGAAAACCACACTGTTAAGTAAAATTTTCCCACAAATGTTTGCACCAATAATGTTAAATGACAGGAGTAAAACTGGGCCTGCAGTTGTTTGTGCATTATCCAAAAAGTGAAAACCCACTGCTACCAAATATAAGGAGTGTAAACAGAAACAGTCTTCCTCCTCCGCTAAGTTTGGAGCCTTTCGTGACTACTGTATACATGAAAGTGCAAGCCAGAAATAAATATCAACACACAAAAAATGTGATCTTGCACCCAAAATTATCTGATTTTATCTACATGATGTAAAAAGAAGAAAAATTCTCTGTAGGAAACATATCTGCCAATTGCGTTATACATGGATTAAAATATCCTAATCTGAGATGACAGAAATTATCGTCCTGGAGTATTGAGTTTCTCACTGAGACAAAGGTCAGTGTAAGTGTTCCCAGGAACAATAACAACTTCTTAAACATCCTCAAAATATAGAAAATAGAATTTGAAAAAATAAAGCTCAATTCCATACAGCAATGAAATTTTTTTTAATAAACATCAATAAGCAGACAAATTGACTTGGATAGTTGCCGATAGTCTTCGTTTTATGACATTGAATTAAATTATATTGTAAAAGCTATTACAAATAATGTAATATTTACAGTTCCAGGAATTAAAAAAAATCTTGTGGAGGAGCACTCTTCAATTCATTATAGTACTTTCTCTGAACTCCAAATTTTAACACAACTCCACTCCAAACACATTCGTCTCCTCTCAGTATTCCTTTGGTCTCAGCTCAGTAACTGTATAATGGTCCATATTAAGTTTAGGCACCGATATTACATTTCTAGATGTAAATCTGAGAATATATAAAGACCTCGACTCCAAAGCACCATGGTTATATTAAGAATCAATGATTTTGCTTTACCTATAAGAAGACAATAAAAGGGAAAGAAAGAACTAAATTGAAGGAAAGAATTGGAAAACATGATAAAATGAAGGATTAAAATGATCCCAACACACCAATTAAAGATCAAGATTACTAAAAGAAGTAAAATATTATAAATTAATGTGTTTTTAAAAACACAATCTTCGTTCAAGTACAGTTTTGGTAGACTAAAATTGAATGCTAAAGAAAGAAAGCTGTATGGTTACAGTAAGATCATGGTAGCAAAACTATGCGAAACAAGGAACTAAAAAGAAAATTATGAGATGTGATTAAAATATAGAATTAATGCAAAGAAAGGATTAATGCTCATGCCATAGGTTGTCCACTGAGAAGAAAGGGTAGCCAGTAGGAGCAGCAGTGCATCTTACCCTAGTTAAAGTGCTTGAGAAGTTTGAACTCCTTGAGTGCAGTCGGTCAGCTGTGAGCTTTGGCGGAGAGGTGTGTTTTACAGGATGCTGTAAATCATGAATCACAAACAACACGTGTCATTGGATTTGTGCAGTCATGCTGCTTCAGATTGTAGCTGATGGAGAAATGTCATCATGGCAGAGGATACCTGCGTCCATGGTTATAATCCTGAGACCAAGTGAGCATCGCTCAGCTTTCCTTGCATGAAAACACGTGTCCGTCAGAGTCAAAACTCAAGGTGATGCTGATTGCATTTTTCAACCTTGCTTAGAATGATATGAGCTGAGGTTATATGCAGGAACACTATGGTAACTTCTGAATACTACGAAGTCTTATTTGAACATTTTATGAAGCAGTGCACATAGGAACCAGGCTAAGAATGACCAAATTGTTCCAACCTCCACCATGAGAATGCTTCGTGTCACATATTGTGTCTGGTACTGCAGTTTTTCTCAGATAAAAACATCAAGATGTATCTTCATTCACCTTATTCACTCAATATGGCGAGATCCAATTTTTGGCTCATTCTCACTTTCAAAACAACTACGAAAGGTAAAACTTTTGAATGAATACAGCACATAAGTCGACCATGACAGTGCAAGTAAAGGCAACAACAAAAGATCACTTCCAGAATAGCTTTAAACATTGGCAAGAATGATGTGATCAATGTGTTCAAAGTGACTGGGATTACACTGAGGAATGTTAGTGCAATGCATCTTGTACTAGAAAAAATATAAAATTTCACTCTATTTTTGCCACATAAAATGCCTTTCACTCCTACAGGATCAAAAGGATTTTTTGACAAGATAACATGACAATTCTACAACACTTTAAAATATTTGAAATGCAAAAATGATAGCACTAATGGGAGAAAAAGATTCATTTGCTGCTCTCATTTGGTATTTCAACAGTTCTCTTGAAAAATGGCGCAAAGACTAGTAAAAAACTCGGCAAGTGAATGCCGCTTCCAGGATGCAAATCTTAAAAATGGGGCACAGAGAGGATATTTTAGCAACCTAACACATACGTGTGTGATGATGTGACTATGAAAATAGATTTAAAGAGGAAAGATTAAAGGAAAGGAGGAGAAAGAGAAAAGAAGAAATGAAAGAGTGTGACAACGTGAAATGGAATACAGCATGCAATAATATCTATTCTCTATCTATGTCTTCATAGTTATATGGAAAGTACATCCTTTTTTCACATGAGTACAAATATGTACTTGTTTTAATCAGATTATTCTATATCTGTTAAACCATTTTAAGCCTAAAAATCATGGGAAAATTTCCAGAGTGATCCTGGCAGAAAATGGCACAGTGTGTGCATATGGGTTCATATTCCTTGGAACTAGATGTGTTTGGAAACGCAGAATTTTTGGAAAGAAAATATGGTGCCTGTACTATAGACTGTGACAGTATTTCTAACTGTATTCTGTGTGGGATATCCTAACCAAACAAATGAATATTCACACAGGGTCTTAAATAGAGTCATGCTAAACAGAGTAAAAAAAAAAAAAAAATGAATACCTTCATGTTTTGCCTCTAGCTTTATCTCCAAATAAGTTCAAATCTTTATAATTTATTGACTTTTTAAAAGCAATCAATAAATACGATAGTATCTAAGAATGGAGTGAAGATGCCACTGTGGATGAAGCAGAAAGAAATCAATTTTGAGGTCCAAGCATTCTGATGATCTCAGAAGCGGCCTGATGCTTCAGGCAAGAGAGGTGTGCGGAATGATGACTTTGCCCCACCTCTTTTGGACTGCAGAATACAAACCAGGCACAGAGCCACATTTAGCTTCTTGATCAAATCCTGACACATCCTCATTACAGGTGTTCATGCTGCACACTCTGGGAAGCAGGCGGTGTGAAGAGAGCTTTACAGATGAACTGAGAGATGTACTGTACCGAGTCATTTGAAGATAACCAGTGTGTGAATATTCTATTCTACCAATGCAGAGAAATAGCAAAATGGAACAACTGGCTGTGAACATGCTGCAGTGGCCACACATAGAGAAGCAAGCACAGTGATATCTGTGGTCACACACCTTTCAGGAATACTGTGAAGTAAGACAAGTTAGCATGGCTGGCTTCACTTCAACTTCATCAGAAGCATTTAAAGAAGTGACGGTAATTCATACATACTGGTCATGCAAAGAAAAGCAATATGGATTTTTTTAAAAATTTTTTTCTGTCTTTTTGAGAAAGGATTTCACTATGTGGCTTAGGCTCGCCATGAGCTCACTTTGTAACCTGGGCTGGACTTGATCATGCAACAATTATCCCGCCTCAGCTTTCCAAGTGCTGGGATAATAGACGTGCACCTCCACACCCAGCTTGAAAAGTAGCATTTCTTTGCAATCATTTTCTATGAAACTTACATCCACCCATTTACTATCATTCAATACTGGATGGAAGTATAATACCAAAGGCAGTGTCTTATTCCTCAGATGGCTTTGCCATTGTCTTCTCTGATTTCCATTGCAAGTGGCTATAAGAAAAATGGAATTTAGAATGGATGGATGTTAAGTTAGGTGCATGTATATGCATCCATTCATTTTATGTAGCAATTTTCATAAATACCTGACATTTCACAACTCTCAGTTAACAACCTAGTGTAGTGTTTCATGATGATTTTACATTTTTACAAAATATTAAAAAATTATAAATATGAGTAAATAAAAGGACTATCTGTTAAAATCTATATGGTGAAATCAGAAAACTAGAATTTATTCCAATGTTGCCATTTTTGAATCCCAAATTCTTTGCCAAGTTGCTGAATTTTTTGAATCAAATTTGCTGCTACTGGATAGTTATTTGATTTAATACTGAATACTGTGTTTTAATACTGAATAATGATTCTGAAAATATGCATAAAATTTGAAAGCACTATGGTTTGTTATTCATGCACTTATCAAACATTTGTTGACCCCTTCTCCATTAACTGCTTAGCATAGCTACTTTCTGGAGTTTGTGAGACATGAAATGGGTATTTGAAGAAGGTGGCTGGTGAGGGGCAGGTGAGGTATAAATGTCTATGAAGACTCCAGTAAGATATGTAGTTCACATGCTGAACCGTCACTGATTTTACAGGGACACATATGTGAGACAGGGAGAAGAGACTGGGGAAATGAATGTGCTGTTATTTGTTCAATATCATAGGAAATGAAATATACACATATGAAGAAAGCAGATAGGGAACACCAAATTATAAATGCTCTTGGACAAAGAGTAACTTCCAAATGAAACAAATGAAAGAGGTAAAGATGTAGGGGTGAACATGAGAAAAAATAACTAATACGGTTTAGTCTTAAATTTCACAATTAAGTTATGAGCAAAGAGGTATAAAAATAAATGTACTGAGAAAGAAGTAAAGATTAGAAATGATTAGCAGAAGACTTACTATAGCACAATACCAAAAACCCTTTATAACTCAATGCATTTTGAGTTACCTCTTTTAAATTTTCAGTATTATTTGTGAATATTATGCATTGTAATCCTTTAATATAATAACAGTCACTCGAGATATCAGCACAGCAATTAAGGTAGGTTATATGGACATTATGATGAAGTTTGTCAAAATACTTTGCCTCTGCAAATTTCATATATGAAAATTAATGTCACGGTCTTTAATGTTACAGGTACAGAGAGTTTCATTGTCTGTCTATTCAAGTCTACCAACCCCTAACGAAACATTTCCATGCCAACTCTGGTTAAAGATTTTAATATTTTGGGATTTTGTAACAGCATTATATTAACACTGTTGAAGTCTAAGCAGAGCCTCTGGATCAATACTTCTGTCACAAAATGTATGAATATTGAAATTAATTTGTGAAATAAAAGTAATACACAGACTAATACCGCCATAAAGTAGCATGAGAAAATATTTATACTTTGGAAGTGCAAAATGGAATTGTAGTTTTAAAAACCATAAAAACAAGAAATAATCTGTATTGCTATTTAATATTATTCATTGATTTAAATATTAATGTAGATTTACAACTATTCACCTCAGAAATGACTGTGATAAACTCTATACTGAAAAGGAATAAATTTCAGAGTAGCGTACATAGAATAATTTTATTTCTAAAAAAAGCAGTATGCTCATATCTGTATTTTGTTGTAACTTAGGAATAAAGGAATTTGTATGCAAGAAAACTGTTGTATAGTATAATTTTTAAACATAGAATTAATTGAGTAAAGTAAAAAGTAAAGCAAGACTTCTGGTTTCATCAGACTTTTTAACTTCACACACTTGACTGATAACAATAAGGTTATATCCACATAGTTTATAGCCAGTAAGTGCTGTTGCTTTAAATTCTCTATTAGGAAAGTAATTCACAAATATGATTAATATTTGCTGCAGAAATTTAATAACCAATAACACTCTAACAGAGCACCTAATTGTATAAGGCAAATTTATGTTTTTTTCCTGATAATGAAGATTAATTTAACTAACAATGAAGATGGCAGTTAGATCCAGAGTTATAAGAAACTAATTCTCTCTTTGGAAGAATTGTTTAGAAAAATAACAAAAATAAAAGCTCAGAAACAAGTTACATGAGCCTATTGTTTTCTGATATACAATTTTAAAAATAAAACTATTTTAGTTGATTGTTCTTCACTGAATACAGCTATGAGATTTCACCATGTCTAAAGTCAAACTTTTTTTATCTCACAAGAAAACACCTTTGATATATTCAAAAACAATGAAAAACTGCTTCAGTGAAAGTAGCTTTTCAAAGAAGCTTCTAAAAAAAGAAACATGTACTTTTGAGAATGTGGCCAAATAAAATCATGATTTCTCAGAATCATGAAGTTACCTAGTCCAGGAAAGAGAATTTTTAAAAAAAAGTGTTTCTTTCCATTGAAAGCATAGGTTTTGGCTTTTCTTTCTATATTTAGTCTATAGTTGATTGATTTTCATATTACATTCTACAAGTGATAAATGGTGTTTTTTCTTATACACATTTTTTTGTTAAAATCCTCAGAGAGGTGCTGACTGTATTATAAATGTTCATAGGGTTATCAACACCTTACTGATATATTTGTTCACTTCTATGTGCTTTGTATTCTGAAAAGAAACACGTGCTGGAGGAAAATGAGAAAGTGAGAGAACTGCATAGACAGAAAAGTTTCAATATAAATTTAAATAGAAAAAAGCACTGGACAGATAAAGATACTGACTACTTCCCTGCTGTGTGAACTCTACCTGAGTGCTCTTGAGTCAAGTCCCATAGATTATGAAACTAAAAAGACCTTGTAACCTCAACTATATCTTATTGAAAGGTGACTCGGCCAGACAGGGTCGTGAATATGTACTCACATTGTCATTGAATCATTTTGAAACAATCCTACTCATAATTTTAAGAAATTGGAGAAAAAATAATTTTTTTTGGAAAATCACAGGTGTTAAATGTGTGACATCCAGATGTCGCTGACTCCCAGCTCATATGGTGCCTTGAAGGATTTTTTTTTTTTCTGAGAGCTTTCAATATACCAAGCATGGCCCTAAGCATCTTTATACCAGTTCACTTAATCTGCAGTACTGAAGTACTAAGGTATCACTGCCCTGATTTTATACATGAGTAAACTGAGACTTGGAAGAGTTAAACAATGTCTTCCATGGAAATTAGGCTTTCTTTTTGTTTTGTTTTGATTTTGAAGACATTAACTTTGAGAACAGTTTTAGGCTTGGAGTCAAATTGAGAGGAAGGTGCTGAGATTTCCCACACATCTTTAGCCCCACACATGCATTATCAGGATCCCTGCCCATTTTCAATGCCTGCACAAAAGTGATACTTTGGCTGCACTGAAAAACCCACACTAGCAGCCATTTGCAGACTGGGGTGAGTGGCCGCACCAGCAATGAAGTCCAGTATGGTAACCAGTGCCATGCGTGGCCCTCCAGTGGACTGGTAACAGCCAGCCCCAGCCTTTCGTGGTACAAGAGCTGACAAACAAGAAGTACCACTACCTTCTGACTCCCACCTCTGTAAGCCACAGGCTTTTCTGTAGAAACACACACTGTGATGATAGTTATGGAGGTGAAATGCAATTGGATGCCTGTGGTGCTTTGGTGTTTCACTAACATTGCAGGCCTAGGGCCAGTGTTCTGATCATAGGTTCAGAGGGTATCGATAGGCAGTGTGACATCTAAAGAGGATCTCCTTCTGAGGGTGGCAGCCATTGTTGATTCCCTATGGTCTCATTTTGAGGACTTATATCATTTCCATTGTTTTTTGGGTTGGATTTTACTCCCTTTTGTTTTGTTTATGTTAAATCTGATGGCAAGAGAAGCTATTTCAAAGATAGCAAGATATATTAGAGTATCAATTTTGGATTTACTATTGGCTTGATTCGAAATCCTTTACTGCATTCATTGTTATGCTTTTATTGTTTCTATTGCATTCTGTTCTGTTTGATTTTTATTATGTCTGAAGTTATTTGGAAGACATCAAAAGGAATTATGATAATTATTGTTGATTTCATAATCTTTTGAGTCCTGTATCTCTTACATTGATTTGTTTTGAATGGTTTTTATTCTGTTTTATCATCTTTAAAATAAAATAATAAAAAACCCACACTAGCTGATTATTATGAAAAAAAAAGTCTAAGGTTTATAGTAAGTTTGTTTCTGTGTTGCACCATCCATGCAGCTGGAGAGGTGTCCAGGATTTTAACGCAGGCATCTCTGTCATTAGAACTTACACTCTGAAGTGCAGAATGTATGAGTGAGAGAAAATCATTAAGATCGAGGAGTAAAGTATGTGTATGAGAGAAGGAGAGGGATAGGGAGAAGAGGGGAGTGGAGGCAGGGAGAAAGGAAAAGAAGACAGGAGGGAGAGGAAAAAGGAAGGAGAGGGCACAGGACTTGAGTGGGGAGTCAGAGAAGCCTGATTAATCTAAATTAAGACACAGCCTGAAAGTAAAGATATGTCTGTGATGAGAAACCTTCTTCTAGCTCAGTGCTTCTAAAGCTGGCTACACACTAAGAATCCCAATGCTCTCACTGTAACCCACACCAAATATGTAAACCACAGTCTCTGGAGATGGGAACAGCTGGAAAATTTCCCAGGGATTTCAGGGTGAACCACAGTGAGATCCTGGATGCCAGAACTCTCCTTCAGTTGCACGATGTTTTATTATTCTGCCCTGTTACACATATTTAGAAATGACGAGGCTGTATTATTCTCAGTGGTCTCAAGTTAATGAATAATTTTGGAATTAAGAAGAAAAAAAACTGGGCATTGTGGTACATGACTGTTATCTGATTATAGACAGATGAATCAGGTGGAAATATAGTGGCAGGCAGACAGGACTGGGCCCTCCAGAGAGTTAGTGCAGAAGAGGAGAACCCATCAGGACTGCGTCAGGAGGTGCATCTGAGGAAGGTGAAGTCGCAATGGCTGGGCTTACATGCTTCCCTAGGACACAAGCAGAAGCTTGGGATCCTTGATAGCACCCTTTTGAAATTTTCCATTATCTCCTAAGAGGTGGGACATCCTCTCCCACCTACTAAAATTAAAACCACAAAGACTGGGATTAAGACTACTGATACCAAGACTGCTAAAACTAATACTAAAAACACAATTCACACCATAGATTACCCACCAAAATTAATGACTCATGTACCCTTGCTACCAGTGGATCAATACTATTTAAGCAGCTACACTTGCAATCATATTGGTTAATCTTGACGCTTGTTATACCCATCTCATGATTTTGCTCTATAAAACTTCCTTTGAGAAATGGTATCCTTGGCAACCCATTTGGGAATACTGCTGTGTGGGGAACAGGAACAGATCCTGAATTCCTGTGTCTCATTCTTTTACCCCAATAAATTTTCCTACTCTTAACCTCTGTTGTTTCTTAGAATACATTCTTCAATTTCAGGGAACATAAACTCAGAGTATCTGACATCTAGCATCTCCTCTGTATCAATCTCAGCACTTGAGAGGCTTAGTCAAAAAAATTCTGCCAGCTTGAGACAAACCTGGGCTACACAGTACATTCACAACTGACAGAGAGAGAGAGAAAGTCTGAGAGAGAGAGAGAGAGCGAGAGAGAGAGAGAGAGAGAGAGAGAGAGAGAAAGAAAGAGATAAGGAAAGCATGATTTTCTTCCTTAGTACATCAGGATTTTGTTTCTAACATTAATAATGCAATAGTTACATTACACAATATTATCTGTATTATTGTACATTTTTCCATTCACTTTTCTGTGCTTCTCTTTGTATTTCAGATGGTATAGCATTTAGGGACATACCTTTAGGCTCTCTACTATTTATTGGTTGTGTTCAGTCTATTTTATGTCTATTACAGTAGCTTTATCTATTATAGTGTTTTTATTTTTAACATCCACCATTTATTCTTAGTTTCCATCCTTTCTACAATACCTGTTTGCTCTTACAGTTGTCTGTCATTTTCTGTTAAATCTTTATAAACTAATCATAGTAGTTTGACATCTCTGTCTCTGTAATTTTGAACCCACAAGCTGTGGCTGACAAAGGGGAAAAGAAAGCAAGAGGATAGGGTGAGGATGGACAGGAAAACAGAGGGATTAGGAAACGAAAAGAGAAATCTCCAAATACTGAGTAATTAAGAAATAGAAGTTTAAATAGTCCATGCATATAGGGGAAGTCTCAAATAAAATAAAATAAAATAATATGAATGAAAATTAATTTGTAAAATTAAAATTTTGGGGATATAATTAATTCAATACTGAGAAATTTGTAAAATAAATGTTTCAATTAGATTATAATGGAGATATAAATGCTCAAGATATAAATGCTCAAGCTTTGACCTCCAGAAGCTACAAAAGAGGAGAGAAAACTACTTAAACAAAAGTTATATAAAAAGAAGTCACTAAAATTGAAAACAGAAAAGCAATAGCCAATATTAATCAACTGAAATCAGTCAAACGTAAAATTAATTAAAGAGTAAATTGTGGCTCATTCATACAATGAAATGTTGTTTTTTAATAAAAGCACAGAAAATGTTTACTATAGCAACTTGGATGATCTTGAGGGTGTTGCATTGAACAAAAAGGTCAGGCTCAATATGTGAAGCGTAGGCAAATGTTTTAATGTAGCACTTTGACATGAGAAAATTTAATTATAGGGAACAGGTCTGTGATTGTTGGAGGTAGAGTATTATTATGCAGAAGTGAAAGAGAATGTGTTTGATGTGTTGGAACAGTTTGTATCCTGAATCATATGTTGATTATACAAGCTGAAATATATGATAAAGCTTTCTAGAGTCATTACACAACTCACTAAAAGAACACTTAGAACAAGAAGTAAAGCTTGATCCTCAATTTGTAAAACTCCACTATCAACTTCCAGGCTTTGATAATTGATCATAATGATATAAAATGTTGTCATTGGAGAAAAGAAGCTTAGAATTCTCTGAATTATTTTTAACCCAATTTTCAAAATAAAAACTTTCAAAACAAACACTATACATATTTTTTTGCACAGATACTCACCCAGAAGGAGAAAGCTATGTGCAGACACAGATATGAGGTAGCCAAAGAAAGCTAGAGACTGTCTGCAAACCAGCAGAAACTAGGGAAGGAATATTCCTCACAGCCCTCTGAAGGAATCCACTCTGCTATAAAACAATGAATGTATCTTGTTTAAGCCACTCAGTTTGTGAACTCATCCGTAGTGATACAGGGGAACGAAACTCCCAATCTACTATATGTCCAGTAGAGTTTGTGTTCTCTAAAATTGAAGAATGAATTTTAGAAACAATAGAGGTTAAGAGCAGAATATATTTATTGAGAGAAAGAAAGCTCTGTCTGAGACAGACAGAAGGGGTCCTGAGTTGATTGCCAAAGACTTGTTTTTTCTTGGGATTATTGTAGAGTAAAACCACAAAATGAGGCAGATTTAAGATGAGGAGAACAACGGAACTCACTAAAAGAACACTTAGAACAAGAAGGTGGGCATAAGGTAGTACACAGCTATGATAATCAATAAGATTAATTGCTCAGATAAAATTGATTAATCAGGGATGAATGAGGAAGCAAGTCATGTAAAGAAGCAGGCAGACGAGAGACTTCTGGGAGAACATGGCGGACAGATAGCAGCAGGTATGGAAGCTCTCTGAAAGACCCAGCTTAGAATCCAGGAATGGTGCGGAGTGAGGAATACTAAGAGAGGAGAATGCCCTGCTGACCCAAGAACAAATATGACTGAGAGAAACCAACTAGGAATTCAATCCTGGTGCTATAACAGGAACAGATAAAGCCCCAGCGTGGAAGCTGTAGCCCGCACCATTGGAAACCACGATTTGGGTTTCCATTCAGCAGGGAGAGAGAAGCAAGAAAGCTCTGAGAACGGGAATAAGTGAACGGAGTTGAGAGCGGGATGGGCAGGGAGCTGTGCATCGACCTGTGGTGAGTGAGAGAAACTGGGACTCTTCCATGATCTAGGAGGCTCCAACAGAGGACATTGTGGGACCAGGCAGACTTGCTGGAACAGGGTGCTGTAGTGGCTTCAGTCACATATCCCCCTCTCAAGCAGGATTGGTGAGCAGTGCCTAGCTTACGTGACGCTGCTGGCTGACACCCAGTAGGCTAGCACAGCCCAGGTCCCAGCGTCTGAAGGTGACCTGGAGGGGTGGGCCCCGCATAGGCTGCCCAGTCTGTAACTCCTTGGTGCACTGCAGTGGGCGGGAACACCTAGCTGGGGCAATTCAATCAGACTGTGGCCAACAGGAAAGGAAGCTGGTCTTCCTATATATGCTTGCATATATAAGGAACAAAGAATATGGGAAGAGGGAACAACAAGAAAGGCCCCTCAGCCCCCAATCCTCAGAAACAGGCAATAGCAGACATGGCAACAATAGACATAATGCGCTATCTCCAGAGCCTCGTAGACGAGTTCAGGAATGAAGTTATTAATGACCTGAAGCTAGACATAAGTAGAATAGTTAGAGAAATGCTAAGCAGCACCCAAGAAAAAACAGATGGTGGAATGGAAGAACAGAAAAAGAGGGGAGAATTGTTTGATGGAGAAAATAGGGAAAGCATAGAATACATGAAGCAGGTTCAAAGAGATTACCAGGAAACTAAAAACTCTATCGAAAGCTGGCATAACAGCTTGAAAGAAAATAAGGATAGATATCTGAACTGGAGGCCAGATTTGCAATATGGGAGCATGAAATGAAAAACTTCTTAAAAATAACAAAGAAACAAACAGCAATAATACAAAGACTAGAAGATGATAAGAGGATCTATAACTTAAGAATTAAGAACATGAAAGAAGAGGTAGGGACACAAATAAATGAACTACGAAAGCTACTTGTAGAAATAATCCAGGAGAATTTTTCTAATTTAACAAAAGATACTCAAATGTATGAAGCATTCAGGACCCCAGCCACCTACAACCTAAAGAGAGCTACACCCAGGCATATAATAATCAAAACACCAGAAATCCAATATAAGAACAGAATGTTAAAAGCCGTCAGAGATAAGAAACAGATCACTTACAAGGGAACACCCATCAGAATTACAGCAGACTTCTCAGCACAAACCATCAAATCACGAAGAGCGTGGGGGGAAATAATTCAAGCTTTGAAAGATAATAACCTCCAGCCACGATTGATATATCCTGCACAACTATCCCTGGAAATTGATGGAAAAACAAGGTGCTTCCAGATAAAGAGGAGCTAGGGGAATATGCAACCACCAATTCAACTCTACAGAGAATACTGCAGGATATTCTAAAAAAGAAAAATATGAAGAATCAAGAAATAGTGGCAGAGAGGCCACAATGAATGGAGCAGAAAACGAAATGAAGAAGCAAACTGACAACTAATGACATAAAAAGAGCTCAACAGAAATGAGGCAGAGAAGATTGGATGATAGGAACAGCTATTTTGGAGAAAACGACATCATAATAGGTAATGCTGCTTTAGTATCATCTTGTCTTGAAGTCTCTTCAAGTTTTTGCTCTTCTGTCTCCACTGGTCTTAGCATGTTGTATCTTATTGGATTTTATTATATGTGATAGAATAAATAAAAACTTTTATAGACAAGGAGATTATACAGAAACCATTGTTCATTTTCTGTTAGTTGATTCTAAATACCCTGTAATACTGTCATTCTCTTGAATGGTTTTACATTGTTTTGATATATTTGATGCTACAGTGTACGAAGTTAAACTCAAAGATTTCAAGGAAAGAGACAATATGGTAACTACTTTTATGTCGGGATTATCTTGTGTTGAAACACTATTTTGCTTAAATGGTTATGTTTTGATTTGCGTTGTTTTGTTGTTATGCCCTCTTTTATCTCAATCTCCATTTTATTATTTACTTTTTTATTTTTATCCTTTTAATTAAGGGAAAAATAAATAAAAAATAGTAGGATATATTATAGTAACCAACTTTGATTTACTATTAACTTGATTTGAAGCCATGTATTGCTCTCACCATCTTGTTTTGACTGATGTTCCTCTATTGTGTTTTGCTTGATATTACCACGTTCTAAAGTATAGGCAACAGCTGTGAAGATAGTGGCATTCATTTTGATGCCCATTCTGGTTGACTTTTATCTACTTTTGAAGACCTGTCTCTAATGTTTTGGTTTTGTTGGTTTCGTTCTTTACTGTTTTGTTCAATTTTATTATAACTGATGATATAGGCAATTCTATTAGAGATAGCGGGAGGCATTATGGTAACCATTGTTGATCACCTTGTATTATGTTTTTACATTATTTATTATGTCCACCCTTTTGATGTGACCGACTCTGTTATGTCACATTTGGTTTTACTCTCTTCCAAAAAAAAATAATAATAATAATAAGAACTGTGGGCGCAATAAAACCCAAAATGTGTAATAGTCATTGTACAAAAGAGAGGAAAAGAAAGTGCTCTAAACAATATAACTGCATGTATATTTAAGTGTAAAAGATAGACAATGAAATTACTGAGTTTTTTTGGATCATTGAACAGAACTGTTTGGTCTCACTGTTTGAATGTCCACTATATAAGCTTTAATTTTGTAACTTGAACAAATATTTCTAAGATGACAATATGTAATCCAGTAACTAGTGATTTCCTAGTGTTTATTTTTTTCTGAAATTCTGTATAACTTGTACCCTTTTTCTGCTTTTTTTTTCTTTTTCTCCTTAAAAAAAAAAAAAAAAGAAGAAGAAGCAGGCAGCCATACAGAACAATGATTCTTTCTATAGCAGGTTGAAATAGTGATTCCTGGCTTCCCCAGGATGATTGGGTACTATTTAGAATATCAGTCTTTAGGATATAGATGCATTCATTGGATCTTTTGTTTTGAGGTCTGGTATTCAATGAAGGTGTCTGTGTTCTTCCAGTTGCAAGGTATCTGGCCTTCTGCACTAGCTCCTTTGAGGATCTAGCCCTGTCTGCTTGCCTATTATATTTCTATCTAACTGAGTTGCCTGGAACAATAGAAAAGTGTCCATACAGTGTATGAGACAGATTTTTGTAATTATACTTCTGGCCAAACATTGGAGATTTACTTTTTAGTAATATTAGAAAAGAAAACCTGTGTAATGTGTGGAAGTCCACCTTTGTGTACATGGGCTGCTTTAAAAAATCTGCTGGGTGGCTGGAATCACACAGTGCTTATCTTCTCAAAGCTCTGAAGTTGAAATCCTAGTTCAGTGAGCAGCATAATTGTCCACTTGTGATGAAGCTTTCTTCCTGGCTTACTCACTGATTGCTTTTCTGTGTCCTTGCAAGATAAGCAGAGGAATGAAACACAGAAGAAGAGAGAGCACATGAGAGACTTACCTTTGGTATTTCTTTTTATAGCATTCATTGTATCACGAGAGCCCCAACTTCACATCTTTACTGTCATGATACCATCTAAACCTAATTATTTCCTAAAGGTTTGACTTCCAAATATTCTCAGCATTTTGTGTAGGGTTTCAACAGATAAATTTGATGAATTTGATGAATTTGAGGGTGTGCAGAGAATTCTCTCCATAATAGGTCCCACAGGCAGAGCTGAGTACAAAGTGAAGATGCAGAATATTGGGAGATTTAATGACCATTTATAAACTGAAAGGATCTACTGTACACCACATTAATCCCCAAAGAGATATTAACAATGTATGACAGCCATAAACTTGATTTGATCCTTCCTGCCAGTCTGGGATTAATTGGCTTTCATGTCTCAGCTACCTTCTCAAATTTATGTCTATTATTGAGGTCCTAAAGCAGTTGCCCTTTTCAGGTTTGCAAAGCCTCTCTTTCTCATTTTATCTATTCATCATTTTTTCCCAGCCCATTCTATGGATCTATATTTTTTGAGTAAAATATTGATAAAGGATGCCAACAGCATCCAAGAGCACCGAAGTCTACTTGATACAGGGGTGCTTCCCAAGTTACTGTCAGAAAGTTTTACAAATTGCTTTGCTAGTGTATCACAGACTCACCACTATCTCAGCCACTTCTTCTCAGTCACTAATGTGATGCCAGAAGGTTCTGATGTTTGTCAGGGGAGAGACCATAGTCCTCTAAACTAATACCCATACTCATCTGGAAAGCCTAACTTGTGCTGAGATAACAAACTCCCAAATCTTAGAGAACTGGAAATAGCAACAAATGCATTTATTTCTTCTACAAACCAGATGACAAGCAACAGCGAGGCCAGGATCTCTGCCCAAGACACAAACAGACTGTGTCTGAGGGAGGGCTTGTTACCTCCGGTACACTATCTGGGACAACAAGCCAATTTGTTATGGTCCTTAAAGTAAGTATTTGATCCTATTTTAGACCTCACATATATTCTGCATTTTTCTTCCTCTTCTTAAATTAAAGAGAAAAATAGTTATTGCTTGATCTAGAAATAATAATATAAAATAAAATTTAAAGCAAAATAAACAATGTGAACACCAACTAAGAAATCTATATTGCATATTTAAGTTGCTCCTATTTTGTTCAGTAAAATCACAGCCAGTTTCTGAAAACCAAATAGAAATCATTTGTTTCTGTTTTACTCTTCTTTTTCTCCTTTTTATTTTTTAATTTTATTTAAGGAGAAAAAGAAAAACAGAAAAAGCATAGAAGTAATACAGAATTTCAAAGAAAAAACAGTAGGAAATCACTAATTAATAGATTACAAAATTAAAGCATATAAAGTGGATATTCAAACAGTGAGACTGCAAACAGTTCTGTTCAATGATCCAGCAAAAACTTAGCAATATGGTTATTTATCTTATATGATTAAATATACATGCAGTTATATCCTTTAGAGCACTTTCTTTTCCTCTCTTTTTTACTATGACAATTAAAAATTTTGGGCTTTATTACTCCCATAGTTCTTATAATTTTTTTTGGAAGAGAATAAAACCAAATATGACATAACAAAACAGAGTCAGTTGAATCAAAAGGATGGACATAGTACATAATATAAAAACAGAATACAAGGTGATCAACAATGGTTACCATAATGCCTCTTGCTATCTTAAAAAGAATTGTCTGTATCATCAGTTATAATAAAATTGAGCAAAACGGTAAAGAACATAACCAGTAAAACCAAAACATTGGAGACATTACAGGATTTCAAAAGAAGATCATAGTTAAACCAGACTGGGCAAAATAGTGAATCTGATAGTCTGCAAAGTTGTTGCCTATACTCTCAAACTTGGTACTATCAAGCAAAACAGAATAGAGTAAAATCAGTCAAAACAAGATGGTGAGAGCAATACAGGGTTTCAAATCAAGTTAATAGGAAATCAAAGTGGGTTACTATAATATATCCTGCTATTTTTATTTATTTTTCCCTTAATTAAAAAGATAAAAATTTTAAAAATGAATAATAAAAAAGGAGATTGAGATAAAAGAGGACATAACAACAAAACAGCACAGGTCAGAACATAACAATTTAAGCAACATAGTGTTTCACTACAAGACATCCCGACATAAAAGTAGTTACCATAGTGTCTCTTTCCTTGAAATATTTGAGTGTAACTTCGTATACTGTAGAATCAAGACAATGTAAAACCATTCAAGAGAATGACAGTATTGCACGGTATTTAGAACCAACCAACAGAAAAGGAACATTTTCTGTATTATCTCCTTGTCTATAAAATTTTTTGTTTATATTATCACATATAATAAAATCCAGTAAGTTATAACATGTTGTTTTGAAGTCCCATCAAGCTTTTGTTCGTCTGTCTCCATCGGTCTTTACTCTTCTTTTTAAACTAAACCAAAATGACATTTATGAATATATCATTAAAAATAAAACTATGCACTGAACACCTGGTATAGTAGGCACTATATAAATATGTAAATGTTATTACGCAGTTCTCCTTGGTTTAAGAAAATAGGATCAGCATGAAAGTACTTGATTAATCTGCAGTTTCAGCAAGGGCTGGCTAACCTTATGGGAAAAATAGCTATATAAATAAAGTTGGCATCATCTTTTCTTATTTTCCCATACAGAATACTCTTCTGCCTTTCTGCCTCAACACCATAAATTCTGCGGAAGCATAACTGGTTGCCCCAGGAAATTATTGTGGATCTGTTTTATAAATTACTTTTATGCAGTGATCTATTGTTAACTTCTGGTATTTCCAGAGTAAAATGTATTTGGAAAAAATGTCCATCTTCTCACATAAATCCTCAAGAATATAAAGAATTGTTATATATAATTCTTGTTTATGTGTGAATGTTTTTAATAAAAAAACCCTGTGATACCAAAAGAAAATAAGTCAAAATAATAAATGAATAGATAGACAGACAGACAGATGGAGAGAAGATAGTAATACAAGTTATATTCAGGGTGATTTTTGTCCAAGAAGGGTAAAAGAGAAGGAAATTGACTTTCAATGTTTAATAGCATGACTGTTTCAACTAGCATGACTGAACTACTTTCATATAGAATTTTTCAGTTTTATGCGGATATAATTATCAGTAAGGTATAAGTGGGTAAAATGAAGATTGGAAACTGAGGTAGCAAATTTAAGCTTACAGAGCTAAAAAGTTTTGAAAAGGCATTCAAACCTACTCTTCTAGAATTTTTAAACATTTATTTCTACTCTAACATGCTATCTCTCAGCCTCTAAAACCATGTTATGTGAGTCATTAAAGAGAGGGCATTTTTAAACCAAACATCTTCAGATCATAATATGCACCCTCTTAAAAATTTAGCCGGGAGACAGACTGTGAATTTATGTAGGAAAAACTAAAAAGGCACCATTTTCATTTTCTCTTGGTACTGTAACAAATTATTACACCTTTCATAGCTTACAGCAACAGAAACTTATTTCTTTTAGTTTGGTAGGTCATATTTCTATGTAGTGGGCTGGATTTTCTGCTCATATCTCACAAGGCAAATATCAAGGTTCAGCAGAGCTGTGTTGCTTTCCTTAGGCCTTAGAAGAGAATCTGTTTGCAGATTCATTGAGACAGTCACCAAACTTCTATACAGTGCAGCTGAGATGCAGCTTCCGAGCAGGCATTAGCTGGGCCCAGCCTCATGCCCATGCAGCCTCCCCTCTACACGTGCTTGGTAAACCCCTCAGGGGTACAGTACAGGACACGACCTCCAGCAAACACCTGAAACCTCATATAGTACATCACCTTTTATACAATATTTTTTTCTTACATCTAGGATCAAGTTCAATTTGTAAATCAGGTATGGTTAAAGATTAAAACTGTAACTAATAATACAAAAAATTATAACAACAGCCTGCAATAGAAGCTATGTGAACGTGGTATTTCTCTCAAAAGACTGAAAGCAAGTATAAATCTTCAGAGTATGGTGACTGTCCATAACCAAAAACACAGAAAGAAAGAGCAGGGATGAAGGAACTGAGGTATGCGACCAGTTCCAGATCAGAACCAGTAACAGAATATGGAACAATTTGCTTCGCTGGGCTTTATTGGCCTCTCATTGTCTGCCCCATGACTTTTACCTCTAACTTCATTAAAAGTTGTCCACTTCGAAGCATGCCTGTGCTAAGACCGTGCCAACTCCAGTAACCAAGGATGATGGCCCTATCTCAGATTCCACAATCTGAATCACATCTGCAAAGTGACCTATGGTGTATTGGCAGGTTCCAAAGATGAAAACATGAACAACTTTGAGAGAACTGTTAGTCTACTGTAAATGATCCCATCAACCTAAAATCCATAAACTGGAAATCTTGATATTTTTCTCATTTCAAAAATATTACCAGGAGTCAGAACTACTCCCTTTTACATTATAATATCAGAGCTATTCTCATGCCTTTTTAAAAACTTTTTACATTAGCTTACCTAGTTATAATCTGTACTCATTTAAGAGAACTCAAAAGAATCCTGACATTTCAACATGTTCAAAATAGACAACTATATATTATTTCAATGAGTTCTTTCATTTTCTAATTCATTTGTTAAATTCTTGGTTACAAATATTATCATTATTGTGTGGTCTTTACTTCCAAGTATGTCTCAGCACCAACTTGTTGATGCAGTAAGTGGAAAGGAAAGGACTTGATTTGTACTGTTATGCTTTTATAAATGTAAATTTTAAACATAATTTCTAAGGGCTTGTGATTTAGCTCAGTAGTGTGAGCACCTGCGTGGCAAGCACAAGGTCATGAATTCAATCCCCAGTACTAAAACAAACACACATACACACACACACACACACACACACACACACACCACATAGCTTCTACTTAGTCTGAAAAAACACACATCATGAAGCTGACCCATCTTTATTCTATGAATAAAGGGAATAACACAAGTGTAATATAATAAATGCCAGAAGACATTGCTTTCAAAAATAGCAGATTACTAATTGACCTTTCTCTGCATTTACCATACTATATATCATGTCAGCAGTTTGCTATCTTTCTGACATGTAAATTCCTTTGAAATGTGTATGACATTTAACTGGATAGAGTTATTTGGCATTGAATAATTCAGTGTCATCTCTTATCCCCTCTATTTTAAATGGTGGAAATAATTTTTATTAGCAATGTAAAATTTAGATGATACATATTATATTTGGCTAACGTTTAAATACATGAAAAATTTAGAAGAATCTACTTTTCATTTGTCAACCTAATCAAATAAGGAATATGAGATTGAGATTAGAGAGTTGGTTAATTCATATAATGAAATATGTTTACTTTCTGTTTGCTCTTTGAACTTGCTTGTTCTCATTCTCTATAAATGCTTCCCTCTTTAACCTTCTAGTACCGAAATAATTATAAGAAATCATTAATTGACCTGTAGACAGATATCCTAACTTATTTCTTTGCTTTATGAAAAACTTCCAAATTATTACATATTGACTGTTTGTTTTAATCTTCTGTATTCACTTATACCCTTTTTCCTAGAATTGCACTGAAATTTAACATTAATGTTCTTCTGTCTTTTACTCTCAATAATTTGCACAGGTATTATCTTCTGATAAACTATACGTATTTGTTTATTTAAATATTAACTTATTCAATACTTTTCAGTCATTTACATACAACTTTTCTAAAATTAATACCTGACTTATGATTTTTTCATACTTATCTGCCATTACAAAGTTTTCAAAATTGTACATAATTCTCATAGCACTTGTAGTCAGAATTTACACGAAAAATGATTTAATATAAAATATATAACTTATAGGATTATTTTATAATATTCACCCAATGAGTCAAATGCAAAACGGTCTGAGAAATCTTTCTATACACTAAATACTCAAAGAATCGAGCTGATGCTCTAGAGTCCCTGATAATGACTCATGTAAGTCTGTATCAAGGATCTGTGCTGGGAAGGCCCAAAGGTCAGTGGTGCAAGCCAGAAAGTCTGTGCCAGCTGGGTGAAGGATCTGCATTGGGGCCAGGAAGCAGTGTTCAAAGGACCAGAGCTACCACAAAGAAAACTGCAACCATCCTCAAAAGCAGCACGATCCATACCTCCCATGATGAGAACAGCAGAATTCATATCAGGAAAGCCAACACAACAAGCTTCTGCAGGAGAATCAAGAGCACACTGCCTTCCCCTCCAGTTCTTTTTATGCTGTTAGCAACAATCCTCGGCTGGGCTCTTCACCCACCCAGCACCATACTGATTCATTCAGCTGAGTGCTACAAATTGACTGTGAGTAAATCCACCACACTACTGAAATGTTCTTTGTGTGTGTGTATTTCACAAACTACCACACACAGAAGTAATAAATTAGATGAAAGGAAAATTGAATTACTAAAGTTAAATTTAAGCTTTTTTCTCAATTTTTGTAGAGACTAATATGAAAATGAATATTGGCAGTGGTGTAGCAATGTGGTTGAAGGCACCAACTCAGTCAGTGATTGAAATTATGACTTTAATCATTGACCACACTATGTCAGGTAAATTAATACTGTGAATATTCTATTTTAGTATGAAGATTAATAACTGCACATTTAAAAACATTAATTGAATGTTAAACATCTACACATTAAGTATTCCTTTCCACTTGAATGTATGTATCATAAAGAATTACCCTAATGATTTACATGAATCTATTACTTAAGAAATAGAAAAATTGGTTTCCCCAGAAGAGGAAAAAAGCTTTTCTTACATAGTTGCTTCTGATGCTGTTACTTTTTAAATTCAGGTTCCCTAAAACTGGGAGATCCAGTCTTGTATTCATATTATCTTGGCATATCTAGCTGGAATTGCAAAAGCTTTTTATTCTTAATTTATTTCTTCAAACTAGGTTCTGACTCTAAGTAATGTGTTCTGTACGGATTTTACTGAAAAATTCTTGGAGATTATTTCAAAAAATAAATTATCAATTAAATTTATAAGAAAGAACAAAGCAGGGGCTGGGGATTCAGCTCAGTGGCATAAGTGCCTGACTTGCAAATGTGCGACCGTGAGTTTAATCCCTGGTATCGATTTTAAAAAAAGACAAAAAAGAAAAAACAAAGATATTCATCATAATCATATTTATGTTAGAATTAGAACATGGAGCTGAGGTACAGCTCAGTGGTGGAGCGCTTGCCCTGCATGTTAAAGGTCGTGGGTTCCATCCCTGCACTAAAGAGAAAAAAAGAAATGCCAAGAACAAAAAAAATGAATGAATGCGTTTTGATTTATGCATCAAAGATGGATTTTTATTAAATAGTGTTTGTACTTGTTATCTTTTTGGTAACTTCACTCTTTGAGGAAAGATAAAATCATGAAATCTATAACTGCCCCAAACTGATTTGATTTTTATCATCAGGCCAGTTGAGCCCAGGGAAATAACTGCCATAAATATAATGCTTTATAATACAGTTTTCCAAGACAAGGTGGAGAAAGAACGTGACATATTCTGAACTTAATTGGATGTATGCAGGGAAACAAGTCAGAAAGTAGAATGCATGAATATAATATACTTATCTGCTTAGATCATGAATTAAGCATACTTTTTGAAGCATTTTCTAGTTAGTACATTTAAGGAAGCCAGTACAGTACTTTTTGCTAAATTGTGCTATTTATGGCTTGTGCTTAGATGTCCCCTCAAAGCCTCAAGTGATTGTAGATGAGAATTTTTCAGAGGTGACGGGATCTACACTGCGTGATGGATTCATGGTGCAATGTTAAGATCAAGGGCACTAAGACTAGAGTGTGAGTGCTACTCTATTTGTCCTAAATTGCCTGGATAATATGTGGGGGATAGAAAGAAGGTCACCCTGCCTTTGTTTGTTTTGCTGCTTTCTGCCCTCTGCCTGCCATGAACTATTTCTCCTCTGCAATTCCTTTCTGTGATGCCACCCTGCCTTGGAGCCAGCTGACTATAGACTGAAATCTCTACAAACTGTGAACTAAATAACCTTTCCTCCTTTCACTTTGAGTGTCAGGTATTTTGTCTCAGTAACAAGAGAAAAGTAACTAAGACAGTGGTCTTTTTCTTCTTTTTTAATTAGGCTGGTTTTGTGAGGAAGAAAATGTACTAGCTAGAATATACTTCTTTAATCAGGGATTGGAAAATGGTAACACGCAATTGTCATTCATTTTTTGTCGGTGTCGCTCCCGGCCGGCAGGAAGAACACACGACAATATCTGGCAGTGGCTAGGCTCTCTTTATTTTCCTTCTCCGCACAGTCTGCCCCGGGATTCTTCCCGGCCGTTTTTTGGCTTGTTAATATCTCGCCACAAATACGATTTCCTTGAGCATCATAGACTGATCTGCAATCCTCTGCCTTACGTGGGCCCTTTCTGCATCTCCCACAGACGCCATACGATCCCTCGTTTTTGGGGCGGGGCCTGGCGCTTGTGTTATTCGGGCAGTCGCGTTTGATATGCCCTGGGTCCCCACAGCTGAAGCACCCCTTGGCCTTGCGCTCTTTCCTCGGCCCTCGAGGGCCCTTTTGTTGTACTGCCGCGGCTAGGAGGGCCGCAACTCCTGAATGGGAAAGTGGCCCCCCTATTTCTCTGCATATTCTGATCCAGGCGTTAAGGTCCTTATTCTTATGTGGGGCTATTGCTGCTTTACATTCTTTTGTACACTGTTCAAAAATTAACTGCCTGATGAGCGGACGAGCCACATCCTGGTCGGAAAATATTTTATTGGCAGCATCCTGCATCCTGGCCACAAAGTCAACGAATGGCTCCGTGGTGCCTTGAACTATTTTTGAAAGACATAGGGAGGCTGTTCCAGCACCACTTACCTGCTTCCAGGCGCGAAGCCCTATGGCATTAATTTGTTCATAAACAGCGCCGGGGAACTGGGTCTGATCATCTGCGTGTTGGCCTTCTCCCATAAGCATATCCTTATTCCATCCCCGGTTTCCCCGGCTGGCATTTCTCTCAGCCTGTTCGGCAGAGAACTCCGCGTACCAGGCTCACCAGTCTAGGTAACTACCCGAGGGCAGGCAGGCTTTTGCCAACTGGACCCAATCCACAGGGGTAAGGGGCCCGGCGGATAGGTTCTCCAGCATGGCAATGGTATACGGTGCAGTAGGTCCGAAGGTCGTAACAGCGCTTTTAAGTTCTCTAATCTGTTTTATTTCAAAGGGTTCCCACACATTACGTCCCTGGCCTAGGGCCATTTGTACAGGATATATCCCATAGGGGCCGCTATCTATCCCTGGGAATGGGTGGTCTTCATTAGACACACGACCCCCACGCCACAGCTGTCTGTGGAAATAACTTCCCGCCGGCGGCGGAGCATCATAAGATGGCGGCCGCGGTTGGGTAGAAAATGGCGGCCTAGGCATTACTTCCTGTACTGGCTGAAGAGGGGGGAAGTCCCAGGCGGCGGCCTCGCGGCGAGGGACCACTTCCGGGAACGAGTTCCAGGGCGGAGCAGAAGGTTCTGTCTCCCTCCCCTGCCAGGGGGCATTCAGAAGCTCTCTGCTTTTTCGTAAGCCTAGTTGAGCGGAGCGCAGTTCTCGGCGCAACGCGGCGAAAGAGCCATGTGCCTCCCTATCACTTGGCTTAGCCTCCCGGCAGTCGGCCCTTCTGGCCTCCCCGTCATTCAAGTCTCCCTCTTCCTCGGAGTCTGACGACTCCGAGGCTTGAGCCCTGTCTTCCTCTTCTGTACCTTTGTCCTCCTTGACGGACCCCTCTCGGGAGCTCCTTGACTGTGCCTGTTCAAACACCTTGCGAACTTCTACAAGTTCTTGAGAGCTCCCCCCGTAACTACCCTCACTCTTAGTGCCGCTACTTGGCATGTTTCCCATTTTTAATATATCTTCTGTTATTTTTACTTCTATGTTTATGTTTTACACTCTTTTATTACCTTAAGTTCTGGTGTTATGTTTCATACTCACCGCGTGAGGCCCAAGAAACCCGCCACTTACGCGTGAGGTTGAGAGGAGTCTAAAAACCCTGTAGGTGCGCGCCACCCAGGGCCCAGGTTTATCCTCTACTCACCTGTCCTGCAGCACTGTGTAGGAGAATGCAGTCCACCGCCGCGTCTCGGGGTTGATCAGTCCCCGTACGGGCCACCAGATGTCGGTGTCGCTCCCGGCCGGCAGGAAGAACACACGACAAGATCTGGCAGTGGCTAGGCTCTCTTTATTTTCCTTCTCCGCACAGTCTGCCCCGGGATTCTTCCCGGCCGAAGCCTCTACCGGTCCGCTCCCCGCGGCTCCTTTTGTGCTTCTTTCTACAGTCTGTCCTGAAGCCTCTACCAGTCCGCTCTCCGCGGCTCCTTCCGTGCTTCTTCTCTACAGTCTGTCCCGAAGCCTCTACCGGTCCGCTCTCCGCGGCTCCTTCTGTGCTTCTTCTCTACAGTCTGTCCCGAAGCCTCTACCGGTCCGCTCTCCGCGGCTCCTAACAATTTTTGTCCAGACTCTCAGTAAAGGATTGTATTTTTCAATGGGAAATGAATTAATTTGTTGTCTAATTTCTTAAAATAGAGGATACTGTATACTTTTCACACTAAATAAAACTTGAGAAACCAATGAGACTGCAAATAAGATGGTGAAGAGAAATGGCCACTAGAAATTTAGAAAGATATATTATTGCCTCTTAATTTTATGTAATAGCATTGTGTTTAGTTTATGTGTAAAATTCAATCCAGTAGCACTTAATCATGGTGCAAATTCTGATTTAATTCTCTGAGTTTCCATTGGGTGACTGTTAACAATACATTTAACAATACCGCTTTTATGGATCAGATTGGACTTGGCTTCTTTGGTTTAGCTACACTCCCACATGAGAAAAATTAATTTACTTCTTCATTTTGAGATACTTTAAAATAACATCAAAATAGTTAATGTGATATAAAAAAGAACTAGGAATTACATATTTCCACAATTTGGGAAAGACATTGATTTACCCATTCACAAAAAATAGAGCAATAAGTATAAATAATTCTATTTAGTCATTACCCAGCTAGAACAATTTGTGATATTTCATCAAACATTTGTGACTGCTTAATTCAGTTGCTATTCCTGTGTTTATGTATGCATTATTTTAAACCAGAGATCCTTTTTTACCACTCATGCATACTAGTAAACATTTGTCAATAAGGGCTTTTGTTTTAATAAAATCGCTATGATAATCTCACACTTACATTTACTGTACTCTCTTGTTGATATTGGCTTGTCCCTAATCATGAAAAAATATGTTTACAGCAACCTGTTTACAACAGTAATATCCCAAAATTCCATAAACTGTATGTAAGATTGTTTGTTTTTAATTCTACAAAATTGTACTTTCCTTTATTTTATTCTCTGTTTTTGAGGTATTTTTGAAAACTAGGCTATCCTATAAAATGTTCCATTTTTTGATATTTGCAGCACTAATTACTCTTGGTATTGTGTACCTATTCCAGTAATGCTTATATCTCTTGTAAAGTTATGTTATATCAGAAATATATTTGTTTTTATCAAGGATAATTTACTTGTACTGAGTACTTACTGAGTACTTTCTACTTCATTGTGGAATACATAATGTTTGTTTATTTCATTTAAAGATGCTAGTCACAATCAGTACCAGGCAAAGTCGTCAAACTGATACATTCGTTACAAATATTCCCATTGATCTTTCATTTAATGGCTTTCACATTCACTTGTGGCAAATTTAGTGTATAATCAAGAATTTCAAAATGAGATATAATTTTAATCAATCCTTTTACTTACATTAGACATAAGTTTTAAGAAAACATTATTCCACATAAAGTATTTAATTGGGCTAAAATATAATTTTATAGTGTACTAGTTTGTGAGGGGATGTCATGACAAATTACCCCATACTGGGTGGCACAGTTGTCGAGGCTGAGAAACCGAGATAAATCAGCAGTATAATTGTTTGATACTGAGGCATCTATCTTTACCATGTATGTGGCTTTCTCACATGGATTTTTCTATGTACATTTTTCTCTGTTTTCCCTCCTGTTATCAGGATTTGACTCTCATGGTTTCATTTAAACTTAGTTACCTCTTTCAAAGTCTTACCTCTACAAAGCCTTAAGGAGGAATGGGGCTTAGGACTCTGATTTTGGAGTGGGGACACAATACAGTCAATGAAAGAGAGAAAGCAAAACAGATCAATACTTGATCCAGGCCCCTTAATTATGAGCTTCCAAAATAATAACTTTGTTCACTAGAAAGACACACTGATGACCAATAAAGTTTTATTCTTTTCACGTGTATATGAACTTTTGCTAATAAGATGACTTGAAATAAATTTTGATAATTATTTTCATTTTGCTGTAAGTATTTCATTTTGAGCTCCCCAAAATACTACAAAATTTGACTTTTCCTTTGTATTTAGACTCTCCTTTGCATACTTTTACGTTGTTACTTATATTTTTCTTAATTCATAAGTTCTCTATTCATTAGGGTTACTCAGTCTCTATTTACCAGCTGTCAAATTGTTTTACTTAATTTTCTATGTGAATATATTTGTGCTTTATATTGTCTAAGTTATTCATCTTTTCTTTAGCTGCTGCAACAGATATGAAAATTATGATTAGGAAGTTTCTCACCATACTTAGGTTACAGAAACTTTTACTAGCGTTAATATGACATGTATATTTACCTTAAAAACTGACTCATTTAAAATTTATCTCAATGGATTTGATAAGAAATGTATGCAACTTTTTCTATTCTGTGTGGATGTTATTGCAACCAACATTATATATTAGTGAAGACTCCATTGTTGCACCAATTAACACCTAGGGAAAGCATAGACCTGCCTTTAGGAATACAATGCAGATTGTTGTGAATCTTCAGGCAACATAGGATATCATTTCTTCTACATAGACTTGAAAACCCAGTGATAGAAGCAAGTAGTTTTTTCTAGGGTAATTCTAATAGTTCCTAACATTCTTCGTCTTCTATTTTTATACTTTGAGTTGTTATTTAAGAGTTCTAGTTCTTGGAAGAAAATCATTTCCCTTCATAGATACAATTTAAATCAAATAGACTTCATTGTCATTCAGTTTCCCATCACATAAATGAATACTTCTTGTCATGAGGATTGCAAGGAGAATGATTACAATACAGGACACAGAATTTATATTACTTTATGACAGTCACCCAGAGTTAAATGTAAGAAAGTGCAGGAAATGTGTACACAACACTAAAGATCTAGAAAATTCAGCCAAGGACCTGGATTCCATAATAATGTCTTGCATGAGTACAGCTGAAGACCTAGAGCCCATGGCAATGCCTCCCATGAGTCCAGCTGGAGTTCTAGAGCCCATGACATTGACTTATTCAAGTCTATTTCATAGATCTGCACTGGAAAGACCCAAAGGTCAGTAGTGGAAGCTAGAAAGTGTACTTGAAAGTGTATGCCAATGGGATGAAGGATCTGTGCTATAGTTGAGGGTTCTGCAGTGAGTCAAAGAAGCAATGCTCCAAATAAAGACCAGGACTCCCCTGAAAAGTACCACAGTAATCCTTAGTGAAAATGAGGTCCCGAGCTCCTCCATTGTTGAGAACTGTCAAATACATATCAGGAAGGCAGCATCACAAACTTCCTGGAGATTAAATAGCACACATGTTCCCCTCTGGAGCCATAAAGTGATGTGCAAAGTAAAGACTATAGTTCAACCATTCTCAGTGACAAATTCCCAAGCTCCTCGAATGAGAATGACCAAATTCGTATCAGAGAAACTAGACATGACAAGCTCCTCTAGGAGAACCAAAGCTCCAAACAATACTTTAGAAGAACCCACAACACCTCTTGCTTTGCATGTCTCCTTTTATGCTCACAACTTTCCTCAGGTGGGCCATCCACACTCAGCACCATGGTGATTTAATAAATGTGTGTTAAATTGATCACCAGTTTTTGATTCATAGCACTTGATGATCAGTGTATATAAGGAAAGAAAGACTTATGTTGGCTCCCAATTCTGAAGGCCCCGGTCTATGACTGAATGAACCTCCTTGCTTTTGGGATTTTAACAAAACCATATATATTTCAGGAGCAAGATGAAGTAAAACTACTTGATGCAAAAGGGAAGTAAGAAGTGGCCTGGTCTTACTTTCTCATAGTGAGCTGGATACCTACCAAACCCTTCAATTAACCCTGTTAACTCCCAGTAATGTTAACCTAGGTTCCTGACCTGTGACACACTGTATTTTGGAAATTTCTAGCTTCCATGCTATAGCAATTTCCACCCTAGCCATTTGGGACACGTGAGTCTCTGAAGTGAAGAAGATGATGTTACTCTATTTGCATTGATGATTAATTCCTAGTGTTAAGAAGATTGGTGGTTCCAGTTCCATAATGAGACAAAAGAAGAGAAAGAATAGATTCTTGGGGACTCTGTATGTGACATCTGAGATTCAGTGGTACAAGTTAGTGGAACTCTACAGGAATAGCAAAACTCAATAGTTTTTAATCACCTTGTCTATCACAGAATACAAGAGCAAAACAAAATGATAGGTTATCGGAAACTGTAAGTAACAAACATGGCAGGATTAGAAGAACTGTAGTACCACACTTTCTATGTCCCATTCCCACTGGGCTCCAAGTAAATGTCACATGTTCAGAGCACAAAATTAGTCATAGTACAACATGTAAAGTATAGCTCCAAGGACTGCTGAACTACTATTTCATAACTAATAAATATGATGAAAATGACACAATAGCCTTCCTGTAGCTGTATGCCATGAAATTAGTACTGAACCAACAGTTACATTTACCAGCTATAAATTGTTATTATTATTAAGTTGTAACTCAATTACAGAAAAAAAAATATCACCAAAATAAGAACTTTTGGGAGGACAAATGAAGCATATCTCTATTGGGAGGAGATCAAAACTCCATCATGTTTTTAGGTAGGAGAATGTTAATACTGGCATTTTTTTTCATTTATTGTTTGTGGGGATTCCTAGTAGGTGAGTTAAGACAAGCACCATGGAATGGTTCAGTCAAAAATCATTCCAGGTATCTTCACACTTCAGAGTGGTGCAGTCTTAATGCTACTCATCAATATTTCTGAAATTCCTATGAAAATTGGGGGCTGATTAGAAAGATTCAGATTCAACAAATCAGCTATTCCCATTAGGCTGTTTGAGGGTAGAACTGACTTAAGTATTCAAAAAGTTGTAAAGCATGCATTCACCTGTAGGTGTACTGGTTGGTGGCAGTTACACTGTCTGCTGTTAGCATGTCGGAAGGTTTCATACACTTCTCCAAGGTTATGAAAGTTTTGACCGTCTGCAGAACAGACCAGTGCAGAGTTTGACACTTATTTCAGAAAGTATGGGCTCTTTACTATTCTGGCCTTCTAACAACTTTATGGGAAGCTAATAGGTGACCCTAAATAACCTGAAGCTTAAAAGGAGGGATTAGGATTTCTGGTGTGCTTAGATGAATCTGAAATGAAACACATAATATTTTCTATTTTTCAAATTAATACTGTCATTTTCCAGACTAAGTTCTCTCAAAGATATCATTCCATGATTTACAATTAACAAGGGAAGGGAAAAATTGGTTATGGAATTTTAATTTTAAAGTATGTTAAATAAGGTAACTTGGAAATATATCTAGTAAACCATACAACATATAAGGAAATTCAACACAAAAAATGTTCTAAACTTGAGTAAGACCTTTTATGTGATTCTCTGTGCTATTCTCAATCCAAATATCAGGAATCTATTATGCTAGTAATGTTTTTTTTTCTTTCTTTCTTAGTTCTAAATTTTTAGAACAGGGAAAAATATTATAGCACATTCAAGTAAATATATTCCAGAATATATTTCTAGGTCTATATTGTACTTACAGGTTATGCTAATCTTTTAGCACAAAAAGAAAAAAATAACAAATAATTGATTTTCTTAACATTATAGAAAGGCAAACTTTAAAATATTATTCTATTTCTCACAGATGTGATTATATTACACCCACACAAAGAATGCCAATGCTATTCTACTCACTTTAAATATAACATGAATAATAATACAAAGTTTTCTCCTTAATAACCATGAAAAAAACTTAGCTGAAAGGACTCTCTGAAGATTAAGAATGTGGTCTAGGTCTCTAGCCTAACAAGTTCTATAAACACTATGAAGAAGGAAGTCATAAAATCTATCACACATATTTTAGGCTGGACAACATGACCATCTGGAAGAATGTGGAAGATTTATTACTAAAGTGCTGCTGCTGGATGTATTTCTCAGTATTTGTCACACCTCAGTAATTTGGTCTGGAAAGTTGGTGTAATCACAGCTTATCATCCATTATCATTAACAAATTTCTAAGGTATGACCCAAGTTATCTGCCCTGCCATTTATTTATTACATCATTTACTGAAGTCCCAGGCAATTGTTCACTTACTTGAAATTTATCATAATAAAAATAAAATGACTCTAAATTATAAAAGTTTACCTATATTACATTTTCATTGTTTAGTGGTATTATGTTTGTCTTTATATCAGAATGGACAAAGATATAGAAATTATACACTTAAAGAATGAATATTCCTTTTTTATCTTTGTTTTCTGTTTTTGAGAATGTATTTTGGCTTGTTTCAACTTCTGAAATATTGGAGTCACAGGGATACATCACCACTCCAGACAAATATTGTTAATATGATGGCAGTTTACTTTGCTTTATGATCTCATTTTGTATAAATTATTAAGGGACATTTATTATTAATTACTATTACATAAGTTTTGTCATTTTTACATTATATTTTCCACACTTCTAAAAGAATATATAATAAAGTCTTAGACTGCATCTAACTTGTTCTGTGAGTGCAAACAAAACATTTCTAACAAATTTTAGCTTAATAAACCAGTAATATCCTTCAATAAGAATAGTTCCTGACACCAGGCATCACAAGATCACACCTGAGCCATGGGTTTTCTCTCTCTCCCTCCCTCCCTCTCCCCCCTTTGTGTGTGTGTGTGTGTGTGTGTGTGTGTGTGTGTGTGTGTGTGTCTCCTTGTGGAATTGTGGGTGATACTTTCCCAACAGGAAGAGGTATAAAGGTGACCCCATCTGAGAGGAAGAGGAGAAAAGGAAGAATCCTTCGCTTCACATGAGATTAGGAAGATGTATAAAATGTAGGAAAGTGGAAACTTTGTAGAAAATCACGACCCACATAAGACTGTACCAGTGCAAGCGATTAACAACAATGCAATGTCACATTTCCAGAAAATCTTCAAAAGGTACCCAAAACACGCATCATCAAATACATTCGTTTTTGAAGTTATATGAAAAGAAAAAGATTTTGTTGGCTCAATAGATAGCAATGATTCAGTTAATGACAGCAAAAGTCATCTTACATAAAAACCCTCCTCTCTCTTGTCCGCTTCACACCAGCCAAAAGGATTTTCAAAGATAAAGGCAGGTTAATTTGCTTTTTTTCTTTATATTTAGTATTTTCTTTATTATTTTTGTATTATATGACACTATTGCAAGTATTTTATATGAATAATTTTGAATTGTTGAATGAGTCATCTGAGTTTCCCTTACTATTATTATTGGTACTGGAAACTCAGGACCTCGTGCTTGCCAGGAAGGTACTTGTGCTGCTGAGCTAAATATCAGGCACTCCATTTCTTCTTATGAGGAAGTCTCCTTGATATACAAGTGCTTTGGATTATAAACATTTTTCTGGGATGCATTATATTTGCAGACCAAGATTTTACTGTCTATATCCATAAAAATAAAAATATTTAATGTGTCCCTTTTACCACAGACTGCTCTTATAATCACTAAGCATAGAATCTAAATGCTAAGAGAGATTCACTTAAAGTGTGATGAGGAACTGATAACTGATGAGGTTAGAGAGGAATGGAAATGCAAATAACCAAAAAATATATATTCCAAATTTTAGTCTGGGCTATAAGTACTGTAATTTTCTTACTTTGATGTTTTCTAACAATGTTGAGTTATCATTCTCAAAATTCTATGAAAAAAAAAACATGGATAAAAAAACCTAAATAACTCCAAAAGATTTTAAAAATCGTTTTCATTGAAACACAAAACCACTTTATAATGATGAATATATCTACACTCAAATGTCTTGTACTTCATTATTTGTTTGCTATGAGGGTACTAGGATGATGAAAACCATTGTTTCTTTCCTATAATAATAAGATAAAGATAGATTTACAGGCTATATTACACAACCGGTGTCTTGGAAAGAGTTTTATAATTCATGAAAGGAAAATATTTTAGATCTGAATTATGGTCCGAAGACATTACTTCATCTTTCACCAAGGAACAGTCCATGAAAACTCAATGATTTATTGTGCTATTCTATCCCAAATAAGACCAGACAGTATGAAACAAAGATCAACACAAGATAACTTCTAACTTCTGAAACTTTATGGTATGATATTACATGTACCTCAATTATAACAAAATAAGTAACCTTAGGATCATAAGATGTGCACAGACAAACAACCTATATATTTAGGCATGATTTTATTTTTTTCTAAAGTGGAGGCAAACAAGAATAACACCATATAAACTTTAAATGACCTAGAAGATGAATGGGATTTTGCCAAAAGTAGAACAATACAGACGGAAGAATCAGCAGGAGTGTGAACCACACAATCTAGAAAGAAATCTGCTCCTAAATATCTATGACAGAAGCAATCTAAGTACACACTATGAGAAAAATTGTTCATTTTGCCTTGTTTTTAATTAACACAAAACTGCAAGTTACAAAAGACTTACCTGAAGTGCAATTCTTTATATCCCAAGTCAAAGAACCAGTTGATTTCTTATGCAGATTTCCAGATATGCTCTCTGTATACAGTTTATACTTTATTACTCTTTCTTATTACATGGTTTCACAACACATATTCTGCATTTTGTTTTTGAAAAATGCATCACTATGATAAACTTTTATCAGCTACATTCTCCCATCTATGCAAAATAAAAATTGAGTTGACTAATTTCAGCAATGTAGTAACAGGTGTAATCTGATTGCAAACATCCTAGAGTCAATTGTTGTCAAGAATTGGAGGCATCTTATGTATACCATTGTCAATCAGTGGTGGTGATAGGAAGTAGAAAAATAAATTATTTTTTCAAAGAGTTACTGTATGCCATAGTAAATTATGATGGAAAATTTCTTTTGCTATGAAAAGATTCTTATTCAACATCAAACTGCAACACATTAATTATACGACTAATCTCTTGAACTTCTATTAAATATTTGAAAACTAAAGAATTCTAGTAACTAATTCACAGGATCCTTCCAATGTGTAAATGATTGTTTAGTTCTTACTGTACTATGCACTTTGTGGCACTGAATACTTATTTAATAACTCAGTATCATTTAAAAATTTACAATCATCAATACTGTAATTTTCTCCTTTACGATGTGTTACACTTGTGTTTCATTCTTGTTGTTTTACATATTTATTTCATATTCTAGCTCGAGGACATAGACTCATAGCTCAGTGATCATATTAGGCAATGTTAATGGCTAAAACATATCCTCAGTACCATCACACAATGAGGCTATGTGTCACTTAACAGTAAGACAAATATAATGAGATGCGTACTCAGTGAATTCAAGGTTTTGCAAACATTAGGATTTGCACTGGTAGATATAACTGAATCAGTCAATCAAATTAAAAGATGCAGTGAACAAGAGATGCATGAGACTCTGCCAGTGCATCACCACATACTCATTTTTGGTTCGTATAAAGAGGACATACTAAAATATAGATAACATGTAAAAACACACGAACCAGTAACATAGATGTTTATTGCCCTATTATGTATTATATATAATCTTATATTTGAAGAGTGTTGTACATAATTGCTCTATACTTTATAAGACTGGAAGTGTTATAACACCAGTTTACATTACCATCACCAAAAACACCAGTGAAGCACTATGCTATGCTGGAAGAGAAGCCACAGTGTCTCCTGGCAGTCAGCACTTTTCTGCTCCATCATGATCTTATGGGACCATGGTAAGACCTGTGCTCTGCCATTGATGGGAATATCACATTGTGTAGAACTATAGTTTATTTTTCACTTAAGAAACAATGTAGTTCGTGTGTTCCTGGTTAGTGGGTGGCTTTAAGAATGCATGTTCTCAACATCTTTTATGATTTTTAATATTTTAAATGTTAAATTTATTGGCACAATTTAGATATACATATTGATCACATTCATCGTAGGGAACTTGTATCTGTTTCTGACTTATCTTGATTATTTCTTTCTCATTCTCCTCCTCTGATTTGGCCACTATTCCTCTCCTTATTTGCAAAAGCTTTGTTTCCATTTTATCTTTCTTTTCTCATTTTTTTCTTTTCCCTTCCTTCCTTTCCCACCTCCCCTTCCTTTTCCATTTGAACACTTTCTGCCTATTTCATAATATGTATTTTACAATTTGATTCTTATCTACACATACACTTTCAAACACCAAAAAGATAATGCAATATTTACAAATGTGTCTCATTTATTTCACTTAGGAGTAAGACCTCAAGGAGAAATGAAATAACTAAAAATAGCTCGAAGTTATCATTCTTAAGGGTGAGTAGTACTCCACATACACAAACAAAAACAAAAAAAAATCATTTTTTTATCAATTCATTGGATGGTGGGCAGTTGGGTTGTTTCCAAGATTTAGCTATTACAAACTATGCCAATATAAAAATGAGTATGCATGTATTGCTGTGGTATGGTGCTTTTGAGAAACTACCAAGAATAATAGCTGGGTCAAATAGGACGTCTAGCTTTAGTTTTTTGAGGAATCTCATCACAGAATTTCACAGTATTTGCTTCTGTGTACACTCCCACCAAGGAAAGAGACTTGTTCCCTTATCCTGACAGCCAGCATTTGATATTTATTGGTTTCTTCATAATAGCCATTCTTTCAGCGATGAAATGGAATATTTTAGTATACATTTCTCAACTGATGAGTAATACTTCATTTTTTCAGTTATTTATTTGCCATTTGTATTTCATTTGAGAAGTGTATATTCAGTCCAGATGTCCCTTTGAAATTCAGGGTGTCTGATATTTTCAATTGTTTATATGTTCGAGATATTAGTACTTTGTGTGTGGAAAAACTGGCTAAAATGTTTCCTACTCTGTTAGATGTCTTTTGATTCATTTGGTGGTTTCTTTTTCTGGCCAAAAGCTTTTGAATAAGATGAGATCCCAGTTGTTGACACTTCATCATATTTTCCATGCAGTCAGGGTTTTGTTCATGAAATCTTTTCCTACGCCTACAACTTCAAGAAATCCACCTGTGCTCTCTCATAGGA
Source organism: Cavia porcellus (assembly GCF_034190915.1). NCBI lineage: Eukaryota > Metazoa > Chordata > Mammalia > Rodentia > Caviidae > Cavia > Cavia porcellus. The sequence continues at coordinate 32,649,797 of NW_026947497.1, forward strand.
GATGTAGTTTTACTGTTTTAGTAATTAGATCTTTGATCTATTTTCTTTTTAATTTGCTGCATGATGATTGACATGGACTTGTTTTAGTCTTCAATATGTGAGAAACCAACTTTCCCAGCACTATTTATTAAAGAGGCACGATTTATTCTTCCAGTGAATTTGTTTGGCTTCTTTGCAAGAAATAAGGTGGCTGAATGTGTTTGTAGTTGTTTCTTCATCTTGCAATATTTTCCATTAATCCTCAGGTGGGTTTTTTTGCCAGTATCATGCTGTTTTTATCATAGTAACTCTGTAGTATAATCTCAGATTAGGGATTGTGATGTCCCCCGCCTTTGTGGCAAAGAATTATTTTTGCTGATCTAGGTTTCTTCTGGTTCCAAATTAATTTTAGGAATGTTTTCTTTGCTTCTATGAGATATGTTAATGGTACTTTGATTGATACTTCATTAAATATGTGTGTGAGTATGGCCATTTTCACTACGTTGGTTCTTCCTACCCAAGGGCAAGGGACATTTTTCATTTTCTAATATCCTCTTCAATCTCATTTTTTTGAGTACTTCACTTTTCAATAGAGAAATTGTTTACATTCTTTCTCAGATTGATTCCTAGGTATTTTGTTTTTGGATGCTGTTGTAAAAGGTCTCATTCCTCTAATTTTTGTCTCAGTAAGATCATTATTGGTGTAGAGATATGCTATTTATTTTTGAGCATTGACTTTGTATACAACTATGAAACTGAACTTAGTTATTAAATCTAGAAATATTTTGGTGGAACTTTCAGTATCTTCTATGTAAAGCATCTTGTCATCCTCAAATAATGATTTAGCTTCTTTTCATACCTTTATTCCTTTCTCTCTTTTTTTATTATTTTGTTTTCATGTCTGCTTGATCTGGTAGATATTTCCAGAACTGTATTGAAAAGAAGTGGTGATAATGAACATCCTTTCTTCCTGATTTTAAAGTTAATACTTTCAGTTATTGATCATTTATTATGGTGTTAGCTGTTGGCTTGTCATAGATGGCTTCTAACAGATTGAGATAAAGAGCAAACTATTCTAATTTTCTGCAGGATTTTCTCATGAATGAGTTTTGACTTTGTCAAATGTTTTTTCTACATCTTTTGAGATGGTCATGTGATATGTCTTTGATTCTAATGATATTGTATATCACATTTATTTGCATGGTTTGGACTATCCCTGTATCCTTGGGATGAATCCTACTTTGTCATGGTGCATAATTTCTTGATGATTTGCTGCATCCTGTTTGCCAGTATCTTGTTGAAGGTTTTTGTCTGTATGCTCATTAGGGAGATTGGTATATAGTTATCTTTTTTGGCTAGCTCTTTCTTTAGTTTTGGTATCATGGTAATAGTTGCTTACAGGAATGACTTTGGAAGTGTTCCATCCCTGTCAATTTCAATAAAGAGCCTGAGGAATAATGGCATATGATAGTCTCTAATTTTTTTGCAGCACTCAACAGTGAACCTATCTGGACCTCATTTTTTTCTTTCCTGGTAAGTTTTTAATTACATTTTTATTGGTTGATATGTTTATTTAGGATTTTTATTTCTTCTTTATTCAACTTTGGTATTTCATATCTGTTATGGTTTGTGCATGGCTGCCTCCCAAAAAAAAACTCATATAGTCAGGGGGACAGGCTTCTAGAATTTTTGATTGACTCATGGCCCAATGCTGGTATTTACAGTGTACCCTATGGTGGGTAGCCTGCATACAATATAAGGAACAGGAAAACTCTTTTCCCCACACTCCTCCCTTTTTACTCTTGCTGCTTTTGCTGTCTTCTACTCTCACGCTCCTCTGCCATGCCACCCTGCCTTGGAGTCAGTTGATTATGGATTGTGTTATGGTTTGTGCTTAAACATCCCCCAAAGCCTCATGTGGTCAGGGAAGTGGGCACTTTAAAAGTGACTGGGTCTAGTGTCTATGATTGGTTCATTGTCAAGGGCTGGGATTAGCTATACGAGTGATGCACCTACCCAAGGATAGCTGACATAAAAATAAGAGAGGGAAAGAGGTATGCTTTGTCCCTTTTTGTTCATTTAATTTTTTAGGCTTACAGTCACCATAAACAACTGCCCATCCACCATGTCACCCTCCCTTGGAGCCAGCTGAGTATAAACTGAAACTTCCACAAGCTGTAAGTTAAAAAAACCTTTCCTTTCTTCATTTTGGATATTGTGTATTTTGTCTCAGCAATGAGATAAAAGCAACCAAGACAGAGGAGTGGGGTTGTTGCTGTGATTATACCTTTCCATGTGGTTTAAGAGCCTTTGGGAATGGCTTATGGGAAGAATTTGGAAAGGTTAACTGTTATCAGATGAAAGCATACAGCTGGAACGGCTTAGGCTATTCTGCATTGGAGATTCTAGTCATTGCTCTGAAGACCAGAAAACCAGCAAAGACCAGGTTCATGAGGTTTCTGCTAGGAAGAAGTACTTCATTGGTTGTTGGACTCCACAAAATGTGTGTTATGACTTAGCAGAAAGCTTGTCTGCATTTTACTCATCTACAGAGACTTTTCCTGAGACTGAGATTAAAAGGAGCAGACTAACTGATCTGGCAGAAGATATTTCAAGGCAGTGAAATGTTGAGGCCGTGGGCATGTCTGTTGTTGGGAGCTTTTATCCAGACTTATGTTGCAAATCAAAAGCAAGGATCCCAGCATGATGATTTATAGCATTGTAAATTTGTTCAAAAAGCAAACTCCAGTAAATTTTTGAACTTTAAAGGTAAAGCTGGAATCTGGATTGCTGAAAACAAACTGGAGAATAGAAAAGATAGTTTGGGGGCCTCATGGGATGTGGTGGCAGGTCTCTGCCCTTTGCAGCCTCAAAACTACAAAAATGGAAGACTTTGCTCTGAAGAGAAAGCCATACAGAGCATCATGTTCCAGAACGGTGGCAGAGGCCACCCCAGGTTCCAAAATGGTGATGGCATCCCCAAGTTCCAGGATGGCAGTGGCATTGAAAATTTGCTCCTCACATGCAGATTTAGAGTGACAGGAGAAAACCAAGGTATTGCTCCAACTGGCAGCAGACCTTGGCATCATCCACAAGGGACTTGTTTTAGGTGCATACAGAATGCAAGAGTTCTGAGGACAAAAAAGCCTCTAACCCAATTTCAGAAGGCCTGGGAAGCCAGGTGATGTGCCCATAAGAGTGATGTGTGATGTGTGATTGTGATGTGTGATGTGTGATGCGTGATGTATGATGTATGATGTGTGAAATTGCGAGTGTGAAGCCAAAGATGCAGTGGAGAACCCAGAAGTTTGGAAAAGCCAGGGATGTGGATCATTTGAAAACAAAAAGGAAGAAGCAAAGCCAGCCCAAGAGAGAAACCATGAGAAGTGCCATAGTGATGGAGCATAAGCCTTTAGAGCTCACAACCAGATTTCTTCAAATGTTGGGCATGGAACTAACTGATTTTGTTTGCCCTGATGGATTTTGAGCTTTCTTTTGTCCCATTCCTTTGCATCATCCTGTTTGTACCCTTCGAGATGGTAGTGTTTGTCTCATGTCATTGAATATTGGAAGTGTTTAATTTTGCTTTCCTTTGTACAGGATGTTATAAATAACAGTTTGCTTATACCTCAGAGGAGACTTGGGACTAGGACTTTTCAGCAATCCTAAAACTGTTAGGACTTTGGCAACTCTTAAAGATGGACTAAATGTCTTTTGCATAAAAGATGTGCTGGATTATTTGGAAGGTGGTGAAATGTTATGGCTTCTGTTTCAGTATCCCCTCAAAGTCTCATGTGATCATGGTTGACGGGCCTTTTGAAGACGGCTGAGTCTATTGTTTGTGATTGGTTCATTGTCTAGTGCTGGGATTAGCTGCTGGAATGCTATAGTCATCCAAGGTTGGATAGCTGGCATTCATTATGAGGGAGGGAAGGAGGCATGCATGTTTGCCCTTCACATTCTTGTGACTTGTGGCCACCATAAATGGTCATCCCTCAGCTTGGACACCCTGCCTTAGAGGCAGTTGAGTGTGCACTGAAATCTTCACAAACTGTAAGATAAATAAACCTTTCCTTTCTTCATTTTGGGCATCAGGTATTTTGTCTTAGCAATGTGAATAACATAACCAACGGAGACTGAAACCCCCACAAACTGTGAGCTAAATAAACCTTTCTTTCCTCAAATGTTAGATATTTTGTCTCAGCAATGAGAGGAAAGTAACCAACACACATGTATCTAAGAATCGGTCCATTTCTTCTGTTTTCCTCTTATTAGAGTAAATGTTCTCAAAGTGAGTATTGATGATCTTCTGAATTTCTTCAGGATTCGCTGTGATTTCACTCTTCATACTAATAGTATGAATTTCCTTATTTTTATGAGGTCGGATAAGGGTTTATCAATTTTAATTAGTTTTTAAAGAACTAATTCTTTAATTCATTGCCTTTTTGTATTTTTTAGTATTGTATTGCTATTCTCAGTTGCCTTAATTTCTGCTCTGATCTTTATAGTTTTCTCCCTTGTAAAAGCTTGATTTATTCTTATTTTTCTAAAAGTTACAGATTTTACATCAGTTTTTTTAGCTTGTTCTATTTTCCTGATATGTTAATTCACCTGAATAAATTTCCCTCCCAAGATTGTTTTCAATTCATCCGATAAGTTGAATCGACATTGTCATTTAATTACAGATACTTTTAATTTTTTATTTAATTTCATTGGTGACTTATTGGTTGTTCAGTTGGATATTATTTAATTTCCATGTGCTTATGGAGTTTTGTGGTTTCTTTTGCCACTGATGTCCAACTTCATAACATTTTGATCAGATAATATGCATGGGGTAATTTTAATTACTTTGCGTTTACTTAAGAATGTTCTTTGGTGTAGTATGTGGTCTGTTTGGAGAACATCCTATGCACAGCTGTGAAGAAAGTATATTCTGATGTTGTGGGTTCACACACTCTGTAATTATGCACTAAGTCCTTTGTTGATGTTTTGCCAAGTTGTTCTATCTATTTGTGACAGTGGAGTATTAAGTGCCCCATAACAACTGTGTTAGTAGTTATTTGATTTTTCATGTTAATTGATATTTGTTTTGTTTAGTTGAGTGTACCTCTATTTGGGACACAAAACAATGAGAGCAATACAGGACTTCACAACAATTTAATAGAATATCAATACTGGCTATAATAGTGTCTAATGTTATCTTTAAATTAGCTATCCATAACATAATATATAACAAAATCAAGCAAAACAGAACAGAATAAAACCAATCAAATCAAAACAATGAATACGACACAGGACTTTAAAACAAGGTAACACGGATTTAATAATGGCTACCATCTTTTCCTTATAAACAATTCTTCCCCTTTCACTTTCACAATATCTATTGTACATTTTGGACCCCAATAATGCCTTCAGTTTTCTTTATTTAATTTTAAACATAACAAAACAGAGCAACAAAATGAATTGAAACAGTGACAAGAACGTAGGAAATCTACCACAGCCACTATTGCATACTGCTGTCCTCTAAATAGTTGCTCGACATTAGCCTTGCAAAATCAAATAATGCAGTACCTCTGAATCAGCAGGTTTTTACAGAGAGGAGCAAGAGCCAGCAAGGGATGCAGCCTTCTTCTCACCTGAACCTGTGCACTGAATGGCTCACAGGTAAGGGCTTTGCTTCCATCTTAGCTCCTCTAACCTTCTTGTTGCTAGAGATTCCAGTTAACCACTATGCTGTAGCATAAAGAAAACAAAACAAACAAACAAAACCTGGAGCCTGGTGGGGATGGGGTAGTCACTTGCTCCTGTGTGCACTGGTGAAATTTGTTGCCAGTCTTCCAGAGTGTCCTCGGTTTCCCGACAATCAAAAGAGGTGAAGGACTTTATATTCTGTGTGTACTGAGTTGCTACACATTGAGTCTCTCCATTTTTTGTGAACGTTCCAGGAATGGAGTGTTTTGCTCTGAATTGTGCTCTACCCACAGGCGGTATCTCTGCAGGCAGCCTTGTAGGCTAGATAATTATTTTATAAAGTTCTCCGCCTATGATTTGCTTGATCTAGGAGCCACATTTCAGATTAGTTTTGGCATCAGCAGGTATGACCCTCCCTTTCTTTCAATGACATATGTTTTTAGTTGACTGTCTTTTAATAGCTCTGTGGCTCCTCCTGTATTCAGTTACACTGAATCTCTTCCTTAATGTCTTTTGACAACCAATTCTCAAAGAATTCTCAGAGTCCATCCATAGAAATAAAAGTTGTAGTGAAACCACACCTGAGAACTAAATGCTCTAGTCTGGAAACTGATGCTTATTATTTCTATTTGTATTCTACATGGCTACAGTGTAGAATGTAGGGGAGGGGAGAGAAACAGCCTGGGCTACGTAGCTATCTTTCTGTTAATATTGCACATTCTGAATGGTGAACTGATTTTGGCTGTTCCAATCACCTTAGTCAAATACTCATTTTTACAGAGGAACAAATTTAAACCCAGAAGTTACTGGTCCATCAGAGATATATATTATTTTCCCATGGTGTTTTCATGATCTACAACTGCTTTGTACATATGGGGGAGATTTTCAAATAAACTGTGAACCATATGAAAAGAGGACATGTTAGATGATTATAGTAACCAAGTAATAATATTGCCAATATATTTACACTTACTTATATCTTATAAAGTTTTATTTTCCTGATTCACATAACTGTTTGCTACTAAAAATCATCATAAAATGCGCCTTTAATAAGAAAACTTCTGATTTTGGTGCTGGATTTCATTAGAGGTTAGTACCCTGGATGGCTATATCATTATAATAAAAAAGCATTATTCTACTTTATGCTTTCTGCAAAATAAATAGAGGGACTATGGGAACTGTCTATACCACAAGAGCCACTCTTTAATCTGAAGAATATGATCTAAATGGAGAATGCTAAAATTTTTGAAAGCTGTGTTTATAAAATGTGTTCCTGTGTTCCCATTAATCAGCACGAACATTCTAAGTATATATTTGAAGACCTTCGCATCTCTACTCTAGCACTGAATCAGTAGGTAAATAACACTCTGCTCTGTATAAAGTATTACTAAGCTACTCAAAGAAAACAATAAGAAGACAAAATGAGTAGCATAATAAAATATTTTCATGCAGATATTTCAATTGTTAGTATCGCATCACTGTGTCTATCAGGTTCTTAACCAGAGGGACAAAATCTTTTATTTCAAATTCTGATTGAATCAATGAAGGAGGAATACGGCATTACATACACAGAAATGTTTATTCATTCAATTTCCAACTGAACACCTACTATTTGCTTGATGTAGTTCTGTAGTCAAGGGATTCAAGGGTCAATATTCATGAGTTCCTTACTTGGCCACTTAGCTATACAAACATGCAGATTAAGCAACAAAAATTTTGCATATGCTACACAAGAAGAGTGTGATCTTTAGGAGTGAATTTGTCGAGATTGTCTATTTAAGCATCAGAATTTTGATTGGTGTGGAACAAAAATACAGGCAGACAAGTACTTGCAGCAGAGGATTCCTTGGAATAAAGAAGGAGCTGTTATCAGTACAAAGGCAACCAGAAAAGCAGAGTGAAGCTAGTTTGTGCATGGGCTCTCAGGCAGTGTCATTGAACATGAAAAATAGATGTTTAAATCTTAGAAACTTTAATATGTATTTACAGTAGACTTTCATAGGACTGTAGGACATCATTAGGCTATTGGTTTCAGGGGCTTACCACTTGCAGAATGTAAAACTTTACTTTTTAAAAGAATTATATCCTTTGATGTATTGTGGATGACATATCTAGAAGTTCATAGAGTTGGTGCAAGCTTTTTGGTGGAGAATTTAAAGATACTTGTTTTGGTTTTTTGTCTGGATGTTGCACTAGAGTTTCATACAGTCATAATTTGGGCTTTTGGGAAGGGATTGAAGTACACTACCCTGATATTTATTAGTGAATTCATCCACTGATGAGTTTACACCTTACTGCGATACTGAATGTGAAGCTTGTTTGGAGGAGGTGAGTCCCTGGGATGTGGCCTGGAAGGTGTGTTTCCCCATCTTGCCTTGATCCTCTGTGCTTCCTGTCTGCCACACCATGAACTGTCTCTCCTCTGCCACGTCTCACTGCTTTGGAGCCTCTGCTTAGGGATTGGAACTTTTACAAACTGTGAACCAAATAAACCCCTTCTCTTTTAACTTGGGGGTGTTGTATATTTTCTGTCAGCTTTGGGAAAATAACTAAGATATGTATTTACATTTGTAGAATAAACTTGGCTGGTTGAGCCATGCATGACAATTATTTTAATCATAATAATTATAAGGCAATTTTAAACTCTGTAATTCTTTACCAAAAAACTAGTCTGGGTGAGTGACATATAGAGCCACTGACATAGAGAGCACAATAAACGATTAGTACCTAGAAGGCTGCAAGTTGCAATTATAAAATTCATAATAAATATAAAAATGTGCTGGATTTTGGCACATATTACATTAAGTTGAACAACTATAAATCAAAGTTTATAAGTCTTGCATTTTACTATGCAGTTGGTTATACAAATGTATTGCATTACGGGTAAGTTTATGTACCTATGTGCATAATAAAAATATGTTACATTCAGTTATATGATGATGTTTGACATGTATAAAATTGTCTGCATGTTTTTTATTTATGTGACAGTTTTAACAAGCATTTCACAAATTTTATTCTTTTATTTTCCCTCATCAACATTGGTATCTGAATCATTTGAAGGCTACAAATAAAAAGCTAATTATCGTCCTAAGATTAACATCTTACAATGCAATTGAGTTGACAGTTTATTTTTTTTCTTTTTAAAATGTTGCCCACATATTAGAAGTATTCACATCACCTCAGAGCATATTAAAGTCAAAATCTGCATTTTTAATAAGATCCCTAGATGTTTGTATGACCACTGAAGCTACACAACAATTTTCTTTCTGTTTTCTTTCTGCCAACCAAATCCATCCTCTGTTCACATTTTGGGTGGTAACGTTAATTATGATTGCTGCTCGGCCGCAGGGCACAAAGGTTGATTAGAATAAACCAAGCATGGCAATTTAATTTCCCTTGCCTTTGACTATTTATGCAGAGGAATGTAATACAACCCTAAACAAAGTACCACCACAAGAAACATTTTGGAAGTTATGGAAAAAGATGTTGTTATTCTAAATGTGTACACAAAATAAAGGCTTGGCTCCTCTGTTGCTCTGAATGTTTTCTTCCTGGAAACAGTTTCTTAGAATGGAGTTGTGAGCAGAAGACAATACCTGAGGTAAAAACTGTGTAACCTGGAGTGCATTCTAGGAACCCCTGCTCGAGGACCCCTCTGTCTCCAGAATTTTTGTTGATGATGTAATATATCCTTTCTTGCTGACTTTTTTCAGTAGGCTTCTCTGTTATCCTAACAGGTCAATGTGTAGTATCACTTACATCGACACGTTAAGCACATCAGTTACCTTATATGACCAGCCTCTAAATCCACAGATGGGACAATGTGTGTGTCACTGTGTCAGTGAATTGTGGATGGATGGAGGCATGCTCTAGAGGAAGGACAATTGTTGGCTTAGTCTTGAAATATATTTATAGCCAAATTGTCCTATGCGAATTTTCCTACTACTTAAAGATAATATTTGTTGAATTTTTTCATGTTCTCATCTGTCAGTCAGAAAAAATAAAGCAGGACAGTAACCAGATATGTATCATATTAGCTTTCAATGAATAAACTGTTATAGTTTTAGTAACTTATTTAATAAGCCAAAATTTAAATATTACCATATTTAATGTCTTACAAATACCATTCTGAAGAAGCTCAGGAGTAGTACTTAAGCTTGCATTGCTAATTAGGGTTTCCGTTTGATCTGTGCTTTGATTAAATTTACAATTATTCTTTGTTACTCATGATGAGTTAAGAACTCTTTGATAACACCCAAATCTAAGGATGCTCAAGTTTATTATTAAATAACCCAGTCACATGACCTGTACCATCCTCCAGTATACTTTAAATAATCTTTTGATTGGTAATAATGAATGTAATCTTTGTAACCAGTTGTACTGTTTTGTTGTTCAGGGAATAATGACAATGAAGTCTGTACCTATTCAGTACAGATAAGCTTTAAAATATATTTAGATCTCCATCTCATTGAATTGCCAATACATATCTCACAGATGGGATAATAGTTTGTTTTATTGTACATATGTTTTATTGCACATATGTTTTATTGTACATATGTTTTATTGTACATTTTCTTATAGAATCAGATAATACATACAATTTAAATTATATGAATGTAATTTATTGGTCAAAATGAATTCTATCTATAAAAGTATGGCAAAAGGAATTTCCAAAATTTTCCATAGAATTATTTCTGGTCCCAACAGATTTAGTTCCAGATCTGCTTTCTGTAATATCATATATTCATTATGATTTGATGTTATAATAGGTATACATGTATGTATGTATGAACGTAATGCATATTTCTGCTAAGAGTAATCTCTGTATCTACAATTTTCTGTGTAGGCTTTATATCCAAAGTTCTTGTGCTGTTTCACAAAACACTAATGATCTTCTCAAAACACTTAAATAGAATCTGTGGAGAAAGAATGTAGATGTGGATATTTTTCAAAAGTCGCCATGTTATTCACATTGGCATTCACATCAGTGTCTCGGATGTTTAGGATACTATAAAATATTCTGAGTTTATTATTACTCAATTACTTGCTGCTCTCCATATTCCAAAAATAATTGGCTGTATTTGTGTGGATATATACACAATCTCATACTGCTTTGGTTTTATAAAATATATTACTAAGTATTAACATTCAAATGCTAATACAATTATGTTACAAAGATTTCAATTACTGGGGCTGGAGGTTTAGCTCAGCGGCATAAGCACCTGCCTTGAAAGCAGGCAGTCGTGAGTTCGATCCCCGGTACCGATAAAAAGGAAAAAGACAAAAAAAAAAGAAAAAAAAAAAAAAAAAGATTTCAATTACTAATGTCCTGTTACCATAGAAGTTATTCTTTAATAATGATTCCTTGAATTTTTACTTTAAACTGTTTATTTCAAAATCACAGTAAAAATTAATTTACATTATGAATGCTTGCCATATTAGGAAAAGATGATAAAAATTAAATTATAGAATTTACTTTTTTGGATATACTTACTCTTTTATATGGAATTCTATGATACTTAATTGCATAGATATTTTCCCATCATATCAATGCAATCATTTATCACAGGAGAAATAAGAAGTGGTAAACATTGTATATTGTTGTGGCATTTCAAGAGAAACACCTAGAAACACCTGTAATCTCAGCTACACAAGAGGCTGAGGCAGGAGGATTGTAATTTCAAATCCCACCTGGGAAAATTAGTGAGACCTTGTCTCAAAATAAAAAACGAAAAGTTGTAGGAATATAGATGAGAATTAAGGTCTTGCAATCATTATTCAAAAATATACAAATCCACACACACAAAGTGACATAGATAAAATTAAATACATCATTCTGGTATATTATACAGGTCTTTACTTTAGAACATTTATTTTGGAATCCTATATATATTTTTAGCAGCAAAGTAGTCACAGTTTTACATTAATGTTTATATGAACATTTTATTTCTTTAATTAAAATAAAAGCATATGGATGAAGTTTTCAAATTTTACTGGAAGTTTTTTTTCTTTTTCTGGCTCTAAATACTATTTCAGACACTTGCGATTTAATTTTGAGAGATACAATTTATTCCTCTCCCTTAAACCTGTGTCTGATGACTGCTCCAATCCAGAGAAGGAAGTGACATTCTGTGACTTGGAGGCCATGTCATTAGAAGGGCACAGCTTCTGGTGATCCCTCTCTATTTTTATGTGCTTTGCCTGAAACTCAACTATTTATTGTGTGGAAGCTCAAGGTAGGGGAGTAGCTTTATTCTGTCTCAGTCCAGAACTGGCATTGACAACCAGAACCATAAGTGAATGGTGAACCCACTAGTTCCAGGCCTCAGGTTTCTTGTCTTTGATGGAGCCATGGATAGCTTGATATCTTATCCCTTGAAATGTTTCCTAGCTGAATTTTTGATGCAGTGAGTCTATAAACGTAACATATAGATTATTTATACTTATAAATGCTGACATTCCATTGATGAATTAAATGTGCTTATGTCTTATGAGGAAACTCCTTATAATGAAATGTTAATTTGAGAACTGACTAAAAGGGAATTGACTGACTGAGAAGCCATGGGCTTGATGTTACACACTAAAGTTTGAGATAAAATTCTGTGATTCTTGGTCACATTACTTCAGTTTTCTAAAGTAGTTTTCTTACTTTAAGAAATAGATATAATCCCTGACCCAGCCTGTAGGTAAATCCAAGGAGACCCTAGAGGGGGAGTGGGGATGAAGAGCGGACAAGAGACACAAAGGATGGAGACAAGATGAAGAAATCTAATCAAGTCTCCTTTATTCAAGGAAGGAGTAACAAAGATATAGGGTATTGAGGAGGAGGGATTTGGGTTCTGAGACGTCAGCAGGTAACTTAGCAACAGTGGCAAGACAGATGGTTATAGGTCAATTCAAATTTACTGCATGAGGGCTCATAAAACAGGTGGATTAACATAATCCCTAAATGGATCAAGCAAGCTAGGTAGCCAAGGTGCTGCTTAACTACCAAACTTAACTCCTAGAGGGAGTTAAGGTGGTGCAGCCTGCAGTTGTTAAGGTGGTGCGGCCTGCAGATATAAGGTGGTGTGACCTGCTGAAATAAGGTGGCAGCCAATTACAGGGTTTTCCACAGGTATCCCTTTACTTTAAAATATAAGAAGAATATAAGAGGCTGCATCCTTGAGGAGACTGTGCCTGTCTTGGGTCAGGGCACTTCCACAGGGGGGACAACCTAGCCTTACCCATCATTGGAAGGCAGGGCAGTGGGAGGCCCAGTTCCTGTCTTAGGTGGAGGTTTGCATCCCATGTGAGACCCAGTTGCCCGTCTCTGGCTATCCAGTCTTTTGCACCAAGGCAAGAGAAATGGAGCGGGCAGCATGCTTTCACAAAGCATTATCATAATACAGTTTTGCAGGCTCCACATAATTTTCTGTATCAGCCATTCTAAGCCTGTGATAACGGACCTATATAGGTTGCATTTTTATGGCATCCACCTGTTGTTTGACAAAAGCCATCAACTTAGTCATCATAATTCTGAGAGACAGGATCCAGGCTGTTGGTTCCATCATCTGAAAAACAAAAGTTGTGAAAAAATTCTCTCAGGGGTCATTTTTCATCCCTAGAGTCATCTTCAACATTATCCTCTATTTGTTGTATTTGATCTATTTGTTTAACCAATTGTTCTGGCAGACATCTCATAGATTTCATCTCTTTAAAGTAAATGCATACTGAATCTCTTCCCCAGATAAGGACTGGGTCTGGACCATGCCATGAGTTAGCCAGGGGGTCTCTCCATAATACAGAAGCAAATTGCTTTTGTGTTTTAGTATGCCAAAAACGTGTGGCTGCTGACTGTCCAGCAGCATCCAAATTTAAAAAATTAAGGATAAATAAGGCATGAGATAGAATATTTTTAGGTGTTCCCCTCGTGGGGTACCATTTGCCCTTTTGTATCTTATTATCAGTGAGCTTTAGGGAGAGATGTGCCATTTCAACTATGCCTTGACCTTGAGGGTTATGAGGTATGCCTTTTATATGATGAATATTAAGATGTTGACAGAAATGGGCAAAGACAGAACTAGCATAGCCTGGACCATTATCAGTCTTTAATTGTTGTGGGCATCCCAAAACTGATAAGGTAGTTAACATATGGCTAATAACATGTTGGTAGCTTCACCAGTCTGGGGAGAGGCATAAATGAAGCCACTAAAGGTATCTATAATTACATGAACATATTTAAGATCGCCAAACTCAGGAATGTGGGTGACATCCATTTGCCATAATGCATTGGGGATAAGTCCTCTAGGATTAACCCCAAAGTGTGGAACTGGGAGGTGCATGGCACAAGAGGGGCAAGTTTTTACTATCTGTCTGGCTTGCTCTCTAATGATCTTGTGCATAAGACAGAGGGTTTGGGCATTGAGATGGTATAACTGATGACTCTTTTGTGCTGAAGTAACATTGTCATTGTGATCACTGGAGCTAACATTAGCTAAAGTACAAAGGAGAGCTTGCAGTTGAGTGGCCAAATCTGCTATATGATTACCATTGGCCAGAGGTCCTGGTAACCCAGAGTGAGCACGTAAATGTCCGATAAAAAAAGGGCAAGTTCTTTTTATAATAAACACCGTTCTCCAGTGTTGGAGGCACTTTTGATTTGGCCAGTTGTTTCTAGCAGGGGCACAGAGTGTACAATATAAGTGTTGTCAGTATATAAATTCACGGGCTGATTGGGAAGTGCTGAAAGGGCTGCAGTGACAGCATGCAACTCTGTGGTCTGGGCTGATGTACTGTTTGTTTGGAAAGATGCAGTTTTACCAGGTGAATATCCACTATTTAACATTTGAGCAGTGACAATGGTATTTGGGCTATCCATAATTAACCCAATTTGTGCCACTAGATCTCTACCCCAAAGATTTATGGTAATCCAGCTATGACATATGGCTGTATTCTTCCTTGATTGCCCTTTCTGTCCTTCCAGGTCAAAGTTCTGGACTTCTTTCTGGGTTTTGGCTTTTTGACCTATGCCTTTTAAATGAGTCAAAGTAATATCAAAGGGCCAGGCCAGAGTCCAGTCTTCCTTCCTTACAATAGTGACATCCGCGCCTGTATTTATAAGGCCAGAGAATTTTTTACCATCCAGCCATAATAACATAAGGGGTTTCTGAGTGGAAATTACTTTTTCCCAATAGACATCTGAAGATCCAGATCCTTTTTCACCTTGTTGTTGGGAGATTATTTTATCAGGGGTTTGAATTAGAGGCAAGACTAGTAACTGAGTGAAACTTTGTCCATAAGGGATAGTAGTAATGTATTTAGGTGAGGATGCCATGAACTTTATTTCTCCAGAATAATCATTATCAACTATGCCTGGAAAAACCTGTAGTCCATTAAGTGTTGTGCTGCCATGTCCTATTATAAGGCCGAATGTATTTTTTGGTAGGGGCCCAAAAACTCCTGTAGAGAGAGCCTGAACTCCCATTTTAGGGTTTAATACTGTGTGGGTGGTGGAACTGAGGTCCAGTCCTTCACTCCCTGTTGTGGCTCTAAAGAGGTCTGAAATGGATTGTTCTTTGTTGGAACAAAGCTTACTGCCCCAAAGATTTGTTTGGGTTTGGGGGCCAAGGGCTGGCCCCAATTCCAGTTTCCCTGCAGTGGAGGGAATTCTTTTCCATTAATATGCCTTTTAGATTTGCATTCATTAGCTCAATGGTATCCCCTTGTACATCTAGGGCACAATCCTGGTGCTTTCGCTTTTTGCATTGACATTGGAATCTCTATCTCGGAGTCTTTTTTGCAGTTCTTTGCAAATTGACCAGTCTCTTCACAGGTAAAACACTTTTGTTTATGCTTTTGAGATAAGAACTGTTTAACTGTAAACTCTTGCAAGGCAGCAACCACAGCAAGGCGTTGGTGATAAGCAGTTCCAATGTCACAGCAAAGGTGTATATATCCTGTTAAGTCTGTTTTATTTTTATGAGGGCTGATAGCGGCCTGGCGGTGTTGGCGTTTTCAAAAGCGAGCTGTTTAATAAAATCAGTGCCTGCATCAGCATGGCCAAAGATTCTGTTAGCAGCAGTAATCAAACAATCGACAAATTCTGAAAAGGATTCATCTGGGCCTTGCTTAATGCTGGTGAAAGAGGAGCTCATATTATCTTTTGCAGGCAGCTTTCTCCATGCTTGAGTACCTGCTATTTGAATTTGAGCAAAAAGTGCTGGATTAAACTCCCTTTGAGCCTCTCTGCTTGCATGGGCACCTCCCCTATTAACATATTAAGGTCCCACCCATTTCCGGCTTGCATATTGTGCCTGGAGGTCTCTTTGCAATTTTCTATATATTCTGATTTCCACAAAAGATAACCCCCACCCAATAAAGTCGCTTCGGGCCAATCCTTGCCAATTTGTAGGTGTGAGCCAGCCATCAGCCAGAAAATCCAAAATAGCCAAAGTGTATGAGGCAGGAGAGCCATATTGCGCCACTGCCATTTTTAAGTCTCTCAGCTGTCTGAAATTAAAAGAGGTACAGTGGCGGATAACCTGGTGTTCCGTGCCTGTTGTCTCAGTTGCAGGGAAAGCATTTAAGTCTGATACTGGGTCAAGCCAAGAGTTAAATTTTGAAATCACGTCCCTCAGTGGGGGCCACTGAATGGGAGAGGCTTTGGAGGGAATTTGGGCATTAGTTTCACTTTTCATTTTGAATTTAGCTGTCTTAGTTTTTCTAATTGAGCTATCAAATCCGGATGTTCTTTTTTTCAAAATAACTGAAATACCCCTCTTCATTTGAGTATGCTTACTCTGTCATTAATGGTAACATGTGTTTTGCAATAATAAATTCTGTTTAAATTTAAACATTCACAGATAAGTCATTTAAAACAGAAGCAAGACTTTAAACCCTGTACCACTTGTGGTTGGTAAAAATTAAAATTGAGGGGACAATCCTTAAAATTTACTGAAAAAACAAATTTAAAAATGTTAGTAGATAGTATCAAATTGCCATGTCTATCTCTTTTTTTCTTTTTTTTAATACTGGTGATCAAACTAACAACCTCACGCGTGCCTGGTGGGTGCTTACACTGCAGAGCTAAATCCCAAGCCTGTATCTATCTCTTTAAAAGGAACTTTTACTTTTACTTTTACTTTAAGAGGAACTTGAAGTTTCTAGTGGCTTTGAATGAACTATTACAGAATGAAATTTACATAATTTAAAGGAATATAGCCATTGTCTGTAAATATTTAGATTTAAAGCATTTAACAAATAAAAAGAAACATTTGGTTAGATTTCTGCATATACTAATATGTGTTCTATTGATAAAGACCCAAAATATCACACTAATGATCCATTATTCCTTGATTTCACATGTGAAAAGATAAAAGGAAAAAACTAATCATAAGTGCACTTGCATCTTCCATGAAAAATGTAGCCATCTGGAGTAACTTTCAGCAGTAGAAGCCAATAATTGCACTGTTATTTTCATTACAGGCCTTTCAGTGAAACTCTATCCAGGCAAGCAGGGAGCCAAGAAAAGAAATTAGTGGCCATTCAAGGACATGGCTTGAAAACAATTCTAACCTATTAGTGTATGTGTAGCTTTTCTTTAAGCTGTGATACATTGTCCCAAAATGTGATTTGTCCAAAAGCGACACTTATTCATACCATAAAATGAAGAAGAAGAAGAAGAAGAAGAAGAAGAAGAAGAAGAAGAAGAAGAAGAAGAAGAAGAAGAAGAAGAAGAAGAAAAAGAAGGAAAAAAGCCCCTTTTACTTAATTTAAACCACCTTCTCATGTCAGAGAATTTTTAGCTGTTCAGACATCACCTTTATTGCTAGCTTATGTTGAATGAATAATTCAGAATGAAAGCAGTTGCAGCATAATGATAAAATTACATAAATCAAAAGGTAGCTTCTTGAGCCAAATATCTGCAGAAAAACAATCCCATTCCCTACTCTTCTGTTTACTTAGTTATTTTGTTTGTGCAGATGTTCCAAAAACTATCATTACACATCTCTGTTGCCATATTTATAACCTACTTGAAATGCTTTCCCTAAGAAATTTTAGTTCTTTATTCAACGCATTTTTTCACTTTCTTCTTTCCTGTTATCCAGCATAGTCAGTAAGTTAATGACAGATAAGTTTCATGGTATAGACCCTTTTGAGTCCAGCGTCAAGGGTTGGAAAGAAATGAATAAAATGAATAAATTAATAATTATCAGATGTTGTTTTTCTCTAGTCACTATGGCAGATGTTTCACTGTTGTATTTTATTTTTGTCTCATAACAGATCACTGAGTTAAAATTATTGCAATTTTAGCATGAAATTAATTTAATATAATTATTTATTGTCTAAGGTTATATAACTACTTAGCAGAAGAAGCACATTTGGGCTGATCCAACGTCTTGCTCTTTCCAATATATATGAGAAAAGTCTGCATAATTTAAATCATTATTAAAGTGAAAGTGGCTTTGTACCAAATACAATTTTTTAAAAATTGGAAGTTCAAAAACATATAGGTCCAGATAAAAACAGGATGCCCAATAGTTGGATGATGTAAGTGAAGTTTATTGCAAAAGCTTTTGACATTTGAGGATTCCTTTCAACAGCATGACATTTTTTTCCCCTTGTTAAGGCAGAGTCATATTTTAATACAAGGATTGCTAGATTTACTCAGAAAAGAAATCTTAGCCTGAAGCTCACTGCTTGGAAATGGGCCTCTCCTCTGATTAGATTCACACTAAAAATCCACCACGTGTCAAATCGACTTAAGAATAAAAAGTCATATCTGCACAATTGGCTGAATAGCCTATTGATTCAAATTTAAAAAAAAAAAATAGTGTGTTCAGCAAAATCAGAAGGGCAACAAAACCAATCATTTCAGCGCAAATGGTTCATTCCCCGCTGCACACAGGCACAAATAGAAGAGGGCTATCTCTGCCAGCACAAGGCTGCCCGTAGTCACTCACCGTGTGCATTACCCATTTCCTTACTGAGGAAGAAATCAATGCTGCCACTTTCTGCCCAGCACTGCTTGAAATATTCATAGAAATGTATTCTAGAGAAGGACAATTCTGACATATAAGTTTTTACATCTGTAATGGTTTATAGATGAATTACTAAACTGTGGCTAAAATAATCCTTATGAATAAAAATATTACTTAGAACATTATTGTTTCTTAAAGTATATGAAGTCCATTTACACGGTTTTGTTTTCATAGATCTGTAAGATAACACATAATTTTATGGAATTGTGGGTGCTTTCAAATCAAAGAAAACATTAGAAGCAAAGGCTTGCACAGAGGCATTCAACAATGAACCTCCTGAAAATTATTTCAGTTGTACATTCACCAACTTTGTACCCTTCAAATATGAAGATGTGCTTATACCCACAACAAAGAGAAACTCTGGCTGAAACTAAATCTTCATTATTCCTCTTACAAAATCTTTTGGCCTTATATTACTATAAAGAGTTTTATACAGTAAAATTGGTGCTATAAATTTAAAATAATCCCAACAACTAAACCCATGTATAGGGATTGAAAAACTACTACATTTATGTAATAAAAAGTATATGTTCCAAAATAGCCAATTTTATTGTTCCAAGACAAATATTGTTATTAACTGTAGGGAAGATAATATACAAAGGATAATTATTTAGTATACTGGGCATCTAAGTGTCAAAGAAATATAGGACATTAAATTATCATATTTTATGAACTTTTTTAGCTAAAACATATGTAGAGATCATCATGTCTATTACATCCTCAGAAAATCTCTACCAATTATTAATCAGAAAGGTGTTATTAAATAGTAACTAGGAGTGACTTTCTAGTAGCAAATATAGAATTTTGCTTAAATTCCTTGCTAAATTTAGTGGATAATAAGTAGCATGTTTGTCCAGTTCTAAATTCTACCCTTAATGTTAGTTATCTCTTAACTGCCCTATATTTGGTCACATGAAATGTATTGAAAGTTTCTTTACCCAAGGTAAAAAATAACACTATATAACTGGCTATTTTATACATTCTTGTCCTTCAGAAAGTGATAGAAAATGAAGATTTGATGCTATAAATTTGAGATGCAGTTTCCATGACAACAAGAGGCACAATGCTGCATAGTACTATTCAACTCTTATTTGAATATCAGAAAATATCTACTATATTATGTGTTATTCTTTTTCTAGATTTAAAGAAGAATAATCTGGTCATTTATTTTATTTTTAAATAATAGCACTTATAATCCTAGTATAGGAATTTGTTTTAAGGAATAAGTATATTGATGCATAATTGATGAATCCTTGGGAGAAATTCCATAGTTTTTCTGATTTATATAAGTACATCACAATAAAAGGTATTTGCCTTGAAGAAAACATACATAGTTTAAAATAAAATTGTAAATATATTTACTTATTACAAATGTGTAATAATCAGTGACTCAAATGGTTTTGTAATATTTAGTTGAAAGTACTTCGAATTCACATATTAAAGCCTGTACAATTCTTACTATGATGTGTTTCTCCACCAAGGGCTTCTTATAAGTATCCTAATGTGTTCCTGAACTCAGCATACTGTCTTTGCCAAAACCCTTTTCCTTGCCTGTTCCCTGAATTCTGATACGAGCCACACTGTCTTTCCAGTATCAAACGCAAACATTGGTCACCTTTGTTGTTTCTTTTGTCATCATAATTTGATTTATTCTTTCTATTTTGTACATTATTAGAGTAACAATCTTAATAGCCCTTTGAATATGAATTGTGTATTTATTTTGTATTGTCAGAAGAAAATTAATATTCTTATATTTTGTAGTCATGTTTTCTCTATTTATAAGTAAAATGTAAGTTTTACCGAAGTATTTTACATCATAGTGACATGGGAATAAGCAGATATGGAGTTGAGGAAGTCAGAACGGCAGACAAAACTGGATGCACTCCAACATTTTGCTGCTTGGTTGCTTGGTTATATTCTGTAGCAATACACAGAGATAAGATTTTCAAAGAGGATATTACAGAACAAACTTGGGGGTAGAATAAATATTTTAAACTATAGAGAATGACTTAAAAGGAGAGATAAGTGACAAAATGTCCTGCTATAGTTCAGGAAATAGGCAATCAAGATATGAATTAGAGTATTGGTAGTAAGGATTTGAAAAGGTTTTGATGAATGGCAAACTTATCTTGTTGCTTTCAGTAGTTAAAGAATAGGAAAAATATGGTTGTTTAGAGGACACTTAAGAACGAATTTTGTTCGTGAATATGTGATTTTGTTTTTTGCAAATATAACTATATTTAAGATAATGTACTAAACATACATAAACGATTATTAGAAGACAATACAAAAACTTGTAATAGCTCACATTTTATATCTTTTATTTTTTGTATCTTTATTTTGTTTATGTATTTTAATTTTCTATCAGTTTATAAATGTATTTAATATTTTACATTTATAAAATATTATATGAATTTACAACATGCCACAGAAATCTTCTATATTTTGTTTCAAGATTCTAATCAGAATCAAAAGAAGAAATATGACAGCTGATGTAAAAGAAATATGAAGAATCATGAAAGACAGCTATGAAAATCTACACACCAAAGAATGAACAATCTGAAAAAAATGAAAACAATCTTGAAAGCACACAACTCAACATGACTTAATAAAGCAAGAGTAAACATCAAAATGTGATAAAAATGAACAAGAATATTTAATCAATAATATCACCCATAAAAGAATATCCCTGGATCTGATGGCACCACTGCTCACTTCTACTAAACACCTAAAAATGCTAAATATATTCAAAAATTTCAAAAAATTGAATAAAGAAAGAATATTTTCATTTTATAATGTCAGTACTGTTTTGATACTATATCCTGGAAAAGACATTATAAGAAAATTGTAGGGCAATGTCCCTGATAAGCATATATGTAAAAATCATCAACAAAATATTTTTCAACAAATTTCAGTAGCACATCAGAAGGTTAAAGATCACTGTCAAGTGGAATTTCTCCTTAGAGTGCAGAGATGATTCAACATCAAAACCAATAAATGTCAAAATATTAACAGGACAAAGGACAAAAAAATCCATTTTAAGAGATGAAGAATAATTTTTTACAAAATTTATATCATTTTGTGACAAAATTCTCAGCAAGCATAAATTTAATGTATCTCAACACATATGTTAAAAGTACCATATGATTAAAGCACAAGGCTAGTATCACATGCATTGTTGAGAAGCTGAAAAGTTTTCTCCACAAGATTAGGAATAAGATAAAGATGCTCAATTTCACTATTTCTCTTTAATGTATTATTGGATCTTTTGTCAAACCAATTAGACAAGCAAAAGAAAAATATTCTAGTACGAGGGGAAAAAATGAAAATTCTGTAAATCTCTCCCCCCAAATTAGATCCAATAAACAAATATAGTAAAGTTATAGGTTAAAATATCAACACATAAAAAAGAATAAAAATGATCATACAGAATTTCAAAACTAATAGGACATTAATAGTGGTTAATATATTATATATTGTTATCTTCAAAGTAGTTGTTCAAACTATGACATAGCATAAAATATGATCAAACAAATGAACAATGAAAGCATGTACTGTTCTTTTTGATAAACTGATTACACTAATGAAAGCCACAAAAATACCAAGGAATAAATCTAAGCAAGGAAATAAGCATATCTGCAACGAAAACTATAGAATATAATGAAAGAAATTAGAGGACAAAAGTAAATGGAAAGTTATCTAGTGTTCATTATCTGGATAAATTAACATGTTTTATGTGTCTATATTCCTAAAAACTATCTAGATATTCAGAACATTCTACCAATATTCCAATCCCATTTTTCACAGAAATGGAAAAAAATGGTGAATTTCAGGTGGAACCACAAAATACCCGAAATTGCCAAAGAAACTATGAACAGAAAGAATAAAGCTTGAACCAGCACAATATGGATTTCAAACACTATGGCAAAGCTGAGATAATCATAACAAGATAATACTGCCATAAAAACAAATGTATTGACTAAAGAAATAGTATAGAAACCTTAGGAAAAATTCTAGGCATTATGGATAAAAATTTTTCCAGAAAGATGCCTGTAATACACCAGTGTCTTCAAAAATGATATTAGAACTGGCATATGCATAAAGAGAATAATGAAACAGGAAACTTGTCTCATAACAGATACAAAACTCATCTCAAAATGAATTAGATATGTAAATACAGTACCCAAAACTATAAAAATATTTGAAAAGATGGTAAATATTTTTCATTTGCCTTTAAAAAGATTTAAATATCTTACACAGGCAACACAGCAAAACTCAACAAGAAAATTGTATAAAAATAATGAACTGTCTGTATCACAAAGAAAACATCTAAAGAGACAACCTATACGTTCAGTGAAAATATTTGCAAAACTTTCATCTGATAGGGGATTAATTTCCCAAATATGTCAAGAACTCAAGTAATTCAACAGTAAAGAGCAAGTAACTCAAACAAACATGTGCAAAGTGTCTAGATAAACACATCTCAAAAGAGACATGCAGATAAAGTAAACCATGGCTATTCTCACTATCATCTAGAAATTAAAATTAAACTACAATGAGACATTAACTCACTCTTAGCTATTACACAAAGACAAAAGAAAACTGTTGGAAAAATGTGGAGAACAGAGAGCTCCTGTACAATGTTGCTGCAAATATTTCAAGAAACATTAATTTTCTAGACATATATTTATCCTATAGGCAGGTATGATTTTATTGCAATTCATTTTTTTGCAGTTTATAAATATTGTCTTTTATAAGACAAAGTGGGAGGCAACTCTGCAATGAATAAATAATTTGGAACTAATTGTCCCAAGAGCAGGTGCTCACTTTATTATATCCATGTCACATTTGGGTAATTCTCATACTATTCAATGATTTTAATTATTTTTATCCATGTAATGCTGATGTGTGCTCATGCCCTTTAACATTATAATTGAAACTGTTTTGGGGTGCCACACTGTGCCCATCTATGTTGGAGAACTTCATAACTGAATTCTGTGAGCCTTCTGATTGCCCCATGAATTAGCCAGTTCCCCATCTCTCTGCCTCTTTTCCAGCCTTCTGGTTTCCTTGGAACACAAGAATATTAAAATTTGGTCAGCAAACATCCTGAAGTGTCCTCTGAGTGATCAAGCAAAAGAAGACCTTCAGATATCTCACTGTAAATCACAACCTAGAAATGATTAAGTTTAGTGAGAAAAGCATAAATAAAGCTGTGACAGACTGAGAAGTCTCTAGCAATAAACATTTAGTCAAGTTACAAAGGAAAAGTTCTTGAAGAAAATTAAAAGTGTTACTCTATTGAAAACATTTATGATAAAAAAAAAAAGAAAGAAAACAACTTCATTCCTTACATGGTAGAAACCTGATTGTCTGGAAGGAAACCGAATACCTGCAATATTGCATTTTAGCAAAACTTAATCTGGAGCAGGGGCCTAACTGTCTTCAGTTCTTTAATTCTATAAAGCATAAGAAAGACAAAGATACTTAGAGATTTCAGTCAGTGACTGGCTCCAGAGCCTTGAAAGAATGGTTTATTTTTTTGCTACTCGCAACCACAGCAGATTACTTGAAGCTAAAGTTAATGCTTATTTATCATTCTGAAAAACCTAGCATTCTTAGAAATTATAGTAAATTTACTCTGCCTGTGCTATCTGACTGTAACAAAGTCTAAATGATAACACATTTGTTTATGGCATAGATTAATGAATATTTTAAGCCCACTACTCAGACCTACTGTTCAGAAAAAAAGTAAACTTTTCCAGACATTACTGCCTATTGACAATTTACCCAAAGACCCAAGAGTTGTGATGTAAATGTAATGTGACCATGATGTTAAGTGAATAAATCAGAAACACAAACTTGAATATCATACGGTTTCTCTCAGATGAGAAACTCAAAGCATAAACAATAAATAAACTAAAAGAAAGAATTAGGGAGCTATATTTTTTTTTGCATAAGGGAAGAGGACCAAGAGATAGAGGAAGGCAAGAGGAGAGATGAAGGAGTGAGATGAAAGATGAATTAAAATGTGTTATGCGTATGTACCAACTCCCTCCTGCAGGATGCAATCATTTTGTACTGCAAATATGTACTAATAAAGTCATAAATTTTTAAATGAATAAATGTTTTTATGCTTGCTAACACAATATTTATTCTGCAGCCCCTAGATCAAGAGGTAATTTCAACTTTAAGTCTTATTATTACAGAATTACATTTCATAAAGCTCTAACTGTCCTTGATAGTGATTCTTTCAGTGGATCTAGACAAAGAAAATTGAAAACCTTCTAGAAAGAGTTCATCATTCTATATGGCATTTAGAATATTTGTGACCCATGGGAGACTAAACAATCAACATTACCAAGACTTTGATATAATTTAATCCCAGCTCTCAAAGTAAATTTGAAAGTTTCAAGAGTTAAGTAGACAATGTCACATAGATGTAGAAAAATCAGGACAATTAGAATGCAAAATGGAGACTGAAGATGTGACTGAATTGCTGTATTTTACAGTGAGACATTAATGAATAAAAAGTTGCTTTTTATGGATAAGCAAAGAAAATGGATTCTCATAGAATCCATCCCTGGTGAAGACACCATGAATATTGTTAAACTCACCATGATGGTTTCATTTTACAAATCTACTTAATACAAAAATGGTAGGGTTCAGGAGGATGGAATCAAATTCTGATAGAAGCCCAGAGTGGGTAAAATGCCCTCACACCGTAACACATGTTACAGAACTCCATTATTAAAGGAATACAATGGCTGACTGGCTGGGATGAAAATCTGTCAGAAGACAGTAAGACAGAACTAGGGTCTGTATGTGATGAACTGTTGAGCTGCCTTTTTGCTGGAAGAAAGCTTTGTGAGTATCTCAGCTTGTATGTTAGTGTCTCTCCCAAAGCCTCTTATGGTCATAGGTGGAGTTTTTTGGAGGTGGCTTGGTTTAGAATACATGATGCTGGAATCAAGGCTGTGATGCAGGGATTGGTAAATGGTGGGATGCTTTGATTAAGAGTGCGTCAGGGTGGGGGTGATTGTACTCCCCCTAAGGGCAGGTGGCCTCCATAGAAGGAGGACTGCTGTTGTCATTGCTTGTCACTTTCTATTTGCTACTTCGTGGAGGCCGCCTTCTGTCTGATCCCATAGACTGTTTCTCCTGTCGGTGCCCCTCTATCATGCCACCCTGCCTTGGAGCCAGCTGACCCTAGGCTGAAACCTGTATGAGCTGTGAGCTGAAATAAATCTTTCCTCCTGGATATTTTGTCTCAACAATGAGAAAAATATAAGTAAGTAAATTAGCCAGGAGTCATAGGCTGAGGTGTGGATCACTATCTAAAGTTGTAAATGACTAAACTTTACTGTTAGATTGGAAAAGTAGAGTCCAAATATAACATGAAACAAGTCAGAATATTTGCTGGTCTGTCTACAATGGCGGGTTATGATAGATCCAGTGGAAATTTTAAGCTTATTCCTATGTTTGCTATGGAGGAGAATGCAGCGGGGAGAGTGATATTTGATAAACTACCAAGAGTTGGAGAAGCTTAGCTTTATAAAGATTACTCACATTATCAATTTAATTAAAAACTACAGTCCTGATACAGTTACTCATATACGCTGTGGTGGATAACGGGGGTCATCAGTGACCCTACTTAGCTCAACACAGAGCAGTACTGGAGTCTCCTGGTATCTGTGTCTACTTCCATCTCAAGGCTTAGCATGTACCATGTCCAGTGGACTCATATTTAGCCCAGACGTTGGTATGTTTTGAGTCTTGTGAGGGCTATTAGCAATCAGTGCATCCAAGACTCAGAAGTCTTTTGGTAAAGTTTTCCCAGAGTTCACTTTAGGCTCTTTCTATTTTTCTGGAAAGCCTTTGCCATACCTTGATTTATTTGAGGGTGAAAAGAAGGCCATTAATTATTCTGAAGGGACCAGGGGAGCCCAAACCTGGGGAGAATTTGTTTGAAGAGCACCTTGACTACCTATACAGCCTTTTATGAATGGGGAAACAGGGTAAAGTGTGAATTAGGACCAGTATATGTTTAAATTCCCCACATGGTTGTACATGGATAAAATTAAATTGCAAGTCCTCTGTTCTGTACAGGTTCTAACAAAGGAGGTGGTCTGGGCTTGCTGGGGTTATTGTAGGCAGAGTGGGAGAGTTTGCAGTTATGTGATTTCCAGTTTTCTTAACCTGAGAAAATTTGAGATAAAGTAGTTTTGAGAAGATTCACATTTAACAGAGGGGGACCATTGTCATTTAGACTCCTTGTATTGGACAACAATGCGTTTTCACTTGTCAGATAGTGTATGAGCAGCTTTAAGCCCAAGCTTACTTTATTTAACACCATTGGTGCAAAAGTTTGTGCAGCATTTTACTTAATCATCTGTTTTTCCTTTTACACATACGTTGCATCTTGAGTCACACCTGAGTGGCTTGAATGTATATTACTTCAATACTAATTTGGTCCAAATATTTTACCTACCAAATATTGAAAAATTAATTATTTTTATTTCACTATTTCACCTGTTATTAAAAATATATGTAAGCATCATGAAGAATCTGTATGTTTGTGCACTGTGTCCCTCGAAAAGGGCTAGTTTACTTTCTCAATAATACCCAAACCCCTTTAACTACATCTGTGCTATTAAGGCCCTTTGTGTTCCTGGGGATTAGGGGATAGACTGGTTTAAGTGGTTCATCAGGAACTAGGAATAAGGGAAGTGTTTTTGAGGGGCTGTAAGGTGACCATTTCTACCTATTGGCCTTTTGATTTCCAAAAGATCTTTAGACATGTGCCTTCTGTGTCCCTTTCATTGAATGAAGCAACATGCTCAGTAAAACAGTGCCTACAGAAGATGCAGAATTTTCTGCTTGTGCTTTATTGATGACTATGTATTGATTAGCAGGATCCCACCCTTATGCAATGTGGCACAAACCTGTCCCTGTGGGGCAGTAAGGGGCAAGTACAGGGAGAAAGGAACAGCTGAATCAGCACAGCATGACGCAGGAGCACAAGTAACCAGACACTGATCCAGTCACTTTTTTAATATTTTAAATTTTATTTTAAAGAGATTAAGACAAAAGAGGACAGAACAAAGCAGATCAGAGCAGAACAATGTAAGCAACACAGCACTTCACAATTAGACAACTGGATATTAACAGTAGCTACCATAACATCTCTTTTCTTTGAAATAATTGAGCATACCTTCACATACAATAGTATCAAACATGATGAAATAGTATAAAACCATTCAAGAGAATGAAAGAGTTACAGAGCATTCAGAACCAAATAACAGAAAAAGAACAATGGCTACTATATTATCTCATTTTCCATAAAAAATTATTTATACTATCATACATATTAAAATCCAATGAGATATAACATGATAGAACCAATAGAAACAGAAGAACAAAAGCATGGTAGGACTTCAAAGCAAGATAATATTAAATCAGCAATGACTGCAATGATGTTTTCTTCAAAACAACTGTTCGTACAATCACACATAATAAAATCAAACAAAACAATAAAAACATTCCAACTAATGAATAAAAACATTATAACGCTTCAAAGAAATGTAATGGGAAATCATGATTGCCATAAAATCTTATTTACTCTTAAACTTCTTATACTAGAGAGACTATACCATATTCATACATGTGAGTTTGCTTTATTTTGCTTATGAATGTGGTCTCAAGTTGCATCCATTTATCTATAAATACCTCAATGTGATCATTCTTTATAGCTGAGTAGAACTCCATTGTATAAAAATACCACATCTTTTTATCCATTCCTCAGTTGATGGACATTTAGGTTGTTTCCAAGATTTGTGCTCTATAAACATGGGGGCACATATATCACTGTGGTATGATGCTTTCAGTTCTTCTGGAAATATGCCTAGCAGTGGAATAGCTGGAACAAATGGCACTTCCAATTACAGCTTTATGAGAAATCTCCAGACTGACCTCCATGGTGGATGCACCTATCTACACTCCCACCAACAGTTCAGGAGAGTTCCTTTTTCCCCACAGCCTCTCCAGCATTTATTGTTTGTAGTTTTCTTGGTCCTGGCCATTCTTTCTGGAGTGAGATGGAATCGCAGTGTTGTTTTAATTTGCATTTCTCTAATGACTAATGATGCTGAACATTTTCTCATATATTAATTTGCCTTTGTATTTCTTCACCTGAGAACTGTGTATTCATCTCAGATGCCCATTTTGGATTGGGTCTTCGAATTTCGGGGGTCTGATATTTTTAATTCTTTATATGTTTAGAAGAAGTCCTTTGTCTGAGGGAAAGTTCACTAAGTATTTTTTCCCAGTTTGTGGGGTTTCTTTCACTATGCTGGATATTTCTTTTGACATGCAGAAACATTTTAATAAGATGTGATCCCAGTTATTGATTCTGGGAAGTAGTTCGCATGTGGTTTGATTCTTGTTCATGAATTCTCTACTTACCCCTATGTCTTCAAGGTATTTACCCAATGTCTCTTCAAATAGATTTAGTGTTTGTGTTTTAATATTCAGATCTTTGATCCATTTATATTTTAGTACATGGTGATAAGCATGGGTCTAGTTTTAGTTTTCAGCATATGGAGAGCCAGGTTTTCCAGCACCATTTATTAAAGAGGCTGTCGTTCTTCCAGTGAACATATTTGGCCCCTTTATCAAAGATAAGATGGTTGATTGTGTTTGTAGTTGTGGTTGTGTCTTCTAATCTATTCCATTGACCTTCAGATCTGTTTTTATTCCAGTACCATGTTGATTTCACTACAAAGCAATTTGGGAGAAAGAGCCACTAATTTTTCTGACCCACAAAGTAACACTGCTATTTCCTCCTGGTTGGCTCAACATGACTGTTACCAGGGTGCTGGGATGCTGTGGGCTCCTTCTACAGTTTGTTCAGCTGCTTGGTATCCTGACAAAGAACTGATTAAGATAAGCAAAAAAGATGGCAAGGTTTTTCATTTATGAAAGATAGGAAAAGAAGCACTCTCTGCAGAGTGAGAGTGGGGCACTGTGAAAGAAAGAGAACAGTAATCCTGAGGTTAATGGCCATAGTCTTCTGTATCTCTTATCCATCATGCTGATATCAGCTCTCGGATGTCCTACAAGAAAACTGAATTGATCTCAGGCCAGAACAATTGAAGACAGCATTTTCAGAGTAGTACCAGGTACAGGGTGTGGTGGAATATGTCTTGAACCTCTTTGATAGACAGGTCATGCTCACTTGCCCAATTGACAGGCTATACCTTTGTCTCCTGCCTATTACATGAATTCTGAAGGAGCAATTATTCTTCTTAATGAATGAAAATATAATCTTTTTTTCTTCTTTACATTTTTTTCTTAAATTTGAGATAAACTAGCAGTGTGTTTTGTATAATTTTTGTTTCATAATTGTTTGTCAAATGTTTTTATGCATGACTTTATTGTACTTGTTCATTTAATCAAAATATAATTACATTGCTTATTACAATATCTAACACAATGAAACATTTAGTTTTATATCTTTTGTTTTTATGTCTATATTTTGAAGTCATTTAACTTTGTGATGCAGCATTGATGAATGTGGTATCATTTTTCTACTAAATCAACTGAGATATAGTATATGTTGTTTTGGCTTTTATTGACCTTTCCTAAGATTTTTCAGGAATTCTTTATCTTCTTTGCTAGTTTAAAATTTCACTTATGATTTTTCTACTTGGTAATTATATGATAATTTTCAAGCAATCATTGTGTTTTGCAAGAAATTTTCAGTCTGTAATCTGGAAAAGGCTTCTGTTCTTCTACGGAGTGAAATTTATACAAGTAAATGGTCACCATTAGTTTCAGGAAGGACTCCCATCCCAACAGTAACAGGATAAAAGACATTAACCCCAAAGAAGTAACAGCAAATTTCTGTATCCAGAAATCAAGTAATAATTTTTGTTTTCTTCTTTTTCTGTAATAGTGTTTGAACCCACCACCAACCCCTGACCCTTTTTTGACTAAATCCCTAACTCATTCATGCTGGCCTGGTGTTTACAATACCCCTGCCTCAGATTCCCAGATTGTTAGGCATATAGGAGTGCAACCACCACACCCAACTATAATGATTTCTTTGTAGAAACTGAAAAAGAATAGAACTTCCACAGCCACACATCACTTGCTAAATCAGTTGTTCGGGTAGCTGGAATAAAAAAAACCTCTATGGATACATCCTTGAGTCATTGTTTGTCAATTATGCAGACAGACTCTTGGTTGAGAGATTCATCTTACCCTGTTATTCACACTTTATGGGCTCTACTGGGTCCTAAAGCACTCAGATCATTGGAAAATAACCCTCAGCTTCTTTGCTTTACCCTGAATTTTGTATGACCTTGATGAGTTTCCTCATGCTGTTTCCTGCTTTCTATTTTATTTTTCCCCTTCCAGCTCTCTTTAGAGAAATAGAATTTGGTGATCTTATTTATCTTTAAATGTTTAGAATTTGGTGGTCTTATTTATCTTTAAATGTTTACTAGTTTCTTCCATCAAAGAGTAAAAATGATCAACTTATGCTGAGGTTATGTATTTCGAAAACTAGAAGTATAACAATTAAATCTTTAAGTTAAATCTGTGATGTCTTTTAGAAGTAAGTTACCACAAATAGAAAGCTATAATCAAATACTGAGAGGAAAAATGCAAAGAAAATGTCATGTGCTCCTCGGCTGTATTTAAGTCCAAGTGCTCCACGGAAAATGAAGTGCTGACATTAACATCTTCGGTGTGTTTATTCTTGTAAAGAGTGAACATCTTAATATCACCCTGAATAAATAATGCGGTTTGTGTGGGATTGATCTCTAAAGAAAATACAAGATATATCATTCGAGGAGCTTTATTTACTTTGGTGAATAAACTCACATGCCTGTGTGGGTGTCATATTTATATGCAGATGAACTGAACACCTGGAATTTTAAAAATAAACCATGAGCTACTTACAGACTGCTCCTTGCATTTCATGTACTAATAGGTAAATATTCATTGATGAAAACTCAGCCACGAGTAACTAGTAATTTCTTAATTTCTTTTTCAAATACACAAAGACACTAAAACTCACAGGACTCAGGAAATTATACTACGTGACATCTGTGTAAACTTGCTTGTCTCTCTTCCTTCTTTATTGACTTAAAAATAAATCTTAATCTTCCAAGAATTTTAATGAGCAAGTATTGTGACACTGACTTTTCTCTAAAGTTTCTAAGGAATAGCTAAACACACATGGCTCAAAAGAAGACATAAGAGTGGTCCTCCAGTGCCTTTTTTTACAATTGAAAGTAGTTATCATGAGATCACGATGGAGCTGTTTTCTCTACCCTTAATGTTATATATATTTAACTCTGGAAAAGTAAGCTTGGAAATCACAGCCCTAATATAATGAGATGTGTCAGGTAAGCAAATGACTGATCACTTTATTCATGTTGGAATTGGCTACTTTCAACCTCTAATATTTGCCTTCAGCCTCAAGTCCTAGAAGATGGTAAGAAGATGAGTTTCTACTTTTTTTAATGTATAAATTTATGTCTGTTGTTCACAGTTGAAGAGAGCTTTAGGCATAAAAGGAACTTGTTTTGTGCCTACATGGAAGCTTCTGCATTAAAAAAAAATGTGGTTGAAACTGGACTAGAATCAGTTAAACAAACTACAAAGTAGGGCTATGATTATAGAGACACAACTAACCTCAGGGAGTGGAAAAAATAAAAACCAAACAAAACAAAATGGTCTTGCATCCACCACCAGAACTAAATGCTAACATTATGGCTTCATTTGTTTCTGCTTGTGTCAGTGAACTGGAAATGAAAGGTTTAACCACTTACTGTGGTTAAGTATTGGCTCCTATGCATTTTTGTTTTGTAAAATGGTTCTGGACAGTTTGCAACACAGATTCACAGAGGATTCAACTTCTCATACTAAAGCAAGATGTGATGAATGATCATTAAAACACCACAGTGTTCACTACCAGTGTGTGAACCATGTTATGCTGTAGAAGTAGTCATGTAAAGAATGCACACCTGCCAAAATACTTTTAACAGCATAGAGTGCTGCTTCATATATTTTAAAGACTTTTCTTTGGGTGAATATAGTGTTGTGACTATTTATATTTGTGATTCTTTAATTTCTAGTAATATTAAAACTTTTCCAAATGGGTATTAATAATTTGTCTTTATCTGGCCAATGTATATTTATTCTCTTATTGATATATTCTATTCAGATTTTCATGTCCATTTAATGCAACAAATACATGACCATTACCTGAATCATATTCTTTTGAAACTGCTTTCATTTGGCGTTTGCAAAGTTCTTCTCCACAACAAGGCTTAGAGAAGTTATAGTGAAAGCGTTCTCCCCAAGAGATGAACAGCAGATAAGAAAAGAAAAAATGGAGGAACTATATATAAAAGAAGGAAAGAAAGAAGACAGTCAAGAAAAATAAGAGCAGGAAACTCTGGCTTGAAAGAAAATGTGTCAAGCAAAAATTTTCTATTTTCAGGACAGTCTAAGACTCCATAGAACAAAGGTTTCTCATATTCACAACTTTTGCTAGGATGACTGTTGCCTCTATGAATCAAATAATGATGATATCACTCTAAGGTAGCTTGTATACTACTATTGATTGCATTGGCCTTAATATTAGAAGCAAGATAAATACTTTAATTTATATTAATTATATTTTTATCCTAAAGAGTAATTTCAATGATCACGAGATGCTACAGTAATTAAAAAAGGAGGTTCTAGAACCTAAATGCTTCAATTCTTGTCCTGGATTCCACAAAACTAGGCTTATGAATATAATTGCTCTAAAATTTACTGATATGTTAAATGCCGATTATATTGGTACTGACATCACAGAGTTCTCATGAGACTTAGTGAAATAATACTGATAAAATCTTCATCTGAGTGTAAACACTCATATATCTTTCTGTGCACAAGTGTATATTACATAATAGAGAATAAGAATTTTATCATGGAAAAGAATTCTGTGTCCCTCATTTTTTACAAGACATTCTCATAGTATAATTTTTATATATTTTAATATTCTCAGGATGATTTTGATATAATATTGACACATTATATTTTAGTGTATTACAATAAAATCCAATGTTCATATGTGCTTATGCAATAATAAATATAGATATTTATTGATACAATAAATTAAATTATTAATTTAATTTTGTGTCTGACATAATCAAATATTTTATTATTTATTGACATTTTCAATAACTTTTTATTTGGTTGTTCAAATTATCTGTTTTTCCTTTAGTAATGAAGTTTTAGTACTGTATCAACACTTTTAACATTAGGGAGAAAAGTCAGTGTTATCCTTTACAAGCAACCAACAAAAGCATTTTTTTGTTATCAACCAATTGGAAATTTGAAGATTACTTGATATTTTTCCATCTTTTTAAAAGTTTGCTTAGCCCTCAAAGCTTTTGATATAAACAATTAAGTGCACTTACTAAAATGTTAACATTGAAATTACAGACCTAAAAAGAAAAACAGAATAAATCTAATTTTTATATAATATATAACAAACACTTTCATATTTATTTTGAAAGTAAATCTGAAAAATAATTCTGATCTATAAGATAACTTACAAACTGTTTAAATAAACAGATGAAAATTTAATAACATCTTTTTTGAAAAATACAGTCTACTTTTTCCTAAAAGACTGTGGATTTTGCTGCTTTTTATACTTACTCTTTGTTGTTGGTCTACTGTAATAGAGTGTACTATCATGAAACCAAGCATCTGTGTGTTTATCAATGCATCATAAGATTTCTATAAGAATGTTCCACATAGCATTTTTATACAATCTATATTTTTAATGAGAAAGTTATGAATAACTTGCAGCAGGTAGCTTACAACAATGACTCACTTTTACTTAGAGTAATGATTCTATACTAGATGAATAATAAGAAAATGGATAATGGAATCATGGTAAGACAATAGGGATTTTGACTACTACATAAGCTAAAAGCAGCATCTTTGCCAGAACACAAGCTCCTCTCGTGTCACCTTCTAGAGCTATTCTTGACTTCCCTCCAAAAGTAACCATGATCTTGACAATTTCTCCTCAGGGCGAATGGGCAATCCAGTCTCATAATATCCAAATTAAGAGGCTACTGTTAAATTTAATTGATGATGAGCTTCACAAAATCAATCGCAGTATGGGCAAAAAATTGCCCTGTTATTGTGGCACTTCAAGAATCCAATCCCAGGGTAAGAATCTTGGGATGTTTTTCCCCCATGGAAATTTCTGAGATTCAGTTTTTGTTTCTATACTTTCATGAGACTATTGAAAATAGTTCTTAGGGACTTGGTTTCTCAATTACTTCTCTTTGATTTGGCTAAAACCCTAAGTGTTAACCCAGATCTAAACACTTATGTCTGTTACATTATGTCTTCTCCAAAATTTAATTTTTAAGTTTCCTGAAAATTTTATTCTTTGCTCAGCTTTTCTGGGTGTTTGGGAGTGTTTACACAAATTTACAAGTTCATCACTACTGGATATTAATAGTCTCAATAATAGTTTTAAATAAAAATAAAATTATCCCTGTTATCTTACCATATTTCCATTATCCATTTTCTTTATTTTATGCTTTGCAAAAGTTATCAAATATAGTTTATATAGAATATTTAACAAAACACAGAGATTAAACAGCAGTAAGACATAATCCTCACTGGTTGAGCATGGCAGCATAATAGTCAATATTCTCACATTAGCTCACTGTGACATACGTGGATCTTCTCATAATGATGCAGGAAGAAAGGTCTTTAATGTCAGATGAAATGATATTATTCATCTTTTACTTTTCAGTGGCTTTCACAGCTTATGATATTTTATTCAAACACCTCATCACAAAAGAAAGATAAATTTTTTACTCTAAAGTTCTCAATAATGAAAACAGCTATTTTCTATATATAAAGTATAAATTACCAGTTTAATCCTTTCAACATTCTTAGGAGCTAAAGCTTATTCCCATTACATATCTGAAGAAATGGAGGATAAACTTAACCAACGTAGCATGTCACTTAATTATTAAACAGTGGAGCAACAGCCAATCACTCAACTGCCGACCCTAGAAATCTTCTCTTTTTGGTGCTCACAGAGGAAGTCAGTGGTCTAACTTTCTACCTTCATACACGAGTAACATTCATTTTGGGGAGTAATTTATTCTTAAGCATTGGCTCAAAATATAAAATCCTGATTTTTAAAATTGAAAAATATATAAAATATGCCAAAAATATTTCCAATGTTTGATGTCAGGTATCTAGCCTGCCTGTATTGTTATTTAACACAACAAAGCATATTTCAATTGTTATAATTTAACTGAAAGTGACAGAAACCACAAATTAAAAGTGTAACTCTATGATTTTGAACATATGGAAGAACTGAATATTTTTCTATCCAAACTATATCATCCTTCCTGTACTGGAACAAAGTTATACCAATCACAGAGAAGAATTCTAGCTCTTTAAAGTGCACTCTTGGAAAAATGCATGCAGGCCTTGAAAAAAAGAATTAAAAATAAAACAAAAATGTTAACTACATACATTGAAAATATATTTTTTTATTTCTAGTTTTCTTCTCTGTGTAACAAGAGCATAAAACTCATGTAAATATTATCATCTATTACCTTCAGGTTTAAAAATTAGTATTGATGTTTTTCTTTCATGAGAAACTATGAATTACATTTTAAAACACAAAAAGAAATGCATTAATACCTCAGGTCATGAAGGCTTTTGTTGGCAAACATTTGACTCTCAAACCAAAACTTTTGACAAAATTTTGCTTTTGTTCACATACTTCACGTTGGGTGATGAACACAATTGAAGCCATCTTTCCTGTACAAAAATGGAAGAGGTCAGCTTCCCCAAAATCATAAAGCAAATTAAGTTTGTGAAGAAGTACCATTGTAGAATCATTACACAGTACAGTCATATGTACCTTGGTTCATGAATGGTTGTTTGAGGACAGGTTCCCAATGGAAGCATTCAGCAAAATTTGCTTTGCAAATTTCACAAAGAATGATGGTCACAACCATGCCATGTTTTCTGAACAAACACTAGTGAGGCCATATTTCCTAGAATCCTGGTACTAAGTTCATGAACCAAAGTACCACTGCAATTCATTAAATTTGAACTAGTTTACTAAAATTATGTGACATTTTTTAAAGTTTTCTAGTATACCTGGAATCAATTTACTTGTCTACATCTTTTTTTATGCTTAGCCTTTTACTCTTAAAAAACCATAGATTTAAGTGATAAATAGTATGTAATTTGAAGATTTAGGGAACCATACAACTTTTGAAATTTGACTTTTAAAGTCATTGCCAAAGTACATAGCACTGTTTTCTTGTATCCCACAGATTCTGGTAAGTTGTATTTGTATTTTCGTTTGCTTGTAGACTTTGTGTAATTTCTTCTTTAATTTCTCCTGTGACCCACTGATTGCTCAAGAGTGTATTATTGAACTTCCATGTGTTCGTGGTGTTTCTGCAGTTTCTTTTGTCATTAATTTCTAGTTTCATGGCGCTGTGATCTGATAGCATGCATGGGATAATTTCAGCTCTTTTACATTTATTTAAATATGTTCTGTGGGCTAGTATATGGTCTGTTTTAGGGAGTGTCCCATGTACTGTTGAGAAGAATGTATATTCTGTTGTTGTTGGATGGAACAGTCTATATATGTCTATCAAGTCCATTTGTTCACAGGTATGATTCAGTTCTGTTATTTCTTTGCTGATTTTTTGTCTAGTTGATCTGTCCCTTGGTGTCAATGGTGTGTTAAGATCTCCTGTTACAATTGTGTTATTGCTAATTTGATATTTAATTTTTATTAATACTTGTTTGTATGACTGGGTGCTTTGGAATTTGGTGCATGTATATTTAAGATTGTTATCTCTGCCTCTTGAAGTTTTCCCCTAGCCAGTATGTAGTGACCTACTTTATCTCTTAGGATAATTCTTGGTTTGCAGTTCACATTGTCTGCAAACAGAATAGCTACCCTCACTTTTTCTTATTGTTCTTGTTTCATGAAGTATTGTTTTCCATCCTTTGACTTTCAGTCTGAGTTTCCTTTTGGGTTAGATGGATTTCTTGTAGACAGCATATGGTTGGATGTTGTTTCTTGATCCATTCTGCCATTTTGTTTCTTTAATTGAGAACTTGAGACTATTTACACTAATGGTTCTAACTGTTATACACATGTTATCTTTCTGCTGTTTCATCTTTATCTTTACATTCTGTTTAATTGTCTGCCTTGCTTAATTACAGGTTGTCTTGTAGTGAAATACTGTGTAGCTTACATTGTTCTGTTCTGATATGCTTTGTTATATCCTCTTTTGTCCTAATCTCTTTAAAATAAAAAAATTTAAAAATACAAAGTACATAGCAGACAGGATTGCTCATTTGAATGGATTGTTTAAATATATTCTCTAATACAATGTGTTAGGATGGCAGAACATAGATGACAACACAATATTCTTATTTCTAAAGGTTTTCTGAACTCTGTTTTTAAGTAGTAAGCAGGTGCTTAAAGTAGATGGAAAAGAGAAGAATTGGAATCATTATCCCAGGATTCCATCAGACTTTGAAGAGCAGCTTTGCTTTAACTGTTGCTTGCCCTTAGCAATTGTCTCCACTCTAACACCTGCTTTTCTTAAAAGAGTGTGATGTACTTTATGGTTTATTTTTCTCCTATATATTTGAGAATTGAGGCATTTTAGTCAGAAGGAGTATTATAAAAATGGTTTCAAAGCAATAGTCTAAGACTTTCTCTGTCTCTTGATCTTTGGACTCAACCACTACCTGTAAAGAAGAAAAAGGAAGAAATGTATTTCCTAAAGTTCTTCTTAGATTCCTGAAGAGCTGGTGAAGTTGTCTGTGCCAATTAAACTTATTTATAAAAATGACAGGAACAAGAAACCGTAGAGGTAGCTGGCTCATAGGTGCTCTGGACTCATCAGAGTACAACAAGATGCTAGGAGGAGCTCAGTCACTGGGGTCAGACCTCTCAAGGGTCTATCTCTACGCGGTGTTCTGCCCCAGTGCTTTGGTTCTTTAGGAGCATGATCAGCTTTGTTTCACCACCCATCTCTACCACAATATTCCTGTGTTACAGCCAGATTACCAGGATTAAATCCTCTGAAGCCAGGGGCCAAATAAATACAGGGTATCAGTATGAAAACTAATTGGAAATTCTTTGTGGGAAACCACTCAGATGACTCTCCTTGCTCTCTTTGAAAAGAAGAGCAGTTATCTCCATTTTGGATAAACTTTGCCCTGTCTCCCTGTGTTGTTATGTACAGAGCTAACTTGGCTATTTCTTTGTACCCTTAATTGGCTTTAAGAAATATAAACTGGTTTAGCTGAGAAGCTGATGTGTACTTGCTGAAGCAAAGAGATAGATCAGTGCTATCCCACCCAGTGTCTCCTCAATGTGTGGTTGAGTCTTGAGAAAGAGTCTATGACTTCTCAGGGCAAAAAGGATAGTGTATTAGATCTGAAACACTGATCCCAGATTATTAGATGCTACCTGAGCTGTGATATGCAGATTGCTCTCTCTGAATTTCTTGCCCTCTGCTATCACAGAGGTGACCTCAGACTTCTTACCTAGGCCAGGTCATGGTAGTCACTGGTGGTAATGTATTTCCTGCTACTCTCACTACCCCTCATCCCCAAGCCACTCCCTTCATGGAGGATTAATAAAATCCAGGTTGGACTCTAGGGTGTGGCCTTTGTTCAGATGAACACCATTTTGGCTGGATTTAGGACCCCTTAGCTCCCCACAATTGTATGTATGTCTTAGTGTCTTTATTTTGCCATGCACTGGAAATGATAGATTGGAATTATCTCATTAGCATTCCAATAACTTCTCCATGGGATTACAAATATAAACCTTCCTGGACCACGAGGAAAACAGGAAAGGGTTTTCTATATATTTGTCTGTCATCACTTCATATTAGCACATTGGTCTTGTGTTTATTGAATGGTAAAAATGAAACGCCTTAAAAATCTCAAAAATATTCCTAACCATGGAATGAGATATATTCAATTTCCTTAAGTTCTGAAATTTTATTTTCTCTAAAAATATAGAACACATGCCTCATAAGTTACTGTGATGCAGCCTTGGTGGCGTATTATTTTTCTAGCTAACGCACAAGTATCACCTCGATTTTGAGGTCACCCTGAGGAACATAGTGATTTCAAAGCTAAGCAGAACTAAACAGTGAAACCGTGTGCCCAAAAAATAAATGACAATAAAAATACTGTGAATATTAAATAACAAAAGAAGACTTAAAAAATATTACATAGCACAGAGTAAGTCCTCAGTAATTACTCCTTCCGTTCGATCGCACCTTTTCTCAACTTACAACCAGAAAGAGAAATTTCTTAAAGCAGCTAGAAAACTCAATGCTGTCATCCGTAAATATTTTATTAAGGATAGAGAATAGAGTCTTAAATACCTATAACTTTTTGGTTTGATCCTTAAGTTCCTGCTCTAAGGTAACCAGCTTCTCTTTTGTGGAAATTGAGTAACCGGACAGAATTTTAATCTCATTTATGTAAGACAATGATCTCTATTCCCTTATCTATGAGGCAGATTACCAGATTTAAACAGGAGAAACTGGCAAGAAAGGCTTCTCTCTATGATGCATTTTGGCCCCATCTGAATTTCTCAGGCTTCTTTTCAAATCTCTTTCTTATCCCATCAAAGTAATTAGAGCGATTCCCAAAACATAGGATTCCACTTTTCTCATACCAAATGAGCAGTGTCTGATTCTGTACAAAGAGGAGTGAGAGAAGGAAGAAGTCAGTGTTCTGGTACCCTTCACTTTGCATATGAAACCACAGTCACTCAGCATAAGAAGCCACGCCCACTCAGCACACGAAGCCACGCCCCCTCTTGCTATTTGCTGCTCTCTTCTGCTTAGTCTCCCCCTCCTTCTCTGTCCTCAATACTCTGCCAGCACCTTCATGGTCCAAGTTCAATAATTTCTTAAAAGTAATATAACGCCACAGTGAAAACATTGATCTACACCAATTGCGCTCATGGAAAGTTGTATTAATCTGAATTGTGAGCTTTAAAAAGGTAGATTTCTGGGTAGATCCGTGGATCTGCTGCATCCCCTGATTGCCACCTATCACTCCTTGGGGAACAGGGTTGTAAGGTAAGATCAGCTGCCTACACACTTCTCAAGCAATTTTTGAATAAACTTATATAGTGTGAAAAACTTCTGAGAAGCACAACTATTCATTTTAGAGCTTTGAAACTAAATATAATAGCAATTTATATGCAATAAAAACTGAAATGACCTTGAGCAAGTTATTAAAACTCATTGTTCGGCTGTCTCTGCATGTGAAAATGAAGGAGTTTAACTCTGACCCCTAATGTCCTTTCAAAATGTTACAATACTTAAATTATGTCATTAAATTTCAATACCTTCTATAGCAGTTTCCTAAAGTGATTTTCTTTTTCTTTTTTTGGCTGAAAATTCACATCAGATAAGAATCTTATCACAAATACTGCTATTTAATGCATGTTAATCTGTAGTACAGGTAAAAGGATGACATCTAGAACTGGACTTTAATGGACATGTCACATAACAGAATAAAACTTATTAAGAATATTCTGTAACATTCCAGAAGAAGTCATTTTTTGTGCCATATACTAATCTCAGTGGGGCAATTTTTACAGACTCTCTATTTGATTGAGAACCTTCACTTTTTACAGCTAATGGTATAAAGTATTTGAAGAAGTGAAGGAGAAGACAAAGAACTTTGATATTTATAATCTTGTAACACTAGGTTGCTGCATGAAACACCTCCATACCATGTTTGCCTCGAAAATACCTTCATGATCAACTATAGCATAGTTTGAATGAAATCAAGGGTCACCTTTACTCTTTTTTCTGATGTTAAATTCTTCTAAAAAAATCAATAGTTATTTTCTAGTAGATAAAAGGTTATGATTAGGAAGCTTATGGGGAAAATATTTTCCAAAGAGGACCTCTTATAATTATGCTATTCTTTTTGTTAAATAAAAACACATGAGAATTTATTATTTTATATTTGTTACATAAAAGTATTTACATAGTGATAAATCATATTAACTGTATAAGTCATACTGAGACTGGTTTTATGATAAATTATTATGCATTATGCATTTTGAAATCATAGATATCCTTAAAAATAAAAATGCTTATACAATTCTATTTTAATGAACAATGGTTGAATTGCTTAAAATGGAACATAATGGAGAAGGTTTTGATTGAAAGACATCTTTAGAAGGAAGGAGATGTCTTAACTTGTAAATGTGAACTTCACAAATATTCCTTATGGGATAAGGAAATAGTTGGAAAAGGCTTATTCCACTGTACAATTATATCCACTATAACCACTGTCAGCAAATAACTCTTCACGTGTACGTATGTGTGAAAATGAAGTAAACTACATTTCTGTTGAGGATGATTAAAGTAACACAAGATAAAAATAAATTAATTCATGATTACACCAAGCTGCAAATTTTTCAAATATTCCTAGGCATTAAAACTAAGAATTTTACATTGCAAGGTTTAATATTTAAAATATCATTTTTAAATATTATAACCAGTCTGTAATTTAAAATTTTAAATTTAAACAATGGTACATGATAAAATATTCTGCCATTATAAATAGCTCCCTTTATAAAGCTATGCTAATGGTATCAAAAAAGTATTACTTGATATATTTGCTAAACTTTTCTCCCTTCTGTTTTTGCAAAGATTTAGAGATATTTGTATTTTTAGCCAGCAGATGTGAAATAATTTGTGGATGACCTGTATCCATAAGAAAGTGCCACATGTCTCTAATTTAAC
Source organism: Cavia porcellus (assembly GCF_034190915.1). NCBI lineage: Eukaryota > Metazoa > Chordata > Mammalia > Rodentia > Caviidae > Cavia > Cavia porcellus. The sequence goes on from NW_026947497.1 coordinate 32,692,374, forward strand.
TCTATTTCCGTGGAAACCTGAAGACACCTCATGTATCGTCTTTCAATTTCCTGAAGAAAAATAACTTTCATTATTTTGGCATGAGACACCTTTAGAATGCCCTATGTCAAAAATAATTAGAATTTCACTCTTCAGCTTCTATCCTGCAATGCACTGACTGTATAAAGGAACCTCTCAGTCTAGTCTCTGATACATGTCTTTGTGAGTTTATGAACTGATACGCATGTGAGTCAAACCAATTAGCGCTGTCCAGGTGAAAGTCTGGATAAAGGTGCAGAAACTAGCATATTGAGACATTCATTAATTAATTCCAAGACTACTCCACATATCAAATAGAAGCTACTGTGACAGACTCACTCAAATGCTGTCTATAGATAGCAAGAAAATGCATTCAACTGCACAGTTACCATGGTGTTTGCCAATTGAGTTTTAATAGTAACTATCATTTTATGAAAGCAAAACGTTGCATTAGCACTGGTTTTAAACTCTTTTAAAAGGTCCCTGAAAACTGTAAGAATGACAAGGGGAGTTTAGGTGAAATACTGGGAGTAAATATGAAAAGAAGGGGAGGACAATTATGTCATACAAAGTCACACCGACCACCCCTCACACTCCATTTCTCACTGCTTTCCCACATTTGTCAATGAATTTACAAATGCTATCTGCCTTGGTAGCTTTGGTCTCTCTTCACCTTAAAAACACAATCCAGTCTTCTCTTTCTCTTACATCCCAGGACCTAAGAAGGTCATTCTTTCATAGCACCGTCTCCATAACTTAATCATATATGTATATACATTACATATTACATACATATAAAAATATATATGTAATATATTTTTATATATATGTAGAAAAAGATCACATTACATGCTAACTTTTTATTTATTTTGGAACATTTCTGTAAGCTTTTAAATTTTTTAGACTTTTAAAATACAGTAATATCTTTTTACATATGCATACACACACCCATGTGTATCTATGCCCACATGCTTATATACTCTAGCAAAATCAAAAGGGTTTGATAGAGAGTTAATATTTAAAGCATAATGACTGAGTAAGTGTTGGAAAGAAAGAAAGACAAAGAAATAAAATTTATTACCAACCACTTCTTTGCAATACTGTTGCATTCAGTGTCAGTATTAATGAGTATGGATACAGAGATTTCAACTGGTTCCAACTCACATACGTGTACAAAATTCTAAAGAAATTCATTACATAAATTGCTTTAATATTAAACCATTGCTTCACAGAAAAAATCCATTTAATTGCATTATTTAAATTTAAATTTTAGAACTCTAATCTACATGACAAACAGAAGAAATGCTGAATTTGTCTAAACAATCTAACAGACTGTGTGGCATATAAAATACAACTGATAAATCTAACAAAGGAAAACACTGAGGAGAAAAATGGAGAGATTTTAATATTTTCATCTGAAAATAGAAATTGAACAGTTGGGGGTTTTGATTTACACAGTTAATCATTTATAAGTAATATGACAGATATGGGGAATAATATGTGAAAAATAAAGTTTAAAACATTCATATATTTGGATTATACTAAGATAAAAATAGGAAATGTAAATAGCAGTTTTACTCAATGTACATATGTGTATATATTCTTTGATAAACCAAGTCTACCTTGATAATATGAACATAAATATGAGCAGTTAATGAGGTGAGATGAAGCAGGTGCAAGACTGCTTTCTGATTATGTTACTTTCAAATAGAGATTAAAAATAAGTTAGAATGATTTTGAATTAAGAATTTATTGAATAATTTTTTTAGAGAAGTTAATAAAATCAACCTTAAATTCCTTATTTTAGGAAGATCATCACAGAAAGTTGGAGAAATCCTGGGGAAATTGAAAACCCCAAGACAAAAAGGATGAGACTATTTGAAATTAGTTTTAAGTAGTTTTTTATATGAAAGTAATAAAGGAGAAAATAAAGAGCAGACAAACATAGACTCAAGAATTAAATATGGGGTTAATAAGTAAGTAAGCAAACAGCAAAACAGAACAGTCAGAACAAGAAAAATAACCAAGAAATATAAAAACAGGAACACAATTTTGCAAAAGGAACAGTCAAGTAGAAGATCTAGGCAATTTGATCAAATATGCAGAAGAATTAACATGGACAGGAATTGAGTGAGTGTGGGTTTATGCATACAGTATGATTGGTGATATGTGTTTGGACAGACTAGCCAACATTAATCCTGAAGCCAGAAGGGAGAAGTGAAATTTACTATGTACTCGTGTGGCTCAGTCCATATTCGTACCTAACTGTATAAACAGAGCATTAGTAAAAGAATAAAGGCCTCACAATTAAGTACTCAACAAGACTCATTTGTATTCTTGGACATACAGAAAAGGAGAGGAGAAAACAGGCTCTTCTTGTGTTTCCAAAACCCGATCATGAAGGATAATATAATAACAATTGAAGTGTATAATGATCATGAATCCTAATAAAGATTATGTTCTGAAACGTTTATATTAGTGCACGCAAAGTGATGAATGTCTGAAGGGAAGTCGAAATTCAGTAATAGAATTCTGGGGGAAAAAACAGGATAATACTACATTGTTCTCACAAAAATATTTCTTGAAAACCTATATTTATAACATAGAAAATCTCTGAAAAGAAAGCAAAATACAAAGGCGTGCAATTTCGATGGAGAAAATAAACTTTTATAGTAAGACATTCAAAATGCTATCTTCTGTCTAAGCATGGGAAGTCATATTGCTGAAGTATGTAAGAAAGCCAGGGCTATCAAGGACTCCTATTTTTACAATAAATGAAAACAACATAAAAATGAACAAGTGATTCCTGGCTTTTGGTGATAAAGTAGAATAGATGATTCTGAAAATTGTTCAAAACAATGCCAGCTGAGGTTAATAGGCTTGCTGGAATGTTGGAAGTTACAAAGCCAGTCAATTTTATAAAAGTATACTGGGAATGACACACCAGACAATCCCCCAGAGTTATTTATATATAATATTATTGTTCACAGAATGTTTACTTTTTGATGGCAACTTCCACTACCTTACAGAGAACTTTTTCTGAAATGAATTCTTATAACTCAGATCTTGATTTATGAATCAAAATAATTATGCAATACTCTATTGAACAAGATGTTAAATAGTAGTAACAGTCATTTTCACTTTTGAGCTTTACTAAAATTTTTGAGAACATAACACTTCATACTAATGATATGGGCATTGGAAACAAATTCAAGTTTAAACCATGATTTCCCACTTATCATCATAAAAGTTTATTTGCTTAGATTTAAATGACCATAGCACTAACCATAGTAGAAATTGTTGTTAGAATTGATAGGACTTTGTAAATCTACTTGAATAGCATATATTACAAAGTAGAAATAGAAGAAATGACAACAAAAAGCTTGAAAAGCAGTAAAATGATAAACAGATGGAGAATGCTATGGTTTGTGTCTAGATGTCACCCCAAAGCATCCTGCTGTCAGTTTCCACTATTCAGAGGCAGCAGGATGTAGTCTGTGATGCTGGAACTTAGTGTGAGAGAGTGGGATTAAGGATGCATGATTATTAAATTAGTCCACTGATTGGTTTGGTATATTTATCAGTCAGTGCTAACTAGAGTAACATGTATAATGCGTGATACACAAATGATTAAAAGATTACAAGATTGGCTTATGTTAGCCATCAACAGAGTTGGATTACAATATGTGCAGAGGGTGCTGTTCACTGGAGACTGAAGGTTTTAGTATGAGATCTGCAATCACCATTGCAGTGTCTGTGCAAGTCAGTATCAGGAAGCCCGTGGGTCTACACCATCGAGATGCACAACAGAAGCCTGAATGGTGTATGTGAGAAGGCTGAAGTGTCTAGAATGGAAGCTGAACAAGTGAATTGAAAACAAGCAGGTGACCTAGCTGAAGGCAAAGACTGGAGCTCCTCTGGAGAACAGAAGCAAGTATATTCTTCCTCATTTCCCTTTTATATCATCCAGGTGATGAGCAGCCCCAGGATGGGTCCCATATTCTCCAGTGTAAAATTGCTAAGATAACTTAGTTAAACTTCTAAACTTCTCAAATTGATGCAATCAGTTAAGTATGGCAGCATATGGCGGTGGGTAATGGGAAGGCCTATGCTGGATGTGAGTGCTATCTGCTTTAAGGGGTGTAGTTTGGGTGAAATATAAGGGCCAGGAAACTCATCACTTACTATTACACTATATTGCTGCCTCCTGTCTTTCATGAACTTTTTTTTTTTTTTTTTTTTTTTTTTTTTTCTTACTGTGATCCCCTTTACCATTCTGCCCTGCCTTGGACCCAGTGAACTACAGACTGAAACTTCTATGAACTATGAGCTAAATAAATCTTCCTTCTGAACTTTTGGGTATTGAGTATTTTATATTAGCAACAAGAAAATATGACTCAAACAGAGACTCTATGTTAAATCGTGATGCTGACCTAAATATACAGTGAAGATAGATCACATACCTGCATTTTTTTGGTGTCAGTAATTTCATAGTTTTCAAGAAATTGTGTCCACCAGATATCAACTGCAATTCCTCTAAAGCCCAGTGAATTTTTTTCTATAGAGGTTATCAAATTTCATAGGAATATATGTTCTCTGTTATCTAAAAATCCAAGTCCTATAAATTAAATATAACCACGTTCCTGTAATAAAATTCTGCAAATGCTATAGCTTTTTCACAACTTTATCCAATAAGCATGATTTGTGAATATAACACTCTTAAATATACCCATCCAGTACAATATGTCCATTATGCACAGACATAAAACAGGACATATTCTTAGGGCAACCTACGTCTTTTGCAACAATAAATAAGAAAGTCTGGTAATACTTTATAAATTCTAAAAGGTCAAATCGAGTCAGCTGTTACTTTAAAATGTCTCACTTTGGTTTATAAATATAGAATTTATTACTTTTTGCAGATAAAATAATGTGGGAAAAAAGACTTCTGTATTTCCAAAATGGAACATTAAAGAAACAAGATTCCAAATAAATAACCACAGTGTAATCCCTCTAGCATTTCACTCAGTACTATGATACTACCTTTTGTTTTGCTGGACCCAGGTTTACCTATCTACTACTATACAGCTGACTGTTTCCAGACTGAAATGAATTCCGGGAATCTTTACTCCTCAGTATGACCTATAAGCTGCTTAGAGGCTTTCTTCTTGGAATTCTACACCCACATTTCTATTCAATAAGGGTCAGTATTCTGAAGTGTCCGTTACAATACCTTCCTGAAGATTCTGAGACACCATTTTATTGAAAACAGAAAGTCTTATAGGAGAGTTTTCAAGCAAATGTAAAAATATATTAAAAGTAAATAATAAAAGATCGATTTTGGCTCTAGTTACTTTAATACTATGAATACAAAGCAATAGAGTAAAAATATCCATCACAATTTAGCACATACTCATTCTTTAGGGTTTTGGTCAGTGCTACCCCTGAGGGTGAATTCCTAATGTGGCAGGTAAGCACACTGACAAACCTCTGGAGTGCTTTCCTACAATATAAACTTTTAGAGATACTTACTTACCTATATACACATAACTTAGGGAAAGCCAGTCACATCTTGTGTTCCTTTTTCTATACAATACTTACAATAACAACACATTAGCAAAGCTAATTATTTCTAGAATCTCTCTCTCTCTCTCTCTCTCTCTATATATATATATATATATATATATATATATATACATATATATACATAAACACAGACACTTAGATTTAGAAAGTTTTATTATACATACTCATAACAATACTTGTATAAAACAATTTTTATTTATCCAGCTCCTTGATTTTTCTCTGAAATAAAAGTTTAAAATTTGAGTTAAAAGCTATTACTAGAGTCTGATGAAATAACTCAGTGGCATAAGAGCCTGCCTGGCAAGCAGGAGGTTGCGAGTTTGACTTCCGGTATCCCTCAAAAAAGTAAAAAAAAAAAAAAAAACAAAAAACTATTACCAATATACATGTGTGAGGTATACTAGCAGCAATGGTGACAGAAGAATACAATTGAATGTGTACTTTTATCACAGAAAAGATGTCATAAATTTTTAGAATCCATTTGCAGCGTCTCTAGAAAATTTTGTGAGAACTTTTTGTAGCTTTGTTTTTGTTTGTAAAAGCAAATATCAAAAGCACTAAAGAATTGTCAGAGATTTGGAAACTCAATTAGGGAAATTTACAGGTGGATGAGTAAAAATAATTGGTTATATGTTAATCAGAATGACAGTAACATAGGTATTAGAAAAGAGCATAATTATAAGAAACTATCTCTTATTACAATTAGGAACTGGTGTTTGTTTCATTTTCTAAGTATTAAAGAGTACATAAATTCAATTTTTTGAGAATTCAAATTATAAAATATTAACCTGATGTAACGAAAACAATCTTTGTTACCCAGGCAGATTGCATTGAATCAAAGAACAACTTTTTCTGTTATTGCTTAAGATACTAACTGGAAAGCAAGGTAGAATATTTGTATCAATTTCTTCACTATTGTTTAAGTTTTACCATATGTCATATGCATTTTTCAGAAGATAGGTGTTATAAACTATGGCAATTAAAGCTCAGTTTCTAAATGTTATCCTTCATCTTGCTTGTTAATTTCTAGAGTACACTTGACATTTTACATTAGGAGAAAAGTTCTTTCAGAGGTCTAGGAGGTTAAGCAATGCTCTTAACACTACTAAGATTTCATATTGAAATATAAGAATTTTAATTATCTCTACTTGCAAATGAATCCATGTGTTAAAATGCCAGTTTTTATTTCTAATATAACAAAAAAATATTTCATCCATGTAAGTAAAATCTCTCAGGAGTCTTAAAGAGTCCTCGATTATGCTCCCTAATGAATATATATTCAAAAATTCTTAATAAGGTATTGACCAACTGAATGCAACAAATCATAAAGGCGGTTATACATTAGGACCAAGTAAGAATCATTCCAATGATGCAGGGATGGTACAACATAAGAAAATCAATAAATGTAATATATCGTATAAAAGGAGCCATGGGAAAAAAAAAAACATATGATATCTCAATGGAGGCAGATGAAGCATTTAACAAAGATCAACAGCCATTCATCATTTTTAAAAAAGCTCTGCAGGGAATTGGAATAGATGGACTTTATCTCACTAGATAAAAGTCATATATGACAAGCTATAAGACAACCTCATAGTAAATGAACAAAAACTAAAACTTTCATTGTAAAACTGGGAACATAACAAGGATAACCACTATCACTATTATTATTCAAAATAACCCTGAGTACGTTATCCAGAGCAATTAGACAAGAGAAACAAAAGAATAAAGATAGATAGAGAGAATTTAGATTAACATTATTTGTGGATGATCTGATACTCTACATAGAATACCTCTATAACTCTGCCAAAAGACTTCTAGATTTAATAAGCAAATCAGTTGTGCATCTGGATACAAAATACATACTGAAAATGTAAAGCATTCCTGTACACAACTCCCTGAGAGACATTCAGGAAACCACCTTTTTCACAATAGAACTGAAATACATGAAATAGGAAACAAACGAAGGAAGTAAAGGATTTACGATGAAAGTTGCAGTATTCTGAAAAAAGGAGATTAAAGAGGATATGAGAAAATGGAAAGAGATCACCTGTTCTTGGGTAAGAAGAGTCGCTATAGTGAAAATGACCACACTCTCAAAATTGTTACACAGATTTCATGCAATCCCATCAAAACACCATTCTGAGGGGTATGCTAAAGCAATACTAAAAAGCATTTGGAATCAGAAGCAATTCTGGGCAGCAAGGGCAAGACAAGAGACATCACAATTCCTCACCTGAAATTATACAACTGTGATAAAAATCAGCATGGTGCTGGCAGAAAAACAGACCTGAGGATCAACAGAACAGAATAGAAGATGCAGAAACAAGTCTATGCACGCTCACTCACTTTCTCTTTGGCAAGAGAAAGTTTCTCTTTCTCCTTCACTGTAGGAAAGATAAGCTCTTTAATAAATGGTTTTGGAAAAACTAGCTCTATAAATGCTAAAGACTAAAACTGGACCCAAACTTTCACTATGCATTACGTTAAAATCAAAATGGATCAATGATCTCAGTGCTAAAACCAAAACACTAAATTTACTGAAAGAATAGGTAGAATTCTTGAAGACATGGGTGTAAGGAAAGACTTCATGAACAAAAAACTTAGTTGCATAAGAAATATCACAGAGAATTAGCAACAGGGATCACATGTTATTAAAAAGCTTTTGCTAAAAAAAAAGGGGGGGCTGGGGATTTAGCTCAGTGGCATAAGCACCTGCCTTGCAAGCAGGCAGTCATGAGTACCGACTTAAAAAAAAAAAAAAAAGTTTGCACAGCAAAAAAAAGCCATCAAAGAGACAGAATAAAGAGACAAACCACACAGTGGAAGAAAGTTTTGCTAACTGTTAGCTAAGTTTGCTAACATAATACATAATTCCATGTATTATGTCTACAATACATAAAGAAGTTAAAATATCAGACATCCCAAACTTAAAGACCCAGTTCAATAACAGTCATCTGAAATGAGTAGATACCTCTCAGATTAAGTACAAATGATAAATAAATACATGAAAAAAAAAATGTTCAACACCACAGGCTATAAAGAGATATAAATTAAAACAGTGTTGAAATTCCATCTCACTTCAGAAAGAATGGCTATTATCAAGACCATAACCAATAAATGCTGGAGAGGTTGTGGGGAGAAGAAATCTCTGCTGTTGGTGGCAGTGTAGACTGGTGCAACCACTTTAGAAATCAGTGTAGAGATTGCTCAAAAATTTAAACAGAGGTCCATTCAACCTAAGCACTTGCCTTTTTTGTATCTTCCAAAAAGAAGTAAAACCATCACACCACAGCAACCACATGCATATCCATGTCTATAGCTGCACGGTTATAATAGTAAATCATGGAAACAGCCCAAAGGCCTATCAGCCAAAAAGTGTGTAAAGGAGATGTGATTTTATTATAGAGCACTATCTGACATAAAGAAGGAAAAGTCTCAAATATTTTTAGTTAAAAGAATGTACCTTGACTGTACTGTTTAAGTGAAATAAACCATACACTCGTGTTTAAATAGCACATTATTCTCTAGTATGAGAAACTAAAAGTATAAATAAGGACCAAAATATTGATAAAAGTATTGACAAATGGGAAAAAATGTTCAAATGAGAAGAGAGGCAAGGAAAAGGGGAGGGGAAAAGGAAAGAAGGGACAAGAAATAAGAGAAGGAAAAAATGGAAGTAAAGCCTTTGTAAATAAGAAGGGGAAGAAAGGTGGAAGGGAGGAGAAGAGAATGGGAATAAAAGAAGGAATATATATAATAAATGTTATCATTGTGTATATCTAAAATATAAAAAGAAGCAAAAAAAGCTCAGAGGTTAAATCTGAAAATTGCTGAGAACTCAGGTAAAACACATTTTCTGTGTAAGACAAAGCTACATATACAATTGTTTGTTTTTGTCATCACTGTTACTAGTATAGATCACACATTTGTATTATAATAGCTTTTATCCAATGTAATCAACTTTAATTTCTCATAAAAAGCAGGGGTCTGGATAAATGAGAATATTACAAAAATAATACCAACATGAATGCATGTAATAAAATTTTCTAAGGTTGTGCATGTTTTATTGATAAAATCATGCCCCAAGGCCATAATTGCCTTAAATATCAAATTTAAATTAAAGTATACATAAAACCAGTGCCTAATAACCGCTGTTAGGTAATTCTAACTTATTTGGAAATTGATTAGATGTACAAGAATATCCATCAGTAATTAATGTAATATCAAACTGAGATTTTAAATTTTTAAAGATTAGAAATTGTCTTAAAATTGATATAATAAAACTTATCTACTAGAGAATTAAAACTCTGACAAAATAATGATTCACTATAAATCAACACCTTTAAAATTAGGTTCATTTATATTGAACATTGTACACAAGGAATTATCATCTTATTTGATCAGTAAACCTGTATAAGTTTGGAAAAACAAACCCAGTTATCAAAAGGTTCATTTCCTTACACATAACAGCAATGAGCGAAAAAAATGCATAAATAGTACACTACAGAAAGTATTTTTAAGTGGTCTTATTTGTCAAAGTCTCCTGATTAAGGGAATTTTTTTTATTGTCAAACATACTGTGTTATTTTATGCATGAAATATTTACTTTTAGAATATCTAAACATTTAACAATTTAATATTCTTGATGTTTGAGAATTTCATGAATGCTCCATTTACACAAATTCTTTGTCTGAGTCCATCATAACAGAACTCCAATTTACATAACCAGAGATAAAACCTCTTTTTGTTTGTATGTTGAACATTACAGAGAAATAGAGAGGAAGACACAAAGAGTGTGCATAGTTTTAGATTCGTAACTTCAACCGAGGATCAAGAGTAAACACAGAGATGGGTACCAAAAAGCTACTTTCTTTCTTATGAGTACATAGTCCCTAACTTAATTGAACTCAATTTTTTTCAAAATGCAATAAAAATCATTTAAAAGATCCCTACAGTCTTTCCTCCAGTAGAGAAAAGATTCTAAATTCACTTACAGTGATCACCAGTGTATCGCTGAATAGATCGTGAAATCAGATTCTCCAAACAGTGCTGTCATGAGTGGAGAGCAGCTGGCGTACAATGAGAAAAACATGTAATCAGTGGAACAAAAAAATAAAGAAAAACAAACTCAGCACACTCATAGTTTTGCCACTCAGGGAGACAAGAGAGCACCAGCAGATAAAGTATGAATTGTGTTTCCCTGGCACCTGTTCTTCCATACAACTCACCTGAGCAGCTGTGTGAAACCTTTAATTTTAAAGAATTAAAAAATAAATAAGAGTGTATATTCACATCAAAACTTTTATTTTATGCACCATTTAATGAAATAACTAGTCATATTCAAAAAAACATTTCAAAGGAGAATTGAAACACAGAGGAAACAAGAATTTTTGACATGATCTTGATTAAATAAATGGAAAAAGCTTCTTTGGGAGAGAAGAGAAAGAAATCAATACTATTTCTATTGAGGACAATTTATTTGCACTATTTATAAGAGCCATCATTTCCATTATTATTAGTTATCTACAATTTAGAGTGGAAATAAATCTCAAAGACAGTGAAGGATGAGATGAACAGAACGCACAGTGATTTTTTTTGTCCATTTCAAAGTCATTCACATTTTTCCCTCATGGTAATATTGAAGATAATTTTCCAAATTGTTTCTATTAAATTGACTCATCACTAATTTTAGATAAATAGCAAATGAACTTAATCAATGATGCTCTCAACAGAAACAATTATAATCCAATAAGTAATTTAATGAAATTTTTAAAAGCTGCATATGTTCACTTTGTTGAAACACTGGATGTGGCAGAATGCAACGTGTGAGAAATTTTATACTTTCTCACAATTTACCTTTTTCTGCATTCTGTAATTTCTTTCTTCCCTAATTCTAATTGGAATTTCTGGTTCCTTTCCAATAATACAAGTTCCTAATTAATTTACATTTTTAATCTATTTCAAATCTAATCTTTCGGTTTCTTCTACTGATAGACAATCAAGAAATCTTGTCACATGCTATGATTTCTTAGAGGACCTTCCAGCTTTGGTGGAGGAGAAGCAGGGGGAAAGATAAGAGTCCGACGTGTCTCCCTTGCCAACGAAGGCAGTAAGGTAGCATTAGTGTCATTTCTGTCTGACAAATACTAAAAGCTCATTTAATTAAATCTTCTTCAGTGTCATGCAGTTCCTGGGCCTCTCAAAGTAGTTTATGGCATCCCTTTTCTTTCTAGTTTTATATGTCCACACCGCTCTCCTGCTAGCAGCCTATTGGCCAAACCAGCTTTCCAGTTTGTCTAGTGGAGGTCACCTCACTCCGTCTTCACTGTGCATTTGGAGAGGGTCTTGGAGAGATGACTCACTCTTGGTCTCTTTGATAGTATAAGGTCTAGCTCATGAAAGTCAATACATCCCCCCCACCCCAGACAACACAAGCAAGGGGTTACTAGGACATATCATATGTCATCAACCTGCTAAATATGTGAATTAACAAGCTGTGGGAGTTGAGCCATTTCTTTCTTCCCATCTGGAGAGAAGTCTCCACCTGATTCAAGCTTGAGGTATTCTGTCTTCATTTCTTCACCTTCTCACTGCCCTTCACGGTCCTCATCCCAGGAAGATTGAGAGTCATGTGGGAAATGGCAGAATGGAGCCTGAACAGGGATTCGGGAATGAGCAAACTTGTCATTTAGCAGTTGAGAAGGACAAAGCTAGTGTGCACACAAAAGAGAAACAGATGTATCAATATCCTCAGTATTAAGCCCATTGATAAAATCAATATTGAGCCTAGAGAGCCCCTATCAGATTTGAAACATGAGACAAACAGGTTCTCAAGATCCACAGATGTATACAGAAATGCTTGTTGTATTCTTGATTCCTGTATTTGCTTTCTTTGCCGATTTGGATTAGAGAATGTCTTAATGATTATAAGCTTATTGAAATTATCACCAAGGATATGTCTTGGAGCACTATTTTAAAATCAAGTCCAGAGCAACAAAAACATGGCAGAGCAATAACCATCCTGACAACCTTACCTGAGCCATAAGCAGCAATTTCTGCCTTTTAAGCTCACAGAAATTTTGCTATGTCACAGATTGGAACTTCTTCCTCTCAGGAAGTAGAGCCATTTTCTCTTTCTCTCTTGCAATTGACAGTAAAAAAGCCAGGTAGGTGGGAATTGCATGGAGGATTTTCAACATATCTGCCCTGTTACTGAACTTTGAGTCCCCAATAACCCAGGTGAATTTGTGTGTCTTCATGAAGTTATGTCTTTTAAGATCCAAAAGGAATTAAAACAAGCTGCCTCTATCTATGGTCCCAGGACGCCTTTTATCTTAGGTTTTGTAGAGCTCCGAAAACAACAGTTTATGGTTTCAAATTATTATAAAGGAAAGGCAAAGCATATTTAAATCCAGGAAATTATTTTTTGTGGAAAGGAAGTTTTTGTTTTTGTTTTTGTTTTTTTTTTTAATTTTGCATGGGTCAGGCCACTTAGAATTCTGCTCTCCACATAGCCATTACAGAAGACATGTTAATTAGAGAAGGTGCCTTTGCCAACTCAAATAATCAACTAACTTTTTTTTTTTTTTTTTTTTTTTTGATACCAGGGATCAAACTCATGACCTCGTGCTTACAGGGCAGGCACTTATGCGGCTGAGCCAAATCCCTAGCCACTAATAAACTAACTTTTGACTTGCGAGCACATGAATAAATTAAAATAGCTGGCATAGGGCTTGGAGGGAAATTCAGAGTGAGACATCCCTTGATTTGACTTCCATTCATCAGGGTCCTGATGAAACTTTTCAAGATTTTGCATTATGCTTATTGCAAGCGAGTGGGAGGATTATAAGTGACACAGAGGCTAGCAAGTTAATTGTTTGACAACTGAACTCTGAAAATGCAAATAAATTGTGTAAAGAGGCATTAGGAGCCCACAAAAAATGGACTACACTGTCTGAGATGATTCAGATTCGTGCAGACATTGGCCCATGCTATGGACAGGGGACTGCCTTGGCAGCAGCTGTCACTCAGGTTATTCATCCAGGTTAGGGGAACAGGAAAAAAGAAGGTTACTTGCTTTAGCTGCAGGAGTGAGAGGTATTTTGCCTAAAATTGCTCTGCTGCACCTGTAGAGACAGCACAGCTACTTTTTGTACCTTCAACAAAACCTTCTCCTCTCTTTCCAAATTTAAACAAGGATCTCATCAGGCCACTCTGTGCGATTTCACTGTTGACAATGGAGGGCTAACCTACTCCAGGAAACCTCCAGTGAGGCTTTCCCCAGCCCTGCCATACTATAATACTATGTGAAAAAAATCATCAGTGTTAGTCCATAAAATACCCCTAGCTAGATGTGAACTGGGAAATATGCAGCATAATGTTGGGAGACACTGAAATGGAGGGCTTCTTAAGAGAAGAGAAGTTGTTGAGGTACTGTGGGTTTCTTCAACTCTCCTATGGGAAGGTATTGCTTCCTTCCAATTTTGAGTCTTCCGTGGCCTTAATGACTCAAATTTCCTGGGGGTGAGGGCCATGAAGAATAACAAGAAGATGAAGAAATGAAGCCAAGAAACAGAAAGCTGTGATCAAGTGGAGCCCTCTCGCCAGATGGGAGGAAAGGAACGGAACTACTCAACGACTGCAGCATGCTTATTTATACATTTGGCAGATCGATGCCATGTGTCAGCCCTGCATATTTCCCAGCCCTGCCAAACAATAAGCACACTATCATGCAAAGAGCTTCCTTGGGACTGCACAGATCATCGTTGTGCAGCAAATTGGACTTGTTACTGTGGCTAGTTCATGGAGTCTGTGATGCAGAATTGATGACTATACATTTTCAGATAGCAATGGGCAGGCAGAGGCATGAAAAACCAGCTGGCCGTGCTATTCATGCTGTAACACAAACTCTGCCAGGTCTTAACCGAGATTTCAAAATGCCAGCCCACCCATGCATGCCATGGCACTTGCACCACATTTGGCTCTGGCTGTGGAAGCTGCAACAGCTTTGTGAAATGCAAAATAATAATAATAATAATACCTGTAGCTGTGGCTGCAGAGCCTCTGGGCCCACTGCCACATTCCTGGGGAAGGCACTGGAGATGAAGCCAATCCCGGGTGGCAAGGAGAGAGTTTCAACCAGAGGTAAAAGTGGTGAGTGGGAGTCTCAGGTGTCTGAATAGGCTTTTGTTCTGCACATAAGACTGATAAAGCCCAGCCTGTACAATGTTGTCTTCCAAAAGTTTAGTAAAGCTTTTCATATTTCCTTTAATACAAAAATTCCTTATAATCCTCAAGTTTAATATTGTTAAACATGCAGTGCAAGGTCATGAATTCAATCTCTGGTACCCAAAAAACAAAAAAATAAACATGTCCACCATATGCTCAAAATTCAATTAAAAACCAAAAAGTGAATAATTCCTTACAAAAATTTATACTTCATAATACACTTCACTTGGTAGTATATACTATTAACTTTTTAAATCTTACTCAGACAGAACAATAGCAACAAAAAAAATTGATCAGGTAAAAGACAAAAAGCTAGGAAGAATCTTTTGGTAAGACCTTCATACTAGACAATGGAAGGGATCCAGCTCATTACTCACTGGGGTCAATGCTATGCTCATGTCTTTTAAGAGAATTTTGAATGGTCTCTCTGGGTGCCAGAGCATGCTATCTTCCTTTGTCGTGGTCCCAGACCTGGAGAAGGAATTGATTCCACCTCTCAAGAAGCTGATACTCCATCCTATTACAGTGATGCCTCAAAGGCCACATCACTATCAATCGACAAATGAGGCTAGATCCAACCTGGGGCCAATTAAAAGAAATTTGCCTAGGATGCCCAGGACATGTGTTAGGGTTCATGTCTGTGGCCGCCAGGGCTAATGAATTTGCATTGTGCATTTGTGATTGGTTCATTGTCTAGTGCTTGGATTAATGGTGTCAGTGCTACAGCCACATAGGGGTGGAGCCAGGATGTAATATAATGGCAGAAAAAAAGTGTGTCTGTCTCTCTTGCTAGTTTCTGCCTTGCTGTTTGCAGCCACTATGAACTGTGGCCCTGCCATGACACCCTGCCATGGAGCCAACTGAGTATGGACTGAAGCCTCCAAAAGCTGTAACAAATAAACCTTTTCTTTCCCAACTTGATGCATCAGGCACTTTGTCTCAGCGACCAGCAAAAAGTAACTAAGTCAAGATGGTAACCAAAAGCAAGAATCAAAGATCTGAGTAGATGACAGAGTGCTTGGAGATAACTGAACTAAAAGTTACATGAAAAAGGGTACACAAAAGTTAACATCATTCTTAAAACAAAGTAAAACACAAAATGTATTCATTAATTGTAGATAAAACATTTTGTTCCTTCCCAATTCTTTGTAGATCTCTGCTAATTGACCTACAAATAATTCTGACTATTCTATTTATATTTTCAAACTTCAAAAATTGTAAAAAGTTATTACTATTCAACTTGGTCAAAAATATATTTGAGAGCATTCTGATCTTTTAAGGTATTGCCTGTTTTTCCAGTCTGTTAATCTGTGTATTTATTCTTTTGTCCACTTGCCATATCTTTGAATAACTGTTCTTTATTTGAGTTCAACATTTTTTTTCCTTTTTATTTAGTATTTTTGGACCATTTGTTCAAAATTTAATTTAGCTTATAGGTTTAAAAGGAATGCTTTCACCTGGGTTACCAACTGGTCAAAATGATATCAAAATTTTTTCTCATAGGTCAACAAAAATTTATTTAGGTAACTAAATGGATACTCTTCTGGCTTAGAAAATTATTGCTAAAGACTCTTTGATGAATAAAGGAGCAGATACCTGCAATAGTTATCCCAGGCTTTGTTCATTAATAGGAAGTCCCAGTAATCTCCATAGCCTTATAGAAGACATGCCAATAAATGTTATTGAAAATATATTATTGTGACATGATTACAGTAGTAATCAACAAAGATTGAGTTTTCTACACAATAAGGTTTTTGATTTAAAGAAGTTCTAGTACAAAAGTTTTCATATGGCTATGACAACAGATTGTTATTGTTATTGTTCTTGTTTTATATTAAACCTACTCTTATCTCCAGATATACAGGTCTTCCAAAATATAACACAGGGCTGTTTACAGTGATAGACTCTTCTTTCCGATTCAGACATCTGCCTTAAACAATAGCTTGTAAAACGCGCATTTCATTAAACATCAAATTAGGTAAAATCTTATGATGTACTCCATAGGGATGATCAACTAAAAAGAAATGTAGGAGTGTTACAAAAGTGTCATCATGATTGTTACATTACAATATTATCTATGGTTTTGACTTCTAATTTTCTGTAGAAAACTCGTAACTGTTGTCTGTTAACATTTTACAGGGATTCAAACGTAAAATATTCATGGTTAGTATGAAATAATATTTCTATTTTGTATGACACTAAACTCACTGCTCTCAATGCAATGTAATTTTATTAACCTTCTCCTCTGAATGTTCAACAATTGAGATTTGGAAACAAAAATCTAGCAAGATGGATAGGCTAGAAATACAGTCAGTATTTCGGCCCCAGTCCTCCAATATCAATGAGGACCCAGGACATAAGGGAACCTCTGCTGTTACATCTTATAGTCTTGTGTCCAAGAAGACTGTGGGACAACAGAGGAAAGTGATCCGTGATGTGTAGTGTGTTTAAGGAGGGTTGTGGGGGAGAAAAAATGTCCCAAGCTTTCACAGAAAGCAATTTGGTCAAACAGTGGCCTCGACTCATCCAGGTGACTGACACTGACATGAGAACTAAGAGGTCTTGTGCATGGTAGAAAGGTAATTCCTGAGGAAACTTAAGGAATCATAATAGATAATAAGAGATTAATTGTAATTAATACAGGTCTTACTTATCTTGGTCTTTAACATCTTGCAGGAAAGTGTAACTACAAAAGATAAAATAATGTCATAGTAATGTGCTAACTATGAAAGAAAACACAAATTACTAATACCTTCTGACAATTTCCAGCTATGGTGGTAACTGACTACTGTTATGAATTAATGGACTATATAGGGTTAAATTTGTGAATGTATGGACTTAAAATCCTTGGCCTTTAAGTTAAGTGAGTGAGTTCAGTTAGAAAGGAATGTGAGAATGAGAAGGTCTTCTGTAGAGTTCGCCACAGTTTCTCCAACTTTAACCACCCATCTCTCAACCGTAAAACAGAAAAAGGAGATTAAGAGAGTGGCTGAAGGTTGAAAGTAATCACATGCATGGAGTTGGATCAAAACTGGTCACAAGAGCAAAGGGTGCTCAAGGGAAGCCACATGAACAAGTTGCTCCATTCCAGAGAACGCCAAGCCTCAAGGAAACCCAAGCAATGAATTTCTAAGCAAAAGGCTGACAGGTGGCATCAATCTGCCAAATGTATAAATAAGCATGCTGCAGTCCTTGAGTAGTTCCTGTCCTCCCATCTGGCAAAGGGCTCCACTTGATCACAGCTTTCTGTATCTTGGTTTCATTTCTTCATCTTCTTGTTATTCTTCATGGTCCTCACCCCCAGGAAATTTGAGTCATTAAGGCCACGGAAGACTCGAAATTGGAAGGAAGCGATACCTTCCCATAGGAGAGTTGAAGAAACCCACAATACCTCAACAACTTCTCTTCTCTTAAGAAGCCCTCCATTTCAGTGTCTCCCAACATTATGCTGCATATTTCCCAGTTCATATCTAGCTAGGGGTATTTTATAGACTAACACTGATGATTTTTTTCTCACTACAGTATTGTCAGAGGTGATGGAAAAACTATCTTGAGGATTTCTTACCAGTTTACTGACTCATTGATTTCTGTTGAAAATTAGAAAAAAAAAAAATTCAAGCACATTTAACACACATGCATGTACCTATTTTTATAAATCATGATTTACATTGAATTCTATTTTGGCATGGGCTTGTTTAACTCAGTTTATAAAATTTCAAGCAGCTTGAATTATTTAGGTAAATTTCTTTGAAGTAGCACATAGTTTAAACAGTCCTTTATCCAACATTTCTTCAGTGAGTCCTACATGTAGTTAATTGTAGAAAATTGAAACCACATTCACTTCTAGAACTTTTTTATTGTCTTTGTTTGCTTCATTTAACTCCACATTTATCATGGCATAATAAATGGTGATAATATATTTTGTACTTAATTTTTCTGATTATTTTGTAACCACATTTTAAAAACCAGCTACTTTGCAGAATCTTAGGAAAGATGATGATAGTGGAAATGAAAAAGATGTCAGATTCAGTGTTAAAGTGCAAATAGGAAAAAAAATTGATTGATGCACTGTACTGTATCTAAGAGGTAAGGAAAGAAACCAAATTGATGTCCTACTTTAGGAGCCAGAACAAACAAACAGTTGTTGTTCTTGTTTATTAAGTTTCATGTTGTTTGCTCTAGAATTCATTGAGAAACTAAGAGGACTAAAAAATATGAACTTTGTTGATGATATCAAAAGTTCCTTAAAAACCAACACAAGGCAGAGGCTTGGGCCTTGCTAAAAATGGCTGGGAAGTAACCATGCTTGTTAATTACAAAATCCAGGAGAGCATGACAGACTCTCTGGGCAAGCAGATATTACACGTTAATTACAAAATCCCAAGATACATGTGTAGAGCAGTTCCGAAATCACTACACATGGATCTTGCTGAGCTACATAGGATGACCATAGAATGACCTAGACATGACACTAGGGTGAGCAATAGTTTTAAAAGCACAGTTCCCCTTGAACTCCACCTACCTGTCCTTTTGCAATAGCCACTTTCCCACTGTAGGATACACTTATTTTTTTTCCTTTTTCACTCGGCCAACACTTGCTTTGCAGATCCTGCTTTATCTTACTTTTAATAAATGTACTATTTGTGTTTGTTCTGATTGACTCTGTACTCAGGCCAGAATGAACCTAGAAACCACTTCTAGGAGCCTCTATCACTCCATGACTCTGTAACATTCCATGTAATGTAAAGCTCTGAAGGATAAAATAAACAGTCTAAGGACAGCATTGAGAACTATGACACCAATGTCACTGGAAGAGACTTCAAAGATGGAGAGTAGTCCACTCTGCCAAATTCCACTAACATCAATCAGGGAAAAAAAAAAAAAAATGTCCTTTGCTGTTCAGACCCTAAGATTATGGTCTAGTCACTTGCTCTGATTGATTTTAGGAGAGAGATAGGGCCAAATACAGACTAGAAAGCATTAAGAAGAGAGGAAGAATACAAGGAATAAAGAGAATTGAGCATAGAAATTCTTTCATTTCTAGGAATCCAGCATGGAGCAGCTGAAAATGGCAGCTTAAGTAGAGCAGAGGACAAGGAATCCCAGAGTCATTTACTGTAGTTTTTCATGAAAATTTAAAGTATTCCTTATGTTTATATGTTTATACTAATATATATATATATAAATGTTTATATACATACAAATGTATATGTATATATATATATATATATATATATATATATAATGACAGAAAACACAGGATAGATAAATAATACTTTCAAATGCAAATTGTTTGCATACAGAACATGAATTTTACAGGGAAAACTGTTGTTTAGAAAGAGGCAAAATGGAGTCAATATTATTTATATGGTAATAACACAAATCAAATTAAAAATTAACTGTATGTTTAAAAAACAAACATATATCTTACTTCTTTTTGTCAATTATTAATAGAATTACTATATTTCAAATAATAAATATTATTAATGTTATTAGAGTTAGAGAAACTGAGTATTATTAAGTGTTCAAGATTTTTTCCAGTTTAGCCAACTATTTAGTGATTAGCTTTTGGAGTGATACTTAGGTTTTGCTGTTGTTGTTTGTTTGTTTTTGTACTGCAAAGCACAAATTTCGAAGTATACTGCTGAGGAAAAACTGTGGTAATAAAATCAAAGGAAGCTTTTTTCTTCTCCATAACCAATTCTAGCTGATAATGATATTTGACATACAGGAAGAATAATTAGGCATTATGAAGTTTTAATTTCTCCCATAATTATATTAGAAAGCTAAGAACCACTTGGTGGATCATAATTATCATAATTTGGGTAATTTCTGCAACTCTATGAAAATGTGTGCCTTGGTTTTGTAACAGTTACTCTTCCCCAGTGACTCTCTTATAACAACAAAGTTATTGAGTTTCCATAAATAGAAATAACACTTACATTTATTAATATATTATGCATGCACATATATGATAATGCATCTTAGCTGTTAGTTTCTAATATCGTATCAGGATATCACAAAAGAATGACAAGCTTTAGCAAATGTCCACATTTTACTAGCTTAATAAAAACAAGCCCATGAAATGTGTACCTTCCAAGATTTCACCTATTAAATTGCGAGGAATTCAAGTAGTGACTAAAGGCCATTCCACAAGCAACAGAAATTACCATATATACATATTAATATGCATGAAATTGATAAAGTGAGCCAGATTTGCATTCCATACATAAAACCGTCAACCTACATTTCCATGATAAATCATGAAGGGAATAAAGGAGTACTTAGGCAGATGAGCACTGCATATATTTTCCAGGCTGGCAACGGCATTATCTCTCTTTGTGTGATTCATTTGTTATGCTGATTTTCAAGATACTTAACATTATAACAGAAAGTTAACAGGATAAGGATAACTTAAAATTGTCATAGTGCAAAAATTGCATGTTTTACCAATTATATGGAATGTGAGTTGTGCAGTTTTAATATTGTGTGTTCTTATTTTTTATTATATTGCAGATTTTGGTAAAACCCTTATCAAAGAGTCAGAAAACTAATATTAACTGTTAGACTGAAAGTATTCGATCAACTGCCTTAGCATACAACTTAACTCCCTTCTACTCTACTGATATCTGTTTTTAAAAATTGAGTGACATTTTTGTATTATGTAGCTAGCTCTTCCATAAAGAATTATTATGTGCAAAACAACTACTTAAAGTACGCATTCCTATTCAGTATATGCATAGGATATCTCATAGAAATCACATCAATACTTTCTAAATTGAGCTTTTTATGTTCTCCTCCAAACCTATCTACTGCAGATTTCCCTGGAACAGAGTGAATTCTCATTATTTCCACTGCTACTTTCTGATGTGAGATAATATTCTCCTGTAACTCCCAGCTTCTATCCCTGGCACGCCTAACAACTATGCTCAATAAGAGTGTTATTGAAAGCCTATTAAACCAAGGCAAATTGTGTGTGATTTCCCTGCTAAAAGTTCTGCTATCTCTTCATAATTTACTCAGAGTAAAAGACAAAACCCATTAAAGGAATTGTGAGTCCTGTTATGTTCTAGTCCTTCATTATCATCCCAATGTTATCTTCTACTACACTGTGAGATCTGAAGTGCAACCTCCTCCAGTATATTGGTACTCAAACTTTCCAGCCTTAATCCTGCTTGAAAATTTTGTACAAGTTCTTTGCCAGGAATTCTCTTCCTAACTTCTTTAATCTCAGAAATCCAAAGACTCGTTCCTTAATCACCACTAGATCTTTATAAAAATGTTACTTTCTCATCATGTTCTACCCTGATTATCTTATTTTCCTCTTCAACCTTTAGTGCCACTTCCTACATATTGTTTTTACTGTTGGTTAATTCAGTAAAACTATCTTGTGAAATTCTAGTTCATTCATTTTTATAGTTATCTATATAAGTAATGCACAAATAAAAGATCCAAAATTTGTGCGTTCTGCTTGAGGATGCATTTAAAGAATCTGAAGAAAGGGCAGGGGATGTAGCCCATGGCATAAGCACCTGAATGGCCAGCATGAGGACATGAGTTTGATTCCCAGTATCAAAAAAAAAAAAAAAAAAAAAAAAAAAAAGAAAGAAAGAAAGAAAGAAAGAAAATGCTGAAGCAAGACTTCCAGTAGATATTCTATATTATATTTAAGGAATGAATTATTATATGTATTGCTAATTAAAAGTATATATACATAAATTAACTGTTGGAAGTGTAAAATAAGCATGATGTAACACATAAAATATTGTTAGCCTCAAAGGAAATATCTTGATAAATACCTTCATGATTTAGAAAATGCTTGATAGAAGGCCATATAATAAATGAGATTTGAAGGTTTAGAAATATTGGCAAATGAATAATAAATACATGGATACTATAATTCATCAAAAGAAGGCTTAAGAATAAAAGTTAAATTTTCTTATCTTTTATGTTTCATTACTCTTTTTAACATTGGGAAACAAAATTAAATAATCATTAACTTCAAATTTCTTCCTGCAAGTTAAATATATTTATTCTCATTTTAATAATGAATAGTAAAAGGAAGAACATTCAGAATACATCCCTAGAAAGTTGCAAAATAACAAAGTCAAATATTCAATGACATTCAATAGTCCACAAATAGAATTTACTTCTATGGAACATTTGATTACATGGTCCAAGGAGTAAAATGGCCCAGTATCTAGGTAAGACTTTGATTGCTGTCTACATGGATGCTGAATTGCACCTGATTTTACTAAGAGCATTTACTTAGTGGCTTAATTTACCAATGAGGGTAGGACACCATGTCCTATTCTGTACCAAATCTTTGCCTGTTCATAATGACTGACATTTATAAAAATTATTGAAAGAAAGCTTCAGGCATATTCCTGAATTTTATCCCTCCCAGAAAAGTTTAGCTTTTTTTTCTCATTCCTCTTATAATAAAAATGGTTAAGTGACTTACTAAAATAAAAAATCATTTATCATTACTCACATCTCAACTTTATTTTATTTTTAAGCTTTCTCTATTTCATATAAACTCAACTCTATTAACTCTAATAGTGAAAAAAAAACCTTATCTCCCAAACAAGTATTATCCCTAAGAAAGAGAAAAAAATATTCCTAGAGCACAACACTAGCAATTCTACTATGTCACGCATCTCAAATTCTACATCCAAACCTACATAGGAAAAGGAACCTTCACAAACTCACTTTTACTAACCACAGTAGTTTTCAGTTTCATTTCATTTATCCTTTCTATCAAAGATAGATCTTTATATATGCGCTTTTCTTTTCCAGAAATACTAAGGGAACAGAAAATAAGGCACCTCATTTTTATTGTGATTACCCAATTTTCTCTCCTTTTGGTATTTAATAGACTTAAAAGAATAAATGTACTCTCAACTAGCACAGTTCTGTCTTCAAAACATATTCATACACTGGCCAAAAATTCTTAAAAAGGAGCTGCTACACTTTATCTGCACAACTTTTATTTAAAAGATTATTATAAACACAAGCAATTTTAAAATTCAGTGCCAATAAATATGTATTAATTATTATGATGCTTGAAATGATTTTTATAATGTGTATGAAGAAATACCATGTGATTGTCAAAGTGATAGCAGTAAAATACTTCAGTGCTGGCCTTTGCCTTTGGCTTTGCTCACTTTTTCTACCTGCTGACAAACAGGCAGATAATAATCTTCTAGTAGAAGTCTATTTCACTATCCTTGGGCCATTTTTAATGGATCAAAACTCAAATATGAATAAAAATTGGTCCAATATTTTTAAGATATAAACTTAGACCAATGATATCAACAGGAAAGAAACAAAAATCATCTTATTTCATTACATTATTTTTCACTGGAGAAGTTGAACATTAGAGCAATTAAATTACTTTCAAAATAAGAATTAGAACTAAAGTTTTCTACACTACTTCTTTGTTCTTTCTCCACCCTATCACCTTACAGAGCATATCTCTTAAAATGTTTATACATCAGTATAATTATTTTATTGTGCTGTCATTGGTGCTACTCTTTTATTTCATCTTTAGATACTTCAAGTGCTAAAAGTAGGTAGTACTACATGAGATAATTCAATGTGAGATAATGAAAATTTAATCACATAGAATGACCCATCTCTGTGACTTACAAAAGAGAAAAAGGAGAATTAGTTTGAGTTAGAACTAAAACAAACAAGCAAAAAACCAGGAAACCCTTATTATATTTTAGACAATAGCTCTAAGTTATTATAAAGTATTAAAATTTAATATTGCTTTGACATTTTGAGGCTCATGGGTTCTCAACAGCTGAAATATGAGCCATAAATATTCTCAACTAACAAAATTCTGTTTGAATTCATCTGTCCAATACTAGATAACATGTGTGTCGCCTTTGCATACTGTTGAAAGCAAAGGATCCCTCCCTCAGCAACAGTGTGATATTTTCCAACACTGCATGATGCAAAGAAATTATAAAACAAATTTCCCTAAATTTAAAGTTTAGGAAATACTGCTATACTTTGGGCTCTGGGTGTTAGGTTTTAGTACAATTTCCAACCACAAAACCAAAATTGATATCACTTTGAATACAAGACTAATAGAGAAAAATAACAAGATAGTCTAGATTTATCCTAAATTCCAGTAATTCTATACCCTATTAATAGAAGTTTTAGCCTGAAGACTTCCATCTTAATCTAATCTACAAATTCAGGGGCTACCCCACAAAAATAATATTTTGATATCTTCTGGTACCAATTTTTACCATAGTTTGTTTGTGCTGCTATGACAAAATATCTAAGACTAGGTCAGTTATAAAGAACAGAAATCTGTTTTCTAATCATTCTAGAGATTGGGAAACATTAGAGGTGAAACCATCAGTAGGTTTGCTGTTTTGTGACAACTGCTTTCTGTAACGAAATCAGTGCCTTGAACATTATTCATTGTAGAGGAGAAAAACATTACAACTCATATGGTAAAAACTCAGAGGAGAAAGAAAAGACAAACTGCTTCCAGAAAACCTTTTTTAAAAAGCAGCATTAACTGTTCATGGTGGTAGAGGTTTAATGACAAAAACACTTCAAAAAAGAATCAGAATCTACATCGCAATTTGGAGATTAAGATTTCAATACATGTATCATGGGACACATTCAGGCCATAACATGGCAGAATTGGAAAGAATACCTCTGGTGTATGGATTAACACATATTTTTCCTAGATCATCCCTTCTTGATTTGGCATATGGTATCTTTTTTCTTTTAAATTCATTCAGAAGTGTTTGCCTTTGGTATAGTCATGTTTATCAGCATTTTTCTTTATGGATTCTAGATATTAAAGTATAATAAAAAATTCCAACTTTATCAATGAATGTACACATTTTCTGGCATATTTATTATTCATTTTTACATTAAATTCTTAATATTTTCTAGCAAATCCATGTTTTTAGCAACCTCTAAGCAGCTAGCAGGGGCCTGACCTCAGTGCCAGGAGCCAAACATACTCAAGTTGCATCCCAGAACGTGAGGAAGCTTTGGAGAATTACTCTCAGTTGATAAGACCATGCCCATGATTGCAAAGCACCAGAGGTTGCACAGGAGGTCCCCCTGTGCCTCACTGGGTCATGCCCAACCTCCAAGTCGCTAGTTGTTGCCTGTACTCTGCCCTGGGAGTCAAAAGTGGGACAGTCGATTCCCAGTGCACAGGCGAAGCTTTGGAACATTGCTCAAAACCCAGATATATAGTAAAATGACAAAACAGAAGAGCAAAATGCAATCTCAAACTTCCATCCCAACCCAAGCAAGCCCAAGAGACATGTACACAGAAGAAAATTTGAGCCGTACACCTGAAATTCATGAAATGATAACAACTGAAGTAATGTAAAAAGTCTGGAAAGCTGTAAAAGAACTCAGATCAGAAATAATCTTCCAGGTAAAAGAAGAAATGATAAATGTAATGAAAGAAATACTGAACACATCTAAAGAAGACATAGTTTAAAAATTAGAGGAGCAAAGCAAAAATATGGAAACTCTAAATGAAGAATATAAGAAAAAAAACAATGCATTAATCAGATTCAAAGAAATATACAGGAAATCAAAAACTCCATTGAAAGTTGGCAAAACTACCTCAATGAAAGTCAAGATAGAATTTCAGTCCTTTAAGACAAGATTGCAGTTAGTGAACAGGAAAAGAAAGATCTTTCAAAAATAACAAGGTATCAGGAAATAAGAATTTGATATCTGTAAGATGATGCAAAGACAAACAACACAAGACTGAGAAGTACAATAAGAAAGAGGGTGACAACATAAATGATATCAAGAGACTCTTTACAGAAGTAATAGTTGAAAATTTCCCAGACATGAGAATGGAAACTGACATACAGGTCAGTGAGGCACACAGAACACCAAATAACAATAACCAAAGTAAAACTACACCCAGACATATAATAATCAACATCCCATAAATTCAACATAAGAATAGAATATTAAAAGCTGTAAAAGAGACAGATCACCATAATGGAAAAGCTATCTGAATCACAGCAGACTTCTTAACACAAACAATGAAGTCAAGGAAAGCATGGAGTGAAGTATCTGAGACCCTAAAAGGAAAACCACTTCGACCCCAGACTGATGCAACATCAAAACTGTCCATCAAAATGGATAGAAAAATAGGATATTTCAATGGCAAAGAAAAGTTGAAGAACTTCAGGACCACCAAACCAACCCTGCAAAGAATATCAAAAGACTTTCTAGATAGTTATAGCAAAAAACTACTAAGCAATGCAAACAATTAAAGTGGAAAGGTAAAGAATCAGTAGCAGGAAGATAACAGATGAAAAGTAAACCAATATATATCAGTTATAACTATTAATTCAAATGGCCTCAATTAACCAATTAAAGAAATAGACGGGAAGAATGAATCAAGAAACAACATGCAACCATAAGCTGACTATAAGAAACCCATCTAACCCAAAAGGAAACTCATAGACTGAAAGTCAAAGGATGAAAAACAATTCTCCATACAACAGAATCCCAAAGAAAAGCAGAGGTAGCTATTCTGTTTGCAGACAATGTGAACTTCAAACCAAGAACGATCCAAAGAGATAAAGAAGGTCACTACATACTAGTTAGGGGAAAACTTCAAGAACAAAGGATAGCAATCTTAAATATATTTGCACCAAATTTGGGAGCACCCAACTATACAAAACAATATTAACAGAAATAAAAAAAAATAATAATAATAACAGTAGACTTTAACACACCATTGACACAAAGGGACGGATCAACCAGACAGAAAATCAGCAAAGAAATAACAAAACTGAAACACATCTATGAACAAATGGACTTGATAGATATATACAGAATGTTCCTCCCAACAACATCAGAATATACATTCTTCTCAGCAGCACATGGGACGTTCTCTAAAATAGACTGTATATTAGCCCACAGGACATGCTTAAGTAAATGCAAAAGAATAGAAATTATCCAATGCATGTGATCAGATCATAGAACCATGAAACTAGAATTAATGTTAAAATAAATTGCAAAAGTCCCACAAACACATGGAAATGGAATAACACACTCCTGAGCAACCAGTGGGTCACAGGGGAATTTAAACAATATCTACAAGCAAACAAAAATACAAATATATATTACGGGAACCTGTAGGATGCCATCCTCAGAGGAAATTTTATGCAGTGAATTCCAACATCATGAAAACAGAACAAAAACCTGATGCTACACATCAAACATCTAAAAAATGAAGAGAAAGTGAAGCCCATAAGCTAAAATTGAGGATCAAATTATAAAAGTCAGGAAATAAATCAATGCAATACAGACTAAGAAAATAATACAAAGAATCAGTGAATCAAAGAGTTGGTGCTTTGAAAGAATAAATAAAATTGATAAGCCCCTAGCCAATCTTATTTTTAAAAGGAAAGAAAAAACTCAAATTTGTGCAGGAAGGAATAAAAAGGGTGAAATCACTGTAGACCCTGTGGAAATACAGAACATTATCAATACTTAATTTGAAAACCAGTACTCTCACAGGCTTGATAACAAAAAAGAAATGTCAGATTCCTAGAAACATATGAATTACCAAAGCTATTTTAAGAAGATGTAAAACTGCTGAATAATGCAAATCCAGTTAATGAAATTGAAATATAACTAAATCCTTACAAACAAAGAAAAACCCAGGTCCAGATGGACTCACCGTGAATTCTACAAGAAATTTGAAGAAGATTTAAGGCCAACACTTCTCAAACTCTTCAATGAAATTGAAAGGGAAGCAACTAACTCATTCCTGGAAGCAAATGTACTGTGATACTAACAATGAAGAAAGACCCAACCAAAAAAGAGAACTACAGGCCAATCTCCCTAATGAACATAGATGCAAAAACTCTCAAAAAAAAGTCAAACAACATGAATTAAATCATCAAGAAGCTTATTCACCATGACCAAGTGGGATTCATCGCAGGAATGCAGGGATAGTACCATATATACAAAATATAATTGTAATCCACCATAGCAATAGAGGCAAGAGTAACCACATGATCATTTCTATAGACAGAGAAAAAGCTTTTGATAAGGTCCAACAGTTATTCATGATAAAAAAATTACAGAAAATTGGAATAGATGGTCTTTACCTCAATATGCTAAAAGCCATCTATGACAAAACAGTAGCCAGCATCATGTTAAATGGACAAAATATAAAACCATTTACCCTAAAATAAGGAACAAGACAAGGATGTCCATTATCACCACTCCTGTTCAGTATAGTCCTAGAAATACTAGCCAGAGCAATTACACAAGAGAGAAAAATAAAAAGTAAAGATAGGAAAAGAAGTTAAGTTATAGTTACTTGCAGATGACATGATGATCTCCATATAAGACCCCCAAAACTCCATTGAAAGACTCCTACTTATAATAAATAAATTCAGTAATGTATCTGAATATAAAGTCAACAATGAAAAATCAATAGCATTCCTACACACTAACAACAAAATCACTGAGAGATAAATAAGAGAAGCCACACCATTCACAATAGCATCCAAAAAAAAAAAAAAAATGAAATACTTAGGAATCAACCTAAAAAATGAAATAAAGATCTATTCGGGGAAAATGATAATGCCCTAAAAAAAGAAATTGAAGAGGACCTCAGAAAATGGAAAAACATCCATGGTTCATGGATAGGAAGAACCAACATTGTGAAAATGGCCATTCTCCCAAAATTTTTATACAGATTTAATGCAATTCAAATAATAATACCTGAAGCAAACCTCACAAATCTAGAGAACTTACTCCTAAAATTCATGTGAAACCTGAAGAAACCTAGTATAGCAAAGGCAGTTTGAAGCAACAATGGCAAGGCAGGAGGCATCACAATCCCTGACTTGAAGTTCTATTACAAAGCTACTGTAATAAAATCAGCATGGTACTGGAATAAAAACAGAACGGAAGATAAATTGAATAGACTAGAAGGTACAACTACAAATACAAACATACTCAGCTACCTTATCTATGATAAAGGGGCCAAACATGTCCTTGGAAGATAGTGTCTTTAATAAATGCTGCTTGAAAAATTGGCTCTCCATATGCCAAAAACTAAAAACTAGAACTATCCCTATCACCGTGTACTAAACTAAAGTCTAATATATAAATGTTAAAGTAGAAACACTAAGTGTGTTGGAAGACAAAGTAGGTAGAAAACTTGAAGACATAGGGGTAGATAGAGAATTCATGAACAAGAATCAAACTGCACGTGAAATATTTCACATAATTAATAACTGAGATCACATTCTATTAAAGAGTTTTGCATGTCAAAAGAAATCTCCAGCATAGTGAAAAGAAAACCCACAAATTGGGAAAAGATCTTAGTAAACTGTCCCTCAGACAGAGGAATTTTGTCTAGAGTATATAAAGGAACTCTTCTGTACTGTTGGTGGAAGTGTAGACTGGTGCAACCACTGTGGAGGTCAGTCTAGAGGTTCCTAAATAAGTTGGGATTGGAAGTCCCATTTGACCCAACTCTTCCACTTCTGGGCATTCTCAGAAAAACTGACAACATCATACAACAGTGATATATGTGCAACCATATTTATAGCAGCACAATTTGTAATAGCCAGATCTTGGAAACAACCTAAGTGTCCCTCAACTAATAAATGGATACATAAGATGTAGTATTTTTATACAATGGAGTACTACTCAGCTATAAAGAATGATTACATTGAGAAATTTATAAGTAAATGGATGCAACTCGAGACCATAGTCATAAGTGAAATAAATTAGCTTCACATGTGTAAATATCATAGTCACCTTAGTGTAAGAAATGGTAAGAATACATAAGATAGAAAAACTCAATAAATACAGTGAAAGGATAAGAATCTGCTTAAAAGGAAAAAAATAATATCTCAGGGAAGAGGAGGAAAAAGAAAAAGGAAGGGAAAATAATTATCTAAAATTATATAAATACACAGGATAGCTCAGATGATTGTGTTAGAAATTCTATGAGTTCTTGGAACAAGATAGTTAAGATTCATTATATTGGAACAATTAGGCATATTATTGTATGGTGATCTGAGGAACTCTAGAATATCATTATGTAATATAACAACCCCAGTTATGTTCCTACCACCTTGTTTTGAAGGCCTATATTGTCAGTGTTTTGAGCTCTTTGCTACTGCTATTTATTTGTCTTTTTTGTTTGTGTTTTCAAGGAATTTGTTTTGCCTTTCCTTCTAATACACAGAGGAGATATATACATACACTCATACATGCATAGAACTTGTAAACAGTATATGAGAATTATTATATAATGCATGATGAAATGAGCAACTACTTTGAAGAAAGAGACACTAGGGTACCCAGTGCTTATTCCATAGCATCATGCCATGAAATCTAGCAATACTATTATTCTTTGTTCAGAGTGATTTTTAGTCTGTTTGTATTGTTCAATTTCAACATACATGAAGGTATGGACCACTATTTTGAGGAAAATGAGAAACTTGCGATGGCCATTGTTGATTTCCCTATTGTCTGGTTTTGAAGGCCTAAAATACTTTCATCTTTTTCTGATAAGTTTAATACTATTTTCTTTTGTACGAATCCATGTGAAGATATGCACAAATATTTAGAAGAAAACAAGAGACACTATGATAGACAGTAATGATTTCCTGTTGTTTTGCTTTGAAATGTGTGTCTCTTACATTGCTTTCTTCTAATCTGCTTTGTTATATATTGTTATATTTAGTTTTACCCTCTTTAAAATACAATTTTAAAAAAACAAAAAAGAAAATTCATGTTTTATGTTTAAATTGAAGTTTTGATCTATATTCTTCTATCATCTAATGTAAGAAGACATTCAAATTTCATATTTGTCAAAAAGATCATCCAGTCGTCTCATAAGTTCCAATAGTACAACTTAACTCTAAAGGAGAACAAGCATATAATAAATTAATTTCCTGTGTCGGTTTGGGCCTATGTATGGACTTCTTGTTCAAACTTTTTTATATCTTTCATACATTAATAAATACATTAAAATTACAATAAGCCTTTAGTTTTGATCCATTATATTTTAATAATTGGTGGCAATATTCCCGAGATTCCTCTCTTGACCTTATCACTCATTTTGTTTCTACAGGTTCTCCTTCTGCTTATAGATACCAATGTTGATGTAGGAACATCTGTGAGTTTGATATTTTCATATCACAAAAAAATGTTTCTCAATTTTTCTTCTATTGAATATTTTCCCCTAACATAATTCCCCTACACAAATGTTATGAAAGAATGAAATAAATGTTGTGGAGTAACAGCTAACTGTGCTGACGTCTGTCCATTGTAAGACTGCTTAGTAAGAGCTATGATTAGAAGACACCTCAAGGGAGTGAGAGAAAAGGAAAACTGTTTTCCTAAGGTTTTAAAATTGTAAAAGCTGGGCATATTTCCAGAATCTTCTATTTATCCCTTTTAGCTCCAGTGCAGCAAAATATGTTTCTCTAAACACTACCATGCTCAAAGAAAGAAATTTAGCACTTTGATTTTCATATGGTTAAATATATACGTTATAATCATGAGTAACTCTTAGCAAATGCCATGATATGTTAGTCACACATTCATTCTGAATTTCCCCTAACTCTCCATTTTTTAACACATTTTCTCATCCTATTCAAAAAGAAGTTAAGGAGAATAATTCGTATTGTATACATTTTACCAACAAAACTTCTACGTGTTACTGAAGTATCACTGACTACAGTCACAAAGAACATGGTTCAAATACGAAAATGATTTAATAGCCTAACCTCTGGAAGAAGTCTTTACAGGACATAATACATAATTGTATTTGTGAGTTCATGTGTGTTTATATAAATTACTAACACGTCATCAAATGCGTGTTCATACCTTATTTAAAAAATATTAGCTACTCATGCATGGCAAGACACAGCTAAGAGTATTCTCAGATGGAATTAATGATTTTCTTACTGTTTACTCTGCCTTCTCTTTACTTTGCCTTCTAAGAGGCAATTTGAGTTAACCAAAGTCAGAAAACTTCTTAGCCCAAGTAAAATTTTAGGTACTACAAATTTCCATTTCCAAGAGAATATTATTGGTGGGGGGGGGTCCTCCTCTAACTGTTATATTTCTAACACTTAAATAACACTATTAATATGTATATGCAAAAACATAAGGACCTGAAGTTTAATTCTTGTACTCTTTACCTATGAGATTTCTTGTCTAGCACTTGCTGATTTTAGTCTTTCTAGTAAACTCTTAGACATCTGCTATGGTTTGTGTCTAAATGCCCCTCAAAGCCTTATGCAGTCATGGGGACATCCTTCCAGAGTTCGTGACTGATTCATGACCCAATGCTTGAATTACAGGTATGAGTATTGCCTAGAGTAAGTGGCCTAAACACAATATACGAGACAGAAAAAGTCTCCTCTAGGATACCTCCATTTTTGCTCTTGTTGTGTTTGCTGTTTTTCACTGCTATGAAATGTTGCACTCTTGCTATGTACC
The DNA here is from genome assembly GCF_034190915.1 of Cavia porcellus. Taxonomy (NCBI): domain Eukaryota; kingdom Metazoa; phylum Chordata; class Mammalia; order Rodentia; family Caviidae; genus Cavia; species Cavia porcellus. The sequence continues at coordinate 32,725,716 of NW_026947497.1, forward strand.
ATCCTGTCTCACAGCCAGCTAGTTGTGTATGAAACCTCCACAAACTGTGAGCTACATAAACCTTTGTTTCCTTAATTTTGTATCAGCAATGTATCATCAAGTATTTTGTCTCAGCAATGAGAGAAATATAACCAGTATGGCATCTGTTCTTTTTTTGAAGGCAATGAAATCTGGAATCTGAAAGAGAAATGTACATTCCACCATTTTGTAGTACAATATATATTTAATCTAGTAAGCCAAACTATCTCAAACTTGTGAAATACATGTAATATTCTACAGAAACAATTTTGTGTCCTGGTAAATATGTATAGGGTTATTGCTTGAACAGTCTGGAGGCAGTGCTAGTTTTCTAGTCTAATTTTTATTGTCAGTTTCACATTTAGGCTCTGAGTATTTTTACAAATCCATATATTGGCCCTACTCTTTAAGACAGATGTGATGATTCATGGCAAGGTGTAAACACCAAATGTAAATACATGCTCTAGAGCTGAGCATGGTGGTATACAGCTGCAAATACACCTTCTGAAGGCTAAAAGCAAGAGGATAGCAAATTTGAAGCAAGAATGAACAAATTACCAATATTTTATCTCAAAATAAAAAAATAAATAAAAAGGGTTGGAAATGTAGCTCAATGGTAGAGTGTTTGACTAGTCTGCATCTAGGCCCAGGAATGCAAATCTTATATATATATATCATATATATATATATATATATATATATATATATATATATAATCCCAGATTTTATATATATATATATATATATATATATATATATTTTTTTTTTTTTTTTTTTTTGGTGGTACTGGGGATCGAACCCATGACCTCACGCTTGCCAGGCAGGCGCTTATGCCACTGAGAAAAATCCCAGGCCTGATACACATTTTGAAAAATGATACGCATTTTATTAAATAGTCAACTACCTAGATGATCATAAACATCATGAGCCGTGCAACATCTTCCTAAAAGGGATTTTGAGATTTCCAAGTTCCCAGTTGTCTGTGAGGATATAAGATTCTTGTAGAAGTTTCTTCCAGGCATAAGTAATTCACGTTGCTAATCTGAAGAGGATTAAGTTCCTGAAACTCTGCTACAAAATTTGGCTACTAAAGTGGTAAAAAAATAATGTAATTAAAATTAATGCAATTTTACCACATTAATTCTCAGCTCATTTATAAAATTTTCTATGAAAATGCGTTCATTTAAACAATCAACTTCCCAGAAAGTCTTTGACTGTGCATCTGTTAGAAGTAAGTCACTGGGGCAACACAGATGAAGCTGACATTGATGTAGAGATAACCTTCTGTCCTTACACTTCCTGTCTTACTGCCTGTTCATTGTCCTTAGCCTACAAAATTGATTTCACCTTGTAGGTTCTGAAGTAATAATTACTTCAAATATGCTCATACGTGTAAAAACAGATCTCACTATTTACTAAAATTTCATGAACAAAATTAATGTATCCATATTTAAAATTCGTGCTTCTCACTAACGCATATAGCTTTCTCATGGATACAGCAAATGATGTAATTAGCTACATTTTCTTATTTTGCATTGACTATCTGGTGAAGCAGAATAAAATTTAAAAAACATGTTGCAGAAGGCACAGAAAATTCTGACTTCATTCCCTATTCATTTTTCTTAAAATCATCAGCTTAACATTTTATTTACCACTATTGTATAAGAAAAATAAAAATATACATATGAGGATAGCAATATAATTAATATTCTATACCATTGTTTCACATGAATTATCTCAATTAACCTTTTAATTTTACTTTAAAATACAATTTATTATGTCTCCAAGTCAGTGGGAATAAAAAAATCTGAAAAGCAATCTTCTTGAAGCTTGTGATTTTAAAAAGGTGTATAAGGCCAAGCCTGGCCATTGGTCTGCAGAGGAGGAGCTGGGCAGATCTGGGGTGCCCTCACCGGCCTCTCTGCGTGTCTGGAGGACTCTGGATATCTGCACCCAGACTGCTGGAGTTCCCTCAGGCTTCCAGGTGCAGTGAAGGGGAGAGGTGGGTTTGAGGCTTCCACATCAGCCTCCCCATTCCGGCTTCACTTGGAGACCTGCTGAGCTCCCGATAGGTGGGCTGGCCCACACTACCAGCCTAGCCCAGGTCTGCAGAGGAGGAGCTGGGCAGATTTGGGGTGCCTGCATCGCCTCTCCATGTGTCTGGAGGACTGTGGATATCTCTGCAACCAGGGAGGGTCCACAGGTTCCTGAAGCACTGCGGCCTGTGGTGAGTACCCTAACCCGGCTGCGATTGAAGAACTGTGGAGCTTCCAAGGGGCAGGTGGGCGCACAGTGTCCCTGAGGCCCAGCTTGTCTGGAACTGCAGAGTTCTGAGCAGGCAGAGGAGGGCCACTGGTTCTGTAGGCCTAATGGCTTGGGGTAGCGCGGCGCCAGAGTCTCAGTAGCTCCAAACATAGAAGGGGATTTTCAACAGATCCTGAGGAAGCTTTCAAATAACACTTGAAACACAGAAATATAGGAAAATGACAAAACGAAAGACCAAATTACAACCTCAAACCTCCAGCCCATCTCAAGAAACCCTAGGAGTGATGTATATAGAAGAAAATATATCCCATCCACCTCATATATCGGACACAATAGCCACTGAAATTGACAAGCAACTCCAGGAAGCTTTAAAGAAATTCAAACTCGAAATAATCTCCCAGATAAAAGAAGAAATGATAAAAGAAATGAAAGAGATTCTAAATATATCTAAAGAAAACACAGATAAAAAATTGGAGGAACTAAACAAAAAGATAGAATCCCTAGATGAGCAATATAAGAAACAAACAGAATACATAATGCAGATGCACAGAGATATACAGGAAATAAAAAACTCCACTGAAAGTTGTAAAAACTGCCTTAATGAAAGTGAAGATAGAATTTCAGACCTTGAAGACAGGATTGCAGCTAGTGAACAGGAAAGGAAAGATCTTTTGAAAATAACAAGGAACCAGGAAACAACAATTCAACAACTGCAAGACGATGCAAAGAAGAATAACATAAGAATGATAGGGATTAATGAAAGAGAGGGAGACAACATGAAGGATGTCAGGAGGATATTTAGAGAAGTAATAGCTGAAAATTTCCCAAGCATGAGATCAGAAACTGACATCAGGATCAGTGAAGCATATAGAACTCCAAACAGTCATAACCAAAATAAAACTACACCCAGACATATAATAATCACCATCCCAGAAATCCAACACAAGAATAGATTATTAAAAGCTATCAGAGAGAAAAGACAGATCACTTATAAAGGAAAACCTATCAGAATCACAGCAGACTTCTCAGCACAAACGATAAAGTCAAGAAGAGCATGGAGTGAAGTATTCCAGATCCTAAAGCAAAATGATTTCCAACCAAGACTGATATATCCTGCAAAACTATCATTCAAAATAGATGGTGCAATATGATACTTCCATGACAAAGAACAGCTGAAGAACTTCATGAACACCAAACCAACCCTGCAAAAAATATTGAAAGACAGTTTAGATACACAAAGGAAAAAACCACTAAGCAAAGCAAATAATTAAACAGAACAGAAAGATAAAGATGCAACAGCAGAGAGATAACATTCCTACAATTAACCAGCATTTAACAGTAATAACCATTAATGTAAATGGTCTCAATGCACCAATCAAAAGAAACAGACTAGCAGAATGGATCAAGAAACAAAATCCAACCATATACTGTTTACAGGAAACCCATCTAACCCAGAAGGATACTCACAGACTGAAAGTCAAAGGATGGAAAACAATTCTTCATGCAGCAGGAATCCAAAAAAAGGCAGGAGTAGCCATTTTCTTTGCAGACAACGTGAACTTTAAACCAACAATGACCATAAAGGACAAAGAAGGTCACTACATACTCGTAAGGGGAAAACTCCAAGAGGAAGAGATAACTATCTTAAATATATATGCACCAAACTCCAGAGCACCCAGTTATATAAAACAATTATTAACAGAAATGAAAACTCAAATTATCAGTAACACAATTGTAACAGGAGACCTTAATACACCACTGACACCAAGGGACAGATCAACCAGACAGAAAATGAGCAAAGAAATAACAGAACTGAATCACACCTGTGAACAAATGGGTTTGATAGACATATACAGAATGTTCCACCCAACAACATCAGAATACACATTCTTCTCAGCAGTACATGGATCATTTTCTAAAATAGACCATATATTAGCTCACAGAACATATTTAAGCAAATGCAAAAGAGTTGAAATCATCCCTTGCATATTATCGGATCATAGCGCTCTGAAATTAGAAATTAATGACAAAGGATACTGCAAAAATCCCGCAAACACATGGAAACTAAATAACACACTCTTGAGTAATCAGTGGGTCACAGAAGAAATTAAAGAAGAAATTAAACAATACCTAAAAGAAAATGAAAATGCAGATACAACTTACCGGAATCTGTGGGATGCAATGAAAGCCGTTCTGAGAGGAAAATTTATTGCACTGAGTTCCCACATCAGGAAAACAGAACGAATACAAATAAATAACTTGATGCTACACCTCAAACAGCTAGAAAAAGAAGAGCAAGTCAAGCCCAAAGCCAAAAGAAGAGAGGAAATTATAAAAATCAGAGCAGAAATCAATGCAATAGAGACTAAGAAAACAATCCAAAGAATCAACGAATCAAAGAGTTGGTTCTTTGAAAGAATAAATAAAATCGATAAGCCCCTAGCCAACCTTATTAAAAAAAGGAAAGAAAAAGCTCAAATTCATGCAATAAGAAATGAAAAAGGAGAAATCACTACAGACCCAATAGAAATACAGAGGATCATCAACACCTATTTCGAAAACCTCTACTCTCAAAAGTTTGATAACACAGAAGAAATAGACAGATTCTTAGAAGCATATGAAGTACCAAAGCTAGATCAAGAGGATATAAAACTGTTGAATAACCCAATCTCTGCTAATGAAATTGAAAATGTAATTGGGTCCTTGCCCACCAAGAAGAGCCCAGGCCCAGATGGATTCACTGCAGAATTCTACAAGAAATATAAAGAAGACCTAATGCCGACACTCTTCAAACTATTCAATGAAATTGAAAGGGAAGCAATCCTTCTTAAGTCATTCCTGGAAGCAAATATTACTCTAGTACCAAAACCTGAGAAAGACCCAACTATAAAAGAGAACTATAGACCGATCTCCCTAATGAACACAGATGCAAAAATCCTCAATAAAATATTGGCAAATAGGATCCAGCAAATCATCAAGAAGATTATACACCATGACCAAGTGGGATTCATCCCAGGAATGCAAGGATGGTTCAATATACGCAAATCAATAAATGTAATCCACCATATCAATAAAGCCAAAAATAAGAATCACATGATCATCTCTATAGATGCAGAAAAAGCCTTCGATAAGGTCCAACACTTATTCATGATAAGAACTTTACAGAAAATTGGAATAAATGGTCTTTACCTCAATATAATAAAGGCCATTTATGACAAACCAACAGCCAGCATCATACTAAATGGCCAAAAATTGAAAGCCTTTACTTTAAAATCGGGTACAAGACAAGGATGTCCTTTATCACCACTCCTATTTAATATAGTACTGGAAGTACTAGCCAGAGCAATTAGGCAAGAAAGAGAAATAAAAGGGGTAAAGATAGGAAAAGAAGAAGTTAAATTATCATTGTTTGCAGATGACATGATACTCTACATAGAAGACCCCCTAAACTCCATTGAAATACTCTTAGATACAATAAATAAATTCAGTAATGTGGCTGGATACAAAATCAATACTCAGAAATCAATAGCATTCCTATACACGAACAACAAAATTACAGACAGGGAAATAAGAGAAACTGGACTATTCACATTAGCAAGCAAAAAAATGAAATATTTAGGAATTACTCTTACGAAAGAAGTGAAAGACTTATACAATGAAAATTATAATATACTGAAAAAGGAAATTGAAGATGATCTCAGAAAATGGAAAGACATCCCTTGCTCATGGATAGGAAGAACAAACATTGTGAAAATGGCCATTTTCCCAAAACTGTTATAAAGATTCAATGCAATCCCAATAGAAATACCATCAACATACCTTATAGATCTAGAGAAATCACTCCTAAATTTCATCTGGAACCAGAAGAGACCTAGAATCGCAAAGGCAATTCTAAGCAGCAAAGACAAAGCAGGAGGCATCACAATCCCTGACTTGAAGTTATACTACAAAGCAACAGTAGTAAAATCAACATGGTATTGGAATCAAAACAGAGCTGAAGATCAGTGGAATAGATTAGAAGATACAACCACAACTACGAACACACTCAACCACCTTATTTTTGATAAAGGAGCCAAGCAGGTTCACTGGAAGAACGACAGTCTCTTTAATAAATGGTGCTGGAAAAACTGGCTCTCCATTTGCCGAAAACTAAAGCTAGACCCATGTCTATCACCATGTACTAAATTAAAATCTAAATGGGTCAAAGATCTGCATATTAAAACAGAAACACTAAATCTATTGGAAGACAAAATAGGTAGAAACCTTGGAGACATAGGAGTAGGTAAAGAATTCATGAACAGGACTCAAACCGCACAGGAAATACTTCCCAGAATCAATAACTGGGACCACTTCTTATTAAAAAGTTTCTGCATGTCAAAAGAAATCTCCAGCATAGTGAATAGAAAACCCACAAACTGGGAAAAGATTTTAGGGAACTCTCTCTCAGACAAGGGCCTCTTGTCTAAAACATATAAAGAATTAAAGAAACTCAGACCTCCGAAATTCAAAGATCCAATCCAAAAATGGGCATCTGAGATGAATATGCAATTCTCAGATGAAGAAATGCAAATGGCAAATAAATACATGAAAAAATGCTCATCATCATTGGTCATTAGAGAAATGCAAATTAAAACCACACTGAGATACCATCTCACTCCTGAAAGAATGGCCAGGATCAAGAAAACCGACAACAAATGCTGGAGAGGCTGTGGGGAAAAAGGAACTCTCCTGCACTGCTGGTGGGAGTGTAGACTGGTACAGCCTTTGTGGAGATCTGTCTGGAGATTTCTCAAAAAGTTGGGACTGGAAATCCCATTTATTCCAGCTATTCCACTTCTAGCCATATTCCCAGAAGAACTGAAAGCATCATACCACAGTGATATATGTGCACCTATGTTTATAGCAGCACAATTTGTAATCGCCAAATCTTGGAAACAACCCAAGTGCCCATCAACTGAGGAATGGATAAAAAAGTTGTGGTATTTCTATACAATGGAGTATTATTCAGCTATAAAGAAGGATCACATTGAGATATTTATCAATAAATGGGCGCAGCTTGAGACCATACTCATTAGTGAAATAAATCAATCTCGCATGTGTGAATACCGAATAGTTTCCCTAATGTAAGTAATGATTCAAATATATAAAAATATGTGGTAATCATGATTCCCCATTAGGTGGCCTTGAAGCCTTATAAAGTTTTCACTCATTAATTAGAAAGGCTTTATTCTGGGCTTCTTGATATGAAAATATTTGAAGCTAGAGTATATGAAGTTTTATCCAAATATTTCAAGGAAAAAGACCCTATGGTAACTACTATTAAGTCAGGTTATAAGGTGGTGAAGTACTAGGTTGTTGAAACAGTCATGCTGTGACCTCTATTGTTATATTGTTATGTCCTGTTTTATCTCAATCTCCCCCTTATTGTTTCAAAAAAAATTATTTAGTCATTTCTTATGTTTGTCTTAATTAAAGAAAAAATTCAAAAAAATTAGGATATATAAATAGTAACTCTTTTTGATTTCCTATTAACTTGTTTTGAAGTCCTGTAGTACTCCCACAATCTTTTTTTGACTGATTAGACTCTGTTCCATTCTATATGATAGTATCAAGTTTGAAGACATAGGCAACTACTTTGAAGACAATAAGATTCACTAAGATACCCATTCTGGTTTGACTACTGTCTTCTTTGGAAGTCCTGTAATGTTTACAATGCCTAAGTTTTATTGGTCTTGTTCTCTACTGTTTTGTCCAACTTTATAATATCTAATGAGATAGACAATTCTTTTTAAGGAAACAAGGGACAACGTTGATAACCATTGTTGATAAACTTGTACTCTGTTCTACACCATGTGCTATGTCTATCCTTGGTATTGACTGACAGCTTTGTTTTGCCATATTTGACTGTATTCTTCCCCCACCCCAAAGAAAGTAATAAGCACTAAGGAGTAATAAAATCCAAGATGTGTAAATTTTGTTGTAAAAAAGAGAGGGAAAAAAAAAAGAAAAAGAGCTCTAACGGATATAACAGCAAGTGTGTTTGAGGGTGTTAAATAGCTGACTTTATCAATGTTTTTGGAACATTGAACACAGCTGTTTGCAGTCTCCCTGTTTGAATGTCCACCTTGTGTTCTTTGATACTGTGATTTGAGGAACTATTTTCAAGAAGATAGTGTGTAATCTACTAGCAGGTGATTTCTTACTGTTATGTTTTTTTGTTTTGTTTTGTTTTGTTTTTGTAGTTCTGTATTGCGTGTACCCTTACGCCGCTTTGGTTTGTTTTGTGTTTTTCTCTTTTTCCTCTTAAAAAAAAAAAAAAAAAAAAAAAAAAAAAGTTGTATAACGTCTGCTTGCATTCATTGAGAATAAATGGAACTACCAAAATAAGTTAAGACTGTACATTACAGCGAAGTGGCTTTCTGGGTATGTGAAAGTGAGAAGAAGTTTAATTGCAAAGGACATCCAACTCCATAAGCACTTGTTTGAAAAAAATTAAAACACAAAAGGTCACCTAATTGAAACCTTTTAAACATAAAAATTTAGCCTTAATTAACCATTTATACTATATTGTTTATATAAACTAAAAAAGTATTCTATTTCCTTAAAGTTGTTGCTAGGTAGTGATTAAAGTACACCCTATGTATATTTATTTAATATACAAATCACAAATGATGAATGAAAATTATTTAAATATAATACAAATAATTTGAAAAATACACTTACTTGAAAATATTCTTATAAAAAATATTGTCCTATTATAATGACCTTAGCTTACTTTCCTATCAAAAAACACATAGATGCTACCTATTAATATTTAATGTTGAATGTGATGAATTGCACTGTATTTCATTGGGGACACGTCAATCACATCAGATTTTAATGCACAGACTATCCTGACTAGTGGGTCTTAATGTAATTTTTTATTCCTTTAGTCATAAATTTGGCAAGAAGTTTGTGTCATTAAATAATTTCTAAAAAAAAATCCACTGAAATTAATTTGTATTTGTCAATATTTGTGTGATTTTGAAATAAAACTATAAACTACTAATAGTGTTAAAATCACTGTTTTGTTAAATTTGTCCTTGTTACACTATCCCAGATTATCAAATATTTTTACTTAGTAAGGTATTATCTTTTTCTGTAGCAAGTGACATGTAGATTTTATGTACTCTAAATTTCTAAGCAGAGGTCTCCCTTTAGTAGCACATATACTAAATTTCTAAGCAGATATAAAGGTTCTAAATGAGTATAAAATGAGCAGGAATCATAGCCTCCCTATACTTGGAGACTGAATTATCTTAGGAAAAGAGAACATTGCAATCAAAGGTGATTTAGCAGTTTTGTCTACACTGAATATGAAGATGGGGGTAATTTTTAAAAGAAAAAAAAATCTAGCCTTGGCTTATATTCACGTATTTTCTTGAAAACTTTAAGTAGAATTTATTTTACTTAATCATGCTGACTTTGAAACTCTAATCATCTCTCCAGGGTCATTTACGCCCTCCCCTCAAAAATTTGAAGTGCAGAGTTGTAAAATTGATCTGACTCAATTTTGTATTTGAGAATAAATATATAGAACTGTAAAGAGATGACGTTCTTAGGTTTATAGTATATATTAATTCACAAGAATGCTTTTATGATATTTAGTAGTGTTTGCTATGTGTCTTTCTGTCAGAAACTCAAAGTGTTGGAGATCATATAGTAAACAAATTAGATAAAGTCTTTGTCTACTTGGAGCTTAGAGACTAGGAGCCGAGAATGATGCTTATCAAATAAGTAACCAGTAATAGAACTGCACTGTCTTATTTGTGCTGCAGTGGAAACGAACAGGGAGCTAAGGCACCATCTAACCTCATCAAGCCTGTGGAGTCAGGCGGATTGTGATACAGTCACCTCCTCACTGATGCATGATAACAGGATGGCTGTTATTATCGATTCTATGGTGAGTTTCTTTCTGTCAAGTGTTAAAATTTGAACTGAGGAAAGAATATTCAACTGGTAAAGCAGACTGCACGCCCTCCTGTCTACCTATCTGCTTCCTTTCTTTCTTCCTCTTTAACTTCTTTCATTCTTTCCTCCTCCCCTTCCTTCCTTCTTCCCTCCTTTCCATCCTTTTTTCTAAGCAATATATAAAATACCATTGTAAAAGCACAGTGAAATATTAACACACACATACCAACTACATTGGAATATAATAATAATAATAATAATAATAATAATAATAATAGTGAAATGCTGGAAAGACTATTGGAAAACTCCATCATTAAAGTACTACTAGTGAGGGTAACAGTTAAAATGATAGATTCATTCTGGAATATAATTTATCAGTTTCTACACATGATTAAATAATAAAGAAACAAATATAAAGATAAAAATGAGAGCAAGGGAAACTAATGAAAGCTAAATAATGATATTATATTATTGGTGTTAATACTTCTAGCTGTGACACAATACTACAACTATGTGAGATGCTATGATTAGAGTGAATCCAATGAGTTGATTTGTCATAGAAAAGAGCGTACTTTACCAACTGACCAAGCATAGCAAGAGTCCCTATGGCAGGAGTTTCGTAGTCTAGAGAATAGTACAATTCCCCTAGGAGGCTGGTGAAATGTAGACAGGGATCACGTCTTGCATAGCCTTTTAGGATACATCAAAGATTTTGTTCTTACTGTCTGTGTAAGCCCTGCAATTAATGAAAGCTGATTATCATTAAATCTTTAGCTGATGTAGCCAATGACTCATTTATATTTCAGAAATGCTTGTGATACTCTGGAAGTTTTGTTCTTACATGGTTAATTAATGTACTTCTTGGCCAGGGTTGCTTATATTTGTACTGTAGGTCTGTTTCCTTAGTACATATTTGAGCTTTTTAAACCTCATTTTTCCCACTTTTTATAAAAATTCATGTAGACTCGCCTAACAACTGATTACTCAATCTTCATCAATATGTAGCAATGATTAATAGAAGATCTACGTATATCATTAGCAGTCAGCACTGTGGCACCTGCCAAAGTTTACACAGATTAGACATTATTTCCTTTTTCCTATATTCTTAACAATTATACAATGAATGCAAATTTACTAGATAAAAGATCATAAAATGAATATTAAATAAAATTAAAATAACAATTATAGTATCTTGAATCTATAATCACTATTAAATGCCAATGTACCAGTTAAACTCAATTTTAATTTGTACAAGAAAAATGCATAAGGCCTGGAATCTGACTCAGCCGCATGGTGCCTACCTGGCAAGCATGAGATCCTGAATTCAATTCCCGGTACTGAAAAAAGAAAGAAAAAAAAAAAACACCTAATGAGAAATAACTAAGAATCTACTACATTAACCTTTTCTTATAATTTCAGAACAACATTTTATCCACTGCTACATATGCAAAGCAAATAACACAAAAATAATGTTTACTGCAAGGATGCAAGGATAAAGACTGAACTTTATCTCCTTGCAAAGTGGTAGTTAAAGTTTTCATTTTTAGTTAATATATTCATTACAAGTTGTAATGATGTATGACATTCGCATATGCATAGTGCCTACTGATCACTTTCAACCACTCTTCCTCCACCAATGCTGCCCCTTCTACAAGCTTTGCTATTCTATTTTCAAGTCAAAATTTTGTTAGTTTTCATATTCAGAAGAGAACTTGCCATACTTGTTCTGTTTCTAAACTCCAGTTTTATGTTTTGAGAGAGAATCATTCTCCTTTATGCCTGAATAATAAATACTGTGCTGTGTATATATGTTTTGTTATTCCCTACTCTTGTTGATGGCTCACAGGCTGATTCTATATCTTAGTCACTGTGAAAAGTGTCACAATACACAAGGACGCACAGGTATCTCTTGTGTGCAGATTTAATTTCCTTTGATTATATACCCAGGAGTGGGATAGCCAGTCTATACAATATTTCTATTTTTAACTTTTCGAGAAGCCACTATGTTTTCTATAGAGTCTCTACATTAATTTGTAATTGCACGGACACAGTATAAATTATTTTATCTCCACATTTTCATCAGTCCTTCTAACTAGGGTGAAATACCAGCTCACAATTTTGTTTTGTTTTCTATGATGACTAAAGATATTGAACATTTTTTTCATATATTAGCCATTTATATTTCTTCTCAGGAGATGTGTTGGTTTAGGTTATTGTTGAATTTTAATTGAATTGTTTTTATTGTTACTTTTTAATTTTTTATGTATTCCAGCTTTTAATCTTCTGAAAAATAAATAGCTGCCAAACTTTCCCGCATTTTCTAGGTTGTCTCTTTACTCTGAATGTTTCCTTTGCTCTGTAGATATGTGTTAACTTGTGACAACTGTGTCACTTTCGTTTTGTTTTTGTTACCTGTGCTGCTGCTGTCCTATCAGCATGCTTTCCCTATGATTTTTCTAATAGTTTTAGAATTTCAGGATGCACATTAAGGTGTTTGATCCATTCTGAGTTGATTTTTTTGGACAGGGCAAGAGATAGAGGTCACTTTTCAATCTTCTTTACATGAATATTGCTCTCTCTATGTATTCTGTCTCACTGATCTATATGTCTGATTTTATGCCAGTATGCTTCTGGTTTTAGTGCTGCAGATTTTCTGAAAATCATTTGTGATGCTTGCAGCTTTCTTCTGTTTGCCCAAGATTGTTTTAGCTTTTTTGAGAATTTTAGGGATTCTGGAACAATTTCAGGATTTTTCTCTGCTTATACAAATAATATCATTGATATTATTCACAGGGATTATATTGAATCAAAAGATTGCTTGGGGTAATGAACACTTTGACAGTATTATTTCTTTTCATTCTTTAGTGTCTTCTTCAATTTCTTTTATTAATATTTTATAATTCTCATTCTAGAGAACTGGCATTTTCACAGTTTAATTTTTCCTAACTGTTCATGTGTGTGCATGTGTGTGTGAGTGAGTGTGCATGTGCATGTGTGTATTTTGAATGGTATAGGCTTCATTATTTCTTTTTCAGGAAATTAATTACTATTATATAAGACATTTACTCATTTTTGGACTTTCATTCTTTGTTCTGCTACTTTGCTGAATTCATTTGTTGATTCTAATACTCCTGTAGTAGAAACTTTAGGTTTTTCTACATGTGTCAACATATCACCTGCAAATAGGAGTGGTTTCATTTCTAAGTGTACTCAGTGGTACTTGCCCTGTGTTCTGGTGCCTGCAACATATATAAAAATAGTCAAGGTTTTCCACATAAAAGAATTGTGAACAGTGGGAAGGGGGGAGAGAGAGAGAGTTCAGAGAGAGAGAGAGAGAGAGAGAGAGAGAGAGAGAGAGAATCTTTACCTTAAACACATACTACAGATACAAAAAGATGAATGCTGTTCTGTTGAACTTGCCACCTGAATATGATTACCATATAACTGCAGTGTCAAAAATTTGAAATTATTCTGTCATTTCATCTCCAGTTACAGTTTGGGGTTAAAAGTACAGAAATGTGTATCTATATGTAACGCAAAGGAGACAGAGCAAGAGTGGGGAGAAAAAAAATAAGGCCTGAAGTGTTGATAAATAATGGGTTCCAAATAAAGAAGATAGAATTAGGATATAGTTGACTGTGTAGAGCAAAAGGTACCAATGGTGGTAATATTCATGAATACAATAAGACACTCTGTTAAAAGTAAGGCAGCAAAAGAATAGGAAGCTAGAATGCTGTCATTAGGTAATGGTATATTATTGCAATGTAGCAATGAAGTTGAATGCAATTTTTTAACAGTGCATCTTCTTATTTTGTCAATTCTTTTGTCCCGGTTTACATACTATTAAATAAACACATTGCATATTGGTCAAATAATATATATATATATATATATATATATATATATATATAAATAACTGGGATAGGACAATAATCATTTCATTTTTTTATGTTTATATAATAAATTGAAACATTGAGGATATGTTCCATAATGTATTTATATCCTTAGTATTATTTATCAGACATGTAAATAAGTTAAATATAAACACTTAGAAATACACATCAAGAAATATTTAAGTATTTGTTACACAGTCACAAGAGACTTGAGATTACTATTGAAGAGGGTAAAAAGATAAATATTAGGGGACAATAATTAGACAGTATGAAGACAAGAATATCAAAGAATAATTGAGTTTGAGATAATTAGTTACTGTGAATTAATATTGATTTCAATTTATACCTGATATCCTTATTCAGTGGAAACTGAAACTCTCCTTAATGAATGGAAATATCATACAAGAGTAATATTTTTTTAAAAATCAAAAGATATAGAAGCCCACCCTGGGTAATACATTAAACACTTATGCATAACCTAAAAAATAAAGTTAATTAAAAAGAACATCTTTGAATAAATAATTTTATTGACTCAATTTTATGTCTACATTACAATGACTGATTTCTATACCTGACCAGAATAATTTTCAAATGAGCATTTAAGAAATAATTATTATAAAATAATTATTTTTAACTTAAGGATAATTTTCATGAAGGGAAAATGAAAAAGTTAAATAAGACCATGAGAATTAATATTTCCTCTGAAGGAGTCTCAAGATCAGAGTTTGTTTAAATTTGGAATGATATTGTGATGCACAGCCTACACAAACACAAAGAGTTTTTATGTTACAGAAAATATAAGAGGAAAAGAAAGAGGCAAGAGGAAACCTTGGTGTATGAGTGATGACGGATCCTACACCAGCCCCGTGGGACTTGAGTTCATATTAATGCAGTAAAGACGCAATAGATTTGGCAAAAAGCGTTAGTGTTTCTTACTGTGACACACAAAAGTAGTACACTTAAAAAAATAAATAAATAAAAGTCACCGATATAGCAACCCATCTCCAGAGGAAACGAATAAAAAGCAATGAAGCGGTAGTGCCAACAGGAGAGAAACCAGAGTGGCCAGTTAAAGCCACTAGTACCAACCAAAAAAATTTACTGTAAGAAATTGATTCTAGCCTTTTATCTTTTACACAGTTGTTCAAAGTAATAAACCACATCTAAAAATACAGACAATGGTTATTTTTATATGACTCATAAAAGTGTTTTTACAAAGAAAGACTTCTCCTGGAGTTAAAATACTTTCAACTTTGTATACCAACAAAATTTTTATTCAACCATTTTTACTTTATTTGAGGAGGCAACCAATTTATAAACCAGTATACGGTTTATACTGTATAGGCATGATCAGTTAAATTACGGTCTCTTCTTGCTGTTCATAAAACACAGGCTGTAGCAGAAAACAAGAACTGTATAATGATAATTATGACCTTTCTGATATTATTTTTTATGATTATTTTGAAGACAAAGTTTAAAGGCTCAAAAGGAAAGATATAAAGGTTGAATACATGCAAACATATGATAGTAATAACATTTTAAATATGAATGAATACTGATTATATCTTATAGTATTATCTGTTACTTGTCATTATGTTTTCAGATTTTGACTGGTACTAACAATTTTACCCATCTAAAGGAGTGACTCTTTTTTATTATTTTCATTACTTTATGGTAACATGATGTGTGATTTTAATATCCTCATTACTTAGGCACAGATTATCAATGGGCCTTCTAAAGCATTTTTCTATAATGCATATAACTATTTGTCTCTTTATGAACTAGTAGTTAGTAATCTACTGATCAATGTTAATTGAATGAGTTAATTTTAGAAATGTTTCCCAATATTTTTGCCACATTTTTTTCGCCCACTTCTGAGAATGCTGTACAGAGTAGAATTACCAATCCTGGTAATTATTTCCTAGAGTAGCTACCCAAATGTGGCCAGCAGATGTCTCTCTTAGACTCAGCCAATCAATCCATTGTGTGTCTTCTTGTCTTTGAGTTGGAACTTTGCTACTCTAGTATATTCAATGTTACTCTACCGTGAGTAGAATTAGTATAATTTAAGTGGACAACTGTCAAGATGACCTGAATTCCAAAGCAAGAAAAACATTATTTTTGTTCTTGTTTTGTTTCATTTTCAAGCTTCAAAAATACTCTTGCTTAGTTTAAAAAGAAAAGTCAAGTTTGAGAATAAAAGTTTGAAAGAAATGACAACCCAGAAAAACTTGTATAATTAACATTTTGAAGGAATGAATAATATTATCAAGGAATTACATAATAAATGCCGATATTGTATATAATTTCATGCTACATTTTCATATACTTGTAGTATGCTCTGAATCCTGATATACCAAATAATGAAAAATATGAAGACTGAAATAATGTGTATTAATGCCAATACGTATGCATAACCCATGTAAGCCTGGATTTAAAGACCACCAAAAGATGTGTAATCCCTTTTTTGGTCCACTGCCTCATATGGACAGAGTGATGTGCTATATGTGCTCTTTTTCCTCTCATATTCTGAACTGTTTGTTACCAAACACAACAACTCAAGTGCCACATTTTGAATTACTGAAGTGATATGACTTTATTTTCAGTGTTGTATAATTTTCTTAAAGACTGTTTTTTTGACAATTACTGTTTTTACTGTTTCCAAGATTTAGCTATCATACAGTGTGCTTCTTTAAACATGGATGTGCATATATCACTTTGCTATGATGCTCTTAACTCTTTTGAAAGATATCTAGGAGAGTAACAACTAGGTCAAACAGAACCTCCAGTATTAGTTTTCTTTTTTTTCTTTGAGTAATCTGTATCTGATTTCCACAGAGATTGTACCAATTTACTTTCCCCCCAGCAATGAAGAAAGATTCCCTTTTCCCCATAGCCCAACCAGCATTGGTTGATTATGAGATGATGTTTAATCTTTCTACAGTCAGATAGAATTTCACTGTTATTTTAATTTGCATTTCTAAAATGACCAGTGATGTTAAGCATTTTTTATTTTCATATATTTATCAGCTGGCTCTACCTCTTCATCTGAGAAATGTCCATTCATTTCAGAAGCCTACTTTTGAACTGGGTCATTCTGATTTTTCAAAATTCTTTATGTTTTATAGATGCTAGTCCTTTGTTTGAGGAGTAGCTGGTAATTTTCTCCCATTCTGTGGGTTGTCTGTTCACTCTGTTGGGAGTTTGTTCTAGTTTTTAATCTTGGGCTATTTTATGCATGTTTCCAAATATTGGATGATAGCCTTTACACTGGTGAGACACTTTTCTTTACCAATTTACTGACTCAAAGGGGAGAGGTAAAGAGACTCAAAGACAATCAGAAGTAATGTTTTACAGTTTTCTATGAATTCATTTTCATATCCATATGATATGATAATTCATATAATATAAAATGACATTGACATTCATATAAATGGTAATGAACTCTTTCAATATATAATACTGAAATTATCTGTGTCTTCTGAAATGATAGGAATTTTTCTCATGTACTGGTAGTCACATATGATATCTTGTTATGTATTATGCTATACTTTGATTTTCTAATAATTGTTTTGTTCAACCCCCAAAAGTTTAGCACTTACGCACTAATACTATTCTATGCATAAAAATATAGGGGTAAAAGGGATAGATCAAATCCTTTGCCTTACAGAGCTTACCTTTTAGTTATTTTTCAACCTTATTAAAATAAATGTTATTAGAGCATTCTGCTAATCCTAGGACTCTATGATCAAGTGAATAGGTTATATTCTGAGTACAGAGTTCTACAAGCCTCATAACTTGTTAGACCCAGCAATGATGACAAACTGTCTCAAAATAACCCACAGGATAAATAATGAGATGAGTAAAAGGTAGAGTTGCAAAACTTCTCTGCATTTCTTCTTCTCTCTGATCTTTCATGTGTGTCACAAGACTTTCTACCAGTATTTAGATTACTTGTGGCTCAAAGTTTTTTTGCGCCATTTCTACACTTGGCCAAGTATTCTCTATTAGTCACTTTTCTTATTGCTAAAACACAATACTCCATGCCACAATTTAAAGGAGTGCAGTTTTAATTTGGCTCATAGGTCAGGAGACTAAAGCCATGGTCAGCAGGCTCTAAGATAGATATATTACAGTAGAAGAGCATGGAAAGGACAAGTTATTCAACTCCTGGGAGCCAGGAAGCAGACTTCTGGGACAACAACATACTTTTCCGGGATAAGACCCAGTTGAGTGTCCCTTTGACCATGCCCCACCTCTAAAGATATGAAACTTTAAGGGATGTTTTAATATTTAAACCATAATATTTTAACCGTGGTCCACAAAAAAGTTCATTTCTGTCTCCTTATGAAAATACAAGCATCTTCAAAGTCTTAATGGTCCTAAGCATTATGGAAAAATCCAAGTCTAAATTCTCCTTTTAATAAACTCTTAGTTGTGAGTCCCTGTAAAAATCCAAAAAATGTAGAATACTTCCAGCATTTATAGACACAGGGCAAGCAATACCAACCCAAAAGAGAAAAACTGTAATAAGAAAGCAGCAAGAACACAAAATAACAGGGAAAACATCAAATTCTACAAGTCATTGCCCAGCTTCTGGGTCAAGTTGAAAGCAGATATTAACTCCAGTTGGCATAGACTCCTGCCCCTGTTGCTCACGTGCTCTCTGATTTGGTCTAACTGTGCTTGCTGCCTATGATTTTCCTCAGTAGACTTTCCACATTCCTGAATTTCTTGAGGTCTCCACTGAAATTTCAGTTTCATTCTCACAGCTTCATGAATCATCCCATTTCATTGTCATTGAATGTGTGGTGAGTGGGTTCTTGCTAATTCCTTGAGATGCATTCAAGACATCTCTTGTATTATTCTGATTCAAAATTATTGAATTCTTTGTAACACTAATCTTTTCAGGAACCAGGGTCTCCTTTTGTTGCAGGCACGTTTATGAACTGAAGATGTGAATTTTTAACAATTATTCAGGTCTACATTTTACTTCAGCTCGTTACTGTAGATTTTGCTTAACTCAAGCAGGTACACCTATACTACATCTTGAACATTGGGCTACCTTGAAATTTAATTATTCAGATCAATTTGCCCTCTTCCAGTTTAACCACTGTTGATAAATTTAGCCTCACAGTCTTGCAACAAGGATAAAATGTTGATCAATTCTTTGCCAAAATGGTGTAAGGCAAATGTGTAATCAACACTGCAATATAGCTCTTGCTCTCTTCTGAAGCTTTATTAGGTTGGCCCTATTTTTTCCATTACTAACAGCATTATAGTTTTCTGAACTTTGACCAAATTCACCCAACAAACTCAGCTTACGATGTATTAAGGCTATTCTAAGTGTTAGCTCCAGAACTTTCCATATTCTTAACCCAAACTAATTTCAAAGATTTCTGAGCCATATGGTCAGGTAGAGTTATAGCAACAAACAAACTCTGGGTACCAATTTTTTGTGTTAATAGATTTTTCTCATTTTTGAGACCCGATACCAAACAACCACAGTTTAAAGAAAGAGAGGTTTAATTTGGCTCGCGATTCAGAGGATTCAGTCCATGTTTGGCTGACTCTAGTATCATGGTAGATACTAGTCTCTGTTCACAGATGAGACACAGAAAGAGAAGGGCATAACTCAATACAAGAATACACTCAGGAACCAGAGCAAACCTCTGAGCACAGGACAATTTAGAGGGACATTTTAGATAGATATAAGTTATAACACACTCCATGGTGCTATGGTGGAAGCATTCTGCATAGTCATTAATCAAACTTTTGGAAGCCACTGAAAATGTCTAGAAATATTTTTAAATTTCTTTCTTAATAGGTATATCTAATGTGCTTTAAGAGAAATCAGATTTACTGTCATATGTTACTTACATCCATTTTAAACATTTTACAGGTAATCTAGAGTATAATCCATAGCATATTATTTCTGGCACTCTATCTCATAAAACCAAACTAGTTACAAATCATCAACACCTACCACTCAGAATGTTCTGTTTTACCCAAGAGCATCTGTATATTTAATTTCACTTCAGGAATCATGTATTCAGCTTTTTGTAGATTTGTATTAGATGTTTATCATCAATCACACTCTTTAAATTGTCATTACTATGCCTAAAATATAACTTCTAAAACTTGCCAGAGAAATTCCAAGTAACTCTTTTTTTTTCCTGTATAATTTTAGCTAGAATTATTATACAATATTTTCTTTTTAATCTACTTTTAAGGGTATAGTATGTTTGCATTATTTAAAATATGATAGGAAATTGATTATTTGTTATGGATTATAGTGCCTGGTTTTCTAGTAATTATGCTGTACTTAAAGACCTAAAGCTTAATTTAAAACTTATTCTACATAATCATGAAGAATATATATTGTAAGGATAACTAATGAACTCTGTCACCTTGCTGGTAACAGCATCTTTCTCCTCATAAAGTTTGTTCATAGATTACATGCACACTATCAATCAAAATTAAAACACAAAGTTAGAGAAAAGTAATAAGTAAGATAAATATGTTTTCCTTACAAAATCCAAACCACTCATAACTGATCAATCAAAAATAAATAAATAATGCTGTTATATTTGAAAAATTAAGTATAATTTCTTTCTAAAGAGTAAAGTAGAATGAAAAAAATAAGAACTGGGAAATAAATTTAAGAAGACAAAGAAAGTAGATTAGGAAAAAGAAAGAAAAAGGAGCAAGAGCAAAAGGAAAGAATAAACATTCAGATTTCCTTTGTAGAGAGGTAGTCACATGTAATATGATATTTGTTAAAGAACTACATATTACAAATGAATGAAGTCTCAGATAGCTGTACAATCAGATTTATTATGTTTATTACTATAAAATTAATATTTTCTAGTTTCTGTGATATTTCTTCAATTGCTAGAATAAGTTTCTTAGGGAGTACCATGAATTTTCTTTTGTATATTTCTAATATACTGTTCAGTCATGTAAGTATCATCATTACAATAAGAATTGAAAACATTATTTTCCTTCTTCTTTAATAATGGTGGCTAATTCTGGCTTTTGATCTTTTAATACACATTTTAGAGAGGATTTGATCAAATCCCATGAATTATAGTGAATACAAAGATTTGCTGAAATAGAATTGGCATCTTTGTAAAGCATCACCATTCCCATCCAGAAGAACATTTTTCTCATTTTCAACCACTCAGCATTCTCATATTTCCTTCAATAGCTTTAAAAGTTCTTTTCTTAAATGTATTGACTTTATTAGAATGATTTCTGATTATTGATATCTGTGCATTATATTTTTTAGTTTTTACTTCATTTTGTCAATATTTTACATACAATGTTTGATTTTTTCAAATTACCCTAAATTTTCTAAACTTTAATTATCAACATGTCAAAAAAGAAACACTGAATATAATCTCTTTGAAAACTGCCAATTCAGAAGAATCTCAGAATGAGAATTGGCTTCAAGAAAAACAATCACTACAGTATCATTAGGAAAGTAATTAAATACTGGGAGTGACATAGTGAAAAAGAAATGAAAATACTTACGACACACAAATATATCAGTTCTCCACAGAAACAAAAAAATTTACCACTTGATGCGGTCTGTTTTACTGAGTGGAGTCCTAAATTGATATAACTGAAAATGAGCTGTAAAACCAGGAAAAGTCTTCATAGGGGCTTATACAATAGCAGTGAAAAGAACCTCTGAGTGATCACAGAAAGTCAAATATTGCCATTTTTAAAAGTAACAGAACATAAAATTAATACTCTTGCCTAAAAGTAAAAACTTCATGGTAAGATGAATTTTAATTACAGAATTGAAATTGAGTCAAAACACTGGACCCAAGATTCAGACATGTGAGAATGTATCACAGCAAATGTTTCAGACAGCCAGGCTGTTTGGAAGTGTCCCTGAACTAATCTCCCCAGAAAACCAACACCACTTAACCATGAGATGGGTTATAAATCTATTCTCTTTTACTACATTGTGGCCAATGCTTGTGTTTTATTACCTATTAGCATCAAGTATATTAACCTTATTTCATTCGAATTTTATAGTACTTTACTCCTCTAGTTTTCTTTTATATCTTTACATTGTCCCTTGTATCTTTTTTGTATTTCCTTATTCTTTTTTTAATGGTATGTATTCATCCTGCATTATATTCTTCCCTAATTGTTTCCCACATAATTCTTTCTTATTATATTAGAGGACTTGTTGTATATGTTCTGGATGCAAGGCCTATATATCAGAGCTTATTTATCTTTAATTGCAGTTGAACTTTCACGTTTTGTATAATTTTTTAATTTCTTTTGTCACAAGTTTTATATATTAAAACAATGTTATAATTTTCTTTGAGGCTATGTGTTTTCCTAGTTTTCAAAGAACACATATACACAAAAAAATGTAAAACACTGACCATCAACCAACAAAAAAACAATACCTAAACAAGAAATTCAAAACTGAAGAGCCTGACTTGTGTCCCAGCTTATGACTTTGTGAAAGTTTTAAGCCTTAAGACAAGTTCTTGAGCAGCAGACTAGAATCTCTATGGAGAAAAACTTATAAAATAGTTTTAAGTTTTATAACTTAACTGTTTTTAACTGTCTTGGTGACAATATCACCAAGAAATTATCTATCTAATATAACTCACTAATTACTTGATAATATAATTAAGTCATTTTCTTTGTTTTTTTCAATTTGCAGATGTACAAAACAATAAAAATAGCTGTATAACAAATACTCATGTACCTTTTCGTGAGCTGAAGAAATAAAATGAAAGACTTACTATTCAGTATCCATTTGTACTCCTCCCATCATTCCTTTTCCTGTGTTCATCTTCCTAAGAATGAATGTTGCAAACCTGATGATTCTACCAAGCTACCTATGTGAAAATTCTCCATTTTGCTAGATATGCATAGATCTGTACTACATACACATATATATGGGTTAATCAGTGTATTATAATGTTACGTGTATATTATTTTAACTACTGGATTTAAGCCAAACAACAAAGATACAGATAGATATAGATAGATGATAGATAGATAGATAGATAGATAGATAGATAGATAGATGATATATGTGTTCATTTTAAGTACTTTTAAAACAAGTCATTAAGAAAGTGAGAGAGTGAGTCATATAACATTGTGGAAACAATTATGTTGCAGACAGACAGGAAAGTTAGTATGAAACTCTAGGTCATGTCTTGGTTCATATCCATCTGGCTGCCAAAGCCTCTTCCTCTCATTGGTGGGGCTTTTGGGAAATAAATGGGTCATAGTGTGAGATATCCATCGCTGGATTAATCAATTGATGAGTTTAAATGTGACACTGAGTAGTGAAGCTTGGTTGAAGGCGTTAGGTCACTGGACTGTGACCTGGAAGAATCTGCCCTCCCCTTCCTCCCTTAATAGTTCTCTGCCATGTTCTGAGCTGTTTGTGGTCTGTGATGCCTCTCTGTCATACCATCCTTCTTTGGAGCCAGCCAACTATGCACTGAAACCTCTACAAACTGTGAAGCCAAATTAACCTCTCCTCCTTACAGCTATCAGTTTCTTCACAGTCCCTGTGTCTCAGCACAAGAAAATAAGACAGCAATACAACAGAAACATACTGTTTGTCTTAAAAAGAGCTATCAGAAAATACGCCAAGGAGAAAATAAATCAAGGTTTTAAAAAAAAGGAAAAAGAACCAAGGGGAACAAAATAGTGTGGATACATGGTTGAAAAGATACAGACTGACAGTGTTAGATGACTTTGATGATTTATTATCTCTTCCATGACAAAAAACACTTAGTTGAATTTTCTGAAGAAGACAGGTATAGGCAGGTATAGTGTGACTGACATTGTAACAGGTAAATCACGGTATATAGAAAATGGAGTGAAGATTTTGTTTGGTTTGGTTTGGTTTATTATTTTGTACTTAGTGAGAGGCTTCGCGGATGGTAGTTAAATTACGTGAAATGCTTTTGCAGTAATCTAGATGAAAGTTAATGGTAGCATAAGTAATAGTTTTCATCTCAAGCAGTTGGAAAGAGTTGTCATTAACAGAAGAATCTATAATCAGAGTGTATTAAGAGATATTTGTAGAAAAAGATGAAGACATAAGTTTGGAACAAGGTAAACTATAATACATCATGTTAGAATTCTAGGTGACCATGTTGCTAGGGCAGTTATCCATGTAAGGCTGGATTGCAGAAAAGAGAATATTATAGATGTACAATTTGAAGACATCATAGTATAAATAACCAGGAGAATTAACATAGTAAACAAGGAGGTCCACATACTCATCTCCTGTGAGTCTGCTGAATTTCTGCTATGACAAGAAATCAGTCATTGTAGTTGAGAATAATATGCTTTCAGGAGAATCAGTATCATCCTAAGGTACAATATATCAAAAGATACCAGTAGATGAAGTACCCTAGATCTGAAGCATAACAGTACAAAGATTTTTGTGTATATATTTATAGAAAACATCTTGTAGAAAGGAAAACATTCAGGGGAAAGACAAAAATTGGTAGAGAAAAGACTTTGAAAGGTAAAGGATAAGATCTAATTCATGAAATTGGAAGATTGGGAGAAATACATGAACTTATATGGTTGTATTTTGGAAATGGAAGTAGAGAGTAATAAAGTCTCTAGTGGTTCTCAACTCTGCCCTAGTCAATAGGGCATAAGTTAAAGTTGTGAGAATTCAAATAAAGTTTGAAGAATAAAAAGAAAGGTTGAACCCCCTTTGGGATGCTTCACAGCAATAGTATGAATGTCAGACAACAAAAAAAAATGAATAATCAAAACTCATGAAAAAAATTTAATTGAGAGGAAGCACAGTGTATGTTTGTTTTCCTGCCATGTTAGAGGGAAGTAAGTATGCAGAATAAATAAAAACAGGATACCCAATTTTTCTTTCATGGCACAGAGAAAGCAAACAAAATGAAGAAGTATGAAATTACAAACTAACATAGAGCATTCAGATAGTCTACATATGATACACTGAAAACATGTTAGGATCAGTGAGTATTAAATGTTCTGTGTTGAACAATGTCTCCCATACAATATTCTTGCCCTAACTTCAGATACTTGTGAATATGTCCTTATTTGGGCAAAAGAGGCTTGATAGGTAATTCAACTGAAAATGAAGCCATTTTTTATTGGAAAAGGTTATATCTCAATCCTGTACACTTATGAAGAAGGTGAAATTGAATGATTCCTGTATGAAGACTGTGCCATGATCCAAGGAAAGCTTAGAAGCCTATAGTTGCCAAAACCTAAAAGAGGTTTAAAAAAACAAAAAGATTCCTTAGCCTTTGTAGGGCATGACCACATGAAACCTTCCTTGATTTTGGACTTTGACCACAAAACTTTGGCCAACAAAATGTTTTTTGTATTCTTCTGCCCCATTTATAATTTTTGTTAAAACAGTGAATACCTTAATTATTAGATCAAATTTGTAGCAACTCCACAAAGATAGGGTAAGATGATTATAAAATGCTATGAATGAGTGGTGGTACTCAATTAGAAAACTTCAAAATAAATGAGATGCAAAAAAATAGTGGTGTTTTATACAGCTGTCCTGTTACTAGAACTAACTATATGATACCCTGTAATTAAAAGAGAAGGGGTTAAATTTGGCTCACAGTTTCAGGGAATACAGTTCATGGTCATGGGCTGCAGTGCAAGAAGCAGAAGCCACAGTGGAGAAAAGCTACTTAGTGTACACCAGGAGGGAAGCAAAGTTCTTCTTTTTGGTGGCTGGGAAGAAATTCAGAGAACAGGGAAGATGGGATGGGACCAAATATAGTACTAGAGGTCACATTCCATAACAAACCAAGTATGTTTTTCAAATCCCCTAGGCAGCTCTAATGACACTAAGGTCAACAGTAGACTATGACTGCCACAGGCAAGGAATGCAGTTGGAATCAAAGGAGCATGACAGCAGTGGTTTTTATGAAAATCATAGAAACCCAGAAGGAAAAATACTGTATTAATGCTGGGAATTGATCATGTCATTTAAAAAAAAATTTTATCCTGATGAGAATAAAACCAAACAAAATAAAATATAATAAAGCCAATAAAAATAAAACAGTGAATGGAATGCAGGACTTGAAAACAGGATAATAGGTAATCAACAATGGCTATCATAATGCCTCTTGTTACCTTCAAAATTGCTGCCCACACAATCAGACATAATAAAATCAAACAAAATAGAACATAATAAAACCAATCAAAATATAACACTGAATAAAACAAAAGAATGAAACAAAACAAAACAAAGCAGTAAGAACAATATTGGAAATCCCCCGTAGTTGTTATATTGCATATTGTTATCCTCTAAATAAATGTTCAGACTGCTGACGTTAGATCTGCAAAGTCAATTAAACAATATAAGCATTAGGTTGTTTTTGTACCTCAGTCGCTATCAGCTTAGCCTGTGTCCCTCCAAATCAGTTGGTTGCTACCAGGGTGGGCGGATGGATTGTTCCTATCACCCAGCCTGTGCACTGGCTCCTCATGAGAAGGGTAAGTTGGCTTCTTTTTTTCTCCTCCCTGCCCCTGCATGGTTGGGCTGGCTCCTTATGGCAATGTTTTTAGACATCAAGGGACAGCAAAACTAGATGAGTGGCTAATTTAATAATTTAAAGTTCATATTGTTGTATATATATATGTTTAAAACTTTCATTCAGCAAAAGCATGCCATATGTATACTTCTCAGGACTGAATTTTTCAGCACTCTCACAATTGAAATTTATCCATATAATTAGTAATGCATTATATTTCATTATGGAAAAATTTATCACTTCATCTATTAGTAAATGTTTAAGTTTTTCCATTTATCAGTATTATAAATAAATCTTTCATTGCTTTTGTTTTTCTTACTCTACCTATAGTCACGACAACGTAAGTTTAAAATTGAACTTTGTCCTTTTTTACTGATAAACTCTCCAAGAGATTTTTCTTTCATTTACTTTAAGATTGTAATTTTTAATGTTTTTAATTTTCTTTATTTTCTAGAAATCGTACCCTACAATTATGTTTCCATAATTCTACATAAGTATTTCCATAATTCTGTATTTTATGAAAGTACTATCATGATCATCATTTTTTTTCTTCAAATTAAACAATCACTTCATGTATTAGAGTTTGATAGAGGGATAGAACCAATAGAAAACACATGTATAATTCTATGAGGAGATTTATTAAGTAGGGTTTCAGGGTCAGTGTTCAATGGCCATCTGTACACTGAAGACGCAGAGGATCCATTAGGGACTCAGTCCATGAAAATGGAAGCCAAGGAAGAAGAGCAGCCAAATATACAGAACCAGTCAAAGGTCAAAGAAGAGGAAACTAGACAGATGTCCAAAGGCAATGATGGAGACATATGCTTTTCCAAAATGCACTTTCCCTTTTTATTCTGCCCAGGGCAAAGCCTAATTGTTGGTGCCACACATCCAGGGTTTGTTCAATTTTCTGGCTCTCAGGTTGCTAACTACATGAATTCAGCCATAGATACACCCAGAACAGTGCTTTGCTAATCAGACAGGTGGTTCTTACACAAGTCATTTCATATATCACCATAGCAGTCAATTCTCACCTAATCTTTATTTTCAAACATCACTTGAAATTATAAATTTTATGACTTTTGCTGAACTCTACAACTTTTGATTAAAAGATAGACCCAGGAAACATGATACTCTGTATTTTATAGTTTCCAGTGCATTCTCCTTTTAGCTCTGCTTTAACTTACAACTTTGTGTGCTACCTAAATTATCTATTTTATTTTTTCTATATATTTCTCCTTATATCTCAGATCTCCCTCTGAGATTCTTTTGCCTGTTAAAATTTGTTTTCTCTTAGGTATTTTAAAAATTAAATTGTTTTTGTGTGAAAATATTTTCATTTTTCAATTTTTCTACATTACATGATTATGTATAAGATTAAATATTTAATGAATTGTTTTGTTACTGATTAATTACTTCCTTTTTTAGCATAAAATAATTTCTATGAAATGCTTAATTATGATATAAAATCTAGCAATCCTATTATTCTTTGTTCAGAATGATATTAGTCTATTTTCTTTTGTTTAATTTCAACATATGTAAAGATATGGACAGCTATTTTGAAGACAATGAGAGACATTATGGAAGCCATTTTGACTCCCCTATTGTCTGGTCTTGAAGATCCAAAATGCCTTCATCATCCTGTTCTGATTAATTTAGTACTATATTGTTCAGAATGTATTCATTGTGTGTGAAGATATGGACAACTATTTGGAAGAAAACAAGACACAATACGGTAGACAGTGAAGATCTCCAGAGGTCTTACTTTGAAATCTGTGTTTCTTAAGTTGTTTTCTTATGATCTGTTTTGTTGTTTTGATGTGTTTAATTTTACCCTCCTTAAAATTAAAAAAAAAATTATACTAGTAGTGGCTTGACCTTTGTCCATTTCTTAAATTGTATACTTTGTCTTTGTGTTTTGTATAAGATTCTTTTAAATAACATTTGTTATTTTACCAAAACTATTGCTGTGGTTTGTGCTTGGATGCCCTTCCTCAAGCCTCATGCAATCAAGGATATGCTGAATCTGGCATTCCTGATTGGTTTGTTGTCTTTTCCTAAGATTGGTGGTGTGAGTGCTGCACCTGCCCCCGTAGGGGTTGGGGGGGGGCAGCCATACAGTGTAAGAGTGGTAGAAGTCCTGTCTGTCTGTCTCTGTCTCTGTCTCTGTCTCTGTCTGTCTCTGTCTCTGTCTCTCTGTCTGTCTGACTCTTTCTCTGTCTCTCTGTCTGTCTCTGTCTGTCTCTCTCTCTCTCTCTCTCTCTCTCTCTCTCTCTCTCTCTCTCTTTCTCTCTGTTTGTGCTTGCTGTTTGTGGTGGCCATGAACAGCTCCCCTCACCATTCCATCCTGCTTTAGAGCCAGCTAAGTATGGACTGAAACTCCCAAAACTATAAGAAATAAACCTTCCCTTGCTTCATTTTGGGCCTCAGATATTTTGTCTAAACAATGAGACAAACTAACCAAGACAATTATCATTCTCTTTTCTTCAATAGGTAGATTTTTATTTGCATTTATTTCAACCATCTGAGAGTTCTGTATTTCTGATAAAGTTTCTCTTTCTCGATCCATTTTTAATGCTCTAAAGTTAATAGAGAAGTTTATATTGCATTTTTTTACTTTAAAATTTTAAATCACATTTCCTTTTTGTTTTTCTGCTTAATAGCTTTTTACTGCTTTCTGGAAGTGAGCATTCTTACTTATGGAGCTCTAAGAAATTTTACAAAGTGGAGTGTGATCATCTAATCACTTCCCAAGTTAAAGGGCTGAATATCATAAACTTCTCATAAGATCCCTTTTGCTGCTTACCACTCATATCATTACTTGCTGCCGTTTCTGCGTGTCCTACTGTGTAGTCTCCTTCAATACATCTCCCAATTCATCAATTTCTGTCTAGATTTTTCTAATCTTCTTGGTCTATTCATTGAGTATAAA
Organism: Cavia porcellus; assembly: GCF_034190915.1. Lineage (NCBI taxonomy): Eukaryota > Metazoa > Chordata > Mammalia > Rodentia > Caviidae > Cavia > Cavia porcellus. The sequence continues at coordinate 32,755,322 of NW_026947497.1, forward strand.
TGAAGGTTGCTTGTGTCAAAGAGAACGAATCATTGAATGACCAGGTTAAACTGTGGTTCCTATTGTCTGTGAGGGATTCCTTGGTGAGACTCACATTGGAATTGAGAAACTCAACAAAACAAACAACCCTCCTCCCAGATATGGCTGACCATCACCCAGTTCCTTCTGACTTTGCACAGAACATCAGTTGGAGGAAGGAGAAATTCAACACTTTTTTCTCTTTAATTGGGCCAGAATATCTTGGTCTTTTCTCGAGTGCCAATTTACACCATAGGCATGCCTGATTCTCCAGCCTTCAGAGACTAAATTACACCTTGGACTTCCCTGGGTCACTAGCTTACAGAGAGTGTATCATGGGATTTCTCAGAAACTTCTTTAGAAGATTCCCTCTGATCAGTCCTAATCCTATTTATTTGGTAGTAGTCTCAGAGACTCATTTTTAATTGCATTTAATAACAAAGTTTTTGTAATCTCTGAGTTTACTCTTTCAGTTTCTTAAATTGTGATTAGCTTTCATGGATTCCAATAGTCTAGGGTGGATTTTTCAGCAGTTCTGCTAATTTGAAACTCATATTTAGACCATAGTTGGGCTCCACAGACCAGAATTTTCCATTGTTGCTTCCTACCTTCATCTCTACACAAAACAGAAAGTGCAAAGATGCATATCTTTGTGTGTAGTTTTCCTAGTTCATGTTTCTTGAATGGAAAATTTCTATGAAAATATTTTCGTGCATGTTTTTATGCAGGATTAGCAAATTCAGTTTATTCACCTGCAACTGCCTGTAGCCGTCTCTCTTGACTTCCTGTGTGGTTTACAAGCAGGAATCTCAGCCTTTCAAGACCTGAATCAGGGTAAAGATCAGTACTGGCCATGACGCTGGCAGCTGCACTGTGCTGGATTTTATTAGTCTTTGTTCTCTTGGAATCTTTCCACTTATGCTTTAGTGTTTGATTAGATCTGATTTTTAATGTTTTATTTCATTTCTGATCTCATGTTCATAGCAGAAGGATTATGATCTGTGTCAAGCTGTCATGGTTTTTAATAAAAGAAAGCAGTGTAAATACTCAACCCAGTTTGCCCATCAGAAACAACTAGCAGCTTGATTCTTCTCATCTAGGCACTTTTCTATTCAATCCTTACGATCCTCTTCCTTTCTCTATATCTCTCTGCTACCTTTGTTTCTGTCCCAAAACAGCTAACCAGGCCTACTCTATTATTTCCAAGTGAAAGTTCTTTGGCTTCACCCAATAGTTTCTCAATCAAAAAGTCTTTATGCTTATAGGTTCTAGACATCATTGCTGTGATTTAGGGTTAGGGTTGGGTGGACTGGTGCTTTGGGTGTGTCGTACAAAACCAGTCAGCGAAGTGTGGAATCTTTCCCAAACTTCTGATTTTCCTCATTTCTGTTTGATCTATATTTTATGTGGCTCGATTTTATGTTTCCAGATACACTACGTTTCTTGTCTGTTGTTCTTGAACAATGTGACTAAGCTAAACGCCGTTGGATTTTACAAAATAGCTAATTTTATACTATTTAAATTCTCATGTCATGAAGCAAAAAGTGAACCTCTTCACTTTTGATAAAGCTGAGCCAATATGTCTTTATGTGTTAAAGTCACTACTGGCCTGATCCTTGTTTCTATTCAGTCATGGACCTTTGCAGAGTGAGAGATTTTTCTGAACGTTGCATCAGGATTGCACCTAGTTCCTCATGGGCACGTGAACTGTGCTGAATTAGAATGCAATACCTGAGCTGCACTGGCTTCTTCCACCTGATCACAGTCCCTCTCTTGGTCCTTTGTTTTTGCTTGTGCTAGTCCAGTAGTGGCAGCTCTTTCTGAGTACAGTGAACAAATCCAATGTGTTTTGCTTTGTTTTCTCGTAAGATTTCTGTTACATTAATAATGGAAATGACAATCTTCCTCTTTCTCTTTTAAGATTGTATTTGTGTTAATGTTCTTATCTTGACTCTCCTTCTACCATTCTGATTTCTTATACTGGCTAAGAATTTTCTCCCCAACTTTTTGATGTTGAAATTTCATGTAGTTTAGTCAAAAGGTTTCTCTTACAGTCCTACAAGAGTCTTTGTGTCATGTGATCTTACATAAAACTTCCAGGGGACCCACTGCTCTGCTAATCCTCAAATTATATGCAGTAAATTATACCCATTGTCTACTGCAACCACCAGGCCACCCACTGGCTCTAAATGAAATCACTTCATTTTGAGAGGACAAAATGCATTTTCTTTCATCTCAGTTGTTCTCTTTCACTCTTTTCTGCTTCAATCAACTGTATTTCTTGTTATCCACAGTCAAAATTTCAGACTTTAAACAATCTCCTCAAAATATTCATTCTATAATATAAATTCCTAATTTAAATTCCATGAGAAAAAGTCAGTTTCTATAAATAGAATGAATTAATAAAAATCTGAATTTTACTCAATATTTATCATCTATATGTTTATTGAATACTTTTATTGACTCCTCTGCTTCTTCATAATAATGACTGGGAAACTTTGTAATGCAAAAGTGTTCGCTCTTTCTTTTGTTTCTTGCAGTGAGTCTCAACAATGATGCTGCCTAATTACTATATTACTAAAAGTTTGCTTTAGAACGGCTGTCAGTGGTTATTACTCTAACATTGCTTCTTTCAAAAGAAAATTACAGTTATTAAATCTACAGTTAAAGATGGAAGAGATACTCTGATCACTTCTGGGGATAAAATTAAAGAACAATAGTAATGTTCATTTAAAGAAAACAATTTGTACCTGTGAATTATAATTTGCTACATACAATAACTTTGTAAAATTGTGCAACAATTACAATGCTTTCCATCTTAACAAAAATATACTAATTATATAATTATGAAATAACATAGTATATTTTTTTCTTAATTCAGTTACAAGTAAAACCAAATATTTGGATAGTGTCATAACTAAAATGATCTTTCCTAATGTACGATAATCAAAAGCAGATGATTTCAGAATTATGAAATTACAGCTCTGTTAAACACATTACCATTACTGTAATTTTACTTAGCCTTCTGATAGTTTTATGGTATTTCTAAAAATAACACAATATCCCAGCATTCTAGTTATGCTATTGTCTCTACTACTTTACTGAACAATTTCACTCTATCTACATATTTTTACCCTTATTTCCTTTCATAGGCCACTGAAACAATTTTAAATGTCCTTATATGCTTATGTTCAGTTTAGTCTACACTGTCTACCAGCTGACAGTTTGGTTCTGAAGTTTCTCAAAGCACTGAGAATTGAGCCTTGGCACCATGGAAACCCTGAGAGAGATGTTTTTCCTCAGGAAACATCACTCTGATCTCTTCCCTAGAAGCTACTTTTATCCTTGTATGTTCAAATCTCCTTACCAGTTCTTAAAGGAAACTTATTTTAGTATTGTAATGATTCAGTATGAGAATTACTAAAAATACAAATTCATGTTATTTTGTAATTGAGAACAAGAGGAAACACATGATGTTAAAAATATGATCAAAACCAATATTATCATGTCTTTTGATAGAGAGAGTCAGTTCCTTCCTTTGCACACTCAAAAAAGTCACTGTGCTCTCACCCTGAATCTCCTAATCACTTGTAATTCCCCAAAGCGCTGTAGTGTTTGCTTGCTCACTTTGTATGTCAATTGGGCAAATATCTTTCTATATTACTCCAAAATACTCATGCTATAAACATCTGTGTTTACATCACATTGTTCAAGGATTCAACAGCTTTGATCATCCAAATAGTACTTTGCAAAGTTATTTCTACTGTTTTTTTTTTTTTTTTTTATCAATCAGAGTTTTCCCATATTGATGACCTCCAAAGCACTTGATAAAGCACTTGCAGTGAGGAAATGTTATTTAGAGTAGCATGGCTTCGGGTTCAGCTTCAGTGTTATCCCATTCCTGCATGAGTTAGCGCTTTCAAGAGCTTTGTGTGTTTCATTTCTCTAAAAGTAAGCTAGTGAAAACTTCATGGCATTGAAGAAACTGTGCAGCTCAGGTATAGGAAGTAACATATAGCAGTTCAGGAAAGTGTTTGAATCTGCTGAATAGAACTAGCACTCCAACTTCACTGATGTTTTGTTGCTGTTGTTGTTGCTTGTTCTCTTTGTTTGCTTCGAGGGGAAACACAAATTTTAATTTTGCATAATCTGTATAAGTTATTTAGAAGAGGACCTTGAATAAAATAATGCCTAAAGTTTAAGAGATTTAGTGATAAGATTTTAATCTCATCTCTCTTAATTGTATGATTTATAATATTAATTTAATGACCTTAGTATAGTATTTAGTTAGTATAGTATAGAAACAATTTCAGTATAATATTAATTTTAAATTTTAGTATTTTATCACAACCCCAAATGATTCATTATTGGCTGCCATTTTTATTTTTCTGTTTAAGTACTGGCATCAAAATCTTCATGAAATATTTTAAAGTCAAAAAAGTTATACATATCTTTAAATAACGCTCTGAGAATTAGAGAAAAATTAACCATATTGCAATATTAAACTATGAGTCTATGATTAACTATTTGACTTCATCGGATATTATTTCCAATAACAGTTTACAGCTTTAAAGCTCTTTGAACAGACCATATAAAAGCACAATGCGAATCTTCTAAGCTCTACTTCAATTATGCTAATGCATCATAATTAACAGATAATTTCGGTAATCAACTTACCCTTGCGCTGCCTCAGTTTTTTCTTGAGCATCTCACGTTAGAGATGTAAGATAGGGGCCACAGAGAAAATGAGAAAACACTCACTGAGACAAATTAACCTCAGCTGGAAAAAAAGAAAGTCAAAAGTAAAGACATAATGTAAGTATCAACTTGGAGTTTTCCACAGTCCTTTGTGCACCTAAATTGTCTTTCAGCAGAGTAAGGTTGAAAGGAGTTTTGGATTTGGATTCTGATTTGTAGCATTTGTTCTGAGTTGTCTGAAGTTCCATTTGTTTTCCAGCCTATTGCTGACACGGGGTTGATGGCTTTAAGTTTTTTGTCATTGTCCCGAAGGATTCTTTTCTTATCAGCTCTTCGCAGATTGTGACCATTTAAGGGAAAAAGTTCTTTGCTGGTTTATCAACCTTATTTTCATAGCTTCTTATTTCCCAGTGTCAAAATGTATTACGAACATAAAAAAAAAAGTGCAGTCAGCCATGCCAAGCAGTTGTAAGGAGAATTGTATTTTAAGTGATACAGCAAACAAAACTGACCTTGGTGAGCCACATGACTTGTGAAAAATATAGCCAATTCTTCAATTCAACTTTTATTTACAGAACACAAGATCTCAGCCTTAAGAAAGCCTATTTTAAAAAGAGAAGGTCATAACTGTATCTTAAATACAGTGTCAAGTGTGCCCTCTTCAGCAAATGACACCTGGCTGTTTTATTTGAACAATATGACTAGAATCTAATATATTTTTATGTTTTATAGTCAGAGTTTCTGAAGCATGCTACCTTGACAAGCAACAGCACTATTGCCAGGGAACTTATTCATAATTCAGATTCTCAGATCGCACTCTTGAATTCCTCAATCAACAATTTTGCAGTGGATCCCAGCAGTCTGGCAGATTTTAAGCAAAACTCTAGCTGATTTTGGTACACACTCAAATGTAGAAACACTACAGCAGCTTATCAGCCATAATTATAAACAAGCAATTTTTAATTGCCACTTATGGTCATAATTTTTAATTGTCACTTATTTTTATGGCTGACATGGCCATAGAATTAGCTGTGTGAAAATGAATACATAACTAGTAGGTCACCAAAAGAAGTGATGGGGGGAAAACTAGAAATTGGTAAGTTGAAAATTCAGGACATATGAATTCATTCCGTGTGTAAAACATTCACTATTGAGGATGAAAATACATAAGTAAAGAAATACAGTCAACAGCAAAATGAAACCATAAAACATCATCAAAAATCAGAAAAGAAAGAACCCAATCCCAAACTTACTCTGTGTTTCACTGATTATCGCAAAAAAATTTAGTAAATATCATACAAGGTATGAATTTGGGATACAAATTTGTTGATATGAATGACCATGAAGCATAAGAAAATATTTGTCATAAAATACATCGCACTACAAAATTGCCTAAGAAAATATTGCTAGTCTGAGAAACAACTATGACTACGACTGTGAAGCAGAATGCTCCATGAAGCTTCAGGTCAAAGTAGAAAAAAGGACTTCAGGCATTTGCGTAACATTCATTTTATTTTAAAAGTTTCAGGTTGAAACTAGAAATACTCTGAAGAGAAAGAAAATCTTTATTTTGAAATGAGCTGAGTGAGAAGAAAATGTTGCCAAGTGGGCTGGCTGCTTCCCAGGATCACTGTAAAAATAAGTTATAGTAAACTCAGGCCTGAGTCACAGACTAAGTCCACAAAGGGTGGGATAATGGTGACCACTGAAGATTCCATTCCATTGCCGTCAGATGAAAATAGAAAGCAAATACAAAGCATGAACCCTTGACGTACACAGAAAATTGTAGGTAATTCAGAGAATGGGAAGAAGGCTTGAACTTCATTCAGAAAGAAATGATACACAAAATAGTGTATTTTTCTCAAAATTGTAAAATATTAAATATGTATATGACTAAGAGTATTATGATAATTGCATTTCATTGCATATTTTTAATAAAAATAAGCACAACAAAGGAAATCAAATCACTTTATGGAAAGGGAAAAATCTTTGCTTCCTCATAGCACATGTTGTACAGTGCAGACTTCCATATTATATAAAGGTCAAACCAGAAACATAGGTTTTAATGTGGATACATACCACAATCTATGAGTAGCAATGTTTAGCACCTAATAGCATTTTAAATCCTCAAATATCACATGACACTTTGCCCATGCATATAGTTCATAATTAATTGATTGTCATAGTGTTTATTTAATGGTTATATAACCTTGAAATGTACCTTTTTGTTCTTGTCCACTCCATTTCTTACGTATTTATAATTTTCTCTATCTTTGAGCTTAGTTTTCACTGTTTAATAAAGGCAATTTAGCTCTAACTACCAATTAAAAAAACATATCTTGAGCTCAGTTCTAAAATGCAGACCATCAATTACTAATTTCCTTCCTGGAATCAAACCATTATGAATAATGCATCCTTTCTACCCACTGATGAATGATTTTATAATGCAGTCTTAAAAATGATATTTCAAAACATTTAAAAAATTAAAATATTATGTAATTCTTATTACACTGATAAGAAACCAAACTCCAAATTACCATAATGCATTCTATACCACATAGAGCCAGAGTTCAAAAGTGAATGGATTCTTACAGAATTATAAACTCTTTCGAGAAAAGATATTTATTTTTTTAACCTATCAAAATATATTAGGCACATAACGTAATACAATGATTTACTTAGATAACCACATAATGTTTAATGAATGTTTCTACTTCAGAACTTCCTTTTCAAATACAAAACTGGCAATAATCTACTAATCTCCACAAATTCAATACTTATGTTTCATTTCAATAAAATTTAAACTTTAGCACTATGTAGGTATAAATCCATATTTGGTGTTTGTGTCTCAAGTTATGACACGATAAATGCTTTATAAACACTAGATCAATTAATCAATATTCAGACCTGTAGCACAGGAATAACTAATATTCATGAGCATGTATTAGCAATAATTGTTAATATATTATCTAATAGTTGAACTAATAGATATATACTGTGTCTATAATATATTATGTATATATTTTAAGTGCATAATATAACGTGTTTGAAAGAAGGAAGCAAATGTTTTATATGTCAACGTGGAAAGTTTGTATTAGCTAAATATTTAATCTGGTTTCTGAGAAGGTATTTTGTAGATGTTAAAATCTATAATCAGTTGACATTAAGTGAAATAGATTAATCTGGAATTAAAGATGGATCTTATCCCCAACTGAAGCTCTTAAAAGCAAAGGCAGATTTCTTAGAGGAAGAGAAATTCTGTCTAATGGTTGTAACATAGGAATATGTCTGAGTTTTCAGCCTAGTAGCCTGCCCTACAGATTTTGGACTTGTCAGTCCAAAGATGTGTGAGTCTGTTACTTAAAATGATATATGTCTTAAATAATGCATATATTCCTTATATAATACAAAAATACTGATGCCCTGTTCCTTTGTTTCTCTAGAGATACTTAATAGATATATCATAATTATGAAATTAATTTGGGAAATGTTTGGCACCTCCTATTATTACTTTTACTAGAAAATTACAAACATTCTTTACAAGATACTTTAAGCTGTTTTTATTATGCATGACCAAAAAATATAAAAAATAAAATACTGATTAGTGATCAAAATATGTATAAGTTCATATCTGTATTTTTCCTCAATTAGAAAAATATTCAGATCTAAACCAGAAATTTTATTAGGACATGATTTTCCAAAAATATTATGTTCTCTAACCGAAACATGTTTTTAAAATATTCCTGCTTTTTAAAAAACTTATATCCCTTAAATGTAATTAATTACTATCTGTCACAGATAATAATATCTGAAATATGAAACATCTTAATTTTACTGAAACATCTTAAATTTATCTGATTTATGCTAAAAACAGATTTTAAAATGTGTGAAAAAATCAGACAACCGAACTGGCTGATTTACTATTAGTGAGCATATGTTTTGAAAAAAGCAAAATTTAAACCATCTGTTGATGATTCATTCACCCTTGAGTCATCTAAAAAATATTTTTTTTGTAAAATTTATACCAATGCTCAAAAAATGTCTTTAAAAATTTCTGGATGCTTTTTTAAAAATTTTCTTTAGAGAAAGGCAGTCAAAGAAGTAAACAGAGGGTCGGGTACAATCCAGAATTTGGCAATCAATTTTCAGTTGTTAGCAAGTGAGATTTATATTAGCCCATCGCTGTGTAGACACTGAGGTTTCCTGTTTCTTTTAGTGTGATGAAACCTGGAAGATGCAGTAAACATCTGAGCTGACTTACTTTCCGTGTCTTTTCCAAGAAGAGTGCCTGCCTTCTAGTGTACTCACAAGACACTACAGTGAGTGGATGGTAGCTAGATCTGCAGAACCCAAAACACTGTGTTAATTTCTATAGCTGTGTCATGGGTTACACAGTCTCACTGGCTTAAAACAACACGCATTTATTATCCAGAGGATCTGGATTCAGTAATGTGTCTTAGCTGAGTCTTTCTTCCCGGGTTCATGAGATTACTATTCAGATACTATTACTGGGTCATTTTTTATGTGGTATCTCGATGGAAAGAATCCATTGCCAGGCTCTTACTTTAGCCGAATCCATTTCTATATGGATACTTGGCTGAGAGTCCCAAGACTTCTGCCAGTCATAAACCTGTGGGGCCCCTTATGTCAGCGAGAACACAAGCAGCTCCTTAGAGGAAAACTGCGGATTCTTGTCATATGAACTTCTTCCACATGATAAACTAACTTCACCACGCTAGCAAGGTGAGCCTGTATTAGATTTTGTTAGGTGGATTCAAGAGACAATGTAGACACCAATGGATATTCCTTCACCTCGGCCATATTTAACTTTTTGCTGCATTTATTTCTACACAATAGAGAGAAATTACACAAAAGTGGAAATCCATGGCATTGGATGTTGGTTTGTCTACCACATCCAAATGTGAGATACTTTTTTTCTGAGGAATGTACAATATTCTTAGGGATTTCAAAGGATATTGTAACTGTAGTTTATTTTTTTTACCAATACTCAAGTGAAAAAAAAAAAAGGAAAATCATAGCTAGTATCTGTATTTAGTGAAAGTGAAGATCAAATACCTGATTCTAACATTTCTTTTTCAAGCCAGGTCTGGTGTTCACTTCTGTAATCTCAGTATTTGGGAGGCTGAGGCAGGAGGATCACTGCAAGTTCAAGACCAGTCCAGACTGCAAGGTGAGCTCAAGGCCACCCTGAACTACATAGTGAGACCCTGTATCAAAAAGACAATAAGTAAATATATAAATAAAGTAAAATACAATTTCTTTTACAAATTGAGCATGAATTTTGTATTTTTAACTTTGAAAGTTATTATTTTTCCTGCTACAAAAATACAGTTCTCATTATGCACCTTGAGCTAGTATTTTAAAATGTGCTATAAGTTACTTTAAACACTTATTAAAATATACACTATTATCCAGGACCTTAATTATATTTAGCATTTTTTTCCTGGAAAATTTTTTGATGGAAATTTTAACACATACAAGATTTTTTTAAAGGTATACTCTTTAAAAAAAATAATAAATGTAATCCACTAAAATGAAGATATACCCCAAAGTAGGATGTTATTTTCTTTGATGTAAGGAATTAGGACTCTTAATATTTATAAAGCATTCAGTTGCCAAATCTTTATGTGAGCAAAAAAATTATCTGTATATGTAGTAATCTAAGTCACTTTCTCTCTCTCTCTCTCTCTCTCCCCCCCCCCCGTGTGTGTGTGTGTGTGTGTGTGTGTGTGTGTGTGTCTCTCCCTCTCTCTCATTTACATTTTGGATGGGTTAATATGTCAAGGGATTCTCCTATGTGTTGTAGGACACTTAGCATCATATACAGCCTCTTTTAATTTAGACACCAGTTACATTTTATCAGATGGGCAATCAAACATGATTCCAAATGTGGCAAATTTCCTTTGCATGATAGGCAGAGTAATAGATTGCCATGGAAAGTTTTTTTTTTTGTACAAAGACTCATGTATCAAGAAACAAAGTTTGAGAAATAATTCGTGCATTCACTCCCTCCAGGAAGGCTAAGACTCTAATCTGTCAACATGAACAGGATTAGACGTTATTGACTATAAGATTAGCACACATTATTGCTGGTTATGAGCTCCATGTAGCCAAAATTATATTATGAGAATACTATTTTTATGAGAAAATAGCATAGTACTAAATAATATAATTGTATACTAAGTTTCCCACATATTTATGATGCTTTAGTCTCTTTTCCATTATGAATTATGTTAATTATCATTCTCAGTATTGGACAACTATTTTTATTTTTCTTTTCAATTCACAAAGATTTATTGATTGTTCTTTTTCTGAATCATTATAGGTTCCAGACACTTCTCTAAGCACTTCAGAGGTTCTGTCTCACTTAACTTTTACTATCAACATTAGGGGTGGTTACTCTTTTAACACTTTATCAAATAGAAGCTCAGAAAGATCAAGAGAGTGTCAAAGACCAGAGCAGATAAGGTAGTTGAACTTCACTATCAAGGTCTTTGATTGTTGAGCTGTAATACTTTATTCTGAGAAGAAGCAATGCAATACATTAAGCTGTCACTATCTAACTCATATTTAGAACTATTACTTAGACCTTGTGCTACATGATTAACATTCTACCCAAAGAAGGAAGAAAAATCTAAGTAAAATGAAATTAGGCCTTGAATTAGAATAAGTGCTTGAAAGCTAAAGAAAGGAAACTAAAACAGATTGGAACACAATAAATTCTAAAGGACAGATATCTTATTTTATCTTAATTGGAGATGTGAAGACGTAATATACTTACTATGTGTCAAAACTAAAACAAAACAAAAAATATTTTTTATGATAAAAAAACTGACAATCAAAAGACTAAGCCACTTGGTCATAGTAAAAATTGGTAAATACTAAAATCTGAATTCAAAATCAGATTTTTTAGTTTCAAATCATTCCATATTTTATACCCATTAAAACATGCTGATTTACTATCAAAGGAGAAAGACAGTAAGTACAAACTGGAGTAAATAGAACATTAGCCACTCTCATATATAAAAGCACAAAGCCACACATTCTCCTGTTAACATATGGGCACATTCTCAGTAACAGTATTGATAACTGAAATTTTTATGATCATATTTAGTTTTCAAATCTAATTGACTGGAGTTCTAAACCATATTTCCAGTTATACTAAACTATAATAATAAAAATAACAAAATATTTAGATTATTTTTAGAATGTAAAAACTTAATATTAATAATGTAAATATTTGGTAGAATGCTTACATGAAACCATCAACTCCAAGACAGTGTGATTGGGAGAGCTTGTAATTACAGTCAAAATTAAACAATGGATATGAAGCTCTTAGGGTTACCAGAGCCACTGAAATCTTTTTTTTTTTTTTTTTTGGATCGAACTCACTACTGCCTGCTTGCAAGGCAGGCGCTTATGCCGCTGAGCTAAATCCCCAGCCCAGGAAGTAATGAATTAAGTGTGAGAATTTCGGAACAGTTCTTGACTTTGGTATGATACTGAAATCAGTGTGGTATAAAATTGATAGTTAAAGTATCAGATAAAATTTAAAAATATAGAAATACTTTGGAGATACTCCACTAAGATGTCATGATTAAAGAATGGTATTTTGATGTATTTTACAGCTGACAACAAAAAAGACAAAGAAGCCAGAAGTAGTGGTGCATGACTGTAATCTCAGCACTCTGAGAGACTGAGGCAGGAGAATCACAAGTCCTAGGTTTGCTAGGGGGAACTTAGTGATTTAGAGACCCAGTTTCAAAGTAAAAAATAGACAATGTCCTGTGGGTGTAATACAGTGTAAATGCTCTGAGTTCAGCCTTCAATAATACACACATACACACAAAACTAAGAAAAAAAATCAGTCTTGCATATGAGCAGAAAAACTTTCTTGTACCACAAAATTCTATTAGACTTTTTGATTTTCACAATTATCTGTGACTCAATGAATTTGAAGGCAGTACACATCCACATCAAAACACAGCTAATGCCCTGCCTCACATTTTCAATTTAATTAAAATTCTTCTGTTTTTAGATGGTTTTCCCTTATATCTGAAGTTAAATCCTTTTGTATCTTCTGCCCATGGGACCACACTGATTTATGTACTGCACTACCAGACAGTTCAAAAACATGCTTGGAATAGTTTATTCCATTGTGGCTGTTTGGACTTAAATGAATGCTTCAGACATCAAGGGCAATCGTTTCCTGAGGCCTATAAGAAAATTGGACAAGCTTCTTTTTCCTTTCCTCTGTAATCATGCCAGTACCAGACTCACTAATACACATAGTGTAAGGACTACATTTAAAGACATATCTAAGCTGTTATAGAACAATTATGACTAGAAGTGACATCAAACAAATCTGAAAAGCATGAACTGTAAGATAATTTGTTACGGACATGCAAGTTCAGGCTTATAAAAACTTGCCAAACTCTTGGACTTGCACTTATGTCCCATTGAATATAAAATTTTGTAGTTTACACACTGCGTAACTAAATCTGTTGGTAGTAAAGACAATTTAAAAATGCCATTCCTAATCAACAAGACAAAGAATCTCAAAAGAACACAAGAAAACAGTGTTAGAAAGAATACTCTTTATAGGTTTATATATGAAGGCAGTCATTATTCAAAGTCAAGTCATTACATGGAATCAGCTTTTTGGAATCAGTTATTTTTCTATATGTAGAAAATATAAAATATACTCAATGTTCACCTGCCACCAGAGAATATTAATGTTTGTATTAAATATGCATCTAATATAAAAGTGGTATTTGATTATAGACTCTTCAATACACAGGCACATGAAACAATATATAAAACATTTAGAGACATTTCAATAATTTATATAGTGAACACCCCATATCAATTCCTATATTTAACCATTAAGTCCACATAGGGTTTCTTTGTGCTGGGCACTATTTAAGCAAATTAGAAATATGAATAAATTTAACATTCATAACATCCTGTAAATTATTCACCATTAGCTACAATTTTACATATGAGGAAAGTGAGTTACCGTAGAGTCGTGTAACTTGCATTAGACACTAAATACCCTCTCTTTCCAGACTCAAACACTCTGAATTCGGTCATTTCTCTTCATAGCAACTGTGTGGGCTACTAAAAGAAAGCAAATTTAGGAATATACACTTTATCCTCATTTATCTGTTTTGGATAATTAGACATTCTCATCAAAATGCCTAACAACTTTCTCATCTCTTTTCTGTCCACTGCTCTCCTCCTTACTCACAGTTTTTCTCAGTGTTGAATGAACATGAAGCATTTTGTCAAGATTCACAAGATATATCAACAAGGTCCCAAAATCCATGATATAAATCAAATATGCAGATAAGTATGTGGAACGCTATGAGCTGTAGATTGGAGCTGGCATCACTGTCAGGAGCATATAGGATGGAAAACTTTCCTGACCAGAATATCAATAATCCCTTCTAGTTTTCTTTAAAGTGACAGCTGAATAACAATAGACCAATAATGTAATGAGAGACCATGAATAGATCTAGAAATGGTCAACTGAGTGATATCAATCAAGATAGCTAAGCAGGAAACTGAATATTAAAAGTAAATAGTTATTGTTTTATTCTCGAATCATCACAAGACATTGGAGAATTTCAGTTGGGGTAGTATAGAAACTGTGTGTAGGGTTAAGGTCTTTCTAGGAAGCATTCACTCAACAGGAAAAAATGTTTACTCCATTCATCTCTGAAATTCTGAAGGCTCCACAATTTCACTAGAGCAAGAGAATAGGGTTGATGAGACATGAATCATGAACACACAAAATATTTGTGGCTAGTACAGTGTTTGACTTTTCTGTGTTGAGTTAGACATGGAAAATTCAAGCAGGATGCCAAGCAGGGTTTCAAATGCCAAATCAATATTTTTAAAAAAAAGAAAGTAGTATTCTTAGAGTTCGGCATACACAGAATAACTAAAATCACTATACATGCTGAAATTTCTCCAAAAGATAGTATACAGTGAAAAGGGGGGGAAAGGCCAATGATTGAACATCACAGTGTATTCGTATTAAAATAATATATTTTAGAAGAGAGACTCATGGGGAGAATCCAGAAAGAACAAGTATGTAGAGAAATCAGAACTACAACAGGGCCAGGAATGCCAAAAGGAGTATGATAGTCCTGAAGTATGGAGAGTTGAGTGGGTTCAAATGCAACAGTGATGGATAAAGAAAGGAAGCACAATAAACGCACTGGGCAACCAAGGCAAAAAGTGCTTCAGAGAGCTGTTGCAGCAAAATGTATATTAGTAATGTGCGTTCCAACCTTCCGACTTTCCCTTCTACTTCATCATTGTCTTTCTTTGTATATACCCCAACATCACCGACCTATTACCTTGTACACTCTGTGTGTTTGTTTGTTTGTCTGTTTGGTGCCTTACACTTGCCAGGCAGAGATGCTAAGCTGCATCCCCGCCCAGCTTAGTACACTCTAAAGCACCATCGAATCCTTGACTCTGTGAACCAGTTAGGCTCTTGGTCAGCTAGCAAGAAAAATCCAACTGGAAGTAGATTAGGCATCAAAAGAAATATATTGACTTCCATATCAAGAAAGCCTTCAAGAGCATTGGCTGCAGGCCCATGGAGCCAGGTGATCATACCAAGCATCACCTCTCCATTCCTTGACTCAGCTTCCTATGAGTTGCAGTGATTCCCAAGCAGATGTCCCTGTCATTAGAATGAGGACGCCCGGAAGCTCCAGACTTACACACTAGTTATGGTTTGCAATCAAGAAGGGTGAGTAGTTTTTAATGAAAAGATTCTCATTAGCCAAGAAATGTATCCTTACAGTAAAGGGTATTTCAACACAGGTTGAAAGAGGGAAGAAAGTGGCTTCTGAAAAAATACAGGAAATCTGTTTGGGAGAAAAAGTCAAAAAAGGAATGCCTTAACATAAACAGCTAATATTTACAACAAAATACTTCCCTTTCCTGTATGTTTTTCAATCTCTAAACCCAATTTCTTCATTGTGTGTGTTTGATTCATATGCACCTGGAAAGGATGAACTTATTAATAGATTTTGTGTCTGACTGGCATCTCAGAAAAGATTTTGAGGTTCTGGTTATGTCCAGTTGCTTACAACAATCACTTTTAATCACCTAACCCATGATTCTACCAGGATAATGGCTGGATATTCTTAGCATGATGACCGATACGAAACGTGGTTCCTTCCTGGCTACATCGTAAGCTATAATTACAAGGCTTGGAACAAACTGTATACTGACAAAAGGAAATGGGTCAGTTCTCCTACACACAACCCAAACCAACCAGCAGTCACAGTGTGCAACCATGGTGGTTGAATGACTGCTCAGAGAAGAAACTTAGTTCAGTCTCCGAGAGGCCCAGAGGGGCCGTGCCACAGAGAGTTACCCAGCACTAAGGAGGCTCTCAGGAGAAACCCCAAACTTAAGAACTAAGACTGATTGAGAATATCAACAGAAGCAGAAGGAAAACAGTTTGGGCAAGGAGCTGTCTCATGCTTGGGCAATTTTTCTTGGAAAAACGGAAAGGACCCTGACCAGACATAACATGCCCTGCCAATCTAAACTTTCTATTGGTTAGACATTCATTTCTCACAGAATCTGTGTGTTTTTGCCTCACGATTCTTTCACTCTTCCTAGAGCCTGTGTGCTTTTGCCTTGCAGTTTAACTATTCACTCCTTGGTCAAATCCCCACAACCAATGTCGATTGTGGAAGAAAAGATTAATGCAAATGTTCTGACTGCCTACTTTACCTTACCACAATCACATGGAAAAAAGGTACATTTTTAATCTATCCAGTTTACAGATCTCAAGGCACAGTGTTATGTTTCTCCTCCCAGAATCTGAAGGTAGAATTTTTTAGACCCCTGTGCATGCTATAATGGGCAGTAGGTAGAAAATCCTGCTTTGGTGAAGCCAACAGGTGTTCAGTCCTGCATCTGCCTTCACTGTATGACAGAGGAGTTTGCTTCAAATGCACGGTTCGTCCTTTGCAAAATTACTTCACTGTGGTGTCTCACTACCCAAAAGCATCCATGATTGTTTGAGAAAAGTATCATTTTGTAAGATTTTCATTATCCTCCACTTCCTTATGTATAATTTCTTAAATTCATTCACTTAAATTTGATTTTCTAAGATCTTAGGTTAAAGTGCTTCCTTTTTGTTTTTCATGCTTACACCACATAACTTCCCTTGATACATATTTATCATAAATTTTTACTAGATTTCTTTTAAATTTATTTTTACAATGTGCCTTCTTATGGTTTTATTATTCTAACACTCCAAAAAATAAAAAGAGACATAAAACCAAAACTACTCTGTGAATTACTAAAGTGGAAACCCATGTAGCCAAAATAAGAGTCAAAATGTTACATTGTCGCTCAGACATGGCGGTGCCTGCCTGTAATTTCAGCACTCAGGAGACTGAGGCAGGAGGATTGCCAGGAGTTTGAGGCCTGGGCTACATAGCAAGGCTAAGTTGAACTAAACAGTGAAATCTGTCTCAAAACAAAATGTAACATTGTCTTAGACAAAGGAGTTCCCCGATTCCTTTTCACATTCAGTAGACTCCAATGTCACTCTACACTGAAAATATCCTCATCTGATTTTAGTGTTCCAATGTCACTCTACACTGAAAATATCCTCATCTGATTTTATTGTAACTGTTTTTTTTGGTGTTTTTATGTTTACTTGTTAATACTTTTGCTAGCAAAGTATGCACCACTAAACATTGTATTTCAGTTAGCTTATTAACCATCTTGTTACTGGTAGCTATAAAATATGATTCCTTGGGGGCTGACTTCTGATTTTGCAACATTTAGTTTATTTATATTCATTCCTATGTTTGCTTTTATTAATTTATTTTTATTTCATTTCTATAAAATAACACAAGAGTGATGTCAAGGACCTGTGCTACAGTGGATATTCTTTTACATATCTTTTGGGGCAATATGCGTACTTCTGTGGAGAAATGTAGAAATGAGATCACTATCTCAATCAGCTACTTTAGTAGATAAAGCAAAATAGTTATTGCAAAATGATTAGAATAACTTTTCTCCCTAGGATGTCACATCTGATAGCCCCAAACTACCACTGGCAATGTTACCTGTTAAAAATCTGCCATTCTAGCGGCTGTCTAGTGTCATCATGTTGTTATTCCAAATTTTATTGTCTTGATTTTTGTTTGCATTAACAACTGTTTATTTTGTTTGGGGGTATTTGAAAACCCTGTTCAAGACTATGATCCATTTTTCTATGGAGCTGTCTGTGCTTTTTCCCTCTATTGATTGTTAGGGAGCTTTGTATCTATTTTGGATGGAGCCATTGCCACATGTATGAAAATATCTTTATCTCACACTTACACTATGTTAATGATATGGTTAATTTTTTTTATTGGTACAGGGATTGAACTCACGATCATCCTCTTGCAAGGCAGGCACTTATGCCACTGAGCTAAATCCCCAGCCCAATAAGGTTAAAATGTTATCTACCAATTTTAACAAAGACGAATGGTTCAGATTCAGAAAAATATAAGCTGTTTTAAACACCAGTTACCTAGTCAATGGCCCTATAGAAAATAGTTACTAGGATCCACAATATGAATATTTTTGAAATAGAGGTAGTCCTATAAGCCTGCAAAATCATCATGGATCAGTAAATACTTGTATTATCAATTTCAAGGTCAACAAAGACATAATGTTAACAACTGAGAATCCTTCTTGCCTTAGTTACTTTTCCCACTGTTGACACAAGAGACCCAACACCCAAAGTTAAAGAGGGAAGGTTTAATTTGGTTCACATTTTGTAGGGTTTCAGTCCATATTCTGCTGGCTCCGAGGCAAGGTGTCGTGGCAGAAAGTAAGCAGATCACAGCCAACTAGGGCAGGCAGAAGGCATCAAAGCAGCAAGGCAAGGCCAGCTTCTCTGTGTTCCTTTGTATTCCATCCACCTGCTTTGGGGTGATGCTGCTGACACCAGGGTGCGGCTGCCTTGGTCCCTGCATCACACACCCTAATCCAGCTGCCTTTGAAACTCCCTGTCTACAGCCTCAAGAGGCGACAGGGGAAGATCTGGACACCAGGCATAACACCGCTCATGCTTCCTCCTGATTACCATCCTGTTTTCCTTGCAGAGACAGTTATCACTATGACTGCTTAAAACGAAGTTTAGTTTTGTGTAGTTTTGACTTTTATTTGTAGCCACCAATATTTATCCATTATTTAGAGTATGAGTGTAACTCAACCTTTTATTCATAAGATTCAAGAATGTTATTATATTTAACAAAAAATCATTAATGTTTATTGTTTGATAGTATTTGATTGCATGAATATCCAGGCTTTTTTTTTTTCATTTTTTTTAATTCTTAGTATTTATTTATTTTCAGATTCAGGCTATTCCGAATAATGACGATATGAACTATCACTTTTCCATGTGTAGGACACACACACCCGTGAATTTCTGTTGCATATAAACTTGAGAGTAAAATTATGTATCCTGGTATATGCACATTTTAAATGTAGCTAAAAACACCAAACAAATTCCAAAATCGTTGTACCAAAATGCGTTTTATTAACATTGTATGAGTTTTATTTTGTAAACTTCATCAATACCTAGCATCAGTAGTCATATTCATGTTAGTTATTGGTGTTTATACATAGTAATATTTATTTATGATTTTAATCTTCACTTACTTTATGAACTAAAAATGCTTAAATTTATTGAGCATTTTTTTTTTAAATTATAAGTTAAGTTCATTTTTCCATTTTTCTTCTGGGTAATCTGTTTCATTAGCTTGCAGTCACTATATATATATTTGGATATGAGATGTTTTGATTTATGTCCAATGCAGACACCATTTTCTATTTTCTTAATTTACTTTATTTTTACTATCTTCATAGTGATTTCTGATGAAAAGAAGCCCTTCAATTTGTATGCTCCAATTCATTAAGCATTCCCTTTGTATTTAGAGCTTTATATATTTTGCTTCAGAAAGCTTTTAAAAACTTATATGATGTTATTCTCTTGGGTTATCTTTGAGGCATGTTGCTTGTTTTTTATTTAGATCTACAAAATGCTTAGAATTGACTTTTATATATAATGTGCTGTCAGGGTCAAGTTTCAGTTTTTTTCCAAATGGTTATTGAACTGACCTAGTACAATGCAGCAAAAATAACATTTTTCCTTACTGTTTTTGCATTGCTATATGTTACAAATTAATTATCCAATTATCTCGTGGCTTCCATTTTTTACATTGCATAATTAATTATCAGTATTAGTTGAATTGTTGCTTGAAAAAAACACCACCAAACAACAATGAAAATGTGTCTTCATCTTTGATTTTTTTCTATATAATATTGCTATAAAGTGCATGCATATAGTTTTTGTTTGTTTGTTTGTTCTGTTTCTTACATCATTGTTTGGAAATTCTGAACCATTATCTCCTCACATACAATTTCTACCTTACTGTCTCTTTCCTTTTACAGATGATAGATAGATAGATAGATAGGTAGATAGATAGATAGGTAGATAGATAGATAGATGATAGATAGACCTCATTCTTTCATTTAAGTTACTTTACATTGTTCATTTTTCCTACTTCCTGCTGAGTATCTCTTTTTGACACAATTTTGTATTCACTAACTCCTGCTTCTTGTTTCTGAATTGTTGTTAAATACAACCAAGTTTATATAACACTCTCATGACATTTTTTAAAAATTCTATTTCTTTGCTAAATTCTTAACCTATTTTCTATGCTTTTGAATAAGACAAACTTAATAATTTTGAAATCTGATAGAAAACTCTAAAACCTCAGACCCCCAGTGATCCATTTTTCAATTTTAGTGTTGTAACTGGACATCTTTTATGATGACTTGTCTTTTTAGGTACCTGCTTATTTTTTCCATACCAAGTACCAGGATTTCTATCTGAAAATCAGTTAATTATTGTGCACTGCAACAATGCCATCTTCCTTGAAATAAGACTGCTTATGGCTGGTGTTCGGATGTAAGAAATATTGGATTAAGCTTTCTACAACTTCCAAAAGTCTAAAGAATTTCCACAGGGACCCCCTCCTTCTATTCTGCTGATCATTTTAGACGTGAATTGATTTCAATTTGTTATATAGACTTTCAGTTTCATGTGTTCCTCTGTTATCAGATGACATCCTCAATTGCAAAGAAATCCCATATAACTAGCTCCAAATTTATTCCTCTTCATGACTTGTATCAAATGATTCTTCATTAATTTATTGGATTCCTGATACTTTAAAGGAAAAAAGTATTATAAGGCTGTTTTTTTTCTAAATATCAAATGAGCAAATTTGGCCTGAATTTCAAATCCATTGTTGACTAATTTTTTAAAAAAATAACTTCTCACTGGTGTGTTCTTTTCATCCTAGTGCAAGATCAAATACTTTAAGATTTAAAATTCTTTCTCAAGTAAATTCACCTTTAAAAATACTAAAATATTTTATTAGATTGGAATTCTGCCTTCATGATCATTACTTTTTTATTAACCATTTATTTTCTCAAATGATGGGGTTTTGATTTGGCAAGTATTTTACCATGTTGCCTGATATTAATTACTCTGTCAAAATTAATATTTTAGAGAAAACTAAATTTCTATATATAACTTGTAATTAAAATTACTTTAATATTAAATATTAAATATTTAAATTTTAAAATTTCAATTTCCTGTTTTATCTTTATCCTTTTATTTGTCTATAATTTTTACCTTTCTAGATAACTTTCATTTTAATTTGCTATCTATTGGTAATTACTTTTTATTCTTTTTGATTTCTTAGTTTTGTTCTTCTCTCTGTATTTCCTAAAGCTGTATTTGTGATCTCTTATGTCTTTCTTTGTAATATTAAAGAACAATTTAAATATTAATTGATTTTAAGATGTTTGTGATTTCCTCAAAAATAATTTACAAAATATCGTCTTTCTACAACTTTCAACACACCTGTATAAGCACACTGTGACTCTGTCTTTCTCACACGAGCCATTTATTTTCATTCATTCTCTGCAAAAACTGAGAAGCTGTGTGTTCTGTTGCAATGAGGCTGAGACCTTTCAGATCCCATTTTGGGAGTTATTGTTAGTTTTGATTGGTTTCTAAGCTGAAAATGAATTTGTCACATTGTCTGTATTCTCTCCTAGAAAAGGAATAGCCTAAGGGTCATTTTTATTCTATCATTTCATACACTGCATTATATAAATCTGTAATTTTCAAAACTGGTCAATTGTTAAAATATACTTTTTAAAAATTATATATAAAATCCCATGGTGCAAATCATGTGCAATGGACCTTCCAAATCAGAATTCCTGAGGACACAGCCAGATGATTTCTCAAAGGCTTCTTCCTTCTTCTTTTTTACTTTTCACGATTTTGGCTATTCACCTCTTTTGATAACTGTGATAATCATCCAGGATTACAGTCTGCTACTGTAGATTGTTTCTTTCTCTCAAATCTCCACAAAAAAATTAACACCTTAGTTTCTACTTACCACATTCTCGTATATCTCTACTTATTTATTATATCTCATATACCTCTAATATTTCTAATGATTACCTTATAATTTTTAAAATCCTAATAGCATCAAAGCTACCACTGAATTTTTTCTCCCCTTCCTTTGCTTCTCCAATATTTATGCAGACTCCAAGAGATATTGATTCTGTTTCCACAGTATTTTCCCATCAGTCTTTTCTTTTACATTTCTAGTGTAAGCACACTAGTTCAACTCTTATTTTTCTTGCAGAGATTTTGGAAAAAGTAATTCTCTCTGACTTCAAGATTAATACCACTGCATCTATCCCTTACCCTAACCTTGAAATACATATCGTGACCTTAAACAAAAATGAATAATTAATTTTCCACAAATGTTCATAGATCACTATTCAAAGCATGATATTGACAAAACAAAATAGCCAGAGGATCAGTGGAACAGCCTTAGAAGATGCAGATGCAGCTCCAAACACATTCACCCACCTTACCTTTGACAAAGAAGTCAAATACAGTTCACTGGGGCAAAGCGTCTCTTTAATAGACAATGTTGGAAAAAACTAACTTTTCACATGCCAAAGACCAAAACTAAACCATTGTCTGAGATCTAAATATTAAAGTAGAAGCACTATGTTTACTGGAACAGAAAATAGTTAGAAATCCTGAAGGCACAGTATAAGCAGAAACTCCAAGAACAAAACCTAGACTTCAGAGAAATATTGCAAAGAACCAAAAAATGAGATCTCAGCTTACTAAAAATATTTTGTGCATCCAAAGAAGTCACCAACACAGTGAAAAGACAACCCACAGAGTTGGAAAAATTATATTCAACTGTCTCTCAGACAAAGAACTGATGTCTAGAACATATAAAGAACTGAAAAATCAGACGTCCCAAATTCAAGGACCCAATCCAAAAATGGGCATCAGGGATGAATGCACACTTCTAAGACGAATAAATACAAATGGAAAATAAATACATGACAAAAGGTTTAACATAATTGTTCATTCAAGTGATATAAATTAAAACAACATTGAGATTCCATCTCAACCCAGAAAGAAGGTCATCATCAAAAAATCAGTCGATAACAAACTAGAGGGGCTATGAGGGAAAAGAAACACGTCTTCACTGTTGATGCAAGACTGGTACAACCACTATGAAATTGTGGAGATTCCTCAGAAAACTAGGATTAGACATCCAATTTGACCCCGGCATTTCCCTTCTGGGTATCTTCCCAGAAGAATTAAAATCATCATACCACAGTAATATATATACGCACCCGTGTTTAAAGCAGCATAATTTGTAATAACTAAATCTCGGAAACAACAAAAATGCCCATCAATCAAGGAATACATAAAAAGATGTATTTTTTAAAATATAATAGAATACTTCTTAGCCATAATGAAGGATAATCTGGAGACTTTTATAGGTAAATGAATACATTTCAAGACCACATTCATAAGTGAAATAAATCAGACCCATAAGTGTAAACATCATGTGAGGTTCTAAAAAAGTAGAAAGATACAAAATGTAAGATACATATTCTGAATGAGGAAGAAATGTTTAAAAAAAGAAAAATTGTGATAGGGAAAGAGGAAAGGAAGAAAAGTGAAAAAATATATTTGGGGCTGGGGATTTAGCTCAGCGGCATAAATGCCTGCCTAGCAAGCAGGCAGTCGTGAGTTCAATCCCCAGTACCGATAAAAAGACAAAAAAAAAAAAGAAAAAATATATTTATGCACTAGATAGTTAAGATAGTTATTTAACTAGTTTCCCTTAGATCATTGAAAGGCAAGCTTTGTGCTAATATTGTTTGGAGAAATTATGCCTATATCTTATACTCTGAGTAGCTACTATGAAGTAATAATATGCAATATATTAATTATTGTAATTTCTACTAACCTGTTTTGAAAACACTTTATTGTTAATTTTATTTTTCCTATTAAAAACTGTTATTATTTGGTCATAAGACAGTGAGTCTCTGACTTATGAATGAATTCCAGGAAAATGTTTGCAAGTCCAATTCATTCATAACATAACATAGTGAGTCTTACACCGTACACCTGTGAATTTTACACAGTACTCTTGCAAAAGGTTGCAACTTGTATGTCTGTGATTAGAAGACTTGTTCTATATCGTTTAGCTGTATCTCTCTTTTTTTCCTTCATGCAACTAACAGTTACACTATTCCCTCAAACATGCTGTGTACTTTTGGATTTAATGTACTTGTTGGTGATATTTTCATTAGATTTATTCCTTCTCTGTCTTTCAAGTATCATTATAACTTAAGTTAAAATGCATTCCTCTTCTTTAAGTCTTACTTGATGTCACATAGTTAACAAGTATCTATTTTTTTCACAAAATTATTGCCTTATGTGGTAGGAATTTGCATGAAGCTTTTCTGTCCTCTTTGTTTGTACGCTCACTGGAAGTTAAAATTGTAAATTATTCAGCTTTCTCTGCTCCTGAATGCCTAGCATGCTGCCTTGCCCACAATGAAGGCTCAGTAATTTATGGAATAAATTGGTGGATGCATGAATAAATGAATACACTGAGAATCATAAAACAGCAGTAAAATGACTACCGAGGCATCACTAAAATTTGCTTACAAGATTCTAATGGGAGAAATTGAGAGTAATAGAGCAACAAATATATTAATATTATCTAAGAATTATTTTATTTTGATGAGGTGAATAAGTGATTATGTTTGTCTGCATTTCTACTTTGTTTGTCCCGAGGGACTACCCTTAGATTGCATGAACACAAACCCAGGGAACAAAAATCACCATTTAGTGCTTATTTAAATTAATTTATTCCTATCACAATATTTAGATGAATGAATTAAATGTAAAATATTGCATAGGACTGGGAAAGTGATAGTTCTATTTTTAAATAATTCTCATCTGGATTAGAATGATTATTTTTAAGATTAGGAAATTGATATTTATGTTTGTTGTATAACTCCTGAATATCTACTACCCAATATATTTTTCATTATTTCTGGAAAAAAATAGACATTTATGTCTGTGTTCATTAAATAAAATAATAGTAACTACCTTGTCAAGGAAACTGTAATCTATTGAAGAAAATTTTTTTCTGCAAAGACACTTGCATTACTATTCTCTCTGGAATTTCTTTCTGTCTTAAGATTGCCTTATTGCTTTGGCCTTTAACATATGGTGCAAATGATTTGCAAATGTAAACATTTGCACCTGAGTGTTGTTAAAATCTCAAAGTAGTTTTTATTTAAAGTACTTGCTTAGTTTAAAAGAGGGCAGGCTTTAGGAATTTAATATTTTGTTTCCAAAAGAATGACAATCACTGACATTAAAAAGCTGCTATCATTCAGACACATGATGTACCCTTTCATCTTTGACTCCCTTTTCCTTCATGCAACTACCTGTTAATCTTCCAATTTCTCCAAACATGGTCTCCAGTTTTTAGCTTTTGTGTATTTACAAAGTATTTTTCTAAAGAACTGTACACAGTATGATATCTCTTTAAAAATTAGAATGCTTTTTTTTGGTGCAGAATTTTAAGGACATGTTTACAAATAATAATTTAAGTTGATAGATAACCACTAAAGGAATACATATATTTTATATTGAGTTAGGAATTGTATGTAGTAAATAATTAAAACCTTAGCCCTTTGCTTATCCTTCTCTTAACCTGCTCCGCTAGAATTACAACTCTGACCACCTTCATCTCTTTTCAGACTGCCAGAAACTGATAAAGGACTAATTTTGTTCTTTTCAGATGATTGGGTGTTTTTTGTGTCAGCATTATTAACTTTTTGTAATATTTGTATTTGGAGATATTATAATATCTTTTCAAGAGCTAATGATTACCTTGAAATATCCGTTTCCTTTATCATGTTACCAAATCTAGTTTCTTCTAGAAATAGTCATACTATGATCTTTTCTCCATTTAAAAATGTGCTTGGACCTATTTAGAAAAAAAAAAATGTAAAATGTACACAGCAAAGATATCAGTTCTTACCCACCCCATGCAAACACCAAATAGAGCGTCATGCTTTAATGTCATTTCTGTCAGGGTACCTCTCTGTAGGAATACGTGTATGCCTGCCAGGAGTCAAATGCTAACACAATGATAGATTTACGTGCTTAGAATCAAGTAAGAATTTAGTCCACTAAAATACAAAAGATAAATATTATTATTCAATTCTTTTTTTATTTTTAAAAAAGATTAAAATAAAAGAGGAAATAACAAAACAGGTCAGAACAGAACAATTTAAGCAACATAGTGTTTCACCACAATACAACCCAACATAACAGTAGTTACCATAGTGTCTCTTTCCTTAAAATATTTGAGTATACTTTATACATTATAGTATCAAACATAACAAGACAGTGTAAAACCATTCAAGAGAATGAAAGTATTACAGGGTGTTCAGAACCAAGTAACAGAAAATGAACAATTGTTACTATATTATCTTCTTGCCCATAAAAAATTTTGTTTATACTATCACATCTAATAAAATCCAATAAGATAAACATGATAAAAATGATGCAGACAGAAGAACAAAAGCTTGATGGGACTTCAAAACAAGATGATATTAAATCAGCACTAGCTATTACAATGTCTTGTTTTCTTCAACACAGCTGTTCATACCATCACAAACTACAAAGTCAAACAACCCAAAATAAAACCACTCCATCTAATGAGTGAAAAAATTATAAGGCTTCAAAGCAATATAATGGGGAATCATGAGTTCCACATACTTTTATGTATTCTTACAATTTCTTACACTAGGGAAACTATTCGGTATTCATATATGTGAGTTTGATTTATTTTGCTTATGAGTATGGTATCAAGCTGCACCCATTTATTTATAAATATCTCAATATGATCATTCTTTATAGCTAAGTAGTACTCCATTGTATAAAAATACCACAACTTTTTTATCCATTACTCAGTTGATGGACACTTAGGTTGTTTCCAATATCTGGCTATTACAAATTGTGCTATTATAAACATGGGTGTACAAATATCACTATGGTATGATGCTTTCAGTTCTTCTGGGAATATGCCTAGAAGTAGAATAGCTGGAACAAATGGGACTTCCAATCCCAGCTTTCCGAGAAATCTCCAGTCTGACCTCCAAAATGGTTGCACCAATCTACACTCCCTACAACAGTACAGGAGAGTTCTTTTTTCCCCACATCCTCACCAGCATTTGTTGTTGGTAGTTTCTTGATCCTGACCATTCTTTCAGGAGTGAGATGGAATCTCAGTGCGGTTTTAATTTGCATTTCTCTAATGAGTAATGATGATGAACTTTTTTTCGGGTATTTATTTGTCATTTGTATTTCTTCATCTGAGAATTGCATACTCATCTCAGATGCCCACTTTTGGATTGGAACTTTGAATTTGGGGGGTCTGAGTTTTTTAATACTTTATATATTTTAAACTGAAGTCCTTTGTCTGAGGAACAGGTCACTAAGATTTTTTCCCAGTTTGTGGCATTTCTTTTCACTATGCTGCAGATTTCTTTTGACGTGCAGAAACTTTTCAATAAAACCTGATCCAAGTTATTGATTCTTGGAAGTATTTCCCATGCGGTTTGATTCCTGTTCATGAATTCTCTACTTACCCTTATGTCTTCAAGGTTTTTACCCAATTTCTCTTCCAATAGATTTAGTGTTTGTGTTTTAATATTCAGATCTTGGATCCATTTAGATTGTAATTTAGTATATGGTGATAGGCATGGGTCTAGTTTTACTTTTTGGCATATGGAGAGCCAGTTTTTCCAGCACCATTTATTAAAGAAACTGTTGTTCTTCCTGTGAATATAGTTGGCCCCTTTGTCAAAGGGGGTTGATTGTGTTTGTCGTTGTGGTTGGGTCTTCTAATATATTTCATTGATCTTCAGCTCCGTTTGGATTCCAATACCATGTTGATTTTACTACAGTTGCTTTGCAGGATAACTTCAATTCAGGGATTGTGATGCCTCCTGTCTTGCCATTGCTGCTTAGAATTGCCTTTGCCATTCTAGGTCTCTTCTGGATCCAGATGAATTTTAGGAGTGATTTCTCTAGATCAGTGAGGTATGTTGATGGTATTTTTATTTGGATTGCATTGAATCTGTACAACACTTTTCTGAGAATGGTCATTTTCACAATATTTATTCTTACTATCCATGAGCAAAGGATGTCTTTCCATTTTCTGAGATTGACTTTAATTTCTATTTTCAGAGTATTAAAATTTCCCTTTGTGGATCTTTCACTACTTTCATGACAATAATTCCTAAATATTTCATTTTTTTGGTTGCTAGTGTGAAGAGTGTGGCTTCACTTATTTCTCTTTCTGTGATTTTTTTGTTAGGGTATAGGAATGCTATTGATTTTTGAATATTGATTTTGTATCCAGCTACATTGTTAAATTTATTTATTATATCTAGGAGTCTTTCATTGGAGTTTTGAGTGTCTTCTATGTAAAATATCATTGTCATCTGCAAATAATAATTGAACTTCCTCTTTTCATATCTTACCCTTTTTATTTCTCTCTCTTGTCTAATTGCTCTGGCTATTATTTGTAGTACTATATTAAATAGAAGCAGTAATAAAGGACATCCTTGTCTTATGCCTGACTTTAAGGTACTTCAGTTTTGGACTATTTAATATGATACTGGCTGTTGGTTTGTCATAGATGGCATTTATCATACTGAGTTAAAGACAATCTATTCCAATTTTCTGTAAGCTACTTCTCATGAATGAGTGTTGGACCTTATCAATAGCGTTTTCTGCATCTATAGAAATGAGCATATGATTCTTACTTTTGGCTTTATTGATATGGTGAATTACATTTATTGATTTACATATGTTGAACCTGCATGCCTGGGATGAATCCCACTTGGTCATGGTGTATAATCTTCTTGATGATTTGCCACATCTTATTTGCCAATATTTTATTGAGGATTTTTGCATCTATGTTCATTAGGGAGATTGGCCTGTAGTTCTCTTTTTTAGTTGGTTCTTTCTCAGGTTTTGGTACGAGAGTAATATTTGATTCCAGGAACGACTTAGGAAGAATTGCTTCCCTTTCAATTTCATTGAAGAATTTGAGGAGTGTAGGCAGTAAGTCTTCTTTGTATTTCTTGTAGAATTCTGCAGTGAATCCATCAGGACCTAGGCTCTTCTTTGTAGGTAAGGACTTAATTACATTTTCAATTTCATTAATAGAAATTGGGTTATTCAGCAGTTTTATATCTTCTTGACCTAGCTTTGGTACTTCATATGTTTCTAGGAATCTGTCTATTTCTTCCGTGTTATCAAACATATGACAGTAGTGGTTTTCAAAATAGGTATTGATGATCTTCTGTATTTCTACAGTGTCTATAGTGATTTCACTCCTTATTGCATGAATTAGAGCTTTTTCTTCCCCTTTTTTAATAAGTTTGGCTAGGGGCTTTTCAATTTTATTTATTTTTTCAAAGAACCATACTCTTTGATTCATTTATTCTTTGGATTGTATTCTTAGTCGCTGTTGCATTAATTTCTGCTCTGATTTTTATAATCTCCTCCCTTCTTTTGGCTTTGGGCTTGACTTGCTGTTCTTTTTCTAGACGTTTAAGGTGTACCATCAGGTTATTTATTTGTATTCATTCTGTTTTCTTGATATGGGAACTCAATGCAATAAATTTTCTTCTGAGGATCTCTTTCATTGCATCCCAAGATTTCAGTAACTTGTATTTGTATTTTCATTTGCTTTTAGTTATTCTTTAATTTCTTCTTTAATTTCCCCTGTGACCTACTGATTGCTCAAGAGTATGTTTTTCAATTTCCATGCGTTTGTGGGATTTTTGCTGTATCTTCTATCATTAATTTCTAGTTTCATGGCACTATGGTCTGATAGCATGCATGGGATAATTTCAACACTTTTGCATTTATTTAAATATGTTCTGTGGGCTAGTATATGATCTATTTTAGAAAATGTCCCATGTACTACTGAGAAGAATGTATATTATGATGTTGTTGGAAGGAACACTCTGAATATGTCTATCAAGTCCTTTTGTTCACAGGTGTGATTCAGTTCTGTTATTTCTTGGCTGATTTTCTGTCTGGTTTATCTTGGTGTCAATGTTGTATTAAGGTCTCCTGTTATAATTGTGCTAGTGTTAACTTGATATTTTCATTTCTATTAATACCTGCTTTGTATAACTGGGTTCTCTGGTTTTTGGTGCATATATATTTCAGATTATTACCTCTTCCTCTTGAAGTTTTCCCCTAACCAGTATGTAATGAAATACATTATCTCTTTATCTCTTCCAGTCATTATTGATTTGAAATTCACATTGCCTGCAAACAAATAGCTACCCCAGCTTTTCTTCTGGATTCCTGTTGCATGAAGTATTGTTTTCCATTCTTTGACTTTCAGTCTGTGAGTATCCTTTTGGGTTAGATTGGTTTCTTGTAGACAGCATATGGTTGGGTTTTGATTCTTGATACATTCTGCAAGTCTGTTTCTTTTAATTGGTGCATTGAGACCGTTTACATTAATGGTTATAACTGTTATATGTTGGTTTATTGTTGACATGTTATCTTCCTGCTGTTGCATCTTTATCTTTCTGTTCTGTTTAATTGTCTGCTTTCCTTAGTGGTTTTTTCCTAAGTGTATCTAAACTGTCTTTCAGTATTCTTTGCAGGGCTGACTTGGTGATCATGAAGTTCTTCAGCTGTTCTTTCCATGGAAGTATCTTATTTCTCCATCCATTTTGAAGGACAATTTTTCAAGGTACATCAGTCTAGGTTAGAAATCATTTTCCCTTAGGATCTGAAATACTTCAATCATGCTCTTCTTGACTTTATTGTTTGTGCTGAGAAGTCTGCTCTGATTCTGATAGGTTTTCCTTTTTGGTGATTTCTCTTTTTTCTCTTACAGCTTTTAATATTCTATTCTTATGTTGGAGTTCTGGCATGGTGATTATTATATGTCTGGGTGCAGTTATATTTTGGTTATGGCTATTTGGAGTTCTATATGTTTCACTGATACTGATGTCAGTTTCCATTCTCATGTTTGGGAAATTTTCAGCTATTATTACTCTACATATCCTCTTGACATCCTTTATATTGTCCCTTTCTTTTTCATTTATCCCTGTCAATCTTATGTTATTTTTCTTTGCATCATCTTGCAGCTATTGAATTGTTATTTCCTGATTCCTTGTTTTTTTTTTAAAAAAGATCTTTCCTTTCCTGTTCACTAGCTACAATCTTGTCTTTGAGACCTGAAATTCTATCTTCACTTGCATTGAGGCAGTTTTGACAACTTTCAATGGAATTTTTGATTTCCTGTGTATCTCTTTGCATCTGCTTTATGTATTCTATTTGTTTCTTATATTGTTCTTCCAGGGATTCTACCTTTTTGTTTAGTTCCTCCAATTTTTTAACACAGTTAAAAATGATGTGTTCAGAATGTCTTTCATTTCTTTTATCATTTATTCTTTTACCTGGGAGATTATTTGTAGTTTGAATTACTTTCAAGCTTCCCGGGGTTTCTTCTTTATTTCAATTGCTATTATTTCAGGTATTTCAGGTTTATGGCATATATTTTCTTCTTTGTACACAGCTCCTAAATTTTCTTGTGATGGTCCGAAAGTTTGAGATTGTATTTTGGTCTTTCATTTTTTCATTTTCCTATATTTCCTTGTTTCAAGTATTATTCCAAGGCTTCCCCCAGGCCTGTTGGAAATCCTCTTCTATGTGCTCAGCTCCTGGCATGATGGCTGCCCAGTTCCCCAGATTGAGAGAGGGTCACTGGGGGTGGGGAGGGCAGGTCCTAGACCTCTGGAAACCCAGAAATGAGGGCGCGGGCAGGCCCAAGATCCCAGGAGCTGGCCAAGCACAGCAGGAACCTGGGAAGTTGTTGCAGGCAGGCCCAAGTCCCGAGGGGCCAGCTCCATTATTAAATTCTTAAAAGATATTTTTAAAGATAAATTTTCTTAGATCATTTTGTTTATGAGACAAATATTTATCCCTAAATATATTAAAAGGAAATTATTGAGTTACGTAGCTGCAGGGTAGGCTAAACATAATTTTAAGCAAGGCTTGATCCAGACACACAAAGATAGTATTAGGACTTCACTTCTTTACATTTTTCTGCTTTCTATGATGAGGCTTACTTCAGACGTGTAGTCAGAGCTGCAGGCTCACATCCTCCTTGTGATAAATGATTCTGAAGAACATGTGTGTCTTGTGATAGCATTAGCGACTCCTGGGCAACTCCAACTTGGCCTCAAGTACTAATGTGGATAGTGTAATTATAAGATTTCCCAAGTGGGAAGAGAGCGAATTCACAAATAACCCAATGCAAGACTGACAAACAACACATATTATTGACTATATAATTATCAGCAATTCTAAAGAATCTATTGTGAAATATCTGAAGTAGAATTACTAAGAAGGCACCACTGTCTAACAAGCTACTATAAAATAGACAAAAAAATATATATTGGAAAGATTTAGGACAACAATGAAATTTTTCTTTTCTCAGAAGAAATATTATTTTCCTTTCATAATAAGTGTTTTTGATCAAGTAATAATTGTAGTCAATATTTCCCATTCCTTTGACAAGTCTTCATATGTATAATGTTTTGTGTGAATAAATATCTAACTAGATAGAAGGCTTAGCTTATCTTTTATATTTCTTATCCTTGTTCAAGTAATCAATCACTAATATGTTTTTCTTCCAGATATGACTTTATACAGTTTCTTAATACTATCTGTCACCACATTCATTAAAGGTTTTCAAACAGGGCATTACTGAAATTATCTCCAAAGTGTTTGAAATATGAATAACGTTTTTTTATTTTATCTTACATATGGTCACAAAGACAGCAGTGCTGAAAAGCAGACTAACCAAGTTAATGGTCCATTTTAAATCTGCAGATTGGGAGGTGATTCCCATAAACTGTATTCACTATACGTCACATCCTTAGTCACAGTGACTTCTCTCACCCTGCCTCATCACAGCGAGGCAATAGAGAGGTACTTGTGTTCCCCATTACTAGTTTTAGCATGTATTGACTGATGCAAGGCCTTCTTTTCTGCTTTCCTATATGTACTTCCATTAAGCACTTAAGAGTTTATCTCCCGCGTCACTCGGGTGGTGTTTTTGTGGCTATTGGCTATCCCGGACATCACTCACATGTAGCTGTCATTTCAACCTCCTGATACTTGATTTTCAATAATTTTTATAAAACTGTTGCTTTATATTTCCTGTTTTATTATCTTATGAATAAGATAATAAAATTGTTCCTTCTGTATTTGAATCATTGCCCCATAAGTGGGAAATACAGGCACACAGACTATGTTTGCCTGTCACACTCTCTTTACACTAGATTCTGTCTAGTAAAGATATAATCCATGAATTTGAATCTCAAACTGGTGTTCCACACACACACAGAATGTGACAGTTCCCTAAGAGAATTTTAGAAATGAACATGTTTGTTCTTTTCTCCAACTCTACTACATAAGAATACAAATCTTTTTTCCAGAATTGTTTATGATTACATAATGACGACATTCCTTATGGAAGTTTTTGCACACACATAGCCCATCTCAGTTCCTGTTTCATGCTGTTCACTCTCTTTCTCTCCTGCTCTCTCATACTCTTAATCCCTTTCCCATTTCAGAAAGATTTATCATCCTACTTTCTACTATTGAACCTTCATTTTGCCTTTTATTAATATGTGAATTTCTCATGTATTTTTACTTCCAGCAGATTTTTTTTCTACTTTACATTTAAATCTTTGATTCATTTTTATTTTAATTTAGTGTATGGTGGGAAATCTGGATCTTTATTTAGTCTTTTGCATTTGGATAGCCTATTTTCCCAGTACCATTTACAACACAGGGTGTCTTTCCTCCAGTATATATTTTTGGTCCCTTTTTCAAAGTTCAAATAGCTGAATGTGCCTGGAGTTGTTCCTGTATCTTCTATACTGTTCCACTAATCTATATGTCTATTTTTGCATCAGTATCATGATATGCTTTTCATCATAGCTTTGTAGTATAACTCAAAACCTTGCTTTCCAATTTCTGTCCAACATTGCTTTGGCTATTCAAGGCCTCTTCTGGTTCCGTATGAATTTTTGGATTGTTTTCCCTCGTTCTGTGAAGAATGCTGTTGATATTTTGGTTGGGAGAACATAAAATCTCTATACAAATTTAGGAAGT
This sequence comes from Cavia porcellus, assembly GCF_034190915.1. Taxonomy (NCBI): domain Eukaryota; kingdom Metazoa; phylum Chordata; class Mammalia; order Rodentia; family Caviidae; genus Cavia; species Cavia porcellus. The sequence continues at coordinate 32,789,766 of NW_026947497.1, forward strand.
ATGGTCATTTTAATTATACTGGTTTTGCCTATCCAGGAACAGAGGATAACTTTCCAATTTCTGACATTCCTTTCAATCTTCTTTTCAGAGTATCATAGTTTTTACTTTAGAGTTCTTTCAATTCCTTGTTTATATTAGTTTCTAAATATTTAGAATATTTTCTTTTTTTAAATACTCTTTTCAATTTTTTTGAGCCATGCAGTCTAGGGTATCTTTGAATTAACTATGTAGTTCAGGCTTGCTTTGTACTTGCAGAGATCCTCCTGCCTCTGCCTCCTGAGTACTGGGATTACAAACTTATGCGATCCAACTCTGCTTTAACATTTTTTGCTACTACTGTGTCTGATATTGTTTTCCTAATTTTTCAGTGAGCTCTTTATAGGTATACTGGAATGCTGTTGAGTTTTGATTACTTAGTCTCTGTTCAGCTGCATTGCTGAATTTGGTTACTAATTCAAAGAGTCTTTCCTGAAAATTTTAGCAGTTCTATGTAAATTATCCTGTCAATAAATAAAATTAATTTGACTTCTCTTCCTGAGTGTATCCCTTTTATTTTTTTCTTGCATGATTTATCTGCCTAATATTTCGGTACTATGTTGAACAGCCGTGATGTTGGTGAGCATCTTTGTCTTGCTCCTGATTCTAGAGAGAAAGACTCAATGTTTTTCCATTTAGTATGATGTTGGCAGCAGTTTTGTCATAAAGAAGATTTTATCAAACTAAGGTGAGGTCCTTCTATGGTTATTTTCATCAGGGTTTTTATTGTGAATGGATATTATTTTCTGACAAGTGCTTTTTCTGCATCTATTGATCTGATCATGTGGTTCTTCTCTCTTCGGTTTATGTGATGTCATGTTTATTGATTTTCTTGCCTAGAACTGTCTTTGCATTCCTCATATGAAGCCTACTTGGCTATAGTGTATAATCTTTTTTGATTTTTTTGCATTCTGTTTCTCACTGACTATAAAATTTTTGCATTTATGATCATTATGGAGTTTGGATTGTACTTCTCATTTTTGGTTAGATCCTTGTCTGGTTTTGGAATTAGCTTCCAGAAATGACATAAGAAGAACTTCTTTCCATTAAATTTGATTAAAGAGTTTGATGAGTATTGGCATGAGCTATATCCAGAAGTCCTTGTACAATTTGTCAACAATAATGCATCAGGAGCTTGGTTTTCCTTTGTTTGTAGGACTTTTTTATTGCAGTATCAAGTTTATTGTCTGTTATTGAATCATTCAGAAATTTTATGTATTCTTGGTTAAGTTTTGTTGATTCATATGTAACTAACAATTTCTTCTGAATTCTCCATCTTACGGGAAGTCTTGCTAGGTGGTAGCTAATACATTTTTGATATTTCTAATTACATTGATTTTTGTCTTTTCCTCTCATTTTTTCCATTAAAATCGGCCAAGGGCTTGTTTATGTTTTTAGTCTTTCAAAGAACCAGCTCTTCACTGTGTCATTTTGTATTTTTAGTCTCAATTTTTGTCCTGATATTTATAATTTCCAAACTTGTGCTAGCTTTTGTCATGTACCTTATTTTTCTATGTATTTTGCAGAACAATTTTGCAGAATATATCAGTCTGGATTGGAATTATTTTGTTTTGTTTTGTTTTGTTTTGTTTTGTTTTAGGGCTTGAAACTCTTCATTCCAAGGTTTCCTCTCCTTTAAGCTTTGTGTGGACAAGCCAGCTGCAATTCTAATGGATATTCTTTTATAAGTGATTCACCATTTTCCTCTAGCAGCTTTTAACATTCTGCTCTTGTGTTGGACTTCTGAGATTTTGACTCTGATGTGTTGTGGAGAGCTCTTTTCTGATCATAGCTCTTTGGTTTAGCTCAGTGGTATAAGTGACTGCTAGCCAAGCATAAGGTCATGAGTTCTATTCCCAGCAACAACAACAACAAGAAAAGAAAATTTTCCACTGCTATTTCTTTAAATAATTTTTATATCACTTCTACTGTCTTCTGCTTTTTCATTAATTCCAATTAATATAAAATTAGTTTTCTTTGCATCATCAAGCAAAATGGATCCATTTTTCATGTACTCTCCAAAAATTCGATTGGTGCATTTTAGATTTATGTGATAACTCTCATCATAGGAAATTTGTGCCTCATATGGTATATCTTGCTTTATCCCCCCATCTCCCTGCTTTCCCTTAACCCTTCTTCCCTTCCTGATTTATAAAAGTTTTGTTTTCACTTTCTTCTATTTTTTTTTCTTGTCCTAGAATCTCTCAATCACTGATCACAGACCACAGCCCTGTCTTCTCATTCTCTCATCACTGGGGCCACTTCTGCTGTCCATGCTTCCAGAGGAACTTTTAACCTCCTGCACATCTATTTGGTCCATTGTCAGGAGCTCCAACCCTTCAATGTTAACCACTTATGTTTTGTATCATCTTGTTTAGTTCAGCTAATTTTTGTTACTGTCATCTGTAGATTCACTGATAATTTTGTCTATTAGGTTCATTGCTTATTTAATTGTATACTCTTTGGACTCACCAAAGATCTTTTTCATCCTTTTTTTTTTTCAATCTCCTCTCTTACTCTTTTGAATAATTCAGTTGTTTGGGTTTTGGTTTCCTCTTTCTTTATGTTCCATGGATTAGAGTTGGAGGAGCGGGGAATTTTTGGAGGTCTTTCTTTTTTCTTTCTTTTTTTTTTTTTTTTTTTGGCTCCTCTTTTCATGTTTCTGTTTTTGTTCATTATTTGCTTGTTTCTTTGTGCCATGGTAAATTATAGTGGAAGGCTTTTTTGCTAATACAGAGACCGCTTTAGTTAGTGTTTGATTTTGAATGATGCAGTATGCAATGGCTAATTATAGATCCTCCTTTGTCCCAGAATCCAAACACCTCATTTATTTGTGAGGGGAGGCTGCAGGGTATGTGGGTCAATACCAGTTCTTCAGGAATGGATTACGGTATTGTTACAAACATCAAAGAAAAAACAAAATCCAGATATTGGCATAACAAGAAAACCAATTGATAGCAACAGCTCTGACATCTTGTCTATAATGATAAAATCAGCAAATATAACAATGCCAAAGATAAACTGAATATTAACATACCGTCTAAACCAACAATATATTACCCTTAATTATAGATAATTGAAATATTGGCCTACAGTAAATATCTACTATATGAAAAAATTTACCTCTGCTAAAAATAGAGCAGTATCATACAGTAATAGCATAAACTTAAGTAGTTGCCTAAAGACTTACACAGCTTCATGATTATACTTGTAAAGATAGAGAGTTTGTAGAACTGGAGAATAGAATAAATAAAATTTGAAATGGAATATGAAAAAGGAGGAGATAAAAGTTAAGGGAACTTATTGAACAGTAAAGAGAAGTTAATATTAAAAGAAAATAACAGCAGGAAAGAAAGAACAAAAAAAATACAGACAGGAAAATAAAGGGAAAAAGTAAAAGGAGGAAAAAGTTGAGAGATAAAAGAAAAAGAGGAAAATATTGAGTTGATTTAAAAAAACAAAAACAACACTGTAACAACTATTCCAGCTGAGTTGCCATGCCCTTGCACATACTGATAGATATCTGGAACAAACAACCAGTCCTCCTAACTCTTCAGGATGTGGGACTTGGAACAGGGGACCAAGCTGACTATTGGACTTAATGTCAATACACTGAGACCCAGCCTCCTCTGAGAGCCACACTCACAATGTCTGCTCTCCCACTTTGGAGCACAGGACCTGTGTCCTTCCTGGTCTTAATTTAAACTTCTTGGGGGTGGGGGGTAGTCTGTGTACAGCCTGAAGCCTCTCCAAGGCTGTCTTCCATGACTTCCTCTCATGCAGTCATCGTGTGAGGGGAATACTTGAAACTATGCAGTAGAGTTTTCATCATATTCTTTTGAACAAGGGATAAAAAGTGTGTATTCTTCTTATAATGTCATACTCAGGGCCTTTTTAATTAAACAAATGTCCTGTGATAATACCACGTGCCTAGCCTTCCATTTAATCCATAGCTACATCTCTTCCTTCGGTCTTGGAAAATGACTCCAGGCTTCCTCTAAACTCACCAATATAACCATGAAAATAAAAACACTGGTGAGGAAACTGTTAGCAAGCATTCAAGCTGAATTTCAGACTAGTGAAATAAATTGGCTGGATTAATGGCTTTGAATTTGAGCCATTATGTTCTCTTATACGGATTCTGGTCTAAGACACTGATTGCTATGGGTATCACAAAGCTAGGAACAAATTTGATGTGCACGAAAGCTTAACATTTTCATTTTTTCTCTCTACATTAAAATAAGGAGTAGGGTCCAGTTGGCCTATTGAACCTGTTAAAAGCCAAATATGACAGATTTTCAGCCAACACCAACAAAACAAACTTGCAGCTGATTATAGGTTCATGAGCCAGCCAATCCCAAATTAGATCAACAGATCTGTCCAGGTTACACACAGAACCATTAGTAAATTTCACTTTGGGTACATGCACAACTGATATAATAACTTGTACTGCTAAAAAACTAAAAAAAAATTGTTTGCTACACTGAAACTGTTTAGGAATTGTAAGTCCTAAAGAAAGAGTAAAATGATCATTTAAAAATATAAAAAATGCATTTAAATTCTGAATCAGTTAGAATTTAATGAAACATTCTTATTTTTGTCAATCTATACTAATCTCTTTGCTGGACTATTTATAAATTACTTAGGTCAGTCAGAGTTGCTGAAAGAATTGTCATATATGCATACATATAGGTGTACACAGATATTCATACACATTCAATATAGTTATAGCAAGAATTTTATTAAATATGCAAATGAACCAGGTGTATGTGGAGACACTATGAGATAAGATGGGCAGAAAGATTTCTTAAAATGTGCTTTTCTTTTTAGGTTTCATAATTCGTAACTAAGAAAGAATTTTTGAAATACACCTTTCAAAATTAATCTTTTCCAAACTTTCAGAATAAAGTTTGTTCAAAATAAATCAACGTTTAGGAAATCTGGTGACTGTGCTGGTACTGTAATGATATCTCAGTGACCAGTAAATACAGTATTCATATAGTTTGAGGAAAAATGAAAGTTAACTTTGGCTAATCTTACCTATGTATTCAGTCAAAACCCCTCAACCAGCCATGGCTAAGTTCTGGAGATGGAGATGATGAGGTGCAAAAGGCAGGTGGGGAGTACTAGCTCTTAACCAACACTCAGAAACTATTGGATAAATTTATTTGTGTTCATGAATACAATTCAGGCAAATCTGGGAGTTCTCAGTTTTCCTGATTATCAGCATATCATTTTGCCTGAATATTTTTCCATCGATTCAACTTTTATGAAATTATTTTTTCCTCCTTCTTTTGCTGGCTTTGACCTTTCCCAAGGTATAAACCAGAATATTATTATTTATTGTTCTTTCTGCAAAAATAAAATGTCACTTGAATAAACTGGATGAGAAACTCAATGATTTTTCAGGTAAAATACTATCACAGTGCTTGAGAGTAATAGACGAGGCATTATTTTATCATACTCTTAAGATATTCTATATTATAAATTATGTGTCATGTGCATCTATCAGTTTTGGCTTTGCCTGAGTTTACTGTTTGCCTAAAATTTTTCCAAAATTAGATTATAGTAGCAGCATCTTTAATCAGCAAGAATGTAATTTTCTTGCTTCTCTTGGTGAAAGCAAATTTTATTAATTTATCTTACATATTTTACATTTATAACTACAAAATATGTCTCATCTGTCTTCAACAGCCACTTTTATAAAAGAAAATAATTGCGCTTTGTTTACTTTAATGTATTTTTTATTAAATCAGTGACAACAATTCAAGGAAGAAACATAAAAATAGCTTTTATGCTCTTTGTTTACCTTACATCCTTTTAAACTAGGAGTTCCATGATGTCAGAGGTTGACTCACAGTTTGGAAAAAGCTTAAATGTAATAGCTATTTAATAAAGATTGGGTTTTAGGTATAAAATGTAGGCATCACAAGATTATCTTAAGAAAAGTCTAGAAGAAGGATATAACTACAAAATGATGATCCAAAACATTATGGACTATCATGTAGTATAATTATACAAATTGTTTACTTAGAAATCAATTATTTCATCTTTAATACAAATCATATAGGTACAGCATTATGAGAAAATACATATTCTTAACATGGTATAATATTCAGTATTTCAGAAATACTATTTTATGCTTGTACAATGGAATGTATGTTTTACTCAATTTCAACTTTCAGAAAATTTCTAAAAGAATCAATACTTTGAGTTTGGAGGAACTTAGTAACTATTAATATATTATAATTTAATATTCCATGTAATAATCTTCAGTCTATTCAAATTTAATATTTTACCTGCATTTATAACTGAGGAAAACAAACAAATGTTTAGCCAATCTATAAATGTTACACCAATTTACAAGGAAGACCAGTCATCTAAAAGCATAAAAGTGACAAAATTCAAAGCCAATACATTGCCCAACCACTACACAAGAATTGAGCAATTTCAAGACAGGTGTGGTGCTACACTCGTCTAACCCCAGCATTCAGGGTGCTGAGCCAAGAGGACCTCTGTGAGTTCAAGGGCAGCCTGAGCTACACAACAAATTCAAGGCCAATGTGAATCTCAGAGATGCTGTTTCAAAAAATATATATAATCATTATAGATTGTGAAATTCCCTGTCAGCCGGATCAGTTAATTGCATAATTATTTCCTGATATTGTGAATAATGTCAAAGAGAAGAAACTTTTTCAATCAAACATACATAGAAGCATATTAAAAATTAAAAATACACACAAGTAGCCTCAATATTAGTGTCCCAAAGAGTTTATTCCACACCATCAATTTTTATACATTAGTTGTTATCCAGTATTTTCCTATATTGTTCTAGGTAATATTCTAATACAATGAACCAATTGAAAGCAGCATTATTTTATTCCTGTTTTATGTGCACACATTTTTCCTTTAAATCTTTAGCCAGTTACTGAAACTAAAAAATAGGTTTTTCAATTTATTGGTTTCAAATAAGTACTAGCTAAACTGAGAATATTAAGACAATCATTTAAGGTAAGTCATTAAAAAGACTGTTTTGACAAAAATCAACAAAATAAATCTATTAAAATAATTTTGCACTTTGTTAAAAATTAAACAAACCGATCTGCTTAGATGGAGCTTTCTGTTTTTTGTCTTTTTGTGACAGGGTCTCTCTCTGCAGTTGTAGCTGGCCTTGAACCTGCCTCAGCCTCCATAGCACTGGGACCACAGGCATTCACTGCTGTGCCCAGCAGAGCTTTTTCCCCCCCAAGAATTAGCAAAATTGTGAGCATGCTAGGAAACATATTTATTCAAAGTTGTTCACACAATTTTCTCATAACAAGAAGAAAAGAATATGTAAAGTCTCATGAGAAATTCTGAGTCATAATAAACACATTAAGAGGTGAAAATGAAGTTATTCTCACACTTTTTAGGTAACACTCTGTAATGTGTATGTATTTGTGAGAAAAATTTCCATGTATCTTTCAGATATGAATACAAATAATGTACGCAAATAAAGCCCAATATTTGATTAGGTCAAAAGAGGATGTGGAAAATATTATCTTGCTTTAAAGATAAACAAGCCAGAAACTGATGGCACAGGAAAAGAAAAACCTTAAAAGCCATCCACAGATAGCTCTCTGCCAATAATCTAAGCTAGAGATGATGGGTTAGAGCCATCCCACCAGCACAGATAAATACAGAGATCAATTGTCCGTCCAAGATCTTTATGCCAAGAAATATCCAAGTCAGAAGTCAAAAATATCCCAGAAGGTTAAAAGAAGAATGCTTTCAAAGGGTTTTTTTAGCAAAGCAGCTGGTGTCCTTGAATGGTTGGAGGACTCTTAAGCTCATATTTCCTAAGGCACCGCTGCGGGTTCCCTGCAAAGGGTTGATCCAGTCCTGATCCTTAATGCTTCTCGTTTAGACTTTAATATGTACGGAAGCATCCTGGCAGTTGCAGTGAAAAATTCCAGTTTTCAAACAGATAAAGTGGAAAACTTTACTAGTTTTTCAAATATCATTCAATCTTTATTTTGTACAAAGCAGAGTGTGCTGGTTATTTCTTTCCCTTATTCAGAAATTGTCTTCATCCTTTTAGGAATTGTTTTGTGATGTGCAAAGAGGAAAACATCAACTTTGGATTTCATGATTCTCTAGGAATTAGACTCCTCTATTTCTGAATTCTGTTGCTTAGCCCATTCAAGCAAATAGGTTTAGGTGCTGCGAATATTAATAATTAATATCGCTAATTATCATAGAATATTATCAGCATAAATATTTCAGCATCTAAACCCATTTCTTTAAATATGCTAAGGCACCAGCAATCAGAAAGTAGAGTTATAATAATACATAACTGCCTTAAAATCAGCAAGTATAAATTTACAAGATGTAAATCTTGTAAGGTGAACATTATTACAAAAGCATAGTTCTGAGATGAACCTTAATTATACAGTTAGAAGAGATCAATGATTGTCAAAATGGAGATCGTTTGTTCTTCATGAAGTTTTGTGATGGGGTCCTGATTTTATATGTATCACCATACTAAATATTAGCCATAAAGTTTTACATAAGTTAATATCACTAAACCTTAGTTTCCATTTTATAAAATTAAACTTCATGATTGAGACTGAGTCATAGGATTACTGAGAATATTAAATAAATGCTTTCTGGCTTGAACTTTAGAATAACTAGTATATTAAAGTTTCACCCATCCCTCCACAGATAAAACTAGAAAGTGTTTTTTATATATACATATAAATATATAATTTACATATAACATATATAAGTATATAATTTTTATCTACAGTACATCTGGTATATTCAATATAATATGTTTGGTGATTCATTGAAATATTCCAAATCATTACAATACCCTTAAAAGCGTGTATGTAAGGTTATATCACCAGCTATATTATGTACAGATGAAACTTTAAGATCAGAACATAAACTTACATCATTAATAATTAACAGTTTTACACTATTAATAGTTTTATGGTAATGGTATATACATTTGTTTATATACTTTTGCTTATTTAGATACAATTAGAGAAAAGAGTTATTTTGGTACATTATACCCTAATGGTCTGTGATCCGAATTGTATCTGAGTTTTCAGAACTCTTTGGAGAATCTAGTTGTGGATCTGGCGTCTCCTAAAGTAGCAGATATCTCTGTTAAATAGTATTTATTTGTTTGGCATGATACAGATTGCACTGCAAATATAATTCCTTTAGCCTTAACCCTTGTTCTACAGATATCTCCCTTGTAGACTACAAATAGTCCCAGAAAGTGATGAGAGTGATAAGAAACACAGAAAGAGGCTCCTACTGCCTAATTCCATTTTTACTTTCTCATGCCTCTCCTTGTTATTATGTCCAAGGAAGATTCAAGGTGCTGAACAATATTGGCTTCCTAAGACAGAGGAGAAAATAAAAATAACTACCATCACCAAAGAGAACTTTCTTGGTTGAGGATTTAGCTCAGGGGCATAAGCATCTATCTGCCTGGTAAGCACGAAGTCATGAGTTCAATTCCTGGCACCAAAATAAATAAATAAATAAATAAATAAAACCTGCCTTGTAGCAAAAATAACTGTCTACTTTAATAATGACACTCATTTTTAATGTTCTGTTTTAATAATGTATGGTTTTTCTTTTAAAACAATTCACTGCTACTTCATATAAGTATAAGGCAGTTTTATTTTAATGTGACATATTTTAATTTCATTATGAAGCCAGCAAACTGTCTTAGGTTCATTCTGCTACAATAACCTTGAAGTCAAGCAGAACTATGACTTCAATAAAATCTTACATAAATCTATTTCCATAAAAGAAATGTTCAGGGTGATTTCAAATGATGTCTTGAAAAACATTTTATTATCTGAAGCAGCCCTGTCCCATAGGATCATCTTACCTCTTATAATTCATGTTTAAATTTGTGTTAAAAGTGGTTAGAAAACCCAATCTTATAAAAAAAATGAGTTCAGGTCCACAAAGGGCTCTTTCTGAAAATATTATAAAAAATAACTACATACAGAATGTTTTCAAAATGGGTGTCACAGCTAGATTTTTTAGTAAAATTTTTTGTATCTTTTCTTCACAGGATAATTGCAGTTTCTTCTGGCAGTCATTACAGTCATGGTGTTTCCAAAAAGGTGGAACTTTAGTCATACTGAAATTAAATCAAAGCAAAACAAATGCACCAGGCAATGTGCATCACTAAAATGCAAAAGCAGATTTTCAAATGTCCAGAAATTCTCAAAGATGAAAGATTTTTATTAGCCTGAGGGTTCACATTTAGCAGTTGAGACACTTTTTCTTCTTCTTCATGTCTTCTGGTGACAACTAAAACTAAGGCAGAAATATCTCACAGGCTCCAAACATCGTACGGAAGATTTTTCTGACTCCTGTTGGGACCATGCAAACACTCAAGTTCTTGTAGTGTGTCCTCCATAGAATAAAAAATGATGAAGAAGGTGAGAAGCAGTTTCCATTTAGCTTTCTCTGAGCTGGAAAACATGTGGAATGAAAACTGGACAAAGTTACCCGTGAACCGCATACCATTGTCTGAACTCTGGGACAAGAAATCATTACACACGCACACATCTGCACCAGACCATATGCTTCTCAGATTTTTGCTAGAGAAGAAACTAATTCTTTAGATTTCAGAAAGCACTGACAATTCCTTAGCAGAGCTGTAGAATGCTAACCACAAAAAAGAATGCGTAAAGTATATAATCAAGAACTGCTTATAGCAATCTGGAATTTCAAAACTGGCAACTTTTTACACATATATGCCTGTTGTTGACAACCAATGGCTGTTTCTCCCCCCATTTCATTTCAGGTAGTATTATCCTTTCTCAGGTTTCACAGTTCTTACCACAGTGCCAAATGCCATATGGTCTTAATAAAGTGTATCTGATTTAAGTAGGCGAACAAGAGATTTTTTGTTACCATTTAATTCCTTTCCAATTACTCTTTTTCTCAAATACTTATAGTTACAATATCTATTACTTACAATATACATGTAACAAATTTTGTTAATAACATTATGTACAAATATAAAAATAGTATATAAACAGAATTTACAGTGATTTTTTTAAAGTTTCAATACCATCTTCTTTTGAGAATTTCAAATCCAGGCCAGAGCACAGATGCTCATTTTACAGGTATGGCAAAGAGTCAACAAATCCTTCAGTTCACAGAACCAAGAAAGGCCTGAACCTTCCCTTCTAAAACTACAACACACGCATGTCATGCTCAAACACAACTCTAATGTTTTTCCTCATGAATCAATGCAATTTCAGACTGCTAAATATTTTTAGAAATTATAAAAGTAGTTTCTTCAAGGTATTTGCCATGGGAACACTCAGTCATGGAGGAACAGAAGTACCAAAGCTCCTGGGGGCAATTTCCTGTAGATTCTTAAAGATTTTCAGAGCAACAATTTTATTTATTTAAAGTAAGATTTTGGAGCAAGGTATCTCATCCAATATGGGATAATGTTCCTGTGGAAAATTATGACACAAAAAATTAAAAATTATAACGAGAGGATATTAAATTCTATGCTAATGTTAAAATTTCTATTAGTGATACAGTTAAACTTACCACTGTGTAATGTTATGTGTACCACACTCACGTAGCTCTGTTTCTGGATACATTTAATGAATTAAACAGGAACTTTTCTAAGTACGTACAGCCCATGTTCTCCATTGTATTCAGGTGAAACCAAAGTATTACTACTTATAATTAAAATAATAGTTCACAATCTAGGAATAAGTAGCCCACTGATTGTAGTTACTTGTGCAAATACTAGAAACTCCAAGCACAAATCAGTCTTAATAATATACAGTTAAGTACCAGTCTAAAATAATATATAATGAACACCCATACATCAATAAATTACCTTTATTTGTGTGCACTTACATTCTCAAGTATACTAACTTTCATTACTCTAAATGCCCAGTTGAAAAAGTTATATTCTTACAGTGGCTAGAATTCGAATATTCTCATTCTTAAAATTGAAAGATGTGAATATAACAAATTTATTCAAATTTTCCTTTGAAATACATTTCACTCATTATTATGTTTTTTCATAACTCTTGTCACACCTATACAGCATGACAAAATGCCATTTCTAAACCTATTACGTGTATATGTTCAACCAAGTTTTTAAAGCAATCTAGAAGTATGCTGTAACTGCCTAAATTGAGAAGCTTCAAGTAGAACTCAAAGTGTTTTACAGTCTAGAATTATTTGCAAAAGTTTTAGAGTAAGGTAAACTTCTAGAAGTCTAATCCTAAATATATATTTTTTAAGTTTTTACCTATTTTGACCAACTGAAAGTACAGAACATGGCAAACTGGGAGTGAGTTTATTTAAGCTTCCAGATTCCATCTCATTCAAATTGGATACAGTAGTTAAGTAAACAATAAGGCTTCTATTTTTTCTCTACATGCTATTTTCTGGGAAATATATACACATATACACATATATACACATGTGTATAGTCAGGCACTAAACGGTCACATGAGCAGCCTGGTTCCTACTGAGCCAGAGGTTTCCTGTTTCTGAAAAGCCCCTGCCCCCATCTCTTAAAGTAGAAAGTAAATCAATTTCATCTGTTGGTTATTTTATTTCTAGGGTTTTTTTTTTTTTTTTCCCTTCCAGTTTCCTTTTAGGCCACTTACCACCAAGCCATATGGCAGCTGAGAGAAGCCAAGTAAGAAGCCGTAGTTTTATATCTTAACAAAGGGGCTGTGATGTCGCCAGGGCCCAGGAATGCATAGGACAGGGTCTTGTATGGAAGGTGCCCCAGCCCGGCACTGGGGACTAAAGTAAGGCTTACGGAGCTGCCACAGAAAGGCTGCCAGCCTTCTCTGCTCACATCGTCTGCCTCACATGCTCTCCCCCATATTTGTTCCATCTCTTCCCATCAGCTTGATGCCCAACTTCTAGTAGCTACCTTAATGACCTCCTGTGGGAGGCAGAAGTGTGTATCAAAGGATACAAAAACACTGAAAAGATGGGGCCGTTGATGTTTTAAAGGGTTCAGAATGCAGGACAGAAAAGAAGCTGAAAACACAGTCATTCATTTTTCACCCACTCCACCTGGACACTTCTGTCTGTAGCATCAACAACAAAGCCCTAAAATATCTAAACATTGAATAATATAACATGTTCTTCATTTATAAGGTTTTGAATCATAAATTTTGATACAGAGATACTCAGAAATTCTTATTCACACTGACACTTCGCACATTCCCATACCCATTCACTGCACTCCAGAGGCTGCTTTTGTAGATTTAATAGATTTAGACTACACACACACACACACACACACACACACACACACACACTAATATATATATACACACACACATAGTACATTAATCGTCAAACTTTTTTCATATGTAAAACAATTGCATAACATAAGATACCCCAGTAAAGATTGCTGTCATTCTTTGGAATACCATTAATATAGTAACTAAATCATTTTGTAAAGAATAGATAATATACATACATCTTACTCTTGCATAATTGTTTTGTGTAGAACCCATATTCACATTGCTAACAGATTAATTATAGAGGAAAGTTACTTATTTATACTACTTACATACTTAAAAGTTAAGACATGAAAGAGAACAAAGGAAAATGCAAGGAAAATTATGTCCTTTATTGTCTGTCCCATTCAAATCTCTCCCTTCCCACCATGACTATATAGATAGCAATGCACACATGCAACTACTCAAATACTTCTCTGCATCTGAGAAATATTTACTTGACACCTGGATGTTAGAATTAGTGCTTAATAAAATGACACACACTTAGATATATTTATATCATAAAAGTATTAGTGGCATGGAGAAAACAGTTCAAAGAAAATTATGTTTCATGAGGAAAGTATGACAATCATAAGCAGAAACTGTCTTAAAATCTGAACAATGACAATGATGATCTAAATAAAATGACCAGTGGCAAGTACTTCAAAGTGATTCCCCATTTCACATAGTTATAAATGGCTAAATAAGACTACTGAGCCATACCAAATACCCCAAGAGGATTACAGAAAATTCAGCCTCACCGAAAAACTCAAAATTATAAGTAATGGTGCTGTCATAACTTTTAACAGTAAAAAGTAGAATATTAAAAATATTTGAAACATCTAATATCAAATGTCAAAGATGACATAGATAATAATTATTAAAACTGCAGAAAATCATTTGACACAATAAAATCAGTAAGTAGACAGGCTTAAAAATTAGCTCGAGGAAGCTAAACATTGCAGAGAGGTCTCAGCCATTGAACAATGCAGTCAAATACATCTCAGATTACAATTCAATCAAGTTAATTGTCCATTACAGTAAAAAAATAAATTGAATTCTGAAGAACAAAATAGAATCCCCATTTAAAATATGTGTGATGTACCATGTCTCATTTTCAACCTAAAACTAATAGACATGCAAAGAGAAAAATATATTTAACTCAGATGATAGGAAAAGACATTCCAGCGCAGTTCAGATATTAAATTCAGCTAACAAATGCCAAATAGCTATTACGTACATGTTCAAAAGTGAGAGGAAACTACATTTTAAAAATACAGTATGAGATTCATGAGTGAACAGAAACAATAGAGAAATTAAAACTGTTAAACAATGGAAGAATTTCAAGAGTTTAAAACTGAATTACTAAAAAGTTTACTAAATGATTCAACTTCAGATTTAATATAGCACAGAGAGAATCCGTTATCTTGAGGAAAGGTAAACAAAAACACATAAAATAAAAAAGAGTAAGATACAAATTAAAATTTACTAATGTCTCAAACATCGGCAAATGTCATTTAACCAGTTAATGTAGGTGTAATTCAGCACGGGAAAAAAAACAAAAACAGAATAAAAAATATTAAAAGAAATAATGGCTAAAAACTTTACAAATCTGGGGAAAACTTTAACTTACAAGTTGATGAGCTTAGTTAATAAGCCTTATATAGAGAATAAAGATAAGCACGAGGAGGCACCATTGGGTTTGTGCTTTCCTGTTCTGTATGTATGAATCTTGGATTTTGGATTCTCCACTCGTTCTAGCAGCCCCACTCAATCCAAGAACAAGTGCAACAACTTGATAAACCAGTAACACTTCTTACATCCATTAGCGGGGAAAAACAGGAAAAACTATTGCCTATAAGACTGGAGAGAGACAGACAGACAGACAGACAGACAGAGATAAAGAGACAGAGACAGAGAGACAGAGAGAGACAGAGAGACAGAGAGAGACACAGAGAGAGAGAGAGAGATAAAAAGACAGAGAGACAGAGAGAGAGAGAGAGAGAGAGGCAGAAACAACAGTCATGGCTTACTAGAAAAAAGACTTGGGAGCCAGAAACTGCAGGAACCAGGGCAGAAAAACGTAAAGTGTAATTAAGATGTACCTGGAGGGTCAATATGGGCCAATCTGCTAATGAAAAATTTCCAGAGACCCAGTTATAGAGGGAAGCCACACTTTTTCTGAGTGCACTTCCAGGAGGCTGAGCAGGTTCTTAAAGTAAATGTGAGGGACAATCCTCTCTTGCTTCCAGCAGTGTGAGGGAAAATGAAACCATTGTTTAATACTGCAGAAGGCTTCTTTAAAACAAGATCTGTACTAATTAAACTATCCTTTACTTGTTGGCCTATTATCAGAAAAGATCTACCTGGGGAAAAGGAAACACCCAATTACTACCATTCTACCCATCATGTCAAACTTAAAGGGAGAAGGAAATTAACAATGAGAAAAACAAACAAACCCAGCTGATAAACACTAATAAATTTCTCAGTTCAGAAGCACAAGCCCAAAAAGACATAACCACAGGCAAAAAAATGCACTTTTCCTCATGCGTCCTTTGCGGCCACACTAATGAAAGCCTGTTTATAGTGCTTTTGTTGACTTGATAAATCATGTGCTGCCATCCGAAAAATTGCAAAGCACAGTAAGAGATAAAATACAATTTAAATACAGAGAATGAGAATCAGAAGAAGACATGAGCAGGCCACTGGAAATGTCAGATTTTGACTTAAAACAAGTATGATTTTTAACATGTTTAGGACTTAACATGAAAAATACATAGGTTGGTGAATAAAGAAATGAAAATGTCAGTTCTTTCCAACTTGATTTACACATTTAATGAAATCCCAAGCAAAATCCCAGTGAGTGATTTTGGGATATCACAACACTGACTCCGGAGAATTCAAAGACCCAGAGTAGCCAACATGACACTGAAGGAGAGTAACGGGGACTAACAGTACCTGAGTTTAAGACTTAATAGAATGCTACAGTAGTTGTATAGTATAATATTTTTGACAGAATATACAAGTAAGTTAAACAGGATGGATAGCCCAGAAATATGGCCAGTGGACCTTTGACAAAAGCACAAAGGCAATAAAATAGAATAAAAATAATCATTTCCAAAAGGAAACTGAACCATCTATATGCAAAGAGAAAGTGAATTTTGAAGTAGATATTACACCTTTCAGAAAAATTATACTAATATGGAGTATAGACATAAAAACAAACTATAAACCTGAGAGAATACATAAGAAAAAAACCTAGGTACCTTAAATACGGTACTGAGTTTTTTAGGTACAATACCAATGATTTGATGCATAAAAGAAAAAATTGATAATCCGGACTCTACCCAATTTGAAAGTTTTTCATTTATGGCAGTAAAACAAATTAGAGTACAATCCACACAACCCATAAACTGCTAAAAATATTTGCAAATACGTGTAAAAGAATGTTATTCAAAATATACAAAGAATTCTTAATGCTCAAAAGTAAGAAAACAAACACCTCAAGTAAAAAAAAAATCAAGATAAAACTCTTAATGGACACTTTATTCAAGAAGATTTACAGATGACAAATAACATGCAGAGATGCTCCACATCACATATGACAGAAATGCAAATTTCAAAAAACAATAAGATGCAGCCACAAACCACAATGGCCACAATCTGCAACAGAGACAAAATAAGTGTTGGTCAACATATGGACAGGTAACACCCAACAGCAGGAAATACAGATTGCAAATACTTTGGGAGACATTGGGTTGATATTTTACTGAATTAAACACAATTATACCACATGATACAGCGGTTACTCTCCTGAGGATTTACTCAGATAAGCAGAAAAGTTAATGTGCAACAAAACCTTTCACATACATGTTTATGCCAGATTTATTTATAATTATGAAAACTTGATAGCAAGTAGGATGATTTTCGGTATATTAACTGATAAACTGCTGCATTCAAAGAGTGGAATATTAGTAAGAAGACAAAAATGAGACAGCATATCATAAAATTACCTGGAAGAACCTTAAATGCTCACATTCATGAGAAAGAAATCACTTTTTAAATGTTGTCAACTGTATGGGGCCAACTAAATTACTTCTGGAAAGATACAGTAATGGGAACAAAAAGATCAGTAGTTGCTATGGAAAACAGAGTTGGGTGGTTAATGAAGATGATTTTTTTTTTCTAATCAGTACCAGGGATCGAACTTATGACCACCTGCTTGCAAGGCCGGTGCTTATGCAGCTGAGCTAAATCCCCAGCCCCGGAGATAATTTTTAGAGTAAGGAAATTCTCTTTATTATGCACAACCCAGATATATGGGGTTACACATGTGGCCACCCATGGAATACAGAATAACAAGATGAATGCAATGTAAACTGATGTGTCAATGTAGGTCCAACAGGTGTAATAAATATACCACTTTGATGGAGTTTGTTAGTGTAGGGAAATCTATGTTTGTCTTAGTTACTTTTTACTCTGTGCAGAGACAAAATACCTGATGCCCAAAGTTGGGAAAGGAAAGGTTTATTTGTTAGAGTTTTTGGAGGTTTCAGTCCATACTCAGTTGGCTCCAAGGCAGTGTGGCATGGCAGGGCCGTGCCATGTGAATGAACCAATCACAAATCACCATGCAAATGCATGATGCCTGGGGGCCATCAACATAAACCATGCCATTCCAACCCTGGCCCTCAGGACTCATGTACATCCTTATACAAAAGACATTTAGTCCATCTCCAAGAGTTGGCAAAGGCCTAACATTTTCAGCATTGCTGAAAAGTCCAAGTCCCAAGTCTCCTCTGATATCTATGGCAAACTCTTAATTGTAACCCCCTGTACAAATGAAACAAGGTTAAACATTTCTGAAGTGCAAAGGCACAAGATAAACATTACCATTCCAAAAGTTACAAACGGGGGAATATAAAGCATTGGAAACAAAGCAAGTCCAACATCCAGCAGGGTGAACATTAAGTCCTAGAGTTCCATGTTCAGCATTTGAAGCAATCTGGTTGCAAGCTCCAAAAGGCTTGGGTGATTCCACCTCCATAGCACTTCCAGGGATTTCAGCTCCCACAGCTTCTCTCTTAAACCTTCTCTGCTCGTTTTTTGCAGTTTTCCTTGGATGATCCACCTTCCTGGCTTTTCCAAACTTTTGGGGTCTCCACTGCATCTTTGGCTTCACCTTTACATCTTTAAAAATTGCTCTCTCAGAGGCACACTGCTTGGCCTCCCAGGCCTTTTGCAGTCGAGGTGGAAGCTGTCTTGCTCTCAGAATTTGTGCATTTCCCTTGTACCTAAAATCAGCACCTTGTGGATGCCACCAAGGTTTGTTGCTAGCTGGAGCAGTGGCCAGGCTTTTCTCTCTCTTGGCTGTAGGGGTCCAGTGCCTAGATCACTGGGCTCTGTTTACCTGATTGTGAAGAAAAGCTTTACTATGTTGCTGCCATTCTGGAACCTCATATGGCTGCCGCAATTTTGGACTCTTATGTGGCCTCTGTCACCATTTTGGAGCATGGTGCTCTGAAACTTTCTCCTCTCAGCAAATTCTTTCATTTTTGCAGTTTTGAGGCTGCAAAGGATAGAGACCCATTGCTTCCTGGGATGTCCCCTGGCCATCTTTCTTATTTCTCTGTTCCTTCTCAGCAATTGAAGCCTCAGCCCTATCTTGACAATCCACAGCTTTACTGGAGTTTTCCTTCTGGCCAAACTCTCACTGTTTTAAATTAACCTGTTGGGCTATTTGCTCTTGACTTGCAACATATGCCTGGCTAAAAACCCCAGACAATAACCATGCCACAGCCTCAACATTCAACTGCCTTTGCCAGATTAATCAGTCCATTGTCCTTAAGCTTAGTCTCAGGCAAAGTCTCTTGGCATGAGCAAAATGCAGACAAACTTTCTGCCAAGCCATAATACACATCATGGGGAGTCCAACAACCAATGCAGTCCTTCTTCCCAGCAGAAACCTCCCAAGCCTGGTCTTTACCATCAAGCTTTCTATCAGCCTTCTGGTCTCCTGAACTCTGACCAGAATCTCCTCTCCAGAACAGCCTAAGCTGCTCCAGCTCTATGCATCCAGGTAACATGTCCGAACCTTTCCAAATTCTGCCCACAAGTCATTACCAAAGCCTCTCTGAAACATCAGGTATAGTCACAGCAAGAACACCACTCCTCGGTACCAAATTTGTCTTAGTTACTTTCAACTAGTCGCTGAGAGAAAATACCTGATGCCCAAATTTGGGAAAGGAAAGATTTATTTGTTACAGGTTTTGGAGGTTTCAGTCCATACTCAGTTGGCTCCAAGGCAGGATGGCATGGCAGGGCCACAGTTCATGGCAGCTGCAAACAGCAAGCAGAAACTAGCAAGAGAGAGAAAGAGAGAGAGAGAGAGAAAAAAACAGAGAGAGAGAGAGAAAGAGAGAGAGAGAGAGAAACAGACAGAGAGAGAGAGAAACAGACAGAGAGAGAGAGAGAGAGAGAGAGAGAGAGAGAAACAGACAGAGAGAGAGAGAGAGAAAGAGAGACACGCACTTCTTCCAGCCATTACATTGTATGCTGACTCCACCCCTAAGTGGGCGTAGCACTGACACCATCAATCCAAGTGCTAGACAATGAACCAATCACAAATACACAATGGAAAGGCTTGAGGCCTGGGGCCCACCGATATAAACAATGACAATGTTCCTAGTTAATCTTACAGGTTTCTCAGGCACCACGTTGCAGAAAGGAAACTTTCCAGTTTCTCCTCAATTATATTGCAAACCTAATACTGCTTTAAAAAAAAATTCTTCTATTTAAAAAGTAGGAACCTCAAAGTGTATTGATTTAATACACACTAATTGATCAGTTAATAATAGTATGTCAATAGTGATTACTATTTTGTAACAAGTGTACTGTATACAATTAAGACAATATTAATAGGAATGAGTAGAAAGGGTATTTAAGCATTCTCTCTGCTCCTTTTATAATGTTTTTACAAACCAGGTGTGGTAGCACATATTTGTCACCCCCTTCCCCTAGGAAGCTGTGGTAGGAGGATCATAAGTTGAAGCCCAACCTGGGCAATTCAGCAATTTAAGAAGACTTTCTTTCAAAAAAAACATTGGTGATGGTGTTGGGAATACAGCTCAGTGAGAATGCCTTGAGTACTACCTCTAGTGCCATGAATATTGTAAACCTTAAATAATTGTTAAGATAAAATGCACTTAATTATATTTTTAAAAAACATATCATAAACTAGTTAGAATTAATGAAAAATGAAATCTTCAAAATATCAAGAAAAATTACACATTCTATATAATGACTTTGCAAAAACAATGAATTCTAAAACTAATAATTTAAATACTTTCAAACTGTTAAAAGGGTAAATGTCAGATGAGAATTATGTACCTTTGAAATTATGCTACAAAAAGGAAAATAATATTTTCAACAAGTAAAAATTTCAAAGTATATGTTGTCATACAACGAAGAAAAACCAATGCCTATAAGGCAAAAGAAAACTGATAGCAAAGTGTAACTCATCTAGAAACAAAGATGAGAAAGTGTTAGACATTGTAAATTCGTGAATATAAAACAAAATGTTTTATGCACACACAACTGCTTAGAAGATAAAGTTTATTGTTAATTTGATCTTCAAAGTTCTGTATGATTTTCCTTCACATAGCTCTCCAATGTTACTTATAAATATCCTACCAGTATCAATCATTCCACAAATATACCTGATATATATTCTTATTAAATATGTTTTTCTGGTATTCAGTGTTACAGGTCGTCAGATCAAGTTCAGAACACCCAGGACATACTCCTTGTAGACTGAACTACTTAGATACCAGCATCCAATTTCCACTTTCTTCTAGGTTTTGAGTCTCTGTTGCTCCTTGGAATTGAACCTAGTTAAAAACATCTGGTTCCATTTTGACCAGAGAGAAATTAAAAGTATTCTTCAAATCAGGACTATCTGAAAAGCTTTTCATTTTCTGATCAAAAGAAACTATTCACCAGGTAAATGCTATTTTCTCTTCTTTTAAACAAACATTTTATAATGCTAATTTATCTCAGTCATAATTCAAAAGGCTTTGGACAGTTTCATATATTCAACTTTTAAAAGATTACTAGAGGTCACCACTAGTAATCGCATTTTCCCTCACATTTCCTCTGGCATGGTCTAAGATGAGTTCCCTGGAGCTGGAACACTAGTGTTATGTGTGTGGGTGAGGCTAGCCGTGGTGATGATGCCAAAGCAGACAGCGAAAGCCTGGCCTTGTTCTGCTTCCATGAGCCATGTACACCACCCAGGACTTGATTATTTTCTCTGATGCAATTTCTTAAGTTTAGTGTATTTTTCAAAACAAGTAGAAAATAAGCAAGTTTATTTTTTAATAGCAAACTCTGATTTTCTTTTATCATATAGTCCTTTGTTTCATTATGGAAAACGTACCAAACACGGGAAGAAACAGCACTGAGGACATTTAAAGGGCAATTTATTACACTGCTGAGCTTGACTGGGAACTCTCCCAAAGAGCCAGGACCTTAGCCAGTGGGGTTTTACGGCATATATGGTGAAAGCAAAGTGGAGACACAGAAGCTGATTTAGTGCATTATGATTGGAAGGTTTGATGACATCACAGGTTGCCAAGGGAGTTAAACATCTCCAGTTATATTGCATGGTCATCAGTTACACAAAAGCAGGTAAATTGCATTACAAGGCCATTGGCTACAGAAAGACAGTAGAAGAGGGACCACACAATGGAAGAAACATTCTGTTATCAGGCTTGACTATACGTCTGTTGGGTTTTGGTGGGGCTTTATTGGCAGGCTTTTATTTAAAATTTTAAATTCTCTTTCAGTTTAATCCAGCCTCTTTCTTTCTTATTTTACTATAGACCGCTAGAAGAACAGGGAGTATCTTTACTAGCATCTTCTTGAAGATCTACTCTCATTCATTAAACATTCTATTTTTATGCCACTGCATGGGACACATTCTGAACTTCATACTACCACATAAAAACACCTCCTCTCTTCCAGCCTTCAGGAATATTGTTCTTCCCTGTCTTAAATCTCACTGCTAACCTTGTTTTGAAGGCTACCAGGCTTCTGCTAATAGTCAATCATTTTTAAACTCTTATTAATTCTCACTTCAGAATTTTTCAAGATTCCACTTGCCTACTTGTAGGTCATTCCCAAAACCACTCACACATATTCATAGAGAGTTATTTTCTTCTAGAACTCCACTTCTCCACTTAAAAATAATAAGATCCCACATAACCCCAAAACTTCATGATTTGATACTAATTTTGTTTACGAACCCTTAATTTGGTCAAGGGATACCTTATTTTAGCTCTTTCACTGTCATCTGGGAAGGTTTTGAAGATTGACTACTGACTGCCTCCAGACTCATAAAAAGTGGAGTTGAAAGCAGTTGGCTTGCTCGGGCTGGCCTTAAACATACACTCAACCAAACTATGTGGCTGCCTGTCACCTGATAAAACAATGACTGTTTTCCAAGATGAAGCACACCAAGATAATCAGGCAGAAGCCTCATTTCTTTCTATAATTTAGGCATAAAAGGTTATATAGCATTACTTTTGCCATAGTTGGCTTTTTGGCATATTCAAGAAGAAAAGCATATCCTCCACCTCTCAGTTAGAGAAAGAACATTTATGATAGATGATATTGTTATAGATGTCTGGTAATCATAATCTGTCACAAAAGAACTTCTTTATTAAAACAAAGAAACAGTGTGATGAAGCCATCATAATCAAGTTACTGAAATGTATCCATATTCTGTTATGTGGATACAGATTGCATATGTTTTTCTTTTCATGTTTTATATGATTCCCCTACTAGATCATAAACTCCACTAGACCATGGTTTATTTCTACTTTATTCTCCATCCTGTTAATACTGGTTGTTAATTTTAATGAAAATTGTTGAAATTCATTTGCTGAAATCAATGGACTGCATGTGCCCTGAGGCAATAAAAAAAGAGAAGGCTGAGAACATGCAGAGCTAATTTTTTTTCACCATGGTTAATCCATGTTGTGTAAGATGCTGACCACAGTAACAATGGGACAGAATCTCATGGACCTGGTATGACTTTAAGGCTTGACAGTGTGCTGGCCTAGAAGTCAGGCTGCTCAGGGCTACTAAACACGTGTGTGTATGTGTGTGCACATGTGCTCACATGTGTGCACATAGTTGCATGTGTGTCTGTGCACACACAAATATTATGAGTGCAGTTGAAACAATAAACAAAGCTCTTTGGCAATAATTTTCTCAGAACATTTTATTGGCAAGCTCAGTTTGTTCTGCAATTTCCTAATGAGACAGTTTTTAAATAAACCTGAAGTTGTGCCATAGGGAAAATTAGAAGAAGAAAGAATGCTTTCGGTTCAGGTAGTTTGTCACAAAAGTATTCTGATTTTATACAGAAATCCATGAGGAACGATGTCCATGCAAGAATCTCTCAGTGTAAACACAAAGCACACCAAAAAAAATCCCCAAATATAGTAGTTGTATCATTAGTCATGTTATGATTCCAAGAAATAAGATAAACTGCTATTATACTTGGGCGTACTGTTTAGAGAAATTTGCTATGACATCATGCATTGGATTGCATAATAATAACAGTCATGTTTTTTCCAAAGCATAAATTCAGTGATGGAAAATACAGGTATTTCGTAGAATAGTGAAACAAATTTTTTCTTCCCTTGTAACACACGTGATTACTTCACCCTCTGAGGTATGCATGTTGTAAGACCTGTATTTATAGCAACACCTCAAATAATTACATAGTGTTAGGTATATATTTAGGCACAGAATTGCTGACTGTCCACATAAGCCCACCCTTACTAACTCTTAGTCTCAGAAGAATGTAATGGCATAGGACTAGGTGAACTACGTTTACATTTTTCTTAAGGAGAAGAAAGTTCATGTTTTTTAAAAGAGCAGTATTATTTTAACAACTTGAACCAACTTGTAAGAAAGAAATAAAGCCTTTTAAAATTTGAATAAATGCCATGAAACCAATATGTTAGTTGAATCAATATTTTACATGGTACATTCATTTTTTTTTTTGTCTCACCCTCACATAACTCTCCAAATAGCTGCTGAGTTCAAGCTGTCTCATGGGTAAAAGTATAAAGCTCAGTGTTTCTGATGGATTTAGCTGAGCTCAGAGAGCATCTGGATTTGTTGGTCATGGCATTGCCTCTTAAACCCTCAAGTGTCTGTTTGAGCCCAGTTACACCAGAACAATTCAACAATTCAGGGTTTCCTTTTCTTTGTAGAAACATCTGCTTACATGGCTTAAATCTGAATGAATATAAGCATATTATCTTTTGGCTAAAAAGTAGTGAAGTAATATATAAGTAGTGATTGATTTTTTTCCACTCATGTTTTAATATCTTAATAATTGCATAATATGTTCCAATTTCTCTTGCTTTATAATAGTTTTATGAGTAAATAGTCATGCAGAGAAAAATATTTCAAAAGCATGATTTTGAAATATCTTAAACAAGTTTGTTATCTATATTTGAACTTCAGTTCAGTGATTTACAGTTCTGTGTTGTTCACTTAATCTTTTATTAAAAGAATAGATCTTATCTTAAATGATCTTACTGTCCACACATACACACATGCACCAGCAAAGAGATACAAAGAGATATTTGATATTCATATTCACTGTTTTGAGTGACAATGTGTCCTGAGTGATGGTTTCTCTCTCTCTCTCTCTCTCTCTCTCTCTCTCTATATATATATATATATATATATATATATGTGTGTGTGTGTGTATGTATGTGCATGTTTATCTGAACTAATCAAATTGTGTACATGAAATATGTGTAGGATTTCTACTTATCGTCTCTATCTCCATAAAACTATACAAACGTATAAAGACAAATACATTATTAACAACATTAGCATTGTTATATCCATCTGTATAAGCTGTGTATAGAAGTTTGTACAACTCAAATCATATTGAGAGCTTTTGCTTTACCAAAACCTTCTGCAAAAACTACTATACCTAAAAATAAAAAAGAAAAGAATAAATTCTGAATACAGTAACAAGAATGAAGATATAGTTTATTCTCTTTCTTTCCAGTATCTAATATGTACTGTTCCTTCTCCTCTTTGTAAGTTCAGAATTTGACTTTTCTAAAGTTGATGCATATAAGAAAATGGAAGCCAGAAAGGACTGGAAAGCACAGTTCATGTTTTAGTTCCGTTGTTCTAGCATCACAGCGTTAAAAACTTCTGGATTTGAAAGTTATGTATGAAAATCAACCACTAGTAAGACAACATACCAACATTTTGGGAGTATTTTGTAAAATCTAACTACAATAATAAATCTAAGAAGGTTAAAGCATTTGAGATAAGTAAATTCCTCTGTATTTGAGTGTATTATAGATCTTATATATTTCTATTAATATAAGAGTAGTATTAAAAAGATGAAGCAGTTTGGCTCCTACACAATTTTCTTTACTTGTTTTTAGAATCTGCCAATCCTGAGGACATCTAACCTGTAACACACTATTTTTGTGCCAGGTTCAATAACCTTTCTGGCTAATCATTTGCACCTCCTTGCTCATTCTTTGACATGTTGAGACTTGACTAGTTCTTTGGCCTGAGATATTGCCTGTCTTTTGAGTGGTTCCTTTTGGTAAAATGAAAGATGACTCATGGTTATCATACACGAGTAAACTCATCTGAGATATGCAATTTTTTTCTGCCATTAAATCAAGGAGCGTATGCGGAATATTTCCACAGTAATTACTTTTTTCCTATTTGTGTGGCTTCAGCTCTGACCCTTTGGTGACCCTGAGGACATATATCAAACTCTCCTGGCAATAGACTTAAAAGCTTCTCTCTACTTAAAGGAGTTGCAGGAATCCATTCAGCACCGACCCTTCTGGTGCAGTCTGAGGAACGCAGTGGTCTTGAAACAAGATTTCCTATTCGAAGTATTTTCTTCCAACTCAACAAGCTACCTCTGTCTCAACTTCATCCTTAATCTGTCAATTTAGTTCACTTTATGTAGAATTATTGTCTAAAATAATTAGCTGAAGTTGAAAGTAGAATAATTGCATTTGCAACTTTGCCACATAATTGTATTTGTGCTCTGAATTAGGGTAGCCATTGCAACTAAGATACTGAAGGTAAGTGACTTATTCAGAATAATACACCATGGTATCTACTGCTATGTTGACAACAGAAGCTAGGGAGAGAAATCACCTGTATGATCCATGCGAAGAATACTGATATGGAAAACAAGTTTTGGAAAAGAAGAAGGCCAAGAGTTCAACAAGGAAAAATTTGTTGCCTACATTAGTTTGAAGTTTTTCTCTGAGTTTTCAATCATGATTAATTTTTCTGCATATGGAAGGGAGATTAGTATTCACTGCATAGGAACACCAACGTTCTTGAGTACCTAAAATACAAGATACGAAATCCTGTGATAAGTATTTCCCCATAGGTAGTTTCCTTCTGCCTCCTTAATAGTAAAAAAAAGTAGATCACATTTTCTCTGTTTTCCTAAAGTAGGAAATTGATATACGGAAAACTAATTTTCTTGCCAAAATAAGTTATTAAGTAACAAAGCAAAAAAAGTGAGTGTGTGTGTATGTGTGTGTGTGTGTGTGTATGTGTGTGTGTGTGTGTGTGTGTGTGTATTTTCCCAAAGCTTGCTGTTTTAGGAACACCTTTTGCTTCTTTATAGATTAGGAAGCTTTAATTTACAAAAATTATAGTTAATAATGATTTCTGTGGTCCATATATGTCCTGTGAATATTTCATGCTTCACCCAACAATCACCTGGGTGTTTTATTTTGTTAATACCCATGCATTTAATTTTTTAGCTATTTTCATTCTTATATGAAATAGGTATTTAATGAACATAAATATGTTCTTTATTTTTATTTTAAGGAAAAAATTAAAACAAAATAATAGGACAGTAATAATTGTTAATACAGTGTGTACTGTTTTCTTCAAAGAAGTTACTCAGTTCATAAGATGCAGGCCTGAAAATTTTCCAAATGATATTAGCACAAACCTTTCTTTACAATCTAAGAAGAAAAACTAGTTATAAAACTCTTTTAACATCTTGTTTTTGTTTTTGTTTTTTTCATTTCCTTCCTTGTCCCTTTCCCCATCCCAGTTTCTCTGATTTCTGGGTGTAAATGACAATCTGCTTTTGAGCAGTAATCAGCGAAAGTGGAGTAAAATAATTCTAGATCAACTACATTTGGCTAATCTGAAATAATTGTGCCCAGAATGTCCCAGCTGGGGACTAGAGAAGTAATAACTCACCAGTGTAATCACAAAGTCATGGGAGGCAGGTGCTAGAGGGAAGGACTGAGATTGGGATAAGATAAGATTCTTATGGCTCTTAGCATGGAGAGAGCTTTGCACTTTAAATTCTCTGTTTCCTAAGTTTGAATAACACTAATTTAAGAAACTATTCATTGCTTTTTGTGAAGGGATCTTGCTTATGATAGAATTGTGGCGGCGGCTGAAAAGATAAGAAGTATGAAATATAAATGACCTTTATTTTAAGAATGTGGGGAGAGACCCCTGATCCCATGGGGTCCGGCATCTCCCCCCGGGGTTGGCGATCTCTCTGTGGGACACGTGGAGTGGAGGCATACATGTAACTTAGGTTTGGGATGGAGCCTGAGGGGTATTAGGGATGCACAGGTAGCCAATTGGTATTTGTTTTGTGTCCGAGGTAAATTCCTAGGGGTGGGGAAGATAGAACCATAGGTAAATTCCTAGGGGTGGGGGAGATGGAGCTCCTTGGTTTTGCCTCTAAGGCTTGACCGGCTACAGTGTCCTGTCTGGGCCAAAACTCTTTCATTCTCATCTTATGATTATTATTGTGAAAAAGGGTGAAGATTTCTGTTTTTATTGCTTCCTGCTGTAAGGGGGCACTGTACTGGGGTCTAGGGGAGTCAACAGGATGACAGTTGATGCCCATGTAGAAGCTGGTGCCAGGTGTTTTAGCCAGGACAACTTTATCATTGGTGAATGCACATATGTTAGACTGGAAAAACAAAGAGATAAGATGTTATGAGGAGGCATGGCACTGTCATAGTTAAGGACCCAAATGAGGTAGAAGGAAAGGTGCTATTGATTTAGGTATGTCATTTTATCAGGACCTTGTTGAGGTAGAATCATTGCCACAGCAAGGTAGAATTCTGGAAAATAAACATGGAGTTAGGAGGAGTGAAGTTATGAGAGATGATTATTCCCCCATCTGAAAGGGTAAAAGTTAAGAGGATAGGTAAGGCTTGTCTCTGGTATGTATGACATGGGAGTCTTTAGGAAATACTGTTGAGAGTCCTGCTGTAAAAAAGGCTAAGAAATTAGAAACCAAATAGGATAACAAAACATGACAGCCTGAGAGTTGTGGCTGTGAGGCCTTGGTAAGGCAGAGATGAGTAGGCAAAAGGATGGTTAGATCTAAGGCTGGAAGGGCATCACTTAGCCTGAGTAATGTGAAACCAGGGTGGCAGTCTATCTAGCAACTTTGATCACTGTTGAGGTTGCCAAGAATATCAGGTATGGGTCACTGTAACCTGGTGGTAGTCCTTGGAATGATTTGCTGTAACAGGAATTTAGTAAGTATATCATCAGTCTTCCTGGTTGTGGGAAAGGCTTTTATGTATCCTGAAAAAGTATAAACAAAGTGAGAAGACAAAACTTATCTGTCAGTCTTGACCAGGGTTGCCTGAGAAAGTGATGAATAGGAAAGGAAGGGGGTAGTCTATATCACTGAGGAGAGGTTTATTAGTGATAATAGGGGTAAGCTGTTGAGGCCTCAGTGTCTGGGTCAGTCTGTATAAACACAAGGGAATAAAAAGCATTTTTAAGATTTAGGACTGTAGAGTGAGTGGTGGAGGGAAGACTTGGCACCACTGGGTGGATTGGGAAGAATCGGTCTGGAATCAGCATGAAATAGGGCCTGTTTGTAAATGGCATTGGTTGACCATCAATACCCCCTTATAGAGATTGAGGACTTGATATAGCAGCCTGAAAACTCAGGAAGAACTCTGCACATATGGCCTCTATGTCCACAAATATAGAGAATGTCTTACCTGAGACATTTAGTGGAACTTGGGATTCTGAGACGGACACCTTAAAGTGGGCTGCTGTTGGCCCTGAGCCCCATCAGTCTTCAGCAACAAGTTTAAGCAGATCTGTCAGTGATGAATCTGGCAGTGTTGGCATTTCCTGTGAGGGCTGGAAGTTAGGATGGCTTACCCACTCTCTGATGGCTACGACAGTTCAGTAGCCCTCGGATAAGATCTCAAAGGAATGTCAGCATGGGACACTCTCTTGCCTAATGTCCTTCTGCTGCATTTGAGTCATGGTCCATGGGGGGAGGGGGGAGGCAGCTCAGGGAACCATATGATAGAATTGTGGCAGTGGCTGAAAAGATAAGAAGTATGAAATATAATGTGGGGAGAGACACCCCTGATCCCCTGGGGCGTGGCATCTCCCCCCCGGGGTCAGTGATCTCTCCGAGGGACACATGGAGTGGAGGCATACATGTAGCTTAGGTTTGGGGTGGAGCCTGAGGGGCATTAGGGATGCACAGGTAGCAAATTGGTATTCGTTTGGCACCAGAGGTAAATTCCTAGGGGTGGGGGAGATGGTGCTCCTTGGTTTTGCCTCTAAGGCTTGACTGGCTACAGTGTCCTGTCTCGGCCAAAACTTTTTCAGCTTAATTGATAGCTTTGTAAGCAGGCACAAAACCACAATTCAGTGACATCATGAAATTTAGTTTATATGCCAGTCACATACAAATTATGTGAACTGTGATACATTTTCAGTCACTCTTTCAAATACAAAAACGTTCTGTACATTTTCATATGAAGCTAGACATAATCTTCAGTTTTTTAGTATTTCACCTGATGTTTTTGTTGGCTTTTGGGGGAAAAGTGTGTAGTTGATATACCACTTCTTTATAGTTAATTACTGCCTTTGAATCCCAAGTCATTTTCTTGCCTGAAGAAATTTTAAGTGAGTACACTTAATTAAAATGTAAAAGGTTTAGTTAAGAAGTAAATTATTAAATTAAAAGTGAATTGCCATGACTTTCAGGTTGCTAATTGATCTTATTCTGAAATGATGCCTAATCTGTTTAATATTCTCACTAAACATCATTTTTTAAGTTTACTCCTTCAGGATAAAGCATTCAGTAGAGAGAATAATTTAAATTCCTGTTTTTCCTTCCACGGTTTGGATTAGTCAGAGAGGAGGGAGTGTTACTGTGAAATCAGATGCAAGTTCATTGCTAGAGTTCGCAAAGACTATTTAGTGAGAGTTGTCTAGAGAAGAATTGAAATGATGTAATTCACAGGGGGTTACATTCCTGGTTGAAGAATATTTTCATAATATTACCCTTTCTCTATGTCCTAATTTTGTAGACTATGGTCAAAATTGCAAGTTTGGTATTTCAAATCTCTGTTCCTGTAACGATTTTTCCCAACTAGTACCAGATTCATTTCTGCTAACATTCTATTACTCTAAGCTATTTATCTCAAGGATTGTAACAATTCTTCTGAAAACAGATCAGCAGCTTTCAGTGTAATCTTACTTCATCTAACTGGAAGAAAGTCCACTTCTGGTAAATCCTGCAACTGGATGTGACAGGAATAGAAAATTCTATTTCAGTACCTTGCAGATTGTGACAAAAGGCATTTGGATGGAGGTTTGAATTGTTTGCATTATTTTTGTGGGTCTTTTTTTAATCTTAGTCTTATTGTTAGCTTTTGTTCTATTTCACTTTCAAAAAAGATTGAAAATTATAGCATTTGTATTTTATACAGAAGTAAATTAAAATAGGGTTCTTTCAAATGTTTACTGAATATATAAATTAATATAAACAAAGACTTTTGGAAAGTGTTTTGATATTGTTATAGTTAAATAAAATATGTTTTTAAACAAGTGCTCAATTCTACATTCATCTATATTCAGTCAGAAATAATTACAAGCAGACACATATTCCTATTCATAAGCTGGCAATGCAGATGCTAAAGCTGAAAGGAAAATATATCCACTTAGCTAATTCCATGTCTCAAATGAAGAGAAAAGACAGAGAACTGAAAACAGAGATGGCAGCAGAGAAGAAGGAACAAAAGAAGAGACGGAGGACTCAAAACCCTTTAAACTACATTTACTTTAATAATATACAATAGCTCGAGGAAATGATTTAAAGCTTAATTTTGTCAATGTTAATTTAAATAAATTTTAATTGAAATTTTAATTTAAACGAGAAAAGACATTCTTGAAAAATATCTACCCCTTAATAGAGTTAAATTGCAAAGAGGAATTAATTATCAACTTTATAAGGGGCCTAATGTTTTATCCAAGACTACAAAGCCAGGAAATGCTAGAACCATGTCTATGGCAAATAAAAGAGATAAATGAAGTAAGAAATACTTCACAGGAGTTTCACATTACAAATCTGTTGACTGAAATTCACATCTTCTAAAAGCTATTTGAAATGTTTAACAACTCCTGATGAACACTCTTTATGGAAGTATTAAACACAATACCTCTTTGATGGCTAGCTGTGGTAAGAATTGTACCTATCGATGAGACCGATGGAACCGTTGGTCATTCTTTCCTCCTGTCACTGTCACCCTTTCCATGCTGCACTTCTTTCTCCTTGTGTCCATCCCTCCCTCTCTCTTCCCCCTCTTCATCCTGTTTCCCTTCGTTCTCCTCCTACACACAATGGCTATTATTTATTCAATACTGAGTAGTCCTCCTACTGTTCTCTGTCACAAGCTGGATGTTTACACATGGTGTCTGGCCTTGTCTCCTACGCTATTCCCCATTGCAACATTTATTACTCTCATTTGTAAACAAGAGCATTCAGCCGCGAAGTGGAGAGCAGGCCCACTCAGGGCTGCCCTCCTCCCACGCGCTGTATTACAGTATTTTGCAAGTGGAATAAACATTTGTAACAAGGTCAGTCCCTATGCTGGAGCAGAATAAACAATTGTTGATTTCTTTTTAACTCTGAAGGCTAGGGTTTGGGTTATTTCATATGACTTGAACTTTAGGGAGTCAGAGGAGAATAAGTATGTTGCATATTTGCTACATTTAGTAATAATCTTGAGTTCCGGATCCCAAAATAAGCAAATATTTCTTTGAACTCCGTAGCCTGGGTAAAAATTGTTTTTAACTATTTTTACTATCTACCGGACCAAATAAGCACGCAAAGAGTTGGAAAAAACAAAACAAAACAAAACTCCATTTAAACATTTTGCTTTGATTGAGAGTTATGCTATTTAATAAGTAATAAATGTATACTAATTAGCCTTCTAGCACATGCAATTAAAATTTTAATATAAAACTAGCTAAATATTTTATTTGAATTAAGATTTCTAAAAATATATGTTAGAATATTAAATATTTTCATATTTTGTAAAATTAAACGTTTTATAATTAGGCATATTTTGGTTTTTATTTTATGTTAGTTGCAGAAATTTTTATTGATAAAAAGATTAATGACATAAAAATAGCCTATTACAAATAAATGGACCATATGTTTAAAGACATAGTATATAACCAAATAAAAGAGCTGAAAATAACCGAACAAATCCTTGAAATGTGAAACTTGTCATTTGGCACTATTTGTGAAAGAAGGATCATGCTGGAATTAGAAGAAAGATATTGGCGAACACTTCAGAGATGATATGTTTCTGATATATATATATATATGAAGCCCATGTAATGATGGGCTAAAAAAACAGAGTTAGAAACTAGAACCAGAAGCAGACAGCAATATCTGGCTTGCGGTTAAAACCCTGGGTCAAATACATAGAAGACAATCTAAAATTAAGAGGTTGTAGAGTAAGAAAGCAGATCAAAACAGAGGATTTTGAAACAAATTTCAGCAAAAACATGAGGTGAAAGATCAGAAAATATTTACCCCAGGTTTAGACAAACAAGGAACAATAACCAACAAACAGTCAAAATTCATCAGGAACCACTATATGTGTAGTATTCGGAAATATGCAACTGATATTGGAGTAAAGTAGGAAAAAAGAAACCTATTAAGAAATCAGACTAGAAAACCAAGGGAGTATACATGACTTTACATAGAACTTTAAATAAATTTCTCTTTAATTACATGAATCTAGCTGGGGCAAGTAACAACCTTTTGATGAAAAGTGCTCATCCTTCTGAGACTGTGAAACCACTGGATGCGAACATTGCCACATGCCATCAGAGCTGCTGATCAGAGCTCACTGCACAACACTGGCAGAATTGTAGGTAAATGAAAGTGCAAACAGAAATGGTATGCATAAATTTCATCTAGAACAAGTTTGCTTCTATTGCAAATACGTTTGACTCAAACACAATGAAGTTTGTTTCTCTAGTAATAGATGAAGCCATTCTCCGAGCTCTTGTTCACGCACCTATGCTGACTGTCGCTGTTGACACATAACTAAATGTGATTATCTCCACTGCCAATGGGAGAAAAGAATTCTAGGTTTTAGCAGTTAAGACAATGCTCCTCTCCTATCTCTAGTCATGAGTACTCTAACTACTGGTACCAACTGCTCTGTATTTAAGTCACAACCCTGCAGGTTGCCATGGAGTGACCAAGTACGGCAACTTTACTAAAGGCAGAAATATCTCTGGTGTACAAGAACCTATGATGCGCAACTTTGGCTCAAAATCTCCTCATCTCACTGTGCTGATTAAACTTCTTTGAATTGTAATAGTTTGAGACTTTCAACAAAATTTCTCTTTCCTCCTGTAAGTACCGTATCTGTACCAGATTCTGAGCATCTTCTAACATCTTTTGACTCTATTTGCCTTTAGTTGACCTTCCTCAAGAAATCACCTAATGTCTAAAGTCTGTGCTATCTTCATCTCAGAAGACTCAAACCAGTGCCAGAAAACACACAACAAATCAGTTCTTTGGCATACATTATACTCTTAAAGACAAGCAAAGGGGATGCCATCAGGAAGAATATGGGACACACAGATAGCCTTTGCCAAATGACATACTCTGATCACTAGTGGTTTTTAACAAAAGATAACTAGAAAAATGTTCCAGCACATAAAAATACCTTACATATTTAATACTCAGGCATTTGAAATATATTACAGCAGCAATTTTTGTAAGTCCCCAGAGGTTATTGCTGCGATTTGGAATTGTCACCCTGCAGAAGAATAATATGAAACTTAAAATTTAAAGACTAAAAGGTGAGAGCCCCAAGGAATTTTGTGGCAGCTTACAAAAGTTCATTTATACTCCTATAGAATAGAGCACACAGTTAATCCCACAGAAAGTCCAACAGTCAGCACTGCAGAGTTCCAGCAACACTTATGTGTCTAGCTAAGGCAGGTATATTGTATCAGAATCAGGGCCTTGATGGGGGACCCTAAAAGATGAGATAAAGACTTCTAGCTATTGCCCATATTGGCCTTCCTGCTCTAAACAATGTTTGCACAGTTGGAAAATTTTGTTTGAAGAGAACTAGCTTTGTCGAAAGATGTTGAAGAGAGCATTCTTCTGTAAGAGGAAAATATTCCCCTCAAGGGCTTCTCTGAACTCTTCTACTCACCAACGTGCTAATGAGGTAAATGCTCAGGATGAGTGGCCTGCAGAATGCTAGACCAAGAAGATGGAAAAGTATTATACATAGAAAACAAATATTAATTATATAGCACCAACATGAACCAGGAAAAATCACTGGCATTGGAGTTTGAAAGAGCTTAATACAAGACATATAATTGGGTAAGTCCTGTTTCACTGGCTTAAAGTCACATTCTAGGGAAATGGAAAATTAACACTTTAGCAAGAACTTCATGGAAGGGGACACGCTTAGTGTTATAGTGCCTCTCATACGGGGCCATGGCCAGTGTTGAACAAAGGAGAAATGACTGTGCTGTCCAATTAATAGTAGGTGAAGGCATAAATGAGCTAAGTAAGTGGGCATACTAAGGTGAACATCTAAAGAAAATCACCAGATTATCTTTCATATGAGGAAGCTTGCACCATTTTCCAAGGCCATCAAAATCAAGGCAGTGAGAAGAAGCATCACACAGGAAACCCCGGAGAGGTCCCACTTGCATGCACAGAGCTGGCTTTTTAATGTCCATAACTAGAGATATTCCACAAGCTTAAGAGAAGTCAAGTGGGCTTTCTTGACTGCCAGAAAGCCAAAATCACCATCTGAAAGTCAAGGTTAAAGGAATATACCCAAATGTTGATTGATAGGATTTTAGAGAAGATACAGAGACAATGACATCCAAGTGTGTATGTGGGCGGAGGGATAAATGATTAATGAAAAGCAGAACTACTTAATATTTACAATGAACAAAAAACAGGAACAAAAAGACAAAGTTGAAGGTGGTTGTTCTGAGAAAAAATCAGCATTATCTAATTAGTTCTCAAAACCTAAACCAATGTTCAGATCCAGAACTTACTAATGAAAGATGCATTCATGTGAAGGAAGGATCTTAACACACTGCAGCAAATATTGGGGGTAATTACTATCCAATTCCTATGCTCTAAGTAACCTACATTCTTTAATTCTCGAGGGTACAGTGGGGTAAACAGGCTAGCCAATTAAGACATACAAGGATCATAAAGCACAATGGTTTATAGGGGTACCCAGAGATCTCCTTGTCATCAAGAGTCCCTGTTGTAGCAGAAGATATCTAGCCGTTGGAATGATTCCCACATAGGATTGTTGGTATGTGGAATAAGTGGTATAGATCCAGGCCAATAGACAATCTGTCACCATCTCCCTAAATAGCCAAATTTTAAATCAAAACTTCATATTTTCTATGGAAGAGGGATGGTTCAGGTTAGTGTTATTATTAAAAGAATCTTCAGTCCAGGGTATATCTTTACCGTATCTGTTTAATTCACCAGTCTGGACCCTGCAGATGGATTCTTTAAAATGTATGTAACCACAACCACAGGGTTAATCAATTCCAACTCTCAACCACTGTAATGTTTGTGGTATCATTTTTAGAGTACTATATTAAGACTTTGATTTTTAGCTATTGAACTATCAATGAGATAAACATATTTCTTAAATGTTAATCAGGAATGAATGTCAGACACTGCTTTGACTGGAATGAGCAACACTGTTCATTTAAAACCTGCCTTATGGGTTTGTAAATTCTCTTATCTTAAATCACTAAATTGTCCAAAGAAATTTAGGCTATCCAGATCTTCCAAAGAACATTCCGCTGCTACTTAGCATCAGAGGCCTCATACTGATGGCACAAAATGCACGAGAAATACTTAGTACTCTCCAGGCATTAACAAAACATAAGCTTTGCAAACACAGAAGATAAACTTTACAAATACACAACAAACATTTTGCAGTGAATATTATCATGTTCCCGATCAAAAATAAACTACGTTCTTTCCTCAAACTGAACAAGTAATTGATTCTTTATCCTCTACTACAAAGAAGGAAGTATAGAGACTGATAAAGTCATTTAGAGTTTTATAGGCAATATATTCTGTATCTAGAATTATTACATAATTTTACAACCCAGGTAACTTAGAAGTGTTTATCTATGAATTAAGCTTAGAATACTACAGTGTTTTGTACTAGGCTTAAGCTATAGTATGAGTGTTATGTTTTATGTCTGGAAATCACTATCCCTCCCCAAAAAAATCACCTTCACATCTTTTTAAATGGGGCTTTTTTAGAGGTAACTGAATCTAGGGTTTGTGATTGGTTCATGGTTCGATGCTAGGATTCAGAGTGCTGGCATTAAGGATGGGTGATTGCTGGATCAGTCCACTGATTGAATTGGCACCACCCTAATCCCAGTAGGCTGGACAAAAAGAGGCTTGTCCTCTGCAGCTCTTGCTCTCTCTTACTGCTTTTGTGGTCTTCCGCTGCCCTGAACCGTTGCCCCTCTGCTAGAGGCCACCTTGCCTCACAGTCAATCAGGACTGAAACCTCTACCGAAATAAACCTTTCCCTTTTAACTTTGGGTGTCAGGTATTTTATCTCAACAATGAAAGAAAAACAGCTCAGACAAGTGTTTACTAGGATACAGCAGACTACAATTGGAGATAATAAAAAGTAAAGGGAAGATCTTATGAAAAACTTGAGCAGAAGCATTGCACTGCAGACAGCTGGGATTCTGGAAATAGATGTTAAGCTACCTGAAACAGAGTTGCATTAACTACACACCCTTTAATATGTCACTAAGCACTAGAGAGATGTAATACTTGGACTGTGAGACACTGCATGTTAACATGTGGAATTGTTCAACCATTTTGTTAGTTCTATTGCAAAGACCAAGCTATAAGGCCTGATAAAGCCTATTGTGTGACCCTGTCTGGGGTCCAGTCTGAGCTGGAAGAGAGAGTACTTTTAAGTTGCATATGCGGGTATCCAAGAAACTATGTAATTCACAACTGCCACAGACCTGACTTCTACCTCACACCTATGATCAAACTGGGAAGTGGGAATGGAGCTCTCATACGATACACAGGAAGAGATCACCAAAATCTCTTTTACTGCATTTACTGATGGATTAGCTCAGTGGGTGAGTAAAAGCTGAAAGTAGATGTGGTCACATTCCAGGCACACTTAAGGACTTCCTTGAAATAAATGGGGTGGAGAAAATACTTCTAATGGGCTGAACTGTGACTGGCACATATAGTTATTCATGCAATGTGAGAAAAAATGTGACCTCAAATTGAGGTTATTTCTCAGTGACACATCAGCTGGGCTTCTGGTTAGGAGATTTGAAGAATAAGAACAAGAAAACCAGAGACAAGTGAGTCTAAGATATAAACATGTGACTGTATATATGGAATGTTATGAAAGTCTGAAATTTTATGTCATGTGAAAATGCTAACCAGAACACGTTCACCTTGTTATAGACACTGAACAACAACTACTCAAATTTCTAGATCTGTTAATTCCAGGTAGTCTTCATCACTGGCCATTCCAGAAGCATTACAGGTGTGATCACAATAAACAGAGTGAGTACAGTGGTGAAGACAAAGGGCCCTCATGCATCCAACAATAAACATACGGCCCTGAGAATTCTTGCCTCAAAAGTCCAATATATCAGAAATAGATGCCGTGTTGAGTACCTAATAGAGCACTAAACACAAACAGCGGAAATCAGATCCCAGTGAGCCATTTTTGCTGGAAGATGTATTGGTTGCTCTTGACTCAGAGAGATACAAATAATGATATCAATGTGCTTCTTTTCTTTCCAGTTCGCTTCCTACTCCTGCAGATCTTCAGCCAACATCACATTGTATAGACTTAATGGGGTGCATGGGATTCCACTCAAAATAGCACAGAACCAAATTTCTCATTTCATAAATTATAACGTAGAAAAATTTTTAAAAGCAAAAGAAACTGGAGTATTACAAGCATCATGTGTAATAAAGTTTCATTAGCTACTATTACATCTCTTTCTATTACATTGTCTACTATGACTTTTGCATTTCAATGGAAAATATGATTTTGACCACGACTGCGTACTTCAGAATCCTGAAATACTTTTTCCGCGGTCCTTAAAACAATTCCAAGGTCTGAGGTTTGATTGATATGTTTGAACAAGGAAAGCCTAATTTGAAGAAATTTAAACCATATGAATAGCTTAGGTGTAATCCTGATTTTGTTTAAAGACTTTCATAATGGTCACTTATTATTTTATTATGATTGCTCGAATTAGAATCCTTCATATTAGAAATTGCTGTATGTAAGGCTTTAGTGTACTGGGAATTTAATAACTAGAACTGTTATTTTATATGTCCTATATGGTTTAAAAATACATAAATGTGTAGAGTCAATGTATGTTTCTGTATATACTGAAGTTAACATTGGAACAAGGGCCTTTAAAAAATCTGATTTTTTAAAAATTCTCAGAACCATCATAAAATAATTGCTTAAATAACATTTGTATGGCAAAAAAGTAACTCCATTTCCTTTTAACTGGCCATGTTATGCATCATTATTTTTCACAATTTCCTTATGTGGAATAATGAATGTATTCCAAAGCAAAGTCACTCCTTCATGTAACCGTTATTTTGTTTTAAAAAAAGAAAGAAGGAGGGAAGCAAAGTACTGTGCTTCTGGAAACAATTATGCTGTGTGAGTCAAACTACAGGTCAAGGCTGTTTTGCCAACATGGCAAAGGGTGATGCTATTAAAAACCTTACCAACACAAAAAGCAGGACAGTGAGAGTGAAAAAAACGATTAAAAAGCTAACCACTGCAGACACCACAGTTTGATGCTACGTGGATGATCTTTACTAATGATTATGTATTGGAAGAAGTGCAGTAACGAGAAGAATTTGTACCTTGGAAACCGAAAAAAGACTGGCACTAATTATACTGTAAGGACTGTGTGATTTAAGGAGATGTTTCAATAAGAAGGCCTTCAAAGGCCTACCCTTAAAAATGTGAAACTATATATTTGAAATGTAATAATAACTATCTATGACTGTTTTTATACCATACAAGCAGTGATAATTAGATAATTGTTCTTGACATACAGGATAAAAAATTTTTAATCCTGTCCACTTCTTGTAACCATTATGTGTTTTCTTAGTTTGCTTAAACATTAGATCAACACTAACCGAAATGAAATATATATGGAAAACAGGATTTTTAATTTACACCAAGGGTTGCTGATACATTTGCAGATGTAAGCACTTCCTTTAAATTATTGTTTCTCACTTTGGTGTAACAGTGATAATATTTTGTAGTTAAATGTTATTAATTATTTTATATAATTATTTATAATTTCTTTAAAATTCAGTTTGACTCTTACATATTCTTAGGATGCTGAAACTTTTTTCTTTGTGAACCCTTTGAGATGAGACAATAACTTATGAGACAAAAATATTGAGAACTCAATTGCCCGTGTATATACTAAGTTGCAAAATTTTCTGCTCCTCTAAATTTTTATGAAGAGGAAAAACATAATTATATCTATTGGAAATAAAAAGATAGTTGCTAAAATATACAATTTGATAGATAAATAGATAGACACATATTACATGTATGTACATGTATTTGACACATTTGAAAATCTCAAGGACATTTTGGATCTTGTATGATCAGGGTCAGAGATAAATGTTTGTATGTAGAATCTGGAATTTCTTTCAATTAACTTTATATTGGTCATTAAAATTGAGAATGAAGTAGGTTCTAAGTAAAGATATTATCATATTTCATTTAATAATAAGTTAACTAGCACTACCTTTTAAACCAAATAATTAGTTTGTTTTACGACTCTTAAGAAAATAAGACTAACATGAGAGGCGAAGGTTTAAAATATAACACTTCATGTTTGTAACATCTACAATTGTTAATTATATAGCCTCCATGTTTCTTCTTTATCACATTAATTCTATAATAATTCACATTAGAATAATACAATTAACAATTCATTGCAAATTTATTTCACCTTGTAAAAAATTGCTGTACATACCCATTATAATATCAAAATATTATTTAAAAGCTGACCAATTTCACTGTAATTTTTTAAATTTTTATTTAAAATGAAAAAGAGAAAAAAACAAAACAAAACAAAGCAGTGTAAGGGTACAAGTAATACAGAACTACAAAAAAAAAAAAACAGTAAGAAATCACCTGTTAATAGATTACATATTATCATCTTAGAAATAGTTGCTCAAATCACAGTATCAAAGAATACAAAGTGGACATTCAAACAGAGAGACTGCAAACAGTTGTGTTCAATGATCACACCAAAAGCATTAATATGGTCAGCTATTTAACACCCCTAAACACACTTGCAGTTGTGTCATTTAGAGCACTTTTTTCCCCTCTCTTTTTTACAACAAAATTTACACATTTTGGGTTTTATTACTCCTTAGTTCTTATTACTTTTTTTTGGAAGAGAATAAAGTCAAATATGGCAAAACAAAGTTATCAGTCAAAACCAAGGATAGACATAGTACATGACGTAAAAACAGAGTACAAGGTTATCAACAATGGTTACCATAATGCCTCTTGCTTCCTTATAAAGAATTGTCTATCTCATTAGGTATTATAAAGTTGAACAAAACAATAGAGAACAAGACCAATAAAACTTAAACATTGTAAACATTACAGGACTTCCAAAGGAGATAATAGTCAAACCAGAATGGGCATCTTAATGAAACTTATTGCCTTCAAAGTAGTTGCCTATACCCTCAAACTTGATATTATTATACAGAATGGAACAGAGTCTAATCAGGCAAAACAAGACAGTGGGAGTATTACAGGACTTCAAATCAAGTTAATAGGAAATCAAAAAAAAGTTACTGTAATATATCCTGTTAATTTTTTTTAATTTTTCCCCTTAATTAAAAAAC
This sequence comes from Cavia porcellus, assembly GCF_034190915.1. Taxonomy (NCBI): domain Eukaryota; kingdom Metazoa; phylum Chordata; class Mammalia; order Rodentia; family Caviidae; genus Cavia; species Cavia porcellus. The sequence goes on from NW_026947497.1 coordinate 32,831,457, forward strand.
CATAAAAAATAACTAATTTTTTAATGAATAAGGGAGAGATTGAGATAAAAGAGGACATAACAACATAACAATACAGGTCAAAGCATGACTGTTTCAGCATCCTAGTGCTTCACCACCAAATAACCCGACTTAATAGTAGTTACGATGGTGACAGTCTTTTTCCTTGAAATATTTGAATATAGCTTCATATACTATAGCTTCAAATATTTCCATATCAAGAAGCCCAGAATAAAGCCATACCACTTAATAAGTGAAAACTTTATAAGGCTTCAAGGCCATATAATGGGGAATCATGCTTACCATATACTTTTATACATTTGAATCATTATTTACATTAGGGAAACTATTTGGTATTCACACCTTGGAGATTGATTTATTTCACTTATCAGTATGGTCTCAAGTTGCGCCCATTTACTGATAAATATCTCAGTGTGATTCTTCTTTATAGCTGAGTAATACTCCATTGTATAGAAATACCACAACTTTTTTATCCATTCCTCAGTTGATGGACACCTGGGTTGTTTCCAATATCTGGCAGGTACAAATTGTGCTGCTATAAACATAGGTGCACATATATCACTGTGCTATGATGCTTTCAGTTCTTCTGGGAATATGGCTAGAAGTGGAATAGCTGAAACAAATAGGACTCCCAATCCCAGCTTTTGGAGAAATCTCCAGACTGACCTCCACAAAGGTTGTAACAGTCTACACTCCCACCAACAGTGCAGGAGAGTTCCTTTTTCCCCACAGCCTCTCCAGCATTTGTTGTTGGTGGTTTTTATGATCCTGGCCATTCTTTCAGGAGTGAGATGGAATCAGTGTGTTTTTAATTTGCGTTTCTCTAATGACCAATGATGATGAACATTTTTTTATGTATATATTTGCCATTTGTATTTCTTCATCTGAGAAGTGCATATTTATCTCAGATGTGCATTTTTGGATTGGATCTTTGAATTTTGGGGGTCTGAGTTTTTTTAATTCTTTATATGTTTTAGACAAGAATCCTTTGTCTGAGAGGGAGTTCACTAAAATCTTTTCCCAGTTTGTGGGTTTTCTTTTCACTGTGTTGGAGATTTCTTTTGACATGCAGAAACTTTTTAATAAGAAGTGGTACCAGTTATTGATTCTGGGAAGTATTTCCCGTGCGGTTTGAGTCCTGTTCATGAATTCTTTACCTACCCCTATGTCTTCAAGGTTTCTACCCAATTTGTCTTCCAAAAGATTTAGTGTTTCTGTTTTAATATTCAGATCTTTGACCCATTTAGATTTTAATTTAGTACATGGTAATAAGCATCATGGGTCTAGCTTTAGTTTTCAGCAAATGGAGAGCCAGTTTTTCCAGCACCATTTATTAAAGAGGCTGTCGTTGTTCCAGTGAACCTGCTTGGCTCCTTTATCCAAGATAAGGTGGTTGAGTGTGTTTGTAGTTGTGGTTGTATATTCTAATCTATTCCATTGATCTTCGTCTATGTTTTGATTCCAGTACCATGTTGATTTTACTACTGTTGCTTTGTAGTATAACTTCAAGTCAGGGAATGTGATGCCTCCTGCCTTGCCTTTGCTGCTTAGAATTGCCTTTGCTATTCTAGGTCTCTTCTGGTTCCAGATGAATTTTAGGAGCGATTTCTCTAGATTTATAAGGTATGTTGATGGTATTTTTATTGGGATTGCATTGAATCTGTATAACAGTTTTGGGAGAATGGCCATATTCACAATGTTTGTTCTTCCTATCCCTGAGCCGGGGATGTCTTTCCATTTTCTGAGATCATCTTCAATTTCTTTTTTCAGTGTATTATAATTTTCCCTGTATAGGTCTTTCACTTCTTTCATAAGAGTAATTCCTAAATATTTCTTTTTTTTTTTTTTTTTGCTTGCTAGTGTGAAGAGTGTGGTTTCTCTTATTTCCCTCCCTGTGATTTTGTTGTTAGTGTATAGGAATGCTATTGATTTCTGAGTATTGATTTTGTATCCAGCTACATTACTGAATTTATTTATTATATCTAAGATTCTTTCAATGGAGTTTAGGGGGTCTTCTATGTAGAATATCATGTCATCTGCAAACAATGATAATTTAACTTCTTCTTTTCCTATCCTTACCCCTTTTATTTCTCTCTCCGGTCTAATTGCTCTGGCTAGTACTTCCATTACTATATTAAATAGGAGTGGTGATAAAGGACTTCCTTGACTTGTGCCTGATTTTAAAGTAAAGGCTTTCAATTTTTGGCCATTTAGTATGATGCTGGCTGTTGGTTTGTCATAAATAACCGTTATTATATTGAGATAAAGACCATCTATTCCAATTTTCTGTAAAGTTCTTATCATGAATGAATGTTGGACCTTAACGAAGGCTCTTTCTGCATCTATAGAAATGATCATGTGATTCTTACTTTTGGCTTTATTGATATGGTGGATTACATTTATTGATTTACATATGTTGAACCATCCCTGAATTCCTGGGATGAATCCCACTTGGTCATGCTGTATAATCTTGAGATTTGCTACATTCTATTTGCCAATATTTTACTGAGGATTTTTGCATCTGTGTTCATTAGGGAGATCGGTCTATAGTTCTCTTTTTTTAGTTGGGTCTTTCTCAGGTTTTGGTACGAGAGTAATATTTGCTTCCAGGAATGTCTTAGGAAGGATTGCTTCCCTTTCAATTTCATTGAATAGTTTGAGGAGTGTCGGCATTAGGTCTTTGTAGTTCTTGTAGAATTCTTCAGTGAATCCATCTGGGCCTGGGCTCTTCTTTGTAGGTAAGGGACCTAATTACATTTTCAATTTCATTAACAGAGATTGGGTTATTCAGCAGTTTTACATCCTCTTGATCTAGCTTTCGTACTTCATATGTTTCTAAGAATCTGTCTATTTCTTCTGTGTTATCAAACCTTTGAGAGTAGAGGTTTTCGAAATAGGTGTTCATGATCTTCTGTATTTCTGTAGAGTCTGTAGTGATTTCACCTTTTTCATTTCTCTCTCTTGTTTTTTTTTTTTTCTTTTTCATTTTTATTGGTACCAGGGATCGAACTCACGACCGCCTGCTTGCAAGGCAGGTGCTTATGCTGCTGAGCTAGATCCCCAGCCCCACCTTTTTCATTTCTTATTGCATGAATGAGCTTTTTCTTTCTTTTTTTTAAAATAAGGTTGGCTAGAGGCTTATTGATTTTATTTATTCTTTCAAAGAACCAACTCTATGATTCGCTGATTCTTTGGATTGTTTTCTTAGTCTCTATTGCATTGATTTCTGCTCTGATTTTTATAATTTCCTCTCTTCTTTTGGCTTTGCACTTGACTTGCTCTTCTTTTTCTAGCTGTTTGAGGTGTAGCATCAGGTTATTTATTTGTATTCATTCTATTTTCCTTATGTGGGAACTCAGTGCAATAAATTTTCCACTGAGGATGGCTTTCATTGCATCCCACAGATTCCAGTAAGTTGTATCTGTATTTTCATATTCTTGTAGGTATTAGTTAATTTCTTCTTTAATTTCCTCTGTGACCCACTGATTGCTCAATAGAGTGTTATTCAGTTTGCATGTGTTTGTGGGATTTTTGCAGTATCTTTTATCATTTATTTCTAATTTCAAAGTGCTATAATCTGATAACATGCAAGGGATGATTTCTTTTGCATTTGTTGAAATATGTTCTGTGAGCTAGTGTATGCTCTATTTTAGAGAATGATCCTTGTACTGTTGAGAAGAATGTGTATTCTGATGTTGTTGGGTAGAACATTCTATATATGTCTATCAAATTCATTTGTTCGCAGGTATGATTCAGTTCTGTTATTTCTTTGCTCATTTTCTGTCTGGTTGATTTGTCCCTTGATGTCAATGTTGTATTAAGGTCTCTTGTTACAACTGTGTTACTGATAATTTGAGTTTTCATTTCTGTTAATAGTTGTTTTATATAACTGTGTGCTCTGGAGTTTGGTGCATATATATTTAAGATAGTTATTTCTTCCTCTTGGAGTTTTCCCCTAATGAGTATGTAGTGACCTTCTTTGTCCTTTATGGTCATTGTTGGTTTAAAGTTCATGTTGTCTGCAAACAGAATGGCTACTCCTGCTTTTTTTTTTTTTGGATTCCTGCTGCATGAAGTATTGTTTTCCATCCTTTGACTTTCAGTCTGTGAGTATCCTTCTGGGTTAGATGGGTTTCCTGTAAACAGCATATGGTTGGATTTTGTTTCTTGATCCATTCTGCTAGTCTGTTTCTTTTGATTGGTGCACTGAGGCCATTTACATTAATGGTTATAACTGTTAAAGGCTGGTTTATTTTTGACATGTTATCTCTCTGTTGTTGCCTCTTTATCTTTCTGTTCTGTTTAATTATCTGCTTTGCTTAGTAGTTTTTTCCTTTGTGTATCTAAACTTTCAATAGTTTTTGCAGGGTTGCCTTGGTGTTCATGAAATTCTTCAGCTGTTCTTTGTCATGGAAGTATCATATTTCACCATCAATTTTGAATGATAGTTTTGCAGGGTACATCAGTCTAGGTTGGAAATCATTTTGCTTTAGGATCTGGAATACTTCACTCCATGCTCTTCTTGACTTTATTGTTTGTACTGAGAAGTCTGCTGTGATTCTGATAGGTTTTCTTTTATAAGTGATCTGTCTTTTCTCTCTGACCACTTTTAATAATCTATTCTTGTGTTGGATTTCTGGGATGGTGATTATTATATGTCTGGGTGTAGTTTTATTTTGGTTATGACTATTTGGAGTTCTATATGCTTCACTGATCCTGATGTCAGTTTCTGATCTCATGCTTGGGAAATTTTCAGCTATTACTTTTCTAAATATCCTCTTGACATCCTTTAAGTTGTCCCCTTCTTTTTCATTAATCCCTATCAATCTTATTTTATTTTTCTTTGCATCATCTTGCAGTTGTTGAATTGTTATTTCCTGTTTCCTTGTTGTTTTTAAAAGATCTTTCTTTTCCTGTTCACTAGCTGCAATCCTGTCTTCAAGGTCTGAAATTCTATCTTCATTTTCATTGAGGTGGTTTTTACAACTTTCAGTGGAGTTTTTTACTTCCTGTATATCTCTATGCATCTGCATTATGTATTGTTTGTTTCTTATATTGCTCATCTAGGGATTCTATCTTTTTGTTTTATTCCACAATTTTTTAACTGTGTTTTCTTTAGATATATTCAGAATCTCTTTCATTTCTTTTATCATTTCTTCTTTTGCCTGGGAGATTATTTCAAGCTTGAATTCCTTTAAGCTTCCTGGAGTTGCTTGTTAATTTCAGTAGCTATTATGTCCGATGTTTGAGGTGAATGACATATATTTTCTTCTATATACATCGCTCCTAGGGTTTCTTGAGATGGGCTGGAGGTTTGAGGTTGTAATTTAGTCTTTTGTTTTGTCATTTTTCTATATTTCTGTGTTTCAAGTGTTATTCGAAAGCTTCCTCAGGGTCTATTGGAAATCCCCTTCTATGTTTGCAGCTCCTGGGACTCTGGCACCCAATTCCCCCAAGCCACTGGGCCTCTAGAACCAGTGGCCCTCTTCTGCCTGTTTAGAACTCCATAGTTCCAGATAAGCTGGGCTCCAGGGACACTGTGCACCCACCTGCTTGCTGGAAGCTCCACAGTTCTCCAAGCGCAAGCCAGAATGGGGAGGCGGATATAGATGCCTCAAACCCACTTATGCACTTCACTGCACCCGGAAGCCTGGAGGGTCCCAAACAGTCTGGGCTTGGGGCAGAGTGCACTGAGCACTTACCGCGGGCCGCGGGGCCTCTGGAACTGGTGATGATCGCCTTCTTGCTGAGATATCCACAATCCTCCAGACATATGGGGTGGCAGATGCAGGTGCCCCAGATCCGCCCAGCCCTTCCTCTGCACCTAGATGGTGCAGGAGTCCAAAATAGGCTGAGCTCCAGGGATAGTGTGCACCCGCCTGCTTGCTGGAAACTCTGCAGTTTCACTGTAATTCTGATTAGAAATAAAAACAAAATATTTAATGACGATTAATGTTTTTAACCAGTAAAATAAATAATAAAAACACTGAGTAACTACTTTTGACAAATAATTTATATCCATTACTTAAAATTTACTAATTTTTTCAATAATAAGATATAAACACTGTTCACAGAGGTAATTCATGAAGTTGAAAGAGATTCACTCATTCATCCCTTCATTAATCAAATTTATATTGTTTTTATAATGAGTTTCAAACAGTGTATTAAATTATCAGGATATAGAAATAAACAAAACATGTTTCCAGTTTTGGTAGACTTTTCTGGTAGAGAATGTTGACTTATAAATATTTAACATTGTGGTGCTTTCAGTTCTAAAATCAAAGCATGTCCAAAGCTTTCCAGATTTCATCAAAATCGTTTTTCTTACACATTTTTCTCATTTTCCTTAACTTTTAAATAAACAAAAATGCAGAGTATTTTTTAAAAATTTGTTCTTATAGAATAACAAAATCCGTATCTTCCTGCACTTCATGGTTGATTTCATTTGCACTGACAAGAGTGGCCACATTTTCTTATATCAATTAACCACCTCCGGTACTCAGTAAGCCTAATTCAAGGAAGACAATGAGTCAAACCTGTTAATCAAATCAAATTATTTATGCTAAAACTTATTTTCCAAATGACTTGACCTGAAACTATAAAATTATAGTTACTTTAGTGTTGCTCTACTTTAAAACGTTGAATTTTGGGTTTTTCTGTGAATAATTCTAAAAGACTTGCATTTATGTATTCAACGAATACATCAGGACATAATATAAAAAGTTGCACTACCATCTGCTTTATTTTTATGTCCTTTTGTACTAGAGTTCAGTGCTTAGAGAACTGGGTATGAAGTGAAAATCCAGATACCTTATTTTCTGGATGATGTGAAAGCTTCTATCTTTCAGTAGATTGAAAGAAGAAAGAGACAAAATGAAAAAAAAAAGAAAAGAAAAAGAAAAAGAAATGTTTCAAAAACAATTGAAAAACCTATCAGTGTGGAAATATTGGTTCTCAGAGAAAAATGAGAAAAACGATGTAATCTGTAGACAATAAACTGTAGTTGAGGTCAAAATGATCAGTCTTATTTTCTCTTGAGCAACACAGGAAGTAAGGGGACATTTCCATTAATTCCATCTGGCTCACAGATGTCATTTATCGTGAAAGTTGGAAAAATGTATGAAAACCTTATGGCTAATCTGCTTTGCAGCACATTTATATTTATGTTAAGATAAAGGACTGACCAGATATTATAAAAGCATGTTTGCAGAGGCTATTTTTACATGTTTATTGAACCTTAAAATTTATTACTAAATTGTCATTTGTCCAAATAGTGAATCTAATCTAAAATAACCTCAAGCAATATTTTTTAACCAGGCCAAAGGATGACGTCTGATTAAAATATTTTTATTTGATTTTATTACAAAGAGCTCTATGGGTTTATATAATGGTAATGCTAGGGAAAAATCCTTCCCATTTAGTAACATTCCTGACAAATTGGGGCTCACCATTTCTCTTGAAATGCTATTACATTATTTGTTTCCATCAAGTTTTGCTACGAAGAAAACATTAAGTAGGTTTATCTCACTTATCTTCTATAATGTGTATATGCATGACAGTCTAAAATATTTGATTATTTTAATTTTTATAATGTATTATAATATGTTTAAGACAATACTATTTGTTTTGGAAAATTTATATATATATATATATATTCCCTTGATTATATTTACTCCCCTTTATTCCACAACCCTACTTAAAGTAAAATGATGTTCATATAAAGTAAAATTTGTAAAGAACAGATCTCTAAGATTTACCTGTATCCTGCTCTTTTGCCATGACTGTCTTATGCATTACATTCAAGCTATCTGTTGACAGAGTGAATCGCAGAACTTGCCTATGATATTCTTCTGAGATAATAAAGTACCATTCCAGAGGTGAAATTATTGGATTTTATTCCTATGTAAGCATAAATTTACAAGAATATTTAGAACATTGTGCATATATACACACACACACACACACACACACACACACACATACACATACATCTTGGATTATGAGTAACTTGTTCTACAACCATTCCAAAAGATGAGCAAACATTTCTAACAAATTTTAATTTGAGAAACGAGTGATACATTCATCAGTTGATTGGCATTTGAGTTGTTTCTGAAATTTATCTATTATAAATTGTGTTGCTATAAATTAGTTCATATACATGGCTATGGCGTGATGCTTTTAAGTCTTTTGAGAACTTACTGGGAAGGGGAATACCTGGGTCAAATGGAACCTCTAGTCCTAGTTTGTTGAGGAATCTCCACACTGATTTCCACAGTGTTTACACCAATCTGCACTCTCACCAATAGTGAAAAAGGGTTCCTTTTCTCCACAGCTCCACCAGCATTTGTTATTGTTTGATTTCCTCATAATAGCTATTCTTTCTGGAGTGAGATGGAATCTCAGCACTATTTTTAATTTGCATCTCAAGAAGACTAGTGACACTGAAAAATTTTTAATGTACTTGTTTGACATTTGCACTTCTTTTGAGAACTCTGAGAAAAAAGATTAAATAAAAACAACTTTTTGGAAATAAGGGGAGTAAGAGGGCTTGAACAAGGGGATGGAAATAGAAAAAAAAAAAAAGAAACTAAAATATATCATGTATAGGCACAACGTCCCTATGATGAAAGTGACCATTATGGATATGTAAGTTGTACCAGTAAACTTGATAAAATAAAGGAACAAATAGGTAATGTTTTGCAACACAAGTTGTAGGTGATCCTGAATGTGTCATATTATCACAACTGAGCCAATGGTTTGTCTCTCTCTCTCTCTCTCTCTCTCTCTCTCTCTCTCTCTCTCTCTCTCTCTCTCTCTCTCTCTCTCCTTTCCTCCCAGTGGGACTGTGGATGATCATCGCCCAACAGAAAACTTTATACAAGAGATCTTGCTGAGGAGAAGGAAAAAAAAAGTGTAAAAATTGCAAAATTTTGTAGAAAAGCACCACCTGAATAAAGCTGTAGCAATAATCTGCTTAATGACAATGCAATGTCACATTTCTGAAAAATCTTCAAAAGGAGGCAAAAAACAAGTGGCATTGAGGATGTTCCTTGTTAAAGTGGCATGAAAAAAAAAATTCATTGAGCTAAATGATCTCAGTGGTTCGATTAGTGAAGACAAACTCATTCTGCAAATTAACTCTCCCTTGTTATCCACTAACACCAGCCCTGAAGGTTTTTAAATGCAAGTGCAGAATAATTCGCTATTTTTCTTTATATTGTATAGGTTCTCTTTATTTTATATTACATTACAGTAGCGTAACCATTTTTGTGTAAATATTTTTGGGTTGTAGAATGAAATGTCTGAGTTTCCATTATTTCTCAGGAAAAAATTGGTCTTGATATACAAGTTCCTTGGATTATAAGCATGTTTCCAGAAAGAATTATGGTTGCAAACCAAGAAACATGCCTCCTTTCTTAACTATCAACTGAAAGGAAAAGTTGGAAATTCAGAAAATACTGCTGAATTCAACAATCTACACTGTCACTTGCAAAATTATAGGCATACCTATATATTTTCTCAGTGCCAAACAGAAGACCAAGAACTATTACCTTTGCTTTTAGATGAGGCATCTGTGCTGAGATGAATTCTCAGGTCCAGTGAGTCTAGAATTATAATACATGAGATTCTCTTTAAATCAACAAGGTTATGCATAATTATGGTCCTACTGAAACTTAATTATATGTCTAGTATGCAAAAATAGAAGTGAAAATCAAGGGCTAGAGAAAAATGCAAAAAATAAATTAATCTGTGTGCTTTTTCTGTTCCTTACATGTGAAAAATTGAAAATTTGATTTTATTATTTCACACATTTTTTCAGTTCTTTGAACAATATGTATTTCATTTCCTAGACGAGCTGTATTTGATAAAATAGCACCAAGTATTTCATTGCTAGATTTGAAAGAATTTAAACATGATATCATCAAACTAAGTAACAGATTTATTTCATCAGGATAGGTTTGTGACTTCACTGAGCACCTCAGTGCATACTTTAGGCAATGACATGATTTTTTTTTTTACAAATATTCATTTGTCATCTAGGAAAAATGAATGGAAAGTTAATAAAGAGAATAATAGCCAAATGTATAAAATATACCACCAGATGCATGTAACCAAGTCTGTGAGTCAAAAACAAGCTTCAGATCTCTTCACAGTACTGCTAAAACTCTGAAACACAACAAGTAATAATCCAAGGGAATACAACATTCATTACAGTTTTCCAACATAATTACATGAATCTGAAGGCCTATGACAACTTTAAGCCTTTGAGACTAACATGTTTAGTCTTCTGTAGCGAACAACTCTAGAGCCAGCTTAAAATCAGTAACCATATTCTATTTTCATCATTCATTTGCCTTCTCTAATTCAGATATCATAATTCTACTATTGATCAATCTGTTACACTCCGTGGCAATTTAAAAATACAAATATCAGTTTCAATTACTTGCAAATAGCTTATGAGAACTCATGAAAGTTTTTCATCTGTTTTTAACGTTCTTGACAAGAGTTACCCAATTCTTCCCTTCTTTACAAACTTGCTTACAAAAGATACTCAGGCAAAGAGTAGAAAGATGTCCAAAGGATTTGTTGTTGTTCTTGTTATCGTCAGTTTTTTGGCTAACCATAAAACATTAATAATGGAAAATATTCTAAGTAAAACATAATTGCATTATTTCAAATTTATGCTGAGCCCAGCTGTTTTTCATCATACACACCTGCATGGTGTAAGGAAGAAGAGGTTTTTTTAAAGGAGGATTTCAAACCCTTACATTCATTTTTCTTCCTTGCAGCTCAAATTCTCACTGCCTGATGTGTGTGTTCAGCTGGTTTCTACAAACGGTGGTCTCAGTCTCACTGACCTTGGTTGCCTAGTTACCAAGTCCTCTCTATGATTGGTGAGATGCTTGTCTTGGTAGAAAGCAATGGATTTATTTTTTCTTAAAGTAAATGTAAGAGAGTTTCTATTTCAGAGAACAACATATTAAAACCAGTGTATCTTGCTAAATAGAACTTTTACTTAGGGAATAAAATTTTGAATCGGAATTTTTCCTATCCAAATTCTATTTAATGTCACCCACTTTTATTTCCTGTTCTGGGAAGAAAAAAAAAATTTCAGACAACTATGGCTGCAACTGGAGCTCTTTAGAAAATGAGCAATCTCTGTGGAACATAAAGTGTAATTATAAGAATATGTTACCGATATTTATCATAGATCTTTCTGAAGACAGTTATTTTTAAATGAATCGGCCATTTATAGTACACTTAGTTTTGCTATCCTTTCCATAAATGACTGTGAAATGAACTATATTTGTAATAATTTGGGTGCTGGAAAATATCATTCATGAAGTGTACTGTACTTCCTCTTGTTCACTATCAAAGTGCATTTCACTCTCTAAAATTTCATACTTATACTACTGTCCACACAGATGGTTTCTCAGATAATTACTCAAACTTTTTACTCTAAGTTTCAAAATTGTTTTTCCCCAGATAATCAGATCTACTAGTGCATATAGAGTGATTAATTAGTGATTTTTGTGACTTTGTACATACACACTAAAATAATAACTTTTGCTTATTGTGAAAATGTGAGTGCATAACTCTGAAGTTTACCTTAAATAGGAGCCAATTGGCAAATGAGCAAAATACCACTGTCAAATCAGGAAAACCGTAAACCTGTTATATCATAGAGCATCTAAGGCTAGTTGGACTCCTTAAGCATGCAGTTCCACTGAAGTTAGTATAATTGGTACCAGCTGCTTACCTGATTTTCTCTCTCTCTTTCTTTTTTCTTTCTTCTTTCTTCCTTCCTACCTTCCTTCCTTCCTTCTTTCCTTCCATCTATCCTTTTTTCTTGTTTTGAACCAGAACCAACTTAACTTTAATAACATCACTACTAAAAAGACTAAAGAATGATGCCAATATTCATATTGGTGTTTTTCTGGAGCTGTTTCCTTAAAGCAACTCATCTGGAGGCCACAATGACTCAGCACACTGTTACCCACACAGGGGTGGGTTGTTTGACTGCTAAAAGGCAGGTGGATTGACTGGAGCCAAAACAAGCAAAAACTTAAACTTTTTTCATTTTAAAATTTTTTGTTATGAAGAACAATTTCCTTTCATTTCTGTGCAAAAGACTTGATCCTCCAAATACTTTCTGTAACCTAATACAAAAACTTACTTGTTTCTAAGGTAACCATGGGCTTTGCATCTCCAAACTTTTAACTTCTCTACATTTTTTTCCTTCCTTAAGCCATTATATAAACATATATTTTATAAAAAGGTGAATTTTACATAACATTATTTCCCTCCCCCACACAAATCATATAGACAAAACATTTTTCCTCAGACATAGCTCTAATATTATCTAAGGTATAGTGAAAATCACACAACTACTTAATGTCAAATATGGGTATGAGGCTTTTTTATTTCTGGTTAATAACATTTCTCTTCAATAACAAAAAGGCCTTCTTGTCTATTTTGTCAAAAGTGATTTTTTTAAAAGGATAATATTTTAAGTAAACTGTAAAAATTCAAGCTATTTAGAGAAAGCATTCCAAGAATATTAAATTGGATTTTGTTCTATTATAAAAAGGTAAGTTTCAGCAGGCCAGATTGTGCACAGCTGCAGTCACAACTACAAGCTGAGGTATGATGATTGAATTTTGAGGTCAAACTGGGCCTCTTAGTGAGATACAAACTCAAAATAATTTAAAAAAAAAAAAAAAAGGCTGGGGATATAGCCCAGTGATAAGAGCATTGGGTTCAATCCCACAAAGTACCAGAAAGAAAAAAAAATATGTATATATATATATATATATATATATATATATATATATGCATACATATATATGTAAAATAGATAAATATGTAAACAAAAAGGAAAGCTTGATTTAGTCAACAGGGAAGGACTCCTAAATGTGCTAAACATATTAGACAGTATATAGAAAACTGATCGAGGAGTAATTTAACCACAAGACTATCAAAAGAATGGTGATAGTGTAAACAGAAATAATCAGGAGATCCTAGAAAAAATGAAAGGGTTTCCAGTGAGTCAAATCCAGAAAATAAATAATTCAAAAATTGGTGACAAAACAAAAATTAGGACTTGACAACTGGATACAAGAAATGTGAAGTATTGATACATTAAAGAAAACTCCATATTTTGATTAAAAATCCACTTGACCATACAAGAAACGTTTACTGAGCACATGACCCCACCAAGTGTTCTTCCACATGCTGCGATTAAGAAGATCAGTGTGTCACACTTACAGATGGCTAAGGTCCTACTTAACACTTTCATCAGCAGATCAGCATATTTCTTTGGACTTCACAATTTGTTTGAATGTTTTTTTACACTTAGGACACCTTTGCAAGGCATGAGGAGCCATAAGCATGTGAGTATAAAGATATGGATATAAAGACCCCCATATTCTAACACAGGCCATTTAATACCTAAGCAATCTTATATCTCAAATGATAAGAATGCCATGATCATTTTTGTTTATGAATTACCCCATCTCTTCTCTTACTGGAGGTCTTATAAATACCTTCTACTTTCTCCATTATTAATAAGGGAATTTACTTCTTTTCAGTTCAAACTGAAGGAATCCCGAGTCGATAACTGAATTGTACCTAGTGAAAATGAATGAAATCAGCCCTGCATAACCTGACAACTTAATTAATAGAATACTCTTCCCTCAAGTCTCTTTAATTGCAGAACAAATTAGATTCACAAAGAAAGAAATAATATTCATTTACATGCCACACCTCTAATATCTTTCTTAGGATGTAAATGCAGGTTATCTTTGGCTAGATGAAGGCTAGCTGGTGCTGCTACAGCTAGGCTTTTCTTGGACCACAATTTTGCCAGGAAGTGAGATATGAACTTGGGATATTTGGCAACAGGGAGAAAACAAGAGTTTCTCAAAGTTGGCACTATTGATATATTGAGCCAGTTAATCTTTTGTTGCAAATAATACTGCAAGATATTTAACAACATCCTTGGGTTGTAATCTCTAGATTACAGTAGGACTCAGCCACCACCTCCCACAAAGTTGAGACATCCAAAAATATATCCAGATACTTTCTGTTGTCTCCTGGGAATAAGGTAAAAATGGCTGAAAATTAAGACTTCCAAATGTAACTGGACCGTAGTGTATCATATACACATACAAGTAGTTCAGATTATAAGAGTTATGCCATTAACCTGTGTTCTTGGACTACTAAAATTATTTCCTCCTCTTGTGAACCAAAATCATACCTTATGAGGTTATATCACCAGAAAAATCTTTCCTTGCTACAGCTTTTATGTCTATTTATTGGATGCTGGGACTGGATTCTTACTGGTTTTAAGACTTTATCACCTTAGTGAGAAAAAGTTTGTTGGCACTAGAAACTAAAATACTTCTTTGTAGTTGTCTGCCAGTAAAAAAAAAAAAAAAAAAACCCATATATATATATATATATATATATATATATATATATATATATATATTAATGCTGCTATGATTTTTTTATTTTTAAAATAATAGCACAGACATTATTTTTTTCTCATTTTCTATATTCAAATGGTCTGGGAATTTATTACCATTTGACTCATTTTTCTTTGAGATATTAACACTGTACTCAACCATATTTATTACAATAATTGGAAGCTGAGTTTTGTACAAATTAGATGCAAATATTCTAAAAATCTGTGTATGTTCTCTTTCTTACACACCATTTGCTCAGATAGTTAACCTTGTAGGTAACATGCAAAGCCCACTCTTTAATTATTGGCTACAGGGTAGAACAATGAACTTTTAAGTAAAATTGTAAACTGGTTGAATGGAAAGAACCCTGACTGTCAAGACTGGTTCATTCTCAACCAGTTTTTCATAGGAACATGCAGTCTCACCAGATGTATATAGTTCTGGATTTAATAAGCAATAGAAAAAATTAAACCAAATATTTAGGCTAACTGAAACTATTAAAAAAAGTAAAAGTATTTCCTGCTTCTTTACTCAGAAACACTGAATAAAATTGTATGAATTGTATACTCCTTCAAATGTGTCTGAGCTCTAATACCAAGCAAAGTCATCCTAGAGCCATAAAAACTGAAATTATTCGTTTATAACAGGCCTGGGTTTTAGCCATAAAATAGCACATTGTCTATGTTATCAAAGACCAAATCTGAGTCATTTGCTGTTGCCCTTGTTTTGCTCTCCAACTTTTCTTTACTCCATTAATATTATGCATAGGATTTAAAGACTGAATCTTAAAATTCTCCTGTTTCTGACTGAAAACCATCTTTAAAAAATAATCTTATAATAGGTAATATTTAGCACTGAAAAACATTTTAAAGACTTTTCAGTTTGTCATTCTCTTCTTTGATTCACTTAATATCCCAGTAACTGTTGGATTGAGCCTATGTTGAAGTGTGTAAGTTTACCTAGCATTAGAGGACTACAGTGCCAGAAAGAAGTTTATAGATGTTATGCACCCATCTTTTTTCACTAGATGTACCACAATCCTTGAGACTATAAACTGTTTCTTAGCACACTAGGCTCAAATGCAGATTAGGTATTCTTTTAATATTTATTGGTAGGTTGCATAATTGATGTATTCATGCGTATAACACCTTCAAGAGCCTAGCATGGCATTTTGTGCTTCTCTAAGACTAAGTGGCAAAAAGTAGACAATAGTGAGATTAAGAGACAAATACACTAGGTTAGTTTGTTACATCCATGGCACAAGACATCTTTATATATTAATATTAGGTTTAAAGTATGAATGTCGCTTGTAAAAGGTAAAATGTATTGGAGATATAATGGTATGTGCTAAATTTATTTGTGTGGCTTTATTTAGAGTCTACTTTCAGAAATTTAATTATTTCAAAATCTGTACTATGCATGACCAAAAAACACCTTCCCTAGATTTTTAGAAATAAAAAATGAAATATGAAAGTGTTTCTGTAATTATTTGCTTTTGATATTACAGAATATTTCCTAAAATATTTCAAGATAATCTGATTCCCAATTTAAAGCTTTATTTGAGTAAGAAGAAAATATATTGGTTCATTTTCTTGGAAAATAGTCTTGTTTTTCATTTCTATCATTAAGCAATATACAACACTTATCCATTTCATATATATCACTCTCTTTAACTTCCTTAGCCAAACTCTGGCATTTTGTCTGACATACTTGTCAAACAAATTATTATCCAAGATAGCAACTTGCAAAAAGCAGACGAAAATCTGTGTAATCAGGTCACACAGTCAGTGAAAGCCTCTTTATTAACCCTGTGCCTCTGCACCTCATTGTTCATGAAGTCACAATGAATGGTCAGGCATTTATTTATTGGTGCTCATTCAAAACTATGAACATTTCACTTTGATGTCTAGATATTTACAAAGTAGAATTATCTCTTAAGGCATTCTCTTACTTATGTGCAATGTATTCTAGGACTTAAGAAAATATTAAGGGATTCCAGCATTACTGTATACTTACCAACTACAGCAATTTATATATATATATATATCCGCAATCCAGTGATGGGTCCATCTCTTAAGACATTTTGGAAAGCATCCTTAGAAGCAGTATTTTTGTCTGTAATACATTTTATTGATCCACCAAGGACTGCTGAAAATTTGAATTTCATTTAAGAATAAAAAAATAAAGTTCATTTGGAACCAAAGCTCATGCATAATGTAGGTGATGGAGTTGGGATGGTCCATTTTACCCCAAAATAGTCTACATTTTTAATAGTTCCAAAATCGATTTTTGCTTTTGCACAACTCACATATTTGCAAGAAAATACAATGAGAAGTTTTCCAAATTCTTTATGTAATGCAATAGACTTTTTCTCAAGATGTCCATTTTAAAAGACAATACTGCTTTCACAAAAAAAAAAAAATAAATAAGTAGATTTTTTAAAAGAGATTATTTATAGCTGTGCTTTCTAAGAGTAAATGGCCAGCAAGACTGCGGGATCAGGCTCAGGATTTGTGAGTGTCTTGTTTTCTGTCCGAGAGCTCCATGCAAATCCAGAGATGGTACCTTGAAAATTACTACTGCTCATAATGATACTGTTAACTTTTAAGAGAAGAAATGCTTTTCGTCACAATCTTCTATCTTACCTTTATTAAATTAGCTATTTTATTTTGTATATAATTGTTTTAACTTGGAAATTATTTGGGTTTAAACAATTAACATAGGCTTATAATTCCCTGCTTTTCTCACCATTCTGATAGTCTAGTGGTCCCAAAAAGAAATGTCGTTTAGAAATGCAAAAAAAAAAAAAAAAAAAAAAAAAAAAAAAAAAAAAGAAGAAGAAAAAAAATCATCTTTGTTTCTCTTTTGTTTTCTTCAATTGGTGAAAGTTGATATTTCTAAATTAAATCTAAATATTTGTAGAAAACTCAATTAAAATATGAGTTTTTCTAGAGAGCCTGCGAAACTAGCTATAACTAGACAACTGTAATTTGGAGATATTTACTTCCAAGAAAAATTAAATCTCTCTAAACCCTTTTTAATCATATATCTTGAGAAAGGATTTCTTCATCTCTTGAGGTGAGGCCTACGCTGCCATAATATTAGAAAAACTGAATCATGGTTCTTTATTTAAATCTTATTTAAGTTTATTGTTGACTTGAATGTTTCTTTTTTTTAAATTTATGCCCCAGTAATAATAGTTGGGGCTTCATATAATTCATAATGTAATAAAAACCTAATAAATCTTAAATATATAAATACCATTTTCCAATTCCTTTATTCATTTCATATAAATTTATTAAGTATATCTTTTGGTTTGGACACAATGCCAAAAGTTAAAATTATTGCAGTGCAATAAAGAATCCTTACCATTTTGTTTCTCATAGTTTATTAAAAAATCATGTTAAAAATAACCTGTTATATGCCTTGCATTTCTTATTATTTCTAAATCCTCATACAGATATGAAGAAATCTATCATCTTATATGCACTTTTTGCAATTTCCAGTTATAATAATAAAACATATATGTAAATAAAACTTTGAATATTTACTTTTATGATCATTGAACATCATGAATGGATAACATCTCCTGTAGTTTGACAGGCGCCAGTACTCTAGCCTAATTATAACTCCAGAAATATAATTTATGCAAGTGTCCTTGCACCTTACTTGTGGCCCATACCTGTAATCCTAGCACTCGCTGATAATGAGACAAGATCACAAGTTCAAACCCAAAATAGGCAACATAGAGAGACTGGATGTTCAATAATTTTTTGAAAAGTTCTCAAGCTCTGTGTAAAAGTCCTAGGTTCATTCCCCAACATCAAAAGAAAAGAGATATTTTCTTGTAAAACGTTAAAATTTTCATTCCTTTGATTTTACACATTTTAATTAGGTTTCAGGGTTAATTTCAAGATATGATGGTAGGTACCCTAAGGTTTATGAAATTAAAAATAGCATCAAATGAAAATTTTGTTGATTTTTTGTGAGAACTGTGTTTTAAAAGAATTCTTCAATTTAAGATAATTAACAATATTTTCTATGTATACACTTCATTCAGAGTGTGTGAAGAGAGTGCGTGACAGATAAAAAGGAGCTGGATGATGATCCAGGCCCATCCAAAGGGGCAGACTTGAGGTTAGTGAAGAATGCGAGAAGAGCTGGGGTGTCTGGGGAAGACTGTGGCAATAGGGGAGTGACAGATGGTGCACAGGGTAAGCAAGCCTCAAACTCAGAATATCGCAAGCTTTTATAAAGGAAGAAATTTGGAAATATTAGAAATGGGTAGATCACCCAAAGCGTTACGGAAATCACAGACACAGTGTCAACAAAAGAAAGGGATACGACCACAATTTCCTTAAATATGTGGACATAGTTACCAAAACCAATATATAAATATATGTCAACTTGGAAAATGTTTGCATACAAATAGTAGAAATGAGATAAATATGCTTTTTAAAATATTTTTTAAAAAACTAGTGAAAAGACAAATAATTCATAACTGCAGCCAAAGCACAAGACATTGCACGTACGGAGAGTCCGAATGACCAAGTACATAAGTAGAAATGCTTAATCTGCCAGTCAGTCAGAGACTTACAAGTTAATTAGCAAATATAACATATTAGAATAAAAATTTAAAGAAATAATCTCCAAGGATGAAAAATACTGATTTTTGGAGTAGAAATTCAGGGGTCCATAGGAATTGACATAAAAATAATATGTCAATAATTGCTAAAATTTAAATTATCACAATCTTTGATTTTCAAATCAATTTTTATTAGGTATTTTAAATGACCTAATAAAAGCAAAGTATGTATTACGTAAGAGTATATGTATAAAGATATCTACTGAATAGAATTTTTATCGTTTAGGGTGTTGTTATATTTGTCCATAGCAGAAAAACTAAAGTCACACAAATGATAGCATTTATTAATTATATGTAATGTGTGTTATAGAAATATTTGCATATATTTCAATTGTTTAATCTAATATGTAGCATAAAAAATATTCTGCATGTATTCCAATTATTTCAATACAGTGATGCCTTGGTTAATAAACTTAATTCGTTCCACAGTCTGGAAAAGAATATTGTATGGCTATTTTATGCATCTTTGCGTGAGAATTAAGGTATGGAAAAATACAACTTAGATGTTCACAAAATAAAAATGAAAAATTAAAAGAACCAGGAATGTAGCTCAGTGCAAAGTCTCAATACCTAAAAGTAAAAATAAAATTTTAAAAACTACCTTTTTGCATTTTTTGCTTAATAATGTTAAGATTATATTTACTTAAAATATTTTGATTTTGTGAACTTCAAGTTTTTCATTATTTTTGATTAACAAGACTGAATCTGACACTCTTTCCAATAAAATATGACTTGCTTCTTTAAGATCTGTTTACCAAAGCCTTTGTCTGTATGTACAATTTGTACCAAAGCCCTGTTGTATGTGATACCAGGAATTTCATTTTCTTTTACTACAGAATTCAAATCCAGAAATTTACCAAAAACTTGGAGCTTCAAGTAATAAGAAGAATGTCTAATTTACTTGTCAGGAAAAAAATATGGAAATTTTGTTAAGGTAAACAATATTTATTATTTTGAAAATTATTTGTGATGTTATTAACCTAACAATAGGAAATATATTGAGACTGGGCTTTAACTTGTCAAAGGTTTTACTTTTAGAAAGATCTCAGTGAATTTTCTCAAAATAATAAAAAAGTTGATTGCAAAGAATAATGAACATGTGCAGGTGCTAAATTTCACACTGTCTTTTCAAATTCTGTAGCATATTTGAGCTTCCACTTTTTTTCCTAAGGACACTTTGGTTAACATTCATTAACCGTACCCTGCTGATAGCCAGAAATAAATTTAATAGGAGCTGAGCTACATGGAATTTATCAGAGTAAAAATCGACTCACACTAATGATGCAGTCATCTTCCTCCAACTCTTTTTCTTATTAAAAACATGTTACCTGATAAGAATGAATATTTAAATGCTCTTCAAATCCTTTGCATGTAGCATTGAATACAAAAGATAAGCTCAAATAAGTATTGGTCCCATACTTAAATATTTGAAAGAAATATGAGTGTATGAAAAACTGAGAGAGAATAGTGTATAGATAGATGGCTTCACATGTACGTATATATGCATACATGTACACGTACAGATGTGTGTGTAGTCACAAAAACATTTGTAATACTGATCTACTGAACTCAAGTCATGAGCTCTGGATTTCTAAAATCTGATATTCATAATCTTATACTGGACAAGCTAATTCACACAAGGAAAAATATTATTTTAAAAATTGTCTCAATAATAATCTATGACTTTTTACCTTTGTAGGTTCCATAGTGCTGTTTATCAATTCTGTCAAAGCAATTTCAATTCCCACATACACTGGAGATCTTATCAGATGTTTTGTTTAATCATTAAAGTGCCTTTAAACCTCACATTATTCTTTATTTCTATCTATATAATTTCCTTATCTGTCCTCCTGCTGTCAGAAATTCAGCTGTATATACTTTATCCAGTTCTAAACTACTTTATTTTGTCCTGTTTCTCAACAGAAATCACAAAGTTCTGGAGCATAAAATGATGACACTTCTTTGATGTGTGACTTCTTCTTTTCAATGCAAGCACATATGTTGTCTTCTCATTACTAGCAGCCGTTCACAAGCCACAGCAATCTAGCTTCTAACTCAGTGCTCCTGGCAAAGAAACCCAGGATCTAACTGCCCACCTCGGTGGAATTGTTGTTTATTTATCTCATCTGACCTTTTGGACCTCATTGTGCGTCTTTCTCTTCAATGTCAATATCTTTATAATATAACTTTGAAACAACTGTTTTGCAGCTTGGTATGGTGGTGAACGCCTTGGGATCCTTGCATGCTGGGAGGCCCAGGTAGGAGGATTCAAAGTTCAAGCACAGTCTGAACAACATAGCATCTTGGTGAGATCCTGTCTCAATATTTTAAAAATTAATAAAAAGGCTCAGGTTGTAGCTTAATGGGAAGGTCCTGGGTTCAATCACCATTTACACACACACTCACACACACACACACACACACCTTTTCAGTAATAGCAATTCTCTTCAGATTTTTGTACAACCTTTTAAAAATAACCACTGAATCTCTTCTTCTAACTCATACTATTCATATTGAATATGGAATAATTTATTAAATATCTGCTCTATGTTTCCCTAAAGCAACTCAAGTGCATGTTTTTTGAAATTCAGTGGATCACATTTTCTGGGTCTGTTCTTGAGCACTTGTTTTGGGTAACTTTTATTCCCAAACCAAAATGCAAAAACCATAAGAGATCATTCTCCTGTTGATCACCTTCCCCATCATGTATCAAAACTACGCAATATTTCCTTATACTTAAACTCAATCTACTGTGTTAATCCAATAATTTCCTTTTATTTTGCAGCTTCTTACTCCCAATCCTTCCTTCTCCTTTCAATATATTGTTTCTATTTCTCAAAAATTGATTCCTCTAAAATTCAAATCTTTTCTTGCCTTTCTGACTTCCAATGTTTTATGTCTTTAATTATTTACAAGGTAGAAGTGAAGTTCCTTAGCCAGTTTACAAAACCCTTCCTGGTATGGTCCCTATCTAAATCTCTTCCCTCATCTCCTTCGACCTTAATTTATAATGTAATAGAGGAGACATGTGTGTCTCCATCCTTTATGAATGATGATTCTTTTAGAAATATTCACACAAGCATGCACATACACACTTTGTTCCCTTGAAAAACTTCTAAACTGCCTTGCATGGATAATCAAAAGCTTCTTTGTCTGCACACATAATCACTACCACATTTGTGATGGGCTCTACACAGAACATTGCTCTTACTACCTAATTTACCATGTTGAGTCACCATGTGTTTGTGCTCATATTACTTGGCTTACTTTATTGCTCTAAATGCTGTTTCATGAAAGAGTATCACACATTTCCATCTATCCCCTGTACCTGTAATGTAGGAACTTAAAATCTGAATGGCCATTTACCATTGTAAAGACTGATGTGCTTTGCTAGTAGAAATGAAACAAGCCATCACCAAAATATAGCTAATAAAATTCCATGGCAAATTATAGACACAAGGGCTGGGGATATAGCTCAGCAGCACATGCGACTGCCTGGCAGTGAGGTCCTGAGTTTGATTCCTGGTACCAAAAACTAAAAAATAAAATAAATAAAATTACAGACACACTACAAAGAGTGCTTTTCCCTTCTCTGATTAGCATGTGGGCAATCTCCTAGTTTGGTTCTGTCATATGCCCATGACTAAAATATCACAGCACATTATCTTTAAATTAAAATCTACTGACAGTAGATGACTGTGAAAACAGACAATACTCGTTTCATTTAAAGATTACATTCAAAAGTTTTGTTAAATTGAGCCATTTGAAATTCAAATGTCCTTTTTCCTGTGGACTGTTGCTCATTTATGTAAACCAGTCAGAAAGATAGTTCTACTCACAAAAAGACTTGGGTTTCATGGTGAATTCTAGTTCAATTGCACGGTATTAATCTGTTACAGCTATATTAAAAAGAATATATTTTTCCCTTCTGAAGACTGTGATCCTCTCTTCTCTCTGACATGAGGTTTAATCAGAAGGTTAGATCTCTGGAAGGGAGTATGATTTGCTTTAAAGATTTCTATATTCTCACAGACTGCCTATATTTTTTTGTAATTGATAATTGCTTCATGTCGTTGAAAAGTTCTACCTTATTAAAACTCATGAGATTTACAATCCCATTAAAATCTACATGTTGGGGTAGGTAGTGCAGTGAAAACACAGCGATCTATGATGCCTCCTAGGTTTTAAGGGCATTAGAAAAATGGGAGACTCAGTGTGCCCACCTGGCTTAACACAGACAGTACAGGATATGAGTAATAAGTGAGGTTCTGCAAACTGAGCTGAGGATATTTCATATGGGCTCTCAAATGTCAAGCTGCGAATGTTACCCTTAAATTGGATTCATTAAGATAGTACTGAAACTGTGCAGATGAACTTTGGGAAGCTTAATTAGCAAGTAGTGGGTTTGAAAGTAGAAAAGGAAGGATGACTACTAGAGAATTGTAATAGTTAAAATCCCTTGACATAAAATTAAGGAACAATGATCAAACATCTCCAATATAGGAACCAAGGCCCACCAGGCCAAAAAAAAAAAAAAAAAAAAAAAAAAACTGCTGTGAATTTTCAGATATTATGGATTCATTAAATGGAGTATCACTACCCTTAAAACATCAGTACTTAGAAGAATTACTACATTGAAATTATTCCACAAAGCTCAAATATTACACATCATGCAATTCTACACTAAGCATCTAACAGAAAATAAAGATGATTTGAGAGGATATCTTTTCTTATGCTGTCAAAATGATGCATAATTAGGGTGCACAGAAATATGTACCATGAGACTGACAATTTCTTGAAAAGATGTGTGATTTCACCTGTCAGGTGCACACAAATCAGAAGTAGCTGTATAAAATATTAAGATATGTCAACTTTAAAAGTCAAAAATTAATACTTTTGAGTAACAAAAGTCACATTACAAAGAAAATTAAAGTAAAAATTATGAAAATAACATTGCTTAAAGAAATCCATTTGTTGTGTATATTGAGACTACATCTCATTTTTCTCTGGCAGCTTTATAAGAAATATTCAGCCCAATGTAGAAATGTGATAAATATAAATTTAGTGACAATCTATCTGTTACCACTCTTTGGCATTTCTCTTCTTCACATCTGAAGAAATTCAAGTCTGTTCAGTTTATGGCATATGTCCATTTCCATCATGAGAAAGAAGAAATTGGGTATATTATTCTTCTTTCTATGCACATACACAAATGCACATAAAAATATCTCCAATATATGTATATAAAAACTTTAAAATACCTAAAAATAAATATTTTAAAACCTAAATGAAAAATGTTGAAATTTTTCAAAAGAAATGTCTTTTAACAGAGCAAACTAGCTAGATGCTGTCTATCACCTTACCAGTTGAAATTGTTGTTTACAAATTGAAAGCTATGCAATTTTGGATGGTGAATGTTTATAAACTGTAACATGTAAACACATGAACTTCCAATAATTTTCCTTCCAGGCCCATAAGCAGACACTCAAGCCATCCATGCAGAATTACATCCTCATCCCAGCCACCTTTCCTTTTCCATTGAGTAAGGCATGCTACTTACAGCACTGCCTCACGGAATGACTTTTCTTTGCTGTTTTTCAAAATCACTCCCGACTGAGACTATCATGCAGCTGGCATCCATTCCTACCACTGTCCTTCATAGAGAGCCTGCCTGGCCTGTGAATCACCAAGCGTGCATTTTCCCTCCTGTTCACCACTGGCAGTACTCGTAGTCCTCCTCCTCCATGTGGTAATAGGTGATAACCAGCCAGATGCAAATGCAGTGGATGACAGGGGAGTCTGTGCCCCTTGCTGCTGCTCATTCCACTTATCTATGCACAGAATCCCTGCTCTATCAGAGACAGACAATTTTTATACAGATGAAAGGCTTGTGAGTCTATGCATGTTTATGACATGGAGAGTAGGATGTAATCCAGATCTTCCCCAGGGCTCTGAAGCCTTATTCACTTGATAGCCTATATTCATCTGTCTCAAAATAACAGAAGACCTGCAAGAAACCAAAATTTATTTCTAAAAAATATGCACAAGTCTCTGTTGAAAATGGGTTGGCTTTGTTCCAGAATCCTAGAGTAAATCATTGTGATTTTCTCACAAGAGCTTGACAAATGTTATGCACTCCACATAGTTTAAACACTGACGCACGTAACACTGTAAGGAGTGATGGATCCGATGACCCTGAAGCAAGACAGCTCACCACTGTTGCTGAGCCCTTTGTGCTCCAAGTCCCAGACCAATCTGTAGCTTTCTATGCTATCCACTCTATCAGACTGGAGCAGTATTCCTACATATGGTCTAGATTGCCCCAGTAACTCAAGGAGACATAACAGGAGCTACGTTTTATTCATTATGGTCAAGGATTAAGATACACTGGCTCCTAAGAAACTGACTGGAGTGGCAGGTCAGTGACTCTTCACATCCTCTGGAACATATGTAGCATGGGCTAAGCTCTAATGATGGAGATTACCTGCCTCTTGCTCATCCTGTCCAAAAGAGATGATGTCATTGTTTTGTGGATCAGTGTGTTATCCTGTGGGATGTCCATGCAGTGGTACAGAGCTCTTCAGAATACATCATGTCAGAGAGAGCAGAAGAGTTGACATATCACCAGTGAAGACCTGTCAATGAATGCTATAATACACTTTAAATTTATATAAATCATTCCTGAAGCTTATTGCATTCTTATACCCAAGGGCTTGTTTATCTGCAACAATCCTCCGTCTATCACCAGAGCTGTAATTGGTGCCTTCGTTTGGCTAGTCTGCAGAGATCCTCAGCTGTTTTTATACTCTAAGTAGTTTTCCTAGAAATCACACTCTTCCATCAATTATATGACAGAGACTATCATTCACCCACACTCAGCTTTTGCTGACGGAGTATTTGCCATCCTTCCTCTTCCACCTCACAGAATGCAATGTTAATTTTACTTACTTTCTTGAATTATCCACTTGGTAGATTCTCTAAATTATCTACTTGGTATTTTCCAAGACCTCCCACAAAGCCCAAGTACACAGAACCAAATTCATCCCAACTGCGAAATATGTCAAATATTATATGGAAGGACTGCAGAGGTGATGGCTGAGAGGGTGCATGTACTAAAACATACAAGTGTGAGCTAGAACTCAGCCAAAACTCCATGCCCTGCCTGTGCATAGCCTTCATTCTGAGACTGGGACCCCAAGGCCACTTTGACCCTGTGCAGCAGTGCCATTTCATGCCTTAAATTCAATACCAAATGTGTGAACATCACTTTTCTCAGAGTGCCTCAGTAAATGTCCTTAGGTTCCTTTGGACAAGGACTGAAAGAATCATTGCCATATTTATTCATTATAGTGCCACAAGTTCTTCACATGAGGAGTTCAGCAGCAAGGTCAATCTATAGACTTCGGGTTTAAAATTTAGCTTAGGGCTAGAATCTAAGCAAAAAGAATTGCAGTGGACCACGTTTAGAGTTTAATTCCATTCTTGCTTTTTCTGGGTACAGAACTGAAGTACCCACCCTGTTCTGTTGCCCTTCTATTTTATTTTCAACACTCTTTGCTATGAACCATATGCACATTTCCTTGTGGGGCAATGCCTTTGTCCACTGCTCCTACTTCTCTTACAGTAACTGTAGTTTTATGGCCTAATTTGGAGCTAAGTGTTGCCACCTGGCTCCTTTATTTCAGAGCCCAGTCATTCTGATGGCTGTTAAGGAGCTCAGTGCTGTGACCAACTACTCCCACTTCTAATGCTTGTGTGCAGACAAAATAGCATCATAGGAATGCTGATTATCCTCCTGCCAGCTCAAGGGTCCTGTTGATCTCTGCTGTCTAACATACCACTGTACTTTTTTAGTTTGTGTTTTTGTTATTGTTGGTTTTATTTCATTTACTTTACACATGATCACATATCCACCTTCTACAGTCACTTTATTCCTTATTCTAGACTATGAGAGAAACGCACTTATTTTCATGCTGCTCAGAATGACTGTTGCTTTTTCGTAGTCATCTAAAAAAAATGCCAACAGGAATGGACCCTAACTCCACTTTGCTTTGCCTGGACATTGAATCCTGTGTCCTCAGAAAGTGCCCCAAGATGAATGGACTTTTTTCTGTCCTTTTTTAAATTAATTAACTCCCCTGTTCAAATTACAGTTTCTGGAATAAACAGACTCCTGACTCCTGTGTACAGCAGCCATTTCTTGCAGCTCTTTGGGTATAAAATCTTCCTTCCATGCCATCTGATTGATGACCTGACATCTGGAAAAGGAGCAGGGGCAGCTCCTTAGGAAGTCCCTGCCTGCTGTTGTCATGAGGAGAGGCATCCTCACTATTATACAGATGATGAACTGCCCATGTGCGAGCTATAAGACAAGATCTGAGGGCTGGACAAGATATGCCAGGAAAAGATCCTTGGATCAAAATGGGCTATAATGAAGGGTTTGTCCCAACATTTTAGAGGTAAAAAGTGAGAATTTATGTATCACGTTTCAGGGTTTCAGGTTCTACGTTGCATTGAATTTGGCATAGGAGATCCTTAGCTGAACATTTAACTGTCTCTAGAATCCTGCAACCTTCAATGTGCTGCTTAGCTATGTCTGTTCTTCCATTGCAAGAGGTAAGGAACTCTTATTAGGCTATCAAAAAGCCACTGAGACTCTTACCTCTAGCCTTTAATAGCTGGTTCTCAGGTGCTCATTGTCCATCTGCAAAGATCAAGATATCTTAAAAGTACTCAGCCAACCCCACAGACTTCATAAACGTAGTTTCCTGATTGTTTCAAATGCATGGATTATCTCATGTTCAAGAGCTTTCTTATCAGTTGGGGCATTTTTCAAAGTTACAACTGGTGAACTACTCACCAACTGTATTACTAACTTTTTCCAAGTATGACTGTGCCTCACATATCATTCAGATGGCCTCCTGTTGTCCATCGGTTATTCTCTTGTACACTTTACATGTTAATTTCAGTATTTATTAACAAGAAAACCTCATCTTCTAGTTTGCCTGGGACATCCCTGGATTGACCCATGATTCTAGCATTATTATGAATGATACTCTGAGTCTGATGAATTTCTACATTACATGATAAATTTATAGTCATTCTGCCTCTTATATTTTATATATAGCATTTGCATATACTCTGAGTCATGCTGGTAATAGAGCTATAATTCTTTGAATATTCTAGGCCTATGTAAATCCATAAATCTTCATTTCCTATTTCACAATGAAGATACTAAGTTAGAAAATCTACACAAATTTTTAGATAATATCTAGCTGGTAAAACATAAGAACAGAACACACCACCAACCAGTCTATTTCCACAACTTTTATATTATGATGATTCCTGTTGATGTCTCTTGCCACAGAAAATAGTTCCTTTTTGGATGCTAATTTCTCTAGGTCTTATTTTTTCTCTTAAATGAGGAAGTTGACTATGTAATTTCAAATATTCCATGTCTAAAATTATCTTATTTACAGTAAGAAGCTACCTTTTTGCCAAGATTTTCAAAGCAACTTTGAATTTTATTAAACATAGGAAGAACACACTAACTTCTCTTTTGTTTTCCATGTTTCAAATTATTGTGCATGCAGGTAATCTCATGCACAGATGCAGTATTCAGATGTCTCCTCACTCTATTCTTAAACACAGTTGTAATATAATTTTACAAGTATATTTGATATTTGCATTATGATTCTCCAGTGACATGATGTTTAGCCCTGTTATGTATCAACACAATCGTTTTCCTTCTGTCAGAAATCACATTCTCAAAAAAATTTCCTTATCATTTGCTTAGATGTCTGGACCTAACTATTAATATTTTCCCAAAGTCTGCTTTTATGTTCAACTGCCTTGAACAAATTCAAACATATCATATATTCTATTAATAAATGTTTCCTCACAGTTGTTACAAACCTCCAGTCTCTTGATCCCGAGGCATGTAACTCAGTTCTCTTACTGGAAGAAAATATCTTTCTCCAATCTCATGGGGATTCACTTCTTTTTGTGTATGCTATCTCCTTTTTAGTCCACATATTTAATAAAATATACTTTTGTGTGGTTCAACTTCATGTTATTGGTGTATTAGGTTTCTTCAGAGAAACAGAGTCTGTAGGATATAGGATACATAGACAAAGAGAGAGACAGAGAATTGACTCATGTGTTCACAAAGCTAAAGAAGGTCTCTGCTCTGTTATCTCCAAGCTGCAGACCCACGAAGGCTAGCATTACTATTCAGTTCAAACCTAGAAGCTTGCAAACCAACAGAATCCATCATGTAAGTCTTATTAAAATTATCTTCTCAATGTAACAGTCTTGAGAGTCAGCCAGGGCATCAGTAGTATACACGATCTGGTCTTCTCGGACAAGTTCGGGAGGCATGAACTGCAATCTGGATCTGACCCCTGTGATACTCATCCCAACCTGCTCTGCTTCGCGGCCACCATGAGTAAGCAGCCTTCCTCTGCTGGCCTTTGATGACAATGTTTCTGTCTTGGAACCAGCTGAACAAACTTAACTAAAACTATCAGCTGAACAAACGTGTCCTCTGTTAAGTAGCGGGGGTCAGAGATGGGAAACTGACCAAGACAGTCTTTCTGTGGAGGCAGAAGATTGAAATCCCAGGGAGAAGAGTCATCTGGAGGAATCGGCCAATTCCTCCTTCTTTTACACTTATTGAGTTCAGTAACTGAAATGCTAATTTTTGAAAACACCCCAATATACACATACATTAATCTTTCAAGAATCCTTTTTAGAATTCTTTTTAGAACTTTGTTTCATGCCTTATATTTTCTACATTTCTCTCAATATATAAATAGTCAATTATTTCTGTTTTTAACTCTGAATTATTTCTGCTTTATGTATTTTTTCTTTTATGTTAGTCCATTACAGATTACAGATTCAGCAAGTATCTTTCCTTTTAAGCTCCCTCAAACTAAAGATTCCTAATTTTTCACAAAAATTTATGACCAAGTTACTAAGTAGAGAATTACAATTCTTTGGACTATGGAATAGCATCAATAAATTGTCTTGACTCCTGTTTGTGAGAATTAAATTTGTCAGTGAGTATTCTGCTGATCAAGAGGAGAGCCAAGTATGACAGTCTTATTATATAGACTTTTATGCAATCACCTTATTGTAAATATCCTTTTAAATGAAAATTTTTAAAAAGCAAATATATTTTCTTTTTTTGTTTTACTTATTCAAGTTCTTATTTAAAACTCAAATATAAGCTATTTCAGCTAAGAATATTCAACATAGAAAATAAGAGACATGTTAGCCATTGTTGATTTCCTGCTGTCTTTTTCTGTAATCCTATGTTATTTGCATTGTTTTACTCTTCTCTACTTTGTTATATTTTATTTTGGTTTGCTTTGTTTTGTTTTATTCTCTTTAAATAAAATTTTAAAAAGAATACTCAACATACAAATAAAAGTAAAAAAGAAACCCCAGAATTTATAGATAAAATATAAAGGTGTATGAAAAAGTTATACTATATTATGTTGCAGACTGTGTGTTCATAGGAAACCAATGGTATCACACTTTTGTTTTTCTTTTTGAGACACAAGTTCACTATGCAATTTATGTTGGTCTTGAACTCATTTTGTAGTCCAGAATGGTCTTGACTCTTGGAAGTCTTCCTGCCTCAGCCTCCTGAGTACTGGAATTACAGGCATGTACCACCATGCCTGGATGAATATTGTACTTGATAAAGTAGTCCATGAGAATACAATTGGAGCTTAACACAGTGGTGGTTCTCCCAGGCATGTACTCCCAGTAATTCTCATCTGTCATAATAGTTCCACTTCTTATCTTCAGTCTAATTCAGAAGTAGAATTACCAGATTCCTTCATAATTATACTCAGGAATGCATGATTTCTATTGTATATAGGAAACTACTATGTGTTCCTTCATGATAAGGATGTAGAAAACCCTCATAAGAAATACATAAGCTATTATTTGCTTCTTTATTTTGTGGTAAGGTTATAATACCAAAATGTTTTTCTATTTTCTATTATTTTCATGCTCCAGCCTGAGATCAAAGCTAAACCCTCATAGGAGAAGAGTTCCATCAATATAATCACTTCAAGATTGTTGATGTAGATTTCATTTTCAAGTTTGATTCTCTCCTCATTTTGGATAAAATTCACATGCATCATCATAGGTTGTGTGGTGTGCAATGGGAAGAAGACTATAAAATCAAACAGTTAATTCATTAAGAGGGAGAATGGTTTGAAACATACATAAATCTTTATGAATTGTTCTCCCTTGAACCAGGCGTGGGTTATGGAAATATCAAATTTTATGTAGGTAACAGATTTCATAAGATCAAACCTTATAAATGTCAGCAAACCATTACCTCCATCTTTTCTAATGTACATGGAAATCTTACATAATAGAATGGTTGGAATGATCCAAAGAGCAGTGACTTCCGCTTTAGCAATTTATTGTGAATTTGATACTGTAGTACAAGTTTACTAATTCTACTAGGTTTAATGAAGTATATTTGAGTCCTAAAGGCTCATAGTTTCATCATAGCATAGATAGGGGGTTATTTTGAGATTTTGTCTTACAACCATCAGATTGGTTTCTACCACTGCACACCTAAGGTGCAATACGACAGTGTGTGTTCTCCATTAATATGAGAAGTTAAACTATGTTTGCACTAAACATGTCTCGTATTAATCAAATTATCATATTAAAATCTAGAATCATGGTCCAGGTATGAGTCCACTGAAAATTATAACTACATGAATATAAGTAAACAACAATAAAACTTTTCCTCTTAAATGTCACTATCTATCCATCAGCACTACGCCTCAGAAGACAAGTTAAAAGAACAGTACAATGGTTAATACTGTGAAAGTTCAGGCAATATTACTTAACTAAAAAATATTGTGACACTGAGTTTATCAATACCAATTCTGATACTTGATGATAGCTATAAAAAGTTATTCATGTTGACAACAATCTCTTCCAATAGAAGGGCGAATGACCAAGAATACCTAACAAATAAATGCGTTAAAAATTCTTATTGGCTATAGTCTATTGTAATAGAAATTCTTCAGAAATGTTGATCTTAGATTTTTAAAATAAAGTATTTGCCCAATTTCTACTGTTCTTTGCATTCTAATTTTGTTACCATTTTTTTCTGAGAGTTTAGTTAGGGGAATCAAGCAAACATTTCTTTTTCAGTGATCATTGGTCATTTTCCTCTCACTTTGATATTTAAGGACTATCTGAAAAATGTACATACCTTTCCAAAATAAATGGAAGGATCAATTTATTCTATAGGAAGATGTATCTCATAATAATGGAATATTTTAACAAAGGCTAAAATTACTGTAGTTAGTTTTACCCAAAGTAATCTGAATTTACTATAACAAAGCAAGGTTAATTCATCTACTCTTTTATACATTTGTTTATACCATCCTTAAAAACATTTGATAAAATATATTTTCATCTAACCTAGTTATAATTGCTATACTTAGAATTTTATTATATAGAACCATTGGCTATTAATGATCAGCTCTAGTTAGATGCACAGGAATGTCAAAAATTTTATATTTCTGATTTCCAGTAACTTGGCAACGTGGGAAGACTGCTAGGTCCTCATTTAAAGAAAATTTAAATAAATTTTAAGATATTTATATTCTAACTTTCCATTTAAGAAAAGTAATAATGCAGTCTCTAATCTATAAATCTAGTTGTAGGATTCATTTCATTCTCATTTATGTATTTTCATACATAAAATGTTCTTACAAAAATGCAATGCTAAAATCAGAATATGATGTAGCAAGTGGACAGACGTTTAATTTAGATCTGGTGTTCTACACTGGTTCCACAAATCCTGAGTCACTAACGTCAGTTACACAATTTCAGTTCAGAGATTTTCAGAATAGGCAAATTGGCAGAAATGGATTTAGGTGGAAAACATTTTTCAAATGTCCAAGAACTGAGGAACGTTGAAATGTGAGACAAATGCTGTGAGGTCCCCCTGGGAAGGGGCAGTGTGGATTTGCCATTCAGTTTCTGGGAATGTGGAAACTTTATGGCCATGCCAGAGTTGGGGAGGAAAACAGTTTCCAAATGTGAAATTGTCTGGCAGGCAAGTTTTATTTTTAAAAAGTTTACAAGTCTTGCTTAAAAACTTCAACCATTTAAACCATGCATGGATTAAATAATACATTAATTTGTATTCATTCAACTTTTGATGCTATCCAAAAAAGTTAAAGAGAAGGAAATAGCTAGATAATTCAAGAAAATATTTGCTTTTGACAGACAAAAAAAAAAAAGAACAATAAAGACCATTTGGGTGTCACATTTAAGTACACTGCAGTTTTCTTAATGACTAAGCAATGCAAAGGCATTCTTGGAATAAAAATTGGGATAGAAGAAGCAACAGAAGCCTCAAAAAAGCAACGCAATACCCATGAGCAGTTGTGCCTGTAAATGTCCCATCCATTTGCATGAATGTGTTAGTCTTCTTTTTTCCCATCATACCCATGTAATTTCTCCATTGTAAAAATGAAAACATTTCCAAGTGAACTGAAACATTACTCTCATGAAAACATAATCTTCTAATTTTCCCATCATATGACCCAACTGAATGGAGAACTATGTTTTCAAATGCATCATGCTCATAGGGTCATTTCATTTTTATGTTTTAAAGGAACTGTTCATCTTAATAAGATCACAGGCAATTTTAACACATTTTCTGCTTTAATCCAGTTTACATAAATCATTTCTATTATCTCTCATATTGAAATTTTTAATTTTAAGATATACTAGATACTTCTTAAAATAATTTTCAGTATGGAAAACTAAATCTATGCTTGAATGATAGTAATTTATTTTGATTGTCAAAGAGCCAATTATGATGCACATGTTTAGAAACTATACAAAAACTTGTTCTTAAACGGCTTGGTTTTTCATTTATTATTTCATTTCATCATCTATATTTGGCCCTCTTAACTCTTTCCTTTCTTTTCTTTCTTGCTTCCTTTCTTTCTTCTTTCCTCTATCTCCCCTTTTTCTCCACTCCTCTACTCCCCATCTGTCCATCCTTTCCCCATCTCTCTCCATCTCCCGTTCTCCCTTTCTCTCCTCTCCTCTGTCCTCTTCTCCCTCTGTCCCTCTCTCCTATTTGCTCTTCCCCCTCCCCTCTTCTCCCATCCTCCCCTCTTTGCTCTCTTCTCCTTTTCTCCTCTCTCTCTCTCTGTCTCTCTCTCTCTCTCTCTTTCAACAAACTTTCATTTCAAAACTAACACTGTACCCTGTAGACTTTATCATTCACCTAAGAAGTAGGTATTTCCTTGCTAGACTTAGACTTTATTTTATAAATTGGCATTTAAATATATTCTTCACCATGATTCCTCCTCTAAAATTCTTGCTTTCCCAATCAATGTCATAAATTTATGTCAATAGGTATTCCTAGTGCCACCCTCTGACAATCAGAGTTAGATTTTCAGCACAATTCAACAATCATTTAATCTCTCATCTGCAAATTAACTGTGCAACAGACAGAAATAATACTTCTGCAATTTTCTTAAGATTCTTTCAGGAGATTCTTTTAGTTTCTTAAGATTCTTTTAGTTTTAAAAACTTTATGTTCCTGACTAACAAAAGTTGCTCAAGAGGCTATATGTGAATGTTAATAACCATGATTATGATATTTAAGGATTATCCTTAGATATTTAAGTTTTCACAGAATTAATTAGAAACATGAGCTTCATCAAATAATATAGTTCAATTGAGGTTTCTATGGTATGCCTCTCCAGCTTGTGAATAATCTCAACCGTTTACTCCAAACTGCAATGCTTAGAACACCCATAAGATAGCTTCAGCAAACCTATGCACTAGTTTTAACCAGAAATGCCCCAGAAGGCCACATGATAAAGCCTTAGCCCTAGATTAATGTTATTATGAAGTGGTGGACACTTTTAGCATTTAGGTCTAGAGAGAGCTCTTCTGGTCATTAAGAATGTGCCCTTGAAAGAGATACTGAATCCTGGGGCACTCTTCTGTCTGCCTTTTGCTTCCCAGCTGGCATGAGGTGAGAAGTTTTGCTCTAGCACACACTCCCTGCCATAATTTAATGCCTTACCATAGCCCTGAAAGCAACCAGGCCAAATAATCATGTACTGAGAATTCTAAAAGGATGGATCAAAACAAGCCATTTTTCCTTGTAAAATTATTATCTCAGGTATTTTTTTTTACAATAATGGAAAGCTAACTATACATCTAACATACTACAACAAGTTCCTTTCCAAATATTTCAAGGATCTAGGAGGCACATACATAGCTCACAGAGCTGCTCATTTTATGGATCAAGTTTGCTGGTGCTGTACTGGGATTACACATCTCAAGCCTGACTATTCTGCCCAGAAACACTTGAAATGGCCTGGCTACATCTAATACTCTTTCCCATCAGAGTTGCTGCATGTTGAAGTTAGAGTTCCTCATTAGTGTCCTGAATTGTGACAAAGTGGGAAGGAGACGATCTTAATGTTTTAGTTTCAGAAACTTGCAGTGATGAGAGATATGGTTTTGATTTCTAAGATGTCTTTATTAATGTGGACTCCACAAACTATCTCACAGAGATTTCACCATAATGATAATTCTCCCTGGTCACCTTTAGAAAAAGATCTAAATGCTATTATTAGCACTGCCACTTCATATTTAAGAGAAACACCTCTGGAATTACAGTTGATCATGTTATTGAGGCCAGGACATTGCAGTGTGGAGGCTACTACAGGTAGCCTCCCATTTTGGCCTCTCATTTTCCTCTAGTGCATTCAAAAGTTTGTTTAGGAAATTTTGGGGGGCAATTAATATCCATGTAAGGGATAGTCAGTGGCAAATGTGCTGCAATTGTTGGAAAGAGTGTCATTTTATAAATTAAATTCTTGAGGACTCAGCAACCAGTCCTGTTGAAAGAATCCAAGTCACTGACCCTGTCTCCATATCAGTGGGATCAGGTGACTGAGGGAAATGCCAGCCACACGGTAGAAACCTGATTATAGTGCACACCTTGAACAGACAAGACTGGCAGGATGGAAAATCCAGAATATCAGCCAACAGATGGTGAGTTCGTTGAACCAGCATTTTGCCTAGGGACAAAAGCACACAGAATAGAAAAAGGCAAGATGGGGCTGCTCCTTCTTTTCCTAATTTTTATTTTATTTTATATTATTTTATTTTATCTTGTTGTATTTTGTTTTATCTTTCTTTTCCTTTTTCTTACTTTTTATTTTCTGTTTTCTTTTTTGCTCTCTTTTCTAAACAGCTGGAGAGAACTCCACAAAATCTAATTCCATCTCCCAAACCCTGAGATCAAGTTCAGAGAATCTCTACTCCTTCATTCTTTCCTCTCCTTCTCTCCAGTTTCTGAAAGCTTGCATGATCATCCCTTGTCCTGCAGCCTGGCTTCTAATCCTTTCCAATTATCTTCGTTTTATGCACTATCCTTCTTAATTTTTCCCACCATAGGGTCAACGCTCTACTGGGGAAGTGCATTGCATACAAGCTCCTAATTTATGATCAATTCCATTATATAACTATAGATTTTTTTCCTATGGTGTAAAGTACAAAATGAATAATTGCCACAGTTTGTCAGTTTGTAAACTGTGCTTGATGTCATTGATATTGCTAATTATATTACATTAGCTTGATGGCATATCTGTTGCAATCAGTTATTTTCCCTTCTGTAACAATGCAGTAGTGTAACAATGTAATAACTTCACCACAGCCCAACACAAAAGGACTGAGGAATGAACCAAACAGATACCAACCTCCCACTCTTCATTAATTGAGAAGGCAGGATAGTGGGATAGATGCACATCAAAAAAACTCCTTTACACAGATGAAATTCTTGGAGAACAGACTTTTCCTGGAGAGGTCTTGACACTAGTAGTAAGCTACCTACTATAAAACTTACAAGAATCAACACAGGAAAAAGAAACTTGAAATAGAAATGAGAGAATGCAGAAGCAAAATGCAACCTCAGATGTCCAGTCCACTCAGAACAAGTCCAGGATACAATGAAATAGAGAAAAAGGGAAAACACACAGAGACATTTCTGAAATGATAGGAATTGAAGTAAACAAATAAATCTATGAGGCTACAGAGGATATCAGTCTAGAAATAATCTCTCAGGTAAAAAAGAAGTCAACATTTATAAAAGAATTATTCAGGAAATCTACAGTAGAGATAGATAAAAAATAGATACTGATAAGAAGATAGAAATAATGAATGATCAATATAGGAAAGAAATACAATGCATGAAATGGATTCAAACAAATACCCAGGAAATTTAAAATTTCACTGAAAGGTGGCAAAACTGATTGAATGAATTATAATTGAGGAGACAGATTTTCAGATCTTGAAGATAGAATCTCGGCTAGCAATCGTGAAAGGAAAGATTTCTTGAAAATAATAAAAGATCAGGAAATAACTACTCAACAGCTGCAAGATGACATAAAGACAAATAATATGGGAATAATTGGTGTTAATGAAAATTCAGGTGCCAACACAAATGAATAAAAATTTGCAGAAATAATAGCTAAAAATTTAAAAAAAAAAAACATGGAACAAAATCTGACAAACAGCTAAGTGAGGCTTATAGTACTCCAAATAGCTATGACCAAAATAAATCCATAACCATATAGATAGTAATCAAGATTCCAGAAATTCAGCATAAAAACATAATATTAAAAGCTGTTATAGAAACACCTATACGGAAAAGTAAATTAAATCACAGTCAACTTCCCAACACAAACTTTTAAATCAAGAAGAGATTACAAGTCTTGAAAGAAAACAACTTTCAGTCCACATAGATATACTCTGTAAAACTATCTTTCAAAATTAATGTACAAATAAGATACTTCCATCACAAAGAACGGTAAAGAAATTCATGACCCAGTTATTGAACTGGGATCACCTCTTATTAAAAATTTTCTACATGTTAAAAGAAATCTCCAGCGTAGTGAAAGAAAACACACAAACTGGGAAAAAATCTTAGTGAACTCTCCTTCAGACAAAGGACTTCTGTCTAAAACATATAAAGAATTAAAAAAATCAGACCCCCAAAATTAAAGATTCAATCCAAAAATAGGCATCTGAGATGAATACACAATTCTCAGATGAAGAAATACAAATGGCAAATAAATATGAAAAAATGTTCATCATCATTGGTCATTAGAGAAATGCAAATTAAAACCACACTGAGATTCCATCTCATTCCTGAAAGAATGGCCAGGATCAGGAAAACCACCAACAAAAAATGCTGGAGAGGCTGTGGGGAAAAAGGAACTCTCCTGCACTGTTGGTGGGAAGTGCAACAAATGTGGAGGTCAGTCTGGAGATTTCTCAAAAATCTGGGATTGGAAGTCCCATTTGTTCCAGCTATTCCACTTCTAAGCATATTCCCAGAAGAAGTGAAAACATCATAGCACAGTAATCCATGTGCACCCAGGTTTATAGCAGCACAATTTGCAATAGCCATGTCTTGGAAACAACCTAAGTGTCCATCAACTGAGGAATGGAGAAAAACGCAGTATTTTTATACAATGAGGTACTACTCAGCTATAAAGAAGGATCATATTGAGATATTTATAAGTAAATGGGTGCAGCTTGAGACCATACTCATAAGTGAAATAAATCAAACTCACATGTATGAATACCGAATAGTTTCCCTAGTGTAAGAAATGATAACCATACATAAAAGTATGTGGTAGTCATGATTCCCCATTATACTTCTTTGAAGCCTTACATAGTTTTCACTCATTAATTGGAATGGTTTTATTCTGGGCTGTTTGATATTATTGTCTGTGATGATATGAACTGTCTCCATTGCTTTTATCATGTTGTATCTTGTTGGTTTTTATTATAGGTGATAGTATAAACAAATCTTTATAGGCAAAGAGATAATATAGAAACCATTGTTCATTTTCTGTTAGCTGGTTCTAAATACTCTGTAATACTTTCATCCTCTTGAGTGGTTTCATAGTTTTGATATGTTTGATGCTATAGTATATGAAGTTATACTCAAATATTTCAAGGAAAGAGACACTATGGTAACTACTATTAAGTCAGGTTACCTTGTGGTGAAACACTATGTTGCTTGAGTTGTTCTGTTCTGACCTGTGATGTTATGTTATTATGTCCTCTTTTATCTCTATCTCCCCTTTTATAAAATTTATTTTTATTATTTTTTAATTAAGGGAAACTTTTTTTTAAATTAGCAGGATATATTATAGTAACTCTTTTGACTTCCTATTAATTTGATTTGAAGCCCTGTGTTGCTCTCACCATCTTGTTTTGACTGATTTTACTCTATTCTGTTCTGTTTGATAGTATCAAGTTTGGGGCTATAGGCAACTACTTTGAAGGCAATAAAATTCACTCTGATGCCTATTCTGGTTTGACTACTATCTTCTTTTGAATTCCAGTAATATCTCCAATGTTTAAGTTTTATTGGTTTTGTTCTGTACTGTTTTGTTCAATTTTATTATACCTGATGATATAGGCAATTCTTTTTAAGGTAACAAGAGACATTGTCGTAAACATTGTTGATTACCTTGTATTGTTTTTACATCATGTATTATGTCCATCCTTTGTTTTGACTGACTGCTTTGTTTTGTGACATTTGGTTTTATTCTCTTCCAAAAAAAAAAAAAAAGTAATAAGAACTGTGGGAGTAATAAAACACAAAATGTGTAAATGTTATTTTAAAAAAGAGAGGAAAAGAAAGTGCTCTAAAGGATACAACTGCAAGTGTATTTAGGTGTGTAACATAGATGACCATATTACTGTTTTTGTTGGATCATTGAACACAACTATTTGCAGTCTCAGTGTCTGAATATCCACTTTATATGCCTTAATTTTGTTACTTGAACAACTATTTCTAGGATGACAATATGTAATCTATTAACTAGTGATTTCTTATTGTTTTCTTTTCTTTCTTTTTTTTTTTTTTTAATTCTGCATTACTTGTACTCTCTTACTGTTTTGGTTTTGTTCCCTTAAATAAAATTAAAAAAAAAAAAAAGAAATTCATGACCACAAATAATACTGTAGTATACTCTAGATAGAAATAAAAATGACCACAATTCCAAGAACAACATCAGAGAGATACTAGCAGTCAAGGCAAGTAACTAAACAGAGGATAAAAGTAGGAAGCCAACAGCAGGAAAATAACCCGAAAAGACAAAGCAATATTTACTGGTTTTAACCATTAGTTTAAATGACCTCAAGTCACCAATCAAAAGAATCAAACTGGCAGAATGATCAAGAACCAAGATCTAACAATGTGCTGTATACAAGAAGCACATTTAACTCAAAAATAAATTGAAAGAGTAAAAGAAAACAATATTGATGTGAAACAACATTCCATGGGACAACAATCCAGAAAAAAGCAAGCTAGCTATTCTGATTGCAGATAATGTGAACTTGAAACTGAGAACGATTGAAAAAGATAAAGCCACTGCATACTTGTAGTGGAAAACTTCAAGAAGAAGAGGTGATAAACAAAAATACGTATGCACTAAACACGAGACCATAGAACTATATAAGTCAAATATTAACAGACATGAAAAATCAAATAAGCAATAGCACTGTTATGATGGGGAGGCTTAATACCCTATTGTCATTAAGAGACAGATCAACTAGACAAAAAATCTGCAGAGACATAAAAGAACTGAATCAAACCTGTGAACAAATGGATTTAACAGCCATTTACAGAGGTTCTACCCAACAACATCAGAATGCACATTCTTTTCAGCTGCATGTGGGATGTTCTCTACAACAGACAATATATTAGCCTACAGAATATGCTTAAGTAAATGCAAGGGGATTCCTATTTATATTATCTGAACGTACTGCAAACAAATCACGAATCAATGACAAAACAAAATGCAAAACTCCATTAACACACAGAAATTAAATAACATCATCCTGAACAATCAATGGATCAATAGACGAAGTTAACAGTATTTATGATCAAATGAAAATGTAGATACAATATACTAGAACCTGTGGGACACAATGAAAGCAATCCTAAGAGGAAAATTTATAGCAGTGAATTCTCATATCAGGAAAACAGAACGAGCACAAATAAAAACTCTAATGCTGCACCTCAAGCTTCTAGGAAAACAAGAGCAAGTCAAACCCAAAGCTCATAGAAGGGAGGAAATTATAAAGATCAGAGCAGAAATCAACACAATTGAGACCAAGAAAACAATATAAACAGTTAATGAACAAAGTTTCTTCTTTGAAAACACAAATAAAATTGATAAGCACCTTGCCTACCTTACCCAATAAGGAAAAGAAAAAGTTCAAATTCATGCTATGAGCAATGAAAAGTTCTGTGGAAATTGAGAAGATCATCAATACCTACTTTGAAAATCTTTACTTGCAAAGGATAGAAAACAAGTAAGAAAAAGAAAGATTCCTAGAAATTCATGAATTACCAAAATTGAATCAAGAAAATATAAAAATTCTAAATAACTCAATATCAGTCAATGAAATTGAAAACATAATTTAAAACTTACCAACACAGAAAAACCCAGATCCCGGTGGAGTTATAGCTGAATTCTACAAGAAATTTAGAGAAGACTAAATGCCAAAACTGCTCAAATGCTCTAAAGATATTGAAAGGAAATTCCTAAAGGCAAACATTATTCTGATATCAAAACCAAATTCCTAATGCATTCCTGGAGGCAAGTATTCTGATATCAAAACCAGAGAAAAATTCAACCAAAAGGGAGAACTACAGTCAATCTCCCTAATGGACACAGATGAAAAAATGCTCAATGAGATAATAGCAAACAGAGTGCAGCAAATTTTCAAGATCATATACCATGACAAAGCAGGATTCAACCAAGGGATGTTGAGATTATTCAACATATCCAGATCAACAAATGTAATATACCTCATCAACAGAGCCAAAGATAAAAACCACATAATCCTCTCAATAGATGCAGAAAAAGCTTTTGATAAAGTCCAACAAACATTCATGTTTAAAAAAAAAAACCTACAGAAAATCAGAATAGATGTTGTTTCCCTCTATCTGATAGAATCTATAATAAACCAACAGCCAATGTTATACCAAATGGAAAACAATCCTGAAAGTTTTCAATCTAAAACCAAGAAAAAGACAAATTGTACATTACCACCACTCCTATTCAATATAAGTCTGTGAACATTAGCCAAAGGAATTAGACAAGAGGGAGAAATAAAAGGATTAAGAATAAGGAAAGAAATAAGTTAAATTACCATTATTTGCAGATGACAAGATACTCCACGTAGAAAACTCCACCAAAAGGCTTTTAGATTTAATAACCAAAGTCACTAGTATAAGTGAATTAAGAAGTTAGCACTCAAAAATCAATAGCAATTCCTATAGAAAGCCAACAAACTCACTGCGAGAGAAATTAGGGAAACCATACCCTTCACAAAAACATCCTCAAAAATGAAATACTTAGGAATCGATCTAACAAAGGAAATAAAAGATCTGTATCTTGAAAATTACAGTTCTCTGACAAAGGAGATCAAAGAGAATTATCAGAAAAATAAAAAGATATCCCTTGCTCATGGAGAGGAAGAACAATCATTGTGAAACTAGCCAGACTCCTAAAAGTGTTATACATATTTAATGCAATCCCAACAAAATACTATTAGCATACCTTGCAGATCTAGAGAAAACACTGCTAAAATTTATTGAACCTACAATAACTAAGGCCGTCCTAGGCAATAAAGGCAAGGTAGGAGGCATCACAATCCCTAACTTGTAATTATTCTACAAAACTACTGTGATAAAACCAGCATGGTACTAGAAAACAAAAACAAACAAACAAAAAACAGACCCGAGAGTCAGTGGATCAGATTATAAGATGCAGACACAAATAAAAACATACTCACCTTTTGGGAGTGGCCAAGCTAGTGACTGTTCCCTAGTTCAGAGCTGAGAGCATGAAGCACCTGAGGGACACCCTAAGGGCACTGGAGCACCCAGGGAAAACAGGTGCTCCAGCCACACAAACACAGGACGTAAGAGGTGAGCTACGTTAGCAAAGATGTGTCACACGACAAAGGCATAAGTAAATGAATTACAAAAGTTGTATAGTTTCTTTCTTCCCGTCATGAAGGAGGATGCCACCTGACTTCAGCTTTCTATATGTTTTCTCTTACATTGTTTCTCCATCCTGTCACTTTACTAGTCTCCGTGAACTTTGAGAGCTGCTTAGGATACAGCACTCATTCACCTTATCTTTGACAAAGGGGCCAACTATGTTTACTGGAAGCATGATATCCTCTTTAATAAATGCTGCTGGAAAAACTGGCTTTCCAGGGGCTGGGGATTTAGCTCAGCGGCATAAGTGCCCGCCTTGTAAGCAGGCAGTTGTGAGCTCGATCCCTGGTACCGATAAAAAGGAAAAAGACAAAAAAAAAAAACAAACAAACAAACAAACAAACAACAAAAAAAAACAAAAAACAAAACAAAAAAAAACACCCTGGCTTTCCACCTTGCCAAAGACTAAAACTAGATCCATGTTTATCAGCATGCACTAAAGCCACCATGGATCAAAGAATACTAAAAAAGAAACATTGAATCTAGTGGAAAAGAAAGTTAGTAGAAATCTAGAAGACATAGGGGTAGGCAAAGAGTTCATGAACAAAGCCAAATTGCACAGGAAGTATTCAAACAATCAGCAACCAGAATCTCATCCTATATCTTACAATATGAGAAACTTCTTTGAAGAAAAGGATAAGCAACACATTTGTCATTGTTAATACTCTATTATCTTGTTTTGAATTTTTGTATCTTTTTATTTTATTCTATTTGAAATAAAAAATTAAAATCTTCCTTTTATCCTGAAATACACACTCAACAGATTATATATATTTTAATTTATTGTGGGTAAATTCTTTTGACATAGTAGTTTTGTGCAGAACCAATTTTCTGGCAAAAACTTTTATATAAAGTAGTCTTGCTCTCATGTTTAAGAGATTTGTTATTTTTGTTTAATATGTTCTTTCTGTATCATTAATTTTCACAGTGTGCTGCATTTTTCCACTATATAGAGTCGCTAAAGTGCTCTACTTTTTCTGGCACAACAGTTCATACAATGAATATAAAAGAGGCATGCATTTAAGGGTATAGAATTGTCAGAGAATCATAAATACAGTTACATTTAAAACTATTTTCATATCTTCAAAATAACTAGCTGTATTTCATTTGAAATATGAATGATGAAATTAAGTAAATGCATATTACAATGTACACTCTGAAGCTTGTATATCCACTGCCTGGATAGCAAAAATTAATTTGACTGATTTTGCCTCTTATCACAAAGGCAGAAGCACACTGATAGTAGAATATGTTAAATTTGTAAAGGCAAACATACTCCATACTTAGAAGTTCTTTGGCCCACACACCCAGGAGACATAACAGTCTATTAGGTTTGAACAAAGCTTGGAATAAGAAAGAGCTTTGCGGCATGACTTGGCTACAGTTCAAGCAACCCTCAGCATGGCCACAATGTCTGGCAGACTCTCTGGAATTGGTGAGACTATCTTAGTGGTGAAAAAAATGCA
Organism: Cavia porcellus; assembly: GCF_034190915.1. NCBI lineage: Eukaryota > Metazoa > Chordata > Mammalia > Rodentia > Caviidae > Cavia > Cavia porcellus. The sequence continues at coordinate 32,876,187 of NW_026947497.1, forward strand.
AGTGTGTTATTTATAGCAACGCCCATGAGACATTTGCAGTGCAGTCACTTGGAGTTTGCATACAAAACCATGTCATCTGCAACTGGCAGTTGTATACATTTTTAATAAACAACTTCTAGAGTGGCATTGAGCCTTAGTATGAAGAAAAAGCTATCTATGGGGGAACAACTGAACACATATTCAAAAATGCTATTAAGAGGCTGCATTTTGCCAGATCTGCACAGTCATAAAATGAGAAAGGGCCAGCAACATCTATTGTGAATGGGACATGAGGGACAGGTCTAAGAGGGACAATAGAAAATGAGTGTCCCAAAGAACAGGTCATGAATCCCCACGCCATCTATCCTGACTCTGCCTTTGTCTGTCTCTCAAAGGTAGCAAAAATGGAAAGCACAATGTTCCAACAGGATATGTTCCTGTGAGCCAAGTTTGATTTAGCCAAATTTACCCTAATTTTCTATCAGTAACAGATACCAGATCAAACTCACAACAGTGACTTATTTTCATGGGTACAGAGTTTATGCTTTGGTTGTCTTTCCGTCCTCAATTTTATATTTTGTCTGCACAGCTTCGACTAGATTTTGAAACTAGAAGTAGGTTAAAGAAGCTGGTCCCACCGTATAAAGCACTGGCTTTCTACTGGACTTTTCATCCTTTCTCTTGCAAGTTTTAAAATCCAGCCAATTCTGACAGAGCGACCACATCAACAACACTGGAAGGCCCACTTCTCCACATCCATCCCTGCTTCTTTATACTTAGCCCTCCAAATCCTGACCACCCTGGACACAGACTTTTGCTTCCAAATACTCAGCAACTTCAGGTTTTCAGCAAGATTTTCTGTTGCTTGTCTGTAACTTTTTTTTCCTTTCTCCTTTGTTCTTCTCACACAGAAATAAACATTGGCAAATATTCTAAAAAGAATAGTTTATAGAACGCTTTCTTTGTGCCTCCATTCTCTAGACAATCTTTGGCCTCCCCAGCCCTAGCTGTCTGCACAGGTTACTAATTTCTTCAAACAGAATGTTTCTGATACTTTCCTCGTATTTTTTTTTTTTCAGTGGTTGGGGAGCATCATGGTGCCACATGATAATTCTTTCTGGCTCAAGTTATGAATATATACTGTATATGTATTAATAAACCTTGAAATGACAATGAGATTTGTAACTTTTACAATACCCTCAATTTCAGAGTCCAGTTACCTAATAAAATATTTCCTAGAAGCATCTTACAGTTTATGCTCATATGTGGGAAATCAGAATCACTTTAATCCAAGCAAAATGATAATAGAAAGGTGTTGAGTCATATGTGAAATGAAATATTTATCTATAATTCTTTCATGAGCAAATGTATCTCACTATGATCTAAACTACTACTAAAGGTAATAGTATAATTTATTAAGAAACTGAGTACAGTACATTTAAACTCACCAAGCTTATTTGAGGTCACAAAACTGGTAAGTAAACAAACCAAAAATAGAACCAAAACAATTTAGCTTTAATGTTCAAAGACTACATAACTATATTTTAATACACAAGTAATAATATCAGTATTGAATTTTAATTCAGTTCTAGTTAATGCTAAGAAATTATACAAAAATAGTAAAATGTGAAAATATACTAGAAGCAAATTTTTCCTTGATCTCTTAAAAGAATTGAAAGAAAACTGGAAAAACCTGTCTTATTTTTTCATTGATATTTAGTGCTAATTCTGTATACTATCTAAGATCAACTTATGTATCCATGTCACATCTTGGGAAACAGTATTTTAGGCAATACACTTTACTAAAATTACTTGTATCTTTTCATATTTTCTGAACAGATCAATAGGTAAACAGATTTACTGCAACAAAATACCTATTATAGTTCACAAAAATTTTATGCACAAAAAATGTAGAATAATGAATTCGTACTTTAAACTTTTTTGATGATTACTTAGTTAAATGAATACATTTTCATCTTTGTAGTTTTTTCAAAATTATAAGTTTTGCCAAAATAGAAATATATAAATAAATATTTTAAGAATGAATCTGAATAATGGTGAAAAAATGGTGAGGAAAAGGAGAAGAAAAAGAGAAAATAATAAAAGAAAAGGAAGAAGAAATAAAAGTCACACATATAATCCTAGAATTCTGAGAAACTGAAGTGGAGGTTCACAAATTCAAGTTCAGCCTGGGAAACTTAGTGACTTCGAAAGAACCTGTGTCAAAATATTATTTTTAATGTACAATTAAATTAAATTAAATTAAGCTGAAAAGGCTGTGAAGGAAGAAACAGAAAAAGAAAGAGAAAGGAAGAGAGAGAGAGAGAGAGAGAGACAGAGAGAGAGAGAGACAGAGAGAGACAGAGAGAGTCATACCAGCACACACACATTAAAATCCTGAACACCAAACATGAAATGATGGCTAAGACATGGAACAGTAGGAACTTTCATTCATTGCTGGTGACAATGTAAAATACTACTGCCACTTTAGAAGATATTTCGGTACTTTCTTACAAAAAATGAGCATTTTCTTACTATATAATCCAACAATTAAGCTCCTTTGTATTTACCCAAAAGAGTTGAAAATATGTTTACAGGAAAAAAAAAAAAAGAGGAAGAGAGGGAGGGAGAGAGACAAAGAGAAAGAGAGAGACAGAAATACCTATATATGTATGTTTATTGCGACTTTATTTATAACTGCCTAAACTTGGAAGCTACCAAGACAGTCTTCACTAGATGAATGGGTAAGTGAACTGGTACACTCAAGGGGTAGAATATTCCATGGTTTAAAAAAATGAGTTGTCAACTCATGTGAAGACATGCAGTAACCTTAAATACATAACACTAAATAAAAAATCAATTTAAAACACTACATAATTCATTTACAATCATATGACATTCCATAAAAGGCAAAAGTTGAGTCATTAAAAGGATTTATAACTCCTACAGGTTGTGTGAAACAGCAGAGAAAAGGGAGCGCAGAGAGCATTTTTAAGGCACCGAAAATAATTCGCATGACCATGTGGATGTATGCTATTGGACATTCACCCAAAGCTGTAGAGTTTACAGTGCTAAGCATGATGCCCAATGCAAACTGTGGACTTTAGATGACAAGGATATGTCCATCAGTTGTCACAGAAATACCTCTCTGGTAAGGGATGTTAGCAATGAGGATGCATTTGCAGTGGAAGAGATTTGTGGGAAATCTCTCTGACTCCCTCAAATTTTTCTGTGATTCAAAAACTAATTTACTCAGTAAAGTGTATTTTAGATAGCTTGTTTCATGTATATTTACCTTGAATCACATAAGGTGATTGCAACAGTCAAATAATCAGATAATATATCAGCTTTTCCTTAATGTATTTTGTCAGTCTTTCATGTTGCACCAAAATACATGAATATAAAATCGTATTGTTTTAATGCTGCTAAATTTTGGTGAAGCACATTGATCAATTAATTCATTAATGCATATTTATAACAAATACTGTTTGGTTTATGGGCTGTATTTTATTCATTTCAAAGAAATATTTGGAAATCACCCAGAATGAAGTAAAGCTCCATAGAACAATTTGTCAAATTCTGTTGAGTACTCAAAAAAGACTTTATTCGCACAAATATTTATTGTTCATACCCATTTCTCCTTCACTTAGAAAAACCATGATTAACCAAATGCATTCAAAAAGCTTTTGAGAAAAGTAAAATATCATTAATTCATTTTTGAAAATAATGTTTCTCTCCTACCATGATCTCTTCCACCTTGAAGCTGGCATTTTAGATTATTCACTAAAGGGGGAAATATCTGGCCTAGAATCTGATTCTCAAAGTTTGACATACTGTCAAACAAAACAGTAATTGCCTACCCCTCTCAGAAATATACTGACTTCATTTCCAATTCAAACAAATATGTCAATATATATCCCACTGAAACAACTTTAATGCTCAATTTCAATTCTAGGATGCATCAGATAAGTAAAAGTAAGTGAGAAAAATGACAGATACCTAGACAAACAAAGCAAAGGGCAGGAATTTGATGTCCAATAGCATAATGCTGTTTTCTTCTTCAGGCACAATAACTCATTTGACTATAATTAAGCAACAAATTACAGGAACCAAATGAAAATTATTTCAGGAAAATATGAAAAGAGGTTTACCTTTCTTTTGCAAAGTGCTAACAGGGTAATTAGGAAAACGAAAGTGTGAAAACAGACCATACATGAATGTATCTGAAATGAGACTGAAATCAGAAGCTAATTTCCTTACAAATTAGGTGCACCCATTTGATCAGTATTCTTGACTTCCCAAGGAAAACTCATACTCCAGCTTGATGTTATGGTTCTAAAGATGTTTCATATCATGTGTTTCTATTTAAACTGTTTTGAGCAGTTTGTATAATTAATCCAATTGTTTGGGAGAAAATCCTGAATTTCATATCTTATCATCAAGTATTATTTTTCACTTAAAGGAGATTAACCATATATTCAGATATCTTTAAAATGTCATTAAAATTTAGGAAGTACTTATATTTATTTATACAAAAAATATACATATTTGTATTAGCACCCTCTTCTCCAACACATAATCAAAACAAAAAGAGAATTTCCATTGTCTTTCGGTTTTCAATATTTCATTGGTGTGGTGTTATGGTTTATATCTAAATGTCCCCCAAAGCCTCATGCTCTCATAGGTGGGACTTTTTCAGAGGTGGCTGGATCTGGAGTGTGTGATGCTGAAATTGAATCATGGTGTATTGCTAGGTGTGAGTACCACTTGCCCTAAGTAGCCTGGATAAGATTAAAGGGACAGAAAGACTGTCTGTTAACATCTCTTGTTGCTTATGCTGACTTCTGCAACCACGAACTGTTGCCCTCTGCCATGTACCACTCTGCCTTGGAGCCAGTTGATTATGGATTGAAACCTCTACAAATTGTGAGCCAAATAAACCTTTCCTCCTTTAATTTAGCAAGTTGGGTATTTTGTCTCAGCAATAAGAAAAATAACTAAAACATGTGCTTTATATGATGTATCAGACATACTCGGATCCATTTATAGATATAGAGGACCAGGTATGACTTATCACCACTCCAAATTTGATAAATTATTAAATGTATTTTGTATCATAAAGCAAAATGAGTCTTCATCATTTACATGGTGAGTAGGCATACTTTAAATGATATTTCAAATATTATTACCCATGACAAGCAGTTAGATTTTGAAATGCACAAGCAAATTGCTGTTTCATATGTTGTCTTTCAAAATTCAAAAAGAACACATTTCCATTAGAACATTTAGAATATAATAGATCTCTTTGAGGAAATCATTAGTTTGGCTGAGAATACTAAGAAAACATTGTAGAATAATAACCTTCTTGGAATAGGATTTGTGCATTGTTTCTGAAACCAAATTGGATCTTTGGAGAAGGATACTGACAATGGAATTGCATGACAAAGGAGAATATAAACTATAGAAAATGTTTAAAAATGCTATATGAAGCAGAGTCACAGATATATGATGTTATAGCCAGGAGCATATTTTTTAAACTATGAATGTTTTCTGTGCAATAAAAAATAATAACAGCAATGTTTGCAAGCCCTTTGTAATGAAGTGGAATTTTTCAAAGAGGCTTTTGTGGCTCTTGTTTTAACAAGGGAATTTTATAGGCATTCAAGAAATAGAAGTGAAAATAATTTGCTCAACCAGATTTCAGGCACATTGAACCCTATTTACACTTTGCTGACTAGTTGCTGACCAGTGTTTTGAATAATTCATGTCGAGAATTTTTTTCCAGGAAGTAATCTTAGGAAAGAAGCTGCCTATTCCAATACTGGCTCATTCTCTTTCTTCTCCCCACCTGACAACTATGTATCTAGTTGAAATGCATAGTGAAATTTGCCTGTCCAAGAAAAGAAATGCAAGAAAATAGTTTATAGTTAATCTTATTTCACTTTGACTGCTTAAAATCAAAATTAAATCCTCTTGAAGTACGAATTTAAAAAGCCAATTCACATCTGTCAACAACATATGTTGCAGATTTATTTATAGCAAGAAATAGATTACTATTTTCTAAAATAATGTTCTTTATAAAAGCTCAGTTTGTTTAATGTCCCAGGTGAATAGAAAAAAGAGCAATACATTCAGTGTGGAACACTAATAGAATTATGTTGTGCATGTAACAATATTAAGAAAACTCATACTTTTCATTATTCATAATGTAAAATTTGAAAAGTTGATACAAATGTCTTAAGACTTATTGTAAAGTTGTGTAGACTTTTGTAATTTTCAGTTTTGACCATAGATTAATTGTTGATTCTAATACTGCAAAACTTTTCCCCGTAACTAGCTTCTCCATTACATAGTTAATAATCTTAACTCTCAAAGTCCTCTTTTTCCTACCATGGAAATAGCACCATGATAAACCCAGTCATTAGCTATAAGCACTTGGTATCATTTTTAACTCTCTTCTTTTTTTTTTATTATTCAAGTAGGATAAGAAATTCCTGCTGTATATTTCACTGCTATAACTTTCTTACTCATTGAAAACATTTTTACTGCTATCAGTCCAATTTAGACATTTTCCTTTTTTAATTTTTGCATGAAAATATATAGGCTTCCGGAAAAATCATATCTTGCACCTCTTTTAGAAATAAAGTCTTATTGGCAGACAGTCACATTCATTTGCATATCATTTATGGTTGCTTTTACTTTGCAACTATATAGTGGAGTAGTTTTGATAAAGGCCATAGTGTTGACAAAATTGAAAATATTTAGTCCCTGGCTTTTTACAGGGACTGACTCAGTACAGTTTTTTAGATAAGTATTCTAATACCTTCATCTCAATTCTTCCAATATTAACTCTCTTATCAGACTATTCAATTGAATCCTTTAGAATATCTACATTCACAATGGTCTTATACTTAAATTTCTTTTTTTTAAATTTTATTTAAAGAGGAAAAAAACAGTAAAAGGGTGCAAGTAATACAGAATTTCAAAAAAAGTAAAAAATCACTAGTTAATAGGTTATATATGGTCATCTTAGAAATAGTTGTTCAAGTTACAAAATTAAAGCATACAAAGTGTACATTCAAACAGACTACAAACAGTTGTGTTCAATGAACCAACAAAAACTTAGTAATATGGTCATCTGTCTTATACACCTAAACACACTTGCAGTTGTATTCATTAGAACACTTTGTTTTTCTAACTTTTTTACAATAATAATTACACATTTTGGGTTTTATTACTCCCACAGTTCTTATTACTTTTTTTTAGAAGAGAATAAAACCAAATGTGACAAAACAAAGCAGAGTCAGTCAAAACAAAGGATGGATACGGTACATGATGTAAAAACAGAATACAAGGTAATCAACAATGGTTACCATAATGCTTCTTGCTACCTTAAAAAGAATTGCCTATATCATAAGATATAATAAAATTGAAAAAACAGTACAGAACAAAACCAAAAAACCAAAACATTGGAGAAATTACAGGAATTCAAATGAAGATAATAGTCAAAATAGAATGGGCATCATGGTGAATCTTATTGCCTTCAAAGTAGTTGCCTATACCCTCAAAATTGATACTATCAAATAGAACAGAATAGAGTAAAATCAGTGAAAACAAGATAGTGAGAGCAATACAGGGCTTCAAATCAAGTTAATCGAGAAAGTTACTATAATATAACCTGCCAATTTTTTAAATTTATATTTCCCTTAATTAAAAAACAATAAAAAATAACTTTTTAAAAAAAGGGGGAGAGTGAGATAAAAGAGGACATAACATAATAACACAGGTCAGAACAGAACAATTTAAGCAATCTAGTGTTTCGTCACAAGATAATCTGACTTAATGGTAGTTACCATAGTGTCTCTTTCCTTGAAATATTTGAATATAACTTCGTATACTATAGCAACAAATGTATCAAGACAGGGTGAAACCACTCAAGACGATAAAGTATTACAGGATATTTAGAACCAGCTAACAGATAACAAACAATGGTTTCTATATTATCTCTTTGCCTGTAAAAATTTTTGTTTATATTATCACACATAATAAAATCCAATAAGATACAACATGATAAAACCAGTGGAGACAGAAGAACAACAGTTTGATGGGACTTCAAAACAAGATGATATTAAATCAGCACTAGCTGTTATGATATCTTGTTTTCTTCAAAATAGATGTACATACCATCACAGACAATAAAAATCAATCAGCCCAGAATAAAACCATTTCAATTAATGAATGAAAACTTTATAAGTCTTCAAAGCAATATAATGGGGAATTATGATTACTGCATACTTTTATGTATTTATATCATTTCTTACACTAGGGAAACTATTCGGTATTCATACATGTGAGTTTGATTTATTTCACTTATGAGTACGGTCTCAAGCTGGTCCACTTATTTATAAACATCTAAATGTCATCCTTCTTTATAGCTGAGTAGTACACCATTGTATAAAAACACCACAACTTTTTTATCCATTCCTCGTTGATGGACACTTAGGTTGTTTCCAAGATCTGGCAATTACAAATTGTGCTGTTATAACCGTGGGTACACATATATCACTATGGTATGATGCTTTCAGTTCTTCTGGGAATATGCCTAGAAGTAGAATAACTGGAACAAATGGGAATTCCAATCCCAGCTTTTGGAGAAATCTCCAGACTGACCTCCACAATGGATGCACCAGTCTACACTCCCACCAACAGTGCAGGAGAGTTCCTTTTTCCCCACAGCTTCTCCAGCATTTTTTGTTGGTGGTTTTCTTGATCCTGGCCATTCTTTCAGGAGTGAGATGGAATCTCAGTGTGGTTTTAATTTGCATTTCTCTACTGAGTAATGATCATGAACACTTTTTCATATAATATTTGCCATATAATATCTGAGAATTGTGTGTTCATCTCAGATGTCTATTTTTGGATTGGATCTTTGAATTTTGGGAGTTTATTTTTTTTTAATTCTTTATATGCTTTAGACAGAAGTCCTTTGTCTGAGGGGGAGTTCACTAAGATTTTTTTCCAGTTTGTGGGTTTCCTTTTCACTATACTGGAGATTTCTTTTGACATGCAGAAACTTACTAATAAGAGTTGATCCCAGTTACTGATTCTGGGAAGTATTTCCCGAGTGGTTTGAGTCCTGTGCATGAATTCTCTGCCTACCCCTATGTCTTCAAGGTTGTTACACAATTTGTTTTCCAATAGATTTACTGTTTGTATTTTAATAATCAGATCTTTGATCCATTTAGATTTTAATTTGGTACATGGTGATAAGGCACGAGTCTAGTTTTAGTTTTCGGCAATATGGAGAGCCAGTTTTTCCAACACCATTTATTAAAGAGACTGTCCTTCCAGTGAACCTGTTCGGCCCCATTCTCAAAGATAAGGTGGTTGAGTGTGTTTCTAGTTGTGGTTGTATCCTCTAATCTATTCTATTGATCTTTGGCTCTCTTCCAGTACCATGTTGATTTTACTGTGGTTGCTTTGTAGTATTACTTCAAGTCGGGGACTGTGATGCCTCCTGCCTTTGTCTTTGCTGCTTAGAACTGTCTTGGCTATTCTAGGTCTCTTCTCACTCCAGATGAATTTTACGAGTGATTTCTCAATATGTGTGAGGTATGTTGATGTTATTTTTATTGAGATTGCATTGAATCTGTATAACAGTTTTGGGAGAATGGCCATTTTCACAATATTTATTCTTCTCTTCCTATCCATGAGCAAGGGATGTCTCCATTTTCTGAGATTGTTTTCAATTTCTTTTTTAGTTTATTATAATTTTACCTATGTAGGTCTTTCACTTCTTTCATGAGAGTAATTTCTATATATTTCTTTTTTTTTTTTTTTTTTTTTTTGGTTGCTAGTGTGAAGGGTGTGGCTTCTCTTGTTTCTCTGTCAGTGATTTTGTTGTTAGTGTATAGGAATGCTATTGATTTTTGAGTATTGATTTTGTATCCAGCTAATATACTGAATTTACTTATTATATCTTAAGAGTCTTTCTCTTTGGGAATTTTGGGAGTTTAGGAATTTGGGAGTTTAGGAGCAGTGATAAGGGACATCCTTGTCTTGTGCCTCATTTTAAAGTAAAGGCCTTCAATTTTTGGCCATTTAGTATGATATTGACTATTGGTTTGTCGTAGATGGCCTTTATTATATTGAGATCAAGACCATGTATTCCAATTTTCTGTAAGGTTCTTATCATAAATAAGTGTTGGACCTTATCAAAAGCTTTTTCTGCATCCATAATAATGATCATGTGATTCTTTCTCTTGGCTTTATTGATATGGTGGATCACATTTATTGATTTACATAAGTTGAGCCATCCCTGCATGGCTGGGATGAATCCCACTTGGTTATGGTTTTTAATCTTCTTGATGATTTGCTGCATCCTGTTTGCCAATATTTTATTGAGGATATTTTACATCTGTGTTCATTATGGAGATTGGTCTGTAGTTCTCTTTTTTAGTTGTGTCTTTCTCAGATCTTGGTACTAGAGTAATATTTGCTTCCATGAATGACTTAGAAAGGATTTCTTCCCTTTCAATTTCATTGAAGACTTTGAGGAGTGTCAGCATTAAGTCTTCTTTATACTTCCTGTAGAATTCTGCAGTGAATCTGTCTGGGCCTGGACTCTTCTTTGTAGGTAAGGACTTAATCACATTTTCAATTTCATTTAAAAAAATGGGTTAATCAGTAGTTTTACATCTTTATCTTTGGTACTTCATATATTTCTAGGACTCTGTCTATTTCTTCTGTGTTATCAAATCTCTGAGAGTAGAGGTTTTCAAAATAGCTGTTGATGATCTTCTGTATGTCTACAGAGTCTGTAGCGATTTCCCCTTTTTCATTCCTTATTGCATGAATTTGATCTTTTTCTTTCCCTTTTTTAATAAGGTTGGCTAGGGGCTTATCAATTTTCCTTATTCTTTCAAATAACCAACTTTGATTCATTGATTCTTTGGATTGTTTTCTTAGTCTTTATTGCATTGATTTCTGCTCTGATTTTTATAATTTCTTCTCTTCTTTTAGCTTTGGGCTTGACTTGCTCTTTCTTTTCTAGATGTTTGAGGTGTAACGTCAGGTTATTTATTTGTATTCATTCTGTTTTCCTGATATGGGAACTCAGTGCAATAAATTTTCCTCTGAGGACAGCTTTCATTGCATCCCACAAATTCCAGTAAATTGTATTTGTATTTTTGTTTGCTTGTAGGTATTGTTTAATTTCCCCTGTGACCCACTGATTACTCAAGAATACGTTATTCTGTTTCCATGTGTTTGTGGGATTTTTGCAAAATCTTTTTATCATTAATTTCTAATTTCATGGCGCTATGCAAGGGATAATTTCAACTCTTTTGCATTTATTTAAATATGTTCTGTGAACTAATATATAGTCTATTTTAGAGAATGATCCATGTACTGCTGAGAAGAATGTGTATTCTGATGTCGTTGGATGGAACACTCTGTGTATGTCTTTCAAGTCCATTTGTTCACAGGTGTGATTCAGTTCTTTTATTGCTTTGCTGATTTTCTGTCTGATTGATCTGTCCCTTGGTGTCAATGGTGTGCTAAGGTCTCCTGTTATAATTGTGTTACTGCTAACTTGTTTTTTCATGTCTGTTAATATGTGTTTTATATAACAGCATGCTCTGGAATTTGGTGCATACATATTTAAGACAGTTATTTCTTCCTCTTGAAGTTTTCTGCTAACCAGTATGTAGTAACCTTCTTTATCTCTTCTGATCATTATTGGTTTAAAGTTTACATTGTCTTAAAACAGAATAGCTACCCCTGCTTTTTTTTTTTTTTTTTTTTTTTTTTGGTTGTGGGGTTCCTGTTTCATGAAGTGTTGTTTTCCATCCTTTGACTTTCAGTCTGTGAGTATCCTTTTGGGTTAGATGGGTTTCTTGTAGACAGCATATGATTGGGTTTTGTTTCTTGATACATTCTGCCAGTCTCTTTTAATTGGTTCACTGAAACCATTTATATTAATGATTATAACTGTTATATGTTGGTTTATTGTTGACATGTTATCTTTCTGCTGTTGCATCTTTATCTTTCTGTTCTGTTTGTCTGCTTTGCTTAGTGGTGTATCCAAACTGTCTTTCAGTATTCTTTGCAGGTTGGCTTGGTGAACATGAAGTTCTTCAGCTGTTCTTTGTAATGGAAGTATCTTATTTCTCCATCGATTTTGAAGGACAGTTTTTCAGGGTACATCAGTCTACGTTGGAAATCATTTTCTTTAGGATCTGAAATACTTCACTCCATGCCCTTCTAGACTTTATTGTTTGTGCTGAGAAGTCTGCTGTGATTCTGATAGGTTTTCCTTTAGAGGTGATCTGTCTATTCTTTTGTTGAATTTTTTGATGGTGATTATTACGTCTGGGTGCAGTTTTATTTTGGTTATGACTATTTGGAGTTCTATATGCTTCACTGATCCTGATGTCAGTTTCTGTCCTCATGTTTGTGAAATTTTCAGCTATCATTTCTGTAAATATCCTCTTGACATCCTTTATGTTGTCTCCTTCTTTTTCATTTATCCCTATGAGTCATATGTTGTTTTTCTTTGTCTCATCTTGCAACTGTTGAATTGTTATTTCCTGATATCTTGTTATTTTTAAAAGATTTTTCCTTCCATGTTCACTAGCTGAAATCCTGTCTTTGAGGTCTGAAATTCTATTCACTTTCATTGAGGCAGTTTTTACAACTTTCAATGCAATCTTTGATTTCCTGCATATCCTTTGCATCTGCTTTATGTATTGTGTTTCTTTCTTACATTTTTCATCCAGGGATTTTACCTTTTTGTTTAATTCCTCCATTTTTTTAACTGTGTCTTTTTTAGATATGTTCAACATCTCTTTCATTTCTTTTATCATTTCTTCTTTTACCTTGGAGATTATTTCTGGTTTGAATTCCTTTAAATCTTCCTGCAGTTGCTTCTTTATTTCAGTTGCTATTATCTCAGGTATTTCAGGGGTATGCCATATATTTTCTTCTATATATATATAGCTACTAAGGTTTCTTGGGATGGGCTGGAGGTTTGAGATTGCATTTTGGTCTTTCTCTTTGTCTCTCTCCTGTATTTCTGTGCTTCAAGTGTTTTCCAAGATTTCCCCTGGATGTGTTGGAAATTGTCTTCTGTGCCTTTGGCTCCTGGGACTGAATGGAAGTTGCTGGGCCTGGTCCAGTTAGGCCCTCAGGCCCTCCCATGTGTTCCAGGTACCGGGGCAGGCATCTAACCACTGTGGATGATGGGTTAAAGCTCTCCCTGGGTGAAGACCAATACCCTGGAACTCACTTCACCTACTCTCAAATCCTATAATTGAAGAAGGTCACTGGGCATAATATAGTTGATCCACAAAACCTCCCAAGGCTAGTCTATTGTGCCTGGACTCTGGAGGAGTCCTTGAACTCCAGAAGAGATAATTTTAAAGTCTCCCCTTGACTGGGGATGCCATGCAATTTTACCTCAGCCACCTGCTGAGTTTTCCAGCTTGGGAGAAGGTCCCTGGGTGTGTCCTGGGCTGGCCTCAAACCTGCCAAGCACAGCCTAGTGTGGCTGGGCTCTGGGCGGGTCCTTGAGCTCTGGGAGATATGATCTTAAAGTCTCTCCAGGGCTCGGGATGACATGTGGGCTCACTCCAGCCATCAGCTGAGTTTTCCAGTTTGGGAAAGATCACTGAGTGTGTCTTGGGCAGGCAGAAACCTGACAAGTGCATCCTAGTATGGCTGGGCTCTGGCCAGGTCCTTGAGCTCCACAGGAGATGATCCTATAGTCTCCTGGGGGCTTGGGATAGCACACAGACTCACTCCATCTGCCAGCTGAGTTTCCTAAGGTTTCTTGGGATGAGGTGGAGGTTCATGATTGTAATTTGGTCTTTCATTTTGTCGTTTTCCTATATTTGTGTGTTTCAAGTGTTATTCCAAGCCTTCCCCAGGGTCTGTTGGAAATCCTTTTCTATGCCCTCAGCTCCTAGGACTGTGGCTGCCCAATACCCAGATTGAAAGAGGGTCACTGAGGGGTGGGGCAGGCCAGCTCATGACCCACTGAGCTAGTCCAGTGCAACAGGAAGCCACAAAGTTCCCTGTCCAAGGCTGAGTGAGGGTCCCACACTAGCTGGGCTCAGGAGAAGGTGTGTGAGACACTCATCCCAGGATGCCCAGCCGCTGGAATGGATGCCACCCACTTGCATAGAACTCCAGAGTCTGCCAAGCATGGCCAGGAGTGGGCTGGCCATCCATACCCACTCAGGGCCCACTGTGCTTATCCAGTGAACCCAGAAGCCGCAAAGTTCCATATCCAGGGCCGAGCAAGGGTCCCACACAAACTGTGCTCAGGGGAAGGTGTGGGGGGCATTCACTCCAGACCGCCCAGCCTCTGGAATGGATGGCGCCTGCTTAGTTAGAACTCTAGAGTCCACCAAGCATGGCCGGGAGCGGGGAGGCCATTGCAGGCCCACTCAAGACCCGCTGGGCTGGTCCAGTACACCTGGAAGCCACGAAGTTCCCTCCTACTTAAATTTCTTAAAACTTCAAACTCAGTACACCAAATGTAACTTTCTACTTGTGTACCTCATACACTGGTATATATTTGATCTCTTTAGGAAGCACAAATTTCTAAGTCCCATGTGACATATCCTTCTTCTATGGAAATATAGCACCGTGTTAAAAGCTCATCTAAAATAACATCTACTCTAAAAATCTTTCCTCAGTTCATCTGGATATATGTGAACTTGCATACTTCCCTCATAGGATTTTTCTTAATATTTTCCTCTGCTCCAGTCACTTGTCTGCATGCCGCGTGAACTTTCATGCTTATTGAACTTTCATGCTTAATAGAACTTTGCATCACTTCTTCATCTCCCATTGGTCTCAGTTTGGTTCCTTGCAATTGTTCAATTATTTATCAGCCATCTGTTTTGCAATTTACTACATTATCAGCATCATGCTAGTAAAAGAAGACACACAGAGATGAAATGTAGTCACCGTATTGAAGTTTACTCCTTGCTATTAGATTTTAAAATGTAAATAAGGCCGTGCAAAGTTTTAAGTAAAGATATGATGAAGAGAATGACCAAATTTCTGCTTAAATCAGAGTGGAAGACAAGGAAAGGATTCTCAGTGAAGTTGGTGAGTGAGTCATCTAGAACAGAAATTGATCTAATTATTTTTATCATAGTAAAAAAAAGGAAAATTTTAAGCAGATATATTTTACATATTGTAAAATAACATGGGAGAAATTCAGGGAAGTGTTACCATTTTTATAAATTTGTAGTCAAGCATGCATTGGGACAGAGAGTCAAAAGCGTTAAAATTATGAAAGGATGAAGGAAATCAGTCCTAAAACAAGAGCCCTGAATGCTACGTTGGGTGTAGATGTCTGGTGCTGCAGGTAGTGATCCCACATCACTTTGTGAAAAACCATAGTATTGAAGAATATTAGTAACTTTAGAGATGAGAAAGGAGGAGACTATGGCTAATTAATCTCAGTAAATACCTGCTTTAAAAAAGTAGTTAAAAATTTCTGCAATAATGTTACTACTCACCAATTGGGAAAAGGATTGTGAAGTACTTTCAAATTTATTGTCTATTATTAAAACTTATGTTTTAATGTCTATTATTAAATAGACAATAAAACAATGTCTATTATTAAAACTTAGTGACAAATACAATTAGGAAACTGTAGGGAGTGTGGTTTTAAGTCATAAGACAACATTTAGTTCTTTTTCACCAAGGAAAATGAGACAGAACAGAGGTATAATAATAAAGTAGAATATTATAGTAATTCATGTAAGAATAGGCAATATAACAAAAAAGGGAGAAAATCTCAAGGAATATTGTAAGGCAAATACAGTCTGATTTGTTAAAATAAATATGATGATTATAAAAACAACTTTACTATGCCATGCCTTTGCCTGAAATTCGCAAGTAACACCATTTCTCATAGAAGTCTTTAAAGTCTGTGAATGCTCTGTTAATAAGTACTTCATCTGATCAATGTTCACAATTGCTCAGCCTCTTTTCCCTCTACTATCTCTGGCCTTGGTCCATCCCCTGCTACAGTCTGTGCATCCCTGAGCCTGAGAACTTTTACATCCACAATTGCCCTCTGGCAAGCCTTTCTTTTTTTTTTTTTTTTTTTTTTTTTAATCTGTACCGGGGATCAAACTCACGACCACCTGCTTGCAAAGCAGGTGCTTATGCCGCTGAGCTAAATCCCCAGCGCTGTTTTTTTGTTTTTTGTTTTTTGTTTTTTTTTTTTTTTTTTTTTTTTTTTTTTTTTTTTTATGGGAAGCCTTTCTTTTCCGTCTTCAAAACCAGGTAAGTCTATATTCATCCTTTAGATCTTTGTTCAAGTTTCTCTTCCTCTGACAAGCCTTCCTTCATCTCTCTGATGCAGTTGAGTTTCCTGTTATATCCTATCCTTGAACCAAGAATCTCTCATATTATTCTCAACATAGCCGGACTCATTTTTTGTAGTTGTTGTTTTGTTTCTGATTGCTTGTTTAGTATCAGCCGCATCACCTCAAGCCAAACCTCCGGGAAGACAGGAAGTGTCACAATTTTATCCTTAACACGGAGAAAAACTGCTGGGGCATAAAAAGCTCTAATGTGTATTCAATAAAATATTCATATAAGTAAATGGAAGCAGTTACAGAGATCACTAAGATTTGGGGTGATGAGCACACAGTTGTATGTGTAATAAAGAAGACATGATTCCTTGCGGTTTTGACGTATTTTTGGTATGCTGAAGCACAGAATAAGAGTCGAGATCAGAAGAAATGATAGGAGTTAGCAATGAAAATATATGTAAGGAAATGGGAGTCCAAAAATAGCACCGTGAGGGGGAAAAAGAACTGTATGGCAAAGTCTGCAAAAGAAGACTGGCACAGAGAGAGTAGTGGAAAAAAATATGAAAGAGTATTTGCAAACATGGAGAAGAACAAATTACCAAACTAATGCAACTTCATCGGTAGTCACACGGGTGGTTCCAAATTTAACTGAACTGACTTAGGAGTTGCATTATTTTTAAGAATATGCAGAGCAATCACACTGCATTTATGGGTAATGTGATTTCCTCAGTTGTTTTTAATGCTCTAGAACTTAAACTATCCAAAAAGAAAAGCTCAGTCACTCTCTATTTTTAGAGCTTCTTTCATTGTAGGAATGGAGAATCCTGCATCTGGAGTTAGACAGGTTATAATGAAGTTATAAGGAGTAAGAGTGCAAAGCATTTTTATTACTTTTATTTTATTTTACTTTATTTTTTGTCTTTTTGAGACAGGGTCTCTCTATGCTGCTCAGGCTAACCTTAAGCTAACTTTGTAGCCCAGGCTGCTCTCAAATTTACAGAAGATTCTTCTGCTTCAGCCTCCAAAGTGCTGAGATTACAGGTGTGCACCACTATGCCATTTTTAATTTATGTATGTATGTATTTATGGTACTGAGGATCAAACTCACAAACTTGTGCTGTCTAGGCAGCAAAGATTTTTATGTTCTGCTTACGTGGCTGAGATGATTTCTATTTCTTCAGTCTCCTCATTTATATATTGGAGATCTTAATAACTACTTTCCAGATTTTTTTTTTTGGTCTAAGTAAAAACAAGGAGAGATATTTTATGTTGCCTATCCTCTATGCTATTTGTGGAAGCTATATCTTCTTTGACCTTTGACCATTTAGAAAAGTAAATATGCTGACCTAATCTCTCCTAACAATAGCATCCTAAAAACAATTTTGTGTACTGCTTAACAGAAAAGTTAAAAGAAGTGCGTTTAAAAATAGTTCCACAGCCTAAGCAAAATCTATATAAGAAGGTCAACATAATTCAGAACATCCATTTCATAAGCTGTTTCATCTCAAGACTATAACACAAGTATTATAAACAATTCAAGTTAAAATTAAATTATAGCTATTTGATTCCCAGTGGATATCCTCAAATATTCTGAAATGTCCTAATCCAGCCATCTTTAAATAATACTTAATAATGTTTGCAAACAGATAGGAAATGGAAATAAACAGGAAATACAAAACTGAACCAAAAGATAAATGATAATTCTGCTATGCATTACAGTGTTTCTAAAGTAAAGTATTTCATCTGGTTCTGCATTGTCCAAAACACAATTCCCCTTGCTAATAAATAATTTCCAGCAGGTTTTTAAAACTGGTTATACTTCACAGAAATTCCGTATAAGCTCAGTATTTCATAAATCAATTCTTTTTAAGTAATCTTGATTGTATGGTCATTTTAAATACGAAGCATGAGATGAATATGCTGTCAGAAAATCTATTGCTGCTTTTCCTTGAAACTATTCAGTTTCCAACTATAATGCTACATAAGCATATAGTTGAATTTTCTAATATTTAGCTGCTGTTTTCACGCATAACATTTTAAAAATTCATTTCTTTTTGTTTTTAATTTTATTTTAAAAAGGCTAAAGTTAAACAGAGCAAAACAGATCAGAAGAAAACAATGTAAAAGACACATATTTCAAAGCAAGACAACAGGAGATCTTCAATATCTATCATTATTGTCTCTTGTTTTCTTCTAAATAGTTGTCCATTCATTGTCATGCACAATGAATTTATACAAAACAAAATAGTATTAAACTTATCAGAACAAAATGATGGAGGCATTTTAGGTCTTGAAAACCAGACAATATGGAAGTCAACAATGGCTGCCATAATGTCTTTTATTCTCCTCAAAGTAGCTGTCCATACCTTCATGTATTTTGAAATTAAACAATACAAAAAAGACTAAAATCACTCTGAACAAAGAATAATAGTACTTCTGGATTTCACAGCATGATGCTACAGAATCAGCATTGGTTACCTTAGTGTTTCTTTATCTTCAAAGTAGCTGTTCATCATGCATTACATAATCAATTCTCATGAATTGTTCAGGAGAAGTTCTACTCAAATATGAGTCTCATCATGTATACCTATCCTTTCTGTATTAGAGGGAAATAAAACAAAACAAGACCAAAAAACAAAATGAAACAAAAAAGACAAGTAAATAATAATAGCAAGAGCCCAAAACACTGACAATATAGGTCTTCAAAACAAGGTTGTAGGACCATAATTAGGGCTGTTATTTTACATAATGATCTCCAAGAGTTCCTCAGATCACTATACAATAATATGCACAGTTGTTCTAATCCTATGTTAACTATTTGTTCCAAGAACTTATAGAATTTGTAACACAATCATTTTAGCTATCCTAAGTGTGTTTATATAATTTTAGATATTTTCTTTTCCCTTCTTTTTTTCCTCCTTTTCCCATACATATTGTTTTTCCCTTTAAGCAGATTCTTATCCTTTCACTGTATTAACTGAGATTTTTGTATCTTATGTACTTTTACCATTCCTTACACTAGGGAGACTATACATTATTTACACATGTGAGTTTGATTTATTTCACTTATGAGTATGGTCTCGAGTTGCATCCATTTACTTATAAATATCTCAGTGTGATCATTCTGCATAGCTGAATAGTACTCCATTGTATAAAAATACCACATCCTTTTTATGCATCCCTCAGTTGCTGGGCATTTAGGTTGTTTCCAAGATCTAGCTATTACAAATTGTACTGCTATAAACACGGGTGCACATATATCACTGAGGTATCATGTTTTCAGTTCTTCTGGGAACATGCCCAGAAGTGGGATAGCTGGGTCAAGTGGACTTCCAATCCCAGCTTTTTGAAGAATCTCCAGACTGACCTCCACAGTGGTTGCACCAGTCTGCCCTCCACTAACAGTGCAGAAGAGTTCGTTTTTCTTTGCAGTCTCTCCAGCATCTGTTTTTGGTAGTTTTCTTTATCCTAACTATTCTTTCTGGAGTGAAAAAGAATCTCAGTGTGGTTTTAATTTGCATTTCCCTAATGACTAATGATGATGAACATTTTTTCATGTATTTATTTGCCCTTTGTATTTCTTCATCTGAGAACTGTTTATTCATCTCAGATGCCCATTTTTGGGATAGGTCTTTGAATTTTGGGGATCTGATTTTTTTTAATTGTTTATATATTCCAAACAGAATTCCTTGTCTGAGGGACAGTTCACTAAGATTTTTTCCCAATTTGTGGTTTTTATTTTCACTATGCTGCAGATTTCTTTCAACATTCAAAAACTCTTTAATAGGACATGATCCCAGTTATTGATTCTGTGAAGTATTTTGTGTGCTGTTTGATTCCTGTTCATGAATTCTCTACCTACCCTTAGTCTTCAAGATTTCTACCTACTTTGTCTTCCAACAAATTTAGTGTTTCTGTTTTAATATTCAGATCTTTGATCCATTTAGACTTTAGTTTAGTACATGGTAATAGGCATGGGTCTAGTTTTAGTTTTTGGCATATGGAGAGCAAATTCTTCTAGCACCATAAAGTTCATTTCTCAAAACATAGTTAATAGCCAGGTAAAGTGCAAATCTATGATTCTAGTGCCTCGCAGACTTTTAGAGGGATCAATGTGAATTCAGGGCTTGACACTATAGTGCGTTCAAGGCCAGCTTGTGTTAAATAACAAGACACTGTCCCAATAAAAAACATGAACAACTCCTCCAAAGAGCTCCTATATAATTTAATGATTCTTTAAAGATATTGCTAAAAGTATTGTTAAACTAGTTAACATCATGTGTAAAGAACTGTTCAAAACTAAAAATTGTTTTCTTTATACTGTTGCCATCATAAATTAATTGATTTTGAAAATCAAATATCAAATCATGTAAAAATGTGGAAAATTAAAACTGTCTAAAATTTGCAAGTTTAGAAAAATATAGGAAAGTTTAGAAAAAAGAAATTTTTAAGTTTATTTTTCTAAAAACGTGAATTAGAGAATATAGTAATTAGAAGAGATTTGGTATATCAAGTAAATCTATAGTTTTTAATAAAGCTTCATCATTTTATTCAACATAAATCTTTAAGTTCTACAAAATCTTTAAGAAAAAATGTAAAGAAATGTATATTTTTATCTAGAACAAAGGACACAACATGGAAGAGAATCTTTGTTTTTTAAAACACCGACTCTGAGATATTTTCACATAAAATAGCAGAGTGACAATTTCTCTATATAACATGATTAATAATTTTTGGCAAAATGCATAATTCGAAATTTGATCCTGAAGGACATTAAAGAACTATTGTCATTGTGTTATTGTTCAGAATAAATATTTATTTTAGTCTTACCAAAAGATTGTGTACAAAAATCTATTATAACATTTCAAATAGATTTATATTGTTTGATGTGTTCATATTGTAGGTTTTATTGAATTAAAACATGATAAAAATAAGGTCATAACATTTAGGGAAGCACAAGAGTAAAATTTTTAGCAATAGAATTGTTTTGTTTTGAAAGCATGAAAATGAAGTAATCCGTATTTCACTATTTTAATGAGTAATGTATTCATTAGGCTTTTGGGAGATTACATTTAGGAAAGTGTAATGGGAAAAATAATGGGAAATATTCATTTTTAAAATCAAACATTCTTTTGATTAGAGAAAAACTATTGCCAAAAATAATGAGATTGAACCAAATTTTATCTAAAGGCACTTTCCTTCAACATGAAGACTGAAAAATAAAAGTATGTAAATATGATATTTAAATCATTTTATTAGGTTTGAAAAGATTGCAATTTTAGCATATCAATACAGCCATTACTAAATAAGTGCATAGCAACAAAATCTGGCTTTTTACCTTCCTGATAATTTCAATATATACACTAACTAAAAGGTCATTTATAAAAAATCAGATATTGTCATCTCTAAATATGACATGAATTAAACAACTTTGGCACTCTCAGCATGAAAAAATCTTATCTATATGTGAATTCTAAACCCAATGAATAGCTTTCTATGGATCCTAAAGAGACTGATGTCTCCATCTGATAAATCGTTGTTGTAGTAAAAAAACATTAGGAATACATTCTCTCCAAAATAAAGTTTCCATTTAGGCACAATCAGCAGGACTTAATTAGAAAACATAAATAATTGTATGTGCTGCTTCCTCTAAGCAACAAACTTAGGAGTCATGTTGAAGCAAAGTCTTGTTAGACAAAAGGGCACATCATACTGAATCATTCTTTAATGCTTTTCTCTGTCTGACAGCAACCTTTTCAGGGATAATTCGAATGAATACCCTCTGAACAAATACTATAAATACAGGTCTTCCTTTGAAGCAGAAAGAACAAGCATATCAAAACAAGAAAATCTTCCTGCAACTTCTACACAAAACCAAATTTCTGAAATTATTATTGAGAAAGGACCATGGGAAAAGAGAAATAATTTAGAATGTTGAAATCATAAAATTTGTCATTCTGGAAAAAAATGTTATTGGCCAAACACACAGATACCCCCTCCTGAGACACAGTTTGAATATGCATACCTGTTTCTCACTCTACCTGAGAGCTGCCCAGCTGCCCTAAGCCGGTATTAAACATCTGCCTACAAGCCCTATTGCATTCCAGGTTCAGTAGGTTTAATCAAAGTGATTACCAATACCACTGGTAAGCAGTTTATAAGTGAACTAAAAGAAGTTTAAGTAAAAATAAACCATGACATCCAAATACTTGGAAATAGTATCAAAACAAGAAAGCCAAATTAGCAAGAATAAAAACACAAGTATGTACGTATTGAATTTGCCACACCAACCATTGATTTTCCCAGAGCCACAGGCAACACTGATGTTGCTATGTCTAACATTTGTTTGTGCGGCCTTTTCTAGTGTGACCAATGTGTCTTCTTGGAGTCACTGTTTGTTCTGTAGAACTGATCACATCTCTGTGCTTCTTTATCTGCTACAAAGAATACAGCTTCTTCCCTAATAACTCCTCATCCTGCTTTTGTACTGTGGTTTTGCAAAGCCTGCCCTCCCCTTTCTATAACCCAGCACTCTCTCCTTCTGTAACTTGGCTTCTCTTTCATATTCTGCATGGTTCCATATTCTGGACCTGAAGAAAAAGCTGTCTTTTAGGAGCTGTGGGTTCAGCAAACTCATTGGGCAGATTTTTCTCATTGAGAAGCTAACCATAATTGGTGCCGATCCCATTGCTCCTGGACTCTTCCCCCAATTTTATTTTCTTACTCCTGCCAACACATTTGGTTCTCTACCAGTTCTCACAGAACAGCCAACACAATGTCTCCAGTGGAAATAACTTTCAGGGGCTTCTGTTTAGAATGTGATGCCTCAGACAAGCCTCACTGGTCTCTTTGTTATCCCTACAGAATATTCTCTAAGCCATGCTTCCACTAAGGCATTATCACAGGCCTCTTACCTGGAAAAGACCTGGAAAGTATTTTTAAATTCAAATGGCAATCAATGATATTTTTTAATCTCTATATGCCTCAATTTCCACACCAGTAAAATAAGCAATACTTCTTTTTGAGGTTATTAGGAATAATAAATGTGCTAATCATTGAAAGCACTTATACAAATGCCTATTATGTAATAAGCACTGCACCTAATGTTAGATAACAATATTAAAACTAGTACCGATAGGAGAAAAATGGACATTAACCTTTTATTTTCTATGAATTCACTGAATAAATTTAACATTTTAAACCCTCAGTAATTTATTAAACTATTAAAAAATGATCGGTTAATACTCAAAACTTTTCAACACTAAAATATGGATTATTCAGAATATTTCTGTGTAATATGCCTTTCAAATTGAAGTAAAGTAATTCTTAAAATATTTGAAGTTAAATAATTAGGTCGGCCTTATTTTTGAATTATATGCTGCCATGGGCCAAACTTAGATATGATAGAATAAATATATTAAAATTATTATCAATTATATATTGTATGATGTTATCTAATTTTAACAAATAATTATGATATATTTTTTCTCATATTATATTTTCCTGATTTTATTATTAATATACACTTTTTTAACTTGAATCACTATTTATAATTATGTCTATGAAGAGAAAAATATTAAAATGCATTGTTTTTTTCCCAGAATAAAATCTTATATGGATGAATGCATTTGAATATTTTTCTCATTTCAATTTATTTTACATATAATATTACATAGCCTGAAATATAAACAAAAGATTCAAATAAAAACAGCATATTCTTAAACTTATAGTTTAAGAATAGTACCCATGGTATTCTTCAAAAGGAATATATAATCTTTTTTTATTTAAAGAGAAAGAAACAAAAAAAAGAGAGAAAATGAGTAGGAAATAATACAGAATTACAGAAAAATAAACAGTAAGAAATCACTAGTTGATGAGTTACATATTGTGATCTTAGAAATAGTTGTTCAGGTTATAAAATTAAAGCATACAAAGTGACATTCAAATACTGACACTGCCAAAAATTCTGCTCAATGATCTAACAAAAACTTAGTAATATGGTTATTAGTCCTACACACTTGTTTTTTATCTTAAAGAGGGTAAGATTAAACATATAACGACAGAACAAAATAGTTCATAAAGAAACAATTTAAAGAGATGGATTTCAAGGCAAGTCCACTGGAGATCTTCACTGCCTATCTTATTGTCTCTAGTTTTCTTCCAAATAATTGTCCCCATCTTCATACACATTGAATACATACTGCATGTTATAGAACTAATCAAATCATTACAGGCTGATTAAGGCTTTTTAGTTATTCAAGACCTGACATTGCAGAAGTCAATAATGACTACCATAACGTCTCTCTTTCTCTTTGTAGTAGCTGTCCTTATCTTTACATATGCTGAAATTGAACTTAAGAGACTAGAGTAATATCCCTCTGAACAATGAATAATAGTATTGCTAGATTTTATAACATAATGTTACAGAATTAGCATTGGGCTACTTAGTGTCTCTTCTTCTTCAGAGTATCTGTTCATTACATCATGCACTATATAATCTGTTCCCGTAAATAGTTTAAAAAGTTCTTCCCATGTGTGAATTTCTACATGTATATCTTATTATAGGGAAAAACAAATCATAACAAGACAACAAAGCAAATTCCTAGAAAAGCATGCAATGAAAAAGACACATAAGACCACAATATTAGGTGATCTATCATAGTTACTATGCATTCTCTTGTTATTTTCAATAGACTTGTCCACATCATCAAACTTAATATAGTTAAGCATAGTATTACATAGCTATTTTTATAAATACACAACTTTGAAGACATTGTAGGTCTTGAAAGTTGTTAATAATCAAAACTGGTATGGATATCTTTTACATCTTGTCATCTTCAGAGTAGTTGCCTCTACTTTTAGACTTGATATTATCAAGGATACCAAATTTGAATAAAATCAGCTAAGGCAAAACTACAGTCTAACAAAACAGATTCAAATAAGATCAGTCATAGTAAGACAATGTAAGTAATACAGGGTTTCAGTTTAAGTTAATAGGAAATTAAGGATAGTTACCATGGTATAATTTGCTATTTTTGGGTTAGATGTCTGTGCCCTCAAATGTGACATGAGTAGACAGACCAGCACAAAATAAAATCAAACTAAACAGAGCAATAAGACTGCTGTGACTTTTAAATCCTGATATACTTTTAATAATGTCCTCTGCCTTCCTCTTTTAGGCTATTTTTCACCTTTCCCCTTCTAGGGTGCTTTGTATGTTTTGGGTCTCACTAGCCCCTTTAGTTTTTAGATTAGGGGGCCAGCCTGTTGTCTGTGTGTTGCTGAACCATTTTACTCCTGAGCTTGATCTTGAGCTGTACTCCTTTACTTACTAAAGTCATAGGGTTTTCCTTCCTTCCAGCTGTGTAGCTCTACACTGCTCAAAAGTGTCATAGCTTTCCAATCTATCTGTGGCTGCTGGATGAGTTGTCCCTATTTCTCTCTGGTTTCCTGGCACATATAGCTTTGCCTTCTCATCTTTGACTTTCAGTTTACTAACCCTCTTTTGGGTTGAGTGTATTTCCTATTCAGAGCATCTCAATGGAGCCGGCCTCCTAATCTACTCTGCCTGGTTTATTTTGTTTGTTTGTTTGTTTGTTTGTTTTTTACGTGTACCAAGGCTATCTATATTAACGGCTATAGCTTACAGTCTCTGTCTCATGTCTGCTATTCTATTTTACTTCTATAATTTGTCCACTTTACTCCTTCATCCCACTGTCTGCCTGGTTCATTGAGGCCTCTCTGCCACTTTTGCTAGAACCTTGGTATTTTTTCCTCTCTGTCTCCAGAATGTCCTTCAGTATTCTTTGTAGGTTTGTGTTGGTGGCCATGAACTCCCACAGTTCCTCCTTGTCTTGAAAATATATTGTTTCTCCATTAATTTTGAGAGCAAGTTTTTCTGGGCACATCAGTCTTAGTTGGAGGTTATTTTCTTTCAGGGTTGGACTATTTCCCCCCAGGCTCTTCTCGATTTGAGAGTTTGTGTTGATGTCTGTCATTATTTTGATAATTTTTCCATTGTAGGTTATCTGCTTCCTTTCTTTGGCTGTTTTTAATATTTTTTTCTTGTGGTGGATTTCTGGAATCTTGATTATTATATGTCTAGGTATAGATCTGTTTTGGTTGTAGGTGGCTGGAGTTCTGTATGCCTCATT
Source organism: Cavia porcellus (assembly GCF_034190915.1). Lineage (NCBI taxonomy): Eukaryota > Metazoa > Chordata > Mammalia > Rodentia > Caviidae > Cavia > Cavia porcellus. The sequence continues at coordinate 32,902,663 of NW_026947497.1, forward strand.
TATCTAGATATCATTTCTTTTTCCTACACTTGGGGAAGTTTTCCTTTATTATATCTGTGAATATTCTTTGTAGTTCATTTTTGGTTACTTCTGCTTCTTTGCTGACATGCTTTATTCTTAAGTTATGTATCCTTTTGTCATCTTCTAGCCTTTGAATTGTTTCTTTCTAGTTCCTTGTAATTTTTAAGAGATCTTTTCTTTCATGATCATATATCATGAATCTCTCTTCAAGTTTACAAAAGCTAACTTTAATTTTTGTCAAGGCATTTTGCCAGTTTGCAATGGAGTTTTTAGTTTCCTGGTAATCTCTTTGGATCTGTTTCATGTATTCTAGGTTATGTTTAAATTCTTCATCAAAGGTTTCTCTTTCTTTTCTGATTTCCTCCATTCTTCCATCTGCGTTCTCTTGGGAGGGGCTTGTCATTTCTTTAATTAATCTTTTTATGTCTTGCCTCTCTTGGATCAGAAGAACAGTTTTAAATTTGTCTATGAGGTCATGAAGTTATTTCTTTATATCCACTCATGCTGTGTCTAGTATTGGATGGTTACTGCACTGGTTCTCTTCTGTATTTACTTCTCTTGGCCTTATTTTCCCAGGTTTGGCAGCTGGAGATTTTTTTTTTTCTATCTCTTGTTATGTTTCTGGTTTCTTTCAGACTGGTGTGTCTTGGGGGTCTCTGGCCCTCTCTGTATTGCTTAGGGTCTTTCTAAAGTGTGCTGACTGGGGTTTTGCTACCCTCTCCAATTTGCTGTTATCTGAGGTACACACAGGGATGCAGGGATGGTGTAGGCTTGCCTCGAGCCTCTGAGCCAGCCAGTCCACAAGTTAGGCTGTACCTTGTGCATGTCACAGAGTCATGACAATTTTGTACCTTCTTATTGGGTCCCAACCAGAGGCATAGCTCAGCCCCAGAAGACCCCACCAGTTATCTCTGTGTCGGGGATGACTATCTGATGTCACCATTTCGCCAGGCTCTGCCCAACTGCAAGATATCCTCCACCAGTCCTCTCTGTGTCAGGGGTGGCCAACTGACACTGCCATGGTGCCAGGCTCTGCCCAATTCCAAGATATCCTCCAGCCAGCAACAGTAGCCTTGGGACCCAATCCCTAGCACTCACTGGGAATCAATGCAGTTCTTCCTCTTGGGTCCACTGCACACTGCATCACGTGTCTTCACTGCACTCCCAGCACAGTGTGGATTGGTCAGAAAACTGCTCAGTGCCCAGCTTTGGAGCCCAGGTGTATGGTCTTCTCATAGTCTTCTCTGGTGTGGCCAGGTGGCTCTGGCTGCTTTGTGGGGCCCCACGTTCCAATTTCCAGCACTCACAAAGAGCCAATATAGCTCTTCCCCTTGGATTCACTTCTCACTGCACCTCATCCTCCCATTAAAGACCTGGGATTTGCAGAATCCTGTTATCAACAGCTGCAGTCTCAATGCGACTTTGGATCCTCCTGGCGCGCCTAGTACAGCACAGAACGGGTCTCAGTGAGTGTGTCAGGTTTCAGCTCTCCAAAAATATGTTTCCACTCCAGGACCTTGATGAAGCCTAGCAGCTCCTTGAGTAGGACCAGGACAGTTGCTCCTTGAGCAACTCCCAGTGCATAGGCCAGGAAAACATAATCTTACATAAACAGCAGTTTTAGAAGTCACCTCCTGTAGACAAGACACACAATGGAGATAAATTTTCATGTAATGCATCAAATACCTATGCAGCATTCTTTTTTCTAGCAGTAATTGACCTGTTGCCCAAAAACAACTTATTCTGGAGAACTCTTTACTTGATAAAGTGTTCTGATCCACTGTATTTCTGAAACACTCCAGTTAATCAAAAGTCACCTCTGCTTCAGCACTCTAAAATAAGAAATAAATGCTTATATGTAGGTATTTCTTGTGATCTGGCTTTTGGTTTTTAACTATAATTATTGGTCCTCCCTCATCACTCTATTCCTTGATAGCTTCCCCCTGATGGTTTCAGGGAATTTCAGTTCAAATCTGGTGTTGAATTAACAATCTTTTACTAGCTTTATTCTATCTAGTATTTCATTCTGGACAAGAGAATTTTCACTTGGTACTTTCAAAAGGAGCATTGTATGACTTTTGCTATCCTGTATGACTGAAAATCTGTCTTCCAAGTGGATCATTTGAAATTGTCCTCATCCTATAAGTACTACTCAGGGACATATTACACTAATTACTTATAATTATTATGTGAACATGCAGTTTGAAAATGCTACAGTATCTCCACATAAGTTCACTAGAATTTCCTACAAGCTGTCATTTGACTTAATACAAAGCTGCTAATGGCTAACAAATGCACAGCAGTAAGAATTATCCACACTAGAGAACCTATCAGAAGAAAATTCAATGGAGGAAAATTTAATTTACAAATATTTCTCACAGAAATTATATAGCTGGAAACCACTGTAAATATCCTAAATGTCTACAACAGAGAAATAAATATTTTTGTACATCTATTCAGATATATAATTTATTGGCATGCATTTTTAATCATGAAGCTGATTCAATGATTATTTTGAAGAGATCCATGTAGTAATGTGAACTCTTAAACGTACAATATGATTTGAATGATATAACAAATTAACATGCCCAAGAGATTATTTAAAAGGTTAAACAGACTTAATCTGCAGAGAATTACATAATTGTAAATAGATGTTTTTAAAGATGCTCTGTACTGATGTTATAATATAGATTTCACATTGCTTAATATAAAGTTAGTCCAATCACTTGATTTACAATATGGCAGAAATGGCATACTACCAACTCTGTCAGAAAAATAAGTATGTTTCTCAGCATATCCAGTTAAAGTAACATAATTTATGCATGACGTTAGTCTAATTATAGTACAACAGATAAGCACTGGAAAAAAACTAGAAAATTAAATCCATGGTTCGGCCAGGGATATAACTTAACAATACAGTGCCTGCCTGCAAGCACAGGGCCTGATTTCAATTCTCAGTATTAAATCAATCAATAAATCTACAGTGATTTGTAAAGGTAAAAATTCTAAAATACATACTAAAATTTTTAAAAATGAGTAGAAGGTAATACTGGCCACTTTGTAATAATATTGACTACTCACACTAACTCTCACCCTACACCTAACCCTAACTCTGCCCTTCGCTGCTTTAAGTAGCACAGTCATGTTTGATTACTATTTTTATGAACTCTGCAGTATTGACAAGGGAACCTATTCTTAAAGAAATAAATGACTTACCTAAAGCTAAACAGCAAATTTATGGTTGAACCTAAGTTAGAACCAGTTTTATGAGATTGTTTGTCTTTAAATAAAACAGCAGATGTTGCAATATCCTATACAGCATGAAAATGATGCGTTTCCTCATTTGCACTACTGAAAACTTGGATACTGTATGCAATGGAAGATGCAGAATCATAATAGTTATGGTATAAGTTTTACTGTTCATGTTCAGGGTGACCTTTTAATATATGGGCTAGATTTTTTATTTCTGCCAGTTCTACATTCCTCACAGTAAAATGAAATCATTGGAATGTTTTTTTCTCTGAAAGATTGCTCTGAAGTTTCAAATATTACACTTGTCCTTTTGTTCAATGTCTATTAAACAGCTACTTTGTACTAAGTCTTCAGGGTAGATCTAGAGATATAAAGAAAAGTCAATCTTAGAAGAGGGAGACAAATATTAATGAAATTATGCATGCAAATGAATGCATCACTATCGAGGTGTGTTCAATTTCAGGAAAGAAAGATAGCAGGGTGGAGGAAGTCTTAGGGAAAGGCTTATCGAGACTTTCCACGGGATGTGCTATATTGTGGACAATATGAAAAATAACTAGAAAACCAGATAAACCACAGTAGGAGTCTTTCTGGCAGCACTGTGTGTGAGGTTCCTAGAGCAGGAAAGTGTGAACTTGAGGAATAAAAGTCACTCAAGTAAATGAGCTTTTGCCTCCAAAGCAAAGGAGCTGCAAAGACTGACGCTACATAGAACAGCACTGGCCTGGTGAGGAAGCATACTGTAAACCTCTTAAAAGATGCTGTTCTTTTTCTAGGATTATCATGAAAGTGTTTTATGCAGAAAAAAAGACCTAATCAGATGTGTTTTATTTAATGAGAAATGTGAAAGGTGATAGATGTAAGAAAAAATTAACAACTACAGGAAGGAAAGTAGGCGGTATTGGTAGTTCGCACTATGTCTAAATTCTGAGATTTCCGTCATTTAGCTGTTGGATGCAGGAGAATGAGCCAACCAAACCCCTTCACAAAGAACAGTGAGTGAGGAAAGAGAAGACAAGTGTAGAACAGGGTCAGAGACTCAAGGCCAGAGCTTCAGGGAAGGAGTCGCGCATGCCACCAAGTGTATATTAAGGCAGAAAAAGTTTTAAAAAGTGCTGTTGGATTTGAGGATGTGACCCTGATTATAATGAAAAATGACTTCTTTGTTTTTATTTTCCCATGCATTAAGCTTTTGGTTCTGCTGCAGATCAGGTTTCATTTGCATTACTTCCACTTCTATATTTTTCTTTTCAAATAGCAAATAAGTATCACTGTTAAACTTCAGATTAATTTACTAGGATAGTTGTATTTTAATAATATTTAAGCCTTATTAGAAATAATGAAAATAAAGGCATTTGGTATCAACAAGAGCAAATCTACTTCTACTGAGAGTTTGAATTTTTCTTCTGTTTTGTCAGTCAGACAAGTTCTAAAGTTATTGTGCTTAAGGGTGACGAGGTGTAACTTACAGAGAGGACTTAAGTACTTTCAGCATAAAAACAAGAAGATGACTTATAGTCTTACCTCTGGAATTAGGGCAACATCTGAAAATCTGAGCAAAGCTGATTTGTCTCATTTATATTTAAATTGGCTGAGTTATTTCATTGCTCATGAATATGAAATGTAGCCCTTTTATCAGATGAATAAGCTTGAAATCAAACTGATATCTATAAATTCTTTCTCTTAAAATATCCAATAGATAAGAGATTCTATAATAATTTCACTTCATGCCACTGTTTGATTAAATGGTTTTCATTTGTGAAAAGAAATTCCATGTCTCATTTATATAGAGAATATAACAGACCACTTCATCTTGAGTTGCTAATTTATTAGATTACTAAGTTTTTGTGAGTCTAAAACTTGATTCTGTTAGTTTTACAATTTCTTAACAAAGTTAAGTTTTCTTACATATTAATTTTCTAAAACAAATTATCCATAAATCATAAATGAATTCAAATATTCTTTGGAAAACATCATAATATATGAACTATATTTCTAATGTTTTTAATATATTCTCATAATTAATAATTTTCCTAAACACAAGGAATAATTACTAGAACTTGTAAGCAAATAAAGATGTTCAGAACTGAGAGGGAATGGATTTCCTGCTTTAAACTAGTTTGACTGTATAGAATCTACATAATATCTCACAGCAAAGAATAAACTCTAAGGCTAGAAGGAAGCTAGGAGAAAAGACAGGAAAACGATTTATTGTTGATGAACAGAGTGATTTTACAAAACTGCTGCTGCTTGTTTTTCTTCTGTCTTGTATTTTCCTTCATTGGTTTTTCAAGACTGGCAAAAAACTGATGCTTTTATTGCTTGTTACTGTTATAAACAATTGGTTGGCAAATATTAAGTGATAGACATTCAACTAAGCTAACAACACATGCTTTTAAATTAGCTTTTAGTTTATACCTGAAAAGGACTTCATAGACTTCTTCCTAAATTTAGTTTATGAAGCAACACATCTATTAACAAGGACATATTAAAATCTGTCTTTCGGTGGTCATACACGAATAATTGTTCTGGTATACTGTAGGGGTAGTATGTATACAACTAAAATGGAATATCAGTCTAACAATTTAATTTAAGGTATTAATAAATAGTTAAACATATATATATATATATATATATATATATATATATATATATAGGCTAATAATATATGTTGCAATGTGTTCTACTTTCCTGAAGAAAAATATAATGAATGAACAATCAGTTGCTATAAAAATATTTGGGATAAAATTCTCCAATCTTCTCTTTCTGCTTCCTACATCCTCTACTTCTGAATTTTTAAATTAAAACATGATTCAGAAATAGATTCTGTTGTTTTATTTACTAGTTCTTTTCACTAACTGTTTCCAAAGTGTGTAGTCTCTGTCAGAGCTTTTGCTATGATCAAAAAAGGCAACAGTAAGCAAAAAAAAAAAAAAAAAAAAAACCTTATATTTTCATGGTACCCCCTGGAAGATTGAAAGAAATAACAAATCAAGTTATCACTGAAGAAATCTCGAATTGCTCTTTTATAATTCTTGTAGAAAAAAGATACATGTGAAAATCTGAAATAACAAAAAGTATCGGGGAAGGCTGAATCTACTGCTCAGAGCAATGGGATATAGGGCGAAACTGACTACTCATTGAGGAGTACCTCTAACAGATGAAACAGGTACTGCAAGGAAAGGGTAGACTGGGCAAGGGAAATATAAATAATTTTACTCCATTTAGTAAAAAGAGATATGAATCCAGTCTGAAAGGTTGTTACATACACCATGCTGGGGATTTAGCTCAGTGGCATAAGCGCCTGCCTTGCAAGCAGGCAGTCATGGGTTCGATCCCTGGTACTGAAAAAAAGGAAAAAGACAAAAAAAAAAAAAAAAAAGTTACATACACCATAGAGAATTTCTCAGGCAAGGTTAAGAATACTGTTTTTTATGCCAAGACAAATTGCATGGCACTTCTGTTTTGAGTACTCTCCAGAGTTTTACAAAAGCTATTGTGGCTACATAATGAAGAGTGGATCATAAAGAAAACAGTCTAGTTATGGAAAAGCCATGTGAAAGTTAGTGTCATCCACATTAAATACACAGGTAGCGTAATCAAATAATTGGACAACTCCTCAAATGTATGACTGAGAGTGGTGATGGATCAGATATAGAAGCCTCCAGGAAATACCAATTGCTTCAAGATTACACAGTTTCTTTTAGGTGCTCTGTTATTTAATGAGTTCAATAGGTCTGTAGCTTTTCAAGGATAAGAGTGGGCAATTTAGTTGAATTTTGTATGTGTTGGATTTATCATGGGAAGATAACTTTATCTTAAGAAGAGAGCTAGAAAAATTGTAATCCAACCAAATCTCATCACTGTTGGATATTTTTGTAAACATAGTCCATTGGATGGCAGCCACACATATGCATTTATGCATCATTTATGCTTTTTGCACAGTGCTAGAGCTGGGTTCTTCCACCACAGACAAGGCCCCCCAAAGAAGGCCTTAGTTTTCGTTTTCACAGAAAAAAATCAGTCAACTTCTACCCTCAAAGACAAAAAAGATTTTATTTTATTTGTTACCCACCACAATGTATATTTTGGACAAAAAAAGACAATCATCCTTATCTATGTGTGTGCTTGGGCACCCATGTGTGTGTGTGTTACTGACCACTGAATCCAGAGCCTTCATATTCAGCCATTTTCTTTATTATTTTTTCTATTTTTTACATTTTTTTTTGGAGACAGGATTTTGTTAAGTTGCTAAGTCTCCCAGTCTCATTTCAAACTTATAATTCTCTTTTCTCAATCAATCAAATTGGATTTCAGATGGGCACCACTATATTTGTTAAATAATTCCTACTTCTAGGGCTGGAGATTTAGCTCAGTGGCATAAGCACCTGCCTTGCAACAAGGCGGTTGTGAGTTCGATCCCTGGTACCAAGAAAAAGAAAAAAAAAATTCCTACTTCTAAACAGCCAAATTAATGAATTTGTTTATTGAAAAAAGTATTCTTAAATTTTCCACTATATTTAGGCACTGCTACTGTGTAAAGGAATGATTGACTCAAGTTTGTGAACAGTTGTCCCTGCATGGAGAGGTATATGATGTCAGCATCCCCTCTCCAGAATATCTGTCCTCCAAAACCCTGCCCAGAAGCAAAGCAAAGACACACGATAAGTTTAATTCCTTGTCAGAAACATTTAATTTTTTTTAAAAAAATTACTGAATCATACATTAATTTTATGTCTTTGTTTTAATGTCTTTCATACAACTTCTCTTTGTTATGAAATCAACTCAGGAGCAAACTGTGCTTTTAGTCAATAGGAGAGTCGGGATTCCAAACATTTATGTGATTAGTAAACTGTCCCCTTGTACCTAATAAATTATTTTATGGAAAAATAATTCTAATAGCTTCATTGAAGGTGTGACTATGTATACAGTCTTCTGACCCTGTTGTTTCATTCAGTTCAACTAATAATAACTTAAAAAGGTATTTTAAAAATGAAATACATATACTTGAGCAATAGATATTTCTTTTCCTACAAAGAAATATGTTTTTCAAGGCTGTACCATTTACAGTGATTGTGAGTCTTTGTACTGAAGGCTGCATTTCTAAAGTAAAATCTTTCACTGATTATGAACTGAAGTATTGCTTATGAAAAGTTTTTATATGAAAAGTATTGCTTTAAGTCTTACTAAATAGTCAGATGGATAAAAAAAATTCCGTCTCAGGTAGTTCCTTTCAAGTAAACATTTATGAGCAGCATGCACTTCCCTGGGTGTAAGCACAGATCAAACACAAGGGAAAGGTGAATAATATTGTTCATGGATTTTTTCTCCTACTTGTGCAAATAAGACACCTTGAATACAATTGTATGAAATAATCACTTACTTCCAAAAACCATTGAAAAGAAATACACCCTAATATTAATGTGATTTTTTTCTGTGGAATTATTGGTGCATTTCAATAAAATAAGTTTTATATAAAAGAACAAAATATCATTGAATATTTTAAAAGGTTTCTGTACATTAAATTTAATCTCTATTGCATGTTTATGATAAATGAATGTTATCAAGTCATATATTATAAAGGAAATATGCTTTTAAGGATAATAGCTAGAAGTCACAGCATAATTGTTAACAGAATTCATATCTTCTGATTTTTAAGCAATAGGTCTAGTGATACTAACTACACTTTTTAATATAACATAATATTATAAACAATGTAATTACAGTTAAATATCCCTTTCAAAATGCTTGAGAGCAGAAGATTGGGTTTCATTTATTTTTAAAGGTTTTGGATTATTTACATTTACATGATGAGGTATCTTGGAGATGGAACCTAAGTCTAAACATGATATTCATGTGTTTTATGTACCTAGTCCACATCATCTGAAGGTAATTTTACACAATGTATTTACTATGCCTGTGTTTTGACTGAAGACTGGTATAGGAGATCAATTGTGAAAATCTCAGATTGTGACATAAAACTCTACTCAAAAGTTTCTGATTTTGAGCTCTGGAGACTCCTGTGCACCAAGGGCAGCCCTGCCAGCCAGAGAGCAACAGGAAGGAAGCTATGCAGTCTCCCCTGCACCAGCAGCAAACGCTGGCTTAGGAAAACCAGAAAGGAGGTCATGCCTGCACTCCATAACACAGCTAGCAGGCAGGCTGGGAGAGAAAAACCCACCCACTCACCCATCCTCAACCCTAAGCAACCAACTGATTTGGAGGAACACAGGCTAAGATGATAACAAGTGAAGTAAAGAAACAATCTAACACTTGTATTGTTTGATTGACTATGAAGCCTAAAGCCAGTAATCCGAGCAACTATTTAGAGAATAACAATATGCAATAACATAACTATTGTGGATTTCCTACTGTCTGATCAATGTGTTTTATCGTTTAATTTTATTCCCTTTTAAATTAAAAAAAAAAAAAAGGGAATTTAGCTCAGTGTTGTAAACATCTGCCTGGCAAGTGTGAGATTGTGAGTTTGATACCCAGTAACAAAAACAAAAACAACAACAACAAAAGTATCGTAAAACTTAAAAAGTATATATATATATATATATATATATATATATACACATACATATATGAATATAAGATAATCATACCAATTTATTTCACTTCATTGAAAAGAAAGGTTTATGTTAATGTTGTTTGGACAATTAAATGTCTATATTTTGTAAAAAGACATTTCTCATTTGAGGCATTTTAGATTTCAGATAATTTGGGTTTGGACTGTTGAATGTGTTACACAGATCATTTTTAAATTACACTCAGCAGCCTGTTGATAACAAATGGTATTATGAAGCAAATTCTGTATTTGGTCATTAAAAAGCAATCAGTTGACCCAGATTCATGTTTTTATTGGGTATTAGCTGATCTTGGAAAAAAACAGGGGTCTGCAATTAGATCTCTTTAACCTCTTTGTTATTATCCTCAAATTTTGAGTCTTGACCTCTTTGTCCAAAAGAAGGAGATTTTAATATTAACTCTTTCTTTTAGCAGCAATTGGATTTTGTGGAGAGTTTCTGAGACTAGTATTTCCACTTACCAAAAGCATTATAATTCTCATGAACAAATGGGAAGATTCAGGAATCATGACCTTCAATTTCTGGGTCAAGATTTTATAAATGGATCTTTGCTGGAATCATATCCAGGCAATCTGGTATTTGAGTTCAACTCATAACACCTTTGAGTAAAGTCTCCTGTTATCAGAATAATTTCTTTTTTCTTTTCATCTCAACTTATCTGATAATACTAATATTAGTACCTTGATTACATGCATATTATCAGCTTTAATTCACTCATTTTCTATCAAAAATATTTTGGTTTTTTGTTATAAAAAGATTCATAAATTCAGTAAATCTGTTTTTCAGTTGCAAATGTTTTTCAATGGCTTAGATGCAAATAAATCTCATAAATGATTTTATAGTAACTCTCTTTTATTTGTTGGCTGATAATTAGATTTGAAATGGCCAAAAAATAAAAAAAAAGAAAACTCCTGTTTTGAGTTTTTTGTTTTCTTTCATTTTTTTGACGTATTAATCCTCACAAAGTTCATCCAGCTAGGAAGCTGCAGGGTAGTTTAAACCAGTTCATTTTAACCAAACATAAATACCACACAAATTGGATGTCCCCTCAGGCCTTTGAACTGACTTGAAGCTAAGACTGTGCACAGGCCTTTGGTTTTATCAGTGCGTGTCCTTGGAATTGAGCCAAATTCTCAGCAGAAGCACACATTTGCAAGAATAGGACCAGCTGCAGAAGGTTTTGAATCTATGAGCAATAGCACCTCTTAAAGCTGAGAAATGTAAACCATCTCTAAACTTAATTACTTGACTTTCCAAAGGCACATGTAGATGCCTAAATGCTTCACTGCTATTGGGTCTATGCCTAAACTCTTCACTGTTATGGGGTAGGATGGACAGTTTAGCTTTGAAGTTTCACTGGTTTTCTAATCCTGACCTACCATTTCGTTTTGGTAAATTATTAGAGTTTTATCCTCATTTTTAGCATAATTAATGAATTTTTGTGTCTTCCTAGAATAGAATAGAATAGAATAGAATATCTCCAACAGATACCTTCAGGTTGAAGCTGAAAGTTTTGCATTATCAATATTCAGGAGTGTTTTAGTCTAGATAATCATTTTTAATAAGATTTAAAATGTTTATCTCCTTCTACAAATAGGTTTCCTTCTCAGGTGAAACTTTGTTCCTGAAGCTTTCTTCATAATTACACTGTCATTCAAATCGTCATCATACAGAAGCATATAAAACACTGAAGTTTGTAAAATATTGAAGAAATATTTCTTCAAGGTCATTGAAGATGAAGTGACATAGCCTCAAGATCCAAATTCCTAAAAAAGACTTGAAAACTTGGGAATTAATAGGGGAGGGGCATGATATAAATAAATTAATTAGGAAAGGAAAATAAATATTTGCTGTTTTAAGTATGACAATGGGAAAAGGCATCTTGCCAAATAGTGTCTTTTGAATTTAAGCATATTTATGAATTTTTGGGTTTGCTTAGTGATTTCTACACTTATACACCATAATAAAAATATTTTTATCCAGACTTGAGGATATGCGGATTCATTCCCCTTTGTGAGAGGGAAATGGATGTGAATGATTGCTAATTCAATTTACCCAGAAATAGACAAGACACCTGTGCTATGATAGTGATGGCGGTATATCCTTCAAGTCTGCCTGTTTTAGACACACACACACACACACACACACACACACACACACATGCACATATTACAAGAAGTCAGCTTTTAAAGGCTACAAGAAAAGTGAGTTTGAAGGAAATTATAGAATACCTATTTTCTTTTTCTGGTTTCTTGGGGCTAAATGAGGTTCAGAAAAATACAGATTCCAGTATATTACAGGCCTTTCAAATTAGTCCCCCAACTTACAGTCATTTATTAACTGAAAATACTCAAACCAATGGTGATGAAAATCTCTGGCTTCCAGCTGTGCAGAACTTTCTAAGACACACAAAAGACACCCACAGCTGAAATCGGGCACAGAAAAGAAGACCTTCAGAGTTTGGTGAATTATATGCCAACCTAAGGCCCTGGTAGCTGCAGACTAGGTCACACTTGGAGGAATAAATCAAAGCATTAATCGGTCTTCTCAGTAAAGCAGGTGTTTTGACTGCCTTTATGGCTCATTTTCATGCAAAAGGGTTGTGGGACACAGAAATCACAAGGGATTGAAAATAAATGGCACTGACAGGATTGATCCCACCAGGCAAGGGGGGCCAAAATGGGCCTGTGCTTTCACATTATGAAATATACCTAATAGCAGGACCTTTTAAAGCTGCAGCTCCACAATAGCCCATTGGTGAGCCCAGGATTTTTCATCTCTTGTTTTTCTTGTCTTTTCTGTTCTTTTTTGTGATATGCCAAAGGCATTTCTTTTCTTCTCACGATAAACTACTTCAGCAACCATAGCGGGTTTAGAATGTTAAAGAACCATGGCACACAAGACTTAACAAAAGGATTTTGATTTTTTAAGAACGTTAAGACAGGATATGCACACTGTGTAATCTGGCTTCAAGACAGAAAAGGGAAGGACGAGGAGGGAGAGAGGCAAATCCATCATTGCTTCCCAATTTGAAAATTCATTCGTAACGGAAATAACATTAAAAAGTTTCCAGAACTCTCAAGTGTTGGCTGACTTGAGGTTTTTATTTTACAACGTGACTAAGTTAGAAAACTTGTTTGAAAAATCAAATATAAGTATTGTAAGTCTGACAAGGTAGAGAAAGACGATTTGAGGCTCCTGGAGCAAGGTAGCACAGTGTTTGGACCAGAGTCTCTGTGCAAGCTGCCAAACAGGCTTTTGGTTTCCACCTACAAGTTTTGTTTTGAATAAAAATCACTATACTCACATTTCAATTTTTTTTTCTGTTTTTCAAGAGAAGAAACATCAGAAGTAGCTGAAGGGCCAGAAAGTAAATGCTCCAAGGATGAAATGACATCCTGTTGGATGGCTTTTAAGTTTTCTCTGGAATCATTTGCCTCATTAACAATGGCTTTTGTCTCGGAAACTTTTCTTTAATATTATAAATGGACATAACTGTTCTTTGTGAATTATGGCTGCTCAAGTTCTTCAATAAATTCTTCACCGTGACATCTATGGGCAGTTTATTTCTGCAGTGCTCAAGGTGTCCTCTTTCTCATCACCTGAGCGGGAAGCACAGCATGCGTCTGTAACCCCAGACTCTGAGAACGTGTGACCTGAAGCTGGAAAGCTTGAATTCAGCCTGGGCCACTTAGCGACTTGGCACAATCTGTCTCAAAACAAAAATAATAAAAGGCCTAAGGATGTAGCTCAGTGTAAAGGCTCTGGGTTCAACCCCCAGTACTACGCATAAGAAATACTTCCTCTCTATTACAATTTGTCAGTAATGAAAACGGAAGTCTCATTAGCAATGTTAAAATTTCTGCAGTATCCTCTTCTTCAATGACTTTGTGACCAATAGCTCGTTAAAAATGTAGTGCCTTGTCTTTTCTTAAATTTCTACTACCAGCTGTTCAATATTCACATTCCATTTTCAGTTCACCATGATAGATTGTTTGGTTGTCATTAAGTGGTATGTGTTCACCACAACACAGCCAGAGCCATCTTTTCTATACATGAACATGATCTGCACTTAGGTTTGTACAGTGTTCTTCTGTCTCTTGGCAACTTTTCTTTATGAATTTTAGCATAACATCAACAATTTACCTTTCTGGTTCACCACATCATATAACTATAACATCATATTCTTCTGGAAAACATTCCACATTTAAGTTGTCCAGTTGACTTTCTGGGCCTATAGCCCAGAAATTTAGATAGATCTAAATTCATATTTGCCTTTACCATTACTCACAGAATATCTTTGGATATTTTCAACAGTATCTTTATAAAATGAGACAAAGAAGAGGCAAAAAAGTATAAGGAAAATAAAACATCAGTCTTAGATAAGACATGATGAAGATCCTGCTGTTGATATCTCCAGCATGGGCATGCATCATTTTATTACACAGATTAGGTGGGAAACCAGAGTGCATGCATAAAAGGTGCACTACAGCAAAATGAGATTGGGAGACCCCACCCTTGAGAATACTGAATGTATGCCAGCACTTTAACTGCAACCTGTCGCGTAAAATCAGATGTAGAATTTTGTATTTGTAGGCATTACATCCCATTCAAAAAGTTTCAGATTTTGGAGCATTTAAATTTAGACTTTTGCCCTAGGGATGGTCAGCTTGCATAATCCTATTTTCCACATTTTTATTCTAATTATTGAACTAAATTAATTTACTTTCTTCTGCCATTTCTCTTTCCAGTTGCCTTAATATGAGTTGATATACAATTTTCAGATTATACATTGTTATACTGAGGACTTTGTAAATCCTGCTGTACTGTTTTCTAATGCTAAATAGCGCTATGACAGATTGGAAACCGAGAATACCTTCATTATCCTTAGAGATGACTTGATTTTTTTTTTGTCTTGATTCCCCGAAAGACCTTGTCCCCTTATTAAAAATACAATAAGAATTTACCAGGCTATAGGTCAATGTGTCGGTTAATTGTATTTTTTAACTTGACTTGCCACATTAAACTTTATTTCTGAGTATGGCTTTGAGGATGTTTTCTGATGAGATTAGCATTTTAATCAATGACACAGTAAAGTAGGTTTCTCTTCCCACTGTGGAAAAGCATCAATCTATTCCAGGCATGAAAGAACAAAGAGGCAGAAATCAGCCCATTTTAGTTGTCTGTGTGCTTTATCTGGGATATTGGTTTTCTTTTGCCCTTGAACAATGTTATGCTAGATGCACTGTGTTTAAAAGTTTAACTAAGAGACTCAATAGGGAGCCAGTTATTTATTTTATAAATATCTATCTTAATTCTGTTCAGGAGAAGGGCACAGAGATTTTGTGAGTGATACATCTGCCCTGGGGAGCGGGGGTGGTGTTAGCCTGTGTACCATATAAGGGAGGAAAAGTGGTTTGTTGTCCCCACTTTTTGACGCTGCTCCTTTGCTGGCTGCTCCCTTGAAGTGTTGACCCCAGTGTCATGGCACCCTGCCTGGAGCCAACTGTTCAAGAATTGAAAGCTCCACAAACAGTAAGCTAAGTAAACTTTTCCTTCCTTCATTTTGGATATGAGATATTTTGTTTCAGCAATGAGAGAAAGTAACCAAGACAGACTGGGATTTACAACAATCAGGTCTCTTGCTTCTCTGGCCACTGAGATTTGTACTTGAATCATACCATTGGTTTTCCTGTTCCCCAGTTACAAATGGAAAATCATGGGAATTTCTAGTCTCCATAATCATGGAACCCAATTCTTAATCATATATATATATATATATATATATATATATATATATATGCATGATTCACTTACACAAGAATACATACAATCTATGTTCTCTTTCTCTGAAGAACCATTGTACTTTGTGATATTTACATAGTAGCTGGTCTGTGTCAGCTGCTCCTAGGATAATTTTCTTTCCTTAATCAGTAGATGCACATTTTTATTTTCAGAATTATTTACATTATTTTGAAAAATCTATACGTACTGTGGAAAATGCTCTTATATTTTAGGACACTTTTGTTGATTTTTTTTCTACCCATTAATTCAATGTTCTTCTGGGACCTTGATTGTGCAAAATGAAATATCATTTGCTGCTCATTCCCAAAATTTATTTTTCTCTATTGTTAGTTTATCTTCATCATATCAATTATCTCAGTCCTATCTTCTATGTCACTGTTTTCAGTCTCATCAAATTAATTAGTGCTAAACTGGGTTAGGGGTTATTTCTCTATGGTTTTGTATCTGTTGAGTTTATATTTATAATTTATTTCTTATCCATCATGTTTCATTTTCCTTTGAATTCTCAACCATAACTTTGTGAGATTTTTGACTATGTTCTTATCATTTGTTTTTTATTAAGGTGATCACTCTGCTTGAAGATGCCTCCTGAGAATACAGTTCATATTAGAAAAAATATGTATGCATCATATCAAAGACTTTCTCAGTCATTTCTCCTATGAATCTAGTGGTTTTGTACCAAGGCAGTTTCTGTCTTATCATTCATTTGGTTTTCCATTTACTGTTTGATTGGTGGATTGTTCCCAGAGAAGGCCTCTGAAGAATGTATTTTATTCTTTGTTTCTAAATTTTGAAATCCAGGAGAGCTGTATTATAATCATAGGACTGCCATAACAAACAACCACAAACTGGTTTAAATAAAAAAGCAAAGCTCTAGTGCCTCAGAACTCTGTCGGCCAGAAATCTGAAATCCGGGTGTTGACGGGGCCATAACTCATTTGAAGGCTCTTAAGGAGAATTCTTCCCTGTCTCTACCAGCTTCTGATGACTCCTACTATTCTTTGGCTTATGTTCTCATGACTCCAATCTCACCCTCAGTCTTTGTTGTATGAGTCCCACATGGTCCCGTCACTTGTGTCTTCTATCCTTCTCTTCTTCTAAAAGAATAACTGACATTCGGATTTAAAGCCCACACTGTTTTAGAGTAATATCATCTTGAGATCTTCAACTTAATCATAGTTACAAAATAACATCAAAGGTTCTTGTTAGACATACCAATTTGGGGGCTTCTCTTCAATTCACTACAAATCTCAATGTCTTCATATTTGCCTTTTTAACGTTGCTTAAATTCTCCTTATTTTCTCACTTAAGGATGTAAGTGTCTTCATGTTTTGTTTAAAAAAAAGGGTTTTCACATTTTTCTTATACCTTTGTATTGACTTTTGGATCACATGTCAAAAGAGAAAGTTTTTTGTCTTTATTCTACTATTTTAAAAATCTAGTCTCCATGTTTTTAAACACATAGTTAACTTTACAGAGGTAGTGTAATCAATCAAATTGACATGCTTCAACTTTTTGCATGCAAATCTGAAACAGCAGATCTCATTCCTGCTCCTATTTTATTATGAATAAATTACACTACCATTTTTTTTATCACCTTTTAGCTTCAGGGATAAGGTCTCATTGTATTTTTGTTTTTTCCGTATATTTTCAAAGTCTATGTCCTCTACGTGTGAGATCATTAATTATTAATGTTTTCTTGTCCATTCTTAAATCTCGTTAGAATTTGCATTCTCTGGTTAGCACCATTTTTGCTCCCTTGCCCTACTCCATGACTAATTTTCTTAAATATATCTTTTAGGCTCCCTAGTCACATTTTCTAACTTTCCATTCCCATTTTTTTTAATCAAACTGCTCTGATCAAAGTCATGAATATTATTTTAAATTGACAAAACCACTGACTACTGTTTGGGGCTTATTTATAAGAATTTTCACTGTTTTTGACATGGCCAGCTATATCACTTCTCCTTGAATCTTAGATTTTCCTGGCTGTTATATTAATTATATATCATATGTCACAAGTTACCTTCAAAGTTTCTGATTAATAACAATGGTACTTATCATCTCACAGTTTCTGAGGATTAGAAATTCAGGAATGGCACAGATGGGTGGTCCTGGCTCACGATCTCTCAGGAAATTGCAGCCAGGCTGTTGGCAGCAGAGAGTACAGTCATCTGAAGGCTTAATTGGGGCTTGGATTGGCTTCCAAGGCTGGCATGCGAGGGTATTTCTTCCATGGCTGCAGTTCATTGCCACATGAAACTCTCCTTATAAGAGCATGGCTCACTGCCTTCAGAGCATGTGATCCAAGAGACTGAATGTGGAGGAGCTATAAGCGCCTCTCATGTTCTGCTTTCCTAAGGAGCACCCTGCCCCAGCAGTTTTGCTCTATTCCCTAGACAGAGGGTTGCTTAGTTTAGTTAGCGCTGAATAAGAGGAAATAGCCTCTTAACTTTTGAATGCAGGAATAGAAAAAGAACCTGGACATATTTTGCATCTTCTACAGTCCTCTAATTACAACACCACAAGGACATTTTTATGGGCTCCTTGGGGTTCTTTTCCAGGAGCATTTTTCCTCATTTCTCCTTCTCTACTCAGCAATGACATGTTGAGATGCCTGAGAAATTTGCAACAAGCAACCCTAACTGTCTATTCTGCAGAATCTTTCCCTGATTTTATTATATATTGATGGATAAACCAAGGGAAACACAAATTATCATTGTAGTTCAGACTTGAGTATCTAAAATAGTAAAAAGAAACATAGACAGACATTATCCTCACAGTGATCCTCATTCCAGGGCACCAGGAAGAATGGAAGGAAGAGGTGGGTGGAATACAACAAAATTTCCCCTTGACAGAAAAAGCATGCATAGTTATAATACATATAGTTCTACTATTTATTTGCTTTTTTGTCATGATATTCAGTCTGCAAAAAATTTGAAAGAGCATTAAACAAGAGGACCAGATTTATTCTTTAATATTTATTGTCTGCTTTTTGAAACGAGGCAAGGGATATAATAACTTGAAAAACACTGACTTCACAAATATTGCTTGCCAGGGCTAATTGCTTTTTGGGAACACTACAAATTATGTGTGCAGCACTAATTTGAAGGAAATAATAACAAAACATTATTGTGAACATTCTTATTTTTGCTTAAAGGAAAGGGGTACAACTTAATGAATTTAGCCTTTAGAGAGGGACCAGAAATGTCTGAAAAGTGCAAATTTTCTACAGTTAAGAAAAAAAGGTAGTTAGCAATTATTGTTAAACCTTTTCCTTCTCATTCCCATGTTTTAATGCTGCAATGTCTGCATGATTTAATCCCTTCACCTCAGATGAGATTGTGTTAACATTATAGATATCTGAAATACTGTGAAAACATCATCATCTTGTTTCATTAAATTTTCACAGAACACAAGTTTCAAATTCAGACTCCAAAATGGTTCTGGATCCCAGTTCTCTAAAGCTGCTGTGTTTCTTGCCATAAGTTTGATATTATCTAACATCTTTTTGCTAAGTAAATTTATTTTCTTCTGGCATAAATAACAAAGTAAAAATACTGACTTTGTGAATTGATCATTATACTTATTGTTCTCTATTTAAAAGTACTGGAAGTGTATAACAAACTAGTTCTAAGGAAAAAAAAAAACAAAAAAGGCAAAAATAGAAATCTTTCATTTAACTACTTTTGTAATATATGTTTAGTGGATTTTCTTTCCACTTGAAATATCTACCATGGGAAGCTTGGCATTTTTATGTTTCTCCATATAAACTATAAAATGTGGCAATAGGTTATTTCAGGACAGCTGTTTTGGAGAATAATTTGAATTAGCATAAAGTTAACATCTCTTAAATGGTTATTTCAGAAACTAGACAACTAACCTTTGGGAAAGATAAAAATAAAATTTGTTCTGGCTTTGGACAGAATTTGGCTTTTGACAGAATTTGGAAGAAGCATATCTCTTGGACCAACTTAAAACAGTACCATTCTTGAGAAACTAAGAAAAACTTCATAATAAAACTCTTTAACTGAGTATTTCCTGTAGTCCCCTGAAGTAACTCCACTCAACAGAAAGTGTTAAAATTGTTATCTGGAGTTTCGAAATAAAACAGCATGAGGAATTAAGATATACTTTTTGAGTTTAAATTAGAATATTTCTTCTAGAATCATAAATTTTAATAAAAGGGCTAAAATAAAAAGAAAAGTATATTTAGAAAAAGATGAAATAAAATTTTTTAAAAAGATGAAATTTTTAAAACATAAATTTTACATAAAATAATTACATAGAAGAAATATAGGTCATGTACAGCCTTCTACACATGAACTAAATGATCCATTTTTAAATACCTTCACACCTCTGTACATGTGCATTCCTACAACAAAGTCAGCAAATGGGTTTAAATGATAAGGATTGCAAATGGGGACTGCAGCATCTGAAGCCATCCCTTGGAATCTGAAGTGATGACTCAGAATTGAGGATTAACTTATCTGTGTGGGAATTGATCCCTAACAGAATATTTTGGACATGAAGGTCATGCTATTGAAACCAGCTGTGTACTTTGGTGCTGTGACAGCTCATTGTAGTTAAAGGATACAACATGAATCAGTGCTGGAAGTCCTGTCACAACACACAATACATTCGTGAGGTTAAGAGCTGTATTCTAGCTCCTGAATCAGGTAGTGGAGTAGTTTCCATTTCTGTTAGCAGAAGGCTACATGAGCCCAGAAACAATAGTCTTGAGCTCCCTTCCAGAATCTGCATTTTTACTCTATATCTTCAGTTTTATAGCATGATTTGAAATAGCAAAATCAAGTAATTACTGTTCGTATTTTTTGTTTTGTTTTGTTTTGTTTTTTTCCAATAATAATGCTTCAGGTCCAGTATGCCTTCTTGTAGATCAGTGTGTTAGGCTCAATCATCTCCAGAAAGCAAAGTAATACCTTTTGGTGCTCAGTTACTTAGAAATTGTAACTATTATGCATATCTCATAGGTGACATAAGAATATGCCAACACTATCTGTATTGGTCAGGTTTCCATTGCTATGACAAATTAATTGATATCGATAATCCAAAAGAAGAGAGATTAATTTTGGCTCATAGTTTCAGGAGTTTTGATCCATGGTAGATTTGCTTCAATGAAGAAATATCATGGCAGAAGGGCGTGATAGGAGAAAACTGCGCAACTCCTTACATCCAGGAAGCAGAGAGCATAGAAAAAAAAACAAAGAAGAAACCAGAAACCAGATATCCCAAAATTAAGATTACATTTCCCAGGTAAAACATCCAGAACTATGTTTTATTAATCTGCATGTCTCTTACACAAATCAAGTTAACAATCAACCTTAACCATCATAATGTTACTATTAAGATGTTACAAATAATTATTCCATATTGCTAAATTTTCATTACCCAGGTTTTCAGCTTATACAGCAAAATATTAAATTGTTGTTATCAGTCAGCTTTTGTTCCTAGGGACAATATGCCTGACACCTGAAGATTAAAGGATTATTTTCACTCACAGTTTCAAAGTTTTCAGCCAGTGGTCAGCTGATTCCAAAACCAAGATAGCATGGCAGAAGGACATGGTAGAGAAAAGATGGTCAATTTATGGTATCTCAGAAAAAGAGAGTTAAGGAGAGTGAGAGAGTAAGAGGCCAGCGGCCAGATACACTGGTGTGGTCACCTGCCTCCAACACAGCGTTACCTTCTAACAATCCAGACAGCCCTGAATATCTCAGTGGTTTTATACTCTGATACAGTTAGTGCTGTCATGATCTAAACACTACTTCAGGAGTCTCTTAATTCAGGCAAATTGATAATCAGGATTAATAACAAAAAATAATATTCACTTTTTCTTTACATCACCATATAACCTACTTCATAAACAGATTAGAAGATCCCAATTATCACTGATTTCTAACATGGATGCTTTTGTCTAATTCTCCGCCTGTGAATGGGAGACAGTTCTCTCCCTTCCAAACATGCAGTGTCTGCCAAGAAAATGTATGCACCTCAATAAAAATATAGGATAATTTTTTTTTCAACAAATGGTGTCATCTTTGTAGAGGGGACCCTAGAGGATGTCCTATATCCCAGAAAACCCATCACACTGCTGATTCATAGAGAAGAAATCGAAAATGCACGTGAAGCAATCTCATTGACAATGTTACACATGCAGCAATCTGCCATACCAATAATTATCTGGACCCTAATGCCTATCAGGTTGAGCACTTTATGTAATTTTGGAGACCAAAGATAGCTTTTATTAATCTCATGATGGCTCAGTAAATTTAATACCTTATCTTGGAAAGAGGAATCAAACTCCTTCACTGGAAGAAATATAATATATTTAACAAATGGTGCTGGAAAAACTGGGATTTCCACATGCCAAAGATTGAAACTAGATGACCCGTATGTCTCATAGTGGACTAAACTAAAATTGAAATGGATTGAAGACCTAAATATTACAACAGAAACACTGAATCTGCTGGAAGATAGAATAAGTAGAACTCTTGAAAATATTGTTGTAGGCAAAGACTTTATGAACAAATCTCTGATCATAAAGAAAATACAACACAGAATCATCAACTGGGATCTCATCCTATTAAAAAGTTTTGGCTCAACAAAAGAGAGTGAATAGTTAACCAACAGAGTGGGAAAAATATGTACCCACTATTCCTCAGAAAAAGGAACAATATCCAAAATATATAAACTCAAAAGAATGAAACCTCCCCAAATTTACATTTAATTCAAAAATGGGCATCTAAAATGACTAGATATTTCTCAGATGATGAAGTAAAAATGATAAATAAATATATGAAAAAATGATCCACATCACTGGTCACTTGAGAAACATAAATTAAAACAACACTGAAAGGGCTGGGGATTTAACTCAGTGGCATTAGTGCCTGCCTTGCAAGTGTTTGGTCATGAGTTTGATCCCCGTTATAAATAAATAAATAAACAAACAAACAACACCGAGATTCCATCTCACTCCAGAAAGAATAGCTGTCCTCCAGAAATCAATAACAAATGCTGGAGGGGCTGTGAGGAAAAGGTAACTGTTCTCTACTGTTGGTAGGAGTGTAGACTGGTGCAACCACTGCAGAAATAAGTGTGGAGATTCCTCATGACACTGAAAACATAGGTGTCATTTGGTCCAGCTATTCTCTTTCTTCGTGTCTTCCAAAAAGAATTAAAACATCATATCCCAGTGACGTATGCACACCCATGTTTAGAGTAACACAGTTTGTAATAGTTAAATCTTGAAAACAGTACAAATGCCCATCAACTGAGGAATGTATAAAGATGTTGAAGTTCTTTGTTTAATGCAACGGAGCGCTACTCAGCCATAAGAAGGATAAACTTGCGACATTTCTAGTAAATGGATTCTTTTGAGACCATAATCTTAAGTGAAGTAAATCAGACATACATGTTCAAACACGGCATAGTTTCCTTGATATGAGAAATTTGAACGATAAATAAATAATAGAAACTGTGAAATAGGAAAAAATGTTCAAATGGGAAAGGGAACAAGAGAAGAGAAAGGAAGGCAGGTAAAATAGAAAAGAGAAACAAGAGGACAAAATGGGAACAAAGTTTTGTAACTAAAGAGGGGAAGAGGGGCAAATGGAAGAGGGGATAAGAGAAAAAGAAGAATCAAGATATGGCAAGTACAGGTACAAATTCCCTATGATAAGCGTGATCATTATGTATATGTTACTTGTACCATAAAGGAACATAGATATAAATCAGCAGCATAAGCATCTGCCTGGCAAGCACCAAGTGATGAGTAATCTCCTGTACCAAAAAAAAAAAAAGAAATGCACTGATAAAGTTAGTTAAATAATAAAGTTTCATCAGAGCTATCAAAAGCCAAGGAGATAAAACAGAAGTAAAAGGAAAAAAAAGAATATGTATACAAGCTTTGAAGTGTATAAACTTTGGTGTTTTTGATGTTGTTTTGTGGTGTTTTTTTTTTTTTTTTGACAGACCCTTTAGATTATAAAAAGATAATGCGATGTGCTCTCCAATTAACTTATGTAAGGTTAGAGTCTGTTTCTTGCTAGAAGAGGCATTTTATTGGCTCTTGCTGGCTTTGCTGATGCAACCTGACTGATAGAGAAACTTAAATAAAAGACTAAGGGGGACCTCCCGGGGTCTGAGAAGGACCTTAAATGCACTTAAGCTTTAGAACAGACTCCTGCCACAGGAGCCTGACAGGAAACCTTCAGCCAGGCTGGCACTTGGCTGGTATCTTTGAAGAACAGCTGAAGCAGAGGGCACAGGCATGTCAGCGATTCTAATCCGCACAGTTGTGGGTATTTTGTTACCCTGCAGTGGAGAGCTGACGGAGCCACATGTATGCAGTCCCTCTTTCTTCATCAGTTACAATTTATTTTTTAAAAAGGACTGAAAACTTACTGTATTGATTGAATAAAGAAACGAAAATAGGTCTTATTTAAACAAGAATCGCATAAAGATTTTCCCATCGGTTTTAACCTACCACCACCAACAACAACAACAAACACACCAGAGGGTCGGCCCTGTTGGAACACAGCAAAACTGAATTTCTTGCTGGGTATCATGGCACATGCTTCCAATTCAAAACCTCAGGATGCTGAGGCAGGAAGATTGCTGTGCATGAGAGGCCATCCTGGGCTCCACAGTGGGTTCAAGTTCAGCATGAATGACATGGGGAAACCCTGCCTCAAAAGAGAGTATTTTTAAAGTGAATTTCTTCGTAAAGGGAGAGCTTATTCTTTCCTCCACACTGCCAGGACTGCTGGAAAGCAGTGGACAGTGTTCATGCTTTTTCTCAGTAGTCTTATAGTTAATACCCAGCCTCTCATTTAGTCCCTCATTTGTATTTTGAGACAGGGTCTGTTTAAGTCAGTAAGTTGTGCAACCTGGACTGGAACCTTCAATCATCCTGTCTCAGTCTGCTAGAGGTCAGGGGTTATGAGTATGTGCCTGTCTTGCATTGTGCTTTTAAGGAGTACAGAATGAATTAAAAAAAAAAAAAAAAAAAAAAAAAAAAGGTACCACATTCCCTTTAACAAAATAATATATGTATTTATTTAGCAAATGCAAAGAAAAAGATTCAAGGACTAGAATGTAGGCAAGAAATCCCTTCCCTTCTTTAAAGTTTTAATTTACTCTGTAAATATTATTCATTTGACTCTTTGTTTTGTAAAATTTTCTTTTTTGATATATGATAAAAAGACCTTACCTGCTCTTCTAATATATTTTATTGTGATCTATGGCTGAAATATACCAGCTCATTCCAAAGTAAATTTTAGTAAAAAATATTGTTGTCTCATATTTTCTTGGATCTTGCAAATATGAGAATAGAAAAAAATAAAAGAACTAGAAGACATTATTCCCCCCAAAAATTCGATTAAATCATGTGAAAGGCCACAAAATATAGATGTTGATTTATCTATATAGGTTCTGAGGTCATTTTGCTTAGATTAAAATGCCAGTGTAAATTTCTTGTGTAAATTGTACAAATTATATTTTGTGTTGTTTCTTCTTGATATGTAAGACGAACATACTGATACCTAATATGATTCTACCAACTTATTGACTGAACCAGACCCTGTCTCAAAATATACAAAGGAATAAATAAACAAGGTATCGGGGAGTAAATATAGATCATTTGGAAGAAAGATGATAGAAAGAATGAACTTCATTGCATAAGAACTACCAGTTATTATTATTAACATTAAATAATTTATTTGAATGTGGAGCAAAGTATTAGAGAATACAGCCAGGTAGCCAGTACAAAAGAAAATGGATTATCTCCACTCAATTCATATATTAGATACAGCAGCATAAATAGTGACAATACTACTCACATTTTTCTCCCCCCAAACTACGTGCACACAAACTTAGGTATTTCTATGTCCTAATCTATCAATTCTTGCTAAAATGTCTCGGCAGATATATTTAGCTAAGGATTTTGGGATTATTTCCATGTACCCTAAATCTGATAATGATATTTTATGAGAGAGAAGACAGAAACAAGAGAAGGCCAGGAAAAGCCAGAGGCAGAGACTGGAATGGTACAACCACAATCTATGGAATGCCTGCAACCAGGAAAACGTGGAAGAAAGGGGAAAGCATTTCACCCCAGAACTTTTGCAGAGAGCATAGCATATTCAACACCTTGATTCTGCAATTTTAATTTGAAACACTTTAAGAGAATATATCTGTGTTAGGTTAAGAACCAAGTCTCTAGTAATTTGTGACAGCAATCTGAGGAAATTAGCATAGTGGAGAATCTGTACACAGGGTATATTCTGCTCTGTCCTCTGAGTTCTTGCCTTCGTCAAAACTGAGGGAAGGCAGCAGCTGACATTCAGTTTCACAGACTGGTAGCTGAGTCTGTTAAATGTTTTAGATTAAAATGTGATCTGAGGCCATCATTAGACCCAATTAAAAAACAAATAAAATATAAAACAAGGACTTGAGTAGTTATTTGGCTCACAGTACAGCTTCTAAATTGTTCTTGGTTCAGTAAATCAACAATAA
This sequence comes from Cavia porcellus, assembly GCF_034190915.1. Classification (NCBI taxonomy): domain Eukaryota; kingdom Metazoa; phylum Chordata; class Mammalia; order Rodentia; family Caviidae; genus Cavia; species Cavia porcellus. The sequence continues at coordinate 32,928,873 of NW_026947497.1, forward strand.
TGGGCTGCGAGATAGGTATATGCCACTGTGGGATGCAGGTTGCCTTAAATGTGACCTTCTTAAAATGTATTAATACCCCTGAGAGACACGTTGCTTGTATAAAAAGATTTTCATTTTCCCAGAAGAAAGCCTAACATTTGCAAATATGTTTCTAAACCACTCTTGGTCAGTCTTTCCTTTCTGAGGTAAATTGTCCTAGTATGAGGCCATGACATCTTTAGATTGAAATTAGGGTTTATTCTTGCTAGAAAATGTATTTCAGAAGCCCAGTTGAATGGATGCTGTGGAGTGGATTTTTAAAAACTTATCATTATATTTAGATATTAAATACATGCATACCACTCTGAGTGCTCAAATATAGAAGAAATCAATGAATGTCTCTTCTATAACTATACAACTTGTCGTTGAATTTACCAAGATGCATTATTTAAAAATGGTTATTTGTAGAGGTAGAAATTCTGTTTCTTACCATTCTGATCAATTTACCTCCACATAAACTTATGAAAAATGAACTAACTGCAGAGACTTTATCTGTAAAAATGAATTCTAAGACACAACACTAGATCCTCTATGCCCTGAATTAAAGTTTTGTGCCTCTGCAACAAAAATTTTGAAAACAGATAGTAGCAACAGTTATACAAAAATGTGAATGTATTGATACCACTGAATTGTGCCCTCAAAACAAACTGTTAATTTATTGCATATGTATTGTCATAATGAAAACTATTATGTCCCTCTTTGCTTTATTAGTAAGAAATGTATCCTTACCAATAAAAGCTTTGATCTTTTCTTGGTGGATGGCCCACTGTTGGAATGCTATCACAGCTGTATTAACAACTTAAAATGAATGATTGCAGAATTTTTAAAAAATTACTTCAATTAGATGTTTTTACCTTATGAAAGTCTATCCTTTTTTGATAATGTGATGGAGTTTATGTTTCATGTTCTCAGAAAGTTGAAGACATTCTTAAATTTAATATTGAAATTTAATGTTCAATTTCCATTTATGTGCAATGTCAACAAAGGTCCTTTGAGATTTATACACGTGTGTTTGAGTTAATATTCAAAGTAGACAAAAATGATTCTGTGCTCTAAATATGCAATAGTAATATCACTGTGTGTGCTATATTTACAACTCTTAAAACTGATTGTTATGGATTGTTAACGCCAGCTGTATTATATCAGCATTTATTGAGTGAAGGTGTTCCACCTAAGGAGGGTTGCCAGGATAAATAGGTGGAGAAGAAGGGAGGTGTGGAGGTGTGGAGGTGTGGAGGGGTTGAGGCGTTAAGTCAGCATGTGGGTTCTCCAACAATTTGCTGTCTGAGCTGTTGGTTCTCCTGGAGAAGCTTTGGTCCTCACATCGAGTATTGCTTCCTGGCTCCGGAGGGGAAGACATGTGCTGCTTGGTCTCCAGGATGAACTCCTCATGCTGCTTCCTGGCACGTACCCAACTGTGTTTGTCTTCGGAGGAGCTCGGCCTCCCTGTCGCTGAGGACGGCTGTGGTGCCTTTCAGGATAGCCCTGGTCTTTGCTGTGAATGTGACTTCTTGGCTCCAGCATAGAACCCTCATCCCACTAGCACAGCTCCTTCATCCTGCTGGCATAGACTTTCTGGCTTCCACCGCTGACCCCTGGGTCTTCCCCACACGGATCCGTAAAAGAGACTGGCGTGAGTCCTTCTTGTGGGCTCTGGACCTCCAGTTGGACTCGTGGAGGCGTTGTCCTGAGCTCTGGGTTTTTATCTGGACTCATGTGAGACACTGCTTTGAGGTTTAGGCTCTTGACTAAATAATCTATATCTTTGGAGTTGCGGATAGATTTCCTGCATTTTCCTGGGTTAACTTCTGGTGACCATTATAAAGATATTATAAACTCCAAGTCCTAATCCTAGTTGTTCTCTCTGTACAACCCCTGACTATAACACTGATGTTTCCACAGAAGGGAGCTATTCAACATGTTGACTATGAAAGTTGATCCACCTGCAGAAATACTGACACCAAGAGAAATCACTCAGACTCACAAACTCCACCTGCATTTTTCTGGTGATGGACATAGGGAGATATTCTTAACCTGATATCTCAAAATATTTGTTACGTAAACAATTTTACTCTTGCTCAGGGAATCTGTATCCAGCAACCAAATTCCTGCTTTGAGAAAATTCCTCACGTAGATTGCTGTGTGGCACTAATGTACTGGCCAGATGATATAGCCAATTTCACTCTATTGAAAATTGCCAGTTCAAGAAGTCTGCGTGTAAATCTTGGGTAACTAGTGCTTGCCAGTCCAGTAACATGGAGATCAAACAGAACTCACATCAGATTGCAAGTTGAAGTTTTGTTTTCTTCAAACCATTTTTCTTTTGTCATCTGATGCCACTTCTCCCTGAACCATAGGCCTAGAACATTTAAGGAAATAAAGAATTTTTTTGTCTGCCTCAAAATTAGTATTAGAAAATGTAAAGTGAGCTCGCCAGCAAGGTTTTGTTATGTATTATGGGTGTTCTACATAAAATCATGTGGGAAACATAATTTGACTTAAGAAATGCTTTTCTTAGCATATTATCTTTGAAATATTAGTATGTATTGGAAAAAGGAGTTTATATTTACCTGAAGAATTCAAACCATGAATATTAAAGTCACAATGAAGAATCAAGACAGCTATTCTCTGGAGACAGAAGAGTATCATGGAAGAGTGTCAGGGCTCTGGAGTCATTTGCATTAGAATTTCATGCTAATAGGTCCATAATCTAGAACAAACATAGCCTTATTGCAGATAATACTATTATTTGGCATATACAATTGTAAGTACTGCACATTTAAATCACTTACAGTGGTTGCCAGAATATAATAAGTACACAATAGTTGACTAATAACTAGTTGACATATCATTTTGGATTTTATCCCAATGTATACTCCTATTCAGAAAAATAATTATGAAATCCACAGAATTTGGAACTATAAATTATATGATGTTTCCCTTATTAATGGAGTGTCATATTTTTCAGTATTAGGTTCCTAATACTGGAAATTGGCTGTGTAGGTAAGTGTAGAAAATGAATGCTTATCATGAGCACATGGATTAGAGTCAGGGATGACAGAATGCTATACAACCACAGATTGTCCACGTGGGTGTCCAAGACAGTAATGTCTTTGTTTTATAATGGTTCAACATACTTAAAATTTGTTTTATATATAAAATTATTAAAATGCAACATGAAACTATCTTATGTCACAGGTATAAGGTGTATATGAAATATAAATGAATTTTATGTTTAGACTTCAGTCCCAAGTTATCTCATTATGTACATGCAAATATTCCAAACTTAGAAACAATTCCCAAATCTGAAACACTAGTCTTTATAAGCATATTAGATAAAGGCTATTCTACTTGTATAATGAAAGCATAATTGCCTTGAAAATATAAAACTAGCACAACTAAAATATATAAGAAAGAGAATAGAGAGAACTATACTTCATGAAATGACTGCATCAAATTTTAGACATACAAATTACATGAAGCCTTTAATGGGATCAAGTTATAAGCGTGCATTTTACTGCATAAAACTAAACAAAAAATAGCAATCAACTAAAACTACAAAAGACAAATAATAAAGGGATAAAAAGGAAGAAAAAAACAACTTTGCCTCATACCTTTGCTTACTGTAAAGATGAATAAAAAAAGAGGCATAAGTTTATTATGTAGTTAGATGTGTAAGTGTATAAAAACTAGAAACCTGCTGTGTGTGATGACACAGGCCTATAACCCCAACACTCCAGTGACTGAAGCAGGAGGATCACGAATTCGGGGTCAGTTTGGACTCCATAATAAGTTCAAAACCAGCCTAAACTATATAATGAGACCCTGTCTCCAGTTTTTAAAAAATTAGAACTCTCTCACAATGTAAGAAAACTCAAACTAAATACTGTCAAAAATCATAAAAGCAAAAATAAACAGCATTGTCTAAGTACAGATTATGAAAAGTCAACTAATGTTGCCTAATACATATGTCAAACTACTAAAGTAAATGGTAAATGGATGATACTCATTTATTTAAAAAATAAATTCTCAAATTGATCTGTAATAGGGTATAATAAAAAGGACTCTCAATATAAAGGCATCAAAATTGGCTAAAGGTCAGCAAATGAAGAAATACCAGATACTGCCCATGTACCAAAGAAAAGAAAGAAAGAGAGAGAAAGAAAGAGCCATAGTAGTCTCAATAAAAATAGACCAAAATCGATAGAAAAAAATACAGAAACTGAAAATATATAACCATAAAAAAACAGTGTGATCTTTAAACCTAATATTATGGACTTTAATGTATAAGTTTTAAATTTTTTAAATCAGTGTTTGAGGTTGAGTCCTCTCTCTATTCTCTTGCGCATGTCCTACCACTGGCCTATGTATATCTCTAGCCCTACACATTCTTTATTTAATGCGTATTTATGCCTGTGTTATGGCTTTTATCTAGGTGTCACTCCAAAGCTTCATACACTCACTGGTGAGACTTCTAGGAGGTGGCTGGAGCCTGAGTATGTGAATAAGGGCTAAGGGGTATGGTGCTAGGTTAGTCTGCTCACCGGTTTAGCACAGTTCTGTACAGGCTGAATGAATTTACTGAAGACATAAGCCCCACCCTGAATGTGCAGCACCAATCAGTAGACTTGTAGCTTGGAAGGAATATAAGAAAAAGGAGGCTTGGATTTTCTTTTTCCTGCCTGCCCCCTTGGACCGTTTCTTTTCTGTTAGGTCCCTCTTCCGTGCCACCTACCTTGTTACCAACCAACTATGGCCTGAACCCTGTTGTATGAACAAACTGTGAGCCAAAATAAACCTTTCTTCCTCCAACATTGGGCATCTGGTATTTCCCCAGCCATGAGGAAGTAACTAAGTGTGTGTCTGCATGCTTACAAAAGACCAGATGACATGGCTTCTTTTCAAATTTCTAAATAATATTCCTAAAGTCACCCTATATTGGACTCATATAAGAGCTTACTAAAAGTAACATGATCTCAGTGTACAATAAATGGAAGTTAATAACAAAAAAGAGAAATGATTTTTCCACGGAGAAAATTGACACATATATGCATGATTTAGAAAATCATGCAGTTTAAACTTAAGCTTGTGAATCTAGGGAAGTATGTAGGCTAAGTACTACACAGAAGAAACATAATATCTAACAATAGCAAAGATAAATGAAAACAAGTAACAACTCAAAAGTAAAAGCAAAATTTAATTAAATATAAGCTGTTAAATGATAGAGCCAATAAAGTCCCTTTGCTCTTTATTTGGAATAAAGTTGAAAATCTGCATAAAAAGGAAGAATAATGACCTAACCTTGCCAATGACAATACCCACAGACATTATAATATTACTAGAATTAACAGACTATAAGTAGAAGGAAACTAATTTCAAACTTTCAAGTAAATTTGAAGTAGATGAAAAAAAAAAGAAGAAGAAATTAAAAAACCAAACCGACACAAGGATATGTGTTTGAAAAAATACATAGAGCATTTACTATTCAAAAGATAAAGTTTTCTACTAGCTATTACCATATGGTTTCACAAGAATATTCTTCCAAAATGTCAAATAACAGATTATTGAAATTAAAATTCAATTGTCCAAAGAAGAGGAAAAAAATAATTTTCTATTTACATATATGTATTAAGACATCAATCTAATAATACATTAATGGTATATTGTAATTTATGTTTTAGGAATAATATGTAATAATATCAAGGTAATCTCTAAATCATATTAAAGATGCATATACAAATGAAAACTATAGAGCAATCTATTTAAGGACATTGAGATAAAAACACTTAAATAACTGGTAAAAATCAGCTTTTGATTTAGAAGAGTAAGGTAAATGAAGTTTATTCCTTGAGTATTATTAGTGAGGTTTAAGACAACAGCAGCCAAAAATCTCACTAAGTATATAAGATATTTTGAATAAAATATAATTCCCTTTCTTGGTTTTCAGAATCATTGGACGACTATATTAAAAATCTAAACTATAAATAGGGAGCAAAATAAAAGACAGCTAACAGGAAATAGAGAGACAGTAACTGCAAAAGAGAAGAGGAAAAAGACAGAGTGAGGCAGAGCAGAGGAGCAAAGGGCTGAAAGGGAGTTAAGCTTTGTTATGCAGATAGATGTACCATGTCCCCGAGGGAGGAATTTACATTATATACACAAGTATGTGTACCAATAAAAAAGTGAAAAAAAAAAAAAAAAAAACCCTAAACACTACAGTTTCAATATAACCATTAATGCATCCATGCAAAGTACCATATATATGCTAATTGAGACATCCATAGAAACATCCTCTTCAAAATGCATAGCAAACAAACAAGATTTGTTAGCATTTTGTTAAGAATTGTTCTACAGGGGGCTGGGGATTTAGCTCAGCGGCATAAGTGCCTGCCTTGCAAGCAGTGAGTTGGATCCCTGTTCGGATAAAAATGAAAAAGACAAAAAAAAAAAAAAAAAAAAAAATGTTCTACAGGTTATTAGCCAACATAATTAGGTAATACTTTGAGAAATGAATTTAGGAAGAAAAAGTGGAATAGAGAACTTTTTTTTTTTTTTTTGAGAAAGGTCTCACTTTGTAACTCAGGCTGGCCTTGAACTCACTACATAGCCCAGGGGGGACTCAACTAGCAGTGTTCCTCCTGCCTCGGCCTCCTAACTGCTGGGATTACAGGCATGTGCCACCATGCTCAGCAAAGAGACCTTTTAAATATCATTACTCAAGAATGAAAGATTTTTCTCACCCTTGGAAAACTCTAAAGAATCCATTTGGAAGATGATTACAAATAACCAGAAAGAACAGTTGCAGAGCCCTGCAGAAAACCAATAAATAAGACTAAAGAATGTTCTTGTTTAGATGATAACAAGGTAGCAGAACAAAACAGCAAAAGCCAAAATTCAAAAGGTAACAGCTAACGTATAAAATCTTCTAGGAAGAACCTATATGTGCCGTGGAAAAATGCAAAAAAAAAAGCTTCAGTACAAGGAGAGACACATTCTTAGTAGAGAAAATATAGAACCCTTAAGAACGAAGTGTGTAAGATAGATAACCACATTACTAAGCTTCTGTTGGATCTTTGAACAGAACTGTTTGCACTCTTCTTGTTTGTCTACTTTCTATGCTCTAATTTTGGAACTTGAATGACTATTTCCAAGATGATAATATGTAATTTATCAACTAGTGATTTCCTAGCTTTAATTTCTTTTCAAATTCTGTATTATTTCTACCTTTTTTCTGTTTTGCTTTTTTCTTTAAATAAAAAAGTCAAATAAAATTTAAGAAATGCGTCCAATAAAAAACACTAATAGCATATTTTTGAAAACTAGACAAGCCAATTCTAAGATTAAAATGAGAATAATGTAACCAGAAATTTCCTAAAACTAGAGGGATAAAAAAGGGAAAATAGTGCTCCACTAATTCTTTATTTCAAAATTACAACATAGTTGAAACAGCACAACAAAGAACATAACAAAAGCAATTTATGTTCTAAGATAAAACGCATTCATTTTTTATATTATTATTATTATTTGTTTTAATTTTTAATCTAAAGCTAACCCGTTGTTTAATGCTATCTAATTCATTTTATAGAAGTAAAAAGCACAGTTAAGAATTGTGTAGAAATGTGTCTTATACAATTTGAAGAAGCCATTTCAGCAGTAGCTTTTTGTCCTGAATTAAAGCTAAATAAAATGAATAAAGTGTGCAGAGTCAAGGAGAGATGTGATTAAATCAAATTTTCTTTTTACAAAAGAGGATATTGAGGATATGATATCCTGAGGAGTAATTAACTTTTGAAGGTATGTTAGCAGAAAAATAAAACTGAAAGATACTGGGAATGAAATTGTAATTTGTTTAAGAAAAATTGCCTGTCAGGAAATAAAATGAATAACTTTGAGTCCCCAGTCTAAGTCACTACCCAATTAGTGATTTGGAATTTAGTTATTTTCATTGAAATTCAGTGGGTTAAGTATCAATGGAGAAGGGCTAGGAAATACAGCTCAGTGGCATAGCACCTGCCTGGCAAGCATGAGGCCCTGAATTTGATTCCCAATACAAAACAAAACAAAACAAAAACATTAATGGAAAATTTTCATTAAAAAGTGGAAAACATCTCTGAAAAAAATAAATTATGGAGTGACTTCTATGAGATGGAATAAGTATGGTGAACATGAAGGATACAGAAGGGGGTGTGGGCTCCTAGGGTTTTGTTTTACTTTTGTTCCCCTCATTTGTATATTTGCTTTCTTGTTTTCAGGAAGGAACTGAAGCTGTACATTTGTCTACTATGCACTTTTGGCACTTACTGATTTGACTGAAGAGCCAGTTTCCTGCAAACACTTTGGAATGGCTTCTCCGTGTCTGTTTGTCAACACTCCTCAGGGCTGGCTGGGTGCCTAATGCATGTGTCTAAACTGACACGCTAGGGACGCTGCCTTTTGGTAGATTTCTGACTGTTTCATTAGTGTAATTTTGAGCACCAAGCCTGTTGCTGTTTGAAACCCTCACGTGAAAGCTGTCGGTAAAGGTCTGGCTTCTCTTCTAATATCGCGGAAGGGAAATACTCCAAAAGTACTTTCTGAACACTTTAAAAATTCTGTCTGTTCCAGCGTCATACAGACCCATAGATAGACAGACAGACAGATGACCGACACACAAATGGATGTCTACTTTTCCAAAATCACAGTCTCCCTTGGAAAGTCCTCAGATCTTTTTGTACCAAGAACAAATTTGGTTTCCTATCAAAACAAAATAGAATCAAAATCACAAGCATTTACCTAAACCTGGGGAGGCTTGAATGCAGTTTGGCCATCAGCTTCCGTGAAATTTTCCTCAGTGCTTTTGCCCTTGCCACAAGCGATGCTGCAGAGGTCACACTGATGAGCTTTAATTAGATGGCCCCTTCACGGAAAATCCTAGAGTTGGGTGAGAAAGGCAGGAGATTGGGTCAGGGAGCTGCACCCCTGCCAGGGGAACACAGTCAGAACATCTGCTGGCAGCTCTCCCTGGGCTCAGTTACTCTCCAGTTAGAGCTGAACTGATTTGCTAATGAGAAGTCCTTGTATTTTCTGTATTTTCTACTTTGTCCTAGTTCTTGAAATATAGATTTTCTTGTCCAATTTGGTAGAGGTATAACTTACATAAGGTGAAATGCAGACATTAAACGTGCACTTCCCTTCGTTTTGACAGCAGTGATGTGCCAAGCCTGACGGCTGAAAGAACACTCCCATCTCCTGAAAAGTTTCCCTTACTTCATTTTGCAGGCAACCTGAAGCCTTTCCTCTGCTCTCCGCCGCCTCCTAAGCAGGGTACAACTTCCAAGATATCTATTCAGAATTTGGACTAGAGTGATCATTTTTGCTTTGGAAAAAAAATTGATTCTAAGAATTATTAAATCTCCCAGCCCTCTCTACCTCAGTCTTCTGGGCTCATTTCTCTACTTCTAGCATTTAGAAATTATGGTATAAGATAAGCATAGGATTTAAATACTATTCTTTTTCTCTTGCTGGTTAATTCACAGATTTAATACTTTTGCAAGTGTACTGGTCACTAAAGGCAAAATATAAACAATATAAAATTATTCACTCTCCATAAAAGATGTGATATTTTGATACAGTGAAATACTACTCAGCTACAAAGGATAAACTCAAGGTTTTTATAGGTAAACAAACACAACTACATTCATAAGTGAAATAAACCAGAATCACACGTGAAAACACCATATTGTCTTATTAGTGTAAGAAACTGAAAGAGTAAATAAGATCCAAATTTTACAATAGTTATTGTGAGAGAGAAGGAAATTGCTTTTTAAAAAGATCACCTGGGGTAAATGAGGAAAGAAGAAAAGGAAAAGGAGAAAAAATATATAGATATAGTATAGCTAAGATAATTACACTGATCAATTTTTGATGTCCAGATCTTATAATCCAAGCAACTATTTTGAAGATAACAACATATAATACATTATCTATTGTTCATCTCCTAATACTTTGTTTTGAAATCCTCTATCATTGTTTTTCTCTTAAAAAGCAAAATGAAAAAAAAAAAAAGCAAAAAAAACACAAATCCAAGGTCCTGAGATTCATGTGGGGCTTAGGAAAATAAATTAGAAATTAGGGAAGAAATAACATAATTGATTTAGAGTGACATTTTGGAGACCTTAGAACACCCCAAGATCCTGTCATAGAATCAGCACTGCTTGTTAAAGCACAATGACCTATGGCTAGGAGGATTGGGATAATTAGTAGCAGTAGGTTGATTGTAAACATGAAGTGTTAAGGAGAGGAGTTGAACCTTTGGGGGTAAAGTTTTAAGTTTTATGCAACTTCATAGCCTACCTATGTGCTCACATGACTCTTTCTGGCCAATGAGGGTCAGGGGAAATGACATCAGACACTTATAGATCTGCTCTTGAGAGAATTCCTGATGCTAATTAAGCAGAAAATATAGATCAGTGGCATAAACACCTTCTGGAAAGAGCAAAGACACCTGAGTTTCAATCCCCATTACCAAAAAGAAAGAGAGAGAGAGAGAGAGAGAGAGAGAGAGAGAGAGAGAGAGAGAGGAAGAAAGAAAGAAAGAAAGAAAGAAAGAAAGAAAGAAAGAAAGAAAAAGACAGAAAGAAAGAGAAAGAAACAGAGAAAAAAAAGAAAGAAAGATACTTCATCAGCATTTCCCTTGTGCACATCTGGAATAAAGATCCCTCACAATGATATGTTAATGATGGCCCCATCTTAATTCCCAAATGATCTCATAAAACAAGTTAACCCTCTGGATTTGTATTTTCACTCAATATTGGCTGTTTTCAAATACTTTTCTGTATTTGAAAAGTTATTTATTTTGCATTTATTTTTGTCATCAATTGGAGTCCCCAACTAATACCAGTATGGGCTGTTTATGATGTTTTTATATAAAATTAAATTTTTCCTTTCAATTAAATTCAGTAAGATTGGTTAGACTCATGTTGAATTCTCTACATGGCATCTATGCTGGTGAGCACGTCAATAGAAAAAGAATGACACAGTAAAGTGCAGTGTTTGCTGTTAAAGGTCTTCATGTTCTGCTTGTTACATAAAAACATCACTTTGTTCCACGTGGCTTACCGTCACTCTGTGAGGTGAATAGAGTGCCGTGACCAGCACTGACATTGTAGTACAAATGTGGGAACTACACTGTTCACATGTTATGTGCACACACTTCGTGAGAAAGTGGAACCTGGAACACCACTTATGAGAATTAAACTGTTCTATCTGATCTAGGAAAATAATGCACTCGCAGGAAAGGGCAAAATATTCAAAGTATCTAAAGGAAACAGAAAAGTGGGCAAGATGCAGGCGTGTCCCTTGGACTGGTCCTAGTTTTTCTAAATTTCCAATACCTCCATTTAGCAGAAAGCACTCAGTGTTGTCAGCGCTTTCTGGCTCCCTAATACAGGGTTTTTGTCAGCCTTTCTCTCTCAGTAGCACCTGGTCACTTCCTACTCAGCAATCACATCAAAGCATCACTAACAGACCAGGGAATGTTTGCAGTATATTAATAAGTACAGGAGGGCCTCCGGCCGTGTCTCTGTCCTGTGGCTATTCATTGCATCTGCCGAGAAGTGTTCACCTGTGCTGGTTTGTGTGGCCTGTACTGTCATGACAGTCACGACCTGGTGCTATGGGCTTTGTGGAACATCTCAGTTTTGTCTGAGTTGTTCAACAGTGTATCTCAGATGCCTATCCTACATCTACTGTACAGTAAGTTCACAGCAATTATCTGTTGAGCATAGCAATGACTCCATGCTGGCTCTCTATTCAGGCAGGCATCACCCCAAGAGAAAGAGAAATCAAAGAGGCAAGGAGGAGGAAAGGCAGAGGCGAACTGAGTGTACCTGGGGGCCGGTCTGCTGTAGCCCTCTCCTACACTGACATTTTGCTCACTGCCAAGTGTCCCTCTTGTGTATGTGCCACTAACCTTTCTGACAGTCCTTAAAAGGGTGAAGAGGACCACAATGACTGCCTCCAGACACAAGTTTAAAGGGGAAATCCAAACTGCAATTTGGGGATGGCAGAGACATTGTTTTTAAAGTTAGAATTCATAAAACCTTTTTAGTTACATATTTTGGATTTATTTTACCATATAGAATACCATTAACCACCAGTTGTAACTCTCACTGAGGACCTGAAACATTGTGTAACATACAGCACTACTTCCTAAGGGAATGATCGCTTCACTCCTGCCAAGAATATTTTATGGTTAGCTATTTTAAGTTTTAGAGTGTGCCTTCTAATAAAACAAGAAAGTACCTGGACTTTTAGAAAGCCTGTCTTCACTTAGGTAAGAGCACTTTGAGATGTGCTCTTACCTAAGCACATTCATATGCTTACCCTGTGAGAGGGTTTACTCAATCAAGCCCTGCCCCATTTAAACCTAGTCCATCACTATCCCAAGGCACTGAGAAGCTTAGGTAGCACCCTAAGGTGAACGCAATGGACACCGTGGCCTTCCCTTCCTGTGCTCCTGTGCCACCAGGGTCAGGAGAAGGATGCACCTGGTGCCAAGCTTTTTCCTATGCCATGTTCTTCAGATCCCTGGCAAAATGAATAAAAAAAAAAAAAAAAAAAAAAAAAAAAGACTGTAGTATCTGATCTTTCTCCCTCCTCAATTCACTCACCTCTAGGACTGTTTGCTCCCAAGAACTAGCTACCGTTTTTCCCACACCAAAGGGGAAATATTTTCCTTTTGCACTACACTTTATAGAAAAATTTTAGACTTACTCTTTCCAGTCTGACCGTTAGTGCATAAAAAGAAATGTTTTATATTTCAAAAAAAAAAAAAAAAAAAAAGGTTTTTTCCTCCATAAGGAGTTTGCTAGTGTTTTTTTAACCTCCCACGACATTTAATTTAGAGCTAAACAAAAAGTGAGTGCTCAGTCCTTAATTGTGTCAATACTCCTTCACAGCCAAGTAATGAATCAGAAGGGCAAGTTTTATTGAGAATTAAATGGATTAACTTTGTATATCAAAAACAGTTTCATTATTATATCAATAACAAATAAAAAGCACTAGAAACATTGATAAAATCTAGATGGTTATATGAGGAACTATATACATGTGAAAATTTGGATAGGGTTACTATAAACGGGAACAGTAAGATGAATTATCAAGGAGAAGTGCCATTAAATAAATAAATTGAGGAGATAAAATCTGAGAAAGCAAACAAGAATTAAGAGCATCTTGCAGAAGTCATAAAAGGAAATAGAAAACTATTATTTTAAAGTGCCAGAGTAGGATGCTCTACTGCAATTTTAAAAGTCAGAAAGTATGTAAATTTTGGTGGCAATTTTTGTGATGCCAGCTCCTCATAAAATTTTTTAACAGCTTCTCAAATTGTATAAGCTAGCGTGTAATGAAAATACAATAAATTAATAAAGAATATCCCTTCCATTTCCACATCTATTATAGAGAACATGCCACATGTTTGGCTGAGATTACATTAATACTCCCTATTACTTATTAAGAGTATGTTTACCTATGACTCTAATTACAAAGATGAGGAGTGGAATCACAATATGAACAATAAAGTATTTTTTCAATCTCAATTTAGTGCTCTAGATTTCACTTAGTTATTTCAGACGAAGTAAATGTGATTGTTCTAAGAATTTAACTGAACCATATGATTCTCCGGTGACACAACTAGCCTAATTAATCAAGTTAAAATGTCTATATATGTAAGCATATATAATTACTCTATCAATCATTGAGAAGTCCTAATATGTTATAAATGAGTATGTTTATAATGTAATTATTAATGATTTGGTGTGAACATAAAGGAAGTTTTGCTTTGTGAATTTAATCTAAGAAATTCAAATATATAGTATTTTTAATTACACTTCAAATTCTTTTTAAATCTTTTTTTTTTTTTTTTTGTCTTTTTCCTTTTTATCAGTACCAGGGATCGAACTCACGACTGCTTGCTTGCAAGGCAGGCATTTATGCCACTGAGCTAAATCCCCAGCCCCTGTTTTTAAATCTTGAAATAAATCTTTGAATACTTTCATATAACTTAAATCTTCTACAAAAACATTTGCCACTTATTCAGAGTTCAGACTCTCCAGTCTTTGATGCTGCAATGATATTTTTTTCAGGATATATTGAACTAGAAAAGAAGTATCAAACTATGTGCAATAATGTCAAATTGTTTTTTACATACATGAGAAAATCACATGAAAGAAAATTATGCGCCACTGGATTGGCTACATGAGCCTGTGAAAGTTTGAAAGCTGCCATGTCAGACAATGCATGCCTCACACATGCGATTAATTTGCTATATTTAATGTGAATTTTGTTGTTTTTTGAGATTCTTGAACTTCAGTGTGTCAGTAATTTAAATTCAACTCTAAATACATTCTGGCAGTGATAGCGTAGTCACCCATCCTTTTCTTTCCTCGCTATCTAAAAGGATGAATTTGACAGACACAAAACAAGAAGAATAAGAATTTAAATGATTAACAAAGTTTAAACTACACCTACTGAATACTAAAAAAGAGATGAATGAGAAATACTACTTTTACTGATAAGATTTTGAAGAGGCTACTTTTAAACACTCTATTAACAAGAATTCAAAGGTGGATTTGTTGAGCAATAGATTCAGAGTTGAGTTACATTTTGAAAGATGGTTCCCTTTAATAGAGGATTATCATTAAAGAATGTTTCAAGGCATCTAACAGAGCCAAAGTGATTAGAGAATAATGAATGGAGAGTATAATCTTAATTCCTTTCTTTGTTGTTGATTCAGTCTATGGAGAGGTGTGGTATCAAAAAAAGACACACAAATGTGATAAGGATCTCAATCCTTCTTACAGCACCAGAGGTCTCAGCTTTCACCAAAACATCACCAGTGAAATTATATGAATGAAAAACTAGTGATATACTAATGCTCCCTTAAACTGTAGATATGGAAATCCATAACAAATGCAGAAGGCTGGAAACACAAGTGACCGCACTCCATGGCGGCGTCATGGAGTGTTCTGTGTAGGGTCACTAACCAGGTTGTGGGTATTACTGCATTTTATTTATTTCACATTATGCAAAATATTTCCAGTTTTGCTCCCTCAATCACTGTTGATGCTTCTGATTAAAAATATGGAAGTTATGAATATCTTTTACTTAATGATAATATGTACTGAAAAGAAGTGATGTTCTAACACAAAATATATGTGGTTAATATTTGTTTGTGCAACCTACTAGAAAGAAAACTGAAATTTCACTTGGGATTCCATCTTCCCTTTGAAGGCAAATGTGCCTTTTCAAAGAGATAATATATTCTATTTAATGTGTTACTCACTTGAGAATTCAAATATCTTAGTTTTAGCCAATTTTAGGTTACTTAACTTTTCTAGTATTTTAATTCTCTCCGATTAAACCAAGAAGGATAATATTTTAGCCTTTTGGAAAGGCTTTAAGGACACATTTTTTCCTCTTGCACAATTTAATGCAAAATGTTCTGAGAAAGTATTCTGTGTAATTTGAAAAATATTTAGTCAGTCATTATTGCCTGCTCTTTTTCTTTACACTCCAAATGCACTTAAGATTATTTAATCCAGTTGGCATAAGATCAACTACTTTTATTTCTGTGACGAGTTTCAAATTCATTTCTTTTCCACACTGCTTCTCGGCCAGTTGGATGTTCCCTTTCTATCATTTGAAACCCAGCACTGAATTAACCTCTCAGGAAAGGAAGTGTATTTGCCAGGCTTTTGAACACATATACAGAAACAGAACTTTGACTTATAGATGGTGTTTTCACTTTAATTTTCCTTTTATTTTCATGACAGTAAAATTTTCTGGAGCGTACAATCGAGATAGTGTATTAATAGAAATAACATTCATAGAAGCTTGAACATAAATGATAAAAGTCATAATAAGAACCTCTCTTACCAAGGCATTCCACATAGAGAGATAACAGCACAATAAATAAGTTCTCATTTGTCACACAAGAAATAATACAAAATTGTAAAAACAAAAATGCGGCATTATAAATGTTCTAAAATGCAAGCAAAAATATAAGATCATGCATTGGAGACAAAAGCTAAAAGTGAATAGTTGTAGCAAAATAAAAATAATGTGAAAGATAAAAATATCCAAGTAGTATGAGAAGTGAAGGGAAAGATTCAAATAGAATGATTTCAAAAGAAAGCAATTATATTTATGACCCTGGGAGGGCACTGGCATGACTGCGTGCTAATAATTCACACTGTTTGAACAGACACTGCTATCCATTCAAAGGATAGATTTCATTTCTTTACATCACAGCACATGTTACAAGGTTGGAAGGAAACCATTGTTTCTCCTAGTAATAAGTAGACTACAATACTCTAGGAGAAACATTCTCAAGATCAGACCAGTGTGATGCTTGGAATAGAAGGGACCAGAAGGGACCCGGGAGTCAGGAAACATTGATTTTAGCCCTTTTGTTTTTAATCATTGTGAAAAATTCATTTCAGAAAATCACCTCACCTATATTCTTGAAGATACTTTCCGATTCTAAAATAGAATTTCGCTTCACTCTTTAATTTTGCTGTTAGAGGTGAACTATTGAAGCTGACAGAGAAGAGTAAAAAATGACAGTTAAAAACCCTTCTATGTTAAATTATGCTTAATTTTATAAAGCATTGCAAAATAACTCGAGTCACTTAAAGGAACTAAGAACTGTACAATGCATCAGAGGGATTGTTTACCCAGCACAGCTATTCAACACAAGTTAACTAAACTAAGCAGTACCTTTCTCTTTGTGGCTGAATAAACATCGGATTTAAACAATGGCTAGCTTCTACATGAACAGGAGAGACATGTTTGTCATGAGAGTAAAAAAATAAAATTTGTTTGTTAAATTACACATAAATATAAGGTACAAATGTATTTTTAAAATACAGATTAAAATAATCACACTTGCATTGTGTACATACGAAAATACAGTATTTAATATTCAATATACACAAACACATTTATGATAAATGCAACTATTTGGCAGAGCCAGTTCTTTCATGGTGTTTCCTGTCCCCTATTCCCACCCATGGAAGCAAAAACGTTTTGCAGAAATCTCCTAGCTCTGGCGAACGTCTTGAAGCAGTTTGTTAATCTCAGCCACCAGCTCGCTGGCATCCATGAGTTCATGCTTCCCATCGTTAAGGTGGTTGAGCACATTATCAAAATCATCTTCTTCATAATTTTCGGGGATCTCCTCCATGGCTGGCAGCCACTTTGAAGAAGGCTGCACACTGGAGTGCGTCCCAAGGGGCGCCCCAGAGTTGGTGGTGGGGTTCTGAAAGTGTGTACTGGCCGCCCAAGCGGCCACCCCTTGTGGGTACCCCGCAGTTTTAGCTGGCACCGGTGGCTTCCGGCGCTCCAGAGAGTTGGACCGATCCACCTCACCATTGCACTCGGAGTAAGTGTCCAGGGAAGGGGGCAGCAGGCGTTGGAAGACGCTGCTCATCTCCGAGAGCAGCGAGGACGTGCTGGCGTCCCCCGCGTCCTCCTCGGTTGGTGAGTCCTTCCCAAAGGTGGAAAAACTCTTCTTCTTCTCCGCGGTTTCTGCGTGCTGGGTGTCATCCTCGAGATTTGGGTGCGGATGCTGCTGCTGAGGCTGGGCTGGGAACTCTTCCCCGGGAATGAACATGTTGCTCCTATAATCAGAGGAGGGCGAGTGCAGCGGTGGCATCCAGCACTGGTCTGAGTGGCCCAGGACTCTGCACTCTTCCGTGCACAGCCTCATGGCTGCACTCAGGGAAAGCAATGAGGATCCGTTAGTATACTCAGCAAGGTCAGAGCTACAGGGAACACGATTTTGTTTTTATTAAATAGCCCAAGACCAATTTAAACTACTAGCAGAATGCTGCCCTGTCACCAGACATGTTAGATGGGCTACAACCACAGCTTTAGTTCGAATACTAGATTTATGGACCTCCGAAAGTCAGAGAAGCTGCTAGGTTGCTTTCTTGTTTATTGTATACTGAAAAGAGGAGGTTAGTGAGTATTTCTCAGGAACATTCTGGTCACATCGTGAGAAAGTAAGTTGATAATTTATGTACGAAAACAACTGATTAAAAATTTAAATTCTAAAAAATAGAATTTTAAAATGAAATACTAACTTGGGAATGGCACCAGGAGCTCTGGTACCTCTGTGCAGCTTTCTGTCTTCCTGTAGTGGGGGTATTGGAAGCATAATTAGCTGGTTCAGTCTCTCATAAAGATTTTATAAATTATGTATTGGCCTTACTTAAAACAGTTGTGAACTCTCCTTAACTATTGAACACCTGAATTCATATGCCATTAAGTCTTCTCTTAAAAACTTTACATTTGTTAATATTGAAATACATGGACAACATCATCTAAAACTGAAAATATGAAAAATCCATTATTTAGTTCTCCCAGATGTTCTGATATCTTACTGGAATGTGAGTGGTCACATTCTCAGAAAAGAAAAGACATGATAAAGCTGAAAAAGAAAAGGGAGAAAAAAAAAAAAAAAAAAAAAAAACAAACCTTCAACATTGGCAATTACAGTAACTAAACCATATGAAAGCCAAGAAATGCAAAGATGTAAAATGCACTCCACAAATGACTCTTTCAAGAAAAGATTAGACTTTTTCAGTGTCATGATGTCATTTTAGAAAGAAAAACAGAATTTCAGAAATTGCGAAATAATTTTCTTAGATTTGAAAGCAAGTTGGTCTTATATTAGCTTTTGTACGTATTGAGAACTAAATTTGCAGATTTAACTTCTTAGGAACAATTTCTCTTCTTCCCAAATTATTGCTAAGAGACTCTCAGGTTCTGCTCCCTACCGTGCTCACTGTGATGTCCTCCCACCTGGTGAGGAATCTGCATAGAAGAGGGATTCATGTGGTAGCTTCTGAGTTAAAAGTGATGCAAGAACAGTTGAATTTCAGAAGGGGAAGAATAATGGTTTTTGACTCGAGGTATAGAAATCACCTGCTTTACAGATAGAACCTGCAAGACAGTTCTATTCTAAATCCCCTTGCTCCTCAATTTTTCAATGGGAAGGGAGAAACCAGAAGAACAAAGAATGAGAGCAAGTGTTGTAAAAAAAAAAGCTTCATTGCTAGGAAAGCTACACATACATTAGAAGTGTGGGAAAATGCAGAGAAAAATGTGGATACCAACACCGTATGAATCAAGGTGTGCAAAGAATGAATATGGAGAATCGTTGTGTGATTTGCTATAAATTGATGTAATTTTAAAAAGCAAGGCTGATTTAAGAATAAAAGCAGGATTAGATGTCTTGACTTCATGATTTATCACTACTTAGAAATATTTACTGTCATTTTCCACCACATGATGTGGGCAATTTCCAAAGGAGCTGAAATAGAAAGGAGGTTTTCTCAGCAGTGAAGAAACTGTCATAGTGTTAACGATTTTTTCTTTTTCTGTAATTCTTTGGGTCTCTGAAAATGAAAAGGAGACCTGTACACATCGTCTTACTCACATCCTGACAGAAGGAAGGGGAACAGACCTGCTGACACTTCTTCATTTGTTTTTCTGGTCTTTAACTCTGTGGTGTAGACTTAGGAAGAACTTTATAATGTGCTTATTTACTTGATTGGTTGTGTTTTGTTTCAATGCTTAATGACACTGGTAGTGGTTTGGAGATGTATACATGGTTCTGAGAATTCTGAATATGATTACACTGTCTAGATACTTGAATGTAATAAAAGTATAACTAGTAATAAACACAACAACACAGTCTGGGTTACTGATCTAGTCTGACAGTTCATAATCAAAACTAATTTCAATCATAGTAATTATTTCTAAACAGTGAATGAAATTTAATCATAATAATTAAATGTGGCTTTACCTATAAAACAACTAAATTTAAACTGAATAGAGTTTAAAGAAAAGAGATGAAGACTAAGGGGAAGAAAGTAAAAAAAAAAAAAAAAAAAAAACAGAGAAAGTGGTACAGAAGAGAGCATTTTTTTGCAATTTCATCAATACTTTCAATCCTATCCCGAGGGACTCAACTGTTTGAAAACATCCTTAGTGCATACATAATTCAGCACCACAAATGCTGAATTCCACACCCCAGGGAACAGAAGTTGTTGGCAAGCAACAAATTTTTTCTGTTACTCTTTAAAAGCTCTGGGGGTGACAAAGTTTTCTACGAAACTCTTTTTTACCACAACACAACTGTGAGTTTTGTCACTCTGCTACACTTTAAAGGAGAGGCAGTAAGTAGAACACAGAATGTAAGAAGAAAAATTCATGCTCCATTGCCATCAGGTCATTAATCATGGGGTAACCAGTCAGCTCTCTATTAAGGACCTATCGCATGTGAAATACTGATACCATCCCATGCACGAAAGGCTTATGATCTAGTTGAGTCAAGTGTAACAAATGACATTTTTATGCCCAGTTAAAGGGCCAATTTCAGTGATGCCAAGGAATGTCAAGAGAAGATAAATAAGTGAAGGGAAAGGCTGATGTCATTAAAGAAAGTGCAGCATGAAATAAAGTTTGAGAGATGAACAGAATTTACTTCCAAAGTAAGAAAAAACCAGCTTTTCAGGTGGAAAGTCAGGATGAGCTAAGCCTGCTACGTCTTGGGAAATGATACCTCTACCTGTTTTAGATTGAAAAGTAGCAAAACTGAGACTTAATAAACGAAGAGTGGATTCTGTTGGCCTAGAATACCAAGAAAAATAACTTTGTTCTCTGTTGCTTAGCAACAAGTTAGGTATTGATTTTAAGCCAAAAATATAAATTAAAATGTTCTGAGAAGGTTGCTTAAGATATATGAAGAAAGGATTTGACAGTGGGAAGAACCACTGGAGAGGAACCATCGGCTTGGACCCTAGTACAATCAACCATCCATGGAAGAAAGGCCAAGAGAGAGCTAGAGCACCTGTCATGAGAACAGAGAGAATCTAGAATTTAAAAAGAATGTTTGAAGTAACTACTTACAGATGGCAGATGACGAAAAGTGGAATGGATTCAGTCAAGGAGTATTTCACAAAATAAACTCAAAAACCTTGATAAACCATCCTGGTACAGTAAAATAAATAGAGAATGGGATTTTTGCAAGCATAACACTTCGTGCTATGGTTCAACATTGGATGAGTAGGAAAGAGGATGGTTGACAAATATGATCTAACAGACAAAAAAGCACAATAATTTTATTGCTCACTATGTAGTGTATTTATGTGGGAATTAAAAGAATGAATGACCAGAAATGACCCTATTGGCAAACAAACAGCACACATTGTCTATATTTGTTCATAGACTAACACTAAAAAAAGCTGAAATATGATGCTTACATTCTTAAAATAAACACGTTTTAGAGAAAACTGTCCTGGGCTCTGTTAATAGCATTCAGATGTGAACTTACATATTTTTCTACTTAGAAAATATCCTGGAACTATAAGTTTACAAGGCCACGCTTTGTACTTTAATATGGCCATTAACAGGACAAATATCGAACTATAAGTTCAGTAAACTGTCATCAGAATGATGCTCACAATGTAGGGATCTTTATCTCTTTATCCATAATCAGTTCATGCATGGCAGTCTATGCTGCCCAATATGAATACACTTTTGGGACCAATTTGCTGATACTCTAGGCTTACAGATAAGCATCATGAGGATGCAGGTAGCCAGTGAGGCAAAAATGAATATACTATGATATAAACTGTTGCAGTGCAAAGTTACATACCAGGAAAATAACCTTTCCCTTACGCCTTTGGATGAAGCATGATTGGGTAAATATGAAATCATTTTTAAAGGATTATCTGAATGTTAGTGAAGTTGTGAATGCTAATGTAAATGTAAGCCCCTAACTTTCGAGAGAAATGTTACATGAGTGGAACATAAAGTACTCACTACACAAGACTTTCTACTGTTTTACGTTTAGCTTTGTCTACCTGTTGTTTACTCAATGTCTTCATTCCTGACATTTATTACTACTACTATTATCTAGAGCAAGTATAGATAACTCCCCTGCTAGATAGGAGAGTGTATTTAGTATGTGTGAGGCTCTGGGTTCAATCCAAAGTTAAGTAAATAAATAATTTTAGAAATATAAGAAAATAATTTCACAATAATCTATTAGAATTATATGATGGCAGAATTAAAAAGGAGTCAAAACATTCTAGAAGCTAGTAAGTCTTTATAATATTGTGTAAGAAAATATAAGACACATATTTAATTAAAAACAGAAACATCTGTTACTCCATGTATTTTATAGATTAGTGTTTAAGAGTATGGAGACTGATTCAAATCTCATCTCTACTATGTACAAATTGCCTGTTTTAAGGTGCATTTTTCTAACTTTAATAAGCTTCAGTTTTCAGATCTGAAAAGAAAAATATGAACACTGATTGTAACTTTCACCACTACAACTGTCATGTCAAAGTCTCAGGAGAAGCAATGTAGATAAAAGAACTATGTGAAAACCTAGGAATGTAACACAGTGGTTAGAGCTCCTGCACAGCATCCATCAGGCCTGAGTTCCACCCACAGTATCACACCAAAGGAAGCAAAGAAGGAGGGAGGAAGAGGTAGAGAAAGAGAGCAGGAAGTAAAGAAAGGAGGAAAGAGCAAGAGAGAAAGGGAAGATGGAGGAGGGAAGGACCCCCACTTGGACCTGGAGTACTTAGACTGGTCCCAGAGCAAGCCCTGGAATGTGGCTGCTGACTCCTACTGCCTCTATGGCCACTGTGATTTATGAGAGCTAGAGTCTCTATTTATGGATTTTCATCAATTTCTATATATTTATTTTCTAGACTCTCTTACTAACTATATTTGGAAAATAAATATTAGAACTAAAATGGGTGATAGAATGTTGCTCTTTTTTTTTCCTTTATTTATCAGGCAACAGACATTTGCTCCTCAGGTAAGGAATTGAGAGACAGTTAACTACAGGAGCACTTCTGTAGTCCTAAGGGTTGATTCAAAATTACAGTCTTTAGTAACACAGTTGCTATAGTGACACAGTCAGTATTTACTCAGTTGGTTCAGCAAATTTCTGCTGCACAATTAAAGGAAAGGGATACTAAGGAAAATGTGGTTCAAAGCTTAAAACAATCTCCTTCATTTAGCTGTGTGCCTATAAATCCCCCTCTGGAATCCCTGCCTCTATGTTATTATAGTACAGACATTAAAGTGAAGGATGGGTAGAAATATTCCATCCTCACCACCTACAAGATGCATTCTTTCTCTTATTTTTAGTGCTTAAAATGTGCCCTTTCTCAAGTGTTTCAGACTCTGACTTGGTGAGTTGGTTCCCATCACAGGAAATGCACTCTCCAAATTATAGTTCACTTCACCACTCTGCACCAAAACAGACTGCCAGATTAAGAACACCCACCCAGTAATTTTATACAGTTTCTCAGGAGTATCCTGTGGCAGTACTGATGGGGTAGAAAGAGGCAGAAAATGGTCTGACTTTGTAGCCTCTCCTTTCATACTTCCTCCATATCTATCAGCTACTTGCTATGAATTTTAAGTGAATAATTTCACAGTATTTCACTTCTGCATTCATTGGTACTAGTATGCAGACTATAAATCTTTATTGCAAAGGACAAATAGAGAAGAAATGGAAACTTGGGCAAAATGGTTCACTTTACTAGAACTGTAGTAGATCTGAACATAAAGATTTACTATCATTGTCCTCTTACCTGCTGGAATTCTTCCATCTGTAAGAAACAGGTCACTGAATCCTTCACCCAGCAGCCTATCTATTGGAGAATCTCGCCCCAAATCATAATCACTGTCTCCCGCTTCACTGTCACCACGGCCACTGTCTTTCAAGCTAAATTTGTCCATGTCTTGAAGGGCATATCTAAAAAGACCAATCAGGGAAAATACAGTTTTTATTCTTCAGCACTAATTTGAGATTGAATAGGTAATATGAGGATAATCCATACCTATAGCTCCTGGAATATTTGTTTCCTCGAAAACTTGGCCTTGGCTGATACTGTCCCTGGTGAAGCATTGAAAGAAGCTGAGAGACCTGCTGGAAACCAAAGAGACAGAGCTGATTTCTGGAGACACACCCCCAAATGCTCCCATATGTTGAGCATGCAACAAAAGTTCTTTGATATTTTATCCTGAGTAAGCAAACATGTTACAGCCCTTTTAAAGATTTGCATAGGCTGGACTGTGACAAGCTAGGCAGTCAGTCACCAAATGTACCTGAAATATATCCTGGGAGGTCTATACTTTTTTTTTCAAACAAGATTCTTTTAAATAACTGAATTCTTTTACAATCTGGGTAAAGTCATCAGTTATAAAATATATGTAAGATATTGTAAAATTCATTATAACACATCTACTTAAAATAATGTCAGGAAATTTTCCAAAGTGAGACAAAAAGAACATGCATTCAGAGAGAATCTAGAGGCCTCAGTATTTATTTTTTTAGTAGAAACCAAGACAATGAGAATAGACTAAGTCCCTTTACGCTTGAGCTTTCCAGGATCTTAATTTGGGGACTGAAGGGACTTGAATTAGATGGCCCCTCTGGAGCACCACACTTGTTTTTCAAAGCAATGTATATTACCTGCAGTTACTTTATGCAAGAAAAAGTGGACACAGTGGGCTGCAAAGGTGTGCATACTCACTGCATGTACACATGCCACCTGCATCTTATTTAATTTGCATATTGATGCTTATTAACTGCAATACTTAGAAACCAATGCATACAACAGATATTGTCAGTGAATTGATGCAGGACATGATCTTACCTCAACAGCAGGAGTGGCATGGGTGAGTTCTAATGAGAAATTCTCTGGCACGTGGTTTGATGAGATTGTCACCAAACTATTGAGCGACTGGTGACTGTTGTGACTCTGACGACTGCCCATCTGCCCTCTTTCTAAGGTAGGAGATGAAGATGGGGATGATCTGTGATGAGATCTGATGGGCAGGGTGCCGTTGATGGTGGGCACCAATGTGATGTCCCCTTTGTGGATCTGCCTGGATGGTCTTTTGGGGTGGTGCTGGTAAGTTGATTCTGCTACTCTGCAGTTATAAGATCTTGTGTCTTTCTTTTCCCGGTTATATCTAGTTGCAAAGAGCACCATAATAACCAACAGCACTGCACAAATTGCTCCCAAGGAAATAATTATAATCATAGAGAAATCCAAAGATGCCTGGCTTACTAAAGTCATTGCTGTACTTGTCACGGATTCTGCATACTCAAAGATCATGCACTTCAGGAGGACTTTGGTATGCAGTTGAGGATTGCCTTTGTCCTGGATGAGGACTGAGAGCTCCCATTCTGTGTAGGGAACTGAGTCCATGCTTACATTAGTATGGATGTCACATGACCGTGGATCAATTAGGAAGATACTCTCTTCATTACCTGCTACTATGGAACAACTGAGTTCAGCATTCACACCAGAGTCTCTGTCAATAGCCCTTATTCTTGTGACATGAAAGCCACTTTCAGCCCCTTTGGGGATGGAGATTTCTGCAGTATTATTGTGTAGCGCAGGCCCAATGACCACAGGAACATTGTCGTTTTCATCAATGATGGTAAGCACAACTGTGGTGTTGCTTACAAGTTGCTTTGGACTCCCTCCATCTCTTGCCTCCACCACAAACGTGATCTGACTCACTTCCTCATAGTCAAAGATTCTGAGGGCGTAGATGGCTCCATTAGAAGGGTCGATGGTCACATATGTAGTGATAGAACTTTCCAGGATAAAAGTCTCCAAAATAGTATATGTCACTTGCCCATTTTCTCCAAGATCAGGATCCGTGGCTGTCACAGTGGTGATATACGCTCCCGGAGAGTTATTCTCTGAGATCACAAACTCATATCGGCTTCTCTGGAAGCGAGGTGGATTGTCATTGATATCATTGATTTGAACAGTAAAATGTTTTACTGAAGAGAGACTGGGCGTCCCCTTGTCCTCAGCGATGACAGTCAAGCTGTATTCAGATCTCTTTTCTCTATCCAGTGTAGCATTGGTCAAGATTAAATAATTGTTTTCATAGGTCTGCTGGAGTTTAAAGTGACCATGTCCATGAAGCTTACAAACTATTTCTCCATTCAGCCCAGAATCTTTGTCCTGTACCCTGACCAATGCAACAAACGTGTCAATAGGATCCCCTTCAAAAATGTAAGATATTTCTTCTTTTCCAGGGGACATGAGGTTTATGTTGATTTCAGGTTTATTGTCATTAACATCCACAACATTAATTATAATTTTGCAATGAGCTGGGATTGAATTCGGCCCCAAATCTTGAGCTTGAACATCAATCTCATATGACTTTGTGATTTCATAATCCACTTGCTTGAACAGGGTCAAATGTCCTCTTTCTGAATCAATTTTAAAAGTCTCTATAATTTTGGGAGACACATGACTGCTGAAAGAATATACAATTTTCCCATTAGCGCCCTCATCTGGATCAGTGGCGTTCAGATCCAAGAGCAAAGTGCCAACAGGAGAGTTTTCTAAGAGTTGTATAATATAAGACTGCTGTTCAAAAGCAGGGCTGTTATCATTGGAGTCCGAAATGCTTATTTTCAGTATGGAGGAGCCAGACCTCTGAGGCACTCCCATGTCAGAGGCAGTCAGCTGCAGCTCGTAGCTTGACTTCAGCTCCCGGTCCAACTCTCTGACCACTATGAGTTCTGCATACTTGGCTCCATCGGTCCTGGTCCGGACCTCGATATTAAAAAAATCATTGGGAGAGAGGGAGTACGTGTGGAGGGAATTTTCCCCGACATCTGGATCAAATGCACTGTCCAGAGGAATACGCGTCCCAACAGCTGCACTCTCAGATATCTCAATGGGAATGAGAGATCTTGAAAACTGGGGCGAATTGTCATTAATATCCAGCACCTCAACTTCAATATGGAAAAGCTGCAGATGCTCTGTGGGTAGAGTGATCACATCAAACTCTATGGAGCAGTTCAAGTTTTTCTGGCACAGTTGCTCTCGGTCGATGGTAGCCCCTATGCTGATTTCCCCGTTATTCTCATTCACCACAAGTAGAGAATTTCCCCTTTGCATGGCTCGAAAACGAACGGCAGAAGGATTAGGTAGCTTCAATAAAACATCAGCCACATCCTCTGATAGTCTGGCAATTACTGATCCAACCCTCTGTTCCTCGTAAATCCTGTATTTCAAATTCTTGCCCAGTACATCGTGGTTGAAAGACGCTACGAGGAGTGCAAAAACAAATCTAAAGTGCATTTTAGTATTCATTTGGTGCATTGGCCAGTCTCTGAGACTCCCCTCACAGAGCAAGTTAAAACAGCAAAGCAATCCCCTCAACTTCCTTTGGCAACTCAAACCTAAGCGACATTTGGTAGCTGAAACTTGAAAGCGTCTCTTTAACACAGCACAGCAATTAACAGCTCGCAAACTTTTGTTTCATACACACCGTGTCTCGATTCCCGCTATCGGCATGGAGTCCAATTCCTTGCATTTGTTTGGCCGCCGGTGCTCCTGCCCGGCAGCCCAGTGTCACCTCCGCGAGGTCCCCGCGTCTACCCGGATCCGTCTGTGGCTGGCAGCCGGAGTCTGCACCGGAGTCTGCAGCGTCTTTCCGGAGCGATTCTTTCTCCCTTTCCCTGCTCGGCTGCAGACTAAACACCCGCGATTGCTGACTCCAGTCTAAAATCTGTACAACTTCACTTCAACTCAGACAAAGCTCTTGCCCGGCGTGTGTTGAATGGCTTCCAGCCAATCAGCGCGCTTCCAAATCAAAAGCTGATGGAGTCACCGGAGGAGGGAGGCGGGAGAGGAGGCAGGGAAGGGGCGAGGGGAGGGGGCGGGGCCGGGGGAGGGGGGAGGGGAGGGAGGGATGTAGGCAGGAGCAGGGAGCCCTGCCTTCGCGGCTGCTCCCTCCCTCCTTCTCTCTTTCCTCCTCTCAATCTTCTGCATTCACTTTCTCTGAGCGCGCCAGGACAAAGAGGAGACAAATGACAGAAGAAAAACTTTCAATCAACTTCTGGTCCCCTTTATGTATGTGGCACCTTAAATTGTTCTTGTTTTCTTAATTGTCTTTTTCTTCTGCCACAAACATGTAATTATCTTGCTTTTTTTTTTTTTTTCATAGTCCTTAAGTGCTGGTTTAACTTAAAAATCCCTCTCTGTGTTTTGTTGGTGGAAGAATTTAATAAAATTTGGAAACTTGCTTCTAATTATGCTTCACAGACTGCCTCCTTCCCTGCCCCCTCAGTAAATACTTGGGTCTTTCTCTTCCTAGGAGCAGACACAGATTTTCTTAGAGCTCTGTTCTACGGAACAGAACAAGTAAAGAGGATTCATTTTCTGTTTTCTTTCATCTTTATTCTTTGAAGATAAGAAAAGGGCTATCTTGCACTCTTGATTCCTGTTAATTAGGAAGATTTGAAGGAACACCTCAGAATTTGGGACTAATTAACAATATAATTCTTACCTTGTATCACTCCTGGTTTGAGTTTGGACAAAATTGCTCATGATACGTTTTTGTCTTACACTTTAAAAATTCCTATTTTAGGCAAGAGACATTGCACTCTGTAGCATGCCAATTTCTACCAGAAAGGTGAACCTTCACAATGAATACTGGCAACAGGGACTCAGTAGTTTACAAGTCAAATTTTTATAATGTATGCATTATTTATGAAAACATTTCTCAGATATGTATTTTAAAAACTCAAAGCTTGTTTACACTGACAAATAAAATGCCTGAGCTGAAAATTGCATTTTGTGCACATCAAAATGCTAGGAATACCACGGGGAGGTTGTGCTCTATCCAGGTCACAGAAACTGATACGGTATTCTTATTTGAAAATATGATTATTTATGATGTTCTCTCTGCCCTGCAAATCCTTTTAAGTCTGTCATTGTGTCTCCATTCTTGCTGCTTTTTCCCTCTACCTTTTGCATTAGGCTTCATCTGTCTTCATCTACTTGCATATTTGCTGTTTTGCATAGTCTCACTGTCTCTTTTTTCCCATTTATTCTCTCCCACTTTCTATTTTGCCCCCAGAAGCACACACACAAAAATAATAATAATTTTCTGAATTTTCCACATTGCTTACTCTCAGCAGAGCTGAACTAAAGTCACTAAGATGGTTCTGTCCAAGAAAGAAAGCAGAGGAGTCTCAGTGTGAACTCGCTTTCTTTTAAGGCTTTCAAAAACGTTTATAAGCTATTGTCTTTTCCCCCTCCTGAAACCAGTGCTGTGTGGCAAATTGTGCAGAATAGAAATGCCTGTAATGAATGTATTTATTGGTGGGTCACGCCAATGAACATTCTGCCCCCATGAATAATACTGTTTTATAAGTTTCTAGCCCTTTCAAATTGGTGATCCCCAACCGCTATAGACAAACTAGGAAAAGTACCATAAGCAACTGGGACATTGGAAACCCATAGCCATCTGGCCAAGATCTCTAACAATCTGAGCCAATAATTATATCAATTCAGGCTTTAGTAAACCCCTTTGCAAAATCCAAAAGAGCAAAGAAAGGAATTACTGACTATTCAAAGTTGGGGTGAGAATTAAAAAGTAACCTAATACCATTAGTTCTAGGAGTTATCTTTGTGAATTTGGTAAGTCTACCCCCCAAATCTCCATCACTGGATTTGATTATCTTAATGTATAAGACCTTTTTCCACCTCAAATTTTCAAGATAAAAATATTTTTAAGTACATTTGTTTCCAACATTATTCATGAACATAATTATTGTAAAAAAAAGAGCTTCCATATGATTTGCTAAAATATTTTAAATGAGTTATAAGTGAACATATGGTCACAAAGAAGATGTTTGCATGATTAACTCTTTAAAGAATTTGGAATACTTTCCTGGAGAATGACTTTATTATCTTCACCAACATTATTTAATTTGCAGTTTACCTGAGAGTAATCATACTTTTGATTTATCCTTAGTATGTATGTCTGTATCATTTACTTATTCACTTTTTCTATTCTTTTCTTTCCTTTACTTTTCTGTGATGGAGATGGGACCAAGAACTTCATATGCGGTAAGCACTGTACACTGAACCTCCAGACCTCACCTGGCTTTGTTTCTCCAAACATGCATGATTAGTTCTGGTAATTCAAAATGTCCTCATTTGCTAATACTAAATAAACCAGAGAATGCCAAAAATACATTCTTTCTGATTGTTTATTATCTGCATATGGTTTGTATTAGAGGAGAAAACTTACACACTCCTATTATTAGTAATCATCTGATGATGGCCTGACTGAATTTACGCCTATTTCTGGAACTGTAGTCATTAAATGATGGTAGATCTTCCAAACAACTTCTCAGACAGTCAGTGGAGGTCCACCAGTTCAATCTCACTAGAAGTCATCCAGTCATCCATGCCATCTTTGATATGGCAGCCTTTTTTCAGAAGGAAAAGAAGTGCAGACAGTGATAATGTGGGTGATGTCAGGCATGAAAGCAGAGTATTCCTAAACTCCTTGAGGTGAATTGTGGGTCCAGCCAACCTGTTGTGCCTATTTTACCCAAATACGTTCTTCTATCACTTTAACCTAACTTGGTAAAAATTACTAAACCTAGATAAAATATACCAGGTGGCATTTTCAGCCATCCAGTCACCTGTAAGAACAATTTTTATTGCTTGTCTGTCAAGTAAATTTCAGTTATATATATTTAAAGCTTTAATATTTACCTTCCTACTGTAGAGGAAAGGAAACCAAGAACACAACTGTAAAGTTCAAATGTCTCTTCATTACACAGAGAATAATTACTTTTCCAAAACTGAAGTGTAAAATTGAAAGTAACTAGCATTTTTGAAAAACAGATTTGGATTTTAAAAAAAATATTTTAGCTATTGTTTTCTACTTTATTGAACTATATGAACTGAAAAGAATTAGCTAGAATAATATAGCATATTCATTTCCTTCTTACGGTATTATCTCTTTTCCTCTACAAAAAAAAAAAAAAAAAAAAAAAAAAAAAAAAATAGCATGTAACCAAATGATCCTGTGGATTGGTATAACACTTCAATCTTTCTTACAGCCTTTGTTGTAAAATGCCTTGAAGAAGGAACACCATCGTAAGCTTAAATAATTACTGTACTATGTTTCCCAGAAAACCTGAAAAGCAAAAAATGGGGACAAAGGTAGGTAAAGCTAAGGAATTGCAATATTCTAAAACAGCTTATGATAAAAGGTTTATCTTTCATAGGAACCCAACAAAAGAATGATTGTAGGTGCTACTTGGTTGTTGTGCAGTCCTGGAAAAGCTATTTATCTTCTCTGCATCCACATAATCCTTTGTGAGGTGAGAATAATAATAATAATAATAATTTGCTATTAAGAATTCTTGAAAGAATTTAAATTATTGCATTGTTTTGGAAGATCTAGCATCTTCTGATGACTTAGTAAAATTCTAGAAGAAGTAAATTTAACTAAGTCATCATTAGATGAGAACCAGTGATAGAAGTTTAATAGTTTTATTGGCCTGAGTAGGTATATAATAAAGTTTGATTTCCTTTTTTTTTTTGGCCTCTGTATGTCTATTATTTGCTAAACACTTATTGAAAAAAAAAAAAAACATAAGTCACACATAGAGTCCTAGATGAATTTTGAGCTCTTGGTTCAGATGTTTAACAATTTTATGCTGAGAAGATGAACTCCTCTCTATTTCAATTTATGAAGGTGTCCTGTAAAACATAATTGATAATACCGGTAGTACTGAACTGTGAGGATTCTAATATCCAGTGTTTATCATGTATACCCAAGTACTTCCAGAACAGAAGCCACAGAAAAACATCAAATACACAATTAAGAGAAGTTTGGCAGATGTTTAATTATCCTTTATTTTGAGTCAAGTACATACCTAATATTTTCTTGTTTTAAAATTTTTGGTCTAAGTAGCTTTATTTTTAAATACCATGTCACACTGTAGTAAGAAGACAGCATGATATATGAGATATTTTGACAAAGGTAGAATTTATCAAACAAAATTGTCACTTTGAAAGCACTATGAATCTTTACATGGGGCTGGGGATATAGTTCTGTGGTACAAACACCAGCCTGGCAAGTGTGAGTTTGTGAGTTTGATCCATGATAACAAAATATTTTTAAAAAGCTTTATATCATTTGTAATCAATTATATTACTTCTCTGTGTTGTTCTCTCTGTATTCCATTTCTTTTTTTTTTTTTTTTTTTTTTTTTGTCTTTTTCCTTTTTATTGGTACCAGGGATCGAACTCACGACTGCCTGCTTTCAAGGCAGGCACTTATGCCGCTGAGCTAAATCCCCAGCCCCTGTATTCCATTTCTTAACACGTTCAAACATGTAACAATGAGCAATAAGAATTTTTGGGGGGAACAAATTTCTCAGCATAAGATCAAGGTTTGAGAAATGAAAATGTATCTCAAACTGGCCTTAGATCTACATAATAGAAATGAACTTCTGTAGATTCAGACCAATACAAAATGGGCTAAGTGCCCAAAGGAAGGCCACACACATGGAGACATGACTAACTGTACAGGTGTCAGGAGGCAGTGTAAGCCAGGGGCTGGGAAGAGTTGGATTCAGTGAAACAGAGTGACAGGTGTTAGGGCAATTTTGTCTGACTGGGCAATCAGTACTTAGGATGTCCTGCCAATGGTAGCATGCCAGGCTCCTGCAGGTGACCTAGACTCTGGCAAAAGGGAGTCTGTTGAGTCCAAATGAGAAACATGTAGGTGAGCTGCTGCCCATTTTATGATTTTAGGCCTTGAAACCAGGTAGGTTATGAAATTAGAAATTAAAATGAGGAGAACAATACGATGGCACCTACAGATCCAGTATTTTGAAAACAAGTACATACTAAGAGCCTTAGTCAAAATGTAAGACCAGATCACAAAATTAAACTAGATGGTAAGGTGGATTTTAGCACTAGTCAAACTATAATGAAATCCATTAAATTCTCTCTTATCAGAGCAATGCCCTTAGGCAAAAACTTAGCCTGCTCAGCTCAGCCTCTTCCTGCATTTATAGCTGAGAAGATTTGAGAGTCAAGTAAGTGGTTAAGGGAGCCAAGCCCCACTCAATTCTTGCTGAAAGCCCTGCTATTCAGTGCATGTGCTAAGACCAGCAGGATGGATGTCATCTGGAAGCTTGTTGGAAATGCAGAGGCTCAGACTGCATCCCAGACCTTTAACACATACCGTGCATTTTAATAAGGTCCTGGGGTGATTCCCATGGACATTAAAGTTTAAGCTACATTGTTATGAAGAGTAACCTATTGTCTGAAGTGGTAGAAATTCCAGCATGATTCAATTTAAATTCTATGTGCTGTAAGATTTTGCTCCTGTCAGGAATTTAGAGACAATTGGCATATGAAGAAGATTATTATAGAAAGAACTAGGGATTAGATGTCATTAATTCAAGAATATAAGAAAAGTGATATAAAGAAACTTCTCCATTTACTAAATTCATAGGAAGAGAGGGGAAATTAAGCTTCCTCCTAAATCCAAAGTTTTATACCAGCTATTACTCTGTTTATCCATTTAGACAATATGGCTTTCATTAGTAAGAGAAATACTTCTCAGTAAAAGAGACATAGTTCTTTTTCAACAGCTAGTTTGGGAAGGGAAATTATTTCCAATATCAATACACATACACACATTTGTTCATTTGTTTATGTTTAAGAGTCTCAGGTACAGCACTTTACATCTGTCAAGTGCATATAAATTACAAGCTTACTTTATGTTTTTTTCATGCAAATGTTACTTCATCATTTATCATTCCTTCATCCTGTGGGAAACAAAGCTTGAGCACTGTTCATTTATCCTGAACTACTCCCAGCTCAAGATTAGGAAAACAGTGGAAATGTGACAAAAAGTTTATTGCCAGTGCTTGACTCTTTTGTGTTCCTGTTTCATGTGTAATGCTTGTAAGATGTTCCTAATAAGTGTCAACTTTATCAAATTATTGGGAGAGTCCCAGTGAGAGTCCCAGTGTTCTTAGACAGGTGACTGTTCTAAAATTATAAAGTGAACTAATGAGCAGCCACCTAAAAAATGGCAAGCAAGTCAATAATACTTTAGGATATGTTAGATTAGATTGTAAGATGTTTAATATAGAATGTTAACCTTAAATGACAACTGAATATTAACATAAATTATGTACACCAGATTTTCTAATGGTAAGCATAGCTAGGTTAATTGCAATTTGAGTCAATCTTTTTTTAGAATTGTAAGAAAGCATTCATTCCTGATTTTCATCCTTAATTTGAACCACTTTGAAGAAGGACTGTAGGATGTTTGTAATGTAGGAGCAGTATTATGAAATTTGTGGAGTATTTTCGCTTTCAGGAAAACATTCTAGCTGTTCTTTCACATGGCAATTTTCTTTAAGAATAACTAAAACATCATCAAATAAAGAGAATAAATGATTAATAGACTGAGAACTTGGAGGAGATACCTAGCTGTAAACCTGACCCCAGCAGTGCATGTGGCTGGCATTCCTTTACCAACTAGAAAGGAAAGAAACCATTTGTGGATACAAATAGTTCAGTATAAAAGGATAATAACTATGAACAATATGAAGAGGTTTTAATCAATGACCCATCCATCAGAGTGGTGGTCCCATTCAATTACATTGCCAGTTAGTGCTCTGGGCTGCTTAGTTTATGTGAGTACATTCTATGATGTTCATACAGTGACAAAATCACACATGATGTACCTCTCAGAGCATGTCTTATATGTAAGTGGCAGATGACTGAAACAGATGATATTTCAAAGGAAATAAACCTGAACAGAGTTGTTAGTCACTGAAAATAATGACTACTTCCTGTAAAACATCACACACTACCATTAATGAGGACAAGGTATTTTTATTATATACATCTTCTTTTTAATTTAACTAATAGATTAATTATAACTGATATTGTCAAGCCAGAGGAGATTAATAACCAAAGCTGATATTCTTTTTTTTTTTTTTTTTTTGTCTTCTTTACAGGGCCTCACTATGCAATTGAGGCTGGCCTTAAGTTTACTTTGTAACCCAGGCTGGTCTCAAACTCACAAGGATCCTCCTGTTTCAGCCTCCCTGAGTGCTGGGATTATAGATGTGTGCCACCACGCCCAGCTGTCTGATATTCATTTAAGCACTGAAGAATTTCAGAAAATATCTGTACAGAAAGCAGCAAAGTACACAGAAAATATTCCAAAACTGTAATCAAAAGGTCCATTTTAACAGGTATATTTTGGTTTTATTTTGGGATTTTTTGGTACTGGAATCAAACTCATGATCTTGTGCTTGCCAGGCAGATGCTTTTGCCACTGAATTAAATCCCCAGCCTGATTTTAACAGTTTTTATTGTGGCTGCTTTTGTAAGGGAACATATTACAAATACAGTAAAAGTTGATGGGCCAGCAGTTTACTTAGGTACTCTCATTGTAATCCTTGCTGTGATTTTAAGAATGTAGCATTTATAATTGTTAGAAACATGTAAGACATAAGTAACAGAGGGTCAAGAAGGAATTTATTATTTCAAAGCACAAATATAGGTCATGCATAATGGTGCATGCCTGGAATGCCTCAGCCTAAGAGACTGAGACAGGAGTTTCACAAATTCCAGCCCAGCCTGGATGATTTAGTGACTTAGCAATACTGATAGAGGAAAGACACACACTAATTTCTGACCTGCTAGATGTCAGAGGGTCCATGTCCTCCAAATATCAAAGAGTGAATTTCAAAGGATGAAGAGTAAGAAAGTTTTATTATGGAAATGTTCCTGAGAGAAAGGAAGGGTCCCAAGTGGGTGGCCACTGAAGGCCCCAACAGGGATAATTTATACAGCAAGATCTCAGTGTGGGTACAATATGGGTCAAACTATAATCATCCTATAAGACTAAAAATATAGTTGCTTATATAATGTTGACACATTAGGGAGACAACTTGTGTAGCAAGGTTACATGGAAAGATCAAAGGGATTTTGGAAAGGATGAGGAGTATGGGTCCAGGTGTTCCCGTCTCCCACCTATTGTCTGATGTCTGCCTGAGTCCACTGGACCAGGTGGTGCTAATTACACTATAATCTCAAGCTGCTTTTTATGTCTAGGGAGACATGTAGGCACGTCTCTATAATTCTGTGCTGACTTTATTGAGGGATCAGTCTCTCTCTCTCTCTCTTTCTCTCTCTCTCTCTCTCTCTCTCTCTCTCTCTCTCTCTCTCCATATATTGATTTCTATTTAATTTAGCTGCCTATAATAATACTTTGAGTCAAAATACAGAGGTAAAATGGTTTCAGACTATAGCTCACTGTGAATATTCTCAACCTTTTATCCCTTGTACCAGAACAAAACAAAACTCAAACATAACAACCCAAAAGATACAAAAAACAGAGCATTTTTGATGTTGAATATTAAGCCATTCAATAATGCATAATGAACCAGATCTTCCTATTTCCTGTTCTTTAATTCCAAATGCGATGGCTTGTCCACTTGGCATAGGTTTGTGCATAGCTGCTACAGCTGCTACACTTTAGGAAATAGTCCTTTCCACAAATGAGTACAGATTTTAAAAAATAGTATCACCTACCAGATATTTTATCAAGAAATAACATGATTTCTAGAAGCCTCCTTCTCCTGAATCCTCTTAAAGTTCATTGGTTGGAATTATGTCACATGACTGTTCTCTAGAAAAAGAATACAATTATTCAGATTAGTCTACACTAAAATTGTATTAGCCCTGGGGTAGAAGAATGGTTCTTTCCCTTCATGTAGAACAAAGTGCTAAAATAGCAAGCTTCAGTTAAGGTGGGTAGAGGGAGGATGTTGATCAGAAAACAACTTATGCACAAGGGAGTAAAAGGTCACACAAAGGTTAAGAAAGTTTTCACATAGCTAAAATACTGAATTTTTATACCTATATCTGCCTCCAGAATTCACTTCTATATAATACTTGTGTATATATTTCTTAGACATCATTTAATTTTAAAAAGTATCATTTTTAAAATTGTTTTCCGAGCTACAATAAAAAGGACAGTAGAGCCGGGCATTGTGGCTCATGCCTGTGATCCCAGTACCCACAAGGCTCAGGCAAGAGGATCATTGTGAGTTCAAGACCAGCCTAGGCTACAAACTCAAGGCTAGTCTGAACGGCATAGTGACACCCTATCTCAAAAAGACCAAAAACAAATTATTTTCCAAACTATGATAAAAAAGAATGTCAGTATATATTAAGATGAATTGTTTTGTGGAAAACTATCATAATCTATTCAAGAAAACCAAGAAGAAAATCATCATCACTGTGCTTT
Source organism: Cavia porcellus (assembly GCF_034190915.1). Taxonomy (NCBI): domain Eukaryota; kingdom Metazoa; phylum Chordata; class Mammalia; order Rodentia; family Caviidae; genus Cavia; species Cavia porcellus. The sequence goes on from NW_026947497.1 coordinate 32,966,136, forward strand.
TAGGATGATAATTTTGAATATGATCAGTGCCATAGGATTAACTGAGGCAATTCCTACATCAAGGAGAAAAAAAGAACTAAGGACATAAAGATAGAGGTGATACTTTTACTGCTTCTCACTATCTAATGTACATTTCTTCTTGAACTATGTATTATTTTCCTGAGACTAGACTCTCCTAGAATCACACTTTAATCATCTGTAAATTAAGTGGTGTAAAGGAAATGCCAGCGTGAACCTGAGAAAAGGAGGATAGACATTCAGATTCTTACATGATAATCAGAAACATTCCAAACTCTGAGCAAAAGCCAAGCAGGGGACTGACACGGGGAGTGGCATAATGCAGAACAAGAGATGTGACCTAGAGATCAAAGAATCTCACTTCTCCCTGAGTCAGGCTTTGATCTTACATCACTGTTTGTGGCATCATCAGTCTTCCCCATGATAGATTTCTGTCTGCAATATTGTTCTGAATAAATGATTGAATCCTAGATTTAAAAGGAAGACATGCAATTCCCATCTGAATGCCCTCCTTACTTTGCATACTTTGGAGGAGTGTTAATTTTAATAGACTTTTCTAGTAACTGTAGTTTCTGAGGTGAGGCTAAATGAAAGACATTAACATTTTTGGTAAAGAAAGCTATATAATTTATTTATAAACAAGCACATGTGCTTTATATTGCTGAGCTAAAAATATTGGATTTTATCATCTAAATAAATAATAATAATAACCTCTTTATATTTTAAAGAGACATATGTAATTTACATAGAATTTCTGCATGTCTAACATGAATGTAATGAAATCATAAAGTAATATTCACATTCTTCACCAGTCTCAATACCAATTTCTCTTTGACAAAATGGCTGTATGCTCCTATTTTAATATAACAGAAGTATGTAAAAGCCAATTTCAGAATTTCCCCCACTTTTCTTTCAGAACAGTTCACCAAAACATGATGACAAAATTAAAATGACCTTCCTGGATAGTATTAAACTTACACAAATCCTTAATTTACAAAAGGTTTAAACATATTTAAGTTTTCACAAAAATAATCAGCAAACACATTTGCTGTGGTTTTTCTGTGTTGTTGTTAACTCAACAATGTTTTAAATTCCAAAGGTTTCTGCTAGGAGTGGATTATTATGCAGGAGAGTATCCTGGTGTAAACAGCTTGCTTGGCATTTACATATTGTTCCCACATGCTTCCATATCTGAGTTCTCAGTAAGTCAGAAGCACATATTTTATTGTTATAGAAAAGAACACAGTTTTTATTTACCATAGAATCTTGGGTCTTCACAAACAGAATAATCTAGCACCACCAAGTTAGAACAGGCAACACCTGAATCGACAATAATGGTGTACACTTACCATGCAGGCAAACATTTCAGTCTAAAACCTGTATTATTAATGCTTGATTATCAAAGGTTTTTCACAATGAATTCAGAAATTCCAGTCTAGCTAATGCTTTTATAGCAATGAGGGTCAACTTGATGAATGAAAGGAGGATATAAGCAGCTTTTGTTTAACCTGACAGACAGGGTTCCTCCCTCCTGGGGCTGTTAGCAAGACAAATGCGCCCCATCTGAGTAGCCATTGAGACAGATCCTGTGTTCCAAAGCTAGAAATAGATTCACTAATTCCTACAAGGAATGTAATACCAAGATGCCTGAAAACTAAGTCTCTACATCCTCAAAAATGAAAATAACTGTCATATGGAAGAGCTTCTTAGAGTTTCACACGTCTGCTTTTCTTATTGAGCATCCCAAATGGCCACAGGGAGCACGGTACCAGGCACAGCGAAGGGGCCAATGCATAAGGGCCACTTCTCATTTCACTTGCCTCAATTCTGATCATTTTCCTAAAACAGGATATTCTGGACCGCTTAGGGTTAGATATTTAGCGTATTATTACTAAACAATCATCGGGCCACTCTAACCCAAGAAAAATAGGTCATTCAACAGGAATTTTATCTATGATGAACAAAAATATTTAAATTTTTCTTTTCATTTCGACATGATTATTTATAACAATTCTATTTCCTAAATGCTTACTGCTTTGATATTTCTGTAGGGACAAAATGACTTATTTTCTTAAGGTCATCAAAAACCATATGCCCTATATAACCATCTGCTATAAAGTAAAGAGAATCAGGCAGGAGTTGCCAGAGAAGACAGGCATGCTTTAGCAGAAGAATATGTATCATATCCTGATCACCAGTCTGCATGGAAGGCATTAACTGTTTGGGTTGTAAATGTTTCTTCATAAAGAATCAGATGTTCCATTTCTGTAGCATGGTAAAACCAGTGCCATAAAGTCATTGCAAAAGACAGCAAACAACTTTGTTATTGTAATGGGCTTTTTTTTTTTTTTAACAATAGATTTAGCAGGTGGCATGTGGCTATGGCTGGTTCTATCTGCATCTCCAGGGTGCCAAGATGTCCCTCACCATTTCTGTGGGAGGAATCTGTTGGTGGGATTTGGATTGTAAAGGCACGCGAGCATCTGCTGCCTCCCTGGTCTCATTACCATTCACACAATTAACTCCTGCAGCTCTGGCTGAGCGGCCAGAACCAAGGACTCAATTTTACTGCCTCTTTGACAGTGTTCATTATCATTCATCAGAACTGGAGAATTCTCAGGCTTTCAGCGCTGGGGAGTTTTCTCTGGGAAAACTGGTCACAAATGTAACAGCAAAGTGCTAGGAAAGGAAAGTGGAGGAACCAAAAGAGGCTAAAACTATCTCTGAAAGGGGCTGAGGGGCCAGGTGTGGAACTATTTTTATTTTATAATGCTTCATCTTTTCAGATCCTTTCACAGTTCAAGGGACTATATTTGGTGTTCAAACATTTGCAGTTAATGAGAATGACTTCTGTTATCCTCATTGATTTCAGGTCTAATTTTGCATCTTGTGGAAGAGTTGGCCAAGACTAAAACTACCTACAACAAAAGTTTTGGAGATAATTTTTAGTAGGAATGCAGTAGAACATTTTGCCATGCAAGTAGGGTAAGCTTTATAGAAAATATGACAAATTCAAACAGGTTTATATTTTTAAAGCCTCAGCAGTCTGATTAATCAGTATTGAAATGCACAAATATCAGAAATGCTAGGCTGTGCTGTCACTTTAACCATTCTGCCTCATGATAAATATTCATAAATTGCAGTTTTTGACAAGTTTATGTTGGACAAGAGAGAGGTGATAATGTATGACTTTTTCCCCTGGCTTGAATAGCAGAAGTCTGTTATTTATGAAAGTGTAGACTATAACGAGGTTAAAAGAAATTCTCCTTTCTTGTTATTAAATAAATGATGTAAAAGCTGTGCCTTCTCTTAAAGGTAAGACTTAATTTTGAACAAGAAGCATTTAAAACAATCTATTCAAATGGAAGAAGGCTTCTCTGTGTGAAAAAAAACAAAAGAAAGAGTGAGCTGTTAACAGCTGTGGAATCAGGGCTACGTCATGAAAGGTACAAAGTTTTCATGTGTACTTTTGAGAAAACAAAAGGTACTATAGGAAAAAGTCCACAAACCTGTATGAAACAAACAAATTTTTACCCAGTGAATATAATTAGGGGAAAACTGATAATATTCATGTTGCCACTACTGATTTTTTTCTTTCACTGAGCATTATATTGCTCATCTTAATTATAGTATGATCTCTTTGAATTCTAAAAGTCAAAACATTAAAATAAAGATGTTTTCAAATATTAAATACCTTTTTGTAAGTATCTAATTTGTAAATCATTCTATAATGGCTCAAAGAGAGTTTCCTCAAATAAAATACAAGAGAAAATAAACTATATATCTAATGGTCTATCTAATTCAAACTTATTAACATGTGAAAGAAGGAAAGTGGTTTCCTTTTAGAGATTTTAACAAGGGACCTACTCTGTATGATGAATACATGGAGGGCAGCTAACTTGCAGTTGTGTATTAGAAAACGCATCATCCCCAGTTTGCTTGGAGAAAGAAAAATGTGAGTATCTGGATTCTCCATACTTTTTGTCTTAACTAAAGTGATAATGCTCCATTAAGAAAATCTGTGCATCTAGAAGTTCTTGACAGGTTACCATGACATACTTGGAGCTATTTTCTTATGATTGAATCCTAGTATAAGCAAAAATCTACTTACTTACAAGACTCTCAAAGACTCACGATGTGAGACTGTGAAACTTAAGTTCTGACTATTCTTTATTCTCTAACAATGTCAAAAAAAGGTTTTGTACAGAAAGAAAGGAATAGAATTAAAGGGGGAAGGAGAAGAGGAAAAAAAGAAATCAAGATATTATATTATGCACAGGTACAAATTTCCCTCGATGAATGTCATCACTATGTACATTAAAAGTATACCAGTAAACATAATGAAAAATACCAAACTACAGATTTTCTAAAATCCATGAGAAAAAATATATGTCATTCTTATAGTTTGAATTCTGGTACTTATGTGCAAGACTGCTTGATTCATAACCTTTGTGTTTCTCTCCTTTTTCATCTTGCATCCTTGTAACCCTGTCCTCTACACCATCCCCAGGGTTTTAAGCTCTGCCCGGTATATCTGGAGCCAATCTTGTTCTGAGTCAGGGAAGATATATGGATGCTGGTGTTCAGCAATAATTAATGCTCACCTTGAGCCTTGACCCCATGCTAGTTCTCAGCTCTAATTAGACTTCTCCCTTACGCTTGATGTCTGATCCCTGCTTCGTGTAACATTCCAATAGTTGACCTCCACACACTCTGGTTTGGCTAGTTTTATTCTCATTATATTCCAGTTCCAACTTACTCAAACCTCTTGCAAACTGATGGCTATGGCCTTTCTATCATCATATAAAATTCTATGAGGCTGAATGTGTCTTGGGATCTCCCTGGAGTCCTCATTCTTGGCTCCACCTCCCTCTGAGCGTCTGTAAGGCCTGTTGTGTTGTCAAGTATTTATTAAGTGATGGTTGGTGTTTTGCTGCCAGACACTCTAGTGTTCTCTCTACATGGGAATTTTGCTCAGTGCTCCTAGGGGGTTTTCTTAGTATTTTCTTTACTATTACAAAAGGTAGGTTTTGTCAGACTGCTTACATCAAAGACTTGCACTATTCGAAGTAACCAAATCTTACTTATCACAATAGCCTGTATGTAACATAAATTTTTAGCTATATTATTGCTGGCTAATGCATTACAGAACATCCTAACTTCATAAAAGATGAAACACATGTCTACCACTTAAATTTCAATTCAAATATTGTAGAAGTTGATAGCATGGAATATTGTTAAAAATAAGGGAACACACACATATATGTTATTAGTACAAGGAAATCTCCAGGTAGCAACTTGTATTTTATTTTTGTGAGTCATGATATTGCCTCTTGTTGTACTTTTTAAAACTCTACCTTGATCAAAATAATCTGTATAATGTGACAGCACATTTTAACTAAGTCAACTTCAGTATTTGATGTAACTTGTACTGTGTTTAAAAAAATTGGGCACAACTATTACAAGAATATATTTTGTCCAAGGATTCTGATTTGCATGCAAATAAAATATATAGATGTATATATACATATAAATCTGAATTATTTTGTTATGTATAGTAGCCATACATCAATACAAAATTTCAGAGCAATGTAATTATATAATACACACTCACCTGCTCACATATAATTTAAGTAATAGAGCGTACTTTGTCTTCAGAGTTGTAAGTATGGCAACATCCAAACGTTTACTAAAATGTTTTCTAAAAAGCATATGCTCTCAGACACATGAATTAAATCCCTGAGCAGATACAATGCATAATGAAACAGCTGGTATCACCTCTTACAATTAAAAAGTATGCAAATTTTAGTATTTTCATCATAAGAATTAAAAGTACTCTATATCTTCAAACTCCAGCATGCAGAGAAATACAGGCAAATGTTACCTTTTTCATTGCCAAAATATCACTTTTCTTTATGGAAAACTAAAATGGCAAAATTTTATCAGTTACTTAGCAAAAAACGCTGCATATGTCACTAACCAAATCGATATGCTGAATTTGGCTTTTAGATAGAATAACTGCATGATATTCATATTACTAAATCAATGTTAAAATGCCATATTCACATTTGCCTTGAGTGCCCTTTTAAAACCATCTTGTTATTAAAATATTATTTGACTGTTTTGCCCTTACAAAACGTCTTAAGTCATGGAATGCGGCTGTTAAGCAAATGTAAAATAAGTCAACCATACATTGTATGGCATATGGGCAATTTCCATTAAAGAAGTTTGCATGTGGATAAAACTAAAACTCTGACAAATAGAGTATCAGACTCTGAATGGATTTGGTTGATAATTATTATTACTGCTGCATTGGTCAGGTTCCTTGAGTAAGCTGGGCATCATTCCCTGTGATTTTCATTTTGTAACTTGGGAAACAGGTAGTTAACTATTAGCACTTATCCCTCTTCACCACAATTTAGTTCAATGTAGAGTTATAATCTATTCTTCAGCATGTTATTTTACCTTCACTATTTTGTAATTATAAATAGTAGGTTGATTAATGAGGTTTGAATGAATGATCACTTTATGGAGCTGATGACACTGATTCTCAAAACTCGTTCTGCTCAGTATGTTGATGGCTTTGTACATTTGGTGGCTCACTCATAGAAATTTCAAACTGCAGATATGTATTTCTTAGAGAAATATATTTTACTTCCAATGGTTCTTCCTCTTCTTTCACATTGGAATCATCTGTGGAATTTTACAAAATACTTAGTGGCTGTGCCCCACCCCCAGGAAGCCCCACCTAATTGGTCTGTTTTGTTTCTGGGTGTTTTGAAAAATCCTACCTGGTGATTATAATCCACAGTGAATATTGAGACTTTTAAAAACAGGCCAATGGATAGTGTGATATCCTTATCATGCATAAAATATTAAAACAAGTTAACTCATCTGTAATTAGATAGCAAAGTTATTATTTTAGATGTCTTCCAAATAGGAATACATCAATGGAAAATGTTCATAAAGAAAATGACTGTGGTGAGAAAGGAAGAAGGGGAAGGGAAACAAGTATGTTTGGAAGGGAAAGAAGGCAGGATGAGCTACTGTGTAAAGGAGAAGTTCAGGGATACAGTGGATCCGAGATTCCTGTTCATCTTTATTCTCTTATAATCATTTTGTATCTTTCTTGGCTTCCCAAAAGAATAGAAATTTTATATAAATTATAGTACTGGAGGAAGAAAAAACATCAATATTAAATAGCTTAGCTAGTCCATTAAGAAATAAACAGACCTTAATTTGGGAACGAATCTACTTTGATGATCTTCTGAAATCTCTAAATTGCTTTTTGATCAAGGGAAATCTGAACTCATAGATGTGCATACGATCTCCTACATTTCCATGAAACCACTCTAGAAGCATAAAAATCACATCCTTGTTTCCTGCTTAATAGTCACCTTCACTTCCCTGAAAAATGAACTGTCAATTCAGAGGCAATTGCACAGAGAAATGGTGATAGATGGGTTGCAATACACATGTTACACTTTAAATAACTTAAAATGTTGTGAAAAGGGACACATAAAGACGCTCTGAGACAAACTGGGAAATGATATGTCTCCATCAGATGTGTATATAAACTCAGTCAGTGAAAAAATGGATTGGACCATCCCTGTAAGGCCAGGGCAAGTGGACAGGAATAACAGTTAGTAGAGTTTTAAAAGTTAAAGATTGGGGCTGGCTATTTAGCTCAGTGACATAAGCACCAGCCTGGCAAGTGTGAGGCTCTGAGTTCAATCCCTGGTACAAAAAAAAAAAAGTAAAGAGATTATTGTTTTCCAATCACTACTTAGGAGTGCCTGGAAGACTATGGAGTACCTCACAGATTGTGCCAAATTACTTGGATAATGTGAAATTGATATCTCACTCTACATACTGAAATGATAAAATATTAATTTTTCTCTTAAATCGTGTATTATGAATGACAATTGACATAAAGAGCAAAGGTCGGTATTAAAAACGGAAATAACACACAGACACAATGAAAGCAGAGACACCATATTGGAGATTGAGAGCCAAGTATAGTAGGAAAGACTTTTGAGGACTCCATGCTGAGTTTGCTCTAATTTATCAGGCTTCTGTTTATAAATTGAGATTTAACTTTCACTCAAATAAAATAAGATGAAATTTTATTCTCTTCCTGTCATAATGTCTTTCATCAGTATGCATTTTAATTATTTGGATAGATTATAGATCAATCATTTGATCAATGAAATTTATTTTCTAACACTTAATATTCTTCCCAAGAGCCTTGTCATTTTGTTAAGTGGCATGATTGCCTGTCTCAAAGTGACTATTATTAAAATCAAGTCATTAATTGACAATCCTATAAAATAACATAATTTTGATAAGATTACTCATTATAGTACTATTTGTAATCAGAAGAAACTAATTACAAAGGAAATAACTCAAATACCCATCAATAAAGGACGGTTCAAGCAAAATGCATAAAAATATTCACCCAATATAAGATTATGCACCTGGAATGGTTACCTGTTCTAGTAGACGGTTGTCAGTTCTTGAAGGAAGTCATATAGAGAAGCTGGATATCCGAAAAAGATGAATATCTAAAACTAAGTTGAATATCAGAATTATGTTCAGTGTTCATGTTAATGCTAAGAAATATTGGACGTGTAATCCACAAAATATTTAAAAATTTATCAATGGAAAAAGTGGAAAAACAGTAGAGATGAGAAGCACATAAACTGAATTTCTTTGCATACATGCTCTTCATTGAGTAAATTTTTGGAATCTTGCAAACACGGCATGTAATTATATAACAAAAGCAAATTTTAAGATATCAAAAATTAAAAAGCTTCCAATGAATGATCATAATTTGTATTTGTTAAAAACAAATACACACGCTTATTTTGCATGCATTTTCTTTTTTACTACTGAAACTAACTACACATAATGACTGACCCATAGAAATGTGCTTCTTTAGTGCCCTCTGTATTGTTTCATTCGAAAGCATCGAGAAACCACCGGGACAATAATTGCTTTAAGTCTGAAATAGGAAAATGTACAAAGTAAGTCTGTACTGATTTATCATAGTTTACCAAAATAATAGCTAAAAGACTCAGTATCAAACTTGGATAGTTTTCACTGGCCAAAGCTGGAATCATCTGAACATGAAGAAAGATAATTGTCACAGAGTGTTAAAAAACATGAAACAATGATCAGTTCATGAATTTACCATGATAATGAAAGCCAAATTCATTCCCCTTTAAAGATGCTACAGAACTACACGTTTTGTAAGTAAATGGGGAAATGAGAATTCCCTTGCCCTTGCTAAACAATCGCTACTTCTAGTTAGAGTCTCGACTAGGCTCTTCCTTCATTAGAACTACTCTCTTTAGAAAAAAAAAAGTGTTAAAATATAATATGGTTATCTTAAAAATACATAGTGAAATAAAGAGTCTAGTCAGTGGGCATCAGTGACTGAAAATATCACCAAAAGGAACCCACAACGTTATGTGCATCTAGATGGAAATGTACTCACGTAAGAAGCATATTTGCCAAAATCGTCTAAAATGACTCTGATAATCCTCTGGAGCTATTTTCCAAATTACAGCAAACAAAGGGGAAAAATCATGCTAAACGCTGCTGGGATGCAATCAGCAAAACTTAGAATGTAGGAAAGTCAGCAAAAATAATAACACTTCAACAGAAAACAGAGGAACATGAGAGTTGATGTGGTAAGTGCTGTTTTAAAATGCCTTTTAATTAATGATACAATATATCCCTTATTTTCAACTATATTTCAAGAAAAGTAAACTTCTTTTAAAAGCTGAAACTTTTGGAAAATTCTTTGAGAAGCATCTTAGAGGATAATTTCTAAAGAAATAAGCAAGCATACATTAGTAATTTTGTATTTAAAATGTACATTTCCGATTAATATCCCCCAAATCACTGATTTATTTCAGTTGCCACTTAAGCCTGTACACTATTGTTGCTGTGTTAGTCAATAAATCAATATGGCAATAGCTAGTGCCAGTAATTCAAAAATTGTTTCTAGCAATGTGGTTTTCTGGCAGTTGTCCTTCCTGCATACACCCTGAAAAGGACCAGGAATTTATCATATTTATTGATTTGTACACGAATAATTTTGAGGTTGCTGGTGCCATGTTTGTGTTTTGGTCAGGTAGAATTACAAATGTTTGATAATCTGAAATTAATGGTACAAATAGATCAGAATAACTGGACTATAAAAGGAAATGGTTAAACTATGGTTTTAATACGGGAATCAAATTCACGACCTAGCTCTTGCCAGGCAGGCGCTTATGCCGCTGAGCTGAATCCCTGGCCCTAAACTATGTTCTTTATCAGGTAAGCTTTTTTTTAAATTTCTAGCAGAGATCAAACTCATGACCTTGTGCTTGCCAGGCAGGAACTTATGCCACTGAGCTAAACCCCCAGCCAGTTAAGCTTTTTCTTTAAGGTTTTCATAATTATCCAAAGTCATGAGTTTCCAATGAATTAGAATAATTTCCAGATATTTATATTTTTATAAATGCCTAGGTAATTATGTTTACATATACATATATATGAATGTATGAGAATGCATAAGAGTTTGTATAAATGTAAATATGTATGAGGAAGAGGGAGAGAAAGAAGAAGAGGGAAGGGAAGGGAAAGAAAGAGAGGAGAAGAGAGAAGAGGAGAGGGGAGGGGCGGGGATGAAAACAAAGGAGAGGAATTGGGGTTTATAGTTTGACAGGCTTCCATGTAGAAATAGAAGCATATATGATAATGAATGGAGATTGGTTTGAAAAGGATCAAAAAATTCAGTGTACCAAAGATTTCATGAATGATGGAAAATGATTAAAATACTTCTAGATACACAAAGACAGAGCTGAAATAATTCATAACCAGAGGAGAATATTCTTCGCATGCAAAGAGTTTATTGGAAGTAGGAAATTAATGATGCACAAGTGCCAGTGGGACCCAAGAGAACCCCAAAATCATACTCTAATGTAAATTTGGAGAGATCAACAGAATTAGTGTTCCAAGGATTTGGGGAAAATAAATAATTTTACAAGGAATTAATTATGCCTTATATGAAGGAATTTCATGTAAGATACCTTAAAAAGCCAGGGACTAGTTCCATAACGTAAGAGGAGACTACAACGAAGAGAATTGTAAAGAAAATAATTTTGAGCAATCAGAAAAGAGGTTGGAGTGGAAGAGTGTACAGGAAGAATTCCACAAACTTAAAGTGAGAATGAGCTGGATTTGAGAGATTTGCATTTTTGAGAGAGAGAGCAATTACTGCTAGTTTTTCAGAATAATTTTGATATCTGGAGAGGAAAAAGAAGGTCAGAAACACTGAAGTAAAATATCTGGACATCAGTGTGTAATGAAAATAAAGATATTTTTGTCACCTTGGTGGTTAGGAAAGGGACTATAAAGTCACAAAAGGGCAAGATCATTATTTTTATTTTCATTACATTTCGCATCTGCTGAGATTTTGGGAAAAAAATCAACAAAAGCAAACTATGGCTTATTCAATCTTGTAGTTACATTTTGAATTCAAGGAATGAAAAAATTTTTCCATTAAGTTTTTATGAAAAGAGTTATTATATCATTTCATATATGATGCTAGAGGATAGGAAAAGGCAAGGTATCTAAGGAAAGCTATTTTCCGTTACCATGATTCAAAGAAGAAAGCAAAAGGAAAAACATGGAATTGCTGAAGAGAAGCACAAACACAAATCACATAGAATCAGCAAAGGAGGGTTGCTCACATTAGTTATTTCTAATTTTACTTCTTTTCCTTTTTATTTCTTTTTGTTTCATCATGTAATGTATGGAGCATAGACAGTTTGAAATAAGCTTGGAGTTTCATTAGATGTGAATCAATATGGGTGTACCTTGGTGGTACAAAATAAACAAGATTTTACAAAGACTCTTTATTCAAGGAAGACGAGATGTCTACAAAAGTCACACAAAATACAATGTCAAATTAAGGAAGGGGCTAGCGCAAACCCGTTTAATTCTTCTTAGGAGTGTCACAAACTGCTTCATTGAATGAGATCGTTTTATAAATTAGATCTTAGAGATTCTGTAGAAATTCTGCCGATGCAAATGGAGCAAAAAGGAATTAGTAGAAACTCAGGAATCCTAAATTGGAGGGCAAATTCAGGGCAGGCATATTTTTAGGTAATAAAACTGTAAGTTTAGTTGAAAAGGGAAATACAGAAGGCCTAAAGATTGTGTTATAGGATGTTTGTGTCAAAAAATGATATTTGCATCATCCTGATTACAAACTCCTTTAAGGAACCAATGAAAAATTTTGTCTCTCATGTCTAAGTACAAACTCATGTAGTATTCTGCTTGTTTATCAAGAACCTGAGAAAGCCTTTAGCTATCAAAGAGCTCTGGTTGTACAAAGTGAGAATTTGATGAAAACATGAAAGCTCCTAAGAGTATGTATTTTATGATAAATGATAAACAAGACCTTGTTCCACATGAATGTCATTGTTCAAATCAGAATTCTGAATACAGTATGGTACGTGGCTTATTACTTATTTATTTATTTATTGAGATAAATTCTCACTCATGTACTAAGTCTTTCAAACTAGGCTTGAATGTGTGATCTTTTGGCCTCAGGCTCCAGAGAGCTGGGATTACAGGTTATGTGCTACTATAACTAGTTAAAACATAGTTTTAAGAATGTGATGATTCTTTCTCTGGTTGAAAAGATTGAAACTATCTGTGAAGTGTGCTACATGGTGCCAAGGGTAGATAGTGTCAAGAAATAAACACCATTGACATAATCATAGGTCCCTTATTATGTGTGCATGTATATGTGTGCACACAGGTACGTGTATGTTTGTGTGTGGAAAGAGGTCCTCTGATGAATGAGCAGCTTTAAAGGAAAGGAGTATATATGCTTTGAAAACTGAAGGAAAAATGACTGAGCTTTTTCCTCCCATGTTATTTGAATAAAGGGATTTTTATCATTCAGACATTTCTAGAATTAGAAAACAGCTTTCACAGATTTTTTACTCTTTGAAAATGACATTATCTAATCTCTTTGCTTTCATGAGTCTAGCCTGCATTGCCAAATATCTCAGAAGGGGAATAGTAAACTATTTTTCACAGATCCTCCATAATAGATGAGATATAAAATGAATTTCATGGAAATTAAGTGCCCTGAAGGTTATTAGTTTGCTATAATATATAACATTATTCTGACATCATATCATTATCATTATTATTTTCTTGTGCAACCAACCTAAAACATTTGAAAAATTTATCAATTTGATCATTTGTGGATCTTAATAAAGAATGCATGTTCTTTTCCTAAAACTATTAAACTATGATAAGCACTTTTATTTTGTTATACATATATGCAATGAATATTTAGCACATTCATCTAAAGTAAATTGAGAAAACAGACCAAATTTACTTACTTACTTAAAATGAGGTAAGCTTTCCTTTTAAAGCAGGCAACATGTGTTCAATATACCAAATTTTTGACATATTAAAAATATGTCATAATGTATATACTCAATATCAAAGATTCAACATATAAATTAATAATTACTAATCTAATTACTAATAATTACTGATCAACATATAAATTAATAATTACTTTCTAAATATTGTGCTTGGATGCTAACATAAAATTAAATATTATTGCATATATGCATATATGTGAATCATATATACATATATATCATTCCAGTTCATTGAGAAGTTTGAATATGATTCAGTCTCTCAAAGATTTCTGAAATTCTCTTAAGAATATCCAGGCAAGCTTCAGAATCAGTTTTAAACAGTTGAAAATCTAGAATCTGATGTTTTATCAACAATTTATTTCTTCAAAATTTTAGAAACCAGTATTAAAATATCAACAGAACATAAATAATAGTATGTGTTTATTAAAGCTAATGCAACTATACATTTAAGAGAGTGAAAACATATAAATTAAGCCTCAAGAAATCTGATTTTAAAAATACCAACATGGAGTAAAAGGACAATATACAAATCTGCAATACATTTTATTAAAAATTCATGGTAGTGGGCATGGCATGCTAATTGGGCAGGATGATTGCAATTTAAGGTTAATCTGAGAAATTTACAAAGACCCTGTCTCTACATAGATAAATACATAAACACATAAATACATACAAAAACGGGGCAGAGAATGTGGTTCAGTGGTAGACTACCCCTGGGTTCAGTCTCCAAAACAGCAAATGTACATTTACATATACATATACATCATATCCATATCCATATCCATATCCATATATCCATATACATATACATAACAGTGGTGCTTTGGGTCGTGAATACTTTTCATTAAGTTTAGTTGTACAGTTTAGGTATATATAATGATCATATTCACCATAGGGAATTTGTATCTGTATATGATATAGTTCCCTTCTCTCCCCCCCATCTATTCAAGCCTTTTTCTCCTTAGTTACAGAAGTTTTTTTTCCCACTTTATCCTTCTCCCATTTTTTTCTTTTGCTTTCCTACTTTACCTGCTACCCTTGTCAAGTTCCCCTTCTGCCCATAAACCAATGAACATATAAAGAAATCTAGTTATTTTATACTTTTGTTTGCACACAACTTGGTTTGCAATCAGAAGCATTTGACAACATTTGTTTTTGTTTGCAAAGCCTCCACCAGGTGACAAGTATGACCTTGGTCATCTTTTCCACAGAAAAACAAAGGTGGGAATCTTTTTCAAAAGAATAGAACAGTGCCAGTAAGACTGTGAGCTAAAGAAATTTTGTCAGTCCTAAAGCATCCTTCCTAAAGAAAACTGCAATTTAAAGAACTTGAATCTGTCCATTTATCAATAATATTTTTCTTCTAAAAATGTTAATTTATTGATTTCACTACAAAAATTGGCACATTAAAAATTAAACAAATATACCCTCTTGGGTTTCTGGCAGGCCATATGGAAAGAATGTTTTTTTTTTTTTTTTTATATATTACACTTCCTTATTTTTATCATTTAAATGATTTATGGTTATTTGTCTATTTAGCTAGCAGATGGGGAGTGATTTTCTGATTTTCTGCATTCATCATGAGTGACTGCTCTTTCTTATTTTCCTCTATTTCAAAGGAAACCAAAAAGAAAAATAACTGCCATTAAATCGGTGCTACTTTCATTACTGTGCTCTTGTCAGAAGCCTTTACACTACTACTCCAAGATATGAGTCAGAGCAATGAGTAGCCACTAAAATAAAATAGCCTTCTTCTACTGTCTCCAGGTGTACAGCAGTGATTCAAAGCTTTCCTTGTGCTCACTGGCTGCACCCAACACCCCTGAAGGTCTCCCTACGCTTCCCTTTTGAATTCAGTTAGCTACCTTTTCTGCTCACCTCTTATTGATCCTGCTGGTAGATGTTCTGCTTGTCTTTGAGTTTCTGATAAAACCTTTTCCTCCTGTTAGTGGAAGCAAAATGAAGACCAAAGAGCTAATGCCCCACAATGGGTCTAAGGAATGTTAGGCTCCCAGGAACCTATATCTAGTGTGCAGTGTTCAAAAATTTTCTATGACACTTTTCAAAACTGGAAAGTGTAGGAAAGCTCTAACCAATAGCATTTTTATCACTAAACTCTCCCAACTCAACTATGAGGAACAGCATATGGTTGTGTTATCATGTGTACCAGGCTTGTGAGTCTTCAGATGAAGAACAAAGTAAAAAACCAAAGAATGAGGCTAGGAAAGTCTCTATTGGAAATAAGAAGGAGGCAAACAAAATAAGAAGAGGATTCTAAGAGGTCCTAGTGAGTTGTTATGTGGTCCCTTAATCTAGAGTCACTTATAGGTAAGTAGCACACAGGAATTGCTTAATTTCTATTGGGTGGATACCTTTTTGGGTGCCTCTGTGAAGGTTAAAAAAAAAAAAAAACTAGTTTGGACTCAGGCTCTGTACCCAGTTTTCTTTTACACAGTGTGTACACTGAACTGGGATCTTAGAAAGCAAGTAGTTATTTTCATGTTCCTCAGAACTCAGGAACTTAGTAGGGACAGTTGAACATCTAGTGGGCTGAATTCTGTGTTGCCTGAGGAAGTTCATTCTTGATCCAAAGTCCTAGTTCAGGGTCTTAATTAAATTCCCATTAGTGACTTCTGACTAATTCCACTGCTATCTCAGGCTTCGTAACTCATCAGCTAACTAAATAGCTTATTTACCACATTTTCTCCCTAATTTAAGAACAAATGAGAGAGAGCCACGGTCCTCTCCATCACATGGGAGTTTTGAGCCCCCTCCAAGATAGCTGTCCTACATCTTTCTCATCTCCTCATCCAAGCATAACTAGTCTGTGTATAAATGGACCACATCCTAACCCTTTCCAGGCTAGCATCTCACTGAAATATCACCGTTCCTTAAGTGAATCTACATCTTTTCAAAGAAAGATTGAGAATTCTTTGTGTTGTATAAGCAGAGTCTACACAAGAGCTAGGTTAGCTCGGCATTGCTTGTTTTTATCCATTGTGTGATTCCTCACACGAGCTTTGATTTCATGTAATTTAGAACTAGATTATTTTTAGTTTTAGAAGCATCATTTTTATCAAACCCAGCATGAGTATGCTTTAACAATATTCTTTTTTGTTTGATTGTTTTGTTTTTGTTGTTGTTTCTGGGTGTTTTTTGTTTTTCTTTGAGCATTTTACTACGTCATTCAAACTGGCCTTGAGCTACTGTGTAGCCCACACTGGCTTGAACTTTTAGTGAACCACCTGCTTCAGCCTCCCAAGTGCTAGAAATATATTTTTTGCTTCATACATTGGAAAACACTTTCATTTAGATGATTAATAAAATGTGATTAAATTCCAAAAGATTCTGATTAAATATTCTTAAGATGATTTTGTCAACAACTTTAATTTGGATTCAATACTACATAGATATACTATAGGGATATTATTGTTTATTTTCACACTCTTAATCAGAAGCATGTATGTAGCATTTAATATATGCTTTCTGAATTTTTAGCCCTCATTCTTAAAGAAGAGTTGATCAATCTTTTGTCTTGTCATCATATACTTCAAAAATTATCCTTAAAAACGGTGAGTCTGCAACATACCTAGGTTTTAAAATTTACTTCCTTTCTCCATATTACAATGCCTGAAAAGCAATATTGTGTTCCCAAAAGTGAGTTACATCAAAACGTAGTTATTTACGCAGGCCATCCTTCATGTCATTCTTATAGATTATAGCTTTCAGAGAAAGTAAAAACTCTTACCTATTGCAGTTTAGAAAAGCATTCTGTATATTCCTGAATATCTTTTATCTCACGCCCTCTAGTATGATTATAGATTTTGTTTCTCACTCTCAGCCCTAGTGACAGACTGAGCTGAGTCATTTCTTGCAGGGGGTGGGGTATCTCTTGGCTACAGTGGTACCTCTGTTCACAATCTTAATTTGTTCTGCAATTCTGGTGGCAAACCAAAATTACAAGCAAAATCAAATTTTTCCATAAGGTTCAGTGTAAATAAGAATAATCCACTCTGAACTATATATATATGTTTTAACCCCAAAATATGATACAAAGTACAGTATAATACATTACAGTACTGCATAAAGAGAAAAATAACCTTACTTCTGGCCACTTCTAGTGTAGAGAACCGGAAGATGGGTGGGGAGGGGTGTACTGTTTGGAAGTTCAGTCCTCCTCCATGAGGAAATCATAGACATCTCCTTCAGGGATTTCCTCTCTTTGTCTCTTAACTGTAAGGCCAATTTAGACCCCCCAAAACAATGTCTAGTGTCACTTGTTTTTTCCTATGCTTTGTAACCCTCTGGAAAAGAAAGACTATGCTATTTTTTTTTTTATCAGATTCAACACTGCATTACAATTATGGTGGGGTGATGCTTCTCAAAGAAATCCAAGCACTCATTTCATTCCTCAGTTTTTATCTCATCACTGGTAACCTCCCACCTGTTGTCCTCTTTCTCAATGGATGATCCTCAGCGTGTGTCTTCTGCTGCTTACTCTGGAGTTCAGAGAGTTCCTCTGTTGTCAGCTCCTCCTTCTGGTCTTCAGCAAGCTCCTCTATGTCTGCACCATCAAAATCCAGACCCTTGCTCTTGCCCATGAACACAACCTCCTCCACTACCTGTGCATCGGACCCTACAAAGTCATGTTTAGTGATACATTCAAGCCACAGTTTCCTCAAGGCTGAATTTCAGGTCCACTATGGAAGAACTTCCCAGGCTTTGTCAGTGAGGTTGCAGCAGCAGTAGGTATTGATATATTTTTTCCAGGACTCTTTCAGAGTCAAGGACATCTCCTTGGTGACATTAAAACGCCTCGTGAAAAGCGCCTTTACATATAGTTTCTTGAAGTTGGAGATCACTTGCTGGTCCATGGGCTGAAAGAGATGCAGTGCTGTGGAGCTGAGGAACTTGATCTTTGTGAAGTTGTACTCAGCATCCATATGACCCAAGGCTGGAGGTATGCGGGGGCACTGTCAATCTGAGAAAGGCATTTCTCAGGCAGTTGTCAGAAAGATACTTATTAACAGTGGATGTGAACATGTGCATCCATGCCATAAGCAATTGCCTTGTGACCCAAGCTTTTGCGCTGGCCCTCCATGTGACAGGCATCTGGCCTTTGTTCATATTCTGTTCCTTGAATGCTCAAGGGACCTGGGAATAGTACACCAATAGTGGCTTAATCTTTAGATTGATGCTTGCTTCTCACACAATGAAAGAGTCAATCTGTCCTTCATAAGTTTGTGCCTTGGCCATGGCTTTTTCTCTTGCACTTTGTAGGTTTTGTTTAGAAGAGTTCTGTTTCAATGTACCTGAGCACTTGTTGAGCAATGCATCCTCCCTTCGTGAATTCTGTGAATTCTGTTTTGTAATGAGCTGAGGTAATCTTGTAAGAACTAGAAGCCTCACCGTGTCTTTTTTTTTTTTTTTTTTTTTTTTTTTGCCTTTTTCATTTTTATCAGTACCGGGGATTGAACTCACGACGGCCTGCTTGCAAGGCAGGTGCTTATGCTGCTGAGCTAAATCCCTAGCCCCACCTCACTGTGTCTTATCACACTATAGGTGCCACTTCTTTTGTGGAATTTATCAAATTACCCTCTCTGGGCACTTGTAGAAGGGTTTTCTTGCACTAAATCCCTGTGCAATTTCTCGGCTTTTCACAAATCAAAGCTTTGCTAATGCTATCACCTGCTAGCTTTTCTGTATTCTACCTCACTAACAAAAGTTTTCAAACTCTTGTGTCTTCTGCTTGGTTAACATCTTCTCCTTTTGCTGTATCAGCTCCTTTGATGGGGTTTTTACTTTTCAAAATAGTTGAGATTGTTGCCTTCACCATCCTGTACTCCCTGGCCAGATCAGTCAGGTCTGGCTGCAACCACAATCTCAACTAGGGAAAGCCATGGCCAAGTGTCAGAACAGGGAAGACACCTGCACAGTGTTCTTCACCCCATGTGGAGTCGGCAAACAGAAGCAAAATTCTGCCAAATGCCTCCATTCGTGAACTAAACTGTTCACAAGCAGCAGCATTTCTGAACTGAGGTGTCATTGTATTGTAGGATATTCAGCAGCATCCCTGACCTCTCGGGAGGTGCTGGTGTTACCATTTTCTCCCCAATCCCAAATAGTGACAATGAAAAATTCTTCCACTTGTTTTCCAAATATCCCCTGGTGAAGAGGGGGACAAAAATTACCTATGGTTCACAAACCGCTGTTTTAGAAAAAGGAAAAAACTCCTTTCCTTAGTAGGTGTAGGACCACCTACATAGTTTTTTAAGCATAAATTTTCCTTCAAGAATTACTGTAACTTAGTCAGAACATACAGGCAACAAAAGCCAGTTAAACACTCAGAAATGTGTCATGGGCTTTGGCTTCACATTGCCTTGGTATGAATGGATTCTAACACTGAGCAACCACAGGAAAACTCACCATTTCCCTCATCTGTGTAGCAGAGATAATGACCTTGGGCTGATGACTTTCCTTTGCTCTTCCAGATTGTCCCTGCCTTCATTTTCCCTAAGTGGGAAGCTGACCCCAGGGCTCATCCCATTTTTCAGAAAAGGAACCTCTGACCTTAGGAAGCAATTTCTAAGATTTTAAAGCTTGAATGTGGGAGGCCGGCGCTTCACTGCTAAGAGAAATGCTTAAAATCAAACCCATGCTTGCAACACGACTTGCAACACAGTACTAACTTACGGTTTTAGCAAACTTACTAACTAGATGATTCTCACAGTCTTTATTTAATGTTTGATATACCTCTGGAACTGTAATTAGTTCTGCACATGCTATTATTTTCTGCTTAAATATTTCTATAAAGGTTATCATCTCCTGCTTTAACAAATCAAGAAATTCCTGCACATGGCTATTTTGTGTGCCATTTTACCCCTTGAACGTTCTTCACTCAATTACTGCTTGGCAAGATTCTTCCCTAAAGTGCTATCACATCATAAACATCGCATCACTGGAGAGCAATTTGGTGTTTATCAAAGCACCTAGAATCAGCCTCTCTTGTTTCTTATTTTCTATGCATCACTCGTTTATAATTTGTAATTATGTTATCTCATATATTTCTACTTCGTATTTGTCTTTATCTCCACTAGGATGCATCCTGCTTACCTTTGTTTCTCCTGTGTGTAACATGACAACAGAAAGTGCCATGTGACAAATACATATTGAACGAGTGAATAAAGAATCACACATCTAAGAAAGTATAGTTGGAAGTTGAACTCAGATCTTTAATGATTTAAACCCAAAGAGCTATTTTATTTTGTAACCTAAACAAATCTTTGAGAATAAAAGGGCACTTGAGAAATGGAAACTGTTCCCATCTTATGTTGGTTTCCCCCTTGATTTTTCTTGTAGTATTGGCCACCCCCTTCAACACCCTCAATTATCAGTCAGTCTTATTCCATGTATTCCACAGTATGCAATTAACCCAGTTAACCGATTTCTGTATTCATAGCTACCTTAACTCAAGATATTTTTTTTTCTTTCTTGTGCTATACCACAGTCTCCTCACAGGTCTTCTACTTCCTTTCTTGATGTAGCCCTTAGAGAACAGAAGTTAAAAGAAAAATAAAGAAGCACAACTGTATCATGGCATTAATGAAAAATGCAATAATTTGCCTTTGTGATTAAAATAAATATAAAATCAGAAAACCCCACAAATTTCTGTTCCTTGACATGTCTCCCTACTGCTCTTCCCTTTAATTTCCACTTCTCAATGCACTGGGCATCCATGAGTTTACTGAAACAAGCTCTTTTCTTTGTTTGGAATCCAGTTCATTTACATATTAGGCCGCTTCATTATATGATGTTCTGCTCTAAGAGATTTGCTGACTGCTCTTACTAATACTACATAGCTCTTATTTCACTTCTTTGTAGTATTCACTGCTACTAAAATTATTTGCTTTTTTTTAGACAATTTCATTTTGTAGTGAGTTTGAATTTGAACTCAGAAGCTCAAGCTAGCTTGAACTCCTAGTGATCTTTCTGCCTCAGCCTCCCAAGTGCTAAGATTATAGATGGGTACCAACACTCCCAGCTTATTTATCTGTTCAGTGAGTGCCACAGCATACCAGAAGTTTAGAATCTCTGGATATAGGAAACTGGCATTCCAAATTCTGAGAAGTGTACCTAACACAAAATAGACACTTGGTACCGTTTTGATCTAAAATATAGCCCAGAAGTTTCAAGTGTTCAGAGGATGGACTTTGGAAAGATAATTGAATCCAGAGCTTACATCTTCATCCTTGGATTGTCCTTAGTGAGACTGTAATTTCATGGCATTACTGGACACAGTAGAAGTTCAGGAGATGGGAACACTGGAAAGAGTGTGATCTTGGGGATCACATCTTGTTCAGGACCCCTTTCTCTCTGGTGTTTCACCCTCTCACTTTCTCTCGGATTCCTGGGTGCCATAAGAAGAGCAGTTTTACTCTCTCCATCTGCAGTCATGCTCTGCCATGATGACACAGGTCTAAAGCGATGGAACCAGCTGACTATGGAGTAAACCTTCTGAGACCATTAGCCAAAAGAAACCTTTCCTCCTTCAGTTTGATGGACAGTCAAAACCTGACTCATATTGCTCTAAATAAATAACACGATATTCACCCTGGACATGCCATGACCTGTTGAAATAAAATCTCCTTAGTATATACCCTTTTCTTCTTATTTCTGACAAAAACTCAAAGCTTAGTATACTTGAAAATTTTAGTTTTTTTAACAGTAAATGGCTAAAATATAAATTACATTATTTTAGCCAAATATAATTTGTTGATTATTGTATCTGGGAAAGCCAAAAGTTGAGGTGAAGCTCAAACTGCAACCTGAAATTGAAGCATTGATCTATCTCTGTGTCTGTCTCTGTCTGGTTCTGGCCCTCTGTCTCTTCCCTTCATGTTCAGGCTCAGTCTCCATGACTGGTACTAGTATGATCACTCAGGGTAAAAGAAAGCATCCAAAATTATCATCTTTCCCCATGCCAGTGTATAATGTGGAAGTGAGTTCCTTGTGTGGTGTCCCCGCAGAACCACACAGAGAAAAAATGAAAGACTTTCTCAAAACTTCTAGCTCAAGAATGAAGAAAGAGTAATTACTGTGCTGCTATATGCCTTTCCAGTGCCTCACTGTGGAACATAGGCCAGCTATTCAAAGATACCCAGAATAAGTACACATGAGTTTAAGCCAGTCTTGGACAGGCAGAATCAGGTAGATTTGGCTTTCCTTTTAAAACTGAATGGTGACACCACTTGTCCCATTTTAGAACAGCTGATAACTAGGGGTGAACTTCACCATAAGAAAACAACATGTAAGAATTTCAAATTTTCTGTGAAGTTGATATTCCATTTCTTTCTTTAAATGAGTTTTTTTTTTAAAAAAGATAAACAGAACATTAACTTGCTTATTAGACTGAGGGTAGCCATGGCTAGTTTAAATTTATTTTTATGATGTGCTTCTCAAATGTTGCCCAAAGACCCATTATCTAAAGTCTTGGTAATCAATCTCTGGAGCTACTGGGAGATGGTGGAATGTTTAGGGGGTAGGGCTTAGTTGGAGGAAGTTAGGTCATTGGGTGTTGCCCTTAAAAGTGATATTAGGACACCATTTTCTCCTCTCTGGCCTCCTCTCCTGTCATTCTTTCTCTTCCTCTCCGTTTATTTGTCTGTCTCTAAGTCTCTGCTCCTGTATCCTCTTTCTGTGTCTCTCTCTTTGCATGTCTGTCTCTGTCTGTCTGTCTCATTCCTGGGTGCCATGAGGCACCATGCTCCTATTACCATATTCTGCCAGTCAACGGAGCCAAGTGACCGTGGACCGAAAACATGACTCAAAAGAAACCTTTCTTCCTTTAAAATATTTGTCTCAGGTTTTTTTTTTTTTTTTTTTTTTTTTTTTTTTTTTTTTTTTTTTCGCACAGCAATAGACAGTTTATTAGTGTACTTACTCAGACTTACATATATTTGTGTATGTACTTGTGAGCACTTGCATATTTCCTTTGATATTTGCATAGAACAAACAACTCTTTTCGATAGAAAAGATATATTTTTCATTTCAAAGATATTAATTATCACTATACATATCCTGAACTGAATAAAACATCAAACTCCAGATTGCCAATATTGGCTAGAACAGTGTTTTTAAAGAATTCTAACAGATTAGGGGTAAGTGTAGCCAAAATTGTCCTAATGATAACATAAATATTCCCATACAAACCAAAAGATTCTAGTGAAAATGAACAATATTTTGCTCAGTAAAAGCTACTTAGTTGAGAAATCTATTATGCTGAATTTCTTATCTGAATTATTCTTGAAGCATTAAAAGGCAGAGGCACAAAGTAAAAGTAGTGATTTCCTAAAGGAAAGTGTGTAAGGGGGACTTTTTTGGAAGATTAGAAAAACTTAGTGTAAATTTCTGGAAAAGAAAAAAATTTTATACAACCAAAACAAGATAATAGAATAAGATAGTTTTAAAAACTGACCAAGATTACATAAAGTTCTGTTCTTGTGGTAGAATGCCAAAAATAGAAGAAGAGGGCTCATATTGGATGCTAGGTTTAAATGTGAGATCCAGTGACATTTCAGCTGACATTGTTTCAATGATGAATGATGCCATTTTAAATAAGAAAGTTGCTCCTGACTGCAAGCTGTGTTACCGCTGTTTATTCAACTACACCAGAAAGCATCAGGTTGCCAACAATTTTAATGCAAATAATACTTGAGCTATAATATATTAATATAAAAACGTTAATGATTTCTATGCCAAAACATTACATTTTCTATCAAGTTGAAATTCTCTAAAGTTATTTAAAATTATGTGAGTGAACGTAAATGTGATCAGCTCTAAATTCCTTCTTTGGCTAAGAAATATCAAAAACTATTATTTATTCTATATTATTTTCAAATATCTTTAAATCTTCCATTATGTTGACATATGTAATAATATATAGTGAATAGTAAGAAGTATGCATCAAAAAGTCTGAACTATACAATGAACAAAATATATTTACCAAATTTGAGGGTTCAGATTTCCAGCTTCTTAAACTTTGGCAGTCTAATTTGCTCTGATAACAATCCCTGTACGGAGTTTCCTTTTTTTTTTTTTTTTTTTTTTTCTTGATCTTTAGTACTCTTCCTCTTTTAATGGGTTCTATTTTGTCACACTCAGTGTGTTCTTCAAATCTTTTTGTCTTATGAGTTCCCTCTATCTGTAAATGACTCCATTCTTGTTATTAGGTATAAAATTTGAGTACTCTTTAATTCCTTACTTGTGCTAACCATAGCTACTCAAATACTCTAGTCATGCAATTCTGTATTCCAAGATATCGTTCTCATTTTCCCTGATCATTCCTTTCTAGTGTTACCTTAATTGTTGTTCATACTGTACTACATGGTAAGAGCTTTATAGCTGGGCCCCATGTGGCACCTTGCACGGTGCTCCATGGCCATTAGTCATGGAATGTGTGATACAGAAATACTGCACAGTTCATAATTATGGACTTTGTTTTCTAAAGACAGGTAAACTATAATTTGGAGCTTTCATTCAAGCAAATCACTTAACTAGACATTGATATTATGTTAAATTTTCAGCTGAAAAACAACTCCACATTATGTATTTTCTACCTCCCAAAAATTAGGGTTGATATTAACAATTGCATATATTGGAAAAACCTGATATGTAAAACATCAAAGTGAAAGCAAACCATGAAAAACAATGAATGCAAATTAAAAATTGAGCAAGACTAAGGGTGGCAACATTTTGTGAGTGCAGGATATTAGCAGATGCTGGGCAAAAGCAACCTATGAGGCAGCTCAGTTCAAGCCTTACAATAAACTGGTGAAAGTTTTACTTTATGACATTTTACACATGGGAAAACTTTCATATTTCTACTTCTTTATGATCACACATCTAGTATTTGGCCCCCCTGATTATCAAATCTAACTTTTTATTTCTTAAAATCATATTTGCAGGGAGATACCTAATAATGTATAACAAGCTTCTGTCTCACTATACAATGTAGATAAAATTTAAAAGGGAAAAGTACTTTATGCTACATTTGGGAATGTTTAGATAAGAACTAAAAGTTTAAGTTAAACTGAAGCACTTTCAAATCTCTAAAAGCATCAATCATGCATTACCTAGCCTCCAAGCACTTATATAAAAAGTTTCTCTGCCTAGCAAAATAAAACATAATGTAACAGTAAGTGAATCACAATGAAATCACTCATAAATCCATTAATTTAATAAACTAAAAGGTAGTTAATGCTTCTGCAGTGGTTCCTTCAAATTTTAATTACCCTTAGCGAAATACTTATCATTTGGATATTCTACTTATTAACTACATGACTGTGAATAATTTGCATATTTATCTGAACTTTAATTTCTTGTAAACAGCATTTCAGAGTCCTTTCTGTATCACACTATTGTAAAAAGAAGTTTAGAAGTACTGAAAATTACTGAGCACCGAAACAGCCTTGTTAAATTTGTTTCAGCCACAATTTGGATTCTTTGATGTATTCTCTTTTCACCTTCCTAACTTTTGTCCATAATTTAGCACTTGAATTATATACACTGATTTTTCCAGGAAGACATCCCAGGAATCCAACACAAGATGAAGCATTCTTTTAATATGTACTGACACAAACATGAGTATCATTTTCAGATTGCGAATGCAGTATTTTATAATTTAGCCATCATTATTTCATAATCACCTACAGGTATTTTGCTTCCAAAATCAGAGTATAAGTTTCTTCAGGGCAAAATCTGGTCTGTGCTGCTCACCAGTGAGGTTGCAGCAGCTACCAAACAGATTCTTAGTAACTCTTTCTGAATAACTATGCTTGCAACACAGCAAAGGAACAAGGAGCTAAGAGTGGTAAAGTGCAGGGCATTTGTTTTAGTCTTCCAACAGAAACTGAATCCACTGAGGAGTAAAGGCCACTCTCCACTCAGCAGCCATTTGAAGATATCGACTCTCTGTGCTCCGTGCTGCTCCAGGGAGGGAACAGTAAACAGTCTACCAGGAATATTGTTGAAAAATTTCATCTGTTACAGGGTTGCTGGATGAAGGACATTTCTAGTCTTCATACACAAACATTATCTAAGTTGATATTTTTTTAAACAAGTTTTATTTATTTATTTTGGTACACGGGATTGAACTCATAACCTTGCACTTGCCAGGAAGGTGCTTATGCCCCTGAGCTGTATCCCCAGCCCTAAGTTGATATGTTTTAGGAATATAAATTATATGCTAAATACAATCTGAAAATACTGCATTTATTGTCTCATGTATAAAGATTAAATAACTCTAGTACTCAGGCAGAACTTTCATACTTTGGTATGACTTACAAAGTATCATCAATCAAATTCTCCTTATCTCATTAAGGTGGCTATAAAGATTGATAATTTAAGATAAAGTTAGGTTCTTTTTAACTTTTTGTTTCATTCAACTTCACTTTGGGAATGATTTCAAGTAACTTTATTTTAGCAGTGTCTCTTTGTGATAAACTAGAGAGAACTTCATCCCGTGTTGATAGACGCTGGCTCTTTTGCTGACATGACACATTTGCTTTTCTCGAAGGTTTTCCTCCAAGAAATACAGGTGCTGATCCTCTCCTTAACAGTTAGGCTTAGGGAAAGGAAGAATAGAAGCTATCATTTGTAACCTTCTTCCCAAAAACCATCTAGGAAGGATATGCCTGACTCAGAGGAAACGTTGTATAAACAAAAGGAAAGGAAGAGAAGCTAAAAGAGCAACAACCACAGAAAACAACAAAAGAAAGAGTTTGGAAGAGCTTTCAAAACTCCTAGAGCTTTAACACACTGCATTTGACACACCTCAGCAGAGTGTGCATCAGAGGGGAAAAAAGCATGTCACTGCTCTGCGGCTGTCTTTTCTAATTCACTGCATCCATGTATTGTTATGTCTGTTTCCCAGTCTCACTTCCTCATTGAAAGATGCAGACACGAGGGAACTAGCTTCACTGCTATTTACCAGCTCAGATAAGGAAAAGTTCCTTCCAGCCTGACACTGACAGCTTAATGAAATGGAGGCCAAGACGCATGCAAATGAGAAAAGTACCAGTAAGGTAATGACCATACACAGAGCTTAAAATGGTTACTTGTGCCTCTGATTTTGTTCCCTTAGGCAAGGTCAGTGAGATTCAAGCGGTGAGAAAGTTTTCTAAGAATGGTGATGGCTTATGGAAAGTAATTTAAAACGTAATTTTTTGGATTTATAAATGTTCTAGTAAAGGAATTGAAGCTAAAACATTTTTAAGAAAAAAAGCTATTTTTGATTTTTTTTATACAGGAAAAAAATGAGAAGTGCTCAGACCTCACCACTGGGCCTTGTAATTTCCTGTCATTCTTTGCAATGGAGACTTTAAAATGTAAGAATCATAGAGATTTACATAAAATAAACTGAAAAATGGTTCCAGCCTCTTATTAGAAACAGCAAATACTTATTATCATTCATTTCCTCCACTGGATTTATGTTCACACGCCTACACTTTCCCTTAATATCTGTAAGAGAAGGAGAATAGGAAATCATTAAATATCCTGTCACAAGGCACATTATTAATTTTGTGTAAGCAGGAAATACTTAGAATCTCATGAGAAAATCAGACCTGTGAGAGAATTACAGTATTAACTTTGGTGAAAGAGAAGATGTTACAGAGAAAATGTTTTTGATGAGAATATACAATTTGACCAACAATCAGTTGAACTCAATCACTAATTCTAAAAAGGGTTATCTTGATTATTTATATGATTTCATTCCTGATTGGAACATATTTGCACTATTTAGGAACTATATTTTAATGCTGATTACCAGTCTCCTCCCAAACACAAAAGTCACTTTGTAAATATTTTTTCAGATAAAAGCAAAATAAAAACACTGCTCTTTCTAAGACCCACACTCAGAGACCTTTGTTTAGATGTTTATAATATGATTAGAATTTCCAGTGGAAGAGAAACCTGAATTTTACCATTCACTAGCTAGATTCATATTTAATGTCATTCCAGAGCCTTGGGATATGTTAAGGCTTTACATCACAGATATGGTTGGAATCAAAATTAGCACAAATATGAATACTCATGAAACTCTGAGCTTTATGAGTTTATCTCAGGTGTTTCAACTTCATATGTAGAGATTTTTGACCTCTATTCTTTTCTCCAACTATTTTGTTGTTTACTCTCATACCAATAGCCATGGGGGAAAATTTGAAATATTCAACCAGTTTGCTCTTTTGCTTTATATAAAGGGCACCCTGGGTTTATAGTTAGATAATATTTATCAAAAGTCAAGATTAGAGACATAATACTGAGGGATCATTCATTTAAAAATATATAATCATCTATCCATACACTGAAGTACAGTCATAAAATGTCAGATCACCAGAAATATATTTACTTAGTAATTTTATGCATCCTGCAGAGAAAAGCATTTATTTCATTTTGTCAAAGGTTTTTATCAGAAACAATATCCCTAAGTTACTCAGGAATCTATTTAAATAATATTTCATTAGCTAGGACAGGTAAATTGCTTTAAAAGTTAAACAAAATGGGGCTGGGGACTTAGCTCAGTGGCATAAGTGCCTGCCTTGCAAGCAGGCAGTCGTGAGTTGGATCCCCAGTACCGATAAAAAGGAAAAAGACAATAAATAAATAAATAAATAAATAAATAAATAAAAGTTAAAATGTAGCATAGAAGTTTTAGTTAACATAATAACATATGTGTTTTTTAATCCCTGATTCATTGGGCGGCCTTCTCGGGCAGCTGTGAGACTCAGGACCATTCCCTCTGACGGCTTTCCCATCAGTCTTCCATGCTCTCCACTAGATCCTCTAAATCAGCCTATTGAAAGGAAGGCAAGAAAGCATGGTGGAGCTCTTGGAAGGTGTACTAGAGGCCACACCTGTATTTGGAAAAACATCATGTATTTCCATATTACATTACATAGGCCTTGGTCAAATGCTCTACCTAACTACTGTGCAATATAGATAGGGTTGATGCTTCCATGGATCCATAGCACATACTTAGCAGCAGCAGCCTTGAAAATGGTACTGTTTATTAATCCCAGTGTTCCTGAGCCTTAGGGGAATTTTTTCTGAATGTTTTAATAATATTGATTTTCTTGTGAACAATATTAAAAGGACAAATTTCCTTTGTCATAATATAGATATGTAAATCATTATGACAGGTGTCACTGAAGGTAGCACTGAACATATATTATCTTCATTAATGTTCCTTGTTCCTTTGGTTTCGAATAGATAGCAAATGTCTCAATTATTTTATCTAGATATATGAAATAATCGATGTCACTATAATAAATGCACAAAAAAGTATTCGAGTAAACAAATACATAAACAACTATATAAATAGAGAGGTATATAAGTAGCTAGGAAGAACAAATCTACATAATTCTTATGAATAATACAGTGTGACAGTGAAAATACAGAGATAAAAGACTTCTAATTTTCTTTAAGAAGGTTACGGTTTGATAAATATACTGTAACATATGCAAGAAGAGCCCTGGCAGGTTAAAAACAGACCTTTCTGTAAATTGAATGAGCATGGAAGCTCTACTGTTGAGTTACATAATAATTACCTAAAGACATTGAGTCAGTAAGTAGGACTTTGGGGTAATTAAATACTAAACATTTTCTCTGACAGTGAGCTACACACTTGATCCAGAGTAAACTCTTTGAATGTGTTCATCAAACAGCAACAAAGAAAAATCTCTTTTCAAAATAGTAAGTGTTCTTACAGAACACCTGGGAAAGACAGGAAGTAGAGTTAGGGAGTAGAAAATAGCACACATCAGGAAGTTCTTGGGTAATGAAGAGGGAAATGGTGAGGTAGCCTCCAGCACTTGTTGCCAAGATAAAAGATGTAGGCAGTATGGGTGAAGAAAAATCATTTGGTTAATACAAAAACAGCTGTCTGTGGATGTTAAATTTTTTACATACTTTAAATAACTGCATTTTCGCCTATCTCTATAAGGCTGTGCTTGTCTCCCTTTAAGACAAGCACTAGGCTGAATAGAATTCCAGCTCTGACTTCAAGCCCCAACATGGTGGATTGTAAATTAGATGAGCATAGCACCACGCAATGGGGTAGGAACCCAGATGGGGCAAAAAAATAGGAAAGGAAAGCTTGTTGGACCGATGTATTTTTATTACTGCTATTGTCTGTGGACATCAGATTTTAAATCACTAAGTTTTTGAACATGAACTACCACTACTGACATTCTGGTGGGTTTCAGACCTTCGGTCTGCACTACAGCTACCTCACTGGCTCCTTATATTCTGATGCTTGCAGCTTCCTGTACTGAGCAGCTACTATATTTTTCTTTCTCCAGTGTGGCAACAGCTATTGTGAGGCTATTCGGCCCTGCTCATGGGCGCCGATGTAATAACCTCCTTCTTCTATATTCCGTTTGTTCTGTTCCTCCAGGAAATTGACTAATACTGATTGATAGCGTACAGTTTTTGAAAGCAGAGGAATTCAGGCAATAAAAAGTTTCAAGAAAGGCCATGGTTGTAGATGAACAAAGTTTTCCCTTGAAAGCTGAATCGACAAATATTTGAAGGCACAGAAAAGCAACATTGCCAGGGAGACACTGAAAATGTGGCAGATATAGAAATCTTTGTAATGGCAACCAATTGTATATACTTTATTTACTATGTGATAAATCACGCTAAACTTAACTTTTTATCAGAAAGGAAAAATCTGAAGCAGAATTGCTATTACTTCTCTTCCATAGGAAGTACTGGTTATCAATCTTAGCACTCGCGCCTTAAAAACATTTATAAAAAGGAACGGCCTCCTATTCCTTTTGAATTTACTTCCCTAGAAAGCAACATTATTTATGACATTACATTAAATCTATTTATTATGTTACATTAATTCCATCTATTACATTTGGTAAATGGTAAATAGTTTACACTGACAATTTTATAATAATAGTATTGATCATTTTTCTCTAGTGGTTGCTGTTTTCTAAGTAGCGTTATTAATGTAAAAAACTCCTGCTAGTGAAGTTATTTCATGCTATTTGGATGCTATCCTAATTAAAATATAATCAAAAGAATTCAGAAAAATAACTAATACTTTATTCAAAACTATGTCTGTTTTTCTGAGGGTACACATCTTAACGTATTTTAATAGATCTATTAGAGTATTTTGAATATATGGAATATCAAGGAATTGGTGGAGGAAATGAGCAAAATCTTGACATTCTTTAAAACACTCTTCCCCAAGGAGCCTAAATTTTTTTTAAAAATCACATTGTGAGTTCCCTGACATTTAAAGTCTTCCTGAACTCTCATTTCCAGCTGCAGAAGCAGGGCCATTTGTTCTGTAAACACTGCCATTGCGAAGACATATTGTGTTCCATACTCTCCATTAAAAGTTTTCATTTGTCAAACTGGAGTCAACTAAGGCAGGAAAAATACATCTTGAGTGCAAGCTAGGAAAAAAAAAAAGCATATAAGAGAACTTTAATTTTCTGCGGATTCTCTCAGCTCAATTTTAGCTTTTCTATAAAGACAACTTGGTTAATTAATTCCAGAGAGCGATAATGTTAAAGATACAAGACAAAGAATAGTTTCCAATTTCTGATACATCCCTAAAATGCTTTTATGCCCCTGTTCTTAGAGACTTAGAGACTCTTCTCCTCTTATGGGTTTTCTTATTTTTCCCCTTGTAGGGATAAATAACTGAAACATCTTCTAACTGAAACATCTTCTTCGCTACAATGAAACAAATGGTAAAATCTTTTTTTTAATGCCCACTGACTCATCACCTTGAGACTATGAAATGAACCAAGGTAAAGGAGTACGGATACATCAGTATCCCTCCTAAAACCCTCCTGTGTCAGTCATGTCTTAAGGATCACAATAACAAGGATCATCAGTACTCAGCATTTAGGAAATTAGGAAAAATTAAAAATCAAAGAAAACCAGATATAAGTATTACAAGGGAATGAGGGATGGTATCATCAAACATGAAGGAACAGCGATCACTTGTAGTGGTTTCTCTTTCTTTTAATACAATAATCTCATATAAATTAGTTCTGTTAGCCTTTCCTTTTGACCTTAAGCTGTTCAGGCCTAGAAAACCTGGCAAAATTCCTCTTCTGCCATTGAACTCTATGTGAACATAAATGTTTTGTAGTTCACACAGATCATAGACTTTTGATCTAAATATATGAAAAACACAAGAGACAAAATCAAGAATTTCTATTAAAAATATGAGATGACATTCTCACAGATAAGGGCTCATTTGTATATAGTTTTAAAAGCTGTGAGTTAAAAAAAAACCTACTGTTTTACAGTAAAAGCATTGCTTTAAGGATTCACTGGATGCTGCTGCTGTCACTGTCACCCACTAATAGTGACCTTTATTGCTTTACTCGCATGATCATTTTGAAGTTTTTCCTTTTGTTTGTTTTATCAAAATAGAGTCCTGTATAATACATTCATGTATCCGGCTCATCTTGCACAAGTTCTTCCTGTACAATGTGATTTTAGCTCTCTGTGTGATGGAATTTCAGTGTCTACTCAAGTTACAGTCCTTCACCATCTGGACTTGAGCTTTGTATTGGTGGGGAAGGGACTAGTGCAAATGTGGCCACTGACCTGTAATTGGCCTTACATGTCTCTGTTGTGCAAGTATTAGTCTGTTGTAAAGCTAAAAAATGAAGTCATGAAGATTTCAAATCACGTTTTATGCATTCACTTTGAAAAATTTCTCTCTCCCTCTTTTCTCTCTGTCTTTTCCTATGACTCAAAATGTTTATAACATCATTTAGAAATAGGGTATGATTAAATAATAATGTATTTACAGCCCTTGAGCCCTTGAAAATGTGAAAAATCTTACAGTCAGAACCATGTGATTGTTTTTTTGTTTGTTTGTTTGTTTGTTTTGTTTTGTTTTGATTTTGTTTTTTTGTGGTACCGAGGATTGGAAGAGACAAAATCAAGAATTTCTGTGAAATTCGACCCCGAGCTTGGCAGGCAGGCACTTATGCCACTGAGCTAAATCCCCGGCCCCATGTGATGTTATATTGAGATACAACTTTAAATAAAAACATTGTCAAAAACTAGATTAGTGATTTCCAGGGCCTGGGGGTGATACAAGAAATGAAGAATGACAGCTGATATAAGGTTTCTTATGGGGTAATGAATATTTTTGAAGTTAGATAGTAATAATGATTTCCAGCCTTGTGAATATACCAATAACAAAATCAAATTAAATTACATATTTGAAAAGAACATTTTACACTTTTTAAATTCGATGCTAAGTTTCAGCAAATTTGTTACAAAAAATAAAATTTAGAGAAATCAAGTTTATAAATTCAGAGTTTGAAATATCCAATAGCCTTAATGGTATCCAATAATAGTATCCATAAATAAACATGAAAAAAAGGTCTTGCAAAAGGTTGTTCACATGACAATATAATAATGACTCATTTTTGCTATACATATAATTGAAGAAATATCAGTACTTCATGTTTCAGTCATTTATGTTATCTTCTGGTGTACTTTAAGCAAAATTCAAATTTGCATAGTATTCTGATTTGAAGAACAAAATAATCTTCGATTAACCTTTACCGTCTAAGTTTGTATTAAACTTTATACACGTTTTTTGTGTTTTGCTGATCTGAGAAATGTTTTGGGTCACCTATCATATGTAAACTTCGTTCAGTTCTCTCTTTCGCTGTTTGTTTGTTTTGATTTTTAAAAACAGGCTCCTGTGTATTTCAGGTTGAACTTGAACTCTCTCTGTCAGCTCTCAAACCCTTGGCAATAGCCCTGCCTCAACCTCTTGAGTGCTGGGTCTTCTCAGTTCTTGAACTGGGAAAATGAACCATTTTCTCCCTTTTATTCAATACCTGCAAATAATAACCAACCCAAATGCTGTGTCGGCACATGCTTAATGAGTTGCTTACACATGTAAGTCACAGAGGGTGAAATTCAACTGAAACGTGGACATGCAGGTTGCTGGTGCAGTTTCATTCTTCCAAACTCATGAACAGAAATGATGAGCTCATCTCTGCTCAGAGCTTCTGTTTGGTTTCTTTCAATCTGAGTTCTTTTAAAAGTAGAAGAAAGTAATATAAATAAAAATAAGAGTTTCAAAACAGGCTAGGAGGAAAGTAACTGAGTATTGTTATCTGCATAGTAGTTACTCAGAGTACAAGATATAGACATGAAATAGAGTCCAGACGATATTATCATAAACCTTTCTTTTCACTGAATTAAGAGAAAGTAGCTATAAAACTATCTTAACTATTATATGTGTATATATGTATATATATATATATATATGTATATATATATATATATAATTTTTTTCTCTTCCTTCTTTCCCCCATCAATTTCTCTTTTATTTTGAATGATTTCAATCTGAGTTCTTCTGAATACTATTTTTCAACATTCTTACAACAAAAGGGGACTGGTCTCAATTTTGCATTTATTGTATAAAGGATTATGTATAGAATTGCAGATCATCCTTTATTTTCTCTCAGTAGCAAGCAGTACACATTTCAGCTGAATTCCATCTGCAGCACCCACAGCAGCCTGCATGCGTAGGCATCTCATTAAGCATATTGCTGACGCAGCAGATAGAGTTCTTACGTTCATCCCAGCGGAAATCACAGGTAAGCGGATACATGCTGCAAACCAGTGCAGTCTCTCACACAACTTTATGTTTCCTTTTTATTACTAGGTTGTGTGATATTGCTGATGTGCTACTTACAGAAGATTATTGACTATTTTAAAAATGAATATGAGATCAGGTTGAACTACTTAGGCTATCAAATGTGAATACATTAAAGATAAAAGAAAAACTAGTAGTATTTTTTGTGTGCACATATATAAACATACATTCAAGTCTTAGGGGCTCAATGTCTACATCTCTGGCTTAGGATAGGAATGCAGACAATAGAAATTAACTAATTTGCCTTAAACTCCCCCCCCCTTTGCTCTCAGAGGGGCTAACAAAGTTATAAGAGGCTGGTATTGAAATTACTGTTAATATATTCTAATAAAATTGAGAAACACTGAACAGTTTTGTCCTCATTTAATGAATGTGTTGTCAGCTTATTTATATCTTATAATGTCTGTTTTATATAGAGGGAAAAACAAGTTTACTGTAAATGATGATCTTTGTTCCACAAAAGCAGAATGATTTACTTGGGTGCATTTAAATCATGCTATACTTAAAAGTTTTAGTCTCTAGTTAAATAAGACTTTAAAACCTAACTTTGCTTTTTCAAATGATATGTTTGAGTTTTCAAGCATGTATTTTCTTTCAAAACACACTCCAGATAAAAGTTTCTATTTTCAGTACCTTAAAAAAAAAACCAAACTCTTTTCCTTGTTTGACAGCTGTAACTCACTCATTCACATATGAACACCAATTTTTTAAAATTCAGTATCAGATATTTCAGTATATATATATATATATATATATATATGTGTGTGTGTGTGTGTGTGTGTGTGTATGCATGAGTTGAATATGACTTTTCTGAGGGGAAATATTTCTTTATAAATCTCTGCAGAAATAAAGGCCCCCCAAAATCTGACATTTTCAAGAAATTCTCACACGAAAAAAAATACTTCAAAGAGAGATGTGTTCAGGGTTAGAAAGTCAGTTAAGTTGATCATTCCTTCGGTTCCTCAAATCAAGACAAAAATACAGTCCCGTTACTGTCAATTTCTATCTCCACATCTCTCCTGCACACATTGATCTGTGCTCCCCAGGAATCCCTGTTCTCCAAAATACAAGCTAAATCAATTTCAGTCTTTCCTCAGTAGAAACCAGCCCCAATTTAGGAAGATTCCTGCTCCCAGTTAACCACTTAGGATTCTAGATCCTCGTGTTTTTAGACTGAAAAGGCAGAATTCATATTTGCTCTCCTAATCGAAGTCTATTTCTGGACATTTCCTTTCCTTGCTCATTCCTAACAAACAGAATGACACCACCACAAACACCATCATTTTTCTGAGTTCCAAGTATCTTTTTGAATGCAGTCTGTAAGTTATTTTTTTAAAAAATGCTGATGGTTTAGAAAGTCATTTACTGTAACGAAATAATGAAAGAGTAATAAAACTAAACTAATCTTACCCTTCAATCAATACACCAAAAGTTATCCTATTTTACATTTTTTCCACTCAGTTGACTACCATTTGTGCATATTTCGCTGTACCATTTTTCACACTAAAACAGATGTAAACTCTTCCCTAAAATGTATTGGCTTAGTAGTATAATTGTTTTAGAGGTGTTTCATTGTTTTGCTTAAGTCTAGGATTGACTTGACAGACTGCTGGGTGAATTTGACTTAGCTGATCCTGGCTGGGTTCACTCATGGATTTACATTGAATTGTAGGTGAGCTTGAGTCTCGCTATTCTAGGAGACTCAGATGCCCTTCTTGGTTTCTCATATACACAAGGCTTTTGTAGTCCTTTAACAAACTAGTCTTGTCTTCATGACCTATCTGCATGGTAATTTACAAAAGCAGGGGAATGAGAAAATTTGCAAGTGCTCCTTAAAAAGCCTGCTTGCATCAAACTTCCTGTTACCATGCTGTTCAAAGCAAGACACAAGCTAAGTGCACAGTGGAATTGGGAGCATACAGCTCAAAGACATAGAAATGGGGACATAATTAATTAGGCCCACAGGTGAAATCAAGGTGACCTCTTTTAGAATACGAGATACATTCTCAGTTAGATTCCTAATCAAGGAGATTAAATTTTCCACATCATTTGCACACGTGAAAAATCTATGCTACAGTCACATAGTTTAGAAATTTGTCTATAAAATTTAGGGTTGGAAATCTTATTTTAATCATAATACAAAATCATTCTTTTACTGCTGTTTAGGTTCTGATGTTGCTATTCAGAAGCTTGAAGTCATCTTTTTCTTTTCCTTTGTTTACTCCTTGCTCTAATCTTTTCAGAATATTATTGGACATCTATCACTTAGGCCTTTTCCTTCGCATGAAGTGTGTAATGTTGTGCCCTCCTGATGATAAATTCCCGTGTGAGTATCCTATGGGATCATTTGTTATGGAGACTCATGTTCTTTTAGGAATTTGCCTGAAATGTGCTTTGAGTGATTTTCCCTTTTGTATTTATTCTGGTCTCCCCTCTGAAATCCTAAGTACCTGAATGGAAGATCTGAGCTAATCATGTGAGTCTTTTATCTTATTTTGAACATCTGTGATCTCTCTGGCAATTCCTATGAACTCACACTGAACGCATGGACCTCCAATTAATCTCTTTAGTTATCAAGCTGGCTACTCAGCATTACCCCTCACAAACTTAATCCTCCTGAATTCTAGGTTTTTATTTTAATGCGGTCAGGAATTAAATTCCAGTGTTCCTGCTTTGCCCTAGTAATTTGGTAGCATGGATTTTGTGAGTGATTCTGGAAAGAAATCTTCCCTTCTTTTCCCAGATTTCCAAATCCACAGCTCTGATATGAAGCAGCCTTCCCCGGATTATGTATCTTTCAACGTATCTTGTTTCTTTATTCTCAGTATTTGGCCTTATTGATTTAAATTTAATTCAAATTCATTTGCCAGAGGACATGAGTTCAATCCCTGGTACCAAAAAAACCCCAAAACAAACAAACCAAAAATTCATTTGCCATTGTTTCAGTGATATCTAAGGAGGATAGTAAATGAATGTGGTGAATTTGGCATCTGAAAATATGTCTATTCATTTTTATCTTTTATTATTCATACTATGATTTTCTTGCCATAAATCTCGCTTCCTGGTAGGCATAGTTAAGTGAGTACTCCATTTGTATTTGGAAATAATTGATCCCTGAAGTTACCATCTCTCCTATAAATTGTAGTTACTACCTCTTCTATAATTTTTATAAAGTCTTAAGGCATAGATCAGCATCTAAAAAGAAAACAATTTTGAAAAACATCTAGAATAATATTTATACACATGTACTGCCAGATACTTAGATTATCCCGAGATAAGTAAACTAGATCTGCACATTCAACATCTATAGCTCATTCCTCTCTTTATTTTGACAATTTCTAAACTATCTCAAACATCCCTCACCAGACTGGGCACTTACAAAAAGATAGACAAGTCAGGCATGATGACTGCAATCTCAGCATTTGGGAGGCTGAGGCAGGAGGATTGCTGTTAGTTTAAGACCAAACTGAGCTGCACAGTGAGTTTAAGGTGACCCTCAACTGCATATCAAGAGTCTGGAAGAAGAAGAAGAAGAAGAAGAAGAAGGAGGAGGAGGAGGAGGAGGAGGAGGAGAAGGAGGAGGAGGAGGAGGAGGAGGAGGAGGAGGAGAAGGAAGAGGAGGAGGGGGAGGAGGAGGAGGGGGAGGGGGGGAGGAGGAGGAGGGGGAGGAGGAGGAGGAGGAGGAGGAGAAAGAAAGGTAGGTAAATTCAGAGACCAGTATTTGAAAAAGTTTACCCAAGGTAGGGCAAGAAGTCACTCTTGAAAAGAATGGGAGCTAAGAATAGAATTGTGTGATGGTGTTAAGGTCCTGGGGTTGAATTCAGACCTAGAGAATCACATAGAAACTCTGATAGTAAGTTAAGATTCAAGACAGATTAAGATAAAGGGGAAATGATGAGAAAGAAAATGGTTCAGATACAATGAGGACTCTAGAAGTTTTCAAAATAGACATTTGAGAGTCCGTGTCTTGAAGGCTATTATATATTTGTAGCAACCAAAGTGCATAAAATGAAACTCAAGATGCAAACTGGAAACTTCACATATATTCCAGAAACTGTAATTCCTTAAGCCATGAAATTGGCTTCATTCCATCATTTCATAGATTGGTGGAGATGGGAGACTGTAGTACAGTCCAGTGGGAGTGAAAGGCCTTTTGCAGTTTCAGAATTCGATGGAATAAAAGAGGATGACAAATCACAATTGCAGTCAAGGCTGTGCTACCATTTTATGTCCCAGATGTGCACTGTGGTCCATGATGGCCCTTAACATCATAGTTTGGGAGTCTTTCTTTTCTTTTTCAATTTGAACTTAAGTGATACATCAACTGATTTCTTGTATATCGCGCTGTTTCAGATTACTGTTTTCTCTGATTTAGATTATCATAACTAGTAAGAATGTGAATTTGACTATGCATGAGATGTGATCAAAAGATAAGGCAAAAGTGTAGATTTGGAAGAAATCATTACAATGAAAGGTTGCCATGAATTCATCTCAGAATGCTTCCTTTGGTTTCAAGCGCATGTATTGCGTTGCTCTTGACACTGTTCTTATTTCTGAAGCACTTCTGGAGGACCTTTGTCATGAGTGACTTTACTTGTGTTGTTGTGGCTGCCTCTGTGTTCTGAATTGATTCAAAGATTCTACGATCATTTTGACTGTGAACAAAAGACAGAAACGTCACACAGCCTGATCTGATGGGAAGGTGAAGGAGGACCTGCATAGTGTTTTTAGGGTCCTCCCTTCCCACCGGACAGAACTGAGCAAGAACGTTCACCACAGTGTTTCTTATCATACCCCATAAAAACACAAAACAATTCCAGAACTGCTGAGAAAGTTGCAATAAAAATGTGGCAAGTGTGCTTGGAACGAGAGAATATTTTGAGGGTTATTAGTGGCAATGTGTACTTTACTGTAAAAATTTGTCATGTAAACATTCACCATGAAAAAATCTTGCCCTCGGCCGGACAGTGTGGCTGGGAGGAGGCTGGGAGCCGGGACCAAGGTGCTCTATCTTCCCCGCCCCTAGCAATTTACCTGTGGCCCGAAATGAATACCAATGGGCTACCTGTGCATCACTAATGCCCCTTAGTGGGGCTACACGTGTGCCCCCACTCCACGTGTCCGATGGATGGAGAGAATGTCAGCCTCCGGAGACAATTCCAGACCCTGGAGGGCTGACCCTACTTAGAGACAATGGTAAATAGTAGATCCAAAATTGACAGTACAAATATACATTTTAGAATAAGGAGCGTAGGTTTCTCCCTACGTTCTTAAAATAAAGGTCATTTATATTTCATACTTCTTATCTTTTCAGCCGCGCCAACATTCTATCACACTGTTCATTTCCAACTTAAATATATATATATATATATATATATATATATATATATGCATATGCATATGCATATACATATACATATACATATATATGAACATTAGTACTGGGGATCAAACCCAGGTATGTTTAAATTCTAGGTTGCTTGCTTATTTATTACTAAGGGCTTTTGCACCTAGCTACATTCCTAGTTCTTTTTAATATTTTTCTTTTGGTTTTCGTTTTGAGACAGAGTACCAGGCTGGCCTTCAATTCGCAGAGCTCCTGCTTCAGCATCTGAGTAGCTGGTTAGAGTGGCATGTACCTCCACAAGCAGTCAAAGGTGGTATTTTTAAAGCATAATTCAAACAACTGAATTTCCTATTCTAAACTTCTGACTCTGCTTTATATAGAGAGATGCTAATATTATTCATAGCTCAAGTTTTTCCTCATACTCTAAGCTTTATCTCTTGGCAAACACATAATATTTTCTAGGCACTCAACGCTCCTTATTCTAAAATGTATATTTGTACTGTCAATTTTGGATCTACTATTTACCATTGTCTCTAAGTAGAATATCTCTTCTATTTTTGCCTCTGGGAATGCCATCCACCCACCTATTTCTAGACTTTCCTGATTCTTTAGGTCGTAAATATTGTTTTCTTCTCCCAGCTTTTTAGCATTCCTTTGCTCTATCTATGGTAGGTTTCATCATGGTACAACACATATACAAAGATATGGACGCATCTTTTTTTACTCCCTGTAAGTTCCTTAGGAACGGGGCAATATTTTTATCATTCCATTCACTTTTTCAGTTGTTTTCTAGTTCAATTGCAGGCACACGGTAGATGTTTAATAATTGTTAGTTAAATGGACTTTGATGGTCTTCATGCTGATCTATACTGCTGTTACATCCCATGTAAAATCCACCACTTTGAAGAACTTTTGGTCTTGAGTCACTGTATCTGAAATTTATAATTTTTATTGTATCCTATAATAGGTATGAAGTGAATTCATTTCCCTCAGTTACGTGTTTTTATTTTGTTCTTTTTACCTATAAGTTGGAAGCTTATTAAAAACTAGCAAATGGACTTGATTTAGGGCTATGCATATAACAGAATAATGCATAGAAGTCTGCAAAGTTATGTTAACTTCATTCCCTGAGGGCATCACAGTGCTATGATTATTCAGGGCTGAGTTTTGATAGACTTACACAGCTTTCTCTCACAAAGACAACAGGTAAGTTCAACTAATTCATGTTCCAGAGACAGTATCAGTGTGCAGATAGCTCAGTGGCCTAAGTGCCTGCTTGGCAATATGAGGTCATGAGTTTGATCCTCAATACCAATACCAATACCAAAAAAAAAAAAAAAAATCTTCAGAGAAAACTGCCTAGGATCTCATACACTTTACCATGTAAATGAGCATTGTGATAGTGGTACTAGGGAGATTTAGAAATCCAATTGCAATCATATTAGAGTAACATGTGAAACTAGAAAGTTCTCATGAAAATAAATTTGAAGAGGTGACCTTCAAAAACATGAAGAATAAGCCAACATAATCAAATGAAAACAGGCCAAAAAAAAAAAAAAACATGATAAAGATGTGGGAAGTTTGTAAAAATACTAGTTTTGAAAACAAAGGCATTCTTATATGTTAAAAATCCAGGTGAAATATTATATTTTAAAAACTAAATAAAATCCAAAGAAGAAGAATTGCAGCTTTCATGGGAAATCACAAAAAGTACTGAAACTTAATTATTTACAACAGAGCTAGAAAAGAAAGCAAAGTGGAATTTACAGTAGCAAGACAGAAAAACAACATTACAGTATGCGTGGTGGACCTGTAATTCACAAAAATCACCTTTCAGTATTTTCAAAAGTTTTTCTAAACTTTGGTATACTGTAATTGGAGACCTGGGAAGAAAAAAAGAGAGATTTATGTGCCTTTTATTGAACCATTTTTATTCAGGCTC
This sequence comes from Cavia porcellus, assembly GCF_034190915.1. Lineage (NCBI taxonomy): Eukaryota > Metazoa > Chordata > Mammalia > Rodentia > Caviidae > Cavia > Cavia porcellus. The sequence goes on from NW_026947497.1 coordinate 33,008,627, forward strand.
AGCCTTAACATTATTCTCTCCTTTCAACTGTGTGGATACATCTTGGGATGAATAAATAATTTGCAAATATATGAGTCAACAAAGAAAAAATGCAGAGTTGCAAACTGATAATGGAAATTATAGGGGTCATAAAACAGGGTACACTGTGTTGCCATTAAGACGAAAGAAATATGAGAAGGTATAAATAACTCACATCATTTTTTAAAGGACTGCTTTTTAAATATTCTTAGTGGAAGCATAACTGATAAAAGTCCAGTCATTTTTCATGTGAAATCATTCTTCTCAATAAGTAACTTGTTAAAATGAAAAAGCAGGAACAGACAACAGTGACATCATTTCATCAGTGCTCCTGAATGAAATGTTACATCTGCCTGCGTGCTCATGCATGAGCATATTCAATAGCTTTTGTAAAATGCAGGTGTTACTCAACAAAAGTGTAAGAAATTCTATAAAAGCAATAAACAGCAAAGGAAAGGACCACTTGAGATATCACCAACTTATTGTGAGTCTTACAATTTATGAAGTGTTTTTCAGTGCTTTTTCAATATAATTCTCCCAACAATTCTAGTCACATTTAAGTCTAATTTACTCTTAGAAATGACTTCCATCATACAGTTCAGCTCAAAGCTAGCTAAATTTTGATTTTTAATTCAAAAGTACTAGAGAATTGATCAGCACCAGAAGAGGATAAAAAAAAGTTGCACAAGAGAATAGTTATCTGCTGTTTGCATGAACAATTCAGGCCTTCCACCTATTAACTGACTGTTTGCTGCATTTATTGTGAGTTAACAAAGGGACAAGATGTAAAGGAAAAGCAGTAAAAGTCCTCTACTGAAAGAGCCTCAAATTAATCATCAGGTTTATACAAATGATTTAATTATTTCTGATTATAAATTAATCATATGACAGTCAGCTAATGGAAGGCCTCTAATTTATTTAGATTTCATGTTGAGTGAATAATAAAACTGAGACAAATCAGCTTTCCACTAAAAATTAGCAGAGATGTGGAATAATGTTGTTAGAAGACTTGGAGAAGGAAAGAGATTTATAAGTATAATATATTTTTATTCTATATGTTATGGTTCATGTTCATGGCTCCCCCAAGCCTCATGCAATCATGGATAAGGCTGAGTCTGTCACTCATGATTGGTTTGTTGTCTGGTGCTTGGATTGGTGATGTGAATGCTGCTCCAGCCGAGGGTGGAGCCAACATACAGTGAAAGGTGAGAAGAAGGTGTGTCTTTCTCTCTTTTTGATTCTGTTCACTCTTATTGTTTGTAGTGGCCCCATCATGCCGTCCTGCCTTGGATGAATATGGATTGAAACTTCCAAAACTGTGAGATAAATAAACCTTTCCTTGCTTCACTTTGGGTATCAGGTATTTTGTGTTAACAATGAGAGAAAAGTACCAATATAGAATCTTGTACTAAAGCAGTGGGGTCATTGCTATGACTAAGCATGACCATGTGGTTCAAGAGCCTTTGGGACTGGCTTGTAGGAAGACTTTGGAAAGTTTTGGAGCGGTTGCCTGAATACATAGAGCCAGAACAGCTTAGGTTGTTCTGTAGGGGAGATTCTGGTCAGAGCTCAGGAGACCAGAAGACTGATAGTAAGCCTACTGGTACAGACCAGACTTGGGAAGTTTTTTCGGGGAAGTAGGATTGCATCAGTTGTTGGACTCACATGATGTGTGATATGGCTTGGCAGAAAGTTGGTCTGTATTTTGCTCATGTTCAGAGACTTTGCATGAAACTGAGATTAAGGGTAATGGACTGATTAACCTGGCAAAAGAAATTTCAAGCCAGTCTAATGTTGAGGCTGTGGCATGACTATTATTAGAAGATTTTATCCAGATTTATGTTGTAAAGCAAGACCAGAGCTCAGTAGGGTGATTTAAAATGTTGTGAGTGTAGCAAGAAATCTGTGGATTATAAAGATAGAACTGACACCTTGATTGCTGAAAAGGAGCAGAGAAATAAAACAGATGGTTTGGGGGCATTTCAGAAAGCAGTGGGTCTCTACCCTTTGCAGCCTCAGAACTGCAAAAGTGAAAGACTTTGCTCAGAGGAGGAAGTTGCAGAGTGCCATGTTCCAGAGCAACAGAGTTCACAGGAGGCTCCAAAATGGTAGTGGCCACATGAGACTCCAGAATGGTGGTGGCATAGAAAAGCTGTTCCTTACAATCAGGTTCAGAGACCTCAGGGATCCAAGTACTCTGCCCCAACAGCCAAGAGAGATGAACACCTAGCTACTGCTCTAGCTGGCAACAGACCTTAGCAAACTCAATGTGGCCCAGTTTTAGGCAAGTGGAGAGTGTACGAGTTCTGAGGTTAAGGCAGCCTCAGAAGGCCTGGGAGGCCAAGCCAGTGTGCCCCAGAGAGGGCTATGTGTGAAGCTGTGAAAGTGAAGCCAAAGGTTCAGTGGAGACCTCAGAAGTTTAGCAAAGCCAGATATGTGGGTCATTCAAGGACAGCTGCAAAGACTGCTCAGAGTGGCTTAAGAGACAAGCTGTGGGAACTGAAACTCTTGGAAGTGCCATGGGGGTGGAGTCACCTAAATGTTTTGGAGCTTGCAAACAGATTGCTTCAGATGATGAGTGTGGAAATCTAGAACTTAATGATTTTGGACTACCTTTGGTTCCAATACTTTATGTTGACATGTGTGTAACTTTTGGAATGGTAATGTTTATCTTGTGCCATTGTATTTAACTTCATTTTCATTTGTACAGGGACTTGTAGCTAAGAGTTTGCCTTAGATCTTGGAGTAGGCTTGCAACTTGGAGTTTTCAGCAATGTTGAAACTGTTAGGATTTTGGAAACTCCTAGAGGTAGACTAAATGTGTTTTGTATAAAGGATGTACATGAGTCTTTGGAGAACGACAAGTGGAATGTTATTGTTTGTTTTTGGATGCCTCCTCCAAGCTTCATGCAATCATGAGTGAGGCTGAGTCTGGCATTTCTGATTGGTTTGTTGTATGGCATCAGGACTGGTGATGTGAGTGCTGCACCTAGAGAGGGACAGAGCTGACATACAGTACAAGGGCAGGAAGAAGGCATGTCTTTTACTCTTTTTGACTCTGTTTACTCTTGCTATGTGCAGTGGCCATGAACAGCTGTCCTGCCTTGCCATTCTGCCTTGAAGCCAGCGGAATATGGACTGAAACTTCCAAAACTGTAAGATAAATAAACCTTTCCTTGCTTCACTTTGGGCATCAGGTACTTTGTCTTAAGAATGAGAGAAAAATAATCAATGCACCATACCTATTAATCATCCAACAAATATCTCATGGGTGTCACTTTGACAGAAGACCATTTGTGACAGTCATAGTGCTTATAGATACACTGTTTTAATGACAAAGATATGATTTTGGAAAGATTTCAAATATATTTGATCCCAACATCAATAATATTACTTGCTATTATAAGTTTATAGTTACTTTCAAAGATTGTAAAACTTATTAAAATGAGCCTTAAACTAAAAGAATTATAAAGAGGAACTAGTATTCTGAAAAAAAAATTATTGTTTATACAGCCTACAGAAATGTTCTGATTCACTGGGCACTCAACTACTTTCTTATTTCTGGGAAATAACTGACAAACATTTCTTCCTCTGTGGATAAAGATGGCTAACAAGCATATATTTTTAATATATAAATTAAGTGTATTAAATAATTCATTTGCTCCAGAATTAACTTTGTTCATCTCTCAAACTTAATGTTCTGCAGTTAGCTGATACTTACAATAATAGTTTAGAATCAGCTCAGTGTGATATTTACACCTATGTCCTGGCTATTTGGGCAGCTATAAGAGGATTTTCCAGTCAAGCCAAGACTGGAAAATATAGTGACATTCTGTCTGAAAAAAAATAAAAAGAATATAAAAAAATTGTTTAAAAGCACTAAACATAATATTTTAAGGCATTATTTTCCATTAGCCAATTAATTTACATTAACCCAGTTTTTAAAAGCATTTATGTGATTTTGTTTCTTGTTGCTTTTTTATGAGAAAAATTGATTCTTCAAACCCACTTGAAAACTTGGCCTTGCACTGAATAGTAACATAAAGAATCCTGCAGGTGTGTGAGAAAGTAGACTTTTAAAATTATATCTAGATTCATGACCAATATGTCTAATAATATGAATTTTTAAAAGTATATCCATCCATTGGTTTGTTTCCATGGTAATGGATACATTAAGGAAATCTTGAAGTGTATTATTTTTGCGGCAATGCATTCATATGTTATGAAAATAAATTAACAAAATCGTTTTCTATCCAAATCTGAGCAAAATAAGAGCCTAGAAGATGCATCATTTCACTCTGTGTATTAATGGATGACTGCTACATAATTAAACACAGTTGTTTTGGATTAAGAACTGGTGGTCAACTTAATGCCAAGTGGATTACATCAGCATGGCACTGAGCATAGATGCTCCACCTGAGGAAAGCTGCCAGCATAGATAGAGAGGTAGAGAAGGAGAAGGAGGGTATTAATGCATTGTTGTGTTGAGGCACTGAGGCACTGTGAGTTCTCCTATGAGTTGCTGTTTGAGCCATTGGTTCTCCTGGAGAGCTTTGGTCCTCACATTGAGCATTGCTTCCTGGCTCTGGAGAAGAAGATGTGTACCACTTGGTCTTCAGAATGAACTCGTCACGTTGGCTTCCTGGCAGGTACCCGACTGTGCTTGTTGTTGGAGGAGCTCGAAGCCTCCATGTTGCTGAGGATGGCTGTGGTGCTTTCAGGACAGCCTTGGTCTTTGTTGTGAGTGTGACTTCTCAGCTCCTGCAAAGAACCCTCAACCTATCAGCACAGCTCCTTCAACCCGCTGGCATGGACTTTCTGGCTTCCACTGCTGACCTTTAGGCCTTCCCTACTAAAGAGACTAGTGTGAGTGCTTCTTGTGGGCTCTAGACCTCCAGGTGGGCTTGTGGGAGGCATTGTCATGAGCTCTGGGTCTTCATCTGGACTCATGTGGGATATTGCTGAGGGATTTAGGCCCTTGACTAAATATTCTATGTCTTTAGTGTTGTGGATAGATTTCCTGCATTTTCTTGTGTTAACTCCCATGACCATCATAAAACAATATTATAAACTCTATGTACTAATTCTAATTGTTCTCTGTACAACCCCTAACTACAACAGTGAACACTAGTTTTTATTTTTTACCAGTCATTTTAAGATTTTTTTTTTTTGCTCTCCAGTAAAGTTAGTATGTTCCAATACAAATGATTATATTACCTAAAAAGGCCACTAACAAATATTTCTTTCCCTTTCTCAATGAAAATAGTTTATTTGCAGTTTAATATAATTACTCTTTTGGGGTTTTTTTTTTGTCTTTTTCCTTTTTATCGGTACCAGGGATCGAACTCACGACTGCCTGCTTGCAAGGCAGGTGCTTATGCCGCTGAGCTAAATCTCCAGCCCCAATATAATTACTCTTAAACAATAAAACCAATTATAAAGAAGAAAATGTGTCCCAATGGCACATTGTGATGCCTATTTCTATGGCTTTTAAAAATTAAAACAAAAAAGGGTAAGAATAATACAGAATTTCAAAAAACAACAGTAAGAAATAAACACTAGTTAATATATTACATATTAATATCTTAGGATGTTTTAGAATGTTACTTGCTCAAATTACAAAATCAAAGCACAAAAATGTTTCAGTTTCATTTTCTTTTCTATTTCCTTCACTTCTTTGTTTCTGTATTTCTACCTATTTTTCATCATTACTGTGTGTTATAAAGAGAACTGATTATGGGGCTGGGGATTCAGCTCAGCGGCATAAGCGCCTGCCTTGCAAGCAGGCAGTCGTGAGTTTGATCCCTGGTACCGAAAAAAAGACAAAAAAGAGAACTGATTGCAGTTCTACACTCAGACTTCAATATTTAATATTAATAAATCATACATTTTATTGTAATTTATTACTATTATAATCTAATACTAGTGAATCATATATTTCTTTACATGTCCATAAATATATGTCTTTACTTTAAATGAAAACTGTTATTATTCTTTCTGTTGCAATATGTATGTGTGTGTGTGTGTGTGTGTGTGTGTCTGAGTGTATGTACGTGCATGCTAAAATGAGAACCACAATAGTAGCAATATTTTATTGAATTTATATATATATATACTAATGATTTAATTAGTCAATCTCCCTTAAAATATTCTTACTATGTTTTCATATCCTTCAGACTGTAAACATTGTAAAGTACAGTGTTTTGTTGTTAAATTGAATAGAAAATTTTAACAATTGAACGCCAGATAAAATGGAATATGTATTACTTGCCCTGCTGATTGATATTGCCATCAAGAAAATACACTTCAGTTGTCTGTTCCAACCAAGATAAGTGAATGACTTATATCGTTTCTCTTGAAGGTTCCTTGTCCTGTGGTCCTAGTGTTTTCCTTCACTTCATGATGAGAAAAGTTGAAAATCATTTTAACATTCTTTGGCCATATGTATTTCACACGTTATGAAGCGTGTGTTTATTTGTCGAGTTTATTTTTATTGAATTGTCATTGTTTTTTTCTAGGAATGTTCAAACTGCATAGTTTTATTTCGTTTCTCCAGTGTTTTACTTGCTTTTCAATCTCTATTATGGCTCTTTAGACATTCATATTTAGTTGTATATGCTCACATCTATTGATTTCATTTTATTTTCTAATATTGGTGTTTTCTTGGAATGCATGTAATGACTCTTATAGTTGATTTTTACGCTACTTTGCAGGACAGTGGATAGTTTCTGAGGAACCATCTGTTTCATCAACTGCTGACAGCTGTTTCACTAAATTGACCATCTCCAGAGTGGCAGACATCCTGAAAACATTTATATTGATGAGAACCAAGTTCACAATATATTTGCATTTTGTTCTACCCCTACATTTATTTCCTACAAAAGCCCATCATAAAGATTGCTATTATCCTTGCTATCTTACATATGGGGAACTAGAACACAAGCAGTTAAGAAATTTCAGAAGTTTGCATGGCAGAAGTGGGCAGACCTGAACTTTGAACTCAATCCGTCTTATTTCAGAGTTCACACTCTTGACCCCTTCACAATGACTGCCTCTTGACTGAGCTTGGTCACTCTTTAATGAGCTTACTGGTAGGTCTCCTGTGTGACCGGATGGCCAAGATGTAGCCCCTTTTAAAAAGCTCACACTGTTTACTTTAAGCTTCACTTTCATGGACCTCATTTGTGACTTTTCCCTACAGAGAATAACTGCTGTTTAAAGCTCTGTTCATTTCCATGTTTCTAGATTCTGTTACAGATTCACTTGAAGCTTTTTGTTTCCCTTGAGAAACTCAGAATTTCCAGGAGAAAATTTTCTTTATGCTCTCTGACTTTAAGCAGAAAAATATTTTTTTATTCATTCACATTATTATATAGAAACGTAGCTTTCTCTATCAAACTTTCCTTTTGTGCATTTTATTATGTCAGCTCAGAAACTATGGTTAACCAATTAATAACTGTAAGTCTTTGATATATTTGTCATTACTTTGCTTCTTCTCCTTTCTGATAGAACTTTTTTATTGACTTTAAATCCCATTCTCCTTTGCACATCCAGAGATCAAGTCACATGATGTTATGATCTTCATAACCTACCACTTTATAATATTATTTGACAGGTTCAATTTTTCTATGGAATAGTGACCACTTACAAATTTATTTAATTGAGTTGGATATGTGAAAGAGATATTATAACATGAAAAATGCAATAAAGAGAACTAGATAATAATTTTAGGTTTTCTAGTTTATAACTTCATGATCTTAAATTTTAACATTTTTGTATTTACTTTCTTCAACTGAAAAATATAAATAATAAAACATGCCATTATTTTCCATACACTTACATACATAATTGAAATCAAACAGAAGTAATTGTGGGTCAATGTATGTTGTTCACAAAGAAACTTGTACAGATAAGTGATATTTTCAATGTGAAATCATGAATGAAAATCATAGCAGTATCAGATAACATATATGAACAATGAAAAAAGCGTGTAGTCATCACAGGTTGTGTGTCCTTTTTCTGAAATACCTGGGATCTGAAGTGTTGTAGATTTAAATGTTAGAATGCTTACATATACATAATAATACACCTCAATGATAGGACCTAAGTATAAATGTGAAATTCATTCATGTTTCTTTCACGTGTTTGTACACATATCCTAAAGTTAATTTCATGCAGTACTTTTAGCAAATCTGTGTTCTGTGACCCAGTGTGACCACATGACATCAGATTTGAAATTTTATGTGTGGTGTCAAATAAGTGTAGTATGTGGGATATTCAAAATTCTTACTTTCAGAATAGATGTTCAAGTTTATAGTAAATTATTCTTATTGAAATGCAACCATAATACCTCTTCAGTATTATGCTCCCTTTTACATTTTGAAATTACTCCATCCACCTACACAATGTGCACTACTAACGTTAAATGAAGCGCTGTTCCTTAATTTCCTTGTTTCTCATAAAATTTTGTCCCATTTATCACTGGTTGCATTCTCAATGAAGAAATATGAAACTCTTTGGCTTGGTTTTTATGATAATTTTTACAGACATTTTGGGGAGTGGATTATTAAAGACAGAACCCGTTTCTGCTGGACAGGCAACTATTTGTTCTTATCCACAGATCATTCTTAAGTTTTGTATTGCAAACTTTGTTAAAATTAGGTAAGTTAGAGTTTAGTGTCTGTGCATGTGCTTGTTTTACAAAATTGCTTCATTTTTAATTTATGCTTCTGTTAAGTAATTTGCCTATTTGTTTTACTCACTTCATCATTTTGATAGATTTCATTATTTGTTTTTGTTTTTTTGTTTTTTTGGAAGGGGGGAAGCGCTCTAAGTGAAGTCAGTGATTTGAAATTAAGATTGATTTACAAAAATCATTGTGTCTCCTTAGAAAGATTTCTAAAAGTGATTGCTAGTCATTCTCAGAGACAATTTTAATTGTTTTTAATACCGGGAGAGGCTTGCTTTGAATACACCACCTGGGGAATATCATCTGAGGGTGACTTTGGTTATGGTAGCTTTTAAGGCTGCTTTTAATTGCTTTTGCATTGAGATATATTCATGAATGTGCATTCATCAAAGAGTGAAGAGCAATGTGACATTTTCAAGTTTCACTAAGTCAACTAGCATCCGTTGCCATAGTATTCAGAAATCAGGAAACAGGAGAATACAAGACCGTTTTTTATTATGTGTTGAATGATGCCAGCAGAATTAAGGTGTCAGAGCAAAAGAAAAGCAAAGATGAACAGAAAGCAAATTATTTATCTGTCCATCATTAAGGAGTATAAAACAAACATAGTCGCCAACATTTTTGGAGGAGAACAGGTATGGAAAAGATATAATTAAAAAAGAAGGATAACTCTTATTATCTTTAAAAAGCATAATAAATGTCTAATTCGGCCCCTTCCTTAATAACATAAAAAGTTCATAAACCTAATAGCTATTAATTTGGGAACATTTTCCTTTAGTAAAGAATGCCTTTGTGTGCTTTCATACCTTGATTTAAAAAAAAAAGATGCCTGAGAATAATTTTTCAGTCCTCAAATATCATTTGAATGAAATTAATATTCAACATATATTTGATATTACAGCTGGAACTCTGTAAATATGTATAACATTTAAAAATAAGGATCAAATCTCATTTAAATATGGTTCCTTCATATTCAAATATGCTTTGATATTTTGGCATCTATGAATTTTGGCAGTGATACAATATAACATAAATAGGCTCCACATGTGTTGTCCTCTTATTCTAATCTCTCCATCTCTCAAGATCGTGATGTTTGAAATTTGTCTTTCTTCATTTCTCCTTATTATTCTGTGAGTGTCTCATTTTCTAATGAGTTGAATTTGGTCCTCAGTCTTTTGGCATGCCTGTCCATCTTCCATACTTACGCTTGGCTCCAGAATCTCAATCATCTTGATTGTTTATCAACCTCAGCTGAGTTCCACAACCCTTTGTCTAAACTTCTGAGAATTGTGGTGAAACCATTTTAGTAGGAGACTGATTGGATTCTCTATACATCCAAGCTACTGAATCCGAGTAGGTCTGTATAATGACCAAACAAATGTCTTTTCCCTTGGTGAGCTTCAATGGTTTATGGAATTTTTCAGCTTCAACACTTTTTCATTCAGACTTGTTTCATATGTCCTTAAATGTAGCTTAAGCTCTCATTTACTTTTCTAAATTACTCTGTGCACTGATGCAATGTGCACTATTAATGTTAAATGAAATGATGCCCCTCAACTTGCTTGTTTTACCTAAAATTTTAGCTCATTTTTTTTTTTTTTTTCATTTCACTGAAGAAACATCAAATCTTTCATGTCAGGTCTTAATCTTCTTTCTGTTCCATACTGGAATTTGGAATTCTGATAGGTTCATAAGGACCCTTACCTACCAGTAATGCTGCCCAAGAAAATGTTTATGAAGTCTACCCAGGAAAAAAAAAATCAAACAATATTGTAAGACTTTCTTTGGGATCATGTAAACATAAAGTTAATACTATTGAGGCAGGAGATTAGGGCAGGACAAAGCCATTTGAGCAAGTGAGGATAAGCTGTGGACCATGCAGACCCAGAACACAGGCAACAGAACAGTGTTTCCAAACGCTGCATCCAAAACCAGTCGGAAAATGCATCCTTCCATTTCATTTATATCTGGCTGTGAAACTAAACAAGCCTTTGATGGAAGAGCCTAGATAGACATCAGGCCAAGGGAACTTCTGATAGGATAACCATCCCAAGTGCCTGATTCACAGAGAAGAGAAGCAATATAGGAATAAAATATATAAAGCCACTACCATTAACCCTGGGGCTCTGTGATTCTGTAAATGACTCTCTACCACTCTGCAGAGCACATTTCTTTCCCATTCTTAATAAATGTAAATCCTAACACCTTTATTTTTTTGCAATTCTTTTTTTTTCAAGGTATATAGTGTATTCATCATTAGGAATCATATCTGACACCAAGAAGCAAATTGAAATAAATTTTGGACAATTGATATAGGGTAGAAATCGATAACTATCAGATCTGCAAATTCTCTAAATACTCAAAATTTGTGGGACACATCTATAAAACTCGTGTCAAATAAGTTATTACATGGAAATTAAAATATTTTAAGTGATTGATAATGAAAACACTATAGAAAGTTATTTATGGATGTACTTTGAGGGAAATTTATGGTTCTGAATGCTTACATTAATAAATAAGAAAAATCCAAAATTAAGAATGTAAATTTTACTTCAGGAAACTAAATAAAAAAAACTAAAGTTAAACTAAAGGTGATATAGGGAAATGAAACTCTTGACTTAGTATGTCCAATGAGTTCATGTTCTCTAAAAATCAAAGAATGAATTTTAGGAACAACAGAAGTTAAGAGTAGAGTACATTCACTGTGAGCAGGAAAGCTTCTGTCCGAGAGACAAAAGGGGTCCCAAGCGGGTTGCCAAGGACTCTGTCTTTTCCAAGGACTTTTATAGAGTAACATCATGGGGTGAAATGGGTTAAATCTGAGGAAAACTGGGAACTCACAAGGCCAATGGGCATAAGGTGGGATAGAACTATGGTTAGCCAGTAAGATTAATAGTTCCGGTAAAACTGATTAACCTGGGACAAATGGGGAAGTGAGTCACGTAGAAAATGGGCATTGTTAGCGAGCAGCGACTCCTCTCTAGGGGCTTGGAATGGAAACTCCTGACTTCCTCAGGGTGATAGGGAACTATTTAGAGTATCATTCCTTAGGATGTGGGTGCATTTGTTTGATGTTTTGTCTTGAGGCCTGGCCCACAGCAAGAAGTATCCATCTCCTCATAGTTGCTAGGTATCTGGGCTTCCGCACTGGCTTTTTCCAGGACCTATCCCTGTTTCATTGCCTATAATATTTCTAACTAACTCAGCTCCCTGCAACAGAAGGAAGAGTAACAAAGTTACAGGAAATAATCAGTTATAGAAAAACTTAAACACCTTTTGATAGTCATTTGTACATCCTTTTATGCTAAATTATTTATTCATTTAAGCATTTTGAAACAAAATTATTAAAATTATATATATATATATATATATATATATATATAAATAAAGGCATTTTCACAAATTAGTAAATCCTAATGTCTTAACTGTCTCTTGTTTCATTCTCTGATCAAGAGACATAGAACCTAGATTTGATGGGATCTCAAAAGTCAGTAACACTATGGCTGTGATTGAAGCTCAGACTAATTTCTACCTAAAGCCAAGAGCTGTTTAAAATGATTCTGAGATAGGATAGAAAAAAAGAATGGAGATACTGAAAATCATAATGTTCAAGTTATAAATAATTTTTTTAAAATGCTTGCAATAGCTTCAAGACATATTCAAAGTTATTCAAGGTTGCATTTCACCCCTTCGGTTACTTACTCCTAAATTCCTAAAACATACACACACACACACACACACACACACACACACAGAATAGGCCATGCCTTTCATCTATGAAATTGGCCTATCATTTGTAAATGGGTCATCATCTTTCTCCTGAAAATTGAGTTCTTGCTATACTTTTATTATAGATTCACAATTCACAGACTGCCAGCCCCAAAGAACATATAAAGTATGCCCTGCCCTAGACCATAATATGCCTTGCTCCTCAAGAGCTCACACTTTGTTTTGTGATAATGAACATTTTTTATTGTGTTTAATAAATCCTTGCATGGCTGTCAGAGATGCATGCTGAAATGCTTTTCGGTGACAAGTCAGGATCCTACACTGTGGTGGTGAAGCGAGGTCCCTGTTTTTCTCTTTGGGGGACTCCTCAGACCCCTGCAGTGGCAAGCTGTGTTTTAAAACAAATAATAACAAGTAAGCAAACTAACATTTCTTCAGTCTAAGAACTACTTTGAATGATGCCTTTGTATCTTTTGTCTTGAAGGTAAACAATATTTTGCAAATAGTAATTCACACATACTGTTTTGATTTCTTTTTTTTTTTTTTTTTTTTTTACTTTTTTTCTCAAGTAATGCCTCAATTAGAACAAAAGTCTCAGGGAAGAAATATCCTTCTGTTTCCTTCTACAGTTACAAACAGTTAAATTTGAAAAAGGAATCTTTATGACCCAAAGGGAATAATATAGCTCAAAAAGGATGGAAATAAACTTTTCATCTTTTAATTTCATGTTAATTTCTGTGAAAGATACTGTTCGTGATAAAATCTTCTAATGGAATACATATGGGTATGGAATGATGGCACAATTTATTCATCATGTCAAGATTACAGTAAGAGGACTTCTGAAATGAAAATGTCAGGCTGATAATGATGACTCAGAAGCCAGAAATTCAAAAAATGGATGTCTAGTAAATTGTACTAAACTGCCCAGGGCACTTTTCCATCTGCATGAGAAACATGCATTCAGCTATTGTAAAGTTTCTCTAACAGTCCTGGGAACTTCTATGACAGTAACTAGGAAGATTGATAGCAGGTTCTATGCCTCGTTGTTAATCACATTAAGAACTGTGCTTTGCACTTTTTCATGTTGCGTCTGAAAATATATATTCCCACCATGCTGCACTGAAAACGTTCATCCTATTACCCATCTGCTGCCAGGAAGTGAACAGTTTCAATGCAGAAATGGGCAATGGGAGTGTGAAACTAAACAGATTTGCTAAGCTTACCATTTTTCTACTCACCCCTTTAATCACCTCTTGGGGAATGAAAGAACCAACCACATACTACATTTTCTGATGTGTTCTTAGAAATCTCAGTTGTATTTTATGTAGCATTTGTTTTGTGATAATGACAAATACACCTTTGAATATTAGAAATGGTCATTTTAAACACACAGATATGATGTAGTAACACTAGCTTTTCATTATAAAAGCTAATGATGAGACTTCAACTGGGGTCTAAAGTTGATCAAAAGACATTTCCTTCTGTTTAGCTGAATGAGTTTCTCATACTGGTTGCTTATATCCAACTCCTACAGACAGATAAATTAAAGCCCTATGAGTACAACAGGGAGAAACAACTAGTGGCAAGTACATTTTGTCAGTTGGGAGACAAAAATTATTTCTTCAATTACCACATGAACATCTGCATGTTACCAAGGGAGCTGTGCGATAACATAATTAACTATTTCTTTTCACTGTTAATAGGATGCATGGATTAATTTCTACAATTTCTGATCCACTTTTCTCTGGTGCCTAAGTTAAGTAAGAATCAATATAGCACTTACTTTCGTGCATAAAGAGGTTACTTGAATAACATGCTTTCCAATGCTTTTGGAAGGTACTAAGTCTAATAAAATAATTCTGTAACAGAGATATGGTTAGTTATGCGAGTAGATTGTTTATCAGTAATACTTCAAGAAGATTAGATTTGACTATAAATTCCAAGCAAAATTGTTCAATTCTCATTAGTAGCTTCAATGTGCTCATGGAGTGGGAGAAATAAATGCAGTTAAGAACAGATCACAGTGGTCAAGTTCATGGAATCAAGAAGCAAAGTGTCTGGATTGAATCCTAGTTGCAACATATTCCAGCTGTGTGATCTTAGTCCAGTGTCTTCTTGTATGGAATGATGTTAAGAAGCTATGGCTGGCTTTGGAATTGTTGTAAATATTAAATTATGTCAGAGACTACATTATTGTTCTCTTGTTTTAAATTTTTATGAATGAAGTTGCTCAATCTTCTAGGTGAGATATAAATGAATATAAACTAGTGTGTAAAATGAATGAATATCTTTGAGAGATTTGGAGATCCACAATCAATGTCCCTGAGTACATAACTGTTGAGAAGTTTTCCTTATAGAGCTGACCTCTTAGTTGAGTCTACAACCAGAAACAGGCATTTATATACTCTCAGGAAATGCAAACGTGCTTAAAATTGGGTAGGAGAAAAAAATGTGTCAAAAGATGTAATAGTTGCACACCAAAGTAGATCAACCAATCTCATAGATTAAAAACTGCAATACTTTAGGCAATTCACAGTTTCCTTCCTTTTACAATAGATAAATAGTTAAGATTATATTGCTTTCCAAGGATTTAGAAACCTGGCTTGCTGTATCACCACAAGATACATATAACAATCTGCCTGACACACCATAAAATTTAAATGAGATCTTTAAACAGGCAGTAATTACTAGTCATTATTTTGATGTAGAATCTCAACTGCAAACCATCATACATAATTCTCCAGTTATAGAGAGCACTACTCCCTTAATTATCATTTTCACTGTTAAGTAGCGCAATCTTCTATTTGAAAATATTTTTAGTGAGTGTAATGGGTTACACACCCATCCCATAGTAAACTTGGCAACAGGGACAAAGGCAAATGTGAGGGTTTTGGCACAGTAATAGGATTTCTTCAGGGAGATGAACTTCAATCTCTTTGTCCCATAAACTGAAGAAGACAGAGGTCAGAGAAAGTAGTAAATGTGGAAGTTATATTGCAACAGACCCACTGAAATCTAGGAGAGGGGGAGGGAAAGGAAAGTAGAATGAGGAGGAGGGTAAAACAAGCAACAGGAGTTCACGTATTAAAAAAAATAATAAATGAACTAGCTGAGTCAGCACACTCTTGTAATGCCAGCACTAGGGATCCTGAGACGGGATGATCACAAGTATAAAGTTAACCTTGGTAGCTCTGTCAGAGACCTTGCCATAAAATAAAATTGAAGCAAACAAGAGTAGAGCATTTGCCCAGTCTGCATGAGACCTTGAGTATGATTCCCAATACAAAGGAAAAGAAAATAAAGGAAAGCAAAGGGAAAGCAGAAGAAAGAACAAAAAAGCAAAGCAAAGAAAAAGACATGGAGGAAAGAAGAAAACAAGAACGGAAGAAAAAGCATCTCCTAAGTACATGTAAAACCCACAATGGTCTCAATATTACCCAATTTGATAAGAACTCTAGACTTGGAGGCTGCAGAGGAGAGATGGACCTGGAACTGAGACTCATGCAAAAAAACAAGTACCTTAGACTCTAAGTCACTCCTGGAACACAGTACAACTGTCCACTGACCCATTAAACGGCCACCTATTTACAGATACTCATGGCGCCATGTAGGAAAAATTCAAACTAAATCTTTGTATTAAAGTAGGTCTAAAACTGTAGTGTCACAAAGTGTCAAGACTCAAATTTAAGAAATAAGCACATAAACTTGGAGGGAGAAGTCATCATGATTCACTTATTAGGGGGGAAAAGTTAAGCAGCTCTTGAGGGCATTTGTACCATGCACAGCAAGGAGAGTTTCTAGGGGGAAAGTGGAAATCTCCAGACATTATATCTCTATAAATCTTCTGAGCCACATGAGCAATATGCAATGGTATAAAGGCAACAGGCACAAGAGAAAGATTAGTTCTGCAAAAATTTGAGATATCAGAGCAGTATGAAAGCATTTTTAAAATTTACGATTGCAATTGTTAAAGTGCCACAAGAAATAAACAATGAAAACCACTTAAAATGGAAAAAGGCTGATTTGAGAAGAAAAAAAGCCAAATATTTTAAAAGATTGTAGCTGCATAAGATTATAGACTCCTAAAATGATTATGTGATTTTAGCAATATGATTCTGATTCAGTTGTGTAGTACTTAAGCAGGAACTGTGTAGAAAACTATGTAGAGGGGTTGGGTGGGGGCACTGCAGTGATAATACTGTCTCCCAACAGTTGTGTGGTCAGTTTAGGTTGCCTGTTTTTCAGTGGTACTGAGGATTGAACCCAGAGCTTCACACATGCTAGACAAATACCCTGCCACTAAGCTACATTCCCAATCTACTGCTTCTTTTTTAAAGTAAATGTTATAATAAAAAATGGAAAAGGAAACTTTGTTCCTTATGTACCTTAGCCATGTTGTGTATCTCATACACTACTCACAATAATTCATATTTACTTAATAAGACCCAAGGAAATGAAAAGCTTAGATATCCATATAAAAGAATGTCTATCTGTGTGTGTGTGTGTGTGTGTGTGTGTATGTACACTTACATATAGAGGTAATCCTTGAATTATGGTAGTTTGATCTAAGAGTATTTAAATTTTGTGACACACATTAATAAATGCTGAATTTGAATCTGAGCTTTTCACTGGGCTGATGGTACAGCATATGATTTTTGTCTCCTGATGCTGGGCAGCAAGTACAAGCTGTAGCTCCCAATCAGCCTTGTGATCAACAGGGAAAAAACTGACACTCAAGAATATATGTTACAGAACTCCATAATGGCTTATAAATTAAATGCATTGGGTGCACTTTTAATTTGTAATATTTTCAATTTACCACAAGTGTCTAGATCTAATACATATGAGTTCCACTTGGATATACTTACAAATGATCCTCTACTTAAGATTGTTTTTTACTTACGAGTTTTCAACTTTATAATGATGTAAAAGCAACATATATTCAGTGGAAATTGTACTTCCAAGTTTGAGTTTTGGTCTCATCATGGACTACCAATATGTTCTATGATAGTTTCATGGTGATGGCTGCATGGTGATAAGAGGGACTACTAGTCAACCACACAATCACCAGGGCAAACAACTGATACTCTGTGTACTATGTTGTTATGCTGCTGCTAAAGGATGATATTTTGTAGGTAGTTATATTAAATGCATTTTGACTGGCAAAGTTTTCAGTTTATTGTAAGGAGATAAGAGTATAATTCTACAATATGTTCAGGAAGATAGATAAATAGGTAAAATTAATATATAAATAAATTTTATGCTAATAATCTAATAGAGGAATTTTAAAAATATGATTGGATAATTTAAAAGAGAAAAACCATAAATGATTGAACATATATAAGTACTGCCCTGTCAACCAGAGGAATAAAAATTGATTTTTAAAGGAAGGTAAGCATTTTGTGTGAAAAGAAGGTAGATTCTCAATCTGATTGGCTTGAGAGCTGCCTGGGGGCTTAGCAGAGCACAATTCTGGCTGTGTCTGGATGGGTCATGGAGGTGTGATCCTGGGGCTTGTCTGGACCCTTGTTCTTCCCCCCTGGTGCTTTCCCCTACTCTGCCTTCTAGCTGCCATGAAAGGAGCATGTCCTTAGATCATGATGTTCCTACTTGGAGCTGACTGAATTTGGATTGAAGCCTCTAAAACCTGAACAAAAATAAACTCTTTTCCTTTTAAATCAAGTATATTGAGCATTTACCACGCTGATGAAAAGTTGACTCATATAGAAAATTTGTATTGAAGAAGTGGTGTCTTACAATTATACCTAATAATATGGTTCAGAAGTCTTTGCAATTGTGTTGTGGGATTAGATTAGATTATTTCCATTAGATGTTGAGCTATAAGTTTGTTCTATAATATATTCTTCTATCTGTGGTCATACCTAGTTTACATTGTGATGTGTCAAAGTGAACTTTTAAAATTAATGTGATCACTATAATGTATTGATAATAATATGTTCTAATTATACTAACTCATTAGAGTTTGGAAAAGTTTAGAAATGCAGGATAGAGAAGACCAGAATAGAAATGTGAGGTTCAAGTTTCAGTTTGAAATGAGGACTCTATTGTAAAAAACAGAACTTGTCTTAATTTTACCCATGTTTTGTCTGATCCTGAATTTTAAAATGGTGGGCTAATTAGGTGAAGGAAATTCAAGGCAGTCCATTGTTCAGATTGTGGCCTGGGTACTGCTAACTGCTGTATGATAGATTTAAAATGAGAATTGGGACCAGAAAGCAGAGCGGAAGTATTTCAAAAACTTAAATTTTATTTTTACATTTTTATTTTATGGAGAATAGGTAAAACAAAATTTAACAATAAAATAAGAGAATAACAATAGTTAACACATTACATAGTGTTATCTTTAAGGTAGTTATTCAGAGTACAAGATACGCACATTAAAATTTATCCAATAAATATTAGCACAAACATTCCTTTTCAATGAACTAAGACACTAATAGTATAACTGACTTGCATTTCAAAAATTTAAATTTTAATCTGAAAAGTACAAGACCTTAAGTTTGACTCATGATTTACTCAAGAAAGTGGAGCTATTAAAATGAGACCAAGTACTTTGAAACATGACAAAAAAAAATGTTGAAAGCAACTAAGGTATTGGCAATACGGCAATACCCCATCTTTCTTCCATGATTTTCCTGCCCTGAAACATGTTGATCGTGTATTGAATACCCTCAACTGTGAGAAAAAATAAATCCCTCTTCTTTTAAATTTTGTATGTTCAGTTATTGGTCCCAATGACAAAAAGCTATGACCAATACATACCTTATGTTTCTTTAATCACTTATCCAAGTAAACCAAAACACAAATGTCATGATCTAGGAATGCTACTTCAGTTTGTACACTGTTTACAAAAGTTATTGCATAGAAGAAATTACTATTAGAAGATTACTATATAACATTAAATATTCAGTATCTGAAACTTTATTAATGATGATGTTTAGTGGACAGATAATATCAAACTTAAAAAGGAATTTTAATAATTTTCTGCAAATAAATTTTCAGATTTTAGCATAATACAGTTAGTTACAGAGAATTCATTTACAATTTTGCTTAACTTCTCTTCTAAAATATGTGTGTTTACAGATTCTTATTAACTACAGATATTAATGATAAAATAAGCGGGCTAATATTTGAAGTAATTACCAGGACAATAGAAATTGATGTAAGACTGTAAAATAAAATTGAAAAAAGACAGATCTGGTTAAACTTTAAAAGTCACGGAAGGAAAAATAAATTATAAGCAAAGAATGATTGAATGTATAAAATGGAAGAATAAAGCACTTACAAATACCAAAGCTTTTGACTATTTTAAATCACATGTTAAAAATCAGTGAACTAAGAAACTTGCATGTAAATTAAGCACAGAAACCAATGGCAGCAAGCATCTTACTGTGGTCAGCTTATGCAGCATAGTCTGAACTTATAAAGTTATGAAACAGTAGAAAGACCATTTGTGATTTGTCCTAGCTCTGTCATTATTTACTGATGCATGAAATTCCAAGAATATATTTAACCTGTTTAAACCTTTTCTCAAATCCATTCCCTTATTTTTTTCAATGCATTTGGCATTGTACATCATCATCAATGAATCTTTTCAAGAGGCTTTTCACAGTCTCATCTTCATCACTTTGCTTCTTTGTGCTGTCCATTGTTTCAGGCAAAATCCTTTGGATTTGTTCCACTGTCCAATCCATGTCAATTTCAACACATCAACTGGGCCCATTCAACTCCTCCAAGGGAAAGTACACTGCTGAAAACATCTACTGATAAGGGGACTCTGGGGCTCCCTTTGGCAGCCTGACAGCAGAGATATCAGAGAGACAAGTAAGTCAGCAACTATGGTAGCATCTTGCCAGTCAATATGCCTTAGAAGGAAAACGATAGTACACTGAGCTATTTATATAAAAATTTGAAGTCTGTTTCTTGGAATTTGAATGGAAAAATAAAAAGATAATTAACCACATGATAACAGAAATAGAAACAGGAAAACAAGCGATAAGAAACAGAAATCAAGACTCGTGATGATCATACTTTAAAAGCTAAAATAAGAAAATAATTTCCTTTCACATAGTGCAAAAAAAGGTTAAAATTTTACCCTATTGTACCTTATGGTTAACTGATGTCTTTCCCACTCCAATCTAAAAAACTTATTGATGTTGCTAATTTGAAAAAATATAGTGAACATAATTATATGGTTAAATCATTGTTCTTTTCCTTTTGATCTTAATTTTAAAGAAAAATATTCAATTTTACACATAATTAGAAATTTTCTCAAGCTAGAGAAATAACTCAATGGTTTTATTCACTAAGAGATACAATTCTAAAACCTCCTTCCACATTTATTACTTTATTTCATTGGTGTGTGGTTTCTAAAGTTTCAAGGAGGCATAGAATTGATAAACATTTAAGTGAACAATCTTCCCATGGTTTTCGATGTAAACTTCATTCTTCCATTTCCTGATAAGACAAACAATGAAAATTGATTCTGCATACATATGACTTATGAAAAGTTTTCTGTTGTTGTTCTTAAAATAATAGGATAAAAGAAACACAAATTACTGTTAGCTATAAATTATTTCATAATCAAATGTAGGAGTGTAAACTTTGTGCCTCAAAAGAGATCGAAACATAAGTCAATTTTGTTTTCTTTTTGTGCAAACGACAGCTTTCAAAGCAAGCAATACTGTGCATGGATTAGTCAGCTAACATCCTTCTGACTTTGTTCAACTTGCTTATTCTTTTCCATGTCAAAGGTGGCTGTTGTAGCAGTAACACTGCTGGAGGGTGAGTGGGTGAGTATGGGCCTAACAGTTCTGAGCAGATTCCATTCCCATGGATATGAAAATAGAAAGCAAAGGAGGAAGGAAGTCACAGTGAAGCCAACAGTTAGACTTCAGCTTGCTATAAAGATGAGGAGAGAGGAGCGGGGGGAAAGAGAAAAGCAAAGGAATACAGGTCATGTAAACCATGCGCCAGGAAGTGAATTCTTTAAAGTGATTCTTGCCAGAAGCTAAATTCTTGTGAATGTGGGTCTTTTTCCTCTCCATGTGGCTACTGCTATTGGAATGAGGGACACTTGGGGACCGGATGAGGAAAAGGTCAGAAGTCACTAAACTGTAGTTTTATGAAGAATATAATTGCTCTGCTTCACTTTTAACATTATAAAGCTATAAAGTGCAAGTCTCTTCACAAACCACCCTTTCCTGCATTTCCTGAAGATTTATATTGTATGAGAAATGAGCCTCATCCTGGAGCACTGGTTTGTATTTTTCAAATCTGGTTTTAGTTTAGAGTTGCAGGAAGGAGGGAAGGGAGGGCTGTGGAGGAAATGCTGATGAAGCGCTGTTGCTTGGGTTGAAGGCAGGTGAATCTAAAGGATTCCATAATTTCAATTCTCTGAAGAAGTTGATAGGTTTTTATCTCAATTTCTAATCAAAAAATCAACCCATGTTTGATACTTTAGACATATGCAAAATTAGAGTTTGGTTTAGCTTCCTGCATTGAAGAGATACTGAAAAGTGTGTGTTCATATGGTAGGACCCTACTCAAACATTAATAGTAGTCTCCTTTCAGAAAGTAAAATCATGTTCCAGAACATAAGTATGATAGGGTGTGGTGTTCAAATTAATTAATGAAACAATGTCTCATTTCTAATAATATGTTTGCAATTGCAGTAGACCAACAAATTACTAGCATGCAATTGGGCAGGTACAGCCACTAGGCAAGCAGCTTAAATACAATACTAAAAGCATTCAAAAACACGAACCCTTACAAAAAAGTCATGGACGAGAAATGCTCCATTAATATTGTGCTTGGTTTTGCCTCACTGTATGGACTTTAGTTAAAAGTGAACTTCATATACTTATAAAAGATACCCAAATTCTGATTTTTCTTTCACTTTTAAATTTTCCTAGCATGACTGATTTTGTCACTAAATAAAGGAAATTAAGTAAATTAAATATTCAGGCATTTAACATACAACTGTATAAAAATCTAGATGTGTGTCCATGAGAAAAGGAGTCACCTCAAGAGGGTTAGTAACTTCTTACCGAGAATCAAACTCAGGGCCTTGTGCTTGCCAGGCAGGCACTGTGCTGCTGAACTAAATCCCTGGACCTAGTAGCTTCAGTTTAAAAACAAATGGTTGTTCTTTTAGATTTAAACTATTTTAGAAGTCTTATATAGAAATATGATCAAGGGATAAATTCTAGAAAAATAAAAGTATCTAAACACCCAGAGGACATTTGCATCACTGTTGGGTAAACAGTGTGCTCTGTATTTTTCATTTTAGGTAGCAGTATCTTTAAAGTTAAAAATAATTTTCCCAAATCCTAAATTGCTCAAGAATTTTAGCAACATGGATGACAGATACTGAGAAGTAGTCCAAACAGGTTCAGATGGGAAGGAGAACAATGGAAGGGAGGGGAAAGGCAAGAAAGAAAGAAGAAGAAAGAAATGGGAATGAAAGTGTTGAAACAGGGAGAGGTGAACATAGGAAAAAAAGAATCAAGATGTATTATGTACAGGTACAAATCCCCTATGATAAATGTGATCATTATGTATATCAAAAGTGTAGCAATAAAATTAATTCTAAAAGAATTTAGCAACAATTTGAGAAATTCAAGTCTTACAGAGCTACTATGATGGATAATTTGCATCTCACATGGTTATTGGACCACATTACCCAGAAACTTTCAAAGCTTAGGAAAGGGCTAGGGCTATAACATGCACAGTGCATGAGTTTGATCCCCAGCACCCATAAAAATAACTGCAAAAAGATATATCAAAATATGTTTCTCAAAATATTAACTTATCTTTACTCAATCTCCTTGAAACAGTGATCCATTAGTTTCTAATTTTACAAGAGATTTCATTGAAAGAATTATGTGCAGTCATAAATATCTCAAATATGGAGTTACACAGGGACAATCTTTTTCAATCTATATTTAACGACAACACTTTCTTTCCGCAAGACATCCCCGTAGAAACTCTTAGTGTGTGAAATGGAGAAAATAAAAGTTAATTAGACAAGTAGCAACACTGACCTCATTAAGAAACTTGAGCGTTTGTCAGAGAAAATGAAACCTCAGTGGGTTTATCAGAACAAGAACAGAGATAGAATCACCTTAATTGAATTCAAGTAAGAGTGAAGGGCGAAGTTTAGGAAGGTGTCCTCCATGAGGAACTTCGGGATGGTGACAGTATGATTAGACTCAGGCACTGTGCTGAATCATCTAAACAGTGTTTAGATTCAAAATGAGAATTACATGATTAGAACATGTAAGTGAGCATAACGTCATGCTCATGTGAAAGTAAGTGCTTTCCCTTTATTCTCTGGGGTGTCTACCTCACCTGAGCATCTCTAGAGCTGATACAAAAATAGGTTGTAAGTGGTTAAAGCAGACTGAAAAATAGCAGTCCTGACTCTTCTGACTTCTTTTGCAAACTACCTTCGAGCACAGGGGAATGAAGCTTACTTTTAACTCCATGGCTTTGCAGCACACACATCCTCATGGAGAACACGTCAGGAGGTCATATTTCTTCATCTCAGCATGGCTGAGCCCTCCCAGCCAAACAGGAGAAGATGAAGGCAATTATTTCACCTCCATTAATTTGTGAGTTTCAGATTAGATTTTTGTGAAGAATGCGCACAAATACTGAAAGTGTGTGTGTGTGTGTGTGTGTGTGTGTGTGGTGTAAATAGAAACCCTTAGCTCTCAGTGTACAGATGTTCTCATTTTTTTTAAAAAAAATTTTGGGTAAATTAAATAAAATGTAGAGTTCAGAAATAAAGTGCTCTTTGGAACTGGGTCCCTTATTAAGCAGGTTGGGAAAAAAAGTTCTTACTGATGCTATAATGAGCCAATACTTGAGTTAATCAAAGCATGGCTCAGGAAAAAAGAGACTTCTAAATACATGCCACACCCCTTTTCCCTTCTAACCATCTGTTCTTCTTTTTTCTCTTCCGTGTTTTACTTACTGAATATGATGTCATAAATACCATGCTAAATCTCATTTGATAAAGAGCACTGAAGTTCTTAGAGACCTTGGTCTATAAGAATTTATGCTCAGCTGGGAAACAAATATATATATACAGGAAGAAGAGAAACTAATGATTGCTGCGCACCTATTTTCCTTATAAATGCTCACACTCATCATAAACATGGCAATGCTCAATGGACTGAGTGTCTGTGTCCCCCATCCTGATTGGTATGTTGAAAGCCTAACCTTGGTCTGATGAGATTTGGAAATATATCTTTGGAATAATTATATTTAGGCAAAACATGGGGAAATAATTTCCTATCATGGTATTTATGTTGTTATAAAACTTTCTGTTCCTTCCCGCTCTCTCTCTTTTCTCCATCCTTTCTCTTTTACTCTCTCTGCCATGTGATGACATAGTGAGAAATCTGCCATCTGTAAGTTAATAAAACCACCTTCAGTAAGAGGTGAATTTGGGGTCACTTTGGCCCAGGACTTCCCAGGCCCCAGTCTGTGATAAATAAATGCCTGTTGTTTAAGCCATCAAGTGTATGGCAATGCTACAGCAGTCAGAGCTGATGAAAACACAGCAGAAGCTTTTGGTTAAAAATCAAACCCTTCTTCCACATATCACAAACTGAAATTTCTCAAGGACTCTGAGTTCATGGCAAATCAGTGGTCATTTTCTTGGAATAAATTATCCTTGTTTCTGAAAAATTCGTAGGTATTAGGCAAACTTTAGGGAGGATCTGGTCATTCTGTCTGTGTGTGCAATCAGTGGAGCTTGTATGTAAAGATTTATTTTAAGAAGAAATGTATTACAGTGACATCCAAGGTGCCTGATGTCCTCTTACTAGTTTCTCTTTTTTTTTTTTTTTTTATTCTAGTTAAAATTATAAAGAGCAAGTTGGGTACAAGTAAATTAAAAATTATTTCTAAATTTTAAAAGAAAAAGTTGAATAGAAATAACTTCTCTAGCTGTAACTTTCATATACCATGAAATATTTTATTGGAGTAATACAGACAATGCTCAAATCTGTGAGCATTCAACATATGACAGGCAGTTATGGTTTGTATCTAGATGTTCCCAAAAAGCTATTATACATTTGAAGTCTGATTGGATAATGGGAGTTCACAGCGGATTTGCTGTTAGAAGGTGGGTTCTGATTGGTAGAAGTGGGTCACTGGGGGTGTGGCCTTGAAGGGTTTGGTTCTCTGGCTCTTCCATTTGCTGTTTCCTGGTTTCCACACAGAGCGAAGTTTTCCTGCTGTGCTCCTGTGCCGTGTCATCCAGCCCTGGAACCAGCGGACCATGGACTGAAACATGAGCCAAAACGAACCTCTCCTCTGTTAGGCTGTGAATGTTAAGTGTTTTGTGCCAGCAAAGTGGAAAATAACTAAGAACAGAGGCTTTTATAGTCATCATTGCCATAATTATTGGAAGCAGATCAGAAACAGTATTATTATTCTTGTGTATCAGATGAAGAAACAGAGGTTCAAAGTAATTAAATATTCGAGGCAACCAATCATGTGATCTATTACTGATGCCAAGACCCAGGCTCTTCAGTTTGTTAATTTTTCAATTTTATTTGGTTATATTAATTTTAAATCAACTTGTATATCTGTTTTTGTTCCTTTCTCAGAGAATTTATCTACAGCAACGTGCAATACATGTTGATCTTAACAGAAAAGAAGGACAAGAAATGGGCCAGTTAGAAACTTTGTCTATTTCTAAACAGAGAACTATCATCTTTTATTTTTCAAATATTGATGATTTATAATACTGGTTACATGACTTCTTTCTGAGTTTTTCATTTAACTTACTTGAGAGGTAATAGGGAAATTTAGGATGTTACTTTTATTTTCTAATTATCATTTTCTTTTCTCCTTATAGAATATTAATTTTAATTTCATCTCCTCTATTAGCAGTTTTCCATTTATGCTAGGGTCAGTACCATTTAGGATGCACTGCAGGAACATATCTTGCCATCTAACAGAGATTAATCCTTTGCATTTTTTGGAAGTGGGTTAGAAAAAAGAATAGTAAGAAACATATAATAATTATTTCAATGAATAGAGATATTTGGCAGCAAAACACTAAAACCAGTGATTTTTCTCCAGATGGCCCATGTCTGATAGGAGCTAGACATGGGAACTGTAATCTAGATTTCACAGGAAGACTTATATATTTTCAGTGACTCCAGTGCTTCACGCTGTTGCTCTCACAGGAAGGATTTATTTTTATAACTCGAAGGGTAGAAAGCTCACAGGGCTATGGAAAAATATAACAAGGAAGACAAATTATGTGTGCATGGGGGAGGGCTGAAATTTATAAATGGCGAGACAGATTTCACCAAGAAGACAGGGTGCAAGAAAACCTTTGTAAGAAACCAGTAAACCTTGAAATGAAAGTATTTGATACATCAAGAAGAGTTAGTAAAAAGAGCCTGACATGGAAGTGTTGTTAGTGTACTTGCATAATAGAAAGAAAGTATGGCAGAAACATGTTTAAGGAGGCAGGTGGTAACCAGTTTTTTCACAAGTTTTTATATCCAGAGGGTCAAGAAATGAAATAAAAAATATCACAAGGGTTCCCCAGTTTGTATTGCAAATATAAGGGCAAGAATGGAAAACAAAGAAACCAAAAAACATACCATTAAAACAATTCAACAAAAATAGTGATAAGCTGGCCTCAAATGATACCAATGGGATTGATGGCTTCGGACACATTTTAAGGTTAAAATTATTAAGAACTGCTGATTTACTGGGTATTTAGTGGGAGAGATAGAAACAAGTTGATCACTTTAAGAATTTAGGCCAAAGGGACAAACAGAATAGAACTTTCATTAGCTGAGATGGGAAGTCAGCAGGAAAAACAGATTTAGTGAACACCCATGTTGAATTTAGTTGCAGATACACTGGACTTGAGATGTCCACCACAAAACAGTATGTATGGTGACAACTAGAAAAATGTAGAGAAGAGATCAGGAGATAGGAGTATGGGTATTGTTGTCAAGTAGATGGCGTTTAAAGCTATCAGATTTCATAAGGCATTCAAAAGAATAATTGTAGTTACAGATGAAAAAATTCCGAAGTTTGAGCTCCAGTATATTCCAGTGTTAAGAGAGAGTTTAAGCTAACCAACAACAAAAACTGAGAAATATTGCTCAATAAGCAAAATACTAGAAGAGTGTGGTATGTTTGATGTTAATTGCAGAACAGAATTTGTAATAGGTAAAGCAATATATACTTTAGTATGTTGAATAATTATTCCTGGAATAAGTGGTAAGTTATCTCACATTATCTAAGGGCACTTAATATGCTTTGCAGTCTGTATAATAATAATTAGTATTTTCATAGAACATCGTCTTATCTCTCATATTAGCAGATCAGTATTAAATACAAAATACTAAGCAATTGCACTGTTTGCTGTTTCATGGAAGAAAAGACCCAAAAAAATCAAGCTGTTCTTAAGAAAAATTAATGTACTTTTGCCTCTATGGACTTATGAAACACAATCAGTATAGCTGTATATTATATTATATTATATAGAAATAAATGAAGGGAAAATAAAATTTTTGCTGCAATCAAAATAAAGTTTTGAAAGTGATGAAATATGATTTTTCATTTTATGTTTTACAGTTTTTTAAGCAGCACATGTTTACATTACCCAATGATTACATCTTTTGTGGGGTGTTGGTCATGTAGATAACACACCTCAGTTTTTTTTTTTTTTTCTTCTTCTTTTTCCCTTTTATCCCTTCTCTCCATCTCTTGGTTCCTGTCTCAACTGCAAAAGACCTATCTCCCTACTCCCTATTATCTACTTATTTTGCTGTTTATATTTTGGGTTCCTCATATAACTTTTGTATAACTCTTCTTAGGTGCCCTTAGGTCTCCAATGCTAAACGTTTAGTTAAGGAAGTTGAATTGGCTACCAACTTTTTAAAAGAAGATTTCTCATGAAAATCTCAGGGCTCAGCTTTCTTAGGAAAAATCGAGATATGACGCATTGAGCCTACATGGCCATGATTAACAGCAGCACCGCACTGAGCCAAGCCCTGCTCCCTGCACTCTGTCCGTCCCTCTGTTGTCTTACACATTGAGGCCATCTTAATTTTAAACTCTTAAAGTCTATAAATATGCCTGTAAATTGAGAATATTTATGTGATTTACCAAAAAAAAAATACAAACTATAGCATGAGAAAATTTACTGGAAAAGTGGGATCCAGATGTCCTAAAACAGAATATATAAACTACCCACAACTGCATCCACCATTAAAGAGGAGGAAAACAGAAAACTATGCTGGGATTCATTTATGAATTTTTTAGAAGCTCTAAAAGATTCTAAAAATTACTATGATACAGCCTTCAGAGTACATAAAAACTCAAGTGAATTGAGTTTTATTAACTATTGTTAGGTTGATCAAGTGAAATAATATAATCTATGATGTCTAGAGAATGGAAGTAATTTTCATGTTGATAACGAAAGATAAGTAGAGTGTTTTTGGTTTAAAGCACCATATTTGGAGAAGAAGCAGAGCCTGCCTCTCACAGGAAGCAGCCAAGTTGCTTGTCTGTGAAAAGTTTCATGTTTCAAGAGCATCCGCCTGCCCAGACTCCCTCCTCGGCCCCCCTTTATCCTCTCCACTCACAGCCCCTCCCTACCCGCTTGCCCCATTAACACTGAACATAAATCAGTTTCATCTGCTGGTTCTTGATCTTCTTTCTTCCCCTCCTCTTTCAGTCCTGTGCTCTCCCTGTCTGTCTTTGTAAGTTGGTCCCCACTGCACCATATGGCAGCTGTGTGAAGGGGGAGCAATTATCTGGCCTCGAACAAAAGGGGCTGTGGTGTCACTATGGCCCATGAATGCATGCGACACGGTCATGTATAGAAGGGCCTGCAGCCCGGTCAGTGGGGACTGAGGGCGGCCGGTGGAGCTGCTTCCACATGGGCAGAGAAAAGAGGAGCTCAGAGACTCCTTTTAAAACTTTCTCTGGTCAGCTTTCCCTCCCGGCTTTCCCTCCATTTTGTTGTTGGTGTTTTATGTCCAAATGATATTATTTTTTTAATGACAAAGTCCGTGTGAACAGCAGAACAGGAAATTAAAGAAACAAGCTAACATACTTCTACATATAACCAAACAGCATCTCAAGAACAATAAAAATATTTAAATATGGAAAATAAATTTTAAGAGCACCATAACTTTGTCTTTTTTCCTTTCTGCTAAAAAATAATTTTATACACTTACACTGAGTTATCCATAAAAGAAAAATGTTTGAATAATGTAAGAATATGTGTAAATTACTTGTGTGATTTTCACGGTTTATAACAAGTTAACTGCAGGTTTGAAGATTATGATTTTCATCATTTAATAGTTATTGTACCTTCAACAAAAGGACCATTTTGTAGACTTCTCCCTTGTTCCCCATTGCTTGTTTCTGTCAAAGCTGTAGCTATCTCCTGTGCCTGGATGGGAGTGATTTCTACTAAGGGAGAATTTCTGCAGAGCAGACACATTGGTGTAAGCGAAGTTAACTCCATGCTGGAAGGATAAAAAATCAAGCTGTAAATTCACCAACTTTCAAGAGACTCATTTATCCTGTTCCTCACAAAATAAAACTCTACTGCAGGGGAAAAGTTGAATATAACCATATACACTTATGAAGGAACATTATATGCTTTATTGTTGTAGGCTACTACTGGCTTTAGGGGCTGGTGGTGATTTTATTTGACTCAGAATAAAAGCACAATAAAATATGGAGCCAGCATCCCTCATCTTCCACCCACTCACCCTCCAATCCAGCCACCCAACCAGGTAGGTTGGATCACTAAATGTCAGACCTTGAGGTTATTTAGAGGAACCTGGGCAGACTTCCAAATTCTGGTGTCTGTGACCTTTAACAAGCAGGCAACAATAACAGTTCCTAGTGGCCACGTGGAGTACTTCAACACTGCCATGTGCTTTCTTTTTTTCACCAAAATCTTTAAGGAAAGAGGAGTGATTACACAGCTCAGCTCACCACATTGTCTTCATCCATAACAGGACTTCCCTTCACAACTATTTTTACTAGAAGATTATCTCCCTTTTTCTGTTACCTCCAATGTTATTTAACACCTGTGAGTGATGAATGCAACTTTTAAAATTTCATATGCAGTACTTTTCTGTCTACAGTACAGCGTTAGACAGATGGTTATCTATCAGTAGGCGAAAAAGCAAAATTACGTTGACTTTTCAGTATGTCTTCCATAAATGTTCTTTCATAACTGCATAAACATTTGGTCTTACATGCAACCTTCATTATAATAAGCTTTCATTAAAGTAAACAGAGCCAAGAGCTCCGGGGGCCTGTGTTTAGCAAGTATCAGGCTGTGTATGTTTCTTCAGCAGGAAGAGTTATGTGGCACATCATCTGCCAGGAAGACTTGTGTAGCCAGGACTCTGTGGTACAAACAGAAAGCAAGAAACAAAGCAACTATTCAACCTTTTCTATTCACTGCACCCACATCTGTTTACACGGCCTCTGCTCCATCCTGAAACGTTTTGTCTCCCACCTCCATTTTATTTTATACAGCTCTGAGCGGCTGGCAGCTTGGAAGACTTTTTTTTTTTCCCTTAAGAGCTAGGGATTCAAATCTGTGAAACAGAAATCTGAAAAACAGGCTTATAGATAGCAGTTGGTCCTTTTTCTAGTCTGTCCAGTTGGAGTTCTAATGAGAGTTAACTATAAACTTCAACACTCTCATTAATCTTTAAAGCAAATTCAACAAACAAAATAAGTTTCCTTAATGGAAACAGCAGACTACTATTTTCCCAGTGCTGCTCATTCCTAAGTGCCACTGTGCCTGCTTTTAATATAGAAGTTCTGTTTTTAAAAACTTTGCATGTGAAATTGAATAACATGAATGCTTTCTAGAAATAGCATTACTGAGATCCTACTTTAAAACTATTTTATAAGTTATATTTTATGGCATTTTATATTTAGAAAGTGATTTATACATATTAGTTCAACAAATACTAAAAACGTAAAGAGTGTAGAACAGATTACAAATATATATATATATATATATATATATATATATGCCATATGCGTGAGATTTCTTCTGTATGACTGCATTTTGTATGTTATTGAAAAGAAAAACACCAGATTGCTTTGCTTTGTGTACACCTTATATACATCTTGAATTTAGAAATTAATTATTAAAAGGATGATATCTAAACTGCCTCAAATTTTTAACATTTTATGACTCAGGAGGAGATTCATGAATAGTGAGTTATTAAGAGGTAAATTAAAATCACAGATGAACTTGGCAATCTTAAACATAAAGGCAGACAGCCATTATGACAATAAGTAAACAATAAGTATGACAATAAGTAAAATAAGTAATTCACAGGCAAAATAGATAATAAATAGTCAAAGAAACTGGTATCTTGGTTCATGAATTTGATTCTTTTCAACATTCTGGTTGCAAAATGATTTGCACAAGAACCAAATCAAGTTTGATGGTGAGGTTCAGTGTTGATGTCATGAGAAAATCTGATTCCATCTCAGCCAGTTCCTGACCAGAATCATGGAAAGAACTGAGTTAACTAATGAATTAAAAGTCAGAATTAGTGGGTTTCACACTGCCTTTATTGCAATCTAACTCAATAATTTTTGTTTGTACATGTTAACTTAGTCTTCAAGGAAAAATGATTTTAAAAATGCAAGTTTAGTAGGTCTTGAATCAATTTCTATTTATGAAGTTCAAATGGCCAAACATAACTTGCCATTTCAGTATTAGTGATTATCACTAATTTTGATTGCTTATGAACTGTTAAGTAATTGATTTCATGTGTATGAACAAACTTCAAACATTTGTAAACTAAACACTGAAAGCTAGTAAAGGTAACAGGAAAAGAGCAGCTTGTGGGAGAAATACTCAAACTATGCTATATGTCACCTGTTGTTTTGTGTAAAAGTAAAATAATTGATGAAAGAATTAAATACAGGCTCTTCAATGAGTTTGCAGTAGTGAACAGGCTAGAAAGGCTGTATATACATACTTCACCACTATATTTCTCATCTTACATATTGTCAAGACTTCTGAATGGAAAAGTTATGGCTCAGAAAATGTTTTAAAAAGCAAAGGAAGGTCAGAAGGGGATAATTTTAAATATATTATCTGGGAAGCATTAGCAAGAAAGAGAGAGAGGATAAGTGAATTTTAAGACATTGTCCAGTGATAAGCAGTAACATAGTACATTCCTTTATTTCTAATCATTTGCATTATGTATTAGAACTGTCAAGTAAATAATTTCTTGTAAGTTGATACTCAAGAAATAGCACATTCTGGTATGTGACAGATTTGTAAACCTAAAAATAGATTACCAGATTTCAGTTTATACAGAGAATAGAAGATACCTACAGTCCCATTAATAGCTAGCTTTAGTATGTGAAAAAATATACAAAACTAAACTGTGAACTAAAATCACAGTTTTCGTCTTTCATTCAGAAAAAAATGCCTCTGAGAAAACATCAAAAATAACTTTAAAAAAGATTAAAGGCACTGAAAAAAGTGACATTGATGGAGAAATGCTTGCAGTTGCCAAACTGGAACACAAAACCATGTTTAAATTTTTAGGAGTTAAAAGAGAAAAACAACAACAAACATAATTGGTATTTCCTGAGCTTAAGAACTAGCTTCAGTAAGACATATGGTTTCATTTTGAGGTTTCTAGTTTCTAATAAAAATGTTGCTATTTCTGTAGGCGTCTTCATTTAAGGAAGCAGGAAAAACAGCTAATTAAACTAGAGTTAGCTGATTTTAATTATTATGTTACCTTTTGGTCTTTGCATTTTTATATAAAAAGTTATAAGAAAAAAGTGGAGAAAAACAAAGCATTTAACAATTGTATTGTCTGATTTCAAATAACAATGGATCAAGCAGTTATAAAACCTTGGGCTCGATTCCATTGTTGATGTATTCAAGAAGTTATAGCATCATAGAATTCAAGTTAATGTTTTTTGTCTTTGATAAACTCAAACAACTATGCAATTAAAACTTCAAAATTTGTTAAGAGAAATGATACTTTGTAGCGGCATGTTAGTTGTTGTTGTTGTTGTTGTTGGCATTGTTAAAAAGTCGGTACTCAACTCTAGCACTGTCTTTTTCACACGAAGTTGTCTCATCTCATTTGGAAAACCCCTAGACCTGGAGACAGAAACATCTATGAAGTTCATAAATTTCTACTACATTGGCACATTTGATGTGAAATTTATAGTATACAAATATCCAGTAACAATTTTTACAACAGCACATATCTTTAAAGGCTTAAACTGTATTTACAAAGCAGGTCAGATACATGATTTGATACCATTTTAAAGCATATTTTTTTCAAGAGTAAAATGCCATATTTCTTACTTTTCAGCATCGTGTGAGGTGTGCGTGCGTGTGTGTGTGTGTGTGTGTGTGTGTGTGTGTGTAATGCATGCAAATGTTGTCATGTATTGACTCAGAAACCATAGAACTCAGTGTCTGTTTGCTTTAAATTTAGAGATCATTTGCTTTAATGTACATAAATGGACCCTGGTTGTGGAGTCAGCATGGGTACTCACTGCCTCCTCTTGCTCTTCCAGTCCAAAGTCTTTAGGAACCACATTCTTTAAAACAAGAAAATTCTTTGCTGTTATAAACCTTTGGGATCATTCAATAAAAATTTAGGTATTTTCTAAAGTTTTTCCAAGAGATATTCTCCTTCCAAATTTGTTTCAGTTGGACCCTGAAGGACAAAAAAATAGTTTCCATTCATTCAGTGTGTTTCCTAGAATAGAAAAGTACAGAAATAGTACTGTGAAAGGAGAAAACCCTGGTGAATGTACTTGAAGACGAGAGACCAAGAGAGGGAATGTCAAAGCATTTATAGTGGTTCTTAATAATTCTCAGATTTTTACTTTTTCTTTATTTCTATGGGTTGGTAATTAAGGTGACATCATTTGAAAAAACTGTTCAAATGGGACCAAAGAACAAGCGTTTTTTGAATAGTAACTGGGATAAAAGGGTTCAATTTGTCTCTTAAAATATATGTTTGAATTCCACTTAATAAAATTCTTTTTGAAATTAATCTGTATAAAAAAGGACAGGCTAAAATCTACTCAAATATTTTAAATTAAATGCTAATACAGTCTGGACAGGACAGGCACCATACTTCCAATAATCAAAGGATCCCTTCATTTTATATCTTATCCCTGACTACTAAGAAGACATAACCTTAAAAGCAGATTTTTGTACATTCATATATATGAGCAGTTTTGTTTGAATTTTTAATGAAGTTTCCACAGAGTGTGAAATTATTCTTATTTTATTATATGCAAATTATTCATTAGTCATCTACTTCTAGTACAAAATGACAAAAGACAGAGTACTTACAAATAACAATCCCTGGCTGAGTCATAAAAGACTTTTGTACTAAAGTACCTGAGTGGCTTCATCACATTAAGGCATCTTTAGTTGGTCCCTGCTTTAGAAGCTTGAGTCTCATAGGAATGAGGTTGTTGGGGTCTGCTCCCCACACATACTCCCTTGGCCACATGAATACTTACCTTTGCAGCATTTGTTCTTTTAAGACTATCTGATCCTCAGAATGAGCAAGGAATGTTCCATGATTTTATAATGAAAGGCATTTGTTATTCAGATAAACAGCTACCACCAAATCCAGGCTTCCTTGCTCTGGGTTATTTTTTACTTAATTAATTTTCATTTGTGTGAATTCTTTTCTACATAGGGTGATCATGGTTCTTTGGAAAGTGAAACACACACACAAATGATTATGAGTCTAGTATTTCCTCAACATTCTTTCCAAGAGCATGGAATAAAAAATAATAGTGTTAATTGAATACTTGTTAAAGCATTTCTGAACAATGACCTCCTACCCTGATTTATTAGTGATTATGTTATTGTGTTTTAAAATTTATTGAATTTAAACAATGACATAGAATGCTTACTTAATGATAAATTGACTACATAATTGTGACACGGATAGTCTCAGGACTTCCTGGTAGGAAAGCAATGGCTTCAAGCAGCAGTTACATTTAGATTCAGTGAATAAGAACAATTTAGTTATGAAAGCCACCAAAATCAGAACATTTTTCTTTTTCTAAAAGGAAATGGAAGCAAATTAGGAGAAACTTGCAAAAAATAGTAATTTTGTCTCAAAGTACAAAAAATTATTGAGAGATTTGCTGAAGGAGCTCTGATTTGAACATAAAGGCAAATGCCCTCCTGGGGGAGGCGGGAAGCAAATTGACCAGTTCAATCACAGAAAAATGGTTAAAGGGGTCTTGCCTTAATCTAGCAGTCATCCTCCCCGTGAATTTATCTCTAAACTTCCAAGAAAGCTTGGTCCTTCCTCTGTCCTAACCGTATAGATTGCTGAATCCTAAAATAAACTTCTGTTTTAATATTTAACTGTATTGATTTACTGTTATTATTTTTCATCTTACAACACCTGAACCTAATATTATCCATAATTTTTCCTCTAAAATATTTCTTAAATTAGAAAACTCAAGTTCATCTTTCTTGTTTGCTATAGTGTAGCTTCCTATGTATGAGTGGTCTTATATTCTTTCTGTTGTGGAAGAGTCTTTGGAGAATAAATATTAGATAAATTATCTAAAGAATGGCGATCCATAAATGACACAACATTAGGGTTAGACACTGAACATCCTTCCAACAAGAAGAAAACTTGTTGTTGGAATCCATTAATATTAAGCTTAGAACTTCACAAGAGATAGTAAGAGATAGGATCATATCGGGGGCAGTATAGCCTTAAAACTTTGAACTGATCCTTAGTATTACTAATTCAGAGTTGAGAGACTGATGAACAGAAGTGAGGTAGGTGTGATTTAACTGAGTTTTCTGTAGTCTTCACTTCCTTGACATACATGAGTGTGATTGGGTGTCTCATAAATACGTTTTGCTATCATATAACCAAGTGAACTAGTTTGTCTGGACCTCTGCCATTCAATATGGCGCTGGAGTTAATTTAAGTGAATTGAGGACTTGTATTCAGTGGCTGAAATGAAATCTACTCATATGTGTATATATAATAAAAATTTTGTGGTCGTTTTGTTAAATAAAGGTATGAGCTACATGTAAGGAGTTCCAGGTTTACGAATATGGGAAAATATGTGTTCTGCGTTTGAACTGACATTGATTTTTATAATAAAACATGTAGGTTTTACAATGAAACTTGAGCTTGGCACATGTTTATGAAGCAAAAGAATAGACTTGTGTCATCCTTTGCTCTTCTGAGTGGTGACTGCTGCCCCAGGATGAATGGGGAACAAGGCCTCGCAGTATTGTTGAAAAGTTCTTCATCAGCATGTTTTGTCTTCCAAATGCCGAATGCTGCAGGAGTATGTTGCATGTGAAATAAATTTGAAAAATTGTATGTAAAACATAAATACATTCAGTGAAAATGTAGGTTATTCCAGGATCTGTGTCCTCTCCTTTTGGCTGCTTGCCTTAAAAGTTTTTTATACTGCAGATTCCAGGATAGCAGGGATCAGCCTGAGTCTTTTCTTCCCTTGGCCAAAATTAATTACCAAGAAGAGGAAGTGCACATTTAATAGATTTTCCAGAAGGTTTAATTGAGAACATCTAAACTCTGTTATTTAAAATATATACAATATAACCCTTAATTTGCCAGGAAAAAATAGTCATTGCTACTGACTACCAAGGCCTAATGAACAGTTTTTATTTCTTATAAAAAATATTCTAAGTCTTTGTACTAGTAATCTGCAAAATATTTTAATTAAAAGATGAATTGAAAGATTAATGAGAATTTCATCATAGCATACTTTATCAAGTAAATTTTGACATAAAATATCAGGAAATATAAATGTAGGAAAAGTCAGGGGTCAGACAGTAAGGCTTCTTAAAGAGTTAACCAACCCCTCCTCCCCAGAGGAAGAGCAGAGGGAAGGGGGGGAGGGAGAGACAAACAGGGGAGGGGAGAGAAAGGGAGAGGGTGGGAGACAGAGACAGACAGAAAGAGAGATCAAGAAAAACAGAATTGATAAGAAGGCCTAGCTCACTTCATGCCAAGACGTAATTCCCTCCTCTCCCTATCATCAATTAAGCATGAGAAACAAAATAGAGAGGGAGGACTATATCATAAAAACTCCCTTAGTATAGAAAATATACATGACACCTAAACACTCATGCACCCATATGTGTTTGTGCATATATATATATATATATATATATATATATATATACATATATATATATATATTAGTATTTTCACCATATTAATACACTAAAATGCATGTGTATTCTTTTTACTAACTGAACTTACAGTGTAATTCCACTACAAGTTTCACAAGATCGTCCAAGCATGATGGTGGACCCTTGTAATTCCAGCACACAGGAGGCTGATTCAAAGATTGCTACAAGGTCCTGGCCAGCCTGGACTGTGAAGTGAGTCCAAGGCCAGCCTCATTGCATAGTGAAACCCAGTCACACAAAGACAAAGAAACAATGAAACAAATAAAAACCTCACAAGATAAAGAGCACAGAGTCATTATAGAAGTGCTTATCCAAGGATGTGCATGTAGGCAGTAGAAGGGGCAATGACAAATCAGGGGTCTCAGAGCTCAAAGGCAGCCAATCCAGTTAAAACGACTCTCAAGAGGTACAGTCCGTTTTTCTCACCATGTAAGAAGTGGATTAGAACAAAGACCCTACAATTCCAGCCCTGGGCTTCCCATCTTATTGCAAGAAGATAGCTGTCCATCCACTTTTATCTCCTTTCCCAAATAAAATGATTTTACATTGCTGTTTCTCTTCCCTTTCCAATACGGTGGTTATGTTTCTCCTTCTGAAAGCATAATTCTAAACTTTTTATTAAGATGTTTTTTACAGACCCTAGATAAAAATCTACCCCCCAAGATGTAACATCAAGAAACATAGCTATTTACTTTCCAGCAAAATGAGAGGGGCTAGATTTTATCACCTTTATATTATGAAATCCTTTTCCCTGTTGACTATGTATCCAGCAGTGGATGGACCAACCATAACTGGGTGAGAATGATACCTCTTGTCATTGGAAATACATTGCTTGTTTATCAATTCTGAGTCTGAGAAAATGTTTGCACGTTATCACCAATCTGAAGACCCATTGTCTGAGATTTCATTTATATGATGAACTTCAAAACTACAGAGTGTAAAATACTATTCTCTGTCTCTTCATTTTCAAATTCCATTTGCTCTGTTATTGTAAAATATCTCTTTGAATAAAACTTTCAGAATTAATATTGTTTAGTGAAAGTGAAACAGAATTATAAAAATAGTGACAAATTTATTTTATGCCTTCTTCAAAGACGATACAATAGTAAAGCTGAAGCAAGTAATTTATTTCAATTTTGCATCATCTTTTAGATGGCTTTTTTATTTGACTTTATTATTGTTATTTTAGACTAGCTGAACATGACTGATGAGTAGTGAAGAGTAAAGATAAAATAGTTTCTATGATTATGAAGTAGTAAAATTATCTAGGTACATAAAAAAATAGATTATTAAGACCTCATAGGGTACATTTTTAAGTGTGTGTTGGATTCATATGAAAATAACAAAAAGTTTTAATGAATTAAAATATTAAAAACATCTTTTTGAACTTTGGAAAACTTCAAGAAAGAATTAAAATCTTGCAATATCAATGTCACAAATTACAGAGAATTTTTCAAAAATTAAAATTGAATTCAATAACCCTTGATTTAATGTCTAGAGTTTAAAACAAATGAAGCCAAGGTCACGAGGATAGATATAACTATAGAAAGAAATACAATCAAAAACTGTATACTGATCTGTCAGAATATTCTTTTACCTGAAATAAATAAATTTGAAATGCAATAATAATCTATTTGCACATAAAACAATGGTGGTCTTAATAGCCTTCAAAAGCTCCAATTGTAGAAAAATAAATATTACGTACTTAAAACCTTCTGGCTTTAAGTGAAAATGAGCTATAGAGTATCTTGTTTTACTGTAAATCACTTTGTAAATTACACATAAATCCAAGATAGAATTCCTTTATGTTTGATTCATTGTGAATGTATTTAGGAGGACGACCTTCCTCCAGACTAGTGAGGGGAGTGAGCTTAGTGAAGTGAGTGAGTTCCTGTGATCTGAGCACTACCAGGGTACATTCTTTCACAAACTTCTTCTGTCCCCACACTACTTAAAAACAGCCTTGTCTATTAGCACGCAGTTTCGTTCTTTAGTTATGAAAGAAATTTAAATTTCAGGCACTCAGAAGAGATAATTCCATTGTCCATTTATTTGATTTAGCTGTGCTTTTATAGATTGCATAATCCTAAAGGATTTTAGATTTATACTTAAGAAAATGCATGTTTATGTTGGCTAGTGAGCAGAAACATGCCTGTGAAGGATGGAGTCCCGCCATCTGGAACGTGACTGTGTATCCAGGCAGCAGGCAGCATGAGGATACTTAGTGCAGAGGCCCAGAGGTAACAGTTGTTTAGAAAAGGTGTAGAACACAGAAGAATGCAGTTACCAGCAGCAAACTTTACCACATCTCTGCTTCTGTAATTCAGGTTTTCTAAGTGTCTGTTAGGCTTCTTTACAAATACAAGAATTCTGCAAATTTCAGGTTCATTTCAAACAGAGTTTAGAAGCCACAGCCATGGTATTTCCTCTGTTGCAATAAGGGTCTCACTGTCTTCAAGAAAGTCCAGTTAGAGAACACTGAGGTTTTAATGCCTATTCTGTTTCTTTCCTATACTCAAGAATGAGAAGAATAAATAAATGGACAAAGAGAGAGAGAGAGAGAACAGAGAGAAGAAAAGGAGAGAGAAAGAGTGAGGGGGCAGAGAAAGAGAACCGGTTGAAGAAAAAAATTTTTTTAAATATTTCAAACAAGGTTCTGAAAAAGAAAATACAAATGTCATTTGGCACCGTCAGATACACATGCTGATATGGTTGCCAAAACACTGTGAAAATCATAGAGGAATCACTTGACAGATTGGGGATAAAGCCAACAGTATAGGACCATGTATTTGAGTTTAATGCATATGATATATTCATCTAAACACCAAGGGGTAAATTTTCTAAATAGGTCTCAGAGGACCCGTACAAATCCCATTAGCTGGTAATAGGATTTGTGTGCATAAATTCTCCTGCCCTGAAAATTTAGATTTTGCTGTTCAATTTTCCATTTGACCTGCATACTCATTAGTGTAAATTAGAAAGAGTTTCTCTGGGAAATTTCACTTTGCTTTCATTTCCTTTTGTTTATTTTTTTCTAAAAAGCTATCTTCAGAGGTTAATCTCTGAAAAATTCTTTAGTGTGGGAAAACATCTGAGCGGGATTATATGGATGAAAAAAATCATGAAATGTAGTTATTTATATTTTCTTTCACTTACTAGGAAAAGCTTTAAGAAGAAAAATTACTTATAGTATTTACTGTAATTCTGAAATACTAGGACAATACTAGATTAATATTTTAAAATATTCTTATTTGTATTTATAAACAAACAAAATTCTTGTTTATCTAGAGGGGACACTCAAAATAATCTTAATCAATGTGAATTTTCATGGGAAAAAAATGTCTGTTTGTGTTCAAAGACCAAATGAAGACCACGAGCATTCTTTAGGAAATCATGGGCACAAAACATTACCAACTCCTGTCATCACTCTTGTGTTTTTAAAGAAAAAAACAAGACATTCAATCAAAGTTTAGTGAAAAGTATACTTGACAAGTTTGTGTGAGTGTTGTTTTGAGTTTTCAGTTTTATTCAAATCCCAAATCAAAATAAAACCCAAGATGAATGTAAAAATGGAGAATGGGAAAGTGGATTACATATACCTCAGCTGCCTTAGCTGAGTTGCACATATTTTCATCTGACATAAAAATAAATTCCTGAACATTGATGATAAAGCATGTACTGCATTAGTAATGATAACATGAAATATAAATGTTTATTTAACCAAATATATGGCAGCTGGATTAAGGGTGAAGGTACGTCAGGTTGGAGAAAAGAATAGGAGCTTCCACTGTAACTTGTCAAATATTCTCACACATATTTTCCTCCCCTATTCCTTTGAATAAACTAGGAAAAGAGATGTAACCATATATTGGCAAGAAAGACAAAGATACTTTGATGACTTACTTTGCTGTCTACATCTTCCACAGTAGTGGTTCTGTAGCTTTAGCACCCTGGTTCTGCTTAGTTCTGAAACACCCCCATCCCCACCCATGAGGACATTCAACACCCATCATATCCGCAGCATCCCATGAGTGAACATCGAAAATGCAATGGGAACTTCCCAGTGTGCTTTATTTTAGATGGTACACATGAATGACCTAATACACTGAATATAAACTTAAAATTATTTTCATATTTCCAATCAGGACTTTAAAAGGATCATGTAATCTCTTCCCTATTATTTCAAGATGAAATATTTTTAAGCAAAGCTGTATGAAGGAAATCTACAGGTTGATGAGAGTAGTTATGTTGATGGACAGATTACAGAAAGCAAATAAAGATATACCCAAGGGAAGGTGACCTAAAGAGCTTGGAATCACCCTTACTTGTCTCGCTCCAAAAGAGGTGGTTAATTATGGTGAGTCAGTGCAATAGCTATATGCTGCCATGGTAGTCTTACATATTATACAGGGACAAGCTCTTAATGACATACAAAAAAAAATTAATTTGGGTCATATACCCGAAAGTCATCTGATGGTTAATTAGGCAAATGC
This sequence comes from Cavia porcellus, assembly GCF_034190915.1. Classification (NCBI taxonomy): domain Eukaryota; kingdom Metazoa; phylum Chordata; class Mammalia; order Rodentia; family Caviidae; genus Cavia; species Cavia porcellus. The sequence continues at coordinate 33,050,832 of NW_026947497.1, forward strand.
GTCTCTCTCTATGTCTGTCATTGCCCGTGGTGAAGTGGGAAAACAAAGCTGGATCTCGGCATGGAAGTGCCAGAGGATGAGAAAAACAATTTGAAAGGGCAAGACTCAGAGATGGGGCACCATCATTACTGCCATTTTCTGTTTAACAAAGCAAATCATATGGTGAAACCTAAAATCATAGGAAACAGAATATACATCCGTCCAGCACAAGAAATGGTAGTCCTTGAGCAAGTGGCAGGCACACCAGAACAGAAGCAGCACTGGGGTCATGAATACAAAATGCTGCAGTCAGCAGAATCTGCACTTAGAGAGGGAAGACTTGGAGGGACTGAGCCCAGGCTGGGAAACTGGCTGATTTATCAGCCGGTTGGGTGTAACTTACTGGGTATTGCAGCTCCTGTCTCAATCCTTAATTGGCAGTGGCGTGAGGAATCCGAAGACAACTGCAGTAACCAAGTACTTATTAGGAGGACTTACAGAGTTATTCAGGAAGTTGTCATTCTACCTAAGAGATTAAAAATATAAGACATTTTGGTAAATAAAGTTTGTCATACTTGCACTTCAGGCATTATTCTCTTTATTTTTCTAAATTTGAAATAACTGAAGTACAAAACCATTAACTCTTATTAGTTTAAGCCTTTACTAGGCCTTTCATTTGGTAAGACAGCTATAATAATGTAAACCAAAATTTCACTCTCGTTGTGCTTTAATTTTTATGAAAGTGTGTCACATTTATTTTTGCAAACTATTACCAATTATCACAAAATTTCCATTCGCTGAGGAATTCCAGGAGTTAATCATAGCAAATTATTGATGAATCTATTTGTCTTAAACTCATTTTGTTTGCTCATGAATTGTTCAAAACCTGAAAATCTATATGCATGTCTTACATCACATGTGCCTATTACTCCGCACCTCCTTTCTTATCTCTCCCTGATCCTAATAAATGCCCTACATCATTGGTCCTTCATCTCCACCTGTTACTGCCTGAGGCAATATGTGATACACCACTTTCTCACTTGTACTTCCTGCTACTTAGGAGTCATTGGCAAACAAGTAGAATTAAAAGAGGAGCAGAGAAAGTGAATAAACACCATATTTCATTTGAGTCCTCTGAGCATCTCTAATAAGAATACTGTCTTAAAACTCTGACCTGGCTCCATTGAAGAAAAAGAAAAGCAGACTGACTCCAAGTGACTCTTGAGAAAGGAAGAAAGAAAAGCAAACCTTACAACTGGCACCCATGTGTGTTGGAAAGAGAGTGTTGTCTATTTTTTCAAAGAGGAAGGTGCAGAATGAAGGCTAGTACTCTTCACTGACGAGCTGTCCTATATCTTATGTGGGAGATCTTTGCTCCTGCCATATAATCTCTTTAGTATCCTGATTAGACACAGTGTCCTCCTTCCTGAATGACCTAGAAAGAATGGACTGACTGGGCATCATCCATACACACACACACACACACACACACACACACACACACACACAAATACACATTAGTGGTTATGAGATTTCTAGGTGGTGCATATTATGTATAAATTCAGAAAGTGGGGAAATGAGCTCTTTGAAAACATTGCTGTCCTTGTTAACACGGAACTGTTTCTAAGACATCTACATTAATCTATGCCTGGAACAAACAACCCCAGATCTAGCTGGCCAGCACTTGTGTGAGGTATCTATTACTCACATGTGGTGTTAAAATCTCCTGGAAAGAGTGATTTTTTTTTTTTTTTGCATTGTTAAAGAACAAAGAGAGTAGTGTTTTTGTTTCATAATTTTTAGGTGTTTTCCTATGCTTTTAAAAAAGCTATTTCATCTCTGATTGATATAATTTGAATTCTCTTGGGAAGTTGTAGTGAGGAATTCCTTTCTTATCTTCCCATCTGTTATTTTTATGGAGACTTCTTAGGTGTACATCTATGTATGTCTGGAGTAAATAAGTTTCTCTGCATGATGTGCTATTATGTGGTTACTTCTGAGCTTTTCTTTTACTGTTGGTCATTAGGAGGTTTAAGAAGTTTAAAGAGAATTCACAGAAACAGAAAAAGCATATATGAGGATAAATTTGCTAAAATCTGCATATTTTATTAACATGGTATTATATCTTTGTATATGTTTTACATGGCATTACAATAAAGAATGAAAAGCTTTGCCTTGGAATATATTATATTTATTAATGGTGTTAAAATTGCTCTAAGTTTTGTAGATGTACAAGGAAGTTACTTTTCCAGTGTCTTCTAATAAAATGACAAGCATTTAACCAAAATTATGGTGTGACAGCTATATTACTGGGTGATATTTGCATAATGCCCTTAACTACTAGGCCATTTTCTTATGTGCTTTGCATTTTTTGTTACCTAAAACTGTGCATCACACTTTAGAACAATATGAACTCATGTTTAACTTTTAAAACATATTGATCTCTAATTTTAGCATAAGAAATAGAAAAGAAAATTGATAAATAAATAATAAAGACAAATTATAACAAGTAAAAATTTGAATCCTCTCCTGTATTCCAGAGCTCAGAACAGTAAAAAGGCAGTGACAACTCTAGGACACAAAGCAAATACATTGCAAGAATCATGTGATCTCTACCGTATCATGGAAGTCTATTACTTGTATAGCCTTGGGACCCAACAATGGCCACACCGGGACCAAGCTGTGAAACTGGCCAAGGAATCATAATAGGAGCTAATGTGATTAAGGACTCCACCCAAAACCAAACCAAACCAAACAAAAACGAACAAAAAAAAAAAAAAAAAAACATTGGACCAGAGCCAAGAATGGACTGTCCGCTATTCGCTATTCGAGCCGAGGGCAAATGAGAGGCTATTCAAATGACAATGCACATGACAAAATTCAGCCTTTTCCAGAGAGGGCACATTTTCAAATGAATCATGATAGATTCTGCTATACAGTAGTGGGATTTGTGAACACCAGGACTCGTGCATGAAAAATCCACTTTTAGGTGGCGAATTTTCCATGTGACAAAGCAAATTATTGCACCAAAACTGGAAAAATGGTGCAAATGTTCTCACAACTTTCTCTCTCTTATATCTGTTTTGCCAAAAAATGATACATTTATTGAATGATAAACTACATCAATGGTGAAATTATCAGGTAGAGTGTTAAATAACAGTATTTATTTAACAGTGAGATTAAAAAGTTTTAAATCATCTGTGTTTGGTAGGATATCTCTGATTGGAAATAATAGAGCGGGAAAGAGCTAGCACAGTCCATGGAGTGTGAGGCAGACTTCTTAGATGCTTCTTGACTCTGATGGAGCCAGCTCCTTTAAAAAGGACTTGATTTTAATTATTAAACTGTTACTATTGTGCATATATACTCTCTGGGTAGAATTGTACGATTTTGCTTCTCTTAGTGATGCCGGAACCAGGTCATAAAAAATGCATGCTTTATGCATTTATTTATTTTCTCTTGGAATTAGTGGCTAAAGACTTCTTAATTTCATAATCATGGGCTTCTTCATTGCCATTCCTCTCTTTCAGGATGTGGAAGAAGGGTTTTATTCAGAGGCATGAATTCTGGGATGCCATTTTCCTTACATTAAGTTGAATTTTTGCCAGGTTTTATATTAGATGCAATCACTGCTGGGGATTCTGTGGGTGTTACTGAAAATTACTTGGATGGAAAAACAATATGTTGGCTGAGTACAGGCTGAGCAAATGGTGATGCAGGGGCACAAGGGAGTACTTTGCAATACATGGCAGAGGCTGGAATTCTTTCTGCTCCATTTCCAACCAAAACATCACTGCTCAGGGCTTTGCTACTTTCCAGTGACAATACTCAGGCCAAAACTTCTTAGACTGATGTCTTAGTGGAGACATTTCCCCTTACCTAGCACCTACCTAACCCATTAATTTTAAACACTATTTAAAAACTAGACACTCTCAATTGAAAAAATACAAACCAGTCTAAAATTATCAAATGCATAAAATTTTGATGAGAAAAAAATAAAAGGAGGAAAAGAATTTTAGGTAATAATAAAATAGAAATATAATAAAATAGAATAGCTAATAATAAAAATAGAAAATTTCCTTTCTATTTCTTCTACTCTTTTCTATTTTTTTCTCCAACAATTTAGCAAAGGTCCCTTATTTTTCTCTAAATGAGACATACAGGAACCATTTGTTTGGATAAACAAACCCAAACAAATGAATAGCTTTCCATTTGTTTGGATAGCTTTCCCGTCCACATCAATGACTTTAAAATCCTTCCCTTTAGTCACTCTGTTTCACTCTTACTTCCAGTTTCTTAATCCAACTAGTCAATTATTTCCATTTGATTTTAAGATTAGGAAAATTTATTGAGAAAAGGAATGGGGAACAGGAGTAGCTCCTGTGAGACAGGAAGTGTCTTGAATGGGTTGCCTAAATTTCCCATTTATATCGTGTGTTTAAAATTTGTTTTCTTTATCCTTTTCATTTTTATCATTTGTCCAAGTTTCAAAGATGAGCATAAATTCCTCTTACAAGCAGAAGTCAAGAGAACAGCATCTTACTTTGGTTTATGCACTGAAAGATCCAATGCCGCAAGACTGAACAGGGCAGTTGGTCACCTTGGCAGATCAAAAGAGCTCTGAGTATTCAGGCAGCCAATATGAAGATGGAAAATTGTTATTTCCATTAACATCTAATTGTATAGAATACAATGCATTGGTCCACTTATGTATCAGTTTCAAAAAATACAGAAATAGAAACTTCAGGGCTAGTTCTTACACTTACTTTCAGAAAAAAATTACTTAAACAGGAAGAAGTAAAGTTAACCAAAGGTAAAATTAAGTGAAAGCATTTTTTTATCTTTTGGAGATCTGGTACAACTTTCAAAGCAGTTGTCATAAAATAATTAGAGAGTAAATAGATCATATTTATTCTCAAAATTTCAGGACAATGATTTTCCTCTGGTAGACATTCAGTAGGACTTGCAGAATGGAGACAGAGTTTATGACTCTACGAGACTGAGAAGTAGGTGACGGTTTCGCATTGTCTAACAATTACTGTAAACTTTTAGGACATGTAAATTTTCTTACCTACATTTTCCCAGTACATTTACAGAAAATCTTCTCACTTGTATCCAGACAGCTGTCTATAATACCTATAAATTTTATTAGCCTGCTTGCTTCCCAGGGGAATTTTGACCTCTTAAATTATTTATCAACCTATTGATTTGTTCTTTCAGCATATGTTTGTTGGGAACTTACTCTATTCTAATTACTGTTCTAGGTACCAAAGATGCTACAGTGAACCTAATAGAAAAATGTGTGCCACCAGGCAGTTGCAATCTATCAAAAGGATACAGAAAATAAACCAACAAAAAGAACTCAAAGGTTATATTTTAGATGATAGCAAATTCTTTGTACAAAAGGAGACTCAGACAATTGGAGAGTATCTCCACTTTATCTGATAAAGTGACATTGACCTAGATAAAGGGAATGAAAAAGCACACTGTGGTGATATGAGAAAGATCTCATTATTGCACATTTCCTTTGATTTTGCTTTATTTATGTGTCTCTGGGTTATCAGTGCCTACTGCTTGGGTCTAACAAGAGAAACAATCACAAAGCCTCACTTGGAAATGTGTAAAATTCAAACAGTGAAGTCAGCATGATACCGGAGTCTTGGGACAAGCTGGCTACACTCCTACCTACCTATTTTCCTTTTTAGTTTCTTCATTTTGTGAAATGATAGGAAATGTCAAAGCATGCTCCACAATAATTTGCAGTTATAGAATGATGCATCAAATAATTCTGGAAATTAAAGCGAATCAAGTCAAATGATAATTCTGCTCTAGAGAAAGTAGAATTTACCATGATCTGTCACTTTTTACCTAAGCAATTAATAGCCTTAATATTTTTAAGAAAGTAAATGAAAGACTCTCCTGGCAGCAAGTATACTTTAGTGTCATAAAATAATCAGTATCGTAAGATCTCTTTTAGAAAGTTGCAATAGACAAATTTCTAAGAGGATCCACAATGACCCATCCCCTGGTATCTTCTCTTCCTCCTCAGTATGGGAAGGACCTGACTATGATGCAAGACCCTTTCCATGAGCATGTTGTTTTACACAGCAAAGGCTGAAGAATGTAAGTAAGAACTCTAACCTACTCAATTTGAGTTAATAAAAAGACACGTTATTGTGGAGACCTTATTAAATAAGCCATTTAAAGGTAGTACTAGACTTTTTCTGAGTCCAGAGAAGTCTTCAAGTAACAAAGATCCTAGACTTGAAAGAAATTGAATTCTTCCAACTTGGAAGTGGATTGTTCCCCCCAACCAAGTCTCTGGATCAGCTCCTATATCTGACTTGCTCTCAAAACCTCTTTGTGGTAGTGTGTTGCACAGTGATAGGAAAATCTTAACACATCGGTAAACCTAGAATTATCATTGATGAGTCTATCGAGTTTTAAAAGTTGGCTTCAGATAAGGATCAATGTTTCATTTATTGTTAATATTCAGTAAGATTTTTTTCTAGAATATTCTAAGCATAATTCTACTTTCTTATACCAACCAGAAACATGCCAATCTCATATGAGGCTTGCACCTCATAATGTTTATTCTTGTTGCAGGAAAGGAGTGAATGAATTTTGCCAGTTGTGACATTTTATCACCATCAGCTGGACTTCACTTTCCTTGCCCAAATCTCAAACTTCAGAGTACTGGGAAATTCTTTCACTGGCACTTGTTTCCTAAAGCTTTCTAACCAGGAGTAGAAATGACACCCTCCTGATATTCCGCACCAAAGCTGACATCCAGTTGCAATCTACTTAGACCCCAAATTTTGATTCCTCAAGCCTTTCAATGTCTCTCTAAACTCCTAGCTACATGTACATTTTTATATATTTTCACTGAGTAGTGTAAGCTCTGTTTTCCAGAATGATTCTGACCACAGCAATGATATAACTAGCCTTATGTTAACTAACTAAACAATTATTTACATAATAATTATCATATTACTGGAATTTTAGTCCTCTAAAACCCTACAACTAAGAGTTTCAACACTGAAAGGTTTCAGTCTATGTAGACACTTTCCCTAATGTCATAATAGACTTGTGGAATCCGAAATCATTAAATCATATTTATAGATTTCTCATTGGAAGGAATACTTTGGAAGGAAAAGGTAATTTAATAAGTTCTAGAAGGTATTTAAATAAAATTTACAATAGTTCAATTAACAATTCTTGTCACAACAGCTTACTTCTTGTATTCCCCCTCACTTTGAATGGAATCATAGTGTAGGTGGCTCATCTATCACTAAAACACACTGTAGGTTTCATACATCCCTGTTACCAATTAGCTAGTTTAGTAGTAGGCTCATACACCCTCTTTGGTTCTTTGTTTTTCTTTATATTAATTGGCTTTACAGGTTTATGTGGGACAATGCATCACTAAATTTGATGAAAAGAGAATTTATAAGTGATGGGAAGTATTTTTTAAATAAGGTAAAGAAAACAAGAATTATACCTCTTCTGAGATGCCTAACACCTCAAAATATAGTTATCAAGTTTCCCTACTATTCTGTCACACTCCCATGCTTATTATACAGCTTTTATGAAACTAATACCTCAAAAGCTTATTTTCAAATCAAATATTTACAAGAACAAATGTTCAATATATATCTCCAAATGGGTTTTATTTTAATTTCTGTGTTCACACAGACTGAAAGGTACAAGTAAGTGTATTACCACTCTTTCAGCTCTCACGGACTTTTCCAGTCTGTGTTGAGACAAGATATCTCACCCCAACAGACATAAGAAATGAATGCTGTGGAGAGAAAAACCATCCCATGGTGCTGAATATGAAATCTGCTGTCTGACAGGGTGACGCATAACCACTTAGAGATTTCTTTTAAGCTCGGTTTACCCCCACAAAAGGCTATTCTTTAGCTCTGCAGTTAATTCACATCAGTATAATGAGAATCTTTGATGTCTAAAGCAGGCTTAACTACAGCACAGAAACATGAAGTTTGTATTCCTGTGTGTGTGCACTGTTCTTGGTCAAACAATAAACTATATGTGTTGAATAAGAATCTACAAATTTAATAACGACATCTAATCCATCAAGTTTAATGTGTAGTATAAGAAAACACAAAGGCTTTGCATTACAACTTTTGGGAAAATTTTGTAAGGGAAGAGTTTGATGTGACAGATTAAGGGGGTTTTATGCTTATATTGTTTTCATTACATTTAGTTAAATATCACTGTAACTGAAAAAGACATTTAAAGAGCATACATGTAAATTTTCCCCATATATTTGACTTATTTTTAGGATCACATCTGAGTATCACTTAAACCAACACTTGTTCTTGAAAAATTAATGCAGTATAATTTCTGTTCTGCAAAAGACTGTGTCAAGAGACTAAAACAAGCCACAGCCTGGAATAAAATATTTGCAAATGACACATCTGAAAAACAACTGTTATTCAGAATATATGAAGACTCTTAAATTTTACCAATAAGAAAACAGCCCCACAGAGAAATTCAGTGAAGACCTTAGGCAAAGAAGATGTATAGAAGGAAAATAAACATCTGAAAAGGTGCTCCACATTACATGTCATCAGAGACTGCAGGGTGAAACAGCGATGAAGCACCACCACCACATATCTCCTTAAATGTTGGAGATACAAAACATACAAAAGCCAGTGAGGATGGAAGACAATAGGAACATTCATTATCTTGTTACATGTCTTGCATTTGATGGAAATGCAAAATGGTAGAACTACTATGACTGACAATTTAATGGTTTCTGAGAAAAATAAATGTAAACTTATCATAGGATCCAGCAATTATGAACACTGATATTTATCCAAAGGAATTCAAAATATATCCACACAAAAACCTGCACATTGATATTTGCAGGAGTTTTATTTATAATCCCCAAAACTTGGAAACCACAATGCTCTAGTAGATAAATAAACTATCATATATCTACATAATGGGATAATAATAAAGAAATAAGCTATCATGATATGAAAAGATATGCACAAATCTTAAGAACATATTACAAATTTTTAAAAAGGTAAAAAAGCAAATGTGAAAAGTTCACATACTATGTAATTCCAAATACAGAGCTTTCTGGAAAAGGTAGAATTATGGAGACAGGAAAAAAGATAAATGAATGGCAAGGATGGAGTGAGAGGAAATTTGAAAAATAGAACTTTGAAGTTTTTAGGAGTAGAAAATGCTCTGCATGACATTGTAATGTCACTATATAGTTTCTGAAATCCATAGAATATTCAACTTGAAGAGTGAACGCTAACGTAATTTCAATTTCGGGTTATTCCAAAGTGTCTCTGGGGATTGATCCATTGTACCATTTTATTACGTAACGCTGAGCATAGGTTATGCTTTGCATGTGAAATCTCTGTAACTTTCTGCTTTGCTATGAACGTAGAACTGCTCTTAACAAATGAGGCCTTTAGTATTGTATTGAGATTTTTTGTAGCAATGCTCATTGAAAGTATTGTTCTATGGTTTTGTTTTACTGTGTTCTTGTCTCTTTTTGATATCAGGGTAATAGTGATATAGGGGAGTGAAACTCCCAACCAACTAGATGTCTAGTAGGAATTTGTGCTAAAACTGAAGAACGACTTTTAGGAACAATGGAGGTTAAAAGCAGAACATGTCTATTGAGAGAAAGAAAGCTTCTGTCTGAGAGAGAGACAGAAGAGGTCCCGAGTGGGTTGCTACAGACTGCCTTTTCTAGGGATTTTTATAGAGGAAAACTATGAAGTGAAGAAGGTCGAAAACAGGGGAAAATGAGAACTAGCAGGGCTATGGCCTACCAATAAGATTATAAGTGTAATTGCTCAGGAACAATTGATTAAATTGGGATCAAATGGGGAAATGATTCATAGTGAGGTGACTCTGTTGGGGTTTTCAATGCTGACTCCTGGCTTCCTCAAGGTGATCCATACTTATTTAGAATAACAGTCCCTGGTGTTTTTACTTAAGGTGTGGTTGCATTTGTTTTGCCTTTTGTCTTGAGGTCTGGCCCACAGGAGATGTCTGTCTTCTCCAAGTTACAAGATACCTGGTCTTTTGCACTGGCTGCTTTGGGGGTCCAGCCCTGTCTGATCGCCTATAATGTTTCTAATTAACTCTATTTGTAACAATATTGGCCTTATAGAATGAGTTCAGGAGTGTCCTCTCCTTTTTATTTCATGGAATAGATTGAAAATCACTGATGTTAGTTCTTCTTTAAAGATCTGGTAAACTTCATCATTAAATTTATGCAATCCTGGGTTCACAGCTTTCATTGTTGGAAGACTTTATTATTACTTCAGCCCCACTGTTTCTTATTGATCTGTTCAGGTTTTTTATGTCCTCCTGGTTCAGTCTTCATGGATCACGTGTCTAGAAATGTGTCCATTTCTTCTCAGTTACCCAATTTAGTTTAGCATATGGAAATGAAATTTTTTAGTCTGCAGAAAAAATGAATGGGTATGGAGATCATTGTGTGGAACAAAATAAGCCAGGCTCAGGAGGTCAGGTGGGGCGCATTCTCCATAACACGTGGGCTCTCAGTGGGAGGTCAGGAAGTAGGAGGGACACTACTGTTGGACAAGAGGAAGGGAATCAGGAAGGAGCGGTCAGTGACAAGTACAAGGGTGTAGATGAGATCAATATACATGACCTGTGATGGCCACCTACCCCCCCACCAAAGGTACCAGGGAAGAGGAGGGAGCAAGGGAAGTGGATGAGGGGTATGCTTAAATACGTTATGTGCTTGTCCCTGTCTTCCAAAAAAAATAAAATAAAACAGCATGCAGAAAATCAAATAAAGAAATCTCAAAAAAACCTTATAAATTTATTTGAAAAATAAAAATTAAAAAGTGTAATAAAGAAGAGGATAAGATTGTATACAACGATTGAGATTTCACTCATAAAAAAGCATTGGGCCTCATTTAGGAAGAGTAGGCTTCTTTTGTGAAAAAATAATTTAACTTTTAGAAACAATTAGCTAGATACTAAGCAGAGATTATTTTCTGGATTCTGGTAAAATTTATACTTTTCCTAACCATCATCTGCACCACAAAGTAATTTGACTGAATAGCTCTGAAAAATGTGAGACCTAAGTGTCTCATGAGAGTCAATAAGAAACTTACAGAACTATAAAGTGTGTCTGTCCGTGTGTGTGTGTGTGTGTGTGTGTGTGCAAGCATATATATATATATATATATATATATACATATATATATATGTGTGTGTATGTGTGTGTGTGTGTGTGTGTGTGTGTGTTGTTAGGAATGAAAACTAGCACTTGAACAAGCTATTCAAATACTCTACCTGTGAGCTCCATCCCTACCCAATCTCTCTGTCTCTCTCTCTCTCTCTCTCTCTCTCTCTCTCTCTCTGTTTCTTTATCTCTCTGTCTGTCTCTTTGTTTTTCAATGGAGCTGGGCAATTCTTTCATCTCTAGTGCAGCAATCTCTACACATTTATAACTTATTTCTGATAAAAAGTCTCTAATCTACTACTGGCTTTTTACTCCTTGACTAAAACTTAGTAGTAATACAGTTCAAATTACTCACTTTCTTATGTTTTATAAAAATATGTCAAGTGCAAGGTCAAAACTATCAGAAAGAAATCAAACACATACATGTGCATATAGAAAACACATGATATGTCTGTGTGTATATATTTATACGTATACACACGCAGCTGTTTGTTTCTCTGTTGAACTTTACTGGTGCTCCTCCAGTAATGCTGTAGCTGGTGTGGGATACAATAGTGTTCTTCAACAAAAGAATAGCAGAAAAAGGGTTAAAGAAAATTAAATTTTAGGTTTAAATCTATAGAGAATAATCAAGATAAACTGTTATGAATGCATGAAGGAAAAATTTTTACAAAATGGTATGGCATTTCTGTAAGTTCAGAGTAAGCTATTCTCAAGTTAAGTGATGCTTAGGTCTAAGCAGCAAGCCTGAACTTTGCATTTGCAGTAGTACTGGTCTACTGGTCCCAGTAGTAAATCCTGGATTCGTTACGGTTGGGGTTGCAAGATGCAAATCTTGATCTCCCATTCTCAGAAGCAAATTCCAAATCCAAATTTTAAATTCTGAACTAGTGTATGTTCTTTTTTAGAATCAGAAAATTATTATAGTTTAAACTGTCTCTCACATTTTATCTTTCCAAGTCTAGGCCCAAAAAGTACTATAATTTAGTGATAATAGTAATCACAGCATAAACATTGCTTTGAATTTTGATCACATATTGAAAAATTTTAGGGACATACACTCTTAGTGAAAAAGACATAGGAAACGCTTTCTGAAAACAGCTTGTATATTTATCTGTAGTCACTGTTCTGAGTTCCATCTCAGTATTGAAATTAAGTTTCCTAATTTTATACCTTGTAGCAAAACAATGGTGTGTCAAGTTTTATGATGCCATTAACAGACTCTTTGGTTGCTGAAGTAGCAACAACATAAATTGTCATGTCTACAGATATAAAAACTGACCCTAGGTGATTATATATTTCCAAGTACGGCATTATCTACACACACAGAGGGTGAAAGTAGAATTGAGGAAAGACAGGTAACTTTATAAATCAATCTAAAGAACATGTCTGCTAATTGAATCAGAGGCAACCTTAAATTTTTCAGATAATACCTAAATTTTCCAATTTATCTCTTTCTTTATAACTTGGGCTTCTATGCACTAGTTCAAAATACTATTTGCTGACTATATTAATCTTTAAGTACCAACAGAAAGCAATACCTAATAAGAGGGAATTATGTGTAATAATTTACACATAATTTAATAGTTGCCATTAGTTCAATAATTACAAATCAAGAACTACTCATTAACTTGTGTGTAGACAATTTTACTTAATTATATTTTTACATGTTACTTAATTATTAAAACCAGACCTGGATATTCATACAGTGGAATAATCCAAGTACACAAACAGTATAGGGAATCTAAAAACATTGTGCTAAGTAAGGAAATCAGACACAAAGCTGTATGTGATGTATGATTGCATTTTGTAAAATCTTAAAAGACAAAAACTGTCATAAGGGGAAACAGATCAGGATTACAGTGTTGTATGCTGGAGAGGAAATGATTGCATAATGGTACTCAGGAACTTTCCAGAGTAGAGCAAATGTTCAATGTCACATCTATATTTGTGTTTATACTACTGGATACATTTATTGAAAGTCATTACAAGTAGATTGATACTTTTATGAAAACCTTATTTATTAAAAATATTTTAAAGTCTGTATGAGTTTTGAGATCAAAAAATCACTGAGGATAAATATTATATGTCTATTCATTTTGAGAACAAGCTGAGGCTGAAGTTGAGTTTCTTGCATATGGTCATGAACAGCATTTATACCTGTACTTGATTGTCTCCAAACCATGAATATTGGCAGAAACTTGCTTAGGGCCCATGATTCACTCTAGGTCCTATGGTCTTGCACAGAGGAGTCCGTATATATATGGATAGAACCCTGAATACACAATGTATATATGGATACATATATCCATTTACAATGTATATATGGATAGAGCCCTGAATACACAACTTCTGCCCACTCACTGTCCTGCAAAACTTGCCTCATGCTGATTCCCTTTCTTCACAATTCTCTATTTCTATGAGAAAATATGAACTGAAAAAATGAAATTTCTCTGTGGAAGAGGGTGTAAAAACATAGGTTGATATATTAGTCAAAATCCTTGATTCCATAAGTGATTTGATTTATAGAATTTTTTTCAAATTCTAGAATATTTACATATATATGATATCTTGAGTATAGTACCTAGTCTAAACATAAAATTTATTCAGGATTCATGTATGCTGTATGCATATAGCCTGAATATAGAGTCACACAATATCCCGAATAATTTGTGCAAGAAACACCCTTTCATGTTTTACAATTTTCCATTTGTAGCACTGCCTTGCCAGCCAACAAGTTTCAGGTTTTAGAGTGCAGTATTTTGGATAAGATTTGCAGAACAGGAATAATTAACTTATATATTAAGTCTTCCACAAACTGTTAAGCAATATATTGTAACACTTATCTTTCAAATAAGAATTAATTTATTAGAGAAGTTTTACATTTTCTTGTTGATGTGGACATTCTAGGGTGTACACACTCCATAAAATTCCTTAATGCATGCCTGTATGAGAATATTGAAAGCTTATATTAATAATTTCTTTCCACATTGGAATAAATGGTCTTTCTCTCAATCTGATTAAAGCTATGTATGACAAACCAACAGCCAACATAATACTGAATAGTCAGAAATTAAAAGCTTTTACTCTAAAATCAAGAATAAGACAAGGATGTTCACTATCACCAGTCTTATTCAATATAATCATGAAAACTTTAGCCATAGCAGTTAGAGAGGAGAAAGCAAGAAAAGGAATAATGACAAGAAAGGAAGTTAAATTATAATTATTAGCAGATAACATTATACGCTACATAAAAGTACACCAAAACTGCACCAAAATACTGCTAGATTTAATAACCAAATTCTGTAGCATATCTGAATACAAAAATAAACAAACATCAATTGCATTCTTTTACGTGAATAACAAACTCACTAAGAGAGAAATTAAGGAAACAACAGCTTTTACAATGGCATCCAGAGAAATGAAATATCTAGGAATCAGTTTGATTAAAGATATTAAAGAACCCTACTCTGAAAAAGGAGACTGAAAAGAATATCAGACGCACCATCTTGTTTTGACTGATTTTACTCTATTCTGTTTTGATTGACAGTATCAAGTTTGAAGGTATAGGCAACTACTTTGAAGGCAATAAGATTCACTATGATGCCATTCTGGTTTGACTATTATCTTCTTTTGAAGTCCTGTAATGTCTCCAATGTTTCAGTTTTATTGGTTTTGTTCTGTACTGTTTTGTTCAATTTTATTATACCTGATGATACAGGCAATTCTTTTTAAGGTAACAAGAGGCATTATGGTAACCATTTTTGATCATCTTGTATTCTGTTGTTTCCTTAATTCCTCTCTTAGTGAGTCTTTCTCTCAATCTGATTAAATCTATTAACTAGTAATATGTAATCTATTAACTAGTGGTTTCTTACTGTTTAGTTTTTGAAATTCTGTATTACTTGTACACTTTTTCTGTTTTGTTTTTTTCTCTTTAAATAAAATTTTAAAAAGAATATCAGAAAATGGAAAGATATCCATTGCTCTTTGGTAGGAAAACCAATATAGCGAAAATGTCCATACTTTCAAAACTGTTATGCAGATTTATTGCAATTCTGATCAAAATTCGGTAGCATATCTCACAAATTACAGAAAACAATACTAAAATTCATTTGGAACCAGAAGAGATCTAAAATAGCAAAGATGATTTTGGGCAACAAAGGCAAGGCAGGGAGCATAACAATCGATGATTTGAAATTATACTATAAAGCTATTGTAATAAAACAATATGATAGTGGCAAACAATCAGACTTGAAGATGAATGGAGCAGATTAGAAGATGAATAAACTACTGTAGGCACCTTACCTTGAACAAACATGTCAATAACATTCATTGGAAGATACCCAATTTAATAAATGATTCTGGAAAAATCTGCACATGTCAAAGATTAAAATCAGACCTGTATCTTTCACCATGCACTAAACTAAATTCTAAGTGGTTCAAAGGTCTAAATATTAAAACAGAAATATTGAATCCAATGTTAGATCGAATAGGTAAAAGTCTGAAAGACATTGGTGTACGCAAAGGCTTAAAATCCCAACTGCACAGGAACTATCACAAAGAATCAACAACTGGGATCTCATCTTATTAAAAAGCTTTTGCACAGAAAGAGAAACCACCAAGAAAGTGAAGAGACAACCCAAAATGTGGGGAAAAAATATTTGCCAGTTGTTCCTCAGACAAAGGTTTACTATCAAGAACATACAAAGAAGAACAACAAAAATCAAACTTCCCAACTTTAGAGACCCAATACAAAATCAGCATCTAAGATGAATACACATTTCTTAGGTGAAGACATACAAACATGGGAGTGTAAACTGGTGCAACCACTGTGGAAATCATTGTCAAGATTCTTCAGAATACTAGGATTGGAGATCCCATTTGACTCAGCTATTCTTCTGCTGGGTATCTTCCCAGAAGAATTAAAAACATCATTCCACAGTGATATATGTGTACCCATATCTATAGCATTTGTAATAGTTAAATCTTGGAAACAACCCAAATGGTTGTCAACTGAGGAATGGATAAATAAGATGTAGTCTTTTTATACAGTGGAGTAGTATACAGTCATACAGAGACTTTCATAGGTAAATAGATGTGACTCAAGACCATACTTACAAGTGAAATACACCAGACTCACATGTGTACCCTTCATATTGTCTCACTGATATGAGAAACTTAAAGAGTAAATGAAATCCAAAATGTACAGTAAATATTGTAAAATGGGAAGAAACTTTACAAATAAAGAGAAACTAAGGTGAGAGAATGAAGGAAAAAAGAAAGGGAAAATTAAAACAAATTATACACATACATATAAAAGATAAGATAGTTATACAACTAATTTCTCTCAATTTATTAAAAAGAAAGTTTTGTGTTAATATTGTTTGGTCAATTAAATTCCAATACCTTCTACTCTGAGCAACTAATTTGAAGATAACTATATACAGTATATTATTATTTTTTTTTGTCTTTTTCATTTTTATCGGTACGAGGGATTGAACTCACGACCGCCTGCTTGCAAGGCAGGTGCTTATGCCGCTGAGCTAAATCCCATTTTTACCCTCTAGTGTCTTGTTTTATTTTTTCTCTTTAAAATAGACTTTTTAAAGAAAACAACTGCAAAAAATTCTTTTAGAATATTGTATTTGAGCCTTGTAAGCTACAGATCTCATTAATGAGTTTTGTTTAAGATTTCGACACTTTGAAAGCAGTAAAATTATTCAATGACTGCTTCTCTGGCCTGGCCTTGACCTCTACAGTTTCCATTTTGTTTGTTAATGATTTTGCATTCTACAGCATACACAGAGCATAACCAATTTAAAAAACTTTTTCTCTCTCATACTTTAGATGTCACAATCATCCTTGAATTGTGAACACTGTGGTTTACTATACAAAGTTTCTTATAAAAATTTAAATGTGGTTGTGAAAAGTCCATGTAAGTGGTTTCCACTTGTTCCCTACATTCACAGTAATTAATATTTGCAAATTGCAAAGAAACAAGGCCTGTTTCCTTCTCTTAGTCTGTGTGGCTTTCTCCCTTCAAAGACGCCAGATTCACTGCCCTGGCTTCAGTTTAATGAAAATTACAATTTAGCAATTCTCCCCTTTTTATGATGATGTCTGTGAGAATGAAGATCTCCTTTATACAATATTTACTCAACATAGCTTTTCAAGATAGGAAAAGTTGTCAGACATATAAAGGCAGAAGTATGTATACTCTCAAAAGAGAAAATTGGAATAGATGATTTTTACCCCAATCTGACAAAAGCCATTTCTTACAAATCAGCAGTCAAAAAATCACTCTAAATGAAAAAAAAAAATGAAAGCTTTCACTCTAAAATAGCATTTGTAATAGTGAAACCTTGGAAATAACCCAAATGCTCATCAACTGAGGAATAGATAAAAAGACAGCAACAAGACAAGGATGTCCACTATCACCACTCATATTCAATATAGTTGTGGAAACATTAGCCAGAGAAATTAGACAAGAGAGAGAAATAAAATGCATAAGGATAGAAAGGAAGAAGATAAATTAGCATTATTTGCAGATGATTTGATACTCTACAAAGAAGACTCCCGAAACTCAATTGAAAGACATTTAGAAGTAATAACCAAATTTAGTAATGTAGCTGGATTCAAGATCAACAACATTCCTGTACACAAACAACAAATTCACTGAGAGAGAAGTTAGGGAAACCATAGCTTTCCCAGTAGCTTCTAAATAATTAGGAATCAGTCTAACAAAAGTAATGAAAGGTCTATATATTGAAAACTATCACACTCTGAGAAAGGAGATCAAAAAGGATATCAGAAAATGGAAAGATCCCTTTCTAATGGGTAGGAAGATAATGAAAATGATCATATTCTCCAAATTATTATATAGAATTAGTGCAATATCAATCAAAATACTATTAGCATATCTCATAGAAGTAGATAGAAAATTCTTAAAACCCAATTGGAAGTCTAGAATAGGAAAAGCAATTCTGGGCAACAAAGATAAAGACAATCCTTGACTTGAAAAATTATACATTGAAACTACCATGATAAAATTCACTATGATAAAAAATACTTGAAGATCATTGGGAAAGATTAGAAGATGCAAACAATTCCAAACACACTTAGTTACTTAACCTTTTACAAAGGGGCCAGAATAATCTGTGGGACAACTGTTACCACTCTAATAAATGGTTCTGGAAAAACTGGTTTTCCCCAAGGACTAAACAGAAAACAAAGTCTATAGCCTGTACTAAACTATAGTCAAACTAGATCAAAGATCCAAATACTAAAACAGAAATGGTAGATGTAATAGAAGAAAAAGTAGGTAGAAATCTTGAAGACATCAGGGTAGGCAGAGAGTTCATGAACAAAAACCAGACTACACTGGAAATACTTCAAAGAATCAACAATTGAGATCTCATCTTATTAAAATCCTTTGCACATCAAAAGAAATCACCAACAGTGAAAAGATAACCCACACAGTCGGAATAAATTCAGCAAGTTGTCTCTCAGACAAAATACTTATAGCTAGAACACATAAAGAACTGAAAAACTTAGGACCCCAGATTCAAAGACCAAATTCAAAAATGGGTATCTGAGATGAATATGATCTTCTCAGATGAAAAAAATACAAATGGCTATTAAACACATGAAATAACGTTTGACATCACTAGTCATTCAAGAGATGCAAATTAAAACAACATTGAGATTCCATCTTACTCCAGAATGGCTAACATCAAGAAATCAACAATAACAAATGCTGGAGGGACCATGGGGAGAAAGGAACCCTTCTGCACTGTTGGTGGGAATGCAGACTGATTACCAAGCACTATGGGAATCATATTAGGATTACTAAAAAAGATAAGATTAGAAGTCCCATTTGATCCAGCTAGTTATCTTCTGGTTATCTTCCCGGATGGACTCAAAGCATCCTATCACATCAATAAATGTGCACCCATGTTTATAGCAACACCATTTGTAATAGCTATATCTTTGAAACAACTCAAATGCCTATTAAACAAGGAATGGATAAAAAAAACTGTGATTTTTTAATACAGGAGAATACTACTCAGCTATAAAGATGGATACATTGTGACTTTTATAGGTAAATGGATGCAATTTAAGAGCATAATCGTAAGTGGAATAAATCAGATTCACATGTGTAGACATCATATTGTCTCAGTATGAGAAACTGAGAGAGTAAATAAGATGCACCAGGTACAATAGATACTTTGAAATGGGAAGAAGTTAATAGAATAGAAAAAGAAAAAGGAAGTAGAATGGAGGAAAAGGGAAAGAAAAAGTGAAAAGGAATAAAGACTACAAATTATTCTACTAGTGTCTCTTAGTTCATTGAAAAGAAATATTTGTGCTAATATCATTTGGAGAATTTACTTTTTGTAATGAGGATTGAACTCATGACCTTGCACTTATCAGATGGATGCTTATGCCACTCAGCTAAATCCCCAATCCCATTTGAGAATTTTTATGCCATTATCTTTTACTCCAAGTAATTACTTTAAATATAACCATATGCAATGTATGAGCTATTATTATCCTAATATCTTGCCATGAAATTTTAAGTTTTTTCCACAAAGTTTTTTAGAAATTATGGCTTATTTGAAACTCTACTACAAATGTTCTTTATTTTTTCTGGAAACTCTAATTTTCTAAAAAAAAAAAAGTTATATAAAGGCAAAGCTGTAGTGATTCTATGTGTACTAAAATGACTTCAAAAATTAGTACTATACCAATGAATCTTGAAGTCTATAGTCTACCTTTAGACGGATATGCAAGAATTCTAGTAATAGAATGAACTATCTGAGATTATAATCTTAAATAGAAAAGTTCATTTTAGTTCACAGTTTTGGAAGATTCAGTGCATGTTCAATTGGTCTTGTTGCTTTGGGTCAGGCCAGAACCATACATGGGATACCCAGTGGAGGAAACTCTTCAGTTCATGGCAGCCTGGAAGCAAGATAGACAAAGAGGAATGGTCAGGGTCCCTGAAATGCATCCTGATATCCAGGACACATTATAAATAGCCTTTCTTCCACACTCCCCATTTTTAAAAGATTTTGACAACTCCCAGGGTCATACACTGGTGGCCAATCCATTACACAGCTGTTCAGAGGACACTTAGCTAAAGCACAACAGTGGGGCAGTATTTGAGGGTAAGAAGATGATATTTTCATTTTTGCAATGATCTGCAAGGAAAATGAAGATTGTGTATGGAGTTTGTAACAAAGATAGAGAAGTGCAAATAAACAAATGAACTTCAGAAAAGATCTAATTTTTGCTATGATTTAAAAATATTCTTGAAACAAGACAAAGGAAATCACCACGTTGATCTTTATAAAGTCTATAAAATTCAAGTGTTGGGAACACTGAATTGATGTTTTATCATCATCTGTATTTCTATTATTTATTGTCTGGTTAACATTAACATTAGAAAACTACCCTAGTTTTTAAGAAGTACATTTTATATATTTGAACAGTTTCAAGATCACAGAAAAATTTCCCAAATATCACCTCAGCCATCTACAGCCTCCTTGTCAACCTTGCTCATCATTTTTAAAATTTTATTTGTAATCTTTTTTCCATTGACTCATATTGACATAATTAAAGCCTTTCTTCTTTGCACTGACACAAACACTACTGACTGAACAAAATTACTGTTGTACATTTAATACATTTGTACTAAAATCTGTTTCAAAAAGTGGGCTTGCATTCTCTCCTTGCTACTCACTGCATTGCTCACCCCCACGTGGACTTCCATCCTTCCTTGTACCGCCTTAGCAAGACTTACTCTCTCACATGTATCTGCAACACCTTCTGGGCCAAGTCCTCTCCTTTAATTCTTGTCCCAATTCATTTGTTTCCACACAAAACACATTTCTGGTAATATTTTAAAAATGCCATCAGATAGTAAAACTTTGTCATTCAAAACCCTCCACTGGTGTCCAGCTCCCCTTAGGGTGAAATCTCAACTGTGATAAAGTTTTATTTGAACCCAGTATTTCTCCACCATGCTTTCTTTCATTCACTTACCTCACTATCTCTTGTTTCTCCAACTTAGGGCTACCTAAGCCCCACTGTAGGACACCGCGCTGGCTGTTTCTCTTTTGTGAAACTTTTTTCCTCAAATATTTTATTTCTCAGTTTTCCATGTCACTCAAATCCTGGCTCTGCTCTCATTGCTACAGAGGTCCTTTTTTTTTACACACACTGTGTATGTCATAAGCTCCACCCTCTCATTCACATGTGGAGTCCATCCTGTGTTTCCCTTCACACTGCTTTAGCGTGTGCAAGACCAGCTACCTGTATTGCCTAATTCTACACGTCAGAGCTTGAGGACCATTGAAAATTAAATTTTCTTGCTCAATGTTTTAGCTTTGTTTGGAGCACATAGTAGGTACCCAGATACATGTTCATGGAAAGATGTGAATTGAAATTCACTGACATAAGATCTTGGCCTATCTCTAAAAATCAGGACCAGTAGAACATTTTAGTAAAGTGATCCTTATTGTTTTTAAGATTATGGTTTTCCTATGACCTCAGATTTTGCCTTTATATCCATTTTGTTCCAGAGGAATTTCAGTATCTCTGGGGAATAAAGGCCTGGAAGTCAAGAAGCATTATTTGTAGTGGTTTGCTCAAAAGATTAAAGGAATATTCATGCAAATTGAGTCCTGCTATTTATCTTACTAGCCTAATTTTTTTTAATAAAGCAAACAAGAAATTATAGGAGACAGACAGAGAAAGCCCTATTCTCAATATCTTCCTATGAGAGTACAAATAAAAATGGAAACATTTTCATCTATAAACCACAATAATTGTTTTTTCAATTCATTTATGAGAAGTCTAATGGAAACTTAAAAGTTTTCTCCCCCAACTGAGGCTAAACATAGAAATCTCCTAAAATAGTTTTGTCTGAGTGTTTCTTACATTGAGTGATTCAATGAAATTATTGGGTAATATTATTACAGAGGAGAATGTTTATGCTTCTGCTGGACAAAAAAACTCAAAGTTGGAAGTTTTCCAAAGAGCTTGTCATAAATGACCTAAAAGTGTAATTCACATATGCCTAACATACAGACGTTTCTCAACAACTATTTCTTGGATAAATAGAAGAAAGAATAAATGAATAATTTAATTTCCTTTCTCTCCTTTGAAACAATTTAAAAGCAGCAATTTACTGCTGAGTCTAGAAACTCACAAAGGTTTTTCTTACAAAATTCAAAGGTTTGATTTAATTAACTATCATTTTTGTACTCAATAGATGTCATCTTCAAATTGCCTCTTAATTTGTTACTCTGACGCTACAAAAAGCTAAGTGTCTTCAACTTTTGTGTTTTTTTTTTTTTCCCTCTGTTTTGATTTCTTCTTTCCCTCCTAGAATCCCACAGGCCCATCTTTCTTCATGTCTTTGTGTTTACCTGTGACACTGTAAGTTCATTCTTCCAGTGAACACTTAAATTTTCATAGTGTTAAATATCACCTCTATACTGATGTTTCAAATAACATTTCCAGTCCTCACAACTGAATGAAAGTCCAGTTCCAGGACTCAGATATCCTGCTGCCAAATTTCAGATCCGAAAGGAAAACTTTTTAAAGAATTCACAGTGACACGACTTAGCTTCCTAAGTCATTCCTATCCAATGACATTTTGAATTTAAAGCCTGCCTTTCCAGCTGATTGGTTCTCTCATTACAAACCCTTTCCCAGCAGTCCCTACAATGTATTGTTGCTTCCAATACCATTTTCATGGCCTAGTTCATATCAACACAAAACTGTTCTTCCGTGCACTGGCTGGATAGCCAACTCCAGTAGACTTTAATGTAACCCAAGCCATGATATGGAAGTCGAGGGAAAATGAAAATAAAAGACAGCAAATAGAAGAGAGAAGAATTGGATTTCTGTCCTCCTGAGTTCAGGGAAACAAGCTTTCTCTAGTTCCCTGATTTCAACAATATGGGATATTTTAGGACTCAACTCTGTGGGCCTATTTAGTTTTATTAGTACCTTTTCATATGAATATAAATATCCTCTTAAAATAAGTTTTATCTTTTGTCATAAGGCTCCATGTACAATTTTAGTGTTTTCTACACTTAGCAAGTCTATTTTTCTCCTAGGTTTTGCTAGTGCAGATGAAAAGAGTATTACTATAAACTCTATGACTATGTTTTATTGAGAACTCAGTTAAAACATATCAAACTAAAAATATATATTACCAAAAAAGAAAGTTTTTGCATTAGTGAAAGTTATATATTTCATATCCATTGCAAATAATTTTTTTAGCTAAATGTAGATCCAAGAAAACCTAAGACATCTAGAAGTAATATATTATTTTCTGCCAGGAAAAGAATTAAATTAGCAAAAATGTTATTCTGAAAATTCTATTTTTTTAAACCGAAACAAACATTGAGGCTAAATTTTGTTGGATTGTGCCCTTTACTGCTACATGATTATCCCAAGAGACCGCTTGAGATACTGATTAGTACCGGACGGTTATCTCCACTTCCAGTCCCTGTCCTCTGAGGTGATTGGTCCACCCACAATCTTGACTGCCCTAATTATCTTTCTAAATCTCCTAGAGGTGGAAAAACACCTAATTTTATATAACTTGTACTGATATAGAGAAAGGCTTCTTCTCCAGGAGAAAGTGGTGACTGTCAATCTTCTTCTTTTTTCTAATTTTTCTTATTACTAAATGCTTGCCATGCATAATGGTTACATTCATCATATTTGTACCTGTGTATAGTATCTCTTGTTTTTTTTTTTCCAATTCTTCTTTCCTACTTCAACCTTTCTTCCCCTCCCCATGTGCAAAAACTGATGTGATATTTTTTCTTTCATTTTTCTCGTTTTAAAGAATATCCCTTTTCCCTTACTTGCTCGCCCCCCTCACCCCCTCTCCCCCTTGTGGTAAGAGGTGTCCCTGCTGGAAACAGGGTGTTAACTCTAGCCCAGGCAATGAGTTGTGCTGGCAGATTGTACACCGACCCCTTTCACTTGGTCCTGAGTATCCTGTCACTGTGAAGTGGAACTGAAATGAAATCTGTGTCTTTGTGTGCACACACCAATGCAGTACACAAATGCATATAAATTGAAATAAATTAAGTATGGTAGAATTAGAAGTCATAAAACTAGTAATAAACCAAAGATTTGAGGAATGTTCAATGTGTTAAGGAAGAAATACACTAAATTTCATTTTAAAAGACAATTTTGTATCTTTTTCTAAAAGGATTGAGGAAATATTCAAGCATAGAAATGTATGCCCAAGAACTCACAATTTTCAGTGTCAAATAAGAAACAACAAAATGAGGTTCTGTAATAATTCAGGGGTCGAAGGCCTTCATTGCAAAATTGAGCTGTCATATAGCATGAGTTTACTGAAGAGTCTGAGACCTGTAAGTTATGAACATGAAATTGCTTCACTTTTCCAGCAATGATGCCACATCTAGACCATATTAAAGCTCCTGTCATTATAGAAGACAGGCTACATTTGTGAATAACTCCTTGGCCCAATCCCATTATATTTCATTCACTCTCCAATATTCCTATTTACCTCACTTTATCCAATTCATTCCTGTTCATTTTATATTCTAAAAATTTTCTTTTTTCCCTCTTAAGTATGAGTTGCAGTTTAAATGGCTGAAAAATGACATGGATTTGCTATGGCTCTCATGTTTCTTTCCCTGTTTTTCTATGGCTTCAGTTTCTCAGGGATTAGTGAGGGAAAAAGATGAACAAACTCAGAACACCGAACATCGTCACCATGAAGGGTTCCCAGCTCTTTTGTGTTTTGAGACACAATTTCACTAAGTTGTTAAATCGTCCAACCTGGACTCAAACTTGTGATATTCCTGGCTTAGTCTCCCAGAATGTTGCAATTACAGGCTTGAAATTACAGGAAGAATTCCTGTCTTCCTTTTTATCTAAGAGCTGTTACAACCTACCCTACTCACCCCCAAAAACTCCCCACTCCTGTGGGCCAGCACTTCTTCAACATACTTTCTGCAGACTCTTGTGAGCTTCCTTTGAGCAACACCCACAGTCATTTGCAATCCCTCAGTTTACCCCAGCTCTTCCCGCAGTGTTCCAGGAGGTAAGCAGCAGTCTCCACTAAGTGCAGATCCAAACTCCAGTTGATTCTGGGGCCTGCAGGCAAGTGGAGGATCCATCTCTCAAACGCTTGGGAAGTGGGAGCTGCTGACAGAGAGACTCTCTGGGCCTTGCCTCCAGTCCTTCTGCCTCTTCCCAGCACACTTTCCCCTTCTTTGTTTCTCCCTTGTGCCATCAGCAGGGGCCATGCCAAGAAGCACAATTCCAATAGCAAGAGAGTCTTAATTTCTTGGCACTCTCCTCAGTTACTTAGCTTGGGGAAAACAAAACAGCTCTTAGTTTTCAGGTGAATTTGGCTAGTTCTTTATGGCAGATAGTGCTGCAGTAATCTGGGAATTTTTTTATTTCACCCATGATACAGAGTTTCTGAGAGTGACAAAACCTATCCTTTTTGTTTTCTTTATCTATCTTAACCTATAAAGTTTCCATGACTTTATACAAGGCAATTTGTAGCACTTGGAATTTTAGCAATTGCATGACCAAGAAAGTCAGAGCTGTGTCCTCTGGCAAGACAATAGGATTTGAAGCTTAGCATGTGATTTTATAGTAAAGCCAAAGGACCAAACAACTATAACTTACAACCCTTTATGTTTACAGTGATTATAATAGGCACTTGCATTGCTTGAATTTTCAATCTCTGTTTTAAAAGTTCATTCTTGAGGTTTGATTCTTAAGGGAGGGAAAAAAAAGTATTTTCTGCATCTTGAAGCAGGATGGCATTAAATTTCCCACTTCCTTCTCGTTGTTTGGTTTAGCTGGTCCACACTCAGGTCTGACTGTGAGCTGCTTTGGGAGTTTTAGGGAGGTTAATGATTGGGTTTCATCTCCAGCCTCATGGAAAGCATCTGCAAATAATCAAGATACAGAAGACTCTCAGAGAGGGGGCAGCCTTCAGAATTTGATTTAACTAAACTTTCCTGTGAGATACATTTCTTTGTTTACATACATTCCTGCTCTGAAGGCCAACTTCCTGTCATAAAGCTGCATACCAAATTTGAGTATTTAGAAAACAGTGGGGCTCAGACCTTTATAACTCCAGACACAGACTTCAAATAACTAGTATGTTTAAAGATTGTGTTATAAATGTGGCCCCTCACTGTAGCTTTTACTGTTCAAATCCTTTTTTTCTGATATTCCCACACAATCTCTTTCACACATGTGCACATATGGAAATTAAACTTGTGTTTTGCACAAGATATCTGCCAGTGCAGACCTTTTTCAGAGACACCAAAGTGACACAGTACAAAGACTATAAAGAAATGGAAGTTATTTTCTCGAAAGTGATAAATCCCTGAGATAAGACATGGTGCTTGAGCCCATATGGTATGGATTTCAGCAATACCACTTTTTCAGATAATTTAGATGTCCTGGTTCCTCTGGATTCTTCAGTGTTCTGTTTTTCTATCAGTTAGTTTTCTACTTTTTAGATTTTCTCTATCTCTGCTTTTTCTAAATATAGCTTGATACTCTAGTATATTTCATTCTCTCTTGTCAACCAATCTTTTTTGTTAACTTTCCCAGGTGATGCTTATTTTTGGCATAGACTCTAAATACATAGTTGCATGCTTCTTTTTCTAGCCTGCTACTCTCCAAGATATAAATCTTAAGATTCATTTCTCCTCTATAGCTACACCTAATTATACTTCATTAAATCATGTCTCAACTCCCACCTGAAAATCATTCTTTCCAAGGTCATAATGACCTCTTTGTTATTAAATAAAAAAGCAATGGGAAAATTTCAACATGTGTTTATTATGCTTTCTGTAGACTTGGGATTATTGAAAGTAGCCTGCAGACTTTCTTCCTTTCTGTGGTAATATTGTTTCTTTGCTAGTTAGTAGCACAGGCTGCTTTTCATGCATCTGACTTTCAATCCTAGGTCTTTCTAGGATACCCTCTTAGCCAGCTTTTCTGTCACTGGAACAAAATATCCAACACCTGCAATTGAAAGTAAAAGTTTATTTTGACTCATGGTTGTTAGAGGATTCTGTATGTGTGGTTGGCTGGTCCCAAGGAAGAAATAGCGCCCTGGAGAGCCATGGTACAGCAAAGCTGCCAATTCTATAGCAGCCAGGAAATAGAGGGAAAAGGAGGACCCAGAGCAAGAATAAACTCTTCCATGACAGATAACTAGTGACCCACCTCTAAGCAGCCATCATTTCCTGATAGCACATTTAGCTACTGAACTCAGTGAATAAGTTTAGTGGCCCTATGATCTGATCATGTTCTAAACACAGAAGACTTTAGGAAAACTTTTTAGATCTTAACTATAGCATTCTAGCCACAATCTCCAAAGACTCCTTACTGTATCCTTATACAAAATGCATGTAGTTCATTTTTAAGAGTCACCAAAATATTAACATTTCTAGATTGCTGAAAAATTCAAGTAAAAAGTAAATCCAAGATTTAAAGTAAATTCACAATTGTGAGCCCATGTAAAAAATTTTAACAAATTTAACTGCTTCCAACATTCAATGGCACAGGGTAGCCATTTCCATTTCAAAACAGAGAAACAGGAGTAGAGGAAAGAATGGGACCAAAGCCAGTCAAAACTCAGCAGAGCACAGGTTACATCCTGTAGCTCCATGCCCAGCACCCAGGACAGGGTGAGTGAGTTATGTGCTCCAAACAGCCTAGCAAATCTTGCCCCTATTATCTTGCTCCTTGCAGCCCCTATTGTTTCTCTCCTGGGCTGACTCTGTCCTCTGCCTGCGGATTTCTTTGGCAGACATTGAAAACCAGGTATCTTCAATGTCCTGGAGTCTCTAGTGTACTTTCTGCTTCACTCTCGCAGCTTTACCCTTTCAGTGTTAAGGAGCACACTTCCCAGCCTGCCTCCTAGACCCGCTTCTGACATCATTATGGAAGACTGCCTGACCCTGCAACTCTTGCCTTGTTCTTGTCTAAAAAACTAGCACCATGTGGATGACACCAAGATCAGCTGTCAGGTCAAGCAGTTGCCTGACCTCCTAGGACTGTGGCTGCAGAGGTCTCTGAGTTCCTGGAGAGCTGAACTCTGAGAAACTTGCCTATGTGTCCTTGGAAAGGCTGGGCCCCCAGTATATGTCTTCCCATATCTTTCAAAGTTGTTTACTCTTTAATCCCCTTGGGCTTGTGATGAGTGTGGTCAAGCCATCTTTCTTACTGTCTTTATGCAAAACACTTGGTTTTTTTTTAGTGGCAATCTTTTCAGCAAACATGTTCTCCTGGGTTTAAACTTTGCAAACCCTTCTGGTATAAATGTAAGCTTTTCAAATCATTCACCTCCATTTTTTAAAATTCTGAATTTTATTGTAGATTTGGCTAATTGCAGCCAGCAGTAGTCATGTCACAGCATGAATATTAGAATGCTATGTATCGGGGAACATCCAATATTCCCAGAATCAGCTTTTAACCAGCAACTACGGTCTAATATTTTCAACTTCTCACTAATCATTTTATCTTTGGCAAAAATTTCTGCATGGCTATTTCTTCAGTCACATTTTAAATAAACAGGTATGTTGAAAACAAGGTTTAAAAATTTTTATGGGGTTATCCAAGTCATATATTAAGGAAAAAAGCCTAAAATACAAGTGTCAGCAAACAGCATCTCTTCATGGTCATCTACCATTTATATTCTTTATTTGTCTGACCTTTTTTTACATTTTGTTCCTGATGTTTCATTTTACTCTGTCATGCTTCAGTGTACTTCAAGCAATAACCATAGAAGTGAAATAAATTGATTGTGTTCAACAGAGATAGAGTAGATGGGGAAGGTAATTAAGTATAGAAGTAAATCTTCCCCAAAAGCAAAATTGATGTTTTTTTTTTTTTCTCTAAAGTGCTGAAACTTTGAAATGATATTTCACTTGAAAAAGGTGTTTGCTTACAGGAAAAAATTGACCAGCGTGCATTACACTCTTGCACTATTATACTTCTATGAGTACTGAAGTTGGACAGTGAGGTGATGAGAGATTAGTATCCTGAGAAACACTCAAATTATGAAGGAAAAAAATACATTAATCAAAACAAAATTTTAGAATGTTGCAACCCATATGAATCCTACACTATATAGTTTATGAATATACTAAAAAATATAGCAATAATTTTTGCTCCTTCTTATGAATAATTTCTATAGTACATTTGTAAATGACAGTAGCATATTCAGAAGCTAAGTTTAAAATAATGTCTGTATACCTATCCTTTTATATACAAAAAGCACAGAGAGACACGTGACTTCATAGAAACAAATTGTACACTTGAAAAGAAGAAACACAATGATACCCATTTCTATATAACTTTTATACAAAATGTTAATTTACTTCTTTTTGGTAGATTTGATGTGAAATGCTTAGAGCAATTTTATCAAAAAAGTAATACAATCTTTAAATTAATTCTAGAATTCCATGTCAATTTTTTCTAATTAAGAGTAATATAGTTGGGTTATTATCAGTATTTTAAACCATTGAAGCAAAAATTTTAGATAAATTTATCTCTCCACTATTGTTCCTCCCTTGAGTTCAGTTTTCAATGTTATTTAAATTATTTTCTCTATAAATCATATTTTCTAAAGTGATGGTTACACATTTATTATCCTAGAACATTACATTAAAGATTTATTATCCTACAACTGGAATGAATTATTAGGAATCATCTCTATTATGTGTGTCTCTCTGTGTATGTGTGTGTATGTGTGTGTGTGTATGTATGTGTGTGTGTGTCTGTGTCTGTGTGTGTATGTGTCTGTGTAGTTTTTTTGGGAGGAGGGGAAGAGATAACTATTTAAAGCTTCTTAAATTATTTAAATGATATTCTTTAATAAGTGATATTTTATATACTCATACGTCAGCGATCACAGATACATGAGAGAATATTCTCACATCTTTTGTCAAACAAAGAATTTTAGCAAAAACTTCTTTCTTATTTAGAAGTGAAATTTAAGCAGCGGCGCTGGGACACATCACTTTTGAGGTACTCAGTGGCCGTCTAGGCAGTTAGCAGAGGACCAGGATTCACACCATCTGTCTGTCATGAAACTGTTGCCTCGTGTTTCCCACCAAAGAGAAGCCGAGCAGTGTCAGCAAAATTGCTCTGAAGATTGCTCTGTAGAATGCAAACAAATGGTCCCACAGGTAAGTAAGACTCACACAATAAACCTTTACAGATTGCAAGCAACACCTTACTGGTGCTTGAATGTGAATGGGAATTCAACGTTGTTCTCTGTGGTAAAATGAGGTTTTAGTTCATTAAGTAAATGCATGGTTTAATATGTACCTTTAGAAACTGCAGAGTAGATGCCACAGTTGTGTTAATATTTGATCATCTTTAATATTTCAGCAGTCTTAATGTAAACCAATCAACAGGCACATGAAACATCGTCTCTTCTTCAGTGTTCATTAGTCTATAACTGGGTATGTTCTCAGGCAGATGTAAAGAAATACTTTGAATATCAAAATCCTCTCTCAGGCTAATACACACCCTTCATTTTCTTTTGCTGATTTCCAGTCTTTTATGACACTAGTTATAGTGTTTTTTTTGTTTGGTTTTTGATAGTCTTTCTCCTGAGTTAGACTCTAAGCCTTTTGAAGTCTGGATCCTTGCTTGTTGTGGTTTGCTCTACTTATAGTCAGGAACAATTTCATTCTGTTACAGTTTGAATATGAGATGTTCCTGGAAAGTCTTATGTGTTTGGAAAGTGAGTGGGTACAGCAGATCGTACTCCACAAATAACCTGGGTACCAGAATACGCTGTTAGTGGGTAGAGCCTCGTTGGATGTGGGTCCTGGAAGGCTGGACTCTTCCACCTGCTCCACTCTTTTTTTTCTTTCCTGAATGCCAGGCCATTCTTCCACTTCCCCTCTCTGCCATTTTATTTTTGTCTAGAGCCAGCCAACAATGCCATGAAATTATGAGCCAAAACACACGTATTCATTTATGCTGTGTGCTGTCAAGTGTTCCCGTTTGTCTCAGCAGCAGGAAGGTGGGACTAACACACACCTTCTGAAACTGAAAGGACCCAGTAACTACCAGTTGAATGAAGTGAATGCTTTTTCACTATCATTCCACAAAAGGAAGAAGAGATCACTGACTCAACCCTTGGCCTTGACCATATTAAGGACTTTACTGTTGCTATGAGCATGTTCTATTTTGAATTGTAAAAAATAAAATCCAGAATAGGAAAATCCAGTAGAGAAAGCTCAGTGGTTGCCTAGATTTACGAGGCAGGGATTGGGAGGTGATAACTAGTAGGTGGAGTGTTTTTTTTGCGGAAATCAAAAATGAAGTGTGTGGCTACAGCTGTACGACTGTCACTATGCTAAAATCGACATGTACTTTAAGTTGTAAGTTGTACACAAATTTTAGTTTAGAAAGTTGTGATTTAAAAACATGTTTAAGCATGCAGGGCCATGAAAACAAATGCCCATTAAGTACATAAAAATATTAAACTAAAGAATCCTTTATAAAAATATATATGTTCTTGTAGTGGGAATATAGACAACTTACCTACCATGCATGAAGCCCTGGGACAGATCCTCAGCCCAGAAACAAATATATTTTCTTATTATGAAACACAACAGAAAACAAAGCTTTTCTTTACCATGGAAAATATTGTTAACACTAAAAAGTGTATTTTTACAATTTCGGATGTTAGCAGTGATTTTCCAGAATCTGTCCTGATACTGCTTTTTTACATAAACAAATAAAAAGTACAACAGAGAAATGGCATAGTTTCATCACATGTACAAAATAATGAAATTATTGACACATTATTATTCTAGGTATACATAATTTGACTCCTCTGTGGTCCCTATTGTGAGGGTTTGTAAAATGACCAGCTAAGGTAATGGAAAAACTGTGCATCTATGGAGTATACAACCATTAGCAGAGTGCTTTAGACACTAAACTCTCATTTCCATTGTTTAGTTCAAGGCTGATCCCAGCAGACCATAGCAACAAGGATCTGGGGTCTGTTTCTTTTCCCACACAGTGACCTTCATAGCTCATCATTACACTCTGCTTTTCCATGAGACTACCTCTTGGAAATTCCACAACTTTCTAGTTGTACAGCTAATGTAAACTCTAAATTATACCCAAATCCTTAGTATAAGCATATGTCCAAGACCATTTCCTAATATAGAAAAGATATGTGTCCTGTTTCAATTTTATCCTGATTCATTTCGGTGTTTAATCACCCTAGAACTTCAGTTCAGTGTGGGCAGCTATCAAATATTTATGTAGGGATATAAATAAAATTTACTTCTGTCAAAAATTACTTCTGTCTTGTTTTATAAATCAGTTGCTGCTGCTACTACTGCCTCCTCTATCATCAGCTTTCATTTTTCTTACTTGATTTCAATCATATTCTTGATTTTAGAATTGATCTTATACACAGAGCAAGTGTTTTCATAATTATTAGTTCATTTAATTTATTCGCATGCTACTTTGTTAAAATCATTACTTCAAGCAAGACTTTAGTTGTTGCCTAAAAATTATCATAAAACTTAATGTTAAATAATCTTGAAAATTAAATATACTTATTTTCTGGGAAATCACATATATACAAAAATTGCACACACAAATATAAATATATATATATATGTGCACATATGTACATATGATGAAATATATATAAACATTTAACATTATAAATGTATACTTAATGTTAAAGTTTGCATATTTATACATATTATTTTGAAAGAGAAGAGGGAAAGTCTGTGGAAAACAGATATCATTTAAAGTCACCATAGTTAGTATGGTATGAAAGGCATGCATATTATACAATTTGTTTATGATAGAATTGTGGGGGAGGACCAGCGGTGGCTGAAAAGATAAGAAGTATGAAATATAAATGACCTTTATTTTGAGAATGCGGGGAGAGACACCCTGATCCCCCGGGCGTGGCATCTCCAACCCAGGGTCAGCGATCTCTCCATGAAACACGTGGAGTGAGGCACATAAGTAGCCTGGGTTTTGGGTGGAACCTAAACAGGGCATTAGGGATGCACAGGTAGCCCATTGGTCCTAGGTTTGGCACCATATGTAAATTTCCAGGGGCGGGAAGATGGCGTCACAGGTAAATTCCTAGGGGCAGGGGAGATAGGAGCTTCCTGGTTGCCTTTGAGGCTTTCCTGGCTACAGAGTCCTGTCTGGGCCCAAACCCTTTCAGTTCATATGTGTTACTTTTGAAAACAAGGTTACAGTGCTCCATTTCAAAGTAGTCCCAGTGAATCTAGAAATAAAATTAAATAAATATACTGAATAGAGAAATCTAAAGTAGTATGACACAAGTAATGTAAGTCATTAGCTGAGGACTACTAGAGTTTCATGGAACGTGATCAATGATACTGAATTTCAGCTTCAGTAGAATGATAACTTCAGGGCTGTTGAGTGACTTGTGCTCTATTCTGACACAAACTCTGAGCAGATCATGGTCAACAGATTTTAACCAGGGATTTTGGTGCAATATATTTATTTGTCAAAAAACTTTGTTACCAATGAAAATGTTAAAAAAACAAAAAACAAAAAAAACAATGTGAAGACAGAGAGGATGAACAGAGCATATTTATCAAAGGAATTTTAGTTTTTATTTTTATCTTTACTGTGATTCTTTGCAAAGTCACTGTTTTAAAAAGTAAATATAATAAAAGGTCTGAAGTTTTAGTGCATATCTAGTCCATATATATATACATATATATATATATGTATATATATATATATATATACATATATATATATATGTATATATATATATATATATATATATATATGTATATTGCTCTCAGAAACACCATAATTTTGTATCTGAAGATCATGTGATTACTTTTGGATAACATTATTCTATTTACTTAAGGAAAGAGGCAAAGAAATTTAATATTTTTAAATTAGTGACTATTACAATTAGTGACTATTATTAGTGACTATTACAAGTTAATATATTTCTTAAATTTAAATCTCACAAAGCTCAATATAGTATAATCTTGCAAGAAAAAATCATTAATTTTAGTAACCAAATTTTTATTTACAAGGCTATAGAATTTTTTCAGAAAATCCTCTTCTTCAT
The DNA here is from genome assembly GCF_034190915.1 of Cavia porcellus. Lineage (NCBI taxonomy): Eukaryota > Metazoa > Chordata > Mammalia > Rodentia > Caviidae > Cavia > Cavia porcellus. The sequence continues at coordinate 33,085,193 of NW_026947497.1, forward strand.
GGTTCTTTTGTATCCATTTTACTCTACTCTCGTTTCTCTTACTTCACAAGAACAGCACATATCATGATGAAACTGACACTTATTACACTCATTTATGAGACTAAAATTGTCCATAAATATAAATCCAGATGATGTGCTACTCTGGTTAATGGTGCTATAGTCTATTTTTTGTCTGAATTTGTCGTTTTAATCTAAAAATAAACTTATAATCTTTCTAGTTACTTTTTAACACTCACTAAATCTTTAGAAATCTGAGCAAAACTCTTCACCCTACCTGAAATTGAAGAAGCTCTACTGGAAATTTACGACAAGCCACCATTCTATTCTTTATCTGAGCTGGGATATCTTTATCTGGGGTTTCTTCTAATTCTTTTAGAAGTCACTTAATATTCTACAACAGGGAAAACAAAACACCTTTTGCAAATGTTGTGTGAATAAATGCTGTTATGAATGAGAACAGATGTAAAATATGGTGAGTATTAGATGGTCCAAAGCATCTTAATTTTATTTGAAAGTACAGCCTAAACATTCTGTTTCTAAACTGGTCATGGCACACATGACTGAAATCCCATACTCTGATAGGCTGATGCAGGAAGATCCTAAGTTTGAACCCAACCTGGGCAACTTAGGAATTTAGGGAGGCTATTTCAAAAATGTTATAAATTGTGAGCACTAATCCTGATGTCAACATCATGCAATTAAGAAACATCTAATGTATTAGTAAAGTATGCTCCTGGGAATAGGTAAGATGGTCATGAATATATGTGGTCCTTGTTCTGTTCTTCTCTGGCACGGTTCCCCTTCTCTCTTCCTTAGTCACCATAAAGTCCACATCTTTGAATCACAATCCCTTTCTACCATGATGTTCCTGCCTTGGAGCCAGGTGACCATGAACTGAATTCCCCTAAACCATTAACTAAACTAGACATCTTCCTTTAAATTGTGCATGTTGTATATTGCGTTGCATTAGTGGAAAAGCCAATTAAAACATATGTGCATTTATATACACATACATAAATAATGTATTTCTTCCAAATTTAACTAAATGAATTATTGCTAACCTTGGTTTTCTTATTTGTTGTTGTTTTAATTTGAAACTATGAAATAGCCACCTATGAATTAAGCAACATTCAAGTGCTGGGCCCACTGTTTACTAAATGTGTCATCTTTACTTGTCTTTCATTCTCTTTGACTTTCAATTTCCTAGAATATAAATGGGGAAAATTAACAAGTTCCTCAGTGTTATTTTAAATAATGACTGAAATGACACATGCCTAGTTATTGAAAGAGTACCTGAAAGAGTACTATCAGTGCTTCATAAGTTGTAATAAGTACAACAAGCTGTACCAATAGGCTGCCTTAAAATTGCCTGGTGTGTGGCAGACTGGTTAACTCCTATCATCCCTGCACAATACCATTTCCTCACTAGCAGATTTCGGACCCAAAGCCACATGTGAAACTGTCCTATCTTTCCTCATTTCCTCAATTTCTACATCATTTTCCCATTGCAATTTCGCTCTATTCCTTTAATGTGGAAGCTTGCTTTTGCCCTTAAGTATCTGCACTTGCTTTCCTGATTTCTTAGAATGCTTTTCTATAAAATTTAGATTTTGTTGAAACTTCCTGTCCTACGTATTACTTATGAACATTTAAATACTTCATTGTTTCATCTTTTCATGATAATTCTGACTAGTTAAAAGTCTTACACATCTTTATTTGTTGTTTATCTTCTCTGTAACAATGGAAGATACATGGAAGTCCGATATGATGTATGCAGATGTATACAAATATATATATATGGCAAGCAGGGTCAGGAATCCGTGCAGTCACCAACACTCTCTTATAGAGTAGGATCCTGTATTTGCTCAGACTTAGAAAACTACACAGCAGGGCAGCCTCTCACATTGGTTTACTGTTTTCTAGAGTCTCAGTATGTAAGACTCACTTAGAAATCAAAAATACTGCAAGGCATGTAGCACTCAGCTCTTAGGTTTTCAATACGTTTCTCAAATAAAGGAAACCAGGGCTATTTGTAGACACAGCTGAGTTTAGGGTCAAGGCTGACCTAGACATCTCATATTGCCCCAACATAAAGGAGTGCTCTAATAAGAAATGAGCAAACAGCTCCCCAATGACAAGAAAAGGTCAGAAAAATACAGCTTCCAAGTGCAATAGTTTTCAGTGGACAAAGAGCAACTTATGTGACAAAATGAAGTGATAATAAATTATTATCCAAAATGTAAAATAAATTATTATGAATCTATACTAAGGAAATAATTGATATAGATAAATAGAAGAAAATAGTGAAAACTTCCCTGCAGAATTCCAAATAATTTATGTAGATATTCTACTCTTAAGAAGGAACAGAAGTTTCATTCCTTAAGTGGAAGATACTTGTACTGACTTCCAACTAGAGAGTACACTGTAGAACAGAGATGAAGGAGTAACTTTTTGATGGGCAAATTTGATAAACATCTGATGAGATGATCAAGATTGACATAGACAGTGATGAGTCACATTGTAGTGTACACTCTTGATGTCATGTGATACAGGTAGCACTTTTACCCCAAAACTCTTCCTCCAGTCTGACCTGAGAAAAAACCTAAGATAAATTCTAACTGAAGGACATTGCCGGTGCTCCTCAACGCTACCAAGGTTATCAAAAAAGAAAAGTCCTAAGAAACCTCTTATTTAAAAGGAGCCAAAAACGGCAAGCTAATTGCAAACATAGTGACAGTCTGGATCCAATCCTGGAACAGAAAAAGACTGTGGATAAAAGCTAAGTAAATGGAACTAAAATACAGACTGTGGCTCATAATGAATCAACTGTCTTTACTTGTTACGCCATACTAATGTAAATTTTAAACAATAAAGGAACCTGAGTGTGGTGTGTATGAGAACTTTGCACTGTCAACAATATTTTTGTGCATGCAGTGCTATTCTAAAATAAAAGGTTAATTTAAAAAATAAAAGAAAAAATCAACAGAGTATTCTATTCTTGACTTTATACATAACGGATGAGTATATTGAATGTAAGGAATTAAACATACATCAAAAGCAGTTAATGTTCTACAAATGAGTGTATCAACTTGTGCTCATAGTTTAGGTATGCATATCCCTGATACACAAATAAAGGAGTTAATGAAAAGGCAATGTTTTTTTTTTTTTTTCTATCCTATTAATTGCAAAAACTAATTCTTAGTCTTGCATGTGTGCATGTGTGTGTGATAATGTGAGGTGAGGGAAAATAAAGAAATATAAAAAAATAGGGCTATTAGTTTCAAATAAACAGTGGAAAATTTTAAATCATTATATTTTATCTAAACTTCAAATAAAATACTAGCAGTATAGTTTTTGGTGATTCCTTCCATCATAAAAATACAAATGACGTTACCTCGTTCCTTTCAATATCATTGTGCAGATTAAAAGGGAGAAATAAAATGCATCTTTTTTATATTAAGGAAAACTCTTTTAAAATTCAGCTTGCCACTACCATTGTTTAAGTTAGGCATTTCTAAGCCTGAATTGACTCGTCAGTTTCCTTTAGGATGCCTATTTTTAGTCTAACCAGATATTTATATAACATTTACTCAAGGAAACTCTTTACGCATGTCTATTTCCTGAATACTGGATAGAAAGGTGAAAAAAAAAACTCAGAAAAAATATTAAAGAGCAGGAAATTATCTAACACAAAAGCTATCACGTCTAAAATACAAAGACATTTGTCAAAACAGGTAAAATATCAAAAAGATACTATATCTTTGTAAGATTCACTGAAATTGATATTCTATATCACTAGTGATAATATTGATTTTTTTTTTTTTGAAAAACACAAGACACCTTCCATTCCACTTGGATCAAGCAATCTCACATCTGTAAAGATATACAAAATATTAAAAGAGAAAAAAAACTATGTCTGAAAATGAAACGTTAATATGATATATATTTTCTTAAAGTCAGAAAGATATAAAATATCTCAGAATAAGAAACTAATTAAAAAGATCATATTTTTAGTGATTTATGCAGTCATTAAAATACTTGCAAAGAATGTAAAAGACAGTGAGTCAAGAAAATACCAGTATGAAAAACTGGGTGCTCAAAAAAAAATGACAATACCTATTATTCTAAACTGTTTTCCAAAGATCTATTGATCCAATCAATTGATCTATATATTATTGATAACTATTTTTCAAACTGCAATACATCTATTATACAGTGTAAGTTATTAGTCCTAATGTAAGTTTTTCAACTTGGTGAAAGTATGGAACGCCATATAATCTTAAATGGAATTTTTAAAAAATTGATCCCAGGATATGCTAGGCCTCCCCAAATTGACTATTCTTTAAAGCACCTTTAAATCATTGTTAAGGAAGTAATGGTTAACTTTCATTGCACTATTAAAAGAGCCGGAAACTCTATCAGTCCTGCTCACTGAATTAATTTTGAGGAATTCAAACAACTAGTAATCGGCTGAGTTGGACTGAAACAAAAAATGTCTTAAATGCTTTTGTCTTCAGGTTCTACTAAGCTAGCTCTGGAGAAGACTAGATTAAATTGCTCTGTGTTGGGAGGTTTTAAGACATTTGATGGTTCTCAACACATACCCTTTATCACTAAGTCAATAACGCATAATTAGTGTGGTGGCTGTGGTCTTTATTTTCTGGTTTTGTACAGCCATCTCTCAGAATTTGTAATGTTTTCCTTCCCGAACCCACTAAAGATGTAAAACTTGTGAATACCATAGTGCCTCACGTACAATAGTGTAATGTTTGCATAGAATCTGTCCACACTCTCCTGTGTACTTTTAAATCATCTCTAGGTAACTTTTACTGTCTAATATAATGTAAATGCTTGGTAAATTTGTATTGTTTAGGAAATAATGGCAGGGAATATGTCAGTACACGTTACCACAAAGATAATTTTTGTTGTCCTTTTTTGGTACGGGGAATTGAACTCAAGGTCTCACACACATTAGCACGTGCTCTGCCACTGAGCTACATTCTAGTCCCTAAAAATTATTTTTAAAGGAATATTTTTGACCCACAGTTGGTTGAACCTGTGGTTGCAGAGCCATTGGGTATACAAAGACAACTACTCAAAAATATGCTACCTCCCTCGATAAAGGGGATTTTTCAGATGGAAAGGAGATTGCTGTTCAATGATTTAAAGATGACACTGAACTGTCAGTTGGTCCCAGTGTAATCACATGTGGCTTTACAAGGGGGACTGGTTCGTGTAGCTTTTGACATACATTAATTATTACGATAGGAGTTGGAAGGAGATAATAGCGTATGCTAGAAATCTCCATTTGTTTTTACAAACCCACTTGCAACTACGCTTCACATCAGGGAAAAAGAATGGCAAAGAAGACAGAAGACTCAATAAAAGAGTTGTGCCTGAGTTACTACATGTGAAAGACTGGCTGTGGCCAAGACGAGGAACGCCATGAGCCGAGGAACACAGGCAGGTCTACAAACCCTCACAGCAGCCTCCAGCTGCAGGGAGCTGAACTGCACAATAATCTGCATATATCGAAAAGGGATTCTCACTAAGTATCCAGAAGGAACCCAGCTCTGCTGACTCCTAGATTTTCACCTTGAGACTAAGCAGAGGGATTAGCTCAACCCATCTGACTCCTGAACCTGAGTTCTCAAGCCTGTAGAGCCTCCAGTGTCCTGTGGAAAATTGGAAATAGCAAGTTTGTGTTGCGTTTAGCCATTAAATTTGTAAGAAATTAACCTAATAAAGTAATACACTAATAGACTCATGGTGTGCCTCAATGAATACTACTGTCTCAAGATAACGCTCTCCATAAATTAAAGAACCATTTATTAACAGAAACATGCAAAACACACATTGTCTTCTACAAATTAAAACTGAATTGGAATTAAACTGAATTGGATTAAAAATTATTTTAATTCTTTTTACAGTCATCTTTTAAGTTAGGTTTTAATGCTTTGCCTTTTTGATTTAAAAACATATGTTGGAGAAAATGTTATATAAAAATTACTACTGAATTCAGTTTTTTTTTTCTTTCTTTCTAGTGCTGTGGATGGAACCCAGGGCCTCTGCATTGAGCCATATCTCCAGGTTTTCTTGCGATAGCATCTCATTAAGTTGCTAAATTGTCTAGGATGGTCCCTGAATTCACTTTTAAAACTTTGAAAAAGCTACTCTTTTTCTCTTCATTAAATTTCCACTTGATTTGTATTTGTTGTATAACTACATAATATAGAAAGTACTCTATTTTCTTCTGTGAAACTTCTATGTAGTAAAAATGTACAAATTAATTACTTTTGATGATTGTCCTCCTCCTCCTCCTTCTCCTCCTCCTCCTCCTCCTCCTTGTACTCCTCTTCCTCCATCTCTTCCTCCTTCTTTGAATGCCAGGAATATAAGAACTAATTCAAAATTAAAATATAAATGTATGATAATTTTGTTTTAAAAAGAAGACCAATCATAGAGGTTAGTATTAGTATATTCTATATTTCCCCTTATTGATTTTTCAGGTACAAACATCTCATGTTCTGGCTTCTAGTTATATAAATTATTATTTATGCATCTTGATGGCTTTATATCATAAAATGCTTCAAATTGTTGTGGCTTTGAGTGCAAATGAATAAGAAATAAATGTGCATTTCAGACAATTTATTCTGGCATATTTTATTTCAGAGATTTCTAAGAATTAGTCATGTACAAATTTTTATATCAATGCTTAAGAAGACTATGGAAACATCAGGATTCTTGTTTCCCTGTTTTATTCACTTTTTCTTTCATTAAAACTGCAGGTGCAATTTTTCCAAAGTACATTTCCTTAACAAGTTCTGTTTAATGTACGTACTGTTGTTTAAAGCATGAAAATTATTTCAGGGGAAAATAAACTCATGGCACTTCGAGCAAGTTTTCTCTTGAGTATTTTTTCACAGAATATTTGTCATTATTATCTCCATTGGGTCCAAAAGTACATCCTCACTCATATGGACACACATACATACACACACACACAAACCTGAAAAAAAAAGCAAAAGAAAAATTCACCTGTGAGCTCCCAAGTGCCAAATCCTAGTGTTCGAATGTGGCTTTTTTTAGAAATCGGGCCTTTGACAATTGGATCTCAAAATGGTGTCATCCTGGTTTTAGGGGAGTTCTAAATCCTAATAAACACTGGATTCACTAACATGAAGGGGGAAAAAGCATAACAAGATGGAGATAGAGATCAGGGTTATGTTCCACCAGCCAAGTACCTTTGGGGCCATTAGAAGTTGGGAAAGGTGAAGATGGATTCTTTCCTAGCATTCTCAAAGGGAGCATTGCTGTACTGACACCTGCCCTCTGGATGTTTAGTTTCCAGAACTCTGAATAAATTTGTGAAGCTGAATCCAGCAAATTTGTAGAATTTGGTTACAACCACCAAAGAAAATTAAAATACTGCTTGATACCCTTTACTTACATTGTGCTGCATACTTCATTTAGGCACTTTGGGTATTATCATGGTCAGAGTCACTTCTCCATTGTTGTCCAAAACAGAAAATCAAGAAATACATAAAAATAGGAGGGATAACAGATGCTCAATAACAAGAAAAATGTCTAAGAAGAAGAAGAACAGGAAGAGATGAAAGAAGAAAAACAAATAGCAATCAAAATATAAAATTTAGACTGTGAAGAGGCCCATAGATGTCTCATAGATATTTAGTTACAAGCTTCTGCTTAATTACAGAATCAAGATTTTTTTTTTTTACTTTAGCAACTGAATCCAGGTGAAAGGAATTATCCCTTTCTATTTATAAAATTAAAAGACTTCTAAAGCACAGATGTTGAACAGACTGTGTTTTTACTTTACTGCCTCAATCCCCTTTCACTGGAATGAACAAATATGCTCCTTCTCTTCAAATTAACTGGTGTGGAATTGTACCTGTGATCCAACTGTCTCATTCACCTTGACTTAAAGAACTGGGTCATAATTTTGTTAGTGGAGGGAAATTCTCATATCAAGTTTTCTGAGCCTTACACCAGCCAAAGTGCTTTTAATTATGGTCTTAAAGCTCAATTAAAAGCATAATTATCCCATCTCTTCTTTTTCTCAGAAGTATCTTCATTATCAAAGATAGCTTTAGGCCTGTAGGGCAGTGGTTAAGACTAGATTTTCCCAACCTGGAGAATTCCAGGTTGAGTTCCAGCACATTTTCATATATTAAATGAAACAATCCATTCTGATTTTGGCTCAGGAAAAAGTTAATTCCTGTTAATGGATTTTGTATTCTAGGGGAAATTCCCCTTAAAAGCATCCCTGGTGTGGCAATTGGAGCTGGCCTGAAGACAGGAATTTCTTAGAATAAAAAGCTTCCTTAGTGTATGTTAAGGAAATGTTTAAACACAGCCATTGATTCCACTTTCAAATACTTAAAAGAGATCAAAGTTACAAAAAACAACTATTCTCAAAGTTTAATAATATTGAATTCAATTTCCCCATGCTAGGAATTATTAACACAAAATATTAGAATAAAGTTTGTTCCAATGTTCTCTGACCCCACTCTCAATTTCCCATATTGGCTCTCTGTATGTACACAAAAATTTTTCCAGAATATTCCTAAAGCCCCTTTTGTCCAACAAATTGCCTGCAGAAAGTTGTGCGTTTCCTAATTTGGAAAGGAAAACATGCTATGAATAAGCAAAAACAGATTCAGATACATACTTTCAGAAGAAGCCTGGAAAACAGATTTCTGTGAAAGTTGACTCATGTACCAAGATGCTCCTGTAGCTGGTTTCTAAGAAGGATCATAGACTGCCGGCGTCAACTCTGAGAATCTGAGGATAAAACACAGCTAAGATTCTAACAACATCCCATAGGATCTGGAGAACTGATTGGTCTGAATCATGGCCAAGTACTCTAGTGCACATGCAAAACCACATGTGGTGACCTATATAATAATAAAATTTTAACAAAGGTTTATAAATATGATAGTTTCCAACACTAATGAGGTGGGGTGGAGTGTTTCCAGCACATTTTGTTTTTTACATTGTGCTGTTCTTTATAGTTCACATCTACATCATATTTAGTGACATATGTGCATATGCGCAAACACACAATCAGAATAGGAAATGATATTCTATAATAAAGATACTTTTCTTGTAAAATCATTAACATTTTACCTCAACGTTTTTCATCAATTATTATTGTGAATATTATGTTTTCAAATGTACCATAATACTTACTAGGTTTATGTGTAAACTGATCAGTGTATTTTGTTTATTTGTTTGTTTGTTTGTTTTGAGACGGATCTTGATATGTAGGTAAGGCTGGCCTCGAACTCACTGTGCATGTAGCCCAGCCTCAGACTCATGGCGATCCTTCTTCCTCAGCCTCCTGAGTGCTGAGATTAATGTATTTACCACCACATGTAGCGATCAGCTTTATTTTGTACTCGGGAAGAATAAAGAAAGTATGTATCAGTTGGGTAAAAAATAGTTTTGAAGTAGATGCTGCATTTGCCACTGACAATAACATCAAGTTTTTCATATGCTGCCAAAAAAGTCATCCTTTGCATCTTTAATCACATTTAAATCACATGCTGCATTGTTAACATTATTTGAAAACGACTGCCGTTTAATGCCATAAAAATTTGTATAGCTGTAAAAATTAAAAGATGCACAGGCCATGCATTGGTATTTTACTAAATTTTAAAAATGAGAGAGTGCTACACAAATAATTATGTGATTTGGCTACTCTTAGTAGGATGAAGGTGTGTCAGAATCAAATGATAAGCATCAAAGTCTACAGACTAGACAGCTCCGAGATTTAAAGACAGAGCTCTTCTGTTATCAAAGACAAAAACAGTCATCCTCTCCTCATTTCCAAGAATGTGAGCATAACTATTCTTTGCTTTGTATTGAGACCCAATGATGACACAGAAATATTCATAAATTACAGCTACTGTAGATGTTCCACTCTCGTTCCAATGACTGCCTTAATAATTAGGGGAAGAAACAAGATGCAAACGACTTCTTTTTCCCATTTCCCTTTGATTGATAACTACTGTCCCAAAAAGGAGACAAAGAAGTCTTTCCTTGAAATGTATCACAAATGGGATACAAAAAGCTTTACAACAAGAAGTATAAAAGAATATTGGGATAGTTAAAAAAAAAATCTTTCCTCAGGATCTTGACTGCCTGCTAAAATTTTCATTGATCTAATTGAGAGACCTCAAAGCATGAATTTGAAAATAGCAATAATACATGTGCAAGTCACTCCATTTATCAACCATTTATTGATATTCGACAGATATTTATGATTTCTAAGTGAAGCACTCTTGTTTATTTGGATTTTGATTTATAATTTGAAATAATCTTCCCAGAAGAATATTAAATATTGAGCTTGGCATATTGGTTGAAGTTGAATCAACATCCGTGACTGAAACACACCAATATGAAATACTGGGTGCTTTTCTGTCAATCTGGAATAATTCTGACAGTGAATTTTAAGTAGAACATTAACGTTCACATTTCTCTTACATGATGAAAGATTCAGTTGATTACTGAAGGACCTTTAAAATTTTCTACACTGCATTTGGGTTTATAGATCGTAGGTTGTGAAACTGAAAGAACCATAGTTACTATTTAGGTTTAGAATCCCTAAAAGTTTAAAGAGCTTAAGTGACTGTTAACCTATAATGTGGAATTTATATTAAGCAAGAAGCGCTTAAGTTATGAAAGCAATAGAAAATAAAATATATCAAAGCAATATGCAGAAAACATTTGCACGTTTGTGAATGACATCATGCCTAGTTCTTTCAAATGAACTAGTACTCTAGATACTCAAGAATTTGAGAAGTCTGTTTCATTGGAATGCCAGAAAGGGGTGTAACTGGATAAGTGAAGCATTATTAAATATAATTCCTCCAATAGGTAAGTGCCATTTGGACAATTAACTTTCTGTTCTGTCAGTAGTGAAAAGTCAATGAAATATTTTAAGAGAACTTAAAGAATAGGATTTGGTAAATAGTCATTCATCCAGTCTAATAAATGTTTTATAAAAGCAAGTATATTAATATATTCAATTATGGTGACTGAAACTGTACAAATGGGAAAAGCCCAGACCCCATATAAATAGGAATTCATTTGCCTTCTAGTAGTTTAGTTTTACTTCCTGGTCTCCAAATTAATAGGAACTGGAATGTGTCTGGAAAGAAAGTCTGTTTATTACATTTCTCCCTTATAAACCTAAGCAAAGCAAACAAATCACAATTAACATTATGAGCATTTTTAAATGGCGACCATTAACCACTTTTTCTATACTATATAATTATAGCTACATTTTATGTTCCTGATTTTCTAGTACTTTTTTTCAGAACAAGCATATTTGTTTAAAATAATAAATACTTTTAAGGCATGGGAATTACAGGACTTCTAACTTTTTATTAGCACATTATTTGTTCTTATTCATACTAGTTTTTCTTCTATTTATGGTGGGCTTTCCATATTTACTGTAGCTTGTAATTATCCTTTAGTATATATAAGTACTTTATTTAATAAGAGGATGCATTTTATCTTCCTTGTGTTACCGAAAAAGCTGATGCATATTTCTGAATGGGACAAATGGTTATATTCCAACTTAAAAAAGCATACTCAACTGAGATGCCTGATATATTAATGTTGGTGAATGTTTCAATGCTAGTGAAGGTCTCCTTAATGGCAGTACCTACATGTTACAAATTAGTATCAGCAATATAAATGTGCCTAAATCATATCATTTTTTAAAAAAGTTAAAAATTCAAATTAACTGAGAAAACCTAACTGCTAAAACCCTTTGAATTCAAGTTAATAATATGAAAAATGTGCTTCTCAACCACAGATTGCTACTAAAAAGGTCAATTCAACATTTGTATTTGTTATCTCTAGTTTGAAATGATATATTTAAGAGACAACCTATGATTTTGATAAAGGTCATTGGAGTCAGAAATGTCAAGTTCCATTAGTCTTATTCCACTGATACAAAAGTTACCTACTTTAGGCCAAGGATACACCTCAGGGGACAGCATCTGCCTGGCATGCACAAGGTCCTGAGTTCAAAATTACCTACATGCCTATATGTTTCATGAGACATTTCTTGAGTTCCTTGTTAAATATTCTTTTTAAATTCTATATTTCTTGAAAACTGTTTTCATCCAGGAAATGAACTTTTTAAAGCTATCATATTGCATATTTAAAATTAAAAATTTTCCTATCCTACCAGCAGAGACATTCTCTTATGATTCAAACTGCTTTACAGGTATATTTCACAGTAACTAGAAGGTTAAAAGTTAGAAGACCAAATGTATGCATGCACCACAGGATTCCTCAAATTTTTATAAGGAATTCATTTTTTTTTTTTTTTTTGAGACAAGAACTTACATGGAAAGCTGAACATTTGTGCATACGGTCACAGTGGAGTCAGAGTAATTGGGACCAGCTGTTACACTTTGTAGTTTCTGAAAGCCTGTGTATTGCCTCCTAGCTACATTGACTTTGTGCAAGTCTTAATAAAAGAAATTAAAGAATGTGCAAGCCTGAGTGACTTTCACATCCTTCTTCAGAAGAGCTTTAATTCAGATCAGACAGTAGAGGCATGGCTTTTCTGTTGCCATTTGCCTATAAACGACATTCAGCTGAAATAATGATTTTTTGTCATTATTTAGTGACTAGCAAAATTTAATCATATCCTTGCTCCATTTAATTGCATCTTTTTATTGTATAGCACCTTAGCAATGATATGAGTTCAAGATTTGTAAGCATATGCATACCCTCTGGGCACCTCGCAACTCACTTTCCTTATCCTTGTATAAAATATTTTCTAGTATAATTAATAAAACAGTGTATATTACATCAGACAAAACATTTTGTTTTATAGAACACTAACATTCAAAATTTCTTCTCTGTCAAAAGTTCAGTCTTCCATCAGTGTTTGGTTACAATTTTTAAAAATGAATTCAGAAGATTTGGGGAAATTGACCATTACAGTCATTTCTAATATCACTGAGTACCCACAGTGGTAGACAGAATAATGACCCCCAAGATATCTACAGATTACTCCCTCAAACTTGTGAATATGCTCTCTTATATGTCAAAAAGAATCTTGTGGATATAATTTAATTTAAAGTGGTCAAAATGTGGGATTAGTCTGGATTTTCCAGCATAGCTATTGCAATCACAAAAGAAAGGCAATGTCAGTTAGGGAAATACAAGATTCCCATATTTCTGTCTCTGCAAATAGAGAAAGACTCCCTGATTCAAGAACCCAGCCAGGTTTGGCTGTTAGAAAAGGCAAAAGGCAAAGAAGTAAACCCCCTCCCGGCCCCCCGCAGAAAGACATTCTACCAGCATCTTGCTTTCAGCCTACGAAGACTCGCTTCAAATTTCTAACCTTAGAGAATTAAGACAAATTTGCATTGCCTGAAACCATTGGGTTTTTTTAAACTAATATTTAATGTTTTCATAAACTTTTTAGTGATAATAATATTAGTATTCTGTGATTACTTTGTGTGATATGATGATTTGAAAATAAGTTTTCAGTGTGTCCCTGAGAAATAGACTTTTTGGTATGAAAAGAAAGACAAATAGATGTCACTGGAAAAAGATGGAATAACAGATCCCAGTCTAGATTTTTAATTTTTAAATTATAAGAATAGTTTCCCCGAGTTTTGTTTCTGATGCTAAAAAAGAATAGTTTCATGAAGTATTTATCTATCTGTGTCTACTTATACTTTTATTTATATAACTATACATATGTTCCCTTGCTGGTCCACTAAAAATGTGTTGACAAAACGTCCAATGTGATAACAATATGTATCTCTTGCACTCAGTTCAAATACAGTAAAATAGTATTTCCTACTAAAACAAAACAATTTCCCAGAAAACATGCCCAGTTCCAGGTTTGGGAGAAGATGTGTTTATTATGAGTCACTTTTCTCAGTTGATATAAAGTGGTGTCAAGGGGACTACAGGACATCAAGAGCATTCCCCTAATGATTGGAAAAACTGAGCTTCAATTCTGATGAGAAATTCAAGGGATTTATATACGTGAGTATATATAGATTCATTAGTTCATAATTTTATTTAAAAAGAGCAAGTCATAGAGATGGCGATGTAGCTCAGTGGTAGAGTGAAAAAGCAAACATCCTTGCTACTTTCCCAGGTGAACCAATGGGCAACCAAAAGTTGACTTCAATGTGTCTCTTCATAATAACATTCTAGATATTAGAACATCATTATTTTGCAACCTTCAATGAACTATGTAATGTAAATTTTAACATTAATGGACTAACATCACAAAAATGTGGACAAGTGAGCATTATATGCCTTTTACAGGTTGTGCCAACATTGTACATAATATGTGAAGGGATCTAAGTCTCCAGATATAGTAAAAATTCTGCAGGAAGAGTAGAGGAAGTTGACATGATGAATTGGACTGTGGTATTCAATCGACAAAGTCTAACTTTCTCAACATACAACTCATCAGGAAAAAAAAAATTTGGAGGTACTACTTATAAACCAAGAAATATTATTATTGTTATAATTTATTCATTGATAAACTAAAAACAAACCCTAAGTTGTTTAACTCCTAATATGTCATCAATGCTATATTAAATTTTTTAGTTGTATTTTCTTTTCATAGAACTATCTTTTGACTTCAGCACATGTTTTAAATCAGATTAAAAGCATAAAAACAGATACACAAAGCTCATACATTTGATCAACACCAAAAAGTTTATAGTCCATAGTACTCCAGAATATATAAAATGGAACAAAGACTAAGTTTTAATATATATTTAATACTATCCTATATATTCTACAAATATGATTCTTTTCATTAAGAAATGGAAAATATAATGGAGGGCTATAGAAACAAAAACAAGGTGTTATAATTTATAATTAAATACTCATATTTGATGTAAAGCATTTTTTATCTCATAAACACAGCACAAGGATTTGAATACTTTGTTAGTGAGATCATTTGGTATACCACCGAGTGACATAAAGCCTCAAGAATGAGAATTCATGAGATTGCTAGATACAAACGAAAGCAAGGGAAGCCCAGGCAGCGGGAGGCCTGTGCGAGGACACAGAGGCCAGTATGCTCTGGGAAAGGGCATGTGTTTGAAGTGGTTCAGAGTAGGGCTCAGCAGCAGCCGAGTTGCTGTGTACAACAAAGTATCTACATTGTACAAGGCTCTATGGTTGAGAAGGGCATTAATAATACTGTAATCATTATCTTTAAGCTAGTTACTGAGTATAAGACATAGACAAAAGAGACACTTAAGAAAAGGAAACAAACAGATGACAAAATTTTCTCTTCAGCGAACTAAGAAATACTTGTAGTATAAAGGACACCAATTAGCATATATTGAAATATTTTTAAAACAATGGAATTTGTATTTGGGGGAATTATTTGAACTACTTCCTACTTGCTCTTTATCTTCCATATATGGAAGTGTGTGTGTGTGTGTGTGTGTGTGTGTGTGTGTGTGTATTATACTGTAGAAGTATACTGTAGTTCATATCTCTGGATACTGTAACAAAATACTTATTCATCAGCTGCATGGATAGTGCAAGAATTTGTAGAGAAGTATGATTTTCTAGGAACTTCAGAAAGTGTATGTGAAGTTTTTAATATGTTTATAACATCTCTTCTCTTAGATACATTCTCTAGTCCTCCGCTGATAATCAAAGCATTCCCTAAAATAATGGTGACTGAATTTATAGACAATGCTTATCGAACTTGCCTGTTTTCTGGGGTTGTTCAAACAAAAGCAACACAAACTGAGTGGCTGAAAAGAACAGAGTTTGTCTCTCACTCCCGGAGGCTGTAAGTCTGAAATCAAGGTTTTAACAGCATGATGCTCAGTGAGTGCTCCAAGGAAAAACGAAAATCTTTTCCTGTCTTTTCCTCTACTGGTGACCACAGCCATGCCTTGGTTTGGGTGGTATCATGGCAAACTGTGCCTATGTCTTCTGATGACCTTCCTCCATTTTGTTTTGTTTTTAATTCGAACAACAAGTACTGAATTTAGGGCTCACCCCCAAACGCAAGATGACTTCATCCTGATTACATCTGCAGATCTTACTTTCAAACAATTCCCCACTGAGACTTCAAGCAGATATAAATTTGAGGAGGGTACAGTTTTACTCAGTATAGGAAACTAATTCCTATCCCAAGAATCTATGCACATGCACACAAGGAGTGGAAAATAAATGAGGTAATCTTTAAAATACCAAGTTTTTAAGATATCAGTGGATTTAATGATTGCAGGGAAGAAAGAACTGAAGGTGAATTGTCAGAGGATGGAAATAAAGGAGGGAGAGGTGAGAAGAGACCTGTATGATGCCTTTCTGCTCTCTCAGGGACAGATGGCTTGGAACCAAGAGGAAATAAACCTCTAATTCAGCCCGTGTCGAAAGAGAAGTTTCGGTCAAAGAGCTAAACAGAGGGGGATTACGTATTCTGAAATAACAATTCCCTGATGTGAAAACTTTTGAAAATGAATCAGTTCTGGATGTTCGGTTATTTTATTGAAGACTTCAGAAGAAAATCAAGGCAGTAAGGGAATCGAGATTTAGTAGGAAAAGAAAAAGTGTGTCAGCAAATATTGACAATCTTTTCAAAAGCACAAGTGAAAAGAAAAGAGTAAGTATAGGACAGGACCAAGTCAGGGATTTCATTTTTGAGGTAAAAGAAGTAAGCTTATGTGCCACCGGAAAGGAACCACTGCAAAGGAAAGTGAAGAGAAAAAGTAAACGTGGGAAAATTTAGTTGGCAAGTGGTAAGAAAAAAAATGGGTGGAATTTAGCACATGAGAGGCAGAGGTCCCAGGGCACGTGTAACCATGTTCCTCAGTCCTAATGAACAGAGGTGGTGCTGTATGGTTGTATACAAAACGCAGAGAAGAAGCAGAAATGAAATAAAGTTAGTCTCAGTATCTTAGCTGGAAAGAACTTAGACATGGCTTGCTCAGAATGGGTTGTGAATTGCTTGAGGAGAATGGAGACCATTTAGAAGAGCCCCCGCATACTACATAACAGCAGGAGAAAAGAAGCCCGCCATTACACTCAAAGTAGCCTAATCACCAACCATCTTCCAACCTGGGGATATTTCTTACCTTAATTTGGCAGGGATGCTGAAAGGCTTTTTGAGCTTATTTACCTCTGGGTTAGTTGATGACATTGCCTTCAGTGCTTGTCTACAAATACGAAAGAAAAGTCAATTCTGCTGTTGATTATTTTCTAAAAGGCTGTTGGAAATTTATTCAGGGTATCAGCTTCCACAGAGCCTGAAGATTATATTTATGTCCTGCTGACATCAAGCAATTTACGAAGCTAAATAGAAAGATCAGTCTTGGAAACAGGGTCATAATATTTCCCTGTAGCTATCACCTAAGTAAAGTGAAAAGTATTAAGGAACTCATTATAAAGAAACTTACCATATACTAGGCACTGAAAATGAACTCCAAAAACTTGCCAAAGATCTACTTTTAGATTCAAACGATTTCATACAGAAACACTTGGTTTTAACTTTACAGCAAAACAAGAATGGGGATTTTATTTAATTCATCTTACTGCTTTTTAAGGTAGACTACTCCATAAAAAAACTGGTTGATAATCTAGAGAACACAGAGATCAGAACACTAGAATCAATTGCCCTTTATTACCTCTCTAACCTTATAAAAATTACTTAAATCTTTCTGTGTCTTAGTATTGTCATATGCCAAATGAAGATAATAGAAGCTACCTTATGCCTTTCTACAAAAAGTAAATAATTTAATATTCATAAACATGCAGGTAGCAGCTAGAAAATACTGTTGTAGAGTATTTGCTACACATATTTATTTCAATTTGCAAATTTAATTTGTCATATTACACTGAGCCTATTTCCACATATACTGTACTCTGTGCTTTGAAGATAACTGGGGTGTTACAGGAGCTAAGAATAATTTTACACACAAGCACAACTAGACACACACATGCACACACCCACACATACTCTGTAGTTTTCCTATTGTTGGAAAGTTGGGGATGAAAAATCTTTTTTTTTAAAGACCAATAGGAATAATTCTACATGACCACAAAGCAGGATGAATCAAATTAGAAAATTATTTCTGTAAAGATATACATGCATTTCTGGATAGGTGCAAATAATATATTCTTAGGCATTTCATTCCAAAGGAATTTAACAAATTTTATGTAAGTGCTAGTTAATAGATAATTGCATCAGTATAAGCATTTCAAAAATTTTTCAATTCTTTCTATATAGTTTGTGTGCTCTATTTCATTTAATCAATAGAACAAATTTATATGGTAGATATTGATTTATTCATTACATGTTATAAAAATATTGACTTGAAATGAAATGTGCTGAGATCTACTCCTTATGTTTAAACTACAAGCATGTGTGTAGTGAAAGTCTTTGTAATTTGAAAAATTCTCCATTTTCACAAAATTTTTGTTGCTCTCAAATTGGTATTTTTTTATACAGCATCCATTTTGCATGTTTTTCCACTGCATTTTCTGCACTGTCCTACAACTTTCCATTACTGAAATTCAAATTTACAAACACATTGACAACACTGATGGATAAATTTTACGAAGAGGTAAATTGTTGCTATGTGTGTCTTACGCTACTTATGCTTTTGTTTGCTACTTATAACTATAAAGACTCAGGTAATAAATTCTTAATCTAAGAGTTTCTAAAAGGACTCATTGGGTTTAAAACTGACTCAAAATGATAAAATATTACAAAGCAATGCATAACAAATAATGACATTGACATGCCAACATTTAGCGTTAGTGTGTAAAGCTAAATGCACCCAAGTTTTATAACTTTGATATAATAAAGCCCCCATGCAATTTAATAGTATTCTACACTGTAATTGATTTGACTGTTATTCTTTCATATTTAAGGGGCACTGTAAAACAGACCCTGTAGAGTTCCTATAGGAAGTGCTCATTGGATCCTCCAATTATAAACAGCCAACCCACTCTCTGGCCTGTGTAGACATATTCTACACATACTTCAGTATAAATTGAATTCCAGCCCATTAACTGTAATCCATGTTCATATATCCTGCCCATATATCCTGCTCCTAACTTTCTGTATTTTCTAGTCACTTACATTTTTTCCAAATACTCACATACTGGTGTTCTTATTTGAAAATGCAAGGCATTATCATTAGTTTTCTCAATTCAAGTGAGCACCTAGGCACACTTTGTATTTCCCTAGGATAAACTGGAATGCTCTCTCCCAGTGATGTGCATATAGCATGAAACACTTAACGAATCAAAAATTATCCCATGTAAGCCTTCTTGAGTTCAGTGTCTATGTTTCCTGTTTCTTTTCTGTCTTCTATAGTATCTACAAGAGCTGAGAGGTCATGCACATTATTACTCAAATGTATGTGTAGCGATATCTATTATTTATATCAATTGAGAATCACATAAAATATCTGTCAAGTAATCTGACTGGTTTCAGAAAATGAGGAAGACAATGGAAAATTGAAATGATGAATTTCAAAACAACAATAAAATTTATATATTACTCTTTGGTAATATATAAATTATATATGGAATGATGTTAATTTTTGAGGAGAAATAGTTGTTCTGTGGAAGGGTACCCATGGAGTTTGGAAACTGATTAAACTTTTGCTCCTCTCCTTGTCCCCAAATAGCTATGTGATTTGCAGCAGCATTTTTAAAAACATTTTTGGAGCATCATACCTT
Source organism: Cavia porcellus (assembly GCF_034190915.1). NCBI lineage: Eukaryota > Metazoa > Chordata > Mammalia > Rodentia > Caviidae > Cavia > Cavia porcellus. The sequence continues at coordinate 33,104,936 of NW_026947497.1, forward strand.
GTGTATGAAAAATAATTTGTTCTGCAAGGCTTTGTTTTAAATGATAGATGTGACCACCGTGACAAAAGTATTTTTAAATTATATGAAGACAAGATTTTTAGAATTAGTTTTACATGAAAATACAGTTGTACCTTGGTACCTGTAGAGATTTGGTTCCAGGACTCACAGGGATAACACAATCCTCAACTCTTTTATGTAAGATGGCATAATACTTACATATGACCTACTTATAATTTTTCACATAGTTGAACTATAGATCATTTATGATGTGTGTTTGTTATATGTAACTTTTTGCTGTAAAGAACTGTTTAGGGAATTATGACCAAAAAAGCATCTTTTCATGGTCAGTAAATGCAATTCTTTTCTGAAATCTTCAACCCAAATTTGGATGTGGCTGATTGAAACTTAGAAACTAGAAACTAGAAACTAGATTGAAACTAGATTGAAACTTAGGATCTATCTGCAGATACAGAGGGCCAACTTTCACATGGTTTCAAGTTTTCAATCTAAAAATGTTTAATCATATCCTGTAAATAACATAGAACCACATACAAATACTGTATGTACACCCACACAAAACTGAGAATGGATGTAAACAAAAACTATCTTGTGTTTTTAGGATATTTTCTTTATAATAATCTATAACTCAATTAAGAAACTATTAAGTAGTTTCTAGGTCCAAGAAAAATAGTTATCTAGAAAGAAAAAAAAAATAGCCTTAAATGATTGAAAGAGTTGCCTTTTAAACGCTGTTACTAGTTCACATTTGTTATGAATGTTTCAGTTAACACTTCAGCTGAAACAGAAGACACAGTGAAATATCCACTATATCCCTCCTCTAGCACTCAGAAGTCTAAGAAAATGTTTGGTAAGTTCTAAAGAAATAAGATTGTAATCTATGTTTCAATGTTCTTTTTTTTTTTTTTTTTTTCTTTGTCCTTATAAGACAGGGTCTCACTATGCATATCAGGCTGGTCTTTTGCTCACTTTGCAACCCAGGCTGGTCTTGAACTTGCAACAATCCTCCTTCCTCAGCCCCTTGAGTGCTAAGATTACAAGAGTGCACCACCCTGCCTGGCTTGTCCATTCATCCTTGTATGAATGCATTTTATCTCATAAATATGTGTGTGACAGTTACTGTTTCTGTCATAGAGAGAGGTTATAGATATGCAGGTTTTTTGTTGTTGCTGTTTGGGTTTTTTGTTTGTTTGTTTTGTTTTGTTTTCTGTACCAAGAATGGAACTCAGGGACTTGTGCTTGCCAGGCCGTTGCTGTGCTGCTGAGCCATATCCCGGGCCCCTAGACATATAGTTTAAATGACATACACATCATATCCCCTCTCCTGGAGTTTGTAGCCAAATGGAAAAACGAAATGCATGTATGGTAGTTTATTTTCATCATCCTGAGGATGGAATCCGAAGTCTGACACTTCCACCAGCTAAGTGAATGCTCTACCCTGAGCCACACTGGTTTTCAGTTAATGATAAAGGAGAGAAAGGAGCACGTGCTTTGGATAAGCATTACGGAATCCAATTTAATAGGGAAATATGAGTCTCCTTCAACTAAGTGATTTCTAAGTTTAGCTGGGGAGAATAAGGAGACAGGGATGGAAAAGAAGGGGACAGAAAATCCCTGGAGGGTGGAAGTGTCTCAGTGGACTTGAAGGAGAACCTGGAGCGACTGGAGCGCCGTGACAGGGTGACACACAAGCAGTCGACACGGGGGTCACCCGAGGCTTCAGGAGTCATTGCCAGGATTCTGGTTTTATTTGAAAACTTGAACAGCAAGTGAATTAGCTGACTCCTAATACCTTTCTAAAAATTGAATTTTTTAAAGTTAGGAGTGAATAAAACAGGAAGAGGGGAAATAATAAGCCTTCTGCAGGTGCCTGTGTTGCCTAGGTGACGGGTGATGGGTGATGGTGGCTTGGACTAGTGTTCTAACAGGCATCACAGCATCTGCGTGCAGCACACTTCACTTCAAAATATGGAAATGCCAGTGGAGGAAATTGAACTGGGAGTTCGCTTAAAATCCTTGAGATACTTTGGGGAAAGGAGAGAAGAGATATATTTTTATTAACTTCACTGAAACCAGCACAAATACATTCATGGAAAACATATCTGTGTTCTACTGTGTTCTGAAAGCCCTTATTTGCAGTATTCAATTATTTCAAGGAAGATGTGCTCTCCAGATTATCAAATACTATTTTTATACATATATCTTGCACTTCCTATATGTCAGACATAGTAATGGATGTTTTCCTTATGTATTTTCATGTAATTTCCATAACAGTAATACTATATTCATTTTTTTAAGCTAAGGAAAGAGACGAATATAAAAAAAAAAAACTTGTGCAAGGTAATACTATTAGCTTCAGAACCTATATCTAGCTTTGGCTTTAGTAGTCTCTAAACTTATGCTTTCTAATTCATTTCATATGATATTTTCCTTCCTTCCTTCCTTCCTTCCTTCCTTCCTTCCTTCCTTCCTTCCATCCTTCCTTTCTTCCTTCCTTCCTCCACTCTTTCCCCAATTTACCAATTACTTCTTTCCTTCTCTTCCTTCTTTCTTCTTTAGATTTCTTTTAAAGGTTATTCCCATTTTAAAGTTTTATATCAGTTCATTCATATTACCTTAGTCATAATATTAGTTTCTGTGTCCTATAAGAAGTTACTTCATTTCCTTTTACCATTCTGAAACTCTAATGCATAAACTTCTAATTCATCCTGAAATAGTTCTAAATTGTTATTTCTCCCAATCTCTCCATCTCCTCAGAGCGAGGCCTGGCCCTTCCCTAGCATTATGCTAGAGGCTTGGGTGACTGAGGGCTCACATTCTAACTCCTATTGATTGTCATGTTTCCCTGTATCTTCCCTAAGAATGTGTCATAGTGTCAAAGGTAAATAGTTCCCAAGCAAACTCTGCTATGCTGATTTCTTTAAAATAATCAGAAATGATTAGTATGAAAACAAATATACAAATAATTATGTAGTACAGAAACCATATGCATCCATGTTAATGAGTAAGGGATCCTCTAAGGGCATGGTGATAGAGAAAGAAATATTCTTGATCACTGTGGATCATGACTTTTAAACTCACCACTGCTCACATTCTGGGTCAGATGCCTTTTGTGGGAGATGGTTCAGTGCATTGTACGATATTTAGCAGTACCCATGGGCAATACTTTAATGATGAATGTAGAAACATATCTATCTTTCACCAAGTTATGGCAAACAATATTTCCTTTAGACACTGACAAATTTTCAGTAAGGGGTAAAATTAGTCCTGCATGAAAATATGAGGTCCTAGTTTCTATAAAGCACTCTGATGAAAAAGCCTACGTCATCTCCAGAAGATTCTCAAATTGCTGATTGCTGACTGGTGACACAGAAGTGCCTAAGAATGGCAATTTAGGAAAAAGTGTGTTGATAGTTACCAAATGAAATTTCAGAAGAATAACTTTGGTCTTTAAGCTGCTTCAAAGATGGTAGACTCTAGATGAGTGCTCTGTTGGTAGTGAGAGTAGAGGCAGTGGTGGGTGTAAGAGGAAATCAGATTCCAAACAGAAAACAAAAGACAGAGGCAGAGGCATCTGGCGCCTCTCCCTTCCTCCTGTGTGTTTCTACACAGTGGAAAATCACTGAGAGAACTCAGCAAGAAGGTGGCTTCTAGGAGATAAAAACAGGGTTACACTAGGAAAAACTTTGTTATTTTATGGAAAAGAGGTAAAATGAAATTTCATAATGAAATAATAAAAGAATAACAATCATTAAATACATTGCATGTTGCTATCTTTCAAGTAGTTGCTCAGAATACAAGATATGGGCATAAAATCTTCTCTAATCGATACTAGCACAATCTTCCTTTGCAATGAGCTATGGTACACTAACGGCATCACTGACTTGAATGTTGGCCCTTCTCTAACTGTCCTTTTCCCCTTTCACCCATCCTACTTCCTTTTTCCTTTTGAACAATTTCTTCCCATTTCACAAAATCTGTTTTACATTTTAGACCTTATTACGCTTTCATTTTCTCACACCAAGAAGACAATATGATATTTATACATGTGAGTCTGATTTATTTCACTTATGAGTACAGTCTCAAGTTGCATCCATTTATCTATAACAATGTCAAGTTTATCCTTCTTTATAACTGTGTTGTACTCCATTGTATAAAAAGATCATATCTTTTTAATTCAGGTCTTGGTTGATGGGCATTTGAGTGGTTTGAAGATTTAGCTATTGCAAATTGTGCTGCTATAAACGTAGGTAAACATTTATTGCTATGCCATGACTTTTTTTTTTTTTTTTTGTCTTTTTCCTTTTTATCGGTACCGGAGATCAAACTCACAACTTCCTGCTTGCAAGGCAGGAGCTTATGCCACTGAGCTAAATTCCCAGCCCCTACCATGATGTTTTTAATTCTTCTGGGAAGATACCCAGAGAGAAATAGCTAAGTCAAATGGCACCTTAAATTTTAGTTTTTTAAGAATCCTCACACTGATTTCTATAGTGGTTGCACTCCTAATAACAGTTGAGAAGGGTTCCTTTCTTCCCACAATTCTTCTGGTATTTGTTATTGGTTGATTGGTTTTTTTGATGACAGCAATTCTTTCTGGAGTGAGATAAAATTTGGATGGTGTTCTAATTTGTATCTTTAAATTTGTTCCACTGATCTTTAGGCCTGTTTTTTTGTTTTTGTTTTTGTTTTTTGGTTAGTTAGTTTGTTTTGCCAGTACCATGCAGATTTTATCACAATAGCTTTGCAGTATAATTTCAAGTCAGGGATTGTGATGTCTCTTGCCTTGCCTTTGTTGATCAGAATTGTCTTTGCTAGTATGGTTTATCCAGAAACCAATTCTGCCAGAATCTTGATTTTGGACTTCTAAAATCCTAAGCTGTGGGAAAATAGTATATGTCACTTAAGCTACACAGTCTGTAGTGGCTGTCATGTTGCCTGAGTAGGCTAATATACTAACCTTGGTCTAGGTCTGTTATTTACTTAAGAACATTATGAACAACAATTATGGAATTTTAGAATTATGCAGATGAGGAAGCCACAGTTCACCTATCGAAGCTTATAATCTCATCAAAGGAGACAGTTGTACATTTGGCAAAATGTTATTCATATATAATTTTAAAACAATTTCAAAGCATGAGTTTCTTGATATTTCTTGTTTACTACACAAGAAAAAAAGGCATTTTTTTTTCATGTACCGAGAGACTTACCATTTGGCTTTTTATTCTCTTAATAAAAATGAAAATAAATTTTGCAAAAATACTTTGGCATCTAATTTTAATGGTTTATCAAAGGAAATTGTGAAAAAAAGTAACTTGTTTGAGGGAAAAAGTAAAGTGATTTGGATATGCAAGGAAGATGCTCATGTTCACCAGAAAGAGATCTTCCAGATGAGGATGGACTGGAAAAATACCTTATGTAGGACCGACTGCTGCAACCTGAGCACTTTTCTCTGGCCACTACTCAAAAGACACCAGACTCCAGATACAGGATTGCTTCATGTGCTGGAGTTACTCACCAGAGAACAGAACTAGATTCCTATGGGGTGAGAACATTTTAGATATTACAACACATAGCCTTCCAAGAAACCACAATAATACAGAAACAGTGCATTACATAAAGGGGACAATGAAGAAACAGAGATGAAGAAATTCAGGGCTGGGGAGATGGCCTTGGAATCTCACTGGGATGCTTACTCAGCAGGACCCTAGCACAAAAGTGCCAAGGTGGTCACACCAATGGACTATGTGAACACGAGGAAAAACTGTTTCAACTGTAAATTCAAATGAAAGGTGACCAAAGGTCTCATCTCTACACATTAGTGATCTTCAAATATTTAGCAGCAATCATCAGACTAAACAGCTGCAAGAATAACGGAATCTGAATTCTTCACCAGAGTAAGGAGAAATTTAAGGAACAGACTACTCTGGGTTTCTTGTGCTGTTTGAAGGCGATTCAGGCACACTATTTTGGAAAAATGATGTGGAATACAAAATTATTGCACGTGACAAAAATTCAGAGGAGGAATGTGTTGAGAAAACAACGAAACATTTACAAGGGTAATTAGAGGGAGAAGTAACATATTCTCAGAAAAAGATCAGTAAGTAAGATTCCAGTAAAGGAATGATGAGACCCCAACTGAAAACACTACTGAAGACAGTGAAAATTAAGATTCAAGGGATGTTGAGAAGGTGTAATTAACAGTTTCAAGGTACTAGCTGAATTCCAGGGAGTGAAGGAAATATTGCTATTAGCTTTCAGGAAAATTGTACCTGGGAAGAGCTGAGGTCACATGAGACAAAATCTGCTCACCTCTTTCAGACAGCCCTCAATTTGTTAGTATTTGACTAGAATCAATTCTGATGAAGATTAGTTATTTTAGAGCAAAGGTTATAGATTAAAGTCCCTTAGGCTAAATGTGATTTCCACAGCACTTTATTTGCAATATTATTTAAAAAGCACAAAAATATTTTTGTACATGTTTAAGGATCATACAACACCATATTTATCCAAATTTCTATGTTTCTATCTACAACAAAAACTCATCTTCAGCTGAGTAGTGGGAAGCGCATAGGATTTCCAGTTCACCAGACCCTCCCCATTCTGAGGTCTTTTCCTTTTCTGCTTCATTAATATCTAACAGCTCCACAGGACTTGAACCCACCTTATCATTACAGAATAACACCAAAGAAATCATAGACTATGACACGTCACCAGATCAGCGAATTGTACACAACGTGCAAATAGAAGTGTGACTGAATCCTTAATTTGTGGGTCACTCCAAGTAAACAATATGTCAAGGAAAGGTAAGCTAGGATAGAGTCATAAGAAAAATAAAAAGAAACATGAAATAAGAAAATAGATATTTAAAAGAGAAGCAATAAACATCACTTTGGGAGACAGGGTTAATTAAAACTTGCAGTACTAATTTTGATAAATTAAGAATTTTAAATTTGTACTTAGAAGTCAAATTTTAAATAAAAATTTTAGACATTATCATTATGCCTATCTTCCCTGCAGCAAAGTTTGCAATCACCAGCTTAACACATAATTTACTTCTTCAGAGATGTTATCATTTCTGCCCTTCCATTTTGTAACATCCATATTTAACTAAAAGCTATTATCTTTCTTAATTGATTTCCTCTAGTATTAGAAAGAAAAGTGTTAAGGAGTAAGTTCATTTTATCACTGATAGTTCACTGTGGCGACATTCTTCTCCGATTTCTGAAAATCCTCAACCTTTTACACCTAGCATGACCCAACAGCTGTAGCTCTTCTGCTCTCACTCCTAATTTGTTTGCATTTGGCTTTTGTCCCTAGCTCTTTGGAGTGCTGATAATTATACTTCTGTGGAAAGCTTAGGAGCTGTAAAAAATCTGGACCTCCTCACATTTCAGCACAAGTAGACAGGGCTCAGGCTCCAATTTGGAACCACATAGACTTCAGTGAGGCATATGAGCCCAGCGACGTCAACAGCAAATTGCCAGTTTAAAGATTCTTCTCCAAAGCCCTGCACCATATGTTTGGCTACAAGTTGAGGGCCAAACCGGCCAAGATGTTGCACAGGATTCAAATGGACTTTTGTCAGCATATGTAGTTGGCATGGGGAAGGTGAAATGTTAATAGTTAGAAATTCATAATCCCAACCATCATGCACCTGGAATATTCTCCTCCCCTTAGAAGCACTTTCAAAATCTGAAAAATTAAAAAAAAAATTATAAGCATAGAGACCACTAAGTGCTAAGAAAATTAAGAATAATAAAATAAATTCACTTTCAGAGATGTAGATGAAAAAGAATTGTAGATATATTTGAATGATGGTGAATATATTTGTTGGTAAAATTATTAAAGGCATAAACAAGGGATTCAGATATATCAGCACAACTAGTATTACACATCAATCACAAAGAAAAAATAATGAATTTGGTGCTGAGAGCATGCAGAAATTTAAACCTAGCTATTTCTAGATTGCTGCTTTCAACTGAAAATCTGCAGTGTTGTTTAAATTCTTGCTATGGTTTGGAAATGATTTTTCCATCCAGTTCCTACATTGGAGGCTTTGTCCTCAGTGTAGTAGTGTTAATGTGAAGGGATCATTAAGAGGTTGCACCCAATGAAAGTATCTTACGTCACTGTGGCATTGTCCCAGAGGGGGATTCATGTAATACTCATGGAACTAAGTGGTTGACATAGAGTGTTGTTGTAAAAGAACAAGATGGACTCTTCTCCCCTCTTTGGCTTCCTGTCTGGCCATATGAGTACCCCTTCTGGCATGAGCTCCTTAATGCTGCTTTCACCATATGATCTTCATGTGATTTCCTGGTCTTGAACTTCCAAGCCTCCAGAACAGTAATAAATGTTTTCTGGTGTTCATAAGCAGCACCATTAATGGTATTTTGTTATAGCAATTCAAATGAAATAAGACAACTGATAATGCTTTTGGTAGAATGTAGAAGTAACTTCTAAAGCACTAAAATTTCTTCTGTCTCACATTGATCGAATCAACATGGAACTAAAGATAGCCCTGACTAGCAACTTCATTAATCGTATTACATTTTTTTTTCTTTTCAGGTTTTGAAGAAGTAATCATGTTAGGGACAAATTCTCTAATCTTAAATGGTTGTCTTTGTTTAAAGATAAATAAAACCCTTCAAAACATCAACTAAGAATATGAGACTTGACAAAGAATTCTCAAACTGGAACATATTTTTTTTGAAATTTGACAATGATAAATGCTAAGAATATTATATTTATTTTCCCTATTTTCAAATCTTTTCTGGGAATAAAATTACTGCCGTACACCTCAGAGATGCCAGCTACTTTGAAGATCTGTTACATTTACTTTTTTAAAAAGTTTTTCTTTTCCCAAGAAGACTGCAAAAATAACTCACCTTGAGTGGTTAATTGTCACTAAACAGTGAATACAGACATTTTTAGATTTTCTTTTCCTCAAAGCATGTCTGGATTCCCAGAAAGAAGGGAAATTGGAGTTAGATCATGCATGAAATGTTTTTTGAAGAATGACTTGGCTCATAGGACTAGAACTAAGCATTGAAGTTTAAAATACATTTTGTTTAGCTTTAGCACTTAATAGGATGAAGTCTATAGTTTTAAAATGTGGCTGCCTTAGAAAAGAGCATTTGGAGAATATGTATGAATCTTTAAAAACAAACAAAGCTATAGAGAGCTTTTTAGCATGGCAGGAGCTGATGGAAATCCAGGTGTTCTTTTTTTCTTTGTGTTCTTGGAACACCACCAAAGAGCAAAGAATAGCACCAATCACTCCTGAGTGACACCACTTGACAAGGAAGTACTAGTCCTAAAGGAGGAAGAATTACTCACCATTCTTCTGGAAAGCCTCAAAATCTGACACTACCAGTTATATCTACGAGTCCTAGCTACACTTGCAGTAATGGAAGCATTCAATCACATAAACTGTCAAGGCTGACCACCATTTACCATCTGTACATAGTAAAATCATCTGCATTACCAACTTTATTGAACCGTCAGGTTTTAAACGAATACTGAACAATTAAGCATTCTGATTCTTCTAAATTAACAAACATGAAGATAAGATGAACCTATCTGAAAAGGCAAATACTGACCCACCTGAAGTGTGACAATTTCATAGCATAAAAATTTGAGCATAAATTCTAGTTTTGCTACTCAGTATCTGCTTTCAATGGTTTGTCCAAAAACACAGCCATACGTGAGTACTATGCTTTGGAGATGTTATTTCCTTTTTCACTCTGTTTTCTTTTTTCTTAAAGTAAACAAAGTTCTAATTAAAGAATAAAATTTAGTACTACTAAGTGAGAGCCACTAAAAACAAAGAAGGTATTACTTACTCATGAATTGAGAGACTTTGTGTGTGTGTGTGTGTGTGTGTCTGTGTGTGTGTGTGTCTGTATCAATGTTGACCACCTGAACTTTCCTCAAGTCTAAGCAGACAAACGCGGGATAAGTTTACTTTGTGAACTTGGGTAAAGGGAAGGAGAAAAGCAGAAAGATACCAAGTGTGGGAGGAAGATAAACAGAGTCCAATAGCAACAGGAAATAAACTTTCTATGTCTTCACAGACAAATAAAATCACCATGGGAAAAGAAAACATAACAAATTTAAAACACTTTTCCAGGTAAAACTAAAACACTGGTGATTAAAAGGATCAATACAATTTTAACTAGTGAGAAAGTAAATCATCAAGCATTAAGAATATAAGCAGTCAAAAAATACCTCAAAAATAAAATGTAAATCTTTATTACCTTTATTTGAATTTCACCATTTATGAAACATTTCATATAAAATTTAGATGTAACCATTTTATCCATATATATCTATATATATATATATAGATATATATAGATATATATAAAGATATGTTAATAGAAATCTGGAAAAAATATATGTCCTCAAATTGTGATATTCTTTTAATCTGAAACTCAGTTATGTGTTCTATTATATATATTTGTGTGTGCATGTGTGTATGTGTGTACAGACACAGAGAGACTAACAGATATATTATCAAGGAAATAAAAAAAATATGATTGCATTTAAACTAAATTTACATGGGCATTTGTTTTAATAAAAATATTATTTCAATATGTTCACTGATTTTTAAACTTTTCTAAAAATCCACTTTTCTTGAACTGTGTAGAACATAGTTTTGACTAGAGACATGAGAATTTTAGAAACTTTTTAATGGTAAACTAAGATGACAACTCTAGGAAAAGTGAGTGACAATTTTTAATATACCTACAAAGTGATGCTATTTCTAGATACATCATAAATATAGTGTGAATACAAGAGAATAAATCAAACAATGCAATTCATCAAAATCCACAGAGAGAATTTTTAATATGTGGCACTCCTGCTCAAGTTAACGAGTCATCTAACTCTCTAGATGATGACTTCCATCTGCAGCGGCTCTTGGCAGGTTGATAGCCAGGCATTTAACTAGGTCTCTAAAACTTGATCCTGTCAGCTAATGACAAAAACAACCTGGTGGTATGCAATTATTTCAATCAATCAATCAAGGGATTTTGGAGAACACATCAATTTTCTTAACATTGTGCCAGCTAGGTGGGAAATGTGTAAAAGATAAAAAAGAAAGTATAAAATATATATCCAAACTTTAAAAGCATAAAAGGCAAGCTGAAGAGGTGAAAATGCTCATGAAATAATTGGCTTATTTAATACGTTTTTTTATACAATGGATCAAACTCACCACCTCACATTTTCCAGGTAGGCACTATGCCATTGAGCTATATCCCTGGTCCCTAATAGTGTGTTCTTAAATGCTTTTTATTTAGTTGAATCAAAAATGCTATGGAACATAAGGGATACAGAAAAAACAAATATTTGATCAATTGTAATTCCCATTGGAGAAACTCTAGAAGGGTAAGATTAGTTAAGTAGGAGGAAAGGAACTGTTATCCGTTAAATGTATAGATCTTCGTATCATAAACATGTGGTAAAAAGGAAATAAATGAACATTTAGAATGAGATGAGTTGATGGATACAAGTGGGTGCCTTAGAGAACAAAGAGAGATAGACACAGAGAGTAAGTGGCAGTATATTCAGAGAACATTGTTAAGACAGGCAGGATCTGGGTCTGATCTGACTGGTAACTAGGAGGCACTAATAATTTTAAGACAGGAGTCACTATGATGAAAAGGCAATCCTGAGAGAGGATTCTGATGATGCAAAGAGAAGAAGAGGCAATAAAGAAAGTCATGATGAACTTGATGAAAACATGATAGATGTTAACACTACATAAACTAATATTATGACATTTAAACGTTTCTAAGTAAACTTGATTCTCAGCCATCAACAGTAAAATAAATTCATTGATTATTGACCTGATGTTCAAAGACCACTTCACTTTAATATGAATCATTTGGGTAATGGTGTTGTTACCAGGCCTCAGAAAATGGTGATTAAAGTGTTAGCTCAAAGAAAACCACAATGGAAAAATGAGCAATATAGGGCCACACTTATATTCAAGCTGATGGAAGAGAAATACAGTTCCCAACCTGATGGATGTCAAATGTGCCAAATTCTTGGTTCCATAATAGCAAAGAATGAAGTCTTAAACCAGAGGAAGATGTTAGGAGTCTTATTGAAAATGAGAGAGCAGAAGCTCCTGTATTTCCAGGAATGATCGTGAAAATGAGTTCTCGCTGAGGCCCTGCTTAGCCAATATTGATCCATAGGGAAACAGGTCATACAGGGATGGCACACAGAAAGAACAAAGGCATTTTGGGGGAAGGGGTGGGTCTGATGCTCTGGTCTCCACCAGGGCGACTGATGCTTATCTCAGCTTAATGGTCTTCAGTGTGACAAAGCATTTAAAGACAAAGTGCCCAAACTACAACCCAAAACCCACTTTTTTTTTTTTTGCAAAGTGCCAACAGTACCCCTATGTGCACTGTTATTGGATGTTCAACTGTTAGAGCCATGCTGGGATAATGTTGGGGCGATGCTGGGGTGCCTGGGCTCACGTGATGACAGAGAGGGCCCTCAACTTGCTCTCTGTGGCATATGTGCCCTACGTTTGCCACCTCTGGTCAAGATAGTACTAATTACAACATGATATCAGTTACTGTTTATCCTTGCTCACTATTATTTTTTCCAAGGCTACATCAATTCCTACCCACCACAATCCCCCAAAAACCAAATGCTGGAAATTCAACTTCAAAGTCATTTAGTTAAAAGACTGTAATGCATGCAAATTTGTGTTTAACTACAATGACTCAAACTGCGCACACACAAAGAAGTTATGCATATCTGTAGCTTAATGAATGAATTTAGTTTTAAAATGAAGCTCTATATATTTCTAGCTTAATGAATGAATTTAGTTTTAAAGTGTCGATTTTCATGAATATAATATTGTTCTTTCCAGAATAAAATTTCAAGTTATCAATAACTTATTTTAGTTGAGATGTAAATGTCTGGGAACATATGAAATGAGAAAGAAAGAGACTAGAGCAGGAGACAGGAAGTACAAAATGATAATGTATATCTTTTTTCTTAAATTACCTTTACTACCATGTAATTATGTCTAAATCTAGCTTTAGGTTCACAATTCTCTAGCAATTATTCTCTATTAAAAAAGAAACCTCAATATATTTTATTGCACGATTTCTAAAATAATAAATGTCATTATATTATAACAAGAATATGTTTCAAAGAAGATAAAGCATTTTCTTAGTCTTACATAGTAAATCAATAAAGAAATGGGGAGTAATTCAGGTCCTCAGAAAACTTCTGCAAAATTATTGACGGTCTGCTCATATTTATTATTTAAGCAAATGATTAAAAAATACACTGGAAAATTGTTTCCCATCTATGTAGAACATATTTTTAAAGTATAATAATTTTTAATGAAACAAAACTAAAAGATAATTATACACAGAACTCCACTTCAGAGAAGTAAGTGTACAACTGCTAAATATGTGTTTGGGATTTGAAGTTATGGTCCCCATAGTGACCATAACCAAGCTGTCAGGTAAATATGTAGGAGTTTCTGATATTTTATATTATGCTATGCTGTGTGCCATAAAGCAAAATAACATTTCTTACTACTCACTTCCGCAGTTATTTCAGTTTGAAAGTTTAAAGCTTGAAACACCAGTCTGAACAGGTTTAATAATATATTCTACAGTTGTATTTGTCATAGGATCATAATTTGTTGCCATTTAACTTTGTCCAGTGAAAAGTACAGGACAGAAAACTAGAAAGTCATTAAGTTTCTGGTCATTTTGATTCAAATGTGCATCAAACAAAAATCTAAATTTAATTACACAAGAGTGGGTCTATAGTGAACATGTAATTGTACTACCAGTTACAGGAAATGGAAAGGTGAATAAGACACATTGTTGCCTTAGGAACTAACGCCATGGGAGTTGAACTCAGCTCAGCTGGAGGGTGACCGAGTGTGTTTGTAGTTGTTTCTAGTTCTTTGAGTTTGCTCCATTGACCCTCAGGTCTGTTTTTTGGGGGTGTTGTGCTTATCTTATCAAAGCATTAGCTCACTCTTTTGCTAAGTGGACCATCTGATACTCTCTGTCATAACTATGCCCCCTATAGGTCTCAGGCTGAAACCCCTTCTCTATTTTCTCTGAATCAACTATTTTTGCCAAAGTGGTTCTCGCTTCAGCTTTCCTTTTATTCTAGGTTAGACCCCTTTCCATTGCCTGTTAACTGTACAACCTGTTGATTCAGCTGCTGTGCCAGTTTTAATTTTTATGATCAGAGAAGCAAATTCTCACATCTTGTGTCACTGAGGTGAGGGGGGACAGAAGAGCTGTGAGCCTGAGCAAAGGGCTGACAGCACTCAACCTCACCTGCTGACAGCATGGGAATGTCACTTTATGAACTGGGGAGCAATGTCTGAATTCAGTGAAAGGACACTCAGCTGTTGAATTATGATTATTTATTCACAGACACGCACCACACACACACAAGCATGTACGATTAATCTCTGGATGAAGGTGAAGGTTTTGAGAGATATTAGTACACTGATAGAGGCAAATACCAGATTTCAAAGGATAGCAGAAGAGAGGGGAAGTGAAGAAGTGAAGAACACGTCCAACTGTACAAACGAGGTGACCAGGGAGGGATGGAGGAGATTGGAAGTCAGCTAATAGGAGCTGAAGATCGGTGTTTTAACACTTATTTTTAAAGGTTAATGAAATGTTGATAAAATAAATCCAACAGAAAACAGTAAGGTTAATTATGGGATCAAAAATAGAGTGAAGATGTTAATGAATTTCACAGTACGGTTAAAGGCTTGAAGTTGGGTAATAAAATGTTTCTTCTGTCCTACCAAGAAACTAGAAGAAAGATGCTTACAGGACAAACTGTGTGGTAGGAAGTTAGTGAGTGTTTCTGGGTTCAAAATCCATTCAGGTATAAAAGAAAACTTCTAAAGTGATGCTTGCAGGGACCATAGAATAGTTTTCAAGGGAATGGGAAACTATTTTCAATGTTTGTTGTGGGCAATGAGGCAGATGAAAAGATAAAATGGTCACCTTATAATGAAATATTATGCTGGCAATTTTAAATCTGCTGTCATTTTCCCTAGAAGGTCCTAATTTGAATGTATGTTAAGAAGGTGACTGTTTAGTAAAATCTTCAGTGTAAAACTTTGGGAGGCACATGTGACAGAAGATAAAGAAGGCAAGAAATGAATAAAAATGTAATGACAATAGAATGAAGTAGTCACTTTGTTGAATATTTTCTCCTTCATATTCAGTATATAATGATTTAATAATTTTGTTATAAACCAAATAATAGTAGTCCATATCTATTGGTGCATATTCCCAAGTTCATTATCAGAACCTTTCCTGAAAGATAAAGAATATTAAATTTAGAAGTATTCATCTTACAAGAAAATTTGAGGAGCCAAAAATAAAATTGAAGCATCTTCCAAAATCAATAATCAGAATGACAACTTTTAATAAAATTCTAATAAAAAGTATTCTGATAAAAAGTATTCTTTTAGTTTCCCTGTCTTGATATATGAAACTCTATAGATTTAACATTTTTAAACATTCTTACTTCCATGTGATTAGGCAATTAGGGGCCATGTGTAATAAACTAAGCCTTCTATTGAGAATGAGTGTGAAATCTAGATTTTTTTTTAAAGGAGACATTAAAAAATAACCAAGGCATTTAAGAAGGGAGGACTTAAGGGATCCGTGTCCCTCGGGAAAAAAAAATAAAGAGGTGAATCTAACATTCTGCAAGTGTTTATTTCTCTATACACTTGTCAAATACTTCATATATGAAAAACAAGAGCGTAAGATCAAGTGGGAAGCTCTAATGAAAAAGCTAGACAGATGTTTTACAGTCTCATACTTCTGGAAGACAACACTTGGAATTCAGAGCTCAGGAAAAAAGAGGGACTCTTGTATACATAACCACTTCCAAGTTGAGACACTTTAAATTTCTGTTGCTTAGGCATAAATTACTTAGAAAGAGACCATTTGAAAGTGCTATCTATGTTTTCTTTCCTATACATGTGTATGCAAAGAACATCAGAGCACCGAGAGTCTTATTCATGTGTCAATATAGGAGTAATGTTTAGTCTTTTTTCTAACAACTTAACTGGTAGCACTGTGTTTCACAACAGTCTGTCAGTGCTTTCAGGGTGAATTCATACTTAATTTATCACAGCCATATATATGGTGCTGCCAACTATTCAAAATAGTGTGACTAGAGTACAAAGAACAACAAAGTGCTTTTAAACAATTTGTCAAGCCTTTGTTCAGGAAATACTTGTGGCTGTCGTACTTTCCAGTGGGCCCCTAAATACATGCTGCCTATATACATTCAGCAAATAAAGGATAAAACCTTTACAAAATGAGTTTTTATGTAATTGAACTAGTGACTGGAATAATAATTTTTGTGTTATTTATTTTTTAAACAACATATATAATGGAAAAGTAAGTCTATCAAAAGTGAGATAGTAGTTGTTCAGTTTTTTAACTGAGAGACACAGATAACAAAGTAGTTTTATATGTAAATGTGGAAGGGCTGGGGGTGATATTCCTAGAATCACAATGATATCCATTCAACCATGAACTCTTTTTTAAATGATATAAAATTTATAATTCTAATACTGAAGCTTATTAGGAGTAAGGTATTTCTGTATATTATATACTAGCACAAATACTTACTGAATATGGTGGTACCACAGTTCACAAATGCTTTTGTTTGCAGACTCTTTAGTTTGCAAACAGAAATGCTTGGCAAAATTTTTGGAAACTCTGCATCAGATGATGAACACAACTGTGGCCATCTTTCCTATATGAACATGAAAGTAAACACTTCTTCCAAAATCATGGAACAAATGAAGTTTGTGAACTGAGGTATCATTTTGGGAAGCATGTATTAGATATCCTGCGGATACAAGTTATATGCATGACAGTATCTTTCTTCCAGAGTCACAACTTTCATATAAAAATTGATCATATATTGATTTACAGAGAGTTTCAAAAGCTATGATAAAACAGTGACAAGAAAAGACAGCCTCCTAACTTATAGTCTTCGTGTTACAAAACATAGAACTTTGAGATAAATTCTTTTGAGTATCAACCTGAAAATTGTAGGTCTGGAAAATTTACAAGTATACAATTTAGAAGATTTTACACAGATATTTGTCTAGAGCACTCCCAACAAGTACATGGGAACTTGAAAAAGAATAAATATAATAGTGAAAATAAGTTGGTTTAGAAAAACTGATTGCTTCTATTTGGTTCCTGTTGCAAGTTTTCCTCATCTCTGTTATGTATTCCCAGTGTTCATTAATTTAGTGTTTACAGTGTTTTGTACATATATAAGTTGATACTGTCATACATATAACTTGTATCCCCAAAATATCTAGCATATGCCTGTCAAAATGGTACCACAGTTCACAAAATTTATTTGCTTGATGATTCTGGAAAAAAATGGTTACTTTTCAGTTTGTGTGGGAAAGATGGCAACAGTTATGTTTATTACCTGATGTTGAGTTTTCAAACAAAACCAAAATTTTGCCTAAAAAGGTACCTAGTGCTACAACATTGTTCATTGTTGTAGAAAATATACCGAAATGAATAAAACAAAATTTATTTTTTTTCTCTTTAATGAAATAAACAGCATTCCAATAATCAATCATGCTCAGTTACTTGTTACAAGTTACAAGTTACTCAGTAACTTGAGCTAACTCAAGTTATACAAATTATACAATTTAACTGATGATTTTGGTAAAACAGAGAAAGAATTAGCTATCTACATGCTGTCTCTTTGTACTTGGTTATACTCAGCAATGTGATTGTTACTTTAATGAAAGAAAACAAATCCCTTATTCTGAATTAGTGGAAACCAGGAACATCCATGTGACATTCTTTGCAGCAAACACACCCACACACCTAAGGTAACATATATGAACAACACAACACTGAAATTACATGAGCCTTAACACTAGATCTGAACTCCAAACTCACATATTTAGTTAGAGATTCTTTCATTCTTATCATAAAATAAAAACTCTATGAAAGACATGTTACATTGTTTCCTTATGGCCTCTCACAGTACACAGCCATGCTGCAGAGTTGTGTGAAATATTTATTTTCCAAATGGAATGATTCAGGCTCTCTTTGGAAGGTGAGAGACACAGTTAATAAAAGAAAATTACTTAACTCAACTACTTATTGCACCATTTGTAGATAAGACTGAATTAATTAATTTAGGGTTGTGGATTCCAACTTAACAATCATCTCTGAACTCAGTTTCAAAAACAAGAAAGACTTCATGACAGCCTTGTGCATTTTCTGATTTCGAAAATAAGGTTATGCATTGTTTAGTGATGAGTTTTTAAATTGCTTACTTTAAAAATATATTTTCAAACACATAAAAGCAGTAGAAATAAAAAATGGAAGGAGATATGCTAGAAATAAATAATTAGGAACCAGTGTAAATTTTGGCAAACATCTGATGCAAAAGGTCTTGACAGATAGAATGTTCACTATATTTGACATTCCACAAAGCCGTCAATATTTAAAGAGAAGTTCTTATTTTTGAAATATTGATTTAGGGAGAAAATAAGTTGTTAGGAAAAACTCTAGCTATTTGAAGTTCAAATGTGTGCTTTTCAAAGCAGTCTCAGGAAACACAGGTGATACTTGCCCCTCCTATAGATGAAAAGCATAAATACATTAGAAATGAGACATAATTATCTTGAATCTCAGGCCCAATGTAACTGTGCTAAGGCTTCAATATATGGGTAACTCCTAAGAACTTAATTAATGCTACAATATTGCTCATTGTTGTAGAATATATATATATATATATATATATATATATATATATATATATATATATGAGAAAACAGAAAATTTTTTTTCATTTTAAAGAAATAAACATTAGCATTTACGCATTCTTCTATGAAGTTTCTACAAAAGTAGATATCATGCATATGCATTTTTCCCAACTTAAAATACTTTGTCAGATTTCATAAATAAAACAGAAAATTTGTTTTTACTTCATGATTTGAGCTTAAAGATCAAGATTCATATTACCAAAGGAAAGCAAAAAAGAAGCAAACATCCTGCAAAAAGAAAATATTTTTCATTTACCTGAGCAACTTTTTGAATGTCTAGAATATTCCAAATGATTTAGATAATGACGATCTAATCTCTAAGAATTCTGTGTACTTTAAAAATGACATCTTTTTTATAGTACGGATACTACAGCTGTATGCAATCAAAAGTGCTTCAGTTTCCTTTTAGAAGTTATTCGCACCTTTCCCCAAATATGCAAGTTCACCAGGTGTTTGCAATGTTAGTTGGATAGCAGAGTGATGAAATGCTAATGGTGATTTCTCCTCTCATCATTTTAAAGTTATTTCTTCATCTGTGCTCCAAAAGACGCGTGGGTTGTATACTTGTCATGTTCTCAGTAAACTAAAGATCTTCCACTGACTTCAAACTTTTCTGTCTTTGCTTTGAGCAACGAAAGAAATGAAAGGTATAATTATATCTCAGGTGCACAGTTTTTATTTTGCTCTTCTTCAAAAGCTGTGTTTGCTGTCTTTTCTTTTCTTCTCTCCTTCCCATTACTGGTACACTCTGATTTTCCTTCCAATAGAGAAATTTTTAAAAAATCACTTTAAGAAACAAGAGATGAAAATTTTTAGAAGCATATCAATCCATAAGTTAAAACTGGAGTGAACTTTTAAAAGTCATCCTAAAAGAGGAAGTAGAATCATTTTGTAAGAAAACAGTTTTTTTAAGATACGAAAATTCCCTATCTGCCTAATCAAACAACTCTATTTCAATTAGAGCTAGTGAATGACGCAAATAATATGGATCAGGATACACATATTGTAAAGTAACAGTAAAAAGAGATTACATAAAAAGTGCTTTGGAACTACTTGAGGATTAATTTAAGAATATATGGTCAGGTGACAACTTAGATGTCAAAAGAACATGAAATCAGTTTTTACATGGTAGGTTATTTCTATGCAGTGGATAGTTTTGAATTTTTTTAAATTTTGTGAATCTTTATTTAATTTTGATTTATCCTAGGCCTGGTGTGGTGATACACTTCTGTAATCCTAGCTCTTGGGAGGCTGAGGCAGGAGGATTGCCATGGGTTCAAGGCAAGTATTGAGTTCAAAGCCAGCCTGCAGTACATAGTGAGACCCTGTCCCCCCCCAAAAATATTTTTCATCCTGTGAAAATGTACGTAATGTAAGAAACATGATTAAGGAAGATGGGTAATTACAATTTACAGAAGGAAACCTTGAAGAATAGAATAGTGAAGTTAAGGTTTTGAAAAGACTTCATTACAAATTATTGTCTTAAGAATCAAGGAATAAAATATTTATTCTGGAAAGAAGCATCTGTGAAAGTGTACTCTATATTGAGTGTATAAAAGAATTCAAGTGAAAATTCCAATTCTGACTCTCAAGAGGCTTCTGAAGAATTTGGGGCAGAAGACAGCAGTGAGTTTAGAAAACTCCATTGTTGTGAATAAACCTGTCCAGAACAATATTGAATGATACTCACGGTTGAGTTCATTCCTCTCAAAAAAAAAAAAAAAAAAAAAAAACACATTCGAGAGAGATATCAACACACATAACCTGTGCAGAGCATCATACATTTCTATGCTGAGAAATAACCTTGAGAACTTGCAAAGCTCTCGAGCTAAAGCTGAATAGACAGTCCCGAAAACTCTTGTTTTGAACGGCATAAAATATAGAAAGGAACTTCAGCCTGGCCTGGCTTTGCCAAATCCTATTTGCGCCTCACCCTCACTCAGCTCACAAAACTTGTCCCTCCATCTCTTCAACCTCCAACTCTAGCCTTCTAGACTGGGAAGTTCATCTTGTTTTCTTTGAAAAACAAGAATAAAACACAAAGCAAAACTCTGTAAGCTCTCTTTTACAGGATACTGGCTGGAACTCCATGCTTGGTAGTCATTTCCCCGCCTGGCAGCAATATGTATAGATTGTTAGGTACAGGCTTTCATGATGCTCTTTGGTAGAAGATCAGTGGATCGTTCACTCCTCACTCTCTGAAACATATTCCACTAAATAAATTGTATATTTCATATAAAACTTTTATTACCTGTGTTGATTACTTTTCTGTCATTGCTGAGACAAAATAGCCAACACCCAAAATTAAGGAAGGAAACTTTTATTTAACTCACAGTTTGTGGAGGTTTCAGTGCATAACCAGCTGGCTCCAAGGCAGGGTGGCATGGCATGGGGGCAACGGTTCAAGGCAGCAACCAGCAAAATCAGCCAGAGCAAAAGAGGGCAAAACAAGCCTTTTTCCTTCTTTATAATGCAAACAGGCCACCCCCCTTCCCAAGGCCAGTGTAGCAATCACAAAATCTTTTCCTCCTCTTGCACAGGATGAGGATATGTACAAAGTAAGAATCCTGACTCTCTGCTGAGTCTCAGTTAAATTTCTAAACTCAGTTGAAACAATGTATCAGCCATAAATTACCACTAATATTTCTCATGTGATTTATTCCTTACTTCTTATTATTTGAATTCTTAATATTTCTTATTCCTTTGTCAAATTATTAGTTTTAAAGAGTGCCTCGAGGCTGGAAGGTGTGGTTTAATAGTGGACCACATGCTTTAGCATATGCAAAGCCTTGGACTCAACATCCAGCACCAAAAAGACTGTAGTGCATTTGGCTTAAATATACTCTTAGTCTATAGTTTACTTTTTTCTTATATTGTGATATAAAAAAGTATTAATTTAATTTTTTCTCCATCTATAAAAATTTTTGATTTACTGCTTTGATGTTTTCTAATTTTTCCCAAAATTTAAAAAGCTCTCTCTCTCTCTCTGTTTCTCTGTCTCTCTGTCTCTCTGTCTCTCTCTCTGTTTCTCTCTCTCTCTCTCTCTCTCTATATATATATATATATATATATATACAAATTCTTTTATATATACAAATGTAGTTTTCCTGGTTTTATCAGTTTTTCATCACATTTTTTATGATTTTTAATTTATAAAAATTGAACATGTTGCTTAACATTTTTACTTGAAACAATAAGTAAATGCAGTGATTTAAATGTTCACTTTTCCCAATATCATTATTGATAATGTTTATCAAACATCTAGCAGCAATTACAGTTAAATATTTGGTGTTTATCATTTTCTAACATGTTCTATGAAATAAAAAGCACACAGTTGTGCTTTTAAAATTTTGTTTTCTAACCATCAGTGATCATATGTCTTACATATTGTTCTTTTCAATTTCTTGCCAAAATAATTTGGAGCTCAAGAGTTTAGCAGAACTTTTGAAAACCTCTACAAGCTTCTTAAAACCTTTGAAAACATGAACAACGACAGCTGAAGAATTCATTAATAAATAAAAATGGTTGCGGTGCATTATCTGCAATTATCTGCAGATCTATGATGAGGAAAAGAAACCCGCAATCCCCAAGGACATATTTCAGCAATAAGTGACACCTGCTCCAGACAGTCCCCAGGCAGGTCCTCCGGAAGGACTCTGGGAGACCTTGTAATCACAACTGGAGACAGTGGACCACAGGCGGGGGAGGAGAACTGTGGCACTGATGACCTTGATTCTGGCTAGGCCTAGGCTAGTGAATGTTTGTGTCCTAGTTTTGTGTTAGAAAATTTAAGAGCTTTAAAATTTCCATAGAAAAAAGCTCATAATATAAGAATACAAAGAAAGTAGTTTTGTACAGCTCTGTGATGTGTTTTAGGCTGTTACTACAAAAAAGCAAAAAGTTAATAAAAGTTAAAAAAATTTTTAAAGTTATTGTAGGCTGAGATTAATATATTATTAAGGGAAAATAATTATATTTAGTGTAGCCTGAATGTATGGTACAGGAATGCAGTGTACAGGAACATTCCAGCCTTCACTTCACTCCCTTCCCACTGGCAGACCGAACAGAGCAGCTTCTCACCTGCACACTCCACTCACGGTGCATCCTCTTTACAGGTGCAACTTTATTTTTATCTTTGATACCATATTTTTTAAACTGTAATTTTTCTATGTGTAGGTGCATTTAACCCATACTTGCCATGGTATTAAATGGTCTAAAGTATTCAGTACACTAACATGATGCAAAGGGTGATAGCCTAGGAGGAATAAGCTATAGCATAGAGCCTACTGGTGTAGCTGGCTATACCTTGTACCCTGGTGTAAGTTTACTCAATGATGTTCTTGCGGTGATGAAATTGCCTAGGGGCACATTTCTCAGAACACATAGCTCTAGCATTAAGTGAAGCTGAATGTGTAGGAAATACACCCTGTTCTTTGATTTCTGCAATAGAGTGAACACACTATAACATTGTCAGCCTGATACTAACAGTAGCAGAATAGTTTCCTTATAATTATTTTCACGTGTATAAAGAAAGTTTTGTAGAAAAGAAATTTTGTAGGGTAAATACATAAAAGTCAAATTTCTAGTCAACATATTTAAGCATATGAAGTTCACTAGATATCTTAAAATTGTCCCCTAAGGTTGCCTTAATTTATAACATTACTAGCAGTGCAAAAACATTTATTTCTTGTGATTAATATTTTACAAAGTTAAAAATTGGCATGTCAGTGTTCCTGTATTGAAATTTCTGTGAATAATTGTGTTAAGTCATACTTACAAAAATGCATTGGCCTATCTCATTTTTTATTCTGGAAGTAGGCTGTTTATCATTTTTAAAATTTTATTGATCTGCAAAAGATCTTTCAACATTGAACATAATAGCACTTACACAGAGAATTATTTATGCAGTCATATCTATTAACTATTCTGCAACTTCTGGCTTCTGTGTTTATTTTAAAATCTGTGTTTGCATCAAAACTATGTTTCTAAAGTATATTCCTCAGATAGAAAGTGCATTTATGCATAACTTTGATATTAATATATAAATATATATTAAACGGTATAGATGATACTAAGTGAATTTAAGTTAATTGTCAATTCATCTGGAATTTTCTACATAGCTGAATACTATTGAGTAATTTACAACTTTCCTTCTGGTTTGTAATTCTACTTCTGTCATTAAATAAATTTTCATAGAAAAGTCAGTTTATAGAATTGTTGTTTCTTGCACTTAATTTTAACTCCTATGAATTTACCATAATTTTTAATTCCTGTAAAAGCATCACAGTTGTTATTTATTTATGAAAAATTATTTAGGATATTAGTGTTTATTATCTCTTTAAATACAACTAGCTTTATTCAAATTTTTTGTGTTAATTGTTTAAATGTACTTTAAATATATTTACTTATTTGGATAAACTGGTATCCCTAGAATATTTAAATATTTTTATCCAGAATTTTGACATTTTAGGTCCTTTAATTTCAGTAGTTTGATTCTTAAATATTTTATATTTTTTTCATGGTCAGAATTAAGCACACTTTGAAATGTACATTTTTAATTTATTTCTTGATAACATATAAGATCATTATTTATTTGTAAACAATATTCCTTTGTTCAGATACCTTAGTGAATATGTTTTAAAATTATTAATCAATAGTGCCAATGTCGTTGAAAAAATAACTTTCCATTTGCTATTCAATCTCAGTGGATAGTTAATCATATGAGTTACTAATATAAATTTCTGAATCATAAATTACTCTCATACTTTGTACATTATATTTTATTATATTTTTATGGACCTTTACGTTCACTTACATCTTTTTTTCAGAATACTTTAAGACGTCTTTCCAAAATTCCAAAAATAGATTAGGAATATGATTCATATTGCATATATTTTTTAAGAACTTAAATAATTCTGTTATACTGTATTTTAAATATTTCATTTACTTCTTTTTATAAGTTTGAGAGGTGATTTTTTTTTCTCTACATGTGACTCAAACTTTTCTTCTTGAGGTTATTCCAATTATTTGACTATATTTGTTATTTTTTAGAGTGAAGGTTTATTTCTAAAAAAATTTTACAGCATATAAAATATTTTCAGGTTTATGATTCTTCTCACAGTCAGTTATTAAACTGTCTTATGAAATCTAGTCATTGTCTTTTAAATATGTGAAATATTATGCCTTCTAGAAATAAAATCATTTATCTTATCACTTGATATTTTCAGTGTTATGTCATCATCCATTATCTATAATTCTTAAAATTTATAAATAAAAGGAGTGATGGGCATCATGTATATTTGTCCTGAATTTAGCCGAAAAATCCCTAACTTTGTGATTATTAATATACTTGGGTCAAAAGAACTTTAAAAATCCTGTAAGATCTAGGAATCCTCCTTCTTATGATAAAAAAAACAGCATAAAAACAGCAGCCAAAGCTCACATGTTTACTGAAGTTATAATAGACTATTTACCTAAATGAGTTGACATAGGTAATTGTGATATGTAATATTTAGGTAGCATAATTTTTATCAGAATTTAGAAAATGTAGAATAAAGAAGCATATCTGTTACATTATTATCAAGGTTTAGAATCTATAGGCTAAGAATAAAAGCTAAAGAATTTTTAATGTTAAAATATAACAGAAAAGATGATATGGATGTTTGTGAATCACAAAGTAGTCATATATCCATTAATATAGATTTGATGTTATTGTTTTAGTTTTACTTGCCAATTTTCAAAAAATATTCAAAATTGATCAAATAACCCAATTAGTAGTACATAAAGAGGGAGAAAACTATCAGAATGTCCCTTAGTGGAGGTTATTTTGACCTATTAGCATTATTAATATAAACATAAACAAGCATAATTATATTGACAGTTCTACCAAGGAAAAAATCAATTCAATGTACACTATTACAAGTGCACTGTAGAGATCTTTCCTATAGGAAGAAAGAAAATAAAGATAAAACAAAAATTGGCAAATTGACTAGCCAATGTTCTGATTTGTGTTGAAGCTGGTATACTGTATAGAGACCTAAACTCTCATGAGTTATTAACCTGTAACCAAAGTCTCTAGTCATTTTTAGGATGCCATCTTAATTTTCCCCTCCTAGATAAGACAAATATCATAGTACCACCAGTATCTCAAGAAGCAATACTGGTATCTGTTAGATATTTATGGTCTGGTGCATGTACAGCTATGAAAGCAGAATAGATGACAATTATCTGATGCTCTGTTTTCATATTTGTATAATCCCTGACTTGGGAACATGTTTTATTATGCTTGTCTGAGAAATGCACTTCATCTCTGTCATCTCTCTCTCATCCAGCCGTGCTTCCTATCTCCAAATCAATAAACCTTAAAAGTGCTCTGTAATAGTTACAGTGTGTTTCTCCAGGGAGAAATTGTTGTGTTAGTGTTTTGATGGTTTTTGACACTATACCAATTTCATTTGACAATGAATTGAAACTTGAGCAGTGCACTGAGCCGCGTTCGTAATTTAGTACCATCTTTGGAATATTGCCTCTCAACCTTGAACAAGAAAGATCTGTGAAAAGTGGCCTAAGTTCCATCTCATATTAGTTTGGTTTCTTCAAGCAGGGAGATTAAGAAGGTGCATTTTACTATGAACATGTTAGGATTGTGTTACTGTTACTGTTGATAATGTTTGTGAGACTGAATTTCAAGACAACATGTAGGACAATAGTTATTCATTAAGAACATTAACCATACTCCCCTCTCTACACAATTCTTTATTCAACTGGTTAAAAATAACTAGAATATATTTTTTAAAAATTCCAACTTGTCATCTTAATAGGGCTATAAATAGCTCATTCCACTGAACTAAGATAATGTTCTTCTACTGTGAGAAGATATAATAATAAAATTACAGCTGTTTTTCAAATTAAAATTGTTATACAAATATCATTGCCTGGATGTCATTGCCCTAATTGGTAAGAAATTTGTTATCTTTTATTTTGCTGTTTAATTTATTTGTGTTTTGAGTAGGGACCAATAGATGGAGGGATGAGAAGAAGATACAAAATGAATTAGGTGTGTTGTGTATATGTATCAACTCTCTAAGATAAATATAAACATTTATGTACTGCAGATATGTACAAATAAAATTTTTTCAAGAGTTTCTACTGACACATCTCACTAGGACAGTTTATTGGACTCTTTCCTGAACCCTTTAGTTTCTCTGTATCAGGCAGTTCTAAAGAGCAAAACCACAGCAAGAGAAACTTCAGGTCAGTGTAGCACATGATTGATAGAATATAATTGGAAGACCTAATAACTTATTTTCTAGTTCTTTAGTTCTAATATTGATTTTTTCATAATAATTATAGAAATAATAAAAACCATTATAGAAATGTAAGGAAGCTAGGAACTTATGCTCTGAGGTATATGTATAAATATGTCACGATACAGGCAGAAAAACATAACTTCTAATAACTTTTGTTAGTGCTTTTGTGTGTGTCTTCAGGCTTTACTGA
The DNA here is from genome assembly GCF_034190915.1 of Cavia porcellus. Lineage (NCBI taxonomy): Eukaryota > Metazoa > Chordata > Mammalia > Rodentia > Caviidae > Cavia > Cavia porcellus. The sequence continues at coordinate 33,132,318 of NW_026947497.1, forward strand.
AGAGGAAAGAGCAGCAAGCCTGTATGGGCTCTGAGGGACATTTGTACTTGCAGACAACTTTTCATGGCCGGAACTGATCTGTCTGTCAGGTTAGAAATATAAATGGTATTCTAAAATCAGCATAGCAGTACTGACTAAGAAATAGAGTGAAACTTGGATTTAGCTCCTGTTAATTTTACATGTCTTGGAAAATTTATCAGAAAATAATCTATGTAATAATGAGATCTGCTACCACTCTGATGCATTTCTATCTGCTCCAATTTATGAATCTAAGGATAGTATGGTGATACAATGTAAATCAACCAGGCAGCACATATACACACAAAAAAATGCCACTATCAGTATACTTGCTGATTTATTGCTTTCATCTTTGTGGTTTTTTTTCATTAAAAATGAAATTATTAAATAATTGTATTATATTCACTCACAGTTACAAATTAAATTTTAGAAATTTTGAATCAAAAATATGAAGACAAAATAAAATTGCACATTACACTCAGAAATACAAGACCATAGAACTTTTATATCTTAAAAGACAAAAACATATCAATATTTTTATACTCAAATAAAAGGAAAGAAAAATACTGAGTTCATGAATAATTGTTTAGTGAGGAAAAATTGTGTGCCTTCATAAACCCATTAGGAAGTCAGAATATAGAACAGGAAATACTTAAAATAAATTTAGAGTTCTACTTTAGAAAATAGTGAATGTTTAAAAATAGTTTGTTGGGCCTGGGGATTTAGCTCAGTGGCATAAGCACCTGCCCTGCAAGTGTGTGGTCATGAGTTCGATCCCTGGTGCCGATAAAAATGAAAAAGACAAAAAAAAAAAAAATGCTTAATATAGTTTGTCAGAAAATCGTCATTGCTTGGGAATCAGTGATGAGAAAGCCCAGGTCTATCATTTTAATTGAGCCTAACAAGAATTAAAACCAGATTTTCTGGTTTAAAAAAAAAAAACCGTAATCAAGATATAAAAAATTCTTAAAGAAATAATAAAGTTATAATGATGTTTTTAGGGTATGCCCTAACCTAGTATCACTGATGTCCCTATAAGAAGAAAAAACTTGGGGACAGTGATACCCACACAGATGCATTCTTCTGAAAACACAAAAATGCCAGGAACCCATTTAAAATGAAGTAGTGCTCTGGGGTATTTGTATAGGTCAGTTATAAGGATTCATTTCTTAGGGACAAGAACTAGGAAATTTCTTTAGAACACAGGACTAAGAAGACAGGGAAAAGACAGCGGTCTACTCATACAGGCCAAAGTAATAAGCTTCAGAAAGAATCAATCCCACCAACACATCGATACTGGATTTTAGCTTCCACAGTTGTATCAAAATAAATTCCTCTACTTTCAGGCACCTGTTCTGTGGTACTTTATTTTGGGCAGAGACTTAGCAAATGATTAGAGCATCCTTGAAAGAAGAAGCGTTATTCTATTTACCCTCTTTGTTATCTTATGTCAAATGCTGGAGTATATTTGGTAAGTTAGGTAATGAAGAAATCCAAAACGTGAGGCAATTTTCCCACGCTAATGTAGAATGCCCTCCAGAAGGATATCTATCCTTGTTTAAATTGCTTTATTGAATGAATGATAAAGTGCTTCTTGTAAAAATCACAGTAACTTAAGGATGCTTAAAAGCTATGTTTTCAAGAAATTTTGACAGGCCTTTATATTTATTGGTGAAAATATATATTGTATTAAATAGACCACTTCATAAAATCTTAATGGCATCAACATTTCCTGGCACAAATACTCCAAGTATCACTTGGAAATTATTGATCCATTATTACCTAGGGCCTCATCTGGTCCTAGGTCTCCTTGTAGGACCTCAGCATAGTTTCATCGTGGAAATTTACACAGAGAACAATGATAAATACTTCACACATATTTTAATATTTAGATCTTTTGAAAACATTTAATTATGCTTCACAGAGAAGATGATGAAGAAAACTTTTTTGGGAATTGGCTACAGTTGTTTTAGCACTTTTGGGTGTTTGCTAACATGATATTTTGCTGCTGGAATTAGCTTTTATAATTACAGAGATCCTATTAGAGTACGTTTCAAAATGTATGACAGCATACAATTATAGTTATATAGAAAAAGGTATATTCAGACAGTATGTTAACAATTGTAATAAATTATAGGGTCATAAGTGATATACAAATAAAATATAATAAGAATTATATACACTGGTAGGTGATGTGAGTTACAATAAATGGTATTGTGTAGTCATCTCCCTTTGACATGATATGCTTTCTTGATCTCAAAAAGCATGAAATGTTAGAACTTAATAGACTGGGAGCTCACAAACAGAATTTTACTTTTTAAACTATTAATTGGAGGACTGAGACTAAAGAACCATAAAACAAAGAAAAATCTTTACCTTTCACATTAGCATCAAAAAAAAGCAAATACTTCAGAACTAACAGCTTAACCAATGACATGAATACTTCTGCAATGAAAGCTACAGTACTTGAAAGAGAGATTGAAGGGAACATTAGAAAATTGAAAGATATCCCCTAATTCTAAATAAGCAAAACAAATATGGCCACCTCCAAAATTATTATATAGGTTTAATGCAATTCCAATCAAAATAGCAGTGCTATTCCTTACAGAAATGGAAAAAATGAAATCTAAAATTAGTGCAGAACCAGAAGAGAACTCAAATAGAAAAAGCAATTCAGAATAATAAGAGCAGGGCAGGGGCCATCATAATCACAGACTTCAAGTATACTACAAAGCTATAGTGATAAAAACAGCATGATATTGGGAAAACAGATTCATGGACCAATGCAACAAAATAGAAGATACAGAGCAACTCCAGGCACATTCAGCTACGTTATCTTAAGGAGCCAAATTCCTTTGGTAAAGGTGATTTCTTTAGCAAACGTTGCTTGGAAAACTGACGATCCACATGCAATTTGTTACAATTCATATCACTGGCTATGCACTAAACTAAAATCAAGGGGAAAAGATCAAAGATCTAAAAACTAGGATAAAAACACCTAAAATATGGTGAGAGACAAAATAGGTAAAATTCTTGAAGACACAGGTGTAGGTAAAGACTTTCTGAACAAAAGCCCAATTGCACAAAATAATACAAAGGATCAGCAAACGAAATCACACTTAATTACAAAGCTTCTGCACAGCAAAGAAACCAACCTACAGAGTGAAAAGACCTCCAGTGCAATGGAAAAAAATTGCAGCTATTTCTCAGAAAAGACTAATACCTACAATATGTGGAGAACTCTGAAAAATTAGACTGCTCAAATTTAAAGATCCCATTAAAAATGGGTCTCTAAAATAAACAGACACTTCTCAGACAAAAAACTAAAAAGGAAAAATAAATACATGAAAAAATGTTCAACATCGCTGGCCATTTGAGAAATGCCAATTAAGACAACACTGAGATTCCTTCTAACTCCAGGAAGAATGGTTACCATCTTGGATCAATAGATCAATAACAAACACTGACAAAGCTGTGGGGAGAAAGGAAAAGTTCACCACTGTGTTTGGTTTTGTAGACTGATATGACTGCTATGAAAATCAGTATGGAGACAAATATATATATATATATATATATATATATATATATATATATGTTCCCAGAAGAGTTAAAAACATTATACTGAGTGACATACACATACCCATGTTTATAGCAGCACAATTCATAATAGCTAAATCTTATAAAAGCCTAAATGTCCATCAAAAGATGAATTTATGAAGAATGTGGCTCTGTATTTATACACAATGAAGCACTATTTTACCATAAAGAGAATCTTGAGTCATCATAGGAAAATGGATGCATTTTGAGACTTTACAGTGAAGTGACATAATTCATAATATAAATTTAAACATCACATGGCTGGTCTTCTACAAAAATTTCCTCCTCAGATAGATAAGATAGGATAAGATGAGATGAGATAAGATGAGATGTTATGTGCAACAGATAATGGAAAAAAGAGAGAGAAAAAAATTGCTATCTAGCATGGACAATGCATCTAAAAGTGTTACGTGTTTTACAATTTTTGGCCTCTTAGTCTGGTTTGCAATATGTATATATAATAATTAATTTAAGTCTTATAAGATAAAGAATTAATCTGATGCCACAAAAATAAGGAATATGGAGGGGGGGAATTGAATGTATTGTACATGTGTATCAATTATTTATAGTGAATGCAATCATTCTGTACTGCAAGCATAACTAATAAAAGTTAATAAAAACAAAGAAAGAAATTAGACAAGCATCTAAGAAATAGATTTGCTGTGTATTACTGTTATTTTGTTTATTTTTCTTGGTTTTTTGAACTACAAAAATTGAGTCAATTTGTTTTGTGACTAATTTTGGTTATTTATTCAGAATTTATTGGAATACATTACACTATTTTTGAAAATATTTGAGGATAGTGACTTGACTTAAGATTTCTTATGAAGACGTGGAAGAGTCATGCATGATTTGGGGATGCCAGCCAATAGAAAAAGCACTCATTTTAGCAGCTGTTTGAACCTCTCTCCACCTTATTCTTGCTGTGAAGTGAGAATAAACATAACTGACTTTCTTAACTCACATAAATTTTGTGAAAGTCAAGTAAATTAATGTATGAAGAAGCTTTTCACTTTAAAGTATTTTATTAGTTTAGGCCAGATTATTGCTAACTTGATTGCCATAATTTGTGTACATTTCTGGGTGACATTAGTATGATCTTGGGTAAATTCTAAGATGAGTATCTTCAATTCAGCTTCATAGTATACCAGAGCACAGAATACATCACCTGTGAGCCAGAGAAATATCTTTCTATGTCCTCACAATAGGTAACTCAATGAAAATTAAAAAGAAAAAATACATAGAAAAAGCAAGGGGAAAGATTGCTAGCAATGAGAATGAATGAGACAATGTTACACCAGAAGCAATCCTTCAAATGAAAATGTGTCATTTGCCAGAATTATTCCCCATGCAAGTTTATAAAAATCCTGGAAATGACTGAATTGTTTGAACCAATCCAGATAAGTGGAGCAGATGTCTGGCATTAGCAGAGATGAAAATGGTTTCTCTTCTCTCTTCTATAAAGATAAAGAAGACATAATAGAACTGTATACTGAGTCCAAGGAGAATGCTATGCCAACACTGTGTTGCAGATGGAGTTTTGCAAGGCATCCTCAATTCTTAAAAATGAAAAACAGTCCAAAAACAGAAAATGTTACTTTCAAAATAAGCTAAGTTGTATGTTAGATTTACTCTTGAATATTGGTTATCATTCACAAATGCTGACTATGGAATTGACTATGTTGTCATTGTCATTGACAAACTGAGGCTTACTATGGACTGATTACACACATTTTTGGACTTATTACACCCAAAATGATGTGTGGTAATAAAGACAGCTTTACACATGAAGTTTCTTCCATAGGATAACAGAAGTGGAAATCTGGAGACATTAATTCACGTACCAGAAATGAATGTGAATCAATTTAGTGTCAAGTCTGAAAAGGTGTTTATTTAGTAATGAGTAAAATGATGGATTTTCCAATCAATTTTGGACATATGGAGATTAAAAGATATTTAAAAGGCAATTTAATGAATGTTGATAGAAAGTTGAATGGGTTGTGAAAGAGATATAGATTCAAGTATCAGAAATATAACTTCACAGATTGGCAAATAACATGTATAGAGATTATCTACCTAAAGAGTTACTGTTACATAAAGTTCAGCACAAAAGTCTACATTTACACAAATAGGAATGCTAATAAAATGTTCATTTCATTTACTTTTGAAAGTCTCTATATCTAAAGAACAACAAAATAAATAAGGGGTATGTTTAAAGGTGAAGAAAATGTACTTAAATCCAGAATAGAAATAAAACATCAATATTTCTATTACAACAAAAGAATCCATTACTTAAGCAATGGATAACCATGAAGAAAGAGTAACATTGACTATTTTGCCCATTAGGAATGTAAACACACATGAAGAGAGATTGTATTTTGCTTAGAGATAAGTAGATTTTAGAATGTGCCTACTTCTAGTAAACAGTTAATTTACTACGAAATAAAACTGGCTGGCACATTTACACCCTATCCACCTAGCCTCTCATTTAACCCAAATGGAATGTTATTTGAAATGTATTTTCCTGGATTGATTCTTAGAGAAAATATTATTTTAGTTATATAAATAATAGATTTATTTAAATATCCCCCTGGTAGAAAGGAATTTCATATCACATTTATCAGAAGGTTTTTAACTCTTATTTTTTTCTAGTAATATCCTAAGAGCAATTTTAGGTTTATAGCAAAATAAGGCAGAAGATCCAGACATTTCCTCTACCTTAACCTCCAGCATAATTAACAATCCCATCCAGTTGGTGTATTTGTTAAAACTAATGAGACCCCACTGCCAGATTATTGTCCAGACGAATCAATCCTTCAACAATGTTCCGGTCATCTAAACTTTCTCTAATAGTATCTTTCAGGAACCTAATAGATTTGTGTTAATACTTTGGTGTCTGTAACTTAATTTGGATTAATTTTAGTGAGAAATATAAATTTGAATCTAGATTCATTATTTGCAAGTGAGTCCAGTCGTTCTAACATTATTTGTTGAAGACTATCTCTTCTCCATTTCATTGTCTTTTATCTTTCATCTAAGATCAGTTGAATACATGCACATCCTCTTCTGTTCAGTTTATTCTGTACTGTCACCACTCTTGTCCTGTCTTTTGACTAAATATCGTGCTGTCTTAATTGAGGTAGCTTTGTTGTGAAACAAGGTAATGTCTGTCCTCTGACTGTTCTTTTTGTTTTGTTTTCTTTTTTTGTGTTTCTGGTACTGGAAATCGAACTCAGGGCCTCGCCCTTCCCAGGCAGACCCAACTTTGTTCTTTTTAAACTACTGTTGCATTGTAAACCTGATGGTATGCCAATAATAACTGATAGATACTACGGACTAGTACTTAAAGTGAACATGATAAACTTGGCAACAATACATTTACTCTTAAATGTTAATGAGTCAAGCAGTAGGTTTATATTGAAAACAATGCAATTGTAAAACATTTATGGAAAGGATATTACAATTGATAAGTGGAAAAAATTCATGATTTATGTATCAAAATTGTTACAATCATTTAAATTATTAACAATAGATATTTTTATTCTCTTAATGTTATTGCTAGAGAAAATATTTGCCTACATAGTCCTTGAAATCTCATGAGATGTCACCAAATAGATGCAAAATAAACATGTAACAAAGCATTAAAGAACTATTGCACTTTTCTACTCAAAAGCCCAGTTTCTATCTGTCTTAACCTTGAGTGTCTGCTAACTATATATCCTCAGATTTCACTGTAATCACTAGCAAAAACGATTTCTTTTGTTGGTTCTAAAACAAAAAAAAAAAATATCTGAGGAATATCGCATACCTTATTTTCATTTCAAAAGAAGTTTGATTAACCAAAGACAATTTATTCCAGGGCATCTTTTCAACTAAGATTAAAAGAAAGATACAATGTCATACAGTGCTTAACTGGCAGCATAAAAATGGGAGGAAAGTGGTAAAGACAAAGATAGTGAATCAGGGTGTGTTTTGTGAGTGGACCAGCTCCTCACAAATAATGTCAGCATTAGTACCACCCCATGTGTCAATCAAATAAACTTAAAAAAATTAAAAGTAAGCAGGGATTTGTTAAAAGACAAGTATGTTTTCTTATTCCAAAAGCTACAGTTCAAAGAGGAAGGAGAGTGGGGTTTTCTACACAGTAGGATTTTATTGCATCATTTCTTCATGGGAAACAAGGTATGATTAGCGTTTGCTAAAAATCACCAGCTGCAAACATTAGGAAAGTTTCACTTTCAGATAGACAAGACACGACGTCTTGCAAGCAATGGTTAATTCTCTGGTTTTCATTCTGGTAAATACATGTAGTATAATAGAAGTGAAAATAAAAGACACTGACATTAATACATACCCTTTGACAATTGCACACATCTTGGTTTCTGATACTGTGGAATCAACAAAAGTGGCAGGATAGACATCCGAGTTTTAGTATCAGGCATTTTTTCAAGCATATCATTTTTCTCCTAGTGCTGGAATTATTTATAACATTTTAATAATAAATGTCTGATCACAGTAGAATTTAAATAACAGCATGTTACTTTACATCTCACATGCAAGGCTAAAGTAGGAATATATCCCTCCAAATCAGAGTATTTGTGCCCCACTGAGGTATCCAAAGTCTGTGTGCATGTTCTTCTTTGACACATCTGGTCTTTATCAGTCAGTACAGCATTCCTAATAGCTAAAATTTTGCAGAGCTTAATTTGATTTTCTAAAACTTAATTCAGTAAACTTTACAACTTAACATGTATTATAGGATACATAAATTCACATAATCCCAAAATTTCACTTTGGGAGACCATCTCAAACTACCTTTTAATTAGACATTTTTTCACTTTTTTATGACTACTTTCCATAAACACTAATTTATATCATGACAACTTTACTTTAAAAAGAGATACCTTTTTAAAAATCATAGCAAATGAATCATCAGGAACCAAATTTTCCTTGCATGATCTTCAAACAAAAATGAATCCTAAACACCAGACATTGATAGTTTTTTTTTAAATTACTTGAGATACATACATGTTCCCAGTAAATAGAAACATGTGAGTGAAAACATTTTGTGTTCAAAGAATTTCATTCCCCAGATGCAAAAGGCTCCTTAATTTTCTCCAAATGAATTCCAGTTCTAGTGTATTTTATGAGTACCTTCACTGCTATTCAATCTTGACATATAATAAAATGACCCTAACACAGGTTCTTTCAAAAGACTCTCCAGGAAGCTACATCAGTCCTAAAGTGGAAACACTCCAGGATCGTTGCTTAGTAACTCTTTGGGGAGATTTATTTAAATGATTTCATCATAAGAAAATCCACCTCATTTTTTTCCTTTTTTCCCATCTCATTTTTAATGATTACTTGAAACAACTTTCTTTCATGTCAGTACTTTCCTCTCTTGAACCTGCATTAGTCATTCTCTGAAGACTGATTAGGTTCTAGAAACTTCTCTGAACACCTGGGAGGAGTACGCTTTGGCTCCTGGCTAGTGTTATAAACACATTTCTCTTCTGTCCACCACAGATCCCAATGTGATATCAGGACCACCCTGTGTGAAATAATGTCTACAGCAATCACCATGAAGCACAGTATGCAAGTAAAATAGAAAAAAAAAATGTTTTGCTGAAGAAACTGTCATCTTAAATTAGTTCCATGAAAAATGGCAGAACACAGATGTTTTGGTGTCTTTTTAATAATTAAATCTGTGAACCTAACACCAGGTATTGGTGTTCTTGTCTTAAACTCAGCAGGGTAACAGTGGTTAGATAGCATGTTCAGAATAAAAAGTACAATACCCATCATTTTTTTTTAAACTATAAAGGATAGTTGGAGGCTGGGGAGTTAGCTCAGTGGCACAAAACAAGCAACAACAAAAAAGAAGAGTTTAATTTGACTAGGGATCTATTTTCCTACTCTTAACTACTATTGCTATGGCTAGCAATAGGTCGATTTCTTTTACACCTAGAACTGATATTGGGCTTTTTGGTTCCTCTTTCTTGCTCTATGCCACTCCTGTCACTTTTGCTTCTTTTACGAATTACAGCTAATGGAATGAAAAGAGTGTTCACACTTGAAGGCTGGAGAAAGAATGGTTTATTCCTCGTAGATTAGGGCGGTCAGGATTGGATTTAGCATGGATAGGTTAAAAGCTGCCCAATAGTGGCAGTGGTCTCTTACTTTCCACCTGACTCCATTCCTCATTAGTGAAGCAAGTTCACCCACAGGAGCCTGAACCAAATGGAACCAACACAAATGTCCATCTCACCTCTAGAACGGTCAGTGACCACCTGCAGCTCCACATAACCACCAGGTGTTCAGTCTTGGTGTCTCCTTTCTTTTTTCTTGTTAATGGATTATTCAGTATGTGTAACTCCAAACAGGCTTTGAAACGTCCACTTTGTTTTTATCTTGTTGGCCTTGACCCTTTCCAGGACAGTTGGAAACTACCTTAGCACCACTTAGGTCTCCTGCTGTGGGCAGTGTGACTGACACAGGATCTCAGCTGCTGTGCTATGACCTTGCCACCAAGGTCACACAGAGGCCTACTGCTTATCTGCTGATCGTATGCAGTGGCAGAACACAGCAAGAATACTAAGACAGGTCTTTTTCTAGGACAGACAGGAAACCTCTTGTGGGTAACTGGCACTCACCATCAGTTTGGCCAAAAGTATTTAGAATTGACCTTCCTTTACTCTTCTTCACAGGGGTCAAACATCTAATGCCATGTCTAGCTCTCACTGCCCCTTCAGCTCTTTACCATGCTGGCTGCTTCCTGAACAGGTATTTCTCTTAATCATTCTTTTTGAACCTTTAAAATCTACCACCTTGATTGCTGGTTCTTAAAAGACTTAACTAAACACATCCTCCTCCTCCTGTGTGCCACACCTGCCCAGAATACTCTTTCTTTGTTTCATTGGTTCAAAAATAATTTTATTGTCTAATTACAGTGAATGATTTTAAATAGCTTTTATTATTATGAGGAATAATAGACTAATTCTATATAGATACTTGAAGAGTACATAAAAGGATATCCTATATATCTCTAAAATTTTTCCTCCAAAACATAAATTACAAAATTCTAATGAATAACCAATTCTCTAAAGTTTTTCCAATTATTTCCAAATTTTTCAGTTATTTTGTTAAATAGTGGAGATAATTCATGACTTTTCTTATTATACTATAACTTTAAGAAACAGAAAGATAGGATACAATTAATTAGAACTGTTTAGAAAATTTTAGAAATGCTATAATTCATTTGCTATGAAGATTGCTAATATAATTGGCTGTAAGTGAATAAAATGTTTACTAATTGAGATTCATTTTCCTATTTTTTGGTTCTTTTTCTGATAATGAACATATGAATCACTTAAATTTCTGGAAGGTAAATGATCAATTTTATTAATTTGTAAAGATAAATGGGGAAGATTTTCTGCAGGGAGAGAAAACATAAAGATATTCTCTTTTAGATACACAAGAAGCAGGACCCATGGAATGGAAGTTATGCAGGGTACTGGGGACAGGATAAAGCAGTACATACATAGGAGGAATAGGTTGCAAGCAATGTGCTATGCACATTAGTGTATTCTAAAAGGGCAGGAAGGGTTAAGGTGAGGAACTGTCTAGAAGACTAAGGAGAGAGATGAGGGGTATGCCCACAGCATAGCTGGAAGACAGGACATTTCCATGAAGCCAGCAGGCGGCTGGCAGTGTCTGATCATTAGAAATAATCTCCACAGAACATCAGGAAAAGGTCAAAATTAGCACAATATTGTGCTCCCTTTCAGGTTCTGTAAGGCAGTTAAAGAGAATTAAATGGCTACTTTTCTTCAAGCAATATAGGAAATCAAATTTTAAAGATAGGCTTTCCAAATGCCAGTTTAGAATTCTTTATAAGCATCTATTCAGCACCAAATGTGTTTCTAAAGAAATACTCCTTGACCAACAAAGGCTTGTTAGTAAATGAACTGTGTATATCATACTAAATTTTATATTTAACGTAAGGTATAATCAGGATTTTATTTTTATAATAAAAGTATATTTAAAAGTAAAAAATTGCTAAAAATAGGTAATTCATATAAACACACATGCTAGACAAACATGAAAAGACACTTAATAATGTATGAGAAATAGCAATAAATAAATACATTAAAATATATTTGAGATATGTATTACCTGTCATATTAAAATAAGGGGAAAAGGATCAATAATGTAGACTCAGAAGAATTTGTGGAACTAGGCCATTTTACAAATTTCTGAACCATAAGACATTTGAAGAATAATTTGATAATATCTAAATTTTAAATATGATTTAACTATAAAGCAATTCTTAAAAGAAAATCATACATAGACTACCACAGATAGTAATTAAACTACAGAATGCAATATAATACAAACTGTTAAAATGTAGGAATATATCCTCACGTTGGTCTTGAAAACATCATCTGTTATACAACAATATGTAAAGTTTTTCATAATTTTTAGAAATGGTGTGTGTGTGTGTCTGTGTGTGTGTGTGTATGTGTGTGAAAACATGTTTAATTATGATTTTTTAAACTATTCTGGATACCATTATTCCCAGCATGATATCACTTTGTTGAAATAATAGTATACAGTTGTTTATTAATTTAAAAAGCCAGAGTAGCATGAAGCACATTAGTAGCAGTGATTTATTTTCAACAGAAGATTACTGGGAATTTGCATCATCTATTTTATAAGATTCTGCATTATTGAAATGTTTGTTTTCATGATCAGAGAGTAAAATATTTCTAAATTCATTACTATTATGCTAGTAATATATACTCATAATTACATTCCTTGTTTACCTTTACAGTTTCATAATTTTGAAACTGTAATTCTATTCTATCATCATATATTTGTAATTCTTGTCCTATTTTGGGAGCTAATTCTCTTATTTCATTTTTAATAATTTTAGGTTCTGTCATGGAGTATCAAATGTAACAGAATATTTAAAATTCATAAAACTAGTGACTCATATAACTCTATTTTATCTGATTTATGTATTTTTAATATAATGTATATCATGTGTACATGATTCAAATATTCTCAACTACTTGGTTTTATAACAGACAAATGATTTTCTGTGGACAAAAAAATATTCTAAACATTGCTGCTGGAGGCTTTTATGCTCCTTACAAGTGATACACTGTTATGAAAAATTTCAACCAGCCTATGAGCACAGATTCATAGAGTCAAAAGATCTATCAAAGCAGTCTTCCTTAGGGTCAATTTTCAGTCTCTACTTCCCTTTTAATGATTAAGACAGTTTCATTGCAAGCCATGTTTTCAATTTACACAAGGATACCTCAGAAGACCCCACGGGTCCTGTTGCCAGTCACTCAATCTGAAGTCTGAGATAAATGATCCACTGTGTTTAGTTGAGGAGTTCTAATTCAGAGACTGGCGGCTGTGGGGCTGCCAAGCTATTAAACCATTTCACAGAGAAGGCGTTATAACCCACGTGCGTCTCCTTTTTCCCTCCACGAAGGTGATGATTCATACAAACCAAAAGAATGTCATTTAAACCCAAGGACTAGATGTTTGAAATTTTTAAACAGCTCATAGTTTTTCAACAGACTGCTAAGCCTTTCTTTTTTCTTTCAAGGTTTTGGTGGGAGAAATGAACATCCTGACCGTTTCTTTCACGAGTATTCTTCAACAGAAAGCTCTCTACTTCTTATTCCAGATGGAGCAGTATCAGCACACTGAAGTTATTGGCAAAGAGGGAAGACGAACGCTGTAATTTATTCCAAAGTGGAGGCACATTGAGGGAGTCCCTAGAGCATTAGCCAACAAGAAAACAAAACCAGAATATTTATAAGTTGTTTTAATTCAGCAGATAAAAAGAAAGGCAGATACAGAGAGATGAAAGGAACTGGGGAGGCTGCTTAGTATAGTGCAGAAGAACTGCACACACAGAACTGTGTCTTTTTAGTGCTCATGAAATCCAGACACAAAGAATATATATTTGAAAACCTCTCCACTGAAGCTGGCTTTACCACTGCCATACATCCTAATAACGTAAACACACTGAATTTCTCTTTAAAAAGAAATAATTTATTGATATCATCAAATGAAGAAGAAGCTTACTATGTGTACTGTAATAAACATGTTTGACAGGTACCACAAGGCCCAGGACAACAGCTCAGAGCACAGACTCACACATACCTCTGGAGGGTGAAGTAATCAGCGAGACCAGTAACGTGTAAGCCTGTGAAGCAACAGCGAGGATACAGCAGTTGTACCCTGGAGAACTCCACTGACAGAAGGCCAGCTCTAGCCCCCAAATCCAAAGGCCAAGATACCCAGCACATCGCTGGGATGTAACACGACCATTATCACAGAATTGCAAATACCAAAAAAGGTAGGTTCCTAGGATAACCATAAAGAACCAACTACATCTGGATGACATCCCTGAGGAATGGACATCTTTCCTCCTTGAGAAAAACTTTAATGCTAGTGGTAGAGTTCTCTATCGTGGGAGGTTGGTGGGCACCAACATAGAAGACAAAATAAAAGAAAAAAGAGAAGGTGAAGAATGGCAAGATGCAGAGGCAGGGTGGAGCCCAGATAGTCAGCACCCCCAGGACAATCCTGGAACACAATATGAAGAATGAAGTTGGAAATCAAACACTGGGACTTTCCCAAAAAACAAGAGAAGTAAAAAGACAAGTGGAAAAGACTATAGAGAAAATGATCTCTCAGGTACAAAAAGAAATGATGCTTAAAATCAAATATATTAGAGAAGACACAAATAAAAGATTAGGTGATCTTAGGAAAAGGTGGAAACAAAAAATGCCCAACATGGGAGAGAAATAGAATCTATGAAACAGATCCAGACAGAGATCCAGGAGATTCAAACCTCCATTGTTAAATATATGCAACAAATTGAATGATGGAAAGGATAGAATTTCTGCCTTGAAGACAGCAATGCAGCTAATGATCACAAAAAGAAACATATCTCAAAAATAAAAGAAACCACAAGAAATCAACCCAACAGCTACAAGACAAAGCAAGGAAAAATAACACAAGATTGGGGTTAGTGGTAAAGCTGAAGACAGCAAAAATGCCATGACAATCATAAATATACATGCATCTAATTCAGGAGCACCCAACTATATGACAATTACTGGTAGACATAGAAATCAAATGAGCAATAACACAGTTGTAATAGGAGACCTCAATACTCCATTGTCACAGAGAGACAGATCAACTAGACAGAAAATTAGCAAAGAAATATCAGAGCTAAACCAAATCTGTGAACAAATGGAGTTAATAGGAAGAAGCCATGCTCCAAGGCCGCACACCAGCAGCCTGGAGAGATTTGGTGAGCCCAGCACCAGCCCAGAAAAGAAACCACAATCTGAGCTCCCCACCACAGGGGGAGCATTGGTGAACCCCTCCACACTGCCTCTACAATGCCAGGATCCCCAGATCGGAGAAACCCAGGTGCCCAGTCCAATCCACTACACTGAGGGACTGGCAGCCAATGCAGGAAGCAATTGGGATGCAGTAATGGGCTGATTCGGAGGACACAGGAAAATGTCAAGAAAAGGAGAAAAATGCAATGTCAGACCTGAACCCACACAGAACAAATTTAGGAGACACAGATATAGTAGACATTAGAAATCCCACACCTGAAGTTTCTGAAAAGACAAAAACGGAAGTAAAAAAGCAATTTAGTTCTTGTGTTGTTTGGTTAATGTTTGATGCCTATATCTGATGATCTAGACAACTGTTTTGAAGATAACAAGAAGCATTATTGTAGCCATTGTTGATTTCCCATTATCTTGTTTTGAAGTCCTGTATTGTTTTCATTGTTTTGTCTTGAGTGACTTTATTTTATTTTATTTTTTGGTTTTATTCTCTTTAAAATAAAAAATAAATAGTACAAACATATTTGCCTTACTTTACTTTCACATTGAGTTTTTTTTTTAAAGCATGCTATAATTTTTATTACCTGTCAATAAGGTATTTTTAAACCATTATCTGTACTGGATTATAAGAGGCAAGAGCACTCATTAGTGTCAGTTAATGCAGCTTTGAATGCCTTGAGAAAGTAATAAATGTTAAAACAGATAGAAAACAACTGGAAAAGGTAATCCTCAAACTGTCATGAGCAATACTACTGAATATTTAATATTATAAGGAAATAGTGAAAATAAACATAACATCTTTCTTCATTAAACAGTATCAGCATAAAGTTAGGGTAATAGAACTGAATGGATTGGTCAAAAATCATATTTTCCACCATGTTTATTGGCACATGAAATCGTTTCAACAAGCTCTTTCAGAATATTGTTTATTAATATTATTTTACCTGAAACTATGGATTATTCTTGATACAGATAATTACTCTTAGGAAAAAAATCACCTCTACAAAAACATGAACAGCAAACTTAAGCAATCTGTTTTTGAGGACATTATTTTCCCTTATGAGCACACTTACTCAAGTTGCTATGTTGTTGGATTGATCTTTTGTGGTGTTTTAGTTTTGAAATGTTTCTTTTCGTGATCACTAGCTGCATTGCTGTCTTCAAAACAGAAATTCTATCCTTTCTGTCATTCAATCTGTTGCATATACTTATAATGGAGGTTTTAATTTCCTGGATCTCTGTTTGGATCTGCATAGGTGATAGCATATCTATTCAGGTGAGAATCTGAAGTCTCATATCTACTAGGCAATTAACTATTCCACTTGACCTGGACCAAGGGAGAGGTCCTGGAACATGGGACTTTCAACATTGACACCAAGGAAGACTTCAGCAATCTATATGTCAGCATCAACATAGTGAGCTAAGAATTAGGTTTAACTTTATAAGACAAAAGTACCCATTAAACCAGGTAGTATTACAATTTTAAAAAATAATTTGGTTTATGACAAAGTGATGAAAAAAGTGAGGGACATGAAGGGACACTAAGGGACAGGAAGAATGGTGATCTGCTGCCTAGAAAAGAATGGGAGTTTGAATTTACTCCTACCACTGGCAAATGTTTCACTTTACTCTTCATGACGGAACTCTCCTCCAAATCTTTCAGATAACTCATATTTAGCAAGGTTTCTGGAAGAAAGGTAAGAATTAACAAGGATGGGTCTCTAATGCTCCTCTTGGGTGTCTTTAACAAAACACAGGCTATGTGACAGGCTATGTAGGGTCATTCTGTACATCTCATGATCCACTCTGCAGTGTTTTGGGAACCCAACTGTCATTAAGACCCTTTTTACTTAATGATTGTTTGCTGTCAGTCGTTACGTTAAGCACTTCACATATATTAAATAAACAATTGATCTCTCACAACAGTCCTCCCTAGTTAGTGATAAAGATCAAATCCAGGCATTACATACACTAGACAAGTGTTCTGGTGTGATAAAACCAATTAATCACTACTGCGAGGAATTGATTGGACACATTTCTTTCCAATTCCTGTTTCAAGTATGTCACTTTCAGTAGCTTGAAATTTGTCATGACAGGCAGTGGTATGACAGATACACTAGAAATTTTAAAAATGCTGCAATCAGGGTTGCTTGTTTGTTGGTGACTGCTGGTTACTGGCCTCACCAGAGGTGTTTTTATTTATCTTCATTTTATATATGAGCTATTTTATACTTTAAAAACCTCAGAAACTGAGAATAGTGGTACCCACTTGTGTCTTCAGCACTCTGGGAGACTGAGGCAAGAGGGCTTTAAGCTTTAGCACAGCCTGGGCAACTCTGTGATTTAACAAGATCTTCTCTCAAGCTCAAAAATAAAATAAAAGCTCAGTCCAAACCCCAGGGATTTGAATTTCACCCTCCCAGGGGAGACCCCAAATAAGATGCACAAGTTCAGACAGATCATAAAACTTCATCTGGGATTTAAATTTATATCTGTGTGATTCTAGTGCCTATGTGTTTTATAACCACAGTATTTTTCCTTTCCCATGGAACTACTAAAATTCGTTTTTGTCTGGAATGTTGTAAAAGGGCTCTCTAAACTGCATGGCAGAAAAATTACATTACTATTAATTTCCTTTCAATTTAAGATAGTTTTCAGTTAGCTCCTCTAACATCATTTTAAAATAATTACTTGTTTGCATTATTCTACTGCTTTGTAAAAATGAAATTGGATCAATTTAAAATATAAAAATAACAAAACTTAAAAGGATTCAGAAAAGTTCTGACAGTGAATTATACTGTTTTATTTCTTTGTGAAGTTTCTTCTAGGTAATAAAGAAGTTAGAATTATATATATGGACTAACATACATAGTGCTGCTGGCTTTACTACATATTAAGTTTAGGATACAACAAATATGAATTAATCACCTGGCTAAACTGATTATGATAAAGTATTTCTAGAAGGACACATGCTTTTCCAAAAGAGAAAATGTATTCATGTTTTTAATGAAATTGTATTATTATAAATTTCTTCAAAAATTTCTTCAAGCTTTTTTTAATAATACATTACTCTCTGCTCAGCTTTCATAATTTTTTAATTCATGACAAGATTATTTTTCTTTAAATCAAAATAAAATATTTGAATATACTTAGTATTATCACTAATTAGGAATGTATCACTAATTAGGTATTAGGAATGTTGTATCCTAACATTTACTTCTGTATAATTCCTTTTACTTTTTAGTTGTTTAAATTTTATCTTATGAGAAAGAAGTAAATCAAAATTTTTATAAAAATAGGAAAATAACAATAGTTAATACATAATAGAATGACAATATTAATACATTATGTATCGTTATCTTCAAAATTTTAACACAGAGTACAAGATATGAGCATGAAAAATTCTTTAAAAGACATTACCACAAACCAATGAACTAAGAGAAACCAGTGGTACATTTTTGTATCTTGTATTTTTTGTATCTATCTTTTATTTTTCTCCTTTCTCTTCTTTCATTTTCTGTCTCCTCCAACTTAGTTCCTTTTATCTTTTAAACATTTTCTTCCCACTTCACGCTGTCTATTGTACATTTTGGACCTTCTTTACTCTTTCAGTTTAAATTGATAATAAGCACCATATTTCTGTATTTATCTCATTTCAAATAATTCTATATTTTCTACTGGACATTGTGAATATTATGTTGTGATGATTCTGAATTCTATTACATTCTTCTGAAGAGTGTCGATTTCTGTTGTTGTTTTAGCCATCAACTAACTTGACTGAAATTTCATGGAATTGCTTTAAAATCTTTTTTGAATGACAACACAAATCTCAGTTAAATGTTCTTATTCATTGAGATGCTTAAAATGCACTACCAGAAAAAAATGGATGGCTCAGAAGTAATTTTAAAATGAAAACATAGTTTGTATGCTGAATTTCAGGTACTCTGTAATTTCATTTTGGGAGAATTTTTCTCTTCTCCTTACAAGTGCTATAACTGCTCAAGGTGAGAAAAATTAAGGTTTTTTATTAGAAATTTAAGTATTGCACATGGCATAGACTTGGAAAGCATGGGAAAGGATCTAGAAGCCTGGGAAATTGATCTACTCCTTACTTGCATGAAGGATTGACTTCTTTCCGGAATCTACTTGCATTTTGACACACTTCAATGCTTTCAATGGTTTTTGTTAGCTACTGAGAATCTTATATTTTAATTTTATGTTTTCATGTTTTAACTTTATATTTTGCTTCTATGGCATAGCAACATAATTCTTGAGTTAGAAATAAAACAGCATGTGTTAAAGCAGAAAGGTGAATGGCTTATCATGCTGACATATTCTGCAGGGAAGCTAACTTCAAGAATAGCTGGATCAATGTTCTCAAACTGCATTATCAGGAAACTGTGTTACTCACACTATATATAAATTCCAGTCCTTCTTTGTAGGTTTTATTCTGAAGAATCTTCTCCCCATACTGTTAACAAGACTCCAAGCCCATTTTTTACCAGATTAAGGATTAAGAATAAAATAGAAATAAGAGCTGGGGATTTAGCTCAGTGGCTTAAGTGCCTGCCTGGTAAGTGGAAGGTTATGAGTTCAATACCCAGTACCAAAAAAGAAAGAAAGAAAAAGCAGAAATAGGAGGCCTGATACAAAAGATTTCAAGAAAAGTTTTGGAAGATAACTCTCTTTTTGAGTAGTCGATTCATCCTTATGGCTGTAATTGACCAAAGGTAAATTATTGTTTGACCTCTGGAACAGAGCTGTGATTCAGCTCTAAATACAATGACAGAAGAGAGAGGCTCCATGAAAGCAAATCTAGATGAAGACACCACATGAAAGAAAGGATGTTAGATAGGTTAAACAATAGAACCTCTTTGCTTGTCAAGTTGGGAGAAGTGCAATGACCAGTAACAGATGGCAACAAAGTGAGTTCTTGTTTATTGTCAGCTTTTCCTTAATTCCCATTAATAGCATGTCTGTGGTCTCCTCTTGAGCACATTTTTATTCTCAAATTCTTTTCATTGGAGTTCTCATATTTCTTTGATCAACATAAAGAGGAATTTTGCTCTATTTTATTTTATCAGTGATTAAAATATTTGCTTTATGCAACAACAAAACAGATAGAGACACACATCTAACAAAAACTTCTCTCTTTCCAAATAATTTTGAATATAAACAACACTCTTGTTGGTAACAATGGTAATATACTAAGAAATCACAACAAACCAGTCACCATAGGATAAAGAAAGCAGGATTGCATAAACAGGATACTTTCAAAAACTCATTCTTTTAGGTTACAAGAAAGTTTTGTTCTATATATAATTCATACATATATAGAGAGGGATTGCACAACTGTGTCAACTTGGGATCAAAATAGATTCACAATTATTTTAGAGTGTATGCACTATAATGGCTCTTACTCCTTAGCTACCCAGTCACTGGGGAGTCCATTGTTTCGCTTGGGTTAAACTTCCTGCATTCATTAGGCATCTGTGAAGTTTTCTTAACGTTCAGTGGACTCACTTCTAATTCTATGGCTGTTTTTACTTCTCTACTAATTATGTCCAAAAAGTGAGATGCATTAACTGATAGTACTGATATGTGATTATTTTGTGGACAGAGAGGTACTTCACTTCTGCAGCTGACCCTTTGTCACCTTCTCAGGCCCTCGGCCTTCTACACTTCACCTTTCTTCTGTGTGTCCAAGTCCATTATATGCAGAAACCTGATGAAACAAGCATTGGTTTGCTTTTCTTTCTTCTGTCTATTAAGCAAAAGATTCCTTTGGGATTTTATACTACAGAAACTAGGTAAAAATTTTCCACTTCCAGATGCTTTCTCTGCAAGCGGAGGCAGAATTCCAGAGCAAGAATTGAGGATCAAAATCTGCTGTCCCATTCACATTCCCTCTGATAGGTATGATTTCTGTTCTTCCTATTAAATAAGACCATCTTGAAAATACCATGGCTTCCATACCTCAACATATCCATTGGCCTCTACCATTTTTTAAAATCATTGAAATAATTAAAGGCCAAATTCTGCATTGAAAAGACACATTAAGTCATATCATAAATTCACTTTCAAAAGACAGATGATTCTAACCATTCACAGGCAGAAATGAACTACACAGGATTGTTGACTGACGTGTCCATTTATCACTGTATGAGACTTTGGCCAGATGCACATTTATTTTTGATCTGTGTATTCCATTCACCTGTATACTCATACAGATTAACAGTATCTCTGTATATATGAGATATATATCTACCTATATATTCACATATCTATATATCTATATATAAATTTGTACCTAGTGACAACATTTACAAACTCTTGCATCAGCAATTTAATCATCTATCCTGAGAGAAGTGTTAATTGCTCCTATTATACTAATGGTTTATGTATAACCCGTGCTTCAAATGGGTTTCATTTAAAATTGGCAATGCTAACTTACACCTGCAAAAAGATGGATATTTTTCTCCTATCTTGGGAATATAGAAGTGTGCATCTTACCACATGGCATATGCCTCAGAAATTATATTTTTGTTTGCTTGATTATTATTCAAACCTAGAAGGCAGATTTGTGCATAAAAAGAAATGTGCTAAAAAAATTTTAGGGAAAAATTATGGCTCTCACAGAGTAATCACATTCTGGACAGTATGTTTTGTTTAAAACATTTGTTTGTTTGAATATGTAAGAGGCACAGTAAAAATGAATACAGAATGATTCTGCCTTTAATTTTATGATTCCCTAATTTACATATCCCTTGCCAACTTGAAGAACAGAGTAGAATAGAATTGAATAGAATGAAATGGAAAACATTCAGATATTTATGATAACTTTGTTCTCATACTTAGTTTACTTGAGCATAAATAAGTAATTGAGAGATATGTGGGAGTAATCTAATTCTAGTGTACAACGTATGATAGTTAAATTGTCAAGAAACAGCAGTCTCTACTTATTTAAGATAAAGTGGTATTAAATGAGATGGAGGCTTTGAACCAATATTATTAATTTCAATGTGACATTATATTTTGAGTGTGTCCCCAATAAGCATATGCATTGAAATTTAATACTCATTGCGAGTTATTGAGAGTGAAAATTTAATTCAACTATGGTATTGAGATATATGACTTTTGAGTAAATAGGATTAAATAAAATCACCAAGTTAGAGTCCCATGATTAAATATTATGGCTTTTTACGAAAAGGCAAAGTGACCAAAAAAGAGAACATGCATATTTCTGTCTGTTGCCATGTGATACCCTGAAACTTTTGTGCTGTACCTGTAAGAAGGCCACTCACATTGGTGGGCCTTGGGACCTTAAGAACTGTGAGGTTAAAAAAATGAATTTCTTTTTGAAATCAACCCATCTGAAGTGTTTCATATAGTAATATAAAAACAGTCCAAGCAGACCCTAATACTACAATCATCTTAAAGCTCTCCACCAGAATATTAACTTTGTGAACTCAAACTCTGAATATTAACTTTGTGAACTCAAACTCTGATTTCCATGTTTGGGTCCATGGTCACAATATTTTGAACAATACTTGGTTGAACAAATATCTATTTGATAAGTTTATTAAAAAGAAAATCTCAATATTTTTCTAGAAATTTCAAGTATACATATATATATACATATATATATATATATATATATATATATATATATATATGAAACAGTGAGAGATAATGACTATATACTAAGTCTTCACTTTTAGTACTGTCATTTGACCTTAGATTTTTGCAAAATTTGAGTTTTTCATAAGAATTATTAAGTTGATATCTTGGGATGACAAACTGACATAATTTGTTCATTAAGTAGTTGTGTTTATCAACATAGTTTACTGAACATTTGCTCTGTGTCTGCAGGAACTGGCAAGGATGAGGAATATAAGGAAATGGGCTCACATATTTATCTCATAATTTTCATAGTATGATAAATAAATATCTGAAATTGACTATGTTAGCAATTTTAGTGCATTTTCTGAGAAGATTTTTAAAAGCATGATAATAATTATTACCAATAGATTGAGCTTTGTTCACAATAATAGAAAAATTTCCTTTCTCAGATCTCTAAAAAATTAAGAAAATGGAAAATGAGACAGAAAAAATGTTGATATTTCGATTTCATCTTTGCTTTATTAAAATATAATCAATCACTCAGTATTTCTGTACAAAAAAACATGGAGAGAATGCTCTCTTTTTGCACATAAACCCAATCAGCACAATTAATAAAATGAATGAGTTTAGGAAAAGATACCAAGTTATATTTATTGTTTCTTATGGAGAAAACTACAAGATAGCAGAAACTGCTAAAAACCAGCACCGATGTGTCTTTTTCTATCAGGTGGCTAGATAAGTAAAGATCAGAGCTCAGAAGAGCTTCTGTGCCATCTTGGCCTGAATGAAGGAAAATGATGCGCAGATCATAAATTAATGCCTGGATACAGAGTGTGAACTTCTGCCAGCAGCAACTAATTTGCAACCATGGGGGTTTCGTGAAAATGACAATTTCAGTCATCATGAGAAGACAAGTAGAGCCATTCAAAAGGATAGAGATCCACGGCGCCTGCCAATTGACGTTGGCAGGGGATTGTCAACCCACAGAGTGCCAGAAACCATCAGAATATTTCATGCTATGCGCACAGACATTTTCTCTAAATCCAGGGGCCATGAAAAGGCAATGTGGCTGCAGACTTCAGAGAATAGCATGTCATGCTGGCAGATGACGCAGTAGAAAATGGGAAGAGAAAGGAGTTAGGTGGACGTAGTAAAGGGTGAAAGGCCAAAAGTTAAAATGACCATGCAATATTTAGTAACATTTTTCTAATTACAAAAGTATCCAAGATTCAATGAGAAAAGAGAATACAGCACATAAGTTTAGAAAATACAGGAAACCACAAGGAAACAAAAGCAAAACTGTCATCCTAATAATGCTATTATAAATTAATCGTAAGATTTCCCTAGTACTTTTGTTGAGAATTTAAGCCAAAATAACATTTTTAAAATTATCAAGTTACATTGGTATAATATCTGATAATGAAAATACTATTAATTTATTGCATGTTACAAAAAAACTAATTGTGATAACTAGTCATGATAATTGCAGAGAACTACAAAAGTTTTATGAAGGCCTTTAATTATATTTCCTGGATGACAGCAAACAGATATTTTCAGCATAGTTAGCAATCTCAGTATACTGGCAATAAATAAGGCCAAAAATTAGTTCTATCTAACTGCATGACAATAAATTCCTGTTTGCTTGTGAATTTGTATGATCTACCACAAGAAAACCATTCAGTTGTTCACTAGTCTTACTGAATACCCTGCATGACATTCTTTTTGTTCACCATTAGAATTGCATGTATTAATACATAATATAAATTGGGAACAAAAGTGAACACAGGAAGAATGAGTTTCTATATTATTGCTTTCACAGAACTTCTCCACTTTTTATTCATCTTCTCTCTCCACATTGTCATTGAAGTCTTAATTTTTCCAATTGTAGTAACCCACAATAGTTAATAATACCATCTCTGAGAAAGGATGAAGTGAAGTTAGAGGGAAAAGCAAGAGAGATAAATTCTCTGAATTTGCAGAGACAGAGCAGGGCTTTGCAGTGTAGCAGAGGAAGCTGGATGGGAAAGGCATCTGGGAAGGAAGCTGATTTTCCCACATGCTTGGTGTCAGAACGCCTTGGAAGAAAGATCAAAGAAAAACAAATGTTTTCCACTTTCTCTAATAAAATCGTTTTAGTGTGTCATTGAGAGAAAGAATCAGTTACGAGGTGAGACGATAAGACAGACATGAGCTAGGGAAATAGCATGGATTCTGAAGCCTGCAAACTTTTAAAGACAGCACATTGAAAAATGATCTTCTGAGCTTCTAGAACAGCCAACTCTGGTTAAAGATGAGGTTAGTTTCATACCTACCACCCTCCACCATGACTCCCCAGTGCCACTTTCACCTCTTGACCTCATTAGAACTGACTAGGCTAGGCTTTCCTGCCATCCAATAGAAGAGGGTAACTCAGTAATTTGAGAGACCTCACACTCATGCATGCTCAGCCTGGAAATATGGGGACATTATCGGTATCCCGTAAGTGATCGTCCATTGAGGTTAGGGATATAATGAATAAATATTCTAACTTTTGCTCCCTTAAGTAGATTATTCTGAAGAAGATGGTTTATGGCTTCATAGAAGTTCATCATATGAGTTTCAGTTGTTCACTGAAGTTAATGATCAACAAAGAACTTTAGCATGGGCATTTCCTCTTTTCTATATCACTCTTACGTGTTCTCTAGTGTGCTCCTTGCCTTTATTTCCCAAATAAATTACCCATTCACAAGTGTAGGATGCTTTCTGTATGTCTGTGGAAGTAGAAAACTGTGGCATTTATTTAAGAAAGCAGATGTAATTCTTAGTTCACTCATATTGCTATAAAATGACATTGCTATAAACTAGGTATCTTTGTTGCTTTCTTACCAAGAAGACACAATACCCACCACCCAAAGGAGGAGAGGTTTGCTTTGGCACACAGTTTATAGAGGTTTCAGGCTGCAGTCACCCTGTTCCAAGGCAGAGTGACGTGGAAGAGGAGCACAAGAGAGGATGGCAGAGGACAGTTGCTAATGACATGGGGATCAAGGAAGTAAGAGAGATCAGGGGAGCCCAGAGGGGGACATGCCCCTTATTGCTACACACTCCAGTGATCCACCTCCTCTTAACCAGGCTTCACTCCCAGCATCAGATTTAGCTGTAAATTCTCCGTGCACTAATCCACTGAGTACTGCACTCCTATGATCAAAATCTAGATACCACAGAGGATCATCTAGATACCACAACACTGGCAGGCTTACAATCAACAGAAATTGATTTCTCACAGTTTTAGAGATTATACAGCCCAAGATCAAGTTGCTGGCAATATGGTACCTGGTGAAGGCATTTTTCCACTGTAGCCTCATGTGTAAAAGAGGTACCTTAGGGGGTCTCTTATAATGTCACTATTTCCATTCATGGTGGCTTCATTCTCATGGGCTGATCACTTCCTCAAGGCTTTTACTCCTAATACCATCACCTTAGGGGGGACTCAACATATGAATATCGGAGGAATTTAAGTAATGAGAGCATAATATCTGTGAAACTAATGCTTCTGTGGAAAATCCTGAAATGTCTATATTAGAGAAGTACACTCATTTTTTCAACACAAAAACAAATGAGTCCACCCAAAATTGGAAAGATTGCACAATCTCAATACATTGTATTGAAACTAATTGACTTGTGCTGTAATTAACACTGTAGTGTTCATACTTATGGAAATTGTTTAAATTTTAAAATTTCTTTCATTAAGTATACTTTTTTGCTAAACTAGATAATATCAAAGAAATGTAACATTGTGGTATTATTTGAAATAGTTTAGTTTGAGCTATTTAGTAGTAGGTTCAAAAGAAGGAAATTGAGTTAAGAGCCATAAGAAAGACCACATAGGAAACTAAAAAGAAAAAAAATTCTATTTAATTAATAAAAGCAATGGAGTCAATGAGAAAGACTAAAAAAGGCATGTAAACCATTTGTACCCTTAAATTCATGTATACCCTTAAATTCTAAAACTTAACTACTTTTCATCCCTAAATTCAAATTAAAGACTTTAAAGAAAATGAACTAGAAATTTAAAAATTAATTGTTCTAATAACTTCAGGGCCAGATATGTCTACTGTGTTGTTTCAGTCGAATAATTGCTGGCATTTATTAGGTTCTTTATAGAATGAAAATTTTTCAAAGTAAATACACATTTGGATTTCAAATGAGTTAATATCAGACAATAATATTTTAAAATGTAGGCACTGCTCATGATGTAATTTTCTTCTGGTGAAGGGATTCCGGTAAATAGCATTATCGTATTGATAGGAAATATACTATTAATTAATGATATTTTGCTGTAAAAGTTCCCAAACAGTTCTAGAATCCTTTCAAGTATTCTGAGGTCACAGTTGAGAATCTCATTGAAGCCACCAGGCAGTAGCAACAACAATAGCTTCTGGTTCCAACAACAATAGCTTCTCTTTAGCAGGGCACATGGGGCTCCTGGGAAGATGTCATTCATAGATACTTATTTTATTAAAGAAACTTATTCATAGAAATTCAGTTTCATTAAACAGAGAAATTGAAAAATTATAGCAATGGTATAAAATAAAATAAAAAATTTTAAATAATTCAGCATCTTACTATCTTTAGGAGCCATTATTCAGCCCACTGGTGGTGATTAATAAAATAACAAATAAACATCAGATAGACATAGAGATTTGGGAAATGTTCTTGAAGTGCTCTTTTTAAATAGTGTTCTCTAGGAAAGCCTCCACTGATTAAGTAACAATAGACCAAAGGCTTACAATATGAAGAAGTTTGCTATGTGGTTATACAGGGCATAGTGTTACAAGCAGAAGGAACAGCCATTGGGATGGCTTGAGGGAGAGGCAAGGCTATCACTGGGGCTAGAGTTGAGTCAAAGAAAGAAAACAGAGGTGGAAGGTGAGGCAGGGACACTAACAGCTGTGTGAGAACTTGCAATAAAGCTGCCAGTGAAATGGGGAATGATTTCAGTTCAGGTAGCAGGGAAGTGACACGATTTAACTTCTCACAGTACCTCTCTTCTGCTCTGTTGGAAATGGGTAAGTGTGAAGAGAAAAATTCCTATTGGAAAGAGATTGAAGAATCTGAGAAAAAGATCATAGCTAGACCAGAAGGGTAGCAATGAACATAGCAAGAAATTCTGCATATGATCTGAAGATAGTGCCAATCAATTTGCTGAAAAGTTGGATATAGCATAAGACAGAAACTGAGGAAAAAGATGCTGCCAAAATTTTGGGCTGAGCACTAAGCTAAAAAGATGATATGAGGATAACTTCAAGAGAAAAGTCAGGAATTCATTTTTGGTTGTGTTTAGTTTGAAGTTTCTAGTAGACAATCAGGCAGAAATGGAGCTAGCGCTTAAGAAGGTTGCAGGTAAACTGTGTACTTTTATGCAAGCCAAATTTTCAGAGAAATACTAGAGTATATAAGGAGCTTTATACTAGAGTATATAAGGAGCTAGTAATGGTCCATGAATTGCAGAAGACATGGTGAATGGATGTCACCATTTTTGGAGGAGGTTATTAAGAGGGTAAACTAGATGTGACAATGAGTCCAACAGTCTTGTTCCCCTGTAGGAAAGAGCTGAGTTACTCTAAGGATGTGTAGAAGGGGGTTATAAAGGATCATCTTTCTCTTTTTCACTAATGAAAGTTCCTGAGAAAACAAGCTTTAGTGAGACTGTCTCAAGCAAGATGGGACCCAGAACTTTCTTGGTCAAGGACATCTGGGAAAATTAAGTGTTATTCTGCAAGTCCTTCCTTCTTGATTCCTTGGATGACGGTAAATGGTTTCAAGAGGAGTGGTTTGAGTCTGGAAATGCAAGGTGCACGGTTAATCTCTATTGGTGGGGTGAATACATTGGAAGATTTCCTTTTGATCTATGTTATTTAAACTGAGGAAACTAGCTTTAATCCCATTTTTAATCCCAGGGCATATCACTACACGTTAACTTTTATCAGATAAAAGTTCCCTGCTGCTGGAGGGAAGGATGACTCCCTCCTGATAATAGCTGATGGAGTTGATCATCTCGAGGGACCACTGAATTCTGCTGAGCTTCCATCTCCTCTGAATCCTCGTCCTTAGACAATGAAGACCTCAGAAAACTCTGGTCTTAGTTCTACAGTGTAGGTTCAGAGGAAATGAATTATCTTGGCTCATGTTTATCTGTCCTTAACTCTCAGAGCTTAGTACAGCACACCCTATTATGACCTACTTCATTCTAACATTATCTGAAGAATATGTGCTTAGTTCTTCAGTTTAATAACTGCCTGTCTTATTCCTCCACATTCCATTACATACTTCCACAAATCACTTATTTTTCATGATAGCCTATATTTTTCTAGTAATTTGATTCCTTCATATTTCTGATCATTTCAAAGCATAAAGAATTTATAGTCACCTGCAGACTGCCCTATTGTCTCACATTTGGGGCTAAAATGCAAATTCTATCAATTTTGTCTTCCACTTATCTGGTTTAGAATACATTGATCCTATTTTTTCTTAATCTTTGAAATTTAAACTCAACAACAGGTCCTTTTGTGTGATTGTGTATTTGGAGTGGGAGAGAGCTTTTTGGCTTTAAGAAGAATTGGATGCTTCATTTTGTTCTGCTCTGAGATTCATAGGTGATCTAAGATGAGGAATTATCCTTGTAGCAGTTTGCACTTTTATTCTTTAGGTATCTTCCTGAGTTCCCTGAACTTGGTCCCATTGTTTTTGAGGTGTTTAATTTTCAGGCTTACACTTCCCTTCACACATTCAGAATATGGGTGTTCTGATTTCCCATCAATCCAGCTTGCCTTAAGTTAACAATTTCTCTAGTCACAAGTGGAGGACACACACCTTCCCTCTTTTGTCCTTTGGTTTGAACCAAAGAAAGTGGTTCCCTGGTTCCTTATTCACTACTCACTGTGTGGAACTTTTCACAGCAGCCAGGATCCATCCAAGGATTACAATGCCTAACTGTCACCTTTCTGCTCCAGTGACAAAGTCTATAGTCCTTGGCACAGTCATCAAAGCTTTCTGCTCCTTCCAGGGAGGTCAGGCTCTGGACCTACATCCTTATGGATCTCTGCACTGCCTCCTCTGTGCATGACCTCCCTCTTCATTGCAAGCTCTGGGAAGTGCTTTCATTGTATATATGCAGAATTCTTTTGTAACATGTGAAAGCGCATGCATGTTTTTATTGAGAAGTTGAAACATGGCTCAGTCTAGTAACGTAATACCAACTGGAATTTCCCTCAATTTCTTTTTTCCCTTTTTATTTTATTTCCCTTTGTGAATTTGGCTGGAAAAGAATTATTTTTTTAAATGTATTAAACATAATAAAAGTCTGGTTTTCATACTTAACAATTTTTTTAACTTACTTCGGGTTCCCTTGATGCTATTAACATTTTTCCAGTGGTTTTGCAACCCATGAAATGTGATTCTATGTGTAAGTGCTTTCAGAATATTTTCGAATAATGTAAATATTTCCATTATGAGAAACATCAACATAATAGGCTTATTATTTGATAATTATTTGAATACTCAACATGAAATCTAATTAGACCTTTTAATAATTCTCAACAAGGGTACATTTTTAGCAATTAATTAAATTTCATAAGAAATGGACCATTATTTGAAACTACTGAGAATCTTAAAAATGTTAAATCAAAGAAACAAGGACAAAGACAAAATATTTAGTCTCTCTTCCTTAATTATATCAGTTAACTTGCTAATTACATTAATACTAATGGCCTGGATCAAAATAGCTGTAACACAAGACATAAATCTCATTGAAATTAAACAATTAATATATAAAACCTTCCTCAAAAAGACACTGTCTTTGTAATTGCATGAAAATGATTGTCTTTGTGTATTTTTTTCTAATTCACATTAATTATTAATTTGTTTGTATCATATTGAATTTAAAAGGTAAAGTACATTTAAAATTTTAACTTGTCAAATGCAGTGAATTGCAATGTCTTTACCATATCTTCTATGTTTTATCTATGTTACTTATCTTCTATGTTACTTGTCTGTAACAAGTTGTGTAAACTAACCTTACATTAGCTTTTAAAAACAGTGTTCTGAACGTGAAGGCTATAGTCAGGAAACAGTCCGAAAATTCATGAAGAAAGAAAATACTTAAAACCAGAATATATGAGAGAAAAAGTATGAGGTTAAAGGAAATTACTAAAGAAGTACTACATTCTTATTCCATAAAATGATGTTTTGGCCAATGAAGAACTTCACAGATGACAGTTTCTTGAAAGATGTCACTGTTATGGTTTGTGTCTAGATGTCTCCCAAACGCCTCATGCAGTCATAGGTGGGGCTTTTTCAGAAGTGATTGAATCCAGAGTGTGTGATGATGGGATTAAAGACATATGATTATTAAATCAGTCCACTGATTGGTTTAACACTAATACAGTAACCTGGATATAATATAAGGGACAGAAAGATATTTGTCTTGCCCTTGCTTGCTTTTGCTGTCTTCTGAATGCAATAAATTGTTCTCCTCTGTGAAGTCCCTCTGTCCTCTACCACTATGGCTTGGAGCCAGCTATCTATGAAAGCTAAACATTATTTAACTTCGAACTAAATAAAAATTTTCCCTCTTTAACTTTGGATGTCATATTTTGTCTCAGCACCAAGAGAAAAGTAACTAAAACAGTCACACAAGTACCCTTCTTAACTTGTTTAAATATACTGTGGTAGTTGTGCAATGAGAAAAACTGTTATAAGATGCATTTCTCAAAATACATTGCACTCTGAGTTAGTTCCATTATTTTCTTTTTAAAACTACTTGAATATGACATAAATTTTAAAATATACTATAATTTCAAACAGAATATATGACAAAGAAATATTATATAATCAGTAAGGAAGGCTTTCCAATTTGAGAATAATATGGTATGTGTCTCTTTACAAGGACCATGGTCATTAATTATCATATAAATTAAAATAATCACATGGTATAATCATACAATTATCATATGGCTATTATACAAATCATAGTAATTATAATCAATTAGATATTCTCATGGTTAAACAATAGGAATCATTCTCTTAGTATGCCCAGAACTGACACTAATGCTAGAACAACTGTGAAGGAACATTCAATTTTTTCTATATAAGGAATCTAAAATAAAACACCACTTAGCATTTTACAATTTTATAATTATGCTTTTTAAATTATAAATATAAAGCAAATTTATTTGGCATACACATTTTTTTTTCATCACCATATATAAAATCATTGTTTGGAGAACGCTTTTTTAATTTGCTTTTTTGCTTTCTTCATTAGTAGTATCAACCTTTGTCTATCTAGGCTTACTTAGCTGACTCACATACCAACTGGAGTATATTCATCATGCACATTTTCAAAAATGTTCATGAGCAGCATAATTTCTAAAATGAGCATAGATAACACATTGACATTCAGTGTGATGTGCAGGGTCAGTGAATACGAATTCACTGAAGGAGCAAATGACTTAACAGAGATGAGAGAGAAAGGAAGGACACTGTGCTTTACTTCCAACCTTGGTTGCTTTAGATTGGATTGTGGGTTCTATGTCTGATTTCTATTACAAAGAACCTTCCAGAGCTGAGTGGACCGGTGTGTATGGCTAGGGAAGTCGGCATTAATTACTTAGGGATAATACTAAAAATTCAGTTCCTTATTCACAACAACCACCTTTGTGTGCTCATTAGTCATACTTAGGTGGAGGCTAACACATCAAGAAGTATAAAGACATAGTATTTCCAGCAAAGCAGAAAGATATACTAGAGAATATTGTGCTAAATTGTCTGGCTTTTTTGAAAGATGTCCCATAGTCCCGAACTCTGAAGTTGACCCAAAGTAGATTTTACTTTTTGCAAAGTTTAGACTCTCTAACTTTGTCTAGGCACCGTTTAAATCCCTCTAATGAAATGAGTGTCTGTCTTTGAGTTACATACACACTATGTAACCAGTGACTTTCTTGGTTCTTCGGTTGTTCTCCTAATCTATAATTCATTTATTCACTGCTGAATTATTCACCAGACACTTACACTTTAGATTCAAGGCAGTGTGTAGAAAAAGTAAATTGCTAGGGAATTTCAAGATAAGAAGGATAGAGAAGATACCGCCTTAAACTAACCTACAACTGTGTGGGATATAGTTGAAATTTTAAAGTTCATAGAGGACAAGTCCCAGGTTCACTCAATTAGAAAGTTGTAGTGTTTTTGTTCACAGTCATCACATGCATGAATCCTGTATCTTCTGATTTTTAGTAATACAGCTTAATTTATTGTTTTCTTTATTTTTAGTTTTCTGTGCTTGCAAAACATACTTTCAAGCCAAGATATATATAGCCAATGATAGATCCCCCCAGAAGAACAAAAGAGCACATATTGTGATGTTTTGAGTAAGAATGTTTTCAACCCAATTTAAGAGAACTACAATATAAAAGCAAATGTATTTTCAACCACAGATGTACATTAAACTGAATTCCTGCAAAGCTAAACAAGTTGAATGAAAATAAAACTTTTAGTTTACTCAATTATTTGGCACACTACAACCCAGACAAAGAAAACATTTTAATCATTTTTTTTCGGCTTAGTTAAACTTAGCAAAATTAAAATTTGCATCCTGAAAAAAATGAGAGTAAACCCATTATAACATTCTGAAAAGGAAAATAATAGCAAACCAGACACTATCATTTTTATCAATTTCACACACTTAGCTCACAGATAGTTTTGGGTGATGTATGCTTGGCGGACACCATCTTTCACTGGGTAATGATCATCCCAAAAGTCCTAACTTAAGCATGTTTATGGCTTAGCCACAAATGTGATTGGAATTTAACTAGAAAGGAGAAGGTAAGAGTTGGATCTTTGACCGGGTTAAAGAAAAACCACTGGAAGGAAGGAAATTAAAAGTGATATTTCATGAGCAATAAACCTGCTGTCTCAGAAAATGAACTGCAGATAGTAATGAAAAAGAACTAAACATCCCCTCTTCTCCCTCCCCACTCTCTTTTTTCTCTTACCAATTAGTTTTTCAGAATCAAAAGGAAAAGGAGAAAGGGCTGAGAGCGGATCAATCCCTCCACAGCGTTTTGCATATCCCCACATGGCATAACTAGCAGCACCACAGAATAAAAGTGGTAAATAAAAATGCTGCTCACAGAAGTGCTGCTTCCCAGTGGGCAGCGGGCTGCCTCTGGGAGTTACTTTCAAGGAAGCAGCACAAGGACACAGAATTTGGACATTTGGAGAAATGATTGTCAGTTTCATAACCTATTCTTGATTTAATGATGTTATCTATTATGTTTTGACAATTAAACTTGTATTCCATGTTACACAAACTCGAATTTTATGTACAGAGGAAAATAGCTCTGTGTTTTAATGTGATCGCTATTTCTAAGGATACTTCAGAAAGGGCTACTCATGTGAATCATAATCTTGGATCTTTACAGAAGGTGACATATCCCTGAGGGATAACAGCGATATCGAAAAAGTCACACACTATTTCTCAACTGATACGTCATTAGCATTTAAACACAACATTTCGTTTTGTGCCATTCTCCTGCACGTCTCAGGATGTTTGACATTCCTGTTATTAAACACCAGCAGAGTTCTGCAGTCAATCAATGATAGAACATATCTCCAATTACTATCCATAGTGCACAGATGGGCTGGTTTCACCACCTTTAAATACAATTAGCGAGGATTAGGGTAAAGAAGGGAATCCTAACTTCCTCAGGGTTCCAAGAAAGGTGTGAGAATGAAAAAATTAAATGTGTAATTTGTAATGAATAAGGAAGAAATAAAATCAGTATATTTTTATTTTTTGGACACAATGTCATAAACTTTTAATTTACAAAAAGTGAAATTATAAACTTTCTACATGAATTATAGAAAATATTTTATTAGTATGTGTTTGGAGAAAGGGACAGCTAAACTTTTTTTTATTTTTGACTGAAATACAAAACCAGAATTGATTAATTGTTCATATTAATAGGGAACTATGGTGTATGTAGCATTAAATTGAGTTAAATATATTTATATCCTCAAGTGTTTAGTCATTTTCTTTAGTAATTTCTTTTTTATATAATTTGCTTATTTATTTAATAGTTTGGCAAGTTACATGAAGACACACTTGTTTCTAAAAACAAAAAAAAAGCAAGAAAAATAAAAATTTCCCTTTGGTTTACCATTTCTATTTCTGTTTTTCAGCAACATTTTTATATGATTTGAAATGACCATTTCAAGCATTATGAGTGTATATTTTAAACTAATTTCAAGCTTCAACTCTTCGTTCAAGGACATTTATCCTATCTATATGGAAAGTTCAAAAATGTTCCTAGATGCACTGCTAGATTAAAAATGACTGGGGAAATAACATTTTAAGAAGATAATGATTTCGTTTGTTGGGATACTTCCTTCTCCTCCCCTTAGGCCTTCTCTCCTCCAACCTAGCCTCTCTGATTTGAGGACATTGTGCTGTGTACAAATATAGTCTAATCCAATAAAATCAGTATTTTTGGTTGCTTAAATTTGAGGTGGGCTTAGGCGACTGTGTAAGGTGTGAGTGACAGCTTTGAGAGTGCTCAGTGTTTGGGTAAATGCACTCATCTTAATGAAACAAGACAAGATCTATACCTGTCTGATTACGGCTGGCTCTCCCCACTTCTAACCCATTCTAGTTTGATACAGTTGTCATCTCTTGGTGCTCTGTGGCTATCCCGGGTAATCTGACTCCAATCAGAGAGGCTCACAGCTCACAGAGTCTCTGAGATCAGATGTTCAATCTACCCTACTTGATAAATGAAGAAAAAGTGATCTAAAGTAATGATGATGGCCACACTTACTTCAAAAGTGTATGCAAGAAAAATGTATCTGAAAGAGAATCAAAGGGCATACAAACAACATGTGCACATTTTTCAGTGAGTTTCTGAGTATAATGTGTTCAATTTTATGTGTTTGTATTTTTTAAAGTTTTTCCCAATTAGGATCCTTGTCTTGGTGTAAAGAAAACATGCGATGGAGAGTTATTAGGGTTGAAAACAAGGTGAGAATGGTGTTAATCAAGGAGAAACCTTGTAGAGAGGATTCTTTCATCCTGTGTAGGACCAGCTGTGCCTCAGTTTATCTAATCTATGATTTCCCCCATCTATCTCAATTTAAAAATGATAGTTCCCATGACAGTAAATCTCTCCATATGTTTTCTAATAACTCACTGGTTTAAAGAGTACATAGTACCGCTGTACTCCTATATTTCTTCAAAAAAGAATCATATTAAAAGATGACTCACTGTTGATGTAGTTTTAAAAGTCATCCATGTTATTGTTAACTAATTGATTATATCATTATCTCATATATATATATTTTTTTTTCAAACAGTAGCCTTCCTAAAACGTTGAACATGCTGTATAAAATGGTGTACTTTTCATTAAAATAAATTACATTTTGCTCAAAAGGCTACGTATTAAAAATTCTAGACATCACTACTTTTCTTGTATCTTCCTCATTTTAAAACAAATATTACCAAAAAATAGATATGTGAAGATTTTCAGTGAAATAAATAATATTACTTAGCAAAATCTCAAAGCTGTGTATGGTGTTCTTTATTTATAGCCCTGACATTCTAGTCAACTCAACCACAAATGAGATATGTGAAAATTGTTTCCTACATCCTTAAGTAGTTTTTCTCTTCTTGTTAATGGAACATGTCAGAAGTTCTGTAGGGAAAATGAAACCTTTTTTTAAGTCGAATTAAATTGTTGTATACCTCATTGTTTCAGGGATATAGAGGCAAAAATGTCTCCTAATAGCACTTAGTGTTTATTAAATACAAGTTGGTGATGATGATTAATATAGTTGCAGTAGGACTAAGATCTATCATTGTTATACTGTTGCTTATGCACAAATGGAGAAATAATTACAGTCTCTGAACACACCAAAACTTTAAGCAAATGTTTATTTACATGATACACAAAAAGTATGAAGAGTCAAAAATTTTTATTTCACATTATTACTCATTGTGAATACACACTAACATTTTGATCCCAATATGAAATCATTAGCTACAAATGAGTAGAGAAAATGTGTCCAGATTTACATTTAATTTTCAATTGTAAATAGTGATGTGCATTTACAAGGCTCTATTTTTCACGTCTTTCATGTATTAAAGCTATACTGAGATATGCATCATGATTCAGCCTTTAAATGTCATATTTCAAGTTTGGGCCTGGAGATAGTAACTTAATATGCTTTTACCCTAACCAAGCAGATAACCTTGTTATTGTCATTAATGATACTATTAAAACAACAGAACATGAACTTACTTACTGACCTTTACTTGAATAAGTCATCCATCTCACTTACATTTGTATTTTTCTCAGCTTTCCTCTAATTCTAGCTGCAGAAACTGTGACCGCTCCCATCATATCTAACTTCTTTTGTTCTGTATCCCAGAAACTTCTCCTTATAAGAGATTTTTCAACTTTAATTAGCCTCGATTCCTCCTCCTCCTTCCTACTACCTCAGTTAATATAGAAATATCCATTACATTTCTTATTAAATGAGTAAAAATGCCTTCCTCACTTTTCGTGACTGTCTGGCTGCATTTCTATGAGTCCCTCCACAGTTATCCTGCTTCAATAATCTACACTCAAGCATTTGCTGCTTGTCATTTTTATTTTCCACTAAAATCATTTCAAAATGGCTCCACATTCTACACCTCTTGGAAGTTGCTAATCACAATAGATTTGCCAAATTTAACCATTTCCCCAATTTTACTTTCAACATTTTTTAATGGCATTCAACACACTTGATGTGTCTTCTTTATTTATTAGTATCAGTTAGATGCACAGAGTGTTTTACATCAATTGTGGGGAGCTGGCACAGTACACAATACATTAGAAATCTCTGTTCCTCTCCTACCTCTCCGTGCTCCATCAACTCTTAGTCCTCTTCCTATTTGCAAAAGTTCTATATGCTCTGTTACTTTTCCTTTCAATTCTTTTTTCCAAACCACTTTCCCTCCCTTTCTCCCCTCTCCCTTCATGTTTTGTTCCCCTACTCATTTTGAAATTGTTTTTATTTTATTTTCCTATTTGACATGTAAAGATTGAACGGCTCAAGAGTACAAATTTAAACCATCTTTTCAGCACGTATATTTTTTTCTAGATAATGAATCTCATCTAGAACAATGTATCATCTCACATCTATATGCACCAACATTTTATATCTTGATAACTGAAACTTACAGATTCATAAACTGATACTATAATTTAGTTATAAAATATCTCCCCAGAATAATATATTACGAGTTAAGGGTTTCAGAATGTGACCAAACCATAAGAAGTGAAACTTCATCAATAAATTAAACCATGAGTAGGTTAACCTGAGCAATCAGCAAGAAATCAAAGAGGGTGAGAAAGCCAGAAAAGAGGGACCAGGAGCAACATTTTCTGGCTACTATGAGAAA
This sequence comes from Cavia porcellus, assembly GCF_034190915.1. Taxonomy (NCBI): domain Eukaryota; kingdom Metazoa; phylum Chordata; class Mammalia; order Rodentia; family Caviidae; genus Cavia; species Cavia porcellus. The sequence goes on from NW_026947497.1 coordinate 33,170,424, forward strand.
AGTATCTTTCCTCTTCCATTCCTCCCACCATGATGTTTCTGCTTTGTAGATAACTGACCATGGACTGAAACTTCTTAAACTGTGACCCAAAATGCACCTTTCCTCTTCTACACTGCAGATGAAGAGAGACCCTCTTCTTTTCACTTCATTTGCCTATAGATATTACAGTTATCTATCCAGTTGTTCATAGCAACACCAAAATGTCATTCTTATTTAATTACACATTATGTATATTTATGAAGAAATGATATTTTGATCCATAGTGATCCACTCAGAGTAAGTAGCATAGCATCACTATAAAATTTTATCTTTTATTTTTCTTTCTTTCCTTTTTTGGGGGGGGGTACCTGGGTACTCATAATCTCACACTCACTAGGCAAGCACTTGAGTTGCTGAGCTAAATCCCCAGGTCTTATCATTTCTATATGGTAAGCACATTGAAAGTCTTCTCTTTAACCAAGTATGACATATTATTAATTATGGCATTATAATTAATTATATGCTCTTTATAATGCTGTAGAACCCCAGAATATACATCTCCTGTCAAATTATAGCATTGTACCCACTGACTATTCTCTCTATTCCCTCTGTTCTCTATCTTCCCCAGACTCTGGCACTTAATATGCTACTACCTCCTCTATGTGATCAATTTTTTTTAAATTTCAGTGATGATTGAGATCATGCAATGTTTGTCTTTCTGTGCATAGCTTATGAAATCCAGCTGTCTAAAAAAGACATACAAGTGGCCAGCATATATATGAGCTATATATATAATATATATAAATGTTCAATATCAGTCATCATGAGAGATATGCAAATCAAAATCAGTGGCAGATCCTGCAGCATTACTCCCAAAAATGTATCTTGAAAATGTAGTGCACAATGCTGGAGGTACTACATACAGGGAGGCCACCTCCCAGTGGCCAAGAAGCAAAAAGAGATGCAGCAGAAGACTGAAATTGCAACACCCCTGTGAAGAGTCCACATCCAATGACCCAGCTCCCTTCTCATTCCGCTATAAATGGCGCACCTCCAATGACCTAACTCCTTCTACTACCCCTGTCAAGGTACACTTCTAATGACCTAATTTCCTTCTAATGTCCCCATCAAGGGTATGCTTCCATAACCTAACTTCCTTCTGCTAGGCTCCACCTCCAACAGGTTCACCATCTGCTGTGCTGGTGTAGATAGCAACTTGAAAACATTGTACTCACATGGTAGTGAGCCTGTTTTGTTTTATTCATAAAACTATAGGATGGAAATAAAATGAATAAAATAAGCCTATAAGGTTTTTTTTTAAGATAGAAAACAGATAGTAAAAATCTTCTAGGACATAGAAAATAAAATTCTAAAGCAGCAGTAAAGAAAAAACAAACACTAATCTGATTTGCAATTTAGATTCTTTGAAAACATAAATACTGGTATCACCAGTACCTGAGAAAATATAAAGGGGAAGCTATAATAAAAAGACAGTAAAGCTGGGTGTGGTGGCACATGCCGATAATCCCAGCACTTGAGAGGCTGAGGCAGGAGGATCCTTGCAAGTTCAAGACCAGTCTGGGGTGCAAAGTGAGCCCAAGGCCAGCCTGAACTGCATAGTGAGACCCTGTCTCAAAAAGAGCAAAAAAAAAAATGGCAATAAGAGAGTTGTAGCCAGATGTGGTGGTACACGCTGCTGGTTTCACCAACTGAGGCATGAGGATTGCTCCAAATACGAGACTAACCTGTGCTACACAGTGAGATCTTGTCTCACAAAGTATAATTGAAATTCTGTGGAAAGAGAAATTAGTTTCTTAGACTCTTTTTCAAGTAGCAGCTGTGCTTATACTATTCTAGAGAAGACTGGTTATTTTTTTAGAAAATCACTGGACTTGAGCACACAGTATATCTGGGGGCAGAATCTGAGTGGGAAGGAGGCACATTCAATGAATATCCACACGCCAGTGCCTGAGATGCCAGTCCACCCCCAGGGCTTGGTCATTTGCATTCCACAACCCTGGAGACCAGGGCGTCACTCTGTGAGGAAACTTAGTGTCCCACAGGAAAGATAGAAAGATCCTGACTTCATAGGAATCTCAGCTAACCATCCCAGGCATATCACTTTACAGTGGGGCCGGTGGATGACAGGATCTGGTCATGCATTTATAGATTCTAATCTGATTTTTAATTTCCCACTCTTGAACTATAGCAATCAAAGAAAGATTGTCAGGGATTGGAGACCAAAACAAACAAAGAAGTAAATGAAATTTGGAAAAAATAATAACTATGTAGAAAGATTAAAATTTGAAAAGTGAAACAATATACTGAGAGAGATAAGAGAAAATATTGAGTACCAGAGGAAAAGAAACAGGATATTATTTTTTAAGAGAAAATGACGTTCTTGGAAGCTAAAACTATAATAAGAGAATGGGGGAACTCAGTAATAATTCCTAAAATGAATCTGAGAATTTTACTCTGTCAGTAAGAGAAGTGAAAATCATTAGAATTATGCTAAAATTTTAGCTTGATACTGTAAAAAAAAAAAACAAGAATAGCTTTAAAAAGATAGGTTGGTTTTACAAACACTCACATTAATCCAAGTAGAACATGTATAATTACTGAAAGTACCTGGTGAGGTATGTTCCTTCTGTTTTACTGCTCCTTCATATTCTAGAATTTTCTCTTAATTTATCACCACCACATACATAGTATAATTAAGAAAGAAAGAGAAAGATGCATCTAATTTCTTTTACCAATAATGTTGTCCATAATGGGAAGTTATACATTACATGTTTTCCACTAACATAACCACTGGCCAAACTTAGTCCTGTGGCAATATCTACTGATAAGGAGGGTTAAAAAAAAATACAGAATGTATTCCTATGAGCATGGGCCAAACTAAAGATCAGGAGCCCATGCATAGTGTGAATAAATGAGTTTCTCTGTCCCAAAGAATGAGAAAAGAATACAATTAGATCACTGTATTAGGATTCTAATAAACAAATCACAGAAATTCTCCAATAGAACAGAAGAAAACAGAAAGGCAAAAATCATCACTGAAACATTTGAAAGAAAATGTGTCCATTTTCCCATGAAAATAAAAACACATCAAGATACATTATTATAAAATTTCATAACTCCAGTGACAGAATGTCCTCTGAGATGCAAAGTAGATAGGGAACAGGACATTTACGAGTGATTATAAGTTAAAATGCTTTTGGAAATTTCAACATGCACTAAAAACTAGAATATAAAGAGGCAATGCCAACAAATTCTAATGCAAATGTAATTTCCAAACTAGAATTATTATATCTAGCCAATCTGAAAATTATAAGTAAGATTGGTACAAATTTTCCAAACATGTGCCTCTGCTGGAAATGTGTTCTGTAAAAATAAATAAAAGCAAATATGAAAAAAGAAAGTAAAAATGAAAGAGAATTCAATATGCAAAGAAATAAGAAATATTCTCAAGAATAACGGAGAGGGGGAAATGCAGGATACCAGAAGATCACAGGACTAGAAGTAAATCAGGTCAGATTAAAAAGAGGCTAAATGTTTGGGATGACTCCTAAACCAAGATACAACTGAAAAGTCTTTACCTGTATCTGAACATTGCGGGGAGAAATGTAGGGAATTATTAAAGATCTTTTATTTAATTTAATAAGTGCAAAGGAAAACAAGGAACTGAAAATATTTTTTAAATGATAACAGAAAGGAAAATGAAGAAAAGACTCCTAAAAGGATGTTATAGACCAAGAAAAAAAGTGACTTTTCTAATGAATCTACAACAAAGTATTAAATTTAGGATTATCAAGAAGCACCAACAGTGCTGTAGAAATGCATGTTGACATGACAGCAGCCATCTTGATTATGAGATCCATTTTACCTGCCATGTGATCCTAGCACACGTTTCAAACCCTTCGGAATAAACAAAAGTACCAAAGTAGCCAAGCGAAGCATGCTGGCATTCCACTGACACCCAGAATATATTTTTTAAACTGATGCTGAGATGTTAATAGCTTTGGGGGAAGGCAGGTATGTATACTTTGGTGCACCTCAGTCTGCTGCAGTGTATGGTGGTGTATACACTGGCATGCAGAGATCCGAAGATCCTACTCTCTGGCTGTCACCCAAGACACGCTTCTGTCTGCAGTCACCCCGTAAATTATACTTACTTTCCTGAATTTGTCTGCCTCCTTCTTCAGTGTCGCGGCACCTTCCATATTTGGCATCATGTTCTCATAAGGCAGGACTAAGTTTTCCCAAAACATCGACAAGGGACATAAATTAAATACCATATAATCACCTGAAATAAAAGTGGTCACCTAACAGGAAGGATAAAGTGGAGCAGGAGAACACTGCACTTTTAAAATAGCTTTAATTAAATATTTAGGAGTTATAAAATGTGGTGAGGTATAAAAAACAACCCCACCACCCACTTTAAGAGACATTAACTGAAAACATCTGTCCCTTTCTGACTTGTAAGTGCCCCAGCCGTGGGCTCTTTTGTTTGTCATTAGTTGTATCGTGGGTTTCAAATGATTTCTCCCATGTGTAAGTGCATGAAAATATCACTAAACAATATGTTACTAAATTCTGTATTATTTTTATCTCTTCTTTAAATGAAATCATGATACTCAAAGAAGAATGGAAAGGAAAACAGGGAGGGAGAGAAAAATGAAAGCAGATATCTGGTACATTTGAATATAGGGAGGGGAAGCCATGACATAAGCAGGATTGAAAGGGAACCAAGATTTGGAAGGAGCAAGGAGGTTTGGGGAAGGTTAGGAGATGAGGAATAAAAAAGGATAATTAATATGTATTATGCAAGTGTCCCAGCTACTCAAAATACCTATAATCACTATTTACTGCAAAACATATAGTACTATTAAAGAATTAAAATAAAAAATTTACAAAAAAATGGAGGATGAATCTAACTACAGAAAACAAAGGGAAAAATAGGGTAATCATCAATCCAAAGGAAATCAGTAAGCTTACAAGAAAGAAAACATTATATACCCATTTAACACACCTGATTCTTGAAGTCTGTTACAGTATTTGCAAAATCATAATAGGGTGAGTGATTATTGATCAAAGTATAGGTTATCATACCCTGCAAAAAGGAGAGGAGAGGATTATTGGTGAATGACATATGCATACAGAAGAATAAATCATCATCTTTCATACAATGAGTACCTGGAGATAAAAATGAAGAATCAAATGGTACAGGCATAATTAACAACATGTATGAAAGGCAAACTCCAAATAAATGAGTAAAGAAGCTAATATGATTGCTTTCAGGGTTAAGGGGTAGGTTAGGGCAGATGGAAATTACAGCAGGAGAAGAGAAATATGACTTAGTGCTTTCTGTTCCAACTCTACATAGCTATTTGGATTTTAAAATTTGGTGCATGTATAATTTTTATAATTTAGCTTTTCTTTAATTTACATAATATTAAACTGAGGTGGAAATACAGCATGCATATCTGTGTGCATGCATAAATACATCACAAAATTTGGATTTTTTTATATTTCGATATATCAAATTCAAACCAATGTTTACAACATATTAACTTTTAGTTGCTACATAATTGAATTTGGCATTAGAATTGTTTAAGAAAGAGTTAAGATTGTTTTCAGAACATGTTTTCTACCTGTTTCTCAACTAGATCCAAAAGACCTGATCCACATATGGGCTAAATGAGATGAACGGACACAAGTCTTCTAGGCTCAGTGCTTCAAGAGGGTGTCTTTCCTGGCTAACGGGCAGGGATTTCCACAGGACGATCCCCTCTATTTAAACGGCATAGCAAACCTCACTCAGTAGTTCATACCCTTGCTGCACAGCAGTGTGGTCCTGATTTTCCCTCTTTAGTACCTCCTCTTGCTACCCACACACAAATACATAATAGCAAACTTAATCAGCTGTGTTTCAGAATTGTTCCTACTCAAAACATTTCACTAAGACTCATCCAACCTACTATGTCTTTGTGTCTCAAGGAGAAGCAGAAAACAAGAGGGAAGGTTAGGGTATGCGCCCGTGAAACAAACTCAGGGCTCCTGAGTAAACTGCCTGCACGCTTGCTTCCCAGTTCTCCTTTGTCTAATAGCAAGTTGTGAGTATCCACCACCCCGCCATCTCTCAGACGTCTCATTAGACGCCAGCATGGTTCTGAATTAGAGTGACTGCACATTTGCCAGTGATGTTTGTGTTTCACAGGTGTCACTGCCAAGTGCGAGTGCTATCCAATATTTGCTTACCACTGCCCACGTGGGACCAAACCCACACTTAATAAGACAGAGACTACATTGTCATGACATATGTGCAATAATATTCCCTGCATTTAAACCCCAGAAGCATGGTTATTTAGCTAACACAGTCTTCTGCTATAATCATAGTAGTTTTTCTTCAAGCAGTAAAAGTCTCACCAACTATAGTCAGGCATTTTCTGCTTTCCAATTACTTGCTGATATTATGCCAAGCGCAGAGTAATATTTTCATGTATCATTAAACAAATGCAGTTGTGCTTCCCAAACAAGTTTCAGTTTGGGCTAAACTACATCCATTAAAGCTTTCATAAATGGCACACCCTTCGGTCTGTAGTTTCTTTTACTTATAAATATTTAAACTGTACAGATAATACCTCAACTTCCCAGCAAGTGCTGCATTAGCCAAGCAATCTTTGAAGCATAAAACTTTGTAGCAAGAGAAAATTAGGAAGAGAGAAATGAGTTGTACCACTGGTAAATTACATACCAGAGTTCTAATGTTTCTTTATTTCCAGAAGTCATCTACGTATCTTTTCTACATTTTGCAAGTAATCATTGGAAAGATCTCTATATCAATGGTAATATATTTAGGTGTACTAGACACTACAGATTTATCTTGAGAGATGAAAACTATTCCTTGCAAGCATTTAGGATTCTTTTTAAAGGTGGAAAACAATTAAACTTGAGTGTAGAAGTATAGGTATAGAAATGGTAAGACTGAAGTGAAGAATACTTCTAACGTTATGGTTTTACCAAAATTTGAAAGAATCAAGGATTGTTTTTCATAGTAGGTGAACTGCCTTACTGGAGTCAGGGAATATTTAACTGTGAAGAATTGAATCCCAGCCCAGCTAGTACAAGCAGAGGGACATTTTCATGAAGAATACAAGGACAGGTCACTGACCCATCTGATGAAGTCACTGCATAGCAAATCTCTCCTCTTTCCTCAGGAGAGAGCCTTACGGCTCCTCTTACCTGCTCTTTTGCTTCTTACTGGAAGCCCTTTTTCAAGATTAATAGTTTCAGTTTCCTCATAATTTCTGCTATGGGAGATTTTTAGATCAGCTCTCACTACAATTCCTCTGATTTTAGGGACAGCATCAGTAAAGCACTTTGTGTAATTTGATTCAAGTTATTGAATGAAAGAGAATGGAGTTGGCCTGCATCAGACGCCCAATTTAGTCCAGTCACATGAAGCAAGCAAATTTCTAGGCTTACTTTCACTACATTCCAGAATAATTCAAAGATGGAATGTTAATGAGTAAGATATTCAGCATATGTCTACTAAGTAATCTTCAAGAAAATTTAAATGAAAGTCAAGATATGGGACAGAGGTACATTTTTCAAAGCAATTTCATTTCGCATTGAAATTCACCAATTACATTACGTATGTTATCACATAAAATTCGTATGTGATTTTTATATGGAAGCAGCATGATACTGTTCTCATTTAAAAAGTAGGATAGTAAAGGCCATAAAAGAGACAGGAAATGGATTTCAGATAAATAATTTGGGTACAGTTTCTAAGTAGTGCCTATACATCTTTATGTTTCAAAAACTCTAATAACTTTAATTGAGTTCTTAAATGTAAAGAACTGTATTAATAGGGATGCTGTTAACAAAGAATGAGATAGTATCAGCTCATTTTCCCCTCTTGGTCTACCTGAACAATTCTTTCAAGGATCAACTGTTGATCTATCAATTTGAAAGTAGCTTTATGTTGGTGTGACCAAGTAACTATCAATGAAATTGACAATGATGTCAAAGGGACACTCTTAATAATTAAGATGGGGTCACAGGCATGCGTCTGAATTAGGTTACACCACCAAAGCCATGTGGTCACCCTAGTAAGATGGATGTGATATAGGTAGTGTTTAGAAATCAATTTAGATTTATGGACCTAGTCTATCTTGGGGAAAACTGAAATATTATGGCAAATTTTTGTTTCAGGACTTGGAACAGCATGGATATTAATACAACAGAGAATACTTTATGGCATCTTTACCAGAAATATCAGTGCTTTCTACCCAGTTCCTTGATGCTAAAGACAAGTGGGATTCTTATACACTCCGTGACTACAAACGAAGCTTGTTTAACGTACAGATATTGAGTTGTAGGAGTTCTTTAGTAAAAACTGATGACCTTTATCTGCAATATGTTTTACTAATATTTTCTTCAAAATTGTGCCTTATTTTTGCAGTTATAATATTGGCTTAAGAACAAAAAAAGTATCCTATTGTTATGAACTCACAATATTACTATTTATAATTTTTGTTGTATCAGTTCTTGGGAAATTTGCTTAAATTAAAGTTACAAAGATTTGAACCTACATTTTATTTGAAAGGCTTTATACTTTTAGATCTTATGCATATCTGTGATCTTCTGTGATGTTTTTATATGTGGTGAGATAAAGGTTATTGTTCAGTTTTGGTTTTGTTTAATTATTCGTTTAGAACATCAAAAAGATTAATGCCTGTGGCTAAATAGTATATCACATTAATCATTTTATGTATAGGTAGTATGTTGTTTGTCCATTCATCATTTGATGGGTAATTCCATTTTTTTTCTATTATAAAGAACACAGTTGTAAGCATTATGCAAAAGGTTTTGTGTGAACCTGTGTTTTCATTTACTTTAGACTATGCTTAGGAATGGAATTTCTTTGTCACATGGTAACTCCATGTTTAACCTCTTAAGAAACTGTCAAGATGTGTTATGGAAAGCTGCTAAATCATTTGTAGTCTCATTAGCAATATAAGTGACTAATTATATTGAGCCTCTTTTCCTACTGGAGAATGGTCCATTCTAATCCACTGGCCTTTCTTTAATTGGATTATTTTAATGCTGAGTTGTAAAAATTCCCTTTATATGTTACCTAATAAATCCTTATATGATTTAGAAATATTTTCTCTCATTTGGAAGGTTGTTTCTGATAGTATTTGATACATGAAGTCTTTAATTTAGTGAAATCCAATGTTTCTCTTTTTTTTTTCTTTTCTTTGTTTTCCTGTTTGTGTTTAGATATTTTAGCTAAGAAAAACTACTGCCTAATCATAGGTCACTAAGATTTATGCTATGTTTTCTTCTAAGAATTTGCTAATTTTAGTTCTTATACTTATGAATTTTACCACCTTGAGTTTATAATGCTCAAGCTTTGAACTGCTTAGATATAAACTGTTTGACAAATTTGGGGACTCTTGTCGTTATTTTTTGAAATATTTTTTTCTTTTTATTTATTTAAAGAAAGACAAAACAAAATAGAAAATGGGCAGAAACAGTACATACTTTCAAAGAAAAGAAATAGACAGTAATAAATCACTAGCTGATGAATACATATTGTCCTCCTATAAATAGTTGTTCAAGGTACACAAGTGGAACATATAAATGGGATTTCAACCAGGGAGACTGCAAACAGTTCTGTTCAAATATCCAACAAAAACTAAGTATTATGGCTATCAAAATCCTATACACTTAGACATGTACATGTTTATCCAATATTCATTTATTTTGAGACCTAACACAGCATATTAGAATAAAATCCTTCTGAACAAAGATTAATAATATTGCTGGATTTCACATCATAACACCCCGGAATCAGGATTGGGTACTGCAGTGCCACTTTCTTTCCTTCAAAGTTTTTGTTCATTTCATCATGAGTCATCAGATCAGTTCTCATAAACTGTTTATAGGTTTTACATAAACCTGAGTCTTAATATGTATTTCTATCCTTTCTATATTAGAGAGAGAAACATAACAAAGCAGGACAGAACTAAACTTTTTCCTACAGACATATAAAACTAAAAGGATATAAATCTGCTGTATAAGGAGTTCTATCCTGGTCACCGTGCTGTTTCTTATCATCAACAGAATTGGCTATATCATCAGATAAAGTATAATTAAACATATCAGTACATAACATAATTAACAGAAATACAACTTTGTAGAAAGTGTAGAGCTACAAAAACAGATAGTAATCAAATCAAATCAAAATCAAATCAAATATATCATAGTGAATCATTGTCATTTTCAGTATAGTTGTCCATATTCCTCAACTTGTTACCATCAACCTTACAGTTTTGAATTAAATCTGTCAACAATAAGCAGCAATCAAACAATTCAGATTTAACTAAGATCAGTCATGATACAACAGTATAAGTCATACATGGATCCTGATTCAGTTAATAGGAAATTAAAGATGTCCCCTATGTTATGGACAGCTGTCTGTGCCCCTCAGATCCAGTGTTTGTATACAAGCTAGGACAGAACGAGTTCCAACCAAGCAGAGTGGTGCGAGTAATAGGGGTTTTAATTCCTGATACACTATTAGCTATATCTTCTGCTGTTTTTTTTTTTCTTTTGAGGAATATTCCTCCCCTTTACTCCCCCAGAATGAACTGTGTATTTTGGGGTCTCCCCAACACTCACAGTTTTGTACTGGGGGAGGAGGGGACCTGCTATTTACCTAAGTGTTTCTGAACTTTCTCACTCCTGAGCTGGATTTCTAGTTATATTTATTCATTTATTAAAGCCTGTCTGTTCAACCTATCCATAAATACTGCTCCAGTTACCCCTATTACTCTCTGGTTCCCTGTCACATCAAGTTCCATTTTCTCATGTTTGATTTTGGTCCATATAACCTTCTTTGGGCTAATTATATTTCCTATAAAGAGCCTCTTGGTGGACCCTATCTCTTGATCCACCCTGCCTGCAATTCTCTCTTTTTTCCCTTAAGTTAGTGTATCTAGGCCATCTATATTAGAAATTATATCCAACCTTCTGTGCCTCATTTCTGTTGAGCTCTTTTTCTGTCAGTTGTTGTCAGTTTTTCTTCATTTTGCTTTCTGCTCCATTCATTGTGGCCTCTCTGCCACTGTTTCTGGAATATTGATATTTTTCTCTTTTAGAATGTCCTGCAGTAGTCTCTGTAGAGTTGAATTGGTGGTTGCAAATTCCCCTAGTTCTTCTTTATCCTGGAAGCACCTTGTTTCTCCATTAATTTCTAGGGACACTTGTACAGCATATATCAATCTTGGCTGGAGGTTACTGTCTTTCAAAGCTTGAATTGTTTCGCTCCATGTTCTTTGTGATTTGATGGTTTGTGCCGAGAAGTCTGCTCTAAGTCTGATGGGCATTCCCTTGTAAGTGATCTGTTTCTTATCTCTGACAGCTTTTAATATTCTGTTCTGTTCTTATATTGGATTTCTGGAATTTTAATTATTATATGCCTGGGTGTAGTTCTGTTTGGGTTGTATGTGGCTGGGGTCCTGTACGCCTCATATATCTGAGGATCTTTACCTTTTCCTATGTTAAGGAATGTCCCCTTGATTATTTCTGTAAATAGCCTTTGCAATTTATTTGTTTGTATCCCTGCTTCTTCCTTTACATTCTTAATTCTTAAGTTACAGATTCTCTTATCATCTTCTAGCCTTTGTATTGTTACTGTTTGTTTCCTTGTTATTTTTAAGATGTTTTTCCTTTCATGCTCCCACATTACAAATCTGTCCTCCAGTTCAAATAATCTATCCATAGTTTCTTTCTAGCTGCTATGCCAGCTTTCAATAGAGTTTAGTTTCCTGGTAATCTCTTTGAACCTGCTTCACGTATTCTATGTTTTCTCTATTTTCTCCATCAAACAATTCTCCCCCTTTTTTTTCTGTTCTTCCATTCCACCATCTGTTTTTTCTTGTGAGATGCTTAGCGTTTCTTTAACTATACTTACTTAGCATTTCTATAACTATTCTACTTATATCTTGCTTTACTTGGTTAAATACTTCACTTTTGAACTAGTCTATGAGGTCCCAGAGATATTGCTTTATGTCTATTGGTGTTGTGCCTGATATTGCATGTTTTCTGTTCTCATTCTCCTTTGCATTTTCCTTTCCTGGATCAATGTTCTCAGGATTGGGGACTGAGGACCCTTTCTTATTGCCTCTTCTCAAATTTTTTGTTCCTTCCATACAGGCATATATAGGAGGCCCAGTTTCTTTCTTTGTGGGTTACAGTTTTTTTAATCATGCCTGCTTGGTGTTCTCACCCACTGAAGTGTACTAGGGAGACACAGACCTGGGCAGCCTATGCTGGGCCCACCCCTCCAGGTCAGTCAACCTGCTGAAGGCTTCACTGCATTAGGGTGCACTGTCATGTACAGGGACGTGCTTTGGGCTAGCCTACCGGGTCTTAGTCCGTGGCGTCAGCAGGTCAAGTGCTCCCCACCAATCCCGCTTGAGAGGGGAATATGTGACTGAAGTCACTGCAGCATCCTGTTCCGGGTTAGTCTGCCTGGTCCCAGAATGTCCTCTGTTGGAGCCTCCTAGTCCATGGAAGGGCCCCCATTCCTCTCACTCACTGCAGGTCGATGCAGGGCTCCCCACCAGCTCTGGTCTCAATTTGGTACAACGATTCCCACTCTAAGAGCTTTAGTGTCTGTATCCCTGCTGTGCCAATTCAGATGCAGCAGAGGCCGCAGGAAATTCAAGCTGCAGTTTCCAGAGGCACGGGTTCCAGCTTCAGCACTGAGATTTTAGCTGTTCCGGTCATAGCAGCGGGATTGCATTTCCGATTGTTTTCTCTCAGCTTAGTTTGTTCCTGAGTCGGCAGGGTATATCTCCCCCTGCTTGGGACTCCCCACACATCACCACTCCTGGAATCTAAGCTGGATATCTCAAAGAGTCACTGTAGCTGTTGCTATGTATCCACCATGTTCTCTGCTCTCCCCCATTTTGAAATATTATTTGTTCCCGATTTCTCTCTTCTCTGCTTACAAAATTCTCCCTATCTATAAATTAGTATACTTCATTTCTCAAAGGTCTCTAAAGCTGTTTTCTGTTCTAGGTTTTATTATTATTATTATTTCTTAAACTGGTCATTTTAATTGATTTACCTTCCGGTTTGCTATGTCTTCCTTCTATCTGCTCAACTCTGCTTCTGAAATGTTCTAGTAAATTTTTCATTTCAGTCATTCCAATTTTAATTTCAGAGTATTTATCTGATTTTATTTTATAATCTTTATGGTTTTGTTTTTTAAAAATAAATATTATCCTACAACTTTCCTTTGAATTTTAGACATGGTCCTTCAGTTCTTTGAAAATACACAAAATAGATGATTTCTCATCTTTTTCCAGTAAATCCCAAATCCAGAACATTTTCTGGAATTGTTTCTACTGACTGCCTTTTCTCCTGTGTATGCACAATAATTATTCCTTTATATATTTATCTGTTTAAAATTGGACATTTAGTGTGATAGTTTTTGAAATCAAGAATCATTCCTTTATCAATATTGTTCTTGCTGTTTGCTGTTGTCTATTTAGTGAAATCTCTGAATTACATAAAATCAGAATTCTTTATCATCTGTGTCCCTGATATCTCTGTTGAGTTAATTTAGTCAGCAAATAGTAAGGCAGAGATTTCCCTAGATACCTAGAACCAGTAAGCCTGCCAGGCTTTACTGAGGGTCACTGTGCACTCTCTGGGGTGACTTGCCTTCAGTTCAGGTCTCCACAGTTTATGACACCACTTCAGACTTTGCTACTTTCATGAACCCTGTAGAGAGCACTCAAGGCCTGCTCTTTTCTTTCCTGAATACACACATTTGTCTGAGTATATGCCTACTTGTGGCAGTCTGCATTCCAAAGAACATCCCACAGTCTTTTAGTATCTCTTACAGATTTATTCTATGACTTTTAATTTTAAGCTTTTGGGCTAGCTTAATATTTGCCCCAACTGTTATTATCTTAATATTTAACACTTGCCTCTGGACTGCTTGTGATAATCAAGATTTGCCTCTGATTGCTCTTATTTTTTATTTTAAAACTATGATGTAGAAATTCAAAGCGAAATAATAGATTAACACTGATGAATATATCACATATTATCTTCAAAGTGGTTGTTCAGATTGCAAGATACAGGCATGAAAAAATGATCAAACAATCTAATAATGAAAGTACAAATTTTTAATGAACTAAGATTAGTAGTATAGTTATCTATCATGTATATCTATCAATGTGTATATATATATATATATATATATATATATATACATAGATATAAAATTATTTTCCCTTCTTCCTTTTCTCCTTTCCCTATCCCACTTGTTCTTTCCTTTTGAGCACTTTCTTTCTCTTTCACTGTCATAATATCTCTATTTTACATTTGGGATCTTATTAACTCTTCTGGTTTTTCACACTAGGGAGACAATACAATATATACACATGTGAGTCTGGTTTATTTCACTTATGCCTCTGTTTTTGAGATGTGTTTTTATAAAATGAGTGTTTGCCTTAAAAATAAATAATATTTCTGTATTGTATAGGTGAATTCACATTCTTCATTGTAAACCATTTTTCTTCCAATTTAATCTCTAAGCCTTATTGCACAACTTCAGCCACGATATCAAATATTAGTAGTAAGAAAAGGCCTTCAGAAAGGAGCAGTTCAATAATTTGTTAGTGAATTTGTGAATTTGATACTATCTGTAGGATTTTTGTAGAAGTCTTTTATTTCATTGAAGTTCTCTTCCATATGCAATTTACTGAGAAATTTTTATAGAATGATATCAAATTTAGTCAAATGAAATAAACCTATGAAGTTAATTTTATTTTTCCCACTTAGAATTCATTTAGAATTATCATGAGTCAAATAGATTGATTTTTCAAATATTAAATATTCTATCTTTTCTGTGGTACATTTCATAGGGGGTAAAACATATGTATAAAGAATTTTTGCATCTATGTTTTTGAAGTAACTCCTTGTATATAATTTTGGTAGCATAATTTAGATATAGTAAATTAGATTTGATTTTTTTAATAATTTTAAGAGAACTTGTATAAGATTAGTATTATTTTTTCTTAACTATTAGGTATTTAATATTAAAGAAAAACCATCTGGCCCTAGAATGCTACTTATGGGAAAGTTTTTAATTATTTGAGGTTTTTAGCTATAAAATTTTTTGGCCATTTATTTCTCTTTAACTAAAATTGGCAGTTTGTCGCTTTTGATGTATGTTTCTATTTCTTTTAAATTGCTGAAACTCTTTCATATGGTTCTTTAAATTATAAAGGAACCCAAAGAGTTTGCTTCGTGTGTCGATTATAGCCTTTTTTTGGAATTAGAAGTGAAAACTAAGAAGTAATTGAGCAAGAATACACTATCTGTTTTGTTGGCAAACAATGATTTTATTGCAGGATAGAGAGTCTCAGGAAAATCCTATTAACGCTCATGAAATATTGGGAATTAAATATGCATGTGTTGTCTTGGAGTCATTATGAAATGATTTCACAGAAACTCTTAAAGTGTTTCGGGGACTTCCAAGATTTACCAAACCGTAATTTAAAGGTTGTTGTTATAATCCAGCTCAGAAATGGACATCAATGTTTGACTCAGTTGCTTTAAAAAGAAATACTGGAAAATACTGCCTTTAGTTTCCTCCCTCAAAGTCGGTATCCAATTCTCTCACAATCCATAGCCAAAATGCAAATGTACTCAGGCATTTCACTTGGCCTAAACTTCAATGTGATATGACTAACATTTCCCTCACCTCCCACCATCACCGGCTTCGCATCTATTAGAAGTATATTCATACAGTAACGCATTTCTTCCATTTCTGCTTATCCATGCATCAGTGATCTGACTCTGACAGTGATTCCCTATAGAGAGACTGGTGTGTGCCTGCACACTGCCTGCTCCAGTATCTTTTCCTCCTCCTTCTGGTGCTCACCTTTCTAATGTCTAAAACACTCAAATATGAAAACAGAGGGAAATGACAGATTTCCTGAGGCTGCTTATGGCAGTTTTCACGTACCTACCTCTAACCTATTTCCAAATGGATCCTTACTGATACTGCATTCCAATTCCTGAAGGAGAATTTTTTAGTTAGACTTTCTTACAACTGATACTTTACTTTTGGCTCCAATCTGAGAAAAGGCCAACCTCTTCTGTGGGCAAACCAAGAGTTGATCAAACTGTACCTTCATTTCAGAGGTCGGGGCTTAGACACTGACATCTCCCTGTAACTTCTTTATTCTTCAACTTCACCTTAGCAAGATCTAAAAGCACAAAAATTATTTTTCTCATTCTTTAATATTTTTTTACCTCTTTTTCATATGATCAGATGAAATACCATTTATGAAAGTAATTTTTTCTGAGTTGGACATTTAAAAGAGACGAAATTATTATTTCCTGCAAGAATGTAATTATATAGCCAACAGACCTTACATACTATCTAAGGTCTGCCAGCAACATATGGTTTTGTTTAGAAATTGTGTTCATATTGGAGTGGGCTTTGCCTGTCCTTCACACAGACAATTCAAAATTTCAAATACAGTTCTTTAAATTATATTCTGAAACCATGAAATGCATTTTGCAATAACTGCAAGGATTTGTTACAATGAAACAGTTTCATCATAATATCACTATAGATGATTCTACGTCAAAAGGTTAGTCAAAAAAATAAATAAAAGCATAATTAAAAATAACACTTAAATAACCTGTGTGGTGCTGCGTGCCTGCATTCTCAGGATCTGAGAGATTGAAGCAGAAGGACTGCCTGGAGTTTGGGGTCAGCTTAGGCTACATAGTGAATTCAAGGTCAGCATGAACTACATCTGAAGATGCTGTTTCAAACATCTGAGATCAAAACAAACAAAAAAACAAAAGCACTTGTAAGTTTCCTCTCTAAATACAGAATTGACAATTTTAGATATATATTTATACAAGGAAAATATAGCAATCTATAAAAGATTTTTTATTTCGAGTATTCAATAAAGAGCTTCCAGATTATAATAACTGTCTTACATATCTATCAAAAAGAATCAAGAACAGGATTTATATATATCAGTCTTAAAGTCACATAAGAAATGTTGCATGGATACTTTGGCTTTATAACAACTTTAGGTTGGTATATTTATTTATCTGATGAATTATATTTTAATTGTTGATATTAAGCAATTCTGGTAACATAAAATTGTCTTATAAGAATTAATCAATAACACTTTATATATTAAACAATCCAGTGAAATAATTAGATTCCCTTTATTTGTCTCCATTTAATGCCCCTCAGATTCCACTTTTTTGTTCTCCTAAGCAGTTGATATTCTAGTGTGCAGTTTTGGGGGATCCAGTATTACATAAAATGAGAGAAATAGTATTTGTAATGTAGAAGGTTAGTAAGAGTAACTTGAATGTGCTGTGCGTTGGAAATTTTATAAGTTAGTATCACATAGTAAGCACTAATTTTCCTGAGTTTATTTTCAGATGCTTATAGAGCAAAGCATACATGTAAAAGAGATTTAAATCCATGCAGCCTATAATTTTAGTAATATATATTTTGAACACTTTCTAATAGAACCTTAAAAATAAGAAGTTCTGAGAATGTTGTTCTTTAAAAAAAAATCAAAATCTCCCTGGGAAGCAACATGAGAAGATTTGGTGTGGTTTATGTTAAAATTATAATAGTTTATATTCAGTTTGGCCTTACACAATTGTCTCAATGTTTGCAGCTTCCTGTAACAAATTACCACAGACTGTTAGCTTAAAGAAGAAGCATTTATATGACGTAGTCCTAGAGGCTGAAAGGCTGATACCAGAGTGATAACATTGTAGGGATCTTCATAAGATTCTTGTTCTAGTTATGTCCTTAACCACGCTTTTTCTTGGTGTGTGCAAGAAAAGTCAAGACCTAGTGTCTCTTCTACTTTTTATAAAAGCATTAATCCCATCGACAGGGATGGATCCACATTACTTAACCTAGCATCCATTACCTCCAAAGACTCACTCTCCAAATATCATCCTAACGGGGATATACTATCCAACATCAGTCCTGAGAGGACACAAACATTTGTTCCATGGCCACAATGAACATGGTACCTACAATAATAAATTCACATTATCAAGTTTCTAACCCCCAAGAATTGTTTTATGTGTTCCCTTGTATCAAAATAATTCATTAATTAGAATATCAAAATTTCTCACCAGAACTCAAACTAAATAGAAAATTAAGTTCTGCTAGTTTCATCTTCCACGTCAGTTTTTAATTTCTCTGAATTGTGTATAATGAATCAGCTAAGAAAATCAGAGTTAGGTTTAGGGGGGATATTACATTTAAACAATCGTTTGATACCATCCATAAACTGTGCTTTTCAAAATGATTCTATATTAATAGCATAAGTTGATAATTATGTCCATAGTATTATAAAACTTTTAAATGATTTAAAACAACTTTGTGAGAATTTAATACATCATTTAGAATACCACTATTAGGGGACCAAGGATTTAGCTCAGTGGCATAAAGCACCTGCTTTGCAAGCGTGTTGTTGTGAGTTTGATCCCCAGCACTAAAAAAAAAAAAAAAAAAAAAAAAACTATTAGGCAGTCTAATATTGAGCTTCTTGACCTACAAAAGTTCCAGTTGATTTTATACAAAACACAGACTAAAGGCTACTTTTATATAGTTCCTGATATTTCTGCTAACTTTTTATTAATAAAATGTAATTTATCTTGGGCTGTATCACATACTAAGTATTTTCCATTTACTATTTTTAATTGATTCAGCAGCCAGAAGTGCAAGATCTGTCACTGCTCCCTGGTTGTAGATGTGGTTTAGAAGAACAAAGCTACTTGCCTAAAAGCAAACCCATGAATCTCTGCAATGAATGTTAAGCACTAAGGCCCCAAGCACAATAGTGTGGTACTCAGGGATGACAGAGATTAGAAAGATTTTGAATGCTAATTCATATTCATTTATTGTGAAAATCGTAAGGTTCTCCTATTTATAAGTGTATTAGCTATTTTCCTGTTACTGCGATAAAGTACTTATCACCTAACTACAACATGAAGGAGGTGAGGTTTATGGTTCTAGGTGCTAGGTTCTAGGTTCTGTGTGCAGTAGACTAGATCAAGGGAGAAACAACTATAGTGAAAGCTTTTCAACTTACGAGAGCCAAGAAACAAACAGAAAGAAGAAGTAACTGAGAAGGAAACAGGAGAGTACACCATCCGGGCCACAGCCCTGAATGACTCACCTCCTCCGGCCAGGCTCCTCCTCCTAACAACATTTTCAGCTATGAACTCACCAATGGAATAATCCACTGATGGCTGCAGCACCTTTTTGCTCCAATCATCTTCCAAAAGCCTCTCCTTCTGAACACAGGAGACTCTACAGGGACTTTCTAAAGCTAAATCCCAAAAGTAGATATACAGAGTTACACACACATTTGTAAAACTAATCCAAATAAACTAACATGATGTAAATGTTTATAAAGTGAAAATATATGAAATAAATGGGTCATAAAATTTTGTTCAGTGGCGGTGACTGTTTTCCTGAGTGATAGAGCAGTTAAACTGTATCGCCTGAAAATTTTCTTCACAAAGAAATATTTGAAGAGTAGGTGTGTTTACCCTGATTTGAATATTGCACTCTATGTATATGTATCAGAATATCATCACCTGGTGCCTCATTTCTTTGCACATTTTTTATGTAAAGTTAAAAATATAAAGGTTTAAAACAAAATATAAGTTTTAAAAATACTGAGGTAGAAAGACTTTCTTAAAACATGCAGGGAACAACTATTTGCTGTATGAATTAGTCAATCACTATTTTTTCAGACCTGTGAAATTTCCAGCAGTCTTTATTTTGAAATCAGTGAATGCAACAATAACGTCAATACTTAGTATTGGTAGTTTATTTTAATGTATATATGATTTTAACTTTAGAGATGGAAAAGGTATAGATAAAATAATTTGTTCAAATTTTTTTCTTCTCTTTCCCTCTTTTATTATTATGTTTGTAATACATGGAGAAGTGAAAGATAGATGTTTCACATCCAGGAAATGGGATGGGACAACATTATTTCTGAAAGCAGTTATTCATCGTTAGTTAAACAAATCATTGTAAAAATTGCTTTGTCCTTTAGGAAAGTGTCATGTTATTGCCATAAATATAATTTTAATTGCTTTTACAATAAATTTTAGACCACTTTTAAGATTTATTTTTCTGTAATGAGTGGGGAAATAACATCTGGCTTTTGCTTTGAAATTTAAGATTGATTTCAAAAACAGATGACACCTAACCTCACTATTGTTGAGAGTTCAGTGGTAGAGTTTTTGTCTTGGGTACCTGAAGTCTGAGGCTTGATCCCCAGCATGCACTGCAAAGATAAATGAGTGAATAAGTAATTAGACTCACTGTTATACCTAAGGAATGTGGCTAAATACTGGGGTAACATATCCAATTTAATCGCAGGATTAAAAACACAGTGAAACAGAACATCTTTGGTTAACTACCTAGGCCTCTGACGCAGTTAAATTGAACTTTGTAAACACGTAAAACAAAACCAGAAACAAACATGGTTTAAGGGCATAGGTTAACAGGGCGGGCTGTCAGCGTACAAAGCTCTGTGCCTCTCAGCGGTGTGGCTTTCCTGGATGTGTGCGGTGACACTGAAGTGGTGTTAGTTTCAAATCAGTCTCATGTGCAGTCACTACCACTGCCATGATTGTTTGACTTTTCCAAACTGTTAACAGTCACTTTTTATATTGCTTATAAAAATGGTAATTGAGCATGTTTATTCAGCCAGTCAGTCTCAAGGTTGACTGACAAAGATTGCAGAGAATTTATTTACTCTAAATCCATATTTCCTAACTCAAGATGTGGTCAGAATTTCAAAGAAGCTGTAGAGCTTGCAAACAGGCACCTTATAATTCCTCAGGGCCCATTTGTAGGAAATACGTCTAAATTCTAAGATGAAACTGCACATTTACAAATCACTAACCAGCATGCTGGGAGCATGTAACATTTCCCCTTTGAAGAAAGCTGAGCTGACCCACAGGATAAGAAGGTGAATGTACCCTTGTTGTACCCACAAAAAACAAATGGTAATGTTTGAGAACATCGATTCTATGCTCATGCACCATCTACCAATGACCGACTACGAAGTTAGGGAGTCCTCTTCAGACTTGGGTGCCTCAGACTTCTATCGTGAAATGCAGAAATAATTATTATGTACCTTTAAAGGCTTGTGGTGAAGACTAAGTTAATATACAAAGTATTTTGACTGGAACTTAACATAGTAAACACTATGCAAGTAAGCCATTTTTAAACAAACCGATAACTTCTCCCATTTTCACTGTGGCAGAAATAAAAAGAAAATTATGATATATTCCACCAAGGGAGTTGCATGTTTAAGAAAGCAGTCTTCAAGCTTATGCTCTGAGGAATTATTATAATTACCTCTCTCCTACAGGGGAAAAGACTGCCTCTGCTTAAATCCTAATTGGTCACGTAAAAGCTGTATTATCTTGGGAAAGGTACTTACACACTGTGCATCTCAGTATTTTCATTTGTGAAATACAGATAAAACCTCTCTCAAGATTGCTGCAAGGATCAAATGTATAAACACCTCTTAAGTGCTTAGGACATTATATGGCATGTAATAAATACTCTGTAAATGTTAACTATTTAGATAAAGAAAATGGAGGCAAATGGATTGGTGGTAGCACTAAGTGGGAAGAAGTTGAGAGGTAAGCATTAGTGATGGAATAAAAAAAATCATCTGCAGAAGACATTATCCACCGGCAGAAAATAAGAACAAGACTGAGAGATGGTCAATATCTGAATTTTAAAAGTTCAATTGGAAACAAAAGTCTTGATTGACAAAATTTAAATGTTTTCATAACAATTTATTTCCCAGAGTTTTCTAAAATTGATTTTTAACTACACTTTATATTTTTGATATTTTGGACATCTCAAATACTTGAAAGAATAGAAATAATAGAAGCACAGAAAATAGTGGCGCATACAATAAAAAGAAGGTAAGTAATCTGATATTCACTAGGATAGTTTGAAAACAGCAATGTTACCTTGCTGCATCTGAAACATATAGTGTTACATAAACAGTTATGTTCAAATAAAATGTAAAATCCTATTTGGCTCCATTACACACATATAGTCACACAAACTTATGCTTTCCTATGTATCAATCAATTAAAGCAAGAAGTTAGATCAAATACTTTGTATTTTCTATTTTAGAAATGTGGTCAACTGGTAAAACCTGATAGAGATGAATGATACATATTCAACAAAATAATTTAAGACATGATTTTCTAAGAATAATGACATTGGTGAGTAACCATAGTTAAAATGCCTCCTGAATTATTTATTAGATCCCAGAGAACACCACCCAACATTTATTTAAGCAAAACTACTTCTAGAAAAAAAAAATCTTGAAGCAATTATAATTATATAATCAGATACTTTCATTTGGACTTTTGCTAATCAAAGAGTTGTTTACGACCAGAAGCTTGTTAGAAAGGCAAAATCTCAGGCTGCACTCCAAAGTTAATGCATCATAATATACATCCTGATCAAACACAAGAGTGACTCTTATGTACATTTACATTGAAGGCGTTAACCTAAAACAATGATTTTTCAATACATGCTTCAATTAAAATTTTACAAGATATATAAAAATAGTAAAACCCAGGATTTACCATTGCAGATTTTATTTAATTAGCCTTGGGCAGAGTAGGATACTAGTAACAGTCTTTTTTAATGTATTGGGTGTTTCTTTACAACACAATCATTGAGAACTGGTCTAGGCAAGCAAAGAAGGCAATTTTAAAAACTAAACATATGGTTCAAAATAAATCCCTGTCATACAAAAATTAGGACAATAAAACATTGATTTTTTTTTTAAGTTGAAAGGGATATTTTTTTTGCATCATCCAAAGTATAACTCCTTTCCACTACTTAATGCTATGGACTGAGATTTAGGGAATCATTGAAAACAAGGAAAATGGGTCCTAAAACACCAAGGAAATATTTAATAGATGACTCAAAATGATTCCCTATGAGCCAATGAGTAAAGCAGACAGGTATAGGATGTGGAAACATTTTAGCATTTCAGAGATAGAGAATATGAAATTACTATAGTGTTGATAAGAAAAAAAAAATAGAACCAGTTGTAAATCCCACTGAAGTGAATAACAAAAGCATAAAATAATTGGCCAAAACTGAAAAGAAATAGTAAGGAACGGTTATGATTTGTGTCTAGATATCCCCATAGCTTCATATAGTCATGGGGACAGGCTTTTCATAGATGACTGAATCTAGAGTTTGTGAATGGTTCATGACTCAGTGCTGGGACTATTGCTATGAATGCTATACCTACTCTCGGACAGGTATGCCATGTAAGGGACAGAAAGAATTTTGTCTCTCTCTCATTGCTTTTGATGGCTTCCTCTGCCATTTTCGGGCAACCCTGAAGTCCACAATTTCCTGCAAGGAGTTACCGCTCACGGTGAAAAGAAAGCAAGGGACAAATTGGCAGTGCAATAGGAATCTGGGATGGCCAGCTGTTCACCGGGAACAAAAGACCATGAGGAAGCCAGAAGCTTGGTATTTATAGGTCACATTCACATTGAGGAAAATGGCAAGAGGATTACAACTAGATGTGCTAGATCTAGGCAGGCAGGACTTGTAATAATGGGAACAAAGCATTCTTGCAAAAGTAACAAAACAGACAGATTCAGGTTGTGGCTAATAAGTAACCTGTTTTGTGGTCAATTTTGGGAAGAAATATTCTCTGGAAGCCTTGGCAAAGATGCTATCTCGTACTTAGCCCCACAGTCATGGCGCTCTGCTTTGGGCTCAGCTGTGGCCCTTGGTGAGGAGCAATGCTAGCCCCACACACCACCCACTTCCATAAAGACATGGACACAGCCTCAGCCAGACTCACCGTTCAAACTAAGAGCCAAAGTAGGGAAATCACTTCTATACAGCCTGAGTTGCTCACTTGATGGTGCTCAAGTAAGCACCATCACATTTGGGTCTACGGGAGGGTGATGTGAGGATCCACTACAGCCATGAACTATTGCACCCCTGCCATGTGCCTCTCTCTCTACCTTGCAGTCAGTGGGTTATGGACCAAACCCTCTCCAAAGTTTGAGCTAAATAATCCTTTTCTCCTTTAACTTTACTGTTGGGTATTTTGTCTCAGTAATGAGAAAAGTAGGTGAGACAGGAATCAAAATGTTCACAAATGAGACGTAGATGTACTTTCTACTTACTTTCTAGCCTTCACAATACATTCTTTATCACTATATTGTGAGTCACATACAATGCTCTCTACTGCTTCAACAAAACTCAAACCAAATGCAACCATAATTATATCAGAATCTAGGAAGCAAAAATAGAAGAAGTCGTACTCATTTGGAAGAGAGAAAGTATTGGAAAGCAAGAAAACTCAGTCTGTGTTGTATTAGTCACATTCCTGTCTATGGGACAAAGTATTCCACACTTGTTACATTTTGTATCATTTTTCATCCTTTTATATTCAATTGGGTGTTTATTAATGGATAATGTATGTATCTTGTGCATTTGGGTTTTGATTTTGGTACGGTCTGGCAGTCTGTCTTTTTATTGGAGAGTTAAAACCATTAAAATTGAGAGTCATTATTGTAAGGCATTGACTAAATCTGGTTTAATGCAACAGTAATCACAAAAGGGCTTTTCATAGAACTAGAAAAAATAACTCTAAAATTTAGATGGAACCAGAAGAGATACGGAATAGTCAAAGCAATCTCAAGTAACAAGAAGAAAACAGGAAACTTCACAATTCTTGAAAAAACATAAAATCCTTATATTTTATGTAAAATAGAAAAATCTTTCATTTTTTATACTTTAAAGCTACAGTGCTAAAAATTAATATGGTACAGCTGCAAAAACAAACATTTTGATCAGTAGAACATAATTGAGGCGGTAGGAAAAAACCCAGGCATATTTATCCATCAAATGGTTCACAAAGGGGCCAGAAAAGCATGCAAGAATAAAGATAGCGTCTGTAATAACTGTTGATGGAAAAAGTGGTTATCTGCATGCAGAACAAGTAATTTAGACTCCTATCTCTTGTTCACTAAGAAAACGAAATCAAAACGGTTAAAGCCAGAAACACTGGAAGATAACATAGCCAAAATTCTTGAAGACATTGGAGTAACTATGGACTTTCTGAGAACACTCGTTGCACAGGAAATAATACAAAGAAACAAGAAATGAAATTATTGTGTAATAGAAATATCACTGGAAACCCAGGATACAGGATACATTTCAAAATTATAACTGGTTAAAACATTTTTTTCTAAGATAACCCTAATTATATTCGCAGAAAACCTATATAAATTTTAAGAGAATTATTCAAGTGAAATGGCTCTAGCTTAGATAGAAAAGGAAAAAGACTTTTGGACCTCAAAAATTTATGGTCAGGAGATTGACCCATAAGTATATAAGGAGCAGATCTATGCATCTCAAGGATGAAAACAAGAACCACAGAGAATAATTTCTGCAGGACAGCACTGTGGTATAATTATCTAAGGTCTAAAGAATCAAAATGGACCCAGATGAATTCACAACTGTGACCTACCAGTAACTCTGTGTAACTCTAATTATTCCAATTCTACTTGGAATGCACGTGGTAATTATCTTATGCCTGATCTGTTGTTCTCTTTGTAACGCCGTGTGTTTTACAAAGAGAATAACTGAAGTTTCCAAGCCTTTAATTTGGCAAAATCACCAGCCTACTAGAGGAGTTTCCCCCTTAGAGCTTCACCTCTACATGATTTAATTTAGCTGACAAAACCCTAAATTTTGAGCTTGACATCAATTTCATAATGGAATAAAGAGTTTTCAGATATGGAAAGAGAAATGAGTATACTTTGCATTTGGAAGGAATATAAATGACTTGTGGTGAGGTGGTATTCTGTGGTAGTTTTAAAACATAATGCAAAAATACTTTGGCATTTCTCTCCTACAGGGGTAGTACTGATGATGCTTACTTTTACATCCAGGTTCTTTGACTATTAGAATAAGGTTAAAGTGATTCTGGGCCACTTTCTGGGGGTAGGGCTGAAACCGTAAGGGTTCCCATGTCCTGACTTTTAAAGCTATTGCCTTGGGACTTAGCCATGATACTGCTGTAACAGGAAACCCAAGCTGTGCACGAACAGGCCCATGACTTGAAACAAACTGATGAGAAAAACCAAGCTCTCAGCCATCAACCAATGTCAATCCGGCAGCTTTGTGAGAGAGCTACTTTGTAAGTAGACCCTGTAGTCTATTGTTTCATGGAATAAAGTTTGGGGATGGTTTTTTATACTCTGTTGATAAGCGATATAAATTTAGTCTGCAAATTAAAAGACGAGAACTTTATACTCTTAAATTTGCAGCCCTTGTGCTGTTCATAATTCTTAAATCCAAGTGATGTCTAAGTATTTCTCTGCTAACTGACATGTCATTCTACTTCATATCTGTAGTACTTTAGAAGAGTGCTCTATTACAGAAGACCTTATTTAAATTTTCACAACAATGATACTTCAAGGAAGGTGAGCATGTTAGAATTCACTAGAAAATCAGAACCAGTAAGAGCTATACATAATTTTAAAAAACAAAACCTACAGTCAAATATCCCAGTTGGCATTCAAAAGTTAGAAGTAGACACAGTTGCTGTCCCATTCTGAAGGCTTTCGGGGGAAAAGAAGTCCCACTTACTCAGCTAGAGTTCAGTTTTGTTCTATTTAAGCTTGTCATTAATTGGATGAGGCTCGGGCTCTTTAGGAAAGACAGACTCCTTTAGGGAGTCTACCAATTACAACGTTAACCTTGTCCCAAAACTCTTGTACACAAGCACCACAATACTGTTTAATCAAATCTATGGGACCTAATGATCCAATAAAGGTGACATACAAATCATCATGGTGAATTGTTATTAATGCATTGTATATAAACTATGCAGCATGATGTTTTAATAGATATATAGTGATTATTACTGCCAAGTACATTAAAATGTCTAGCATCATATATATTGAGGTTTTAGAATAAATGAACAGCTTATGAAATATACTAAAGGTAATGTTTATTTTTCTCCCCAAAAGTCATTCCTTGGATTCTGTCATCGTACGTCTGCTATTTCCTTCTCCCGACCTTGAAATAAAGAATTTCATTTTTTCTCACTATAGGAGAAATGTCACTGCTTAACTTAATTTCTATGTGCTTCTGACTTTTCAATCTCTCTTTGAAATCCCCTAATCATTATAGGTTTACATTACTTCCTCCTGCTGAAAGTCCTTAATTGAGTGTCCCACTGTTTTGTAATTATACAGTACATGCAAAGCATACCTTGATCTTACAACTGGATACACACCAAACGTTTTTCCAAATGAAAATACCATGGTTAATGGCACCTTTTCAGCCATCTATAACTTTGGAAAATTACTTCAGATAAATTTAACCTTAATTGTGCAAATTTATCCTATGTAGATTCTTGCCTTTATATAATTTGATGAAGCCATTGACAGTTGCTAAAAAGCAGCTAATCATTACCAATTAATATTTTCAATGACATTAGAATTCTTTTGAACATCATATTTCTTTTGGAGTGCTTATTACAAATAATTGTTATTTAAAGACATGAATGAAAGTGTACCAAAGGGTTTTGGGTACAGTCTAAGTGAAACCACACAGTTAATTGTTATATTTCACTTCCGCATTTGAAAAGATTGCATTGCTTTTTTTTTAATTGAAAAACATACTGTAACTTTCCTTATGTACAGAAATTATAGGGTAGCATTAAGAAAGTAGGTATTCTGTATTAATATAGGCATTCAGTCATTCGGATGCCTGTAAAAGCCAGTTAAATTATCATAGAAACTCTTACACATATCCCTTGCTTCTCTCCCACTGTTTTATCACCATTGCATTTAAATTTACATGTTATCAGTGAATTGAATCTGACTTCTGAGTCTGTCACGTATTTATTGTGTGACCCTGAACAAATTACTTGCCTCCCCAAAACTCAAGTTGTCTCAGCTCTATAATAAAGATAATTATAGTTCCCACCAGGTAGAATGGCAGTAAGAATTAAAAGTGAGATACGTAGAATGTTAGCAGAGTGCCTAGGACATCATTATACTTCTAATAAGTGTTATCTATAATTGCTTTCAATATAATTTGATTAGTATTTTTTCTGTAATAAATAATGAGAAAATACCCTTGTCTGGACTCCTCAGGAGAATGTTAACCCTTTTTTAGAAAGTCTTGGAGTCACTCAGACAGATCTTGGGCTCCTGTAACCATCCAACTCTAATACAAGTTGATGCTTTCAAATAAAAGTGAGAATAAATACTTAAAGTATTTCAGGTATTCTTCTCTTGTTAAATAATACATTAATTTTATATTATTTTTCTCCATCAACTTTTTATTGTTTTTTTAATTTTAAAGAGAAGAAACAATGAAAACAATGATACAGTATTTCAAAACAAGCTAACACAGGATTAACAATGGATAATATATTTTGCATTTTCGTCTTTAAAGTAGTTCCTTTATTACAAGATATAGGCATGAATAATTGATCAAACAATATAAGCATAAGCCATTCTTTTCAATGAATCAATAAAAATTAGTAATATAATTGTCTTAATTATCTTACATATTTTTTCTTTTTTTCTTTCCTTTCTTGCTTTTCTTCCTTCTCCATCCAGTTATTCTAAACAGTTTCTTTCCCTTTCATAATATTCATTGTACCTATTGAACAAACTCTTTCAGTTTGTTACACTAGAGAGACAATACAATTTTCACATATGTGTATCTGATTTATTTCATTTATGCATATGTCATTAATTTGCATCCATTTATCAATGAAAGCCTCAAGTTTATTCTTTTTCATAGCCAAGTAGTACTCTACTATATAAAAATATTACATCTTTTTATCCATTCCTAATTTGATAGACATTTGGACTTGTTTCCAGGGTTTAACTATTATAAATTGTACTGCTATAAATATGGGTGTACATATATCGCTGTCATATGATGCTTTTAATTCTTCCAGGGAAATACACAGAAGAGGAACAGCTGAGTTGAATGAGACTTCTAATTCTAGTTTCTTGAGGAATCTCTACACTGATATCATAGTTGTACACCAGTGTACACTCCCACCAACATAGAAGAAGGTTCCTTTCTCTCCCTGGCATCTCCAGTGTTTGTTATTGATAGATATCTTGATATAGCCATTATTTCTGGGCTGACACAGAATCTCAGTGATGCTTTAATTTGCATTTCTCAAGTAACGAGTGACGTTTAACATTTTTATATATTTATTTTCCATTTGTATTTCTTCAACTGAGAAGGACATAATCATCACAGATGGCAATTTTTGGACTAGGTCTTTGAATGTGGGGTACATTTACTTTACTTTTTTCACATTTTTCCTTGTAGTTCTGACTCTTCCTACATGGGAATCTTGGAAATTTTCCTTTATCTTTGTTCCTTTTCTTTATCTTTTTCATTCCTAGTTCCGCCTCGTTAGAAGGTGGGTAACTATTCATACTATTCATACCGAGTTCACTTTCTCTTCATCAATGCATTTCACATTACAAATTTAGAAAGGGAAGCACAACCTCTTATAAAGGCTGCACAATGAAACAAAGAAGGCTGTTCTGAAATAAAGCATGATTAATATCTCCTTGTAAAACAGAAAAAATGGTATGCATAAAGTGTGAGTATTTTCTCATTGTATGACAAATGTTTACAATTCAATCGCTGCTGTGAAACATGGAGTTAAAAAAGAAATTAGATGACACGCATTACTATTAGTATACTCACATCACACACACTAATCTATAGAAGCATTTTTAAAGACCTAATCACACCACGTATTTTCAGATTTGGCCTAATAGAACCGAAAGCACTCCAAATACATCAACAAAGTATGTTTTGAAAAGTATTCTAAGACTTCGATCAGGTGTTAGCAAATTCCATTTTCATCCAATAAATTGATTTGTGACTATTACTGAATTCTTACCTATTATAAAATGTGAGAATTTATTTTCAAAATATTGTGGGGAAAGAATATTTGGATATTTTGTTCCTTTAAGTAGGAGAAGGCAAGGAAACATTTGCTGAAGCATGAGGAGATCACATATAATACATATTTTCTCCCTGAACCATACAAAAGAAACAGGATTTTCAATAAAGACACAGAACAGAAAAATTACCATGCTGATGCTGATGTAATTCCTCCCCATCAACGTGGTCACACAGTCGTTTTGAAAGGAAGTCTTACCTCAGGTCCGCTTCGCCAAATGAAGAACAAGACAGCCTGCACGGGCTTCACTTGCCCAGAGGGGCCTCCCTTTGTATCAGAGGCTTCATCTGCCTGCCAAAGGTTCTCTCTTAAGAAAAGGGGGTCGGGGGAAACTGAGGGGTGTCAGGGGGGGCTGTATTTGGTGTTGATCAAGAGCCCTTTCATGTTGATGCTTAATACCTGCTGGAATTGTAATAAATAACTGAGGCAGAGAGAAAGGCATCACTTTTAATTTCCATGACTACCTGATTTTTTAAGCACTTACAGGTTAAAAACACAATTAGAAAGTACTTTAAATTTTCTTATACAATTTGAGATAGATTAGCCTTGTATGCTCTACAATATTAAAATGTAGTTGGATTCAATTAGTCTTACCACCATTCTAAAGTTAAAGAAGTAAAGTGAGCTCTGAACAAGCAAAACAATCTGGCTGTTATCTCTGACCAGAGCTTTGCAAATAGATTAGCATCGCTGTACACTACTTAAACTAGAAATGGAAATATTGTCCACAAATCAATGAGTTAATATTTTATTTAATGTTCTGTTTGTCGGTCATTGTGAGATATCAATGCAAAAGAAGTATTATTTTACATTTGTGCATTATGATTCTTGTCCTCTAAGGTCTCAGCTTCTTCCATTTTTTGAGACTCGTTAAAGAGACTAGTCACAATACTCATAACAGCTTTGAAAAATACCTGTTTTTCAAAAGGATATTTGAGATGTTCATGTCTTATGAATGTGCAGGTTGGGAATACAGCTCAGTGATACAACTTCTGCCTGGCAAGTGCAAGATCTTAAGTTATTAAAATAGGAGGAAAATTAATAGTCAATATTAGAACATAAATTAAGATGGTAGCCAAATACCTCAGTGAATCACTCTTCTCACCACCTGTTTCTATATTACTATAAAAGTCCTATAAAATAGTTTTTTTCCATTCCCATTAACTGGGCCTACAAAGGTTCTTTCCCTCCCAACAATCTATCCAACAATAATAAATTATTATTGTTATTCATCAATTTTATTGCACTGAATAATTAGAAATTCATACATCACTGGATGTTTGTAGAAGTAAGAGGATGTTTGCAATTATAATGAGATCTGTTGGTATTCAAAGTAACCAGATCTATAGGTGATATCAAGATCGTTGTGTGTATAAAGAATTAAGTTCATATTTGGATTCAATGTGTCAATTCTTCAAAGCAACCAACACAGAAATATAATGTAACATTGAAACAACACCTTATAGTGGCCATTTTGCTTAGATTTTTTTTTTCCAAAAAGGATTGCTACATACACCTAACTACTATCATTTCAATCAGTTCCACCATGTGCAAAATTTACTTTCATTTTGCAGATGCAAATTATGACTTGGAAACATTCATTTATAGATTATAAATGAATACAAAGAATATAAAGCTAGCAGTAGAAAACTCAGTATTCAAATGAATGCTTACTTTACTACAGGTAAAATTTATTACCATTATTCTTTAATACTTTAACCTATGTTTATAAAGCAAAATTATTCAGGCACTATGTTAAGTGCAGTATATATATATATATATATATATATATATATATATATATATATACATGTGCATAGAAATTAGCTCTCTATACTTCATACAAGAGATGATAATACTAGTTATATGGAAAGGGCCATTCTGGAAGTATATATAACATTTATTATAGCCTTTGGCAGAGTCTGGATCACTTTATTTGAAGGGCAAATATCAAAGAGGAACTCTATGAAGCATAATATGAAAAATTAATAAATGAACATCAACATGGCAAAGGGTAGGCAAAATGGCATTGTGTGTAAAACACAGGGGAATGAAAAAGTGTCATATACAGAGAATCAAAATTTTGCAGATAGATTGATTTATTTAGACTGCAAATATTAAGTAAATCAGATAGGGAAATAGGGCTGAGGAGTCATGCTAAGGAATTTAGACTTAACTCAGTCAACAATGGAAAATTTAATAAACTGTAAAAGAGTAGCATCACCAATTCTGGATTAGAAAGTTACAATATATAATGATTCAGAGAAGAAACTAAAAAAAAAATAAATAGGAGGGCCAATCAAGAATTTATTTTGATACTTAATTTCAATTGAACAAAAGATAATTGTGAATGATCAAGTTTCTGATGTTGTTGATATGTTGGCACTAATTTAAAAACAATAGGTAATAATTAAAAAGACTGATTTTTCCACTGCTGCTGTAAACCTCAAAATGCATTAATAATCAGCAAACTTCTAAATACTTGCAGCAATTAGGAAAACTCTTATGCCTACTTTAGTTATAGCCAATAAAGATCAAACATACTGAAGGGAATGGAAGGCCAGGATATATGTGAAGAGGAGATCTCCAAAATACTAGAAATTATAAGCTAATTAAAGATATATTTCCCTGCCCAAGCAGGAAATTTTAACTTTATTTGCTGGATTTCAGCAATACTATGGACTTATATTCACTTTAAAATTCAAGAGTTTCTTATATCATTTAAAATATGATATCCTTATTGTAACTTTCTAATGGTATTAGTATGCCATTATATATCACATACAATGATGCAAGCTATATGTAAATCATTGGATGGCAGGGAGCTGTAGCAGAGACAAAAGGAGAAAAGTGGCCTGTGCTCAGATGGTATTTTGATCATGATAAAAGATAGTAATCATTGATTCTATAGTGGTGGCTTCAGGGAAAAGATGAAATTTCTAATGTATGCAGGATACATGGATATGGGAGTGGCCAAAATAAGATGGTGCAGAATAATCATCTGAATGGTTATTATCAAGTTTGGAGAAAGGTGTGAGGAAAAAAGAATTCTTCTTCACTG
This sequence comes from Cavia porcellus, assembly GCF_034190915.1. Classification (NCBI taxonomy): domain Eukaryota; kingdom Metazoa; phylum Chordata; class Mammalia; order Rodentia; family Caviidae; genus Cavia; species Cavia porcellus. The sequence continues at coordinate 33,203,634 of NW_026947497.1, forward strand.
TTGGTGGAAGTGCAGGTTGGTGCAACTACTGTGGAATTAGGGTAGATATTCATCAAAAAACTAAAACTAGAGTTCCATTTGATCCAGTTATTCCCCTTCTTGGTATCTTCTAAAAAGAATGAAATGCCTCATACCACAAGGATACATGCATACCTATGTCTATAGAAGCACAATTTGTAATAGCTAAATCTTGGAAACAACTCAAATACCCCATCAACTGGTGAATGGGTGAAGAATTTTTATACAATGGAGTACTGACTTGCCATAAAGATGGATAAAACTGAGACATTTCTAGGTAAATAGATACAACTAGAGACCATACTCTTAAGTGAAATAAATCAGATACATATATTTAAGTATCACATTGTTTCTCTGGTGTGAAAAATGGAAAGGGAAAATAAGCACCAAAATATATAATAGATATAAATAAATATGAAGAAAATGTTTAATTTGGAATGGGAACAATGGAGAAGGGTAAAGCAGAAAGTAAACAAAGGAAAAGAGAAAGAAAAACTGATAGCAAACTTTTTGTAATTAAGGAGGGGAAGAGGAGTAGAAGGGAGGAGAGGTACTAATAAAATTAATTTAAAAAAGAAATAGTTGTATAGTAAAAAACAGTTGATGAATTAGTGTGTACATGACCTTACTTTATCTGAGTTGACCTTGAATTGGTTGTGACTAGCATAATATAAACAAAAGTAACGTATAATTTCTATATGATTTCCATAAAAGAAAATGTCTATCTTCCATTTATTTCTTTTATTTTCCTGTAGTAGAATCCAAAGGAGTAGCATTTGAATAAGCTTTGACCATGTATATTAGTCACTTTCCACCACCAGGACAAAATACCAACATTTGAAATTTAAAGGAGAAAAGCGTTATTTGGCTCAGGATTTCAGAGAATTCAGTCCATAGTTGGTTGCCTCCAAAATAGAAGTGATATAACAGAAAGGCATGGAAAAACCTCATTTCATGGTACTCACAAAGCAGAGAGACAGGGGAAAGCAGAAGACAGAAAGACAGGGAAAGAATTCATCCTTCAAGGTCACAATCCCAGTGACCTACCTACCTCTTCTGATCAAGCTTCACTTACCATATTCAGTTATGGACTCATCAGCAAGTTAATCTACTGATGATTAGAGTTCCCCTAGCATTCCATTTACCTTCCCAAAGTTCTACCTCTGAACATAAGAGAGAATTTGGGTGGACATTTTAGATCTCAACTATAACTCAAGTGAATAAAAAAATGACAGGACCCACTAGGCAATGCTGTACAAACATTGGTTTGTGATGGTTTGCAAGGAATGACTGCAAAGATTTCAAGGAGTTTTTGTGGACTGATCGTTCAATACAAGTATAATTTCACCAGCTGTAATATTTGTATCACAGAAATAAGAACCATCAAGTGCTAAAAATCAAGACTTCATTTGTTTTGTTGGTTGTATAGAGTCAAAATATTATTGAATATTATTGAGTTAATAATGAGGATTAATGTAAAAGTATTTGTCTTCATTGACCTTTCTATTGAGAAAAGGGCAGAATATTGAGGAAGTAGCTTTGTAGTATTCTTATATCTGACTCAGCAAAGAAGTTACTCATGATATTGATCAATAAGTGAAGTCTAACATTCATTACTGTAGCTTCCTTTTGTTTCTATTTAAAGGAAATACAAATAAGCATCATGTTGAAACTGGTTTTTAAACATTCACCAAAATACCACTGACCCAGGGGATGGTGACACAGAAGGCACTAACGAAAGGAGAATGCATACAAGAACATGACAGCCAGAGCCTTCTAGTAATCCTGACAGGACACTTACATAGAAACAAAGTTCTATAAAGGCTGGACCACAGTATTTTGGAACACATAATTTGCAAAATCTTGGTCTATTACTAAAATTAAGACCTGGGTGAGTTAATGGTTTAAATGGGCTAGCTGCATAGATGCTGCCTTCCTCCAAGCTCATATGGTCAGTTCTAGTATATTCTACTGGATTTCTTCTTTCTCAGAAGACATACCCATCTCCATGTCTTCTTGACTGATGATGTTCCTCTAAAAGGTCCCATCAAGGTATCACAATTAGGTCCAACATAACAAGGATGTTTCTTGTGCCCTCTGCCAATTTCTTGCTGGCTGGGTGTCTTATTTTATGTGAATGTAGTCTTAAGTTGCTAACTACAAATTTATTGCCTCAGATTATTCTTGGTAAATCTAACATTTATCATATAATGACACAGTCAATTCAGAAAGGAAACCTCATTAGAATAATCAACCACATATTGTTCCACAAATTCCCTCATGATGAAAACTGAATTGCATTCCTCCTCCTTGCTCAGTTCTAATGGTAAAGCCCTAACCCCTAGAACACTTCACGAAGCGCTTTTATTAGAAATAGGACCTTTTAAGAAATGACTAAGATTGTTGTATGTGTGAGATGTTATCATCAGAGAACAGATGTACTGGTACTTCTTCTCAGTCTCAATGCTTATTATTTGAATTTCTTACCTAACTACTCTGACTAGAACTTCCCGCGGTATAGTAGGTTAACTACAATTGGCAAGACTGAGCATCACTGTTTCTAATCTTAGAAAATTCTCAGACTTCCAGTATTTATGTGATGTTATCTACGAATTTTCCATATAAGATTTATGTAGTATTCAATTGTATACTTTCTATTCCCAGCTCTGTATTTTTATTACAAAAGAGTGGGGAATTTTATCAAATATTTTTCTATCCTAAGATATTCAATTTTTGCCCTTCCTTTCATTAATGTGGTATATCAGAATGTATTATGTGAACTAAAATAGAAACTTTAAAGAAAAATAATATGTCTTCCCCACTAGTGATTAGCTCTACCTAGTATTTACATAATTTCCCAAACACAAAGATAATTGCCTAGACTATGTGATCCAATCTTATGTAGCAACCAGAATGTTACTTTCTTGTCATAATGAGAGCAAAGTAAACAGAATTTTCCTCATCTTGTAACAATCACAAAATACACAAACATTATTCACATGCAATCTGTAATTCTTTTGCCCTTGAGTATGTTATCACATGTATAAGATCCCGAAAGAAAATATACTGCAATTAGCCACTTTGTAGATCTACCTGTTGAGAAAAATACAGATACAAGCCTCTTGTCCCTCTCTCCAACTCTTTAATTATATTTAGAGAACATCCTCTTTGGCTGAACAGCATTGTACCTAAGTGATGGGTTTTCTTGGTTGATTTTGGATATCCTTAAATGTAATGTTTCCCCTAATTTGTTTATGTAGTTTCTGTCGCACAGTAGGTACTAGCAGAATGCATTTGCATCCTGTTTACAGAGGCTTTTCCAAAATTATTTTTTTCAGCACTCATCTTACTAGCTGACAAATCAGCTATATCCTGAGATACAGGATATACCTTTATACATAATATATATATACCTTTACACATAAAATCATTACTTTCTTCTTATATGTAAGCTAATTAAAATAGTGACTGACTCTTAAACATAGAAAAGTACATTTCATGTATAAACTCAGAAATGTTGACCTAAAGGAAAGAACAAAGACATTACATTAGCTAAAAAGTGCAGTAAATTAAATTCATTTTGGCTCCACTGTGTTCAAGTTTAGATAGATTCAACTGAGCTTTTTAAGAATAATTTCAAAGCCTCCCTAAAGCCATTTTCATCAATTTTGAGATTAAAAGAAAATAAAAAGAATTTAAATTAGGAAAAATGATTGGACTCTGACACTTTTGGGAAAGTAACAGTTACATCCAGTCAAACAGTGCAGATAAAATAAGAAAAGGAAATCAAACATGACGATATTAAATTATTTAGCAATAATTTACAGACTTTTGCATTAATAAGATGAGACACTTTAGTGAAGGAAAGATATGCATATATTTACTTAAAGATAACAGATATTTAAAATATTTTAATGACGGTATCTCTTAAGAATTTATGATAAGGGTAACATGAATCTAAATCAGTAGCATTTTCATTTCTAATCACTTTGCATTAATAAATATCAGATGCATAAATAATTATCATGTTTAAAAATAGACTAGTGTTGAAAATAAATTTTCAAATTTGCACTGTTCCATTCAATCTCCTACTAAAATTCAAACCCTGTCCTCAGTTGGACATCAGAATTTTAGCCAAAATTATTTAGTATTCTAAATCAGTAGCTCAAAACTTATTTTTTCTAAAAACCAATTTTATAAATAGCTTAACTTTAAATTAGTCCATTATATTCATACCCTCTTATGTGAAGTATGCTGTGCATACTTTATCAAATGTAAAATATTTAAATTATATTTTTTTCAAAAGCTTGATTATCCTCTTATTGTGTTCACTCAGAGAATATGATATTCAGGACACAAGCCCATTCTTATAATCCATTACAGGAAAAAACACCACTCAGAGGACAGGTGTCCTCTCCATTTTCTCTGCCAGATTCCTGCCCACTGCCAAATCTGTAGTTTTCTCTGGACCTTTTAGCTGTGCCCCAGAGGTTGGTGGCCTCTCTCACATTTGGCTTGAGTTCTTTTTGCATGGCTCTCAGAAATAAAAATGTAAAAAAAAAAAGAATAAATAAAAATTAGGACAAATGCAAGAGCCTCTGGGAAATTGTCCAAAATGTCCAAATAATCATTATATGAGAGGACAGTCAGTGATGCTACCTTTTTTTCTTTTGATTCAAGGAAGAAGCAAATAATTTCAGGTAATTTCATGAAGGGAGCTATCCTATAGCTTTATAAATCTCTGTGGTGAAAATGTAAAATTAAGTACTGATTTTATCAGTGGAAACAGAAAAGACATTGAAATTTTTAAATTCTGTTTTGTTTATGTGTGTGTATGTGTGGATATTATTAATATATTTTCTGAACATATGTCCAGGAGTATTTTGTAAACTTCTCACATTAGAAGTAGTATTTTGATAGAACAATTTATTGAAACTACATTGAGTGCATAAGGACAATTAGTATTTAACTTTGTGGGAAAGGGAGAATCACAAAGATATGAGTTGGGTGTCAAATATGTGGAGGTAGACTAGGCATGGAAGTTGGCAGGGGATAAATGATAAGGAGTCTTTTTGGACCAGAATAATAGAGGGATGAGAGAGTATAAGGAAAAGTGGTCTCATAATATTATACCACTTATTCTGATATAATATCAACACTTTAATTTCATCAACTTGAATATCCACCATTTTTCAGTATCAACAATTTTGTCAGGAGTAAATAAATGCTGTCACACAGTGTAATGGACTTTTCATGGTTATCTTTATCTCATTGCTGAGCCTAAATGCCAAATGCCCAAAATTAAGGAAGGAAAGGGTTTTTTGTTTTTTTGTTTTTTTGTTTTTAAGCTCTCAATTTGTGGAGGTTTCAGTCCATAATCTGCTGGCTCCAAGGCAGGGTGGCCCAAGGCAGAGGACAACAAACAGTTCATGGTGGCAGAAGGCAACAAGAGCAAAGAGGAAGAAGCATGAAAGAAGACTTTTTCCAGCCCTTATATTGTTTGTAGGCTACCCACCTTAGGGTGGGTGTAGCACTCACACCCAAATCCCAGCACTAGACAAAGAATCAATCACAAATCCGAGATTCAGCAGCCTCCATGACTGCATGAGGCTTCACAGGGACACCTAGACGAAAACCATAGCAGACTTTTACCCGAAAGCTCATGTATCAAAGGTTTGGTCCTTAATTCAGGAATGTTTTGAGGAGGGAATTTAGATGATTATGGAATCATGAGTGCTTATTTTTATCAGTGGATCATTCAATGAGTAGATTCATAATTTTATGTCATTACTTGCAGGCAATGAAGATTTAGAAGGTGGAACTTACTCTAAGAGAATAAATCATGGGAATATAACTCTCAAGTGACAATCTTGTCCCTCAACTTCTCTTCTTGGACTCTGTTTCTCTGATACCAGGAGGTGAGTAACTGCCCTCCACTATTCCCTTTGCCATGTTTCTGTTTCTCAAGGGCTAAAAGCAATGAAGCCTGCATACCATAGAATGAAACCTCTGAAACTGTGAGTCAAATTAAAGTTTTTCTTTTTCAGGTGGACTTTTGCAGATATATTTTTCACAGTATCAAAAAGCAGACTTGCATGTACTGTCTATATTATTGGTTTTGAAATACGTAATTTCACTTTTGAGTTGCTACATGTGCAAAAAATACATTTTAATGAAATAATACAGTAATAGTTAATGGATATTCTTATTTGTTAGGAACTGTATTATATGTTTTATATACCTTAATTCATTTTCAAGAGGTTTTCAAAAAGTATTATCAAGTATTCATAAAGTACCATTTCTACAAATTAAGAAAACCAAGATTTATAGAAATTAGCATCCTCCCTTAAATGTAAAGCTAGACACACCTGATTTTAGAAAAATAGTAAATAATGAATTAATTGAAAAGGCAGAAAACATGAATTAACATAATTTTTTTTTTTTTTTGTCTTTTTCGTTTTTATTGGTACCAGGGATCGAACTCACGACTGCCTGCTTGCAAGGCAGGCGCTTATGCCGCTGAGCTAAATCCCCAGCCCCGAATTAACATAATTTCTACCACAGATATAAGAATTGTCTCCATGAATGGTTGAATATAATTGTAAAAGTGAAACAAAAGTCATGCATTTTTCTGAGTTCTCAATTACCAGACACTAAAACTAAAACTATTATACAGGTAATAATAGGCATATTGAAAAGGGTAACCTATTACAGGGAAAAATATATTTGTACAAAGGCTGAGTTTCAAGTGGTCTGATGGTAACACATTCATATTTCCATTTAGCAGCTGCACATATGGGATTGAAGCAAAGGTGAAAAGTCAAAGCATCATCAGCAAGTGGTACTTGGAGCAATGGGAAGAAACAGGCCGTATCATGTGAATATTTAAGGATAGGAGCAAAGGACACAAGACCCAATATTTGAGTATAAACCACAGTTATGAATCAGAAGGAAAAGTGCCAGCTGCAGAGAAAGATAAACTATCAGGAAAGAGCAGAAGAACAAGAAAAATAAGGAAGCTTGTAGATCAAGAAAGCCTAAAGAATTGGAGAGATTTAATAAAACATGAATTGAGAAAGGTTATTGAATGTGGGTAGGCAGGTGGTGATATTAAGAGAATAATTTCAGTAGTAGGGTGGCTTTGGAAAGTGGATTTGCAAGGGATTAAAACGGAAATGAGTAGAGGCTGTGACTCAGGTGTAGGTAACACATTTAGGAACTGACAATAAAAGGCATGAGAGAAATAGAATGTTAGTTAACATTGAGCTACAAAAGGAGAAAATCAAAATGCCAGGAAAAGTAGCATAGGTAAAAAGAAAGAATCAAATGCAGAAGAAAATATTCTACAGGGAGCAGTTTGAGAGGTTCACCTTATTTATTTTTTGTTTAATTTTAAAGAGAATAAAATCCAACAAAACAAAACAGAGGAAAGCCAATCAAAATTAAGCAGTGAAAGTGGTAGAGAACTTCAAAGCAGGACAGTAGGGAATCAACGATGGCTACAATAATATATCTTGTTGTCTTCACAATAGTTGCACATTCCATCAAACATAGTAAAATCAAACAATATAAAACAGAATATTGAATAAAAAACAATGAATTGGAATAAAATAAAACAGTAAAAACAATACTGAATTTCAAAAACAAGACAGAAGGAAATCTCCCATATTTGCTATGTTGCATATAGACGTCCTCTTAGTAGATGCTCAGACTACCAGCCTTAGGTCTACAAATTCAAATAACAACATAAGCATTTAGTTATTTTTGTATTTCAGTTGATATCAACTCAGCATATCATCTAAACTAGCCAGTTGCTTATGGTGATGGTGGGGAGTTCTTGATTCTCAGCCCATCTACCAGTTGGCTCATGGGAAGGGTGAAGTGGCTTCTCTCTTCCTGGGCCCCACGTGGTTTGTGTAGCTCACCAGGAGGGCAGACTGGCTCCTTGATGTGCTCCTTTCAGATCCAGACTGGCTCATGCGGACTCATAAGGAGGGCAAACTGGCTTCTCTGTCCCTGGGTCCCTCATGGTTTGAGAAGCTTAGGAGAAGGGCAAACTGGTTTCTTGATGGCTCCTCCTAGACCCAGCATGGCTTTTGCCAACTCATGGGGAGGGAGAACTGGCTTCTCACTTCCAAAACCCTGCATGGTTTGCACAGCTTAGCAGAAGGGCAAACTGGCTCGTTGATGTGCTCCTTCCAGACCCAGCATGGCTTCTCTGACTCACAGGGAAGTTAAACTCCAGAGGTTTACTTAAAGAGAGTCCATCTATTTCCTGCAGAGTATTTTGCTGAGTAAGTACTGTCTCCAGGACTATGCAGTCTTTGCCTTTGTGTGGCTTAAAATTTAATGAGGACAATGGATTTTAAAAGGCAATTAAACTAAAAAGAACTAATAGGTGTAGTAAGAATAAGCACAGCTGATAAGGCAACATGAAGGGAGGGCCTAACTTCTGATGACAGCCAAGTTTGCGCTGGAAGTGTTGTCCAGTGTGTTTGGAAACTAGATTAAATCAATGGAAATTTGTTATTACATGGTTCTGGGGGTCAGAGTATGAAATCAGTCTCCTGATGTAACATCAAGGTGTCAGAAGATTGCCCTGCTATATGAGGCTCTAGGGAAGCACTGTACTATTGACATTTACCTTCTTGATTTTCTTCCTTTTATTCCTTCCTTCCCATTTATGAAGACCTTTCATTGTTTTGAGCCCTTGAAGAAAATCTTATAAAAAATGCTTATGTCAAAGGCAGTTGATTAACAAATTTAGTTCCATATGCAGCTAACAACCTTTACATGTTACCTAACCTGTCCATAGTTTCTGATGATTGGCACATGAAGAGTTCTGGCAGATATTATTCTTCCTACCATAATGGGTATAAAGTCTGACAAGAAAAGTTCTAAAAACTCCTGCATTGTGAAATAGTAAAAAAACAAAATTAAATTAATGAGAATTCAGTAAACGTTTACTACATGCAAAAAATTTTCCTAAATGTGATATAGTATTCTAAAATATCAGAAGATATAAATATTACCCTGATTTGAAAGACAAAAACCTTAGAAATATGAAACAAACTGTAAAATAATACCAGTGAAAAAAGTATACCAAAATATGAATACGTACTTGGAATAATTCATTTTAATTAGTTAACATTAAAAAGTAATATGAGTAAGATAAATTCTACCCAAACAATATTTAATAAAGGAGATGAGTGCTGAAGTTCTTTAGGATGCTAGTGACCCATTATTCTAGAGAAGACATGCCATCCTGAGAATATTTTACGTACATAGTGGTAGTGATACTAATCATATTGGTTTGAATTTGGCAGAAGCCCTAAATTAATATTGAAATGCTACCAATTTTCCTGTTAGTTAGGGAAAGTTATGTCTGTCATGAAAGTAATGCGGGTAACCAACCTCTTAAGATAAATATTATGATTATAATGTACAGGCCCTTTGGAAACATAAAAGCACAGTGCATGCTGGTTAGCTGTTGAAACAATAGTTGGGGAAGGACTAAGATCATACTTTTGTTCCTCAATTTTGGATTATAGATTTTTACAGAACCAAAATGATTAAATTAAAAGTATAACTTGAAAATCAAGTTAAAAATAGAACAAGGAAAGATGAGGGTCTAGATTTGTATGGAGAATCAAGAACTTCACAGACAGAACGGGAACTGATGCACAAATAAACTCAGGAATTGGTGATTGGTTAGGTAGGGCTTAAGGGAAGAGCAAAAAATATAGCCCTAATACTGTGCATAGAAATAAACAGAGCTGTTACAATATGGATGAAAAAGTACTGTAGGAGAGCATACACTGTAAAATCAAACTGAAATTATAGTTAAATGTGTGAATTTGGATGTCGAGATATACATGAATGATATTTTGAGGAGAGTAATTAAGAAAAAATACAAGACTGTAGATTAGACATGTAGATTTAAAAATAGATGATAGGTAGATATAGAGGGTAGATGCATAAATAGATGATAGATAAATAGATACCTGTGCCTATAATCTAAATTGTCAACTAAAGTGAATTAAGAAATCCTGGAGACATGATGGAATCATGGGGTCTCTTCACTCATTAGTGGATTAATCCCCTGCTGTTCACAGCTGAATGGAATGTTGGGAAGTGAGGTCCATTTGGAGGTGGTTCATTAGGAGGGATGTCACTGTGCCTTTGTGTCCTGGATCTTGCTTGTCATGAAGTAAGTGGTTTTGCTCCACACAGTCCTTCTGCCATAATGTGTCTACCTTGGAGATAGATAATCCTGGAAGGAACTCTCTGCAATTATACGCAAAATTCAACCTTTGCTCCTTTAAACTGTACTTTATTGCTGTATATTTTCTGACAAAAAAAAGCTGATCAATGCAGTAGGAATGAAGGAAGGAAGAAAGAAGAAAGAAGGAAGGAAGGATGGAAGGAAGGAAGGAAGGAAGGATGGATGGAAGGAAGGGAGAGAGGGAGGAGAGAGAGAGAGAGAGAGAGAGAGAGAGAGAGAGAGAGAGAGAGAGAGAGAGAGAGAGAGAACACAAAAGAAAGAAGCTAAATAAGAAGCCAAGAAAGAAAAGTTAAGAAAAAAGAAAAGTAGATAGAATGATATCTTTCTTCTCCCGTTTTCACTGTCTTGTACACTGTGGGTAAATAGCCCTGCAAAGGCTTAGCAGTGGGATGATCTGATCTTCATTCTTGTCATAAAATAGTGGCAAATACATGAATACAAAGTATGTATTATTTTTGTGATAAACTAAATTCTGTGACACACTTCACATATATCTTGATTCTTTATAGGCACCAATATTGTCTCAGTATTTTTATATCTTAATTTTGATTACAAGATCAAGGGAAAGGATTGTAACTGTCTGTGTTTTGTGTTCTTTTTAAATGTAGCTATTGATTTGCATAGTGCCTTTCATACAGCTGAAATTTAGCAAATGGAATGAATGAAATAATCAGTTAATTAGAATAAATATCAAAATTTATCTTATAAAATTTGGCAGGTAGCTATCTCCTCCATAAATCAATCTCTAGTCAATTTTTCATCACCAATTATTCATTGCAAAATGTTGTGCAAATGTTTTGTTGTCAAACATTACTTTATCAATGGAACTGAGGGCACTTATCAGAAAAAGAAAATGAGGAGGAACAAGAACAGGAGAATGAAAAGGAGGATGAGGAGAAGGGGAAGTGAAGAAGAAGAAGAAATAGCCAGAGACTCCAGGATCATCCAAATCATAAAATAGACTTGAAATTTCTTAACAATGACATACTTTAGAGATTGAGTCTTAAAAGGTCACATCACTAAAATAATATGATTATATCTGGACACCACATTTACCAAGAAAGTACGCATCTTGCATATTATTGGTGGTGTTCTTAATGCCGAAACCTGGTAGACAGACAGGTAGAAAGTTAGGAAAGAGAAAGAAAAAAATAAATTATTTGGAAATTTATTTTTCTACTTTCCATCTATTTTAAACAGCTTTTACTATTCCCAAAATTAAAAGGTAACATGGCTTTTCAAAAACTGCCATAAATTATATCTGACTGTAAATGCACAATATATATTTTGTTCCTCCTCCAGGGCTTCATTTAAACTATATTACAATATGACCTGTAAATTAGGTAGCAGTTTTTTTGGAAAACTTGTTAGACAATTCTGGTGTTTGCTTTTCAAGTGTCAGAATAGTTCAGGACTATTAGTGGGAGAAATTTGTAAGAGATTCTTTTATTTCCTGTGTGACACAAAATTTTCTTTCTGCTTGTTTTTGAGAGGAACCTAATGAAAAAAGACAGAATGTCTACCAGAGTCAACAAGACTCTTCCCCATCGAAGAGAAAAGAAAGTCATTGCTCGAATACATTTTTAGAAACATTAGTTTATTGATCTTATTGTATTATAAATAAATGATAACCGCACTTTCTAGGAGGAAGTAGTGAATGATGCACTCCCAAGGTGATGTCAAATCTTCACCAAATCACAGAGCTGCCAGGAAGTGCAAATTAGGAGGCAGAGACGGAGTGAGGGAAGTCTTTTCTGGAACAGGACCAATCTCAGTTCTCTATAAGAATATGTATGGCACTGGACTATAAATATTATCATAAAATGAACTATATAAATATCACTTCAGCCAGGTCAGTTTTCCGAATAAAATAATGGTTTGTTCTCAAAGTTTTGATGACACAAGTCTAACTCCTAGAAGACTGAAAACACCTGATGCTTGTTCAGTGCCCTCCTAAACAAAAATCTGCTTCTTCTCCAGCCTCTCTGTGCTTTAGTGATTTTAAAGTTCTAGCTCCATTATTGAAGACACTTGAAGAAAATGATACTTCTCTATGGCTCATAGCTTCCTGGCTTCCTTCAGTTTGCTACAACAATAGCCAAAGGACATAATGAAAATAAGAGAGAGTATCTTGCATACATGCCAATTGATATTTGGCTATGTCATGCATCAAGCTTCTCCTGGCTGTGGTTATCATAAAACATTAAAACCGAATGATTTTTTCTAAGCTGATTCAAAATGTCTCAGCCTCTCCAGAAAAATTATGTTTAGAAATTGAATGATGACAATTATTAAAGTCTGTAATAGCAGCAAGATGTCTTTTAAGGGTGCTGCTCATTTATCTAGTTCCAGTGTTTACTTAGCATTCATTTGAAATACAAGGTCAAAGCACAAGAATTATTGACATTACATTGTCAAAAGATTAACTTCTAAAGTTTTCACATTTCTAACATTCCCTTTTGTCTATAAATAGTCGGTTATCTTATTGTGATTCTTTTCTTATAGTGTTCTGTCAGTACAAGATGAATTGGTTTACATAAGGCCTTGATTTGAAGATGGCAAGCAGCATTACAATGGTATAAAAATAATTTACACGAGTTTTGCAAAACTTCAGTTTATATTTTAATTGAAATCAAGAAACATTGTAGAATTCTGAGCAGAGGATTAGTATGAGAAGATACACATTTTAAAAGGAGGAAATTAAGCAATTAAGTCAATTTGTCTCTGCAAATTTTTGATTATGGTTCAATATCTTCTGATAACAGTAGCAATGTAATTCAGTTCCTTACTAACCATGGAATCTGACTATGGTGTCCCATATACTTATTTACACAAATATTTCACATTTAACTTGACAATCATAATATGGCAACACTAAATTAGATGTTTGATCCTTACTACTCTAACTTTTATGAAACTCAGTAAACATACTAATGTCATTTTTACAGTAGAAACATGAGGCTTAGGAAGTTTAAGCATTCCCCCAAATTCCTACACTTAGTAATAAAATTCACAGTCAAGTCCATCTAACTGTGTTATCAGTGCTCTGAGAAATTACGTATACTATGTACAGTGCAGACCCCATGCATCAAGTCTTTAAGAAAGTAAAATTTCCTTTTTACCTCCTTATTGTCAAAATCTGCTCTTCCTAGAATCTCTGTTGTTCTCCTTCATAGTAGGTTTTAGCAATTGACTAGATGTAACTCTCACTCCTGATAAAATATTGGTGACTTTAGGATCTGTGAAGATGATCCCAACATTTCTTCAGTTTCCTAATGTGTGCCTTTTAAAACAAGCATGCTTTCATATCAGATTTCTGGTCAAAATTTCACTGTTGCTATTGATTTAAAAATAGAGCAAACACTCTCACTATAGTATACTTATGACATATCAGGGAAACAGAATTATAGGATTCATGCATAAACACACACACATACATGTACATACTAACATTATAACGGGAGCAGAGAAGTGCTGCTACCAAGCAGTTGTAAATTGCAAACCTTTTAATGATTTGATTCAGCCTCAGTCTGAAGACCCAAGAAACAAGAGGTCTAGTGTCTATGCACAGGAGAAGAATTGGGTTTTAAATGAAAGAAGAAAGACAATTTGGATTTCTTCACATTTTTATGTATTTATTTTTAATTTCACCTCCAAAAGACACTCATGAAAATTTCTAGAACTGCTTCAGAAAGTGGCGAGAAAAATAGTTACTTTCTTGTTACTGGAAAAAAATACTCAGCACTCTGAGTTAAGGGAGTAAAGACCTATTTTAGCTCATAGTTTGTAGAGGTTTCTGTCCATAGCTGACTCAAAGGCAGGGCAGCATAGCAGAGGGGCATCACAGAGGAGAAGCAGTCAATGGCTGGGAAGACAGAAAACAGCCTGCAGTTTCTTATTACATCAGACTATACACCTATTGATTGGTGCTACCCACGCCCAAGGAGATTCTTCCCATTATCCACACCCAGAAGTATACTAAGCCAATCGCTACACTAGTCCAGTTAGCACATCCATAATCCAGTATCCCACATCCATAATCTTTCCACCTCCTCAAAACCACAGCTATGAATGCATGAGCCTGGGGGTGGTGGGGTGCAAATGTAAGCCATAACATTCTGTTGGTACTTTGGTTCATTCCTTTAGAAAAACATGGTGCTATATCTCAATGCAATTTTTCAGCTGAAATCACTTATATTTTCTTGGGGAAAATCAAGTCTGAATATGAGATAATGCTGAATTGATTTCATAACAATGTCAGAAATAACTGTATTTCTATTAATCACTGAGGTGGAGACGAGGCAGAGGATAGATACAGCAGTAAAAATTTCAGCAATGTTCAAAATTTTTAAATGGCCTAGCTCTTTGGACAGTAGTGTTTTTAAATACTGTTTTCCTTATTTTGTGTATTGCCTATATAACCTCCTTAGAGTTAGCTCCCAAATGGTGTCTTTTCTGAGAACAATACTGTTACAGAGAAAAATGAAAATGTGTAATGTTCCTTACCGATAACAAATGGCAAAAATAGAGTTGGACCATTTGATATTTCAGGAAAACTTCTGACTTTAAACAACACTGTAGGGAGCAGCACCACCACCCTGCTGCTGTCTCCCCATCTCTCCCTCATATGGGCACATAATGCACCTACATTAACCATAATCCTCTCCTACTCACATCACATACACGTGGCATGATGATGACCCATCAGAGATCACCCTGTAGCCTCTTCCTGTCCCACCGGCCCGCCCCTGCCCTATAAAAGCCGTGACCACTTCCTCAATAAACGAGACTTGATTGGACTTCCTCGACATGTCTCCGTCTCTCTGTCTCCTCCCTGTCTATATTAATCCCCCTTCCTTCTCTAGAAACTGCCCTGCATATTTGGATTGACCAGTAGGCTGGGTCACAATACCAAAAAGTAAAAAACAAGAAACTCCAAAAACTTTATGAAGATGTTTTCCAGATCACTCTTCTGTCTACACCTGGCTTTCATTACTGCATCTCTGAACTGTTTTACAGCTCTGAATCCTACAGAAAACTGATTATAATGCACATAGCTCCTCTTCACAGAAATGCGAGTTTATATGAACATGCCTGTAATTCCAGAACTCTGGAAGGCTGAGGTAAGAGGATCACAAAGTCAGGCCCATCCCATCCTAAACAGTAAAGGCTTGTCTCAAGAAATAGAAGGGGTGGGGGTCCTGGTATGTAGCTCAATGTGTAAACTAAACTGAATCCTCAGGGCTGGGAAGGGGAAGAGCGGGAACAAGGAGAAGAGAAAGAAAACAAAAGCACATTTGGTTTGTTCATTGAAATACATTGAATATTACTTGTGACTATACCAGATGTAACTGTAAATTCATTTTAGCATTGCTTTGATGCACATAAATATATCGCTCTTTATGTTTTCTGAATCATCTATAACACCTTACTAGTCCCCTTCTGATTTGAGTAAAATAAAATAGTTTTCAAATGTTCATTTTCTATTTCCAAGAAAGTCATAATTTTATCTTAAAAGTATCATGTTCTTTTTGGGGGGGGGGATTCCAGTATCAAGCCCTACACCTCATGCTTGCTGGGCAGGTGCTGTGCCACTGAGCTATGTCCCCATCCCAGGACATGCTCTTTAATGGAGCAAGATTATCACGAAGAAAATTTTTTGGAAACGCTGGAGTTCATATGAATTTAGAAGAAAATATGAAAAAAGTAATTCCCACTTCCTCCAAAATATACAGAGAAAGTTTGCCTTTGAAAATATAAAAGGAAAAGGGAATTGGTAGAGATTGATGAGTAAAAACATGTAATATACATGGCCGGGTCTGTAATGCACAGTAAATATTTTAAAATCTTTCATCCCATCATAGTTGTTATTCTGTAACTTTTTTCACTTCTAAAATATTTTAAAATGTTTTGTTATTCATGTTTGTTTCACTGTAGAAAGTTTTAAAATCTCCAGCTCTTTGCCAATAACGTAGATCTGGGTTGGAATAGTTTTTATATAAAGGTTCAGATTGTAAATATTTTATGCTTTGTAAGCCATATGGTCTCTGTCACAACTATTCTGTCACAACTGTTCAGCTTTGTTGTGGTAATACAAACAAAGCCACAGACAATATGTAAATGAATGAGTGTTGCTGTGTTCCAAAAAATTTCACAAGCACAAAAATAAAACTTGGCCCATGGGCCAGCTTTGCCAACCAATGAGATGGATTTGATGCCTTTTACTCTAGAGCTTGTTATGAACCTATTAAAAGGATGATTGTTTGAAACTTTTAGATTTGCAAATTTTTTGTTATGTATTTCAGAGAGAGACTATAGAATTTTGTGCTTTTTATTTTACTATGGACAAATTCCTCAGAAATCTGAAAGATTGCAACACAGGCTTATTAATAGCGGTGTAAAACTTCTTTAATTCAGTAACTACCAGGAATTAAGCATAATGCAAATAAATGACACATGGCTGAAATTTCATTGTTGAAAACAAGAAGGGAATAAGTCCCTTATTGGATATGAGGATATGGATATGAATGTTTAATAATGAATGTTTCTCTTTCAAAGTCTAAAGATGAGGTGTTAAAATACCAAGTCATGTAATGGCACAGAATGCAAGGCTGAGAGGCATTTGAATCAAGGAATAGTGCTGATGTACATATCTGAGCAATACGGAAAAAACAGTGACCACCTCCGAATATGAAGATTCAATCCTCCAATCCTTCTCAGTTTGCAATAAAGAAGAAATTGTAGTATCTTACTCAAATTGGCTCTGAGAGTGAGCCTGGAGATTAGAGTGCGACAAAGAGGCTGAGCAAGTAGGTTTGACCTGTCAATCATAGAGATCCAGGATGTCTATACCTACCAATCAGAAAATGTTACATCATTTCTTCTGGCAGAAGTTGAAGAAGGTTTTTGATCAGATAACCCAGATCTGAGGTCACAATGGAGGGCACAAAAGAGGTAGCCATTAATCTCACTGTCACTGTGAACTTTTTCAGTGGCCTGCTCTCACCTTGTAGAGTATACTTCTTTTCCTGACTTTAAAATATAAAATATTCCTCACTTGTGCTCATTTCTTGTCCAATTCTTTATTCAGGACAAGAATCTGGGAAGAATTTTGAGAAGGAGGCCACAGTATTACAGAAACCAGTAAGAGTAAGACAATAGGGATTTGAATAATTAACTCTTAGAGGACCACAAAGCAGAAGTCTAAAGCAAGTGAAAAAACAAAATTTCTGGTGTCATAAAGATAGTGTTTGGTAGAACATAAAGCACAAGGTCCTTTGAAGAGTTGTAATGACTTTTTTTTCTTTTTTGAGACAAGGTCTTGCTATGTCATTCAGGCTGGCCATAAACTCAGTACACACCCCAGGCTGGCAATGAACTCATGGAAATCTTCCTACTTCAGCCTCCTGAGATTACAGAAATGAATGATCATACCTGACTAGCAATGATAATTTTTAAGGATGTTTTCCATGTCATTCATTTTTCCCTGCAAAATGAGATTTTTCCCATTATCCACACCCAGAACTATGCTAAGCCAATCACTAGTCTAGTCCAGTTACCACATCCATAATCTAGTGATCCGGCCCATGGATCAAGGCCGTGGTCCTCGCCTGGAGAGGGGATGGGGATGGGGAGCCTGGCAAGAGAAAAGAGAGATGGAGACAAGGTGGAATTCCATTCAAGTCTCCTTTATTCTTAAAATGGCTACAACTTATATAGGGTGGAGGCAGGCCAATGGGGTAGGAAGAGGGCACAGAGTGTTATCTGATAGGTCATCGTCATATCCGGATATATGACGTAAGCAGGAGAGGATTATGGGTAATGTAGGCAGACATGAGGATCATGGGAAATGTAGGTGGACGCGGGGGCAGAGGCCCACAGGAGGGCAAGATAAGGTGGCAGCAGTGAGATATGCCACTCCCTGCAATGTAGTATCACACAAAAATTCTCTAATAAATTTTTCCCACTCAAAGTGTGGTTCGCATATCCTTTGAGAGGCCTCTTTGCTCAGATTCTCCATGGAATCTCTATGTCTTCATGCCTTCCTTCCTGCTGGGTACAGGGCAGACTAACTGGAATAAGTATTGTAATTCACTTTCAGGAGAAGGTCAGCTATATTTTAGGGCTGACTTCAAGAATAAGGGGAAGGGGTAATTTTAACTAGTTTCTATAGCCTATTTGTGGCACTTTCTTAAAAACCACAATGCCACCTTTTGGAATTCCATGTTCTGATTCTTGCCATAATTCATTTAAATTCTTTCTTGAAAGTAGAAAAGTAAACAATCCATTATATTTATTGACCTTTCACATTATTTTTTGGTATCATACTTTAGTATATCATGCCTCTAGTTTTACATTGGTAGCACAGTTTTAAAATTTCTACTTTGTGTTTTATATTTTAGGATATTCTATGTAAGATATCTTTTAGAACAGGTATTTAAAATATATATATATATATATATATATATATATATATATATATATTTCCTTAATGAGAAATCACCTTTCCAAATTATGTAGTTGTTTTTGATCTGCCAAATCATTCCTAAAGCCAAGAAAGAATACCATCTACCTCTTAATTTCAAAGAAGATGAAATAGTATGTATTTGAAATATCATGTGGATGAAATAGTATGTTCTAGATCTTAATATGTGTTATGCACTTAGAATAGTACATGAAAACACTCAGACAAGATCATTGGTATTCTTAGATTTGTCATCATGACATTGTTTTTAAAATGTAACTTAAGACAATTTGATAACTTTGTGTTCTATGACATTTAAAATTTGTTTAACTTTGTCCCAATTTCTCATTATTTTGTGGGTTAGTCTTACAGTTGGCTTTAGTGTGCATATCTTTAATAAATGAAAATTCTCTACTTTGTTAGAATTTTTCTGGCTAGTGTCACATATAAATCCTAATTGGAGAAACTTAAACTCATACTATTAAATTTAAAAAAGGTAAAATGTATTCAGGTTATAATTGCAACTGGATTAAATATATGAGTTTCATAAGCTTTATAGTTGTTTATTCTTCCTTCTCAGTAGCACAGCTGACTTCTACCTATGGTCAAGTTCTTTTTATGTCATTTTGTAAATCCATGTATTTTTCATCAGAGCTGTGTTGCATGTTCTTGTTTATTCCTAATATGTTAACATTTTTATTGGGTTGTCAAACAGTTATTTCTCCATTATATTTCCTAGCTGCTTATACTTAATACATAGAGATAATAGCTGTTATATATTTATTTATAAATAACTTACTTCTATGAACTCCCTACTTAGTTATAATCCAAAGGCACTATAATGTAAGGCTTCCCATTGTATCAGGAATGCCATCTGTTGTAGCTAAATCTTCTTTCCAAATTAGAATGGGGTAGAAAGAAAAAGACTGAGTTAGGAAATAAAGGCTATTGCTTCACCTTCAGGATTAAAAAATACTCCACTCTTTTATCCATAGGGTATATATGCCATTTTTTACAAAGCCAAATACTAAAAATTACTAACTGTAGAAGGTTCCAGGTGATAAGTAGAGCCCACATCAATAACAAAATATATTACGTATAGCCTTCACTTAAAACTTAACCACTAACATTCTCTTTGCTCAAAAATGATGGATACATGGATTCCTAAATTTTATTGTTGCCAATATATCTATGAAGCAAGGAATCTGTTTTCAATGTGCATTGCATTGGTCTCCTAGGAATACCCAATAATATTTGTTTGTTTACTGTATTGAAATTCATAATGATTATTACTTTATTTTACTGACAAATCAATAGTGTGTAAAACTACTAAGCATGAATCAAGGGAAGGTACCAAACTGCAGTACTAGTGCTTGTATTTCCCATCATGTATTTGCAAATAAAAAAGACTAAAGAATGAACATAATAGCTTCACTTCACAATGTCCTGATGACTTATAAAAATTAATGTTATCAAATTACAAAAACAAGTATTTTTAGTATTCTGTATACACAATGCTACAATACTCATAAAACATTCTACAAAGTGGTTGTGTAGGTTGATTTGAGGAAAGTACTTGTATAATTATATACACAATGTTTCAATACGCGAAATAGTCTACAAGGTAATATGTAGCTTGATTTGAGGAAAGTACTTATGTAATTGACTGATAGGCAAAATAAACACTTTTTCATGGAATACCACTTTTATTTGAAAGATTATCTCCTGAGGTATGGTTATTGGCATTTGACAGATGTTTTGTTGAAAATGAATTCAGTGAGACTGTCTTTTCAAGGAAAATAACTGAAATGTTTTTGAAGTTATAAAATCTGAGGTTTCAATTTGAAAATTAGAATATTATAAAGTTTGTACCTCTACCATAAGCTTAGTAATTTCACAATATTTAATGGCTTCCTGATAAGATTGGTGATAATAATTAATATGTCTTTTTTAAATCATTGAATATGAAATGTGTCAATATTTGGAATACCTGTGAAATGTAAAGAATCATTTTTACAAATAACTAATACATGACATAAAGTTATACATAGGCAATAGTGTGTTCAGAATACATAGTCAATGAATTAATTTTAATGTAACAGAGTACAAAAAATCACTGATATCATTTCAGATTTCTTCAGCTAGTATTTACACAATGATCAGTTGTCAAAGAATAATATGTATAATTATCTGAGAAGTTTATTTTTTTTCCCCAGTACCGGGGATCAAACTCACGACCGCCTGCTTGCAAGGCAGGTGCTTATGCCTCTGAGCTAAATCCCTAGCCCCTCTGAGAAGTTTATTAAAATGTTTTTTTTTTTTTTTCTTTTTCTACCCACTCATCAGCCATATAAGGCTGGATTTCCATTATATACTGCGGTAGCTCACTTCACAAGTTTAATTTGTTATAGTCTGGGGAAGACGGTCACTTTTGTGTTCCTGCAGGAAAGATGGCTACAGTCGCATTCATTACCCAAAGCTCCAAAAACAAACAAAATCTTACCAAACACTTCTGGCTGCAAGCTAAATTGTTCACAAACAAAAGCATTTGTGAACTGAAGTACCACTGTGCTTCGATGAAAACAACAGGTTGAAAGCAATGAAGAGCCAGAGAAGTCTAGCTTTCCTTCTTTAGGCCTCCTAATATAAAAAAAAAAAAAAAAAAAATTGAAAAACCAAAACAATGTCACTCTCCTAATGAATATTTGCATTAGGGAAAGTATACTTACTTTCATTAAAAAATATATAGTATTTATATTAGGGTATAGTAAAATGTTTATTATTTTTAGTTTATTTTATGGTTTATGTGTCAATGTCCCCCCCAAAACCTCATGCACTCATAGGTGGGGCTTTTTGGAGGTGCTTGGATCATGAAGATGTGAGGCACATCAGTGATACTGAGACATAAAGCATATGTCACAGGAGATGTGGCCCAGAAGGCTATGTTTGACTCCCTCTTATTTAAGAGAATGAAACTCCCAACCTACTATATGACTGGTACAAATTTGTGTTCTCTATGTTAGAAGGCTGCATTTTAAGAACAATGGAGCAGAATATATTTATTGAGTGAAAGAAAGTTTCTGTCTGAGGGATAGGAGTCCCGAGCAGGTTGCCAGGGACTTTGTCTTTTCTAGGGACTTTTACAGAGTAAAATCATGAGGTCAGATGGGCCCAAGGTGGGGAAAATGGGAACTCACGAAGTGGGCATAAGGCAGGACAGAACTGTGGTCAATCAATAAGATTAACTGCTCAGGCAAAAATTGATTAAATCAGGAACAAATAGGGGAGAAAGTCATGTAGTAAGCAGGCATGCGTAACAGCAGTGACTTTTCCCATAAGGGGGATGCTGACTCCTGGCTTCCTTAGGATGATAGAGAACTATATGGACTGTGTGGTTGTATTTGCTTTACCTTTTGTCTTGAGAAATATGGCCCACAGTGGGAGGTGTTTGTCTCTTCCAAGGCTGCAAGGTATCTGGACTTCTCACTGGCTCCTTTGAGAGCTCAGCCCTGTCTGACCACCTATAATATTTCTAACTCAGCTACCTTTCCACAGACTTTCCAATGAATGATGTCTTCTTCTCTGCCATGCTCCACTTCCATGCTGGCCTGCCTTGGAGCCAGGCAAGGATGGACTAAAACCTCTACACAGCCAAAATCCACCTTTCCGCCTTAGAGCTATAGGTCTCAGGCATTGTCTCAACATTGAAGGAAGTAACTGCAGCTCTTTAAAATTTTCTCAGGTTTTGTTTTTAATATGCCTAACATTGATAGCTGTAATGCACACATAAATACAGAAACTTTTTAGGGTTTGATTTCTGAACAATTTTAAGGGTATAAATTAGATTGAAATTAAAAATATTGACGATTGGCGTGAAAAAAAATAAGGCTTCTCTAGCATTATAGTAAAAAACATAATTTTATGCAAGCATAATAATTAGTGTTTGATGCATTGAATTTTTCTTACTGTATGAATCTCAGTAACCTAAGATTCTACTTTGAAAAAGTAGCAAAGCCAATGCCAACTAAATCCATGCACAAAGAAGGAAATAATGAAAATAAGAGTAAAAAGCAATAGAATTAAAAGTATAAAACCCAGAAAATCATTTAAGCCAAAGATTGTTCTTTGTGAAAAAACTGATAATAAACTGAGGTTTCATTAATCTAAATACTGCCCTAGCGATTCTAAAGTGGGTTTAATGATGAATTTTGATTAACCTTCCCTTGTGAGTCCCCTGGTCTAGATAACTAAATGATTATGTTTTGTCTTAGGTACTGTGTATTTATGAATATAGACAAGGAGAGTCTAAGAAATTACCACAGAAAGCCTTCTCATCTATTTGCACTTGTAATGCTTGTAATTATTGGTGACATCCTAAAATACTGTTTTTGCAATATGAGTTACACAGAAAGAAATTAGGTCCGTGGCAGTGGCTCACATGTGTAGTCCCAGCACATAGGAGGCAGAGGCAGGAGAATTACTGTGAGTTCAAGGCCAGCCTACGCTACGTGATGAGACCTTGTCTCAGAAAAACAAAAACAAAAACAAAATACTCAAGAAATTTAGAGGGTTTGCAGGGTTTTTAAAGTATGCATTGTATCGAATACATCCAGGCAGAGCACAGTACAGCTGCATGGAGTGGCCAACTTGACATAAAGCTGGGAGCAAGCCAGGGACCACAGGAAAGTTTTCTCCCCCTCCCAATAAAATGAATTAAACTGTCTTGTAAAAAATATATTGGCCAAAGATAGCCTCAGTCAGCCATGATATTTAAATCCTGGCTCTTTTTTCACCAAGTCCTTTTGCTTTGACATTCTCTTTTGCAATATCATCTTATTCCACAAGTGGGTTTCAGTGTCTTCCCCTTACTGTCTCACTGTCTCTTGACTTCTTCTTTAGGCTACTACACCTACCTTTTTCTTCAGATTGCTGGACGCTAAGTTGTCTTCTCATGCTGTGTTTAATTATCACTGTTAATTCACTCTTCAACATACTTCAACCTGACTTCCATTTGCAGGAGTTCCCTGGAAACATGGCAGCTAAAGGACGTGTTGCCTTCTAAGTCTGTCACACAATGATGTCTGACACGGCTGATTTCTCCAGTATTCTCGAACTCCTTTGCTTTCACCTTCTGTATCAATAGGCTTGAGCAAGTCACTTAAATTCTACTACAAAGGAAGTATCGTCAGCTCTCCAGGGCTGTGCTACCATTGTGGCATTAGTCTGGACAGTGGCAATTTCCCTTCATTAATCTCTGCATGTCGACGCTGGCCCACATCTAATTTATTTCCATAGTGTAGCAAAAAAAAAATCATTTTGAAAATATAATCAACTCATTTTCTGATTAGAATATTTCAAGAATTTTCCATTGCAATTTAAATTTAACTCTTTGGTATACCTGGATAAGAGTTTGTTTATTTTATGAATTTTATGATAAAAATATTCAACTAAAAATGATTTTCTTATTTTTATTATCAGTTCTATAGATTTCTGCTCTGATTTTCATTATTTCATTCTCCATGTCTTGGATCTAATTTGTACATCTTTTGCTATTTTCTTAAAGTAGAAACTGATATCACTAAGAGTTTTCATTATTTTCAATATCTTTTAATTCTATAAATTGTCCTCTCACCAGTTTTGGATATGCCCTCCTTAATATATTGTGCTTTATTTTCATTCAGTATTTTCTAAATTCAATTTGACCCATGGAAAATGGAAAATTACATTAATTAATTACAAAATATTTAAGGGGTTTTTCAAGATATCTTTTTCTATTGATTTTGTTTCATTTTTCAGGGCACATTGCCCTTCTGTTGTACAGCCCACTTATCACATTTTATGTTCCCTTGCATAGACGCTACTTTCTTCTCATGAAATCTACTTGTGGCCCTTAGTCACAATTATCAATTTGAATGGATTAAGAAGTGCCTAGTCAATTAGTAAAGCCCAAGTTTACATGGGTCTGTGGGGATATTTCTGCAGATGATTGACATGTAGGTCAGCAAACTGAGGGGAAGAACCACCCTGATTGTAGACATCATCCAATAGGCTTGCAACACTGATGCAAGGAAAAGGAAAGAAGGAGGAGATCAGACTGCTTTTGAAAAGTTCCATTCTGCTTGAATGAGTGTATCTTTTGCTATTGCCATTCTCTATGGACGTCTGAATCTAGAGTCTTCAATCTCCCTAAATAAGCTCATATCATCAGCTTTCAGGGTGTTTCTAGACTTTCTGTCTTAAACTCAAATCAAGGTGTTGCATCCTTGATCCCTCATCTGAGGTGTCCAGCTTCTTGGACTGAGCAGGTACTGGGTCGTCTGGCTTTCCAGCATGCAAATGGCCTTTGTGGTTTCGGCTGCCTCTGCTCCTATAAAGCTCCCTATTCCATTCCCTTGGGTAATTATATGCACATATCTTTTAACCTGCTCCTTTACAGAACCATAACCAATACATTACTTTTTCAAACATTTGCATAGCCCCCAAATATTTTTAAATTAATTTTACATGAAATTAAGAATATTCTTTTAAAATTCAATTTAGAGTAAGTAGATAATACCTCCTTGGTCCTCTATCTTTCACTGAGTATGAGTATTTAATCTGACTATTGATGTGATTATATTAAAATTGCATGCTTCCATTTTTTTTTTGATTTGCTTTGTTTTGTTACCCCTTCCTCTGTCCGCCTTCTTATGGGATGACAAAATGTGCTTTTGTTTTTCCCAATTTTGCATTTTTAAGATACTTTTTCTTGAAAAGTTTCACCTCTAAGACTTCCAATGTATATATTTTATTAATCAAAGTGGTAACTTGGCACACAGCAATGAAAAACCAGTAGTTTGTGTATACTGTAGAGTATACACAATACAAAATATATCTACTTCTTCCCCATCATATTTAATATTGCTAATATTTTGCTTTTATAAATATTACCAGTGCATAATAATGCTTTTTAATTCTTAAATTTTTTATAGTTATTTGTTTTGTGATACTAGGACTGAACCTAGGGCCTCATGCGTACTGCTAAGCGAGCTTTCTGCCAGTGAGCTACTCCCAGCCCCTACTGTCAACTACGTGCAGTTATAGCTAGTAGAAATTAGCAGGAAGAAAAATGAATTTCACATTTATTAGTACACTTGATTTCTTTGAATTGAACATCCATCAACCCTCCTGCAGCTAATACTGAAACTCAAAATTTGCATTAGTTTTCTATTATTATATGAAAGGTGGCCACAAATCTCTACATTAAAGGGACCCTCATTTTCTTTTGAACTGTATAGAGGTAATGATTGTGTAATTATACTATGTGAATATACTAAATGCATATAAATTATATATTTCAATGATTCATTTTACGCCATGAAAATTTTACAGCAAAATAAAGAAAAGAAAAGTAAAAGAAATCGTCATCTCTTTTACCCATACTGAGTTTTTATTGCCTTAGGACATTGGTGATGCCCATTTGTGGATATTAAGGTGTGATTATTGTTTGTGATGGTCATCATTCAGCTTTTCACAGCATGGATTCTCTGGAATCAATAAACAGAAAAGCTACTAGTAAACATATCAATACACTGAATTTGTGAGTGTGTTATCTTACACGCTAGAAAGAAGTTTGCAAGAATGTTTAATGATTTTGTGACGGGAAGATTACTCTTGATTGTCCAGATGAGTCTAATATAATGACAAAGGTTCTTTTAAGGGAAAGAAAGTGGGCTACAACCATGAGATGTGACAGCAGAGACAAAGGGACAGAAAAAGGATGCAGAACAGCTGCAGGGAAGGAGGAGGAATCCAAGGAACATGACATCTCTGGAATAGGGAAAATTAAGGCAGCAGACTCTCTCCACTGACCTCGACAGCAGTGCAATTCTACAAGCATTTTAGATTGTGACCCATAAGTAAGATAAAAATTGTGCTCTTTTAAGTCAGTTTATTGCACTTTATTACAGCTTCCACAGGAAACAAATACCTATAGTGACAATTTAGAATAGCAGGGACCGATGAGTCGAAGAATGACTCAGTGTATATAGATACAGAACCAGGGAGATGAGATTACGATTCTTATTCCTCTCCTATTCATCTTTAGTGTGTCTAATCTACACTAGTTATATTTTTAATAAGATGAATTTACTATATTGAATATCATTTATTATTCATTAATTATGAAAACATCACTATGTCTGTCCTAACTACCACTACTTAATGTGTTGGGAAATTAATTATTCTTAGCACAATGCATACCTAAAACTTTATCTAAGATAAAATAGATTCTGATTACTTAGCCACATACATGCCCACTACAAAACCAGTTACTAATTCGGCTTATTTCAATTCTTTAGTGATTGAGTCTTTGATTCCATTTTCTAGTTAATGAAAAATATAAATTCTCTCTCCTGAGGAATTTCAGTTTTAGGAAATCAAAATGTGATCTCAACATTTTATATAGAACTTTTTATTCTAAAAATATGTAATATTATTTTTTCTAAAACTTATTCTACCTAGAGAATTATGTTCTTAATACAAAATATATACCAAGAATTTTTTAAGGAACCCTGATTATGATTAGGTCATTTATAATATAATGTTCCATACATACAAACAAGTAATTCAATCTATGCTCTTATAATGATAGATTTCTTAGTAACCCAAAAGTTGTTCAGCTGAAATATTGGGACATCATACCCATGAATATGATATATTCTCCCCTTAAGACATGCCTTTCCAACCTCAGAGGTCATTTTTCTAGTTAGACTCCAATAAATCTTACCATACTTTGTCAATATCTTAGGGTTAAATTTCCTGGAATTAGTTTCCCCAGGATTCAAGTTTAAGTTCAAGTACTATTATTTTAGTGATTATTAAATGTATTAGGTTTTTAAAACATACATTAGTTTAAAAAGTACCTTACAGTACTTACGGACATTTTATACATCTTTGTCATCTGACACGAGTTTAGTCTGTGGATAGCAGGTAAGAAAAGAGACATAAAAAAGCTACAAAAAAAGTAAGAAAATGAATTCTGTGGGTCTTATACTGAAATAAATACTAATGGACACTAACATTTAGATTATAAAGATCCTATTTATTTGTATAAACTCCAGTTCTCTGGTGTACCCTGGAATAGCAGTCCACACACACTGCTTGCAGGAATCTGTGGAAAGCAGGTGTAGGCTTATTTTTCCCCTTTAGCTATGGACCTGTGTGCCACTTCCAGATTCCTGGTAGGGCGAAGCTGAGAGCAGGCTTTCCTAGCACGCTGCTTTGAGGATCTGAGCTCACGGACCATGAGCATTTAAAATGTGGTCACAGTAAGGCTTATCTTGAAAGGCTTTTGATTCTGGGAAACAAAAGACATACAATCTGCATTACTTGTGAAGGCTCTCTATATGCCTCCAGTGAGCACTGGTTTTGTTAACGAAAATAGAAACAATTTCCTGCAGAATTGTGGGTTCCCCCTACTTGACAGATACTCAATGAAAGAAACTCAAAGCACCTTAGCGTAATCATTTGCCTATGAAAGATATTCTGTCACATTCCTTATTTTAAAATGTTGCTACTACTTTTTATTTCTCAAAGCTTCTGTTGAGTGTTTTCTATTTTTCCAATGTGTAATTCTACCACTCTATTTTTTTTCCTTTAACATATACCAATCCCCCAATTTTCTTGTAGTCACCTGTAAACAACACAGAATTTGATATCTTCATTGTTGTTATTTAGTTTTTGTTTGTTTTATTGTGTTTTTTTCTTTTGGTTTGGAAATAAAGCTCAAGCCTAATGAGACTGCTCAATTGAATACATTTGAATTTAAGCCAGTGTGGGCACTTTAAATTGAAATGTATTTTTCTTTGAGGTGAATACTGTTAATGGAAAGATTCTACTTTATTGGGGAGCACATTAAGATAAGTTTCACATCTCCAAAGTTCACTCACTTAAAAAATAGAGGTATAAAGACATTCTGAGGAAATCTTGGACCTCCAAATTTATCTTATGCTGCAGCTAGCTTTTATAGCCTATTTTAAGGAGTTGGTACTAACTCTCTTGTTTAATGAGCAGTTTAATTTAACGCTTAAAATTATTAAGTACTCCAATGGAGTCATAAATAATGCAGTTTATAATATTCTTATCAAGCACATAAAGATACATTTGTCTTCCATTAACTATGTACTTTTAAAGTAGTCTGACCTCTTCAGATGTATAAGAGCATGCAATTAGTGCAATTTGTCACAGGTCTTTTACACGTTAATAAGATGTAATTAATTGTCGTTTTGTCTAATTAACTTTTCAGACACTGGCAGTTCTTGTTCTTTAATACAAAGCAAAAGGTCTCTATCTGCAATTCTAATATTTGACACAGAATTCTGACCATAAACTCTAGGCTACAATGCTTAAAAAAAGAATAAAGTCAATTAAAGCTTCAAAAGAGAAATATGTATTTTCAGGACAATAATATGGTTTTAATATAAATTAGGAGAAATGCTATTCCAAAAAATGCTATTCCAAACCAGAAGAGTAAAGACATTTAGATTAGAAAATAAGTCATGAACAAACGCACATATACACACTGATGATATAGATTAAGATATACACATACAGATACAAAGACATAGAAAACATCTATAAATAACTTCCTATGTGAAAAATCACACTCAGCTATTCTTTTATTCATTGATAAATCCATTCATAATTTAAGTGCCAAATCTTTCTCAGTTACTAGATATATTAGAATAGCTAAGATAAAAATGCTGCCCCTAGTGAAATGCACATTACATGGCCATGAAATTACCAGCCCTCACAACAGGCGTCTATGTTACACCCATTATGCTTTTCTTACTAGTGAGGACCACAGTGAATTCCGTGGTATATTTATTTGACATGTTAACACATTTATTGCATTTTTCATCCTATTTACATTGTAGAACTAACATGTTTTCATTATAAAGGTTTGAACAATTATAAATATATAAATTTATCAATGTAAAATTGTTTTATGGTATTATTAAACATTATTCAAAATATAATTTGAACGGTTTGTTACTTCTTAACAATCAGTGATTAACAGAATAAATTAACAGAGTGAATATAATTTAATGTGATTTTAATGGTTACCATGACTTACTTAACACTGACTGAAACAAATCACCTGTTGGCCTTTAAAAAAAAAAACTCTATCTGTACTTCTAAGAAGAGTGTTCATGGAGGATTACAGTAGACAGTTTGAAAAGTACTATCCATTATAATATTTTTTTAAATTTTGGTACCAGAAATCAAACTCATAACCTTGCACTTGCCAGGCATGTGCTTATGCACTGAGCTAAATCCCCAGTTTTTTGTTTTGTTTTGTTTGAATTATAAAATATTTGATTGTTTCCCATTCCAAATTGCATGACAAATACTGAAATATTTATACTTTTCATTGATAAATATATTCTAGGTTAGCTCTTAGATTTGAGATCCTAAAGCAACAGACCAGAGCTAAGTTTTTTTATACTCCCTGAAACACAATTACTTTCTAAAAAATGTACCAAAATTCTATATGAAAACATGTGTTACCTAGATTACTTTAATCAGATATAGAATTTATAGTTGATTCAGTAAGATACCTGTTTTGTATATTTAATGATGCCTCTCCTATATAACAATCATGAATATATATATTTCCCTATCATATTCGTAGCAAGCATGTTTATTCTTTTTTATTTTTAATTAACACAATGGAGAGCTGACATTAGTTCACCTAGGCTTGAACCTTGACTCCATGTTTATTGGATGTGTTATCCTGTGTAAATAAATCCCTTAAACTGTCCTTAGTTTCTGGCCTCATTAAATTGGGATAATGACATCACCTGTCTCCCTAAATAATCAGAAGTATTAGACACGATAATAAATGTTACACTCTTAGACAATTCAGTGTTGTTGGCTGCTGCTGCTTCGCACGTGTAATATTAGACTGGATCACCGTTCTCTAACCCCAAACCCCCGCTGTCACGATTACTCTCTCGTTGCATTCTTGGTGGTTTCAAGTTTTTCATGTCTAAATATCAAGTCACTATGTGAAATTTCCATGAGTTTTAAATCTGACATTTACCACTAGACTATTTTGTATTTCTAAGCTTCTTTGTAACTCTGCATTTTATCTTGCTTTTGTTTGGCTTCCCATTAGAAGACCAAGTTCTTGTTTCTGAGACACTATGCCTTCTTTGGGATATTGGATGAAAGCAAGCATATAGGATCTGTTTTCACATTTTGAAAATTGTCTTTATAAATATTCTTAGATTCTGATGTTTTGCTAATTGAGGATGGTAGATTATGTTTACGAAATTGATAAACAAGATGTTTATCAATCCTGTTATTTTGCCAAGAAGTCCATTGGACAGAGAATTTTGGTCTTTCTGATAACTCACATAGATGCTGCAAAGTGCTGTGTCCACTCTCAGGAGGGGTGCATGGCTATGCTTTAGATAAGTGTCCCCCAATGTTTCATAAGTTAAAGACTAAGCTCCCATCTTACGGATTATTGAGAATGACAGTCTTTAAAAAGTGGATTAACTTGAAGGAGGTGGGTCGCCTGGAGTATGACACTGAAACAATTGTGAAATGCTAGTCTTTTGCTTTCTTTTTCATTTGGCGACCATGAAGTGACCAGCTTTCTCTGCACCTGCTCCTGCAGTGATGTATGCCTTGCTACAGACCCAAAGGAATGCGACCCACTGACTATGGACTGAAACCACTTAAGCTGTGAAGTCTTTACTCTGCTGACTAATATTCCTACATCTATTTGAAGAGCCCTGAATTTCTCACTTAATCTTCATCCACTGAGATGGACATCTATTTCAACAGATTTATAGACTCTGTCATCTAAAACAAATCTGAAGTTTCTAGTGTTAAAAACACAGCAAGCTATATTGATCATAATCATTATCATTAAGCATGTCTTATTATCACAGTAAATTACCATGTCCAATTCATGAGTGTTATTGTTAGTGACAACAAGAAATGGAGAAAAATGGAAAGGAATGTTATCAGTCAGTTCAAACTTTGAATTTTATATGTAAAAAAATCCAGATGCCCAAAGTGTGAGGTAATTGCTTTCACACTGCAGATGTTGGATCTAGAGATTTTCTCAGAATCACATAGGACAATGATGTTTCCATAATGCTGCTCTAATCCTTAAAGTGAAGCACCTCTGGTCAGTCTATCAGGAAAACATGAAATATTCACTAATTTGAGACTTAGAAATCCAGACAAGATCAGGTAAATGGTAACAAGCAAAGAAAAGACAATACAGAATGGAGAGAAAGAAGCACTTGGGCATTCTGTGAAAATTCTGTTAATCACTGATTGTAACAAGAAGCATAGACAGCACTGACAGGTGAGTGTAAGAAAGAGCTTGGTACCTGAAAATGGACACTCATGATTTAACTCTCATTTGGAATTTGGCCTACTAAATAAGGTAAAATTGAAAAAAAAATGACCACAGAAATGTATTTTATTAGATTTTTACATCAAATTCATCATATTGAGACTCAGTTTCTTCATCCAGTAGTGTAAGAAAAGCTGAATATTTTGTCACCTGGTTATCATAATTAAAAATGAAAATGTAATAAAAATTTCATTTGTGAATGCAATATTTTTGTTTACCTTTAAACACATATAGCTAAATGCATCAAACATCAAGAGAATTATTATTTACTGACACTGATCACTCACCTAATATCCCGTTTTTATGAATGAAATGGATTCCTTAATTGGCTGTTAGAGAAAAGTGTATTTCAAGTTGGTAATGGAGACACTACTGCCACCTGGTGGCATATTATCTAAATTACAGAACCAGGTTTGGAAATGTAGACACATCTTTCATATTCAGTTATTGAAGGAAAGAAAAGTCTATGTGCCATGTACATGTTGAAATTAACTTTGAAGTTAAATATGGGAATTTTTATAAACAAGACTAATATTGAAAATGTTTCATAGATAAAGCTTCAATTTTATTATCATCAAAAATAATTGATTTTACTCATTGCATGGTACATCTACAACAGGGTAAATTGATCCTTAAACACACAAGTGTAGGTAAGACACATAGTGATTTTAATTAAAACCAAATAGCTTGATGTCATGCATCTAAATAACCATGTTAAGTGGACTTTATAATAAAATGAACATTCCAAAATGATTACAAAATTTACGTCTGTCTCCAGTTTCACATGAAAATAAGCAAACAATGGAAAAAAGTAAAATGAAGATATCTTCAGAAAGTGACATATTAATAATATTTTATCTTAATTGGCCCAACTGTATCTTGACATTTAACAATAACTGCGCTCTCCAGTATTGCCTGCAGAAAGTTAAATCACTACATTGCTTTACTCTTCAAAGCCGTCTTCAGAAGACCTAACATAATATCTAGTTCATGCCATACAGTTCACAACTCACCACCCAAATTTGGTTTCTCAGTCACTACAGTTCTCAAGTTATGTTTTTACTTGTGTATTGTTGCAAATGAGTTTAGAAAACACTGAACTAATGGAAGGAACTGAGCCTCAGTATTTTCGCCAACATTAACATGGTAGGGTTAATAAAGAGCAGAGCATGAGTCTTTTCCAAACCCTAGGGATCTCTCTGAAGTCCTGATTCTTTTGCCCAGAACACATAATCAGTCTTCTAAGGCACAGAGGATGTAATAAAATATGCAAGATCTATTTTCTTATGATATGTATTCATGAGCTCTTTGAATGTGCCATTTTGGAGTTTACGTCAAAACTGAGATTATTGGATGGCATAATGAAAGATATCACCCATATAATCTTTTTGTGATTCTGTGAAATCAAGCCTGAAAAAGTTTGACAAAATCAATGGAATATTTTCCTGTGCTTTTCCTCAGTTTTTGTGTGATGAATCCTGATTCCACTTTTCTGTGAGAAGCGATACAGCAGAGAGCAGTTCAGGAAAAGATCTGAAGAAGAGTTGAAGAAGTCTGCTGCTGCAGTTCTCATGATAGCTTTACTCCTTACGAGATTTATGGGTTTGAGCAGGTTAACTAGGCTAAGCCTCAATTTCCTCGATGGTAAATAGGAATATTAACATACCTAGTTTTGTTTGCATAGGTCTAGATTCAATAAAACATATAGCAATACAGTTGAAACCAATGCATTATTGTTTCTACAAAGATGATATATAGCATTTTAGATTTTTTAGATAGCTAATGTCTTTTTTGTTTAACTATTTGGAGGTTATATTTTTTAAATGTTAAATATGTCAAGTACTAAATCTAGATTTGTATTTAAACCATTTTAGAAAGAATTTTTTTTAACAATTAAAATCTATTTTAGCTCTAAATTTGTATTTTCTGAATGGAAATGAAACTTGCAGGTTTGTAAAATTGAATTATATATATATATATATATATATAAAAGCTAGATGAAAATTATCATGAGATAATACTAAACAATATGATTATAATTTCTTATTAAATTTCCATATATATATATATATATATATATATATATATAGGCACACACATTTCTACTGAATAGAAAATATTCATAGTAAAAAGTAAAGTTTTAAGAGAAGGAGGGCATATTTTAAGCATAGACTTTATGCTTTCGTATAAAATTCTGTGGGGAATAAACCCAGCTAAGGAGAGGATTCTTTGTCTGATTCTGGAACACCCAAATGAGGTTATATAAATCTTCCCTTGCTATACTGTATATAGACTGACAGGGACAGAATGAAAACCAAAGCAAATATGAGGTAAAAATGATTTTTTATTACTTTAGGTATTTCTAGATGTCAGATAAAAATGAGAACATTGCTAAAAATTTTACAGAATGACAGCTCTGCCTTATGGATAAAATTCTATAGTTTGATGTATGAGGCAGAAAATGTGAGAAATATTATGGAGTACCACCCTGACATACTGATGGAAGGCTGCTGAAATAGTGCTAACACCGGAGCAGTGTGAGAGACTGAAGTGAAACAAAGAAAAGCAATTCCTTTGAGTCCTGCTACCCCAAAGCACGAATTTTGGCCTTCAAAAATGCAAACTGCTAATTTGTATTTTTATTGACTGTTAAATATATCCGGGTACTGTCTCACTTGAATAATACCTTCCCAATGCATGCTTCTGCATGTTTATTCTTGCAGTACAAAGCATGGAAAGTGAGAAAGGTAACATTTTCTTCTTCTTCCAATTAGCAGACTGTTACTGTAATAAATTACAGAGTTGATACCACTACAGTTGCATTCTGCCTCCCTATAAGCTTTCCTAAGTGACACTGCATAGCTGATCCCTTACTCTATGGTACCCACTTCACTTATTTTTCTGTCTACAGAAAGTAAAGTAACCTTTGAGAAATGGTCTAATTCAAGTCCCCTGCCTGTGCCCTCTAAAAAGCAGGTAGCTAATCTAAATTAAGCTACTTAGATTCTTTCCACAAAGATGTTGATCATAGGTGAACACATCTGTTGCGGTGCCCAAAGAAATTAGCTCTTTCTATGTGAAAGCCTAAATATATTCTAATTTAAAAATCTTTCTAAGCTTGGTAAAACAACTACCCCTCTGACTTTCTCTCTAAAACCATTTTTCCTTCAAATAGATTATATTTTTGTTAATATAACTCATATGATCTCTAAGACTTGCAACCAAAAACGCAATATTGGTGGTATATTTAATGAACTACCATATATAATACAAACCTTATGAGAGGTAGATAGTTAAATAAGGCAGGCATTCTTAATTCCTTTAAGATAAACCTCTTATTTCTTTATGTAATTTTGATTTGAAATTTTTTCCCCAGAAGTTCCCTGATTCACTGATTTCCTTCCTCATCCCTGTATTTTTAGTGAGAAATCTCCATGGGGTTAGTGTAAGAAAAAAAGTGAACAGTATTAAATCACATGTATTCATCAAATTTGAATATACAGAATGCACTTAGGATTTAACCCATTTTAAAAGGGCCATCCCTCTAGTTATCTGTATTTATATTTAAAATGCAAATTTTTCTGTGAAATATATGCTAGAATATTAGTACAGAATAAACTCACCTTTTGGGTTATCAAAAATATGCATTATTTGAATTTAGTGCATTATAATTCAAAAATGGGAATTATTCTAGAAAATTGATGTACCAGAGTTTATTTTTCTTTTGATATATGTGTATAAATATTGAAAGCTCAATTAAAAATCCAAGGTTAACTGAAATACTTTTACTCTTTTATCAAATATATTTCTTAAAATGTTAATTATTCCCTAAGATCTTTATGTATGTCAAATGTGACAATCCATAAAAGGCTAAACATAATGATAAATATAGAAAACTCTTAATAAATGCCACATTTAAGGCAATAAAATGGTGCTAACAAGTATGGTACACATTAACTCGAAAATGAATCTTGGTCCAATCTATTATTTTCATTTTTTTTTTCTTTTACTAATAAATGTTTGCAGGACGTGATATTTGCATTCACCTTGGAGAGTGGATGTGTGCATATAATACGGCTTGGCTTTTTTTTTCCTTTTAGGTAGCCTTGATTATGTTTTCATAGCGTTCCATCCAGGCAATCTATGCCAGAAATTTTACTCATTGGCTGTTCAAAAAGAAAGGTGTGTCTGAAAGCCTCTTCAGTAACTATCAGTATTTCAAGGTTTAAAACATAAGAGCCTGGCATTTGTGGGCTATGGTGCCCATTTATCACTTCATTAAACATTTCATAGGACAGTTCTCCATAACAGGAACACAAAGACTCTGTTCTTCAGAACTAAAATAAACTCTGAGGTTATTTTTGGTATCCAGAGACTAAACTTAAAGAACTATATGATTTGCCGTTAAGATGTACAGGGAGAAATAATCATTTCTCTCCTGTGATAATAACAAAGTAAATTTGAGGAAATAAAACAACACTCTAAAAAAAGCGGGATCAATGAAAAATGGTAGATGTCATATTTCTTATGAACTAAATTCTAGAAACGAGTTCTTGCTAGATGGGCAGAAGCCAGAGGATGTGTGGTGGGGGAGGAATTCCCTTTCCTAGATAGAAAGATCCCAAGGGGATGAGGGAGGATCACGTGAACCCTTTAGAATGTGGGGTGCTGGGGAGACCAAGCAAGAATCCGGAAGGGGTGTGAACAGGAGGATGGATTATTAGGCAGCACAGTTCAGTCGGTGCTGTCCCTGCACTTTACCAAGCAAGAAGCAGCCAACACACGTCAGCAGG
This sequence comes from Cavia porcellus, assembly GCF_034190915.1. NCBI lineage: Eukaryota > Metazoa > Chordata > Mammalia > Rodentia > Caviidae > Cavia > Cavia porcellus. The sequence goes on from NW_026947497.1 coordinate 33,240,614, forward strand.
GAGAAATCACACAGCACTGTGTTTGTGTTCTTAGTCCTTGCCAGGCTTGAAAGGGTACAAAACCATCCTCCTTCCAGCTAAAAGACAGCAGCTGGAGAGGCTGAAGTGTGTCTGCTCACGAGCGAACCCAATCTAATTAAAGCTGTGACCCAGCACAACTCAATGGATTCTAGAAAAATGTAAATGATCAGCCCATCTTCTCAGCCACTTGTCAGAGACAAGAGTTTGGGTGAATAGAAATGGGATACAATGGGTATAGCGTGTCTCATGCACTAGTTTTTAAACACGATTTTGACAACACAAAAAGTGAAGATATGTATAAAAGCTGAAATTATAACCAAGAGTAAAAAGATAACTGTCAAGTAAAGCAGATGCATTGAATAAGTGCTTACAAAAAGGTAAAGAAGGATTCTCAAACAACAATTACGATCATTTGTTTTATAACTAAACAGCCATAATAGACTCAAGGTGCTTGCAGAAAGCAATTAAAACACTAACATACAATGAATTTGGTATATGTATGAATGAAAAATAGAAAACACTGAAGCTGGGGGTAAGCAAAGACAGAAAAATACTTGAAGAAAAAAATTATCCCATTTGTTTTTCAAATTTAATAACCAAACTTTATTTTAAAAGCTCAATATACTCAAATTGGGTACGTTAAAACAAGCTGACACCAGAGTATACCATAATTAAATTAGTTAAAATCATAAATCATATAAAACCAGCCCCCAGGACAGTTAGAATCCATGACACTTGAAATATGGCACAATGATGATAAGAATTTGGATTTGGGTGACTTCTCACCACATCAAATCAGAGAAAAAAGAAAATGGAAAACCTTTAAAGTGTTGAAAAAGAAAGCAGAAACTGTCAATTATAAGTTTATATGAAGCATAAATACATTCTTGATGTTAAAAGAAAGACATGTTCAGATAAATTAATATTCAAAATACCCACATGACATGAATAACCTAAAGAAGCTTTCAGCTGAAAAAAATGACCCATAGGTAATGACCCATTAATTGTATCCAAAATATTAAATGTATGGTAAAAAATAGAAAGTTATGTTTTCAGAATATTTTATGTTGTTTAAAAGCTACTTTTAAAGCGAAAATAACTTGCTGTGGTGCTATTGACACATGTAGAATTAAAATGCTGTACTATAGTATACAGTGTGCTGTGGTATATTATATACTATAATACCTGGTAATGTGGAATACAAACATTAGTCGATTCAAAAGGAAGAAGAAAAGGAGAAATAAAGGGGCAAACAAAACATGAAATTAAAAGAAAACAAGATAAACTTAAATCTAACCATATCAATAAACTACTTATAGATTAAACAATTTGCAAAAGATTAGAAAAACTACACCACGCTCTCTCCTGTCACTCCATAAATTTTTGTTTCTGTGCTTGCCGCGTTTCCGCTCCTTACACAGGTTTGTTGTGTTCCCTTTTTAAACACTTCCATTAAATTCTCCTTCTCGTTGAACCCTACCCTCCCTCCTCATGAAAATGCCGTTTTTCCACCCTAAACCCTTTTCCTTCTTTTCCTCTCTTGCTCCGTGCCCCACAGAGACCAGAAGTCTAAGCACAAACGGTCCACACAGCCTGGCTGTGGGCCAGAACCTAGTCTGGCCTGGTTTCTGGTTGTTGCCAGCATCCCTTGGTTTAAGGTCACCTCCCTTCGATCTCAGTCTTGTTACTGACCCTCCTGGAGCTTCTCTGGCGCGGTACCACTCATGGCAGTTGAAGGACCTCAGGTTTGCTAAAGCAGGAAAGAAACTTTATTCTTCAATCAAAAACATTGGAAAGTAAGAATTTCATTGTAGTGGGGATAAGAAGGGATTCTGCTGTAAGACAGGGCTCAGACATCATGAGGTGAAGATGGGGTGAAGTAGCGTGTTCTTACCTCTTCTTTTGCATCAGATCCTTTGCCCACCATCCCTTAGGCACGTGGCGCTCATCACCATGTTGGCTGTTTCTGATTTGACCTTTGCTTGCACTGTGGTCTTTTGCTCGAGTTCTTTTTGAGAAACACAGTTGCACATGCAGGTGAGGCAGGCAGACAGATTTCCGGGGTTTCTCCTAGGGCTCTTTAGGTCATCACATGTCTTTCTCCTCTGTGTCCAATAACTCTTACTGCCACTTTGTGCTTTACCAAAATGAGAGAGAGAGAGAGAGAGAGAGAGAGAGAGAGAGAGAGAGAGAGAGAAAGAAAGAGAGAGAAGAGAGAGAAAAGAGAGAGATTTAGGTATATATTGTGAAATTATTACCACTTTCAAGATAATTAACATATTTATCACATCATATAATTTTTGTGGCTATAACATTTACAATGAACTCCTCTAGAAAATTTCGGGCACATAATATTTTCTCTGCAGTCACCATGTTGTGCCTTGAATTTTCAAACCTTGTTTATTCTGATTATGTGAAGCTTTGTGGCCTTTCATCAGCACCCCCATTGCCTCCACCAATCAGATCCTGGCAAACCCCACTCTATGTTAACTTCTGAGTTTGACCTAAATAATCCTACATATGAGGTCATATGGCATTTGTTTTTATGTGCCTGGTTTCTTTCATTAAGTGTGATATCTTCCAAGTTCATTATATTGTCAGAAATGACAGGACTTTTTGTCTGGCTGAATATCATTATGCTATGTATGTGTACCACATTTTTCATCTATTTACCCATCAATGAACACTTCAGACTGACTTAATTTATTGGTACTTGAGAATGATGTGATGTGATGTGATGTGATGTGATGTGATGTGATGTGATGGATAGGATGGGATGGAATGGGAATGATGTGCTGCACTGTGATTGGTTGTTGTGATGGTATTTCTTTGGTACGTTAATTCAATGTTTTTGAACATGCACTGAGAATTGCAATCAGTGAACCATATGGATCATCAGTGGGACCAGTTCAATTTTTAATATTTAAAAAAAAACTCAATGTCACATTCCATGATGGCCTGCCAACTGCAACTACTTCTAGTAAACATTATGTGCCATGGTGATGCTGCCAGTAAGGGATCCAGTACACCATTGGTGTACCGCAAGACTGTATGACCTAGGGACATCCTATTTGTTGATGTAAATGCACTCTATAATGTTTGCACAATGACAAAAATCCCCTTCTCTTTATCTTTTTTATGATAACTTTTTTTATAAACTGGTGTTTCAAATTTTTGATTTGCATTTACCTGATGATCAGTAATTTGGAACATTTTTTCATACACCCCATGGCCATTGCTATGTATTCTGTAAAAAATATCTACTCAGGTCCTTTGCATGTTTAAAGTGTGTTATAAGTTTCTTGCTTGCTATTAAATTAAGTTCCTTACATGTTTTGGATATCGACATCTGATCAAATGTTAAGTTGTCTTCGTCTGTTGATAGTTTTTGTTGATGTGTATAAAATTTGTACTTTCTTACAATCCTGTTTGTTATCTCTGCCTATTTAATCTGTGCTTTTGGTGTCACAGGAAAAAACTTTTTTACCAAGACCAATGTTGTTATTCTCCTTTGATTTGTTCTAGAAGTATTAAAGAGATTTCAGGTCATATGTGTAAGATTTTATTGTATTTACAGTTTGTTTTGTATATGCTGTAGGATGAGGATCAACTTTATTCTTCTGCATGGAGAAATCCAATTTTGGCACCATTTATTACAGAGACTGACTCTTCCTTGATGGGTTTCCCTGACAACTTCGTTGAAGATTGGTTGATAAATGTGTATTTCTGTGCTCTCTATGCTCTCTCCCTGGTCTTTATTTTTGTTTTGTTTTTACTAACACATGCAGTTGGATTGCTATAATTTTGCACTAGATTTTTAAATTAGTCTGATGGCTCATGGGGTTTTCTTTTCTTGCTAAAGATTGTGCTTGTTATTTACAGTCTTTGTGGGTCAGCATGAGTTTTAGGAGTTTGTTTTCTACTTGAAAATTCTCACTGGAATTTTTATGTGAAATGTATTTAAATGTTTCATCTTTAAATACTGTATACATTTTAACAATATTAATTTCCTATGACTAGACAAAGAATATTTTTCCATTTATTTCTGTCTAAATATTCCTTTCAGTGCACATTCACTGATGTGTCTTCTACCAGGTTCCACATCTTTCAGTTATGCCACTAACTCATGATGAAACCTTTAACGTATGAACTTTTGAGAGGGGGAATTGGCTGCCTAAAATGTAACAATGTCTGAGCAGCCAGGATTGCTTATTAAGATTCACAACAAGTTATGAGTACTCTTTGTTCTTTTTAGATATGAAGCTTAAAGAATTGAAGTAAATTACCCCACGTTTCTCACCTTTCCACTATGTCACCAGATCAGATGTTTGGGAATCTTAGTCCAGATCTCAGGACAACCTACTATGACCTATCCATTGTATCTCTTTCCTGTCTTTTTCTAATCTCTTCTGAAAAATACTCCAAATTGTCAAGATATTTAAGTAATAGAAAAATTTCCTGCTCATAAATTCTTGTTTCGATCAGATGTTATACACAGATACATGCCCTCTTTCATTCAGAGCACATCCTTTTAACGAATGTTTATCAATCAAACACACAAGCTCAGATTTTGCATGGTTTTTCTTACATGATAAAATATGTAAATATGTAAATGAAAAGCAAAATAGAAGAAAGGTAAACAGGAAGTAGTGAGAAGTTCAAATATTTTTTCCAAGTAACATATTTCACTGTTTCAAAAATATTTTAAAGTATATGTTAATTCATTTCATTTATACTACTGGAGTATCTTAGATGACTGAAAAGAAAGTTTTGTGTTATTATCTGTCTTTTTCTTGTTTTGATAGACTCATTTTGGCTCCCGTCCCATAACTCTGAATAAGACTTTGAAGATAAGGATATGCAGTGTGCTAACTACTGTCATTCACTTATTGTTTTGTTATTTAATTTTGTCTCATTTCCACATAAAATTAAAAATAATTTAAGATACTTACTTTGATTTACTCTAATAGGTAGAAAGGTAGTAACCAAAAAACTTATAGATCTAAAAGGGTGAGTCTAAGAGGCATTTTCACATTCTTTCGGAAGACAGTTCTCATGTACTCATAGGTGGGCTGCGGCGATCCCCACCTCCTGGTACTTATGAATTTGTGCCACCCTTTGTGTGAGCTGAATGTATCCAGTCTCTTCTGAAAGAGAGAATACAGACAAAGCAATACCAAGCCACATTTGATGTCACCTAGTAATTTCGGGACATTGGTCTTAGGTGCTTACACTCATTCTCTTTTAGATCAATACCATAGAGAAAACCAAATTCCACATCACAGAGAATTGCTGTGCAGAGACCAGAGAGCAAAGAATAGAAACCTATCAACACTCAAGTGATCGGCTTATAAGTGGGATCTCCCGCTCCAGTAGAGCCTTCAGATTACATTGCAGCATCAGAACTGAACCAAACGTGAGACAAAACAAAGGCACCCAGATGAAATGCAACTGGATCCTGACCCACAGAACTGTGGCATAATAACTATTATTATTTTTAAGTGGAAAAATTTCAGGTATTTGGGTACACAACTATGAACAACATAGTACATTAAATATCTCTAGACCTCGAACTCTGTTCTTTCACTTTGTAAAAAATGATATGATAATCTTCCCCCAAACATAATATTCCGAACTGCTACAGAGCATCTAAATGCATTCAAACAACACTTTAGACCACTATTCCAGTATTCATATAGGTAGCCAGAGTCAGCAGCAGCCACTGGAAATAAATTTGAAGTGAATAAAAGTTTTGAGAAAAATTAAGTGATCTTGGATACAAGATTATAACTTGAGAAAATGTTTCTATACACACTTATTGGAAAAACACTTTAAAACTTAGTTCTGTGAAGCCTACACTGCATTATAAAAATTACAAAATGCTTTGAGTCTGATAGAGATTTGTTATATTTTCCTCTTTGCATCATAAATGTGCTTTCATTTTCTTTGCATTCCATAATGTATGTTGAGATAAAATAATACATTATTGAGATAGTATGTAAATACTAAGTCAATGCAGAGTTTGCTAAGTTTTGTGTGCTGATTTTTAAATGAGTATAATATGTGATATAAGGTTGCAGGTTTTGGAAAAGAATAGAATTATAAACATGTTAATGCATTCAGTCATTAATTTGGCATCACATTCATTTTGTCTTTTAATTACTCTGTGTCTTAACTATTTTACAAGATGTATCAAGGTTGGTTGACTTCTATTTGAAGATACTAAAGATCATTCTGTCCTGTCTGTTCTCAAATTCAATTCAGTAAGATGAGGGAATGAGACAGAAAAGAAAATTCCTCTTTCAGACTATTTACACATTAAGTTTAAAACTAAGAAAACGTGGAATAAGCTTGCCAAGAGAAGAAACTGTTGGACCAGATAAATAAAAGGAGGCAAGAGAAAAACTTGTCTTTGCATATCTAGATCAGAATGTGAGGAGCAGAGGAAATTAAAAATTAGGTCTTACATCCTGAAGGTCATTATCTGCTACAGAAATTGAACTGTTTGGATGGATAAGCAAGTAAGTAAGGAGATGCTATTAAGCCATATTAATCATAGAGGCATAACAGATGGAAATAGGCTGAGAAAGAAACAACTGAAACACTCCTAACCTTGCGCAAACCTTGCTGTGAGGAGTCAGGATGAAGGAGCACATGGTCCTGCAGGTTCAGCCTGACTGTTAAGTAGAATACCAGTGGGTCTGTGAAAAAAGAGTGAAAACCAACCATCCTGGTTAAGATCTCAGAGAGAGAAATTTGGAAACCATAGCAAAAATGTTCCCTCTGCCATTGCAGATCATTGACCTCTGCTCTCAAACATTTTCACAAATAACTGATCGTGGAAAACAGCCTTTTCTCAGTGAAACCCAGAATGTATTGGCCAAAACACTATGCCAGAATACTCCAACACAAAAAATCCCATGTTATGGCCTGTATCTAGATGTTCCCCAGAGCCTCACGCACTCGTGTAGGTCAGGGTTTTCAGAGATGGCTGGATCTAGTGTATGTGAATATAGATTAAGGGTGTATGAATCTAAGCCCACTGATTGGTTTAGCACGATTCTGGGTGTGGATCATGGAAATCTCCATCCTGGTGTAGGTGTCACCACCCAAAGGCTTGTAGCCTGTATAGCATAAAAGGGAAAGGGAGGCTTGCTGCCACTCCTTGATGCTTTCTGCTTTCCCTGCTGTGGACTGTTTCTCCTTGTGACGCTCCTCTTCCACGCCACCCTGCCTTGGGTCCAGATGACTTTGGGCTGAAACATCTATGAACTGTAAGTTGACATAAATGTTTCCTTGTTTAAGTTGTGAGTGTAGGGAATTTTGTTTCAAAAATAAAAAAAATATATCTAAGACAGATCAGGAATGGACTAACAAAATTTTTCCACATATAGGATCATATTTCAAAAACCAACATTGTAAGCAAAGAACAATTAAAACTGTGTTCTCTATGAAATAATTGCTCAAAATTCAATAATAGACTAAAACCAGGCAACCTAAATTGGGGGAGAAAAAGATAAGAAGAAAAACAAATAAGTAATGAAAATTCAATTAGTATATCCCAATTAAGGATCATTTGTCAAACTACTGGAAGAATACAAAATCAACTTAGAAATGAACAAAGAGTATAAAGAAATAGACAATTGATTACAGAAAGTCTGAACTAATGAATTAGTGTTCATAAGGAACAGAATAAATAAACTAGAAAAAATTCAAGCACAGTAAAAAAAAGTAAATAAAAACATTTAAACAATGGGGGTTTGGGATTTAGCTTAGCAGCATAAGTGCCTGCCTTGCAAGTGTGTGGTCATGAGTTCGATCCCCGGTACCAATAAAAAAAGAAAAATACAAAAAAAAAAAAAAAAACCCACAAATCATTTAAACAAAGGAAGACCTGAATTAGCACCTGATAAGAATCCCCATTGTCCTAAGGTAAATGATTTTTAATACCAGAGAAATTCTAGTTGAGTTACCAAACTTCAAAAAAAAAAAAAAAAACCTTTTATAAGTTAAAAAGGAGTCACCTGCGAAAGAAATAATTTGGATATTAACCAACCCTTACCAGATAAAAGTTTAATAAATACGTTCTCCCATTTCTTAGATTATCTCTTACCTCCACTGATTTTTCTCTGAGCAGTGTGTGAGCTTTGTAGATTGGCATAACCAACTGTATTTTGTTCTTGTTGCCTATGCTTATGGTTTCATGTTCCAAAAATCTCATCTCTCAGATGAAGCTCAGGGAGTTTATTACCCAATTTTTAGTCCTAGAAGCTTTCAAAACTCACATTTTTAATCCATTTTGAGTTGATTTTTGTGTCTGGCATAAGTTAAGGATCTAATTTCATTTTTCTGCATGTGAATATTTAGCTTTCCAAACATCATTTATTGCAAAAACTGTCCTTTGCCTATTGTTTTTTAAATCTACTAACTATAAATGTAATAATTTATTTCTGGGCATCCCGAGTGTCTTCTGGTCATTTATGCCTGGTTTTATGCACGTGCAATATCTTATTACTATTATGGTTCTGCATTAGATATTAAAAGCTGGTAATATGATCTCTCAATATGTTTTTCATTTTTATTATACTCAACTTTGCCTTGAATTTTGGAGTCTTTTGTGGTTTCTATATGAATCTTCTTGCTTATACTGTTTCAATTAGGAATGTGATTGAAATTTTGATAAGTATTGCATTGAATATTTAGCTCATTTTTGGTTCTGTGATCATTTAAAATATTAATTCTTCTGATCCAAGAACATGGAATATCTTTACATACATGTAGAGATTTTTACTAATATTTTACAGTGTTCAGTTGATGTATTTTATCACCTTAATGAAATTTATTCTTACATATTTTATTATTTTTGGAGCTGTTTCAAATAGAATTTCTTAATTTCTTTGTTTCTTCTCTTTTGGTGACAACTGGCATGAAATTTTTATCCATTCATTACCAGTATATGTGTGTCCTTAAAATTAATGAGAATTTCTTGTAGGGAGCATACACAGGTATTTTGTAGGGGCATTTCTTAACCCACTATTGAAAGTTTTTGATTAAATATTTAATACATTTATGTGTAAGGTTATGTGTAAGGTTACTATTGGCAGCTAAAGGTTTACTTTTACCAGTTTATTGTTTTCTATTTTATTTCTTTTTTTCCATTCTTGCTGCCCTCTTCTGTGATTTAGTATTCTGCAGTGGTACATGCGTTGGCTACTCTTTTTATTTAACTTTTATGCATATGTACTACACAATTGCTATGAGACACAAATACTGTATAGTTACATGGTTTATTTTAAAGTGTAAGGACTTTACACTTTAGGGCTGGGGATATAGCTCAGTGGCAGAGAACCTGTCTGGCAAGTGAGAGGTCCTGAGTTCAATTACCAGCACCCCAAAAAACAAAATAAAACCACTTTTATCCTATGTTTTGTGTTATCAGTGCACAATTTAAACTTCATATTCTCTATTCATTGATATATGTTGCAGCTAGAGCTGCTTTTAATACTTTTGCTTTTTACTTTTGTACTGGACTCCATTACAGTATCCAAGTGTTTGGAGCTGTATGCCCACTCTGCCATTTAAGACCACACCTCCAGTCAGTTTCCTGTTAGCTTCCACCTTTATTAATGGTTCCACCTGCTCTTAAAACCTCTGTTCTGGGGAGCAAACCTTTAACATGTGGGCATTTAGGGGAGAAGCAAGATCCTAACTAAGGCACTCACTTTACAAGCCCCATGAGGTTTGTAAGAGATTTTAAGTATTGTTACCAGTCTTACACTTCAAATTTAACTCTCTTTAACATTTGTTGAAATTTAGCAATTTAGTTCTAATTCCAATGGACTTCTTCAACTGTTTTTAGGGGTTTTTCTCCAATCTGGGAACGTTTCCTGGCATATCATTATGGGTTAAAAAATTTTGTTTGTTCATTTATTTTGCTTTACTTCTACTTCAGTAATTTGAATGTTCCTGAACTTTAAGCTTTCTGCAGTGAAACCCACCACTATTTTTATATATGTTCTTTGGTGTGTGATACATTGTTTTTCTGCTATCAAATTTCTTCACTTTGTTTTTTATTGAATTTATTACACTGTGTGTTGGAGAAGAGTTCTTTATATTTTAATCCATTTTAATGTCTTAGATTTCATAGAAATGCATGTTTATTTTTTCTTGCAGAACTGAAAAATTCTGTCATTATTTACTTAAATTAGCCTTCTTTTGCCTCTCTCCCCCGCTTCCTGGAATCCCAGTAATCATAAGCTCCATAGGTTGCATGTACTTTTTGAAATTTAATAGTCTCTTTGTTTCTTGACTACATAATTTGAAATAACTTATCTTCAAGTTCAATAATTATTCTGCTTCATTATTCTGTTTTAAATGTTCTAATTCATCCACTGGGCTCTTCAGATCCAGATTTTTTTTTTACTTAATATAGATTGTAGCTCTAACTACCTTTCCATTCTGTTCATGGAGTTTTCTCCCTAATATCATTTATTTTCCTATTTTTGTTCCATTTTACCTCACTAAAATTTAAGGCAATTATTTTGAATTCTTTGATTTCCATTCTTTGGAACCAGTTCATGCAGTTTTATTTTGTTCCTTTTCTTTTTGGTGCTGCATTTCCTTGATTATTCGTATTTTTGAAGACTTGCATTGCTGTCTTTGTCTCTGAAGAAGCATTCATCCCTTGAAGTCTTAAATGAATGGCTGTGAGATAGAAAGGCCTTGAATGGTGACCCCATTTTGAAGCTAGTCCATCTAGTTTCATTATTGTTATTCCCTCTCATAGGAGAAGTCCCAGGATTACGGGCTTTTAATTTCTTTAAAGCAAGGTGATGTAGTGTTCTTATTTTCACTTGGACAGCATCCTGAAGTGTTCAAGGTCCAATGCCTTTTTCTCAGACCAGTAGATTCAAGCCTTCTGCTAAGAACTGCACCTGTTATTGAGATTCACACACAAAGCAAGTAGCAAGGAACTACACATACCTCAGCTGGTTGCATATGTCTGCAGGTGAATTATCTGATAGGATTCATGGGCAGGCTTTTGTTTTATAGAGTCAGCAAGCCAAATAACAGGATCTGCACCCAGCTGTTGAGAACCATGGGGTGACTGCTGTGACTACTACCCATCTGACTAGGATAGGTGTCCTCAAACAATTCAACTGTTCAGAGAAGCACTTCTTCCACTGTTCATTGTTTCTGGGCTTTGGCTTTGGCTACTACAAATGAAGTTCTTATCAACATTTTTATATCCTTCATTTGGTAGAAATGTGCATTCATTTCTCTCGAGCATCTACCTAAGAGTGCGTTTCTGGTTTTTGAGTGTTGTTATGGCCAAATATGTTGTAGTGTGGCTGTACCAGTGTTCACTGTCAGCAGCAGTGTAAGAAAATTTTACCAGCAGTGGAAACCCTTGTTAATATTTGGTATTGGCACATTTTTCATTTAGTCATGGACAATCACCTATAGATATTTGATGTAGTCTCTTTTGCATTTTTCTGACTACATACAGTTTTGAAAATATTTATATCACTATTTTTCATTTGTTTTAATAGATTCTTTTGTGAAATACCTCATATCATTTGTCTTTTTATGAACTGAATTACAGATTTTTTAATTTGTAGAATGCTTTTTATAATTTAAATATGTCTTTTAAATATGTATTGTACATATTTTGATCTTTGTCATCCTTACAGTCCTCCTAATGATGGCTTTTGGTGAGCAGAAAGACAAATTTAATAAAAGTTATTGTATATATTTGCTAACGTGTAACTACCTACCATAATAGTTAATGGATGAAAACATTTCATCATTTAAAATTCTGTGGTTTGCACAGACATGATAGTTTCTGATAGTTGGGCTTCTAATGTGGCATCTAAAGTCCCATATCACAAGAGCAGCATAATGCCATTTTCTCTACATTTCTTTGTTCAGAGCACATCGCAGTATAACACTTGTTTAAAGACTACTGTGTGGTAGCAGTGTCTCTTCTGGCAAAACCCAGGAAATGGGTCAAATGTTCATTCATATTAGAGTCATTGTGTCTGTGCATTTCTGTATACTTGCAGGAGGAACTACATGGTGATGATAGAAATAAGTTGAGAATAATAATGAAACATCCTCAAGAAAAAATAAATTTCTGATAGAATTTATTTGAATGGCCTCCAGAAGCATTATGAATATCTTTTATATTAGTACAAAGATGACATTTGGGTAGATATAAAAAACAGTAAAAATTTGCATGCATTTCATCATGCCACAGAATACAGATACCACTGGTCCTATATAGGTGACCTCATTGTCTCTCCTAAGGCAGATTTCTGTAAGTGAAGTGCTCTAACTTTCATTCACTGTGCACATTAATGTTCATTTTAGGGCCGGGAGTATATTTCAGTGGCACGGTGCCTACCTGGTAAGTTCAAGATCCTGAGTTCGACTGCTGATACCAAAAACAAAAACAAACAAACAAACAAAAAAAAGTGTTCATTTTAGTAACTGAGAAATACTATCTGGCCTTAGATTCTTAGATTCTGGGTGTCACATTGTTTCTCATGGAAATTAATCACTATGTGAAGAAATATTTTGGAAAGATGCATGGGACCTATTTATTGATATTTTTATTAAAACAGTAATATTGGGACTCTGAAGTCAACTACCACCTCTAAGAATCTGGTATAAAGAGCTGTCAGTCTTAAAGATTTTCTTGTCATACTTACCATCTTTCTCTTCCTTGTACACAATCATGCTTACTCAATTTTTCATTACATTAACATATATTATTAATAAATATTAATATATTGTATTTATTATTAATAAATATTAATATATTGTATTTATTAATATAATATATATTATATAATATATTTATTATATATAATTATATAATATAATATATTTATTAATAATATCAACATTTTATTTTATTTATATATTTATTAAAACATGTCATTTTAACTATAGATCATACAAGGAAACTTTATGCTCTATCATAGACTTTATATTTTAAACCTAATTTTTCTTTTACTTTTTTTTAGACAGAGTCTTGATATATAATTCAGGCTGACCTTGAACTCACTGTGTAGCCCAGCCTGATCCCAAATTCTTGGTGATCCTCCTGCATCAGCCTCTCAAGTGCTAGGATTACAGGTATGTGCCACCACTTCCAGCTCCTGGTTTCTGAACTTATCTTAAATGTCAACTTTGTTAAAGTTATAAAACTCTATTCTTTTTCTTCCTTGTTCTTTAGAATTTTCTAATAAGGGCTGGAGGTTTAGCTCAGCGGCATAAGTGCCTGCATTACAAGCAGGCAGTCGTGAGTTCAATCCCCGATACTGATAAAAAGGAAAAAGACAAAAAAAAAAAAAAAAAAAGAATCTGCTAATAAATAAATTGCTTGAAAAGTTTTGTCATTTAAAACCAGTGATATGAGAAGAGAACAGGAGCATATAAGTTAATTTTAGAATGTAGTACATCTGACCTTGGACTTTATATTCAAATGAAATTTTTGAAAATATAGATCTGAAAGAGAGGACTCGAAAAAGATGGTGGGTAGATAACAGCAAACTACAGAGGCTCCCTGAGATAGTCAACTTAGATGCCAAAATTAATACAGCATGGAGAGTCCCAAATAGAAGGAGATAGACACTCCTTACCCAGGAACAAACTAAGCTGAGAGAAACCAATCAAAAATACAGTCCCAGTGCTACTATTGGAACAGCTACAGTCTCCATACTGCCACTTGAACTTGCTACCACTGCTATGCTTGAAGCTGTGCAGCAGAAACTTACCAAGCTACCCCAAAGCCCACCAGCTTCAACTCACTGAAGATGCATTCGCACTAAGGTCAGGAATTGGTGAACTGAACTGAGAGCTGAGCTGGTGGGGAACCCTGCATCAACATGCAGTGAGTGATGGGAATAAAAACCCTTCCACAGACAAAGAGGCTCCAACACAGGACATTCTGGGACCAGGCAGACTTGTCAGGACAAGGGACTGCAGTGACTTCAGTCGTCTGCTCCTTCTCAAGTGGGATTGGTGGGGAGCAGTTAACCTGGGTCACACCCCAGACTGAGATGCAGTAGGCTAGCCCAAACCAAGTCCCTATGCCTGGCAGTGCACCCTAGCAGTGAAGCCTTCAGCAAGATGGCTGACCCGGAGGGGCAGGCCCAGCATAGGCTGCCCCGGTCTGTACCTCCTAGTACACTGCACTAGGCAGGAGCACCAAGCTGGCATGATTCAGACAAACTGTAACCAACAAAGAAAGAAGCTGGGCCTCCTATATACACCCGTATGGGAAAAAAAAAAAAAAAATATATATATATATATATATATATATATATATATATATATGAAGGAGAAGCAACAAGAAAGGGTCCCCAGTCTCTAATCCTGAAAACATTGATCCAGGAAAGGTAAATGCAAAGGAGAATGAGGACAGCAAACATGGAATATCAGACACAGCATCAGGAGAAATAAAGTGATATCTTTGGGACTTCATAGACTAGTTCAAAAGTGAAGTATTTAACCAAGAAAAGAAAGATATAAATAGAATAATTAAAGAAATGCTAAGCACATCTCAAGAAAAAACAGATGGAAGATGGGAAGAATACCAAAAAAGGGGAGAATTGTTTGACAAAGAAAATAGAGAAAACAGAATATATGAAGCAAGTTCAAAGAGGTTACCAGGAAATTAAAAACTCCATTGAAACCTGGCAAAACTGCTTGAAAGAAACTAAGGATAGATTATCCAAACTGGAGCACAAGTTTGCAATGTGGGATCATGAAAGGAAAAATTTCTTAAAAATAACAAGAAAACAAGCAGTAACAATACAAAGGCTTGAAGAAGACAAAAGGATCTATAACTTAAGAATAAAGAATGTGAATGAAGAAGTAGGGGTATGAACAAAGGAACTACAAAGGCTATTCACAGAAATAATTAAGGAAAATTTCCCAAACATAAGAAAAGAAAAAGATATTCAGATGTTTGAGGCATACAGAACTCCAGCCACCTACAACCAAAACAAAACTACAACCAGGCATATCATAATCAAGATCCCAGAAATCCAATATAAGAACAGAATATTAAAAGCTGTCAGAGACAAGAAACAGATTATCTACAGAGGAAAACCCATCAGAATTACGGCAGACTTCTCGGCACAAACCATCAAATCAAGAAGAGAGTGGAATGAAGTACTCCAAGTCCTGAAAGAAAATAACCTCCAGCCAGCATTGATGTACCCTGAAAAAATGTCCCTGGAAATTGATGGTGAAACAAGATGCTTCCAAGATAAAGAGGACCTGGAGGAATTCATAACCACCAATCCAACTCTACAGAGTATACTATAGAACATTCCATAGAGAGAGAAAAGCACCAGGATTTCAGGAACAGTTGCAGAGAGGCCCCAACAAATGGAGCAAAAAGCAAAATGAAGAAGACAAAACAAACAACTAATGACTGAAAAAGAGCACAACAGAAATTAGGCAGAGAAGGTTGGATATAATTTCTAATATAGATGGCCTAGATACACTAAATTAAGGAAAAAAAGAGAGAATCACAGGCAGAGTGGATCAAGTGGTAGGATCCACTGAGATGCTCTTTATAAGAAATATAACTAACTTGAAGAAGGGTATATGGACCAAAATCAAATATGAGAAAACAGATCTCTATGTGATAGGGAACCAGAGAGTAATAAGTGCAACTGGACCAGGCTTTGTAGATAGGTTGGGAAGACAGGCTTTAATAAGTAAAGAAATACAACTAGAGATCAAGTCCAAGAGTGAAAAAGTTCGGAAACACTTAAGTAAATAGCAGGTTGCTCCCCCCGCCCCAATATAAAACCGAGGGTATTGGGGAGACCCAAAAATACTCAGTACACTCTAAGGATTGAAAGGGGAGGAATAGTCTTAAGAAAGACAGCAGAAGATATTGCTAATTGTGTATCAGGAATTAAAACCCATATTACTCACATCACTCTGCTTAGATAGAACTTATTCCATCCCAGTTTGTAAATAAGCACTAGATCTGAGGGCACAGTTATCCCAAAATTATCAAGATATAGCACAATAATCATCTTTAATTTCCTATTAACTTAATCTGTATCCCTGTATAACTTATACTGTTATACCATGACTGATCTTAGTTAAATCTGATTTTTTGATTGCTGTTTGTTATTGACAGATTTTAATCAAAACTGTTAGGTTGATAGTATCAAGTCAGAGAGTATAGACAACTATACTGAAAATGACAATGATTCACTAGGATAACCATTCTGATTTGATTACTACCTGTTTTTGTAGTTCTACACTATCTACAAAGTACCTATTAATACTTTTATGTACTGATATATTCAATTATACTTTATCTGATGATATAGCCAATTCTATTGATGATAACAAGAGACAATGCAGTAACCATGATAGAATGCCTTGGACAGCGGTTTTATATGTCTTTTGCTTTATGTGTCTATAGGAATACGTTTTGTTCTGTCCTGCTTTGTTCTGTTTCTCCCTCTAATATAGAAAGGATAGAAATACATGTTAAGACTCATGCTTGCATAAAACCTATAAGCAGTTTATGCAAACTGATTTTTTTTTTTTTTTGTACTGGGGATCGAACTCACAACCTCATACTTGCCAGGCAGGCGCTTATGCTGCTGAGCTAAATCCCCAGCCCTATGAGAACTGGTCTTATGACACATGATGAAATGAACAAATGCTTTGAAGGAAAAAAAGGTACTACTGTACCCAGTGCTGATTCCGGAATGTCATGATGTGAAAACCAGCAATACTATTAATCTTTGTTCAAAGCGATTTTAGTCTGCTTTAGTTTATTTAATCTCAACATAAATGAACATATGGATAAATGCATACATGTTTAAGTGTATAGGTAGCCATATTACTAAGTTTTTATTAGACAGTTGAACAGAACTATTTGCAGTCTCCCTGTTTGAATTCCCATTTATATCTACTTTTGTATCTTGAACAATTATTTATAAGAGGACAATATGTAAACATCAACACGTGATTTATTACTGTTTGTTTTTTCTTTGAAAGTAGAAATGTACTATTTCTACTTGTTTTCCATTTTGTTTTGTCTTTCTTTAAAGAAAAGAAAATATAAATCTGAAAGTAAATGAAAATCACACATTTAGCCCGAAAGAGAGCTAATAGGCAGGGTAGGGAAGAAACACCAGCCTGGACATTTGCCTTTAGGCAAAATCTTTGTCACAGGGACCGCCCACAGAGCTGGGTGGCCCACAGGCTCTGTGAGCAAGGGCACCATGTTCCAGATCGGCTGCCCACCCTCTTCCCTGCGTCCTCCCTCTACGGTCAGATGGGGGAAAGTAAGTTATAGCCTTGAGAAAGAAAAATGTTCACATTCTACCGCTTTCAACTGTCGTAACTTTGAGCCAGAACCTACAGGTTCCAGAATTTTGATTAGAAGTTAAGGAAGAGATCAATATTTTCCAATTCCCGCAGTCCTTTGCAATTGCAATAACATTACATTCACTTGCTTTATGATAAATAAAATCATTGCTGCTGTGAATCAGAAAAATCTAGACTCATAAAAGCCAGACCTAAATTATGACAGGGTGAAATGCAAAAATGATTTTTTTCTCTTTAACTTTACTTGACATTTTATTTACTGTAGTGCACATAATGAATATGAAAACGTAAATGCCACATCTCTTCACTAAAATCAAACCTGATCGAGCCCATACTGATGTAAAGAACCTAACTGAAATGGCAATGTTGCTGTTTAATCAAAGAAACTGAGTGTTTTGATGCTGCTTTTGTTATTTACGCAAGCAGCAATCAATTTTATGCTTTGGCTAGTCTGTATCGCAGATATGGAAAATTATGTTAACTGGTGAAAATAATAAATTATGATAAAATAAATTGTGAGGTAAGTATGAATAAAAAATACAAAGGCATATGGGATAAGAGATGCTTCACAAAATATGTAGAGGATCATAAAGGCATTTATGGAATTAATTGCCTTGTTCTGAATTGTATGCAAGCACATTACTGAAATAGGTGAGAAAGATATTTTTCAAGGACACTGCATAAATATTTAAATCAGAGCCGGTCTCTATAATAGAGAAAGTATAATAGATAATGCAAATTGTCTTCCACTGTAACCCACAGCAGTGTATGTCCTTTTACTTTATTTTTATTTCATAATGATAGCTTATTAGGTGAGGATTTAAAAATAAAAGTTACAAAACAAATGCATGTCATCAGTAAGTTCAATAAATACTGTATGCATGGTGACAAATTGTTCCTCACCTACTACTTTCATAACTGTACACTTAACATCCATATTTCCCTGTTAATATAAAAGAATCTATAATATAATAAAGTTAGAATGGAGCTAGAGAAAACAAATATCCTTTGTTTAAAAGTTAGCAGTCTTTAGTTTTTCTGTAAAAAAAAGAAAAGGCTTTATTTTAATTTAAGCCCTAGAACACCAAGAAAAGGTGGCAGAACCCATTGTATCTGACACAGGGTTCTAGGACCCAAAGTATTAACGGAGAAATAATTCACAGAGTGTCCAAAACAGCAGTTTTCAATCCAGTCTGTGCTCTGGATATCATCAGTCTTTGTCAGCTCAAGCTGCCTTAGCAAAATACCCCAGGCTGGTGGTTTAAGCAAAAGAAATTTACTTCTCCTAGTTCTGGAGGCCAGGAACTCAAAGGTAAATTCTTTGTTGAGGTATTCTCTCCCTGCACGTTCACATGCCCTCTTCACAGGCACCAAGAGGGGGAGCAAGCACTACTCACATGGTGAAGGTCTCGCTCCAGAACCTCATGGAACCCAAATTACCTCCCAAAGGCCTGACTGCAATATCATTGCATGGAGGTTACAGCTGCAGCATATTGATTTGGGACAGATAAATCCTCTCAGTCCATCCTATAAGCTAAGCGGCTTTTAAAACAAGTGAACCACCATTTTAAACCCTTATACACCAGTGCCTTTCTCTGATACGCTGACTGCATTATTCTAGAAGTAAACTGAACAAAAGGATTTTTACAATCTCCTCTAGAAATTCTAATATTTAGTCAGGTTGATAACTACTCTGTCTATAGAATATAGACCACATTTTTATGCATTATTAATGCAACTTCATTCCTTTGAGGAATACACCTTCCTTATTTTATTGTTTCGCATTTTTGACACAGTTTCAAACTTACAAAATATTACAAGAATATAAGAAGTGTCCCATATACACTTTACTCAGATCGTCCAAGTGCTAACACATTACCGTATTTGCTCTATTCTTCTCTCTTTCTGTTTGTGTATACACACACACGCTCATACACACGCATTCAAGCTGAGATAGGAAGAGGGAGAGAGAGACTAATATATGTGCTGTGAATTTCCTCTACTCTTGAAAACTACAAGATCATTCTTTATAAAATGTATTAGAATTGTAAAAATAAGAAATTCACACCAGTCTTGAATGAGTTCAGAACTCACCATTCAAAATTTGCCCTAAGAATTATATGAGCCAAAGACATTATAAAAGAATACCAAGTACAAGATCATCTGATTTCTTTAAAAAAAGGCAAAAATCATATGTGAAATATGTCTTCCCTATGCCAGAAACAACCATTCATATTATCAAGAAAGAGAAGTGGAGGCCCAGGAAGGTCCCTATACAGGAGCTGTCTTCTCCTGGCCACTTCTCTGCCCAGTTCCCTGAAGCTCAGCCTCTTTGTCTCATCACATTTTTATAATTAACTACTTTTTGTTCAATTCAGCCTGCAAGGGTTCAACTCACTGCATCTCTGGGTATTCATTTCCTTTTTAATGTTCCTGCATCACATAAAATTTATAGTATTAAATAAGAGTGTATGTTTTTCTCATGTTGATCTGACTTATGCCAATTCAATTCACATGCCCAGAAAATTAAAAAAAGAAAAAAAAACTAAACTGATTTGAACTAAGGAAATAGAGACAAAAATTTACCTCTCATGCAATATTATCATTAATTTACACTGTTTGATTTTTCTGAATTGTTTCAATAATGCTCATGTGTGGAAATAATCATATAAGTTTTCCCCTTCCAATTAATAGGCTCTTCTAATATTGCTTTCTTAGTAGGAGTGGGAATTTTAGTTTGCAAATATTATATGTTGAAATTTTTTAAAGTGAATAAAACAATACACTAAAATGAAACAAGATGAAACAATGAGAATATACTGGCAAAAACAGGACAGCAGGAAATCTACAGTAGTTACTATATTGCATACTGTTTTCCTCTAAATAGATACTCAGACTTTGGACTTTAGGGCTGCAAAGTCTATCAAACAGAACAAGCATTAAGTTCTTTCTTTACTTCAGTTGCTATGCTCTCAGCCTGCTTTATTCCAAGTCCGTGGGTTGCTTGGGGGTGAGAGGATCTCTCCCTGCCCATGTGCCAGCTGACTCATGGCGAGGGCAGCTTCCTGTTTTTTTCCCTCTCTCTGATGCCCCACTGACAGCTGCGGGCACATGGGAGGGTGATCCTGCTTCCTGGTTCCCTCCCAGCTGTCCTAACCACTGCTGGTGCATGGGAGGGTGCTGCTGAAATTTTAATAAATATCCATAAGTAAATAGCTCTATAATTTTTTGTACAGCTCTTTAAAATTTTTGTGTCACTGTTACACTTCATAAAACAGTGTGATAAAGTATTTTCTTTTATTGACAGTTGTCTTGAAAAATGTATGGACTGTTATAAAATCTTTTAAAATGTTTACTATAATTCTCCATGAAGCACTATTGGTTTGATAGTTTTGTGAGACTAGACTCTTGTTCAGTTTCCCCAAATTCTTTTGGGTGATTAGTCTCCTTAAACTTTGCAAAACAAACAACTTCATGACAGTCTATGATTTTAGAAGAATCTGCAGATATATTCATATGAAAATGAGACATGAAAGAACAAAATGACACAAGAGTTAGGTAAGAAAATAGAGAAGCATACAAGAAATTGGATGCTGAATGTTCATAAAATCTGAAATTTATTAAAATTTTGTTTATGCTGTGCGTTACATTTTGAGTACCTAATCTCATAATCCATAAATTACTGTAGAGGTACTATCATGCAATTACATAAGTATGCAAAATCTGTTCAGTAGAATTGCCTAACTAACCTTAAGTTTCTACAGCCAATAGAAGGCAGCACTGTCATGTGAACACAGTCATTGACTTAAGTAAAAGTGCACACCTTGTGGCTGCACTGTTTCTCCAGAGAAAGAGAAAAATCTCCACTAAGGATGAACCCCATCTGAAGATATTTTGACAACAAGCACTGAGGCACAAATACATAACAATATGTTGAAGGGAATTTCCAATAAATTAAGCAAAAGGATTGCATTGCTGTCAGATGAATCATAAAAGAAAAGAAAAATAATAAATTGTAGCTTGTGTTTTCAATAACAGATTTTGAAATTTTAAGGAGATATAAGTATACAAATACTGGGCAAAGTTTTCCAATTAAATGCTGTACATAAAATTTGTATGTTTAGAAAAGGGAAGCACTCATCATTAGGAATACTTTTAGATTCATTTATAATCTAATTTTTCTTTTACCTTATTTGAACTAAATTTGATATTTGCCTAGGTTTTCCATGTAGCCCAGTGGTTAGGAAAAGAAATATAATGAGTACAGGGAAGTTTATACAGACATTAGTTCAAAATATTTTAATCTACAATATGAATAAAGATATTGAATACATTTTACAAAATTTGCAAATAACATGAAATGGCTAAATTTAGTACTGCAATTTAAATGAATTTTAATATAACAGAGAAATCAGCTTACTAAGATGACTTGATACTAGATAATATTTACTATTATGTTTGTTCCAAAAGTTTGACGAAGGTGAAATTTTATTTAGCACCAGTTACTTAAAAATGAGGAGACATGACATCTAAAAAATAGTATCAGAAGACAATCTCAATTTTATGCAATATTTTGGTATTAGCACTAACCCACTTATCCTGTATTAAAACAGTGGTAGCTGTTAAATTTTAATGTTTTGCTGATACAGTTGTAGAATTTCAGATTACTGAAATGAGTTCAAAATAAAAGCCATTCTTATTGAAGAGCTACCCAGAAATGGAAGAAAATAAAGTTATTTTGGAGACTATGTATTTTCGACTATTACAGTGCTCAAAATGCAAAGTCTGGTGAGAATGTATCAAAATAAATGATACATGCATAACAGGGGTGTATAATTCATTATCTCGAATACTTTAGAAAAAGCCATTTATGTATATTATTATTATGTATATTATATTATTATTTAGATGATCAAACTGTATTATTTAGATATAATTTAGATGTTGTTATATTATTATATTATATTATTATTTAGATGATCAAACAAGCATAGTATAAGCCAGAGGTTTTCCAAATTTATGATTCAAGACCCATCAAATTTTATAAAAAATTTAAAGTACTTAAAATAAATTTTAAATGTATGTTGTAACTATTAATATTAACCATATAAAATTAAAACAAATATTTTTTAAAATATGTATTGATTTAGGGCTGGGGATTAGCTCAGCAGCATAAGCTGGCAAGTACAAAGAGCGTGAGTTCAATTCCATGTACCAAAAAACAAAACAAAATAAAAATACGTATTGATTTAAAGATACTAATAAGCAAATTTAACATAAGTAACATTTTATAAAAATAGCCATATTTTTCAAAAAAACTTGAGTAACAAAGCAGCAGTTTTGCAAATTGGTTTATGGCTGAACCATGAGAAGACAGTTGGGTTATTATATCTGCCTCCTTACTCAAGTCATTGTACATTATCCAAAATTATCATTTTAGTTGAAATATAATGAAGAAAATCTAGCTGCACAAAAATATGCAAACATAAAAAAGAAAAATATTTTAATACCTTTTCCATATAATTTTTAAATTTTTCTTTGATTCTGTACCAAAACTCAAACAAATGGAAGTTTATTAAAGGTTATTGTCAAGGTAATCTCATGATGGGAACCAAATTACTCCTTTGTACAACGATGTCCCTTCCAGAACCTCACAGAATGGGCCCTGAGGTAACATACAACCAGACCAGAGATTGACCAGAATTGCTTACCCTGCCAAATAGCCAACCCCCATACTTGCATTTGTTTTCCTTTTTTGAGCAACTCAATGTTTCTGTCATCTTGAAGACACATCTTAAAACTCTTTGTTCAAGGCAGAGGAGGAGCTGGGCAGATCTGGGGTGCCCTCACTGGCCTCTCTGCGTGTCTGGAGGACTCTGGATTTCTGCACCCAGACTGCTGGAGTTCCCTCAGGCTTCCAGGTGCAGTGAAGGAGAGAGGTGGGTTTAAGGCTTCCACATCAGCCTCCCCATTCCCGGCTTCATTTGGAGACCTGCTGAGCTCCCAATAGGTGGGCTGGCCCACACTACCAGCCTAGCCCAGCCTATTTAGCTGCCGCGCCTGGCCACAGGTCTGCAGAGGAGGAGCTGGGCAGATCTGGGGTGCCCTCACTGGCCTCTCTGCGTGTCTGGAGGACTCTGGATTTCTGCGCCCAGACTGCTGGAGTTCCCTCAGGCTTCCAGGTGCAGTGAAGGCGAGAGGTGGGTTTGAGGCTTCCACATCAGCCTCCCCATTCCAGGCTTCATTTGGAGACCTGCTGAGCTCCCGATAGGTGGGCTGGCCCACACAACCAGCCTAGCCCAGCCTGTTTAGCAGCCGCGCCTGGCCATAGGTCTGCAGAGGAGGAGCTGGGCAGATCTGGGGTGCCCTCACTGGCCTCTCTACATGTCTGGAGGACTCTGGATTTCTGCGCCCAGACTGCTGGAGTTCCCTCAGGCTTCCAGGTGCAGTGAAGGAGAGAGGTGGGTTTAAGGCTTCCACATCAGCCTCCCCATTCCCGGCTTCATTTGGAGACCTGCTGAGCTCCCGATAGGTGGGCTGGCCCACACTACCAGCCTAGCCCAGCCTGTTTAGCTGCCGCGCCTGGCCACAGGTCTGCAGAGGAGGAGCTGGGCAGATCTGGGGTGCCCTCACTGGCCTCTCTGCGTGTCTGGAGGACTCTGGATTTCTGCGCCCAGACTGCTGGAGTTCCCTCAGGCTTCCAGGTGCAGTGAAGGAGAGAGGTGGGTTTAAGGCTTCCACATCAGCCTCCCCATTCCCGGCTTCATTTGGAGACCTGCTGAGCTCCCGATAGGTGGGCTGGCCCACACTACCAGCCTAGCCCAGCCTGTTTAGCTGCCGCGCCTGGCCACAGGTCTTCAGAGGAGGAGCTGGGCAGATCTGGGGTGCCCTCACTGGCCTCTCTGCGTGTCTGGAGGACTGTGGATATCTCTGCAACCAGGGAGGGTCCACAGGTTCCTGAAGCACTGCGGCCTGTGGTGAGTACCCTAACCCGGCTGCGATTGAAGAACTGTGGAGCTTCCAAGGGGCAGGTGGGTGCACAGTGTCCCTGAGGCCCAGCTTGTCTGGAACTGCGGAGTTCTGAGCAGGCAGAGGAGGGCCACTGGTTCTGTAGGCCTAATGGCTTGGAGTAGCGCGGCGCCAGAGTCCCAGTAGCTCCAAACATAGAAGGGGATTTTCAACAGATCCTGAGGAAGCTTTCAAGTAACACTTGAAACACAGAAATATAGGAAAATGACAAAACGAAAGACCAAATTACAACCTCAAACCTCCAGCCCATCTCAAGAAACCCTAGGAGCGATGTATATAGAAGAAAATATATCCCATCCACCTCATATATTGGACACAATAGCCACTGAAATTGACAAGCAAATCCAGGAAGCTTTAAAGAAATTCAAACTCGAAATAATCTCCCAGATAAAAGAAGAAATGATAAAAGAAATGAAAGAGATTCTAAATATATCTAAAGAAAACACAGATAAAAAATTGGAGGAACTAAACAAAAAGATAGAATCCCTAGACGAGCAATATAAGAAACAAACAGAATGCATAATGCAGATGCATAGAGATATACAGGAAATAAAAAACTCCACTGAAAGTTGTAAAAACCGCCTTAATGAAAGTGAAGATAGAATTTCAGACCTTGAAGACAGGATTGCAGCTAGTGAACAGGAAAGGAAAGATCTTTTGAAAATAACAAGGAACCAGGAAACAACAATTCAACAACTGCAAGACAATGCAAAGAAGAATAACATAAGAATGATAGGGATTAATGAAAGAGAGGGAGACAACATGAAGGATGTCAGGAGGATATTTAGAGAAGTAATAGCTGAAAATTTCCCAAGCATGAGATCAGAAACTGACATCAGGATCAGTGAAGCATATAGAACTCCAAACAGTCATAACCAAAATAAAACTACACCCAGACATATAATAGTCACCATCCCAGAAATCCAACACAAGAATAGATTATTAAAAGCTGTCAGAGAGAAAAGACAGATCACTTATAAAGGAAAACCTATCAGAATCACAGCAGACTTCTCAGCACAAACGATAAAGTCAAGAAGAGCATGGAGTGAAGTATTCCAGATCCTAAAGCAAAATGATTTCCAACCAAGACTGATATATCCTGAAAAACTATCATTCAAAATAGATGGTGCAATACGATACTTCCATGACAAAGAACAGCTGAAGAACTTCATGAACACCAAACCAACCCTGCAAAAAATATTGAAAGACAGTTTAGATACACAAAGGAAAAAACCACTAAGCAAAGCAAATAATTAAACAGAACCGAAAGATAAAGATGCAACAGCAGAGAGATAACATTCCTACAATTAACCAGCATTTAACAGTAATAACCATTAATGTAAATGGTCTCAATGCACCAATCAAAAGAAACAGACTAGCAGAATGGATCAAGAAACAAAATCCAACCATATGCTGTTTACAGGAAACCCATCTAACCCAGAAAGATACTCACAGACTGAAAGTCAAAGGATGGAAAACAATTCTTCATGCAGCAGGAATCCAAAAAAAGGCAGGAGTAGCCATTCTGTTTGCAGACAACGTGAACTTTAAACCAACAATGACCATAAAGGACAAAGAAGGTCACTACATACTCGTAAGGGGAAAACTCCAAGAGGAAGAGATAACTATCTTAAATATATACGCACCAAACTCCAGAGCACCCAGTTATATAAAACAATTATTAACAGAAATGAAAACTCAAATTATCAGTAACACAATTGTAACAGGAGACCTTAATACACCACTGACACCAAGGGATAGATCAACCAGACAGAAAATGAGCAAAGAAATAACAGAACTGAATCACACCTGTGAACAAATGGGTTTGATAGACATATACAGAATGTTCCACCCAACAACATCAGAATACACATTCTTCTCAGCAGTACATGGATCATTTTCTAAAATAGACCATATATTAGCTCACAGAACATATTTAAGCAAATGCAAAAGAGTTGAAATCATCCCTTGCATATTATCGGATCATAGCGCTCTGAAATTAGAAATTAATGACAAAGGATACTGCAAAAATTCCGCAAACACATGGAAACTAAATAACACACTCTTGAGTAATCAGTCGGTCACAGAAGAAATTAAAGAAGAAATTAATCAATACCTAAAAGAAAGTGAAAATGCAGATACAACTTACCGGAATCTGTGGGATGCAATGAAAGCCGTTCTGAGAGGAAAATTTATTGCACTGAGTTCCCACATCAGGAAAACAGAACGAATACAAGTAAATAACTTGATGCTACACCTCAAACAGCTAGAAAAAGAAGAGCAAGTCAAGCCCAAAGCCAAAAGAAGAGAGGAAATTATAAGAATCAGAGCAGAAATCAATGCAATAGAGACTAAGAAAACAATCCAAAGAATCAACGAATCAAAGAGTTGGTTCTTTGAAAGAATAAATAAAATCGATAAGCCCCTAGCCAACCTTATTAAAAAAAGGAAAGAAAAAGCTCAAATTCATGCAATAAGAAATGAAAAAGGAGAAATCACTACAGACCCAATAGAAATACAGAGGATCATCAACACCTATTTCGAAAACCTCTACTCTCAAAAGTTTGATAACACAGAAGAAATAGACAGATTCTTAGAAGCATATGAAGTACCAAAGCTAGATCAAGAGGATATAAAACTGTTGAATAACCCAATCTCTGCCAATGAAATTGAGAATGTAATTGGGTCCTTGCCCACCAAGAAGAGCCCAGGCCCAGATGGATTCACTGCAGAATTCTACAAGAAATATAAAGAAGACCTAATGCCGACACTCCTCAAACTATTCAATGAAATTGAAAGGGAAGCAATCCTTCCTAAGTCATTCCTGGAAGCAAATATTACTCTAGTACCAAAACCTGAGAAAGACCCAACTATAAAAGAGAACTATAGACCGATCTCCCTAATGAACACAGATGCAAAAATCCTCAATAAAATATTGGCAAATAGGATCCAGCAAATCATCAAGAAGATTATACACCATGACCAGGTGGGATTCATCCCAGGAATGCAAGGATGGTTCAACATACGCAAATCAATAAATGTAATCCACCATATCAATAAAGCCAAAAATAAGAATCACATGATCATCTCTATAGATGCAGAAAAAGCCTTCGATAAGGTCCAACACTTATTCATGATAAGAACTTTACAGAAAATTGGAATAAATGGTCTTTACCTCAATATAATAAAGGCCATTTATGACAAACCAACAGCCAGCATCATACTAAATGGCCAAAAATTGAAAGCCTTTACTTTAAAATCGGGTACAAGACAAGGATGTCCTTTATCACCACTCCTATTTAATATAGTACTGGAAGTACTAGCCAGAGCAATTAGGCAAGAAAGAGAAATAAAAGGGGTAAAGATAGGAAAAGAAGAAGTTAAATTATCATTGTTTGCAGATGACATGATACTCTACATAGAAGACCCCCTAAACTCCATTGAAATACTCTTAGATACAATAAATAAATTCAGTAATGTGGCTGGATACAAAATCAATACTCAGAAATCAATAGCATTCCTATACACGAACAACAAAATTACAGAGAGGGAAATAAGAGAAACTGGACTATTCACATTAGCAAGCAAAAAAATGAAATATTTAGGAATTACTCTTACGAAAGAAGTGAAAGACTTATACAGTGAAAATTATAATACACTGAAAAAGGAAATTGAAGATGATCTCAGAAAATGGAAAGACATCCCTTGCTCATGGATAGGAAAAACAAACATTGTGAAAATGGCCATTCTCCCAAAACTGTTATACAGATTCAATGCAATCCCAATAGAAATACCATCAACATACCTTATAGATCTAGAGAAATCACTCCTAAATTTCATCTGGAACCAGAAGAGACCTAGAATCGCAAAGGCAATTCTAAGCAGCAAAGACAAAGCAGGAGGCATCACAATCCCTGACTTGAAGTTATACTACAAAGCAACAGTAGTAAAATCAACATGGTATTGGAATCAAAACAGAGCTGAAGATCAGTGGAATAGATTAGAAGATACAACCACAACTACGAACACACTCAACCACCTTATTTTTGATAAAGGAGCCAAGCAGGTTCACTGGAAGAACGACAGTCTCTTTAATAAATGGTGCTGGAAAAACTGGCTCTCCATTTGCCGAAAACTAAAGCTAGACCCATGTCTATCACCATGTACTAAATTAAAATGTAAATGGGTCAAAGATCTGAATATTAAAACAGAAACACTAAATCTATTGGAAGACAAAATAGGTAGAAACCTTGGAGACATAGGAGTAGGTAAAGAATTCATGAACAGGACTCAAACCGCACGGGAAATACTTCCCAGAATCAATAACTGGGACCACTTCTTATTAAAAAGTTTCTGCATGTCAAAAGAAATCTCCAGCATAGTGAAAAGAAAACCCACAAACTGGGAAAAGATTTTAGTGAACTCTCTCTCAGACAAGGGCCTCTTGTCTAAAACATACAAAGAATTAAAGAAACTCAGACCTCCGAAATTCAAAGATCCAATCCAAAAATGGGCATCTGAGATGAATATGCAATTCTCAGATGAAGAAATGCAAATGGCAAATAAATACATGAAAAAATGCTCATCATCATTGGTCATTAGAGAAATGCAAATTAAAACCACACTGAGATACCATCTCACTCCTGAAAGAATGGCCAGGATCAAGAAAACCGACAACAAATGCTGGAGAGGCTGTGGGGAAAAAGGAACTCTCCTGCACTGCTGGTGGGAGTGTAGACTGGTACAGCCTTTGTGGAGATCTGTCTGGAGATTTCTCAAAAAGTTGGGACTGGAAATCCCATTTATTCCAGCTATTCCACTTCTAGGCATATTCCCAGAAGAACTGAAAGCATCATACCACAGTGATATATGTGCACCTATGTTTATAGCAGCACAATTTGTAATCGCCAGATCTTGGAAACAACCCAAGTGCCCATCAACTGAGGAATGGATAAAAAAGTTGTGGTATTTCTATACAATGGAGTATTATTCAGCTATAAAGAAGGATCACATTGAGATATTTATCAATAAATGGGCACAGCTTGAGACCATACTCATAAGTGAAATAAATCAATCTCGCATGTGTGAATACCGAATAGTTTCCCTAATGTAAGTAATGATTCAAATATATAAAAATATGTGGTAATCATGATTCCCCATTAGGTGGCCTTGAAGCCTTATAAAGTTTTCACTCATTAATTAGAAAGGCTTTATTCTGGGCTTCTTGATATGAAAATATTTGAAGCTAGAGTATATGAAGTTTTACCCAAATATTTCAAGGAAAAAGACACTATGGTAACTACTATTAAGTCAGGTTATAAGGTGGTGAAGTACTAGGTTATTGAAACAGTCATGCTGTGACCTCTATTGTTATATTGTTATGTCCTGTTTTATCTCAATCTCCCCCTTATTGTTTCAAAAAAAAATTATTTAGTCATTTCTTATGTTTGTCTTAATTAAAGAAAAAATTCAAAAAATTAGGATATATAAATAGTAACTCTTTTCGATTTCCTATTAACTTGTTTTGAAGTCCTGTAGTACTCCCACGATCTTGTTTTGACTGATTAGACTCTGTTCCATTCTATATGATAGTATCAAGTTTGAAGACATAGGCAACTACTTTGAAGACAATAAGATTCACTAAGATACCCATTTTGGTTTGACTATTGTCTTCTTTGGAAGTCCTGTAATGTTTACAATGCCTAAGTTTTATTGGTCTTGTTCTCTACTGTTTTGTCCAACTTTATAATATCTAATAAGATAGACAATTCTTTTTAAGGAAACAAGGGACAACGTTGATAACCATTGTTGATAAACTTGTACTCTGTTCTACACCATGTGCTACGTCTATCCTTGGTATTGACTGACAGCTTTGTTTTGCCATATTTGACTGTATTCTTCCCCCCTCCCCAAAGAAAGTAATAAGCACTAAGGAGTAATAAAATCCAAGATGTGTAAATTTTGTTGTAAAAAAGAGAGGGAAAAAAAAAAAGAAAAGGAGCTCTAACGGATATAACAGCAAGTGTGTTTGGGGGTGTTAAATAGCTGACTTTATCAATGTTTTTGGAACATTGAACACAGCTGTTTGCAGTCTCCCTGTTTGAATGTCCACCTTGTGTTCTTTGATACTGTGATTTGAGGAACTATTTTCAAGAAAATAGTGTGTAATCTACTAGCAGGTAATTTCTTACTGTTATGGTTTTTTGTTTTGTTTTGTTTTGTTTTGTTTTGTAGTTCTGTATTGCATGTACCCTTACGCCGCTTTGGTTTGTTTTGTGTTTTTCTCTTTTTCCTCTTAAATAAAAAAAAAAAAAAAAAGGTTATTGTCAATATGTAATTTTAAAATAATGAATTTTGTTATAGTAAAATCTATTGATCTGTCTTTGAACTTTAAGTACACATCTAAATGTATATGCCTTGCATTCTTCATTTGGAAAATACTGATACACTAAGTTATGGTGATCTTTTTTATATTGATATAGTTCACTACAAATCACATTTATTAATATTACTACCCTTCTCTTCAGAAAAATCTGTAAGTACTGGGAAGCTCTAGAGTTAGCAGTAATTAGTAAAATATTTTAAAAATAGAACTTTACCTTCAAGTTCAAATTTTATTTTTGACAATAGATTTTGTCAGTAATTTTCCTTGAAGTTACAGTATCATTGTATTCCTTTCTCGAGAAAATGTCTACAAAACACTTGAATGTGAATAATACTTTGTATGACCATCAGTTTTTAGAAAATAGTCCTATTGCATTAAAAAATGGCCACTCTGCTCACACAATTTCTCCTGTTTAGGGCAGTTGTCATACTATAATATTTAGCAGAGCGGTGTTATATGTACTTTATATTTAGTCATGAAG
Organism: Cavia porcellus; assembly: GCF_034190915.1. Classification (NCBI taxonomy): domain Eukaryota; kingdom Metazoa; phylum Chordata; class Mammalia; order Rodentia; family Caviidae; genus Cavia; species Cavia porcellus. Next base: position 33,271,912 of record NW_026947497.1, read on the forward strand.
ATTAATAAAGGTTTATACTTGCAGATAGATTCTTTAAATTGTTTTTTAATATTTCATCAGATATAATCTTAAATAAATTACTTTTCTTCATCTTGAAAGTGAGTGGTAACAAAGAATATAATTACTAGGATACTATGATGCCACTGCCTCAATGCATGCTAAAGTGTTCACAGATTTTTCTATGCTTTTGCACCATTAATGCAAATTGTCACACATTACAAATCTAATTAGTGGCTTACTATTAGTCTGCAAGTAATTTGGATCTCATAAACCCCCAGAAAATCTCAGAGTACCCTGGAGTTCTGCAGAACACACTTTGATAACTTGGTGAAAGACTGGTTAAAGATGTTGGAGGATGTGTAACAGCTCTACTGAATGTGTAACAGCTCTGACTCTGTGACTGTGAACAAATACTTGACCTATCAGCCTCATTTTGCTTATCTGTAGAGTGGAGATAATAGGCCCAGCCCGTGTGAAAATTGGATCACATCAAGCATATAGTGAATGTAAAATACTAGGTGTTTATAAGAAATAGTCAATGTTTCTTCCCTTATAGTTCTAGGATTAATAAAACATGCTACCTGTTTATAATGGTAGGAATGCTATATGTACCTTCCTGAACATTAATTATCCTGCTCTATTATCTCTAAAGTATTTAATATGTTAAACTTTTCATTTCTATGTGAAACAGGAAAAGGTGACAGTTTACCTTAAAGGGGTTTTTCTAAAGAACTGGTACTACAAGGTTCCAATTAAATAATTCATGACATTTTAGAAATAAAGATTCTTGGAGAATTCAAGACTATATAAAAAAAGTATATTTTAAAATGTAGTTTTGCATTCAGTGGAATATTAAAATATTTTATATTCCATTCAATAATTTTGAATTACTGTTATTTGTGTTAGGAAGAGAGAAACCATCTCTACGTATTGAGAGTGGAACTATTTCCATATTCATCTTTAAAAAATTTGACTTACCACACATGAAAATGTTATTCAAGTAGATAATATATGAGAAAGTCCTTAAATGAGGCTGTTCGCCAAACCTCAAAACAGCACTAAAAAAATGCACATACCTGGAAAATAGCTGAAAGTACAGTACAAGATTGGGAGATGGATTCCCTGCATTTGAATCCCACCTTCTGCTGCGATTTTGGTGTGACACTTAACTTCTTAGTGACTAAGCTCCTCATCTGTGAAATAAGAGCCATCTGAGAAATTACCTTTCACGATTATTCACGTACAGACTAAATGTTTGCACAAGTCAAATGATTAGCCACTAGTATTTTATGATTTGATTAGATTAATAAAACCTTAAGTAAAAGGTAAGAAAGGAGAATGATGTTGTTTCACACTCTCAAAAGCCTAAAAGCCCATGTCACACTCATTGTGATGATTACATTAGACTTAAGAAGCTATATTAGTTTGCTCTGGATACAGGAAAAATGGGAATTTATTCCTTCACAATTCTGGAGGTAGGTGTCTGAGATGACAATGCACAGGGCTGATTGCTTCTGAGGACTAGGAAGGAGGGTCTGCTCCAGGCCTCTCCGTTGACTTGTAGGTAGCTGTCCTCTCCCTGCATCTTCACATTGTCTTCTGTCTGTACAAGACTGGGTCCAAATTTCTTCTTTTTAAAAGGAGACTCTGGAAATATGGGATAAAAGCTCACCATAATAACCTCACTTTAATACTATTGCCTCTTTATAGACCTTGTCTCTCCATAGTTTGGCTTCTAAAGGACTGGATGTCTGAACTTCACCATGAATATTTGAAGAGATAAATGTAGCCCTTAACAAAAAATGCCTGTATGATGAATATGATTTTAGAGAAAATGGGTTTCATTGCTCAGAAAGAATTTCCTTCAAATTTTTCTTATAAGTTTATTATTGTTTTAAAAATCATCAGAATAGGCGAGTCAGCACCATTCACAGACTATGGAGGAAGAGAAGCTGGCCTCAACCAGGAGGTGATCTCTGCCTGGAAACCAAATAATGTTCATTGTTTTGTTGGGTTGGGTTTTATTCTCTTTTTGTTTTGTTTGATTATATTAAATCTAATGGCAAGAGCAGCTATTTAAAAGACATACTATGGTAGCCATTTGGATTTACTATTGGCTTGTTATGAAGTCCTTTCTTGCATTCATTGTTTTATTTTTATTGTTTTTATTCTTTTCTATTTTGTGAGATTTTTCCTATGTTTGAAGGTATCAGCAGCTATTTTGAAGACAAAAAAAGCATTATGGTAACTATTGTTGATTTTATAAGGTTTTGAAGTCCTGTATCACTTTACTAGTTTATTTTAATTGGTTTCATTCTGATGTATTTTCCTTAATTTTATCCTCTTTAAAATAAAATAAACGAATAAATAATCACCAGAATACCAAGAGAGCTATGTATGTGATTCCTATTTTTAATAATCTAGATAATCCATTGGATTTTAGTTTCATAAGTTGTAAGAATATGTACTTTACTTTAGTATGGATTTTTACTCTCAGATTCATCACTTTAATCAATAAAGCTAACCTCCTTGAGGGAAGACATCATGTATCAATTATTTTGGTCCTATGGGGCCTGAATAAGGGAAGCGCAAGCTTTTGCTGAACAGAATTTAATCAAAAACCCCTTAAAGAGATTTGACAATTGTAGTCTTCACATCCTGCTTTAATTTGGAATAAACTAATTAAATATGTTACACTTGTAGTATTTAAATTTATGTATTTCCTCAGTACTTGACACAATACACTGTCTCAGTAACTAAAGTTTTCATACCTCTGTATCTTCTTTTTACTTAAATGGAAAGGTCTTTGTCTTCAAAAACCTTCTGTACCATTTCTCCTAGCTTCACCTTGTCATCTAACAAAACATCTTTTTATTACTCTATTGTGTGAAGGACATATGGACAGTGATTTACGTTTATTCACAACTTGACTATTAACCAAATAATTTTCTGAAAAGTTGAAACACTTATTTAATGGATGAGTTACCAAAGTCTACATCAGAAGTCTAAAAAACTATCCCACTTTTCTATGCCTTTTCAAAACTCAAGTTAAAACAGGGAGGAAGAGAAGAAGAGAGTTCATGACTGCAGGGAGCTGCAGGACTCTCATGCCCACCCTGGTGGGGACGTGTCTACTAGATATAAAGAGTTCTGACAATGAGACCTGAACAGCATTTCAGTTAAGGTAATCCTCAGGCATAGAGGCTCTAGGTATAGAGACCACCTTGGACTGTGTGAAGAGCTTTTGATAAGTTAAATGTGGTGGATGAGGGAAAGAGAAGAAATGACTTTATAAAGAGCTAGACAGAAGTTAGGTAGAAAACACTGTGAGAGGAGGGACTGGTGGACTGGGAAATCATGTCAGTTATAGGCATTAATTTGGGGAACTATGCAGGCAGTTGTACATATGAAATAAATATATGTCAAACATAAATTAGCCATCCCCAGTGTGGAGATGATATTTAAAGTTGCAGGACTGTATGAGATGATAAAGTTACATAGAGAGAATGGAAGTAATCTGCAGAATGAGCCCTGGTTGGCCCAGTGTTAAGAGGAATGAAGAACATGCATAGAAGATGATACAGTTGCTATCTTAATTACTTTTCTCACTCACTGTTGAAGTAAAATACATGATGCCTAAAGTTAGGGAAGGGAAGGTTTATTTCTTACAGGTTGGAGATTTCAATCCATACTCAGTTGGCTCCAAGGCAAAATGACATGGCTGAGGGGCAGCAGTTCATGGCAACCTCAAACAGCAAAAGAGAGAGACACACCTTCCTCCCTATGGTTACACTCTATGCTGGCTCCACCCCGGGCAGGTGTAGCGCTCACAGCACCAATCCCAGTGCCAGACAATAAACCAATCACGAATGCTCGGTTCAGCAGCATCCATGTTTGCAAGAGAGTTGGGGGTGGGAATGACATAAACCATAAGAGTAGCCGAGAGTGTGCATCTCTAAAGAGTAAACAGGAAGAGAAAGTGATGACACTTACAAAACAAATATTTTATTTCATTCTTCCCATCCCATGGTTCTTTCAAAAAACAACTCAGTAATGTTAGCTATTACCTAGATTTCTACTCTTAATTTTCCATCCACTGGTTTCCAATCAATATCTTCTTAATCAAGTTGTAAATCTTAATGAACATTTTTTTTATTTCTGAATCTTATAGTTAGCTCTTTTCATATATTCTTATAGTTAATTGTTTTTTACTTTGTTTTTATCTTTTATTTTATACATTTTAAATAGTTTATAACACATCTTTACATAAAGCTTACCAGTTTATTTTACTACCTAAACTTTAGAGGTTCCATTCATTTTGCTTATTATGACAATCAGTCTGGCTGATAAAGGACTTTTTTCTTTTAGTGGTTTGTAATTTTGGATTGTTAAGTCTCCTTCTCAGAATTTTATTGTAGAAGTAGTGTGGCTAAAGAAACATTGCATCTGCTTCTTCCAAGTGTCTTACATATGTGACTGCCTTTAAGTTTATAGTTAAATTCTTCGTGAAAGGTTTCCAGAACCATGCAGTTAAAGTAAGCTGAGCCAAGTACTGCTGAATGGAGGCCTATTGTTTAGAATTCTCAAAATGCTTTTCCACCTCTGAGATCCATGAAGACATACTGGATTCGTCATCATCTTTGTGTCCAGCAAGCAGACCTCCCCTCGTCACCCATTTCCCATTAATATAGTCTTCTTTGAGGGCTCAGTTCTAAATGGGAGACCTAACACGAAGTCCTTCCTCAGGTTACAATGATTACTGAAATCTCCATGGAGCCTCACAACTACAACTTAAGTTCTAGTTTTGATTCTGTTGCCTAAGAATTTCCTCTTCTTCCTTGTGAGGAGTGTTCTTAAACTTTATTCCACATTTCTAGGTAGTCAGTATGTTTTTAGAGGCTCTGGTCAGGAGATGGAGCTACATAATTTATTTTACCACATTATACAAGAAATACTCTAAATATATTTCCAAGCCTGGGATCCTATGTCAAGACTAAGTAGAAAAATGTGTCATAGCTGTATTGACGACATACATAAATGCATATCATTCAATTTCACATAGTGGGAGACTAATTTATGATTTTATTTTTGGGTATAGATTTCTTATTTTTCTATCTTTGAAAATAGGCATTCCTGAACCCTAGTGCATTCCTTTTCTGATGCTTACAGGACATAGGATAGATGAAATAAAAGCAATATATTGTCATCAAATATTGGGGAGCCAGCCAAGAGCCCCAATTGCCTGTGTTAAGCATATGTCAAGAGGATAAAATAAAAAACAGAGACAAATTTTGTGATATATGATGAGCAACTGGGAAGTCAGATTCTCCCTATGGACCAACGGAGCCATATTCCAAGGCAGCCACTATTTATTTGGTGTACAGTGATAGGCAGGGCTAGTGAAAGATTCAAAGTTAGAGGAAGATGCAAAGGTCTCTGACTCGATGGACAAGTATAATCTTGGGATGACTCAAGTGTGCAAAGATGGTCCTATACTAAGAAGGGCCTCACCCTGGAGTATTTTTGTTTTGTTTTGTTTAAACGTAACAGTCTCAGTTTCAGTTTTAGTTGATGGGAGAGGATGGTTCATCCCTAAAGAATTAATGAGAAATCTCAAATAGATGGTACCCATAACCCTAACCTCCATTTTGTCCCTTAGGGAAGGATGTAAAATTAGCCATTGTGAATTTGTGATCCCCAGCAATCAAACAACTGAAGTAGTCTAGCAGTGTTGATTTCAAGATCATAGTCCTGATCCTGTTCCAGGGGGTCTAAAGTAGTTTGTCACATGTCACAACTCTCAAAAACGTTCTACAGTTTTTCAAATTTGATTAAGCTCAGAAGATGAAAGAGCTAAGAAAAATATAATCTAATTTTGCTTTATCAATCATTTTTAGAACTCTGTTTTTATATCAGATTTTCAATTCAAATATCAAAGATAATTTCATCAAGAAATTGTCTTCGACTTAGCTTTAAGAAGACCCATGTAATTTGCTACGCTGTTTGCCTGTTTAGGAAACCAAAAATGTGTGAGCAGAACAATACACAAATTGCTACATCACTGTTAGCATCATTTTAACATGGTTAATGTCCCAGCCAAATAAACAGAGGAATCAGGACAAGAATGTAATTTTCTCTGCTCTAAACGGAGCCTTTGTTTTAAGCTTCTATATTGCACTTGGTAAGACAATATATTTAGCTCTATCCTGTAACTGCAACTCCAGATTTATCAATGTAATTTAAATTATTGTATAGGCAAATGTGTTTTAAAAACAGCATTTTGAATCTATGCAGCACTAAATCATTGTTGCAGTTTTTTACAATATTTACATTTGTTGAAACCATTAGACCATAAGTTTATAGATGAAGACCAAATGTTTATAAATGAAGTGTTAAGAAACTAACGGAAAGAGAGGCATGTTCAAAGTTTTAGACACAACCAAATTATTTTTAGATCAGGAATAGAAAAAACACAACCTGTGATAACCTAAGTAAATTTGAATCCTGGTATGTTGTTTCACACTTATTAATTTTGATATCTAATTAGGAAAAATATATTGTAACTATGGGTCAGTTTTTGACAAAATATTTGTTTAATTTAAAATTGATTCTAAACATTCCTACATAATTCCAAAGTCATTTATATTTATTATTCTCATGTTGCTAACAGTGACTCCCACTAGTTCAGTGAATTTAATCATTATAATGGCTACAAATAAATGCCCTGTGTCACTTGGCACCCAGTGACAGCAGGAAAATAGCAGTCATACATACTTAGTTTCTAGACTAAAGACCATGTCACTGGGTCACATGATTTTGTAAAGGGGCATACTATGTGTTCCATACCTTTTAATGCCATATGTTTTCCACGTATATAATTTTATAATACATTCAATACTTTGCTCAGGATGTATCTTTTGATAATAAAAAGAAATCTCTAACTTAAAATAGATTTTAAATTGACAATAAAAATATTACTTTATCAAAATTTAATGAACAGCATTTTTCAAGGATTAGCACTTATATGTATCCAGAGGAGTAGAGTTTTATAATATGTACAAATATTAATTTTCCTATTTATGTTTTGTTCTCATTTCTCTATAAAACATATTTCTTCTTGCATAAAACACAAAGAAACTAACCTAAAATGAATGGAAACTGTGTTTGATAAAATGCTTTGATTTTCTGGTTAGGAAATATTTGTTTGCATTTATAGCTATTAGAGATTCTCTGTTTATCCATTATTTTTTCAAACATTCTTTGAAAATGAGCAATGCTATTTTTTCCCTCCATATTACTTTTCAATATTGTCAGAAACTTTTCTATAATGGAAAAATTACTTCAGTCAAATGCATTTACTGCATCTTGTGTATAGTTTAATGAACAATTTCAAAGGCCAGCTCAACAATAATTCTGCTCTCCTCATTATTACTGGTATATAACCACATCATTGTAGGCATAATTTTTCTTCACTATCTTCAAAAAAATATTCCATTTTTCTTTCAGTTAAGCTATATGCACGGCTGCAGTGCACTCCAATCCAAGAAACCAGTCAGTACCCAGCGGAGACAGTATTTCATCCATGCAGTAAATGTTATATGCTGTAGCATCTGAGGGCAGGAATTCCATGAACACTAAAATAACAGTCATGAATCATTTTAGCCTGTTGATCTCAAATTCAACAGTATATAAAACATCTTTTTTTTAAATAAAATACAAAGTTTAAACTGACCTTTAATTCGCATCATGAAACACGGCAAGGTCAGCTTCTGCTGTGTCAATTGTGAATGCTGTAGGTCTTCACAGCTGTGGAAAGCACTTGTTGAATCAGACACTATTAGTTTGTGGAGTCTAATTCCAGGTCCAAGCTCCAAGTCCACTCTGATCTTTCAAGCTTGATCAGAGGCAATTACACAAACTTTTCCTGACAGGGCCTTGGAGAAAGCTGCCATCCCCATACCACATGGGTACACCGTCAGTGCACTACTGTTTTCTGGAGGGAGCTGCTGTTCAAAGTTCAAGGTCTTGGAGGCCAAGCCAGCATGCCTGTCTAGCCTTAGGCAGATGTCTGCACAGGAAAGGTTCTAAGAGGGAGATTCAGCTGAGGAGCTATGTAGGCTCCTCTGCCCAGGCCTTCTTAGTGCAGGACCCTGACTGTGACTCTTTTCTAGACCCTGACTCAGTGCCTTCTAGTTTTCCTCTTCCCCTTTCTCCTTTCTTACTCCTTTAAGTTACTCTCTGTAAGCAACAGACTTTTGTTTGAGGCTCCCGGTCAACTCGATGATTCCCTCTGGCCACACAGCAGGCCAGCAGACCTTCATCTGCTGCTGCTCCTGTGGAAATGGGTCATCAGAGAGCTGGTCACTGTTTTGCCCCCTTACCTCACTTTTACAGCAGAAGAATAAAGGCTTTTGTTGTTTTTGGTGTGAATCATTGTACTTTTTGAGCACCTTGACTCACTATCAATTTGGTTGTTGCCTTTGAATAGTTTTTAATAAAGCTAATGACAAAGTTCAATAGGTATTTTTAATACTGCAAATTTGGTAAAAGAGAAGATTCTGTCTCGATTCTCAGAATGTGTGAGTGTATATCCATATGTGTAGACAAAGCAAAGAGGAATGGTCTACCTGAAAATGAGGTCACACAAAATCAACAATTAAGGTAACCATAGCTATGATGTCACATTAATACTAATAAAACAGTATTTCCTGTGCTGAAAATTAGTGAGTTTTGTTTTCCATTACTGGCTGATTAAAATTTATGTTTTATGTAATAAAAATGTCAGATTCACACTCTAGCAATTAATACAATGTAAATGTTGAATTTTCCTTCTTGACATGTTAGCATTCAACCTAATCTCTCATGAGAAAGGAGTTGTTATTATTCCAGCTACATCAGTGGAGACCAATATTATGAGCAGAAAAATAAAGTTTCATTGTTTAACAGATGCTTAATTAGGGAGCTGAGCCCTCGAATCAAGTGAGGCATGGAAATGGGTAATACAACATTCACATGCGGAGCACGTTATTTATCAATAAGGTGATAAATGCTTCTATGAAGGGAAATGCCAAAGCTCAGTTGAATTTGGGGCTGTTAATTATTTTTTCTTGTTTAATAATTTCAATGTCAGGACAGATCAACTTTACCATTATAGCTTCTGTGAAGTTAAACTGTTGATTATGTTTCCCAGTGGGAGAAAAAAATACACCTTAATGACCATAAAACTTGAGTCTTGTAAAGTTTTATTTTCAGAAACACACCATGAATGTTGTTTAGTTTAATGTGGAATATGTGAAATACTGATGAAATAAAGCAAGCTTTCAGGCACTGCTAAAATCCACAGATGAGCTAAATTAAAAAGATAGCATTGGTAGAAATGAAATGTCGGTGAAAAACAGCTGCTTTATATAATACATGTCTAATAAATAATGGATCACTATTCTTTTTCAAGTTTGCTTTCAAAAAGGAAAAGTTTTTAAGCTCTTTAGATTTTTACCGTATGTATAGCTGGGCTGAATATTTTAACACTACTTGTGACTTTTGAACAAATAGAACCATACACTTCAATTACTAAATTACAATTATTGTACATAAAATGTGCATCTATGATTGAGCACAAGATGCTTTTCAAGTAATTCCTCTGCCATTTTGTCCTATGGTAAGTGAAGTTTAATCAGACTTTAAAAGGAAGGCAGGGATTCATAATTACAACAGGCATAATGACATAAAGCAACTTTGGAAAGTAGCGCTATGTACATCAAACTTGATCATTTTCTTAATAAGGATTCTGCAGAAGCAAACTGAAGTAAATAAGCGCACAAATCTCTGGAAATTCAAATTACTTTACTTATGATCTCTACATCTATCAATTTATCCTGTTCATCTTCCTATTTTGCCTTCCTTAGCTCTTTGTATTTTTGTCTCTTCCTGAATAGCTTTATTCCTTTCTTTCAAATGTAAATTAATCTGTTCTTGGGTTTCCTTCATTTGTGTTTATGTGCATCTTAACAAAAATAGCCCTAGCCCTTAGAGTCAGAAGTTTAAGGAAAAACGATATCACCTATCTCTCTAGCGCTATATTCTAGGAATATGCTTAGTTAGTGGTAAAGACAGCTTAAAATACAGTATTTGTTTTGACATCTCAGTTTCAGGAAACCAGCTGAACTACTGAAATTATATGTATCAAATTAAATGTCTAGAGGAACAATAAACAGTATTTCATTAAATATTAGTGTCTGTATTTGAGTGTAACCCACAGTTTACGATAAGCTTCATGACATGGTAGTTATTTTAGTTACTAACAGTCAAAGAAATTTAACCTTATGTTCACTTTTCCCGTCCCAGCTCCTCCATCTCTGGAAACCACTGTCCAGATTTATGCAGGCTGATGTGCTCTTTCCTATGCTTCCCATTAAAGCACTGTCAAGCAGAGGGATTTGATGCCTGGACTGGGCATGCAAAAATTCTTTCCTATTATAAAATGATGTAGTGAAACATGAGGAAAATTGGACAGAAATGACAGCTTTCTCAGTTCAGCTGCCCATTGACAGACACATCTATTGATGGTTGGTCTCTTTGGCTATTCTTTGTGGCCACTGGTGACCTCCGTGTGCCAAGTAAAAAAATTCTATCTCTATATTAAAGCTTTCTGTGTCTCTTTTTGAAGACTTTGAGGTGGTTCTCAGAAGCAGGAGTTCACTTCTCCAACAACCGTAGTAGTGCTTGACTGTGGTCAGACCTGGATCTGGGTTGTCCCTCTCAGGAGGTTTTGGAGGTTGTCAGGTCCCAGTTATTGGAAGCACTTTTTGGAAGTGAGGTACATCAAGTCTCTTTGTCCTTAGGGATCAGCCCTTGATGTCAATTCAAACACATTTTCAAAGTCCCACTGTCTTGTTTTGTAATATACTACTTTAAAAATACTCTGATATGAATGAGATCCATAGGCTGCTGGGAGTTTTTAAAGACATCTAGTGCTGTGGCATTAGAAGATAAGTGGGCAGTGCTAAATAAAGAAGCATAAGTGCTACCAGGGCGCTTCTACAGTCCATATAATTTTTAGGACATGCTCAAAAGAAAAAGAAACCTCAGAAATCTGAGAAGACAATGAAGTCGAAGAATTACATCTGTTAGGAAAATGTGTGTGTGTGTGTGTGTGTGTGTGTGTGTGTGTGTGTGTGTAGAAAAAGAGAGAAAAGAAAGGAGGGGGAGAGAGAGAGGGATCAAAGTAACAGTGTTCATTACCAATTGTGCAGTTACCTTGACAATCAGTATTTAAAAAACTCAATAGAGTATGTTTCAAAGTCAAATGACAGTGGAGTTTTCACCAAATCATAATGTAAATTGAAGACAAGGCATATCAATTTCTAAGATGCGTTACTGAGACAAAACACTTCAAAGAAACTAGAACGGAAGGAATGAATTTCAAGATGGATATATTTCTTTTTCAATATACTTGAATGAAAAATAAAAGATGTGATGACAGTTAATCTTCTTCTATCATGGAAATCCTCATGGTGATAGGAATGAAGTATTCTAAATTTTGATAAAGTATTGTATGCATGTGGGTTTTTTTGTTGTTTTTGTGCTTTCTTTTACCTGATATAAAAAGAAACTGCCTTTCCCTTGTTTGTACCTGACTTGTCATGAAAACTAGAATAAAAATAATGAATCACAAAGGAATAGTAGGTATCTACCCAACCAAAACCTGTGGCTTATGAAAAGTAGTTTTGATAGTTAGCCAATGGCAAACCTGATGAAGAAAAATAACTAAATGACACTTTTTTTTTAAAATGTGGTAATAATAGCAATAAACTAGATATTTAAATAATTCTAAAGAAAATCTCCAGACAAGTAAGGCCTATAGAGTTAACACGTATATTAGGTGGTTTTCTAGAAAAGATGGAAACCATACAAGAGAAACTTAAAAAGAAATTGACAGAATGAACTAATAAGCATTGCATAGGTTGTAAAAATAAAACTATCACCAGAGACACCAGGCATGAGTAGTTTGGTAGGAGAGCATACACATTAGAGAGTTAACAAATGCAAAATAAACAAAGAAAAGAAAACCCACAGGGAAAGAAGCCAGATAAGACTTAAGACACAGAAAAACAATATAAACAGGGCGCCCTATGTGGATGAGCAGTCAAACAGCATTTATAAAGTCATTTAAAGGAGAATAATTCATATGAGCTCATTAAAAACATGACTCCACCTAGGGAATATAAAGAGGAAGGAAATGAACATGAAGAACTCAGACACCAGGGTAATGCAGAGACAAACATTGGAAAAGAGTCAGCAGTGGGAAACAGACCCGACAGGGACTGAGATGTTGGCTTGAAATAGATACAGTTACAAAAATCTATAGAAAAATGTTGGAACATTTACTCTGCTGTACTTGGACATTGCTTATTAATATTTTACATAAAATTTGATCTGTATCATTTTCATCAGCATAGAAACAACAAATACAATAAAATTCAGTGTAAGTACACTAGCAAAACAGTCAAACTATAGAAATTCTTTCCAAATGTAGGGCAAGAAAAGATACAGTAGGCAAGAACCAAGAAGATATAAACACTAACGGGATATTAACTTCCTTGACTATTTTAAAATAAAAAGTAAAATCTCCCAAACAAGCAAGTCAGTATATATAACAAGACTGTCAATCTAGGCACAGAGACAATGTTACTACAACTATAAATACACATAGAAATACTATATAAAGGATTTTAAAGATAAAATTGAACACAGAAAATAGATAACTTGGCTAAATACATGTATGAGAAAAAAAATTTGAGAGTTTAAATATATTTGCAAAAGGTTAGGAAGCCTTACACTAATTAGGAAAAATGTTTTCTACTTTTTCCTTGGAAGGCTGGTCCTTTCCTCCATGCTCCCTGTAAATTTCTGTTAATAGGAAATCTCCTCTCTATATTACTTCACTGCATTTTCATTCTTCCTCAGAAGTCTTAACATTTGTGCTCCATCTTGTGGATTAAGCCTTAAATCATAACTATGTAACTGATAGGAGACTCCTCTATACCCTGCATTAACTTGAATTTGGGATGCTCAACTGTTGATCAAGTCTAATTTTGATAGCTACCTGCTTTTATAGAACTGATTCATTACTTCAATGAAGAGAAATCCAGAAACCAACGTAGTCAGCCCACCTCACACTGTACACCCTCGTAGATTTTTATGTGAGTTATTGTTTGACATTTTTAAAGTTATGAATCTGTTCTACAAACTAAGAACTCTTTCCTATGCATTAAATACTTCTCCTATATAAATAATTAAATTCTATCAGTTATATTTGTGACTCCTCAGAAGAGCCTTAATAATAACATTCAGTACATAAGACAATTACAGCTGCATTTTACAATGTAAGAAACATGAATTTATCATACAATGCAGGTGTGGTTTTTCCTGAGTCACTTTCCTCATAACTTTCCCATTATTGTAGCCAATAAAACATAAGAGAGATATAGTAATAGATCAAAATTATGAGGATTTTTTTCAAATAGGTCACCATCTGATGTAGCGAAAAATATTCTTAGACTACAGAGTTTTCTATAAAATAGATCAAATTAATACTGAAAAAGGCTTACATCTTGTTCTTCAGGACCATGTTTCTAATGGTTATCAAGCTGAGACAGATGGCTCTTCATTGCTCTTTGGAAAGGATCATCTTTTGGATCTGAAGTCTACAACAGATGCTTCAGGAGCTTTCTTATTAGAAATAAAAAGGAGAGTGTTCAGGAAAGGCCAATTATCTTATTAAACAAATATTAAGCCATATGAAACAGATGTGATATTAAATATTTAGGTGGATATTTATTAGACATCTTGAAAAAGATGCATGTTAAAACCACTTTCACATGCCTTACCTAGCAGATGAAAATATTCCATAAATGTTAAGTAACAACAACAAATCTTCACTGGCTTTCCTTTTGTATTTTGTGAGATCATAATGACTAATATACATACTCTATTGTGATATCCATATGATAAAATCATTAGAGTTATTCCGATAAAAGTATATGTTAAAAGCAAATTATACAAAACTATCTAAAACTTAATAGTGCTCAAGCTTGTCAAACCTTCATGCTAAATTTGAGTGCCGGGTGGATTTCCCGAGGCTTCTTAAATACTTACTATTTTTTCAGACTGTACTCAAAGAGATTTAAAAAGTGACCCATTTCACTTCCAGCTGCAAAACATCTATATACCTGCCCATGCACACATGAAATGTATCGTGTCAGGAAGTGATAACCTTCATCTGGGCTATCCTCACCTATAATCCTTAACCTTCAGTGGCAATCTAACTATAGAAGCCAATTTCATTTCTAAATAATGAGTGTGAATCAGGTCACTAGTCAAATTTTACAAATCAGGTCAATTGTAAAATTTTAAAGGACAAGAATGAAATGTCACATGTAATCTGTGCTGGCAGGTATGAGCCTATAGTCTGTATTTCCATAACTGGCCACCTAATGCTGTGTGGCACGCTGATCCCATTCATCACACTTTTTGACAGGGAGTTGACATCGCTTTCTATGGTGTTCTTGGTTTTATTGTGGTTATCCTTATGTTGGAGCCTTTTAAAATTGTATCCTAAATATCACAATCTCCCAGTAAATTATTTCTTAAAACTGATTTGTCTCCATCAGATCACCTGCTGTCTTAAGGATCTCTGTGTATTCTGAATGGCTGTTCTAGCTACTCTCATCTGGCCATTAGTTTTCTAGCATTCATTGTTATTCAGCACTCATATATAAGTGAAGGCAAGGCTTCATTTGCTCAAGACATTTTTATATTTAAAGGGTCTTCCTATCCATAGTTATATAAGTTATTATTTGTAGGTATTTTTCACATTCAAAAAGCCACACTTTCACTTCACAGGGATGAAAGTGCCAGAGACATAACCTTTATATCCAACAAAATTTTTAACTTTTTCAGAAACAATGAAGCTTAAGAACCTCATTAATAGAAATGGGGAAAAGATGAGCTAAATAAACAGCTTCTTGGGAGAAATTTGGGGCGAGTCTACCAGCTCATATTTGCTAGAGATATGAAAGTAAAATTTAAATATTTCTGATTTTGTCTAATGTTTTAAAAAATTAAAACATTTTTTAGTCTAGATTTCAAATAAATGTGCAGCATTGATAAGGATGATACAGAGAATACATCAGGCCACCTATTTGGACTATTTTTATTAATCCTGAGAATTTGATTAAGAAGTTATCTGTATAGATTGACATTGATCCCAAATGGCTATAGTAGCTTCAAGCATTGTTGCCCTATCTTGCAGCAATTTAGATGAATAATAGGTTCCTAGTATAAGACTATGTAAAGAAAATTAATGAAAGCTACTTCACAATTACAGCAGTCTATTTATTACTCTTATGTGTTGGTGTTTTGAAATGTTTCTTGCACTAAAATAGCAATTATAATTTTATAAAAGTTTTCCCTTCTAGTGTTAGAGCCTAGATTGTTGAAATACTTTCCTTCTCATTTCCTAAGTGAGATGCACGTATTTAAAAATACAGAATTGTTTATATTGACAAAATGTATGCTCACAAGATTAGCAATTCAAATCAAAATTCACAGTACCATTAAAGAGTTTAGGAAATACACATACATGGATGAAGTCTGGTATTTGATTGGAGAAAGTCTCTTTATAAGGAAGAAGGTAAGTAGGCTATTGAATCCCTTTTTAAATTGGATAGAATAAGTGCAAACCTAGTGGATGTATACCACATGTGTGCTTTCTGATACATACCACTGGCCTTTTAGTACCGGCCTTTACATGTTATTTGCTTTTCAGTCATGCATCAAGAAAGTATTTATGTAGTATAAAAAAATCATTGAAATTGAAGCTCAACTTACGTTTATTGCAATGAATTTAACATGCAGTCTGTAGTATTTGAATTTCACAATAGTAACACAGTATTCTAGTAGAATATGTTCTAATACCTAGCAACCTACTGATACCTCTGTATCTAACTTTCACGATCACATATGTATGTGTATATATGTGTACAAATATGCCTACAGAAAGTAATTTTTCTAGTCTAGAGATTTCTAACATAAAAGCTGTATGAACTCATTAATTTTTGTTGCTTCTATTTCTTCATCCATAAAATAGACATAATAATGATGCTATATTTCTATGGTTGCTATGTGAAAGAAGGAGTTAATATACAAAAAAAAATTCTCTATCTATTTGCAATAAATTGTGGTTATTATTTTGACTACTACTTTTTTTGTTTGTTTGTTTTTTGCACCACTGATCGAATTCAAGACCTTGCACTTATCAGTAAGCATTTGAGACACTGAGCTAAATCCCCAGCTCCAAGTTTACTACTTTGTTAAAGCTCTTTGCTTGAAATATTCCCTGAACTTCTATACTAAGAAATCTAGTGCAGCAAATTGATTGAATGGGTATGTGGTTTCTGATGCTGGATTTCTCTTCTCTTTAGGATGTGAACAACATCTCTCTGCTCTTTTTAAGATATAAAAAATATAAGAAATAACCAGAAAAAAATTCTAAGGATTATTTAACTAGGTGAAGGTTTTGAAGGTAATGAATAAATATCACATTATCTTTATGTCCCAATACTTAGAATATTACTTGAACATTAGGTTTTGCTTGCAAAAGGCCTGCCAAGTGGTAATCATGCTATGGAAATTTATGTAACAGAAAAGATTCCTGGGTAAGTGAGGAGGAAAGGGCTCATAGTATTAATCTCAGAAGCACCACAGACTGATACAAGACAGGGTGGTCCCAAAGTAAAACCAGGTCCAATATAAAGATAACGGCCACTGTGACCCATACTGGCCTGCTTATTGTCATACCAAGAAGCAGGGAACTGTCTCAACTCGTCTGCTAGTCCTGTAGCTAAACTGAGGTATATAGCTGGCTGCTGTACACCTTGGAACTGTGTCAGATTTGAAATGAAATTGAGTACACAAGAAGACAGGGAAAAGGAAAAAGAAATAAACAGAAAAAAACAACAGTCTTTCTGAGGCACATATATTAAAACTAAATTTACTAGACATAAAAGCAAATAAGAAACACAATTTCATGTTTCCATCATCGAGTATTGGCTTGAATCACCCTGTGTGGAAAATACTGTGTGGTTCAGTTGGCTTTGTGTTTTATAAACAGTGTAGTTGCTTTAGGTAACTGTGTTGAGTTGAACAATTCTCTGAAAGCAAAAAACGAAGTAATTATTGAGCAGTTGACGTATCTCAGACACCAAGTTGAGTGACTTCTTTTTATAAAATTCCATTTAGTCAAAGTTACTTTCTACAAGTTAACATTTGTGAGTTTTATCTTATTAGTAATAGATTATAACTATGTTAATTTTTAATGAATGTAAAAATACAACTTTAGACTTTAAGAAGTGATGAACAAAGGGAAATAAGAGTTGGTGAGCCCCGTGTCTACAAACTATAAGGATTAGCTAAATCTTTGGGGTCCTTATTTGACAAGAATTGAGGGTCACTAAAACCAAAGATGGAAGCTCTCAATGTCACTTTGCCATTGTTATGCCTAGAAGCAGACATTTTAAATGAGAGACAATTAACAAGACGGGAATATTGCATTTCTTGTCATCTTCTCAAGTGCATGTATGTATAGGCATTTCCCTCTAAAATTTTACTAAAAAGTCATGCATAGTCAGTGTGAAAATACCAATAACAACAATACAATCATGTTTCAAATGAACTTAAGCTTTGTCATCTTTAATCACGTTCTGCAGCACTGTCTTGCCAGCTAAATGTGGTGTAGGAAACATGTCATCTCTGAAAAACTCGGTACATTTGCTCACTTGTGAGCTAACATTTAATTTGCAAAAGAAAATCCTGAGGCTGGTTATTTTGTGCTTTTATCTTATAGGTAACTTGATTTTTCTGCCTGAAGACCATAGAACTTTTTCATGATCCTTCAAATTCAGTGTTACTGAACAGTGGATCACTGTTATTATTTTATATTGACTTTTTTGGGGACACAGTTCAGATTTTTAGTTACAAGACCAACTTCTCATTTCAAGAAGTATCTTCTCCATTTTAATTGTTTTCTTTTTTCTAGAAATTCAGTAACATTCATGTTTGACTCAATCTTCTCATGTCCATCATCTTATTAATCACATTTATCAATGTTAGCTGTTTTGTGTTATATATATTTCTTATTTTTGTCCTTATTCTTGTCTCTATTTTGAGTGGTATGAATTCTATCTCTTTCTGGCTCCAATACAGTTTTCACTCCTACATTTTTCTGAGCTTTGCTGTTTAGGTTTTATGTCCTACTATATCTTTCTTTTTTAATTGCTGCTGTAATCTCCTTTATCTTTTCTTTAAATTTATTTTACCATTAGAAGACCTTTCTCTTTGGTTCATAAAAGAATGTGAAGATACATTTGCAACAGGATTTTAGGTCACCTGAGCATAATTCTTTTTCCTGTGTGTCACCCTTCTGAATTTTGAGTGTTATGGCTATTATCTTTTTCCTTTGAGTATCATGTTTATCTGTGCATGTGCTTGATGCTAGAATTCTTGCTTCCAATTCATTTTTAAACAGAGTAATTTTATCCTATCTTACTGTTTGCTCAGCAGTAGTAATGTAAGGGGGATGGGTATTGAGCTGTGTCACAACTTCAGCACAGAATTGCTGAGAAGTCAACTTTTGTCACTGTCTACTTAGGACAAGATGTCACCCAAACAGAAGCTCATAGCCCAGAAGGCATTTTGTTTGCTAGCTCATCTTTGCTTAGTCTTGGCTGTACAATTGGATGCTGCTCATATTCTATCCTCTATTATGATTTACTACCATTATGCTGTTCCTGGGTTATAAGCATGGACTAGAGGAAGCAGAAATTGTTGTCAACAACATCCTTCCTTCCTACATAGTTTTTACTGGATTTCCAGAAATTCACATAGTAATAGGCAATTACTTTATTATGTGTTTTCTTTTTAGAAGAATTCTGACCGTCCCATTAACTCTCCTGTCATTGGGACACAACACCTGGCAACCAACACTTGAAGACGACAGCGTTAATTTGGTTCATGGTTTCAGGGGATGTAGCCCATGGTCAACTGGTTACATTAAAAACATTATGGCAGAAGGGCATGCTGGGGAAAAATGATTAGTTCACTGTGGCTTGGAAGCTGAGTAGGTGAACGGTATCTGAGAGGAAGGAGTGATGGACCAGATACAACAATAAAAATTAAATTTTCAGGAGCACTAAGGCATCGCATCCAAACCTGTGCTCCACCAATCCCCTGAGTGGTCCCCAAGTCAATCAAGTTGATGTACTCAAATCTAAGTGACAAAGCAATTGATTACCTATCTTTACAATTGTATTTCATAAATTAAATTTGGCTCATTTGATTCTGTGTATATACATAGAATCTTCCTAGTTTTATAAACATTCCCACATAACAGAGAACTTTCACTCTGCATTTATATTTTCACAAGAAGTACCAATTAACCTTTCAGTGGACAAAGGTCGATACTACTTTTACTGCAAAAATTGTATATAGTAGTTGTAAATGATTCAAGCATGACAATCTAAACTTATAAAATGTCCTCATACCAGAATTCCAAAATTTTTAAAGCAATAAAAAGAATTCTGGACACATAAAGAGCAGTGTTCATATATGTTTAGCAAGCTAATTTGCAGTTGAGTCAGAAACTATTTATTATTTTGGGTTTCACTGGCAAGTGTGACAAAGTTAAAATTAAAACATAAAACAATATCTAATATGTTGCTTGACCTTACCTTATTTTGTCCTGAATTTTTTTTTTTGCATCATTTTAAAGAGGTGCAGGATGCAAACACAGTCCCTTGCTATCTGCTTATGATTAATCAGTGTTTAATTTTTAAGCATTGCTGAAGTAGCATTTTTGGCCCTTGGCATATCAGGTCATTTTTAAATTTTTTTTGCATGAGTGCATCATCCTTTCAATTGTAAATCTTCAGCGTAAATCTCTAAAGTCTGACTGTGCTTTCATTCAGTGCATGATAGTACTGAGTATTCACTTCCAATTTTAAGAAATTCTTCACTGGTAGCAATAGTTTTAAATCCCCTTAAAATCCAATTTCTCATGTGTCTTGTTTCCTATTTTATATAGATGTATGATTTTTTTTATTTTAAAGAAAAAAATAAAAACAATGTTACAAAGTTTCAAAACAAGATTGTAGAAGATTAGCAATGGTTAGTACATTGCATATAGTTATCTTCAAAATAGTTGCTCATATTATAAATATAGGAATAAAAACTGATTATACGTATAGGCACAAAACTTTCTTTTCAAAGAACTGATAGCAGTTAGTAGTATAACTATATTAACAATTTTTATGTGTATATATATATTTTTTTTTCTTTTTCTTCCTCTTTTCCCCATCCCAGTTTCTCTTTCCTTTAAACTTTCTCCCCGTTTCACAATATCTATTGTATGTTAGATGTATGATTAAACTTGTGAAAATATGCAAATACTCTCATGTTACAAATGAGCATTTATTGGTGTTTTAAAACGGTCTGTTGTGTCTCAAGAATAGAGAAAAGCAAATGTTGAGTTAGCAAATATTTGAAGATGAGGTTGTAAAAGCTACTTTCAAGCAATTACTGACCGCATCAATTATTCCTAAATTCATCTTTGTGAAATATCACATCAGGTTGCGTTTGCATACCGTTGCTCCGATATGCTGCAATAAGTAATGGAAATTTAGGACTTGCAGGAAAAATGGGCCAACTGCCTATTTTTTATATCCTCAACCAAAAAAGACTTATTTTTATATTTCCAAATGCTTTGAGTAGAAACAAAAATAACATCCAACAACATGAAAAGTTCTATAAAAATTCAAATTCCAATGATTATAAATAAAGTTTTATTGGAACACCACGAAACCATTCACAAATTGATGTCTCTTATTTCTTTCATAACAAGGTAGAATAGTTTCAGCAGAGCTGTTGTGGCCTAAAAACTGTAAAATAGTATAAAACTCTTTACATGAAAAAAATATATGTTAATACTGGTACCTTAGGAAAAGTTTCTTGAATGTAGCTTTTATTCAGAAGGGGCTAGAGAGTGGCCATGACCATAGGCCCTAAAGTTTGACACTTGGCTTGTCATTTAGATAGTGATAGCCTTTGGAAATTTATATTTTGCTTCTGTGCATAATATTGCATTTCTAATCATCAACCTGTCTATTTCAGAAGGCTGGAAAAATTCTATAAGCTATCATATGAAAAGCCCTCAGAAAATTTCCTAATATATAGGAGTAAAATCAGTATTTTTCCTGTTTGTGTCTCATTTGAATCATATGAGATTATTAAAAGTTTAAGATTATTCAACATTGAACTTCGAAAAAACAAAAATAACTCAAAATTCATCAATGTTATATAACAGCAATCTCCTCATATAAATCAATTTATAAATTTGTTTGTATTGAATCCTGATGAAGGTTAAAGAAAAGGCAGAGACAGTTTTAATTTGTAAGGCACAGAAAAAAATGGAGAAGAAATTTTATGTGACAGATGAGGAATTAAAACTAATAGATAATGGAGAAGGATATCTTTCCACTATAAAAGAGGGGTTAAGATTGTTCCAAAAAATCCATTTTATTTAACTCTTAAAAACTTCATAAAAGATAATATAATCCAGATACTAGGACATATATAACATTTCACATGTTCATGTTTTTCCATATATATTTCATATATTTTTCCATATATATGTATTACATTTGTTAGTAGGGAAAATGTCCTCCCTGTAGCTAAATTAGCTAAATGCAAGAATTTGCCAATGCGTGAAATTAAAATTCTCCCGGAAAAGTATATTGAATTTTTATATATTGTTCTCTAAGCTTTATAAGGTCTCTCCAGCTAAGTTAGCTGTTTAGATATTTAATTAAAACTTTTTAAAGAACATCAAATTCTACGTTTCCTACAACCTTTAGGGTTAGATATGAATTTGATTTATTTTAATACTTTAAAACTTGTTAATGCCTCACTTTAAAATTTGCTGTCAAGATATGACAATAGTCAAGAAATTTTCTTTTTGACTGCAACATTTAAGGCATCAAGATCAGGTTTTCTTGGCAGTCCCCAACTCAGCTTCTGTTTGATTTCTTAAGTGTATAGGGTATCTGCTGTGTTGTCATGGTGATGCAGGGTGACAAGCTTGAGTCCCTCTCACTAAGCTAAAGCTCAACATTATCTTCACTAGAAAGTACTCAGCTTCATGCTCTTCCAACAGGTGCTGCATTTGTTGCAATATGCTGTGTAGGTGTAGTGTTGTTTTTTCTTATGTCTCCACTTCTTCACATTCCACCAAGGTATAAGGGTTATGGTTTTAAATGAGTAACAATTTTACACACACACACACACACACACACACACACACACGTTGCTTTTATTTGAAATTCGAGGATGACAAAACTAATTGGTCATAATGAAAATGGAAACAATGGTTTGTGTGATGGGAAAGGGGCACCAAGTTAGGGACTGAAGAGGTGACATGAGGCTTCTTGATCCGGATGATAACTGTATGGCCAGGCACATGGGAAAATGGTAAAGCTGCATATTTAGTTGAGAGTCTTAATGAATTGTATCTCAAATCTTAAAAAAAATGTGGGAGAAAAGGTTGAATCATCATTCTACTTCAGTAGCATTTTTAAACTATAGCTCATCAATAAAATTTGAAATAGCTATACAGGCAGTAAATGAAAAGAACCCAAGTCAAAGACTCCATGAAATGAAGGAGGAAGAACTGGCCTCCAAGGGGCCAGCAGGACTGGGTGTGAATGAAACACTCCAAGTTTAGCTGTCCGTTGTTCCTTTATCAACATTCTGAAATCGCCATCATGTTTTTTGTTTTGTTTTGTTTTGTTTTTTAATCCTGTTGCCATCCTAAAAAAAAAAAAAAAAAAAAAAAAAAAAAACATCTGGGAAAGCAGGCAACAAACAGCGGCAGCTGTGATTATTGGCCCACAAAAGAAGAAAGCGCCGAGATGGCAGCACAGCAGAACAGCTGTAAAACTGGGCCAAGCAGCAGCCACGCATCTGAAAATGGAGAACAGAGCACCAGAAGGGCCATCCAGCAGCATTCCGCCCTCCAAAGCTACTAAGAAAATTGCAGCACAAGGAATAGTTCTAGTCAAATCATGAATATATATAGCCAGTAAGGCAATCCTTCCATTAAAACCCGCCCAAGTGTTTGGTACCTCAAAACTTTACAGTTCTAACACAGAATTGTTACTCAGAGCTTCACCTTGCAAAACACTAGGTAAAGCTGCAATCGGACAAAGTACATCTTTGATCATGTTTTGCGTTTTTATTGTCATTGTTTTTGTTGTGTTGCATCTTGTTTTGTTTGTGTCTTGTACTTCTCAGCTATTTTACGTGGTGTGGTGAGTAAACTCTGAGCCTTGCATCTGTATGCCAGCTGAGCAAATGCAAAACAGCAGATAAATCCTAGAATTATCCACCCACATTGGGAGAGCGTGCTTAAAGTCCAAAGGAAGATTTTAGAATAAATCTGAATGTATCTGCTACTATGAAAAGTGGAATTACATTAAAAATGTGTATATGCACACACGATAGATAACTATACTACCAATCTGTTAGCTCTTCAAAAAGTTTATGCCTTCACTGTTTGATTGTTTCATCATTTTTCATGCCTCCATCTTGTAATCTGAACAACCACTTTAGCAATAATGATACACCATATATTAACCAGTGTTAATCTATTATTGTCTTGTAAAATCTGTTTATTATTTTTATGTTTTTTAATAAAAACAAAGAAAAATTATTGGGCTACAATTTAAAAATTAGCACTATCCAGAAAAACTCTATTTACTAGACAAACCCTATCCAAAAGAATGTTTGTATTAGTTTGCAAGTACAGAAAATTAGAGTGTGAGCAAATTATAATATTAAAAGTAAACGGAGTCACATATTGATAAATGATTGATTTTTCTAGTAAAAAAAGCAATTAGAAGCTTTTCTATACACATGAACTTCTGCAAGATACACTCAAATCTTAACATACACAGAGGAACCTGTTCATCAGACAATTTGAGGGAAAAAAAGTCCCACAGTATTTAAATCTTTTATTAAAAATTATTAGGATTTATAAAGATGCCACCCAAGCTGAGAACCGTGATGTCAGAGCAAGTCCAAGTCACCACCCCCCAAAAATCTCAGTTTGAGCCACATGGATGCTTCCCTGGGAAGCCCTGGGCAGACTTGTCTGCCTGGGATTTACGTGGCCTTTGTATTATGTACATAATGACCAGAGTATGAACAAACCACTTCGGATTTGGTGGTTTAACCTTAAAAGTCTTTGAGTAGCATCACCAACTGGGAAGCAGACCAGACACGAAGTCTCCTGTACGTTGTCATCATTAACTGTCACAGTTTCTTGTCACACTTCATATAAGGAATGTTCATTCCATCTCTGTGTACCAATAGGAAGCGGTTGAGTTGCCTTTATTCCATTTCATAAATGAGAAAAATCCGTATAAATTATGAGATTAAGAGCAAAAGCAATTCACAGAGAATCTTAGCTACACATTTTCCTTACCACAGTAGTATGGTTATTGGAACATAACTTCTTAATTGAATTATACAGGGTTGATTACAGTCTTTTGACATAAGTATAGATATATGGAAATTATTATTTGTTAGTATTTTAGTCACAGGTATGTTTGTTGTGCCTAAATTTGAAGAAGATGGCTACTACTTTCCTTCATGCTGATATTTTATAGCACTTTCAAAAAGGCTATTGAAATTGATACATTTTAGTAACTATTTTACTTTTTTTTTTTTTTTTTTTTTTTTTTTTTGGTACTGGAGATCGAACGTACGACTTCACACTTGCAAGGCAGGCATTTATGCCACTGAGCTAAATCCTTGGCCCAACATTTTTTTAATGTTAGACACTTTCTATTAGTTCCATTTTCTGAAATAGAACTATTCGAATGACTAGTTCTTCATACATATTTAATGACTAGCTCTTCATACACATTTTAAAATTTAGTTCAAATATTTGTGTTTGCCATTCACTTGGGTAATGTTTTCTCCAATGTGGCCTGTGACTCAGTACGTATCTTCATACTCCATATACAATTAGCAAGGAAGGAAATGTCACCAGTTAATATGAGTCTTGTGAAAAATTCGTCTCAATCTATTAGCGAGCCTATCTATGTAGTAAAATTTGAGAATTATTAATAAACATAATTTTCTTCATATAAGAAAAGGCAATATAAAGATGATTAGAGTCACAAGTAAAATAGTATTACTATTAAGAAAGAAAACTATTTGGAGGTCTGGGGAATAAAAGTTATATAAGTATGTAGGTGAGATTTACCACTTACTTCAAGGCATGTCGATCCAACTTCCATATGAAATGTAGACCTGATCTATGTGTGAAAGCTTATATATCATCAGGAAAATTAAGGTACTTTGATTAATTAGTAAAGAGCTAGTCCATATCGGATCAAATAGTATCACAGAGAGCAAAAACTGGATCAAATATTATTACCAATAAATAATCAATGAATTGGCTTAAAACTGACATGACCGGGTGCATTCAGTGGGGTATGTCAGCAAATGATTTGACTGAAAATTGAATTAAAAACCTTTATAGCAATATATATATATATATATATATATATATATATATATATCCATGCAAGAGCAAGGGAATAATTAATAACAGACTATGTAGATAGATGTTAATGCTAACCGAGGTATCTTTAACCAGGCTAATATTCCCATATCTAACCAAAGATACTGTTTGCTAATGAGCCAAAAAGTGATGTCTTATAATATAAATCTCTATTACTATCAATTAAACTAATAAGAAAATTTCTTAAATGCACTCAGAATCTCCTTTGCTTCCCCAGTACCTCAAAGCTGAACCAACTCTGTGGTACAATTCAGCTTCAGGGTCCTCTTAGAGATCAAGATAAAGCTGGCCTTAACATTATTACTGTTCCCTGTCCCTTCCCTGTCCTACACTCATACTACTACTGAGTGACCCATCCTAGCAAACCAGTTAAGTAGGTATCTGCCATCTCAGGCTCAATGTCTGGGGAACCAAGACAAGATAGGTGATCTCTTCCCCTTTCCTTCCTAGTTCCTAAAGGAGGTGTTTTCTAAGTTCCACAGTCTTAGTCAACTTCATGGAGTAACGATGGCTCTTGGGAGTCTTGGAAGTGATTAGGAATAAGGATATGAGCCCTCCAGGACCCACTCTTTAACACACAAAAATGTAAATCACATGTTTCCACATTCCAAGACTGTCCCACATCACGAGGCTGCTGGAAATGTTGATTCAATGAACCTAGTCATGCACTTCAAAGATCTAGCCATCATCATAAACATGGTGATTTCAGGACAAGGTCCTGGGCAAATAGAGATATCCCCCACACCCCAGAGCAAGCTGAAATTATTCAAACTAGCAAATCCTAAAGCTGCTTAGCTCACATACCATGCTGCATACACTTTTTCCAGTGGAAAACAAGAAAGCCTTCCTCTTACAATTCCCTCTCTTGTGCCATCTGACTGATGGCTTACTGGTGCTTCCCAGTGGGGTTCACCATGGCATGCATGCGGTCTCTGTGTACAACAAACTATAATTTCAATAACAGTTGTCTTCTGATCTGCTAGCCTTGCCATATAAATAATAGAAAATGGACCACTATGACTACCAATATTATGAGCATGATTTATTTAATTCATGAAAAGCCACTGTGCCATCTCCTGCTTGCTTTTTAGTTTCTTTGTTTTACTTGCTTGCATTTATAACAGGCCATTTTTGTTTAATAAAGGAATAGTTTGTACCCATAGAGACCTCTGCTCTTTTTATAGACCTACTCAACTTTGGGTGTCACTTTGATACAGAAACAAATCAAGGAATTTCCCTTTCTTTCCTCCATTAGATAGATGTAAACTGTTTACCTCCCACATATCCAAAAGTTTTACCTTCTCAGTGGGGTCTACCTTGTCTTATATCACAAGTCCTGGGCCTAGGTAGTCTCAGAACATCTGATCTGCACATTTGACACTCAAATATTAATCCCTCAGTAGAATGACTCATATTCTCTGATATTTTTAAATATTAAAACTATCTAAGGTTGAGATATTGGCTTTCTGGAAATTCTTAAAATCAACATAGTTTAATTGAGGAAAGTCATCGGTGACATTTTCTTCCTTTCCACACAGCTGGTTTTGATTATGGGCTGCTTGTATCAGAGAATATGGAAGCAAAGTTTCAGATAACTTCTGATTCAGCTATTTTAAAATTGATTTCTCTTAAGCTAAGAGCAAATAGAGCCAGTCTTGGAAGTATACTGATTAAGCCAGAGGAAGGCTGAAGATGTCCTGCTGGACTTTGTGTTCTGTCATGAACACTATCAGTGACTGCACTGAAAGATCACATGAGCTTTCTAAGGTCCATGGGCTTCCCTTCAGCAATCCTGTGTCACAATACAAGTAAACAGTTCTCTTCTGTGTACCTATTATAAACCAGTCGCAAGGTGCAAACCAAAAGAAAATGCAACATGAAGTTTAACTAGGGTTCTGGTTGCCAAATTGAACAAATGAAAAAACAGAGTACCTAGTTAAATCTGAAATTCCTATATGCACTGACTTTTTTCTTTATCTTTATCAGTATGTCCAGATACTGCCAAGAACATATTACATAACCTGAGTTTTTTTCATTATTTACCTGAAATTCAGATTTAACAAGGAGTCTCATTGTAGGGAACTGCCCAATCTCATTTAAGGAAACTACCTAGAGAGAGAGAGAGAGAGAGAGAGAGAGAGAGAGAGAGAGAGAGAGACAGACAGACAGACAGACTTGACAAGGAGCCATTTGACTTTCATACCAAACTGGCCACACATTGATGAAAGAGGTTGGAGGGTTTTGTGGGGTCCCAAAAAGGTTGCTAAGTGTCCTAGGCCCTGGGCTATGTCCAGGAAACACTTTCACTTGAGACATCCTATGGGAAAGGGTACTTTTCGCAATTGGCCACCAGGTCAGGGTTTGACAGCTGGAAATCCATATCTAACACATTTCCACTACAACACTATAAAACTTCTCCTCTATCACATACCCTAATAGTGCAGTGAGACACTGTGAGCCAACCTCATCATTAACCTTTCTGTCAATGCCTTTTTACGAATCTCAGTGTTCAAGCAACAAGATAGCAGGTCATTTAGTCTAGCAGTAGATGTAAATGTCCACTCAATACCCAATCAACACATAGAATTATGAATAGTAACTAGAAGTTTTTGTTTTATGTTTTCAAATTTTTACAAAAATGATAAATGTAATATGCTTTAAAACACTTAGAAGTATACAAAAGATTTCAAGGAATACAAAATATTCCACACTTTCCTTTTCCTTGGTGCTTTTTCCACTTAGCCTCCACTTAAAATATGGTGTTTTCTTTGTCTATATTTTGGATTACATCAAATGACTTGATCAGATAACAAAACCCAAACTGTGTTTAGACACTGGGAACATAATTATTTAGTTTTCAATGATTTCTTTTAACTACCGGAAACAACAGATATTTATGAATGACACTACTTGGGACAGTGTTTGGTAGCATAGCATGCCAGGCTGTATTTGCAATCCAGCAGCTGCTAATGCTTGCCTGGTAAAAATTTTGCTGGCGATAAATCTTCACCCACTCACTAGTGAGTAGTTTTGACCTCCCTGTGGGAATAGAGACATATTTTTTCAGTGAGTTAAAAGGACTAGAGCAAAATAGAGGTATCATGCAGCTATTTAATGAGATTGTATTATATGCCAAAGATAAATAATTGAAATATAAAATTTGTAAGCAGTACCATTGACATATTAAAAATAAGAATAAGCAGCCATTACTATTCAGATTACTTACTGAAATTAAGAATTAACTCTTTATACCAATAACCATGGAATTGAAATTGAAACACACTATGAAACAGTTTAACTCTTTGGATTTTTTTTAAAATAAGAAGACAGATATTATACAGGTTGCCAATGACAGAGAAAAAATATGTCTTACATATTGTTTTATAAAAGTATAAAGTGGTACTGCCTATTTGAAAACCAAACTACAACATCTATCTTTGATAGCTATATCCTTCAAATTAGTAATGGCATTTGCATAGAGGAAATGAAAAGTACCTACCTTAGTATATTTGAAATATTAAAATAACCACAGGTTTATTTATTAAGTAATTGTAAATACATATGCAATCACGTTTACACATACATATAGTAGTCTAACCACAAATTGTTTAGCACCCTTCCTTTGATGGGAGATGTCTGCACACTTTCCCTTGAATCAGGGCAGGCTTTGTCTTCTGGATTCCACTGACCAGCAGAACATTGTGACATTGATGGCGGAAGAGTTTCCAGTCCCAGATCTTGATTGATTGGCTACTTTTACTTCTGCTCTCTAGGAACTCTCGCTTTCATGATGCTCCCTCTAGGAATCCAGCTAGCATATGTGAGAAGCCTGCCTGAGTCAGCGAGACTCAGCAGTCCCTGATGATGCCAGCCAGCTATCAATAGTATCTGTAGACTACTTTTGGTCATCTTGGTTGCTCCATATAACCCAGCCTTCAATATATGACTGCAGCAGCACTATAAGACCACAAGAAAAAACTGTTTATCTGAGCCCAGTCAACATGCAGAATACTTATCAATAGTAGCTAGAAATTGTGGTTTGATGTCATTAAATTTTAGCAAGAGTGATATGGATAAAATATGCTCTAAAACATTTAGGAGTATGCAAAAATTTCAAACATTGAAGGATACAAAATATCAAATCTATATACAGAATCTATCAGGAGAAACTGAATAATTGTAAGGAAAATTAAAATAACACATAACCTTCAGTTTCTAGCACAATCATTGACATTCAGTACGTATTTCATTAAAGGGGTAAAATGTACACAAAGAATGCTACAGAGACAAGGAAAGCTTCATAGAATGAACAGTATCTGAGTATCTAGAATATTACAAATACGTGTTCTCTAGGATTCATCAAGTTGCCTTCAGCAGTTTAGAAATTACGAATTCTATTACTTTTATTTCCCACATGAATTTTGTCATAATCATTATCACATTTAGTTAATATTAACTAATAAAAAGAATAATCACACTGTGCCCCTGATTCCTTCAATACACTCAGAAAAGTACCCACGCATAAATTAAAACTATATCTCAAATATTTGTGATAATATATTGAAGACAAAAACTAGAGGAATTCTTTTCTTTAATTCTGTGAGATATGCTATTGGTATTTGGATTTGGATGGCATTAAATCTCTATAACAATTTTGGGATTAAGGCCATTTTCACTAAGTTGGTTTTTTCTACCCAACATTAAGGAATATCTTTCCTTTTTCTGATATTCCCTTTGAGCTTTTTTTTTCCTTACTGGTTAGATTGATTCGTCAGTATTTCATTTTTTTTTTCAATACTATTGTGAAAGGTGGGCTTTCTCTACTTTCTGTATCGGTGAGTTTCTTATTTGTGTACAGGAATGCTATTGACTTTTGAGTGTTGACTTGGCATTCAGCTACACTCCTGAATTTGATTATTAAGTCTAGAAGTCTTTTGGTAGAATTGTTGGGTTTTCCATGTAGAGTATCATGTCATATGACTTTTTCCTATGTCCTTTTATTTCTTGCTGATTTTCTAATTTATCTGGCTAATGTTTCCAAAACTACATTGAATAGGAGTGGTGATAATGGACATCCTGGTCTTTTTTCCTGATCTTAGAGTGAAATATTTCAGTTTTTGACCATTTAGTATGATGTTAGCTTTGGCCTTTGGAAATATCAAAGATCAGTGGTTGTTATGGTTTGTGTCTAGATGCTCCTCCAGTGCCTCATGCAGTCCTGTGGGCAGGCTTCTGGATTCTGTGATTGATTCATGGTCCGTTGCTGGGGTTATGGGGTATGAGTGCTATATCCACACTATAGTGGGTGGCCTACATACAGTTTAAGGAACAGAGAGAGTTTTCTCTCCTGATTGCCCCTTTTTTGCTCTTGTTGCTTTTAGTGTCTTCCACAACCATGAACCCTCTGCTACATCACCCTACCTTAGAGCCAATTGATTATAGACTGAAATCTCTAAAAACTGTGAACTAAATAATTTCTTTCTTTCTTTCATTTTGGGAGTCAGATATTTTGTCTCAACAATGAGAAAAAAATAATCAACATAGAATTTGGTATGAGAGTAGTGGGGTCATTGCTGTGACAATACGTGACCATGTGTTTCAAGAGCCTTTGGGAATGGCCTCTGGGAAGAGTTTTGAAAGGTTCTGAGATATATACTGAAAAAGTAGAGCTGGAACACCTTAGGCTGTTCTGTATGAGAGATTCTGGTCAGAGCTTAGAAGACCAGAGAGCTGATGGAAATCCTGCCAGTTAAAACCAGGCTCAGATTTATCTATTATAAATTGTGCTGCTATAAGCATGGGTGCATTTATATTACTGTAGTATGATGTTTTCAATTCTTCTGGGAAAATATCCAGAAGGGAAATAGCCGGGTTGGAAGGGACCTCTATTTCTACTTTTTTTGAGGAATCTCCCCCACCAATTTCCACAGTGGTTATACCAATCTACACTCTCACCAAGGTTGGATAAGGGTTCCTTTTTCCTCACAGCCACATTAGTATTTGTTATTGGTTAAATTCTTGATGTTAGCTGTTCTTTCTCTAATGAGATAATATCCCAGTGTTGTTTTAATTGGCATTTCTTGAATCATCAGTGATGTTGAACATGTTATTATCATTTTGCTTTTGTAGTTTTTTATTAATTGTTTGCTTCTTGATTTGGGTTTTTTTTTCCTTTAGAATAAAAAAAGATTAGACTCAGGAAGTTCTTCAGGGAAAAAGGACTGCATTGATTGTTGGAGTCTAGATAACATGTATTATGTCTTAGAAAAAGCTCATCTGAATTTTGCTTATGTCCAGAGACTTTGCCTGTAACAGATTCAGGGCAGTGGACTAATAAATCTGGAAGAAGTCATTTCAAGGCTGTCCAATGTTAAGGCCATGGCATGGCTATTGTTAGGGGCTTTTAACCAGATTTATGTTGCAAATCAAGAGCAAAGAGCCCAGCATTATGATTTAAAATGTTATGAGTTTGGCAAGAAAGAAAGCTCCAATAAAAATGTGGACTGCAAATACAGAGTTTAGGAGATTTTAATTGCTGAGAAGAAACAGAAATATACAAAAGACAGCCTGTGGGAATTACAAGAAGCAGCAAATCTCCACCTTCTGTAGCCTCAATACTGCAAATGTGAAAGACTTTGCTTTGGGGAGAAAGTCGCAGAGAACCATGTGCCAAAATGGGGGCAGCTGAACTAGTTTCCAGAATGGTGGCAGCATCAAAATTTTGTTCCTCAGAATTGGATTCAGAGTATCCAGAATTCCAGGTACTCAGTCCCTACAATCAAGAGACAAAGATGCCTAGCTGCTGCTTTATTTAGCAATCAATAGACCTTGCATCAGCCATGTGGCACAAGTTTTAGTTGCATGCAAAATGCAAGAGTTCTGAGGTTAAAAAGGTGTCAACCTAGATTTCAAAAGAAGGCCTGTGATGCCAGCAGTATCCATGAGAGAGCAATGTTTAAAGCTGTAAAAGAGAAGCCAAAGGTGCAGTGGAGAACCCCAGAAGTTTTGAAAAGTCGGGAACATGGATCATCTATGCAAAGCTGCAAGGATTGAGCAGAGTAGGCCTAAATGAGAAGCCCTGGGAGCTACAATCACTGGAAATGCCATAGAGGCAGAGCCGTGCAAACACTCTGGAGCTTACAACTTGCCATAGATTGTTTTGGATGTTTCACTTTGAACTGCATCATGTAGTATTTTGGACTGGATTTTGCTGGATTTTGGACTTGCTTAGGTCCCAATCCTTTCCCCCTGCTTATACCTTTTGGGAGGTAATGTTTATCTTGTACCATTAAATGTTGTAAGTTTTTAACTTTTCATTTGTATAGGGGCTCACAACTAGGAGTTTACCTTAGATGTCAGAGGAGATTTGGACTTTTCAGAAATGCTGAAACTGTTAAGACTTTGGCAACTCTTAGAGACAGACTAAAATGCCTTTTGCATAAAGGGATGTGCATGAGTCTTTGAGGGGCCAGGAGAGGAGTTACAGTTTGTGTCTAGATGTCTGCTGAAAACCTCGTGCATTCATGGAGGCTGGATTCTAGATTTTGTTCACTGCTGGAATTATAGGTGTGAGTGCTACACCCACCCATGGTTGGATGGAACCTACATACACAATATAATGGACAGAAAGAATCTTTTCTCATACTACTCCCTTTTTATGCTTAGTGCTTCTGCCACCATGAACTATTACCCTCCATCACGTGCCACTCTATCTTGGAGCCAACTAAGTATGGAGTGAAACTTCCACAAACTGTGAGATAAACAATTTTTCCTTCTTTCATTTTGGATGTCAGGTATTTTGTCTTAGTAATGACAGAAATATAACCAACACAATGGTTTTTATTAGATTGCAAAAAAGACCTCTATTCTAATTTTCTGTAGGATTATTTTCATGAATAAGTGTTGGACTTTGCAAAAGTTTCTTCTGTATCTATAGAGACTAACATTTGATATTTTGTTCTTGAGTCTGTTGATATGATGTATTGATTTGTGTATGTTGAACCATCCCTACATCCCTGGGATGAACCCTCCTCAGTCATAGTGTATAATCCTCTTGATGATGCTCTGCATTCTGTTTACAATGAGAAAATGTACATTTGAAGTGTAATTCACCTTTATTTAAGAATACACAGCAATTTTGACATCATATACCATATGTTGATCACAATATCAAAGACTTATACAAATTTAAAGTTAGGGCTTTTGAGTACTAACTCCCTTCTTAGCTTCCAGAGTAACTGCTAATAGTATTTCCCAGATTTTCATATTAAAAATGATCCATCATTTGTTATTCTAAAGGATAAATTGAGGATACTCCACAAGAGAAATATCGTGGAAGATGAAGAGTTTCACAAAGTACAAAAGGGAGCATGAACAGAAAGTCCCAGGAAGGACCTGCTGGGAGGCCAGAGATGAAACAACAAATAGGCGCACTGTGTTGGATCAGCCTGGGATAATTCATGATGTGCTACAAACAGAAGGGCACGCGTGTTTGAAAGAGAATCCAGAGACTTCTGCTTCTAGATAAACAGACCAATCTAGGCCCTTTCAACCTGCCTATCAAAAACAACCTATACAGTAGTCATGGATAAAATATAATTGAATTATAAAAGGAAAAGAAGAATAAAAACATAATTTTGATGGCATACAAAGCAAGTAAGATTTGGAAGCCAGAATCTCACAGAACAGACTTAATCATTGAAGTGAACCTAATATTCTCTTTTGCATTTTCCTTGAGGTTGCTTGCTTATTTTTCATCTGTGTGCATCAAAGGAAGCAGAATCCAAAAAGAAAGTGGCATGTCAGAAATTAAAATTTAGGCAAACCTTTCATCAGTCTCACAGCCCTGGGAGAGGCTCATTACTATTTCAGTTACCAAGCTGCCAGGACTGGTGGGGCTAAGATCCCAGGCGAAAAAAAGAACAATAGAGAAGGAAAAAAAGACAGTATTTCCAGCTGCATTTCTACTTAAGATTTGTAATTCTAAAATTTCATAGGTTGAGAAACGAGACAATACTGAGAGTGGAGGCTAAAAGGCTAAAATGCTAGATAGAACTCCCAACAGTTTCACAGAGCTAGGGATATAAAATCTTAGGTCAGTGTTTCCAAACAGAGAGGTTATATGACACCATGCTTTCAACTGAGACTCAAAAAGGAAAATTCTCATCCATCACTAATGGAAATATAATGTTACTGTCATTGTTGCTGCAAAGAAATTCTCCTCTAAAAATTAACTTGAGGACATAGGTGTCAAAGCCCCAGTATGTTAAAAATGTGGCGTTCAGGTAGAATGCTTTTGTCCTTCCCTTACAGACTGGATGAAAGAGCTCAAAAAAGGATAACAAAAGGTTTTCTCACAAGCCAGGCCTTAGCAGTGGTCAACAGGGCTTCCATCCTTGTCTATTAGCAAGGAATTTAGTCACTGGCCACCATTCACTGCAAGAGGAATTTACTCTAAAGCCAGGACACAAACAAATGAATTTAACAAACGCTTCACCAGTCTCTAGCATAGCCCATTTTCCACACATACAAATAGCATTTCTTGAAAATACCAGACCAAAAAATAACTGATTATTACTTTTAATTTTAGTTTTAAATTTTTGAAGCAATTTTATTTTACTGCATGCAAGTAAAATCTGCCTACAAACACCAACCTTTTAGAGAAAGGAGAAAAATATATACTTTAAAAAAAAACTGTCTAGGGTCAAAACATTTTCCTCAGCTTTTTGCTGATTTAACAGGAAAATTTAATAGAAACTCCTTTAGTTCTCACTTTATGTACACCAATGATAAATTTGTTACAACAGGAAAGAAATTCTACAAGTTGAGAAACTAATGATATACGAAGCTATTAAAGATTGTAAACTGCTGTGTAGGATAGATATTCACAGCTGGTAATGGAAGTCTTAAAATAGAGTGCTTGTGTCATTCTGCTTGTTAACCCTTTTTGAAGGCTCAACAAATTGTTTTGTGATTAATATCTAATTTGAATACGCCACAGTAAATTCACCCAAGCAGTTACTTCTGAAATTTTCATTATCACTGAATTTTTCATACTGTGTGTTAGAAATTAACCCTCTAGTACTTAGGGGTAGATTTAAACCTGAGAAATTTAGCCTAATCACAGTGTCTTCCAATAAGATTTTCCAGGTAGATTAGAATGTACTATCTGAACAAGCACTAACTTATCATGGTTTATTTTATCAATCAAAGAATTCCAAATAAGTACAAGGAGAGGTCATGATTAAGCTGGAAATATATTGATTCCTGTGTCCTCCATTCATCATGGGATTTGCATTATAAATTTCATTCTAATGCATAGGAGCATTTTTATTGCAATGTTTACCTTGCCTTTGGCAGGGTTTAAACTAGATTTAAGAATTACCCTTCTGTGTTACCAGTCTTTAATTCAATCCTCAGCATTTTAAAATATCTCACTCTCTGATTTATCCAGTCTGTTCAACTAATACTGAGAAGTCAACCAAATAAGAAAATAAGGTACTCAGCTAAGATTTGTTAACTCGGCCTGTATCTGGTCAGCACTATCTTCTGTTTCTCTCCACATATTATCTTAATTTATGTTGTCAGATTCATTTTAATCACATTTAAATTAGATATTATAAGAACTGATATTCACTATAATTCAGTTGATAATTTTCCTTTGGCAAGGCCATGTCTTTCAAGTCATCATTTGAAACATAATTTCTTATGGGATTACTATCCCATTTTATTGATGGGAACACTCGATTTTAGGAATCAATACTGATAAATACACATTAGGTAAAAGATGGAGAAGATACAAATATAACAAAATTCAAGAAACATAATCTTTGATCACTGCTATATTAACCATAGTTTATTGGGGGGGGTTTTGTTTGTTTTGTTTTGTTTTGAGGTACCAGGGATTGAATTCATGACTTCATGCTTGCCAGGCAGACACTTATGCTGCTGAGCTAAATGCCCAGCCCGACCATAGTTTATTGTTTTAAAATAGATTCCATCTGTATATATTCAGACTTACATTTACATGAACTCAAGTTATAAATATGAAAACTTTTATATAAAATATTGTCAAGTATTGAAACACATGTTCAATTATCAAGATGTGAAATCAGAAATTATTACAAGGAGTAAAATATTCCTTCTGTTATAGCTATGCATGCTTTCATTTTTCTCATTTATCAGCAGATAATCACAATATGAACTTGATCAGATAATAAAGCCCTAGAAATACTAAGATAGGACTGGGGATTTAGCTCAGCAGCATAAGCACCTGCCTTGCAAGTGTGCGGTCATGAGTTCAATCCCTGGTACCAATAAAAAATGAAAAAGACAAAAAAAAAAGAAATATTAAGATAATAGTTTTGATTTAGGTAGATACCTGTGTATGTATGTTTGTTCATACTTGGGGTTTCAAACATTATCAAAGCACTAAGATAATAAATGGGTTTTTTTTTCTTTCTCCCATTTTACTTACACACACATACACACACACACACACACACACACACACACACACACACACAAAACCATTCCTAGCATAAAAGAATATATTTGTCTCCTCTACACAAATGTGAGATGATTTTAAACAAGGCACTCATTTGTTTCATTATCCTTAGAATCTGATAACTGGGAATTTGAATATTTATGATTATAGTAAAACTTTGGCAGTGAACACAACTTATTCGTATTTACAAAAATATATGGCATCTGGCTCTATCTGGAGGGAATCTACATTCTAGTTCACTCTTAGTTTCCTACATCACATCCATAAATCCCCAAACAGCTAATCATGAAAATATTAATGAAACAAGCACATGCTTTATTTATCAGCCTTGGCTTACCAGCCTGTTGTTATGTTGCCAAAGAAATGGAATATTAAAATAAATGATATTTGTTTTAGCACTGGAAGCAAATCAAAAGAGCCACAATAC
Source organism: Cavia porcellus (assembly GCF_034190915.1). NCBI lineage: Eukaryota > Metazoa > Chordata > Mammalia > Rodentia > Caviidae > Cavia > Cavia porcellus. Next base: position 33,309,547 of record NW_026947497.1, read on the forward strand.
CAGTTATGTCAGATCCTAGTCAAACTGTCATTTTAGCACCTTAAATTGAGCTGACATTTTTCTACGATTTTGCAATTTTTCAGCTAGATTTAATGAACTGAGAATAATTAAAAATCCTAAATACAAGAAATGTGTTAAGATGACACATACTTTATGTGAAATAACACAATGCAATATCCACTGCATATTTTAGCGTATCAAAACTGTCAGAGATGTAATGCATGGAACCATAAATTCTTAATTCATTAAACTATACATTTTGCATTTATAAAAGTTTATACTGTATACTATAACATAGTATACAGTTTTGCTATAAATGTAATTTTCTTTCTAATCTCTTTATTGTTTCAATTTTGTTTTTTGACATGAAGTTTTGCTACACTGCCTGGACGTGGCCTTGAACTCCTAGGCTCGAGTGAACCTCTTGCTTGTGCTTCCAAAATACCTGGCATTGCAGGTGTGTACCACCATATCTGGCAAAGTATCCTTTTTTGTATCTTGCATCATCTTAAGATGAAATGTTTGACTAAATAAAAGGAGTCACTGTTTGCTGATGGTGGGATCCGTCATAAAATCATGAAGTGATTTTCTCTGTGCAGCTCTAGAAGGTACATTAACTTTAGATACTGGTGCACTTAATGGCCTACACATTAGGTACGAGGCCTTGGGCTGAATCATTTCAAGAACCCATATCATCTCTAATATCTTGCTTAATATGTTTTCTAAACCTTTACAAAAAGCACTCAAGCCCTTTCCAATGTTCTTTGGCCTCTTTTATCAGCCAACTGTTTTTTTTTTTTTTTGTGAAACTTATTTTTTATTGAGCTAGTTTTGCTCCAACTGCTACTGTAGGGGCCTGTGAGAAACAGGCTTCCATTAGCCATTTCAAACCACTGTCCCTCCAGAAGCTTGGGCTGTTGAACAAATCTAACCCATCTAATGCATGTACTCATCCTGCTGTTTAGATCTTCCTAATTTATACCCGTGGCAGCAGTGGAAATGTAATAGAATGCCAATGTAGAACTATGTTCAAAACAGAGAAGGCTTGAAACAGGAATATCAAGTTAAATCTTCTGCACATTTACTGTGTCACACAAGTGACCCACAACAGAGTTACATTTTCATCAAGTATAACTAGTTAATTAACCTTCATATCATTCAAAGTCATTAACTCATTACTGCAAGCCAGCAAAGTCATCACAAGGACAGCACACTCATTTTTTCAGCACAAGGAAATTGCAGCCCTAACTTTTCAAAATTCCTGTCTTTCCATCACTATTGTAAAACTATGCATTACCAAGGATGCGTAGCAGACTTTCTCAATGAATTTACTATCTTTTAAAAAATCCTTTACAGCAAAGTTACTGTAGCATTTATGGTCTTATAAACATATTCTGTATTTAGCTATCAGAATTTTACATTTTGGACACCTTAAGCTTGAGTTTCTATGCCTGAATCTTACGATCTGAACTGTTAGTGTGTGTGTGTGTGTGTGTGTGTGTGTGCACACGTGCGCATGCGTGGGGGGGTGCGTGCATGTGTGTGTGTGTGCGCATGTGTGTGTGTTTGTGTCTGTGTGTATTTATGGCACTGAGGATTGAGCTCAAGGCCTGTACTTGGTAGGGAAGCACTCTACCACTGAGCTACATAAAAATAATTTTTTATTTTTTTAAATTCTGAAGCATTTTTATCCTTTTCTGTTTTTAAGATAAAAAAAATCTTCTTATAATATCCAGTATGTGCTGATGATTTTAAAAGTATCTGTTGACTGCTTAAACTCTTCTCATGGTCTGTAAGTTGTATTACTTCCTGACACCTCTCCTTAGCTCTCGTTCAAGCTCTCCAAACTCAATATTTCTAAAACGAACTTAGCATCTTCATGCCCCAGTGTAGTTAGTGCTCCCTGAGTACTCAGTGAGTGGAACGACCACTATCCTACTTGACATAAACTAGAAACCCAGGAGTTCACCTGTACTCTGTTTGCTGTCATCTTTCACACGTACTTATACATGTACTTAAGCCCATAAATGCCACCTCCCAAAGCGCTCCATTGTCTGTCTACTTCTCTCTTCCTGCTCTGAAATCCTCTTGCCCTAGTGAGTTGGACATTTGAAACAGCCTTAAAGCTTAGATCTGTTTCCAGCCTTGTTCCATTACAGTCCATCCTCCATTCTGCAGGCCAGTCAAGGTCACTCAACACGAATCTGACAATGTAAGAGTTAATTAAAAATTCCTTGATGATTTTTTTTTAATTCCAATAGGCTAAAGTGCAGAGATCTTAAATTTCCTATATGATTTTTTCTCAAAACATTTCTCCTAGTGAAACACTCGAATGCTCGCCCTCGCTTCTCAGGCACGGTGTTAGCCTGCTTCCAGTTCCTTGAATAGACTGTATCCCCTTGTCATCATATCTTTGCACTGCCTATGTCATCTGCCTGAAATTACTCCCCACAAGAACAGCGCTCACTTACCAGTTCAGCATAACGCATTTCAAGAGACTGCTTCTGGCCTCTGTAGCTAAAGCAAGTCTCCTGACTGGATTCCACAAATTCTTGTATTTTCTCTACATTAACACTTTCTTCTGCATTTTTCTCTCTTATATCTGTTATCTGCCTCCTGAAGTTTTAACTACGTGTGGATGTGGATGTGGATATCTCTACCTTGCTCTTTGTTGTAATACCAGTCCCCTCATATATGGATCATTTTCAAACAGAAACCTCAAAATGGACTTTCCAACTTGACATTCAGTCTTGAACAAGGAAGTATCAGAACCTGAAATATGTTTTAAAAAGTAGATTGAAATTAGAGGAAAGGAATATTTAGTAGCATGGGCTCTGAATGCACTCAAAATTTGTAACAGCTCATTACAATTTTCTCTCCCTCCCCCTTTCTCTATTTCTCTCTGTGTCTCCAATATGGAGATAATACACTTACCTCATAGATAATGGTTAAAGGTTAAATGACAAGCTTTTTGTATAGTAGTTAAAGGTTAAATGACCAGCTTTTTGTATAGTAGTTAAGACAGTGTTGGGCACTTAGAAAACCTGCTACATACCAGCTAATAATTACCATCACTAGTGTTTTAAGCAGGAAGTTGTGGAGTAACACTGCTTGCTTCAAAGTCTTGCACTGTTAGACTCTAACCGTGGTAAACTAACCCAACCAGGTGAAGCCTTAGATTTCTCTACACTATAAAACAAAAGAGACAGAATGAATGTTCTTAGTAAAAATGTATCATTTAATGTGAATGTCAGGCTGCAATAGACAGTTCAACTGGAGGAGAGAAAAGTTCACACCAATATTGAAATCTTGTTCATTTAAAGTTGTGACATTAATATATTTGACACATAAACTTTAATTTCTGTAACCTCTGTTGAAAATTTTATCACTTTGTGTAATTAAAAATAGATGAACTTGCAATGCACATTAGATATAAATGTCCAAGGGTACCAAGTTTAAGTAATTAAATTTAATAGTAACTTGAATGTAAAATATCTTCCTGTGAACTGACCCAACCTGAAAAAAATGCATTTATTTTTTTCTTTATGGATTAAAAGTAAGTTATTTATACTCTTGCTATTTTTAAATATCATCTTATGATTATTGAACATTAAGTGTCTGGTACCACTTTATGGACTCTTTCCTTATGTGTATTCTTTTAAAGTAAAATTGGATTTATAATAACTATAGACTGAAAGCTTGAATTTTTAATTTCTTCCATTATTTTCTCCTCGGTTATGAGATTGTAGTATCTCATTTCTCTGGCACCCTCATTCCAGTTTGTAGCATTGAGTACGATAAGACATGTCATCAGTACTTATTTCTCTGACATTTCATCACACTGACCCGAACCAAGCTTTAATTAACACTAACTCATTGTCACCAATCTTATATTGCCATTGTATTTAAGCCATTTTCTTTTACTCATGATGAATAGGATCCTTATTCTAAGCATGAAATCCTAACATAAATATTTGTTAGCTAAATTCACCACAGCATGTACAATTACATAGTTTTTAAGTGAGTAATATCAGTCAAGCCCCCAGTGCTCAAAATTTCAGTGTTCATGGGTTTACACAAAGGAAAATGATGGGTTCTAACAACCCTGAGACAGGTCACCAAGGTGCACTGAGCTGGTACAGGGCAAACCCCCAGAGACCCAGTAGTCTCATCACTCATAAACGAGGATCACCCATCCAGCTCTTTCTTTGACGGGAACCACTGAGGGGAGACAATCTTTCTCAGGAATAATTTGCAATTGACAGTCTGCTATTTCTCCAGCCATTTAGCAACTTTGGAACATCCTTCTTATTTTGGGGAAAATATGCCTTTATTATTAGAACTCCTTAAAGATAAATCCACAAAAATGGATTCCTTTGACTTTGGTGTCAAGGAATGGGATCACTCATGCACTGAGTGCATGCCACAGGTGCATGTGCCATAGGAGGGAGGAGGAGGAGCTGCCTGATTCATTGGCCTGAGGTGGGAGACAAGGACCTCTGGCTCTGTAAGTGGCTGTGGCTTCAGGGCACTATGCATAGGACAGGGTTTCAAAAATGGGGGCAGTAACTGCTTCCTGGCAGGGGCTGTGCAGGTTAGGAGTGGCAGTGGTTTAGTAAGCAAAGCAATTCTGTACCGTGGTCTTGGGCAATGTTCCTGGAAGCTGAGTGACCAACTGGTTCTTGCAGCTTCCTTGGTTTGTAAGATTTACCCTCCTTTTTTAAACGCAAGTTTTATCTCATTAGTCACTGTTTCTGTTGCCTATAACAAGGATCCCCATGACTATTACAAAGAGGATGTCTATTTACAGCTTCAAATTCACCAGGCTTAGATGGAATTGTATCCAGTGTCAGAGAAAAACAACACACAGTTAAATTGCAAAACTCTTATTTTCAAGTCCAGTAACTTGCAAGTATGGTTTTAGGTACTTGCCACATACTATCTTATTTAATTTCACAACAGCTTATAGGGGAGAGTACTATCCCCATGGCTCCACTGAGGAAACAGAGATTCACTAATTTGTCCAGAGTCTTAGTGTGGTTGACTACAATGCTCCGTGATGGAGGTAGATCTGGGTTTACCAGTACACTTGTTTATGGGCCATGACTTCTTACTTACAGGAAGTTTTAAGTAACACAAGTTACAAGTCATCTCACTATGTGAATCAGCCACTGTTAACCATATGAACCATTTTTTTTCAGATGGCCATGAAACAGTGTGAGCAGCAGTGGGCCCCTTGCTCTCTCCAGGTGCTGTCACCTCTTGTTTATCTTCAGACCTAGAGTTTTCTGCAGCGTGAACCCTGTGCCTGCACTTTAACACATTAAACATCAACTTTCCACCTTGCTCAAATGAGTAGGTGTCTTGCCTTAAATGTCAACATGAAGTAAGAGTAATCTCTGGGTCTTTTCTTTTCAGTTGCTAGAGCACTTAGAAAATACAAACATTTTTATCTGAATCCTTTTTTGAAAGAACCATCTTGAACTAGAAACGCTGCTGCAGCCATAAGTTAAAAAATATCAAAAAATATTATATAAATGGACCAGACAGATCCCCAACTCACCAAGTAGCCATTAGTCAACTCTGAGAATGTACAACTACAAAAGTAAGAGTATTAGTCCACTAAAGTTTTTTAAAATAAAATAGATTTTAAAACTATGTATAATTTTTTTTAATCAGATTGTCTGCAGACTATCACTAGTTCCAGGAAAATATCTTCAAATGGGACCCAATTACATTCCATTTCTGAAGAAAAAGTCTATAGTCATTTTCAAAAGGGATTATTGAACAGAGCACTGAAAAAGAAAAAAAAAAAACCAAGTCAATGATTAAATAGGCATAAGGTGGTATGTGTGTGAGCAATATCTGATAAAATACATATGCAGCCTATATCTCTTTTTAAGAGGATCTTTCTTGCAGGTCTCTTAGTTGAAATCAGTACCATTACAGAATTTCTGTCAGTATGTCATGGACCATAACCCAACATCCAAGCAGAAAGGTTTTCTTTGGTACGAAACACTCTTACTTGAGACTTAAATGTTTTTCCAGCATAAAAAAACATATTTATATAAATGATGAAAAATAATATATAGCTTAACGTTTCATTTTGTTCCCAATCCTATTCTCCATTGCACTCCTCTTACAGAAAAAAGCTTGTTAGAAGTTTCCTGCCTTGTTCCATTTTCTCTAAAATCTTCCATTATATTAACATTATGGATTTAAAAACTAAATGCCTCCTTTGAAATTCCCACTGCTTCGACATTGCAAATTTAAATGTTGTTTCCTTCCAAAACTATTGTTGTGTCTAAGAAGTTAGGGTAGTCCATGTGTCCTTTATGCCATTCAGTATCTCTAGAACATTGAATGAGAGGCATGGTGATGCATGCCTGTAATTCCAGCACTCAAGAGGCCAAGCCAGGAGGATCACCGTGAGTTCAAGGCCAGCCTGAGCTGCATAGTGACTTCAAGGGCAGCCCGAACTACATAGTAAGACCTTGTCTCAGAAAAACAAAACAAGACTTGCATGTCTATACATTCATTATTAACTACACTGTCAAATATTTATATTTTTCTTTTTCTCTTTCTCCCCCTCCTATTGTTTTCACTACCTTTCACCCACCTCTCTCTCCCCTATCCCCACCTACAGTTATCTGAAGATGTTAAGATTGTAGCATTTACTCTTCGTTTTGTGATGAATCACCTTGGTGAAATCTTGTATGATTTCTAATAACTTTTTCATTCATGTATTATCTGCTTTTCCTAGCAAATAATTATCTTTAAAGAAATATTACTTTACTATTTCTTAAATACTCATAATTTATTATATTGTTTAATTTTGTAGACTCATTCTTTCAAAACAATGGTACTTTAATACTGCAGATATCAAGCGGGTTTATCTTTTTCTGACAATCTCCTCCACCAATTTTCATCTCTGTTCATAGGACATCAGAGACTGCCAATTTACAATTGTCCCACTCCCCTCCCCCTTTTTTTTCTTCCTTTTTTGACTTTTTAAATGATTTTTCATAAGGCTGAATTGATGAATACAGTTTTTTCCTAGTAGGAGCTTCTGCATTACATGTTACTGTTTGGTACCACTGTCCACCAGCGTAAGTGCTAACTTTCCTCCCATTATTTTTGTTGCTTTCTATTTAATTTGATAGCTTTCTGAGATAGGGCAAGATGTAAGTCTGTTCTTGCTATCAACTCTGACCTTCAAAAGAGTAAAGACTTTTACCATCTATGTTCATTCCTATATTCTCAGTGACTAGAAAAGAGCCTCCAATATCTTAGTGAGCTGCTTCTCCCTACTTTACAGAATATGGCTGTGCTGTAACTTACTCTGCGTTCATTTTGGATTCAAACAACTAACCTAGGATGAGCTTTCATTTCCCAGCTTATAGAATGAGAACAAAAGTGAGCCTGCTCCCTCCCACGCTCGTTTAAAGGGACTCTCTCTCAATAGATATGTGCAAAACTTTGTATACCCTAAACTTTCACAGCACTGTTCTGTTACTCATAGCTTTGGGGTGTATGAATTCACCCTGATTTTCCTTTGTCAGCTGTTTTTTCCCCTCCCATATCATTATATGCATTCGTCTGCTGAAATAGGATTTCTATAAATTAATGTTGATACATTAAAGAGAAAAAGTGACATTTTCATTTGCCAATAAAAATGTCTTTTAGGATACTTATTTTTGCTCTTAAAAACTCACCAATTCCCTCACTGTCATGCCCAGGGCTGTCTTGAAAGATAGGCCCCTGAGGTTTTATGCAGTATTGATCTCAGTTAATCCAAGCTTTGAAAATATGCAATTTAGGAAAATGGTATTCAAATTTGAACAGAGTAATATTTTATTAATATGTAAGAAATGCATTTTCTTCTCATTCAATTTCTAATTAAATGGAGCTTCACATTTGAATACGGATAAACCTATGTTTGGTTCTTGCTGCTTAAGTTTCTGCAAAAATAATCCCTGTACCAGCTTTTCAGAGATACGAGTCTGTACCTGATATTATTCATTCTCTTAATTATGTCAAGGAAAGACAAGATGATACCATTTACTCATCTCAATATTGTAATTTTAATTTTAGTATTCAAAGATGACTCCTTTATATTATAAAATGGAAAATAAGAACTAAATTGGAATCATTCTCATTTTTTTCAGTTCCAATATGAAAAATGTCCTTGAAATGATAAATGTTCAAAAACAAATGAGTTTCTGACAGTAGAAAAATTTTAAGTCATAATCTGTGGCTGTGACGGGGTGAATTTTATTCCACCTTCTGTATATTAAAGACCTAACCTCAGTGTCTCAGAATGTGACCACATTGCAAGACAGTGTCTGAAGGACATAAGTAAGTTGATTTGAAAGCAGTAGAGTGGACCCTAATCCTTGACCAATGACCTAGTTAACAAAATGAGAGTTGGACCAAGACACAAGAAGGAGAAGATGAAGACATGCCAAGAAAATAGTCCTCTGAAAACCAAGGAAAGTGGCCTTGGAATGAAATCAACCCTGATAAGCTGTTAGTCTTAGATTTCTAGCCTGCACATTTGTAAGGAAATAAATTTCAATTTTTAAAGCCACCCAGTATGTGGTATTCTGTTATGGAGCTCAAGAAAGCTCCAAGCTAATATATGAGTTATGGGGAAATAAATTCCTATTCCTAATAAAAATAAGTCTGCCTTTGCTGTAATATGAGCTAATGACATAACTCTTTTCATGTGCTTCATACTCTTTACAGAATATTTACAAATAAATGCATATTGTTCAATATATTATCTGAAAGAATTAAATTTCTTTTTAATTACACACATACAAATACACACATTTGTTCATACAGATACACAATTTAATAGGCTAGTAAAAGGGTATAAATTATATTACATACCTTTCTTATCATTGCTTCCCATTTTCATAACTCAAAGCTCATAATTTATCTCTTTTTTAAATGCTACAAAATAGAATGTGGTATAAAAACTGATTAACAACCAGGCAGCCTATCATCATTAGAAAGTAATATTGTCAGAATCCCTTAGCATCTCTACATAATAGATTCTCTCCAGATCTCATTCACAAAACAGGAGCTGCCTGTCCTCCAGCTGCTATGAAAAGTGCCTTCCAGCAGCTCTCAGGTGCCGCCTAAGGTGTGGATCTAAGAGGGATGGATCTGCCTTACTAAGGAGTGATACTTCTACAGAAATGAGGACAGCCTGGAGCCAATGACTGAAGTACCTCAAGGTGGGACCAACTCCGCAGCATAAATCACATTCCAGATTCTCTATGGAACCAATCTGAAGCTTGCCTTTAGTTAAGACCAATTCTGCGCTGAGCTCATCTCCCTGCACATTTCTCTGCATACAATCTTCTTTCTGAGACAACAACCTCAATAACTCACATATGCAAGAATTCAGACTCTGTTATGCTCAGGCTTTGCTCTCAAGGGTAAGAAATGACTTCAGAGAGTTGGTTCCACATATGGTCAGAGGAAGCTGAGTCCATTGATAGGACACTCCAGTTGCATCATCCATCACTAAATGCCCTGAAAATCCACTGACTGTGTTAGGTAGAGAATGAATAGTCCCTAATATCCCATGGCATTGAAATTCACTGGTGCTTCCTTCACAGTATCCATTCCCTTTCAGTGGGTGATCTGTGACAATACGCAAGTAGAAGATGATACAATAGTTGGCACAGTGACATAAGGAAAGTGGTAACTGTAACTGTTGTGGGATTGCAAAGAAGCTTGTTGTATTGAGAAAAAAAATTAAAAGCTCAGATTCTATGGTCATTTTTGAGAAAATTATGGGTCAAAGAGACCTCTTGATGCATTTAAAAAGTCAACCATTCAAATGACTCTGACTCATACTTTGCTGTGGAACAAAATCTGAGCACAGCTATTAGCTCTATGAGAGGCAGCAGTTCAAAGAAGTCCATTCAAATTGACTTATTCAAATAATCTATGCTAAACCCACAGCTCCAACAGGCAAGATATAGGACCCTACGACTTTGGATGGGTATACCTTCCTGATCTTTAAGTAAAAGTGGCCCTCTATCTCCAAACCAAAAGAGAAGTAGCTACTTTTACAGGCACTTTACATTTTGTGGCATCTGGGAGTTTCCCTTTCAAGTCTACAGTTTGGGCCCCGAAAACCAGATGAATTACAAATGAAACTAGAATGCTGCAGATCTATCCAAGATAAACGTCAACTGTCATTGCTTTTCAGATGTGTTGATTTTGTACAAAACATACATCTATTTAATAGGAAAACCAGAGGTTATTGGTTAGCATTTGTTCTCAATGCTTGGACATTAGGTACATGGACAAAATTGTCATGTTACAGAGGTATAGACTAGGGATGGACTCAGCATTGGTCTGGATACCATCACTGATAAATATTAAAACATCTAATAGAGACAGATGCTAAACACCCAATGATTGGCTATCCACTTAATACAAACATGACAACATTGGATCCCTTCTACATGGGAAGCAGAATTATTTCATCTGACTAGGACTGGCAAAAAATGTGTGTCAGTTTTTGTTTCCTACTAATAAAGTGTCAGGCAGCATCCGCATGAGCTAACACAACCATCTCCCTGAGAATCATGGAACACATTAAGTTCATGAGTCAAAGTTCCACTGTAAAAGACTCCATATAACACAGATCTGGACCAATGGACTCTAAAGCAAAGAAAGTTTGTCACTGGGCGCTTTCCAAGCAATTCACATTTTCTTCCATACACTGAACCACCCAGATGTGGCAAGCTCAGTCTTCTGAAAATGCAGCTGAGGTGCTAACTTGGAGAAGACTGCCTGGAAGAATGGGAGTTCTCCTTCAGAATAAATTTTATAACTGAATCCAGAAGATGCTACATATATTTGTGTTATCAATGGATAGATATCAGAACAAAAATATGTTTGGGAAAGAGAAAGTAAATCTTTGTGGTTACTCTCTATATTACTACTTCTCCTGATCAATTAGGAAATGTTTGCTTGTCTTCTCTGCTTCTTTAGGGTCTGCCTTTCTGAAGGCTCTGAGTTCTAAAGGATATACTTCTGCAAAGGAAGCATTATGAGTCCTACTAAAGTTGAAGTAAAGCTGTTATTAGGTCAGGTGGAGCTTCTTGTGCCAGCAGACCTGCAGTCATTTAACAGGAATTATAGTGCAGGCTGGGCCAGCTGATCCTGATCTCATGCTGCTGCAAGCCTGCTGCTACAAACTGGATGCATAAATACTTTCTGGCATTCAGCTGGTCTACTTGAGTATGCTAGTTCTTATTTTACCTTAACTGTAGATAAATATGGATAACATCCATAGACTGATAGAGGCTTCATAACCAAGCAGAGATACCCCATAGAGCAGGACATCCAGGAAAGGAAAACCCTACCCAAGGGAAATGGGGAATCTAGAAGGAGGAAAGAGGGCAATTACAAGTAATCAGTTCACTGCTCAGGAATTATTGTAGCAACTAGAGTCATAATTCATTCATTCCATAAATCCTTCTCTTCTAATTATTTCATGGAAATTATAACCGACTGGATTCCTAAATAAGCTTGGCCTCAATGTAATGATCCAGATGAGAGAAGAAAGGACATAAATGGTACAAGTAGAAAACTATAGCTGATATTCTTACTGCCCTTTTCAGATTCCCTTGGCCACGCCAATCTATCAACTAGCTTGTGTATTGTTGACAGCGGACCCATTCTGTCCATGTCCATGTCCATGACTGTCCATTTCAACAGAATCTTACAGTCAGGAAGTTTGGGTCAAAGTATGAGTCAGAGTCATTTGAATGGTTGAATGGTGACCCTGTCACCACCAGCAGCAATTCATGGCTGGTGCTTGACTAATACAGCAATATGAAGCCAAAGAGGGCACCGAATTGGTGAAATCCTGTGATGAAGAACCTGTGCTCCTGTAAAACCAGAATGAATCTAGATTCCAGCAGAGACCACATTGCCACTCCAGACTCCCCTGAAGCACTCTTGTCCGGCTTGTCTCTCCTGCTCCTTTCATCTTTCTTCCTTATTTATTTATTTAGGTACCAGGGAATGAACTCATGACCTTGCATTTGCCAGGCAGGCACCACTGAACTAAGCCCCCAGCTCACCATCTTTCTTCTTCTGAGTACATTTTCCTTAGTAGCTTTCACAAAATTTCTCATCTCAGCTTCTGCTCTGGAAAATCCAACCTAAAATAATCTCCTTGATCTTCTCATTTGCTTGCTTCTCTCAAGGCTAAATACTCTTAGAAACACTTTGTTTATATGTTTATGTATTTTGCTACATATTCATGCACATACTATTAAAATGCAATACTTTCTAGTATTTGTGAAATTTAGATGTTGTATTAAACTACTCTTTCTGTAACTTGCATTTTCATCTCAAAGTCGCTGAGACTTATATTGCCCTAACTTAATTATTTTGCAAGTCTCTATCACTGCATTTATTAATTTGAGTTTCTTCAAGTTCTTTTTTCAATACTGGAAAAATACAGATACCATGAACATTCTTGAACATGAGAACATTTATCTAAATATAACACTTTCTAGGAGAGAAACTACTAAGTAAAATTGTACATGCCTCATCAACCTATCTGCTAACATTAGAGGGGAAAAAAGTGGTCGAAGTAATCCATACTATCACAAAAAAATTAATGTGTTCCTGATACTCTACATTTTCATCAGAACTAATATAGTTAATGTTTTTGCAGTGATTCTGGGGTGTAATAGTATCATCGTGGTTCCATTCATCTCAAGTTCAATTTAGCCAATTCCTAGGGTGCTAGAGAATATTTTAATCATTTTATTTAGAGCACTGCCTTCAATAAATACCTGTACATAAATGCTGAAGGTGTAGCTCTGTGGTAGGGTACACTTGTAGCATGCATAAGAGTTGGGTCAGACACCTATTACCACTATGTATATATGTAAAATTGTCTTTTTCTTATTGTTTTATAGGAAACACTCATAAATTCTGAATATAATGTTTCTGAGTAGTTTCTTCTGGTTCTCAATTTGATTTTCATTTTATATTGATATCTAGGGATTTTTAAATTTTTGGTTTAATAGAACTTACTAATCTAGTTTTAAAATGTTTGTTTTAGATATAATTAGTAAAACTTTCCAAAACTCTTTAGGAAAATATTTTCCTAAATTTTCTTCTAAATTTTAGAGTTTTTAGATTACCAGACATAGATATGTAAAACTCATCTAATGATATGAGTATTAACTGTTCTTTTCCAAGAACTAATACAATTACTAGTGTAGTCATTTTAGCTATCTTACACACACACACACACACACACACACACACACACACACACACACATTTATGTCTTTTTCCTTTTTCCTTCCCTCTTCTTTTCTCCTATCCCAGTTACTTTTCCTCTTTGAGTAGTTTCTTACCCTTACACAGTAGTTATTGTAGATTTTGGATCATATTTGCTCTTTCAGTTTCTTACACCAGAGAGACAAATTTAAGCAACCCTTTTGAAGTTCACAATATACAATGTTACAACCAATGTTAAATTCCTATCATCTTGTTTTGAAAACCTATACTGTTATTGTTTTGGGTTTGTTGTTGGTGGTGTTCATTTGTCTCTTTTGTTTTTTGTTTTTCACTTCTGTATCTTTTTTTCTCTTAAATAAATACGTTTTTTTAAAATAAAATAAAAAAATTTTAGAGTTCTATCTTCTAAAGTTATATCTTTCAAATAAGTCTTTGTCATTACATCACCAATTGTTCTAACACCACTGACTGAATGGCATATTCTTTCATCCTGAGAGGAAACACCAGCCCTGTGATTGTAAAGAGTTCATGTGTCCTTTCATTTCTGTGGATTTATCATACTATTTGTCAGACTGTTAAGTTTTCTTGATACTTGGTAAAATAATTTTCACTCTTTACTCTTTTTTGAATAAGTTATTCTGGCTATGTTATGCTTTTCAATGACATCTAAAAAAAGATTTATTGTGTTCCACTGGAATCTCTGTTGTATTTTAATTGAACACATAGACTATTTAGTGAACTGACATCTTTAAAATGCTGACTTTTGTATTCTTCTCATAAACTACATACAAGCTTACATTCATACATGTGCATTTCTTCTAAAATATTTTATTCTTTTTTTACATCTTGACATTGTTCTGTACTTTTCTGTTCCATGATTTGTAAGTCTACATTTGATGTTAATTACCTTTTTCAATATTTATTTTAAATTAATTTTTTAACTTATTAAGATACAACATAATGTCAGGCTTCAGATCTCAAGTGACTGTCTTATTCTGTTTTCCAACCATTCTTCCTTTCATTTGAATCACCTACCATTACGAAATTTTTAATGTACTTTCAGAAATACTTTATGCCTACATATAAAAGCACAGATACATGCTTCTATTTTTATACAACTGAGAGAATATTTTACACAGCAAATGTGTGTCACTTGTATTGTTTTCTTAAGAGAACACAATCAACAGCTCTGCTCTCAACATACAGCGTAAGAAATGGCCCCATAACCCCTGTGCATCCTACTTGCAGCCCCCAGTAACACAATCCGTCCGTCTACTTTATGGCGCTTTGGGGACCTGCTCTTCAGTAGGAGCCCATATACAAAAACTCTCATGATGTTTTCTCTCACCAAAGCCTAAAATAAAGCATTATTATTGTTTTGACTGAAAAGTTCATAGATTTTTGTTCATATAATGATGTAGCTTTTTCCTCCAGTAATTCCTCTCCTGCCTGTAATCCTATAACGGGGGCCTCTGCCCTGGCTCAGTTCTCTTTGACACTGGTTCCATGGATATCCAGGAGATTGTGATGCTGGGCACGGCCAGTGGTGGTTGTCAATGGACATTAATGCAACATTAACTCATCATCTGAATATCAGGAGTACCTCTAAATCAAAACATCCTCAGTCTACTTACAATTCAGTGAGCCTCAATTCTTGATAGCCTTATTACAGTGTTTTATTTTACCATGTTTTCTACTCAGTTATTGCTTTGTAAACTGCTTTCGCTTTCCACATTAATAGAGATTACTAATTATAGCTATTTTTTGACTTTTCCTAAGTAGTTATTGTTTTGAGTTTGTAAACCTGTTGTCTGTAAACAGTAACTTCCATTCCTTCCTTTGTACTCTTATTAATCTGTGCCACTCTGTTCTGCTTTTTCTTATACATTTAGCTAGAACTTTTAATATTCTTTTATAAACTAATAAAATAATGCACATTTTTATAGTGATCTCTATCTGAAAGAAAATAAGGGCAAAGTTTTATTTGGATTTGAACTATAAAGACTTTTCAAATTAAGCAAATTTCTTCTTTATCTTAATATGCTAAATTTTATTTTTATGAAAATGTTTAATATTAAATATTTTAATTGAAATAATTATGACATCTATTACTGCCATTAAATACACTGATCAATTCTATTCTATATAAATGGTCTTAATTTTTTGATATAAACTATATTTTCACAATCTGTCTTTAATGTGAAGTTAAATGCATTTATCCAACAATATATCAAATGTAATTAATATAAGATGGAAAGGAGCTGAGTAGTTTTAAGTTTGGTAGAACTCACACGTAAAATCTTCTCAGACTGTGAAGCCTTTTGAGAGAGCAAAGCTTCAACAACTATGTCAGTTTCTTTATTGCTTATTGATCTGTTCAAGTTCTTTTTTCTTTTTTCCAAAGCGAAAAGTAACTTACCCAATTTTCTCTGGCCATTTACTGCCAGAGACAAAAGAAAATCTAGCTCGGGTCTCATTGATTCCATTGCTTATACATTTACCCACTATGATAACTGTTTCATAGCCTTATCTGGTTTTAGAGGATATTGCCCCTAAATTTGAAACAGAGAGGAGCAATTAACGAGATGAAATAGTAAAAATCATGTATATGTAGGATTCTCTATTTTTTGCCTAAAATACAAGTTGAAGAAAGACATAATACAAGGAAGAAAATAAACAGGAAAGATTTAAATAACTCTCACATAATTCAAGAAATATAATGTGCACTATTATTTAAAAACAAAAGGCAATAGTACATGACCAAAACATTGACTATGGAGAGATAAAATTACATAAAACCCCTAAAAATGCAAATTTCAGATATGTTTTTGATAGATAAAGCAATGCGCTCTCCACTGTAAAAGAAAAAGTCTGAAGAGAACAATCAGCAGCAAATGAGCTCAGTCATGCACCCCATTGCTCTGAGGCTCCCGCTTTCCACCTCCGCTTTCAGCTCCTCTGGGACGCGGTCACTAGTGGACATCTCCGCGCTCTCCGCCTCTTACTTGCGCCTCACGAAGACTGGCAGAACGACTTCAAGCGTTTCTTGGCATCAGTATCCTATCTCTTGTCTTCCTCTTTCTCCCTCCCGGTTTTCTTTGGAGTGAGCTGTCTCCAGGGATGGCTGTGCTGTCCACTACTAAACTCTTAGTCCTGCAGATCTGACCATTGCCCAGGGCCGAGCTCTCAGCCACAGAGCAGCTAAAACTGCCTCCTTCTGGATCTCAGCATTAGGAAAAGTCTTACTGTTAGGGTAAGCCACATTATCCGAAATACTTTTACCATTAAAATTAAAAAGATTTATTTGCCTTCCCAATCGGTCTATTCCATTTTCCCATTTATTCTGAAATCTGAAAAGGAAAATGAGTGACTTTTTCTTTTTTCTTTTTTTATTTTTATTTTTTTTATTTTTTTGGCTTCCTCAGACACTAAATATTCATGAGCAGGTAAAATACAAAGTGGCTTACAAATTTTTAATGAATGAATGGTTGATTTATGTTAAACAGAAATATGAATTTCTTGAAGTCACATACAAATAAAAGTTAAAGCCCTGTAGAACAATTAGCTGAGCATAATGGCACACACCTGTAATTCCAGCATGCTATCAGACAGAAAAATCACAGGTTCAAACTCTAGCCAGACAAGCTGGTGACCTCATGAGACTGTGCCTCAAAATGAAAAAAAAATAAATAAAATAAAAACGAATGCTGATGTAGGTTGGTGTAAAGCCCCTGAGTTCAATCTTTATTGGAAAAAAATAGAAAAGATAAAAGGAAAACAATTCTGAGAAGAAAAGCTGAATTTGAACTTAGAAATTCAGCTTTGAGAACTCTTTATACAGAGAAATCAGCAGATATGTATACCAAGCTGCAGAGACTTGCATAGAATTTTTAAAAATAGCTTTTGAGGAAGAAGAAATTCCTAACAATGTCAGATACTCTAAAATATTTGTATAAATGATGTACTTTAAAAGCTGTATTTCTGCATATGATGAAAGATGGGCACTCCGGTAAGTTGTCCTCGTATTTCATAAAGAAAGAAAAAGAGAGACTGAGGGAGAAAGGAGAGTCAGAGAGACAGACAGACAGACAGACAAAAGACAAAGAAAGAGAAAGAGAATATTTTTCAAATTTCTTTATAATGTTACAGCTATAGCACAGTTCAAATATGCTTAATACAAACCCTTTCTTTTACAGCAACCTAAGAACAATAAAATATGTATAAAGGAGTTTATGGCATACATGTAAAGTACTGGTGAAGAAATTAAGTTTGTCAGAAATTATAGATAAAATTTGTTTTGTATTTGACTGGAAATTTTCAAATTTTAGTTCTTGAACCCTTCACTGCTAAAACAAAGCACATCAGGAAACCCAACCAACAAACAAGTACTCTTGATGTCTTCTATTCTCTCTTCTTTCAGATTTAATTTGTATTTATTGATTTTATCCCTATTTTTCTTTCTTTTTCTTTTATTTCAGTAAAGAAAACACTAATACTGCATTTAATGTGAGAGCAAAAGATTTGATTTGACTTTTACCTCCGGGTTTATCACCATTTCAAAGTTCTAAGTTGTAATAAATTAATTCTAACTTTAAGGGAATCACAAATCTAGTTTCAAAGGAGAAAATTTGGTTTGTGTTCTTACCATTGTCTCTATTAAAGTTAGAAATTCCAAATACTTTTCACCTATATTCAATTTTGAGATATTGATTCTTAAATGATATATAAGTGCACTGTCATTTTCTTTAGATTTCTTCCCCTCTGGTGAAATGGAGGCTGGCTGCTATAAATTTTCCACATTGTATTGCAAATATCTACTGTGGGATAAGAAAATAGACTGGATAGGAACCAAATACTCTGATCAAGACTGCAGTTTCCTAGTACATAGGAGCCTCTAGTATCCACCACCCAAAATATCTTATTTCTTGTCACATTTTTGATGATCTAAAACCTGTATCACACTTGGTTGACAAAGAAATTAAGTGGAAAGTTGTTCATAATGATGACTCTAGCAGAAATGAGGATCCAAAGTGTAACTGACTTTCACACTTTTTGACAACTTTATCTCAAAGTAGTGAGCTTCTAAACTATGTTTTCAAAAAAGAAAAAGAAATTAGAAACAAAAATATTTAGGTAAATGCTGTAGTATTAAAAATCTAGCTTCAGTGCTCTTTCTGACTTTCAAAGTTCTAGAGATGAGCAAAACATTTGCTCCTTCCAGTGTGTATCACAAGGTCTATTCAAAGGCTATAGAAATTACCAGAGGCCACTTGGATGGAGGAGTCAACGCCGATGAACACCCAGAGCAGGCAGTGGCCGACAAGCACCTGAGGTGCCTTTGTTTCAGTCTGAAAAGCTGTGTTTTCTTTGCTTTTAAGAGTCAGGGAATGAAGCCAAACATATTCAATATTGCTACTGCATTTTATTATTTGATTACATTCTATCTATGAAATACTTGTTCCGGGAAATATTTTTAAAATAGGCATACAAGTCCACCCATGCAATGTTCTTTCTTTGAGTTTTCCTGAACTCAAAGACATTTGGGGTCCTTTGTTTTGTCTGCTCATCTTTTATCAAACATCCTCGATCCAGGCAAAGTCACCAACCACCCAAAGCCTTTCCTTGCTCTATCTTTGGACTCCATCCTCATTTTTTTTTATTGTCCCCACTCTCTGCCTCAACGTGGTCACCCAGAACCTTTTTGAGAAGTGTACTTTGAGATTATCCCTATTTACTTTTCCTTTTTTTCTTTTCATTTTGTACTTTACTAAATATAAGGAGATATATAAGGAAGGACCAAGACCACTACCCACAGTATCCTTGGTCTTTATTAGGTACACAGCCTGACTCGGGATGTGCTGTGGGGCTACAGGAAGCAGTGGGGAGAAAGGATGGAGGAACGGTGCGTTATTTTTGGAAAAGCACCCATGATCAGGCGATATTGAACCAGTAACCTGGTTGCTAACCTTGAAGACTGAGCTAGAAGGGATTTGGGTGAGTCAAGTCCTCAGTGGCTGTATAATCCAGCTTTGAGACACCAAAACTTCACACAGTTTGCTAGTCTCAGCTCTGGCCATTGGCCTAAATATTAACCTGTCTGTCAGCCAACCACAGGTCTCACCACAAGTCACATGGGCCAAGGACAAACTCTTAGTTTATTTTTATGCAATTTATTAATCACTACCCGCTCTGCACTCGGTCAAGCTAGCCCTCAGCAGTCTTCTATTAAATCTATTTCTTTGCAAACCGCTGATTGCAACACTTACTTTATCCTAAGTACTGAAATAAATAATAATATATGTGGCCAGCAGTGCCCTTCAGCCTGACCAGAGGTGTTCTACACTACTACAAAGATTCCCACACAACACAAATTCTTTCTCTCCCCTTAACTACCCACACTTTGGTTGCAGTTATTAACGGATTCATAGGAGCTTCTGATACTTCAGAGTCAGTGCCCACTGGGCATAGTTGACCACACAACCCCGACATTTTTTCTTGTTGAAATGCCGAAGGAAACTGTTGTACCTTTCCCCTCTATTCTGGAAGCAGAAGATGGTTGAACCAGATGTCATATATATTTTTTCTCTCCATGATTTATTCTGTTCGCATACCCCTAAGCAAGATTTTGGTTGTCCTAGACAAGGGGTCCAATACACGACATATAATTTATAGGATTATTTTACAGTATTCACCCAAAAGTCAAATGCAGAAGAGTGCATGGATCTGTCTGCATGCTAGAAACCACAAGAATCCCGCTGAGGCCCTGGATCCTACAAGTGTCCTGCACGAGTCCAGCAGGAGGCCTGACGCCCATGTCAGTGTCTCACACAAGTCCCTATCAAGGATTATTACCCAGAAGACCCAAAGGCCAGGGGTAGGAGCTAGACAGACTGCACTGGCTGTTGACGGATCTGTGACAGAAGGCTGAGGGATCTTCACTGGGACCAGGAAACAAAGCTCAAGACAAAGGCAAAACCAGAGCTCTCTGGAAGAGTACAGTAACCATGCCCAGCAAAAGCTAGGACCTGAGCCCCTCCAAAGACAAGAGCAGCTGAGTTTGTATCAGGAAAAAGAGCTGCAATACAGTTTCTCCTGGAAAATCAGCAGCATGCCATCTGCCCCTCCAGATCTTCTATGCCACTGGTAGCAATCCCTAGATATGTCTTTCACACCCAGAGCCACATTGACTCAGTTCAGCAGGCCATCCCCACTTAAAATGACCAGTAATTAATCCACCTAAGTAAGAAAATGCTTTTCATTTATGATCTAGTCTAGGTTTGGGGACTCTTATCCATTCTGTGCTAAATACACGAAGGTAAAAACAATGATGGGAAAAGCATCAAATCAAGAAAAAAAATTACCAAATTGCAATACTAAGAAGAGGAAAATGGAGATTTTAAGGATAATAATCAAAGTTTAAGTGTTTCAATGTCTTAATGATCTGATGAATTAATGCATAATACGTTGAATCTAAAAACAACTGAAAGAAATTAGATGACTGATCTAACATCCCGCCATAAGTGACAGCTGGGATTTTTACTCACATAGTGAAGTTTTAGAAATAATGATAGTAAACATTAAAATATATTGTTTCTACACCAATTTTTCAGTAGAGTAGTTGTTTAAGTCATGAATATTGTTTTCAAAGCTAAAATTCATTGAAACAAGCTAACATAAAGTTGATATCATCATCAGAAGACATGATAAAATCTCAGAAACATTTAAGAATGTAAATAATATATACTCATAATTCATGGAACCAAAACTTGGCCATAATTCCCAGATCCATTCCTACACTGTGCTTAGGCTTCACTGTTTCCCACTGATTAATTCCTAATTTTCCTCAATGATTATTCCCTCCAAAATGAAATAATGCTCAATTCTGTTTTTATTCAATCAAAATATTAATTTAATGTATCTAATCAGCTTATAAAGTGATTTTCTTAGATCCGATTCATTTTACTCTGGCCAGAGATGACAATAACTGGAAATATCCTTTGCATGGTATTTTTCATGGCCAATTTGTCATTGTTCAATAGACAGGAGGGCCAAAGAGAGAGCAAGAAACAGAAATAGTCATTTCAGTGTTATGGCAACTATCATTCTTCTACCTATCTATATAATATCACCCATGTATGGTTAAAGACAAATATTCTTTCTTTAAAGAAAAATTCAGCCAAATAACCTGTGTGAGTACAGTTACATGTTATAAGCTCTCTCAATATCAAAGTCTACTGCAATATTTATGCCATTCTATAGACTTTTAGATACAGTACTACCAGTAAATTTCATATAAAATTATGCAGGTAAACAAATGCAAATTTCAATACAAATAACTAATCATACTCCTATTTAATTTTAAGAAAAAGCAATTATAACTAGCTGTATTACAGAGCACTCATCTACCCTGCTATTCAGGAAGCAATTCCTTTATACCTGCCTAACTTATATAGGCATTGTAGTGGCACTTTGCTTGGGATGTTTTTCCAGAAAGAGTGGCATTGTCATTATAGTTATACATAAGTCCATGTTGATGTGATAAACTTAATTTTGCCTTCACAAAACAGTACTGTAACATCTAAAAGATCCTTTGGAATCCATCCTTAGTGCATTTGCCTCACCTTAGGGACCAGAAATATATTTTACTATATTGAAAATCAGTTATTTATCCAACAATAAAATATGCCTGCTACATGAGAAAAGCAAATTTTTCTTGACTATAATAAGGATCTGAAATGTTTTAAATTTTATACCTTTTCTATTGAAACCATTAGCATTTTCCTGTAGAACTGTTATTCCATTTGGCAGTAAATGTCCAGACCACAAAAATTAATATAGATTTCAAAAATATTAAATTATTAAAGAATTATGTACAATATTTTGAAAACTATTTAGCCATTATTTCCTTTGGTAGTGGTTTTACCTCATGATTTTTCTTTCTTATAAAATCTGATCATGTGAGTATTAGATCCTTACAATATATGTTCTGTAGTTTATTTTCTCCTACATATTTTTTAATCAGCTGACAACTCACAGTAAGTTACAAATAATTTCTTTGAATGTTTTGTACTTCATATATTCTCTCTTCTACATCAACTCAGCTTAATGTAAGTACTTAATTTTCTTATTTTTGTTTTATCTGTTACATTTTTATTTATGGATTTTATATTGGATTATTATTATAGTTTCTAGATTTCTGCAAAAACTTTCACAGTGAAGTCTACAGATTAAGAAAAGGCAAAGAAGCTGAGCTAGCAGGCGCATGCCTGTCACTCCAGCACTCACAAGGCTGAGGCAGGAGGATTGCTGCAAGTTCAAGACCAGCCTGGACTACATAGTTCAAGGCCATCCTGAACTGTCTAAAAAAAAAAAAGGGAAAAGAAAAGAAAGTAAAAAGAAAGAGTGGCATCACCAAGATGTTGGGCTTCATTCCCCTGCAATGTGAAGATCACCTAACAATTATTCACAAACTTTAGTGCAATTTCGAAAGTGTGACCAAAGACTGGATTGTTGAACTGTTCATGAAAGTGAATAAAAGTCTTCACTGGAAGGGAAAGAGAAACTTTCTCTCTCTTAAGCTATATTATTCTTCCTCTTCTCCCAAGTAGGACAATGCCTCAAAGACTTAAATACCCAGAGCCCATAAACAGACACTGGCTTTGCCCCTCTGAAAGCTTAAGCAGCATTGCCCTTGACCTCAAAGTTCAGTCCTAAGTTCTACCCCAGGTGAGTCATGACTGGTAGATAATAATATCAGTAAGCAAGTATGGGTTCCACCACATTTAGCAGTTTAATAAATACTTACCTCAGCATCACCTTCAGATTCTATCCAGAGGAGGCAAATCTCAATTTAGTATTTCTACAGAGCATAGCCAGTGAGCCTGTTCCACTTAACTGTGGGGGCTGACTGCAAACTTCTCCAATTGGTGAACTCAAACAGTGGTTGTCCTGCAGCCCAAGAATGCAGGAAGTTGTGGCTTAGGCAGGTGAAAAGCAATTGGCAGTGCCCATTCAGCAGCTGGGCCACCTGAAGAATAAAAAAGGGAAGGGAACGGAAGGGAAGGGAAGAGGAAGGGAGGGGAGGGGAAAGGAGGGGAGGGGAGGGGAGGGGAGGGGAAAGTGCTGCCCCACCCAAATTCAGAACAAGAGCAACAACCCAATGGTCTGCAGAACCTAAAAGAAAGCTCTGGTCTTCAGGGGGATTTCTGGCCAGTTCAACCATAGTCATAAACTACAACAAACAGTGTGTGTCTATCCCTAGCAGAGAATACCTGCTGAAGTCTTTTCTGCAGACAAGTGAATTGCAACATGAAGAAAAAAGGATTCAAAAGACACAGGAAATCATGTAAATTTCAAAAGAATCCAATAAAGCTGCAATTGACCCCAAAGAAAAGGAGATTTAGGAACTATCAAAAAAATAGTTCTATATGTTCCTCTTTTAAAAAGTTAAGTGAAATTTTAAGATGAAAATTGGGATGCAGTATATGAACATAGTGAGAAATCTAACAAAGAGATAAATATAAAAAGTAGAAATCGCACAGATGAAGAATACAATTGATTGTAGTAAAAATTTTCAAAGGCAGCTTCAAAGACTGCCTCAATTAATCTGAAAGAAGGATTAATGAGCTTGAAGCCAGAACATTGGAAATTACTTTAGCAGGGAAAGAAAAGAGAAAAGACTGAAAACACTCTGTGGGAATTCATGAGACACCATCAAGAGTCTTAATCTATGCAAAATAAGAATTAATGAAGGAGAAAAACTTGGATTGCCAGACAAATACTGCTGCTTATAAGAACGCTTCATGACACAAGGTGATGCTATCTCTTCATATATTGGCCCTGTATAAACAGAGATAGAAAATAAACTGTTCAGAAAAGAATTAACAAAGTAGTAGAGGATGCTGTAGCCTCTGAATTCTCATTTCCCCAGGAGAGGTATGTTTAGAACAAATAGGGCTGCACTGTATAATGTACCATGCAGATGGCCTAATGCAGAGGAACCTGCTCCCTGAAATCCTCAACACCTTAGTACAGTTTAACTTCAAGAAACACCTTGTGTCCCTGTCACAATGAAAGAACCTGAGTGGAGGCGGGGTTTTCAAGGGCTAGTAATCAATCTGTTCTTCCTACACTTGACCATGCTCTGTTAAATTCCCAAAGGTGAGAGAAAATGAGCTTTCAAAATTGCTCATATTTGTTTCTTTCCCTACTCTCCGTTTAGATTTTGAAATAAATGGTTATACTTTAAAGTTCAGGTCACTCGTTCAGCCCACTTATTCAGAATAAGATTTGAGATCAACATGTAGGGCTTGCAGAAATGGAGTCCTGAGAAAATCCGTCATGGACTCTTAATTAATCGTGGTTATTTCCAGTCCATAAATATGATTAGAAATTTAGTTTGACATTAAAAGAAGATTTATTTTAAAAAGTGTTTCTCTTTCATCTCATTACTCCCCAAAATAGAGTTTGTGCCTTCTTGGATTTGGGTCTAGTAAAGCACATCAGAGTTTAGTAGAAATTTTGGTAGAGACATTACCTGAAATTCAAGAGATGATCTCTAGTGTCTTGATCATTCTCGAAAAATCTAAAGGACTAGAGACAGTGGCTGAGGACATGGACTAGAGAAGAACACAGGTATCAGGAGAATTTCATTGCTAGAATGCATCAAAATCAAATGAAAGTTTCCTTGGAATGGATATGAACCTCTGTGGTATAAAAGACTAGGTGTGCCATCATGGTCCCTACCACCCAAACAAAACCACAAGACAGCAAAAAGAAACTGAAGGCGGCATTGTATAGGTAGCTACTGGAAAAAAAATAAATAACAAGGGAGACTAGTGATTCATTGGTGCTATCAAGAACATAATAGCTGTTGACCTGCCCACTGAGAACAGGGCATGGGTCATGGGAACGCACTCAGAAGAAACCCAGAGCAATGGGAGCGCATGGAGAAACACCTGCTATGTTCAGAGGAAAGCACTGCCAGAACGGGGTCAGGTGGGACCTAGAATCTGTTCCTTCACTCTTCCTGAAGACATCACGGTTGAATATGTAGAGATCGAGACAGGCAATATGTCCTGAGAAGAAACTAACCACACTGCTTAGCTCACTGCAGCTTGACTTAGCTCAAGGAGCAGAGATGCAAAGGAATTTGAGTTTGTATCACATAAAGTCTCTGATAACTCTGCATTCTATGATTTTTAGTGACAATAGATATTTTTACAAGTAACAATCACTTGAGGCTATGTTTTTAATTAAGTCAGGGAAATATCTGAATCTACAAAATTTAAAGGATCAGTAGATAACACACCTAAAAAGTGTTTGTTATTTCCCTCTCATGAGTTTGTTTAATCAGCTGCACAGTAATACCTCGGTTCAAGAATACTTTGAGTCATTAACAGAAGCATTAGGCAAAATATTGCTCCCTTCATGAAGTCCACATCTGGTGACAGACAGCAAGGGGATCATCTCCCCCACCTGTGAATACACCATCCTCCCCAGAACAGTGGAATGGAGTTTGTGAGCTGAGGCATTTATGAACTAACACCACTTTTATAAAGAAGTTTTTTTTTAAAGCTCACGACACATGTAAGTATTAATTTTTGCTAGACTAAGAATTGGCATTCTTATTACCATGTGCTCTATCACCCTTGGCAAACATTTGAGTCACTAAAATTTCACACTCCACTTGTTTGTGGAAAGTCATGCAGCTCAACCTTCTAAATATTTCACTGGGTGTTATTTTTAATCTTAGATGAGAGAAAAACTTGAATCTCCAGGGTAAAACTGAGATTTCTAAAATTAACTATATTTCTGAGATAAGTTGCTCTGTATTGTAACTGCCAAGATTTAAATCATCCACATGAGACTGACACTCTTTAGACTCAAGAAATGTTCCAACAGATAATACAGAGAGCAAAAGAGAAAGAAAGAAAGGAAAAGAAAACTAATGAGCCATGGTTTAGTAAGACATCTGTGCTCTTTACTGTTTGGGCTTTTTCATTGTCAATTTGATTAATAGAACGTCTTTAAATGTATCTCCTTTTGGATATCTTATATCTCAACAAGTCCATTTCATGTTCTTGCCACCAACATTTCCAGTAGATTTCTTCTGGTGTGTCAGAATGACAGATAAGTTTCTGCAGTTTGCTTATAGAGAGCTCTTTCTGGATGCTGGTCAGCGCCCTTGCCCTAAGGGTCCCCTACCCCAAGGACTTTGGTAGTGCTGTGCTAACAAAGGTGACATCACTGCTAGGCTTAAAAAAAGGATGCCTGTCAAGAGTTAAGGTCAACGCTGAGTTTTGTGAGTATTTGTAAGAACTTTCCACCTGATAGGTAAAAAGAAATATTTTCAGTAAATCATGTGAACTTTCAACCTTCTTTTTCCAAATGAAAGGTACCTGTAATTTATTTTCTTTTACTTGATGAGTAATAGAATAACAAATGTTCTACAATTTACCTAATTTGTTTTGTTGTTGTTGATTTTTTTCTGGTTGGACATTTGAATGAAACATCATTTCTTTAATTCACAGTTGTGAAGTGACTACCAGCTTTTATTCCAATTCTCCAAGATGAAAGGCAAACCCTTAGCTGTAGACCTTGTATAAATGAAAACATCCAAGGAAAGCCGCAAAGAAGGAACAGAGGTGGCTTAAGAGAGAAGCTAGAGGACATGGAACCCCTGGGAGTGCTGTGGGGTGGAGTCACTCCAGCCTTTTGGAGCTTGCAACCAGTTGTTTTCAGATGCTGAGCGTGAAACTCCAGGGCTTTCGCCTTGCTGGATCTTGGACCTGCTTTGGCTCTGATGCTTTGTATTGCCCAGTCTATAACTTTTGGAATGGTAATATTTATCTTGTGCCTTTTCATGTTGCACCTTCCTTAAAAAGGCAGGGAATATAGCTCATTTCAATGGCCTGAGTTCAATCCCAGTTCTGTAGCCACAGACAGTTGGAGGAAAGGAGACAGCATCTATAATCCTATGGAGTGAGTACCGTGGTTGAGACTTGCCAACAAAGGAGAACTGGTTTTCAAAACTTTAGTAAAGGAGTTATGACTCTAACAACAAGCTCATTGTAGTTGGGAGATGAAGAGAATCACAATACTTAAAGATTGAAGTTTCTTATCAGGTCAACATTTCTAGTGGCATTTTGTTATCTAGACTACACTATGTCCTTTTGTAATATGTACACACTTTTCAACTCTGGAAAGGAAACTAATTATAATGTATTAAAAATAAAACACTAGTATTAACAATTTAGTGTTAGAACAGAAATTGGTCCTTCTTGATAGTTTATGTATTTGAATACATTTTAGGTGACTTTGCTTATTAAAATGTTAAAGCAGAATTTTTATTTATTTATTTATTTTTATTGATACCGGGGATCGAACTCACAACTACGTGCTTGCAAAGGAGGCGCTTATGCCGCTGAGCTAAATCCCCAGCCCCCAAAGCAGAATTTTTAAAACAGTAAAATATGATTCTTATGAAAAGGAACCCCATCAAAGATTGCGTCAGTTACTAATAAAAGAACCAGTAAGATGTTAAAACTGGTTCAAATAAGAATTTGACCTACAGAGCTGAGTGTTTTCTACTGGATAAAATTCATCTGCACTGTCATCTCCAGAAGTCACTTTGTAATTCTAGAATTGGCACACATGCATTGCCATCAATGTCTACTTTTTAACTGTTGTCTCTAGTAAGTTGCAAACTTGTCAATCAACAGTGAAACTACTTCAAACAAAAGGACCAAAAACTGCCCAGATGTCAAGTAGACATTGCCCAAAAACCTACGCCTAATAATTTTTGTCCCTTTCAAACATTTAAGATTTTTCCCTGACAGGAGTATGAATTCTGCAGGGTGTGATGGTACATGCCTTTGATCCCAGCACTTCAGAGAAAGAGACAGGAGGATAGTTATAAGCTGGAGGAAAGTCTGAGCTATGTGGTGAGTTCAAGACCAGCCTGAACTATATTGTGAGACCCTGACTCGAAAAAAAGTGTCAATTCTGTTACTTCAAATTGTATTACAGAAAAAATTAATTAATTTATATTTGCAACTATAAATTCAAAAATCTTCAATTTTGAAACACTGAAGATACTTTAAGCTTTATTTAATGTAAATGTAACTTACTAATGTGATTACTCAGATATGCATATTTTGTTAATTTAAGAAACTGAACTGGAGCTCAGCACATTGGTGTATGTCTGTAATTCCGCCAAGGAATACAAATTTGAAGCCCACTTAAGCAACTTAGCAAGATCCAGTGTCAAAATTTCAAAAGTAGGTTGATGATGTAGCTCAGTGGTAGAGCTCTTGCTTAGTGTGCACAAGGTCGAGGCCTAATATGGTCAGTCCTCAACACTGAAAGATGGGAGAGAGAGAGGGTGAAGGGAGGGGAAGGTGAGGAGGAGGGGAATAGGCAGTAGGAGGGAGGGGCGGGGAGGGAAGCAGGGGTAGAGAAAGGGGAAGGAGAGGGGAGGAGAAGGAGGGGAGTGTGGGGGGAATTGAACTGGTTATGTTGGAAAATATTTAAATAATTTTTAATTGAGAACATATGCAATTCTATATCCAATCAAATATAACAATTTTCCTCCCAGAATTATAAAGCAGACCAGTATTTCAATTCTGCAATTAAAAGTCTTAAAAAAGCAATAGATTTTGATTTATAGATCTATTGCCTGTATTTTTTTAAAAAAACAAGTGTAGTCTTTTCTGCATATAAACAACACCCAAGTTTAACATACCTGCAAAGCTACCATCCTATGCTTGCCTTTGAAACAAATTTCTCACTTTGCTATTACTTTCAAGTTTAGAAATGATACACATTTAGAGAGGCAAACAATCTACCAATATGTTAAATGTCATAATGAGTTATTGCCACCATAAAAAGCAAAATATTTCTCCTGAAGGATTAAATTTTTACATCTGTTGTATTTTCTTTTTGTTTATACATCTCAGATTCAGTAGAAGCATTTTTATATTTTGCTCACCAAATTTTTCTGTAAGTTTTCCCTACTTGCCATATGAATTAATAAAGATATTACTGAAAGCAAATACGTGATGAATGTCCTGTGGATCTGTCCACTAAGTCCATGAACAACAGTACCTTGACTACTGAACCAGTGAGCACAATCCATTCATGTTTTGGGGAGATGCATTCAACTTAAAAATCTTCATCATACTTTATGTCGAGTTTCCAATTGTGATTTACTAGAATAATTTACATGTTCTCACGTCAAGCTGGTCCTTGTGGGTTTTCTCCAGTAAAGCTGAATGCAGAAAAGGCACTAATGGACCATTTAGATGATTCACTTTTGGTGGGAGTATTTTATAGGAAAAGAGAATTATTCAGTTAGTCACTGTTAACGCACATACAGAATGAAACAAATGCAAAGATATTTAAGCAGTGTCACAGCCAACTGAGAATCAACTAGGGCTAAAATAGATTTTATTTCCACTAAAATCCATCATATATTTGCTTAAATATCTTACTAAGAAAGTCAATTTGTTCTCCAAAGAAGACTGTAAATTACATTGTACACAGAGTTTCTGGCATGGTTTAAAAATGACTTTTATTTTTCATTGAGTTATTGTGAAGCACCATGCATTACTACAAATGACACAAGTTTATGTTACTGGAACTCATGTCTACCATAGCGTGGTAACTGCTGGATCGTCTTTTAGGGAGTCTCAGGGCTACTACTGCAAATTACAATGAGGAATATTTAATTTTCACATAAAATCCGGCCACTTCTGAAGAATAACCCAAACAGTATTTAAATCCCATCCTAATTATTAAGACCTACTTGAGTATCATTTGTATTGCTTGTTTAGAAACTTAAGCTAAATGCTACTCTGCCATTTTTGGTGATTCTTCCAATAATAAATGTAAGTACATGTGCAAGAAAAATTATGCAAAAGACATGGACTTTAGTAGACAAAAATCAAATATGAGAAAGCAGTCTCAAGATTTTAGGACATCTCTTTATTCTTTTCTGTGAAAAAAACCCCAGATTTTCCATTATTTATGGCATTTTCCATTATGATCACTCATCTGGATTTCACAGAGAAGTGGTCACTTTGATGAAATAATAATGCAGAGAAACCAAAGAGGAGTGGATTAAAATATTTATTTTTTGTTTTAAACTTCAGCATGTCACTTCAGTAAAAATATACCTAACAGTGAACGTATATGATTACAACACGGTGTATTTCTCATCACTGCAAGAAGGAGCATTTTTATATGCCTAAATCTTGCAACTTGAACAACTACTTCTAAGGTAACAATGTACAATAAATTAACTATGTTAATTTTCTTCTATTTTTTGAAATTCTGTATAATTTCTAACTTTTTGTTTTTTTAAAAAAAGTTGATCTAGAAATCACACACCAAAAAAAAAAAAAAAAACAGGGATAAAGCATTGAATATATCTGTGTGGAAGGTTGTGTTATTGTGAAAATATACTAGTTTATGATTAAACTCTATAGATAAAATATTTGAAAGGGAAGTATTTTTGCAAGATAATTCGATAAGACTACTAGAATATTTTTAATATAGAACATAACTGTATACACTTTTGCTGATGCTTATTAAATATTTATCTAATTCATAATAACTTCAGCTCACATTTATTAAATGTTTAGTAGTTATTGCATTCTCAAATATCTTGAAGAGGAGCAAAGAATTTTAGTACAAGGATACACAGTGTAACAAATCAGGAACCACTACTATATCTGTCTGGGATAGTGATAAATTATTATTATCTAAAAAAAATCATTAAAATAATAGTGAACCATAGTGACTATTTTGCTCTTAGAGCACTAAATGTCACTATATTTCAATAATTTAACTAGTTAAATAACAGTTATCAATATTAAAATGTTACCAAATGTGGTGGCACATGCTTGTAATCCCAGTCCTTGGGAGGATGAGGCAGGAGGACTGCTGTGGATTCGAGGCCAACCTGGGCTACATAGTGAGTTTAGGGCCAGCCTGAACTGCACATCTGAGATTATCTCAAAAAAAAACCTTAAAATGTTGCAATTTGAGGGTTTAATTATCCCAAAATACAGAAATCAGATGCATTATATTCATCAACCATAAGAATAAGAAAAAATTTTCTTTAACTCACTCCTACAATAAACCTGATATTAAAAGATTATGAGCAATGCTATATTGTGAACAATATAAACAAAATTTCTTTTGAATGTTTTATTTCAGATCTACAGAGGGTGCTTAGAGGAATTCTTCAAACACATCAGACACCTGTAGTACAAAATAAAGGTAGATATGCATCCAACAAAGATCCCTTTCTCAAAAATTACTTAGTCCAGCATCAGGACAGATATCTGGAAAACCAGGAAACAATGTGACAGCCTCTTATGCAAATCAGTACTTAGTTATTTCTTTGTCTGAAGTAAGTATGCCAACTATTGTTAGATGACACGTCCGTGTTCTATGTAAGGCACACACAAGTTTGTTTCTCTCCACTATGAAAACTTTTCAAAATCAAGGACTATAGAAAGAGTAGAGTTTATAATCAATTTCTGAACGATCAATTTCCTGCACCATTTTTCTGAGATTTGTAGCATTTCACAGTTCATTTACAATTTTTCATATTCATTATTCCATATGATCCTTCAACAATCCTGGGATGTGTGCAAATTGGATATGATTATTACACTTTTTAAAGGTCACACAGTGGTAAACACAGGAACTAAGGATTTGTATCAAGAGTTGTGTATCAGTTTACTGTGCTTTGCTTTCTAATAACGTCCAGTGAAAGATGTACATTCAATAAAACAGTGTGATATGTCATAGGACATTATTAAATGAAGGTTTGAATACAGAACATATTAAATATAAGTTGAAGGTCAATTCCAAGCTCAAAGATACTTTTTAACATCTAAATTTTTCCTTCCTGAATTTTTTTGCAAGAAACTAGCAATGTTACACATGTGACCTACAATTCCTGCCATTCTTAACCCTGCATATGCAAATTCTACACAACACTGAATTCTAAAATAGATAATTTTTCCCCCCTTGGAAACATCTATGAAAGCTCGAGCATACATTCTTCATCTGCTTCACTGATGGATATTACCACATGACTAATATTTAACTTTCTAAATTTTTGTGCACATTTTGGTTTTTATCTCATGCATCCATTAACAGTTCTTGACTGCAAGGAACAGAACTAATTGTAGACAACTTCAGCAGAAAACTAATTAATAAACTCAGTGGAGCCTGTAAAAACAGTCTTGCGATACAAACAAAATTCAAAGGAGTCGGAAGCAGATCCCAAAAACGATCACAGAAACGGTTCAAATCAGGCACGCTCCCTGTTTCTGCCTCCATAAGTAGTATCTTAACGTTCGTTTCCATTTATTTCCAGTCCTCAAAATCAGAAACCACGTAAAGCTACATCTCTCACTTCAACAACCGTGAGAAAGTGTATCATTTTTTTTCAGTTTTAATATGGTGGACAGTGGAGCTGTGGCTCTTTGTAAGTCTTGCTCTGTGAGGACACCTTCTCTATGGTGAAACTGTTTCACTATATAAGGAAGTTAAAATCCCTAGTGTCTAGTTTTTTAAAAAAATTTATAGTGTAAACTCCCTGAAATTATGGGTCTATTTGTGTGTCTACTTAAAACAATGTTAGCTCTATAGCGGTCCTCAGATACCCATGGCTTCAGTTTCTGAGTTTCAGTCAATTTGAAGTCCAAAATGGTAAAAAGAAAATTTCAAAACAGAATTATGTTTTGAAAAGCATTTCATAACATACTACAAAGAACTATGTAAGTAGGACTTATAAAAAGAACACTAAAAACTTTACCAATTTGCAATGTTGTTTGATAGTATCATTCCCAGAGGGCATTTACTTACATTTTTAGCTGATATAGAGTCATAATTTTAAAGACTCATTTTAAAGCATTTTATACATTCTGTGATTTTATATAATTTGCTTTTGTATACATAGTTTTCTGCATACATTTTATAATTTTAATCATCATGACAACAGGGCTAATTTTCGAGTTTTCCTCTTCAAACATTTGAAGAAAGCTAATTTTCAGTTTTCAATTTACATTCACATGACAAGACTATCAAACTTTATCATCAGTACATATGGATAGAGTCAAAAACGGTACATCTAAGGTTCAGTGCTATCTGTGCTTTCAGACCTACGGCCTTAGGAAAGACTTCTATATGTTAGCTATATTAACATCTTGCTAGGAGAGTAGTGTATAGAAGAACAGATAGGACAGAGCTCTTTTCAAGGCTACAATTCATTGTTTTTAAAGTTTAATTCACTGCTGTTTTATGTCCCCATGACTACTGCAAACAGACAAGTTCAGCATATGCAACAGAATATCTTTAATCCACTGAAATCTATCAGCAAACATTTATACTGGCTGCAAAACTCTGTAAACTGGCTTTAGGGAATCCTAAAGAAGTATAATGCACAGTCCACAAACCAGACACTCACAATCCTGATTCAGAGATAAATTTTTCTCATGAGAAACAACTTTTTAAAAAATGCCAAAGCTGCAATAAGCAAGCGAGTATGATGTATAGAGGCTCTTGGATAGATGTTAAGAAAATACCAAGTAGCCAAAAGATTAATGTGCACTGTATTTACTTCAAGATCATGAGTATAATTTGATTTATACAGACCAAACTCAAGGGCAGATAACATTCTCAAAATAAAAGTCTAATGAATAATAATATGGTAAAGCAGTTTAGTTTATACATTAACAAAAGTCCTACAGCACATTATTATATAAGCTTTATAATATCACTCCTCAATGCTTCAACTGAATTGTCTCTTTGTTTTTTAGCAGTAGACCTGACTTTATCTCCCTGAAATCTCCAATGAGTTTAACATTTTGAAATTGACAAATTTTGTTCATTAATTTAGACGTCTGCATTTCCCACTTAAAGGTTTTGCTTTATAACGCATGACTGTAGCATTCTTTTTGATAAATCCACTTGTAATAAAGAGACAGGAAGGGGGAGAAAGCCTTTCCTAAATGATGAACTGTTTTGTCTATCCATCATTTTGTTTTTAAAAAAGAAAAAAACTTTGTAGAAACTAAAATAATGACTTGAAGGTGCTTTTCATTACTTTCCTAAAGTAGCTTTTAAAATCATCATATCACATTGGAATCCTTTTTGAGAAAATTGATGTTCTGATTCTATAGCAACAAGCATAACGGGGATAAAGATTAACACTATCTTTTCAGTGATGATTCAAACCAGTTTACCCTGCTCCAGAGAAGGCTCGGGGTGCTTGGGACAGATGAGAATAATTAGCAGCTCATTATCCATGCTAAAAATAATGTCTAATTAGAAGTTTTCAGAACGAATAACTTATGAAATGCCTGCTTTAAAATTAAGACCAATGCATCTTTCATAATGCTTGTGAAGTTTTTCAATCCCTTGTTCAATTGTTCAGTCCCTTTGTGTGTTTTTCTATCTTGCAATTTTGTTATTTTCATCAGTACTTAGTTGTAGTTGACTTACAGTGAGCAATTAGATCTTGAAGCTATTTCTTCT
This sequence comes from Cavia porcellus, assembly GCF_034190915.1. Lineage (NCBI taxonomy): Eukaryota > Metazoa > Chordata > Mammalia > Rodentia > Caviidae > Cavia > Cavia porcellus. The sequence goes on from NW_026947497.1 coordinate 33,344,404, forward strand.
AGAGCTTCATATCTGGCACCTTAGATAAAATGAGTATCCAGAAATTTATCCATATTGTCTAAAAATCTGTAGTGATAAATGAATTATCCAACTTGATACTAAAGCAGTTTCATAAGTACCACTCAACATGTTCTTATGGGGGGCCCAGTAGGAAATAGATGAAAGTGCAAATTATGATTATGATTATTGTAGAAAACTTTAACAAACAAAGTGCCTGAGCCCAGGGTTGTCCCTATCCATACGTCCATGGTCAGGCCTGAGGCAAAGAGTAGTGACCTAAGGATAGCTCCCACGAAAGGAGTTGAGACTTTTCCTCACAGGGCACAGCGAATCCCACTCCCTCCTTCCTGTCTATTGGGTGAATCCCCCACTGTCCAAATGCTAGTGGGGATGTGCACCCCACTCAGCCATCAAGGGGCAGAGAACAGGATCAAAAAGATGAGGGGAAAGAGGTGGAAAGCATAAGCCCAGCATGCAGAAAAACTCACAGTGAGGTCCTTCCTGGATTCTTACTCTGCTGTCTGGTAAAGAAATCTGTTGCTAGGATTTCTCTCAGCGAAGTACCCACATGATGAAGTTCCACAGTAACCTCTAATAGCAGATTTTACCAACTAATAATAAAAGGAAGGAAGAGTAAAGATGGTGAACCAAAGTACAGAGTCTTAATCAATTGCCTTATTTTAATGCATTAAAAACATTTATTCATTTATTTCTTGGATCTTTAATGAAGTTTTAAAGAAATATTTTAACAGTCTCTTCCATGGAAAAACATTTAATATGCATGTAAACATGTTTCCCTGTTCTAAATAATACAATTTTGTAGTCACTCCCTTACCCACAAACCCTTACTCAACAAACCCACAATGAAAGTCTACCACATATAAAGTATCTGAGCCCCTTGGCCTTTGGGGGAGTCCAGGGTAGCCAACAGGCTCTAACAGAAGATAACATTTTTTGAATAAAGTGAAATCATCTAAATATTAATTTGATGAAGCATTCTAAGTGTAAGTTATTTCAGGACATTTACCACTTATAGGCAAATACAACATTTCTTTTCCCTCTCTGTTTATTGCTGCTTTGATTTATGTTGGAAAAAAAAAACAGCTTTCAAGGAGCAGCTCTGTTTATGGCTTTTTAAAAAACTGTTTTAAATTATTTGGTCTGCATAACTTCAGAGGTTAGAAGCCCCATCAAATTACAAATTCCCCAAGGTCAGAAATCTTGTTTTCTATCCCACAGGCAATTTTATGCATCCTTATTAAGGGGTTACTAATAGACAGTGACTGGTTTCATCTTGTTTCCGCTTCAAATTTAAGTTCAGAACTTAGTTGAATCACTGCACTAGACCAACTGAGATGAGTTATGCCTTATTTTTCTGCACAGACTAAAACATCAAGTGTGCATAGCCAAATGGCTCACTGTGATGATATCTACCAATTTCCACTGATACCCAGGTTTTTCATTTCCTACAGTGTTCAACTAGAAGAATGTTCCTGTTAAATTAAATTTGTGAAAATGTGTTTTTCCCTGTTTTGAGGGGTATAAACTTCCAATACAAGATTTTTAGGACGATACAGCTAAACTCTGCAGACCTAAGTCTCTGTTTGCTACTGGATTTAAAACAAAGTTCAAAACTGACATTCTATTCTCAAGTAGGTATAAGAGGAAAGGCTGCAGGAAAAGTCTCAGAATGTATCTCAAAACAAGTGAGCCACATCAAACCGTAAGATTTCTGCTCACAGATGTCATCTGTCCAAACAATTTTATGTCAGGCAGATAGTGTGAAACCCTAAAATTCTCAAAAATTCAAAGGCAACTTACTACAGAATTTTGTGTGAATATTTAATTGCTTTAGGAAAGACTAAATTTGCTCAAGTAATGTACAAGTTTAATCTCAAAGAACACAGACCCACAAAGTGGCAAGTCATCTCATGAGTGAGATCTAGAATTTGTACCTACCAGAAAAAATGGACAATTTTCTTCTTGATAAATAACTTTGAGACAAAGAGTCCTTCTCTATTCCCTTATCTTGATTTCTGCATCAATGTTTCAACAGCTAGTCTTAAAAGTCAACCTACCACGAAAAACATGGGGAGCTGGAGTTGTGGGTGGGAGAGAATGGGTAATGATGAGGGAAGACTCCTGCTTCTTAGAATGACTAGTCCCAAAATAACAAGTGTGATATCTTCAAGAAGATAGAGCCCTAATAACACTGAGTTGGGAAAATTTAAGCTTCCATTTGTTTCTTTTCTTTTTTTTTTTTTTTTTTTTAACTAATAGAGATAGGGGAAATTTTCCTTACAACGGGAAGCATATTTTCCAGAAATTAGATATTAGTCTAAGAGTTAACCACATCAAACCAAACAGCTGTTGGCACAGGGGAGTCCAGCCAATCACAAAGACCACAGAAAGTGAAATCAGTTTATTCCCATTTCTTACCTGTAAATTAAATCTTGCCGGTGATCATATCGCATAGCTGAGAATAAATAAGGGACAAAAAGCTTATTTACCATTGATGGACAATACACAGAAGAGGAAAAGGAGGTCATGAAATTTTCCTGGAGATTTATGGGAACACCTATGAAAATATTCTATTACTATGACTAGAAAAACAGAAATAGTTTGCCATTCTAAAAGAAAAATACAAGAAAATACAGCATGTGAACAACAATGAAAATTTACAAGTCAGTATTAGGTTGAAATGAAGACAAATGTTAATATGAAAGGAATCGTAAATAATTTTAAAATTATAGTATCCTGTAAAGATTCCTCAAGGTAGATTGGTCAAATATATCTTGAGAATTTCCATACATAGAAATGATACAAGTAAACATTCAATGGGAAATTATACTTAAAGGAAATTTTAATTATATATAACATATGTTTTGCTTTTCTCTCTTTTAGACATGACTTTAATGTTTTACAAGTAATATCTCCAATTTCTAGGATGGTAATATAAAATAGAAAATTATTTTTCCCATCAGCAATCATGTTAATTTCAGTAGGCTAATAGTTTATTTAAATATTTACCAAATAATTAAAGAAATAAATCATCTCATTTAAATTTGCATTTCAGGGGCTGGGGATTTAGCTCAGCGGCATAAGCACCTGCCTTGCAAGCAGGCGGTCGTGAGTTCGATCCCTGGTACCGAGAAAAATGAAAAAGACAAAAAAAAAAAAATAAATAAATAAATTTGCATTTCACTAATGTTTAGGATACTGTCATTTAAAAATACACATACATATTGGATTTTTTATTCTTAGTATCTGACACACTTCATTCTCTTGAAAGGTTTCTAAGATTTTTAAGATTTCTTCTGGTATTGTATTCTTCTTTGCATATACTTTGAAATTTTTACTTTTGTTTTCAATTTTATTTACATTGTATTGTTTTTTTACAGAAAATAAAACTAAAAAAATAATAAAAACAAAAAAGTGAAAATGATACAGAACATCAAAACAGGATAATAAGAAATCAACAATGGCTACCATGATGCCTCTTGTTATCTTCAAAATTGCTACCCATACCATCAGACACAATAAAATCAAACAAAATAGGGCAGAATAAACCCAATCAAAAAAGAACATTGAAGAAAACAAAACAATAAAATGGGACAAAACAAAACTGTGCGAATAATATTGGATTTCAAAAAGCAGACAGAAGGAAATCCCCAGATGGGAGATGGATACAGATGGATCTGTGTTTGTTAAAATGAATTTAATGTACACGTGCAATCTAGTTGCTACATTGCATATTGTTATCCTCTAAATGAATGCTCAGACTATTCTGAGCCTTTAGGTCTGCAAAGTCAAACTATGCAAGCATTAAGTTGTTTTGTACCTCAGTTGCTACTAACTCAGCCTGTTGCTTATGGTGGGGGTGGGGGAAGGGGTTCTTTTTGTCTCCCAGCCCACAAATCAGCTGCCTCATGGAAGGGCAAACTGGCCTTTTAATTTCTCTTTCCAGACTGCATGGCCACGGCTGGCTCACAGGAAGGCATTCCTGACTTCACAGCAATGATACCCTCCCTTACACTTTGAAGGCTTTATGCTGAAAAGTCATATTTTACTTAGCAAAGCATAGATTCTTAGTATAAATAGTATTATTTTATGGTGAGAAGTCAATATCAAATTAGTAGTTAAACCTGATGTTCAATAAAATTTAATTCAATAACTTGGCCTGAAATACAAGATTAAGAATTTCAAATAAATAAACATACACCTAAATATTTACAAACGTATTTCCGAGTGTAAGTTTAAAATTTAATTAAAAAAGAATGAATTCAAGAAAATTTATTTGGGCCTGGAGATTTAGATTAGAAGTACAAGTGCCTGCCTGGTAAGCACAAAGTTGTGAGTTCAGTCTCCAGTACCAAAAAATAAAAAACAGAAAGAAAGAAAATTTATTTTAAAAGTAAACATATGAAGCTACCTGGATTTCAATAACAACACAATAAACACAAAATTTTTTCCCAAAAGACAAAAATTGTTTCTGATTAAGTTAAAAATCCTGGTTTGCTGTCTATAAACATGAGTTATATCAAAGAATATTGATAATTGTTCATAAAAATTATTGAGTTGTTTGATATTATTCAGATTTTACAAAGATTATAAGTGAAATATTATAATAAAGCTCTCGTAGGGAATAGATTTAGTAAAATTACAAAGATACAATAATGCAATTATATAGCACATAGAAATTTAAAATTTGTATTTCAAATGTTAATATCAAACCCAATTTCAATCAATGAACATTTCTAGATAAAAAGAGTGACAACATTTCATTTATTCAGGTTTACCTGTTTCATCCTCTTGCATTTTTCCAGGAAAATAGAAGTTATGTATTCCTACCAAGGACACAACACCAATGTTTACAGTAGTTTCATTTGAAATAGCTCAGAAGTGGAAACAACCCAAATTTTCATTATCATATGAACATACAGACAGATTGAGGAAGGCAAATAATGGACCACTATTGTACTTAATTCAAAGTCACAAATTATTCCCCTTGAGAACATTCTACAATTTTTAAAATCTATAATCAATTGTAACTCTGATAGATTATCAAACTAAAGAAAGTAGTAAATACTTAGCATCTTAATTTGGGAATAATTTGATAAAATAAACTGCATATACATAAAACATACAGTGTTGTGATCCATGTTCACACATGTACACACCCATGACCACAACAGTATGTTCCTCATTATCAAAAGTCTCCCCATGCCTTAGGTAATATTTGCCTCTCCCTAGCCATATCCATCAGCTGTGACAGATCTGCTTTGTGTTACTTACAGATGGATCTGTGTTTGTTAAAATGAATTTAATGTACACGTGCAATCTTAAAATGCGTATATTTTTGTTGGCCTTCTTTTGGTTAGCATATTTATTTAGCAATTCATCTATGTAGTAATATTAATATTTGATTCCTTTCTCTGGCTGATTATAGTAGCATTCCTATGGGGTTTTTTTTTTTTCTAAATACAGTCTTAAAGCAGAAATTTTAATGTCAATAGAGTCTGATTTATCAATTTTTATTTTATGGATCTCACTTTATGGATGCCGTGTCTAAGACATTTTTGCTTAACCAAAGGTCACCAGGATGGAGCTCTATAAATCTGTCTAGAAGATTTATGCCTTTGGATCTATGGTCCACTTTGAATTAATTTTTGAATATCGAGTAATATATAGAAGTCTCTCTTTTTTTGCTTCTCACTATTCAATTATTTGTGTCCTATATGTTCAAAATCTTATTCTTTCCCCAATGAATTACTTTTATACATTGACTAAAAATAGATAAATGTGGATATACATTTCAATCTTCTAGCTGTTTCATTGAATTATTTTTCTTCCTTTAAGGCAATACGAAACCATTTTGTTTGATGTTTATTTATTTGTTTGTTCATTTTAAGGCAGGATACCACTATATAGTTCAGGCTGACCTTGAACTCATTATGTAGCATAGACTGGCCTCAGACTCATATTAATCTCCTGCCTCAGCCTCCTGAGTGCTGAAATTATATAACTGTGCCACCATTCCCAGCTTGATACAAAACTTCCTTGACTGCAGCTTTATAAGGATTGAAATTAAACAATTTATTTTTGTGTTTTGGGGGGAGTTTAATTAGTTTGTCTAGATTCTCTGCATTTCTATATGAATCTTAGAATAGACTTGTTAATTTCTGAAAAAAAAGTCTTAGTTTATGATTGCACTGAATCCATGAATCATTGTTTGGGGGGAATTGTCATATTAATGAGATTTTTGTGAGAGATTTTTGCAACTTGTACATCACTTATATGACCTATTCGTCTATCCATTTAGTCAACATTTACTTTTTAAACAAACTGCTCATGCAAGGTATTACTCAAGGAATCCAGAAAATACCAGTGAACAAAAATGACAAAGTCCTACCTTTGTAGACCAGCATTGTACCTGAGTACTGTGCCTGAGAAGTGCTTTCCAGGTGGAAGGAAAAGCCAGGGCTTGGTGGCAGTGAGCATGAGCACTTGCAGAGAAGCAGGGAGAGTGTTATGGCTAAAGTGGTGAAGGCAGAGAGATTCAGGACACAACTGTGAGCCATGGAGGTCATCTAAGGGTTTCAGCTTTTACTGAGTGGATGAGATATCACTGAATGGTGAAATGCAGTAATAAAAGAAACAGAAAGGATAAATCAGACATGGAGAATGACAGGGCAGAGATGTTAAGAATAATGTAATAAAGTAGTCAGTAACTTTCACACTGGGCAGCTCTAGAAAGTGCAGAAAAAGTATTTATATATCAATATATATATATCAATATAGATATATATCAATTATATATCAATATACAGAGAGAGAGAGAGAGAGATCAGCAAAAGACATATCTGCAGGAGAAGTGAAAATTGAAAGAACAAAGACAAAACTCCAAGGTTGTATACTGCATTAATAGTTCTGAAATATATTCAGATTTTCGCTGATTTTATTAGTATTGTCACACACCTCAGTCACTGTGAAATGTAAAGACTAAATTACAAACAACAGAAGTGTTGCCAGCCTGTTCATCAACATTGAAGTCCTGTTCATTTGAATTCAGATTTGCTAGACTGGCTGTGTAAAAAGAATCAATGAGGAAAGGAGCTGTATCTCCCAGCGAGCTGCTGGGAGCAAATTCATTTAAAGATGTGTCTCTGGGACTCTTAGTGAGACAAGATCTGGAGTGATGCTTTATGCTTGGGAAAAGATAGGAGCGTTGAATAGGAGAATATGGAGTGGGCAAGTAGCCAACTAAAGAGTTAATTCGTTTTCACAAAATCCTTGTGTTTTGCTAAGGGATGAAAAAAATACCATTATACTCAGAAACAGGCCATGTAACTAAAAGCCAAAGACTGTAATCACAGAAAATAATTTATTAGCAGCATTTGGAAAGTGACTCTGGGTTAATGGCTGTAGCTGCACCATTACCCCCATCCGCACGCCTATGGAGATGTGTTTCACGAAATAACTGTAAGTTATTAAAGATCTTCAAATTCTAATGTCATATCCTTATAGCTAGTTTCCCACGCTATTAACAAATATGTCCTTGCAAGAAGCAAATAAATAACATTTTTAAAGTGAGGAATTTTAGGTTTCAATAAAATAAAAAAATAAAGTATGAGCACAATTTTTCCTGCTGCTTTTAAAATATAAAATCAGGGGGTTTTTCATTGTAAAATGTAGTCAATATGATTTTTAACCATGTTGGCATTTATACTTATGGTGCTCAAATTTGTACTAGTGTATTTCATTTGACACTAAACTATTATTCCCTCCTCAATTAAAAAATGTCCGCCGTTTGTGTGAAATCTCTAAATCAGGTAATGCAATTCTCAAAATCTAGGCAAAAATATCATTCTTTAGATATTATTCTTTTGATACATATGGACAGCATATATGTCCTAAATACGCTTTAAATATGTCTTCAGTAATACAGGAAGAGGAAAATTCAAAACTTGAATATAGTGAATAGTTTATAGGTTGATTCTATTGCTAGTTTGCTTACAAATGAAACTACACAGCTCTGAAAATCACATAAACTATGCTTCCCATGCCATTAAGTGGGGCTCTAACTCAAAGTCTGGGTAACTACAAAAAGGTATCCATAAATTGTTATTCTGAACCTGAAATTCTTAAAAATCGCTAAAACAGAGATCATGAACTCATGACCTCACACTTGCCAGGCAGACACTTATGCCATTGAGCTAAATCCCCAGCCCTAAACTAAAGCTAATTTAAATTTGAAATTTAAACCAGGTTCAGTGATAGTACATACCTCTAGTTCGGGCATTCAGGGAGACTGAGGCAGGAAGATCATGAGTTCAAACACAGCCTAGGTTTCTTAGGGAGAATCAGTCTCAAAATATAAAATTTAAACAAGGATATGTAGCTAAGGTCTAGGGTTAAATACACAGTACTGAAAAAATAAATACTGAGTACTGTTTTAAAGGAAAAAATATTAGAAAAACAAATGATGAAGAATTTAAGATGAATTTTGAAAAAATAGCAACATTTGTCTTGTTGGATCAAGACAGATTGTTATAATTTTTGAATCATTTAGTGCTAATCTTAAACTCCATTGGGAGGTTTTTTTTGTCTACCATGACTATTAAAAATATCTTAATTGTATAAATTAAGAAAGAAAAGAACACTTCATCATATTCAAAGTTTAAGACAGATGTTTAGATAGAGAGATGATAAATGTGATATTCAGCATGTCCAAATAAAAATTTAATGTGGAATTACTGTCCCTCTCATGAATAGCTGCAGTCTGATAGTACCTATCTTAATCGTCACTTAGAAATAGTTTTAGTTACAACTGTGGAATCACAAAAAGGTATTAAGTGTGAAAGTGCCTATGTTAAACATCTCTAAGAACACTTTCAACTAAAACTTTGCACAATTTATTTTCTCATCTTTTCCATACAATACAGTTGTATTGTTTTTACTATGTGTATATTCCACGTTATCTCATGTGCACGTGCTGAATCTAATGGTAAACTATTAACAGCAGTGGAGAAAAGAGTGATTTTAAAAAATGACAACTGCAAATATTCTTGTGGTAGTGGAACTTTCCTAGATTTTAACTGTGTTGATGAATCTAGGCACATGATAAATTTGTATAGAATTAAACAGACTAGACACGTGCGCAGGCGCGCACACACATGAACATACATATAAAATGTTTCCAATAGTATCATGCCAATTTCCTGGCTGTGTGATGCACTATAGTATCACAAGACGGTACTAGTAAAGAAAACTGAGTTAAGGATAAGGATACTCTGAATTCGTTCTTACATCTGCATGTGAATCTACAATCATCTCAAGTTAAAAGATAATTTTAAAATTTAAGACATCTTTGAAATGAAAATTTGTAAGTACTTTGATACTGAAAACAATTCATGAACCTGAGGGAAAAGGTTTAGGAGATGATAATTCACAGCCAGTGACAAACTCCAACTATGCCACCAACTTCTAGCTAAGAGGTCCCGAATCCATCAAGAGTCTGAGAATTCAGTCTTGAGCAGCTGGAAGATAAAAAACACATGTTCTCACTAAATGAGGTCCTCAGTTTAGAGGCAATCTACTTATTAAAGAGAAGCTGATCACAAATCAGGATATAAGTGTTAATATTTTTCAATTCTTTGTAGGAGTCTCCATTCTTTTGGGGGTTGTTAGAACACTCGATTTGCAGTTATTTGTCTAATTTGATGTATCTTGTGTCCTGGCACTTTCTTTCTACTTTAAAAAGTACCATCAGTGAATTTTTTTCTGACATCTGCTATAAGAAAGGCCCTTATAATTTCACTAATCAATTAAAGAATGTGTTATTTCTAGTGGTAAGAAAATCCATTGTTAATATCACAAAATAAAGATAGTCTTAAATGGAAGTGGATTATATATGAATCAAAATGAATTTTCTAACTTTTGTTGAAAATAACATTTAACATTGAGATGCATCAATTTAACAATAGTAAACAAACCTATCTGGTAAATTTAGTGAATTTAGCAGTTCACATACAAAAAGTACGTTGGTTAACATGTAAATGCCCATACAACATGACAGTTATTTTAGAATTGAATAAGTCATAATTGTAGGGTTAATTTAATTTAAATGACTTCAGTCTGTCCTTGAATAAACATGGTTTTTTTTTAAGTGGTAACAATTTCTTTGGCAACATTTTCTATCATTTAGAGGAGATGTTTATGATCTCTTCTTGAACTTGTATGAATTTGAAACTAATTTGATCAAGAGGTCAGAGAAAAAAGTGATATTATAGAACTTCCTTCATTGGGTCATAAAATAAATACATGTGGTTTTCAGTCTATGCAGTTTTCAGTCTCTTTTACACTAGAAATAAGAGTCACCTTGTAAGAAATTCATCTATATTATAGGTAAAATCCTGTGAGCCATCGTATGGAAAAGCCATGTATAGGGTCTCTGGTTGCTGCCCAAAAAGTCCAGTCAACCACCAGCATTACCTGTCAGTCATATTTGTTAGTGATGTCAGAACTTCAGCCTGGTCAAGATGAAAATAACTGCAACTTTGGCCAAAATATTATGCTTCCCAAATTCCTGTCTTACAAAACTACATAAAGAAAATAACTGACCATGTCACTAATTTTGAGAATAATTTTTAGAAGAGATTAGTAATTTAGTTCAATAAGTATAAAATGGTAATCAAATTATAGATAAGAATGTAAAATATAAAATGCATGAAAAAGTCAATTATATTTTACTTGAACAGCAAAGACTTCTTTTACCAAAATCTAGAGCACGAAGTTTGTTAATTGTGAACTGACAGTAAAGAGATTAGTTGCACTTTGTTGGACAGAATTCTATATTCCAAATAAGGTTAAAAAGTCAAAAGTGTTTAAAATCAAAAAATGAGGAGGATGAATCTTTGAAGTTACTCAGGAACTCTTTGTGCACTTAGCTGAAAACTCAAATATATGACCTAAACTGAAAAGCATGATTTTAAAGCTTATACTTCCCTTGATTCTTTTGATATAGACAGTACTATTTCTCAAGAACAGTCATTTTAACCTGCATATTTGATAGAAGTATTCAGTAGTCAGGCTCAGATTTCATTTGTCTGTTCAGAATCTTTGGCTATAATCCATATCTGTAACTGTATCTTGGAGCCAAATCTGAGACCCAGAAATTTTATTTTTTAAAATTTTATTTTATTTTTAAGAAGGGCAAAACTAAACAGAACAAAGCAGATCAGAAGAAAACATTGTGAGTGACACAGATTTCAAAACAACAGGAGATCTACAAGTGGCTACCACAGTGTCTCTTGTTTTCTTCTAAATGGTTGTCTATATCTTCACACACAATGAATTTATACAAAAGAAAATAGTATAAAACTGATCAGAACAGGGTAATGAAGGCATTTCAGGACTTCAAAACCAGACAATATAAAAATTAATAATGGTTGCCATAATGTCTCTTGTTCTCTTCAAAATAGCTGTCCATATCTTCAGTATGTTGAAATTAAACAATACAAAACAGACTAAAACCACTCTGAACAAAGGATAGAAGCATTACTGGATTTCACAGCATGATGATAAGGAATCAGCAATGAATACCATAATGTCCGTTTTTATTCAAAGTAGCTGTTTATTTCATCACATATAATATAATAGATTCTCATAAACTGTTTAGGAAAAGTCCTAGGCATGTATAAGCCTCTACTATATAACTATCCTTTCTGCATTAGAGCAAAAACAAAACAAAACAAAACAGATTACTAGAAAAATAAGAAACAAAAAAGGCAAATAAAAAACAGTAGCCAAGAGCCCAAAACAATAAGGATACAAGCCTTCAAAACACAGTGGTAAGAACAGAACTAAGGTTGATATTTTACATAGTGATCTTCAAGAGCTCCTCAGGTCACTTAACACAAGCATACAAAATTGTTCTAGTCTTATGAATATTAACTGCTTTATTCTACAAACTTGTAGAATTTGTAGCACAATCATCTTACCTATCGTAAGTGTGTTTATACAAATCTAGATATTGTTTTATTTTCCCTTCCTTTTTCTTTTTCCTGTTTTTCTCTGAAATAATATTTTCCCCTTTTAGAAGATTCTTCCCCTTTCACTGTATTTATTGAGGATTTTGTATGTTATGTACTCTTACCTTTGCTTTCACTAGGGAGACAATGTGGTATTTACTCATGTGAGTTTGATTTATTTCACTTAGCATTCTCTCAAGTTTCATCCACTTATAAATATCTCAATGCCATCATTCTTTATAGCTGAGTATTACTCCATTGTATAAAAGTAACACATCTTTTTTATCCATTTCTCAATAAATGGGAATTTAGATGTTTTCCAATATCTGACTATTACAAATTGTGCTACTATAAACTTGAGTGTACATATATCACTCTGGTATGGTGCTTTCAGTTCTTCTGGGAATATGCCCAGAAGTGGAATAGCTGGGTCAAAGGGGACTTCCAAACCCAGCCTTTTGAGGAACCTCCAGACTGACCTCCGTAGTGGTTGCACCAGTCTGCACTCCCACCAGCAGTGCAGGAGAGTTCCTTTTTCCCCACAGCCTCTCCAGCATTTGTTGTTGGTAGTTTCTTGACCCTGGCCATTCTTTCTGGAGTGAGATGGAAGCTCAGTGTGGTTTTAATTTGCATTTCTCTAATGCCCAATGATGCTGAACATTTTTCATGTATTTATTTGCCATTTGTATTTCTTCATCTGAGAACTGTGTATTCATCTCACTGTTGGATTGAGTGTTTGGATTTCGGGGGTCTGATATTTTTTATTCTTTATGTGTTCTAGACAGAATTCCTTTGTCTAAGAGACAGTTGACTAAGATTTTTTCAAAATTCATGGGTTTCCTTTTTACTCTGTTGGAGATTTCATTTGACATGCAAAAATGTTTTAATAAGATGATTAGCCCAGTTATTGATTCTGGGAAGTATTTCACGTTTTGCATGTGGTTTGACTTTTGTTCATGAATTTTCTACCTATACCATGTCTTCAAGATTTTTACCTACTTTGTCTTCCAGTATATATAGTGTTTCTGTTTTAATATTTGGATCTGTATTCCATTTTGACTTTAGCTTAGTACATGGTGATAGGCATGAATCTAGTTTTAGTTTTCATCATGTGGAGAGCCATTTTTTCCAGCACCATTTATTAAAGAGACAGTGCTTCTTCCAGTAAACATGTTTGACCACTTCATTAAAGGTAAGTTGGCTGAGTGTGTTTGTAGTTGTAGTTGTATCTTCTAATCTACTCCATTGAACTCCAGGTCTGTTTTTATTCCAGTGCCACACTGATTTTATTACAGTAGCTTTGTAGTATAACTTCAAGTCAGGAATTGTGATGCCTCCTGCCTTGCCTTTGTTGCTCAGAACTGCCTTTGCTGTTCTAGGTCTTTTCTGGTTCCAGATGAATTTTAGGAATGATTTCTCTTGGTCTGTGAGGTATACTAGTGGCATTTTGGTGGGGATTGCATTAAATCTGTATAACAATTTTGGGAGAATGACCATTTTCACAATAGTTGTTCTTTGTATCCATGAACAGGGAATGTCTTTCCATTTTCTGAGATCCTCTTCAATTTCTTTTCTCAGGGTATTATAATTTTCCCTGAACAGGTCTTTTACTTCTTTTGTTAGACTGATTTCTAAGTATTTCAATGTTTTGGATGCTATTGTGAAGGGTGTAGCTTCTCTTATTTCTCGCTCAGTGAGTTTGTTGTTTGTGTATACGAATGCTATTGATTTTTGATTGTTGGCTTTGAATTCAGCTACATTAGTGAATTTATTTATTATATTTGGAATCTTTCAATGGAGTTTTGGGGATCGTCTGTCTAAAGTATCATGTAGTCTGCAAATAATGATAATTTAACTTCTTCTTTTCCTATCTTTATTCCTTTTATTTCTCTCTCTTGTCTAATAGATCTGGCTAGTATTTTCAGCACTATATTGAATAGGAATGGTGATAATGGACATCCTTGCCTTGTTCCACATTTTAGAGCAAAGGCTTTCAGCCTTTCACCATTTAATAGGATGCTGGATGTTGGTTTGTCATAGATGGCTTTTATCATATTGAGGTAAAGACTATCGATTTCAATTTTATGTAAGGTTCATACCATAAATGAGTGTTGGACATTATCAAAAGCTTTATCTGCATCTATAGAAATGATCATGTGGTTATTATTTTTGGTTCTATTGTTATGGTGGATTACATTTTTGATTTGTGTATGTTGAACCATTCCTGAATTCCTGGGATGAATCCCCCTGGATCATGGTGTATAATCTTCTTTATGATTTGCTGCATTCTATTTGCCAATATTTTATTGAGAATTTTTGCATCTATGTCCATTAGGGAGATTGGCCTGTAGTTCTCTTTTTTTGTTAGAGCTTTCTCTGGTTTTGCTATTAGAGTAATAATTCAGGAGTGTATTATTCAATTTCCATGTGTTTGTGGGGATTTTGCAGTTTCTTTTGTCATTAGTTTCCAGTTTTTTGGTGCTATGATCTGATAACATGCACAGGATAATTTCAATTATTTTGCAATTACTTAAGCATGTTCTGTGGGCTAGCAAAGACATTTTAGAGAATGTCCTGTGTGCTGCTGAGAATGTATATTCTGATGTTGAATGGAACACTCTGTATATGTTCACCAAGTCCATTTGTTCATTGGTATGATTCAGTTTTGTTATTTACATGCTGATTTTCTGTCTAGTTGATCTGTCTCTGTGTCAATTTGTTAAGGTCTCCCATTATAATTCTGTTATTGCTTATTTGATTTTTCATTTCTATTAATATTTGTTTTGTATAGCTAGGTGCTCCCAAATTTGGTATATATATATTTAAGATTGTTATCTCTTCCTTTTGAAGTTTTCCCCTAACTAGTATATAGTGACCTTCTTTATCTCTTTTGATCATTCTTGGTTTGAAGTTCATATTGTCTACAAACAGAATGGCTACCCCTGCTTTTTGGGGGATAGGGTGGCTCCTGTTGCATGGAGTATTGTTTTCCACTCTTTGACTTCCATTCTATGAATTTCCTTTTGGGTTAGATGTGTTTCTTGTATATAGCATATGGTTGGATTTTTTTTCTTGAACCATTCTGCCAGTCTGTTTAACTGGTGAATTGAGGTCATTTACATTAATGGTTATAACTGAACTATATTGTTTATTTTTGACATGTTATCTTTCTGCAGTTGATTCTTAACCTTTCCACTCTGTTTAATTGTTTGCCTTGTTTAGTGATTTTTTTCCTATGTCTATCCAGAATGTCTTTTAGTATTCTTTGCAGGGTTGGTTTGTTTTTCAGTAAAGTTTTTCAGTTCTTTGTTGTGGAAGTATTTTATTTCTCCATTGATTTTGAAGGGGTTTTACAGAGTACACCAGTCTGGGTTGGAAGACATTTTCCTGTAGGATCTGAAATACCTCACTCCATGTTCTTCTTGACTTCATTGTTTGTGCTAAGAAGTCTGCTGTAATTCTGATAGGCTTTCCTTTATAGATGATCTGCCTCTTCTAGTAGCTTTTAATATTCTGTTCTTATGTTTGATATCTGGGATGTTGATTTTTATATGTCTGGATGTGGTTTTATTTTGTTTATGGCTATGTGGAGTTCTATATGCTTCACTGATATGTGTCAGTTTCCATTTTTATGTTTGGGAAATTTCCAGCTATTACATCTATAAATAGCCTCTTGATATCATTTGTGTTGTCCCTTCTTTTTCGCTTTTTACCTATCAATATTATGTTGTTTTTCTTTGCATCATCTTGTAGCTCTTGAATTGTTATTTCCTGAGTCCTTGTTATTTTAAAAAGATCTTTTCCTGTTCACTAGCTACAATATTGTCTTAGAGGTCTGAAATTCTATCTTCACTTTCATTGAGATGGTTTTGCCAACTTTCAATGGAATTTTTGATTTCCTGCTTATCTCGTTGAATCTCTTTGAATTTTTTAACTGTCTTCTTTGGCTATGTTCAGCATTTCCTTCATTACATTTATCATTTCTTCTGTTACTTGGGAGATTTTTTCCGATCTGAGTTCTTTTATAACTTCCCAGGGTTGTTTCTTTACCTCAATTACTATCATTTCAGGTGTTTAAGGTGTATGGCCTACATTTTGATCTATGTCCATGTCTTCTAGGCTTGCCTGGGATGGGCTGGGAGTTTGAGATTTCATTTTGCTCTTTCATTTTGTCATTGTCCTATATTCCCTTAGAGAAGCCAAATGCAAGGTCTCAGTTGTTTCTTGGGTTACGAATATCTATTCCTATCACAGGGGGTTTTTCCATTGAGTGGAGGTCCTTAGACAGACCTTACCAGATAGCTCCAGCCACTTGGGATTGCTGGGTGGGGGCTTTCCAGTCTACAAGCAAAGCATCAAAGTCTCCCCATGGGATGGAGAGCACTGCACACAATTTTGGCTTGCCAGGCCAAAGGCCAGCAGCCGTGGTCAGCTCTGGAGTTGCTGGGTGGGGCCCAGATAAGCCCAGATGGACCTCCCAGTGCATCATTCTATTTTGTGAGAGGCAGGGCAGGGTGTTACCAGTGTCCCAGATAAGCACCAAAGCTTCTGTGGAATGGATAGCACTTCATGCAGAATGCGGGCAGCTAAGCAATCCCTGGACTGGCCCAGATGGACCCAGAGAGATCTCCAGGTATGTCCTCCAGTGATGTGTAAGGCAGGATAGGAGACCCAGAAATTTTAGCTGGCCTGTGATCTTTATTTCAATCCCTTTATTTTTATTTGTATGAACTGTTAGTAATCAATAGAAATAGAAATAAGACAAAAATATGAGCCAAAGCATAACAGTAGCAAATAAACTCCAGGTTTACAGTCTCTTGGACCACTAGGACCCAATGAGCTTGGTCTACAAATTTATATAAAGGCTACTTTGCAAAATTATTTGTAAAGTTATTTCATGGAAAATAATTTTTTATTTGGCAAAAATAGGCTTGATTGTCTAGTGCCTATTTGTAGGATGCATTTCCTCTAATGTATTCTTTCATTGAGGGTGTAACACTTGCCTTATTGCCCTCCTCCTGGCTGGCACCTTTGTGTTCTATGTGGTTAGGTTTTGCCTCATTTAGCAGATGTGGCTATCAAAATAAAAGTACAATGCGATCACAGATTGTAAATTTTCCCATTTTTACCTGCTCATCTCCACAGGTTCTTACTTTTAATATTAAAGGATTTTTAAATTTCTGTACAAGATGCAGTTAAAACAGAGTATAAATAAAATTCTGGATTACCATTCCTTCACTTTATTCTCAAAAAAAATTTTTGAAATATTCAGTTAATATTACATCTCAACTCTGACATTATAATTCTACAGTCCTAGATACTGTAGGTAGAGAACATCACCCACTAAACCAACAAATATACATTTGAACAATTCTACAAATTTTACAAGTAAGAAGATATGGAAGTTACTTATTAGGTGAAATTTTCCTGGTAGATAATCAATAAGAAAATAAGAATTGTTGGTGTGTATCATTACTCATTAATATATTAGATATGTGATCTTGGCAATCACTCAAACTTTTTGTGACTCAGTCATACCATCTAATCCTGAAGCTAGGAAGTGAGAGAGAGGATTAATGGAACTCTCTGAAAATTGTTAGATTAGTAATCTCTCCCAGTCATTTTTTCTTGCTTTGCTTTCTTTTTTTCTTCTGTTCTTCCTGCCCTCTCCCACTTCTCACCCACCTCATACCCTACCAACTACACAGTGTGTCTTAATCTAAATTCCCTGTCTTCTAAGACATATTTTAGTTCTGCAAAAGAATATTCCTCTACTTACAAACTTTAAGTTTCCCTGAAAAATCATGGCTAAGTTGAAGTTCTATGCAAAGGGGTAGTCAAAGTGCATTTCAGTTTCTTCAGCTGATGTCAATATCCCTGAAATGAAGAAGGAAGAGGAGAAGGGACAGGGAGGAATGAATGATCAACAGTTACAGCACACTTCAAATGTCAAGAGAAATTATGTTCAAAAGTTTAGATAGGCTTCTTGGTCTCAAGGGTAAACAAAAGCCACAGCTAGAAGACTGAGTCAAGACATTTGTAGGAAAGGAAATATAGCTATATTACTTTATAGTCTAAGAATCTATTTTATTCTGAATTATTCTGCAATCTGGGATCATATTCTTGAATTGCTTACAGCCAGATTTTTCAACTAGAAAACCCTGGATATCATTAGCTTGCTTGAGTGGTTGAGCTTAATATTTTATTGCCTTCTCAATGCATTACACAGAGTAATTTTGCTTAGCCAAAAATGATTTTCTAGTGTTTTTGTAAAAAAACTGCTAATTATAAAGGAATATGCAATGACTGCTTAAAGTTACAGTCTTGGCTTGTGATTTATTTTACAAGCCTTTCCTCGCTGTACTTTGCTAAATAGACATTCCTTGTGTTTTACTGCAAGTTTATTCCATTGCGTCATGCTCTCCCTAGGCTTGTGCGCCTATATTTTATTTTACACCTGCCATTAATTACCTGTGGGCCTGTATCATGTCTCCCTCCAACCCATTTATTATAATAGTGCCTTCTAGTGTCCCTGAAGCTAGCAGTCTGTCAGTATTTCCATTAGAAACACCATTTCACAGGGCTTCCAATTCAGCTGTAAAATTGTGCTTAAAGCTATACATGCTTGAGTACATGGTATGAGCTAGGAAGCTCTTTATAGATCCAAGAAGGCAAATTTGGAAAAAGCTATTTTAAAATTGATATCCATGTGGGCTATAATTTGTGTGATAAAAAGAAAGGATTTTTAATCCTAAAAATGATATAATCTTGTAAAAGAATTTATAGATGTTTATTTTATTCTTTTTAAAATAGAAGCACACAAATATGAAAGATTATTTCTCCATTGTTTGCAAGAAAGAGTATAATCTAAGTGACAGATTGGCTTTCATGGTGTGTATATGTGTGTGTGTGTGTGTGTGTGTGTGTGTGTTTGTGTGTCCATGTGTATTTTACTTGGGACTGAACCTGGAGATTTCACAATCAGCTACATTCCACACGGTTTTTTTTATTTTTTCCATGTTGACACAGGTGTTTACTAAGTTGCTAGCTTGTCTAAGTGGGACTCAAAACTTTTGATCCTCCTGACTCATCCTCTCAGAGTGCTATAGTTACAGACTTCAGCTGCAGTCAGCCTTTCAGATAGCTCCTGTATTCACAGCTGCTGTGAATTTCCTTTAGTGCCAAAGATAGGAGAATCTAGACTTTCATATCAACTTTCACAGCTGTGAGGCAGGCGAGTACCTAAGGATGGCACTTACAACCTGCCGGGAATAAACATCAAAAATGTAGTCAGATTCTGTAACAGCAATTCACAAAATGGGGAAAACAACTGTGAATCATAACAGATAGGGATTTTGAATTTGATACTTAAATAGAACTTGTTACATTTCAGCACTTCAGAAGATACTTTCATTTAAAATGGAAAAAAACGTATTAAGAAACATTTCCCAAAGGTGTGCAAATGGCTCAGAAACATGTGAAGATATGTCTAGAAGCATTAAACATAAGGGAAATATAAGTCAAAACCATAATGGGGTATCACTTCACATGCACTAGGATGGTGAAAATTAAAAAAACTGATGATAACAGTAAGGATTGATACTAGTATAGAGAAACTGTGATTAGCATATCTTGCTGTAAAGTGGCACAGATACACTGGAAAGCAGATTGACAGTCCTCAAAATTTAAACACGTTACCATCCATTTATACACTTAGGCACATATCCAAGACAAATAATAATATATACCTACATAAAAAGTCCCCATGAATGTTCACAAGAGTCAAGAAATATAAATAACACAAATGTCCATCAACTGGTGAATGGATAAAGAAAATGCAGCCTACTTATATAACTGAGTATTACTCCATAATGAAAAGAAGTATTACTCAGTAATGAGCGTGGAACAATACATGGCACAACATGAATAAACCTTGACATCACTGTGCTATAGAACCATCCACTCACAAAAGATCATATGCTGTATGATTCCATTTATATGAAATATCTAGAAGAAACTAATACATAAAGATGAAAAACAAAATAACACTTATCTGCAAGTATGGAGAGGGGAAATTAGAAATGAAAAACCTTATAAACGATACAGGGTTTATATTTGGGGGTTTTTAATTAGATATTAGTAATGGCTGCACAACTCTATGAATAAATAAAATCTTTCCAATTTTACACTTTGAATGTATGGGGCAGTACGTAAGCTATACATCACAATTAAAAGCACATAAACCTCATAGACCTAAAATCTCTTATAAGTAAACTTCATGATCCTCTTTGAATTCATATGCAAGACTTGGAAGCTATTTATTTTAGTATGTTTTATTAACATATTACACATATTTACAGAGTGGCAGTGGAAATTATTTAAAGAACATAATTTTTTACAGCTCAAGTTTAATGAATGTTCTTTTTCTTTAACTTTTTATTCTAATGCATTGAATTGGGCCTACATTATTTGCCCTTGGAAATGCCTTGTTTTTCACTGTTATGCTACTACTTAACATATAGCTATTGACTGGAAAAGTGGCCCTGATTATTCAGACCATACAATCAGAGTGATCACGCAAGTTTGTGTGGGTCAAAGATATTTATATCTGTAGCTCCAATCAGGATGAAAATTTGTATTATCATTCTTCCTATGAAGGCTATTCCAGGAGCCATGATCATGAGTTTATATAATTTAAGTCATTTTATGAAGAATGTCTTCAAACAAATCTACCTGATGATGTTAAGTGACATCTGATTACCTGATAAAAGAATAAAGAGAAAAAACATCTGATTTCCATAAGGTCAATGTAGTGGAGTGAAGCTTATCTAGAAGTGGTTGACATTTGGTGACCCCTGGAGGCATTTTGGCTCATTACAACTTGCACTGGGGGAAGACAGGTGAGGGAGGCATGTTTTATTGTCATCAAATGGTTAGAAACCAGTGATGCTGCCGAACATTCTAAGATGCCCAGGAATGACCTCTATCTGGTACAAATGTCTACAGTACTAGGTTAAGAAACTCTATGGAGTATTTATACGTGCAGGGGAAGGAATATAATATATAATGTTACATATATAGTGTTTTGTGTATGCATGTTCTATTTAGTAGAGAGGCAGAGAGAAGAGACGGAAAAAAAAAGAAAGAGAAGAAACTTGGGGCATGGCAGGAGAAAGACAGGGTAGAAGAAAAAGAGGAAAGGGTAATTGTTTTTCAGAAAATTCTTTTCCAATTCTTGTGTTGCCAACTTTTTGGTGCACCTTATATGCCCACATAATGATGCTCACCGTGAGATAATCCATATTATGTGCAGGGAAACTCACAAGAAACCCTCGGACGGCCATCATTTGAAACCAATATGAATCATCAGTCTGTTCAAATGTACTGGCCCTCTGGAGTAGGGCTGGTAGAGCTTGATCTAGCCAAGGCAGAACATGAAATTTCCTCTATTAGTTTTCCCTGGAAAAAAGAAAATAGAGTGAGCTATTAAGCCTATGGAGATTTTAAGCCACTAAATTTCAGATAATTCTTCTGGGAAAGAGACTTTTTCTCCTCCTTTCTGAGCACCGGGGCACAGAAACTCTATTTCAGATCTTTCTGGTATTCAGATAAGAATGTGCAAAGTCTAACCTTTAAATCTGAAGTCTGTAACACAGAGACAGTTAATTCATGGGTATGGGCATGTCAGAAATCTGGAAATGTTATGAACTTTGACCAAATGACATTGTTTAATCTTTTGTGTAATTATGTCCTCTTATTTTAAAGTTCAGAGAATATCAGAGACTAAAAGGTGGTCATTGTAGTGGTTAAAAGTGACAGGAAAATATTTTTGCACTTTTAGAGAATAAAAAATATGTTGCTTAAGATAACACTTGTATGGCTGTCTGAATAGTCTACCATCCTGCTTACAGTAGTCAGCATAGTTACACTATCATATTTTTTATTGGAATGGCAAAGACAGTGGAATGCAGGGCATTTTTGAAATAAGGAAATCAAAATGTTTAATGTGAATTTTCTGCCATCATGTTAGTTAACAATAGATTTGTTTTTCCTTTAATTGATTTATTTTTGCTTATAGTGAGTTCTATTTTCTTATTTATTTCTACCACAAAAGCAAAGATATCATTATAAGAATAACAATTCCCACACTAAAAATTCAAATAGTGTTAAAAATCTTAACACAGTACCGATACAATATTAGCCAAAATATTTTACTATCCTAAAATAAATCACAATATAGAGCATCAAACTATGATTTAACATTGCCATAGAATCTAACAAAATAAACATCTGCTTCTTTCTGCTTAATCTATTTTTATACTAAAGTAAAAATAATGGTATAATGTTAGTACCTCCTCTTTTTGTAAGCCTTTAGATGTCTTCCTTTATAGATATAGAAACTATTTTGCTTGAGAATTTTATCCTTTGTATCATTTTAGTGTATTGCTTCCCAATGTAGTCACCTAGTAACACCTGTTTGTTTGATTGATTGTTTGTTTGTTTGTTTGTTTGTTTGTTGGGAGGTTGTTTAAGACAGGATCTCACTCTGCAGTTCAGGCTGACCTTGATCTCACTTTGTAGCCCAGGCTGGTCCCAAACTCACAGCATTCCTCCTGCCTCAACTTCCTAAGTGCTGAGATTACAGGTATGTGTCACCACACCCAGCTATTAACACCTGTTTACCAGTAGTTGGCTAATGTGTACTTATGCTAGAGATTGTAAATGTCAGATCACCATTTCATGATGAGAACAATTCTCATTTTTCTAATATACCACCAGGCTGTGAGCTGCTGGATAATATCAGAATAGGTATTGTGCCAGATTATGCTTACATTCCTCAAAAACACCTTCAGTGTCTACATGGCCAAATAAGGGTGACAGGTCCTTCATTATTAGTTGAGCTTAGAACGGTATAAGTAATACTTTACCACATAGCCTAAGCATGAAATCCTCAGGTTCTCCAAAGTGCAATTTGAATTCTGATAAGCAAATTGTATCTAACCAGAACACACATGCATTGGTTACATCTTCAATATAAGCTCAGTAATTAGAATTAATGAATTTATTTATACCAATCACTTATTGTAAATCTACAAGAACAAATTACAGCTACCTTAAAAACAAAAATTATTGTTTTATCTAGTGTTTATTGTTTATGTATGGTGATTTATTTTTTACTGTTGTTAATGTGAATTTTACTTGTGATTAAATATACTACTTTTGTGATAGGAATACAAACATAATACTTAGCAGGAGAGATGATCTTACTGAGGACCTTCATGATAATGACTTGGTCGCTGATGTAGAAATTTAAAATAAATGAGTGTCAAAGCCAGTTTATATAAAACCTGCTAAATCAATGTCGACTGACACCAATTCTTTCTTCATGCAAAATTGTCCCTAAAATTGTAGACATTATAAGAAAAACATTCAACGAGGCATTCTGTTGCCAGATTCTCTTTTCCTACCCTACTTTAGTTTATAAATAAAATAAGAATAAAAATATTTTATAGTTTTCATTGCATTCCTAATAACACTAAGTGTGATTGACAAACATGATAGCTTTATCAATATCAGAAACTAGAGATAGTGGGGCTGGGGGTTTAGCTCAGCGGCATAAGCACGTGCCTTGCAAGCAGGCAGTCGTGAGTTCAATCCCCGCTACCGATAAAAAAGGAAAAAGACAAATACATATATATATATATATATATATATATATATATATATATATATAGAAACTAGAGATAGTAACTCACTGAAAATATGGGAAATTTGTTGTTGAAAACCCAGCATTATTTGCCTGCAACAAACACATGGAACAGTAATGGGTTACTCTCTTCCACAAGTTACAAAATTTAATTTATTCTGAATTTGAGGTTTCTGTTTCTTGGCCAATAGTCTTTTCCTAATATTTTAAGATAGATATACAACACTTCTTTTTTGTTTGTTTGTTGTTTAGTTCCTATAAGTTCCAGACATTTTAACAACAATCATCTCAAGAATGTTTCCATTTATCCTCTGAAATGTAAGCTCCAAGACACCAAAGATCTTTGCAATTTTATTTTTTCCTCCACAATGGAGTCTGGAGTAGAGTTCAATAAGTACATTTTAGAAACATGAATCAAGTTGCAGGCATAAATGATCGTAAGGCTGAGCTTGCAGAGTCTGCAATCAGACACTCTGGGTTGACCCACCCATGGCAAAGGTAGTTGGACTACTGATCACCAACCTTGCTTTGCCTCAGTCCATTCATCAGTAAAATGTGGCTGATGACAGTAGGGTCTACAAGGCATTGTTATGAGAATTAAATATTTTATTCCCAAAGAAGTTTATAAAATAATATTTTACCTGGATTATGTGTTCAATAAATTATAGTGCTTATTGTATTAAATATGCAGAATGTTAATTTTAGAAACTTCTCTATAACCAAAATTACATGTCTGGTGACAGAAGAAAATTCTTCCTAATTTGACAACCTGTACTCCTTCTATGAAACTTTTTCAACTACCTAGGGTATTTCTATGACATGTTATAGAGTAATATCTCTAAATGTTTAGCAATGGTTTTGTAAAAGATAATTTTTCCATGAATCTCGTGAGGACAGTCATGAAGATTCAAGCATGTAATACTTACTGTGCATTTTATTTCTATAATTATTGTTCTGTGATATATAATGAAATAATTACATAATTACATTAACCATAATGCAGAATCAGTACAACCCTTAAGCTTGTTTTCCTGCAACTAGATGAACTCATCTGGTGGTGATGGAAGACAGTGATTCCCAAAGTGTGTTGCTTATGTCCAGCACACTCCATATTTTTGGTTGTTGTCAGCACAGAAAACTTTGTTCCACAAACATATGACATTAGAAGTGGGAGCATCCTCTTGCTGTGCTTTGGTGGCAATCTCAGAATACTCCACTTTGGCTTTAATCCAGAACATGGAAATTTGAAGTAGTCTGAGGCATATTCTTATAAGGCCTCTGTCATTTGCAATCTCAAGCAGATTGAGATTGATTCACTTCTAGCACAGAGAAAGCTGATTTACCTTGCCTATTCAAAAATGGGTTCTGGGTCTTTTCTTCCCCATATGGGGTCTTTGGTGTTTGGAAAATGATATTAAAAACTCTTCTCATAACTCAGATAGGTGATTGTGTACCAGCTCCAAGGAAGTCCTTAAAAGTCTTTGAAAATCTCTGCTAATATTTGAAAACATCTCAACAATCACTCAAAGTCCTCATAATCCATTTTGACTTTGAATGGGGCCACTTTATCTGTGGAGGTGGACACAGCTGTTGTTCTCTCCCAAAGATAGAGATTGAGTTCATTAAGCAGGTTGAATACGTTGCATAACTAAGCACATTTTTTGACCCAATATGTGTCACTGAAATGTGTTGCAAGTAGTGATTGTTTTCCTAAAAGAAATCTTTAGAGCAGCTCTTGTGAGTCAAAACTTCTGGCCAATGATCTAGTTTTAGAAAGGCACCTAACTTCTGTGTATAAGAGAAAAACCTATCTGCTCTGTGTCCATCTTCTCAGACAGCTGTGTCCAAAAAATAATTTAAGGCCATGTCCTTTAATGTGGTTGATGATTTTAATCATATCCTCCAAAATGTTCTTAAGTTCAGGTGACCTTTTTTGACTAATCAACATTTCTATGGATGACTGAGTGTGCCTTACTTCTAAAGGCCAAAGTATAAACTCGTTGGCTCAAGTAATGAAGCAAGGAAGTCATCCAGTCAAGTTTACACCAACACAAAATTACCAATTCAGTTCTCATATGTAATGTCTCAAAGACTTGAAAAGTTCTGCAGTGGTGGTGTTTACTGGCAAAGAAATAATTGAACGTAACGTACCACAATGTGCCTCCTTTGGAAAAATATATCACACAAAAACAAGCATTGGTGTCATGTTGTCAATACCCTTGGACTCTTTAACCTCCATTACACAACACAGTAACTCAATAACCCTCTCTAACTTTTGTGCTTCTGTATCCTCTGTTATTTCATAGATATACCTAGTGTCAGCCAAAAGTAAAACACGTGCTACCTTTTGAACTGCAACCTTTCCTAAAGGTTCACAGCAAATGTCCTCAGCAGCAGGTACAATCAACTCTTCCCCAGTAGTAAAGGGCTTCTTAGCTTTAACAATGTGATTAGCCACTAAGAAGGATGCTCTTGGTACTGACACATTGGATGAAATGGTGGCCTTCAACAATTGCTTCTGTTCCATGTGTTCATAATTTTTCCTATTGAAAAATCCCAAAGGATTGGTCTTCTAATGCAGTGTAGTTAGTCTCTAGGTGGTCAAGCAGTTTGGAAAGTTTCATGGCTTTTCTGGATAACCAGTTGTCATATAATATACAAAGTAGGCTTAGAGAATGTAAATCATTAGTTGCAGTAAATATACAATTTAAGTAGTTCTCTTGATATTTTCTTTGTGATGAAGTTCTTTTTGTTGTTGTTGCCAGTCTTCTATTGTCTCATCATTGATTTTTTTCCTCTCTCAAAGAAACTCTCTGTTAATATTTATTTTTTAACTCATTTTGATTAGGACTAGGTTGTGGGTTTACCAAAATTGTGACTGAGATAAGTGAACAGTATGAGACAGAGGTATGGATGGAAGTGGTAAATAAAATAATAGAAGAACTATGTACAAAATAAAATGTCAGATTCTCATCTAAAGCCTGCCACCAGATGCAGCTGTATAATGAAGCACATCAACTCATTTGCCAATAGAAAGCCTGCCATCAGAAGCAGCTTATCATTTACTACTCACTGACGAGGTTTTACTATAATTCTGAAAGTTATTTATTGTGCTCTCTAAACAGTCAAGCCTCTCTAATAGTGTTAATCTATATTTATATACGCTCCCCAGTGCCAGTATCATGGACTCAGCTCCACCTCAGGTCATCAGGCAATAGATTCTCAAAAGCAACATACAACTTGGATCCCTTGCATGCTCTACTTATCGGACAAGATGCAGAGCTCAGATGGTAATGTAGGGGAGCAATTCCAAATATAGGTGAAGCTTCATCTGCTTTCCCTCTGCTTTCCTCTTGCTGTGTAGCACAGTTCTGACCAGGCCACATATCATTCTTGTCTGTGGTCCTGGAGATGGGGACTTCTGTTGGAGAGAATGCAGTTTTCTTTAAATCAAGTAATAATACTTGGAACATAAATTTCTATTTTAACAGGAATTTTTTAACCTTAGATTTAAACTTCAAAATCTGATGCAGATAAGAATAACTGCCTTTAAGGTGTGAACTGGGCACCAGTGCTTGCTAGAAGATACTGGGGAGGATGTAACACACCACTTTGTCCTGGGAACCCAAGTGTTCAGAGATTAGCTGCCACTGGATTCTCCATCATGCTGGGGACCCCATGGATCCCAGCTTCTCGGTGTGCCTGGTTTGTTCTCTGTGTGTATCCCTGAGACACATAAACCTCTAGTAAATTTTCTAGTTTTCCCAGTCCATGGATTTCAACCTGCTTCAAGTTCTTCCCTTACTTTTTGTTTTTATCATCCATTAGCATTTTCACCTCTTTTCCATTGAGCTACTGCCTTTTCTAGATTCCCGAGATCTACCTTATTGTCCTGTCTTCAAACCCTTGCTAGACTGTTGAATCCATGTCTGGAAAAAAAGCCTTAGGCCAGTAAGCTTTTGTTACATTAAATATGCTATTAAAAGCTCTGGTTAATGTTTCCTTTAATTCTTAAAACCTAGTTTCCAATGAGCCAGTGTGGAATGTGGCTTGAGTTGAGACCCCACATGCTATTTCTGGCAGTTAGTTACAAGAAGCCATCCAAACAACTCTCCTCATCATGAGTGAAGGTGAATTTCACACTGATATAGCTTTTAGATTTGAAGTATAAGGAATTGAGCCCCGAGCCCTCATACTGAGCTATAGCCCACCTTTTTCTAAACTGTGAGATAAGCTCTTTCCGTGTAGCCTAGGTTGGTCTTGGACTTCTGGCAATCTTTCTGCCTCAGCCTACCTAGTGCTGGAAATATAGGCATGCACCACCATGCCCAGAAAAAGCTTAAAGTTTTTAATGCATCTTTTTAAATTGCATATGTATTATATCAATTAATTCTCAGATAATCATAAAATTTTTCACGCAAACCATGACTTTATGGAGAGAAAAAGAGGATACCGTTATTATTTGTGCTGACACAATTGACATACAAGTAAACCACCCAGGATGAACAAGGACATATCTTCTCTCTATTTAATCTTTACAAAGAAGAATTCCCACTCATGAGAAATAAATGAAAGAGGTCGTGCAACCCAGGGTCACATAAGTCATAATTGGTAGCTTTGGCTCCCCACTTTGGCTCCCGTGTTTCCCGGCAGCCCGGGTACCACATCTCATTTCCTGTTTCTGTCTCTGTATCCAGCTGTGCTCTTGCTCACTTATTCAGTGAGTTGATGTAACTTGCTGTGAATTTTCTGGAGACATTGATCTTAGTTTTGTATTGTGGATGTCCGTGTACGTCTGCTTATGTCAACTCCAAGTTGGGTATATAGCATTTATCCCAAATATAACACTTAACCTTTCTTTGTGTCTTAATCATCTACTTCTGTCTAACAAATTTCCACTTCTCAAGACTGCAGAATTAAACAACACATACCTCGTCCTTCTTTGCAGAGAAAGAAGATGCATGTTTGATGGTAACAGTTTCCTGAGCCTGTTTCTGGGAATCCAAAGACCTCCTTTAATTCCGTCCTGTCCTCCTTGCACCGTGAGCAACCCTGCTGCTGTTTGCCCCCTCCAAACTTTGTGGCTTCCTGTAAATCTCTGTAGGGTTTGCTATCTTATGGCAAAAACAACTGCCATAAGTCCACAAAGGGAATTAATTAATTTTTATTTAATTTAACAACCTAATACTAAAAATCTGTCATTCAGTGACTATAAAGACTTCTGTGTTATCTGCAACTTCTGAGTCAGTTTTATATTCCTATTAGCTTCTTTATTAATGAGTTAAACAAATCTTTGGTTTCTTTTCCTCCAATACAATGCAAGAATCAAATTTTCCACTGCTCTTGAAAATCATACTTCCATAATCTCTTGATGATATCGCTGATGAGATGTCATGACTTTGTATTTTGAAATTCATTTTGAAATTGTGTTGTAATAAAGTTTATAAATGATGCATAAGAATGAATGTAAACAGAACACATATCTATGACTTTTATGATAAATAATCTGACTTGTTAAGCAGATAATTTGCTGGCTAAGCAGGTTTCCTCTTTCTCTTCACAGAATTGTATGAAATTCCTCAGTTGAGAAGTGTTAACAGACCTGGCTGCCAGGAGAACACAGCTGGCCAGAACCTTCACTGGAACCTTTAAATATTTAAATATTCCATTTATGGGAAGGTACACTGAAAGATTTGAGTCTCCATGTGTGACATTAAAAATTAATAATTTTTTGTTCTTTGCAATTTAAAGTTCACATTAAGTAGAAACCTTGTCATTTTCCTCTTATTTAATCAAAAAGGCCATCAATTCAACAACAAGTAGATGAAATGGCTAAATTTCCCAGACAGGATCCTTACTAAGTGATGAGAAATGACATTTTATCTCTTGTAGAAGAGCAGAAGCCCCTCTCTTATTTCAGGTATGCAAAAAATAGAAAAGTAAAATGCATTTTGATTTTATGGACTGGTAAGCAATACTCAGCAGGAACTTATAGTTTCATTTTAATGGAATTTTCTGCACATTGGAACAATTGCTACAAAACCGTCTGTCAACCTCAGTGACAATTAATGGTATTGAAAGAAGTCACATACTAGATATTTCATTCAACAAGCAGTAATCTTTCCCCTGAAAAAGATACTTTTCCACAGAATCTGTTTTTTTTTCCTTAATTCAAGATATTGAAAGGAAAAGGCCCTCTTCTGTAGTTCGAGGAACTCAAGTATGTCTCATTTTCTGATTGTCCTAGGAAAAGTAGACAAAAAGACGCAGTCAAGGAATCTAGAAAAAGAAGTGAGCAAACCCACTGTTTTGATACGTTTTGTGCCTGTCTGTCCTTTATCATGTTCTAACACCCAGAGTGTGTAGACCCTTTAATCCCATGTAATAAATCATGCAATGATTTTTCTCAGTGAAACAAAAGAGACATCACTTGAAAGCTAGCCTGGTATTGGAATGGTAGGGAAGGCTGATGCAGTTATCCAGAAGCCCTAGTCTTCCCTCTTCTCTCGAGACTCTTTACCTCAGGAAAGAATTATTATTCAGCACAGTTAGCTTTAGCAGTGCATCAAGACTGAGATTAGAAAGTACTGATTTATGACAAGAATTGTAGTTGGAATAATAAATTCAGATAAGCAAAATGCCTTAAAGGCATTATTTTATTTTCTCTATGTTTAAGTTCCACTCTGCTTCCTGCTTTGTATCTTTAAGTTATATAATTATTAATATGAAGAGTTTTACTATTTATATGCATCTCCACTTCTGTCCCAAGTATATAACCTGGTTTTTGGTTGTTATTTTATCTCTGAGGCAGGAGAATGCTAATATGTAGGCAGATAAATCATGTTGTTGTATGATAAATGTGCCATAGAACATTAGGTCGTATGTCCTGGGAGGGAAACAAATAGCCTTTGAAGGGTGCAGTGTTCTTACAGTCCACAGCAGATGAGAAAGGTAAAAATACTTATCCAGTTGTTTTTATCTTCCCAATAAAAGCAAAGTTTCCCTAGCTTCCCCTGAAATGCACAACACAATTTTTAAATTTTTAATTTTTTAAAATACAGCAATACAGCCAAATTGGAAAGGCTGCTGTTTGGAATCCATGCAAACAAAATGGTGTGCAAATCTTGCCGCTGCAAAGGTGCCCTCTCTTATAATCCTCGTTCTTGGATCCTTCTTTTCTCTCGCGTTACTTATTTTGAGATGCAGAATAATTTATTAATTAGCCAAGTAGTGTTACATTACTAATGTGAGTGATTTGGATTGAAAAATCAAAGCATTGTATTGCCCTTAATGCCCTTAGTGTGGGAAGAGGCAGATGGCAGAACAGGTATAGGGACTCATACAGAAGACACAGGCAGGTTGCCTCTGCGTAATAATTACCACACAACATGCCCAGCAAGCAAAACGACTGATCGGTAAGGGGTGTGATATACCTGAGGAACACTTTAGAAATTATAACATTTAGTTCTGCTATGCATGAAGTGGTAATCAGTGTATTGTATTTCACTTGGACAAGGTAATAACAGTTTGTGAATCATCTGACCTTAGACAAATCAAATTGCTGCTAGTATATCTTTTATTCTTTTTTAATAAAATTTCCCCAAGTTCTTTGAAGTTTATTTTTCTCTGATAAAGATCTCCATTAGACTCATGGGTCCTCCTGCAGAGGGAGGGACAGATTTAAAGCATTCTTGTTAAGTTGTATCATAAATAATCTACTTACCTTCCATGAAATGTGCAGAGCTACATAGAGAATGGTGATATTTTAGTAAAAAACAGTGTGTATTTTAATTAAATGATTCCAATTATGTTTCCAAACTTGACCATTAAACTGACCTATCAGGAGCTCATTCATATTTGAATTACTTTTTAAAAAAATAAATTGGTAACCTAACCTTTAAGAAAACAGCTTCCTTGTTTTTTTTTAAAGACATTCTAAAATGTCACCAAAAGGACCATAAATGTAATTTGTATATTACTAATTACAGTTTTCAAGTTAGATAAGAGCAAGAATCTCAGTGTCCGTTTTTGAATCTTAATGAGAGACACCCAGTAGGGTGCCAAGGTTATTCTCTAGTAAATATGAATGATGAGATCTGACGTATGAAAACCACTGAATTTAAGACAAATGCACCTTAGTGATCATGGGGTCCAGCCCTTTTCATTGAGATCTGAAGTATGAAAACCACTGAATTTAAGAAAAATTGCACCTTAGTGATCATGGGGTCCAGCCCTTTTAATCTGCACAGAAAGTTTAAATTGGCAGAGCCACAGGACGTTTAAATATCCAGGCATTTCTAGAGGTTCCAGCACCAGAAACAAGGATAATAGTCCTCACCAATTTGGAACTATGAAGGAACACTGCAAGTCAGTGTGCCCTAATAACAAGCCTGTGTGTTCACATTTCCTTTGGAAGAATCAAAATGACTCTGCATTATCTATTAATCTAAATGATGGGGGTACGAATCACCTCATTTGGATTGGAACAAATTCACATTTAAAGAGATTTGCAAACATGAGCAAGCATTTACATTAATATGTGGAAAGTTAGAAATGAAGAGAGCACCCGGTGCTGCCTTGCTAACCCTGAAATGTCCATGTGAGTCATCGTGACACTTGGTTAAGTCTTGAGGTGAAGACAGTGAAGAAAGGAGAGGAAACTGAACTGGAGATTTCTGAATTAAGGACCGGGATTCAAATCATGAAATATAAAAAGGGATTAGAATGTCTTTAGTTTTTCAGAAAGATTCTCTAAGCCAAATTTTCTCACTGGTGGTTGGAAAGGCGCTCGAGGATCTAGAAGAGGGTAAAGTAAGTCATATTAATTCAGGACAAACTCTATGGTAGGCTGCTTCCATTAAAATAATTGTTTGACTACACAACAGCCCAGCCAAGTAGATATTTTTATCGGATGTGTAAATTTAAATCCCTTTGAGAAGGCCACATGTGGAATGTGTTTATTAGCAGCAGGAAACATTTCTACTCGAATCCTGATAGAACCTGAAGCAGATACTCCTAGAGTAGCCATGGAATGCATAATTTCTGGAGCTAAATGATATGGGTCCAGTGCTGGCTCTTCAGTGATGTGGCGGAGGGTAGTGACTCCCGCTAGGTATCAATTTCCCTGTCTGTAGGCTAAGGCTGAGAGCAAGGTGGCAGGAAATGAATTAATGTGCAGACAGAGGTCAGCGCAGAGCCAAGAGCTCCTAGGATCAGAGTCCTTCGTCACCGCTAGTATCGCCAATCTCTCCAGCAGAGGGCACAATAACCCTAGGAAAGCAGGCTACTTAAGGGCCCCAAAGGCCTGAATCCCTCAGAGGGACAAAAAAGAAGTAGGACAGTGTAGGGAAAGACTGTTTCCACCTTGGAGAAAACATGACCATTGCTCTCATCAGTAGTAGGAGTGACGGGCATCTGGACAGCTTCCTCTTGAAGCTTTCTTCTGTCTCAAGCCCTGGTCCTGGGTGGAGTGCAGGCCTGCATGCTTCACTGTGCTTGGAATGTCAGACAACACTTTTTTCCCAAATATCAACCCGGGTCACATGATAACTGGACAGCCCATCATTAGACGTTTAGTTTTTACTAAGACCTAGTAGAAGCCAAAACCTGTTCTCAAAAGGGGAACATAACTTTTTTTCCAGTGGGCATTCTAGCGTTCCTTCAGAATCCTGAAGTCTATGTTATGTGTTGCCTTTGGGAGGCTGTAAAGGCTGCAGATACGTTCTTTGTCAGTGACATTTGAGCCTCACTTGATGGGCTATGTCAAATGATCTAAGTGGCAGAGTAAACAGCATGAGAGCTAGATATGTTACAAAACTTCCTCTTAGTCTCCACTCAAGTTATTCACCAAAAGAAATGCATCAGAGTACCTCTTACAAATGTTAGGCTCTTTGCAAATCCCAGAGATAAGAATACTGCTCCTTTTTGATTAGTGGTTGAGTGGATCACATATGGTATCTTGCTCTTCACCTTGAATGGCACATCACAGCTAAGCATGGCCCATACCACTGAATAGATCAAAATGTCACAAACTAGCAAGCACTTAAATTATGTGGGATTTACTTATCATTTGGAAAGGAGGCAACTTATCAGTGTATCTCTAGAGTATTTGCTACATCCTGTATGCAGAGCCTACTTAGAATTTCATGATCAATACCATAGACAAACATGTTTCCCTGTGCATGAAAACTGTTATCAAATTTTCTATGATTATAATTTCAAGCTGAGGAGGTATCTCTGAAGTAGGACCAGATATATCGGTGATCTTTCTGACTGAAAATATACTATTTCTTATAGGCTTCTTGCAAGTCACTTCATGCAGGTAGCAGGGGATGTGTTGCTTTGTTCCTTGAAAAGCATCCAATCTGAAATAACAATCTCCATTTGTGTCGCTTAACAATAATTCACTGTCAGTCTCAAAGACTACTTGTCTTCTTTATTGCCCAAATCAGCCAACTCAGTGGAACTGAAATGGAAACTGTAACCCCTGTGTCTCCAAAGTCTTTGTTGGTGCTGGTAATTCATAATCGTCCCAGAATTTCTTTTGTTTCACAACCAGTTCATGAAGAGCTCTTCTAGCGGTGCCTGCCATCCCTCACTTCGCAGGTTAAGGAAGCAATTTTAAATGTCTTTTCCAACTATGCATTTCGGTAGTGGTTAAATGACTCCCTGAGCCCATTATGTAAGAAACTTAAGACAAAATCCATTGATCACCTGACCTCCAAAAGCAGAGGCTTCTTTAATTGGTAGTCCACAGTGGCATGTTGGATTTCCAGGAATGAATGGGACCAGTGTCCAAGAAATCCCCCAATTGTAGAAAAACCCTAATCAAGAAGTACAGGCCCTGTCCTAAAAGTTTGGCAGTGAATAACAAGATATATATTTGGCATTTTAATGACACTTTTTCTCAAAAAGGATCAACCTGCCCTTCATTCAAGGAGCGCCAGTTTACAAAGTATCTCAATTATGAGAAGTGATTTAAAAATTATAATAGTTCTCCTAAATCAAGTTCACCAGACCTACGGTGTTTCTCCATATATAAAGTAAGATTTCAGTATCATCTAGGTACTATTCATAGGATTTATGTTCTACGAATTCACAATGGGCACTGAGTCGTGACTCCCAGGAGACATGCAAGTCCATTTCTGTTACTCTCTGGTCACAACAGTTTTGCAGTCATGTGTGCAGGAACCTGTGTGCTGTATGTTTCTGCTTAAAAACACCTTATTTAATAAGTATCAGTAAATATTTGTTCACTCTCTAACAATGAATTGGGAGCCAACAGCCCTATGCCTGAGCCCTGCTTACCAGTATACACATTATCTCTCTGAGGCCCATCGTGAAAGACCATTAGACAGCATTCTAGCATGATGATTAGAGGCCATTCTAGAAGGGAAACCAATGTGCCACTTAACAAGTTGTGCAAAGAGCATTTGTTTACAATGTGAAACCTGAAAGAAGAAACAGAGTGTCCTGCTGGACCTCAGCTGGGACTGTGGCATTGAACAACTTAAATTTTACGCCACTTTTCACACCTATGTAGCCATTAGGGGTCTTAAAAACACTGCTGGTATTGATTTTGGGGTTACAAATAAATTTTACTAGCAGGCAAAATCTCAAATACAGAATCCATGAATAACAAGAATTGATTCTATTTTAGTACAAGGAACATCAAAGTTAATTAGCCAATGCCAAAACACTGGGAGTTCACTACTCGGGTTATAGCTTTTGCTCCATCACCATAAGCACACACTCTGTCTTTGGCATTTAAGAATCTCCACTTGTCCCTGGAAGCCGTGGAGCCTCATCATTTTTATTACTTTAAAGAACCACAATTTGATGACGGCAGTTCCCACTCTCATTTCTGACCTTCAGAAAAAAAAAAAAAATCATAGAACTCCTCAGGAATAGTTCACCAAGGCCCTGTGAAAAAGACTGTCTGCTGGGTCATTCCAGGTAGCAAGTGGACCTCGCACACTCAATGTGTCTCCAATTCCAATCTTCATAGGCCTTTGGATTCCTTTCTCTTTAATGTGCAAATGAAATTGTGACATATTGGTGTTAGTGTAGCTGCCTTTAATTCCATGCTTCAGTAAATCAACCAAGCAAGAAGTAGAGCGGTTCTTGTCCCCTGAAGCACTGAATTTGGAATGTTTGCTTTTGGATCATATCAGTGAATTCATCTTGATCCAATTTTATGTTCCTTCCACTTTGATCCTACACCCTAAGGTTCTCGCTCAAGCAGCCCCCAGAATTCTGTCACTATGAATTGCAAAGATGATGCAAAGCTTTTTGCTTTGGTTTGTTTTTGTTTTTAATCTGTTTTTATACTTCCTCTCAGATCACATGTTTTAAGCTGGGATTAACTTTGACTGTAGTTCTATAAACAAGGGAAGCTTGTGGTGGCATGTCATAATAATAATCAGTGTTCCATTGCTAGTCAATCAATACAGAGGGAAATCTTTCCTGATTCTTTGGAGAAAGTTGCCACCCAGGGCAAAGACAGAAGGGTTTGGAAAAACTGGAGGAGTTCAAGGCCCCAGAACCATCTGAATGCTTCCATTCCTTTTCATTCAATGTCTTAACTTTAACAAAAGCAACCCTATGAGTTTGGAAAATCATTTCCATAGTAATTCAGGAGCCCTCAAAATTAAATTTTGGGTTTAATTTCCAGAAGTCTGTTTTGTTACTATACAACATATGGTATACCATAAAAGCATTCAGGTCCCTTATTTAGACTATAAGCTGTGAATTTCAAGTCCTGTACTTGTTATGTGTTTTCTCCAAGTTCTCCTGCACAGTTTTAGGAAATCAGTGCTGTTATATTTACATTTTCAGCAAAAGCCTTCTTGACAGCAAACACTTGGCCCATGCCTTGCTTCCATAGGTATGGAATTACACGTATCTACCAATAATAATTTATGTGTCCATTTTTTCATGGCATTTCATTTCTTTTTCCTCTTAACCAATGGAAACTGGATTGATAATGATATTTGTGGGGTATGAAATAAAACTACGGTGAATGTTAACACTTATTATAGTAAAATAGTTTAATACATTGACATTAATTCTCCTTGAAATACTCCCCATTGCTTCAGCCACACATATATATCATCATTCCACTTTCTGAAGCTCTGGAAGTTCTAAAAGTCCTCAAGAGCATCTGTAAATGCACTGCCACAGCCTGCTCAATGCCCCAAATCAGTTCAAAACATTTCCTTTTCAGTTCATTTTGACTCTGGGCAACAGCTGGAAGTTGCACTGTGCCAGACAGAGCTGATGAATAAGGCTGATGAAGGTGCACCAGGGCATTTTCATGTGCTTGTCTTTCCATTGGGTGGCACTCGGTTCTCTTGGAGAAGCCTGCTGAGCTTCTTTCCTGATATGAGCTCAGCTGTTCTCATCATCAGAGGAGCTCAGGAGCTGTCGCCGCGAATGGCTGTGATTCACTTTAGGGGAGCTCTGGACCTTACTTTGAGCACTGCATCCTGACTGCAGAGGGGAGATGTGTGCTATTCAGTCTTCAGGAGAAGCTGAACTTCTCAGGAGATGCTGGTTTCTTGATGTGAAGTCAGCTGTTCCCATCATCAGAGGAGTGTGGGACCTCACTGTCACTGAAGATGGCTGTGGTAGTTTTTAGAGGAGCTTTGGCCCTTACTTAGAGTGTTTCTTCCTGGCTGAAGTGCAGAACCCTCAGCTTGCTGGCATGGATCCTTCACTCTGCTGACACAGACTTTCTAGCTTCCACAGTTGACCTTTGGGCCTTCCCAGCGCAGATCTGTGAAACAGATTTACAGGAAGCATTGCCATGGGTTCTAGGTCTTCAGCTGGACTTATGCAGGATATTGCCATGGGATCCAGGCCCTCAGCTGCATTCTTTAGGGTCTTTAGTGTGCAGATAGATTTCCTGTACTTCTTTTATTTGACTGTTTTGATGGCTATTATAAAATAATTCTATAAATAATATGCCTTGTATTTTTTTTCCTTGCAAACCCTGACTACAATAGATATTGAGTAATTTATTCTAGGAATTTAAGAAATTTGAAGACACTATTGGTTGTTGTATTTGTATTTGACTCTGGATTATGAAGTCTGCAGCATAAGCAGTTGCCACGGAGAGATGGACACTGGGTAGTACTGAGAAACAGCAAGCTGGAGCTCCTCCTTATGAGGAACTGAACCCACAGGACAAATTGAAACCTTTGTTAGTTTTTTCTGCCTGCGGCACCTTGCTAAAGTGTTGCCCAGAATCAGCCTGGCTCTTTCTTCTTCACGCTAAGCAGGTACCCTTTGCCCAGAAGTCTGAGAAGCTAAAGAAGGAACTGGCAAAAGGTGGGATCATTGCTGACCCCACTAACTGACTTGACTGTAAGACGAGAGAGCAGGTCAGGCATACCTGAGAGCTCCGAAGTCTCAACCTCCAGCTCTTCAACGAGAATCTCTCTTGATTTTTCCTTAACCACAGTGTACTAGAAAAATAAATTAGTTTACCTTTGCCAAACTCACACAGTATGGACCTTCCAGAATATCACCAAGACTTCATTCTAAAGGATGTGACACTCAGAGCAAGAAGACATTGCTGATGCTAATTCCAGAGAAGACAACAGGAAATGAAGCAAATTGGTTTAATCACAAACAAGACAAGCAGCATAAAAGGATGCTTCAGGAAAGGAGAGATTGCAAAAGTAAAAGGAAGGAGTCAAAGATACTGCCAGCACCAGATCTGAAGGAAAAATAAGAAATTGCTGTCTGAGTTCTCAATATATTTTTATCACCTTAAGTTCTTTTAAGATTGCATTTTTATAGATGAAAATTTTCCAGTCTTGATATGTTCTAATTGAAAACTTATAATTAGGGCCCAAAGTGCTCTTCTTTTATATAAAGTCTCATCCTTTGAGGAACTTTTTCAGTATGAAATTGGTGCAATATCTTTAACATTATCCAGGCAACTTAGATCAGACTAGCAATCTTATTAGGATGAGTATTTCTCTAGTAACGAACAAATTGAATTAAAGTACTTGGATCTCAGAATCCTTAGACTGGGATAAGACTGCTCTGATCATCATAAGATTTGAATACAAGGGAGTGGGAAGCAGGTAAACAGCTGTAGAGTTTTCAAGATACCCTATTTCTGAGCATAGTGACTTAACATATTTTCCATCAGTTTGTTAGCAAGGCCAAGCAAGAAACTAAAAATGTCCATTAGTCTAAACCTGGTGTAACATAAATCTGGTTTAAAGTCTAGAAATATTGATATTAGTAGAGAAACCACACACATCTGGCATTCTAAAGAAGACCCAAAACAAATAAATGAGAAAATATGCAACGTGTTTTGTAAGATTGTTTCGACTAACCTTAACACTTGATAATGGGCATGTCATTTTTCCACTTGTGTATCCTTATGCCTAGACGTGGAAAGAACAACAATTTTGTGGAATACTTTCAGGGCCACTTAAGAAGTGAGTTATGGATCTCACGATAGTCACATTCTGAGTTTAACATTTAGGTTAGAAAAAGAAAGCACTAGTAAACTTGCAGGCAGTCAGGCCAACTGTTTAACTTCCTCACCTTGATCAATGGCTATACAATAGACTTTATACTCATCAAAGTGATTTGCAAAGAAAAGACACTGGCAGAGGGTTGAGGGTCAATACTCGTCTTCAAACTCATCAAAGTGATTTAGAAGAGCACTTCAAGTCCAAGTTGTCCTTCCCTTTCATCACTTTGAAGCACCTTGTGGAACAGCAAGTACCAGTAAAGCAGCATTAAACAATCTGCTTCGTGTACACCTTTCTTCCAGCCAAATTGCACCTATAAAGCTGAAGCAGAGCCTCTTTGGATTCTCAACAAACATGAACTGAACATTTTATGGTTTATACAATAGTTACAGTGTGCTGTTCTTTTAATTAGCATATATATGGATGACTTTCTTTCCTCCCACATTGTTATTGTTACCATAATTCAATAAAAGTACCCTAAACATTTACACTGTGGACCATTTTTATGATATACACTAGGAGAATGGCACACACGATGTTGTACATCTGCTTCCAAAGTTGCCATTTTATTTCATATTCTCATAACCACTTTAAGAACAAAAAAATACTGTGGCTTTTGGATCATGTCTTTACCTTTTTTAATCATTTCTGCCTCTCTATGAAATTCAGTCTCTTATATATTCTGTTTCCCATAATGATCTTCAAATCAATTCTGCTAAATGGTTACAATTTTTCCCTGAAATCTCTCATAACAATAATGAATTGTCCTCTTAATCCACTCCATTGGATTTTTATTATTTAGAAAAATAAGCAATCTTGCCCCTGTTTGTTCAGTAACTGGCCTTACATTTGGCCTTTTCAAAATGACTCAAGAGTAGTCAAAAGTATAAGTCTTTCCCAGAGAAACTAAATACATGTTGAAAGGAAAATCAGTACAATTTATTCATAGTGTAATTCACTTTAACCATTTACAATTACAAGGCTCAAGAGAACAGGATCCAAACAAACTTCTCAGGCTTTCCAGTTGTCTTCCCTGGCATTATTATGCCTACTTGTGACACAATAGAGTGGTAGTGACCAGCTTAGATTTCAAAATTATGGGCTCTGCTACTTCTTCATTTGTGTAGCTCTATTATACCCACAAGACTACCTTTAAATTTAATCTGTCAGAATCTACTTTACTCTGCCTAAAAGCAAGTATCAACTGTAGAGAAATTATAGATATCTTTTGAAGTATGATTTGTGTTGATAGCATCAAAATTATTAATTTTAAGAAAGTTGTTTAGGCAAGACTCTTACACCATAAGGCCTAGTTGAAGTGAATAGTAAATATGTCTGAAATGCAAGACAGTGTTCAGCTCTGTGCTGAATCACCTTCTAACTGCTAAGGCAATGGCAGAATCTGTGAGTGCAACATTCTGAGCATTCACTTTTTCCCAGCAAATTCTTAGGGAACCTTGCAGAAATCTCCACAAGAGAGAGGGAAATATTAATTAATATTATGATGGGGGCATTGTGCTTGCTTGCTTATTTATAGTACTGGAATTTGAACTCAGGGCCTTATGCATGCAAGGCAAGCACTCTTCACTGAGCTATCTCTAGTCTTAGAATTGCTTTAATGTCAAGAAACTGAGAGAGCCAGAGCTTCCTTAAATCTGTTAGGGGTAAGGACATCTTTTCCTTCAGTTAGATATTAGGAAAGAATGACAAGGACCACATAGGGGAAAAGAGAGTGATATTAGGGCTGGAACACCAGAAAATCACTATGCAGATAAGATCAGTGTGACTGTCATAGCAACACAAGCAGCAAATAGAGGGCAAGTGATCATGAGTAGAGATACAGAACACCACTGATAAGTAAATTTTAAGGGCTAAGAAAGAAAATAGACAAAACAATCAAGATTGCACAGAGGGAATAATACTTACTGATACCTGGAATATTCCTCAAATTTATCAAACACTGCCCAAAATATTGCACCCATATTAACATATATCTTATCCTTTAATAGTCAACCTATGAAATAGAGACAATTATTATCCTCTCTTTACAGATGAGATTGAGAGACAATGGACAGAAGATACTTACCTGCAGTCACTCAGCAAAAAGAGAAAAAAGGAAACAAACAAACAAAGAACACAGCCATGGTACTCAGAGCTTTGAAAGAGTATTTTGATGCCCTTTATGCCCTTATTCACTTCAGAATCCCAGAAAAGTAAAAAAAGATGTTTAGTGTCTACAGTCAGTGTATCGTCTCTTAAGTGTTCAAAAGTTTTCTTTTTGGATATAGTTGTTACTTAGACACATATGTTTGGATATAATTCTCCAAAAACAGAAGACAAATCACCGGCAATGGAAAATACAACTTAATCACGGTGGTCAATAAGAATAG
The DNA here is from genome assembly GCF_034190915.1 of Cavia porcellus. Taxonomy (NCBI): domain Eukaryota; kingdom Metazoa; phylum Chordata; class Mammalia; order Rodentia; family Caviidae; genus Cavia; species Cavia porcellus. The sequence goes on from NW_026947497.1 coordinate 33,386,030, forward strand.
CGGCTCTTTTCTTGACCTTGTCTAACATGGACTCATTTATTTCTTTGTCTATTGAATGAGATACCCTGATTTTTACCCAAATTTTCCTCGTTGTGCCTGAAGTGAAAACCATATAATCCAGAAGCACTTTGAGTCCTATATGCCCACCTCCTTCACAAGAGAAAGTCATGTTCTCCTCAGTTTATAACTGTCGCATAACTGCACAGCACTCCTATAGTGTACTGGCTTCCAGTTCCTAACTCAGTAAGAGAGAAAGAAGTTCAGAGTCCAGATTCTCTGCTGCTGACCCATAACTGTATTCTGAGTTCTTTGTGCTCCTTGTATCAGTTAGGGTTTCCTAGAGAAACAGATACAGCACAAGCTTTTCAAACCTATAAGAAATTACAAGATTGGCTTACAATGGTCAGCCACAGAGACTGATGAGGGAGTCTGCAGAGGGTGTCTGCATGCTGGAGGCTGAAGGGTCCAGCCCAGGGGCTAGAGCTTACTGCAGTGTCCTATGCAAGTTCTTATCAAGAGGCCAAAGGGTCTGTGACAGAACACTAAAGAATCTTCGCTGGAAGGCTGAAGAGGCCCAAGTAGAAGCTGGACAGTCTATGCCAGAAACCAGGAAAAGAAGTTCAAGCCCACTGTGAAGACTGGAGCTCCTCTGAAGAATGAGGAAGGCAATCCATCCCTCCTCATTTGCCTTTTATTACATGCAGGTTACTCCCCTGGGGTGGGTGTAGCACTCACACCATCCACCCACCCTCCTCTTATGCAAGCTGAGGATGTTACAAACTAGGAACCCTGGACCCCTGCTGAATCAGTTAAAGTTCCTTCTCAAGTTGACACAATGAGCAATATGCTAGAAGGGTAACTGCTTGTCCTCTACACCCTAGGAAGTAGAGCTGATGAGTCAGTTAGTTAAGCTTGTAGACTTCTCAAGTTGACACTATGTATAAACCATAACATAGTGAAAATCCTTTAATAGAAAAAAGGAACAATGTTATTTCAATGAATATGCTAATATTATTTAATAAAATAATTTCTCTGTAATATTAGAGGAGAACCAAATCAGGTCATGCAAACAAATACTACTATTCAAATGGTTTTGGGTGCTCACATATTTCCAATGAAGTCCAACTGAATGAACAGTAGTGTTGATGAAAAGAACAATTCTCCATGCAAGCTGACAATTCTGCCAGTGTTTAAATGCCATTCAGACTTGATTAATGTAAAATACATGAAACCCATTCACAAGGAGGTAAGAAATACTCATTTTTTAAAAAAATTTTTATACTGGGGATCAAACTCATGACCTTGCGCTTGCTAGGTGGGTGCTTATGCTGCTGAGCTAAATCCCCAAGTAAATATTCATTTCTTGTACACAAATAATAAACTCACTGAAAGGGAAATCAAGAAAATAATATCTTTTACAATAGAGTCCAAAAACTGAAATACCTAGGAATCAATCCAACAAAAGATGTAAAAGACCTCTACAGTGAAAACTATAGTACTCTGAAAAATGGAAGAGGATATTAAAAAATGAAGAGATATCCTGTGCTTTTGAGTAGGAAGAACCAATATAGTGAAATGGCCATATTTTCAAAACTATTATACAGATTCAATGCAAGCCCAATCAAAATTCCAATAGCATACCTCACAGACTTAGAGAAAACAATGCTAAAATTTGTCTGGAATCAGAAGATACCAAAATAGCAAAGGTGATCCTGGGCAACAAAGACAAGACAGGGACCATCACAATCCCTGACTTGAAATTATACTATGAAAGTATTGTGATAAAAACAGTATGGCACTGGTGAAAAAAATAGACCTAAAGATCAATGGAATAGATTACAAAATGCAGAAACTGCACAGAAACTAAGCAATCTTATTTTGGACAAAGATGCCAACACATTCACTGGAAGAAAGATGGGCTGTTTAATAAATGGTGTTGGGAAAACTGGCTTTCCACATGCCAAAGATTAAAACTAGACCCATATCTTTCCCCATGTACTAAGCTAAAATCAGAATGGATTAAAGATCTTAATATTAAAACAGAAACATCAAATCTGCTGGAAGATAGAGTATATAAAATACTTGCAGACATTTGTGTAAACAAAGCCTTTATGAATAAAACCACATACAGGACATATTGCAAAGAATCAACAAATGGGATCTGACCCTACTGAAAAGGTTTTGCACAGCAAGAGAAACTACCAACAGAGTGAAAGAGACAACCAACAGTGTGGGAGAAAATGCTTGCCAGCTGTTCCTCAGATAAAGGATTACTATTGAAAATATATAAAGAACCCAAAAGAAATCAGTCCTCCCAGATTTAAAGATCAGCATCTGAGATGAATGCAAACTTCTCAGATGAAGTACAAACAGCAAATAAATACATGAAAAAATTTTCAAGATTCAAGAGATGCAAATTAAAACAACACTGAGATTTTACTTCATCCCAGAAAGAATGACTAGTATTAAGAAATCAACCAATAATAAATGCTGCAGGGGCTGTGGGGAAAAAGGAACCCTTTTCCACTGTTGGTGGGAGTGTAGACTGGTGCAACCACTGTGGAAATCAGTGTGGAGATTCCTCATAAACTAGGACTAGAGGTCCCATTCAACCTCCTTTGTCTTCCACACGGCTGATCACCTCTGTAGGTTCTGTCTTCCCTTCTCCACCTTGTCCCAGTCCTTTTGTCCCAAAGAGAATGACCTCAACCAAAGAAATGACTCAGGTCACAACTGCATTTACTTTAACTAACCTACTGTGAGCCATTCTGAGTTGACTTTTGGATGTCTTAAGAAATTTTTGATGTGTTATAAGGTTTGGAGTTTTTGTATTTGGATATCTGATTTTTCCAGTATATTTGCTTAAGGTACAATCCATTCTCCACTTAATTGCTTTTGCATCTTTGCCAGAAATCAATTGTCTGTTATGTGGGTGTCTATTTTGAGACTCCATATTGGTACTTTGGTGGTTTGTCTGTCTTGATATCAATCCTGTTTTGTCACGATCGGTGCAACTTTGTGGTAAGTCGTGAGATTGGGGAGGGTTGGAGCTCTAATTTTGTTCCTTTATCAAAGTTATTTAGACTATTCTGAGTCTCTTGTATTTCTACTGAAATGCAAGAATAAAAAAAAGAGAAAGAAATACTCATTTCATTGCTAATTACATATTCCCCCCAGCTCCAGCTCCTCAGATTCACTGAGTAACCAAAAATGAATGGTTATGAGTGTGCTAAATGTGTAGGTTGTTTTATCCCCAGATGAGTTGATTGACCCGAAATAGAAATAAACCTTCAGTCTACCTTCTCGGGTTTTTTTTTTTTGTTTGTTTGTTTTGTTTTGTTTTTTTTAACATAACCTGCTTTGGAAGATGTGGAGTAAATTAAAGGTCACTCAGTGACTCATATCTAAATGCTGCCTGGTTAATCTTGACCATCTACTTCCTAAGAGATTCAACCAATTATGCTCCAGATTCCAAGACTGTTAAAATGTACAGGAGTATTGAAGCCACTGAAGTGTTTTAAAATTCAGCCAGTGTAACCCTTCCTGAAAGTGTTCCATGGCTTCTTCCCCAGTGTGTCGGCTCTCCTGGGAGCTGACACAAGGTAGCTATTCCACACTTCAGGAGAAGAGTACCAGCTGCCAGACTCAAAATTGCTGCTGGGATTACAAGAAATTCCCAAACCACATCACAGCAGAAACAATCAGCCAATCTCCTATGTTAAAATATCAAGATGAGAGTGAAGAGACTAAAACTTTTACTCCGTGGAATCTTTTACAGCAACTGTTAGGTAACATTGATAAGACTTGAAATTCAGGGGATTTTGCTATAATAGCAACTAGGGAGAAAGGTAAAGACTTGGAAGTAGGACAATGAGAAAGAGATGGTGGGTAATTTTAGAAAGTTTTGTAAACAGACTTAATTAGCAAGTCATTCTTTATTACATATTGTCTTGTGGTTTTAGTTCTGCAAAGTTTTTATTCAGAGTAGGCAGCGGCAAACACGGACGTGGCCACTTCCAACTGTTTTGTTCATCTTCATCTCCCTACAGATAATGATGAGGCTGTGCTTTTGAGACTCAGTTAATTGAATCATACAAATTCATAAAATTTAAATGATCATCTTAAACAGGAGAAGACTTGAGTTTGGGTAGTGTACCAAATCAGACAGTGACCAGATGGCTATTTAAAAAGATACAGAGTCGAAGCTCCCCCAGCGTGAGCCCGGAGGAGAATCAGTGCTCCCAAGATCTGACATGGTGGGACTTAGGCAGTTTATTCACCCATCCTCTTGGTAAGCCTCCTCCCCCGGTGTGAGCCAGGAGGAGAACCAGCGGCTCCCATGAGCCTACTGATACAAGAGGCTGAGAATCAAATACCCTCCCCGCCACCCCATAGCTACTGGGAATAGATGTCTCAGCTCCTCTTGAGCGGATGACCATATGCAATATAGCAAATATGGGTGATTTCCTTCTATCTTCTGTTAGAAGGCAAAGGTTGTTTTCACTGTTTTGCTATGTTTCTTTTGCTCTTTTCAATACTCTCAATTGGTTTTATAATATTCTGTTTTTGGTTTGATTTCACTACACCTAATTGACTGGACAATTATTGTGAAGGTAATAAGATATACCATAGTACCTATTAATACCATCCCAGTATCCTAGTATGAGGTTCTGAACCAATTTCACTGCCTTGGCTTTGTTCTGTCTTGTTCTGTTATATTTTTACTACTTTCAAAAAAAATTTAAAAAAATATAAAGTCATATCTTCCTGTCATTTCATGAAATTTAATCAATCACTGGATGTTACTATGCATGAACCCTTGGAAAATAATTTTTCCCCATTCTCTGCTCTTCAAGTAGGCAAGCATTGAGCTGTACCATCCCAAACAGATGAGAATTAATCTTTTTCTACAGAACTCCAGGAATCAGAAAGCAAAGTCCTCCTCAGTAAACCACACCCTCATAATATTAATCTTTATTCATCTTGTTTGAATTATCAACTATTTGCCAATATATCAATATGGGAGAATGTAATCTTCAGTATAGTCACAAAGCAAAAGACTTAGAAATTACTATAAAAATCAGAAGTCTGCTGGTCATATTAACAATTCATTCAAAACGTTAAAAAGAGCCGGTCATGGTGGTGCATGCCTATAATCTCAGCATTCCAGGAAACCGATGCAGAAAGATTGCAAGTTGAAGCCTGACCTAGGCCATTTAGCAAATTAGTAAGACCCTAGCTAAAAATAAAAAGGGCTGAAGAGGTAGCACAGAATGAAGGTCCTAGGTTTAATGTCCAGTGTTTAAAAACAAAACAAAACAACTTTCTAGTAGATAGGGCTGTAGATAGTTTGAGGGCTGCAATTACAATGCTTAAAACCAGACATAGTGTAGAAAAATTAAAGTCCAGTTAAGGTCCATTAATTATAATGCAATGTCTCAGCCAAACAACAGCTTGGCCTTAAATCAATACTCAATTAAATACTTCCTGCAGTTCTAGTCATTAATTGCTCCGCAGCTTAGAAAATAACATTCTAACTGCTTGTAAAAAGGTAATCAAAAATGGTGTGTGAAGTTGCATTTTGTTCTTTTATGATTATCTTTCGTAGGCCAGAAAAATAAGTTCTTCAGTGATTGATGGCCTATATATTTTCAATCCACTCAAAACTATTGAAAATTGAATGTGATAACAAGTCACCAATGTTTGATTGTAGAATACGTTTAGTTGATTTTAAACGAGGATACTCACAACACAAAAATAGCATTCTCTTCATCAAAGTTTCAGTATTGAGAGGTATAATCATTCTGTATTAGATCTTTAATTGGAGGCATACAGAACTCTTGCTGCCTATGTGATGTAGAGTGGGAAATGTTTAGAAGATAGCATCTTCTAGCAACTGTTGGCAAGGAAGCATTTAATGGTTAACAAGAAAAAAAAAAGAAAGAAAGAAATGCTATCTTGTTATTGTACAGTGAGGAATTTCTTTTCAGCTCAATCCTATGCACGAAAGGACTGACCCTGCCAGAAGTGATTTAGAATGATCCTCCTCCTGATGCATGTCCCAGAATGCGGATTGTGCAGCTGGAGATGTAGGATTAAGGAGTCCCACGCCGCAGGACCCAGATGACACACAGAAGTAGGCATTGTGTCTAAACAAAGAGAGGAGAACACAATGCAAACACGCACACCATGAAGGCAGGGAACATCAAACGACTGCAAAGGTAGAGACTAGAAATTTGGAGACAGTTTTTTGGTTGTAAATCAGCTTTACATAGCCTGGGGCAAGAATATGTGAGGATAAGAGGAGCTACGGGGCAGAAACAAGCTGATAGCAAAGGAGAAGCTCCCTGCGGGAGGCCTCATTTTTCCTGCACATATTCGTATTTTAGAGTGGATGACTAGGATGCATGTATTGTATAGTGTTTGCAATATTTTTATCCATACTAGTTTGAAATTAGCCATTACAATTCTGTAGAACTGTAACTTTTGGAATTTCTCTTCAGAATATTTAAACTTGAGCGCTAAGCCTTCTGACATTTCATCTTACATTTTGTTCATTCATTTACTTCCTTATTCTGTTATTTATTTTTGATGCTGGGAAGTAAATAACAGGCCTCATACATACTAAAGCTAAACTCTACCCCTGAGCTACAATTCAGCCCTTTCTGAGCCTCCTTTTATAAACGCACCCCGGATTTCTCCAGGTAAGTCAGCTGCATGTGTTTTAAAAGTCCTTTGGGGGGGTAAACATTTAGTTAATAGAAATGTAAAACTCAGATCCTTCATTTTTCCAGCTGCATAGCAATGACACGTACACACTCTTCTAGTGTACTCAGCTCATGCTTTGCTCTTCCCTGGAAAGCTTTAGAAAAAACCGCCTACTAGCAGAGCGTCATGACCATGGGGCAGGGAAAGGTACTTTGGAGGTCTCTCCTCAGGCTTCAGTGGACTCTGTCGTCCTTCCTGTTAACTCTTAATGTGCACCTATGAGCTCTCTGTGCCCACACCTGATGCAAGTGGCCCCATCTCAGCCCTAGGCCACCTGTGCTCTGCCAACCCCTTACAGTCCCACAAACTTTATCCATCTACAAGATAATCTCTTAATTTCTTTTCATCTACATTAATTCTTTCAGAACTAAGTGTTGTAGGAAAAATAAAACACTAAGCCCTCAGACTGCCTGAAAATGCAAACTCTTCATATAAGGGTTCCCGGCGTCCCATTTAGAGAGACTCACGAGGAAGCTTTGCCTCTAAGGAGAGAACAGAAAACACACCTCTTCTCCCTTTGGGTACCAAGTAGTATCTCTGGATGCTCCTCAGTGAAGCCTGAAAGCAACTCCTCTCCCTTTCACTGCTTTCCCCTAGCTAAGGAAGGGTTTTTATCTGGTCCCCGTTCGGCAGAAAATTGCCCCTAAGTCATCCTCACTGCTTCACTTTGTAGGAAAAGCTTTCTGTTCAGTCGCCTGTATTTCCATCCCTGATGCATAAAGGGAAAATTTTGCAGTTTGGAAAAAGATATTTTTCAAGTATTTGTGATTTGCAGTTCAAAGCCCAGATTTTTATACAGTAATCCATCTCATGGATTTCAAAATCCTATTTTAAAGGGCAAGATTAACCTGGACTATTTTGTTCTTTTTGCATTCCAGCTATAGCAATTTTAATGCAAGGTCTTTCTTGGAAGAAGTCTGCCTATAACAGACATGTCACTAAGTACATGCATGCGGTATTTCACGCTTACAACACTGATCAAATGGGGGTACTAAGGTACTCACCCAAGGCCACACAATGATGGGGCCAGTACTTGAAGCCAGGCAGCTTAACTAGAAAGCTCACAAGCTTCACCTATTGAGCAACACCACCTAAAGCAACCCATGTTGAGTGCACAGAATTCACACACAAGGAATAACAAAAATCCTATTTCTAAAATATTATCCATATACATGTTGACCCAATTTCTTGTTCGTAATGTGTACTAAAATGCACAGTTCTAATTCAGCTCAAAGCATCAGTGGTTCTCAACAAATCTTTTAGTCATCCTTTGAAAACCCTGCATTCAAAGATTTTCTGATATCATTATCTAATGTTTGTGGCTTTGAGAAATTTCCTCAGATATCTGAGAATGTGTGAATGTACAAAAGTAGGAAAGTATGTATCTTTAAATAATGTCTTTACTTAGTGAATCCTATCTTGATATGTCTCTTGTTTCATTGGAGCTAATCTTCATAAAAGCTAAACTTTCTCCATCTCGAAAATTATGCTTTCATTTTTCATTATGTATTAGTTCTCTCTATAATTATGTCAATGACTCATAAGTATGTCTAATGGATCACATCACAAAACCTTGCAACTCAATGAAGACAAAAACCTATCACAGTTCAAATATAATCAGGAAATACAATATCTGCTAATGGCTCCATTGTGACAGGTCATAAAAAATTTAAATGTTTGACATGGACTCTAGTGAACTGTATTAGGACATACTTTCAAGTCTAAAAGTATAATCATATTTTTTTCTTTATATGTATCAAAAGAGAATTTTTGGAGGAAGGAAGATCTACTTACTTATCGTGTGATTTGCCATTATTATTTATCTTCCACAAATTAATGCTGAGGAAGAATTAATAATATTTTAATATATCAAAGCATAAAATATATAATTTATTATTTTTATTGATTTAATATTCTTATTTTGATTCAAGGTATGTTTTATTGCACAATTTTATATCCTTTCTATCTATAGTAAATCAATGAGGATTTATTTAACATATTCAATATTAAGATAAATAATGCTAACTCAAATTAAATTAAAATTGAACAACTACGCAAAAAATAAAGAGAAAATGGGTTTCGTGTCTGTGGTGCAGTATTTCTAGCATGTATTCATCGTAGTCCATTTAGGAAAATAGAAACTTCAGTGGGTATTTCAGTTGGAAGAAGTCCAATGGAAGGGAATAAACTACAAAAGCATCAGATGGGCTGGAATGTTCAGAGGGGAGAGGAGAGTTTCCCAGTGACGGTGTCTGCAGTGAGCCACCAGCGCTGCTGGGCAGGAGCAGGGGGCTGTGGCACTGCCTGCAGTACAGGGCCCCTGCCCAGCTGGGGCTGCGGTGCAGTAGCTGCCGTGTCTGGAACCAGTGCAGAAGCTGCCTCAAAGGAATGCATGGTGTACTTTCCTGTGACAGTGCATGAACACCGGGGCTCAGGTTACCTACAGATGTCACAGGCAGCTGGGGCAGATAGACAGGAGTCCTGCGCTGCCAGCGTGGTTGATACACATGCTGCTGCTGCTGCTGCTTCTGCCTTGCTGTGACCCACAAAACCTGTATTATTATCAAAACCCTGCTGCCCCAGTAGGAGCAGAGGTGCTCACGGAATTGTACTGGAAGCTAGATTTAGCCAGTGGCTGTAGTTAATTAACCCTTAACTTAAAATGCATGTCCATGTCTTTAAATTTACATTTATGTTTAATATACATAAAAGGATAAATTATATATAATGTGTACACAAGCATGGTATGTACTAGATATACATATACATATAGTGTGTGTATCTAGATCTCTATATATTTCTATTTTTGCCTTGCCTTGTGTTCTGGATGATTTTTTCAAAGCCAGTATCCAATTCTAAAATCTCATCCTGTAGATATTTTTTAAATTTCAATGACCACTTCTCCATTTCCAATAATCCTAACTCTTCGTGGCTTGTATCTATCTGTTAGGCTCATACACTTTTTTTCTTCTTTTTAGTATTACTGATTTCTCTGTGCCCTCATGACTACAAAGCACGGTTGCATAAAAGGTATTTTGAGACTATTTGTGTTAGTTTGCAAGGGATCCCATAATTAAGTACCACCAGACAGATAGCTGAAACAAGTGAAATTTACTTCTCACAGTTCTGGAGTTCTGAGGTCTGTATTCAAGGCATTGGAAGCTTTGGTTTTGACACCTTCTGCTTGGATTGCAGTTGGTCACCTTGCCATTGTGACTCCCTGGATTACAGTTAATTTAGCAGGACTTTCTGTTTGATAACCTCTCTATGGCAGACTCTTTTGTGGCGTTAGCCTATACTTCTAAAACTTACTAAATACCCCCCCCCCACCTTTTAATCTATCCTAGAATACAAATCGCATAGTCATCTGACCAGAGTAAATTTATGTCCTTTGGTAGAATTATTTTTGAAGTCAAATTTTGAGGCTTTTTTTTCCTAATTGTAACAAAACTCTTTTCACGTGTCTTTGTTTGTTTCTGTCTTCTGAACTTGCCGACCTCACTTTAGAGCACAGCTCTTAATTGAGAGAAGCTACAGTTTTTAGGAGCTCTCTGGGCTTGAGCAGTCTCCACACTGTTTAAAATCAGATCAGTTCCTCTGGGGAGATCTTCAGTGTGGTCTATTTCTGTTTCTGCCCCTGCCTCTTTCCTTGGACGTACTGTCCGAGCCCGTGTTCCAGGCACTGAGCTTCTGACCCAACCCTAACCCAAACATAACATGGCTCACCTTTCCACTATGGAACCTCTGTCCAGTGGGATCTGGGTAATCTTGGTCTGGGTACTCTCTTACCTTCCCCTCCATGGGGTCAGCATGCAACCATTTTATGGTTAGGGCCACGATGAAAAGAGTAGTTCTTGACTTCTGAGCACTGATCACCATCCACTTAGCTGTGGCTTTCTGCAATAAGATAAGCTTTGAGGGAAGAAAAAGCCCCATTGTCTTAGTCACATTAATACTGGGAGACGATTCTGTCAAACTGAGCTAAATATAGTGGGTGAGAGAAAGGAAATGGGGTTGTGGCTCAAATGCTAATGATTCTTAGCTTACACTCTATTGAATCAATATTTGTTATTTTATTGAATAAATGTATGCTGCATGCCCTTAAGACTATTTTCAGAAACTTTAATGGGTTGTTCATTTTGTTTTTTGTTTTGTTTTGTTTTGTTTTTGACAATTTCCAAGTGTTGCTTTTCACTGTGGAGTAGGTCCAACGAGGTCTTCACTGTGTCACTTAAAAAATGATGCTCTCCTCACATTTAGTTTTAAAGCTAAGATACTGTGGTGATTATCCAAAACTAAAGTCCTTAGGTCAGTGACTTACTTTTGTGTCCTATTAATGTATTGTCTTATCTCTATTATTTAAGCTATGATGATCAAAAGTACTGATAGTTATCTATTACCTATTAGATTAAAAAAAGAAAAGAGCTCCACAAATACATTTTACAACGGTCAAACCACATGGCTGCATGCAGACATAGTCATCCACCATCACGTTTCCACTGGAGTGGCAGAACAGATTGGTACCAAAATGAAAGGAAAATTTTAGGCTACTATAAATAATAGATTAAAAGGTTAGGTTACTATAAATAATAGATTAAAAGGCCATTCATGCTAATAAGCAGCTGTATGATCTTGGGTTTATAATGAGAATTCCATGATTACAAAAATATAAAATTTCCAGGCATGGTCGTGTATGCCTGTGGTTCCAGCACTCAGGAGGCTGAGGTAGGAGGATTGCTATGAGTCTCAGGGCAGTCTGGGCTACATAGTGAGTTCAAGACCAGTCTGAACTATAAGCTACACCCTGATCGAAAAATAATGAGTAAATAAACTAAAAATTAATTAAATCAAAGAATCAATTCATATCTCTAAACTCAGGTAATCATTTGCATTAATTGAATTAATCCAGAAAAACCTTTATACATACCAGAATCATGTAATTCTAGAATTAGAAAAAAATTTTTTCTGGAATATGCTACAACTATTTCATTTATAGAAGCAAATGCAGGTGTCACTTCTTAGTATCAGTGATGATACCAAATTCAGATCTTCTAATCAAAGACCACTACAGTTCACTGTAGTATTCTGCTTTGCCTATTACACTCAGTGTAATGGCATGTGTATATAATGTGGCTGGAAAGTTCATTTTTACTTGAGAATATATCTGAGAAATCCTTGCTCCTATAATTTGTATTTAACATATAACCCAAAACTCCTCATTTTTATATCTGTGACTTCTAGGTTGATATATTACCATTTTTTCACTGCTATTTTCCAAATCATTATAATTTTGATACTGTATATAATGCATCTTTCTCAAATAGAACTTCATTTTTTACTTTTACTCCTTTAGTTCATTCATATTATCACTTTATCATGACTAATACTTCCAATAACACTGTATTAAACCCTTCTAAATTTTTAGCAAGATTTAGCTATCCTTTTTAAACTAACCATTATTCAATAAGACACATAATAATTTCATGTTATTATATTTTCTCTAGTAGTTGCATAGTCCTCTATCATTACCTTTCAATTTATTTCAACTTGGTCTCATCTAAACTAAATGATTGCCAAGTTATATAGAACAGATAAAATCTTATTTAGGAATAAACTCAATTGCAGTTTGTACATATAAATAACATCTGAATATTAGTGCTATGATTTACTATTTTAAAGTAATACAGAATCACATAAGATCAGAATATAGTAGCCTCAACTAAAATGTTTCAATTCATTACCAACTTAATTATTTCACAATGTATCCATATATGAAAACATCACATTGTGCACCTTAAATGTACAAATTTTGTTCACAGAGTATGTACTGCAGTAGTTTTGTAGGAAAAAGCTATAGCCTACTTCCTCAAAAAAGTCTTTTTTCTTTTTTAAAGTGATACTTATCACCTTCTAATGTAGCATTTTTCCTTACATTTTTGTGATTGCAGCTTATTGTGCTTCTTTGACTTAAACATAAACACCATAAGGCAAGGATCTCTTACTGATCTGACTCACATATTCGATGGGACTAGAGCAGTGCTTGGCTCTGCAAGTGACTGAATGACATCTATTGATTATATGTTGTGCTGAAGACACTATTAACTGGTGAGTGTGTGTCTGTGTATGAGAGAGACAGACAGACAGAGAGAGACAGAGACAGAGAGAGAGAGAGATGCAGAGACAGAAGTTTGGAATGTATTTAGTAAGCTGAGATTTTATAATAGTAAGACTGTAAGGTGTCTGCGGTAGCAGGGCTGGATGCCTTTATCTTCAAATTAATTGAAGAAGATTCGTAATAAAGCCCACATCACGAAGAGAGCCAACATCTCTTGATAATGAGTTCAAAGTTAACAGTAACAATAGGATTACCTCGCAGAGAACACTGGTCTCCACAGAGTAGGATACCTTACATATTCCTCTGGAGGGAAAGTAATCTTCCCAAGTTAGAAGACTGTTCCTGGCAGTCCCTTCTTCTTCACCTAAGATCAGCCCTCATTGCTTTCTTCAGATAGGTGTAGAAATCTGCCAGGGTCAGATGCACATTCAATCTGCAGCTTATTCTAAAGCATGAGCATCTATCTATTCATTTACATGACTAATTGTATTCATTTGTATCTATGTGTTGGGAGCTGTTCTAAGGCTTGAGGGATTTAACACATTAAAATAGTGTTCTGAAATTTTCAATAAATTAGTGTTCTGAAATTTTCTATAAATTAGTGTTCTGAAATTTTCTTTTTTTTTTTTTTTTTTTTTTTTTTTTTTTTTTTTTTTGTCTTTTTCATTTTTACCGGTACCAGGGATCGAACTCACGACCGCCTGCTTGCAAGGCAGGTGCTTATGACGCTGAGCTAAATCCCCAGCCCCTGTTCTGAAATTTTCAAGACATGGCAGTAGACTTGGGATTTACAGTTTTGTAAAACTGTGCAAATTAATTTGGAAAAGAGAGAGATAAGACCTTATAAGATTGAAAGTCTCCAAGAAAAACACAGAAAAGTAGAGAGTCAGAGACTAAAGAAAAAAGAAATTGTTTGCGTGGCAAACCCCTAGTAGCTTATGTATCATTCATACATTCATGTGAAAATCCTTAAAAGATTTAGGCTGGCAGTGTGAACTCCTGTAGCTACTAGTTACATTGTTTTTAAAAACTGAGCACTTGAAAAGTAGCAAATATTGCTAAAGTTAAGGAAATAATTTTAGGTTATTGACTTAGTTCTATTCTTTATAATTAAAACTCATCCCTGGCAATCAAAACAATTTTGAGGTATTACGAAAACCAATGTAATGGTTGAAATGCTTATGGTAAACTGCTACTTGATCACCCATTGATTATATCTTCAAAGGATCCAAAAAAGCCCCAAAGTGTACTAACCAAATTATAAAATATATTATCACCATGCAAATGTGCATGCTATATGACTTCTGGCATATTTCTCAAAATGCAAGCATGCTCAATTTTTCAGTAGCTACTAGATTACACAATACTCATGATAGGCAAGGACCACTGAGCCTCCTCCACCAACACAAGTGAGCAGCACCAGACACACTTGCATCCTGGGCCAAGCACTGGTGGGTACAACTTTGGTCTAAAATCCAAGCCTAGCAAACAATTAGCAAGTCCTCATCTCACCACCCCAGCACCACCATGCTGTTTTGTAAGGCACTGGGAAATAGCATCTTGCAGAATGAAAAAAAGGGGTACATTAAACTGGGTCATCTTAACTGGTAAACTAAGGAAGCTCCTCACTAAAGCAGGAAACGCTCTGTCTTTATCCTGGACAGGTAGGTAGATGACAGCTCACTGCCAATCTGCACTTTGAGCCCCACAAGTCAAGCAAATCTTAGAATATTTTGTATTTCTCACATCTTCCTCATATTGAGTTCCAATTTCTCAACGTGGAACTACCACGTTTTGTGCAATTTTTTTCCTTAGTCCTTTGAAATGATATCAAATAAATCTACCTTATCTCCTGTATGAAACTGCTTCAAATATGTCACATATTATGAATACCCCCTGTCCTTATCCTTTCTGTATCTATAAGAATCATCTTCCCCATGTTAATATTCTGCACCGTATTAGTGCTTTCTCATTTGACTTTAATCAATACAAATCTAGTGTTCAGCAAAGAGATGTGAGTTTCTGTTTAGTTTTAGCTTCCAGCATAACCTGAATTCAAAACTGGAGATTTTAGTTTTACCTTTATGAATTTAAGTGATAGGTTTATTTATTTCCATTGATTTTTACTATATCAAGGATAAGATATCCTTCTAGTAATTTAGTTTCATTTTTAATACTGCCTTTATCATCCAGTAGTTTAACTTCTATAACTTTTCCAGGCCCCATAGAACTTATTCAGCTGTCTTTTCTACATTTCTAAGCTCTTGACAACATGCTCAATAAGATAAGCCAATAACTGAGATCTAGATAAATCACTCTACAAGAAATCTTTCATTGTGATTAGCAAGAATACATTATTTTTCTCTGAGATGATGTCAAAATTTGGGATACAAAATCTTAAATTTGTTATTTATTCTTCATTCAACCCACATTTACCAATTCGTTACCAACTTAATTATTGCTTTTTATACGTGTGAGATAAACTTCTAAAAAATGAATGCTCATATGAATTAGATAAAAATCACATGGCATGTTAGTATCAAGGAGTTTTTTCAGGGTCCTGTAATTTATAGAACCTTAAAAGATTAATTGCACACTCTACAATCAGTGCCACCATCTAGAAATACACAAGTATATTTTATTTAGAATCTTGTTAGGCTTTAGATAATAAAGTCCAAGTGTAATGGATAAAACAGTTCAAAGTTAATTTTGTTTGTTTTAGATGCAAGAAGCAGAGTGGGAGCTGGTTGCTAGATTGGTTCACCAGATTAACAATATCAGAGACCACATTTTAGTGAATCTTGTCATATTCATTATTTCCAAAGTCTCAAGTGAAGCCATGATTATTAGGTCTGTGTTCGATGCCAGGGAGAAAATGGGACAGGAAAACAGAAGATTTTTAAATAAGATATTAAAACAAAAATTTTCCCCAGAACACTTAGCTGCTCTGATTGGCAAAACTCACATTGTGTGGCTAGGACAGGATACAGGTATTAAGGAAAAAAGTGGATGTAGTGGGAGTTGGATGCGCTCACCAGCAGTGTCTGCAGAATGATGGGTACATGGGGTGCGGGACTCTGTTCCATAAATTAAGGGAAAGGTCACAGGAGACCTCGTGTAGTTGCCGCATTGAATGATAAAAACAATAAATGGAAATTTCTGAGGTATATTGTGGTCAAGGATTCCTCCTTATCATAGGACAAAAGTAACATTATTTGCCCATTCCAAAAGATGGGAGTGACAGTGCAGGCTGATACAGGTGTATATGACAGAGTGGCAGAGGGAAGTACTTTTTTTCCCTTTCTCATCTTGTGCTTGGCACGGTGCTTACCAACTTGACAAAAGTCACAGAGATCCTAAGTGAAGTGCTCTTACCCCAACCCAGCATGTCCCGTATTACAGCCAGTTCCTCTGTCATTTCTTCCCCTAGTCCTGTTCAGTGTTCATAAATTTCCATTCTTGACATTTTCCTCTTTTAAATACTGTGCCAAAGGTTACTAAAGTAGAACAATCCTCAGTATTAATCATATTGTCATCAAGAGTCCAAAAATATCCCTAGATATGTTCAGTTCTCTGAGTAAATGCAATTTTTTTAAATCTTCTTTAATTATTTTAGCTCAGTCGCATGCCACTTGCATTCCTTTGTTTGAAATAAGTTCCTCATGAATATGACCTACAGTGATCTTTGGAAAGAATATCCAAAATAATAACAATAATAATAATAATAATTGGTCAGTATTGATTATGGAAAGCAGAATTCCAAGATGACCCTTATGATCCCCATGTTTTGGTGTTATACTCTGTGTGATCTTTTCCCTTAAACTTATCAAGTGTGGGAAGAATTTGTGATTTATTCTACCTATTGGGATATAGCAAAGATGGTAGGATATGTATCCATTGGCTGAGCTTTTATTACAGCAAAGTTAATGGGATATCACTCTCATGATTACATTATGCCATATAAGTGTTTTAGCACATTAATATAAGAGAATTTCATGCTGGCTTTAAAGGAAAAAAGCAGGGTTGCAACCTACCTTTGGAGAAGGCCAAAGGTTGCATAGGAACAGAGTTGCATATAACACCCACAGCCTCCAGCAGGAAACCAGGACCCTTGAGCATATAACTACATGGAAATAAATTCTAACAATAACCCGAGTGAGCATAAAGATGTTGTATTTCTCAGCCCAGCATCTAGTGCACCCCAGTGGTCCCTTGGGTATGGTCTTGAGATTATAGATTATAAAGCCAAATAATTATCTATGTATACAAAAGTTAAGCCTCCTTTGGTCTATAGCTTCCTGACAAAGTTAAAAGAAAACAATGGTTATTTCATTATTTGTATATAAATACAGTATTTCTTATCCCCATTATTAACAGTAGAAGAAGGTGAGTCAAAGCATTTCTACATTCAATAATCTAATATTTTGACTCTTAAATTCAAAACTCTGGTAAAGCCTGAGTTTGAATGCATGGTCCAAATACTCTGAGCAAAGTCACTTAATTGCATCAGTCTAAAGTCATGGTGTCCCCAAAAGATCATTCACTCAATTGACCCACTCATCTGCCTGAAACCAACAAATGGAAGAGAGATAAATATCTGGGCATAGATGTGATTTTATTGTACTGTAGTACACACAATACTGTACAAGCCAGTGTGATCCAACTTCCTGCTCAGCATACTGACTAATCAAACCAGCACTTCCTCCTCCCATGAAAGGACTAACAATAGTATTGGCATAGGAAGCTTTTCTGGAGAAAGCCTAACATTTCTCTTTATACCCTCTCAATTTTATCCTATTTTAACCTATACTCTATGACAGGTAAATCAAGGTTCAACCAGGAAAATTGTGTATTTCTTAGGCTCTCTCTCTCTCTCTCTCTCTCTCTCCTACTAAGGTCTAATGAAGTGGAAAATTAAGTTTTTGCCCTCTAAGTCTCTGCAATAGGTCAGAACAGACATCAAACATTAGCTCTGAAACACATTTAAAGCCTAAATTTAAAACCTAGGACATTAGATTAAATTCTCCTTTGATTCTATTTCTAATTGCAACTTATCCCCAGCTACATGATCAACATCGTTCATGAAGCGGAAATATACAGTGGGCACTGTGTCAGTCAGAACTCCTTCTATTATAAGACAGCATCCAGCTAGGTTTAAACAAAAAGAACCTATTATTTGACATAATTGAAAACTCTGGATGTGGCAGCAGCTCTGCACATGTGCTGCAAAATACAACATCAGGACTTAGCTCCGCTCCCTATTTCAGTTATGCTACCTATTGTGTTGGCTTAATTCCTAGGCAGGCTCTTCCTATGCCAATAAAAAGAGAATAATTATTTCTTGATATATTCATCCTTCTACTTTCAAATCCCCAAAGAGAGAAGACCTCAAGGCGTAGGTACCATGCCTTCTACCCCTGACACAATAATCCCTGTGACTTCAAGTATTCAGTTACATCTCAGTCCTGGAGTCAGGAAGTAGAGTCAAACTGTCCCAATCATGTGGACTCAAAATTGGTTACGGATGACTCCTTAAAGTAAAACAGGAGAGTTTTACAGTATATAAATACCCACATAGTCAAAACAGCAGATGTCTCAGGCACACAATAAACCATTTGATTCCAAATATTAGAATGAAACATTTTCCCAAATTTGAACATAATGAACAATTTCCCATTATCATTTTAGCACATAGAAATTAAAATGCCAAATAAAAAATCCCATCTCCTTGTAAATTAAATAGCAAAAATCTTAAAGTCCAATATTGTTTCCTTTAAATATGTGTGCGTAGTGGTTTAGTTTAGTCCCACAGATTTCATTCAAAAGGCAAGCAAACCTGGGGTTTTTATCTGACATTATAAGGCCAGAAAATTGCATCATCTACTAAAATGAATGTGAGTCTTTAAACAGTTGCAAAGCTGAATAAATCCACTGCCACGCCAGTCTCTCGTGCATCAAGAGATGTAGTCGTACAGATGATTCTTGCATTGCTACACCCTGGTAAACACATCGTAAGTTGACAATACCCATAAGTTGAAAATGCATTAATACACTTAGTCTGCCAAACAGGACAGCTTAGCATCATGGTATGCTGTATGGTGTCAGTTGTTTCCATGGTGATCCTACGGGTGGCTGGGAGTGCAGCTCCCAACCTCACAAGAGAATGGCACAGGGCATGTCAACAGTCCAGCAAAAGATCAAACTGCAATCTGATTTCTCCTGATCACATAGCACTCTTTCGAACTATAATAAGCCCAGAGAATTATTAAGTTGGGATCACTCTGTGCTAATACTTCCTACCCCTTATAATATTTTGAAAACACCAATAAATTCCTAGATAGCCAGCCCATTGGTGCACCGAGTAAAAACGGAATTCTGTCACTAAGGAAAATGGGAAAGCAGATTAGGAGGAGAAAAGAAAAACAGGCCCAAGTCTGAGGCATTTTCTTGCCTGGCAAGAAAATTTACAGTTTTTATACCCGTGGTTTAAATAAATATAGAACCATGAGGTCATTGCTGATGAGTTAATTATCACAAGTATGTGAAAGAATTGAATTACCAGTGACAAATACGGGCTGTAAATCTATTCTCCAATACAGTTTCCTGACACCTATGCTTTACAAATCTTACAATCATACTTTGCTGTTAGTTAAAGTTATATTTTAATGGAGAGTGGCAGAGCCTTTGTGGCTAACAGTTGAACATGAAAGCAGTTTCTGTGTTTGTTGCTGAAAGATCTACAAATTCAAATCCATGAGGATAACCTGGAAAATCCATAGAGACTGAATCTAAACTGGGCTCTTCCTGGGCAATTCTCTAATAGATTTGTAGTCACAGCCAGAGAACACTACGAACCCAATCTTATTCCACTGAAAATTTTTATCAACTCTGATAGCATACATTTTCTTTTCAACAGGAAGGAATTAAAGTTCCTTGAAATGTCTGATTTTTATTTGCTTGAGCAGTTAATTGTGTTGACATCTGTCCTTCCATATACCTGGAAAAAGCTCAGGCTCTCTTTAACCCCTAAGCTCTTCCCATGGCTACATCCAAACTTGAACCTCTAGAGGCCAGGGGAGAAGCTATGACCTGGAGAGACTCCCCCACCTTACTTTTCCTTTGCACTTAGGCCACCATAGCTTGGATAGGCTTCACTACCTCGATGTATACATAGATGGTTCCCTCCCACTTTTCACTGGGTTGCTCCAGTAGGATCTGACCATTTCCCTAATCAAGTCTAAAAAAGACAGAATAAAATGTAAAAAGCTAACAAATTTTTTTCTCAAAAAGATGAAAGTGAATAGACTGTAGCAGAGAATCTGATGCCCCCCACTAACATTCATCCAAAACCCCAAATCCTTTCACAGTTGGCCTCTGTCAGTATGTATACTGGCCTTTGTGGTTTGTTGTTATAATTGGGGAAAATATGAGGAGTAAATCTTTCCTAAGTCTAGAACGTTAGAGCTCTAAGTTTCAGGTGCTACACTTGCCATCGTGGTCTATGAGGGTTCTGGCTCGGACCCCAAAAAGAAATCTCCATCATTTCCCCCATCCTTTTGTTTAAAGTTACCACCGCATTTCTCTACCACAAGCCCCAGACTTCTCCCTCTATAAGCTATGCATTGTTGAAAAACAAACAAACAAACAAAAAACCCACATTAAGAAAGTTTACTGAAACCATCTCCCTTTGCAGAATATTACTGAATAGTACTCTGTCTTCTTGGACCTTCCAAACGCCACATGGAATGCTAATATCTTAGATAATTTGCCTCCCTCTATTGTGAAATTGTATCGTTATCAGGTAACTTAGAACACAAAACAGAAGAACAACGTCTTCTGAGCAATTAATTTCAGCAATTAAACATATTTCCACAACAGCACCCCTCCCTTTTATTTTTTTACCCCTCCCTTTTAGAATAGTGGTATAGTCTGAAAGTGTATTCCTATCTTGAAACCCAAGCCCTAATGTGATAGTATTAAGAGGAGGTGCCCCTAGGAAGTGATTAGGTAAGGAAGACAAATAACCTCATGAATGAGGTTATTACTCTTATAAGAGGCTCCATGGTACTTGTTCTTCTTTTCCACATGAAAAGATTCTGAAATCTGATACCTAGAATATTTATTTCCCACATCACAATGCACTATGGTCCTGGATTTCCCAATCTCCAAAATTGTAAGAGGTGCAGTTTTTTTTGTTTATAAGCTCCACATTTTATGGTGTTTTTGCTATAGAAGTCATAATAACTTATGGCATATATTTACCATAATTATACTTTTGCATTTCTTTGTTTTATTACTTAATTATATATGCCTATCTCTCCCCCTATACTCTACTCTGAAAGCAGTAAGAATCCCTGGTTTGTTCACTATTAAATTATCAGGACTTAGTAATTGCTTCACATATAGTATGTAGTCCAGAATTATTTGCAGCAAGAATAAGTGAATAACATTTTAGTAACAACTGAATCCGGATCAGCAGGACTCACTTCTCATTCTTATAAATAGGTGAGGTACAATGAGTCTAAAAAGTAACTTACACAAGAGGGGCTATCTTAACTACTAATTAGACAATGAAACAAATCCCTGAAGAAAATGTAGGATTTGGGCTTTTTGATATTCTTATAGCATTCCTTAATATAAGAGCACAATTTATAAATATCTCAATTAAAGATTCTGCTAGAAATCAAGACACTATGATTCATACATTCAAATACTATATGACCTAATTCAATCCATGCCAAAACAATCAAATAAAACCAAACAAAGTCTAATATATATAGAAGAGCTCTAAAAATTATAATAATCTATTCTATATAAAATTTCACAGAAACTGGATTCCAAGATTATATTCTGTGGCAAGACAATGGAATGTCTGTGTACTATAAGAAATGGAAGACTAAATTAGCAAATGGTAGTGTTGACATTTGAAAATAATCCACAGCCCAACCAAAATTCCATCCTGATTATATGAATAGTTCATTCCTATAAAACAGATCTAGAAGACAGCTTTTACTATAAAACAGATCTAGAAGATTTCCTTCAGTGAGAATCAGAACTTTCTTAAATACAAGTTTCAATTTTGCTATAGTATAAGATCAACCATTTTAATAATTCTCCTCAAGTTGTACCTTGTAAATAAGAACCTCAATCAATACCATTTGAAAGTGACCAATGGATTACTAGTCCACAGTGACATATGAACAGAATTTAGCAATAAACAGTAAAAGATTTTTATGCAGACTTAATATTTTCATGCCATCAAAGCATCTGATCAGTACATTCCACAAAAGGATGGGTCTATGACCATATGAAAATTAAATACAGCAACAATCTTTTATCACAGATAGTGTGGTAAACTTCAGCCAACAGTTTTCACTTGAAATTTTTCCAAAAAGTTTAACTAGCTGTTTAATAGCCACAGAAAACTCTTATTAACAAACCGTATAAAACACTGTTTAGAACAAGAGGATGACTAAATACTTGCTAGGATTATTTGTATCCTATGTCTCCAAGTGGCCAAATGCATTGCTGTACTTTAGAGAACGTTACCAAGCACAATGATATTAATTCATATCTGTTCATCTTAAGGCATCTCTTCTGACAGCAGATAGAGGAATTGTCTGTTTAGGCCAACCAAAACTATAAATTTGCATGAACTTGGGAAAACAAAGTTAAATACTTTTACTACCACAATCTTGATCTCACATAAGCTGTCTTCAATAAACGAGGAGCGATGTTTTGAGAAATAGAAGAGAGAATTTGAGAAGCATCTAAGTACATTTATTTTAAATAAAAGTGGAGCTTCGTGATATGTCTACATTTTGATAAAGTCTGTATCTCTTCCTTAACACTTAAAGAATAAAAGGAAAAAGATGGCTGGTGGTTGGGAATGTTTAGAAATAGAGTCTTGCTTCAAGATTGACCAGGCAAAAAATAAATAAAGAATCAGAAAAATAAATGAAAATAGAACAATTACCTCAAATTTATATGTTGGAGAATTTTGTCAGATTTGTCTCAAATATACAAAGAACATGAGGTCTTAAGATCAATGAATCTTAAAATGTAATTTAAAGTAATTAGAAACCCCCAAAATATTATTTAATTAGGCTCCGGAGCTCATCTGCCTGCCTAGATTAACGTTCAGTAAGGTCAAGTGTGACCTTACTGTTAACTCCTTAGGAGATGAGATAAGCAGCTAAACCTCTGGATCCACAGACTCTGGCTCTAACCCTAAAAGGATCACAGAGTCCTGTCCATGGGTAATAAACAGAGTAGCGATGATCAATATATGAGAATGTTCTATAGTGTCAAATACACAACAAAACAGCTGGAGATAACATTGTACTTAGTCAAAGAAGAAATCCATAAAGTTTAGATGAGATGCTTGGAAATTTAAAGATTCAGAGATATCTCTATGAACATAAGTAAAATATACTGTTTCTAAGGAGACAAAAAAACAGATGAGTAAGTTTTACACAATCTATTATCAGAAACTTTTGAAAGTTTTCAACAAACAGATCACTAAGTGTCTAAGTGCCTAAAAATTTAAGAACTAAGATTCGTAGATATTTGTATGAACATGGGATCAAATTTACTTTGCTTGTAAGGAGACAAAAAAACCCAAAAACCTCATAAGCACATTCCGTGACCCAAATTACTTCTAAAAATTTACCAGCAGATAACAGATAAAGATCTAAGACCCATAATTAACTAATTAGAATTTTTAAGTCAACTTCACTATTTGAAATTATTAAAATGTTTCAACCAAAGATAGAATTAAAATGCAAAATTTTGGAAATTTCTATTATTATGGAAAAAGAAAATTAACCTTCAAGTTAAATTTTGCTATACTGCTGATCTGAAAGGGCAAAATCAATACTTAACCACCAGAGTTTAGCGTGTTTTAAGTTTTCAGACGTCTTGAGAATATCCAGAACGATGAAACAGGATAGCTCCTGAGAGACCTCTTTCATGATACTGTCTCACGAGGCTCACTGATAGTCTTTGTTTTGTTTTGTTTTGATTTTCCATTTTACACAGCACTTGTCAAACCCCAATCTTTAAGCTGAAGATTTACATCTTTCTAAACATGAAGTAGATCAAATTTCATCAATAGTCTGATAATAAAAAAGAAAAAGTCTTCACTTTCAATATAGTCAAAACAATTGTGAATCATTCTCAAAAAATGATAATAGAACAAAATTTTTGCTGTCTTCCTCGTATGCTTTTCAAAATTTCTGTATCACTCATTTGCTTGAGGGCATATTAGACTAATGGACACCTATGTTCATGATAGAGAAATGAGCACACTTATTCTAAATCTGTATCAAAGCAAATGATTAGCTAATTGAAATATAATCAATAATATTGTTCCAGATATTAAAATATAGATCCATTTTTCCTAAGGAATTTTTGTTTTCCTAGTTTATTATAAATTCATTAGGAAATGTTTTGTAATAAATAGATGCAGATCTCTGTTAACAATGTACCAGTTTAAAAGAGTTTCTTTCACATATATGCACAAAAGGTGAAAACAAGATCGTATGATAAATCTATGCTTAAGTTTGATGAACCTTCACGTTGTTGTTGATAAAGGATGTATTAAGTTACATTCTGATCAACAATGCACGAGAGTATGCTTTCCTCCATACCTTTCCCAGCATTTTTTGTTGCTTTGTTCTGTCGTTTCTGTCTTTTTTGAGCGGCTCATTCTACAAGGGGTGAGATGACCTTCACTTAGGTTAATGCACACCTTCCTGGCAGCTGATGAATTTGAACATTTTTTCACGAATCTGTTGCCCATTTAACTTTCTTCTTTGGAGAAGTGTCAGTTATTATTCTTTTTGTACTTTAATTGGAGTATTTGTTGTTGTCATTGAGGTTTTTTAAGTGATTAAGCTAGAGATTAATCACTTGTCAGATAAAGAATTTGTAAATTCTTTCCCTAACCTATATATTGGCTTTTCACTCATTCTGTTTATTGTCTCCATGGCTGTGCAGAAGCTTCTTAGTATGATATAATTTCATTATCTAGCTTTGATTTTTTTTTCCTGTGCTTTTTGAGTTTCATCCAAAAAATTACCAAGACACCTGCAAGCCTATGTTTATTACTATTCTATTTAAACCAAGCTGTGGAATCAACCAATATGTCCTCAGTGGATGAAAGGATACAGAAAATGTGGTACACATATACAGTGGTGTATTATTAAGATTGTAATTTGCAGCAAAATGGATACATATTACGGTCATTATATTATGGAGAATACGTTGAACAAACACTAGACATTCTCACTCTGTGTGAATGCTTCAAAGGTTGAAATACAAACTAGGGGTAACTAGAAACAGAGTGGGTTGGGAGAGTGGAATTTAGAAGGAATTAAGTAACAGATATCAAAACTCATTTCTATAAATGATACAAACTCTAGTGTTCTGAAGAATAGTGCAGAAGGGATTATAGTTCATGATATCCTGTATTTTATTAATAACTAGAAAAAGAAAGTCCCTTGAAGTTCCCAAACAGAAAGTAATGACTAGCAGATGAAAATGTTAATTATTATAACTTGATCAATACTTGCTTTATACATATATTGAAGTATTACACTGTACTCATAAATATGCATAATTCTTATGCTTAATCAATTTTTTGAATATTTGAGTAAGGGAGATCATTATACACTGCATACATGTATCAAATTAGGGCAGTGTGACTCATAAATTTGTACTACTAACTCTTTTTTAAAAAGAAAGCAATCAACTTTCCCCAGGATAGATTTTTTTCTTCTCTTTTTCTCTTTCCTCCTCTTTCTCCTCTTCTTTCTTTTTCTTCTTCTACAGATAAGCACAAAAGCCTTTGAAAACAATCACCTCTGAAATATAATATATGTAATAAATCAAGTTAAAATTTCATCACAATTTAAACATCTGGATAGACATCATTTGTTTTGAATGTGCAGGGTAGATAAATAAAATACATGATACAGAAAAAGAAATTAGGGGGAAAAAAGTATCCTAGAACAGGAATGTGGTCAGACAGATAACTCCATCTTACCTGATGCTGCCCCTTTACAAACTGAGAAAGCAAAGGCCTTAACACTCCAACGTGATGATACCTATTTTGTGAATGTCCAAGTCACCTCTGTCATTTTTACAACAACCTACACATGAAGATTGTGCACTTTTTTTCTCACCAAGCCTCAAATCTGGAGGCAAATCTTTGAGTTTGGAGGAAAATCTTCATAGAATCTGCCAAATATGAAAACATAACTAGTATTTTTAGGCAGTTTAAAGTAAATTGCAATCAGCAGCAATGAACATTTGTGCATACCAAGGCCAAATTTTTGAGGAAGAAAATGTGCTGCCTTCCTAGAATGGGTCATGTGCACCAGTTATGGTAGGAAAGGAAGCCAGAAAACCTATCTCAGGTTATTCCTGGGCAGCCAGGGACAGGATGGTGTTGCCTAAGAACAACCTGATGACTCCGTTACCTCCCATGTCATCTCATCCTAATTAACTGACTTTGGTCTCAAAAATAAACAAAAAAAAAAAAGTCAACTCCCAAGAAAGCTTAATTTATGCTCTTTTAATTTTTTTAATCTCATACCCTGCTTCACATGATGCTATTTCTAGAGTCCCCTTGTTGAATTGTGGTTAAACTGAACTATACACATGCTAATCTCTGAAAGAAAGCTGCGTTTTTAAAAAATTAAAAACATCAATCATGTAAAAGTCTATTAGATCCAGTAGATCGCTTTACATACCAGGAGTTTTAAATCAAACTTCTCTTTTGGGAATTCTTACTAACATTTTTCTGCAACCCCTCCTCCATAAAGACATTCTCCAGTTGGTGCTGGAGTCCCGTCAGTTTATGTAGCTTACACTGGATCCAAGCCAAATTCTTCTGAAGTCTTCCTGCATTTCTTTGTGTAATGACCCCCATTTCCTCAAACTCCGTCTCTGTTGTTAATTTCCAGAGGATTGTATAGAATGCTGTGTAAATGAGAAACATCAGTGCTAAGGTTGTAGGCAATGCTTTTAATTGATCAGATAAACATGGTCCATTTAGTTTTGCTTTAACTCAGACTTCAAAGTACCTCGCTGTATGTTTGCTTCATTTTGGCACAAGCAAAAAGCCTGAAACTCTTCAGGAGGTAAGGAAGCTATGGAAATTAGGCATCTGCCCAAAATGTAGGATGAAAAATAAACACCTTAAAACCCATTTTTATATGTACTTTGAACTAAAAAGAAAAGGACTCACGAGAATGTTTGAAGATAAGAAAAGGACACTTTACAAGACCATGAACTTGAACACATCTGACAGCAGAGGATGTGGTCTTTGGGTTACAGAAGATCACTCTTTCTTCATGAAAGTCACATCAGTCCTATAAAGATGAAACATAGTTTCTAAATTCTTCTCCACTCTCCCAGCTGCCATATGTTAGCCCTCAGTATGGACTTGCCTGAGGAGGATTTATACACGCCCTTCTGAACTCCTAACAGAGTCTCTCTTTTGAGTAACCATTTAGAAGAAGATTAAATTTAATTAGACTGTATTTTTTCTGGTGACATGCTGCCTTCAAAGTCAACTTTATTATAGTTTTGTATCCCAGCAGGGCACTAATGTTGTCAGGCACGGAGAATTTTCAGATGCAAGAAGAATGGAAAAAAGATATTTATATATTCTGAAAGAATTCTAGGAATGGCTGGCATATGATACCCATTCTTGGCCAGTAATGCTGCCTAAACAAATGCCACTTAGGGGTCAACAGGGACACCTGACAAGGCAGATGGGTAACTCAAGCACTCCTACCCTTTCCCCCAGATAGGGCTAAAAGTCCCCCTTGCTCTCTGTCATGCATGTGCATTAGGTGGTTTTGATGTTTTTCTTATTCTTGAATTTATTGATAATAAATTGACATCAGTGACTATTAACTTGCTTAGGGAGAAGTATTTCTTTTAAACCAAAATGTGGGGCTGACTTAAACAGTGATCACTTGCATCAAATCTGTTTCTAAGAACTGTGTTTATCTGTACATAAATATTATTCATATGTCTGTTTCCTGCAAATATCACTTGTTCCAACCAAAATTAGTGTCAGCGGTATCAAAGGGATTCACAGAGCAAGTTCCTTAATCCATGTTCAATAATTAACTCCTGCAGGAAATCACTAGATACAAGATTCCAGCATTTCTATTTTCACTGATGGAGTTTCATGGCAAGGAAAAAAATATGACAAAGAAACCAACGTTGAAAAGCAAAACAAGACAGAAAGGTGAAAGGATTTGCAAGAGTGAAAGACGCCATCTTACAGGGGCAAAGAAAGGCACCAGCTTTTTAGAGCCCTTGGTCCTTTGAGTTGCTTGCAGCATGGGTGAATGTGGTTTTCTCTCTTCCTAACTGTGTTGTTGCTTTAGCCAGAATGTTGTGGCATTTTACCAGCATTTTCCCTGAACCATCACTTTTTAGACAAAGATGAAGAAGAAAGAAAGAAAGCAATTTTGAAAGCAATTCTGCCTGCATTTTGGTGTGTTATTGAAGAGCTCCTGAGCATCTTCCAGGCCGGCTGCTGGCTTTCCCCAGCCTCTGTGCTTTCCCAGGGCTCGGGCGGGGGAGGCAGTGGGGCAATGTAGGATCCCTCCCGTTTTCCCTTTTTCCTTGGTGTGACAGCGCCCTGCAGTCTCCTCTATTCTCTCATTTTTCACCGGTGTGAGGGTGTGCAGTCCCTTAGCAAAAGAAACAACCAGCAGTGAAGGGAGCAGAGAAGGAAAGGAAAGGAAAGGAAAGGATGGCCAGCCTGGCCTTTCTCTTTGGCCGGAAACGGCCCCGAAGTTAATTGCTCGCATAAGAAGAGTAACTGGTGGTGCTGTAATTGAATTTTTATGGAAATAAACAGGTGGCAGATTTACTGTAGCTGTGGGGATAGTAGGGGGCGAAATGCTGTAGCCACATTAACCTGTTTCATTTAATAGCTTCAGTACTCACAGTGGGTAAAAAAGGAAGCAGCGCTGCCCTGCTCCTTGAGTCAGTTGGATGCCAGATGTAAATAACTACAATCACCCCGGCATGCCCATGGGGTGCGCAAGAAAGGGCATTGTGCCAGCTTCAGCTTGGGTTTTGTGCTTATTAATTAAACTCAGGCAAATTTCAAAAACGTTTAACCCATAAAGAGCCCTGAATAAAGAAGAAGAGGAGAGAACTAGAGAAAGGAAACCTGTAGACAGATAGATAAGGCTCTGCTTACTTTATTTAGTGGCACAAGTTCTTGCCTGAAAGACCTTCCCTAGACTCTCCTGGAAACCGGAACACACCGAGTGGCTAGCTTTGCACTATGCTTCCCCCTTGTGGTCTAGCTTTGGAAATGCATTCTTTTGTGCAGGGGAAAATTTTTGAGGCTCTCTGGTGAGCTATGCAAAGGACACCAATAGTGTATTAATGTATTTGACGTTTACTTATGAGCCAAAAATGAGAGTTTGTGCTTAAATAGTTGCAGGTTTGCCTTGAGGCCAAAACAACATGCTCTGCTTGTATTGTTTTTCTTTTTACATCAGGGATTGAAGCATATTGTTAAAAACAAAGAGTGGGCATTCGTACAAGACAAAAGTACATACTCTCAGGGAGGAAACACATCAGCATTGTGAACACTAGGAGATGGTGCAAGTGTGTCCTCCGCCAACTATCCCAGAATGGGGCAGATTCTCACATAAGAATTTAATAAATGTAAATGCAGAGCAGTGTTACTAGTCCTAAAGCACATAAAGAAAAATAGGAATGAAGCTGAAGTAGTGTTACAAGCTGTGTTCTTAAATGGAAAGCATCTTGTACATTGCTTGAGTTATTTATTCCAATACCAAATACCCGAGATTGTCAGAGCCAGAGAAATACAAACAGACACGGCTTCTGATCATGGGAAGTTTGTGGTTTAATTTTGCTGTTTTACATTGAACTGGTAAGAAGTAAGAGGTCCTGAAGGGTGCTCCTTTTTCTATCAGTTTTATGAAGCCTGCAAACCTGGCACGAATCCTGGCTCAGGTCTCACTGTCCTGTGGGCCCTGCAGAGAGATCTTTATTTAATGCACTGGCATCCTGTGCACTGCCCCATGCTCACCTCTCTCGCTCTGCATTTGCTCTGACTGATTGGCCTCCCTTCCCACCTGAACGAGTGGCTGCCACACGTGCATCATCACCAAAATTCTCATCCTTTATCTCACTAATTTCTCACCTGACATCTTCACATGAGTTTTCCGCTTCCTCAAAGCAAGTCCAAGATAACTGAGCCCAACTTTATTTTCATTCTAATTTATGGACAATTAAAATTTAGATAGAAATATGCATACATGCAAGATAGGTAGATTATCTATCTATGTATATATTTTAGGTAAAAATATAAAAACACTGCTTTACATTTTCTTCTGGTCCATGACCATTATTCACCAATCTATTGATTTTACCTCCTAGATTGGAGGTGGTGACCCCATGGCACATGTACCACAGAGGACTGTTTGTATCACTGAAAGCAGTAGAAGCTTCACCACTATTGTCAGAGATGTCTCAGAAACCTACCTATTTATTTCTATATCCATCAACAGAGTCTCACTTGGACCTCGTCCCACTGGTAACTTTTCTTGCCTACCTGATCATAGCCATGCTATAGCCAGAGAAGTCTTTAAATATTTAATCGTGATAGCTCCCTGCTGTGACCATGAAACTGATTTCTCATTGCTCTTAAAACAAGAGCAGATTCCAAAGTTAAGTCCAGGCTTCTCACTCCAATCTTCTTCCTCAAGGTTTTACCCCTACACCCTCATTCCAGGAGTGCCATAGCTCATTGTCCCCTCCTGCTGTGGTCACACACTCTGCTCCTACATTTTTGCCCTTCCACATTTACCTAGTTGACACCTGCCCCTATCTCGGAGCTCATCTGAGGTGTCACTTGCTGAAGCAACATTTTTCCTTCTTTCCTGTTCCTTCCTCCCAAACCCCTG
This sequence comes from Cavia porcellus, assembly GCF_034190915.1. Taxonomy (NCBI): domain Eukaryota; kingdom Metazoa; phylum Chordata; class Mammalia; order Rodentia; family Caviidae; genus Cavia; species Cavia porcellus. The sequence goes on from NW_026947497.1 coordinate 33,416,891, forward strand.
CACAGACAAACAGCAGGACAACCCATGGTTCCCCCGTAACACAAGCTTATAGAATTATCATGAGCAGTGACAGTTCAGACACTGCCAAAAACCAAGATCCATGTCAAGCTTCAGTCATCACTGTTCTCCTTAGATTTCAGCACATAAATCACGATGGGTACTGAATAATGATTTGTTAAACGGAAAACTAGATCCAATTTATAATCATTCAATATCCCTGTACATTCCAAGCATGCATGTCAGTGACTTACTTGTTTGTTGTGTGTTTATTCATTTATGGTGCTAGGAAGCAAATCTAGGGTCTAGAACATGCTAGGCAAGTGTTCTACAACCCAGCTACAACCTCAGCCCTTGAACCCATCCATCCTCAAAACAGCTGAAACAAGCATATGAATAGAATCATCCACACAACATCAATCATATTGCCAGATGGCATCTTTCACTTGTATGATTCACCCATATACATCATCTACTTTATATTTCATTACTGTAGTAGGTAAAGACAATTCCAGAAGCTGGTATTTCCTATCAAATAACTTCTCCATGGTGCAAGGACCCAGCTGGGGCTTCTGCCAATTGCTTGAGAGACCTATTCCAATTATATACTCAGGAACATAATCATAAGATTGAACTACCTAGAGGCCAGCTCAGATCAAAATTCAATTTATAGCCTGAAGTACAATTTGTTGTTCTGATCATACAGACAGTGGTATTCCCAGTCTCCTAGAATTAGGGTAGCTAAGAGTCGGTGTTTAACATCACCCCTGGGTCACTGGTACTGCAAGGATTATTATACTTCCTTTCCATTCTATTACTTTTCTGCTGCATTCTATTCTCATATAGACAATATCTGGCATGAAATGTCTGTGTAGCCAGATTCTGGGATGTATTTTAGCAACACGACCTGAAATGCAAGCAGTTTACTTTTGTCACAAGGTCAAAATAATAGCATTGGGTACTTGAACATGTTTATGTGACTGTTGACCCTAAAAGCACATTGCCCTTAGAATGTAAGTGTTCATGAGGCTTGCCAAGTCAACTATATAAAAGAGTAACAGCACTTTGAATTCTTTGTCCAGAAGAACAGGGTGTCACAGCCATTGCAAACAAGCCCAGAACAAAGAATAGCTAACTGGATTAAGGGCTATTTATCTGCAATCCTAGCCAAGGATCCTTCGCTGCCGCTGCCGGCTAGGAAGAAGATTTATCGCACACACAAGTGTTATTATCACTGAGTCCATTATCAAAGAACTCTTGATACTCATCTAACTCAGGTCTGAGAACTGGGTGAGAATGACCAGCTCCCTGTCATACTGACATGCGTGTCACACCCGTGCATCCCAGGCATGAAATGTTTTCCATAACACAAATTGGGACAGACCAAGGTCCTATCACCTATTACAGCCTGATGACTCCCAGAGCTTTCTGTAATTCAGAAAACACTGAATGATGACCCTGAGGCTTTATTACAGTGACCCAGTTTTGCCTCTTGCCTTTAAATGGTGCCACTTGGCTTAGCTGCTGCTCTAGGACAGGGTCCTCTTCACTGCCATGAGGGAAACCATTTCACTAAAAGCATCGGTCACGGATGCCTTCAGACTAATAAGGTCAGTAACATATATGAGAAACCCAAAATATCAATAAAGAACAAAATAAAAGGCAATAGGAAGCAAGGAGACAGATCTTTTGCAAAAGGGTAGGGGACCAAGCGATGAAGGTGTAGGGGACAGAAAAAAGATGACAAAAGAATTGGTACACGTGTCCACCCCCTGTGAGATGTGTGATTATTAGTACTTCTACAAGCACGTACTAATCACAGCTAAAAATTAAAAATAAGGTCAGCAACATAAATTCTTTTAAATATTGTTGCTACTCCCCTCACCAACACATCTCTGGAGACTTTGGCAAGGAAATTATTTTCTAGACCTCTTAGGGGACAAATTATTGTGAGGTTTATTGGAATTTGATTATTCCACTCCAGAATATCTAGTATCCCCACTGTCATTATTGAAGGGGTTTCTAGGATCTCAACTGTGTTACCCCAAGCTTCCACTACAGGATTATCATTAAGTAAATAAACCAGCATCAGGCTTCCTGCAACTATAATGCTTTCAGTATACTGAAAATTTGCTATAGCAAATTGATAATTCATTTTTTATAACATTTTGATTTACCTCTCTGAGGTCAAGTACTCCCAGAAATTGTTAGCATTCTTACACATAGTTCATAAATTTTTTATTTAAAAAAAACATGCTCTCTACCTAAGATCTACAAGATAATTGATGATTTTGGGGTGCTTTACATTTTGATTACTCTTTACTCATCTGAAGATGCTGGGACTGGGTTAGGTTTAGTGCTGTCCAGTGAGAAACTGATTTTTTCTTGGGAGGTCAACTCCTGGTAGAAAGGAATGTGGACCCCCAAGTGAGAACAGGCACCTCATCCAGGAAGGAAGGAAGTACTTCTGAGATTCCCAAAGGTCATGGTGCATGAACAAATGTTAAACAGCTCACACTCCTGCAGGAGGGGGATGGAGAGCCCTGACTGTAGCGTTTAAAATTCTTCTTGCTGTGGTCAGCTCCAGTCATCAATACAGTACCACTGAACACGGCCTGGAAGAAACAAGTGCAGTTGGGCCTCAGGAGCTATTCAGAGCAGCATCTGAGTGGCTGGCTGGGAGATGCTGAGAAAGGTGATGAGATCAGGGCCTCAAACACTTGGGAATCACTCACGTGGTCTATCTAGTTCTGTACACATGATCCCACACTTGGGGAATCATTGCTCTCCTTCCCACATCAGAGGACCTAAAAGAATAACTGATAATGAATTTTGGCAATTATGATGCCAAACCTTGAATTTGATTTTTAATATGCCAAAATTCAAAGACGCTGAGAGAATTGAGACTTTTAGCAGTGTTAGAATTCACAAAAATTAATCTTTGAAGAACTTTAGAAGAGAAACTTATTTTCCTTTATTTAGCTAGTCAGTGCTGTCTGAACAACTTCCGTATCCTCCAATCTTTTATCGTATCTGTTTGATGACAATGGTAACTTCGTTTCCCCAATGCCCTGTTGCATAGCTGTCCCATTCCCAGGAAGGCTTTCAAGCCGGAGACCAGAGGCAGTGTTTAATTAGCTCTTTCATGTGCAGTGGGCTGCCAAAGCCCTGTTCCCAAAGACTAATGGAATATGGCTGTTTTCAGCTCCATTGTGAAATCAGTCCACATACTCTCACTGCCTATCTTCCCTACCCTCAGGTCCATTGTATTAAACCAATCCCCAAATACCATTTTCTGTATCCATCAGTTTTTAACTCAAAGGAAGAAAAACCAAACATACTTCAATTTGAGGATGCCAATAATCTATGTTAGCTACATTATGGAATTTTATGAAAGCTAGAAACCCAAGCTCATGAAGTATTTGGGCATGGTGGCACATACCTGTAATCCAAGCATTCTGGGAGGCTGCAGCAGGAGAATTACAAGTTTGAGCTGTACCTGTACAATTTATCAATTTATCTAAATTGAAATAAAACATTAAAGGAATCGAATGTGTACAGCTCCTCGCAAAGGTCCTGGGTTCAATCCCAGAAATACAGGGAGCGGAGGTGTAGGTAAGAACACAGATAGATTACTCAGCATGAAACACTGCATAGAAAAGTCTAGTTTGGAGTCCCACAGACGGTATCACTCTGTTCCAGTCTCTGCTGCTTGGACTGCTACTGTGTATCTAAGAATAATTTCTTTCCTGTCCCCAGATGAGACCATCTACTGCCAAACCAAGACTATATGCCTGTGACCTCACTGTCTAAGGATGGAAACGCAGAGCTTCTGATCTGTTCGTCCTTGTGCACAAAGCCCTGCCTCCTGCCAAGACTTGAAAACCCAACGTAGAAAAGATGTTCAGATGCAAAACGGTTTAACACTATCACAATCGGTGTCAACGGGTAGGATTCGTGTTCTTTCACAGAACAGTTTCAAAGGACAGGGGAGTAGAAAGTGAGACTGCCATGGAGAGTGGAGTAAATTAAATGAAGAAAGAAGACAAGAATTGCAGAGTAACAGTGTGGGAATAGAAGTGATAGCAGCTTGAAGACAATACAGGGTTAGAAGTAATATTTTGTTTCTTTTCCTTTACAAGAAGTAAGTGGCAACCATTAGATGATACCTGCAAGCAAAAAAACAAGGTTTACTACTTCAGCAACTAAGGGAATAATTGAAGAGTGAGTGAAAATGGATAAAATCAAGAACACATGACTTTTTTAACTGTACAGGAAGAGGGTAACTTTTTCCTTGCAAATAGACAGAAGGAAAGAATTAATGAAGATACTTAGAAGGAGAATAGCTGGGTTGAATGGAATTCCTAGTTTTAGTTTTTCTGAGGAATTTCTATACTGATTTCCATCATGGTTGTCCTGGTGTACATACCCACCCACCATGTGGATGTGATCCACCCACCATGTGGATGTGATCCACCCACCTCTCATCCACAGCCTCCCTTGTATTTATTATTATTTGAATGCCTGAAGATAGTCATTTTTCTGGAGTAAGATGACATATCAGTGTTGTTTTAATTTGCATTCCTTTAATGGCCAAAGATGTTGAACATTTTTCCCATGTATTTATTAACCTTTTATACTTCTAAGAAGTATCTATTCATTTCTGTAAAAAAAAACTTAAAAAAATTAATGAAGACAGGAATATTATAAATTTCAAAGGGGAGAGATTACAGATGTTTTTGAAAGCAGGTGAGAGTCTTCAAATTGAAAGAATAAAACATTTCTTTAAAAGATCCAGGATGACTAGAAAACATTTAGAGAAGATATGATAAAAAGAGATAATGAACAGCCATGGATAAAAGATTTCCTAGTCGACTTTAGGGCCACTTCCTATCTGACTGCCTAAAAAGCTGTTTAATAATAGTTTCTGACATTGGGCTGATAGATTTTTCCACTAGGAAAAAAAGCATGTTCTAAATCCAGCTTCCATATCCTCAGTAACAATCTTCAATGTGATTATCCAAACAGCAAATGCAGGAGATCTTAGCCATATACCCACACACATTGGTTGCACAAATACTTACCTTCTTGTATTTTAGCCAGAGGACTAAAATATTGCAAGAAGATGAAGTGATTTTGACAGATGGTAAATGAGGACCAAATATAGCCATCCGTGGCAGCTTTATCTGTGGCTTTGTGGTGTCTTTGATGCTTATTTAAAGAACTAGAATGTAGCCATCCATTAAGTGTCCAGATTAGGCCTCAGATTCACCTTGGTCTTCTGAGGTTTGTCCCTTTTACACAGAACCTTCCAGATGCATTTTTGTAATGACACTATATCAAGCCACAGAGACAGAATGCCAGAGCTCAATCTGTTGTAGGAATCTTCTTAGAAAGAAAGGGTGTTTCATCAGACACTGTCATTCATCCTAACCCACACTCTTGCCTCTGATCTTCCACTGTTAAAAACATAACACACTGAAAGAAGATTGTGCTAAGCTCAGTGCCGCCACCAAGGGACAGTTCCATCTGTTATTTTGCTCTCTGCTTTGCTTACTGATAACACAGGAAGGACAGCTTGTTGATGGGCTCTTTGAAGCAAATGGCTCCTCTCTTTCCTGCAATTAATGTTTATAAATTATTTCTACAGTAGGCAGCATGTATGGTACCACGATTTCAAAATTAGTTTCAATAAATTAAGGCCCCGCATTTGTTAGGAAAGGAACTGGATCACAGCAAGCGTCCTGGAGTTCGGTGTTGTATTCTCTCTTTCATGAAAATTGCTGCATGAAATCAAGTATGCTCATTAATTCTGTTGGTTAGCATCCCCTCAGAAGATCTGAGGATTGTCTGTACAGTTGCTGAAATTTCATTTAGGTGCCGTCTATGATAGAGTTTTAGTTGTTCACAGAAAATAGTATTTAGGGCACTTCAAAATTTCAGACACTGGGATAATGGCCCTCAGGCTGCAGCAAAGCGAAATGGCTTATGAGAACAAAGCATGAATATAACTGAAGTGATTTGTCTTTTTTCCCAGAATTACTCTGTTGTTCCAATCACAAATCACTCCCAGAGCAGAGAAATAATTGCATATTTTATAGCCTCCTCACTAGTTTAAAATGAACGATTTCTTTGGACGTATGGTATGAGTCTTTTTTCTAAATTGGGTAACATTCTTTTCCTTCAGCCTACCCTGTTTCATTTCTTTGGCTCAAAAATCTGCGACTAAATATTTCTATGTTTCCTTTGTAAAATAATTACTTTTCTATGTTATATAATAATATATTTCCTAGGGAAAACTGACCATGAAACTTATATTAAGATTATCACTTTTAAAGTTTAGAGATTTTATCTTTCCAAACAACATCAATTCAAAGTAGAAACAGAGAAGAGACGGATGGCTTCTAAAGACCACACAAAAGAGAGGCTTCTGAGCAGTGTGAGAGACCTGCGGAGATGCTGAACACACAAGGCTCTGTCACTTCCTCATCTGTGCATCATCAGGTCAGCTGAGAAACAGAATTGCTGCCAATGGGAACAACTAGGAGAAGACAGCAATGCTAAGATCTCTAACAGAGAAAACAGCACAGAGCCTTACCTGAGAGGTAAGGAAGTAATGAGTCTGTACCTTTAGAAGTCCTAAGAACACCCAATTTAGAACAAAAAAAGATTGAGAATTTTAGGTGAAACACTTTCACCTAAAGTTAAGAAAACAGACGGAAAGACACTAGCACTCCTATTTTTCATAAAAACATGCACAGTCAACTGTTTTAGACAGTTTGACACCTTTGTTCTTATAAGCCTACTCCCTGTGATCAGTCCTATCACCATCGCAATTATGCAATTTTGAAAATTCATTCGAGGGGCCTGGGGATTTAGCTCAGCCGCATAAGCGCCTGCCTTGAAGCAGGCAGTCATGAGTTCGATCCCTGGTACCAATAAAAAGGAAAAAGACAAAAAAGTGTATTTGTATAGAGAAATAAATATATGAACTTCTTGGTATGTATATCAATAGTAGCGAAGTGAAAGAAAGAATTACTGGATCATGGAGAAGAAAAATATAGATGTGAGGCACCCTCATAGTATGAACAGGATGTATTCAGAGAGCAGAAATTTTACAGAACTGTAGACCCATAATATTGCATTCTTGTGTTCATAGAAACATTAGAGCAAACTAGAAAGCATAGCAGGCATTCAAAGACTAAAGCTAATTGCACAGCATACAGTATATTAAGTTTTATGATTAACTTAAGAGGAATTTGAATTACAACATTATCAACTCCATCCTTCAGTGAGTGACAGGAAAAATCCCTTGTGAGATGAGACCACACAGATTAATAAAAAGTACAAAGAATGAAATATAGGGAGGTTTCAGTTATCACTAAATCTCTCATTCACTTTTTTAACTTCTCAAATACCTAACTATTTTGAATACATTGAAGTGGTATTAAAAACAGCACTTTTTTAAATGGAGAAATGATTGAAAACTAATATAACATAGGTCTGAAGAGACAGATAGAGCACAATTAGTTCCTTAAAGGTGTTTCAGTGGATTAAAAGAAATAATTACGAGCAAATCAATGCTATTGTTTAAAACAGCAAAACTGGCTTGTGTGTGATGAATAAGAACAATGAAATCATTTTCCTATCAATTATGAGCATCTTTCATTTGGAAAATTTAGATCAATTAGGAGCCCCTGGAAGAATTAGACATTTGTAAGGATACTATGAGCAATTGACAGTCCTTAAGTAGTCAGGGAGATAGAAATATTCAAGGAGATTAGAAGAAAGGAAAAAAATACATATATATTTTTTAAAAAAAGGTATAACATGCTTTGAGTAGAGTGCAGTCTAAGACACCATTGATTTCAGCAGGAAATGATGAATCCATACTGATAGAAATCCTAAGAACACGTAATTATTTTTAAAAGATTGAAATTGTTGCATGATAGCTTTAAGTTAAAAGTAGGGAAACAGACCAAAAAACACTAGAATTTCTTCTAGTTTTTGTAAAAACATCCACTGTCAACTATTTCACACAGTTTAATACTTTTCTTCTTATAAGCCTATTCATCGTGACCAGTCCTACCATTATCCCAATGATACAATTTAGAAAACACATTCATACATGGAAAATAAACTTATGTACTCAATAAGTGAATCAAATCGTAAGCCACTACCTTTCGCTCCAGAGCCAGTTTCTTTGATTACTCTTCTATTCAAGTAGTAAATTTAGGAAGGACAAATGTTTTTTTTTTTTTTTCCTTCTAAGAAATTAAATGCCTGTTTTTAGAAAGCTAAAACCAATCAAGGTATCCACTGTGTTGTTTTTCTGTGCAACATGAATCTTCCTTACGAATGACTAGAAAAATATAATCAATAGTTACTAATTATAAGTACTTCTCTTTTGATATGCAATTTAAAACAATTTCTAGTGCTTTTGTTTAGAATTGCAGTTTTCTAATGAGGTGACAGAGAAAGTGGGCAGTACAGGACTAGTATTGTGAAGAAAGATCAAGTTCTTACCATAAAACAACACGGTATACTAACATAACAAAATACATTAAAACTATCTATCATTCAAAGGTTCAGCATGACCTTCCCCCAAGTGGGTATTGATCCAATGATATATTTGTTCTAAATATTTTTCAGATGAAACATTTGAAGTCAACTTTATATGTATTTCCAGCTATTCAAGATATCAGGCACTTTAGCTTTGCTCCAGCTCAAATTCTGCTGCCTCCCCCTTTATAAACAAGTTAATATCTTTTTACTCACAAGATTTTCTGTCTCTTCATCTCATTAATAGATTATAGAATTTAAAGAGCAAACCACTCATGATTATCCATACTAATTTATACACAAGCTAATCCAGTCAATTTGACTGAATTAAGAAAGTTCTGAAGTAGTGACTGGATCACAGAAGTGCCACACTCATCAGCGGACAGATGCTCATAGTTGAGTGTGCCGTGAGGATGTGGACAGTAGGAGGCATGCCTTTGGAGGGTGTTTCTTTCCCTGGTGCTCCTCGCCTGTACTCTGCTCCACAGCTGCCATGAGATGAAGAGTGTCGCCCTACCTACCGCACTCTCTGCCATGATGTTCCAGCTTAGTGCCACGTAACTATGTGCCTAACCTCTAAAATATTGGTTGATATAGTGATAATAATAGTAGCAAGTTCCTGCAACATGCAGTGAAGAACAAAGGCACAGTGCCTACCTTGCAAACCTCTGTAAAGTAAAATGATAAAATTGCATGCAGTAATATCTGTGGAAAGGCATCATTGCATTATTGGAATCAGTGTTCTCAGTATCTCTTGCCTTGGAATGCATGGTGACAAATGGAACTAAAACAAGTTTGTGGACTAATTGTATATATTACATGTCTGCCATGTGTTTTATTAATAATGTAAAAAGTCCTGCCATTCATGGAAAATTTACCATGAATGCTAAACTGTTCATAGAGATCATGTCATGTTCATTTCAAATCCAAAAAAGATATCACTACTCATGTTTTAAAGGTAGATAATCAATATTCTCTAAGATTAATATCCTACTCTTGACTTTGTAAAAAATCATAATACAACCAAATTTTAAACACGTCTAATTCCAAAATTTGTATTCTTATTGATTTAAATCTCACTTATCTTAATTGTTGAAGTTTTAGATGAAAAATCTCAGCCTATAGGAGTTTTAAATGCATAAACTGTTGTATATGACAATATCCATCAGCTGAACAAACACAATTTAAACCTGAGATTAAACGCCTTTGCCTTACTTCCCATCCCAAGCATGATTAAATAAAATTCTTCTCCTGGATTATCACCAGAATGGCATGTGCTATGTCTAGAATCTACTGTCCAGTCCCAAAGGCTCCAGGACAAAAGCTGCTTTCATTTCATTTCTAAGCAACAGCTGAAAGGGCAAAATCCATAGGAAAAATCTGCTCGCTGAGATTTTCAGTTCAATTTTATTCTCCCTTGAGGTTCAAACAAACTTCAAATAATCATCTTGAATCTGGTGATGAACCAAACTCAGGTTCCGACTTCGGCTTCTCAGCGGGTCAGCCCTTCCATTTAGAACAAGGCACAGCATAAAGTGACGAGCCAAATGGGGTCAGATGTTCCATACTTGGCAAAAGCCCCAGCTGTCGTATTGAAACAATGTTGACAAGATGGCAAGCTTTAAAATAAATCCCCCGTGGAGGCTATTGATATCATTCTCACTTTCCCTTCTGTCTGCTAGCCAGCCTAGCCGCTTCCTGGAGGACATGCCAGTCATATCCAGCACTGCTAGAAACACCGAGCACTGCAAGCTGCTATTTATTCCAGCAACCAGGGCCAGTCCTGCGTGCACACACAGGACGACTTTCTTGATTCTCCAGCACAAGATAAAAGCACGGTGACACATCTGCCTAAGCAATCTAACCACACCTGAAACCCCCACAGCCCCCATTCAGCAGCATAACTTTCCAGTGGATGTTACAGAGCAAACAGTGCTGTGCACTGAGTTCTCCTAAATGATCTGCTTTGGCAGATGCTTTGAGAATATTGATTAATTCCAGTCAGGCTATGTCAAACACATTTTTGTGGAAAACCAGAATCTGGCTTACCAATTTTCAGTTAAGTCATGATAAGGTGCCCAATGTGAATCAATTTATTATTAAGGTGATATAAATTGTCTATGTCAAACCAACTTGGGCAGTTCCAAGTAAAAGCCTAGAGGTTTAGTTCAAATCACGTCTCCACTGAAGCTTTGGATTTCATGACTGACGGTTAATTTTATGTGTCAACTTGCCTAGGTCAAGGGATGTTCTGGTTTCTGCTATCATTTCTGTGTGGCTAGAAGGGTATTTTTTAAAGATTAGTATTTGAATTGGTGAACACAATAGCGTGCATGACTCTCTCCAGTGTGGATGGACACCATGGAATCCACTGAGGGCCTCCCAGAATAACACAAAGATGGAAAACAGTTGCATTCACTCTCTGCCTTACTGCTTGAGCTGAGGGAGTGATCTGCTCCTTCTTAGCTCTTCTTGAGACTCAGACTTGAATCTACACTATCTGTGTTCTGTTCTGGCTCTCATGCTTTTGAACTATGCCAACAGCACCAGATTTCTTGGATGTCCATTCTTTGGGAAAATCATCTTTCGAAAGAACATGTTTTTTTTTTATTTATTGTTTTGTTTGTTTGGTACCGGGGATTGAACTTACGACCTTGCACTTGCCAGGCAGGTGCTTATGCCACTGAGCTAAATCTCTGAGCCTTGAAAAATCATCTTTTTAACCCATTGCTTCTCTGTTCTAAAATAATGCCTCACTCTGCATGTACAACACTGGAAAACAATATAATGTCTCAGTATGTGTACCTTGATATAGAGATAGCTTTGAATGCTTCACATTGTCTTTTCCTTTGGCATCTATATAAAATATAATTGCCAGTCCTGAAATTGGTGTTTGTGTATCTCAGTAAGATTATTGGAGTGCCCTAGGCTACCAAGATGCCCAGATTTTATGCATTTCCATTTGTAAAGATTGATTCCCAGAGGCAGTTTTTGGAGGTGCCATAGACCTTTAAGTGGCTCCACTTTCAGAACGATGAGACAAAATAAATATCTCTTTAACTGTACAAGTCACCTTGTCAGGTTCTTCATTATAGTGATGTGAAGCTGACTAATACACCAGGCTTTCTTATCATCCAAAGATGAAAAACTACTGAAATGATCAAAGAAAGCACTGAACAAAGCTTTCTCACGATGATGTCATCTTTAGGCTACTCATCTTTTTAGAACCCTAAAGATATTAAAGACACAAATGATTGAAATACTAGAACTTGAAGGGGATCTAAAATGATCAGATCCAGGTGCTTACTGGACTGCAAACCTTCAGAGGCCAAAACAAAGGCAGTAAGAAGGAGAACAGTAGGCAGCCACAGAAGTTCCCTCTAAAGTCCACAGGGCTTTCAAGCAGGGCTTGACTTGGAGAATGAAATCACACTTCTAAAAGGAAAATTCAAAGTCATGAATTTTTCGAGTTTCCAGGTAAGTAAGGTGAATCAGTCAGGTCAATCTTGATCCCAGTTAACAAGCAAATCAGAGCTGCCGCTGAGACATCCTACTCCCCACGCTTGAATGGGCCGTGTCACTTAGCAGTCTGGAGTTCGCGTCATGTCAACATCCTTCCACCAACATCGTCTAGTTTCCTCCTTTTTCCTGAATACTTTAGTCAATTCCCAAGCATAAATCTATAGAGCCCTTCTGGAATTCCAGACACTCTTATTTTATCCATTTAATCACAAAATTGAACCAAGTTGGAAGTGACTTCAGCATAAGGGGGAAAAGCAAAGTGAGGGTGAAATAGTCCCCTTATATCAGGATCACCATGGTTACTAGAACTGCATCATCTTCACCGTCAGCCTCTCTAAGCATATTGTGTTGGTCAATGTTTTCTTCATCTGCATGCTGCCTGATTTGATTGCCAGCCAATAAGTATTATTAAGTGTCTAAAAAAAAACTAAGCACCATAAAAATCAAGAATTTGCACAACTTTGTACTTTTAGATATAATGCTTTGTAGCCACCCTTGCCTCCTTAGCTTATAGAATTTTCCCTACAAATTTTAAAAGTTTTGAACTCGTAAGTTATATCTCCTTCTACCTTTTTCACTACCTTAATGTTTAAGATAAAGACACAGTTGCAGCAAACAATCTGTAAATCACTGGTTAGAGAAATTAAAAATAAAGACAATTCCCTGAACTATAGGCCCAGTAACAGTGAGTCAGGAACAGACAAACTGCAGGAGTCCACAGTGTCTGCTGACCTCCCTGCAGCCTTTCATGCTGATGATCATGCCCTTCTCCTTGGAACCTTTATTCCCTTTATTTCATGTATTGCTACTCTTTTCTTAGCACTTTGAATCTTCTTTTTGAGTGCTATCGTATGGTTTGCTGACCCTCTACAGATTTTCATACTTTGAGTCTTTCCTCATGATACTCATCTCTATCTTCCTTTCTGTTGAATCTTTTGAGTGTCTCCCAAGACTCAGCTCGAATGCCACTTCTCATCCAAAGTCTTTTCTGATCAGGCAAGTTGGAATTACTTATTTCCTTCTCATTTCCTTTTTAAAAAATATATTTAATTTTCCAAAGTAGTTATTGTTTACACATGATTTAAAAATCTAAAAATATAGTTAAGTATGCAGTAAAAAAATCCCTTTTGAACAAATTTTTTGTTTCCAGTTTGCCTTGCTATCAATTGATTTTTGTGCTTCCAAAGATAGTTTTGCATAAACAAGCAAAGACAGGCATATTTTTTCCTCTGGTTTTACACAAATGCTAGGATCACATGTAGTATGAACCACATGTTTATGTTTTTCACTTAATGGTAGATTTTGGAAGGAGGTATTTTCATATAAGTACCTAGAATACAGACTTGTTTTCTTGTAGCTATCAAGTGTTTTAATTGAGAGTTACATCATATTGTACTTAAGAATGTCACATTAATGAAACTTAAATATTACTTGTAACTTGCGCTATTCTGAGCTATAACATAAATGATTGTCATGTATATTCCATTTTATAAATGCATACTATCTTCTTATAGAATGAATTAGAATTATTCTATCAAAGATTATGAAAGTTTAATAAATTTGAAAGTTAGCAAATTTTCAGCTGTCTTCCACATACAGATAATGTGAAATCAAAAGATATTGTTCAAAAGGAAAAGGAAACTAGAGAGGGGGCTGGAGGAAGGAAGGGAAAAGAAAAATTAAAGGAAAAAAGAAGGATACAATGGAAATAAGCACTGTAAATACAAAGAGGAAGAAGAGTTGAAGAGAGGGGACAGGAGAGGGGGAAAAAGAGGAACAAGATATATCATGTACATGCAAAAATTCCCTATAATGACTATGATTAATAAATATATCTAAATTGCACCACTAAACTTAATAATCGAAACCACTAAACTTAAAAAATTGAAAAAAAAATCATCAACCCAGACTGTAATGTGTCTCTCTTGACGGATGAACCCCATTTTCTCTGAGCACCTGCATATTAGATTTTGCTTACCAAGTCTACTAAGCCTCTCACTGGTGTGACTTGCAAATCTTTTCTGGAATGTGTGCTAGCCAAACCCTACAACCCACTGTGTGAGGAGGTTGAGGTGCAGTGCCCATCACCTCTGTGAGGGACCCCTGAAGATCCTATCCAGTGACAGCATTTTAAGTGTTATGTGTATCTCCTTATCAAGAATCCATTATCTATCTAATCATCTTCCATTTTTCTACTGGATAATTAGTACCATCCATTTATAGAAACTCTTCACACAGTAGAGAAATTAGATCCTGGTGTGTGTGTGTTATTGTTGTTGTTTTGTTGTTATTATTTGTTTGTTTACTACACGAGTTGTAATTTTCTCACTATGTGCTTTTTCCTTATAATAAGCCTCTTTCATTTTCTAGCTGTTATATGGATGAAAAAATAATTTTCTTTCCTTTATATTTCTAAACTGGAGCTCTGTAATAAATAATAGACTACCAGGAGATAAATAAACTGAAGTTTATTAACATGAGCATTTTACATATTCATGGGAGACATCCAATAAATGAGTAATCCTCTAGACTAGAGAATTCTCAAAGAAAACATTTAAACTTTGGGGCTAAAAAGCATTGTTTTCTGGAACAAGGAAGGAGAGAGGGAAAATCCCACTTTAAATGAGATGACCAGAGAAAACACATTACACAAAGATGAGCTTTGTTATGCAGATTAGTATCAATAATTTCTCTATTTTGCTACCCCTCTCAGCAGAGAGAAATGATAGTTCAAAAATGAACATTTTCTTTGTAGCTGGCAGTTTCTATTGAGAATGGCCAATATTCAGAGCTGCTTCCATGCCTGCAGTTTCTCAACATAATTAATCAATATGCTACACAGACATATTATAGTGTGGTATATTCTGGTCTTTTACAGTTAGGTTTTGGGGTGATGCTTCATGAATTTTGTCTCTGCTTATGAACTATTTATTTCTTCATTTGTTTTTACTTCAGAGCCATCATATTATGACATAGTCATTTCTGAATTTACTATTAGGTTTCTGAGGTTCTCAAGAGCAGATATCACACCATGGTCAACTCCCAGGACCTCCTGCATGTGGCAGAAGGCTATGGACTTAAACACTGACAATGAATAATCTTTGAATGAAATCACTAATATTTGATTATTTTATTTTAACTTAAATTGGTACCACACTGAATGGTTACATCAGCGTTAGCTGCATCTGACAGCACGTACACCACAGTTGAGTTATGGTCCTCTCACTCTACTGAGGTTTGTAGATGAAGATGGTGCTTCACCGTGCTGAGTGCTTTGAGTTAAAGGAGGTTCAAGACATTCCTGACCTTCTCCTGCCCTCTTGGCTGTCACATGGTGTTGCTTTCCTTTTTTTAATTTTTTTTTTTTTCATTTGACAGTGCAGTGCTTGGGATTGAACTCAGGGCCTCCGCACTGAGATGGTGGAGCTTTGGTGAAATTCTTCTTGCCTAACTAACTTTATGTGATTCCTCTCCCATCCTTCCATAGCTTGTTACCACCTCCCTCACAGAAAACCTCAACCCTTGATCCTTGCTATAGCCTGTGACATTGTACAGCTCCAACTAGCTGGCCATTGTTTGAGTCCTCCATCCTGTCAGACTCCTGTGTGTGTACATTTTGTAAATCTGTATCCTTTTCCTACTGTTAATGTGTCTGATATCTGTTTGTTTCAGATACTCAAATTAGGGAAACTTCAGAGAGGAGAAGAAAGATTTTAACTCTCTAATTGCTCCTTTTCCCATTTTCTTGCATTTTAACTGCATAACGAAGTAAAACATCATATCAACCCCTAAAATATGATTTCCAGGAGATTGGAATATTCCACATGAAAATACAACTCTTTGGCATAAAGATTATTTTGAACTGATTGAGGAACTGTAGAGAGAAGCACCAAAGTATAGAGCAAAATTGTCCTTCTGGGGCAGGGAGAACCCAGAAGGAAGCTATGAATCTCCCTCCCTGCTGTTCAGGGAGAACCAGGAAGGAAGCGAGCCCCACCCCGTGCAAACCAGCCAACGTACAGACTGGGAGAGAAGAACCCACTCCCCCCACTCAAGCAACCAGCTGACTCAGAGGAACACAGGCTGAGACGATAACAACTGAAGCAAAGAAACAACCTAATGTTTTAATTGACTTTGCAAGCCTAAAGCCAGTAGTCTGAGCAAATATTTAGAGGATAAAGATATATAACACAGTAACTGTTGTGGATTTTCTACTGTCTTACCACTGTTTTGTTTTGTTTCCTTTTATTGTTCTGTTTTATTTCCTTCAAAAAATAAAGAAAGAGATTGGCATTCTGGAAAGAAACTTTACCTTTACAAATTGAAAGCAAAAAGTTGAAATAAATCTTTAAAAATTTTAAAGTTAAGCTATTTCTTCAGCTTCTTCCTAGTAATAACACAATGTTCAGCCCTAGCTCTGGTACCAAGTAAGTGTCAGTCAGCAGATTTTTAAATTTTTTTCTGGTTTTCTGTGCCTATGGGGCATAATAGCTCTCCTCTTAATTTGGTTAAATTATGAATAAACTCATTTTTCTATCTTAGTGGACTTCTCTTATACTTTTGATAGTGGGTGGGTGAGTGAATCTGGATATAGGCCTTTGCTCAGGCCCAGGAAACAAAAAGGATGTCTCCTTATTTGTACCAAGATAAACAGGGTGTTTCTAAATCATTAGAGCAAACATCAAGCTCAGTTTTCCTTTGGTGTGTCACACACTTCCCTAGTCATCTGTGCCACACAATATTGCACTTCAGAGCTGGAATTGTGGGCAGTGAAAGAACTTACCATCATCAAGTAAGGACAGTGATATTGAATGGACTCCAAAAAGAGACACAGACAGAAAGAAAGATACACAGAGAGACAAAGGGCCGATGTGTATGGGCACACGACAGGGACAGCGCTATCTTTGAAAGGGAAATTAAAGACTGAATGAAGGGAGTGAATAGCTAGCAAATAGTGAGGCTATGGATCACAGATCAAGGGAAAGAGAGTTTAAGGGGACGAAGTTGACTATCTGGTCTTTGTCTTCTCTGGTTTGTGGACGTGGCCTTCTTGTAATGAGGTCTAGCATCAGCTGTGTGAAATCACATAACTGTCACCTTCACTAAGGCAGGAGTGTTAATAGCTATTTTTTTAAGTTTCTGAAACAGTTCATTTTGAGGCAGAGTCTGTGACTCTTCTGTAGACAAAATGTGCTCCCAATGGCCTCTCCCTGGTCACTTAGCGTTTCACGGTTTTCCCCTTGCTCATCCCTGAAACCCTCCTTTCTTCCTTTGAACAGAGTATGGTGCGTAAGCCTGAACTCCAAGCCACATCTCTGAGATTTACTCTGCTGAGTACCTCCCGTGTGTACAGAGGAAGAATACCTGTTAATGAGATTCTATTTGGTTTTTTGTTTTGTAAGCCTAATTTTTTTGTATAACATCTTCACTAAGAACTCAGAAAGATTAGAGAACAAAGTTGCTTTCTCCCTCTACAATAAAAGCAGATTCTTTTTTATTGAGAATATACATTTTCAAAATATCACCAAGAGAAGAAGTGTGTGTATGCGTGTGTGTATGTGTGTGTGTGTGTGTGTGTGTGTGTGTGTGTGTGTGTGCGTGTGTGCATGCATGTGTGGGGTGAAAGTAGAAGAGACAAGCTCAAAAACTATTTAAGGTCCTAAATTTCTTTCTTAATCTACAAAACAGATAAGTGGCAGAAGTAAAGCCTGCTTGAACATACTGAAGATTTCGTGCCTAATACCTGAAAGCTATTTAGAAACAATACCTTTGAAGAAAATCAATACAAATTTCAAGGAAACCAGAAAGCTACCCTTCAGCAAATCTGACAGAAGTCACTACAACTTTTGAGGGTTCTTTATTTTCCATTTTACATACAGGACATACAAATTTTAGGACATGTTTTAGTGAGAAAAGAGTAAACAAATAGTTTTCTAGACCATCAGCCAGTTGTTTTAATGCTATTGTTTCTCAAGTGATTTTGTTTTTAGATGAAAAAACAGTGACTGTCTTTGAACTAAGGTTGATGTATATCTGCTCAGCAGGGTTAAAAGGAAGGGGTAGAATTCCACATGGCATGTTCATCTATAATTTTCTTTACAGTTTAGAGCTTGATGAGGAGCCAAGAGGGCCTCTTGCTTTGTTTGTGTTAGAAATCTTTTTGCAGGCATGCAACTGCATAGGAGCAGCTCACCCTGGCTCACTTCTTTATTTACATATTCACTTGTTTGTTTATTTGTTTATTGCTACCAATGATTGCACAAAAAGTAAACAGTTTCCCTATAGTGCTCAATAGCACTCAAATGTTCCAGGGCAAAGACAGATTTTCAAGAAAATGAAATAAAATGTATGGAAGGAAACTAAAAACTCTTGTCAAAATTATTCCGCTGTGAAATTAGTTACGTTCCACAAGAAAATATAATCGTGCCAAGGGTTTTTTTCTTCATTGACTCTCACATAAACTGCAGTAGGGAAAAAAGTCTAGTGTTCAGCTTCATAAGCTGTCAGTGCCATTGGCTACCTAAACCCATTCATATTTGATTATTTTCAGCTTGCTTCAATTTCTATACAGCCCTGGTAGATATTTGCTTGGTTCATTGAATAAAATATTCACATCAGTCTGTGATTGTGTTGCTGTAGCCTCTGCTATAATTAACACAGCAACAGATTTTTAAAACTACTACTTAAAATAACTGGTGTAGAATTCATTTCCAAACAGAATACACGTAAAAAAGATTATCCAACAGAGAGCTGCCAAATGTACTGTAACCTGGAGGAGTTTCACCATCCCTTAAACACTCAGCTAGAAGCTTAGTGAACCACATCTGTGCTGTCAGCAGAGCATGAAGCTGAGATGTGTTTCAGTTTCCATCTAGTCCTTGCCGGTAAAACTAAAGACTTCCACAGAGTAAATACATATTTCCAATTTTAATGGCATTGTCTACTTTCTTTTTGATAAGCAATGTGCTCGAACCTTTTTATGTATGATATTTTGAAACGCACTGTGGTCTAGAAATTTCCCCACTTTCATCATTGTTCTCACTGCCACAAAGTCCCTCTCAGGCACACAGAATTGTGAATAAAGAAAACCTACCATACTCTTTTCTTCTTCCTATAAAAAAGGTACCACAGAAAATACACACATGCATGTGTGTGCACACACAGAGTAGCTAGAAAGAGCTGAATGCAAACAGTAAACTTCACTGAAAATTCTCCATTGGATGCCCATTTGTTTATCAAGTCAAATACAAGTTTATCGACCTGAAAAAGACTTCTACCATGTAAACCCAGATTGTCTTTCTAGTCTGTATTTTTACCAACCTCCTACATGCATCTCATATTCGTAGTAAAACAAGTAACTCACACTCCCTGTGTCACATGGTGCTTTCTTGGTGTCTCTTCCTTCCCCCTGGATAAGCAGAGAATCAGGCCTGGACTATAGACTGGACTATCTTATAATCTTATCAATGAGCGGCTGGTGTGGAACCAAGGAAATGATCTATGTCAAAGCAACTCTCAGAGTTGCTGATAAGAAAAGCAATGCAAACCATCCAAACAAGGCATCAATTCATGAGTGCTGCTCTAACAAGAATTCTCTAATGAAACCAAGCAGACAGAGCCCAGGAGACATATGTCAAAGTACGGGGTGTGAAATGTTGTGTGATGCTGTGTGAATGAGAGGACAGGTGAAATGACTTTTCTTATCATCATTTCTTCTCTGGCAACTGGAAACAAAGAGACAAGGAATGCAAGGAGCTTAATGCCATGTGGTGATTGTAATCATGGCATTCTTTCAGTGTGTTAAACTTTCCTTTTCTAGATCAAATCATAGCCACTCCTCCAGACTCATCTCAAATGTCACCTTGCCACTGAATGAGACTAGAGGAGTCCCTAAAAGAGGAAATGAGTGTAACTCAGTGTAACTAAGTAGGATCTTACTTTAAATCATAGAAAAAGAATCTCAGCATGCATCCATGTGAGGCAGAGACAGGTTCATTAGGCAGAGTTAGATAGAAAGGAAAAATCAGAAAAAGACTCCCACTAGAATCACTGGAGGGAAACTGCTCCAAAGTAGGGTTTAGAATGCATGCAGTCAGGTTTTATGGATGAACTGAAGTGGGCCAAAGTCCTTGGACTGTGATCTGGTTTTGATAGTTCCAAGAGAAATCCTTTTGCCTTGAAAGTTGGTTTTATTTCCATGAGACAGTAGTCCTTGTTTGAGTTAGGGACATTAGTTCAGTTGCTATCATGGAGTAGTTGTTCCTGGGGGAGGTTGGAGAGAGGTGGGCTCATGATGGGTAGGGCACCATACAAAGCTCTGCCTTTTATGCAGCCCAGGTGATTGTAGGTTTGGAGACTTCAAGCCTCACTACAGGATGGTCTAGAACCAGAGATTGTGAGCATCGATAACTGAGTTGCCTTCAAAAATTAACTACTCTTATCTCAGTGTCCTAGGTCTTGAGGGGAGACAGGCTAATAAACCTTGTAACACAATCATTCTGTGAGTGATAGTCATGCCTAGATACACAGCAGAACATGGACCAGAAACCAGAATACTAGAGTAATAACGGAGATGAAAAAAAATTGAATTTCCTTTTCTTTTTCCTATATAGCTTTGCTTTTTTCTACCCTACATCAATTTCTTTCACAAAATCATTTTCTAAATCTTCAAAGGAAGCCATCCTTCCATCTTATGCACACCACAGACATCACTGGCACCTCTCAGTGGCCTTCCCTACTGGACTGTGTTACAGTCCAGTTTAATTGTCTCATTCCTGTATGACATGCAATAAAGTACACATTTGCTTAGTATCACTATAGCAACCACATACTGCGACACAGAATGTTTACTCAATAAAGATTGTTGACATTGCTTTAACTAACATCTGGACAGTGAGAAAACATTTGCATGATCTATGGAAAGAAAAAGGATACTAAGGTCCAAATATAACTTTGGACATTCTCCCAATTGGCCAGTATTATTGATATTCCTCCAATCTGTTTCATAGAGATAACCAGATTTATTCAGTTTATAGTGAATACTTATTTATATTATTCATGGATGTAGTCATTCTGATAATTTATCATAATAAAATGATTCACCATATCTCAAGGCTTATAAGAAATATTGAATAAATATTATCAGAGAAACATAGAAAAGTGCATTTAATATTCTTTCTAGTTCCTGGCACAACCAGGAAACCATCTCATTCCACATAAACATCTGAATCCGAGCTTAGCTTATGTTTTCATTAAAATTTAGTTAGTTCCACAAATTATATCTCAATGTTTTATCGTTTCCTAAGTACACAATTCTGAAATATATGCTAAAAATGTGTATTTTAGATAAGCTTACAGCTGTACTCACAGTAAGTTTTTAGTTTCAGGAATACAATACTTCTAGAACATTCTCTGTGTTAGCTACTTAGAAAATAGAATCATGAATTTAGCCAAGTCTCTTGAACAATGAGATATGATCATGATTAAACATTACCGATGAATTTTCTTTCCTTTTTCCAAACTATTTTCTTTTTTATCAATTTCTTACTTTAAAAATTTGATAACTTATAAGCCCTTTTAAATATTTTTAGTAATGCAATGTATAAATAATAAGCATATGAAGTTAAAGTGATCTACTCTCATTTGTACATCAATATTCTCAAGTCAATCATATTGCATAAGATTATAACATTATTAAATGAAATGGCAATTTTTCATGTATTTTCTTGAAGGTAGGATGATTTAAAATTAGATGGGGGATTCAAAAAAATATATTAATCTCCTGTTGTGTTCCTAACACTAACACGAGTCATTTATTCACTTCTGTGTCCTACTTTGTCATCTAAATTGTAAGGTAAATAGAGCTCCCATCTTCCAGTCTGCCTCAGTTTTCATAATTCTATCACAAACTATAAAGCTTGGCTTTCAAAATGCCACTGGACAGTTACAGAATTTGAAGAATGTAAAAATGTATAGTGGTCATGATCATTAAGGACTTTGCTTTCCTAGGCTCCAGGAATGTTGTAAAATAAACCATAAATATGGCAGACTGTTGACTATTGAGTCCTTAAAACACCCTTTTTAGTAACTGTGCTTTAACACATACAGTTCTACTACAATAAAACTGAGACAGAATTTAAAGTGGATTAACAGGAAAACCATTGCAATTTGTTGTTCCATTTGTTTCCACACCTTTTATATTCCCAGCAATATTATGAATACATATATATACATAAATATGCATATTTATTTATTCCTGTGTATATTTTTATTTCTAATTTGAATTACCAGAAATGAATATTTTAATTAAAAATAAGTATTGAGAGGCTTGTGCTAAATATCAAGTTTCACAGTATCTATCCTCTTTTTTAATGTGGGCAGACGAATTCTCTCCGAGGCTTTTTATGAGATGGTTATTTAAACATGTGGAAGTGAGCAAATGTTACTGCTGACTCAGAAGAAGGCGCTTGCTGTGTGGGCAGAGAATGTTCAAGCTATTTGTGAAGGAAAGAGTATGTCACCTAAATTAATGTGGTGGGCTGGCCTCATAAGTCATCTCCACCATTCTGCTCTACCGCCCTGCTGGAAAGAGTTGAGGTCAGTATCGACTCATTTAGAACATTCAGGGCCTATTTATCCAGAAGGGTGCTCACATCCCTTCCTGTATTCAAGATACAGTAAAGACTCCGAATAAAACCTTCCTCACAAAACCACTTATTCAAGACAGTGACTCTGCCATTGAACTAGAATGAATACTTCAAGCTCCTGCCTGCCACCCTCAGCTGGTGAGCGCCGTGAACTGGTTTAGTACACAGTAGTCACTTACAGACAGACTCAGGTTCACTCTGCTATGAAGGCTTCTTGTGACGACAGGATAAATTGTTTCTTTCTTCATGTATTTATTGAAATCCCGATTATTTTTCATTTTTTGACAAAATCCTTTTTAAAAGTACATGGTATTTCTCTGCTCATTGGGCTTCTGAAGAAAGTCAAGGCAAAAAGTGGAGAATATCAGTAAGATAAGAGATACTAGCAGTGTCAAAAATAAACTTCATGTGGTCAGCACTGCATTTCTGGCTCTCTTTTGTACAAAGTAACATCGCATAGTCCTACAGTAAGGACTAAAGAGGTGTTTCTGAATATTTCAATTGGCAATTGTAATTTACAGGATTTAATGATGACTGGTCATAAAAGAAAATGAATATTGTCCCAATGGACTCTTTCAGTCCCTGTGAGCCAATTTTCAATTGTGAACACATTCTTGGAACTATTTTATTCCCATTGTTACACAGAGTTGTGTTTTAGTTGTTTTTTTGTTCCTTTTTTTTTTTCTAGAAGTAACCTCATTCAGTGCATTCCTATGGTACCCTGGATTATATGGAAAAGTCAGTGGACTGTTCAGGTAATAGTGGACTGTTTTGATCTCCTCATTTTCTTTTTTTTTTTTTTTTTTTTTTTTTTTACTATTTAGGGTTTCAAATCTTTGATCTCAATTTATTTTGCTTACTAAATATTAAGTACCATCATGTACAACGTAATATTTCAGTCAATGATCAGCCTCATACATCCCATAAGATTTAAGGGAGCTGAAAACTTCCTATTGTCTACTGATAGGATGTAAAAGTGTAATAGTGTAGTACAACACATTATTCATGTGTTTGCGATGCTGCTGGCATAAACAAACCTATTGCATTCCCATTAATATAAAAGTATAGTATATACATTATGTATCACATATAATACTTGATAATAAACTTCTGTGCTACTGGCTTATATCTTTAATATACTATACTTTTTATCATTCTTGCAGATTATACTCCTTCAACTTACTGTATATATAAAAACAAATTAATTGTAAACATCAGGCAGGTCCTTTGGGAGGATTCCAAAAGAAAGCACTGTCAACCTAGAATGTGACAGCCCCCTTGTGTCACTATTCTTGAAGAGCTTACAGCAGGACCAGATGTCGAGGTGGAGGACAACAATACTGAGGATCCTGACCCTGTATGTGGTTCTGGATTAATTCATTCGTGTTTGACTTTTCTGTTTGTTTGTTTTATTTTAATGTGTAAAAAATGAAAATGAAATGAAAAATCTGACTGACTAAGCAAAGAAATATTTTTCTACAGCCACATCGTGTGTTTGCTATATTTGAGGTAATTTTTTGTTTGTTTGTTTGCAGTGCTGAAGGTTGAACTCTGGATGCTGTAATACTGAGCTATATCTCCAGCCCTTTTTTCATTTCTCAAATTTTTGTTTGAAACAGAGTCTTGCTAAATTATCTACTGATAGGTTTCTTTGTTGCAACCCCCTTGACTCAGCCTCCTGGGATTACTGGCAAAGGACCCTGTGCTCAAATTCTTATCTTATCCTAATTATTTTTACAAGTCAAAAGTTTTTAAAAAGTCTTAAAGTTTATAGATTTATAAAGTACAAAAGTTACAATACTCTAAGGTTAGTTCAACATTGAAGAAATAGCATTTTTTTTTTCAGTTTACAGTTGTCTATGTCTCCAGGACTTATAAAGTCCACAACAGCTGCAGCAGCAGCAGGGTAGGAACACACTGGGTTGTCACATTCATCACTCACTGACTCCCCCAGAGCAAGTTGCAGTCCTGAGAGCTCCATTCCTGGTGAGTGCCCCGTACAGACCATGTTTTATCTTTTATTCCATGTTTTATCTTTCATATTTTACCTGTGCATTTTTCTCAAGTTTCTATCATCATGTTACATTTTGCCTGCAATATTCAGACAGTAATCCACTGGACAAGTTAATAAATTATGAAGCATACCACAGCTATTAGGTGTATAGTATTCCAGAACACCTAAATTTGTGTACAGACATTCTATGACGTTTACACAACTGACATCTCCTAACAATACCTTTCTGGGAATGCAGCCTGTTGTAAAGTAACAAATGACTGTGTCAGTAGCTGATCAGAGTTGTTGACAATTACAGGAACACAGACAATAGTGGGAAAAGGTGAGAAGTTAAACAAAGACTCTCAGCTTTTGTGATGATCTACGATCACCTGGCTTGCCCATTTACTCATGAATCATGTGCATTCAAACTCTTTCATAGCCATCGCTTCAAAATAAAGTTATTTTGATAGTAATCTTCTTGAGTTTTTTTTAATGTAGCCCTTGAGTCCCAATTATACATGAAGCATTATGATGTTTTATTATAAAATTTTGAAAAGAATGGATTGGCATTTTCAAGGAATTCAGGAGTTAATCCTTTATGAAAGTAATACACTTTAGAAGAGAGCCCAAATGAGCCCTCCCTGCTCCCAGAGGACCTTGGTGGGCTCATGAGGGAGCCAATGACCACTTCTCCCACCCAAAGAAGCTCTGCAGGCTAGTGAGAGAGCTGGTACACTTTTCTCCCACCAAGAGGACACTGGTGCATAGGCAAGAAGATGGATGAGTCCTCCCTCCACACCTGGAAGATTAAAGTCAGCCAGAAACAGTACAGGTGAGCCTTTCCTCCACCCAGAGAACTCTGGGCATAGCTGATAGACTCCCAGTAACACAGTAGGGCCCCAGGTGGGATACACACCATGGACAGGAAGGTCTGGAAGCCTGGAAAACTCTGAAGCAACAGTAACAATATGATCCAACATTATGATTCACATTAATACTTCTAGGTGAGTCAGCCCAGAAAGACTAGGACTCCTCCACAGTTTCTAGAAGAGAAATTCAGCTCACTGGACCCTTCTCTACATTGTGGGACCTGGAAAATGGGTGAACACCAATCACACAGTAGGATATTGACTAAAACACACACAATAGACAGGCAAGACTAGCAAAATTGAAAAGATGGAAATATAAACCAAGCGATGAAAATTACAACACAAAAAAGCAAAATACAATGTCAGATCTCTAGCACACCTAGCAAGTAGAGAAGACACCAACATAGAAGACATTGTAAGACACACACCTAAAATTTCTGAAAAGATAGCAAGTGAAGGAAAGCCTACAGAGGAAATTGTATCAGAAATAATCTCTCTAGTAAAAAAAAAAAAGAAGTAACAATGAAGGAATTGCTCATAGATTGAAAAGTATAGGAACATATAAAATGATGGAAATAATGAATAAACAATATAGGAGAGAAATAGAATGCATGAAACAGATTTAAAGAGATATTCATGAAATTAAAAATCCCATTGAAAGCTGACAAAACTGCTTAAATGAAGCTGAAGTAGACTTTCAGACCTAAAGATAGTATCATGGCTAGCAATCGCAAAAGGAAAGATCTTTTAAAAACAATAAGGGAGTGTAAAATAGCATTCAACAGATCCAAGTTGATGCAAAGAAAAACAATATGATTGATAGATGTCAATGAAAAATCAGGATTTGACACAAATGTCATAAAGAAAAAACTACATGAAGAAGTAATTATCAGAAAATTTGACAAGCATGGGAATAGAATCTAACATACAGATGAGCAAGGCACATAGGATACCAGATAGTCATATCAAAATAAATCTACATCCAGGCAT
Source organism: Cavia porcellus (assembly GCF_034190915.1). Lineage (NCBI taxonomy): Eukaryota > Metazoa > Chordata > Mammalia > Rodentia > Caviidae > Cavia > Cavia porcellus. The sequence goes on from NW_026947497.1 coordinate 33,443,473, forward strand.
ATAGTAATCAACATCACAGAAATTCAGCACAAAAACAGAACACTAAAAGCTATTAAAGAAAAAACAGATTACCTATAAAGCAAAACCCATTGGAATCATAGTTAGCCTCTCAAAACCAGCCCTCAAGTCAAGATTGGAGTCAAGTATTTCAAACTCTAGAAGAAAAAAACTTCCAATCCAGACTGACTTAAACTGAAAAAAAGTCTTTTAAAATTAATGAAGAAATAAGATATTTCCATGCAAAGAACAACTAAAGAAATTTATGTCCACCAAACTAACCCTAAAAGAGTAGTGAAAGATATTCTAGATAGAGATAGAAAAGACCACAATCCCCCAAACAAAAACAACAGGCAGGGCAAGCAGTTAAACAGAGTGGGAAAGCAGGGAGCCAGCAACAACAACAACAAAGATAACATAACAACAATAAGCCAAAACACATCAGATATAACCATCAATGTATATGGCCTCAATTCACCAATCAAAAGAAACAGATTGGCAGAATGAATCAAAGAGTTGATTCTTTGAAAAAATAAACAAAATTGATAAACCCCAAGCCAACTTTACCATGAAAAGGGAAAAAGAAAATTCAAATCAATGCAATGAGAAATGAAAAGCGTAAAGTCACTATAGATCTTGTGATAATCTGTAGTGATCTTGTGGAAGATCATCAATCCCTACTTCAAAAATCTTTATTTTATAGGATGGAAAACAAAGAAAAAATGGACAGATTCCTAGAAATGTATGAATTATCAAGGCTGAATCAAGAAGATATAAATCTTCTGACTATCCCAATATCAGTTAATGAAATTGAAAACATAATTAAAAACTTGCTGACAAATAAAATCCCAGGTCCTGATGGATTCACAACTGAATTCATCAAGAAATTTAGAGATTTAGTGCCAACACTCCTCAACTAATTCCTTTAGGCAATTCCTTTAGGCAACTCCTTAACTAATTCCTTTAGGCAAGTATTACTCTGATAGTAAAACCACAGAAAGACTCAACTAAAAAACAGAACTATAGGCCAATCTCCCTAATGAACACAGATGCAAAAATTCACAGTAAAATACTAGCAAACAGAATGCAGCAAATCATCAAGAAGATTATATACCAAGATCAAGGGGATTCATTTCAGGAATACAGGGATAATTCAATATACACACATCCATAAATATAATACACTGTATCAACAGAGCTAAATACAAAAATCTCAATAGATGTAGACAATGCTTTTGATATAGTCCAACACTCATTCATGTTACAAATCCTAGAGAAAACTGAGATAAAAGGGCTCTACCACAATCTGATAAAAGTCATCTATGACAAACCAATGGCCAACATCATAATAAATGGACAAAAACTGACAGTTTTCATTCTAAAATCAGGAACAAAACAAAGATGTGCACTATCACCACTTCTATTCAATATAGTTCTGGCAATTTTAACCAGAGAAATTAGACAAGAGACAGAAATTAAAAATAAGGATAGGAAAGGAACAAGTTAAACTACATTATTTGCGGATGACACGATATTCTTCATATAAGACACTAAAAACTCCACCAATGGAGTTGATAAGCAAATTTAGCAGTGTAGCTGAATACAAAGTCAATACTCAGAAATCAACACCATTCCTTTACACAAACAACAAACTCCTTGAAAAAGAAAGTAAGGAAACAACACCTTTCACAACAGCATCAAAAAAAAATGGAATTCTCAGTAATCAACCTAACAAAGGATATAATAGACTCTCAGCCACCTTATTTTGGATAAAAGGGCCAAACATATTCACGGGAAGAAAGATAGTTTCTTTAACAAATGGTGATGGAAAACTGGCTTTCTGCATGCCGGAGACTAAAACTAGGTACATGTCTATCACCATGCTCTAACTAAAATTGAAATGGATCAAAATTCTAAATATTAAAATAGAAACACTAAATCTACTAGAAGGCAAGGTAGGTAGAAATCTTGATGTAATATAATGGCAGGAAGAAGGTGTGTCTTGCTCTCTTTGCTGGTTCCTGTTTGCTGTTTGCAGCTGCCATGAACTGCGGCCCTGCCATGCCACACTGCCTTGGGGCCAACTGAGTGTGGACTCAAACCTCCAAAAACTGTAAGAAATAAACCTTTCCTTTCCCAACTTTGGTCATCAGATATTTTGTCTCAGCGACAAGCATAAAGTAACTAAGACAGTAAATAAGATCCAAAATGTACAATAGCTATTGTGAAAGTAAAAGGGTAAGAAACTGCTCAAAAGGAAACAACTTGAACAGCGAAATAGAGAAAAGAAAGGGAAAATTGTATGTATGTATATATATATGTATATATATATATATATATATATATATGTATGTATGTATAACATAATTATACTGCTAATCTGTTAGCTCATCAAGAAGAATGTTTTTGCTTTCATTTACTCATCATTTTTTCATGCCTATATCATGTAATCTGAGCAACTACTTTAAAGATAACAATACAAAATATATCAACCATGGCTAATCACCTATTGTGGGTTTTTTTGAAAACCTGTATCATCATTTTAATTCCTTTGTTTTAAAATAAAAAAGTACACTTAAAGCTCAAAAAAGTGTACACACCACCACAAACAACAAAAAAGTAATATACTTGAATTGTCGATACTGGTAGTAAGATAAAAGTGTGATAAGAAAGACAAATATGGGCCAGGGATGTAGCTCAGTGGCGTAAGCACCTGCCGGGCAAGTGTGAAGTCATGAGTTCGATCCCAGGTACCAAAATAATAAATAAAAATAAAGACAAATATGTCTAAGAAGACGTGGGATAGAAAGGTAAACCAGCAGGAGAAACAGAAAAGACTGCAGAAAAGAAGTGGCATTAGAAAGGACCTTAAAAACTCACGAGTGAACCCACTTCTGGTTATACAACCAAAGGAATTGAAATGGACCTCTCAGAGATACCTGCATTCCCATGTTTATTATTCACCATTGCCAAGACAAGGAAGAAACATAAGTGTTCATCAGCAACAGCTAGATGTTAAGGAAAATGTGGCATCTATACTCAATAGGATATTAATCATCTTTTAAGAACAAGAAGGAAATTTGATAACTTGCAACCATATAGGTAGAACTGGAGAAAATTATGCAAAATGAAACAAGTCAAACACAGAAAGACAAATAAAATTTATGTTATTTGATGTTTCAGCAGTGTACTCATAGAGCAAAACATCACATTGTACTCCATCAATACACAGTTACTGTTTGTCAATTTAAAAATGAATGACGTTTTGAAAATTGTGAGCACAAAATACGTGAATCTGACTTACAAGACCCTGTAAATTGCTGCCTTTGCCTTATCACCTGAGGTACCATGATGAAATTTGGAGTTCATGTTTCTATTCTACACGTGGTGAGCTGTTAGCTAGACTCTTTGTCCCAAGACATACATTATGTCTGATGTTCTTCCATTTCTTTAAAACAAATGACTCAATTTCTGGGAACATACTTTCTTAAAGTTTATATATCCTTATCATTCCATTATCTTTTAGTCCCTTCCAGGACCATTTAGAAGTTTTCTAAGTTCAGTGAAATGCATGCTCTTGACAGGGTGCAGATATAAGACTTAGGGAAAATCAAAATTCACTCCACTTCTCCTCTATGCTGTCTAGTTGAAATAAACATTGAGAAAAGTTATGAGACAAGTAAACAGACAAGACCTCAGCTTGGTGAGAGAACTGTTACCAGGAAAGAGTGAGGACTTTGGCCACATGCGTCTCTGCCACCTTCTCTCCCTTGGGTTCACAATGTCTACAGACACAGCCAAACCTTGGCATGCATCTAGATAGAAAACACAGAGCTGAAGATTTAGCTCAGTGGCTTTAGCACCTGCCTGCCAGGTCTGAGGTCATGAGTTTGATCTCTAGTACAGGAAAAAAAAAGAAGAAGAAGAAGCTGTGAGGTTGGCAAGAGTCTCACTACACATAGAACAGACTGCAAATTCTATCTTCACTCATCACACACTCACCCGCTTCTCCCCCATGGTTCACCAGCTCTCCTACAACAACACCACAGGACTTTAGGCTGTGCCACTTCTGTTTGTTCTGTTCTCATTTGCCCAAGTGGACTTTTGTTTTTAATCCTCCTCTGGCTTAAAAAAAAAATAAAATAAAAACACAGAGTCATGGAAAGTTTAGTAGACTCCGTCTTCAGATGCTTATTGAAAGATTGACAATAATTATTCCTACAAAACTCTTCCAAGGTGTCAGAGAAGAAACATTCTACCACCCAGAAGTAGAAACAAAAGCAATTTTCTTGTGATTTCAAATGCAAGAAAGGAAAACTGTTTATTGCAGCATTGGCAGGAAACTATACAAACAATAAGTTGTTTTGAAGATTGATTACACTCCCAAGAGTTGCTGTGACTATTAATCAATGCCATCAGCAACTTACTACTTTACATGTCATAAACAAAATAATTGTAAAAAATCCACACACAACTAAATTTGCTTGTAATTTGTTCAGGCAGTCTTAGAAAAACCCATGGAAATTGAAAGCAAAGCAGGTATTCGATGGTATAGAAATCTACGTTCTGATTTTTAATATTGCCACACCAGCAGAGTTTCATTTCAAACTGCAAAATGTTATGATAGATTTTGACTCATAATGTGTTCCAGTTTTAAAATACAAAGTTTGTTATGTGAAAAAGTAGCCTACAATTGCTGTAAAATTTTCCATCTTTATGTATCTTTGGGAAAATATACTTTATTTCACCGCTCTTCACACTCGTTATTTTTCTGCCTCCTAGAATAAATTTGAGCTGAATGTTTAACCTCCCTACTTTAGTAAGCAAACATCATTAAAAAGCTAATGTGAAGATAGCTGAATCTGACCTGTGAAAACATAATGGAACTAAAGAATTACTAAAATTTATGCCAATCTAAAGCAGAGGTCATCCTACTTTTCCTGGTGTTTCCTTCTTTAATACATGGCATCTAGTACATTTTCAGAATTTCTGGGTATAATTCAATAAAGGTGAACATTTTTATGTTTTGTGGATATATTAAACTGTATTTGTCACTTGCTTCTTACATCATGATCTCTAGGAAAGCAAGAAGCCATCTTGGCTCTCAGAACTAAGCTTTCAAAAGTAGAATTGGTAAGGTAAATGTCAATAAGGCTAGTTGCAGGATCAAAGAATGTTAAAGTGTGAGAACTTCTGGGTAGTTTAAATCCAAGTGTTCAAAGAGGAATGAATAGGAGCGGGAAAACACTAGAATGGGAGTTATCCGCTAGAATTCTAATATTACATTGTGTCGCACAATCGTATTTACATGAAGTCAATTGAATGAATTTTTAGGCCTCAATTTACTCATCTGTAAAGTGAAACAGATTGAAATCCAAAAATGTTCTACTCATATCAGACTGAATTTTACTAACCTATTGCTTTTCAACTAGTAAACAAATAAACATGGGAAATACAACAAAACCTTCCAAAATTAATCCTTAATAATTATTTAGTAGGTACAATTGAAATAAAATCATAGTGAAATAGGACATCTTAATTCACTTATTCACCAAGCCCTTATCTTTCTCCAATGCCTGTTTTTTCTGCTTTCTCATGTTGTTAGAATATGCTTGCATGTGAGTGAATGGGTGTGCATATGTATGAGTGTACGTATGTATGGGTGTGCAATCTCACTTAAGCTACTGGCCTGCTTGGCTTCTTGAATTTCCCCCACCAGACTGCAATATTTCATGATCTCTTAATGATGATTTCTCCAATCTTTTAATATCCTTCATTTGCTTGGCTTCCTCAACAAGACCCTATATTATAACTCATTGAAATTCTTGCACGGATTTGGATAAATCCCTTATCACCATGGAATTGTTAGGGGCTCATTCTTTTTAATCAAAACCAGTGTGTTCTATGGCATTAGGTAATATATTGAGCATCAATTACAGTCTAAATTTTTAACATTGTGTTTAGCCCTCACGTTTACTTTGAACTTTTCTGAAATACTGAATAAATACAGAACTTCTACAGATACATATAGCTGTTCTTTACCTGGCAGAAAAAAGTCTTAAAGATCACTTTTTCATAAAAAGAATTCTTTATTCTATGAATAAGGAAAGAAACAGAAGTGTTTCCAGGCAGTTTTCACTATAAGGCCATTTGTAAAACTAATCTTGAGGAAAGGATAAAGGAGTAAAAATGATTATTGGGTGGAACTCCATCAGTTGCCCCTGAGATATCTACATATTTTAAAATCCATCCTTTCTCTTCTAAGGAAAATTTGCATAAAACACAAAGAGAAATAGAAAATTGAAAAGCACGTGTGAGGGAAATATTTTGTCCCATGAAACTGTATAAATATACCTACAGTATATTTAAAATAAAAAGAAAATTGTATTTAGATTGACAAGTAGATTTAAAGTTGTTGAATTACATGGGAAACATGACCACTGGTGGATGTGTGGGAAGACATGATGCTTACTATGTACTTTGAAATGCACTCCCTGACTCCTTTGTCCTACTGTTTTTTGAGTCCATTTCAAAATGGTAATGGTCTATCAAATGTTCAAATGCAAAAGCTCGAGCTCAAATAATTGTCAGCACTCATCTAGACTCTTTTTCAATCCCTCTTACGTTTTTAAATCACATTTATTTCATAACGTTAAACTCAAGCTAGATGAAATCCCTTGACAAAAGAATCGAACAAGTCCAAATTGATCTCTTAAGTGGATCAATAGAAACTTAACTGAAATGGATTGGGGATTTTATCAAACTTGATGTAGTAGAACACTAATAAGATCACTTCCAATTCACACATATAGAACTAAATTTTCAGCACAAATTGATCTGATTACTAAGGATGAATGGTCACCTTTAATAATGGATTAAGGCAGTAAAGAATTCTTTTTTTTTATACATAAATCCTTGAGGGTTTTTTTTTTTTTTCTTTTAAAACTCATGTAAAAGGCTCTAACTTTTTTTCTAATACTGAATTTTATTTACTTCTCACTTGGTCAAGTTTGACTTTAGACTTGTTCTAATTTTCATAATTTGACCTTACTTCTATTTTTAAAAGTCAGATATATATTTTAAAGTGTTTCAAAGGGGAATTTTGTAGCAAAGAATCCATGATGATACAAATATATTGCTCCAGTAAAGTGTGATATCCCTAAGAGCCACTTGTAAAATAATGCAAATAGTAGTAGTTGACCTGACAGAGGATTTACTGAGGTGCTTGCTTTATTCATTTTGTGACTATGAATTTTATAATTCATATACATGTTTCTTAGACAATCTAGTTCTGTTAAATTTGTTAATATTATTTTTAAAATTTTTGCATGAAAATTTGCTGAAAAATCAAACATTAAGTCAAGTTAAAAATTTAACACAGTGATAAATGATGACCAAGTGTCACTAACCTCAATAAACAAACCCTAATCTACATTTGAAAGATTAGAAGATTCAGCCAATCCAATATCCTCCTTTGTAACGCGGCATGACTAACTCCAATTAATTCGTTTGGCTACTGAATGCTCACAACAAACTTCCCATCTGCAACATAGAACACACAGCAATGAAGTTTGCAGAACCTGGATCCTGATTCATGGTTAATGAATCTGTGTGAATGCATACTAATCTTTTCTCCCTAGCAGTAGTATCTCTCTCTCTCTCTCTCTCTCTCTCTCTCTCTCTCTCTCTCTCTCTCTCTCTCTCTCTCTCTCTCTCTCTCTCTCTCTCTCTCTCTCTCTCTCTCCTTCTGTCTGTCTCTCTCTTAATCACTACTTTTTGAGACTGACTCTACTGACATCTCTCTCCACCTTACCTCTGTTAAGTAAATTGACCCCCAAACAGAAAACTTTTGTGCACCTAAGAAAACATTCAAAATGACCAATTAAGATTTGTAGAGTATCTTATTTCTGTGCTCTCTTCTGCTTATTGGTAGGTGTGCGCTGAGTTAGAAATCCTTAAATATATTTGTATTTCACTACAGGATTAACAAGATAAGGCACACAGACTCTTTTGCTTCTAGTTCTCAGGTGTACTTCATCCAAAATTTTCTATTCTGTGTAAAATGTTCTGATTGTTCATATCTCAGAGTAATTCCAAGAGTTGTTGTCTGGAATATGAGCCTAAGATCTTGGGAATTCAGGCAATGTCTTTTCCTTTATGTTACCTTTTCTGTTCATATTTGCTGAAAACTGCAGGAAGCAATGACTTCTCTAATATCTATTTGGAGATATTTGTGGATCACTAGAACTAAACCAGCACAAACACAGTCATGTTAACACCTTTCAACACGAGGGCTGTGAGAAATATAAAATGAGCAAAGCATTATACAGACTATCAAATGGGATGAAATTATTCCTCACTTCCCTGAAACCAGTCTATCCTACTCAATGTCTTTACTCTTCCTTTGCTAACTTTCTTAAAATAATTGTGGTTTTATCCTAAAACTCATTTGGAACTAGAATAGTCCTAGAATATCAAGAGCAATTATGGGCAACAAAGGAAAGGCAGAGTTACTGTGATAAAAACAGCATGGTGCGGTGGGGAAAAACACACCTGAAGATCAATGGCACAGGTCAGAAGATGCAGAAACAACTTCAAATACACTCTGCCACCTTATCTTTGACAAAGGGAACAAACACCTTCACTGGAAGAAAGATGGTCTCTTTAATAAATGGTGCTGGAAAAACTGGTTTTCCACACACTGAAGATTGAAGCTTGGCACATATCCTTCACCATATACTAAACTAAAATTGAACTGGATCAAAGATCTAAATATTAAAATAAAAGTGCTAAGTCTACTGAAAGTATAGGCAAAATTCAGAAGGATTTTATGAACAAAACATCAACCACACAGGAAATATTACAAAGAATCAACAACTAGGTCTCTTCTTCTGTACAATAAAAGAACCATAAACAGAATAAAGAGACAACCCACATAATATAAAAAAAAAAAAACTTTACTGTTTTTCATACAGAGGACTGTTATCTGGAATATATGAAGAACTAAAAAAATTAGATTTTCTGAGTGTGGTGGCATATGCCTATAATACCAGCATTCATGAGGCTGAGTCAAGAGGATCACCATGAACTCGAGTCCAATTGGGCTACATAGTAATTTCAAAGCTAGCATGAAGTATATAGTGCTAACATGTCTCAGAAAACTAAGCAAAACAGAATCAGACTTCCTGATAACAAATAGATGCTTCTCAGATGAAGAAGTACAAACAGCAGATACATGAAAAGATGTTCAACATCACTGGTCACTTGAAAAATATAAATTAAAACAATATTGAAATTCCATCTCATTCTAGAAATAATGACTATTATCAAGAAATCGACCAATAACAGTGTTGGCAGGGCTGTGGGGAAAAAGAAACCCTTCTCCACTGTTTATGGGAGTACAAATTGGTAAAACCAATATGGAAATCAGTATAGGTATTCCTTAAGAAGCTGAAACTAGAGGTGCCATTTGACCCAGCTATTCTTCTTTGTATCTTTCTGAAAGAGTTAAGAGCATCATATCATAGCAGTATATGCATACCCATGATTATAGCAGCAGTTTGAAGTAACTAAATCCTGGAAATAGCCCAATGCCCATCAACAGATGACTGGATAAACAAGATGTGGTTTTTATATAGTATAGCACTAGTCTGCCATAAAGAAGGATAAACTTGAGACATTTTTAGGTAAAGCAATGTACCCTGAGGTCATATTCTTAAGTGAAATAAATTAGACAAGCATATTTGAATATGTAAGTTTATCTTGTATGAGAAACCAAACAGTAAATAAGGGCCTGACGGAAGACAGGCATTGGGAAGTAAAAACAAAATATTCAGATGGGAAGGGGAGCTAGGCAGGGCAGAAAGGAAAGAGAAAAGGAAAAAAATTAAAATGGAAAAAAATAGAAACATGGCTTTTGTAAATAAAGACAGAAAACCTGGTTGAAGAGAGGGGAAGAGACTAGGGGAAAAAGAATAATAAAGATATACAACGCATGTGTACAAGTTCCATAGGATGAATATGATCATTATGTACAAAAGTATACCAATGAAATTAATTTTAAATAAGAAAAACATAAACAATTGTGTTTTATTTCTCTGATTAAAAAGGTAGTATCTTCATTGTAAAATATTTAGAAAATTATAAAAATAAAATAAATAGTAATTTGCATGCAATTCCATGAGTTATATAAAAACTTGTAAGTATCATTTATTTTAAAAAGAAACTACTTTATGTTGAAGGTTAAAAATTTTTGAACTGAAGACGAATTTTTTTCAACTTCTAGTTCAAAGCCCAAATAATGGTCAAATATATTTGCCTATTCATGTAAAGAAAGAACCACTACCTCAAAATTAAAAAAGCACAGGAGAGAATATTCAAGACACAAAAGAAAATGAATGTTTATTTCAATTTTTATTGAGATAAGCGATCCTATTCTAATGCTACTTGGATATGTGGGAAAGGTTAGAAATGGAGAGAGATATTAAGTATAAATGACTCCAACACCTAAAAGAAGGATGATGCTCAAAGCACCAACAGTACCAGACCAAGCCAGCTCAGACTGAGAAAGTCATTTTCAAGTGGATGATAATGTGTCTTTGAATTTGGGCAGCACATCTGCTAGAGAAAGGAAGGAGTCAGGAGGTTGTACAGGGAAAACATAAACTCTTTTGAGAAGTCAGCACCATAGTACAAGATATGACATGGGTATGAATAAAGAGGAAAGAGCAATGGCAGAAATTATGTAATGTACAATAGTGGAGAAAATAAGAAATGAAGGTGGTTGTCTCTTTTTAAATCAAATATTTTTACTTCTTTTCTTACAGTGTTCTTTCAGGGATGTTTTTACCCTGCTGTCTAACCTGGTAACTCTGTTGAGTTTGGGAGTTGATCTGTGGCTTATTTTAGCCTAAGAAATGTTCATGAAATGATGTGAGGTGATAAAAGCCAGATGCTTTAAGAGTCTTTGTGATATCTTCTGTGTTTCTTTCTACAGTGACAATGCCCCAGAGACAGATGGTTGCATTGCTCTGTGTACGACATACTATACAACAAGGCAAGAGCTCACAAGTGACGACATTAACACCAAAGACAAATGAACACTGTCATCACTAGTCAGTGGTATTTTTGAGTCATCCGTTCTGCCGTGTGGTATACCCTGTTCTGATGGAGATAAGCCAGGTGCCAAAGTTTTACAAACTGGCAATTGTTACAAGAGATGACACCAACAAAATGTGTTCGAAAGCTGTATGTGTTAGTACATACAGCTGAGAGAACTATGATACAAGGGAGACTAGGTTTTTAATGTAATCTTCTTTGACTCTTACAGAAGTCAGAGGATGGAATAATTTTGAACAAATATTTACAATGTAGTAACCTAACTACAACAAGCATTTCCATGGCACTTATAGGAAGGCTGAGTGTAACATCTGAACTGGGTTGATTCTTTTATTTAAATGGTCAGGCTCTCAGCAGAGTTCTTTAAAAGACTGCATAAGGAAAAATGTAAAAAATCTAGTATTTTGGTTTATTCAGATATTATTTCCTTTCTCCTGAGGAAGGAAAAACTGTTAAATACCATAAGATTTTACAACATCAAGACTGATGGACCCAGATGTGAAACATAAATATCGGAAATGAAAGAAAAACTATTATGTATGTATATCTGAAGATGATACACAATTCTGTGACGATCTATGTAATTCTAAAAAAAAGTAAAGGCAGTGACCCTAGCATCATTTACATTATCATATGTGCTACACAACTAGATTTTTAACTCACCAAATGTAGTGTTAGTACAAAAGTTTGGGGAATGATTGAGAAAGACAGACAAAGTTCTCCCTTGTACAAGTTGTTAATGTAATTCTCTTCGGAGAAAAAAACAAGTGGAGAGACTGAATTGAAGGGAAAACTCTTATATAAACATGAACTGTGAAAATTATCAGACTGGGTTGTTTAATATGTAGATATGTGTTTATCCATTCATTAAGTGTGATAATTTCCCACACTTAACAACCTGTTTGGTGTAGTATCTAATCCTTTTTATTAGCTAGTTATATTCTGTGATTTAAATTTACAAGAAACAGAAAAGCAGTGGAGAAATGGGAAAATATTTTACCAAGGCAGTAAACTAGTGAAAATAAATGCTTACAAAATGATACGCTTTAACTCATTTGGAGTAAGTGCTGGCCATTAAATATAGTCAAAACAGATATCATGCTGTGAATTACAGGGTCTTAAACATCCCTTTAACTGATATTTGACTTAGAGTGTAATGGTGGGTGGAGAGAGGAGTATCACAGTAAATAATAGAAGACAAATTCTAGGCCTGTCAGCAATGATTTCTTATGTGTTATTTTCACTTAAACATTGAAGGAAATGACAAAGGCATAAATAGAATGAAAGCCAACTTAATGAAGTCTTTTTTATATAGTTCAACAACACTGCATCTAAACCAGTTTCTAGAAAAGATAATTCTGGCATGTACATCAGACTTCAGGACTGGTTTTCTGGAATTAAAACACAGGTGAACTTCTAGAACTATTTTTGCTAGATGAGTCAAAAGGTCATGTCATCTATTCTTGCATTATTTTTTTTCAATTTGATAGTGTTGTAAAAATCTTTCTAAACTTAAAATATTTATTCTGTGCTTGAACAAGATACGTTATAGATTAATGTCCACTTAGTCACTTTGGATTTTTGAATGTAGCGATAAATCTAAAGTAAACAAGTATAATGTAGCCAAACTAAAATAGCCTAGTTCTGTTCCTAAGTTTCCGGAGATTTCATTCCCAACAATCAGTAGATTGCATAGGTGCTCCCTGCCAGGCCAGGTATGCCTTTCAAAATATCCCATAGATAAAACTCTGCAACTTCTAAATACTGTAATTTAAATGTTTATATTACTGATAAGACTTTACTGGGTCACCGTTCTTTCTTCTTGGAGGTATTTTACAGGAAAAGGGAAGAATAGATTAAAGACTTGATGTTTAATTTCTTCTTACTGTATGCTCGCTAGTGCTACAGTGATTCATCCAGCAATTAGGTAGCTATGTTACTGGTTAAGAATCTTCAAGGGGAAGATCTTTATTTGATCTAAGTTTTTCAACCCCACATGACCACTCAAATATACAAGCTTGCCTGGGCATGGTATTGCATGTTTGTAATCTCAGGAGGCTGAGGCAAGAGGATCATTGCAAAAGCAAGGCCAGTCAGGACTACATAGTAAGTTCAAGTTCAGCCTGAACTATGGAGCAAGACCCTATCTTGAAACACCTTAAAAGAAAAGAAAATATTAATATTGAACACAAGGGTTAGGGATCTACAATGGAGAAATCTAGACTTTTAGTATTGTAAGGCAGATCCTTTAATGGCCTTAGTAACCCTACATCCTCTGCCCTTGCAGTAGATCTTGGAATAACTGTAAGAAATGTGGAAACCAACATCCTGAGACAAAAAGGGGTGGACTGAAATAGCCTAGTTCTATTCATATAACCTTAAACAGGAAACCTGTAATGCATCTGCTTAGTGAATCTCAGAGCCCCTCGGAGTGTCCTTCAGGGTCACTCAAGAATGATGTCACATGAGGGAAACACAGGAGATCCTCCAGTCACCATAGACAGCTTTCTGGAGCCTGGAAACACTGATTCTCCATAAATCCTAGGCTTCTAGTGTCTCTTGCTGCTCATCAGGAGTAATAAAGTTGCTTTGCTTAATTTGTGTCAGGGGTACATCTCACTGGACTCATGAGCATGGAGCAATACCCATGTGTGGTACTGGTCAGGTGTTCACCCCATACTAGGACATGGTTTGCCTACTGTACACATGTCCAGTATGGTGGCCACTTAATGCATGTGGCTATGAAATGCTCGAAATGTGGCCAGTCCACATTGAGAAGCATTGTAAGCATAAATTACATACCTGATTCTGAAGACCTAGCCTAAAAAAGGAATGTCAAATATTTTATTGACAATTTCTGTGTTGATTATATGCTATGATGATGGTTAGGATATACTGTAATTTGAAAAGATTATTAAAAGTAATTGTACCTGTTTGTTTTTACTTTTTAGTGTGTCTTTTGAATATTCTAAATTATATACAGGGTCTGTGTTTTGTTTCTCATATTAGATTTTTCCTGGGTACAACTGGTCTAAAAATTCTTATTTCAAACACTTTTCACCTATGAAGGTTGAAAGCCTCTTATGATCTCTTCAGATTCCAGAGTACTACATTCCCGGGGTATTTTCTTCAAATATCTATTCTTTACACACAATCTATTTTTCTCTATATGAACTCAACTAAAAGTTCAGACCCTCTGCAGGTTATTACTTCAAAGAAGAGAATTTGCATTTGAAGAAACACTACATACAATTTGTGAGTCACACAATTGCATCATAAAATAAGCCTCTTTTGTTACCTTTTTTATCCCTTTATTCTTTATTTTTTCTATCCCTCCTCTTTCTTCTCAGGTACAAAACAACTTACCGCTTTCCTCAGGTGTGGTAGTTTAGCAAGCATATTTTGAGGCTTCTGTTGATATCTGTCTCTCATTTCGGAAGACATGCAGTTTTCTCCTTAATGAGAAGCCTAGTGAATAAAATTTTCCTTATCTTCTTACTCCTGCAATACAAAGATGAAAGTCACTGGAGAGATTTTTCATGTGTTCACAATCTAGACAGAGATGCAAAGAGGTGAAAACAAGAAATGAAAATAGAATATGAAAATACCCTCCAATAGAGCAATATAGAGATGCTATGGAAAGACCAGGAGAGCTGGTGTTCATCCTTAACTGTGGGAACTGATCCACATAGTCAGTGGCTACAGCCTTTTAAACGTATTCATGCTGGGCCCCAAGAAAGAAACTGGGTGATTTTCATTATCCCCTTTATATCAAATTGCTTACTCAAGAGGTTTTCAAATTTTAAATATAGATTTAATCACAAATCCTGTAGTTAAATAAAATTCTATAAAACTATAAAAGGATAGCTCAAATAAAGGCATAGTTACACTGATATTAGTGAGAGGTGTGGAATCACATGCCCTGCCATTAGAAAATGTGTTAACTCAAAGGGAGACTTTGGGGAACATGTAAAAAGCACTGCTGTGTTTCCTCAGCTCCCGTGTAGTCTACACTCTCAGTTTTCCATTTTGGACAAGTCTTCTTGAGTCAGTGTTCAGGGCATGCTCACTCACAATGGCTGACTTCCTGTTGCTCTTCTCTTTCTGTGTTTTCCTGATTGTTTGTTTGTTTGTTTGTTTGTTTGTTTTTGTGCAACATGATTTCAACTCTAGCACACCCACAGGAAAGCCTCCAACACGATTTTCATGTAGGTGTCAGGTTCAGAGAGCAGCACAACTGCTCGATGGCTCCTGCTGTTGAGGTGATGGTTAAGATTAAAGGCGATCTCTACGTGCCCAAACAGTGTATTCCTCATCCCTAAAGGAGTCTTCCTCCAGGGGACCTCATATCAGCTGATGACATTCATTTTTAAAATCAACTAAATTAAATTCCTGGGAGTTCTTGTTTTTTTTCTTATCATCCCACACCATGTTCATAAATGTTCAAGCTCTCCCAAATATTTTTGCATTCTGTCTTCTGTGATGGCCATAATAATGGCCTATTAAAGGTCTCCAACATCTGGATTCCTCCAAAGCTGTATGTTACCTTAGCAGATGTGATGACATGGAACTCTAGTGATAAGGAGATTATCCTGAGTCATTTGGGTGAGTGAAACCCAATATAATCCAAAGATCTTCATATAAGAGAGGCAAAAGGGTCAGAGAAGATCTGACAACATAAACCAGGGCCAGAGTGAGGGAGGGAAGAGGCCATGAGCCCAGGCTTGCAGGAAGTTGAAAAACAGAGGCAATGAATGAGTTTTCCCCTAGAGCAGAAAAACGCAACCCAGCTCTGCTGACTGGATTTTAGTCCCATAGGCCTAGACAGTAAGTTTGAACTCTATTTAATCACTAAATAGAAGGGTAATTGAAACCCATGGTGAATGTTATAAAAAAGCAGAATTATTGCAGACACATTACCAAGAATGAATGGATAAGGGTGTTATGAGAGAGGACCAGGTTGAGTATTTTGAGGCGGACAAATAGCAATGTGCTTTTTAGTATAATAGCTTTCTTAATTTAAACATTGGCCATATTTTGTAATCGGAGCTTATTGATCAACCTTTGATGGCACTTTCCCTCAAATTAAAACCCTGCCTATTAAAACCTCATTTACCTTACTCACCCACCAATATGGCATGTGGTGACTTTTGTGTTTTCCACAATGTCAAAATGATCACACAAGCTATCTGCTTAGAATCAGTTCAGGACATCCAGACAGCTGCCACAGTACAAGCCAAGGTACTCATGAAAGTGGACTTCCTGCATGGTTTCAAAAAGTGGCAAGAATGTGGGCTAAGTGTGCTAGAAGTAAAGGGGAGCACTTTTAAGGGGAACAGCTAACAGAGTCTTTTACTATGTCATTTTTTAAAAAATGTATACATTCATTGTACTTTTCAATCACAACTTTTTACCATAATTTGTTACAGCAGCAATAGGAAATCACTACATTCCTTTATCTTGGTCTTTATGTCCATAGCCTTGGTTTGGGTCTTAGCATATTTCCCTAAAACAACTGCTACAACTCTTTATTGAACCGTTCTTACATATTGATTTTCTATAATCTATTCTCAACTCAAATAGGGTTTTCTGAGCACTTTGCCTTGCTTACTACTCAAAGCAATTGCACCACAAGCCCTCACTGAGGACTATGTGGTCTCTCATGAACTGCTCTTCACCCACACTAGCAGTCTGTGTCTTCCCTTCTTATCTGAATTGCTGCTTGGGGGTCCTCGTGTATTCAGTGTGACCTCTTCCTTGACTTTACTGATGTTGTACCTGCCAGCTAGAATGCTCCCCATAACCCCAATCCTCTCATAGCCTTTTGCCTGGTGAGACTTTAACACTTAGTTGTTGAGTCCATCACACTGGAATCTCAGGTCTGCGTCTCTTAGATGGATGAGATGTTAACCATTAAATGCTTCCAGAATGTTCCATATGGGTATCCACCAGACATGCAAAATGCTGCATAAACTATCATTACATTTGTATGACACATCTGTTCATGTATATTTCTGTCATCAGACTTTAATTACTTGAAAAAATGTGTGCTTTATGTTTGCATGTATAGCACTCAACTGGGCACATAGGAGTTGCCTATATTTTGTTGAATGAGTATTGAACTAAACTATATAGTATTATGTGTCTATAAAATCAGTTTCTAGCAAAGGGAAGGTATTATTTAACAGTAAATTGAAATAATATTGAGAAGCTATGATAAAAATGTGTCTTACAGTGAAAAAATTTTAATGCTTGCTATAAAACATCACAACTCATTCAGTTTCTTACAACCTGGAAAATGCATCTGTGATAGGAAATATTCTACAAAGCAAATCAGGATTGCAATGGTAGATTTCCAGTTTAAAAGTGTAAATTATCATTGCATTTGTATGGTAGATAAGGCTCATGTTTGCTAAATGAAGAGAAAAGATTCTATAGGATAAAGCAGTAATTTAAAATCCATATTCCTATTGGAACTCAGTGAAAATCTCTGTAATGATCTTATAGCGCTACATTCATCATGTGTGGCTAAAAGGTTAATAGGCCCATCTTAAAGCTTCTTTTTGTTGCTTCATTTACTGTAAAGCTAAAGGTAAATTGTGGAAAATATCTTACTTGAAAATTACACTACCTGGACAGTGTAGATTATTAGGTAATAGATTCTACCAGAGAAGCTGAAAGTCTGCTCTATATGGCTTTTTCTCTAAAACATAAAAGAAGAAAAAGCCCTGTGCGGTGAATGACTAAAATGATTACAGTACATTATAACCTATATTGACAATGTTTTCTTTAGTATGTGCATTTATGAACCAGTCTAGCTTGCAGTTAAATAATTCCCTTTTCTTTCTAAAAATCGACTTTAATGGTATATGTTATAATTGCATTGAATTCATTCCAAAATATTGACTTTTAAAAATATTAGTAACCAGTTCATCAGTTTGTGAACTTCACCTTGACCTACTCGTAGCCTTTCTGTGGATTTATTGTTGCTACTCTTGCTTTTCCCCATTCCCATACCTTCATTATCCTTGCCATCTAAATTTCCCTCTATGAATCTCTTCAGTTGTTGCCTGACAATGCTGGCTTGGTGTCTGCATCATTATCGTCTATCTCTAAGTACATTATGATTGTCTTCCTAACCAGGAGTTTCTTAAACTTCATTTTTGTTTCAGTTATTGTGAATTTGAAAAACTATTTGGAAGGCAGGGCAGGAAGATTTCAAGTTTGAGTACAGTGTGGACAACTTAACATGATCCCATTCAAAAAAATAATATTAATATTTGCTTTTAAAGAATTGGAGATATAACTCAATGCAAAGATCCTGGACTCAATCCCAAGTACCAAAAATAAACAAACAAAAAAATAGCTACTCTTGTATTTAATTTCTAATTTTTCTGTATGATTGCCAAAACTCCCATGATATTGAATCCTTGGGATTTAACTGATTTTCATTGCGTATAGTTTATGAGCATTCAAAATTGTGTTTGTTTTTTAGTCAATAATTTTATATTCTATATATTAATATGCTTAATTATATATCTACTACTGAACCATTATTATATATTTTCATGTGTCGTCAGTTTGATCTACGCAAATTCTCAGAATGTTTAAGCCTCCAAATAGCGTTCGCAGTTCATCCTGTTGCTCTGCCTGCTGCTCATTTCCTTTTACTCTTACCAGCACAGAAACTTCTGGAACCAAGAAATTAAAGGGAGTATTGAATTAATCAAGTTACTTGTTAATTAGAAGTAAAATAATTTTTCCTAGCTATCATGGCAGGCCTCATGGCAAGACTGTAGAAATGAAGCCTACACTTTGATTTCAATTACTTTACTGCCTGCTTGATTTTCCCATGGTGAGAAAACCTCTTGTTTATAACTTCAACCTTAACATCGCTCCATGGCTAATTAAAGCAGTGTCCTCATAGACACTAGTGTGTCCTGTGACAGACAGATACTCCACATACCAGGGAAATACTATCTCTAATCTGCCAGTGGTGAAAATTTCCTCTGCTTTGGCAAATCAATAAATAAGTATTTTTTAAAATCCAATAGTTATGAATAGACTAGCTATAAAACATTCAATGGTCAGAGAAGACAAACATTTTTCAGATGCTTTTGTTCTAAGACATTTAGGATGTTCCAGACACTGTGCATCTTTAGACAAACTATTTAACTACATCTTTCCTCAGATTCTTGATTAGAGGTTATACCTCATACATCAACATATGGACTAAAAGAGATTTTAATTATATATCAAATTAGAATATAGTTAGTCTTTCAAATGGTGCTAAAAGCACATACTGTGCTTTTGATAAGTATTAGCTATTTATTTTTCATTGCTAATTACATTAAATTTTTGTATGTTTTCCAATTTCTTGATTTCTGTGCGTGTGCTTGTGTGGATACAGAAAACCTTTTAGTTTCTCACCTAATCAAAACAATTCACTTACCTACCTGTGCAATGACCTTTGGCCACTATTGAACTCCAGTTGGTCTTATAATTGAGTGCCTGTAATTATGGCTGCATGATTTGAAACTTTGGGTTCTTCCCTTGACTACAAGAGATTTATAGCCTAAGGCATTGCATACAGGAGCCAGAGTGTGGAAGAATAGAAGTATAACAGAGTCACATAAAGACCCAGATAGGAAACTGAGAGAGAGTTTTCTAGTTTCCTATCACTTTTCATTTCCAGCTTTGGGTTCATTTCTAAAACCAGACTGCATTTCTGACAGTTTTTCAAAATATAACTACAGTAGCCTTATCATATACTTCCTCTTTTGCTTCAGTTACTTGGGTTTGTTTCTATTGTTTGCATTGAACTAAACAATATCACACAATATAACACAGGCTTGTTAAAAGTGACAATTGTATCTCAGACTGCTTCTGGGATCAGAAGATAGTGCAGTAATCATTGTTTGACATCTTTTCACTTAGCACTTGCCTGACCCACAAAGCCAGGATGGCTGCCATTCACCCGACTGGAACAAAATACGAAAAAGAAAGATGACTTCAGCGGAAGTGTTTTGAAGGTACAATAAACTTTGTCACCATCTAAAATAGACATTCAACTCAGAACCAAAGATTTTCAGTGCATACCAGTGCACTTTGCCTTTTAACTCTTTTGCCTCATCCATCTCTCGTCCAGCTCATGGGAATTTACTTTTAATCCTGTTATTTTCTAAAATACTGCTTCCAACCAGAAGCCATCCATTTATATAAGTTTTAACTGTCACTTTCATCTACCCACATAATCAAAATCTATGTATTGAGAATCTAATATCTTCTAGGCACCATGTTGGAGTTAGATTGCAGATACAAAGTACTGAAGATTGTGGATAGGAAATACTAAAGTTGTTTAAACCCAAGAGTCTTCTCTATGCAGGACACTCCTAACTGGGATGGGAGAGAAAGAGATGGTTGTTTCCTGACCCTGCTTCTACTTCCCTTTACAATGAAATACATCAGAGAAACACTTGATCTAACTTAAGAAAAGTAGTATCATATTTATGAGTTTGGGAGGAAAAAAAAGCCATTGCCTGCCTTTTCTCCTTGGGAGCCAGCATAACTACTCCATGCCCTGTTTTATAGGCCACACCTCTGAGGGAAGAGGCTTAATGACAGGGTGTCTGTGATAGAATAAGCAAATCTTTCTAACCCTGGAGTTCAGTACTAGAAAGCCTCCTTGCCCAGAGTTATGAGTTACATTCTCTTATGTCAGCTGTTATCAGCTGTAAGTGTGATACATTGTTTTCCTACCTGCCTTTCAGTTTTGATATATGTAATAACTGATTTTTAGTTAAATTGGGGAAGACAGTGTACTTAAAGCCTGCTTAAGAGTGTTAACAATGTATATTTCAAATTCTGTGCTCTCACCTGAGCCCTCGCCCTGTGATCTAGTGATCAAGAAACGCATCCAGACCAAATTTTTACCGTCTCAAACTCATCACTTCAGAAATAAGAATATGACCCAATGCATAATTATAGCACAAGGAAAATTGGAAGTTTATTTGCAAATATTCCCTTTTCAGCTACATACTTCCTTATTCAGCCCCTTCCAGCTGGAAACCCCTCAATGACAGCTTTAACTGCATCCTCCATGGTAAGCCAGGCACAAACTCCATTGTTTTGTCTCCAAATTTTTCATCTACCTGATCTTTTATTTTTTATCCCAAATTAGACTTCTTTAAGACTTTTTTCTTTGCAAAAACTCATCAACTAGATTTTTCAATTTTCAGAGTTTCTTTATAAGCCCTCTGACATAGCTAAGATGCTAACTTTCCACTCTGAGCTCGTCATCTCCTTCAGAAATGTCTACAGTCGTATCTATCTCAGATCAAAGTTCCTTTACCCAATATGATGCCTCTCTCATGAGTAGACCAACTTCTCTATGTGTGTTGCATACTGAATTAGTTTATCAACGAAAAACATACTCAGATGAGAAGCATGCATGACACCATCATTCAAAATCGGATTCTGTTCATCTAATTCTTCCAGATATTTAAGATTAATGGAAAGACCAACATCCCCTATATTTTAATGGATTTGAAACTATGACTCAATGACACAATTAATTACACATTGTATTGATGTTCCTGTGGTTTATCATAGGTTCATCATGATAAACAGAAGCACCATGAGTTCTTATGGATGGAGAACTGTGATACATTTCTTGTATCATGAGATCCATTATTAATCATATAGCAGATAATAAGCACTTTAATGGCTAAGCAACTTATAAATAAAATAAAGTAATTGTCTTCTTCCAGGAGCTTCAATTCAATTTAATACAAAAGTCTGAAATTTAGAGTGATTTGATCATCAGAATTCTATTCTGGTCTCTTTGACTTTCTCTGTTGCTCCAGGAAAGTCATTTTAGTGATTTGGGATTAATTTTCTTCATCCAAAAGTGGAAATTAGCCTCTATAAGTGGATAGCTGCCATCTGTTTTATTCTCTGAAAGTGGGAGGAGCATCCTAGTCAACTTCAAGCACAGGCTTAATACAAAGTTTAATAAAAATGATAAATGACATCAATTATGAATTTGAACCAGTGTTCAATTCCTTTTGCCCTTTCTTCTTTTGATTCAGTAGTCTCTCACTGAAACCTGAAAACTTTTAATTTGAGAAAGTATTTTACTAATAATCATAGATTTTATTCATTAAGCTTTTCTTACCATTTGGTACACTTGGATGATATCAGATTACTCTTTTAAAGAAACTGATGTATCACTCCAAATTCAGAGAAAAATATCTGACAATAGGACCTCAGGTTTAGGAAATTTGAGTGCAAAAGTATTATATGCGAGAACCCTCTTTTCTGTGGAATACCTCTCATGTATCCTCAAATAATATCTTCTTTATTTCTCTAATCCTTAGGCAAAATTCTTAAATTCATCTTACTAGAAGAGCTAATTGCCTTTCACTGCGAATTATGGAGTGGAAAAATGAAAAGATCTTTTTTCATATTTCTAAGAAAGCAGGAAAACCTTGAAATAATTTTATTGTAGTGAAAATGTTCATAATGGAGTACTAGAATCTAATGAATAATATCTTCTTGTGATGACATGTTGTGTGAGGTAGGTTTGTTTAATATTTTGGGTTGGGCCCAAAAAAAGAAATTGTGAAAGTTAAGATTAAACGATTAGGTACAAGAAGAATAATTCTGAAAAAAATCACAAACCATCCTGGAGATGATGGTTGGTGTCTGCTCCATAGACAAAATATAATCTAATTTGCAAGGAAGAATAGAAACATACTAGCAACAGACAACTGCAAAATTCTTGGAAGCAAGATTTCCCACATTTTTGATTCTATGATTCTTCCAATTACTTTCTTTTCAAGATAAATATCTTAAAGCCTGTTGCAGTTTACAAACAATTTTGGGAGTGTGAACTAATTAGGTAAAATATAAGAATAATTTTTAAAAACAAATGGCTTTACTACTTGAAAAATTCTATTAGGGATGTCAGGAGAGGGAACAATTTGAAATTTTACTGAAGTTCAGTGTTAGACTATGTGTGGGAATCATTTGTCTGCACCATCTCTGTTATACTGAGTATGGACCAAAGTCTAGAAAGTTCCCACTGAACTCCTCACCTCTGCTCCTCTTGAGAGATGTGATCCTGCATTGTCCCAGTGCTTCGGCCGCACTGCCCCCTCGCTTATTTTTGTAGATAAACCTTGCTTTTTCTGGCATAGGGCCTTTCATTCTCCTTCTAACATTCACTATGCTGCCTCTTTTCACCTGGGTAATTGCATCTATTCTTTAATATCAACTCAGATTATATCCTTAGAAAAATCCTTCCCCATAACCCAGGTCAAATAACATCCATTTGGTGACACGGTTATTTTAAGACACCTAAGAATTACCCTAATTTGCAAAACACATTTGAGTGATTTAGCAAAGTAAATCAAAGTAAATTTGGTAAATTCATGAAATAGACTATACGTAAATTATTAGCCACATATCCATAGCACTCACTGCATTAAATAACACAGTGGAGGTACTTAGTATGAAAACAGTATGACAATGATGGAATAAGAAGTAAACATAGCTGAGTTTAAGGCAGACTTCAGAACATGAAATAAATTTTCTATAGGCTTTAGATTTTTAAGAAATGGAATATGTGATAATAATGACATTTCATATAGTTACAGCGCAAATTAGTATGGCAAAAGTAAAATTAATATCTTTAATTTTTAAGAGCAAATTTCAGTGAGAGGAAAATAACTGACTTTCCACATATTTCTTAGGTTTATATGCAATTATATTAAGCTATTTTATTATAGCTAGAGGGGATTTCAATCTTTGTGAAGTTTAGCCTGCATTAACAAATTTTGTTTCATGCCTTTCAAGAGGTTACTAAACCTTAGAAGCTAACATTTTAAAGGACAGTGAGTCTTAATTATCTTTTATTTCTGAATTCTTTCAAAACATCAAACATTTCTTAGATCATAGTTTCAGCCAAAGCCCACCAGTGACCAGATGTTCTTAAGCTTAACACCATAAAAACAATAATAGGACTGTGAAGGCCTGCCCCTCAAGGTCAGATCTTTAGAGGGTCTGCAAATATAATTTTTAGAACATATGGAGGCAAAATCAAAAGCTCGCTTACCCACCTCACCCCTGGCTGACCCACCGCATCACAGTATACCTTATCATTTCAAAACTCAACCACTTCTTGAAACGTGCATGTGTAAACATCATAATGTCTCAGTAAAAAACTGAAATGTAAATAAGATCCAAAACATACAATAGATAATGTGAAAGTGAAAGAGGAATAAACTGCTCAAAGGGAAATAATAATTGGGATGGAGAAAAGGAGAAAAGACAGAAGGGAAAAGATTACATATGTATATATGCACAAGATAGATAATACTATTAGTTTATCCAAAAGAATGGTTTGTACTTTCATTGTTTGGTCATTGTTTCATGCCTATGTCTGTTAATCTAAGCAACTACATTGAAGATAACAATATGCAATATATTAACCATTGTTAATCTCCTATTGTTTTGAAATTCTGTATTGTTTTTATTCTATGTTCATTTCAAAATTTAAAAAAAGCTCAAGCACTTTGATATAGGCCAACAAATTCAAGTACAAAGTTTTTCTGTATATTCTGGTGACAACAATTTTTGTGAATTGGAACCAGCATGTTTAAAAGCCCAATGACAGACAGTTCCAAAAGAAATCACTAGATATTTTTATGAAACACATATTCAGTCATATTCATTAATTTTAAAATAAGTATAGCTATATAGCACATCATCTGTATTTCTTTTTAAAACTGTCCCAGGTTTACATGTGCCAGAAGTTATTAGTTTCCTTTGTCATTACTTATCCAAAACATACACAAGAAAAAAATTTCAACTTAATCTCCCATTTCTGTTTCAAGACGTGAGATTTATTCACCAAAAAGTTAGGCTTTCTTTTGCTCTAAATTTCAGATTATAAAGTTTTTCAGGACATTAATATAGAGCCTTAAAAGTGTTATTTACAGAAAAGACCCATAACAAGTTTACTCTTACTGATGGAAGGAAAGACAGAGAGCAAGAGAGTGAGAGAGAGAGAGAGAGAGAGAGAGAGAGAGAGAGACAGAGAGACAGAGAGACAGAGAGAGAGAGAGAGAGAGAGAGAGAGAGAACTTTCCAATCAGCTCACTTCTGTTCTGAAGAGGTATCACAGAAGTTTTCTTTCCATGGAGTCTAAAGGGTAACGTGATCTAGAAGGCCCCTGAAA
This sequence comes from Cavia porcellus, assembly GCF_034190915.1. Taxonomy (NCBI): domain Eukaryota; kingdom Metazoa; phylum Chordata; class Mammalia; order Rodentia; family Caviidae; genus Cavia; species Cavia porcellus. Next base: position 33,468,830 of record NW_026947497.1, read on the forward strand.
CTCTTCTGTGCTCAAAGGTGGAACTTTTGGAAGGTGATTGGTTCATGGAAGTGTTATGCTGTTCAGTGGATTCATCTACTAATGCATCTAGTAGCCACATGTGCTAGTACTAGATGGGTCACTGTGCAATGGTGAACAGTAATACCAAATGCTGTCTAGGATTTGGAGGCAGATTTATTTACGTTGCCAGGCACAGACTGAGATCATTCCTAAAATATCAGACCTGATCTCTGGTGGTCTAGAGCTTATATGGGATAAGCGAGCAGGAAGTACAGAAGCAAAATGGCTTGTCAATTGGGGATTGCTTCTTACAATATGCATCACATGACCAGCCATTTCTAAGAAACAAAAATAGCAGCAACTGGAACAGGAACTGTTACCTGGGCAACTAACAGACTCAGGTATGCTGGGGGGGGGAGGGCATCTTCTCCTGCAACTGAGGACATGACTTTCCTCCCAACACCTCCCTTCACTCCTTTCTTCCTGGTCACCATCGCATGAGTGGCTTTCCTCCACCAAGCTATTTTCACCACATCCTTACTACTTTGGAGCCTGCTGATTATGAACTGAATCCTTTGAAACTATGAATCAAAATAAACCTGTCCTCTTTTAAATTGCAGGTGTCAGGTATTGTGCCCCAGGGATTTGGGAAGTGATTAAGACAGGTTGCTTGAATTTGGAAGTCACAAGAACTGCCTCTACAAAGATCATAAAAAACCTTTCAAATTCATCCATTGAACTTAGGAACGTAATAAACAACGAGTACCCACTGTGCTTCTGTCTGTAGCACTGAGAAAGTCCGCAAAACAAGCAGAGACTTGGGACCACTCAATCAAATATAGCATTGTATGCTGAGGTATACGAGGATGAGCCCTAGATGGAGAAAGAGGTCAGGGATCAGGTCCTGAACCAACCTGGGGAAAGCCAGGAGTACTAAGCTTTGGACTTGGTTGCATGGTACAAGTCTGCCACATCTGGTGTAAGGAGATGGGAGTGAAAAAGGAAATACAGCTCTGATAAGAATCTGGAATGCAAAAGAAGTAATAATAATGGCATCTGCACTGAACTATTGAAAAGACATTTAATATGGTTACAGAGAGAAAAGGGGCACTTCTACTAAAAAGGAATTAGGGTTTCATCTAGAAATAAAAAAAGGATTAAGTAAGTATGAAACTGCTGAATTTTGTGCTAACTTCGTTTGTGTCAGGATGATCATTTTAAGGGAGCATGCAAAGGTTGAATTACAGGAGACAAGATTCCTATTAAAGGTAAAAAATGGAAAGATTCTGTAAAATAGCGCAGGTGAAAAGAGAAATGAACTTAGATATCTCAGGCCAGAGGATGGATGAATGCGGGCTGTAAGGAAGAGGAGTGAACACAGGACACTGAATTTGCTAACTCTTCCCTTTTCAGTGCACAAAACTGGACTATGAGGGATGCATCAGCAAATTTACAGAATCTGTGATAGATAAACCCAACCGTTCAAACCAAGACCTTCAATTTAAGGGAATATGCAGTTTTAAAAAGACAATAAAGCACTACATTTGTTCTGTAAACTATCAAATGTTTATTTAAATGTCAATGAAATATTTTCAAGTAAAAATATGTACAAAAACCGATATACAAAGTAGAGGCACCTAGAAGCATGAACAGGTATTCATATACATAAGTACAACTACAATTAAATTCAACGCAGATTGGAGTGAAATCATATTGCACCAAAATTCATTCCATACCAAAGCGCGTGCGTTGCGTTCCCATCAGACAAAAGCTCACTTGTTTCATAGCGTCTTACCACTTACACAAATAGCCCATAAACACCATCTGGCAGAGTGACTGCTGCACCAGGGCTCTCCCCAGAGGGAATGCGTTTCGCTGTAGAAAGATCTATTTTATTTCACAGAGCACATATTGGTACAGACCTCAGTGCCAAAGAACCCTAAAAAAACAACACAATCCACCAAGGAAATTCTCCTTGCACCACTTAAGTCCTCATAGTTTAATACCTCTGTATTCCTAAGGCAGTTGGAATATAGATGCAGAAAAGCAATTTTGCTCTTTAAGCATATCTTGGTCAATATAAGACACTGAATTACATTTGTACAAAGTGCAGACCATCGTCTTTACCGTGTTTCATTATCACAGTGTCAGAATGAAGAAATAACAGCCAGGATGAGGCCCACGCAAGGTACTGAGTGTTATTTTTTTCTCTGCTGGGTCTTTCTAGTCCTGCATTTTAGATCTCTAGGCCAAACCCATCATGCTGTCACAGTTTGGGGAATGGCACAAGGTCATGACAAACACAGTGCAGATCAAACGTCAGGGCTTAGCTGTTCTGTCAATTATAATTGAAACACAGATCAAAGGGAAGACTTCCAACATAAATAAACCTTAAGAGTAAGCAATCACTTTCTCATTGAGTTAAATTGATTCCATTGATGCAAATTATTGCCAAAGACAAAAAAAGGTATTTAAATATATTTATACATAGTACCTAACAATGTTAATATGAACATATACAACATGTTTCTATCCCTTTACAAGTAAAAAAAGGCCATTAACTGGGTCAAATTTTAGATAAATACAACCCATGTTTTATAAAGTAAATCCAGATACACTCACAATAAAAATACATAAAAGATTCATCATGAGATGAACTATGAACTAATAACTAAAAATCATCTACCAGTGCATTACTACCATGTAATCCATTCTGTGATAAGCGAGCACCAGGCTCTATGAAATTTAGACTTAAATCCTTGTCAGAAAGGTAAGACAGATGAAGATCACCACACATCAGTACAAGAGGTCATTTGTCTTGACTCTTCTGGCACATGCTTACTATAAAACCATAGGTAGTCAACACTTAGCATCTGTAAAATACAGCTACACATTTATTCACTGGTTTGGCATAGGAAAAAAAAAACATCTGATCCTTATATTTGCAAAGTTTCTAATGTTGAGAAGTATTGTATTCTGAAAACATTACTAGTGAACTGCAGTCCATCTGTAGAGAGGGAGAAATTCGGGGCCAATGTCTGTGCCCTAAATAAGCAAAATTTTAAAGCAAAGTATATCTTACTATTGCCATGGATTCTAGAATCTTTTAAATAGTGAACATGGATAACATAAAAAAAAAAACCCCACCAGGGTACAGTGCTGCACACATGTGACCCCAGTCACTTAGGGAAGAGGCTGACACAGAGTATCACACATTCAAGCTCAATGTATGCCACTTAACAATACTATCTAGAAAATAAAAATTAACAGAGGGTCTGGGGACATTGCTCAATATTCCTTGAACTTAATACTCCAACCAAAAGAAGAAAGAGGAGGAGGAGGGAAAAAAACAAGTTTTCAATAGGTTTTAAAATTTTAGTTCTAGATTTATGGCAGCAGTAGTAAGATTCACAAGGAAAACTATTAAATAAATTTTTTTCAATGAAAGGATCAGATTACTTAGAATTGTTAGAGGGTTCTGTAAAACCATGGGTGTGTGTGTGTGTGTGGTTGTTGTTCCTGTGTTTGCATTGTTTGCTTTCAAGTACTTTTTTATAAACACATAATCATTTGAAACAAGTTTAATTTCTCTGAAGTATTTTGCTACATTAATATATTTTCACATTGTATTAGTGAGTAAGTAGAATTTACAGTAAGGGAGAAATTCTAGGAAAAAAATTAATTTAGAAATCCTTTGAAATAAGACAGTTCAAGCCACAGGCCAGGAAAGAACATTGCATTGTATTTCAGTGTGCTATGTAGGTATTTCCTAGCATGCTTCTAATAAGGTTCATTAGTAGCAGTATGTGAGGTCTAACTTCACAATCACATTAAAGTCTGACCACTCACTTCCCAATTATATAGCTGTAACATCCAAAGACCTAACACATTTTCACACAAGACTCTGTGTAAAATACCCTGTCACAAAAAATATTCAAAATATAGCAACCACTGCAAAAGAAATAATTACACTATTCTCTTATCTCTTCCCCTCTGTCTTTCATCACGGTCTTTTAGAAGTTTCAACAAGAGGTAAAAAGGACTTAACAAGGAAGTCTTCTAACCAATAAAGTAGGTAGTGTAGATATTGAGAGCAGAAAAAAAAAGTTCACTTTCAAATTCCTGCAGCAGATCATAATCCCAGCACTCAGTAGGCTGATGCAGGAGGATTTTTGAGAGTTCAAGCCCAGTCTGAGCTACAAAGTGAGTTTAAGGCCAGTCTGAAATTCATAGGGAGACTTTGTCTCAAAAAGACAAATAACAAACAAACAAACAAAAAAATCAAATCTCTGCATCTGTTTGCATGTTTCTCAGATGCCTCATGCACCCTAATTTCTTGAGAGAATCTTCATCTATAAAATCGCAAAGGACATTATTGATACAATAAGTGTACCCTGAAATGAGCAAACATATGCACATAGAGAAACTTGGTATTTGGAGTCTGTAACAATACTCTGTGTGTTTTAACCAAATGGTAACAAAGAAGAGTGTAGAAAAATCTCTCAAGAAAGTAAACCTGTGTGGTAGATTCCAACTAAGAAAATCTAGATAACTGAATTTATACAAATTAAAACTCATTTCCTAACTTAAGGGTATAACACAAAAAAATGAAATAAAGGGCATCATTAATTTATACAAATAAACCAAAACTAGTTCAAAAATACCAAGTTAATATTGGTATAAGATTATAAGGAAGATATCTCACAACATAAGGAAAATTGGCATTTTCTGTTAAGACCATGATTCGTGATTTTTTAATTTGTATGTATGGTAAAAATACATATAACATTTAGTTTTAGATGTAAACTAACTTGAAAATGCAATAAAAGAAGGAAAGGATAACTTTCAAAAATTTATGGTTAAATTGTTTTTAAGTACAGTTCTAACAAACTGTGGCCTAGAAACAGGTGGCATTTTTAGATAGTTACATATATTGAGATAAATTTTAAAATACTGTTTTGGGGGAAATTAAACTAAAGTACACATATAGGTAATCCTTTATCTACGTTTAAGTAATGTAAACAGAAGCTACAAAAACTGACCCTTTCTCTATTTTAATTTACATCCACTATGAGCTTCTTCCTAGTTCCACAATACCGTGATTTAATTGCTGATTTCAAATGGTTTGGAAAATAAGAAGTAACTGGAAACAATATCAGCACCAATATACTGCTTATTATGTAGAGTAAAATGAAGCACTATTATATTCAAGTAAAATCATCTGTATTAAAATTCCAACTATTTTTTCTAAACTAAGAAAAAGAGCTACAATTTAAATTCCATTCATTGTGTTTCTTTTCTTCAAAAATCAACTATTTTCTTATCACATATGACACTACCAATTAATAATTAGATATAAATACATCAGTTAATGGATAAGGTTAATACCTAAAATATATATTAAATATTCCATCAAGGAAATTATTTTACTATACAATGACAGATGTGGATTTCATGGGGCCAGAAATATATAATTTTACTTTAAGAAAATGAATATAAAATTCTTAATCCAAAGTTAGGTACAGAATATTGGAAGGAACTTAAGTAAGAGGCACTGAAACACATTTAATTAGCTTCTTAGGATATCTGCTTATACATTGCAGACAAATCCAGTTATCTAATCTATAACACCAAAATACACACTTCATCACATACTGCCTTTCATTTTCTGTTATTTCGGCCTTCAGTTTTCTATCCTTTTATGACATGCCTGAATTATAAGTGATCAATATTAACAAAGGTCAGAGTTGCTCCCTTTCTTAGCATCACATTCATCTGCAACCTGAGATAGAATAATGAGTTTCTTGAAGGTTGATCACAGTTCACAGGGAATTCTGTTATGTGATTATACTCATGGCGACCATCTGTTGATATATCAAATATCAACTGACGTAACAGTTTCGATAGGCACATAAGACAATCTGGAAATCAGTTTTGACATCCACAGTGTTAGTGAAAACACCATTCATTACTAGTATAACCTAATAAAGTGTTCTAATTTTGTACTACCAGAGCGGGCGAGTATTAGGAAAGGTGCATGCTTCTTTATGTTTGGAACAACCGTCTCCCATCTTTCTAAGACAAATCTTTACGTTCCCATACAGAGAAAAGAATAGGCTGACTTCCAGCTAACAAATTCACCATTTATAAGTGTTTAATTTTTTTCCACCTAAGGATAACGAAACTACTTGTGATTAAGGAGAATCATTCTTTACGTAAAAAAAGTTGTACTTCAATTTAGAAGTCTTTACTTGATCTTTTGAAATCATAATCAAATGCTTTGACTCCCTGCACTAAAAAAGAATTTTTGAAGCTAGTACACTAGTTATAATGCGTGGCATTTATACTTTTAGTGTTATAATAAATCCATAATGTTTATGTAAACATTTGTCTATGTACTCCAGATCAAATATAATACATGTAACAGTAAATACATGTGAGTCTATGCATATATATCAGTCTAAAAAAAGGACTTTCCTCTGTAGGAAAAAATGCAAACATAAAGTTTTTGAGCTGGAATCTTCTTTATATGCTACCATTTTAATAAGAATTATGAATATTAATTCACTAATTAAAGCCTGTGCTTTTTCATGATGTGGCCTAAAAATAAACTGAAACACAAATTAATCATCATCACTTTTTAAAAAGTCTACTGGCACCGAGTGTTTAGATCTTATGGACCTAGAGATTGTAAAAATAGATGTGTAAAGGAATTTTACTTCTAGAAAGAGACAGTGGTAAGAGATGTGACAAATCAAAAATTGACAAAATAAATCAGAAAAAGGTTCTACAGAACAAAATTTGAATACTTTATGCCATGAATAAACAGAAGGCATTATAATGAATTTACTTAAGAGACTTAAGCAGTTAAGTTGGGCAAAAAATCAATCTTGCATGCATATTAAATGTTATTAGTGAACTGGAATTGCTCCAAATTATAAATCATTTCTACTTCATCAATTGTCTATGAGTTCCATGCCTGTTTTAATGTTTTAATCAGTGTAATTCTTTGAACATTTCTTATTTTACAATGGGAAAAACCTAAAGAATGAAACGTTCTAGATTCTGACCATTTTATCTTAGAGATATTCAAATAATAATTGAAATTTCCCATCACTCTATTACTCTTACTTCAAAATTCTGCAATAGTTCCAAATTCCAGCATAATTAATAACACTTGTCAAAACATACACTCGTGCAGTTTCTCTTTCTCTCAATAAACTTGTGATCAGTTTTTGGTTTTTTTTTTTTTTTTTTTTTTTTTTTGCAAGTAGACAAAGAGAAATCACTGACAAAGGCTGGATTTACAAGTTGAAATTTTTAGAAACATGTTTTAAATCTTATTTAGCAGTATCATTTCTTCCTCAATTTCTACATAAATATATGTCCTTTCCTAGTCATTCTGGACTGTTTTATTTGTATAGATATTTTAACAGAATATAAAATATATAAAGAAATTCATAAATTGTCAAAATTTATCATCATACAAAAATACCATAGAATTTTTTAAATGTTCAGAATTATTACCATTTCATATCGACATACAAAAATGGGCTGGATATTCTGAGTATTTTCTTTATTGATGATGTTTTTCACCTCAGTAGTGGAATGTGAAGTTTTAAATGGGTAAATTGGGGCTGGGGATTTAGATCAGTGGCACAAGTGCCTGTGGGGCAAGTGTAAGGTCAGGAGTTCAATCCTTGGTACCAAAAAAATTTACATGGGTAATTATAGACATATTTCTCAAGGGGTAAGTTTTAGTGAAAGAGATGATGATTCTTAATTTGAATACCAAGGCAGACATAACTACTTCATAAAGTGACCTGGCATGAAACAGCATGGCACATTAACACTGGAATATCTAATAATAACTGAGAAAATCTCTAACATAAACTATGGCAGACTTTAATAAGATAATTCCTGGATTTACTTCATAAAGAATGGAAGTAGTGGAGAATAGAAGTTCTCCTCTTATGTATTCAACAGAATTATGTATCGGCTTTACTTTTGTTCAAATGCTCTTTGTATAATGCAGTAAACAATGATATTCAAGGGGAAGCAATGCAATACCAAAAATATCAATATAAAACTTCTTTCCTCTTTGTCATAATAATGACACATTATTTTTTCAGAAGAATAAAAACTACTTTTCACAGTTTAATCATCTACAGTATCTAAAACATGTTCACAAAACCCATATATACAGAAAACATGTTTACTCTATGATTTGAAGGTTCTTTGTCATAAGATATATCATAGAGAATGACTACCCGACTAGTGGTCTATCTCCACAGTCATTTCCCTTACCCTCAACAGTTAGGTATTAGAAACCTAAGACAATGTAAATTTATGGTTCAATCTGCGCATCAGCTTTCTACAAAGACATAGTATTATCACTGTTCCTCAGATATTAGTGTGACTACACTAGAAGATGTGAACAGAAATGCATGATTCATTTAGTCCATCACCAAAGTTGCAATTCTCTGGATTTGAAGAAAATGGAGTAAAAATCCATACTATATTTCTGTGTTTCAGCAGATTGTCAAAACAATGCATTAACTTATAATTTCTGACAATCTTCTTCTGGTACAACTTCCAGTATTATCTGTAATGTTCTGGTTATCATGTCTGCAAAGAAATTCAGAAACAAAATTAAAAATGCATAGAAATCAGAAATGCACAAATCACTAAAATTTGAATTATTTCAGTCTGAGTACTAAAAATACACAACCACTCTTTTATGCATCGCTTTCAAGAATTAGTTACTTCCTTAGAACCCTATCATGTTGAACTAACTTACTAGTCACTTTTACAACTTCACAATGGTCTTCTCTCAGCAAGAATGCATTAATATTTTACATTCAAAGGAAGAGTTTTAGCCATGAACCAGGAGACTGAAAATACTGTGAGATAATCTGACAAAGATATAAATAAATGTTCAAAAATATGCTTTATATTCAATTGAAAATTGGATTGGTCTTTTTGCACCTGTGAGACCACAATCAATTATTCAGAAGAATCCAATATATTTTCCAGTCTCTAATGTGAAATGTATATTGAGCAAATCATCTCATCTGCCAGAACCTAATTTGTCTCAGAGGTAGAATGTGATACTAGAACTAAATTACTGGTTCTTAGGGTGCGCGTCTACATGAACCAACCACATGAAGCAGCAGCATCAGAGAAAAGTGAGTTCAGTTCTAGACTTACTGAGAGTTGGACCCGCAACCAGTGATTTTGATACAAGCTAAAATGTAAGAACTTCATCTTAATAGTCTTAAAAACTTGTGACTCCAATTTGAAGAGACTTTGAGTTTGTTTTCCTCTTTGTCTTAAACCCGCATAGAACCTGTTCATATTTCACATAAGCCAGGAGCAGTCTAGAGTCCATTCTTCTGATGAATCTTTTATCTGGATATACTGTCTTTCTTCTCATCTAAGCCTTGTTACTTATAATAACTTCTTGAAACCACTACTTAATGATATTAAGAAAGATACTTCTTTCCTTTGCTTTCAAATTTTGTTCCCCAAAATTGTTTTCTTCAGTGTACTACTCCTTAGTCCACATTAGTTATACATGGTCTAGTACAATGCTGGAAAGTGATAAACTCTCTGAAAATGTTTCTTAAGTAACTGCATTTTGTTACAGCCCACTCTACATGGAGAGCATAATACAGTACTCAAGAGCTGTTCACCAAAAAGCATATTCACAGAAAAGGGAAATGGTAAATTTATCCTACAAAAATAGACTTTAGTGAGAAAAGTAAGTTTATCGATAGTAACAGAGATGTGGCTTTTGTAAGCAGATAAGGGACTGAGGCTCTCTGATAGCAGGTTTTTAAGAAAGTAAGATGTCTTAGGCATTTACAATGGGCAAAAAGCAGGGACATTAAGGAAACATCCTCTGAGCCAGCTCCTCCTCCTTGGAGAAGTCCTGCCCTTGGCTCCTGAGTTAATCCCTGCACAGCTGCCTTTCTTCCTCAACTTCCATTCCTCTATACCCAACGTCAAATCTTTTCCAAAAGAGGTAGCCTATATTCTAGGACTCCCAGCCCTTTGCTTTGCAGACATCTTGCTTCCTACATCTGAACACTGCATCTGTCCCAGACAAACAGGGAGCAACTTGGACCCAACCTCTCTAACAATGGATATCATTCTGTTTCTTTCAAAACATAATTTGGATTCTTCGTTCAGCACAGCAGCACAGAGAAGGCCAAAGAATCTTTTCTCTTCTGCCTGTCCTCCATGTTCAATCAGTTCTGTTCATTCATCCTGCCTCTTTTCACGCTGTCTCTTGGGATCTCAAAAGTTGAATAATTATCATCATAATGGAGCACGATGCAGAGTGATTGATTTTAGCCTGGACAATTTTTCTTCCTTGATTTTCTTGTAACGGTGGGGTCAGACAGGGATGCTCAACAGAGCCAGCTAAGCCTCTGGGAAGCTTCCTGCTTGCCCAGCAAAGCTGCAGCATATGTGGCACTCCAGGGTCATGTTCACATGCATGCTCACGACAAGGATTGTGGGTCTGGAACAATCAATCCCATGTTACCACTTCTGTAAGGAGAGCCAAGGAGTCTACATTTGGAGCTTTCGGTAACTGCAATTTGCAGGGCCCAATAGCATTTGTAATATTTTTAGCTGTACCGTTCATGTTCAGTTGTTTTCCTTGAAATAATTTGAAACACAACCAACTTGCAAAAATTTGATTTACTGAACCACACCTGGTACCAGGATGGGAGCTACAGCCAAAATCAAGTCTTTGAATTAGCACAAGGCCAACATGTCCAGGAAGTTAGTTAAGAATAATAGTGTTTTTAAAAAAAAAAGAGTAACAGTGTTTTTAAAGCCTTCTAAATCTTTTTTCACTACAATGAGGATCATTTGGGCCCCTGAGAATGTAGGCAAACTTAGTGAACTTAAAAAGTTACACTTCAGACTGTGGGAAGTCTGCAAATACTTTAACAAGCTTCCAACCATATGTCAGAAAGGAAGCTGACTTGACACAATGTGGGCAGTTAATGTTTTGAGAACCCTAGAGTTGCAAAGCCTTTGTCCACGAATATGTTCCTTTGTTGGCATTGTTCGGAATGATTTTTTATTACAAATAACTTTGTACAAAGCAGGCTGTCCTCCCTATCTAGACTAGAATGGCCACACTTTCAGTGGTGATGATATGGCTTAGCTGATAAATAGAAGCAGCCATTCGAAACCATGATGCAGTCCCTGGCCAGGTCCTGCAATCTCTGTGTATCCATGTATGTCAGTAAGGTATCTGCCCCTTTTTCTTTGCGTGAGAAGCTTGTGTGTCTATAATTAAGTGAATAACATCAACGGCCAACCAGAAGAATTAACCACTCTGCTCCAGATGGTAGGAAAAAAGCTTTTTATTTATCTGACTATCCCCTTAAGAGTGCATTTTCTTCCCACCCTGGAAATGCTCTCACACAAAAAGTGGTTCAATACTGGCATCCTGTGGCCAAATAGATTCATCCGATCTCTGAAATCTCAGCTGCTCAGGTTCTGAATATCCCTGGCTTTCTGTACCTAGCAGCCTTTCACTCTTTCCTGAATGTCGTTTGGTTGCCTAGCATTCTTCATGGAAATAGCCAGGTAAGATGTATTTTGATGAACTCTCATTCTCCTTTCAGGCTGATTGACTCACATATATTAGAGCAAAGCACAAATGATGGCATAAAAGCTAAAGAATTTTGCCAAACAAAACAATGTAATATTAAATCACTGAACACAATGCTCCAAGCATAGGCTCTCTGGATCTCTAAGTTCACTGCCGTTTCTCTCTAACAAAATGTACATCTTTGGGAAAGGATCTGGTAGCAGTTTAGGACTTCATTGTTTTGTGTCTGTGTGTTTTGTTTTGGCCAAAGGCTAAGAAAATATTTGCTATTGCAAGCAATAAATATTATGAATTTCCTTTATTTTACTACAAGAATGCTGCCTAAGAGGGAAATCAAACAAAATTACAGAGGATTGTTGCTTTCTGCTACTCTCTTTCAAGGCAGCTATAAAGATAAAGAGTTACAATAATCACAGTTTAAAGGCAGGATGGCCATGCTCCCTAGTAAGACTTAATGGCATTTTTAAGCATCAAATAGCCATTCTGGGACTACTCCATGGCTGCAAGTTTCACCAATGGCTACCACTAAAATAAAAGCAATCTCCCAAATTACATGAGCATAGATAGACAACAAAGAATCAGCAAAGAATGATCAATTGTGAAGACTGTATGTTGGTATATAAATGACAAAGAGTTGGCATGGAATACACACATGTCAACAGAGGAAAGAACTCAGGAGTTGGCTGACTGCAAACAAGGACACAATGCCTACAGAGTAGGACTGGGTAAGAAATTTGCTCTTTCATATGCTTCTCCAGCTTCTCCTTCAGTTTAAGGGGTGGAGCTCTTTCTTTCTACGTGTTATTTTTCCACAGTGCTGAGAAGTGATCACTGTCTTACACATGGATCTCACAGTGGTAAGCACCATCCTGTCTTAATCATTATTGAATAATAAGTTATGCAATCTTAATGATAAATGGTCCCCATGATTTTCCCCACCTCACTGCAAAATAGGCTGAATATTGAGTATCTTCAACAGAGAAATCTGACCTAAAACTATTCAAAAAACTAATACAATTTAACAAGAAACAGAAATTAAACATTTAAATCAATCAGTGCGCTTGTGTTCGCCTTGAAAAACACCTAACTTGCACAGTGATGTTGCTTTGGAGAATAGTGTGGCAAGCTAGATTATAAATCCAGGAAGAAACAGTGGTCTAACGATATTCCAATTAAAAACTAATAAGATGTAGTAGCAAAGCTGTGTTTTAGGTGATTGGCTTCCAGATGAGTTTGAGTAACGTGTTAGAGACTCTAAGTCTACACTTCACAGAGATAAGCACTGATCTGTTTGCTGTCTCTCACTGTTCATGGAAACACCCAGGTTTTCTTGTTTGTTTTTCTTTAAGCACTTCTATTATTTATTAACAATTGTGTCAGAAATCTCCCTGGATTTTAGCTGGGATTTTAAAAATTAATGATGATAAACTAAGTACATTAAAACAAAGAACTACAAAACCAAAAGGAGGCCGTTTTCCAAGTTCACCAAATTTAGGAGCCAGGCCACAGGAGAGGGGTTCCCCTCTGTCTACATTTTGTCCTTCCCAACCCCTAATTTTCTCTAACACCAAGCACCTAACTTAGAAAAAGCATGAACTTTGAAGCCCAGCAAGCATGGGTTCAAATCCTAGCAGTTAAAAATGGGTGCAATAAAAAATAAACCCCATCTCCCTGGGCTCTGGCGTCCCCTCTGGACACAAGAGGCTTGTTGAGAACTCAGATGGTGACACAGGGAAAGGCATGAGGATGCTCACCACCCTTCTACCCGGTGATCTATTACATTTCCTGTGCTCACTTTAGCGGGTCTCAAGTCCTACTGGGTTTGCACCTCAGTGTTTGCCCTTTCCCTCAGCACAGCCTGCCGCCATAGCCTGTGTTCAGAGTCTCCACCACATTTCACTGGGAGTGCCCCAGAGACCATCAAATTCAGTTCAGTATCGTCAGCCTCAACCCTCTCTAACCCATGCTCACAGCCCCCAGGTGAAATATCTACCCTGAAATATGAAACTGCTTGAGTTTGGATTCTCTCCTACTTTATATCTGTAGGGCCTGTGTACAGTGACATGCATGCTGCCACGCTATGACTCAAACCTATGAATGGGGTGATTTTCCCTAGCTCAGAGGACTGTCACAGTGACTAAAGGAGGTCACACATGTACAAACACATAGCAGCAGCACTATAAAAGGGAGTGCTTATTCCTTGCTGCTTTTGCTATTATTTTGACCCCATTTCTAACAAGGCAGTGCTTACCACTGTAAAACTGAAGACCTTGTAATCTTCTGTAGAACTCACCAACAAATCTCACATCACTCATCAAGTTATATGTTATGATATAAAAGCACAAAACTCCATTCAATCCAGGAAAATAATTAGGTTACTAAAGGATTCAAAAGAGCAATTGGGTGGCATACAGAATGTCTGATAGAATTCTATCAAAAAAGCTTTTCTTTTAAGAAGTGATTAAAGCAGCCCAAATTAAGCAGATCCTGAAAGGATTCAACGCTGTATCCTCAATGTCCTTTCTGCTTTTTTTTCTCTTAGTCCTAATTAAAATGCAGTGATGTATTCCAGAAAGCAACTGTGCCATTTACATATTTTAACTGTGAGATACGCATGCTACATATGCACACACCAGACGTAGTGGCACACACCTTTAGTCCCAGCACTTGGGAGGCTGAGGCAGGATTGCTGCCAGTTTGAGGTCAGCCTGGGCTACAAAATGAGTTTAAGTTTAGCCTGAACTACACAGCAAGACCCTACCTCAAAAAGTATCTATATCTATATTTCTATAGCTGTATATATCTATATATCAATCTCTATCTTTATCTCTAGATACCTGTATCTTTATCTGTAGAGATAGAGACCAAGACAGATAGAGACGTATCTTTGAGTTTTCCACCACATGGTCTGTCACAAGATTCTGGAAAGTCTTACCTGATGTTCTTCTAAACCAGTTGGGTTTCTTGTCCCAAATAACAAAGAGATAGTATGCAGGGACCCCAGTCAGGGTAATGACAAAGCCAATGCCAGTGCTGAATGGATCAGAATAAAGGGAAAGGGCCACCATGAAGAAGCACGTAAAGGAAAACAGTGCAGGGATGAAGAGCGGCACCTGGAACACAGCACAGAAGACGTTTGCTTCAGACAGAGTTCAGGATTCAGGAGCTGGGCTCAAGATGGCATCCACCATGCAGTGCGCTTCAGTGACGCATACACTTCAGCCCTGTGATGGGCACCAACCCACTTGGCAGCAGAATCTCCCATGTGGGTACACAGAATGTATTCAGCACAGTTATCTTGTTTTAATTTGAAATGTCTTCACATGGAAAGGTGTGTTTCATTAGAGATGATCTAATCGAGTTATTTTACCAGGGAAGTGCCATTATGATTTATTTTTTTGATTTTAAAAGATTGGCTCTTTGATAATTATGATTAGGATCCACTCTTAGGTGGCATCAAGAGCACCAGCAGCTTGTTACATGTCCAAGCCTTTCAGTGCATATTGATTTTCTGTTGAGATCCACAATAAGGACTGACAGGAATAAAACGGGCCAACTCCCATTCAACCACTGATAAAGATGCTGCCAGCATTAGGCAATGAATACATTTAGAAACAAACTCTGACACATGACTGACAACATTATCTGTACCATTTCTTAAAAGCAAATAAATGGTGAGGTCAAATCAATCCATGAGCATTCAAGACTGAAGACAATGGCAAGCACTTTCGAAAGAAAATGCTAATTATAGTAAGTGGATATTCTATTAAGTGGTAAATTCATAGGTCTTCTCTTACCTTGTGTATTTTACATTTCCGTTTCTTTAGGATACATAACGTAGATAAACAGAAGTGTAACAACTCACAACACCTAAGTGTTTAAAATGCCTATTTCATAAAGCAGCATCCTTTTTATTGTTTTAATTAATAAAGCATCTGCCTCACTTTTTCTCAGCACAGCCTATTCATGACTACGGAGCATGAAGAGAAAAGTAACCCATCCTTTGACTAGCTCAGGTCATTGGACCCATTTGTAAAGAAGCAACATAGCAAATATACAAACAAACATACTTCTTTTTGAAAAAGAGGTATACAGAGTTCAGTACGTCACATTAAAAATGCACAAATGATTCTTTTTTCAAGTTAAAATCCTACAAAGTCACTCCACGCAAGAGTTAAACATTTCCTTCCACAGGACACTGCCCCCACCAACCACCCCATCATCCAGTTATGACAGAGGGAGGGCTGGATATTAGGAGAAAGATTTATGTAAACCCATCAAGATTGCTGAGGTTACCTTGAAAGGACGATGCATATCTGGGCGTTTGTATCGAAGATAAATCAGCCCAGCAACTGCCAGCCCAATAAAAAACCACCTGGCAAAACTGAGGAAATTCAACAGACTGTAGAGGTCTCCAGAGAAGAGCATTATCATTGTCAAAGGGTGCTGAGGGAAAAGAGAGAAGAAACAAGTTTGGTGAATTTAAACAGGAACACACAGTAGCAAACAGTCGTATCACTGCACATTATGATTATTATTGTCATCGTCTTCAAATGATTACTTGTACTGATAAACTATTATCATGATCAAAACCCAGATTCACTAGCTTCTTTTCTACACTCTGCTCTTAGAATCCCTTTACACCAGTGTCGTTATCATTACCCTTTATTAGAGTGGAATTTTAAATGGATGTTTTGTTTTTAGTTCCTTTCAAATTCCAGAGAAGAGAATGTGTTTTCAAAGGGCAAAAGGCAAGATATTCAATCATTCAAGATGCAAAGACCCAAAGATTGAGATGATTAGGAAATAACCAATAATAAACATTAAGTGTGAGCCTAATTAGAAAACTCCAAAAAATAAAGCTCTGTGAATGTTTTCCGACTTGGCTTGGCTATCCACACACATGAACACAGCCACTTCTAGGTGAAGCTGCTGGTTCTTGAATGCAAAACGTTGACCTTTTCTTCCTCCACAGTCACTGTCCCCGTGTGCTTGCCATGTGTGACCCTCAAGACCTCGGAAAGGATGAAATGCTGAGAGCAGCAGAGCAAAGCACACAGCTGCACATGCCAAGGACGGCATTTTCAGTACACGCTGAAAATGAAAGCCTTCTTCACGGAATAACACATTCTGTTCCCACAAGTGACGTTAACTTCCAGACTCCTCACAGAGAGTACGCAGTACTTTAAAAAGAAGCTTCAAGGAAACATTGTGAAATAAATTAAATGTACAAGGAGGGGAGGGATAGTCACTGTATTCTGTGATACCTCTGACAGCAGATTCCAGTTGAGAAAAATGTTACGGAATTGTAGGTAAAAATGACCATAACATCCCCCATGGCTACCTGAGGACTTTCACATCTTTTAAAGTCTTTTGTATCCCATATTTCACAAATACTTTTCTCTGCACTGAGAATTCTACAACTTAAATGTAACTGTTGGTGCTTTTCTTTCTTTCCTGTATTAAGCATCACTGTGCTATCTAGGATTTCATCGATTTTCTCATCAGTTCTTTGTGTGCATTTCATTATAGGGGATCCATAAGAAGACGTAGAGGTATTTATTTTTGGACAGTGGATTTTAGCTGTGTCTTCTGTGAGTAGTTAGGACTTTCACGCTCTATCCTTTCCTTTGAGGTTCTCTGTCAATAAAAGGAGCCACACTAATTATTTTCCTCTGCCCTCAGGAATTTCCACAAAGGTAAAAGAGAAGTGATAGAGTTCATGCCCTAAAGCATCAGAAATCCATCAGAAAAGCCAAGGAAAGGGAAGCAATGGAAAATATCCTGCCTGCCAAACTCCACTGAGACACACGGAGAGCCAAGGAGAAAGTAAAGCACCGGCTAAAGTCTGTTTGAATTTCTCTTTGCTACTTTGTTATTTGAGGTTTTATCTAGATAAACTTGTTAATATGCATTACCAAAACAATAACAGCTGGTAGAGGAGTGTGCTTGCGGACATGAATCATGGAGAGGATTTCTGGAAGGTGACCCTCTCGAGACGCAACATAGAATAACCTGATGGGAGAGAAATGTGGGTGGAGTTGACTGTATGATTGATCATTTCACAGGGAAAATCCAGAAATCCCAAGAACACTCACATCTGTCTCAAACCAAATGGTTTGGCATGTCTTAGCTGATTACTTAGGTTTCACTTTTCAGATAAGATAGAGAACATCTATGAACCCTGAATTCAATTTATAAAATCTGCCAACATCTTACGTAATTCTCGGAGGAGAAACGTAGCAGCAGGAGATTCAGCATGGTTCTCCTTACAATGTAAATAGCTGAATGACAATTTAGTTCTAGAGTCCTAGTTGTGCACATTTTGCATGTGTGTCATCAGTACAATCCAACACACACACACACACACACACACACACACACACCTACACAGAGGCAGCATTCCCATCTATCTGATCAGGTTTTAATTTTATCATGTTGAAACTAAAAGGACTTCTGCATCACACAAAAGAAAAGGGATACAGATGGTGATTTCTGGTGTCTCTTACTTTACTTTTTTTTTTTTTTTTTTTCATGGAGCTTTTAGAAAAACAAAAGATTTTATCACCAGAAATAAAACGCTGTTGTTAGGCTCTGTGGACATACTATAAAAAATGCCTTGTGCCTGTCTTCAGCGTGTGCTCTGCACAGACAAGCAGTGCCCTCTAACGGGCAGAGAAAACATGCTGTTGATGCTCACACCGACTATGAATGTGCCTGTCCCTTTAAAGACACCAGGTTTGGAGGCACTGTTGCTTTCACTTTAAAGTTATCCTTATCACATCCAATCTCAAATACAGAAATGCGTTTCTGGAAACACACGAACTCACTCACCTGGAGACAGCGAACACACCACCATTCATGGAGCCAAAGCAGGAGAGGGCAACAAAGATGGGAACTGCTAAGGAGAAATTCCCCAGTAGCCGCTCAGCAAATGTCTAGTGAAAGAATGAATGAAGCAAATTAATACTTTTCCAGAAAGCATAAAATGAAACAATTTAGGTCAACCGTGCTCTGTGACTTTCTATTAGCCCAGTGATATGCGTGTGGTTTATAACCTTTCTGTTTGGTTCGGGTCAGACTCACTCCACAGACAATAATCAGAAGCAGGTACCATGGCATTTCTCGTTGCAAAGCTATGGCCAAAGGTCTAAACAAGCACCTTTCTCCACCTTCATGGGCAATGATCCATTTGCTGAATCTTTATCAACCATAATGTATCATCTTAGACTCTCATAAATGTAAAAAGCTTAATTCAGACATTCTACTTTTGAAGACAGAAATTCTTCTGTCCAATATCCTCCCTTGAGTCTAGAAAGCCATACTTTTATAGTGAAGTGTAGATATACATAGAGAATTACAGACATTTGTTTCTTATACCAATCCCATACTAGGGGATACGTAAAACAATAGATGATTCCATTGCTTTCAAATTTATGCATGAATAGCTCTGCACACAAGCTGAGCCTCTGTGTATGGAGTCACTTTCTCATTCTCCAATAATTTTGTGCTTTCCTATAAAAAGGCTAAGACACCAACACAAATCCAAAAAGTCAGAGAAAATATATAAGACAAACAAAATTCTAAAATCTCCTTTTATACATAACATTGTAAGTTTCCCTAAAGGATTTATTGTCTCAAAACATGTGGGACTCTTTAGTTGTCCTTGATGCAGCTGGTACTATGCAATTAATGGACAACATTATACCCCAAAAATAAGTGCTGCCCTTTGTCTAGAAAGATGAGACAACTGACCTGACATCAGGAAGCTTTGTACATTTGATTTTGTGATAGGATATATGGCAGTGGACAAAGCCTTTTTAATACCGTGAACCCACACATGGGTTCACCCAACATGAGCTAATTTATTCCCTGTGGATGGTGCTATCTGAGGTAATACAGACTATTTTAAAAGGACTTGACATTCAATGATGTGAAGTTAATTTTTCTCCTTTCATTGTTAGGAGGTCAAGAGTACATATTCTCTTACAAGCTAAAATTTTATGCAAAGTAAAAGTATTTGTCACAGAATAGCAATCCTATGACTTGATCTTTGGGGACAAAGACAGCCCTGGTATCAAACTTTGGAAAATGTTGTGAAATTATATGTATCCACTTCTGCAAGAGTTCAAACACACACTAGCATTTTTAATATTCTGAGAAGTACTAACAGCAGCAACATCTACTGAACATTTAATCATCCAAAGTTTCCCAAATTTATTATTTTCCCAAGACAAGTAGTCAAAGGCTATAGGGGAAAACATAAATACCCACGGTTCACCCGAAAATTCTTTAGTGGTATTTTCTTTAAAAGATTTTAAACCAGAAATTGAAAAGTTTACAAACAGGAAACTGCACAATAAATTGCAATTTGCATATCCAAAAAACCACATTTATTTAGACTCAGTCTACCTGTCCTTTAAAAATGCGTTAAAGAATACCACCTTTAATTTAAAAGTCTTTGACATATTTTTAAGCAGGTATATGTGGAAATGTTTTTACAAGAAAATAAGAGTGAGAGAAACTGTTAAGGGCTTCACCTGCACTGGTTAAACGGGATATGCAAAGGTATACTCTCATTTTTTCAAACAGTTATTATCATTCAGGTCAATAAAAGATAACTGAATTCCAAAACACTTTCTCCTGGAGGGAACTACTATAAAATTGCATCAACTCATTAACCTAAATTCAAATTGGCAGTTTTTCAACTTGGACTTACCACTGCCACTGCATTTGAAAGCAACAGCTCCTCGGCACTAATGGTTGTAAAGTAGGCCACATTTGTTAGCACGTAGCAAATGGTAACAATAACCATAGATATACATATTGCAAGGGGCACAGTTCTGAAATGCAAAAAAGAATCACTTATTAGTTGTGTATTGTTAGTTATCTTCTGATACCAAAGAGGATAGCAGGCTCATTCGAATGAAGAATATAATGGTATCTATGATAATTACAGGCTCTGCTAGGATAGAGATAAACATTTCATAACAACAAAGTACCTCATCTTCTTTTGTAATTTAATAAGGTCCACAAGGGCACCTGTTTCACCTGTTTCGTCTACTGCTATATCCCCAGGATATGTGCTCCACAAATGCGAGAGCAGGGCAAACTAAGCATGTGTCGGAATCACCTGAAGACTCGTTAAAACACAGCCCCATGCTAGTTTCTGATTCCCTAGGTTTAACATTTCTCACAGGCTCCTAAGTGAGTCTGAGACAGCTGGCCTAAGGAACTGCACTTTGAAAGCCACTGTAAATTACATACTTTTCTAATACTAATTCACTGCCTTGACACCTTTCTAAAATAAGTCCTCAATAACAGAATAGAGGATACAGAAACAACTCCAGGAACATTCAGCAGTCTGATCTTTGACAAAGGGGTCAAATGCACTGGAGGGAAGATAGTCTCTTTAACAAATGGTGCTGGGGAAACTGGCTCTCCACACGCAGAAGACTGAAATTAGAGCCATTGCTCTCGTCACATACTGAATTTATATGAAAATAAATTAAAGAACTAAATGTTAAAACAGAAACATTTAACTTGCTGGAAGAAAAAAATAACTCTCTTGAAGACATAAGCATAGGCAAGGATTTGCTGAATTGAATCCCAATTATACAAGAAATGGAACCCAGAATCAATAAATAGCATCATATCAAATTAATAAAAATTCTTCATAATAAATGAAACATCCCAGAGAGTGTAAAGACAGTCTATAGAATTTGATTTTTATATTAAATATTAAGAATATATATAAAGATTTCAAAAAACTCAATAGATGGCCAACTGAAATGAACAGACACCTCTCAAAAGATGAAATACAAATGGCCAATAAGTACCTGAAAATATATTCAACATTTCTTGCTATTAAAGAAATGAAAATTAAAACAACCCTGAAATTTTGCCTTACTCCAGAAAGAACAGTTACATCAAGAAATCAAATTAATAGCAAATGCTAGAGAGGCTGCTGGGAAAAAGAAACCCTTCTGCATTGTTAGTGGGAATGTAAACTAGTAAAAATGCTATGGAAATCAATATGGAGATTTCTCAGAAAACTAAAACTAGAAATTTCATTCTACCCAAGTATTCTCATCCTGGATAACATCCTAAAAGAGTTAAAGGCATTGTATTACAGGGATACACGCACACCATGCTTATAGCAGCACAGTTCATAACAGTGAAATTTTGAAAGAAGCCTCTATGTCCATCAACAGACAAAGGAAAACTCTGGCATTTATGCGCCATGCAGTGGTTTTATGCCATAAAGAAGGATACACTTTGGTTATCTGTAGGAAAATGGATGACTCTTGAGATCATAATGTTAAGTGAAATAAATGAGGTGCAGAAGGTTAAACAGAGCACAGCTTGTCTTATTTAAGAACCCAAAATATAAACAAAGATCAAAATAAAAGGAAAGGGAGGGGGACCATGAGATGGAGGAGAAAGGGAAAGGTAACCAGGTGAAAAACAGAATTGAGATGTGGTGCACACATTTCCCAGAGGAATGTAATAATTATGCATTGCAAAAATGTACAAAATAAAATAAATCCTCAAAAGCATCTTTGTATTCAGTGTTTTCCCTTTCGGTGGCTTCTCCTGCCAACAAGTACGTGCACACTTTTGGAAGCATGACAGCCAGACCTATCTACCTTTCTAAATGATAGCAATAATAATTTTGTATGTAGCACCAAAAGCACAGAAGTATTCACAAAAATGACTTTGCATCGCTCTGCTGTGAGTTCAAAGGAAGCTGAAGAGCATGAGTATCTAATAAAGCAACACTGCAAGTAATCCCATGAAATTAGAGGTGACATGCTGTGAAGTACGGACGCCCAGACAGTGCTGACACTGTGTGGCATCAAAAGGTACACGGCACAAATGCAATATTACATCTTCATTTAATGCACTGGGAAAGCCAGGAAGTTACTGACCCTAATAATTTGATTCCATGTTACCGAGACACATTACTTGCTTAACATAATCGCCTCTTCAGACTCTTTCCGGTTCAAGCAACTTAAACCTTCAACTCCAGGCACAAAGGCTGATCATTTTTTAGCCCTAGTGCTTATCAGCCTTCGTGAAGCCTTCCCCCTGCTGGGTGCCACTTATGAAGACCTCAATATAATTTCTTTCAAGATGAAAATGTAGTTCAGGACCCAGGGAGAAAAAGATACAGCCCGCCTCAATTTGATATCCAAGCTGGTTGTGTTTTGCACACCAGTGCTAGTTCATTACACGGAAGAGCAGGATCCCCTGATGAGAACAGGCAAACCCAGCCAGTCAGCAACTGCTATTCATTATGCTGTTTGCAGCCTGATGCTTCCCCCGATCTCCACAGCCTTCAGCCTTGACCTCTACATCCTAGAATTCTAACATGAAAGTAGCAGATGTTCCCCTTCCCCAGTGTGAGTGGGTCCTGTGGAATTTTCTGCTAGCATCACAATATGTCTTGCTAGTTGTTATTGATAAACATTAAAGTTAAGCAAAGAAAATGTCTGGGCCAATGAAATACAGGGAGGGAAATGGCACAAAGCAATTCAAGATGAATTCTGTTTCTCTGCAAGCAAGGCTAAATGTAAATGCACAAGCATAAGAGAGTATGAGGGCATACACACCACTTTTCAACCAAGCACTTTGTGATTTTAAGCTCGAATCTTCCAGTTTTTATGATAGCCCTAAATGGGAGTTAATATATTCTATAAAGAAAAGAGGCAGAGGAAGAGCAGGAGAGGAAAATTCCTTCTATTCCTTGCAAGTATATAATTAAAATAAGTAAAGGTTCCAATAATTAAAATGTAAACATTCTTAAATGCAGTAAAGTAACCAAACCTGTTCAGGACAGGCAGTACTGGCATGGCACACGCTGCTGCAAAATAACAGAGAAGGAAGCTTGATATTTGGAACCCTGACTTTGAAATTTGGAGCTGTGACTCTCCCAGCCTTGAATTCAACCTCCTATCCCAGTTCATCCAAGCCAGCATCTCTGCCTTCTTCCTGCCTGGACACGATCACTCCAAGGGTGGTTTCTCCAAACTGACTTAGTAGAACACACCCTAGAAAATGTAGTCTTCTAGATTAGTAACTCTCCTTACTCAGTTTTCTCTGAAGGAAGGTTAGCATCTGTACTTCAGTATTTTTTAGTCATTTTTCATAGTTGTCTCATTTTTGCTGGGAAATTTCTGAGTTGGGAATATTAGTATCATTTTATTTGGTAAGATATGAGATCTTAGAGTTTAACTATTGAAGAATATACAACCAGTAAGTGGAAACTCAGCTTCCAGTTCCTTGTCAGCCCTTACCTTAAAATCCCTTTAAAAAAAAATCTATGACATTTTAACCACTAAAGTGTATTTACAACCAGGTATGGTGGTGCATGCATGTAATCTCACCACTCATCAGGATGAGGCAGGAGGAATGCCATGAGTTAAAGGCCAGCCAGAACCACCGTATGAGCCAGAACCACCCTCTAAATAAATAAGTAAATAAATGTTTTTAAAAATAAAGTATGTTTGCTTTCTGTCATGTCTATGAGTTTCTGAACCTTACTGCTTTTCAGGGAAATCACACTTATTGAATATAAAGTTTATCAGAAAGCTATAATCAAGATTATATTTCTCATAGATCACTGAAAATATAGTTTAATCTATTGTAAAGGGCAAAACACTTATTCTGTGATGCTTATCATCTTCTGTATAATATGAGTTATGATAGTAAATGAGAGTTTTTTAAAAGTTTCACTATTTAATAATTCCTATTATTAGTTAATATTTAAAATAAAACAGCTTCACCTAATAAATTTCCTTGACATGTTTTCCTACAAAAAAGGAAGAAAATAAGTATGCTTATAAAATAAACTGAAATAAATTATCAACAATTTTATTTTCAGTCAATTGTTCTATATAGATATTGGGCAGAGAAATCGTGGGAGTTTAAAATATGAAACCAGAGAGAGAGAGCAAGGAGGGATTTATCCTGTTGCAGTGTACAACACACCTAGTGATTCGCTTGAGTTAGATAAAATGAAACCATGAAATTAGAGAAAGCACAGCAAAAGAGCCACTATCTTCTGTCCGTAGGGTGCACTTCACTGAAAAAGTGAAGGGGTGGAGCAGCCACAAACATAAACAGCATCGTTCAAACAGGAAAGTGTTCAGAGGAGCCTGGCATCATGTGATTAACTCTTGGCTTTCTAGCATCAAAATACAAGAGTCACTGGGTGAGCTGATAAAAGCTATTAGGCCATGCTATTACCAATCTTTCTGGAGGCTTTAGATGCACAGGCCAGATAAGCATGCTTAGCAACCCAAGATGAAGGCAAATAGCACAGGACAACAAAAAGAATTAGGGGACGGGACCAGCAGACTGCTGGTGTTTCAAAGCTTCTGTGTTATTGTGAGGTATCTACCACTCCTGACTGCAACAAAAGCATAGTCCTTAAATTGAAGAAAAGTGACTCATACCTGAGTTCTGCTTTGTCTCAAATGTCTATACATGTTTGTTATGATCAACAAGACTCATGCTAGCTGAAAAGTCACTTAATCTTCAGGAAATTTTTATCATTATATTAACAAGCATTAAGTGAGTCTGACACTTTTATTAGTTGCAAGCTGTCCTCAGTCAAAAAGGTCTTGGACAGTCTTCTTACAGGCTTTTTTTAAAATGTGGTGCCAACAACAACTTTACATTGGAAATGGATAAATAGTTACTTTATTTGAAAGTAGTAAAAGCAAGTCTCTAAAATATCTGCCTAGAAACACTTTCATGCTAAAGGATAGACTTCTCTAGAAATAGTCCTATTGGTGATGGCTGGTGTTTAATATTTGCAAAAATCCACAAAGCCCTGGAAAATACATTTTTATTTGCATATTATTTCAAATCTCTGTAGAAGAGATATTGTATCAACAGATAACAAAAATTCATAAAACCCACTGAAAGAAGAAGGTAATAACCCCAATTTTTAAGCAAGGAAGCCAAGATCCAGAGAGGTTAAGTGACATGACCAAGATCATCTAAGAACTAAGTAAGTGGGCTGGAACAGGAGCCAAGATCTTCTAGCTCTTGGCTGCCAGCATCTGACACATCACATGATACCCAGTTTGTTTTGTGCCTGTGTTAACTCTAGATATAAGATTTCTGGAAATCTAACATGATGGCACATGTATATTCTATTTTGTATGTATGAACAACCCAAATAGCAGACAGCTGATTGTTTCAGTGTAACACATATTAAGTCAGTCATATTTCTCTATGTACCTAATAATCTCTTCAAATAAATTTGCAAATAAGGCAGCAAATGACCTGTTTTCCAGCATGCTTGCTACTCTGTGTTAAAGCATGCTTCTAGTGCTTTATTTTGACTGAAGGTGACTAAAGTGTTTTTCTTTGGGGCAGGGAACAGTTAAGACAGGGTCTCACTGTGTAGCTTAGACTGGCACTGAACTCACAGTCATGCTCCTATCTCAGCCTTCTTAGTGCTTGGATTACTAGCATGAGCCACCATGCCTGGCATGACTAAAATTATAAACACAGAATGAGTAAACCCAGCTTGATCTTCCAGATAGTCCATATCTTAGCTACTTTCTCATTGCCAAGGCACAATACTCAACCTCCCAACAGCAAAGAGGTGAGGTTTACTTTGGCTCACAGTTTGTGGAGGTTTCAGTCAATAGTCAGCTGGCTTCAAGGCAGGGCACCAGGGCAGGGAAGCCTGGCAACTCTACTTGGCAGTGGAAAGCAAAAAGCAATCAAAGGAGGGAGGGAGAGAGGGAGATCCACCCTTCCAGGCCATGCCCCAACTCCTCCCAGTGGATTAGTCCACTGATAAATACCAAACTCCTATGATCTCCCAAAAGCCCCATCTAGGAGTGCATGCCACATGGGTGGGTTGGGGGGCTCCAGATATAAACCTTAACACTCAAGAAAGCCTAAAGATTAGAAGGCCCTCTGATATTGGGAACACTGAAGTAATTTTCTAATCACTTGAATTTAGGATATTCCAAGATCTTACTATAACATGAGCAAAATCTTTTGAGGAGACTGGTATGAACCAAAATAGTTTTCATACAATCCCCTGTGTTAGGTGCCCACATTGTGGGCCACAGAATTCACGAGAACCCCAGTACCAAGGTGTGTACAATGATGTTTATGACATGGCCCTGGGAAAGATGGCAGTTAGTTCTGGTGAAAGCTACTCTTGAATGTTCTAGAACCTTTCACAAGTTAATGCTTTACTCTTCTATTTAAAAAGCATTAATATTTCAACACACATTTTTTGGCATTCAGAAGGAAAGGAAAGAAAAAAAGGGTTAAGGGAGGTAGAAAAATGGTAAACTTTTTAACATGCAAGATGAAAAAAGAAGAAGAAAGCCCAGGGTATCTTCAAAGATTTTTAAAATTCTCTTGGTAAACTGGAGACTATTTGCTTATATATAATTGAAATGAAATTATGATTCATCTCAACGTAAAGTATTTATAATTAAGTATTTTTGATTCCAAGAATTTATTTTAGAATCATGCTTGTTTTGCATCTTTTTTGTAGTGACCCTGTGGAGACTTGGAAAAATTTTATATAAATGTGACCCAGAAATGCCTTGAATATCTCTTACTTCTCTCTTTTTTGATCCACTGTCTTTTTTTGCAGACTTACTATTTATTTTATTACCACTGCTGTAAACTTTATTCTACCCTTCAAACTCGAGCCGAGTGTTACAGACAAAAGTGAGTATATTTCAAAGAAAAGTTAGCCATGTCTTGCATTTTTATGAGTTTTTGCTCAATACAGTTTTACACCACTTCCTGGACACTTGCTTACAACAAACTCTCTAGTAATCCCAGAAGATGAAAGTGTTCCATCTGGCTGTATGATTTCTGATATTTCTACCAACTATTGAATTGCAAGTACGTGCTGTTAACTGTTTTCCAAGCTTGAAGAAATATTCTACTGTAAATGACTAGACACATACAAATTCTTTGCGTATTTAAGTGATTTTACTTCAGTATCATTTAGAACTATGACTACGTCTCTAGTTATCCCCTCTGAGTCAGAATTAGGTTATTAAAAATTATAAAAGAAACACATTTGAGGAGACATGGAAAATCTTTATAATTGATGAAAGGTGTTATTGAAATGAAAATAATACAGCAACAGGAAGAAAACATCCAACAAATCCATTTATGAACATTCTTAAATGTCCCTCGTTCATGTTCTTGCTTAATGACAATTCTGGGCCAAGGCTGAACACAGTGAGATGAGACAAGTATACTGTCACATAAGTGTGCACAGTGATCCCCTTGCTTTTAGTTTGCATTAAACACCTGCCCTCAACTTCTCACTAAACCATGGCAAGGTCATGGGTGTTTTTAGTGAAGCATTTTAAATTTCAGCACCATTGATATCTAATCTAAATCTCACCATTCTCTGTTGTCCACAGATGAAGAACTCCACAAACAGAAAAGAGAAGACAGAGAGACCTGGAGGGAGACGTAAGAAATAAGCAGACACAGATTAAAAGATTGCAAGGCTGAAAAAGGATCATGGGGAGTAAGCATAGGCACGCACAAAGGAAGGAGGAAGTGCTGCAAATCACATAGAAAAATGGCTGACAGTGACTTTCAGGCAAAGCCACATAGAAAAATGAGCTAAAATAGAAACTTACAACTCAGAAACATAGGGTAATAAGCAATCAGAAACATAAATATAAGCATTTTTGTCCCTTAAACACTTTTTTATCCTACTATTAAATTCTTGACTAAAGAAAATTATTCAGCAAAATGTAGCTTGAGCATAAATTTGCATTCGCTTGCATTTCATACAATATCCCAAAATTTGCATTGTCTGCATCTCATTTTTTTTCATTTTCTGAAGATTTAGTATGTGTCTTCCAGATGTATTGTAGTTATCCATACTTATCATGGATAAGCAAAAATATATTTGTAGGGAAGTTCTAGTGTACAAAATTCATTTCAAATAAAATGCTAGCAATTTTAATATTTTAATAGTAATAAATTTCACACTAATGTCCAGTTCTTATTTTTGTTATGTTGGTCTTACAATATTCCTCTTAAATTTTTATTATTTCCCTCAAGGTTTGGCCTAAGATATACAAACATAAACATCTCATTGAAATATTTTATAACAGTATCCCTGAGATTCAGATTTGTGGCTAATATATCTACCAAAAATGTGTGATATTTTTTCCCAATCACCAGGTACTCCTGAGAAGTAGTCACAGAGACGGAGGCCACATTTTCCAGACTCCCTTGGATCAAAGTGGATAATGTTACCCTTTCTTGCCAAGAGAATGTGATTAGATGCACCAAGCAAAGGTCACTGAGAGTAAGTAGAGGACCTTGTTTCTCCTGCACTGACTGAGAGTTAATTGCAAAGACTTATGTTAAAAAAAAATGTTCCATTGCTTTGATAAAATACCCAAGATAAGCAATTTGTAAAGATAGAAGGTTTACTTGGGCTCCTGGTTTTGGATGTTCTCTCCATCACTGACCAGTATGGTTGCTTTGGGCCTGGGGTGAGACATCAGGGCACAAGTGTGTGGCAGAGAAAAATCATTCACCTCATGGCCAGGGAACAAGAAAGAGGAAAAGGAGCCAATGTCCTATAATCCCCTCCAGCTGCAGACTCCCAGTGATCTAAAGACCTCTTACTTGATTCTACATCTTTAAAAGTTCTACCACTTCCCAACAGTACCTCCCTGGGGACCACACCTTTAACACTTGGGCCTTTGGGAACCATTTAACATCCCAACTGCAGCAGGACCTGCAGCCATAAAACTATACCACTGAAAGCCTGGGTCACAGAGTCAACATGCAGAAGAAAGCCAACCAACAAAACAGGACCCCAACAATGGACTGTCATGTTTTGAAACACAGACTTAGATTGTTTAAGCCATTGAAATTTTGTGGTTTCTGGTTGTAACAGTAGCACAGAATCATAAACAATAAAAGATTTAAAGGTTCATATTATAAGACTTTTTTTAAAAATAGCTTGTAGTTAATTTGTCTATATAAGACTAAAAATGCACCCCTTAATTGGTCTATAAGACTATGCATCCTTTAAATGGCCTATATAAGACTAAAATGTACCACTTAAATTTTATTTATAGAATATATAGTAATTTGTTTTATAAGAGAGCAATATATGATACAAAATTCATAAAATAATGTCAAATGATATCAAATAAAAGTGAATTGTCATCTCAAAAACCTAGAATAGAAAAAAGATATTTAAATGACTCAGAAATAGAACAAAGATGGATTTCATTCTTCACTATTTTGAAATACAAAATTTCTCCTATTTCTGATAATTGCTACCAATTCAGCAAAGACCAGAGCACATTGGCCGCTTTTCTCCCAAGGAGACATAATAAAACATGGAGTGTTAAGTAAACAGACTCTCACACTAACAACAAAGCAACATATAGGAAATATACTCACTTTCAGATTGTATATGGGGATTAGAGTCAAAACTCTCTTGGGCTATGAATTTATATCTTAAAAGAAACTGATGACATACCATACACATGTAAACTCGGACTACTCACATTTCTGACAGCTATAAACAAGAATTGGAACTGATGAACACAGTCACATTCAATCACAACAACTGTATGAACAATTTTCCCAATAAAAATTTGTTTCCAACATTTCAGACCAACAATGGTAGATAGAATTAATAGCAATCATTTTATATTCATATCTGGTGATCAAATAAATAACTAGTTTTTAAATTGGGTTCTCTGAGAATCAAAATAGAAGATGGACAATGGAAAAAGGCTCTGTCTACACGGTTTCCTTTACTTCGGCCTGGTAAATCTGATTTTATTAGTTTTAATACAGTATTCCATAGAAAGTCATGTGCTGCACTGCTCTTGGATAATTTTAAAATTACTGCTCTAAATATTGTAAGTCTAGTTGTATCTTTGTATCTCATTCTAGACCCGATCTGGCTTCCTAATGTTTACATTAAAATACATATAAATTCATTTTCCAAAGTGTCTCTATATGAATGAGAATATAGATCTCTGTGTATGTATGTGATACTCTAAAGTTAAAAGCAGTGCTTCACTGAAAAAAATTCTTATGGCAATAGAACAAAAATATATTCCAAAAGTATAAAGTTAGCAGTAGAGCCAATTGCTAGGGCCTGCCTTTAGGAAAGGTGGTGAATGCACACCCACCAGGGCCACCACGGATGTGACATGGTGGCAGACGGGTGCAGAGGGAAAGGTGGGAAAGAGAGAAAAATAGAGCTGATGGGCTAAACACCCTGCTGGTTCAGAGGAAGCATATGTCATTGTCGAGAAAGTCATGATGAAAACTCCTGGTTGGAAAAGTTGACAGCTCCCTGAAAAGGTCACAAAAGCCCATAGAATGGCAGGGCCTCCTGCAAGCCCTGCCTCTCCTCTCCTCAGGCTGTCCATTTATACAGATTCATACTCCCAGCAGAAATGAAAATGTTGTGATCTTTTATCTTTCGGCTAAAAAGTCCAGTCTTTTGAAAAATAAGCTTTTGTCCATTCCTTGTATATTTACTAGTGTCTTTTCTTAGACTACAAAGATTCATGGGCAAACTTCTCTCCAGGGACACTTATCTCAAGTCAGATGCCCTGTTCCATGGCTCAGGGAATATCTGCCCAAGGGACAGAGAAGGGTGCACACGTGCATCCAGCCCTTAAATTCCTTCCTCTTGCTCTGTATTTCCCATGGCCCCACGATGCCAACTCCTATCACTGAAAAATTTCTGTATATATCACCCCAAATGAAAATTATCTCTAAGTGATATCTTTTTTCTGAAGCTTTGCCTTTGATGTTTATTTCACAGAACTCTGAAAAAGTCTCTGGACCCTAATCCAAAAACTCCGTCAAGTCATAGCCCCATCACTAGAGAAACAGAGGTGACTACTAGATCTCTCTGGGCTTACATTTTCTTAGCAGCTGAAGAAGGAGGTTGAAGGAAAGGAATTGAAAGTGCATTTCCCAGAAGATTCTTTTTAAAAAATAATTTTAGAAAATAAAGTTCATCAGTAAATATTTTGAACAAAATCCTCTAAAAACTCTGGTAAGTACTTGCTCATAAACCAAAGCATCCTAAGCATATCTCTGCCTTTGCTTTGCTCTGTCTTCCAGAGGCAAGGAGAGGTTACTAATTTCAGTCTCTTCTCCTGTCCTCTGAAGATGTGATTCTGTCCTTAGCCAGCAATACAGCACATCAAAGCACCTTCCATCACTAAAACTTCAAAGTGTCAGCCTAGCTGAAAAAAAAAAAGAGAGAGAGATCATTACAGAAGATAATTTAAAGGATAAGTGATTTGGTCACTCTTTAGCATTTTAAGCAGGATTTCTGTGATCATGCCAGAGTTCCGGGATGCCACATACATTGACCACACTATCACAGATGCTCAGAGATGTCTGTATAAGTCACTTCAACTTTTATCAAAGGTTTATTGCACATTTTTTTATAATCTGAACTTCAGGAGAGCATCCATAGTAAAATTATAAAGGTTATCATTAATCATATTTATTGTCATTTAGATAGAGTTCATTCATTTAACCAGTTTTGTCAAATACCCTGTATAGGATAGGTATTATTATAAGTCAAGGGAAAAAGGTACTAAGCGCACACACACAAGATTCATCTTCTCCTGGAATCTAAAATTCAGACAGGACAAGACTCGGAGGCCCTCTCTCTGAAATGTTGCTCATCCTGAATTTTCTCCAATTCTGTCTCAGATCAATGTCACCACCTCCAAGAAAATGAGAAGTCTTTCCCCATTTCCTAAGTAGGTTTCCCACCCCAGGACCCTCCTTTCAAAACATCCTCTGACTCTTAGTGGTCTTTTTAAGTAGGCTTATGTATTATACATTAACACTCACCAAGTTCTACAAAGAAATTGAGAGCATTCACCAAACATTCTAAAGTACTCCCACAATAGTTCCTCTAAATCTCTAGTGCAAACATTTTCAGGAGGGGGTCATAGGGACTGCGTGTCACACTCAAGGATAAGGAACTATGCCAACCACAGACGGGAAGGGTTTCTGGCCTTCTTAGCCTTTGTTAATTATTTGCTGCTTATTAACTTTTTATTTCCAGGACATCTAAAAGAAGCGGTTCATTAAACAAGGAAGAAGTGATAACTTCTTTGAAAGATGTAATTTGCATTTTTAAAAATCAGTCAATTAAACATTCACATACAAAATGGGTCACATTTAAGTGACTTTAACCAAACTATGATATCGCTTTGACTCTTTTATTTTCGGATACATCTGTACAAATCTCTTAAAACAGTGCTTTAAAATAAAATAAATGGAAGAAGTAAATAAAAGAGAGGAGGGAGAAAGGAAAGTTAAGACACAGCTTTAACAGAGAAAGGAAATGTTTATCCCAGTAAACTCTCATGTGAATTCTAAATTATTAAATCTCTAAGAACACCTGATTTATGAGCAGGATAACACTGCCCCTAGCCAAAATCACTTTTAATAAAAAGGAGGAAACCTCCTGAAGTTCATCTCAGATTTAATATCAAACACAGCAGCCACACATGAACATTTCTCCATAAAACACAATAACAGCATGGCGCACACGGCTGGAGCCACCAGCGGGGAGCCAAGGTACAAATAAACAGGGTACCAGAGCCCTGGTAGGGATCAGGTCTCGCAGACCTCAAGAAAGCAGCCAATGAAAACGAACCACAGGATGAACTGTGTCAACACAAGAGAGGGGAGGGCCCACAGGGAAAACTCATCTCTAAACACCCTCCAGCAGCCAGCCCAGCCCATGCGGCCTGTCAGACTAGTGTGCTTCCTGCGCGCCTACGGGGTCAAAAAGTGCAACGCATCTGTGTTTGGGTTGAATTTTTGTGCGTGATTTAGAACATAACAATTCATGTGAAGCTACTATGAGAAAACAAAAATTAGTAATAAGAGAAGCTAACAGGGCCATTTGCTTTATAACAAAAGTTGTAAATATTCAAGAGAATCATAAAAATATGATTTATATATTTTCTATAGATAGTTGGATCAAAGATAAGATGTCGAAGAGGAATAAGTATATATATTATTCTTTCATATGCATATTAGAATAGGAACCATGTTTATTATTGTTTTATAATACATGGCAAAGAATTATTTTCCATTATTATGAAACAAAGTGGTGGATACATATAAAATTAAATGTACACTATTGTGCAATCCCATATAAGGGAAATTTTAACAATTACAAGAATCAGAAAGAAATATTCTTGCAAGTTTTGCTGATATTTGTGTTAATATTTGGGCATTTGTTACTTTGTTAAAAATATTCTGAGAAGTAGATAATCATTTTTAAAGTTGTTCTTTTAAAAGAAAGCTCAGGGATCAAAAAGACTTAAAGTAAAAAAGAAAAAAAACTAATGTTATTTGCAGAAACTTTGAAAGTCACTTTAATTAGTTAACAGTTTTTTTTTAATCTGAAAGAAAAGGAAGCCAAATTAATAATTAACTATCATAATAGAAAAAAATTTTCTGGAAATTATGTGTTTGGATATCAGCCACACACATATAAACTATATCTTTACATAGCTCAGGTTATTATTAGAGACTACACTATCAACATAATCTAAAAAACTATGAGCTTTAAATTTCAAATCACTGTATAGATTAACTTAATATGCATAGAAATCTAAGAGTAGAAACTGTCTCCATGCCAATATAAATTACATTTACTGTGAATTTATTCAGAAACAAAACTAATAATTGAAGTCATCTTCCCCTCCAGTAAAAAGAGTACTATAAACTTATAATAATAAAAGAGTATTATAAACTATGTAGTAGTTGACTGATAGACTACTAAGTGAAGAATGTATTTCCTTGAAATCAAGAATCAACACAGTATCATGCTTAAAAAATCCATTACAGGTAAAGTATTGAATGTAAAAAAGAATCTAGAGAAAAACAAATAGCATAAATGAAATTTAAGTGATTTAGGGACACAGAAAAATTTTATTATCTTAAACACAGTATTACTACATTAACGACAATTCAAAGAAACTGTAAAGAAACTTAAATAACATGAAGAACGGGGACAAACTTTTTGCAAACAATATAGTACAGAATTAATATTACAACACACAAAAAAATTCTGTGGAACTGGCAATATTTAAAGCTCCAAAATGGGCCCATGTATAACTACTGAGGGAACATGGGGTAAATGTTTATCTCACTAGTGATCAAACAAATGCAAATTAAAACAATATAGATTTTGCTTTTTAATTAGCAAAGACGTTTATAAATAACAACATCCAATGCTGGTAAGTATTCTGAACTATTAGTATTGAGAGGAAAAACTGAAATATTCATTTTGAAAAACAATTTGGCAATAGGAAGAGACTTTTTAAACTTCATTGCCTGTCTTAGTTACTTTTTACTTGTGGCTGAGACAAAATACCTGAAGCCCAAAGTTGGGAAAGGAAAGGTTTATTTCTTACAGTTTTTGGAGGTTTCAGTCCACACTCAGTTGGCTCCAAGACAGGTGGGCATGACTGGGCTGCTGTTCATGGCGGCTGCAAACAGCAAAACCAGAACCGGCAAAGAGCAAGACACACCTTCATCCTGCCATTACATCACATCCTGGCTCCACCCCTAAGTGGGTGTAGCACTAACACCATCAATCTAAGCACTATATAATGAACTATCACAAATGAACAATGCAAACTCATGAGGCCTGGGGGACACAGACATAAACCATGACATTGCCTTTTTAAAAGTTTTCTCCTATACAGGGCATGGTGGTGCACCCCTGTAAACCCACCATTTGGAAGGCTAAGGCAGGAGGATCACCCTGAGTTCAAGGCCAGCCTGCACTACATAAGCAGGTTCAAGGGCAGCCTGCACTACATAGTGAAACTCTGCCTCAAAAACAAACAAACAAAAATAAATAAATGCTCCCCCGGTAATCTATCTTAGGAAAATAATTGGACATGTAAGGACTTATATACAACATGTATAATCTATTATTGCATTAAGAAAAAAATTGGGGAAGTTTTCAATGCCTATAAAATTTGATTGGCATATTTATCTAAGGAAATATACCACTTGTTATGGTTCATACCTAGATGGCCCCCATGGGAGGAAGAGAGGTTGGGAAGATGACTGGTCATGGGGACAAGAGTCTCATCAGTGGCTTAGCCCACTGATCCACTTGTAGCTAAATATGATGTTAGGAGGTGCTGGTCAGAAGAGGCGAGTCACTGGGGGATGGTCTGCAAGGGGGTACCTTTCCCTTGGTCTCTCTCTGCTTCCTGCCTGCCATAAGCGAGGCTCCTCTGCCGTCTCCCTCTGCCACACCACCCTGCCGGAGAGCCTGCCATCTATGGACTGAGCCCTTTACAAACTGTGAATCTAAGTAAATCTATTCTCCGTTAAATTGTGGGTATTGGTATTGCGTCCCCGCAATGAGAAAGTCGTTAAGGCCAACATTTAAAGTGAAGTTTCCTAAGATGTTAGTGACACAGGGAAATCTGCTGACATGATAGGAAAAGATATGTAGAAATCTGCAGCCGCACAAACATGAAGACCGGGATTTGAGGTTGAAATGGAGCAAATCTTGACAGAAAAATACCCTTTTAGGTACCAGCCATTGCGGGAGCTGGAGCAGCAAAAATGCAGAGAAGGGCCTTTTCAGAAGGAAGTAGAAAATAAATAAGCAGCAAGTAAATATATAACGTAATGCCTAAGATATGAAGAGAATTGCACAGGCATATTTAACAAGCATGTAATGCAATAGGTATACGCAGTACACATCCGTGCACACCTGAAAGTGAGGGCAAAATGTCAAACACGACCATCAGTGTTTTCACTTTATGTGATTTAGAAATTATAGACAATGTGGAATTTCTTACACATAACTTTTTAGCATTTTAAATTTTCCATCTTTTAACAGGGAAGGCTGTATCACAGAATATTGAAAAACCCTACAAAAATCATTTCCAATGATTGAAGATGTTATTGTTACTTCTCATAGTAGGGTAAAGAGTGCAAAGGAGTTTTTCGTTCTGTCACAGGGTTAAGTGGATCCTTGAATCACAACTCCTACAAAAAGATTTCAGTCTCACCCATTTAAAAATGGAAGGAATAAAATATGCACATGGAAAAAACACAGAAGAAAAGACACACTGGGCCTCTGGAGATCTTTGAAACAGAGGCCTGGAGAAGAGAAAGCAAAGTCAAGAGGTGAAAGAATTCCACCCATGAGGCCCTCTACAAAAGGCAACAACAACAGAAGTATCATCACCTTCTGGGAGAACAGAAAATAGCTACTCCGCCTAACGCAGGCTTGCGTCATAAACTGGAGGCTTTAAGAAAGCACCTATTATCCAGACTGAAGCTTCCCCCTTGCTGAAGTTCCCAGTTCAGGTTGTGGCTTGGCTTAAAGACAAACAGCTACGGGGTTCAGAGAGCAACACCTCTAAGTCCAATCTGAAGTTGCTTTCTCTCAACATTTGCCACCTGATCACCTCTGACCTGCAGGAGGACGCTGCACTGTGAAGCTCAAATGGCTAAACACAGATTTAAAACGTATTTAACCTTTCATACCCCGCACCCCGAGCTGCTGCAGAACAGTACCTAGAATGATGACCTCCACTTAGCATCTATCTAACTCACTTCTTTTGTCATTTTCTGGCTGAAAACAAAAGTTAATGATGTTTTCTATATCAATTTCTCTTTTCTTGCCTCCAGTCAGGATATAGGAAGTAGAGGTTTGACAATATCAATAACAGAAAAATTAAATATTGCCCCCAAAGAGATGTCAAACTATTTTTAGAGTCAAAACATTTGTAAAGATATTAAAGACAATGAAAGCAGCTATTCCCATCTAACATTCTAACATTTCGGCATTTAAAGTTTCTATTTTAATCTTGTAACCAAATGATTTTCGGTAAACGACCTGGAATAGATTACTTACTTCCACTAGCCTAAGACCCTCTCTCATTATCCTCTTAAATAACAGTGTTTGAAAGCTGAATGTAAGCAAATGTTAACGTTTTTGCACATTTCTAAAAGCAGTTTTATTCTATTCTTAAATGCCATACAGGTCACTCCTAATGATGACATTTCTGCTCCAGCTAATTCCAAGGCTAAATCCTGCTGTGGCCATCTCTCTTGGATTTGTATTCAATACTGCTAAGTGTTTGGAGAGAAACCCACAAAAGGGATCAGGATTTTACTTGTAAATATAGGCAAGTTAATCAATTTCTACGGCCTCTGTCTTTACAATGCAAGTGTTGAACAATCTAATGACTACCTTTCTTTTCAAATTAGCATTTCAGATCTTTGTGATTTAGTCTCTCAAAATCAAGTTTGTTTTGGTTTTAACCATGACAGTGAGTTGGTTTAATAAACTAAATCACATCAATATGCAAATGGAATAAGGTAAATATGTATAGAACAATTTTTGGACACAAGTACTATGAAAATTGAAGATATTTTGAAACTTAGAGGTTTTACACTTGGTCTGCCAGGTAGCAATGAGAAAATGACTGTATCACTCCAAGTAGGATGCGAGGGGGGGAGGATATGTGGTGTCATGAAAATCCACTAGAACTGGCACTTTGAAGGAGGTAAGACTTGCTATACCTATGAAAATTATCTGTGATGGGGTGTCCACCAAGCCAGGGAACTAAGGAGGCTCCTAATGGCATGTAATCTAATCATTACCCTCTCATTTTGAATGATATGACTACATATAACAAGCTTTAGTTATTTATATATTGTAGCATATTTCAGTACTATACCACATATTTAATTTCAAAAACAATTTTCTATATAGTATGCACAGCTTACTGGGTAATATAGTGCCCTTTGTATTTGATCTTGGCATTCTCAATTAAAATGCAGTAGTATGGATCATTGGCAAGCTTTTGTTACAGATAGAGTTATCTAGTCCTTTCTATAATTTTAAGTAAAGTGAAGAGAATATAAGAAACAAAGAAGATACTGTACAACTGTAAATAGGCAGGAAAACCATGTGATTTTTAAAAATATATGCCCACCTTTTTTTCAGAAAACCAATTACAGAAATAGTATATGTTTGGTTTCAAAACAATTTTTTTTTCCTTGTTATAATGCTTATCAAACCCAACCCTCAGGAAATGAAGAAAAGAAACAGCTCACCCAAGTATACTAACCATGATCTAGTTATCTCTAGAAGTTTACAAATGAGCTGGTAACATGATATTTAACAACAAAAATAAAAAATAGTCTGCCATTAGAAAAGTGTCTACTATAATCATGTTATTTCCATATGATCATGATATTTCCTGATTTACCAGTTTATTATCTCTAATTCTCAATATACCTCTATAAAGTAAGCATTAGGATACTCCTCTAATAGCTGGGAAATGACATACTTGTGAACACTTTAACAAAGGTCTCTTCTTCTCTAACTTTAGGTACCCTGTATAAAATATAATCCATACTGTATAATTGAGAATGTTGAATTCCTTTATTTATTAAATTTTTTTGTGGTTCTTGGGGTCAAATATAGTACCTTCACACTAAACTACACCCCAGCGCTTTTCTTACTTTTTATTTTGAGACATGGTCTCACTAAATTGTTATGCTGCCCAAGCTTGACTCAAACTTGTGATCCTACTGTCTCAACCTCACAGAGTGCTGGGATTAGAGAAGTGGGCCACTATTCCTGTCTGAGAATTTTTTTTTTTTTTTTTTTTTTGGTACCGGGGATGGAACTCACAACCTCCCACTTGCCAGGCAGGTGCTTATGCTGCTGAGCTAAATCCCCAGCCTGCCTGAGAATTTCTCATTCTTAAAGATAGCAGAACGTTCCAAGAAGATACCTTTCTGCAAGTGTCTATGTTCTTGAGAAAATAAAACACATAGTAAAAAAGTAAAATAAATCATCTAGATCTTAAAAGTTTACAGACTACTCTATACTTTTTATGGCCACATGAGATGTAAAACATAGTAAATAAAATCAAGGATACATTAAGAATCCCTTAAAAAGTATTATTAACACCTGTGTGCTTCGGATGCATTCCATAGATGCCAAGACCCTGTACTTACGTTGACCCTAGTTACACTGCATGCCCTAGATCTGACCCCAGTTCCTCAGAATATCTAACTCTCCACCATGAGACTACCAACCTGAACTCACTTCCTCCATCCACCTACCTAAACTATTTCCCATTTTATAATTTAATTCAGGAAGAGAAAAGTCAGCACCTCCCGGGAATCGGCCATGCTTAGACTCGAGGACCCAACAAGAAGCCAACTAGCCAGGCTCTCTAGTAAGCCATGCAAGCAGTGCGGGTTCCAGGAAGAGAAAAGTCAAATAGCACCTCTAGTGACACTACTGGCACGTGGACTGAGAATCAAACACCTCCTCACCCCACCCTACTTAAGTGACCAGCAGGTTTGGAGGACAGGCTGAGTTTAGAGCAACTAAGGTACATAAAGCAAGTAAATGCTTGTATTGTTTGGTTGATTTTGCGGGGCTGGTCCAAAGGTCTGAGCATCTCTTAGGAGGATGACAGTATGCAGTATAGCGAATATGGGGGATTTCCTTCTATCTTGTCTTTAAAATCTAAAATTGTTTTCACTGTTTTGCTTTGCTCTGATTGATTGGTTTTGCTTTATTCAATATTCTGTTTTGATTGGTTTTATTCTGTTTTGTTTTTAGTTTGATTTTGGTATACCTGACAGAATGGACAACTATTGTGAAGATAACAAGATCTACTATGTTACCTATTGCTGTTTTCCTAGTATCCTGCTTTGAAGTTCTGTACAAATTTTGCTGCTTTGTTTTGATCAGCTTTGTTCTGTTTTTGTTTTGTTGGATTTTACTGTCTTTAAAATTAAAACATTTTAAAATAAAATAAAATTTTCTCAGAAAACTCTGGTCCTGCTTGCTCTCCTAATCATCACAAGCTTGAGATGTGACCACGGAACACCTTACCCTTTGCCTTTCCTTCACACGTTTCTTAAACTTCTCCAGATCTCCTGTTCACATTTCTACCCCTAGACTTCACTGCCATGGTGACGCAGTCCTTGTCACAGCTGGTATTTGTATGTCACTGATGAGAATCATAGAACTGGCCAGAGTTGAAAAGAAACTCAGACTGGGACAACTGCTCATAAACCAGAGGATCAAAAGGATGCAGAATGTAGCTAAGATAACAAAATTAACTGTTTCTAGAACTAGATGTAGAACCTTGACTAAAATGGTCCACTTCCAGAACTACCTCCATCGGCCCAGTGGGAATCTCACTGTGCTAGCAGTGCTGGCCTCACTCTGGTTCTGTCCTAGCATGATAATCCACCAGTCACCTACAATACCAAATCACCAAAATACACACTCTGACCTAGAATTTCTATTTGGCCTTAAAATCTAACCTGTGGTTTCTTTTATCTTCCTGGAACATACTGACAACACAAGTCTTAAATGTAGTATACACTTGTATTGGTCCCCATATAATTATTAATCTGAAAATAAAATCATGATATTATCAAAACCAAGATGAGGTAATAGCATGTTCTTTTTTCAACTTAAATATAACAGGAATTGCTGCTATACAGTAATTCTTCATATTTCTATTTTGAGAATTCCGATGCCTAACCAAATTCTCTCATTTGAATACTTTTGAAATATAAACTTTATGTTAAAATAATTTTCTCATTAATCCAATTTGTTCTTCCACTGGGCATGGAAAACAAGTGATCATCCTTTTAATTTAATAAATAAAAAAAGACAATCCTACATTTTCAAAGACAGAATATAAACAAAACATTAATTCAATTCTTTCCTGAGTAGTTTAAACCACAGCTTCCGCTGGGACAGTGCCAAGATTAGGGTGCTCTTTACCACTTTCTGCCACATGCTGTGTCACCTTGTCTGTCTTTAGCAAATTGACAAACCTAGGAAGCAATTAGCTTGTTTAAGAACACTTGCATTTGTTAGAAAATAAACATGCAAGAGAAGGTTGAAATGTCTTCATGGACTACAACTGTCTCTACATATATATCACAAGGAGAAAATCTCCTGAACTTTCCACCAAGTTAATTTTCCCCAAGCACTGACTGCCATGCAAAAAAATGTTATCAGAGGCACACACTCCCACTGGACAGTTGCTAAGGCCCAAAATTCACGTAGTGGAAGCTAAGGCTCACCGAAGCCTAAAACCCACATCCCACTTCTATCCCATCGTCAGCAGGACCTCCTCACAGACCCCTGCTTCAGCAGAGGCAGTCCACATGTCATTGCTTTCCACTAACAATGCTTTTGTGGCTCTGTACACCCACTGCCCTGTCTAAGATATCTTCATTTCTCCGTTCTGCTTTTCTAGGCCCACACCTCCTTTAACTTCCTCTT
This sequence comes from Cavia porcellus, assembly GCF_034190915.1. Classification (NCBI taxonomy): domain Eukaryota; kingdom Metazoa; phylum Chordata; class Mammalia; order Rodentia; family Caviidae; genus Cavia; species Cavia porcellus. Next base: position 33,510,847 of record NW_026947497.1, read on the forward strand.
CTGCAGCAATGTTACTTCCTTAATTAGTTACTAAACACTTTGTACACTCATGAAGCACTTCTACTTTACCTCCCAAGGAGACCAAGTGGCGTGTTAGAAACAGTGTGAGCTCTGGATCCATTGAGCATTGGTTCCAATCTAAAGCTGCTCATTGGCTAACCATCTGACCAAAAGAAGTTATTTTACCTCTCTAAATTTTAGTTTTCTGTACTACCCAATGGAGATAATGCACATTATTCTATTTTAAAAAAAATATGACACATGACCTTTACCCTCTAATCCATTGATGAGTTGCAGAAAAGCTTTATATTTTAAACTAGGCAAAATTTCACAAAAGCCCACTGGAAGTAAACCTGTTCTGCATTCTCCTGTTTGATAGCAATTCCATAGCTTTTTTTCTGGGAAAAAGTAAAACTAAAAGGTTAAGTATGTGATACCAGACCCTCAAATCAAAACCTTGTTCGTCAGAGTTCATGAAAGCATTTCTGGTAAGATGGTGAACCTGCGTAGCCAGACATGGTAGCTCATGCCTGTAGTTCTAGCACTCAGGACGCTGAGGCAGGAGGATGTTTTGAGAGTTCAAGACTAGCTTGGGCTACAAAGTGAGCTCAAAGCCAGCCAGAACTGCATAGTGAGACTCTGTCTCAAATACACACACACTAATAATAATAATAATAATAATAATAATAATAATAAAGATGGTGAACTTGAGAATAAATGGCTGTAGTAGAAATGGAAACAATCCAGCCATTGTATCGTCACAATCAGCCAGCAGTGTCACAGTGATGGCACAGATGTGGGCATACAAATATCTGGTTTAGAGGAGGAAAAGTCTGCCAAAGAAATTCACTGACACCATGATGAGTGAACATATGTCACCTGAGGGAGGTTACAGACTATGAAACAAAAAGCAACTCTTACCTTCTGAACCTTTAACTACTAAATAATTGGATACTCTGCTGATGATGCACAGCTTTTCAAGCTGATTAATAAGCTCCTTGTTCATAAAATAGCCATCTTAATCTTCTCATTTTTCCCAAGATTATGAAATATAATCTTTGAAGAATATAGGTTTCGGTTGCAGATGTTGTTTGTGCACTATTTGTCAAGTTCATTAACATATTGGAATTTTCTATATTTTATTCTTACAATCCCAAGAGAACCATAGCACAGAGTCTTATTACCTTCCTTTTAAAAATGGTAAACAGCTTCAAAAGCAATTCAGAGGTCTGTCCAAGGTCAAGCAGGCAGTTAAGAAGAAACAGGGTTCAAATTTTGATTTCCTGAACTACTATTTTCAGAGTTAGTAAATATATATAGTTTATATCTGTAAGGAAAATATTCTCTTCACTGTGATGTCTCAACTTTACTTGGTTAATTTAGATGGATTTGTTGATAATAATGTTTTAACTTACATGTGTAAAAGTTCAAAAGTCACTTTTTTTCCCCAGCAATCAAACTCACAACTTCACGCTTGCCAAGCAGGTGCTTATGCCACTAAGCTAAATGCCCAGCCTACTTATTTTGTTGAGCAGAACAATAAACCAAATTAATATAAGAAATGGTTAGAAAGAAATGATCAGAATGATTCTGGGCATGACATGTGTGCACATAATGACCTGGCTGCATTTTTGTCTCTGCCCTCAAAGAGCAGCAATACATTATTCTACGTTAATACGAATTTTAAACAACACTGAATCTGCATGACTGTCCACATAGCAGGAGGCCAGAGACCAGATTTTAGTAGCTTAAGGTGTTCTTCACCAACTATGACTCAGAATGTAAAGTGAACCACTTCCGAGCCACATTGCAGGCACAGTCGCCTGACTGTCAAACACATATACAGAGAAGAATGCAGGGTAGCTAATTTGCATCCATAAAAATATGGATGAAGTGGCCTTGCAAAAATGTAAATTTAACAGCAAAAGGTGATCCAACCTGATTTAATCCTTCTGATTACAGAAGATAGTGCTTTCTAAATAAGAATAGACTTAAAAGTTGAGTTCATGTTTAAATGTGATGGTAGCACAATCTGTTAGACACCAGAGATATAACTGTAACCTGTTTCCCCTTCACTTTATACCTACCATAGCCAAACGATTGCCCATCCTGTTTATGCCCCCAACCAATAATTTCTCTACGGTAGAAATGGTCATAGAAGTTACAATGCTGGAGCTCAACATAAGCAAGTGACAAACACAGGCAGCCAAGTTCAAGCCAGTTATAGCCAGTTCTTTTTAATCTGATCTTACATGAATTATTGCTGTTTAAAGATGACAACACTTGGGCATCTACTACAAACGACATGAGATAATCTCCAAAACCTCCTCCAATTCTGAAATTCTGTGGTCTATCATTCTCATACTGCCGCTTGTGGTCTCTTATTGTTGGCTAATGGGAAGAGAAACTGTTCCTAAAACATGAGTTTATTATTCTAGGCTCAATTTACAAATCTCAGTAAGATTAAAATTAGAATTTAGAAACAGCCAGCATAAAAAGAAGTAAAACAACTCAAAGCATTGTCCTTCAAATTTTGCCTCATGATGGTATTGAGACCCTTAAAATTGATTTAAAAAGAAAAAAGCTAACTGGCTGCTGCAAAGCAACATCATGGATTAACACACATCTTCGTTGATTACCCCACTATAAAATATTAGAATATAAGTCTATAATTTCTGCACCACTTACTTGACACCTTAGCCTTACATGAATAAACCATCTCAGAGCCAAATGTATTTTTTATGCATATGCACAGCTGAGAAATGCAAGAATTTTGATCCCAAGGTACATCAACCACATGTTCTATCAGTGAGAAAGTTTTAGCCTGAATAAAAGCAAGCAAGAGCACCTTGTTCTTGGAACACAGTCAGCACTTCTCCGTGACATCTGGCCAACTACTGGCCTTTGTCTGCCTTGACTGCTCCTCCCATAATTATATCCCTATTATGAAACACATTTTAAAGTGAATTCACCAAATTTATGCTTATTTCCAAAGAAAAAGCACCAAATAAAGTTATTTTAATTTGGCCTCAATTATTTTAGCAACTGAAGAATAAGAGTATCACTTCAAAGATCCTTCCAGCAATGCCTGTTTTCATTAGAAAGAGAGGCTTCATTTTGCTAAAGGGGAGAACTTTGTGATTTAATTTTACTTTAATTTATATTGCTTGCTAAGCTCATTAACATTTTTCAATTTCATATATTTTATCTTCACAACCTCTGGAGAACTATAATATAGGGATTATTACCATCTATTTGAAAGTAGTAAACAAAGATTCAGAAGCAATTTGTCTCATAATGGGGTTGAAAACCTCAAAATGCTCTATCAGGAGACCTCAGTTTTAAAGAGCAACTTGGCAAATAGTTTTATGAATGAAATCAGTTTAATAATCTAAATGTTCTCCTGATTGACATGTTTTGAAATTTGGTTTTAGTTTTTTTCTTCTTCTTTTTTTTTTTTTTTTTTTCTTTTTCTCCTTGAAATAAAATGGGTTAGGGAAAAAATAACCTAAATGTCTCTATATCCATTTATTTTTAGTGTGGTAACTTTCTATAAAAATTATGTTATATGACTTAAGAACATGCATCACTTGAGCCCTTGTAATAGAAACTTTGTAAATATTCTAAGACTATAGACTATCATATCATGTGCTAAAAAAAGATTCACAAAGTGTTGGTATAATCCACACATATATAGGAAAAACATTGTGTGCACTTTTCAAATAAATTAGAAATCTACAAAACATATGAAAAATATCTGTCATTAAAAAAATTGCATTCTTAAAATACCAAAAAGTATGATAAAGAAGCCTTAAAATCAACATTTGGTCTCTTATGCAACCTGTCTAGGATACATTTAGGGAAGATTGTTTTGTTTTGTTTTGCTGCATTTTTAATGAGGTTAATAGTTGTCTATGGCCTATAAATAATAGACCATGGAAGCAGCACAATTAGGAACTAAACAGCCAATAAAGTACTCAAACACGTTTACTAAAAATGTAAGACTGCAAAATCTCAACCAAATGCAAACAACATGATTGTCGGGGGCGCTTGTGAGCCAGTCGGATGGATTACACTGCCTTAAGGAAGTCTGGACATTTTTCCCAAACCAAGTTTGTCTTCTTCTAAGTTATCATTGTACAAGGTGTACTGACTTTGAGGCATCAATTAATATAAATTGGAAGCAGGTAAAGTATTAATTAAACATGACACTCTGATTATTTAAACCTTCTATTAAAGTTGATTATTCAGAGCATGTTGATAACCTGTTCTTGAAAAATGACTGATGATAGCAAGCTCTACTGACTTGCTCTGAGTTTACTATTTCCACCTCTTCAGAACAGAAGGGATAAATGGAGTGAGAAGAACACAAGAACAAGTCTAATAGACAAACTGACTAATGTCAGACCCCAAGGTCAAAGCAAAGCAATTCATTTCTTAGCTTTCATCAACACCAGACATGATTTATCAATCCAGGAATAGGATTGCAAACATTATACATCTCAGTGATATGTTCACTGCACTGTGTAACTTTTTGAACAATGACAGATTATTCCCTGCAATCTGCAAAAATAATGACATAAGGCAAAACTCATTAAATGTGTGAAAACACTTTGATTTTTATGTACAGATTATTAGCCACTATTATTTTGCATGTCATTTAGGGGACAATAGCAACTCAAAACTCAGGTATTCCCTCAGAATTTTATGACCTTCATGATTGAAAATGTAAACATGCTTGTCCCTCAAAATACCATCCTTGTTCTTACAGATTCATTCATGGAGTCAGCCACCATGCAGCAAGTATTAAAAGCAGAATCTTTATATATATATTACAATGGAAATGATTATATTTGAAAGATTCCTACTTTAATAAACCCAAAGCTACTCTTAAAGAGGAAATCATTATGCAAAAAGTATGGAAAAATACCTCAACATGATGAATGTAATTACATAAACAGAGATTTTGTTCAAAGTTTCTTTCACACTCATTACAACACTTAAGGAAATATTCTATAAGGCATGTCTATGGAAGCAACTCTGAAATTATTTAATAGATTAATATGAGGTAACTAGATTTCTCAAATAAAATTACACACAAAGTACAGTCAATTACTTTGCATTTTGAAACTTCACATTCTGCATATTTTATGGCAGCACACTGCTATTTTCAATGAGCCAAAATTAATTATCATCTTTCCCATTATATCACAATTTCAAGAAACTTTTATTGCTTAAGTGGAGGAGGATAGTAAAAGGTATTGTAGCTTTGACCGATGAGTCATTTCACCAACTGCCAAAAAGCTGTGTGTTGTGGTACACCTGGACACACATATCTTGGCAATCGGGAAATGCATTCATCTTGGCATGTCGCAAAGGGGTGCGATCCTAATTACCCTCTCTTGTAACTGAAAGTATTTTGGAACTGTGTCTTCCTTCAAAACAATACAAATTATACATCTGGACTTGATCCATGTAATTGGACCATCTGTTCTCAGTATTCACTCCTAAGTACTTCCCAAAGAATTATCTTAGTTGAAGAACTAAACTGGTTATGAACATTACCAGGAAATGTCACTTAAAAAAGGGAAAGCCAGCATTGCGTAAAACCCTGATTTATTTTGGTTGATAAGTATATAATACAATGCTAGCCCTAAAAAGAATATTTTGTGGGCCTCTCCTATTTTACTTTTGAGAAAGTAAATGTCTCAACTGAGTTTCACACAGAAATCTCTGTGTAATAATTGACTATCTGGATATCCAGTGTGAGAGAACAAAATGCTTTTAAAAGTTTCTTCAAAATTTAGAGTGCATGTGTTTTAATTACTTTCCTGGTAGCTGAGACACGATCCCTGCCATTCACATCATAAAGGAAGAGTTTATTTTGGCTCAGTTTCTGAAGTTGCAGTCCATGGCTGTTACGTTCAAATACAGAAGCAGCCTGCTGGAAGGGCCTGGTGTGGAGGATTACTTCCCAAATCACAGTGGTCAGGAGGCAGAGACAGCTAAGGCTGGAATCTGGTGGGAGATAGTCCCTTCCAGGTTATGCTCTACGAGACTTGCCTCTCACCAGGCCTCTCACCAGGCCTCACAATCCAATCACCCCTCAAAGCACACTTCTGAATGCACGAGTCCTTGGGGGTCTGGGGGGAAATCTCTACCTAAACCATAACGGTAAGTTTCAATGACATGCAATGATTTTTCTTATTTCTTTCAAAAGCACTGAAACCTACAATATATATATTGAAACCTACAAAACACTATTATGTAAATAACAGTTTACCTTGCTCTAAAACAAAGAACTAACAGAAGCACTAATACCAGTCTCCAAACACTTATGTAAAGATTAAGAAGTGACAGCCAGTAGTCTAAGTACTTTATACATACTAAACTCATTGACACCCTCCTATGAGATACATGCTGTCATTTTTGGTTTAAGAAAATTTCTTCTTTGGCATAGAGAAACAAGCAAAACAACCACACTGAATCACTGTTTCTTCGTATTGGCATATACACTGAATCATAGACATTATTAGTTTGTGAAACTAAGAAATGAAATTAAATTAAGGAAGAGAGGCAGGAGCAAGAGAATCTCTGACTAATAAGCCATTCTGGTGAAATATATCAGAAATTCACGTTGGTGTAACCATGGCAATGTTTAAAGATACACTAAATATATATCACATTAATGTATATATGCCAAATAAAAACAGGTTTAAACTTAAATAACATTAAAAGAGAGGAAAGATATAAGCTAAGAATTATACATATACCACCGACATATCATATAATAAATATTATGTAATGGGTCTGTCTACAAACCTACAATTGCCTTTTTTTTCTTTGAGAAATATTCCCTTACATGTGAGTTTAGAAATTGGTCTCTTTAAAATGTTTTCAGATTCAGAAGTCACAGTCATAAACCATAGTTATTTCTTTCCCATAATGGAAATTCAATAAATGTTTTATATAAAACCTAATAAGAGCTGCTTTTTCTCTGCATTGTCACTTAGGTACTAATTAATCTCAAAAACTAACAAGACAGGGCAACCTATTTATCTTACAAATGGGTTTTCAGTCATAAGGTATCTCATCATTTCCAAGTAATATTAGACCTAGTTCCTGGTAAATATGTGTTCTCTGCCTCCGATTCCAGTTATAAATATGACAATAGTGTTACTACTTGGTCATATTTCTTAATAGAATAGCTTTCTCCATGTTGAAATTACATATTGATTTGCATAGCAGTTGAGTCAGATACTATGAAACATCATTTTAGCATCCATTGCTGGCTTGCATGTTCTATACTCTGACATCCCTCATATACTCAGCCAGATCTAATCAGTTTCTTATCTCCCAATACACGTGGTGCCAGAACTTCTTAGTCTATCTTAATTCAAGCTGTCAACCGATAGGCATGTGCTCTGATTGTGCAGGCCATTTCATACTGGCTCGCCTTTTACCAGGGGTTCCTCTTCCTGGAAGTCAAGTCTCTCTCTCTCTCTCTCTCTCTCTCTCTCTCTCTCTCTCTCTCTCTCTCTCTCTTTCTCTCTCTTTCCTCCCTCCTCTCTCTCTTCTTCTTCTCTCTCTCTCTCTTCCTCCCCTCTCCTCTCTCTCTCTCTCTCTCTCTCTCTCTCTCTCTCTCTCTCTCTCTCTGTCTCTGTTGATATTTATTTGGAGAACACTTACTAACTTAGCCTTTTAGGAATCTATATAAGGAATATCTGCCTGGATAAAGTCTTTCCTTCTTCCTTTTTTGCCCAAATGACTCAATAATCAACTGTGGTATCAATCAAATTCTCAACAGAAATTTGTTTATCCATTTCAGTCATCGAATAGACAATAAATCAATCAAGTACTTGAAGACACACCCACTTATGTACAATATGCCTATCAAAATGGTTGGAACATAGCAGATGTTGAATAAAAGTGAGGTGAATTAAATAACTTTATATTTTACATTATTTTAAGTTTTTCCCCTTTAGGCTACACAGTTTTGTGTCATTTCCTGACAAAGAGAAATGTTATAAACAAATCATAACACATAGTAACAAAAATTTTTTAAATCATTTTTCCTAAACTGTTTTAGAAACATTATATATATAAAACACTACACACACACACACACACACACACATATATATATATAAAACTATCAAATCATTTAATCATCATACTGTTATCTAGAAAGAATATGTAAAAATAAGACTCAGTGGTAGGGTACTTTTCAGGCATATATGAGACTCTGAATTCAATTAGTCATACAGAAAAAAAGAAAGGAAGAAAGAAATAGAAAGGGAAGGAAAGAAGAAACAAAGGAAATACAAAAATTATCATCATTCAGCTGCCCAAATTTACAAGCTTCTCTAAAATTCTGTAGTTATTTTTCTAACTAATGTTCTATTAATTATATTTTTCTCTTTAATTGCACAATATGAAAAAGTAATTATATTATATTATTAGAAATAGTCAAGTATTTGAGTTCAGGCTGCACTTGTGAGTAGCTCAGAGTCCATGTCAAGTAACAGGTTCCTGTGAATTAGGATGCTTAAAATATGAATTTATTCTTTACTGTTTTCTGATGAAAAGGCAATTTAGCCTGAAGTATAGAATATATAGCTAAGTATTTACATATCATTTACCCAAGAAATTGAGTGAATTTCATCTATGTGAAACTATAACAACAATGATGAGAACAATATGAGACAGTAAAGTTTAGTGACACTCATGGAATTCCTTCTCCACATCTACCTTTTCAGCTACATAATCTTATACTTTACTCCTAATAAAGATTCAGAGTAAATGAGACCACTTACTTTTCAGGGTTTTCTACTTCTTCTGTAACAAAGTTGAGGTAAAACCTAAAAGCATATACATAGTTACTAGATATTAATATATTTTATCACTACATTTCAAAGTCTTACATTTTAAATATTTAATAATGAAGTCAAATTATGAAAACTTCAGAAATATACTTATTACAAGATGAAGAAACTCTCATGTGTCATTTTTCCATTAAACCATATTTGTGCTTATGATGTGGCACTAGGTGTCTAAGTGGGATGAACCCCACAGTCTCTCTGCACACGAGGAGCCCAGAGTTCATGGGAAGCAGCGATGGCGGAGGCATGTGGGAAAAACAGTAGAGCTAGCCCAGCCGCGCCAGGAGTGAGGGGGATTGCTAGAAGCATCATTTCCCAGTTTAAGCTTCCAAGAACACATAACATTTAGCTCTAGTGAGGTCATTCCAGGCCAAGTACAGACCATCGTCACAGAAACCTGGCAGGGATGTATGCACAGGGCAGCATTCTACCTTACGGTGGTGAGGAACAGGAAGCAGAAGAATATTAAGAATAAGAGGATGTTTGCCTCTTATGAGTCCAAACTACAGGAGTGGAGACAAGCAAACCAAAGCTCAGAGGAATATGTACATGAGACAGCAGCATTTCTCTAAGGAACTGTTGTTGGTTTGCCACAGTGAACAGTAGGAAAAATTAGTGGTATAAATAACAATGAACATTTGAAATTCACTAAAAGAATACATTCAAAATGTCCTGCAAATCAGTAAATATTTGAAGTAATGGATACATTAATTAGTTTGATTTCATTATTCTATATCCATAAGTCATAGCATCACTTTGCACCCTATCAATGTATACAACAATAATTTTTGAATTTAAAAAATTTAAAAATGAAAAGATAGTAAACCTTCAATTCACACTTCTTCCTTTAGATCATTGTTTTCTAATGTGTATCCCAAAGGACCTCAAATCAAGATTAGGAAATTCCCATTTCTCAGTTTTGTATATTTAGGCAGTTAATCTTAGACATGATACCTGTCATTACATTTAAATCAACAACTAAAGCACAAGAAAATGTGAACTCTCAAGCCCACCACATTTGGGGGAAAATTATGTGACAAGAAGTATTCTATTAATGAAATAGTTTATTCTCAAGTTCCATATGATTGCAATACCCTAGTGTCAGGGGCTAGAGAAATCTAGATGTTTCCAACATTTTGCGCCTCTCCAGTCCCACCCAGGCATGCCTGGGGCTTTGAATCTTTACTTTGTTTGCCAATTTATCAGGAAGGTTGGAGACCCTTTATGACTCTCACAGATCTTTCCTAAGTTTCTACAATGTAAACTTGAGGCAAATTCCACCCTCAAATAAGCATACATTGAAAACTGAATTATGAAAATGAAGAAACTCAGGGATCATGACAAGAAGCATAAAATATTTAAAGACAAAGAACTTGCTACTTCTGCATTTCACGGACTTAAATTTTTGCAAAGTAAAAAGGCTGTATTTCAAAGTAGTCTTCAATTATTACTCCTTAGAAAGTTAAAAATAGATTTTCCCGTGGGTGCACAGGTCTGTACATACAAATTCTCTACAATCTAAAATCAAATATGGTGGAATATTAGGCCATCAGCCTATAATATGCTTAAAAGCACCTCCTAGCCTAAAAGAAAGATGAGGAAACCTATCTTGCTTCATCTTCATGAAAACTATCTAGTTTCATAAACAGATATTTGATATTTAAGGTTAAGTTAGCTACAATTTTAAGGTCTACCTTTTAAGTGAGTACATGGGAGAATGGTCAAAATAAAAATAATATGAAAAGTAAGTAGCCAGTGATGTTTTAAACTGATTCAAAAGTTAAGTTTCTGAAGATATGGGTTATAACATTTCACTAGGAAAACAATCAACAGTCAGTACTTGCAGCTGAAATATGCCTGTGAGACAGTTGATGTGTTCTATACGTGCCTCAAAAATCATACGTATCAGGAAATATGTCTAGGCTTCTCATTCAAAGACAGCTCTTCTTCACAGTTGTTTTAAAGATTGATCTTTTTTAATAATATCAAAGCAAGGAGGAAAATATTTATGAAAAAGGTGCATAACTTCAAATGTTTTCCATGGCACCAAAGAATAGTGGAATGGAAAGGGCTCCAGGCAAGGTGGGGGATAGGAAGGAGAAAACTCCTTATTTTAGTTCAAACGTGCACACCCTGTGGAAAGTACATCTTTAAGCCCAGCTAGTCTCCAGCACTGAGTCCAGGCTTTCTCTTTGCTTTACACCTCCTCCGGGCCCCTGGAGAATGTTCACAAATGCACTGCTCTAGCTCTTCCATGATGATGCATAAAAGGCACAGCTATGCTAGCAGTGTATTCCAATATGCAACATATGAATTCTTCCAAAAAGAAGCTTATTCTTTAGATTAAATTTGACCCAATGGTACAAAATAATCCCACAGGTGCTTTCAAAAGACTGAATCCATTGAAGGCAAGAGTTTAAAAGGAAAAAAAAAAAAAAAAAAGACACTGTCACATAGTTTTTTTTTAGTTTCTTTTTTTAAGTCCCACCAAGCAATGTTCAGTGTTGGATCAGGATACAGGACTGAAATTGGATGACCTCCCTCGGCTCACCAGGGAACTGGCAGATGTATTTCTCTAAATACAGACAATGATAAAATATTATAGTGGTTCTGACCCAGCTGTGTGAGCTGGCTGGGTTAATTATTTCTTTCCCCTTAGTCATGTTTCTATGAAAGAGTCTTCATCATATTGCCAGGGTTCTGTGCTCCCCCAAAGCCAAAGTTTATTCAGTTTCTCCAAGGTTCAGTGGAAACTTTTTTTTAATTCAACTGCAAGGACGTGAATTACTCACAGAGCAGAGGCTCTTGGACAGCAGTGGTCTTGCTGCTTTTCTGAGCAAGCTCAGTGCTAGCCAGTCAGTCTGATGACAATGGCTGCTTTGTTTCTGTGTTTCTCATTTGCAATGACCTAACTTGCCTGTTTGCCTTTGTGTATATGTGTGTGTATGTGTGCATGTGTGTGTATGTGTGTATGTATGTGTGTGTGTGTATGTGACATCATTGTCCTGGTAGCAGTGTAGGGACCAATGATTCCACTACAGATCTCCATTCATAATTGTACAGCCCAGTCTTATAATTGTATCCTGAAAGATGGAGCAATCCAATACACGGGGTCACATTTGGAAAGTAAACAAATGCCCCTCTGTTGGGGAAATCTCTTTTCTTCCACCTTGAACTATTTACATCCAGATAACTTCTCTGGAACTTCAAACCAACAGACTATTTTTCTCTAAATCCAGTTTCTAAATCCTTTTTTCTAAGACTGATGGTCATAGATAAATAACAGACGATTTCCACCTCTTCACAAAGCATTCAGGTTGTATAACAACCACTTAAGAAACAGTTACTTATCTGTCCCCTATGCTAACCACTTGTATCAGATAACATCCCTTTTAAAATCCTGGACTTATTTTCCAATACTGTGATGAAACCCTCAAAAATACAAGGATATCAATGGTTTATGGATATAAGATGGAGACTAAATATGAGGATTATGTGGGTGAAAGTAGAAATAAAGCATGCACACCCCTTTTACCCTGTTAACAGAGTAACATTTTGGATTTAGCACCAATAAAATTCAATATTAATAAGATAATTAAAACTGAAAAGTCTTTATACATGGAGAAATCTGTCAGCTCTCCCAAGCCTCAGAAGTGGAGAAAATTGGCTCTACATCAAGCAGATGACCTGAATATTCAGTGCAGATTTCAGCAAAGAGGAGGGCAGAAATATTTTAAGATTCCGTGGGAACAGATGCATGGTACTCACAGGCAAAGGAAACTTCATTCAACAGAATTAATCAAATCTCCCTTGTGAGGATCTTCACATTCCACATTCCTGATTGAGCACAGAGAGGCTCCCAGAGCCTGACTGTAACTGAAAGCTTTCTCTACTCCCTTCTTTGCTGTGGTGGCTCCCAGCGACCCTCGCAGTAGCTTGGCTGCTGCCCCAGGGCTAGAGCTGTGATCCGGGCTGAATAGCCACAGAAGAGTTGATTCTGCTTCTCACCCTGTGATCACACTCAGTTCTTTTTCTCTGCCCAGCACCACATTGTGCTTTGGACAAAAGTAAAAAGACTTCAAAAGCATTGCGTGATTGAAAACTAATGCTTACACACAATGGCTGTAAAAATATTTGGGGAATACACAAATATTGCATCCTGATCTCCTTGGAGCGAAAATCTTCTAACAACCTTCAAACATATTTTGCTTCAAAGCCATGCTAAAATGTTAACTTGCTGTACTCTTAATTCTCCTCTAATGCAATGCTTTCATAATTCAGTGATATTAACAGGATACCACTCTATTTACTTTTGAAATATATCTTTAGAGGCCCTGCAGAAGCCTCTAAGTGCATTACCTGAAGGTGAGATTTTAACAACTAAAGGAAATTAAATTTGTATTAGAAAGGCATTTACATACAGCTCAAACTAGTGAAGTTTCCCATTATTATTTTTTGGCTCATAGAACATTCTACAGCTAAAGCCATATTAGTTTTATAAATACATTTTTAAAATTGTCAATGAAAGTTAATCTTGTTATAATGACTTTGATGTTTATGTACTACTTTGGACATAGTGGACTTTCTTGAAATATTTATCTCAACTAAAACATACTAGTTCAATAAAGTTAAGTTAGGAAAAGTTCTATTCTCCTACAAGACGACTGTTATTGAAGCTACTGAGCAGTGCAGGTCTTCAGTGTAAAAATCTGATGTCTGTCTGTTGGTATCACAGACAGACATTCTTCACAGGAAATATGCCCCCATTTTGATCTTTGTGGCATATTTCAGGGAAATTTTAAAAACTTTTAAAATCTTACACATGGCCTGGTACAATTAGTTTTATTATCTTTTTTTCCTTATTTCCTGTATTTAGAGCAGTATTTTAACCTGCTGTGAACACTTTATTTTTTTCTAAGTTACTTATTTCTCATGGGAAGTAGAAAAAAAATCACTCTCTAAAATATCCTTGAAGCTTCACTGAGAGAACTTTTGACAAGCTAAGGACTAATTTCTAGGATGAAATGACACTATTTTGTCCTTACTGTTACATAATCACATATATATATATATATATATATATATATATATATATATATGTAAGCTACTTTCCAATTCTGGAGTTATAGTGTTAAGTATGCACCACCATGCCCCAGTCAAGCATTTGTTTTTATGATACTAAGCTCAATCTAGCACTTGTCTTCATTGAGCTGGACTCAGAAAATGGGATCCCAAACTCCGGTGTCTTGGCATACTAAGTACTTTGAATTAATGGAAATTAAGGGGCTCGGAAGCAAGATCTATCTCAAATTTTTCTGCCTTTATTTCTCAAGTTCTTCTCTCCTGTTGTCCAAAGGAAGCCATTAAAAAATTTTCTTCTTCCCAAAAGTTCATAGAAACTGCCTTTTGTTATAAGAGTGTCTGCTCTGACTCTTAGCACAGATGAGGAAAAATATCACACCTTTCTAAAGTTATAATATTAGATTTGCAATAGCCTGGTAGAGGGGGCTACCCCATATTTCTCATTTGAATTACTGCATATTACTCTGGATTGTACCTACTCACATGTCCCTAGCACCTTGATTTATACTGAAGCAAAATATTTCAAAAGAACTAATAAATCATTCAAACCACCAGATCTAGACATAACTTACCAGCCAGCATATGCATACATTCCATAATAAAAGGCCAATGGCAACCCCATAATACTAGCATCTCTTCCGGAAAAGGCATCTTTAAAATGCTGTGTTTGCCCTGCAATTAGAATGCAAAAAGCTTAGAGCTTTCCTACAGAACTGGTTATTATTCATTCTAACCATAAACATAGGAATGAAGGAAACGAACCAGTACTGCCTTAGGTCTGTATTCTTACTGTCTGCTCACTAGCAGCTTCATAGAGTAATCCTGTACCCATTCTAGAGAAAAAGTTCCAAAAGTATACTGATCACTGGGCATTTTATTTCACAGTTCTGTTTTAATAAAGTTATACCTAGGATGAAAATAGCATTTTAAAAAGCAGTCCCTCATTGGAGCATGACTCTACTTTGACCACGAAAGAAGTTGTCATTTACAGATAAAATCAAGTTGACTCTGTCCTGGGGAGGGCACAGTTTTCTTCTTGGAACACTAAAGAGAAATTACACTGAATTCTAAACTAAGTTTTAATAAAACTTGCATAAAATGTGGATTGAGAATTTTGTTCATGTTACTTTTTCTTTATTTTGTGGATGGCAGTGGATCTTCTGTGTATATCTTTTGGATAGTTTAGACAGCAATTAGATCAACTCAGCCAATACTCAGATTGCCTCAGAAAAAAGGTCTCTATGTCCCAAAGAAAACAGCAAGTGAGATTACTCAAATCAAAAATGACTTGTTGTATAATTGGTCAACAAAAGAAGGGCAGGAGGTCGCTGGTGAACATGGTAGACACTGTCTTCCAAGTCTGATCTCAGCTGCTGCGTGCAGTATTTGCAGTGTGCACAGGAGCCCAAAACTGGACAATGTTGAGTTTTTCCTTCAAAGTAACTAATCTTCAAATACATATAGTTCATTTTTTTAAATGATACAATGAATTAGAAATGCAATCTCTTTGTTCTTATACAAGGAAAACATAAATACTAGTTCTCAAATAAAACCATCTCTTGAGTATCATTTTATCAAGATTCATGGCCAAAGGACTATTATTCCTTAGGGAGAAGCACTAAATAATCAATCGGGGATAAGAAAAAAATCTTTGTAAAGACTGAGTCATAAGCACGGATCTTCAAAAATGCCACTCTGTGAGTAATACAAAAGAGAAGCACTTTGTATCTAAACTTCAAGAATATTTTGGCTGTATAACAAAGGTCTCAGGAAGATGAAAGTCTAACATTCAAAGGAAAGTTCAACACATATTTATAAGTGAATGCACAACATTATCAGGATCTGATTAGAGTAAAAATAGATGTGCAATATAGATTAGTGAAGTCTTTCTCTTCCTGGCATCTCAGATTAAGACAAAAAATACATGGTCATATTGTAAGGAAAAGTATAGCTTCATCTCATTTTTATTAGAAAGGAAGAAAACTACTAACAATGCTCTCCAAAATATTAAAATTTACTTTATATGTGCCAGAATGTTAAGGGAACTTCTCTGTTAGGTGAGATCTGAGAAGGAGCCTGGTTACACTAAGCACTGATCTCGTAAGTATTAATTAAAGGTCACTCCACTGTAACCTCCCAAGGATCCAACACCTGTATCAAATCAAAATCTTTCATTTTAAGAAACTTAAAATACAGTACTTATCATTTGGGCAAACAAACTCACCTCATACACATATATTAAATCATCATGATCTGAATTTAGTAAGGATTCCAATGCAACCAACAATGTCTGACATTGTATCAAAATTAAAAATAAAATTTTATCTTAGTTTCAGGAGATAGTATATCAGTTTTTTGGAATCTAAACTGAGACTTAAGAACAGTCAGTGACCCAGAGGTTCTACATGTTCCAAATACTGAAGACCTTGACAGAAGACTAAAGACTTAGCCCTTAAAAAGGAAGTACTAACAGAATAGATGATTCTTCATACATTTCTCGTGAATAAAATAGAAGATAAGCACGCCAGCTCTGCGGAGGGCAAGGTGAATTAGAAGGGCAAACTCAAACCTTCCTTTCAGTGCAAGCCTAATGTTCGAGATCTTCATTGTGTTTATTCCAACTTGGCTGAGGTTGCTGGACTTGATGAAAGCATTTTGCCAGCAGGCTGTGAGATCTCCCACTAGGCTTATTAAATGGACAACAGCATCTCCTTTTCCCAGCTACAGAGCGACCGATCTTTCAGTGTTTGTTATATTGTTTAGTGCCTCTACCAACAGCGATGATTTTGCTGAACTTTGGCATTTTCTTTGCCTTGTTGTAATTCGTTTCTTGCAATGTCATTAAATTTCTCTATAAATTCCCTGTCTTCCAACAGACAAAATCAATGTAAACATTAAATACTTAACATGCCCAAGTTATAAGTCACTTTACACTTCTTTCTTTCCTATTATTTCCTATTATTATATACTGGCATGCCCATTGGCAATTAAATAGATCATGTAGACCTCCTCCAACCTTTTCCATGGAATGGAAGCAAATGCAGGCACATATTTCCTAAAACATCTAGAAGTCTAAATGTCTCTGCATCTCAACTTCTTTTGTTATAAAACAGTAAGTGCTGCAAGGCAAATAATTCAGGAAAATGATTCATTTTGATAGAAATGCAAATTTTTTTTTGGTACCAGGGATTAAACTCGTGACCTTGTGCTTGCCAGGCAGGCGCTTACACCGCTAAGCTAAATCCCCAGCCCCCAGAAATGCAAATTTTACATTGAAAATAACGTAACAATCAAAGTTAAGAGATTTTGGAGCTATTTTTATAAAAAATAAATATTTGTTTTTTTCCAGGAATGTTACTCCCCTATCTTACTACTCTTTTGAAGATACTACTCTCAAGATAAAAGAAATGATAACCAAAAAGTAATAGCATTATCAACCATCTTTATTTTCCAAATATCTTTTTTCTTTTTAAACTTGATTAATCCTATTGAAAAATGTTAAAGTAAAAATAAAAGAACATATTTATCTGTACTGAAAGACTTTTTTAAAAATAGTCTTTTTTTTTCCACTTTTAGTTTTCACTCCAAGCAATTTATATCAAGAGAATTTACTGATGCCTTATTTTGTTGGTTGACCCAGTCTTAATCCTCTTGCTGCCTCTCAACTGTAAATACCAACTCACCCTCCATGTAGCAGCTTTCAAATCAATTAGATGACAGTATGGAGGTTAAGTTCCACAAGCAGGGACTAATTAAGGATTCTGCTGGTACCAGCAAAAGTCAGTGTTAGGAGAGACCAAAAGCAGATACGTATTTTAGAAAGCATTTACTTTTCAGTCCATACCTTTAATTAGTTGTATAACTCCAGGGACTATAATTATCAGAATTGCTGTGAGCTTGCAAAAGGTTAAGAAAATCTGAATCCGGGCGCTCCAGCTGACACTCATGCTATTTAGGACCATCACTAGAGCTGCAAACAAACAGATGAAGTTATAAAAGGCAAACCCTCATGGGCACAAAGACATCTTAGGTTCTTGTTACTCAAAGTGTAATGTAAAAACCAGCAGTGTTGGCACTGCCCGTAAGAGTTTTAGAAATGCAGAATCTCAGGCTCTGCTTCACACCAAATGAATGCAAATCTACACTGCAACAAGCTCTCCTAGTTATTTTTATGCACATTATAATTTCAGAAGCTGAAACAGTTACAATTTCTCCTTTCTTTGTATATGTCAGTAAGAAAGGATATATAGTGTAGGGCTCTAAGATGCACATAAAAATATCTTCTAATCAGATGCTGAATTCAACACAGAATGCAAATTCCTGAGCTTGTCTCTGGCTCACATGCTGTCTTCCCAGCCTCGATGACAGCGCCTCCACCAGAATGGAGCGTGCTCGGGAAGAAACAACAAATGGGCAAGTTAGCTGAAACCTAGTTCTTCACCCTCAGCATTAGTTTAACCAGCACTTTTTTTATGGGTCACTTCTCTATTTTTCAATTAGCATGTGAAAAGTTGACTTCCAACTTACCCTACAAGCAGAAGCTTCCAAGGTGTGTTCTGAGACTTAACAATTTCTGGGTTCAAATACAAATGGGCCCAGAACTAACAGAATTTCCTATGCTTAATGATGCTGCCCACTGCTTCCCAAGAAGCAGTAATGATCTAATCTTCCCATCTTGTGGAACACAAACATCTCAAGTGGAGAACAGAGGTTGCTCCTCTCTGAGTAGACAATATCCAGCTTCATGCCTGGCCCAGGCAGGCAACTAACAGTTTTGTTTGAATAAATGAGGGAACTAAATCCTCTATTAGGAAATCCAAAACACAGGTGAACAGTGATTCTCTAAAGCCTTCTTCTTCTATCCTATAGAAATGACTGAGGATATCCTAGAAAAGAATCTCAACCATATGGTCTTTTCAAAACATTATGCTTAGTGTTGACAAGAGGGACAAAAATAGTTACTTTATTTATTGATGGTTATTATTTATAAGCTTTATTTTGACAGAAATACATTATCCCTAAATAACAAAAAATAGGAAGATACTTCAGGGGATAAAACAAATCATAGAATTCTTATAATTCAAGTTATAATTGTAGATTCCCCATCTGTGGAATAATAGTATTGATCCTCATACTTCCCATTGTCTGATGTAATTGTTAGCTCATTTCAGTATTTAACTATACTATGTTATGAACACATAATATATAATGGTAGAAATTTTAACAACATAGACCCTTAAAGAAAGGCTAAGATGGATCTTATTTAATGCCTTTATATAGAGATAGTCAATTAAAATCATGATGCAGTTAAATATTTATTATATGATACATTACTGACCAATAGTGATGGATAATGGCTAGGTATATAAAGTAGACAGAATTAGATAGATAGATAGACAGATAGAAAAACAGATGATGAGAAAAGCAGGAGATAAAGATAGAAGTAAAGGAAAACACCTGAAGAGATAATTATCAAACCACTAACAGCAAGTTATCTATAGATGATAAAATACCAAATAATTTCCAATTTCTGATATTTATTTTTCAGCAATATTTCAATAAATTTTATAATGAACATGTAGTGCTTTGTAACAGGAGCTAACAGCACTGAATTATATACTTCAAATTTGTTTAACTGTTCTCACCACAAAAAAATGGAGATAAATAAGGAAGGTGATATTTGCATTAACTGACTTGCTATGATAAACGCTTCATAAAATATATGCATAGTAAATCAGCATAGTAACGCTAACATAATACAACTTTATTTGTCAAATATATCTTAATAAAGGTGGAAATGTTTGAAAGAAATAAAGAAGTCAAATTTCATTTTTAAAATATTTGAAGTGGGGAAGTCAGGAAACCAGTGACCACATAAAAAGTGAAATCAGGGGTAACTAAAGAATTTTTTAGAAGAGGAGTCGTAAAAATGATTGGCAAGACCAAAGCCCTGAATCAGCTACATGGGGGCCAAGGGAAAGGGACAGCATTTTACATATTTTGAAGCTGAAGATATGAAGACAGGTCCATTGTCAATGGAAAAGTGCATTATTTTATCAGGTATGATAAAAATATGAACTTATTTCTCCCTCTTTCATAGATATTTTAGTATACTAAAAATAATTGAGTGCAAGCCTGCTCCCATCTTCATCATCCTGTGAGTCTTTTCTTTTTCTATGCAAATGACTGTGATAAATGAGCATCATGTGAAAATGATTATGTTTTAATTAAGGAGGCTCCATTTGACATGAAAGAGGGGGGCGGGGAATGATCTCATGGTGTCATCAGCCACACAAGAGCACTTCTTTCTTTTAAACAGATCTCTAAAATCTAAAACACTGGCACTGCAAGTCCTCCAATGGAAACTGGGCCCTGGAAGAAGGAGGAAGAAGAAAGAGACAAAGGAAAAGATATAGTAGACAGGGAGAAAGTGAAGGAAAGCAAACGGGGACAGATATCCTATATTAGGAACATCTGGCCATCTTTATATTTGAAAAGGGAACAGAGGGTTTGTTATTTCACCAAGAGTATGCAATGCATATTGACATAGGGGAAAGTTAGTATTTAGGATTTTCTTTTATATTTTGTAAAGTTTTCCTAAACAAATGAAGACAAAATGAACCAAACACCATGAATTGATAACTTTATCTTGCTTTCCTCTTATACAACTGAAACAAAAATTCTGATTAAGACCAAATTTTTCTCGGTTTCTCAAAACCCTGCTTCATCCGTGCACCCAGACATCGCGCTCATTATTTGGTGCACCACATTGCAGCTGAGAGGCGCCTGCATGACCCCAAGGTGCTGCTTAACAAGGCGCAGAAAGCCGGCGCTGAGGCCCAGCTCGGGCTCTCTAAGGCTGCTGCTTCATGTGGCTGTACGGCAGAATTTAAGGCTGTGTTCACTGCTTATCCAACAATATTGAAAAGGGATTTGGGATTCACTAAATGCAAGAGCGTTCTGAGTTTCTGAAATAAACAGAAACTATGTCCTTTTGTACATATTACTATCTACTCATTTTGTAACAATAAGAGATCTGAGCCAGTTCTCCCACCCTAGTTTTAACTTCCTCTGAGTGATTGCTAATTTTACACATGAGGAAATAATTTCAACAGTATGGATTCTTTTCCTGGTTCAAATTTTTACAGAAATGAAAATACAGGACCACATCACTTTTATTTACTTATTTATGATACAGTTTCCTAAGAACTGAAACTCAGCAATGAAAGCAATATCTATAAATCCTGGAGATAAGAAATACATATTTGAAGGGAGCTGTATTTGAAGAGGATGTTTAGAGGAATGGTAAAGAGTGGGGCTCTGATTTAAAGACTGGCAAGTATTTCTCTCTGCACTGTCCATAATTCAAGACTGCCTTTGGCTTTTGAAGAACGAGATTAAAGTCTGGATATATTGGGTTTTCATTCAGGTTCAGGTTCTTTCTGGCTTCTGACTTGTAGCTGCTTCATGCCAAACCGATAAAATATATGGGTGCTGTGGTATGTGTTACATGGTGAGATAAAGTGCCTGGTTCTGCTGCTTTTGGCAATGGCTACCTGGGTTCCCTTTATCGCTTTGTTAGAGTTCATTTCCTGGATGCATTAATTTCAGAAAGGATATATAGCAGTAAACACTCTCAAAAGCAGAAACTTAGTCCATGTATACAGTCCTACTATTTGGAATAAAAATAGCAATCATTACATAAATGTAAACTACTATTTATGGCAAAGACATTACATGGGTAATGTTATTCAATCCTCCTATGCTGTGATATCATTGTTGGCCTCATTTTTAAGATAAGCAGTGGAGACTCAAGATACTACTTAACTTGCCTGTGTTTGAATAGGCAGTAAGTGTGAAGATAAGGTTGTAACCTAGATGCAGTAAATTCATAGATAAAACAATGAGGAAATAGCTCAAAAAATATCTATTCCCAGTTCCTTCAAACTCATGTCAGTGGCCCTGCCCTCTATAAAGGTTCACGTTTATCTTAGCTTGGATCTCAGGACACTTTGATTTCACATTTAATTGATTATCCTCCTAACAGACATGGCTGTTGTTCTGTAGCATCTGTATGTTTAACACTGTGCAGATCTATCTAGGAAACGGTTGTGCTGGTGATTTAGTCATAGGAGAAAAGGAGTCTTACACCAGGCTTCAGAAAATTCAAACAAAGGCACTCCATGAGCTATATTTGAAATGCTAGTACAGAACCAGTTCTAGATTTTTCTTTTATAGAATTTAATTCTAGGAAAAGAGTTTGAAGGGGGAAAATTCAGCAACATATCTGTAAAGTCCATCAATTGGTTTTCACAATGCAATACAAATTTTATTTTGTTTATTCCTCCACCACTACACCTATGAGATGTAGCGTGCAGTTCATTTATATAAAATAATTTAGGAAAGGATTTAGAACTTAGAGTAGCTCCTTAAATTTGAACCTAAGAGGACAGCTCACATTTTAAGTAAAGCATTCTTATGGTAATGAGCTAGGAGAGTAGGGCGTGGCAAAGCAGGTTGCGGAAGTGAGTGGACCTATTAAGAACAAGATCCCAGGCGCATGCCCAGAACAGTTCCCCTCTATATCTCAAAATCTGTGTGTAGAAATTCTGCAGGTTTCCTCCAGATCTGGACAGCCTAAAGGAAAGGCGCCACAAGAGTTTGCCTTGGTGGCTCTTCCTCAGGAGCGACCTGTCTTTCTCCAAAGGGTTCCTTTTATCTCGCTTTTTCCTTTTACTCAGCCGAAGTTTGCTCTGCAGAGCCATTTTCTTCCCCCATTTTTCACTTTTACTTTCTCCAGTAAACTTTGCTACGTGTTTTTATGTTTGTTTGTTTGTTTGTTTGTTTGTTTCTCACTTTGTTCAGTTCATTGTTCCAGACAAGAAGAAAGGTTTGGTGATAGAGCCCTTTTCAGGAGCAGGCTGCCTGGTAATAGTAATATCACACCATTCACGGGGACACACATAGAGGGTCTAGAGTTAGGACACCAGAACAAATGACTAAATTTTTTCAGATCTCAAACACACTTCAGTGTTTAATTGAAGGTAGAATACCAGTCTCTCGTGGAAGATAAAGGAGAGCAACGAAATGTGAACACACAAAATTCTCCGGTAAAAGTTCTTGACATCATTATCAAAATACACAGGATCTCAGCTGAGCAAAAACTTTTTATACTTATGAATCTGGTAGAAGTGGAGAACTTTTTTTGATGGAGGCAAGTTAGCATTTAGTTAACTATCCTCCCCACAGCACTATCATCTCTCAAAGACTAGGTCATATTTCACAAAATTTTACTCTGTGATACAGCAAGATCCTTCAGGAGTGACCTTTTTCTACACTCAACTAGAGATTTTAAACTCCCTGATTCCCTCAAGAAACACGAGGAAGCAATTCATGCAATTAAACTCTATTTTCTACATCCCAGTAACCTTCCAACCCTACAGGCAGAAAATCCCCATAGTCACTTTGAAAAATAAAGGCTGTGAGAATTTTGCCCCTAGGTAGATTTCTCTGTCTCCATCTTCATCTCCACCCCCCTGTCCCTCCATTAAAGCTAGATTCTTCTTAAAGACAGTTTGACTTTCCCAATTAGGCCATCAATTTAAATTACTTCCCATTGAATCATAAAATGATTCACTTTTCTTTTTAAGTGATTCTGATTTGTGGGAACACAGTGCCTTTTTTTTTTTTTTTTTTTAATCTGTATTGGGGATTGAACCCAGGACCACGCACTTGCAAGGTAGGTGTTTATTCCACTGAGCTAAATCCCCAGCCCTAGCACAGTGCCTTTTCAGAATCTCAGGCTTACAAAAAGAACATGAAAATGTATAAACTAATATTGTAACTATTATGAGTTATAATATGGTGGCAAAAATAGAAGGAAATGTCTAATTTTATCCAAGACTTACTCAGACTCTTTATGAACAAGTCCATCATCAACTGCTACAACACATTTTGCAAACAGTTTTTTTGTTGTTGTTATCCTTTCTCATAATTGCTTTAAACCATTGCTTTGAACAGTTTCTATTTAATCACCTAAAATATAAATTTTTCCTTTAAAAACTGGAAAGTAATGTTACCTACTGTTATAAAGACAGAAATATCATTACCCATCTAATTTCAAGTCTCATGCAAAATTTATAGATTTCAGGTTTACATAGAGAATGTACTTAAAAAAACTTCTGATTAAAGCATTTAATCTATAACTTATATTATTAATTCCAGAGTTATCAATAATATCAATCAGTAATCTTATCAATTTTGATAGTATCTGACATGACTGGTCATTGCAAGGAAAAAATATGGTGAATATAAAAATGGCCACTGATTCAATCCTTTAGCAGGACATTATGTATTAATTGAGAATTTTCTGTTCAGAGCCCTCTTGTAAAGGTCTTAAAAACCTGCCATACACTGTCTCATCTCTCTGTAGTCTTCAAGATAAATTACTGGTTCATATGCATTTCATTAATAAATAAACAGGCTAAATGAGGTTACTTATTAGCCAAAGAGCACATAAGACATAAGAAAACTAACTTCCAATCCCAGATATTTTGCCTCCACTGAGTTATGTCCCACGAAAACTCATGGCATCAGATCTGAACATCTTATCAAACAAACTGTATTTCACTGTACCACTAATTCCTCTCCTAGCTGAGGAAACTGAAGGTATATAGTCCTCCAAGTTTAACAAGTTCACAACTATAGACTTTTCTTCTGCAGAAAAAATTCTTAGATGTATTTTTATAAAATCAATCAGTAAGAAATCATTAGTGGGCACAAATAACATTCTAGGAACTATATGAGGAGCTGAAAAGACTGCAAAGTAAAGGTCACTAGTTTCATTGAAATTCCAATGTTTTCCCACAAAATCATAAATAGCTACCATTTGTGTTCTTTATAAATTATTACCCAAAACACTTTCTACTTATTATTTCATTTAAAAATCACTTAATACTTCCAACTCCTTGTAACACTGAAATGATTAACTGAGAATACAGTGGTACAGAATGGCTAAGTGACTTGTTCTTACATCTCATGTCTTCCCTAGGTCTGGTATCTGTGAACGTGTGTTAAGAACAAGATGACTTAAGTAGGTTGTACATTATTGTTCTCTAGAACTTGGAAATGTCTACTTTGAGTAATTTTCTTTGTCTTTTCAAAGAATTCTCAGAATAAGTATATGTGCTTTGATGGAGAAAGTAGAAGAGCTAGGCTAAATTTAAAGAAGTTCAGAAATATATGTAACTACCACTAGACATATTTTATACATAATACCTAACTTTTTCCTACAGTTTTACAACTTACCTTTCTACTATCAAAAATATTTTTTATTGTTCTACTCAAACACTTTAGAACAGCCTGCAAAGCATTTTTCTGTAAGTATACAATTCAGTTATTCTTATGTTGTTTTCTATTTCTGAGTTGTTAATTAAATCAGAGCCTATGAATTCTTAAACAATGATTTGATTGGCATGTAGAACTGTTATACTTTCTTATGACCCTGTGGAAATTTTTAGTAAGTCAGAATGAGATTTGGCTTCACAGCTTGTATAACTGTGTTCATGTTCCACATTTTTTATTGACACTTTTTTCAATTTCCAAATCTATGTCCATTAATAAAAAATGAACCATATTTTAATTTGTAGCCCATGAAGAAAATTTCCTAGTTGAGAAATGTTATTAGTTATCAGATCTTAAAAGACAATTCTTATCATGGCCAAAAGAGACAGCCAAAACTGTAATAGAATGACAGTACTAATAGTATAAATTGTATGACACAACATACAAGCTTAACACATCAATTTAAGTCCATGACCACATACAAGATATAATTCAATATATCACTGAGAAAGGATAATTTTCAATTTAGAAAAATCACAAAATAATTAAGTTTTCACTCTAACTAATCTCTCTTCATATATAATCTACTTAATATGTTATCAACAAAATGCTTTTTGTGTATTTTAAAAGATTGGCCATCGGGTCTATTGACCTCATGCAAAGCTGACATGGGGTAAATTCCAGTGGCTATATAAAATCTGTATTCTTTCTATATTTTCCAAAACAAATTTGGAATTCTAAAGAAAAAGAACCTCATTTGGTGACTGATACCACCATGCAAAAGCTCTAAAGGAACACATTTTCCAATAACTATTGCATTACTTCCCTTTCTTTTATGCTTGTAATACTCACTTATGCCCACAGCTGTGATGAGCTTGATTGCAAGTTCAGGAATTTCACACGGCATAAAAAATGGCTCCAACACATAACGTCCAAATGCCAGAGATATCACAGCAGTAGCTGCAGGGCTAAAAGAAAAAGAAGAAGAAGAAAAGAAAAGAAAGAGAGAGAAAAGAAAGCAAAACAAAAGGAAAAATTAAAGGGAAAATTTGTATCATCACTAAAATTTTTCTATCATGAAATATTAATACTTAGCACATGGAATATGTGCAATAGTAAAGTCTATAATTTTAAAATTCCATATTTAATTAGGCTGCCACAGATATTCCAAAGGAAATATTGCCTATAACATTGTTGGCTAGTTGGTAAATATCATTGGAAATAAGTCTGAGAACTACCAAGCTGACCCCCACTCTTAGTATTTGACTTTTTAATTCCTTAAAGTTTGCATTTATTAAATGAGATCCTGACATCCGTAGGCCTTACCAGAAACAGTTTTCTTTCTCAGTAAGTTAATAACTAAGCTCCAGCCACAGCACAAATTTGTTTATGGTACAGATCTAATGGAGTGTGCCTGGTGAAGAAAAGGAACACGAAAGTCAATCTAAAAAGTTAGTAATAATAAGTGTTCCTTGCCAACACATGCTTGTTCTTCATTCCATAAAAATATTTAGATGCAAATATTTTATACAACTAAGAAATGCATAGAAAAACTGTTCAGATGTGCAGCAACACAGCTAATAAACCATTCTACTCTAATTCTTCAAATACTCCTGTTAGAAAATTTCACCTCTTCATATATACATACTTTCCATTCATAATAAAGTGCATAGAATTGTCTACTTTCTGATGCCTGGTTTTTCTTTCAGCTTCTCTTCCTTCTCATGATGACCCAGCCCTCATATCTGATTCCTAGATTACCAGAAATCCAACCACCATTTTGTGTTGCCAACGATGGCCTGCTGGTACCAGAGAGCACCTTTCATCTTTCCTAAAGGCCTTTTTCTCTTTCTTCCAAATGAGGCTACATTTTCTGTGCTCCATCATTTATAGAAATTTTAAATAGATAAATTAAAATCTAGCCATGTCATTCACCATTTTCGAACTATGCTCTGGATATGTTAGCAACTCTCACTTTGCATTCAAAATTCTATGTGGTCCAAGTTCCCTCCATGTCTTCAGTGGCTTGCTCCCACTGCAATAATCAGAATCCTGTGACTTCACCTTACTATTTTTAATTCTTTAGGCTTCAGTGCAATCCTCTTTGGTTCAGAAATACTTCTCTAGCACTTGGACTGGGCCACCATCTCCCAGAGTATTCTGTTAAAACGCCCTAGCTTCCCTTCCGCACTGCTTTCCACAATCACAAATTTATTCACTTAGGTGATTCCCTGATTGATAACTCTTTCTTCCAACTAGACATTGAATTCCATAAATCCATCATAATCATGATTTTATCACCAGCTTTTAGTGTCTTCTAAGAAGTAGAAACTCAATACATATTGAATATATGGTAAATGAGTGAATTCAATTTAATGATCTCTGTTACGTACTACTGGAGTTTTCTCTCCTTGAATGTGCTTTACAGATTATATCCAGCAACAGTGACTCAATCAGAAGATATAATTTTAATGGAAATATTTAGGTATTACTTGTATAAGTAATAGAAGGGAAACAGTATTTTAATACAGTATTTTAATACTTCCCTTCCCTTAAAATACTTAGGTATCTTGTTTCTCTTCAAGTATCTGAAAGATCAAACCAGCAATATGAGTTCAGTTAAAAACGTCTAGAATTTCTCTAGGGAGTTTCTCTTGTTAACACACACATCATTAAAAAGTGCCTTCAAAATTAAAGAAACAATGAGTTATCAACTCTTGGAGGGCAAGAACTGGGCAAGATCATGCAAGTTCAGATCTCTTCACGTTGCCACTCACTGTTTGATGGCAGTTTGTGGAATGAATAAATTAATAAACGAGCACTTGTCTGTATAATAGCAAGTAGAATGGTCATGTTCATACTAATGCCTTGCAATTAGTCA
This sequence comes from Cavia porcellus, assembly GCF_034190915.1. NCBI lineage: Eukaryota > Metazoa > Chordata > Mammalia > Rodentia > Caviidae > Cavia > Cavia porcellus. Next base: position 33,539,035 of record NW_026947497.1, read on the forward strand.
AGGTTAAAAATACATGAATGAAGACAGATGCAAGTCCAACTATACCCAACACCACAGTCCAGCAGTCTGACAGACCAGCACTTTAATTACTTAATTAGTGCATTTATTTGAATGTTGAGTATATTCCTTTCAAAATATTATAGTTTCTATCATTTATTTGAAAAGAATTTATATCCAGAATACATAAGGCACTAGTATAAAGGTTACAAGAAATGTAGGATCTGATCTTATGTCATTCAAATGCTTGCAGTTTGAACAGGAAAACAGAACAGACACCTAGAACATTAAATAAAAATACAAGCTGTCAATTTCAATGTCAAATGAGAAACAGAGACTATATTTTTCAGAAGAATTGAAGGTGAAAGAAATGTTAAAAGCTAGAATAAACAAGTAATTAACTGAAAAAGATAAGATTTATATTGACCTTTGGAGCATATCTAAGATTCACATAATGCAAAAAAGAACAAAAGATACATCCCATGAAGGGAAACTTAGAAAAGGAAAAAATCCTCCTTTGTCATTATTTCATTATAATTTGTTCTAAGGAACCCAGAATTGTTTAAAATGAAAATAGAGTTAACAGGGAAACATATACTATTCTCAGGTGCTTTGAGGGAAAGGAACTCAACACTGTAAAACTCATTAGTGTTAATGGATATTAATTTGCTCTGCATTTGCCAATTCTGTGAATGACAGAATAAAAGTTCACCCAAGTTCTCAGCTGTGCAGGTCTGATAAGTTCACAATCACAGCAGGTTTCCCTAGGTATTTGGATTATATACTGTAACTAGAAAGTGCAAGTCACTTATCAGGAAACTAGCCCTAAGGGACTATGCTATTCTTAAACTACTCATGTGACATCATAAATTCACCACAAAATTGAAAGAAAATTGCTATTCAGAGTGACTTAGCACTATCCACTGCCAAGATCAGGAAGAGGAACATTCTACAACAATAAAAGCAAAAGATTTTCACAACTCTCTTTCCCTGACTGATTCAACATGAGGAAGTGAGTCATTTATGGTATGTAAACTTGATTTTTTTTTTATAGAGTAGACTTGATGACATATCAGGTTGTTAGGACAGGCATGCCTTAGTCACGAAAATGGAGTAAAGTTAAATGACTCAATGACATAATCTTCACTAAGAGAAAATTCTAGTTGTTAGTATAGTTTCTTGCGTCTAGTTAGTCAATGTATGTAAATTATCAAGGTAATTTTCATGCTTTATATTCTAGAGAAGTTCAAAAAGAAATGTTTAATGTACATTAAGTAAAATTAGTTATAAATTTAGGTAAGCATATTTCTCAGAAATATGAAAGAGAATAACTTAAGATTAAAGAAAAGCAGTACTCTAAAAAGTAGAGCATATTGGGGAATCATTGCGAATGATAATAATTGCACTGAGAATTTTAATCTGGGAAAGTATTGTATCACACTTTTTACATCCATGTTTACAAGAGAGTCACTTGATATGCACATTTCTAATTAGCTAAAAATAATCAATTGCAAAAGACTAATGAAATTAAGTTTTCCCAGGTTCTTACCGTATTATAAGCAGTTCCACCCAGACTCGTACAAAGGCTAGTAATGGCCCAAAGACTTCTAGGATGTATGTGTAATGACCACCAGATTTCTTTATGCTTGTTCCCAATTCAGCATAGGACAAGGCTCCTGTGAAATGGTTAGGATAAAAAGATACACATTTAATGTACTATCAAGCAATCGTATCGCCTTGGCTCAATGATATTTATGTTGCATGAAATGTAACAACTTCCTCTGGTCTCAGTGGCATCCTTATTTCAAAACAACCAACATCTATCGCTGAGACCCACTGGATCCTCTCCTAATTTCCTCACATCTGAACCCTAGTTCATTCTACTCAAACAATGTCCTTTTATTTGAAACGGTAAGCACAAAATTCTACACTATTCAGTGTTTCAGAGTTTCGAGTTAGAAACCAGGAAGCAAAGGGAAAAAGAGAAAACATATACCAGTAATGCTGACCTGTTATTGAAGAACACAAACTTACTGTGTTGAGAACTCTTAAAAAATACATTTCTCTGGCAAATCAAAGTAAGTTCAGTAATATATGGACTACATGCCATGAAAGACTTCATTTAATTTGCAGTATATTTTGCACCAGAAAAATGAATTCTGACATGTTATCATGTTTCTAAAAAGGGTACAATGGATGTTCTGCTTTTTGAAAAGAGAAGCTATAATGTATGTTAGGTGAAAAACTACTTTTTTAACATGTAGAAACTCATGGAATTTGGCAAGCTGTGTAACCTTCCAAAACCTATAAAATAAAAATTTTAATTTTTATCTTACAAAGGAGTTGTGGATATGAGTGACAATCACTGCCAAAGCCAGTACTGGGCCTGACACACAGCAAGCATCACATGAAATATAGCTATACTTATTAATCTGAGCAATTAGTAATCAAGAAAATGAACAATAAACTGAAGATCATGTAAAAAGTTCTATACTGTTAAATGCTCAAATGTAACCCACAATTATTTCCCCAGCTATTTGAAAGGCTGTGTATGAAAAGTTACTACTAATCAGTGATATTTCATACAGATTGGTTAATGAAAGTGTAACTTAGATACACAGAGAAATCTTAGTAACACTTATCTGATTCCTGAGGTTAGTATTACATACGAGCTACCTAGATTTTTCACTTGAGAAAATTCAAAGGAAAAACATTAAAAAACCATACTCTAGACTGGCCAAGCAAAAGAATCCAAACTCTCCAAACAGGAATAAAAAGGTTTATAATGTTAAAATTCCTGCAGAGAAGTCTAAAGTAACTAGTGTGCAGATGAATATGTAGAGAATATATGATATACTTCTTTTATTTATCACTAATTATAATTAGCTGCAGTTCATCCTTTCCTGAAAAATGGTCTCCATATTGGTAGGCTGTCCAGAAAATAATCCAATATAAAATGCTTTTGGAAACAGTTTTAAATACCTCAGAATTTATTGCCAGACAATCGATATCAAACCTCAGTATGGTCTGCAGAAGCCTCAGGATGGCCGCCCTAACTTTAAATTGAATTCTGGGGAAAGAGATTTTCATTTAAGGCTCTCAAGCTCTATAACCATTTTACACAGATGAAAAAGTTCAAAATAGGTTCTAAAAGTCTAAGTATTGACCCTGGCTTTTTAAAGAAGGTCATAAATCAAATATGTTCCTTCACTTACAGTGGCATTACATTTCAAAAACGCCATCATAAACTGAAGATATTGCTAGCCACTTATGTATCTAAATTGCAGAATATGATAATATAGTCTAGCCTAACTTAAACAAGCTAGAACATTACATTTGCCTATAATTAGGCAAAACCATCTAATGTTAAGTTTATTTCATAGTTAAGTGTTGAATAAGTTATTATTACTATTATTATTATTATTACTATTCACTATTGTGGAGTTTTAAAAAGTCTTAGGTCAAACCATTGCAAGTCGGAGACCATCATGTTTATAGATTCTTGACTCTTAGGTTCATAGTTCAAGAGTTTTAACAAAAAAAGTTTATCTTCTTATAGTTTGTGCTTCGTTCTCTCAGGGTTAGGGTAAGGGTTAGGGTTTTGAAGCTGCTCATCCTTAGATTTCACAGTGTCTGGTACCTCTAACTGTTGCAACACAATTACAAACAATTGCACAAGCATAAGCTTGAAAATGTATGTGCATCATCTGTCTGGCTGTCTCCTAGTGGACTAGCATGCACACTTCATTAGAAGTAGCTAAAAAACAAGTAACAGAAACAGGTGTTTGAGCCTCAAAAAATTTGCCAACATACATAAGCTTATCCTGGAAGTCACAGGTATGATAAGATGTATTTTTCAGTTTTGCATCTTTGAAAACCCGTGTATATGGGAAACATAAGTATATAGAGTATACCATGCACTTATACTGATATATGATATCATATAACTGCAAAAATTATATGATAATTCTTATCATAGCTATGTTGGAAAGTTTATACATATTTACTTAATTTTTACTCTTAAGGCAAAACTTAGACCCCTTTAATGGGTTTTACAGTGACGGTGTAACTGTACTGACAAGAATTAAAGGACATCTACTGGGCATGTGTATCCATGCTTGTAACCCAGCATTTGAGAGGCTGGGCAGAGATTGCCATCAGTATGTCGTCCACTAAATGAAATAGCGAGACCTTGCCTCAAAAAAAAAAAAAAAAAAAAAAAAAACAGAACTGAAAGTACCTCTTTAGAGCTCTTGGTGTACATTTAAGAAATGGTGTTTATGACCATGAATAGGCTTATTAGCCAATATCTAAGTGTAACTCATTTAGATAATAACAAAATGTTTGTTTAATCAAAGCCAATAAATGTAGATTAAGTTTTAAATGGCAAGACCAAATTTAAAAGAAGCCACACTATCTCTAAGGTCCAGATGTATATTGTATAAAAGAGAGCACCTGTCAGTTACTTCAAATGTCTTAAGTCTATGTCATTTTAATTATAGAAATAATTTCAGAGCTTAGATGTGCAACATATCTTGTCTTCAGATGTATCTCCAGTTCCAGATATATAGGTTGTATCATAAACTAAAATAATAGTAATTGTTAATTTAGTCATTAATTGATTATTTTATAAGTCAATACTTAAATCCTCTTTAAGACTTAAAGCTCAGTTTAAGTAACTAAAAGCCTAACAGTGGAACACATGAGAAATTGTCTTAATAGAATTTGGATCATTTGCTTTTAAATCTAGCTTTGTAAATTTAACCAGGAGCATCTCTTAATAAGAAAACCTTATTTTTTAGCTATAAAAATCTCAATCTTTTAATTATAACTAACTCAAGTACATTATAATAATTTGTTTAGTAGTTGTTGGGACATGATACTAAAGGATTCTGGGAAACACTGAACAATGTACACACTTTAAAAGTAGAACTATAAACAAGTACATTCTACTTAAATATCACTCTAGTAACAGAGGAGAGTTAAAAGTTAACAAACTAGGTAAAAGTTTCTTTCTGTCATTTAATATTTTTTGATTAAAGGTTACTTGATAGTAAAATGGACTAAAAAGTTATTTTGTAATAAAATGGAGATTTAAATGCATTTCAGAGGTAATAGCAAAGCCTAGTGGATTTCATATAACAATGTCACCATGATTGTCATGCTACAATGCTACGTTGGCCTTGACCTCAAATTTTCTCTGTAAAACTTTATAATCATTATCTGTTAACATTCTACAGGAACTTGACTTCTAAAATGACCATGACATGTTAAAAAAATCACAGTTCTCTGGTCATAATTTATATTTCAAGGTGTTTTATATCCAGAGAAGATAATTAAAACTATTACTGCAATACTTAGGTAACTAATTTCCTGGGTGTTTATCAACTCAAGTTTGAAGATCAAAGCTTAAGAAAGGATGACTGAGACAACAGGATAACCAATATTTTGGCCCAGGCTTACCAGAGTGAACAGGGACTGAGCATATAAGCAAAACTTTTCTACAAAATCCCACAGCTGGCTGGAGATTTAGCTCAGCATCATAAGCACCTGTGTAGCAAGCAAAAGGTTGTGAGTTCTATCCCCAGCACCAAAAAAAAAAAAACCCCAAAATTCCACAACTTTGGTGAGTCACTCAATCTCCTGGGCAGGAAGATGATTGAATCCCTGAGAAAAACCAGTGTACACTCTCACTAAAGAGAGAAATATCTCCCAGGCTTCCATAGGAAGCCACATGGTCAAGCAAGACTGTGACCTATCCTAGCAAATGACAATGACAGAGGAGCTAAGAGACTCTGTACATGTTTCCAAAAGTAACTTCTGAAGAGCCCTGACTTTGATATGTGCAACAAAAGATTAATTTTGATTAACCCAGATCTCACTTTAACTTGGTCTTAAATACCCAACAGAAAAGTATGACCAAAGATAAATAAAAATAATAGTGATATAGGCTAGACATTAATGGGGCTCACATTGCTACACTGACCCCCGACAGCCTCCAGCTATACCTCTGGCTAACCACTATCACAGTTCAATGAGACTAGAAAGCCACAGTAACTGCCAAGGAAGCTGAAGAAGGGTCTTTGAATTCTTTAGCTAAAACTGCTCTTCAAAACCACAGAACTCTCCACCTTCTTACAAGGACAACTACAGAAATCTGTGCACTAATAAGTAAAACTTGTCTTTAGATCAATAATCAAGAGACAAAAGATCTTAAAACCATAAAATAAATGTCAGATGTATAGATAACTTCCATTAACAGGCAGGTCTAGGATCCTAGTCAGTCGCTTAAACCAGTGTCTAACCTCAGCTCCCCAGTTTGTCCGTTCATCATGGTTCTATGGTGGGGCCATGCATCCTTAATCGCTTGTTAAAATGTGTTTCTTCTTGCCTAGAGGGTGTTAGACTCCAACTGGGCACACAGATGAAGCCAATGATGAATGTGGTAGACTCCTTTTCCTGGGGTCCACTAGATAGTCCTCTAAAGAAAGCTCATCCTTGATAAACCCAACATGACTTCTTTCCCAGGCCTCTTAGATAAGCTCTCTGGAGAACATTCTTGACTGCTGTCTCCCTCCATCAATCTCTTTCAACGTGAAGCAGCTATGTTCAGTCTTTGTTCTCCTTCATGGCGGTTAAGGATACTTCTTCAGAGAGATGAAATGTAGAAAATAGTTTTATTTAGTTTATGAGTAAGCCAGCCAGCCAGTGGAAGGACCTGAGATAGAGTGGAGTGACCAGCCAGACCTACTGATTAAAACCAAGAGAAGACAGTGCACTGAGACTTTGAACAAAGAATGAATTTCCTCAGGCAGCGTGGAATGCAGTCCATGACCCACTAAAAGAAGGTGGAATCCTTCCGCATTCAGATCCTGAAGCCAAGTGAAGCCACTCAGATCCTGCATTCTGAGGAAATTATAATGCAAATTAACAAGTTCCGAGATCCAAGTTTCCTATGTCCTTCTGATGTGTTGAAGAACTGAGTTGAAAAATCCCAGTTGATCATTTTAAATCCACATAGCCACCTGTGATAGGTGATCACTAAATGTTTAAGCAAGTCCTGTACACAGTTTCCCCTTGCTTAATTCTCAATTGACAGGCCACACAACTACCCAAATGGGACACCCTCCTGGATCAGGAGCTATTCTCCTTCTCCTTATTTCCAATAAAAACTCTAAGAAAATAAAAAGCTACTAGTAATTTAAGTGAAAAGTAGAATGCACATTAGTTGATAAGATGATTAATATGTGAACATATTCCCTTTAACTAGTAATCAAAAACATTAACTCTGGTGTAATTTAAGTGACACTCCTCTTAGCTCTTCTTTTTTTAGCTTCCACATAAGGTAATATACTTATGAATAAGTACACTCTCATCATACACATCAATTTAGTTCAGTACTCAGCATATTTTATTACATCTGAAATAATGTGTACAATTTATTTTATTACATGTTTGTGTGTGAAAATTGAATCACACAGTAAGAGCTACATCAATATAAGTATGCAAAGTCCAAGAAACTCACTGTAGTCTTTCTGATGACATAATTTTTTCTTTATATAACAAGATTAAAGGTTGAGGGTACACAATGTCACTGAAGAAGAGGAACAATTACATTTCTCTTTGTCAGAAAGCCAGGAGCATTTTGATATTAGTAGTGCCTGAGACTTCCATCAGAGTTTTCCATAAAGATACTACTCTAAAGTATTCTCCAAGGACAGAGAGCAGCTCTGGAAGGACAATGACACACCAGTGTTACTAAACATCTTATGAAGTACAAGCTATTTACATAAATAATAACACAAACTCCTCCTGCCTCAGCCTCCTAAGTGCTAGGATAATACATATGCCCCAACACACTTGGCTACAAACTGTTTTTTAAAAACCTAAAAATAAGGGGCTGGGGATTTAGTTCAGTAACATGAGCACCTCCCTGGCAAGTGTAAAGTCGTGAGTTCAATACCCAGGACAAAAAAAAAAAAAAAAAAAAAAAACTAAAAATAATTCCTCTATCCATCTTTCTCTACTGAAACTCCATTGTAACAAGTTTTATTTAAAACTTTCTTCCAAAAAAAGAAAGAAAGAAAGAAAAGAAAGAAAGAAATTTAAGTTCTTTAAGTTTCCCCAACCAATGAGTTAAAACATGGTGACATCTGAATAGGAAGAATGAATGGACCAGGGCTCTGGGCTAACAGTAAGTCCTGTAATTGGTTGCAGTTAGGACAATGTGTTGGAAACCTTAGAGGTAGCACCTTGAATCAAAGCACACTACGTTCCAGAGAAGATTAAAACTATCTTAGACATTTACTGCATACCATAAATCAAATTTGAGAAACAACTTTTTTTTAGACAATTCACTAGTTTGTGTCGCCTTTAGAATTAACTCAGGTAGCTTTCTAAGAAAGCTGATGAGAGGGCATTTATTTACTTTTCACTACCAATTCTCTAATCAATAGAAGAGATGCACATTTTGAAGAAAACATAGTGATCATACTTCTACCAATTCTTTTCCAATTCACTCAGTCAACAGTTGGACAAGTTATGTTTCCCTGGAGACCTAGTGAAATACAGATGAAAAAAACAGATCTGGGCAAGTATTAAAAAAAAAAAAAAAAAAAAAACTAACACTCAACTGCAGCTTTAAAACGCCTGTTGCAAAAGTTTATAGCTCTCAAGAAAAAAAAAAAAATGCAAACAAAAGCTTGATATAGGCTTGGGCCACTGCAATATTCCCACTTAGGTTTAAAATGGAGGTATGTCCCTGATATGTCCCTCCACGTCGAGGACTTTTAAAAGACTGGAACTGACAAGTTTAAGAAATTACAAGAGAAGGCTGCCACCGTTTGTCTTGCAAATGAAAAGTCAGAGAAACTTGTGCTGAGTTCTCAGCACTACAGCTGAACAGGCCACAGCGGTTTCACTTCTCAGGTGTCTCACCCAGCCGCCAGCTGCCAGAATGCCCCAAACCCCGTAACCAAACACCACCGCCCGGGGCAGAAAGTTTAACGCACGTTTTCATCAAAGGGAGCCTTTGCTCGGATCACCACCGGGAAAAGTGCGGCCAGTGGTCTGCGTTAGCGAGGGAGGAGAGGCGAGCCGCAGGGAGCAACCGCGGGGGACGCGGGCGGCTGCCAACAGTGTGCACCGCGTTCCCGGAGTCTGCACACCTCAACGAAACTTTCCCGTCCTCTTCTCAAAAATTCACCCTTTGCTTTCCCAGAAAACAAACTTGCCAGCCCCACAGCCGCACGCATGCCCCAGAAGAGCTGCACTCACCGAACAGCGACAGGATGCCACAGGCGGTCCAGACGCTGAGGGACATGCCCACGCTGCCCGTGTTCTGCAGCACGCCCTTCGGGGAGATGAAGATCCCTGCTCCGATGATGGTGCCAATGATGATGGAGATGCCCCTCAGTAGGGTGATTTTCTTCTTCAGCACCACTCTCTCCTGCCCCGCTGCCGCTGGAGGAGGCTCCTTGCCACCCCTGGCAGGCAGCCTTCCGTGGACATTTCCCTGCAGGTAACCTCCCTTGGAGATGGTGGCCACGACGGGCTTTCTGACCATGGTTCTGACACACGGGGGAAAAATAAAATAGCAAGGAAAAGAAAAAAAAAAAAAAGCAGCAACAAAACTTTCAACTTGAGTGTCTCTTTGGTGTGACTTTAAGTCTCTTCCTCTTTGCGTTCAGAGTGTCTCTCTCAGCGCACTGTGTTCACAGGTAAAAACTCAAAAGGTGTGTTTTAGCCCCCACAGCTCTCTAATTACTCCTCAGAAACACCTGTGCATGCTTGGTGCACTGGGTTCCCACCTCCCCGTCCTGTTCCTGAGGCTGCAGCAGCGGCTGTGCCCTATCATCACAAACCAGCTCAGCTTCCTCATGGGCTTGTATTTAACCTCCTGCCTGTCACACCAAGTTACTCCAGCTCCATGATGATGCAAATTCTCCAGGTTTGCATCAGCCACATGAGCGGGCTCCAGCATTACTCAGCTTTTTTCTTTTCTTTCTTTTTTTTTTTTAACAGTAGCAGCATGTTGCACAACTGACCTCAGCTTTGCCGAGAACAAAGCACACACTTAAAAGGGATCTTAACCAATCCAGAAGAGGGAAACTCAAAACAGACTTCCTAGAGATTGAAAGCAAACTCCTAGCGATGATCAAAAGCCCCTCAACTGCAGAGAAAATCAAAAGTGAAACAGGAAATGATTACTTCATTTTAAGGAGTTACTTTTTGCTTTAACTCACCTATAACAATGTTTTATGCACAACTCTTTTGACAAGAAAAAGCAACTCAAAGCTGCAGTGTTTATAACAACAAAATTTACATTTCGTAGTTTGTATCATAGTTTTACATTTTTTGTTTGAGTTTCCTAGCAACACAGTCAAAGCTAAGATTTATAAACCAGAAAGATTTTACACTCCAGGGCTGCTGCTGCTACATTTGCAATTTAATAACTAAGTCTTACTAAACTCTAAAAGATAAGATTATTTCTTATGGCCCATAGTCATCTGGTATTTAAAATCAACTAGATGTGATAAATTTAGAAGTCATGATGACTCCAGAAAAGTCATTTTCTGATTTTTGTCTGCACTAGATGGTTTCCTGAATGAAGCAGAAGATACATATTCCTCATCTGCATGTTCTTCCACACACCACCAAAAGTTCTGCTTTCAAAATGAAGAATAATTATAATTACATATAATCATATTTAGTCCAAAAACTTAAAAAAAGGAATACACAGAAAAGTAGTTGTAACAGGTAATATTATGCATCTTTTTTCTGGATTCATGAGCTATTGTTATGATTATAAATTTGCCATGCACTAAAATCACTGGTACTAAGTTACAGTTCAATAGGATCAATAAGTTCTAAAGTGTTCTTGTATAACACAGTGATTACAAATAACAATAATGTATTATACACTTCAGAAAGGTGAAAGAAAGAATTTTGGAATTTATCACTAAGAAGAAATGTTAGGTGTTTGAGAAGGTAAAACATGTAACCTGATTTAAACATCATTTTCTATTGCACTGAAGGATCCCATGTACTGAGACATCACATAACACACTATCAATATGTACAATTTTATGTTGCTATGTATCAATTAAAAACAAACTTGTAAAAAGATTATAAAAAATAAAATTAAAATGTGACCAAAATATAAGCTAAAATCAAGCTATTTACTTTGCAGTAATCAAAAGGGCAAAACACTTTTAGACTTCTAATTTTCCAAAGTATCTAAAAATCAAATGCTAAAAGAAAAAGAAATATTAGTGTCATTTTTGGCTGTGTTTGTATATGGTATTGAATTTAATGAGGACAGTTGGCTGTTCTCAGACCCGGAAGCTCAATTTATACACACCATTAAATATGCTTCTGAACTCCTGAGTAAAACAACAGAAACCTGTGTGAGAGAAGGCCAGGGCAGGTGTGGGAATGGACAAAGGGGATGATGTCCAGTTGACTGAAGAGAGAGCAAGCCATTAGAAAAGTATCATGGAAAATGTCAGTTTTCCATTAGGCTAGCATCTCAGCAAATTATACCACATCAGTGTTTAACCATCCAAATAGCCAAAGCTATGTAATTTGCTTTTCACGTTACCTACCTAAATTCTACGTAATTTGCTTTGAATTTACCAAGTTGGAACACTTATAAAACCAAAGTTAATAATTTTCTCTCTCAGGAGTTACAGCTTTCAAAAAAATGAAAATTGGAAGCTTTCCTTAATTCTTTGGAATTTTTAAAAACATAAAAGAAGCAAAATAAAGACTGTCCTCCTGCTCCCTACATGCCCTGCAATTCACACAATTCTCCTGATTAATGACCAGGCAAGGGAGAGGAAAAGTTTTTGTTTCCCCACAAGGGTAATGGCTCTGAAGAAATATGAGTTAGAAGTAGACTCCCTACATTCCCAGCAAGCAACTTTCTGTCTCTTTCTATACAGTGGCATACTTCTATTTTAAATTTTATTATAAATGACTTAGACTAGTAAGTTGAGAATAAGACCCCATTCAGACATGAAGTCAGCTAAATTCTAAAGAAGGAAAAATATTCCTTCAATATTAACTAACATTCTCTTCCTTTGCAGTATTTACAAAAATATTTGTGATGAAAAAACTTCACATTAGACTAATGATCAAAAAGATTATACTAACAGGTAAGGATCACACTCAAAAAGTGTTCAAACCTGTACAACTACTAAGACACTAATATATCTTTTCTAATCACATAGAAAATTTCAAAAAAATGCAGGTTACAACAAAAACATTGGGTTACCTTTAATGTTGATAATCACAATCACCAGTCTTAAACTTATAAATTAAATAATTGGATAGTCTTCAAATATGTGTGTCATACAAATAAATTCAAAACAAGTGAATTTATATTTCTATTGCTTTCAGACTTACTGTATTTCAGTCAAATTAAAGAGATTGTTCTTCAATATTTATTTAGGGCTTACTATATACAAGGAACAATTCCAATGCCCCCAAAGCATCTCAAGGATGAAATACACAGGGTATGTTGTGGTACTCATCATTTGGTAGAAATGATTTCCATCATACAATTATCAATATGAGCATATAATCCAAGCCTTATGAAAAACATAATCATCTGTCAGGCTGCACTCCTATCAGAATGTAACACAACCCGGGATATTTCTAACTAGGACTAGAATGACTATTTCTTATCTGTTGGAAGTTATAAAGGTGTGATCCCAGGGCCACTGGAGTAGCGTCCCCAGTCATGTTTGCCCAATTCTCATGAAAACTAAGAACACTCAGAGGTGAAGGATATTTACAAAGTCCTAGAGATTAATGCCTATTTTAGTTCCTAGGAGATCCAGGTTGACAATAGATCCTGAAAATCTACCATTAGTTCTATAAACTCTAGTTCCCTTGCTGGATGAGATCCTTCATGTCACATCTAAACCCTAAGTTGGCATGGATGGTGCAGATGGACATGAATAGCTCATCATTCAAACCTATAGAACCAGGTCACTCCACATGCTTCCTATCCATCGCATGTAGTTACCAACATCTGAATTGGGACTCAAATTTGGGACTCTATAAAATAGCTTCTCTAAGAATGGGCTTATTATTTTCTTCACAAAAATTTGTCACATCTTATCTATAAAAGATGAAACCTACTTTTGATTCATTTTCAGTCAAGGGTATTCTTGATATCCTCTTCTTAGAGAAGTTTTTCCAAAGAATGACGATAAAAGGGAAAACTGCCCAATTCATTTTTGTGAACCTAACGCAGAAGCTGACAATAAATATTTTAGGCTTTCCAGCTATATTTGCTAATTGACTAACATCTTGACTACAATTGGAATGAAGCAATAGAAAACCATTGAAATGACTTATGCAGGTGATTTTTGCAAATAAAATTTTATTACAACACATCCATGTCCACTTACTTGTTTACTGTGTAGGCTGATTTCATATTACAACAGTATTCAGTACATGTAAGAGACATCAAATGGCCCACAAGGTGGAAAATGTTTACAAGATGGCTTTTCACAGAAAAAGTTTCCTGATTCAAGCGGGAGAGAATATATAGGAACTGATAACACATTTCCATTTTTTGTTTTCTCTCTTAATCTCTCTCCTTACATGCGCAATTGTTTGTTATTCCTGAAGGATACGGATTGGTCAGCCTTTGGACATTTGAAATCATTATTCTTTATATCCCCTCTGCTTGAAATTGTATTTCCTTAAGAGACACATGCTTGGGGCTGGGGATTTAGCTCAGCGGCATAAGCACCTGCCTTGCAAGCAGGCGGTTGTGAGTTGGATTCCCGGTACCGATTAAAAAAAAAAGAGAGACACATGCTTTATTCTTTCCCCTCTTATAATATCACACTAATAATTATATTAAAGAGTTAGTAGCTGTTAGTTTTCTTTTCCTTCATTAAACAGCATCTGTTCATTTTTCTTTGCTGCTTGATCTGGGATTGCATTTTTATTTCTGCATCTTGAAATAACTAGCCCATTGTCTATAACAGAGTAGTGAGTGTTGAATATTTTTTAATCATTAACTCCCAATAATATTGACAAAATTATGATACAAATTTAATGGGAAAGTGAGAAGAGTGAATTAGAGGGAAGAAGAAGAGGAACATAAACTCATCACCTTTCACAGTAGAAAGTGGACAACACGAAACTACAACTATTAGCACCAGAAACAACACTTAGTGGTTTGGAGGCAAAGAGTGGGAGAAAATCAAGTTAGTAAGGAAAATGTTGACTCTGGGAAAAACAAAAATGGGTTCTTGGCAAAACAGAAGAGGCTATTAAAAAAGAAAGACATTAGCTCATTGAAGAAATATGATCTTACTCTTTGATAAAAATAAAACTAACTGAAATTAACACAACTATACCCAAAGTTTAGACAGCATAGCATAAAAATAAAAAGTGATCAAAATAATATTTCCAATATTTGCTGGGTTTGGGGACTTTGGAGTCTCCTTCAGGCTAAGTAAAAGTAGAGAAAGGAGTACACTCTAGAGCATGAGTGTACCACCGTGCCAGACAGACACGATGGCTAAAACCCGGCATGGACACCCTTGTATCACCCAGGCCTCATGCCTGCTTCCGCCCAAGTAGCCTTGCAGGTAAACCTGCAAGTTCACAGGAGAAGTCCATGCAGGGCTTCCATGTATCCGGGAATTCTGTAATTAACAGGCCACACCAGCTTTGTCAAGCCCTAATCACCTGTCTCATTAGAACCTTTTATTTGGAAATAAGAGAGTATAGACAATAACTTATTTAGATTATACAAAGCTATTAATTTATGTCAACAATTTAATGACTATCAAGAAAAAGAAAGGGAAGAAGGAAAAAAATATATTTTGAAAAATTGCAAAAACTTTTTTAAAAAGTTAAATTATAATGAAAGTATTTATAAATTGTTTTGTTTTGTTTTGTTTTTGGACCAGGGATGGAATTCATGACCTCATGCTTGCCAGGCAGGCACTATACCACTGAGCTATATCCCTGGCTCCTATGTTTTTTACATCAATAAAAAATTTTTCAGTGCATTGAATGTCAGTGTAAAATAGAAATAGGCCATATCTAATAGATCACACTGACTTTTCAAATAAGAGAAATTAGCAAAATCTAGAATATATAGAATATATGTGCAAATATATTAGGAAAGCAAATAATTCAAGAAATAAAAGAGTAAATCAGATTAGTAACAAAAATATTAAATGACCTTATTAGAGATAAAATATTTTATTGACATTTTTCTTTTCTTTTCTTTTTTTTTTTTTTTTTTGTCTTTTTCGTTTTTTTATCAGTACCAGAGATTGAACTCACAACCCGCCTGCTTACAAGGCAGGTGCTTATGCCGCTGAGCTAAATCCCCAGCCCCTTATTGACATTTTTCAGTAATGACATTGATTGGCAGACCGATACTGCTATGGAAATCAAATGGGATTCAACTGCCCTACAGCACCCAGAAAGAATCAGTGTCATCAAAGAGAGCCTGGCTGTTATCTTTCAACACATCTGGTGGTTCAAGTTCACCAGGTAGATTGCAACAGATGAAAAAGATGAGCAAAGTCTGGTGGGTTTCTGTGAGCATGACATTCTCCTCCCATAGCTAACCTGACATAAATAATGCTAAAGCAGTTTGCATGTAAACTCATCTGGGGATATCCCATTTGGACTTCTTATGAGTCAGCTTTATCTCATGCATCTCAAGAGTATACAATCTGCAGTTTGTTGAAAATTATAGTATGTTATACCTATATCTGGAAAAAAGCTTCTCATCTATCCATTTCAGCCTCCCCAGGTGAATATACATCATCCCAGTCAGAACTGGGAGATAAAAACACATTCTTCTCAGTCAAAACAGGCAAGAGTTGGCACAATGGACTAGATGCCAACATATATATATATTCAAAATACTTCAGTAAAGAGATACCATAGAGTTCATGTTCTCCAAAAGCAACACAATAAAAAAAAAAACTAGAAATAAGAAAATTAAAATCCCCATCAAAACTCATTAGTCAAAAAAAAATGGTAAAAACCTTTAAATCCTTAAAACTTAATAATAATATTGTATCTAAATTTAAGCATCATGGTTTGGACAATATAGAAAGGAATTTATAGCCTCAAATATAAACCCCAAAATAACTAAAATTAAAGAGTAAATGTCCAATGTACAAAAATTAGAAACAAATAACAAGCCCAAATAACGTTAAAAAGGAGATAATTAAGACAGTGAAATACAAATGCAGACAAACTAAGAAAGTTCAACTCTTTTGTTTTACAAAGCACAGCGAAATGAAACTGAACATTGGTAACAGAGGTATAATATTGTGACCTACAAAGGAAGCATAATATTAATGATATAATGAGGTTTTTTAAAAAGTGAATATTGTCAATAATTTTTTTCAAATTAGGTTAAGATCTTAGGTGAAATAACAAATGCACACACTGTTGAAAGTTAACTAACAACACTGAGTTGAGATGACAGAACCCCTGGGGAGATACTACTATATCTATTAAAGAAACTGAAAAATTATTAAAATCTAAGCACAAAATAAATACAGGCTTTAAATGCTTTTATTGGTAAGTTTTGCAAAAATTTTTCAAAGATCAGCACAGTGGAAATTTACATATCCTATATCTACCAATTCTACTTATAGCAGTTTGACTAAAAGTAATACTTATTCTTGTACTGAAGAAGGATTATGTTGACAAGAATGATCAAAAAGCAAAAAATTACTAACTACTAAAACTGTTTTCAGTTAGAGACTGTTGTGTGTGCTGTAGAGGGTAAGCTTGAAGTCAACTTGATTGACTTGAGAGTCACTTACGTGACTGGTGGGCACACTTCTGGGTGGGTCTGGGTAAGGCATAGGAGTGTGACCGCCGTGGGGACTAAATCTGGACCCTGGCCCCTTCTTCTAGGTGCTGATCTCCTGTTCTGCTTCCTTGCCACAATCTAAGCAGCTTTGCTTTGTCGTGTTTTTCTACCACAATGCTCTTGCCTGAAAGGTAGCTGATCACGGAGTCACTCCTCTGAACCCGTAAGCCACATAGACCATTTCTTTCTGTAAGTTGTGAGTGTTCAAAAAGTTACTTCAACTGGAAAACTCACTAATACAATTGTGCTTTATTCAAATAACAGAGTGTTAAAAGGAAGACACTACATCTGTATGGAAGAGCAGGGTGAAACTTAACATAATGTTAAATAGAATAAAACCTTAAAAGGCAAGGAAATGATACACACTTTAAAAGTCCAGGTGATGGGATGCAAAGGGAGAAGATTTGAGTATTCATGGGTACCCATGTCATTATTTACAAACAAACAACTAAAATAAATCCATAGCTATACATGGACTAATTATGATGTGATGTCACGAATCTAAGAGTATAAAGAATGTTAATGCTTTGTACCAGAGCTCCTAAAGGAAATAAAAAGCAATTTTATCTGCTGATTTTACAGAAGCAAAACTCAACCAACTCTTCTACACAGGGAAAAGAAAGACAAGTTAAAGTTTTACCTCTCAAACTGAGAAATATTTAAAATGAATAATATTCATATGTTTGTAATGCTATAGAGAAAAAGAAATCTAAATATTGACCCATGAATGTAAATTTAAACAAAGACTTTAGGGAGTAACGTGGAAATAGCCAGAAAAACTAAAACTGCATTTTCACTATGAGAATTTCTCCAGGCAGCTTCCTTAAGGAAATTCCCATCCAGGTGCTCAGGAGATAAACACCAACAATTCTTCATTATAGTAATATTTTTTTCTAACTGCAAAAATATAGAAACATCATAGGGGCATAGATAAACTGGCTTATTACTTTTGGTAAATTATATAAGCTAAATTTGCATGAATTAGCATCTCAAAAACATTGGGTTAAATGAAAGTAGCAAGTTGAAGAAGGATGCACACAGCATGATGGCATTTATGCCAAGTTTAAAAGTGCACAGTCTTCTGTATTGCTTCTGAATCCTTTCTGTATGTAATAAAGGAAGAAAAATACCCAGGAATTTACCAAATCTTGAATCATGGTTGCCTTTGCGGTAGCAAGAGGGCAAAGGGTTACAGGAACGAAGTTTCAGTTGTGTATTTAGTTTTAACTCTTTGAAACAAAAACAGGAGCTGGATGTAGTGGCACACACCTATAATCCTAGCACTCAGGACGTTGAGGCAGGAGCATCTGCATAAATTTGAGGCCAACCTGAGCTACATAGTGAGTTCAAGGTTAGCCTGGATTACATAGGGAAATTTTGCCTCAAAAACAACAACAACAAAAAGATGCAATAAAAATAAGATATGAGCTCAAGAAAATGTGTCAGAATGATTTCTGTTAAGACTTGATTTGCATTATCAAAAGATTATAGGCCTTGATTTCAATTGTAATATTGAGCATACTCTGCTGTTTTACTTTGTAACTTTTTCTCCTAAGGGAAGTGGAGTAACAATCAATGAAATGGACTTGACTTGAATTATACAATAAACAAGTCTGACAGCTCCAACTTTACGATAGCCCTGCGGAACACCTCCCCTTCCAGAAAGGACTGACAGCACACGCCAGCAGGAAATTGTTGGAATCTGGGGAATTGTTACATCTGTCCAGTCTTGCCTGTAATTATTTCACTCAAGTAGGCCTAAATTCTGAAGTGAAAAACAAAAATGATTTTGAGAAAAGCACTTAGTCTCCTGTTATACAAAAGTTTTTAATCACTGGGAAACACAAAAAGTACACTTTCAGAACACTGTTAATAACAATATAAAACTTTCAAGGTCATATTAAACAACTAAAATCACTCACAAATGAGCAATTTCCAAACATCTTGATACATTTGGTGCTTAACATCTTAAAATTTTTGTACTAGGATTTTTATGAGGTATGCAAACACTACAAAAATACATAGAAAAAAATGTAAGAAAAATTATGAGTGCAACTTTAAGTGTAGGTCATTGCACATCTAAACACCATAATTATTATGGTATTTCCATTTCAAAAATTCATGTTATTAAAGATTGTAGGCCTTGATTTCAACCATAACACTGAGTCATGATGATATAATGACAAACAAGTCTGAACTTGGATTTGCACTACTTGCTTTTTTGAGAACCAGGAAGTCTTATAATCTCTGAAAAGGATACTCCCTTCATTAATACTGACTCTATATGTACAATATGACTAATGCCAACATTCTCTGGAATAATTTGTACCAGTAAAGTGCTTATTGAAAGAATTTACTGGAAGAAAATAATGAAATGCTGCAGAAAGGAAGAAGGATGAGGAATTTTTGTCTCTACATAAGTTCATATATTTTATTGGTTAAACAAGACAAATAATAAACTCTTGGTTTAAACCTAGTTAAGTCCAATCATTACTTATATAAAAATCATAACATGAAATTTAAGGCCAGAATTCACTAAGCCATCTACTAAAATGACTAACTCACTATGGCAAGTATCTCAAAGAAGTATAAATAAGTTCTAAAGTCCAAAAACATGAAAGTATTTCCTATAATTGACTTATTTATGAATCAATTTATGTTAATAAATATTTGAAATAATTTAACTAAGCAAATTCTTCTTTCAGTTGAATATGCTTCCTTCTTTCCATGTCCCTGAGTATTACACCCAAGTGCTTCCCACTGAGATATCTTCCAAGTCTATTTCTTTATTTTTATCTTTATTTTCATTTCAAGAGCAGAATCTTGCCAAATTACTACATTGCCCAAGTTGTACTCTAACTTGCAATCCTGCTATCTCAGCCTTTCAGAGTAATGGGATCACAGGTGAACACCTCCATGCCCAATTTAAAAATCCTTTAAATGGTGCATAGAGTCCCTTTCTTTCCTCACCCTCAGATTAGTTCTTTTTCCTCTTTCTTACCCAGAAGATAATTTATTGTAGATGGAGCATTCATTTTGAAAGTGGTGGGTAGATTTCCTGACTGCTCTATCTTATCCTTATGCATCTGGGCAGGTGTTTCTTCCTTCAGCAAACGCTTAATGACTACTCACCATGTACCAGGCATCACGTAAGGTAGCAACATACAGTGGTTCACAATAGTGAGTACTAGTTATGTGCCTGGCGTTATATAAGATCCCTATGGTCCCTGCCTTCCTGAAGTGTACAGCTAATAATTTGATTACATTTGTATCATATTGTAAGAAGAAAACCTACAGAAATCTAAATAGCTGAGATACAGCCTTTTCTTTAGCTTGTATCCCTAAAAACATATAAGAATGTGACCAATTCCATCCAATCCCTCTTCCTTTTCTTCCCCAAGTTGCCTGATGCTGCTTTTCTCTAAAGATTCAGTACCTTGTAAACAAGGTACTTCTTTTTTTTCTTTTTCCCCTGTAATCTTGCCACTAAAGACCCCACACTTGGCCTCCACAAAAATTCCATCTCAGTGAACATAGAGACCTCCCTGTGAGTGCACACCTGATCAAATCCCTGCACAGTGTAGATGGAACCGAAGAGAAGGCAGAGCAGCTGATTAGACACTGCCTGTTCCCGAGGTCCTCACACTTCCCTCCTGCCCCAATCTGTGATCTCATTGTCAGGAGGAAAATGCAGGAGGGCAGGAAAAAAGGAGGGGATGAAGAAGGGGAAACGAAGGAAAAGAAAAAAAGAGAGCAAAAGGACCAGAAGAACAGGCACCATCACAAGGCTCATGGGCTCCATGGAGGGAAACACTGACAGCATCTCTTCTTCTCCTCACTTTTCCTCTTCCTTGCTTTCTCTTGCACCCCCTGCTTGTTTCTTTGTCAGCTCTCTTGGGTCTCAATGCACATAAATACAGAATTCAAAACTGATATCATGGAATATACACAGAGAGACCTCCTAAATGTATATTATATTAGAATGCATATGTTGTCCCTGGGTGTCGTTTTAAGTATTGAGGTCATTTTAAGTAAATCTGAATAATCACACTTGTGATTGTTTATAAGTTAAACATTTGGAGAAAGGAGACCTTTCTCCTGCATTTCTGCCTACCTCCCTGCACTTTTACTGAACTGTGTAGCATTACCTTTCTTCTGTTAATTGCTAATACTTCTTTTTTCCTTACCCCTGGACACACAGTGAGTCACAGAATTCAACCTTTTCACATTGGCTCAAGCAGCAACCACCCTGACTCATGTACTTGCATATGTCTGAAAGATAAGGGTGACGTTTTGACGCAATAGGTGTTGGAGGGAGGATGTCAATAAATCAGAACACAGAAACGACTTAAAATTGAAAAGTAGATACAGCTGTTGTTTTAATCCATGCTATGTAACTGGGATAGGGAACTTATAAAGAGATGTGTTTGGCTCATGACTCTGATGACTAGAGGGCCCAACCAACACTGCATCCAAGTCCTGGAGAGGCCCAGAGCTGCATGCTAACACAGCAGGGAAGCAGAGAGGCAACTGCTACGTGTGGGAGAGCCATGTGTGCAGGCAAGGAAGCAAGAGAGCAGAAAAGGCAAGGTTCGTTCACAATCCTGCTGTTTGGCAGCTAAGAGGCTCCTGCAAGGTCAGCATCGATCTGCTCTGAGGATGGAGCTTCTTTGACCTAATCTTCTCCACTAGGCGCCCCTCAAAGCTTCCATAACATCAACACTGCTACTCTGGGGACCAAGCTCCCAGCACTTAACCTTCTGGGGTACACTCCAGATATACCCAACCATAAGCACCCATTTTTAAAGCCTCTCATCCTTTTTAACACTGAAGATTTTTCCTTGCCACTCTCCTTCCAAAGAGTACCAAGCACTGCCTAAGTTTAGGTCCATCTTCTTTCAGTGGCTGGCACCTTCTCTCTCCTGCTCAGACATCTGAGAGAAACTCAGAATCTTATTACTTGCCTTTGCCTCACTCTTGGCCCAGACTCGGTCTATACTGAGAGCCATCTTTCCACTCATCTGCCATGGTACTTGTCTCAAGAAACACATTGGTTTATCTCAGAATAATAGTTCCCCAGCTCTCAGAATAATAGTTCTTTCTTTTTCTTTATTGCAGTTTTGAAAGCATAATTGTAAAATAAAGCAAAAGCAAGCAGAATAAAATCTACAAGGAATAATACTGAAAGGAAAAATATACTGTAATAAATTGTTTAAAACTCTTGACTAATGCTTTACGATAGCAGTGCTTCATTGAAGCTATTATAGTCGAATTCTCTCAAATAGCTTTTATCCAGTGTGTGTGTGTGTGTGTGTGTGTGTGTATTCATCAATTTGTAAAATAGTAATAAAAAAACCCTAAGGCCTATGATCCCAGTACCATGGACATCTGAGGCAGGAATATCTCTAGCTGAAACTAACCCAGGAGATTTAGTGATTTGGTGAGATTCTGTCTCAAAATTAACGAATTGATTTTTAAAAAATTTTTAAAGCTCAGTGTAAAGTTCTAGAGTCAATCCAGTAACACACATGCACAAACACACACATACACACACACACATATATATACACATACAGTCACTTTCCTGATTGCTGAAACATACTAATCAACACCCAAACTTAAAACACGACAGATTTATTTTGGCTCACAGTTTGTAGAGTCTCAGTTCATAGTCTGCTGGCTGCCAGGCAGAATGGCATGGAGAAAAGGTCTGGCAGAAGAAGCTGCTTGTGTCATGGTAGCCTGTTTTTAAAAGTGGCTTGCCTACTAACCTTACTGTGTTCTGGGTTGCTTGCCTTTCCCTCTGACGTCTCCAGGTTCTTTGCTCAAAGAATTGGACCCAAGGAGTAAAAATCAGTGACAAAGTTTATTGGTGAAAGTGAAGGGTCGGGGAGAAATTGGCTCTGTAGAGTGAAATGAGACTGAATAAAGAGGAAAAGAAGGTAAAAGCAAAAATAAAAATATACTTTGTTGGGAGCCGCAGCCCCGAGCCCGGTCGCCTCACTTGGTGGACGTGAGGCCTGTAGTAAAGAGTAAAGCCTGAGGTAGATTACCCCTCCCATCGAGCACGTTAGTTTCCTGCTTACCGCGTAAGCAACCCGCTCAACAATATAGTCTGCCTGGCAACTGATGATGTTAGCCAATCAGCTTGCCTTGCTTACTTTAACATGATTGGACACTGTATCCGTATATATACTGGTGCCACCCCTGGGGGGGAAGAAGAAGCCCGGAAGTAGAAGCCCAGAAGGAGCCGCGGGGAGCGGACCAAAGGAGGCTTCGGCTGGGAGCGATCCCAGGGCAGGCTGTACGGAGAAGGAAAATAAAAAGAAAAGGTTGTCCACTGCCAGACTTTGTCGTGTGTCCTTCCTGCCGGCCAGGAGCGACATCGACATTTGGAGGCCCGCACGGGGACTGATCACCCCCGAGACGTGACAGCGGACAACGCTCCAGTACAGAGCTGCGAGACAGGTGAGTTGGGGATAAGCCTGGGCTCTGGGTGGCGCGCACCTACAGGGCTTTTAGACTCCCCTCAGGCTCACGCGTAAGTGGCGGATTCCTTGGGCCTCACGCGGTGAGTAACATATTAAAAGATGGGAAACATGCTAGGTAGCAACACTAAGAGCGAGGGTGGTTGTGGAGAAAGCTCTCAAGAGCTTACAAAAGTACGCAGGGTATCTGAGCAGGCCCAGTCGGGGAGCTCCCGAGAGGGGCCCGTCAAGGGGAACAAAGATGCTAAGGAGAAGGACGGGGCTCTAGCCTCGGAGTCGTCTGACTCCGAGGACGAGGGAAAGTTGAATGGCAAGGAGGCCAAAGAGACCAGCTGTCAGGAGCCTAAGTCGCTCGATAAGGAGTCGCAGGGTTCTTTCCCA
Organism: Cavia porcellus; assembly: GCF_034190915.1. NCBI lineage: Eukaryota > Metazoa > Chordata > Mammalia > Rodentia > Caviidae > Cavia > Cavia porcellus. The sequence goes on from NW_026947497.1 coordinate 33,562,783, forward strand.
GCGTTGCGCCGTGAATTGCGCTCCGCTCAACTTGGTCTGCGGAGGAGTAGAGAGCTCCTGAGCGCTCCCCGGCGCGAGAGGGAGGCGAAGCCTTCCGCCCCACCTTGGGGGCTGTTCCCGGAGGCGATCCCTCGCCGCGAGGCGGCCGCCCGGGAGCTCCCTTCCCCTTCGCCAGAACAGGAAGTGATGCACGGGCCCCCATTTTCCGCCCAATCATGGCCGCCGTCTTATGCTCCGCCGCCGGCGTTTCGGTATTTTTACAGGCGGCTTTGGCAGGGGGGACGTTTGTCTCATGAGGTACATCCACCACCTGGGATAGATAGTGGCCCCTACGGGATATTTCCTGTACAAGTAGCTATGGGCCAGGGACGTAATGCATGGGAGCCTTTTGAGATAAAGCAGATTAGAGAACTTAAAAATGCAGTTACAACCTTTGGGCCGACTGCGCCTTACACCATTGCCATGCTGGAGAACCTGTCTTCTGGGCCCCTCACCCCCGCGGACTGGATTCAGCTGGCAAAGGCGTGTCTGCCCTCGGGTAGTTACCTGGATTGGCGAGCCTGGTACGCAGAGTTCTCTGCAGAGCAGGCTGAGAGAAACGCCAGTCGGGGAAACCGGGGGTGGAACAAGGAAATGCTTATGGGAGAAGGTCGGCACGCTGATGATCAGACTCAGTTCCCCGGCGCTGTCTATGAACAAATCAACGCCATAGGGCTCCGCGCCTGGAAGCAGGTAAGTGGTGCCGGAACAGCCTCCTTGTGTCTTTCAAAAATAATTCAGGGTACCACAGAGCCATTTGTTGACTTTGTGGCCCGAATGCAAGATGCTGCCGATAAGATATTTTCTGATCCGGGAGTGGCTCGACCGCTGGTAAGGCAGCTGATTTTTGAGCAATGTACAAAGGAGTGCAAGGCAGCGATAGCTCCTCATAAGAACAAGGACCTCAACGCCTGGATTAGGATATGTAGAGAGATAGGGGGGCCGCTCTCCAACTCGGGAGTGGCTGCTCTCCTGGCCGCGGCTGTACAGCAGAGGGGACCTCGCGGGTTAGAAGGGGAATGTAAGGCTAAAGGGTGTTTTGCCTGCGGGGAGCCAGGACACATTAAACGTCATTGCCCAAACAATGCAGATGCTAGGCCTCGCCCTAGGAATAAAGAACCATATGTTTGTGGGCGATGCAAGAGGGGATCTCACAAAGCTGAGGAGTGTAGGTCGGTCTTTGATGCTCAGGGCAACCGTATTTGTGGACGAGATGCTAAAGGGCCAAAAAACGGCCAGAGGGGGCCCCCTTCACAGGCGGGCCCCCGCCCCAGAGACAGGACAGCTCAGGATGGCAGCCTTCAACAAGGGCCACCCCTGGGTCAGCAGGTGTGGACCTCAGTGTCGCCTCCAGACTTATATTAGTGCCTGATATGGGTGTTCGAGTGGTTGAAACCACCTTTAAGGGACCGTTACCCGAAAATTCCGTGGGTCTGGTGATCGGGAGATCCTCCACGGCCCTTCGGGGTCTCATAGTAGTCCGGGGGGTCATAGACTCAGACTACACAGGACACATTAAAATTATGGTTCAATCTCTTGTGGGTACTATGGTAATCAATAAAGGAGACAAGATAGCGCAGCTCTTGCTGCTCCCCAGTCTCCACAGGAGATTTCCCTCAAAGCAGAAAATTAGAGAAAGTCAAGGTTTCGGTTCCTCAGGGGAAGTCTTCGAGGGACTCCATATAATACTTGATAAAAGGCCCATGCTCTCACTTAAGGTCAATGGCAAGAATATAACAGGGCTCCTAGACACAGGAGCTGACCGTTCCATTATCTCTAGAAAGGATTGGCCCTCCAACTGGCCCACCAACACTGCAGATAACACGCTGCAGGGCCTGGGGATGGTGTCAGCTCCTCAGGTTAGTGCTTCAACCCTGTTCTGGTGCGATGAGGAGGGTCATCAGGGCCATTTCCAGTCACTCAGCACCCTATAATTTTTCCAAAGGTTACTGCCTCTGAGCCATTAGTCCCAGCAACTACAATATACACAGATGGCTCCAAGATGGGGATAGGCGCCTATGTGATCCTAGGCAAGCCCCCGGTTACCATACAATTTGAACCTGATCAGCCTCAGGTGGTAGAACTGCAGATCGTTAAAATGATTCTTGAACGGTTCTCAGGAGCCATTAACATTGTCTCCGATTCTAGGTATGTGGTCAATGCTATGCAAGTGCTTGAGACTGCCGGTTTAATTAGATCCACTTCCACAGTGGCTGGGCTGTTCCTGTCTATCCAGACATTGCTTCAAAACAGACACCATAAGGTCTTCACCACCCACATAAGAGCACATACATCCCTGCCGGGGCCCATGGCACAGGGGAATGCGGCTGCTGATACTGCCACTCGCCCGTTATGGATTTTTACCTTACTAACACCAATTGAGCGAGCCCGTGCCTTCCATGATAAGTTTCATGTCAATGCCAGGACACTAGCAAACCATTTCCATGTTTCCAGAGCAGATGCACGAGATATCGTGCGACTATGTGACTCCTGTGCCACATACAAACCTGCCATACCGATGGGAGTAAACCCTCGAGGTTTGATCCCTGGTGATGTTTGGCAGATGGACATCACACATATACAGGAGTTTGGGACTCTTAAATATGTTCATGTTTCCACAGACACCTGTTCTCACGTCATATTCGCAACAGCAGAAACAGGTGAAAAAGTGTCTAATGTGATCAATCATTGCCTGGCGGCTTGGGCCGCATGGGGCAAACCAAAAATATTAAAAACTGATAATGGACCAGCCTATATAGGCCAAGCCTTCAATGAGTTCTGCAAAATGATGGAGGTTCAATTAAAACATGGTATCCCATACAATCCCCAAGGTCAAGAAATCATTGAGAGGGCTCATAGAAGCCTCAAAGAAATTTTACAAAAACAAAAAGGGGGAGTAGGCCAAGGCCTGGCCCCAAAGGCACGATTATCCATGGCACTATTCACACACAATTTTTTAAATTTAAATAATGATAATTGCTCCCCAGCCGTGGAGCACTGCAACCCTTCCCCCAACCATAAAGGGTGGGTGAAGTGGAAAGATGTCCTGACAGGACAATGGATGGGCCCGGATCCAGTGGTCAGCTGGAACCGAGGCGCGGTTTGTGTTTTCCCACAGGAATCGGGACGAAAACCACTGTGGGTACCGGAGAGACTGACACGGGCGACAAAGCCCTCGACTGAAGATCAGACCTGCCCTACCGGAGATCCATCACAGACCAACCAACAAGATGAATAGAAATAGTGGTAGCCCGAAATGGACAAGAAGATCCTCAGGCATATGCATGGCTCGCTCGCCTAGCTTACGACCGAGTCTAGGGGTGGTGAGCTTCCCACACTCCTCCTCTAAAAAATTATGACATAGCTGGGTAGGAGAGTCAATGACGGGTAAGAGCGTACTCCCCCGGTGCAACTCAACCTAAGCCAGGCCCTACCCCATCCTGCACGTAAGCCGCTGGACTGTTAGATGCTGCCCAGGTCTAAATTTCTCTCCGAGGGGATTTCTTTACGGAGAGGAAATGAGTGCAAGCTTGTGTGCATCCAGGTTCCGTCCAGTTTGTGCCTGGCCCTAGAAAAAGGACGAGGGCCTCAGGGCCTTGGCAGACCATGGGACGGCCGACCAGGGTCTAAGCCAAGGACCTACAGTGGGCCTACGCATAGGGCATAAGCCTCTGAACCCAGTCCAAAAAGGGCTACGATGCGCACATTCATAAAAAATAAAAAAGGGGGAGATGTTGGGAGCCGCAGCCCCGAGCCCGGTCGCCTCACTTGGCGGACGTGAGGCCTGTAGTAAAGAGTAAAGCCTGAGGTAGATTACCCCTCCCATCGAGCACGTTAGTTTCCTGCTTACCGCGTAAGCAACCCGCTCAACAATATAGTCTGCCTGGCAACTGATGATGTTAGCCAATCAGCTTGCCTTGCTTACTTTAACATGATTGGACACTGTATCCGTATATATACTGGTGCCACCCCTGGGGGGGGAGAAGAAGCCCGGAAGTAGAAGCCCAGAAGGAGCCGCGGGGAGCGGACCAAAGGAGGCTTCGGCTGGGAGCGATCCCAGGGCAGGCTGTACGGAGAAGGAAAATAAAAGAAAAGGTTGTCCACTGCCAGACTTTGTCGTGTGTCCTTCCTGCCGGCCAGGAGCGACATCGACAATACTTTGTCTGGGAAATGCAGTGCAGGCTATGGTAGAAAGCCATGATAGCAAGCTCCTCATGGTCCGCCTCTCCTTCTACATCCAAATCTCCTGAAAACTTCTACATCTGGAGCCACAGTAGTACCCAGGTCCCATAGCTGAGGCTGGTATCAGATCTGGCTGTCCTACGGATAACCTGCTCGAGTTCTCTAGAGAAGCCCACATGCAGGGCTTGGGGATCACGTTGCATATGTGTCCAGGATCTTCCAATTTACAGATCATACCTGCTGTCCTAGCCAGCCCTGCCCTCATCCCCTACCTCAATGGCAGTAGCAAGCAGTCAAGATGTGGAAAATAGTTTGTTTAGTTATCTTATAAGGAAGGCAGCTAGCTAATGGTAGGGCCAGAGACAGATAAGATAACCAACTATACTGAAAAATATTAAAAATAGACATAGAACTTGAACTTTAGACAAAGAATGAATTTATTCAGCCACATGGAATGCACCCCACTACCTACTAAGATCCTAAAGCGAGGTACAGCTAATCGCTACTAAAATTCTGATTTTTGAGGAAATTATGATGCAATTGATTCTGCTCCTTCTGAGATTCCTAGTTATCATAAACAGCATGTGAAAGAACTGGGCTGGAGTTCCTGAGTCCAGGAATCACTCGTTTTAAATCCACAGAGCCACCTATGGATTCAAATTAAGCAATTCCTGTACCTTACTTGCCTATAAATAATTCTAATGGAAAGGCCACGTGATCACCCCATTCATGACTCCTCCTGGAAATCCAGAAGCTCTCATCTTCCTCTTATTTTTCTTTTTTCCTTTCCTCTTCTCCTTCTTCTTCTTCTTCTTTCCAAAAAACCTTCCTAACTTCCTTCTTAGACTCAACTGTGTTCTCCAAAATCTTTGTGGAACTATACCCCAGAACACATCGTTAACAAAGGGCGGATCCGGGAAGGGAGATAGATACGTGGTTCCAGGTCACATCCACAATGACCTGCTTCTGTCAACTTGAGTCCACTTCCTAACAGCAAGTCAGATATTTTACCTAATAATCTAGCACCTTCTAAACACCTGAAGTTGGTGGGGGGCATTTTAGATACCAACAATAAAACACACACATGCACCAAACCCTAGCTGTCAGTCTAATGAAATGTGAGGACAACAGATAATGAATATAAAAACTTTGGCTGACAGGCAAACAAGAGGAGCAGAAATTTCAGAAGTGCAGGCTTACTACATAGTTACAACCCCTGAAGATAGATTGTACAGCTCTGTGCATGGGTTTGGAAAGGGGCAAGATTGAGTTGAAAAGGCAGGGAAGATGACGGTGAATGGTAAAGATGAGAATCTCTGAAAGAGCTGCTCAAATGACAAAATATATCAATATGGTGCATTTGTTTCGTCTTCCACTAAAGCTCTGAATTGATCAATCTGCCAAATAAATGAGCAAACTGAAACCCAGCAGTCTGTCCTACACAACCCCACAATGATCAAATGCACAACAGCTTGTAAAAGAACTAAAAAAAGGAAACCAGGCTGGAGCTAACCAACAACATATATAATATGCTGGGAAAGTGTCAATGAATATGGAAGTACATTTTTGGAAAAAGAAATGAAAGGAAAAACGACTTGACAGCTGCTCATAAGAAGCCTGGGAAGGAGGGGGAAGATGATAAGCAAAGCTGACTCAAAGAGCAAAGTTAAAATTTTGAAGTGTAGCAGGTAGTTATGCTATGCTTGGGGATAACATACTCAAATACAGCATAATTGACAACAACTCAGAGTTTGCAAACTTGTAGGTTAGAAGTGGGTTTTTAATCTGGCAGAAGCCTTTTTCTTTCACCAATCTCACTCTGGATGCATCAATTTCACTTAAATACCCTGCTGCAACACACAGCACTTTTGTCATAGCTAGTTAATTGACCACATTTTTGTGGCTTGAGTTCTGTGATGAGAAGGTAGTACTTTGGATGAGTTACAGCTTTGAAGTCTTGGTATTCAACATGCCAGTGAAATGAGGGTTCTACCATACCTATTAGTGTCATATCCCTTTTCCTAACAAGCAGAGTCAACACTGGTTTCAATTTTAAAGATAGAAAAGAAGCAGCAAAGAAAGGAAGGGAACAGGAAGAAAGGAAATAATTCTTTAAAAACGTGTGGTTAGCTAGAGGGTCTGAGGTCATCTGAACTTACACTGTGCTATAATCTGAATGTTTGTGTCCCCTTAAAATTTATATATTGAAAATCTAATCACCAACGTTAGAAGATGGGGCTTTGGGAGGCAGAGCCCTCATGAAAGGGATTAATGCCCTTCTGAAAGAGGGACCCAAAGCTCTTTCTCCCCTTCCTCCAGGGAAGGACATAGTGATAAAGTGCCACCTATGAAGCAGGAAGCTGACCTCAGCAGACTTCATACCTGCTTGTTCCTTTTCATGAATTCCCTGCTGGCAGGACAGCGAGAAATAAATATCTGTTACATATAAGGCACTGGATCTGGGCATTTTGTTATAGCAGCGCAAACAGACTCAGACTGAGTGCCATCAGAAAAGCATCCAATTACAATAACTCATGTTTATATTACACATTTTTAGAAATGAGAGGAAGAAATTTGAAGCCAACCATTTTTATGGATTTGACAGAACTAAAACATTTCTGCTGTTTTAAAAGATGGAATATGGGCAATCTGTGGCATGCAAAGGCTTCCAAAGACAAATTTTTCCATGGCACATTCAGGAAAATAGCAAATTCAGAAAAATGTATTTTGAGCACCATTTTATCATCCCCCCCCACCTTTTTAGTTGAATATTTTGTTATGGTTAGGATTATTCAACTTCCTAAGTGAATCCACTAAATATCCATACTACAAAACAATTCTCCAGTGAAGACATCTCTACCTTTATTTCTAACAACAACAAAAGAGAAATTCAGTTGGAAAAATTCATAGTAAGTGTAAATAGCTGATCTAAGCCTTAAACTCAAATGAGTATTTTGTAATGCAAGTCAATTGATGGTATGTGGAACAAGGTTTTTGTTTTTGTTTTTGTTTTTTTCCTGTTTGTTTGCATGTGTGCGTGTGTGTGTGCGCGTGCATTGGTTTGCTTACTTGTTTTGGCAAGAAAGCATACAGAATCCACTTTGTCTTTTATTTCATGAACTTTTTCAGTAATTACAATTCAACAACCATCAATGTTGTGCTGTTTCCAGCCCATGCTAAAACCTGGCTAATTCCCACTCCATTTGTAGCATGGTGGTGTCTCCCTGCTTGCATAATTTGGATTTACTATCATCTCTCAATTCCTCAGCCAGAGTACTGTTGAGGGTAGGGAGTGAATCCCCAGTGTCACTCAGTCGGGGATTAAGGACAAAAGGACTTGTCACCATTTCCCATATGGTCAGGATTCCTGATCACTCATATGCCCAGCCCACCCATTCTTCCACTGGGCATGCTGGCCCAGTCCATGTGAACAGGTTTCTTCCTCAATTTCTCCACACATTCTTTTCTACTTTGACAAGAGGGCACTTAGAAGGATGGCTCTCCAGTTCCCCCTATTTGACCCTTCACCTCCCCACCGATACAGTGAAGACACTATGATAATCAGAGTTAATCTCCCAGTTTTAAGACCCTTTGTTTAACCACATATGTAAATACAGATTGCTCCCAGCTTATGATAGTTAGACTCAGGAGGAGTTTTTGACTGTATGACTGTGTGAAAGTCACATACAAGCAATAGAAACTGCCCCTGGAATTTTCGTTGCCCTCTCTATAAGAGTAAGAAAGGTGGATTCTGAATGCATTCTTAACGACACAAAGAAATTAAACCAAGCAAACAAACAGACAAACAAAAACCTTCCCACATATACTATCAATTGATTTTCACTAGAAAACACTCTGTTAAGGTTCATATCAGTCATTCACACTTACCCTGAGTTTTTCCAATTAAATTGCTCTTTGTGTTTTGTTAAAAGGAAAGGTAAGAAATAAATTTCTGCGCCTTAGTAACAATAGTAGCTATAAGGTTCTCTCTCTCTCTCTCTCTCTCTCTCTCTCTCTCTCTCTCTCTCTCTCTCTCTTGTAGTCTAAGCAGTGGCAGTGAGCTGTCACTCCCCATCAGAGGCTAGGAGATCATAAGGTTGAAAAACTGGTACTCTAAAATGCATAAAGATGCAAAGTTCTGATTTTTCAGTAGGTTAGGTGTGGTAAATGCACTTTCAATTTATGATAATTTCAATTTAGTACAGGTTTCTCAGAACATGCCTCCATCATAAGTCAAGTAACAATTGGATAAGACAACGTATTTATAACTATCTGGGATACAGATAGGACATGTAGGAGTTCTTAAGGAGATAAATTTTGCATAAATTTTGAAACTCTAACCTAACATCTAAGCCAAGACACGATAAAGTCTGGGCTCTAGAATCAGGTTTTCTAAATGCCTCTCTAGCCCTACTCCTTTGATTTTAGACAAGTTACTTAAGATCTGTAAACTCATTTTCCTCTCAAAAAAAAAAATAGGAGTGATACATCTATCACCTCTTCTATTAGTTGAAAAGATGAAATTATATTATGTAAGGTTAAATCTGTACAGGTTTAGCACATAGAAAACTTTCAGAAAATATATGTTACTGTTGTTGTAGAATCAGTCAATAATAGTCCAGACTTTTGTGTACAACAAAGAAAAATTCCAAGTGTACATCCAATAGCAAGAGCAAGCAGCTACGTGTATTAAAGATCAGGGGAAGTTGTGCTTAGGACAAGGCCATGCCAACAAAGGATAAGGCACAGGCTAAGAAAAGGGCTTGGGTGACGGAAAACAAAAGCCCTGCCCACAGGTCAAGGCACATAAACCTAGTGACAGCAATAGAGCAACGAACAGCACAGATAAATCAAGCTCTCAAGACTTAAAGGCTCTCAGGACTTAAGGTCCCTCCACTTGGATATTTCCCACAGCATCTCCAGGTGTGACTGACAAGCCCCTCTCCCAATTAACATGGGGCTCAGTCATTTTAGAGGCTCTCAAATGCATCCTTACCCCAGCATTCGCTCTGATATTAATTATATTCATGCCATGTACATATGTATGAGCCTGTAATGAGGTGGGAGTAAGATACACAAGATCCAACACACACATGCTCTCAGTGAGAGCTTCAAATATCTTCTAGGGTTTTGTTAGCTTCATTTTCTATCCTTCCTAGAACAATGGAAGCTGGACTAACCATAGAGTACTGTTTAGAAGGCAAAAGGCTGACTCCACGAGCTCCATTGTTTCTAGCTGTACTATGACTACTTGCTGTATTTTCAGTGTACATCCCAAAAAGCGTGTACTAGAAACCTAATCCCCAGTGTAGCAGTGTCAGCATGTGGGTCACATTGAGAGGTCTTTCGGTCATGAAGTCTCCACCCTCAAGAATGGATTAATGCCAGTTATAAAACACCATGAAAGCAGGCAGTTTCTGTCTCTCGCTCTACCTTGTGCACATATTATTTTGCTCTTTTGCCTTCTACCATGGGATGATCTGTGTCCTTTTTTCCTACATCTTATTCTGTTATGCAAGAACAAAACAGACCAAGATAGAAACTTGATTCTGGAAGTGGAGATGTTGCCATAAGAAATTCCTGAACATGTGGAAGCAGATTCGGAACTGGGTAATGAGGAGAGGCTGGAAGAATTTGGACACGCAGACTATCCAACCCCTGCACTGCCGTAAATGGAACCTTAAGGAACATTCCAGTGAGAGCTCAAAAGAAAACCAGTGTGACAAGATCCTGGATCTTCCCAGAGATGATGCGAGTTTGCATGGTCAGAAGATCATCAGAAACATAGATGGGGGCAGGTGGAGATGAAGAGCGATGTACTAGAAACTGGGGTTAAGCAGTAACTTGTCATCTGTCTGCAAAGAACTTGGTGGAATTGTGTCCATGACCTAGAATTTTGTGAATGACAGAACCTAACAGTGATGAACTAAGATCTCTTCAACGTATCTACAGAAGAAATATCTTATATATCCAAGAGTTGGAGGCACTGCCTGGTTCCTTTTTTGTTTTATTTAGAGTAAAATGGAAGAAGAGAGAGATGATCTAAAGATGAAGTTTATCATTAGAATACAGAGTGAAATGATTTCAAAACAACTCCTAGCTAGGTAAAGAATAATAAAGTATGCTCCAGACATAATGCAGAGGGGATGACCAGTGATCACTCGCTAGAGATTAACCTCATTGTGGCCCCTGGTCAAGAAAAATAGTCTCTACTCATCAAGACAATGAGAAAAATGACTGAAATTTCAGAGGTTTTTGAGAAGTCCATAAGATTTCTAGAGACATGGTTTCTAGATCTCATCACTCACTGCTCTACCCTTCCTCAAGCCTCTGCTTCCCACAGGCCAGCACAGTGCCCCTTGGTCACCAGAGCTGTCACTGAGCTACCCTAAATACAGCTCAATCTGCAAGGATGGGCCGTATGAGCCTTAGACCTTGATGGTCTCCATGTGGATGTGACTTCACCAGGCTTGCAGAATACAAGAGCTGTAGAGGCCTGGCTTCCTCCACCTAGATTTCAAACAATACTATGGACATCCTGAGGGTAGAATGGCCTCCGAGAATCTTCCTGGAGGAACCACAGCAGTGGAGCTGCTTCTGACATTCCAGTATAAAGCTCCACCGTACAACTCCAGCCCTGGCAAACCAAAGGCAGAGGACTTCAAACTGCGAGAGCTGTGGAGAGGTCTGTGTCCATCAGAGTGAAGAAAGACTTTCTTGGAGCTCAAAACTGAATTTTGTTTTCTGTTAAGGTTAAGTTACCTAGTAAAACTTAACCACTCTTGTTTTGCTTGTTTCTCCCTTTTGGAATGGGAATGTCTATCTTATGTCTGTCTTATTATTGTATTTTAAGAGCAGATTACTTATATTGTTCACAGGTCACATACGAAAGGAATTGGGCTCAAGATGAATCATGCCTTGTGTCTCCACCACATCTAATTTGGTAAAAAAAAAAACTTTAGACCTTGGAGTTTGGAATTCTTGCTGGAAAGAGTTAAGATAACTCACATTGCAAAGAATCAGAATGCAACAGTGTTTGGAGATAGGACTTAATGGGACAGTTAAAGTCATAAAGGCTCCACCCTCATGAATGAATCAAGGGCAATTATGAAGGGCTTGAGGCTAAGTTACGTTCTCTTGTTCTATCCGGAATGACCCTCTGCCTTCTGCCATGAGATGGCTCAGCAAGAACGTGCTTGCCAGATACAACTCCCTAAACATGAGACTCCTCCGCCTCCAGAACTATAAGGAATACGTTCCTTTCCAAATCACCAAGTTTCAGGTATCTTGTTATAAAACCACAGACTAGACTAAGATACTATTTTAACATTTATTCTTCAATTTCACATTTGAAGATTGTGAGCAAACCATCTTTCTGATCTTCTTCACAGATCACTGAACACTCACAACCCAGAACCCTGAGTATCTTGCTTGGAGACACCAAGTCCTCCCACCTCTGGCTAAGTACGGGAAGGAAAATCCCTTACAACATCCCTGAAGGTCCCTCAGACCTCCTCTGACAGCACTGACTCCTCCTACCCCCTCTGCTTCTACTTCCCTTGTTGCCTTTCATGCTGTTTTAGGAGAATGTCACCTGCTTTCCTTCCCCAGGGCATTTACCTTGCTCTTCTGTCTGTCTACAGCCCCTTATGCCAAACACCTCTTTATCTCTTCCTCTTTTAAGTCATGGCAACAGGATATGGCTGATCACCTTGCATAAATTAGTTCTCTCCCCCATGGAGCATTCCCAATCACTGTTTGATTTTTCTTCAAAGCACAGATTCCTTTTCTATTTCATGTTATAAATTATCTATTCATTGTATCTATTATCTGTCTTTCCTGCCCATATATAAACTCTAAGAAATCTGGACATTTTGTCTCTTTTATTCATTGCCCTATCCCCTTTGCCTAGAACGGTCCCACAGAGATATAAGATATTCCGATGCCCTTGTTGAAATTGATGCTTTCGCTTTATTTCTATAGAGGGACCAGGAGCTATCATTCACTGCAAACCCTTCTACCATCCTGCAAACAGCCTGTTTCCCTCTATTAGTCTCCATTGTCAGGAACATATAATTTATTGGGCCTCCCTTCTAATAATTTTTACACATCCTTGACTCATATACTTTATTTCTCAATTTTCACAGGGAAAGACAAAATGCTACTGGAAAAATTACTGTAACAGGAACAGCTTTGAAGTCCCTATCATAATTTGATAACATTATCTTCTCCTTTATTTCAGTCATCTCTTACTATTAGTGTTTTTACATCGCTAATCACACAATCCTCCATTTAATGCTCATGATAACCCCACAGGCTATGTACTACAGTCCTTATTTTAGAGATGAAGGAACAGAATCTCAGAGAGTTTAAGAACACTGACACATGATATGTAGATTCCACGAGTGATTTGAACTTAGAAATGTCTCTTTCTAAAGTCTGGGTTTCCAGAGCTCAGCAACATTGCCCATTCAGCTGTGGAGGATCTGACATCGATTTCAAAGAGTTTTGAAATCTATAAGCCACATTCTTTTCTTGGATCCCCGGAGAAAAATTAGTAGTCAAAGTATACATGAAAATATTTCTACTCCATATAGATTCCAATAAAGACAACTATTTTTGATTTATCTTTCTCATAATGTGTATAAACTCCCAATATAGCTTTGCAGCAAAACATCTCCTGTGTCATGGTAGAAGGCAGTCATCACTTCTGCCTCAGAACCATCAGGATGTCCACTGAAGATTTACACTGGACTCTATGAAACTGACTACCTAATAGAAGAAAAACCAACCGCTTTCAAAATAATGGAATCTCTGAAAACCAAAGAAGGAGGGTTGGGAAAAACAGCAAAACATTTGACTGATTAATAGGTTCTCTGAGCTAGGAGAAAAATTAAAGTAAAAATGGAGAAAATATTCTGTGCAGGTGAAAAAAGGCATCTAGATGAGTAATATCAGATAGCAGATAATGCTTCCAGATTTAGAGTTGAACTGCTGTCAGTGGATCCTAGAAGGGCTCGTTTTCCTGACATATCAGTTTGCATTTTTCATCTTCCTAAGCAAAAGATGTACGCAAAGAAAGTGCATTACCTGGGGCCTAGCCAGGGTGCCTATATTTTATTGAGATCATTATTTTTGCCTCACATATATTTTGCAAAATCTATCCCTACCTATTTATTTGTCTTCAAAGTAACAGAGCTCCAGACTTTCGCTTTTATAATATGCTTTTTCCAGTTCAGCAGGTATCTTTCACAATTGAGTATAAAAGGTGTGTCATCTGATCAGAACAGAAAAATACAACAACGTTGAGTTGGATGTTTTGCATCAATAACCTCCAGTGACCTCTGGGGATATTTTGTAGTTGGAGACTAGTGTCATTCTATTTTTAAAAATACATTTAAAGTATATCCTCAATGTTTTTCAAGTCACGTACAGGTTCCTAGAGAGTGGCATCTTGTGCCTATTCAGCAAATTATTTTGTCATGTATTTTGTGCAGCTCTTGTAAATTAACAACTTTTAATTGACAAAGTTGCAATATAGAAATATGAGACTTGTAAACTAAGAAAAGTTAAAAATTGTAAGGTAATGATTATAATTAATCAAAACTCATACAATCTAACAAAAATATAACTCCATTTCTCATTGCCTAGGGTGATTACTCAGCTCTTTCCCTCTTTTCTCCAGATGCAATTGATACAAGGACCAGTATATGTCTGTAGTCAGTATACAAATTCTCCCTAAATCTAATAGCTGTCACAGACCAGGGAAATACTAGGACAAAATTTAAAGTTTTGCAAGTCATTAACTTCCAATTCCTTAAAAATCATCGTCTATCATAACATATTAGAGAACTTGGACCTATTTATCTTTACAAAGCTCTGTTAATAAGGATGAAATTTTTGGTGTCCTTTGATGCAATGACAAAAGCATTCAAAATTACTGTGAGTCAGAGATGGGAGTTATGAAAAGATTAGCTAAACTTAACCATGATTTGAAAGCTATGACAATCGATGGATTTTTTAAAATTGCATTTATTTTAACAGAACCAAATGGCCAAGGCCAAAAATGTATTCATCAGAAATATCCATCCTGAAGATACACTATGTTAGCCAACTTTCCATTACAATACCAAATACTTGAGCTAAACCAACTTAAGAAGAGAAGATTTTGTTTTGCCTTATAATTTTGGAGGTTTTAGTCCATGACTGAATGATCCCATTGCTTTGTACCTGTGGTTGTACAGCGCTCTGTGGCAGGAGCTCATGGTGAAAGGTAAGTCCCAGGCATGTCTCACAGCCAAGATGAAGCAGAGAAAAGGGGCAGAGCCCCACAAGGCCCTTTGGATTTAGAGGAACTTGCAAACAATTCCACATATCTAGGTTCAGTTAAAATAGGCACATCTTTAATGAACAAATAAAAATAGTTGGCCTGAAAAGACAAATCATTGCATGATGCTTTGTAGTGATTTTCAGATAACAAAATAAGGGCTGAATTCATGAATAATTCCAACTTATCTTTTTCATTTACTCTCTTGATATTGGTGGTATCATTATCAACATGGTATTCCTAGATTTTGATTAAACTTATGCTCACTGTAATTCAAAAACCATCTCTTTCAGACAATCTTAATTGCTAATTTTACATAGTTATGCTATGTTCGCTTGAAAGCTTGGCATTTGTTGGTCTATGTAATCCTCACAATAAGAGCATGGGAACAACCCCTGCCCCAGGAAATCATCTTGATGTCTACAGAGTTTATATATGTAAGATGCTTGGTTCCTGGCACATCAAAAGAATTTAATAAATGCTAACCATTTGACAAAACAAACACACTCTTATGTTACAGTTAGAATCTTTAAATTTTATTTATGTATTTTTTTAAAGTTTTTTGAAACAAGGTCTTGTTGTACAGTTCAGTTTGACTTTGAACTCACTATTAGCCCAGGCTGATTGCGAACTCACAGCAATTCTCATGTCTCAGTGCTTTAAGTACTGGAATTATAGGCATTTGCCACCAAACCCAACCAGATACTTTAAATTTTAGAGGTCCCATAATCATCCACTTGTCTACAATTTCGTGTTTAGTTAGAATATACACTCAAAATCATATGCATCAGAGAGGATACACATGTTCAGTGTTTGACTCTCTTCCCATACAGTTGTATTCCCTTGACCTCATGTCTCACTAGCCTATATTCATGTCCTCTTTGACAAAGCCCTTCCTTGCTTCAAAGGGGCCACTGAGCATCAAAGCAATCTATTTCTGACTTCTGGAACAACTTCCGAGAAAACATATTGCATCCAAAGTCTAATTGTTTATTTCAAGGTTTACCTACTTTCTAAAGCTGTGTTGGATTTATCCCATTTCTTTTCACTTTCTAAACTACCTATAAAATCGCTGGCCTCTTAATATTATTCAGTTTTCTCCTTTTATTGAGAAGTACGCTTAGGAACACATCTGTTGTTATCACTATTGGATTCTTGGGAAGTAGCAACCTTATCTGAAGTCTCAGTTGTTGTATTGCACAATGTTCCAGTTTATTACAAATTGTAAGCTCTTAGTGTTATTAAGGAGAATGCATCTCTGTGCCAAAATGTCCCAAAGGATAATAATATTATCAAACAAAATTATAGAAACAATTTGAACACAAAATTCTAATTCCTAAGTATGTTAATTATTGAAAAATTTTGAAGCATATCCCAAGTTTGAGAATTCTCCTTTTCTTCTGTTTAACAGATTTACAGTTCAAAAGTCAAAATGTACTTGTATCAATTAATCAACTGTACCCTGTGTATCAAACAACTAAAGCATACAATTATACAATTAGCCCACATTTTTCATGTTGGGTTTTAAAAATATGAATGAAAATGTTAATTAAAATGATAAGATATTTTATGTTTCATCATGTTACAGGTAACTGAGTTAGATAGAAATATTATAGGCAATCAGACAAGGCTAGACTCTCAAAGGAGCCAGCACACAAGGTCAGATGCCTTGCAGTCTTGGAGGAGACAGTCACCTTCTGCTGTAGGCCAGACCTCAAGACAAAAGATCCAGCAGAAACATCCATCCTAAGGACTGATGTTCTAAATGGTTCTCTATCACCCTGAGGAAGCCAAGAGTCACCATCCCAGCCCTCAGTGGAAGGAATCACTGCTCTTTAAGCATGCCCACTTGCTATGCAACTGCTTCCTCATTTGTCCCCAATTTAGTCAATTTTACCTGAGCAATTAATCCTACTGGCTGGCCACAGTTATGTCCTACCTCATGCCAGCCTGCTTTGAGAGTTCCCATGTTTTCCCCACTTTAGACCTGCCTCACTTTGTAGTTTTACTCTACAAAAGTCCCTAAAAAAAAGACAGAGTCCTTAGCAACCCACTTGGGACCCTTTCTGTCTCTCTCTCTCTCTCTCTCGGACAGAAGATTTCTTTTTCTCAATAAATATTGCTCTTCACCTCCTTTGTTCCTAAAATTTATTTTTTGACTTTAGAGAAAACAGACACATACTGGACATATAGGAGGATGAGAGTTTTGGTCTCCAAAACCAGTTGCAATCATGATGAAGCAATACATGTAGCTGTGTAGATCTTTTCTGTTATGGTTTATATCTCCAGTACTCAAAGGTGGGACTTCCGAGAGGTGACTGGATCATGGGGGCTTGATTCTCAGTAGTGCATTGATGAGTGCATTGATCCACTCATGAGTTTATAGCTAAATGTGGGTTGGAAGGTGAAGTCTGGTCTGAGGAGGTGGGTTACTGGGGCGAGGCCTACAAGCTTCTCTTTCCTTCCCTCCTCCATGATCTGTCTCTGTGCTTTCTGCCTCTGTCATGTTGCCCTGCTTTGGAGCCAGCTAACTGTGGACCTCAGTGTGACCAGGAAGTGTTATACAGGTTTTCAGTATGGAATTATATACCATTTCGTGAGACTAGATTTCCCTTAACTATATATTAATATGACAGTGTTACACTCTAGAAAGATTCCTACACAATACTGTGTGATAGGCTAAGGTAGCCCATTGTGTTCATTCTGTCTCAGCTGGAAAAGAGTTAGGCAAATAATCCATTTTATCTGGGTTTCAACGTTGTTATCTGCAAAATGGATGGGTTAACACAATCCTGACTTGATTTAAAATTCTATCAAAAATTTCTAAGTATTCCATAATTTTTAAAAGATTACATAATAATCACTCAGTAACCACATTTTATATTGAATACCTGTATTGTTCATACTTTATCATTGAAAACTAATGTTGATCAAATTATAAGCTATGTTACTGTGAATAGTTTCACAATTTATCTCACAACATTCCTATTGTAAATACCTTCTTGACCTGTACATAAAAAAAATCTCTAATGAGAAAGCATTAGAACAAAAAACTGATAATATATAAATATTGCATATAAATTTTCCATTAATACTTTTTTAAAAATTAACTAGTTCTTTAAAGTAATTGTGTAAATGGGGCTGGGGATTTAGCTCAGCGGCATAAGCGCCTGCCTTGCAAGCAGGCAGTCATGAATTCAATCCCCGGTACCGATAAAAAAGAAAAAGACAAAAAAAAAAAAAAAAGTAATTGTGCAAAGTAAATATATTTTCAAAAAGGCAGCAGTAAGGATGGAGTTATTTTAGGATGGTTTGTTCCTTTATTAAAAGGCAATTATTCCTGGCAAATTCTTCTTCCCCCTTTGCTTGTGATCTTCTGCTTTTCTACTTTCAGTTTAGAAATGCTAAGTGAACTAAAAGAAATAATCAGAAAGTAAATACAAACTTAGCATCCTAATAAATCACACCTGTTTTTCCAGTATCAACACTGCCATCACTGGGAAGGGTATGTTTCTTTATAATGATCCCTTTCTACGTCAACTCTGATTACGATTTTGTAGAAAATATATTCAGACAGCAGAGACATGCAACACTAAGGATCAGAATGCCAGAACAAATAGTGTCTTATTACAAATAATTTGTTTGGGGTAATAATGGAGATTTATTCAATTAGATGTTCTTGAGTTTTGCTGCCTGATGGCCGTGGTAGGTGCAGAAATAATACCTGCTTCTACAGTGTCTGTCACAAATAATAGCTTTTAAATAGTTTTCGTTGCAATGGCTTTTTGTAATGGAAAGGAAAATACCAGGAAGAGTGGAAATCAAATTATTTTTCACTCCTCCTTTTTAACCACTTTAAAACAGAGCTAGAGGTTGCCTTGCTAAGGAATTCACTAGCAACATACAAATAACTCCATTTTCAAAGTAAAATGAGCGAGAACGGTATGGCTATAAGCACATCAACTACCTCTCTTGATTTGTCCTGACTTACCCTATCATTCAGTTTTTACTTGGCATAAGCTTGATAAGTTCTGCTAGGACAGTTGAAAAAGAAAGCCAGAACAAAGATCTGGGTTATACTTTTCTTTTGCAGATATTGATTTTTTTATTCTTTACTTACAATTTTCAGAGCTGGAAAGGAAATGACACAATTCTCCAGCTCACCTCCCCATCTTAAAGTAAAGGAATTTTTATTTTATTAACAAAATTGCAAGAATCACTGCAGCACTACAGTAACACAATATTTCCTAACATGAATGTGTCTAGATCCTTTCTCTAATATGACTTTCCACTTCAAAAACAAACTTTTCAGCAAAATGAGCCTTAAAATTGATATGAGGAGAGTATAAATTTGGGTACTTTAAAAAAATGTATTTGCAAAACTTTGCTCACTTCAATTTAGATGCCCTAGACTTAGAGACACACGTGTAAGTTTTTAAAAGTTATCCAGTGACCTCAGGACAAGTCACACTTCATCAAAGTAGTTATGTGCTGTTCAAAGGCAAGTCTGCTGAATCAATTAGAAAAGATGTAAACTAAAATATGGGCTATGACTTGCTAGAATGAAAAATCAGATGTGATGTCTGTTTTTCTAATTTGATATATACCCTTGATCTTTAGCTGTCAGACTAATTTTGAGTGCTACTATTTTTATGGTCTAAAAAGTATTTACAGGTGTGAGACCACAACTTTGTGTGGCTATTCACAATTCAAATATTCCAATAAATTAAATACTTAGTCTATAATCTTATTATTACTACTGAGATAGCACATCATAAAATAAAACGAAAATCTACTATATTATGGTCATGTGCTAAAAATATGTGCATGTATAGTATATGGGTTTGTATATAGTATATGTAGATATATATGTTTATATATCTACTATAATGAAATGTGTGCTTTGTCACACAACTAAAAATAATTACTCAATGCCTATAAAGTGAATACAACATTTAATCATCATGAGATTACAAATGACCACAAGGACCAGAAATAGACATCTTTCTTCCCTTTCTTGTGATATTAATTCTGCGGAATTCATTCAAAACATCAAAGTAAAGTTTAGAGAGAAAAGAGAACTGAAGACTACTAACAGCTGTGACCTTTGTCCCTGTAGGAAAGAATAGGGAGAAGAGAGGAAACACAGGAGCTTACACTGAGCTTCAGTAGATGTTTGTCTTACATTTTATTTCACCGGATTTATTCGAGGCTGCCAAGGAATAGATCTTCATTTGACTATGTGTTTTTCCAGTAAATAATGGGTCTTCAAACATATCACTTGCTTAAATCTGCACTGTTGCAAAGAAAATAATTTTTAGAAAACTACATTGTACTCAATGGGCATAATTAGAACTATAAAGCTCTCAAGATTTTTAGAAATTTCCCTCAAATTTTTGTGAAGTTTTAAATTAGGAACCCCTGCTGTGCACACTTTATTGGGTCACTATTTATATTTAGTACAAACAGAATTATAAAACACAATATAATTATATTGGTTATAGCATTTTACATTCTCTGAATTGTCTTAATGTACTCTGCCTTATTTGGTTGTCAGCCTGTCTAGTAGGTTATGTAGTTATTATTATGCACACTGAGCATTCCCTGCCTACCAGTATTTCTGCTCTCATTCCACCTTTCATTGTTTTTTTTACTTTCCTCATAACAATTACAACAACAAAAAGCACCTGAACTTAACCTAGTAGGCAGAAAGAATTCATCTGAATGTATCTTTCTCTCAATTATAGTTGAAATATTAGCAACATAACACTGATCCTTTTTTGAAATATCTGAACTTTAAATATCTAAACATTCATTTGTCAGTTATAGGGAATACAATTCACTGCTGCAGAACCATTATTTTTTAATACTTTATATGCACATTGTATATAAGACACATCAAAATATGATAGATGTGATCATCATTTAAATTACAAATTCAAAAGTACAAAATAAGCAGCAGTAGAATTCAATACGATAAGGAATATTTTATCCCTATATTCAAAGACAAAGGACTTCTTGGCTTTAGTATTCTACCCATAACTTGGCAGAATGAAAAAAACAAGAATTTTAATCTGAAGTTCATCCAGTGCTGGCTTCATTTAACATTGCAAGCATTCCCAGCTCATTCAAGTGCCTTGACAATAAAATTGTCGGGAGTTCTAAAGTAATTTCAAGATTTAATTCTTCATCTAGATGATTAAAAATGAAATGCATGTTAATGCACAGGCAGAGTTTTCTGAACAGTTTCAGCCAATATTATTCTAACACATTTCTGAAAGTTTTCGAGTAAGTGGAGAGCCTGTGCAGGAATCCTGGTCCCAGGCATCCTGAAATTTCCTCTGGCTCACCGTATCTCCAGCTTTCCTGGCAAACCAAAGGCTGAAGCTCAAGTATGTGCAGTGTATTGGCACTTCCAAAGACCTGATAATGCATATTGATTTGCCTGGGGAGGAGATGGATACTGGAAGAAAACTCAAATGTGCCACTTTGTCTGTCTAAATATTCCTCTGGGATTGGAGAGGGGGTCAGAGGTGAAGGCCCTGAAATTCACCAAAAGACTTGAGTGCTGAAGAAGCACTCGGTCACTTGGTCACTTGGGAAGGACTCAGTGTGTTCCAGGATAGAGCTTTGGGTGACATTCTTTTGTCATGAAGCAGATGAAGCTTAAACTTCTGGATCATTTGGTGTGGTAAATAGTGTTTGTATGTCCACAAAGTTTTGCAAAATTAGCAAATGAAAGATAATTTAACTCCAGTCACTGAAGAATATCGAATTCTTCCATCCAGTTTCTGCTCTGATGCTAAAGTGAGATTAAGTAAGATCTAAATAGAATGGAGGATGCATTTATATTGGGCTTTGTAAGACACATTTCTGTGGTTTTCAATTATTTCTCTGTGTAATTATATTATTGCTAGCTGGGATAGGCCTCCAGACATGTGCTGCTACACAAACATCCCCAACACCGTGACACAACGGGGCCAATGGTAAAATCACAGTGCAAATGACTTTTGTGGCACCTGAAACCAGAAGCACATGGGTAGGAAAGAAACAAACTGTTAAATATACAGAAGAAAACGCTATACTATGGAAAATTTTTCCAGTTGTTAGACTCGGAGAAGTTGATTTATAGTGATACCTAGTGAAAAAGAACTAGCTGACTATAGTGAAGAATATACTTAATAGAGACATGCATATTCAATTACAAATGCACTGTAGAAATTTTGTGAATGTTATAATAATTCTAAAATTTAATAAGATGATACTAATAAGTAATGAAAATATCCATACAGACAAATATCAATCAGATATCCCATAGGCAGGACTGAAATATTTTTCTATAATTTGTAAAAATTGTAAAATATTTTGCCATTAGGAAGAGATGTTTAAAGAATGTATATCAAAAAAGGGAAGAAAAAAAGCGCTTTCATGTTAGGAAGATTTTGTGATATCCTTTGTATGAGTCAATGTTTTAGATCTATGTGATTTTCTAATTTCATAGCACTGGTGTCCTTCTTAGCTTTCATTAATACCTTTTTATCCTTTTCTTCAAAGAGTTTTTACAAAATTGTGCAAGTTTCATGATCCACAAAATCTATATCTGCCTCTCTATGGTATATTAATAATTTTGTCTCATTTATGCTTGAGTCAAGATGTTAAATAGGACTTTTCCAATATTTCCAGAACACTACTAAACTCCCAAAATTGCACAGGTTGGGCATTTAGTGTAACTCACACTCTAGAGGAATGATGGCAAATCCTTTAGAGACTGAGTCCCCAAACTACAACCCCTACTTATTTACTACAAAGCACCAACACTACAATTAAACCTAAATATCTGATGCTCAGCTGCTAGAGCAACTTGGTTGCATGCCTGCAGAGAGAGCTGTGTGTGCCCACTTTGGCACATGTGCCAGAGCTTCACCACCACAGCTCTAGAGAGTGTAAATGCCTCAGGCTTACCCCAAATTTCCAGCTTTATATAAAAACAAACTAGAATGTTTAAGGAGAGTGAAAGAAGGCAGACGTCTATGGAAGAAATGTATGTGCTCTTCTCCTGGAGAGGCTGCTTCTATGAGGTGCATTGGCTGGTTTTCTTGTCGTCTGTATTCCACTGGTCCACTGGGTACCAGTCTGAGGGGCATAGGTTGGAGCTGGAAGGGAGAAAGAAGGGCTCCGGTGGCCCCCAGATAAAGGCACATCTCCTGCCCTCTGCACACAGGTCTTTCTCCAGCTTTAGAATCCACTTCCTGTCTGTTGCTTCAGCCTTAAAGGCAGTAACTGTACTCTGCCAAATTTCAGAGTATTACACTATCCCTTTGGATTTTGCTGTATCTGTCCCATGTGTGTTTAGAAAGCTCTCTTTTAAAACTTTTGAAATCTCTCTCCGTTTTAATGAATATATTAAATGCTTCTCATTTTCACCCTTCAAAATTAAGGGCTAAGGTAGGAGAGTGATAAATTGGGCCACTTAGAGAGACTGTCTCAGAATCAAAATGAGAAGGACTGAAGGTACAGGTCTTGGGTAGAGCACCCTTCAGTCCAATCCCCAGCACTGGAAACATGAAAGAATATACGGGGGGATGGTGGAAGAGACTGGGGATCATCAAGGAAACGATTCAGAGGTTACTTGGATCCAAATGGAAACCAGGGTTTTAAAATATACTTATCCTTCTACTTATTCATGGATTTGAAGAACCACCTTCTAGCTGCAGGGGTTTCCTGCCAAAACATGAAAAGAGGTCACATATTTCTTGGGAAAAGGAACCCAGCCCAGGAAAGCACTACTGAGCCACTACAACTTAGGGCAGCCACACAGAACCCTGAAAAACAACAGAAAGGAATTGCTTACGATCACCTACTCAGTTACATATCTATCTTCTTTCTTTTCTTTATTCTCAGCTCCAACACCTTGGGGAATCCAGAGGCTAGAAGAATAGGGTTGCCAGGTAAAATGCT
Source organism: Cavia porcellus (assembly GCF_034190915.1). Lineage (NCBI taxonomy): Eukaryota > Metazoa > Chordata > Mammalia > Rodentia > Caviidae > Cavia > Cavia porcellus. The sequence continues at coordinate 33,586,289 of NW_026947497.1, forward strand.
AGGATGCCCTATTTATATTTGAGCTTCAAATAAGCAGGAAAAAAATAGTATATAAGTATATATTTACACTTATAAATTTGCTACCTCTCTGAAATTCAAATTTAGCTGGAAGATTTTTGCTGTTTTGTATTTATTTTGTCTTTTGGCTCCATCCGAGTGGAAGTGCCTCAAGATTAGAACTTTGGGCTCAACACTTATTCTTACCCCTCCGTGTAATTCCAGGCTGAACAGTAAGAGAAGAAGAAGTGAATTCTATCATGACGAGGAGTGACGTTCTAAACTAGTTTAGAACAGAGTAGGCATTTTGTCATGGAAAAGTGTCAGGAAATTCTAGGTGTGCCATAAATCTCATTAAAGGGTAGTGACAGGGAGAAAAACTAAAACGATTTTATAATTTGTGACCCGCCAATTTTAGGTTTTCAAAGGAAATGAAAGGCTAAAAGCGTGATAACAAAACCCCAGCACTGGTTGTCATTAATCCTGTGGTGGGATATATCTACACACTAATTGCCACCCATCCCCAGAAATAGGTGCACTGAGTCTTGGAATAAGAACCATGCCATTCTGTGAGGACAGATGCAACAGCTTTGATGTGGGCTCTTACACATCAGTGCAGGTTTCACACCAGAGAGCTGTGATTATGCTGGAAATGAAGACTCTCCGGGCTCTTTGTCAGAGCTCCTTCATAGACATAAAGTGCTTGGCTGGATAGATATTCAAGTGGAAATCTCATGACTGCAGCCTTTGTGGAGAGGCAGAGTTTGTGGAGGAGGCTGATTCCTCTGCTCCAGGGAGCTTTTTTGAAAGAAAGATGTCTAGAAAGTGATGCTTAAATATCAACTCAGACACTGATGATTTCTTAAACTGAACTTCATCTGAAAGAAAGAAAGAAAGAAAGAAAGAAAGAAAGAAAGAAAGAAAGAAAGAAAGAAAGGAGAAAAGCAGGAGGAACCTAAGTTTTACAGTTTGTTGTCCCTACCTGAAAGAGCTTGGCCATGAGAAAAAGAGTTTCCTCTAATATAACAGACAACTTATGCCTGTTTGGAAACCAGAAGACACACAAAAATTGTGGACTTGTCCCAAGGGAAGAAACTTTTGAGCCTTGATTATGAGAGATCATAGAGATGCTAAGAGACTGACAGAGATGCAAAAAACATTCTTTTGCATCTCTCTCCTGGAGAATATCACGTCCTAACTGCCTCAATATGGAAGATTCCTCTAGGTACACAGTAAGGAGTAGCAGTTTTACAAAGGAAAGTGATGTGAATCTCTGGAGCCAACAGGAATCATAGAATTTAAAATCTTGGGAGAAAACAACATATATGTGGCAAGTACCCATAATGCTCCTTGGTCTAAAACCCAGCAAAGCAGAATGACCACCACACTCAAAAGGGGATCAATGCAAAAGAATTCTCCTTTGTTCACTTCCTTGAGATTGCCAGACCATCCCTGAGGACAAGTATTAGGGAGATCCTGTGTGACCAGAATTTTCTTATCTGCGGTGGGGACAAAACCTGTAGAACTTGTTCTTGAGAAGACAGTAGTTATGTCCACTGCTTGTTAGTAAATATGGTATAATCATGAGTAAGATAATTACCTAAATAACCACAGTATGATTATTAAGTTTCTGGGACTACAGAGAATTTCATCTTCAAGAAAAGAGATCTTTAAATTTTGAAATTTTAGAGAGTGAACATAGCTTGAGGTGCCTGTCATCAATCTCCTCATCTTGAGAATTAGGTAAGTGAAGCAAAGATAAAATAAACAACATAAGGACACCAATGACTGCCAATTTAGTGACATTTGCTCTTCCTTTTTCCTCCAAAGTTTAGGGCATAGAGTGCTAAGGCCTCTGAGAATATAGATGGTACCTAAGCACAATCTTTCATTTCACGAATTTAATAAGACAGAGGGAAAGTTTTCTCCTATTTATCTCTTGCCAAATGTGAGATGCTTGAAACTCCTTCATTGAGAGTATGTAGTGGTTTGTACAGTTTTATTTAATTATTTTTAATGAGAGAAGTTCTCACTATGTGTTATAGTCAGGGTTTACAATGGAATAGATGTAACACAAGACTCAAAATCTGTAGGATTGTTTTATAATAGTCACCCAAAAAGTCAAATGTAGAAGAATTCAAGAGATCTATCCATGGACTAGAGACCTAAATAATCCTGGATCCAATAGCATTGGCCTTCAGGAGTCCATCTGGAAGCCTAGGGCCCATAACAATGTCTTGATAGGGGGACTCTATCAAAGGATCTGCACTGGGAAGGGTCAAAAGTCAGTGGTGGAGGCCAGAAAGTCTGTGCCAGCTGGATGAAGGATCTGTCAGACGGCTGAGGGATCTATCTGCACTGCAGCCAGAAAGCGAATCTCAAAGTAAGAACTCCCCCCCAAGGAGAACCACAGTCACTTTCAGTGACAGCAAGATCCCAAGCTTCTCGGCTGATAAGAACAGCTGAGTTCATATCAGGAAAACCAGCACGGCAAGCTTCTCCAAGAGAATGAACAACACACCATCTTCCCCTCCAGTTCTCCATTTATGCTGTTGGCAACAATCCTCAGTTGGGCTTTCCACATCCAGAACCAGGCTGAGTCGGGTCAGCTGGGTGTTACAAGTTGACATTAGTTAATCCATCACAGGATGTTGCTCATTGGCCTCAGACTAGTGATTTTCTGCCTCAGTCTCCTAAGCAGCTGAGATTACAGGTGAACACCACTGCACACAACTTTGAATATAGCTCTGAAATCTATAGTACACAAACCCATGCCTCCTTGACTTCTGGGCTTTCCTGTCATTGCTGTGTATCTCCTGTAATCTCTACCACACTACTTTGCTACAAGTCTTCCAGCAGAGCAACGAGAGGACGAGGGTCACTTTTCCTCCAATGTGCTGGATTCCCTCTGGGACCCTCCCATGACAGGCAGTGGGGCTCCCACCATCATTTACCTCCCACAACACGATGCAAAGCAAGTCCCTCTGGACAGGAGGACATACACCCTGTCCTTCCTCCATCCTGGACACACCCTAAGGACCTCACGTCCAGCAGTGAAGATCCTCCTGTCACACCACACTCCTAGGGAAGTTCAGGGGCTCCAGCTGCCAAGGTTCTGCCTTTGCCTCCCTGCCACTCAGGAGCTTAGATGGACAACACAAGCACAAAAGGCCTGCCTGGTTTCCAGGGCACAGGGAACAGGGGAAAGGCTCCAGAAGAAAAGAGTGGAGGAGGGCAGGGGTGCATGACCCCTGAGAGGAAGACTAAGCAGACCCTCCACAAGCGACTCCTTTATGACTGCCTCTTCAATAAATGTGTTCTCAAAGCCCATACCAAACTCTTATAAACGTCTTTTAAGCTTAGCCCTTGTCATTTTACAATGCCCTGCTGTCTTAAGAGCCTAACACTTCAAATGTCTTCGCACTGTTCTCAAGTGTTGCCTTTGCACCTTTAAACATCCCTTGTCCTTGGGATATCTGTCCTTTTAAATGTCCAGTTTGTATGTCCACTCCACTCCCGACCAGAGCTCAATCACCTTGTCCTGCACTCTACGTAACCCAGAATCTGCTCTGCCAACCAAGTGTCAGGCCACTCAGCTGTCTGAGTTCTTACCTGCCTGCTTTGTCTCTCCAGCAGCGTAGGTTGTTCTCTTTTGTAGACTTCTGAACTTTGCTTGCGGTGTCCTGTAACCTGAGGCATTAGGTCATGACTAACTCAGTAAACTTGTTGCACAAATAGCCAGCGATCAGCTGAGAATATCCGTCCAATACATTTGCAAGGCTACACAAACTGGAAATATAGCGATAGCTCTTTTCAGCATGTGATAGAAATACAAGTGCATGGTTTGTGGAAAAATAGTTTGGTTCGTATTTGTATTATATAACAATGCAGGTCAAGCACAGTTAATGAATAAATACAGCTCCCCGTGGAAATAATTTCACCTTTATAAGTTATACATATCACGCATTATTAAGCATTGAAAAATGTTCAATTAGTGCAAAGTTTTTATGGTCACATTTGTTCGGTTTATTTTTGGTATACTTTATTAGAATTTATTTTCCAATTACAAAAGAAATGCAAAAAATTACATGAAAATGGTAAAGACAAATGACAAGCCTTCCTTCTCTTAGACTTTTCCATACCACATATCCAATATTTATGGTACGGTATAAAACTTCCTAATCCTGCTCATGTTAATAAAGATAGACCAAAGCAGCCAATCACTGTGTACCAGAATGTTGTTATTACTTTGTATTTGTTTGTTTACAAAAGTCTAATCTTTTGTCTTACACATTAGTCTTTGTTTGGCTTTTATTTTCCTCCTATTAGTAGTTCACAAATGCTAATATGGTTAATAGCTACACAATATTCTATAGTTTGGACAAAACTATACCATAATTTGTTCGACAGTTTTCTATCGATGAACATTTTAGTTTGTTTGCAAGGTTTTTCACAGAACACAATGTTGATTTACATATCCTTTTATATATACCTTTGCAGATTTATGGTTTATGTTCTTAAGATAGAGTCCCAAAAATGTGCTGCTGTCCTTCCTCTAGGGAACATATACTCCAAATGTTAGGTGGTAATGTCAGAGGGCATTTAAAACTTGTAGGAACTTGAGTTCCAGGACAGTGCATGGTAACATCTAGTTCTCTGCCCTCTTAAGTAACTGAATGTTTTCAACCTTCTAATTTTTCAGTACTATCTTTTGCGTGGAGGCAGAGTATCATTGATCTTTAAATGAATTTCTTTCAGATTAAAATTTTTTCATGCATTTATTTTTCGTTTGCATTTCTATTTCTGTGGATGGCCCATTTCTCCTTTGTTCAGTTTTGTACCAAGGAGTTTTTCTTTTCATTTGTTTCTTAACTTGTAGGAGCTTTTTGTCTTCAGGAAAAATTACATTTGTTTTACCATTTGGCCACAAAGGATTGTTTTTAATTTGATGTTTTATGATGCATTGCCATATAGAAAATTGGCATTTTTGTTTATGTAAACTTATCATTTTTTTAATTTCTGAGGTATCATTATAATTTTATTGAGAGGAAAATACTGATTAAGGAAAGCATTGACCCTGTTAGCTTCCCATTTATTTTTCTACCCTACTAAATTCACTATTTAAAATATCCCAAGTTGGAGTTGGAGATTTAGCTCAGTGGCATAAGTGCCTGCCTAGCAAACACAAAGTAGTGGGTTTGATCCTTGTTACCAAAAAAATAAAATAAAATATTCCAAAACTTACCTGTTTTCATACTAAATTTTCTAGTGTTATGGCTCAATAAAAATTATTTTCAAAACATGTTCTATTTAAAATATTTTTAATTATTATTTAAATTTCATACTTCTGAAGAATTTGGAGAATTTTTTTAATTTTTTGATAGTTGGGATTTGTTGATCTTATAATGATCCTACTCATTAAACTCTTCCTAACAATGTTCATATATTTCAGTATATCTCTCCTGAAAAACAAAAATAAATGCACGTGTATCATGCATTTACCTTAATTGCAGAAATAGATATCTAGCCCAGAAGGCAAATAAATTAGCAGGCAAGGATAATGCCATCTGCAACATAACATGTGATAAAAACCTCATTTTGGTGTAAAATTCTGTAATCCTCTAGGTTTCAGGTTATCTGAACCTTTTCAAAGTATCTCTTTCCCTTTTATAGTAATATGGAGATAATAACAGCTACGGTGAATATTTTTGCACGAAAATCAAGACAAAACTAGAAGATAAATCTCACAGAAGACCCTAATTATCACCAAAGAGCAAGATTTAAAAAATAATAACAGGAAATTCCTAAGAATTATCAGACATTAATCTGAGCACAAGGAAAGTATAGACTACCCAGTTATCAAATACCCTAATCAAAAGAACTGGCTGAAAATAATTTACAAATGTTAAAGGCATAATATCAGAAAGAGGAAAAAGCAATAATTCCCAAAACCATTATCATTTGATTATGTAGTGCCACTGTTTTCATATTATTATTATTATTATTATTTCATATTCTTATTATTAATAATATTCATATTATTATTATTTCATATTCTTATTATTTTTTTGAAGAGAATAAAACCAAACGTGACTAAGCAAAACAGAGTCAGTTAGAACAGAAGGATGGGCATAGTACATGATACAAAAATAGAATACCAGGTGATCAAAAGTGGTTACCATTGTGCCTCTTGCTATTTTTAAATTGAGTTGCCTATATCATCAGGTATAATAGAATTGATCAAAACAGTACAGAGCAAGACCAATAAAACCTACACTGGAGACCTTACAGGACTTCAAAAAAAGGATAATAGTCAAACCATAATGGGCATCATAGTATATCTTATTGCCTTCAAAGTGGTTGCCTATGTGCCTTGATCTTGTAACCTGGGCAAGTACTTCTAAGATAAAAGTATGTAATATATAAACTAGTGTAGATTTCTTACTACTTTACTTTGAGATTCTGAATCATTTCTATCCTTTTTTTTTTTTTGTTTCGCTTTTTAAAATAAAATTCTAAAAACTATCTCCTAATTTTCAAGATAATAATAATAGTAACCGATTCTTCAGTAAGTATATTGCAGAATGGGAATAATTTTAAAATGCTAAATAAACTATTTAATTTATACCTCCCTGCAAATTTTGAAGTAAGACATTAATTATACCTACACATAATGAAATAAATGTGGTAATTGTCTATGGTTGCTAGAATTCTTATCCACCAAACAGAAGCCAAGAAAAATCTTTTAAAAAGATAATTGTATCTTAAACCTTAAATTATTTCTACAAATTTTTATAGCTAATATACAATCACATGAATAGATATATCAATAGCAAAATAAACAACAAACTGTAGAAAGAGATCTGGGTACACAAAATTAAATTTAAAATAAATATGCTCTCCAAATTCTAGAAAATAAAGACACAACTAAAGATTTTGACAAGAAACTAAAAACAGTAGAAAAGAACCACTTGAAACTAAATGAAAAGGCCAAAGCTAAAGTATAAAACTTAATTGATAAATTAAATAGAACATTAGATACAATCAAAGAAAAGGTAGTAAAGTAAAAGACAAGTGGAAAAAATAACCAACTTAAAACATGAAGAGATAAATGAATGGAATATCAAAAACAATATAGAAGGCATGAAGTAGAGGTAAAAAGGTCAAAAAGTCCACATTATAAATGTCACTGAAGAAAAGAGAGGAAATGGGTCAGAAGTAATATTTAAAGAAATAATGCCCGGAATTTTTGTCCATTTTTATAGTTAGACATTGAGATATCACAATACAGTGAAAATTAATAGTCTCTAGATATATCTCAACACTACAGATTAATCTCAAGTACATAATACTGAATCAAAAAGCCAAACACCAAAGTGCATACTACATGATTGTATTAATTCATAGTTCAAAGACAAAAAAAAATGACATTCCAACTTGAGAAGTCAGAATGGTGCTGACCTTTTGAACAGAGGGGAGAGAGAGAGTGAATTGCAAATTCTCAAAGTAGGCTTCTGAGTGCTAGCAAATTTGTATTTCTTAACCTTTGCTGGTTATCCAGGCATATTTATTTTGTAACAATGCATATGTATTTTCTTTACTTTTGTATATGTTTGTTACACTTTCCATAGTTATTTTAAAAAACAAGAATAATAATTATAATATTTTTGGCAATAAAATATTAGTACCAAAACTATGGTTAAAATACAGTTTAAGAATCATATTTTAAGATTTATATTTTAAATGTACAACTGTTACTAATAAGAACATAATCTTTTCCAATTTTCTGTCCTCTTTATATTTTTTATAGTATTAGACTTCGATGATTTAAACAAATGTACTTCACTTTAGAAAAAGAAATTTATAACAGCTTTGTGACATGAAATTTTTTCTCTTGTTTTCCATTTTTCTGCTTTACAAAATCAACATATTATGTGAGTAATGAAAACTACCCATGAGTATTTTAACTTTTTCAAAATCATGATTTACTTCAAAATATCAGTAATCATAAGAAAAATCTGCTAGTCACAGTATTCATTCTGGTTTGAATCTAAGGCAAAAAGTAACAAAATGTGTCAATGTTACATTATTTTATTAGATTAAATCCTGATTACTTTTTTGACACAGAATCACTGTAGGAAAATAACCTTTGTAATGATATCTGACATTAGATCATATTTTAATGCGATAAAGAAAACATATGATCATAAATAGATGAAACTGTTTAGCAATTTAGAAAAATCCATATCCCAAACATAAAGCAAATGTGTGAAATTTTCTTCGCAGTAGGTGTGAATACTTACATTAAAGGGTAGTCTCATTAACCAACTCCTGGACTCAGGCAACATAGCCATTTATAATTGAAGTTGTAAATAAGTTAGTAATATAAGGCATGCACTACTCTGGGACTTGCCAAGGGAGGTCTTAAAAGCCATTTCTTCAACCAAGTATAAGAACAGTATCTGCCATCTTCAAAGAAAAATGAATGTTGAAAATGCCAACAGCACAGTTAGAAGTACTGATCTATATGCCTCTGCACTCTTTTTAATTTTATCCTGTTAAAGTACAAGTTTGCAAGAAAATAATGGATATTACTGCAAAGTTATTTCATACAAATAAATTCATGAATAAAAAGTACTTAGATGTACATTTATATCTCTACTATTAAATTTATTCTAATTATCTTAAAACTGTCTACTATGTCTCTTGGTTCTTCCTTGCACCATAAGGAACAGTGTCTTCTTTAGAAGCTTATGGCCTTATATACTATGATACTCAATGGCACTTGTTGAATCAAACTGAACCTTGAAAAATCAACTCAATATGACATGCATGTATAACAATTCCCCAAACTGAATGTAAGAATTATGCACTGAAAACATACAGTAATAAAAAAGCAATTAAAAATATAGCCAAAAATCTTGTTCTTGCATCCTTTCCTCCAAATTAAAATATAAGAAGATGTACTGATGCTAATTCCCTGGCCATGCTATTTAAAATGGAAAACAGTGGGATAAGTCTTGTACAGACTTCTGATTATCACCACAAACCCATTGCCTCCATCTTCCTTATTAGCAGAACTATAATTTTTAGCCTGCACTACAAGCCGCTACCTTTCTTTTCCTCCCCTGTAACCTAGTATAGTCACATTAGCATGGCTATTGCATCAGTGAGTTTCTTCAAAAGAAGAAGGGAAATGAACAAATGTCTGTCTTCTTCGGGTGTCTCTTGCTATTAACCTAGAATGTGAGTCAAGTGGCTAGAGTCAAGCAGCCGTGCTGGTCATGGCAAAGACCACACTCTGAAGTTTCTCTATCTCATGATATCATGCAGCCTCTACAAATGCTGTACTCACACCCAGTGAATACTTCCACTATGAGTTTACAAGAAAGACCTAAATATCTATCTTCTTAGGCTTCTGCTGCTTTATTTTGATTCATTTCTGCTGTATTAGCTGATGTTAATCCTAACCATGAAAGGCACAGAAGAAGAAAACCAGCACATCATATACATCAAAAATAAAACGCATTGCTGAATATGTGCCTTCATCAAGTCACTGCTGCCATAATATCCAGTAAGAGGAACGAATATTTGCTTAGCTCATATATAAACTAAATCAACAGGAAATCAATCCCATTGTATCCATTTGTTCCATATAATCTATCACCATTGCATATATATAGCTGTAAGTTTCTCCTCTATAACCAGCCTATGTTCCTAAAATTGTATCAGTATTTCCTAACAAAACACTGATAGAGCATGGACCCATGATTTAGGGGACACATTCTGCTTTGCAGAGGATACTGGGAAGTAGCTCAGAGATAGTGAGAGCTGGGTGTAATTGGGTCCATCAGATCCCCAAACCTTATTTCTATCCTAGTTCCCCAGTAACAAAGTATTTTTTCCTTTCCTCACATTTATTTGGAAATTAAGCCCCTTGCTTTATATCTCATTAAATCAAGCTAAAAAAAGAAAATTAGGGTCTAAACCATTTCTTCTGTCAGGTGTCTTTATTTAAAATGTAGTTTTAAGAGCTGTAGGACGGCAAAAGACTTGACTGCTACAACAGGTATTGTAAAAAATTTTTGCTAGGTCCAGGAACAGATTGGAATTAAGCAAGTTAAACAAGTAGGCCATTTTTAAGAATTTATAAAAATAGAGTTGAAAAGGGGACAAATGTATATGACAGGAAAGAGACCCAGAAATCCAAACAGGGCAGGGGCACACATTGAAAAATAGGGGAAATTGTCTTGTCTACATAAATGGAAACCAGAGAGGGAAAAATTACCAAGTTCTCAGAAGTTTAAAGTTAAATGTCATCAGAACCTAAGAGAGTAACAAACCAAAGGAAAATTCCCCTACTCGGTCTAGGGGAGGCACGGTCCATTATTGCCAGTAACTGATGGCAGCTCAGCAGGTGCTCCTAAACCTTTAAGCAACGCTTTCTAGATAACTTACTGGAGATGCGATGATTTATTTCTCCTCTAAATGTATTCACTTCCCTATCTTCCATCTTTACTTGATCCAACATTCACAGACCTTCTTCTGGTATTTTCCTTTCAATTATTAATGTCCTGGTTTCACCCCTCAGCTTGGACTCGCAGAGGTCCATGAGGATGAGCCACATGCAATGAGCATTTCACCAATTCCACGTGTCTAGGATGAAGATGCTAGTGGAGCCTGTTCCACCACTTACATAACCTGGTTAGATTTCCAAGTGGGGCACTGGCTCCACAAACTTATTCTTAAAAAGTACATAGAGTCCAAAATCACCATTATCAAGTCAGATGAGAACTTCCCATCCTGGACATGCCCAATTACTCACCTTTTGATAATTTCTTACCGATACAGTCTTCTCTCCAGCACCCCACTAGTAGCTCCACTTCTAACATGTGCATACATGATTGCATTTGCTGTATATTTTTTTTGTTGTATATTTTGCCTTGATTTGAAAGCATAATAAATGAAAAGTATTTTTGTGTTGCCTTTTTATACATTTTTTTCTTTTTCTTTATTTTTTTTTCAGACATGCCTGTTTTCTCTCTCTTGACTTAATGAGTTAAATATCACATTTTAATAAATCAAATACAAAAAACTTCAGAAGTTGGGCCAGGGATATAGCTCAGTGACTCAGCACCTGTCAGGCAAGTATAAGGTCCTGAGTTTGATTCCTGGGTATGAAAAAAAAAAAAAAAAAGACAGCACAGACATAGATACAGTATCTTTTGTTTAGGAAATAATTTCTCATAAAAATAGTGTTTGGATCTGCCTATGTGAAATTAATTGTGCTTTTCAGCCCATGTAACTGTGTAACAAAATGTACTTATAATTCAGCTCCTATTTTCTAAAAGTATTCCTATGATTACAGAATCTTTAGGGTAAACAGGAGCAAAACTTATCCAACATTTAATTATATATTATCAATTAAAAGTAGTTAGTCAGTGCTTACTATATTATGAAGTATGATTGTAGGGTTACGTACATAACAAAGTATCTTGTTTCAGATCTTCAGCAGATCATAGACTTACAGAAGTAACCACAGCGGAGGACAGGAAGACATGAGCTATGATGGCCACATGTAAAACACAAAGACTGCTTTGATGAGAAATGGGCAAAAACATAAAAGTCATTGAAAACAAAGAAAAAAAAAGCAGCTGGTTAATATAAAAGCATTGAACATATTTGCAATCAGTCAAAAGAAGAACACCTTTAAATATATAATTTAACTTTTTAAATTAGCAAGAAAAGTTTAATTATGCTATCCAGTAGTATATAGAAGCTGTACTGCCGCAGTGGGCTGGAAAATTCTTAATAACCTGCTCTCTGAACTAGGGGTAGAGGGAAACCACCAATTTGCAGTAGTTAGTGAAGTTCCTGGTACAAATATTCTTGCCACAGATGATCTTATTCTACGAATTCAAAACCCCTGACCACTGGGTTGGGAAGCAACACTAACTGGAGCCCCTTGTGAGCCGGTCCGAATAAGCCCTGGCCCACTCTCTCCGTGCGCACTCTTCGGGAAAACAGAAACTAGGTAAATCTTTCCAAACAGCAGTTTGGCAATATGTCTCATTTGCCTCCAAACCATGTGTGCCATTTGACTCTGTGATTTCATACCTGGAAAGCATCCTAGATAATTTCAAATGATCTTTTTTAACTTTACACAAACAGCTGTTGGCAATTGTTAAGTATGATGGCAATCATTAAATATGTTTATAAAAAGTATGGCATAGCAGAGAAAATGCTCTCATACAATTGAATTGAAAAGTCAAGAAAAAGTGATCCTATGTGGTGTAAATACAACTAAAAACCTGCAGGCAGAGGACAGCAGTGATGGTATATTAAATGTTAGTAATGGGCTTTTTGAGTCATTTTTCCTGTAAATTTTTACAACCAAATATAAAAGAAATACTTAGTGAATATTTTAGTCTTGAGAGGTTTTTTTTGTACTTTTATATTTCCAGTTTTTTGGGCTAATGAATACAATCTACCTATATAATAAAAACTGAGTATTAAAAATAACCGTAAGAAATTTTATTGTGGTAAGTACCAGAGAAGTATAAAGCCAGGGTTTTCACTTTAAAAAAGATTCTGGGCAGCTAATCCTGAAATAATTAGGGACTAGCAGATGGGGAAAGAAGAAGACGGAAGAGGAAAGAAGGTAGGTATGGTGATGTTAAAGTTAGAATAGTGGTTTTTTTAGCCACAAGTTTTTTACTCTCTTTAAAGCTGTAAGTATTTAAAGACAGAAAAGAAGAGAAAAGGAGAAGCATAAAGTCACAAAACAGGAGACTTCTTGACTTGGTAAGACATTAACCTAAATCATATAAAAGGATCTAGAAGTTGGCAAAACACAGAGTCGATTCACCCACTGCCTGTTGCTGTGAAGAAATCCGTTAGCAGTGTTCATTAATTTATGCACTGAGTAGTGGGAACAAAGACTGACTGGCTCCAAGCCCCAACATATACACTGTCCGGCCCTTTACAGAAACAGTGTGGCAATCTCTATCGAGAAGAAGCTCTGAGTTTGGATAATCCATAGTTTTAATAAATTCTCGAAAGTAAGACCTGATTGTCAGGAAATGTCTTCTGAAAACTCCACACGGCTGACTTGATATCTTTGCATTTCCCTAGTTCTGCGTGTGTGTGTGTGTGTGTGTGTGTGTGTGTGTGTGTGTGTAGGTATAGAGCTGGTGGTGAGTTCATTTAACAAGTTAAGGCCACTCACTGCTAAATTAGAATTGGAGTTATAAACATAAAGCACTTTAAATGAAATGGAGATTGATTACAAATTCAATGCATTAATACTATGTGAATGGCCAATTAAATAACTAATTATCTTGAAAAATTAATTGCCTTCTTAAATAGGTGACCACACCCCACCACACAGCTTTCTCAGCCCACACAGGTGTTCTAACCAATTTGATATTCCTACTTAATGGCTGAAATATCCAGGTATATCTGTTTAACTTTCAATTATCTACTCACTTTATGAATGTAGAACAAATGACAATTATGTGCTAGAAGTGACATTAAGATCTAGGAATAAAGCAAAGGAAGATAATTCTGTCTCCCTTATCCCTTTATCCCTCACCCCCCAATTGTTTTATGAAAAACTAAACAATGTTTGCTTTTTAAAAAACATTTTATTGGGTCGAGTATATGGCTCAGGGGCTTAAGTGCCTGCTTGGTAAGCACAAGGTTGTGAGTTTGATTTCCAGTATGAAAAGAAAAATCATTTGCTTGTACCTTGACATGTTTAGAATGGTATCATTGAAATTAAAAAGAGCAACCTTATTCTACATAATTCATGCTGGATTCTGGATTCCTTCTGATAACTTGAGCTGTTTTCCCTAAAATTCAGCAAACAGAGTTGGAAGGTGAATCTTGGTTACACTGAGTGAATGGTTTCCGTATGCAGGGGTGAAGTAAGTGAAGACATTCAGAGTCACACGTACCACTCACGGTTAGTGAGTCACTGTGAAGAGGAGAGTTTCCGCTGTCTCTAAAGCTTCAGGCACCTCACGTACCTGTCTTCTGTACATGGTTCTTTTAAAAGTGGGTAACCCACCTTTGAGGCAGAGTCCTGAGAATCAGAAAGGAAGAGGAAGAAGTGACAATGTGTGATCAACTTGGAGTTGGGAGTAGAAGACGCAGGCAGGAACCTGTAGAAGGGGTTGGAATCCCCACCCAGCCAGGATTACCAGAGACATTAGAAATAACACCAAGCCCCTTCCTGTGTGGGACGGGGGTCCTGAGTTGTTTTATTTGGACATGAGTCTAACTGTTGGTTCATATTCTAGTTGTTTAGATGGCACACACCTCCTTCCATGGAATGTAAGAGCATCATTTTTATCTTTACATTCTCTATGTACCAAGCATGGTACCTGATAGAGTAGGGGCTCGTAAAATTAAAGGGAAAAAGGATTCAAAAGCAGCAGGAGACAGTGATCTTTGTTGTAGTTTAGAGGCAGTTTAGAGGTGACTGAAGACAAAATAAACTACTTTTATCTAGCTGGATGGCCCTGCTGAAAATACTTTCACTGCAGTTAGCACTGGAGAAGTGTCAGGGTCAGCATGAGACATTCAAATGGAATTTCCTCTGCAGCAAACACCAAGTGTGTAAAAGAAATGATTCGAAGGGCAAGAAAATATTTACCTGTTTGCTAAAAAGAAAATAGGTATCCTTAAAGCCTTTATTCTGTGGATCACATACAATATGGACCAGAAATTTATAAATGCAGTGGTACAATAAAATCTCTAAAACTAAATTTTTAGCTTTATTAAAAATACATTATTTAGGTTCTGCTTCTTTTCATGATCAGAGTAGAAATCTGAAGTCTAAATTTTACCCTTTTGCGGGGGGGGGGACAAAAAAGGGGACTGGGGATCAAACTCACAATCTTGTGCTTACAAGGCAGGCTCTGAGCTATATCCTTAGCCCCCTTGAAATCTAAATTTTAATTTTTATCTAAATTTTAATTTTTTCTCCACAACAGACTAAAATACTAATGAAATTTTTTGATACCTACTGGACTTCCAAACTTCAAGTCTTGTATGCTGGATTAATTCATAATGTGTTCACTAAGAAGTATCTCTGTCTTCCCTCCCTAAGTTAAATTTAATGATAAAGCATTTAACCTAATCATATTCTTTGTTTTAAATAAATCCTCATAATGCCAGTATCTTACATATCTGATGCATTCTTCTCTTCCCAATAAGTAGGAAACTCAGAGGATGGCTAAAATATGGGTCTTGGCTAAAAAAATAATCACTAGCAGAAAGAGAGAGAGAGACAGAGAGTGAGAGAAAACTGAATAAATATCATATATATATATATATATATATATATATATATGAAAATACTGTTTCCATGCTTTGGATTTTCCACTTATAGATTTTTTCCACTTTAAAGTATATTATGGAAAGATAGATAGATAGATAGATAGATAGATAGATAGATAGATAGATAGATGATAGATAAATAAGACAAAGTGAGTGAGCTAGATATTGATATAGAGATGACTTAAAAAGTTAGGGATCTTGGAATTTAAAATATTCCACAGGTAAAAATCAAAATATTAAAACAGAAACATTTAATCTTCTGGGAGACAGAACAGGTAAAGCTTTTGAAGACACAGGTGTAAACAAAGACTTTATGACCAAAACCTCTATCATACAAGAAATAAATGAAGAGTTGGAGTCACATCATATTAAAAAGCTTTTGTACAGTGAAGGAAACTATCAACAGAATGAAGAGACAACCCACAATGTGGGAAAAATTTTTACCCAATATTCCTCAGACAACCAATATGTAGACTATATGAAGAACTCAAAAAATCAGATTCACCAAATGTAAAAAACCAAACCAAAACTGGGCATCTAAAATGAACAGACACTTCTCAGATGAAAAAGTACAAAGAGCAAATAACATGAAAAAATGTTCAGGATCACTAGTCTTTTGAAAGGTGCAAATTAAAACAACACTCAGATTCTATCTCCTACAGAAGAAGGCTATTATCAAGAAATCAACCAGTAATAAATGCTGGGGGGGCTATGGGGGAAAAAGAACCCTTCTTCACCTTTGGTAGGAGTGTAAATTGGTACAACCAATATGGAGATCAGTTTGGAGATATCTCAAAAAGCTAAAACTAAAGGTTTCACTTGACCCAGCTATTCCCCTTCTTGGCATCTTCTTGGCATTTATCAAAGAGATAAAAGCAATATACCATAGCAATATATGAATGCTTATGGTTATAGAAGCACAAATTGGTTGGGTTTTCTGGTCTGTTTTTTCTTTTTCTTTTTCTTTTCTTTCTTTCTTTTTTTTTTTTTTTTTTTTTTTGAGGCAGGATTTCACTATGAAGTTCAAGCTGGCCTTGAGCTCACTTTGTACCTCAGGCTGGTCTCAAACTTTCAGTGATCCTCCTGCCTCAGCCTCCCAAGGGCTGGGATTATAGGAGTGTGCCACCACACCCAGCCAGAGTCCATATTTATTTATTTATTTATTTATTGGTACCGAGGATCTAATTCATGACTTTGCACTTGCCAGGCGGGTGCTTATATCACTGTGCTAAATCCCCAGCTCATAGCAGCACCATTTGTAATAGCTAAATCTTGGAAACAGCCCACATGCCCATAGATGGTTGACTGGATAAAGAAAATGTGATTTTTACCCAGAATGGAGTACTGCATTGCCACAAAGAAGGATAAGCCTGGGCACTTTAAGGTAAATAGATGAACCTTGAGAACATAATTTAAAGTGAAATGAATCAAATACTCCTGTTTACATATTACATTGTTTCTGCTATGTGAGAAACCCAAAGGTGAATAAGGTCCAAAATATTGGGAAATAGGAAGAAAAGATCCAAATGTGAAGAGTAACAAGTGAGGGGAGAGGGGAAGGAAGGGAGGGATTTTTTTAAAAAAAGAATGGAGAACAATAAAAACAAAGTTTTGTAAAGGGAGAAGGGAAAAAGGATTGAAGGGAAGAAAGGAGAAATAAAAGAAAATAGATTACATACAGCTACAAATTCTTTATGATGAATCTGATCATTACGTACGTCAAATGTGTGCTGATAAAGTTAGCTTTAAAAAACATGCCACACAAAAATTCAGTCACAGAAAAGAGTGGGAGAAAAGATTTTTTTAGTATATATTCTCCATTGGCTCCGTTTGCTGTTTTTCCTTAACGTTATAAAGTCAGTCCATAGTAACACTTTCATTCATCTGTTCATGAGACTATTTGGAGGCGTCTGTTTTGTTCCGCAATGCAAACTGAGAGAACTTTAATAAATTTTAAAAGACAACTAAGATGACAGAAGAAAGCAAATTGCTGCAAGATTGATTTTCTGATGGGAGTTAGTGTACTAGTTTAGAGTTCGTCTATAAAAAGTTCCAAAGAGGCGAAACTATTAAGAGGAACAACGTCTGCGTCTTCCTTATTTGCAAGAGCACAATCCCAAGATAGGTGTGTTCTCTCCACCCCAGACCTACCAAGTTACCCGTACTGCATCACTGCAGCTCTTCACTTGCAAAGCGTGCAATTTTCCCCCTCAGCGCTGAAAATTGAAGCCAGGGGTAGTGAGTGGAATCACCAGCCCCTTTCTCGTTGTATTTTGAGGCAGGATCTCACTAAGTTGCCACGGCTGGCATCAAACTGTGATCCTCCGGCCTCTGCCTCTCAGGAAACTGGGATTACAGGCATGCACCATCAGATATACACTGTTACACACACACACACACACACACACACACACACACACACACACACACTTCTGGATTTGGAAAGAAGATAAATTTTACAACGATGCACATATTTAATGTAGTTCATTTTCCATGAAATCTACTACTAAATCAAGGATATATTTTGCAACTGATAGCACATTCAAATTGAGAAAATACCACATTCAGTGCCCAAATTTGATTGTTAGATTTACCAGTGAATAGACATTGTGATTCAGTGTTCTGTGAGCCAATAGTGGAGGAAGGAAAATACCAGGCAATCAACAGGTCAATGAGGGAGAGAGCGTGGGATCAGGATGGCATCTGCTGTCCACTTGCCAGGCACCATAATGTAGCAACTGTTAGACAATCCAAAGGTCATAGCTGTTCCATTACGACTTGTAGTGCCCCTAGATAGAAGGATGCTGCCCTGTTCTTGCTAGATTAAAGAAAACTGACCAAGATCAGAGAAAAATAATAATATGGCTGGATGTGGTGGTGAGCACCTATAATCCCAGCACTCAGGAGGCTAAGGCAAGAGGATCACCATGAGTTTGAGGCCAGCCTGGCTTACATAGCGAGTTTAAAACCAGCCTGAATTACAGAGCAAGATCCTGTCTCAAAAATCAAATAATAATAATAATAATTTGAAAGAAGAAAATTCCAATGATTCCATAAGTAATAGATAATACTATTAGGAGCCATATTCGATTTTTCTAAAGAAAGAGGCTAAGTACATTATAGGCAGGTTAAAAACTACACACATGGCTTTGATATGCAGATTTTTCAAGAATTTCTTGAAGCAACCGCCGCAGTGTTGCTCATTTAAAATGGATGTAGCTGGAGCCTGTGACACAGAAAACAGCACATACTATGAGATAAGGCCTTTTACTCCACGGAATTTATCTGCCTGCCACATCTTAAAACATGTTATAGCAGAATGCTTGCATTTTATAAAATGTAAAAACAACCCTTTTATTGAAAAGCACCTACTTTGGGGCAACTGTTACTCTTTTCCAAAGATTATGACACTTTATGTCTTCATTTGTAGAAATTATCTCAAAACATGGTATGATTTGAATGTGGTTCCACTGTGTCCCCGAGGGCTTCATGCACTGGATTTGTGTGGCAGCACTGAAATATGGCACTTCTAAGATGTTGAGCCTAAGAAGTTTTTGTGTCACTGAGGGCACTGCCACCTGGAGGGAAGGAACTAAGGTGATTCTCAAGGGACCCAGTCACTCTCACTAGAGCAGGTTAAACAGCACGCCATCCCACATCGTTTGCCCCACCTGAAGGCCACTTATTACCTTTCCATTTCTCTGCCATTTGATGACACAAACAGGATCCCTTGCCAAGATACCCAGCCGTGCTGCTAACTGAATCCTCTGGCCACAGAAGGTGGAGCAAATAAACTTCCTTTCTTGGTAAATTCCCCAGCTGTAAGTGTTTTTGCTATGGTCACAGAACATGGAGCAATAAATATGCAACTGTATAATTGGACAGAAATAATTATCACTTAAAAGCAGTTCTAGGTTTAAAAAAACATGGACCCAAAACTCCCATTAAGAGTCTTCTGTTTTCTAAGCATCATACCACAGTGATATATGCGCACCTATGTTTATAGCAGCACAATTTGTAATCACCAGATCTAGAAACAACCCAAGTGTCCATCAACTGAGGAATGGATAAAAAAAAAAGCTGTGGTATTTCTATACAATGGAGTACTATTCATCTATAAAGAAGGATCACATTGAGGTATTTATCAATAAATGGGCGCAGCTTGAAACCATACTCATAAGTGAAATAAATCAAACTCGCATCTGTGAACACTGAATAGTTTCCCTAGTGTAGGAAATGATTCAAATATATAAAAGTATGTGGCAATCATGATTCCCCATTATGTGGCTTTGAAGCCTTATAAAATTTTCACTCATTAATTGGAATGGCTTTATTCTGGGCTGTTTGATATTATGGCCTGTGATGCAATGAACAGCTATTTTGAAGAAAACAATACATCATAATAACTAGTGCTGATTTAATACCATCTTGTTTTGAAGCCACACCAAACTATGGCTCTTCTGTCTCCACTGATTTTATCATGTTGTATCTTGCTGGATTTTATCGTATGTAGTAGTATAAACAAAGAGATGATACAGAAACCATTGTTCATTTTTCTGTTAGCTGGTTCTAAATACAATGCTTTCATCCACTTGAATGGTGGTATACTGTTTTGATAAGTTCGATGCTATAGCATATGAAGTTATATTCAAATATTTCAAGGAAAAAGACACTATGGTAACTACTATTAAGTCAGGTTATTTGGTGGTGAAGCACTAGGTTGCTGAAAGTGTCATGCTTTAACCTGCATTGTTATGTTGTTATGCCCCCTTTTATCTCAACCTCTCCCTTATTCATTAAAAAATTATTTAATTTTTTTAAATTTCCTTTTTAAACTAAGGGGAAAAAATCAAAAAAACTAGCAGGATATATTATAGTAACTTTTTTGATTTCCTATTAACTTCAAGTCCTGTAATACCCCCACCCCCCACCCCGCACTCTTGTTTTGACTGATTGGACTCTATTCTGCTCTGTATGAAAGTATCAAGTATCAGAGTATAGGCAACTACTTTGAAGGCAATAAGATTCACTATGATGCCCATTCTGGTTTGACTATTATCCTCTTTTGAGGTTCTGTAAGATTTACAATGTTTAGGTTTTATTGGTCTTGTTCTCTACTGTTTTGTTCAACTTTATAATACCTAATGAGATAGACAATTCTTCTTTGGGAAGCAAGAGGCATTATGGTAACCATTGTTGATAACCTTGTACTCTGTTTTTACATCATGTGCTGTGTCTATCCTTGGTTTTGACTGACAGCTTTGTTTTATCATGTTTGATTTTATTCTCTTACAAAAAAAGAGTAGTAAGATCTAAGGGAGCAATTAAGCCCAAAATGTGTAAATTTTGTTGTAATAAAGAGAGGGAAAGAAAAGTGCCCTGAAGGATACACCAGCAAGGGTGTTTAGGTGTGTTACATAGAAAACCATATTAATAGTTTGGATTGGATTACTGAACACAACTATTTGCAGTCTCACTGTTTGAATGTTCACTTTGTGTGCTTTGATCCTGTGACCTGAAACACCGTTTCTAAGATGATAGCGTGTAATCTATTAACTGGTGATAGCTTACTGGTTTTTTGTTTTTTGGTTTTTTTTTTTTTTGTTGTTGTTGTAGTTCTGAATTACTTGTACCCTTACACTGTTTTGTTTTGTTCTGCTTTTTTTTCTCTTTTTCCTTTTAAATAAAAAAAACAGTCTTCTGTTTTCTATACATGAAAGATTCAAAATAAACATTTAAAGGATTTATAAACACTGAAATGCTCTAAAATATGGGATCCAGGTATGGTACTAAAGGATCACAATCCAATCTTCTAATTTTAATGAATATTGAAAAGGCACAACTGTCTTTCATATGAAAAATTGACTCATTCTCAGTTACTCTGGTCACATCAAGGGAATCTGTGTGTCATATTGGGAAAAGGTACACGACTTCAATCCTACTAAGATTTTACACATAATTTTATTGATAAGCAGGTCACCAGGAACTGAAATATTCCAGGACATCTAGCTTGTTAGAAAGGAAGCATATTTATAGAAATAAGAGAAAGCCTTGAAGATTAAAATAACTATGGATGACACATCTCTATGAAGGTTTAATGTTAACCATACTTTCTTTTAAACAATGAATATATTTAATTTAACTCAATTTCAGTTTGATCACATACATATCCAAAAGTCTGCATGGATGTATATTCATTTCTTCAACACTTTGATTCGGGAAGGAAATCCCTTTGCATCTGCCATTTCCTCTCTCTCGGCCATGCAGTTCTTTTAGATATCAGTATGACTCATTTCTTGACTTCCTGCAGGCTTTTCTTAAAAATCACAATATCATGAAGTCCCTCGGACAAAAAACAGCAAACCATACCTCCTTCCTCCTTGCACCACTTTGTATCTCTCTTATTTCTCCACAGCACTTTTCTCCACCTAATATATAATATATATGTTTTTTTAAAAGTTAGGGGCTGGGGATTTAGCTCAGCAGTATAAACACCTGCCTTGCAAGCAGGCATCGTGAGTTTGATCCCCAGTACCGATAAAAAAAAAAATAAACTCTCTTTCCCAAAAAGCAATGGTCTATTCATTGTCATGTGACCAAGATCATTATTTGTTTTATTCAGGGCTAAATTCAAAGCCCTGAAAGCAATGCTCACAAGTCACAATAATTTAATTACTAAATTTTATTGGCAGAAGGAATGCAAATATTTTCTGATGGTTCAGCCTAATTCAGAGCAAAACTATACCCAGAATTAGTGCTTTTAAAAGATCCTTGGTTAGAATGTAGTAAACCTATTTCTGTCCAATTCTGTTACTGAACCCTTACAATTTCATCCTTCTTATATGTTGAAAAAAAAAATTTGTATCACTAAAAGAAAGCTATTTGTAATTTTATTCCTCTAGCACACAAACTGTAGAACAGCAAACTCTGTGGGTCAAAACTTGACACAAGGGAAGGGGATTAAATAATGAAAGCAGCAGGATCTTATAAACATTGAGCTTATGTTTACATTAGCAAAAAATTACTTTACAAATGGAAATTGTCTACTTGTCTACACCTTGCCTCTCAGTCACTGAAAAGATAGATCAGCAGAGATGCGTGTGTGAGCACAGTGACGACCGAGAATTTTTGACTCTTAAATTTGAACTTCTAAAATGGAAAGCAAACCCTTCTGGAAGCTGAGAATAAGGATTCCTGAGCAGCCTGTGTTCCAGGAACGGTGCTCATATTAGGGGCTGTTCCACAATAATTTTGTATAGTAGACACTCTTTTCCACTTTGTTAGATTAAAAAGCAAACAGAGCCACTGAAAGGGGCCAGGGATATAGCTCAGCAGCATAGCGCCTGCTTGGCAAGCACAAGGTCCTGAATTCAACTCCTGGTACAAAAAGGGGGGGACACTGGAAGTTTTACAATGAATTAATGTTGAAGATATCAGAGAACGTATGAGTTCCTTCCGAACCTATGCTTTACATTAACTCAAGATTTATTAATCTCATATAAAGGCATTGTTTAGAAGTTTTGCATTTTATAAAATATTATGATCTCAATACAGATGAAGGAATAGATGAATAAATGAATAAGAAATATAGCAATTTTACCCTAAACCATTGTTTTTATTTTAAAAGGAAGAAACAAGATAAATCAGAATTTCAAAACAAGATAAGAGGAGAGTAACAATAATTAATACACTGTGTGTAGTTATCTTTGGAGCACTTACTCAAGGCACAAGATATAGGCAGGAAATATTGTCCAACCAATGTTAGCACAAATCTTTCTTTTCAATGAACTAAGAGAAACTAACAGTATAACTATCTTAACTATCTTGTTTATAGATATAGGTATAGACATAGGCATAGACATAGATAGAGATATAGAATATTTTTTTCTTTTCCCTTCCTTCCTTTTCCCTTTCCCCCATTTTGGTTTCTCGTTTCTTTTGAATTATAATACCCATTGCACATTGGGGTCCTATTTACTCATTCATCTTCTCACATTAGTGAGGTAATATAATGTTTACATATACGGGTCTGATTTATTTCACTTACAAGTACAGTCTCTAGTTGCATCCATTTACCTGTAAAACCCTCAAGTTGATCCTTCATTATGGTTGAGTAGTATCCATTATATTAAAAAAAAGACACATCTTTTTATCCATTCCTCAGTTGATAGGCATCTGTGTTGTTTCTAAGATTAACTGTTACTAATTGTACTTCTATAAACAGGGGTGCATATATATCATTGTGATATTATGTTTTTAACTCTTCTGGGAAGATACCCAGAAGGGGAATAGCTGTGTTGAATGGGTCCTCTAATCCTAGTTTACTGAGGAATCACCACACTGATTCCTAAACAATTTAAAACAGTATTTCCTCTAAAGGATGTTGAGCTTAACTCTCTAATTTTTTGAATGTAGAGCTAAATGCTTTGTCTAATTGATTTGCTTCTGAGAAGTAGAGTACTGACAGGGGGAAAAGACAGAAAACTACCCTTTCTGTGGAGAAGCTGAGCAGTACTAACTCAGTCACATAATGGAGGTCACTGTCATCAGCGATGAGTCGTGTACACAGGGCAAGCCCTGCGGGAAATGTAAGGAAAATGACACCTCAACTTTGAGGTCCTCCTCCCAAAAGCACATAACCTAAGTCTAGCATGAATGAGAAAAACCTCAGCTAAACCAAACAGGGGACAATACCTGACCAGAATTTCCCAGAACTGTCACAGTCATAAAAAAGAAGGAAAGTTGGAGAAACTGTCACACAGGAAGATAGAGACATGACAACTAAAGGTAGTTCGGTAGCTTGAATGAGAACCTGGACAAAAAAGAAAAAGAAAGAAAGAAAAAGAAATCAAATGTGGAGTTAATGATAACGTACAAATATTGGCTCCTTTAGTTGCAACCAGTGCAGCAGGGGAAACTGAGGAAGGGATAGGCAGAGACTCTCTTTATTGTCTTGCAGCATTTCTGTAAATCAAAAATCATACTAAATGCAAATATTTTTAATAAATGCACACACACGTATACAATGAAAAAGGACATGTTTCCATTCTTGACCAAGCAGAACTACTGCTCCCTACAAATTAATTCAATAGACCCCCAAGATATCCAAACTGGAACCCGCATGAG
This sequence comes from Cavia porcellus, assembly GCF_034190915.1. NCBI lineage: Eukaryota > Metazoa > Chordata > Mammalia > Rodentia > Caviidae > Cavia > Cavia porcellus. The sequence continues at coordinate 33,610,757 of NW_026947497.1, forward strand.
GGATATAATGCTTTGCCTTGGATGATTCCAGGAGAGAGAAAGAGAGAGAGATACAGAGACAGAGACGCAGAGAGAGACAGAGACAGAGAGAGAGGAAGGAGAGACAGAGAGAAATGAAGAGAGGGAGATGGGAAGAGAGAGAGAGACTGGAAAGTATAATGATCTGGATGAAGGAGTTTGGCTTTCTAATTTCAGGGATGGGTAAGAGCTTCAAAATCTCAGCTGAATATTGGAACAATAGGGAAGCTTTCCTTCTTATGCATGAGGAAAGACTCATTAAGAATTTCTATGACTTGCGGTGAAACTCAGAAGGGGTAACCCTATGGGAGCAATAAACCCCAGGAAAACAATTGCAGAAACCCCTTGGGATGCGGAGGTAGAAATGCTGATCTGCTCAGTGGAATGTGATGGATTAAACCTACCAAGGGAGTGATTCCTAACCGGGAGAGACCAAGGCACCAAAGGCACAGTAATCCCCGAGGAGCCATCTGGGCCCCCGTAGACCTCAGTTTATGGAGTTTCATTGTTGTTAATTACAACTTTCTCCAAAGCACACACTGAGAATGTTTAGCAGACAGGATATATGTTTCTCTCCTCTGAGACAAACCAGTGAATTTTTATTCTTTCATAATGTAAACTAGCAATCTACGTCACTGAACTCTTGAATATGAGCATTCGACTATAATTCTCAATTTGTGAGAAACCCAAACAAGGACATGAGGCCTATAGAAAGTATCTTTGATTACTCTAAGTCTCTTATTATATCTAATCTGACCCAAAGGAGGAAAGATGGAGGAGGAGCTTTGAAAATGGATCTATCCTCTTGAAAAAGAACCAAAAGAGACACATATTCCAACAAAATTAAAAGTTCAACCCTTTCTACTGGGCCCTGGCCGTTTATTGCTCTTAGGTATGATTGCTTTCCTCTGGTGTAATAATTTATTGCCTATTAGTTCACTATTTCACAGGCTCACTTCTCCCTCTTTGGCTGCCTGGGTAACTCTATTAGTGGTAATGAACTGTGTCCTGGGTAATCACACCATCAAGACCCATCTACCTTAAACCCAAAGCTTGAAACCTTCTCAACTTTTAGTCCTACAAAGATAAAAGCAGCAATGACCTGCAAAAATAAAGACCTGAGAACCCCTGGGGATATTAAGTTTAAGTTTAATCGTGAGTCATTAATAAGTAAGATGCAGTATAATTATCAATATGAAGCACATTTAATAATTAATGCCTGGCAAACAAAAGAGAAATGAAATACCAAGTGGAATTAGACAAAGGTTATATTGAGTTCCCCTTGAGAATCTTTCCTTGAATGGGAATTCACAAACTGTTTAAAATTATGAAAGAGCCATTTCCCCAAAACTCAAGTATTGAGCCACTTAACAAACAAGAGTCTTAGCACTCATCTATCTGCGGGTCTTACACGCTTTACCCATGCTCAACTTTAAAAGCCCAGTTATGGGGTCCCATTTAATTACAGCTTTGCATCTTTCAGTGAAGTAGCAAAAGGCTTAGGTTTGCATGATTAATAAAAATAAAAGTAATTGGAGAATAATCTCTTCCAGTTGTCATTGTTATGATCTGGGATTTTCTTTTTTTCTTTTATTTTTTAAAGAATTTTTAAAAAATAAAAAATAAAAAAGATACAAAATTTCAAAACAAAATGATAGGAAATTAACAACAGTTATTATATTGCACAGTGTTGCCTTTCAAGTAGTTGCTCAGATTACCAGACATAGGCAAGCAAAATTGATGATCTGGGATTTTTAGGCTCACGTCTGTTGATAGCAACTTCTATTGAAAAGCCCACTTTCAAGAAGCTACACTTGCCTGAGGAAGACAGAGGAACCAGTATTCCTCAAGCAGACACCCAAGTAGGTGTATTATCACCCCCAGATTATTTTATGGAATTCTCTAAGCAAGTCTGTGTGATCAGGTTTATTAAACTCAATTAACAGGCCAGAAAATTCATCCAAAAAGAATTTAAGTCACTTATTAATGACTGGGAATTTTATTTCTGACCTTTCTGATATCTAAGTCTGTTACTTTTCAATTTCATGAGAAATATGAATTCGGCGTTAATTTGTCAAAAAGTCATCAATTCCAACAGCATTAAATTTAGGCCCTCAATTTATGTAGGGCGCTCATAAGAATAGCCACCAAATATCACATTCAGCTAATTTCAGAGCATACCATCCTTGCTCTGCGATACCTGTTTGAATCTGAACCATCATTCAAAATTTTGGTCATCAAATGCTCTTCCTGAAGCCAGTGATCCTCACTCTTCTCTGTCTCCTAAATTCCATGAAATGTATACTCTCTACTACACAAATAAACATGATGCAAGCTTATATTATGTTACCAAGCAGCACAAATGATTTTGTGAGACACTGTCTCTCTTATACAATTAACTAAGCCTGTTAAATACAGAAATTTCTCCATCCCACATTTTCCAACAATGAGCTAGACCCATATGACTCAATTACTGCTTATAAACCAACAAATTAGTGAGCAGATACAAAATCCTTCTCTGGTTTTATGCACATGTTCTGCTTTTGGTATGTTTCATCATTACTATGTTCTCTTGAAAGTGTTTTATTTCTTTTATATTCTCATTCATCCTGGCTGATGCTAATATGCAAATCTCCCCCTTTCCTGCTGATCTATCCAAATACTAGCGCCTCCATTGCTACCTCTTCCAGGAAGTCCTGTTGATTCCCCTTTGTAGCAGTCTCTCTTTTAGCAATGATAACTTCAGTGATTCTGTCATCTCCTTGAATGTCATTGCCTTTTGTTTATCTGGCTCTCTCTCACCTATCTTCTTTTCCCAAGAGACCAATTACCTTAAAGGCAGGGAGATGCTTTCTAATCTCTTTGTGTTCTCCACAGCGATGAACACAACTAAATCTTTAAATGGATTGATTTGACTTCTGATTCAAGTTTTTAAGGAGATCTCAATTCTTGGTTTGTTTGTTTTGAGGCAGAAGGGTCTCACTATGTAGTGCAGTGTTCAGAAGCAGTGTTCCTGCCTGACCTTCCAAGTGCTGAGAGTAGAGGTGTGCGCCACCATGGCCAGCTAAAAGTTCCCAGTTTCTGAGAATTAAGTATTTTTTTCAACTTTCCATTCCAACTCTCCCTAGTAGTTCAGTTTGGTCACAAATTGCTTTTCTAAAATCAAGAAACCAAATGATATGTTTTATTTCTTTCTCGGTGTAGATAATATATTTAAATGAATTTAATTGCATAGATTATAATAAAAGCATTAATTCATGAATTTCTGTACCATTTCCTTGCTGTTCCTTAGATATATCACTGCCTCTGGCCTTTGTCTTTGCTGGTTCTGAAAGTCTTATCTAGAGAAATATCCTTTCACCAAACCAGGGAATCACAAGCAGAAGCTCCTGTTTAGATATTTTCTTCCATTTTACAAATCTGAGGATATATTATTGTGGCAAATGCTTTTATTGTTAAATTTACAGTGTGCTTATAGAGAAAAGGCATCAGCAACTTTGAACATCCTAGAACACAATTAAAACTGAAATAATTACTTAAGATTTTATTTGGCTTGTTTCATCCTAAGGAGATTTCTAAAAGAACATTAGCCAAAAAGCATTTAATATTTATGTTTAAGATGAAGTGAGGAGATAGTATATAAATATTAGTAAATATGATTTTTATTGGAATGTATTTTTACCATTATCTGACATAGAAATATCACTATCTGATATTTCAATATTTTCTCTAATAAATGTTGGATGATGATGACTGTGTGTCTGTATGCATCTGTCAGGTACTTTACTAATTAAAACCTGCTGATAAATGAACACCTATCTTACTTGGCTTATTGGTCAACATAATACATTCTTTTACTCTTAATATTTTAGAAACTTATGAGCTTTATCTGTATTGTAGTGTTTTTTCTTTGAAAATAATATAAACTTTCTTAAAAGCAATTGTAATTCTAAAATATAACAACTGCAAAGTTAATTTTGATCTTGATACAATAGTATCAGGAATAAATATTGAAGACAAAAAATGTATTTCATAGTGCACTATATGAAATATGATTCAAGTGATTCTTTGAACACCATTATTTTACAATGAAGTGTATCAGTCACTTCCCTAATGCTGGGACAAAATACCTAATATTTGCAAAATAAGGAAAAAGAGGTTTAATTTGGTCCACAGTTTAGAAGGAATCAGTCCATGGTTTGCTGACTCTGAGGTAGAAAGTTCACAGTGGAAGGCTAAAATGAAGGAAAGTTGTTCAACCCATGGTTTCCAAGAAGCAGAAAGAAAAAACAGAGAATCCGGAGATAGGAATACACCTTCCAGGTCACAGCCCTAGTGATCATCTCCTCTAACCAGGCATCACCTCCTAACAGCACCCTTAACTGTTGACTCACAATGGATTAATCCACTGATGCATACAGTGTTTCCCGTGTTAATTCACTTTCCAAAAGGCCCACCTCTGGAACGCTGGGGGACATTTTAGATCTAAACCATAGCAGAGTTCCATAGATATGTGTTGTACTAAGTAAATGTGTATCTGTCTTCTTTTGAGTTGCCCCTCTGGTCCCTTCCCCTATATGACAATCTCCTCAACCTCTGCAGCAGCTCTCTTAAGTCTCTTCCTCAATTCCTTATCTATTAGTTTCTCAATTTATAATTAATTTGATGAGAAAAAGTTATTTTCTGATGAGCAGTGCAACCGAAAAAGGCAAACATCATTATAACTTAATTTCACAAATTAATGTTCAACTCTCTTGACCCTAAGCAATGAATGTGCTTGCATAACAGCATACTGGCTCTCTCTGGACAGAACTGCTGGCAATAATGTGCCGGCACTCTCTGTAGGTAGCACACAGCGGAGACTGCTGTTTACTGATTGATTTTACTTTCTCCCTACTGGGCACACTTTCACATGCATTGTAGTCATCTGCCGCTTCAGTTTCTCCCTACTCTGAGGGAAGTTGGAAAGATGGGTGATACTCTCACAAAATTTTAGTCACAATCTGAAAAGAGACTCTCACTTCCATGTCTCCTGTCTTTATACATGTGACTTTTTATAGACCAAATTCTATCCCTGTTTCTCAATTCTTCCTCATATTTCTGCATAGTGACTCACCAGAGTCACCCTCTTTACAAGGAAGCCTTTTCTCAACCTCCCAGTCCAGGTTAAATATTCTGTCTTCCTGCTCTGTGCTCCTGTGTGTTGATGCCTCATTGTTGGTCCTACACGCTTGTTTGATTTTCTTTCAAACAATTACATTCTCCCCACTGAGAATCACCTCCTAGTGAGTACTTTGTCTGTAACTTCTGTGTCCATACAAGTTATGGTCATAGTGCCTGAAATATAAACTTGAATGTGTGACTAACTATGTTCCTTAGCAACCTCACTTTCCCTTCTAGCTTGGTCCCAGATTTACTCTTTTTTATTTTCATTCTTCATCTCCCACAGTTTGTCTCAAGACTCTTTGTCCTTTAAGTAGTCCTGTCATCCAAGAATCATCCTTTCTTGCATAGGTAGATCTATCAGGGCCATCCAATTAAAACACTTTCTCTTTCATGTGCAGTGAAAATCAAGGTGGGTATTAAATGCTGCTTCTGCTGTGTTTCTTGAGCACTTTGATCATAACACTAATAGGGCATAAGGAAGATTGTATCATAGCTGGTGACCCAGGCATCTTTCTCACCGCACTGAACCAATGAAAAAGAGCCGTTTGGTTTGTCTTCATATCTTCAGAGAGGTTAAGTGATTGCTTAAAATTTAAAAAAGAAAACTGAGATGAGACACATTACTCAGATATTCTCCCTCCACATCCAGCATTCTGAAAATGTTTCTTCCGAACTGCTCTTTGTTTTTTCATAGAACACTGGAACCATGTTATTTTGCTAATATTAACACTGGTAGCAAAACCACACATGCATATATTTCTCTTTGTATCTTCTCATGAAGTGTATGCCTCAGAAAACTCTGCAAAGTACAGTAAATGTCACTAGTAAATGCAGAGGCCTCTATTGGGAAAATTCTCAATAGAGAGCCATGAAAATTTCTGTAATATGAACTACCATCGCTGAGCAAGCTTTTGCTGATGTGCCCCACTCATAAATAGTTAAGAGTTCTAGTGCATACGAAGAAGACTAATGAAGTCTGACTAAACTGCAGCAGGATAAAAAGCTTTTTGAAATATTCCTATATGACAACCAATTTTAGAGGAAAAACTGCCTGTTAAACAGTAATGAAGTCGGACTTCTACCAGCCAGTATCTGGTCTGTTTTCTAGGCTGTCTCCAGACCTCCTGCCCATCTGCTGACAGCAGTTCAAATACTCAACAGCAGGCTCCAGGGGCAGGAGTGGGCGAGGGAGGCTTACTTTAAGTAGGCCAAGTCTGCTTGAAATAAGTACAGTCTGAGCACAGGTCTTAGAATCCGAAGCTTTCTGAACTGTAATCCTAGCTCAGACACTGATTCCTCCTGTGACCTAGGATAAATTACTCAACCTTTTTGCCTCGTTTTCCAGATCCTCTGAATAGGGATAATAATCCTGACCTCACAAGGCTAGTGTATGAATTAAACATCTGCAAGGCCTGATGTTGAAGTGAGGCAGAAGGAAGGATCTTGCTCTTTTAACTCAAGTTAACAAAAACTATTTCAGCCGAAGAAGCAAAAAGTAGTCAATCCTAGCATCTACTTTGTCCAGAAGGGTTGATGCAACCTCCAAAGGAAATCAGGAACAGAAGTGCAAAAGAAATGCGAGGCTGAACACTGAACAAAATCATCCCACCACAAAACACAAACTTCACCCCTAATGATCAGGCCTGGTTTGTCCTTGTGTCTGTGACAGGGGGTTAGCTCTTTCCAAAGCACAGGAACAGTAGCTGGCTTCCTGAACACTGCTCCACTAGTGGAATCTTATTAGCGTATCTTTGTGATTTATTTCAGTAATTTTCAGAAGATCCAAATTGTAACCATTACGATTCACAGAGAAGCATTTCAATCCCTGGAAGTTCTGTCTACACTGCTACTTTAGGTCATGCATAACTGTACGATTCTTTTGTCTCAGCAGTACAATGAAAACATGCAGAATCCAGTTACTCTAAAAGGAATGTGTTCTAGAATAAAATGTACAACTCCAAGTTCACTCAAGTGAAGGTTAGTGGGCCGACAGGAAAAAATGTAAATGAGAGAAAATGTGTTCTTGGAAGGGCTAACTCCAGAGCCAGTGTAATGGAGTTTTACTTTCATGGTGCTCCTGCTTCTCTCAGTACTATTTCTCTCTCCATATCGCAGTCTTCTCATTTCCACCTATGACAGAATGCAACACGGTGGATAGTTGCTCTTAAATTAGTATCTACTGCTGTGAAAATAAATACTCCCAGTGACTGAAAGCAGTAATATTTGTTATTCCACAATTTCTGTTGTCCAGGAACCTTAGGCAAGTCTTCACTATGTGCTCTGGGTTAGGGTTGCTCACAATTACGATAGAGTTCAAGGAACAAGAAGGAGCAGAATGACCTCAAGAGTCAACTGGGAAAGGGTCTGCTTCCAAGCTTACTTGGCATGTAGTTTTCAGCAGGATCCAGTTCCTCATAGGTAGATAAAACTTCCAGATAATGAAAAGTTTGGTCCATGGACTAACTGCCTCATTTCTTCACCAGCTAATGTTCAAAGAGCATTCAGCTCCTTGCAACTTGGGCTTTTTCATTGGGCAACACATAATATGGCAACTTTCTTCATGAAAACATTCAATCAAGAGCTGAGGACACTGTAGGGTGGTAGGGGGAGGAAGAACCAGTAAGACTGCAATTGCTCTTCTGTAACTTGACATCGAAAGTGGCAGCCATCCCATTTGCCTGCCATATTCTATTAGCAGTGAGTCATTAGGTCCAACCCACACTGAAGGGGAGATCATGTAAGACTGTGAGAACCAGACACGAGGCCCAGTGGACTCTCTGAAAAGGGTATCTACCACAGACTTCTGCATGTCTGTATAACATCTTACTTCCTTTCCAATATTATTGAAATTCCAAAGTGTGTTTTGGTATTAGCTTAAACTCAGCTACCTAGTAAATACTTTTAGGACATTACTATCAGATGTAAACAAAGCTGTTAAAGCATCATATTGCATTTTTATTAGTAAATCTTTGCAGTGCATAATGGTTACATTCCTGGTGAGGAGCTGGGGCATGTATCTAACATCTCAATTTTTTTGTCCTCTTTCCCTTCTCCCATCTCTTAATCCCGTTCGCATTTGAGAGATAATCCCCTACATTTACCTTCTTGTTTGCTCTTTATTTATATTAAAATAATAGCACAAGAGTAATTTAAACTATTTAGGGAATCATGAAAGTGTCGTCAAAAGTAGTGAATTATAGCAGCCTGACAAGTATGGCAAGGGGTCTATATAAAGAATAAGGTGACAATAATTTGTGACAATGACACCAACTTGTTTCACAATTCATTCCAATTGGTTTTCAAATAATATAATTTTTGAAAATTAGGAGGGCAAGGTTACATTTGCATTACTTTATGCAGAAAGTGACATTTTAAAAACACACCGTTTTGCACTATTCCAAATTCATGTAAAATATGAACAACTCTATATCTCTCTGTGTGAATATGTGAACATATTTTTGAAACAGGGCCTCTGTTAGCTCATTTTACCATAGGATTAATATAAATTATACCTTGATATTCAGGTGACTTACCAGGTTCACAAGAGAAACAACAACAACAACAAAAAAAATTCTGCTAAAATTGTTTTTGTACCCTGTGCTGGTAATATATGCACTTATGCAATATACATCTTTCTGAGTGTAGAGAATTTGGAGAGTTTAAGGGAGAAAATTTATTACCAATCTTATGAAAACAACCCAAGTTGCATAACCTATGAAGAGAGGGTCAGCATCATGATTTCTATATTCCTTCTCAACAATAATCACTTACCAGGAAACATAAAGTTGACCCGCAGAGACCCATCCAACTTTCACTCTGGTATTGATGAACATATATTCAATTCGAAGTGCTACTTTTAATGTATTTACTGAAAGAGTTCTGTGGCCCAGACTTTTACTCACCAGAAGATCCTTTCCCAAATGTCTTCCTGTATTCTGAAATGTTCTATGCTTGCTGTTTCCAACTGTACGGCTATTTGTGTTGTCTCCAGTCTAGTGATCTGAAACAAGATATGTTACAAAAGACATAGTTCCATTTTTACATCATCAGGCAGAAGATGGAGAAAAATAAGTTCATTTTTTTCTCCAAACTTTACATTAATGATGAATTAGTTGCTGGCTTCATGGAGAAAGATGCCTTTACAAGGTTTCAAAGCATCAGCTACATATGTGCATAGTGAAAACCTATTCTGGGTCAATAGATTCAGCTGCTGCAACTTAATGTAGCTTCTTAGAGTACATAAGTTGAGCATAATAACTAGGGAAAAAAAGAAAATAACCACTCCCCTCTTCTGTTTACTAGTCAGGTCATATGTTTTCAGCTGTGGCATCCAATTTCACATGAGACAGTGATACATTAGGCTGCCTACAGTCAGAATTTACAGCAATAACAGAGTGCAGGGAAAGAAAGGCAAAGGACCTAATGGTGTTGTATGATTTTATGAGGGTTGCCATAACAAGCATCACCACAAACTGGTGGTAGACAACAGAACTATATTATTTCTTTATTATGGGGTTTGTATATCTGAAATCAAGGTACTGCTTGGATTGGCTCCTTCTGAGAGCCCTGAGGACAAGGTCTGCCCCAGGTCTCTCTCCTGGGCTTATAGAGGGTGCTTTCCTAGTGTTTTTATGCAGCCTTTCCTCTCTGCACATCTGTGTCCAAATTTTCCTTTTTACAAAGACACCAGTCAGGCTAGATTAAGTTTCACTCTAGTGATCTTATTTCAACTTGATTACTTCGGCAAATATGCTGTCCCCACGTGAGGCCATATTGTGAGATATGAGGGATTAGGACTTCTACACACCATTTCAGGGAAATGTGAGTCCTTATTACGTGAGTCCTTATCACGTGAGTCCATTCAGACTGCTACAACACAGTACTAGATTGTTTGTAGACAACACAAATATATCCCTCACAGCTCTAGAGCCTGAGGAATCCGGGATCGGTGCTGATAGATTCAGTGTCTGGTGAGTATACTCTTCATTGGAGGCTGTCTTTTCAACCCTGTGGAAGAAAGGACAGGAGATGTCTCTGGGTCCTTTTTTGTAATGGCAACAATTCCAGCCATGTATGAAAGTATAGAGAGCATGTGAAGATAGCTAACTGCTTTCAACTTTTGGAAGGGCTAGGCTGAAACAGATAAATAAATTTTTTGCTGGGAAATTCCAAAAGACAAAACCAACAGAAACATATGAAGTTTGAGAAATAAAATTTCCATTAAACATAATGAAATACATTCTTTGAGAACCTGTGTAGCATCCTACAAGAAAGGCTTTGGGTTTTGTAGACACTAAAGCAAGAATAAGAAAAAAAAATCGCATCACAGTAACTGCTAGACATTATTTGTTTGTTTGTTTTATCTTATCTCTGCGTTAGCTTTTTCCCTCAAGTAAAATGCAGGTAATAACACCTATGTCATAGGGTTTCTGTGAAAGTAGATGAGATGATGTACATTCAATACCCAGAACTCAGCAGAGACTAGAACCTCAGGAAACATAGTTATCATTCTAGTTTGAGTCTAGATGTCCCCCACAAAGCTTCATACAGTCATAGGGATTTTTTGGTGGGCAACTGAATCTAGATTGTGTGATTATTTGTAGTGCAATTCTGGGATTAAGAGTGCAGGGATTAAGGGTGGGTGATTGCTGAATCAGTTCTCTGATTGAACTGGCACAACCCTAACCCCAGTGGACTACATACAATATAAAGGACAGCTTTTGCTGTGTTCCATGCTGTGAACAGGTACCATCCTTCCTCAGAGCCAGCCAATTGTGGACTGAAACGTCTACAAACTGTGAATCAAATAAACCTTTCCCTCTTTGACTTTGGGTGTTGAGTACTTTGTCTCAGCAACAAGAAAGTAGCTAAGACAATATCATTATCATTGTTACTACTTGGAGTTTTTTAATTATTGTGATGTAATCAACTTGATTGGAAACCAATGCACAGGAGGAGAGTTTCCTTAAGGACTGAAACATTATCCTACTGTAGAGACTGGTTGAGAGACAGTGTTAGGAGATAGGCTTGGAGAAGAGGAGAGAGCTAAATAGAGATCCGGGATCTGCTGGGAGGTCTGGATCAGTCCAGGAAGTTCACAGTATTCCATGATGAGAGGCCAGTTTAGAATGAAATCAGAGGGGAGAAGGAGGAGGTAGCCGGTCTTGGGGTATCTTTGAGCTCTGGCACTAAAGCCTACGTTCACCATAGTGATCTGAAGTGCCAAGTGCCAATATGCAGGTGGTATAATTTTCTTCACTAAAATTATAGTCCTTTTAGTTCTGGCTGAGGGATGTTCATGAGTGGTTCATAGGGTTTGTCAATATCCATTTAACATTTGATGCCACTGATGTCACTGAATTTACTACTATAGCCGAGGTAACATAATAGTAGGTGACAAGCAGTTTTATCTCTAAACCAATATCTGAATTTCCTGGGGATCATAAATGATAAAAAATAGACATACATACAGACAATGTGGGAGAGCAAGGCCACAGAAGACCCCCAAGGTCTCCCAACTCTCCTAAGGAAGATCAAGTGGATACAAGTGGAGAGGAAAGCAAATACCAAGTAGCAGAAATCTATGAAAAGGTTATAGAAAAGGTTAAAGAAACTAGAAAGGTTCAAGAGGAAATGAACCGAAAGTTCACCGAAATGCACCTCAAACTACCCAAAGTGATGAAATAGTTTGGAAAAATTAAAAACAGTGACTAGAGGGTCATACTTCACAGCACTACAGAAATTTATACACTGTTTCAAAGATTTTGGGGGTACTTTAAAGTTAGTATTCTATAGTGCCAAAACTAAAGGATAAACTGGGATCAAGTTCCATAGCCAGGTTTTATAAATTCTGGAGCAAAGTTAGAATTACTGTTACTTACTTTGATTATAACACTCCTCAAATACTTAATTTTGTAAGTTGTAGCAATATTTTCCCTTGTCATATTTGATTAATGTTGAAAAATGCCTGTACAAATACCAACATCAGTTTTAATGCATTCTTCACCATCATATATTATCACAAAACAGGACTAAATAATGTCCTGAGGCAGCTCTGGTGGCACAGCCAGAGTTCCCATACCTGGGGGTCGCCCTTTAACACAACGCTCAAGCCACGTATGGACACCACCCAACACAATCTGTGTGGAAGCAGTTGTGAGCTGGACATCGTGCTACATTCAGATGCACATAGGAAACCTTAGCTTAACATCAAATATATTTTAAAAGAACCATACATTATTATCATATGATTTTCATTTTGGCCAATAATGTCTCCCAAAAAATGTGTGCCTTGAGGCAGACCCCGCCCCTGCCCCTGTTTAATCACCAGGAAGATCCTTGAAACTGAATGAATATCTATCTCTAAATTGAAGTCCTTTGTAGGTTTATTGGAATAAGCACAAATTAAACTCTTCCTCCTATGAAGAAATATAAAGAATATATCATGCATTCATAAAATCCTAAGTCACCAAAATATCTCTCTGGTACTGTGTTACATGCCCAGATGTTGGTAGGCATTGGGAACACAAAACTAACAAAATAGGTGTTCTGTCTTTAGAGAGTTTTCATAGTGAAAACATCAAGTAGGCCCTCATTTACTGAAGTGTTGGTGCTGTGATAGGTGATGCATAAGTAGTGGAAAGGTTAACCAGAATGGATGGCTAACCATAACTTTGATGGCCATAAGTTCTTGGCAGAGGAAGTATTTCTAAATTTAAATGTCACTGGGAGTTCACAAGTAGAAAGAAGGGGAAGGGAATTGTAGAAGAGAAAAAAGTACATGTGATCTTCATTGTCAACGAAGGGTGTGCATTCAAAAAGGAACTTCAAAGTGTGCTTGGGGTCAGAAGGAACATGGCACAGTGAAAAATGCCATGAGCCAAAAATCAGAAAATCTGCTCTGACTGTTAATTAGCAGTGTCCCAAATCCTCTTTGTGAGTGCACGATGCACTGTGAAACCTTAATAAAGACAGTCCATTTAAGATCTTTTGTGCAAAGAAATTTTGAAAGGTCATACTACACTCAAATGAGATATGTAGAAAAGAATATGGATTTCTAGATATTGAGTTTCTGAAAGCCAAATCGCTTTATTTCCTCATCTTTTCAATAACTCATGATCCCTAGCACTCTGAAAATATATAGGAATTGAATCAGGAGATACCTGTGTCTCAAGAAAGAATTTAAAATGGAGTTGTGTGACTTCGGTTTTTCCCAAGAGAGGAGGAAAAATGAACTTGCCTGAGTCAGGAGAGAAATGAGTTCCCTCTGGTACTCTGGAGGTCATAGAAGCTTGGGAATTTCACACACACACACACACACACACACACACACACACACACAATTTTGTAGACAGAACCAAGTTTGGGTCCCTCATCCTGGTCATTTCCTGTATGTACAATATTTTTTGTCTCACTCCTTACTTCACTCAAACACAACAGTTACTTCATACCTGTGTTATCAGACTTAGTTGCATCTTGAAATGCCTTTTCCACTGAAATGCTATGTGCTATTTCTCAGGTAATTACCCACCATATTTCAATAATCAATGATTATCTCTTTTAAATTTCTCCCAGATTTTATTTGTGTAGCTGTGACCACACGGTCCTCAGTGTCCTTACTTTGACCCTTCCTGTTATGTAATCTAGTACACTTCTCTGCACTTGGTGAGCATTTATTTCTCCTTTGTATTTTTATTATTATTATTATTATCATTATTATTACTATTAATTTTGAAAAGATAAAACCAAATAAGAGAAAACAAAATGGGGTCAGTCAAAACAAAAGGATGGACAATGTACATGACTTAAAACCAAAATACAAGGTGATCAACAATGGCTACTATAATGTCTTCTATTATCTTCAATAGAATTGCCCATATTATCAGGCATAATAAAATTGAATATAGCAGTACAGAACAAAATCAATAAAACAAAACATTGGAGACACTATAGGACTCCAAAAAAGGGTAATAACCAAACTAGAATGGGTATCATAGTGAATCTTATTGCCTTCAAAGTAGTTATCTCTACTCTCAGGCTTCATACTATAAAACATAACAGATTTGAACAAAATCAGTCAAGACAAAACAGGGATCAAACAAAACAGATTCAAATACAATCAGTTAAAACAAGACAGTGAAAGCAATATAGGGCTTCAAATTAAGTTAATAGTAAATCAAAAATGGTTACCATAGTATATCCTGCTATCTTTGTCCATGTCATCATATCTAGTACAAGCAGACAAACTGGAACAGAATATAATCAAACTAAACAGAGTGATGAAAACAATACAGAGTTTCAAATCATGATAACAAGACTAACAATGTCCTCTGCCTTCCTTTTTTTAGACAATTCCTCCCTTTTCACTTTCACAGTGTGCTTTGCACATTTTGGATCCCACTGATTTCTTTAGTTTTTAGATTAGGGAGGCAACCTGCTATTTACCTTAATGATTCTGAACCTTTTTATCCCTGAGCATGATCTCATGTTGCATCCAGTTACCTACAAGAACCTCAAGGTTTTCCTTCCTTATAGCTGAGTAGTTCTCCACTGCATAAAAGTGTTATGTCTTTCCAAGCAATCTGCAGCCGAAGGGCAAGCTACCCCCAATTTTTTCTGATTCCCTAACTCATAAAGCATTATTTTCTCATCTTTGATTTTAAGTCCATAATCCTTCTTTCAAGTTAATTATATTTCTTATATAGAGCATCTTGATGGACCCTATCTCCTGATACATTCTGCCTAGGTTTCTTTTTATTAGATGTATCAAGTCTATCCATGTTAGTGATTTTGGCCAACCTTCTGTGCCTCATCTCTGCCATGCTATTTTTCTGTCTTTGGTTGTCTACTTTTCCCCTTCATTCCAATGTCTGCCTCATTCAGTGAGCCCCCTCTGCTGCTGTTCCTGAAATCAATATTTTTTGTAAGGTTAAATCGGTGGTCATGAACTTCCCCAGTTCCTCTTTGTGATAGAAGCATCTTGTTTCTCCATTAATTTTGAGATATAGTTTTTCAGGGTATGTCAATCTGGGTTGGAGGTTATTTTCTTTCAGGGCTTGCAATACTTCATTCCAAGCTCTCCTTGATTTGATAGTTTGTGTCAAGAAGTATGGGTTTTCCTTTATAGGTGATTTTTTTTTCTCTGACAGCTTTTAATATTCTGTGCTTGTGTTGAATTTCTGGGATCTTGATTCTTATATGTCTGGGTGTAGATCTGTTTTGGTTGTAGCTGAATGGAGTTCTATATGCCTCATATATTTGAATATCATTTGAATATCATTTCCTTAAGCTTGGGAAGTTTTCCTTAATTATTTCTGTGAATAGCCTTTGTATTTCATTCGTGTGTACTCCTGCTTCTTCACTCACGTTTTTTATTTTTAAGTTATAGATTCTCTTGTCGTCTTCTAGCCTTTGTATTGTTACTTCTTGGTTCCTTGTTATTTTGAAGAGATCTTTCCTTTCACAATCACACATTACAAAACTATCTTCAAGTTTTAAAAGTCTAATGTTAGTTTCTGTCAAGGAATTTTGCCAGCTTTCAATGGAGTTTTTAATTTCCTGGTAATCTCTTTGGATCTATTTCTTGTGTTCTAGATTTTGTTTATATTCTTCATCAAAAGTTTCTCTCCTTTTTCTGGATTCCCCCATTTTTCCATCTGTATCTTTTTTTTTTTTTTTTGTCTTTTTCCTTTTTATCGGTACCGGGGATTGAACTCATGACTGCCTGCTTTCAAGGCAGACGCTTATGCCACTGAGCTAAATCCCCAGCCCCATCTGTGTCTTCTTGAGAGGTGCTTAACATTTATTTTATTAATATTTTTGTATCTTACCTCACTTGAATTAGAATTTCAGTCTTAAGTTCATCTATGAGATCCCAAAAGTATTTCTTTATGTCCGCTGATGCTGTGTCCGGTACTGCATGTTTGCTGCCCTTGATCTCTTCTGTATTTACCTCTCCTGGACTTATTTTCCCTGGGTCAGGAGCTGGAGGCTTTTTCTTATTTCTTTTTCTTGTCATGTTTCTGGTTTCTTTTAGACAGCTGTATGGTGGAGATCTCAGGCCCTTTCCATATTGTTTACGGTTTTTCTGAAGTGTGCTGGCTAGGGGATTGCTGCCCTCTCCAGTTTGCTGTTGATCTGTGAGGTGCGCACAGGGACAATGTGGGAAGGCCCCTCTCCTCTGAGCCAGTCAACCAGCAAGTGCCTTCAGTATGTTAGTCTGTGCCATGAGAATACCACAGGTTCAGGACAGTTTCGTCCTGTATATTGGGTTCCGACCAGGGGTGTGACCCAGCCAAAGCAGATTCCACCAGTCCTCTTTGGGTCAGGGGTGGCCAACTGATGCCACTGCAGTTCCAGGTTCAGGGCTGTCCTGCCCAGCTCCAATATGTCATCCAGCCGATCACCCGCTCTGCGGGACCCAATTTCTAGCACTCACCATGAATTAATGCAGTTCTCCATATTGGTTCTGCTCTCTGTTGCACCACATCCTCCCACCAAGGGCCTTGGGCTCAGCAACCCCCAATTTTGGTGCTACCACAACTTCAGCACAACTGTGAGTTGTCTGACTCCAAGGTGTGCCCAGTACACTATGGAACCAGCTCCAGTGACAGTGCATCTAGTTCCAGGCTTTTGTCCACATTTTTCCTTCCTTCCTTTCTTTTTTTTTCTCTTTTCCTTTTTCCTCAGTTTCTTCCTGGGTCATGAGAATCCCTCTCCTTTTGTCTGGTCTTTTCCATAGTGTTAAATTCTAGCTTCTGATCTGTTTTCCTTAGAGAGGCTCTCTACCCTGCTACCTATCAATCCACCATGTTCCCAGGATCTCAATACTTTCAAATCATATAAATAAGAAGGTCTTGATATCTAGAATATATAAATACCTCTTACAACTCACAAACAGTCATTTTAAAATGCACTGGTGACTTGAATGAGTCCAACATGATGCCATAAATAAAATATTCTACATGATGAAACATTTTTCATGTGCAAAATTTTTCAGATTATTATACAAAATTATTTTCAAATTGTGCATAATAGATATATGTACTATACAAATGATTATTTTGTTCTTATATGGGTCCCATCCCCAAGATATCCTATTATGGTATACAAATATCCAAAAATACTATAGTGTTTCTGGTTTCAAGAATTTTGGATAAATATATACAATCTGCATACAGAACACTAGAAATTATAAATGTATTTATCAGTAAGCATCTTTGAATAGAAAATATTACTAAAAAGATTCTCTTTTCTAAAGCCAGAGGAAGATTAAGAATATCTTTTTTTCCCATTTTCTGTTTTTATAATTACTGTTAGGAATTACTTCATGAATATTAAATATCTATATTTTTCCAAAAATTCTCAACAAAAAAGGGCAACTGACCACTCTTAATATTCACTCTTAATATTCTCTTAATGTTCTCTGACTATTTTTAATATTCTGTTCTTGTGATGAATTTCTGGGAACTTGATTATTCTATGTCTAGGGATAGATCAATTTTGGTTATAGCTGGCTGGAGTTCTGTATGCCTCATATATCTGAATATCATTTCCTTTTCCTATGCTTGGGAAGTTTTATTTAATTATTTCTCCCATAGCCTTTGCATTTCATTTGTGTTTATCCCTGATTCTTTACTCACATTTTTGATTCTTAAGTTATAGATCTTCTTGTCATCTTCTAGCCTTTGTATTGTTACTTCCTGGTTCCCTGTCATTCTTAAGAGATCTTTCCTTTGGTGGTCACAAGTTGAAAACCTGTCTTCAAGATTTCATAGTCTATCTTTAGTTTCTTTTAAGCAGTTTTTCCATCTTTCAATGGTGTTTTTAATTTCCTGGAAATCTCTTTGAATCTGTTTCATGTACACTAAAATTTTTTATATTCTTCATCAAAGGTTTCCCTCCTTTTTCTATGCTCCTTTTTCTTCCATCTGTGTCTTTTTTACAGGTGCTTAGCATTTCTTTTATTGTTTTTCTCATATTTTCATTTACTTGTATTAATATTTCTGTTTTCAGTTTTTTTATAATTTCATGAAGATATTTGTTTATGTCAGATGCTGTTGCTTCAGAAACTGCAGGTGTACAACTCCTGATCTCTTCTGTGCCAGGACTGGGCCAGTACTGCTTGGGCTGGAGGCTAGAGACTGACTTTTGTTTCTTCCTCTGTCATGTTTCTGGTTTCTTCCAGAGAAGTGGGCAATGAGTCCCTGGCACTTCCAGTATTGGTTATAATTACTCTGAAGCATGTGGCTAGGGATTGCTGCCCTCCCCAATCTGCTGGTGACTACTGGAGTACAAGCAGGGGTGGGGCAGGCTGGTCTCTCCTTCCTGAGCTGGTCAACCACTGGGAGTTTTCACTACATTAGTGTTTGCCACACAGTTGGGGCTGGTTAAGGGTAGCTTTAGGGAAACCTTGGCCTTGCTATTGGATCATGCACAGGGACAAGACTCAGTCCAAGCAATTCTCACTGATCTGCTCTGCACTAGAAGTGTCTGACTGAAGCCACTGCAGCTGTGGTTCTGGGTTTATCCTGCCCGACTCCAAAATGGCACCTGGCCAATTGCTCACTCCGGCAGAAGCACTGAGTCTCTCACACTCACCACAAGCCACTATAGTTCTCCAGTCCATCGTTCCCCTCTGTGACCATGTCCTCCCACTGAGGCCTTGGGCTTGCCAACCCACAACTTCACTGTGACCATGCATCTTCGGATTCCAGTGGCATTTTGCACACAGTGGGACCGGCTCCGGTGAAAGCACATCTGGGTACCACCTTCTGTCTAAGTTTTTCTTTTCTTTTCTTTTCTTTTCTTTTTCACTTTACTTTCTTCCTGGGTCAAGAGGATCCATCTCCTTCCTTCTGGTCTTCTCCGGTGTGTTATATTCCAGCATCTGGCTTGTTTCTCTCAGAGAGGCTTTTTACTTTGCTGCTTATTGATCCGTCATCTTCCTAGCCTCTCCTCAGTGTTTGATACAAAAGGCATTTATGAAGCCATATAGCAAAGTTGCTCACCTCATGGAAGCCACGAAACAGACAGTAAAGGAAAGAGCACCAAAGGAAGAATCTGGATACCAGATATACCAGATATACAGTCACATACCTCTAATCCACTTTTCAACTAGTCCCAAATTCTGTTTCATCGTCTCCCAATAATGATATGAAATCATGATCTCATCAATGTATTAATCCACTCATAAGATTAAAGTCTCTAAGATCCAATCACTTTCCAAAAACCCCTCAGCCAGCAACTAAGCCTTCAAAGCAATTACCTTTTTTGGGATGCACTTTAGATAACAACCATAATGGGCATTCAATGAAGGGCTACATGAGAATAGGAATGAATGAGACACAGCACAGTACAGTGCTTCAAAACATGGATTCCTCAGTTAGACTGCCTGGCTTCAAATTTTTTATCCTTTATTTACCTGGTATGTGAATATGAGAAAGTTTCTCTTTCTCAGTTTCTCAATTATAAAATGGAAATGTTATCAATAGTACCAGTCTCACAGAGGTATGACGAATAATGTTTGTAAGGCATGAAAAAGAATTTCTAGAACACAATGTCATCAGCATTTATCAAATACATGAGCATGCTAGGTTAGAGGTGAAAAGTATTT
Organism: Cavia porcellus; assembly: GCF_034190915.1. Taxonomy (NCBI): domain Eukaryota; kingdom Metazoa; phylum Chordata; class Mammalia; order Rodentia; family Caviidae; genus Cavia; species Cavia porcellus. The sequence continues at coordinate 33,630,555 of NW_026947497.1, forward strand.
GAATTTAGGTTACAAACAGAGAAAAAGGACAGAAATTAATTCATAAGATGCACAGAGGAACTAAGGAATCTGATTATTGAAGATGAAAAAGAATTCAGGAGAAAGTCTAGGGATTCTATTATACCTCATAAAAGGGGCAGGCCACTTCTTCTATCTGTTCATTACTTCTAATCATTTGCTCATGTAGAGAATCTGGCCTTGACAGATGACTTACAATCAATTTTACTGGAAAATATGGAATCAGATGACAATAATGTACTTTGAATAGTAGAGAAACAGAATTTAGAGAATAGTAGAGAAACATCTTTTATTCCATTCCAGGATCCAATCCAAGATACCACATTATATTTGGTTGCCCAAGCACCTTAACCTCCTATTGGTTGTGACAGTTTCTCAGACATTTGTTGCTTTTGATGACTTCAGTAGTTTGAAACAATGTCAATTGTCCCACTTCTGCAAGCCATCAGTCTAATATAGCTCAACCATCAAAATCCTGGTGTCTCCATGGGAACAGTGCTCATATGAACAGAAGTCTCATTGTTCACAGGAAAATTAACCATGTTTCTCCTGGAAAATGACAGAAGCAAAAATACTGTCCACCCCTATCTACTTATGATGTTGTACTCATTGAATTACCATTTCCCTTCCCATTCCTCCCTCTCCCTGGTCTCTGCTAACCATTTTTCTACTCTCTACTTCTTTGAGATCAATCTTTTTAGATTCCACATAAGCCTGAGACTTATTGCATTGTAGAATATGATGCTTTATATATTTGCAAATACTATATCTAGAAAAAAGATTTTGAATGTTCTTTCTGAAAAGAAATAAAATCTTGGATTTTGTCATTAGATATATATAATACATATATTTGTATATATTGAAACATCATGTTGTACTATACTATACATGTGTTTCAATCAAATATAGAAATAAAAGGAAAAATCAAAATAAAATACATATTTAATGTATGCACATGAATACTAGTAGCATATTACCTCCAGTTGTAGTTCTTCTTTGTAAAAACTTGTGAGTAATTTGAACAGTGCTTGACTTCTTGTCACTATCCAACATGAGTGAGCATCTTTTTTATACACTGGAGAATTGCCATACTCCTTTCTAAGTTTGGATGAGCTTCAAACGTTTCATTCTTTGGGCTTTCAATGTTAAAGAATCTTGATATTTTTTTCATATGAAAACACTTAGTCAACTTCACTTCTCCAGGATAGCATCATCCTGTTCATCACCACTACTTCTCTCATTTAAGGTAAGTTCTTTCTTAGTAAAATCCTCATGAAGATTGTCACACATCAATGTCCAGATCCCCATTGCTAGCTCTCTTTTTATGTCAAAATATTTCACACCCTGACTTATACTTTTGGTTCTTTACTACATGTTTGTCTTTGCCCAGTTCCTTCCTTCAGTCATCTATTTGGTACAATGACACATGAGTGCATCACAAAGAGATGGAGGCTGCAAATTGCACACTGTGCCTCTCAGTCAACTAAATAACAGGTGTACAGTGATCACACGGAGGTGATAATACATGTGCTATTTGCACAGGGATTTCAAGTCGAGGTACCAGAACTTCAAGGTGCTATGCTCCCAAGAATGATTACTGTTGAGAGCCTCAAGTGAGAAAAGGAGAAGAACTGGGTGATCCAAGGTCACTCAGAGAATTGTCCTATATGTGTCCTTTGCTTACCCTTCCCTGTCCCATCCCCTTCTCTTCCTTGATTCTCCTGCCCATCTGCTCCTCCATCCTCTTCTCCTTCTCTGTTTTCTCCTGCTTGCCCTTCTTCTTCCCTTCTTCTTCTTCTCTCTCTCTTGTCCATCTCCTCTTACTACTCATTTCCTAGATCACTTCTCTTTCTTTTCCCTTTCAGTCTACCTGTCTTCCTTGAGGAATCCCAGATGGAAAAAAGGTGTGCCTGAGAATATGCATTTTAAAGGAGTTATCCAAGTGATGTATAGAAAGGCTAAGCCCTTGCAGCTTTTCATGTTCTAGTACTAAGAAGGAAGAATTATGTCCTACTCTCCAAAATACCATACTGTGGTTCCTTCAACCTCCAAAATAGAGTAAAAGCGATGAAGATGGCTTTAGTGGTCTCTAGTATCCATCTTCATGTCCCATCCTGAAAGTGAATTGTGTGCTTCTGTCTTTTGGGACAGGCACATTGTACAATCTGATACCTCACTTACATTGCCTCTGGCCACAGGGCTTCCTGTGGCCACAGCTATGGAAAAGCGGTATCTGCAGTGGTGGCTGCAATGTCTGGGAGGACACTTGGCTGTTTCTCTGCCAATCAGTTCTCCAATCCTCTCCCCCTGACCCAATATCCCCTCAGAATCAGGCAAAGTCTGTTTTTAGTTTGGATCCTCAAGTGAAGAAAATGTTCTGTAGAGTCACATCCAAGCATCGACGCTGACAGAGTAAGAAACAAGCTGCTATTATTGTACGCTATGGGATCTTGAATTTGTTGAAAATGAAATAAAACATAAAGACTTTTACTCTAAAGACATAAAAAAATCTTTTTGGAAATTTCTTTTCTTATGGTAAAAATAATGGTAGACATGGCTGCCTAAAAGCAACAATGACTTTGCCATATCTAAGGCAGTGCAGTAAGTGATCTGTCAATAGCCAGTGAAACCACAACCCCAGTGTGTGGACCAGTCTGCCCCTGCACTTCTCAAGGAAAACAATGGCAGCTCTACTATGTCTTTAACAGTGGAAAGAGGGACTATTTCCCCTTCTCTCTTCTTATGCAAACATACTGTTTAGCATAAAATTCCACCAGGCAAATTGTCTTCAAATCTATCTTATTTTTTTAAAGGTTTTTTTCTGTTTTGTTTTCAAAAATCACCTGTCCTACAGCAGCAGGACAAGACAAAATGGTCCTGTTCTAACATTTGAAAGCTGTTGTTCTCAGACAGTGTGGTACTGTTCGGCAGAAGGGCCCTATTCACATGTAAAAACATCCTTTTCAATCTGCCCTTCTGTCATGTTTGCAGAGTATCCCTCAACCATCATGTGCTGGAGACTTTCATCTCCAAAGCCGCCATATTGGAAGGCAGGACCTAATAGAGCTGTTTAGGTCATGAGGGCTCCACTCTTATGAGTGGATTAAATTTGGGAAATTGTTTGAATTTGTGAGTTCTATCGCCAATTTCTGTCCCTCTTGATCTCTTTTTGGTCTTCTACCACTGGCTATTACTGCAGCAATGGTGTCCTTGTCAGTCCCTTGATCCTGGACTTTGCAGCCTCCAGAACAGTAGCCTGGTCAAATTCTGTTGATTATAGTTAACAGAATCTGTGGGATTCTGTTGTACTAGCACAGTATTGAATAAGGTAGAGTCCCATCATTCATGAATTACAGATTGATATTCTAAAGAGTACCTGTGTTTGCATCTTTCTGTCATCTTCCTGCACAGCATACATTCCAACGCATTCAGAATGAAAATATAAGTGCATGGCTAAACCACGTCTACCTATTCATTTGCTGCTCAGAAAAGAAAAGCAATAGCACCTTAGAATGAATATATAACATGACTTTAGGAAGTGCTATTTGGATCTAGAGTCAAATACATGGAAAGGAATACTCAGAAACATCTTTTGTTAGCTACTAATTAAGTGAAAAACAATGTATTTTATTTTTAAAAGGATATACCTAAAATACATATTTTTAAAGAAAAAGTCTAAAAGATACTGGTAACAAGATTAATTAATACACTGAAAATATCTGTGCAAGTTTATTCTATATCTATGTGACATGCAAATGACATAAAATTTTATTAAGCAATTATCATCCTCCATTTATTTCTTGTGAATTTGTGTGGCATCTTTCTTTAGTGTAAACAAACAAACATTTCCATTTGACACTTAAAAAGCCAGTAATCCCTCTAAGTGTAATTGGGATCATGCTACTTGGCATAATATGCTTTAAAATAGTATAAAGCTACATTCAAAGCCTAAAGATTTATGAAATATGGTTTTTCAAATATACTTAAAGGAGCTAACATAAAACAGCCTCCTTAGTTCCCACTTTTTTGTTCCAAATGCAGAGGAGAGCTGGTTTAGAGCTACTTACAGGGTAACATGAACCTCTAAGAAGACTCAAATGTCCTTTTGATTCATGATACAAGCCCAGCTGAATCAGAAGTAAGATCATTGAAAGTCCTCTTGTGTCCTAACTTACAAATGTGTGTTGAAACCAAACTACTTCTATAGGATCTCAGTGTGATCCAGGAGTTTCTGAGGCTCTTGAGTCAAGATTCAAAAATTAGAATGTTTGAATTCCCCCAGGCCAGGAAAACCACCAGAACATGACAAGTTATTAATGGACTCTTTCCCTTTCTTTCTCTGATGACAAGAATCCAAGACATTCTAAAATTCTGGGAGTAATTCAACCCTTCCTGGAACTTCTCAGGAGACTCCAGCATTGTCTTATAGTCCTGGGGACAATCTACATATCTAAATTTCTATAACTGACTAGACAACACAGAGGGACACAGACAGAGACAGAGACAAAGATAGAGACAGAGAGAGACTGTTTACAGCCTGGACCATGTGCTTATAAGCTCAGACTTGTCTTTGAACAAATAGTCAGATACACCTAATTCCTGGAGGTTTAGGGGTATAAATATTGACCTTCATTTATTAACTAGCAGTTACCACCAGAAGCACCTGCATTTTGCTGAGTTTATCCTCACTTTGAGGACATGGATGTCCTCCATTTCCAAGGGATTCTTTTATTCTCATATACCTCCTTATATCAATTTCTTCCCCATCACACTTGAAAATATATGACCATAATAAGAATGCCATCTAGACTGGTTAGGGCATTTGTTCATTAAAAAGCCAACTCTCAGCTAAATGAAGAGCCAAAGATCATTAGAGGTGACAGAGCATGGAATTTTTGAAATGAGTGCCTCCCATAAGGCCTCAAATATCACCTTGGCCGTTTATGACTCTCTTGGTGTGTATTTTATACACCATTTATTTAAAACAGCTTTGAGAGAAGGTCATTCAGGTATTTGGATGTGGGTTAACATCTAAAATGAACCATGGTTTATTATTCTTCTTATTGTCCACGTACTAAGGATAGTATAGTAGATGGTTGAAGTCTATGGCCTCATTTGAAAAAGAGCAAAAGCAGCACTTTTCTTCTATTCTTATTAGCATGAATATCATGATATTTAAGGCTCTAACCCTCCAGGAGTGAGTGGTGATTTTGTGCATATGGTACCTCTGCACCTCATCCTTCTAACTCTTGAGCATAATATTCCAATTCAGGCAGAAAGGAGCTACAGCAAAAGGACATTAGTGTCTGCAGCATGTTCTATTCAAATGAACTGGATCTATAAGACAATCTTATCAGGCTTGTTTTAGTGTAAGTGGCAGCTTTATGATGAAGCACAAGAGGAGGCAGTGAAGGATACCGCAATGCTTCATAAACCCGCAGGAGTTTTACAAGCCAAGATAGATGTTGAGATAATGAGGAGAGATGCACTTGTCAGTCGCTCTGGTGTCAAACCTGGAGTTTTCCATGATTTTCAAAAAGAACAGTTTTTAATACAGTCTCAACACAATCATAGTATTCAAGGGCAATTGACACGTGATCAAAATCTGTGTAAAGTAATATCAGAAAGAAGCATCTACTTCTTTAACTCAGAGGATTGCCTCTGGGTTAAATTAGAGTTACTTTAAACGCACATAGTCTTGAATCTTCTCTTTTGGAACTCATCTCAAATTTTCTCTCATTATTCTAATTGAAGGACCATATATAGAAAAACTCAAAAAAATTCATATGAGATTCCAAGTAGGGCTTTTATGCAACTTCCCCACAAGTGAGGCCTAAGAAATTTTAGTAACCAAGGGGCAGAAAGATGATGCTCCATCATTAGAATACCTTTGAGAGGAACTGAGAAGAATTAAATGGTTAAGGCTCAGAATATAAAGAGGTTAATGTGGAGATGCCCCCAGAGTACTGTTTAAAACTGTTAATGTTCAATGCATTTATTAACCTAGAAAAAGGATGGGTTGTGAATTTTAAAGCATGCTAATGTGTTAAGAGAATTCAGGAATGAGAAGATTGTGAGAGCAAGCAGGGGCCCTCTGATTCCTTTCCTTTGTGCCCTCTGGCTGAAGCCCAGAATCAGGCACAATGCAGAGTAGGAAAAGACTGCACTGAAGCATCTTAAACAGGGATGAAGGACAGCATCCTGGATTCTGAAAGAGCCGTGGCAAGCACGCTAGTCCCTATACTGGGAAAAGCAAGGGCTCAACAATTGCTTGCTGATAAACATAATCACCGGGCATGGAGGGAAAAAAATATATTAAGAATGAAGAACCCAAAAGAATTTGGGAAGTCTAAACTGGTTTTAAAAATGAAAATTGAAGGACTGTAGTATTCCATGTCAGTGTAGAAGCTAGTGATGCAGGCATTTTTTAGTTTGATAAGCAAATTTAGTAGAATTTTATTTAAAAACATAAAGGGATTGCAGCATTAGGTCCCATTATTTCCCTCAAGACCAGTACCCCCAGCTGCTCCAAATGGAGCAGCAAAGTGAAATTAGCCAATTCCCTTGAAAGGCTGTAGTGGTTCAGCTTCAGGGGGCTTGTTAATTCTCCTTCTCCAGGGCTTCCCAGTGAGGCCTGAGAGCGGTGCAGGGAGGCAGAGTGAAAAGAAGAATTAACAAGCTTTCTAAAGTATTGCCACCCTTACTCCTTCCAAGGGAATTGGTTAATTTCGCTTTGTAACTCCATTCAGATCAGCTCAAGTTTGAAAAAAGCTCCAATTAAATAGTGGGTGAAGGGAGGCAAAGACAATTGGGTAAGAAGGGAGGGAATGGATAGAATTTAAATCAGTGACCTCAATCCAAAGCCTTCCTCCCAAATACTCAGGCATAAGTATTTACCCTCCAAAATAGGTCTAGCTAGCACATGAAAAGTTTTCATTTTTATTATTTTGAACCTTTCTTAGAATCTTGGTATAACTTCTAATATTTAGATACTTTCCCCTTCACCTGATTGATGGGATTCATAGCTGTTTATTTAGGACTGATCGATACAGCACCCATTCACAGTCTTTACATTTGGATGGTATGGATATACCGGTGATCTCCAATGTGAAATAATATGATGTGTCTTAAAATTAAAAACAAGAAATAAGCACTTAGAGAGAACTTCCCGTAAACATTGCCTTGAATCATAAAAAGGGCAGAACAATAAGAGAATGAAAGAAACTAATAGAAAACATAAAACAAGGGCCTGGGAATTTAGCTCAGCGGCATAAACGCCTGCCTTGCAAGCAGGCAGTCATGAGTTCGATCCCTGGTACCAATAAAAATGAAAAAAAAAAAAAAAACAAGAAAACATAAAACATAAAACATAAAAAGAGCCAGGTGCATGCCTGTAAGCCCAGCACATGAGAGACTGAGACAGGAGGATAGCCGTGAGTTCAAAGCCAGCCTGGAATACGTAAGAATATGTATTATGGACTAGCAAGACTCAAAATCCTATTTCAATAGATAAGTAGATAGATAGATGTTATATGGAAGCAGCTAGAAGGAAAGAGATTATGACAATAATAACTGCATGAAAGTTCATTAAGATATAAAGTACCATATTTTTAAAGGCATTCTGAAGATATAAGTCAATACATATGTTCAATTTATGTCACTATTCTCAATGATTTATAAAAATCAAAGAAATACATATTGTGCAAGTAAGTGTTCAGTGAAGCACTAGTATCTTAAGAATTACTGAACATTACCTAAAGCATTGGTCAGACAACCCTGAACGCATCCCATCTTTCCTGGACATTGCCTGAAGACACATCTGTCCTCGGTCCATTTTTACAGAATTTGCCATACCCTTTCTTATAAAATAATTCATTTCCACAATTGCGGCTGAAATCCACTAATACTATCAAAACATAAGCATATAGAGAGGAGTCTTGATTGGTGCCATGATAAAATTTTAAAAGTAGCTCTGGTGCCAGATTTAAAACAAAAGCCAAGTTCATCGTTGCCCAAGCAGACATGTGGCCTTGGAAAGTTACTGAGCCCGTCGAAGTATGTCAACACTCTTTCAGAAAATGAGGATAATAAGATGCACTGGGCTGGAGTTTTGGAATAGAGGATATGTGTGAAAAGGAGTTGAAGCAATACGTGTCCAGAGTCCCACAAATGGTAGCTATTACCATCATTATTAGAAAGCTGAATACAGATACACCAAGGCTGAAACTAGAGGTCATCTCAACAATGGATCCCCAAAGAGTTTTGCATCAATATAACCTGTATGGAGTTTTATAAAGCTAGAGATTTGAAGGTCCTAGATAAGAGTCTCTGCCAATGCTATCCAGAAACTTATTTCCATCCTCCAGATAATTTTGATTAACATAGATGGGTTAAGTTACAGTGCCAGCACAAAGCCTGGAATGCTAGGTGTCCTAAGTTCCTGTGTTTGCTTCACCACTATGTACATTCATTCTTCTGCAACTAGTGTTAAATGCATGGTCCCCTTAGAAACCTGATGATGATACTGATGATGATGATGATGATGATGACAATGACAAAGACCTTGAATCGTTTTAGGTTCTGATCCCAGACATTTAGTAGATCCCACTATTGCTTCCAAACTCTGTGTTTTTCCTGGTACCCAATACACAAACATGTATTTCATCTGCCTTCCATAGACTCTTCCTACTTCTTGGTCACGGTTTTATTTATGGAGTTGAATCAAGAACCCAGATATACTAACCTCAGTGAAAGCACATAAAAAGAATATTTCATTTACATGTGAACTAAACAAGGGAGAGCAACAGAAACCAGACCACCTTCCTCTGTGAAATAACTGAGAATCTGGACAGAATTTGTCAAGGATGTAATGTCTAATCTTAAGACACTGGACACTGAGCAACAGAGAAAAACAATCCCTAGAAGATGACAAACAAAACACTGGCGGCAATGCCCCAGCTTGTTCCCTAAGGAGACTCTCAGGCCTGAGTGTAGGGACAGGAAAACCTGAAAGACCTTGAGGGTTGTTCAATCAAATTTAAAGAATTCAAGCAATGAAAGATCCCTAGAAAATCCCCAAATACTTGGAAACTAAATATAACCCTCTTCAAAATAACCGATAGGTTAAAGAAGAAATCCAAAGGAAAGTTAGGAAGTGTTTGAAAAATGTAAAAAAAAATACTCAAACGTGGTGACTAACCCACCAGGGCGCCATGCTGTTCTCCTGGCCCCCGGCTCATGCTTCTTTCTGATTCCTCACCTGCAAGGCAGTTTCTAGTCCTCAGGGTTCCTAGAGCCCTCTGAAAGCTTTCAGAGCCCTTCTCATTGCATCTGAGACAAGAGGGAAGCATCCCCTCTCCACCAAACACCCACATAGATGGTTCCACATCTCTTTTTGCAACATGGATGCAGGTAGCATCTATTATATTAGGACCTCAGCTGAAAATGAATCTAACTGGGCATAGCGGTGCACTCTTGTTATTCCAGCAGGAATCCTGGAAGGCTGGAGGCAAGAGGATCGCAAGCTTGAGCCCAGACTAGGCAACTTAGTGATTCAGTGAAAAGTAAAAAGAGCTGGGGATATAGCCAGCGAGAAGGCCCTAGGCTCAATCTTCAATATAGAAAAAGAAAAGAAACTGAGTCTAACATAGCTCCATATTTGTACACATAATTCTGAATATACTGTAACAATACTGCCATGACAGAGGGCACATGGCAGCCTTCTCTGTGATCAGAAATCTCATCCTCAGTGGTAAAAATAAAGAGCATATGACAGTGGCCAAAGAAGTTTATACCTACTTTATTTGTTCCACATGGGAAGAGGCCAGATGATCTTTATTACAAAATCATGTGGTATTATTGGCTCATAAATGTGTGTCATGATCCTGAGTAATAAATCCCAAAGTCCAATAACTGAAATCACTAAATCACGCAGAAGACTAAAATGAGCCTGTGGTATAAAAATGATTTTCTTAAATAGTAAAATCAGTTAATTTCATATCTGTTATCTAATTGGTTTGTAGGTAACATTCAGATGAGACTAAAATGGCCAAAACAAGAATAAAAGAGCAAAGAGAAATGGTAGAATCTCAAGGGATGAGGATAATTAAAATTTTCAAAAACTTTTACAAAATGCAGATTATCATTAAACTACAAAAGATAAAAACAGAAAGTGGTTTTATTGCATGTCACTTTTTCTAAGAAGTTAATTTTGTAGGGCCTATTTTTAGTATGAAAACTATGAACTTCACATACAATAGCTGGGCCACAGTCAGTCTTGAGGCCTGGAAGCCCAGGATCATACCCTTATCACACACACTGCTACCTGCAACATGGCTCACACCCTGATGGATCCCAATTTTGTTCCACTATGTGCGAAGTGCATTAGCAACAACTCTGCTCTACCAAAAGGATAGTTACCTTATCTTTTCTAAATGCCACCAGATAGGTTTTTTTTTTTTCAGATGATTTAACTCTACTTGAACTTACAATGTAATCACATGAGTCCAAAATAGATCACTGAATCAGAAAGGTACTTTCTACTACTTAAAATTGTTGTGCATATGAGTAAGCACAGGACATCTCAACCCTCCAGTCACGTACACTGATTCTCTGATATCTGCTTTTCCAACTATACAGACTCTCAGTCCTTGCTTGATACTTATGTGCAAGTCAAGTCAGCGTCAATGACTTCCTTTAATGTACACATGGGAAAAATTCAAAAACATCCTTGAGAAAATCTATTGTGTCATTCACCTACTTCCTCAGTTCACCCTACACCAAATTTCAGCTTCTTGGAACTCCATTCTCCTTTAAAATCTGTTAGTATCAGCTTCTATTTAATTTCTGCTCTATGGAAGAAAGTTAGAAAACGTTGACCTTAGATCCAGGTCCATTATTCTCAACTTTCTGTGACTTTTAATAGGGTTTCAAACCATATGCTATACATAGTCGAGGAGCCAATTGCTCAAGCATTTCAGAGTATAGTTACACAAGTTTAAATGACGACCTTAGGAAATTCTGAAAGTGAACACTGTTTTCCCACCTGTCTGTGCATTAACCATTCCTGAACATCAGTTTCCTCCTCTTCTCGTCTGCCCTTCCCTGCCAGCAACACATCTTTGTTCTCCAGGTCTCTGAAGCTACCACAACAGGTAATATAAAGCTGACCTAATAAATTAATTTACAAAAATATGTTATACATCTCATAGATTAACCCTGGAAATATTAACATTTGTAAGTCATAATGAGAGGGAAAACTTTAAAGATGGGGCAGTACAAAAATCATTCAAATATAGAATTTAAAAGAGCATGAGTCCTTCATGGGTCTCGCTGCATTTAATTTATTTACTGGATTGTTAAAACTTTTTGTCTTAATTAGTTTATTAGCAGTGCTGAGGGTCAAACCCAGGGCCTCACACACCCTGAGAAGTGACTGTACTGCCAAACAACTCTTCTAGCAACTCAACAAATATTTTTGGTGATCCAGTTTGGACTCTTGTTACTAATGTTCTTCAACTTTATCCCAGTGTGTATGAGATGGAACGCTGGCTGGCTTTGTTCTCACAGGCAAACTCCTTTTGAGAAGTCATAGTTTATTATATGGTAGTACAATATTTCCCATAGAGCATTCAAATGTTTATGGACTTTAATCATTCCCATCAGCTTCCCATTTTACACTTAAGGAAAACAGTACACTGGAATGTGAGGGACTTTTTCAATGTTATACATCTGGTCAGGGGAAAACACCAAATAAATCACTTGTCCTTTAGGCATCAGTGTACAAAACATTATTTCCTTAATGTTAACCTTTAAATCATACCACATGGTGTTCACCTACCTAGTCCCCCTAAACAAAGAATGTCCTTACTTTTAAAAATACATCTGATTCAAACTTGAAATGTTTAGCACTAGTTTTTCTGGAAAATTATTAATTTATACTTTTATTGTGTGTTCTCCCATAGGTATCGAGCTAGTTCCTGGCCCCTGGTCTTGCTGTATGTTATATTTTCATAATAAAAGTGCAGTGTGCTAAGTCAGGTCAGTGGCGGGAACAGTCTCAGAGTGCTCAGAGTACATTTCGAAAATAAGTCCCTGTCTAAAAGAAACATAATAAACCTAGAGAGCCCTAAGAAGAGGTAACCATGAAAACACAGGTGTGTGAAAAAAACTGGAGAACTGGGGAATTTGGGACCTTGAATAAATAAGATTTCAGAGAGCCCATAAATCCCATTTTCAAATCCTTAAAGGTAGTGAATATGGTAAATGAGCAAATTACATGTGTGTACCTTCAGAGACAAGAATAAGACCAGAACTGGAACAAAAGGAAATCAATTATCATAGTTCAAGTATAATTTTGCTCTCTGATCAGTCATAGGCATTCATCCTTCCCCATTGTCTGGCATTGAGGCCAAGCCTGTCTCTGTCTCCTTTATCACAATGTGTATTTCAGTCATTTGAAAGCCCCATCGAGTGCTGGAATATAAAAACTTAAACTTTATCCTGTCCAACCCCACGTCCCCTCATTTCTGAGCTGGAAGTATGAGCTACATGAGTGGTTGCCTACTCTCTCTTCCTGGTTCTGCCTGTTAGGGTTATTCACACGCTTTTGGTAAGATCAGACCCAAGTGGAGAGAGGATTCGGCAGAAGTGGCTCTGTTACATGGGGTCGGAGTTAGCAGAGTTACTGTCAGTGCTCTTGGGTAGTAGTTTCTCTTGCTGGTGTTTTGCAGAGTTTGTTGTAAAGGAGTCATCAAATGCAGGCCGTTCAGAGCAAAGCTGGATTCTTATGACCAATCTGGGCTACTGGTTTCCTGTCCCTGTAGGCAGGGGTTTGGGGCTGGATTCCTTCCCAGCTGGCCAACCATCCATTCCCTGCAGTGAGAGTCAAGTCTGGATAGAAGTAAGGATGGGTATTCCTCTACAATGGGAGCAAACACAGCTCATTTCAAGGTCCTCTTCCCTCCACCATCAGGAAGCATAGCTCCAGAAATGGCTTGGCATCAGATAATATAAGAACATTTCATATACAGCATCATCAAACATCAAGAGTTTAACCAACACATGCTAGGCATTATTTTTATTTCTTGATTAAATGTATTTTAACTGATAAATGAAATAATAAAAACTATAGAGTACCATTGGACACTCCAACATACATATACATTGTATAGTCCTGAGTCAAACATATTTACCTCCTCAAATACTAATCATTTAGGTTAAGGATGTTTTTAAATCTTTTGTTCTAGACTTTGAAACGCAGTGTGTTCCTGGCATCTGTAACCTCTGAGGTGCAATGGCACACCAGAACTTCTCGCTCCAATGTCACTGGAACTGAGTCTCCCTGATCAGCATTTCCCCATTCTTCTCTCTCCCTCTAACTTCTCTGGCTTCTGGTAATCACCATTCTATTCTTAACTTCTGTGAGATCAACTACTATAGATTTCACACACAAATGAGAACACGCAGTATTTGTCCTGCCGTGTCTGTCTTCTCTCATTTAACACGATGATTTCTAGCTCCTTTTATACTGTCACAAATAACAGGATTTTATTCCTTTTTGTGGCTGATAATATTCTACATATACCTCACTCCCTTTACCTGTGCCTCAGTTTATGGGCACTTGATAGGTCTGTGAAGGGGAAGAAGAAGAGGAGGACTGGTGGCGGTGGCTGAAAAGATAAGAAGTATAAAAATATAAGTAACCTTTATTTTGGGAATGCAGGACGAGACACCCCCAACCTCCCCCCCCCCCGGGTGGCATCTCCACCCCGGGGCCAGCGATCTCTCCCTGGAACACGTGGAGTGAGGCACATAAGTAGTCTCAGCCTGGGGTGGAACCTAGGGGGGTATTAGAGATGCACAGGTAGCCCATTGGTCTTAGTTTGGCGCCAGAGGTAGGTTTCTAAGGGTGGGGGTATAGGGTTACAGGTAAATCTCTAGGGGCGGGGGAGGCAGGAGCTCCCTAATTCTGGCTGAGGCTTTTCTGGCTATAGTGTCCAGTCTGGGCCAGCAACCCTTTCATATCCCGTCTTATGATTATTAGGAAAAGGGGTGAAGATTTTAGGCTATTTCTATTTCTTGCCATTGTGGACAAAGCTACATTTAATATGAGAACACAGCTATTTCTTGAACACATTGGTAGAATTTCTTTTGGATGTGTAGCCAGTAGTGAGGTTGCCAGATCATATTGTGTTTCACAGTGGCTGTAGAGATTTACATTTCCTCCAACAGCATGCAAGGGCTCCCATTTGTCCACATCCTTAGAGTACTGCTTTCCGTTAGTCTTTAGTGAGTCATTTTCAGTTGGGGTAAGGTAATCTTTCTTCATGGTTTTGACTTACAGTTCCCTGACTCAGTGATATTGAGCATTTCTTCATGTTGGCTGGGTTTTAAGCTCTTTTTCCTTGCTATTGAGGGCTTTTTAGTACCTTCCATATTCTGGTTTATTTGTTTTGTCTCTTTGTCTTGATTTATTTTTAGACAGGGTCTCACTTTGTAGTTCAAGCTGCCCCTGAGCTCTCTGTGTAGTCCATGCTGGCCTCAAACTCATGATGACCCTCTTGCCTCAGCCACCCAGGTGCCGGGATTATGGGCATGCAAACTCATATTCTGGTTTTTAATTCCTTGTCCGATGTATAGTTTGCAAATGTTTTCTCCAATTCTCTAGACTGTCTCTTCACTCTAACAAGTATTTTCTTTGCTTTGCAAGAGATTTATAGTTGAATATAATCCTATTTGTCTAATTTTGTTTGAATGATTGATTCCTGTGGTTTTGATATTTGTCTTAAAAATTCCTGGCTCTTTCTACTATCTTGAAGAATTTCCCCTATGTTTTCTTCTAGTGGGCTTATAGATCTAGGTCTTCATTTAAGACTTTAAACCAGTTTTGAGTTCATTTTTGCACTAGTCGGATAAGGCCCAATTTAATTCTTCTATATTTACATACCAAATTTTTTCAGCATCATTTATTGAAGTCTGTCTTTTAACTGTTTTCGCACCCTTGTGGAAAATCAGTTGGCTGCTGATGTATGAGTTTACTCCTAGAATCTCTATTTGTCATGTTGGTTTATACATCTCTAATTATGACAGTACTATGCTGCTTCATAACATATTTTGAAAGAGTTCAAAGCCTCCTGCTATGTTCTTTCTTTTTCCTCTTCTAGTGGAAATTGAAACTAGAGTCTGGCAAATGCTAACCAACTACTCTACTACTGCTTTAGTCTTTATTCTAAAGATTGTTTGGCTATTCTGGGGGTTTTCTATCTGTATACAAATTTTTCAGAACATTTTTTCTTGTTTTCTGAAGAATGCATAAATATTTTGATAAATGTATTTAATCTGTAGATCACTTTGTTATTTTAATGTTAATTCTCACAGTGTGTGAATGTGAAGTGCATTTCTATTGTTTTTGTTGGCTTTCATTAATAGGTTATGATTTTTATTATAGAGCTCTTTCACCTCTTCAGTAAAACTTATTCCTAGTTATTCATGTAGCTATTGTAAGTGGGGTTGCTTTCTTGTTTTCTATTTTATTCAGATACTCTGCTACTGATGTACAGCAATGCTATTAAGTCTTATATGGTGATTTTGTATCCTAGGACCCTAACTTTTTAGTTTCAATTTTGGTTTTGGTGCTGTCTGTGGTTACCTAGCATGAGTTGCTACTGTTTGAATCTAATGTGTATCCAAATTTGTATTTGTCAAAGACTTGCTTTTCAGATGATGCTGGGAGGTGGTCGGACCCTGAAGAAGCAGAGCTTAGCAGGAGGTTTTCAGAGCACAGGCTGTATGCCTTGCAGGAGAATAAGTGGACCTGTACCTTTTTTCCTCTCACTGTGACTTCCTGGCAAGTGAGCAGGCTCACACCAACACACACTCTTGCTATGATTTGCTGCCTTGCTGTGGGCCTACAAAAATAGGGCCAACCAGTTATGGACAGAAACTTCCAAAACCATGAGCCAAAACAAGTAATTTTTTTTCTTTACAAATTGATTATCTCAGATTTTTTATAATAATAGAAAACTAAGGATTTTAGCCTGATCCTCCCTTGATCTCATCTGACTTATACTGGGGAGGAAAACACTTCTCCTCCACCCCAGTGCCACAAAGAAAATACTCCTCAAATGTATGTCTTTCCTGAAGTCATTCAACCAGGGCCATTCAATGCACATGCCTGAGGTGATGGACAACTACAGAGAGCAGACGCAGCACAGGATTGCCTCCTTTGCAAGTCTTTGCATTGGATTTAAAATAGTTTGCTCCTCAAACTCTGGGCTTCTTGAGACAAGAGCAAAACATTTGACTGAACATCCTGCAGTGTAAATAAGATGTTTCTATTATTTGAAGCAGTTTAGCAAATATAGCTGTAGTCTTGCAAACTGTGAGTTTAAACAGAGGCTAAATTTTGTTTCTAGATTATTAGGATGCAGGGAAAGCTCTTTCATAGATTGAGAAAGCCGCGGTCTGTAAGTTCCTTTAGCTCTTAAGACTTCGTGATCCACAGGCTGCTTCTCAATGAGACGACCTGAGAGGTTCCCCTAGTGTTCAAGGACAAAGAGAGGGAAGAATATCAACAAAAAACAAGAATATGATGCAATTTAATAAACAGCTCCACATATCCTACTTGGCTATTCTTTGTTTGATCTCTTCTCATTCTGTTTGAATTGGCATATCATGATAGCACCAAGCTTGTTATTTCAACTCTAACATAAAAACCCTGCAGGGATAAAAGGAGAGTTCCAGGTTCAGTTTTAGCAAGTGTTCAAATAATCAAAAGACACTTAAAAAATAAGATAGTAACAGCACTGGAACAGCTACATGTTATTCAAATACACATCACTCTATTTGAAGTAATTACTAATAATCACAATAATATCAATTAACATAATTCCATTTTCTCGTTTCCTTTAGGCTCTTTCATTTTAATTGCATTTCTCTATTTTCCTTCTCAGACCAGATGTCATCAAACATAGTTAGAGTCCTTGCTGCATCTTAAACTTGCTTTGATTTAAATTTCTTTTCAGCAAACAAATACTGAAATGTGGCTTTTCCCCCCAGTCTTCCTGCTCCTGAGTTTATCAAGACAGATCATATTCTTTGTCTGTCTGAGAAAATCTGGATGTAGGAACCATCATTTCTCTGAGTGGCCCTGGCCCTACTGCATGCACACATAGTAAGCAATGTAGATTTGCTGATATTTGCACAAGGAAGATGGAGGAGAAGGTAGCCTTTTGTGTTCTACATCAGACAATTTAAAACAGATAAGCTTGTCTGCAACCCTCCTGCTCCTCTAAACCTCCGAGGAAGATTTCTGGGCTGTTTGCTTCCTTCTTGTTTGTTTGCTTCCTTTTTATTAACACAGGAGATGTTTATAGTACACAATAACTGCATTCAATCTGGGGAGCTGGTGCTTATCCACACCACTTCTTAGTCAGCGACTTCCCCTTCCCTCTCTGTCCTCCATTTTTCCCCCAAATCTAAGTCCTCTCCCCATTTCCACGAAGGTTCGTTTAAAATTCTTTTGGCTCTTCCCTTCCTAACTGCAATACCTTAACTCTGGGTCCTCTGTCCCCTTTCCTAGATTTTCTCAGAGGTTTCTCTTTTTTGTTTTAGTGTGTGGGAGTACATCAGCTCTACCCCAGCACTGGCTGCATACTTTTGCATTTCCCAGCGCTTGCCCAGGTTGTTCAGCAATCAGAAATGGCCCTGGAGCAGCTCCTGGCTTCCTGAGAACACAGCATGAGCACTGACTTGATCATTAGAACGTTCTCCTGGCCTGCCCTACCCATGTTCAGCGTGGATCTGATAGCCCCCTTTGCTTCGATACAGAATTTCATGAAACAGTGTAAATCAAATTTTCTTTATGATTTTTTTTCTCATGCTCATTGAAGTTCAATAATTTAGGGTATTAATCTCCTCAGTAGCCACAGTAGTCACATTCAATCAGATGGTAGAAACAGGAGAGAACAGTTGCGTGAAGTGAGGCAGAGACTGTGCCTCCACAGTCCTGTGAAAACAGACTGGTGCCTCCACAGTCCTGTGAAAGCTCCTGAGGTGCCGAGCCCTGAAGACACTGCTAGAAGAGTGCTCTTCCTTTCCAGGGTCTGCGTTTCTCATGGCTCTGGGGCCTGCCTACCGCGACTGTATTTCCACCCAGGTATTTGCAAACTGATTAGGTGGAAATAGTGACCATGGCAATCCAGCTGATTACACCTAGACTCAGAATTCCTCTAAGGATCCAAGCCTCCCGTCATCCTCCATCCTTAAATACCATAGCCCCAAGGAATACACCCATAAATGAAGACATTTCAAGCATTTGAACACCTTTTTAAGCATTAGCCCCCAAATACAAAGTTCTGGCTCATTCCACCCTTCCTCCCCACTCCATGAGTGAGGAAGTAGGAAACGGGCAGCGAGTTTGTGCATCTGTGGTGCTCGTGGTTACTTTCTTGTGGAGTAGAGCAGTAAGGCACGCATCAAGTATCATCAGAGAGAGTGTTCGGCAATCATCAGCCCCAGATAATTATAGGCCACAGTCTCTTTTAACATGAGCTCCCCACTTTCTACATGGCAGAGACTGCCTCATGCCACCTGTTCTGTCAGCACTGCAGTGAGAGAATGTGGGGGCCGGGCCTGCCGCTGCCAGAGGTTAACGATTACCCTGTGGATTTTCTGTACAGTTTACACATCCTAATGTTTTGTATTTTCACCTGGAAACTTTTGCAGGGAAGGAAAGAAGCGCAGAGTGGGCTGAATTTATCCACTGACTTCCTCATTTGTTCTGTGTGTTTGTGCAACCAACCAACAACATTGCCATGGCGTATTTTAAATACACTTGGAAAAGGAAGAACCAAAGGCAAAGAAATGATTCCAATCAAAATCACCTCTTCAAAAGAGGCATGCTGAACCATGGAAGGAATATCCTCAAAGGATATCACAATGACATCCATAAAGTTATCCACACTGCAAGGCACAGACATTACTCCTCTGTTGACTTAAGTTGGGTCTTTTGCAGAATGCACACATCCAAAAGGCACATCAAGAACCTCTACGTATTGCTTAAAGATTACCATTACTAGGAAAAAGTAGATCTTCCCATGGTGGAGAGACCGTAATTTTGGCCAGGCAAAGCTGCTCTTTATGTTGGCAAAATGAAAGCCTTGTGAAGATTAACAGGTCTGTGTGTCTGTGTCATCACCCATTCCGCAAGGTCACCACCATGCTGATTTCTGCACTGTGGTGAGTCAAAGAGTTTAAGCAACAGCCTCATCTGGCAGAGGTGAATCACCACGTGATCTTCCCCAGGCCACCTCCATTTGTCCAGTCTCGCACAATCCTCCAGTTCACATGTCAGTATCCATGTGTTTCAGAGATGCCTCAGAACTACAACTGAACTCAGGGTAAGTATGAAAATAATTGAAGGCTCAGAATTTTCTCTTGCCCTCCAAATTAGGAAATTTGCATTAATACATGAGAAACCCTAAAATGGCATTTGGAGTCTCTTGGAATATTCCCTCCTGAGACAAATGTAGCACAAGCAAAAATTTGTTCCCCCAAAATGCATTGGTCAAGACTTGGGCCCACTCCTAGGAAAACACACTTACCTGATTTAGGTCCCTAACAAAGCTTTGCTAATCCCCAACTCCTACAAATGACGCCTTTTTCATGACACTGTGGGCTCATAGCTGTGTGGCTTTTGGATTAGGATTCTTTTTTCAAGCCTTTGTCTAACAGCAATGCATTTGATCAGAGAGTAATATCCTGACTTCATCTTTTATCATTTCCCAGTCAGACTTGTGCTGCGGGTAGAATTGTGCAGTTATTTTGTTTAACATTAAAAATGATTTCATTTTCCTGCCAGAAGCATCTGATCTTGCTGATCAGATTGCTGCTTAGAAGCCTGGAGAATCATGGCTTTCCCCTAACTTTCAATAGTGAGCGATGGCAGATAATCCTAATTAACAGAGAAACATGGATGGGGAAACAGACTCTAAATTGGAGAAGAACAACAGTTGTACCGTCATCACTGTTGTTACAACCCTAAAGAGACATTGCTGAGTCAGCAGGAATTGCTTTTGGGAGCAGTCCCCATCCCTGACTAAAACAGGCACAGCTGAACTCACTCAGGTCTTCTGCTTCTCTCTTCAGTTCATTTGAGGACTTTGATTTAATCTACCACTGCAAAACCAATAGTTCAGGAGAAAACACTGCAAGTTCTGAAAGGAAAATCATTTTAATACCGCATTCAATATATTTGGATTCGGAGGGTCTGAATTCTCTAGGCATTATTTCTTTTCCTGGCTTCAAGTCACCAGCTAGAGCTGGATGTGGTGGCACATGCCTGTAGTCCCAGCACTCAGGAGGCTGAGGCAGGAGAATTGATTTATCAGTTTGTTCAAGGTTAGCCTGAGCTGCATAGTGAGTTCAAGGTAAGGCTGAACTACATAGCAAACAAACAAAAGTCTTCTATTTGAGGACTTAGAGTTGATATAGAAAATGTCAGCGCCTGCAGGATTGTGACTTGCTGTAGATGATACCCAGCCAGCCTGGGTTCCTAATACTGTCACAGAGCAGTGGAGCACTTATTAATTATGACTCTTAGTAGTAGCAATGAACACTATCCAGATGTGACCATTAATCTTGACTGTTGAATTCACTGGCTTGAGAGACACCTAAGAGATTAGTAAAGTATGCTTTTGGTTGGTCTGGGTGGGTCGTGTGATATGAGCTCAGGGACTACAATGTATTTTGTTGCTGGCTCATTCTTGGGATCTTTGCCTTTTCTCTGCTTCTTGGATGCCCAGCGTTCCTCCACCACACCTTCCAGCCATGTTTCCACCTGGGGTCCAGTTAGCCATGGACTGAAAGTTCTGAAACCATAAGCCAAATGAAGCTCTTTTCTTTGAAATTGTGAGTTTTGTATTACTTTGTCCCAGCCACAGGAAAGCTGAACAATACACCAGGGGAACATAATATGAATGCTAAATCTGAATATATGGTGCAGAAGAAATCCAAGGTGCTCAACAAATCAGAATATATATATATATATATATATATATATATATATATGGATCTCATAATAGATATTAGATGTTCTATGTACAAGCATCACAAACAAGGAAGTAATTCTGTCCACAGAAGTAGACAGAAAAAGCATAGCTTTAACATCAAATAAACCTAACACCATGTAAATATATAAAGAGATTCCACTGTTTTCTGGGTACTTCACAATGTTCACAATATGATTTTTAAGTGGCTTAACTGACTCTGTAACCTACAAATGGAAGCACTAGTGGAAGATCCTGACCAAAGGAACATTAAATAGAAATCATCTCTCATTCATTACTAAGCATTTATGGAAATACTCTTTGAAGTAAAAGAATTGTTACAGTCTGAAGGACTCACCAGAAAAGTGTCTGGCACATAAATATGGTTTCTGTTTGGCTGAAAGGCAATAGGAAAATAATTTCCACTGAGTGCCATTGAATGTGAGACATTTTGTATATACCTCATTTATTTCTCACTACTGTACAGATATTATTAACACTAACTTACAGAGAAACAAGAAGCAACTAAGACAATGATAACTGCATCCATGATGATTGCTTTTATAACTATTATAGTTAATACTTAGGGGAACAATGTGTCAGTTTCTATACTAAGGATTTTTAATATATTATTTCATATAAAACTTCCCAGAAAAGGCACATATTCTTATCTTCACTGTAAAGATTAAGAAATTGGGATATGCAGAATGGGAATATCTTACCCAACATCACACACTAAAATCATGTAGCCAAGATTAAAACCCCAGTTGCTTCTACTAAGCCAAGACCACCTCATGCAGCAGATATGATAGGTCTTCCTTGGTATAAATCCTAGATTTTTGAAAGTTACCAGTTATGTGAAATAAAGTATGCCTCTCTGAATTACCCTTAAAAATTACAATAACTGAAAGCTGGCAAAAATCCAGTATGAAATATTTAGGGATTAGTCAGTGGTGTACCTATAGAGTACTACAGATGCTGGTATCTGAATTAGTAGGAAATACAAGTTTTGTGCTTACAATACCCCTGAACAACCAACAAAAAAGTGTCATAGTGATATAGACATTATATTTAGTACTTCTTCATAATTTACCTTGTATTTGTATAAAACCACAATTATTGTATTTATTTATTTATTGTGTGTGTGTGTGTGTGTGTGTGTGTGTGTATGCGCATGCTGAGGACTGAACTCACGACCTCGCATTTACCAAGCAGGCGCTTATGCCACTGAGCTAAACCCGAGGCGCTCAATTATTGCACTTATTAAAAGTTGTTTCCAGGGCTGGGGATTTAGCTCAGCGGCATAAGCGCCTGCCTTGCAAGCAGGCTGTCGTGAGTTCGATCCCCAGTACTGATAAAAAGGAAAAAAAGACCAAAAAAAGTTGTTTCCAAATTGGAGAATAGAGACCTTTAAAGATTTTGTCAACTAAATTCTCATTTGCTTTTTATTTAAATCACTGCTGCCTTACTTTATAATGATTGTGGATCTGGAAAGCTAAAATATGGTTGATTTGAAATATCTTGGGAGCTACACACTGATAAAGGGTTCCATGAAGAAGTTTGGAGATATTCTAATTCTGTTTTAAAAACCTAGAGATTTTCAAAGTGATTCAGCCAAGAGCATTCTCTAGTGTGACTCTTGAAGCCTCTGGTGTCTTCTTACCGTCTGTATGAAGAGCCCAGGAACTGCTGGAACTTGCCGATAGCAGTGTGCGCCTCTCCATTTCCCGGCATCCTTGCAGTTAGGTGGCCATGTGGTTGTGACCAGGATTAGAATGTGGCACACACCTCCTTTAGACCAGGCTCCTAAAATAGTCCAAGGCACTTTCAAGACCAATTTGCCCCCATCTGTCTATCTAGAAGGAAAAGACTCAGAAATGATGAAGTCACTTAATGGAAGGAACACAGATCTCTTTGTAGCCACATGGGGCAAAACCATATAATGAAGAATCTCTGCATATGTATGTGTGCATGGAAATTAATCATTGTTGGGCGAAGCTACAGGGAAGTGTTTTAATAGGAGTGGTTTTATTTACAGTAACCTTGAACCTGAAAAACTAAGATATACTATATACTTCATGAAGTTCCCATGAACATGGAATAAGATAATGAACATATGTACATAGCAACCATATCTTCTTCTTTAAGTATGTTTAATATTGTAGCCGGTAAACTATTTTTATATCTGTTAACTAGAGAACATGGAAAATTAAATATATATTTCATGTTATATGTCCATATAAATAAATACACATGCATTTACACATATGTACCATGTGAACACATACCTCTCCCAGACCACACATTCTCTAATCTTCAGGTTGGCCATTTTCTGGTTACCTAATATAGAAAAAGAAAACAATAAGATATGAATTTCAGGACAATCTTTTGGTGCTTATGCCAGACTTCCTACCAGCATTTCTCCTCCCTGGAGCAACAAAACAGAAGATTCAGTCATGTAGAATCACAGAATGACAAAACCTATAGAGTGAACTTAATTTAGCTCTTTATATTAAAATCCTAAAACTACAGAATTCAAGCTTATGTCCCAATAGGACGCCCTGTACACATTATTATTAAGGAAGCATGAGATTTTCCCAAGATAGAAAGCTATTGTTACAGTTTTCCGGGACTTTCAGAAATCTGTCCATACTCAACTGAATTAGACAGCCAAAGAGCACTTTCTAACAAAGACTGTTTCTGCATCAGACAGTAGGAAATGAGGATCACAATTCTAGAAAATATTTGACCATTTTCTCACTAGAAATTAGAGGGGTTGGGCACGGTGACACACATTTTTAGTCCCAGCACTTGGGAGCAGGAGGGTCGCACAAGTTCAAGACCAGCCTGGTCTACACAATGGGTTCAGGTACAGTTTGAACTACATAGGAAGACCACATCTAAAAAAAGAAAAGAAAAAAGAAGTTAGAGGGGACACTGGGATGGCTGCCATGGTAAAATCAGTTGTAGCTATCAAAAGAATATTTTATTCCTTGACTTGTTCACCTTGCCTCTGAGTTCTATAAATCTAATTTCTAAGAGTTAATAAACATTGAATCTATAATTCTGGTGTCTTGCTACACAGATCCCTGAAACCGTGGTTTGTCCCATCTATTATCAAGTGGGAATTAAAAGAATTGGAGAGAAGTATGAACAGTTCAACCCCAGACCATGGTGCCAGACACAATGTAGGAAAATAGTAAGAGCCCTCCTGGTAAGGACAAGACTCTATCCCCAGAGATCTTCTAATTCTCTATCGAGAGAGGCAAGATTAGGAAATAGAGAGTAGACACGAGTACTTCCAAACTAAAGTACAGTATGAAGCTGTGGGGCCAGGGAGTGAATTCTGCCAAATGTGAACTGCAGCTGGATTTGAATTTTGACCTCTTGTAGGGGTCAAAAATTTTCCTCCATGGAATGGTAAGCACTTTTTCTCCTAGTAAATGAAATAGCTTTTATATCAAAGTTGTCAGCAGAAGTATATTTCTAGGGAAGAAATTTCCAACAAATATGCAACTTCTTTATTGCTGTTCAGCCTATTTCAACCCAGACCAGGGAAACTCAACCTAGATTCTAGCCTGATGATGGGAGTTTCAGGTTCCCAACATTTGTTGCCGTCAACTGGTTGCCACTCCCAGCAGCACAGCTCTTCATACTTCTGCTGGATTCTGCCTTCCAGACATCATGGAGGCACGTTCTGTAACATCCGCCAGCAATCGAGGAGTGTTTGGCTATTTCTCACAAATTTCCAAGATATACCTTACCTTGATGCAATCTGGAGAGCATGGGCAATGAACATATACAGACACCTGGCTAATTTAGGTAATCCTATCAGAAGAACTTCGCATTTTCACTTTTTTTAACCTTTCTCTCTGAAACGATAACCTTTCTCTCTTCCTCAGTGCACCATTCATTTTCCACTCTCCACCAGCCGTACACATGAGTGACAATGTCAAATCTAGAAATGCATCATACAGAGCATCACATCACAATGAATTCAAGGACAATAGTTTTGTTACACAATTTTTTAGCATTAAATTTCTTAAAAAATTATTCAATTTAAAAAATATGTTGCTCTACTATAAATACTAACACTGAAAAGTTACTTGAAAGTGTCAGATGCCTTTCTGGGGGTGCACAGGGTTAAGGGAGCATAACGAAATCCCTCAGAGCAGGCAACCTGCAGAGCAGAAGCTTGTTTTCTCACAACTGTCAAACTTAGAAAGCTGAGGTCAGTTCCTGTCCAGGCGTCTTTTCCCTTACCGGCAGGTGGCCACCTTCTCACTGTGGTCTTTCATGGCTTTTGTTCCAAAGGTAGCATCCCTGGTGTCCTATGCTACATCCCCTCTTCTAATAAAGACACCAGTCATATTGGATTGGCATCCCTACCAATGGCTTCATTTTAGCCCAACCCTCTCTTTAAAGCTGTACCTCACATTCAGGAACAGTCTGAAGCACCAAGGGTTAAGGCCTCCGTACATGAATTTTGAGAGTACACAATTCAGCCCACAACACTAGATCGAGTGTATAACTGATAGATTACTTTAAGAATCATCGTGTTAAGAACAGATTCTAAGTTAATCCTAGAATGAATCCAGGGGTCCTGGAGTCTAGTAGGAATCTTTGTCTAGTAGGAGACTTAAGTCACTTAAAAATACATCTGCCCGCCCATTCCAGTGGACTATTATCTTCTTTTAAAGTCTTATAATGTCTCCAATGCTTTAGTTTTATTCTTTACTGTTTTGTTCAATTTTCTTATAACTGATGATATAGGCAATTCTTTTTAAGATAGCAAGAGGCAGTATGGTAACCATTGTTGATCACCTAGTATTTTGTTTTTACATTATCTATTATGTTCATCCTTCTGATTTGACTGACTCTGTTCTGATATGTCGCATTTGGTTTTACTCTCTTCAAAAAAAGTAATAAGAACTGTGGTAGTAATAAAACACAAAATGTGTAATTGTCATTGTACAAAAGAAAAAAAAAGATAGTGCTCTAAAGGTTATAACTGCATATATGTTTAAGTGTGTAAGATAGACAACCAGATTACTGAGTTTTTTTGGATCATTGAACAAAACCGTTTGTACTCTCACTGTTTGAAAGTCCACTTTATATGCTTCACTTTTATAACTTGAACAACTATTTCTAAAATGAGAATATGTAATCTATTAACTAGTGATTTCTTACTGTTTATTTTTTAAATTTGGTATTACTTGTACCCTTTTTCTGTTTTTTTCTTTTTCTCCTTAAAAAAACAAATATGTCTGCCTTCTTAATGCAAAGATTGTGCTGTCCATAGACCTAGCAACACCTGGCCCTGTTAAGAAGCTAAGGACCCAGTGAATACCAAGGAAAAAGAATGAAAAATAACAATTCAAAGTACTAATAAAAAGTACAGATGGGACATAATAAGAGCAAGGTGAACTAGCTCATTCTTCCTGGAAATACAGAAAATACTACATAAAAAATAAAATCTCAACAGAATAAGAGGATGAACAAGAGGATTAAGGAAATTCTACACAATAATGGAAATGTCAGTGAGATACAAACTTAAACAAGAAGGAAATAAAAGAGAAAGTAAGAGTTTCCAAAACAAGGAGACAATTTGGATGAAGCGAATGCCTGAACGCATGCCTGGACGAAGACCTAAGGCAGACAATGGTGAGAAATGGTCAAAGGACCGACCCTGGTCCTCAGGACCACTCTTGGATACAGCTAGATAGAAGCTGCCGGCCAAAGTTCCTGCAATGACAGAAACGCCCTGCGTCTCACTTTGGTAGCCACACATGACTTGGAATGTGGCTCGTACCACAGAGAAACTCTACATTTTTATTGATTTTAATTGCTTTAAATGTTCTAGAATAGTGGTAACTACTGTATTTGACAGCACAAACCTAGAGGAAGGTTTTTTTTTTTTTCTTTTTGTCTCTACTGTCTACTTGCAAACACACTTCTGTCAAAGACATTTCTCATTACATGTGAGATGTGTGGCAGGAGACACAGGGAAATTTGGCTGAGCATATAAGGCAGCAAGTATTAGAAGTCAAAATGAGTTGTGAAATAGACCATGAAGCATAGGGTTCTCCAGAAAAAAGAATCAATATAATACATTTGAGTCAGCACGTTCAAGACCTAGGGAGCTTGAGAGTGAGGTTTGAATTTGAGTCTAAAGGCAAGGAAAAGTCGATGTCCCTATTTCAAAGGGAGCCAGACAGGAAGAATCCTCTCTTCCTCGGGGGTTTCAGCCTTTGGGCTCTATTCAGATCTTCACTGAGCAGATGAAGGCCCACCCACATGAGGGAAAGTCATCTACTTTATTCAGTCAGTCAATTTAACACCAGTCTACCCTGGTGTTTCTGAATATCCCCCAAAAAATAACCCTCACAGATATGCCCAACCTAATATTTAACCAAATATCTGGATACCTGGGGCTCGGCCTAGTTAACAGATAAAATTAGCCTTCACATCAAATAAAACTAAAAAGAGCACTTATAGGTGAGCATTTTACACCTCTCACTCACGTGAGAATAAAGGAATTCAGAATACAAAAAAATATAAAACAATACAGCAAGGAGTTTTGAAAAGAATTTGTGAGAACTCTGGTGAGAACTACACACTGGTCATGCTGTAAGAAACGTACACCAAAAGAAAGGCTCAACGCCTCATCTCATCTTTAACCTAAAGGCATCGACAGAGTTTGACAAGACTCTTTGCTGTTGAGAAATGCAGTGGTTTGGAGTCTGGCATTCATATGAAGCATCCAAGATGCAGAGTGCAGCCAGCTGCTGTGGGAAAGAAGGAGAAACAGCAAATTTCATTTCCTGGCTTGCAAATTCAGATGCCAAAGCATGCAAGGGTACCTGCTACAATTCAACGTGGACCACATGTGAGCTCCCTTGTGATAAGGTCACTGGCACAGGGATGCTAAAATATATATCATTCCACAAGTTGGAAACTGCAACACCTGCTCCGATGGAAATGCAGGTAAGAACCCCAGTGTGCTGAAATTTTTAAGGAAATCCACAGATTCACTACCTAAGAAGTCAGCTTTGGACTCAGGTCATGAACATGTCAGATCAACTTTTAAATATGGCTGTCAGAGAAGGTACTTCCTGACCACATGCCTCTCCCTTTATTATAGCTAAGAGTGTTAGAAATCATAGACACAAAGTTGAAGGATGAGGAAGAGCTAGTGCAGAATAAAATAAGTGACCATATACAGCAAGGTTTCCACCAGCTGACCTTAGCTATGGAAAGGAGAATGGCTATCATGTAAAAGAAACCGGAAACTTCATCTGTGACACAGAGCTAGACAAATCCAAGAGATGTCTAACAGATAGAAATATGGAGCTGATGAATATATTTTATGTAGGGATGAGGAAGAAAGAGTTCTGAGTATCATGGCTAGATTTCAGTTCTGGAAAATTTCTCCAGCTATATTCAATGATCCTATGACTTTGTACTATTTCAGATTAATCAGAAATCTAGTTTTTGCCTAGCTCCTTAGAGAAAAATCTTAAACGATTCTGTGGGGGAACAACACAATTACTCTGTATCCCACAGTTGAGCTTTTTCGGTACACCTTCTACACACGTTCTCAAGTGAAGAAAGTGATAAACTCCTCAGGCAACTTCTTAAAAACTGAAGAGAATGTTGTATAATTCAAATGCCTTTTTAAAAAAGTGAAAGATTATGATTATCCCAATGCAGATAAGAGCATCTGTTACGGAGGACAGGGAGCCATTAAAGGATTATAAAAGGGGAACGACTTAAGCAAACTTGTGCTATGGAGTCCACCCTGGTGTTTCTGAAGCAGAGTGAGCCTGACGCCACAAACTTTATAAGCAGAAACCATTCTTAGGAGATAAATGCAGCTACTCTGATGAAAGGTGATGGGAACCTGAGCTAGGAAAGATAAAGGGTATAACCCCCAAGAATAATTTAAGAGATGAAATTAATAGAGCTTGATAAAAGGATTGGATATAGGTAGTGGACCAAAGAGTTCTGAAGGATGCCCAGTTTTTTAACTTGGGTAATTCTATCTAGCATATTGTACCCTTACAAGCATGAGCCGAGGCTTAGATCAAGATGTCACAGTCATCTGGAACCAATCCTAACTGTACTAGGTGGACACACTGCTGAATGTAGGAAAATCACATTTTCATACTCCCTTCTGGTGGTAAACTTGTGGTAGGCAGCGGAAGGGTCCCCAGAGATGACGAGATTCTAGTCCTGGAAACCAAAGACTATATAGGGAATCAAATTCCATCAAGTTCTCCAACTAACCAGTAGGCCTTGAAGTAGGGATACCATCCTGGAATATCCAGCTGCTCCCAGTGTAACCACAAGGCTCTTCAGTGTGAAACAGGGAGTCAGAGGAGTCAGAGTCTGAGTGATACAGTGTGCCAGAACTTTCAAAGGCCACTGCCAACATAGAAAGGAGCCAGGAACAAGGAGCATGGGCATCCTTAATAGACAGCAAAACACCTTTCCTCAAACACTCCCAAAGGAATGCACCCCAGCCAATACCTTAATTTTACTGCACTGAGTCCTAGTGCAGATTTCTGATCTCTAGAACTGTAAGCTGTTGATTTGGTATTGTTTTAAATCACTAAATTTATAGGAATTTGTTCCAGCAGCTATAGGGAAAAAAATACACTTACCATTTATCCTTCTTTAACAAATCCCTGGTCTCAAAGTCTCAGATGCATCTACATTCCTAATTTGTTTGCCTCTCACTAATGCTTTATAATTTTTTTCAACTCTGTTATTCGCGATTTGTTTAGACAGTATTTGTGAGGTACAATATACCAACTGCTGTGTGACCATCACTGCAGTAAGTCAAACTACTTACTAGGTGCATTCCCTGGGAACAGCTAAACCCATCCAATTAGCTCTGTAAAACAGGAGTGCATAGAACGCGGTGATGCAGTCTCTTCCCCCTCCGCCTTCCCGCTAACCTAATCATCATTCCACTAAAACGTTTCCCAAGTAATAAATAATTTAGCTATAAAATTTAGGCAGTTCTCTATCACAAGATGTAATATTTGTTTTGCTGTTGAATTAATTAATGTTTGTAAAATGCCAGGTAAATGTTAGCTTTCATTCTTTTCTTATTTATAGTAAGTACATAATCTTAAATTTAATTCCAAGCATTAGAAATGCTGCAAAATATAACTGGTAACAATGAATGAAAGGTATTTGCCCTAATGTTGTTAACCTAGTACTACAATATTCACAATTTGAAATGATGAGGATAATGTCTCCAGCCCTAGCCTGGCCCAATGGTCATAAACATAGCTGCGAATGATTTGGGGTAAGATCTAAGAGTGAAGTCACTCTCATGTAACTTTCAAAAGAAGGAAGAAGAAAAGAAAAGAAGGTAAGACTCTTTCCAGATTGTGTTTTGAGGATGATTGGAATATTCTATGTCTTTATTTAAGGCCCAAAATATATTTCCAAATAGAGATAATACAAAGATTATTTTAACTCTGTTTTAAGGTCACATACAGTTCAGCATTGGATTTGGTTTATGTTGTGTGTTTTATACTCATTCTGCCTCTGCCAGATGTTCCTAGAGGTTAACAGACAAGATCAATGTTGTTGCTGAAGACAAGGATTATGCCATCCCCCTTGTAGGACTAGGACGGATGTGAACATTATGCTCTTCCGTAAAGTGGCAGCCTGCCAGGCAAGTGAACAGGCATAGCTTTACTTTATAATACTGCCACTTAAAAATACAAAAATGTTAATATAGGTCAAGAAGAAAGGCATGAGTCGTTTAAGGAAAGGAAATTGAAAGTGATCTCCAAGAGCGAGGCAAGGTAGCTGCTCTTCCACAGAATCCAAACAATTTTCCACTCCAGCCTATGCCAAAACAAAAGCTTTCTGTAAAAGATACAAAAACTTTCTATATGAAAATAATACTAGATGATATAATTTAATTAAAGTCGAGATATTACAAATTGCAGATAAAAAAACCAAATATTTAAAATATTTGGAAATTGTTTGCATTTCTTAGAGTGAAACCATATGCTTTCAACCTCAAAACAGGGTAATTGCAGTCCCTGTGGTGAGTTTGTTTATTTAGCAAACCTATATTTGAGCGTCTCTGGAGGACTGAGGTGTAATCTGCCACAGCTGTGTAACTGAAGAAGCTCTGAGACTTAGAACTATGCAAGAAATTATTTGCGACTAGCAGGGCTCAGAATATTTTTCTTTGAGAACATGCACTGCTCTGGGTTAAAATTGTATTTTACCACACAAGTGTCCATAAATGCTTATATTGTAACTGAAACAGATACTAAAATAGATATCCCAGTTATGGAATTTTACCTCTTCTCAACAATGTAATGTTTAAATAACTTTTAAATATCATAAGTAAAATTCACCTGAGTCCAGGTACACAGTGAATCCTGGCGAGAACCCTGACTCAAATGTGTTTTGTAGTAAGTATCAAGTATGTATCAATTTCCTGTCCTCATTTTCTGCTCCTCTTAAATACTGAAACCAAAGTATTTCATGAAACATTCAAAAGAATATTTTTCTACCTCTGTGCACATTGTTGTAATCATTATACAGACTCTAGTACAATACCAGATCCTTGAAACGCTCCTTAGCCAATCCATTTGAGAATAGGTGATTTGTTCTGAGTTTTTCTGGGTAAACTTCCCAGAAACTTCATCAAGAGGGCATGGCTTGTTTTATGCTTGGTGAGGGGATGCTGGGGACTGAGCCCAGAATGTTTGTACTGTGTTACATCCCAAGCCCTTTTTAATTTTTTATTTTGAGACAAGTTCTCACTAAATTGTCATAGCTTTGCTCAAATTTGAGATCTTCCTGCCTCACCCACCCGGAATTGTGGGATTATAGGTGTGTATCATCACACCTAGCTGAGGAGGGTTTGATTTTAATTCTTGATGTAATGAATAATGATTTCCAGTTCCATGTAACCAGCTAAGAGCTACACAATGAGTGCAAAGTCAGTCTGAACTGTAAAACAAGATGCTGCCTCAAAAAAATCAAAATAAAATGTAAAGTAAAATGTACTGTCTGCTTGAGGTAGTCCCATGTCTGCAATGAAGAGTCTCTTGTTTTGTTTTGTTTTGTCTTTGTTGTTGATTGGAGACACTAACAGGGAACACATCTCACACAAAATCCCCATTCAAGGTCAGTATTTACGTAGAAGGCAGCCTTTCTACAAACGTGGTTTGGAGAGTCATGAGGAAGTAAGAGAAGGGGGCTGACAAGCCATCTGGAATCAGTGGGAATGAGTCAGGAGGATGCATGTGTCACAAAGAGGGAGACTGCACTTGGTTCTATCTCATATTTTATTACTACTTTAATTTTACTCCTTATCATTATACAATAACACCTCCATCTGTGCATATGGCAAAAGCAATATAAACTTTATAGCAATATATTAGAAATGTTTCATAGAAAACTAGCCTGTGAGCCTCTTTGCTGGATGATGAGGTCTGGGCGAAAGGAATATGCTCAGTGTTGCATGTCTGAAATTTAGGAAAGTAGCTTACAGACAGTGACAGAGAAGTATATATTAATTTGACTTACTGTCCTACAGTTATCTAATACTTATATTTTCTTTAAATTTAGGATGTTCCTACTCTCATATTGAAGAATGAAGTATAAAATGAAAGCGAGATAATGAGAGCCAGAGACATAGGACTTTCACAACAGGGAAGAAGACCAAGAGATGGAGGAAGAGTAAGGCAAAAGAAATGGAGGAAAAAAGACTTAAAATATGTCACGAACATGTACCAACTCTCCATAATGAATCTAACCATGCACTGCAAACATGTACTATAAAAAAATTTTGAAGAATGACATATAAACAAACGTCTGCAGTGACATCATATATGGTGCTGCAAGACTGATAGTAGCGCATTTTAATTCTCCTGATCTTTCATGTTACTTGTGAAGCAAATGTGAGTGAACACCATAGTGTGAATGAAACAAATGTGTTACAAATTTAGAAATATTTTTTGGTATTTTTTTCATCTTTATCAGTCCCAGAGATCAAACTCACGACTGCCTGCTTGCAAGGCAGGTACTTATGCTGCTAAGCTAAACCCCCAGCCCCAAATTTAGAAATATTTAAGAACACGAAAATTTCCATTGGCAAGAGACAAACTATTTACCACAGTTTGGGAGCAACAGGAAATACTGGAAGACTCTGTTAGTCCCATTCATGTGAACCTTCATGGTGGATAGTCAACCAAAGTTAAGTAGCTGACTGTTTGGAAACTAAATAGAAATAAAATTAAGAATGAAAATGAATTTCTGACCAACATGGCGAAAATAATTGTGCTATTAAATCCTACAGAGCTACAGTTGTGCCTCAGATCCCATTTCTTGGTTCTGCTGGGCAGATCTGGAAGCACAGAAAATATATGGAAGATTCAGAAATATGATTCTCAGAGCACAGTTTTCTTGTCTTTATAATTCAGACCGAGCAAAAGAGAGTTTCAATGATGTAAGACCTCTTTTTGCTGCACCAATTCCCTATACTTTGTATCTTTTCTCTTGGGCTGGGTCTTTTCTTTTTGGACACTGCGGCAGCTTCTGAGTCCCGTCACTTGGTATGCAGCTATGCAAGCCTGGGGAGTCAGCAAGAGAGGGACTACTGCGCTTCCAGCAGCATTCAACCAGTAGACAGTAGTAGCTCAGTATCCAGAGTGAAGCTCAAAAATGCTCATTTACAAAACATTTGCTAGCATTAATAAAAAAAAAAAAGTGCTTAAGGCCACAGGGTTGCTCTCCACAGTTAGGACTTGAAAATCCTCCTCTACGTTTGGGGCTTTGCAGCTCTTCTAGGCAGGCAAATGGTACCTCTATACCCTCAGTCAAGGAGAAAACTGGAAAGAGGAAAAAACTAGCCTCTTCTTCATTGGATAGCCAATAAAGTCTTGGAAGAGTAAACCTAAGCTACTGGCAGCCCAGAGCATCTCAAAGCCTGAGAGAAGGCTAAATGGTGAGGCAGCACAGATGTATGACCACTTCCATCTGTTAGATCTGTTGATGCTTGATTTGTTCACAAATTATCACAATGTGAAGAAATAGACAGAACTCATGGGATTACCAAATGCCATTAACATATATGTATATAAAATACAGTTACTCGATATCCAAGAGACAAATTTCCAAAAATCTCTTATGCGGTATCCACATGCCAAGATTTTTAGGTCTTGATGATGAATTCCAT
Organism: Cavia porcellus; assembly: GCF_034190915.1. Lineage (NCBI taxonomy): Eukaryota > Metazoa > Chordata > Mammalia > Rodentia > Caviidae > Cavia > Cavia porcellus. Next base: position 33,664,845 of record NW_026947497.1, read on the forward strand.
TAACACAACAAATCAATATCCATCAAGTTTCTACAGTGCCTTACACACTGAGAGTATCTGTGGGTAGATGGCACAGGGCATGGATTTGGAGGTATATACCTGGACTCTTCTCCTCATTACATGGGTGACTCCATGCAAATAATTTAGCTTCTCAGTGACTCAATTGTCTCATCTGTCAAGTGCAAATGATGATGACGTATCCACTTTATATGACAAATATTTAATAAAAGTAATGAATCTGGGAGAGTATATGGAATATGGTAAGGGTTTTACAAGCATTAGTTAATCTTTAAATTGGAATTTAAACATGTGAAAAGGAAAAGATGGGAAAACTAGTGGACAGGCTCTGTGGTCATGCTAAAGGATATGAAAGTTCCTTTGAAAAGGATTTTAAAAAAAAAGAAACCAAAATCCATATGAGTAAAAAAGGGAATGAGACCCAATTCTGCTTAGTAACATTATAAGCAAGAAGTAAAAAGATTCCGGTACTATGCAATGATGTTAAATGTGTTTTTCAAGGCTTAAAAATTTCTATGATTAAATCAGCCAACCATTAAATTTTAAATTAAGAAAAAGCCTATAGAGAAGATGGGCATCCATCTAGGCAAGGAAAATGGAGATTTTGAAAACTGTTAATTTGATTTTCATATAATCTCTTTATAAGATTAATATAAATATCTGCAAAGTAAAATAGCCTATATAACCAAAAACTTCATGCCAAAATTAAGCTTAGATTAGATATTATTAACAAATTAAACAAGTGGTCCATATAAGATATATTATTGCTTTTATATGTGAACACATCTAAATAGTTATCTAAAAGAAAAAATCAAGGACACAAAAGTTTACTTTTGAAATGCTGGGGCATAGCAATAATATTATTAGTCTCACTTAGGATTTATTTACATATTCATTTTTAAAGTGATATAAATTGGTCACGTGTCTCCTTATATTAACACTTGTACAGAATAGTATGAAAAATTAGAAATATTTTAAAGAATTGACCACCACTCTCAATTTTCAAATTTTAAAACTAAAGCCCACTGAAAAGGACAATTTACCTAAACAGAAACTTAAAATTCCTGTTTATCACACAGAAAGACTTTATTCTCACTCAGAAGGTTGCTAAAACATTGTATAGCCAGTATAACAATTTCAGGGGAATGCTCTAAGTGTCACAAAATGAGTGGCTTAAAACAAAAGAAATCAAGGCACTCATGACACCATAGGCCAAAGAGTCCAGAATTGGGTCTGGGGCTGCATTCCCACTCAAGAATCTCTATATTCTCTCTTGCAGCTTCTGGTGGCTGTTGGCATCCATTGGAGTGTTACCTGCTGGCTCTGTGCTCCATCATCACATTACCATCTCTGTGGATCTAATTTCAAAATTCCTCATTAAGTGGCCTCCTAGGATAATCCAGAATAAATTTTCCTCTGGAGATTTTCACATAACACATTTTTGTCATACTAGATACCACCCATTCTTTTGCAGTATAAAATAATAGATGCTCTGGAAATTAGGATATGTCTACATGAGAAAGGAAGACACCGAGGAGCTAGAGGAACAAATTTAACCTGCTACAACCCAGCAGTGTTAATGAGCCTATGAATACCTCAAAAATAGAGATGCCGCTTCTGAAGGGCTTCAGGTAGTAAAAATTTTTACAAAAATTAATATCCTTTACTATTTTCCCTATAATTCACTCTTTTTAATTAAAGTGAGAGTATATGATTATATAACTAGAATTCCATTAACAAAACAAACTAAATTTTATTTTGATCTCAGGGTTTTGGTCGACCTCAGCATGTGACTTACAACAAAGCATGACAAATTGGACCCATCTGGTAACAGTGAACCTTTGACTTACAAATTCAATTCATTCCTGAGGGCCAGTTATAACTCAAGTTGTCAATGAACACTCAGGCTCCTCTACACAGACTTCAAAGTCTCTCTCAGTGTCCTAGGGAGACATTGACCAAGATTTCTCAATGAACTCCATACAGGAAAGGATGTTGTGATATTTCTTCCAGAAGTTTTTAATAGTTAAACCTGTATCTGAGATTATCTAGAAGCATAAGCAGCTGGAATTCAGGTCATAATCAAGATATTACTAAGAAAACCTAAAAGGAATAAAACAGATAAAGACATATATGCTCAAACAGAATGGTGGAAGATACAAAAGCAAAAAAGATATGCATTAATTATATTTTAAAAGATGGAAAGAAGGTAGATGAGCAGTGATTTAACAAGGCAGGGGGCAAAAATGAGAACCCAAAGCATACAAATGGAGAAGTCAAAAAGATAGGTATGGATTTCATACTTGAAATTTCCAGAAAATCTGGGAATTTCAGGAATTCTTTAGTGGACCAGAGTGAGAGATATTTTCAATAACTCTTATCTTTTCTTTCTTTCTTTCTTTCTTCCTTCCTTTCTTTCTTTTTTGATTGTTTGTTTTTGCAACTTTTAAATATAAAATTTCTGAAAACTACAAAATGCTTAAAGCTCTCCTTGGGCAGCAAAATTTGACCTTGTCTGAGTTAATTTGAACTACCAAAATATGACACTTATTTGTTCCTTGACCCTGATGCTTTGGGCTTATGGCAGTATGGTATGTCATGGTAGGAGCATTTGACAGAGGAGGCTTATACACATACAATATTAGGAATCAAAAGACAGAGAGAGACAGAGAGACACACACACACACACACAGGGAGACAGAGACAGAGAGAGAGAGAGAGAGAGAGAGAGAGAGAGAGAGAGAGAGAGAGAAGAGTTCAGAGTCCCAATATTCTTTTCAGGTCCCCAGTGACCTAACTTCCTACCACAGACCCTACCTTTTGAAGGACAGCCCCCCACCCAATACCACTGTTTGTTGAGAACAAAACTTTCAACACATGGACCACTCAGGGACATTCAAGATTCCTGCTTTTAGCAGCACTCCTGGGCAGAGGATCAGAGATGGGAGGATTTTCCTCTGAGCTGGCCTAAAGAAAAGATCTACACATTTGACACTTAAGGGTGCCAGTGCAACCAGTGAAACACCATAGAGAAGTCTCACCTGAACGCATAGAACTTTAAGTCAGATTGAATGGAAGTCAAGAATCACTAGACATTTGAGGACATGAAAGACTAAATAAAAGCAATGGGGAAATGAACACAGAATGAAAGCTTCCTCAAAGCCATAATTAATAGTCTCAGAAAGGTAAAAGATTTTATCCATGATATAAGAACCAATGTTATACCTTTAGAATTCTTCACAAAATAAATAGCATAAGCAGATTAAGTATATAAAATATTTGTGCTCAATTGAATTGTTCGAAGTTGAAACTAGGGGAAATAACTGCCAGAAAATAGAACAAAAGATAAACACTTGGAAAATGAGAAAGAAATATCCACCCAGAGACACACACTAGTAAAGTTTCAGAACATCAATTTTTAAAAAAATCCTAAAAACCCACAGAAAACAAACTTATTACATACAAAAGATCAGAAATCAAAAAGGCATAAAACTTATATCTGACTAGTTTTCAGAATTCTGAAGAAAACTGATTTTTGACTAGGCATATATATATATATATATATATATATATATATATATATGATGTATTAATTTGAACAGTCTCATGTAGACATACAATCTCTTTAAAATATTACTTCCCAGATACTATGGTAAGCTGTTTGGAGGATATACTTCAGAAAAGCTAGGAAAAAAGAGGAAAACATGAAATTCAAAAATTGAGAGAATCAATACCAAAAAAAATTAGAATTGAACATAATATGTATTATGTGTAATAATATGTTATCCTGTGGACAATCTTAGAGAACATACGAAGTATTAAATTTTGGTAAATAAAATCAAACTTTTAACAAAAAGAGTCAAGCAGATTTGTCAGAAAATAAATAAAATTAATTGCAATTTCTTGCCTGTACAGGTTTAGTATTTTCCTTCCTCTCTCTTTTCATTTAATAGCATTGCTTTTTGTTTTCTTTCTTTGATTTTTTTCCTAGCCAGATTCATCTCTTTGAAATACCCAAATAATATTATTTTCTTCGAAAACCTTAAGTAGCTAAGCTCAGTAATTTGATGTTAAGGATTCTCACAACTTATTTCTCAACTATTTCTCTTCCACTTAGTCAACAGGTACATGGAAAGCAACTGCTGTGTGTTCTGTCAGAAACAATGAGGATATAGTTACAGGTAAGACAGACATAATCCCAGTCTTCAAAGCACTTAAAGCCTGTGTATTCCCCGCTAACACCTCCTTTTCTAAGTCTTGCTTCAAAAATGTTTGGCTTGTCAGTCTTCTCCTTCTTCAAGCATGTGTGTAGAAATCCTGGTTATTCTCCAAAATGATATATACACCTGCCACGTCCTTCACACTGTCCCCAAGTAGAAGTACCTTTGAACTTTAGGCGTGAATTGTTTTCCCTTTTACTGCTTTCTCACTGCATTGCAGCAACTCACAAACAGGTGGGCTTCCCAATTAGAGTTCCTTAAACCTAGGGGATTTTTTAAAGCAAACTTCTTTATTGTACAGAGTACAGACTATAACGCAGCTTGGCAAGATGCACACAGCCCTGCCCAGGGGGAAGCATTTAAAATCAACCAGCAAGTTAAAGACTTTCTGCACTGTAGAGTTTCCACACTCTGGAAAAGAAGCAAATGAACCAATTCCCAAAGAACTACAAAAGGAATAAAAACCATCTGGGAGGTGCAGGAGTCCAGCGGGAACACAATGGGGACGCCTCCACCCCATGTCTGCAAACTCAGGCCTCGTAGTTACAGCAGCGAAGTGGGAAGCTCAGAGTACAGAAGATTATGTTCATACTTGCTAAGCCAACACAAATTCATCAAAAAAAACCGAACAAAAATCCCAAACCAATCTAAGCAAAGAAAGGGAAAAATTCCATACAGCATTTATAACAAATCTCTAGCCATCTGGAGGTAAAATATGAGTCTGTGTATACAGACTATGTGTAGATTAGAAAGCTATAAATATGGTTTAGGAAGAGAGCTTCAATTAGAATACAATGCTAATTAAGACCCAAGCAACAGGTTCATCACTTTCGTGGGCTAATGAGCTTCCAGGAGAGGAAGACTTCATGTCTTCATCACTGTAAGACACCTGCTATGTCCCTGTGCCCTTCCTTACCAGTGTGCTGCTGGTTGTTCAGGGGACCATGGAGCACTGTGTCACAGAGCAGCGTTTCCCAGCAAGTGTCTCACACTCACAGAGTCAGCACTGTCTCCTTTTACACACATGGGCATTCTTCACGTGTTGAGCATACTGTAGGGCTCACAGAGCGCTCATCAACAAGAACAGGTGGCAAGGTACTACCACTTCCTAGCGACTTCTCTACTTTGAACTCAACTTGCAAGAAACTCTAGCTTGCTTGCTTTAAACTTCACCACTAGGATACAGCAATCAGAAGAAATTCTAAGATAAAGAAAGTGGGGGAAAACCACAGTGCTAGCACTGTCTTACGTGTCAATGGCATGGGTAAGTCTAATCCCACTGAATTGTTATGCGGGGTTTACAGTCCAAGATTTAAGAAAAAGGTAAACTAACTGATGAAATGGCAGCCACCATCAACTGTGTCCAAAGAAGAAGCCATGGAGTTCCTACCAGGTGACAAGGATCCAAATGGACACGACACATGGTATGTACATAGTATGTACACATAGTGAACACAGTGTGCTACACATACAGGATCCAAGCTTGTGTCCAGGCTTCCCTGCACACTGCAAAAGTATCCAACTTGGGTGTGAATGTTCTGTCAGGTTGTCTGGCGCAGTGGGCATAGGACAGGCAGCAAAGCAGGCTTTCACACAGCCGGGGAAGTGGTGGGGGAGCCCCAGCAAAACCTCTCTCAAGCTGCAGTGTTATAGGAAGTTGATGCAGCCCTGCCTAAGGGACACACTGCAGTTACCAAAAGGTTTTCTTTTTAAATACCAAAACTACAAAAGTCAGTTTATAAACTGTTTTTCCAAAACAATTGCCAAGACAAAATAATCCCCCAAAATCAAAACAAAACAAAATATTGCCAAAAGTGTTAATTGCACTTCTAAAATGAAAGCCAACCACCTTCAGCCATTTGACGAGGGAGAGAGAGGGGCTTGCTCTATTTGGTGACCATATGGCCAGAAGATTCCCAAGAGAACTGGTGGTTTATGATTTGAGAACCAGGGAGTGGGTAACAGCTGTCCTGAGTCCCTCTTTCCTGGACCAAAGGGGAGCATCCAGAGTGAGCCAGAAGAGCTCTACAAATCCCCAAATGTATTTTTAATCTTAATGACCTGTTCTGAGCCTCCCCAACAAAGCCTGTCTCCTCTGCTATGGGCTTGTGACTTCTTTTTTCAATAAATTGTGCAAATGGGAGCCCTTCTGTGTAAAGGCATTTAGTTGTCCAGGATTAGTGCAGATTGCCACAGACTGAGTCCTTTTTATGGGTACAAACCAGAACAAGGTACTGCTTTGCATACGTTGTCCATGGTGGTAAGGAGGCTCCATTCCCATCTCTTCCAGAAACCTTTTCAGAGTCACCACCTCTGGGTGACTTTTTTGCCCCTCCCTGTTCCCACTCCCAGCCAAGGTATCTGAGTATAAGGATGTCAGTCCAGAGCTGGCTCCAGTTCCCGATAATACTCAAAGGGCAAGCTTTAGAAACAGCCACTGCCCTCACTTGCTGAATGGGAACTGCTAGCTCTAGGGTTTGACTGCTCAGCCACTCAGAAACTCAGTAAGCAAAGCCTTCGGGGTAGGGGAGGCTGCTGCACTAATCCTGGACAAGTAAATGCCTTTACACAGAAGGGCTCCCATTTGCACAGATAATTGAAAAAAGAAGTCACAAGCCTGTAGCAGAGGAGATAGGCTTTGTTGGGGAGCAGTGATCCACTTCCAGGAGATAAGCAGGGCTGTCCTCAAAGTGGGTTAGGGACAGGGTGTCCTCCTCACTCAGGGGGCATTCAGACTCTGCCTTCAGGAATGGGCATTGATTATCTAGGAAGACCATGGAGAAAAGGGCGTCCAGGTCATAAACAGATTTATAAACCTGTCGCTCCCCAGCCACCTTCTGCATGATGCCCTTTCCATAGTAACAGCGTAGAGAACGACTCAGCTTGTCCCAGTTCGTGACTGGCTGGTTCTTCAGGATGCCCCAGTGCCGAGCAGCCTCCTCTGGTTCTATCAGTTTGAACTCCATGCCTCAGCCTGTCCAGGCAGTGAAATGGGCATTGGCTGGGTCATCAAGCAGGGTGACCAGGAACTGCCACAGCTGGAGTGAGCCTCACCTCTGGCAAGGGGGTCCTTCCCCATAACACGGTCGGCTCCTTCTTGATTTTGCCTTCCAGTCACTCAGGCACAATTCAAATCTCGTGGAAGTATGACCGTGGAGCTTTTTCATGTGAAAAATCTTCATGGCTGCTGGAAAAATATCCCCCTGTCAAGTAGGATGACTGTCAGTTAGGCACTTCTGAATTAATGCAGTGATCTCAGGACTCCTGCTTGATTCCCACTGGTGACTGGAACCAATGCACTGGGGGAACCAGCATTCCAAGGACTCCATGTTCATAGAGTGGGTTATGGTATCCTTGTTTGAGTCCCTGAGAAGGAGGAGGTGCTGCAGGAACAATTTACTCCGACATCTGCCTGTGGTAACTGGGACAATTATCCCTGGGCACTCCTGACTGGGGAGGGAAGGGAGGGCAGGGTTCAGCCAGTTGTCTCTGAAATCTCTGTTCCAGTAGATACTGGTTTTCAGGCATTATCTTTGGCATCTACAGCGGACTGCAAAGGCCAAACTAGGAGATCTTGACTGATTCATTTTCATATTCTCTGCCTCACCCCAACACCCAGCAGATACTCAATAAAGTAATCATTGGAAGAATCCATTGGGATGTTTTCACTTACAAACACTGGAACACCATATCAGTAGTGGTTGAGATCCTTGGACATTCATTTTGCTTATTGTCAAATATTTTATACCAGCTTTAGATTTACAGAAAAACTAAAGGATAGCACAGAGTTCCCATGGAACCCATAACCAGATTTTCCTTTACTAATATTGTCCTTTGGTAGGGTACATTTGTCACAATTAATGAACTAATAGTTGACATATTATAATTAAAGTCCCTACCTCTTGCCAATGTCCTTAGTTCTTAACTATAATGTTCTATTTTCTGTTCCAAGAACCCATCCAAAACACCTCATTACATTTAGTGAATAAGTGACCTTAGACTCCTTTCAGCTATGACAGTTTCTCAGACTGTTTTTTCTTTTTGATGGTTGTATTAGGTCTCTTTTGCTGCAATAAAACATCGCCACGAACTTAGTGGTTTAAAACAGTATAAAGTCATAATCTTCCAGAAAAAAAGAGAAATAAGGAAAGTTGAGTATTAGATTTACAGTGGCTTCTTTTTTATAAATCAATAGGTCAAAAGTCTTATTCAAGTCTTACTGAGCTAAAATCAAGATAGCAAAAGAACTAAGTTTTTTTTAGAACATCTAAGAAATGTCTGTTTCTTTGCCTTTTTCAGATTCTCTGAAATACACACATTCCTACCACAATGATACTAGATGCTTCTTAGTAAGATTGCTCAGATATTTTACAGAATATTCCTCAATGAGCTTTATCTGATCTCTCTCTCTCTCTCTCTCTCTCTCTCTCTCTCTCTCTCTCTCTCTTTCTTTTTCTGGTACCTGGAATTGAACTCAAGACCTCACACTTGCTAGACAGGCGCTGTGCCACTGAGCTGTATCCCCAGCCCTGTCTGGTACTTTTCTGATGTCCAGACGGGAGTTACAGGTTTGGAAGAGGAAGAGCATTCTCATCGCATCTCAAGCACACATGACACATCCATCATCATGACTTATTGCTGTTACTGTGAGCCTTGGTCCCCTGCCTGAGGTGTTGTTCCTTACATGTGGTGCAACATACCCCATACCCCAAATACAAAAACAAAACACCTGGGTTTGAAGCTCATCAAATCTTTTATCAGAATACTGTCTCTTTCTCCTCTTTATTTTTCAACTTTACATATTCAATATAACTTATTTATTAATCTCACCAATTTTCTATTTCCCCTGTTACAATATGAGCTTTAAGGAGACAAGGATTTCATCTATGAATTCCAATAATGTTCATCACCAGTGCAATGCATGGCCCATGGCAGATGCTACTGAATATCAAATACCACTCTGTTGTTGAATCTATACTATAGACATGATAATGTTGCCTCACAAGCTTATTATGAATGGGATCAGGTCATGACAATGCACTTGACACTAGCATATAAAAGTTCTAGTCAACCTGAACACAAACTTTCCACAAAGATGCCAAGATCTGTTTCCTAGAGTACATGGAATATAGAGAAATATGGGACAATAGAAAATCATTAAACAGTTTTACTCTTTCCAAGACATTACAGTTCTGCTATCTATAATTCTTTATGGCATTTTCTTGGGGTTGTTTTCCATTGAGAAGTTTGTTTGCTATAATATGGTACTGCATCAATTAGGAATTTAGGAAGAGCCTTTCACTGCTTAGCATTTAGTCAAGTCAGTCAACAAGTAAGATCCTTTTTGCATGGCATTCTGTTGGAACTAGTGAAGTATTAAAGATCAATATGGTATTTTTCCTGTAACTAATAACATCAAGAAATTGTTTCTCATACATAACCTGAATACATTATGTTGCATTAGGCAGTTCATCTTTCTTTTTCTTTTATTAGTGGAAATAAAGAAAAACTGGATATCCTTTCTACAATAAAACACTTGCAAATAAAACACTTGAACACAGCTTGCAAATCAACTCATTTAAATCTTAATTTTTGAGCCCTGAAACCAAAGAACAAAAATGTGCAAAGCTTCATTCTTTGATACACTACAACTGAAAATGAAAGATGCAAATTTTAATAGAATGTACTCATAGAAAGTCCATAGAGATGCACCCAAGAATGTTAGTTCTGGTTCTCTCTGGGTCATTTGGATTGGGGTCATTATAGTTGTATTAGGGTTGTCATTGCTGGGTTTTTTTTTTTAAATGACATTTTAGATCTTAATAAAAATTTTGTGCCTGCAAAGTCTCATTTCCATTTAATTAAGTAGCACTGAGGAAATGATTAAAAAGCAAATAAGAAGTACTAAAAAGCAAATAAGAAGTACTTCACATAAGAAATATGCAGTCAAAAGTTCAGTAAAAAAAAAAAAAAAAGCAAATCTTTGGCATCACAGTTACCTCAAATCCTTTATAAGTAACTTCTTTTGGCCCTTCTGCTATTTTCTCATAAATGGTAGACTATTCCTGTACTATTTCAGGGGACAAAACACAGCACATTTTTGCTAATATTTTCCTTTAAAACGCCATTGATCTTAAGCAACCTCTACAATTGCAAATCGGGGGCTTTCAAGTAATTTATAGGGGAAAACTGTGAAGTTTATCTTTGAAATGAAATGAAATAATACCTGCACTTCTTACTTTGGGGAAATTTTATGTTAAATCACCCAGAAAGGCAGAGAAGACAAAACACTGAGAAATATTTAAAGATTTCATTTCTCTTCCTGATAACGACAAGGTTCATTTTGTGCTCTCAGAGGGGAAATCAAATCTGATTTACTGTCAACTACATCTGCACCACCATTCACATCTTCCCATTCTTTAAAACAGCCTGGGCACTGCTGCTGCTGCTGCTGCTGCTGCGTACTGGCCTTTCACTGTTCGGGGCAGGGTGCTGCCAAACGCCTGACAAATCACCCAATACTTTCCCTTAAAGCCACCTGTTTCTTTGCTGAGATAAATCGTGATGCAAAGGATCCGCAAACTGTCAGCATTTTATTGGCAGAGGGAAGCTTGGTTTGCACACCCCGTCTTTGAAAGGGCAAGGAGTGTCAGTGAGGGCCTGGACATCTAGCTGTGAGCTCTCCCTGACTCTTGCCTCCCCTCCTTGTTTTGCTTTATCCAAACAGCAAAACATCCCACTCCTTTCCTTGGCCTTGTCTAAGACCAACTCAAGTCAGCCTTTAAAAAGCCCTCTGACACATTGTGCTGACCAGCCTGATTCTCGTAATCCACAGATTGTCATTCAGATCCTCAGACCCAAGCAGACCAGCAGGAAGATAAGAGGATTCACTGTTAGTGAATAGAAAAATAATTAAAATGTTGAATCATTCTGTGAAGCTCATGGGTGTAGCAAAGCAAATGCTAGCTGCCTACATCAAATTATTTATTGTTCAAAGCAAAAACTGGTCACAGCTCTTTGAAGGTGGGTAGGCAGTAACACTTTACAGTTTACAATTTTCTCCTCCAGCTGGATCCAAGTTAGTTAAATCCGGTGCATGGTAAATTTTCAAGGGCTACATCCCCGCTCTTGTGTCTGCCCCCACCCTCACCTGGGGTTAGCAATGTAAGAAAATGCTAGCATGATACAAAGTATAATTAATTGCCCATTTCCCTTTCTGATACACGCTAATTTTAATGCAAAATATAATTAACTGCCAATTTTTCTTTTCTGTCAGTCAGCCACTCAACAAATAGGATCACTATTTAAGAGTCCTACCTTACTTACCGTGTCTTTCTGTTTAAAATCATAACTTCTTTCAAGAGTCAGAGTCATGTACTCCCTCTCAAGACATGGACTTTTCTACCATCCACTAAAGACTGACTTAATTTATCCACTTGTCTCTAAGGAATTTAGTTTTGTTACTTTCAATGTAATACTCTTGAAGTGAGACTATCTTCCAACATTTCAAGGTTACTAGGAAATATGGAACGTGTGAGTCCTATGGAAATAGGATTATTCATCCATATTACTAACACCTACTCTGAGAAGAAATAGATGTAGTAGTAAAAATGAAAAGAAAAGACCCATGATATTGTTGTGTCTAGGCAAAAGAAATCCATAACAGAGCCTGGTACATAAGTTAGGGAATGCCAGTTTTCCCTTGGGTAAAAGTATATGTAAGTTTCCTTTTTTTTTTTTCCTTAAGGAATATTTAATCATTCATCTCTCCAGTATGCAAATGAGCCTGTAACAGATTTGATTAATTGGTCATCAAATTTTTCTTAAACCCCTGGACCTTTGTGTACAGGCTCTAAATATTCTTGTTTGCCTTCTGTCCTCCACCACCCCACCATGCATACGTTACCAGCCAATAGCTCCTGTAATGCTGCTCGTTCCAGTTCTGAGCCATTTAGTGTTACAAATACACTTTTATTCTTTGCATAGCCTTGAATATGTTTATTTGCATGGAAGATGTTTATTATGTACAGTCTTTCTTCTTCTTTGCATATCTACCACCTTTATTAGCTCACTTCTGAAATAGATCTTTGTTTTGCTGTAGAAGACTCAACAGTGGCCCCAACTACAAGTGACAGGAAACAAGGAAAAACTGAGCTTAGAGAAATAAAGGATTTGCTGTAGAAGACGGGGTGAGAATAAGGTTGTAGGAGAAGGGTAAGATGCGGCAGCTGCTGCTGCAAAGAGTCCATGGGAAGAGCCGGACTCAAAGGGAGCCACGTAAACTTTGCCATGTGATCCACACATTCCCTTTTCCACACTCAGGAGGCCGCACTGGATCCATTCTATCTGCCTATGTTTCTGGGTCTGGATTTGTATGCGGTGGTTTTTATTTTTTGTTTGTATGTCTGTTTTGAGCATCCAGGTTACGCTGAAACTGACCTCAACTGTAGAAAGAAAAAACATGGAGGGTGGCTCAACTGCTGTGTCCTTGTCAGGCCCATCCTCACAGCTCTTCCTTCTCTGGCCAAACTCCTTCCTCCCACACACTTCCCAGGCAACCCCGACTCAAACCAGCCACGCCTAGACTCCCAATCCTGCTTCTCCTCCACAGTTCCTCCTGGGTCAGTGACAGTGCTCTTCCCCCAGTTTGCCTGCCAAGCATCTTACAGAACAGCTCCTCTCTCTTCCAAGTTCTGCCTCCCTATTATATCTTAAATCTGTTTTATTTTCTCCACCTGCTCCATCACAGTCATCATTCAAGCACCACCCTGTTTCTCCAGAACAATGGTGAAACCTTCCTCACTGGTCTTTGGATCCTACTTTTTTCTCTTTTCAGAGTAATCTTTAAAACATTACGTCACTAGAGGAGGGCCTCCCACTGTTCTTAGTATAAAATTCAAAGTCCTCATTTTCATGGATAAGACCTTTCATGCATGGATTCTGCTCACCTTTCTACCTAAACACACAATTCCTTTTTCTTTTCTTGTTATATTAAGGTGTAGGGGTGCCTGTTTTCTTTTCTCTAAAGAGCTAACTCCTTGTCTGTAAACACGTTGTTAGATTTGCCTTAAAATTCCACTCCCACCAACACTCTTTTATGTTCATCTACTCGGACTTCCAGTACCTGTTGGAATATCTCTTCAGAGAAGCTTCCCCTGCCCTACTTCTGTCTTAGTTACTTTTTTCATGACTGAGACAAAATACTCCCGACACCCAGAAGCAAAGGGGATCAGGTTTATCAAGCTCACAGTTTATAGAAGTTTCAGTCCAAAATCAGCTGGCCCAAGGTAGGGTGACTTTGCAGTGGAGAGCAGCAGTTCATAGTGGGCAGGAGACAGCAAAAGCAACAAGAGGAGAGACAAAAGAGCCTCTTTCTGTTCCCTATATTTTATGCAGGCTATCAGGAGGGTGGGTCGGCACTCACACCCTCAGACCTAACCAGGACTATTCCAAGCCAATTAGTGGATGGATGGCTAATCGTACACTCTGAATCCCAGCATCACACACGCTAGATCCACCTGCCTCTGGAAAAGCCCTACGAATACACAAGGCTTTGGAAAGGACATCTAGACACAAATCATAACACCCATCCCACAGACTCATCAGCTTCCCATTCCATGCTCTCATAGCACAATGCACATTTTCCTGATAGCATTGCTTTCATCTATAATTAAATAACCTTTTCTATAATTATTAATGTCAGCCTCCACGGCAGACTTTCAATTATATGATCCATGGCGTTGATGTTGTTGGTATGATGCTGGCAAACTGCTAATTATTTAATGTGGTGTAGACAGCCATTCTGTGCTCAGTATGTCTGTGATAGATTCTTTAAAGGCTAAGACATTAAAAATTAAAAGTCTTCTCTATGAATCAGATTTATATTTGCTATTTCTTGTTCTCTGTTTACTCTAGAAGACTTTGCCTAAAACATCCAATAAAAATAAGAAACTAAGATTAAGATGTAGATGAATCTAAAATAAAAATCCTGGGGATGAATGTCAGGGCAATGGCATTATATGAAGGATGTGTCAATCACTGCTGAGGACAAGATCTGTCACCTACAAGTGCAGGCCTTGCACCCTTTGGAAGTGAAGACACAGTACCCATTTCAATTCAAATATCACCCTCATTACTGAGGGAGTTCACAAAAGGAGTTCATTAGTGCCACCTGGGCTGACAGGTTTATGACTCCATCATCATATCCACTAATAAATGAACTGATGATATGAATCAAATTCACTAAAATCTCTGGTTCATCTTGAGTACATTGTAAAAAATCAAAGTCAAGATGATGTGCTTCATAGTATTTCAGATGTAATAAAGCCTAAAGCTCTCTCCCTGCAAAATGAGAATTATGTGCAGAGAGCAATCTTACTTAACCCAAAATATGTCAGGGGCTAATAGCCCATGACATACTTACTACTCATCAAAATGGACCAAGAGGAAAAAAACTCTATTGCTACTCATGCCTGTTTCCAAGAGATTCAGTACAAGTACTTGTACCTATCAATACCTTAAATATCTTTTCCTTCATTTAGCAGCCACTACACATAATTTTGATTCCATCATTTGATAGGAATGTAATGTGTATTCAGTAACTGTTCTTGACATGCATTGCTTTAGATTCTGTGGAAAGCTGAAATATAAAAAGAAAGTCATAGTTTTAAAGCTGGCTAGCAAGTTAATATTTATGACTTTCATATACACATTTAAAGAAAACTAGCGGATAGTGATTTTTAAAAGTGGATGCCCTTTTGACACAGATCAAATAGTGAGTTTTAAGGGAGTTCCAGAATAAAGGAAGGTCATGGTAGAAAAAGTGTTGGATGGAGATTAAAGATGAAGGGCTCACTTATACTTCTACCTATGATTTGTTTAAATGTGTTGGATTCTAAGAGTGAAAGATGATGAGCTGCCTGATGGTTGGAATTAGCAAGAGAAAATACTGAGAGGGTGAAGATAAGATTTTAATTACTGGAATGAGCAAAAGCTGAGCTACCTTAATAGGAATAGGAAAGTGTCACATTCTTAATGAAAGTAAAACAGTACAAGTGATGCTTCCAGGAAGCCACAGAGTAAGGAATGGATAAGCAAATATTAAGAAAATCATGATTCTGGGTCTATAATGATGAAGGCATCGATTAGTTTGTAGATAATGGGAATAAATAATATAATCACTGAGAATGACATTGAGAAATAAGGCTCTATAAACATCAGTGACAAGTCATAGAGATTTAAGAGAGATAGATAGCAAAGAGAAAAGAGGGTTGAACATTTTTATACTTGGAGCTAAAAGGAATGTCACTTTAGCTAACAAATTTTGAGAAACAGGAAGAAGACGTCCATTTAAGAAACAAGAATTTTGTTTTCAGTGTTTTGCAGTAAGAAAGGAACTGCCAAAATTCTGGAGCTGAAACACCCTGAAAGCCAAGGGGGGAGGATGAAGGAACACTCTCCAAAGTATTGCTAACAGAGGATGAATGTTTTGTGTTTGGCAACATTACTAGAAATTCCTTCCATATGTTGAAGTAATATTTACTTCACTGTAACTTGCTCCTGAAATTTGCATTCCAACCTTTTGGGACAAAACTGAATATATTAGTCTTCTTCAATGCACTAATTCTTTAGACAAGTGAAAGTCACTGTATACCCTTTTTAGTTCTAGCTTTCCAAGAATCTCATTTTGTTAACGTGCAGCTCATTAATAGAATTTAGACACTCTTCATTTATTAACAAACATTATTAAAGCATTACAAATATCACTCAAGTACGAGCTTTACTGATGCTCTTTTAGTCTTTTAAAGTTATAATTATAATGCTGTCTGCAAAAAGAGAAAGACAACTTTCTCTTTCCTGAGATCAAAGAATATAAAAGCTATACTCACAACCAAGGCATCTTAAGTCTAATAAAAACCCACGACTAACAAGACTGAGAGATTTGGAATCGGTCTTCTAACTTGAAGGAAAGAATATATTAAAAAGAATAAATCAAATTTTCCAAAGGATTGTAATTCTCTACTTGCATTCATGCTATAAATTTAGCAAACTATAAAGATTTTAGAAAAATTTTTCTTATTATTGTCAGATGTTTTTAACAATGCATTTGCTTCTAAACCTTAAGGTGAATTCATGAAAGAGAAAAATTCATTTAGATATCTATTATCTCTGAATAGAGACTGGGTTTGATGAAACCTCCATACAACTATCAAATGTTTGCCTATTTAAATGACTTCTTCTCTGGCATTATACCTCAGAAAATAAATTATTATTATTTATGCTCACAATAACATATATCTACATAATAAGTTTCTCGAAGGAGTTGAAGCTAGTTTTTGCTTATTCTACAGCACCTCTCATTTGTAAAAGTCAGAAATTACACCTTTGTTGTTCCAAGTGAGAAAAATGTGTTACAGAGGCACAGGCCCATCAATGCAGAAGTCAGTACGGACTGTGCCATTAGTCACAGAAAGCACATGAATCAACACTCATGTGATGTTGTGTATTTTTCCAGGCAGCATCAGCTACTCTTACAAAATAAAAATGTTAGAGACTTAAAAATAAATACCAAGTCCTACCTGCAGCACCTACTGTGTGGCCAGTGTTGTGGTGACATGGAAAAAGTGGCCTACCCCCAAAATCTAAAAGAGAAGATCTCATAATTAGAAATAACTTGAGACTTTCGTAAGACAGACTATAATGGCTTGTTTAGGGAAAGCAGTGGCTAAATTATGGGATACAAAATAAAAAAGAGCTCTGTTTTATTCTCTCCTCTGCAACCAACCTGAAGCTAGTTATTTATCCCACCTGTAAAATGCAATAAAATTGCATACTATAGACCTATCCCAGAAGGATAGAGGAGGATTAATCTCCTGTAGGTGTCTGGAGCTTCACAAATATTGTTGGAATACACAAATTGCAGTCCCTTCATTTTGCTTTTATAGCACATTCATGGTCCTTACCCACTGGAGGGTACCTCCAGCTGTCCAGACAGTGCATCAATATGCACTCGACATCCTTCTTCTGTATCCTCCAAGGGGTAGCTGAAGAGCAAGCTAAAAATATTGCTCCATGATTGTACGTTAAATCACACAAGGTTGAGACATCCAGGGTCTCAATTTACCTTAGTAATACAAAATTAACCTTGTAGGTACAAAATTACAGTGTTATTTTATAATTATAGCCATATTTTTTGCATTCATGAGATACTATGAGATACCTGACCTTCTCAGTATAGGTTAGCTAATTATTTTGTATCTAGTAAGAGTGAGTTTATTTAACTCTACATGCCAGTAGAAGTGTGGCTACCACTTCTTAATCTCGCCAGTTTCTACTTCTATTGTTCAGGATATGTTAATTAAATTTCATATTCAAGTATGAATTTATAACTTTAAAAAAGCTTAACCAAGTGTACCCCAGAGTCTGTCAATTGTACATAATGTCAGACACTCATTGTAAAAGGGTTATAAATAAGCTTATATTTATTTCTGTATTTTTTACTTTATCTCCTTCTACGAGGACTATAAACCACTTTGGAGCAAGGAAATTTGTTTTTAAAATTCATGCTTGTAATCAAAACTCCTACAAAGATACTTTGTCCATGGAAAGCAAATGATAAATATTTGTTATATACTTGAACAGTATTTGTTCTGAAATGAGAGATACAGATTTTCCACATGTTTTTGTTACTGAGAATGTTGTCTTTTTTCAAGGGGGTCAGGTTTCAATATTCTTGTTATATTCCTATCTACATGGGTTAACAATTAGAAACATAAAGACAAAATTCCATCTAATTAACCTATCTTTACCTGTTCTTTCTTTAATAGTCATTTCCTAGAGTCTAGCACAGTGAAGATATATAATATTACACAATAGTTGTCAACAGATTCAGTCTTTTCAAAACAGGTGGGATCAAAGTATAGAGTTAATTTAATTATATCAGATTGAAAAAGATATATAAATTGTCCTTACTTATTCTCCAATTTTAGACATTAATTTCAGTGAGAAAAACAGCATTTAAATATACATAATACATTAAAGTCAATGAAGACTGCAACTTGAAAGTTTTTGTAAGTAGAGAACCGAGAAAAATTTCCCTGATGATCATACTTTAGATTTTTCTCTGCCCAAAACTTCATTTTTTCTGTAAAATCTGCAAGAACCATTAATTTGCTATTTATTTTCTCTAAATTGAATTCACAGTAAAACTACATTTTAATATGAATGTTTGAGCTTAAGTATTTTAATATATACACAGAAATCATTTGATGAGATAAAAAAATTCAAAACTTACTTGTTAAGATATATCTATGAAATTAAGGGAACTACCCTGAAAGAACTTCCCTTTTCACTGTATGAATTGCATACAGCCTTGTAACATTGGTATATAATCTGATATTTCTCAAGTAAAATTTACTGTTTCTTATTTCAAATTAATTTATTTAATTTCCACTAAGAATAGAAAAATACTAGATGGTAGAAAAATACTGATGGTAGAAACACAAAAGAAATAAATAAGCTTGATCTTTCAGAGCTTAAAGTATATTTGTAGAAACAAAGTATAAATCTAAAACATAAGCAAAAATAACTATAAAAACAAACCAATAAGTGTAAACCACACCCCATTCAACTTTACTCACTGAATGTGTTGCATACTTTAGGAAAAGAACCTGGTTATTGAGAGAAGTGACTTCTCAGATCAGCAATGCCCATAGGAGAATTAATAGTTATGATAGACTGGCATCAGCTTCCTTTCACATTCGCCTGAATAAGCAATAGCATCAGCTATAATATTCACGCTGAGACAGTGGAGGACTAAGGCAAGGAAAACACCAATGGCCAAGCTGCACGAATTATCCCTTGACACATCTTCTTTGATCCCAGAAGACCTGTAGATGTAATTCCTATCTTAGTTAGCTTTATGTAACTGTAATAAATACCTATGATAATAAACTTAAAGAGAATAAAGGTTTATTTCAGCTTACAGTTCCAGAGGCTTCGGTCCATGACCACTTGGCCCTGATCCTTTGGTCCAATAGTGGCACAGTAGATCATGGCAGGGAGCATGCAGTAGAGGAAGTCTATTCACCTTGTGGCAGTGAGGAAGCAGAAAAGAGAGAGAGAGGAAGGGGTCATAGTGCCAAAATCCTCTTTAAGGGCACGCTCCCAATGACCTAACTTCCCCTTGATGGGTCCTGCCTCTCTCAGTAGCATGGGCTGGGGTCCAAATCTTCAATATATGGAACTTTGGTGTAAACTTATCCAAACCATAGCAGCTTTCTTGCTGTCCTCTATTGTATATAGGTTCGCTTTATTTCTAAGTACATATAAAGTAAAATTATATTAAGCATCAATAAGTAAGTTAATCAATATTAACCCAATTTTAAAGTTCAGAGATTAATATAACTAATTCTCTACTCTTCCTGCCACTAGACAAAAACATTTTTTTTATTATTCAATTCACAGTGAATATCAGAGTACATGAGTGGATTTAAATTGCTATTGTGATCAGAGAATTTGATCAAACTAAAAAACAAAACAAGAAAAATAAAAGAAGCAATAGATTTGTTTTCCTTCTGGAAATTAAATTGCATGCAGGAAAATAGTTGTGTTTTTCTCTTTTTACCCTCCAACTCTGAAGCTCAGAATTAACTTAATTTATTGATTCTACTTTATGACATTTTAGTCCTTAGTAAAAACACCTCCCAGGGGTTTTAGGCCTGGAAAACAGCAATATCAAAATCTATAATTTGGAGCTATAGCTAAATATAAAAACAAAGAAATTCAAAAGAGAGAAAGCATTATCAAAAGGGACCACCCAGATAAGTTTAAGAATTACCATAACATCTAACAATTATGTTATTGTAGAAAAAACTCAGAGCACAAGTTCTCATTTTTGGAATTATAAAATCGTGTCATTTTTCTCAATAGGATTTGTCTGATGTCTATTGAACCAATGGGTCAGGAGAAAAGAAAAGTTTGAGTCTATTTGTTTGATCAACTCCATCAAGAGGTCAGTACAGGCTAAGATTTCAGTTCCCAAATCTTAGTGACAGCTTCTCTTGCTAAACAGTTGTTCGGCCTAGCCTAAGGTTGCAGGGTAAACAATAGCCAGACTTTGTTCCCCAACAAAGTCCTTGGTAATGCTGATGTTGTTGATCTTCAAAATACATTTTATAAATGCCGAGCTAGTAGAATTAAGGACAAAGGACATATGAAGAATTGGAATAAGTCTACAGTTAGGTTCCTTTGGCTAAAATGAGAACTCCAACCCAGGAATTTAACTGCTGATGAGTGTATTTGTAGGCATTGACTATCTTTAAATCTTCCTAGAAATCACCAGAGCAATGAAAAGTCCACAGCCAGAAGCAATGCTGGAAAATTGATTTTCATTAGAGTCTACTGCACATCACTTCCTTGCTCACTGTATATCCATCCCTTCCACAAACATGTGCCTATGTGTCCACACACGGGTGCTTGGCCAGCCTGCCAATAAAGCTGCTGAGATAGAAAAAGAGTACAAATGGTTATCCAAATGCCAAGTGTGTAAATATTTAAAAGCTGTGAATCCAGCTAAAAACTATTGAAGAAATATTTTCCATCCACTTACCTTGACAAATATACTACCTTGAGATAATAACTTGGCAGGCTTAGTATTAGTTCAAAACATACAGACTCAATGTGTGTTTCTAAAATCTAAAGCTCCAGGAGAACAAGCTCTCAAGCCCCAGCTCTCAAGAAATTTTCTTACTCTTTCCAATCTCAGCTTACCTACACTGCAAGGATTCTGAGGATTTGTTTACACCCTACCCTCTTCCAAGAAATGAAACAGTTGTATCTCTTGGACAATTTGGGGATCACTTTATGCACTGAGGCACAGTTTGTCTTAGATGGCCTCATGGAAGATGCTTGTTCCAGCCATGAGTTTAGGATCAGAGTCCTATGAAAAGAGAATTCTGGGATGTCAGGATCTGAACCAGTTTGGAAGAGGGAATGTGAATTTAGCCAGATTTCAGTGGGAAAGTGCCTTTAGCCCTCACAGACTTCTCACCCCAAAGGAAGAATGTGGCCAGAGGAACATCAAAGTGTGACCTCTAAAACACAGAGGGGAGCCTCGGAAGAGGAAGGAAGTATTGTGTCCTCTGATAAGCTCCTCGTTTATTACATATTTTTCTATCAAACTTCATCCTAAATTACAAGCAACTGGTAAAGTAACAGTTTTTCCTTTTGTGGTTGTATTAAAATTATAAACACTCCGACAGTCCAGTGGGAGGGCAGAAGTGAGTCAAAGGGAAATAGATATTGCTTCCTGGATATTGCTACGTACAATCTACTCACACAGTGCCCTAAGGCAAATCTTGATCCTCACTTTTAAAAGACATAGGACTTAGGAGGTCTGAGTTTTAGTTTTATTATGCCATACACTAATGTTTGCTACGTTAATTAAGACACTGAGAAAACTAAGACTTCTCTACCACCCAATTTCTTACTTTCTAAACGGCATAATTAAAACAGATCAAATTTTGCAGAAGACATTCATGGTTAATGTATATTTTAATTGTCTAAGAGTAGACACAGAAAATGCAGTATTCTTAAAATTACTAGAATTAAGGATATTGCTTAAAATAGTGTATAGCAGAATTAGTGCTTCTCAGAATGCATGTTGAAAA
Organism: Cavia porcellus; assembly: GCF_034190915.1. Lineage (NCBI taxonomy): Eukaryota > Metazoa > Chordata > Mammalia > Rodentia > Caviidae > Cavia > Cavia porcellus. The sequence continues at coordinate 33,686,752 of NW_026947497.1, forward strand.
TGGTTGATTAGATGATACATTAGTTACCTATTGCTGTGTTACAAATCACCTCAAACTGTGAGCCAGCAAACAGTGGGTATTTCTTACCTCCTAGAGTGTCCATGGGTGAGGAATCTGAGAGGCCAACCCTGTCTGACCCAGAGCCTGTCATGCACTTACAGTCTAGATATCAGCCAGGACTGTCATCTCGTAGCTTCACTGGGATTGAAGGGTTCTCTGCCAAGGTATTTCACCCAGAGGACAACCAAGATGGTGCCAATTGTTGGTGGAAGACCTGATTCCTCTCCCAGGAGCCTCTTCTTGAGGCTGCTTGAGGGTCCTTGCTGCATGGCAGCTAATTTCTCCCAGTGTTGAAAACAAAGGCAAAAGCCATGATGTTATCTATGACTCAGCCTCAGAAAACACTCGGTCTCATATCACCATATTCCACTTGTCACAAAGCCAACCCATATTCAGTGCAGGAGGGAACTATGCAATGGTGTAACTCAGAGATGAGAACCCCTGAGACTGCTGTCAAGTGACCCCCATGAACTCTTCAAATTCTATGATTTTATAGTTGTAGGGAATGTAAAATCATTATTAGTAATGCTGAAATATTCCATTGAAAATAGACTAAATATCATACATGTATAAAATAGATTACTGTAGGAAACAGAATATTGACTCCTCAGAGATGTCCATCTCCTCATCCCTGGAATTCACGAATGTATTAGCTCAGCTGGAAGAGAAGAAAGACCTCATCATCAGTGTAAGTAGTTAAGGACCCTGAAATGCAGGGATAATTGGATTATCTAGATTGACCCACTACAAATGTAAGAGTCCTTAAAATTAAGCTGTCCTTCGCCTGTGCTCAAAAGAGAAGTGACTATGAAAGATTAAAAGCAGAGAGAAGGCAGGAGAAGGACTTGTTCTTCAGCACTGCTGGTTTTGAAGATGGAGAGGAAGGAGGTCAAGGAATGTCAGTGGTCTACAAAGCTGGAAAGAGCAAGAAAAACACTCTCCCCTAGCTTCTCCAGGAAGGAACTCGACCTTAAGATGTTTTCATTTTAGCCCAGTGAGACTCAGGTCAATCTTCTGATCTACACAGCTAGAATGACACATAAACCTGTGTTGTTTGAATCCACTAAGTCTCATGTAATTTGTTATTATAGCAATGGGAAACTATGCAATCACTACAGGAACTTTTATTTTAAAAAATACTTTATTACATTGAAACTTTGAATTAGCTCATTACTCAACATAAATACAGAATATTATCTAATGGAATTTTTTATCACTAGCACAATATTTTATTTTCCTACATTAGCATTCAAGGTTTGCCTTGAAACCAAACTGACAAAAATAGAAATCTTCTGAGACAGAAAATGTATTGTGGTGAAATTATTTTGAAGGACATAGTTCTTCTCTCAGGAGACCTCACTGGATCACATTTTTAACAATAATTCTTCTGGGAACTGTTAAAGATAAATGAGATTTAGAAATTGCAAGGATAAATTTTGAATAGGATACAAGGTTGAAATGCATACATAAAAATAAACTATATAAAAATACTTAAAACTGTTTTATATCCATATTGACTTTAAATTAAAGTAGAAAAAGTACATTTAACATATTTGCCAAGTTAAATGAGACAAATATTACTTACCATTTGTACTATTTATATTGGAAATTCTTAATAGCATACAGTATGAGATTGTGAAGAAGGTTAAGATTTAATCAATAACCTGAGAACATGCACAACTAAATGAAAATATAAGAACAAATAAAAATCATCAAATTACTGTTAAACTTAGCAATGGAAGAGGCTACAAACTATCAAGTAATTAATTTACAAATAGTTACTCAAAAATAAATAATATAGGACTTAATATGAAGAAAATATGATCAGATATAATAAAGAAAAGTGTCATGTAGATGCTGATTTATCTGGGTTTTGAAAATGGTAAGAAATTTTAGTGTAAGGAGGGAAGGAATTCTAAGAAGCTAACTTAGACTTAGGAAAATACTTCTGTTATTATACAAAGCACATTTGTACTTCAGAGTTTATGAGAGTCATGAGCACATAGCAAAAACTGTTTATTGCACATGATGTTTTGCTGCATTTAGTCAAATAATTCCTCTAAGCAAATAACACATCTATGCCTTCCCTCACAACTGCTCTGTGTGTGTCCGTATGTCTGTGTGGGTGATGGGCTAGAACACCTAAAGTCTACTCTACTAGCAAATTTTCAATATCTAAAATAGTACTATTATCTGATGCAGCACATTGGACCTCTAGACATATTTAAACTCTTGACTCATATCTTTCCATTTCTACCCCTACCCACCCCTACTAACCACCATTACAGTGTTTCTATATGTTTGACATTTTTAGATTTCATGGATGCTATCATGCAGTATTTTTGTGTATATGTCTCAATTAATTCCCAGCATAAATGTCATCCAGATTGTCATAAATGACAGAACCATCTCCTTTTTCAAGGCTGAATAATGTTTCAGTCTGTGTGGCACAGTAGCTTTTTGCCCATTTTTTGCCAATGTACACTTGGGTTGTTTCCATATCTTGCCTATCGTGACGGAAGCTACAATGCACATGAACACACAGACATCTCTATGAGCTGTTGATTTCATTTTCTTTGCACCTGTACTCTCCAGAGGCATTGCTGAGTCCTACAGTAATTCTATTCAATGCATATTTAGTCACCGAAACAGATAATCTTTGGAACAGTGAAGTTATAATTTTACAAAAAGGTTTTGCACAATAAATTTGAAGGTACTTTAGAAACATAAACTGAGGTCTAAAAGGAGGCCTGGATGCGTGGTCAGAAGTTGTGTTAACTTTCTATGAAGGAGATAATTGAAAATATGGCCTGAGGGTTGGAATAGAAATGAAAGGACAGGGGCTGGGGATTTAGCTCAGTGGCATAAGCACCTGCCTTGCAAGCAGGCAGTCGTGAGTTCGATACCCAGTACCGGTAAAAATGAAAAAGACAAAAAAAAAAAAAAAAAAAAAAAAAAGAAATGAAACGACAAAAAGCATGTTAATAAGTAGAAAAGTACAGAATTTGATGAATCCTGAGGCAAAAGAAGAGCCGAGAGAAAGTTTGAGGGTTTGATTCCAATGATTGTGATAATGGTGTCAAAGTTAACAAGAACGAGTAAAAGAAACGAGAAGGAAGTCTGTAGGGAAAGATGCTCAGTTGGTTTACAGCACACTGAATGGAGGGAAAAGCACACCAAACACATCTGGACAGTGGACTATGCTACAGAAACTCAGGAGGGAGGTTACCCACGGAGGAGCCACAAAAGAGGAGGAGATGACAGTGCACACCTAAAGCAGCAGAACAAAGACATGTTTAAAGCAGGAAAGGAAGGAAGAGACTGTAATAAACAAGGAAAACAGCAGAGATGCTCAAGGGAGGCATGGGAAGGACCAGAGTCCAGGCCAAAGGCTTAAGAAAAAGCAAAGGATTCTTCCAGTGCAGAAAGTGTCCTGGATTTGTGTTAGGGGTTTGTCAGTGATTTTTGTGAGGGTTGTCACATGGAACTAAGAAAGAAATTAATATCATGTATCTTACTCAAAATCTTTTTTGTTCTGAAACTTATTAAGTCAAGAATTGACACTGATACTAAGATAACAAAACAAGAAATATTGAATATCTGAGCACAGTATTTCTTCAGGAATTTCTCCTGAGTGTGTACCCAATGTAATCCAAGTGTAGTTTAGGCAACTAATAGCCAAAGTACTCCCTTGTCTAAGCACAAGAATGTAGGTGTTGAGAGCTGTGTTGTCCATACCTGCAATCCAATGAGACTGAGACTAAAAGGACCCAGAAAACTCAGTTTTATCTTGGTGAGGACAGATGTTGATAGTAACCACTCTACCCCTCAGATTCTTTTTTTTTTTTTTTTTTTTTTTTTTGTCTTTTTCTTTTTTTATCAGTACCAGGGATCGAACTCACGACTGCCTGCTTTCAAGGCAAGCGCTTATGCCGCTGAGCTAAATCCCGAGGCCCCCCTCAGACTCTTCATAGAGTGACTTTCAACCATTATGATACACCATCATGTGTGCTGTCTTTACAAAATTCACAGTGAATATTTATGGTAAGATGAAAACATGTTAAATTAGCAACAAAACTCTGGGTTCAAAAAAAAGTCTCATAAATGCCAGTAGATAAAGCACACTACCTCCACTCACGCTGACACCTTCATCAACACACTCTGCTAATTATTCAGGATAACATTTCTCATAATTGGCAAGGCCATGCCTCTTGCATGGACTTTCTCTGTGAGTGTTGAAAATTGCTAAATACAATTTATGTGATTTATTTTTGTCAATGACCTTATTAGTGCTTCCACTGCCGAACTGTGTTTGTGGGTGGATATGTGCATGAAAATGCGGTTTTGACTTTTTCAGAAAAGAAGTTATATAACTTTATACTTCATAATCTAACAACCAAAATGTTATTTGTAATACGTGTCTTGAGGAAGTGCTGTTTTACCACTGGCCAGTTTGATGGGAGTTGATCAGACAGCGATTAGCCAGCGAGTTGATTTTTAATCTATATGTTGTTACTGATATTGGCCCCATTCCAGCTGGCTACTACAATGTCTAAATGCTCACAAACAAAAATTACCCATAAAACATGACCATGTTCTCTGGGTTCATGGATACAGAACATCTGGACGGGCTTCTTTGGCTGAGTTTATAACATCATATCCCTTGTAAACATGATACACTTGTCTCTGGTTAACAGTTTTTGAAGCTAAAATATTTCTCTCAGAACTCAGGTGTGACATATTATTTATCCATATTGATCCCAGGAGTCATTAAAACAGTCCAAGACTTTACTTAATTTACTGAAGACATGTACAATAACCTTTTTTAGGAAATTGGAGGAAAAATACCTGCTCTATTTTGGCATAAAGGAGAAGTTAAAGGGAGACCATGAAAATATCAAATAATACGTAATGGTTAATGGCTTCCACTTTTGGAATTTGCATCTATTTTCTTTTTTTTTTTTTTTTTGCTTGTTGAAAATTACTTTTGCTGTATTATAAATCAACAATCTCCAAACTTCCTGTTGAGTGTTAACCATATACAAGGCACCGTACAGCAGACTTCCAAACTCACCAAGAAGGGTATCTCTGCCGTCACACTAGTCCAGAGGTGCTTACAAGCTACTAAAGGAGGATAGAATGGATATGCACGAAAAGATGGTACCCTGGCCAATAAATAGGTGTCACTCATGTGCAAGGTGAGAAAGGGCAGGTGATGAATGCAGGTAGCCCAGTCCACAGGCAGCAAGGATGAGGGCTGCCCTCTGATTTAATGCCTGATCTCCTGCCTGCTGAGTCAATCACTGGTGGCTCCCCTGCCTCTCATCTCGAAATCATTGACTTCAAATGAGCCCGTTTATTAGCGTAGACCTCAAGATTTATTTCTAGCCAAAGCCATGAAATATATATCAGCCTTTCGATCCCACATTCCTTGTATTCTGCCACTAAGTCTCAAATACAAACACTGATTCCCCCAGTGTGTACACATGTTTACCCTCATCTTTCTGCTTACTGGATATAGCAGACAAAATAGTTACACTGGTAAAGAAATCCAGTAACCAATATGCAGATGCTCCTAAGACATGTAGAGACTGAAGTTGAATGTGTTTTAGAAAAAAGCCGTGGAATTACATCTGCATAAGTGAGGGACATATGAGATAGCTTAAGGACAGCAAAGTGGGAAGACGAAGTCCCTTAAGAAGAAAACACACTCAGGAATTTTCTTTGTGACCAGGGGTCTTAACTGGCATCAATTAATTTTGACGGGTTAAATTTTTATCTTGGATCTTCTCATAATTCACTTATCCCATTCTGTATGAACTTCACTGAGTGCCTGCTGCACTCAGTAAGATGCTTTGACAGGGACTGAGAAGCAAAGATAAACCAGTGAGTTGCAGCACCAAAGGAGCTGTTACCAATTGGGAAGAGGGAGGAAAACAAACTGCAGAAAGCATACTTGTGATACAACTCATGCACAGAATAAAAGGAAAAGAAAGAAACCAAAGGTGCAATGCCTGAGTTTTTAAAAAGATAAAAAGAAAGACAAAGGCATAGCACAGGAGGGAGGTAACATGTGACTTAGAGATTCATGTGGGCTCAAGAAATACCACCTTGTTCCCTAAAATAAGCAATTGAGAAATAATCTCAAAATTTAAAGAAGCTTTTATGGATTAAAGATCTGTGCCCCCCTCCCCCGACTCTTATATTGGAGTCCTGCTCCCCAGGGTGACAGTGTTTGGAGACAGAGCCTTTGGAAGGTGATTACATCATAGGAGTGAAGCCCTGGTGAATAGGACGTACTTATATGAGAAATTAAAATTCGCGGGTCTGATTCTGCAGTGCGATGATAGACAAAGATGTCACCAGTTTGTAACCTCTCACAATGACCTGACCATGCTGAGAGCCTGACTTCAGGCCATCCGTCCCCATGAGAAGTCAGATTCTGTGGTTTATATACCAATCTGTGACCCTTTGATACATCCCCACTAACAGACTAATACTGAAGCCAAAAAGGAAATCTCTATCACCAAAGAAGACTACAGGCTAAATACGTGGATAGATGGACACTAACGGTGAGTTTGCCAGGTGTAGACAGTCACAGGCAATGCTGGCCCAGAGAACATGAGGAGGCAGTCACAGGCCAACTCCCAAAGAGCTGGCATCCCCATGCTCAGAAACAGTGCTCTTTCCAAACCCTCCACTTAGGTCAGTCCCACTCCACCTTCTGTGGAGTAAAGGGTGTGAGGACACAAAAGAGGAAGGTCAGGAGGTTACTCTGGTGGAATTTCCTCCACATCCACAGCACACCGGAAATTGGAAAGAAACATTGCTCCCCAATAGGATGTGAATGCACAGACATGCAGGAGTGTGGAATGCTACAGGAAAAAACTGAGTACAGGCAGATAAACCTGAAACAAAGCGCCTATAAACAGATGCAGCTAAGGATGAGACTGTCATGGGTCACCTCGAAAGTGGCTGTGATGTGGACTGAATGCTGTGTCTTAAAAATTCATGTGTTGAAAGCCTACCCCTTTAGGTGATGATATCAGGTGATGATAACAAGATAGCTCTTTTAGAACTGTTTGAGATCGGGAAGTTACAGCTCTCACAAATGAGGTTCCTGTCCTTATAAAAGTCCCAAGGGAGCTTGTGAGAACACAAAATTGATAACCTAGAAGGGAGCTCTCCCCAGAAACTGACCACACTAGATACCTCAACTCATAACTCCCAGCTTTCAGAACTGGGAGAAATATATTTCTGTTTTTCAGGAGATACCCAGGCCAGATTACTAAGCTAATAATGGCTGAAATTAACTAAAACATACGAAAGGTAAGAATGTAAAAATTCTCCATATTTTATGTGTCACAGCCCACACTGTCCTCAATATTATAGAGCCATTCGAAAAAGAACAAATTTCATCACAGTTACAGTATTTCAAGCCTGCAACTAATGGCGACGGTTGTAAATCCATGAAGATTATGTGAGCAACCAGAAGCCAGCAGCAGGATAAGTGGCTCAAAGGTGGAAAGAGTATGCACATCACTGACTAGAACCAACAAACCATCCGCTCTGCCTGTCTGCTCATCTTAGGGTACTTTGAACTATACAGCTACACTGAAGGATCTGAGGTAGAATACAATCAAAGAAATGTTCTATGTCTTCAATCATTCTCAAGAACTGTGTAAACATAGTTTGATAGTTACTAAACTTAATTCTTAATCATGTAAAAGATAAGTCTGCCAAGACAGTTCTACTCAGCACTATTAAGATTTCATTTTGGCCAACAGGAAAACAAAACACAAAAAAACTTCTTGAAAGAATTAAATGGCATTTGAACAGCTAATTCTGATGAACTCTTTTTTAAGCTGTGTACTCTGAAGTATTCTGTCTGGCCCTAGCTATAAAAGATGTCTGGAAGGCCTTAGTCAAAAGTGTATGCATATGTTTGCAGGTGTGTGCAGTGGGTGGAGAAAGCTTAAATTCTTTTCAGAATAACATAAGAATATGTGTGTGAACATAAATGCATATACCCAAACACTGAAGGAAAAACAAAATCATCCTAACAATGGTACTTTGTTGTTCCTCTATCCATTGAATAAAAATTGTATCTGCCTTAAGCAATTTTCTCAAGGGATACTCAAGTATCCTGAACAGCAAAACAATGTAAGGATGCCTTTATTTGCATGGTGTCACCTCTCCTTCACAGAGTTCCAAGCTTGCTTGCTCCACTCAGCGCTGATGAAGTCTTTTGATTTCCAATGCTGAAGTTCCTGTTTGCTCTCAGGATTGTTTGATCACTCAGGGCCCACGGGAACAGCATGTCACTCTTGCCTTTTTGGCACAGGCTTGATATTCAGCAGTAGGTGGCTTCTTACCAGTTTGGCTCTTGCTTCAGGACAATAAGTGACAAGACATAGGCTCACACAGCAGGACTTACATACCTTACAAAAGAAAAAGATCAGGCTGGAGGTTTGTTCAGCAAATCAGCAAGATTTTCAGAACAAGAATAAAAGTCTTTTCCCTGCATCCTAAAATAAACAGGACTTGGCCAAATTACTGAAAAGGCTTTTGAGCCAAGAAAACAAATCAATATGGAAAACACCATCATTAGATCAATGCCATTCAAAACAGCCATATTGGTTTCCTTTAAGGAGTTTGTTTTTGTTTTTGTTTTTGTTTTGGATTGGAAGAGGGGAGGAAGTTTAAAACAGAAAATATTATTTATAAAAGTGCTCACTTGTTTAAAAAGTCCCCATGTGAATATAAGGAATCTAAACCTAGCAAAATGTTTATCCCAGAGTTCCAAGAACCAAAAATTGTTATCACTTCATCTTGTTGGATCCTAATTAAACTCAGGCAAGTGCTTGCCTCTTGCCTTTTTCAGCTCTACAGAAAGAACAGCAATGAGGAAGACAAACATCCCTTAACTGGAAAGCCCTGATATAGTTGTTCTTTGAATTTGGGAACGAGCACTCGTGGGGTCTCAGTTATGAGAAACTGAACGATAATTATAAAAACTCAGGGTCTGGACTTCTCCATAAATCATGACTGTTTACTCACATCTGACACTTCCTCTTTCCTGTCTGGGATTATCCTCTATCACATGAAGCAGACAAAATTTCCAAGATTGTCCAATATTTGGGTAGTGTTTCTCATGAAAAAAAAAAGTCTAAATATTTCTTTAGAAATTAGAGTGCCAATCTCAGTATACTTCCCTCTAATTCTGTCTGAAGGCTATTTTCCTCCAAATTTAAGGAGTTAAGTTTTATCAGCAAATTTGAGGTTCCTCCCCTCTGCCCTTAATCATACATATACTCCTCTCTAAAAGAATGCAATGTATTACAGACTTACATGATTTTTTACCTCTATCTCTAAGAAGTTTAAAAAAGATTTTTTTACTTGTCTTTGAAAACAAAGTAAATCCAAATAATTCCTGCAGCAATTTTAAAATATCGTTTCATAGAAATAAAGCTAGAAGTCAAATACATTGAGCTGGGCATAATAGTACACACTTATAACCCTAGTCAGGAAGCTGAAGCAGGAACATTATAAATAAATTTGAGGCCAACCTGGAAAACTTAGCAAAAAGACCTGGAATATGGCTCAGTGGTTGAGCAACCCTGGGTTCCACCCCCAATATAACAAAAGACAGACAAACAGACAGAAAAAAGAAAGACTTAGTAAACCAAAAGGAGATTCACTTCTTATATATTGCAAAGTTCATATGTGTGTACATGTGCATGTGTGTGTGTGTGTGTGTGTGTGTGTGTGTGTGTGTGTGGTGAAAAGCATTAGGAAGGTTATTATTGGTAAATAGAGCATAGAGGCAGAGTCATCTCATGGAGCATTGTGACAGCATTGTGATCGTGACAGAAGAAATGGGCTCACATCAGTGTAACCACTAACCACTTGATAGCTCCAATTTGACCTTTTTGAGACTCTGAACAACAATAGTTGCTCTATTCGTCACTGCGTTTTGTAGTTGTGAAGTTCAACTCCTATCTCATAGGTCCAGGTGATTGACATATTGTAATATATCTAGAAAAAGGTTACATATTATTGTGTAAATGTAAGGTTTTAGAATTGTGTTAAGGTCAGAAGGAAGCTGATATTTTTATCTATGAGTCCTACTTTCTTTCTTTATACAGAAGAATAGTTGTTCTTGGAGGTACTGGGAGTTGAACCCAGGGCGTTCACACTGAGCTACATCTCCAGCCCATTTTTAATTTTATTTTAAAGCAAGGTCTCAATAAATTGCTAAATCACACAGACTGGACTTGAATTTGACCCTCCTGCCTCAGCTTCCCAAAATTCTGGAATTATAAGCATGTGCCATCACACCTGGCTAACAAACAATGAAATTTTTTGCTACTGGGGATCAAACTCACAATCTCTTACTTGCCGGGCAGGCACTGTGCCACTGAGATATATCCCCAAAGAATATTCTTTAAAAAATCAAATCATGGTTATAAAATCTCCATGAGTTCAAGCAGCAAAGTGTGTGATTTAGTTCTTGATTCCTCATTTGCATCCTACAATCCAGTTGTGTCATACAGTCTTATATCTTATATGGCAGATGGTAAAGGGCATTAGTCAGCATCTAGTCCCAAATCATAATTTTGCACCCAGGAGACTGAAGTACAGACATGTGATGACACGGCCATGGTCATGCTCCAAAGGATCCTCTTGCAAGTATAAGAAGTCAGCAGGTGTGAAGAGTAGGATTCAACGTCAGCCATCTGACCATCTCTATGGGGATGGCAGTTTTAACAAACAATGATTACACCAGAGTCATCAGTGACCAACAGGTATCTATCTGCAGGAACAATGCCATAAATACCATTTCTGTGAGAGTTCAAAATAACAATTATTGATTCCCTGTACAAAAAAGAAATCAGATTTGGCCACCTGTACTATTTGTGTTTGGAAAGCGACTGTGTTGACTGAACAAACACACTCAGGCACCACACATCTGTGCTCTGCGGAGTGGCAGGGCTTTCATCACACCAAGCCAGGTCTTTGAGAGAGGCCAGCATCATGCTGAACTCAGCGTGAGGACAACAGGGCAGGACACCAATTAGTGGAAGCACTTGCACCAACTTGACAGGACCACTGTGCGGGCAAGTTCGCTGTAGCCCAGGCAATCCTGGGAATGCGTTCTTTCACAGTAAATAATTAAACCGAAAGTAAAAATGGTATTCTTCATTGATGAAGGTTTGATTTATGTTCAAGAAAATTTGCAGCCTTCAGAAAACCTGATCAGTCACGAGTCCTACATGATCTTGACAAAACACTGGGAATTGCATTGTTCCTGTGTTCTGCACTTTCTTGGTAATTTAAATTTGTTTTTGTGACCTTCAACTCACAATAGGCACAGCAACAGAGGTCATGATTCTGAATTAGCATAGCATCCTGTAGAAGTTGTCAGGACCTCAACCTCCACTTATAAACACCATCTGCAGTTATTTGCCTGTCTTGCCAGCTAATCCACATTTTTGTAGTTCATAAAATTTCATTTAACTGTAATTTTAAATATTTTATTTTCTAAATTTTTACATTGTGAGTTGTTTCTACAATGGAAAAAATAAAGGTATGTAACTAACCACAGATTGACTGCATTTTTGTAGCACATGTTTTGCTTTTAATCCTAATTTACAGATCTAATTCCCTCTTGGTCTATTTCCACACTGGCTGATCCACCAGAAAACACAAAAAGATCACAAACCAAGTCTCCTATGATAATGTGCTCAGAAATTTTAAACAGCTCTAAGAGATTTGGCCTCAGATCCAAGCATTAACATGGTTGTTCAATTTTAATGAGGTCAAACAAGCTGCTGGGCATCTGGCCAGGGCTCAAGGTCTTGGCCTGAGCGGGGAGGGCCACCTTGTTCTTACAGTGAAGGTAACAGGTAGTGACAGGTGATAATGTAATGCACGAGGCTGCTGCTCTTGGTCACTTCATCTTTTCACCCCTATGGGATCCCCAGAGACAAAGATATTCTAGCCAGATGTAAACAGTTTGACCAGCGTCTGAGGTTCTAAAGATTCCTGCAGAGAAATTTTTTGAAGAGTTGAAATAAACCCATAACATATGTCACAATGGGCACATCACCCTGAGGAGATGGGAAAGAACCTCTGGAAGCTCCAGGCAGGAACAATGGAGACCACTGCCATGCATTGTTTTTGTGATGTTTCAGTACATGTCTGCGTTGTGGGATGCTTAAATCAGGTTAAACACATCTATCCCTGCAAATGTTTATCATTTCTGTGTGTGATGAAAACATCCAAATTCCTTTCTTCCAACTTGTTGAAACATGTAAATTAGCCACACATATGAGCCACCCTCCTGTGAAATAGCACACCAGCATTTCTGACTCCTGTTCAACTTGATAATTTAGTACTCATCAAGCAACTTTTACCACACACTAATCACCGGAACCCAGGGTCACAAATCTTTGAAATGGATTTTCCTGTATCACTATGACCCTCGCAAACAGGAGACCATGTAGCTGTCTACCGAGGGAGCAGGATCGGTTAGAACCTGCCCCAATATTAGACAGGCTCCACCAGTGCGTTTCCAGTAACTACTGAGTGCTTCACTGACTGCTGTGACTGAGCAACTAAGGCTTTTTGAACATTTTTACTAAATTTCAAGTGGCTTAAATTTAAATTGTCACATGTAACCAGTTTCTATTACACAGGACAGGCCAGTTGAAGAAACTTCTAGAACTTGTGGGCCTGTAGGCAACCAGATCTAAAAATATGCATCCATCTTCACTGAAAAGAAGTGCAAGTATCTAGTTTTGTTCCATCACCACAACTTGTTTCAGTTCTCTAACATCATCTGCTGTGGATTTCTGAAAAGGAGGAAATTAAAAGCTATGACAATCTTATCAGTTAAATCTTATCAGTTAAATCAGCACATTCCAGATGATAGAAAATACTGATAAACTGACCACTCATGGGTAGAAAGATCACATCCCAGAGTACATTGTGTAGCTCTGTTCATACCTAAGCCAGATAAGTCCACCAGCAACTCTGAATAACGGAATAACTTACTTAGCTCACAGAAAGAACCATAAACTTGACTTAAAAACAATCCTCAGGCCAATAGAAACCTTCTTTTAAGAATCAACTGTTTTACCTCCCAGGGAGTCAAGAAAGAAACAAGTTTACACTGCAAGAAAGAAAATACAGACCAGATGCAAATACTTTCCTTGGGACTTCAACATCAAGCAGGGCATTGGGTTTCCAAAGGAGGACTGCAGAATCCCTGACACAGGACATTGTCATACTGCCATCTGGTTTAGCTTATGGGTGTCATATTTTTATGCTATTTCTAGAAGTATGTGTTTTATTTAAGCTGAATGTTTAGCTGAGTATCTCACATAAAGGTCTTGCTATATTTTTTCCAGACTTTTAACTCCCACATAGTCTAACGTGCACTTACAATTATTTCCTTAAAAGTATATGTTCAGAGTTAAGGCTAATAAGAGTTCAGGTACGTTGTTAAGTAAAGTTGTTTAGTTATTCATGGTAGCAATGTGTTTGGCACTCTACAGAAGTACAACAGATACAGCTCTTATCCTAAGGGCATAATGGAAAAGTTAACCAAATGAAGGATAAAGAAATGATTATACCTTGATTATTCAAAACTTTTATTGGTAGGCAAACTCTAGAGATAAAATTATTTTAAGAATCATGATAGAATAGCATGAAATAATATAACAATAATTCTACTTTTTAAAATTAGAGGAAGGAGCAAAGAAATAAAACACAAATTTACATATTGGATAAGAATATAGAGAGAGTAATAAGCTTGGTATGCGTTCATTAGCAGTAGATGATATGTTTAGCAGATTAATTATTAACTGTTGCAGAGAATGAAATGCTGCTATGTATTGTATTTAGTAAGTGAGGTTTTTACAAGCAATAATTATGTGATTACAACCTTCCTTTCCAGCATTGGATTCTTTTAAACTTTCACCACTCACTATTTGCCTCTAAACTATACAGTACCACAGATGCAAACATTTAGGTGACCTTTCACACAGACTCACACTTCTGCAAACGTACACACCATGCTCTCAGGAATCAGGGTATCATGGAGACAGACTCTGTCCTACACAGCTGCTTCCTGCAGCCCAGCCTAAAAGCAAAATAGAAGATATGAAATGAGGCATTCATTGCAGGATGGTCAGAAAGAGAGCTTTGGATAGTGGGAAAAGAGAGAGAGAGAGAGAAAGAAGATCTGAGAGACCACAGCTGATGAAAGAATTAAAAAATCTGAAACAGAGAAAAAGCCAGAAGGTCAAAACTTCAGGAACCCTGCTTTCCTGTGTCCAGCCCTTGATCTGGCTGAAACTGTGTGCAGAAGTGAGACAGAGGGTTTGTGACAAGCAGCTCTCTCATGGCACTTTCTGTAAGAGACCATCTGACTCCTTCCACCACCGTGACAAAGACCACATGAAGGTGTGGATTGAAAATCAGATCACCAGCCTCCAGCTGCTAAGGCTGCCATTATTAGATTTGCCCTAGGACTACTGGATATTTTTCATCATTGGTACCATTGGTAACTCAATGGCTGGCAGGTTGGGCTCTGTAGTCAGACTGCCTATCAGTTTCCTACCACTGACCAGCTCTGTAACCTTAGGCAAGTTCATTTCAGAGTCCAGGACTCAGCTCTCCCAACTATGAATGCAGGCACAGTAGTGCTGATCCCGTCACCCTGGGAGAGTTAAAGGGACTGTACCCAGAAAGTCTTCAGAACAGTGGCTGCTTGTTACAAACACCCAACAAACGTTACTCATTAATATTATTTATAGCTTTCCCACTAGGCTGGAATTGTTTAACTGTATTTCCCAAAACAATCAAAATTACTGATATTTAACTTATCAGATAGACATAGTGATTTTAGTGGTTTGGTAAATCTCATTAAATAGGTTTCTAATAGGCAGCTGGTATTTAATGTGCATATTAATGATCTTATTGTCTTTAAATTAAATCCTTCTTTCAGCCATTTAATTTCTGTTTATAACTTATACTTCCATTCTCTTAAAAGAATCGCATAAAGCGTCTCTTAAGAAATAACGGTGTCTATTGGCTCCTCTTCTTTCCTGTTTTACTAACTGCCTAAATTTTTAGGAGCATTTCAGCAAAGACACTATGCTATTTTGTCTCATTGAGTCATACCCTGCTGAGAAATTATTTTCTGCCTAACCACAAACACAACATGCTGGTGTTACTTCCTCTTTTATGTTTCAGCAGTTTGATTGACAGGATCCTGATGGCAAATACATACTCTCTTTTCATTTGCCAATGCAACTTCTATCATTATGTTTGCTACTCTGATTTCCTTTTTTATCTTCACCCCTCCCAACTGACCTCAATCCCACCATTGCCATTCCTATTAACTTGCAGTATCAGTGTTGTTCTCTCATTGTGTTGATGGACCTGTTGGTCACCCCAAGCTTCCTGGCATTATAAACTATTTTCTCAGATTGATCAACCAACCCAATTTCCAATGCTGTTTCTCAGTCTCCAGTTGATTATTACACATTCATCAGGCACTGGATAAAATTCACAATATGCCCACAAAGTTCCTACAAGAAGGCACATTTACTAATCATACAGAAAAGAGTCAGCTGACGCCGGCTTAGTGTCTTGCTAGGAAATGCAGAAAACTCACAAAATCCCCCAGAAAAGTCAGCTGTGAATACCTGCCCAGATGCTTGACCTGCCACACAAGAGGCTGTGAAATCCTGTCTCTGCTTTCTTACCTCTTTCCACACTCTTCCTCAATTCTTGAACAGCCAAAAAGCTAACTAAATAAATAAAATAAATCAGCCCAAAAGCTGAGTTAGAGTACAAGGACCAACCAGATTTCTCCCATCCTCACCTCAACTTCAGCCTTCCCAGTCACAGCGATGAAAGCTGCTGACAGGAGGAAACCTTATTAAACACGCGATCACAGTTTTTATCAATAACATGCTACTGATAGTTCTATTACCAGTAAACAAGTTTTAAATGACCTAATAAGAATATATTAAACTATATTACCCTGCCCAACTCAGACAGACATGGAGAAGACAAATCTTAGACCACATTTCAAAGGATAGAAATGCTAGCCACCAAGTGAGGCAGAAACACGTAAGGGCAAACTCCTACACTCCTGAGGCAGAAAGCTGCTGTCGCTTCAAAAGACTCTCAATGAGTCTTCAAGGTTGCTCTTCTTGTTTGCTAGGTTCAGCTAAAACCCTTTGGAAAAACTGATTAGAAATCAGCCAAGGTCAGTGAGTCACTCCCACTCTTTCTTTTAAGCAACCTAGACAAAAGCTGGTTATCACCATGCCCTGAAAGTTTTGGCCATTTTTTAATTTTTTAACATTAAACTGAATATGCTCAGAAATACTCTCACCTCTCTCTCTCTCTCTCTCTCTCTCTCTCTCTCTCTCTATCTATCTATCTCTTTCCTACATGATTATGTATAGGTTTTCCCCTAAAATCACCATGTTTTATTTGTTAAAGGACAGCATTGCTTTCCAACGCAACCCCAGTGCTCTCCTGGGTTGCTGCAAGTTATTAAGTTTTCTCCACTGCTTTTTGCTTTCAGTTGTGATCATTGACTTTGTTCTCACCAAGAGGAGAACCCATGGTGTTGAGTTACAGAAAGAGACACAATTTACACTGCTTTAAGACTAGTTCGTCAAGTTATCTCTGTTCCATGAATCAGTTGCCTTTTGGAAAAGAAATTCATATTTTCAGGGAATAAGATGATTTTCTCAGGAATGAAGACACCACACCCAGGCCAAACTCAGTAACATCCCTTGAAGCCACAGAAATCACCCTGGGAAGGAAATATTTCACTTTTTGCCTCTGAGTCAAGGATCACTGGTCACCCCATGTTTCATCTGCACAGAAGGACATGAGAAAGTACTCTCTTCCATTCCCCAAGCTGCTAAGAAGGAGTTATCTAAAATGCACTTCCTGGCTTTACCAGAAGGTGCTATACAGATTCATATGAAGAATTATTATAATTGTCTCCTACAAATAATGGTGTAAGCATTAATGGAAACATTTTTCTGCTGCATGATAATAGTGTTGTCCATTACTGACACAACTTATGACAGCACAAACTGCACACAGGAGAGGTTCTGAGCCATGCAAAACAACAAAAGGATAAAAAGCACATCCCCAGGGAGGCACCAGGAAATGCATACTGTTTTGCATTTATTAAAGAGCAGGTGTAAGCAGAAGCCATAAAATGGCTTAAACCATATTAAACCAAGAACTCACACTATGTAGAATGTTTTATAAAATTATAATTTTGCTTTCCTTTGGGGAAACTAAGCAGAGGATGGTAGTTTCATGAGACTGTTGTTGATTCAAAAGGCTTCCAGCACAATATGTGGTGTTTATTTTTTAATGAATGAATGAAAAACAAAAGAATGCAACATCATTCAAAAAACATTTATGCCCAGAGAGTTCTGAAATAATATTGAAACTCCACAATTACATGTAAGTCCTCCCAAATAGCCCATCTAATCCAGAAGCAAGACCTCAATGTCCATTTGACTCCATTGAAGCTGGTGGTCTCTTTTTTAGCTTGACCACCAAACATGGGGACCTGCCATATTTTATTTTAAATGAAACTCTCCTAGTCGTATTTTTTTTCTTAAACCTTTAGGAATTAGATTCCAAAGGCAATGCAATATAAAAATTAAACTATTGTGGGGAAAGACCTTAGTAAGAGGCACAAGTCTTGTCATGAGTTTCAGATATAAAAGGTGTTTGTTTTGTCATAGGTTTGATATCTGTAAAAAGCTCAGATAATACCAATTCCATGTAATTCATAGGTATCAAGGAGATTCAACAAGGTAGTCAACATGAAATGGTATGAAGATTTAAAATATCTAAAATAATGACATATTTTGTTTATAGTGTTTCAATGAAGAAATTCCATCTCAGTAAGGATAAGAAAATCAACATTGTGTGGCAGAGTAATGCTGTAGATGAGAAGTAGGTCTCTCTCTTTACTCTGTCAACCATTATATGTAAACTTAGAAAGCTACAAAGAATGGAGGACAATTCAAAGAAGAGGCTATAAAAGACTGAATCACAACACCTTCTAGCAAAACCAAAACCCACTCCTTGAAGCAGAAACCAGTATCACAAGCGTAGGGGTAACCTTTTGAGTTTTTCCCTGTAATGATCTACTACTATCTCTTCTAAATTCCTTTTCTTTACTCCACCAAAAGAATGACTGAAAGTTTACTTCCAAATAACTTTCAGTGTTCAAATTTATTCTCCAGATCGCTTATGATGTTTTGTTCCACTTTTGTAAAACGACATTTTGTCTCCTCCATTCCAATTCTACATCAAATAAAAGTAGAATGTTTCTTTTCTTCATTTCTATGTTTGGAGACTTTGCCTTGGACATTTGGGGCAAGAATGAATTTTTCATCAGCAATTTGCTAAGTCTTGACTTCTGTTACAGTAATCTGCATTTTTGGAAGTCCCCACAGAAAAACAAAGTTGCTTCTTAAAATTGTTTTCTTAACTTTATCTTCCTGGTTTTGAAAACAATAGGGACACATTGCAGAATACATTAAAACGTTCAAGTTTTAAAAGGTAGAAAGAATTTCCCACAATTGCACACAAGTAACAATGGTTACAACATTAACAAGCCATCATCTAGTTTCTCAAAAAATAACCTTTGGTTTTGTTTGCTGGTTCTTATTCTTTAATACAGATAAATTTGTATTGCATGTACATTTAGTATTCTACTTTTTTCACTTATCATTATATTGTTAATACTTTTCATATCAAAGAATTATTTTTATCATAAGTTTGTGGCTAGTTGTAATTTGTTATTTAGATATGATGCCCAGGTTGACAATAATGAAACCTGGATTATTCTGAACAAGTTTCTAGTAAATGCTTGTTAGTCTACGGTGATGTTCAGATCTATTCATAATTTGCTTGTTTTTTAAACCTCAGGAATATGTCTGAATTGTAATAAATGTTGGGTGGCACTAATTTACATATTCATCTATTATTGATGTTTTATTACCAATTATTTCCTTCAGTTTCCTCTTTTTCTTGTTTTATTGAAGAATGTGGAAAATTGGTCAGAAATACATCTCCAATGCAATCATCTGGGAATCTCAAATACAATCGTCTTTGCTTATAATCCGCACGTTAGTGCTATTTCAAGATTCGGCAATAGAGAAAGGAGTTTAAAGACTGATTTTTATAAACAGAGAAGGAAACTTGTAAATCTGTTTTGCCTCCAGTTTACCATGTGTCTGCAGTATAAAATGTGCAAGTGTCCCAACACACAAGTGGGGACCATGCTGGAATCTGGATAACACATTGCTGCTTCTACTTCATCAGAGATCGTTTTCTAACAAACACATGGAGGACTCTGCTGGAAGGGGACCCGCAAACTCTAGTTTGTGCTGAATGGGGGAGTTTGCCAACATATGAGCCATAAAAGCCTCTCCATAAAGCCAGGAGAGGCCCAGACAAAGTAGGAATGGTTGGTTGATCACCCCAGAACAATTTCCGTGGGTAAAGTTTATCCAATTGTATATGCCCAAAGCTTGCATCCAACTAGTTACATCTATTCTGTGGAAAGGGTCCATACTTGCAATCTTCTTGCTGTGGCAGATGACTCTGTAATAACAGAATCAACTGAGTGATTCTGATCATCTTGGATGATGTGCATTGTCATGAGGTCCATGACATTTGAAAAACACAGTGAAGGTACATTTATGACCCAGCCCTTAGCCCCTCTTTCTCTGTCCCATCCTGGACCCTTGCTTCTTATTTACTCTGTTCCAGTCACTCTGATTTCTGCTGGTCCTCAGGTTTTCCCCTTACAGTTCATCTGACAAATATTCCCATGGTTTGCTTCCTTTCTAGAGTCTTGGCACACACCTCACCTCTTCAGAAAGGCCTTCCCAGAAAACGATTTTAGCACAGCAGAGCCCCTCAGTCTCTCTCCCTTTACCAGTGGACTGTAATTCCTCCTTTAACAACAGTTCTGGTCTCTGTTGTTTCTGTTACTCAGCTCACCACAAGGCAAAAACATCACATGAGAAGCTGCAGAAATGAGCCAACTCAGAACTTTTAAACTGTGCACCCTCTCAAACAACATGATAAAATCTTGCCCTGTACCTGCGGTGTCTTTCCCAAGACATGAATCACTCTTTTAACCAGTTTATCCAAACTGAACACACTACCCACCAATGAGTCTCTTAGTCACCACCTAGGTTATCAGATCGCCTGTCACAGTATCACAGTATTTGTGCTAAAGTAACTCTACTATATTTAATATAGTAGTCCCATTTTATTCCTCCATTAACAATTATTTTCTTTCCTTGCTTCTGTTGTTGTTATTGTTCCAGATTTATAAATTACACTTTATCATAAGTGTGTCTAGATTTGAGGAAAAAGTATATCTAAGGCTCGGTACTATCTGGTTGCAGAAGTCCTCTCAGAGTCTCGAACCACTGCATTTCTCTTCATCTCTGTTACAATCACATAGCATGTGTTTACATATCTGTGCCACATCTGTTTCCCCATAGCAGATCGTGAAGACAGAATAGCTCTGTGACATGAATGGATGAGCCAAAGGACCAGCGGTAAAACAGCTCAAGACTTGAGCCAAAATGCCTTCCTTCAAACAACTCTGCCTCAAATAATCGTGTGACCTTGAGCAGCTTCCCAAACTGAACTGCTCTAGAGCTGTTTCCACAGAGACCAGATGTGGGCAACAGCAGCCCCTTTCTGCAGGTAGTTTTGAAATAGAAATAAGGCAATACACGAGTCATATAAAGTACTGTCAGCCGTGTCGTAAGTACCCGGTGAATGTTGTTCCGTGTTGCTAATATTTTATTCATTAACAAATATGCAATATCACACTAAATAGGATTCAAATATCACACTAAATAGGAGCCTAAAGTCATCTAAATATGAATGTGTGAGCAATCAAGATCACAAAATGGCAGATGTTGCATATTGCCGCTTAATTTTTTGAGAATTTATCCTATGCTGTTTTGAAAGCCATACTCTCTCAATATGTTCTTCTATTTTGTAGAATTTTTCCATTCTGTAATCTTGATTTTAACTTCAAGCAGATCACTACTTTAATATTTTGAGCTTAGTAGTAATTGATTATTTAAGCACTTTTTTCAGGTTTCCTTGGAATGGCTGGGGGTCTTGGATTTTACTGAGTACATTTGCATTGTGAACATTTGTATCGGGAATTGTTCCTTTAATTTCTGAGGCATTTACACGGCTAGTTTTCCTGTCTCACATCATTTTCTGCCCCATAAAACACACTAAATTTGGTCTGGTAACAAGCATCCATGGAAGCCTTTGTCATGCATCCCACCAGCAGAGCATTTCTACAACATGCTTCTAAATTTTTCAGAAATTTTACACAGTTAAGCAGATGGTTCAGCTCTCTGATACTCGTCATAATGTCCTCACACAGCTTTTTATTTCATTTGTAAAATTTTAGTCTTTAGCCAATGAGTCATGTAAAGGGGCACTGAGTAGAACTTTTAAAAATCGTTCATTGATCACATCCCATGTGTCCTAAGTGGCTAGGTAGGCTTTCTTATTCTTGATCTTAAAACTATTGGCTTTAAGATACTTGAGGGGAGAAACACGCAGATTCAGAAATTCTGAAATTTTGATTTTTGTCATTTGCTGAGAAGAGCAGGAAGTCAGTCCAGTAGTCAGAAGAGAGGCAAGTCCCACCCTTGAGGGTTCCCACATCAGTTGTATGGCTTTCTTTGATGTGAGGGCAAGCTATGACCCCACCCTCTCCAAGAGCAGCTTTGTGGTCCACAGGGGAGGAAGTCCTCGTGACATCCGAATGGTCCCAGTACTCACAAGTTAACAAACTTCAAAATGTTTTTTGAAAAGGACACTAATAACATACATGAAAAGAGGTCACCATACTGTTTGAATATCTACAAAGGAGTCATGATCTTTGTTCAAAGAAGTAAAACACTATGGAAATTTTGTTAATGGAGTTCTTAACTGTATGCTATGTCGTTCAGATTATGAAAACTCCTTTTTATTCAAAGATAAAATAACATGCAAATGATAAGAATATCCTTTGATATCAAATTAGAACTAAAAGCAAACT
Organism: Cavia porcellus; assembly: GCF_034190915.1. Taxonomy (NCBI): domain Eukaryota; kingdom Metazoa; phylum Chordata; class Mammalia; order Rodentia; family Caviidae; genus Cavia; species Cavia porcellus. The sequence goes on from NW_026947497.1 coordinate 33,708,977, forward strand.
CTGCAAAATGACCTAGAACTATTTACTTAACAGCATTCTGTTCAAACATCAAGGTGGAGCCAATATACAAATATTTATATGGATTATTTGCAAAGGGATTTTTCATTGATTTCCATTATGCAACTTTATTTCATTTGATTTCTACCATTCAACTTTATTTTTAATGATATTAGACCCTCACCACAAGACGATATTTTAAGCAGCCACAAATAATAATAGAATCCAAAATTTCATCATCATTAACTTTACAACCAAATGCAATGAACTGTTTTTAGTACATGAATAAACCCATAATCTATATCTGTTTCCCCAGTCACATCAACAGGGATGGCATATCAGTATTCTTTATTGGTCATTGTTGACCGATAGACAATAACAACTACTCCTTGGCTTTGAACAGGGAGCAAAAGTAGCTAGAAATTCAATAAGGAACTCTTCAACTAGTTCAAGGAGGAACCAGCTTCTTGCTTTGATTTTACGTGATGGTGAGCATTTTTTTCCTGCCTTACTGTATTCCCAATCGCCTCTGCTCCATCATTCAGCAGCTGTCTGCTAATGCATTCCAGGGTAGGCTGCTGCCTTCGTGGTTCTGTCAGTCCAGCTTGACCCAGGGGGTCTGGCCTGCAGTGGTCATTCCGTGCTGAGAGGACAGCTACTCCTCAAAGCCAAACTCTGTTACTAGGTAACAATGCTGAGCGCCCATAGAGGCTGATTTCGTATGAATAGTGCTTCCTGAGCTCATGTTCTGAAAAAAGCCTTCTTGCTTTGGACCCATCAGACCAGTCTTTGGAAATCAGGCCAAAAGCCAGAGTGATTACCAGAATTTTATATACAATTACTAAAGTTTCTTCGAGATCATGGTGCTATGCTACATCCCAATTTCTCTTTAGGAAAATCCTAAACAAGAAGAAGAACTTGTTGAAAACTGGCACAATTCTATCAGAGCAACTACAACAGCAACAAAAACCAGAAGATGGAACATTAAAATTCAGTGTTGTACACTGTTTTAACAAGACAGTGGCCCCAGGCAGAGCCTGGAAGAGTCCACTGCCAATTGTCTTTGTCTAAAACTCTTGAGAGGAAACTAATCCTTCTCCTGAAACATGCAATAAATAGCAAGAGGCCAGTCTCTGAAAACAGAAGAATCTGGGCACACTGTAGGACAAAAGCACAATCACCTTCAACACCTCAAATGACAGAAGCAGAAGTTGGAATACACCTTGGGTTTCACATAGCCTTATTTTGCACCCATTGTATTAAATTTCCATAGATTCTGTGAGTCAATGCACTTTCAAAAACTCACTACTTGTGATAAAATTTGCTCAGCTTATTAAATAACAGTATTTCATCTTCAAATACCCAGATTTGTAACTCTATCTCTCTTGTATTTACAATGATTGTATTTTGCTTTCCACATTTTTGTGACATAAGAAAAACTCCATGTAGACCGTATAAAAGTGACATTAGAATTAAACAGCACATATTTCATGCCAGATTATTGTTTTTCTACCTTTGTCCACTAGAGTATTCCATACTATTAGCTTAACAATTCAAGTGTCATACAAGCTACAGCAGGGCTACTGCGCTGTAGCTTCTCTTAGGAACAGAGAATTTAGGAACCAAACAGTAGCAAAATATGAATCAACAGGCAGAATAAAATACATAAAAGCATGCAGCTATTGACATGATACCTTTCATTCTGGAACCAACACGTGATGATACCAAACATGCAGTGAGTCGAGTTCTACATGACTCAGCCTACTAAAGGCACTTGAAACATTTATCTGAACAGCAGCTCACCACAACCTGACACTGATACAGGTTAATCAAGTTCCTGGTAGCTAATGTCATTACCACAGAGAATGCTACTAGAATCTTCCACTCACCCCAATATTCCAATACTAAAATCGAGAGATGTTTTCATGCTATCCAAAAGACCCAAGTAAGCACTAGGAAAATTCCCACTGAGCAATTGTCAATAGTTTAGGCATACTCATGAGGAATTCCCCAGGGATTTTAGGTACACTTATGTCAGTAAAACCAGTAAGACATTCCAAATCCAAGGTCTAATGAATTATTGTAAGGGTTCTCCAAAAAGATACAAAGATTGAGAGCTTGAAAGGTACACCTAAGTTCTGCCACTAATAAGCTGTCTGGCTTCAAGGATGTCATTTAATGTTTCCTGGGCACGGTTTCTTCTACTACATACCATACAAGATAACCAGTGGTCCCGTGCAAAGAATTCTTCTGCTCAGTTAATAGGGTTACGGTCATTTACAGGAAAGTTTTATTCTAGAGTCCATAGGAGGCCAGAACATAAAACTTTACAATTTCAAGCACTTTTCTATTTTAAGCATCATTATGTTTGAGGGAAATAGTCCCAAATGTTTTTAAACTAATTCTTCTTAGCAACTTTCCAAGAGTTCCCAAATTTATTCAAATTAAGTGGCAAATTGAGACATCCTGAAGCAGATATACATTCAGTTTCAAGTTGGTGGTGCCTTTATATTTTACATATCATTGAATTTTCAAATAATACAATTAGCAATAGTGCAAAAATATAAGTGAATTTAATTTAAGCTGTGAGCTAAGGGGATAGAAGGTTTTAATCACTAGATGTTCTGTAGCATAACTGAATCAAGTTGTTTATGATAATTTTATTACTTCGGCCCTCTTTTTAACAGTTATTATATTTTCTCATGATGCATGATATTACAGTTTCGAAGCCCTTTCAGTAATTGGAGCACCACAAACCTGGCTTCCAAGGTTCATTAATGTGAAAAATTATCTTAAAAGTTAGATAAGTGTAGTCATTTCATTTTGGTTTGGAACTTCCAACTATAAAAGAGATTTTCGGGGCTGGGGATTTAGCTCAGCGGCATAAGTGCCTGCCTTGCAAGCAGGCAGTCGTGAGTTCGATCCCTGGTACCGATAAAAATGAAAAAGACAAAAAAAAAAAAAAAAAAAAGAGATTTTCTATATCTCTGATGGTATTTTTCAACTAGAGATCACCTCTCTTTGTCAACACTGTATCTTCAGGTCTTTCATTTACATCAAACCAATGTGTGACCATTAGGATTTAATTTTTAAAACTAAAAAGTTAAATGTACTCCTTGTATCCAAATTGCAAAATGTGTTCCAGGAACTGGACAGCAGGGATTTTCTAACCCTAATTGCTCTTTAGAACCACCTGGAGAACTGGGGAACAAAATAATCTATAGCTAAGCTGACCTCAGAATATTTAAATATTCTAAAATTCTAGAGATAAGAAGTGCTAGTCTATTTTAAAAGAGTCTCTAAGGATATACTAGCCAGAACTGCGCAGCAATCCTGAAGTAACTACTTATCCCATGAAACTTCTTTCAATATCTGTTCATTTGACACTGGCACTCCTAACGCAGGCCATGAGCCTGCCTCTAATAGTGCTTCAAAATGCTCCTGAAATGGTAGTTGTTTTATTTTCTTTTTCTTTATAACAGCTCCATGTTGTTGGAAGAATATATTCCATTTCAGATCAGAAACTCTTCATTTAACCAAGGAAACACATATCACGAAGGTTAAAACAAGAATAAGGGCTCAGGTGTTCTCACCCCAAGTCTAGAGCACTTTCCCCTGCACCATGCCACCCTCTAAGTTTGGCACGCTAGCATGTGTCTCAATCCTGTGGTCATCCAAAGAAATGGCGAAGACTAAAGAGGCTTATTTCATGTTGTATGTGGCTGAGGTCCACTGAATTCAGTCCATGATAATTCCTAAGGAGTACTGGCAAGGCCTTCAATATTTTGTTATCAAAATTCTCTCAACAAAGATAAGACATTTGACTAAAACCTTGATCCACTAAGTTTTTAGCCAATTATCCATTAGTTAAATGTAGGCCCCGGAATTATGTTCTAACTTGTTTTTTTTTTTTTTTTTGGTTACTTTATCTCTCGTTCCCTAACTTTTGTTCTATAATTAAAAAAAACAACTCCCAGAACTCTGATAGTTTCTTCTCTCTGAAACTACATCTCGAAAGAAAAACAAAATTATTTTCCATTTCCCATAACATTTTAAATATGCATAATTAAAACAAAATTAAAGGGAAAAATCACTTAGCAAATATTTTCAGAAAAAGTACAAGATAACTTGACTCTAAGATCTGGTAACATAAAACTAAGTAAATATGATTGGTGCTTTTGGTTTTGTAACTGTCTAAGCTTTCTCACTAACAGACATAATCATTTGCTAGAATAATGTAAATATTTGGCTCCCTTTCTCTTATTTCTATACAAAGCCAGGCCATGATAAATATCTTGAGAGTTCTAAAGAAAGCCGTAGGATTGAAAAGCAAAGCATATTTTCAATTTAGAAAAAAACCTGATCTATAATAAAGAAGGCTTTCAGATTGATTTTAATTTATTGTCCAGGGGAACGTGAAAAAAAAAAAAAAAAAAAAAAAACAATGCAATGTCTCTGGCCAGTAGAGCTATGGCAAGCATTTCATGACAACCATGACTTGGAATTAACACAGGAGATCAATGAGCAACAGAAATGTGTACCCCAACCCAATGCTTCGCTGTATTGCAGTTTCCTCAGTACCTAGTAAATACATACCTAGTAAAGTTCTATAATACATACCTAGTAAAGTTCTGTAATACATACCTAGTAAAGTTCATAGAATTATCAATGTCAAGTTAGGTAATGTGCCTAGAAACCTCTCAGTGGTGCCTATCACACAGAACAAGAGCCAACTAGCCAGGTGTTAGCTAGGACTACTGTCAGATTCTACGCCCATAAATGTGGTTGTTTGTATGTTTGTTTTCAGTTATGAGGAATAAGGCAAAGGTCTTTGCCCTGAAGTACATTTACATCTCATTTCTTTTGACACAAGTTTCACTAAATTTCCCAGGTTGTACTCGAACACACGATCTTCCTCCCTCAACCTCCCAGAGTCCTGGGATGACAGGTGTGCGTCACCACACATAGCTACGTAAGTATGCTTGACTCTGCCTCCCTATTATTGCTCTCTCTAAGGTTGTACTGCAGCCAAAACTCTTGTCTCCAATCCTTTAATCTATTATCAGCACATAAACTTCTATTAAAATGAGGCAGTGATGGCACATGGAGGTTTGCACAGCCCCAGAACCTAATGATGTCAAGAAAAAGGCAAAGCAATCACATACATCTGAATTGGATTCACAGATGTGCAGAGCACTGATGCACTGAAGACAAAAGTGGTTCTAGTGAGGGCCACAGTGACTTCAGGACTCCTTACCTTTCCTCCAAGCACAACACACATCCTCTCTTACCTTACCCCATGCTCTGCCACTCACACCAGTCAACACGTACCACCCCCATCCCCATCACCACCCCAGGCACAGGCTGCCAAAAACTCTTGCAGCAATAACAGGGAATGGGTTACAACCTGAACGCACAAGCCTCTACTGCTGCTTTGGGTGCATATTAAATAAGCCAATATTAATTAAACATTCTCAAGACACATTCTTTCATTTCATACTTGGTATGATCTATTTCTTCCTTCTTTAGATTTCTAGAACACCTTGGCCCTTATGAGGCCTTCTGACCTCAAGACTTTGAACAAAACTTTCCACCATCCTTAAAAAGACACGAAAGAGTGGATGATACCATTATAAAGAAACAATAGTAACCAGTATCCCACAAACATTATTAAATTTCATCTTCACAATTAAAGGCTACTTAGTAAATGAAATGGATTCAAACTTGCAGTGAGAGTACAAGTCCCCTTTTTACCCACTAAAAATATTTTGCTTTAGATAGCACAATTAGTGGAGGAAATATTCTTAAACATTCTTTCAGTTATTTAGAATTAACCGCTTAAACAGGATTTCTTAAACATGATTTTGCTATTTAGAATTAACCAACTAAACAGGAGTAAAATTCTTCAGTTTTGCAGAGAACACTTTGGTACCTCATCCATACACACATCACTCAAATCCTGTAATATTCCTTCTTTCCAAACAGAATGAAATTATATCATTTGTGGCTCATAGCCTGTCTCATTACTTAAGATAAAGAAAATAGATTTTTTACATTTTTATGGATTTAAAGCCTGGTGATAGAATTATAGTCTTTATATCTTTTGACAATGACCCTGATACTGCATAAATACCAAGAGTGAATGAAAAGTAATTACAGTTCTTTCAGGCTAAAAAGCAGCAGCTGAATACCACTAATTATGCAATGAAGCTAACAATACTACTAAAAACATTGGCAATAAATGAATTCACTGGGAAGACAAATAAAGAATAAATGCAGCAAATCAGCCATTGCAGGAAAAGAAAATAAATGGCAAATGCTGAAATCATTCCTTATTACACACTGGATATTTGTAAATGCTTTAATTACCATACAATGATTACTTCTAGCTCAACACAAAGCCAATTTTCATAGCTGCCCACACCTCCAAATGTTCAAATGTATCTTCCACACTTTGATGATCGAGGTCAGTACTAATGGAGCAGTTTCTTGGCTCAGGTGGCCAACAGCAAGAGTTGACATTCGGTTATGCCCACGACCATAGACCAGTTTATAAGCCCACAGTTATCTAAATGATCAGAAAGGGGTGGAAAGATTTTGTTTGAATTTAGAAGATGTTACTGCAGCTCAACTTTGTTAATTTGGCCAAATCCACACTATTCTTCCAGTCAAATTAGACACTGCATTAAATTCTAACAATTCTACCAAGACTATGTGCTGATTTTATCTTTAACGTGATCAGATGCAGAAGACTTCGTAAGACAGAATATTGATACTTGGAATATAAGATACCCGGTATCTCTTTTAGTAGTGCCACAAGCAACTCCAACATTCTCAGTGATGTGTACCCAAGAGAGAACACAGAGTGAGAAATGTGACTCTGTGCTCACTGCGATTCGAGCGCAGATTTTCTATGACTCTCATGATACAGGCATCTAATTTGTTATGGGCTGTTGAAGGACTTTCAAAGGTAATTTGGCAGATTTAACTCTATGATTTTTCCTTTACATACTCTCTTTAGAATCTAATTGTTAGAAGGAAATTGTTAAACTGTAGTTGAGTTTCTCCATGTTAATACGTCTTTTATATAAAGGAGCTGCAGATTTTAATATAAGCCAAATAATTTGAGTTTAGTAAGCTCCATGAAAAGAAACTTGTGTATGCTTTTGATGTTTTAGCGAAGAATGATGTAACTAATATTAGAGTAAGAACCAGTGAACCAAATTCTAGACCCAACTCTGGAATTAATTAGGTGTGACCTTGAAAGTCATTAATAAATAATCTTAGGGAGGAAGTAAGGAAGAAAAAAAGAAAGAGGAAAAGCTGAGGTTAAAAGAACATAACACTTTTTATGTCAATGAGAGTAATTAAACAGTTTCTACTTAGACCAAAATATGAGAACCAAGAGCTACTTCCAAGCATTGTGCAGGCTTATGCAGGCTGTTAATGGACAGCAAAAAACAGGTATGATTCTGTAGAGTAGGGGTAGGGGGCAAATTTCCTAGACCTTATGCAGAAGAATGTAGAACCAAGAGGCAAACAGTAAAAACGAACCTATGTACAAAGTAGAACAAGGAAAGTGCTACAACAAATTTCAAACTTTAAAATCTCTCAAAGAACAAAATGAAGTCCAATTTAAGTAAAAGAAAACAGTGATTTTGCTTACAAGGCAGAGAGATACTGAGGAATGAAGAAACAATTTTAATGTGACTAAAACTACACATGAAACAGCAGTCTTGCTACAGAATGTCTATGCAAAGAAAAGGAAATACATATGTCAAAAAGACATCTGTGGTCCTCTGTTTATTATGCCACTAATCACAATGGGCAAAAAATGGAAACAAAGTCTCCATTAAGTGATGAACGGATAAGAAAATGTAGCGCATACCCACTGTGGAATACTATTCAGCCATAAAATGAAGTGGAATTCGATCCTTTGTGACAACATGAATGGAACTAAAGATTGTTGTCTTAGGAGAAATAAGTGAGACAAAGAAAGACAAGTACTGAGTGCATATGTGTAATCTAAAAACAGCTGATCTCGTGAAGGTGAGAATACCACCACCTCTGGTGGCCAGAGGCTGGGGAGAGCGGTAGGGGAAAGGCTGATCAACAGATACGATTCTAGGTTACTGCACAGTTCAAAAAGCTAAAAGAGAGGATTTTGAAAGTTTTCACCACAAAGAAATTACAAATGTTTGAGGAGCTAGATATGTTTAACTTGACTTTAACACAGTTTTGCACAACGTATGCATATACGAAACATCACATTACTAATTACCCTACTAGTATGCATGATTTTTATATTTTATGTATCAGTTAAGTACAGTAAAAATAAAAATAAGAACACCTAAAAAAAAAAAAAGAAAAAGAACGTTTGAAGAAACTCCCAGGTGGCAAGTTATGGCTGATTAAGGACTCACACAGTGTGCTTTTTTCTTTCTGGGAGATAAGGTTCCATTTCAAAGAGACCCAGTGTCTGCAGGGCCAGAGTCACATGGGAGCTCTTACCCTATGCTCATGCTTAGAACTCGGTGAAAATTTCCCATAACATCGCAAGCACCATAAAATCTATAACAAAGATATTTTGTTAGAGAGGTATATGTCATAGTACATGTTTGCTACATATGCTTGGCTACATTTCATTTGACATTTATTTTGCGACATACATCCTAATATCAGTATTCTTCCAATTTTATTTTACACCTAAAAAATTCAGCAATACAGATCTGCTGTAGCACAATATGGATATACTTAACATTGTCAAATTATACACCTTAAAATAGTTAAGATTATACAAATTATACAACTTAAAATGGTTAAGATGATAGATGTACTTATGTGTTTCACAATAATTAAATTTGTTGAATATTTTTTAAAGAATCAGTACTATGATTCTTTAGAAACATTTCCCTCAGCTTCACAATTCATCATCAATAAGGCACAGATTTAGGATTTTTGTCAAATTAGGAAAACTGATATATAAATTAAGATTTTTCAATTCTTCCGATACAATGAATAACCTTAAATTGTCTGGAGGAAGCAAGCCCAGTCTGGGAACCAGCACCATGCATGTGCCACTGCTGGACCAGGAACAGCCAGATCCATGCCTCTCCCTGTGAGTCAGTGCCATTCACAGACAGAGGCAGAGAGAACAAGGCCACATCAGGAATCAAGGCCAGTCTGAGAACCAGCACCATGTGTGGGCCACCGTCAGAATGGAAACAGCCAGACCCCAGCCCCTTCCAGCACACAGGCTAGTAATACAAGAGGTACCAATGCTCCCACACTCCTACGATAAGCGACTGGCTTATCCAGAGAAACACAGACTGTGATGTTAGCTACGGAGGTGAAATGTAACTGGACGCCTGTGGTGCTTCGATGTTTCACTAGCATTGCAGGTCGAGGGCCAGTGGTCTGATCAACTGTTTGAAGGATAGCAGTACACATGTGGCATCTAGGGGGCATCTCCTTCTGAGGGTTGCAGCCATTCTTGATTCCCTATGGTCTTGTTTTGAAGTCCTAAATTGTTTCCATTGTTTTGTTGGGTTGGATTTTACTCTCTTTTGTTTTGATTACGTTAAATCTGATAACAGGAGCAGGTATTTCAAAGACAGCAAGATACATTATGGTAGCAATTTTGAATTTACTATTGGCTTGCTTTGAAGTCCTATACTGCATTTATTATCATGTTTTTATTGTTTTGTTTCTATTCTATTCTCTTGTTTCTATTCTATTTTCTATTCTATTCTATTCTATTCTATTCTATTCTATTCTATTCTATTCTATTGTTTTGTTCTGTTTGATTTTTACTACATCCGAAGTTATCTGCAGCTATTTTGAAGTCATCAAAAGGTATTATGGTAACTATTACTGATTTTGTAATGTTTGGAAGTCCTGTATCTCTTACACTGGTTGTTTTGATTGGTTTTATTCTGTTTTATCTTCTTTAAAATAAAAAAATTAAATAGTCTGAAAGTTAACTCTATCTAGTTTGTAGGTTATGTCCTCAACTGTGTGTAAGTTGTAATTTATCTTCATTCACACCAATATCTATGTCAAAATATAAGAAAATTAAAGCTTTTCTCAATGTCTTCATATGTTTTATCCATCCTCACTAAATGAGTTATGAGAATTTAAGAACCTTTCATTACCACTACCAGAATGTACTTCTTTCGCAAAATCAGCTACTGGTTTGGCTATGGTTTTTTTAATAGTGCACTATATTTTCAATACTCCATTTTAATCTGGATTTCCACTCACTTTCCCAAACAATTAAATCTAAAAATAACAAAATAAAGAACCAGCACAAAACCTGTTGCGTATATTTCTCTTTTGCTTATTGTTTATATTTGTATAAAATTATTGTTTATATTTCTGTTTTGCATGTTCTTGATTTCATTACACTCAAGTTACAAAGCCTTAATCACCTTAAAGTTCAAACTTTCCCATTGCTGATGGCTTCCAAAACCAACTCAAGTTCACATATGTGTGTGAAACATTCTATGGCAATGATGAATTTAAAATTCAAGGAGTAGAAATCCGTATTCACTAAGTATTTGCAGCCTCAAGGACTTTGGGAGTGGAAGAGTGGGGAGAGGAAAAGAAGGCCTGGTGGTGATGGGCAGCTGGTGGCTTAGGCTCAGGATCCAGCTCCTGCCATGCAGAGAATTAGCATGGGGATTTGGAGGCAAGGGTTATGGTGATATTCGCTATGGGGCATCTTGGGAAAATGACTTTGAGCCAAAGTGTTTCCATAAAAAGGACTGTGAAGACAGAGGAGACATCAGCTGCAGTTCTTCATCGATGAATTTTCCTTAAAAGCTCCCAGATTCCTGTCTTTTAAGGACGAAAGTCAGCTGTAATCAGAGAAACCATTAAGGCCCACCAGAGCCTTCTCAGTAGAATTCTTCACTCACTATAATTCAACTATTTCTAGAAATACCGACAAACCACATAACTGCATCCCATTAATTCAAGCTAACCCTAACCCTGACTCAAATCCCCCTTAGTGTAACACTAAAACACTGTTAGTTGCCTTCCATTGCTACCCCAAAAAAGACAATTTTCAGGACGAGGCAGTCAGAATGTCAGAATGGGAAGTCAGGGGTTCTTCAGTGACTGCAGAAAATCAGCTCCCTTCTGCAAACTGTTTTCAAATATTTAACCACCTAGGCCTATTTACAGGGCTCCCTATGGGGCCCTGAATGGAACCAAGAGTATGGTGCTATTATCTTCACAGGAGGTGCTCCTGCAGACTCCAGACTTGTGAAGAGCAGCAACTATAGCCTTTTATTCCCACCTGGCATTCACCTCTGTAATTCAATATATTTTAAAGAAAGTAACCTGGGAAAATGGCAATTGGGTCACCCTTTTGTGGAAGTCACTCTGTGTTCCATAAAACCACCCTCTTGTTCCTGCCTATCCTCCCATATTCATAACATGGTGCTTGTTTTTTGGCGAAACCAAACAAAGGCAACTCGCTCTTCATCCAACTATTTATTTCCTATTCAGAATTTGACTCTCAATTCATATATGATGTCTTTAGGATAGCCTTACTAGCCCAAACCAAATCTGATCCTAGATTCACTATTAGAAAATTAAAGATCATTTTATAAGGATTATCATTTGGAAATAGACATTTGTGTATGTGCCTATGAAATTTGATGTCTGAAATAGACTTAATGAAACATTAAAATTTTAATCCCCAGGGTAATGGTATTAGAAACTGGGGATCTTGGAGTAATTAAATTATTTGGGCAAAATCCTCATGATTAAAATTATTTTAGTAACAAAAGGAAATTTCTAGTCCATTCTGTAAATATGAGAGTATAGAGAAAATGGTATGTGGAACCCTGGCCTAACCAAATGTCTGGTCCTCTAGCACCTTGATCTTGAACTCCTCAGCCTCCAGAACTGTGAGAAATTTTTCTGTTGTCTATAAGCTATTTGTCTATAGCATTTTGTTATAGTAGTCATTGCTAGTTAAAACAATGTATAAATCCCCTTATTAAATGATAAGCACCATGAGAAAGGACACCGTTTTTGTGGCTGCTAGTAATTATTATCATGTTCTCAGTGTGCTGCCTACGACTGTATCATTGAAGTTCTGAATAAACATGCTGATTCTACAAGTAAAACTTCTCAGTATTTAGGAATGTAATGCTAATCTGTTAATGACATCCAACTTCTCACTTACTTCATGCTCAAAACCTAGAAGAGTTACAACTCTCCTTTCCCTTCATTCTCTGCTTTGTTTTTTAGATTCATCTTTTTTATGGGAAATCTCCTCCATCTTCACTTTATATTAATACTACCATCATGCTTTCAGAAGCAAGTTTATATAATAGATATTCTATATTCTTAAAGCTCTTCCTCTCATAATACATCCCATGTACTGCTACAAAGTTCAGCATAAGTCCCAGAAACAAAATAAAATGTTTTTAGTAATAAGTATAAAGGAAGCCATCAGATTCCTTGAGGATATTAAAAAACCAGTTTCTTACTTTAATCGTCATAGTTCATTGAATCCTGTAATCAATGTATCTGTTTCATTTAGAGATATTTCTATTTCAAATACCTCCAATATAAACTATCAACTTTTGCTAAAAAAAAGTCTAATATCTTTGTAATTAGCATAACTCATGATTCCTATCTCTTCTTCTCTCAAATGACTCTTACTTCCTAGACTGCTCATCTTGGCTTGACGACAAAATCTGAAACCCACTTGCAAATGAAAACTTACTTCATTGGCCCATGTGGCCTGATCACTTGGCCTATGATTTATAACTTGAAAATAACAGAAAAATTATAGATGAAACCAATTCCAATTTTTACTGCCTCTCATCAGGATGGCAGAGGTATGATCAAAGAATATTCAATACACTAAAATATTTCATATAACTTTTATTGCCTGTTGTTACGTGAGGGACTAAAGGGTTGACAGATAGGCATCAGCATAAACACAGATAATTATGATCATTACAGAAGCAGATTATCGTAACAGTTAAGAAATGAGGCACTAACAGCCTGAATTAAATCATACATCTCGCACTTATTAGCTGTGTGATCTGGAGTGAATTACTCAAATATGTTTGCTCTTGATCGCCTCCCATAAACTGCCAAAGACATATATCTATGAAATTATTATGAAGATTAAGTGAGCTAATACTTGTAAAGCCCTAGGACTAGTTAGGATTACAGTAAGCCGCAAATAAATATTATTATTATATTTAAGCCTACCTGAGACTGTTTACCTATATAGTCATTTTTACATTGTCATTATCTAAATGAATGAATTAGGTGGAATTCATCACTTTTCTTCCATTCCAGTAACGGATGAAGAAAAATATCTTATGTTAAATAAAAACGGAAAGAATGAAAATAGAGGTATGTAAATACAATTACTCCAAACTTTTAAGGTTTTCCTAGATTCATAGCAGAGTTAAAAATCAGAAAATAGCTTGTAATTAACTTGCCCAAAGTCTTCAATTTCAAATAAATAAAATGAAACCTGCAGATATTAAGTGACCAGTGTAAGGTTACATACCTAATTAGCAGCAAATATAAAGTGCAGTGACCCCTTCTGCACAGAGTTCTGATATTTTTCCAATAATCTTCTCCATCTGTAGCAAGAATTAAGATCCTCAATCAATTGGGGTCCATAGATTAGGGTAAGAGGAATAAAGTCCTTCCATATCACTTTGGAAAGGAGTTGAGAATATAATATTAATTGAAATATGCACATGTTCTCTATCAAAGTTTAAATTCACTAATTTTAAGATATCAGATAATTTAAGAATGAGTTATATAGGCTACAAAGACAAGTTTGTAATAATTCATTGAATTAATAATATGGCTGTGGGAATCAGTCAGATTGCTTAACACAAAAATACTTTCAGAGTTGTAAAATTCCCAAAGGATAAACTCAGTTCTGAGGAATAACAGTATTTTACTCAGTACTTGTTTTCAATTATTGATATTTAATCAATGAAATTTCAAACAGAACAGATTAAACGTAAAGATCATTGATTTTTATTCCTTTGAACCTAAGGAAGATACTTCTATTGAAAATCTTTTTGTTTTTCTGGAATATTTCTGTCTTACAGAGTGAAATTAAGTTTTAAAATATGTAAAGCTAAATATGTAAAGCTAAATCTCTTTTTACTTCAAAGACCTTTTTAATTGATTAGACTATGAGTCAATTAATAAGCATATGTTTTATTTAGTCAACTTTGGTTATATCCTTGAAACATAAGCCATAAACAAATACATAGCCAAGCCAGAATCAGGAATAACGAATTGAGAAAGAGCACAAACTTCAAGGTTTTATCTCCAGCATCTTTGGTTCATTTAAATAAAACCCATCTTTTATCTCCAAATCTATCACTTCCTTGTTCAATTTATCCACTCATGAAATTTACTGTGATGGGACACAACTGCTTCCCGTAGTTTGAATGAGATATTCCCATTCCTGCCCATTAACAAAGATTTCAGTAATCAAAACAATTATTATGAGACAAGGCAGTATTATAAACTAAGCATTCTATTTGCTGAGAGAATGACCAAATAAGCAAGCTAGGTACAGTATGCCACTTACTTGACTTTTTTCCCTCTAACATTTCATCATGAAAGTTTTCAAATCAGTATATAAACTGAAAGAATTGTGTTTGGCACCATACTTCCTGCCTAAACTCTATTCTGTTTATATAGTTCTTCGGACTGTTTTATCATATATCTATCCAAAAGCCCCACTAGGAGTATGTGAGGATTTAGGGGGAAACTCTAGATACAAGACAAAGTGTTTTTGGGTAGCCTGCTTCTCAAAGTGGCTCGTGCTGGAACCAGTGCTGTATGTCTGTTGCCCTAGACTGAGGCAGGCCAGCCTGGGCTACACAGTGAGTTCAAGGCCAGCCTGTACTACATAGCGAGACTCTGCCTTCAAAAACAAACACTAAACATTTCTGGGTTCTGGGTTGTTTTTCCCTAATAATTAAACAAAAGGGGGGAAAAACAGTGGCAATTAAGTGTTGCAAACTTCAGAAAGCAGAAGTCAAAAGAGTAGAGGAGAAATGGGCTCTTTAGAGCAAGCTTGGAAAAGAGGAAAAGAGGAAAAGAGGAAAAGAGGAAAAACAGGATAAAAAAACACGGTGGGGTACCATGAGGAAAAGCCATGGTAGCAACCTTTTCACTGATGACCTCAGCCTTTACGCTGACTAAATGTTATGGAAACTCACGAGAACGTCAACATTCAAGTCCTGAGAGGTGATGCTGGGTTCCCACTCTCAGGCTGACGTCAGGTCTAGGCCATCCTACTGAAAACCTGCTCAGATTCTCAGAAATCCACATGTAGGGCTTTGGGGGTTTTCTGCGCATGTGTTCAGGGTCTTGTAATTAAGTCACGCCTACTTCCCCAAACAGTTTTGCCAATCCCTAATCTTCTATCTCAGTACCAAGTTAAAAATGATGATCTGTGAAGCACGCAAATATTAAGCCATTTCTTTTGGGGGGAACCATGAAAAATGAATGCACTCACACAAGCAAAATTCATCCATTACTTCAGTAAGTGCTCTCTTGTTGCTCTCAGTTTCTACCCTTTATGCACAAAGCCAGCTACTATTTTGTATTTCTCATCATGGACTGGCTTTAGCTAGCATAGAACTCCATGTGAGCAGACTCAGGTAGCATGTGTATTCTCATATAAGGCTTCTTCCATTCAGCATGATGCTGCTTTGTGTCACAAAATTGCTTTCTTTTACATTGCTCAGTGCTATTACATTGCATTAGTGACATTCAGTTTTTGGATTACACTTTTTTTCTGATGACTGATTTATGGTTATTCCTTGTATCCCTGTATCTCTAAGTTAGCATTCTTACATTCCTACACAAGTCTTTTTGTGGATAGTCTCTTTGATTTCTTCTGACTAAATTCCCAGAAGTAAGATTTCTGAATCATGAGTAAATATATGTTTGATTTTATGTTAAAAAAAAAAAAACAACTTCTAGAAAAATTTCCAAGTACTGAGACAATTTTATCCTGTCATCAACAATGCATGGGTGTTCTAGTTGACTCATATCAAGAAAGTAGAAACGAAAAGTGGGAGAGGAACAGACTCTGCAGCATTACCAGCATTGTGCTGTCATGCGGTTTTTAAATTTTCAGCTAAATTACAGTTTCCTTTAAATATGGCACATCGTATCACATTTTCCCACATCACTTCATGAGATAAGCAATTACCTTGAAGGGGTTGAAGTGAATTTAGATGGAGTGGAATAATTAAGACAGCTGATAACTGCAGGCAACAGTTTTGTTAAGTATCAAAGTTATTATTCATGGGTCATTTAAGGGTGAATTGTTAAAATTTTGTGAGTCTAATTATTGCTCCTCTCTCAATAGCTGCTTCTTAAGGACCGCCATAGTTGTAGATTTATTCCAGCTGTACACATATATTACATCTGTATTAAATAATAAATTTAATGCAAAAGAGCCACATCTATTCTACTATCCCTAGTATCTAGTGCAGTACCTGAAGCACAGAAAGCACACAATAAGTACTTTCTAGGAGGAAATGATGACCTGACAGATAATTATAACCATTCCTCCTCTAGCTCTTTCTTTATCTGCAAAAAAAAATGGCAACTGCTTCCTAGGGTTTCTTTGAAGTTTAAGATTATATATATAGAATATTTTACACAATGTCTAATTCACTCACCAAATATATTTTTGAATGGCTTTTCACAGATGTAGGTGTCATTATGCGAGTTAATTTACTTTCTTTTCTGGTCTCTTCTTTTATTTATAAAATCTGACCCAGTCTCACAGCTTCAGTCCTCACCATTCAATCTGACCTCTAAATTCTAGTTTCCCATATTTCTGAAGGACTGATACACATCTACAGCGGAGGGCAAAACTCACCATGACTCAAACACAATGTGTCCAAAACCAAATGCTAGCATTTTATTCCTAAGGGAAACACCATATCCCCAGGCACTTCCCAAATGTCTTTGGCTCCTTCTTCTTACTGGCATTTGCTTGTCAAACATACTAAAGTCTCACTATTTCCCATATTTCTAGTTTACTTTCCTTTCTTCGAGTTTCAGATGCTAATAATCTAATTCAGATCACTACTTACTTCAAATTATACCACTGAGATGTCATCCCTGTCTTCTGTGTCTTCTTGTCCTTAATCCATACACTTTGCCATGATTAATAAGTCTCCCTAAGCACTGTTAAACTATTTTTATTCAGCCTTTCAAAATATTTCCATGAGTCCCCATAGTTTGTGGAGTAAATTCAGGCCATTTCATCTAGAATTCAACTTCTGTTATCAGTAGCTCCACTCCACCCTTTAATCTTATTTCCATTTCCTTCTTAAACTGGTGCTGGAAAACATCAGAACTATTGCACATGGATGATCTGTTACCTCCCAACTACACATCCTGACCCTCGTGTGGGAGTGTATCTTCTTCCATCTCGAATTCCAATTCCCCAATTCTTCATCTCCGCGTCCTCTTCTCAGTATCTTCAAGTTCAAATTCTGTCTCACAGTCAAGTGTAGAGTCAAAATTCCAAAACTGGGAATAGTTGTCCTATGTTTTGCTATCTTGTTCTTCTCTTACCTGAGTATCACTATACAGTATTTGTATTTCCATTATTTAATTCTTTTCAAATTATCCCTTAGAGTTTTATGCCCTCATTCCATGGTGAAGTTGCCCAGCATAAGGAGCCTGTGTATGATTTAAATTAGGTAAGCAGAACTTTAAGTCTTACCCCGGTGATTCACAACTAAATGACCTTTGGCAAAGCAGTCAGCCTCAGGCATATTATCCAAAACAGTAGGAACAAAGTTAACTCCATTTATTATTGTAAAGATTAATATTGCATATAAATTATCATGCAGCTGAAAGGTACTTTTTCAATCTTCATACATGCCAGATTTTACAAGTTAACTTCAGTCTTTTACAGCAATTTTGTAAAATAGGTTTAATGTCACTTAACGTTTCAAAAAAATGAAGATCAAATCACATATTCTCTGTAATGACAGAGAGACCATAGTCTCTGTATTCATGTTTCTATCCCTCATAACATTGTATCCTGTGTATAATATATATATATATATATATATATATATATATATATATATAGACATACATTTTAAAATGATTTAGGATCATTTAAAAATGATCCTAAATTTTGAAGGGTCTTCTGAAGAACATAGAAAGGAGACAGAAGAATAATATTCTGCCACAGACAAAACAAACTTCATATATCTTAGGTAAAATAATCCCAAATGCCTAGGAGGCAGTAATGATAAAACAGCTTGGAGGAAAGAATGGATAATGGATGACATATGGGTTTTGCACTACAATCTGGAAACAGAAGGATGAAAGAAAAAAATAACACAATTTTGCTGTAAGCTCAGAGGAATCATGATGCCGCACAGAGTTTTACCTCAAAGCTCTGGTCAGTTCTGGATATCATGGTGTGTAATAGTTGTAAAACACTGGAGGCATTTCTGAGGAAAGCAATAAAGGCGAGCCAAGAATAGCTGGATATGGGCTGAATCCACACATCGCTTCTGTTTTTAAGTGGACTGTAAAATTCAGCCCCAACCATTTATTTCCATTAACACAGTGGCAAAGAATAGATCAGCTTGAGAAATCAAATGATTTTGCAAACGTCTACATTTGTCTGTGCAAACTTACTACAACTCTGAAAAATCAGTATGTAGCTTCTCTTAGAGTTTGAAAACTAAAAAAGATGGCTGCTTTGTGGTTTTTCTCTAGATATAAGACAAATAGCCCCACATACATTGTTTCTAATGCTAAAAGAAAAAACCAATCATGCAAAATTAAGATTAGTGAAGAGGGAATGGTGTGCTACTGAAAATGAAGCAAAGTTGCAGTGGTTTGAAACCACCGTGGGTCTGGTTGTGGATCCCAGATCCACAAGGTACTCAGCTACGTTATCCTTGGGCAAATTACTCAGCTTCTCTGGAACTCAGTTCACTCAACTCCGTTCACTCAAATAGGGCTAATGACAGCATTCACCCCCCAGGGAAGTAATAATGACTGAATAAGCGAATACACCAGTGCACCTGTGTATTCAATGTGTAATTAGTACCTTGTCTGCTATCACAACTTATTTTCAAAGTAAAATTAAAATCAAGTCATAAACAATAGTAGTGATTAGAACAAATCACACAAAATTTACAGTCAGAAATTTATAATCATTCTGGGCTCAAGCGGTAGAATTTATTTGACATGTGACCTTGTTCCTATTTTCTGTTTCTTTAGATGTGATAATACTCATTTTATAATAGTAAAGGGTCTTTATAATGATCACATTATAAAAAACAAGGAAGGCTATAAAAAGTTTCTCGTTGCTGATGTCAGCACACATCACAATACACAGTGCTTAATGGATGACCTATAAATGTTGATGTGACATGAATCTTATAACAACCAAATCATTTTCAGGTAATTATTGGTTAAAAAAGAAAAGGAGGCCAGGGATACAGTTCAGTGGCACAGCACCTACCTGGCAAGTCTGAGGCCATGAGTTTCATTCCTGTCACACAAAAAGATAAAAGAAAAAGAAAGATTGATTCATGTAACAATGTTTATAAGTGTTTGATTTATTGATTTGCCTTGTTTTAATTTTCTAGATAGTTGCCTCTAATTTGCACTTTTGAAGATATGGAATCAAATTCTTATATATAAAAGATAAAAATTAAGACACATTTCTAAGAAAAACAAAACAGATCCTCAACATCAAAAAAGATTTTTTAAAAATGTGGTCATTAAATTGAAATTCTACCCGTGCCTTACAAATCAAGCTATCAGATCATCTATTTCAGCCAGTTCAAAAGTGAGACTAATGGTGAACATTCGAAATGTATTTAAGTCAACAAATTCAATTCATTCTCCCACAGACTTGTAGTGGAACAGATTGCAAAGAACAAAATGGACTAATTTTAAAATAACCATCTCAGGGCCAGAGATTTAGCTCAGTGGCATAAGCACCTGCCTTGCAAGCACGAGGCCGTGAATTTGATCCCCAGTACCAAAAACATAAAATAACCAATTCTACTAGAAAACATTAGGGGGGAAAAGGATACTTCTTGATGCAAAGTAATACTTCATATAAAGTCACATCTTACTTCAACAGAAAGCAGCAAATACACAGAACTCATTATTCCAAAAACAGGCTGAAGATGTGAACAAATTAAAGGACTTGTGTAATCCACACGGAGGCTTTCTTAAGGCCGTTGTGAGAGGAAGAAGAGAAGGAAAGATGAGGGGGAGGCTCCCTGACATCCTATGTACCTGATCTGATACAATGGCTGGCAGTGGAGGTGAGTGGGCCGATCGGTGATGGACTTCATAACCCACTGGGGCATATCGCCCAAAAGGAAGTTCCAAAGTTTCCTTCTCCATTCTAATTGCCTCCACTGTCAACTTAGCATTTCTTTCTGAGTTTTAAATGTCTATTATTTCCCTTTGTAATGGAAAGCATGTGTTACATCTCTGACACATAGCCCAAATACCAAGTTTTGCAAAGTTATTTAATGTTCTATTAGAACTACTTCATTTTCGTAAAAGAGATATTGTAAGGAACATACAGTTATTTTCTTCGTGGCATTCAACATGGGAAGTTATTAATTATTAACAACAATAATGACAACACTGAAAAGATTTGCTGTGTGCATGCTATATGTCACACAAATGTGGTACCAGTTTTTCACAGTTACATGACAGTTTTATATTAATTAGTGTACTTGACCCTTCTAACAGTTGTATAAAGTAAAACAGATATCATTAATCCGCATTTTAAATTTGATGTATCTCCACATCTAACATCATACTTAGTACTAAAATTGAAACAGCATTCCCATTAAAGTCAAGAACTCTTTGTTCATTTCTGATGTAGTATTATTTTGAAATTTCTAGCTAATGAATTATAAATGTTGCAAAGAAGACACAAATTATTTTCTCTCTTGTGGCATTTATTGTTCAATGTACAAAATCCAAAAAAAATAGCATAACAGTACAACTGAAAAAAAGAAAAAATTGTCACGTTTAGACTCACCAAAGGCAAAACAAATGTAAGCCTTCAATGCCTGGTGATCTGTTATTGGAAAGCCCATGGCAATGGAACACAATGAAATGTGTTCTCTTTAAATTCTTGTTCCTTTAATTTTCCTAGGTAACATACATGAATGTCATGCTAAAAATCAGTCTTTAGCACAAATGGGTTAATAAACACTGGCTTAAACATGCGAAAATTATTTACTCAGGTAAAAAGTGTGAAGGCAGAAACAATTTTCCAAAATCTCTGGACAGCAAGCGTCTTCCGGGTTTCTACTCTGCCGTCCCTAGAAAATACGGCCCAGGTCGGCTGCTAGACCTAACAATTCTTTCATTCCAGCCAGTAAAGCTGAAAAACCACTATCTAGAAATCATATGACATTACTGTTTATTTCCTATTGGCCACAATTTATTCATATGGTCACAATGAGTGACAGCAAAGGCTAAAACATGTCTTTACTTAAGACAGCCATGTTAAAATTCAAGAGTTCTGTAAAGGAAGAGAAAGACGCACTATCTAGAAGTCACTGCTTCAGGACTGTCCAGAGCATGTCTCTCCTCATGGTCCCACTCACTTGCTCCAGTCTCTAATTCCCATCTCCCACTATAGGATCATAATTTCCACTCTCACCATCATTTGTGCTTTCTCCTATTTAGAGCTATTCTCTAACATCTGTACCTTTCTGATTTACCTCTGACTTAATTAGTGTTCCCCAATCTTATTTTCTGATTCCTTTTACTTTATCCAATTTCCAATTGCTGTGCACCAAGTATTTACTCTTTCTAAATGATGTTATCTAGTCCCAGGGACTTAATATTAACTCTATGCTGACTTAAAAATTAGTTCTCACATCATGTCCCTGGAACCAATATTCACACATCCAACAACCTGTTTGATATCTCCACTTGAATATCCAAAAGCAGCGTCAACACTAATAAATCCCAAACAGAATTTTTTATAATCCTATGCAAATCTGTTTTTCTGCTTCCCTGTCCCAATCTATACAAAACTGAATATGTTTTCTCAGATTCCTAATTCTGACATGCCCACCACCAATTCCATTGGCAACTCCTATTTATTCTATAATGATATCTCTATTCAGCATCCTTGTAGATTAGCAGAAAACCAAAGAATCTCCTAGACATCAAAGGAATCATGGCAAAGATCTCCCACATCTGTGCAAAGGGTGTGAGCCAAACATTTAGCCTGGAACATCCTCAACAGGGAGATGTAACATGAGTATCTCCCTTTTATATGAGTCTATAAGCTACACACATATAATCGCCATAAAGATACACAGAAGGCAAAATGTGTCACTACATTTAAGAAGGAGTTGGTACTACAGAGTGATGAATTATGGTAAATAACGGTTTATTTTGTGCATTCTCAATAGTTTTAGCAGCTTTTAGTTCTGTACGTTCAGTTTTCATGTGAAACATATTGCTGAAAAAAATAGAAAGACCTATGTAGTCAAATAGACTTAAGCCACAAAAGTCATAAAGTTACTCAGAGAAATCAACAAATATATTCTTATAGAGTTCAATAATCATCACTCAGTAGTGATAAACCAAGCAAACAACAAGTTCAGTAAACACATAATTTTTAATAACAGATTAGTTCTAATTGGATGGACATAGAACTCCAAGGCCAACAGTGTTTCTCAAATATAAATGAAACATCAGCAAATATCAGCCACTTGCTTGCCCAAAGAAAGTAAGCCTCAATTTTCAAAGAGATTATATAATATAGATCATTTTCATTGACCAAATTACAACTAAACTAGAAATCAATACCCAAAACACATGTGAAGAAATAAAATATCTTTATATTTTGGTAAATTAAACATACCTAAATACTCAAGGAGCCCACTGAAACTCTTGATAGCTATATGAATATTTCAATCTCTAAAAATTCAAATATGATTTACCCATGGAGGGCAACTGTTATATTAATCAAAATATATTAATATCTGCCTCTTGACCCAACAATTTCAACAATTCTGTTCTTAGAAATTTCCTTTATGAATATATCACATGCAAAATTGTACATATACAAGATTATTCATAACAGCTATTTATAATAGCTAAACATAGAAAATAACACAAGGGCTCCTCAATCACAAACAATTTTTGGCTCAAATTCACAATGAGATATAATGAAGAGATAATAATAATGAGAAACTCACAACAAAATATTCCACTAGTAAGATAAAGTGTCAAAAGAAAGGCAAAACCCTAGTATGGAGGCCCATGCTTATAATTCCAGCATTTAGAAGGCTGACATGGGAAGATTACAAGTTTGAGGCCATCCAGGGTCACATAGCAAGCTCAAAGCTAGTGTGGACTATATGAAAAGACATTGTCTCAAAAAATAAAAATCCAAAAACATGATATGTTGAGTATAGAAAGAATTAAGAGCTGGCATTTATATTTGCTTATATTGCATAACCACATATTGCCTAACAGATTTACATAACAAAATAATGGAAAACTAATAAAAAACCATCACCCATAGAAAGTTGGGGAATGAGGTAGGTAGGGAAAGCCAGGTGTAAGAGCCCTTAGTATCTTATTCTGAAGTTGTGATTTTTAAATCATGTGTATACACTAATCAGTCAAATACAAAATAGTGAAAATATATTATATAGTAATTTGTAATACCAATGAAAGTACAACCTAAAAAAGTCTAAAGTTTCATGTACATATTTAGAAAGCTAAAAAAAATGTAAGTATCCAACTGTTGTGGTAGGAGTTTACAAGAGAAAAGATTTAATACAGGACACATAATTTATAGGATTATTTTACAATAGTCACCCAAGAGTCAAATGCAGAAGAGTATAGGAGATCTGTCCACAGACTAGACATCCAAAAAATATAACCGAGGGCCTAGATCCTGTGACAATGTCCTTCATGAGTCCCACTGGAGTACTAGAACCCACAACAATGTCTCATGCAAATCTGTATCAAGGACCTACACTGGTAAGGCCCAAAGGTCAGCAGTTGTTATGGTTTGTGTCTAGATGTTCCCCACAAAGCCTCATGCAGTCATGTGGTCAGGCTTCTAGAGTTTGTGAATGTTCATGGTCTAATGCTGGGATTATGAGTGTTGGTGCTACACCTGGGGGGGGGGCAGCCTACACACAATGTAAGGGACAGTAAGAGTGTTCTCTGCACACTCCTCTCTTTTTGCTCTTGTTGCTTTCAGCACAATGAACAGTTGCCCCTGTGCCATGCCACCCTACCCTTAATCACTCTACAGCTGATTAAGGACTGAGACTTCTACAAACTGAGCCAAATAAACCTTCCCTTTCCTAATTTTGTATGTTAGGTATTTTGTCTCAGCAATGAAAGAAAAGTAACCAAGACAGAATTTGGTACCAGTAGAATGGGATCATTGCTGTGACTATGCCTGATGTTCAAGAGCCTTTGGAAATGGCTTGAGGGAAGAAGAGTTTGGAAAGGTTTGGAGAGGTCATCTGAAAGAGTAGCCCTGGAACACCTTAGGCTGTTCTGTGTGGGAAATTCTGATCAGGGCTCATAAGACCAGAAAGCCAGTAAAGACCAGGCTCAGGAAGTTTCTTCTGGAAAGAAGGACTGCAATGGTTGTTGGAGTCTAGATGATGTGTGTATTGGCTTGGCAGAAATTTTGTCTTCATTTTGTTCATGTCCAGAAACTTTGCCTGAGACCAAGATTAAGGGAAGCAGACTAATAATCTGGCAGAAGAAATTTCAAGGCAGTCAAATATTGAGGCTGTGGTATGGCTATTATTAGGGACTTTTAGTCAGATCTGTGTTGCAAATCAAGAGCAAAAAGCCCAACAGTGTGATTTAATATGTTGTGAGTCTGGCCAGGGGAAAAATGTTCCAGTGAATCTGTGGACTGCAAAGACATAGCTGAGGTCTCTACTGATGAAAAAGAATAAAAAAGATGGCTTGGGGCATCATGGGCAGCAGCATGTCTCCACCCTCTGCAGCCGCAAAACTGCAAAGGTGAAAGACTGCTTTGAGGATAAAGCCAGAGAATGGAATGACATGTTCCAAAATGGTGGTGGTTGCACCAGGTTCCAGAATGGCAGCAGCACAGAGAATTTGTTCCTTCCAATCAAGTTCAGAGTGCCCAGTGATCTAAGCACTCAATCTCAATGGCCAAGAAAGAGGAAAGCCTGGCTACTCCTCCAGCTGACAGTGGACCTTGGCATCATCCACACAGCACTGGTTTTAGGTACATGCAGAATGCAAGAGTTGTAAGGTTAAAGGGGTTTCCACCCCAATTTCAGCAGGTGTGGGAGGCCATGCAATGTGCCCCTGAAAGGGTAGTATTTGAAGCTGTAAGTGTGAAGCCAAAGGTACAGTGGAGATCAAGAAGTTTGGAAAAGCCAGGAGCATGGATCATCTAAGGAAAACTGAAAGGAGGGAGCAAAGTCAGCCCAAAAGAGATGCTGTGGGAGTTAAAACCACTAGAAGTGCCGTGGGGATGGAGTCACTCAAACTTTTTGCAGCTCACAACTAGATCGTTTCAGATGCTAAATGTGGAACTCCAGGATGTTTGCCCTGCTGAATTTTAGACTTCCTTTGGTCCCATTCCTTTATATTTCCTAGTTTGTACCTTTTGGAATGGTAATGTTTATCTTGTGCCATTGAATGTTGAAAGTGTTTAACTTTCTTTTCATTTGTATGGGGGTTACAGCTAAGAGTTTGCCTTAGATCTTGGAGGAGACTTGGGACTTGAATTTTTCAGCAATGCTGAAACTGTTAGGACTGTGGCAAGTCTTGGAGAAGGATTAAATGTCTTTTCCATAAAGGATGTACATGAGTCTTTGGGGGGCCAGGGGTGGAATTCTATGATTTTTGTTTAAATGTCCCCCTGAAGGTTTATACAGTTGTGGGGAGCAGGGGGCTGAGTCTAGTGTTTGTGATTGGTTCATTGTCTAGTGCTGGGATTGGAGCTACAAGTGCTGCATCAGCCCTGTGTGCAGGTAGCCGGCACAAAATAGTAGTGGAAGCTAAAAAGTCTGCATATGCAGGATGAAAGATCTGACATGTCAAACTTACAGATCTGCACGGAAGCCAGGAAGCACCACTCAAGGTAAGGATCAGAGCTCCCTTGAAAACAACTGAAGACATCCCAGCAACTGCGAGGACCTGAGATCTGACAATGAGAACAGCTGAGTTCATATCAGGAAAACCAGTAGGACAATCTTCTCCAGGAGAATCAACAGCACACCATCTTCCCCTTCAGTTCTCCTTTTACGCTGTTGGCAGCAGACCTCAGGTGGATCTCCATATCTAGAACCAAGCTGAGTTAGTTCAGCTGGGTGTTACAAGCTGACCATTAGTTAATCCACCACACTAATTTATAAACTGAGGTGGAGAAAGCTGAAAAATAAAATTATCTAAGTATCTGACTTAAAAATTACAAAAATAAGGCCAAGAAAGCAAAAGAAAGGAGATTAAATAGAAACAATTGATACATTTAAATTCTCGACTCAAGTAATCAAAGTGACAGAGAAAGATGAGCTAGAGAATTTTAGAAAAGTCAAAATACATAAATTTATGGAAACTGCAGCTCAAGGTCTCAGGGCATTAGGTGTGCACTTAAGTTTATGTATGAAATAAAATTTAGAAGGTTTGGGCCTCAGACTCAAGTTATGTGAGTCAAAGCCAGTGTTTCATGTGAATATATCTGAGACCCAGTTTCACACAGTCGGTGTCCTCAGCAATCACTGACCTGGGTGGAGAGAAGAGAAAACTAGGAACTTCAGATGTTCTCTTCTCAGGTTGCTTTCATTCTTTCATGTTAAAGAATATAACGCAAAGACATGGCAACCATGCACACCAAGATCCAGAAGCTACCTGGTCCCTCTTTCCAGGAAATAAATGTGCTCAAGGGCAAACCTAGAATTTGAAAGTAAAGAAAATCCTTCATATAAACATAACCTTAGTACCTTGACCTCTATCTCCATCTCATTCTTGTCAGTGTTGCAGCAACAAATCCCCTGTAGACAGACACATGAAGAATTCAGTAGGACTTGTCACATGCATCACCTGTTGGGTTACAGCACCATTCACAAATTAGAGTACTGTGCAGGTCTGGGCACTATGTAATTGTCCTCCTACTCTGACATTCTGTGGTGCTGTGAGTCTATGAATGGAAAAGTCACTGAAAAACATTTCAGAATCGAGATTCATGGTTGACTTTAAGACTGATTAGATTTACTCCTGTGCAAGCAGCAATGAGACTCAGAAAACTAAAAATTGATAAAGCTAAATATTTATACCAATCCAGAAACATATTCTCTACTTCCCTTGATCTACAAACTTAAAGTCAAGACACTCAGGAAAGTGGTATCAAAACAAGATCAATATACTCTCCACATGTCAAGTTTTATTTATGAATTCTGACCCAAGTCTGGTGAAGAACTGTATATTAGAATTTACAGCAGAAAAAGAGTGATTTGTGTAACTCAACTTTTCACCTACATATATTATCAAATTTTTTAGTTTTTGTTGCTAGTACTGGAGATTGAACCCAGGGCCTATGCACAGAGCTATATACCCAGCCTCTTCTTTATTTCTTTACTTCTTTCTTGCTTGCTTGATTGATTGATTGATTTCTTTCTTTCTTCTTAAACTTTGAAACAGGATCTTACTAATCTGCCCAGGCTGGGCTTGAACTTGTGATTCTCCTGTCTTAAGCTTCAAGAATAGTAAGATTTACTGTTAACTTTAAAAACAAATACTCTGCATTTTTCTCTATCTTTACGAGGAAGTCACTTAAAAATCTCATTAAAAGAATTGAATTCTTGGTATGCAGTAAATAAGACACATCAGACCGAGGACATATCAGATGTGTAACTTTGACTTAGGCTTGCGAAATGATGTAGCCCAAAGGTTGTTAATAATGTGATGCAGATATGGTAGTACTTCAGGGAACCATTGGTCTGAAAACAAGAAGAAATACACAAAACAAATCAGAATGCAGCCTTCGGCCTCAATCCAAGTACAACTCCACCTTTCAAAGTTCAAATGTTAACCAGAAGACCTTATGCATCAGGACTGTATGATTTTTTTAGGTTGGTGTGATTTTTATGGTTGTTTGTCCCATGGCATTATTACAGCAATATTTAACTTATGTGCTCACCTATCAGAGACGCTTATTAAAACATCTATAACTATAAATCACTTTGATCTAAACAAATTACGCTTTTTGGTTGGGAGTGTAGCACAGTGGTAGAATGCTTGCCTAAGGAGGGATAGAGGAATGGAAGGAAGAGTGGAAAGAAAAAAGGAAAGGAGGGGAAGAAAAAGTAGGGAGAAGGGAAGGAAGAAAGAAACATGTATCATGCTTTTCAATTTTAGAGTACTAAAAAAAAGGAAGTCCACCATTTCAAATGATTATCAGAAAGAGTTCAACTAAATAACTGTGATAATGCATTGCAGTAACAAAGCCCTTTTCGCTAAGTGCATTATTACATCTATTTTGGAGATCCTAAAATAGCCTCAATAATTAATCAGATAGTGGTAAAATAAGATTGCTACTTTGGTTTTCTAAATCTTATGTGTCTCCAGTAAGTAAGGCTCTCTTCCTACATACTCTAATGAGAAAATATACAGAGTAGTCTCTATAATTTAGGGAATGCTATCTATCACTTAGAAATTAAATAAATGCATGTTCTGAAGGCTTATTTCGAGTGTCTAACTCAATAAAATTATTTTCTCTGTAGAAACATCTAGAATGAAATAAAAGATATTTATACAACATTTTCTAGGAAATGTTTCAGAGACTAGATAAAACACAAGTTCCCAAGAAAGATATGAAATCTCCATGTCAAAATCCACATGAAATTTTTGTCCTTCCATAACAGAAATTAGATTTTCCTCAAGGGTACTTGTTTCTAGAGGTCTTTTTCTTTAAAACATATGGTCTGCAGCTGGCTGAGGAGTGGGTGTTTATCCTGCCATTAGATGTATATCATTATGTAAAATGCTTATGATCTGTACATCCCCAGAGTCATGTAGTGCTGTCTCTTTCATTCTCTCTCCAGAGAACGCAGAGACATTGCATGAATAACTTTTTCCCTAGCATACACATTTGGCAGAGATGACATCACTTCCAGATGTTCTCTTATTTTTCATCTTGGTAATGACTTTTCTCATCAGAGAGTTAGAGGGTTTCTAAGTTTGTCCCCAACTGGGTATTGTGGGGAAGAATGTTGAAAGCTTTCTCGCCAGGAGTGTCTCAACTATGACAACCAGATGAAGCTTCAATATGTAAAATGATTCCTTGTCCCATTCCCTTACAGTTATAGAACAAACTATATGCAAAGCAATAAAATGATCAATATCTATCTTCAAGATCAGCAAAAGGACTTTTAATCTAAGCAACACTGTGATTCTGCCCCTCGCATGGCAGAAGATTATTTTGTGGACATCAGTATTATGTTGGGGGCAGGCTTCAGGTTGATTCATTATACCACTAGTTTATCTCAGTTTGTTAAAAAGAAAATTTTATGGTAATATTTTTTTTTGTAAGAATTTTTCTTGTCCATTTCTTGTACTCTAAGTAACAATTTTGAAGGCAATGATACACAATGTACTGACTAATGTTACTCTTATTTTATGCAATTTTGTCTCAATTTTTCATAAGATAAAAAATAAGTACATGGTGATGGAAATGTTGGATCCAGTTACCCTACTTTAGAAGATATGTATTGGAATGACTTTTAGCACGACTGATTTGAAGTACTATAAATCATTTTGATCTCATTGTTTCATATTGGATTAAACTTGTTTTCCATAAACAGAAAAATACTTGATGAACATAAATAACATGAACTAATATGGAAACAACTTACCTATGAATTCAACTATGCTATCATTTTACCCAGCCAGAATAACTAACAAAACTGGAATTAAACAGAGAAGACCCACTCTCAGGGAAATTCAGATGGGTATTCCATTATTCTTATTTATAAGCCTTGGTAATGATCTCAGTCATTGTAATGATCTCTGTATCTAGGGTTTATTATTTAAAATGTTTAGAATCCATTTTGAAAAGTCAAAGCTCTTTAGAAAAATAAACTTTAAAATTCAGGGTTTTACTTTCTCTGAATTTGTAAAATTGCATCAACAATCGATCAACATCAGTTAGAGATCACACTGTATTCTCTCACTTAGGGGACTTTAGAGACTCATTCCATGGTTGGCATAGCCACACCCTGACTGCTCCTGGATGCTGCTGTTTTGCCTCATTGAGCAAAGGGATGACGTCAGCAACCACGTGACACAGTGAGGGCCAGGGTGGGTGGGCACTCTGTACTCCCCCAGCCCAGCTCTGAACTCATTCAAGCATTTTATGTTCATGACACAGTAGAAACCGGAACGGAGGTTTTAACCCATGGATAAGCCTTTACAGTTTTTCCAAGGAAACATATCAAATGATCATTTCTTTAAATATTCATTTCATATACAACACTACTTTGAATAAGCAATGCATTTGTCTTCAGTTTTGAGAAATGCACCTCATTTTATGTTGTGTGATAAACATGAGTTTACTTGGAACCTAAAGAAAGAGCAAAAGCAAGTGTACTACCTGCAACCGCTTTGACACTGGACTCTGTGTATTGTCAGGACTTCCACGAGAATCAGCTGGAAGTCTTTTTTCTTGCATCACCTCTTCGTCACCCACTTCTCCCTCCCAAAGGTCCTCACTTTATCTTGCAGCTGGCCCTTTGATCCATTCCAGTTCCAATGACACAGCAGGTTTTTCTTCTCCGGAGACCAGCATTTGCAAAAACAAAACAAGTTTATTTACTACTGAAGTTCATAAATGGCATTCATACCCTAAAGTGTACCTCTTCCACCCAAGACTGAATATAAAGGTTAACATAATGAAGGGAAAATAAGCACATTTATTCATGTGCCTTTCACCAAAAATCACGAGGTATAGAAAGCATAAGGATTTATAAGCAACTGTTTAAAAGCATACCATGAACCTGTATTATAGTGAGGAACTGAGGCAGCCCCTAAAGGCCTGTATTTCAAGGTTTGAGCCCAGCTTGGCACTTTAGATGCTGGGCAAACTTTAAGAGTGAGAAATAAAGGAGTCACTGAGGAACATGTTCTTGAAGGGGATGATGGGCCAAGATGAACTTTGTGTCTTCATAAGTTTGTCATTTCAGGAATGTGTTACAGTAACAGAAAGGTGACAAATGTAACCTGGCAGTGTTTTTTCCAATAGCATCTGTTGTTTTTGTCATTACAGAAAGCAAGTCCTGGCCCCAAGTCCACATTGTCAAATACGTTAAATAAGACATTTTCTTGGGGTTGGTGTATTTCCAGATCTACAGAATTTCCCTATATTTGCAGAATAACATGTGTAATTATCTCCTGAGAAATCAACTACTATTTGTTTAAACTTGATCATTTAGAAGATTTAATTTTTTTCTTAAAACACATATAAAAGTTATGTGTTTTTAAAAGTATTAAATTCTTTGGGAAGAAACTTCAAAAGAAAAGACAAACTGAGATAGGAGAAAGGAAGAAAGGAAAAGAAAAAATATATGCATACGCAAGATAGTTAAGACAGTTATGCAGCTAGCTTCTCTTTATTTCTTAAAAAGAATGTTTTATTCTAATATTTAGATGAGATACCCCTATATCCTGTACTATGAATAGCTACTATTGACAATAATATGTGATATATCAATTATAGTTATTGTTCTACTAACCTGTTTTGTAACTTTGTTTCATTGTTTGCTTATCATGTTTTTCTCTTTAAAATAAAGAAAAATTTTCTGAGAATCTCCAGTCTAAAAAGATTGCAGTTAATAAAAATTGGCGCTGAAGTAAATGCCTATTTTAAGTATTCTGATCAAAAATATCAAACTTAAAAATACATAATCGCTACTTAAAGCTGGAATTTAATAGGCTTTCTGACCTTTTCAAAAATAATTTGATGTTTAACCCAAGAAATAAGACACCCATTTAGCAGGAGATTGTATTTTCACACTGTCCTACATATATAACAAGCTGAGGGGCTTTTTTAAAAAAATTAGAACAAGTGAGAAAAAATAGTTGTTATTCTTATTTTGAAGGCTTGAAGGGCAGATCAAATGAAGCCAATCTACAATAATAATGATTCATGAGCTTCATCTAATGATAATCCTTAATACCTTAGAGAGAAATCTTGATGGATGCAAACAGCATCAAAATCTTTTCAGTGAAGGGCATTTTGAGTAAGTACTTAATGTGCAATTAGCAACATTTAAAAAAAAGAGAAAGTTTAAAAGTCACTCCAGCACAACATCAAAGAATAGAATGAGCTCTGTCATTTTAAATTTCTGAGTGTTCATCCCAGCTGAGTCATTTAAGAAAAATGAATCCTGGAAAATTTAATTAATTTCTAAGAAACTCAGAGTTTGCATGTTTAAAATGGGAATTTGCTTAATTGGTTATTTTTGCCTTTGATTTTAGATTCTATTACATTACTGACCTTGTGTTGCTGGTTCTCTTTTGCTTTATGTGTCCATCACAGTGCCTGGGTCTTGGTAAAGGCAGCCTGAATTCAACTAAAGAATGAACCATTCATCAATCAATAAAGATTCATTGTGAATCTCGCATGATCTGGACACTGTTCTAATTGTTGGGCATAGGGTTTGGGTGAGGAGCCAGAAAAAAGTCACTATTGTGTGAAGCTTATGTGCTGGTAGAGAAGACAATTTAAGGAACAAATAGGAAAAGCTGATCACCTTCCCAGAGCGAAATAAAAGCAAAGCTGAAAAAAGCATAAAAAGCATATAAAATGAGGGAGGGAAGGGAATTATTCAGATTGCTAGAAAATTTCTTGTTGAGAAGATAACTTTTAAGTAAAGGCTTGAAGAAAGTGACCTTCTTTCTGTGCAGACCAGTGAGTAGGATATTCAAAGGCCCTGAGATAGAAGTCTAAAGAAAGTAGCACAGAGCCAGTATCATGTTCCGACTGACAGGGATGGAAGGAGAAAGAGAAGATGTTATTGTTAGAGAGGCAAGAGGAAGGCACAAGTCATGGAGGAGTTGTTGGTTGGAAAACAAGGACTTTGGCTTTTATTCTGGGAGAGATGGGACCCTGCTGGAAGTGTCTGAGCAGCAAATTGACATGTTCTGGCTTATATATGAACAGGGCCATATTGTGTTAATAATAGACTACAAGAGGGACACATGGAAGTAAAATATCTATCTGATGATATTTTTGTAAAGATGACTCAAAAACATGTGTGACCCTTTTGTTGGGGATGTAGGTCAGCATTGAGTTTAATCCCAAGCACCACAAAATAATAAAATAAAAATATATCAAGCAAGGCTAAGATCTGGCACTGATTGTCCTTAGTCCCTAGAGGAAAGCTGTACTATTCTCACTGATCAAGGCTGTGCCCTTTTTACAGAAGCATACACAAGGCTGCGTGTTGTCACCATTCCCAATCACGGGAGACCACATCTTTTTTTTCCAGCAGCTTAGGAGCTGGGGTGCTGAATTATGATCAACAAGAATAATCAACAAACTCTCAAAAGAAATGAAGAGGCCTGGCATCTGATGGATTCGTTTAGGCAAAGTGCAGCAGGAACGTTATTTACCATCCCTGCCCGGTGCCCGGTGGTTCACTTAATGGCAAGGCATCAAAGATTGCAAGGAGCAGGGAATTTACCTTTTATCAAAATGTTTACATCCAAACTTCTCAGCGCTAACATCAAAGAGCAGCCATTCACATCAACATCTTGCAACAAAACACATGGGGGTGCTTTACACTCACTCCGTATCTAATACGTTTTCCTGCAGAAAAGCTAAAAGCTACTCAAAACATGATGAAAACCATGAACCCTAATTAAATGTCTCCTTAGAACACCATCACTAGACATTAACCAGGGCTATTTTATCCTCTGAGGAAGTAACTGATTAGTTTTATTTCTGCTTAATAAAAGAGAACCTGGCAGATTGAGGGAAGGCAGTTCAGGCAGTCCAGACTTGGCAAACATTGCACCGAGCAGACACTAGGGTGTCCCTCCACTCTCTCCTCTTCCCGTCCACACATATGGAAAGACACCTTGCTCTTAGGGAGCCCTCACCCCAGGACTGCTTCTACGATTCTCTGTAACAGTTCATCCAGCAATAGTTTGTTGAGTGTCTATTTTGTGCCAGGTGCTATTGCTGGGACTAACAGTACATCAGTCAGCAGACAGATACTGCTCTCTGGGCACTTACGTCCAAATTCCTGCAGGTCAGGGAGAGGAAGAGGGGAGGCTAAGAAAGATAACTCATCTCCAGTCCTCCACAGACACCCTCAACAGCGGCCTTCATCAGGTGCCAACTGTAACCTTCTTCAGGGAGGAACGCTCTCCGGACACATCAGGGCTTCTCCATAGAACGCTGGGGAGTCACATGACCATTGCAGGTGGCCTGGTCACCTATCACATGTGTGCTTGCGTCTGTCTCTATAATTCTGAATGGGAAGTGGTGGGAAGACACCAGAGACAAGCTGGAACTCTGTCTATGGTAAACCAAGTAAAATCCAAGAATATCAGGGGTTTTTTTATCTTCTCAAATATCTCCTGAAATTTTATGACCTTTTGTTAATTATTGTTGTCCCTATTTTGATTTTAGCTTCTACTATTTTCACATCATCTGAGGCTAGAGTGTCTAGATGGTGCTCATGAGTTTTGCCCAATATGCAACACACCTTTCAATAGCTCTTCCTCATTCACCTTTCCTTCCAGAACCCACATTTTACCCAGAAATATCCTTCCCCATTGAAGATGTGCTTATGCTTTGTGTCTAGAGCTCCCCACAAAGCCTCATCAGGTCCTAAGTGGGGCTTTTTCAGAAGTGGTTGCATCTAGAGTGTGCAATGCTGGAACTGATTCTTGGTGCGATGCTAGGATCAAGGGACTAGGATTAAGGGTGTGAGTGCCACCTGCCCTGAATAGTCTGGATGAGACAAAAGGGCAGAAAGATGCTGTTAAGGTCTCTTATTGCATTTGCTACCTTCCTCCTGCCATGAAATGGTGCCCCTCTGCCATGTGCCACCCTGTCTCAGAGCCAACCAATTATGGATTGAAACTTCTATGAGCTCTGAGCCAAATAAAACTTTCCTTCTTTAATTTTTGGTGTTGGGTATTTTGTCTTGGCAAAGAGAAAAGTAACTAAGACAGATGCTGGGCAAAGTGACAAGAAATTCAGTTCATATTCAGCCAATGGTATTACCAGGAAGCATTAATATTTTCAGAGTGGACATATGATCTAATATGGTTTAATCAGACTAAATGGAAGTTGTCCATAGTAAGAGAAGTTTCCAGCTTTTTCACTCTCTCAACTGCTAGGTAAAAACTAGAGATTAGAGTGAACACTGAATGGTAGAAATGGAGACCACTACACAGCTCTTAAAATAAATCAATCCTAAGGCTACAAGAGCTCATTGGTATCTTTATTGTCTAAGACAATCTTAGTCAAGTGCTCTATTACTTGCAGCCCAAAGCATTCAGCCACATATACAATGGGATTGTCACAGCTTTGGGCAAGTTTAGGTTTCATTTGCAGTCAAGATCACAAATAAGAAGAGATTTACACATCACAGGATCTTTTTAGACCACTCCAGTTTTTATGACATGAAGAAAGTAACCCTGCCAAAAAATAAAACTTTGATCCTGGAAGGAAACATAAACGCAGAGCTCTCTAGAGGTTAGAGTCTAACACTGCAGACGATTGCATTATAGTATTACTTTGGATACTCAAAGACAGAATTAAACAAGTATATAAGTAAAAACCATATTAAAGAAACAGGATTCTGAAATGAAATCTCTGAAGACAGCTTGATTGATAGGTCAGGGTAAAATTCTGTATTGTACATCATTTGCAAAGATGGCTGCATTGACTTCTCCCACTCCTGGAAGCATACAGCTTTGGGAAGTGACTTGGCTACTCTTTTCACTTAGAAAGAACAATCTCCCTCCCCTTGTTATGGGTCAACCCTGACCCATGATTTGTTATAGCCAGTAGAATGCAGAAGTGACAAAGCCTTGTGGCTACCCCAACACTGCCATGGAGAGAAGCCCAGGCCAGCCTCCTTGAGGAGGCCTTGGGGAAAGACACCTGCCTGCCTTCAGGGGCCCAGCCTTTCCCACGGAGACCTTGGGCAGCTTCTGAGCTCATTGGGCACCAATGAGCCCTCAGGTCAGCCCACCGCTCACAGCACCCAGGTCAGTGACACCAGGGAATCCTGCGTAATAGCATCCAGCTGAGCCCAGTCCAGAACTGTGATCAAATAAAAATTTTTTATTCACTACATTTTGAGGTCGAAAACTGATAAGCCTTCCTGTCTTTCAAAGTCATAATTGTGGTCCAAAATCAAGTGCAAAAACCAAAAAAAAAAAGCTTCTTAAAAGAAGCTTTTTATTTCTTCCCCCTCATTTGTTTGTACAACATGTTATGCTATCAATAAATACCTTAGTAAGGCCTCCAGGTATTCAGAGCTGGTGTTCATTCTGGAAGAATGTTGACCTCCTGTTCACTAGAAGCTCCGGTTCCTTCCATTCTGTGCCTGACCTGCGGCATGACCTCATGAATACTGACCCTTCTATTCCCACCTGCCCTGTCATGGGTCACAGGAAATACCACCCATGACTGAAGTTGGAGTGAAAGATGTGTTTCAATTCCAGCCATGGCAGTCCACAGTGACAACACCCCACTACCCACCCACACGGTCATTCATGCCCACCACATGGTAGTCTCTGGTGAACCGATCTGAGACCTGGTCTGAACACGCTACATTAGTGGTGAGCTCAAACCATTGACTTACCAGCCTGTTCACTTAGCCCTGCACTCACTTGATTAGAAGTGAACTGAAGAGGGTGCACTCACAAGATACATTTATTCTTCTACTCTGACTTCTGCCTCACTCATCCAGTGTCTACTGCCCTGATAGCACTGGGTTCAGATTTCACAGCTTTTTAATTCACTTTCTACTTTCTAAACTCTCCAGTCAATTCGAGTATTTACCTCTGAGTTAACTCAAAATGTCTCACCTCCCTTCAGCATAATCCTTACTCTGGACACTCAGCCTAAAGGCTCTATACCAGGATTTCCTCTAAACCACCCCCACTGTCCGCAAAGCCAGCCTGCTCATTGGAGGATGTTTAGCAGCTTGTCTGGTGCCCACTCCCCAGTTGTGACAAGCAGTGTTCCAGATAGTGCCAACATCCCCTGGGAGTCGAAATCATCTCCATGTAAGAGTTACTGCTCTTCATGGTGCATTCTTAATGAGGGTGATGTCACTTGCAAAAGCATAAACATTGATTCCAGGGGTGAGGAGGGAATTGAAAAATCTTACTTGTTCCCATGATGCATGGCCCTCCAAAGGGCCACAGTACGAGAGTGTTGTGTACATCTGCGGCACACACTTCATAGAGATGGGAGAGGTGATTAAGGAAAAAGGTCAGAATGACTCCTGGGGAGAGCAATAAGGAAAAAGGTGAGAGAAATACCTGAGACCAGCAGTGGGATGGAAGGACTCACACACTCCTTTACTGTGTCGGTCGAAGTAGGAGCTAAAGAGGCCCCAACCTTTACCCTGGATGGTATAGAATTCACCTTGGCTTTTATATTGCTTTTGCCATGACAGGATCCAATGGTGGGTCTCACTGAAGGGGTGACTTGGGTGGGTTTTTAGGGATTCCTACTCTGTATAGTATATCTCTGTATGCGGATAAAATGTCCTCTAGCTTCCTCCACTGAACCACACACAGCACCTTCCTGGTAAGGGCACTCAGTGTCTGGGAACATCTCCCGGGTAGGATTATTTTAGAGATGACTTTAGTGTGGCTGCCTATATCTCTTCCATGCTACCCAGCAGCACAGGTAGCCCCAGCCACCTCCATCATGGGCACCTCTCCAGATCCAATTCAGCGCCCATTATCTACGATAGGGCCTGCAAAGAGCTCTCTGCCAAGCTAACAGGATAAGGGACAGCCTCAGAAAAGTACAGCTTGTGGCTCAGCCCACTTCCAGGTTTGGAGTGACACCAAGCACTGCCTCAGGAGCACACAGCTCTCCAAGGGGTCTTAGAGCTGCTCTGACTTGCCATATAGAAAGCGTTTCTTCCTTCTCCAACTTCTGTCCTGTTTCACTGAAAGCCTTTGCTCTGTGGCCTGGGAATGGATGAAAAGATTTTACAGCTTGGCTACCTTTTAATAAGTGCTATGCCTAAAATCTTGCAGCGAAATACTCTATCCTCAATTTGGAGGAGCCATTAAAAACTCTGAAACAACAGGACAACATTCATTACCTGCTCATTGATACAACCTATTAGCTTATCATGACTATATGGAGAGGGAAGTGTTTTAGAGTTGGCTGAAAAATTAGGGGACTATTAAGAGTTCAGAGCTGATTAGTATTCTTTTTCATGCATTCAACAACATTTAATGAGTGCCTGTCAGGAGCACCCGAGGACATTGCAGACAACAAGAAAGGCAAGGTCTCTGCTCTCCTGGAAAACAATCCAGTGAGGAGCATAACCAACAAATTATTAATATCAGGTTGCAATAAATGCTATGGAAACAGTAAGACACAATGTAGCAGAGTTAAGGGCTGGGGTAGGTCTGCTGCCTGGATTGAGTGATACAGAAGAGTTCTTTGTAGGAAAACATTGGAGCTGAAACCAGAATAAAATAAGATTCAGTCTTTCCCCCGCTCCCAGTAGAGGACATTGAATAACTAGACCAAGTTACATTCCTCAAAATATAAAAGTATTTTGAGAAAGAGTCTCACAAAGTCACTAAGTGCACCAAGCCAGGGCTCAAATTTGTGATTCTCCTGCTTCAGCCTCCGGAATGCTAGGATTGCAGGTTTATGTCACCACGCCTGGATGAGGCATCTTGTGAAGACCTTGGAGAGAAGACCAAGCCCAAAAGTACTGAGCAGGAGTAAGCAGGGCGTGGGTTGGACAGCACACAGCTGTGGTGCAGGATGCAGGCTCTGACAAGACACAGACAGCCGGGTGAGCGAGGAGATCGTCCCCAAGCAATCCTGGAATGACGCAAAGCCTGCAGGGTATTTCAGGAGCAGCAGTCACACTGCCCAGGGAAGGAACCTATTTCACACAAGTGTGATCTCCTGTTGTCCAAATGCCTGTAAATCTAGAAAATGACATAGACGTGCACTGGATGTGTTACTAAATTTCTAGCAGCTTTCTACCATAAGCGAAGGATGGTGATGCACCAATGTTAAAACCCTTTATTCCGATAATATTAGAAACTACTACTTGCTCTGGTTTTCTGGTTTTAGGTTTATTACTAAAAAACTGAGTTCCTATTCTTTCCCCTATTTTGAGAAGCAAAACTTTTCAAAGAGAAAAATGTATGCAGACTCCCTGGATACCTTCTTGAAAAAACTGAATTCTGTTTGTAATAGACAACCCTGAGTATAGTTCATACAACAAGCAGAGAAACCAGACATCACCCTTGAGCGAGTGTCTCTGCTGTTTTGTGTGCAAAAATCCCTGCCACCAAAGCACAGTATTTGTTATCTGCAGAAAGTGTGCATATTTACGTATCAGATCATTCTAAGTGGAACAAGAATTGCATTATAACACCTTACTGGGCATAGAGTTTTACTAATGGAACTTATAAATACAGTTATTTGTAATGACCCAAAGTGAAAGCAGACTGTCATTACTGGCTGCTTCCAAAATCATCAAGGAACTGCCTTTAACTTACCATCAGAGGCTTCTTTACCATAATTGACTTTCTCGTTGTTTTTACCTTGCCTTTGACCCTGTACACCAAGCACGATGCTGCTGAATTTAAAAGAGAATGTGATTAATGTGGAAAGTGCAGGCAGTAAAGCTCGCGAAGCCCACTGGGGAAACAGGAGAAGCCTCATATTCTTAATTCTCTTCCTCTCCACCTTTCTGCCGCCCCTTAAATAAGAGGTCACTTATTTTAAAGCCAAATATACCTCTGTGCTGCTCAAAACTTACTTATTCCATGGTCAGGAAAAAATATTTACACCTAAAAATGCTGAACCGTGAAACTCTCACCGCAGGAAATGTTACTTGCATAAAAAAATAGAAGTTTGTATCAACATAATTTCCATAATCGTTTTTTTCTCCTCCAAAAACAAACTCCTACCTTGAGAGATGAACCATGAGCCTCCCCATCTGCTCCAGTTTCTCTATGAGTCAAACCTTGAATCAAAAGCTTCTGAGGCCCAATGTAAAAGTCTTTTCACAATGAGGAGAAAAATAACAAAGGAAATCAATTCTCAGAACTTAGATGATAGAACAAAGGCTTTATGAAATTAACGAACAACAATAATGGATTTGAAATTCGTTCTGCAAAGGATGTACAGAATTAGAAATGGAATCTCCCATTTCTAATTTCTTAGTAATCAGGAGTTAATGAATCCTATAATTCACTTTTGTTTTCAAAGATCATTTATATCTCCCTCCCAGTTCTTGTCTATTATCTTTCCATCCTGTTGCTTCATCGGTCTATGCTGATAGCTATTAGTTTACTAGAAATTGTGTTCTCTCTTGCTCATAAGCAGGAAAGTAAGTCAAGGCATGGGAATTAGTGGAAAATTCAGTTAGCCTATCACTGAGTGTATTAACAGAGTAATGTAATAAGTGATATATGAAGGAAAATGATACAGGAAGGAAGAGGTGAGAGAAAACATTATCATTAGTGCTTAGATTACTGGGCTAGAGTCTTTCAGCTCTGCATCATTCAGGTACTCCATGATTACCCTATTCTGATGGTCATTTGATGAAATCATGCCCTCTTCCTCCATCTAAAATTACAAATTTGAATCACTATTAATAGATTCATGATGACCTTGGGATAAATTTGGAAGCGCATTGGGTTTGATACTACATGGCTCTGCATGTAGTATCAAATACTGTAAACCCTCAGTTCCAGATTTTTTATAACATGAAATTATGATACAATAAAATAACCAAGGTGGACCGCCCCACATAGCACACAGCTATTACTACATCAGTTCTTAAGAAAGGCTCTCTCATATCATCTGTCTCTCTTTATTCCTTCTTTTACTCTTCCAGAAACTTAAAAGTTCAAAGGCACTAAATGTATGCCAGATTTTGAGCCAGATGTTAGACTTCCACATGACAAAGTTTCTGACTATACAGAGCTGACAAACAAGAATTTTAGTTTTGATTGAGGGACCTTGACAATTTATTAAGGTTTCTAGACTCATTTGCATCTTAATACTTGAGACTTGTAGATCACTAGAACAGATTTCAAGGAAAAAGTCATTTTCTCAGAGTCTTTCACTCCAAATCTTAATTTTTACTATGTATCAGCCGATATAATGAAACCTGAAGTGCAGAATGAAAGGGTCTCATGTTCAAACTCAAGAAAAGAATCCATGAATTTATTTTACCTTTTAAGGCACACTTTTTTTCTAATGTATTTTGAAGGTCTAAGTTCAAGAAGAGAGATTTATTGCTGATCTATTTATTCCTTGATTTTTTATTTTAAAAAAATTGACATGAGGCACCGGAATAATATCACATCTGAGTCAGCACCAAGTACAGAGAGAAAGAAAGACTCTGAAAAGAATCTAAAGATGAAATCTGTTCTGGGTGGTGTTTGATAAACAAACTCACCACAAATTTTGAACTCCATTAGACACTGTGTGAGGATTTATTAGATTTTTTTTTCAATAAAACTGATTTTTCAATTTTAAATGAAATGACTAATAAATTACATTTAAATATGTGATATTAATAAAATGGGGAAACAGGAGAGTGACTTACTGAGATAATTCCCTTGATTTAGATCTAATTATCTCATCATTTCCCCATCACCACCACTAATTTTCTTAATACAGGACTATATAGATAACAGTGAATGGAACCCAGAGCTAGCAGTTGAATATGAAAACCAAAGTTGATCAGATAATTTTGAGTCACTGCAGCAGTGACAGGGAAATTGTGTCAATGCAACAAAACCAGAAATAGGAACTTTATTGACAAGAAATTAGAAACTTCATTGACATGAATCTCAGAGTCCTTGAACTGAAATTCCAGCATTGATTAGACTCCAGTAAGGAAGATAAGGATTACAGACACTATGGCTTCCTCTCAGGCACCAAAATAGCCAGTGGTTCCAGTCAATGTAAGAGTGGAAAAAGCCAATTATATTGTTCTATTGATCCAGAGCAGAGTAAGTCACTCAAAACAATCAATCCTGTTAGTCCACACGCTAAGTGAAGAAGAGAGCAGAGTCAATTATTCAAGGAATTCATGTTGGAAAAAAATGAAACTTTTGTTCTATAATGGATATTTGACCATGTGCGAGTATTATTGTTCTGATATATTCTAAAATATGCACTGGTTCTCCACTTAGACTGGAACAAAGCAATGTAATTAAAGCTCCAGCCATAGATTTTATTCTCATCGAAATAAGATATATTGGCTACACACACATGTGTATTCACATGCATTAATCAAATATGGTAGCTTGAGAAAAAATAATCATTTAAATGAATTTTTAAAATTAAATTCAAATATTTACTTATATCCTTCCATCAGGGGCTCTGGATCTCCTTTTCAAGGTCATAGTCTCTTTTCAGAATCTGATGAAAATTGACAGATCCACTTCCTAGATTAATTTCATGCATGCATTGATATATACATTCATATATTCTCATTGCCCAAACTACTGCTTTTATAGAGCTTCATAGATTCTGCCTTAATCAGTTTTGTCCCATTGCTGGAACAAAATGCCTGACACTTATAATTCAAAGGAGGAGAGGTATAATTTGGCTCTTGGTTTCAGGGGATTCCATCCATGGTTAACTGGTTGACTCCAAAACGGACACAAAGCAGTACAAGGGCATGGTGGAACAGATATTCAGTTCATGGCAACCAGGAATCAGAGCTAAAGACTAGTACCAGACAAAAAGGGGCCAGGAACCACACATACTCCCTCTAGGCCCCATTCAGACACAGCAGAAGTGTGTTTTACTAATTCCCTAGGAGGCTCCCAAGCCAATGAAGTTGACAATAGTGCTTAACTGTCACAGATTGGCTTTAACCATTCACCCTACTCAGAAACTCCTGTGTGATGTCTTTGGAACTGAGCTAGACACTAAAGGCCCTAAAGCAAGAAAGACAGTGTCCCATGTACAAGAATGTAAAAAAAAAAAGTTATGAATAGGAGGGAAATAATAGCTTGATAACCCTAAAATACATGCTAGAATGGAAAGGGCAAAGGCAAATTTTGGGCAGAAATCGGAGCATGGGAGGTCATGTGTGTCATGCTAAAGATTTAGACAGTTTCTAAGTATGATTCAAGGACATTTACAGAGAATTACCTGGGGTGATTTACTGAATGAAAATCTCTGGGGAGAGGCCAAGGAACAGGCATTCTGAATTTACCATGATTATGCTGATGCACGTTAAATTTAGAACCTCTGAGGTCAACTAGGGAAGGAAGCATGAGCGCTGAT
This sequence comes from Cavia porcellus, assembly GCF_034190915.1. Taxonomy (NCBI): domain Eukaryota; kingdom Metazoa; phylum Chordata; class Mammalia; order Rodentia; family Caviidae; genus Cavia; species Cavia porcellus. The sequence continues at coordinate 33,752,565 of NW_026947497.1, forward strand.
AAAGTAACAGCAGCACAAAGGTTCCAAGATTTTAAAGGCTGGAGGCAACAATCAGATTTCCATTTCAGAGACAGAGTATGCCAGCTGCAGAGGGAGACGGTGACTGCTGTAGAAATGCTGCACCATAAACTAGAGCAGAGTTCTAAGGAAAGGACAGGCATCAAAGTTTCTTGGAGAGAACTGCATGATGGAAAGGTATGAGGAGGAGAGATGCCTGGATTTCCTGGCTTGAGAGACTGGCGCAGTCTCAGGGAGAAGGAAAGTTAAAATAACAAAAAGAGAAGATTTATGGGGCAAATTTGGCTTTTGAGATGCTTAGGAACGATCTAAATGCAAACGCAAGTCCAGATTTTGGTGAAAGTGTGAGTGTCCATGAGGCTTTGAATGCCTATTCCAGAAGGTCTTTTGTCCTAGGACAGCTCCCCCTGAAAAGGACACCCCAATATCCACTCTGACTCAGCAGGCTAGAGGCATTCCAGGAACCCACCCAGGGATCTCAGCAATTACCTAATCTGTCTGTGTTGATTTGGGATCTCACCCACTTCCACTTTGCCGGGGCTCCACGTCTGGGCAGCTCTGCTCAGTTCTCCCTGGAACTCCAGGGGCTTCCCAGGTCTCAGCTTTCTCCCTGTCACCATTCTTTCTGGATGACACCATCCTACCTCAGCAATCCTCACTTACTTCTGCCAAGTCAGCTTCCAACCCTGCACTGTGTGTCCAGGGTTATCTATTGCAGGTCACATTCCACATGTCATCACCCAGAGCTTCACCGAGGAATTCACTCGCATTCCTGTATGCACCCTCACTGTTACTTTGGAAGTGAATTTATGAAATAAGCGAGAAAGGCAAAAAGAAATCTTTGCCAGCTCATATTTAATAGTTGTTCTTAATGTAATACATGTGTTTCCTTGACCTAGGAATCATTCCCAAATTCTTAAGTGCACAAAAGATGTGTGCATAGTGATGTTTATACCAATACTATCTTTTAAATAAAGAAAGAAACAATCATAATAATGAAAGAAGAGAACAGGTAAATAAATTATCACATAACACTATACACATTTCACACTAATACCACATCACACTATATGACTGGCAAAAAAAAAATGAAGTGAGCCTAAAAATGCAAAATAAGGAAACTATTTTATTAAAAGTGTTCCTTTCTGTAACTTACCACCTACACAATAATTAATTAATGTCCTCATCAATAAAAGAGTTTGCCAGAGGGAAAAAAAGAAGCAACTTATGCCCAGAAATACCATCTTAACAAGTAGGAAAATATGAAAGAGTTTCGAGTGCTGGTGACAGTTAAATAAAGCTGAAATTCATGTTTGGAAAGCTAGAAAACTGTATCATATTGAAAAAAGTAGTATTTTAAGAATTTAGATATGAAGTAAGAATTAAATTTGGAAAAAATCTAAGTTAACTGAACATTTACATGCTATTTTCTCAGATGACGAAACATACTAAAGTACCAATAAAGACAAATCAGTATCACCAGAGTTTAAAACCAAGCCTACCACAGTTCGGAAGCATGCTACACATACTTGGAAATTTTAACCATAAAATTTATACAAGTTGCTTTTTTAAACTAAAAAGGGAAATAGATTGTTCAATAAATGGCATAAGTAGCGTAATTGAACAAAGTCAACAATAGGAAAAACTAAATTTAGATCCTAATCTCTCAAGTAGGATTACAACTTGTACATGTACAACATGTACAAACTACAGCTGGATTAAAGAACTAAATTTGTATGTGCATGTGCTAGAAGAAAATATAGTGGGACACTTTTATACTTTTAGAATGTAAAAGGCCTCCTCAAGCAAGCCAAAAAGCAGAAATATCCTCATATATTCTCAGTGCCCAAACTACTGCATATCATTTTTAGAGAGCAAAATAATAAATAAAAAATATTTTTAAAATATCCATTTTGAGGTACAATTGTGTATGCCAGCTTGGTTGGGTCACAGAATGCTTAGGTAGCTATATAACCATTATTTTGGGGTAATCTGTGAGAATGTTTCCAGAAGAAATTTGCTTTGAATCTGCAGACTGAATAGATAGAATTGCTGTCTTCAGTGTTGCTGACATCATCCGATCTGTTGAGGACCTGAAAAGAAAAAAAGGTAGAAGAAGAAAGAATTCTCTCTTTGTGTCTCTCTCTCTGTCTCTCTCTCTGTCTCTGTTGCTATCTCTGTCAGCCTCTGTCTGTCTCTCTCTCTCTCTCTGTCTCTGCCTCTGTCTCTCTCTATCCTGTCTCTGCCTCTGTCTCTCTCTCTCTCTGTCTCTCTCTCTGTCTCTGCCTCTGTCTCTCTCTCTCTATCTCTGTCTCTGTCTCTTTCTCTCTCTGCCTCAAGGCTTGATCTGGAACGCTCATCTCCTTCTGTTCTAGGTCATGGCCCTCACACCACCAGACCCAGCAAGAATCCACACCATTTGCTCTCCCAGGTCAAAAGCTACACCATTACCTTCCCTGGGTATGCAGCTTACAGTGGAAGATTGTGAGACTTCTCAAGTCTCACACAAGTATGCACACAGGGCCATGCATGGGAGTGCATATGAGTTCACAGGAAAGAGATGCGAGGTACCTCTAGGAAATAACATAGGAGAGAAGAGCAGAGGTAGAAGATTTAACATTGTGCTTTGTGTTCTGAATATTGTTCAAGTCATCAGCATAATATGCATATTACCATCTTTCTAAAGTTCTAAAAATATATAAAGGAAGCCCTGAAAATATGAGGTACATTCTTCAAAGTCACAGCATGACTCAAATGCATATTCACCCTTCGAACTGAAAGCCAATGTCCCTGCTCAGGAAATAATCTGAAATATTCAAATACATGGAATAAGCCACATCTCAGGGGGTGCATTATAAATGGAATTTATTGAACTATTTTTAAATTATCAAATATTCAGTTTTAAATATTTGACCTCTGGGTTTCATCCAGGGTCCTTACACCTCTTATACCTTAATTTCATGTTTTTCCTTAAAGAGAATTCCAAAAGCATTTGGGGAAAACAGACTAGTTCACTTATTAAACATAGAATAGTCTGAACCAAAAGCCCCAAAGCATAATTGTCTCCATATATTTCAGAGGAGAACATCATCTGCAATTGATATTCCACTCCATAGTTATGGCATTTTATTTCATATTCTGTATCACTAACTCCACAAGGTGAATGGTGAGGCCTCTAGTTATAAAATGTATGTGCCTAACTCTTTAGAGTCTCTAATATCTTCTGTATAAAGTGCTATAAATGTAAAATTTAGTACTTAAAACATTAAACAGAATTTAAAGTTAACAGAAATATGCTACAAAAACCTCTGTGCAAACAAATCTCCCTAATAGCAGTACAACAGTATAGAGAATTTTTTTTATTTGATAGCCTTAATTAGGAGGGAAAAATCAATCCAAGTAAGGGGATCCATGCCCTGAGAAATCTAGATCTACAAATTCTTACCACCTCTACCTTGAAAAGTGACACACACACCAGGTCTCTAGGGCTGGCATATTCATAAGAGTTATGTTAATTAAATCTACACACAAGGAACGCAAACATTATATGTTGCAAACATGTATAAGTAAGAAAATCAACACCGTTTTAACCTCAGATACCTACCAAATTAACACCGATAGAAGATTTTCATTCAGAAGTAAAAGAATTTGAAGACCCTACCTTTATTTTATCAAATTTTCACTCAGGGTGGCTGGAGAATAGAACAATTATTTAAATAAATAAAATGATCTAGATAATTGAACTGTGCTTTCATTTGCCTTCTCTGATGTATGCTCTTACATTCCTGCAAAACAATGAACCATCACTTTCAAGTGAAAGATATACTCAATGAATCTGGGAAACTTAATCAAATGATAGTAAAGTCTATGCATATGTCAGTCAAAATGCTCTTGGTCTTGCAGCATTTTGGCCCATTGCTTTTGCCTCTACTTATAACTGATAACTGTATATTTGGCTTTTTGGTGGTTTTACCATAGAAGATTACAGTTGTTCAAATATCCTTCAGGGGAGAAATTTTTCACTATCATTAACTTTGAAGTGATTCCACAAAGCAGAGTTCAGTACTTTCCTCTTCCATATTGCTAAAATCACAAAAAAAAAAAAAAAAATGCAACTGAACTTTTACATTTTTTTTTAAAAATTACATGATTTTTAAATCAAAGATATTGACAATATAGGGTGAATTTTTAATAATTTTTGCTCTATCCTAATCTTTAAATGACCTTGTATAGCATCATCATCTCAAGCTCATCAATCTTTTCAGAACAAAATGTACGGTTACTGAATGTCATAAAGAGGCCTTTTGTTTCCAATGCAATTTGAAACATGATGTCCTGGAGATCAAGGCTGCATAGCAGAACAAATATTCACACATTTCTCAGCTGTTGCAGGTTATTTGTTTCGAAAGGTCATGGCTTTAAATGCAGGCAAAAGCAAGATGCCAATTTAAGTGGCCAAATGGAGGGAGACAAGATACACAGGAAATAACGCATGCACAGTCTTCCTTACCCTAATTATTCCAAAAAGAGATATAAAAAACGGAAGCATACACTGCTATACTGTTCGATCAAGGGTTATTTCATCTCAGGTTTGGTGCAGGTCTGATCATTGGAGGCCTGTATTTTGTCAAGTCTTCAGGCAACAAACCGGTCAGGTGGCTCGCAAAGTCTAGGAGTGGGAAGACTTATTGTTTAACCCACATTCTTGACACAGATAGGAAAATATAGCATAACAGGTTATTCAGCCAGCCCTTGAGAGAGCCGGTCTCCCATTTCTCCTTCACCCAGTCTTTCCAAGCTATTGCTCTGATACAGCATCAAAGCCAGTAAAAGCACATTTGAAAATGAAAGGTCTATCACATTCCACGCTTCTTTTGAAACATCAAAAAAGGCACATAAAGAAGCGGCAGGACTAGAAAAAGCTGACAAGGAGCAGGATAGTGCCTGTTAGACCGGCAGGAATAGCTGGAGGTGAACCAATGTGCAGTCCATGAAAAGGCAAGGGAGAGAACCAGAAATTTGCTGCTGACAAGATGAAACAGCCCACAGCTGTGTCATGCTAATAAAAAGTTAATTTCAACTTTCAGACACTCTTCATGGTACTTTACAGTTCAATGGCGCCACGCGCATTCACTGTGCCCCCTCACCTGCCGAGGCTGGGTCTATTTACAAGCTTTCAAGATCCAAATAGAATTTGAGGAAACCATTTTATTCCTGGAAGAGGTCCACAGGGATAAGGATGTTTGTGATCAGGCAGGACAGCTACCCTTGTGTCCTTGCAAGCTCGAGCTTCGGACTTTGAGTAAGTCCTAAAACACAAGCACGGGTGGATCAGGAGCTTTTCCTCAGCCACAGTTCATGCCATCACTGTCAAAAAATGAGGATGAGCAGAGATTCCACTGACATTTTTTTTAAAAATACAATAAAATCGTAAATGCCTTGATAAGTCTCTGGTCATCCTCATGACCTACTTCTTTGAGGCAGAAATAGACAACCTACAAAAGTTTTTTAAAAGTCACTCAGTTTCTACTATGTTATTTTCCGAGATCATAAATCCAAGATGTGATGTACACCTCGAAGCAGCCTCTAGGAATCTTAAGCTTGGTGATATTTAAGAAATATGACAAAATTGTAACCAATTGCAATTTATACTTATAAACGAAATCCAATAATTCTTCACACGCAAATCTTCTTGGTGCTATTTTGTCCTGGTCTTGGAAATAAGTCATAGTGACCATAGTGCCTTAAAGTAAAATATAGATTATATTTCCTACAAAGACCAAGTGATTATAAAAGCTATTATTTTTGAAACTTAAAATTTCAGGTGTGATTTGCACATTTATCGCTGATTGATTCATTCTAAGCAATGCATGTCATCTAACTGCGTCCCTCCTGACCTGTCAATGAGATACAATAAAAGCTTCCCTGTCTGGCTCAGTTTACAAGGGTGTTGCAAACATTAAATAAGTAAATGTTTGGCGTATTTTATGAAAAGAGTATTATTATTATTATTAAACATATTAACAACTAGCTGTGCCTCATAATGAATCTATTCAACATTTTTCTTGAATTAATGAAAAATTAATTACTCATACTACAAAGCAAGGAAAAATTACCATATGACTTTATTTCAAAAAATATATTTTAATTAAAAATGCCTTATGATTCATAGTGGCAATTTCTTTAATATTCCATTGTATATCCCAGGCAATATTAATAATACTGTGAAATCTTTTTTGCTATAATTACTCTTTCTTCAGCTATCAGTCTTTCACTTGGCACTTAGGGTGTCACTTTAATAGTGATGTTTACTCTCAAGGGTCAGTGAGTCCCTATTGCACGAGAGCTTTTGTTTTTGAGAATGTCCGTTCTATAGCTTTTCTACTCTGTTGATTAATCTTGACTCTCACCTGGACTGGACTGACGATGGGACAAAATAGTAAAGCACATTTCGGGTTGTATGTGTGAGGCTATCTGCAGAGATGTTTGCCACTTTGGAAAGCACAGCGATGGGGCAGATCCACCCTGAATGTGAATGGTGCCACACAAAACTCTAAGAACAAGGGGGACAGCAGCAGAAAAAATAAGTCCAGTAACAGACTCTCTAGCTCTTTTCCTTCCCTGGCGGCCATGAGGTAAGAAACTTTCCTCCACCATGCCATTCTGCCATGACGTTTCTTCCTCCCCACTGTCCTAAAACAATGGAGCCGATCACCGACTGAAATCATGAACCAAAACAAATCTTCCCTCCTTTCAATTATCTACAGTATTTTGTCCCATTGACAGAAAGATAGCTTACCTATGCTAACCAGCCCAAGTCATTGTGGAGGGAAAGGTCTGCGGAGATTTGACATTTGACGGTTATATTAGCAGACTCTGCTATAAAGATAAACTCCTGACTCTCCTGATACTGGTAACTACCAAGGACACAGCTCTTCTTTGCAGACTCGTGGTACACAGGAACTTGATCCATTACCAGATCAATGAATCGAAGAAGAAGCTACCAGTTCTTGGGCTATAACTGATGGTGCACGCTGGTTCTTGCAAGGTCCTTCCCCTTCTGATCTGTTGGACTGTGAGTGAGACAAATGGAAAACAGAGCAACTTGCCCAAGCATTGTTTTCCTCATGGAATAGCACTTTGAATTGAACTCTTCCTGTTTTTATAGAAAAAGCTTCAATTAGAGAATTTATTGTTGATTTTAGTGTGATTATATGTGAAGATTTAAGGTCAGCATGGACAGAAGCAATGAGTTGGGGAAAATGTCCACGCAATTGGTTTGTTTATGAATTAATTCACCTATTTACTCAAAGGATAGCATAGGATTTTGATAACAAATTCAAATAGTAGGAAAAGTATTCAAAGAAAAGTGACCGTCCTTCACAACTCTGTCCCTAGGCACCACCTCCTACAGGTAGCCACAGGCAACAATTTCTTAAATGACAGAAAACTGTCCAGGAAAACATTTTTCTATAGACCCTACTAAGCACCTTCTCTTGGTTCAACTTAACAATAAAATGTGACAATCTGTTCGTAACAGCATATATAGATGCACTAAAGTTATTCCAAGTTATTACAGGATTGTATCACTATTTGTCAGTGTCCTGCTAATGACCAGGCAGGTTGTTTCCCATTCTTATTCTTTTAACTGTTTTAAATAATGCAGCAATAAACTGTCTTCATTTAGACTTCCTTGTTTATACATGCAAATAAAACTAGAGAACAAATGGTTAAAACTAAAGCTTGCAAATTTCACACATTTTAAATTTTGATACCATTGTCCAATTATGTCTCAAAGAGGTTGGACCAATTTTTACCACACCTGCATTATATATGAATCCTCATATGCTTACTCATCCTGTCAATTTCCCAATTTTATAGCAGTCTACATGAAAAATTTTGTCTTATGGTATGATTTACATTTCGTGAATTATGAATGAGATTGGGGGTTTACATGCTGAAAAACACTGTTGGCTCTAAATTCCTTGCATTCTCTCTCTCTCTCTCTCTCTCTCTCTCTCTCTCTCTCTCTCTCTCTCTGTCTCTGTCTCTCTGTCTGTCTCTCTCTCTGAAGAACTCAGATGAAGACTGAACCAAGGCCTTGCACTACATCTCCAGCCCTTTTTTAGTTTTATTTCGGAGGGAGTCTCACAGAGTTGCTAAATTGGCCAAGTTGGGCTCATGCTTGTAATCTTCCTGCCTCAGCTCCACAGTTCTGGGATTACAGGCAGTTCCACCATATCCAACTTATTCTCTGCCTCCTCTGCCAGGTCATTTCATTTTTCTTGTCTGTCTATCATAACACTTCATTTAAATTTTGAGGATACAGTACATATTCAATGCAGACATAGTAAAACTTGTTATGACCTTTTTGCAGTGCAATTGAGGATGGAACGTGCATAGATTTTTTTCATTTCTACTTTTTAACTTTTAATCAATTTTCTATGGGAAAGTTTTAATTATTAGCAGCAAAATTAATTTTTATCACTCTTGTTAGTATATACTTGGATTGTTTCTTACTTGAGAAAATCTTATCCAACTCAAGGTTTCCTTAAAAATGTTTTACATGATGTCTTATAAAACTTTTACAGTTTCTTATTTTATCTTAAAGCTTTGGTGCATCCAGAATGCACTTTAGTGCAAGGAGTGAAATAGAGATCTAGGGGTTTTTTTTCCTAAATGGCTGAAAATGTTGTCTTGATGCCATCTATTAAATAATCCATCTTTCTTCACTGATTTAAAATGCCACTTTTATCATACGTTAGACTCCCTGAAGTATTTGGGCCTACTTAAGATTCCATTCTGTTCCATTGATCTGTCTGCCTACGCAGATATTTTAGAAGTGAATACATTTATGGAGCTGTAATTTAGCATATATGGGACTACTTCCAGGCTTTGGTTATTTGTATTCTATGGGATGTTTATTTGTCATTGGTCCCTCGAGTTTGACTTCCTCAAGGGCAAAGATTATGGATTCTCCTCCCTCTGTAATTCCCTGAAACTCTAGTCTCTGCCAAGTTTGACATTTCAGAAACTGAAATCAAGCCATGTCTTTAGGCAGAACCAGCGATGGTCTGAGCAGTTCAAGTAAACAAAGCCTCTGTTTGAAATATTCAGCCCCAAACAAAAATGTAAAAACCACTGTGAACCATTCATTTGTTTGTTAAGGATGTTTCCTTATTAAAATACAAATATTTTGCATTTTACTAAGGATGCATTAACCATATTTTCTCCTCAGTCTAAAGTTTGTTAGAAAGGCAAACTAACAGTCAGAGTCATGCTCTCTGGTAACAATGGGACACATTGCCTCTCATTTAGTATCACTGTAGCGTCTATATAATTGGCATTATTAATATCACTTACCAGAAGAGGACAGGCTAAGAAAAATAAGTTCATTTGCAGAGTTAGTAAGAGGCAAAGTCTAGATTCAAACCCACATCTGTCTGGTTCCAAATATGTTTCTCTTGCTCTCTCATGCTGCCTCCCAGAGACCAGGTTCCTCGAGCAAGGACAGGAAATAACTTCCTGTTCCATCTCTGCCGTGGCTGCCTTGAGCGCTGAATGAAGACTAATTTCTCACTGCAGCCATGCTCAGCAGGTAAGACGATCATGATAAATGATCAGCGTCTGCCTTGGAAGTCAGAGGCAACGGTGGAACTACGGGACACTCTTATTTGTCCCTGCAAAACAGAGGGCCAAAGAAACATTTTACCTACTTCACAGCTGTGTTTAGGAGCCACCCTAAAAACCAGTCCACTAATAAAATTTCATTCCTTAAATAAAACCCAAGAAGCCAGTGTTAAAAATAAATTTTGAAAAATATAAGTGAAAAAAAGAACAGCATATGTGACATTCGAAGCGTACCATGCCTGCCAACTTGACCTGCTATGGCTTCAGTGCCATTTTGTAGAAATTAGCTTGAATCCACTCCTAGGAAGACCGCTGCTCCAAGTCAGTTTTCCACACAGATGGAGAAGAGAGATAGGAAGGCTGAGAGGTTGACGGCCCAGCATCCAATTCCCCTATTGTGCAGCTCTTTTCTAGAATTAAGTATGAAATAAAATAAAAGAGCTTTGAACCAAGTTCTACCCAGATTCACCAGATCTGAAATCCAGGTCTCTGGATTGGGGTGGGTATTCAATAGCTGCAGGACCAATGTATCTGGCTTTGCTGGAATAAGTGGTCACTGGATATGGCCGCCTGGCTCCTCATGCTCCCTCTCTCAGAGATGTGCAAATTTACGTATTCACCTCACATGCTCAGGAGCCTTCCCCAGCCTCTGACAGACCACATGCAATGCCATGGTCCTGGCCATCAACTCATCAGCAACAGGCATGTGTTTCAAGAGACAGGCAGAGAAAGCTCTACCTGTTCCCCCAGGGCAGCACTTTCTTTTCCTCTAAGCACTGAAAGAAGAGGCAGAACTCTGCAACACCTCCCTACCAGTTAGTTGTCACTTAGCAAAGGGCAGGCCAATAAAAAGAACTGCTGGGAAAATGGACCAAGACTCAGGCATGACGATGACTACAGGTGCACTGAACTGCAGTTGCTGAATCGGTAAGTAACTTGTCTCCTCACGCTTCCTCACCGGCTCCTCGCCTAACTGCAAGGACACTGTAGGGTGAAGGGCATGGGCGGATTGCAACACTTATTTACACAACACTTAGAACTCAGGCAAGTTACATAGACTGTCCATACCTCTATTTCTTCCTCTATAAACAAAGACAGTTGTCGCAGCCCAGAGTTGTGTAAGAATGAAGGAGATAAACCATACAAAATGCTTAGAACAGAGCACAGCCTGAAATTACTATTATTATCATATTACCTTTGGTCAATGTCTACTTCATGATATTCCCTCTCTCAAAGAGCAGGGCCCCAGTCTCACTCCCTGTGCCTACACAAATCACCTGCAATCCCAACCATGAATCCAGCCCTCTGTCTGCCCAGCCACTCCACCTGGCCATTCCAAGTATAGCTGCTTCTTTTCCTGTCCTTCTTTAGTCAACAGCATTTTTCCTTCCAGCAATTGCAGAGACAATACAGTTAGTAAAAGCCTGAAACCTAAAAGTTCCCAAATTTAGTGCTAGCTGGATTCTTATAATGTTTTTCTTGCCACTGTACTGCTTTTTCAGACCAGTTCCTGTGGGTTAATATATACAAAAAAATAAAGCGCTAATTACAGCTCCTATTTGGTCTTGTTTCTCTGTGGACAATGATCCTGCTGCAAAAACCCTCACTTCACATTGGCCTCAGCTGTTTAATTCATTTGGCTTCACTTTTTTTTCTTCTCTGTGAGCTGCTGCGCTGAATTTCCAAAAGGAAACTGATAGGGAAATTTTTCAAGCACATCTTTTACATTTCTTTTGTCCTAGGAAATGAAGTTGCACAGTCCTCACGCCGTTAAACGTGGCAGTTGAGTTGATGGGACCGTGCTTTTAAAATCGCATACCTATGGCTGTTTGCCATAGCCCGGCATCAGCTTGTCTGCCACTTTTCATGCGGCCTCCCTGGGAACTGTGCCATGCTCAGCTATCATTTTCTGCTTATAAAAAGGAAGTGAGAGATCAGGATCGTTAGATTCTATAAACACTTGAATGCCTGAGAAATGCAAAGCAATGAGCTGTTTTGCAGGACTGCTGGAGACAAAGAGTGGAGAGAGGGGAACAGAAAGAAATTATGTCTTAAAACTCCAGTGCATACCATTCTTCCACGATATCTAAAGAGACAGGAATTCAAGGTGAGCATGTGAATGTTAAAACAAAATAGACAATGCAGTGATCTTCTCCAACAAAACAGCAGCCAAACATATGTTGTGCTGAATGGAAAAAAGAAGAAAAAAAAAGTAGGAGAAACAGAGATAAATGAGACACACAGAAAAGAGAGAGACAGATTGTCCCGGGAGTAGACTGTTAAGATTCCTTTAGTTTTGCATGTGAAACAATTCTGTTCCATAAAGAGAGTTAAAATGAAGGAAAGAGGAAAAAGTCGAGCTGAACTTTAGAATCTTTGATTTCCTGACATATAATATTTCCCATCTGAGAACAACAATTTCAGGAGGCAATTCAAGGCTATATAATTCTGAAAATCACTCATAAGGCCAAAGAAACAACTACGGAGCATCTCGACTCCATGGATCAAAGCTGAGAACATTGTGTTCGCCTTTTTCTTCAGCAGTCTACAGTTCCAAGGCAAATTAATGGGTAGCCAATGAGATTTGAACATGTGACGGCACTGCTCTTTTTTCCTGTGGTACCTGTAACCTTTCCCCGTCTGCAGAGCTATGGAGAGCTCTGTTTTGGTGTGCTTTTTTAATCTGCTGCTCATCCACAAGATGGAATGCTGCTGAGACTGTAGGGCGGTAAAGAACTTACAGTAGGCGATGAGGCATGTGTGCATGCTGTTACTGCACTCAGCTGCGTAGGCTGCGCAGCAGTGATGGCCGGGAAATTACACTGGCCCACCGACGTCTTGAACAGGAAGAAAGCTAACTCAGAGAACCTGGATTTTATGAAAAATCAAAAACCAACTGACAGGTTACTTTCTGAACTCACCCAGGAGCTGCCTAGTTGTAATCATCAGATATCAGATTTAACAATACTCTGAGAAAGATTTAGAAAAAAAACCTGATGGAATTTTTTTTTAAATCCCCTTCTCTCTCTCTCTCTCTCTCTCTCTCTCTCTCTCTCTCTCTCACACACACACACACACACACACACACATATAAAAGTGTGCACACACATATGCATCCAGATGAACTTTAGAATGCATATTAAAGGCTTCAGGACAAAGTAAATTTCAAGATAGTATACTAAAGCTATCAAAAGGTATCTCATGCATTTTTTAAGTTCAACAAGCCTCCAAAACCATAATCAAGCCTGAAAGCACAGAGTAGAAAATATAAAAACATAAGCAAAGAATATTTTTAAGGTTGAAAGATAATATTTTTTTAAAATAAGTAGAGTTACGGATGTAGACCAGTGGTACAGCATTTGCCTAGCAAGTAAAAGGTTCTGGGTTTGATCCCCAGCACCATAAAAAGAAAGAAAGGGAGAAAGAGTAAAAATAAATAAGCATAAGGGATGTATGTATATGTACAAATATAGATAACAAGCATGATTATGCAGAGCTGATTTGTCCCTCAGGAGTCCTAGAAGTGTTTAGCACTTGATCTAGGCTGGTATCTGTTCTCTGTGCTGTGGATACGGCTATGAAAAAGACAGCACTCCTACAGAACTTATTCTTTTCTTAGAAATGAAAGGTCAACAAATGCATTAATGAAACTCAGTACTCAGATCAGCCACTTCTCTCAGTATTTATACCAGTTATAGAAAGAAAAGTAAAAACTTGTTTGAATCATGACACACCTTCACAAATTCTGAAAACATGACTCCTTCAAAGATATGATTGTATTTATTTAACATACAATCTTTATTTTTTATCATTGTATATTAATACATAAAAACTGTCTTCAAGCTCATAAATACGTGAACTGAATATTTTCTATGTTCAGCAGATAAAAATAGTTTTCACCTCCATTTCACTGCTATTATGTTAACACTTTCAGGTTTTTATTTGTAAATAAGTTTTCTACATAATGAAATAAAATGCCATACAATATTCAAATACTGGACAAAGCAACCATATAAAAAGACAATGCTATTGAAAATAGTCACCTCCACATAGCTCCACTATGCAACAGTTTGAATTCTTGTCAGGTGATAGAGGAAACTCCAAATTTAACAATGAAATGCAATTAAGAAGGGAAAAGAAAGAGCTGCAGATATAGTCCAGTGATAGAGCAGCTGCCTAGCATGCACAAGACCCTGGGTCAAACCCCAGAACTATAAAAAAGAGGAGAAAGAAAGTATAGGAGTGGATTGCATGAAAGTCGAATTTAAGAAAATCTCTATATTGTCAGACACAGATCCTGGGCTGTGATAAATGATTGTAAAGCCTTCCCTTTGAAGGACAGCCTGGAGTCCAGTTTTGTTTTCTCTGCAGTAAGAAAGTCAGTAGCCTAAGCCACTGAGGAAGTATCAAAGGTGCCAGAAGACAGTTCCATGCAAAGGGTGAAGGAGATCAGACATACCTGTCTTCTGCCCAGCATCAAGGGACAGGAGAAGAGAAGAACGGCCGATGGGTGGTGTTTCCCTTTTCTTTCACGTCCATGCTTAATCACATAAAATCACATAAGTGGACTGGTAGGTCCTGGAAGAGTTGCTATGACATCAAAGGGGCCACTGTGAGCTTGAAACCCACAATGTCACTCTCAATAGCCTCATCCTCTTTGAATTCGGTTTCCTTACCTCCAAAATAGCGCAAGGCGACTAAATGAAGCAACTTATGCAAAGAGCACATCATTAGGAAGAGTCATACAAAATACTCAGTGTGGGCTACAGAATCAGCAAGCTAATAACATTCCTTAAATTGACAAAAATTGCACATCATGGTGAATCTTTTTCATCTATTGATATTTTCATCACCTTTCACTAAGGTAACAGAATAATCAAGAATAACTTTAAACCAACATTCAAACCGAAGAAGGACAAATTCCTATAAGACAGCAAAATACGTTTATCAGTGAACACAGAAGCTTAAAATGTCTTACAAAACAAAATTTAATTTCCAATAAATAAATTGCATGTCTTTTTCATATTTTGGGCTTGATTTTTGAAAATATTAATTTCTCATATTACTTTTCCTTGTTTTCCCAATAAGATTTGTTTTAGCAGAGAAATTATTGGTTTTTGAACCTATAGCTTTCAGTCAGCTTTGGAATAATAAAGTATTTAAAATATAAATTTCCTAAGAAGTAACGCCTTGATTTTTAAACTCTTTAATATTTTTATAGTCCTATTAGTCTTTTCATGGTTATGTTTTTAACTTCCTCTTCTTCAAAGGCTCTTTGTGAGATTCTTTCCTGTTTTCTTTAGAAGTGGGTTGAAAACATTTCAAAAATACAGCAATCATCACTGCATTTCATTTATGTCATCTTACAACATCATAAATAATATGTAAAAATCAATATTAATTTTATATCTGATTACTGGCTCAATGCTACGTTACAGGAAAGAATTTTGTGTGGATTCTAATATTCTTCTGTTTCCTCTTGAGAAAATTAGCCAGTAACTCTTGCTGTGTACTGCCATCCTCAGTCAGATATATGTTACTCAGGTGCTTTAAGAATAAATGAGGTTGAGAATATGGAAAGGCACTGTACCTCAGTTCCTCTTCAGTAATGTTAGACTTACCTAAGCAAGATTAATTTGTTAAAAGAAGTATATTTAATTTTAAGGCAATGAATGATTGCTCCTTTAATAAGTTATATATGCTATTTGTTGCCAAGTGGTTAAAATATATAAACCAGTTAAATTTTAACACAATACCTATATTTTCTCTTGAAAGAATCAGAAAATTAGTATCCACCAAGCACGCCACACACTGACAGTCTGCAGAATATTAATCTGCGTCCCTCAGAGCATCTCTCAGTCAATACAGTGTAGCAACTCACAAGTTTCTTTGAAGAACTCCTGCTGGGCAAGTGATGCTGTCTCAGTGGTTTAGCACCATAAAGCTTCATATTTGGCTTAGGCCAAATTGTTCACCACAAACCAGCCGACCCCGGAGCCATACTGCTAGTAGCTCTGTCTGAATTCATAGCTAAAGACCACTGAGGCAGGGGAAGCAGGAGCTTAATAAATCAAGCATTAAACATTCTTCCAAAGAGCCACCAACATGTCTCCCTCTCACACTTCCTTAAGACAAAGCAAGCCTCATGGCTTTGCATGGTGTGTGTGGGCAAGAAAGTGAATTCCTCTATTGCTAAGGACGACCAGGTGTACTCTCTGGATGGCACTGAAGGAGGTCACAGTGCCCATTCACCTGGCCACCAAGGAATGAAGGAAGGAAAAATAATTTTAGAAAGTGGGCCAACAAGTTCCCAACCTCCTTTTAATGACATTCCTCCCATTTCTTTTTAATTCAGACCAGGAAAAAGAGACGAGCAGAGTAAGATCCACCACTTTCCCTACAGTAACTCTGACTTATAAATGTAATCCACAACTTAAAATGATCCTTTCCTTTCTTGTGTTTTCAAGATAGTGAACTTGACTGACTTCAGAATTGCACAGAGAAGTTGGAGATATCTTACACCAGACTTGAGAATGTTAAGAGTAAAATAATCTCCTATACCCTGCAGAAAGCAAGACAAAGCACAGCCTTAACATTTACCTGTGCTCAGTGCTGGATGCTATTCTGAGTGGTTTGTATTGATGCAGAGATCATCTTATGGAATCTTCATGGCAACTGCGTAGAGTACACAGACCCAGATTATCCCCATGCTTCAAATGAACAGAGCGCAGAACTAGTTATTGAAAGAGCACAGGTTTCCTTCCAGCCATGGACTCCAGCAAACACACCATAGTGAGTAATGCTGGCCAAATATTTTATCATATAGTGCCATTTGAATCTGTGAATTTATGGAAATAACACTTTAGAACTGTAATTCTGAGAGTTTCCAAATCAGCATTCCAGCACATTCTTCCACTAAAAAAAAAAAAAAAAAATGAAAAAAAAAAATCTTGCATTCCTATGATATGTCAAATAACATTTTGGAAGCTACTTAGTAAAAAATTTTTACCTGACTCTGGACTCATTAGAGAATTTTAAATATTACCAAATATGAATAAGAATGAAAGTTTATGAGTATTCAAAAATATTAAAGTATTCATAGCTACTACATTGTATAACTCTATAATGACGTTTGTGTGGGCCACATAAATGTCGCCCCCTGGAGTCAAACATAGCACAAGAAAAGTTTTGAAGTCCTAATGGAAAACCGGCCTTTACCTACTATATTAGAGTCTTCTAGAGAAACAGAGCCAACCATATATATATATATATATATATATCATTATACTAAGGAATTTGTCAGGTAGGCTTGTAGGATCAGAAGCAGAAGAGTGAAAAACGGCCATCTGAGCACTGGAGAGCCAGAGGATCTAGTAGCAGTCAAAAGCTGAAGGCCAGGAAGCTACCATAATCACTGGGGCAAGTCTGTCTGCAAGCCAAAGAGCCTGTGTTCGAAGATGCAGAAATGAGACCAACATTCACAGGCAATGAAAAAGACCAAAGCTCCTCCAAAAAAGGGGAAACACATCTTTCTTCTTTCCCTTTTTATTCTGGCCAAGCTACAAGGCTATTGGTTGATATCACCCACATCAAGGATCTTCCCACTTCAGTTTGCTGATTCACAAATCAAGCATCTCGAGACTCACCTGCTATTCAGCTAAGTGGTTCTTACTCAGGTTGAGTTGACATATCATATTAAGGATCCCACCTACTTTGCTATTCGAAGACACAATGTCTTAATAGAAAGTCTTATTTAGATTTCCCTT
This sequence comes from Cavia porcellus, assembly GCF_034190915.1. Lineage (NCBI taxonomy): Eukaryota > Metazoa > Chordata > Mammalia > Rodentia > Caviidae > Cavia > Cavia porcellus. The sequence continues at coordinate 33,769,979 of NW_026947497.1, forward strand.
TTCCAAACATGTCAAGGAATTTAATGCCTTAAATTATTTTCCAAATTATTAATTGAGAATATGTAAAAAGCAATATGAAAAATAATCTTTAACTAAAAGAATACCCTGAATTTTATTATGTCACTGTCTGGGTTTATATATGTAAATAATATTAACTCATAAGGAGACTTGCAAAAATAGTTGAATTTATAGAACTATATTTACTTGTCTACAATAACAACTACTAAGTTTGCCTATTTTAAAACTTGTTATCAATATATTATGTTTCACTAATGTCTATAAGGACTCACTGATGTCTGTAAGGAAAGTCATACAGTAATTATTTTCAGGAATGCAAGAAAAAAAATCACTTCAGTTCAGGTCTTTAGTGTCTTCATATCCAAATCATTAGAAAACTCCTGAATTGTTCCTCTCCTCCCACAAGTTCCCACAACATCTCTCTGTACTACTACCATTGTGTCTTAATTTTGTTCTAATCATATTTTCAATCCCCTCACCTACTCCGGTGTCAGCAAACTGCTGTTGATCTTGAGGAGTCCTTTGTTGCACATCCCACTGAGCCACTTTGTGCAGAGATTTGCCCCTTTTGAAGACTTGCCAGAGTGGTCTTTGTGCTGGCTGCTTTGCTGGAGGAATAAAGCGGCACGCCTTAGGTAACAATTCTGCAGTGTCTTTTCAAACAGTGTTTGTACACTTTAGTAGTCATCAGAGACTCTCTGCTGACCTAAGAGATCTGCAGCTTTATAAAAGCTGTGGCAGACGCTAAGAATATTCATCAATACCCTTCTTCTTTTGAAACAGGTCTCAGAAAGGAATGACTCGTGGGCAAATATTGATTTCTGTTCCCAAAGATCAGCTATTAAGTACAAAAGGACACCTAAACGCAAAATCGAAAGATTTATATTGTCAAATGAGGACAGAAGGTAAAGGAAGAAGACATTTCCCCATGTCAGGTTACGTGGGCTGGGCAACAAGTCAGAAAAGGAATGTCTGTCTGTAGTGCTGCTTTGTGTCATTTCTGGCCTAAATAAATAAAGTTATTTGGCCCTGGATTGCTCATTTAACTTTTTAAACAATTTTCTTTTTAGCTGAAGTAATTGTATATAGTTATGGGCATAAGGAACATTAGAGAATGATGAAACCAAGGTAATCAGCATACAGATCACCTTACATGTTTGTTTCATGTTGAGAACACTTAAAATCTTCTTTGCAGATATCCTGAAATCCCACAATACATTAGTAATGTTCATAGGAATCACCAGGGAGCTTGTTACGATGCAGATTCCAATTTGCTGGCTCTAGGGTGGACCCAGGGTTCCCCGTGTCTAATTCTGCACACGCAGAGACCACACTTTGAGGAGCTCAAGTTTAGACCACTTGCTAGTTGTTGTTAGCGACTGTGTTCTAGAACAGGGAAATCTTTTTTCCAGCAAAAAAGGCAAGAGCAGAGCTCAAGTCACATCTGCCCTGCCTGCTTCTGAAAAATAAATAAAGCCTGAGGAGCCCCCAGTGGCACCTCTGCCCATGAAACTGTTACACCCAGAGAAGAGAGAGACCGAGTCAGGCGGGGCTGGTGCGGCCAGCTCGGCAATCACCCTGCTGCGTGTGGGCAGCACCGAGTTTGGTTTTCACATTACCGGCCTCAGTGAGGTGGAACAGAGGATTACAAAGGGATAAGCTAAATGCCAATTGCAAATGTATTGTTGTGGTCACCAGCACCTTTTCCATCGGTATTTTCCATTTCTCCAAAGCTATATGGAGCACTAATCTATTTAGGTGATTTCTTAAGAGAAAATGAACAATACCTGTTCCCAAGTGGCAAGTGTAGCGGAAGTTAAAAATTGTATTTTCTTTAATCCTAAAGCCTCCAAAACGTTCACAGATCTTATTATTATCATAAAAATAAATGACAAAAGGGATTTAGTTCAGTGAGAAACCATCCACTACTGACCATGTAGAGAAACTTAAAATAAAACAAAATATCTTTTACCTTTCGGCACCTTCTAGCCTTTAGCATTGAGATAAAAATCAAACATGAAAGATCCTAATGATCTATATTTGAAGAGTTGGCTGTTTTAATAGAGATCATGGCCAAAGAGTTAGAAAAAGGACTTCAGACTCAAAACTAAAAATAGTAGATTTATGCTCAGATGGATTTGTTTCTTCAGAAAACGCTCCATTGATCTTACTGAAATTCTTCCAGGTGAGTTATCTGCTCTGTCCAAAAGAAGTGACCATCTGAAAAGAAAGAAGATATTCCTAAGTTGAGACAGATTTTGACCAAACTTTACAGAGATACGTTCTGCACTGGCTTTCCAAAAACAGATATCAATATCATAAATAAAAGCATGAGAGAAATCAGACCGAAAAATGTTTCAAAGCCAAGTGTGATTATAATGAATCTCCTAGTGGTAGAGGTTTGGGTTGGAGCCTGATTAGTACAACAGCCAAAGAGAACCAGGCCTGATTTACAACGTTACTCCTGAGGCAGGGATGGTCTCGCTAGAGTGGAGTGGGGGGACCATCTGTGTGAACTGGAAGGGTTCATCCATGCCAATCTCCAAGTCACTTCTTTCCAAAATTTCAAATTAGACACCCTTTTCCAATAACATGTCCATGGCAGAAATAACACACAAAATTGTTTTGAATCCTTGGGATATTTGCCTTGATTTGTTATCAGAGCCTCTTTTAATTATCTAGCCATAAAACCATTTGTTTTCATGAAAGGAGTGAGAACAGGAACAAAGGAAATGTCTGGAGGTAACACAAGGCTGATTAGCCAGCCATCCAGCAGGGATGATAAGGATGTTCCGGATTATCAGGTGCCTGAACACAGAATTAGGCCTTTACCAAAGGCAAACTGAACATTCTTTAAATTTTTGCCTGCAGTGTGATGAAGGCAATCACAGAGCCGTGAGTGACAGGCCAAAGCTGGTGCTCCACACCTCAAGCTAAATCTGTACAGAAGAAGAAGAATGGCTATTTGCAATTAGAAAAATAAAATGACTAACATGTTTGAAAAACTTTGACTAAAAAAAAGTCACCTAAAAAATGGACAGGCTCATTTCATCTGTAGTTAAGATACTCATAATCCTCAGGAAACAAAATTCGTCGTATCTTGGAGCTCTTGTCTGTACTTAGGTAACGTGACTTCCCCTCTGGGAGGAGAGCATTTCTGATACTAAACAGCTGTTTTTACCTCCCTATTAAAAATGGCTGTGATTCATCTGTGTTCAAGGTATCTATCCCAACTTCTCAAGAGAAGCTTGAGGCTGTAAAGAGGATGCCTTGCTTTTTATGTAAATGGAAAGTAAAAGTTCAGGGGATGGTAACAGGTAATGCTGTCAAAAAACAAAACAAACACCTTTAAACGAATACCAGAGAAAGTTTTCCCCATCCTCTGGGTCTCCTCTTCGTACTTAACCACACTGCTCCTCCTTCAGACGTCCTTGATGCAACTCTGACCATCCTGAGAAATGATTTTCAAACCAAATATCTTGAAATATGCAGGAAGGATGCTTCTGTGAATCAGAGAAGTGAGCCTGAAACAAAAGATTATACATTTGCATGTTCCTTCGCCTTGAGGAGTTTCTAGTGAACTGCTTTGTTCAGAAGGTAGTCCTCTCGGCTTTGCAGCATTGCAGCGTAACTTGGGCTCCAGCAGCTCATGGATCTGCTTCTGGTCACAGTGCCACTTCTGGAGGGCAAACTTGCAGAGTGTGTCACACTGACCTTTGCTCCCTACTGCTCTTGATCCTCCGCACAGAGATTCATCCTTCCAGAAAGGCGAAAACCATGAGACTTAAAAAGCGCAGCAAAGTGAACAGAATAAATTTCTATTTTTCTTTAGGTAACTAACTACACTCTCCCAGGGACTTCAAAGTCATCCATTTGCATATTAATATCACACCCATCCATGTCACCTTGCACCTTTCTAGCCATAGGGAATAAGAGTAAGTAGACAAAGCTCTAACTTCATGGTTCTTATACTAAGGGGAAAATAGTCGATAAAATCAAAAGTGCTATGTGTCTATAGTGCAGTCTTATGTAGTAATAAACGCTGTGAAGAAACATAGACATGGTCAAAGAAGGGATGGAGATAAAGGCCAAGAGCATCTCCACAGGAAGCCTACCTGAGACAGTGAATTGGAACAAAGACTCATGAAATGCGGCCAATCCTTACAGATACCTGGGGCAGAAACAACATGTGACAAGTCCCTGAAGTAAGGCACATAAGAGCCAATAGAAGAGAGCCAGGTACAAGAGTAGAAACAGAGGAACCAGTTAGGAATCTAAAGAGTCTTCAGCTAGGCACGTAATGATTAACACAGTCAAGCTGATCAAATTCTGAATATGTTTTGAGGTTGGAGATGATGATTTTTTGATATATTATTGGTAGGTTGGCAAAATAGAGAGATTTCAAGGAAAACTCTTGGGTTTTGAGCTAAATTGTTTGGTGAAATAAGTGTGTTAAAGGCATGGTAGTGAACAAGGTCACCCAAGAAGAAAGAACAGAAATGGACTAGGAGACTATAAGGCCTGGAGCATCCCCCAAAATCTTTAGATCAGGGATAGAAAGAAACAGCAAAGAAAAATGATTAGAGTCATTTACATTAAGTGAAAAGTATGCTTCCAAAAGGTGAAAGTGAGCAACTGGTCAATTTCTACTGACGCATCCTATGAGAACACTAAGAAATGCCAGTAGGTTCAGCAGGAGCGAATCATTGGTGATCTTGGCAAGAAGCATTTCTGTGGGAGGCTGGGGTCAAAACACTTCATGGAATGAGCCAAGGAATGAGTACAAAACACCTCTTTCAAAGACAGCAGAAAATCTCTGAAAAAGGATCTGAAATGTGGTCTGGAGTGGGAGATATTGTCCAGGAAGGTCTTATGAGACTGTCACAGAATACCTCCAAATGCTAATAGGAATGACTGTAGAGAGGATGAAAAATGATGCTTAAGGAAGAAACTACAAAGCAGGAGCTAAGTCCTCAAGCAAGCCAAAAAAAATGACAAGGAACAGGATAGAGCACATGAGTGTAGAACTGGGCTTCAAGAGAAAACAGGGTCTGCATCTGCTATAAAAGAGAGAAAGAATGAGTCCAGGGCCAGATGTATATGTAACATGCTGGTACCAGCTGGCAGAAATTCTCTTGAGTTTGTCTTTATTCTCTCAGTGAATTATAAGACAAGGTCATCACTTCAAGGTGACGAGAAAGAGGGTGAGACGCTAGAGGAACAAGAGACAGTGTTGAACAGTATCTCGGGGGTGGCAGTGCTGAGCAGACAGTGCAGACATCCCACTTGGGATTTAGGGTCACAGTTAGATGCCTGTCCACTTCCCAAGGCTTCACAGCATTGCTATTGGAAAATTGAGATAGAATATTGATATTTTAGGAAATTATGTAGGTCTATTTTTGAACTAGAAAGAATAAAATTAAATAGAATGGGAATCATTTTTGTCTTAGTCACTTCCATACCCCTGAGACACAATACTCTGCATCCACAACATAAAGGAGGGAAGTTTTGGTTCACAGCCACAGTCCACGGTTGCCAAAGACAGCACAGCAGAGGACACAGCCCAAGTCATGGTGGCCAAGAAGCAGAGAGAGAAGAGAGCAGTGAGAGAGGGAGATAACACCTTCCCAGGCCATGCCCACCTTTTGCAACTATGCCTCACTTCTAACAGCAAGTCAGCTATAGCGTTGCCATGATTCAGACACCTTCCAAAAGCCCTACCTTGGAGCACATTAGACTGTAGCAACATTCTTCATCCAATCCAGAACAGCCATAACAGTTATAATAGGTAAATATACATGAGAAGAGAAATGATAAAAACCAATCCTTCCAACCTACCTTTAAAATTATAATGGTCTGTATCCTCATTTGTCTCTATATATAAATCAGCCCTATTGAGGTCAAAGGGTCATTATCTTTGATTCAAAGAGTGTCATACAATTTATTTCTAATATCCATCACAAGAAATTGTGGGATCCTAAACAATTATTTAATCTTGGTATAATGAAGATAGCAGATTGTCACTATAATATCCTTTCTTCCTTTCTTGTAGTAACAGAATCCTTGACTTAGATGAAAAGATGACTCACAGAATTAAGACTCCATTTCCCAAATCCTTTTTGCAGCAAGTTGTGGTTATAAAACTCAATTATCACCAATAAGACATAAAGAAAAGTGATCTGCTGCAATTTTGGGGAAACATTCCTCAAGAACATGACATACACTGATTTAGTCATGTTCCCATTATTGGTGCAAAATACCTGATACCCACAATTTAATGACATCAGGTTCACAGTTTCAGGGGGCTCAGTCCATGGCATGCTCAGTCCAAGGCAGAAAGGGATGGTGAAAACGCATGGTGGAGAAAAGCCACTCAGCCCATGGCAGCTGGGAAGCAGGGAGAAAAGGAAAATCCAGAAAGGGCAACATATCTTACAAAAGCAGCATCCCCCGGTCCACCTCCCCCAAGTTTTCCCCACCTACTGACAGCATATTCAGAAGGGAACTCATCAATGGGTTAATCCACTGAACACACTGCCTCAGTGACCCACTCGCCTTTCAAAGACAAGACTTCTGTGGAACATTTTATACTGATCATACAATGCCATTTAAATTTTATAATTGGGTTATAACACACTTCTTTCTAGTTTTTAATATCTTGTTCTATAAGAGGAATAGCATTTCGGTCATCATCTAAACCACCCTAAGCAAAGCAGTGGGCTAGAAGGAGTGTGAGTACCTATAGTTTTGTAGGTCACCATAAACAGGAATGCAAACTACCATACATCATCATCATGGCAGAGAACAATCCCTCCAACATATGTGCTTTCTAAGTCTTAGTTTTCTCTTCCTTAAATTATAGTCATTATCAGACTTCCAATGCAATACAGTACTATCTGCATGTCCTCACAATACAACACTGCTTCACAGGAAATGTTTGCCTTCTTCCTGAAGGCTGCTTAGTGTTCCAAAGACCTTGATGCCTGGAGTGTCAAGTCTTCTCTTCTTTCTTGCAGTCAGACAGAGGTGGCTGATCAGAATGCCTGTTCTCTGAGATCAGCTACACAGTTCAGAAATTAGGCTTGCTTGGCATGTACAGCAAACACAGCTTCTATGAAGCACTGAGTCCCTCAGCTATTCCAGGAGTATGAGCAGTCTATTGTAGTAGGCAGAAATCAAGAACTGAAAATGATCTCTCTTGTGAAAATGTATTTCCAAAATGATGCACCGTGGTTTCTGTTTTGTTTTGTTTTGTTTCTTGGAGGAGTTTTTTAATGTGTTTTGTTTTGGTTTTCAACGGTTTTGTTTTGTTTTGTTTTGCTATACAGGATAAAATTTAAAATGTCTGTTCACAGAATTCATTAATTAGTCAGGGGCACTGTTATTTTTAATTCAGAGGTGCCAGCACAAAAAAAAAAAAAAAGAAGGGAAATATGCCAGACAAACACAATTATTTGCCACAAGTTCTGTAAAAAGCTCTGATCTTTACAACATAAAATACTGAACCTAGGTTACTTTGATAATCTGTAACTTTAAATTTTTTCCACATTTCATTATTATTAAACAGAAATCAACTCTTTTCTCCTAAGTTATCATTTGTTAAAAATTTCTCTAGATTCTTAGGCAATTTAAGAAAAATGTAATCTGCAGAGAAAAAAAAATTATGTTTTAACAAAATTTCTCTTTTAAGAAAATAGTTGTGCTTTTTACATTCTATGCAAATAACTTTGAGCCAATGGAAACTTTAGTAAAAGCCAGCAGTGGAAGTCTGTCTCTGTATTTTCTTTTGATCTCTCTCTGGATTTAATACCCTCATGAAGCTTGAATGGAATATATGCATGTCACAGCATGGCAGAGGGATAATATATTTTCCCTTGCTTCACTGAGCATGAGTTGTGTATCTTGCCATCTTGAGAGTGCACAGTGCGGCACATTTATCCCCATTAGAAAAGCTCAGTTCAATAATATATGAATGCTGCAGCCATTTATGACAAATATGTAAAATCATAACCTTATAAGTTCTAGAGATCAGTGCATATACATTGAATCTATCAACTGTGCATTGACAGATTTTTGCTAAAGCTAGGCTTTCAACTCCAAAGTGTAGGAGGGCAAATATACTGATTATATTTGTATCTTTGTAGAGTCTCAAAGGCTGTAACTTTAATTCTAAGACAGAAAAAAAGGAACACTGCTTCATATTTCAGCTATATGTGAATTCACTTTGCTCATTCTGAACACAAACTTAGATATAACAGGGTCTCTGTAAGTCTAGCTTGATAAATTTGTGATAAAGCATCCAATTGTTTTTAATCTCATTCTAAGACTAAATATGACAACCATGAAGAAATATATTTCTAAAAGTAACCCAATAATAAGCAAATATTCATGTTTCTAACCCCAACACTTAATGGTTGTATGAGCATGGACAGATTTACTTACCCCAAGGCTCAGTCTGCTCCTTTATAGAACAGGGACAATAATGATACCTACCTCACAGGACTGTATGGAGCACTTACCATGCCATTGGCGCCAAACAAACGCTGGCTACTTTCATGAGAACTACCACCTCAAAACCTCCCTATCCACCAGCAGGAGTGACCCACGGGAAAGAAAAAGAAGGGATCTGCCATTAACTGTGGTCTTTTGTTACCATCATCAGCTCCCCAGGGGTATAAAGGGGTCCCGTTCCTACGCACACTGGAGGAAGACACAGGAGACACATGAAACCTCATTTAGGTCTGATAAACCCAATAGAAGTATTGCTTTTTAACCAGTATACAGGAAAACACATTTTAGCAATCTTACAGCAAAGGAAATAGTGGCCAGGGGGCTGATGAGAGTGGTATACATAGTTTCCTTTCCTCTGTAACCAGGGTTTGCAGAGTTTGCATTTTTTCAATCTCAGGTTCAGTATTTCTTGAAACTAATTTATGCAAAAGTCTGTCTATTAGTGGATTCTTTTTGTAGATAAGTCTCCAAACTCACTCCTCAAATTCTTTGGCTCTGAGAATCAAAACCTCTAACATTGAAAAATGTTTTACACCATTTTACATAAAATTAAGGATTCAAATACACTGCCAGCATTAAAATCTCATAGATAACCTTAATATACGCATTTCTCCAATTAAAACAGCACAGTCATTAATACACCGTATTACATTATGAAGTCATAATTGCAGCCAAGCAGAAAATAATTACCATCTATCAGTTTCCATGCTTTACAGAAGCAAAATTATTTTCCATTTGTTCTAGAAGTTCTCCAAAACAAATAATAGTTTTACAATGACAAGCTTTTCACTTTATGACCCAAGTGCCACCTGCCTCAGTAAAGCTGTCATATATCCTTCTGGTTTCAACTTACATGGAGCTGTTTCAATTTAAAAATTTAATCCAAGGGCAAATCTTTCTGCTTCCATTGTGAATACCTGGAACAACAGTGAAAAATACTAGGTGTCTTTCAAATGTATTTCCACGTGAAAACAACTGATTTCCCACATCTCTCAGATCAAGCCTCTGAACTGTGCCTTGAAATTAATTTAAGTCAGCAAACCTATACTAAACACCCACTCTCATATGCATTGCTGGGCAATGTGCTTCCAGAGGTGTGGAGCCTCTGCCCTCCGGCGCCTTGTAGATCGCTGGAAAACAAGAGAAGTGAAGGTTACGAGCAATCACAATATAAAGGCAGAATAAGGAAAAGGCCTGAAAAATAAGGATTGTTGCAAGGTGCAGAAATGAGACCACTCAAGATCATCTGGTCGGACAGATGGGCCTCACTGCAGGGATGTGATGGACTGTTGATAGAAGTTCATCCGCAGAGACGGGGCTGGACATTCCGGGAAGAGGAAGCGACATTATCAAAGGCCAGGATGCAGGAAAGCATGCAGCGTTTCAGAATCAACAAGTAGCGTGGTTCCCTAAAGAATAACCTTTATAATGAACTTTTGTTTTTTCTGCTACTGGAATCTATTTATTATACTTTTAGGAAAAGTCTCATTTTTCATGAGAAAGACATTCCTTCCCTACCATGACCATGCTGATCTAAGGGTCCCTGTTCTTAGATCCAGGAAGGAAAATGAGACCTTCGTGAATGGCAGGTTGAATGACAATGACTCCTGGTCCAGCGGGTAGGCAGCGATAGTAGAGAAGATAGTTACAGATGTGTTCTGCTAATAAACCAAGAAATCTGTGACTCTTAAATATGCTAATTATCATCTCCTATGAATAGGGGACCAACAAGTAGCAACGGGCAGTTTAGACCCTTCTGCTCTAACCCCAGATGCTCCTCTTTCTAATTTCCTTATCAATTAAAGTGAAGCATTTCTTTCACGTCCTCCAAATTCCATAATGACATTAGCATCTACCTAGTTATCCAGATTAGGTCCTCAGTTAGCCACAGTTCCTCCCACTTTGTAAATGTTGAAGCATCTATCTTCCAAGCAGCTTTCTAATCTTCCTCTCTATCTTGCACACTGCCTTCTTCCTGCCTCACTTAGAGGCCTCTGATTCTCTAATTTAAATATTTAAACTCAAGCTCAGCATGGGGGGGCACACTTGTAATCCCAGCTCTCTGGAGAACTAAAGCAGGAGGATCACACGTCCAGCCTCAACCCAGGAAACAGCAATTTAGTGAATTCTGACTCAGAACTTAAACAAAAATTAAAAAGGGCTGAAGACAGAGTGTACTGTGAAGACTCTAGGTTCAATCTCAAGTACCCTGCCACCTTCACCCCAAAAAGAATTCAATCTCCATAGTCAGACAAACAAGGATTTACAGTCCATTCTGTGGTCCTTAGTAACTTCCAGATCTTCACGAAGTTATTTAATATCGCCAACCTCAATTTCCTTATCTTTAAAATGAGGTTTAGGGAAGAATGACATATTAAAATACATGTAAAGAATTAGTCGAATGCATGCCACATACTAAGAGTTAAACGAATACTATTATTATTATTCCAATAATACCTCAATTGACCTTTTTTTGCTCCAGTCTTCTTCTCATCACTTTTCAGAGATTTTTAAATATGTCCTTTGCTTGCAGAAAAACTTTTGATGGTTCTTTACTTGTGGTCTATTTCTTCCAGCTTCATAGACCAAACACTTTACCTGGTCCGGCCACCACACTTTTATTTAAAGAAAGGAGACGACATCAGAGAATTGTACATGTAGTTGAGTAGGAGTTTGAGAAAGCAGTTTCTCGGTATGACACATACACACACATGAGCACAAAGAGGGAGAGAGACTAGGTCACAATGTAAAATGTTTTACCATGGCCTGGTAAACAACAGTGAAATCCACTGGCCCGTGGAGCAAAATCCAGTCACCTCACAGTTGACCTCTCCAGCCTAACTCCACACAAAATCTGTATAAAGAATTCAATGAACTTTGAGCCATTTCTCCAAAGTTTCATTCTATATCTCCTTGAGTTTTTTTTTATTTCTTAAATAAATTTACTGAGGAAAAAGCGATATACAATAATATATGCACATTTTAGGTACACAATGTGAAATTTTAATCAATACATGCTATCCTATGGCTACTATCACAATCAAGATACAGACTATTTCCATAATTCCAAAATGTCTACTCATAGACATTTTCATCCGCTCCTTCCCCCTCCTCTGGACCTAAAACCAAGATCAGCTTCCAGTCCCTATAGATTGGCTTTGTCCCCTCTGGAATTTCATTTAAATGGGCCATGTAACATAGACTTTTGTGCCTAGCTTCTTTCGTGCAGCATAAAGCTTCTGAAATTCATCTATATGTTGAGTATATCAGTAGTGTATTTCTTTTTATTCTTGATGATCCAATCACATATATGGACATGTTAAAATTTGTCTATCTGTCTTCCTATTGAGGGTAATTTGATTTATTTGTAGTTTTGATCTATCATGAGTAAAGCTGTTAATAAACTATGTAAATCTTTGTGTGAGATATATTTTCATTTCACTTGGGGAAACATCTAGGACTAGAATGATTTGGTCTACAGCAAAGAGTATGTTTAACCCTGTAAGAAACTGCCAAATTGTTTTTCCAAAATTTCTGTATCATTTTCTATTTCCACCAGCAGCATTCAAGGGTGTCAGTGGTTCTACTTCCTCGCCAGCCAACACTTGGCATTTAAGTCTCTTTAATATTAGCCATTCAATTTGGCATACAAGTGTATGGCAACAGAGTTTAAGTTTGCATTTTCCTCATGTCTGATGATACTGAGTCTCTCTTCAGCATAATTATCCATCCTTTTATTTTCTTTAAAAAATACCTGCTCAGGTCACTTGTTTATTTTAATTGGGTTGCTTCTCTTCTTACATCCTCTAAGAAAGAAATGTTTACACTTTCATGGATTGCTTTAAATGATTCCACATGCTTTAGATGGTGATTCCCCTCTCTGAAATACTTTGTTTAAAACTTATAAGATCCCATCTGTGCTCACACCTCTCTAGTCACCTCTCCAGTCACCTTTTCTCTGGGTTCCCACAGCCCCTGATCCCATATTCCAGGGAGTGGCCCCTAATATCTCAGCATTGCATATCTCTGTCTCTTTCTATCTCTGAATTTCATGAATGCAATGGACAAGATTTTTAATTTTTGTTTTTTCATTGTATCAACATAGAGCTCCAATAGTACCCAGAAAAATAATTACTCAGGCTCATAGCGTGTGACATTAATATTGATATGTCAGCTTCATTGGTAAGAAATGCCTAGAAGATTAGTAAAGCACACTCCTGGATGTGTCTGGGGGATGAGGAAGGTGGCTTGAGGTGTATATCTGGTTCCTCACACTTCTCACTCTGGCGCTGTTCCCTCTTCTGCTTCTCTGCCACCACAAACTAAGCATTTTTGCCCCACCAGACCCTTTCTCCATGATGCTTTTACCTTGGAGCTTGCTGATCATGGCTGAATTCCTTTGAACACATGATCCAAATTAAACTTCTCCTTCTTTAAAATGTGCTGCCTGGTATTTTGTCCCACCAACAGAAAGGCGTTAGCAGAGAAATGGGGTCACTGCTGTGACTATAATTAACCAGGTGCTCAGAAGTTTTGGCGACTAGTTTGTAGGATTTTAGAGAACTTTGAAGACACAGGCTAAAAAAGTTCTGGAATGTTGTGAGCAGTGTTTGATGGGTGTTACTGACCATTGATGGGTATTGCTTGCTATGTTTATCCAGATTTATAATAAGAATCAAGAGGAAACAGCAGAGCAGAAAAGTTTGAGAAGTTTGGGTAGCCATATATGAAGTGGAGGCCAAAAGAGTTGTGGCTACTGAGGGAATTACACCATTAAAAAGAAACCAATCATTCTGCAAAGAGACAAGAAGAAAGATGGCTTAAGATAGGGACTTCTGGGAGAACATGGTGGATAGATAACAGCAGCTATGGAGGCTCTCTGAGGTAGCCAGCTTAAATTCCAGGAATGGTGCGGTATGAGGAGTCCTAAGCAGGGGGAGATATACCCTGCTGACCCAGGAACGAACTAAACTGAGAGAAACCAACTGGAAATGCAATCCCAGTACTATGAGTGGAACAGCTAAAGTCTCAGTGCTAAAGCTGGAACCCACGCTTCTGGAAACCACAGCTTGAATTTCCTGCTGCTGCTGCTGCTGCATCTGAATCAACACAGCAGGGATAGAGACACAAAAGCTCTGAGAGTGGGAATTGGCAAACCGAATTGAGATCAGAGCTGGTGGGGAGCCCTGCATTGACCTGCAGTGAGTGAGGGGAACGGGGACTCTTCCATAGACTAGGAGGCTCCAACAGAGGACATTCCAGGACCAGGCAGACTAGCCAGAGCAGGACGCTGCAGTGACTTCAGTCACATATTCCCCTCTCAAGTGGGATTGGTGGGGAGTGCTTGACCTGGGTGACGCCACAGACTAAGACCCAGTAGGCTAGCCCAAACCAGATCCCTGCGCCTGGCAGTACACCCTAATGCAGTGAAGCCTTCAGCAGGTTGACTGACCTGGAGGAGCGGGCCCAGCATAGGCTGCCCAGGTCTGTGTCTCCATAGTACACTGCAGTGGGTGGGAACACCTAGCCAGCATGATTCAAACAAACTGTAACAAAGAAAGAAAGAAACTGGGTCTCCTATATATGCTTGTATGGAAGGAACAAAAAGTATAGGAAGAGGGAGCAACAAGAAAGGGTTCTCAGTCCCCAATCCTGAGAACACTGATCCAGGAAAGGTAAATGCAAAGGATAATGAGGACAGAAAACATGCAATATCAGGAACAGCACCAATAGACATAAAGCAGTATCTCCAGGACCTCATAGACTAGTTCAAAAGCAAAGTATTTAACCAAGTAAAGCAAAATATAAATAGAATAAAGAAATGCTAAGCACCTCCCAAGAAAAAACAGATGGTGGAATGGAAGAACAGAAAAAAAGGAGAGAATTGTTTGATGGAGAAAATAGAGAAAATGTAGAATACATGAAGCAGGTTCAAAGAGATTACCAGGAAACTAAAAACTCTATTGAAAGCTAGCATAACAGCTTGAAAGAAACTAAGGATAGATTATCTGAACTGGAGGACAGATTTGTAATGTGGGAGCATGAAAGGAAATCTTTTTAAAAATAACAAGGAAACAAGCAGTAACAAAGACTAGAAGATGATAAGAGGATCTATAACTTAAGAATTAAGAATGTGAAAGAAGAAGCAGGGAAACAAACAAATGAACTGCAAAGGCTATTCACAGAAATAATCAAGGAGAACTTCCCTAATATAGGAAGAGGAAAAGATACTCAGATCTATGAGGCATACAGGACCCCAGCCTCCTACAACCCAAACAGAACTACACCCAGGCATATAATAATCAAAATTCCAGAAATCCAATATAAGAAGAGGATATTAAAAGCTGTCAGAGACAAGAAATAGATCACTTACAAGGCAACACCCATCAGAATTATAGCAGACTTCTTGGAACAAATCATCAAATCATGAAGAGCATGGGGTGAAATAATTCAAGCTTTGAAAGACAATAACCTCCAGCCAAGATTGATATATCCTGCACAACTGTCCCTAGAAATTAATGGAGAAACAAGGTGCTTCCAGGATAAAAAGGAACTAGGGGAATTTGCAACCACCAATTCAACTCTACAGAGAATACAGCAAGATATTCTAAAAAAGAAAAATACCAAGATTCCAGAAACAGTGGCAGAGAGGCCACAATGAAAAGAGCACAAAGTGAAATGAAGAAGACAAACTCACAACTAATGACAGAAAAAGAGCTCAACAGAAATGAGGCAGAGAACCACTATTTTGGAGAAAACAAGACATCATAATAGCTAGTGCTGATTTAGTATCATCTTGTTTTGAAGTCCCATCAAGCTTTTGTTCTTCTGTCTCCATCAGTCTTAACATGTATCTTATTGGATTTTATTATATGTGATAATATAAACAAAAACTTTTATTGACAAAGAGATAATACAGAAATCATTATTCATTTTCTGTTAGTTGGTTCTAAATACCCTGTAATACTGTCATTCTCTTGAATGGTTTTACATTGTCTTGATATGTTTGATGCTAAGGTATATGAAGTTATACTCAAAGATTTCAAGGAAAGAGACACTATGGTAACTACTTTTATGTCAGGATATCTTGTGGTAAAACACTATTTTGCTTAAATAGTTATGTTCTGATCTGTGCTGTTTTGTTGTTATGTTCTCTTTTATCTCAATCTCCTTTTTTATTATTTTTTATTTTTATCTTTTTAATTAAGGGAAAAAATAAATTAAAAATAACAGGATATATTATAGTAACCCACTTTGATTTCCATTTAGCTTGATTTGAAACCCTCTATTGTTCTCACCATCTTGTTTTGACTGATTTTACTCTATTCTGTTTTGCTTGATAGTACCAAGTTTGAGAGTATAGGCAACAACTGTGAAGATAACAAGGTGCACTATGATGCCCATTCTGGTTTGACTATTATCTTCTTTTGAAGTCCTGTAATGTCTCCAATGTTTTGGTTTTATTGGTTTTGTTCTTTACTGTTTTGTTCAATTTTATTATAACTGATGATATAGACAATTCTTTTTAAGATAGCAAGAGGCATTATGGTAACCATTGTTGATCACCTTGTATTCTGTTTTTACATTATGTACTATGTCCATCCTTTTCAGTTGACTGACTCTGTTTTGTTATGTCACATTTAGTTTTATTCTTTTCAAAAAAAAAAGTAATAAGAACTGTGGGAGTAATAAAACCCAAAATGTGTAATTGTCATTGTACAAAAGAGAGGAAAAGAAAGTGCTTTAAAGGATAACTGCATGTATATTTAAGTGTATAAGATAGATAACCATATTACTGAGTTTTGTTGGATCACTGAACAGAACTGTTTGCAGTCTCACTGTTTGAATGTCCACTTTATATACTTTAATTTTGTAACTTGAACAACTATTTCTAAGATGACAATCTGTAGTCTATTGACTAGTGATTTCCTACTGTTTATTTTTTTTAATTCTGTATAACTTGTACCCTTTTTCTGTTTTTTTTTCTTTTTTTCCTTAAATAAAATTTTTTTAAAAAAGATGGCTCGAGATAATCAGCAAGTTCCCACTAAGGCCAGCACAATGATGCAAAAGTATCAACCTTTCATTTTGGAATTAAGTTCTAGGGATCCTCTGTTTGAGAAGAGTCTCCTAGAGAATAGTTTCCCCGTGATTCATTTCACCATGCTCAGCCATCCAGGCATTCAGAGGCTTCTGCTTCTGCTGCAGCTGTGGTCCAAGGAAGCCTGGCTATTTCTTCCACTGACAGTAGACCAATCTTAGCATACTCTAGAGGATGCTCCTCTTAAGGGTATGCAGAATCATGAATTGGGAGATCACAGAGGCTTCTCCAGATACCAAAGGACAGCCTTAGAGGCCACACAAGGAACCTCTGAAAAAGCAGTGCATGAAACTGAAAGAATAAAATCAAAGATGTAGTGGAGACTCCAGTAAGTCAGAAATACCCAGAACATGGAATCTGCAGGAAGAATGTTGAAGGCTGTGATGGAGACAACCTAAGAGAATGGCCATATGGTATGCAACCAGCAAGGTCACGGGATTAGAACCATCCAAGCCCCCTTTAGAATTCACATTTTACCACCAGGTAGCCCAGATGCCAGATATGAAGCTACAGGTCCTAACATTTCCCCTGTCCAGTTTCATTCTTGTTCTGACCCAATTTTTTCTACCCCCCACCATTCCTCCCTTTGAAAATGAGAATGTTTTTCCTGTACCTTTGTACCCTGACATTATATAACTTGTTTTTTATTGTTACAGAAATTTAACTTGAGTCTCACAAAGGACTTGAATTTGGATTTTTGAAAAATGCTGAAACTGTTGATGTCAAGGTATTCTGGCACAATAGAGAAACAAAAGGAAAGAAAAAGTGGCCTCTACCGAGGATGTGGAGAGGAGCACACCACTCATGGGGCGGGGCTTTCTCCTCTGCCACAGACAAATAAACCTCTGCCCAGAAGCAACAATTGGGGCAGCCATTGATGACATGCGAAGAACTGATTGGAATTCTCTTTGTGTACACAGGAAAGGAAAGAGAAAGTTGTAATCAAAGCTGAAGGAGAAGGAAGAAGTGTTCATCAGGGTAAGTATTGTTTTTGCTTTGGCCTTCCACAATGTTAGACAACTGCCAATATGTCCAGTAATTTATACTAGGGCAGAAACCTTTCATCGAGGCTTTGGGAAGGGATTATTGTGTTTCCAGCTGAAAGCAAGATCATCACATTATATTAGGTGCAAGGATGGACTTGCTGTTGCATTTATTTTGAAGTAAGTGTGGTTTGAGGAGATGTGTTTAGGTAGCAAGTTGTAAAGGGATGAGAAATAGGACTTAAGATGCCTCTCAACTAAATTGTCCTTGGGATCTGTCCTGGAACTGGTGGAGCATATTTCTAGGTGTGTCTGGATAAGCCATGGAAGCATGGCCTGGGGACCTGTGTCTGATCCTCACTCCTTCACTCTGGCACTCTTACTCAGCTCTGCTTCCTGGCAACCATGAATTAAGCAGTTTTTCACTGTTATGCCCTTCAGCCTTGATGTATCTGTGTTGAAGCCAACATTTCACTATTCTTGGGTAGAGTTAGACTATATTTTGCAGCAACCTTCCACTCAGGTCGATCATGCATGTCATCAACAGCAGAATGTGAGCTCATGGGTTGTATGAGTTCAGGGGTAAGGGTTAACGCAAGTATGCCTTTCTTGTGGATCTCTTGCTCTTTTTTTCCTAGTAATTTTGGAGTCCATGTGGTGAACAATAATGGGGCAGAAATCTGAGTCTCTGAATGACTATGTGAAGCAGAGAACCTCTGTGCCAGTCCCAAGTATTCTCTGTTACTCCATTACACTCTGACATATGATCATAACAACTCTCACAAGGATTGACCAGAAAATATAATATATATTTATTTTTTAAATTGGAAAATAATATTATAATAAAAGACACTGTATCAGTCAACACTGACCAGAGAAACAGATTTAATATAAAATATATACATATATAAGAATTTACAAGACTAGATTACAGTGGCCACCCATAATGTCAGGTATAGAAATGTGTGCAAGGTCTGTCTGAGTGCTGGAGATCTGAAAGATCCAGTTAAGTCTTGGAGCTCACTGTAGTGTTCCGTGTGAGGCTGTATCAGGAGGCCAAAGCGTCTGCGATGAAGACTGAAAGGTCAGTGCTGGAAGCCAGGAGATGACAGTCAAGTTGAAGGTGAAGACTGGAGCTCCTCCACAGATGCAGAAACGAGTCTTCCTTACTTCCCTTTTATACCATTCTCCTACATTCTCCAACCTCCTACAGTTGGTCTTTCATACACAGAACTATGCTAAGCCAGTCTAGTTGGGTGTTTCTTACTCAAGTTGGCACCATCAGTTCATTATCACAGACACATTGCTGTTAATGCCTATATAAAAACTGTACCTCCCTTTAAACCACTTGTGCCATCATTCTTGCCATTAAGCAGTTCCAGTAGTTTTTGTGAGTATTTTTATGAGATATTTATAACAAAACACACAGTGAGTATCATCCAACAGAAAGGCAGCTTCATAAAAATATTATTGTGCATTGTCATCCATCTGCTTCACCAGGTCTGGCACCATGTGACTTCTGGTTCTTCCTCAAATCGAAACAATCAGAAAATGTACATGTTTTGAATCAGTTCAAGGCATCAAGGCAGCCGTGACAGGACAACTAAAGACATGAGACTGTTGACTATAGCAGTCGCCCCATCTTGACTTATTCAAATATTTAGCCCAACACTGGCACGAAAGTGCTTACTAAATGGTAGTTAAGGATGCCATATACTTCATTTAAATTTAATTCAATGAAATTATGTGGGATGCAATTCAATCTCAACTCCTAAAAAGAAGCAAAACAGGGTTTGTCTCCTGACCCCACTTTAACTCTATGTTTCCCTAGCTGTGTTACTTAATGCTTATGCCTCACTTCACTCACCCTAAGAAGTGGAGAGTAACAGCACCTACCTCACAAGGCCACTATGAGTTCTGAAGGAGGTCACGTATGCAAATCTTTTAGCACACTTGCACATGATAAGTGCTCAATAAACAGAAGCGATTACTATAGTGTGAGAGTGATCTAATATTGGAGAAGTTTGAAGAACTGCAGCTGTTCACAATTTGGAAATATCTCCAGGCACAATATCTCCATTGGATTCAACACCGTGGCCAGAAAGTGAAATGTATCTTCTTCTCTGCTTTGGGACATGCACAAGAGTGTGCTGGTCACATCAGCAACCTGAAAGCTGTACTTCACACAATCAGTCCAGCAGGGTTTGTCACTCTTGAGACATATCCATCACATTGTCAGGGCCATAATTATTCAGACAGATGAAGATGATAATGTGAAAAGATCAGGCTTCCAGTGCTCAGAAATTATTCCTTCTTTTCTTGGTGAGTATCTCAGGGTCCAGGAGATTTGAGTTGCTGTTGGGCCCAGAGGTGTTTTGATGGCTGATTCTCTCAGTGCTTCTTCACTGCTAATGCTCCTGGCATGCTCTTCTTTCCCGGCTCCACAAGTTGCAGTCAGCTCATGCTGGCAGTTGACATCTTTTAATATTTGTTGTTCTCTCTCTGCCTAGCACTTGTGGCTCCATCTTGACATGAAGCTGCTCCTGTTATTGCCATTACTAACTAAATAGCCCTTGGACTGCAGCTGGGAAACAGTGCCATAAATTGCTTAGTGTTATCCTATTTCCTGCAAACAAAAATCCAGGCAGCTTCAGGCCCAGTTTTACTTTATTATTTATACAGCCAGGCTATTTAGTGCAGGATGCTGCCTCTCCCTGGGTTGGAGTAGGCAAATTATTTCATTTCCTATTGTAAATGGTGCAACTCAACTCCTGATTCAGCAGCCTCCATAGGAGGCATTCTTGGGGTAGACATATTTGCACATTTGTTGTTCATTATCTGTATCCTGTTTTTCTTTGGCACTTAGAGTGGGACTGAGGAGACGGATTTGTATCTCTCTTTAGCCACTGGGTCAGGCTATTGGTGTAGAGAGAAATATGAAGAGAGATAGCTTGGGCAGCACGGATTCATTTTGACGGTCTATCGGTTCCACTTAGTGAAGGCTTATTAATTGCATAACATGCATCTGTATCCGTGGCTTTCAAATAACATTTCTAATCACCTGTGGAACTGCTAAGAAGGCACAGAAGGATATGTAAAGAATGGGGCAACTGGGCAATAATCAAGGATGGAGAAAGCTTTGAAGGAGAAGTAGAGAAAGCTAAGCCTACTTCAAAGCTGCAGAATTTCTCATAGAAAAAAATCCTCCTTTTGATTCTGAAAGGCTTCATTTTGTCAACTGCCACACAAGGAACACAGTAGGTTAGAGAGCAAGTTTGCCCATGAAAGGATTGGGGTGTGTTGAAAAGTGGGAGATCTGGGAGGTTTCTGACTAAACAGAAAGAAATCTGTAAATTTTTTAACCTAATAAAATATGGCAAACATTGCATTTTTCAGTTCCCCTTTCTTAATTTCCAATCAAATTCTATCTTAATGAAATGTGAGCATTACTAGCTTCTTGGCATACTTTTAACCCTACCTACTGGTATGTTCACTGGGAACCCCAAACCTCTCCTCGTGGCTGGGATTGTGCATCTCCGAGGAGGAAGAGGAGGCACCCTCGTCCCTGGCAAGTGGAACCTCCAGCCGTTGAGGTGTCTGTGGTCTCCTGCCTCAGCCTTCCATCTAGCAGTCACTGGGACATCGCTGTCTCCCTTCACAGACCGCACACTACATGGGGACAGGGGACCTATTTAATATATCACTTGGGTTATCTCACCTTATAAAAATGGAAATAAGTACCTACATCTTGAGATTTTTTTAAAATGTTTAAATTTATGATTTATTTGAGAGAAAAAAATAAATAGCAACAGACCTTTTCTCTTTTTATTTCAGAGTACTAAGTTTTGCTTGGCTGAGAAAGACAAAGCACCCTTGAGCACCAGTCTGTCCTGAGGATACTGTCGGGCAGGAGGAATAAGCCACTTAGGACTGGACCACTTTCTGATGTGGCCACCTTGGGAGAAGTGGGTTAGAGAGAGTCACGTTGTCTCCTCAGGGGATAGAGAACTAGAAAATCATCATGAAGGAAAAGAAGCCAGACTCTGGCCATAGCACACTTGAATCCTTTGGGTGATCTTCTGCAAACCAAGTCAGTATTTTGCCTTTGGAGTAGAAGCTCAGCAGAAGATGCATCTCATTTCAGAAGTCCAGCTCAAAGGATGTCACATTCCAAAAACGTGACTCAGAAGGTGCCCACTACCAGCCAGTTTCATTACAGAAGAACACTTGGACACTGAGCTCATCTTTCTGAAAGCCTACAGGTGAATGCCAAAGGAAGAAGTGGTTGGCACCTCTGGTTTAATTTTGGTCTACTACACGCCCCCAGATGGACCACTGTTTTGAAAGTCTAAGTACTGTAAGAAATTCCATTTACTCTCTCAAAGGGTGCGGAATTTTAATGAGCTATTTCTGCCACTAAAATGGGCCTTCTTATGAATCCAGGACAAGATGTAGGAGTTAAACTGTGGTTTTAAGTCTCAGGGAAGAAAAGTAATGCTGCCTTGAGCTCCATGGAAAGCTAGTTATGAACAGGAACAACCTTTGACATTCAGGACCTCAGTACTTGGGCACAGCCTTAGAATTTAGAATAGACATGGGTTTTAGTAAGCAGCAGCATACCAAAGCACGTTCAGAGTGTCTATTGTATCATCTGCCACAAAGATTAAGCCTACTCTGTTATTAAATAGCAACCCCCTTCCTTATTCTATAAGGTAATTGCCAACCATCAATAACAGTTATACATGACTTTATTATCAAACTTAGTGTCTTATCACTGACAATGCAAAAGCCCTCACTAACTAGATTGGAGTGGAATGGAATTCCTTGAAGGGCCAAAAAATTCAACAGTTTACCGTATTTTCTTCCATGTGACCTTGTTTTGTGTGATGCATACTTTATCCTCCACCTACTGCAAGAGTGATAAAAATTATTCCTTTGAAAGAATAATGCTGTTTTCTATCATTTGATTTCAATATGTGTGAAGGTGTGGACAGCTATTTTGAAGAGACCAAGAGACATTACGGTAGCTATTGTTGATTTTCCTATTGTCTGGTTCTGAAAGTCTGTAATGCTTTCGTTCTTTTGTTTTGATTGGTTTTATACTATTTTGTTTTGTTTGAATTCACTGTGTGTGAAGATATGGACAACTATTTCAAAGAAAACAAGAGACATTATGGTAGCCACTGTTAATTTCCTGTTGTCTTGTTTTGAAGTCCTGTGTTGTTTGCATTGTTTTGTTCTAATCTGCTTGGTTCTGCTTTGTTTTGTTTTATTCTCATTAAAGTAAAAAAAAGAAAGAAAAGAAAATAGTTTAGTTTAAACCAATCTTATAAGACATAAATGACTGTTTTGATTTCTTATCACTAGGATCTATCTCTTTTTGTTTTGTTTTAGCTGTGTTTTGTTCTTGTTTGTTTGTTTAGACAGAGACTCACTGTGTAGTTCAGGCTGGCTTTGGGAATGTAGGTGTGTACCATTTCTGATGAGACAGCATGCGTATTTTGACTGCCAGTTCCTGACATATGAAATTAGACATTGAATAAAGAGGGGTCTCCTAGCACTGCCCTTAGTCTCAGATTGTTCTAGCCTAGTCAAGGCCACCTCCATCAAGGGGAAAGGACAGAATAAATATTGTTCAAATGTAAATTAATGTCTGAAAAAATGTCTACTAGAGAGAAGATAAAACTGAACAGTGAACTGAAGAATCCTGGAAGTAAATGCCCACCATATCCCATGAAATATTGCACAGTTCACTGCCCCTTAACAGGTTATGAAATGCAAGATCAGCTGTAGAATCACTGAACTGTTCTCCTCAGGAAGGGTCTTCTTATCTCTTCATGGCATGAAATACATGAGAAACCACAGTAATGAATCTGCACCGTATACAGGAGTAAGTACTTAGTATGGACAGAGATGCCTTGCTGAGGTTCAAGATGCCCCAAGCCCAGTAAGGTGAGCATCTCAGATGTAGGCACCTCTGGAGGAGTGATTGACAAACTTCCTCTGTAAAGGACCAGATAGTAAAAATTTTACTTAGGATTTGCCAAAATACTGTTCCCTCCTCCACCTTCATTCAATTGTGACATTGGAGCACAAAAGTAGCCTTATGTACATACACCAATGGGCATGTATGGACCCCAATTTTATTTAGGAGGACTTGGCTCACTGGCCATAGTGTGTCAGCATCACTTACTCTAAAGATGAATAATATGTGAATTAAGTGAATAGTCACTGGGCCTCACCACCCTGACACACACACTTTTCACCCAAGGACACTACTTGTATCTACTTTGTATATTGTGTTTCCATGTAAGATTTTCGTTGCAAAACATCTCAAAAACAAATACTTAAAAAGTGAAATTTTAAAAGATACTTCTGTAAATATGTATTATAAATGTTTATTATGAAAATAGTAGTAGTTAATTGAATGCTATCACTTTTTTCAGATTATAAGTCAAAATTCAAAACAAAATTCTTAAGAAGTTTCAGTACTTTTATTTATTTGCCTAAGTAATGGGTGAATTTGGAAGCAAACCATAGTGGAACAATAGAATGCAGAAAATCTCTGGGAATTTACAGTGAGCAGGACAAGTAGGTGGCTCTTTCAACTAATTAATAACTGCCATTCTCGAGAGAGCTGCCTTGCTAGACTTGCTAGATAAGTTGACTTCTCTTTCCAACCTAATTTGTTATTACTTTTCAAACTTCAATTACATAACTTTAATTAGGGATGGAAATTATGGAAAGTGTAAAATCTAATGATTCTCATTTACTAGGATGAAAATTACACCATGCTTTTAACAAATAATTCAGATTAGCGGACCACACTGTGAGAAATGCTTCTGCACAGTGAATTCATGACCTGAACTTTATTTGTTTACAAAAACAGGCTTTTGCTCTTCCGAAAGATGGAAGGAAGAATAGGACAATGGTATATTTTCTAGACAAGTGTTCTCTCTATTGTAATTCTTTTTCCAGTGACATGTATTTGCCCTGGGTGTCTGAAGAATATTTTAGCTTCTCGGTTGCTCTCTTTACTGGTAGCTCCTGTTGTTATTCCTTAAGGAAATGTTTCTAAAAGGTACAGGAACACAACTACACACAGATAGGATCTATATTTTAAAGCAGACTCAGTTTAAGACTTTTCTGAGATGCCTTTGGGGAGTCGAGTTCATATTTAGTTCTAAAAGCATCAATCCTCAGTAGACATTAGTGTTGCAGTCAGCCAAGGTGAAGTCATGTACAAGGATGTATTTTTGCAAGTTCTATACTTCATTCAAAAAGTATTTTTAAAATCTTGTACTGTTTTCATAATCTGTAGCTGCTATAACTCCTAAAGCAGCAAAAAGAATTGCAGGAACTAGAAATATAGATTTCTGATTAAAAATACAAAACAGAATATAAAAGAAAAGGAGCAAAATAGGTTCAGTGTGCCAAATACAAGCATAATAAATATTTAGAAACTATCAGAAATACTTCTTTAGGGGAAGAGTCATCACTTAGTTGAATGCTACGTGCCAGAACAAGGAGAAACGAGTCCTGATTTCTGCATCATTTTCTGTCAACTCAAAAGTTGCTGATTACGTAGTTTCAGCCATTTTTGAAAATGTTTTTTGGCACACACAAGTAAAGCTCTTAACTAATCCAGGACTGCTGATGTGAATGCTGCGAGAGTTTATTTACAATTAAACCTAACATTCCCAAAGGTAAAGCCATTTTTAAGTCTTGAGGAAACCTACCTAGGCAAAACTCTCCTCTCCCCTCCCCCAAGGGCGCCAACTTGGGACAGGTGAATCAAACAAATCTGCTGAGCAGCACAAACATTACTAAGGAGTTTTCAGCACTCACGATTTCTGCTACCTTTTAAAAGCTTATAACTCTCATGTTCCCTTTTCAGTAAGCCATGTTCACCAAGAAGCCCAGCTAAACAGTTTACTGGTTTGGAGGAAAATTCACAACTCCAAGGGCAAATGAAATTTATCTACTCTTATCTGCAGACTCCATATCTACATTCATGTTTCAATGCTGGTTGAAAAGCTTGCTTGCCTCTTTCATTGCAGTTTCCTCCCTGAGATTGAGGTCAGGTCAATTCTGGACCGTATGTTTGTATTTTTAAGACCACATCGTTCTATGCTGCCATGATAATTTTTTCTTTGTTACTTTATCACAATGTGTTTTGCAATAGAACAAATTGCCCTAGTGTGGTTCATGGAATAATGAAATCCTCCTTCAAGGCTGCTTCCATGCAACAGCAGATCTTTGAGTCTGGATTACAGAGCAAAATGATCAGAATAATCTAGAAGAAATGCAGAATCCTAAGATCCATCTGAGACCTATAAAATGCGAATCTTCACAAGATCCCAGTATGGCTCATGTACGCGCTAACACTGGAGAAGCAGGAGCGCTCATGAAGAGAGAATTGAAGGGAGGAGCTCCCTTCTACTCCTGGGATTGTGACTCTTCCAGCCTAAGACTCTGTCCTCTATGGACTCAGTGGAAGAATCCCTAAGACTGTTTCTCCTGCTCTCCTGTGTTTCTCTCTAGTGGAAAGGGTCATTTAGCACTCTGTCACTCTCTCCATATTAAGCCCCAGGGTCAGAGACATGCTAAAGGGAAATGACTACTCCCTATCATTGCACAGCCAGTGCAAAAGAAGTGTCTGGCCCGTACCCCAGTAGGTGCTCACTAATAAACTGCACGTGGAATCTTGCATCTCCTTGGTGACATATATAAACACTTCAGGGAACTGAAAGGGGTTTAATGGTCTGGCCAACATAAGATGTCATAATTTCATTGGTACTAAACAAGTCAAAATATTGCTTTGGGAAATGTATAGTCTATTTCATCCCTAAATCTCAACAAAGATATAGGAGACTTTGGAAAGCTACTAACTCCAAGCTAATCATTGATATCATACAATATGTACTCTAAACTTTTTAGGGCCTGTTTAAGCCTAATTATTCATGAAGCAAGCGGTGAGAAGTCAATAAATGCTGCTGACAGACTGAAAAGATTCGCTCAGCACTCACATGAGTCTCAATTCCACCTCAAAAGAAAAGAATTTCCAGCCTTCATCATGCCCTCCAAAGCTGGGCAGCTTTTCATCAATGAAGAGAACTAATTGCGTCTTTGTCTCTGGATTGCATGTTGCTTATTACTGGAATGGCATTCCAGTGCCCAAAAAGCACACATAGTGATCCCTGAGGCTGCTTTAACCTTTTCAAACTTTAACAACTTGATTGTCCGCCTCATTACTCTCTGCAGACCTTCTCAGAAGGACAGTCTGATACAGAGGGCTCCGCCAGCATTCTTCATTAGCACTTTTTTTCACTATTTCCCAGCACAGCAAGCGTCCCAAGAGTGCAGGAAGGAAACTTCAGCAACCATTCCTCAGTATTTAAGTCCTTCACGTCCCTGAGCACATTTCTCAACTACTAAATCATGTGTGCGCTTCAGAACTAGGAGCTCAATGAGCTTTGCCAACCCCAGCTGGCCTCTGGACACACTTTGCACTAGAAAATTTCTCTCTATGTAGGTTTCCCATCACAAAGCAAAAACATCAGTAAGAACTTAACAGTTCACAAAAGTGAGATAAAGCATGAAGTACTGACATGATTCTGAAAAGGTTGGAACCTGGCAGTAGCGGCAGCTCCCGCAGTTCTAGCACTCTGGGAGGCCGAGGTAGGAAGATCACAACTCTGAGCACAGCCTAGACAACTTAGTGACTTAGTAAGACCCTATCTCAAAATAAAAAATAAAAAAGGCTGAGAATGTATAGCTCAGTGTGAAAGCCCTGGGTTCAATCCCCAGTACAAAAAAAAAAAAGAAAGAAAAGAAAAAGTTTGAAAAGATATCCTGAAATGACAATTGCCATTATATTCAGAGTTGAAGCTCCTGCTCACCTCATGCTGGTTGCCTCACAGACTCACTATCTCCCTTTTCAATTTCTGGTCCCCAACTCCAAATCTATGGACTGCATCCTTCCCCAGCTAAGCACCATGGCCAAGGCACACCACAGCTTCCATGTTTGAGCATTCCATTCCGATTCATTTCATTCCATTCCATGCTACTCTACTTTTAGAGGCCTACTCTAGCCATTAATAGCCTTCCTCAAAGAACCTGTCAACTCTACTTGAACCATAGATCATTGTCTATCCCACAAGCAATGAATAAGTTTATAGAAGCCCCAGGTTAGTGCACAGTATACTTATGTAATTATTTATACATATATCTTAATCCTCAAATGTAAGTCTATTGTAGAGCCAGGATACATCTTAATTAGCAGTACATAGCCAGCTCAGTACTTGACCCTGAGTGAAAAAGAAAACCTAAAGCAATCAATAGTGTGCCCATAATTGGAGCCATTTCAGAAAACATTTAGGAGCCACTAAATGCCTCCTTATTTTGAAAAACTTCAATCAGTAGCATATTTGTAGAAATAATATTCACCACAAAGAGTATAAAAATACAAACATGAAACCAGTTGATTCCTCTCCTGTGAGTCATTTAAAAAGAAACAAACTATAGAAAGTGCTCTTACTTGTCAGGAGTTAATGAATTCTGTTTATGTAAACTAGAAGCAATAGTCTTATTAATTTAAATGACTAAGAGGCATTTCATCTTTACGGGGCCAATTTCATCATCTGGCTCAATAACCCTATTATTTTGTTGAAAGTGTTGTTTCAGTACTAATATAAGCGCATCCCAAAGCAAACCAAAAATGTCATACTTTTAATATTTTTTCAGTCTAATATTATACAAAAAAATGAAAAGAAAAGAAATATAGGGTCTAGAAAAACACCTTAAGGAAGTATCTTACCTGTAAAATAATGATTTTCTTAGTTACTTCCACTTCTAATATTTTCCATAAGAAAACATCTAACCATTCCTTGTACTATCTAACCATGATTGTGAGTACTGTGTATCTTTTTCATATACTCACAGTTCATGTTAAGAAGTGGGTTTTTAATTTAAAAAATATATGGAATCCCCTTTACTAAAGAAGAATAAAGAAAAGTAAAGGGGATTTTTATTGTGCTTTATCTTCTAATTAAATAGTCATGAAGGCATCAAAGTGACATCCCTTTATAACCAACAAACACGTACTAGTTACCAACAACCACGAATTAAAGGAGAGGTTAATTTTAGCTCACAGTTTGTAGAGGTTTTAGTCTGTAGTCAGCTGGTTCCAAAGCACGGTGGCATGGCAGAGGATATATACATGCCCACAGTGACCCACCTCTTCCTACCAAGCTTCAACTTCCAACATCACACCAAGCTATAAACCCAGCAACGGAAGAATCCAGTATCACACACCCATGATCCATTCACCTTCCCTGTCCTCATATATAAGTACATGAGGCTTCAGGATGACATATAAAGATGAGCCATAAGAGAAAAACATAAAGGATTGATAGGAAGAAACAGAGAGATATATGTATCCAAGAGACCAAGGATTCAGGAAGTGGGGAAAGGAAAGACAGTATAAAAATTTAAGATGTGTCATGTGCATGCACCAAATTCTCACAATGTAGGCGAACATTATATGTTGTAAACATGAACCAAGTAATAACAATAATAATGAAAACGGGAAAAGAAAACTTAGAGATGGAGAGAGATAGGTGGGGAAGGAGGGAAAAGGAAATTAAAAAAATAATCAAGATGTGTTATCTACATGTACCCACTCTGTAAGATGAATATAAACTTCATACATTGCAAATATGTACTAATAAAATTTCAATAAATAAAATTGCACTTTTAAGAAAAACCAAACAAAAAAAGAAAGAAAAATTCCACCCTCTTTAAGGAAAAATATGATTCTAGAAAACTTGGAAATGTTCCTGGCAACAGCACGATGAGAAGAATCAAGACCAAGAGGCTGAGTTTCAGGAAACTCTTGTTTCCTTTTTATGCTATCAAAGAAACCCACACAGATTTCCACGTATATGAAATGTCTTTACTAGTAGTGAGCTTTGTGTTCTGGAACACAGAGCTTACATAATCATGTTTCTACTCATGCCCCGGGCTACCGTGACCTTCCACTCACAGTCAAGAGCAAGGAGGGTCATGTGTAGGTTCTGTATTCCAGCTCTCTCACCACACACCCAGATGAGTGATGTCAATTCTCTGGGCCTCAGTTTCCTTGCCTATAGCATGTAGCTGACAAAGTAGCTGCTTCATTAATCTGAAGAGAAAGTTTTCACATTTAATATTTCTGAAATCCAACAGCATCTTAACAATAGCCATCAGGCTAAATTGAACGAAAGTTCGACCAAAGAAGATTTTCTGTGCCCATCTGGAGAATATTTCTCTACCCTGACTGAATCAAAGGTCAAGATTAAGCCCTGTGTGTTGTCTTGCTTTCCCTCTCTGGGGGATAGAGTTCTTTTCATTTACCCTGACCCTGAGGGTAGAGGTAGCTCTTTGGTGCCTCTGTTTACATGAAGATCTTTTATCTTAATTGACTCTTCTTTCTTGATGGTATATATCAACATTGCATCCCACAGTTGCAGTCAGATTAGCTCAACCTATCAATCCTACCTGAATCACAGGTCATTTCCTATCCTGCGCTAATGAGTGTAGTCTTCTATAAACCCCATTTTCAGCTATGGTATATTCGTGGTAATTATTTACATGTGCCCTAGACCTAGAATGTGAGGTGTTTTAAAGGAGACAGACACAAGGAGTAAAAAGAGGGCCTGGAAAAGGCGCCCAGCCCTGCATGTAGCATAACATGTGCTCAACAACCACTATTATTTCTGTTTTACTATGAACATCTAGTTGCCACTAAACAGATCATCATGCTAATTATAAAATTCTCTTAATCTCTGTAGAAAATGCAAGCCTGGAAATGAAGCATAGAAGCCATTTGGAGCAGGCTAGTTAAAGCATCACCCTGAATGCTGAGGAGCCCTAGCCTCTGGCTAGCAATGGCCTCAATTGAACAAGACTGGAGACTCAGCCTATTTTTTAGAAATGATCTTGCCAAATGTTTCAAATCCCCTCTGCTAATTAAGAGCAGCTTTCTAGAAAGTGTTCCCCTTTGTGTTAATGGAGATAGGGATTTTATCTCTCAGAGTTCCTTCTCAACAAGCTCAGAATGGGCTCCCCGGGGTTGTGCAGATGCTGTGTCAGCAGGGTGGGCAGGTTGGCAAAGATACATTCTCTTGTGTCCCAAAGACTCACTGGAAGGTCAGGCTACTTTGCTAATTCAGTAAAACATAATTATACTGCAAACAGGCCTTTCTTTTTTGTTCTACTTACTGATGCACAAAGTTCTTGCAATATAAATCACTTACATGTCAGGGTATTCATGTATCTCTTGAGAAGCTGTGTCCTCACATCTACTCAAAGGGCTCTGGACTCAGACTTTTGACAGGAAAAAGAACCTGTCAATGTGCATAGTCTACAGCCAGTGGCAACCAGTTCTGTCATCTTCCTAAGCCTTTTTCTTCTGTTGCCCAGTTATGTAAGAAACAATCGAGGGACAATAGGTGATATATTCCTTTGAGGCCACTTCAGGGCACATGACCAAGAGCTGCTTTTTGCTTCAAGCTCTGTAGAAACCAGTTCCCTAGTATTGTTCAGGGTACTATCTGTGAAGCCACAAAGCAGCCCTGGTTCTAATCACAGGGATCAAGACCAGGTCTCATGAATGTCTTATAACCAAAATGTACAGCTTGATTATTTGGTAGTGTCATGACTAGTAAAGTACAATGCCTTTAAAACAAGTGAGAAAATAAATCAATAATTCACAACGTCAGTAACTATGGTTTTGTAATTACTATATTTATTAGACTCTATCACTTATTTACACAACAAATAATCTAAAGGAAAAAATATAAAAAGGCTTCCAATGTAAGTTTTTTTATTGTAAGCTTCTACCTGGTATCAATGCAAGGGGTACAAATACCCAGATGGCCCCCTTACGCCTCCACCTTCTCCCCAAGTGCTCACGTGAAGGTTTCCACAGATCTTCCCCTGCAGTAGCTAACTGCCCATTCTAACGAGCCACAGTTTTATTACAAAGTCCATCCTTTTACCACTAAAGGCATTTTCTGAAGTTCAATCCATAAGGGAGATAAGAAAGCTGTCCTTGTTAGAATAAAATAGTTCACACTTCAACTTTTAAGTCCTTCTCACAGAAATGCGAGATGATGAGACACTTTCAGCCCCAAGAAAGTTTCCCAGACTCTCGTAAGGCTCTATATTCTCTGTAATCCTCAGTCAGATGCAGCATTTTCTGAGTTACAATAAACTTGGAAACATTGTTCAAATAATGAAATTTGTCTATCAGCAGTAACTATTCAAATTTGTAGATAACTTCACATGACAATTATTATTTCTCCGGTTATTTGATAGTCTGTGATTCATTCTTTTATTATTATACAGCCTTTTTTAATACTCTCCAATCCTGGATTTTGGGTGAGTGATGTCTGCCCTAATTTATTTCCTTTCATGTTACCCTTCAGGGACGTCAAGGAGACACTGCTTTTTTTGGCTGAACAAGAAGACATTTATGCCTGAGTAGGAGTAGCCCTGAGGCCCAGGGGGATCTCGGATCCCAGGCAGACAGGAGGCATCAGCATGTGAGCAGCCTGTGTGGAGCATTGGAGCTGACATAGGGCAGGGATAACCTCCACAGGAGGAGCAGCCCATGATGGAGGGTCACAGTGGGAGGGTGACAAGTGCACAGTGTCTGAGCCCTAAGGAAGATAACAGGGCGCCCCATTGGGGCAGCCTGGGAGGAACATCAGGAGAAGATGAGGGAGGTAGTAAATGTTCTTTCTCATCACCGCAGAAAAAGGAGAGCAGCTGGATGGGATCAGAGTCCAAGGTGGGGGAAAAAGGCCTCTCTGTAGGGGAGGAAATGTCAGCAGAGACAGGAAATGGGTCACACACATGGGTGATCAAATACATAAATAAATATGGATAATAGGTGCCAGCTTTTTTACTATGATGGGAAGAGAGTCACAAACATGGAAAGGAAGAAAATTAGAATGACCTTGTGATGCTGGGTCACAATTAGAGGTATCATTGTATGATCATACTTTTCAATAGAAAGAGACTCAGAGAAATAATTATGAACATACTTATGTGTTTGAATATGTGGGGTGATTAACAAGTCAACATTTGTGAATGTTTGTACATAAATAAAATAGACACAATTTTATGTATGTTCTCAAACACGTACATATGTACATATGTTGGCAAATTCCATGTGTGTGTGTTTGCACGTGCATAGACACACGCATTCCAATGTAGCAATACCCTAATAGTGACAGGCATGCCCACTGCTCAGATCTGGGTTACAACACCATTCTCCCCTAAAAGGAGCCATGGCTATTTGGAGAACTATCTGGTTCCAGAGCTGGGACAATTTCCTGACAAGCACACAAAACCTGGATCATGAGAAAACATCAAACAAAACCAGTCTTAAGGACAGTCTACAAAATAAATGACCTACAATCTTCAAAAATATCAAGGTCAAGGAAGTCAAGAGAAGTCTGTGAAACTGTTCCAGATTGAGAGAGACTAAAAAGATATGGCAGCCAAATATAATACACGATTCTGAACTGGATGGTTTTTCTGTAAAGGGTATTATTGAGACGATTGACAAAACATGAATGAGGTCTGAGGATGAGATAGCAGTAATGTGTCACTTTTAATTTCCTGTTTGGTGCTCAGACTGTGGTTATGGTGGAGGAAGTCTCTGCAGGAAACACACGCTGGAGTACTGGGGGCGGAATATGGTGAGAGATCATCAGATGGGCAACTCTCTGTCAAATCGCTCAGGCATGAAATGTTCTTTGTATTGTAATTTTAACTTTTCCACAATAGCATGGTTATTTCAAAATATTTAGAAAGCATTTCAAAACTTAATTCAACATAAAGGACAGTATTTACAAAGAATAAATCAAGTTTTGAAAAGATTGTATGCTACATAATAATATTCCATTAAGGTTACCTTTCCTCAATTTGATCTCCATATTATGATCATAAAATGTGAATGTATTTGTCCTAAAGGAAGGTACCCTGAAATGTTTTATGGTATTATATGTGTAATTTACTCACAAACAACTCAGAAAAATACTAATAATGCATGCATACATAGTCAAAGATTTTGAGGCTGCAGATTTTTCTTTAACACAAAATAAAATAAAGCAAAATTAAATGTAAAAATCACTTAGATTGTGCTTTCCAATTTTAGCAACATATCTGAATCCCCAGGGGTGCTTTGCAAACTGCAATATGTCTATGTACAAATTCCTCAAGGCAAATGTAATTATGATGTATAGCAAGCATACCAATTTTTTAAAAAGAAACAAAATGTGTGAGGGAAACCTCTCCAAAAAATAAATTACACAAACAAAAACCTAAAGATTCCTGACAAATATATTAGATTTAGAAATCAAAATCTCTGAGTGTTCTCCCAAAACGTGTTTCACAGTTTATCAGAGGTGCGGACACAGCTCAAACACCGCCCAGCACTAGGGAACCATCCTGTCTTTCCCTCATTTTACAAAGGAAGAAACAGAGGCCTCAAGAGGTTAAAGGAACTATTAAGGCCACATAGGTAAGGAATAACAGAGAGAAGACCTCCTGACTCCCAGTTCAGCCTTCTTTGATCACAATTCATAAAAGGTTAATTCTCAGTACAATTGTTTTGTTTTGTTTTGCTTTGTTTAATCTTGCTCTTCAAAGCTTTTCGGACTTAACATGTTGTTGTGTTAGATCCAGTGCTTCCCAGGGAGCGTCACAGCGGCCACCCTCAGATTTCAGGGCCAAGCGGAGATCTGGCCTTGGATAAGGCACACGCTGGCTTTTTGTCATTCTTGTGGAGTCAAAAGTCAAATTTCTTCAGTTGACAGGTTTCAAACATAAAGGAACTAAAAGCAAATGGATGGGGGAATTAGAACAAGTAGGTAAAGAGTCATTGCTGATGGCGATAACCTCTGAGGAAGACTTGCTTTGCTTGACTACGGCCTACACCCATCCCCTTCTGTAGGATATAAGAAGCCACTCTGGAAGGCCATGCAACCATATGGATTTATGCTAGAGGAAGATCTCTGTGTGTTCCCTACCAAAGCCTTCTCCTTAAAAGAAAAAGAAGCGTATAAATTACATCAGTTTACTCTTCTGATTCCCTTTGCTGAGCCAGTTCCTATTGCAGTGAAAGAAGTTTTATAATCAGATTTGTGCAAGCATTTCTGTCCAGGCTTGCTGAGCTTTGTCAGCAAAAATAAAAAAATGTTCATAAACTGCTAACATACAGTGGTTTTTTCAGTCAATTTCTATGGTTTCATTTAATTTCACTTTTCTCCACCTGTAGACCACATATTTCGCTCCCAGAGAAAAGAAAAAACTGCTCACCTTGGAAACTTACTATCTTCCTGCCACATTTTAAAAAAAAATGGGAGGCCAGAGAATGCAGTTAGCTTGAGTATAGTTAAAGGACCCAAACCTCACTTTCCGGCACGTTAACTTGGGTATACTTAAGGTAACCCACTAAGTAGAATTGCTATGCATTACCTTTGAGCTAGATGTGGGTCCATTCCATTGGTACTCACTCAGTCATGCCATTATCCTGGAATTATCCCCAGAATTTGAATATCTGTAGCAGAGGAAAGGGGCGGTGTCACGCCTGTAGTCAATGATAATGTATATTTCCCAGAAATCTAAGCAAATATCTTCCGTATCGCTCATGTCAGAAACCTATGTACTCTCTTTGCTTTCTGAACCCTCTCATCTCTTCTGTAAGTCTCCACACGCTGTAAGGTGTGTCTTTTCCTTTTCTTTTTTATCTGTCTTCTCCCTTCTATTTGTCCCACTTCAGTCAATCCCTGAACTATCTTTTACTTAATGTGTTTTTAGTACTATACACTAACTCAAAAGTAGTCTGTGTTTCCCTTGACCAGTAAAATAAAGCTCATCTCTTTGCCTGGCTTTTCCAGTTCTGTTCTGCCTTTCTGGACACACACACTTCTCCACCCCTTCATATAGCATGTTCATCAACACGCAGGAACTCATCTACTTTTTGCTTCTATGCTTCAAGACTTCTGGTAATGGGAAGACTGAAATGGTATCAGTGGGACCACCTCTCTCAATGAACCAAAGGAAATGGTTAAAATAAAACACTCACAAAAATTCAGAGCTGTGTCTCAAAAGAAAGAACGGTAAGAACCAGGAAAGTACGCAATGGGGAAGTCAGTATCGTAAGTAGAGAATGACATTTAGACCCATAAAGGACTTCAGTCCTCCATAAGGGCACTAAGAAGTAGGGACTGCAGTCTAGCATTTAAATGTAGAGAAAAAAGGTGAACGATAACTGGTGTAAAAAGGAAATGCATCTAAAATACTGCATAACGCCAACAATCTCTAATATCTGGCCCATTTATGAAAGCAAGACTGAAAACATATTGATCTTTAGTCATGAGAAAGCTGTGAGGAAGTCTGCCATTCAAAGGAGTCTATTGTGGGTAAGGGAAATTCCACCCCAAACTCCAAACTTCAAGCCCATACCAGAATAGCATTAGGTCTAAATTTACATTGCCTGTTTTGTAAAGAAATTCCAAAATGGAAAGTGATCTAGGCTATTAAATTTACAGAGGCAACGCAGAAGCAAATAGAGATCTAATAAAGAAGGACAT
Organism: Cavia porcellus; assembly: GCF_034190915.1. NCBI lineage: Eukaryota > Metazoa > Chordata > Mammalia > Rodentia > Caviidae > Cavia > Cavia porcellus. The sequence goes on from NW_026947497.1 coordinate 33,806,242, forward strand.
GTCCACAGCTTAGTGCTAATTGACATTTCTTAGGAAAACCAACACTCCAAAAGGTGACTTTACGATAAATAGTTAAACCACCAGGAAAAAGCAATTCACCCTGAGTCAGAGAAAAGCCACAAATGGGAGACTAGTTCACCAAAAATGAGAACTAGTAAAACAATCTGATAAAGCCTTGCTTCCTGGGACTAGTCTTAGAAACTAAAAACAAAGGCAGCTACTTTTTGAAAATTCTCTGCTTTGAGGGTCGATCATATGCCACCTTCGTGCAGCCTTCTATTGTACATTTATTAATTCTCTGCTCTGGGAAGAATACCTTTATCTACTTACAGAGAAATAATAACTCCTTGCTTCCACTTCAGTGTATTTCTCCAATATACCCTGTGGAAGCTGGTGTAGCTTAGTGTTTATAAGATTAGATTCTGCAATTTAAATTACTGAGTTTATCCTGATGCTACCACTAACTGACTACATGATAAAACTTAGCTCTTTTTTCAAGCTCTGTATCCATAAAAAAGAGAATAATTTGTACCTAGCAGCAGGATTGATGAAGCAAACTGATGAGATGTCACTGTGAAGCTCTCAGCCTAGAGCCCGGCACAGAAAAGTACCAAATGCATATCATTCATTATTTTTCATGCTAATTGTCTTGCATATATTATTGGAGATCTTACTACAATCTTGTGAAACAGTATTAGTGCCTCAGTGCTAGACACTAGGAAACAGTTCATGGAGATTAAACAATTTGCCTAACGTGACAGGACTGTGCAGAGGTGAGGCTGTCACCTGAACCCAGATCACTGTGACTCCAAAACCTAAAAATCTGGTCTCTACCTGCTCCACCTAAACCTATTCATAATCCCTTGCTGATTGTCTTCTACTGACAGCACACGTCATCTTCCAAATCCAGTATTCACCATGAACAGGCAACCGTTTCTGTGTGTCTTCATATAAATTCCTGTACTCATTTCTGTTGATTGTGCTTCTAATATAGCTCTGAAAGCTGTGTAAACTGTGAGGTCTACCAACAGGAATAGCCATATTTGCAATCTAGTAAAATAATCGGTTCCTACACTAATGTGTGTGTGTGTGTGTGTGTGTGTGTGTGTGTGTTTGTGCTTGAAATTGTAAAAGTGTAGTTAAGATGGTCATGACCGAATACTAAGCAGAATTTTCTTCAGTCAGGGTGCTATGAAAAGGCATCTTAGATGGTCAGTTTTAAGTTGAGATTTTTAGTGTTTTTGTAGGTGCCAGCATGGGAGGAGCAGAAGGAAGAGTAATACGCAACGAGGAGCATCTGGTGCAGAGGCTTTAATGTAAAACGGAGCACAATGGGAAAATGAAGCGAGCCAGAGTAGCTGGGGAAGGACAGAGCAGAAGAGGAGAGGACTGAAGAGAAGGCACCTGAGAGGAATCAGGGGTGGCAGTGGTGGAAGCTCATGGCCAAGACTTCAGCTTACCTGCTGAGTGTACTGGAACACCAGTGAAATGTCTAAGTGGAAAAAAAAAAACTTATGATATGATAATGTTTCTTAAGTATTTCTCAGGTCTAATGGAGATTGGACTTAGCTGACAGCATGCCACAAAAGTAGAAACCAAATAGGAGGAGTATGGTGATCTGCAGGTGGTGGTAAGGCTGAGGACAGAGAGGTTAGTAGGGCTGAGATCTGTTTGGGGAGCTAATGAAGAACAACTGAGGATGGGTGGCAGAGTTTCTGATACAATAGGCTCACCCATTCAGGATCAGACTTTGTACTCTAGAGGTGCCTAGAGCTGTTGCCTGGTCGATGATTGGCTTCCCCTAAGCTCAGTGTTCATTTCTAACCAATGAGTCGTGACCAGAGACAAACACAAGGGGCAGAGGCAGGGCTGATCCTGGAGCCTGCAGAAGAGCAGACGCAATGAAAAATGTCAGTTCATTCCCCTATTCAGTCTCCTCTCCCCACTAGAGAGGACACTTCGTGACAAGCTTGATCTTGTCTGATTTGCACCCCCAAAATCAATTAACAATGCCTACTACATACTACAAGCTTGATAAATATATCTTCAATTAAGCTGAATTACTCAAGACAAAATCAATGTCATAATAAAATTAAAAATCTGTCTTTTTTGTTCTCTCTTTTGTTTGTTCCCTTTCTGTTTCATGTTCCTCGCTCTCCACAAAACTAGCATTTTCTCTTTTTTTTTTCTTGCTGTCAGACTTTACCATTCAGAGATGACCAAAACAAAAGGAAAAAATGGTACAAAGAGAAAATCAGCAGTTCTGTTCGATAATAGCCAATTGTTTCCCTGACAGCATCTAGACAAATAGTCTAAATCACAAATGCATTTGTGACCCTCATTTTGGAAGGGTTGCTCTAATCTTAGGGACTGGAATTGAACTTCAAAAATGGGTATCAAGGTCTTTGGGGGCCCCTCAATTTGCCGTTCCAACACCCCAGTGGCTGAACTGCTACCATCCTTTTTCATTCGCTTAATAAAAATAACAAGAAAAACCATAATAGCCAAATTTTTCTCTCAAATGCCAATGTAGAGAGCAATCATTCCCAAACTCCAAGGCAGTAAAAAGGCTACTTTGAGCAATACTTTATTTTTACCTCATTTATTTCTCAATTTTTATCCCTAGATTAGATATATACCTATAGGAGAGGAGACAGTGCCTTGAGCTGCAGCATGGATTGAAGTTGAGAAGCAGATTAAGCAAAGAATTATGTATAATCACCCTTGAATCCCTATGTCTATCATTCTCTCATGCTTCTATAGAAGAAAGTCAAAGGGTAGCCTAGATTTAAGATGAAATAGATCACAGCATGACAGGATGGGTTACAGGAGTCCCTTTTTAGGAAACAGCAGCTCATGAAGTAGCCCTCATTGGACAAAATAAAATTTGCATAAAAGCCAAGCAAAATGCCATTAAGGGTATTATGTATTGATTTTATGTTACAATTGCTTTCAGATTTTACTAGACAAAATTTTTAATGTACAAATTTCTTAACATTTCACTTAAGTGTGAGAACTAACATATGCATGAATGCAGGAGGTGCATATTTTCTAAAATTTGCTAAAAATACGTGTCTGTAAATATTACCCCTTGAGAATGCCTTATTGAGCCATGTTCGAAGGACTTAAATGATTGAAAATCTAAAAACTTATATGAATTCTTATATAGTGCTTGCCTGAATAACAACAAAATATTTTAATGACCATACTCTTTGGCTAGCGAATGCTCCAACCAACCTCATATGCACCATTTTTTAAAGAAAAGAGACTGTCACAGACTTACAATATGAACTTGAATTTATTTTATTCCAATGTAATTTAATGTATATACATGAAAATTAAATATAAATCAAATTAAGGCTAAACAGAAACTTTCTGTTCTTATATAACATGAAATCACATTCATTTCAAATGACAAACAATGTTTTGGAGAAACCAAATAGTACTTTTTGGATGTAATAAGAAAGGCATATTTTAGGTCCAGTCCTCTATTGATTATACCAGTGACAGAAATAGGAAAGAAGTCTTTCATATAAATATTTTCCCAAAAACTTAATAACAACCTTAAAATTTTGTCTTAATACAGGGTAATCAGACATCACATTTACACAAATCAGAAATCATGAAAGTGATGTCCCTTGAAGAATGTATAACCTATCTTGTTTCCTCAACCATATTATTAAGCATGTAGATTATTGAAATATGAACTAAGTCCAATTATGGCAGAGGCTGGAAGAAAGTTTGTGTGTGTGTGTGTGTGTGTATGCATGTATGCAAACTGCTATATTTAACTGCTAATAAATTGTTGCAGGGTGGTTTAAATAGACATGGGAGCCACATAATACATTACACCAAATTTCAAGATATCCCTGTAGCACAGATGCTTTTTAATTTTGCATATCTGACTTAGAATCCTTCACATTTGTAACCATTCATATACTGCTTTTCTGCAGTTGAACTACCATGGGTACACCTGCATGTTTACAATGTGTGTTGACAACAGCTTCACGTAGTATTAAACAGACATAAGTACACAAGTACCAAAACCATTTGAAATGCATTTTATCCAGAATGTCACATTAATTTGTATATTATATAATCCAAATGAAAGACTAAATTTTCCTACATATATTGCCACATATTGCCTACATAACTCTCCCCAAGAATACACATATACACCAGTCTGATGAAAACCAGTCTTTTAGAACAATGATAATCAACGTTTTTTACCTTTGATATATGTGACACTTTAAGAATATTCTAAGAGCGAGCCAATTCTGAGTGACTGTTTATAACTCCATCCATTTCTCTTCCACTTTCAATAAAAGAGCATACTGGAATGTGAATCATATGACTTCATAGAGATAACTCAGGAATAAACACTAATATTCTCATAAAGAAGAACATTAAATATTAAACCATATTTAATAAATTATTTATAGTATATTTTAGAACATGAGGAATGTATAGTAGAACCCCAGTTTACAAACTTGTTTTATGATTTGGGGGAAGATGCGTGTGTGTTTGCGAGGGAAAGATGGCCCTGGTCATGTTTATCACCTGGTATGGAATTTGCAAAGTGAAGCAAAATTTTGCTCAATGTTTTTGTTTGTGAAACAAATCGTTTGCAAACAGAAGTGTTCATGAGCTGAGGTATTATTATTGTAATTGACTTCACTGCAGTCATAATCAAAAATCAAAATTCAGGGGTGATCTGAGGGGAAATGATTTACCACTAATTTAGATATAAATTTTACTTCATAACCACTCCTTTAAACATCAGAGATAATAGTTTAAGTGAAAAATAAAGTACTCATTGTGTTGTTCCAAATTCTGAATGCCCTTGGGGGGCGAACTATTTAGATTATTTCACAGTTTAGCCAGTCTCTTTAGTATAAATTTCCAATACAGTTTTGAGCCTAGATGTGCTTCTCAGAACTCAGTCCACCTGCAAATAAAAACACTCATTTCTAAATGGGCTAATGTTAAATTCAAAATGGATACCACATGGTACATGCTCAGTTAATTATTTCTCTTATAAATGATTCTTTACTTAAATAGTATATTGTTTGGGGTTTTTTTCCTGGCCAACTTATACCTTTAAAAATCATTCTTATTTTAGATTCTATCTAAGGGAGTTCCCATAATAATTAAGAGCACTCAGGTTAGAGTTGGAGATAAATGATAGCTGATTCCAAATCCTGACTCAACAGCTATGTGAACTTGGGCTAGTTCCAGACCTCTGTGTGTTTCATTTACACTTTTACAAAATGAATTTTGTGGTATTTAAACATCATATAAGGAGTATTACAAGAATAATATGACATAATACAATATGAAGCATTTCATATACTGCCTGGTTTATTTATGCTGTTAATTGAAGTATTGCTGCTGATTGTATAAATATTTGCTGTTAATTGTACAAATATTCAAATTTAGTTAAATAAAACCTCCAATATATTAACATTTCTTTCATTCTTCAATGAAAAGTGTGAAGCCAGATGGCTTTCTTACTTCAAAATGGCAACAATGTAATTGTAAGTTCTATCTGTAGGTATATAATCTAGTCCACAATTTTTCTTAATATCAATAATATATGGGTAATACTAACATTAGGTTAAAATGTTGATTTCAGTATGTCAAAAAGGTTTTTTAAAACTCAAATAAAATTTGAAACATAGCAACCTATAAAAGTGACAATTATGGACCAGTAGTTACTAAACACCATCTATGTACCAGTACATGCAATGATTTCATATTGTATTTTCACATTTAATTCTTGTAAGGACCCTTACAGAGTGTGATTGTAGTGATGGTCAGTAGATTCATTAACAATCATTACCTAGGCTTGGTATTAATCTAGATAATAAAACTCTGTCACTTATAAGACCAGAATGAATACCATTATTCCCATTTTCATCAAAGAAAATTCTAACGTTTAGGAGGTGAAATTGTTTGCCCCAGAATCATACAATTGGAAAGTGGTGAAACCTTAATAAACTTGTAATTCACTCTGATTCTACCATCAATGATCTTTCCCTCTTTTCTTGAAATTTTCACACATCAGACAAACAGTGCACCCTACGATGAATCTTAAATGTCTTCAGAAAGGTGCTGAATGGAGTTTGGCAGCCCACGGAGTCATTTGTGCCACAGTAAATTCCCAGCTCCCATCCCTCAGGCACCACCTGAGCACTCTTGGGAGAGTTGGGTAATGTTACCATGTCTCTGCTTCCTGAGATACTGGCCAGAGGTCTTACAACATCTATCTCATGGGGTAAGGGAAAAAAAACCTTAAAAGAATCTCTGCAATTAATTATAATTATTACTATTATGATTGTTTTAATGGAGCCAATAGGGAAACAAAACTATAGTATTCTTTTAAAAGTTCCTGAATAATTAGATGATGTTCCATGATCTAGTTTTGGCGAAAACTGCCTTCCTGAAAAGTTCCCTGCAAGCTCTGTGGTACCTCACACTTCCTCTTGCCGCACAATTATCAGCTACAGAAAGGGGACCATTTTTCTAGTAATTGTACATGTTTGCCCCAACTGCAGTTGAAAATTCACTCTGACTTTTCAGTAGAAAGTTCAAGGACATGTATTTTCTGTATGAAAGTCACTCTTTCTCCTTTGACAAAGGCACCTTCAGAAATGAGAGAAACACAGAGGGAAAAGGAAGGAGACCTCACCAGCCTCATCACCCAAGTGGATTACTGATGTCAAGCCCAGACCATCCCCAAATCTATGGAGAACTGTTTCATAAAGCTTCCTGTCAGGGAATCCCAGAGAGTCCATCAGAAACATCAGTACGGTTACTCTTTGTAAATTCTTCCAAGTACATCAAAACTCCAGAGGAGAGATCCAAATGTAAGGTACTTATTTTCTTAAAAGAGTTTAGGTGTGAGATTTCTGAGTACTTCAGATGGAAGTATTTATTTATAATTATACCCATCATGGAAAATGCCTGTTCAGAGACTGGGCAAGAGTATAGACAAAAAAGATAGGTGGGGTTATTTTTCCCCTATCCAGAGGTTATTTTAATTCCTTCAGCACCCATAGCTTTATATATTCTCAAATTAGAGAGTCTTAATACAGAAGCTTCTATTTTGGCAAAGATTCATTAATATTCATTTCATGTCCAGTTTTTCATACTTGAGGTAGTTATGCATGTAATGTTTTAGTTCTGGCTTGTAAAAAATATTTTTAAAGACACATTCTTTATACATGTATCCTGTATAATTACAATCTACAGGTCCCACTTGGACATGGGTAGAGAATGCACTCTTAATCATTTTGTGCAGTTTGTAGCCCATTATTAGTACTGGTCTGTGCAAAACACTGCTCGGTTTTATCCCATTAGCTTTTAATTCTCTAACCCACTCACATTCCTGTCTCCCCCAAGCCAACTATTATAATATGTTTGATGTCTCTTTGCATGTGCCCTTTCCGTGAACATGTTGTCCTTCTCTCTTTTCTGGGCATGCATTTTATCTTATAAAATAGTTATTTCCTAATTGACTAAGCAACCGATTTTTAAGGTTAACCTACTTTAAGAACATCTAATCCTTTGATTTCAATTACCGATAGGACTTAAGTGTCCCAAATGTGTTTCCACCATGCTTTCCCTAGTCCCTCTTCCATGAAAGCCTCTCTTACCTATTGCAAGAACATTCCTACACAGGCACACTTACTAGCCAGATGAACAGTGTCTGACCCGGGATATTTCAGGAAAAGACAGTGATAAAACTATGGGGCGTGTCCAGAGAAACTAGGTCATATGGTCACTCACTGAGGACCTGCATGAGACCCTTTGGAATTGACACTAACAAGTAGTATTCACATGTTCTAATGTCCCTACCATCACTCACCAGAATACACTAGTACTAGGCTACATCTCCGTAAGTCCCTAACAGATTCCATTTTATATGATTTTCATTGTAATGTTTGCCTGAAGATAGATGTCTTCTTCAAAATGAATTGTTTAATTTATAGAAGAAAGATTCTTTTAAATCTATTCAAGGAAAATGCATACCTAAAGGTATTATAAAATACCTAAACAACATGAAAGTCATAAAAGCTGGCACAAACTAAGCTACAATCAGGCACCAAAAGGATTCTGAGAGGCGTATTCAGTTTTCTTCATTTCCCTGTCTAATTAAGAGTGTACTGGTAAGATTTTATGTATATACTGACAAATCTTTTCTCTGTGAAGAGACACCTGATAACATGCAGTCTTAGGATTCCTAAAACCAGATATGGGATTCATAATCTGTGTCCACAAACTAGAAATCACTTCTTTAATCTCCCACTGATCTTAACCCAAAAGTATGATACAACCCTAGGTTTGAGAACAAATGTTACTTATTTCAGTAAGTGCACAACACATTAAACACCCTGTGCAAGGAAACCTTACAAATTGCTAAAGTCTGTTCCTTTACATGCCTAAGTTTCATTTTAATTCTAACCATACTTCCACATGTTGTTGAAAATCACATCCTAGTATAGAAAAACGTGTTTTCTATGTGCTCCTCACTTGTCCTTTTATGACTTTCTGAATAAACATGTCATTTTTGCTTTTCCTTGCATAGAATCTATAAAACTCAGGATTTTTACATAGAGATATATGTTGGAGATATTGTGGATCTGATTCCAGACCACTGCAACAAAGTATCACAGTAAAGTAAATATTGCAAGAAAGTAAGTCACATGAAATTATTGTTTCCTCAGAGCAATTAAAGTTTGCTTACATTACTCTAGTCTATTATCCGTGTAATAGCACTATGTCTACATCTACTTTAATTTTAAAACATTTCATTATTTAGATATATTTCTTAGTTACTTTCTTGTTGCTGGGACAAAAAATACCTGACACCCACAAATTAAAGCAAGAGAGGTTTATTTTGGCTTGCGGTTTTGTAGAGGCTTCAGCCCATAGTTATCTGGCTCCAGGGCAGGATGATATGCCAGAGGGACCTAGCAGAGAACCAGGTCCTGGCTTGGCAGGCAGAAAGCAGAGGGAGAGTTAAGGGAAGAGGAAGAATATATGTGCATATACCTTTCAGGCCACGCCCACAGCGACCCACCTCTTCCCATCAGGCTTCAGTTCCTGACATCACACCCAACTATAAACCTATCATCAGTGGGTTAATCCATGAACAGTCACCTCCTAAAAGCCCCACTTATAAGCACATGAAGCTTTGAGGAACATCTAGACATAAATCACAAAAACAATCTAAAGAGCACTTAAGCCTTTGGCAAGTCAACCTTTTCCTGGAGAAAGGTCTTGCAGCAATGTTGAGAGCTCCAGAATGCCCAGGTAATGGCTCTGAAAACTAGACTCACTGTGGCAGTTTCCTAAAACAGGACAGCAGTGACGTTTGCCATCTTGATTGATGCCTTCTCTCACGAAAGAGGTCTCTGTTGTGCTCAGCGTGGTTCAGTAATATTCTACCCACCGCAAAACTGCTTTCAACATTAGTGTCAATACACACAACCCTGGTCTATCAATTGAAGTTATGTAACATTCTAAATCCTTTGCTTCTATTTCGACAATCTCTGTAGCATTCTCACCAAAAGTAGATTTTGTCTCAAAAGAATAATTTATTTAGTCTTTAAGAAGCATTTGTTTCTCCCATAGAAAGCAGCTCCTCATTTGCTGGTATTTTATCAGGAGATGGCACTATTTCAGTCACATCTTCAGACTCCATTTCTACCTCTAGTTTTCTTGTTGTTCCCATCACATCTGAAATTTACGTCTCCAATATCCTGTTATAAATCTCCAAGTCATCCCTGAGGATTGGCGTCTAATCTTTCCAAACTCCTGTTAACGCTGACGTTTGACCTCTTCTGATGATTCACGATTATACTCCATGGCATCTAGAATGTGAATCCTTTCCTGAAGGTTTTCAATTTTCTTCTCCAAGATCCATCAGAGAGATCACTATGGCAGCTCTTACCTTACAAAGTTTATTTCTGACACTTAAAAGTCAAAATTATTCCTTGATTCATGGGCTAAAAATTGGATATTATGTTAGCAGGCATGATCTCATCAAACACCTCTCAACCAAAGCTGTAGGGTGGCTGAGTGCACTGTCAATGAGCAGTAATATTTTGAAAGGAATCCTTTTTTTAAGATCAAATTTTAAGAGTAAGCTTAAAATATTTAGTAAGTGATGCTGTAAACATCTGGGCTTTATGGTTCCATTTATACCACACAGGAAAAGTACATTTTATATGATTCTTAGAGGCCCTAGAATTTTCAGAATGGTAAGTGCACATTGGCTTCAATTTAAAGTCATAATCTGCATTAGCCACTAGCAAGAGTCAGCTCTCACTCGAAACTTTGAAAACAGGCACTAATTCTCTTCAGCTATGAAAGTCCAAAATGGCATCTTCTCCCAATGCAAGGCTGTTTTAACTACTTTGAAAATCTGTTGTTTAGGTAGCCACCTTCATCAATGATCACAGCTACATCTTCTGGATAACTTGCTGCAGCTACTACAACAGCCCTGGTGCCTCTTTCCTTAAACCTCATGAGCCACCCTCCTGTAGCTCCAGACTCATGTTTTGCTACTTCCTCGCCTCTCGAAGCCTTCATGGAATCGAAGAGGATTTGGACTTTGCTCTGAATTAGACTTCCATTTAAGGAAGTGTGGTTGGTTTAATCTTCTATCCAAAGCACTAAAACTCTCTCCATACAAACAATAAGGCTATTTCACTTTGTTATCATTTGTGCATTTACTAGTTTCCTTCAAGAACTTTTATTTACCTTCACAGCTTTGCTCACTCTTTGGGACAAGAGGCCTAGCTTTAAGTCTGTCTCAGCTTTTGATATGTCTTCCCCACTAAGCTTCATCACCTCTAGCTTTGACTTAAAGTAAATGGAGTGAGACTATGCCTTTCACTTGAACACTTAGAGGCCATTGTGAAGTTATTAATTGGTTTAATTTCAAGATCATGTCCTAGGAAATGAGGATCCTCAAGGACAGGGAGAGGGCAAGGAAATAGCCAGTTAGTTGGGCAAACAGAATATACATATTGTCTATCAAATAAGTTTACCATCTTATATGAGCCAGGTCCTAGGCACCACGGAATAGTTGCAATAATAACATCAAAATTTACTGGTTCATCTGAGGGAGAGAGAAGAAAAAGAGACAGAAGTAGTAGATTAGAAAAAGACCAAGATATATTAAATGCATGTCCTAATTACCTCACCATTTGTATTACTAACTTGCACCAGTGAAAAGACATCGTGGGTCACGGACCAGTGTACAAATCATAATAATAATGAAAGGAAAACATTTTTTTTTTGTTTTTTGTTTTTTTTTTTTTGTTTGTTTGTTTTTTGGTACTGGGGATTGAACTCATGACCTCACAATTTCCAGCAGGTGCTTATGCTACTGAGCTCAATCACCAGCCCCTCATAATAAAAAAGTCTTCATTGATCACAAATCAGGGATTACAGGTATGAATCACAAGGCCCAGCTAGGTGTATTTCTTAATTTTCAAGTAGTTAATACTTTTTGGTCATCTTACAATTTTGAAATTAAATTATGATTAAAATTTAGGTTCTTTGTTTTTTACATTAAATTTTTTAAAGTTTTCTTTGTGACCAAATAAGTAAACAATCAATTTTTATAAATGTCCCATAAAAATAAAGTTGTGGATATCCCTTATGCAGACTTAAGATGTGAGCATTGTTAACTGAATTACTTCTCTCCAAACCCCCAAAATTCATGGGTTGGAGCCCTAACCTCCAATGGGGATGCATTTGAATATAAGATCTTTAAAGTGATAATGAAGGCCAAATAAGACCATAAAAGTGGTGCTCTAATCTAATAGCAAAAAATCTAATAACTCTAATCTAAAAGCAAAAATATCTGCAAGACAGAGACAGACAGTCAGAGAAAAAAAGCCTGCTGACATCTCAAGTCTTGGATTTCCAGACTCCAAAACTGAGAGAAAATGACTTTCTGTTATTTAAGCAACTTAGTCTGTAATACTTTGTTAGGGCAACTAGGGTTGTCTAATACAGGAAAAAGATAAAAGCAACCTTAAAGGTCATATTAGATCAATTTTATGTGTTCTTGCTTACTTAGAGACTGCTTAACTCAGACCATTTGGATAATGGGTATGGAAATTTCCCCTTATAACTCTATATTTATTAGTTTTTTCTTGTATTTCTGAGATATGGTTTCATTTATTTAAATGTTCCATGCTTGGTGCATACAAATTTATAATTTACTCATAAATTTTACCTCCCATAATTATATAATATCCCTATTTATCCTGTTGATGTTTTTATTTTGTTTAGCTTTTTAACATTAGTTATATTAATTATGGGCTACTGTTAATATTCCAACTATTGCTTTCTACTTGTATTTCCCTTTGTCCAACTTACATTTTTCAATTATTTTGCTTTAAGTGGTTATTATAAACAATGCATTATTAAGTTTTATATTTTTTAAACTGTAGAACAATCTTTAACACCAGAAAGAAGAATCTGGCCTTTTTTACATTTAATTTACTACGTATTTTTTTTTTCACAATATGTAGTAGTTACTGTGGTACTAAATATTTTCCTTTTTTATTTGTTTTTTCTTCGGGCTTTGAACAGGTTTAATGATATTTGTATTTATCTATCTTTCTTTTTATTTGGACATTCTACTATTCTCTTTTATTCTACTCTTGGCTACATTCTTTCCTGAAATATGAATCATTTTCTCCATTTAGGCATTTTATATCTCAGTTACTTCTCACCTGTCTTAATTACTTTTTATTTGTTGCTGAGACAAAATACCTGAAGCCCAAAGGTGGGAAAGAAAAGGTTTATTTCTTACAGTTTTTGGAGGTTTCAGTCCACACTCAGTTGGCTCCAAGGCAGGGCGGCGTGGCTGGGCCACAGTTCATGGCAGCTGCAAACAGCAAGCAGGAACCAGCAAAGAGCAAGACACACCTTCTTCCTGCCATTACATCACATCCTGGCTCCCCCCCTATGTGGGTGGAGCACTGACACCACCAATCCAAGCACTATACACTGAGCCATCAAAATGAACAATGCAAACTCATGAGGCCTGGGACCACAGACATAAACCATGACATTCCACCCCTGGCCCTCAGGACTCATGTACATCCTTTATATAAAGACATTTAGTCCACCTCTAAGAGTTCATTTTCTCCATTAAGGTATTTTATATCTCAGTTGCTTCTCACCCTAAGTAAATTAGATTATACCTTTAGAATATTTTGACCTCTCTACTTCTCCAACCATATATATATATTTTTTTCTTCATTCTTCTTCCCATATCCTGCAACCAAACTGCTATACTTTCCTTGGATAATTTAATATTCTCTTTTTAGACTGAAACTGGTTCCATGTGTTTTTCATTTCAACAATTTTTGTTAATCTTTATATCACTTTACTCTATCCCACCCTATCCCTAACCCTATTGTACTAAACTTCATTACACATGTTTTCAGCTTCATGGATTACCATTGCCTCTTCATTCTACCCTATACTAAAATTTCTCTTCTGATTTAGTTGTCTGGAAGGTATTCTCCCTCTAGTTCTTCCTCATACAAGGCAAATCAATCATACATTTTTAAAAAACCTTTTCAAGTAGATCATTAGGATTCTCACATGAGTCCCAGCCCTTAAATATCAACACTTTGCCTTCACATTTTTTAGATTCCACTTTGCTGATGTTAGGTGTCAGCCTGATTCTTTATTTTAGAAACAACTTTTTCTTTTCCCTGAAAATTAAAAAACCTTTTTGTTCTCTTTTTCAATTTTTTCATTGATACATATATTTGTACCCATTTATTAAGTACATAATATGATGTTTAGACTCAATATAAATTTTTATCATTTCCTTGTGGTGAATCCATTTTAAAGTCTTCTCTTCTGTTGTAAGATAAAATGCATTATTATTTTTATTCAGTCTGCTGTGTCATAGAACACCCTAATTTATTCTTCCTATTTTAAAATATCATTATGTCTGTTGAACTGAGGAACACTCTAGGATAGAGAGTACGAATTTCACCTTCAACTTGTGAGAGCCTTAGTCAATCTTTTCTTAGGGTAAGAAAATTTTAATCTATTGTTATTTCCTTTCTATCTCTTGTATTTTGATTTTTCCTCCTTCTGCAATCCTATAATTTACTTATGAGAAAACACAAATGTTTTAATCAAATCTATGACATTTTATGCCACAAGTCACATTCTTTTTGCTTTAACTCTACTGTTAACATCATTTCTTCCACACTACTCTAAATTAACAAATTATGGCTGGCCATTCTCCTTAAATCAAATGTGTTTTCCTTCCTTAGATCAATTTCTTATCTTGAAATTAAGTTAATTTTTGCCTCTTATATACAAATATAAAAACCAAACAGAATGCCACGTGAGGCTTTGGTACATGTCATCTTGCACAATGCTTGTATCAGGTTACACACTTCTGTCTTCTCACAGGATTGTTTCCTCATGGTGAAATGGTCAAATTCCTTAGTTAAGCTTTTGATTTTTAAAAATATTTTAATACAGTACACATCATTATAACTAGTCGTGCTAGGCTCATTCAGAGGGTGAGCTGTCGAAAGATCACTAGAAAGGGCAAGGGAGTTGACAGAGACAGTACTCAGGAGGCAAAGCTCCCCAGGACTGCTACTTACTGCTGATGAACGCCAGCATACCCCATGAGCAGTACAGGCCAGGGGACCACGGACAATGAAGAATGGGGAAGGGGCAGACACTTAGGACGCTGTAGTCATTGAAGTAATTTGACATTTACTGAGTGAAATGGGGAAATTCTGCTAGGACTTGATCAGAAGAATCATACTGACTCGGTTTAGAAGAACTGCTATGTAGAGATAATTAGCCAAGGAGGACAAGGATCAGATGACTAGAAAGCTACTGGATAACAATCCAGAAATGATGGTTGTTCAGATCAAAATGATAAGCCTGGAGCTGTAGCTCAGTAACATGTGAGGACCTGGGCCTGATTCTCAGCACAAAAGGAAAAAAGAAAGCAGGGAGCAAAGGAGAGAGAACGAGAGGGAGCAAGGGAGGGATAGAAGAAGGGAGAAAAAAGGAGAAGGGAAAAGCAAAAGAGAGGAGAAAAGAAAGGATTAACGTGATGGGGGAAGAGGTGATAGAAGTGGTTTGATGTTAGACATCTGTTACATGTAGAACAAAAAGAATATTCTAGAGGGTGGATGTGAGGTAAGACCTGAGGAACAACCAACAAAATAACAAGAAGCTGAAAAGAAGAAAAGGAAGAGTTTTGTGAGAAAGATCAGAGTTTGATGTTTCACCTGAGTTTGGAACATCTGTGAGATACCCAAGTCTGTGTATGTTTGAGTGCAGTCTGGAGACTAGAGGTCTGTGCTAGAGACACAAACAGAGAGTTTCTGAAATTCAGACGGCATTTAAAGTGCTGCGACCAGGCCATATGAGAGGTCAAGAGACCTAGGTTGACAGAAGAATGTACTGAGGCCTGATCGCTGGGGCACTGCAGCATAAAAGTGCCCAGGCCACCTGGAGAAAAAGCACCAAAGGACCTGAGGGGCAGCGAGCAGGGAGGCAGGAAGTGTATTCACAAAACAGGGGAGAAAGGGGAACAGGAAGTGTAGACAACTATTCAAAGAAGGTTTCTCCAAAAAAGCAGAAGCTGGCCAGAGTGTGAGATCAGGAGAATGAATGTTTAAAACAGTAGAAATAATGGCATGTTTGTATGTTGGATGGAATGCTTCAGCAGAAAATTAAAAATTGATGAAGTAGAAAATGGAAAGAATTGTCTTGGAGTTAAGAAGGAGCAATCCATTCCACAGTGAAGAAAAATTTGACTTCGGAGCACAGCGTGAATTGTTTGTCTAGGATTTTTCAGTAACGGGAAGGCCAACAGAATGCTCAGGTATAGACACTGGTGGTAAATTAATGTATAAAGCAAGAAGCAAGACACTGAGCCCACAGGATTTGCTGACAGACTGAATTTGGGGCACACATAAGAGAGAAGCTCCCAGTTGGTTGGCATGAACAAAGAGAAAATCGTGTTACCAGGTGTTAGTGGTGTGCTATGGTGGGCTCCTACTGGCTTGCAAAAGCCAATTACTAGATTTCCTGGGATTCTATGAGTCAACTGTGAAACACAGTGATTATTAAAATTGAATAAAATCCAGCCACAGTGGCACATGGCTGTAATCTCAGCACTTGGAAGGCTGAGGCAGGAGGACTGCAAGTTTGAGGCCAGCCAAGGCTACATAATGATCTTTTTCCCTTTCTCAAAAATTAAACTATACAAATTTTCAATCAAATAATTTACGAAAATAATAGATACTCATCCCTGATTAGTCTACTATATTTTGCCATATCGATTTTCTTAGAGATATTTGCATCTATTCTATCTGTAAGTTGCAGCTATTAATAATGGTGACTACTGTGCATTTCTTCCCAACTATGAGCTCAGAGATATGATGCTAGCAGTCAAAAATCATGCATAAGAGTATTTAAACTACAGAAATTAGAAAATGCTGCAAGTCAGAGCTGGCAATGTTCTATGCCTCACCTAGACTTCAGTAATAAATAAAAACACTGATGCTATAGAAAAAATGCAAAAGTATGTGCTTCTCATCTGTCACATTGTGAAAACACAGAGTTGAGAACTTCGGTAGTCAAAAACTTTTGATTCAGCAAGGAAGTTGCCGTATCTCTGATGATGAGTACACCTCCAACACACTTCTCCACTGTTTCCCTTTGTCTTATTAAAGTAAATAAAAATAGCAATCAGCCTTCACCTTGGAATTATGCTTGTACATCTGTGGTAACAATGAGTGGTGCTAAGTACAAGAGTTTCATTAAGGATAAATGAAAGAAGTTTGGAAGACTCAATTTGCTATTAATAAAATGTATAATAAATGTGTGTGTGCATGTATGTGCATGTGTGTATGTGTACATGTGTTTCAGAAAAACCAGTTAAACATTTAACAGCTTGCCACTTCCCTTATGAAAATGGAAAAATGGAGAGAGAAGCCAGTCTGAGGATAATTTCTACAGGACTGCTTGTTCGTGATCTACCAAGCGCATTAGTAATGTCCTTCATGTACCCTTCACTATTTTTAGGAGCACAAGACTCCAAGAGCACCAACAGAAAAACCAGCAAGGCACTGGTTTTTGCTCAGTTGCCTTTGTGACCACACAATGCCCCAAAATTTTTAGTTTCCTAGAGACTCCCCTCGTCACCAGGACCATGGAGGTCAGAGAAGATTCTGAGGAGGTTGTGGCCCTGGAGAAAAACCTGTAGGTCTACTCCAGTTCTAACTCTGTAACCAGATTTGGCTCTCAGCATCACCTGACTTTCAGGAATGAACGTAGAACTAGTGGGCTTCATGCATTCAACCATTTGCATTATTGTGTTTGCAGACCTCTGGAAAATGGAAAGACTCCTAGATTTAGAAGCATTTGACTGGTGCTCTGGTTCCCTCACTGTTATCTAGCAGGTGGCTAAATATCAATTAGGGGGCTGGGACTAGATGAACTTTAAGTCCTTTATAATTCTAAATTCCTATTCAGATTTAATCATAGTGAGCAAGAGATATCAGGAGACTACTGGCTACAAGAGGTAATCCTCTAAAGCTGGATTTTGTTGTTTTTGTTCTTTTTTAAATCCTCTTGACACATGTTGTTCTCTCCATAGGATTTTCAATTTGTAAAGAAAACATTCGTTATCAGTAGAAAGAAGGTTGGTGATGATAATTGATTGTATTCTTAACGGACAGCAATACATTTAAATTTCCTAATTTAATACAACTTCTTTTAGTATTTTCAAGTCAATTTGAGTAATCACCTGCCTGTCCTACCACAAAGATATCAAAGAGCATTAGGCCTCACAAAGTATTCACATGTCCCTTTACATCCTCCAGTCTCCCTTGAAGTTAAGTTTCCAGGTGACAGTTCCCTGGCAATGACATGTCTGTATATGGCATGTCATTGTATGTGTATGGTATATCATATCAATGATATGATAGCAGTAGTGAAAGCTGATTCTTGGCCCTGCCCTTAGAAACCTCCTATAGGAGCTGCCTATGATGTTGAGATCTCACAAGTTTGCTTGTTGCAAACTCCCTACTTTCCACTAAAATTCCACTAACCCATGGATTTCTCAAGTAACAACCTCCATCTACGTTAAACCTGCTGTCACACCTTTTTCTTCCACCCAAAAGGGTAGAAACAGAAAATATCACGTTGCTTCATGTAGTAAAGCCTATACTGTCAGAGTTCAGTATATTTTGATTATCAGTTTTATTTTATCATAATAAGTCATAGTAAATTCATAAGTAATCCCTACATCATGATTTAAGGCATATGTAGTAAAGATGGCTCTATTTGTAAATTTCCATCATTAACCAATATTCTAAGGAAATTTATACAATATATTTTTATGGTAATGTGACTTTTCCATGTATTTTTCTAAGTGCATATTAATTTTACAAAATATTGGATTTCATTGTGGTGTTTTCATACATGCTTAGAACATGTTTTGATCATAACCAACTACAAGTAACTCTCTTTCCTCACCTCTTCCATCTCCTCTAAGTAGAGTTCCTTGAATCTTTTACCCAGTGGTGACAATCCTATATAACTGTGATACATTATCAGAACTCATCAATTTACATCAGAACAAAGAGCCAACTAGCCTACAGTTTTCTGTGTGCATGTGTGCGTGTATGTGTGTGCATGTATGGGGTAAGTAGGTAGGTGAGTAGTTCTATGTAATCCAATCTCATGTAAATGTTAGGTAATCACAACCACTATCAAGGTTCAGAGCCAAGTGTGATGGCACATGCCTGTAATCCCACCATGTAGAAGGCTGAGTCAGGAGGATCACTGCAAGTTCAAAACCAGCCTGAGTTACAAAGTGAGCTCAAAGCCAGCCTCAACTGCATAGTGAGACCCTGTTATAGATTTAAAACTGGTAGTCAACACCATCAGAATTAAATCACCATGGTGCTGAGCATGGATGTTCCACCTGAGGAAAGTTGCCAGCATAAATAGAGATGTGGAGAAAGAGAAGAGAGGCATTGAAGCATTGAGGGTTCTCCTACATGTTGCTGTTTGAGCCATTGGTTCCCCTGGAGGATTTCATCATGACTAGCTTCCCCAGTGTGAGTTTGACCACTATCATTGGAGGAGGGACCTTGTTGGTGAGAGTGGCTGTGATTCACTTTGGGAGCGCTCTGGTCCTTACATCAAGCATCACTTCCTGGATCCAGAGGAGAAGACATGTGCCCTTTAATCTCCAGGACAAACTTGTCATGCTAGCTTTCTGACATGAACTCAACTATTCTTATTATTGGAGGAGTTTGGGACTTCTGTGTTGCTGAGCATGGCTGTGGTGCTTTTCAGGATAGCCCTGGTCCTTTAATTAAGAACATGACTTCTTGGCTCCAGTGTAGAACCCTCAGCCTACCAGCATAGCTCCTTCACCCTGCTGGCATAGACTTTCTAGCTTCCACCGCTGACCTTTGGGCCTTCCCAGCATGGATCTATAAAAGAGACTGGCGTGAGTCCTTCTTGTGGATATGGACCTCCAGTTGGACTCATGGGAGGCACTGTCATGGACTCTAGATTTTCATCTGGACTCATGTGGGACATTGCTGTGGGATTCAGGCCCTTGGCTGAATATTCTATGTCCTTAGTGTTGTGGACAGATTTCCTGCACTTTCTTTCTGGGTGACAATCATAAAATAATAGTATAAATTCCATGTCCTGATTCTAATTGCTCTCCTCACAACAGACAGACCCTGTCTCAAAAAAGACAAAAAAGAAATTCAGAATTTATCCATCACCACAGAACTCCTCACACCATGCATTATTTTTTTGTCATGCTGCCCTTAACTTCTAGTAACTACTGTTCTCCATTTGAATAGTTCTAGCATTTCAAAAACATTACTTAAATGTAATCATGTGATATGAATCCTTTTAAGATTGCTTTTTTCATTAATCATAATGCCTCCAGGTCTATCCAAGTTTTTATAGATATTAATAATTGGTTTCTTTTCATTGTTCAATAATATTTCATCATATAGATATATTAGAATTTGTCTAACCATTCACTTACCAAGAGACATTTGGATTTTTTCCAATATTGGGCTATTACAAATAGCACTACTATGAACATCTATGTAGGTTACTAAAAATAGGTTTTTATGTGAATATAGCTTTTTATTTCTCTGGGATAAATGCCAAGAGTGCAGTTCTTAGGGCATAAGCTAAATGTGTCTTTAGTTTTCATTTTTCATTTTTCATTTTCATTTTTATCGGTACCGGGGATCGAACTCATGACCGCCTGCTTGCAAGGCAGGTGCTTATGCCGCTAAATTGCCAGAGGATCTTCCAGAATGGCTGAACTAACTTACATTCCCACTCAAAAACATATAACTGATCTATTGCTTCCTCATCTTTGCTAGCACTTAGTATTGTCCCTACTTTTAATTTTAGATGTCTACTAGGTGTGTGGTAATACCACAGTGTGGTTTTCATGTGTATCTCCCTAAATGGTTAATGATGGTGAGCAACTTTTCACATATGTGTTTTTGTCTTTTCTGTCTCCTCTTTGATGAAATGTCTCTTCATATCTTTTAACCATTTTCTAAATTAGATTGCTGGTTTCTTTACTCTTGAGATTTGAGGATGCTTTATATTTTCTAGATACAAGTCCTTTGTTGGATGTTTGTCTTGCAAACATTTTTCCCCAGTACTTGTATTATTAATCTTGATAAAAAGTGTTTCAGAGAATTGATAATGGTCTCACAAATTCAAATGAGTTTGAATGAAGAGGTTGAAAAATAGGGGATCTTTTAAAAGACTATAAATAACAGTCATTTCCCAACTTTTTTTAAAGAGTGAGAAATTATATTGCATTTCAGGCACCAGATGCATGAAGGGCATTGAGACCCAGTGGGGAAAGTTACATTTTAGTGTACCTACAGCAGATTGATTAACTTTCATTATCCTAAATTGAAGACGGAAGGATAAGAACACTGAAGTGATTTACTAAGAAGTTTATCAAGCAAATGCCAATATAATTTTTTTAATCCAACAAGAAAATAGTTGTCAATAAATACGCCATTTAAAAGCTAACCAGTCTTACTTCCTGGGCATTGAAATTGAAAGAGAAGCTTACTTAAAGATAAGAAAAGACATCAAGGAAATCATTTTCCAAAAATTAAAGGGTAAGGTTAATGTGCTAAATACTTACTTCCCAATAAAATAAGAGCCTACAAGAAAGAAAAAATTTATTAATAAACAGAAAATCAGATCTTATGTAATATACTTATATTCCTATTACTAAAATTTTTAAACACTTATAAAAAAAGAAAATCTTCTTAATAAACATGGATATTTGCTTAGTTATCTAAGAGAACAAAATATCTCTCTAGAGTATTTTCAAAAATAAGATACTTTAGTATCTAAGATAAAATTATATTTAATGGATTAGGCTCTGTATGTATACAAATAATGAGGAAAATGGAAAAGAGTATTACCAGCAAGGCCTTGGTTCATATCATCAAACTCTAGGAAAACACTGAGCAATAAAGATAGAGCTGTCTTCACCTTGCAGTAGTGGAAATGTTAACACAGTTTTGTGAATTGTTCTAAAATAATTTCAAATAAATTTCTTTTCCCCTCCATGTTGGAGGTTGAACCCAGGATTTAATGTATAGCAAGTAAATGTTCTACCACAGAGACTCATCCCCAGCCCAACAAGAGCTTACTGTTTGAACTGTTTTTACAAGCCAAGCATGATGGCAAATGCCTATAATCCAGAACTCAGAGGCTGAGGCAGGAGGATACCTGCAAGTTCAAGACCAGCCTGGGCTACATAGTGTTCAAGACCAGTCTGAACTAC
The DNA here is from genome assembly GCF_034190915.1 of Cavia porcellus. Taxonomy (NCBI): domain Eukaryota; kingdom Metazoa; phylum Chordata; class Mammalia; order Rodentia; family Caviidae; genus Cavia; species Cavia porcellus. Next base: position 33,828,149 of record NW_026947497.1, read on the forward strand.
ATAGCAATGCCCCATCTCAAAAAACAAACAAACAAATTGTCTTACAGAATAATTCCTATGCATACGGGAACCCCAAGTCACAAAAATGAACAGATGTAGTATTACCATAGCCTAAAATGAAAAGGATACTCAATTGTCTGATAGGAAAACATTGTATGACTATGTATATTTGCTCCTAAATTTGGAAAGAGTCAAACTAAAGATGAATCCATGTTGGCAACTGAGAATGGAATTAGTACACACACACACACACACACACACACACACACACACACACACATCAACCACATTTTTTCCAAAACCATTCCCCCACAGTTCTTAGTACCACATGCCTATGAATAACATTTCGCTTACCTACATCCAAATGCTGCAACATTTCTTCTGTTTTAACAGTTACATCAAACAGCCGAGAATTACATACAGAAAAACCTTCATATTATCACTGAAGTCTGAAAATTAGGTTTTTTAAAATGAACAAAAACCAGGAAAAAAATTTCATTTCAAAGCCTCGGGTCTCTTTTAAAATAATTTTTAATTCAGATTAATAATTGTTCAAGTTCTTCTTAAACTTCATGAGAGGTAGCAGAAATTCACCACTAGAACACAAAAATTTTTTTTGTACCGGGGATGGAACACATGACCTCACACTTACCAGGCAGGCAATTATGCCACAAACACAAAAAAAATTTTTATGTAGAAATCAATAAAATAGGCCCTTTAATTATACAAATATATATCATTAATTGAATCACTATTAATTGAAGTCACTCTAAGATTATTTAATTTTAGAAAAGATGTCTGACATCTGTGTGCAGTCTTTACAGATGCAAGTAGAACTGCACCATGAGGCAGTCTTGTGCAGAGAGAAGAAAGGGAGGACAGGAGGGAGCAGAGGGACAGGGAAAGAGAACATGAGGACATCTGTTCAAAAAATGTAGTTGATGTGTTCAGGTTCTACAGGACTGATACAGTCTACAGAATTTCAAGGTATCGCTTCCTGTAGAAGAGTTTTCTAGTTTGTTGATTGGATTGGTTGACTTTGGTTTGGGTTCTGTTGTTTGATTCTATTTGGTTTGGTTTGATGTGGTTTGGTTTGGATCAGTTTGGTTTTATTTTACTGCCTTTTATGGTCAGTGGAGATCTGGCATTAAAAGAAGAAATGTCAGAAAACCTTCAATTTACATTAAAGGCGAACGTGTAAGGAATAACTAGCCCAGAGACTGCTGACTTTTATGCTTTGGTTTTTCTAAAGACAATGGAGACAAAATACACAGGTATGGGCCTGTCACAGTCCAACGAGACCTTTGCCTGGACTCCCACTGCCAGCATCTTGAGCCATTAAGGAAATAGTCTAAGGGCTCCTCCCTTCTCTGAGCTGCCTGGTAATGGGGCTTAGGTTCCAAAGCAATTTACTCAAAGCCTTGGGTGGAAGTGGGTCAGGCTGGGTTTCAGACAGATCCTGTTCGTACTGTGAAATGTGGAAGAGCAATCAGGGCTCAGGACTTATAAATTAATTCCCACGGTGTTTTCATTCATTGTCCATGAACTTTGGATAATGTCCTAATAAAATGTGTTTGATGTCAACTCTGTGTATGGAGTTAAATGAAGGTCCTAACCTAATTAGCAAGGAGGGGATGGAAGACAGCAGGCACCAACAGCGAAGGTTTTCTTCTCCACTACAGGAGTTGATTGGAGCCTCAGGTGGTAATGGACAGAGGTCTTGATAGGGCTTGGAGTAGAAGAGCCACTGAGATGTCCAATCATTTCATGGGGCTCCCAAGACGGGAAAAACTGAAAGGAGCACTGTGCAAGGGCTTAGTATCCTAACAATCCCAGCAGTCAAACACTTAGAAATTCATCATCAATTATACTTAAACAGAAACGTCAGGCTGATGTGGGCCGGAAAGGAATAACAATAGACGGTCTTTTGAACTGATCATTTCTCACTTAGTTCTCACCATCATCACTCAGGTCAGGCTCCCCACAGCCCAGCATCTGTATCCCTGCAGCAATTTAGAATTCAGTAACAGGGGCAGTCAGTCTCTCCTCATATTACCTGAGCCACTCAATGAGGTGAATCTTCACAAAACACTGATTTCCTCATAGTACTTTTCTACTCATGCAAATTATGTGAAATGGCACCTAATTCTACATATTTGATCAGCAATGATGGTATCATGAAGAAGAAGCTAGAAAACATATGTCTTAAGAACATGAAGGGAACAGCAAAATGCTGAGCTGAGACATTCACATGAGAGGAGAGACGAGGAATAGATTTCTCTCCATGCAGTGTGATCCAGAGCAGTGCGATCAGGCATTTGCACCACTGAGGACCTCGAAGGTGTACAGACCAGTGTAGGGCTGGAGACCAATTAGAGAGTGGGTGAGACTACAGCTGCTCTCCCTGAGAGGAGGCAACAGCAGCTGACACCTTCCAGAAGAACACAGAGGAAACTTTCCCTGGAATCCTCAAAAGAGAATATGTCATTATTTGTTCCATCATAAGTTGAAAGCAAAATATGACTTGGTCACCTTGTATTCCAGCTGGAATTGTGGATGGCTGATGGAGTGAATGTCAGAGCTGTACATCACTGTACGTGTTTAAAGAACCTGCTGTGTGCCAGTCTCTATAGCATGACAGAAGAAGGAGATAGAAAGCCAGTCTTCCCTCTTAAGATGCCAGGAGTGAAATAAGTTAAGAGACACTGATGAACTGGGCATGGTGGTGTAGCCCTGTAATTCCATTACTCTGGAAGGATGAGGCAGAAGAATTGCAAGTTCAAGCCAGCTTGCACAATTTAACAATTTAGACCTTGTCTCAAGATAAGGAGGAGCAAGAAGAGGAGGAGGAAGAGGACGAAAAGCCTGGGGATATAACCCAGTGTAGACCCTGGGTTCAGCGTTCGCCCCCGGGAGGGTCATAGAGTTTACAGTAAAAAGTAGTGAGTTCCCTAAAAATATGAACAGAGACTACAGTGGAAACCCTGTGGGTTCTGTGGGTTCTCCTATGGGTTGCTGTTTGAGCTATAGGTTCTCCTACAGAAGCTCCTGTCCTCACATCGAGTATTGCTTCCTTGCTCCAGAGGAGACGATGTGTGCCACTTAATCTGCAGGATGAACTCATCACGCTGGCTTCCTGGCAGGTATGTGACTGTTATTATCATTGGAGGAGCTCGGGGGCCTCCGTGTCACTGAGGATGGCTGTGGTACTTTTCAGGGCAGCCCTGGTCTTTGTTTTGAGTGTGACTTCTCGGCTCCAGTGTAGAACCCTCAACCTACCAGCACAGCTCCTTCACCCCACTGGCATAGACTTTCTAGCTTCCACCGCTGACCTTTGGACCTTCCTGGCACAGATCCATAAAAGAGACTGGCGTGAGTCCTTGTCATGGTCTCTAGACCTCCAGTTGGACTTGTGGGAGGCATTGTCATGAGCTCTGAGTCTTCATCTGGACTCATGTGGGACACTGCTGTGGGATTCAGACCCTTGAGTAAGTATTCTACGACTTCGGTGTTGTGACAGATTTCCTGCATTTTCTTGTGTTAACTCTGGGTGACCATCATAAAATAGTATTATAAATTCCATGTCCTGATTCTAATTGTTCTCCTCACAACCCCTGTCTACAACTGTACTCATCCTGCACTGTACTCTTTGCACATGATATTACTTTAAGACTCACAGAAGAGAAGATGAAAGGGGTCAGAGGCAGAGAAGGGCCTGCCCTCCAGGTAGAGAGAGAGGAAATGCAAGAGGTCTACAGTACCTGAAAACCCTCTGGACTGCCCTCACCTATAGGACCCAAGTTCCTACAGCTTCTCATTTCAGACTCCAGTCCAGAGTCAGATGGTTTTCTGGAAACCCCAGCCAAGGAAAGCAAAAAGAGTTCCAAGGATAAATAAAAGGAAAAGTTCCTAAGTGTGACCAGCACTTTTGGCCATGTTAAGCGCTATGGACTTGGCTGGATACTCCTGGTTATTTATAGAGAGAGCGAACACTAAAACATGCTGCAATTGCAGATGGCCGGGCCAGATGATCTGTCACGGTCCCTTCCAACTCCATTTATTTTGTGATTTAAAAAAAAAATTTTTGTCCTAGTACCTATCACAAGGACTAACAAGTGAACCATTATTAAGAAGGAGAAACAAGCCCAGACAAAAGATTTTAAGTGGATTTGGTATAATAAAATCCATTGAATAACAAAGGGAGAAAATGCATGTTTTAAAGGAGTGATTGCATTTTGACTTTGAGGAAACCTAATCAACAGTGGTATGTTCCAGTGATTTGTGTTCAAATAACTTCCTCTGATGATAAATCCATGAAAGGTCTTAGTGGCCATCAAAAATGCCCCTCTCACTGTATAAATAAGGATGCTGAAGTGGCACAGTATGCCCAGGTCTTCAGACTTCTTGTTCAATGGTCATTTAGTCAAACCACAGTTCAAGTGATTTGATTATAGATTATTATCTCAAAAAGGTCCTGGTCAACAGTAAAAGTTGAAATGGATACATTTGATATTCTAATGTTCATGAATTGTTATTGCAATATAATTTTATATATAAATTCATATAAAATTTAATGATTATCTATTAAGGCAAGTCTTCCTAATTCATAAGTTATACCGCAGGAGATGTTTAACTCTTTTACAACAAGAGCATAACACTGCAGTAAATTATGGCCTCAATGGTACATTATGTTATGTCTTATTGAAATAATTTCCAAGGAAATGTAACATAAATCTGGAACTCGGCTCTCATCTGAGTTTCCTCTGGGATTGTGAGGAGTGATCTGCTAATGAAATATCCTAACTAGAAACCTTTGTTTATCTGTATAAACATAAGGAAAATATTTTATTTGAGGCACTATAAGACTCAAATAATTTTTCTAGATTCATTTTTAATAGGAACATTAGATCTGCAGTTGAGAACACTATGTATGGATTTTGTGAATAAGAAAATATCTAAATTTCACTTGACTTATGCTCTAGACTGGAGTAAAGAAAACATAAACATTCCAGGTAACAAGTCTAGTCAATCAATGATCATGACAGAAAACAAGTATCTCCTGTTTTACATATTTTTGAGTTGATCTAATGACTGATTGTTGAATTAATTAATATATTTATATTCTCAAAAATACTATGATGGTGAGTGTTAAATGTTCTTATGACTAATGCAATTAACAATGTGAGTTAGTGCACATTTTAATTATCTAAATATAACCATTTTACAGTGTATTCATACTTTTAAACATCAGACTGTGCACAGTAAATACAGACATGTCCATTTAAAATAAGCAAACAAATATGTTTGGAAAAACAACTTCAGCCTTTCTTCCTGCTGCTGAGAAAAACAATAACCAATCATTCCATAAATAACATCAAGTATCTTCCAAATTATAGCTACACAGGATTTTTTTCCACCTCTCCTATAGCCACTAGGTCTGATAGCCTTTACTTTGCTCTGGTCTCTCTTCAACCTCACATAAAAAGCAAATAATCAGCCGCATAGCAAATCTATTTTTACCTTTATAGGAAGCATCTGTCTTTATTTATAAAGAAAATCAATGTCCACAAAAGCCTCTTAGTGATAGCTTATAAGAGAAAGGTGCATCATTATCATGATAAAATAAAGTTGTGTTGAATAGAATAATTTAAAAAACTAACAAGTATTGAGCATTTACAATTAGCTAAATACTTGAAATACTTATCTCATTTAGTCCTCACAAAAATCTTTTCAAGTGCTCATTTGGCAGAAAGAAAAAAAAGAAACAGAAAGAGAGAGAGAGAGAGAGAGAGAGAAGAAAGGAAGAAAGAAACAATCTACAGTTGTTAGTAGTCCAAAGCTATAAATAACAAAAACTATAAAGAAAAAATCAGTTCTTTCCCATGCCAAATTTGACTCCCTGCATCACCTAGAGATTTTTCTTATCAAATAATGCAAAATGTGTATCAAAATAAGGTTTGCAGAATCTAAGAGGTGACCTTTCAAAATAAGCAAAGAAATTGTGGATGAAGAAATCTGAAATTCTTTTTGTTGTAACTATGTGCTAGTTTCATAATTATTCACCTGAGAATTTCAAGGATTCTGTGGTCATGAATCTACAGCAATTATTAAGGAAAAGCCCAGATGGTTTCTTCGGCCTTGGATTCCCTAGTCTTTGCCAAATCAAACCTCTCTCTTGCCATCCGAGAACACCAACATTTGGCGCCAGCTCTGTAGAGGATTTAAACAGAGATGTGAATCCATTTTCTAAATGGATTTTACTCAACAGTAATGGAACACCTAACAAGACAACAAGAACTTGTGATTTATGAGCATTTCTGCCTGATGGGAAGTCTGCTAACATGCACACAGACTCTGCAATGGAGGAAATTGTACAGTATCTGTCACAAGGTTATGGGTGCTATTTTAAGCACTTGTGATGAGGAAGTTTTCTGCTAGATATGATGCCCCCAGAGAGCGAAAAAATCTATCAGACTTTTTGATTGCTTTAAAAATCCTATTTGGCCTGACTTTAAGATGAAGTATTACCGAAAAGAATAACAATCGCTTATAAGTAATAGCATGGTTATAAACATTTATTGGACAATTTCAAATATGTTTGTAATAGTTCACAAAGGGCCAATAGTGTGCGTGTGCACACACATGCATGTGTGAGTGCGTGTGCATAGGTTTCCTTCCATATTATTCTGCTGAATTGTGACTGTCAAGTTGATTAAAGATGGAAATTATGCCTCCTAAAATATTTTCACACTGTATGGTTTTAGACTACAGTTGGCCACAATAAAAGAAACCACAAAAATTTGGAATGCAGAGTAGTAGAGTAAGCATGGTCAGACTTGGTCATGCTGAGAGCAAAGGTGCAGGGAGCCTCCCTCTGTTCTGTCCTACAGCCTTCCAGATGGCTGGCTCTGCTGCCCCCAGCGCCAGCGCCCCACCCAGGCCCTAGCAGTGAAGCCCAGAGGCAGTAGATTTCCAGCAGTCTCTTTAAGAACTCCCCCACTGTGAGCATTGGGCGTGGATGCTGTACTCTGCCCATCCATACAGGGCTTCCTATCATTTATGTTCTCTGTCCCTCTGTCCCTCCATCCATCTCTCTCTATGTCTCTCTTTGTCTCTCTGTGTGTATCTCTGCATGTGTCTCTGTCTCTGTCTCTGTCTCTGTCTCTGTCTCTCTCTCTCTCCTTCCATGCTTGGGTTCAAACCCATACATATGCTGGGCAAGTGTTCTTCCATTGAGCAACACCCCAGCCCCTCTCATTTATTCTTTACTCCATACATAGTGATTCTGCGTATCAAAAAAATCCCAACTACAAAGTTACACATATTATATAAATTGAAATATTTATTACAGTAAAAAACACATTGTCATTACTTCTGTTCGAAATATTCAAAATAATCCATCTTGCTTTAAACAGACTTATTTCATCATTCTTGACAATGTGTCTTCTACTATGATGCTTTATAAACATTCATAATATTTTATATTTCATACTTGCTTTATCGATTCATCTGTCAATGGATAGTTAGATTGTTTCCATATTGCAATGAACATGCAAGTACAGATATCACTATAGCATCAGAGAGATAGATATGGATATATCCCATGTTTATGGGGAATTTGAATAATTCATTTTAAATATATATATTTTTTCCTGAGTAGTAGGATTGCTGGATCATAAGGTAGCTCTGTTTTTAATATTTTGAGACATTTCCATGCTACTCTGTGAAATTACAACCCCACTAACAGTATAGATTTCCTTTTCTTCTTCCTCTCATGTGTCTTATGTGTTATTTTTGGCCTATTTTATAGTAGCCACCAAAATATATGATTTAATATGAATTTGATTTGCACTTTCCTGAGAATTGGTCACGCTGAGTACCTTTTCATATGCATATTGGCCATTACAGTGTCCATTTTATTCTAGTTCTCTGCCCACTTTTTAATTAGTTTATTTTTTGTTACTGAATTACATGACATTAACAGCTTATCATATATTGCAAAAATTTTTGTCCAGTGTATAAGTTGCTTTTTCACTTTTAATTGTTCCCTTGCTGGGCAGAATTTTAGTTTGATGTAGTTCCATTATTTATTTTTGCTTCTGTTGACTGTCACTGTAAAAGGAGACATAACCCTATATGAATGAAAACATATTCAATTTTTAAAATATTAGAATTATTAAATAAATTTAGGATACAAATTTCTACAAATATGTAAAGATATAAGATACAAAATCAACAGACAAAAGTCAGTATTATTTATTTATATCAGCAGCAAACTACTCAAATGTAAATTAATAATCCCAAATGTCATAGTGACAAAAAAAAAACTTAGAAATAAATTAGAAGGTAAAGGATTTATACACTGAAAACTATAACACTGAAAGTCATTGAAAGAAAAAAAGGCCACACAAATAAATGGAAAAATATCCCATTGTCATGGATTGAAAGAATTGATGTTCTTAAAACATCCATATTCTCCCCCATCCTTAACAAATTCAACATAGACTGCGGCCCTTCCAGGGGAAAAACCACCAGTGTCTCCTGAGATCCATGCATGTTGGAACTTATGATGCTGGAAAACCAAGCAACCAGCCTGCCTCCCTGCTAAGCAGTAATGAACCTACTGGTGCATGGCCTAGAGTCAAACATCCCACTTCCCCTAGCCCCTTCCCCTCTCCCTACCGTTAGCAAATGGGAACCAGAAATCTGAGCATCTCTTGGGAGGTTGACCATAGCAAATAAGGGGGATTTCCTTCTACCATCTCTTTGAAGGCAAATATTTTTACCACTATTTTGCTTTATTCTGATTAATGGTACTGCTCTATTCAATATTCTGTTTTGATAAGTTCTATAATGTTCTGTATTTCATTTTATTTTGATATACGTGATTGAAAGAACAACTATTGTAAAGATAATGAAATATACTGTGATACCTATTACTGTTTAAAAAAAACAAATTCAATATAATCCTTACCAAAATTACAGTAACATTTCTCACAGAAAAATAATCCCACATGATTTTTGTGAAACCACAAAGTCCCCAAATAGTCAAAGAAATGTTAACAAAAATGAATAAAGGAAGAAATATGATACTTCTTGGTTTTAAATATACTACAAAGCTTTAATAAATAAAATAGTATAGTATTAATATGTAAGCCTATAGAACAGAATACAGAGTTAAATCTAGAATAGAAATAAGCCTGGGCTTATAGAGTCAACTAATTTTCAACAAGGTACCAAGAATACCAATGGGAAAAGCATCATCTCTTCAACAAATGATGCTGGAAAATGTAGATATGAGAGTCTTGTGCTAAAGAATAAAGTGGATTTCTATAGCATATATAAAAGTAAACTCAAATAAATTAAGCTTCAACATAAAACCTGAAACCATAAAACTTTTAGAAGAAAATAACTAGGAAAAAGTTTAACATTAGTCTCAGCAAGAATTTTTATCAGCAACGTAAAGGACAAGAGTGCCATTTCTTATCAATGAGGTGTACCAAAGCCCAATTTCCCTGGAGACAAGAGACTTTTCAATTAGAAGAGCAAATCCACCTTCTTAAGACTTTGCTAGTCAACAGCTGACATTCCCAGACCTCTACTTAGTCTCTAAACTCTACATCCATATACAGAAAAGAGGAGAGTGACTCTGGAGGAATGCACAGAAGACACCTCAGCACACAGTGTGCCAGCTCTTTACTCCCCAAAGCACAAATAAATATCCCTAAGCATCACCAATATTAGTCACTTTTTAAGGTTCCTTTTTTGGTTTACTGTTATGGTTTCAGTCTAGAATGTCCCCCAAAGCCTCCAGTGTTGAGGCGGGGCTCTTGGAAGGTGACTGGATCATGGGGTGCTGGGTTCACCTGTGGATTAATGGTGATGAATACACCAGCTAATTATGCTGTAAAGAGCGGGGCCCTGGTCAAAAAAGACAGATCATCAGGGCTGTGACCAGGAAGCCTATGTCCTCCTCCCAAAGTAATTCCTTCTATCTCTGCTTCCTGGCTGCCCTGGTATGAGCAGCCATCCTCCAACCCCACCATGCCATGCCCTTTGGAACCAGCCAACCATAGACAGAACTCTCTGAAAACAGTGACCAAAAACAATCCTATCTTCCTTTAAATTGTGGGTGTCGGGTATTTTTTCCAGTAATGGAAAAGTGACTGGACAGTGACAGTCCTGACCAGAGGCCTTCTGGCCATCATTCCATATAAGAAGATCAAGTAGAAGATGTCACAGAAACCTAACTCTTTCATGTCCAGCGGCTTCCACTGGCCCCCACCTGCTGTCTTGTATGATGATAAAAGAATTAAAAACATAAATTGTTGGGAGCCACAGCCCCGAGCCCGGTCGCCTCACTTGGCGGACGTGAGGCCTGTAGTAAAGAGTGAAGCCTGAGGTAGATTACCCCTCCCATCGAATATGTTAGTTTCCTGCTTACCGCGTAAACAACCCGCTCAACAATATAGTCTGCCTGGCAACTGATGATGTTAGCCAATCAGCTTGCCTTGCTTACTTTAACATGATTGGACACTGTACCCGTATATATACCGGTGCCACCCCTGGGCGGAAGTAGAAGCCAGGTAGAAGCCCAGAAGTAAAAGCACAAAAGGAGCCGCGGAGAGCGGACCGGTAGAGGCTTTGGGGCAGACTGAAGCACAAAAGGAGCCGCGGGGAGCGGACCAGAGGAGGCTTCAGCTGGGAGAACCCAGGACAGGCTGTACGGAGAAGGAAAATAAAAAGAAAAGGTTGTCCACTACCAGACTTTGTCGTGTGTCCTTCCTGCCGGCCGGGAGCGGACATCGACATTTGGAGGCCCGCCCGGGGACTGATCACCCCCGAGACGTGGAAGTGGACAACGCTCCAGTACAGAGCTGCGAGACAGGTGAGTTGGGGATAAGCCTGGGCTCTGGGTGGCGCGCACCTACAGGGCTTTTAGACTCCCCTCAGGCTCACGCGTAAGTGGCGGATTCCTTGGGCCTCACGCGGTGAGTAACATATTAAAAGATGGGAAACATGTTAGGTAGCAACACTAAGAGCGAGGGTGGTTGTGGAGAAAGCTCTCAAGAGCTTACAAAAGTACGCAGGGTATCTGAGCAGGCCCAGTCAGGGAGCTCCCGAGAGGGGTCCGTCAAGGGGAACAAGGATGCTAAGGAGGAGGACGGGGCTCTAGCCTCGGAGTCGTCTGACTCCGAGGACGAGGGAAAGTTGAATGGCAAGGAGGCCAAAGAGACCAGCTGTCAGGAGCCTAAGTCGCTCAATAAGGAGTCGCAGGGTTCTTTTCCAGCGTTGCCCCGCGAATTGCGCTCTGCTCAACCTGGTCTGCGGAGGAGTAGAGAGCTCCTGAGTGCTCCCCGGCGCGAGAGGGAGGCGAAGCCTTCCGCTCCACCTTGGGGGCCGTTTCCGGAGGCGATTCCTCGCCACGAGGCGGCCGCCTGGGAGCTCTCTCCCCTTTCGCCAGAACAGGAAGTGATGCACGGGCCCCCATTTTCCGCCCAATCACGGCCGCTGTCTTATGCTCCGCCGCCGGCGGGTTGGTATTTTTACAGGCGGCTTTGGCAGGGGGGACGCTTGTCTCATGAGGTACATCCACCTGGGATAGATAGTGGCCCCTACGGGATATTTGCTGTACAAGTAGCTATGGGCCAGGGACGCAATGTATGGGAGCCTTTTGAGATAAAGCAGATTAGAGAACTTAAAAATGCAGTTACAACCTTTGGGCCGACTGCGCCTTACACCATTGCCATGCTGGAGAACCTGTCTTCTGGGCCCCTCACCCCCGCGGACTGGATTCAGCTGGCAAAGGCGTGTCTGCCCTCGGGCAGTTACCTGGATTGGCGAGCCTGGTACGCAGAGTTCTCTGCAGAGCAGGCTGAGAGAAACGCCAATCGGGGAAACCGGGGGTGGAACAAGGAAATGCTTATGGGAGAAGGTCGGCACGCTGATGACCAGACCCAGTTCCCCGGCGCTCTCTGGCGGGGAGGAGATAGAGAGCCATCCGCTCCGCCCTGGAGCTCTTCTCCAGAAGCGGCTCCCCACCGAGAGGCCGCTACAGGGAACCCTCCCTTCTCTCAGCCGGCACAGGAAGTGACGCCCCGTTCCACTCTGTCGCGACCGCCGTCCTATGATTTTCCTGGGCGGCTACTCTGCCGAGCAGGCTGAGAAAAACGCCGGTCGAGGAAATGGGAGCTGGGGATTTAGCTTAGCGGCATAAGCGCCTGCCTTGTAAGCAGGCAATCGCCAGTTCGATCCCTGGTACCAATAAAAAAAAAAAAAAAAAAAAAAAAAAAAAACGAAAAAGATAAAAATAAAAAATAAAAAATAAAAAACAAAAAGGGGGAGTAGGCCAAGGCCTGGCCCCAAAGGCACGATTATCCATGGCACTATTCACACACAATTTTTTAAATTTAAATAATGATAATCGCTCCCCAGCTGTGGAGCACTGCAACCCTTCCCCCAACCATAAAGGGTGGGTGAAGTGGAAAGATGTCCTGACAGGACAATGGATGGGCCCGGATCCAGTGGTCAGCTGGAACCGAGGCGCGGTTTGTGTTTTCCCACAGGAACCGGGACGAGAACCACTGTGGATACCGGAGAGACTGACACGGGCAACAAAGCCCTCGACTGAAGATCAGACCTGCCCTACTGGAGATCCATCACAGACCAACCAATAAGATGAATAGAAATAGCGGTAGCCCGAAATGGACAAGAAGATCCTCAGGCATATGCATGGCTCGCTCGCCTAGCCTACGACCGAGTCTAGGGACGGTGAGCTTCCCACACTCCTCCTCTAAAAAATTATGATATAGCAGGGTAGATGAGTCAATGACGGGTAAGAGCGTGCCTCCCCAGCATGACTCGACCTAAGCCAGGCCCTACCCCATCCTGAACGTAAGCCGCTGGACTGTTAGATGCTGCCCAGGTCTAAATTTCTCTCCGAGGGGATTTCTTTACGGAGAGGAAATGAGTGCAAGCTTGTGTGCATCCAGGTTCCGTCCAGTTTGTGCCTGGCCCTAGAAAAAGGACGAGGGCCTCAGGGCCTTGGCGGACCATGGGACGGCCGACCAGGGTCTAAGCCAAGGACCTACGGTGGGCCTACGCATAGGGCATAAGCCTCTGCACCCAGTCCAGAAAGGGCTACGATGCGCACATTCATAAAAAATAAAAAAGGGGGAGATGTTGGGAGCCACAGCCCCGAGCCCGGTCGCCTCACTTGGCGGACGTGAGGCCTGTAGTAAAGAGTGAAGCCTGAGGTAGATTACCCCTCCCATCGAATATGTTAGTTTCCTGCTTACCGCGTAAACAACCCGCTCAACAATATAGTCTGCCTGGCAACTGATGATGTTAGCCAATCAGCTTGCCTTGCTTACTTTAACATGATTGGACACTGTACCCGTATATATACCGGTGCCACCCCTGGGCGGAAGTAGAAGCCAGGTAGAAGCCCAGAAGTAAAAGCACAAAAGGAGCCGCGGAGAGCGGACCGGTAGAGGCTTTGGGGCAGACTGAAGCACAAAAGGAGCCGCGGGGAGCGGACCAGAGGAGGCTTCAGCTGGGAGAACCCAGGACAGGCTGTACGGAGAAGGAAAATAAAAAAAAAAAGGTTGTCCACTACCAGACTTTGTCGTGTGTCCTTCCTGCCGGCCGGGAGCGGACATCGACAATAAATGCCTGTGTTTCTTGACCCTCAGCTTTGTAAACTGTCCCCATCCAGTTTTATTTTTGACCTTTATATGACAATGTAGAGTTTATCTTAATTTATTTTGCCACACCTCACCATTGCCAGCTCTTAGAAATTAAGAGGTTTTGGCAAGTATAATAGTGTACACCTGTAATCACAAGGAGGCTGAGGCAGGAAAAGCACAATTTCAAATCCAGTCCAGGCAATTTAGCAAGAGCTTACTTCAAAATAAAAATCAAGTGGGCAGGAAAATGTAGCTCAGTCATATAGCACTTGCCCAGCATGCACAATGTCCAGGGTTTAAACAAAAAAACTGAGTAATTTTACATGAAAATCTGGGTTGCCAGTGTGTTTTAAAAGTTTGTATTTCCAAATAACAACAAACAGCTAGAGCTTAGAAGTTAGTGGTTCACTACTATTTGAACTCAAGTGCCAGCTGTCATTTAGCACCATTTCTGTCCTATAATTTCCCTGAGTGTAGAGAGAGAAACATGAACTATTTATTGGGCTCACAGCTTTACCCTATACTTACACCTCTACCCATTCATTTGACACTAGTCTGGCCCTATGGGTCGTGAGTATTCCAGTTTGGATCTAAGTCCACTAACGATGTAACTAGGCTGTCTAAAGGGGAAAAGAGAAGGAGGGCTTGTGGCTCCAGCACAGATGAAGAGGCCACCATGAGGAGTGGGAAATCAGTGTGATCTCATGGGTTCCAAAGAAGAGGACCTGGGGACTATGGGAGGGGACATTGCCAGTAGACACTGCTGCAGCGTGTCCTGAGCAGCAGTTCCAGAAAGGTAATGGAGGCCCTTCCTTCACAAAGGGGGCTTGGAACCCGGAGCAATCTGGTCAGCACTGAAGATGGTGCTCTCTGTAATATAAAAGAAGAAGCCCTAAATACTCACTAATGTCCCTCCCACCCACAGTGCTGAGGCTTAAATGATACTTAATTGCACCTTAGACAATAAAGACCTGGTACATCTTATCCTCATATTTGTCCCTTTATTTACTCTCTTTTTACATTGCTGTCAGCTCTGTTGACTTGTGAATGACCTCAGGAGGCCCCAGAGTTCCCTGATTTCCTGCCGGATTCAGTCTGTGGGGAGCGGAAAGTACTACGAAGTACTACGAAAAAAGAATAAAAGTCTCCCTTCTCACAAGCTTATCTCAAGTTACCCCATCCAGAGATAATTGCTTTCCCAAAAGAAGCTAAAGCTGGTCCTGTATGTCTTAAGCTCTACAACCTGATGAAAAAATAGCTTTGCTGACCCTAGATGATGTTCCCATTCCCTAGTTTGCCTACAGCACAATCTTTTAAATAGATGCTTTCAAGTGGATGAAATAATTCTGTGGGTCCACCTGTTTCAAGTATGCCATCTCTACACTGCTGGGCCCAGACTGACACAACCCACCATAATAGAAAATTTCACACCTGTCCCCAAAGAAAAGCACCCTTGAGAAAGTTGATCACTCAGGCCAGGTTCAGAACCTGATGATTACTGGACAAAACTGCTCCAAGATCCAGGACAAAAGTAGCTTCATCTCAGGTCACAGAGCCCCAAAAGCACTAGTGTACACTTGCTTACAGAAGCATATGGTATACTGCCATCACATCTACCTCTGTTTTATTTAAATTAGGTATTTGAAACACAGAACTGTACTTAATGAAAAGTAACTCAGATAGTAACTACCAAGGAAGGGAGAGAAATAACAGGAAAAAAAGCAGAAAAAGAAAGAAAAAACACACAAAACTACAAAGAAAGATGCAAAAAAAAAATGCAACACATAGAATCTAGACTTTCTAAAAGAATGGAGTGAGGGATTCGCTGGGTATGGCTGATAAAAAGCTCCTTATAGTGGTTAAACACATACGATGAACTATTGGCTTCAAGATATTGTCTGCTGGTACACGGACCTCCTGGTTCCCCACCTCCGTAACCCTTGAGCAGTTAACACAGGATGTGAGAGTATGAGGCAAGATCCAGGTAGGCTAATACATGCCTGGAAGAAGGAGCAAAAGGAGAAATATCTCCCATACATGGTCTCACACACCTGAGAAGACTCGGGAGCCCACCTAGCACTGGTCCCCAACAGTACAGATGTGGCACAAGAAGATTCAGCTCACCTTCCATCGGGCTCCTTCCAAAGTGTGGGTACCTCAAAGCCATGGCTCTGCAGCTGTCTCTGTCTTTATTCATGCCTTGGGTACCAGGTCCTCTCCTGAATAAAGGAATCTTCACTAACAGTATAGAAGTACTGTGGAAGCTTAAACCATCATTGTATGAGGGACTTGTTCTGTGTGAAAGTTTGAGAATGACTCACATAAGAAGTTGACAGCCTGGTTGCCCTGAAAATCGAATATGAGGCATCTCAGTTAGTATGTTAGTGCAGTCTGGGCATTCTTCATGACTACTGGTCAGGGCTGGTGTGCAGAGGTAACATGTGATTGGAGCTCTGTAGGACCTTCAAAATTCTCCTAATTACAATTCACAGGTGAAACAATCAGAAGACAGCAGATATCATCTCTCCTCACTGGGCCAACCTCCTGGTTCCAAATGTCACAGAGAGTTTACAACATACTACCAAAAAGTAAAGTGTTCAACTTGGTGTGGATCACAAATATCGCATTTATGATTAAATAATAAAAGAATTCATTCAGGAACTGATCCATAACTTTGGAGAAAAAAATCATCCATCATTTCCCATTAGCTGAGCACTGCCCTAAGGAATATAACACTCCAACACCTTCTGGCCCTGTGCGTAATGACTACTGGTGTTGGGTCTTCTTATGTGTCACTGGAGACACATCCAAAAGTAAAAGTTACAAAGTGCATGGTTGAATGTAAGCTGCATTTAGTGACCTGCCTGGATCTTGCCTCATTCCCCAGTCAGTGTGACCTGCTCCAGGATTATGGAGAGTACCAGATCTGGTGGGTCAGGAGGTCCATACACCATTGAACAATGCCTTGAAGTTGATATTGCATTTTACGTGTACAGCCACTAGCTTCTGCCAGCACTATGTGAGACCAAGCCAGCATGGACCTGGCTAGTTCTCTATCTACGGCTCAAATCAGGAATATAAGAAGATGTGAAGTAATGTGAAAAGGCTATCTAAACACATATTTCAGGAAATGTAATTCCTAATAACAGCTGTGCTTAGCAAATGTGGAATTAGGACAGACTCAGTCTTGTGATATATTTAGTACCAGCTGCAATAAACCTTGAAGAATTAGATTTGATTCAGCATAACACACATCTTTCTGAAAAACAAAATAGTTTTATGCAACAATACCACTTTTCCTTCACTGATTTCTAGTTAATCATGAATTGTACCTATATCAGATTCTACTTTTTATATCTTTTTCAAATTAATATTTAATTTTTTATAAGTTATACATTCAAAAAACCCAAAAGCAGCTGTTTGGGAAGAGTTTAGAAGTGCCTACTAAAGTCAATGCATCCTGTGACTATGTTCAACAGGAATTATGCATTTGCTGCCAAAAGACATGTATGAGAATGTTTATCACAGTACAATTCATAATAACTCCATCCAGTGCTGGCTTCCAGAGTCCCTGTAAATCACCCATTACTAAGACAAAGTTGAGTTTGCCTTTTGTTGGTGTTCTAGGAGCACCTCTGTGTAGAGAGGAATTTTATGGTTTTTAGTGTTGGGTGATAGCTTTTCAATAAAGGAAGTTTCATTAGGATCTGGTAAGTATTAAAATATAAAAGATTGATAGACAAAAAAGGAAAGTATTTTGAGGTGGAACATTCCAAGACTCCTGGAAAATAAACCACCCTTCAGGGCTGTCTATCAAAATGTTGAAGAATCTGATGTTTGTTTGGATGGAATTTTGGATATGTGTCTGGTGAGACTTAGAAAACATGCCCTACAGTATGAATCTTTGGCATGCTGAGTGTACTGCATTGAAGGGGTTTGGGAAACCTCTGAAGTAACCTCAAGTCAAAGTCTCCAACCTTTTCCCACCATCAATTTTTCCTCATCTTCTTTCTTCCTCAAGGCAAGTCACAGAAGCCAGAATATTTCTTACTTTAACATGTCAAAGAAACAATGCCCTTTCCCAAAGTCACCCATAAAATGTAGAGATTTATTCTAACCTTTCCCCCACCTTTCTAGTGATCGTAAAAACTTCTGGTCTGCTTCGGCTAATAAGAGACCACAAGACCCTTGCTCCAGAGTAGTCTTGCCCCATTTCTAGAAAGAAGGGATGCAACATAGAAGAACTTAAATACAGAGACAATACTGGGTTTCTCCAGCCTGTTCCACTGGGACGTAACCTTTCCATCCAATAGCACTTCTGCATGGCCGCCCATTCTTCACTCTATTGAAGCATTAAAATAGACAGTTTCTCTGAAATTTTGAGTCTTCATGTCTGAAGATACTATCTATAAAATGATGATTAAATGAATTTATTATGTTTTATCTTATTAATTGGGGGTTATGATTTAGATCAAGAATGTTTCCCAAAATTCTCATGAACTCAGAGAAGGGGAATTTGAAGGTGCTTGGATCAGGGAGTGCTACTCATTGGTGGATTCATTCACTAATGAGTTTCACAGCCAATGGTCCTGTCAGGAGGAGGGGATGCCTTGAGGTGGACCACTCAGAGTATGACCTTGAAGGGCAGGGCCCCCTCTGCAGTTCCTTCCTTCCCTCTCTATCAGGCTCTTCTATTGTGCTATTCTTGCCTTGGAGCTGGTCTACCATGTGAGGATTGAGATCTCTAAAACCATAAGCCCAAGTAAACCTTTCCTCCTTTAAGTTATAGGTGTCTGATCTTGTTTCCCGGTGATGAGGTAGACACTTGTCTTTTATTCTAACAGTGTCAGTTGTGATCACGATGGGGAGGAAAGGTATTATACCTATGTACCTTAAATAATAAAATTATCTGTCTTTTATACCTACCTCATCAAACATTTACCAAAATTTTAAAGTAACACTCAAATAAACAACTTTTACCTGTGGAAGTTTAGGTTATAGGTCAGAGAAATACAGCCCATGGGTCAAACCCAGCCCCATCACCTACATCACTGCTTTTCTGCAATAGACTCTTCTGTGCTATCATGATTTTCACTGTATCTGTGCTACCTTGCAGCTTTCTAACCCTTAGACAACAGAGAATAATGCACATTATTCTTATGTGTAGCTACATAGTGAATTTTGTTAGCTAAAAATCCAATTGATCATTGCCCCAGAGACACTGGATAATTTTAATCCTATTAGCTAATGTATTTCAGCATTCCTAATTGTCTATCTGGTTTTTAAGGATGTTCTTTGAAGTGTTTTTATGATGGTGATTTGGTTAGGTTTTAATCTGTACTAGTTAGGATTCTCCAAAGACTTAGAACCAATAGCAAACTTATTTTTTTTAATTTTTTTTATTATTTAAAGAGAAAAAAACAAAAAAAAATAGTAGAAGGGTACAATATTACAGAATTTCAAAAAATAAACAGTAAGAAATCACTAGTTAATAATTACATATTGTCATCTTAGAAATAGTTGATCAAGTTACAAAATTAAGCATACAAAATGGACATTCAAACAGTGAAACTGCAAACAGTTGTGTTCAATGATCCAACAAAAACTGAGTAATATGGTCATCTATCTTACACACCTAAACACACTTGCAGTTGTGACCTTTAGAGCACTTTCTTTTCCTCTCTTTTTTACAATAACATTTAAACATTTGGGGTTTTATTACTCCCATAGTTCTTATTACTTTTTCTGGAAGAGAATAAAACCAAATGTGACAAAAAAAAAGCAGAGTTGGTCAAAACAAAGGATGGACATAGCACATGATGTAAAAACAGAATGCAAGGTAATCAACAATGGTTACCACAATGCCCTTGCTACCTTAAAAAGAGTTGCCTATCTCATCAGGTATAATAAAACTGAACATAACAGTACAGAATAAAACTTAACATTGGAGACATTACTGAGCTTCAAAAGAAGATAATAGTCAAACCAGAGTGGGCATCATAGTAAATCGTATTGCCTTCAAAGTAGTTGCCTATACCCTCAAAATTGATAATATGAAACAGAACAGAATAGAGTAAAATCACTCAAAACAAGATGGTGAGAGCAATACGGGGCTTTGAATCGAGTTAATAGGAAATCAAAAAAGTTACTATAATATATCCTGCTAATTTTTTAAAAAGTTTTTCCCTTAATTAAAAAATAATAATAATAAAATAAATTTTTAAAACGGGGGGAGATTGAGATAAAAGAGGACATAACAGCATAACAATACAGGTCAGAACAGAGCAATGTAAGCAACATAGTTTTTCACCACAAGATAACCTGACTTAATAGTAGTTACCATAGTGTCTCTTTCCTTAAAATATTTGAGTATAACTTCATATACTATAGCATCAAACATACCAAAACAGTGTGAAACCATTCAAGAGGATGAAAGTATTACAAGGTATTTAGAACCAGCTAACAGAAAACGAACAATGGTTTCTATATTATCTCTTTGCCTATAAAAAAATTTTGTTTATACTATCATATATAATAAAACCCAATAAGATACAACATGATAAAAGCAATGGAGACAGAAGAACAACAATCTGATGGGACCTCAAAACAAGATGATACTAAATCAGCACTAGCTATTATGGTGTCTTGTTTTCTCCAAAATAGCTGTTCATATCATCACAGACAATAATATCAAACAGCCCAGAATAAAACCATTCCAATTAGTGAGTGAAAACTTCATAAGGCTTCAAAACCATATAATGGGGAATCATGGTTACCACATACTTTATGTATTTGTATCATTTCTTACACTAGGGAAACTATTCGGTATTCATACATGTGAGTTTGATTTATTTCACTTATGAGTATGGTCTCAAGCTGCACCCAATTATTTATAAATATCTCAATGTGACCCTTCTTTATAGCTGAGTAGTACTCCATTGTATAAAAATACCACTTTTTTATCCATTCCTCAGTTGATGGACACTTAGGTTGTTTCCAAGATCTGGCGATTACAAATTGTGCTGCTATAAACATAGGTGTGCATATATCACTGTGGTATGATGTTTTCAGTTCTTCTAGGAATATGCCTAGAAGTGGAATAGCTGGGTCAAATGGGACTTCCAATCCCAGCTTTCTGAGAAATCTCCAGACTGACCTCCACAATGGTTGCACCAGTCTACACTCCCACCAACAGTGCAGAAGAGCTCCTTTTTCCCCACAGCCTCTCCAGCATTTGTTGGTGGTGGTTTTCTTGATCCTGGCCATTCTTTCAGGAGTGAGATGGAATCTCAGTGTGGTTCTAATTTGCATTTCTCTAATGACTAATGATGTTGAACATTTTTTCATGTATTTATTTGCCATTTGTATTTCTTCATCTGAGAATTGTGTGTTCATCTCAGATGCCCATTTTTTGGATTGTATCTTTGAATTTTGGGGGTCTGATTTTTTTTTAATTCTTTATATGTTTTAGACAAAAGTCCTTTGTCTGAGGGACAGTTTACTAAGATTTTTTTCCCAGTTTGTGGGTTTTCTTTTCACTATGCTGGAGATTTCTTTTGACATGCAAAAACTTTTTAATAAGAGGTGATCTCAGTTATTGATTCCAGGAAGTATTTCCCATGCGGTTTGAGTCCTGTTCATGAATTCTCTACCTACCCCTATGTCTTCAAGGTTTTTATCTAATTTGTCTTCCAATAGATTTAGTGTTTCTGTTTTAATATTCAGATCTTTGATCCATTTAGATTTTAATTTAGTACATGGTGATAGGCATGGATCTAGTTTTAGTTTTCGGCATAGGGAAAGCCAGTTTTTCCAACTCCATTTATTAAAGAGATTGTCATTCTTCCAGTGAACATGTTTGGCCCCTTTATCAAAGATAAGGTGGTTGAGTGTGTTTGTAGTAAACTTATTTGAGAAGTACCACAACCTGCTGTTTATAAGCTGGAGACCTGGGAAAATTGATGCCATGATTTGTGTTTAATAGGTCTGTTAGACGAGTCACGGCACCATCTGATAGGTCTGATAGAACTGAAAAGATAAGAAGTATAAAATATAAGTAACCTTTATTTTGGGAATGTGGGGAGAGACACCCCCGCCCCCCCCCCCGGGGCGTGGCATCTCCACCCCGGGGGCCAGTGATCTCTCCCTGGAACACGTGGAGTAAGGCACATAAGTAGCCTCGGCCTGGGGTGGAACCTAGGGGGTATTAGGGATGCACAGGTAGCCCATTGGTCTTAGTTTGGTGCCAGAGGTAGGTTTCTAAGGGTGGGGGTATAGGGTTACAGGTAAATCTCTAGGGGCGGGGGAGGCAGGAGCTCCCTAATTCCGGCTGAGGCTTTTTCTGGCTATAGTGTCCGGTCTGGGCCAGCAACCCTTTCAGTGTTCATTTCTAAGACCTCAGAACAGCAGCCTCAAAGATGCAAATCCAGGAGACAGAAAATGGCGGCTTGCTAGAGGATCGGGCGGAGAGTCTCTCCGGAGAAATCATATTAGAAGCTAGAATATGACAACATGGAGAGGGCCAGACAAATGGATAACGATTCTTATTAACCAAGACAGTGCAGCTGGAGGATTTAAAGTTGTGCTAAGACTGTGAAGGCTGAAAACAGGAGGCTGCAACTCCCACGCCTTTAAATCAACAATTTGACCCGTGGACCCAACAGGAAAAGCTGTGTTGGCTTTTGGTGATTGCTGGAAACTGAGACCTAATATCCTGAGAAGCAGCCAGGATTGCCCCACTGCACCAGAGGAGATTGTGAAAGGCTCTCAAGCTCCAAAGCCGAACACTGAGCACATTTCTGACAGTTCCGTGCTGTGCCGGGAGTGCACGCCGCGCGGGTTTCTGACTGTTCCACGCAGTGCCGGGAGTGCACGCAGCGCAGAGCGCAGATTCCTGACCGTTCCCGGATGTACTGGGAGTGCACACTGCACGGATTTCTGACCGTTCCGCACTGTACCAGGAGTGCACGCTGCGCGGATTTCTGACCGTTCCGCACTGTACCAGGAGTGCACGCTGCACGGATTTCTGACCGTTCCGCACTGTGCCGGGAGCGCTGGAAAGGTGGGCGGCATGGACCCTGGTGAGTACTGGGGACCCCGCGGCTGCTGGGGTTGGCCAGAGAACGTCTTGGAACTGGGCAGTGCCCACCACCATGGGGACATCATTAACACACAGTCTGGTGGTAGCCATCTTACAGTTGGGCAGAACCTACAGCTCGGTGGCATCACTGAGCCCCCCTGTAGGGAGGGCTGGTGGAAGGCATCTTGAAATTGGGCAGAGCCTGAGTACGTGTTGGCTTCAGCCTCATACAGAGAACTAGTGGGAGATATCTTGAATTTGGGCAGTTCTGCTGTTCTGGTGCTCCTGTCACAGAGAGGTCTGGAAGAGAACAGCTGGGATTTGGGCAGGACCCTGTGCCAGAGTGACATTAGTCAGCTGCTTCTGGTACAAAGAGAACTTGCAGGAGCTACTGGGGCTAAACCAAGCCTCTACTTGGGGCCCAAAAAGCAGATACAAAATAGTTACAATTCAGTGACATCCAGAAAGTACAGCCTAATTTACGGACTGACTGGCGCAGAGGCTGGAGACTAGCCTGTACCACCCCTGCATCCCAGCCTACCCCAGATAACAGCAAATTGGGGAGGACAGCAAAAACTCAAGTCAGCACGCTTCTGAAAGGCCCTAAGCAATTCAGAGAGGGCCAGAGAACCCCAGGACAGTCTAAAAAAAACCAGAAACATGACAAGAGATAAAAATTAAAAAAAATCTCCAGCTGCCCAACATGAGAAAATAAGCCCAGGAGAAGTAAACACCAAAGAGAACAAGCACAGTAACCATCCATTGCTCGACACAGCATCAGCCGAAATTAAAAAGTACCTTCATGATCTCATAGAAGAATTTAAAGCTGTACTCCTGATTCAAGTGAGACAAGATATAAAGAGATTAATTAAAGAAATGACAAGCCCCGCCCAAGAGAACACAGATGGAAGAACTGAGGAAATCAGAAAAGAAAGAGAAACTTCTGAAGAAGAATTTAAACATAACTTAGAATGCATGAAACAGATCCAAAGAGAATACCAGGAAACTAAAAACTCCATTGAATACTGGCAAAATGCCTTGACAGAAACTAAAGACAGCCTTCTGAAACTTGAAGAGAGATTTATGGTATATGATCGTGAAAGAAAAAGCCTCTTAAAAATAACAAGGAACCAGAAAGAAGCAATTCAAAAACTAGAAGATGACAAAAAGATACATAACTTAAGAATAAAGAATGGGAGTGAGGAAGCAGGAGCAACCAAAAATGAAATACAAAGAATATTCACAGATATATTAAAGCAAAATTTCCCATATATAGCAAAAAGAAATGATATCCAGATAAAAGAGGCATACAGAACACCAGCTACCTACGACCAAAACAGATCTAAGCCTAGACATATAATAATAAAGATTCCAGAAATCCACCAAAAGAACAGAATATTAAAAGCAGCCAAAGAAAAGATGCAGATTACCTACAATGGGAAAACTATCAAAATAACAGCAGACTTATCAACACAAACTCTTAAGTCAAGAAGGGAGTGGGGAGAAATATTCCAAGCCCTGAAAGAAAATGATATGCAACCAAAGCTCATATACCCGTCAAAACTCTCTCTCAAAATTAATGGAGAAATAAGATATTTTCATGACAAGGAGGAACTGTGGGAGTTCATGGCCACCAATCCAACCCTACAGAGAGTGCTGAAGGACATTACAGAGAAAGAGAGGAAAAGATACCAGGATTCCAGCAACAGTGGCAGAGAGGCTTCAGTGAACGGGGCAGACAGTGGAATGAGGGAATAAGGTGGACAAATTATAGTAGAAAAGTGGAGTAGCAGACATGAGGCAGAGATGGTAAGCTATAGTCTTTAGTATAGACAGCACTGAAACTCTATAAAAAAAAGAAAAGAAAAAAAAGAAAAAGGCAGAGGTCATTGTTAATGGTGTATAAGGATTTAAAAGACATAGTAGTCTTATTGACATATTTAGTTTGAATTTAATATATACTGATCTGTCCACTCATGTCAGATTTGAGGGCACAGACATCTTGACCCAAAAATAGCAGGTTATACCATGGTAACTATCCTTACTTTCCTATTAACTTAAACTGAAATCCTACAATACTTACATTGTCTTACTATTGATCTTAATTGAATCTGAATCATAAGACTATGGGTTGGCCATGGCTGATTTTATTTGAAATTGGTATGCTTGTTAGTATCAACCCTAAAAGTAGAGGCAACTACTCTGAGGATGACAAGATGTAAAGGATATCCATACTGGTATTAATTAGTAACAGCTCTCAAATCCTACAATGCTGTCAAAGTTAAGTTTTTATAAAAATAGGTGATACTATATTTAACTATAATAAGCCAGTGTGGTGGTCAAATCTATTGAAAATAACAAGAGGAAACATAGTAACTATGGAAGATCATCTA
The DNA here is from genome assembly GCF_034190915.1 of Cavia porcellus. NCBI lineage: Eukaryota > Metazoa > Chordata > Mammalia > Rodentia > Caviidae > Cavia > Cavia porcellus. The sequence goes on from NW_026947497.1 coordinate 33,853,309, forward strand.
TATTGTGGTCTTATATGTCTTATCCATTGCATGTTTTTCTAGGAAATTGTTTTGCTATCTTGCTATGACTTGGTATTCCCTATAACACAGAGAGGATAGATATATATGTAGAAATTCACACATGGGGTTTTTTTTCTTTTTAATTATTTATGGGAACAGATTATATAATGCAAGATGTAATGAACAGATACTCTGAGGAAGAGACGCTAAGAAACACGAGGCTAATTTTGTAGCATTATGATAGAAATTCTAGCAATACTAATGTTCGCTGATTAGAATGACATTGGGCTGGTTTCTTGAGTTCAATTTCAGCATATATAGAGATGGGGACAGCTATCACAAAGAGAATGAGAGATGTGATGGTAGTTACTATTGTCTTCCCTAATTTGGAACTTGAGGACCTAAAAAGCCTCCAATGATTTGATTAGTTCTTATAAGTATATAAGGTGGGTGAAGATGGGGACAACTATTTGTAAGAAACTAGAGACAGTTAGATAGACAATGAAGATCTCCAGTGGGCTTGCTGCGAAATCTATATTTCTTTAAATTGTTTTTTTAACTGCTATGTTCTGTTTTGTTATGTTTAATCTTACCCTCTTTGAGATGTAAAACAAATGTGTAGGACTGATAACCATATTACTGAGCTCTTGTTTGATCATAGAGCAGAAGGATTTTTAGTGTCACTTTATGAATATCATTCTAAATACTTTAATTCTATAACATGAACAGCTATTTCTAAGATGACAATGTATAACTTATCAACCAGCAATTTCTTACCGTTTGTTTTTCTGTAAATTTGTAGTATTTCTACCCTTTTTTTTATCTCCATGTATTCTTTTGTTTCCTTTTCTTTAAATAAAAAAAAAGATGCAAATCCAAATTACAGGATTGGAGAAGACAAAATGAGATGTCCCATTCAAGCAGAAAATAAGGGGTGAATTCCTCTTCCTTCTGATTGTCTTCTATTTAGACAGATTAAATGATATCCACCCTACCTGGAAAGTGCAATCTACTGCCCTAAATCTGCTGATCCACAGGGGAAATCTATCCAAAAGAGCCCTTTCAGAGGCATCAAAAATGAAGCTTAATCTGGGGTAGGGAAGTTAAGATAAAATTTAACCTTCTCAATATCCTACCAGTTGCCTCGTTAGTTAACAATTTCAATAAACTCGTTGATACATATTATGTTTATGTTCGTATGAATGTTATAATTTTGTCTGTTTTTGAAGATCAATTTTAAAGGCAGTGAGAAGTCACTGAAGACACTTAATAGACTGACAAGAAAAACACCTGTCATAAAACCTCTTAACCTGAAATCTTTCCTTAGATTTACAGAACCCTGAACATCTGGTGACCTTCAAATAACATCAGAATTCGCATCAAAGGAATGGACCCCTGAAGGATTAATGGTCACTCTGGTACCAACTCCTCTGTAGTAACAAATACACTTCCTTAAATCACCTACATAAGCTCTTTGCTCATAGATGCTAGTTAAAATAGTCCTCTTAGGAAAAGAGTCTAGTCACTCTCCCATCAGCTCTTTCATCATACTGAAGCTCTTTCTCTCCCATCGCCTTGCCTCTGGGCTAACTGGCTTCCATCTTGTGGGAGCAGAATAAGCATTTGCAAGATAACATCATGGCGGTGATGGAGCAGGTAGTGACTGTCACATGCCTGAAGGGCTGGGGAGGTGAGAGGAGAAAGTTCAATTTCAAACTTGTGTGTTATGCAGATATACGTGCTGGGCTGCGGGCTGAGACTTTCTGCAATTTTCTAAGTGTATGTTTTATTGCAAGGGAAAACTCATTTTTAAATAAATAAAACACCATAAACAACACAGTGAAACAGCTCCCTCAGCTAACCGCTTCTCACCTGAACAGTGGTGCCATGGGCCACTATTATTAGGTTTGTTGTTTAGTTTTTTACTTTTTTATGTGTCATTTCAGACTTTCTTAAAGCAAATACAAAGAAATAAGGACACAGGTTCTTAGTCCCTTGCCAGTTTTTTGCACAAAAGATTTGACATACACACTGTTCTGTGCCTTTTATTTTTCACTTAACAATAAATCTTGGTGATCTTTTCTTATCAGTACATGAGGCTCTTCCATTCTTTATTATAGCTCCATTGTAGTTCATTAAATGGATGCGCCACACTTTATTTAACCAGCCCTCTCCATTGATGGGCATTGGGTTCTTTCTAATCTCTTGCTTCATAGAACTATATTGAGCCCCTAGATAATAAGAAGAAAAAGGAAAGAAGGGACAGGAGAAAGAGAGATGGAAATCAGAGGTGAGGAAAGGTCACCAGTGCCACAAAGGCCTCGCGCACTTGTGGGGGTGGGAAACACCCGTCATGACGGTGAGTGGCTATGACAGCAGAGATCAACAATTCTCCTTCCAAACTTTGCTCTCCACCAACCCTGACATTTTTCTCTCAAAGTTTACCTGTTTTAACAAACAGGAATCAACAAGCACTGCTTTTTCTCTAGTGAGGCTGCATAGTTCTGCACAAGTTGGACATACAGGAGTTTGTAAAACAATCATTCAAATACTGTGGTCTCCCTCACCTCCAATAGAGACAAGGGTCAATTCCAAATGGGCAATGTTTTATTTCAGGAATAAAATGCTGAATCTCCAGCTCCCTACTTCCTCCAAAGCAGAGAGAACCAGTTGCTTAGTCTGCCACAAGAGACTATGGCTCCCAAAGCTACTGTCCAGCAGAATGACAAGCCCAATTTGTAATTCTGTCTTATTTTCTAGCCCTCCAGGAATGAAATGCCCAGCTCCTCTTTCTAACCAAAATTTATTGTATCAAGGAAGAACCATGTTCTTTTCAGCTCTAGAGAAGCCCAGTATGAGCTGCAAAGACAAAATGATTGGTCTTATTTGCACAACTGCTTGGGAAGAAAATGAGATCACTGGCATCAAGGGAAAATTTAAATTTTCCCCAGGCAAAAAGAATTGACTTCCTGCGCTTCAGGCTGAAGGTAAAAGAGAATTTACTGCTCGACTTCACTGAAAGAAAATAAGGACCCTAATAAACCCAGGCAAGTTTCAGCACATGCATGCATATGTACCCAGAAATATTCTGTGTTGTGATTTATGCAAATGTTTTAATTCATAATTAAACAGTAATTGGGATCACTTTATTGGCCTTTTCTTTCTCTTAGACTGCTTCAGTGGCAGACACCTGTCACATCAATTGTGGGTGTTAAAATATCGGTTCTAATGATTTCATTGTCTTAAAAATAACTTAGCTGCTGCAGAGGCTGCCTTGGGGAGCTTGGTCTCCAAGGAGGACACTGTCTAACAGCCAGTCCATTGTGATCTCCCAGTTATTGACATGCAGAGAAAGAAACATTCACTTTTAATAATAGGGCTCTCTTTCATGCAAAGATAGTAGAGGATTTCTAAGAATAAATAATTCATGCTCCTCCAAGCTCCCTGAGAATAAATTTGTTCCTTTTCTGTTTTGTTTTTCTTCAAGATATGACATCTTAGGAAGAAGGGGCTGGGGTAGAGAAAACACTTCTGCTTCCATGGATATAAACACACTGAGTGTTTCATTCCCTAGTGCAACAAAACCTCAAGATCAACAGACAAGAGCTGAAAACCTTTTCCCACCAGACAGACAGAGTGCCATCTAAATGTTTTCTCAAAAGATAGCATTCCGTAAACAGTCTCAACAAAGGCATGTCAGGTTTTCCTTTTTGTGCATGCATACCTCCTTTTTCAAAAGGAAGAAAGAAAACTGACCATAAGCAAACCAAGCATAAAATTAATGACACTGAGTTATCACATGACCAGCTAAACTCCTGCTGTATTTTTTAAAGTTCTGTGTTCTTTATGTATTTCATTTCATTGTTATTAGCAGAAAAAAATGTAACTTTCCAGTATATTGTATCATCTATTGATGTTTCTCAAATTTCAATGCAGAAAGAAGTTTAACTAAATACAGATTCCACTTACTTCATCTAGTATAAGGTCCAAGTAACTCTGATTTATTTAAGATCTGGTTTAAGCACTTCCATTATAATTCTAATGAAACACAAAAGATTCAACACCATATTTTTTGTCATTTTCTAGGGTTGATTTTTGGTCCCCAAGGGCCCATAAATTGATTGTTCTTTTGACTCACATATTTGGATTATGAACAATACTATGAAGTTATAATTCATGATAAAACTGAAGCAGAAATAGAAACATTACAAGATCAGAGCTCCCAGGATATTGATTCAAAAATTGGGAAGCAACAGCTTCACTGAAAAATTGATGAAAGCTATATGACCTTTTCCAAGAAAAACAAAAGGCATACCACACAAATTTTGTGCCTTCTTGAAAAGTTCATAGACCTCAAACTATAGAGAATCATCCCAATCCAAAGTGTTCTTAGGTCACAAATTTAAGGACAGATTCCTAGTTGAGTTTAGGCCTGTATAGGCAACATACTCTCTGATATTGTAGGAACTACAACTAAATGCAGTATTAGAAAAGTTTCATGGGATATAAGACAGATCTTCCAATTCCAAGAAACAGAAAAGTACTTACCAGTAATCATGCCAACTCTAAACTTCCTAATGATCAGAGCCAATCACTTCCAATCCTAAAGTGCAAGAAAGAAAATGTTAGGAATGGGATAGGGACAGGGTGAGGATTTTTAAAGTTGATTTGCTTCAGTCTTTCTGAAATCTGAAAACTAGTTTTTGGTTCTACATAAACCAAGTAAAGCATTCTGATGCTATTGTAACTATTTGCCATGTAGATCATTTACTGTATCATATATAAGAATTCAGCAAAAGAGAATAACATTAGCATGGCCCAAGCAGAGTCAGAAATTCCATGAAGATATTAAGTTTACTCAACCTTAATATCTATCTATGTGATGGTACAATATAGGAATGGTGAGATCATGTCTACAAGAAAAGTAAGCGTAAGGAAAGGAATTACAATAATGCAAACCCTTGCTTCATCATCTTAAAATGGAATATCATTGCTATCTATTTATTTAAGAGATCTAGGAGAATTAAATTGAGTTTTTAAAAAGTGATTATGCAAATTAAGTATCCAAAATACTTGGGATTAGAAGTGTGGATTTTGGAAGGGTTTTTTTAATAGATTTTGGAATATTTGCATGTATATAATGAGATAGCTTGGAGTTACAACTCAACTGTAAACATAAAATTCATTTATACTTTATACTTTTTATACATAATCTGAAGGTAATTTTATATAATACAGTTAGTGTATCGACACTTTAACAGCAATTCAACACACGAGGTTAGAGGTGGAATTTTCTACTTGTAGCATCATGTCAGTTCTTACAAAGTGTTAGCTTTTGGAGTATTTCAGATTTCTGATCTCAGATTAGGGATGCTTGATGTCTATAATATGTAGTATAAATAGCCAATAAAATGGAGTAGATTACACAGATTATATTATAAAAATCAAAGGTTTTGTTTCTAAGATGTCTGATTTCAGATAGGGGATGCTCAACATGCATAATATATAGTACAAATAACTAGTAAAAATGGAATAGATTACACATTCTACATTATAAAAATAAAAGACTTTGTTTATAAGACCTAAAGAAGACAAACTGAAGATGTTAAAAGAGCCACCTAATAGGAAAGAAAAAGGCCCAGAAGAGACAATTTGTTGTGCATCCAGTTGCCTCTTGCTACATGAAAAATTAATGCAAAACTTTATGACTTACAGTAATAAAACACTTGTGACTCTGTGGGTCAACAATTAAGAATGTGAATCCAACTGGAACATTCTGTTCCACATGGTGTCAGCTGAGCTCACTTATCTGGGATGGCAACAGAGACATGGAACAGGTCTGGGAAGACTGAGTGTCTTGGTCTCTCTCCACATGATCTCTAAGTAACCCCCAGGAACAGAGACCCAAGAGCACTAAGCTAAAAGCTTCCAAGCCTCTGGTCCTACTTCTCATGACATCATCTCTAGCCCATTGTATTGAAAAGAAAGCCACAATCCAGCTCAGAGTCATATAATAGGGAAAAAGACTCTGCCTCTTCAGAGGTAGAGTTACAAATAATTCGTGGTTATTTTTACCTAACAAAAATACCATCCGTAAACCTACATGCAATGTTCAACCTTCTTAAGTAGAAGAAACTAGAATGCTAAAGCATGAGTAGTGAGAATATGTCAGATAATACTTTTAAAAGAGGGTAAAAATTGTTTCAGTGTCACAAAGTGGGTTGTAAAATAAGGAGAAAATAAAAAATCTTTCAAGTGTTTTTCATCTATCTCTCCACTTTAAACAGAAGGAAAAATACACAAGCAGGCAAGGATGAAACATTAGTAGACCTGGAATCTACTAGAAAGTTGGTTTTCCAATATGCCAAGAACTTGCTTGATAATACTATATAGTAGAGAGATGCCTCTAACATAATCATAGATAATAACTTAGCAAAAGAGAACATGAACAAGATCTAGAAATACGTGTGAAAACATACCTACAGAAAAAGAGAAAGAACTCACAGTGATAAATATGATTTGAGGAAACTACAAAGAATTTACTTGTTGTTACTGCTCTTGGCCTTTTATTCCCAAAGCTAATTATTCAAGCACATATTTACAACTCAAAATCTTCTTTCATTTTTGCAAAAACCTTTGATATTCTATTTATATTGAACATGATAGGCTTTCTTTAAAAGAAATCTTTTAGGCAAATATTTAAACAGTAGTCATTACGGATTTGATTGTCTTACCATGAGGACATCATAAAAACAAAATTACAGAATTCTAGAAAAAGAAAGATCTAATGCTACTTTGCTTTTTAGCTATAATATACTGTTAAATCTTGAACTCCTAAACTTATTCTTAAATATAACTAAACTGTTTCCTAATGTTTATTCTATTTAGTACATACCTATGAATAGTGATATTACTATGCCAATTTCAAGTGAAAAAATTTAAGGAATAAATTGATACAGGACTTGTTTCTACATTCTTGTTAGCAGATTACAGACTAACAGATGGGAGTCCAAAACCTGATCAGATTCAAAATACTTCTTACAAACATAGGTAAATCTTTTCCACTTATAAAAATATGTTTTGGTGAGCTAATAAGCTTGAAACTAATAACTACTAATGAATATTTCTTCTATCAGCCATGAAAATATTAGAGAACTGATTTACCTTCTTTCCTGAAATATGATGTGGGGAAAAAAGCCCAGGCAAAGTACATGAAAAAGTAGTTTTAAGACATAAACTTTAAACATGAAACAATACTTGATAATAATTCCTCAGATAAGGAAAATGAAAGAGGTAAGTAGGCTTGCAGAGAGATTTAGAAGGGAGCACATGGAAAAGAAATTCAAGAAGAACTTAGAACAATCTTTGTGTTGTGGAAACAGACATCAGAGTCTAGAGAGACCAAGATCGGAGGAGTTTGTACAATAGAACACAATAGAAGATAAAAACCACCCAAAAAACAGCTACAAAAATCTACAGAGAGTCATTCTTGAACTTTTGTTTCCTGGCAGTTTTAGTTAGTATATGTGTTAGCAAACTACCAACAGTTAAAATAAAAATAAAAACCCAAAATAAATACAGAGTTCAGTCTTTGGAGCTCACTCTTCCCACCAGTCAGAGTGAAGACTTACTTAATTCATTAAATATCAGAGTGTCCAGAAGGTATTGCTTAAACTATGAGGCAAAATTATCTGCAACATAAATGAAGCTCTGGTTTGAGCTAACAGTCTTGAAAGTAACCTTAGAAGGACCAAACCATTTTCAAACTACTTCACTGTATTCAGAAACAAAACTCAAGAATATGTTTAAATATTTCAAAACTACCCAGTACTCAAAAAGTAAAATCACAAAGATTGGCATCTAATCAAAATCATCAGGCATGCTTCTCAGTTGTGTACACAGCTTATTGCTAGCATGGATTATTCTAAGTGATGTTGGATATATCCCTTTCTAGGCGACACCCTTGTCTCTGACCTTGAACTATTCCTATTCTCAGCCCAGGCAGGTATGTAGGGTGCCCAGGATGTACAATGGCCAAGGCTAACACTAATGAACCCATCATGTCCATCTGAACCAAGCTGTAAGAAAAGAAGCATATGAGTGAGGTCTTACCCTGTGTCAAGTTTCAGTTTTTGGGCTACCAAAAGATCCATAGCTCAAAGAAATACTGGTTTACCAAGTTGAGTATGTAATGATCTGAAGACACAGTAGATGAGAAGTGGTTCACTCCCAGATTTGTTCTGGCATGAAATACACCCCCAATTGTGCTCCTCTGGAAAAACAGCAGAACCTACCCTAGTGAGGGCTTAACACCCCTTAATTATGTGCACCAATAAATCCCATTTTCTGTGAAAAAAATTGCCATACAGGAAAATACAATTCAAAATGGAGTCAAGTGAAACTGACCTAAGTATGAAAGAGTTGGCAGAATTAGCAGATATGTACATTAAAATATTTACTAAAATTACATTCTAGTGGTGGCCACTTCACAGGGAGAACCAGCCAGCATCTCCTAAAATCCACGCCATTTTGGAACTTAGAGCGCTGGGAAATCAAGCAACCAGCTCACCTCCCTGGTAAGCAGCGCTGGCTCAGGCAACCAGTGGCTGCCTCAGGGGGAGAACTAGCCAGTCTCCTAAGATCCATGCCATGTTGGAACTTAGGGTGCTGGGAAACCAAGCAACCAGCCCGCCTCCCTGGTAAGCAGCTATGAGCCTACTGGTTCACAGGCTGAGTATCAAACATCCCATCCCCCCCCCCCATCCTAGCATAGGGGAGCCAGAGGTTTGAGCATCTCTTGGGAAGTTGAGCACATGCAACATAAAAAATAGAGGGATTTCCTTCTACCATCTCTTTTAAGGCAACAATGTTATCACTGTTTTGCTCTGTTCTGATTAACTGTATTGCACTATTGAATATTCTGTTTTGATAAGTTCTATACTGTTTTGTATTTGCTTTGAGTTCTGTGTTTGCTATACCTGATTGAAAGGACAACTATCGTGAAGATAACAAGATATACTATGGTATCTATTACTGTTATCCCAGTAACCTGTTGTGATGTTCTGTACCAATTTCACTGCGCTGTATCAATTGGCTTTGTTCTGTCTTGTTCTGTTGTATTTCACTACCTTCAAAATAATAAAAAAATTTTTTTAACTTTATTCTATATTTTCAAAAACCTAGATAAAATGTACACTAATAAGAATTTGTGCTAAATTTATTAAAAAGCCAAATAAAACTCAGAGTTAAAAAATACAACAGATGGGGGGAGAAGCAAAGATGGCGGATAGATAACAACTGGCTACAGAAACTCCCCGAGATAGTCAACTTAGAATTCAACATAATACAGAGTGGGGAGCCCCAAACAGAGGGAGATGAATTTTCTCATCCCAAGAAGGAATTAAGGCAACTTGCCCACCATCCGAGGTCCTGCCACGACTGGCCAACGCCGTGACTTCCTGGGGTCCTGCTTCGACTTGCCCAGCCGTCCGAGGTCCCACCACTTCGACTCACTGGAGGCACAGTTACATTGAGTTCGAGGGTCAGCAAGCTGGAGAGCTAAGCTGATGGGGAGCCTACATCAACCTGTGGTGTGTGATGGGAGAGGAGCCATTCCATAAATAGAGGGGCTCCGGCGGACAATATTCTGGGATTGGGCAGGACTGGCAAGTAAAAGGGGCAGCGGTGACTTCAGTCAATTGTTTCCTTCCTGAATGGGATTGGTGGAGTGAGCTAGGCCTGGGTCACATGATCTAGCTGAGACCCAATAGGTTATCTGAGGGCAAGTCCCTGCAGCAGTGTCACACACTAACCACACTGGCCCAGTGGGGCCTTGGAGGTTTGGCTGGTCCAGAGGGGATGTGGTGCAAAGTAATACAGTAGTGCAGGCCACAGCAGCTTGACTGATCTGGAGGGGAGGGGACGGCATACACTGTCCCTGTCTGCAACTCACTAGCACACTGCAGTGTGAAGGGTCATTTAGCCAGTGTGCTTCAGAAGAATTGTAACCAACAAAGAAAGAAACTGGGGCCTCCTGGAAGAAGCAAAAATGAAGGGAAGAGGAAGCAACAACAAAAAGTCCCCAGACCCCAATCCTGAGAACATTGACCTAGGATGGGTAAATACAAAGGAGAATGAGGACAGCAAACATGAAATATCAGACACAGCATCAGTGGACATAAAGAGATATATTTGGGACCTCATAGATGAGTTCAAAATTGAAATATTTAGCCAAATAAAGCAATATATAAGAAGATTAATAAAAGAGATACTAAGCACCCCTCAAGCAGATACAGACGGAAGAAGGGAGGAACTCAAACAAAGGAAAGAACCATTTGGTGAAGAATATAAAAAATATATATAGAATACATGAAGCAGATTCAAAGAAATCACCAGGAAATTAAAAACTCTATGGGAAGATGGCAAAACAGCTTGAAAGAAACTAAGGAAAGATTGTCCAAACTGGAGGACAATTTTGCAATGTGGGAGTATGAAAGGGAAAACTTTTTAAAAATAATAAGGAAACAAGCAGTAACAATACAAAGGCTATAAGATGACAATAGCTACCCCCAGGCATATAATATTCAAGATTCCAGAAATTCAATATAAGAACAGAATATTAAAAGCTGTTAGAGACAAGAAACAGATAACCTACAGAGGAAGGCTCATCAGAATAATGGCAGACTTCTCAACAAAAACCATCAAGTCAAGAAGAGCCTAGAGTGAAATATTCCAAGCCCTGAAAAGAAAATAACCTCTAACCCAGATTGATATACCCTGCTAAACTAATTAATGGAGAAACAAGATGCTTCCAAGACAAAGAGGAACTTGGGAAATTTGCAACCACCAATCCAACTCTACAGAGAATACTCCAGGGCATTCTAGAGAGAGAAAAAAGTATTAAGACTCCAGGAACAGTGGCAGAGAGGCCTCAATGAATGGAGCAGAAAACAGAATGAAGAAGATAAGCAGACAACTGAGGACAAAAAAAGAGCATAACAGAAATAAGGCAGAGAAGATTTTATTCAATACTGATATGATTATGATTGATAGTATCAAGTCTGAGAGTATAGGCAACTACACTGAAGATAAGACTCAACGATACACATTCTGGTTTGATAACTGCTGGTTTTTGAAGTTCTATACCATATACAAAGTTGTGTTTTATTAATACTGTTATGTACTGACATATTCAATTATACTATGTCTGATGATATAGCCAGTTCTATTGGAGATAACAAGAGACAACACAGGAACTATGGTAGAACGATTTGTACAATGGTCTTATATCTTTATTTTGTTTCATGTGTTTATAGGAATATGTTTTGTTTTGCCTTGCTTTGTTTTGTTTTGTTTCTCCCTCTAATATAGAAATGATATAAATACATGTTAACACTCATGCATGTGTAGAATCTATAAACAGTTTATGAGGACTGATCATATGACACATGTTGAAATGAACAGATACTTTGAAGAAAAAGAGACACTCAAATAGCCAGTGCTGATTCTGGAGGGTCATAATGTGAAACCCAGTAATAGTATTATTCTTTGTTCGGAGTGATATTAGCCTGCTTGGGTTTATTCAATCTCAACATAATTGAAGATATGGATAACTGCATGTATGTTTAAGTGTATAGGATTGATAACCATATTTCTAAGTTTTTGCTGGTAGTTGAACAGAACTGGTTGCAGTCTCACTGTTTGAATCCCCACTTTATAAGCTCCACTGAGGTATCCTGAAAAACTATTTGTATGAAGACAATCTGTAATCATCAACTAGTGATTTCTTACTGTTTATTTTTTTCTTTGAAATTGTATATTATTTCTACCCGTTTTCTGTTTTGTTTAGTCTATCTTTAAACTAAATTTTTAAAAAGAGACACTACAGTACCCAGTGTTGATTATGGAGTGTCATGATGTGAAATCCAGCAATACTATTATTGTTTGTTCAGAATGATTTTAACCTGCTTTAGTTTGTTTAATCTAAACATAAATGAAGATATGGATAACTTCATGTATGTTTAAGTGTATAGGATTGACAACCATGTTACTAAGTTTTTGTTTGACAGTTGAACAGAACTGTTTGCAGTCTCGCTGTTTGAATTCCCACTTTACATGTTCCATTTTTGTATCTTGAACAACTATTTGTAAACAACAAAATGTAAACATCAACTAGTGGTTTCTTACTGTTTATTTTTTTTCTCTGAACATATGTATTACTTCTACCTAATTTCTGTTTTGTTTAGTCTTTCTTTAAATAAAATTTAAAAACAAATACAACAGATGAAAAATACACTGCATACAGTGATTAGTAGACTAGACATTACAGGAGAAAGAATGAGTGACATTTAAGATATTGCTGGAGAAACAGTAAACAGTAAAATGCAGCTGGACATGCTGGTATAAACTTGTAAACCAGCACTTAGAAGGCTGAGGCAGGAGGATATCTGCATGTTCTAGTTGAGTCTGGGTTACCTAGTGAGTTTAAAGCCAGCACATAGGAAGTTTAAGGCCAGCCTGAACTGCATAGTGAGACCCTGTCTTAAAAAACACAAAACAAAACAATAAAATGGAGAGAAAGCAGGCATTTTTTTTAATGCACAAGTAACAATGAGCTTTGAATGAACTTCATTCAACTGGAGTCTCCAAGGGAAATGAAAGGACAACAAGAAAAAAACAATTTAAGTGAAGGTTGAATTTGTTCCACATTTTCTGCAAACTATGAACTACAGGTCCAAGGAACTCAATGAACTCCAAGACTAGAAACATGAAGAAAATTACACTAAGACACACCATAACTAAATTACTTAAAATGAGTTATGAAATGAGAATCTTAAAAGCTGTAAGACTAAAAGGAAATGTGGATAGGAAAAAAAAATAAGATTAAGAGGGTGCTTCACTTTGACAACAATTTAAACCAGAGAATAATGGAGTAATATTTAAAATCCCAGAGGAAAGCTAAAAGTCAATCTAGAATGCTATACACAAAACTAAAAGTAAAAGGTTTTCAGACATATAATACCTGAAAGAACTTAACTACCAGAGGACCTTCTCTACAAGAAGCATTAAAGAAAAAAAGTTACTTAGGCTGAACAGTAGATGAAAATCTGAAACTACACAAAGCATGAAAAGTATCAGAAATGGAAAATATATAGGTAAATATAAGGAATCTTTTTTCTTTATTTTTAAAGGGAATAAAACAAAACAATAAAATGGAACAAAACAACATTGAATTTCAAAAACATGACTAAAGGAAACTCCCCATAGTTTCTATATTGCATATTGTTATCCTCTAAATAGATGTTTTAGGCCTGCAAAGTCAATGAAACAATTCAAGCATTTGAGTTGGTTTTTTACTTCACTTGCTATCATCTCAGCCTGTGTTCCTCCAAATCAGTCAGTTGCTTATTAGGGAAGAGAGGGCTCTTCTTGTCTCCTGGCTGGCTCATAGGAGGATGCAGCTTAGCTTCTTGGTTCTTCTCCCAGCCCACATGGCTGCTTCTGGCTCACAGGAGAGTGCAGGTTGGCTTCTTGGTTCTCCTCCCAGCCTTTATTTTAAATATATTTTTAAATTAATTAAAGCAAAAAGGACAATATTTTGTGGAGTTTATAAACTTGTGAAATAAAGCTTATAACTGGTTTATAAAATTTACTTGTGAAGAAGTTGTATGGCAATAAGTTGCTGGAATGAAAGCTGATTGCAAGGTTTTATACCAACATGAAGAACATGAAGTTACTTGAAGACAGACTGAAAGAAACTAAAGGTGTGTGCTTTAACCCATGAATCAACTACTAAAGTTACAAAACAAAGGAAACTAGTGAGCCAACAAAGAGATAAAATGGAGTCATTATAAACAATCTGAAAGAAGACAAAAAAGACCAAAGAGTGAATGGTACAAGAAGAAAACAAATAGCAAGACAGAATTTAAAGCAGCTATATCATCAATTGCATACGATATAAATGGTTTAAACAGTAATTTAAAGGCAGAAATGGTCAGATTGGATTTTTAAAAGAAGCAAAAGCATATCACTATGAGAAATTCCCTTTCAACATAAAAACACAAATTATATGTTAAAAAGAATGGAGAAAGATATCCAATGCTAATAATACCAGTCAAATATCATCCACAGCCAAACTGGTACTTCATTTGAGACATTCAGAAAGTCCTTGTGATGTGTATGTGGGAAAATATAACATCTTAGAGGCTTTTTAAATAATTTTGATCTAGCTTTCTACATCATTCCCAGTGGTTACAGGAAAATGAAGGCTAAAATTGGAAGATGAAAATGTCTCTCTTGGTATTTTATGTCTTTTCTTTTGGCTCCTTTTTCTGTTGGCTGAAGAGTGCAAGAAAACAGCAACATAATCTTGAGTTCTTTTTGCTCAGTGTGCCATTATCATAGTGTATAAAAGCAATGTTTGCTTCAGTGACTCTGAACTTTCCTCCAAATAAATGGATGCATGTATGAAGATGGATGCCTACAAGGATAAGTTTAAGACAAAATCGTTTTCAGTTCATTCTATTTTCCTTCCCACTCTGTATTTCTCATAAGGAAATAACATCTGACCACATTAGAACATTTCACTACTCTACAGTGTTGAATATTGCTTAGTTTATTCAAACAGTTTTGACAAGTTATCTTTGGGGAAATTTGGTTTTGTGCAAGGGTGAAGTGACGTTAAAACATGCTAAGTGTATACATATCCAAAAGCAGAACCCATGTTTCATACAGTTGGAGTTTATTTTCTTCTTATTTTGTGGTTATCATTCCTTCTAAAATTGGATGAGTGGAGAGCAAGGGCACTGATTGGATATAGAGCAGCAGAAGGAATTGGATGTGATCCAGCTGAAAGCGAAGTTGTTTGGAAGTATGATATCCCTGTGTGTCTCAGCTTGTTTGAAGAGAGGTTGAACTTGGACAAGGGAAAAATTTCTAGTATCTGGATATTAAATGCAAAAAACAAGAAATGTAAAAGGAGACAGTTATGTTCATTCAATGAATCCATATTGCTATCAGCTTTGGCTAACATAACCAGACAAAGGAGGATGTTAAATTTTTTGTAGGTAAAGGTGCAAGAGGTGATTAAATTTGGATGGATGAGTCCAGTGAGCTAGAAGTGTCCTAAAAGTTCTCATATCAATCCTAAAATCAACCTGATCATAATCTCTTTGGCACCTAGTAGAGGCTGAAGAACTTTAGTTCCTTTGCACAACTCATAGGTTTTGACCTAGTGATTACCCATATTGACTCTTAAGAATATCACACAAGTATTTCTCTGTGAGCAACCAGGATAGGAGATTTAATGAAAGAATACCAGTACCAAAGACATATTGAGGGGAATACTAGTTTTTTAAAAAATTTTAAATTTCTTCTAAAGACTCCCAAAATATTTTACCAGTATTATCTAGGAGAGCTAACTCAGATATATGGAAAGCTAAGCCTTAACATACCTACTGCATAGCTAACACAATCTATTGATTTTCTAAATAGACTGCAGTGACTGCCATGGGCCTATATGAGTAGGGCAAAACTAAATTATCTGAGCATTCAAGAGGAACAGTTCTCAAGATATGAGGTCTGATTGTGCATTAGGAAGGAGTGAACATGGTGAGTAAAAATTTCTGATTAATTGAAATTTCACTAAGAGATCATCACCTTATTCTTACTCCCAGGTTCAAAATAAAGAGAAAGCCTAGATGATAGAAAGTCGGTATATGGGGTGAATCTGAAAACTCCTGTATCCTTCCACAAACAAAATATCAATTTTGAACAACAGAACAAACCCTCTTGTCTTTGTCATTATTTTTGATGTCATATAATCTGTCATATGTCAGATATTGACCACTGTGGAGCTAGAAGCTGAGAATGACCAAACCATCTAAGATCAGGTATGCTTGTGAATAAACAGAGGTAAGTAAAGGAATACACTCATCTCTCATCCAGTCATTAAACCAAACTAATATTTTGTTCTCTAGGTTTTAAATATGTCTTTTAATTATATTTATTCTAGGCCCTTACTGTGTTTTTGAAAGACTCAAACTATTACACATTTTTCAAAAATAGAAATATGGTCTGTCTCTCAGAAACAATTCAAACCCACATATTCCTCCATCTTCTTCAAAAAATGCAACTCAACTCTATAAGAACTGTGAATGTTGTGTGACAAGTGATAGAGCTTAGATTTAGAATAGCCCCTAAAAGCCCAGTAGTGAAAGACTTGGTTCCCAGTTGGCACTATTAGAAGGAAGCAGAAACTTTAAGAGGTTGGTTCTAATAGGAAATCTTAAGTCATGGGAGTATGAATCCCGTCCCTTCCTACCCCCCTCCTTCTTACCTAGCCAGCAGGTAGCCACCCCCAACAACACTCCCACCATGATGTATTATGCAGCCACAGGCCCAAGCAATGGTGAAAATCAGCCATGGACTGAGAGCTCCAAAATTGTGAGCCAAAATAAAACTTTCCTCTTCTTAAATTGATTTATCTCAGCTGTTTGTTACAGCAACAAAACGCTAACACAACAGAATTTTGGACACTCAATTCCAAATAGGATTCATGCATTCTCTAGTTATCAAAACTAACCATTTGAAACTTTCTAAATTAAGATTCTTTCTTACCCAGGTTGTATTTTTCCACAGTTCATATATTCTGTAAAATCCATCATTTCTGTTAATAGTGTATTCACTTAATAGTGAATTCTGCTAATAATGTATTCACCTATTCTGGACATGGTTCTCAAAGACATTTTAAAATGCAGTGAAATGAGTAAATATTAACATTTACTAAGTTAGAGGAATATCTAATAGGCCAATAAGTCAAGCTAAGGAGATGGATAAAATTAGTCATCTGTTGTCTTCGCCATTATTACAAGCAGGAAACCTGTCTATATTTGCCTCTACTAAATTCATTATTTCAGATTTCTCAATTTTCATGCTGATTACAGAACTCTGATGTGAGGAAAACATACACATTAAAATCAAGCCAATTGATACATAAACTTTTAGTCACTGTTGAGTATGTTAAAAGTAAGAATATGATTTCTTACACTATCATATTTACCTTTGGTAGCAGCCCAGATATAAATCCTCAAGGTTAATGATTTTTCACTTCTTAAAATCAGGAATGTTTATAAGGCGGGGGGGGGGAGTATAGGACCAAGTGGAGGCTGACCATTCTATGATATAAGAAAAAATGGCAGAGTAAGAAGCACAGTGAAGAACAGAAGCAGATGAGCAGTAACAGCCATCACCTTTTGAGCATGCACTGAAAACCTGACTTCTATCATCAATAAACTTGCGTCTACCTACAAAGAAAATATCATAATTCCCATTTTGTAAATGAGAAACAGTGGAGCTAAATCAAATCCCCAGCAGTTCATTTGGAGTCAGCCTAACAAATTTTATTAAATGTAATGGTGTTTTATAACTGTATACTAGGAAATGTGCTGGTATTGCGTGAAGAGGAGACTCTCAAGTTTATGAAATGAGGCTTCCCTCAATAAGCTTATAAATAGGACATGTAAACGGTGCTTAGTTGATACAATCAGTAAAACGAGCCATGAGACAAGCTATAATCTATCAGCTCCTGCAAAGTGCTGCCTTTAGATAATTGCCCGTATGTACCTCACCCCTCATGTTACCTCACAGTCAGAAAAGGTATCACTCGGATGTGTGCATGGCACAACAGTGCATGTGTTTGGATCATCAGAATAACTGTGCCCCATTCCTTGTACAACTCATCCCATCACAGGACTAAAAGAGATATTCCTGCATTTCACAAAGATTGGGGCTGAGTACTACATCCTGGAGATGTGAAAGACAAGCGGTCCCAGGTGGAAAGACAGAAAAATAGTTGAGATGCTGCCTAATTTGTGGGTCCTCACTCGGGCCTCACACACAACCAAGAGAGCTCAGAAAGAGCGGCCAGCTTCATCGCCTGCCACACTCTGAGTGGGTTTGTGACCTTTCAGAATGTGACACACAAAAGCAAATGCAACATTTTCAATAAGGTAAGCATATATCTCTTGAAAAGAGCCCCATTATCAGCTTCAGTGTACTGTCATCTGAACTCTGAAGGTTTAAGAGGAGCTGAGCAGGCAGAAATGGGGAGATAGTGGAGCAGGGGTTTGTGGTTGAAAGATACAGACCAGCAGAACTAGGCTAATCCCTCCAGCCCTGCCCAGAACTACATTCTGCTTCAGGAAGGTCTCTTCTGATGCTGTCATGCCTCGGCTCTCATTCGCTCTCCTGCTCTGAACAGATCTATGCCTCTTCTACACCAACCGACCTGCTCTCAGTGTGACCCCCTACAACTTCCACATTGCCAAATTCTGTAGCACGTCATTGTCCTTGCATTTCTGATACTTCTAGTGAGCATTATCTTCAAATTCTGCCCTCCTTTCTGTGGGGACCCCTTAGTCACGTTTTCAGGGATTCCTTAGGCTAATCCAGTGAAGGCTGATGTTTCTAGTATCTATCCACACTTTTTCTTTGCTTACTTCCAGCTGTCACCTCCCAACTGCCCTATGCCACGTAGTATGTTCACATGCAGAGCTAGATCACAGCCTCTCCTTCCTGGGGCTCCACATAGCCAGCTGTCAGTAAGCCACCTCCCCAAAGACATTCAAACTGAACATGCTCCTCAAACTTGTTCCCCAAACCTGCATTTCCGGTCTCATCAAATTGTTATCCATCGAGTCATCCTGGTTAGAATTCCATAAATCAGTGCTGACTGCTTTTTCTCTCCACCCCAATCAAAGTTCCACTGATATTAATTCCCTCCCTCTAAAATCTGTCCACACTCTCCATCTCTACCACCACTGCCTGAGGTCAGCCCTTCATAGTCTTGCCTCTGGACAACTGTGCCCGTCATTTGCTGGACTCATCACTTTCAGTCTGTCATTAAACCGAAGTAGCAATGATTATCTAAATAACAGTAGTATTCCCGCCCCCTCTCATTGGCTCCCTGCATCCTCTGCGGGAAGTCAAGTGTAGCCAATGGTGACCCAGCCTACTCTGAGCTTTGTTTCATGCCATTCTGAGCCACACCCCACACTCCAGCCATGTCAAACCATTTCCTATTGCTACGTGTACCAGCATCTTTCACGCCATTGTGGTTTCCCGTGTGTGTGTGTGTGTGTGTGTGTGTGTGTGTGTGTGTGTGTGTGTGTTTCTGCATTAAAACCATTCTTCCTGTCTACTTGGTTCGTTGCTACTGTCCATCAGCAATGTGCCCAACCCCTTCCCACCGCTGGCTGTGCCCACTGGGCCTGTGTAATTTGTTGTTGGCCTACTTGTCAGTCTCACCTTTTTCCAGAGACTGACATATGCAACAGACATGAAGATTGTTAATTTATCCCAATGCAATAATTGTTGCACATCAGACCTTTGAAAATATTTGCTTAGGCAATGAACAAACAAACAAAACTCTTCAGAGATATAATTTTCAAACTCATGCTTTCCCCTGTTTGTAGTCCCCCAGAATTTGTGTATTCCCCCTATGAAAATGTGCTAGGAACTAAACACAGCATTATAAAAGTTGTTCAACAAGTAATATTAGCTGACCCTTTATGGGGCAATATTTAAAAACCATGCCATAAACAAGTTTTCTTTGATTTGTTTTGTTTGGGGAGGTCATTTGTGGAAGTTGGGGGAAGTGACATTATTATGGACATTTTTCATTCTCTTACTCAACTACCTTTTTTTGCTTTAAAAAATTCAGTATTTTCATTAGGAACCCTTACTGACTTAGACTTATAATACTATCACAATAATAAGTTTTGGATTCTGAATCTATTGACATAATATTATTGATAATCTCAGTTAAACATTTGCATATTAATTTGTAAATAAAATATGCATATTATGGTTTATATCTAAAATGTCCCCCAAAGTCTCAAGAATGTGGCAGCTGCTTAGAACATGGGAGTATTATACCCATAAGTGCATTCATCAACTGGTGAGCTCAGTAGCGGAATGTCCTATTAGAAATTGGGGTTGTGCTATTAGGTAGAGGTGGGTCACTGGGGTTGTGACCTGTAAAGTGACTTCTGGTCTCCAGGTTCTTCCTTCTCTCTCTACTTTCTGGATGCCATAATTTGAGGCCCTTTTCCTCTACCATCCTGCTTCTGCCTTGGAACTAGGCAACCCTGTACCTAAACCACGAGCCACAATAAATCTGGGCAACCAGGGGACATTTTGTTCCAGTGACAGGAAAGTGACTACACTTACACACACACACACACACACACACACACACACACACACACCAGAGACTTTAGGGGAGAAATACTTGAAACAAACTTGAAGAAGGCCATTAAATAATTGTCTTTAGATTAACACTAGTCCTCAGTCTTCAGGTAAAATTCTTCAGCCTGGAACTATAACCTATTTTTAGTCTTCTTGATGAGGTATCCTGATTATCCCTGTAACACTGTCTGCCTGAAGCATTTAACTTATATAAGTCTACTAATGCCAGCACATGACGTCTGAGCTTGGTCCAGCAGGACTGTGTTTGGTGAACTTGAATAGGCATCTTCATTATCATGGTTCATCTCTAAAACTATTTTGCAATCAACACAAAGTTTATGAGTTAATCCTTTAAGGGCTTATATCTTCCCACTTTCCAAAAACTAGCACATGGTTGGCATTTGTCCTCCTGTGTTGGTAAGTGTGTTTTACAGTCACTTTTGCAAGAAATCACAGTATTCAGGCCAAAAGCTTTAAACTGGCTTGACACAGAGGTCGTCTATCCCTTCAATTCTCTCTGTCCCTGTATTTTCCTATTCTTCCTGATTTCAAAATGAAATGCCTTGATAGAAAGGACAGGATAAAAATCAGAACTGTAAGGTGCACATCTTTTTGTCATCAGATGCACGTGACACTGCTTGCTCCAGGCATTTGGACTGACCCAATCACACTGTCCTTGCTCCAGGCAAAGACAGCAGAAATGTCTATTGGTGTGAGACAGAGACAGAGACAGAGACAGAGAGAGAGAGAGTATGTGTTAACTAAACGTTTTGAACCAGGTTACAGCAGCTTTCTAATTTTGGCCTGTTCTATAAACTTTATTTAGAATTGTTCTATGTCTTTCTGAACTTCTGCTCCTTTAATACTAGCAGTTTCTCCACATATTTAGCCCTACTTTTGCCTTTTTGTCCTGTTCTTTTAAAGAAAGGATCCCTGTGAGGCTGCTTTCCCATGTCTGCCAGTCTATAGTTCTAAGATTTCAGCTCTTTCCATTCATACTTTTTACTAAGCCTAAATTATCAAATGCATATGGTACATCTTCCTTTATCCATGTTTTCAATTGCTAAAGATTTCACTTCCTGCAGTTATTACTACATGCTGAAAATTTGTTCTTTTACATGATATATAGAATTCCTCACCCCGCTCAGACAGGTCCCTGACCTGGGAATCTAGAGAAAATCATGTTCTAAACAATCTGTTCTAGATCACTATCCCTCATCAAACTTAGAGCCCCTTCTTAACCCTAAATGTTCTCCATATCCTATAAACTCTCTGTAGTTTTAACTGCTACAACATATTATGTACATCCGATCTCAAGACTAACAAGCACCAGATTGACGTTCACAGCATAAAACAAGTTTTCTTAATCACTCAAATAATGCTAAGGTTAAATTTTCACTTGTATCCCAGATGTCACATAGGGCCACCCAGTCCAATAGAAAAGGATAAATTGGATAAATTCAAGCCCACTGCTTCTCTAGAGTTCCATTCCCAGAGTGTGGGGGGTATATTTCATAGCAATTTCTGGGTCCAAGTTTTTACTTCTATTGCACTGAATAGGAGTGAGCACGCCAATCTGCAGCATAGTTAACTTTCTTTGCTTTTCCACTGGAATATATATACATATATTTCTATAAGATATTTATGTGAGGCAGCTGCTTCATTCTTACTTGTAGTCCCAGAATGAAGCCACCTGAAGAGATAGCAAAAGCAAGCTGAACAAGAAGCTCTGTCCCTGAGGCCTAACCCGCCTCTTCACAAGATTGTGTCTTTTCATGATGAAGACCAATTTATTTCCGTGTCCATAGCGGGTAAACTCCTAGCTGCTCCCTCTCACATTACCTCAGTGTGTAACGGAGGCCCAGTGGAACATGCTATGTTTAACATTCCAATTGATGAATCCCTCACAGAATACCAACTCTCCAGAATTAGAATCTGGGACTGGTTTTCAGTGGTCCATTTACAGATTAGCTCTTCTGATTCAACTCCTTCTATGAATGAATAATCACATTCAGTACATGTTTTGGGTTGTTTAGATTTGTTTTTATGGGTTTTTTTCCCCTAACTTGTGTTAGTCAATTTTGTGTCATTGTAACAAATATCTGAGATAAATTAACTCAAAAGAATAAAACTCTATTTGACTTAAATCTTTGCAAGTTTCAGTCCATAACTTGTTGGTTCCATTGCTTTGAGTCTGTGGCAAGGCAGCATATAATGGCGGACATGAATGTCAGATTAAAGCTCTCCTCATAGCCAAGATGAGAATGAGAGGAAGAGGAAGAGAGTGAGCCCCACAATCCCCCTCAAGGACACACCCACAATGATCTAACTTGTTTCCCCTAGGCCCCGCCTCTTAAAGGTATCACTACCTACCTGTTAGCACCATAGGCTGGGAGCCAATACTTTAACACATGGGCCTTTGGGGGACATCCCTGGTCCAAAATATAGCATTCCTTTTCAGAGAGTAACTTTAACTTCAGTCTTAATGATACCTCCACTTATCACACACAAGAGGCTGAGCTAAACGCTCCTTAAGGTCCTTCCAAGCAGTAAAATTTATGATTCTATATAAGAGCCAGTTTCACTATCTGCCAGAGATTACACATAAATGCTTTTCTTTTATCTGAGTTTATGTCAGGGGGGACATCCTCTAAATCTTAAAGCAAAACCATTTTATTTAAGATCCTTTTAGAACAGATAGAACAAAAACAAAACAACTACAATATGAGGGTCTTTTGGGGGGGGGTGCCATAAGAACAGAAAAGTAGAGGATTTGTGTCCTTGAATGTATGATTTTTGCTGTTGGTGAAACTATTTGATACTATTTATTTCATTAAAAAATATTCTGCTAAGTGTTTACAGGAGTACACATGGCAGCTAATATTGAGAGGGAAATAGTGAAATCTCAAGTGAGTGAGATCTTGCTTAGTACATCTAAGTTTAAACCCTTGTATCTTTTATTGAGCCTGAATCCCACTGGTAAAATAAATCAATACCGCAACACCTGAACCTGCACTGAAGAAAATTTGGAAATGTTCCTTGTTCTACACCTAGAAAACCTTGCAGCTGCAGAACAGAGCAGCATGGTGCATGTTCTTTTAAGTATGTGACTTTTTTAGTTAAAGGGAGGAGAGAAAACACCGTCAGTGAGAGTCTCTTCCTTCTTTCCAGCTGTCATCAGGACCCTGGTTGTGGGGCCACTGAGGCTGATGCTGGCTGACACTGGCAGCCCAAGGCTGGCTGGACATGAGGACACAATTCCAAGGGAAGCTCTGCAGGCCTCATTATCTGTTGCAGTGCCCACGTGATGCCACCTCTGCTCCCCTCAGCATGAGGGGGGATTATTAAATATAATTCTACTAATTACTACTTGGTGGAAAAGTTGGATGGGTCCTGAGTCAGTGCCCCAAAGGAAGAACAACATGAGGTAAAGATCGGAGGGCTTTTATGGTGGTGCTTGAAGATAATTATAGGTAGGGAAACCAATTGCAGAGTGAGAAAAAAATTCAGCCAAGCCCGGACTGTTTTCATAATGCAGCATAACTCCCTTTTAACATGAGGCATTAACTGATTTCCCCCCAGGGGGTGACAATGCTTGTAAGGTCAGTCTCCTGGAGTTAGAATCTCCAGCTCAGGGCACCAAGTAATAAGTGCGAACTGAGAAGCCTCGAGTGCCTGTTGCAATTTTCCATCCTTTCACCAAGGCGGCCAGGACACTGCACAACTCATTTTGCTGCCAGTTCTCCAGAAAGCAAATAAACAATGGAAATAACAGACCCTTCAGCAGATACTACATTTTACAGAGATGATGTTACCTTTAAATTGATTCATGATCTAATAACATAGAAGCAAAAGTAGATATCCCAAATAATGGTACTGACTCATCATCAAGCATGGGCACACTTAATGGGCAATCAGTTAATATCAAAGAAGTGAGCTTTTCTCTTTAAAACATTATGATCCAGAATAATTACTCTAATAAGCATACCAAAGTAGAGTCACTTTA
Organism: Cavia porcellus; assembly: GCF_034190915.1. NCBI lineage: Eukaryota > Metazoa > Chordata > Mammalia > Rodentia > Caviidae > Cavia > Cavia porcellus. Next base: position 33,877,562 of record NW_026947497.1, read on the forward strand.
ATTCTATGAAAAGGAATTACAAGCACATGTTAGATGGCCTTTTTAACGATGTGGAAGCAGGCAATAAAGTCTCCTACAGGGCACCTGCCATCGGCTGGCACTGAAAGACTCTTAAGTGTATATTTTGCAACCTAAGATGTCGATGACTTTTCTGAATAAGAAGAAAGCAGTTGGCCATTATCTGGCCATTGTAAAATGCCACGACTAAAGACAGCTCCAAAGTAGAGGCTAGAATCTGTGACAGCCTAGCACAAAAACAAGAATTCAGCCAGAAGAGTGCATACTGAGGGACCCAGAGTTCCCTACATTGCAGCACATATATTCACGGTAAGCTTAACAGGACAGGAGAGGTTTTCAGTATTAAATGGGTATAAGATGTGGGCTTAAATACCAATGAATCACTCCATTAGAAAGTTACTCTCTTTTCGATCCATCAAGCTATCTTATTTAGCAAGAGTCTCAGTTTGGTGTTTCTCTTTAATCCTTCTCTAAAACTTGCTAACCTCTCAATTTTTCATCAGAAAAATACCATCCATCAAGGAGTAGCCTAGGATTCAGTAACATTGTTTTGTTCTCATTGTATGTACTTCCAAGTGACCACATTTATAAAAGCAACACCTGTTCTTCTAAATATGATACTAATATAAGTTTCTCCTTAAAATAAATATATTTAATTCTCTTGAAATTAAGTTCCACTTAGGGGACTGTGTCAGGTGACAGTAAATCATACAAATATATATAGGTCTAACAAAAGTAAAGAAGTGATAAATATGAATGGCTGATGCTTCTAGGGATTAGGAGTTCTTATAATTTCAGCATTATCATCATCAAAGTCAGATTTTTCTCTGTCATGCATTGTAGATATTTACTTGCCTTCTTGGGCCATACCCTCTAGATGCCATCTTGTGACAAAAGTGTCTCCAAATATTTCCAACTGTTCCCTTGGGAGGCAGAATCACTCTGAGTTGAAAATAACTAAGTTAGAGCAATACGATATCTGAGTAACTGGTTTAGGGTGAAGGCAGGAGGGAGCCTCATGGAAATGACAATGTAAAGAATTCCAGGGGTGATAGCCATCAATCAAAGCAAGACGGCACATGAAGTCAGAACGTTGGATGCATACAATTTAATAAAGAAAGAAACTTCCTTTGAGGGTTTTCCCCTATCCACTGATTCGTTCAAATATATTAAGATCAACCATGCTACTTCTAATAAAATTTTCCATATATGAATCCCCAAATCAAGGCTGCTGAGGGTCTCTGTCTTTGCAATTCATTTCTCTGTCCAACCAGACAGTAGAATGGCTTTGTGAACCTTTAGGGAAAAAAACACAAGATCAAGCCTGCCAATCTGGCATGCCTCGGAAGGCTGAACTGGCCTGGATTTTTTATGAGGTGTTTGGCAGTTTGAGTATTTAATTTCATTCTTTTATTTCATGTTTTGGGTGCATATGCCCAGAGGCTTTTGGACAATTGCCTCTTTTTTAATAAAGCTAATAAATGCCCATAGGAAATTTACCTATATCTAAACTGACATGACAAAGCTGATACATCAGAGGGGTCAGGCATGAGAGAGTCCAACAATTTATATAAACGGAGGAAGCTGGCAAGAACTTGGATTGCCTGGAGTTATTGCTCAGGAATTGGCAGTCTTCCAGGCTGTTCATAATTTTAAATAAATTTTGATCTTGGTGATATATACTTATTGATCAAGTTTGCAGAAAGTCATCACCATGTACTCTTTGACTACATATTGATCCTAAATCTCCATGGTTCCTGAGAGAGGTCTGGCATTACATTAGCTATTATCTGTACCACAATTTATCCTTCTATCTGAATCAAGCCTGTGGATAAGTGACCCTTGCTGCTGTCCTTACTGTGGGAAGGTATCCGGATGGCTATTGAAGAACATGAGTCTCTGGACCTGTATCTCTTTTCATCACTAATTTTCTTTGGTTACTTCATTTCTTAAACTCTCATTTTTCCTTAATATTAAAAAACTAAGTAATGTTATCAACAGATAAGAAGTGCTAGGCTTTTTCTCCATTTCAAATTCCCACTCTAATAATGTGCTGTCTTTTTATATGAAGATTCTGCTGTGGATTTCACATCCATGGCTGAGGATTGTTTTTCTGCATATCAGAAGGCAGGGAGTGTGTTTTAATAAGACTTTGTAATTTAGTTTCCTTTATAAATGATAGGTCAGAGTTACAAGAATGGCCAAGTGTCCAAAGAAAGCTTTCCTAGATGTAAAATTGGCTTAAAGAGCTGTATTAAATGGCAAATAAATATATGAAGAAATGTTCACCATCACTGGTCATTCGAGAAATGCAAATTACAACAGTATGGAGATTTCATCTCACTCTGGAAAGAATAGCTGCCATCAAGAAATCAGCTGATAACAAATGTTGGCGAGCTGCAGGGAAAAAGGAACACTGCTCCACTGTTAGTGCGAGTATAGACTGGTGCAACCACTATGGAAATCAGCATGGAGTATTCTCAGAAGACTAGGATTGGAAGTTCCATTCAATCCAGCTATTCCTTCCCTGGATATTTTCTCAGAAAAATTGAAAGGTCATATCGCAGCAATATATGTGCACCCATGTTCATAGCAGCACAATTTGTAATAGCTAAATCTTGGAAACAGCCAAGATGCCCATCAGCCACAGAGTGGATGAAAAAGATGTGGTATTTTTCTACAATGGAATATTACTCAGATATAAAAAGAATGATCTTGAGGCCTTCATAGGCAAATGGAGACAAGTTGAGGCTATGCTCATTAGTGAAAGAAATAAGAATCATATTTATAAAGATCATATTGTGTGTCTAATTAAGTAACAAGTAGTAAAACTCAAAATGTGTAATTGCTATTGTAAAAAAGAGAGAAAAAAGTGATCTAAAAGATACAACTGCATGTATGTTTAAGTGTGTAGGATTGATAACTGTATTACTAAGTTTTTGTTGGACCTTAGGACAGAACTGTTTGCATTCTCGCTATTTGAATGTCTACTTTGTATACTTCTGTAACTTGAACAACTATTTCTAAGATGACAATAGGTAATTATCAACTAGTGACTTTTTACTGGTTTTTTGGAAATTATGTATTACCTCTACCATTTTTCTGGTTTTTTCTTTAAATAAAAAAATTTTTAAATAAAAATATTTCTAAAGATCTGTATTTATTCATTCATTCAGCAAAGATTTATTGAGTGCTTACTTTCTGCAAAGTTCTATACTAAACACTCAGATCACAATAGTAAATTATAAGGTGGCCCTACCCTCCTTTACCCTAGGCACAAAGAAATTCTACTGAACACTCAGAAAGTTTCCTGCATGTGTGTGAATATATGTGCAAAACATATGGCTGTCACCCTACATCACCTGGACCTTCCACCTGCCAGTGCCGCCTTCAGAGCTCAGCTTGTGGCCTTGTGGTGTAACGTCTTTGTGATACTATCTTTTCCTCACTCCTCTCTCAGAAGAAGACAAGTCAGCATGACAGTTTTCCATCACCATCCAGTGCAGTAACAAGACCACAGGGCCCCATCGGTGCATGGTCTGCTCTGCAGCTGTGCCACAGTACCCCAGAAGAGGCCACCTGAGCAAAACAACCTAGGAGAGCATGTGGCTCTGGCAATTTATCTCCAGGAGTAGATATTTTCATGGGATTCAGAGAGTCCTTATATATTTATCACCAGAATCTCTCCCTATCCTCTTCCTTAAAACGCCGCTGCTCTGCAGGGCTAACACATTCTCTTTGTATTCATTTGTCAGTGGATCCCAAATAAACCTATCAGTGTCTGAACAGTGGCCGAGGTGTTCAATGGATATTTGTTGAATGAGTGACAATTAACTCTTCTGCTCTAAGGAAAAAAGTAAAAGAATCACCCAGTGACACTCTGTCTGGGTGACACATGCAAGTCATCATTGGCCTTCTTGAGACAGTACACTCAATATGCTTGTCACCCCAAGGAATTGTTGTAATGGTACAGGATGATGAGTAGAAGTAACCTGAAAATCTCCTTGCATCAATGTCTTCTATTCTGTCTGTGCAAATTACCTATAGTGTTATTTTTAAAAACTAAACTTTCTGGCCTCCCATATACCAATATGTTGCAAATTTCATTGAGAAGAAAATTTCAAAATGAGGCAGGATTGCACATGTTTTGTTAATACACAGTTGGAATTTCTGACTGGTCATCTATTAACTGTATCTCTGTTTATTCCTTCTTATCAGGACCACCACAAAGATACCACAGATCTGGAAAAGTGAAATTAACAAAAGTAAAATTGATAGATAGGAAAAGAGTCATATATCAATTCAGTAAGTTCCCTGATTTGTGCATGCCAGCCTACTCCTGTGTACTTAAAAGCTTTGTAACTAGCAGCTCACTGGGGATACTGACCACTCAAACTCTTAGCTGGCTAGAGAAAGTAGTTTTACAGGATCTGGGAGATAGTAAACATATGCTAGTTATGTTCACTAATCACTAACTCATTTCCAGGGACTAAATTACCACGCCTTTCAGTCCTACTTAAACTTCAAATATTCAACCGCTCCGCTTCTTTATTCTTCCCCACCATTAAAATCTGTAATTATTTATACTCTCCTTAACTTCAGCTTTTCATGTTTTCTTGGTAATTTTGTGATAGAATAGTGGCTCTTCAAATATACCCACACATTAATCCTTAGAAACTGTCACATGTTGCATAATAGAGTAGAATTAAGGTTGCTAATCAGCTGACCTTTCAAAAATATGGGTTTATGCTGGAATATCTAGGTGAAATCAATGTAGTTACAACTTTTTTAGAAGTGGAAGAGCGGGGGGCTGGAGATTTAGCTCAGTGGCATAAGCGCCTGCCTTGCAAGCAGGCAGTCGTGAGTTCAATCCCTGGTACCCATAAAAACGAAAAAGACAAAAAAAAAAAAAAAGTGGAAGAGGATGGCAGAATAGTGTGAAAATGATACAATGTAAAAAACTATTCATTGGTCATAGTTGATTTTAAACCCATGAGAACCACAGGCAACCTCTACAAGCTAGAAAAGAAAAGGATACAGATTCGTCTCCCAGAACCTGAGAGGAATGTAGTCCTGTCACACCTTGACTGTAGCCCAGAAATGACCTCTTTTGGTTTGCTAATTGATTGAATCTTAACATAACAAATTTATGTTGTTCTAAGCTATTAGCTTTGTGGTCATTCATTCTAGAAGGCATAGAAAGCTAATACAATAATGAATCATAAAAAAGTAATTAATTCTACTACGATCAAGAGTGATTTGTGACAGCTGTTAGGAAAGATGTGCTGTAAACAAGCAGTGGCAGTGCTTTAGGGACTCTGTCCTGTGATGGCTGCCCCAGCAAAGCCATCCTCCTCCTCCTACATCGGCCCAGGTCCAGTGTCTTTGCTCCCAGACACCTCCAACCTCAACTGCTCATCTCAAGAAAACCATGTTTTCTATTCAATAGTACTTAACAGGCACTTCACTTCTACTGAGAACAAAATCTTTCCCATTTACAATGTTTCTCCATGTATCCCTGCCTACCGTCAACTTCTCATTCTGAGTTATAAAATTCTAAGATGAAAATTTTTTAGAATGTCTGGGAGGTTTTATTGCCAAAAGCAGTATGTGGTCTGTTTTATTTAGTCACTCACTCCGCAAATCTTGATTGAGTACCTGCTGTATACGTGGCTATGGGTAGAAGACTTTAATAAAGAAGCCCCCACTGGAGAGGTTTATAATTTAATATGAATGTGAAGGGGAGAAATATTCATTCCACAAACACATACTGAACTCCTAGCTTCCCTCAGACATATGCTTAGCAATAATGTAAGATAGAAACATGACTTCTAAAAAAGAGCTACCCACAAATGGAAGTGGTATTGAGAAGAAAGATAAGGTTACTGAACAACAGCAAAGCAACAATCTACCACCTCTCAGAGCCCAGCTACCTGGTGTTCAAGCCACAATCAAGAGCTAGAAAGAAGGAACACAAGCGCATTTGGTGATCAAAAGGTACAACAAATTCTGATCACTGACATTCTAGTATCTTGTGAATGGAACTGCCCTCATACTCCTGCTGTTAGTGCCCATTTTCTCATAGTTTTTTTACACCATTCTAAATGTCTTTCTTGTCTCTTATCCTGATACATAGACATAGCATATTAGAGGAAAGGCTTCTACCAATATGCACCCCAATAGCAAAAATTGACAATGGGCCACTTGTGTGCTAGGTGAGCAGCTTGTTCCAAAAACAAATCCTAATATCATCCCACTCATAGACACTGCACAAGGACTGGTGTTTTTATAAATTCTGAACAGCCCATAAGAGTTCAACTAACGTTCTGCATTTTTATTTAGGGAAACAAGGAGGTGTGTAATGCTTTGGTAAGGACTTCATCAGAAACTGTTAACATGATTTAAATCAAGGTGTTCTTGGGATGACAGTATTCCACTGTTTCACGCAATGAGTGGCCATAAGTCACAGGCAGCTAAGGTTCATGGGCAGTGGGACCCTGCACACAGGAAAAGAAGATTCACTCCACTGCTAACACGTAAGTATGTCTACTGCATCAGAGGCTAAGCAACAAGGATATCCAGACTATCAATGTGTGCTATTAGGAAAATCACAATTCACAGGAAAAGATTTAAGCAATCATCCTGGGCTGGAAGCTCATTTGCAAATGTCACATCAAAAATACAACTTTATTAAGAAAAAGCAATTTAAGTTCATCACTAATGCCTGACATTTCAAGGAGGTTCTTGCTGAGTTTTTACTAATCACACTCAGGGTAGCTCTGTTTTTCATTGCATCATTGATGATTAGAATGCTGAACTTTATAGACGGAGTTACTGAGTAAAGCTCTAGAATTTGATTTTCTGGGTAATCTTTAGCAAATCAGTCACAGAGGTCTGTCTTTAGCTTTTTTCCTTTCTATACATCTAAATCATTGTACCAAGCTACCTTTTATGAGAAACAAATAAAGTCATAAATAATACCAGTGTATTCTGGAAAGGTAAACTGCTCTGGAATCCCACAGTGGGAGAATCTACCCTTTGTGCTTCAGGATGGGTTAACCGTGTGCACTCCTTTTGGAGATCTGATTTCTGCAAAAGACCACACAAACTCCAGTATGCACAAGTGAACTTCCATATGCTGCCTATGCCTGAGGATTAAACGAATACCAATCAATAGATCCAAAAAGTATTTCTGGAATAATTCTCCATCCTCATACGAAAAGGAAGGGATGAGCAAACTCCTTAATCATTATTTGCCTTAGGATTGTCACAGGCTTTATTTAGAAGCACCAAGCAATATAATAGGTTGATTATGAAAGCAGTTACCTGTTCCAGGCATTGTATAATTTTTATCTAATTTAATTCTCACATCACCTCTATTCTGTCAGTAGGACCATCTTCACATTACAGATAAGGAAACCATGCTTGGAGGAGTTAAGCAGCTTGCTTAGGGCAACACAGATAGAAAATGGGATAACTGGGCAACAAAATGCCATCCTCTTAACCACCTGATTATTAATGAACATTGTCGTGTTGGAATCCGACCAAAATTATGTATTTAATTTGTAAACAAAGATTACTAACAATGATTTGAACATTCATCTCCATCTTTGTTAGAGTAGTTACATATTCTATGATGCAGTCATCATAGAGTAACCATTTAAAAGTGAAGATAATTTGCTAAAAGACTATTAAAATAAAAAAAAAGAAAAACATGCTATCATATTTAAGGTCTTTCTAACCTCAAAACTGACCTGATCTGGTTTTGCAAGCAGGCATTGTTTCCATTCCATTAACACATGTGCTATTTCACTGCTTTCCTTGTACACTTCACCCAAGGCATTGTGCACTGGAAGATAGTAATTATCAAGGATGCATGCCACACCCATGCTCAAGGTATTAAACTGAGAGACTTGAAAAAATGTTTTCTTGTCAAAAATAAAGAAATAGTGTTCTGACTTCTAATTAATTGGAGAAGGTTTTGTTTCTAGAAGAAGCATACAGTAGCATGATCCCGAGCCATCAGGAGTCCACTATTCTGACTAGAATTTCATCACTCCAAAGCTACCTCACCTTGGGGAATATGCATGACCATTGCTCTAGACAGTTCCCTGCTCTGCAAATGGGAATGATATTGATGCCCTGATATCCCCTTCATTAGATATAAGGATTAAATCAGTGGAAATATAACCCACATCTATAAAACCTATATAATATAAGGTATCATGATGATGATGATGTGCTAAGTAAATGTCAGAAGCAAAAGTAGGATGAAAGTATGCCAAGAGATTCATATATAATAATGAATCTTTCCTGGGAAAACAAAACATTCTATTAATAATAACCACAGCCTACTACTCTGTGAAGTCATATGCTGTTAGTCGGCTTTCTAAAAACACTTAAAGGAAGAAAGACGGACTTCAGCTCACAGTTTCAGAAGTTTCAGTCCCAGGTGAGCTGGCTGTCCGGCTGTGGGCCTGCGGGGAGACACAACCTCATGGCCACAGGGGAAAGCTGCTCACCTTAAGGAGGACAGGAAAGAAAGAGACTGGAAAGGCTCCAGGGAAAAAGAGACCCACCAAATGCACTCTCCCAGTGACCCACCCTTCCAACAAAGCCACACCAACTAAACTTTCCACCACCTCTCAATAGCGCCACCAGCGGAGAGCAAAGTCTTCCACACATGAGGACTTCCAGTACATCCCATATCCAAAGTATAATACATACCTATTTTCTCTCGTTCATGCAGCAGTCTTTTGCACATTTACAAATACCCTTCATTGGCTCCTAAGTCTTCTCCCTTATATGTCCCAAGACTCCCCCTTATTCTACATATGCTATAGTTCTCAAGATTTTCATTGTTTTGTCTTTTCATTCTGTTTTTGAGTACCTCTCTTAAAGTAAATAAAAAATTCTAGCTACAGTCAGGTTAACATAGGTATCAGTGCCAACTTTGATCTAGAATGTGCACTTCCACAATATGCAAAATTCCATTGTTGTTTGTGCAGGTGATCTAAATGTCCCAGATGTTTTCATAATGTATATTTGCCAAAAAATAACTTGCAAAGCTGTTTGATTTTTGTAAAATCCTAAAAGCAAGATGTTACTTTTATCCTCCTGAAATATTACCGTGCTGAGTTCTACCTACCATTCCAATTTGATGAAATCAGTTTGAATGGTGCTTCACATCCATCATATTATCTATCTCTCCCAGGTTCTGTCATCCACAAATTTGATAAGCAAACACCTATGTCTTTATGCAAGTCATGGAATATAGTCAGAAGTTTCAATCCACACTCAGCAGGCCCCACTTATAGCACAGATTTAAGGCAGAGCCCTGTTAGAAAGTTTCTTCATATCACTGTCTAAGTAAGTGAGTCACACAGGCAAAATTCTCCGGGAATGGCTGTCACCTAAGTATGAACGTCTTTATTTATATTCATGGGATACTTCTACAGCTGTGTTGACCATCCCATATCTGACAGGATATTTTGATTGTCAACACATCTTTTTTTTTCCTGTTTGAGCTCATAGAATTCCTTTGGTTCACCCTGATTTTATAATAATCACCCAAAATATCCACTACTACTTGCACTGGATCTAAGATGCTATCATTCATCAGAAACCACAGGTTTTAGTTTTTAGTACAAAAGCTATAAAATTATTTTCCATTTGTATCAGATTTCAGTTACACATTAAATATATTGGCTGTAGTTTCTCCATCTTAAGCACTATTCTCTTTGACAGAGTAAACAACATCAAAATAAAACCTCAGTAGTCTCTGCTTCTTACCCCTCCTCCATGGCACCACTCCATCTGTAACGAGCAGAGAATTTTTTATTATTCTATTATCATAACTCTCAACAAATCTCTTTGTGCTGTACATTTGCCATACATCTTATGATTTTTTTTCTGATTTGTGCTCCTCTGTCATACTGTTCTCCACCATATGTATTCCTTTAAAATCTGGGCTTACAAATGGTTTGTGCACCTCCATAATTTCCATAACTGTATATTGACCGGAGCCGCGGGAGACAGGAGACCAAACTCGAGCAGGATCAGCTCTCAAACTTTATTGCATACAGCAAACCGGACCTAACAAGGTCCGCCACCCTCAACGTTGGTTCCTCTTCTGCCCGTTGGGGGCAGGAACAACCTCTTATAAGGGGAAGCAGTATCCAATCACAGAGAAGCGCGTCTAACAAGCTGATAGGCTAGCGTCACGGGTAACTGGGCAGACATGACAATTTGGCGGGCTTGTTCAGGCCGGGAAGAACCCGGAAGCAGGAAATGGGCGCCATCATAGGCGGCTTCCCACATCTCCCCCTTTTTTATTGATTAAAATAGGATGGTCTGTGGGTCCCTCCAAGGTGTCTATGACCTTGTTGCCACCAGATGACCGGAGCCGCGGGAGACAGGAGACCAAACTCGAGCAGGATCAGCTCTCAAACTTTATTGCGTACAGCGAACCGGACCTAACAAGGTCCGCCACCCTCAACGTTGGTTCCTCTTCCGCCCGTTGGGGGCAGGAACAACCTCTTATAAGGGGAAGCAGTATCCAATCACAGAGAAGCGCGCCTAACAAGCTGATAGGCTAGCGTCACGGGTAACTGGGCAGATATGACAATTTGGCGGGCTTGTTCAGGCCGGGAAGAACCCGGAAGCAGGAAATGGGCGCCATCTCAGGCGGCTTCCCACATCTCCCCCTTTTTTATTTATTAAAATAGGATGGTCTGTGGGTCCCTCCAAGGTGTCTATGACCTTGTTGCTGTTAGACACCTAGGAGTGGGCCTACCTTGTAGGCCGAGGCATGAGAGAATGTAGAGGTCTATACCCTGCTGTGCATCACCCTGTTTTGTGCATATCCTTGCGCCAGGACCATGCTCAAGGTGAGTGGTTCATTTTTTCGCAGGGCCAGGCTTTTGTGAACCGAACCTGGATGCATATAGACATTCATTCCTGCCTTCCCCCCAACCTTTGGGGCGGATGGCACTGCAGTACCCTTGGTCTCGCATCTCAATGCCAATAATTTGACTCCGGGAGGGACCCCTGGCCTTATAGGCCATGTATATCTGAGTGGAGCCTGTCTTAGGTTGACCGGGAGGGCTTTTCCCATCTTACCCGTCATTGGCTTGCCCACTCAGCTCTTATAGCTGATGTTCTGCAATGTGAAGGAGATATGCGGCGGCCTGTCGACCCGATGGGCCGCCCGCTGCCATTTGCATGGCTGCCATAGCCGTGACCTTGACCTGTTGCTGGGTTTGCATCGGAGTTAAGCGGGTGGGTCATATTCTGGTGGAATTATTGGCTACGGAGGATGTATTTTTCAGTGTCTGATTAAGTGTCATAAAGGGGCGGAGGTCTAAGCAAGCACCCAGCGCATTGCAAAGTTGATGCTGCGCGAAGAGGGAGGAAGGATGTTTAAGGGGATCAGGTTGAGGTTCATTACAATATCCCGTGGCCCCCCAAGCGGCCCCCACTGAACAATTCCGAAGGGTGATCAATAGGAACCCACAGAATAGAAAAAACTCCAAACCAGACATTTTAGTTTGTAGATGGTCTCGGGCGCTGAGCGTCGGTCCCAGAAGGGTCGAGTTGACTTGTGTCCGAGGGCTTATCCTCCTGTGCTTTATCAGGAACTGGTGGGGAGTTTACTGCTCGCGTCAATCTTTCCGGGACCCACAGCGGTTCGCAGCCTGGTTCCTGTGGGAAGACACAAACCGCACCTCGGGTCCAGCTAATCACTGGATCCGGGCCCATCCATTGTCCTGTAAGGACATCTTTCCATCTAACCAGCCCTTTGTCGGTTGGGGACGGATTGCTATGTTCCATGGCAGGGGAATGATTATTGTAAAGAGTGCCAATGATATTCTTCCTTTGGGCGTTAGGCCATGGCCTATCTCCTCTTTTTGCTTTTGTAAGACACCCTTGAGTGTCCGATGTACCCGTTCAATGATGCCTTGTCCTTGAGGGTTATATGGAATGCCATGCTTAAGGACAACATCCATTTGTTGACAGAATGTTACAAAAGTTTTGCTGGTGTAAGCAGGACCATTGTCTGTTTTTAATATATTGGGCTTTCCCCAAGCAGCCCAGGCTGCAAGACAATGATTAATAGCATGGGTGGCCCTTTCTCCAGGTTCTGCCGAAGCAAACATAACCTGAGAAGCGGTGTCAACCGAAACATGTACATATTTGAGTTTTCCGAATTCTGGGATGTGTGTAACATCCATTTGCCAAATATGATTGGGGCGCAGTCCTCTCCTCCTCCCTCCCCAGATGGGGGCGCAGAAGGCAACCCAGGAAGTAGCTCTCCCTCTAACCAGGGCGGTGCCATAGGTTGTGGTGGCAGCCCAGGGAGCAACTCCTCTTCCGGCCACGGCGGTGCAGTGGGGCCTGGCGCCCTGAAGGGGGCGATCGTGGGTCGCGAACTTGCCAAAGGGCGGAAGGGCTTAAGCTCCTCCCGTAAGGCGGAGTAGCTCGGGCAGGGTGGTGTTTGGTTCCCCTTTTTATCTTCCCGAGCCCTGAATTCCTCTTTAAGCTGTGCAGGAGGGTCCTGTTAAGCGAAGACAACCTCCTCTTCTGAACCTTCCGAATCAGAATCAGAATTAGAGCCCTGAGGGTCCTCCGGAGACCCACAATCGGCAGTGGCTCCGGGCTCCTCTGAGCATTCCGATCGAGCTCTATCAAAAGCCTGTCGGGCTGTATTAGCAAAGCGAAAGCAAAACAGATGCAAAGGGAAAAGAAAAGAAAAAAAAAACCCAGCGTCCACTCGTGTGGTGCTCAAAATCTGTTAGGTGCGTCCACCCAACCCAGGCGATCCAGTACTCACCTGTCCCGGGAACCGCTGTATCTCACGTAGCTGATCAGGGTGAAGAGAAGAGGCGCTCGGGGCCTTCCGTTGTTATTGGGCCAGGTCCTCCGTCGTACCGCAGGTGACAGCAATCGCACCTCCCGGCCGAAGAGGCACGTCGCTGAGCCTTTTTTTCCCCGTACGGGCCACCAGATGACCGGAGCCGCGGGAGACAGGAGACCAAACTCGAGCAGGATCAGCTCTCAAACTTTATTGCATACAGCAAACCGGACCTAACAAGGTCCGCCACCCTCAACGTTGGTTCCTCTTCTGCCCGTTGGGGGCAGGAACAACCTCTTATAAGGGGAAGCAGTATCCAATCACAGAGAAGCGCGTCTAACAAGCTGATAGGCTAGCGTCACGGGTAACTGGGCAGACATGACAATTTGGCGGGCTTGTTCAGGCCGGGAAGAACCCGGAAGCAGGAAATGGGCGCCATCATAGGCGGCTTCCCACAGTATATCCCAAATTCCACTTCCAGAACCCATTCCTCTTAAAATGTCTTTAACTTTCACTTGTAAAGCACTTGTCTGGTTGATACCACACATGGATTATTTGCTTGTTAGTAAATACTATCACAGGATTGTAAGATTCAGAATTTTTGTCGAATAGCAGTAACTTATAAGTAATGTCTCACAAGTGTAAATCCATCCAATAACTTCTTCTCTTTTGCAGTGTTGCATGTCAATCCCAGGGATTCACACATACCAAGCAAGCATTCTACCACTGAGCTATATCCTTATCCCTACCTAACTGCTTTTAACTAAGAAAGAAAAAAGTAAGATAAGTATGAAAACAACACTGTAGAAAGTTTCAAAACTCACTCCAGGAAAATCATAACTGTCAATAAATGGCCTCAGCATCCATCAAAAATCCATGAGATTGCAATCACATTTAAAGTGAAATAGTAATATATTTGTCCTTTAATATATTGTATATATCTTACAACAGCAGATGAGACTGAAAAGATCTCTTTCACCATGAAGTTTAAATTTTACTGGAAAAGATGTACAAAATAAGTAAACAAATCATCAATAGATGAACAGATTGGCTGTGAGAAGGAATAGTTTTCTTTCAGATAAGTTGGTCCAAGATAGTTCTCTGAGAAATTTATAGAAATGAACATGTAAAAGATGAGAAATAGGCACCTATGCAAAGACCTGCGGAAGGAGCAGTTCAGGAAAGGGGATTGTGAAGGGAAACACCTCAAAGACCAAAAGAAACAAGAGCCTAAGGACACAGCAAAATCCATGAAAAGAATAAATTAACAGTTCAGAAATCCATAATATTAGAAATCCCTATAACATGCTTAGAGAAGTGTTAAGGAAGGTTATGTAGAATAAAATCATAATAAAAGAAAGGTTGGAGGATAAAGCCACATCAAAGGAATTTACATATGCTTTCTTCCACTGTAAGCTAACCAAGGAAAACTGGAAACCTCTAGGCTATTTATATATTTCAGGTATAATAACTAGTGACCAACAAATATACTGCTCACACACAATTGCATGCTCAGTGCATGGGTGGCTCTATTATGGTCCTTCGGATCAACTCAAACACCAGCATTATCTGCTGTTGTTCATGGCTGCAGGGAATTGCCAATGGTGACAAAAAATATTAAAGCTCAAATGCCCTTGCTCCGTCTTCTGCCTTGCCTTCTCAGGAGAAGTCTGTTTGTGATGCTCAGATGCTGGCAGTTCCCTGAAATGACCAAGGTAATGGGTACAAAAGGGAATTAGAAAAAGTCCAGAAAAAATTAATTTATATAAAATAGGCCGTGGTATTGTTCTTTTAAAATAAAAAAAAATCGAAGAGTCTCAGTGAGACAGTGGGGAGAAAGGAGAGCGGAAAGAAGACAAGAGCAGAGTGAGGTAGAGTTTTATCAGAAAGAAAATTGAGATGTAGAGTTAACCCCTTCCAAAAGCAGTGGCATCAGTGAAGAAAGAAACACTAAAGTTTGCTTTTAGGAGCATTGAGTATGTTTTTTAATATAATTTCATCTTCTCTGCCTTCTTGAGAGATATTCAGGATAAGCCCTGAGCTACTTCTGAGGGTCTTCTGGGACAGGACTAAGGATGATAGCCCACTTTTACTAGGATTTTCTATGCATATAGGATGTTCTATAAATCTGTGCTTTAATCTGGGTCCTTACCAGATGCTGCTTGGAATACATCACTCCCAATCTATTCTCTTATCTACCCTCCAGAACTATCTCTTCAAGTTTCTTCCATATATATATAACCCTTCTGATTCCTAGCCAAGAACTGTGCCCACTAATTCACTGAAATAATAATCAGGATGCTTACCTGTCAGCCTCTCCCCTTCAAAATACTCTGTTCCATCATCTATAATGCATGGTTTGAAGGAAACCGTAGCCCTGCTCCTTCCCCAGTTAACTCTGGACTCCTTATCACAGTCAGAGCCCTTCTTGAATCATCCAGAATATTGAAACATCATCAGTCCATTCATTATTCTTTTCCATATTTACTACATTGTGTTTCGAATCTTGAATGTCTCTCAGAGGTCTATGGGCTAAACGGTTGGTCCCCAGAATGGCATTATTGGGAGCAAGTGGAACCTTTAAGAGGCAGGCCCAGCAGATGTTAGGTCACTGAGGGGGTGGCCTAGAAGGGGATACTGGGACTCTTATCTCCTCTTCCTCTAGCTTTGCTTTCCCACCACCATGAGTTGAGCAGCTTCCTCTTCCACGGACTCCTGCCTTGATATACTGCCTGGCCAAGTTCAAAAACAACAAAGCCAACAAACAATGGACTATGAAATCACTGAAACTATGAGCCAAAATAAACTTTTTTCTTTGTAAGTTGCTTGGTTCATGTGTTTTGCCACCATGATAGCAAGTGGACTAACACAATATTCTCTCTATTGCAAGCTCTTTTCTTTGCTCTCATTGCAAAATAAATCTTTAATAAAATTGAAATAAATACAGTGATATCTCATTTCATGAACTTTATTCTTTCCACAATTCTGGTTACAAACCAAATTGAAGGAGAATGTAATCAAATTTCCCTGTAAGGTCAATATTGAACCTAGCCATTGAATTGGATTCAGTTCTCATCCAACTTGCTTTGAACCAGAATTGTGGAAAGGATTAAGTGTGTGAATTAAGGTACTACTGTACATGACCAACAGTTCTATTCCTGGAAAAGTAAATAATTTGCATTCCTTTCCTTATAGCAACTTCTACACAATACATGGGCCCATAATTCAAACACTTTTTCCAGAGTATCCCCCAGAAGAGTCCAAATTCCAGAAGTTATCTCTGAGGGACTTCAACCCACTTTATGTGATAAATAATGATATCTGTGTTCTTACACAAGGATAGTTTTGCACGCAAATAACTCGTCACTGCCCAATTACTCATGAATGCTACAGATTCCCAAAATCATATGCAAACCCAACCTTTCCCTGCAGCTGTTCAGTGCTTCCCAGAGATTAATGTATCCATCACAGGAGTCTGACTGAACTTCCTGGCTCCACTACACACTTCACTGTTCTCCTTTCATGAAGCTATCTCTTCTAAAACTCTAATTAGATCATGTCATCTTCGGCTTCAACACCCACCATGACTTCCCGCGATCTACCAAGTAAAATACAGACTTCCTGTCAGGCAAAGCCTCAGAAATGTGACTGCTTGCCCTGCCTCTTCATCTCCACCCATCGCCCCCATCCCATAAAACTGCTGTGGCTTCCCTTTGAGCATGAGATTTTTGTCCCTGCATCTTTTACTAATGCTTCCTCCTAGACCTGATAATGGAATTTCTTCTCCCTCTCCATAGTTAACAAAATCCAGACCCTTCACACCAAAACTAAACTAGCACCTTCTCAAGTTTTACTCAGACCATTCACTGGAATTAGCTATTCTTTTTTATTCCAAAGGTAACGTCTCCAGTACTGTACTTACTAAGCCATGTAACAGATATAGAGAGAGCTTTGCATTCCTTGAAATTATGAGCATTTTGAAGACATAGACTATATATATATTCATGCTTTGAATTCTTCCTAAATATATAATATGCAGCATATACTATTTATTATTTATTCTGATGAGTTTTTTTAAAAAATCACTTATATCTGTACTGAAGTTACTATCTGATTTAATAGTATATACTATTAATCTTGATTTTAATTCTTTACACAAAAGTATTACAATTAAAACTTAAGCATGATTTTAAGTTTTATTTCAAATTTTACAGGAAATGAAGCAGAACAGAATTTTGTTCATACCTTTGACTCTTTAAAAGTACATGTTTAGCATTAACACTAATAGTTGTATTTCATTAAGTAACTACCATATGCCAGGTACTGGTCTTTCTTATGTAAGTTAGTGTTTTAAGGAAACCTGTGCCATAAGTACTAATTTATCTCTCTTTTGCATGTAAAAAGATTGAATCTCAAAGAAGCAATGACTTCTATCACTGGATCATACAACGAAGCCCACTGCAGAAGATAAATTTATCTGATATTAGGGCCTGTGTCCCCTCCACTCTGTCCCATCTGGCCCTCACTGACAGCTTTATATAGAGAATTATAAAGATTAAACAAGGACCCTACAAGGTTGGAGCAGGTTGGCATTACTGGCTGCTCCCAGACTGGCTGAAGAAAAACTGTGCATATTGATTAGAAATGTGGAGTAAGGCAGGAGGAGAGTTATGGGACAGGAGTTATATAAGCAAGCATTTGGTAGTGCAACAATATCCTTGTAATTTCTGAATCCATCATTTAGCATACTTGATGTGATGAAACTGATCCTTCCTACCAAATATACATTCCTTTGTTTAAACCCCAACCCTTTCCCTCCTCGCCATGACAAACTTCAAAGAATATCCTAGATGTGACTTTGGAGCTTATGTTCCTTTTGTAATTTTTATCTATGTATTAAAGCATATATCAAATTAGGGGTTGATTCAACACAAGTGTAAATTTAGTAGGGATTGTTATATGTGTCTATTAAAGCAGTAAAAACTTTTGTATTCTTTTTTCATCATTGTTTGAAAATGTCCTCTCTAGAGGATTTTGTCAGAATAATACTGATATGATAGACAAGGAAGTAATGCTTGGGAATGAGTGTTTATAAAAACATGTAGGAATGTGTGACTCATGTTAAGTGAGCTTAATCCACCATTCTAGGTGAATTATTTTATAGTGTGTGAAAAAAGGTTGTATAATTCGTTTCGCATAGCCTAAGAACTCTTTTCTCCCCCTTCCTTTACATTTCTTTTTGAGAGCCCTAACTTGTCTTCTCAACAAGTAAGTGGCCAAGGGGAAGGATCTGAAGATTCAAAAAAGAAAAACACCCCTGAGCATGCAGTCAGATACCACATATAGTTACCCCAGCAGAATTACTCAGTTTCCCCATCTTCTTCTTCTCCTTTATAGCCTTATACAACTCATTAGATCATAAGCTCATGGGGAGAATTTGTGTTTTTAGGATCTATTCAGTGAGTAGTATATTGCAATGCTGAGAAGATGCTTGTATTTAGAAATACAGTGATGTAAAGTTACAATAGTCAGGAAAAACTCAGCTACTTCTTGTTAAAATGATCTGCAGTTTTCATGTCAAAAGGGATAAGAAGCATTTTATTTAAAATATTTAACTTAATACTATCACTGGATCATACTGGTTAATACTAACGTTGGCTGGGAACTGGGAATCTGAGTTGACTCTAATTCTTTTACTAACTTAATCTATAAAGTTGGACCAGTTGTTTTCCCCTTTTGTACCTGTTTCCTTGTCCATAAAATAGGCTTAAAGGACTCTTTCTGTTGTCCTCGTAGGAATTTCTCAATATCAAATGAACTTAATTACATGAAAGTGTGTTCAGTAGTTTAAAACTATAATTGATTGCCATGGTGACCACTGTGTCTTGTGACTTGCTCTTCCATGATTTCCAGTTTACCACAGTGAAAAAGCACATGCATTTTCCTTTATTTCCTAAATTCTCACTATACTACAAATAACCAATATTTAATAGGCACAAGTCCACAAAGCACAAAGGCAAAGAAGCAGAGAGATACCAGCGATGTTTAGGAGACAAAAAGCTGACCAAGAAACCAGAATTTTGAGAAAGCTGAATGTCAAGTGCCTGGAGACCCAGGTCCAAATCCCTAAAGCAAGTCTACAGTCTGGACAAGTGTCCCCTAGAGCTCATATGTTACTGGATCAGTGCCTTGGTTGACTCTGTGGGAGATATGGAACCTCTAAGAGTGGGAATCTAGTAGATTTTCTGCTCCCTGGGGTGTGTCCTTGAAAGGACCACTGGAATCTTAATCCTCCCTGCCTTTTTTGCAGTCCAGCCCTGGGATAACAGTTTTTCCATGCAGTCTCACCATGATGCACTGCCTTTCCTCAAACCTAAAGCAATGGGGCCAATGGACCATGGACAGAAATCTTTGAAACCATGAGCCAAAATAAACTTTTACTCTTTTGAAGATGATTTTCTCAGCTATTTTGTTATAGTAACAAAGAGAGGTGACTAAGACCAGCAAGGGCTCAAAAACTTCAGAGAGTGGATTACCTCAGAAGAAATGAAAAAGGCAGAAGCTAAAATGGAAGTTAGTTGGAAGTCAGAAAAGCTAGAAACGTTAAATCTATTGTTACTCTTCTTTGCATGCAGAGCAGCTCCCATGTCAAGGGAATACACAGTCCAAAGAAAGGAGGAAGGGCTGGGCAGAAGCCAGGAGAGCTAAGCAAAGGTCTAAATATGGAACAATGAGATGCTGTCTCCCAAAACTCCTGGTCACCTGACATATACTACGAAGACAGCCAGCACACAAGCCCTGCCTCTGCATTCATCAATGATTTAGGAATATGGAGGAAAATACCAGGAGAATGGCTAAAATTATAGCAATGAACACCCAATACCCAACAGCACATTTTACTCACAGCAAAAGCCACAAAAATATTAATATAATACAGATGTGTGTTACTTTGCAAAAATTTAAATAATTTCTTAAAAGATTTACTTTTCAAAGAAACTAGGACATATTGATCTGGTCCCTGCTTTTGATTTTATTACCTAAACCAGATTAAAGTCAACAGATAAGGAATATAACAAAATGGCGCATGCAATTTAGCATTGTTGTAAGCTGGGTCAGCTCCATCAGGGCAGAAATGCATGTGTGACAGTGTCCACTTGATGGTCCCTCACTTGTGGAAAGGATGAGGGGCAGCACCATGGGCTCACCCACTGGCACAGACTTTCCTCATGTGGGTCCACATGAGCTGCCCAACCTGACTCCTTTGTAGGCAGAGGCACCTGAGGACTTGCCTGCTGACATTTCTCTTTGTTTCGCCTTCCCCATTCTGATTCACTGCTATGCCAGCAGCATTTCTCAGATTTGGGCTGATGCAGTCTTCCCTCTTCTGTAAGTCTTTCATTGGCCCCACATGAAGACTTTGAATAAAATCCCAGTCCTTAGCAGCCTTGCAGTCTGGACTCCTGAGCCTCCCAAGAGAGAATTCCACCCAACAGAAAATTCCCACCATCCCCTAGACATTCTCTTCCCTCTTTGGAATATTATGCCTGATTTTTTCTGGTAAAGAAACATTCCTTTAAGAAAAACTATTGTAAAAATCATCATCTATTTTCCTTCCAACAAGGTGAATTCCTTACTCCTTACTTTATACTCCTTACATTCCTACTGCATATTCCAATTATTTGTTCAAATATCTGTCTTCCCAAATAAACTGAGTTTCTTGGAGCAGAAATTTGGCTTTATCAACATTTATCAACACCTGGGCAAAGTGTCAGGAAGGAGTGAATTAATCTAACATCAATTTGGGCCTTGACATCCCCTGTTTGATGGTCTGGAGAATGCTAATGTGAAAAAATACAATTCACATTCCCCTCAGCAGTTAACACCTAAGCTTCCAGGGCATGAAATCTTGACATTACCTAGAATACAGATCTTTCAGAAATAATGGAGAGGAGTACAAACTTGGGGGACCCGGCAAGGAAACTGACATATTTAACATTCAGAAAAAACAACAGTTATTTCCTGTAATAATCATTAATCTAAATAAATCTTGATTTTAATTTTCATAGAAGCTTTCAAGCTCAGTGCAATATTTTATGTGTCAACTAAAATATACACTTACCAAACAAAAATATTTTATAACTTGCAATCCACATTCAGTCGCACTTTTTAATATTAGACCAAAATAAAAACCCCAAGTGATCACAAAGAATGGCAGAACTAAAATAATTTATACCACCTCTATTCATCTTCAGAGTTATGAGTTGTCAACATTCCTTTCTAAACTACTGTTTTAAAGTGGGAATAGAAGGCACCACAGAACCAATACACAGAAAATATATTCGTAGCTAGAAGCTCACAGGAGTCAAATTCTAATAAAAGTTGCCTCCAAACCAATGCCCATAAATGCCCTGACCTGCATCCAAGTCTACTATATAACTGAGACTTCCTTAAACAAATGTATACTGAAATTTTTATTAAAGAAAAAGTAAAAAAGTACAATAAAATTAAAAGCATAGGCATATATTCATAAAACTCAATAGTAATCACAGCAATTGTTTAGCATTTAAACCAAGAAAATACTTTATTTAGAAAATTTTACCTCTGGCATTGTTTAAAACTGCTAGAGCACAGTGACAATAAGAAACATACCAACTTAGAGCCAGCTTTATGACTCATAAATGTGTGAATCATAAGGTGTAAATCCTCTGTAGGCCATGAGCCTTCTACTTGCCACCCCCAGAAAGACCACAAGATCTGTCTGTTCCCCCTTTCTAGTTTATGCTACAGCCTCTTCTCATTTCCTTCTAAGAGTGAAACATTGCAGTGCAGCCTGGAGAAGAAGCCTTTCTTGGACAGCACCGCCAGAAACAAGCTTCTGCATCCTGCCAAACTGATCTGACATCCTCAGTACCAGACCTCGGCCACCTACCAGTGTTGACCACCATGTGCTCCCTGCCTTGCAGCCTTGAACAGGCTCCCTGGCACCCAGTCCCACCACTCCTCCCTCCTCCTTCTTGAACTTGTCTTCTTTGCTTGGACTCTTACCGTCTTTGTCTACTTCACCCCTCCATAATGAAGTCCACAGACAGGTGACCTAACAACAAAAATTTATTTTCCCCCTATTCTCAAGGCTGCAACTCCAAGATCAAGGTGTCCGCCGGGATATTCCTTCTAAGGCTTCTCTCGGCTTTCAGATGTTCATCTTCTCCCTCTCTGTTCATATGCTTCTCTCTCAGCCTGTGCATCACCATCTACATCCTAATCTCCTACTTTACAAGGACACCAGTCACATTGAATTAGGGCCCTCTCAGATGACCTATTTTACTTTTATAACCTTAGCTCCACATGTAGTCACACTGTAGCGTCCTAGAGTAGTCTGGACCTCACTATATGAATTGGAGAAAGACACAGTTCAGCCAAGAAGCACTCAACTTTCTGACCAAAGCACTCAACCCAACACTTCTTCCCTTCACCATCCATCTCCATACCTGACCACCTCATTCACTTCCGTGCCATTTCCCAAGCTTATGTTTCATGTTTCTTATCCTTCTTCCTTGAGTAAATGACCAGTGAGAGAACTGATTTCTAACTTCCCAGGACTAACAATGCTTGGGAGCACTTGGGTCACTAATCTGGCACTCTAAGCAGTGGAACATGCAGCATAGTTCACAAGGGAGGAAGCGGGGGAATTGGCCTTGTGGATTTCCCTACCTTCTTCTCCCTCTCGCCTCACCCTTCTCACTGTGCCTCATTCTCCAGCAGGCATGAATATTTTATTTGGAAATATTTGACATCTGGCATTACCTTGAAACAGAACCTTTAGGGTTAAAATGCATAGCTTTCCTTCAGTGGCGTATCTCTTCTTCCTCTCCCCATTCGAAGCTCACATTACTGTGTACCTTAGTCGTGGAATCCAGTAAAAATGAAAGATCATCACTTAGAAAGATGAGGATCACTAAATATTACATGGAAAAAACACAATGTTCACCTTTATGATTTTTCCCAGACATTATGTTTCAATAGCTACAGTTTGACTCTAAGCATATTGAGACCTGTGTAATAACATTTCTATAAGGCGACCCTTTGAGAAGGCAGCCAGCAAATTACAAGGAAATCCACATCTTTTCTTGCTTCATATATAAATATATACATATATAATATATATTTTATATTTTATATGTATATATTTAGCAAAAAAGGCGCATGAAAGTTAAGACTGCATCTCAAAAGAGAACACATTTCCAAACGAGCACTGGCATATGCTACAAGTTATGTATTACTTTTCAGCTTTATTGGCATTCAGAGAACTCTCTGAAATGCTTTTTTAAATAGTGAAAAAGAAAAGAAGAAAAGATGCTGAGTATTTGTTGGCACAGACAGCGCAACCTTTTACAGTTGTGTACACTGATTTTTTTTTAACTTCTTGAGGACAGAAGCTGAGTCTTAGCATCACCACCAACCATTAAGAAACAAAGTGTTCCAAAACTATATGAAAATGAACTGAGGTAAACTGAATTTATGTGTACCTGATGGCCTATAAACACATAAATAGTTTGATTTTCATCAATTAAGTCAGTGTCAGAAGGTGGATTAGGAAATAGATCTCCGTGAGACTATTTGAACCACAATAATGCTCCAGATTTCTAAATTTAAATAACCCCTTATACATGCAGAAATAGAAAATTCAAGTAGAGCATAATTTCTCTTTTATCTGCTACTAAGTCTTGCTGATATTTCTAAATTCTCACCACTCCAGGTGCTTGTTCATCATTTAATTATCCTTATTGCACCAATGCTGCTTGTGTTCAAGAAAAATATTAAATACACAATTTAGAGAAGAAGAAAAACATGACATTCAGTATTGTCTTACTTCAGATAATAATTCTGTATGCATGTAAAGCTTACTGTGAACTAGGGAACAATTCAACTTTATGACCCTTGTATTCAGTTGTTAATTACTTTTTCCCTATCCTCTATATACTTCCACTGCATCAATAGGAAACTATAATAGTCCTCCAAAGACCAAAATTACACATATCAATTGTTATGAATATTAATTAAGAGCTTTGTGTCTTCATGGAAAACCTTCCTACTTCAAAGACATTGAGTTTCAGTGCTATAAAAAAAATCTACTTCAGTTAAAAATTCTGGTACATCCCAATCAATAAGATTATGGATTCTTTTTTTGTTGTTCTTCAACTTCTGGAAAGACAAACATTTTTAAATGAAGCAATTGATCTATAACATTTTGCCTGTGAAAGAACCTATTTCAAAAGAAAATAAATGTGCCATATCTGACTTAGGGAAAAAAATATTACAGAAAGAAAATTGTTTGGTTATTGAGGCTTTTTAATAATAGCGAGAGTGAAGTTAGAAAAATCAATCAGCCACGTTTACTGTGCACCCAGCTTCATATGAGTAAAGGACGGATGGATGCAGGGAAAGGTTTTCATTATCTTGCACACATAGTACTTAGGAGAAAGAATGTTCATAATCTTACACATGCAGTGCTTTAAAAAATGTGTTCATATGGGCACACATGTATGAACACATCTGCTAAAGCATTAAGACGTGTGCAAAGGGAGATACTAACTCTCACATAGAATTTGTGCTCTCTGCCCTTGGCCTTTGAGAACAAAACTGAGCAACTAGGGAAGGTGGGGTGAGCAGGACTGAAGGCCGGCTGTTCCTAACACTGTGTAAAACAATCATTCTTAGTCTTGGTTTTGCTACCTCCTAAAATGAATGTATTCATGTTGACAATATCACAGAGCATGTCACCATGTACAAACAAAAGTAAAGTCATTTTACTTCAAGCATGTGATGTTATTTACCTTTGCCAGGAAGAGGGTCTTTCAAGTGAAGGAAAGTTACAGATGTGGTCATTTTTATAAGCAGAATATTACTGTATGAATTTTCTTAGAAGTCAAGAGGAAGAAATCAGCAATTACTGGCATGCGCATCTTGCATCTATTACCCAGAGCTACTGCCTGGATGCACCCCCTCTTCCCTGGGATCTGAGCATGCTTTCCTGGAGTTCTGTTGTCAGGTGTCTGAGCCTGACCAGAGGCTCGCCTGGGTCTCCCATGCCACCCCACAGCCTCCTCAGGACCAGGTCGTCACTGTATTGGAGCCTGCCACCCCTTCTTTTGCTTATGCTCCTTGTATGTTCCATCTCACTGTGTAGAAGGCCACTAGAAATCGGAACAGAGGAAACTGCATCTTAATTTCAACTCAACAACTGAGGTTTGGCCTTTGGGTTCTTAAAACATTTTTTAGCTAATATCAGTTAGTGTCAGAGAGGTTATGCGCAAGTTGGAGCATTGGTCCAGTGATGGTAGAGTGTAAAATGGTGAAGCCACTTTGAAGAACAGCTTGCTAGCTCCATAAAATATTAATTACAGAGTAACCACGTAATCTGGCAAGTGCAGTGCTAGGAGGAGCCCAAGAGAAATGAAAACAGATGCCCTGATAGAGAAAAGCTTATTCTTTAAAAAAATTTTTTGCTTTTATATTTTAGTATTATATATTTGCATTACATAATGATTACAGTCCTTGTAGGGAGTTGGGACATGTAGGTAACCCATTTTAATTCTTTTTTTATCTCTTTCCCTGTCTTCCCTTCCCCCTAGGCTATCCCTTGATCCTCTTTTGATTTGAACAAAATCTATCTTTCTATTTCTTATTATCTAGCTTTTATTTTTCTCTGTATAATTTGGGTTTCTCATACTAGAAACCATGTAACTTATGTGTCTGGTTTAAGTCACCTAACAATATGGTCTCGAGGAGTATCCATTTCCCTAAGGATGACTCTAATTTTTTCTTCTTTATGGCAAAGTAGTATGCCATTGTTTATAAATACACTATTCTCCTTGTCCATTATCTGTTAATGAACATCTTGAGCAAACTTATTAAAATGGCAAGGAAGACTTTTTTCAGGATTCAGTTATCAAGAGTATCTCAATGGAGGAAAGCAATCAGGCTCAACTCTAATACAGAAAAGAATTTCAGAGATTTATAGGCAGTGAGCCAAGTGAAAAGGTGGACAAAAATCCAGGAACAGACATCAAAGGCAGGGGGACACTGCCACACCGATGTGACAGGATTCTTTTTGAAAGCAGCCAAGCTCTGAATACTTCAGGCGAAAGATGAGGAACTCGATCAGATACAAAAGGTGGGGACATTATGATAAACTGATTTAGTAGGGTTGCTGCTAAAACTGGGTTCTTCAGGCCCAGTGAGGATGAGGACAAGTTCAAGACCTAGTTGAGAAAATAACCCAGAAGAGCTCAACTCAAGTTTAATCAAGACAAGAGTTTTTATCAGTCCATACAAGCACTTGTGTGTGCAGGATCATAGCTGTGTTCCCCATAAAAACCAAAAGAGGAAATAATCTAAATGTCCACCGAAGAGTAGGCAAACAAAATATGATTTACACACAAGATAAAAAATTATCAAAAAGGAAACAAGTCCCGATGCTTGCTGCAACATGGGTAAACCTTGAGAATAGTATGTTCAGTGAAAGAAGTCAGTCATGAGAGATCACACATGGTGTGATTCCATTAACATGAGACGTGCAGAATGGGTGGATCCATAGAGACAGACAGCAAATCATTAGTTGCCAGAGACAGTGGGAAGAAAGAATGGGGACTGACTGGTAATGGATACATGGTTGCTTCCGATAATCACAAAAATGTTCTAAAATTAGATGGTGGTGATGGCTGTACAATGCTGTAAGCATATTGTATTCTTTAAAAAGCTGACTTTTATGCTATGTGAACTATAAAGCTCTTGTTGAAAAACATCTGATTTTTCCACAAGCTGGGTTCCAGGCACACATTAATTTTCTCAGTGCTTAGTCTTTTCCTCTTTTCTTCTCCCACAGCAGTGGAAAAATAAATCCCATCATTGTATTAGGGAAAGAAAATCTACTTTCTCCAAAGCCTGCCTTCAGCCTCAGTTCTGGGCTCCCTTCACCGTGTATTTTGCAAACAGTTTCTGTTGGAATCCTTCCTTTATACCACCACAGCCACTGGTATGCCCCCTCTGAAAAATAGGTAATGTCTACAGTCATATGTGACCTTTAAGTCTTGTTTTTTAACTCAATAACCAAACTGCACGTTAAGATGAAATACATCTCTTGTATTTTCAATGCATGCACTTCCAATAAATGTTAAGTATTTTTTAAAACTCAGAACAGCAAACCTAGAAAATTATGACATAATAGATACAAGGGTGTTTTAATAATACTTATAAAATTATAAACACAACCAAACATGATAATAGTTAAAGAGGACAAACTATAGTACTAAATCACTATGATTAAATCTCAGCTACCTTGATAGTACCAAGTTCGAAAGTATAGGCAACAACTCCAAAGACAGTAAGATTCATTATGATGCCCATTCCGGTTGACTATTATCTTCTTTTAAAGCCCTGTAATGTCTCCAATGCTTTGGTTTTATTCTTTACTGTTTTGTTCAATTTTATTATAACTGATGATATAGGCAATTCTTTTTAAGATAGCAAGAGGCAGCATGGTAACCATTGTTGATCACCTAGTATTTTGTTTTTACATTATCTATTATGTTCATCCTTCTGATTTGACTGACTCTGTTCTGTTATGTCACATTTGGTTTTACTCTCTTCAAAAAAAAAGTAATAAGAACTGTGGGAGTAATAAAACCCAAAATGTGTAATTGTCATTGTACAAAAGAAAGGAAAAGAAAGTGCTCTAAAGAATATAACTACATATATATTTAAGTGTATAAGATAGATAACCATATTACTGAGTTTTGTTGGATTATTAAACAAAACTGTTTCCAGTCTCACTGTTTGAAAGTCCACTTTATATGCTTTAATTTTGTAACTTGAACAACTACTTCTAAGATAACAGTATGTAATATATTAACTAGTGATTTCCTATTGTTTATTTTTTCTGAAATTCTGTATAACTTGTACCCTATTTCTGTTTTTTTCTTTTTCTCCATAATAATAAAAAAAACTCAGCTACCTAAATGCTACAGGATCTATACCCATTCTGGTTATTTTGAGGACAATACCAATAAAATAGTAAATGTGCAAATAAAGTAAATGAATCATGACCTACAGACACAGCATAAAATGAAACTTATCTGATTACATACAGTCAACACAAAATGCTTCTTTTATTGAAATAGAAACAGTGCTAGTGTTCAATTAGGCCATTCATACACTGAAAATCCCAACCATTCATTATGCTCGTCTTTACATTGCCCCGTAACCAGATGGAGCCTCAACTCCTGTCCTGTGGAATAGGAGCTGAGTTGAAAATAGGAAGGGTGCTGGGATTAATTAACTCATAGAAATGGAGCTCAGGGTAGGTACTGATGGTCTATGACTAAGTGGAAAAGCCATGTCCAGAGGCTTTCCATTAATTATTTTCTCACTTTATTGAGGAAGGAATAACTGCAAATAGATTTGAACAATGTGGGCATATCACTTAGGATTGCACTTTTCTGCAGAAACCAGAAAACCCCCCATGACAATTTAAACCAGTTAGAGACTCCACACCCCAAGTCCAGGGAAGGGCAATCCATGGACTGATAAAGTGGTTTCGTGACTTCATGTGGGGCCATCTTCCTCCATCTTTCCGCTTCGCATCTCGGAATGTGGGTCTTTGGTCTCGTGCTCATTGTCTCATGTTTGCAAGACGTCTACTACATCCCCAGCCATCGCATTGCACATGACTAAGGAAGGGAATGTAAAAATTTTGCCTGGAGTCTCCATCAGATTTTATGCTGAGACCCTAGTGATCAAAACCGAGTCAAATCAATCAATACCCTTTGCTGTAATCTGAAATTTTACATTTAAAAAAAATCAAGATCTTTAAGGAAAGGAGAGTAAAATAGGTATTAGAAGGGCAACTAGCAGATTTCACAGATATATTCTCAGTAGTTTGCAAACTGTCTATAAAAACTTAAATTTTTATTTCTTTTATTTCCACATCAATTACAATTTATCAATAATAATTTAAACATAGAATGAGATAGTGATCATATAGTCATATGAATCAGAAATGCTTTGTGATTTTTATTGTCCCTGTTTAAATCTATATTTTTGGTGGAACTGATGCCAAAGACCATTAGTTTAATTGCTATGGACTAATGAGAAAAAGAAAAACATAAGAGGCTGACAACACGTAAATGATGCACTTGGACAGAGTAAGACCAAATGACATCACAGCATGCTGTCCTGTTGGGAAAAGTAGAAGTAATCTGCAGAATCGTTAGACAAGACTTTGCCTTTGGCCAGTCTCTTGGAATTGTGCTCATCCAGACAATGATAAAGAGGAATCTGGAATGTTTTCTTTTTGCTGCCAGTGTTTGGAACCTCAGTAATGAGAAAAGCCAGGCATTTAGAGCAACCGCAGCTCTCTACTGTGGGCATTTCATTAACAAATTGCATGCTACTGTTCCAAAAATGTAAAAACCCAAAAGTTTCAAAACTGAAAAGAAAAAACTGGGCGTATGAGCATTACTGTGACGAAGAAAAAGTAATTTCTTCTATGGCTTTAATATAGTACAGTGGTTGTTGCGGGGGAGCACTCACTGCCAACCATAGGAATTATTTTTTTAAATAATCAACTTTAAAGTCACTTCAGAGCTGGCTGAGACATTAGATAAGCTCTATCTTGCTGTCCAAGAAGTGTGGCATTGTATTGCTACTGAGCTCTGCTCCCATTGCGAAGCATCCTCTGCTGTGTGGGGGACTGCCCGGACAGGTGCGCCAGCCAGCTGTCACTCTGACCAAAACACCTGCAGAGTCAAATGACCCTGTCACCCATCTGGATGACTCAACAGTCACGTGACCATGGGGTCCCCAAAAGTACATTCTCAATCTCACAAGTCTCAAAGGACAGCTTCCTTCTCCCTCGTTTTGGAGAAAACAATTCTTTGAATGCTCTTTAGCCCCCAAGAACCATTCCAGTCATTTTGAGCATTCTCTTTTTCTATTTAAATCCCTTCAAAAATGAGAATTGCCATTATGTGATGAAAAAGCCACCAGCCGTGGGAACATGACAAGTATCTGGTTTCAAAATGAACTCGAAATGGCAGAGTTTCCATCTGAAGATCATCTGCTAAACGTCCCAAACCCATGTTCAAAATCGTTCCCAGCCAGTCAGGCTTTTCCTTCCATTTGAGCGACAGCTTCATCTTTCCTTGGACGAACGTTCTGGAAAGGAGGCCTGCCAGGCTCTGGCTGGTTACAGCCCTGCTCCCCAAATGTGGTGCCCTCTCTCCTCCTCCATCAGCTTGCCAGGCCCTGCCATGTAAGGAAACTACCCAAAGCCCTTCGAAGCCTTTAAACCTCAGCCTCCATTAAAATTCCATACGAATAGTGAGTAAAAGTTGTGACCAACTCAAAACTCTCTTCAATTACTACTTAATTCCTGGAGGGCCTGAGCTTCTAGCTACGAGTTTTAATACTTCTGAGAATCCAAAATATACAAGAAGATCCAATTTATAACTGTGAGCAATTTTTTAAAATTTCCCTTCCTTTTGTTCCTTTTATTTTCCAGCTTTTTTCACATCAAATTGACCTAAATCTTTTCTTTTCTCTCTTCTTTGTCCTCAATTTCCTACCTAAACTCTCCCAGAGGCTCAATATTTTCTCCCAGCTCCCTCTGTCCTCTCTCTTCTCTTTCCTGTGTGGCCCTCTCAGGTAGAAATCATCCACTTCAAAATCTCCTCCTCTTCATCCAGATGACTCATGTTATATAAATATATATGATCACATTATATACATATATCTGAGACATATATATGAGATATATATGTGGAAGTAGTGAGTAATACAGACAGGTATCTCCAAAGTTTATCTTAGGATATTGAAGTGAAGAGATGCACTTACAGTCAAATTCCTCTTTAAAGCAGTCCCCATATGGCTTAGTGATGCAATCTGGCCTGATTCAGGAGACCCAAATGCGTTGGTACATGTGAATACTACCTGCCTTCTCTATTCATCAGGTAGCATAATTAAAAGCCTAATACTTTCTGCCAGTTGAACAGTCAACACCAGGCACAGAAAGAATAAGACTTTCTCCCTTTCTCCCTTTCTCCTATATTCAAATATAATTCAAATATAACCTGATATCTTTAGATTATTATCCAAATAAAACATAGAAGTTTAAAAATTCTTGGGGAGAATTCACAACTCTCCAAAATGGCGTGACCAGTGGATCAGACTCTGAGTCAGATGGTCCCTAAGGTCCTTCATAGCCAGCACATCCTGTGCATCTGGGCACAGTGAGTTAAGTCAGCCCAGAAAGATGGTTCAATGCCTGAATGCCACCTTCGACACACTTAAACCTTAAATCACTTCTTTCCTCATGGACTCCGAGATTGAGTCCGAAGATTAAGTGGCTTTCTTAGCAGGAATAACTGGAGATATATCTCACAACTGGCACTAAAAAAGCCCTGTGGAGTTTCACGGTGAAGTTTTCTGAGGCAGCGGGAGAGGAGATGGTGTCCTGTTTATAAGATCTCCTTCCTTCGCAGCGGCCGTGATGAGCAGGTAGCCAGGCAGATGTCTGTGCAGAACTTCCCCCAGGCTGTGGAGGAGACGAGGAGACAAATCCATCTGCACAGTGGGATGAGAGTGGATGCTTGTGTGTGCTGCCCCCACACACGCCTGTTCTGGAGCCTGCAGTTCACAGTACTGATGATTTGATTATTTTCTTTCCAATACTTCCTGTGGGCAGATACCCTGGGGAAGGGTTATGCCCTCTTAAAATACTATTCTTTTCCCTCATCATGCCCTTCCACGTGTTCTTGGATCTCTTCACATCCTGCTGTCCTCCTCCACTGATAATCCGGGATACCCTGCAAGATGCCACCTGGGACTCTGCCTCCTATCAGAGCATATTCCCAGTCTGGCTCGTGCTGAGCTTCTCCTGACTCTCTTAGATTGCTTGTGGTTTTTAACTCGTTTCTCTCCACAGTTAAATTCCAAACATGCTGTAAGACCTGTGAAGGCCCAATCCCCACACTCAGAGCTGCTTAGGCACTCAAAACTGTAGCACAAGGACGGGATAGAGGAGGACTGGTTTTGGACAACAGAGCAGAGGATGGTGCTGGGGTCCAAGCACGATGGGGACTGAGTGAGTGGGCGGCATCATAGGCGCTATCAAGAGAACACTCCACATCTTCATGCCCATGGCCCCTGTGAGCTTCGAATTTCCTTCTTAACATACATCTGACTGAGGGAGAGATACCAAGGCATAACCCAACATGGCACTGAATATTTTGCCTTTTGTTTTCCTGGTTCAACCAAACTTCATCATTCAGAAACACACAGGAAAACATGTCTCCTGTCTTATTCGACCTCACCTTCAGAACAGACAAGTAATTTCTAGTCTGGGAAGGTCACAAGGCTGTTTCTGTAAAGATCTTAACCTTAGCTCTGTGTCTACACAACTGTCGGGGCTCTTGCCTCTGCTTTAGGGAGCGCACCCTGCTTTAGGGAGCTCACCCAGGAACAGAAGCTGCAGCACACTGCAGACCAGCTCCAAGTCCTTCAGGGTAGAGAAAGTCTCACAGTCTGCCTCCCGGTCCTCTGTTGCCAAGGGTCACAGAAACTTTCTGTGTTAATTATGCATGCAGGATCCTGGTGGGGGGTGATCCTTCCCCTCTCAGGAGCAGAGACCCTGAGCAGACACTTAAAACTGTCCTCTATGCCAGTGCAGCCTCACACAGCAGGGGACGTGAATAAGGGAAGAGGAAGATCAAAGAGCAAAAGCAGAAGCCAAAGGAAGAGGCAGAGAAAAATGGAGAGGGAGATAAAGGAGAGAGGAGGGCCAAGGAGAGGGAGGGGAAAGAGAAATAGGTGGGAAGTTGATAGGGACCGGGAGCCAGGGATAGGGCTGATAATGAGGTGGTCGGTCCCCTGTTTCATGTTCTCCCCTTGATATTTAAATGTCCCCTGACTGAAGTGAGTGGAATGGTACTGGGGGATGAACGGGCCACCTTAAAGCCACCACCCCAAGACACCTGGGTTCTGGTCCTCTATAGGGCCCTGACTGCCCTGCACCAACTTCTCTGAAGTCCAGGGACTTTAAAATATCCACTCGAGTCAGCTCAGCCATTTCAGGGAAATGCATTTCCATCAAATTATCACTTCTAGCAGTGATAGAAAAATTAATGATTTCTTGAAGGGACTATTGTATTTAAATATTTCAAGCCTGTTGGTGTGATGTGTATCAGCCAGAGAGAAACATATTGACTTGGCACTGCAGCTAATGCCGGCTTTTATAAATATCCTGTCAGATAAATAATGACTCTCAATGGATCCAATATGATGTACAGTTCTAAAGCAAACAGGGTTTTGCCAAGAGGCTCAAAGGAAACTGCCACCACAATAGCATGGGTTGAATAATGGAAGTTTCGTTTATCTTTTCTACCAGAGAAAGGAGGAGCAGACACCAAGGAGAAGGTAGATTGATTCCTCAGATTCCACAAATGCTCCAAACTTTGAAGGCCTCCAACAAGGCTTCCAGAATATCAAAGAGCAAGCAATAATTTGCATTTGGAGGCATCCCCCAGGAAAACAGGGTGATTCCTGCTGGGACACACATTCGGCTGCTTTTGGCTGAGGGGAGGCGAGGACCTGCGAACCGAACACTGTCATGTCTAGGGCATTGCAGACATCCTGCCGTCCACTTTATCCCTGCGGTCCCCCTTTTCTTGCCTTCCTCCCATGACCTACCCTTTTATCTACTCCCTTTTGCATTAGAAAACAAACACCATTAGAAAATGTGAACCCTGGCTTTCTCTTCAGAGTTACAAGAAGTACTTGGTGAAGGGTGAGTATGTGATGAGATTAAAAACCACTGGATGGAGAGAAGATGCTATTGTCTGTGGACTTCAATTATCCATAGGCAGTCAAGGACTGACCCTGGTACACTGGCAGGCCCTCAATTCATCTTCAGAACACATTTGAGGATGAGAAGTTACAGGACTTTAAAATTCTAAATAACCCCATTTAGAGAAAGCAGGCAGTGGCTTACCCTGGACTCTTCTGACCTACTCTGGCCTTTAATGCTGCTTCATTTTAAAGCAATTGAGAATCTCTGCTCTCTAACAAATAAATGAAATAGAAAGATTAATTAAAATATGGAGCAGAAGATGCCCTAGCAATATTTCATATGAGGATGCAGCAAAAAAAACCATGCAAATCAACAGTAATTTTAAAAGCCTCCTCTTAACTGAAACCTTTGTGTTAATAGGGTAAAATATCACATAGCTTTAAAAAATTAAAATCTGACTTGTGAGCTTACTATTGCTGTACTCAATTTCCTCAAGTGAGCGAGCCATCTCAGGGCTCCTGCTAAGAATCCTTCCAGGCTAGCAGCAGTAGGAAAGGGAAGTCACCTCCGCCCACATGTCTGGATGTGTGTTTATGACTGAACATTTTTCCCACTTCCCTAAATTCTGTGACCTTCAGTTTACAGTTAACTCGGGCATCACCATGTATGGACAGTCATGAGCCCTTTAAGGATGGGCACACACTATGAGGACACATTCTAAGACATGCATCATCCGGTGATTCTATCCTTGTGCAAACATCATCCGGGGACCTACACAAGGTTAGATGAGACGGCCTGCTGCATGCCTCAGTTACATGGCATAGCCACCTCTGTGGAAGCATCCTGTTGTTACTGGCAGCCTAGTTAGTTAGAAATATTATAGGCAGTGAGACAGGGCTAGGTCCTCCAAAGAGCCAGTGCAGAAGCCCAGATACCTTGCACCTGGGGGTGGGGGGAGACAGACACCTCCTGCTGTTGGTCCAATCTCAAGACAAAAGGCAAAGCAAACACACCCACACCGTAAGGACTGATATCCTAAATAGTTCCCTATCATCATGAGGAAGCCAGGAGTCACCATTCCAACCTCCTAGGCAAGAGGCACTGCTCCCTAAGAACGCCTGCTTTCTACATGACTCTCTTCCCCATTTGTCCCCAACTTAATTTTACCTGAATTATTAATTTTATCGGTTAACTATAGTTCTGTCCCACCTTATGCCCATCTGCCTTGTGAGTTCCCAGTTTTCCCCAACTTGAACCCTCTCACCCCATGATTTTACCCTATAAAAATCCCTGGAAAAGACAGAGTCCCTGGCAACCCGCTCAGGGCTCCTTGGATCTCTCTCAGACAGAAGCTTGCTTTCTCTCAATATATTCTGCTCTTAGTCTCCAATGTTCCTAAAAGTCATTCTTCGATTTTAGAGAACACAAACTTATACGGGACATAGTAGGTTGGGAGTTTCATTTCCCTATATCACTGTCACTAACAAAAATGTCACTGTGCACATGTCTGCATCCATGTTCACAAGGTGTTCCGTGACTGGCAGCAAGTGGGATCCTGAAGAAATTGGGACCCACAGCTTCCCAGGCATAGTTGCAGTGTGGAACTCAAGGGACACTGCTCCATCACACGCAAGTGACGCAGAACAGACCTTGGGTCTCAATCCCAAACTTGAACAGTGTCGGGAGAGAAATGTGGACATACAATTTGCCTTTGAGTATTTCCTGTTTGTGAAGGAAATGGCCCCTGCTTCCCAGGTGCTTGGCTCTTTGGATACGTTTTTCAAACTATAGGAAAAAGCAGAAAACAGAAACTGGTTCTTATTGAGGGAGGTCTCCATTCACCTGCCTAACTGAGCTCAAGTTGACATTGCCTTTAAGCCTGTGGTTATTTTCCTTGGTGGCCATTAAGTGTCATCACACAGCCAAAATACCCTCATAGCTCCCATGAAGCTGCTGTTTCAAATTTTCACTGTCTGCGTTCCAGACATGAGGTTGTCATCTACTAGGAAAGACTGCAGCCCTGGCATCTCCCACAATTAGGGAGAAGAACCCTGATCTAAGTAGGATAAAGGGACATGGTTCTGATGGAAGCTCCACAAGTAGCCTCTGGTGACTGCTCGGTGACCATGTCCCCTGTGTTTACTGGGACTGAAGCCTACCTTGCCCTCCAGCTTGCCTCTTGAGGGCTTAAACAAGCACGCTTAAGAGACATTTGTTTGAAGGTGAGCAGTGTCATGCAATGCGCAGAGTCCGTAATCCTTTTTTCCTTGTTTCAGTGATGGTACAACTCACCCTGGTGGCCAACCACCATGTCCTCTGATGTTTGAGGTTCTGCTGACATCTACAACTGTGCTTCCCTTGCTCTTTATTCTCTGGCCTTTGCTACATCTCTAAAGGAAGCTTAATTTCTGCAAAACATGACTGGCAAGCAGGAAAGCGTTTTGTCCAAAAACTAGAAAGACCAGCCCTAAGGGAAGCAGACACAGCCAATCATGGAGCCACTCTTTTGGAGCTGGTCCTATGCCTTTACAAACTTAAGATTTAGCAGTGAACATCACAGGCAGGGTCCCTGTCCCTACATCCTCATTTGAAGGGAGCACAGGACACAAATCAAGAGTAAAAAAGAAAGCCAAAATGCACAAGATGGTCACACGTTGTGGTGCGCTCTTTACACATTGTTCTGCCACAACCACAAACAGGTCACAATTTTGTGCAAGGCCCAAGGGCAACACACTGAATCCCCTGGTCCCTCTGCAGTAGCTTCCCCACTCTCAGAAAATGGTTTTACTGCATTCTTTGCAATGAGTGAAGGGCTGTTCTGCCTGTCATTCAGCAGTAGGAGCCCCCAGGCAAATGAAGTGACCCCTGTCTTTATATTCAAAATGCCATAAAGTAGGGCTTACTATGTTATTTTCATCTAAATTAGATTTTGTTCATCCCCAAGTATAGAAACCACTAGAGTAATAAGTATTAAAAACTCACAATTTGATTTACTTCCACGATTCCCCCTCATTCCCAGAGACCATTCTCAATTTTTCTACCAGATATGGGAATACCAGAACCAAGCGCTTAGAAGGGTTCTTTCCTGGTTTCCTAGGTCTTTATAGCTCTTGAAGTATTTTATCTTTTCCTTCAAAATGTTTGCAGACTTTGCTGTCCCCCACTAACAACCTAACTCTGACCTTTATACTTAACTTTAAAGTGATTTCCTACTTGCCTTCTTGAAATTCCTTGGGTTATGACATTATTTTCTAACTTGGGTAAACCACTAACATTTCCTCTATCATGAGCCCCTAAACCACAAAGGGCCCCCAAGGAGCCTAACTCGCAGTCACATATTATAGCTGCTTCTCTTTGTTCTTCTGCAGGGTCCTGCTGGCAGCTGGCAGCAGCCCCAGAACTGAGGCTGCTCCACAGACCCTGGGTTCCACATCCTGCTTGTTTCTCTCTGGCTGCCTGTAGGTTTCTTACCCAAAGTGAGCAATAGAGTCTCTGGAAACCTTTTCTACACCAGCAGGCAAGCCTTTGAGACTCTAAAAGGGTAGCGTTGGAGAAGGCAAAAATCTTCACTCAAAGTTTTCAGCAGGAAATGGAACGTCTCCAAAATGGTGCCGCCGCACAGTTGCTGGACAAAGGCGACAGGAAGAATCACCGCATGTCTCCAGAATCCTTCAGCGCAGAGCAAGATTTCCTTTCATGGCAGCTGTAGATGGCATTACAAAACTTTACATCTTTGTGAGCACTGAACAAGTCTTTATTCTCAAATAAAATATGAAGAACGTTAAGGATTCTACACAAGAGCTTAAAATGTATGGAAATGTTCCTGCGAACCAGACAAGCTATTCAGCATTTCAGCAACACACAAGGGAGAAGATACAATCATCTATTCACAAGAGAAGCTCCATGTCTGCCACAATTGATCTCTAAAGAGAAAGAGCCACAGCTATGATCATTTATGCTTAAAAAATATTTAAGTATTGCCTAGTAGATGCACTGGACTCCAGAGAGAAAACCAGGCCATGAGGACCCTGGGCTCACCTTCAATGCATTGATAGTCAACAAAACTTGCACAAACAACATGAGCAGCTTTAGTGCAGGCCTACGAGCACTGTGCCAGGGAAGCAGAGTCAGGAAGAAGATGAGTTTAGTGGTAGGTAAAAGGATTTGCTGGAGAGGCAGAGAAGGAGCCTCAGATACAGGCTGAGAATGAAGAATGTTGCAGGACAGAGGAATTAGGTAAGGCTTCATCATCTTCCCAACATTATCTTCCATCGCTGTCTTTCACAAGCTTCCAACCCCTACCAGGACACTGAAAACACCATTTCTTAAACACATTCTGTGCTCTCCAACCTCTGAATACCTCCTCACATTCAGCCCCAGATGAGTTACCCCAACCTCATAGCACCAGATCAGAGACAACCATCCCACAAACCCCACCCAAGTTGTAGCTCATGAGCAAACCAAATGAGTACTGTTATTTTAAGTCACTCTAAGTACTGAGATGGTTTGTTAAAAAGTATTAAATAATCGGGACAATTCATCTAGATGACCTTCTTTTTATCCTTCAAGATGTCAAGTTTCATATTTCAAAAATGGAAAACTCTCTTAGATTTTTCAATATTCATAACACGTCAGTTTGGCCAGTTAATTAACAGGCTATTTCAGTGTTGTTTGAATCTCTTTCAAAAGCTCAAGGTGGATCCTCAGTTCAGCACAATAGGAAGTGGTAAAAACTCCAGGAGGTGGAGCCTAAGGGAAGGAAGTTAGGCCATTGGAGGGCTTCCTTAATAAGGATTATGGGAGTCTCATGTCTTCCTCTTTCTCTTTGCTTCCTGACTGCCAAGAGGCGAGCAGCTGCCTCTACCATATGTTGTTGCCATGGACTCAAAAGCAGCAGGACCACAAACCATGAGCTGAAACTTCCAAAACCGTGACACCAAACAAGACTTTCTTCTTTTTAAGCTCATTCATTTCAGGTATTTGTTACAATAACATAAAGCTGACTACCACACTCCTCTTTCTGACTGAGTCACAAAAATGTGTGGGATTCAAACTGCATCTCACCAAAGAGTCTCTGGGTAGGGATGAGTCTGGTTAGAATGTGAACCTTCCACCCTACTCCAGCAAAAGCTGCTCATCTTCCGTCTGTTTTCATATCACAAGTTCACCCTAAGAACCCATTTAAATGAAAGATTATACGACTGTAAAATATTTGAAAAGTATTGTTCTATAGTATTAGTCTCGGGAAACCTAAGCCGTTTCCTCTGCTAGTAACTCTGATTGCATTTACAAGCCCAGGGTGCAATGGCCTCATCCTTTTCCCATTTCCAGCCACCACTAAACTGAAGCCCT
The DNA here is from genome assembly GCF_034190915.1 of Cavia porcellus. Classification (NCBI taxonomy): domain Eukaryota; kingdom Metazoa; phylum Chordata; class Mammalia; order Rodentia; family Caviidae; genus Cavia; species Cavia porcellus. The sequence continues at coordinate 33,916,630 of NW_026947497.1, forward strand.
CGTTACCTTTTCCTAGCATCTCTCATATGCTGGACATTTTTGCTTCTACCTGGGATACCTGGTACATGAAACATAACTTCTGCTGCTTTCAGAAGCTCCCTCCACAAGCAACAAACCAGTGACACCTGCTTGGAAAAATTCCTCCCAGGAGTCATGGATGACATTTCTGGGAAAGATCCCAGAGTGGCACATTGGAAATTAATAAGCGAACCAAACAAATGGCTCCGGTGGAAGCTGCAGCCTCTTGCTCATTCAGCAGAACTGTGTTGTCAGTGTATGACCTACCTGTCTCCCTGGGCCACTACTCCACACTGCTGGAGCCATTTGACATTATCTCTTATAGGATGAGTCTTGCTTTAGACACTAGATTCCCCCAGTGTTCCAGTCAGCCATGATGTAGTGACATTTAGGTTAGAAATACAAGTATTTTGTATTATAAATGACCTTTGTTGGTCTCGTCTTCTTTACAAACAGATCTAGTGACTGGCCGTGACCGGGTGCCTGTTCTTACCAGTTTACAAGAACTGAGCCCCAGCCCTGCTCCTACCCCAATAATCAGCCTTGTGCTCGGTGTCTTCTAGCCAGAGCCCAGCCATCTTTCTCATCACTTAGCCTGACACAGGCTGACAGTGATGCATGCCTTCCTGAGAGGAGCATCTTGCCACATCTCAGACCCCCCACCTCTGTGCTCCACCTCCCTGCAGAAGTACCACCTGTCACCTCATGCTGGCCCCCTCGATGCTGGCACTTCTCCAATCTGCCACACTTTTCAGCTGTGTCACACACAATGCAGGCAGACTGCTCCGATCCTTCCGGGCAGTCAGTCTCTCAGGGTTTGCCCCACCAAAATAGCAAGATGGAGTGAATTTTTCCAAGGATGTCGAGTTTTGTTTTGTTTTGTTTTGTTTTGTTTTGTTTTGTTTTGTTTTGTTTTGTTTTTAGAGCTGCTGGAGCAAAGTACCAGAGACAACATGACTTAACAGAAATTTGTTACTGCATTACAGACAAGTTGGAATCCTGAGATCAAGGTGACAACAAGATTGACTCCTTCTGAGGGTTGTGAGGCCCCAGGGCTCTCTCCTGGCCTTGGAGCTACCATCTTCTCACTATATCTCTGCACGTCATCTTCCCTCCATGAGCCTCTCTGAGTTCTTCTTCTTATAGGAGCACATTGAGTTAGGGCTCAGACTAATGACCTCATTGCAATGATGCCCAAAAAGACCATTGCTCCATGTATGGTCACAGTCTAAATTAGGACTTCAACATGTGTATTTGAGAGTACCAAATTCATCCCACAACAGATGTCATTGCTCCAGATTGGTTTGTCCTACTTTTTGCCTAGGTCTGAGCCTAAAAGAGCCCAATTCAACTTCATGTGGAATGAGGAAACCCCAGCTGACACCTAAACAGCACCCATAGCTAGACTTCAGATGTGAACGCATCTTGTGGGCTGAGAATATGCACCTGCCAAGAGTCCATCTATACCTGCAAGACAGATGGAGGGGGCTCAGGGATTTGGGGTCAGAAAACTGACCCAAAGGATGGCTGGCAGATGAGTGACCACTGGCCAGAGAGAAAGCTCTGTGTTGTCTATTGGATATTTCTTGTAATCCCTATAAACTCTTATCCCATGGGGGGAAATAAGCTTCAAATTAGAATAGAAGACATTAATTTTTCAATGCTTTTAGTTTACTAACATAGAGCAATGCTACCTTGGTACTTGGCTAATAGAGAATACCATTATCCCTGTTTACTCACCTGAAATAGCGTGTCTGGGTACAGGGATAGCTCGGAGACCACGTGGAAGCCTTGACAACCTGGCCTCTGGTGCATCAGCTAGATGTGGCATGAGTGGCAGCGTCTGGTAGATGCATAAATGTACTTCAAAGGCAGGCACAAGAGGGCAGTGTCCAACAAGTGCCAAATGGCGGGGATCATTTATGAGCACACAGATACTGCATCTTGGAAATGGTCATAAATTATGGAGGGAGACAATTTTGTAAGGCACCAAGTATTTTATAACAGGTGAGAATAAGAATTCATAAAATTTATATTGCCTTTAAAGATAACTGTGTTTTGTACCTAACTGGTAACTAGGGCTACCAAAATCACATTTAAAGGATTTTCTAAAAGACTGAGGTTTTTAAAAGGGAGAGGGGATTCCTGATAGGTTGCAGCAATTTCAGTGTGGCTTTAGCTAAGTCAGAAGAGCTATAATTGAATGTTAGTATCTATCAATACATTGCCTCCCAAAACACCGTGTTAAAGGGAGGCACACATGTGTCTCTCTCAACATTTGTAGACCGTCATCTCCATTTGGGCAATGGAATTCGTATCAGCAAAGTCACACCCACGTGGCTTAGTTCACCCACCTGTGCTATTCTGAGTCCACTGAAGAAGACTGGGGGGCTGGGGATTTAGCTCAGCGGCATAAGCGCCTTCCTTGCAAGTAGGCAGTTGTGAGTTCAATCCCTGGTACCGATAAAAACGAAAAAGACCAAAAAAAAAAAAAAAAAAAAACACTGAAGAAGACTGGTCAGAGCTGGAAGCTGTTAGGGTCACTCCATTTGTAAAGACGAAATTCCTGGAAGAGGGGACACATGAGCCCCAAAAGATCCCCAGCAACCCAAGCACTGCCTGGATCAACTGCATCCAATCCTACAGTCTCACTGAGCCCCACTGACTCTTAACTGTGGCCCGTACTAAAAGTCTCAGCTGCTTGCAATGAATCTATCAACCAGGGTGGAAGGCTCACGACTTTATTTTCCTCATTGGGAAGTAAGTGAGGAAACCAAGGAGAGAGGGTAACAGAGGGCAGAAATCCGGAGGCTAAATTACAGGTTTATATACCCATGAAATATTATTAGCCTTGTCAAATTCCTGCCGTGCTTCTGCATTCTCTCTATTTAGATTCTTCCACAGCTTCAGTGGGACCCCAAGCTCTATGCTTGGCTGCCTCACGAAGTGTTGTTATTTAATAGTTGATGCATTCTACCCAGCTGTGGCACCAATTCCCCACAGAGGTTTTGCATTAGTTTAATTTTTCAAAGCTTTGCAAAAACTGTCTACTTTAACAGAAATAATACACAGGGATGGGACATTTCGTCAAGATTGTTTTTAATAAAGCTGTGACTCACTGGTGATAGCAATAGGACCTCCAGTTCAACCTCCTCAGAGCTCCAGTCTGGTAAAGGACTGCCTTAGTTCAAGAGCCTGAGAGGCACCCAGCAAATACCAACTTCCTTCCTGCTCAAGGTGACTACACACGTGGGCTTGTGTCAAGCATGGTGCATACTTTCAAATAATGTCCTTAGTTATATCTCAGTGTTTATATTTTCAGACCAAATTATAAATCTGTACAGAGACCCTTCTTGGCTGCTGCCATACGGATATTGCACTCCTCTGGGCTGTCAGTTCGATGGTCGCCGGTCATTAGGTAGAGATCAGCAAAGGAGCTGCATCCACGGAAAGAAGGGAAGCTGCCTCAAGATTAATCTGGAGCCTGGGGAACTTAGAAGCCACAGAAAGAAGACAAAAGCAAGCTCAAGTCCTTGGAGTGGACTTGTTTTCCTCCCTGTATATTCTGACTTTTAGGACGAAAGATACAGGGGACCAGTGGCACCGAACTCTAAGGGAGAGAGGGGTCCTTGCCCTGCACCTTCTAGTGGATGTGGCCACCAGAGGGGCTGTGGGAAGACAGGGCAGAGAGGACAGTAACATGGAGACATTTTTGTCTCTGTTTTTCCAGTGACTAACAGATACACACCAGAGTGTGCAGGTCCTGTCAAAACACCCCCACTCGCATGTAGTTGTTCCCTTTTTGCTGCAGTGACACACTCGTGCCTTGAGGCTTAAGGATGGTAAGCACCCCCAGGCACTTTGCTGCTCCTTGAAATTTTCATACATCTGACCACACCTTTGTAATTTGCCTCTTTGCTAAACCATCCCCACACTGTCCTTTAAAAATGGCAGAAAAGCAAGGGAGGGTGGCATTGAAAACCCTTATTACACCCATAAGTACAATGCAGATGCCCAGGACAGATTTTTATGCATGAAGCGATGGTCACTTTACACATTTGTGGCCAGTAATGTCCAGCTCCACCATTCTTTCAACCGGTATTTCTTTCTTCTGTTGGCTTCCAGAACACAGGACTGTTCTAGGGAGGCGCATGAGCCTTAGGAGCTGCCTGAGCTGCCCACCTCTCCACTCGCAAGCTGAAGTCCCGCAGCCTGCCACGCATTCACCTCTGACCCCTGCTCTCTGTGCAGCTGGCCCTGCTGGGATTTAGGGGTTCATCACGGGAGCTGGCCACAGGACAGCCTCACGTGGGTGTCTTTGCCTCACTTCCTTCTGGTCCCTGTTCGACCCTGGACAGTGTCTTTCATGCATGGATCTGCCCACAGTTAGCCCGCTGGAAAAACTGCTTCCCAGCTGCGGAGCAAGCACCATGGTCCTGACCCGCCTTTCCACCGATGCTCGCGTCACACCGAAACTTGTTGTTCCTCCAAGCCGTCAGGCTCTTTCATGCATCTGTGCTTTTCACATAGTGTTCTAGCTACTTGGAATGCTATCTCCCCATTATCTCCCTGGAAAATTCCTAACCCTTGTAAAGTGTACACAGCATCACCGGACAGGATTAAATGTACCTCCTGTGTGGTCCTATAGCAGCCCACATATCCCTCTGTCCTGTCACTTAGGAGAGCCTGCTGCAAAGCTGATTCCTACTGTCTCTTCCAGTTGACTCGGATGGGGAGCGAGGGCCCTGTCATCTTAATTAGGAAGCAGAATGCTCCTCTCGGAGCTGCCCACGGCTATTTCTGCATTCTGGGTTGTGCAACAGAATTTATCTTCAGGGGAAAATTGTGGTTTTTTAAATATAATTTGGGAAAACACTGTGGTGTACTTTTTAATCTGCAAAGAAAATGCCCAAAGCCTGATATGAAAAGAAAAAAAGAAAGAGTAAAGCAACAAGAAGCCAGTGTTCAAATCAAGCCCATGGGTGGCCTGGAGCACCTTTAAGGAGACATTATCTGACTGATGAAAAAGTCCTCTCTGCTATTCCCCAGGGAGGATCCCGGGGCTAAAGAGAGGGAAGGGCCAGGGCTCAAGGACCCCATGGGCTGAGAGAGAAGCCCTGGGTCCATGATAGCCAACGCCCTGCTGATGCTTTTCTTTCTATGTTATTATTCTCACACAATAACTTCTCAATACCACTGTGATCTGCTCACCACTGCTCATAGTAGCAGCCTTGGGCAACAAAGGAAAAAATATATTAATGCTTTGGGGCAAACCGGAGCAGAAGAGCAAAAGCACCAAGAATAGGTAAAGAGGGATGTGATAAGGGGGATCCACACCAGAGCAGGCGCAGACACTGAGGCGATGCCAAGGAGCACAGGTGCACCCTCACTTCCTGCTTAAGAAGGGTCACTGGATTTCCTGTAGCTCACAGACTGCTTTATGTGGCTAACAAAAGAAAGGTATCCTGGAAGGCTGGAAAGTTTTCCTATGCTTGGGTTACAGTTATAATTTTAGCAATTAGCATGGTTCTGAGCACATTGAACATGCTCTAAAAATAGTGGGTAAGCGCACGAATGAATGAATAATGGATAAAGGAATAGAAATTTTGCTTCACTGTGGTCTTACATATTTGTTCTTCACAATTGCATCGTGTTTTTCTTTCCTCTTGTGACTTAGCTATTATAAGGCCTTAAGGAGTTGGGGAAGAGGCTAAATATAAACAGAACAGCAGCCTCTTCGTGACAAGCCCAGAGTCCTGATCTCGGTGAAATGAGGAGGATGGATGGTGAGTTAGTTCAGGACATCAGAGAGCCAGTCTGAGCTCTAATGTGCTGGTCACTCTCAGCCCAAACTCGAGCCCCAGGCTCATCTGTAGCTGCAACAAAGAGGTGAGGTCACCATCCTGTAAGGACAGCATCCCATTTGCTCCTGTTTGCACTTTCGCTGGAGAACTAGAGTGGCCCTCAGCAGGTGAAGGTCTCATTCTTTTCTAGCCATTGGAACAATCAACCCTGCAGACAGGGCCAGCAGACCCCTCCTGTAGCAGGGAACTGACCTGTGCGAGCTGCCACCCCTGGGCATCCCTGGGCCTGAGGTCAGTAACTCCTTGTGTCTACGAGTTTATTCCAAGCAAAGCTCTCAGCCCTCAGAGGCTTTGCCTACATTCATAGAGAATCCAAAAGGTGCTCTAGGTCCCAACTTTGACCTCCCCATCATTCCCTTCCTCTCTATGCACTTCAATTCTTTGCAAGTCATTGTATTTTTGTCCTGCCAAGCATAAAAGTTTTGTTCTTCTCCACCAAGACTGAGAAAGTAAGGTCACAGGAAATACACACACACATACACACACACACACACACACACACACACACACACATACACACACAGGAGGGGGAGAGACAGCAGCAGGGAACAGGAGAGACAGACATATAGGGGGAGCCCAGGCACATCCCAGGCTCACAGTGAAGGCTCCTCACTCCCTGGAGTGCTCCGGGTGGCGTGGCCAGGGCATGCACTCTGGTGCGTGCCTGAATTGCCAGTGGAGAGGCCTGCGGGCATGAGGAAGGGAGCGGGCAGCAGAGGCCCACCAGGGGAATTCTCAGCTCTGCTGCTTACTACTACGAGTGCCTCTGCGAAAGGATGCGAGAGGCAGAAAAGGGCAGGACTGTGCGCTGTCTGTTACTGCTTGTGGCCTCAGAACTTGACAAAGGATAGGAGAATTACAGAATTAACGCCAAAACAGGAGGCAGATCAAACAAGAAATGGCAAACAAGAGGGGTTTGACAGTTTAAAGACTGTTCATCCACTCTCAATAGGACGAGTGCAGGCAGGGAGAGTGAGAGAGCACAGAAGAGGCACCGAGGTAAATGCATGCAGATCCTCTTCCCACTCGGGACAGGAACGTGAAAACACAGGCGAACCACAGCAGCAAAAGATTTGCTGTGGGATAAGAATCCATCACTGGAATTTGTTGTTCAAATAAACACTATCTTTGCTGGGTATGCAAAAAAAAAAAAAAAGAAGAAGAAAGAAAGAAAATAACTTCTAATGGATTTAGAACTGCCCATCAGGAGATTTTCAAGATAAAAAAAATATATCAGATCCTGAGTTTGGATTTTCCTAAGCATATAGGAAAACTAAAAGAGAATAGACAGACATCTACTTAACAGTATAGGGGAAAGACCGAGTATAAAATAAAGCTCAGACACCTGCAGCATCTATAAATACATCCAAAATCCATAGTGATCAGTAGTACTGATTAAGGAGGCAAGGTACTGTGGTTTGGATCTGAAATTCCCACAAAGCTCACACATTCAGAAGCAAGGCTTTTGCGGGATGGCTGTGGGAGCACTGTTCTTATGGGTGGATTCACCCACCAAGAAAATGTTCTAGAAATTTCCACCCCAGGAATAGATATTGTTTTTTCCACCTACTTTGCAGCAAATATCAGCACACTTCCCTTGACCCATTCTGACCCCAGAGGCCTCTCTATCATAAGGGCAAGCATGATCTGCCAGGGATAAAGGTTCAAACACAGCATGGCGCAATCACTCAGGAAATGTTCCTCCTTCTTCTCCAGAACAGCTTTGGAAAAGAAACACTGGATTCTTTCTGTAAGGTTCCAAGTCTCCATCTGTGGAGGCAGAAAAGCCAGGAGCCAGGACACAGCAGGACCCCTTGAGTAAAGATAAAGCAAAAGAAACTGTGACAAGGGTTTACTTTTCTTTTCTCCCCACAGGGGACAGAGCAAAGGCACAAAAAGCACCACTCTAGCAGCCAAGCAGACTGGTAGGAGGCATGCAGTTCCCACTGACTGGAGCTCAGAGGCAGCTGGTCAATAAGGTCACTCTCTTTCCCTCTCAGACTGGAAACTGAGGCGTGGGTGCCATCCTAAGAATAACCAACAGTACACACTGTGAGTAAAGGCTGAGACTCAGTCCTCCAACTTTGTTTCAGACAGGGATTTTATTCTTAGAAATATGAGGTTAATCTCTTAGAGCATCAAAACTGCCCTAATGCCATTCACATGATTATGAACTGTAAGTACTTATGCATTAAGAAAATCTATAATCACTAAAGAAGACTATGAATTGGCATCGTAGTTACCCCCATAGAATCCACATATATTTGAAAACATGCTGACATTTGTGTGTAAGATACTAGTTGTCTCACCAACAGAAGACATAGCACAAAGACAGCTGGCTGTGTCCATTACACCAACATCGTAGACCTGGTCACCTAGCATGCTAGACCCACGGCTGAAGGAGTCTCTTGATTTTGTCTGTAAATCTCCATGAAGATGAATAATGGTGTGGCAAATTCTGAAGCAAAGATTCTAAAACAAGGAAAACGAGAGAACATCCAAACAGTAAAAGTAAATTTACTCCTTGGTTCTTAATGAACTGAAGATTTTTGATCTTTATTCTGAAGCACTAGAGGAGAATGACAAAGAAGAAGCACTGCTTTTCTGTAACTCTATGCTGAGCCTCACAAGAAACACTGCTGCTTATTCTTGTTGGTAATATCTGCCAAAAACGGAACTCTGTGTGGTTGGCTGAAATTTTAATTTGCCAAAACAGGCATCAACTCACAAACTAGTCCAATGAAATGTTTGTAGAATCCAATGGCTACCACAGAAGAGAAAAAACAAAGAACTTCAGATTTTCATGTAATCATTCTGCAGGACACACAGGAAAACCAAATAAACTGATTAAAGAGGCCCTTTCCATCGCCTGAATCTACTGGAAAATAACAAACCAACAACAAATCCCCATCAGCATCTCTGTCTCCACTCATTGCAACATCCCTCCTCCCCTGAAAATGAGACCAAAATGTCATTTTTAAGAGACACCCCTAGGTCCACAGTTTCAAAGCCAATGCTGCGTGACACCCCAGGGGACTGAATCCAGAGCATCCTCTGGCACACACTGAGCCCCTGCCTTCCACATTTGGTTATGGGATGTGTCAACCAGAGAGGCGGTTGAGAAGGCCCTGCAAAATTATCCACTGGGGACCTGTTTACATTTGTACTGTCAATTCTAATAGGTTTTTTATTGAATTAAATTCTTCTTCCCTCATTAGAATCATGATTGCCTGTCTGTGGGTATGACATGTTTGAATTCCCATGAGGGCATTAGACTCTCTGTCTTGTATATTGCCCAGGAGGGATCAAAGACGAGGATCCGTTAAAAATCTGGCCTGTCAGTCTTTAAAACTGTGATATAACTGCAATCCCAAGAACAAAACAATGGCAGAACTCTCGTAGTTCTTTGATCCTGCAGGTCGTGAAAGCCAGGTTGACCTGTGGCTACAACCTCAGTGCATAAATGTGCCACCTGCTGTTCCTCCTACAAACACACCAGAATCGCCAAAGACTACAGCAGCTTACAAATGCGAGCTGCGCTTTTGCCTGACTGATGGGCTGAGGTAAGGCTTGTTTCTAAGAACACAATCAAAGGCATAGAGAAGCTGGGGATTGCAAAGGGCAGATCTTCTCTGCTAGAGGAGAGGAGAGGGATGATGGCGTCCATTGACCATTATTCTGCAAAGCACTTTCTATGCCATATCCCCTTGAACACTTCCAGCTCAGCCAGGCCATGCTTGTACCCCTTCCAAGGGTGGAGGGAACTTGGAGAGTGGTCCTAAGCACGAGCAAACCTTTGGTCAGGTGGATTCCAATTTTATTCCTTCCTTTTCTGTCTCCCACAGTGAGTGGCCCTGGGCAGCAGGAGCCTGGCCCTCTCACAACATAGGATGTGGCAGACACTGATAAGGGGGATGGGGACTCAGAAATGGCCTTGGCTAAGAGGAAGGATGGAGCCCACAGGCCATATTCAAGGGTGAAAAGAACCACCAGGTAGGCTCCTCATCTGGATCAGTCCTAATTTGGAGCTTGTTCCTCCCTCAACAATTAAGTAAAAAGAAAAAGAGGGCTTTCCTACCCCATAACTTAGGACAGGAGAAAAAGCTTCTCCTTGCTTTACCTTTATCTTTAATTTCCAATTGAGTAGCTAAAAGTTATGCCATAAAACTCTATTTCAGAAGAAATCTTAATTAGCATTGAATTAGATGTCGCAAAGTTTTATTTATTTATTTATTTTACAGCTCTGTCCATCTCCAAATTTCCCCAGCCTGAGTTTCTTTTCAGAGTCTCTTCCCCTGAGACTCCCTCTGGGTGCCTGGGACCAGGCACTGTCAGTAAGCTTCCCCAGGAGGCTGTAATGCCCACCAAAGTGAGATAGAAGGCAAGTCTGTGCCTGGGTATCAACCAGTTCCTGTCCTCATCTGCAGAGAGCACGGAAAGGGACTCAGCATGGATGGAGGGAAGGTCATGAGAGACAGGCGGGCTACACGGTGAACTCACCTGGTTGCTACCGAATTCTCCCAGAGCCCTGAAGGCAGCTAGCTGTCCTGGAGTATCTGAAGAAATTCCTCCTATTATAGCTGAGTGGCTGGCCTAGAGAGAGTAGCAGAGGTCACATTTGTTTGTTTGCTTCTTTTATTCATGAAATCAGGACTGAGCACAGGTAGGGAAAGAGTTGTGTCTGGTGACCTGCGACTGTGTGGTCCTCTGCTGCAATGACCTAACTTCAGCCACATCTTTTTCATGGATAAATTAGGATAGCAAATAGCTTTTCTTCTCTCTTTTCTTATTTCTGTTGTTGCTCATTCTTTACCCTCTGCCTCCCAACTTTTCTGGATAACCTCTCCGTGTTCTGTCTCTAGATGCTTGCTTCCTTTTGGATTTTCTTCTTTCCCTGCAGACCTCAGGATGCCGTCTGTTCTAAGATCACCCCTTTCCCTGCCACCCAGCCTCCCCGTTTGGTACCCAAGCTGTTTTCTGTTCACTGGCAGCGAGCCTCGAATTCCATTCTGCCACAGGATTTAGCTCTGAGGCAGGCAGTCAATGGGCTCTTTACAAATCTAACTTCATTTAAAGAACCCACTTCACGAGCTGCATTTCTGGGGACATTTTTCAAAGGTGTTAGCAAGGAGGCTCTGCGCTCCGGCTTGTACAACAGCAGATTGGCTGGTGTTTCTGTCACTCTGCAAGTCCGACGGAAAGGCTCACATTACCTAGCAAGTGCAAACCGCAGGAACTGGGGGAATGATTCAGAGGCTCATTTTTTTTCCTTCCCTCTGTTTGTGTAATTTTAGCAACTAGGGCATGCAGCGTACAGGGCCGAGTGTGAGTGTGGTAGCAACAGCAGGAGAATAACGAGCTCATCAGCTTGGGGCAGGCTGGGTGCTGGGGGATGAGGGGGCTTGGGAGTCATTAATTATGACTCCACAAAGCAATCTGAATGACGGGGAGCGTGGTGCTGGATCAGTCACCGTCTCTCCTTCCTACTGTGACGCTTCTTGTGCTATCTGTCTCTTGCTGTGTCTACCTTCAACTACAGTACTTGCTTCCTAAGTCCGCTTTTTAAAAAGGGCTCACATTGCGAGACAAGGATCAGCGGGTCTTACCTATGCACTAAGGCTCTGAACAACTTTCAAATTCTGTGCTGATGAAAGTAGCTTTCGGCCAAACTCTGTGACACCGGCTTGGTGGCCCCCATGTAGCAGACGTGCAGGGAGACGTGAAGAAGTTTTTGAGGATCTGGTCAAGTTTGCCTAACAGACTCATTTATTTTGAGAGAACGCAGTTTTCACAGGGATTAGGGTCTTTTACCAACCTGGAAGACAGAAAATCACAGCAAAGTATGTAAAACTCCATTCTCCTTTCCCTTCTCAGATGTTTCCCAGGAGGGACATGGGGAACATGCAACGGCAGCAGAGCAGCTGGTGGGATGTGACAAAAAAATCACGCTGACACTATACGGTCTGTGGCTGGAAGCGTCCCTTCTTTATGACAGTGCAGAGGTCATATGCGTGCGCGTCTGCACACACACTCACGCACACACACATCTCCCACATCTCCTCCAGACACTATGGAACCATCCAGTCTTCCACTGCCCAATACACTATCTACTGGCCGTGGATAACTATTGGACCTTAAATTAACTGTTCAGACCAATTTGGATGCTAACAGTCACACTGCCCACCATATTGGACAGGGCAGATGCAGTGCACATCTGTCATCACAGGAGGTCCTGCTGGACGGCACAGCTCCCCTGTACTTTGGCCTAATGATGGGCTCTGGCCTGCAGCTTCAGTGGGTGGCTGATCTTGAGCCAAAAGAAAGCCTGACAAATCTGTGTGTATGAAAGAGCCTCCACTAGCTGGAGGGAAGCAACCTAGCAGGAACAGAGAGATGCAGGCAGTCTGGCAGGGGGCCTCTAGCAGAAGCACCGAGACCTGCGCACTCACAGCCTTCGAGCACGCAGAGATGGGAGCCTCCTCGGCCCCTACCCTGGGGTTCGCCTGGGAGCAGGGAGAAGAGGAGCGAGTCAAATTAAACAGCAAAGGAAGACGATCCCAGCTCTCAAGGCCACGGAAGCCAATAGCACCAACATGATTACATAATTGAACTGTCTCACCTTGCCCAGTCAAGCTAGATTCCAAAGAGGGTAATTAATCTTCCTGCTGCCTGTTATTCCCTGCCCTGTGCATACTTCTCTCTGCTCCTGTTCAAAGTCAAGTTTCCCAACCTGCCTGTTTCTTGCAAGAGAAGAAAAAGGAGGAGGAAGCAAAGTAGGAAAAAAAAAAAAAAAACTCCCTTGTAGAAACAAGAAGATTAATAGTAAGGAACCTTCAAATCTAATCTTTATGATCCCCCACATCATAATTATATGTAAATGTATATGCAAATTTCAGAGGAACAAAAATGTTTGGCATTTAGAGCTCTTCCTGCAGGCTGAATTCTAGAACTTTCCTTCCAGAAACCCTCAGTCACTGTGACTCTGAAAGAACTAAAGCAAACAATGACAGAGACAAGGAAGCCAAGTGCACATTCCCAGGCTTGCCTGGGTCCTGGGTTAATCATTGTTCAAAAGCGAAGGTAGGGAGGAAGAAGAGGTGTTGACCGTGTCTCCAAGCAGTTCACATCTGTGAAAAACAGACACGATTGATGCCTGTGCTGGTGGAACTTCAGTCTCTGCTGCTGGATTTGTTTTTTATGTGTCTCCACTTCACCTATGAACAGTATTGGCCCATTTCCAAGATGCAAAATTTTAACACACTTTTTCTCTATTGAATAATGGATCAGCTCCTGCGAGATGTGTTTCTATACAGTATAAACATAACTGTAATCCTCCGGCTCTTGCCAGAATCATGAAAATTGTGAAATTGATTTCACACAAAAGAGGAAAGGAGAAAGGGCTCACTAGCCAGTGTCTGTTCACAACCACCGTGCGCCACAAAATGACCAGCTACTGAAGGGCCCCAGGGCTGCCAGTCACCGGGGTCTGTCTGCGTCTTGAAGGGAGTAGACATGAGGAACAGTTTCTAGGCAGCGAGTTGAGGGCAGTGAGATGCGATGGGCGAGACACACAAAAAGGTGGGAAAAATAAAAAATAATTTCACTGCAGTATCCATCACGCCTAAGCATGTATTAATGGACGGATAAAAATGCCCTGGAGAGTCTTAATACTACATTAAATCCCTTGTACCAAGGAAAGCAAAGATGGCACATCATAACAAAGATAGTTTGGGTTCTGTGTTGTTGGTTTTCTGGTTCTTGCTAATGTTTTGGTTTTTAGCTTTGCTCACATAGATGTCATTTTCCTTTAAAGGGCTGCTTGCCATGGAGATTGTTTTCCAATCGAAGTGCAATGCTGCCCCCTGGTGATGGAATTATGTTAGCGCACCCATAGAAATCCTCTCACTTCCCTGAGGCTCTGCCTGGATTTCATTTTGCTCTTTCCACCCTCCAAAGTGCAACTATTTCATCCTTAAAGAGCCTCTGCACAGAGATATTTTCTAGCTCACCGAGTTCACACACTAAGCAACGCAGCATTTTACCCTAAAATATGGACTGTGTGCTGATTACAAAACAAGCCATGGATTTCTCCCTTTTGCTTAGAAATTAAGTGGTCTCCCCAGAGAAAGCTCAGAAATCAGGCCTCTTCCGTGTAACCTTTAGAATCCTGATTGGAATTCTCACTGGGGAGACGTTCATAGAGAGCTGCTGCTCAAAGAGATCGATGCCTGGGTCTGACAGACACTCCACTCCCAGACAAATGTATCTGATTTCAGATCACCCTTCAATCTTTGTACAGGGAAAACCTGAGACGGAAGGCTCTGAACACAGCGGTGCAGGTGATACACGGCACACCGGAATCCTCCTTCCCCAGCTACATAAAAACACAGCTGCCAGCCTAGGACAATTATGCCATATGAAAACACACGCGGAGGGAGGCCCTAGAGCACTAATCAGGACACAGCTACCAGTCCAAGTACACGACCTCGTTTTCATCCAGCCCAGCCACCTGGATCAGACACATGGAAGATTTGCAGAAATGCAGATCAAGGGGACCCGTTCAGGTCTAATAAATCTGAAACTCTGGGTCTAGGGCCTAGAAGTTTGCATTTTCCCCTGTTCCTCGGGTCACCGTGCATGCTAACCGTGGTGATTCACTGAGTAATACTTAATAAAATGTTTCATTTTCACTAAGATTCTCCAATTTAGGAATTCTCAAATATTATAAAGCTACAGGACAACAAAAAATACACATCAATGAATACTGCTTTTTTACTTTCTGCAAAATCAAATGTGTATTATCTGACAATGCAAGGTACTCTCAGAACAGTAAGCAATAACAGCCAGCCAACATCACAGTTCTCTCTCGGCAATTGCAGATCATTGATAACAGTACTTGTTAGCCTAGAGCCGTTCCTTTATAAATCTCCCCCAGTAAGGAGCATGAAACAATTCATTAAGCAGAAACATTCACTACTAGATCAGAGGATAGAAAGTCAAGATCACTGCGTGGCTTTTTGCCCTTTTGGAAAGAACCAGAAGAAAACAAGCAAGAAGGAAAGGAAAGGCGTTGACAGGAGAGGTGAGAAGCAGGAGATTCAAGCAAACTAACATCCCCGTTTCTCACTCTCTCCGAACTGCAGGCCTTGCTCAGTCCGGCCTCCTGACCCCTCCCTGTCCTGGGCCATCTTTCTCTGCCTCTATTTGTCATCATTTCCTAGCCACTTGTCATCAGGGCCTGTTCCAGGCCTACTAAGAATGGAGTGTGCTCTGGTCCTGCCAAGCACAGGCTGTGGTCCCAGCACAGTCGGCTGTCACACAAGCTAACGTGGCGGAGTGATGCCAGCACCCACAGGGTGCGGTTCATTGGTGCACCTTTATTGCCGGGCTGAGCTGCAGGATACATAGACCAGGCCTGAGGAAAGGCTCGCGTCTGACCTACAGGAACAGCCCCTCTGCTGCTCCATCCGGCCTGCTGTCACTGAGTCACTGGCAGAAGGCCCTAAAAAGCAGATCCTAAAACTTTCACAGCCTGTGTGCAAGACAGAGTGGTGCCTCAGCTGCCCCCAGCTGGCAAATCCATCCTGAGAAGTCTCTGCCCCAACCGCAATGCTGTAGGAGTGAACTAAAGGGGAGATGAAGCCGAGGCCAGCAGTCCATCCAATGACCACGGACAAACACAGCTGGGGAAGATCCGCACAGGCTTTAAGAAAAGAGCCTTTTGCTTTATTCTGAAGAGGAATGCTTGGGCTGGGTCAGGTCTGTTTGTTTTGGGAGAGAGATCGAATATTATAAAGCATCTTTTAACAATATAGAATTTCAATACATCTCAGAAAGCGGGCGCTAAATCACCACCGCCCACTCACAACAAAGAGGCCCCCGCAGGAATCCCCCTCCAAAATCTGAGATCTGCTGGTGATGTTTATGTCCATACTGCAAAGAGAGGCAAACTGCAAATTCAGTGACAAAATAGCTTGGAAGAGAGGAGGGTTTTTAATGAATTACAATAAATACATATTAATCCGAGTGTTCTCCCAAGGTAGGATTTGAATTTCCTGAATCAGCTTCTATCTGAGTCAATTCTCCTGCATTTGTATCTGGCCCGTGTCATCGCAAAATCCATACACTTCGTGTCGCTCCTTAATTGCTCTACGTAGGTAGCTCGCATTTAAAACCAGTTCCCTTTGCCACTTGACCTTTAAAACAAAATTACAAAGTAAATTTTTCATCCTACAAAACTACCATACACATGAAATAAATCACCAAGAGTAGAGCTGAATAGGAATCTAATTAATGTTTTGACCATTTCCAAGGCTATCTGGGACTGAAAACCACTGCTTCAGGAAAAGACAAAAACAAAACAGTATTCACTCAGAGTTCTGTTGGTGTGGCTTATTTTATATTTGTAAAAACTGCTTTTTGGAGTCTGCTTCTGCCTTTAGTTCAACAGCAAGCAGAATAACGGCCCCGAATATGTCTCCATGCAAATCCCTGCATGCATGCGCTGGGTTACACAGCAAGAGTCCTGCTAAGAGAAAGCCCTGGGGACTGGAAGGAAAAGGCATCTGGGAGTCTGGGTAGGTTCCTGGGACCACAAGGAGCCTCAGGATGGAGGCGGAGCTCAGAGATGGTGACAGAAGCCTCATCAGGAATGATGCAACTGCTGGCTTTCAAGACTGAAGGACGCCTCCAGCAAAGGAACCTGAAGGTCTTCTAGAAGCTTATTTTTGAGTAAGGAAATGGATTTGTCTCCAGAAATTTCAGAATCACTGCCCTCATGATGTCACTGGCTTGGATGGGATCTTGCTTCAGAGATAATGGAAATTAAAATGAACTCACAGGCAAACCCTTTCATGGGAAAGTAAGAAAAAATAAAGAAGGGACCTCTGCTGGAAGAGTTCAGGGGCATGGCTCTGCTAGAGGGCAGAGTGGCCCATTAACAAGAGAAAGGTTTCCCCTGGTTTTCCTGAGGCTGCTGTGGAGGGCCAGCTGGGGTGCATTGGTTGCTCAGCTCTGGTTTTGCAGGGTGGCTCAGAAAGCCTGGATGGCTTGGGAGCAGTCTTGATCCCTCCCTCAAGCAGCTGGTGCTGCTGCTCCAGGTGGCAGTAGTCTCCCTTTTGCAGAAGCCCCGCAGGATTCTGCAGGTTCAGGGCAAAGACTGGAAACTTCTAGGTTTTTTGATGGCTCTTGAGAAACTCTTGGTGTTCTCCGTCTTGAAGGGAAATGTGAAAAATACATTCACTGTCCTAACCCAAAAAATGGACTCGGAGACCAGAAGCACAGCGAAAGTGAGAGTTGAATTCAGGTCTTGCAAGGTCTGGTGTCAGAGGTCAGGCACAGCCAGGGCAGCTACAGTGAGCATTTTGTCCCTGGAGTGCGGTCCTCTCCCCTCGGTTGCTCATTGGCTGAGTACCACGGGGCTACAGTCTCCCCGGACTCAGTCTCATTATTTCCTCATAAGGTGTGCTTCTCTCCTCCCACCTAATGTCTGCATTTCTCCACAGACGTGTTAGTTTACCCCTCCTCCAACATCGTTTGCTTACAGGAGTCTTCCCGCTGCACGGGCTTGGAGTTGTCACATCTGCAAGGCATTAGACAAGTTTAGTGGCTGGGAATTTTCCACTTAGAAACTGGCTATTTTGTCTTGAAAATGGACCACTTTAAGCTTCTGTTCCTTCCAGGGGATGAAACGGCACATTCAGGGCTATTAGACCTTCTGTTACTACCTTGTACACACATGCTGTCTGTGTGACCAGCACACACATGTGCAGAGATGAGCAGGGATCTGACCCACGGTTTTCAGCTGATAAAGAAGGCAGCGACGCCCAGCTTTGTTCTGTTTTCAGTTACCCATGAGGCATCTGGAGGCCCAGGTAAAGAATCACTGTTTTATAGCAAAAGCATATTTTTGAGTCCCTGACTCCTTAGAAGAAAACATAAGTCACGCTTTTAATTAGTAAAGATTAAGGGCCCAAGAGTTGGTTTGTCCTCTATCTCTCCATGATCACCACCAACAGTTTCATTTTTTTATCTATTCTATTTTTTGAGACAGTCTGGCAAAGGCATCTAAGCTTTAATGCTGTGCCTTGATTGTTTGGGAAAGCGAGGGAATAGGGAAGAATACATAACATACATTTCCTGGGTAGCGAGTCATAAACCAAGGCCCAGAAGTGTATTTGCCTACTGTCCCCAAGGCTCTCTCTGTGACACCTTGGTTTTAACCTCTAAAACCATTTTGGATATCAGACCTTCAGAATTTTAAGATAATCAATCTGTGTGTGTTTTATAAGCCACTAAGTTTGTGGCAATTTGTTATAGCAGCTATAGGAAAGTAATACAAACTCCAAGAGCTTTCTAAAAGAACTTGTGATTATCATTTTCTATTTTTTTAAAACATGATAATACAGCAATGGCCCAAACTCTAGTTAGAATCTGTTTCATACATTATAGCTGTGAGTACCAGCCACTAGGGATATAACAAATAATATTGACTATGCTCTCTTTTAAAGGAAAAATGACTAAGGATTCATCACAAATACCCAGCAATGATGAACTATGCTCCCACAAGCCGACTCAGCAACCATATTAGTTATCATTGTAACTAATCCTCACATAATAGTGGGCAATTACCCAAAAGCAGATTTCAAAGTAGCGCACTCTGCTCAAACAAGTGGATCCTGGTCATTGAAGACCATGGTAGGTATGAGGGTGTGCAGAAAAATCTTACAACTCTCCCAGAGGGAGGCAATGTCAAGGCCTCCCCAAGAAGCAAGGCCTCCCCTAAGTGGCAAGAATCTGACTTGCCACTAGGAAACCTTGCTTTTGAGCTGGCTTCTAAGTATTGCTGCTGGCTCAGGAAAGAGATTCTGCAATGTAATAGCCCCCCCTGAGGGAATTTCAAAGACTTTTCCCTCATACAAGTAAGGTCCTGGACACTACCAACGCACTAATACTAACTCTGATATTTGGAAGGGAGAGATATCCTAAGTGGCTTGGGGAGGGGGGTTGTTGTTGTTTTTGGCCTAAGTGTTTAAAAATATATATATTTTGGTCTTTTCACCTCACTGAAACATCAAAATCCTACAGTTTTTGGTTTTCAGAACTTGAAGATTCGCTTCTAAAAGATTTTGGTTTTCTTTTTTTGTTCCAATTGTCCTCTTGTTTTTGAGGGGTGTTTTGTTTGTTTGCTTTGTTTTTTAGTGGGGTCTCCCCCTCCCCTTTTATATTAACTGAGTCTGGAGAGCTGGCCAGGAACAGGAAGAGCTCCAGAAGGAAGGAAATAGAAAATGCAGAAGCAGGGAGAGACTCACTGGGCCGATCAGACAAAGAAAATCGTCTGTCTTCCTGACTCAGGTTGAGAATACTGGAGAAGCCTGCATCCACAAGGCCTCCCAGGGAGGATCTGGTATGCTTAGAGAGACCGATAATACCCCTCTTTCTCTCTGAGCAGTAAGAACAGAAGATGAGTCTACAGCCAGCTTGTTAGCAATAATAGGGAGAAATTGCTCACAATCATCTCTAATGGGTTGCCGGTTTTCTGACGATGGGCTTGGCAATTAGTTTGCCAGTTTTTAACTAAGTGCAAACCTAATGATAATCCCCTGGGAAGCCCTTGACCTGCCCTGTCACCTTTCACCTGAGGCCCAGAAGCAAACTCCATTGACCTTGAGACATTCGCCACCCCCACTTTTAACACCAAAATCAACCCACCTCCTGCAAGGGCCCAGGGAAATTCAGTGGAAAATCTTGGCCACTCACTTTGGGATCCTGCCAAAATCTGTCTTTCCCTTTGTCCCTCAGGTACGATCAGGCTGAGTCAGAGACTGATCATATATGTGAACTTTTTTTCCTTATATGAAATTCATTTCATAATTAAGAAATTGTAGCCATCAAAACTTCTCCATTGTCTTCCCAGTCAACTGACTGTAGCAAGCACAGGGTGGGCACTGGCTGCCTGGTGAGGAATGGCTCACTGGTCAGGGCTCGCTGGCTCCAGCAGAGCGGGCCTGGATGGGAAGAAGAGCGCAGCTTCCCAGCATCTGCCAAAGCAAACCGCGGGGTGGGAGCACACGGAGCTAGTGACAAGGACCCATGGAAAGCCAGGATAATTCTAGGCACGCAGGACAGTCCTAGCAAGTGCCATCAATGCCTTTGCACTGCTCTTTCTCTCTTCTATTACAGTCTCTTATTGACCGCTTCAGAGGAAACACGTAGTGGATTCATCCCTAGTAACCGTGTTATTATTATTTCCCCCGTGCTGGCCGAGTTCTTTCTAACACTTGTGACTGGCAGCTGTCCCCCGCCCTATCACAAAGGTGGACACCGGGGAAGGGCATCAAGAGGGTGTTCATCCAGGGACACATGACAAACCAGCAAATCACAAGGCAAACAGCTCCCCCTATCTTAGACCTATTGCTCTATCAGGGAAAAGGCTCTGCTGAGGAGACAGAGGAGTCCATGTCACACAGTGCCTGTTGTGGCCAGGCAGTCACCTTCCTCACTTCCTCGGGCAAGGTTCCCCAGGATAAAACCAGCTAGAAAGAGCTCATTGTACCCTGTGCTAGTGACACCACATGTGATATGTGATGTGTCCTAGTGACAGACTCCAGATTCTGGTGCACATCAAGCAAGGATTTGCAAGCACATGCCTGACAGTAAAGGAAAAGACAGCTCCATGGGTTAAAGTAACGGGGAAGGTGTGCTCAGGGCGAGCAGGATGGTGCCAGGAGAAACACAAAGGTGGCACAAACATCGTGCCAGGACGAGAGAGAACAGGAAGAACAGAGACAAACCAGGTTTTGGGGTTTTAAAAGCTGTGCACCCACCCAGGGGCCCCTCACTGAATCTCTCTGGCATGACTGACAGAAATGATTGGTGAGGTGCTGAGTCACCTCAGAGACATTGAGCTCTCATGATGCCAGGGCCCAGGTCCATTCCATTCCAGTCCCTACCAAGGTGCTCAGCCTTGACAATCGAGTTCTATCAAATTAATCTAACTGATGCCCTGTGATCTCTACAACAGTGGAATCCAGGTAGGATGGCTCCTGTTTTACAGATGAGAAGCCTGAATCTCAGACAGCAGCAATGATCTTCCCAAGGTCACAGAGCTGGGACTTTATCACTTGTCACAGGACCCTGAGCGCCACCACAGTGTGAAGTCCCGCTTTCACACACAGCCACATCCCTCTGCTTTATTAACGAAGCTCCAGGTCCACCTTCCCTTGCAGCACTGCCCGTTATTTCCTCCACAATCGCTGCCCTGTTCTGTGGGCGCGCCCGTTTGCTTACATCAGAGCTTCCATGGACGCAAGCTTTTTGTCCGCTGTACTCATATAATGATCAGAAGAGAGAAGAAACTGGCAGGAGGGAGGTCAGGAAGAGAAAATGGAAGTAAGTGGATTTCAGCAGAGGAGGAGGAGGGATTTTTGCAGTGCAGCCTTGAGAGGAAGAAAGAAAGCCAATTGGGGTCAAAGCAGCAAGGCGCAGAGAGGGTGTCCCGCCTCCCAGAGGAGGGGGCTGGGGCCGCAGTCTCCGCAAAGCTGGGCACACTCTCTAAGCTCTGCTGCGGTTCTGGCACAGAGCTGCTGCAGGTGGCCCTACGGCAGTCTGACCCCAGGTATGCAGCAGGAGGGTGGAAGCCTGGCTCAAAGAGAGCTTTTTTCCATGTGCTGCACTAAGCAATGGCACCTGTCCCCAGCGCGTCCTCCATGGAACATCCCCGTCCTTCAGTGCTTCACATTTACAAACAGCCTGCGGAGGGAGCAGGGGCAGCAAAGACTGTAAATGCAAGAGGGTGGAGACCCTGTCCCCTCTTTAAGGCAGATCTGAAATATTTAAAGCAAGGTTTGGCTCTAAAACCTGCCGTGTGATTTCCTCCAAAGCCCCGTTGACTGCCTGACTGCTGGCACTTAAGCAGAGGGCTCCTGACACGAACAAAATCACTTCTGCACCCTCTCTGGCTCGTGCCTCTCCACGTAGCACACAGACTCTTTCAGATTCCTTCCTTCTCAAGAGGGAACAGACAAAGTAGGACTTGAGAAGCAAAGAGGGGCATGAATCTCCGGCTATGCAAGACTGTCACAGAGGAGCAGACATTCAGTAGTGGGTACACACACTACCGAGACCAGAATAAGCAAGCCCAGAAGCTGAATGCCCCACATCGCTGTCATAGTTAACCGCCAGCCCTTGGCCCACATTATGCAGAACAAATACATCCATATATATATATATATATATATATATATTCATCTATTTGCCAGTTCTTTATTCTATTACTGGCAAGAGCAGAGGCTGACAACTACAAGGACCCTTTTCAGCACGAGATTATATATCATACCATAGAAATACATGAAAGACAAATTATCCCTGAGATCATCATGCCTCCATTGACCTGCTCAAGGTTTAAAGCCAGCTGCAATTAGATGCCATGGTCACAGATCTGCCAGCAGCTTAGGGCGCCTACATGTACTTTAATCCTGCAAAAATGGAGCCAGGATAGATTCTGCAGGCGTGTACTTTGCTTAAGTTTCAATTCTGTGGGTCTGATTCAGATTTGTGGGAGATGGGTAATTTGCTTTTGTTAACAAGATCCTTCTCGGCTTCTGCAGTATTTACAATATGAGATCTAATTTGGGCTTAAAATACTCATGAAAATTAACTACATTACTTTTAAAAACGCAGTTGGGAAGAGACGACGAGAGAAAATGATGTGACACGCCACAAACTTACCACGTTTGCACATTTGCCAGAGCTCTCCCAGCTGCTGTGACTGAGGACTCTCACGGCCAGGGCGCTCAGCCGGTGGGTCAGGCCTGCCTCTCAGACACAGCGACAGATTAAGAAATCTATTTTACCGTCTGTTATCATAAGAGGAATTGAAAATCTATCCATGATGGGAGCGTGGCGGTTTTCTTTATTTTAACATTTAAAAAGCATACAAGACACCTGATGCAAAGATTACGGGGCTCGGTGGAAATGGCTACAATGTGAGCATTGTGTCTTTTTCTCTATAATTGTGTTTACTTGCTGAGTGTGTCCCGGTGCAGGCACTATTGGGAGCACTTCACTTACCCAATTCCACATCAGCCTGACGAGCAGGTTAAAGCACAGGGCAGGAAAGTGACCTTCCCAAGCCACAGGGCAGCTCCCGCCTAGGTCTAGAATTGAAACCCAGCATATCTGGCTTGTGCCCACTCCGATATGCTGCTTACTCTCTTCTGACACCAAGAAAAAAACAGAAAAGATCCATTAAAGCATGACAGCCACATCCCCTAAACATTAACAATGCTTTAAACACCCTAATTTATGAGTTTAATAAAAGCCAGCCAGGTGAATTTCAAAGCTATAATGTAAGGATGGATCAGTCCAAACAGATCTGAGAAAGACAGGTGCACATTTTTAAAAGGAAAGAAAGCTGCCTATTCAGAGCATAGGGATGTTCATGTGCTGCTTCCAGGGACAGGTCAGCAGGCTGTCCCTAGGGAGACAGCTCCTTCCAGCCAGGAACCTGATTTCTTTTTCAAATCATATTGGACCCAAGTCCATCTCAAAGGCAGAATCCAAAATAACAAGGACGAGTTGGTGTGAGGGTGTGGGCCTGTAATCCCAGCTGCTTAACAGGTTAAGACAGAATGATAACAAGTTCAAGGCCAGCCTAGGCAGCTTTGCAAGATACTATTTCATAATAAAAAAATTTTTTTAAACCTGGGATGTAGCCTAGAGGGAAGCCCTGATTCAGTCCCCAGTAGGACAGAATGAGAGAGACAGAGTGCTGAGAAGGGAAGGGAAAGGAAAATAAATTCCTAAGTATTAATTTCTAGTGAAAATTAGGTCTTTGGAATGATCATAACAGAATATTATCCTCCTCATATTTTTCTTAAGGTTACTTCATGGGGCAGGCAACCCATAAACTGAAGGGCCATATTGGACATGAAATCAATATATATGTGGTATGATTAGAAACTACAGTGAATTTCCAAAAATCTTTTCAATTTGTTACAGTAAGAGACACAATGCCATTAATCCCCCTGGAAATATTCTGTCTCACTTTGAACACACTTATCCCATCGCTGGGATCAACACTGCAGAAGAGACAAGAAGCTGTCATTCCCAGGAGGCAGGATAGTGCCAGCAAAGGCCTCTGCCCTCCCCTGGCAGCTTGGGAACAGGAGAACGACCTGCTAGAGTTGTCCCAAGGCAGCCTGGGCTGGCAGGGCCTTTGCTGATCAGACTGGATGTGGATGCCAAAGATTAAAACTGTACCCATGTCCTTCACCATGTACTAAGCTAAAATCAGAATAGATCAATGACCTAAATATTAAAACAGAAATAGCAAGTCTGCTGGAAGATAGAGTAGGTAAAACTCTTAAAGACATTGGTATAGGCAAAGACCATGATTAAAACCAAGATTGCATAGGACTTATTAGCAAAGAATCAACAAATGGGATCTGACCCTACTGAAAAGCTTTTGCACAGCAAGAGAAACCACCAACAGAGTGAAGAGACAACCAACAATGTGGGAGAAAATGCTTGCCAGATGTTCCTCAGATAAAGGATTACTACTAAGAACATATAAAGGACTCAGAAAAATCAGTCCTTCCAAATTTAAAGACCCAAATCCAAAAGTGGATCTGAGATGAATTCAAACTTCTTGGATAAAGAAATGCAAACAGCAAATAAATATGTAAAAAAAAATGTTCAACATCATTGGTCATTCAAGAGATGCAAATTAAAACAACACTGAAATTCCACTTCACCCCAGAAAGAATGGCTACTATCAAGAAATCAAGCAATAATCAAGCAAATACTGGAGGAGTTGGGAGGAAAAAGGAACTCTCCTCCACTGTTGGTGGGAGTGCAGACTGGTACAACCACTGTGGAAATCAGTGTGAAGATCCCTCAAAGAACTAGGATTGGAGTTCCCATTCAACCCAGCTATTCCCCTTCTGGGTATCTTCCCAAAAGAATTAAAAACATCATACCACAGTGATATATGTGCACCCATGTTTATAGCAACACAATTTGTGGGAGTCAGATCTTGGAAACAATTTAAATGCCCATCAACTGAGGAATGGATAAAAAAGATGTGGCATTTTCATACAATGGAGTACTACTCAGACATAAAGAAGGATAAACTGGAGACTTTTATAGGTAAATAGATTCAACCTGAAAACATACTCATTAGTGAAATAAAACATATTTTTATAAACACTATCATTTCATTAGTGTGATAAGCTGAAAATAACATGTATATGTGTATATAAAAATAATTAAGATAGTTATACTACTGATTTCTCTGAGTTCGCTGAAAAGAAAGATTTGTGCTGGTATTGTTTGGACAATTGAATGCGGATGTGCTCTGGGTGAATGATTTGGGGATGACAATGTGAAATATATGTACTATTGTTAGCCCCTGGTTGACGTGTCTTGTAATTTTATTGTAATTTTCTCCCTCTTCTTCTTCTTCTTCTTCTCCTCCTCCTCCTCCTCCTCCTCCTCCTCCTCTTTCTTCTTCTTCTTTTCTTCTCTTTCTCCTTCTCCTTCTCCTCCTCCTCTCTTCCCTCCTCCTTCTTCTTTTCCTTCTTTTTATTCTTGAAATAAAATGAATTTGAAAAAAATTAAAAGGCTAGACGTGGGCCACCCTGAAAAGTCATCTCACTTCAGCTGAGATAACTCCCGGGAGCCAAGACCAAGCACCATCCATCAGCAGCACTCCCAGCAGTCAGGGAGGGCAGCCTTCCCCTCCTGCAGGGGGCAGCCCAGCACAGCACCCGCCACCAGAACTAACCTTAGACTCTTGGAGAAAGCCTGACTCAGTCTCAACCTTACGAAAAACCAGAGGAAAACTGAGAGGTGTTTGTGGATGGTGAGGACTAATTGCACCCTAAATGACTCAAAAGAACAGGACTTCCTGCCTCCAGCCAGGGCCGCCTCCGTGCTGTGGCTGGCTCTGGGTCTGGCCTCCACCATGCTCACCAATCTTCCCTACGGCCATCCGACCTCCTCCCCACCCCTCCCGAGGCCAGAACTCCTGCACTGGACCTGCCCACCTACCTGGTCCCAACCCCTTCCCAAATCAGCCCTTCATCCTCCTTGGCTGTGTGGCTCCGTGCTCTCCCTCCGCTCTCAGCTCAGGCGCTATTTCCTGGGGATGCTTCCTAGACTGAGACCCTTCCCCAAACAGATGAGGTCCTCCTGCTGGGCAAGCTCGCGGCTTCCTTCACCTCTCCATGACATGAAGTTCCTCTCTTCATTTCATGCTACTTCACAGTTCAGCTCTGTAAAGCTTCATACTGCTGCCTGTCAGCTCTGTAAAAGAAGGGGTCACGGGCGCCTCAGTAATCAGAGTTTCCCAGTGTTTGGTACAGAGCCTGAGAACCAGTAGAGAACACAGACCTTCAATAAATGATGAGCCAGTACACGAATGAGTGAAGGAATGGGTTGTAGCACTCTGGTGTGGCTCCAGCAGAGCAGAGCCGGAGGAGACCTGCAGCTCCAAGGCGGCTCTAAAACTCACCCCCTCCCAGGGAGGACCCTCCCAGCCTGTCTGAGGAGCTCCAGATGCTCCATCAGTGGTCTCATACTTGCCTGCTAACTGATCCTTCTCATTCCCTACCACACTGTGACATCCAAAAGGGCAGAAATCATTTCTATCTGATTCACTGTTTAGCCCCAGCACCGAGCACAGGGCCTGGCCCATAATAGGTACTTGATAAATAGTCACAGAATAAATAAAAGAGAGAGAGGGGCACTTACTTCAGCAGATTTGGTGTAATATTTTCGTATTTACACTGGCATTAAAGTGAAATGTGGTGGTGTTCAACCAGCTTCCAGTAGAGACATAAACAAAAAGGCAAGGATCTTGGTGCCCTGTGAGGAACCGTGGAAAACAACCTGGGGTCTCTGCTGCGGGGGCAGAAATCTTCTCCCTTCAAGTCAAAGCGTTAGGAGGTGACTGACACATTTTGATCAATAATTCCCATCAGGGTATGGTGTACGAAGGACTCCCTGAGTCTGGCAGGGTGTTAAGCGAGTTATGCACAGAATATCACCTCTTAAATCCTCATAGGATCCCTGTGATTATATATTATACCCATTTTTTGGATAATGAAATCAAGTCCTACAAAGATTCAGTCACCTGTTCAGATTGCCAGCCTCCTTTGAAATGTAGCGAGCATCACAAACCAGGTGCGCCCAATAGTAAAGCCCACACTCATTTTGAGCACCTTGGGAAGCTCCCTGAGTCTGGGATATGGTTCTCCAAATGAGTGAATTCCATGGGCTCTTTGGGCACAAAAGGAATACGAAATTGGCAATATTTTAATTAAGCTTTTTGACTGTCTTACGGTCATCCCAATTTCCCTATGTACCCATAAAAGGCAGAGAGGAACTAATTACAGTGTCCAGATGGTTGACTAAAGCATCCACGTGCAAATTTTGACTGCGACGGGCTGAAAAGGTCCACACGAGATTCGGATGTTGGAACTCAGTCTTTGATGTGAGAGGATTAGGAGGTAGGGCCGTTGGGAGGTGATTAGATCATGAAGGCTCTGCCCTCATGAATGAGAATGGAGGCCCTCTAAAAGAGGCTGGCAAGTGCACGGTCCTGAGTTCCATTCCTGTACCAAAAGAGAGAGAGAGACAGAGACAGACAGACAGACAGACAGAGACAGACAGAGAGGCTGGATGGCGCTGGGAGCCCCTTCTGCCTTGTGAGAACTCATAGAAGGAGCTGACTAGAGAAAGGTTCTGACTAGACACCAAATCTAATGGCACCTTGATCTTGGATCTCCTCGCTTCTAGAACTGTAAGAAATACATTTCTGTTTCTTCTAAATGAACCAGACTAAAATGTTTTGTTACAGCAACCAGAACAGACTAAGACACTGACTGTGGTCTAGCCCCACATCCTAAGTGATTTCTCTCCCTATGTCCACTTGGCCAAAGCTTATAAACAATGTGCTGCACTTTGCAAAGCCAGGAAGAACCTACAGACTTTTCTATATTCACCTAAAGAAGCCTACTTACTCTGAAAGCCGGCAGTTAAACTGTACACACAGCCAGTGTGTGAGGCAGAAGAGAGAATGGAGCGTCTCGGCTTGTCACTCAGACAGTGCTGCTTGGAATGAAGACCTGGTCAGGGTTATGCTTTTCACTCTGCCTTTCCACGCTTCAAGGGAAAAGGCAAGGAGTTTTTAAAAAAAAAATAGTGTATTAGAACATTTTTCCTTTTTTAATTTCCATGTTTCTGTGGTAACCAGACCATTAACCAAAAATGTGTCCTTCTCTCCTGATAATTTTTTTAAAAAATTTTTTCTTCAAGGGTGAAAATGTTAATGGTTTATTTATCCACCCTGAGAAGTGATGTCTCTCGGACGCTTCCAATAAAATTTATTACTTTTTTTATTCTCCCATTTCTCTCCTTCTTCAAAAACTTATTGGACACTTGAAGTTCTGGAAGAGAAAGCAAAGTCTAGGGTAGATTTCAGAGTAACGAAGACAGGGTTATAAAGCTAAGAGCAGATTTCAGTTAGTCTTTTTCCTGAACCAAGGATACTCCCAAGATTATTTTTTCCTCTAAATTTCCCAATGCCTGGCTTCAAAGCCATTCTTCAACATATATATGGTAGTTTAGGTCAACTTCATAATCTTAACACACTCCAGGGCCCTTGGCCAAGCATGATAAATAACCATGACCCGTGGCCCTTTCTCCTTGTGTGTGCTGCTCACAGCTGCTTCCTCCTGTTCCCCTCAAGGTCCTTCAGCTCTTCCATGCTTAGGAAGGCCCCGAGCAGCTGGCAGCACCTGGAGGTCTACTCTCACAGCTCTGACCCCAGTATCTTTGAAACGGTAAAGGGTCAATTCATTTAGACTTCATCCACTGGTCTCTCTAACTCTACTTTTCTCCCCTTATAATTTTTTCTAGCATCATGATTCCATGTAACTACTTACATAAGCAACTATCCTGAGGACCTTGTCCACATGTTGTCCTGTGTGTTGCCAATTCTGAAGAGAAAGTCCTACTTCTTTAGGATAACAGTAGTCAGATGTTTTCCCAAGTTATTTTTTTAATACATACCACTATCCTTTCTTTTGTTCTTCTTAATTTAAAAAGTGGGAAAAGCGACAAGAAAAGGGAGAAAGCAACTACGTCATACAGAGACAGGGACCCTAGATGAAAACCAAGCTTCATCCTTGAATTTGTCTGAGTGCAAGAGTTACCAGGAGTCTCAACACACACCTCCTCAGAGTGTGTCTGTTGGAGGTGTTTTAAGGTAAAGTGACTGCCCTGTGGTAGAGCCCAGAGCAAGACAACACTTTCCTGCTCATCCAGAGCATAGGGGCCCTTGCCGTGCCCATCTGCAGAGAAGACATTTCCGGCACCAGCGTGTCACTACCACTATCTACCAAGGACCTTTCCTAGTCTTACTGTCATCACTGGAACCTAGAATAAAGTACTCAAGACTAGACCCTCAGTACTGGAGAACAAAATGTATTATGTGTGCGGCAAAGCTGAGCATCTGTGGCTTTAGAAAGTTCCAGGGGTGTCTGCTGGGCAGTAACCATGAGACCTCTGATCCATCTCAGGGCAGGGTTAGCAATGCCAGGAGCCCTGCTCCCCATGTACCCACTTTCAGATATTCCAAGTCCATGTCAAAGATGATCAACAGTGGGGACATAACTCGTCCTCCTTGTGTTATTTTTCTCCTCCTGCTGTAGCAAATTGCCACACATTGAGCAGCCAAAGCAACATCAACTTGTTATCTAATTCCTCAGTAGATCAGAGTTCTGACACTGTCTTAGGGAGCCACCCCACAAGTGCTGGCAGGGCTGTGTTCCTTCCAGAGGCTCTAAGAAGTCCTGCGGCAAGACCTGGGTTCCTCTTCCTTTCCAGTTTTAACTACTAGAAGTCACAAGCAGACTCTAGCCTGTGGCGCCAGTCAGTGACCCCCTCACTTGTTCCCTCTGTCTCTGATTCTGGATTTTCTGTCTCCCTTGTCCACCACGGGTTACACTGTGTTGGGACCCTAGGATGATCCAGGGTGTTCTCTACCATCTGGAGATCCCAAATTTAGTCCCAGCTACAAAGCCACTTTGGACATGGAAGGTAACAAACTCATTGGTTCTGGAGATCGGAATGTGTGTGTTGGGGTGAGGCCAGTGGTCCCCTACCACAATCTTCCGGGAATGTTAGATGAAGTGTGCAATCAAGACAGGAAAGGTGGCTGGGGCTACAGTTCAGCAATGCAAAACACCTGCGTGGCAAGCGTGAGGTTGTGAGTTCAATTCCTGGTACCTAAAATTTTTTTTGAAAGTTTAAAAAGAAGGCAGGAGAACACTAAGAATCTCTCATCAAAGACTCAAAAACATCTTGGCTTTAGTTGTTCATTCTGATTGCTATTTAGTTCCACTGTTTTCATTTTGTTTTGTTTGGAGGAATGAGAACTGAATTCAGACCTTTTAACTGACTTGGCTCTTTTTTTGTTTTGATTTTAATTTTGCAACAGAGTCTCACTAAGTCTCTAAATTGTCCAGCTGGGGTTGGGCTTGTGACCCACCTGCCACAGTGCTGAGATTACAGGTATGTACCATCACACCCAGATACCGCTCCCATATTTTCTAGTTAATGGTCTTATTTCTTCCTTGTCTTTGCAGACACACTGTTCTAGATAAGGCTCAGTGCTGGTTTCTAAGTGATACAAGTGCCTGGCATTTGGCATGCACAGAAGAAAAAAAATTTCAGAGCATAAGTTTACAAACTTTTCACAAAACAAGCTTAGGAAACGCTATAGCTAAATATTGTCAATCAGTATTCCTGGCACGCTTGCTCATTAAATGCTATGCAAGTCAAGCAGGTCTTTATCATTGTTGAAATAGCAGATCTGCACATTTTGTGTGATTCAAAATATTTATAATAGAACTGCTACTAAATATATAAGCAGGGCATTGGTTTTCGCATGACAATTCTTTCTCAACAGTGAAGGGAAGTATCATGCCCAGCAGCATAACTCTGGGGAGTTTTGCCCATGATGATAGAGTATTTTGGAGGGTAAAGAGAGAGAGGGAGGAGGATGCAATTTTAAAACTGAAGGAGACTGGATATGGAGCTCTATTTACTAAAGGAAAACAGCTGGAAATATACTGTGGTTGTTAGAGGAAATAGGGAAGTTTCTTGGAAATTAAATTCAAGGAAGATGAACTTGAAGGCAAGAGGAAATGAGAATTTTCTCTGATTTAAAGAAGGCACATTTAAGAAAAAGTGAAGTAATGTGAACATTTTTCAGATACTGCTATGTCTTTCTTGTTCTGTGAATGGCAAGTTCCTCTCCCTCATCTGTATTTGTTTTTGTATTATAATGTTCATCTTTTTATTGATGTGTGGGCACTCTTTGTGTATTAGGGCTATTAACCTTTTCCCTGCATATGTACTGCAAGAAGATTTCCTATTCATCAGTCTAATTTGTGGTAGGCATATCTTTCTAGGCAGAAGTTTTGTTTGTATTCAGTCAAATCATCAATTTTTTCTCTGTGCTTTGTAAACTTATTGTTGAACTCAGTGAAGTGTTCTGTATACCAAGGTTGTTAAAAATTTCACCCACTAGAGCTGGGTGTGGTGGCTCACTCCTGTAATCTCAGTGATTGGGAGGCTGAGGCAAGACGATCGTTGCAAGTTCGAGACCAGCCTGGGCTACAAAGTGAGCCCAAGGCTAGCCTGAACTGCATAGCGAGAACATCTCAAAAAAAGGCCAAAAAACAAAAAAATAAACAAATGACAAAAATAAATATTTCACCCACTAGTAATTTTAGTATGCCAATAAAAAGGAGATTTACTCATTTATTCCTTTAGCAAACAATTGTCAAGTACTCATTATGTGTGAAGCTTTGTTCTAAGAGCTAGAGATGTGAGAATAAAACAAAACAGAAAAGAAAGCTCTGCTCTCCTCACATTTTTGTTGTATTTCTGTTGTATTGGGTCAGGACAAGCAGTGAACACGATGAATGAGAAAGCTGCACACTCTACTACAGAGTAAGTGCTACAGAATAAAACAGAGCTGAAAAAGGGTAGGGAAGGCAGGAAGATGGAACAGGGGCTGTTAAAAGAGCAAGAGCAAGGAAGATCTGCCTGAGTGGGCAGATGTCTGATGTCTGAGAACCAGAAAGAGCTGCTTCATAGCCCCAGGAACATGGGGGAGGCCCGCGTGGCCAGGGCCAGGGGCTGAGTTCAAGCATACAAGTGGAAATAGGTTACATTAGCAAACTAAGCATCACAGGGAAGTCTTGGGACGCAACACCTAGGACCAGTGGGCCATTGTAAGGAGTCAGGTGTTTATTCTGAATGAAATGGGAGGGTACAATAAGTTGAAACTTAAATGTCCCCCCAAAGCCTATGTATTAAAAGCTTGGTCCCCCAGGATGGCACTGTTGGGAGGTGGTTGGAACCTCTATCAAATGCGATGTACTGAGGTCTTTAGGTCACTAGAAGCCTCCCCCACAGCAGGTAATGGAACTCCAGTCTCTTCTATTTTTCCTCCCTTTTTTGCTTTCTCAGATTGGGGTGTGTAGTTTTGCTCCACCATGTGTCCCACTGTGATACGCTGTCTCCCTGCACACACAAAGCAACAAGGCCAGTTCATTGCGGACTGGAACCTAAGGAACTAAAATACATCTTTCCTCCCTATTAGTGGTCTGCTATTTTTTATAGTAATGAAAAGCTAACCAACAATCACTTTGGAGAATTTTGACTGGGGAGTGATATTATCTTGCAAATTATTAAAATCACTGTACCTTACCTGTTGAGAATAGACTTCTGGAAATAGGACAACTTGTCAGTGAACTGTTCAAATAATCCACTTCAGAGATGGTTGTGACTTGAGTCACGTGTTGGCAGAGGATTGGCTATGATACCTGACAGAAGTTAAGTGTCAAAGATGACCTCAAGGACTTTGGCCTGAGAAATTGAAAGGAGATGGTAGCTATTAACTGGGAAAGGAAGACAGAAGGTGGAGAGCTGGGGTGCAGGGTTTCATTTTAGACATGTTGGCTTTAAGATACCTATTACTTAGGAATTCAAGTTGAGTTGTTAGTCAGCAAAGTTCCTCAGCTCTGTTCCATCCCTGAGCTGGAGGTGTACATTTGGGGATTTGCATAGAACTAGAAGCCATGAAGCTGAGTGAGATCCCATAAGGACTGAAAAAGACTGACAATATTGACAAGATCAGATATTGACAGTGGTACAAGAAAACACATATTCTATGCTCCCCATCTAACTAAGGAGAACCCTCTTAGAAAGCAATTAGCAACAGCCATCCCAGTTCAAACATGCATGGCTTTCATCCAGCAATGCCATTTCTAGAGTTCATTTTAAGAAAGGGACCAAACAGGTGAACAAAAGTCTATTTGTGTCATTAGGAACTACAGTGAAAAGCTAGAAACAACGTAAATGTCCAACAAAAAGGAGTTCATCGATGTCACACATAAATAATTAATGTTATGAGGCCACTCAAACTTTCAGTATAAAAATTCGTAGTTGCATGAGCTGTAGTATCTATAAATACTTTAGCAAATCTAATGTGATATACATTATGCAGTTGCATGTCTTTTTCTTTATATTGGGCTACACTGTAGGAGGCAACCATTGTTCTAATCAGGAATTCACACCTAGGGTGGTCGACCAATATTTTATCAAGGAGGCCACACTGTAGAGGGCATTACTAAAAGCCCTATAATCCACACTGCTAATCAACAAAAAAGGTTTTGCTAATTAGCGTACAGAATTTCAGAAATGGGTTTTCATAGGGGAAGCTAATGGGGCGTTAATGAGCATAATGGATATTAGAGACAGGCAATCACTGGTGAAATTTGTGGAATTCAAAATTTGTGAATCTGTTAAAATGTTTTAGAGACACTGGTCTCACATTGTCATGGGAAGAATTTATTTAGAGAGGCCTGAGGCCTGTACCTTGGAGGACTCTCCATGAATCTTGACCCCGTATCTAACCACCAGTTTAAAGGCTTCCCACTGTCTAGTGCCATCTTTAAAGGTACAGGAGGCTGTAGGATTTGCCTTATGTGAACATTTCATTGTTGTGGTTGGAGTGCTTAAATCCATACAGGACTTCAAG
Organism: Cavia porcellus; assembly: GCF_034190915.1. NCBI lineage: Eukaryota > Metazoa > Chordata > Mammalia > Rodentia > Caviidae > Cavia > Cavia porcellus. The sequence goes on from NW_026947497.1 coordinate 33,950,632, forward strand.
GAATGTAGAGAACAAGTTAAATATGTTATTTTTCTAGTGACTGGTTACCAAATACAAAGGTAGTAGAATTAGTTCTGAGATCCATTTTTCTAACGACCTGGGATCAGAATTTTTGAGGAGTAGCTCATACTCACCCCTCTCATTTTTCACATGGTTATATTTTTTAACCCAAAAGAACCTTATGGCTGTGTGGGTATGTGATGAATCCAACTGTCAGCTTGACTGAACTAACAGGCTTCCAGAGAGGTTAGTGAAGAGATTGTGAGGACACTAGCCTCATCTGTGGGTGAACCTACTGATAAGTTCATTGCTGAATGTCCTGTTAGGAGGTGGGGCTGGTTAAAGGAAGTGGGTCACGGTGGGGTGTGATCTTGAGGACTATGTCTGGTCCCTGGCCCCTTCCTCTTGCACTTTTTTCAATCTACTCTGCTTCCTGTCCACCAAGAGATGAGCAGCTTTCCTGCACCATGCCTTTCCACCATGATATCTCTGTCTCAGAGCCAGCAACCATGGACTGAACTCTCTGAAACTGTGAACCAAAATAAATCTTTCCTCCCTTATATTATGGATGCTGGATATTTTGTCCCAGGAATAAAAACATTGACCAACACAGCAAGACTCAGGCCAACCACTGCCAGGAGGCAAAGAAATGAGACCAAGTGAAACAAAAATGTCTGTATACTGGGGGCCAGGGATCCTTGGGGTAGGAAAGGAAAGGGCTAGATTGGGTTGGATTGTTACAGTGAGGGTGGGATTAAAACCTAAAAGTTGTCTTTTAAAAGTTTAAGTAAAATAGAAAATGAACAAAAATAGAATTTGTAGAATTCTACAATGTGATAATATTGGATGGTGCTTGGTGAGAAAATATCCAGGGAATTATGAATTAACCAACTGAGAATGACAGTTTCACTCCTGTTCCTTCCTCTAGTACACCATAGGACTGGAGACCTAAATAACCTAGAAAATTGCTTCTTTTGGTTTTTTTCACCGTTCCATGATCAATCATCCTGTTCTAAGTGACCAAACAGATTTAGATATCCACAAACCTTGAAATATCTGCCTTATCAAGTTTCTCCTCTTCCCAAATCACTCAGCACTATTGAATCTCCCATTTTTTAATAGTAAGAAGTTATTTTGAACTTTTCAAATTACCAATATTTTATGTCAGTTCTCGAATCTTCCTTTCCCCTTGTCTCTCCCTTCTCTGACTGAGGCAGTTTTTCTTCTACTTCCTTCTCTATTGTCCTCTCCTCCTTTCTATTTCTTTCTTCTTGTGCTATTCTCTAGCAACCCTAGATGTTTAAAGAAAACAACAGTAAGCTAAGAAATGGCGTATTACAGAGACTGATGTCCCAAGGTATCTGTACAGAGTGATTAGTACATCTCAACACAATGGAAAAGGAAAGTTTATAAACCCACACTCACACACTTGCTTTCAGTTAAGAAGGAAAAGAAATAATAATCAAACCACGTTTTCCCAAAGCTTTTTCCTGGGCTTTCAATAAGCAGTTTGGAAACAGCAAGAGGGAAGACTAAAACACAAAACCCAAGAAAGCAACCCTTACTGAATCTTGAGAGAGTGTCACAAACACCAGTTCCTTTTCAAAAAGCACTTTTTAAAAATACCATTCGATTTTAAAGCCACCGATCCTTCTCTGGATGAACATATGCTACCACACAGGTTGTTCCCTTTTGAAAATATGCACTGGCCTACAGAGCAGCAGGAAAAGGAAAATTGCTGGCGGGGGGTGGGGGCATAAGACGCAAGAGGCCTGACCCTTTTAACTGCGCTAAGTGGCTGCCTATTTCCTTTCCTGTATCTTTCTTCCCCTCCTGCTGCTATTACTGTTGTTTCTGCTTTGCAAGGACATGTCATTTTACTTACCACTCTCTCCCCCTTCTTAATTGGCCTGCAGTAAAAATACAAATTGCACCACTGTACTTTATTATTAGCCATTTGATGGGCCAAAAAAATGCCTCATAAGTACTGCCTAGAGGGTATTAATCAGGCCTGCTGACTCTCCTAAGCACCCACTTTTATATCCTGACTCCTAGATGGGGCCAGGGGGTGATAATGACGGCCCCCTCTCCTGGGAACAGTTAGCTGGTAGCTGCCTCTCCATCAACAAAGGCACAGCCCAAAGGTGTGGTGTCCGACCTACACGAGCCTAGTACACAGCCCAAACCTCTCCTCTGTCCATTAGCTTTAATGCCTGTTGTATTTCATGGACATGAAAAGTCTGTCTCATTTTTCCCCCTCTCTCTAGGTATCAGAGCATGGAGTGCGTGTCTGAATCTTTAAACAGCAGCTAAGCTTCATAATCTTCTTTAAAGTCTCGTGGCTTGGCAAGGATAGCTTCCTTTCTTGGAAGCAAAATCTGGGAAAATTGTGGTCCCAGAGAGGATGATGCAAGAGTGAGGTTCCAGGCAGATAAGCTTTAGGGAGACAGCCACAGGGGTAGCACCGCTCTGCTGTTCCTGCACTCGTGTATTATGCTACGTTTCAATAGAGGATGCATACTGAAAATGGGATAAAACAGAGCTGTGGTGAGATCTCAGTTCCACAAAGTTCTACTCTTTGTATAAAACTTATTACCAACTTTCTAGTATCAGATATCTTGGAATTCACATAATTGGTATCTGCTCTAAACATCACAATGGAGAAAACAGGTAAAATGTTCTCAATAAAATAAAAATAACATGAAGAAATAAACTGACAATGCCATACTGTCTGCCTTAATTTATTCACTCAGTAACTTAAAAACAGTGCCCCAAATCTACCTCCCTTATTACCGAGCTTATTGGAATAAGCCCCAAACTCAGTGTGGAATAGGGCGGCACTTCCATTTTTTAATGTGTTTAAATCAGCTAATACATAATTTGTTGGTTTGTCAATGGTTCTATTTTCTCTGCCATGTGCTACTTCATCAGATTTCTATTTGCTGAGTATTCGTGACTTTTAAAGTTTGTGACCATAACAACTTTTAGGAGGCCAATTCAGCTTCTAGGGGAGATTTCAACCACAATGCATTCAATGCAATAGCCATCAGGTTAGAGGTATGCCTCGTGCTTTCTGATGTCACTGTGGCTTCTGCTTCCCTCTCACAAGCACACGCATCCCTTGTCAGGGTCTCTCCCCATCTTGCACTCAGAGTTCTTCCTGATCAGTCAGGGTGTGGAAGTTCACTGGAGGTTTCAGTCCATTCTTTTCAGAAAGGAACCTTCTCTCCGACAATGACCCTGAAGATCAGAGGTCTGGGAACAGAACTCTTGGAAACACAAACCTTTAAACCCACAAAGAGATTAAGAAAGAGCAGAGAAGAACAAAAGCAAAAACAATTTAAAAACACCTTGGTGATGAAGAAAATGTCAGCACTTGCTCTGGCCTCCCTGTGTTTCAACCCCAGCATTGGGGGGAAAAAAGGAAAGAAAAAAGAATCAAGGAAGACGATATCACAGAAGACAAAAAAGAGTTAAGGAGGACATGAGTCTACGCAGAAGATTAGGAGTAAAATAAGGAGCAAACTTTAACTGAAACCAAGGGAGATTCCATAGGAAAAAAAGAAGCAGTGATCATGGCTGTGAACTAGAGTTTGACTAGTAAACCACTTGCAGCTCGACACGATTTCCTTTATTATTATCCTGTCATGGCTCAACACCCTGGATGGATCAGTGGTCACCAACATTTTTGGCACCAGGAATCAGTTTCATGGAAGATAATTTTTCCACAGATGTGGGGAAAGGTTTTGGGAGTGAATCAAAGGGCCATGCAACCTAGCGCAGGTGCAGCTCACAGTCAGGTCCATGCTATGAGAATCCAGTGCCACAGGCACTGATGCAAGCAGCGGGGCAGTGGCTGGAAGGATAGATGCAGGTTCACTGGTGATTCACCTGCCAGTGTGTGACCCAGTGCTCAGCAGGCCACAGACTGGTACCAGTCCAGAGCCCAGGGGTGGGGGACTCCTGAGACAGATGGGTAGATAAGGAGATGGACAACTAGATAGAACAAATGGTGAGCATTAAATAGCTTCCAAGTTTACTTTTATGTATTTTTCCACTTGAAACAACATTTTTAAAATGACACACTTCGAAAGGGTAAATAATGACATCAGTGACATTTGTTCAGGACTCAGTGTGGTCCACAGAGACAGTGAGTGGACAACAAGTTAAGGGAATAAGATTTGAGCTCTGACTTTGTAATGACCCCGCGGTAACCTATCACCTCTTCAATCTCAGTCTCTAACATAGTAAAACTCGGGGGTGGATTTGTGCTTTGTCCAACTCTAAAATGTTGTGCAAACCATTTTTCTTGTCTTTCTACATTTAAGCCTTACCTTTACCCATGCAGGCAAAAATGTGTGCTTAAAAAATAGGCCCTCCTGACCCTTTCTTCTGTGCTCTGGCTGCACTGAATCCTCACACATGAGCCTGTCCTTCTAGAAATGGCCATTTGCCCCAAACTCCCATTCCCACACTGCAGCTGGCCTGGATGGAGTGTTTTCAGGGGAGAAAAAGGTTGTTTAACTTGACTTGATTGACTATTTTCCCCCAACCATGGGTATGTATGACATTTGCCTTTTAGTGGTCCTTGGGGATGCACCCTGTAGCCCTCACTCTTACCCACAGGGACTACATCAACCAAGCTCCTGTGCCCTCTGGCCAGTGGAGAGACCTCGAAGGAAATCAGGGAAGGAAGAAAGGAGTATAAGGTCAGGGCATGATGTGCATAGCTGTTGCCCTGGGAGCTTTCCGGAGATAATCAATACCTTAGCTGGAGGTCGCAGCTCTTCCCTCCTGGGACAAAACTCTTCCTTCTTACAACCTTGGTAACCAGTTCTGTAACCTCTCTTCCTCAATGTCCTGCCATCCCAGGGATAATAAGAGCTCATCTGCTGCAACTCCAGCTTCCTGAACAATTGTTCCCGGTTTCTATGCATTCACTCCTTCATAAATAAACCTCCTAAGATTGTCCTTGAATTATCCCAGTTGGGGTGTTTTGTTTCCCATTAAGACTTCAATAAATATATAGAAGCATCACTAAGTTTTTTGGAAGGAAGAAGTGAAAATAGTTGTTTATGAAAACTAATCTCTAGTTGGTAACATGAGGTCTACAGTGTTTTGTTTTGTTTTGTTTTGTTTTGTTATAGCACTGGTTTTCTTCTTGATTCTCTAGCCTGTGCATAGATGAACCCAGTGCCCTTTATTTTCCTACAGCTTCTGAAAGATTGTGATCCTTAATCTATATCAATCCAAACTTTGGTCATAATTTATTTACTAGGATTAAGTACACATCTAAGGTCAAACATGAATTCAGGACTAATTTATCAAAATAATATAACTCCCCCCAAAGATCCATGACCTGGAAAAGCAGTATTACTGGTTTCTCCATCTATTTTGAATTATCAACTTTAAATAGCCCTCAAAGGATAGACTCTCCTATAGCTCACTCATGAGAAATTATTCTTATAATGTAAGTACCCTAAAGCATTCGGTATCAGACTCTGTTACCTGACTTCTTTGAATGTCCAAACCAGAAATGGCTGGGCTAAGCTGGGAAGGGATGCTAAACCAGTTACATTTATCTACCCTCATTATACATCTAACTCCAGTGGAAGTGGCTTTCGAGGAAGTTACACCATCTATTTGACATGTCTTTTTATATTGTGTGTTACAGGGTTTTTTTTTTCCTTGACCTGATTTTGTAATCACTTTGCTTAGCAAGCACCATATTTGGAAGTCTGGGGGTTTCTATTCCACAGCAGCTCCCGAAAATAGAGATGTTCTTCTTACTCAGATACAGCAATTGTCTAATTCCTACCTCTAAATAGTCTAGGTTAATTGCCTCACTTAATATCCTACAGCAGCAAATTCTACAGCCTAATTTGATGTCACACTAGAACAAAAAAATCTCTTTTTGTGAAATTGGGCCTCTAAGTTAGACTAGAGGGGAAAGGAGGTAGGTGTTAGCATTTACCTTGTTCCCAGAAAAATGTCATCTTGGTTAACAGACTCTGGAACAAAAGGAAGTATATCTCACTCGCCTGTTCATGAGGCCAATCCAACACATATGTATTATCGAGCAAAAGCTGGCTCTTTGAAGCATAGACAGAGAAGCTTGTATCTCTGTATATAAATCACGTCTCTTTCCTGTGACAAGTCATGTCCAGACAAAGCTTATTACAAATTCAGTTTGAAATCTCGAGAAGAAATAGAAAAAAAATAACAACAGCTTTATGGAGCTATACTCAGGAAATGACTTGAACTCCTCCCAATTTTAAAGTTCCATTCCATACAAAGCAAGCAGCTAAAAACCCCATTTTCTGGGGGAACTGCCCTTACAGGGAAGGTGTGGCAAAGCCATCTGCTGCTTTATAGTGCTAGTTTTCGGCCTTGTTTTTCTGGTCCAGCTATGAAATTGCACTAATCACAGAAACAGATTGTTTGGCCAGGAAGTAGTGTATGCCAGATACAAGTGAATTTAAGCCCACACGTATTGAAGCTGCGAGCTTAGTTTGCAATTTATGTGCAAGTGGTTTTGTATTTATTGATCTGGACCAAGTACAGGTCCTATAGGGGAAATATGACAGATTTCATCTGTCTGACAGCCAAGTCTAATTGTATTTTCAGTCTGAAATGACCAAAGACAAAAGTGCACATGTCGAGGGTCTTTGCTCCGGTGCCATATGGAGTATTAGACACAGGACTGTGGTCACTGTAAGTGTTCATTTTTATAACCAGACGCTCTCTGCATCCTGAGCAGCTGAAGCAAGAGAGGTGAGTTTTTAATGTAAATCTGAATTAACAGACCATCTGATTCTGCCTGAATGTGGGTGGGCCATTTTAAAGAGTGCCTTTTATAGATGTGATTGGGGGAATTTTAAAAATGTGACATCTATTATTGATTCATCTGAACCATTAAGCTTCCAAGCCAAAAGTCAAATACTTCCCACAACGACTGTCACTAAAATTATATCCAGTACTTCTGGGAAGGCCTACCATCTTAGAAACCAAAAAGCATCCTCTATAACCTTCGTTTCTGGTTGTAAAGACTAATTGTGCCTGTGAGAATAGTGATCTATGGTTTCTCTGCTCATCTCTCTGTCTCTGTGTCTCTGTGTGTCACACATACACATTCACACACACACACACACACACACACGCACACGCACACGCACACGCACATGCACACACACACACACACAGTTCACTAGAAGGCATTATATAGCTAGAAGCAGTCAACAATGAAACACATCTCAAAAGAATATCACGTAAAACCCAGTGGTCCAGAGGCTGTGGTCTAACAAAGGGCCGTGTGAGACTCTCTCCTCTGATTGGTCAGTCTTTGATGATGCTTTTCAGCACTGTGGAGCCCTTCTCCTTCCTGGTTCGGGTGATTTCTTCTCTGTGCCCTTTCTCTTTGCTTTGCTTCCGTGAGCAGCTGCCCTTCCCCTTCCTGTGCTCATTATGTAAAGACCATCTGCTGGCTGATTGAGTTTGGACACATTACTTATCAGCCCCAACTTAGTATTTGTTGCCTTTTTTAAATGGTACTAATACCATCACAATGCAGAGACAATATGGAGGGCTATCCTAAGGACTGGAATCATTAATATGCAATGAGAAATAAAATGTACCCTCACGCCCAGTCAGAGTAGGTGCTCAGTGAATGACAGCATGCCTCCCCTCTCCCCTGCTATCTTTAGACTCTCAAAGAAGTCTTTATGTTCATTCCTTCAGCTCCCACTTGAGCTTCATCCTCCAGAGCCACATCTGCAACATCAGCTCCTCATCTATTATTCATCCTATTAACTCAAGTATTATCTGTCAATCTATTATCATCCCGTGTTTTGCCAAATCCCAGGACTTCACTCTTCTATCAGTGTCCCAAGGTGAACATACTTTAGCTCACTGTTAATTTCATCCTCACCTGACCATGCTGTCGGCAGTTTTGCGGGCTTGACCTACTCCAGCTCCCGTTTCCAGCCTCCTGCCCCATTAAATCACTGCCCTCTTGCTCTTTCCGTATCAATTCCTTCAGATCACTGAACTGCTTCCTCCCTCCTCAGATCAGTCAGTCACTGAGAGCCTGCGATGTCTCCCAGCCTTCCAGACCCATTCCTTTCCTCCGCTCCTGGTGCTGCTTCCCCTCCTGTCAGCCCCCAAGAGTGGGCCTGGCCTGTGCTGTGAATTTCCTATTGCTGTAGACTACACTGCTACCAATTTAGATGCTTCAAGTCACACAAATCCGTTATAGTTCTGGAGGTCAGAAAGGAAACGGGTTTCATGGAGCTAAAAGCACAGTGCTGGCAGGGCTGCTCCTTCTGGAGGTTCCGCGGCAGGATCCATTTCCTGGCCTGTAGCTTCAGCTCCTAGAGGTCACCTGAGTTCTTCAGCTTCCTTTCTTCATTCTCAAAGCCAACAGGGTAGCATTTTCCAACTCTCCCTCTCTCTCCCTCTCTCCCCATCTCTCTCCCTATCTCCCTGTCTCCCTCTCTCTCTCTCTCTCCCCGAATCCCACCTCCATCCAACACTCACTCTTCAAGCTCTAAAGAGAAGGAGGGAGGTTAAAGTTTGAATTATAAAAACACTTGAATAATGCGATTGGAAGATCTTCCAGTTGAAAACACGAGGACATGGGACATTCCTCACACTCCAAAAATCGTACCTTGTGCTGTGCTTCCATCCAGCTGTTCTTGAGTTGTATCCATCACAATAAACCAGTAGCAGTAAAGTGTTTTGCTAAGTTCCATTATTCATCTTCATAAATTATCAAAGCTGAGAAGAATTCTGTGGGACTCTCTGAATTCATAGCTGGTCAATCAGAAGTACAATTGGCCCCTGGGAATTCTGACTGACCTCTGAAGTGGGGGCAGTCGGGTGGGACTAAGCCCTAAATGTATGTCAGAGCTAAGTCTGGAAATTAATATCAGAACTGAATTGAATTGAGTTGAATTGAATTACTGGACACCCACGGGAGTCAGAACTGGAAGACTGCTTAATTTTGAAGAAGATATCATGTATTTACTGTCAGCAGATATACTGGTTGGCTTCCCACACTTGATATGACTTAAATGAGGAGAGCTTTACTTGAGCTCACAAACCAAGAGGTTTTAGTCTGTGGATAGCTGACTCCCAGTTAGCAACAACATGGCAGAAGGGCACAGTGAAGCAAAACCACTAGATTCAGGGCAACTGGAAAGGAGAGCCCAGGGGAAGACTGTGGAAAGAAAGGGGCCAGGAAATAGAGGTCCCCAAGGTCATGTTCCATGACGCATTGTGTCCAGGTAGAATCCCTCCCTAATAGTCCATCCAACTATGAATTTATCGCTGACAATCTAATAACCTCTCCAGAAGTTGCCTAATCCATGTAAATTGACAATCAAGATGAGTCAGCACGGAAATACTCAAGAGACAGCAGTAAAATTAGAGATGGAAGGAAATGACATCATGGGATGACAGATTTCGGTCCCCAGAAGTACCAAGAACTATTGTTCTCAAGGAGCCTACAACTGAGTTTGGCAAATGAGGTTCTAGAATGCCAACTCAGGAATGGGTATTTTCCTGTACCTATGGGTATGAGCAGGAAATGGCTTGGGAATTTCTCTCTTATCGTAAAGGAAACTTTCTGGCAAAGAAGCAACAATGGAAAACGAATAAAATATCTGTATACATCAAGTAAGAAACCACACACGTCAGTATTATTAATTAGCATTAACATGTAAAACTCAAATTTAACTTTATTGGATTTTTACCAGGTAGCTGAAGTTGGTCTGTGAAAACCCTCATGGTGGAGTAAAGCATGGCTTTAACAAACAATTTTAAATTAAGGTGCAAAAATTCAAGGACAATTCATGAACACGTTGGCTTTTCTTTCCAGCACTAACAGCTGGTTTTAACTCTAACATACCGATTTTCAAAGAAATGAATAATACATAGGACACATCCTTGAATCCAAGATTACCACCAACTCAAATGAAACAAATTCTAAATTCTCCCTCTACTGCTCCTTTTTACAGCTTTAAAAGATGCACTCCAGAGTCTTGCACTGTCGGACATCCAGTTTACATGGGTGTCAGGACTTGTTAAGCAGTTTATCTTGCATTACTTTTAACAATCAAACTTTAATTCCAATAAACTCTCTAGTGTTAATATTGTATCATTTTATACTACCTGTTTACCTGGTGGAAATGGGCCAGATTTCCAGCCAGCTTTATTAAATGGGGTTGTAAAGAAACCACTACACATGAAACCCTACAAATTGAGTCTTTGGGAGAAAAAGAAAACCTGATAAATACCGGGCCTAAAAGCAGACTGCCTTAGCAAAGAGTGTATACCCTACAGGGTTCAAAACATCAGAATGAACAAGCAAGAAGTGCCCTCTGCAGAGTCACAAACCTAAGCTATACTAAAGGAGGACTTGGGCGTTGTGTGAATTCAAAATTCATTCATTTTATTAGCTCTTTTTCTGCAGTTCCACAGACCACGATTTTTTTGTTGTTGTCATTGCTTTGTTTTATTTTTTTCAGTCTCTAAAGGAGCAGGTTGGTGGTGATTGTTGCTATGAACATCCAATGAATGATTCATTCCCGCTCAAGTGGAACCCCTGGGAAATGTTGCCAATAACTGGGTTTATTTCTTATCTTTCACTCTCAGCAGACAACGTATTTGTCTATATTTTTACAAAGAGCCATAAATTTTTCAGTTAGTGTACAAATAAGAACACTGTGATTTCCATTTGGTCTCAGTCTTCAGGCCTTTGGGAGAGGAGCAGAAAACCAGCAGAGTCTAGATCAACAGCAGTGGTAAGACCCTGGCTTCCTGCAGCCTGCAGGGAGAAGCCAGAGAAGGGAATGGGCGGGTGCATGCACAGCTATGAACCCTCAGGTGCTCCCCAGAGCAGCAGGGAGAAGCTCTCTGGACGGCTGCAATTGACTTTTCCCGGTGAAGGCCAGGACAGGGCCTGGGATGTTCAACTGTGCTCACCACGGCACCCCACAGGGCAGTGTGGTGCAGGGCGACCACAGTACTCTGAATGTCTGAATGTCACCTGCTTTCTCCCTCCCAACTTGGGGCAAGTCACTTACATGGACAAAATAAGAAAACATCCTCAAGACTGTTCCAAGCTTCATTAAAATACTACAAGAAACATTTAGCGCTGCACATAGTAAGTGCTCGGCCACTGTCATCTCCCAACCTCAGTGTCCCCATGAAAGGGCCGTCCTGGAAGGGAGGTCCTCCATGCTCCCTACAAGCCCAGAATGATAGTCACATTTAATAGGCCCTGGACTCGATTCTATTTTGACCTAAATTCAATCCTAATTATGGCCATTCCAGCAGTCCCCCAAAAAGATGTGTCTGACCTACAAAATATCTGCTTCTAAGTTATTTGGATCCAGTGTAAATCTGTCCAAATGGCTAGAAAATAACCTGGGTCTCCCCTCCAAAAATAAAACTGGGATTCATTTTTTATGACCATGCAAGAGGACCAGCCAGGGATTAGTAAGACTCAAGCAAGAGCTCTGCAGGGCTTGCTGTCACACTGGACAGCATTGAACCATCTTCTCCAGCCCCCAGAGGTCCTTGTAGAAACTCACTTCCTCACAAAGGCTCCTGCTCAGCCCTCCACTGTCTTCTCATGGCCTTTTATCTGAGCCACTAAGAGACCCACACTTTTTCATGCCACATGAGCATCATGTCACCCACTTTTTGCACCACACTAAGGCTTGGAGAAACCAGCTCTCACCAGTCACCCTACTCCAAATACCTCCCTGCTTGCCTATCAAACCATTCCCCAGCATTACATCCATTTCAATATCTTTCCTTTCTCAAATGAAGAAAAACATTCACTCTATGGCACGCTTTTGAAGCAATAAATAGCTCTCTTCCTCGTGGAGAAACAGGCAATTTTCAAGTCACTTTTGGAAGGATCTAAAAACCCCACACACATATTTGTGTCTGAGTAACTCTTTGGACAAAAGAAATTTTAAGCCTGTGTTTGCAAAGATTTCCGTTAATGTCTTTGAGCAACCTCTCATCTCATTTTAAAACAAATGGTTCACTCAACAGCAAAGAATCTGGTTTATTGGTTGTGTTTTTTCTTCCTCCTCCATTGGCTTGGCAGAGATTTGAGGGGTATGTGAAACACTTTTGGATACTGAAACCGTGGTTGTTCACCTGAGGTTTGGGCCCCGAGAGGCAGAAGCCTCCGTGGTGTCCAGGATCAGCCTTTCCCCCTCATTCTAAATGAACCTCCTTTTCACCTCTCCCCGCTCCTTCCTTTGTGCAAGAATAATCCCCCAAAGAAAAGGGAAGAAAAGCTCTCATCTTCCTGCCACCCCTACACTGCAGCACGAACGCACTGTTTTTAAAGGATTTGTTCTCAGGAGAAAATGCCATCAGCTATATTTATCTCGAACTAATCCATTTCTCCCTCTACTCCTAGATTAAGGAATTAATGACTGCTACAGCTGCTGTCCTTAGCACATTAATTACTGTAAATTGGCTGCAGTCTCAAAAAAAATCCACTCACCGACAGTGGTGAGAGGGCAAGGTCCTATGCAAAGCATTAAGTACCTAACCTAAATAATAAATCAGTGTGGCACCAAGCCCAAGAAGATCTATACAGCACAGACACACTGGGTTTCCACCCCAGGCTGCAGCCTGGTGGAAGATGCTGGGACAGGTGTGAGAGGGAAAATATATTGTATTCATACTAATTTATTTCCAGATCCACACAGATCAAATATTAAGGGAAACTACTCTCTTATTCACAAAAACCTGCACCATTGCAAGCTCTTGTAGGCTATGTTTCAGTGCATTGACTGTTTTTACATTTTGCTAACACCCTTGTAGACAGATGATAAGGATCAGAGGTGCTCGGAATAGATTGGCTGCCCAGGTATTTCTTGCATCCTCCCCTCTGGGCACCCCATTCCCCACCCCACAGGCCACACACTTGTTCCTCAGCATCTTTTATATTTCTCTTTCTCTCCTCTTTTCACAGGTCATGTCTTATTTTCTGCCCATTTTTCATTTGTCACAGTTTGGATCTAAAATACCCTGCCAAAGGCCCACTGTCAAAAGCTTGGCCCTCACTCTTGCATTGTGTAGAAACTGAGGAAGAGGCCTGGTAGAGTGTTATAGATTATCAGGGTCACACCCTGGAAGAGGGTTGTGGGGTGCTGGTCTCCTCCTCTTTCTCTTTCATGTCCCAGTCATAATGTGAACAATCTACCCTGTCATACTCCTGCCATGATATGCTACCCAACCACTGGACAAAAGCAATGAGCCTTTTCGATCATGGCATGAAACCTCTAAAGCTGTTACCCAAAATAAACCTTTCCTCATTATAAGGTCTGGTCCTCATTTATGTCTGGTATTTTGTTACAGTAATGGAAAGCTGACAAATATACTGTCCAACAAAGCTTCAGTAATTCTCAGCCCCAACTTGATGTTACCTTCTCCTAGAAACTGAGTTCTCCCAGTATACTTCCAGGGAAGTCACATCTTTATCCTGCAGTTTCATAGTCCCAAGGCTATGAGCACCCTGAGAGCTGGGCTTGTAGAAACTTTAATGACTCATTGGTGCTCATCCCTACAAACCTCACATCTCCTTGCCAGACCACAGATCCTTCTTTTTTCCTTCATAGCCGAATTCCCCTATGGTCTTTGCTTCTTCATTTCCCATCATACCTCAACACCACATAATCTAACTGCTTGATCCCATCACTCCAATAAAACTGCTCTGTCTAATGTCATTTTGTTAAATCCACAGCGCACAATTTAGACCAAATTAGAAACCAGAGACTCATTCTTCACTTGGTTGTCACCCTTATCCTTGACTCTAAGGAAAGACCAAATTCTGGCAGTGTTAACACCAGCCTGTTCTCTTCTCTCACTCCAGCTCACTCCCTAGTTTACACCTCCATCACCTCTGAGTATCTACAACACCCCCCAACTCATTCCCAAATCTAATCTCCCCAACCACCACCAGGAGGATCCTTCTTTAAAGCAAATCTTATTTTTAAATCCCTTAACTTCCTTCTATAGATTTCCTTTCTTACTGAGATACTTTTATAACTTCTTAATAAGATTTGTTATGTTCCCCTATTCCTCGTTCTTCTCTCCCTCTCTCTCTCTCTCTCTCTCTCTCTCTTCCATTCTCATCAATCCTAACTCTCATGGGCTCCACCATTATTCTGAATGTCTCAAGATTTGTTGAAAGTACTTGCTTCTTCCTAACCCCAGGACTTTCTTTTGTCTATGGTATATCCTAATCCTTTCCTACGCACTTTGCCCAACTAATTCTTCTTCACTTAATTTTCATCTCACATATCGTGTCCTCCAGGAATGTTTTCCTCCTTATCCCAATCCTGACTAGGTGTCCAGTCTGCAGCACCTGACACCTCCCCTCTCACAGCATCCATCACAAATTCCTGCTTTCTACTTGGTATCCTGCTACCTCTGTGATGAACACAAATGACCTCAAACCAGACCAAGCTGGGTAGGATTTATTGTAAAAATATGGAAGGAGATTGTGAACTTCACAAAAGAAGGAACATAACAACCATCAAGTTGAAGTTCTTCTTCTTGTCCTTCCCTGAGAGACCCTAAGGTCACATCATTGCTTCTATTTGACATCACCCCATCTTCCTCTCTCTCTCAGCCAGTTTCTCCACATTCAACTCAGTCCATAAGGCCACCTGACCCTCAGCTACACTGCTCTATCTTCTGGTACAGTGGCATTTGCATCTTGGTATCTTGCCATTCAGATAATGTCCTTGATTATGATAATGTCCAAGATAAATGTCCTTAATTCAAATTTAATGAGCTTTATACAGGAAAGGTGAGGTACACTGGCACACAACATGGATGTACTCACTTATCTTGGGTATGGTCATAAATAATAGGAATCTATGTGCTAACTCTGTTACACTGCATCTCCTAGCATTAGCCAAGCCTTACACTGTTACATACTCATTGCCTAGCAAAGGCTAAATAGTTAACTGAACACTGATCACAAGTCCCCACCTAGAAGACCCATTTGGAGATCCTCTTTCAGTCAGACCAGGCAGGTAAGCAAATTCTCCATCCTCACACAGTAAGAAGACAGCTGTTGTTCCTTAAGGAAGTTGCTCACATAATAAGTGTTTTCTGATTCTTCACTTCACTTAGAGTCAAACCTACCACTTAGCTGATAACAGCTCCTAGTAGCTTTACCCAAAACAGCAATAATCTTTTGTAGCTTCAGTCTGCTTGTTTGACCTCTCCTTAAAGTAAAGAGCTGGGCTTTAAATGTCTAGAAGAAAATCAGATAAAAAGCATCAACAGGATTAATGCAACATTTTAGCATCGCTATAATAATAACTGCCTCAAGATCCTGCCCAATTTGATGTTCACCTCTGAACTCAGCAGATTTACAAGCATGCAGTTCACAGGGCTCCGAACATAGCTTCTGACTTAGGGCAGACATGAAAGGCTGTATCTTAAGTCAGGTCTTTGTCACACAATCCAGGTTTCACTCTGGATTACACTCTAAGATCTCTCTCTCCCCAACCCGCTATCTCATTATTTGCCTTTCAATACTCAAGACCAGCCATGTACTTTATTTCTAAAATTTCTTTGCCACCTGTAATCTCCTAGTGGATATGAAAAGGAAGGAAGAGGTAAGGATAAGACTTCTCAGCATTCAGAAAGTCTGTATGGGTAAATATATTCCTTTGGGTGGACAAAAAAAAAACTTCAGAGGTCTGCAGTCATGCAAGGGACCAAATATAGGCTTTAGCCGTCCTCAACCTGAGACATTCCAGGGCCCGGTGTTAGACAACTCCTTTTGCCTGCCATGGTTCCTTTGCCTTCAAGGCAGCACAGTGCAGACTGCAGAACAGGGATCATTCCTCAGACCATCCTGGGCTAGGCATCATCCAAGGTGCCAGCAGAACACACGGATTCCTGGAGCCAACACCCCTCACCCCCAGATTACATCAGAATCACCAAGAGTTAGACCTGGGAATCAATTTTTAATGAGAACTTGGATGGTCCTTACCAACCAACAAGTTTAGAAACACTCTTCTGTGTTATCTCTGCTGGCTCTTCCCAGTGTAACTTCCATCAATGTAGAAGCATTAGTGTATCACCCAAGGAACTTGCTAGCGCTCCTGCCCAGGCCTTTCAGTCTGAAGCTTTTGGACGACAAGCTTGAGAATTGTTAAGTCCCTTTCATACCACCTACTGTGTTCATATCATGACCAGGAACCTCTAGTGTGAGACACCAGCACTACAGGGAACCATATGAAAACCCAGCAGGTTCGCCAGTGGAATCAGTATGGAAGCTGCTGGTCCATGAACCTTCTGCATTGCCAGGGAAAACTGTCATAACGAAGAGACCGGAATCCCTGCAACAAAAAGTCAACTTAACTTTATTCAAATTTCTTTATATTTGTGCTAAAAATTTAATTGCCTACAAAAAGAATTTGTTTCCTTAGTGTGTTGGTTAGTGTTAGTTTAGTTAGCATTAGTGTTAGTTTAGTGGTTGGATGATTGGTTTTTACAAAACCCTAGTGAACATCCTATATATTAAGAATATAGTTAAAGTCTAGTCTCAGAGTAAAGAACTAGCCTAGCTATTTCGGTGTAGTTTATAACAACTCTTGTATTATAATTCACTTCCATTTAGCTCCTCCTTTCTGTTTCTACTTACTATTTACTTGTTATTTCATTCTTATCACTTCATTTTACCTTAGCACTGACTCTCATAGGTTCTCTCATAGGTGCACACGCGCACCCCATTGTGACAATCAGAAGTGTCTCCTCAAGTTGCTAAATGTTCCTCAGGGCCAAATCATTCCTGACTTAGAACCACTGCTCTAGAACAAAGTCTTCAGTGTTAAACATTATGGATCTCAGATTCAGAAGGGAAAACAAAAGGTTAAATGTCGAGGTTATTTTCTGGATTACTTAACTTTAATAATATAACAAAATAAGGATAAGTAGTTTTCAAAAAAATCACCCAAGATTTTTGCTTTCTATAAAAATGCTAATTAACCTTTACAAATACAAACATTTTAAATGTTAATTAACATTTATACTTTTTAAAAATCTTTAGTTGCCCTAGGGGAGTAAAGAGGGGGAGGAGAGGGCCATGTTTAGGCAGGAAGATAAATTTCCAAAATGAACCTAGAATTTTTAATTACCAGGAAGGTGGAAGAATTATGATTTTGCTATGTAAAAGTTTAAAATATAGCAGGTTAATTTTTAAAACAAATTAAAAGAGAAACAAGGGATAATTTAAAATACATGTTACAAAAATTAGTGTTCAAGTGAAGAGTCAACCAAATCAATTCTGTAAAAATGTAAAATGCTGAGACTTCAATAAATAAGTGACCAAAATACACACAAATAATTCACTAAAGAGAACACTCGAGAAGAAAATGAACCCTGAAATCTTTCAGCCTCCCTAAAAACTTTTTAAAAACTAAATTAATTCAATTATTGACTATAAATTAGTACCTTTTAAATGAAGAGATTCTGCACTGATAAGCATGGATAAAAAAGACACTCTCCAAAGCTGAAAAAGTTTTTACAATTAATTTTGCACAATTATGAGCCTTAAAAACATTCACTTTGCATAATTTATCCTAAAAACTAATCCTAATTACTGAAAGCGCTCAAAGATGCTCATTATAGCATTATCTAAGATAATGAAAAAATTGAATATCACCTAAATTCCAAGTTATGTTGCACAAGTTACATGATAGCAATTAAATGTAATATTATGAAGCCATTTAAAAAGATGCTCTAAAAGCAACTATAAAAATCACTAAAATTATTAAAATTACACACACATATATATAGACATACATATATTTGCAGATATATGCAACATATAAATTTTAAACAAGCTAAATAAATATCAGCTGATAGGCTGATCCTAGTTACGTTGGGGTGGCTAAAATATATGCCAATGTTCGACTCTATTTTACTTCCAAATTATTTGTAATAAACACAATGAAAAAAAACATAAAAAATGATTCGATTTTTGAAAAGCAATACTCTGTATAGCAAGACATTAAGATAAATTAACTTCTCAGACATGTTTTCTTCAAACTGAGCTATTTTGAAAACATTCTCATCATATAAAAGGTGACTGAATCCAAAGAAACCTAATTTGCTATAATTTCAGGGTCATGAGCCTCAATCACATAAACAACCAGAGGAAGATGGATTCTAGAATATCCTTAAAGAAGCCTTGGGACAGGATTGTGCTTTCTTTCCTAATGTTTTGTTTTTATTTCCATAGAACATCAAACAGATTCTTTGCCATGTGTCAACAGAAAATTCCAAACAGGGAAAAAAACAGCCTCAAGCCAACTGACTTACTGAGATGACTCATTAAAATATAAAAAGAAAAAATAATTAAATAATGGGCATCTAATATATCCTCTTTATTGAAAGCCTAATCGATACTACTTATTATCACTTTGTTCCATACATCATATCAGTTCAGGAGACATTAGAAAACAACAAAAGACATCAATTTGGAAGTAGGTAATTAGGGAGTAGAAAACAGGCTAAATAGACAGAGAATCATTTATTACCTAACAATGCAAATCAGAGGTTCACAGAATTAAGAACTAGAAGTCACTTTAAGTATAACTAGTTCTACTTCATTTTGTATAAGCTTTTGTGTCAAAATGAAGAAGGCTACAGGAAGTCATTATGGACAGCTATCAAGGCAGACATAGGAGTGGGAAGGACCTCACAATTAATCTTAGATTATACTAAAGGATTAAATTACATTAGACAACCTAAATGTCAGTGCAGTGGCTTTACCACCAACACTCCTCTCCCCAACCGGACAGATGGTCACCCAGGGGACTCACCCAGACTCTTACAGGGGGATCACTTATTTGAGCATCATCACTGATACTTTCCTCCACCCCTGTCTTATACCCCAAGCTACATGGATTTCACCTGGAAAATATCTGCATCTATCTCATCCTTCCTATTTCCATCAAGCTGGATGAAAACCAGGAAGAAAATAAAGGCATGAATCCAGTCTGGAACAGATCTGGGTGACAACAGTGACAAAGAAAGAGGATAGACTGATGACATATGCTTTTCAAAAAAAAAGGAAAGGTGGGAGTTGATGACTGATTAGATAGAAATGTGAGCCCCATGTCTTCCAAACAACAAAAAATAGGGATACGTGACCTAACAAACAAGAAGGTATTTTTGCGTTCAATGGGGCAGAATATTTGCTCTGAGCACCAACTCAGAAAAATCCATAGAGGGACTTTTTTAAAGTAAGTATGGCTGAGAGTTACAGAGGGGGAGTCAGGATGAGAGAGCGAGGAGAGTCAGGCAATAGGTAGAAAAGGAAGCCCTCTTTAAGCTTTAAGTACCGGGTTATTTTCTTTTTCTATTCAAGCATGTTCTCTTCTGCTAGAAAACGCTTTGTTAAACTGATCTGAGGTCGTTTCCATCCTCATGAGGAATCTGATGCAGTATTTCATCCTAAACATTATAAAGCCTGGCATTAAAAGCTTCCCAAAGTCTATTTTCCCCTGGAGTCAGGTACCGTTTGTCATGTGCTCACACATTCCTTCTGGCAGACTGCTTTATGATGATTCCCATGGGCAGCTCTGGGGCTGAGAGCATCCTTCACACATGGCTTCCCACTGCGTCCAGAGGCCAGGGGCACAAGTGGAGAGCCAGCTCACCCCATTATTGATGGTGGCCCCCACTTCAGGCACATACGTGTTGTCTACTCTCTGTATCCCTCAGTAGGGTTTGTAACACTACATCAAAACTCAGGAAAACATTTTTGGAAATCTGGGAATAAGGCTTATATTAAAATGCTTATCCCTACGAATCCAAGTCTTGTTCTCTGGAGCATTTGCCTAAAGCTTTCTGGTCCAGAGATACAGGAAGTATTCAAACTTCTCAGAGTGAAGTCAGAAGGCTTGTAGAAAAGGGACATGAATAGGATTTAACCATAAATATGGTGGTTATATTTTCTGAAACAAAAAGTATGATATATGATCTGTTTTCAATACTTTGAAATTAGGGCTGAAAAAAAAACAAGATATTGGTCACAAGATATTGGTTAACTGGAAAAAAGATTTTAAATACTGTTACTAAAATTGCAAGGAATAAAAACAAAGAGATGAATATTAGAAGGTACATATTTTCTTACTTAATTTAGTGGATCACCTGTCTTGTAAATTTGGTGCATGGTCTGGAAGAGGTGATTTTGGTTCATAAAAGATCCATAACATTCTTTTAACCTGCAGTCCTGAAGGCATGGCCTCTGGGGAGTTGTGAGAAGTGTATAGAGCACACATTTTTTTCTTGCCTGTGATAAGGAAGAATGGGAATGGATGAGTAAATGGCAGCGATGGGAAACCTTCCAGAGCTGCTGTGGCACACGTGCCATAGGTTCCCACCACAGGTCTGGAGAGACGCAAAGGACAAAATACCCTAAAATAACAGCATAGGAGTCCTGTGGTCTTGACGGCGTTCTCCTCATCCTTAAATGCTTGCGTGGAGCCACAATAGTTAATGAGGGTTGTGGAGAGAAGAGCAAGCAGATCTCCCAACAGGCTTTTCAGCTTGGCTCTTTGAATCTGACATGAGGTTTCTGGTATCTATTAATGTTATTGATTCAACCAAATGCTTTTATGTACCCAGAGTATACTTTATGTTTGAAATTTTTCTTTTAAATAAAGATTTTCTATACCTTACAGTTCTCCCATAGGTAATGCAGATTTTTCTCTGCTCAAACGGCAACCATGATGTAAAATAGACTCTCCCCATGGGCCATCAAGTGGGGATTCTTGAGCCTGTAGAGCATCATTTCAGAGTGGTTAAAGCTTTTCTGGTGGCACTTGGCCCTCTTTGAATGGCCCAGCTGCAAGTCCTCCAACATCCACAGCCCCCATAATCCTCCAGACCCCCACGATCATTATTTGGGCATGTCTTTCTTCATTCAACTACTATTCCAAAACATCTTAGACCAGGTAATTTATAAGAACAGAAACTTATTTCTCATATCTCTTGAGGCTGGGAAGTCCAGCTCAATGCAACAGCACATTCGGTGCAAACCACTTTGTACTTAAAGATGGTACCTTCTTGCTTTGCCTTCATAGGACAAAGGAGACAGAGGGTGTCTTAGTTATTTTTCTCTAGTTGCTGGGACAAAATACTCAGCACCAAAGTTAAAAGGGGAAAGGTTTATTTAGCTCACAGTTTGTAGAGGTTTCAGCTGTCCCTAAGGCAGGTGGCACATGGAAGACAGGTGGCAGTTCATGGTGGCAGAAAATAGCAAAAGCGACGAGAGAGAATGAGACAAGCCTCTTTTTATCCCTTATATTGTATTCAGTCTACCAGAATCAGGGCAGTGCAAATCTAATCAATCCAATCAATTCAATCAGTGGACTGATCCAACAATATCACATCTTTAATCCCAGCATTGCACTATGAATCAGTCACACACACTAGATTCAGCCACCTCCAGAAAAGCTCCATCTAAAACTTCATGAGGCTTTGGGGGACATCTAGACACAAACTGTAACAAAGGCCAAAAGGCCCTAATTAATCCCCACATTTTCTTTAATAAGGGCAGAAATTCCATTCATGAGGACAGATCATGCATAATTTAATCTCTCCTAAGAAGTCTTCATTCCTTGTACTATCATATTGGACCTGGGGTGCCAACATGTGAATTTTGGGGGACACATACATTCAAGCCATCACAGGTGGAGACTCAAACTTACCTGCCCACACATAATGGTCTTACAATTTCAAAGGAAACACCTTATCTTGTGGTAATGGGGAGGTAGTGATTGAGTTGTATACCTACAGAAACCAATGTCCAAAGGAAAACTGATCTCTCCTACAACCAAATTCCAACAAGCATATCAAGCATATCCATTATCTTGGTTACTTTTCTCTCATTGTTGAGACAAAATACCTGACACCTAAAATGAAGGAAGGAGAGGTTTAGTTAGCTTACAATTTTTGCAGGTTTCTTCCCATGCAGCTGGTTCCAAGGCAGGTTGGCATGGCTAAAGGGCAACCATTCATGGCAGCCACAAACAATAAGAGCAAAGGGTAAAAAGGGGCAAAAAAAAAAAAAAGACCAAAGCATATCTCCTTTCCTCTTTTCTATAATATGCAGGTTACCCATCCCTGGGCAGGTGAAACACCACCAGTTCCAGAACTAGACAATGAATCAATCACAAATGCTAGATTCAGCTGCCTCCATGACTACATGAGGCATGAGGGGCCATCCAAGCATAAACTGTAACATTCACAAAGCTTTGAAATGCTAAGGCATGAGTCTAAGGGAAGAGACTAATGTCATTCTATATCACGGAAATCAGGATTGTGTCCACAAAGACAGACTGGGTTTTCCTTGTTGAATTCCAACTATAGCCTGTGTAACATATTCTAGAAACTATGTCCTGTGTTATTTAGGGCCTATCTTTAAATTTACAAATACAAATATCAATTTTTGGACAATCTGGCAATAACTTTCAAAAGCCTTTAAAATGTGTATATGTTCTTGGATCCAGCAATTTCACAACTAAGAATTTTTCCTAAAAGAAAAATCATAATCCTATGCAAAGATTTAAGTATAAGATTATTCAATTTATATTTGTTTATAGTAGTAAAAAAATAGAAACAACCAAATGTCCAGCATGAGAGGACTGAATAAATTCTAGTATATTGGTATAAAAGGCTCCGCATCATTAAAATTAGTATTACAGAAGAATATTTAATAACACGATATGTTGACTAAAAAGAAAGATTATGAAATAATATGAACATTATGATTCCACTTGGGGAAGCTATCATAAAAATTAAAATAAGCAAAATTAAGAAAATCAAGATCTTCAGTTCCCTGTTAATATTCTGGTATAGCTTCTACAGTTATACTATTTGAAACAAAATATACTATTTGAAACAAAATAAAGTTTTAAATTACCTCTTTTAAATTTCTAACAAATAAATATTCTTCAATATTAATTATCAGCACAACTGCGGGGAGAAAAGGAAGAAGAAAAAAGAATTAACATGAGTTTTTTTTACATGTTTTTGTTGTTGTTTTTGTTTTGTTTGTTTAAATATAAAATCAACCTAACTTGAATTCTCTCCCTTTGGTTGATATAGAAGGTAAGTGAAAGATATATTTTCTACCAAAAATAACAGGAAGAAAATATCTTGCTTTTTCTCTAAATCCTTTATCATTAAAACCCTATGATTAAAATTACTTCTTCTGTTTACTAAACTGGATGAATTCTGAAGTTATTTTTTCTGAGTTGAAGGTGTTAATTTGCATTGCCTCTGATTACTCATTCAAAAGAATGAACCAGGTTGCAGTGAACTGTTGATTATCTGTGGAGACAAGGACAGCACAAATAATAAAAACCCAGAGAGAGTATCCAAAACTTCATTTTAGCCAGAAGTGTCAACAGTTTGCCAGAGTTGTTAGCAAGGAACAAAGCAAATTTGAATTTTATCTCCCAACTCCCTTCTACATGCTTGAGGATTATGCTGAGAAGTGAAATGACCAGCAACAGAGGCAGCCCTAGGTATTTCCTAGTTGGGAGAATTGGTTTCTGATTAATCAAGATTTGGCTGAATTGGCGTTAGGGCATGCAACTATCTCCCAATAAAAAGCCTACATATTCATTGCCTAAAAAATTCCATTTGCTTAGCAACATGCTTACTACAATTTATTCCACTTAGGAGCACAATTAACATTAACCCCATTCTGCCCTGCCTGAACCCTTCACACACAAAATAGACAATGAACTCATTTCTCTTTGTCACATTGTCCTACAAAACAATCAAATAAAAATGTCTAAATATGTGTTTTATAGTAATTACAATTCCATATTCCAGATCAATCTGTTTTGTCAATATGCAATTAACCTAAAATTCAATAGCTTAAAATCATTAGGCTTCTGAAACTTGGGAGGAACAGTGTCCTTTTGTGACCTTCCTTTAACTAGCACTCACTACAGAAAGTCTGCACGTCTGCATACCTGCACGCACACATAAACCCTAGCGATGTTCATGACTTGATTTAACAGACGCCTCTGATTCTCCATATGTCCACATATCTCATTTTAAAATTGAAATTAAGAAAGTTAAGACAGGCATTTTCAGACCTGATGAGAAATATCATTTCCCTAAAACTGCTTTTCTTTGAGAGAGTATCATAAATTGACTGACAGGGATGTTAACCGCATTAACTTTTTTAAGATTCTTTCAAGCCTCTGTCTTTCATTAAATCACTGTAAATTCAGGTTCATATGACTTCCCTCCCACAACAAATACAAATGAGATAAATTGCACTGAAACTCTTTTATGCTGTATTGAATAATGGCCAGTAATAAGGCAGGCTCAGGAAGCAGATTCTGTCAGATGCACAGCATTGCTTTAAATATCTTCTACTATGCTGGATCACAGATTAAAATCTATGTCTTTACTAGGAGATTTAAATTGCCTCTTTCTGGATTTTTCTACAATAATTTTTGTTCTGTCCTTTCACTAAGTGTTAAGACTTTCTTTTCCTGCTTTATACACAATTTGTATTTCCCTCCCAGGAAAAACGCCCCCCATTCTTCCAAAACTAAGAAAATACTAGATATTCAGAGACAAGATGATTTATTCTTTGCTGGTTTTTTTTTTTTTTTTTTTTTTCTTTTCAGCAATATAACGCTTTCTTTATCGTGAATTGCAAGTCTTTGTCATGGAGCTAAACAGCAATGCTGAGTGACCACCCTCAGTGACGTCACTGTTTTAAGTTCAAGGAGCTTCATAGCAGAGAAAAAATTACCAATACAAATCTTGGCCTGGTACTGTACTTCATTCTGATTTAGACTTTCTTGATTTAAATGATGAGGCACTGCCCTCCCTACGCCCCCCAGAATCTGGAGGAATCCTGACTTTTCTATATATGTGGTTAATTCAATCAAGCCTAATACATATTCACTTCTGCAGTAACTTTCCACGTCAGGCACCAGGAAAGGCAACCAATACTAACATTGCACTATGGTTTCTGACATTCATTCCAGACTTGTGGGTAATTTTCCCAAAAAATTTGTTTTTTAAAAATAAATATATACTTCCTACCTGGAAACAATCCAATCAGACTTACCATGTATTTCTTCATAGCATCAATTTAAGCTCCAACATTTATTGATCTTTTAGGACTTCAAAAATGTTCCTGTTCTTTTCCAAAACTAAAATTTTCAAGAAGTAGGATTGAGAAAAAAATTTCATTCACTTAAATATGAATGAAGGTGCCATATATAGACCACATATTCATCAGACATTCAATAATTGCTTACTTATATAAAACAAATTCTAGTGGTAATGCTAGGGAAAATTATGCCTTCTATGTTAAAAAATGATCCTATTTTGTGACACAAATTCTTCCAGAATTGGCAACAATCTTTTTTTTTTTAATTTTCAACACTTTTCTTACTTTTTTAGATCATTTCAACTTGTTGGCAGTAATCCCAGACATCAAAAGTTTTAATTTCAAAAGGAATACATATTTATCCCAGAATCAACCTGAACTTGGTGCCCATCTAAAAGCTGAATCTCCCACACACAGTCCCCATACGTATTTTCTCTACTTTGTTCCAAAAATTGACTTCTGGTTGTTTTTTCTGTCATGTGCAAAGGTGTGCAGGAGTGAATAATCATGTCATTGCCTCTAATACAACCAACACCTATGAAGTCATTTCAGAGACAGTACTGAAAATCTCACAAAGTTAAAAAAAAAAAAAAAAAGAAAATGCACCAAAGTACAGTATTTGTGGGTCTCCTACTGACGTTTATAAAGAAGTTGGAAAATATGACTTAAAGAATTAATCAAGTGTTTTCCCAGTCTACGAAAAAGGAACAATTTGCACAATTAAATGTTACCTTAGATTAAACATTCAAAGCTTCTCTAGCTGTTATATGAAGCTAAACTAATTTATGTTGCATACGTTTATTTAAGCCAACATATTGAACTAAACTAAGTCTTTTATCTCTGCTCTTTTAAAAAATTCACAAAAATGTCCAGAGTACACCCAGGTGTGGTGGTACACACCTGTAATCCCAACCCTCAGGAAGCTAAGGCAGGAGGAGCATTGCAAATTCAAGACCAGTTTGGGCTATAAAGTGAGCTTGAGGCCAACCTGAACTGCACAGCAAGACCCTGTCTCAAACAGACAAAAAAAAAAAAAAAAAAAAAAATTAAGAGTAAAGCAAAGGTAATTTCATAGATTCCTATGAGGATTATCCTCCCTTTTAAAGCCTATGTTAGAGGCAAAGAGAAATTGGAAATCAAGCAATGGTCTTTTGATTTGATTTAATTGTGTTAGCCATTTGAAAAAATGAAAGTCAAATGAAGTCTGATTTCCCTTTAAATGCAACACTTTGGGGCTTGGGATACCTAAATGCCAGCTTTTCATTTTGCTTTATATACAAGCCTAGTCTAAACATTCTAATCAGGAATCTGTCTTCCTCCTCTCCTCCACAAGTAAACTTCTCAAAGGAAAATTCCAAAGTACTGCTACCCTCTCGCTCCTGCATGCTGGACAGTCTGGCTTCTACCATCCACTACCAGCTTCACTTGCTTTCACTAATAATATAACACCAGTGGTCACCTTCTTGATTGACCTTACAAATAGCTCTCTCTTTATCCTCATTATGTACATTGGTCCTTTCCCCCATCACGTATCCCTCAACACTGCACAACCATGACCTTCTCCGTGAAGCCTGATACCTTGCGTAAACACCCCAGCCCTGTGCTCCAGGAGCACCTCAGTATCCAACAAGAGCAACTACCCCACAGTAAGCACTCTCAGTGCCTGACTCCTCCACCAGCTGTCTGCAGTGTGAGTGCAGAGAGTTTTAGCCTTATTTATCTTAATTCCCACATCACCTACCCATGTCTAGACTTGGCTGGAAAACTGTCATTTTTTCAATCTCAGGAAGTAGAGCAGAAAGCCCAGGCAGCACTGCGTGGTAGTTATTCCTCATGGCATTAGGACAGAAAGGTTTTGCCTAATTTCTTTCAGGCATAATTCAGTAAAATTTTCACCCATCCATTCCTCATCCCGAGCAGAGGATTCTGTTCCAGATCACTATGTCATTCAACTTCCCAAGGCTCCTTGTGCACCTGAAATGGAGCCTGAATAGAAGTACAGAGTGACAATGGCAGGGGTCAGGGAGGGCAGCAAAATGCTTAGAAAGTTTCCAAGATCAGTGCCCTTTGTCTGCCTCTTTCCTCTCTCTATGCATTTTCATCTCTTTCAGAAGCACTGACACCTCCTAGCCATCTAATCAAGACAAATCTTTCATGTGGTAATTAAAACACAGCTCGTCTTCAAGGGGAGCAGAAAAACAAAGGCTGAAACAATTAGCTGACTGTGCCAGAGCAGCATGGTTCAGCCCCTCCTGCCCCACCCACTCCCTCTCCCCCTCCTTCCTTCAAATGCTTGCTTTTAAGTATTTTCACAGGAAGAAAAACTTCACTCCTGCTGAAAGGTAAGAAACAGCACAGACACTTAGGCTAGGAAATAGTTTAATTGAATTTTATATAAAAAAATGATTGGAATCGTTAAAGACAAACATGGGGTCCCCTGCTTGCTGGGATTGCAATAGGTAAGAAAGGAAACAGGAGACACTTACTAATCTGTAATGGTCAGGTTAGAACAGAATATTGCATTAGCATGCAAAAGGACATGAGCCAGCAATATAGACAGAGACATACTTTCCCAGAATGAAGATTGCAGAGTAGAGAGGTAAATTGTACTGGTAATAACTCAGAAGGTGGAAAATGAACTTGCGCCTCGGAAGTCCGTGTGTGCCTTGATTACATTAGCACCACTTGTAATATTCTGCAGTATATTCACTTTTATTGTATTAGCTTTTGAACAGTAAGTAAAAGGCCTGTGTTTTATTTGGCTTCCTGAGCCACCTGTCTTTTGTACAGCATACCCTACCAGCATATTCAGGCATTAGCACTCAGGTTTTCCAAAATCTTTTAACCACCGATGGCTGCCAGCAGTCAAATTAAATTCCAAGGGTTTAGTATAGCTTCAGATTTTAGCTATATAATTTACTGAAAATGCCCAAAGCACTTGCAATCTAATTTGCCGTTCAGCAATGAATACCACTTCCTAACTAAATTCTGCCTGAAATTTCCTTTTGAGGATCTGGGAAGGAAAAAAAAAACAAAACACCTATGTGCTGTCCCTCTGGCTCTAACTTAAACAACAACAACAAAAAATCTACCCAGAAAGAATGATATACCTCATGCAAAGGTGACACAGGAAGAGAAGCCAGGAGAAGAGATCTGGTTTTACGGCCAGGTCATCTGGGCTACTATAGGCATTCTGAATTTCTTTTTAAAATTTTAATACTTGGAGCTGGGGATTTAGCTCAGCGGCATAAGTGCCTGCCTTGCAAGTGCGCAGTTGCGAGTTCGATCCCTGGTACCAATAAAAAAAAAAAATTAATACTTTTTGTAGCTCCTAAGTCTACTGCATTCACTATAGTTTCACTAATTACTAGGTTATAGTTAACCAAAATCTTGACCTCCTGAAAGGAAAAAAAAAAAACTACTATAGAAAACCCCAGATTTGAAGTTTCCATATCTCCATGGAGGTAACTACAGCCTAATGGGAAGCAAAAGTGTCAATTCCTAATCCTAGTGTTAATTTTATGTCCCTCACTTAATCCCAAGTGCTATTACTGTCTTGGTACCTCTATTTCACCCTTTTAGAAGAAAAGTAAGGGAGAAAGGGACTAAAGTCTATAGCTAAATTTCACCATTTTATTTTATTAAAAAAAAAAGATAACTCTTTCTTACCTGATGTTTTAGAAAGGTGTAAGGAATGCTTGGAAAAATATTTTGAGAATTCATTGTGAAAGATGAAAATGTACTATGGTTCAAGTTGATTTTAGATTTCATCATCTCTCTTCCTGGTACATAAGATTTCTGATTTCTCACCATATAGACAAAGGGGCTAGGGGAAAAGCAGCAAGCCATTGTCAGACAAAATCTGAACCTCCACAGGCTCTTCCTGTTGCAGAAGCAGTGCCCACTACTCAGAAAGCTCTAAAAATCAAGTCATCTACTGAATTCATTTAATTAATAAAAGGCATAATTTGGAAGCCCACTGAGGATGCTAGCCCCACACCTACAGCAGCGTCCATTGCTCACCTTCAAGCCAAGTCGGTGTAACTCTAGAAATCAAGCCATCAAAGTACAAATATGCAAGACCCATGTTTGTAATGTCTCCAGTGACTTAAATCTGTTTGGCAATCTCATTTTCCACTCAGTGAACTCCTTTATACTTTATAACAAATTCTGTGGTGTATAAACGTTGAAAATACTAACGGGGAAGCATTTTAAAGCTTCGTGTTTTCAAAGTGCATCAACATAGTAGTCTTTGAATGAAAAACTGGAATCCTAAAACCTAAGGAGCAGAAGCCTAAGTCTGAGCATCCTGCTTCCGGGTCATTTAGGGTCTTTCCGGGTCATTCTCCCTCTTCCTAAATCCACTCTTCCGTTATGCGCTGTGATGGGAGCTGCAGTTGTCCTAGAGTGTGGCAGAAAACAAAACAAAAGCAACTGCCACTGTGTTTTGACTTTTTATTTCTATTACAATGGCAGCAAAAATGCAACTAACCAATTTTATAAAATTGAAAATAAATCTGCCTTTCAAGCATCAACTTTCTCCTCCCTCCCAGGTAAATCAACCTCTGCCCACTTCTGCTTATGGGAAGAAACCACACTTGTCTGTAAAGCATCAGACAGAAAATGTAGTCAGTCGTCCACTTTCCATTAATTTAGTGAGACATTAACGAAATAATCCAATTCTGTAAATCTGAACATGAAAATATCAGATGCACAGCACTTAGAAGATACATGAGGAAGAGGTGGAGATGCAGCCAGTATTTTAAAAATCTTGTCAGGCGGTTTGCTAGGCCCTTGCACACATCATTTTATTTTTGTCCTTATAAGAGCCCATGAAGAAGAAATTATTATCTCTGTTTTACATAAATTCTCTCTACATAGAAATTTGAATAACTTCCCAAGATCACAGAACAAGCACTTGGCAATGCTGGGATGATATCCAATGTCTCTCTGACTCCTTGAATTAAAATTAAAATGAATGGATAATAAAAATTATAATACTCGATGTGTGAGTATACATTAGATGAAGATCTATGCCTAATAATTCTGGAGTTTTTTTTTAACTTTTAGCTTTACTTTGTCATTATCTTCTTGGTTACATTAGACATTTACTTCTTTCCTAAGAAACAGTTCAATTTAGATTGGTTCCTTTCCTCTGCTTCATCCTTTATCTCCCAAAAGTACACACAAGGAAGATAACAAAGACTATGACTATGAATTGTGTTTAATTTAAAGTTGATTCTGAATACAGTTTGTTACATTTTATGGACAATTCTCTTATGTGTTTCTGATTAGAATAACTCTGCAGAGGATTAGGGTCCAATAAAACCTCACACGATGTACAGTGCATGTGTCAGACATCTAAAAATTCTTGAGAAAGCAATTACACTGAGTGCTGTCTAATAATAAATCCAAATGGACAGCTATGATCCTCACTGCATTCCCTAACAGCTCTGCCCCCACCTGACTCTGCATTTCAATCTTCGCTAGACTCTCTGCACAAGAACAGATGTTCTGCTTTGGGTTGAGAAATCAACAGTTACCATTCATATGTTCCAAAAATTCAAGGGCCTAGTGCTGCTGTTTTAAGCATGCTAATTAATTCTAGTCCTTATGCTCCAGTGTTCTTACGGTTTCAATCAATTGCAATCTCCCAGGACCCCAGTCCCAACTATCTGTTTTGAAAGCCTATAGGGGGAAACAACTAGGAAATGTACATTCCACTGACCTGTGGGGAAAGGGATTAATCTAATATGCTCTGATTTGGGGCATTTCTCCTATCATTATCATTGCCATTCTCTCCCTTGCATCGATTTGAGCAGGTAGGCACAGTCAAGCTGATAAATGTAAATGGAACAATGCCTGGAGATGCCTTTTGGTCATTTTTTACATTTATTTACCTCTCAAACAGACTAATTTCAGAAGCAGAATAGAAAGAACTATTTCTGAATCTATTCTTGGGGTATGTGTGTGTGTGTGTGTGTGTGTGTGTGTGTGTATTTGTGTGTCTAGCGTTGATTATCCATAACACACAGCTAGGGGCTCGTTAAAAATGCAAGTTCCTTAAAGCCATGGATCAGTAGATCTGTGAAGGTACCAGGGTCTCTGATTTTTTTCTAAATGCCCTGTTCTGAGACAGATGATCTGAGGACCTCAGGAAATGCAAGCATGCTCCTGAACATAGATGCTAACAACCCATGTGATTTTGCTCAAGATGAACGAGATCAAGGAGAACTCAGGCTGCAGTCAAGTATGGTGTAACAATTCCACCACAGTTTTGTGAATGAGCCCTGCTCTGCTCCCAGCTGACAGACCTCATTTACTGGAGATCTCCCTGGTCACCTGGGGCTTAAATTTCCTAGAGCTGAGGGTGATGATAACCAACGAGACTGGGTCCAGGGATTTGCTTTTTTAAACAAGTACTTTGTGTGAGGCTTATTCAGTGACCTGAGGGAAAAAGGATTAATCGAATATGGTCTGATTTTGTAACTTCTGCAGAGAATAACACTTCCTCTCTGTCTCTGTCTCTCTGTCTGTCTGGCTCCGGCTCTGTCTGTCTCTGCCTCTGTCTCTTTATCTCTCTCTCTCTCTCTCTCTCTCTCTCTCTCTCTCTCTCTCTCTCTCTCTCTGATTTGAGCAGGTAAGCAGAATCCACCTGACAAATGTAACTGATATTATTGTAGCACGCTATGCTGGGTTACCATGAAGCACCATTATATCTTGCGCCATGAGTTTGCCCCTACTCACAAGTCCGCCAGACCCAGCTGGAATCCAGATTTTTCTACTAAGACTGTTTGACCCAAGCAAGTTTCTTAACCTTCAACAAAATTTTTTAAACCTCTGTGAGTTTTAGATATCTCATGGGCTAAGTCAATAATAGTTTTATGGTTAGAACATTTACCTAAATAGCTTATGTACCTAATTTATTATAGTGTAGATTTTCCTCCAAATTAATGCGTTTTAGACATTCATGTTGAGTCATATAGATCTACTTATTTTCACCTCGTTATAGTGTTAAATCATATAAATGTTATTTTAAAATTTAATTTTCTTATTTTTTTAAACAGAAAAAAGTAAGAAATAACAGTAAACCAGTTCCAAAACAGTCTAATAGAGTACAATAATCGACACATTGCATGTTGTTATATTCACAGTAATTGTTCAGAGTACAAGATACAGGCATGAAACATTGTCTAGAAAATTACTAGCACAAAACTTTCCCCTCAGTGAATCAAGAGGAACCAGCTGTAGCTGTATAAACAAGACCCAAAATGTCTAATAGATATTGTGTATAAAGAAGGAACTATCCAAAATAAAAGAGAAACTGTGAAGAGAGAAAGGAAAAAAGAAAGAAGTGAAGAGGAAAAAGGTATACATATATAGATGCAAAACAGTTAAGGTGATATAGCAATGTCTCATCTTGGGCTGGGGATTTAGCTCAGCAGCATAAGGGCCTGCCTTGCAAGCGCCTGATCATGAGTTCGATCCCTGGTACCGACAAAAAAAAAGAAAAGAAAAGAAATGTCTCATCTTTAAATGTGGAGTAATAGCATTCAATTTCCAATTGCTGCTGAGAATTAAATACGATAGTGTGTGTCTAAATGTGTAGCACAGAGTATGGACCTCATGTTTGGAACAGTGACAGCTTTGAGGTCACTGATACTTACACCAAGTTCCATCTCAAACACCTGGAGCAAGGCACCTCATGTTCATGCGTTACCCACTCAGCTGAGGAATAGACCTGCAACCCTTCCCATCAATGTCTACTTGAGTTGAGACCCAAAAGTCTTTTGGTGTCTTATTGAGGAAATGTTAGCTTGAGGATGTTGGGGGGAGGGGAGGTTGGTGTTTTTGTTTTTTGTTTTTTGTCTTTTTGTTTTGTATTTGTTTTTGTTTTTTTGTCTTAGAACAACATGAGAACGAGTTAGGAAAGAAGAGGGAGAAATGAAGGAGCTCAGCATCATGGACTGAATGTTTGTCTCTCGAAACTCTTGTATTGAATCCTAACCCCTCACCTGATGGTACGGGAAGAGGGGCCCATAGCAAGTAATTATGCCACAACAGTGGAGACCCATGAACAAGCTTAGAGCCCTTAGTAGACAGGCCAGATAGAAGGTGCTGTCTCTTCCTGCCATGTAAGCATACAGCAAGTCAGTACTCTGCAACCTAGAGAGGGTCCTCACCAGACCCAGACCATGATGCCCACTGAACTTACCCTCTCAGCCCCAACACTGTGGGAAATGCATGCTTGTAGCTTAAGCCACCCAGTCCGTGATACTTCATTATAGCATCCCTAATTGGCAAAGACACTTCCCTTCCCTGCCATCTGAATTCCTTGTATATAAGACAAGAAAGAATTAGGACAGAATTGGAAGGAGCTGTTTTCTAAAGAAAACTTTTTGAGACCTTATGCCCAAGTAGTGATGTTTTAAGGCCCAAATGAAAAAATGAAGCAAAGAAATGGAGAGAACCACTTTCCATTTCTGTGCAGAATCAGGCCACTCAGAAACCTAAAAATGGACAATACTGCAAGAATAAAGAGATAGAATTTGGTATAAATGTCAATGGCCTCAAAGCTGTCACTGTTACAAATGTCACTGGAAAGGCTCTCAAGTAGATTTCAGGGCTGAGAGTCAGATCACTGTAGAAAGCAAGCAATAGTCTAATGCTGTTGTCTTAGTTACTTTTCTCTAATTGCTGAGACAAAATACCCAGCACTCAAAGTTAACTCACAGCTAACAGAGATTTCAGTCCATACTCAGCTGGGTCCAAGGCAGGGTGGCATGGCAGGCAGGCATCACAGAAGAGAAACAGTTCATAGTAGCAAGAGATAGCAAAGCAGCAAACAAGAGACCTTAACAGTGTCTTTCTTCCCCTTTTATCTTATCCAGGCTACTCAGGGCAGGTGGCACTCACATCCTTAATGGGCAGGCGCTCACACCCTTAATCCTATTGCCTTTGAGGCATTGCACCAGGAATCAATTCCAGCATCCCACACTCTAGATCCAGTCACCTCTGTAAAAACCCCAACCCATGACCACATGAGCCCCTGGGGGGACATCTGGACACAAGCCATAACACCTGCTTAAATACTAAAGATTAAAATTCAATTGTCAGTACATGCCAGACATCACTTGTGACCCCACACACATCTGAGTCTTTGCAGTGGGGCTTGATGCCCTGCAGGAACGGGAAAGGGCATAACCAAGAACTCTGGGTTACTGATATCACCACACCTTGTTTTCCTCCCACAGATGGGTGTATTCACAGTCACAGTTTTCATTATAAATGTCTGTTATTGCTCCCAAGGGAACCAGCCAAGCAAGAACAGAGAAAACTAAATGCTTTTCTTTGCCAGAACTGTCAAAACATAAGTTCCAGTGGTAGTAACTATCATTTCTACATGGGCTCAGTTGTCATTAACCCCAAGCGAACTATTTTAACTTATATATCATACAGTCTCCTCATCTGTGAAATAGCCTAGTTGACAGAGGCTCCCAAGGTTTGATATATGAAGATCAAAATAGCTCAAAATGATATATAGAGAGCATACAAAAAAGTCAGAAAATTTAGCGTTCAGTTTATAACTGATGGTCAACCAGTGCAGCCACCTGTGAATTACATCATATTCAGAAGCAGGGAGCAAGAGCGTAGAGACCTGGGTTGTTCTGCCAATTGCAAGCTGAGTGACCTTGAGCAAGTCCTTTAAGCTTTCTAAGTCCCACTATTTCCCTGTAAAGGAATGAGATCTATTTCATCTGTATGATCCCAGGTAGAAGGTGTGAGGTCTTAAAAAGCAACTAAAAATACAGTACCTTTGCCATGCCAAAAAAGTTACATCTCCGGGCACTCGCAAGGACCCACACATTGACTGAGATCTTCTGTGAGCAAAATGAAACACTAAAAAGCCTTGTCAGGCGTTTTTTAGTCATCTTGGTAAAGCAGATTTGAGTGTCTATCTTGAGCACATCCAGATGTTTACACCATTTGGATGCATGGCAAAGTTAATGTTTCACTCAGTGAGATGCAGTGAAGTCCCTTTCCAGAATTAACCACAGTGAAGCATGAAGAACAGGAAAGTTTGCTGCACAGAGACAGTGACACACTGGGTCAGCGTCTTATGGATGATAACTGGCCACTGGTTCCACCTGCTGTGCTCCATCTACTTCCTCAGGAGCAAATATTTACCGAGTAACTTTCCTAAGGTAGGCATTGGGCAAAGAAGTAGGAAATACACAGCATTGTCTCTGCCTTCCCTGAATGTGAAATCTAGTCGGAAGAGATTGGCGGTATGCAATTACAAAACAATACACACTATAGAGATCACATGATTCGGGCAAGCGATCCATGCGTTTTAAATCTGTTCATTGTCTCTCTTCAGCAACGTGAATCATTGGTTCTAGATGGACTGCACAAGATGCTTTTAGTGACAGGAGAGTATGACAGATGAACAGAAAGGGAGGAATGACCTGGAGAAGGTTCATACTAGGGAGGGAACTTAGCACAATGACACAGAGTTGGGAAAAATCAAAGAGGCCAGAGTGGTGCGAGTTAAATCTTATGCTCTTGATCAGTATGTCAACTACCTGCAGATTCCACACACTGTGTGGGTCCCATCAAAACGATCACTGTAAACAAGTCCCTGATTCAGAGTGCTTGTTTCTCTAACCAGAATTACCAATTTTATTAAATTATGTGACTAATGATTGGACTACAGTTTAGAAGTTTATAGGACCAATTGTTTCACTAACCTAAATGGTTTTCCCATTTTGCTCAAGTCCAGGTAGGAATGAGTATGTACCAATCTCATCCCCGCCCCCTCGCCCTTCTTCTCTCTAGGCAGATAGTCTGCCCTGAGCCAACCCACTCACCTCAATCCACAGGAAAGTCATCAGAACACATCACCAGCACAAGTGGAAATCATGTTTCATAAACATCCCAGACATACTTGACTTTAGCAACATATCATTGCTCCACTGAGCACGTTATTAATCTCATTAACCATCAGTGACACTGTGTCCTTCTGATGAACTTTCTTTGCAAATTGGTAGGGTTAGGGTTGGCTCCTGCTGAGACATAAACTCAGGACTGATAGCAGCTGGAATAAACAGAGAACCATGGGCCTCATAATGTTTCAATTAGTGACAGATAAGGATGCCATGAGAGTTTTATGGTGCTAACAAATTTCTATTGCTGGTGTCATTGATGTGCATATTGCAGAGTAACATATGACCCACATTTTGAAGGTGGTGCTAGGAGAAACAGACCTACTGCACCATCAGCCATACAAAAGTATAGCATATAAATTATGTACAATATATAATAGTCAATAATAAGAAATAACTGTTACTGGTTCATGTATTTATTGTATCATACTTTTAACATTATTTTAGACTTTAGTTTTTCTACTTATTAAAAAATTTACTATAAAACACTATGTTACATTATTCTAGCAGCAGCCTCAGACTCTTTTTTTTCTTATTCTGGAAATTGAATCCAAGACCTTCCCACTGAGCTACAGCCTTAGCCCTCTGTTATTTTTAACTTTGAAACAGAGTCTTCCTAAGTTCCAGGCTGGATTCCAATTTGTGATCTTCCTGCCTCAGCCTCCCAAAGTGCTAGGTTTACGGACATCCACCACCTTGCAATCCTAGTTCTCAGATATCTTATGTTTACTACGTTTTGATTGCATCAAAAGGCTGTGTCAAATAATTGTCCTCTACCATTTTTCTCTCACTGTTGAGACAAAATACCCAAATCCAACGTTAAAGGAGGAAAGCTTTATTTGGTTCACAGTTTGTGAAAGTTTCAATCCATAATTGGCTGGCTCCAAAGAAGGGTGGCACATGGCAGAAGGGTGGCAGTTCATGGTGGCAGATGATGGCAAAAGCAACAATAGACAGGGAGACAAGCTTCTTTATGTCCCTTATATTATATGCTATGCACCCTAAGGCAGTTGTAGAACTCACACCCTTACCATCCTTACCAGCCTTAGACAATGAATCAATCACAAACTCTAGATTCAGCCACTTCTAAAAAGCCTGACCTCCATGACTGCATGAGCCTTTGGGGGAACATCTAGACACAAATCATAACAGAAGTCCACGAAACAAAATCACCTAAAGATGTATTTCTCAGAATGTATCTCTGTCATTAAGTAACTCATAACGGTATTTATAAAGAAAGAGACTTGTTTTATACCACACAGCTAGAAGAAATCTGTATCACTACCAAGTTAAATTCATTCTATTTAATATGTGGTAACCTAAAGTAATCCTCATTATTTTACAGAGTTTCCAGTTGTTTGAGTACTTTCAAATTTTTATAAAAAGGGCTTCACGAATAAACTACTCTCCTTGCAAGGTTTCTATTTCAATTACCTCTGTATTGCAGCAGGTCTATTATTTTAAAGTTTGATGTTTGTTCATTCACCTTACAATTCCCGTCCTTTGACGAGTTCTCAATTGGCACTTTCTATTTCAACATATTAGTATAACAAATTTAAATGAAATCCTCCACTTGTATCACTAATTAGCATTTGGCAATGGGCCTGATTAAATGCCCTTGGCAGCAAAATGATTTAAATATCGAAAAGGTTATTTTTATCATTTATTAAAAATGCCTGGTAGACAACTACTTGCACCAACTCCCCAGCCTCTGCTGAGTCAAGCCTGGTTCCTGATGCTCCTCTCTAGGAGGTGTGGAGTTGCCGCCAGTCAGCCTGGTCTGGTCTAACAAATGAGGGGAGCTCTCCACCAGGAGAGGAGTGTAAAAGAATTAAAAGTTTTTAGGTTTCAGTGCGTAAAACAATTGCTCTGCTAGTCCATGCTAGAACTTTAAGAACTACAAATATCTTCCTCATTATTGGTATCTTAGAGAATTGCAAACAGGGATCTGTTTACCCAGCAGGTCTCTCTTCTAAGAAGCTGAATATCCTTGAGCAAATAGCCCGAGTGGGTATGAACTGCACTGGAATAGGAAACTTTTGCTTTACAGCCGTGAGTTTCTCTTGGAGGTCTCTCTTATTCATCACTGTATCTCCCACACCTAGCGCAGTGCCTGGCGTGTCATAAATGTTCATTAGGTACGTGTTAGATCAAGAAGTGAAGAATATCGATTTATGGTGCACCTCTGAAAAGAGGGGATGACTTAAAAATAAGGTAGATTCCATATACCTTATACTTATTTGTGATTCTATTCCAATATGAGATATAGCTACCAGAAGGGAATAAGATAGAGGAAAAGTATTGAGAGCAAACAATGCAGTGAACCTTGAAAAATCAACCGCTGTGAAAGTCTGTTTTCTCCCTTTCATTAGGTGACTTAGGAGAGAAAGAAATGAAGGGAGGAAGGAATAAAAAGAAGTTTGTTTGTATTTAACATACAAAAAGATTATATTTAAGTATTATCACTTGAATAATTATCAGATTTTTATCATACAAAATGAGTAAAAATATCTATTTGCTGTGACTTTTCCAAGTATAGCATTTTGTGTCTTTCTGACACACTCAGAGAGTTCAAACCAGTGTTTCAATGAGTAATGTCTTAGTAACTAAAATAAAGGTTTGACTCTTAAAGTAGGGAATTTTATATAATACTTTTCTGGAGCTTTTTTGTCATATGATAAATATTTATTGAACAAAGAGTTTCAAGACATAAAAAAAAATACTATGGTGACAAAGAAAAATCTGTGTTTCTAGAAACCCTTCAAAAAAAAAAGAGAAAAACAAGAAACTCTTGGGTTAAGAGAAGAATATACACTCTATAATTCATTTAACCCCTAAAAGAACCTCAAACTCTGGAGGAGTCATGAGATGTCAGAAATCTAGTTCCCACCACTTAAGCCATAGTTATAATTGACTCAATTATGGCAAAAAAAAAATCCACATATTGAAGAAAATGAGAAATCTAAGATACATTGTCAAAATATTTATTAGTCAAACATTTCTAATGGGCAGCTGACAACTTTTCAATTCTAACTCACCAGTAAATGAGGTGAATTACAATTCACACACATGAAGGAGGCTTGAAAAGCTCTCTGAGTGTTTATGATGCCTCGTAAACACACACCGTGCATTCCCTGGTACACCAGATCCTTCTGTCTTCGGACACATGCCATATGTCCATTGTACACACTTCAGTTTCTTTTCTTATTTTTTTAGTGCTATGAAACATCAAACAGCTAAGAAAAGGATTACAACTATTTTCCATAGATTGGTTAAGGCAAAAACATCAGGCAAAAATAGATGGACCTGTGTAAGTGTACCCTGCGACAGAAGGCCAGAGAAAAGATCTTCGTTGAGGGTCTCCTATGCCAGATTCTGTACTAAGGGTATTACACGTATGAGCTGTCCTAATCCTCACAACATCCCTGCAAATAAGTTTATTAATAGGAATATTATTTCTATTTTAGGGCTAAAAGAATTGAGAATCAGAGAGATTTACCAGTTTTCACAGAGCTAACAATTAGTGCAAGTAGGATCAGAACATATGTCAGTTGGGGCAAAACCAGCTATGTTGGCCCTATTATATGATGCAACACCTTTAATAGAAGGCTCAGTAAAGCCATTCTTCACTTACTCTGGGGTACAATACACACTGTACTTCACTGTGTTAAGTGAATAATCACTACCAGAGACTAGCTGCTGGTCAGTTGTTCCTATAACCTGTACTTTGGAAGGAATAGTCATACATCTGTGTCCTGACCTTCGTGTGTACTTTTAAGTGCCTCTCTTGTGAAACTGATATTGCCTGTTTTATAAATATTACATTTGTTTACTGGTCTTCATGTTAAAAATGACCTCCACCACCAATTGTTTTTATCTTCTTATTCTCAGCAGCTCCTAACACAGTGCCTTACAAATAATTGATATTAAATCATTGCTCAGTGAGACTGAAACACACTGAACTGAATCGAATTATCCTAGTTACAGGACCAAGTCTCAGAGTCCACACCACCTTTGATTCAGATGTTATTGAGCAAAAATTGCCTGCCAGGTGACATTTGAGAATTTTTCTAGTACCACCAAGCTATTTTGTTTTTCTCTAGAATCTTTTAAATAGAAAACAAGATCACATGGCTTATGCTTTTATTTTAGACCCCTAACTGGAGGCACAAGGTTTCATATCTTTAAACTTCATCATTTATAACAATAAGTCAGCACTATAGAAAATTAACCAGAATCTTTCTATGTGACGTTTTCCCCCAGTGAGAAAGTAAGAATGTGAACCTCTTATCCCAAAATCTTTTCAATTACTAAAGTTCAATTCTGAGTTATGTGAGGGTTTGCAGATTTGGAAGAAGAGTGAGGAATCTGAAACCATATCAAGACCCTTTGTGATTTACTTCCTGTCATGTTTAGATTTCCTCTCCACCTTTTGTTAGAGTTCTGAGAACCACAGTCCCCAAGTCATTTAATCTGCTGATTTCTGATCTTTCGAGCTCCTTTTCCACATGGCCATCACATGTCGCCATTCTGGTTATTAAGATACTCGAATCCTCAAGGATATAATTAAGGAGGCTCTGAGATGCTTCCATCATAGAACAGCTCATGCACCACAGCCCCGCTGCTGCTTGCACGGGTGAACTACTCGGCAGTCGTTTCATGTCCCAGAGTCAATCTGTGTTTAAAGGATGGAGGTGAGTGGGCAGGACAGGGCAGTTTATCTTTTCTGCCTTTTCGTTTATTATCACATTGCTCCCTCACATGGCACTACCTCGGCTGATCAAAATCAGGGACCACATATCACCAGAGTGATTGGGATGAAAAGCAAAATACGTTCTCTGTTCACCCTATATAATAGTATTCAAAATAATCATGGCAATAAATCTGATGAAAATACCCAAACATAGAAATGGCTTATTTTAGGGTGGGAATCACTGTCTTCTTCTTTTGCTAGCTTCCCATGGTAGTTGCAGACATTTTTCCAATATACGAGTGTTCTTAATTATCAGAGCAGCCTGTAAAATTATGTTACTCCTCACACTCCACCCACGGCTTGTACACCTGCTCTTGGTTTCAAACAGGGAATGGCCAGTTACCAGCAGGAGAACTTCAGCTGTTTTCTACTTTCCTGACATAAGGCCACAACCTTTGAAAAATTTCATTGTAAACATGATCTATTAAAACAGCTTTCATCCAAACCCTGCTTTCTCCTAAAATGCAACACAGTGGAAATTTACGAGGCGCCTGCTATGCTCCGATAGGGTCAGTGTGAGAAACCTTAAAAAGTAAGAAAGACACCATGCCAGGTAAAAACTCAGGCAGATGGACTAGGAGAGATTCAACTCTGCAAGAAATCCTGAAGACTTGTTGAAAATACCAGAAATCAGACACTGAAAAATCAAAACAAA
Source organism: Cavia porcellus (assembly GCF_034190915.1). NCBI lineage: Eukaryota > Metazoa > Chordata > Mammalia > Rodentia > Caviidae > Cavia > Cavia porcellus. The sequence goes on from NW_026947497.1 coordinate 33,992,202, forward strand.
AAAAATGAAAGCAGAAAATTTTTCAACAATTGAAGAGATGACAAGTCAATCAACATAAATGGGACAGCCCAGGACCCTTAACACAAAAAACTTGAAGCAAAAACCTGTGTCAGGAAGACAGATGGGATCATCATTCCATTACGGTGAAATGCACAGGGCTTTGCAAACCACTCTCTGAATGATGACAGTAACATCATTTAACACAATCCTTAAATTCAGGAGCCATAACGTGTGTAACAACCATGTGTAGGTGACAGCAGCCTCCTGAGAAATACTCAGGACATCTCGCACTTCACTGGCAGGCTGAACAAAGAGAACTGTACCAGTCTCTCACACAATGCCAAAAAGCTGCCTGTTCTGTCCACAGCTATTGAGCAAAAATGACAAGCTCCAACTCAGCAGCATCACTCAATAAGTGCATGATCAGGAATAACTCAGTGGAGAATGGCCGTGTCAGTGCCAAGAGACTGAGCATCAGCCCACCGAATAGTACAGATCGTGGGGCACAGAGGGCAGGGAGGGAGGTTTATGTGGCCAGTTCATTTTGGAAACAAGTGATGGCTTTTCTGGGAGTCCCTACCACAGGGTATTTTTTGCTGCAATGAAATGTTATCTCTAAACAAGCCATTTCAGCCCAGGACTGCATGAACTGACAAAGCCTGGAGGCCAGTGGAGGCCACCTCCTCACCCTGCTTTATTATCTGCACCCAGCGTTGCTATGACAACTCTTCACAGTGGCCTTATTGGGGACCAAGAAAAACCCCACAGGCACGGATTATGTCCATAGGACATGAAAGGGCCGGTCAATTCAGGGGAGGTTAAATGGTCAGGACAGCTCGTAAGCATTATTTAGAAACCCTTCACCCCCAATTTTTACAATTATCTGAAGTACTCACTTATATTGTCAGGAAAGTACACAGAAGTTCTTTATACATTTTAATACAATAATTATGAAGGACTCCAAAAATTCACCCTTTCTGATTTTCGCCATCGAAATGTAATTTTCCCCCAACCCTGAATGAATACTCCTCATTACAAGAGATTTTTATTTAGCCCACTTGATATTCAAGCCCCAGGAGAGGACTTTCAATGCAGTGAATCAAGTAGAAAAAAGAGATCAGAAAGTTGGTAACTCACCGTGACCCTATGGCCAAGGACATGTGTTCAAAGTAAGGCGGATAATGAAGAGCATCTCCTTGTTTCCCAATTGTACCAAGAAAAAAATTTACTTCCCTCGGTGATTATTTATTTTCCACTTCCCACACGTGGTTCTCCTGATAATTGCTGACTTTGTGAGATGTCAGAACACTGACACTTATGTAAAGCGAAGTGCCTTTTGACATTTGTAGAGTGCTGATTCTCTATAAATATACGAAAGTAGTAATCATCACAAGAACTACTCAATGGAGTGGATCAATAGTGAAGACAAATACTCCTCCACTGAAATTCAGAAGGCAAAAAAGGTCTATTTTTTTTATCTCTCTGATAAACTAGCACATTCTGTGACTTGCCAAATAAGATTTAAGATCAGAGCTATGACACAGACATGGGAAAATTTTAGGAAGAAAGGAATCATAGGTCAACTCGGTCTATTTCCTCTCTTTTTGCAGATCTATATATAGATATACGCGCGTGAACACCTTTGGAGACAGATAGTGGCAGCCTATCCTGTCACTCACCTTATGATCTCTTGTAAAAAAAAAATCACCAATTGTAGGTAGCTTGTAACACAAAATAAGCAGTGATATCTATCACAAAATTGCTGGAAAAGCAGATAAGCTTCGGAAGTGATTTGGGGAATATTAAGTGTAAATTGGGCTTCTGCTTTCAAGTGACATTTCTTTTCCTTAAATACACAGGTCGGTGCTGGAAAAGGCTCATGGCAGCTGGTCCTCTATGGAGAGCACACATAGTCTGGCCAGAAGCTTCTCCAGGGGCTGACGATGGGCACGATTATTTGCGCTCGTCGATCTTATCATACTTGTCTTTAGGCTGAGTGGAGGCCAAATATTTGTAGGCCACAAAGCAAGCACCACACTGGCCAAAGCAGTGCCCAACTGGCCAACTCAGCTTGCACATCCCACACATCCAGCAGGACTTTTTGGCCCCTCTCACCCACCATCTTTCATCACTGAATATCTTTGAAAGGTCAAGAATCTGATTGCAACCAAGAAGGTTCCCATTCCCACATGGGTGACAGCAGCTTCTGAAAATAGGTCAAGCGACATTATTCTCTGAAGGAGGAAATGTTTGTAGAGCACCTAGTCTGTGTACGTGTATGAAAGTGTGAGGTACAGTGATCAAAAGTGCGCCCCTGGACACCAGCTGCCAGGTGCCAGTCCTGTCTCTGCCATTTGCTAGCCGGGGTGGCTTTGGGCAGATTAAGACTTACACACTCTGTGCACAGTCTCCAGGCCTTTAACACGGAGATGACAGCACACCTACTTCATGCAGATCCTGCGTGGATTCGGGAGCTCTAGTAGTCTGAATGTGGGAAGCAGCCCTGCAGCGCTTAGTATCAACGGCAAGTGCAGTCTCTTAGCTCTTACAGGACACATGCTGGAGTTCTCTGTTTCCTGCGTCTTACCTGGTCTCTTCTAAACATGTAATAAAATAGAAAGTTCTTCTATTTCTTTTTCCTGGTGCAAAGTATCAAACCTAGTATTATACAATAAATGGTTAATTTCACTTTAGTCTTTGATACTTACCGTAATTAACCTCATAATCCATTAGAACAATTTTTTTAAAAGTAAATTGCCCTAACTTCCAAAAAGAGGCATTACAAACTTCCAATTTATAATCCTGTTATAATTATGACACCTAGCACTTATCTGATATTTACTTTATGCTAGGCTTTCCGTTAAGCACTTATAGACCTTCTACTTAATAGAAAAATCCCATGAAGTATTGTCAGCCCCAATTTATAGATGAGAAAAGTGAAACTGATAAGATCTGAATACCTCACCTACTATCACACACATCACAGAGTACTGCTGGCTGCTATAAGAAATGAACCCCAAATCTCAGTGGCTTGACAAGTGAAACTTTCTTGCTTATATCCAGGTCGGATGCAGAAGCAGGGAGGGCAGGGGGTGAGAGGAGCATACTACACAAAGTCAGTCAAGGACACAGCCTCCTTCCGCCTCCTCCTGGGTCCTGTTCCCAGGTCCCCCAAGTCTTCCCTGTTCAGCCAGCTGAGGGGAGAAGGGAATGAAGATGACACACGGCAGGGCATTTTTCTTGGCTCAGGCTTGGATGCATCAGCCACCACCACCTGAATTCATTCCTGTGGCTGGAATTCAGGGTCTCAGTCACGTCTAAACTGCAAGGAGGTGTGACAGTGTGGCCATCCTGGGTGCAGGAATCCACAGTCTCCAGACACACTGCTGGGAAACAGCAGGGCTGGGGCAGAGACCACAGGCACCAGCTCCAAAGCTTCTTGCCCTTACTTGCTGCAGGATCCATATGTGCATCAGCCCTTCAGATTCCCCTGTGTCACCTGCCGGCTGACTCCCAGCAGACTGGAAAACTACCTCACTCATCTACAGTTGTACTTAGACTTTAGATCTTTACCAGATCTAGAATAGCAAAAGCAATTTGGGGCAACAAAGGCAAGTCAGAAGGCATCACATTCCCTGACCTGAAATTATACTACAAAGCTACAGTGATAAAATCAACACGATATTGGGGGTGGGGACAGACTTAAGATCAGTGCAACAGAATAAAAGATGAAAATGCAATTCCAAGCACACTCAGACACTTTATCTTTGACAAAGGAGTCAAACAAGTTCATTGGAGGAAAGAGAATGTCTTCAATAAATGGTTCTGGAAAAGCCAGCTTTCCACATGCTGAAGACTAAAACTAGATCTGTGTCTATCGTCGTGCGTTAAACTAAAATCCAAATGGATTAAAGACCCAAATATTAAAGCAGAAACACTAAGTATACTGAAAAAGAAAATAAGTAGAAATCTTGATGACACAAGGTGCAGGCAGAGATTTCATGAAAAAACCCAGACTACAAAGGAAATACTACAAAGAATCAGTAAATGGGATCTCACTTAAAGCTTTTGCACAACAAAAGAAATTACCAACAGAATGAAAAGACAACCTATAGAGTAGGAAAAAATTATAGCCAGTTATTCCTCTGACAAAAGATTTATATCTAGAATATGTAAAGAACTGAAAAAAAAATCAGGCCTCCAAAATCCAGAGACCCAATCTGAAAATGAACATCTAAGGTGAATACACACTTCTCAGATGAAGAAATATGAACAGCAAATAAATACATGAAAACTTGTTCAGCTACACTGGTCATTTGAGAGATGCAAATTAAAACAACACTGAGACTCCATCTCACTCCAGAAAATATGGCTATCACCAAGAAATCAACCAATATGCTGGCAGGACTGTGAGGAAAAAGAAATGCTTCCCCATTGATGGTGGGAGAGTAGACTGGTGCAACCACTGTGGAAATCAGTGTGAAGAGTCCTCAAAAAACTGGGACTAGAGATCCCATTTCACACAGCTATTCCCCTTCTGGGTATCTTTCCAGAAGAATTAAAAACATCATACCACAGCAATACATGTGCACCCATGATTATGGCACCACAATTTGTAATAGCTAAATCTTGGAAACAATCCAAATGCCCATTAACCAAGGAATGTATAAAAAGGATGTGGGGTTTTACTCAACCATAAAGAAGGATAAAGTTGAGACTGTTATAGGATGCAATTCGAGTGCATACTCATAAGTGAAATAAATCAGACCTACATGTATAAACATCATATTGTCTCACTAGTGTGATAAACTGAACCAGTAAATAAAATCCAAAGTGTACAGTATGTATTTGAAGAGAAGAAAGCATCCAAAAGAAAAGGAAAGCTGTAATGTGAAAATGGGGAAAGGAAGGGAAAAGGGAAAAAAAAAAAATATATATATATACACATACACACATGATAGTTAAGATAGTTATACAGCTAGTGTCTCTTAGTTCACTGAAAAGAAAGGTTTGTGATAATATTGTTTGGATAATATTTTATGCCTATATCTTATATTCTGAACACTATTATGCATATAACAATACACAATGTATTAATTATTGTTATTCTCCTACTAGTCTGTTTTGAAACTCTGTTTCATTGTTATTTTTAATTTCTTCTCTTTAAGATAAAATAAAAAGTTGCTGGGCATGGTGGCTCACGCCTGTAATCCCAGCACTTGGGAGGCTGAGGCAGGAGAATCATTTCGAGTTCAAGACCAGCCTGGGCTACAAAGTGAGTTCAAGGCCAGCCTGAACTGCATAGAGACCCTGTCTCAAAAAAGACAAAAAAAAGATAAAATAAAAAGTGGTACATATACCCAGTTGTGCATCACTATCTTGACATGATTTTTTAAACTCATCAAGAACACAGTTAAGAGTGTGATATAACTTCTATTGATCTACCTCCATCTTTTACCAGCCTTTAATCCATAAAAAGGTATTATCTCTACTACAACAGTACACCCTCCATAGACATTCTAAATTTTTTCTCTCTTCAAAGCCCATATCAAAATATTACTACTAACGTAAATTTAAATTTCTCACATCTGAGGCTCCAAGTCTATATATGACTCCTGTTCAGTCAAGAACATGTACTTACTAACCGTATGTTTGTCTCAAACTAAAGAAATAAAGCTATGTCATTACTCATCTTACCCATATATGATAAACATTTAGGGGAAAACTTTAAAAGTAATACACAAACTCTGAGGTTTTGATGTATTACTTGATACAACTAATGAGAAATAAAGCAAAGATTATGAACAGTATGGATCTACAAAATGATTAAATATTAAGAAAGGTTTTGAAGCCAGGCGTGGTTGCTCACGCCTGTAATCCCAGTACTCGAGAGGCTGAGGCAAGAGGATCATTGTGAATTGAGACCAGCCTGGGCTACAAAGTGAGTTCAAGGCCAGCCTGAACTGCACAGAGACCCTGTCTCAAAAAGACAAAAAAAAAAAAAAAAAAAAAAAGAAAGGTTTTTGAGTTATATGCAAAACAGTAAAACAGAAGTCTGGCAAACACCCTAAATATAGTGCAATCTTGAGTTTAACTGGCTAAGTCTGCTATTTGCACACACGATATAAAAAACTAATTGGGAAAGCCATCAATTCTAGCAGTAAAAGTCTTTATGTTCAATGATCAGAAATTTTTTGTTAGTATCATTATATGCATTTACCAAATATTTTTAACTTTCTACTTTCATAGCTCAGGCATAGAGTTCCAGCATCATTTCTCTAACCACATTGAAGTTAGACATAGCTGAACAACTTGCCTAGGTTTTTGAAATGTGAATAGAAATGAAAATTAGTATATCTGGTAAAGATTAAGAAACAAGTACATAATTTGCTATCAGTTCATTTTCCTGTTGTAGTAGATTAAAACTGGCCACTAATTCTCTGTAGCTAGCCAGGCATGGTGGCACATGCCTGCATTCTCAGTACTCTAGGAGGCTGATGCAGGAGGATTACAAATTTGAGTTTCACTTGGGGCATTTAGAAAAACTCTATTTCAAAATAAAAAATAAAAAGGGCTGGGAATGTGGCACTGTATGAAGACTCTGGGTTCAGTCCCCAGAGTACCACCAAAAAGGGAGGAGGGAGAGTGGGAGGGTAGGAGGGAAGGAAGGAAGGAAGGAAGGAAGGAAGGAAGGAAGGAAGGAAGGAAGGAAGGAAGGAAAGAAAAAGCCTCATGGCTTCTCTCACCAAGAGGTGGAGCAAATTTCCCTTCATTTCATATCTGTGCTGGCCCTAGAACTTGCTTCGTCCTCGAGAAGCCTGGAGACCTCGTGCTGTTTCTTGGAGCACTGCTGTCAAGTACGCAAGTCCAAGGATGAGACACCAGGTGCTTAGAGCTGCCTGCTGTCCAGCAATCTCAGCTGAGCCCCAGCCATGTGACTGAGGCCAGTGAGCACAAGCCAATCCCCGGTCAACCTGACTGGGGCTCTGTGAGCGATCAGAAGAGCAAAACTGCCCAGTTAAGCCCAACCCAAGTGGCAAAGACATGAACAAATTGCTGTTTCGATTTTCAATTCATTTGTTACACAGTAGCAGGTTACTGCGACACCTGCCTGAGCAAACGCAAACTTGTAGATGAGCCCCGCCTACCTGAATTTCTGAGTGAGGGAGACCATAGCAGAGTGCCTCAACACACAACAAAGGTAGGATAGAACTAAGAAATAGCCCTTTGTCATTTGAGCCACTGAAAATTTTCAGGTTTTTTATTTGGTTTGGTTTGGTTTTCACAGCAGCATAAGCTGGCCTTTCCTGACAGACTTAGAAATTCATCCCCAGAATGGGATTCCACTCTCCCAGAAAAAATCAGAGACAAGAGGTAAGGCAGTGGGCACAAAGGAAATGTGCCAAATGGGTACACAGCTCTGGGGAAGGATACAGAGCGGGTGGAACTAGGGACCAGTCCTGTGAGCAAGAACTAAACCTCCCGGGGAAGGTCTATGGCTCAAAGCGTGCCCTGGCTCATGCAGCCTGCGAGCCACTCCCAAACTGAAGTCCGGTCTGTCAGCACGAAAGGGCGATAGACACCAAGTCGCTGCTAGGCTGTGGCCCATGGAGAAAATGTTCACCCACAAGGAGTACAGAGCGCACAGGGACCAGGACCGGAAGCGCTCAGCTCCAGGACACCGGGGAACAGTGGTCACAGCTGTGGCTTCATACTTGCTAACTGTGTTGAGTAAAAACGTCCAGCAGCCTGTGAAGCACAGAGATAGGGAGGGAGGGCATAGTGAAAGAGGGGAGAGGGTTTATCTGGGATCTCTTCTCTTTTAGCATTTATTTTTAAAAATTATAGTTCAGGCATCCTTTTGTGAAAACTGCATAATCACTACAGATAAAGTCATTGTAGTATCTTTTTTTTTTTTTTGCCAGCACCAGCCCCTGTGATGCTCTTCACTCTGTTACTCTGTTCTTTTCCTTGTTTCCTTGAGGTCTTTTTCTTCTCACATGGCCCACGTGTGGCAAATCTGTGTTCCAGGTCATTTGTCTTTGCATAATTCAAGGATTCATAGATCAGTCCAAAACCAATCCTCTTGCCACCTCCAAAATGGGTCCTGCATCCAAATACAAAGAAGGCATCAGTGTGGTGCCGTCCACTTGGATGACTTTTTCCTGAATTTCTGCCATAGGCACAGCTGCCTTCCCGGGATGCAGGACATCGATGGCCATTTACTTCCCCTCAAGTGCCCGGCGGTTGGCCCCGACCTTCCTCGTCCAGACAGTGCGTTTCATGACGGAGGCCGATCCTCAGGCAGCCATGTAGCAAAACACCCCCTTAAAAATTCTTATGCCCTGTCTGTTGGTTTTTGTTATAAGCAGCAACACTGGAAAGACACTGTAGAACTTTATTTAAAAGAAAGAAAAAAAAACAAAGAGCCATTCTGTAACCCTCTTTATCAATGTGTAAGATGAGCACAATCAAACACACAGTCAGGGTGTTATGTAGAATGTGACTGAGAATAAAAGAGATGATTTTGCTGTATGTTTTATTTTTATTTTAGTTAGTTTTGAGAAATGTGATTTTTGCAAGACGGCAGGACAGAGAGGAGCTGGTAAAAATTTTACAGCAATTCTTAGACCTACCCAAGCTTTCCCCTGATATTTTTATAGACCTGACCTCCACTCAACCTTTCTTCTTCCTGGAACTGTAGCCACCATACTTGAAGTGTGCAAAAGAGGACTTAGATATCAGCGGGAACTCCAGGTGGGGGAGTGAAATTTAAGTGCAATTGATAACAGACATCAGATAAATCTCAACCGAGGGAATGAGGCTGTCCCCTCCCTAGCAGCAGGCTTAAACATGCCCAGATCCGGGATTGATAGATGTGTGCTGCTGTTTCGTACACACCAAGGTGACCCCTTTCACTCAGCCCACCATAGCAGTGATTCTTAAATAAATGTCCCCAGCGGATAAAGAAGTGCAAAAAGTGATTCTAACAAGCCAAACTCATCATCAAATCAACATCCCCGGGCTCCGGTGACTGAACCAAGCTAGGCTGGCCCTATGGAGCCAGGACTTCATCAGTTCCCCTTCATGCAGCAATAAATACAAGATTTCCCCGCAGAAGTCTGCTGACTCTCATGGAAATAGGTATCCCAATATTTATGTCAGGGGGGCAGCTAATAAAGTAACCATCAGCTATCCAAGAAGCCCATTAATTCTTCACTCAAGTAAGAGAAAAGGCCAAGAATAAAGCAAATAAGCATAAGACAGAATGCATGCAACCCTCAGAAAATATATGAGCAGAATGAGTAATGCTATACTATTTGATCATTTAACTGGGCAAGCATTGAATGAATGCAAGATGAGTGAGATTTGAAAAGTAGGGTATTTATAATTCAAAAGACTCATCTTTCTTCCCTCAACAAAATGAGCACCCATGTAGAATCCTAACCTTCCTGGTTGAAATACAAATTGCAGACTACCCTTTTTTAAAAACACTACTTCCTTCAGGCTAAATCTCCCTCTCCTCGCTCTAATGATACCTGCAGTTAAGAGACGCGGGACTTTTCAATGCTCCACACTTACTCACTAGTGAAACACCTGTTTCTGTTACTTATTGTAGCCTTTAGAATTGTAAGGCTATAGTAATTTTATGACACTTTGACTCTTCTCATAGATGAATTTAAATATAAATACACAGCCCAATCTGTGCTACCATCTCCAAGTTCAAGAACATAGTAAGAGCAGGCCAACCAATCTTGACGTCTCAGTAGAAAAAAGATACTCCTGTCATCATTCCTGGGCAGGACCACAGCTTTGCCTCAAAAGGCCTTTGAAGTCTGTAAAAAGGGATGGGAGGTCTGGAAATGGGTTTTGACTCTATGTGTTCCACCCAAAAAGAACGCAATGAAAGATCAGATGAAATCATGTTTATTATCGAGCCAAATAATGTTACTACTCCTTAATCAGCCACTTTGGAATTACCTAGGCACAAAATATATAGATGATAACATGTTAAAGGAATTTTTTCTTCCCAATATTGTGACTCTGTGCTCTTCACTTCTGAGTAAGAGCAGTTTCAACAGACAAATTAGCCTACACATGGCCCGCAATTTCTCACAGGTTGGGGAATCAATCCTATCACCTAAATCAGTCTCTGCAGCCTCGTGTACCACACACACCCCTACCGATCCCTCGGGATTCACCTGTGGTCCTGCCTCACTAGACCACTTGATGTCCCCAGAGTGTTCCAAGCATCATTTTCACGCCCCCATCTGGTGCTCTCCTCAGCTGAATCATCCTCTTCCCACTGGGTAAGGGAGTCGAACCCTAACCTGACCCAGTGCCCGTCACTCACTGTGACTCTCCTGAGCACTCAGCTGCATGGACAACACCCTCCTCGGTGGCCACAAACACTCTGTTCAAAAAGCTGCCTTAGAAATCACAGCAGAACCATGTGCTTCTTAAAGGCAGGAATCATCTTTAACCATCACCATCTCCTCATCATTTAATAGAGCATTGTTTTATTTACTGCTGCAAAACAAAGTATCCCCTGAGATGATGGCTTAAGGCATCATTTATTACTTCATGGATTCTGTGAGTGGCAATCAAAGGATAGCTCAGTTAGGTACAGATCTTTCACAGGCTGCCACCACGTGTTGACAGGGCCTGCTGACCCATCTGAGTGATTACCTGGGGGTAGAGCTACTGGCAAGCCCACAGGTTGCTGACAGGATGAAGTTCCTCTCAGTGTGTGTAATCCCACGCCATCTGGGCCTCTCCATTGGGCAGCTCACAACAAGGCATCCATTCCACGGAGCAAGCAGGTGAGTGGCGAGAGAAGCCAGCCAGAAAGTGAGGTTACCATCTTCTGCCACAGACGCAACACCCCATCACTTCTACCTTCTTCTGCTGTTCAGAAGTGAGTCACAGGCACCAGGAATGGTGGCACATGCCTGTAATCCCGCCCTTGGGAGGCTGAGGCAGGAGAATCACTGCAAGTTCAAGACCAGTGTGGGCCTCAAAGTGAGCCCAAGGCCAGCCTGAACTACATAGTGAGACCTTGTCTCAAAAAAAAAAAAAAAAAAAAAAGAAAAGAAAAGAAAAAAGAAAGAAAGAAAGAAAGAAAAGAAAAAAGAAATGAGTCACAGGTTCCAGCCCACATGGCAGACAATTACACGAGGACATGAAAACCAGGAGTTCGACTTCCGGGAGAACATGGCGGACAGATAACAGCAACTACCGGAGGCTCTCTGAAAGACTCGGCTCAGAAGCCAGGAATGGTGCGGACTATGGAGACATAAGCAGGTGGAGATATGCTCTGCTGACTCAGGAACGAACTGGGCTGAGAGAAACCAACTTGGAATACAGTCCTGGTGCTAAAACAGGAACAGAAAAGCCTCGGTGTGGAGGCTGGACCCCGCACCATTGTAAGCCGCGATTTGGGTTTCCCGCTGCGCGGCGGCTGGCTGCCTCTACAGTGGCTCGGCAAGGGGAGAGGCGTGCAGAAGCTCTGAGAATGGCAATCTGCGAACGGCAGGGAGGCGTGCACTGACTTGTGGTGAGGTGAGTGGGAGAAACTGACACTCTACCACAGTTTGACTCCAGCAGAGGACTTTCTGGGCCAGAGCAGTCCTGTGGGAGCAGGGCACGGTGGCGACTCCAGCCACACATCCCCCTCTCGGGCTGGATTGGTGAAAAGTGCCTGGCCTGCGTGACGCTGCCGGCGGACCTGGTAGGCTGTCCCAACCCAGATCCCAGAGCCTGACGGTGACCGGGAGGGGAGACGCGTAGGCTGCCTGGTCCGTAACTCCCTGGTGCGCAGCGGTGAGCGGGAACACCTAACTGGCGCAATTCGATCAGGCTGTGGCTGACTGGGAGAGAAGCTGGGCCTCTTATATAAGCTTGCATATATAAGGAACAGAGAAGAAGAGGCAGCATGGGAAGAGGCAGCAACAAGAAAGGCTCCTCGGCCCCCAATTCTGAGAAACAGGCAATAGCAGACACCGCACCAATACACATAAGGCACCATATAGAGAGCCTCATAGACCAATTCAGGAATGAAGTTATCAACGACCTGAAGCTAGAAGTATGCAGAATAGTTAGAGAAATGCTAAGTACCACCCAAGAAAAAACAGGTGGTGGAATGGAAGAACAGAAAAAAAGGGGAGAATTGTTTGATGGAGAAAACAGAGAAAGCATAGAGTACGTGAAGCAGGTTCAAAGGGACTATCAAGAAATTAAGAAGTCTATCCAAGACTGGCATAACAGCTTGAAAGAAACTAAGGACAGACTATCTGAACTGGAGGGCAGACTTGTAATATGGGAGAATGAAATGAAAAACTTCTTAAAAATAACAAAGAAACAAACAGCAATAATACAAAGACAAGAAGATGATAAGAGGATCCATAACTTAAGGATTAAGAACATAAAAGAAGAAGTAGGGACACAAACAAGTGAACTACAAAAGCTACTCACAGAAATAATCCAGGAGAATTTTCCTAATTTAGCAAAAGGTAAAGATACTCATATGTATGAGGCATACAGGACCCCAGCTACCTACAACCCAAACAGAGCAACACCCAGGCATATAATAATAAAAATTCCAGAAATTCAATACAAGAACAGAATATTAAAAGCTGTCAGAGACAAGAAACAGACCACTTACAAGGGAACACCCATCAGAATTACAGCAGATTTCTCTGCACAAACCATCAAATCACGAAGAGCGTGGGGGGAAATAATTCAAGCTTTGAAAGATAATAATCTCCAGCCAAGATTGAGATATCCTGCACAACTGTGCCTGGAAATTGATGGAAAAACGAGGTGCTTCCAGGATAAAGAGGAACTGGGGGAATTTGCAACCACCAATTCAACTCTACAGAGAGTATTGCAGGATATTCTAAAAAAAGAAAAATACAAAGAATCCAGAAATAATGGCAGAGAGGCCACAACGAATGGAGCAGAGAACAAAATGAAGACAAACTGACAGCTACTGACAGAAAAAGAGCTCAACAGAAATGAGGCAGAGAAGATTGGATGATAGGAACAGCTATTTTGGAGAAAATGACATCTTAATAGGTAATACTGATTTAGTATCATCTTGTTTTGAAGTCTCATCTAGCTTTTGTCCTTCTGTCTCCAATGGTCTAAATAGGCTGTATCTTATTGGATTTTATTATGTACGATAGTATAAGCAAAAACCTTTTAAAGACAAGGAGATTATACAGAAACCATTGTTCATTTTCTGTTAGTCGATTCTAAATACTCTGTAATGCTGTCATTCTCTTGAACGGTTTTACATTGTTTTGATATACTTAATGCTACAGTATACGAAGTTGTACTCAAGGATTTCAAAGAAAGAGACAATATGGTAACTACTTTTAGGTTAGGATTATCTGGTGGTGAAACACTATTCTGCTTAAATGGTTATGTTTTGATCTGCGCTGTTTCGTTGTTATGCCCTCTTTTATTTCAATCTCCACTCCATTATTTACTTTTTTATCTTTATCCTTTTAATTAAAGGAAAAAATAGCAGGATATATTATAGTAACCCACTTTGACTTTTCATTACCTTGATTTAAAGCCCTGTATTACTCTCACCATCTGGTTTTTAACTGATGTTCCCCTATTCTGTTTTGCTGGATAGTATCAGGTTCGAAAGTTTAGGCATCAGCTGTGAAGATAATGAGATTCATTATGACGCCCATTCTTGTTGACTTTTATCTACTTTTGAAGACCTACAGTGTCTCCAATGTTTTGGTTTTGTCGGTTTTATTCTTTACTGTTTTGTTCAATTGTATTATAACTAACAATATAGGCAATTCTATTAGAGATAGCAGGAGGCATTATGGTAACCATTGTTGATCACCTTGTATTATGTTTTTACATTATCTATTATGTCCACCCTTTTGACTTGACCGATTCTGTTCTGTTATGTCACATTTGGTTTTACTCTCTTCCAAAAAAGTAATAAGAACCGTGGGAGCAATGAAACCCAAAATGTGTAATAGTCATGGTACAAAAGAGAGGAAAAGAAAGTGCTCCAAACTATATAACTACATGTATATTTAAATGTATAAGATAGAAAATGATATCACAGAGTTTTATTGGATCAATGAACAGAACTTTTTGCAGTATCATTGATGGAAGGTCCACTTTACAATCTTTAATTTTGTGACTTGAACAATTATTTCTAAGATGACAATATGTAATCCATTAACTAGTGATTTCCTACTGTTCATTTTTTTTTCTGTAAATCTGTATAACTTGTACCCTTTCCCTGCTTTTTTTTTCTTTTCTCCTTAAATAAAATTTTAAAATAAATAAATAAATAAATAAAAGATTTATAACCCACAAAAAAAAAAAAAAACCAGGAGTTCAGCTCACTAAGAATTGTTTCAGAAGCTGCCCCTGGCAAATGCCTTATAGAATGAGCATTCAAGAATGTGACATTTTCTTTAAATATCTTTGGAGGGGGAGCTATCTCAACCACAAAACCTGAATCAAAACATCAAGAATCTGGATGCCTGTCTCTTATTTTCCAAAGTTCAGAAGAAAATAAATACATAAGTTAAAATGCAGGAAATGTGGCAAACCGTTAACAACTGGTTAATCTAGATGAAGGATTTAAGATGCTGATTTCAACTTTTCTGTAAGAGAGGTGTTAAAGAACTGTTTAAGGTAATGCAGAAGTGTCATTTTATTAAGTAATACTAGCTGCTGTCTCTAACAAGCCCGACAACTGTGGCTTCACGTGACACTTGTTTCCTACTCTTTTCATAGTCAGTATATAGTGAATCTCCTAAATGGCACTCATTTACACCATACAGAGTTTCTTCTATATCATATCCCAGAAGAATGTATGTAGACAGCTGTGAAGGAGTTTTTAATGTTCCTAATTGAAAATGGTATCCATCACCTCCCATTGCATCTTATTATAAAAGCTATTCAAATGGCCCCAATCTAACGGCAAACAACTATGGAACATGATCTATGTCCAAGAAAAGAAATCAGGACAGGAGAACATCTCAGACAGAGCAGCCTTGCCACTCCCATCATTTTCCTCATAGACAAAGAGCTAAGCCTCCTTCCAATAAAGGTTAAATTCCCAACGCGTTCCCAACAGTAACTAAATCTCAGGTACACAGGCTGTCACATCAAGAGCATGTCCGTGGTCTCTCCATCCTACTTTTCTTAAGAATCAAGGTGGCAGCTCGAATTTAATTGTTTCCATTTCTCAATGAACTGCATAGCGCTTTCAGCAAGTTAAACTAGGCCCAAAATGGAGTCATTGTCTTTGGGAAAAGTCAGGTGTGTTGTCATCTCAGGAAGCTGAAGTCAACTGATTCAGCATTCATCCTCAGTCCTGATAAGGTTGAATTATATTAAGTGCCAAACTCTGAAGCAAGACTTTTTATGCTTTTATCTCCCAAAACTGTTTAGCCAAGCCAAAACAGAATCCAATCTCTATTTATGCATTCTGGCTCCCAACTTGCTTTTGTTTGTATCAGAGAGCAGGGTGGAGCTGCATGCTCAGCCTTTGTGGACACCAGGAGGCAGAGTGGAAGGGGACAGAAATACGGTGGTGTGGGAGATGCAATAGAATGATGATTAGAAACCCCTATCTAAAGCATACTGGTTCCTTAGCTGATGGGTTGTCATTGCACTCCAGATGCTTTAAAATGTTCCAAAAATCTAGCATTCTCTTATAAGTGGGAGAAAAAAAGTGTGAAAATATCATGTTGCATCCTTTTTTATGATTACAATATAAACACTCAAAGAAAAACATGTAGTATCTGCAGTATGTGTCTGTGCATGTGTACATGTGTGTGTGTCTAACAGAAGTCCTGCCTGAAAATCCTGAACAGACTGATAAAAAAAGAAGAGGCTAAGGATAAACACTCACTGTAGCTTCTGGATGATCTGCGTTAGCACAGCAACACAAAGGGAAACATGCGTCTGCATCATGACTAATGAATGCGGCATACTAAGCAATGCAATCTCTCTTTAATAATTAGTATTCTCTTCACCAATAGAAATATCACAGACACAACCCTAGGGCTTAATATGCATGTGTTTGTTACACATGAAGAATTTGAGGTCAAGGAAATATAAAAGTATTAACTACGCTTGTATTTTCTCAACATCAGAGTTATAAGACAGAAGAGTTTAGCAGATGGGCAATTATAATGCCAGAGCTATCACTGCATTATATTGGAGCATGAATTCTATATGACTCTCTAGGTAGGAGGCCTTGGTTTGAGTGGTTGAACTCCGAATAGGTTTCAAAATATCAAAAGGCAGTAATTTCTTCTATACATTTCTATGAAAAGCAGAACTGGGACTATTTGCTGTAACTCAGCAATTCTTAAATTGACTAGAAAAAGAAAGACATCTTTCTGCTTGGATTTGACTCTAATTTTACCCACCCAATTTAGATCTAGTTGCGTAAGAAGAAAGGTGCACAACTGCAAAGACCTAAGACCTTAATTCATTGAGAACAAGGTTGCTTGTACCTACCCTGGGTGTGATTTAAAACTGCAGCAGAGGTTGGGGTGTAGCTCAGGGGCAGAGCACATGCTGGGCACTCATGAGGCCCTGCGCCAATGGCCAGTATCAGAAAGAAAAACTTAAAAATTTCAGAGAACGTACCAAGTCCTTATAGTTATCCCATCATTCTTCCATTTGTTAAAGTTTGGTGAATCTGTAAATCCCCTGAAATGATATGCAGAAGTGTCAATTTTTGTAGAGGCTTGTGACATTTTCCTGGGGAGCTTGCCTAAGGCTCTCATCAGATTCCCCAAAGATCCCTGAGCACACTAAAGCTAAAGCACTGGACACTTGTTTAGTTGAAGTAAGCTCTTCACATGCAGATTGCCCTTGAAAGGTTAGAGATGTTTTTGCACAAGCTGTTCTCCAATGCTGGATGGCCTGTGAGCAAGGCCTATAGGAATTTTCTCAGTCCAAAGCTGCCTCCTCAGGGACATCTCTGTGACTCCAGGTTGCATGAGTGGGGACCTCTGGTTCACAGATCGTGTCAGCAGATGCTGCGCAGTGCTTGTTCGGTGGATTCTTTTCAGGAAATCTGCTAAAGCAGACACCTGCTCACAGCTGAATTTCACAAGTTTTTCACCAGCCCCTGCAGAGGGAAATTGTAACCAAAAAATGGACAACTTGGAAGTTCTAATCCCTAAGCTTCTCAGTCCACCTAAAACATTCTGAAGAATGAACAAGTTAACGAAGACAAGTTACATATTTGTCAAGTTCCTCTGCATGAAATTTGATGTTTGACAATGAGAATGCTTTTTTTAAACAAAAAAAAAAGTTTCTATGAGATCATGTTAGACAATCTTGACTTCGATTTACACTGTTCAGGTGACATTTTTACATGTGAAATTGTAAAATACAGCTAAACATTATAATTTTTATTGAATTCAATCTTAAAAATGGATCCTACTTCTAAAAATGTTGTCAGTATGAATTTGCCAACTGTCCTCTAATGAGCAGAATTCATTTGCAAGTATTAGGCTATCGTTTATTTCATAAAATTGTGGTAATATGAGTAAAATATGACAATTCAAAAATGTCCTTATTCATAAAGTCCAAAAGCCTAAAAAACATGAGAAAAGAAGGAAACATGGAAACAAAGCTTTTGTAAATAAGGAGGAAAGAGGGATTAGAGAAAGAGTAGGGGAAGGAGAAAGAAAGAATCAGGGTATATTGTATTCAGATACAAACTCCCTATGATGAATATGATGATTATGTGCACCTAGAAGGTACCAATAAACTTAATTAAATTTTTTAAAAATACGAAAGCCTATCACTTATTCATTCCATCATGTGAGTTGACTTATTGGTTTGATCTCCATTTAGAGACGTCGTCAAACTTGTTAATGAAGAAAGAATGGAGGCAATAACAGAAAAGATAGAAGGAGAGGTGTGATGAAACCCTGAGAAAGGGGCGGTGTCTTAGCACACCTTTGGTTGACTGTAACAAAATACCTGAGAGTGGGTCATTTATAAAGAACAGAAACTTATTTCTCACAATTCTGGAGGCTGGAAGTCCAAGGTCAAGATGTTAGCATCTTGTGTGGGCCTGCTTGCCAAGTCCTTAATGATGTAATGTACAAAGGCAAGAGACAGAAAACCCCACAAGCCCTTTTCATAGGGCGTTACTCCATTCTTAAGGACAGAGCCTGCAAGATCTAAATACTTCCTGTCACTGTCCAATTGGAAGAATGTTTCCAACACATAAATTTGGTGATGCATATTAAGATCAAAACATAACTGGAACACTTTTATGAGGGATTAGAACTGTCTAGGGTGCTGTGGGACTTCTAGAGATGTGAGTACCAAACAGAAGTGTGAGGGTGCTCCCCATACAAATTCTGTTTTTCATTATCAGTTTACCAATGAACTGCCCTCACCGTTGGGATGTAAGTTTGATAGTAACTATCTAACACAGCTAAGAGGCAATTCTCCTATTGCAAAGACATCTGGAAAGTATTATGTTTATAGAAAACTTGTAGTTGTAATTACAACAGATTATTTGATATATTTGTTTAAGGAGAATGCCAGGGAATTTTTTCCATTGGAATCAACCACTCAATAAGCACAAATAGCATCTGCAGAAGACAGGGAGCTGCTGCTTAGTTGCAGACAAAGGTCAGAAAACTGGTGATCTTGCCCATACAGTTATCCTGGACCTGCTATGATGGCAGCTTTGCATGGGAATTCCCCGTGGACACCATCCCTGCCATCTGAAGACCATCTCGGCGGGCACCCACTCCTTCAACAAATATCTATTTGGAATGACATGAATCTTTCCTCCCCATCTAGTTCAATCAGCAAATATATACAACAGCCAAACAAAGATGTTGAATCTTTAAGTATCAAGGGCCATATTTATATAAAGGGGAATCCATATCCTTAAATTTCTAAAAGTCCTGGATGAAGCCTGGATTTCCCTTCTTTCTTTTTTTTAAGAACTGTGACCATCAGTCTGGGAAGTAACTGCTTACCCTGTGGCCTGCAGCTGAAATCTCTCCAGGCCACTTGCTGCCTTCAGTGTGCAACAAAGAAAATCTCATTCTGTAACTATATAAAAGGATTTTCTAAAAAAAAAAAAACAACCTTACCTCTCTCAAAGGAATACTGAAAGGATGCCTTAGATAATGCCCTCGAAGTTGCTTTTAAATGGTGCTATGGAAATAAAAGATGATGTCACTACTGTCATTTTGACATAGGCAATAATGTTACTTGTTTTCTTGCAAAAGCAAATTTTGCATCCAAAGAAAAGTAAATATACTTAAAGCGGCCACTCTTTGGACTTTAAAATGTACACATGGCTGGATGAACATTTTCTTTCAATGGTTTCCTTCTATTTTCCCCCTTCCAAGTTCATGCAATCCCATGACACCTGAAGTTTCTAAAGCCAAGGGTTAGGAGAAGAACAGGAAAGACAATAGCAATAAATAAGCAGAAAACATCAGAGAACAAAATTACAGAAACATCACAGGAGGAGACCTTTGACAGCATGTAATCCAAACTCTGTTCTACTAGAAGACGACTTAGAAATTTAAGCAACATTTCAAACATTACACAGTTAGAAAACAGTGGTGGTCATTCTTAAACACAAACAAAAGCTGGGAGGCAGAGAAAGAAATCTCCAGTGCTGTTTTCAGCATCACCCTCATCCTGAAGCCAGGCGTTCAGCCCCAAAGATTCTACAGCAGTGGAGGGAAGAGCCAGGAACCTTGAGTCCATTGACCAGGGAGCCCTCAAAACACCAGCCCACTCCCTAACTGGATAACCTTGGGCAAATAATCTCTCCAAGAGTAATTTCCCTGGGGTGTAAAAGATATTAGCAGGCCCTCCTCACCACAGATTGTTGAGCAGATTAAATGAGGCTACATAGGCAGTGCTTAGCAGGGTGTCAAATGATAATTGTTGCTCTTAATGTCCCTAGGTGCCACAATTAAACGAGAAAATGTACATAAAGTGTTCATCACGATGTCTGACATTATAATAAGTGCTCAACAAATATCAGGAAGTGTTATTACTTTATGCTCCCACATAAATGTTCATGTTGCAAGTGTGTGTGGAGTTTTTACGGATACCAGGAGCCAGGCTCTGCCCCTAGGTGAGGGGCAAAGCAGGGGACCCACTCTCCAAAGTCCACTTGCTTACAGTTAGGCAGAAGACACAACATGCAGTCAAATAAATGCACTAAACCCCGGGTGGGCGAATGGAGCTTACAGCCAAATCCCTGCCTATTTGAATATGACCCATGAGCCAAGAACAGTTTTTATATTTTTAAATGTTTTAGAAAAAAATTAAATGAAAAAGAACACTTCATGGCACATTAAGAGTCTATGAAATCCAAATTTCAGTGTCCATAATTAAATTTCTTGGAGCACAGCCACACTCATTCTTTTACATATTTGCCTATGACTGCATACACCCCCTAACCGCCAAGTTGAATGGTTGCAACAGAGACCATATGGATAGCAAAACCTAAAATGTTTACTACCCGGCCCTCTGCAGAACAAGTTGCCCATCCCTGCACTATATCTTCATAAACATTGCCACACAGACATGCACTGAAGGGTTCTACAGAAGCACAAGGTAAGGATGGGGACACCTGGTCCTGCCTGGAAACTCGGGGAAGCATCGTGAAGGAATGATCTCTTAGAGGATGAGGAGGAGTTTGCTAGATGGAAAAGGGGACGCGACCCAGAATTATGACCCAGCATGAGAAGGTTGGGAAAATAGTAAGACACCGAGTGGCCTCTCCAAGCCAACCTGTCCCTCCCTGCCCTAGCCACACACATCCGTGCTCCTGGCTCCCAAATGTTTATTAATCTCTGAGGCTTAATGCCAGAACTACCTTATCTCTCAAAAAAAAAAAAAAAAAAGCACACATAGAACTTTTGATCCCTCTGAGGTTTTCAGGTTTCTGATGAAAATGAGATGTAATGGCCTCATTATGAATGCGTCCTTCCTGTGCCCATGTCCGGTCTCATTAGCAGGTGTCACATGATTGATCTGTGACTGCAGTTCTTACTGCAGATGTGAGAACCATACTTAGCTACCAAGTTTTAAGGAGCACTGAGACATGTGCTCCATGCATAAAAGGAAGCAGGAAGAAAGAAAATAAACAAGATAAGGGCAAGACTTGGCAGGTGGCATCAAATGCCATCTGCTACCATGGGGACAGCTGGCAAAAGGATGTTGTCTTCTGATTCCTAGGCTAACACATGAGCAGCGCTGACAACTGAAAAATCATACTTGAAACTTGAAATTTGGAACATGGAGCAAAGAACAGAGCAAATGCTGAGGTTACTTCAGTTTTGGGGCTCTGTGACCCACCTTCGGCTTTACGTATCAGTGGCAATTCCTGCTCTCATAAACTCAGAGGCTGCCATATGAAGTCACATGACAGAAAGACCAAATGCATGTGCAAAATACACGTTCACACACATATGCATGGGCCCATGTTTCTCTGTTCCTCTCTGGCTCAGAAGGGCCAGTTAATGGGCAAGCAGGCAACTGCCCAGCCAGCACAGTCCTTCAGCCTCCACCCAGGCACAGCAGTTCACTCCAGCTCCTCCAGGCATCCCCAAAGCACCCTGGAGCCTTGCTTCATTCATCCAGCCCCCACCCTCCAGCAAGGTGATGGAGCACTGCCATGAGGTACGCACTAGCTTTGGGCTGCTGATACTCTGAGGAACAAGACAAAAACTGTCCCTGTATTCTTGGAACTTTCTTCCTAGCAGGGAAGACAGAACCAAAGATTGATACAATGAATCATCTGGGTCCCTCCACAGCCAAGCTAGCAGGGATCTGCAGTGAGAAAGGAAAGGAAAGGACATCTATGGACAGCTTCTCCAGGGTCCCTGTGTACCGCAGTCTATCTCCTACTTTTCGGTAGTGTGATTAAACAAATCTGCCTTTTGCTTATACACAGAGCCACGCACACAGAAAAGCTGTGACCAAGAGCCCAGTTCAAGTCATGGGCAGCACACCCTCCTCAGAGCACCTCTTCCTGCTCCCCAGCCAGTCTCTAGAGAGACTGGCTCTCCTCCCTAAGATGGGTGCTGGGCCAGTGTTCTCGCCCATGACCCCACAAACAGACTCCTGGACAGCCCCTCCAAGTCAGCAGAGAGGCCCAGACATGTCTCCAGAGCAGTAGGGGACACCGCAGTGCTCTCCTCAGGAGCTACACAGTCTCAAAGTAATACGCTTGGCTCCAGCAGTCCTGGTTCATTAGCCATGCTGGACATGCCTGGGCTGCACTTAGAAACCGAGCCGCATCCTGGCTACAGGCATATACAAATATCACTTACTGAGCGGCCCTGGAAGCAAAGAAATTGTGTGGTTTGGATTGCTGGGATCAAAACTGAATTTGCACTGCATATTTATCATACCCTGACTGATACACACACCATAAATCAAGCTCTAGCACACTGTAGAAATGTTTTCAGGTACAAAGGAGATACAAAGTCCCTCCTTGTTATGCTCATCTCCCCCAACAGTATATTTTCTCAAATATGGAGCCAAAGACAACAAATCACTCAACTAAATAAGGAAATGCTCTTAACACAACAAATATTCTTCAATAGAATCAAGGTGAAAATGTACTTTCTTTGCCGTCAATAAAAGAATTTTCCCTGGGGATTTAGCTCAGTGGCACAGCATCTGCCTGGCAAGCACGAGGTTGTGAGTTCGACCCCCAATACCAAAAAATAACAGCAACAGAAAGAATGTACACAAGTTTGAAAAAAGCTAAGGGGTTCACTTATAACCTTGCTCACCATAACAATCAAATAAACTACCTGCTCTTTGTAAGAACAGCTTACACAGCTGGAGAGGTAGCTCAGTGGTCCAAGGCTTGCTGAGCATGCGTCAGGCCCTGAGTTCAATCCCCAGCACTGCAAAAAAAAAAAAAAAAAGCCTACTTCAGTTAAAATGAGTAATAATGTTATTTAATATTTATATGTGTCAAAGGTAAATACAACCTTATACAATGAATAAGATTGTTCTGAACAGTAAATTTCTTCCTAAGGATCTTTACAATCAGAAGGATAAATAAAAGGAGACAGACTCCTGTGGCAGGAGCCCTGAGATGACAGACACAGAGGGAGGAAGGTTCGGTCAGAGTATGAGCAGCCCCAGGTGTGCAGGGTGTGGGAGAGGCCATTGCAGAGAACACACCATAAATCAAGATGCAGCATTGGAAACAGCAGCTAGCAACAGGAGAGGGTATAAGAAAGAGGAAGGAGGGCCAGGGATTTAGCTCAGTGCATTAGCTCCTGCTTGGCAAGCGCAAGGTCGTGAGTTCGAGACCCAGTACCAGAAAATAAAAATAATAAGACTAGAGGACAAAATAGTATTTAAAATACCAATTTAAAGAAAGGAAAGAAGACGGAGACAGTGAGCAGTTGGAGAGTGAAGTGTTGTCTGGACCCCTCAGCTATGTCCCTTGGACTAATAATATTCAAGGGGAACTCCTGTGCAAGTCTCCTAAGCAGAGACCCACCAAGGGGCGCTACTCGCAGGTGGTGGCTGTGAGGCAGTCTCTGAAATGAGACAGGGTGAACCTCCTAGCTCTGGATCAAAGTGTGGTTTGGGTCAAAGTCTTTTGTGGCCTCAGTAAGCCTCAGTTTCCTCATCTGTAAGATGGGTTAACAGTAGTAAAGTATCTAGACTGGGGATGGGGAACCTTTCAGAGTTTCAATGACAGCAAACACCCCACTGTGGCACATGGGTTACACTGGATAGGTTTCAAGATCCAATGAAATAGTGAAGAAGTTACAGCCCTGACATGTAAATAAAGTTCTAAATAAATCTAACCTTCTGTTAAGGGCAGGCATAATATCTGAAAGTCTCTGGCATGAACACTGGGTAAGTCAACTAATGGCTCAGCATCACTTCTTCATAGAAAACAAACATTTTGGACTAACTGTTGGACTGAGCCTGAAGTTTCTTCACATCCTTAAAATAATTCCATAACTCTGAGTTTAAAACCATCAGTGCCTACATAAATCACATTTCTTGCCCAAATGCCAAGCACCATATGGGCTCTCATGCTCTCTGTAGTCTAGATCCAGTGTCACCATAAATCAATGTCTCCTGAGAAACAGCTGCCAAATTTAGACTAGAGTGTGGGTGTTTGTCCCATTACCTAACAACAAGAAGGGACCTGTCCCTCTCTTACAGTTAGTTCAGTAGCAAGCCCAACAACCCCATGCTCCCTTAGCTCTGTACGTCTCATGATCTTGGCACTTCTGCAGGGAAGACGTGGCATCCATGACCTTATTATACCTTTGGAGAAATGCCTCAAGGCCTGAAATTATAAAAAGATACCATTTTCACTTATGAAGTTTCCCTAAACCTGATATCACTAAAATGAAAACTGCAAAGCGTATTCTGAACAACAAAAATTCTATTTGAACTGTGTGCATTGTTTCAGCAAAGAAATCAGGGAAACATATGTTTTCAAGGTAAATATATTTAGATGATTTCCAAAGCCCAGGGTTGGGGTATGGAGTGGCATGTGTACAACTTTAAAATATCTCCCTGCTCATATTTCTCATAACCTCCAGTGCAGTGCTCCTGCTCCTTTGATACGAGCTAGGTATCATTTCAATTCCTTAGTGTTTCACGAGCCCTTTGAAGTCCATAACAAAAATGATGTGAAACGGATGTGTAAGACTTACCTAAAATCCAACTGTATTCAGCAATCATGCTGCTTATGGAAATCCCCCGTGTACAAGGCCACACGGGATGGATTTGTGCAGTAATACACAGTTGCCACAATAAGCGATTGCGATGACTTAAGCTCCAGATATTAATGCTGCCCTCCTCTCCCTTTGAACATAGCTCCTTCCTACGGAATCCATAGGAATTCTCTTGGTTGAATGGGATGTTTCTCTCACATTTAAATTAAATTAAATTTTCTAAGTGTTAAAGCCAGCACACCAACCGAGAGAAGAGCAACTCTGCATGCTTCCATTGGGCTTAGAATACAAGGGGATTTTTGTGCTGGTTCAGTTGTAAAAAAGCAATTTCAGTTTTTGAAATACAATATAAAAATTAAAAAACTGTTCTCATATCTTATTTAATTATAGTGGCAAGCTGATTAGAGGGTATGATACTGATAGGGGGAAAAAACAGGAATTTAAATTAGAAATTCTAGGTTTCCATCCTAGTTCCCTCACTTATGGGGTACCTGCTTGTCTGAGATAGATGAGACAGTCATCTCCTAGGACCATTATGAGGCTGAATGAAGTAATTTAGGCCAGTGGAAAAGAGCTATGCAAATGTTAGTCATGATTCTGTTATCTAATCAGCCTCCGATCCTCTGTGGAAAGAAACAGATTGACCAAAGGCATGGAAGTGAGAAATGACAGATGACAGATCTTATCCCCAACAAAAGTCCCAGGACACATACATGTAACATTTTACATTACAAAGTAAACTCTAATAGTCATGAAGCCTCCAAACAATAGAACTGTGGTTAGGACAGAGAAATGGGGAGTTACAGTTGTAGGGTAGAGTTTTAGTTTTAGGTTGAGTTATATAGATGAATGGCAGTGATGGTTGTGCATTATAAATGCATTTAACACCACTGAACTCTACACTTAAGAGTTAAAATGATACATTTTGTATCTTTTAACACAGTAAAGATGGCAGAAAAGACAATGGGCATAACCAAGCATAATTGCACAGTCTGAGGCCAATGCCAGGACATCCAGTAGCCAGGAGGACAGTCATGGAGATCCAGCCCATGCTCCGCTCAAGAATGAACTGGCACAGGCTGTGTTCACCTAGAGGCAGGCACACCTTTAGGATTTACACCGAGTCTTCCTGTAGACTAGCTATGGGCAGGACCAGAAAGTTCTCAAGACTACCGTTACCCAACTGTTACAAAGCCATGGTTGCTCAATGGTTCTGTGACTCCAAAGAACGGAAATGAAGCATCCAAGGGTTGGAAGCACAAGTCAAGGTCTTCAGACACCTGGGCCAATGCCATTCGAGGACACAATGGAAATCTAAGCGCAAAGGAACTCTCAAGGCAGAGTTGAGCAGACTGATACAAACCGTGAGACATGATGACTCAACCACAGATGTTCAATTCCACACACTTCCTAACTCCATAAGCAGCTCCTGAATCCTCAAAAGGTAGAGACTGCATCAAGAACCCAGGACACAAATCTAGGACAGACAGACCCAACCTCCATCACGTACAACACAATAATGTTCAACCATTGGATCAAAATTCTCTTAATGTAAAATGCAGAACAAAAATATAGCTAAATAAACACAATGAGGGTAAATTTAGAGCTGTGACAGAAACACAAACCAAAAGTTTTTCTCACTCATATCTCTAAACAAATGGAGACAAAGGCTTCCAAAGGGGTTAGGGCGGGATCCCCATTTAATAGGCCCTGGAGGGGGGGACAGTGTCCTGCAGTCCCTCAGAACTCTGAAGTGAGTCCATCTGACAGAGGTCACCAGGACAGGACAGGTTGCTCACAGACAAAGAGAAGCAGAAAAATCCCAAGGGATGCAAGCTGGATACTGAACAGAGCAGATAACATCTGTGAATTGAAGCAATGTGTATCGGTGACCCGGTAAGTGACCATGGATAGGGGAGAGATAACAAGGAACAGCATGTAAGCCAGAGGGGGCCTGGACAAGGAGCAGAAAAGGGCGTGTTCTGTGTGCTCTTAAATATGCCCATATGTGGGTGAGCTGGTAACATTAAAAGGACCAAGGTCAGAAGAGGCAGAAAAACGTGAACCCTTAGAATTCTGGAAAGCCAATCTGTGAGCCAACAAAATATGTTCAAAGCCCAAGGTGAATGGAGCTGCAAAGGAGGGATTTAGCTCAGTGGCATAAGCACCTGCCTGGCAAGCATGAAGTCATGAGTTTGATCCCTGGGCCAAAAAAGAAAAAAGAACATTGTACAAAGGGGAACTCTAGAGCACAGCAGAGTTAACAGTCATCTATTCACTCAACAAACTTCACTGAGTACCCATTAATTATGTGCATTCCAGTCATAACAGCAGCAGTTAACTTTTATAGCACTTAGGAATTTGCTCATTTCCTGTTAGTCTACCACTATTCTGTATATGAGGAAACTGAGGTAAAGAGAGCCTGCACAGCTTGTGAGGACTCATCCTCTAGTGAGAGGCATGCAGTAGTCAGACCAGCAAGGTCCAGATGCAAAGTCGTGTTTGCACTCTTACCTATGATAATGGCTTGCTGCATTCTGCTCCTCCCCCAGCTCCTGCAGATGCAGGGAGCCTGGCTCCTGTAGCTGAAGGATTTATAACAGAAATTCCGATGGTAGCAAAGAAGAAATGAAGAAGTTCCTGTAGAAAGGCTCACTCAATCACCAAATTCTTGCCCTGGCTGGGTTCAATATTGCAAGAGTTGACCAATTATGAAATTTAACAGTGGCATTAATTAGAGAAGGGAGAAAGAATGCAACCTTCCAAATATTTTTCCATCCCTCTAACAACAGATCTGAAATCTTTATTTTTTGTAACAAAAAAGTCTTGACCATCCCTATAGTCTGTCATTAAACAAACATAAGCCCCTACTCAGAAACCAGTTTTGTTTAGAATGCTAGTTATGGAAGTTTATATGACTTTCAAGGAGAAATTCTGAAAATGTGTCTGTACTGAAGATAATTTATGAGCTGCACACCCCACAAGGAGACGTGAAAGGAGACATTCGTGAAAATGAACAGGAACCTCCAGTGACACTGAACCTGCTTTGTCTAAGGGCCCTGCAGACCCTCAGGAGAACCTCTCCGGCTTCCGGCTTGGCCTGGATCCAGATCCCTTGAAGAAACAGCTCTTGAACCTCAAGGACTGGGCACAGGATGTAGGAACACACAGTAGGCTGCAGTTTTTAAGTTTTCTTTCCACGAGCCGTTTCAGTTATCTTCTGTCACATAATGTGGTGCTTTCTATCAAGATCTTCCCCCAAAGTCTCAAGAGCGGAGGGGGAGCGAGGGGGACTTTGGGAGTGACGGGATCACTATGGCTTTACAGCTGCTTGCTATTAGCAGTGCAGCCTGGTCCAAGGGGCGGGTCACTGTGAGTGTGACCCAGATGTTAATGCTCTGCTTCCTGTACTTGTGGCCTGGTCGGAAGAGGCAGGTCACTATGAGTGTGACCCGGATGTTAATGCTCTACTTCCTGTACCTGTGGCCTAGTCGGAAGAGGCGGGTCACTATGGCCTGGAGCCGGATATTAACTCTTTGCTTCCTGTTAGCACTGCCCCAGCCATTCTCTACATACCCTTCTGCTCCGCGTACCTGCTTTCGAGCCAGCTGACCGCGCAAGGACTGAGACTACTGAAATGTGAGTCAAAATATATCTCTCCTCCGTTAAGTGGCAGGCAATTTGATGAGAAAAGTAAGACACACAAACCATGCTAAAAGACAGGTGCTTAGAGCAACAAATGAAATCCACTTGTGCGTGAAAATGAGCGCAGAGCTCAGCAGTGACAACTTCCCTCTGTACCACACAGTGATCACAGGGGACTTGCATCACTCCGGTGCACTGTGTCCAGTATGGCAATGGCAAAGTGGCTCCGGATTTCGAGGTATGTGTGCCCAGAAAGAAAGCCCAGGAAAAGCTCGGTTGCCTAGCACATCATCCAGATCGCTCCATCGACTTCCATCAGTCACAGCGATCTACCCCAAGGTTGCCCAGGTTCAAGAGGAGCACAGACTCCGTGTCTGTGTAGGAGTGGCAAGGCCTGGAAAATCACGCAGGATGGAAGATTCTGCTGCTGCTATTTTTGATGCGTGTACCGTGTGAATCCAGAGAAAAGAATTGGCCCCGGCTGAGCCTGTGCCCTCCTCCTGCAAAACGACCCATTACCTTTCTGCCTGTGGGTGGGCCAGCCCTTTTCTCCTGTAAACCAAGTCCAAACTTTCCATAGATTCACAAACCACACATTTCCACTACGGAAACACATAAATATTCCCAGCTCTAGGTTATACTGTACCTTTCTCCTGAACGCTTGTACTCTATTTCTTTGTGTATAATACTTTTAAAATTTTGCCTAGTAAATATCTTTATGCCTCTTAAGAGAGAGAAAGGGAAAGGAGGGAAGAGAAAAAGGAGTGGCCCAGGATGCTGGCATTGATGTGCTACTACCAAGAAAATGTTAACTTATCTCATAAAGCTATAGCTGTCATAAGCTATCTGTCTTCTCTGCTGAGAAAACTCAAGATAGTTGTGCGCCTTCCTTGACCCACACTGTGTGACAAACTCCACAGGCAATAACTTATCTGCCTGCCCTTTATTTTCCTAACATTATTTTCCATTTGCTAGTCATCTCAGTTTATCTTTTGTTAATAGTTAACATATATATATATGTATATATATTAATTAAACTTACCATTTTAACCAATTTAAGTGTAAAATGCAGCTTTTACCACTATTTTTATTCAGAACTTTTTCCACATCCTGAGTATAAACTCTAAACCCATTGAACAATAACTACTCATTTCCCCCCTTTCCTTCTAGCCTCTAGTAACCACTATTCTATTTTCTATCTATCAGTTTAACAACCAAAGTATCCCATATAAGTACAATTCTAGGGTATTTGTGTGTGTGTTGTCTTATTTATTTCACTAACCAAAATGTTCTCCAAATTCATCCATGTTTTAGCAGAATCTCATTGTTTTTTGAGGATGAATAACATTCCATGATGTATATATAGCACATACTTAATTCATCCATCCATGTGTGTTGGGTTTCTCCTACCTCTTGATTATTATGAATAGAGAGGTACATATATCTATTCTAAGACCTTGCTCTCCTTTCTTTTGGGTATGTACTCAAAAATGCAGTTGCTTCATCATGTACAATGAATCCGGAATTACTAAATTATGGTGAACACCTTGTTATTCTGTCTCCTGTGCACTGAGAACCTGGAGTCCTCCTATGCTGCTGCTGCTGCTGCTGCTGCTGCTGCTGCTGCCTTTCCCATCCAACTCTACACCCTGCCCTGGCTGCAGCACCATCCCTATCCCCACATGCTTTTTGTCCCCTTGTGTCCCCTCTGAGAGTTCTGACAGGAGACAGATTTCATCTTTCAGCTCTGGCTCCAATAGGAGTTTGATTAAGTTAAAATAATGGAGCAGTCAGAAATCTCATCATCATAAATTTGTTTTGGTATGAGTTTGGGTTTTGAAAAAGGGTCTTGCTATGTAGCCCAGGCTGGCCTCAAACTTCCAGCGATCCTCCTGCCTCAGCCTCTGCCATCATCATAAATTTGATTCAGATTTGAAAACCTTATCAAGGACATGAACTAACTACAGTTTTGAGACTACACAGTGAAAACTTTATCATTGGTAGGAAACCTTTAAAAGAAATGTGCGTAGATCTAGCATCTCATATTTAATGCACAGAGAGAATGAAGTTCTTGAAAGAGCCAGAGTGTTCCAGGGGGACAGGTAAGCCCTTCCCACACACAGTACACTGCCCCTCCGCTTCTGTTCCAGTGACTGTGTGCACCAGTACACCTGTATGTATGCTAACACATTAAATTAGCACCTAATATTTCTAACCTGCCAGAGCTAGTAAAAATTTAATGGCCACAATATATCTAACCTACTTTTAAGTATTGAAAGAAAACTTGAATTTTACGTATCAATGAATCCCAAATCTTACTTAATCTGGATACCCCCTCTCATTTGATCCTATATCCTCTGGAAAGTTGAATCAAGCCTTTATTCGATGCCTCTTTCCCTGAGAAGCCCACTGAGCTCCACTTGTTTCCAGAGCACACGAGGCCACCTGCATACTGATTCTTACTACAACACAAGTCACAGTAGCCATGATGCGGAACCAGCCTCGGTTTGGTGCCTGACAGCAAATGAATGGCTATAGAAAGCATGGTGTATATTCACAGTAGGGTATTATTTCTGCCAAAAGAAAGAATAAAATTTTGTCATCCACAGAAAAATGGGTGGAACTAGACAGCATCGTGTTAAACAAAATAAGCCAGACTCAGAAAGACGAGTGTCACGTTTTCCTTAATACATGAAATCTAAAAAGGATGGCACACAAGCAAAAAGGAGATTATTCCTAGACAAGAGGAAGGGTAGGGGTGAAGCAAGGGCTTAAAGGAAGGTAATGGAGGCAAAATACATTAGATGCATGCACGAATACCATATTGAAATATGTTTCGTAAGACTAATAGGCATCCGTAAAAATGCGTTTAGAAAATAAATATAAAAAATAACATTTAAAACATATATAATCTCACTGAGCCCCAAGCACAGGGCTGCTCTGTCTGTGGAAGGGCCCGATCCACTATTCCTTCCAGGACCAGGCTGTTCTGTCATCCCCATGAGCTTTTTCTTCAGTAATTCCCACTGTAGTGTCTCTTTCCACCTTCCAGAAATCAGAGAGTTCACAGAGCAGTGAGTTCATTCTTCCTTCTGCCACAGGAGGACGCACCCTCTATCCCTTCCACCTTGGTCCCTTCCTTCTTTCCACAAGAAGGAAACAGCAACCCCAACCCAGAACTGATCCCAAGCACCTGGGCTTTAGACTTTCCAGAACTGTGAGGAAACAAGTTTCTGTTCTTTAGAAGTGACCTGGTTGGTATTTTTTGTACATTTTATTGTACAGCAAAATCAGACTAACACACGTGCAGAATGATTACCTGTAAATGCCTCACAAGTTAGCAGCAACCCAGAAACTCCAGTGCTGAGAGTATAGCTGTTTTTCTTTCTGTATTCTAAATGTTCCGATGTGGCTGTGTTACTTCCATTGATGGAAGGTGGTGTTTCAGTCACCAAGACCTCCTGTGTTGATACTGCAATGAATTCATACACCTCTAGAATCCTTTTGTCAAGCTTAGAAGCTGAAATAGTTGATTTTCCTCACAGCGAGTAAATCTTTCTTTTATGGATGGACTCACATTAACCTTGCTTATAAAAGACTAATATCAAAATCAAAGTAAAAAATTTGGCTGCCAAACAGAGCAGATATTTGTGGGGAGCTCAGGTGTAACTCACTGACTTAGTGGTAAGAGAATCAGATCAGATGTTTGTCTTTAAAATTCTGAAGTTTAATAAGATTGTTTGCATTATAGGGGACTGGTGGCTGCATCACCATGAAAGGTCTTCCCTTCCCAGAAGGATGAAGTGTGTGGTCCCAAGGGAGTTTTTCCTGCTTCAAGAAAGCCACACATCCGCCTCTGTGATGCTGGCTTCCATCATGGACCGTCTCTTTCCTTGGCATATGATTCCTTGTATATTAATTCAGCTTGACTCCTAATAGCTTTTTGACATGCTAACACAGCAAGTTTTGCATTTCACTTCCTGCATCTGGGTCCTAACAACATTTATATTTAAGACATGTTTTGCATGTATCTAAAGTCATTATTACGTTTTTATTTTAAAGATAATCCCTAGAGACACCAAAGAACTTTGTTTTCATGGTTGTCTGCACTAGGATTATAGATAGATAGATAGATAGATATTCCAAAAAAATAACCCAGATTAGAAAAATTATCTTTTTAAAACATGCTTTGGGGGGGGTGTTGTTGCTTTTTTGTTTTGTTTTGGTTTGGTTTAGTTTTGGTACCAGGGATTGAACTTACAACCTCATGCTTGCCAGGCAGGTGCTTGTACCACTGAGCTAAATCCCCTTAGAACATGTTTTTGAAAATATAAATGCTTTGAAACTTGTAATGGAATCCCTGCTTGAATCTAAATTATATCCACTTGAAATTTAGCATGCTGGGACATTGCAAAAAGGATCAGTGGGGCTAGGAATCTGTTACAGTAGTCAACAGGGCTCTTCCTAGGAAAGAAGTCAGCATAGAAAGAGAATGAATTGTCTAAGCTTGGAAGGCTGAAGGAAATGACAGGATGACACATGACTGTCCTTAGATTCTCCTCTAGCACACACCCATGACAGGCAGTGCCAACAGGAGCCGCAGTACCTTCTCCAAAGCCCCCATGGGACCTTTGAACTATAAAACACCAGCAACTTTGGTGCCAGGGATGGGTAGTTGGTGGTGGCAGCAGTTGTGTGCACATTGTCCCTATGTACGGTAATGACTCCAGTATTCTTGGTATCAAGGGCACAGAAATCAGAGCACTTACCGCCAGTCATCAGGTGACTTAAACATGGACAACGGCAGCTGTGGCCCTCGGGTAGACACTGGTGAAGCAGCTGCACCTGGGACTTGTGGTAACCAAAGTCATTGTTACAGCATCCAGCACAGGAGAGGTTTGACATGACACCTGCATTTTTAACAAATTTTCAGACACTTTTACCAAATTTGAGAGGGTTAAGCCTCATTCTGATCAAATAAAAACAGATACACAGAAATATTGCTTTTTAATTGTTGTGAAACCAACTGATAGCAATGTAGGTGTAGTCTAGTAAATGTGATTTACACACTTGAAGTTAATTTAAGTTGGGTAAAACCATTTCACTTAAGGGAAATGACGTAAGACCAAGTAAGCATCATTATTCTCATTAAATATTAACCTTTAAATTTTAAAAATTATTTTTAAAAGAGTACACATGATACCAGTAAACACCCATCCCCACCACCTAAGAAAGACAAACTGTAATACTTTGTCCTATGTGCCTGTCCACGATCTTTATCTTTCAAGCGTTGAGCCATGACAGTCAAAGATCCTGTGTCCCGGAGCCTGCTTCTCCACCTTTCATTCTCATTCCTCACCCTGCATCCCTCGAGGAAATCACAGACACAGTTTCTGAGCACACAATAAATAGCATAGCATGTATTTATGGATTCATAACAAAATTACAATACATAATTACAAGTGTGAAGTCAAAGAGTAGATACATACCAAGGTAAAATTTTAAAATGTGAGAATGTTCTACTCTTCTTAAGAATATTATAAACAGTAAAGAATCTTCTAAATTCCTTTTATAATTCAAGAAAAAAATTGAATACTTTTAGTATAGAAAGATACTCTGCAGCCATCACCTTCCTCTTCCTCTTCAGTCAAGTGTAAAGCAGTCACAGCAGAAAGTTGGGAGCCAGGGACCAGAGGGAAAGTGGTGTTTCTTCCTTACAGCAGTTTTCACTTTGGAAATTAGAAGGAGACTAGGGGACACTCACTGTTGATCCCTGAGCAGTGAGTGGCTAGAGGTACCCTGATATCAGCCGCACCTAAAAGACAAAGCAAATCCCTAAACTGACTTTGGATTTCAAGATAAATGGGGCAAGGTAAAGTACAAAGAGCATTCTAATCAGGGCCTGCAAATGTTTGACTACAATAAATAGATACATTGGGGCTGGGGATTTAGCTCAGCGGCATAAGTGCCTGCCTTGCAAGCAGGCAGTCGTAAGTTTGATCCCCAGTACCAATAAAAAGCAAAAAGACAAAAAAAAAATAAAATTTAAAAAAATAGATATAGGTGAGCCTGCAAAATTAGCAAAAAGCTACCCAGTTTTTCCATAGTCTTTATTTGCTTTAAGAGTGATTACAAAGCTTCATTGTAGGATGACAGTCATAAAGGTATTTAAGTAAGGTTCTCAACTGAAAAGCAAAACTGATGTGTGAATGGAGGATATACACCAGGGACCAGATTTCTAATTAAACAAGGAGATTAAATCTCTTCATTTATCTTTGCTCTTTCCTGAAATCCAAGCAATATTAATATTAAAGGAAATTTAAAATTACACAAAATCCGAAGTTGTCAGAGTATGGGTCAGGCTCAGCAACTTACTCTGGGTTGGGGGGATGGAAAAAAAGAAGACTCTAGGAAGCAAATCACAGAAAAGAGCAGAATCTACAAAAATATGGAAATAAGAAATAGGTGGACTTCTGTGACTGAGCTACTCAAGGAGAAGGCTGAACACTACCAGAGTGGGGAAAAAAAAGGAACTAAGCTCTTCACATCGTGGATTCCAGAAAATTCAAGATTTAGAGATGATAAGAGACAAGTCAGCCTAATAACACCCTCCTTTTTCCTTAAATGAGCACATGCCAGTTAAGGAAGCCAGATGATGGGAGATCAAAGTTCTCCCTTGGCGTGGAATCCTGGATTAGATCCTGGACCCAAAAAAGACACATGAAAAAACTAAGGAAATCCAAATCAGTTCCACAGATTGGTTAATTTGAACATATTCTGGATCGCATGTGCCCTGCCTTGATACTGTAATGACAGAAGATGTTAACGTTAGGGGCAGCAGCTGTGTGTATTAGTGTTCTCTAGAGGAACCAAATCAATTATACATAGTTATGCAAAGGGATTTACTAGATAGGATTACAGGATCCGAAATGGAAGTCCACAGTGTCTGTGTGCAGAGGCCCAGAGGATGCAGTAGCTGCTCAGACCAAGAAGCTGGAAGCTGTGGTACTCAAAGCATCAAGGATGCAGCTGCAGGCTGAGACCGAAGCCCTAGAAGCTTCCCAGAGTGTTGCTGGTGTGCAGCTGCATCAAAAGGCCGACGAAACTGGAGTCCGATGTTCACAGGTGACAGCAACGAAAGATACACCCACTCACAGAAGGGATGAAAATGACCAGAGTGTGTGCTGTGCACAGGTCAATCTGCCAAAGTGAAAACCATTATTCTCTACAGCCAAATGTAAGAATGGAAAAGAAGTAATGTGAACAAAATAATAAAAACAAAACCTTTACCCCCCCCCAATGAATCCTGGATTCTGAAAAGGGGAAAATGATCCACTGTGTCAAACAGAATGCAGTTTCCAAACCCAGCAGACTTCCCCTTCCCCTCTCATTCCGCCAGAGCTGCCAGCCTCTCAAATGGTACACACAGGATCAGAACACATCCTCCTTAGATGCCAGTCCTCCCAAGAAACACCCCACAGGCACACCCAGAAATCTGTTCTAAACACCTAGGAAAGTGTTTACTAATCCAGTCAGATGGTCATATGTAATATAATGTACACCGGAATGCTTTCCACTATTTTGCAGTGTTTCCATAAGCCCAAAAGCATTTCCAAAATAAAACAATTTATAAAAGTCAGAGACCTCCCTGATTATTAATAGAGCTGATATTAGAAAATATAACTTATTTTGCATGAATTAGACACATGTGCCAACTTCAGCCTTTAATTAAACAGTTTTACTTATCATAATTACAAGTCATGCTGGACCACCTCAAGTGTTGTCCCAAAATATAGCCAGCAAGCTTTTGACTGACCTCTGGCCAAAAGTTGCTGAGAACATGTGCCTCCCTGCCTGTCTTCAGTCTATGAGCTCAGGATTCTCTGAAAGAAGGGTGAGAGGACAGAGCCGAGTCATGCCCCTCCCCCTTGTTCTCTTGCCCTGTCTGTGTAAGCAGGTCACTGAGTCAAGAAGGGAGAGGAAGGATTTCAGAAGTATTGTTCTCATGCAGTTTTCTCTGTCTTCTATATTAACATTGCTGAAGACCTCAAAGAGCTTTGGGTTCGTGTTAGTGCTTTATGTATACCAACGTGTCAGCTTTCTATCACTATACCAATATACCTGAAATAACTGACTTACAAGAAGGAAGGGTTTACTGTGGCTCCCAGTCTCAGAGATTTTATTTGGTCACCTGGCCCATAGCTTTTGGGTCAAAATGAGGCAGGGAGACATGGTGGAGCAAAGCTGTTCATCTCATGCTGGCCAAGAAAGAGAAAGAGAGGAGAAGGGACAAGGGTCCCAGTATCCCTTCAAGGGTACATTCCCATGACCTGACTTTCCTTTCTTCATCATTGTCTCTTAAGGGTTCTGTAGCCCCATGGGCGGCCAGCCAAACCCTTGCCATATAGGTTTTAGAAGAATGTTTAAAATCCAAGCCACACCAATCAATATTAACTAAAACTTATACTTTTTACTATTTATGAATTCATTTAAATAATACTAATAAATCCATTATATGCTAGCATGAATAATATACATTATGAAAAATAATTTTCCTCAACAAAAATATATGATAAGAGGAGCACTGTACATTTCTTCAAACTTCTGTAATGTCTTCTTTAACAGAAGAGAGCTGCATTCTCCTTGTGCTTCTGTGTTCAATGATACCACAGCTCATGTTGTCTTAGGAGAACTCCATCATATGCACATAGGAGAATGAGAGCAAAAGGAGTATGTAACATCTCAGTATTGTTAGTAAAAATACTTGTACTTTTCAGATGCCCAGAGACCCTTGAACAATATCTCAAGACCTGCTAGTCTAATAAATGCCCTGCTACACACAGAGATGGCAAGGTAAATGACTGTGAGAAAGTACCTGTGATAAAGACGCAGAAGGGTGAGTCAGGCACAGAGAGGCACTGATTTAAAGTCTGTCTATGAAACTGTTAAACTCCTCCCCCAGGTCCCACCTCTTAGCTGGCACAGTCAGGTGACAGTGTCTGTCTCTATGCTGGCAGTTTACTAAACAGCTAAAGTCTGACAATATCAAGACTTGGGAATGGCAGCAGAGCTGAGGAAAACTAGTAAAACTAGTAACTAGTAAACTAGTAAAACTAGTAAAACTAGTTACTAGTAAACTAGTAAAACTACTAAAACAGGAAAACTAGGTGGAGTCACGCATAAAATATGATGCGACCCCTCCATGTTAATTCACCCTATTGGCTCCTACACTCCCGGCAGCCTGGCTTATCACACATCTCTACACACACACACACACACACACACACAGACATGCCCTATGCAAAAGATGGGTGATTTTTCTTAGAGGAAACTGACCAATCCAAGAAAAAAGACCTATAAGTAGTAAATTGGTTTATCTATTAGTGAAATAGCCAAAATCAATTACTCTAAATTAAAGCCCTGGTCTTGACAAGCCTGGCCTCTGCACACATAATTCCAGTAGCTCTAGGGACACCACTGTAACATGCTAATAGCTCATCCAGAATGAATGATCAAGCCAGACTCTCAAAAACCAAAGTGGACAAAATAATAGAAACAGAATAGACAGGCAAAGTGTTAAGAAAAAAAAAGAAACATTCATAAAACAACAGATGACTCCTTAGAAACATAAAAGCAGAAATTTTTAAATCTGTAAAAGTTTAGAAAAGTAAAACTGAAGACATCTTTCAGAAAACAGATCAAATCTAAATTGACAGAAAATACAAAAAGTAATATTTAGGAAATCAGAGCATCAATATGGGTAAACATATGCCAAATATAACCTCCCGAAGAGGTAACTGAGAAATTCAGAAATTTTTCAAATAAATGAAAAATGGAGACTTACAGAATTCAGAGCTTCAATTTCCCAATTGATAGAACTTATATGCTCCGAAGAAAATATATGAATACATGAAGAAGAAACCCACATGTCAATATGAAACTCCAGAATATAAGACATAAAGAGAAGATCTGAAAAACTTTAAGAACACAAAAACAGGGACACATAGCAGAGGAGACTCAGAATGGCACTAGACTATTCTGCAGTACCTTCAAATTCTCCAGAAAAAGATGATAACCACTTGGAATTCTAAGCCAAAACCCTCACTCAAGGATGAAGATAAAGACATGCAAAATGAAAAGACTAAGAAAAAATGACTTGCCAGGCAACATTTTCCTGGAAAATGTTCCACTGAATAAAAGGAAGGAGTCAACCAAGGACCAAAAACATGGGAGCAAAGAGAGAAGGCGCTGTGGCCACTTTATGAGCTGACCCTAAATGAGCTTCTCCTGTTATTCACTCTCCTGTACAGTCCTGTCTAGTGTTGGGCAAGGATTGGTCTGAGTGACCAAAGAAATTGCAGAAATGGTAACCTGTTCCTCCAGGGATTATGAAATGAGGCACTAAGGTTTCTGCCTTTATTGCTCTCTCTCTCTCACTCTTTCTCTCCCGCTCCCCATTTATTTTGGGGGATGCCAGCTGCTACGATGTGAATAGCTCTATATTGAGGTCCTGCATCATTCTGCTAAGATCAGTGTAAGTGAGCTTACAGGCAGATTCTTCAAAGCAACCTCTAATGGATTTAACCTTATGAGAAACCTTCCCCAGAGCCAATGAGATGAGCCATTCCTGGATTCATGACCCCAGAAACTTTGAGAATGTAGATGTTTATCCTTTTAAGCTGCTAAGTTCTAGGGTGATTTGTCACATAACAATAGACAATTGATATACAAGATCCAACACAGAAGAAAAGTGAAAGAAGTCTCCAAGATTAGGTCACCTCAGCATTCGGAAGGCCTGTGAATTCATGAGTTCAAGGCCAAACTGAACTACACAGCAAAACCCTGTCTCAAACAAAAAAGACAACCCCAGTGCAGTGACCATGTAGCTGGCACCTTAGAATTTACCTTAGAAAATGGCCAGTCCCAGTTTGAGCAGGAAGTCAGAAGACACGGGGAAGGGTATCTCTCAAGAAAGTGGAACTGATAGATTATCTTATTTTGTGGCAGACAGAAGTTGCCTTCTTGCATTTCAATATCACAGTCTACTTAGTTACTTTCACAGAGACTTCAGATTAAATTGTTAATAGTTACACAGAGATCTAAGCAAAAGAAAAAAGTAGAACAATCACTAAAATTGGGTGGTTCAAGAAAATAAATAAGTATATATATGCAGCTCAGTTGTGAATAATATTTATGTAATCACAGTCATGTAGATACTGATTTACCTGAAAATTATAATAATTCTACTGAAGGTGCAAAGAAATCAAAGTGGATGTAGCAGGAAAGGGTGGTGATGTACACACTTTAAGGAAGCTGTAATTTATCTTCTATAGTAGGAATTCAGTGGATAATAATTTAAAAGTCAAAATTTAAAATGCAATGTAAGTATATAAAAATTCCAAAGTATTTACCAGAATAACAGCTAAGGATTGAAGGCAGTTAGCTTTGGGGAGCAGAGATTAAGTGTGGGGACCAATAGGACCATGCAAGATTCTTCCAGAAGCCTCATTGTCTTTGTGGCAAAATTAATTAATTAATTTGATTAGAATAAAACTTTAACTTGTCAATATTTCTTTACCTATCATAGGATACAATCATTAGGCAAGGGCCACAACAAAGAAATCACGAAACAGGAAATGTGTACTTGTCAATAGCCTCCAAATGACAGCAAATATAGAATAGTTCAGTGTGGATCCCTCTAGGAGGCAGGACTGGGAACGGCGTTCCGGTATTTACCGCTGCCATAGGAGAACTGACGCCAAGTCTTCCATTCTGCTTCCTCCGCTCAGCCTCTCCCTGCAGCTTGCACTGAGTTTCCGATGCGGCTTCATTCATTCCTGCTGTTTTGCAAACCCGCTGTCAGTCTCCAGAAGTAACAGAACATCATCACGTTAAGGTGACCACGGGGCACAGAACAGGTAAAGAGCCTCACTGCCAGGGCCTCCAGCTTTGTCTCCAGTGTTTCCCTCAGGGATGCCCCGCGGGACAGGACGCATGGCAGGCGAGGGCATGCCCTGCCCCCGCCTCTTAAGACTCTCCCAGGACGGGGCTCGGTTCCTTGGCACTAAAGCCAAGGGACTGGTTGACTTTTAAAGCTGGAGACAGGTGACATTTGTAAGGGCTGTGCCCCAGGATTGCTTTGACACAGAGTAGTGACAAGGAAATCAGTCCAGCACCCAGTGTCACAGGTCTTTCTATTGTGAAAAGGGCCCATTGTTAAAAAAATTTTACTTTGTGTGGGTTGTGATGACTTTGAAAGCTGATTTGTTTCTTCCTTTTTTTTTTTTTTTTTTTTGGCTTCGCTTTACTTTTCTCTGAAATTATACTGCAATGATAGTAAAAAATGTAAATGAGGCTAGAACAAATCTATTCTCTATGTCAGTTATAATTGATTAGCAATTACGATTGGAAAGAAATACAGCAAGAATAAGGACAATCAACAGGTGGTACCAATTCCTAGACTCCTCCCCAGCAAAACCTTCTCCTGCTTTCATAACAGTGTATCAAGGAGTTTATGTGTAATGAAATGATGAAAAACAAAAACACAAATATCTAAGCCTCATCTCCAGTTTCCTCTCCTTTGCTCAGATCTTGAGAGTATACAGATGTAGAAATTCGAAGGAAACTGACCACCTGAAACGTTCAAATACATGGCGGCCAGTATACCACATTAGCCAACCAGTGCCCAGTTGCTGTTTAATGGAGCAAAACTGAAACGTTGTGTCTATCAAGAACCCAGAACGCTTTTGTCTCTGAAGTGTGTACCATTCGTCCATTCAGAAAATATTTACTGGGAAAGTTTGTTTTAGGCACTGTTCTGGGCTCCAGGAAGCATAGCAGTTTTCTGGGTATCTACTGATGCTAAGCGAATATCCCAAAATGTGGTGCCTCAAAAAATAACAATCATTGTGTGTGTGTGCTTCCTAGTTCTGGGTTTTTCTGCCCAGGATAACCTAACCAGTTGCCTTCCGGGGTCGCTGATAGTGGCAGTGGGATAGCGACTAGAGTGAGGAGTCTTCCGCAGTCACGTTTCTGGCAGTCAATGCTGCCCCTCAACAATGACCTTTACTGGAGCAATTAAAGATAGTCTCTTTGTGTGACCTGAGTTTCCTCACAGCGGGGAGGCTGGGTTCTGATGCTGAGATTCTCAAGAGGACAAAGAGAAAGTTCCTTTTATGATTTAGCCTTGGAAATCTCATAGTATCACTTCTGCCACTAGCTGCAGGCCTACTGAGATTCAAAGGGAAGAAACACACACATATACGCCTACCTCTTGGTGGTAAATGTCAATGCCACATTCTGACAAGACAGTGTGGGCTGGGAGAGCTTGTTACGGGTGGCTTGGAAAATTTAATCTGCCATGAGAAGTAATCAAAAATACATCTCTACCATCATGCATATGCTTAGGGGGTGGGGGAACCTGATCATAAACAAATCAAGAGACAAATATGGGAAATATCAGGTGATGAGAACTTCTGTGGAGAAAGTTGAAAGAAGGGGTTTGGAAAGAACTGTGTGTGATGTATTATATAGAAAGTAGCCATGGAAATCTCGGGTTAGGAGCCATTTGAGCAGAGATTCTGGAAGAACCAAACAACTGAGCCATGAAGATAAGACAAGAGCATCCCCATCAGGAAGAGTCACAGACATGGGGTCATGAGAGGAGAAAATGCTTTGTGTGGTCAGGAAATGGTCTGGAAGCCAGGGGAGATAGAGCAGTGACCAGGACTCGAGAGAAGAGCAGAGAGGTTGCTGGGGTCCATGGTGAGGTTCAAGGAATGAGATGGAAAACTACTACAAAGCTCTTAGCAGAGAAATGGCAAGAGTAATTTGTGTTTTAACAACACAAGGCTAGGATAACTCTGAGCCTATGCAGAAAATAAAAGCACAGCACTCAAGGGCAGAAGTCGGAGGCCAGTTCAAAGACTCACTCACTGTGCCCAGGAGTGGGGTGATAGGATCTTGGCCAGGTCCTGGCAGTGGAGACAATAACAAATGTCAGGGTTCTGAAGTCAAGAATACCTGACTCCAGTGTTTAGCACTCAGGAAGCCTGTTTATGGTCCTAAATGCTGAGATCTAAGGCTAAATAATAAATGCTAAAAGACAGATACACACATATTATCAGGGGTCTACACATCATGAACAATTTTTCTTTTTAACATAGCATCATGGGCTGTCTCCAGAATTCTTTGGGAAGTTTTTCCTTTGACA
Source organism: Cavia porcellus (assembly GCF_034190915.1). Classification (NCBI taxonomy): domain Eukaryota; kingdom Metazoa; phylum Chordata; class Mammalia; order Rodentia; family Caviidae; genus Cavia; species Cavia porcellus. Next base: position 34,034,799 of record NW_026947497.1, read on the forward strand.
ACTTTAATAGTCGTTCGTCCTATGACATACTCTGGTCCACACTGCCAAAGTGAAATATAAAATTAAGGAAGGTATCACTTAAGGGGGAAAAAATTTTTTTACTCACTACTTAAGCAGTTGAAGAAATGGTGTTTTAGGGTTCCATATGACCTAGGCAATTCCCTTGAATTTCTGCTGTCCTTTATATATGCAGATAGCAGCAACAGCTGGGGTGAAACTCATGGGTAAGGAAAATGTCACCTCTGTGAGGTAAACGGCTTCTTGGAGGACAAGCAAGTAAATCACTCTTCAGGCTAGTAGGTGCCCTAAAGGAGGTCATTCCTGCCCACACATCACATCACTTTATTCCCAGGGAGTTTTACGCTCCTGCTGGCTCATTGACCACACAGCCAGGACTGTTAGGCAGCTCCTAATAGATGATGGGTTCTTTCCTTATTATGTTTGCTAAATGGCGGTGCATCTAATCATTTTTATCACATAGGGAAATTTCATGTGGTCTCTCTGGCCTGGCCAAATCCCCAAACAGGATTCCCCTTTTATTCCCTTATACCATCATGGAAATTTAGCTGAAACAATTAGAAAGTATATAATAAGCCAATTAATTGTGCCTTATTTTTGTTAATGAGTGTAAAATGTGTGCCTGCTCAAATTACAGCCTATTCCATAAGATTCTTTGCTATGCTGCTACTGAAATCTGACATTATTTCGTGTCTTGCAGTATCAACAGCATCGATCACGATAGCTGAGCATTTCCTATGGGCCTCGATGGGAACCAAGCTCGTCCTTCCAAGACGAATTGCTCACCCTCGCATGCAGCGTTGTGACCAGCTATGTTAATTGCTATTACATGGCCCTCAGCAAAAACTGAGCTGAAACCAAACCACATCCTGAACACAAAGCGCTTCTCTGGAGAAGCACCTGACATTTTGGGCTTTGGATCCAGTATGTCCAAAGCTTATAACAGTTTCTTGCTGACCCCAAAGATTAACCAGTATATTTAGGCTCTCTTTATCATGATCTGTCTATCAAGGTCAAGCATGAAAAACAGCAAAATTCTTTCAAGGCCCAAAATCCTAGCCATGCATTATGGAGAAAGAAAAATCCTTGGGCTATTGTAAGACAGCTAGGTATGGTATCCAGAGGGGAATAACAACCAAACAGGGAAAAAAAGAGTATAGTCAAAAAATTTTGTAACTTTGAAAACATTTATTTTCACCAAACAACTCATTAAATCACTATAAAAGTCAATGCATATGATCAAATATGACAGTTTAAATTCTAGAAAGAGTTATAAGTCAAGTTAAACTCATAATACATAATGTAGTCTGTGTGTCTCATCCATGAATTACAACATTTTTATTACATCCCAACTGCAAATTACCAACTTGTTCCCTGTCCTGCCAATCTCTTGATTAAATGGGGGACTGTTAGGCATTGTGAAAATATATTGCAGTAAAAGATGACTTCATCATTTGTCTCAGTTATTTCTACATCCTTATTTAAAGCTTTCTCACGAGAGCAGCTGGTCCAAACTGAATTGTTGATTTAGCAGAGTGATAACAAAAGGGGAGAAGTAGAAAAAAATTGGGGCCAGAAAGGCCAGTGTCCCATCGTCATTGTCTTGCTATGTCTCATCAGACCTTTCTTTAATATTTATGTATCTTCAATACTTTTGCTGTCTGTTTTGATCTCTTCAGTTCCTTCTCTTCAAAGTTATTCTTGCTCTGCAGGCATTATGCCCACGGGCCCAACTTAAGTGTATTGTATTTTATGTCTCACACTGATAATGGGGCAGTAACTTGTTCCCATCAAGTTTCCCCATAAAATGGTTTAATGTCTTGAAGTAGTCCCAATATGTCAGCCGAGGGAGTGAATCAAATCGACATTTTTCCACATTTATTAGACAGCCACGCTGCATTAGTTCCTTATTTTTAAAAAACTCACTAAAAATTTAGCTTATTTCAGAAACTAAAATTAACAGAACATTTCAAAATATAAATAACTACTCCCTATGTATTGATCAATTTTAATAATTGCCTTTTTATTTGTATTATCAATGTGTTATATTTTATTTTGTCAGTGTATTGTCTATACCTTTACATACAATGTATGGCATGTTGTATATACAATGTATTGCAAAGTAGTACATTACCATTATTAAAATACTTGACCATTTTTCAAGTCCTAAAAAAAGAAAATAGTAATCATCCCTAATCCCAAAATACAAATACATGGAATGAAAATATTTCATAGTTCTCATGAGTAATTCATAGTTCTCATGATTTATGTTCTCCACTCATAGTAGAAGACAAAAACTTATTGCAATACTAATCTTTTTAAGAAGAAACATCTTTGTTCAGGAACATACCTAAATGAACATGTTTGATCATAAACTTAAACACCTTGACTTGAAGGCTTGACTTGAATCATCTAATACAAGACAATAGAATATTTAGAGATCTCCACTTTCCAAATAGATGGGAATCATATTCTACAAGGTGAGCAGAGCTAAGGTGAGAGTATACACCCTTGCATGGCAGAAGTCTATTATCTAAGTAGAAGGAGTGGCCAATAAGTTTTAAGAGAAATCTGTCTGAAGTGCAGGACAGCTATGTCTAATATACTTCTCATAAAAGCAGTGAATACAAACCCTCTAATCCTCAGATCAATCCACTATCAAGCTCCAAATCTTTGGTAAAGTCTACAACACATCATGTCCTAAATTGGTGACATTTTGAGGAGAAAAGACATTGGATAAGGGCAAATTCAGCAAACTATCATTGTGCAGGATAAGAGATCGCATCCAAAAAAGTAAAGTGCAGGCTGGTAGTCAAAAATAGAGCCAAAAAGAAATTCATGGCCAGCTTTTACCAAAACAAAATGAAAAGTCATGACCCAAAATAAAGAAGATATGCAAACTTTCCTACTAAAATAAGAACTTACACCAACCTTTACTTAAACATCAAAGACAGTTGACTCCCCCCAACAAGCTGGGCATTTTGTATCTGATATCCAGATTATATGTTTAAGAAAATACTGAATGTTTCAGACAATAACATACTTAGAGGTTCTAAATAGAGAAGGCTATGGAAAGGTTCTAAAAATACTATTCAATCGATGAAGTAGCTAGATATGATTTCAGTATTTTCCAAGCACTTCAGAGATGGTTTACACAGTCAGATAGAACTGATTGTGCCCAGGTTTCCTATCTGATCTCATTAGTAGCTTCTGAACTTACTGCTCCCAGCCACAACCTGCTTGCTGGAGAACTTGTGGCATCAGTTGCGCATTAGTGAGGGAGGCGTTTAGATGGCAGGAGATAATGTGGTTAACTAAGTATAAATCCATTTTGCATTATTATCATGTGCTTTACCCTAAACCACAGGCAGCAGGGACTATAGGAATACAGCCTTCAATCCACACAAACCACCTAGTCAATATCATCCACAATCCAGTGGTCAGATAAAAACAATCACCAGAAGTCAGAAGGGTTGAGAATGTTTGGCAACTTAGACTATATGTTTTAAATTTGCAGAATGAGGATGGGAGGGGGAGGGGAGGAATATAGGAAGGGAGAAAAGTGGGGAAAGAGGCAAGCAAACAAGGATAAAAGATGAGGGGAGGTGACTCCAGAATGAACACAGATTTGGCATTGCATGGGAGACAAAAAAGAGGGCAACAATCAAATAGAATGTTCAAGCTCAGATGGGGCCACTAACATTGGATTCAATTATGAAGGTTAAAAAGAATAATTAAGAGTTCAATTGTTAGGAAATGGAGGGTCCACACTGATCCTTGATCAGGAACTGTCATGATAAGATGGTGTACTTAGATAAGTTTTCTCTAGTTAGAGGGTAAGACACAGGCAGCATTGTTTTAGTACACTGTGGAGAATACAGATCAGGTTGGTTGCTACAATAATCCAAGTTCAAGGTGATGAGAGCAGACAACTAATGGACTCAGTAGAGTCATCTTCATGTGTGGAAATAACCACATTTACTAGGAAGCCAAGAGCCATGGCACTAAGGAACAGGAATTTAAGTAAGTGCCTATTACTATTTTACTATGTAACATTCCAAGGGATTAACAAGATAAATAGTCCTCCTGGCACTAGCTGGCATGGGGAGAAGGAAATAGCAGGGAGTTGCATGGCATAAACAGCCTGAGAAGAAGTGCGCACAAACCCGGTGCATTCATTTCCCGTTACTGCCATATCAAATGATTGCATGCTTAGTGGCTTGAAACAACACACATTTAAATTCTTATGATGCTATGATCCCTTTCCAGCTTCTAAAAGCCATCTCCACCTTTTGCTTGTAGTGTTTTTATCCACCTTAAAACCAGCAGCACATCATCATCAGTGTTTTACTAGAGAAACAAATGTAACACAAGATCTATAAATGCATAGGAGTTTACAAGATTGGCTTTCAGTGGCCACCCACAAAGTCAGATGAGAAAGAGTGCAGAGGATGTCTGTAACTGGAGGCTGAAGGATTCAGTCCGAGGTCCGGAGCTCACTGCAGTGTTCCACATGAGTCCATATCTGAAGGCTAATGGGTCTTCCATAGAAAGCTGAAGAGTCTACACTGGAAGGCTGAAGGATTTGCACTGGAAGCTGAAGAGTCTGTAATAAAAACCAGGAGATGATGTCCAAGCTGATGGCAAAGACTGAAGCTCTTCCAAAGGAACAAAAACAGATCCTTCTCTTCCTCATTTCCCCTTTATACCATGGAAGTAATAAGCTACCCTGGGTGGGTCTTCTACATCGTAAGGTATGAATTGCTGAGCCATTGTAGTTAAGCTTCTCTTAACTAAAACTTCTCTTAAACTTCTCAAGTTGACACAATCAACCATCATACTCCCTCTTCCTCAGACCCTTAGGATTACATTGCACCCAAAGTAATCTTCCCATATAGAGATCCTTAACTTAATCATATCAGCAAAATCCCTTGTGTCATGTGAGGCAGTACACCCACTGGATTGCAACACCAGAATGTGAACATCCAGTGTTCACCTCCACACCCTGTGATGTCTTTTCCAATAGCACCAAGGAGAGCTAAGGGATGTGCACTGTGCTGCTAACCAAGAGCATGTAACTACTTTCCCAAGAGAATGTTATTAACCACCTTCCACTGACCAATCATCTTACCAATCGTTTTCCATGATTTTTCCAACTATAATTGCACTGGCTGGGAGCTGGGTGGACCACAGAATGACCTTTTCAGGTCAGGCACTTCTGAATCTAAACTTGTCAAATCCTAGCCACTTTTGCCAATGTTCCCACCTATTTCATACCGTTAGATTTCTTTAGGTGGATAAAGCTAATGGTTCTCCAACCTTAAAGTTTTACTCTCTCAAAGCACTTAGTAAGAAGAAGAAACATAACTACAGTTTAGAAATTGTGCGACATTCAGAGCAAAGATATCTAAAATTAATGTACAAAACCAAAAAAAAAAAGCTGTTAATGTTTGAAACAACAGAAAAACATGGGCAAGTTCCTCAGTTTTCTCTGGAGTATCTTTTCACTTAAAGATGGTTGCCACCTTACATAGGTGTTTTAATACAACAATAATAATTAGTATTATAATGAGTGTTTAACCTAATCTTTAAGTTATGGAGGCCAAGAATTTAAATACAAAAAAGGCATAACCACTTTAGAAAAAAAAAAAACAGAATATTTACCAAGATCAGTGTTACCCATGATTTTTATCTCCTCTCTCTCTCTCTCTCCAGTGGATCAATCTGTCTGAGAATGGCCAGGGCCATATTGTCTCAAAGCCTCCTAGGAATTTTATGATTCTGCCTTTGAGGCACTCTGAAAGTCCTACCTGTTTCCTAGAAGACAAAAATGAACAGCAGCCTGCAGAAAATATATCTAGTCTGATATTTTAGGAATTTATCCACCCCAAATTGCATAGGATATCCAGTTATAAAAAATGGAATTGATAACCCCGAAGTTTAGGAAAAAATAGCTAATGATAAATAAATACTGAAAAAAGTCCAGAAAGGGAAAAAAATAGCTAGATTTTAGAAGATGCAAATAAGCGGATACAAACAAGCAAAATACAGAAGTCATTCCAGATACTGTGTACAGCTCAGTGAGACCTACAGGCTGTGCAGAGCAGGACACGTGTGAGCTGCGGGGACTGCATGCATGAGAAGCTGACAGGAGCAGTGTTTCTGTTTGATCAAGCAGTCACACCCTATCTAGTTTACCTAGAATATCAAATCACTTTAACAGGGAAAAAGAAAGCATACGATGGTATCTATTATTGTGTGTTGTCCCTAAATGACAGTGTTTAAAAAAATTCTTTGCCACTAGGCATGGTGGAACACACCTGTAATCCTTACACTGAGGAGGCTGAGCCAGGAGGATCGCCATGAGTTTGAGGCCAGCCTCAGCTACATAATGAGTTCAAGGTCAGCCTGAAATACACAGTGAGACCCTGTCTCAAAAACAGAATTTTTTAAACTCTTTGTTTTATGTGTGTGTGTGCGTGTGTGTGTGTGCGCGCATGTGTGTGTACTTATAAACTGTTTAAATGAAATCTTCAATGCCAAAAACTAACAATGAGAAGACCATTAAGCTCAATTAGGAAAGTGCTTGGCTATTCTTAATAGGAAATCTGACAAATAGTGACTTTAAAATTATGGGATTTGTTTCATTTTTTTCTGAAGGTGAAAGTGCAGGTCTGACACACGGCCTTGATGAAGTCATCAGGACACAGTCTCTTTCCATCATCCTAGAAGTAGGCCTTTTTCTCCACATCTCACCTTGTGATTTCCAGGTGGTTGCTGCCCCAAAGCCATATTTCAAGGAGAAAGAACAGCATTGGGAAAAAATATCAAAAGGGCAGGGAAGCTCAATCTTCCTTCTTTCAAGAAGCTACAACAGATCCCTTCATCCAGCATCTTCTGCTTACACTCTGCTTACATTTGGAACCATAACATGTGATCACATTTAGCTGATGACAAAAGTATGTGGATCTGAGAAGGGTCAACCAGCCAACAGTATTATAAAACTCTTTTCTTAGTAACAATAGAAAGCTTTCAAGAAGAAACAAATCATTGATTCACAATCAAGCACCAAGAATGAGGAAAGAGGAGAGAAAAAAGAAGAGGAAAACATTTTGTCTTGGTGAGCATTTTTTAATACTAAATATAACTTATGGAACACCAGAAACTATTTCCTAGTGAGCCAGTAGCATGTTCCACTGTCAGATCTTTTAAGGATTTTTAGTTTTAATCAAATGGAAATGTTATGTACATTAGCTTCTACTGGATAGCAAGGATAAATGAGATAAATCTTTAAATTCCTATTTAATCCCAATCTATATTTCTGGAATATTATGTTTCTATATTCTTAGAACTTTCTGCAACCACATCCTTATTTATAATTCAGAGATTCCCACACAAGAATAAAAAGAGATGTTCAGGTATTAAAACAAAGGTATTAAAATATTCCCACAGATACCCTAACCACCATGGCAGCTCTGATATAATGTCACTTTGTGTTTGAACCATAAGTTTAACATCAAGATTACCTGTAGGGAGTCCAGTTCACATGTGAGTTTCATTCATAGACCCAGACATGCAAAGGTAGTAGTTATAAGAATCTAGAATCTAGAATCAAGAATCTAGTCATAAGGGAAATATTATCATCCCACATATCCAGAGAAAACTACAAGAATATGCACGTGTGTGAATGGGGTGGGGGGAAGATTGGGAGAAGAGGATGTTAAAAAATTTTTTAAAAATTTTAAAAGACAAATAGAAATGTTTTCCATAAATAAAACTCTTAAAATGCTGCATTCACCCTGCACAGAAATTAGTGAAAGCAGGATGATTTTGCTGACCTAGCAGGACCTTAGTCCAGCAAATCTTGTGACTATATAGGAACACAGTGTCAAATTGCTTAACTTGTTAATAACCTCTTTAAAATCAGAAGGTCTCTGCAGACTCTGCTACAAGGTCCCATGCCCTGCACTGGCAGCCACCATGGGCTCCTCCCTGACCGGCCAGCCTTCTCTTCCCACCCTTGGCTCCAAATCCCAGTGTAGCCATTTCTGCATCCCAGACCTGCATTGCGACCCTGCATTTTCCTGTGTACTCTCCCCGACTGCATACATTCAAGCAGCTCCTTCCAATAATCCTGTTGTCAAGGCCCATATAATTTATAAAAAATGAATCTTGTGAAGGTTTAAACGTAGTCTGCACCACATTAAATTTAATTCTATAAATATTTATTGAGTGTTCACCCAGAATTGTGCTAGGCTTTGTGTGGGATATAAAAAGAAATATATAGCACAGTTCCTCCTGTCAAAGAGTTTGCAATTTTCCTGGGAATAAAAGTTGGATGTTGAAATAATTACAGGATGCAAGATAGTATAGAGAATGCAATATAGCTATGTAACCACGACCAAGATATAAGATACAGAACGAGATTATGTTTGGTCGGAGTAAGCAGCATGGAGCTGTGGGGAATAGTTCACAGAGGAGTGGAACTTGAGTTTGTCCTTGGGAGATGTATGGCTTGGCTGAGTACAGCGGCGGAGGAGGGCTCTTCAGGCGGTGGGCAAAATGGAATAAAATCAGAGAGCAGGGACCGTAATCATGATGTGTGAGAGGAAGGGTGAAGAGGCCTTCCTGGCTGCAGACAAAGGGCAGTGGAGGTGGCAGGGTTTTGTTAGACAAAGCTGGATGGAAGGAAGATAATGAAACCACAGAGAGCCTGCAAGGGCAGAATAACAAATTTGGACCAGAATCACATGCTTTTAGTCTCTGTGTATCCTTCCTTGGAGTTATTCTTTCACTGTCTTAGACTTTCACTCATCCAGAATCGGTGTGAGCGCGCGTCATGGAGTGGGACATCACTGATTCTGCCACAAAGTCACTTAACTGCTCAAGCTCCAGCTTCCTGTTTGCAAAAAGAGTATCAGTGCCTATTATTTCGGATTGTTATAGAAACAGAAATTATGTGCATGATGTTTCTTGTGAATAAAAATAGATGGAATATTTTATGACTCTCAGTCATTCGGTAGTGATTTGTTGAGTTTCTACCATGTACCAAACACTTATGTTTTAACACTGGGTCTGGGGATGGTGAAAGACAGGAAGGAAAGGAGGGAAGGAAAAGAAAAAATGATTCAGATGTGATAAGTAGATGGGTACCAGTTCCTCAAGGTGAATGTAATTATTATGTATCACAAGCATGTACTAAAAAAAAAAAAAAAGCTCTGCAGGTCTTCTCAAAACATGAATAGAGCCCAAATAGTGCAAACTCTGTCTCAGAACTAAAAAAATGAAAGGACTCAGTGGGAAAGACTGGGATTCGATCCCCATTATCACAAAAATAAATAAATTAATTAATTAAAAGGAAACAGCAAAGGCTGGGGTTATACAGACTTGGAGTTAAAGCCCATCTCCACCACTTATGAGTTGCATGACTATGAGGAAAGCATTTAATCATTCTGAGTCTCAGTTTTATCATCTGTACAATTGATCTACTGGTACCTATCCTATAGTCTCATTTGGTGATTAAATTCAAATATGTAAAGAAACTACGTCAGTGTCTGATAATTGGTGGCATTCAGTAACTGCTGTCTGAATTCTCTTGGCAGTAAAATGTAATCCTGTTACAAGAACCAAGGTAAAGGAAGGGAGTCGGAGAAGCTTTCACCGTGACATCATCCCTGCACTGAGATTTAAACAATTAAATGACTTGCTAAGTGAGCATGTGTAGGGAGCACTTTCCTGGGAGATGCAAGAGCATGTGAAAATATACAGAGATATTAAAGGAATAGGCATACATTAGAATGTGCTGGTAAATCTCTATTGCTGGATTATAAAATCTGAGGCAGAGAGTAGGAAATGAAAAAGTCTAACAAACAGGCTCCACATTACGAAGAGCCAGGATTGCCACAGGAAGGGGTCTGGAGCCCATCCAATAGACAACGGGGAGTCCCTGATGCACACTGAGTAGCAAAGTGACTTGGTACAGTCTGCGTGTTAGAAACTGCTCTGCACTATGGAAGTGAGAGCATTAGAAGGTATCTTAGTTATTTTTCTCATTGCTGAGACAAAAAAAAAAAAAAAAAGACCCTAAGACCCAAAGTTAAAGAAAGAAAGGCTTATTTTGGGTCACAGTTTCTAAACATTTCAGTGCATTGTCAGCTGGGCCCAAGGCAAGGGAGCATGGCAGGGAGCATCGAAGATGAGAAACCACAACACAAAGCAAGTCAGGCAGAAGGCAGCAAAGCAGCTTCTTTCTGTCTCTTTATGTTCCACCCAGACTACCATGTTTTGGATGATGCCACCCACACACAAGTAGGGCCTCTTTAGTCCCACCGTCACACTCTTCATCTCAGCATCACATCCTTAGTCTCCACATCACTCACCCTAATCCAACCACCTTCAAAACTCCCCACCTATGATGACATGAGGGCTGGGGGGGGGGCATCTAGCTACAAGCCATAACAGGATTCTACTGAAAACAATTCACATGAAATAAGGACACAGAAAAGATGATTACTAGAGACATTTAAAAGCTGGTGCCAAGAATATTCAGCTTTTATTTGATTTTAAAAATATTGCTAAAGACTCTAGGATGCTTCTCACATTGTTGCTAAAAGGTAATGCATTTTTTAAGATGGGGAATATAGGCGAGAAGCAAGTTGGGAGTCAAGATGATATGTCATGTCTGGCGTGTGACAAACTCGAGGTGCCTGAGGCATATTCAAGTAGAGATCTGGACACATTGTCCTGGAGGACAGACAGGAGGGCTGAGCAGGCTGCTGATGTTGGCCTGGAGGTCACTAGTCTATATGGATGGAGGTTAGCCAGGAGGATAGACTCATCTAGGGAAAAGGGCAGGATGAGAGGACTCTCAAGTCACACCATTCCTTAACAACTGAGCTGCCCACACAGATGCAATTCAAATCTTTTTTGGGGTGAGGGACCTTTCTAATGTAGACTATGTGTAGATAGATATGCCCAAGGTCAAAGATATAATTTTCTAGCATAACTTTCCTCTACACAATGCAAGTTTCATTTGTCTGAGAGAAAGGAGAGGACTGCATGGAGAGCAGATCTTGGATACTGAAGGACTCCGTACAGGATGATGATTATAAGCACACTGACTCTAGGAAAACACTTCATTTACAAAGCAGATTCGACAGCTCAAGTTGCTTCTTGGCGGAGCGATCCTGCCTGGCCCCTGTGCAACCTGGTGAGCTTCGATTACAGCTTTGATGCTGGCTCTACCACAGAGGCCCCCTAAAAGGGTAGTGATGAATGAGGTTCTGTCAGACTTCATTCCCTGGGTGGCCTTGAATCTCTGCCATTATCTGTTACCCTGCCAGTACTGACAGTGATGAACACAAGGCAGGCAGCTAACGACACCCCGATTCATTACCCAGAAAGAAGGGAGAACAGAAATAAAGGGAAGGTGACTGCCATGTGGAAGCTTCATTCACATCAGCGCCGTCTTCCTCCCACAGGTTTGAATGGTGAAGAAATGATAGAGCCTGTTTGTCTCCCTCAGAGACTCTAATGATACTCAGAACAGAACAATTCACAAGAAAGCTTGCCCAGAAGACAGTGCACTGGACTTGTCATGGTAAAGTTTCTCACAAGGCTTATACACATAGAAAATATTTAGCAACTTTCTTTTACTTCCACCTGCTATTTCCTGACAAAAATAACAAAAAAGGACATATTAAAATATCAATCTATATAGTTTGCCCATATTAAATTGATACCCTTTTCTGGGGAGAATACCATCTCTCCATAAGACTATATTAAGCCTGTAAATTACAATAGCAAATATTTTTTGCCAAGTCTAACCATTGCTTCCCATAATAGTTATTTATATCTTTAAGTGGTGTGCAGTTCCTCCCTAAGACATATTTCATCAAGATTTTTGTTTCAACTGGTTATTTTTCTGACCGAATAAGAATGAAGGCTTTTACACTATTGTATTCTTCTTTTTATTAATGGAATTTCCTGTGATACCTGAATGTATTGTACTTGTTTAATAAATACATTTTGAATTTTTTATTTAAAAAAAGAGTAAAAACAATGATATATAATTTCAAAACAATAGGAGATTAACACTGGTTAATATATTGTATATGGCTGTCTTCAAAGTAGCTGTCTTGGGGCTGTGGATTTAGCTCAGTGGCATAAGCACCTGCCTTGCAAGCATGCAGTCATGAGTTTGATCCCCAGTACCGATAAAAAAAAAAGAAATCAAAGTAGCTATCTAGATTACAAGATATAGACATTTTAAAAGGATTTAGTTCAGGGGCCTTCTATATACACTCCTATATGGAAGGAACAAAAAGTATGGGAAGAGGGAGCAAAGAGAAACTGTCCTCAGACCCCAATCCAGAGAACGTTGATCCAGGAAAGGTCAATGCAAAGGAGAATGAGGACAGAAAACATGCAATATCAGACACGGCACCAACAAACATAAAATGATATCTGCGGGACCTCATAGACGAGTTCAAAAGTGAAGCATTTAACCAAGTAAAGCAAGATATAAGTAGAATAGTTAAAGAAATGCTAAGCACATCCCAAGAAAAAAACAGATGGAAGAATGGAAGAACCAAAAAAAGGGGGAGAATTGTTTGATGGAGAAACTAGAGAAAACATAGAATACATGAAGCAGGTTCAAAGAGATTACCAGGAAATTAAAAACTCCATTGAAAGCTGGCTAAACTGCTTGAAAGAAACTAAGGATAGACTATCCAAACTGGAGGACAGGTTTGCAATGTGGGAACATGAAAGGAAAAATTTCTTAAAAATAACAAAGAAACAAGCAGTAACAATATGAAGGCTACAAGATGATAAGAGGATCTATAACTTAAGAATAAAGAATGTGAATGAAGAAGCAGGGGGGACAAACAAAGGAACTGCAAAGGCTATTCACAGAAATAATTAAGGAAAACTTCCCAAACATAGGAAAAGGAAAATATACTCAAATGTATGAGGCATACAGAACTCCAGCCACCTACAACCCAAACAGAACTACACCAAGGCATATAATAATCAAGATTCCAGAAACCCAATATAAGTACAGAATATTAAAAGCTGTCAGAGACAAGAAACAGATCACTTACAAGGGAAAGCCCATCAGAATTACATCAGACTTCTCAGTACAAACCATCAAATCGAGAAGAGCATGGGGTAAAATAATCCAAGCCTTTAAAGAAAATAACCTCCAGCCAAGGTTGATCTATTCTGCACAACTGTCCTTAGAAATTAATGGAGAAACAAGATGCTTCCAAGATAAAGAGGAACTGGAAGAATTCGCAACCACCAATCCAACTGTACAGAGAATAGTATGGGATATTCTAAAGAGAGAGAAAAGCACCAAGATTTCAGGAACAGTGGCAGAGAGGTCCCAATGAATGGAACAAAAAGCAAAATGAAGAAGACAAATAGACAATTAATGACAGAAAAAGAGCACAACAGAAATGAGGCGGAGAAGGCTGGATATAATTTCTAATATAGATGGCCTACATACACTAACTTAAGGGAAAAAAGAGAAAAATCACAGGCAGAGTGGATCAAGAGGTAGGGTCTACCAAGATGCTCTTGATAGGGAATATAATTAACCTGAAGAAGGGTATATGGACCAAAATCAAATATGAGAAAACAGAACTGGATGTGACAGGGAACCAGAAAGTAATAGGACCAAATAGACCAGTACTTATGAATAGGTTGAAAAGACAGGCTTCAACAAGTGAAAAAATACAACTAGAGATCAAGTTCAGGAGTGAGAAAGTTCTGAAACACTTAGGTAAATAGCAGGTTGCTCCCCTAATATAAAACCAAGAGTGTTGGAGAAACCCAAAAATACCAGTACATCCTGGGGGAGTAAAAGGGGAGGAATAGTATTTTAAAAAAGACAGCAGAAGATATTGCTAATAGTGTATCAGGAATTAATACCCATATTACTCGCACCACTCTGCTTGGATGGAACTTGTTCCATCCCAGTTTGTATATAAGGACTGGATTTGAGGGCACAGACAGCTGTAGTGGTCATCTTTAATTTCCTATTAACTTAATCTGGAATCCTGTATGACTTATACTGTTGTATCTTGACTGATCTTAGTTAAATCTGATTTGTTTGATTGCTGCTTATTATTTTTTTTTTTTTGTCTTTTTCATTTTTACCGGTACCGGGGATCGAACTCACGACTGCCTGCTTGCAAGTCAGGCACTTATGCCACTGAGCTAAATCCCCAGCCCTGCTGCTTGTTATTGACAGATTTTACTCAACACTGATCGGTTTGATGGTATCAAATCAGAGAGCACAGACAACTATACTGAAAATGATAATAATTCACTACGATACCCCTTCTGATTTGACTACTACCTGTTTTTCTAGCTCTACACTATCTACAAAGTTGTATTTCTATTAATTCTGTGATGAACTGATATATTAAATTATACTTTATCTGATAATATAGCCAATTCTGTTGCTGATAATAAGAGATAGCACAGTAACCATGACAGAATTCCTTGTACAGCAGTTTTACATGTCTTTTTAGTTTTATGTGTCTATAGGAATATGTTTTGTTCTGTCTTGTTCTGTTCTGTTTCTCCCTCTAATATAGAAAGGATAAAAATACATGTTAAGACTCATGCTTGCATAAAACCTATAAGCAGTTTATGAGAACTGATCTTACAACACATGAAGAAATGAACAAATACTTTGAAGGAAAAAAGGGGCAATGCAGTACCCAGTGCTGATTCTGGAGTGTCATGATGTGAAATCCAGCAATACTATTAAGCTTTGTTCAGAATGATTTTAATCTGCTATGTTTTGTTTGGTCTCAACATAAATGAAGGTATGGATAAATGCTTACATGTCTAACTGTATAGGATTGATAGCCATATTACTTAGTGTTCGTTGGATAGTTGAACAGAACTGTTTGCAGTCTCCCTGGTTGAATTCCCATTTATATGCTCCACTTTTGTATCTTGAACAATTATTTGTGGGGGGATAACATGTAAACATTAACTAGTGATTTTTTACTGTTTATTTTTTTTCTTTGAAAGTATGTACTATTTCTGCTCGTTTTCTATTTTGTTTTGTCTTTCTTTAAATAAATTTTTAAAAATACAAAAAAAAAAAAAGAATTTAGTTTAGCGGCATAAGCACCTACTTGCAAGCGCACAGTCACGAGTTCAAACCCCAGTACCAAAAAAAAAAAAAAAAGATCAAAAAATTGAACAATGAAAACACATACTGTTCTTTTCCCCGCTTTCTTTTCTCCTTTCCCTTCTCCCAGTTGTTCTTCCCTTTTGAGCAGTTTCTTTCATTTTCACTTCCACGATATCTATTTGTCGTGGCTTATGTTAATGGCTGCACCAAGCCTCATTCACCATGGAAAGGACCAAATCTAGTGTTATAATTGGCTCATTGTCTAGCGCTCAGATTGGTGGTATGAGTGCTATAGCCATCCAGGGGTGGAGCCAGCATACAGCGTAATGGTAGGAAGAATATATGTCTCTCTCTCTTCCTGGTTCACACTTACTGTTTACTGTGGCCCCGCCATGCCATCTTGCTGCCTGGAGCCAACTGAACATGGACTGAAGCCTCCAAAACTGTAAAAAATAAACCTTTCCTTTCTTAATTTTGGGCATCAGGGATTTTTTGTCTCAACAATGAGAGAAAAGTAACTAAGACACTATTGTACATTTTGATCTTATTTACTCTTCTAGTTTTTTACACTGGGGAGACAATATGACATTTATACATGTGTGTCTGATTTATTTCACTTAATACATCTTGAATTTAATTCCCAAACCATACAAGAGTTTCCATCTCAATCCAGTTTGGTTTAATCCAGGGAGTTCATCAGAGCACTGATTCTGTGGGGCATTGAGAGAAAACAGGTCTTTAAAAAGAAGAAAATTTTTCATGATCCAATAGGCTGGAGGGACCCTGAGTTAATCAGTGTTTGTCAGGCTCCTTTCATACAGACTTTTCAGAATCCTCACCATACATGTTGACTCTCCAAAACCAAATGTATTCCACTTTCCCTTACTCAGAATATTTTGAGCAGTATTTATCTAAACCAGTGTTGCACAGAAGCATATTTTGGGAACCGCTGGTCTACACCTGCTCATAAGCCCCACATTCTGATTCATTTATCCCATCAACAAACTCTAAGTGTCTGCTGAGCAAGACAGACTGAGGATGGAATAAATACTGGAGAAGACACGGTTACCAGCCCCCAAAGAGTGCACATTTATTACCCTCATATCTTGCCTTCACATATTCTGGACTTTATCCCCATTTTCAACTCTTCTTGTTTAAAAGAAAAAAGCATGGTGTTGTGGTTGTTATCTAAAATGCCCCTCGAAAATTTCATTGTACTGAAGGCTTGCTTGCCTGCTCATAGACTTTTGTAATTGGGTTGTAAGGGCTCTTATTTCATCAGTGGATTCATCCACTGATAAGATCAAAGTTTAATAGTATTATTGGGAAGTGATAGGAACAGAATGTAGGGCCTAGCCAAAGGGACAGACCACCGAAGTATGACCTTCAGGACTATGTCTGCTTCCCAGCCTGTTACAGTTTACATTTAGATCACCTCCCAAGCCTCATGCAATCATGAAGGTGCTGAATCTAGCATTTCTGATTGGTTCGTTGTGTAGCTCTGGGATTGGCAGTGTGAGTGCTGCACTCTCCCAGGGGCAGGGAGCCAACATACAGTTTAAGGAAAGGAAGGAGTCACAGCTTTCCTTTTGCTTTCTTGCCCTTGTCACTTGCAGCCACCTTGAATAGCTGCCCCTTAGCCATGCCTTCCTGCCTTGGAGCCAGCTGAGCATGAACTGAAAACTGCAAAAACTGTAAACTAAATAAACCTTTCCTTCTTTCATTTTTGGGTGTCAAGTATTTTGTCTCAGCCATGAGAGAAAAGTAACCAAGACACAGCCCCTTGTCTCTCGCTCTCTCCCCACCCCACCCCTGGCTGCCATGAGATGAGCCACTGCCCTCTGCCATCCCTTTCTGACATGACATTTCTGCTTTGGAACCAGAAACCATGGACTGGACTCTGCAACCATGGACCAAACAAACCTTTCTTTTCCTTTAAATGGTTTTTTTCAGATATTTAATCACAGCAACAGAAAACTAATACAAATGTTTTTTTTAAATGCTACTGAAATGGAGACAAATGTAATTACCTTAAATTTGAGATAAAGACAGTGGAGTTAATTAATACCTTGATTTTATCCATGCATTTTGAAAGACCAAATTATCTTTCTAAAAGTAACAGTAGAAGACTTTACATCTTTTGGAGCATATTCTCTGTTTGTTTGTTTGTTGTTTTAATCTAAGTATAAATATAAATGGCCAGAGCTTCAGTACACCTAAAAGCTACTGCATAATTTTTAAGTGCATAATTCCAAAAACAAACATGGAGGAATGATACACTTCAATGTCATAAAACATCTAAACACCATATGTTTCTTGTTATATAAGATAGACACATATGGGCAACATTTCTCTTGCTGGCCATTTGGTTTCTTTTAACAAGCAAGCTATTAGTTACATTCAGAATAACTTAGCTGAGGGAATCTATAGCCTGGACCTCAGCACAAAGGAAAAAAAAGAGATAAGAGATATAAACTAAACAACTTCTTTATTAGTGTTTACTTGTTATTTAAGCTATAGTGCAATGAACAAAATAGAACAAATTAAAAACAAATGAACTTTGTATTACTCAAGAAATTTTAAACTAAGATCAAAAGTACTATGTAACTTACAAACTTGTAATGACTAGAAATAGACCATCTAGCGCCTTTGATCTTTTTCATCTTTAAAAAGCAATCAGGATTCAGGTGGGACAAACCGATCATCCAAGAACTAAAGTAATATCTGGGAGAGATAAAACCATCATTATAAATTAGAAGGAGCCCATCACTCATTTTTCTGTTATCTTCCCTGCAGGAGAAGGTAGCCTGGAAAAGCACACTGATATTTTTCCTCATGTGCTCCAGGAATTCAAAAGGCTACCGTTCTGCTTCCAAAATAAAGCACAAAAAACACACTTCTATTCCCCCCACCCCGCGCTCATTCTCAGTGACAGATTATTTGCATTCAGCCCTTACAGAATGTACCAGAGAAAAGATGAATGTAATTCTGTAGCTTCTGGCAGAAAGAGGTTTATCCTTCCACAATTTCCATATAAAACTCATCTTGTCCAATTTCCCACACCCAACCATGTGACTTCTGCATTTCCTGTGAAGGCATTTATTTCTGACTGGACAGTCTGAATCACCCCACAGCCTTCCTATCCACTGGTGACAAGAACACTCTGGTTGGTGTGTTGCAAGAGCCAGGTCCATAAATGTGATAAAGGAATTGATCTTAGTAGTCTCTGATTCAAGGTAATCATCCAAGAAATAATATTTTAACTCCAAAAGACTTCATGGAAACTTCCAGAATTTCTCCAGAGACACAGATCAATAAGATCAGAATAATCAAGAAGAGGGAGCAAGTTTTCTCAGTGCCACTCATTTGGTAGAGTGTTTTACTTGAGTAAGCAAAAGGCTTCTAATGGAATTATTCCAACCCTGCGAAAGAAGGAACAAATCAACCCTCCAGGGAAGTGCCTCCAAATTGCAGCTGAAGATAATGGAAAGGGTGACATTTTAATTCCAATCTTCAGCCTTCAACACAAGGAAGTGGGTGGCATTTGTTCGTGATGTGGCTCAGTTAATAAACAACTTCCCCATAGCTCTGAGCAATCAATGCCCTGTCCACTCAAAATAATGCATAAGATATAAGGGTACAGGGCCCCATAATTCTGCAGGCAGACTCCCTCTTCTCTTTTAGCTGCAAGTAACTGGAAATGAAGTCCACCTGATTGCTATCAGCGCTCTTCAGGCTTCGATGATGTTTAAGTATTAGCCCCCTGAGCTCAGAGCCAAGCTTCCATCACCAAAGCGGAATTCTTCGCCATGAGGCATAAACATTAAATTGTTGAAGTAAAGCCCACCTAAGCTGGTGTTTTTTTTTTTTTTTAATCACACGTGTTGGAATATGAGTAATGTGCATGGCTCATTGGAACTTTTTCCAAAATGGCTCCTTTCTTTAGCTTTGTTAATCACAAGGCACACAGACCTTGCTGTGTGCAGGAATTCCTGTTTGGAGGCGCGGTCTCCCAACAGTGAGTCTTGCCTGCCAGACTCCTCCAGGGTGCTCCAGTCTTCCACTTGGCGGGCTCTTATTTCCTGATCCTCTCCCTCCACTTCTCTGCCCCGTCTCTTTCTGTGTTCCCTTTGTGTCTCTCGAGCTCGCTCCGGGCCCCTTTCTTCTCTGGTTATGGCAGCCACTTAAACATCAGTGGGTCCTGAGTGTGGTTTATGTGATGGGCAAGGGGGGTCCTGAATTTGCCCGAGAGAAACAGGACCCCTAAGAAAGTGTAAAAATCTGAGCTAGAACAAAGTATTTCTTTAACTCAAATTCAAAAGTATTTTCCTCAGTCTGGGCTGCATATGCCTTATTGTTAACTTGTATCAAAGGGGTTCATATCTCAGGAATCACGGGAAACTTTCAAACGTGATTGACGGCTGGTCAAAGAGCATCCACAGCGCGATAAGCCGCAGAGAGGCAATGTGCTGAGCCGGTTCAGCACTGCCTGGCTGTGCCTTTCAAATTCTTTTCATCGCAATCGGTGACTGTAAGCACTGCAGGGTGAGAACAAGCCAGGACTTTGTGGAATATTCTTAACTGCTGATATGTAATCCATACAGCCAGTGGTAGCAGCCTGAGGATAAAAGATTTAAAGAAATGGAGACACAAGGACTGAGACTTTTTTAAAATCAACTTGGAAGAAAAAAAACCAGTAAGAACAGTAAGATTTATGTTAACCCATTGGGAGTGCACTGGAAATCTCTTTGATGAAGGATTGAGATTGCTTTGAAGCAGACTTTATTGAAGCAAAAAGTAAGTATGGTACCCAGGGACTCGGGGTGACCGGGTCACTTATCAGTCTTCCTGACTTTGAGTCTTCTTTTTTTTTTTTTCCAAATTCTGCATGCTATCAAACTCCTAAAATGCTGCTATATAAAAAATATTTTCCTCTGAAGAGAAAGCTTTTCTACAGACAGAATCATCGCTAGAAACTTGACAACATTTGGTAAAAAGACAAGAACCTGGAAATGAGGATCCACATGCATGTATAACCCAATATGACACACAAAAGTCTACCAAAACATCACAACCTAACACTTCACAACCTGAGCTATTTCTTTCCTATCAGTTCAGGTTTCAAATACAGCACAGCGAGAGAGCTGGGACAAACCAGATAAATGCCATGAAAAGACAAAAAAAAGAGTGGTTGGCAGTTACTATTGGCTGGAAAATCAAATACTGTAGGACTCAGAGAGCAAATAAAGACAGCCTTAGCGAGAAAGGAGACCACAACAAAGACTTCTCCTGGAACTGGGAATATAAAAGCTTCTCTTAAACAAGTGAGATTGCCAGTTCAGGGATAAAAGAAAGCCTTAACAGAAAATGAAGTTAAAAAAAAAAAAGAAAAATCAAGGGGGAAATGAAATAAGTACCAATGAGTGACCGTGATGACTAGAAAGGAACATATTGCTGATGATCAAGGAAGAATTGAAATTTAAGAATGTCTCTTCTGACACAAGCTGTCCACCAGAGCTGTACTTAGTATGTTATGATAATTCTTCCTTTCCAACCCCACTGGCTGTGACCATAAAGTAATGAAGCTGACTTTTTTTTTTAACAAACTACTGCTTTTATGTTCAAGTGTTACTGACTTTCAAAGACAGCAACACTGCAGCTCTTAGATTTTAAAGTCTCTGATATCAGTGAAGTATTTTCTTTATAGCTAGTATTTTGCTTCTAAAGGCAGTTTCCAAAATGGAAGTTCCCAAAATAGTTCCAAAACTATACCATATATCAATAGAGATGGCATCACCAAAGACAGTACTGCCAACTGTTTACCAACAAGTTGACATGTTGGAAAATGCAACAACGCATTTGTAAAAATGACAGCACAATCAGGAAACTGTCAAAGTACCTCCAGATGCAAGGATGAATCATCAAAGTCCAGGAAAGGCACTCAAATTATTCAATGGATGGCTTCTTCATCGTAAGTGGCCAGTTTTTGGGAACACAGCATTCATTTAGATATGCAAATCCAGTACTAGTAGTTCACAAATCAGCCATTGCTCCCAAAATGAAGTCAGAGTATTACTGGAATGGAAAAGTGGGTTTTCCTTGCTGCTTTCTGTGCAGATACAGAGAAATGTTTCGATCTATTCTCACTGGCTGATGGAGAACCCATACTGGAGACCATGAAAACAAGCGCTGTGGACATGCACTTACCAGATCATTGTTGTTCCTAAAAAATAACAAGCTCATTATGTTGTCATTTGCATTGACAAAGAAATACAAACACAGAGTATGCTTGGATGCTTAACAGTCAGATATATGATCCACAAGCTTTACACCAATAGCCAAGGTGGTACCTAGGGAAATCAATCATGCCATACTTGGCAAATGCTGAAACCCCACAGCCTCCCTTTTGATTTTCCACAAGAGAGCAAGAATACTGTAACAGAAAACAGAGAAACTTCAATATCTTAAATGAATAACTATCTTTCCAAGGGAACACATGTCTTCCTTGTGTAAGAAAGAGTCCAAGGATATGACGGTAAATAGGCATCTCCTCTACAAGGAGGGACAGAGCAGCCCCATCTTCACCTCATAGAGTGTCAGAATGACAGATGCTATGTTGTTGTGTAACATCTGGGCCAGTTTCCTGTGTTTTATTACAAGTCTCCAATCATTTGTTAGAGTTCATTATAGATGGTCAACTCCAGTACCATAAAAACACAGCATTTTTATTTGGTCTATGAGAAAATAAATATAGTTTCATCATCAACCTTAGGGAAAGTTTTCTTTTCTCTTATTTGTGAGCTTCTATAAAGTCAACTGGTTATCTGGAGGTTTTTTTTTTTTTCAAAATAGAAAAAAATTTAGCATAAAATGCTGAATTCAAGTACTCAGAGAAAACCCAGAATGTAATAGAATGAGTTGACATGTTGGTAAATGTAATGACATATTAGTAAAAGTGGCAACATTTTTAAGGCACAGAGAGATGAGCAGGACCCAAGTGGGGAACCTGAGGTCACTGCAGGGCACAGAGTCATGGAAAGTTACGGTGCTTTCAGACCCAAGGAGGGATGATGGAAGCCCAGGAAAAGTTCTCGAACGGTTTCAGGGAGTTCTTCATCATAACTGGCCATTTTTTCTGATAAACCAAGATGACAGTTTCAGTTCAGTCTAAATTGGTGTGCTAACAATGTTCTGAGAAGGGAGAAAGGATGGGATGGAGTGACATTTGTTGAGCATCTATCATGTGCCAGAAACTTTACGTCACAACAATCCACCGTGGAAAGAATCATTACTTCTATTTCTGCACATGAATCAACTGAGGACTCAGAAGTTAAGTGATTTATCCACTAAGAGAGCTTGCAGATACTGGTGCAAGATGCAGACCATAATCTCTCCAGGATCAAAAGCCAGATGCTTTTAACTTTATTAAGCTGAGCTCAGAGACTATCAGTGTATCCCACCATTATCTTCTGCTTTCTTAAAATCTACACTATGAAAATCCACTTTTCTAAAAGACCTGAATTAGCTAGAAACTCTACACATAATTTGCTGTTGACTCCTTTATTTAAAGGTTCATCTGGAATAGCTTCATAAATGAAAAGAATCTACCTGTTGAATGAAATATTTTTTACAGCATGGGTTTGCCATGCACCCAGAGTTTTCTTTCTGGACACTGTTAAACAAAGGAAATGAACTCAGGCAGGGGATGTCATGGAGAGTAGAAGGGGAGATGAATATGACCAAAGTACGTTGTATCCACATATGAAAATGTCACAGTTGAAACTCAATTCTGTGCAAAAGTAATATGCTTCAATAAAAGTACTGTTTAAAGCTTTCCTTCCCTATGTGTCTGCTCCACTGTGTCCCCCACTAAGCCCACTCACCAACAATCCCACGATAGTCACCAAGCATTTACCACATGTGTAGCAAGGGCTGTCCTCGGAGGAGCCACAGGACACAGCATTTAAACAAGTAAAAATAACCGAAGAGTATGAGCTTGGTAATGACAGGACAGGGTACGTCTCCTCCACTTCAAGCTCCCCTCTGAACTATTGTTCTGACTCGCTCTCCCTAGCCTCTCACTAGAAAGCTATATAGCACCATTTTTCAGTGTCAGGCATTCATTAAATGAAACATAAACACTGCACTCCATGGGGCTGGGACTGGGCTCCAAAGAGAACCTAATGTGCAAACAGCACTTAAAGGCCTTGGGTCTCATTTCCGGTATTCCCATCACCGGCTTGGTTCAGAAACCTCATAACTCGTCCTCTCCACAAGTGACTTGGCTGAGAGCAAGTTGTTTAGAGAAGCAGATAACAACCTCCCTTGAAAGAAACTAGTGAAGCATTTCAGAAAATAGGGTCTGCAGCAAATGTGGTCCTAGCACTCACACGGCAATCTCCCAGGACTTGTTTCCTTCAGCATCGCTCTAATGATGCTGCTCATGGTCTAAATGATGGAGAACAGTTCTCCTGCATCCTCCCAGGTACACGATGTCCAGTATGCTGTGCATCCAATTCAGGGGAAACTGGGAGGATGACAGTGCCCAAGAACTTCCTCCTGGTTAATGGAGAGAATTTAAGATCACTGGAGAGACTCGGTCGATTGCAAAAACTCTACAGGCAGTAATGAGGCTTGAGAGATTTATCTGCCTGCAGGCAAGGCCTCTCCTAAACTACCCCAAATGAGACTCTAGCCTATTTTTAAAGCCCTCTTCAGAAAGAAGTTTTTTAACTCTTCTCTCCAACACAGGAATGGAGTGACGGAAAAGCAATTCATTTACATCTCAAGTCAGCATATGGGTGAGCCAATATAATTGGCCAAACAGAACTGCATTTCATGATAATGGGTAAGCTGCTCTTAGGTTGTTCATAATGAAACTGCTTTCTACCTATTGCCTATTTCTGAGGGCAGAAGTAAGAAAATCCAACCAAATTATTTCCTTCATCAGAACCTTTTCATAGCTTCCGATCAGGTTAGAAATGTAAAGAAGATTGAAGAGAAAAACCCAGTTTTAACTTACTAGTCCCAAATAGCCCATGGCTCATTCCCTCGCCTCTTTCAAGGCTGTATAATGACATGTCACTTGCTCATGAGGCTTCTCATCACTCCCCCATTCAAAACCGCAACACCTCCCAACCTATAGCTCTTTATACTTTTCTCCATGACACTTATCACCATCAATACCATATAATTTTCACTGTTTTCCCTGCCACAATGTAAACTCCACAAAAAAAAATACTTAAGTCTGTTTTGCTAACTTTCTGTGTCCTCACTATTAAAATAGAGACTGAAGCACAGCAGTTCCTCCTAACATGACTGTGAAGAGCTGGATGAGTACACGGCTTCCTGCAAGGTGCAGGGTCTTGTTTTAGCTGGCAGATGACTACCTCTCTCAAATAACACAGGACTGGTGAATATGTAACAGATGAATTCTGGTTCTCTTTAAGAATCTGAAATGAAGGAGTTTCCTCTGTACTCCTTGGAGCTTTGGCACTCCTCTGAGATACCCTGCTTCCCCTGTACCTCCAAAAGGAGGCTTCTACCTTCCTGAATCTTGATTCAAGTCAGCCAGCCACCTCTTCTCTTTCTTCTGTACTGGGTTTCCTGTAAAATGCTACTGGGGAGTAAAGTGTCCCATTGAGAAAAATAAAGTTAGGACATCCATAGCCTGGAGCACAAGACAGAAAACCATGAAAGGACATTGGACAGAGAGTATCAAGCAAACCTGGGCCTAAATCATTCAACAAATATTGATAGATCGTTCATTGTGTGCCTGGATTTGTACCTACTGCTTTATGTATTTATAAGAATACGTAAAGAGCCACACCAGAGCTAAGCTTGAATTCATGTAACAAATAGTCACATCATCCTCAGAAATTTTAGGAAATCAAAGCAGCTTTGAAGAAAAGTGTCAAGAATGTACCCTGCCAGAGGCACCTGCTGGGTCTTACGGATAATCATTAATCGGGTGAAACATGAAGAGACTGACCTTTACTTTGTGACTTTGAATAAGATCATAACTTCTTAGGACTCAATTTCCTCAACTCTAAAATAAAAGGGTTAAAAGTTAGCTGAGATGTAAAGATCCTCCCAAATGTAAAACTATGTCCAATTTTGCCTATGCACCCATGCTATGGCTGGAGTGAGCCTCCCTCCAAAAATGATGTTACAAATTAATTGCTGTTTTAACAGTATCAAAAGGTGAGACTTTAGAGGTGACTAGGCCATGAGAGTTTAGCCATGGAAATTGTGCTATTATAAAGAACAAATTTAGATGCACAGGCCACTGTTGGACCAGGAACAGCTAGACTCAAGCCTCTCCCCATGAGTCAGTGCCATTCAGGGACTGGGGGAAAGAGAACAAAGGCCACACAGGCACACACACTCAGTCTGGGAACCAGCACCATGTGCAGGCCACCACCAGACTGGGAACATTCAGACCCCAGTCCCTTCCAGAGTGCAGGCTGGTAACACAGAAGTACCAATCCCTCCCACCCACCACATAAGCAACCAGCTTATCCAGGGAAACGCAGGCTGTGACGATAGCTATGGAGGTGAAATGCAATTGCATGCCTATGGTGCTTTGGTGCTTCACCAACATTGCAGGTCTAGAGCCAGCGGTCTGATCTTAAGTTCAGAGGATGGTGATACACAGAGTGGCATCTAGGGGGATCTCCTTCCAAGGACTGTAGCCATTGTTGATTTCCTATAGTTTTGTTTTGAGGTTCTGTATTGTTTCCACTGTTTTGTTGGGTTGGGTTTTATTATGTTTCGTTTTGTTTGATTATGTTAAATCTGATGGCAAGAGAAGCTGTTTCAAGGATAACAAGATATATTATGGTAGCAATTTTAGATTTACAATTGTCTTGCTCTGAAATCCTTTATTGCACTTATTGTTTTGTTTTTATTGTTTCTATTCTATTCTGTTCTGCTTGATTTTTACTATCTGCAGATAGTAAAACAAAATTATCTGCAGCTATTTTGAAGATAAGAAAAAGGCATTATGGTAACTATTGTTACTATAATCAACTATTGTTGATTTCATAATGTCTTGAAGTCCTGTATCTCTTACACTGGTTTGTTTTGATTGGTTTTGTTCTGTTTTATTCTCTTTAAAATAAGAACAAATTTAAATAAAAATAAAAATTAAAAAAGAACAAATTTAGCCCCACCTCACATCCTTTCCTGCATTGCTCCACTCTTCTGCTCCTTCAGGGAGTTGCAACATTCTAGGCACTGACTTGAAACTGAAGTCTTGGTCCTCACCAGACACCAAAACTGCCAGTGTCTTTATCTTGAACTTCCAGTTTCCAGAACTGTAAGAAACAACCTTCTGTTCTTCACAAATTATCTAGACTCATGTCCTCTGTTATAATAGCACAAAACAGACTAAAATAACTTGCAACCAGATAACAAAAAACGTTAACATCAAGAAATAAGTTGCTGGCTGGGGATTTAGCTCAGGGCGTAAGCACCTGCCTTGCAAGCAGGCGGTCGTGAGTTCGATCCCTGGTACCGATAAAAATGAAAAAGACAAAAAAAAAAAAAAAAAAAAAAACAGTAAAAAAAAAAGAAATAAGTTGCTGAGTATAGAATGTTTTGGCCAATTCTTCTGAACATTAATAATGTATTTGGCCCAGCAAGATGATCAGTAAGCCCCAAGGAAAATCACTTAAATTAACTGGCGTTTTCTGCCATCTATGAGAAACTTTTGGTGCATTGTCCTGATTCAGTTTCAAGAATTCCATTAAAATGATGCTCAATACAAGATTTGAAGTAATTTTAAAATAAGTTATGAAATTACAATCTTTATTATTCACCATTACCATCAAGCTTGTTTTTACATTTGAGACAGTTTTCCATATTTAACATATTGAAGGGAAATGGAGCATTCTCAGTCCTGGCAAATTTGGAAATAGGAGAGCTTTCAAGACATTTCACTCCTCCAGGTTTTCAAATCAGAGCTAAAATGTCATCTGGGAATTTGTTCACTGTCATCAACTACCAAACTATCAAAAGTTAGCAGGTTAGTTCAGTAACAGTGACTGAGATTCTGCAGTCTATGGGCTTGGCAAACTTCTGTGTTGAGGTTTAGATATGTGTAAACCTCATTATACCAATGGTGCTTAATAACTTAGTCTTTACCCACGGGGGACTGAAGAAAGTGACTCAGCATCAAAAGAATCAAGTTAATAGCAATTTTTCTGAACACTGATGTTGGGGCATTCTTAATTTTAAGAAGAAAAGATGAGAAAGGGAAAGAAGATGAAAGAAATATTCTTAAAGTATGAAATGTACACTGAATTTAATGTCTATAGTTCTACCTCTGACCAGCTGTGTGGGTAGATCCCTTGAGCTCTTTGATAGAGCTCTGTAGTTCTTTGATATTGCTTTCTCATTTATCAAATAAAGGTAGCAATGCCTGTGAGAATGGAGGTGACATAAATTTCCATCATCTGATAAATGAATGAAATAAGTGTGGTACATCCAGGCAATGGCTTATTATTCAGAAATAATAAAGAATGAAGTACTCACATGTTGCAATAAGAAAACATTTTATAAGCAAAAGACCCAATCACTAAAGACTACATATTAAAGACTCAGAAAAGGTCATCTTTAGAGACAGAATATACATTCATTGCTGCCCAGGGCTGAGGGCCAAGAGATGTACAGGAAGCAAGATAATGAAGTGATTGTTACTGGGCATGGGAGTTTGGGAAAGAATGATGAAAATGTTCAAAAATTGGTTGCTGTAATGGTTTTACAGCTCCTTAAATATACTTGAATCCATTTGTTATGGGTCATGTATTTGTGCTCACACCATCAATTTTTTAAAAATTTTTTTCTGTCTGAAAGAATTTTATTTTAAAGAGAATAAAACAAAACAATAAAATGAAACAAAACCATGGGAACGATATTGGATTTCAAAAACAAGACTGTAGGAAATCAATCATAGTTACTGTAATGTACATTGTTAGCCTCTAAATAGATGCTCAGAGCACCAGACACAGGCGTGCAAAGTTAATCACACAGCACAAGCACCAAGTTGGCTCTTTACTGCAGTTGCCATCATCTCAGAAATTTCAGGTGTGTGGCTTCTAATTTCTTTTGCATCTACGTCTTCTGGACTTGTGCTGTCTGAGATTGTACCCTGCTCCTTCGTCTTGATATTTTCCTGTGTTCCTCCAAATCAACCTCTTGCTGAGTCCCGGATGTTTCCTGCATTGGCTGCCTGTTGTAGTGCAGAGGATTGGCCAAGGCACCTGGGTTCCTCCCATCCCAGGTTCTGGCTCTTGGCCCCGCCCCGGGGGGGGGGGGGGCTGCTCACTAAGGGGCACTAAGGGGCACGGATTCTTCTCCTCTGGGCCTGCAGTGGTTGGCTCACTGAGGGGCATGGCCTCTTCTCTTTCTGGTCCACAGTGGCTGGTTCACTGGGGCATCACTTCCTCTCCTCCAGGATTCGGCAGCAGGTTCGCTGTGCAGCATGGCCTCCCTTTCTCTGGCCCTGCAGTGGTGGGCTCACTGGGAGGCATGGTTTCCTCTCCTCTGGGCCTCTGGTGGTGGACTAACTGGGGGTCAAGTTGTTTCTTTCTAATGAATTGACCATTACATTTGTCTGAAATGGCCAACAAACCTAAGAAAGATACCACTTTAGACTCCTGCCGGAAACCAACAGCTTCCTAAAACTGCTGGCCTTGATTCAGGGCAAATTACACCACTAATTTTTATGTTGAAGCCCTAACCTCTAATGTGACAGTACTCAGAGGTGGAACTTTAGAGAGCTCATAGATTTAGATGTTCTCATAACAGTCAGGCCCCATAATGGGATTAGTTTCTTTATAAGAAGAGAAAAAACTAGAGCTTGTTTTCTTTCTGTCATATGAGGATACAGAAATAAAGCTGCCATGTTGTCTTAGTTACTTTTCTCATTGCTGGGACACAATACCTGACACCCAAAGTTCAAAGAGGAAAGGTTTATTTTGGCTCACAATTGTAGAGGTTTCAATCCATCATTGGTTGGCTGCAAGACAGAGTGGCAAGAGGAGAAACAGTTCATGGTGTGGCAGACAGAAGGTAGCAACCAACCAGCAGTCGCAGCAAGCTGTCTTTCCCTTGTATCCCATCCAGGCTACCAGCCTTTGCATGGTGCCACCCAGAACTATACTAATTCCAATTACTGGACTGATCTAGTACCACACATCCTTAAGCTCAGTAACACACACTCTAGATCCAGTCAGTTCCAAGCCCTGCTTAAGATCACATGATGCTGCAAGGGACATCTAGATGCAAGCCATAACACATGTGCAAGCTGGGAAGCAGACCCTCACCAGAAATCAACCCACCACCATTTTGACCTTGGACTTCCCAGCTTCTAGAACTGTGAGAAATAAATGTGTGCTGCTTAAGGCACCCAACATATGGTACTTTGTTAAGGTACACTAAATTACCCCTGAATGGAATACTTGAAACAGGTGAACTGTGGGATGGAAGTGTGGCTCAGAGGTACAGGACTTCCTTAGAGTACATGAGGCCCTGGGTTCAGTCCTCAGCACCACACACGCGCGTGCAGGCACACGAGTGATTTGTATGACATAAATTATCTCATTAAAGTTATTATCTTTTAAAAAATATTTAGATTTGTTGTGACACTAAAACTATGTAAGACATATGAAATGCTTCTTTATAAATACTATAGAATATATGCCATATAATGAGATTTAAACTTCACTCAAGGTATACTTCCAACACTAATGGACAGATCTTTGCAAAAGGGAAGGGGACCAAGGTGAGGAGGCAAGAGAATGGAAACAGGTAGAAAAAGAGAATTAAGATGTGTTATACACATGTGGCAATCTGCCAATAGGAAGGAAATCATTATGTACTATAAACATGTACCAATTAAAAAATTTTTAAACCCTGAAGGATGTATTTCCAATGCCCCTATTAGCTCAAAGTAATATTAAAGCTATCAAAGTAAGGGAAGGGGACCAAGGTGAGGAGGCAAGAGAATGGAAACAGGTAGAAAAAGAGAATTAAAAGAATTAAGTTATACACATGTGGCAATCTGCCAATAGGAAGGAAATCATTATGTACTATAAACATGTACCAATTAAAAAAATTTTAAACCCTGAAGGATGTATTTCCAATGCCACCCTATTAGCTCAAAGCAACCCAAAGTAATATTAAAGCTATCAAAGTAAGAGTTTGTCCCCACCAAATACACACTCTTAGGCCACCCTGCATGACAATCTGGATGGAGGTTGTTTCTGAGCTACGGTAGCCCTGAAGGAGTCTCTCTCACTAGGACTTGTAATTTATCTCCATTGAGGGGTAGAAGTCATGTTAAATCTTTCTCAGAGTTCTAATTGCCTCACTGCTTGGTATCTTGCTCTAAACACATGCTAACAAAGTAGATTAGGGAAAACATTGCAAAAGGTTTTGCTGGGATATTGGGAACCTACTGTAAAAAAAGAAATGACCAGGTATATGGGAGCAGGACTGGATCTTGATCTCATGTGACAATCACACTGATTTCACTCAAAAATCCATTTCCTTTGCATTTGGAGTACATAGTGATGAATACAGCTTTCTCATGTTTCACTTAACAACTGCTGCTAAAATTTTAGTGACAGAATGAGAAAGTCATTTAACTGAGATTGCCAAATGTCTAGTTAGATGATGTTGAAAATCAAACAAGGGGAGTCCAGCTGCTAAATACAATGTGCTTTGGCATAAGACCATTGATGGGAAAGAAAATAGCGCCTTTGCACCTTCCTTTGTTACACTGGGGTACAGAGGAAGTTATTTTCCATGGTTGTCCATTGATTAGGTCCACTCAGAGTGTTTATTCACTGAATTTTAGCTCCATATTGATTTTACATCTGGTCAAGCTAAAACCCAGGATGACCATGATCTTGTTGCAAACAGAGAAAGTGTAAAAACAAACTGTTTTTGTAAAACTAAAAAAAATTTAATTAAATATAAATTTTATTACCTGAAAATGTCAAACTGATTTACAACAAAAAGACTCCTAAACAGAGTTCAAAGCCAAGAACTAGACTGTGAAAATCTGAACAAATATATAAGATAAAATGTTAGCATTTAAAATGCGTGAAGAACTCCTAAAATACAAATAAAAAGGTAACAGTCCAATAGGAAAATAAAGCAAGGATCTAAAGACATAAATTCATTAAAGGGAAAACACAAGTAACTACTAAAAAAGAACCCTAAAAAAACTCATCATCACTAATAACCACAGAAATATAAATTAAATTATTAGTGATATTTTTCACTAGATAGTTAAAGCAAGCATTTGAAAATACTATAAACTGATGAAGGTTTCTAGAGAAGGATCTATTCACCAGTAATGGCT
This sequence comes from Cavia porcellus, assembly GCF_034190915.1. Classification (NCBI taxonomy): domain Eukaryota; kingdom Metazoa; phylum Chordata; class Mammalia; order Rodentia; family Caviidae; genus Cavia; species Cavia porcellus. The sequence goes on from NW_026947497.1 coordinate 34,066,349, forward strand.
GTATAAATTAGAACAGTCGCTGCCTATTTAAACAAAAAATATCCACAACTATGAGCCAGACAGTCTATATTTTTAAATATCTAGTCATGTAAACTGTACCATATGTAAAGACACCCATTACAATATTATTTGTAGTGCTAAATAAAAGTACCTCAAATAAAATGCTGGCTATTTAAGAGGTATAATATTACATAGTAGACAAAAAAGGATTAATTCAATGTTTGTGTCATAGCCAGCTTTGTTATAGAAGTAATTTGCATTAAAACACATGACATATAATATAATGTTCATGATTATGAGTATCATGAAAAACTAGGATAGAAGGAGAAGGTTTAGACAGAGTTAAAGAGGCTTCCTTTTTAAAAAAGAAATAGATATTCATGTGTCATTTGTGTGCTTCTAAACTATGTGTTTAGTGCACAGCATGGTGACTGAAGCTGATGACAATACACTCTTGAAAAATGCTGAGAGCAGTTATTAAATGTTCTCACAATAAAAATGAAAACTATGAAATGACATATATGCTAATTAGCTAGATTTTGACCAACCCACAAGGTGCACATACTTCAAATCATGCCTCACACAACAAATACATACAATTTTACCTCTCAATTTTTTAGAGAAATAAAAAATACTCTTCAAAAATTATAAATCAAGTACATGCTTATAAAAATGCCTAAAAATAAGCCTGTCAGAACATTCAAATGTTAGAGCATGTGCTTAGCATGTGTAAAGTTCTGAGTTCAAATCCTAGCATGAAAAAAATAATAATAATTAAAGTTGATTATGGGCAGCGGATACATTCAGGATTTATAGCGAGTAGTCAAAGCTGGCGATTCATCACATGTATGGGGCTAAAGCAAGGCCAGCCCTGAAAATACAGAGCACTCAGAACAAACCACCTAAACAAGTTGTTCCAGCTCCAAGAAGGCAAGGGGCTCTCTTGGTAAGCACCTCTCTCCGGTGTGAGCCAGGAAGAGAACCAGTCAGCATTCCCTGTGAGCCTATAGGTTTGCAGGCTGGGAATCAAACATCTCCCCCTCCCCTCCAGCCCCGTTAGCAACTGGGGACAGAGGTCTGAGTATCTCTTGGGAGGATGACTGTATACAATACAGCAAATATGGAGGATCTCCTTCTATCTTCTGTTTGAAAGCAAATGTTTTCACTGTTTTGTTTCATTTTGATTAATTGTTTTACTCTATTCAATATTCTCTTTTGATTGGTTTTATAATGTTCTGTCTTTGGTTTGATTTCACTATACGTAATTGACTAGACAACTATTGTGAAGATAACAAGATACACTATGCTACCTATTTCTATTGTCCTGGTAACCTGATCTGAAGTTCTGTACTGATTTTACCACATTGTCTCAATTGGCTTTGTTCTGTCTTGTTCTGTTATATTTCTACTACCTTCAAAATAAAAAAATAATTAAAAAAAAAAAAGAAGGCAAGGAGCCCAGGCCAGCCAGGAAAACAAGTTGCTAGGCAGCAGGGTTGAAATTGACGTTCTTCTTTCAGGACTGTAGGGAGTCTATAAATAAATGTGCTATAGTGGATGAGTTGCTCCATCTCTCCTGTCAGGAGCATAAGGGCTCCATCTGACCCCAGCTTTGTGTCTTTTTTATTTTCTCATCCTCCTGCTGTCCTTTATCCCAAGAACCTCAAGAGATGCATGGGTCGTGGCAAGGATTATTTTCATACCTATGTGTTTATGCATCTTGGGTATTTTCCAAATTCCTGAAGTTAAAAAAAATAGCATGAAAAAATAATAATAATTAAAGTTGATTATGGGAAATAGATACATTCAGGATTTATAGGAGTAGTCAAAGCTGGAGATTCATCACATGTATGGGGCTAAAGCAGCTTGCTATTTAGTCCTATGGAATGACAAGCCCAATTCCGAGCGTTCTGAACTTCAAAGTGGTAAAATCACTCTACACATAAAAGTATGTTATAGGAGAGGGATAACCTACTACCTAATCCACTATTATCTATTAGATTAAACATCAGGTTCAAATCTTTATTAAGCTTTAAGCTTTCACCTTGGAAATTAGAGAGGGGACCTTGGAAGAAATGAGGAGAGCTAGTTTATTTTTGTGATTAAATATTACTACATAATTTGTCTTAAACACTTTTCCCTTTTTAAAATGTCACCATAATTATATGCTAAATATTATCTTAATGAGCCCTAGAAATTCAAGTTTTAGTTACAGGAACTCAGGAAACATGAGCTTCTAGCCTCACATCTTTTACCTCTGGCCCAGCAGGATTTGTAGGTTACGCCAGAATCCTTCATTACCTGGTTACACACTAGTGGACAATATGACATTTTGCTTGGAAATGATATAGGATAATATGATGGAAAATAACTGCACTTTTTCTATTGTGCTTCTCCTGTAAAGCTATAAATAAGTTGAATTGTGCTCCCTTGATTTATGTTTATGACTATTATGATGATGATTTATTTTGGGTTGAGTGCTGACAGTGTGCTGAGTGCTATACCAGGCTCATAAGAAGAAATGGTTATGCCCCAGAGGCTTACATACCAAGACAAACAATTCAGCCATAAAATACACCAGCTAAGAGATGCTTAATCTCAGTAGAGCAATGCTTCTTGGAGTTTATATGTAGGTGGAGAAAATCTTCTCCTTCTGGGGAAAGAAGGTTAATGCTCTTTGAAAGACTTTGAGGGCCAGTTTTCAATAGAGACTTCACATAGGGGTAGAGAATCATCAAAGTGCATGCTCTTAGAAAAGGTGGTCGATGGAGGGTTCCCCAGCAAACAGTTATATGTGATGACTTAGGTATCGCAGTAATAACAGGCTCTTCAAGGGCTTCAGTCTGGTGGGCATCAATTTTATGGTTCCAGATAGATTCAATGTGTTTTTAATGTTACAACCATCTTCAACATCCTCTGAATAATATCATTTAAGGGTATCCATATAAACCAAAGTTTCCAAATGTTTATTTTAAAGATCCTTGTGTTTGGAAGATACTGCTAGGCATGAAAAAAAATTTTAAATGTGCACAAGTAAGTTTGAGAAATGCTATGTTAACTAAAGTGAAAAAAGGTATCTCTATTGCAAGCATTCTCAGAGCTATCAATTGCACCATAAAAACTGTGAATCTCTGAGTTCAACTACAAGACAGTTTTTTTGTACAGCACATCACTAATACTCTAGAAAATAGCAATTGGAAATTGGAAAACAGCAAGGTTGATTTTAAAAAGAACAAAAGAAAGAATGAATTAAACTTCCAGTTTGTCTTTAACTATGATAGTTGGGAATCTTTTGCTTTCTGATTGAAGGGACATAACATGTCCATTGCTTCTATCCTCCCCACTACCTTCTAAGAAAGACTGGAGGGATACTGAGGGAAGGATGATGCAGAATTAAGTGAGCCTACACTTTTGTTGTAGCCAGTGTTCTAGATGGTCCCCAGTGATCTTTGCCTTTACTATTCCTGTCCCTGAGCAGCTCCTCCCCTCCCATAATAAATAGAGCTAACTCATGTAACCAGTAGGATGTTGTGGAAATGATAAGTGTGGCTGCCAAGACTAAGTCTTAAAAGACATTATGGTCTCTACCATGTTGTTTTGGATCACTTGCTCTGAGGAAAGCCAGCTGTCATGTTGTGAGACCTCTCAAGCAGCCCTGTGGAGAGCCCCACATGGTGATACATGGAGTACTTCTGTCTGCAGTCATGACCATAAGTCTTCCTGGAAGCACCAAGTCCAGGCTTCAGATAAGTGCAGCTCTAGCCAATATCGTGACTACAACCCCAGGAAAAGTCCTGAGCCAATGCCACCTACAAACACACCCAGATTCCTGACTCCCCAAAACAGTGTAAGATACTCAATGATTGTTATTTTAAACCATATTTGGAGTAATTTGTTAGGTAGCTGTCTTGATTACTTTTCTCATTGCTGAGATGAAATCCCAGTGCCCAAAATTTAGGAATTGAAGGTTTATTTAGCTCACAGTTTGTGGAGCTTGGTCCATAGTTTGTGGAGCTTGGTCTGCTTGGTCCAAGGCAAGGTGGCATGACAGAGGGGCAACAATTCATGGTGACAGAAAACAGCAAAAGCAACGAAAGAGGGAGGAATACAAGAGAAAACTCTTTCTGTCCCTTATACTGTATGTGGGTTACCCACCCTGGAGTGGGTGTAGCACTCACATCCATAATCCCAGCACTAGACAATGAAACAATCACAAAACAGATTGAGCTGCCTCCAAAAAATGCATGTGTTCATGCTGTTTGGGAGGGACATCCAAACACAAAGAATAACAGTAGCAATAGATAACTAATACTGCACCCTAGATTTTTCAAGATTTCAATTATTCTGCCCTTTTGTTTATTTATGTGTCCTAATTTGGGAGTTCTGGGGCTGGGGATTTAGCTCAGCGGCATAAGCACCTGCCTTGCAAGCAGGCAGTCATGAGTTCAATCCCTGGTACCAATAAAGGAAAAAAAAGACTCAGCCTAATTTGGGAGTTCAAACCATGTGACCACAAAAGGAACTCTGGCTATACACAGGGTGATAGTTACTGAATTCAGTCAACACAAGGAGCTTCCAAAGAAAGGTCCATATGGTATTCTTTGAGAACACACTACCACCACCCAGTTTCTGAATGCTTCCATCCCTAGAAGAAGCAGGCCATTCTAAGTGAACTGGTAAAATCACAGAAGTAACTCTCAAAACCTTTGGAAACTGGGCCCACTGACCTCACTACCAAGAGTGATACAGTAGCCTCTACTTTGGAGGTGGACACTGATACAGTCCAACCTCTACTCTATGATAAGCAAAAAGATAAAATCTCTCATGCCAACTGAGTGGAGAGAGAAGTGAACCCAGATCTTCACTGTGAAACATTAGAAAGGACATGACTGAACAGATAGATAGATGAAGACAAGATCGAGAAGAAGGGAATAGAGAGTCCAAAAAGAACAGCCGCATCGGTCAGCTTTCCATTGCTGGGACAAAATGTATGACATATACAGTTTAAAGGAGGAAATGGTTTACTTGGGTCACAGTTTCAGGAGTTTCAGTCCATGGTCAGCTGGCTCCAAGGCACAAGGTCATGGCAGGAGGGTGTGTGGAGCAAAGCTGCTTTCTTCAGGGAACAGAACACAGCAGAAGAGCGCCAGAGAGAAGAACCCAGAAACACACACAGTCCCAAGATCACACCTCCACAGCCTCACACACACACATCAGGAATCGTGCTTTCCTAATCCCCTACATGGCTCCCCAGCCCATCGAGCTGACACTCAAGCTTCATCACTGCAGTCAGGCAGGAGATGAGTACTATAATCAAGACAACAAGAACAAGCTGGAGGTGGAAGCTAGTGCCTATGATCCCAGCATTCTAGGAGTGTGAGAGAAGAGGATTGCAAGCTCAAGCCCAGCCCAGCCAATTTAGTCACTTAGCCACACTGTTACAAACATGAATTTTAAAAAATGGGCTGGGGGTAGAATGCAGTATGAAAGGCCCAGTTTCTATCCCCAGTACAGCAAAAACAAAGCAAAGAAGGAAAGGATGGAACAAATAGGTCTGAGAGAGTATGCACTACCTGGCCTAACTGATGGCCTCCAAATCACAGCTGGCCCTGAATAAAAGACTGTAGACTTAACATTATGGTGTGCTTTTTTAGTGATATCTTTCCATGACTCTGTTGCAGGGCCCTGGAAGCCGGATTAGGTAACAATAGAACACTGAGTAGCAGACTGCAGGGCTGCTCAGTGCTAACGCCAGCCTTTCACACAGTCAGACCATGAACCCATGTGCATCTGACCTTCCATGGCAAGTCAAGTCCACCAACTACCCATAATAGTCCTTCAGCTGACTTACATGTGTGCGCCAGTGTAGACAGGTGTTCACTGTTATGAAGCACACATGTAAGTTTTCTTATTTAATTACTAAACCTGAGCTGCTTATGTTATTTTATTTAGCAGTCTTCAGCAGCGGTGCTTTAAGAAGTACAGAAATGGGCTGGGGATTTAGCTCAGCGGCATAAGCACCTGCCTTGCAAGCAGGCGGTCGTGAGTTCGATCCCTGGTACCGATAAAAACTGAAAAAGACCAAAAAAAAAAAAAAAAAAAAAAAAAAAAAAAAAAAAAAAAAAGAAGTACAGAAATATATCAAGTAGTTTTTGTTCACTGTTAAATGTTATAATGATATGTACAGTATCATGAATACTAGACATGTTATAATCATAATTTTTAAATTAAAATTTTGTTATTTACATATATTGGCCCAAGACAAGTCCTTCTCACTTAGTGCAGTGCAGACAAGCCAGAGGGTTGGACAACGTGGATAGTCCTGGGCCAAGCATCCCATAGACTGACTCTGAGGAGGAACTGGGCAACTCAGGATAAGGATGGCCCAACCCAGACGGATGAAAAATCCCCCAATCATACAGAAGAAGCTGACTGATGGGGAAAAAAGGGGCAAGGCAGACGAGGGAAGGGCCAACTCATGGTTCATAGGCCAAATGGGCACACCAAACTTCCAAGAGGCTGCTGGCTAAGTTACAGGATACATAAAAGTGGGCAATGAAGCACTGAGAAAGGGTCCTGTCTGAGCTATAAACAATGGGGGTCCAAACCCACGAGAGAGAGTATAAAGGAAGAGTACAGGAGGAGGTAGACAGAACTATATGGACTTTTTTCATGCTAATGACTTCTATCACCGTGACAAGACGGCTGAGAAAATTAAGTCATAGAGTGAAAAGGGTTGTCTCATAGTTTTGGAGGTTCTATTCCATGACGGGTTGCTTCTTGGTCTGTGGGGAGGCAATTCATGATGGCTGGGTGAACCTATTCACCACAGCACCATTCAGGGTGTAAAGAGAAAGCAAAAGAGATCAGGATCCCACGACCCCATCTCAGGGCTCATCCCCAGTGACCTAAAAGCCTCCCACTTACTCTCTACTTAATAGTTCTTCTCTCTCCAAACAGCACTGGTGCCCAATCCCTTAACACCATTGGGGAACAACCGTGGTCAAAACTATGGCCTTATTCTTATTGAGGAAGTTTGGAGAACGTTTGCATGGCTGTCTAGCTGAGTATGGGCTTCTTAGAGGAGAGGTAAACCCTAAAAAAGTAACTCAGGACCATTGGGACTACAGGTACTCAGGTGCCCCTGACACAAAAGTGTGAAGCAATCACATGTCTATCTATCCACTTTTGCAACATTTGCAATTTTTTAAGGAATTCTGCACAAATAAGTCAGAATTATTTTCTCCCATTGCACCGAGTCCAGAAATAGCCCATGACCAATGATCCATTACAGCTGCGGGTAGAAATAAATGTACTTGAAACTTTGCAACAGGCTCAATACACAGTCTTGCTCGTAGAAACGCACGTAGCAGTAATCAGTATTCCTCTCCAGGCCCAGACCTGATGGATAATTACAATTAAGCTTCAATGGATTAGCTGCCAGCAGGACAGTAGATGGTGAGCGGTATTTTACATCTCTACTTTTTTTCAGTAAATTTGGGCACATGGGGTTTTTTTTCTTCCTCAGTGTAAAACGAGAAAGAAAGTTATTTTCAATTAATTTAGGAGAACATCAAAATTACAGAAAATTGTACTGTTCCCCATGACAGGATGAATGAGGTGCAGAGTGACTGTCCTCATCATGCTAGAAATGCAAGGGTCACTCACATTACTCACAGAGCCCCTAGTTTACATTTTTCAATTAGGAGATAATCAGTGTGTCATTATGAGTAAAAATTGTTGGAATGACCTTTTGGCTGTATATTTTAACCAGCAAATCTTTGGGGAGGGTTTGATTGAAAGCATGACAGGAGAACAAGGCAAGTTTTACTGGTGATAAATAAGAACAATTATCACACTTATTATCTGATAAATAATTTATTGTGATGTGCCATTAATCTATTGCAAGCCACCTCCTGGGTAGAAACACACCCCAAAGACTGACTTCTTCAGCTTTTCCCAGGATGTGTCAGAAATTCTTGGCTGAAAAGCACAAAGGAAGCATTTACCTGAATATAAAGAGCTGTCACCGCATACTTGATCATCTTAATCAGTGCAGATAAATTATGCCCTTATATTAATGGTAAATCAGTACTTCTCTCTCTGCTTTAAAAAAATCTGTGAGAAGCTGTTTGGAGGAGAATTTGGGAGTCTGTTTTATTTTAAATCTTGCCTTCCATTCTTGCTAAAAGCCATCAGCCTGTGCATTTTAGTCAACACCTGCAACATATTCCTAATTTCAGAGCGGGTACATTATTATAATAGGATAATTAGTACAGAGTACAAAAGGGGCAGAAAAAAAGAAAAAACAGGATAATTAAATCTTTACAATACTCAGCAAATGCAGTTGGTAAGGACTGGATGAATCTATACAAATGATTCCAAATGGTGGATGCTGTAGTCAAAGGATTACAAGGAAAATGATTACATATAGAACACATAATTTACAGAATTATTTTATAATAAACAAAAAGTGCAGGAAGCCTGTCCACACATTAAGACCCTGGATTCAGCTAAGGGCCCGGATCCCACAGCAATGTCCTGCAGGAGTCCAGCTGAAAACCTAGAGCTCATGGCAGCGCCCCTCACAAGTCCTACTGGAGGCCTAGCACCCAAAACAATGTCTCATGCAAGTCTTTTTCACAGCTCTGCACTAGGAAGACCTAGTGGAAGGTCAGCAGTGGAAGCCAGAAAGTCTATACCAGTGGAATGAAAGATCTGTGCCAGTACATTTAAGGTTCTGCACTAGAGCCAGGAAGCAACGCTCAAAGTAAGGACCCAGGCTCCCCCAAAAAAGTACCATAGCCATTCACAGTAACAATGAGGTCTCAACTCCTCCAATGATGAGAACAGCTGAGTCCATATCAGGAAGCCAGCGCGACAAGCTTCTCTTGGAGACTGAACAGCACATATATTCCCTTTCAGAGCCAGGAAGCAATGCTCAAAGTAAGGGCCAGAGCTCCCCCAAAGTGAATCACAGCCATTCTCAGCGACAACAAGGTCCCAAGCTCCTCTGATGATGAGAACATCCAAGTTCACATCAGGAAAGAAGTTCAACAAGTTCCTCCAGGAGAGCCAATGGCAACAGGAAGACCCACAACACTACTTCTTCTTCTCTAGTTCACATTGTTATCCTGGCAACAATCCTCAGGTGAGCCACTCACACGCAGCAATGCATTGATTCAATTCAGCTGGGTGCTATAAGTTGACCACCGGGTATCAATCCACCACAGCGGAGACCACAGAGGAATTTGTTTCTTCTACTGTACTCTGCATGTTGCTAATTCCAGTGGGCAGGTGTTTATTACTTTGAACAGATTTTTGCAATATCCAGGTCAATTTTCCTAGTGACTTCATCCTCTGACCATCTTGAAAAGTAATAATAATACTATTTTACCCCTGTACCCTTGCAGAGACATCATGGTGATTCTTTGGAAGATGAGATTTATGTATTTTGGTACTGGAGACTTAACCCAAGGCCCTTGCAATGAGTTCTATCTCCACTTCCCTTTTTTTATTTTTTGATTTCGAGACAAGGTCTCCACTAAATCACTAAGTTGCCCAGGCTGGGCTCCAACTTGGTGGTCCTCCTGGCGTGGCCTCCCAGAATAGAATACTGAGATTCCAGACATTTGCCATCATGCCTGGCCGAAGAAGAGATTTTAGTAGTACTGCTTCTTTTTTGTGTCTTTTTGTTCTTTTTCCACAAAGAGATATCAAAAAAGTAAATTAATTTGACTTTTTACTGTCTTTGATGTTAAATTTTCTTGGTTAGGTTCCTGCCCTCCTGACACTTACGGATCACTGCGTTGCTATTATTTTCTTAGTCATCCTACCTCTACAGTTGGCCACATTTCACAGGTTCCAAGGACTCAGTATTACACTGATACTAGACAGAATCCATGTTTCATTATCCCAGAAATACAAGCCAATATTACCTGTTGTGGTCTTTCTTGCCAGGGAAGTGAACTGGCCCTGAGAAGCCAAAGGGTTCTCATCCCTGCCTTCAGTTATCTAAAATACTTTTTAAAAGTTGTTCAGAATGTGATTTTACAACCATGGAATATTTTGACATCTGCACATGAAACTCTTCTTTGGGACTACCCAAGTCCCTCCCGCTGCAGCACAAACCTATTGTAAAGTTGGCTTTAGGACAAAGAGAGTCACTGGCCTCTTTTATTCTACAAAAGAGGGGAAGCATCAAAGACATCACAGCGTCCTCCTCATCAGAACCTCTGCAACAGGGGCAGCTGGGAGATGGCTTGCAGGCAGGAGACCTCCTATCCACAGCAAGGGGATGAGCCAGAGCCAGACCCATGGCCCGGAGAGCCAGCCCTGAGAGGACTCAGGCCCACAAGTCTTACAGAGTAGAGCAGCAGAATGGAGAACAATGAATCTCTGCCCTGCAATGTAGTTTTAAATAACCAGTATAGATTATATTAAGTAGCAGAATCTATATTATATTCAACTTAAGGATAGAGCAAGAAGGCTTCTATCCCTATTATAACCAGTCTCTAGCACATCATATGTAACTCACAGAACTTCTCTCAGTGTGAAACCACAAGAAGTGTTTCTTTAAAAGGTAGAAGGACCAGAGGAAAAACGTATCCAGCTTTCTCTTGTCTGACATGAGAAATAGATGTGACTAATGCAAATCAGGGCAAATGAAGATCTTGTGATAATGCAACACTCAGTATTTTAATATCGACACCATGGGAATTCAGGAGGGGGAATTATTTTGCTTTTTCTCTCTCCTGTGTCTGTCTGCATCTGTGTGTATGTGGTCATATCACACAAATGTAGGACTGATAAAAATAAACGGCACAATAAAATGAGTACTGTACAAGGTTCTAACCAAACTTTTCACAAGAATTTCTCTTTTAAAAAAATAATTGACTTTGATCCTCCAGCTCTCCCCTTCCAGAATTTCTCAGAGGATTTGGCAGGAGGCACTTGATTTACAAAGCCTAGCAGAAGGCGCATGGACAAGGCCTTCATTTGAAGCATGTCCAGAGATGGCCCTTCTGCTGCTGGGCCGAGATAGGCCCTTCCAGCAATCCCCACCAAGCAGAACACAGCTCACGCCTCACACGATTCCAGATACCCTCGGGCCTCCCAACTTACCACCTGTGGTTTGGATCTAAGCAAACAGAAAACACAAAAGAGACAAATCATCACTAAATCTCTTAGGCACCGATCCACAAATAGTCACAGCCAAGGGAAATAACCAGGAAGGTTTTGAAGCGATGCTACCAGAAAGGGAATTATGATCTGGTTGGCATCGGGGAAGCTGTTGGGATAAATCAAGTGACTGAAATGTCAATAGTGAGGAATTCAATCTGTGAAGAGAGCACAAAGAGGTGGGAAAGGAGGGCTTGGGCCATAGATCAAAAAGAGATGGACTTGCCATGAAATACAGACGGATGATAAAGGAAGTAGCAACGCTGAAGCTTTATGAGTTAAGGTAAAAGAAATATATGAAATAAAGGGGAATTAGCAATGGGTGCCCTCTCTGCACTACTAAATCAGGGTGAACTCACTGATAAATTACTGTAGAGGGGAAAAAACAGATACCGTGTCCCCATAAATAAGTAAAATGTATCATGCAGCATAAATCTCACTGACGACATCTCGCCTCTCCCTGCCGATGTTACTAAAATGTTCCAGAATCTTCTCCTTCTTCCCCTCCTCTGACTCCCGACTAACTATGGGTGCTGAGGCCCCTGTTTAACTTCTCACCTTTGAATTAGTGACGATATTCTTGGTTTCTGTTTGTTAGGGCCTGTAAGGCACATTTTGACCCCTCTGGGGTTTAAAGACACAAAATAAATAAACCAAACATAAGTAAAATGCTAAGTGACAAGATCACAAAACCCTGCTACTGTAGATTTCAATTACTGAGACATTTCTTAAGGGATCATAAAAAGAGCAAAATGCAGGTCATCCGGGAATTTTTAGAGCTGTGTTGCTGTTAGTGCTCGTTTCATGAAGTGGAAAGGGCAGCTGGAGGTGAGGTAATTTGGGCCTGCTCGAGACAAATAAGAAAGGAACAATCAGGAATCTTGAGGTGAAGGGCACTTGGGAGCATGACCTGATTCCATTTGCTATGCCTTATTTGTGCAACTTCTCACAGATACACAAAATAGGAAAAAGGTGAAGCCATATGAGAGAATTCTACCCTGAAAGTTAAAACTCACAAGGGAAAAATCTGTGAAGCAAAATTACACTGTGAAATGTCATTCTCTAAAGGGCTTAAACAAGAAGTGTGATAAATGTTATTACTTTGCAGTGCCATAAGGGTGTTGAGGACTCAATCACTGCTCTGATTTTGCCCAACAAGTGCAAGGAAGCAGTTACAGGAAAACAGACCCTGTTCTGAAGAGCTTTCGGGGCTAAAAGGCTACAGAGAGAGGCAAAATGGGAAGCCCACTAATACAACCGTCAAACATATAAATAACAGGATCATCACCACCTCATGCTTTCTTGCATTTAAAGGCACCACAAGGTCAGGGTGAGCAAAGAATGAATCAAGTTAAAGGTCAGGAGGGTCCAGAGGAATTCCAGACAAGTACCAAAGGAAAATCAGTCTAACCAATCTCTAAGTCCAACTTCCTTAAAGAGCTCAACAAAACAGTTGCAAGAAATCTCATAAAGTCACTCCAAGATCAGGCAAGTGTATCTAAGCCTGGGGAGGAACAGCTGCACTTCTAATTTGGGTACAGATAAAAGATCATTCAAACAGCTAGAAATTATCACCCATAGGGACCATTCCCACATACAAGATCACAGGAACTTTGTAAACTGTGTCTGTGTGTATTACCAGTAGTGTCAAAATCAATTCTAGTTTTAATGCAAAAGAGAATGATAGTGTTATTTTAAATATTTTTTCATACTTCAGTTTCGCCTTTGAAATGTATCAGCATTGCAGCTGTAATATCCAAAGCCTTCACAGTCTACAATCACCATCGTGAGGTTTTCCAAGAAAAGCCATATACTAAGAGAGATCTCCATACATCATGAAAGAGAAGTGCAAAAAGGACCAAGTATCTAGAGAAAGAGTTTGCATCCCAAATTTTCCCTGTGTATGTGAATGGCTAGCACCAACAAGGAATGCTCCTCCAGTATACAAGGCCATTTCCAACCTTATGGTAAATCAAAGCCACCACCAAAAGCAGGAAGGTAATGTTGTTCCCCAGTGGGGATGCCAAATGCTCATCCTCACATTTCTGTTGAGAGCAAAAAATAGCATGATATACTGCGTTAAAGAAAGAAAGAAGAGCAGAGAAGACAAGAGAAAAGAAAGTTAAGATGGGTGTGGTAGCACATGCCTGAAATCCCAGCACTCAGGAGGCTGAAGCAAGACAACCACTTCAAGGCTGCAGAAGTGAGTTCAAGGCCAGCCTGTACTACATGGCAAGACCTGTCTCAAAAAAATAAAGTAAAAAAAAAAAAAAAATAGTGTATAATATACAGCATGATTCAAATTTTTTAAGTATGACATAAATGTACAATTTTATGAGCACAGAAAACTATCTAAAACAATATACAAAAATGTTTAACAGTGTTTACTCAAGCAAAAATGGGATTGGAGGGAAGACTCATTTTTACTTGATTCATTTCTGTATTTTTTAATTTTCAAAATAAATTGTCTCTTTATAACTTTAAAAAAGCAACTTTATTATTCTCAGAATTCAATCTTGGGGCTTCCTAGGTAATTTGTATGGTTGCTTGTTAAAATCAAATAGCATTTTCTATTCAATTTCCATGATGTCTCTTATTGTCCAGAATTGATCCTCTCTGTGGAAGGAAGACCACATAGATGATCTTAGGTGGGAGGCAAATAAGCTGGAGGCCAGCCTGAATCTAGGGTCAAAGAAAGAAAATTTTTTATCTTAATCAAAGATATTATTAAGAAAATCTGACAAAAACCTATAGGTTCAATAACATCATAAATTATGGATTTTATGACTGCACTACAGTTATGTAAAAGACTATCCTAATGCTCAGAATACTCCATGATGTATTTATGTATAAAGGAGTATCTATTTTATCTTTTGCTTACTCTTAATTGGACCAGGAAAAAACATAGATATAAATACACACAAAGAGAGAAATGCAAATGTGGTTAAATGTTAACATTTGTGTAATCGGGGTGGAGACTACATAAGAATTCTTTGTACTTCTCCTACAACTCCTCTAGTAAGTCTGAAATTATTTCAAAATAAAGTCTTAGAAAATTAGAAAGGAAAGAAAGACAGAAGGGAAAGAAAGGAAATTTGCCTTCTCTCCTACTCTTGCCTTTAAAAGGAGCTGTGTTGGTCTTTCTCTGTGCTATTTAATTGATTTCATCATTTATTCTTGTCAGTAAAGCCATGTACTCAAAAGGAAAATGAAGTAATCACAAATATTTAAGACTGACCGACCCATAAACATATTATAAAATATTTTACGAGTAAATTTTGATAGCAAGTATGATTAACATAACTTATTAGCAGGTGAAAAGATTTAAGGACTCTGGGCAGCCTTAAACTAAATCAGTGCTAGGGTGAAATAGGAACCAAGTTTACCTTCCATAAGCTCTTTCCGTGTGATTTTTAAAGTCAGAATTTTGTGATACTGCAGCTATTCTCCAGTGGAAAATAGCCCCTGGGAAGCTACAAGAGTTCATCAAAGGCAGAGGGTCAGTGTTCTCTGCCTGCTTTGGTGAGACACTGGTCATATTGCTATGTACCCCATAAATCACAAATAATAATATCCTGAGGCATTCTCTTCTGTATTAAAAGATAAGAACTCTGTTTTTGTTTCCAGAGCCATTGCTCTCTTTTCCTGCTTCACACAGCTCATGTAATTCAGAAGATAGGCTTCATTCAAAGAATGAAAAATAGGTGAGTCTGAACCCCAGTGCCTCTCTCCATCAATTCAGCAAGCTGCTGAACGTTATCTGCCTTGTAAGTAGCTTGGCTCTCTCTAACAAGATGAATTCCTTTCTTAAAACATGTTTGTACTTAGGGCTTCACCACCAACTGTGTTTGCACCGCCCTGAGAAAAGTGTATATTGATAGAAGACACCCAAATATGGTCTTTATAGAGTGCAGATAGAGCTTTGTCTTTGAAGAAAAAAAGATAGTGTTTGTAGATAATGGCCTTAGCAATAAAATGAAGAAAAGACATTCTCCATGAATCCTGGGAAGTGGAGAGGCAGGCAGAGCTCCAAAGTCATCATGAAACTATCAATGGGTCCAGGGGCTTTGGGCAGATTCTGTTCTCCTGGACTAAACCCTTGTGCTGTGTGGGCCACAGATCTCAAGGTTCAGTAGCACCAGGAAGCTTGTTGGAAATGTGTCTTGGGCCCCAGCAGTGCAGCAAGACACCCCAGAATAGCAAAATATGCAATGTTAGAGTCTGGCAAATACTCAATTACTAGAAATAATGCAATAGCCAACCTGAGCCTGAGCAAAGAACAAAGGAAAATATACACGTGAAACACTGTTCTGCAATAAACAGAGCCTCGGAAGGGTTCTCATCCAGGCTGAAACATCCTCAGACTGACACCCAAAATTCCCCTATTTCGTCCATGCAACCCACCAGTTCTTCATCCCTCCCCTAGGTTTTGGATCCAAGGCCAGTATTCACCTTAAGTAAAGAACCAAGACTTCATAGCCAAAGGCCTGGAAACTCAGAAATGTGTCCATGTAGAACTACAACATAACCCAGCAATCCCACTACTGGACATATATGCAAAGAACATAAAATCAGTATGTCAAAGGAATACACACACTCCAGTGTGTATTCCAGCACTATTTGCAATAGCCAGGTTATGAGGTCAACCTAATGTCCATTAATAGATGAATGAATAAATAAAACATGCAACATATATACAGTAGAGTACTATTCAACCTTAAGGGAAATAAGCCCTATTATTTGAACAGCACAAATGAACCTAAAGGACATTGTGTCAAATGAAATCAGCCAGAGCCAGAAAGACATAGATATAAATACCACATAAATTTATTTACATTTGGAATTTTTAAAAGTTGAACTCATAGAAGTAGAGAGCTGAATAGTGGATGCCAGGGATCAGGAGAAAGAGAGTTTTGGGTTGGAGAGATATTGGTTGAATGATATAAAATTCATGTTAGATTGAGCCTGTACCTTAGCTATTATGAGTAGCACTTCAATAAACAGCTAAGTACAAATATTTATCTCCCTTTTAGATACATACTCAATAGTAGTTGCCAACATATGATAGCCCTATTTCTGGTTGTTTAGAGAACCTCCATACTGTTTTCCATTGCTAATTTCCAGTCCCACCAACACGCAGAACAGTTTTCTCCGCAGCCTCACCAAAATTTATTGCTTTTTGACTCTTTGTTAATAATTTTCTAATTAAGGGTGAAATATTAGCTCATTGGGGTTTTGATTTGCGTTTTCCTGACAATTACTAATGCTGAGCATTTCTTCTAAGCAACTGCTGTTCATTTGTGTATCTTCTTTTGAGAATCCTCTATTCAAGTCATTTGCCTGCTTATTAATTCAATTATTTGTTGCAGATGGTGGTGATTCTTTGCTTGCTTCCTCTTGCACTGAGTTCCTTATATATTCTTGAAATTAATCCCTGGTTGAGTGAATCATTTACATATATTTTCTCCAATTCCGTAGGTTGTCTTTCCATTGTATTACTTCCTTTGCAGTACAGAAGCTTTTTAGTTTTACTGCCTTGTTGAAAATCAGTTAGCTACAAACATGGAGATATATTTCTGGGCTCTCTGTCCTGTTCATGTTGTCCATGTATTGGTTTTTTATGTCAGAACTATGCTGTTTCAAGGACTATGGCTTTATAATATGTTTTGAATTCAGATATAATCTCTGATCTTGTTCTTTTCACCTAGGATTGCTTTGGCTATTCAGGGTTTTTATGGTTTATGTATTATGTTCTTGAAAATTGATAGAATGGATTTTAAAAGTTCTCACTTGAGAGAAATGTCAGATTTGTAACAAAATGCATGTATGTTCATTAGCCCAATTTAACCAGTTCAATAGATAGATATTTCAAAAATATATTACACATATACAACAAGTATATTTAATTTTTGCCTTTTTCTTTCCTTTTTTTTTTTAAGTACTGGGGGATTGAACACAGGACCTTCACACCGAGCTACATCTCCAGGCCTTTTTTTATGTTTTATTTTGAGGCAAGGAGTTACTAAGCCACTAAGTTGCCCAGATTGGCCTCAAACCTATGATCCTCTTGCCTCAGCCTCCCAGAGTGCTAGGATTATAGGCATGTGCCTCCATGCCTGGCTAAACATTTTTAATTAAAATGAAAGTAAGGTGTTCAAATCTCTGAGCAAGACTCTAGGCCCGAGCATGACTGCACATCCTTTCATATTCGGTGTTTCAGTTTTCGAATCTCAATAGACTATAAGACGAGGTGTAAATTCCATTCCTGTTTTGCCTTTCTTGGCTCACACAAGACCCAGTCCCTGGAGAACTTCACAAAGTAGAGACTGCAATGAATTCTGCCCATTATCTGTGTCACCCGAGCATTGTGTTGCAATTGTGTGGCATATGGTGAGTGCCCAGCAAATCTCTTAAATGGATGGTGAAGTTTGCCCCAGGGAAGTTGGTTCTGCTACACAGAATATCTATTAGGCACCACTGTTGCTTCTGTAACAAAAGTCTGAACATGTCTCATACTGCCAACCTTACTGAGAACAGCTGTCATTTCCATGCCAGAACCAGGTCTACCAAATGCTGCTGCATCCTAGTCTAGCGTGAGGTCCCCAGCTGAGTTCTGCTTCTCTTGTTTTAACCCGTTTTCTGTTATTCTCTAGCAAAGAGTTATAAGAACCACATTGATTGTGCAACATTACCTTACAGAGCGGTGATGAAATCTACCAGCTTTAACTTCCAGTTCACCTGCTTGTTGTAAGACTCAGGAGCAGACCACAAGCAGGCTGGGGAAAGGGATGCCGTGTGGAACTGAGGATCCTGCCTACACTCTGCGGCTTAGGGTTGTGCTAGCCTTGCCTTCCCAGTGGAGTGAGTTCTCTGCTAGGACGTCCTTTATGTAGTTAAAGACACTGGATACCCCTTTCTCTTCCCCTAGCATCCCAGTTTAGTAACCTTCTCTAGACTTTTCTGAAGCCCAGGAGTAGACACAGATTAGATTCCAAGTGGGACATCCAGCTATCTTTACTGCTGAGTTTAAGACTATACTTTAGCCTGTCTTTGTGGTAAATCACAGTCAACATGGACAGAGCAGTTTTTGGTAAGTGGGCAACTGAATGGGATAAGCATTGTTTAGAGGACTGTTATTTCCAATTGTATGCCAAGTGAACAGAGAGCTAAGGGTAAAAACCATAACCACGATTCTACTCTTATTCCCTTTCCTCATCCAAATCTACCAGTAAACATTTTTCTCAGTCTAACACAGTCTAAAAGGGGTAGACGAAGGAGAGGATAAAGGAGGCAGCAGACACTTGGTATAGGGAGAATGACAAGGGCCAGCGCACGTGTGTGGGGACGTCTCATCAAGAGCAGGTCAGCGATAGGTGTTTTGTCCTCACCTAGATCTCATCCTTTCTGTCCCACAGGCTCACCATGGCACAGGCTGAGGAGTCTGTTGCACAGTCTAGCTACACAATAGAAAGCTACCAGAGGACATCTCCAAGCCAAGAATGTGTCCCTGGGTTCTCTTTCCCTTCACAGAGGATGTTGTGGGTGGCATTTGGTCCTCAAAAAGAAATGTCCAGTTCCTGAGTACCTCTAAGGCAACCTTATTAGAAAAAGGACCTTTTCAGATATAATTAAAGTTCATTCTTTAGATGGAATCATTCTGACTAACTAGGTTAACCCTAAATCCAGTAACAAGTGTCCTTGTAAGAGACAAAGAGAAAAGCGAGGCACCATGAAGAGGTTGGGAGGGATTCCCTCCAGGATCCTCAGAACTGCATGTTTTCCTAGCAACAGGACACCTCCATGTCAGGCTGCTGCTCCCCAGATCTGAGGTAGTGCATTTCCACTATTTCCAGTCACCAGGTTTGTGCTCATTTGTTACAGCTGCCCTAGGAAATTAATACAGAGGGTTCCGATGTGTAGAACCAACCTTGACTTTGATTCTTTAGCAACACTAAAGAAATTATATGAGACAAAGAATAGAAAGGCCTTTAATGCAGGCACAGGGGGGCTGCAGAAGAGACGCAGGCACTCTCAGTGAGAACAAAGAAATAGAACTACTTTTATCAGGTCTGGCTGGGGGAGGAGTTTGGAAGGTGGATAAAATGACATATTACCATCTGTCTATGCAAAACAGGACACAGAAAGGTTTACTGGGGGCTGGGAGTAAAGCACTTGGTTGGTTGTGGAGTCTTGGGATTGGAAAGCACTTGGCATGTGCACAAAAAGGGAGCAGGAGGTTTATCTCTGGACCTAGAAGGAGACCGTAGAAGTTACTCTTAGATAAGTTGCTTCTCTGGGCCTGGGACCAAAATGGGCAGATGTCATGTTACAGATAGCTAAGCCCCAGGCTAGCAGAACCTATCAGTGACTTTGCTACTCTTAAATGTCTAAGAGTAAGGAGGTGAAACTTCCGCTTACTGAGTGACTGCAGTGTATCAGGCCCTGTGCGAGGCACTGTCCATAGTGCAGTTCACTCCATGCTTGTAACAACCTTGGAGAGGGGATGTCACCAGTCCCATCTTATGATTAAAACTCAGAGGCTTTGCCCAAGACCAGGCAGCAAGTACACGTTGGAGTTAGGATCCTACTTGAGATTCTGAGATCAGTGTTTTTCCTCCTATACCACAAGTATACATTGACTAAGATTGGAAATCTTTTTATCTCTTAAAAGGCTTTTTTTTTTAAAGCTATTTTTCTATGACTCCATTTCCGCAAGAAACTAGATTCTGTTCCGGGCAGGATAACCAATTCTGGCAAAGGCAGAAATATTCACGACTTGTCATAGAAAATGGGGAGGAAATGTATGAAGCGCCTAAGAATCTGTGCCTGACAGCCTTCCCTGGGCCCCTAGAGGTCAACTAGATCAAAATCTCCCTCATCTACTCATTTCCCCTAAAGCACAAGCATGAACCAGGGCCTGCCTGTTTTGTTTAAACAGGTTGCTCTCAAATGGAGCCAATATGGGCCCCAGTTCTTCCCGGGAAGCCACACAAAATAAATGCAAACCTCCTCCCTCCAACAGCCTTTCAGGAACTGAAGATGATAAACAGGACACAAAGTAGAAATTTCCCTTCCACCAGTCTTTGGTTTCCTTGAATGACCTGATGTCCAATCCCCTCTTCACGCTGGTTCATCTTCCAGACTAACACCAAGCCCACTTCGTTTCTCTTTCAAGTGGACGCCCATGCCTCGTGTCACAGCTTCAGCCATGTGGCTGAGGACAAAGTCACTCTCTCCCTTTAGCATCACCCCACCCCTCTCTCTGCTTCTCAGTTCTCACCTCTCACACTTGAGCTGCTCCAAAATGTCATCCCTCTTCCCAAGGGCAGCTCTGCTGAGAACTCCACAAATGCATTAACTCTCCAGAGTGCTTCAGCAGCCCACTCACCCACCTGCTCTGAAGGCGCCCGTTCCCAAGCGGCACTGTGATCCATCAAGTCGGTTTCCTGTTCCACAGCCCACACAGCACAGCGGAAAATTAATGACACTGACTGTTCCCGCTACAGAAGCAACTCAACTAGACAGCAGCCTTCTCCGCCACGGGGAGGGAGCCCCTCAGTTGAGTCATCTGCAAGAAAAAGGAGGGAGAAACACTTAAGTCTAGGAAAACTATTTGCCTAAGGGCCATAGCAGGGCCTTGGTCCTGCCGACCTAAGTAAAAACTAGGATTCTGCTCATCATTCCATGCTTAATAAGCACTTCACAGCCATGAAGACAGTGATGAAAGGAAGACTTGATTTAAAATCTCAGCCCAGCCCCTGTGGTTAGCAGATGGAGACTCCCAAAACCAATCCCGTGTGATAGGACACAGAGAAAGGACAAAGGACAGGAGGGTCCCTGGGGCATCCTTCACCACTGCTTCGGTCCTGCCCACCTCGCCCAGGTAGGGAAGACTGGCGCCCCCGCCCTCTTCCTCTCCTCTCTCTGTCTTTCCCACTGTGCCCACCCCTCATTTCTGTTCCATGACAGATTCACCACCAGCCCAAAAAGGCTTAGCAGTTACTGACAGGTCTTTGCTGCTCCACACATAGCCACCGGATCCCACCTGTGTCCCGTGTCATCCTCACAAGGAAGCTGCCTCTCTCCACTCCTCTTCTCTCTTCTACTACACAAGGTTACTTAAACAGCTCCTTCCTAAACCAGATTTCCCACCCCAGCACTGTGTACACAGGAGTTCTCGGGACTGACATAATTCGGACCTCGGGGAACCTACTTTAGAGCACTGGTTTTCTATATGTGTCTTAGGGAGACCAAAGTTGTTCTGGGTCACCTCAGGGGCAAAGGGAAGACCCTCAGGACAGCCTTCAGAACCTCTGCAGATTTCTTTCCCATATAAGAGCTCTATGCAAGGTTTAAAAAAATAATACTCTGTCTCCAAAATAAAAGCAATGTCACCACAAGAAATGCAGAATCCAGCAAAACCTTCTCCTCACTTGCCTTATGACCAGGAGACATGAACACAGCCTTGGCATGAAAGAGAAACAGCTAACAAAAGCCTTTGCTGGGGGCAAAAAAAGCCATAAATGGGCAGAATGCTTCCGGTTTCACCTGTTCTTGGAGTGACTCGGGATAATGAGGCCCAGCCCTTCATCATTCAGATGTGAAGATGTAGCCTCTGAGGTCAACAGCTCACCAACCAATCAAGTTTCTC
Organism: Cavia porcellus; assembly: GCF_034190915.1. Lineage (NCBI taxonomy): Eukaryota > Metazoa > Chordata > Mammalia > Rodentia > Caviidae > Cavia > Cavia porcellus. The sequence continues at coordinate 34,088,181 of NW_026947497.1, forward strand.
ATATATACTTGCGTTGAGAGACTTAAAGGTTCATGCAAGTAATTCCTTAACCTGTATCCAGTTCATTCCATTCAGGTGGCTTTCTAAAAGACATACAATAAAAAATGATGCTGAATGATAGTAAAAAAGAAAGAAATGGATGTGATTAGAGTTTTCTTTGTCTTAAACTCAAGCTCTGTAAATTTGCTCCATGCTGCCTCAAGACTCAGAAAATTATATTCGCTGCATTTTTCAAGGCTGTTCTAAATTTTGAGTGATGAACAATTTCCTAGTTAGAACTTCAAGTAACTCGTGAGATGCCAGTAAGGACTTGCAAGCAAAGAGGCCTCTTTGTGGATGACAGTTCTTATTTGGGCAGATCCTGCCTTGATTTCATTAACATCTGTTTGCTCCCTAACACTGAAGCCTTTCTGCTTATATTGACTGTAAGAAAACAGAATCAGATTAGAACTCAGAGCTGGCCCAACAGAGGCTCCACTGGGTCACAGGGGTGGCCAGGTTTGGGGATTGGTTTGATCACCATATAGAAATATCTCTTTGTCCATGAGCACCTGCAAAGGCATTGTGGGGCGCTCATTAGAAATGCAGACTCCTAGGCACCAGCCCAGACCCACTGAATCAGAGCCTGCATCTTAACAAGATCCCCAGTTAATTTGAATGCACATTGAAGTTTGAGAAGCAGTTCCCAATGGCACCCCGAACTCCTAGATACAGATTTCTCAAACATAGACAAAGACACAGAAAAACTAACCACCACCCTCCACCACAATTCTCATCACCCAGAGAGGCTCTGGTGGCGGGGAGTGGGGTTTGGAGCTCGGCTTTTGTTTATTTCTAGAAGCTTTTGTTGCTGTCCTCATTGATCTTCCGTGAAAATATCAAATGAGAGTTAACTGGGGAAAAGGTGCTTTTGGAGCCAATGTGTTTAGTCATACTTTGGCACACACTGACAAAGATATTCACCCCCAGGGGGCATAATTGTTCTTGAGAAGTGACTTTGTTGTACAGAAAACTTTTTGTTTCCAGAGGCACAGCCTAGGCGACACAGAACAGAATAGAAATGTGGCGATTATCCAGTTCATTTACTTGCTGTACACAGCCGGACAAACCAATCCAGGTAGCGCAGGCCGGAAAAATAAGATTCCAAGGTGCCTGGCTTCTCCAGGTTCACTGCGAACACTGCCCAAATGAACTGGACCACAGCCAACCCTGCACTTCATTATGTGCTTGAATCACAGTGCAAGGGGACCCAGCACCAGCAGATGCGTGGCGGGGATGGGCACATGTGGGTGACCCCTGGACCCAGACGACATCTGACAAGGGATGACATTAGGCTTTGGCAGAGCTCGGCTGCAAAGTGGTTATCACACAGAAGGCAGGTGGGCAGCCTGCCAAAATACAGACACGGGGACCAACCAAAGGATAATTGCTCTAAGTTCCATACAGGGAGCCAAGACAGAGATGTCAGCGGAACATCGCCTGGCTCAGTTGCAGCTCACACAGGACTACAGGGAAGAGTCCGACAAGAAAGGGAAGATTTTTTTGAAAAGGCCAAATTTGTTCAAACAAGGTATGGCAGGCCAGCTGGAAGACATGTCAGTCAAGTACGAGGCTCTCTGCTCAGAGGTATTTCTGTCACTTGGACATGACAGCTTCTTAAAACTAAATATAAGGGGAAATTATAGCTAGATTTCCTCCAGGCATGGGATATGTCCTGATTGCAATTTAGGAAACTGGTAGATTAAATCATTTTCTGCAACCCTTCCTAAGTGGTAGGTCTGTGCCTTACTGCTTTGCAGTAAGATCAGGGATGGGGGGGCCAACCAGCCAGCACCCTTTTGGACTATAGAATTCCCAGAAGCTCCTGAAATTATATACCAATGTTTGCATGTGTTTAAATATTTTTTCTAGGAAAATAAACAGTAGCTTTTATCAGATTCCACAAACTGATCCAAGATCCTCCGAAGTTGACACTTGCAGTTAGCTGAAAGAGATATGAAGGATAAAGGAACAAGTATCTCTCAAACACCCTCGGCCAGATTTTGTATGTTGTGAGAACATCTTAATTGTTCTAAAAACCCTAGTGGCATCATTCCCACTTTACAGTTAAGAAAAAGCACAGCTAAAATTGAACAAGTCATCCTACCAGGTAAACACAAATGATATTGTGAAGAATGGGTTGAATCTGAGCAGCTAGTTACAAAAGAAAGGGCATTCTAGGAGGAAGGACCGAGGCGAGAAGAGGCGAGCGATGATAAAGGATGAAATGCTAGCAGAGAACATTGCCCTCCTCTTATTGACTGAGAAGCTTCTTAAAGACTGGAGAGCCAAGTAACAGCCACAAGATAAGAGCATCCCAGGATTCAGCTTCCAGGCCATTTAGTCTTAAATTTCCTGTCACCCAACCCCAGTGCAGCCAGAGGATAACCTCTCCAGAAGAGACCCCGACATAAAGCCCAAGAGCCACTTAATGCCCAATATTGATTCAAACAAGTGCATTTTATGTATTTCTAATTCATCTCAAGTGGAGAGAGCTGGGCGGGAGGAAGCCAAGAGCTTACCCAGGGCTCAGGAGCCCAGACAGTCACACACAGCCTCCCCGGAAGGCAAAGATCATCCATTCAGTGTGCGGGGCTTAATGAGTCTCCAGTCCCCCAAGTCTGCTCCTGTCTCAACATAAATAATATCCCAAGACTAAAATATTCCATGTACACCACAATACACTTAATCAGGCTTTTAGGCCCACATTGACTCTATAAGAGGATCCTTCTGCCTTCTGAAATAAAAAAGCTACTCAGTCAGGGAATTTTAGCATAGAATCCCATGTAATAGAATTGTGGTTTTAAGTCCTACGATGAACAGATGGCAAAGTCTCTACCTGGGGTTCTGACTCACCCCTCCTTATACGGAGGAGACCCTCTGGAGGGCCATCACCACAGGTAGCCTTCTTCAGCTCCGATCCCCTTCTTAATAGTTAATTCTTCTGTAAAGCAGCCATTTGGGAGGCTGAGATACAAAGATCACAAGTTCAAGACCAGCCTGGGCAGTTTAGCAATTTAGCAAGACCTTGTCTCCAGTAAAAAATAAAAGGCTAGGGCTGTAGCTTTGTGTGAAGGGTTCAATCCCTAGCACCCCAAAAATAAAAAAAATCAAAGAGTGAACCATTTACGAGTCATTGCTATTCCTCAGATAATAACTCCAAGGAATCTTCCTGTTGGTTCATAAATGAATTAAATCTGCAGATGGCCAGCCCAATTTGAGATTTTGTTTTCTGCCAAGTACAGGGCACAAAAATATTTTTAAAAGATAAAAGTGCATGACATTGTCCTTGTTTCTGCAGATCGTATGTTCTTCGAGGGCAATGAGAGGTTGTTCAGCTGGTTGATTAATATTTATTAAGTCCTTACCATCTTCATAGACCACAGAAATAAATCTATCAATATACTTCATTACAAGAAAACCTTATTGCTCTCTTTAGGAAGGACAAAGCTGTCTTCTCTTTGATACATCAAACTGATTAACAACTTGAAAGAGCTGTCCCTGTTACAGAAAGAAAACATGAGTAAAAAATACCGCAGTCTACTCCATAAAACTGGAATAAGGGATTCCCCTCCCCAAAATAACGAGACGGTGAGCAAGGGAGGAGCTGTAAGAGAAGGGGCCAGAACCCCATTATCCCCAAAAATATTTTACTTTCAGAGCACACTGTGTCAAAACTTGTATCTAACACTGAGACTTCATGCTCAGTATTTCTCAAGCCACGGCTTCGACTGCAATGGATTGCTGCATAAGGAAACCTAAAAATAAAAATATTTAAACATGCACCAAAAAAAAAGGCAGATGACTTTCTTACAGACACTGTCAAGACCAGCAAACATGTGCTTATAAATAAATGCATTCCTGATGCCCACCAGCGAGTCACCTGAGAGCACTGCCCTCAGACAGTCGGGGGTGACACAGGAGACGGGCTCTGGCGTTAGCCGGGAAAGGCTATCGAGGACCCTCTCTGGGGGTATCTACCCGGGCCACTGGCACTCAGCTTTGGCTGCTCACTCCCCATGCAGTGGGGTGCTGTTTTGTAAACACATCTAATTTGGTTTTAAATTTTAATCCATAAAGTCATTTAGAAAGAACTCCAGGCTGCTGAAGTGACGAACCAACTGCTTCCAAAGCAGACAGGAAGGCAGGCACTGGAGCCGGCTCAGGCTCCCTCTGCCGGGGTCCCATCTTGGCCTCTGCAACTTTCCTCTCTCTTCTCTGATTCCTTCTTACCCAGGCACTGACTCCTTCCTTTTCTCATAGGTGTTCTTCTGCTCAGGCCAAAGATTTTCTGTGAACTTCTTTGCCTGTTGCTGACTTTATATTCCAATCACTGCCTCCTCTACCCTTCCAATTTAATCTATTTCTACATAAACTTTGCTCTTTAACAAAAAGATCAGGCACTGATCAAATTTGGGGGTGGAGGGAATAGTCTTAAGAATTCCTGCTAGCCCCAGCCTTTCCAGGGAGAGGGAGGCAGTATGTCCTAAATCACAAAGTTGCCCAATCTGTAATTAAACTTGTGATCCTCCTGTCTCAGCCTCCCAGCATAGGGAGAGAGGGGGCTGCTGGCCGCTGTCAGGAAACAGCTGCCTAACAAATGGACTGACCAACTGGCAGGACTGGTAGCATCACATCCATTGCCCTCCTGCAGGGATTGGATCTTACAGGTAATTAACCATAAGAGGAGAGGGTTTTTTTCCAAAGGAGAGAACAAAAACATGAATTTTTCAAACATGTCATACCTTATAAAAATTGGTTTATTTAGCAAACCATGTAGCAGATCCTGTTCTAAGAAAACTGTAAATTTTACCACCCATGGATTCCCCACAACTGAGTGGAGGGTAATAATGTTCTTCCCATTTCCCAGGAGACAGAACCACAGAGAGGTCAGGTGACTGGATCGGACTCACGCAGCTGGTAAAAGGCTGTCACGATGTCCACACAGATGCTGTGGTCTAGCTTCAGAGTCCGCCCTTTTCACCACTACCTGGCTGCTTCTGTTTGACTGATTACATCTTTGTGTTAAGAGAGGAAATCTGCGTTCATTTTTGTATGCATTCTATCACTATGAAAGCCAACAGCTTTTTTTTCTGTATTAGGGAAAGCAAATGACTAATTTATCAGTAAATCCATTATTACCTTCTCTACCATTGGGCATTTATCCTTTTTTACTTACCCCATGTAAAAATCAAATATTGCTGGAGACGCAGGTGTGTGGTCCCCCACTATCAACACATGTGCCAACGACAGACGTTCCAGACCCACCCCACAGGCCTCCTTCACCCATTCCCTTTGCCAATCCACGTCCACAGTCACCTCCTGTTCCCTTGCAAAAGCAGCTCTGCCTTTGCCTGCTGGGAATCGCTCCCAGGGCCTCGTGCATGCTGGGCAAGTGCTCTGTACCAGAGCCACCTCCCCACCTCCCGAAAAGCAGCTTCCTACAGAGTCATTCTCGGGGCCTCTGCCCTGCTTCTCAGCAAGATTTAATACAGAGCACACACACACACGCACACACACACACACACACACACACACAAACCCAACAGTACACTGCCCGGCTCCCCAGCAGAGAGCCTGGGAGCTTCCCCAGAAAAGAGCTCGTGTCCATCTAGAAATCTGTCCTGTTCTGGGCAACTCTGTGATTATCTGCCTAAATGCCTTTGATCCCAAGTTAAGTGGGCAAAAGAAACCCCGGATAACATAGGAAAGCCAGAAGAGAGATTCCATTCTTTTCTGTGGCAATAAGAACATCTCTATGTTCTCCAGGCCTGATGTTCTTAGTGAACTTTCTTCCAAAGTATGCTTCACTTTAGGACTTTAAAAGCCAAAGCCCTCAGGATTTTTCCTCTTTCAAAAATGGATGGTTCTGCTTTTCATTTAAGGTGCAGTTTAGAAAGAAGCAGCCTGTGAAACCAATTAACTAATTGGAAATCACTTAATGACTGTGGCAGCATTTTGGATTTCTGGCATTGGTTCACAGCAGTCAAGAGAAATTGCTTTCCAATATTATGATAAGGTAAGCTGTGGAGGTCTCACGGGGGCGCGGCGGAGGCTGCTGAGAGAAACAATCAGCTCTAATATGCCCACCAAAATAATGGAGACATTATAACACGGAGCTCGGCGATTGTAAAGTAAGCACAACATAAAAATCCAAAGATGTGTGGCGATCTGCTGAGAATAAATGTGCTGCCATAGTTCCTTGCAATGACTTTTGAGAGCTCACAATCTCTGCATAGACATCACGCCCTGGAAATAGCTCTCACAGAGAGAGGCACGCATGTTTGGAAAAAGAGGTGACATGAGGAGAAGGGAAAAATAATAGAACAAATGCTCATTCTTAAACAATTGGCCAATTAATTGTTTTGTATGAATATAGTCATTGTTCACATTAGGGAAATAATCTAGCTAATTGCTCAAGAGTTAACAGGGCCAGGAAAAATAAATTACTCCAAACACAATGTTTTATCCATCTGCCATTTGTTTTCTTCAAGGTAGTGAGTCCTCTTTGCATAGTTCCAAAGAGTTTATTTCACTGGAGCTGACATCATCACTGTAGGAAGCAGCAATCTCTACTATGCCCAAATCCTTTTTATTTTACTTTAAAAGAAAGGCACAAGGTGATTTAAAATTGCCTTGAGGTAGACAGTTGGCTCTTACTTGGCAGTTTCTCTCCCTTTGCCTTAGTTTATTCAGCTGTAAAATGGCCTGTTTGAAGAAATAGGTACACTATTCAAATGATGGTCGAATTTTGCAAACCCAAAGCTGGGGTGCTATGGGATATTTTTGGCATTTACAAATGCTCACCTTTTCTTTCCTGTTGGTACACTAAGTGCAAGTAACAGACTGTCCTGAAGATGGTGGCTATTGTCTGCCAGCATGAGGTGATATTCTATGTATACATTTGTCATTCCACTGCCTACATTTAGGGCTTCCTTGGACCCCAGCTTTATTAAATCAGAAATGATGAACAATTCAGATGCCTTCACTGAGTGCTGCCTTCGACGCTGGCTTTGTACCCAGCCATTGCCCAAAGGACCCAAGGACAGAAGGCGTTCCCTTTGCAGGTAGCAGCATAAATAAAGATGAATACAGCTGACATATACGTAAATCAGCAGGCCAAGCACAAGCCCAGCCAGCCATGGAACCATGGAGCCCTTTCTTCTCACCTGCCTGAGACACCAGGTGCTCATTCAAAGCAGCCTTTTACTTGGTAAAGCCCTAGAAGTCCTCACAACTTAAAATATCCAGAGCAAAAAGTACAACAATGAAACTATAATAAACTGATGATCCTTTCTTCGAAACAATGCTTCATTCTGAGCTGGGGAGGAATGGGGTTATATTCAAATTATTTCCTCTCTCGGACTGAGTTTCTCATCATCATTCCAGAAAGTGACATCTTATTAATATCAAGATTATTTCAAGACAACAAAGCTTGTTGTCAATAAAATGATTTTTTTATCACCAGTAAAGACAATCAATAAGCAACACAGAACGCTGAATCTAGTGATATGGTGAGGGAGGTCCCCCAATGTGACTTGGACTAACTCATGACTCCGGAGGAACTCTTTTACTCTTCTTAATAAAAGAAAAACTTCCAAAATAACCAAGGAGAAAGTGCTTCGAGTTAATCTTGCAGGCTGAGTCAGAACATTTTCCAGGATGACACTTCTGAAGAAAACCATGGGATTCTGCAGATCACATTCCTGAGATTGCCCACCCCACTGAGAACACCGGGGACACTGACCCCACGAGGAGAAGCACGGGCTGAATGCCACTTCTACAGCTGTGTTTGCAAAGCTCAGCACTCTGCAGCTTCAATGTCCCCGCTTCACAAACAGGGAGCAATTTAGTCCATTGTGCAAAGACAAGACCAAGGCCAAAACCTAAAATAGCTCCCCCTCTCTCCTCGTCCTTGAATTAGTACATGTTATTATGAAAAAGAAAACATACTGTTATCTAGATGGTTACTTTTTCCCTCTGCTGTCTTCTGTGGCTTTGCCTATAAGCTCACAGTTTGCAGTTAAATTGGACAATTACCGAGCGAGAAGTGCATAATTAATGAACAGTCACCATATATGTTTGGGAAACTGTGACCCAATCATTGAACAGATAGCTGAACCACTAAAATAAATGACTTGTTCCACTCATTACCTGATCAGCGTTTGTTTAGAAGTTCCTTGGTGCCCTATCAAAATTCTAATCAGTTCTATTTAAATTACATTTTTTGCACTGCATTGTTATAAATGCTAATTTATGCCTAGAATGGAACAGCTTTATTTCTTACCTCCTGAAGAAACGGATGAATAAAAACATACTTCTACAGGGCATAGAAGATTATCAAAGGTTCAATGACTATTGGATTTTGCACTTGCCAAAACACATCCTGAAACTCTGAGCTGAAGCTTTAGGAGACAGCAAGGACATTCAAATCCTCCCACAACAAAATTGACCCCCTGAGGAGGCAGACACTGTCACAGCAGCATCTGCGACCACCACCAGGGTTGTTATCGGGGACAGGGGCAGCGATTGAGGTTGAAAAAGGAGGGGGAATTCTTACCGCTTTTACAGAGAATCTTAAAAAGGAGAGGGTTATTTCAAGATCTATAGGCAACTTTTTGCAGGAAAAAGAATTTCTCCAAACCTGACACCCCATTTGTTTTCGGTGATGGTGTCCATCTCCACCAGCCTGCGGGAGGTGACAGGCATCAGCTGGTCACTCCCTGCATTTTCCACTGTTACTCTGGTTTCCAAACTTAGCAAGGGAGCACTGCTCCAAGCAGCTGGAGCAGCCCCTCCCAAGTGAAGACTGAGCCCCATTTTGCTCTCTCTCTGGTATCCAAGGCCAGACAGTCCCTAAGTCATTTGGGATCCAAAAGAGGAGAAGATCAAGGGTGATGTTGTAGAAATCTCCAACAGTGGTCACAAAAGTCCTCCTTTTTTTTTTTTTTTTTTTTTTTTTTTAACCAGGGATCAAACTCACAACCTTGCGCTTGCCAGGCAGGCACTTATGCCACTGAGCTAAACCCCAGCCAAAAGTTCTACTTTTAAAAGTACTTCCTACAAAGTGACACTCCCCAGGCATCTGGGCTCAGGCTGTGCCTTGGGAGGCATCACATTCACAACTCACTGCTAAGAGTCTTTCATAAGCTGAGGAATTACCTTGAGAGGATTGAATTTCCAAGTGCCAGTCAGCAGCCGCTGGGCAGCTGGGGCCACCTCAATCACCCTGCTCCCGCGGGTCTCAGCAGAGCCTGGCGAGGCAAGGTCAGATCAGGCTGGCTTAGGGCTGCGTGGCCGGAGGGATAGAAACACAGGTTCACACAGGCTTTTAACCTCGATTAAGCTGTGCACCGTGGCTGAGGCTTAAAACAAGGCTGGAACATTTTCTCACTTATTATCACCTTGATAACCTGTTCTTGTAGCTGGGAAGAAGTGTCAAAAGACAGGCAGGGTGAGATGCCGCAGGCACGGGGAGGGCATGGTAGCCAGCAGACTGAGCCAGAGAGCGGACAAGCTAACGTCTGCCTGTTCTCTCAGTGCAGTTGGGAAGAGAGGAAGGATGTTTGCTCTCTAAATATTTCTGCTTTTAAATAGAAACTATTTTCCAAACTGCATGGCTAATCACTGCCTGGGAGAGGAAAGGGAAGAATAGTTTTCACTTGTTTAGCACACTTTGACATTCCCCTACGAAATACCTAAGTAGTGGTTGTGTTTCTGCAAGATCAGAGGGTGAGGAAGAGGGAGTAGAGATGGGAGAAGTAAGGGCCAGCATAAGAATAACTGTACTCAGGGCACAGTGAGAGGAGACCATCTCTGTCCTTCCAGCACAAAGAGGCTGCAAGGCTCCTGCCCACAAGAATGACTCACAGAGAGAATGTGCCTTTGCCACAGTTCTCCCCACTGCATGGCTGAAACAATCCTGAAGAAAGTCTTAAGAGAAATTACTTTTTACTGTGATGATTCTCAATCTTGTTTAAACTATAATAATACTTGATTCTGAATCTCTCTTTTAAAAATCTCTTCTTTCCCTCAAAAGCTATTTGACTAAATCCAAGTCAAGGGGATTTAGCTCAGTGGCATAAGCACCTGCCTGGCAAGAGCAAGGTCATGCGTTCGATCCCTGGTACAAAAAAAAAAATCCAAGTCAAAACTTTCTGATTAAAACATGTCAGTTTACCACCCTCACTGTTGTTACCACCAGAGGACTGTAATGCCCACCTGTCTCCAGAAACTTCAGACCAGAAGTCAAGACTCCTAGAAAATATTTCCAGCCAAATTCTTGTATCATTTGCATTTGAGCTATAGAATTTCACTTTTCTAATCTAAAAAATTCAGTCACTGGAGATTGTGTGTTCCATTCTGTATTCATTACCAAACTTTCAGCTTGTCATGCTCAGTCACCATTGTGCTTATCTTCTTATTGTCTCTGCAGGAGTTTAACATTAATGGGTGTCCATGGTTTTCCTGACTCTATGCACATAAATGACGGGGGAATGTTGCTCATATGAGAGATGAGAAGCAGGAGGTCAAATGAGAAGACGTATTCCATCTACGAAGGGAGCCACATTTTCATGCACCAGTTTAGCCCCCATCATTCTGTTGCAAAAATCTTGGCCAAGCAAACATCAAACCCTCTGATGATGTAGCATTCCAGCTGCAAACTGGTAATTAATCAACCGTAACAAACTCCTTTTCCTTCCATCTTTTTATTTAGAAGACAAAATAGATCATGCCTGTTTAACTTCAAGAGGTCACAACTCTGGGGAAGATTTAGATTCCATAAAACCCAAAATTCTTGCCCCCAAAAAAGAAAATGTTCCTACCTGGCCAGAGAAATGAAAGAAATTTAATATGCGATATTATGAAAACAATCACAGCCCCGAAGTTAGGCCAAAAAAATTAGCATTTTAGGTCCATTTTACCAGAAATCATTGGAAAAATCAGAGGGCTTCTGATTTGCTATAAACTCAGTACAAGCCAATCTGATATGGCCAATCAAGATGCTAATTCAATTTTAGATGACACAGATAGACATCTAGGCCAAAACAGAGAGGTAACAGCTCTGCCGTAGGGTAGTCAGACATCACATCACTCAGGGAGAACAATCTCTTTCGGCCACTGTATAAATTTGAACAAGTCATGTGATTTGAGCCTTGGTGTTCTCATCTGAAAATGGAAATAACAGCTGACAACCACATTCCCACAGAATTATAAAATCAAATGAGTCAGATTCTATAATAGTGTTTTGAAAATCATATAGTGCCACCGTCCTGGACATCTGCTGTTTGTTAAGCAACAACCATCCGCCGCCTCTTTCTGGCAGTGCCATCGTGTCCTCCTTGGGGAACTTCCCCTCACTCTTCATCCTGGGCCCTTCCCTTACCCACTAAGGTCACCGGCTGGCTACAGAATGGACACATAACCCAGATGCAGCTGGGAGACCTGGGAACTCTGCCAGACCTTCTGAGAGACAGAGACTCGCTGTCCCTAGCTGTGTTTAGTCAAATAAGAAGGTTGAGTCTTGCAATAGCACCTCGCTGCCTAGGGAGAAGTCAGGCTGAAGGTATAACTGACTCAGTAACTAAGATGGAAAAAGAGGAAATACAGTGACCAAGTCTCAGTAGCCCTGTCGGGCTGGATGAGGCCTTGCCCAGCCGAAGTCCACACCCCTTGGGCAAGTCTGTACCCTGTGCCTGTGGATCACTTTTTAAGTCAGTTTGAGTGCAGTTCGTAGGTCACTTTCAACAGGAAAAGCCTTATAACTAACTGTACCTTTTTTCCTAATCTTGAAAAATCCAGTTATTCAAATTTAAGGAAATAGTGAATGAGTTTCAGGTGGAGATTAGGGAGAATCAGACCTACGTTTAGATCACGTTGTCTTGTTAACATTACTGTATTAGACTGTCTTTATACAGAAATAGGCAAAGCTTCATTATTGACTATTCTTTGGATTCTAAGACTTACATAAAGAATCACATAAAAACTTTGCTCTGAAAAGAATTTTCTGACACTCTGCTAGGAAATCCATGTTTCCAGCTTATCCCATCTTGTCTTTCTCGACTTCCAGCTGAGATAATAGCCCAATCTCCAACTGAAACAGTAGTGCCCATGTCTGATTAACAGGACTTTCCCCCACCTTTTTTAATGGCTTCCTTCCATCGCGATTTCCATCAGAACATTGCTGGGAATCTCTCCTGGTGCCTCCCCAGGACCTCTTCTATTGCCATTTTTTATATACTCATCCGCAACAAAAAAAAAAAAAAAAAAAAAAAAAAGCTAAACAAATGTCTTCATATTTCAAGACTGGGATCAATGTGAAAATGTTTTTAAAAATCATACCATTTTCTGGCCAGAAAGGCCTAGAGCAGTGACAGTGAAATCTTCAGTGACACAACCAGCACACTGTGGCACACATGCCATAGGTCCACCAGGACCGGCCTAGAATCATCACTTAGTCCAAGGGTGATGATGGCTACTCTTGCTCTCCTGATTTTTATTGACAAATGTCTTTGTAAGTAAAGTTTTATTTGAACACAGTCATGCCCATTTATTGTATGGTATTCACCTGCTTCCATGCTGACTGCAGAACTGACCACTTGCAACAGAAATATATGAACTGCAAAACCTACAGTACTCACCATCTGGTCATTTGCAGAAAAACTTTGCTGGCCATTTGACTCAGTCCATCACCTCGTTTTGAAAAAGGACCTTAGACCCAGAAGGGCCAGGTAATGGTGGCTACGAGGCCAAGGCCAACTTTGTTCCACACGGTGGCACTTTCACACTCTATTCTATTCCCACTTCCCCTTTAGAACAAGTGCCTCAGAGGTAGGGATTATACTTCACATTTTTGTGGTTTCCCAAACAATGAAGGCTGAATACTAGAGCCCTGGTTAAATCTAGCTAAATAATACAAAGGGAAAATAATGGATTCATTCAGACTTCTATGTTTGTTTGCTTGCTTTACAGGGCTGGGTCTTGAACTCAGGGCTTTTACAAGGAGCTACATCTGCAGTTCTTTTTTAAAATTTTTCAAAACAGTGTCTTGCTAAATTGCTCAATAGCCTAGACTGGGGCTGAAACTTGCAATCCTGCTGCTTCAACCTCCCAGAATGCTGCAATTGTAGGTGTGCATCACCACACCCAGCTCAGAGACTTCCATGTAAACCATTGCCACGCCTACATGCAGCTACAAACCAATGACTGCCTGCTTGACATCAAACCACCACGTGGTGATACATTGTAAAAATGCATCATAGCACCACCTCATGGGGCTGTGGCAGTCAGGCGAGGAGAAGCGTGTGAGGTGTGAGGCTTTGTCACGAGATGAGACACATGTTAAACCTTGCAGAGCAATGGGTTACAATGAGGATCATCAGCCGAGCGTGGTGGCTCATGCCTGTAATCCCAGCACTCGGGAGGCTGAGGCGGATTGTTGCAAGTTTGAGACCAGTCTGGGCTACAAAGTGAGCTCAAGGCCAGCCTGAACTGCATAGTGAGACCCTGTCTCAAAAAGACAAAAAAAAAAGAATGAGGACTATCGTAAGAACAGAGGCATCTTGAGCTATAACTGGCTATGGGGGAGTTTCGGTGATGCACCGAAGGGAGGGAAGGAGTTTCCCTTTCTTCCCTCCACAAGCGATAGAGAATACAACAGGTGGAGTCCAACACAATTTCTGCAAGCAACTAAATTCATATACAAGTGCCATCACCAGAGGAAGTTAGAGCACAAGTGAAGGAAATATTTTACCAGATTCCAACAAAAGCCATGGTACTGGTAGGAAAGAATAAAAATGTTTTTGGGTGATGCTAAGGCAACACGAATGTCAATGCATGGAGGGAGGGAGAGAGAGAGAGAGAGAGAGAGAGAGAGAGAGAGACAGAGAGACAGAGAGACAGAGAGACAGAGAACAGTTAGCAATGGGTCAAAAGCATGGGCACAGTGTGAATGTGACCAGCCAAGGACATTTGCCTGCTTCTCCCCATGATGAAGATGCTCCCACCCAATGCCAAGGCTTCTCTCTGCTACTCCTACCCCTGTCTACTGCGTAACTTTTCCTTCCTTGGATGTTAAGGCCCTCAGTCTACAGGAATCCATGGCTATTGTTCAATAATATTCCATGTACAGGGCATGAAAGACCTCTAGCTACTGGCAAAATACTTCCACCACCCAGCTCATCCTCTGCCAAAGAATTATGCTTAGAACATTATTTTGTGTTTTGATAGTTCCAAATATGGAAACCCAAGGGGAACAATATGATCCCAGGCAAATAAAGACAGCCAAGTACTCATTCTCCACACCCTCTCTCTTTCTGAGCTAGGACAGCAGATGGTCATCCAGCTTCAGATAAACACCTCGTCCTTAGAACCTAATGAGGACATTTAGAGCCACCAAGTCTACCCTCTAGCCTACTGCATTCCTTCTTTGATGTTGCATAGGTTTGCACAGAGTTTCTAAGCCCGCATTGGGACTTGAACTGTTGATGAGTTCCTCTGGAATGTGCTCAGCCCTCAGCAGCCAGAAGAAATTACCAGGACTAATAACCAGTCAACTCCCATGTTAGGAGGGCCTTTCCCATCCGGGCCCCCAATCCCACAACTGCCATCTGTGTTTGTTCTTTTGCTACATAAAAACTCAAACTGGGTGGCAGGCTTGTTATTTTTAAAAAGCTTTTAGTAGCGTCTATACCCAGAACTGCCTCATCACAATTATCCACACCAAAGGAGGAAACTTCATGTTGAAAATGGATATGGTTTTCAGCCAGTGCCAAATGTCTCTCCTTCTGCCTTTTTGTCCCTCCAATCAATCAAAACATGTGAGGCTCCCAAACGAAGAGTAAACACACAGCCCAGGTCCCTTTCATCTCCTAACATATGTCAGAAGGGGGAGGGGGACCTCTTCCCAGCTCCAGCCAGCAGCGGCTTCCTGTGACTGAGCCTTCCAGAGACAGGGTGCTGTGGGGGCCCAGTGAGGAGCACTGAACTGGGCCAGCTCCTCAGAAAATAATAGATATCCATGGCATATCTCAATGCCAGCCAGAGTCCTTACCTCCTCTGGGAGCACTTCTGTGTTTATATATAATGAGATCATTATCAGGCAGCTATTTCCATTTATTCAGACTTTAATATTTCTTGAAGAAAGAAAAATAGCATACAAAGGGGTTTGTGATGCCAACTCAATCAGACGTGCTGTTGATGACAAACTATCCAAGTGCAAGCCAGAACAGGATAAAAAATAATTTCAGAGTGGTTTCTGTCAAAGCCACGCTCTCCTGTGACAGTGTTTCAAGTGAACATGCAGGAGTGTCCAGAGGTCAGGACGGAAGATAACAATGAACAGAAGATAAGGCGGTAGATAAGATTAAAAACAAGGCAGGCTGCAGACTAACTATTCAGACAGGTGGGCAGGAGCTTCCAGCACACTGACTCGTGCCCGCTTCCAGTGGGTAATTAGACCAGGGAGGCTGCTTTCCTCCCTGTCAGCTTTGCAAGGAGCCCTCGGGTCTTCGAAATTAACCCTTCTGTGTGGTTACTCCCTTGTGCCATTGAGCTCTGGTGGCCGGGCAGGATGAGCAAAGCAGTTCCTTTCTCCTTTCACAACAACGAGCTATAAAGAATAGGCTTTCTATCTCTCCAGTCCTGTTGCACCTGCAGGAAAGGATTTTTAAATGGAGGCACTTGCTTTCTTTTTTGTCCAGTAAGTCCCTATTCATAAATTTAAAAAACAAAAAAGGCTAGAAACTCTATGTCCCTGTTCATCAAATGTTCTGAACAAGTCACTTATCGGTTTCCAGCAAATTAGAAAATCAAATGAAATCAATTGAGTAGTAAAACTGAACAAAAAGAAATCTCCTTTTGATAACCCAGACAGAGCCCTGCAATTGTGCTAAGCCTTGGGTTCCAGGGATGAAGTCGCTGTCACTGGCCAGCTCCGTTGGAAACACACTCTGCTAACAGGAACTCCCTGGCATTTGCACTTTGCCTAACGGGAGCTCACAGATTCATTTCTGGGCTCTGTGCTTTATCCAAGATTACAAATCCAAGAAGAATATCTTTTTCGCTATTTGCTCCCAGCCCTGAAACTGCAGATGGAAGCAAGCAGATGGAGCAGTAACGCAGACTTGTCATCACATAAACGTGGATGAAAGGATTCTGGGTCTTTTCTTACCGTGGTTATAAGGCACCCGTATTCCCCACAGCACTTCCAACAACACTGGGAGGAAACCTGCACCACGTACCTGCTGTCCACTTCAGTCCCCCACTCGCTTGAAAACAGAGTTGGTAATTTTTTTTGGATTCTCCTACAGAAAGAGCTACCTTGTGATAGGAATTAATTCTGGTAAAACTGTAAAGGCTGCCTCATACATCCTAGTGTTGGGTAGACTGAGCATGTAGAAATCAGTTTCATAAAGACAGAGTGGGAGAGATTGTCCAGTAAGTCCCTATTCATAAATTTAAAAAACAAAAAAGGCTAGAAACTCTATGTCCCTGTTCATCAAATGTTCTGAACAAGTCACTTATCGGTTTCCAGCAAATTAGAAAATCAAATGAAATCAATTGAGTAGTAAAACTGAACAAAAAGAAATCTCCTTTTGATAACCCAGACAGAGCCCTGCAATTGTGCTAAGCCTTGGGCAGGAAGGAAGGGAAGGAAAGGGGGGAGAGAGGAAGAAAGTAGGAGGAAGGAGACCCGTGACTCCCTGAGATACAGCCAGCCCTGCCATAACCTATACTACACAAGCACAGAGCCAAATCTACATAACCCAAACACTCTTGACCTCAAAACAGCTTGAAACATTAAAATGAGAAAAAGCTTCTCTCCCTAACAACATTGACAATAGCTAATGAGAGTAATCTTTTTAACATTAACTCCATAAAAAGCAGAAGAATCAGCTGAGAATTATTAAATGGCTACTAGGAATCATTAAATGATTCACTATTCAAAGAAGAGACAAAGAGACAGAGAGAGAGCATTAACCATCAACATGGATTCTCCAGAGAAGCACAAGATCCCATCACACACACACACACACACACACACACACACACACACACACACACACCTCCCTGAGACTAAGAACTCCCTGTTTCTGCAGCCCCTCCTTTTCCCTAACAGCCCAAAAGGCAGAGCACTGGCTGTTTTGCTAAACACCCCAAGCCTCTCCCCAGCATCCTTTCCCTCACCTGCACTGGCCCTCTCCTTCTGTGACATAATAAGTTTGAGTTCCACTTCCTCACAAAATTCTCCCCAGCCTGGCTCTCAGAAGCTGTGAGTCCCAGCCCTGCTTTTCCACACAGCAATTCCTTATCTATTAATACAAAATTAATTTAACGTTACCTCAGAAATCACAAAATAGCTCTGAGGAAATGAAGTTCAGTTTGAAGAAACATCAACTCTATTGTCTAGAAAAGAAAATAAAATTATGTTCAAGAAAATAATTATATTTAATACCTACAGAAACACTGTTCACATAATTAAAGCAACATAACAAATTTCCATAGTTGACAACTACCAACGTAATACCCTATTAACTCTGCAGAACTCCAACCAAGGAAGACAAAGTCAGCGCCTCCTTAGAATCAAAGATCTGTGGTGAGGAGGATTCTGGGAAAGTTAATTACCAGTACCTCTGGATGACATCTGAAACAATAAGATGATTCGCGGTCAGCAATACAAGAATTTTCCTAATTTATTAAATGTTGTGAGGCTTTTTAATTGTCCCTGTCCTCCAACCAGAGAAACAGTCACAGGATTTTGCTCTGAGAAAGATCACCCGGCAGGGTCAAAGGCCACAAGACTTGATTCCTTTGCCACGTAAGGGCAAGCTCTCTGCACAAGGGCTCAGTGGAAAACACATAACCCTGTATGATTGTCGTCAAGAAAACCTTGAGGCCGAGCCCCAACCCACTACCATTTAAACTGCTGCTGGCAGTCACCATGCTAAGCATAAAGCAATGTTCACTCCCTAATTTCTGCAGCTACCCAAGATGTTTCTTTTCTGTGGTCCCAAACCCAGATCCGCACATGGAGACTCAACTGTCTACACACAGTATGTGAGAGTGGCGAAGATTAAATTTCTCTCTCCTCTGCCTCCAAGATGTACCTTAGAGCAGATTAATAAGATTACCCCCTCCGGGCTGGGGCAGAGTGCCATGTTTAATCATTCCCAGGAGCGGGCCAACAACCTCCCACTTGTTAGGTTCACGAACAACAGGAGAAAGATCACCCAGCAGGGTCAAGGGCCCAATGCACCTTGTATCTGAAGACCTTATTCTTCGGAAGGGCTTTCAAGCAAGGGCACAACCACCTCATATTTCAAAAGCAGGGGAGAAAAACTGAAAACCCCCTACACCTATAATAAGGGACACTGTACAAAGCATGGTGCTAGCCATGGTGTCTAATCTTTTGTGTTGCACCCTCATGAGAAATCAACCTCAAGGACCTCATGGAAACTAGGTAAATTTTGATTCTGATCATGAGAAAATCCTTAGGTGGTCTACCTTTTTATGAAACTGATTAGAGCATAGATCAGAGCATAGAGATTCTCTTATCTAGTGTAAATAAACTCAACCATGAACAGGGTCAGAAGATGAGAAACAGGTGCCTAACAGTGACTTACTTAGTCCTTTCCAGCAAAGAAGACAGCTGCCTCTCTACCTATGAAAACAGGATACTTCCTTCCAGGAGCCATAAAGGAGGAGTTTTTAATTCCCTAAATCAGGAGTTGATAAGCTTTGGCTCACAGGCCTGTAAGAAAGTCCCCCTGCCCGATTCTACAAATAAAGTTTTATTCAAACACAACCATGTTCATTTGTTTTCACATGGCCGCCTTCTTGTGACAATAGCAGAGCTGAGTAGTTGCACGTGAGACCTTCTGACCTGTAAAGCCTTAAACGTTAACTCTTCACCCCTTGGTGGAGAACAGTCTGCTGGCCCTTGCTCTATATCCCCCCAAATCAGAAATAATTATAACAATGGCTAATGTTTATCAAACTTTGTAACCCACAATGTACTGTTAAACATATGAGCTATGTCCTTAAATATCCACAACAGTTTTATGAAGTGACTACTTTTGTTTTCCCCATTTTAAAAGAGGAAGCCCCAAGGTTTACAGAACTGATAAAGTCCCAAACTAGAAAGTGGGGAGGGCAGGATTCAAAGCGTGCCACTCCAGTGCCCATTCATTCTCAGTCAATGAACAGTACTTCTGCTCACATAATGAAACAGTGCTACCATTTACCAAGTGTGGGTCATAGATTAACTCAAACTAGTTTGATCTGAGCCAACCCCAGGGACTTTGTGCTCTACTAGGCCATATGATTGTTTGGAAAGAAGTCTTACAAGTGTTTAAGGTAATGAATGCAGAAGCTTAGCCTCAGTGGAAAGCAGCTGGACAGCGCAAGAGGCTTTGCTAAGATGTGTCCAGAAGAAAGGTAGACATGAAGGCCAGGCATAAGCAGAGATGGTCCCTGGGATAGGTAAACAATTAGTTCCCAATTATCTGTACCTTACCCCTCCTATTTCCCACTTCTGCTCTTTGTTAAGAAAAGAACCTAATAAAAAGCCAGAGAAAATTGTAATCAAGGCTTCGGTCCTAGAGATTCTACCCACCCCCATCCCATACCTTTGTCTCTCTTTTTCTTTTCATCTGCCACACCTCATTCTCAGGACCAGTCTCCTCACTGAAACCCACAGCCAAGTGCTTACCATGCTAGTGCGGCATCTCTGGAGCTCACCATGGCTATACTGTACTCAGCAATAATTAGGAAACAGGACTCAGACTGATTAAATACTTTGTGCAAGATCAGACAGCTCAGAGCAGAGGACCCCGTGTTCAAATTCAGACTATGAAACTCTTTCATGACCCATGCCACCTCGCTTCTGGAAGCCCATACTGAAGAATATAACAAGCTTAGAAATTATAAAACTGTTTCTGTACTTTCCATTCTGTTTAGGACAACAATGGATCATTGCCATCCATAGTTTCGATGTTCGTGTCCCTTCCAAACTCAGTGTTGAAACTTAACCATCAACACAACCATAGTAAGAAGTGGAACGTTTGGTTGCTGACTAGACCAGGAGACTTGGCTCTCATGGAGGGTGTGGTGCCTTCAGGAAAGGCCTGGAAGAAATAGTGATATCCAGCCTTCTTTTGTACTTCTACCTCTCACCGTGTGAGGACCCAGCAGTGGGGCTCCAGAATGGAGAAGGGGTCCTCCTTAGACAATGAATCTATAGGCACCTTGATCTCAGACCTCAGTCTCCAGAACTATAAGAAATAAATTCTGTTCTTTATAAATTCCCAAGTCTCAGGCATATTGTTATAGCTGAAGGAATAGATTAAGACCGTCACCATACTCAAGATCTAGTCCTCAGCCATTTGGCTGGCTATGTTGCCCTTTGTTGATAACTTAGTCCTTTCAGCTCTTAATTTCCTGTTGCCCAAAGGAGGAGGTTCAGGCAGGGTGCTCTCTAAGATCTAACAGCTCTGACTCTTCAGTTTGGCCCCTTCTCATAGTTCTGGGATCATTTTTCCTCAATGACCATGTTTGCCTGGTTATTCCTGGTAATTCCAAGCATCTCCCCAAAGAACCAGTCATGTCCCAGCTTAAAATTCCTTGCCTGAGATGATCTCTCATTCTGGATCCTAGCTGCCTTCCCTTCAAGCAGAAGCAGAATCAAAGTCAACTCCGAGAGTCACCTCTTAAAACACTAGGATGACTCTGGACTCTTAGGACTCTGGTTCCTTCATTCATGTTTTCATCACTGACTCAGTGGAATGCAGTTGTTATACAACTAGCCAGTAAAATCTGATTCCTGAGACCCAAATGGGTCAAATTCAGTAAAATACATATTGAATATTATGTGACTTAGTGAACATCATTGTATTCTTTCATTATAATATCTTAAAAGACTATCACCCACCCAATAAATTAAAATAATAAAGTCTATATCTGTTCTGAAAGGCTAGGACCCCAAATCCACAGGCAACAAAGGCAAAACAGACAAATGGGCTAACACTGAACTAGAAGTTTCTGCATAGCAAAGGAAACAATCACCAGCGAGCATACAACGTAGAGAATGAAAAAATGTATGTCCAGACCATCCATTTGATAAAGGATTATGACCCAGAGTATGTAAATTTCTCAAGCACCTCAACAACAAAAATCAAAAATGATCTAAATAAACATTCCTAAACAAAATTTATAAATGGCCAATAAATATATGAAAAGAAGCCAGGTTGGGAATATAGCCCAGCAGCACAGCACCTGCCTGGCAAGCACAAGGTCATGAGTTTGATCCCCAGTTCAAAAAGAAAAGAAAAGAAGCTAAACCTCACTAAATATTAAGGACATGCAAATCAAAACCCCAGTGAGACATCATCTCACCCCAGTGAGAATGGCTATTAAAAAAAGACAAAAAAATAACGAATTCTGGCAATGTGAAAAAAAGGTAAAACTCTTTCATTTTTATTAGTAAATTAGTACTGCCATTATAGAACACAATACAGAGGTTCCTCAAAATCTAAAAATAAATCTACCATATGGTCTAAGAAGTTCACTCCTGAGTATAATTTAAAGGAAATAAAATAAAAAAGTCAAAGCCATACTTACATTCACATGTTTGTGACAGCTTTCCTCACAACAGCTAGCATATGGAATCAACCCAAGAGTCTACCAACAGATGGATGGATACAGAAAATGAGGTACAGATTGTCAGTGGAGTATTAGCCAGCCATAAAAAAGAAATCTTGTCATGTGCAGCAAAATAAATGGAATTAGAGGACACTAAACAAAATAAGCTAACTGAAAGAAGCTGGAAAGATCATGGATCAATAAGCAGCAAAGTAAAGAGCATCTCAGAGAGAAACAGCTCAGATGCTGGAATAAAACATCCTGGAGAAGACCAGATGGAAGGAGATGGATCCTCTCAACCCAAGAAGAAACTAAAAAGGAAAAAAAAAAAAAAGAAAAACATGGACTAAAGGCTGTAGCCAGACATGCTCTCACCAGAGCTGGTCCCACTGTGCACAAAACACTGCTGGTATTCGAAGACATGCAGTCCAGGTGAAGTTGGGGGTTGGGGAGCCGGAGGGCCTCAGCAGGATGACACAGTCAAGGAGACCTGCACCAGCTTGTGGTGAGTGCAGGAAACTCAATGCTCCCACAGGAGTGGGCGATTGGCCAGGCATCATTTTGGTTGGGCAGGATAAGCCCAGAACCAGAACTGCAGCGGCTTCAGTCAGCCATTCCTAGCACAGGGCAGATTGGTGAGAATTGCTTGGACTGAGTCCCACCCCTGTGCACAATCCAATAGCCAAGAACAAGGTCTCCCTGAAGCTATCACTAACTGGCCTTGTCCATGTGGTAAACACTAAGGTGGTGAAGACTCCCAGTGGTTGACCAGCTCAGAAAGAGGGGCCAGCCTGCCCCACCCCTGCTTGTACTCCAGCAGTCACCAGAAGACTGGGGAAGGCAGCAATCCCTAGCCAGCACACTTCAGAGAAAATGTAACCAGAACAAGAAGTGCCAAGGACCCCCACTATCCACTTGTCTGAAAGAAACCAGAAACATGACAGAAAGAAACAAAAGAAAGTCTCCAGCCTGCAACTCAAACAGTACTGGCCCAAGAGAGGTAAACACAGAAGAGATGGGGGGGGGGGGTTGCACACCTGGAGTTTCTGAAGAAACATCATCTGGAGAGGAGCTAACGATGATGGATTGGTAAGCAGCAGGATACTGAGCTCCCTGAGAGAGACTACTCAGATGCTGGAATAAAACATCCTGCAGAGGTCCAGACAGGGGGAGATGGATCCTCTCAACCCAGGAAGAAACTAAAGGGAAAAGAGCTGGCCAAACACACAGTCCTGGGGCTACCACTGGAGCAACTAAGATTAGCAGCCACAGCACTCTTGCTGGAGCAGCCCAGACTCATGCTACTATGACTCACCGGAGCCTTGGTCATGCTGAAGTCAGGGGTCAGCGAGCCCAACAGAGAATGGAGCCAGTGAGGGACCTGCACTAACCAGTGGTGAATGCTTGGAATAAGACCCTCCCATGGGAAAGGGGTGACCACCTGGACGACATGTTGGAATTGGGCAGGATGGGCCTGAACTAGGAATGCCAGTGACTTCAGTCAGTTACTCCCTACCCAGAGCAGATTGGTGGGAACTGCTTGGCCTGGTCATGCCCCTGGCCAGGACCCAATAAGGCATCCCAGACCAATCCCATAAGCGTAACACACACTAACCTGATGAAGGACCCTGCAGGTTGACTGGCCCAGAGGGGAGGGGCTAGCATACACTGCCCCTGATTGCACCTCAATAACCAACAACAAACAGGAGAGGGCAGAATTCCCTAGCTAGCGTGCTTCAGAAGAACCATAATCAACAAGGAAAGGGGCTGGGACCTCCACTATACACCTGTATGGAAGAAACCACAAACATGACAAGAGAAAGAAATAAGAAAAAGCCCCCAGCCCCCAACTCCTAGAATATTGATCTAGGAGAGGTAAATACAGAAAAGACTGAGGGCAACAAACATGCAATATCGGACATGGCATCAGCAGACATAAAGAGATATCTTCACAACCTCATAGATGAACTCAAAACTGAAATATTAATTCAAGTAAATCAAGATATAAGAAGATTAATAAAAAACGCTTAGCACCTCTCAAGAAGACACAGATGGAAGAATGGAAGAACACAAAAAAAGGGGAGAAACATTTGCTGAAGAATATAAAGAAAACCTAGAAAACATGAAGCAGATTCAAAGAGATTATCAGGAAATTAAAAACTCCATTAAAAGCTGTCAAAACTGCTTGAAAGAAACTAAGGATAGACTATCAAAACTTGAAGATAGGTTTGCAATGTATGATCATGAAAGGAAAGATCTCTTAAAAATAACAAGGAAACAGGAAGGAACAATATAAAGGCTAGAAGATGACAAGAAGATCTATAACTTAAGAATAAAAAATGTGAGTGAAGAAGCGGGAGTAAAAACAAAGGAAATACAAAGGCTATTCACAAAAATAATTAGAAAAACTTCTCAAGCATAGGAAAAGGAAATGATATTCAGATATATGAGGCATACCAAACTCCAGCCACATACAACCAAAACAGAGCTACACCTAGACATATAATAATCAAGATCCCAGAAATTCAGTATAAGAACATTAAAAGCCATCAGAGAAAATAAACAGGTCACCTATAAAAGAAAGCCCATCAAAATCACAGCACACTTCTCAACACAGACCGTCAAATTAAGATGAGTTTGGAGCGAAGTATTCCAAGCCCTGAAAGAAAATAACCTCCAGCCCAGATTGATGTACCCTGAAAAGCTGTCTCTAGAAATTAATGGAGAAACAAGATGCTTCCATGACAAAGAGGAACTGGGGGAATTTGTGACCAGCAGTTCAATCCTACAGAGAATACTGAAAGACATTCTAGAAAGAGAAAACAAAATACCAGGATTTCAGGAACAGTGGCAGAGAGGCCTCAATGAATGGGGCAGACAGTGGAATGAAGGAGAAAAGTAGACAACCACTGGCAGAAAAATAGCATAGCAGAAATGAGGCAGAGAAGGTTGGCTATAATCTCTAACGTAGATGGTCTTGATACACTAAAAAAAAAAAAGAAAGAAACACAGACAGAGTAGATCAGGAGGTAGGGTCCACTGCGATGCTCTGTATAGGAAATATAATTAAACTGAAAAAGGGTTTATGGACTGAAAATCAAATATCAGAAAACAATCCTCTATGTGACAGGGAACCAGAAAGAAATAAGGGCAACTTGACCAGCATCTGCAGATAGTTTAGAAAGACAGGATATTTATGTGCAGTAGAGAACTACTTAGCTATAATGAAGGAAAACCTTGAGGCTTTTGTAGGTAAAGGAATATAACTTGAGATCCAGTCCAGGAGTGAGAAGGTTCAGAAACACTTAGGTAAATAGCAGGTCCCCACACACACACCAATCTAAAAACTGAGGGAGCTGGTGAGACCCAAAATGTGCAGCACCCTATGGGAGTGAAAGGGGAGGAATAGTCTAAAAAAAGAAGGCAGAGGATAATGTTAACAGTGTATCAGGATTTAAAACCAACATTACTCACACCACTCTGTTTAGATGAATTATATTCTGTTCCAGTTTGTCTTCTTGTATTAGATTTGAAGGCACAGACAGCTATCCCAAAAATAGCAGGATATAGTATAGTAATCATTCGTAATTTCCTATTAATTTAATCCGAAGCCCTGTATAACTTACACTGTTTTATCATGACTGGTCTTATTTGAATTTGGTTTGCTAGATTGCTGTTTTGTATTGATAGATTTTATTCGAATCTGTTATGATTGATAGTATGAAGTCTGAGAGTATAGGCAACTACACTGAAGATGACAAGATTCACTAGGATACCCACTCTGGTTTGATTATTATCTGCTTTTGAAGCTTTACACTGTCTACAATGTTTTGTTTTTATTCATATTGTTATGCACTGCTATATTCAATTATACTATGCCTGATGATATAGACAAATTGATTGAAGATAACAAGAGACAACACAGTAACCATTGTAGATCACCTTGTACTGTGGTTTTATATGACTTTTTGTTTCATGTTTTTATAGGAATTTGTTTTGCTTTGTCTTGCTTTGTTTTGTTTTTCCCTCTAATACATAAAGGATAGAAATACATGTAGAGACTCATGCATGCGTAGAACCTATAAAGAGTTTATGGACTTCCGGGAGAACATGGCGGACAGACAACAGCAACTACCAGAGGCTCTCTGAAGGGCTCGGCTCAGAGGCCAGGAATGATGCGGACTAAGGAGACATGAACCGGTAGAGATAAGCTCTGCTGACTCAGGAACCAACTGGGCTGAGAGAAACCAACTTAGAATACAGTCCTGGCGCTAAAATAGGAACAGAAAAGACTCGGTGTGGAGGCTCGACCCCGCGCCATTGGAAACCGCGATTTGGGTTTCCCGCCGCCCGGTGGCTGGCTGCCTCCACAGCGGCTCGGCAAGGAGAGACGCGCAGAAGCTCTGGGAACGGGAGTCTGCGAACGGAGTCAAAAACAGGACGGACAAAGAGGCATACACGAAAACTGACTGGTGGCGAGGTGAGTGAGAGAAACTGACCCCCTACCACAGTTTGACTCCAGCGGAGGACTTTCTGGGCTCAGGCAGTCCTGTAAGAGCAGGGCGCGGTGGCGACTCCAGCCACACATTCCCCTCTCGGACGGGATTGGTAAAAAGTACCTGGCCTGCATGACGCTGCTGGCGGACTCCCTAGGCTGGCCTAACCCAGATCCCAGAGCCTGACGGTGGCCCGGAGGAGCGACTGACTCCCACGTAGGCTGCCTCCTCCGCAACTCCCTGGTGCGCAGCGGTGGGTGGGAACAACGAGCCAGCGCAATTTGATCAGGCTGTGGCTGATAGGCAGGGAAGCCGGGCCTCCTATGTAAGCTTGCATTTTATAAGGAACAGAAAATATGGGGAAGGGAAGCAACAAGAAAGGCTCCTCGGCCCCCAATTCTGAGAAACAGGCAATAGTGGACACCGCACCAATATACATTTAAGCGCCATATAGAGAGCCTCATAGACCAATTCAGGGATGAAGTTATCAATGACCTGAAGCTAGAAGTATGCAGAATAGTTAGAGAAATGCTAAGTACCACCCAGGAAAAAACAGATGGTGGAATGGAAGAACAGAAAAAGAGGGGAGAATTGTTTGATGGAGAAAACAGAGAAAGCATAGAGTACGTGAAGCAGGCTCAAAGGGACTATCAAGAAATTAAGAAGTCTATCCAAGACTGGCATAACAGCTTGAAAGAAACTAAGGACAGACTATCTGAGCTGGAGGGCAGACTTGTAATATGGGAGAATGAAATGAAAAACTTCTTAAAAATAACAAAGAAACAAACAGCAATAATACAAAGACAATAAGATGATAAGAGGAGCCATAACTTAAGGATTAAGAACATAAAAGAAGAAGTAGGGACACAAACAAGTGAACTACAAAAGCTACTCACAGAAATAATCCAGGAGGATTTTCCTAATTTAGCAAAAGGTAAAGATACTCAGATGTACGAGGCATACAGGACCCCAGCTACCTACAACCCTAACAGAGAAACACCCAGGCATATAATAATAAAAATTCCAGAAATTCAATACAAGAACAGAATATTAAAAGCTGTAAGAGACAAGAAACAGACCACTTACAAGGGAACACCCATCAGAATTACAGCAGATTTCTCTACACAAACCATCAAATCACGAAGAGCATGGGGGGAAATAATTCAAGCTTTGAAAGATAATAATCTCCAGCCAAGATTGAGATATCCTGCACAACTGTCCCTGGAAATTGATGGAAAAACAAGGTGCTTTCAGGATAAAGAGGAACTGGGGGAATTTGCAACCACCAATTCAACTCTACAGAAAGTATTGCAGGATATTCTAAAAAAAGAAAAATACAAAGAACCCAGAAATGGTGGCGGGGAGGCCACAACGAATGGAGCAGAGAACAAAATGAAGAAGACAAACTGACGGCTACTGACAGAAAAAGAGCTCAACAGAAATGAGACAGAGAAGATTGGATGATAGGAACAGCTATTTTAGAGAAAATGACATCTTAATAGGTAATACTGATTTAGTATCATCTTGTTTTGAAGTCTCATCTAGCTTTTGTTCTTCTGTCTCCAATGGTCTAAACAGGTTATATCTTATTGGATTTTATTATGTACGATAGTATAAGCAAAAACCTTTTAAAGACAAGGAGATTATACAGAAACCATTGTTCATTTTCTGTTAGTCGATTCTAAATACTCTGTAATGCTGTCATTCTCTTAAATGGTTTTACATTGTTTTGATATACTTAATGCTACAGTATATGAAGCTGTACTCAAGGACTTCAAGGAAAGAGTCAATATGGTAACTACTTTTGGGTCGGAATTATCTGGTGGTGAAACACTATTCTGCTTAAATGGTTATGTTTTGATCTGCCCTGTTTCGCTGTCATGCCCTCTTTTTTTCTCAATCTCCACTCCATTATTTACTTTTTCATTTTTATCCATTTAATTAAAGGGAAAAAAATAGCAGGATATAATATAGTAACCCACTCTGACTTTCTATTATCTCGATTTGAAGCCCTGTATTACTCTCACCATCTTGTTTTTGACTGAGGTTCCTCTATTCTGTTTTACTGGATAGTATCAGGTTCGAAAGTTTAGGCATCAGCTGAGAAGATAATGAGATTCATTATAACGCCCATTCTCGTTGACTTTTATCTACTTTCGAAGACCTACAATGTCTCCAATGTTTTGGTTTTGTCGGTTTTGTTCTTTACTGTTTTGTTCAATTGTATTACAACTAATGATATAGGCAATTCTATTAGAGATAGCGGGAGGCATTATGGTAACCATTGTTGATCACCTTGTATTATGTTTTTATATTATCTATTATGTCCACCCTTTTGACTTGACCGATTCTGTTCTGTTATGTCACATTTGATTTTACTCTCTTCCAAAAAAGCAATAAGAACCGTGGGAGCAATGAAACCCAAAATGTGTAATAGTCATTGTACAAAAGAGAGGAAAAGAAAGTGCTCTAAACTATATAACTGCATGTATATTTAAGTGTATAAGATAGAAAATGATATCACAGAGTTTTATTGGATCATTGAACAGAACTGTTTGCAGTATCATTGTTGGAATGTCCACTCTACAAGCTTTAATTTTGTGACTTGAACAATTATTCCTAAGATGGCAATATGTAATCCATTAACTAGTGATTTCCTACTGCGCATTTTTTTCTTCTGTAAATCTGTATAACTTGTACCCCTTCACTGTTTTTCTTTTCTCCTTAAATAAAAAAATTAAAAAAAATTTTAAAAATTTTAAAAAAAGAGTTTATGACAACTGATTATATAATACATGATGAAAGAAACAACTACTTTGAAGAAAAAGAGACACAACAGTACCCAGTGCTGATTCTGTAGCATAATGATGTGAAATCCAGCAATACTATTATTCTTTGTTCAGAGTGATTTTAGACTGTTTTGTTTTGTTTAATTTCAACAAAACATGAAGGGACAGCTATTTTGAAGAGAATGAGAGACACTATGACAGCCATTGTTGACTTCCTTATGGTCTGGTCTTTAAGACCTAAAACGCCTTCCTCGTCCTGTCCAGATCAACTTATACTATGTTGTTTTATATGAATTCTCTTTATTTGAAGATATGGACAACTATTTGGAAGAAAACAAGAGACAGCATGATAGATAGTGAAGATCTCTGGTTGTCTTGCTTTGAAATTTGTGGCTCTTACATTGCTTTCTTATATTCTGTTTTGTTGTGTTTAATTTTACCCTCTTTAAAATTAAAAAAAGAAACTATCTGACATAAAGAAATATCTTCACAAAATTATAAAAGAACTTAAAACAGAAATACTAATCCAAGTAAAAGAAGATATAAGAAAAATAATAAAAGAAATGCTAAGCACCTCTCAAGAAGACACAGATGGAAGAATGGGGGAACACAAAAAAAGGGGAGTAATGTTCAAAGAAGAACATTAAAAAATTTAGAATACATGAAATAGATTCAAAGAGGTTACCAGGAAATTAAAAACTCCATTGAAAGCTGGAAAAACTACTTGAAAGAAACTAAAGATAGACTATCAAACCTTGGAGACAGGCTTGCAACTTGTGATTGTAAAAGGAAAGATCTCTTAAAAATAACAAGGAACCAGAAAGGAACCAAAGGCTAGAAGACAACAAGAGGATCTATAACTTAAGAATAAAAATGTGAGTGAAGAAGCAGGAGTAAACACAAATGAAAATCAAAGGCTATTCACAGAAATAATTAAAGAAAACTTCCCAAGCATAGGAAAGGGAAATGATATTCAGATATATGATGCATACAGAACTCCAGCCAGCTATAACCAAAATATATCTACCCCTAGACATATAATAATCAAGATTTCAGAAATTCAACCCAAGAACAGAATATTAATAGCTGTTAAAGAAAAGAAACAGATCACCTACAAAGGAAAACCCAGACTTCTCGACACAAACCATCATCAAGAAGAGCTTGGAATGAAGTATTCCAAGCCCTGAAAGAAAATAAACTCCAACCCAGATTGACATATCCTGCAGAACTATCTCTCAAAATTAATGGAGAAACAAGATGCTTCCATGACAAAGAGGAATTGGGGAAGTCGTGACCACTAATTCAACCCTATAAAAAAATACTGAGGGACATTCTAAAGAGAGAGAAAAAAGACCATGGCTTCAGGAACAGTGGCAGAGGGGGTTCACCTAATGGGCAGACAGTGGAATGAAGGGAAAAGTAGACAACCAACGGCAGAAAAATAGCATGGCAGAGATGAGGCAGAGAAGGTTGACCATAATCACTAACATGGATGGCCTCGATACACTAATAAAAAGAAACACAGGCAGAGTGGATCAAGGGATAGGGTCCATCAAGATGCTCTATATAAGAAATATAATTAACCTGAAAGAAGGTTTATGGAATGAAAATCAAAGATGAGAAAATAATGCTCTATGTGACAGGAAACCAGAAAAAAGTGGGGTAGCTCGCCAATCAGCTGCAGATTGGTTGGAAAGACATAACATTTTCATGCAATGGAGAACTACTCAGCTATAAGAAAGAAAAACTTTGAGGCTCTTGTAGGTAAATGGATACAACTTGAGATCAAGCTCAGGGGTAAAAAAGGTTCAGAACCGCTTAGGTAAATAGTAGATTATCTCCCTAATCTAAAAACTAAAGGAAGTAGTGGGATACAAAATGTACAATGTACCCTGTGAAAGTGAAAGGGGAAGAATTTTCTGAAAAAGGAAAACAGAGAACATTGTTATCTTGTATCATGATTTGAAACCCATATTGTTTTCATTGCTTTGTTTAGTTTGGTTATATTCTGTCCCAGTTTGTCTACTTGTACTAGATTTGAGGGCATAGACAGCTATTCCAAAAATAGCAGGATATACTATGGTTACTATGGTAACCCTGTATTGTTAACTTAATCTGAAACCCTATATTGTTTTCACTGTCTTGTTTTGACTGATTTTATTTGAATCTGTTTTGTTTGATCATTGTCTTGTCTTGACTGATTTTATTCGAATCTGTTATGTTTGATAGTATAAAGTCTGATAGCATAGGCAACCTCTCTGAAGACAATAAGATTCACAATGATACCCATTCTCATTTGACTACTACCCTCTTTTGAAGTCCTATAATGTCTCCAATGTTTTGTTTTTATTTATTTTGTTCTGTACTGCTATATTCAATTTTATTATACTTGATGATATGGGTAATTCTATTGAATATAACAAGAAACATTATGGTAACCATTGTAGATCACTTTGTATTGTGGTTTTAAAGCATGTACTATAGCCACCTTTTTTTTTTTTTTTTTTTTGAATGACCCCATTTTGGTTTTTTGTTTTGTTTTTCTCATTTGGTTTTATTCTTTTCAAAATAAAATAAAATAAGCTAAGTACAGAAAGATAAATACTCATGGTCTCACTCATTTGTGGGAGTTGCCAACGTTGATTTCAGAGATGTAGTTTGTAGAACAGTGCTCACCCAAGAGTAGAAAGAGAGGAAAAGGGATAAAAGGAACTTGAGTATAAGGTACAAAAATACAGTGAAACAGGCAGACTAAATCCTAGTGTTCTAGAGTGCAGTAGGGCGACTACAATTTACAACAACTTATTATGCTTTTATAAAGAATATAAAAAAGAGAATTCTGAATGTTCCCAACACAAATAAATAATAAATGTCTAAGGAAATGGAAGTGCCCAATGTCTTGATTTGACCATCCTACATTAATTTTGTGTATAAAATTATCATCCTGTGCCCATAAATATTTATAATTAATAATAATATAGTAAAATAAACATAGCATATACAAACAGTAAAATAAATAAAGGACAAAAGTAGGGCTTGCTATTTTCTTTTATTTTCTGATCCTATTGTCTTTCTCTGGCAATGATCAACCCTTGAGGACCACTAAAGACACCTGATGGCTGCTCGTAGCAGATTAAAAACAGTTCCTCAGCACAGATTGGGGTCTGAACACTGCCCCCAAGAGCCCTTCAAATGGTGGCTCTTTTCAGCCTGGGTCCCTTCACTGTGGGGAACACTCATGAAAGAAATAACTTGTGCCAAGCATACTCCTCTAAGTGAATTGGTTAAAGAAAATAAGCCATGTAGCCAGTGATCCCTTTAAGCCTTTTTAATTGCAAAATTCTTTTTTTATGGTGTTGCTGACCCAGCCTTAGCAGAGTTCACTTCAGAAATGTGCTGAAGTGGGTACCAGTGCTGACAACTAAGGCTGAGAAATGTTTTAAGTATCACGACTCTACATTTTTCTCCTGTCTGCGAGGTTCAGGGATTCATCCTGTGTGAATCATGCTTGCCCTTCGTTTATGCATGAATAAGATATTTCAGACACTGAGGACACAGACCAGACACCAGCCCTTCCTGGAAAAATAAGACCTAGACCTCCAATCAAGACGAGTGTACCGACTATCTCCAGTGCCAACTAATTTCTAAATGTGAATAAAGACACATTGGTTAGCAAGCTTCCTCCAAGTCTCCTACTGGCCCCTAACCTTTAGCAAGACAGAAATGTCAAATATAATGGATCCTAAAATTAATGACACATTTTGCTTTTCAGTTGATCAGATCAGCTGAGAATAAGGTCAGTGTCTTATTTCCCCAGGATAAGAGGTTGTCAGTGTTTGAGTACATTTAACAACACCACAGATATTTTGCCTCAGAAAATATCTGATAATTTAGAAGCTCACACTACGCATCCAGAATCAACCTGCAAAAAATCACTCGGCTTTGTCTCCTAACTCCTAACAGGGCCACACTGTTAGGCGCATCTCTTCCAGTGCCACCTGGTTAATCTTGGTTTGCTTTTGGTTTTCTGAGGGAGGGTCTCACTATGTATTTCAGATTGGCTTTGGACTTACTAAGGTTATGCAGGCTGGCCTCAAACTCCCAACAATCCTTCTGCCTCAGCCTCCAGAGTGCCAGCATTTAAATGCATGCCCCACCACACCTGGCTAAGTGATGCCTCACCTCGATAGTAAACTTGACTGGCTTGAGAGAGGCCCAGGGAGTTAGTAAAGCACACTTCTGGGTGTGTTGGGGTGGGTGGAGGGGATGTGGCCATGGGGACATACCTGGGCTCCAGGTTCTTTCTCCCGGGCTCTTCCCCTGCTATCTACTTTCTAGATGCCTAGAATTGAGCAGTTTCCCTCCATCACACTCTTCTGCCATCATGTTTCTGCCTGACAGCCAGCTCACCATGGACTGAAACCTCTGAAACCAAGAGCCAAAAATAAACCTTCCTTCTTTAAATTGTGGATGTTAGGTATTCTGTCCCAGCAACAGAAAATTAACAAGTACAAACATCTTGAAGTTTTTCTCATTCATTCATGAGATGACTATTGATTAGGCACTTACTTTTCTGCAAGGCACTACCCCAACCACTAGAAATAATCGGAACACATAGAGAAAGTCCATTGTATAACAGTGCTGTTGTTAAATGCAAGCAAACAATGACAGCCTCTTATCTTAGAAAGATAAAACACTAACCTTATTCTCAGCTGATTCAATCAACAGAAAAGCAAAATGTGTCATTAGTTTTTAACAGAGTTTGCACACTAGTAAAAGAGACAGGCAAAAAAAATCAAGAAAAAAATTAAAGAAGTAGATAGAGAGCTTCATTTTGGCCGGATTATCATGGAAACTATAAAAAAGTATTAATAAGGGAGCTGTGATCCAACAGGGTTTTAAACAGACTACTCCAGCTGCTGTAAAGGGCGTAGATGGTAGGCTGTAAAAATAGGAATGAAGAGACCATGTAGGTGACTACAGGGGTCCAGGTGAGAGAGAGAGGACCTTGACAGAGGTGGTGATTAGGGAGAAGGTGAAGCCCGGAGCCATGTTCTGGAGATTGAATGCAGAATCCACGGATGGATTTGATGTGGGGTGAGGGAGTCAAAAATAACTCTCAGGTTTTCAGCTGGCTCATAGTATATTGGACCTGCTCACTACTTTCGCATCTGAGATTGTGGCATTTCAACCAAACGACAGCAAATACATGACCAATTGCACTGTAAATTTGAAAAGCACCAGAGGAAACTGGTATATATTATATAGTATGGTCAGAGAAATCATCATGACTCCAACTCCGACTCCATCCAGCAGAGTGATCATGCTCTGAGAGGGCCGAGGAGTTCACCTGCATAAGAGGATCTCCTAACTCAGGCTGGGAGAGCATTTCCTCATATGCTCTATGGGCTGGGGACCATGTGATTTGCTAAAGCACGGAATGACTTGCACTGGTAACATCGGCCATGGGCATACACAGAATTGCTCACAGCATATGAAAAGAAAAACCAGCCATCTGAGCTGAATTTTCAGCTGGAGCCTAAGAGGCCAAATTTAATCATCCACATAAAATTATCACAGAGTCAATACTCCCTCCCCTCTCCTTGCAAAGGAAAAGAAACTAATTCTTTATTTTTCAGTCAAGCAGGTGGCCCTGAGGCAGCTAACCAGCTGGCTGAAATCTAAATACCTTTGCCAAACAAAAGGCAGCAAGGTGATTGATTATCTTCTTGTTGTATGAGAAGAGGACCTCCTCCAGCCAATCAGCATGCAGAACTGATATCAGATTCCCACTGACCCAAACAAGACTTAGAGCTGATAATGAAGCAGGCCCGACCCGAGGCTCCGATTGGCCAGGCTTCATCTACCTACTCAATTCCACTTTAATGCATTGATTTCTAACAAAGTTCAGTTAGTTCTTTAGTTGTTAAGCTCTGGCTTTCTTTTTCAGACTTTGAATAAGCATGCACGCTCCCACTCAATCATTTCAATATATCTGCTTCGGGGTAGGAACCAGCCTGGCCTCAAAGGGAAAGAGCACGCTCGAAACAGCCTAGACGTTCAGACCTCTGAGTGGCTCATAGGTTCCTCCTGAATTCTTGTCTGCTTTTCCAAGGGAAAAGAAAAACACCTGTATACACCCCATTTCATTGCAAGCCCACAATAAAGATCTCATCTGACTGGTTTCTTGTCCTGAACCCCACGTACTTTGACAATGGGACAAAGAAGGCTCTACCCAGGGCGACAAACCAGAGTTCCTTCCACAGGAACCACCATATCCCACCCCCAGAGCAGAACCCCGTGGAACCAGGCCCAGCCCCTCCCTGCATGGGTTTCCTGGCCTGGTCTCAAGCCAAGACAAATCTAAAACGAGACCCCGTCTGCATAAGCAGTGAAGCAGATTTCAAATTCCACTTGCACTGTGATGCTTGCCAAACTTGTCAGTGACCTCAGACTCGTCAGTGATCAAATGGAGAGGGAGAGCTGCCCCATGAGACCCTGGCAGACAGCGAGGCAGATGAGCACCCCAACTGGAAGCCACAGCCTCGTCCTTCTGAACCCCGAGACTGGCACGGTGTCCCCACCCCCTGAGACAGTCACAGGGTGGCACTCACTCTTCAGGACCTCTGCTTTTTATTCCTACGCGACTTGTGATGGTTGCTACTGACCAGAATTGGTAATCATTTGTGTTTAAGAAGACCTTGGAACAAAAAGCTGTCACAGCCAAGAACAACCAAGCAACCCCTGTTACCCTAGAGAACCTTCTTCCGTGGAGTTCAAGCCATGGGGGAGAGATTCCTTGCTAGGGCTCTGAAATCTTTCCTCCTTCAGCTCAAGAAGGTGATTTTACTCCTAAAAACTGACCATCAAACCAGCCATGAAGGCACACAGCTATAACTCCAGCACTCCAGGAGGCTGAGGAAAGAGGGTCAAGTTCAAGGTCATCCGGGACAACTTAGTGACTTAGGGGGACTCTATCACAAAACAAAAATAAATACATTATTAAAACTGACCATCAGACCTGTCCAAAATTTTGATCAGGAGAGAAAATATTGAAGTTGGAGAGATTATTTGTTAAACCATCTCCCTTGTCTCAAGGACCAGCTAAAATTCTTACGATGACTCTGACCATGAAGGTCATAATGACAGTGGTGTAACAACAGAACAGTGCCCCACTGGAAGCAACACCCCCACCTAGGAGCCTCAGGATTGGTGGCAAGAACCCAAGCAATGGGCAGACCTGGTAGTGCACGCCTGTAACCCCAACACTTGGGAGGCTGAGGCAGGAAGATCTCCAAGAGTTGGAGGTCAGCCTGGGATACATAGTAAGTTCAGGGCCAGCAAGACTCTGCCTCAAAAAAAAAAAAAAAGCAAGCCCAGGAAGGGCAGGCAGGGATGCTGTCAGCCCCACACTGGGGAAGCAGTGAGGTCACAGGAGGCCACAGATGCCCTGGCTCTGCGTGCATCCTCTACTCTGTTGCTGGGCAGAAGCACAAACCCATCTCAGGAAAAAATTACTGGCACTAGCAAAAGAGAAATGTGACTTTCAAGCGACTCGGCAGAGCCTTAGTGACTCAGCCAGGAGGCTGTGTGCAGAAGCAGCTTCTAGGCAGCCTCTCCTCAGCCGCTCCCCAGGGGAGAGCTATGAGCCAGAGACTGCCCAAGCCATGCCACTCAATGGGGATGCTCAAAATGTGTCTCTTTCCTCGGGAATCAGAGTTCAGTTTCAGCTCTGTCTACAGGCGAGAAACGGCAGAGAGGAGGCTGTGCGTGGTTCTGTCTTACTCTGGCTTTTTCAAATGGAAGACAGGAAGGAAAGAAAGAAGGGAGGGAGGAATAAATGCCATAGGTCACTGAAAATCAAGAAATAATGAAGAGCCATTGGAGGTTTTTTGAGACAGGTTCTTTTCTATTGTTGCTGCTGCTGTTTAGCTATTTTTGGAGAGAGGGTCTCACCATTTAGTTCACACTGGCTCGAGTTCACTCTGTACCCCAGACTGGCCTCAAACTCATAGGAATCCTCCTGCCTCAGCCTCCCAAGTGCCACAGGCATGTGCCACCACACCTAGCTTCTTCAGACAGGCTCTTGCTGTATAGTCAAGGCTGGCCTCAAACTCACAATTCCTCTGCCTCAGCCTCCCAAGGCCACCAAGGTGAGCAGTAAAGAGCTTTATTGTCCCCCATCTTCATGAGGCTGCAGTGATTGCTTCTGTCTCTGACCTTTAACACATCACCTAAGGATAGCAAGCATTTAGGACAAAGACCGAGCAAACAAATCTGGAGCAAGGACAGAAAGAAAGGGTCCAAAAGCAAACTCTGGAACAGGTTCACTAACCTGGTTTTGTTTGACTGAGACACACGAAACTCTGCGAGCAGGTTCCCAGCTCTAAGCTTATAAGCCCAGCTGTGACCTCCAGGATTGGAAGATTTGAGGTTCTCTGGCCACGGCAGCCTCTGGGATCTCCTTGGTAAACTTCTTCCAAAGTGCAGAGCTCAGGCAATGTACACGGGAAATGCCAACAGCAGGGACCCGCCTGCTGCCGGTGAACCTGCACAAGCAGGCCCTGTCTGCTGGAGGTTTGGGAAAATTCAACTTAACAAAAGTGAGGAAGAGCCCAAAGAGCCTGCCGAGGTGGCACTGAAGCCCAGCTCCTGTGGGCACCTGAACAGAGAGGCCCGGAGCCTTGATCACAGAAGACAACACACAAGGCGTGGGGAGGATTCACCACCAGAGTGGCTCCAGAGCATTTCCCAAAGTCCTGTCCTCCTCCCCCTACAAATCCAGAGGCTGATGCAGAGGTGAGAGATATGATATCAGACTCGGCCAGGCTTCTTGCAGAAGGATCTCTTCTGTGAGATCTTATTTCTTATACAATAGTTCTAATTGCATGTCCTATTTGCATATCATTATATGCCTAAAACAATATGGAAGAGTAAACAACAAACATAAACATCTGTGTTCGCGAAGGCATGAAGGACTCTCACTCTTACATTATGCCTGTGGGGATAGTTCCAGTTATTGATTGGTACATTCTGCCCAGTAACTAGACTCACCAAAGCCCTAAACTGAGCTGCAGGCAACAGAACCAGCAAAATGCTGCAAATACTCAGCTTTTAAGAAAAAAACAAAAATGCATCTGTTTCCACGCTACATCCAAAGTAAGAAGATTGTGCTGCCTGCTCTAACAGTCTCCAGATTAAGTCTCCGTGAGCTGGGGGAAGACGCCACAGTGGGAGGAGAGGTGACACAGAGAAAGAAGGAAGCCAGGTAGTAGCAGCAGACTGAGAGGACCTCCCATTACCAAGGGTGACACAAGACACACATCGTGCAGGATCAGCACGCACACAGACACTGCGTGCCACACATACACCACATACTGTAGACACACACACACACACACACACACACACACACACACACACACGACTTACATAACCCTGTCCCCTGCCCTACCCCGGCAGTAATGTGTCCATAGTTGCCTGTTCTGTCATTATTTCTCCTCGAGCAGCCTGTGGTGTCTCTGTCCCCTTGTGCTGGCTGTTTGTACCAACAACTGCCACAGAATCCAGTGCTGCAATGGACATGGACAGCTCTCCACACGTGATAACCACTCACTATCAAGTCTGGAAACTACAGCACTGTGTCAGAAAGCACATTGAAACAGGGGAGAGGTTTGGGGCCCTTCTTGGTAGGAGTTGGGATAAGACTGTTACCAGAGCAGCACAGAACTTGTCAGCTGACCTGTCCTCCATGCAGGGGTCCATTGAGGTCGACCCGCTGCCTGTGCAGGATTCATCCTGTCTATGTGTTTGTTTGCTTTCAGAATCCACTTCACTCCTCATGGAGTGGGTCATTGCAGGAGACTTTGCCTCTGCTCTGTCTGAGGAGTAAAAGCAAATTGGTTTATGACATCAAGATGACCACACAGTAGAACCCAGAACCCTTTCCACAGCTCTTGGTCCCTGCATTCCGATGAGGGTAGAACAGAGGACTTTGGTGAGATATCTAGAGACACATCTTTGGAGAAAGCCGTGCTGGAATGAGTCCTGTGGGAATAGGGTGGTGGGTCCCCCAGACCAGTGAGGAGACTGGGGGCCAGACCGGCTGGCACAGGAGCTAGAGACCAGCCGGGTCCTCCCTGTGGGATCTGCAGCCTGGGCAGGAGGCTGAAGCTGGTGGTCCTGCACAGTCATCTCCAGTCTCTGCTGCCCAGTGGAGCAGATGTTTAATCCCAGCTTCACCCTACAGGGATGCAGCCCCAGGAGGCAGAAGTACCACCCACCTGAGGACCAGCGGCCAGGATTCAGTTCGTACTGAGGGAAAGAGGGACCTACCTGTCCCTCGGCCAGGAGGGAACTGAAGCTACCAGCTTCCTGCATGATTCTATTTCTGGAGGCGAGAGGAAGCACCTCCCTCACCTCGCTGAGAGTCGCTGCACAATTTATCTTAGAGCCCACACACGAATACACACCTCATGACCCCATCCCCTTGGCCAAGGGCCACGCAGGCCTGAGCTAAGTGTGGAATGGACTATTTAACATTATGGAAACCAGTAAATCACCATCATTCCAGAGGGAGAAAATATGGGCTATGGAAACACCTCCTCCAACTCGTGATAAACTCGGTAACAAAAGCCAGGAAGAAAGATTTCAAATGACTTGCCACATTCTAGTTTGAGAATTTCTTTAAAGGGCTGCAGAAGTCTCCATTTTTTGGAATGAGCTTTTAGAGTAGTTGATCCTATTTTTTTTAAACCTTAAACTTCAGACCAGAGATTAAGTTCAAGCAGCCCAAGTGCTTTCCTGGTAAGCACAAGGTTGTGAGTTCAATTCCTGGTACCAAAAAAAAAAAATCGTAGCTATCAAACCTTAAATTTCATCAAGAACTCGTAAGTAAATCTCTTCCCCAGGTAGGGTGATGTGAAATCAGCAGACTTCAGCACGGGACCCCCACAAAGCGACGATGTTAACGGAGACCTTGTGGCACCGGGCCTTCTGCTGGGCTGCACACTGTTGCTCATGGTGTCAGCAGGGCAAGAAGCCGCCACACGGCAGAGGCACTGCCAAGTGCTGGACACACAGGAGTGAGAACACAGTAGGGCATCTGTCCTCCTCCTCCTGTTCCCAAGAAATCAGGTTCAAAAATTAGCAATGAACACAGGACAGGAGGGAGTTCAAAGGGAAAGTAGCCCAACAGCAAATTAAGTCTTAGGTGTATTTGTCTCTGTTCTGTTCTGGCTTTTTTGCTAATCTCATATTTTGCATCTGATAAACAACCAACATGTTCACCAATAAGGTGCCAAAACGTGCATCATAATCAGGAAACTCCAGCCCCTTTTGTTTTGTGGCATTGTTAAGAACAGCACCGAAATGAAGAATAAATTGGGATGGAGCTTGACGACACAGGTCTGTAACCCAGCACTTGGGAGGCTGAGGCAGGAGGACCAAAAGTTAAAGGCATCCTGGACTACATAGTGAGACCCTGTCTCAAAAAATACATAAATACATACCTACATAGATTGAGATGTAGAGGAATCCATGGCTTTGTGGTCTTTTGTTTTTGTTGTTGTTGTTGTTTCATTTTGGCTTACTTTGGTTTTTTGAGTTAGGGTCTCACTATGAAGTCCAGGCAGGTCACAAACCCACAGAGATCCTCCTGCCTCAGCCTCCCACGTTCTGGGCTTACAGGCGTGCGCCACCACACCTGGCCTCTGTGTATTTTCATACATAGATCCTGCTGGTAATTTCTCATCCACCAATGGTAATGCTCTGCAATTTCTATCTCTCTAGTAACATGGAAGGCCAGGGCGGAGCAAGGGGCCAGAGCAAAAAAGACGCGCATCCCTTTCCCACCAATTCTTCTACTCGCTCTCCAGTTGGTAAACACCTTTCAGATAAAGGCTACCAGCCACTATTTCCCTCTTAGCATCTCCTCCAAAGTCAAGGTTTTCTATAAATTTGTCTCTGCAGATTCTGTCTCAGCAGATCAATAAGAAACCAGTTTGACAAGTCAAATGTTCTTTTTTTTGTTTTGTTTTTAGGAAAAACATAACCCTCTCCCTCCAGGCTGCCAAAGCAGTGGCTTATGTGGTCTCAGTCCCTTGAGCTATCGGTCCGAATTTCACCAGAAACCCGGCTTGGGTGACTCGGCCAGCACACATTAAGGGATCAGTTGGCTGGCTTCTTAGGAAAGAGATTTAACAGTAGCACATGTTAGATGTAAAGGAACATCCTCCTCCATTGAAAGAGAAATTTTATTTCTCAGGGAAGGAAAAAAATACAACATACAGTCACCAGGATGCATTATGAACCTGCTATAGCATGTGGGATTTATGATCAAGGTCTCCTCTCCTGCAGTCTTTGGCTGAGGGCAGAATGAGAGAGCTCAGAGCCTGCAAAGTTTTCCAAAGACCTTTGGCTCCATCTAGTGCTCAGATGCTGTCAAGTCGCCTCAAGTTTCCCTCTCGGAATTTGAAGAGAATGAGGACTCTGATTAGAGGCTCCCGCTCTAACCAGGCTTGGCAAAGCCAGAGTTGGCCCACACAGCCACTGTTGGGCCTCAGGACACTGAGCCGGGTGCACGGCATTTTTCCTCACTGGCTTCCAGAGAGAGGGCTGCAGCAGGCTCTCATGCTTTCACGGCATCCTGAAAGGAGCCACTTTCAACCATGTCTGCTTAGTCATCCACTGGGGGCACACTGGCAGGCACAGCGGAGTGTGTGTATGTGTGTGCGTGCGCACACACTTGTGTACAGAAAGATTATGCAAATACTCAGGGTTGTGCCAGGCTCTGGTGCCAACTGGCATGTGGAAGGGACATATGCAAAATCACACTCCACATGGCCTCTAAATTTAGATAATCTGTCACTATCCTGCACCAGAGGGGCCTTCTTTTTCCATGCTGTGGTTTAAGGCTTAAAAATAGAAGCCACATTCAGCCCAAAGCGTGGGAGGTTAATGGCACTGTCCAGGCAGACGTAAGACAGCAGCTCACACTGATGGAGATGCCAACAGCCTCACAGACACGGCGGCTCTGTGTCACCTCCTCCATCTCCTCAACCCTGCCCCTACCAATGGACACAGAAGCAAAACAGTCAGGAGCTTGGGTCCCCTTTCCCTTCTGCTCTCTCCCAGGAGTGTAATCGTCACTTTCCCAACACCCACACCTTGGGAGGGGTTTATTTGGCTGTCAGTTTCAGAAGGTTCAGTGCGCAGCCAGCTGGCTCCAAAGAGAACCAGCATGGTAGACGGTCACCACAGAGGACGGCTGTCACCCACGGCAGCCAGGAGGCAGAGGAAAAGGAAACCCCAGAAGGAATAAACCTCCCCGGGCCACACTCCCAGTAACGCAGCTCTTCTGACCAGACCCCATCTCTAAACAGCACATACAGGCAGGAACGCGTCAATGAACTGATCAATGCTAAACACAGCGCTCCCACCATCCAGTCACCCTCCAAAGCCCCAGCTCTGAATACACAGCCTGTGCGGGGAACCTTTTAGATCTAAACCATAACAAGGAGCAACTCCTTGGTTGTCACAGTTGGGATCTCGAGTTCCCCCATAGGCCATGTGTTGAAGGGTTGGTCCCCAGCCCACAGCATTACTGGGAGGTTGTCATCAGGGAGGTGCCGTGCGGCGGGCAGTGGGGCTGCCCTGCCTCTCTGTTTCCTGGCGCTTCCACTTCATGCTTCCATCCTGAAATACCGTGCAACTGCAGGCACCAGGTAATGGCAAAGTATCATAGACTGAAATCTGACACAGGGAGCCAAAATACCTTCTTTTCCTTATAGTTTATTTATCTCAGGTATTTGTCACAGTGACAGAAAGCTCACTAACACATTCACCAAAACAAACTTTTAATAACAGTCAACGGAAGTTGGGCATAGATGGAATCTAAGATTCCATGTCGGCAGAGGTTTGGTTTATTTTTTGTTTCGTTTTTGTTTTTGTTTTGGTGGCACAGGATATTGACTCCAGGGCAGTGGTGGGCAGCCCATGGCACATGTGGTACAGGTGGGCATGCAGAACCCTCTCTCAAGCCAAGTATGAGTTGTTTTTCTAAACTAAAACCTCAGTATTCAGGTTTCATTGCAGTATTGACCCTCTGTGAGAAATAAATGGGTTTGGTGTTGCAGTTTGGGCTCGTGTCTCTAAAAGGTTCACCATCACTGTTGTAGCGCTGTAGCACTGAGCTACAACCCTAGTCCTTTGCTTATTTGTTTGTTTGTGTGTTTATTATGTCTTATTTACTTTTTACTCCTCACTGAGACAAAATACCTGAAGCCCAAAGTTAGGAAAGGAAAGGTTTATTTCTTACAGTTTTTGGAGGTTTCAGTCCACACTCAGCTGGCTCCAAGGCAGGCGGGCATGGCTGGGCCACAGTTCATGGCAGCTGCAAACAGCAAACAGGAACCAGCAAAGAGAACAAGACACACCTTCTTCCTGCCATTACATCACATCCTGGCTCCACCCCTAGGTAGGTGGAGCACTGACACCATCAATCCAAGCACTAGACAATGAACCAATCACAAATACACAATACAAACTCATGAGGCCTGGGGGACACAGACATAAACCATGACAATTATTAAGACAATCTAAGTCACTAGATTTCTCAGGGGGAGCTCTAATTTGCAATCCTCCTGACTCAGCCTCTTAGAGTGTTGGGATTACACCAGGCTCTGGTACCACCCCACATTTTTAAATGTAGGGGAGTGGTAGGGGCGGGGCTAGAAAGGACAAAAAAGCACAGTCAGCACTGCAGGGCTCAGCCTGGCTATGACAAAAAGCTCAAGCCACCATCTGTCTGAGGAGCAGACCAGCGGCCAGGGATGAGGACTGGGGACCACAGCACCTCTTCTACTCACTTCAACCCCCGAAGATTACAAATCCAGCAGGCTTCGCTCTATTTTTTCCCTGCCCTATTTATTCTTAATGCCCTATTTTAAAAATTATTTTTA
Organism: Cavia porcellus; assembly: GCF_034190915.1. NCBI lineage: Eukaryota > Metazoa > Chordata > Mammalia > Rodentia > Caviidae > Cavia > Cavia porcellus. The sequence continues at coordinate 34,132,104 of NW_026947497.1, forward strand.
AATTATTTCTGCATATCAGTAGGGAATTTAAAAGTAAAATATGGGTAGGACAGAAATTCACTTTTTGGATTCCCCTGTCTTCTATTTAATCCCCAAGCAGATGTATGTCTCACTATGGAAAAGGTAACCCCTTCCATGAAAAGTGGGGCTGGAAGAGCCCCACCCCACCCGGTTATTGTGAGAATTAAGTGTGTTAAGATGTGTAAGGTGCTGTGACAACACCCACGTTCTCGATAAATGTTAGCTCTAGGTACTGAAATGATTGTAGAAATCAAATGAGCAGGGCCAGGGAGCTAAAATAGATTATTTGCTCTGTAAGAATCTTTTTTGCAGGTTGCATGAGTGGATTGTTTTCAGGAAACCCAGATCTCTCCAAGTTATCAAGCTCCAGGGAAAGTGGGGCAGGGTGTTGGGAGCTCTTTTGTAGAACTTCACAGCCTCCAAATTCAATGCATGACTCAGAAGACAAAGAGAATCTGAATGTAACAGGGCCCAGGGGTGATCACAGTAAAAGACCCCCGGGACCCTTCAGAGGCAAGGCCCTCACTGTGAGGAATGCTGATACCCAGCTCGGAATTTCTGAACACCCCTAGGAACCATTATACGTCTAGGCTTTGACTTGCAGGGCAGACCTGGAATTTTAATTTTATGAAACTATGTGAGTAAGATTGACAGATCATAGATGGGGTAAAACTACTTCATTATTCAGCCTTCCTAGGAAGACAAGAACCCCAACTCTATGAGACAAAAATGAGAAGGGGCATAGAGCAAGCTGGCGAGATAGGGAGCAGAGTGGATGGATGGAAGATATTGATACAGGGACAGAGAACCAATGCAGATAGAGGTGGGTGAGATATATCGATGATAGACGTCTAAATGATAGATGGTTGATTCACTGATTGATTGATAGACAAGATAGTACACATTCACACACAGATACATAAATAGATCTGCACGCTACCGAGCAGAGATCCATTAAATCAGTCTTTTTGGTTCCTCTCCTGAAATCCCTAACAGCGTCCCAGGCTCCGGCCTGTACATCGCCCCTCCAGGCTCACTGAGAGGTTCGGTCAGGACCCTGTCCGTACCCCAGAGCTCTCAGGAAACTGTCATCAACTCCCACAATCACCACACCTGCTCATTCACTCCTGGGAAAACGTCAGGATCTTTCTTCTCCTTTTGAGGCACAGAGGCACCTTTCTGTCACAGACACTCTTTCTGAAGGGTGTTTTTCTGGGTTTGGGGGATTTTTTGGTTTTTTTGCTTCCTCCTACGATTCCAAAGATTTTATTTTAGACCTCAATGGAAAGCACAAAGAGGCATTCAGCTCAGCCTGCAGACTGCCAGAAAGCCCTTCACAGCCCACGGAAATTAGAAAGGCAGCCGCACTCATCAGCACAGTGTGTAAATTTGGAAGGAGGGATTTTACAGAATCAGCCCATTTTAGATTGAGAAGCAGCAGTAGCCCGTCCTGTTCCTCGATGAGATGGAGCCCCAGGTGCTCAGGAGCTAATCTCTGACTATTCGGTGCCTCGCTTTTCTTGTCTCGTCAAGCAGAAGAATGACAGCACATGACTGAATTAACAAGGGCTGGTGTTCGGGCCCGGTGGTGATAGAGTGAATGTCACCTCTTCCCACGGCCCCAGCCCTTGCCTCTGAGCAGAAGCTGATCTATCCCTGCAGCCCAGGAAGCCCGGGCCTCCTTCGCTCCCATTCACACAGCCCGCCCAGGTAGACGGCCTGGCTGGTCCCTGGCTGCCCAGCACTTCTGACGCCGAGTGTTATTTACTTGACAGCCGTGTTAAGCACACACCTGTGGTGGGGAATATTTAATGCAGATGTTCAGGAAGTAGCTTTGCCAAAATTGTCAGAAAATGCATGTGAGGAAATTATCTTCCTTGTTCCTCGGTGGGTCTCTTGTCTTTTATTGTCTCTGCGTTTTGAAGTATTTTCTTTTTTTTAATGATGTGGTTTGAAAAGAGTCCTCTGTTGAGAACAGGGAGACAGAAGGGGGAGAGAAGAAACAGATGAGGAAGAACACAAGAAGGGCACCACCCGCCTGCTGGACCCGAACCCAGCAGCTCAGTCTTTCCTCTACTCTCACCACAGGAGAGAGCAGGGCTGCGGGGCAGGAGGGGCGGAGAAGCCGGGAAGGGGCTCAACACGGACGGCCTCTCCGGGGAGATCCAACCGCACCAAGCAGCAAGCAAAAGACAGAGGCCTTCGCAAACTGGAACTGACCATGAGGCCCAGCGGCTGAGAAAACTGGCAAAAGATGAAGGGAAGGAGCCAGGGAGGATCAAGTAATGGACCCACGTTCCAGGAGGGAATCGGACTTCCAGAGGCACCGGCCTTCCTGATGACTAAAAGAAGAAATCTTAATGCAGCTTTAGGGGTCAATGCCGAACAGAAAGAAAAACAATAATTACCTGGACAAAACTACAGCACCCCTGTGGGAAGGAGGAAAGCATGCATCTGGGATGTCCCCAGAGGCCTGTGTGTAAAAGGCTTGGTCCCCTGACTAGTGCTATTGGGAGTGGTGGAAACTCTAACAGGTGAGTCCTAGTGGGGGTCCTCCTGTCACTGGAGCCCCCTCTGAAGGAAATAGCAGAACCCCACATCCTTCTGCTTTCTCTCTTTAGCATGCTGGCCATAAGGTGACAGCCTTTATGACACACAGTAAGCTGCATAAGTGCTGCTTACTACAGGCTCAAAAGCGTTGAGCCCAATCAATCACGGTCGGAAACTTTCAAAACTGAGCAAAATAAACCTTTTCTCCTTATAAGTTTATTGCCTCGGGTATTTGTTACAGTATCCGAAAGCTACCTAACACAGACAGCCCCCAAGAGTAGCAGGTAGTTTCTATGTATCCTTCCCAAAGAAGATGAATCCAGGTTTAAAATGGGAACTGGACTTTGAGAGCTGAGGCATGGAGCTTTCAGATGGGCAGCAAGGATGTTGAGTTTCTTTTTGCGTTCACTGCCATCCTAGACAGCATAAGACAGCCCGGGGTGTCTCTCCTGAGAACTGTCCCCACTGTAATAAAGGAGAATAGGCAGAACTAAGAGCAAAAGGTCGTGAAGGTCACCTGAACTTCCAGCAGCATGTGAGAGCAGAGTGCTATTTCTAATCCAGCATTCCCCGGAGCATTCCAGGGAGCTTGCCAGTGGCTGCCTATGGCTGGGGTCTAGTCCACATGATGAAGAATGGCCTCGGCCTGGCTTTGTGCCTGCTGCATCTGACTCCAAGGAGTTCCTGGGGGAGTGGCTGGAACATGAAGGAATAGGGTTAGCACAGCCACTGTATGGAGCAGTTCCCAAGAGGAATCTCAGGGAACCTGACGGCAGCCGTCTAGGGGCCCCACCTAGAAAGATCAGGAAGGCAGTAGGAGGGTCGGGAGGAAGTCGGGGAGAGGGAGGTGGTCCCAGTAGACAGGGTCAGCACCCAGTCTCATTCGACCCCAGGAAGAATCGGGGATGTCTCACAGGGATTCCCTACAGAGGTTAGTAAAAGAAAGTCAGAACCGTGGATCACAACTTGCTGCCATGAAAGTGTCATAACATGGCTAGAGTCTGCTGTGTCCCCAGGCCTATTTCATGTCCCTTGTTCCGTCTTCCCCTGGTGAGCAGCACGGGAACCCTTGAACTTGATGTTCTGTGGGCCTCGGGAAACCTGAGAGCTAGGGAAAGAGCCTCCCACCTGCAACCAGGCTGAGAGGGGGAAGAGGCAAAGCTCCCGGGGAAAGGCATAAAAGGCCAGGTCAGAGGAGGAGCAGAGCATCAGGCAGAAACTCGGCAACCCTCATAGCTCAGTAAGCAGCACGTCGATGACAGGGTACTGTAGGGACCCCAAGTGCTACTGGACTCTGACAAGTCATGAGTGCTGGTCTCACTTCTGTGACTACCCTGTGGCTGAGGACAAGTCTCCTCACTGCTCTGAGTCTATTGTGATCAGTACTTGGACAGTGGCTTATTTACTAAAACGGCCAAGTAGCAGAGTTCTGCCATGAAACAAAGTATGCACCGTCATTAGAGAATTTTAAAACCATAATAAAACCAACTCTGCCATCCCATTTCTCACCATCATGCCCATTCTGTGGGAAGCAGCGTCTTTGCTGAAATGCTCCTTTTGGATGGGGTACTCTGTCTCCCTCTGCAGCCCCTTGGTATGTGTCAGACCATACAGCCCTGCATTGGCCTGCAAGCCATGGGAGAGTTCCGTGCCTCTCAGTAATGACAAATGACCAGCACCCCACTGGCACTGAAACCAGCGGCACTGAAAACTTCAGAGATAGCGTGGGAGGCCCAAAGATGCCGATGCTAATTCCTGGTCCCTGCACATGCTAAATTCCTTGCTGACAGCTTTACAGACATGATTCAGTGAAGGGTCTCAGGGAGGGAAGATTGTCATGGATTATCTCTGTGCGCTCTAAATGCAATTACAAGTATCCCAAGAGGAGAGGGGGGTGACACACATGGGCAGAGTGACGTGGGATCTGGCGTTCAGAGCCAGCGGCCAAATTCAGCCTTTCATTGAAGCGGAAACCCGAGTGAGGTTTCAGCTGCTGGGTGACAGCTACTGTTTTAGGACCATCAGGTGTGCCATGTATGTAAGAGAAAAGAGGCTTACACCAGCCACCAGTGTCTCCAGGGACAAGCTGGTGGCACTGGGGAGAGACTCTGACTTCCAATGAAGTCATCACGAGGACTGAACAGCTGGGATGGGGGGGCCTAGCTTGGCTCCTGGTGTCTGCAGATGCCTCTGTTGCATGGAATTTTGTCACTACTGTGTCCACTACAAGGACGTCTTAGTTTAAGACGCTATCACTGTCAAGCGCAGGCTGGATCCTCCCATATGGAAATGCCTTGGAAGTAGTCTCAGATCTTCGTGTTTGTGACCACGTAGAGTATTGTTATTCTACATGTGAATCATTTTTATATTTGAGTCAGAGGCCTTTTTGTTCTGAATGAGAGGTTCTAAATCATTGGAACTGAGGACAAAAATAACTGATTGTCATTATCTGTGATAAGATCTTCTTTTCCAGGCTCATGATAAAAACACAGTGGGTTTTCTTTTTTGTAAATATCATTAAAGATATTAGAATATAAGAATAGTAGCCCAGGTCGGGTGTGGTGGCTCACGCCTATAATCCCTGAACTGGGGAGACTAATGCAGGAGGATCACCATGAGTTCAAGGCCAGCCTGGGTTACACAGCAAGACCCTGATGCAAAAAATAAATAAATAAATAGTAGCCCATGTCTCAGATTTTACAAGCAAAATTTGGCTGAATTAATCAGTGAAATTTTTTTGTAATTTTATTGGCACATTTTGGATATGCATGTTGGTAGCGTTAGTCCTGGGGAGTTTGTATCTCTACATGATGCATCTCGCTTCTTTTCTTATCCCCCTGCCCTCTCTTCAATCCCCTGCTTGTTTGTGGAAGCTTTATTTCCATTTTTTTTCCTTTTCTTCTCTTTTTTTTTCTTCTGCCTTCTTTCCTCTCCCCCTCCTCCCCACCTTGTTCCCCATCTCATCTGACTATTTTCTTCCTGTTTCCCAGTGTCTGTTGTACATTTTGGTCCTTAGAGTAAATGCAATTCATTCATCTGTTTTTCCATACAGTAAGCACTGCATTGTAGAAGAAAATCGTATATTCAAACCCCAGGTCTTGCACCTCTCCGCTCTATGGCCTTGGAGGAAGTCATTCAACTTTCCTAGGCATTGTTTTCTTTATCCATTAAAAAAAATATAACAAACTGTCTGCCTAGGAATGATTTTTAGGATCAGAAATCATGATTGTAAAGCATCTACCACTGCTGATAAATGGTGGGTGTTGAGTAAATTGTAAGTTATTTTTATATTATATATATTTCCATTACTAAGCATGGGATCTTAGTATAACATGATTATATTGTCTTGTTTTGTACATGATTTTTTATGGTCTTTTTCATGGAGGGGATGATCCCAGGCTGAAATAGTCTTCATCCCTTCGATGTCATAAAACTTGATTTCTCTTAGGAACCCCTCTTTACCTCGTTAGGCTGAACTGAGAGCACTAGAGACCCATGAAATTATAACTTAGCTCCTTCTTCCTGCCCCATATTTCCCAAAATTATTTTTAGAATCAATAAAACATTTTTAAAAGATTAAAAAGACAAGGTGATGTGGCTGCTTCAGGCTGCCGGCAGAAGATAGAAAGTCTGAGGAACAAATCCTCCCCTACAGTCTCCAGAAGGTGGGTGGTCCCATCACCGTCTCCTTTCAGCCCAGTCAAACTGACTTCAAACTTTGGTTTGGCTTCCAGAACCGAAAGGAAACACATTTCTGCTACATGTGGCCGTCTGCTACAAAGTAATAAGGGACTAACACAGGGTAGTCAGGGGAAAGACAGCTGCAAAGGACAGAGTGCCTCCTCACCATGGGGACAGAGGTGGCTACAGAAGGCACCTCCAGCATTTCCATGGCACAGTTCCCTCCATGTCTTTTCCTGGGAATCCAAGATCCCAGAATTTCAGAAGACCACAGATGAGGCTAGAGGTGACATTGTACAAACACAAAGTTGGAGAAAGAGCGCAAAAATCTGTCCCAAAGAAAGCCATTAAAAGACATTAAATGTGAACTTGCCACCAGACCAGAGTTGCTGCTGCACTTCAGAAAGCCAGCCTGGGCCAGGACAGGGGTGTGCAGTGTGCACCATGGCACGCAGGACAGTTCTGGAAAGCCCTGCCCAGCTGGCTTCCTGGTCTGCTCTGCAGGCCCAGGCCCTGCCTTTGATAAACACTGTCTGTGAGGTGACAGTTGTTTCTCCACTGCATGAAGCATTCTGCTAGTGACCACACCTCCCAGGAACCAAAGTCCCTGCTCAAAGGGAAAAGAGAATAGACCAAAGGGCCCAAGCACACCGCTGGGTTTCAAACCCAAACAGGCAAGGCAAGGCAGCTGAGCTTGACATCCGCTGAAAAGCATCTTAAAATGCAGGAAAGCGCCATGAGAAATAAGCATTAATACTGGTTAATAAACCTACTGAAAGCTCATGCGGCTCCCATAGCATATTCCCCTTGTGTCTCACGTTTTCCATTGGCGTGCTGCTAGAAAAAGACCTGTTGGTAATGAATTTATGTGAATCAAAACATGGTTTAAATACATTGAGAGGGAGTTGCTCACTAGAGAAATCTCCCTGTGAATTCTTTCATAATGTGAGGACTCCAGTTTTAATTTATTTTTGATGAAAATCTGAATTCTTCCCATCATATTTGCTTAAGGAGAGGTGCAGATTTACAAGTACAAATTCCAGTGAGTTCTGCTCCACTGCCAAGGTTAATTGCCACCTTTCTTTCAAGGAAAGCTGGGAGGCTACAGCTCCACTGCGCCCCTTTTGCAAGCAGCAACCTGCCTGGCCCTAGGAGAATTTCTGTAGCAATTTCCACATTGTACACCCAGAACAAGGAACATTAGGACCACTGAGTCGGAAAATCAAGGGACCCACAGCAGGAAAAAGACACCTAACTGGAGGTGGGGAAGCTTTTCGTGAGCAAATAATGAAAGGTGACACTGATACTGACACAGGAGAATCAACTCAGAACACTTGAGCACTGTAACATAACTAGTTATGGAAACAGGGAGTGGAAGAAAAAGCTCCAAAAGAGAAAAATAGAAACAGATAAAGAAGGGGAAAGAGAAGCCCAAAATTAAGGAAATAAATGAATTAAAGGAGGAAAACTAAACACAAGGGGTGAAGAAGTGTGTGTGTGTATATCGGCAATAGAACATGTGTTTAACATGCATGAGGTCCTGGGTTCAATCCTTAGCACCAAAAAAATTAAATAAATACTAGAAATAAAAGCTATGAGGAGAAAACGATAGAAGGAGTTTCAAAATTTTAGAGAATTGCCTTTGTCCCTGGATTCATACATTTAGAAGTACCTTATTGGCTGGGGATGTAGCTCACTGATAGAACACTCACCTAGTATGCATGAGTACCAGGGCTTAAACCCCAGCACCACAAAATACATCAAAGAATAAATGATGCACTCTGGGCTGCTAACAAATACCAATCTATGATTTTCAAGCCATTTTCCCTTTGCCCTCACACCATTGTGATGGGCATGCCATCTTACATATGAGTAAACAGAGGCCTGGTTCACTTCCTGCCAAATCTTCTACAGCCAGAAGAGCAGAGTCTAACTTCAGGGACCAGACCTTCTAGTTCGCAGCAGATCATCTTTCCCATCGTCCTCCTGAAGCACCCTGGAAGCTTCACAAGCTTCTTGCATTGTGTGGGTGTTATGGCTTGCATCTGGATGACCCCTCAGAGTTTCATGCAGTCATAGGTGGGGTTTTTGGAGATGGCTGGTACTGTGACCCCTGCAGCTCCAGATGTTTTCCAAGGGGAAGGATGGTGAAAGGATGAGAAAAATAAAAAAGAGATGAAATCTGGGGTCAAGCAGAGCCCTTGCTCTCCTGATGGGAGGAAAGGAACTGTCCCCTCATGGAAGGAGTGTTTATTTACACATTTTAGCAATTTAATGTCACATGACATCCAGGTGTCCTAGCAACCCACTGTTAGGATTCTCTTGAGGCTAGGTGTTCTCTGGGCTGGAGAAGCTTCTTCCCATGGCTTGCCCCAAGCACTCTTTGTCCTTGGGAGGATCATGCCTCAGCCTTACACATGTCAATTTTCAGGTGCAGTGGCTCCCAATAGGCTGGACCTAAGGTGTATGATGCTGGGATCAAGGATGTGATGCTGGTATTGATTCATGGTGCAATGCTAGGATTAAGGGTGTCTCCCCTTGTGTGCATGCTACCCAGCATCAAGGAAGGTAGATCGGATAAAATATAAAGAGCAGAAAGAGGGCCACAGTTGTCACCACTTGTCACTTGCTGCTTGCTACTTCACTGGTTTCCTGCCTTCAGCCTGCCATGAACTGTTCCTCCTCTGCTGTGTCTCTCTGCATTGCATACTGCCCTGCCTCACAGCCAACCAACTATGGACTGAAATCTCTACAAACTGTGAGCTAAGGAAACTTTTCCTGACTTAACTTTGGGTGGCAGGTATTTTATCTCAACAATGAGAAAAGTAACTAAGACAGTAGTCAAAGTCCTTGAAATCAACTCCAATCCACTTGCACTAAATCATGTATATCACCTGTCTTAGTCAGTTTGGTCTATAACAAAACACCCGAGAGCAGGTGGCTAAACACAGACATTTACTTCTCACAGTTGTGGAGTCATATTCAGAGTCCGCTGGCACCTTCGGGAGGTGATTAGACCACAAAGGCTGAATTTCAGGCAGCTCTGCAGATCTAGGAAGTAGATATTTTTTGGTGTGCTCTCAAACCCTAAGTGTCTGTTAGTGAAGAACTCTGCCACCAGATACATAACAGTCTCACACAGGGCGCCATTTAGCGGCTGCTGCCCCTGCAGCCCCCGTGAGATGGAACACGTGCCCACAAACCCGACATGTCTCCCAAACAGAGATAAAAGGTGAGAATCCAAGCAGCCCCTCGTCAGGGCTGCCCGGCACAGAAGGACAGAGGAGAAGGCTCTTCTCCTCTGAAGTGCCTGGGTGTTTTGATGTTGTACAGACAAGGCTCTATCCCTCCAAGCAGCTGTGCATGGCCCACCGATCAAGTTCTTTCAGAGAAAGGCTCTCATAGCCCTGAGATCGGGAAGAAAAGAAAAGCAGGCTGCCTGCCCTGCTCCAACGTCCTTGAACAGAGTTTTAGCTTCCTCTCCTTTCCAAGCACACAATATTTGCAAAAAAGGACAGCAGAGCCTGCAAATCCTCTCATCAAAGAGGCATTGACTTTTAATTTTACAAATGTGGCTCTTTGCTATAAGGAAGAGAGAATTCATTAGGAATCATACTCTGGAGACTTATTCCACCTGCATGTTTCTTTCTTCTGGCTATCGTATAATTATACCCCAGATCTCTGATTACAGAAACTTTTCCCTCTAACTGCCATGCAATTTTAGATTCTCTCATATTCCCATCTCCCTTTTTCCAGTTGGTCTTTCAAGAGAGAGAAAAGAGGAAATCGGCGCAGATGACATGTGAGTGGGAACCAGGACGGTCATGCCTCACTCCTAGACAGCGCCTTGTCTCTAAGGCGGGAGCCCGCTGCTGACAGCACACGGCTCGCACCTACAGAAAACAATTCTAGTGTGCATCTGGCTGTGATGGGCGGAAGCCATCTGAGCCCTACCCACTATTACAGGCGAGCTGAAAGGCATTGAAAACAACCTCATTTAAAGCATGTGATACTACGCAGACTTGTCCTTGCCACACATACTGGGTAGGTAAACAACTTCACATGTCACAACCTGCCCTTAGCATGTTTTGTGCATTTGCCATGAAATGCACAAAAAAGGAAAGAATGAGAATCACCAGGGTGACTACTGGCCCTGCAGAACTCACTCCCAGTGCCCATGGAAGCAAGGCAAACCTGTTCTTTACATGAAAAGAGCACGTGGTCCATGCACTCTGGCCAGTAATAAACCTGGGCTTATGCAACACAGGACGAGCTGCTGATTCAAGGAAGCAACCTCCAACAAGGCTCCTGTCCACTCCCAGCAAATGCATGGCCGTGCTCCTCGGAAGAGCGATGGGACATCTGAGCCATTGCCATGTGTCTCTCCTCTCGTCTCTTCTTTTCAAAAGGAAAATTTCTCCTTAGCCCCTGTTATCAGTCTCCAGTGATGAACAATAGGTTGGAAATTCTGAGAGAATCAACTGCTGAAATTATTATTCATTCCTTGCTTCAGATTGCTCTGTGAGTTACGGGCTACATGTTCTGCATTCGGTGACTGAGGCCCCGTCCCATGTGTTTTCCCAGTTCAATCAACTGTGCTAAAGAACTGTCACAATAGCCCTTGACGACAGAAAATAAAATTTAGGGCAGAATGGAAAGCCTGACTTGCATTGCAATTCTCCTGTGCACCTGTTTCCCCCTCCTTCCAGTCCCCTACCCTGGTTGACAATGTTGCCAAACCTTTTCATCCACCTTAATGACAAAGGAAAAGGAATGGGTTGTTTTTCCAGTTTAGATAATTGCCTCTGAAATGTTGTCACAATCTTCCAAATGACTATATTTCTTTCATGTCAGAGCACAGTGATTTTCGTACAGCACAGGTTGCGGTTTTGTTAAGGTTCTGGTCTGCGCGGAGCCTTGGGAGTTATAGTTTTGGATTTGTTTTGTTTTGTTTTGTTTGCTTTTTTTTTAAGAAGACAAAGCAAAAACCAAATAAGTCACAATGATAACTTATGACAGAAAAATCAACATCTGAATCAGATGATAATAGCAGGAACCACAGCGGGGAGGGGAGGTGTCTTGTGCCAAGAAAAGAAAGGTACGAAAAGTTATTTAAAACTGATCAAAACCCACTAGGAGTCACAATCTCATCATGGTTTCCCTTTGGAAAAGAGGTTTTCAGAAGCCCCAATTAACCTTAATTGAATTCTGCCTTAGTAATATCTGGAATTTTAATTGACTAGGAAGGCGATCATAAATCTCCGTTCATAATGCACTTAGCCATTAGCAACTCCCCGGATGGTTCCCAGCCTTGACATGAGGGGACTTAGCTATTCTAGGGCAAGGCTGGTCTTAGATGGTAAAATAAACATCCAGAGGAGAGAGCCCCTCGCTGTCAGAGCCGGCCCGAACACGCTGCATTGCGGGGTTCAGAGCCGAGGGGACCGATTCCAACAAAGCTGAGATTCATGTCCATGTTTCCAAACATGATCAGAACACCAGGCATCCCACCACCCCGAAGGGACTCAGCCTTCCTGATATGTAGGATGAGCATGGCATTTTTCTTGTTTTCTCTCTTGGAAAACCATCATTTCACATCTTTTTATTATTACTGTTGTCAGGGTTTGCAAGGGAAACGATTCCACACAGGACACATAATTTATAGGATTATTTTATAATATTCACCCAAAGAATCAAATGCAAAAGAGTATAGGAGATCTGTTCACACACCAGCGACCCAAAGAGTCTAGCTGAGGCCTGGATTCCATGGCAATGTCCTCCACAAATCCAGCTGGAGACCTAGAGCCCACGACGCTGTCTCATGCAACTCTGTTTCAAGGATCTGCACTGGGAAGGCCCAAAGGTCAGTGGAGACCAGAAAGTCTGTGCCAGCGGGATGGAGGGTCTGTGCCAGCAGGCTGAGGGATTTGCACTGGTCTGTGCCAGGAAGGGATGCTCAAAGTAAAGATCAGAGCTCCCTGGAAAGAATAGCAACCGTCCTCAGGACAGTGAGATCCCAAGCTCCTCCAGCAATGAGAACAGCTGACTTCATACCCAGAAAACCAGTGTGACGAGCTCCTCCAGGAGAATCAACAGCACACCATCTTCTCTTCCAGTTCTCTGTTTATGCTGCTGGCAACAATCCTCCAGTAGGCCTTCCACACCCAGCACATGCTTACTCAGTTCAGCTGGGTGTTACGAGTTGACCATTAGTTAATCCACCACAATGATTAAAACTGTTAAGAGCAGGGAGATATTAAGCCAGGCCTTTCAAATTGCCTGAAGGTAACTGTTTACTCAAAAGTTCTCAACTGGGCAGAAAGGGCTAGAGCATGACCTAGCTGCCTTTTCAGGACCCCAAGGCATGTCCCAAACTGAGGGCAGGAGTCCAAATGTGCACATTTTCAATAAAAAGAAAAGAAATATCCTTTGATTCAAAAGGATCACAAGTTAGAGCCCAGTGTGGGCAACATAAAGACTCAAGGAACCTAGATTCAATACTCAGTACCGAAAAAAGAAGAGAGAGACAGAGACAGGGAGAGAGGAAGGAGGGGAGGAAGGAAAGAAGAAAGGAGGGAGGGAGAGAGGGAAGAAGGAGAAATTTCTTCAGTACATTCTGATTTGGAGCTCCTCCTATACACAAAACCTACAACCTCAGGCTGAAAAGCACAGCTTTAGTCCACGGACTGCCAACTCAGCCATCAGTGGACTGATTGTTGTTCCATGGAACAGAACAGACATTTGGACTAAGCTCACTCATTATTTTGAAATCATCCAGAAGTAGCAGAGTTGTGATTGACAGATTAGGAAGAGCTGTGCTCTACAGGACTAAATTACTCTCTGGTTCCCCCTATTCTCACCTGCAGTTTGATCCCTCTACCACAATCAGAGAAAAATCAGGGTATTTCCCTCACATCATGCATTCCTTTCTTTTGTTTTGTTTTGTTTTGTTCCAACTTTCCAACTGTCACTAATGAAACCATTACAGAAACCATTACAACTTTTTTTTAAAAATCATTGATGAATGGAACAAAAGTTCTGTATTCCAGCCAGATGGGAAAATGTGCAAGAAGATGTGAATTTTAAAAGCATCCTGGTGAGGTATAAAGACAATCAGTCAGTCTTCTAAAGTTCTCCCCCCCCCACCTCCCCCCCTTCTTTCAGGGAGTATTAAGTTGTCTGTGATGAAATTGTGACACAAAAATGTAACACAATGCCAACTCAGGTGGAGAACAGGATCATTTCTTCAAATCCTAATTCACCTTCCAAGTCATGAGGAACCAGAAGGAGTAATCTGGACAAAAACAGATCATGCTTTTCCTGAAACTTGAAAGGACATGATAGTTGTAAGCATTGCTCTCTACTAAGCTTACAAGACCTGGCCTATCTCTTATTTCTCTCTGTGTGTAAGCATGAGTGTGTGTGTTCTATATACTTTTAAAGGCTTCTCCTTCACACCACAATTTTCCAGGAAAAACTCGAGAGAAAAGGAGACGGAGCTGCTAAGGAAACCTAGAACCAACAAGTTTTGCCTCCTGCTTGGTGAGTAACTGTCCTCCTTGCTACCGGGGAATAAGAGCATCCATGATCCATACCTTGGTATCAGGGAATAAGAGCATCCACGATTGATGAAAGCTAAAGAAGATGCCTGCAGAACAGGACCTGTATGTAATGACATGAACTCCCTCCCTACACCTCATTTCCAATAAAAATATCAAGGAGAACAGAGGGAACTGCATGGAAAATCTGGCACCTAAGGAGCCCACAATCAGATCAGCATCCATGCGCTGATTCTTGTTCACAGGTTGACCTCTTGCAAGAGATGTTACCAGTCACTCGAACTTAAAGGCAAATCAGAGAGCAAGACGAGAGAGGACACACAAGCACATTACCTCAGGATCAGTATCTCATATTTAAGCCAGTATTTCCAAAATATGCCTGGTAAAATACCATCATCCTAACTATCCAGGGCTGAGCCAGGCAATGGTGATACCTGCCTATAATCCCAGCTACTCAGGAGGAAATCCTAGCTACTACTGAGGAAAGGAGGGTCATAAATTCAAGGGCAGCCTGAACAATCCAGCAAGACCTCCTCTCAATGATAATAATAACAACCACTATCCTAGGTTCTAATCATCAGTGTGATTTCTGAGCCCCCGCCCAGACTTACTGAGAGACACTGCTAAAAACGGGACCAAGGTTAAGAATTTCACAAGCAGTCCCAATGGGATGGATGCTGATTGCAGTTGGAAACTGCTGAGGTGCTAACAGTGAAGACCACTTACTGACAATGTCCTTGCCAAGATAGCCCAAATAGTCCATCTCGTTGGTTAAGAGTTCAAGACAACTATCCTCTGATCTACTGCTGCAGAGTTGACAACTTAAGTCAGACTTCTTGTTTTGTTCTGTTTTGAAAATAACAAAAAATAAGCCAGGGATTTAGCTCAGGGGCTCAAGCGCTTGCCTGGTGAGCACAAGGTCATGAGTTCGATGCCTGGTATCAAAAAAAAGAGAAAAGAACAAGAAATGAATTTAAGCCAACCAGGCTTAAGTAGAAAGCCAGGTTTAACTGTAGAAAGTCAACAGATGGCAGAAGCATGACTGGAAAACCCCTTTGGTTTTGTTTCAAGGTTGGGAAACAACCTTGAAACCTGATCCCTTGAAGACAAGGATCAGGGATCCATCAGAGGACACAGAGAAAGGATAGCTTTGGTAGGCAACCACTCCAGCATACCGTGGCCGGACACAGTCACTTACTGTTCAAGTGTTCCCAGTTCTGACCTGGCCTGGTGGCAGGAACGGTCTGGGTGGCTCCACTCTCCTCTGGAGACTCAGTGGGAAGCGGTTTGTTTCCCTGCCAGCGCCTCCCTCCGCCACCCAGCCTAAGCATCCTTACATGACAGAGCTGCTTCACTTACTTGACCCGGCTCAAGCACGCTAACAAGGCCTCACAATGCCTCCCAATAGCACTTGCGCCCTTTCACCTGTGACCCTTTTGTACCCCTCTATACTTTCTCTCTCTTCCCTAAAAATGCCAGTCTTCTAATGTGCCCATTCTTTTTATTTTAGTTTATTGGTAACTGTGTGGAGCATATAGTGTTTGCACGCCTTGTGGACTTGGTAGTGTATATAACACAACCCAGTTGCTTTTTATCATCCCTCCCTGTGCACCCCTCCCAATCTCTTGATCCCCCTCCACTTTGAGAATAATCTCCCTGCTTCCTATTATCTATCCTTGCCAGGGATTCAGCTCAGCAGCTCAACGCCTCTCTGGCAAAAAGAAATCATATATTATCTATCCTTTATTTTGCTCTTTATTTTTACTCTGGGTTTCCCATATAAGCCAGACCATGTGCTACTGAAGTTTGTAAATCAGATTTATTTCACTTAACAGTATGGTCTCCAGCTGTATCCATTTTCCTACAATGACTCAAATTATCTCTCTTTACAGCAGAGTCATACTCCTCATTTTCTTTATCTAGTCATCTGTTGATGGACATAGGTTAATGTCCCTGTTCTTTCTGCAGGTCCTCACCCTCAACTGCCCAAGTCATTCTCATGCTTCCTGACACAGACCCACAGGTACTCAGTGACCGCCTACCCTCCCACCAAGGCACAAGACTAGTGTTTTAGTTCTTTTTGTGCTCTTATAAACAGAATATCACAGACCGGGTAATAACAATGAAAAGAAATTTATTTCTCACAGTTCTAGAGTCTGGAAATTCCAAGATAAAGAGACAAGCACATTGGGGCCTGGTCAGGGCCCAGTCTCTACTTCCAAGATGGCGCCCTGAATGCTATAGCCCCCACATGCGAGGAACACTCTTCCTTACGGAGTAGAAAGCCAAAGTGGGGGCAAACACACTCCTGAAAGCTTTTTTATTTGGATAGTAATGCCCTCAGGAGAGCCAAGCCTCGTGACCTGAGGCACCACCCTCCAACACTTGTGCATTGCTGGGCCTCCCAACACCTGAGTTTTGGAGGGGACACTCAAACCAGAGCAACTAGTGTCCTAAAATACACAGAGAACTCCCTGTCTTGAGGAGTTTTGTCACATCAAAAGATGCCTCTTCTCTTACAGTTTCTCATTCTCTCTTCTACAACCCCACCCTCAAATGATCCTTTCTTCCTTTGAACACCCAAAATAATATACTTGGGCTTCTCTTGTGCAACTGACACAGTGCACTGCAGTTCTGACTAATCTCATACTGATTTGCAAGGTCTCATCCAACTCCAACAATAGTCAGTCCAGTGCCTTGCACATAATAGACCCTAATAAGTATTTTCATAATGAAGAAGCCTAACTAATGCACTAGCCACATATTGAACACATAAAAGATTGAGAGTCTATTTTTACCCACAGTTTAGCTGGCCTGATAGAATTACCCACTATAACATTACCATGTTTACCAGTATGATGGTAATAGTGCATGCCTGTAATCCCAACACTCAAGAGGCTGAGGCAGGAGGATTGCTGTGAGTTTGAGGCCAATCTTGGCTACCTGGTGAGTTCAAGATCAGCCTGAACTGCATGGAAAGATCTTCTCTCTCAAAAAAAAAAAAAAAATACCATGTCTGTTGTATCGGTACACCAATGTGCACAGAACACTGCCTGAATTTCTTCCTCTATACTTTCTAAAGTATATTTCTTCCTCTATACTTACTAAAATTTTGTGATGGCAAAGTTCTCACTCACTCTTGATTTTCTTGCCCTGTTCATGGGTGCACTATTATCCCTGACTGATGGTATTTTAAATTTACAAACGGTATTTAAATTTATCTGGTAGCATTTAAAATCGATCTAATTTATTTAACTTACTTAATCTAATTTAATTAAACATCATCTCCCCTTGATGTTATTTAACTTCACCTAATGGTATTTTAAATTTATCACAGTCAGAAGTTAATCAGAATCAATAAAACTGGTTTAGGGCAATGCTCCTTAAAGTGTTGTGCATGGACCAACACTAGCCTCTGGATCACTTGGGGACTCACTAGCCCTGCCAAGTTCCAGACCCCATCTAAACCTACTGAGTCAGAGGCTCAGGGGAGGCTCCAGCCCGCTCTGTCTTTCCAAGTCTCCAGGTGACTGTGTTGCACACTTACTTCTAAGAACCACTGTGGTACCATGGCCCCTGGGGCATGATAGAGGTTAACTGCAGGTTATCCTATTGCATGTGACAGCCCACGAGCTCCAGCAGACATTCCCTGGGGTCCAGCGATGGGAACCAGGAAACTTGTTTCTGGACAAATTAATAAACCAGTAACACAGATAGAAGACAGGACATTTTTTGATGAAAATGAACCACCCCGGAGTTACGGGTTCTTGATTTTCAGAAGACCAGAGGAAGTAGCAGTCGAATACAGTAGCTGCGACTCAAGTCCTATGATTGGCCAAAGTACAAGATATACCTTGGTTTGCTGGAGAACTGGGGTGAAAAAGAATGTGACACTATCAGCACCCAGTTATTTTTAGAGCTGGGCTTTTGTTTCACAAGTGAAAGGAGACAAGTTCCAAAGATTTAGAATATATTCAGAAGAACACAGTATATAAATGTCTTTGAGTTTGCTTTTTCCCTTCACAATGAGAGATGCAGGTAATAAGGAGGAGCAGGGTGATTGATTACACAGTGCCACGCAGTACAGCGGAGCCAGCCTGCCTCGCCTGACGTATTCAGGCATGCAAACTGCAGCTGCAGGGCTGGGGACCTCACTGGACCCCAGGGAATATCTTCTGAGGCTCATGGGCTGTCACATGCTATAGGATTACCTGCAGTTCACCCCCACCATGTCCCAGGGGCCAAGGATCCATAGCAGATTTTTGACACACACATTTTACCTTCATTAAGTCTAGTGACAGCTCTCCTAGAAATAGGAAAAACTGCTTGCATTTAGACAGTGCTTGGCAACCCATTGATGGGTCATATTAAGCAAAATCTGTAGCTTTCTGAGAAACAGGTAGATAAAAGTTTGAAATTCATTCTAAACAGATTGCTGTTGGCTACATTCCTTAATTGAAGGATTTTCAGTGATTTCTCAGAGAATCAGATTGGCTACAGAGATTTAGCTATCTTAGAGATGTGGAAGAGAGGTTTAGAGAAAAATAGAGTGAGCAGAAGATGCAAGGAACTTCCATGAAGAAAAGAATTGTGCTCGTATGTACCTAAGTTTCTAAAAAATCAGGATGTGAGCATAGTCTGAGCTAACCGAGCATGTTTGCAAGTCAAAATGGAGCTAAAATCAGATGTAGCTATATAAAATTATGAGTTATAAAGCACTGCAGAAAAAACTTTATATCAGAAAATGATAAAATAAATTACATTCTACATTCACTGTAGGTTCTGACTATTTGATGGCACCAGTCACTCTAGAGGCTGACATTCATCGGCAAATAGCTTGACATGCCTTTGGATCCGGGGAAGCCAGTAAATTTAGGAGAAACTGATTTTATAACATCCTCTCTTCCCCTCCTTCCCAGTTCTGCCCCAATCAAAATCTAAAACCAAACACTTGCAAACACATTTGCAAAGGGGGAAATATCTCTTACCCTGGGCCACATTCACAGGAGCTACTTGGACAGTGAATCCTTCCTCAGATTCTCCACCATCCCTTCTCAACCTTTCAGATTCACAGTGATGTATGCAGTACACAGATATTCACTGAGTACCTAGTAAGTGCCAGGTGCTGTATTATAAAGTAGGGATACTTTCAGAGAGATGGCAATCAGACGAAGAACAAAGTTCATTTGAGTTACCTGGGGTGTTTGTTTAAACTACACTTCCCAAGCCCCACCCTAAGCCTGAATCAGAATCCCCATGGATAGAACTTAGACAGATACCGAAGATACCGAAGCCCACAGGAAGACATGAGTGGGAAACCTTCTCTTGCGGATTACAGTGGCTCTGCCCTCAGCCAAGTGACCACCTCTGCAAGGGAAACTTGCAACCTTGCAGGCAGATGTTTCTGTAATCTGGCTTTGTGCAAAGACCATCCAAATTTCTACAAAGAATAAACTGCTTGTGGCGTAGCTCAGTGGTAGAGAGTTATTTAGCAAGCGCAAGGCCAAGGATATAATCTTGGAAAGAAAAAAAATCAAATGAACCTCAGGCGCAAGGTTCAGTCCACCTGGCCCTCAGCAAGGCCATCAGGCAGGCCTGGGCAGAAGCAGCATGGCCTGCAGCAATCAGCTCTTCGCTGCACTTACTGTGTGAGTGCCGGGGTGGGACAGGGGTCCCAGGGACAGCACAGGACCAAAAATCAGAGGCAATAATTATCAACTCAAAGACCCAACATCCTTATTTGTAACTTTGTATCTTTTGGACTTTACTATCTGGATGTGAAATTAGAAGTTTAACTATGGAATATTAATTTCTCCCAGGAAATTTGATAATGGGAGAGATTTTACGTCCAAATTGAGGATATCTCTATATTGCTGGCATGTTATTATCAGTCCCAACATCTCTTCATCTGTTGGCAGATTCTCAACATGCCAAGATGACCAAGGGTAGAGGGAAAGGGCACTGTTTCGTGGGTCCTGTGTGTCCTCTATGGCCTTGCGGTACGGCAGTGTCTCGAAACAGTGGAAACCTGTTGAGGGTCTGTCAAGCACTTGTTCTAAGTGAAGCCCCTGGAAGTTCAATGTCTGTGGCCAAAGCAAGGCTAAAGGCACTGAAAGGGAGCAGGGACTAAAAATTTGGTAATGCAGTAATTCTGTAAAATTAAGTAGACTTCTACCTGGGTCCTAAAGAGCGAGGTCACAGAGCAACTGTAAACAGCACTTGAGAAGCAGGGTTCCGCCCAAACACTCCTTGACTCCTGTTGACAGAACACAAGCCAAGAACTGAATTGGAGCCCAGAGAGTCTAGTGATTGCAAATGCAGAGCCAGAACAGAATATCGGTAGCACCAGGAAGTTGCTAGCCACTATCCAGAAAACTTATCCCGTATCGAGACATAAAGATGCAGGCCCAGAGGCCACATTATGATGTGAATGTGTCCTAAGGCTTGGACACCCTACAATGCTCTGTTCAGGAAAGTGGTCTGCCTTAAGGGTCAGATGTCAAATCAGACTCACAAATCACTGACCTTCCTCAAAATCAAGCCATACTAATTGTAAGGAGAGAAGTCATCAAGAGGCCCAGACAACGCAGGATGATATCTGCAATGGGCAGTATAAATCTGCAGGCCATTCCTTAACACACCAGACAGGGTAATAATGTGTGGAGGTCCCTAGACCCTGGACTACTAATATATGAGGTCTCTGGGTGAGGTTTACACATAACCTCACACTTTGGAGAGTGTTTAGATTATGAAACACACTCTTTTCTACCCAGAGAGTTGTATAGCTAACATGAGCCTCCTCAGGGATTGTGCATCATAAATCTAAAAAGTCTAGGTTTGGTGATCATCAGTAACTAAAGCAGGGATTTACAACCAACATTCCATATATGAACACACTTCAATCCGATCTCACCAATCTACCGAGAGACCAGCTATCAGCATGTGCAAGGAGATTAAAAGAGGTCTTTTGCTTTGTTTCCTGGAAGCATCACTCCAGGAATCAGGAGAGAAATGGGGTGTACCTGAGGTGCTTTAAACTCTTTCCTCACCACCATGACACTTCTGAGAAAGACGGAAGGATGGTACTAGTGCTGATGCCAAGACACCAGGTATCAACTGGGCCTGAGCCAGATAAGCCAGAACGGATTGCCACAGTCTCAGTCCATTGGAACTGCAGTAACACATAAACTGGGTGACTTACAAGAAGCATGAATTTATTTCTCTTTGTTTTACAGTTTAGAAGCCCAAGTCCAAGGCTGACAGATTTGATTTCTCCCAGGCTTGTACCCCAGTGCCTCCTGCCTGTGTCCCCATGCAATAGAAGAACACAGGTGGCTCCCTGGGCTGTCCTCACCAAGGGCAAGAATTCCATTATTTATGAGGATTTCACCTTCATGATCTGGTCTCCTCCCAAGGGACCCACCTCCCAATACCATCACAATGGACATGAGGGCTCAACGTATTAATTTGGGGGCAACACAACACTTAGACCATAGCAGTTGCCTCTCTATAACACAGCCGCCGCTAGGAGTTTGAGTGGCAGAAGAGAAACAAGGTTTGAAAGCTAAGGAACCAGAAATGAGTCTATGGAGCACAATTTTAATCTTGAGAGGAGTAATATTTCAACCGCAGGATTCTTGTTGAAGCCTGGTCAATGCGAAAGTGTTGGTTTTGCTTTTGGCCATGAATACAGTCAATAATGCATGCTCTACAATTCCAGATGCACCACACATTTTTCCCGTGACTTGTTACTCCTCAAGGAATGCTCTAGAAGTCTTTGGATATCAGGACAGGCTTATCTACCTTGTACTGAATGAAGGCCTCATGAACCACAAGACAACAGGATTTCTGCCTGTTGACATTCATTTCTTTCATGAGCTGTTCTCTTTCTTTCAAGTATGCAATGTTTAGTTTGTTACACTCCGTATAGAAGGGAAAAAAAAGAGTTGTTAATTGGAATGCCTGGGATCTCCCTATGCCTAGAAATGAAACGATACACTTGGGTCCCATGAAGAAATGGATATTGATTCCACTTTAACTGTCAGGGATGTTTTCTGACTTCCAACTCGCCTGCCAGAAAGCAGACACAGGTAACACTGCCTGACTCACCTAGCGGGACCGATCGCATCCTCGTCTAAAAAGCAGTAGCACTGAACTCACACCCTGAAATGAGGTCATTTCCATGCGTGCTTGCAGGAAACTGAAAATTTGGTGCTTTCAATGAGCTTCAATGAACTTCCGAAGTCAGTTTAACCCACTCATGGTGTTTTATTCATTTATAAACCATTAAGACCCAGTGTGTTCCTCTGAGCATTCCTCAAATGCGAGGCTGAATTTTAGTGCTGAGCTTCTGAGTGCAGAAGCTTGGTTGCTGCAAAGATGCAAGCTCTGAAACAAAAGAGGAGAAGAAAGTCAAAGAGGAGGGAGCAAGATGAGGAGAGAGGGAGGGAGGGAAACCCCAGCTCTCGGCCTCTGCACCCACCCATCTGTCTGAAAAGGAGACTCCAGCCGGCTCTGAGAGCATCCTGAGGACGGCTGCCTTTCACCCTGAGACAGCCTGCAACAGAATGGCTCTCACAGAGGGAGAAGACCAGGCAGATCCCAGGGCCTTCAAGACCGTGGCACAGTAGACGCAGAACCCACCCAGCTCCATGAGGAAGATCTGTTGTTCACTACCGACGTGCGCTGGGCACACTTCTGACCCAGTCCTCCAGCTTGCCAGGATTCTCCCACTTCGCCAACTGTCACACCTTCCTGTCCTGACTGCTGGCCTCGCTCTCAACTGCTCAGACCTGGGTCCTGCGGCTTTTCCACCAGCACTAGCACATGCATGGAAAGCCAGGGGCAAAAGAGTATTAAGGATGAAAATCACTTTTTATTAAAAATATAACTATAAATATAAATATATGGGAATATGCATCTGTGCATGTGTATATACACATGTGTTCATTTCTTCTATTCTCAGGGTATATTTCAGGGCCTGTAGTCTCCAGAATGCCAGAATGCCACTTGTGCTCTCAAGGAATGACATGGAACTGCTCCTATCTATGATTTCTCAGAACTCGAGGATGTCCAGACTCTAATAACCCAAGAAGAACCCACCTCACATAACCCAAGAAGAACCCCAACTCTCCTGAAATCTTTGAGCGTGGTCTGCAGACCCAGCTCACTCGTGGATAGAGGCCCCGATCTCTCAAGAGCATTAACTGCTCGAGAAAATGGGTGTCCTCCCTATGCCGATGGAACCGGGTGACTCCTTGCTGATAAGGAAAGCACAGCACTGGTTTTAGGAGCGAGCAGACTTGGATGGGACTTCTGGCTCCACCACTCATCAGCGACATGACCTTGAGTGAAATAACCTCTCTGGATCTCCGCCTCCTCTCCTATAAAATGCGGAGAACTCCACCTACTTCATCAAAGTGTCAGGACAATTAACCTAGGTCGCCATGGTCCTGGCCAGGCCCTGAAACTCCTGGTATGGACCCACCAGAAACCATGCCACTGCCCCCTCAGGGGCCAGCCGAGAAGGATGTGAGCAGAGAGCCTTTCCCTTCACTGCGCTTTCTGGACATAAAGCTACCTAGGGACGGATATCCAATGTGCTCTAAAAGCTTAGGTAATTCAAGAGAATCACATCGTTGGAGCAGACACAAAGCCACAGGCTAAAGATTATGCTTCCCCTCATCTCAGGGAGGAAAGACCCAGACCTGAAACTGCTCCTCACATCCCACATCCTGCCCCTACTCACTGATCCTCAGGTCAAAACCCCAGCCTTCCTCTCTGTCTACAGCAGAGACAGCTACATGTTCCCCAGGTCCTGCCTCCCTTCTCTTCCAAGACACATGGGAAGACCTTTTCTCAGCCTGCCAGGTGCATGGTCTCCAGATGATGGGACATGATGGAAATGATGGGTCCCTCACCCAAGCCTGGTCATGAACTCTATGTAAGAGTCTCCACCCTCTGCCTTCTACAGCAGCAGCGTCCTTGGGAGCCATGCATCCCTGCTGCCCACCCTCCATCTGACAGCTTGCATTATGGTCAAGGGGTAAACGCTTGCTGTGCTGGTGCTGCCGTGGAAGTTGACATCCCACGTAGACGCAACCTAGCCAAAGATGCCTCACCTGGCCTTAGAGGAGCCCTAACCCCATCCATCCTCCAAACTGTACTTCCTCCCACCTGTACTCTTTACTAAATCTGAGTTATCCATCTTAAATTATGACCCAAAGACAGAAGTGAGGCTTCAGCAGAATTCGGCTTCAGTCCCCATAGAACAATCCAGCAACATAGAGAACAGCACAGGCAAATGACATCCAAACTCTTCCAATTCTCCCTCAAAGGAACAGACTGTGGCCATACTTTAGTCTCCTAACTTTCCAGCAGGTAAATCATACACACCACCACCACCAAAGGCTAACTAATATACTCAAAGCAGGAGTCACAAACACAGATGTAAAGAATGGTCACCCAGGTCATGCTAGTGATGACAGACAGAGGCTCTTCATAAGACAGTGGCAGACTGGGTAAGGCACGCCTTGCCTACAGGAAGCAGCCTCCACCCAGACTCTCTCGTGGTCACCGCGCAAGCTGTGGGTCCCAGTTATCAGATCTCTCAGCTGCTCAAAAGAAGGTTAAAATGTAGGTTTCTATCTTTTAAAAATTTTCCATAATTTTATAATTTGGCTACATGTTGGTCACTTTCCCATCACTAAGACACAATACCGAACCCCTACAACTTGAAAGAGGAGAGGCTTATTTGGGCTGGTTTTCAGAAGCTTCAGTCCGTGGCTGGCAGGCCCAGGCACAGAAACAGCACAGTGGAAGGGCAGGGCGGAGGGAAGCTGCTCGGGTCACGGCAGCCAGGAAGCAGAAAGAGAAGGGAGAAGCTGAGAGGGAGCCATACTCTTGCAGGTCACACCCCAGTGACCCATCTCCAGCCAGGCCCCACCTCCTACCAGTGCACCGCGCTCTGAACTCACCACTGGATGAACCCACAGATGAGCACAGCACCCCATGATGTAGTCACTGTCCAAAAGCCCTGCCTCTGAACACATGCGGCCCTAGGGGGACATTCTACACCTAAACCATGACAGCCCGTTCCTCCAAACTTAAAATAAACATGTTGCCCAATCAACCAAAATTGAGTTGCCTGCTCAACTTGACCACATTCTACGAGGTTCTTCATTCCCTTTCCCAAAGGGAAATAACCTTTCTGCACGGTTTATTTCATTCCCCGTGCACAGCTGGAACACTCTCAGAGCTGGGCAGAATGACCTCTTCCCCTTATCCCCAATCCTCCCCACCCAAGCTCAAACTGGGCCCACAGCCAGCCAGAACTAAGAGTCCCACCCACTCACCAGCGCTGCGGGGCTCCCAGCCACACAAGGCAGCCTCAAGCTCTCAAACCACCTCATGCAAGGCCACCTTGCAACGTGTGGCTGGGAAAAGCCTGTGCTTCCCTCTTCCCAGGCAAGAAAAGAGAACGAGGGCCTCACACCAATTCACCTCCTCTCTCTCTCCCTTTCTCTCTCCCAGCTGTTCTTGTAAGCAAAACCTACAAATGTGAAAAAATAGTCAGAAATTAGAACTGTTTTTTTGTGCCTGTACTATAGCATTTCTGAGAACAAGCCTACCTAGCTTTTAGAAGGATCAAATAGAATTTGAAAATCGCCTGCCTTTTTTTGGCAAGAGCTTTAAGAATATCAAATATTTCTTACCATTTGCAAGCAAATGGGTTAGAAGATTTCTTTCCACGATTATCCTTTTCTGGAAAAAAGCTATTCGAAACCAGGGAAAATGGGCGTCACTGGGAGGAGGGGAGAGAAAACCACTTTAAGAGAAAGTCCCTGAGCTATGTGAGAAATAGAGGTGAAATAACTTTCTCCTGCCACACATGTGAGCTCTAAGCACATTCCAAGCAGAAAGCTTTTTTTCAAAGCACAAATATTGGGAAAATAGACCAAGACATCAGCACATTCTAAACACAGCTGTGTTTGCCCACACCTCCTTGCTGCCAGGCGGGCTTGACTTAACCTGGCGGCTCAGGGGTGAGAGCCTCTTGCATCCAATTACTCCATCTCTGTGGCTTCTCTTCTCCTGACATTACTATTGTGAATGTTGGATATGGCGAACTGACTCTTATTAAATGCTGCAGCCGACAGAGAAGTTTTAATCATCCTTTGGAGTTTCATGCTAAATATGTTGTTAGAGGGCTTATGAGTTGAATGCATTCCAGGAAGCAAAGTGCCTAGTCACCCACCTGGCCTCAGAGTCGCAGGTTGCTCTGGCTGAGCAGTGATAATGCTGTCCCAGCCTGACATAATTCAGAGGAGCCGTGCCATGTCCAAGGCAATGTGTTTATTAGTAGTGGAAGAAAAGCATTGAAAGCAAGGGATAGGATTTGCCGATCAGCTGGGTCGTGCAAGTTACAGAGGTCAGCAGACTATTTCCAGTGCTCTGAGTCACCTGGGAGTGCAGAGACCACAAAAGGCATCTGGGAAGGAAGAACCCTGGGTTGTCATCAGGATAATGAGTGGGCACCCGGCTGGCCTGGTTATCTGAGGCCCGCATCACAAGACCAGGGAGGTTTACACGAGCGCTCCTGGTGCAGTGTCAGCATGTCCCTAGTTAGGGCTTGAGGGTACAACCAACTGAGCGTCAGCATCCAATAGATAACAACAAAAGCCATTATCTCTCTCCCTCCCCGGCTGCCAAGTGCAGGGCTGGGATCGCCTAGTGTTTGCGGTTTCCATAGCAGCGCTGTTTTGTTCTAGCTGGCAAAGTACATGGAGAGGACAGGATAAACATTGCAGGAAATGACACGAACAACCCAAGTCCTGAGCCAGGATCTGTCTCATGGCAGGCTTTGCCCTTTGTAAGTCAGCGGCAGAGGTGAGCCAGGGTGTTGTTCAAGAGATGCCTGGAAATTAATAGCTCCTCAAGCACAGGGCCCAGCCGAACACAGCCGGCCATCTGAGGCCAGAGCTGCAGGGCTCACTGCCCGACGCGCCTGAGCACTGCCCAGGTGTACAGTGCACTCAGAATGTTGTTAAAATGTGGAGCAAGCCGCTGGACAGGCAGGCGAGGAACGAGACAAAGGCACCTCTGGCCTCTTCTACCCGGACTTTTTTTCCCTGACACTGGGCATTGTAATCAGGGGTTGCAAGGGAAACAATTACACACAGGACACGTAATTCATAGTTTTATTTATGATAGTGGCCCAGAGTCAAATACAAAGAAATTGAAAGAAAACTGTCCACATACTAGAGAACCAAGGAAATCTAGCTAAAGGCCTGGATCCCATGGCAATATCCGAATGAGTCCAGTTGAAGACTCATGACAATGCCTCCCACGAGTCCAGCTGGAGGCCTAGCGTCCAATTCATGCAAGTCTGTTTCACGGATCTGCGCTGGGAAGGTCCAAAGGTCAGCAATGGAAGCTAGAAATTGTGTGCCAGCGTGGTGAAGGAACTGTGCCAGCAGGCTGAGGGATCTGCACTGGAGCCAGGAAGCAACACTCAAAATAAGGACAAGGGCTCCATCTAAAAGTACCACAGCCAGCCAGAGTGATGATGAGGTTCCCAGCTTCTCCAATGATGAGAACAGCTGAGCTCATATCAGGAAGCCAGCGTGACAGGCTTCTCCTGGAGATTGAACAGCACACATCTTCCCCTTGGGAGTCAGGAAGTGATGCTAAAGTAGGAACCTGCACTCCCCCAAAGTGAACCGCAGCCATTCTCAGCAACAAGGTCCTGAGCTCCTCCAATGATAACAGCTGAGTTCATATCAAGGAAGCCAACATGGCAAGCTCCTCCAGGAGAACGACAGCTCCAAATAACAACAACACAGAAGAATCCACAATGCTGCTCTTCCTCTCCAGGCCTCCTTTTTATACTGGCAACTTTCCTCAGGTGGACCATCTACACTCCGAACCATGCTGAGTCAGTTCAGCTGGTGATTAAGTTGACCTCCAGTTTTTAATCCATAACAGTGGGGATTGAACCTTTAGTCTTTGCACTGAGCTACAGCCCCAACCTTTTTTCACTTTTTGAGACAGTATCTCGCCAAATTATCAAGGCTGGGCTCAAATTTGCTACCTGACTCAGGCCCCCAGAGAATTGGCATTACAGGTGCACCTCACCATGCCAGGCCCAGTGAGAATTTTTTGAAGCCCGTGCTGCTCTCTCACACAGTGCCACATGGCCAGAGAGAGACCTCTGAGGCCCTGGTCATTGACACAGAGCCTCATGCTCCAGGCCTTGGTGAGGAGCCACCAGGGAACCCAACACCTCCACCTCTTACACTGTAGATCGGGTGGCAGGTGACAGGGGTCCCATTGCTCAGGCCCATAATTGTTGGACACCATTACTGTCTGTTACTAAATGCTAGGCAAGAAGACCTGGCCTCAGCCTCACACCGAACCACACAGGGATGTAACAGGTCTGATTGCTTTGACTCCAGTTTCCATCTGTGAGTTAAAATCAAATCAGTTGCCACAGAACAGGAACCAGGGTTGTCTCCCACACCCAGGGTGTCCAGCAAGCTCCTGGTGTCACCACCTCAAACCCTGAGTGGTATTTGTAGTGTCAGAGTTGTCTGATGTAAGCATTCTTAATGATTTTTATGCCATCTCTCCTGGTCACCCTCATCATCACCTCAAACTGACGAATGGGAAAAATTAAAAGTGTCGTTAAGTTTGGTTTACAAACAAAAATCCTAAGTGTCAGATTAAGGATGAAAAGTCAGGAGCTCTGAATCCTAGCCACAGACTCAAGCAGAGAAGTCCAGCTGATGGTCTGCACCTGTCGTGCTGCATGGACTCCAGATTAATGCAAACACCCTGACCACCTCCCTCCTCCCTGTTCGGAGATGTGACTGCTGGATGTCACTTCTCCGTGCACAGATGGAGCTAAGCACACTCTACCTGCCCTAAAGCCCTTCCCCGCAAGAATATCTGTGAGAATATCTGTGCATCATACCTCTGAGTTAAAAGCCTTAAATGTTTTTCCCTCCAGTGAGTAGAATATATTATGGTATTGGCTAGATCACAACGACGCTATTAAAAAAGGATCAGAGGCCAGATCTGAGATGGAAGGGGGATCATATATTGAAATCTGCATGGTAAACAAGGGACGGGCAGACTGAGATTTGATTTTAACTCTGACCAAAGATCACATTTCTCTGGTCTTTGTTTCTTTCACAGCATCACCGCAGCCAGGCCCCTGGTAAGGAAGGCTGCTCCCTGGGCTCCAGCATCAGAATGCAGAGAAGGATCTGGAATATAGTTAAAGCTCTTCAGGCCCGCAAGGCTCAGCCGTGGCCCCCTCCTGCTGAGCCCCAGTGGGGAACCCTGCCTTTCTGTGCCCTGATTTCACAGGTCGCTGTCCCATGCTCCCCGACTGTGCAGGAATCCAAGGCCAGTCATGCCCAGAGCAGAGAAGCGACAATGACTTCTGCCCTGTGTTCCAAGGCTAGGTGAGGACTTATTCTTCCTAATGATGAGCTGAAAGCAAAAATGCTCAGTCGCTGCAATCCCCCAGGAAACAAATGTGTCACCATCCACATTTCGTGTTCACACATGGCCCTCTGAGTTTGCACAGAGCACTCCCAAGATGGATTTGGTGGGAGAAAATAAAACATAATAAAAAGCCCCCCACATCTAGGAGCTTAGAGGCGCGCAGAAACCATCCCTGAAGGTGTATCCAGCAGCCGCCATCCTACACTAACCATTCGACCAACCGCCTGACTTATTAATCACTCTTAGGGAGCAGTCAGAGCCCAGACAGGTGAAATGGCTTAACCTAGATCACACAGCTGGCAAGTGACAGAGACCAAATGGAGATGCCAGGCTCGATGGCTCTGCCTTTCAAGCTTGCTCTTTACCACTGCAGCGAGCTCCCCTCCGGCCCACGGCAAGAGACAGCGAGTATCATATAAATGATAAATGAGGTGACGGAAGCGTCCCAGCATCCGCTGCCCGGATGGGCGGGAGGGAGAAATATGCTGGAGCTGTTCACAGTATTTTCCAATTTTTTTTTTTTTTTTGAATAGGTAAAGCATGTATAGGTTTGGGAAAAAAATCTATAGCGATTCGGAGTCAAACATCTTTTCTTTCTTTCCTGTCCTCAATCAGCTCCCTAAAAAGACAACCACTTCACTGGATTTTAAGGTATGTTTTACCGTTCCTTTTTTTTGCAAATATAAGCAAGTATGAACATATATTTGTACTTTTCATTTTTCCATTTGCCATTTCATTTCAGTTATTTTGCTTTATTTTTTGTTTTTCGTTGTTTTTTGAAACAGGGTCTCACTATGTAGCCCAGGCTGGGCTTGAACTCGTGGTGATCCGCCTGCCTCAGCCTCCTAAATGCTGGGATTAGGTGTGCACCACCACACCTGGCTTGCCATTTTATTTAACCCACGACTTGTCAGGCTTTCTACAACAGTGCCTCGAGACCTTCTTCTGCTTTTACAGTTCAGTATAGTACAGCCTAGCATTCCACTGTGTTGATAAACTACCATTTATGTAATCAGCTCTACATTGATGAACAAATGCTGGTGGACAAATGGATTCTTGCTGATCTTTTGCAATTAAAAATAATGCTGTAAAAATAAGTCTGAATATATACCATTTCACACATGTGCCAATAAATGTTATGGTAAGTTATTATAAGTTTATGATTGGATCAATAGATACATATGGCCAGGCTTGTAATATACCACCATATGACACACTTCTGTAATCTTAGTTCATTGGGTGGCTGAGCCAGAAAGATTGATGCAAGTTTGAGGCCAGTCTGAGCTAGATAGTGAGTCCAAGACCAGCCTGAACTATAGCGAGACCCTGTCTCAAAAACAAAAAAAGAATTTGAACTCAGGTCTGTCTCCTCTGGACCTGGAATTTACCTACCAACACATACTGTCTTATATTTACTTTTTAAAAGGAACGTTGATGGAGTTTGTTATTCAAAAAGATACCAAAAATAAGATTTCAGTTGTCTCCTAAAATGTTCTGAGTTTAATTAGAATTAGACTGTATTAGCTTGCCGAATTAGTAGATATAGGTGTGGGTACAGACGATACACTTAAGAGAAAAACGTATTAGGGGAACTGATTCCGGCACCATGGAGGCCAAGAAGACCCACACAGGCCGTCTGCAAGCTGGAGAACCAGAAACACCACTAGCACAGCCCAGTCCCAGCTCGAAGAGCCAAGAACAAGAAAGCCAGTGGTGTAACTCAGTCCCTAGAAAAAGGCCCAAAAGCCTGAGGCCACTGCTGTAAATCCCAACACCCAAAATCTGGAGGATCCAGGGTCCAGGAGGTCACTGGAAGGAAGAGAAAGGCATCCTGCTCCAGAAGAGAACAACAGAGACAAAGGGCTGGAATTCACCCTCCTTCCGCCATTCTCTTCCCCCCAGGGCCCCAGCCAATGGGCCGGCGCCTCCCACACCCGACTCGGTCTGCAACTCCCACACTAGTGTCCCCCAAAACATCCCTCACAGACACACCCAGAAACAGTGCTTCACCCAGTCAAGACAAGCAGACACCTAAATGAACCATCCCGGAGCTCAAAGGTGATATCTGGGCTCCATCAGATTCAAGTTCATAACAAAAGTTTTCAAGGACCACTGGGAACAACTGGAGGGAATCCAGGAGGCTGACCTGCAAGACGGCGTTCAGCTCACCTGCACCACTGGTTCTGGCGTTGGGGGTTGGACAGTCTAGGATTGCGTTGTAGACCTTGCTTTTTAAAGACCTGCACTGTAGTTAAGGAGTTAATAAAGTTTGGGTGGACACTGATACCTGCTAGGGGATTCCTGAGAGTGCAAGAGAGCTGATTCCATACCGGGGAACAGTCCAGGGGATCTTCTACGTCAACTCAAGCTTTCAAATCTCCTAAGCAAACCATCAGCCCAAAGGAGCCAGTGTAGGCCCATCAGCGTGAGTCTCAGGGCTTTGCTTGGAGCAGGATGGGGAGGGCATCTTCTCTTTCTCTGGAAAGTGTGAAATAAACTCATTTTTGTTATTGTGACGAAAGCCAGAGGGAAATAAGCATTTTAAATTAAAGGAAACCTGAGCTAGCACGCTGATCATTTTGGGTATCTTTGATCCCTCTCAACTGAAGCAGAGTTTATCAAGAGCCGATTCAGCATGGACTGGGCCAGTAACTAACATTCCTTCACTGTTTAAGTGAATCTGAGGAATTTCTGAGGCTTGAAACCTAGAGTTGCCACAGAGGGTTTCAGGGTGTTGCTAGTGCTCGAATTGGGCCCTCGGTATGCACAGGAACGCAGTGCAGGCCACCATCAGGAGGCAAGAACATCCTAGGCAGGAAGGGATCCAGGAGGGCCGGGAGTTTGCCTCCTGCTTGCTCTGTACTGTCCTCTTCCTTTACCTAAGCAAATAACCACAGTCTGATTTATAACCACGCCCCGCACAGCAGCTTGTTTCAATGAACCACCAATGCTCAATTCCGCTATAATTTTTTTCTTTTTACCTAACTCTTGAATTTCTTCTGTGTAGACAGGGCATCCCAGTCCAAGTCTGGCAAAGCAGCCTGAAGACCTGAGCCGATAGGGATTCAGTGGGGAAGTCCCCGGTTCATTTCACAAGTACAGTAGCCCCACATCCCTCGTCCATCTGTCCCTCCCTCCGAGGAGGGCGCTGGGGCAGAGACAAAAGAGAAGGCCTAGTGTTGGGTGTCATCTATTGCAGTCCAATCATACCCTGCAAGTGTAGTCACTCAAACCCACAGTCAGGATCTCGGTTTCTGAGGGTTGGATCTTCTGATTAGCATCTCGCAATCCAAATGGTGGCCAAGCCTCATCTGAGTGAGGCTCAGCTGGGGAGGGTCTGCTTCTGGCCTCATACAGACACTCACGGTACCCCAGGGATGTCGGCTTTTCACCCTCCGCGCCTATAAGCCATCTACAGACCCTTGTTACGTGCAGCTCCTCAACACGACTTCTCACTTCTCACTGGGGAGAAACTGCAGCACCCAAGGCTGTGGCTATGCCACCCAGCAGGAAGAAAGGGAGGTGATGGACCTAATCCCAAGGG
This sequence comes from Cavia porcellus, assembly GCF_034190915.1. Lineage (NCBI taxonomy): Eukaryota > Metazoa > Chordata > Mammalia > Rodentia > Caviidae > Cavia > Cavia porcellus. The sequence goes on from NW_026947497.1 coordinate 34,164,972, forward strand.
CCTCTGAGGCATCTCTGGGATCACTACTCCCTCCGCCAAAGAGCTCCCTGCCTGTCCTGAGGATCTAAAAACCCAGCAGCCTCCTCCCTTTACCAGCTCCCCATCTCCTGGCTCCAGCTGGCCATTTCCACTGGGATAACAAGGTGCCCAGTTCGCACCCACAGTAAACTCCAGATCAAGTAGCTGTTTGGCCACACTTGTGGCGTTCTCTTCTGGACACAGATTCTCCTTCTTTCTCAATTAAGAGGATCTGAGAATTTTGCGGCAGCAAGTCTCTAACTTGCCAGAGCTTTCAGTCCTGCCTCAGCTTCCCAGAGACCTAGGATTACAGGGATGAGGCAGCCTGCTAGGCATAATTTTCTGGCTTAACTTCTGGTTTCTTTTCATTGAATAATTCTTTCTTCAATTCACTTCTCTTGTCAGATTTTACTGTGAGCACTCAGGCAGAGCCCAGCCTCTAAGCTAAGTGTCCCGTTTCATGGCTGGCAGGCTCTGCCCTCACAACACACAGAACATGACCGTAGTTCAGCCAAGATGTTTTGCCTTTATAAAGACACTTATTAAAGAACTGCCTTCCTCGGTTTCCAATAACTGTCCCACTCGTCCATCTGAGACCTCACAAGAACTGCTGTCCCTGTCCATATTTCTAACAGCATTCTCTTCATCATTGCTTGTGTATTCTCTAGGAAACTAGATGCTTCCTCTCCAGCTTACTTCTGAGCCCTCCCCTAATCTCTTCCAACAGCCAAGATTCATGGACCTCTCAGTCCTTTCTAGGTACACCTCAAACTCTCCCAGTCTCTATCCATTACCCAATTCCAAAGCCACTTCCACACTTTCGGGTGTCTGTGACAGCAGCACCCACTCTTCATTACCAACTTCTGCACGGCTGTGTTCAGGTTGCTGTCACAAGACGCCACAGGCTGCCGGCTAAAGTAACAAACACTGAATTCTCAGCGTTCTAGAAGCGGGAAGTCCAAGGCTAGGGAGAATCCTCATTTTAGCTTTGCAGAGCGCCACCTGCTGGCCACATGTTCAAATGGCAAAGAAGGAGAAAGTCTGGTCTTGCCCTTTTAAGACACTGATCTCATAAGGACCCCACCTCCTCACCGCATCCAAGCATCCAAAACTAATTACCTCCTGCTATGGTTTAGATATGGCTTAAGTGGGGCCACCTAAAGATTCATGTGATTGAAAGATTGGTCCACAGAATGGTGGTGAAAGGACTAGGTGGAAGCTCTGTGTGCGTGTGTGTGTGTGTGTGTGTGTGTGTGTGTGTGTGTGTGTGTGTGTTACTGGGAACTGAATCTACAACCTTCACATTAAGCCACATGTTCAGCTTTTGTTAAGTCTCTAAGTTCCCTTTGCCATGGCCTTGCCTCACTCTCCCAGGGTCCTGGGATTCCAGGCTTGGGAAACCTTCGCTGGCCTGGCAGAATCTTGAGAATTGAGGCCAGGAGCTCCTGGGGTTCCTGAGGATGTGTCTTCAGGAGGCAATTTCTGGGAGTTCTCTGGAGACCGTTGTTACAAAACAAACTCCTCTCTCTGCTCTGCTTCAAGCTAGGACCCCTCATTTGCTCCTGTATGTTTCCCTGCCCTGGCCACTGTACCTCAAGGTGAGGCCATCAAGGGGTGACCCCGGCCGTGAAGCCCACCCAACACCCTTTGGTCTTTCAGCCTCCAAAACTTCAAGCTAACTAAACCGTTTTCTTCCTAAGCAGCTCACGTCGGGTACTTCACTCGAGAGCCGAGACACTATTATACTGCCCACTGGCCCACAGCCCACACACCATGGTGCTGGGCACCAGGCCTTCAACACAGGAATTCAGGGGGACATTCAGGCCATGACACCAAGTTAGTTCAGTCCTGGTGGCATTGATCTGCCAAGGGTGTGTGTAACACAGTAACAGGCAGGGCAGCCTCGCCAGCTGAAATCCACTTTCTCAGGGTTCGGGAGCCCAGCTGTCAGAAGGCCTGCATCCTCCTGAGGCTTCTCTCTTTGGCTTGCAGTGGGCTTTGCCCAGAGAGGAAAATGGTGAGCTCCAAGCCCTGGCGTCTCCTGGTCATCTTCTAAGAATACCAGGATATCGCCCTATTAGACCGGGCACCACACCTTGGACTCATTCAACTGCCTCCTCTCTCTCTCTCTCTCTCTCTCTCTCTCTCTCTCTCTCTCTCTCTCTCCCTCCCTCTCTCTCCCTCTCTCTCTCTCGTCTTTTTGAGACAGGGTCTCACTATGCAGTTCAGGCTGTCCTTGGGCTCACTTTATAGCCCAGGCTGGACTCAAATTTGCAAGCATCCTCCTGCCTCAGCCTCCTGAGGGCTGGGTCTTTTCTCTTTAGTGCTAGATTGAACACAGAGCCTCCTATCTGCCTGGGGGGCGCTACTTCCCAGATCATGATGTGGCCAGGGCTACAGCACACGGCTGGATGGCCGTGGGTCAATCTAGGACCATGACACCCTTCCCACGTCCAGCAATGTCTGTCTGGCCAGCAGCACAGCGCACTCACCACTCTGCCTCCTTCTCTGAATAACTCTGGCTCACCAAGAGCAGAGGCGGAAACCGGGCTGGTGGAGGCTCATGGGAGGCCTCGGCTCTTTCCCGAGCACAGCCAAGGGGTGTGCCTTCATGAGCGGCAGTGCGCGGCGCGAAGCTCGAGGATCTCCAACAGACATGATGCACCCCACTGAAGAGGAATGACAGTCATAAGACGAAGACAGGCAAATTTGTCACTTACTGCAAAGCCCGATTGTGGGCACCAACCGCCTCACACTGGGATTGATTACACAGGGTGACATTGCCCCGCGGGCAGCTGCGCGTTATTATAAACGAACACCGCTGGCGCTGGCATCCGCATTTGCACCGTGGACAGACTGCTCCTTAACTCCTTGGGTACACAGTAAATATCCCGGGAACCACAGAGGCCCTTCTCAGCACACTGTAGGAGTCGTGCCTCGCGTAGCGCGGTTTCATAAATAAAATAAGGCTGCAGCGCAGCTCCGTGAGACCAGGACCCCGTGCAGAGCTAACACTCAGACTGCGTTTCCAGGAAGCTTTAAAGCGTGGCGGGGTTTTGCGTCCAACGATTTGGGGAGCCACACCAGCAACCCCCACTGCTTGAGACACTGAGCCAGGAGGATGGAAAGTTCTAGAGGAACGTGGGCAACTTGAGGAGACCCAAGGCTCTTGAAACTTAAACAAAACGAAACAATGACCTGGGACTCCTCTGCAGCTGTGTGGTCTTTTTTATTTCCCAAGGGCAGTGAAGCCCAAGAGAACCACTTGATTCCTAAAAGTATTTCTGGAAGCGCAGAGCTCAGTTTTCCAGATGGAAAATCAAACTGTTAAGTTTTTCGACTATCTCTTCACCCCTGCCCTGACTGCTTCAAATCTGTCATCTGATGGCTTTCAGATAAGTAAGTTATTCTAACCCAGGAAATACAGAGCGACTGTTTTCTATTTCTTTCCCCAAGCCTGGCTTCAGCGCAAGGTTGAATTTGATGTGTGGAAAAAAAAAAAATTTTTTTTTTTCATTTCCGTGCCTATCCTCTTATTTTCTACCATCCTCTCCACCTCCCGGCAACATTTTCCTGTCTCTTCTGTCTCCACAAACAGCCACGCAGCCCGGGGCGGGGTGGGGTGGGGTGTCTGTTTTTCACGCGTGACACGAGTGCCCTCTGGTGTCCACAGTGCTGAACAACTCAGCCTCCAGGCAGATTCAGACTAGACAGGCAGATGGGGGAAAAACTACAGCCGTTTTCCACCCTTGCGCAAACACTGGAACGTTTAAATGAATAATTTATTAAGCCGCAACTGATTATTGACTGCCCTTTCATTATTTACCTTTGAGTTATTAAGCGCGCGCAGAGTGGCTGGATGTCGCCAGCCTCTGCCTCTGCACACGAGACAGTTTAGTCAGGCCGGGCTCGAACTCCGATGGTCCGGTGATGACTCTATCAATCCTCCGCTGATAGACCCGGGGTGACCAAGGCGCCGGGTGCTGCCTTGTGACTGTTTAAGAAGGCTGTGTGTGGAATGTGCGAGGAAGACAAGGAATGGAAGGAGGAGGAAAGGAAAGACACTGAGTGCTTTGGTTAGAATCGCCTCTGCCCAGCAGGGGAGGGCTGCCCCTGGACTACAAGAGGAATCAGCAGGACCTGCCCCCTGCCCCCCTGTCTTCACCCTGAGCCTGAGGAAAGGCTGTCAGAGCAGAGTGCGGGGCGGGAGGGGGGGGCTCTTCTCAAAACAGAAAGCCTCCCACCCAGATTCCAAGGCCAGCGTCAGTCTGCACCCACCGGCCCCTTGCTTTCACAGGACAAAGTTTAGCCGGACATGATGGTGCACTCCGGTAATTCTAGCACTTGAGATGTTGAGGCAGGAGGATCACCTCTAGTTCAAGGCCAGCCTGGGATACATAATGAGTTCAAGGCCATCCTGAACTACACAGTGAGACTCTGTCTCAAAAAAAGGAAAAATAAAAAGAACCAAACAAAGACAAAGGTTTCCACCATCCAGGATTTCCTGAATATATGTAGTAACCCAAAAATAATAAGCCTTAAGGCAAAGACAGAAGCAATTCAAGAAAGAAAAAGGGAGATTTCTGGCCTGGCAAGATAGTGCACACTTATAATCCCAACACTGAAGAGGCTGAGGCAGGATGACCACTGCAAGTTCAAGGCCAGCCTGGACTACATAGCAAGAACATGTCTCAAGGGGCTGGGGATTTAGCTCAGTGGCATAAGCACCTGCCTTGCAAGCAGGCGGTCGTGAGTTCGATCCCCGGTACCGATAAAAATGAAAAAAGACAAAATAAAAAGGTGTCTCAAAAAAAAAAGTCCACGTCACTTTTTTCCTCTGTTGTGTCCCCATTTCATTTGAAAACTGGCATAAGGCAGGTGTTCCAAAGAGCATGCAAACAAGAAGAAATGACAAGGCACAGCCACAGTGAGCACTGGGCGCCCTGCAGGGACGCGGGCTCAGCCCTGAGCCATCTCCTCCCAGCTGCCTCGGAATCCTGGAGATGCAAGATGCGCCAGGAGTCGCTGGAGAGAAGCCAGTGAGGCCACAGAACCAGAACTCAAAGAGAATCTCAAAGGAGCCCTGCGGTGACTATTCTGAATTTAATATGTGTCCAAGGCCTGAAAGGCCGCTCAGTCCTCAGCTCTAAGATGGAAAAGAAAACCTCAGGGTGCCATGTCCCCAGGAGAAGCAATTCTGAAGCAACTCTGACCCTGTGATCTAGAATCCAGACATTTAAAAAATAACAGAGCCCAGCAGAAAAATAACAATCAGTCCCTGGGCCCAAGGGTCCCTCGGGTTACCCATTTCTTCCAACTCTGCAGAGAGTGGGTTTCAGGGCTGGAACTTGAACATGAGGCCTGGCACAGGGGACAAGCACTGCTTCGGTGAGTTGCACCCACATGTAGGAGGGAGAGGGAGAAGGAAGGAGGAGGAGAGGAAGAAGAAAAAGCAGAAGATTGCACTAAGGTCCCAAGTGAAGGAACTTGAATGTACCTTGAAAGGTACAAAGAAACTTTTTGGCCAGTCATAGCGGCACACATCTGTAATGCCAGCACTGGGGAGGCTGAGACAGGAGGATTGCAGTGTGGGCTACACACTGAGGCCAAGGCCAGCCTGAACTGTATAGCCAGATCCTGCCTCAAAAAACAAAAAGAAAAACAAAAAAAGAAACCTTCCCACAAGGAATCTGTCCGCCCCATCAGTTTACAGAAAGCCAATCAACATACCCTCAAGAACTGTTCATTATTTTTATCAGAGAAATGGAGTTGCGGGAGGCATTATGGTAACCATTGTTGATCACTTTGTATTATGTTTTTACATTGTATATGATGTCCACTCTTTTGATTTGACTGACTCTGTTCTGTTATATCATATTTGGTTTTACTCTCTTCCAAAAAAGTAATAAGAACTGTGGGAGTAATAAAACCCAAAATGTGTAATAGTCATTGTACAAAAGAGAGGAAAAGAAAGTGATCTAAACAATATAACTGCATGTATATTTAAGTGTATAAGATAGACAATGATATTACTGAGTTTTGTTGGATCATTGAACAGAACTGTTTGCAGTCTCACTGTTTGAATGTCCACTTTATATGCTTTAATTTTGTAACTTGAACAAAGATTTCTAAGATGACAATATGTAATCCATTAACTAGTGATTTCCTACTATTTATTTTTTTTCTGAAATTCTGTATAACTTGTACCCTTTTTCTGCTTTTTTTTTTTTCTCCTTAAATTAAAAAAAAAAGAAAAAGAAAGAAAGAAATGGAGTTGCTCACACTGGCAAGTGCTTTGACATTTCCTGAGCATTAATGCACTGTGCAAGAAGCCACTGTTCTGGCCCCATCTGCTCCCCCTGGTCCTTGAAACGGTCTCGGGAGAGCTGCTATGTTGGGCCCCAGTAAGAAGCATGCGGATTTGGAAGAAACAGCAGTCGAATGCTGGGAAGGAGATCTTCAAACAATACCCATGTCATCTTTTCAAAAGTGCATTTCACTCACGCGGCCGCACAAGAAATTCTGATGAGCTCGGAAGGAGGGAAGAATAGGATTGTCTGACAGAAGAAGCCCAAGCCTCCTTTCCTAGCCTCTGCAGGGATCTATTAAAGCAACAGGAAATGGAACTCGAAGCCAGCGTGTGATGGATGTCAGTTAGCATTACTTTTTTGAAGCTCTTCTGGAAAGGCCTTGGGTACAGGCAGCTGTGGAGCGAGGTAAGAACATAAATAAACAATCACCTGCATTCCAGGGTTATTTGCCTCGGCCCTTTTTGTGATCTCCTTGAGACTTGGTGAGGTGATCAGAGAGATGCTAGATGGAGTGTAATATGAATTTGTCACGGTGCCGATACACAGACAAAAACAAAGGATTTGTGGCTTCCGTCTGTGGGAGGTGATGGATGAGGCCAGCGTCTCTGCCTGGTGGTGACGGAGAAACAAAACCCCGAGCCCCCTGACCTCTGTCTGCGTTTCATAGCCCTTTTGTGGACCTTTTGGTTCTGATTCCCAGTCATTGAGACTGGGCTCCTCCACAGGCCAGCAACGGGAATGGAGGAGCCACTCGCGGCCTCGCTTGTGATAAACCATGCTGGCCTGTGTGTTGCTGCTGGGCGGAGAGACATTTAGTAACAACACAGACTTCCAAGCAAGTGATTATAGCGCCTTACATTTGTACAGTGTTGTTTTTCTTTTTTCTTCTGGAAACTTCTTCGAGCACTTACAAACCTGTACAGAGTCCCTCTCCAGTCGTTGGCCTGCAGCTGCATCTATAGTAGAATCACTGCGGCTGCTTCCCTGGCGAGCGCGCATGCGTGGAGGAAGGGCATGCACAGCCCAGACCCTCTGATACCTCTCTTCTTCCTGAGCAGCTGGAGAGGGGTTGGTGGGGTTGGAGCTCAGGCCTGTTCCCATGGGGAGCAAGCTGTGTGGGATGCACTACCCACACCTATTATTCCCAGTGACCAGACTAGGTCACTCCGACCCAGGGGGTGTGCAAAGGACAGAAGTGCGTGCGCAGGCCGGGTGGGGTAGGTGGCACAGGGGCCACCTGTTAGAAACCGAAGCTTGTGTCACTCAATGACTTTAGAGGAGCCGGCCCAGGTCTTTCTCTACCAGCCAGGCAGAATCAGAGACCCTGGTCTCCAAGGGCCCAATCTCTCCACCCTGGCCCAGGCCCACTCATACACAACTGGGACTATGGGCCAGTCCTCTCCCCTGCCCTGATCCCCAGCAACACTCCACCCTAGACCCCTAACCCTTGCCCTAAGGCTTACTACTACACGGAGGCCTCCAAGCCTGCTCTAGAAAACCCCAAAATCCCAAACCCAGACGCCCGGTTCCCGAGCCGCCGCCCCACCTGCAGGACCCTTCCTCGCTGGGAGCTCACTGTGGGCTCCTGGGTGGGGACTGCCTGGCAGACCTGTGACCAGTAGCATGCACTGTGGGGAAGGACAGGAGCAGCAGACGCTGATGCCCCGCTCAGCATCCCATCATGCCCGGGGAGACCCAGCGGGAGGCGCCCTGAACATATACCCCGTTTTAACCCCAGCACCTCATGGCCCCAGCCGGGATGCTTTCTGCCTTCGGGTGCGGACTGCTGACCCTGACCGTCCTGTGGCCTTCGTAAACTCTGCTGCTTTGTCTTTACATCCACACAAAGGAACCCCAGAACCCGGCCAGGACCCCATCAGCCACCGGTGAGGTCTGCGCGGGTAGCCCTGGGCTGAGGCAGCTTCGTCCCAATTGTTCTGGTTTGTGTCTGGATGCCCCCAAGCCTGGCACGATCATGGAGGCGGCTGAGTCTAGCGTTTGTGATTGGTTCGTTGTCTAGTGCTGGGATTGGTGGTGTGAGCACTGCACCCGCCCAGGGGCGGAGCCAGTGTACAAAATATAAGGGAGGGAAGGAGGCGCGCTTTCACTTTTTTGCCCTTTATCTTTGGAAGCTTGCAGTTGCTATGAACAGCTGCCTCTCGGCCACAACACCTTGCCTTGGAGCCAGCTGAGTATTGACTGAAATATCCAAAAAATTGTAAGCTAAATAAACCTTTTTCTCTAATTTTCGAAGTCAGATATTTTGTCTCAGCTACAAGATAAAAGTAACCAAGACATCAATGAAATGAGCAGCAGGTCCATGTCGCCGCAAAGAAGGGAAGGAAGACACGCCAAAAGCCATGACAAGATTTACTTGAAAAGCAAGAGATGAAATGCCCTGGAAAAAGGAAAACATCAGGGCATTTCCTAAGACACAGTCCACCTCCAAGCATAGTTGCTCTTTGGCAACCAGCTCTGCAGAACAAACAAGAGAGGGAAAGAGAAAAAGCAAAAACAAAAGAGCACCCTGATCTGAAAGACACAAGATCTGCATCCTTGTACGTCACCACTCCTTGTCGGGACCTGTCCGAAGCTCTGCGTTCGGCGCCTGCAAGGTGGAGCAGTGTAGACGCCTGGACCCTGCCACACCCCTCATCCCAGCTGGTCTAAGCCCCGTCCTACTTGTAGCCTGTCCCAGTTGCACGCTCCCCTATTGCCGTCTGAAAACTCCTACTCGTTTATTTGTGGGTTTGTGATTTATGAGTGAAGTCCCTTACAGGAATGGAGAATATGAATGGAGTTGCACACACCTCTAATCCCAGGCCTCTGGGAGGCTGAGACAGGAGGATCACAAATTTAAATCAACCTGGGCAATTTAGTAATTAAGGGAGACTCTTCCTCAAAATTAAATTTAAAAAAAAAAAGTTTAAACGGAGAAGGAAGCATGATGGAAGTCATGCAATATGCGTTAATGCACGCACACACCACTTCTTGCCACCCACCTCCACGCAGCCTGCCACGCTCCATGCACAGAGAGGTAGGGAGGTTGTTTTTTGTTTTGGGAGAGTTTTTTCCCAGTTTTTTTGAGATGGTCTCGCCATGTAGTTCAAGCTGCCCCTGAGCTCACTATGTAGCTCATGCTGGCCTCAAACTTGCAGCAATCCTCCTGCCTCTGCCTCCAGAGTGCTGGGATTGCAGGAGCACACTACCAGGTTCAGCCATCATACTGTGAAAACTCCTACTCGGTGTGGCTCAGATCTGGCCACCTGTAGTGAATGCTGATGTTTTCTTCTTTTCTTTTCATTTCTTTCTTTCTTTCTTTCTTTCTTTCTTTTTTTTTTTTTTTTTTTTTTTTTTTTTTTTTTTTTTTTTTGAGACAGGGTTTTTCTATGTAGTTCAGGCTGGCCTTGAACTCACAGCAATCCTGCATCAGCCTCCTAAGTGCTGGGATCACAGATAAGCTTATTTATCATTGTTATTGTTATGTTTATTTTTTCCATTATTATGTAAGACATTTACTATGTTTATTGTTGGTTATTTGAAATTCTTTTATAATGTGCCTATTTGTGTCTTAATTCTATTGATTTATGTTTTTCTTATTTCACGAGTTTTTTAAATGATCAGCCATGAACATTGTATTTTTCAGACCATGTAAAAATCTGACCTGATACGACACATTCTACCTCTGCCTTTTGCTTATTGATGAGAATGACAAGGAATTATGCATTGTCCTGTTCTCTAATGTCATCATTTTTGAGTGTGGTTAATGTGTGAGTCATCTTTGGGATGCTGAAACAAATACCCTCAGATGAATCAGCTTATAAAGAGATAAGGTTTATTGTGATTCACAGTTTGGTAGTTTTAGTGCATGATTTGCTGGCCTTATTGCTTTGGATTTGTGGCAAAGCAGCGCATCACTGGAGGTGGGGAGAGCAAAGCCACTGACTCCACAGCCAGGAAAAGGACTGGGGTCCACTGCACCTTCAGACATCCCCAGTGACCTGAAGCTTTGGACTCAGCCCTACCTCTTAGAGATTCTTCCCCTAAGGAGATAATAGAGCATCTATAAGCATGAACTTGCAGGTGTTCACTACAGAATTATTTAGAATAGATTAAAATTACAATAATTTAAAAATCCATCATTAGGTGCATCTAAATGTTTGCATCCCCCAAAATTGATACATTGAATTTCTAACCTCCAAAGTGATGATATTAGCAGGTGGCCCTTGTGGTAATCAGGTTATGGAGTGAAACCCTCAAAACAGAATCAGTGCCCTTATAAGAGAGACCCCAGAGAGACTAGGTGCCCCTTCTGTGATGAAAGGAAAAAGCGAAAAGGCTCTGTCTGTGAGCCAGAAACAAAACTCTCACCAGACACTGAATCCATGGGTGCCTTGATCCTGTATAATCAGCCGCCAAGACAGTGACAGATATGTTTCTGTTGTTCATAAGCCACTCATATTACAGGATTTTGTTGTATTATCCTGAACAAATTAAGGCAATAGGGTATAAGTGAAATCAATTATGCTTCACCATATATATGTTGTTAAAAAGAAACTGGAAGCCAGGCACACATGTAGCACATGCCTATAACCCCAGCACTTGGGAGACTGAGGCAGGAGGATTGTGGTGAGTTTGAGACCAGCCTGGGCTACATAGAAAGACTCTGTCTCGAAAAAGAAAGAGAGAGAGAGAGAGAAATTGGATACTGTGATAGTTCAGTGATTGTGTCGACCTAAGAACCCCGCCCCCCTGCAGCTCTGGGTGTTGCCCCAGGGAGGATGTAGCCAGGACAGGGTAAAAGGGAAAGGAAGGTGGAAGCCTGGCTTGTTTCGGCATCTTCAGCTGGGACGTGGCCTCCAGGCCTCCAGCGCAGACCCTGGGCTCCTGATTCAGGGTCGCAGGGATACTGTGGTGGGCCCCTGGCCTTCAGCTGGATCCCTCGGTCTCCAGCGAGCAGACAGACACTGCACCTCCTCACCAGGTTCTGTGGGTGGCAACGTCGTGTATTAAATCTTTCTCCAGTGAGCGCTAACTGATACAGACACCTTTATAGATACTAATACGGAAAACGTACACAACACACTGTGATTTTTGAAAAGCAAATTATAGAACATAAAGTGCACGCATGTGGGGGAAATGTGTGTAGCAAAGCTTATATATTCTTACACATTTTTCTAGAGGAGATCATGTTTTAGAGTTACCTTTGGGTGGTAGAATTAATGATTAAATGAGGTTGCTTTTTATTTTATGCATTGTGTGGTGTTTAAAATTTCCTCAAGAGAAAAAGTAAAATAGCGCAAACTTTTTGGAAGCATATATTTTTATTGCAATATTTTAAAAATGAATGTTAAGTTAAAATCATTTACTGCTCATCTGGACAGTAGAATATTAAGTAGTCATTAAAAATGGCACCACAAACCTAAATATATTGACCTCAAAATACAGTCACAACTACAAAAAGAAGGGCAGGTTATGGAATAAAACATGAAGCACAATCACATTTTTATGAAACTTTGTATCTGTTGAGAGAAGAGAGTCAGCTATCTGGAAAGATGTTCATCAAATATTAATAGTAGTTATCTCTGGGTAGTGGTACTTTTGTGATTTTTGCTTTCTTCTTCATCCTTTGTTATACAATTTTTATGAGTGTGTACCCTTTTTGTAAATCAGGAAAAAAAACCCAAAACTCTATTTCCATTTTGAATATTTTAATATGCACTCAAAGAGAAGGGTAAGGAAGTTCCAGAAAATGAATAAAAAGAAATTTCTTCCTAATTCCCAACAGTAGCCTTTAGGTCAACGTGACTAAATATTCCAACTTAGAACCTTCATGTTTTCTGACTTGAATGTTTTTGCCCTGGTTTTGCTAATTCTAAGAACAGTGTCTCAAACCCCACCCCACATCATGGAAGCTCATCGATCCATTCTCAAATAATATTTTCAAACATGGACAAAGGAAGTGGGTCAGCAACAGCTCACGTGCTCAGCATGCGTGAGACCGTGGCAGGGTCCCCAGCATCCAAAAAAAAAAAAGAAATCATGGAATTTCTTCTCACCTAATGTATTTTTAATTTTTCATTTCTCTCTTAAGCACTATCCTTAATGCTTTTTTTAAAAAAGTACCTCCTTGACCTACTATTAGCGCTATATTAATACGAAGGTTTATTCTTCCCGTTCTGTCCTGATGTCAGCAATCATGTAAAAGCCCAGCTAAGACTCAAAAAATGGCAGTTTTATCCTCCTTTCAACAGAGATTTAAAGACCGAGAGCTATCGTGAATTCTCACCTGACAAAGAGTTCATTGTATTTTTCTGAATACGCTGTAAGACATTTATTAGTAGGCTGTGAAGTATTTATAACCTGTAATTAAAACTAAGCTGCTCCCAGTGTAATAAATGTAGAGTCAACGAGACAATACTGTTCCTTTTTATTGTTATATTTGCTCTTCCTTTAATCTAATGTAGAAACTCCTTTACTAATAGGCAAAGGCATTTATTTATCTTAAAGCTGAAGTGAAACGAAACTGTTTTTTTGCAAAGAATCTTCAGGAAAAGCATCTAAGTCACTATAGAAAGATGTTTCAGGGAACAGTACAGGGACCCAGAATGTATGTGCACTGCTTGTAGAAATAAATGTAAATTGTCTTTAAAAAGAAGGTGATCCACACATAGAGAAACCTTAAAATCATTCCGGTACAGTATTTACCCTAAAGAACGCACCATGAATGTGTATGAAGTGATAGCTACCGGCTGTCCCTCCACTGGAGAAGGTTTTAAAAACCGTCTAAACTATAAAACATTCTGTAGCTCTCAAACGATCTTGTAGCCAGGCATGGCGGTGCGCACCTATTTATTATCCCAGTAGGCTGAGGCAAGAGGATCACAATTCCAGGCATACCTGGGCAGCTTAGTGAAACTCTGTACTAAAAGAAAATTTAAAAGGGCTCAGTGGTAAAATATTTGCCTACCACGTGAGAGTTCTAGAGTTCACTTCTCAGTATTAAAAAATTGTATTATAAAAGAATAATGCCTAGCCAGGCATGGATATAGCCCAGCACTCAGGAGACTGAGATCATCTCAAGTTTGAGGCCAGCCTGGGCTACAGAGCAAGTTCAAAGATGGCCTGAACTACACAGCAAGAGTGTCTCAACAGGTGAAAAAGAAAAGGAGAAGGAGAAGGCCAGGCATGGTGGCTCATGCCCACAGTGTCAGCACTTGGGAAGCCGAGGCAGGAGGACCACCACGAGTTCAAGGTCAGCTGGGCTAAGGGCAGTCTGAAGTACATAGTGAGACCCTCTCTCAAAAAAATAAATAATTTATTATAAAGGGAAATGAAAGACAAGTAGTTCACCAAACAATGCATACAACATGGTTACAAAACAGTGCATGCAACAATGCATACAACATGAACCAAATATTAATAAAGTATTGGGCTGTTTCATTTTGTTTTGCTTTGCTTTGCTTTTTGAGGCAGGATCTCACTCTGTAATTCAGGCTGGTCTTAAAACTCACTGTGTAGCTGAGGCTAGCCTCAAACTCAGGTGATCCTGCTGCCTCAGCCTCCTGAGCACTGAGATTACATGTCTGGCCCAAATATTAATAAATTACTATGAATGTCAATCTCCAGATGGTAGATTTATGGGTAGAGTGTATAATATTCTTCTATGTCCCTACCTATATTTTTCAAATTCCTGTGATGTATTTATATAATTTTTTATTGAATTACTTCAATAACAATGAAAAGTTCTTTATTGAGAGATAGTAAATGGTCTCTACATACATGAGTGACTGCATTCAATTTCTTTTTTTATACCTTTCTCCTGCTTTGAGAACACTCTCTGTATGCAAAATTATAATCTGGGAAGGGAAAACTTTAACACAAACCCAGTCATACAAGTATACCTAGCATTGTCTCAAAATATCATCAGACAGGTGTGCATACACACACACAAGCTGAGTGTATCACATCGCTGACCCAGAGACAGGAAATACCCAGAGTGCGACGCCATCTGCTACTGAAATTGTTGGTCCGCTTTGGAATTACTTTAGTGCTTTTGAAGATACTGTTGTTTGGTAATGGTGGGGTCAGAGTTACTTTACATGCATTATCTAAAAATATTTAAATTACTTAAACTTTAAATCCATCTGCCCCAGGATTTGACTAAAAGCCCCACAGAGAGAAATCACAGCCGGCTGCCATGATGCCCCCTAGTTTACTGTAAAGCTTTGGGATTGTGAAGAAGTTTGTGATTTAGAGTGCGCCCCTGCTATAAAAATCATGATGGAGAATCTAGGTTTAGTGTCACACATCTGTAATCCAGCACTCTGGGAGGCTGAGGCAGGCGGATCGAAAGTTCCAGCCCAGCAACTGAGCAAGACGCTGGCTCAAAATAAACAAAAGAAGACTGGAGATGTAGCTTTCTGCGAAGGCCCTGTGTCCAACTCCTTCAACCGAAAAAGACTGTCGAAAGATGAGATGTCAACAAAGTAATGGCATGCCAATCTGCCTTACTTCTGGCTCTAGACCACTGGTTCTAGTGTGTCTGCTAGAATAAGAAGGGACACTGGTATAAGCGTGAAAAGCTGCCTATCATTTCAAACAACCTAGTAACAAAACAGTTTACTAGCTGTAGAGTTAATTGTTCAGATTTCTTTCATTTTGACCACCTGATCAGAAGATTCGTGTAGTTTTCATGATGCAAAACACCAGTAAAATCGAGAAAGTGAGATGAAGTCGCAGACACGTCCTTTACGCTCAGCAGGTGATGATAATTCCCCACAGCAGGACAGATTGCAGAGCCAGCCCCTGGCTGAAGCCCTAATCCTGGGGACAAGCAGTTCACCCACTTGTCACCACGCCTGGGCCACCGGGCTGGAAAGAGAGATGATAGCCACCAGTTCTTTTCTCTCCTGCAGTGAGTTTTGAAGGCTTTCTCTTTACCAAAGAAATAATGAATGCCTCTTGCAAGCTGTCGGGGAAAATGTCCTATTTGGAAGTAACTGAAAATATGTTTTGCAGCCACTTCCCAGCCCTCTTCCAAATAGCTATGCCATCGCTGCGCAGAGAGCGCCATCTAGTGCATAAAAATAGAATGGTCCCAAATTGCTAACAAGGTTTTTCCTTTTTTTTTTTTTTTTTCAGTAGTACCTGGGATTGAACTCACAACCTCCCACTTGCCAAGCAGGCGTTTATGCTACTGAGCTAAATCCCCAACACAAAGGCTCTTAAAAGATCCCAGTCAAATACAGTGACTGCCACATGGAAATCCTGGAAGTTGCACAAGCACCTGGAGTTAGAAAGTGTTTCCACTTCAGATATTTGGGAAAATTTTGATGTTTCAAGGCATCATTTGGTCCCTATGAGCGATTTGTATGGGAACAAAGCACAATCATAATCTGCTTTTTTTTTTCTTTCACAGCATTGGGGCCTTCAAACTGATCTATACTCTCAGCCCTTGTTAATATGTTAGTTTGAAGCAGGCTTCACTAAGTTGCTAAGTTGTGATCTCCCTGCCTCCACCTCCCTGAGTGTTAGGACTGCAGGCACACAGTACACAGCTGGCTTCACCTTATCTTCATGAAGGAAACTACTATCTTTGACTTTAGCTGTTCTGCCCACGGAACAAAAATCTTTCTAAATAAAGACATATCCCAGGCCAGGGATACAGCTCAGCAGCATAGCACCTGCCTGGTAAGCGCAAGGTCCTGAGTCTGACCCCAGTACCAAAAGAGATTAAAAAGGCATATCTGTAGCCAGGCTGCATTTGATTGCTAAAGTCAGGACTTATCACTAAAAAGAACTCCTTGTTCTCAGTAAGTCATGTCTAGATATAACACAAGAGCCAAGAATCATTGGCCAATCATTGATGAGGTCCTGTCAAGTTTATTTAACTTACAGTTTCCAACACCAAAAGCCAAAACGTCCTTTCTTTGTTGAGGCAGTGGAATAGGATCATGAAAGCCAGCAGCTGGTTCCAACATAACAGCCTTGGAAAATCCTAAACTCCCAGGTTGGTAACAGCAGGAGATTGGGTAACTTTCCCTCAAGATAAAGCCTTAAGCCAGCTCTTGGGATTTGCTAACTTGATGTTTGAGGTATCAGTTACACTCAGGTAGCTCCAAAGAGTCCTCATACTTTTTCAATTTATTGAGATAAATGTGAGTGATGCCTGGTGGAGCCTCAGCCCTGTGCCTGTACAGTCCCTGACACCTCAGAAAGCTAAGCCCTAGCTCTTAGAAGGGGGGGGGGGGGACCAAGAGAGAGAAAAATTTTTTTTCTTTTCTTGCTCCCCCCCCACTTATAGGAGGTCTCGCTATCTACTCCAGGCTGATCTCAAACTTGGGATCCTCCTGCCTCAGCCTCCTAAGTGGGATGGCAGACATGCACGACAGTTACAGAGATGGCCAGTATAAGCAGTTTAAGAGAAAAGGTTTCGTTTTTGTTTTTGTTGATAGGTTCCAGGGATTGAACTCATGACCTCACATTTGCCAGACAAGCACTTATGCTGCTGAGCTAAATCCCCAACCCAAGAAAAGTTATTAGTTAAAGCTGAACTCTAGTTTGGGAAGAGTACCCTTGTACTATGTAGGATTTTTCTATTAAAAAAGTAATTTTTAAATAGGTAAGTGTCTATTTAGAACCACACAAAAATCCCACAAACTTTTAAAAGTTGAATACCATAGTGATCACAAAAATTGTTAAAAAGAATCTGATAGCTTACTATCTGCCCAAGGTATGCTTTCTGCTCTGTCTTTGGGCTACATATCCTTTGACTCTTCTGGGTATCCTAAGAGTGCAAAATACCTTTCCATAAAAAACAAAACGATAATCAGCCCTTCCTCCTTTGTGACTGATCAAAGCATGTTTATATTGGTAACTTAGATTTCTTTTAGGGCAGGGGCATACCTTAGTGGTAGAGCACCTGCTTAGCATACCCAAGACTCCACCCAGCCTCCATCCCCAGCACTGCCAAGTAAAAGGATATATATATATATATATATATATATATATATGAATTTTTATATATCCATATATAGAAATTTTACATATATATGAATTCTACACCCATATATATATATAATATATATATATGGGGTTTTTTTAGCTTCATAATTCATTATTGATTCTGTCTTACTTTTCCTGTTGCTGAGACAAAATACTGGACACCCAAAGTTAAAAGAGAATAGGTTTATTTAGCTCAGAGTTTATAGAAGTTTCAGTCCATAATCGGCTGGCTCCAAGACAGGATGGCATGGCAGGCAGGCACCACAGAGAAGAAATAGGCCACTCAGGGTGGGTGGCACTCCCATCCTTAATCTTAGTGCTCTTGATCATAGCACTGCTCCTGAATCAATCCCAGCATCACACACTCTAGATCCAGCCACCTCTGGAGAAGTCCCACCTGTGATCACATGAGGCTTTGGGGGATGTCTAAACACAAGCCATGACAGTACCATCCAAAATGTTTAAGATTTCCAGGTGTGGCAGCACACACCTCTAATCCCAGCACTCAGGAGGCTAAGGTAGGAGAATTGCTATGAGCTTGAGGCCACCAAGAACTACAAAATAAGTTCTAGGCCAGCCTGAACTGCATAGAAAAACCCTCTCTCTCTCTCAAAAAAAAAAAAAAAAATGTTTAGGATTGTTGTCAAATTTGAAATACTTCTAACAAATTTCTTAAATCACTTTTGTCTCACATTCTATTTATCTTAATTTTCTCCTTCCTTTAATAAAATCTTGCTGGGCATGGTGGCTCACACCTGTAATTCCAGCACTCAGGAAGCTGAGGCAGGAGGATTGCTGCGAGTTTGAGACCAGCCTGGGCTACCAAGTGAACTCAAGGCCAGCCTGGACTGCACCGTGAAACCCTGTCTCAAAACAAAATAACAACAAAAATCAAAAGAAAATCTTAAAGATGACTAAAGAAAATACCTTCCCATATGTCCAAATCAAATCTATAATTTCTCAAAAACATTAAAGTGTTCCAGCATTTCTCTCCAGCTCCATTTGTTTAAATATCTTTTATGAAAACAATGGAGATGTATGCACACAGCCAGCAACAGGAAACTCCTGCAGTGTCCCCAGGAAGAGGTTGAGAGTGGACTTGGCACTCAGGAACAAGGACGCTGACAGCTCATACATCAGCCGATGTCACTAAGTACAACAAACTGCATCCGTCAGGGTTCTGCTGGGCAGGGAGACCCAATAAAGAGAGAGAGCTTGCATTGTTGCAAGAATTTAGCTTATGCAATGGGGAACGACCTGGGCGAGTCCAAAAGTCACGGGGCGGACAGCAGGCTGGAAACTGCAATGTTCGAGAAGCCAGTTTTGCTCCTAAACCAGCTTAGATCAGGGCTGGCCATCGCTTCAAACACGATCTGCTCTACTTGGACTCCTACAGGAGCCTGTGTACACACTGCCTTCATAGCACTCAGTGCTAGAACCTAGCCCAGGGGACCCTCACATGTGTGTAAGCAACACCGCTCTGCTACATTAGAGACCGCGCTGACAGGCGGCACCCAAAGGGGAGAAGCAAGTCCTTGCCCAGCTTGGGGAAGGAGAGCACAGTTAGAGAGGTGGTGCAGGGCTGCAGCCCAGGGCTGGAGAATCTCTGAATAGCGAAAGGAGCAAGGGATCAGCTCAGACGCCAACACTCACTTCCTAAGTGACTTCCTTCCTCCCTCCGTCATCACTGGGAGAAGAGGGTAAGATGGTACCCATCTCCTAACATGTGAAAACTACAAGAGATAAAAGAGGCAGACGCTGAGAAGAGCATCAGGCCTAGAGCAAGGGCCAAGCTAGCTGGGTCCCCACTGTCATTACTCCTGTTGAGCCTTGAAGGTGAGCAAGCTTGGCCCAGATCCGAAGTGCGGGCCAAGCATAAGAAACAGCACAAGCAAAGGCACAGAGGCATGAAAGTACCCATCACACCTGGGGAAGAGTAATTAACACAGCATAGCCAGAGCTGTCAAGGAGAGATCAGAGCTGAATGACACTCTTATATAAAATAATCATCATAATAAACCAGGGGTGGTGGTGCATGCCCATAATCCCAGTAATGAGGAGGCTGAGGCAGGAGGATCCTTGGAGTTCAAGGTCAGTCTAAGGTACATAGTGAGTTCTAGGCCAGCCTGAATTATATAACAAGACGTAATCTCAAAAATAATAATAATAATACACAAATAAATCAGTAATAATAACAGCCAAATATGGTGGCACATATCTGTGATCCCAGAACTCAGGAGACTTAGGCGAAAGGATCACTGTAATTCCAGGCCACCTGGGCTACATAGTGAGCCCAAGGCCAGCCTGAACCGCATAGTGAGACCCTGTCTCAAAAAGACAAACAACAAAAAAAGGAAAAGAAAACTGCATGTGTATTCCTCTATGCATTTTTATCTTCCTGGAGCTGACACTCTGTGAGTTGGCTGTGAACACGTCACCAGAACCCAGCACTTAAGAGATGAGAAGAGAAACTGAGGCTCCTGACCACCTGATTTCCCCTGGGACAGTGCCTGCGGAAGAAAGAAGCTTCTGTTCTCCTTCAGCCACTGATTATTCGGTCTCGTTATGACAGTGGCCTGCTTTTACCCTAATTGGCGCCCTCAGCTCTTTCCCTCAGCCTCATGCGTGAAACCAGATGAGCTTCCAGACACAACCATGACCCCATGAAATACTCAGGCCTTGGTCACACAGTAGCTCATTGTACCACATTTCCTGTGAATTCAAGAAGAAAGAGGGAGGGAGAGGAGAGGAGGAGAGAGGGAAAGAAGGAGGAGAGAGGGAGAGAGGAGATCCACTGTCCCACCTGCAATCTGGTTTCTGGTTTCTGTTCCAACCTCTTCCATTCAATCCCAAAGTATTTTGATATTCCAAGACTGGATAGAATCCAACATTTTTCCTTGTGGAAATTTCCTCCCACCTTATACAAAGTAATGCACACACATAAATCCTGGGTAGGGAGGGCCTAGGATATGGCTCAGCAGCACAAGCAACTGCCTGGCAAGCACAAGGTCCTGAGTTCGATTCCCAGCACCAGCAAAAAAATCTTGGGTAGTGAAAATGTCCATATGTCTGATCAGCCACGGCTCCTACAGCATCCGAGATACCTGTGGTCCCTGTAAGGAGAATCACTTGGGAAGATGAGGACGAGAGTAAATCAGAGGATGTAATTACCAGGTAAGAGATGGGGAAGTCCCACCACGCCAGTGCCGCTGGAAATGGAAAGACTCACATTCAAGAACTATGTCTGAGACAAGAGCAGCCAGAATTAGCACTGAGCCTTTCTCACGGACTGGACAACGTGAGCACCTTTGAGGGTGATATTGAAGAGGATCACGGTTATGGTGTTACTAATATTTCAGGAGAATGACCGGATTTACATAAATTTGATCCGGGAACTCACTGTGGTAAAGCAGCTTTAAAAAAAAAAAAAGCGAAGAAAACATGATGCTACCTAACAATCGTGTGCCATAAAGTTTCCTTTCTGATGTAAAGAGTGGAAGAGAGGTGAGGGACTTAGATATAATGAGCAAAAGGTGAGTGACAGAAAAACTAAGGCCACTTTGGAAGTGAACAAATCATACAGGTTTTTATGAGGCTGTCAGGTATTGCAAACTATCTCATATTCTCTGCCAGAAAACCCTTATTTACTCAATATCTTTTTGACAACGAGGTAGAATTTTGAAAAGGATAAAAGTGACCTAGGACACAGTTACTTTGATTTCTGTCATCTTAAATTCCCTTGTTGTTTGCCTTCTATAATCCAGGATGCTCAGCTGCAAACAGTGCAGGGCATGTTTGTTTGTGTTTCCCCAAATTCCTGTGTGGAAGTGCTGGACGCCACTGTTTTAAGGAAGTAATTAGTTGGAATGATACCAGCTGTAGGGCTGGCGTCCTTATGAAAACAGGAGGACGCTGGCTCTGGTCATACACCATGAGGAAAGTCCCAGCAGACTTAGCAGCAAAAGAGCCCTCGCCAGGATCAGAATGAGCTGGAATCTTGATCTTGAACTTCACCCTCCAGAACTGTGAGAAAACTAAATTCTATTGCTTATTACCCAGTGTGGGGCACATGGCAGCTCAAGCTGTGAGGCGATACTACAGATTTCCACTGACGCCAAGATGTCATCATTTGCAAGATGTGGCATTATTTTATGAACCACTAACTAAGACATAACATGGAAAATTGAACTCTACTCTGTCATTGGCCAGTCATCACTGCCATGTCCAAGGCCCAGGGACAACCACGAGAATGCAAAGAACATTTTTCATGATTTTGCCAAAACAAGACATAAAGTTACACACTAGACACACTAGACCAGCAGTGGTGAATCTATGGTGCTCATGTGATTTGGTTTTCTTTAATACAAAAGATGCTACTATATGAGTTGGGTTTTTCTAAACTAGCACCTCAGTATTCAGGTTTAATTGCACTGTTGGTGCTTTGCGATAAATACATGGGTTTGGGATTATAGTTTGGGCATCACTATCACTACACTAGGCCGTCTCAGGAACACCAGACATCTGGTTACACTCGGTGGAACCTAGAACCCTAGTTGCCAGGGTCACTTAGGAAATGGTTTTAGCTTTCCTGCTTCTACAGCAAAGGAAGACAGGCTGGCAGAGGGTGGATTAGGTGTCAGTTAGGCCAATTACATAACATGCTACCCATTTTACAAACATTAGAAGAGCTAGGAGTACAGCTCAGGGGCAGAGCCTCACTCAGTACATGACAGACCCTGGGTTCTCTTCCCCAACCCGCAAGTGAATGAAGGTATTAATTAATTAATTAATTAATTGTACAGAACTTGTGCATACATAGTTTCCAGAAGCATTACCACATTAACTATTATAACATGCTGTTATCTGCAAAGAGTACCAGTTGGACGTTGTTTGGACTTGATTTGTCACAGGGCTCTTTCGCCTGCGGCCCATGTAACACGTTAACAGAGGGAGATCACATGGTACAGTGTCCCTCAGGGCTGATTGCTGCCCTGTTTGCTCATTCCAAGCTTCAGAATTCTCAGGGCTAAATTTGCCCTGTCCACAATACTTCTGTTACAATGGCTATAATGTTCTCTTTAAATTGGAATTTCATGAAGCTGACAAAAGGATCTGCCATTCTACAGGTCTACAATCAGGCCACACAGAAGTTTCTGGGCTCCATCTCCAGTGTCTTCTCACAGAGGCCTTGGCTCTGACCCTTGGCCCCTATGGCTGGGAGGTTCATTCTGCTTTATCCTCTCACACTTCTTAGTATCCCACGTTGTTCCTGTTCCCTAAGAAGTTTCACTCTTAATCCAGAGCCCTTTTGCACTGACCACATGGGTCTGAGCCTTCTGTTCTGTAAGGAGATAATATTTTACAAATGTTAAACCTCTGCTATTTTAGTCAAACTTTCTATTGCTTAGACACAATGCCCCACACACACAAGCTGAAGGAAAGATTTACTGTGGCTTATATTTTCTGTGGGCTCAGTCCATGGTCATCAGGGTCCAAGGCAAAAATAGCAAGGTAGAAGGGACGCAGGGCAGGGATCTGCTCACATCTTAGCAGCCAGGAAACAGAGAAAAGAGAAGACAAGATGAGAAATACCCTTCCAACTCACCCCAGTGACCAACGCCTTCTGACCAGGTCTCACCTCCAACGTGAGACTTTTGGGGGACAGTTTAGATCTGCATAAACTTCCTCACTTGGCGTCCTAGGAGTGGCCCTATGATCAGGGCCCCTAAGAGCGAGAGAGGCATAGGAATTTGTCCTCTTCCACAGAACTCCCAAGCTTTGCACATCAGTGTGGGCAGTCCTGTTCAAGGTCTTGTGGGACAACACTGGAATTCTCAGTGGGACAGCTGTCCTTATGAGAACCACAATGGACACTGCCTTACCTCACTGAATGACAGGAGACTCCAGTTTCTATAACAGAAATGCTTCCAACCCTTCCGAAACACCCATAGGGAAAGAGTGATTCTGCTGGATAAAAATCTGCTGGGCTGGAGAAAGCTTCCTGGCCATCTTTAGCACAGCCCAAAAGCACCTCAGAGGACTCAGCTGGGATCCCAGCATTCCACTCTTGTAAACAGGGAATCAGATCCCCTGGGAACAGCACAGCTGGGCCTGCGGAAAGCATCTTGTCCCATCGGCCTGGGACTGTTTCAGTATCAGCACTAAACTCCTCAGTCCCAAGCAAAAGGGGCAAGTTGGTCACCCAACTCACCATGAGGTTTATTGTCCCCTTAAAGAGGATGACACAAAAAACGAAAACTTGTCTTCCAGTCTGGAGTAATCATGGGAAGAAGAATAAAGACAAGCAGAGAAAAGCACACCCAGGCTCTCCCCTTTCTCCCGTTCCAGACACTCAAGGGTCCTCCTCAGAGACTACAAAGCCCTAGAAATATCCAGATATACACACAAGTACCTGTGGCGCACACCTACAGTTCCAGCTATTTGGGAGGCTGAGGCAGGAAGATCACAAGTTTGAGCCCAATCTGGGCAGTTTAGAGAGACTATCTTTCAAAATAAAAAACGGAATGGGGGCTGGGGATTTAGCTCAGCGGCATAAGCACCTGCCTTGCAAGCAGGCAGTCGTGAGTTCAATCCCCGGTACCGATAAAAAAAAAAAAAAAAAGGAAAAACTGGGAATGTATCTCAGTAGAAGAGCATCCCTGGAACTGATCCCCAGTCAGGAAGGAAGAAGGAAAAAAGGAAGGAAGGAAGGAGGGAAGAGTGAGAGGGAAGAAGGGAGAGAAGAGGGAGGGAGGGAGGGAAGGAGGGAGGGAGGCTCAGATGCATGGGAGGCAGCAGAGAGCAGGGGTTTGTCACCAACTTCCTCTCAGCACTAGGCAGGGGCCAACTTCCTGCCCAGCGCTAGGCAGGGGCACCCACACTGGCACTGCTGTGGGTAACATGAGGGCACTGGATGCCTCTCAGGGCCCTGTTTTCTCTGACGTTAACTGACTCTATTTAACTTTCCAGAAGTTTTTCTGGGAAACTAACAACTAAAGTTCATGGAGGACCTTGAGCCATCGGGACTGTGTAAGCGAGCCACAGGGGCGGGAAGCGATTCTCGAGGAACAGACCTGCTGCGTTCATTTCTTCCCTGCCGGGTGCTAGAGCAGCCTCAAGCATATGGAGCCAGGTGCAGCCATGCAGGTCTGGGAGCCCAGCACCGGGAGGCTCAGATGACAGGAGGATCTCAAGTTGGGGGCAGCCCAGGCAATTTAGTGAGACCTCAGTTCAAAAAGCCAAAAAAGGGAAGGGGAACGGAATGGGAAGGGAGAAAAAGGGAAGGGGCCAGAAGGGACAGGAATGAGACAGGAAGGGACAGAATGAGAAAAGCGCGTTGTAGTCACAAGGGCTGCCATAGCAAAGCACTACAGACCAAGGACAAAGACCAGGGCACCAGTCTCTCCTGAGACTGCCCTGGCTTAGGCAGCCGGCTCCTCCATGTCTTTGCTTTGTCCTTCCTCTGCTGGCCTCTCTGTCCTGGTTTCCTCTTGTGAGGCCGACATTAGTCCTGCTGGAGTAGGTGCACCCCAAGGCTCTCACTCTAACTTAATTACCCACTGATAGTCCCATCACCAAACAGCCACGCTGGGATCCTGGGTGTTAGGGCTGCAATATATGAATTTGGCAAGACCAGCCCTGAGCCCACGATACCCCCTGCTCGTCAGGCCCTTGGGTCCACCTTCCGTGGAGATGACAGAACCTAGAAGAGAATCGTCAGAACCTGTCACGCCAGCAGTGTGTTGGTGTTAGGAAAGCAAGGCTGTGCTCACAGAACCTTGCAGGGCCATTGGGGAACCTTGGTCCCCACGCACGGTGAGAACTTAGCATAGACCCCTTCTTTGGGTCACTCCTCACTGCTCCTCCTCCAGCAGCAGCCCCCCCACAAAGCTGGAGGGACCGCTCCTTCCCAGCCCCTCTGCACCCCCCTCCCCAGCCCCTCTGCACCCCCAGGGACATCCGGGACCCGCAGCTCCTACAGCTGTGTTCTTGGGTTAGTGCACAGGACCTGGGTTCGGATAGACAGCACTAGGCAAGAGGCAATAGGAACAGGTGTGAGCTCAAGGCCAGCACGCCTGGGCTCTATCCTCCACATGAGATCACCCGGCCACACCTTTCCCTCAGGGAGTCAACGACTGACTATATTACACAGTGATAATGATGGCCGTTAGGGTCCAGTTTAACTAAATGGAAGGACAAAAACAAATTTTTACAGGGATTTTAAAAAGGGAGAAATGGAATTTTCTTTAGCATAAAAGAAAGCTAAGGATAGGCAGCCCAAGCCCACTGTTGATTTCCACAAAATTGTCAGGGACTGGTATCCTTCAGCTCACATTCAGCCTTTCCTCGGTTCTGATACTCAGCCTCAAGGTTTAAGGTGGCTGCCAAGCTCTGGCCATTGAATTTTACTTCTTTACTTAAGAGAAATGAAAAAAGAATGCTTCCCAAGAACTGTGTATACTTCTGTCTACATCTCCTCACTCAAAATTAAGTCCCATGTTCACTGACGAAAGGAAATTAGGAGGGTATTACTGAGTGTTTGGTGACAATATGTCTAACCAAAGAAGGAGAGAAGGAATACGGAGAAGCATTGAGCAGTCTTGACCATAAATCATCAATCAGGTTTGCTCCGCTGGAGAGAGAGAAGTACAACCAAACTGAGTCAGAGCCACCTCACAGCCACAGCGTGACTCATAAGGTGGGGTGACTCATTCCCGCCCACCAGCTTATCAGCAAAATCCTGCTAGGAAACTTGGAAATTGCTAAAAATATTCTCAGCTTGGAGCAGTAAATCCTTGAATGCAAAGAGTCTCTGTCCTCGAAGTTTTTAAATTATTTATTTCATATGAAAATTATTATCTGTGTCAAACACTGAAAGTAAACTCATCTGCTATGAGATTTCAGAGAGATTATTTTTGGTCAGTAGAATCACAATGTTTTTTGCTGCCTTGCTTTTGTTTTCTCCCTTCTTCTTTATTCTGGTAAATGGGAATTGAACTCACAACCTCACACTTTCCAGAGAGGTCCTGTGCCGCTGAGCTGTATCCCCGACCCTTTTTCTTTTCTATAGATAACGTTCCTTTGTTGCATAACAGCTGGTTCCACAGTTAGGTAAAACAAGCATTTTCCAGAGCACAGCTGTGGAGCCCCGTCATCCATTCACTACAACCTCGGCCGCTGACACCAGGTCTAAGGTGGCTGCCAAGCTCTGGCCATTGAATTCTACTTCTTCATTTAAGAGAAATAGAAAAAGAAACCCAGTTCTTGAAATCGTTCCTAACCCTTGCTCTGCTCTACTTCCTGTCAAGCCGAGTTTCGTGGATTAATGACAACAAAAAAATTACATCATGACCTTTCTTGATATTTCCCAGCGACGCCCTCTGATTTCCTCAGAACCCAAAAATAAATGTAACCCATGAACCACATTTCTGAAGCACAGCCAAGGAGCTCTGGCCTGCTCTGCAGTTACCGGAAGCAGAGCCAAGTGGACCCTCTGCAGTACAGACTCTGAAAGGAAAAAAGCAATGCTTTACCTGGAAGGAACCCCCAGGAGGAAAAGGACACATCTGGCTGTGCTGTCTTCCAGGGAGCCCTCTGCACCTGCAGGGGAGCTCAGCACATCTGCAACCCCCACACCACCCAGCTCCCCCGGCAGGCAGGAGGGGGTCACGGCCAGCACCCGAAGCCCCCAGAGCCGCACAGTTCTGGCCCCCGCGGGGGTTCATCCAGTCCTCACCGTACTGGGAGCTGCTTTTCCTCCAGAGAAGACCCCGGCTCACAAACTGAAAGGCAATTCATTGTTCTGGGGGTTTTTTCTTTTGCACTTTCCGTTCCTACCCTAGAGCCAAGACTGACAACCTATTGAACCACCAACCTTGCTAGGAAAAACACCCAAAGGTACATGAATAAAACGTATAACGTCACTTGCAAAGCTTGCCCAGCTCTGTTTCCCAAAGCGTTATACAGTGCAAGGAAGGCCAAGAGACAAAACAGGTCTAGACCAGACCAAGGCTCGTTACCTACCGCAGGAGAATAAAGCGGCAGCTGACTGTGGTCCAGACCTGGCCAGGAGGAGCACAAGGACAGCAACAGAGCCCGCAGTGTGGGGCAGGGCCCTGCCTCCCGCCTGCAGCACTTGAGTGCCCTAGAAGATGGCTCCCAGGCAGCAGGAGCAGACTCTACAGAAGTTACACCCAGTACACCTCGTCCCCACAACCCCTTCCTGCTCAAGTTCCAAATCAGGGAGTACTTTCTCAGCAAAGTGTCTGTTACCTGTCACTTTTTCAATAAAGAATCTTAATTCAACAAGCATCAAGCCTCCCAAATCCTAGTCTTCACCAAGTAAATTTACAGCTCCTGTGTACTTTTATAGCTTTAAAAATCATAAAATTTACCACCTTAGCCATTTTCTTTGTGTGTATATGTGTGTTTGTTTGTCTGTTTTGAGACAAGATCTCACTCTGCAGTCTAGGATGGGATGGAGTTCACTATGTAGCCCAGGCTGGCCTTGAACTCACAGCAATCCGCCTGCCCAAGACCCCCTCCCTGGGGTTGTGTGTGTGTGCTCCACCAAGCCGGGCCTTAGCCATTTTCAATGTACAGTTCAGTGGTACTGAGAATGAGGTGTGATTTTAAAAATATGATGAAGCCGGGCGTGGTGGCTCAGGCCTGTAATTCCAGCACTCAGGAGGCTGAAGCAGGAGGATCGTTGTGAGTTCAAGACCAGCCTGGGCTAAAAGTGAGCTCAAGGCCAGCCTGAACTGCATTAGAGAGACCCTGTCTCAAAAAGACCAAAAAAAAAAAAAAAAAATGATGAATGTTTAAATTTTTAAAAATTTATCACGGCAAAAGATATTGCTGTTAATGCCCCTCAAAATACTCCTTGTTTCAAACACACTTCTCACTCTTGCCACTTTCTTGAGCAGGTCTGGAAGTCCTCTTTCATGACTATCTTTAGCTATGCTACCTTGATGTTCTGAATCCATTTTAGTTTTGTTTCATTTTTGTTTTGGTTTGGTCGGGTTTTCTGGGTTTTTGGGTGTTTTGTTTGTTGGTTGGTTTTTGGTTTTGGTTTTGTCTTTTTGAGACAAAGTTTCCCTATACAATCCAGTTGAGGCTGGCCTTGAACTCACTCTGTAGCTCAGGCCAGCCTTGAACTCAAAGCAATCCTCCTACCTCAGCCTCCCATGTGCTAGGATTACACACATGAGCCACCATCCCTGGCCTTTTGTTTGTTTGTTTGTTTGTTTAAGACAGGGTTCTCCTATGTACTTCAGGCTGGCCTTGAACGCACTATGTAGCTCAGGCTGGCATCAAACACGGTCCGAGTGCTGGAATTAGAGCCATGTGCTGCCACACCCAGCCTGAAGCATTTTAAAATGTTTACCTTTCATGGTCACTTAGGGGAAGAGCCAGAAGTCTCACAGTGCCAGACCCAGTGAAGAGGATTGTGAGGACGCACCATAAAGCTTTGAAGAGCGGGCTTTCCGCTGGCTGGCTCTCCGCAGCAGTATTTTTGACCACACTCATAAAGGTACTCATAAAAGAGAACTTCCAGAGCTGCTGCTGAAAGGCCCAAGAATGACTAGATAAGTATGCTTAAAGTGAGGAGAGTAGCTCAGTGGTGGAGTTCTGTCTTGATGGGATTTACAGTAATAAGTATCTTTTAATTTATATATTCACTGTATATTCATACATTCACATTTTGATACAAACATTCTCACCACTTACCTCCAGGACTTTTCACCTTGTAATACTGAACCCCTGCTGTTTGGTGGTGGATACTTGTAGTTTTAGCACTCTAAGAGGCTGAGGCAGGAGGATCCACAAGTTCAAGCCTATGTATATGTTCTATTGTCCATTCATCCATCAGTCGGATTTACACGTATTGAATTTTCAGGTAAATGCATGGAACCGTGTGAAAAGCCGTGTTCTGTAGCATGTGCCATGGTGGACCCTTGCCCATCACGTCTACCTAAGGACTCAGGGAGTTCTCTTTCAGAGTTCAGTAAGGAGTCGCAACAGGATGGTTCTCATTTCATCGCTGGCCTGCAGATAACCTCCCGCCCTCCAAAGCACTTCAGCCGAGTTTCCTCACCTGAGCACCCACGTTCCTCCCTCTCCGTTTTAACCAGCCTGGTATTCCTTAATCAACCAGTGTGCGCGGCTTGGGAGATTTTACTCCCTCACATTTTACCTATTATTCTAGAACTTTCAAGTGCTCTGGGTGCAGTGCTCCAACTCTGGATGGCAAAGAGAAAAACAAGGAAGGAGGGAGCCCACATACTGTCACACTCCGGAGGAGGCCACAACCCACAAATCCAACACTGTGCAATCAGTTCAGCGCTGGAGATAAGGCAGGCCGTGCTGAGGGACTACGTTAAGGGAGAGGTTCAGTACACAAGTCAAGGTAGACTCCCCCAAACAGGTCACAGGTAACCTGGGCATCACAGAAGACACCCACACTGGGCCCCAGTGGTGCACAGCTGTGTCTCCAGCTACTCTGGAGGGTCTGAGGCCAAGCCTGGACACCTTAGCCAGATTCTGTCTCAAGATCAAAGATAAAAAAGATGAGGATGCAGCTCAGTGGTAGGGTTCTGTCCAGCATGTGCCAGGCCCTGCTTCAGTCTCCAGGGCAGGAACAACCACAACAAGCAGCAAGGAGCTCTCCCCTGGGTGTAGTCTCCACACCCGAGGGCGGTGTGCGCAGAGAAACCTGACTGGACACAGGTTCATGCTGAGTAGAGAGGAAGTCCAGGGCAGGCTGCCGGGCAGGAAGCACTAGAATAGCCGCAGGGAAGGAAAGAGGTGGGGGCAAGACCGGGGTTACCCTGGGGCAGCCTCACTGAGAACCAGGACCTCCGCCCCGCCCCGGTGCTCTTTAAACTGGGGCAGGGGCCAGCGCGGTGAAATCTGCGTGCTCCAGACCACACTTCTGCCAGTGCAGCCCTGAGCAAGGCGATGAGCATAAGGAGAAAGGGGCAGACACCGCAATGCAAGTGAATATTTGACCAAAAGTCAGTGTTTTACCTCTGTCATCAGAGATGAGAACTGCTGATCAGGTAGAATTAGATTATGGACAAAAATTACCATTCTGTGTTTTTGCACTTTAAAGTTGCACTTGGTGGGGGAGGGGGAACTGAAAGAGGAGGATCACCAAGAGTTCACGGTCAGCCAGAAAGCCTGTGACAGCGAGGTGAAGGATCTGTGCCAGTAGGCTGAAGCTCCTCCAACAATGAGAACAGCTGAGTCCGTATCAGGAAACTAGCGTGACAGGCTTCTCCCGGAGATTGAACAGCACACATCAGCCCTTGGGAGCCAGGAAGTGATGCTCAAAGTAAGGACCTGAGCTCCTCCAAATCGAACCGCAGCCATTCTCAGCAACAAGGTCCTGAGCTCCTCCAATGATAATAGGTAAGCTTGTATCAGGGAAGCCAGCATGACAAGCTCCACCAGGAGAACCACAGCTCCAAACCAAAACTCTGAGGAGAACCCACAATGCTACTCTTCCTCTCCAGGTCTCCTTTTTATACTGGCAACTTTCCTCAAGTGGGCCATCTATACGCCGAACCACACTGATTCAGTTCAGCCAGTGTTTAAACTGATCACCAGTTTTTAATTCACCACAAATACCAAACAAATAAATTAAGTGATAAAGAGATTTCTGTTTGTTGGTTGGTTTGTTTTGTCTTTTGTGAGACAAAGTTTCACCGTGCATGCAGGCTGATCTTGAACTCACTTTGTAGCCCAGTTTAGCTTCAAACTCACAGCAGCCCTCAGTGGTGCCACCTGAGTACTGGGATTAATGAGATAATTTCAAAAAGAAAACACCAAGCAGTTTCTCACCATCCCTTACTGCATTGAATTTTTGGGGATTTTTTTTTTGTTTTTTTGTTTTTTTTTTTTTGTCTTTTTCCTTTTATCAGTACCAGGGATTGAACTCACAACTACCTGCTTGCAAGGCAGGCACTTATGCCACTGAGCTAAATCTCCAGCTCCTGATGCATTGAGTTTTACCATTTAGTTATGTGGTAGTGGAGAGAGGAGTGAAAAGATGAGGGATCCTCTAAAATCCAGCTCCACAGCTGAGCATGTAGCCCAGCGGTAGAGCACTTCTCTACCATGTTTGGTGCCTCAGGTTCAATCTCCAGCACTGCAAAAAATTTTAAAATTCTTTTTAAATCTCACTTACCCTTGCCCAAGGGCCCGGATGGACTCCTTGACCAACAGATATTCCTGCATCTCATCAGCCCTAAGCACAAGCTATGTGCATAAAGAGTGGGGAGCTACGCACAAGAACATGCACCATGCACTCTCCTGACAGAGCCTGGGCTGCTTGGTGACAGGCCTGGGACATGATGGGAAATGGATGCCTGGCTTCTCTCAAAAGGGCAGAAAAAGGGAAGTGAGGAGGGGCCAAGTTTGCACAAAGCGGAAGGCAGGGGAGTATCTGGCAGAAGGCCAGGAGGCCAGGCAGCTGCAACAAAGAATTCCTGGGAGAAGCTGGGTTGGAAAGTGAGACCCAGGATCGTGAGGAATCACTGACTAGGGTGAGGAGATGCGCGCTTCAGGATGACAGGCAGAGGGAATAATAACCTACAGCCTGAGGAGGTAGTTCAGTGATATATTGCTGTCCTAACATGTAAGGCTCTGGATTCACCCCCCACACACACACACTGTTACTGGAAAACTGAAAATAAATTTAAAGTAAATTTGCATATCACACAATTTACTCAAAGTATGGAATTTTTGGTGTGAGGTCCTGAGAACTGAACCCAGGGCCTCCACGCTGAGCTACATTCCCAGCCTTTAAAACAAAAATTTTTTTTTTATATTAAGATAGAGTCTCACTAAGTTGCTCAATTGCCCAGGCTGGGTTCAAACCTGCAAGCCTCCTGCCTCAGCCTCCCAGAATTCTGGGATTATAGGCATATGCCATCATGCTTAGGTGAATGCATTGTGTTTTAGTATCATATTCACATGGTTATGCAGACTTTACCACAGTTTGGTTCTAGAACATTTTCACAAAAGGAACTTCATTTACATCAGCATTCATTTCCCTTTCCCCTTAATTATCCATCCTAAGCAACCTCTAATCTACTTTCTGTGTACAGAGTTGCCTGTTCTGAGCATTTCACATAAAGACCCCATGCCGAATGTAACCTTTTGGGTCTGGCTTCTTCCACTTAGCATGTGGTTTTCCAGGCTCATCTATGCCACGACATGCATCACAACTTCATTCTTTTATGGCTGAACAATGTTCTATGTATGGACACAGCACATTTGTCTCATCCATTCATTTTTGAACAATTGTGCTATGCTGCTATGAGCATCCATGTACACATTTTTGTGTGAATAGAGATACTCACTTCTCACAGTTATCTACCTAGAAGTAGAGTTGCTAGAGCAACAGGCTAACTCCATAGTTTTGAACTGGGTCTTTGCACAATTTCTAGTGATTCTTATTATTGGTTTATTCATTTGTGCTGAAGCTGGCTGATTCCTCCTCCTGGCTGACCCGAGTTTCTTCCAGCCCACGGAGTCTCCGCCTTGCCGTAACTCAGCTAGTGATCTCTGAGTCAACAGGAAGTAGATGGTGAGCCAGAGCCATCTGTTCCACCCTAGCAGGCAGGCAGTCTTCTCCCTAGAGCAGCCCACCCTCAGGCTGCCCTGGTCCTCCTGCACGTGCACGTTCCAGGGAACCATATGTCAGCCCAGCCAGCCTTCCCTCGGGTCCTTTATCTCCCAGGATTTCCAGATCCTCTGCGGCAACTCCCTTCCCCTGCCTCCGGAAGCAAGGATTCCTTAAGCAGGGATCTCAGGCCCCCAAAAGAAGTAACCAGCAGAGCATAGTGGAGGCCCAGTGCTTTGCAAATACAGTATGTGAAAGATCAAAGCTATCAGAGAGGTGGTGCTCGCTGTTTACAGTTTAATCAAGAACATCTGAGAAATAAATGACAACCAGAAAGACAAAAAGCAACACCTTCCATTTCTGAGTCAAGATGATGTCATTTGGAGAAAAAAAATTAAATGAGATCATAGCTGAGACAAGAGTTATAGAAAAAACCTTTTCCTTGTATATTTGAATTCCAGAAGAACTCCTCCCCTAGGTGCCAACACCATGCCAGCTAACATCATGTACTATACTAAAAGTGCCAAGTTGGCCAAAAGCAACTCGCTGACCCATGACCAATACAGAAAGCCATCAATGTGTAGTGAAGCAATAGCAAATGATTGACCTGCTCTGAAGACTTGCCGTGGAGGAGCAAGATTTATGCCTCGATAGTGTTCTAACGATATTTCAGCAGCCCTGCCAGCCTTGTGCGATTTTAAGTAGATTCTAGGAGTAATAACCTTACTCCCAGAATCCTCTATGTACAGGAAATGGGGTGCCGGGGAGCAGACAGAGAGAGAGAGGTGTTATAAAGCTGGGATCAGAGAGATTGATGTTCCAGTGTAACAGAACAGAGCTCTCAGAGGAGCACGAGGCAATGGTCGCCTCCCTGCTAGCAGGAGCTACAAAAAAACAGCAGTAATGCGTAGCCTGACTCCAGAAGCAGGGAATTACCACCGTAAGAAGGAAGGGATTTAACTCTGGTCATAGGAAAGTACCGTACAGACAGTCTGCTCAGCCACTGAGTGCTCTTGTCTGTGATCAGGAGAGGCAGCCTCCTCCCCCTGCTCCTGAGCTCTCTCGTCCTGATCATGCCCACATCTTCTGGGGAGATCCTTAAAAATGACAGTTTTCAGATTTTCTTGGAAGGCAGTTCTGGCGAATGGACAGAGGCCTGGGGTTTCTGGCAGCAAAATATGTACGGTCTCCACTTTAGAGAAGACTGTCAGTGATAGGTGCACCCCTCTCCCACTTCCAAACTGTGATCTGGCTGGGGTAGGGTGGGAGGTGTCTTTAGCAGTTCTGGGGATGAAAGTCAGGGCTTCACATAGGCTCTGCAGGTGCTGTGCTGCTGAGATACAGCACCAGCCCAAAAGCTAACTTTCACTCTTTGGTTTCTGGTGTGTTCAGTGAAGGTCCTGGATCTCTTCGCCAGATGCCACTGCATCTGGCTTTAGTCCTAGCACTCTAGAGGCCGGGGATTTAGCTCAGTGACATATGTTCCTCCCTGGCAAGCACAAGGTCATGAGTTCGACCTCTGGTACAAAAAAAAAATCCTAGCACTCTGGGAGGCTGAAGCAGGAGGGTATAGGTTCGAACTCAGCATAAGCAACAGTAATTTAGCAAGACTTGCCTCAGAATTAAAGAGTTGGAGAACATAGCTCAGTGCAAAGTTCCTGGTTCAAACCCTGGTACTAAAACAAACACAACAAAAACAAAACCAATGCAAGTCCTGGATATGTCTGTATTGTTTCAGCCTCCTCCAGGGCCAGCTGGGCTCAGAGGATCTCAACAGGACCCTTCTTACATTTCCCCACATCCACATCACCACCTCATCATCTGCTTGAGCCCAATCTGAGGGGCTGAGATTCTGATTCCCACCAACCTCAGACGGCCCTCCTTTGGCAGCTCCTATCAATTTTTTGTTTTAGTTGGTTTCATTTTTTGCAAGAGGGTCTTGCTGCATAGTTCAGACTGGTCTTGAACTCACTGTGTAGCTCAGGTTGGCCTCAAACAGTGGCAATCCTCTTGCCTCAGCCTCCCAAGAGTTAGGATCACAGGAGTGCGCCACCATGCCCAGCTGCCTGTCACTTTAGCCATTCAGTGAACCTTTACCCTAGTGATGCCAACAGTTAACCTCATGGCCTATAATCCCTGGCCTCGCTTGTTTCATTGGCAGCTATGGACCAGCTCACCTTCCCTCCCCACCCAATCCTCACAACCCCATGCCCTGAACACCCCAGGACTCCGCCCGTCCTGGACCCGGCTCCTCCTCCCTTTCCCTCTGGGCTGGCTGCCTGCCCAGTGGCTCAGGTCACCCACAGGGCATCTGCCTGGGCTAAGAACACGTGATACCACTGGCACTTCCCTGCTCCTCCTTGCTTCCTGGCCAGCCCAAGGCCAGAAACACTGGAAAGAAAGAAGAGAAAGATGTGTCACTCAGGGTTCCAAAGAGAAACTGACCACCCTGCTGGATGCAGAAATTGAGGAGCCTGACGAGGAGGGACTGGCTCACCAGCAAGCCCAGGCCCAGGGAGTCAGGGGCTGCAGAAGGCTGAGGACTAGGAGCAGCGGGAGAAGAGACACCTTGGGGTGGCTGAGATCACCCCACCCCCACCCCGCCACTTTTGTGCTCTAACCCAGCCCTCAGAGGATCAGATGCATTGGTACCGGTCAACTTCTCCACCCTGGTTTCTGCATCCCACGCTGGTCTCTGCTGGAAAAGCCATCTTGGAAACGTCCAGGAAGGATACTTTCTCAGTCCCTAGGCCACTCAGATTGAGAAAGAAAAGGAATCACAGGAAGGGAAGAAGACAGGAAGGCAGGGAAGGCAGGCAAGGGTGGGAGGCAGGAAGGAAAAAAAGGAGAAAGGAAGGAAGGGAGGAGGGAGGAAGGAGAGAGGGAGGGAGGGAAGGAGGGAGGGAGGGAGGGAATTCTAGCGTTTGAAATTTCATAACTAATCACATTCAACAAAAGACATTCAGATGCAGGCAGCAGGCCTGTGATCCCAGCTACTTGGAGGCTGAGGCAGGAGGATCATGAGCTTGAGGCCAAACTCAGCAATTTACAAGACCTGTCAGAGAGAGACAGAGGCAGAGGGAGGCTGAGACTTCAACCACTAGGAACATTTTTCTTCTGATGTGGAATTCTACTAAGGGACCGTCGCGTGGCCAAGCTCTGCCATGGCTCCAGCTCAGCAACCAGAGCCCACCAGCTGTAATATGCACACTTGTGATCCCAACACTCGGGAGGCTGAGGCAGGAGGACTGCTGTGAATTCAAGGCCACCCTTTGCTAAGTAGCAAGACTCTATCTCAAAAGAGAGACAGAGACAGAGAGAAAGGGAGAGAGCGAGAGTGTGATACATACATGTAAAGGTATTGTGACTGTTACTGTTTACACTGTATTATGTGTATAGGTGGAACTGGGAAGTGAACCCCAGGTCTTCCTAGTGAGGTACATCTCCAGCCCCACCTCACTCCCAATTTTTGTGACAGGGTCTCACTGTGTTGCTAAGTTGCAAAACTGGGCTCAAACTTGGAATCCTCTTGCCTCAGCCTCCCAAGCAGATGGGATTGCAGGGTGGATCACCACTCCCCATTTACAGATAGTAGAGTTTACTGAACTCTGTCCTGAAATCTAAACTGTCTTCCATATCAGTATCTAGTATTGCCGTGTGCTCCTCAGCAAATGTAGTTATTATTGTACCCAGATGCTCAACTGTTTCCCAATGTGGCTGTTTTCAGGTTTCATTAATGCAAACAATGTTGCAATGACTGCCCCTGCACAGCTGCATAGGTGGCTGGCAGGGTGTGCGTGCTGAGAGATGTTGCCAAACCGCTTTCCATGATGCAACAATTGACAGATTGTAACCATGAACAGGGCTACCAAGCCAATGTGGGAGCACACTTTTTATTTTGGGGGGTGAAAATAACATGTTATTGTGTATTTATTTGTTTCTCTATTTGGGAGGGAATCATAAATGTTTTCTCTTTTTACTTGCAAGCAGAGAGAAACTGTTTATGCTGTATAACACACAAAAGGCCCGATGTCAGATGTTACAAAGAGCCAGAACTGTGCTTTCTCTCTATCTCTCTCTATCTCTGTTTCTATGTCTTTGGGGAGGGAATCCAACTAGAAATCAAACTCAGTACCTTGTGCTTGCCAGGCAGGCACCTGGACCACTGAGCTATATCTGAGCCCAGAACTGTGCTTAACGAATGAAGTATCTTGGGTATATATTACCATGTACAGTGGCATGGTTAATAAAGTTTTATTTTTATTTTTTTTTGAGACAGGGTATCACTATGTAGCCCACACTAGGCTCAAACTTGTGGCGATCCTGCTGCCTCAGTCCAGCAATAAAGTCTTTTTAACTAAAGCCGGTGAGGAAGACAGCGTTAAAGGACAGTGAGAACTGGCAGCCACAAGAAGTACTACACAGATCAATGCAGTACCACATATGTACATAAGGTCAGCCAAGCCATCTCTGTAGTCTACTCAGTGACGTATGAACTGTTTCAAAATACTCTGGATGACCTTTCAAACTGAACTTAGTTCTTGGTTTTGCACATTGGAATCACATCAGCATTTTTTCTGTGAAAATGTCAACCTGGCTGGGCATGGTGGCGAATGCTGGTAATCCCAGCACTCAGGAGGCTGAGGCAGGAGGATTATTGCAAGCTCGAGGCCAGCCTGAGATACATAGTGAGATCCTGCCTCAAAAAATAATAATCATAATAATAATGTCAACTGACACACATCAACTTGTCATTCGCTGATTGAGAACCTTCCTATATTTACTGAAAACTTCCCAATAATTTGTATTGACACATGATTTATGAATGACATATAATTTTTCCAGGTCAAATTATTTGTGAAAGCTTTTGTCAAGCTTTTTAAAATTAAGTTTATTGGTACATTTTAGGTATACATAACGATAACATTCATCATAGGGAATCTGTATCTGTACAGGATATAATTTGAGTTTTTCCCCCATCCCCCATCCTCCCTTCAACCTCTTTTCCCTTCTTCATTTTTAAAAGCTTTGGTTTCATTTTTCCTTCTTTTCCCATTTTTTATTCCTGCCCCCTCTCCCCATACCCCTTCCATTTGAACATTTGTTTTCTATTTTACAGTATACTATATATCATATATCTTGGTCTTTATTTACACTTTTGTGTCAACTATTTAATCCATATAAATCTAAAAAAAATCTCTTATAAAGATGAATTTTATATGCCAATTGGAAATTATGCACAATAACTTTAAAATGGTAATGCTGGGTATAGTGGCACACACCTGTAACCCCAGCACTCAGGAGGCTGAGGCAGGAGGATCGCTGTGAGTTCAAGACCAGCCTGGGCTACAAAGTAAGACCCTGCCTGTAAAAAATAAAATATAATATAATAAAATAAGCCATCACAGCTTTGTATCCTGCCCACACTGTGTTTCTTAGACCGTATGCATTTTTACCTTCGCTTTCCTGAAAACTCTTTGTCTCTTTACTCAGTCCAAGATCACCCTGCAGAGCCAGTTTCTCTCCCACTCTTAATTTTCACTTTCTTGAATAAACTCTGCCCCTGCTTTTTGCTCATTTCATTCAGTTCTTTGTTGGAGGCAAGGAGAACCTGGAATCCAACTCCAGAAGGAAAGGCAGGAAGCCCAGAGCCCTGTAACATTTAGTGTGAGCCACTTTTTAGAAACAAGCTACCCGATAACAAGACCTCAACACGGAAAGAGAGAGAGCAAACTGTACTTTCTCCCTGGCTTCCAGGCTCATGGTGTAAGAGAAGAGGATCGAACATATAAAGACACAGTGAAAGCAGATGATTCCAGAGGCCTGCAGAGCCTGTAATCCCAGTGCTTGGGGGACTGAGGCAGGAGGATCACATGGGTTCAAGGTCAGGTTGGGCTCCATAGTGAGTTCAAAGATCAGCCTAGGCTGTTTAGTGAGATTCTGGCTCTAATAATAATAATAATAATATAAAACAGAGGCCCCCAGGGAGAAATGCACCAGTGGCATGGAGCAGTGAACATCTGTGAGTGACTCTTGTGTCCCTTGGAAAAGGTACTTGGCCAGACACCAGTTAGAAAGAGACCAGAGACCAGTGGAACCTGGGACTCAGAGCAGCTGCAGGCTGGCTTCATCTCAGGGCTCCCGGTGTTGAAATCCCACAGTGACTGAGTGAGAGATGACCACAGAGATGTCCAGAGTGAGGGAGCCATGGTCAGGCAGGCTAGAGACACCAGAATGTTGTGGGCTGAAAAGCTTAGGGCCCAACCACACAAGCAAAGGCCAGGATCAGCCTGCATTTCCACAGGGTGGAAGGACCAGAATCAGCTCTCTCCTATGGCAGGCTTGAGGTCATTCAGCACCACAGGGGCTCTTTTGGCTTCCTTTGTCCTCAGTGACAGCAGAGCCACACTCTGGATTGGACACTGCCACAAAACGCAAAATAGCCAGGCGTGGGGGTGCACAACTACAATCCTAGCACTTGGGAGACTGAGGCGGGAGGATTGCTATAAGTTTGAGGCCAGCCTGAGCTGCGAAGTGAATTCAAGGCAAGCTTGAACTTCGCAGTGAAACTGTGTCTCAAAAATCAAAAGCAAACAAACCAGAAGACAACCAGAAGCTTGAACTTATAGAGAAATCTTTCGGGTTTTTTGGTGTTTTGTTTTGTTTGCTTTGCTTTTGGTTTTGTTGCTGTTGTCAGTTTTTTTGTTGTTTTTTTCTTCATTCTTTTTTGTCTATCATGAATGTGAGCACTGTTTTTATTTAATTAATTAATTTATTTATTTTTGGTCTGGAGAATCAAGCTCACAAATTTACCCTTACCAAGCAGGAACTGTGCTGTTAAGCTGTATCCCTGGCCCTTTTTTTCGTTTTTCTGTTTTGTTGTGTTCTTGTTTTATTTTTTCCTTCTTTCTTTCCCTCCTGTCTCCTTCACAACTTTCCCAAGCGTGGATAATCTACCCGTGCCCTTCAGCCTTCCTTCCGATCTTCTCTCTTCTTTTATTTTTCTATTTTTTCCTCTAAAACCTTTTAAATTTTCACCCTTGAGAGTAACAATCACTCTATTGACTGAATGTATACTATATATAATTTTCTCATTTGTTTTATTTTGCTTTGCTTTGGTTTTTTTTGTCATTTTTTTTCAGTGCAACTGTATTTTTCTTTAAAGAGAATAAAACAAAACAGAACAAAGCAGATGAGAACAAAACAATATAAGCAACGTAGGATTTCAAAACAAAACTGGAAATCAACAGTGGCTACCATAATGTCTCTTGTTTTCTTCTAAATAGTTGTTCATATCTTCTCACACAATGAATTCAAACAAAACAAAATAGTATAAAACCAATCAAAACAAAAGAATAAGAGCAGTACTGTCCATTTCTTCACTTCCTGTAATAAAACTAGCACCAGTTCTGATGGAATATAAAATCCTGTCTCCTCGGGCAAAGATAACTCAAGACCCTGAAAATGTCAAAGTTCCTACATGGCCACTGTTCTGTGGGGGGGGGGTCCCCTGGAAGGTATTTACATGCATCCTGCCCCCATGTTTAGGAACGTGACCTTGCTTAGAGTGCAGGCCCTCAAGCCAGGCGTGGTAGCGCATGAAGGTGACCCCAGCACTCTGTGGGGCAGAACAGAAGGATCACAAGTTTGACCTCAGCCTGGGGAAATTAGCAACTATCCAGGCCTTACCTCAGAATAAAAAATGCAAAACAGACTAGGAAAGTAGCTCAGTGTGGAAGCCCAAATTTAGTCCCCAGTACTAGAAGGAAGTGGGGGGGGGGAATCAGGTCTTTGCTGATGTCACAACGTAACACAAGGATACCAGGATGGGTTTTAGTCCCATGTGACTGGTGTCCTTCTAGGACAAGGGAAAGTTGGACCCAGGGTGCACAAAGCGAGGTCACCCTGTGGCCCACAGATGGACAGGAAGGCCACCATGGGAAGAAGGAGGTCTGAGGTGGGCCAGTGGAAGAGGCCAAGAAGGGTCCTCCCATGGGCCCATCTTTCAAGGAAGGTGGCTCTGCTGACACCTTGATTTGGGCTTCCAGCCTCCAGAGCATGGGAGAACAGGTTTCTGTTGTTTCAGTCACTCTATGTGTGGGACCGTGTTACAGCAACCCTAGAAATCATTTAAAATATTTAAAATTGAGGACAGGGAACAGGTCCATTTGGAGAGCCTTTGAAGTCCTGAGTTCCATGCTCAAGGCTTGATCTACTTTATTTAATTCTAGCA
Source organism: Cavia porcellus (assembly GCF_034190915.1). Classification (NCBI taxonomy): domain Eukaryota; kingdom Metazoa; phylum Chordata; class Mammalia; order Rodentia; family Caviidae; genus Cavia; species Cavia porcellus. The sequence continues at coordinate 34,206,172 of NW_026947497.1, forward strand.
TCCATGAGAAGAAAAGCTTTTACAGATGAGGAAATCAAAGCTCAGAATTGACGACCCCTCAGCTGGCAAGGGCTCCAGCTACGACTGTGCTTCCAAAGTCACAGTCTTTCCAAGGACGCAGCCTCGGTTTGCCCCTGATTCAGCAGAATCGTGGACACCGGTGTTGCCACGCAACCTTTAACCAGATGGACCAGGCTCTGCTTGTCCTGAACAATGTGTCAACATCCCCTGGCCACCGGCTAATGCTGCTGCTTATGGCCCCGAAGCCTCATAAATCACCAGTCAGCAGCCAAACTCCGTGTTTTTAACCAGAAATTAATGCCAATGTTGAGATCGTGAATATGTTATTGCAAATATTACTGACAGACCTTCATACTGAGTGGTACACTGAGGTGAATGTGGAATCCCAAGATGCTATTACAGTTTGAAAAGTCAATATTGGGGGAAAGAAAAAGTCAACATGGTGTGTACTTAAGAACTGTGAAGTCAAATTGGCTGGGTTCTGACGTGCAAAAGAAACAAGCTGACTAAGCAGCCAGGGCTGGATTGTGGGGCCCTCTTTGCCCCAACAGCTGGCCTCTTTATACACAACTTGCGCAACTCTACACAGCAACCCTGGAAGGAGGTGTCCACTCTGCCGTCACTCTGGGAGGTGGTGTCCTCCGTGTCACACCAACTGATCCAAACATCATGCAAATAGCAAGGAAACCAGGCAACCTATGAGTTCAAGATCATTTGGGCAGGTTTGATACTGGCGATGTTCTGAGCAAATGATATACTTCCTGAAAAGGAAAGCTGAAACCATAGTGTATGGCCCAATCTCCACTGGGACCACTCTGCACCGCCACAGGATAGCACTGGGATTTCACTGAACACAGCCCCATGTGCACTCACCTAATTCAGCTCAGCAAGCAGGAGTTGGAACATTACATGCTGGACACGGTTCAGGACACGTGTCTCCAAGAGGAGTAATTAGCACTGCATAGAGAAGAGGCCTTGTCTGGGGTCCCATTAATTATGGGGCTGCTGGCAACTCAGGCGGACCCACAAGATTGCCTTCCGCACAGAAAGGTCACATCTTGGTGTCGCTAGTCAGACGGGTACAAGATCTGATCGCTGCTCATGGTTATTTCCCTGATCATCGCTCCCCTGGGGTTGGTCCAGCTCTAGCCTAGAATATTGGAGCACAGTTCATTTGCAAGATTTATGGAAAGCAATTTTTCAGAAAAATGCACTCAATTTTCGTTGGGCAAATTCCTCTTTCCCTGGTAAATGCTGGAGCATATGGAGCAGGTAAATGTTTTAATGGACAGCGTAAAAGTAACATTGTTCTTCTGAAGTAGATGATTTACACTTACAGCTTCCAGTTCCAATTTTTTTTGACTAGTGCAAGTGTTCAGTAAAAGTTAAAAGAACAGAAAAACTCCCAGCCTGCGAGCTGGCAGCTTCACAGCTCTGTAATGACTGCATCATTGTAGATCCCTCCCCCTTCCAGCACTCTCATCCTCCGGGAGAAACTTTTATTGAATTTCTCTACCCTGGTGTCAGCCTCCTACCTGCCTCTTGTGTCATACCATTGATCGCATCCCTAAATGTTAACACAGTGAGATGAAAATGGCCAGTGGCAGTCTTTGTAGTCTCAGGTTGGAGAGATGAATGTCAGAAACAATCACCTAATGAAAAGATGGGACGGAAGTGTGTGGGAACCACCCAGAGAAGATCCTTAGTATCCTAACATTACAACCACTATTAATTTTCCTCTCGCTTTTATGACATGAACAAACACAGGCATCTTGACAGCAGCGATCTAGCAATCCAAAGTAGAATAACAGATTTATATAGTGTCTCTGCAGAGGTCCTGGCACTGTACGTTGCATTACCCAGTGGGATGTTTGTCTTCAGGGTCATGAGGGCCAGGGCAGAGCGGAGTATGCAGGTCTTACCCTCCTTCCTGTCCCCAATGTTAAGCAAATGAGTAACAGCAAGTGCTGAATCAAACCACGAGACCCTGCGTGACATGATACAAAATAAACTATTCTACCGCTGCCCTCAATGTTGATATCGATAGGAAAGCCTGGCGCCTGTAAAGAGCTGTGCTGTTAGAAGAACAAATTTGTGCCTTAGAGAGACTTTGTATTAAAGTGAAAAATAAAAAGTTCTGGAGATGGAGCTCAGCATGTGCCCCAGATCACCCCATAGTTCTGCTCCCCCACCTCCAGTCTTTCTGGAGACAGTTTGACTGGGTGACATCAGCTTCAGGATCTCTTCCTCCTCACCCCCAACACAAACACCTAAGCCCCAGCAAAATTGTCCCTTACTGTCCTCTCACTCCCTGGCCAGGTCAGACTCCCCTCCGTGTAACCCAGCATGACACCCTGTACTTCTCTGTCATGTGATTTATCACAGCTTGAGATTACATGTTTGTGTGACTGTTTAACATCAGTTCAATGTCTCTCCTACTAATTAAGAGGTCATAAATCCTGCCTCTAGTTATGAGAGGTATTCTAAAAGCACATCGCACAACCTAGAGGCAGAAATGGGATCAGTGTATTAATACCAAAACCACACATTTAGCCAGGCATGATGGCACACACACGTAATCCTGGCACTCAGGAGAGTGAGCAGGAGGATCTCTATGTGTCCGACACCAACCTGAGCTACATAGTGATTTCAAGGCAGCCTGAACTGCATAACAAGACTCTGTCTCAACAACAAACAAAGATGCATCCGACTCTACCTCACCAGCTATTGTGGATCCTTTAAACGCAAGACCTGAGCCCTTCCAGGGTTCTTGGAGTCCCGCTATATGTTCCCCTGTGCAAACATGAATATCTCAGGTGTAAGACCTCTCACAACTCTTCCCAGAGTGCACCTAAGGCCTCTGTACCTTAAACCCACCTTGGTGTGGTTAGACATGATATGTGGGTTCCCAGCATAGGTTCAGTCCAACGCTCTTTCAGTCTTGCTCTTTACACTTTAAGCATGGGATCTTTGTTTTGCTGGTAGCCTCCTTGGGGCCTGTTAGAGTTTGGATCCTGAGTGTCCCCAAAGCATGTGTCAAAGGCTTGGTCCCCTACTACTGGGAGGTGGAACATATCCTAGGTGGAACCTTGTATCATCGGCTTCATGTGGTTGGAACAAAATGCCTGGCACACACAAGCGAGAAGAAGAGAGGTCTATTTTAGCCCACAGTCAAAGATGAAGCACCGTGGCAGGAGGACATGGCAGAACAAAGTTGTGGAGAAGCTGGCAAGCCTAGTACAGGAAGGAAAACGCCATGTAGTCACCAAGGCCACCCCTCCATGACCGCTGCCTCACACACCCTAGAGTGCTTCACTAATCCCCTGGGCAGCTCTAAGGCCAATCAAATTCACAGTCAAGATGGGTCAAGAGGAGCGTTCACTTGCCAGCCTAGTGATAGGAGGTTAGGTCATGGGTGTGCCTTTGAAGGGGTTATTTTTTTTTTTTTTGAAGCAGGGTCTTACTCTGCAGTTCAGGCTGGCCTTGAACTCACCATGTAGCCTAGGCTGCCCTGAAACTCACAAAAATCCTCCTGCCTCAACATCCCAAGTGCTAGGATTACAGGTGTGCATCACCACACCCAGCACACCAACCTCTTCCTGTCTCTGTCTTTAGTTCCTGGCTGCTGTGAGATGAACAGGCCTCCCCCACCCCAAGCCTCTACCAGGATGCGCTACACTGCCATAGGGCAGAAGCAACAGGGCCAAGTGACCATGCACTTCTGAAGTTGTTAGTCAAAACAAATCTTTCCTCCTTTCAGTTTGTTATCTCAGGCATTTTGTTACAGTGGCAGAAAACTGACTAGCACAGTGGCTCATTTAAATAGATCCCTCGGCCTGGTGTGATGGCTCACGCCTGTAATCCCAGCACTCAGGAGGCTGAGGCAGGAGGATTGTTGTGAGTTCGAGAGCAGCCTAGGCTACAAAGTGAGCTCAAGGCCAGCCTGCACTGCACAGAGAACCTGTCTCAAAAAGACAAAAAAAAATAAAAAAATAAATAGATCCCTGGTGCTGGATGGTATTTAGGTGGTAAAGCACTTGCATAAGGGTATGGATTAAATCTAAAGAATTCCAAAATAAGTAAATAAACCAGTAGACCTCTATACAGCCCACCAAGTGAGCTTTCCAGTTACCCCAGATCTGGGTGCACAAAAGAGAAGTAGAACCCATAACTCAGTCACGAGAATCTGCTCAGTATGCAACGTGGGGTCAATCCTGGTGCCACAGAAAAGGGAAACAGAAGGGTGGAAACTGTTTCACAGGCCTGGATCAGTACTAGTACCAAGTTCAGAGTAAGCAGCTGAGGGTCAGTGCCTGTGGTAAGAGAGGATCAGTGACGGTGCGCCTTCATCCTGTCTCCGAGAGGGAAAAACCTCCTAGAGCCGTTTATTCAGCAGCTGTTCTTTAGAGCAAGGTCAGAGCTAGAGATGCAGCACAGTGGTGGAGCACTCGTGTGCACAAGGTTTCCTTCCAGCTTCAATCCCTAGCAGCGTTAGAACAATGGATGAAATAAAATGAGAGAGAGCAGGGATGGTGGCACCCTCCAGCTACCTAGGAGTCCAGGCAGCAGAACAAAAGTTTGAGACCAGCCCGAGCAATCTAGCAAGAACTTGCCTCTAAACAAAAATGAAAGGACTAGGGATATGGCTCAGAGGTAGAGTGCCCCTGGATTCCAACCCCAATCCTGCAAAATAAGTAAATAAATAAATTTCTAGGCATCAAGCATTCACAGATACTAAAGTCTAGACAAGAACATTTCAGGACTTGAACACTTGGCAGCATCATCAGAAAAATGCTCGTGTGGTTCTTGAAAGAGAAGCAGGGATTGAGGAGAAGGTCTCAGCATGGAGTCTGACACACTGGTTTGGATGTTGACTGTATCACTTGCCTGTTGTGTGAGGCAAGAATCAAACTCAGGACCTTGCTCTTGCCAAGCAGGCGCTGTGCCACTGAGCTATATCCTAGCCCCTAGGCAAGTTTCTTGTGAAACATAGTTGCCTTGTCTATGAGTTACACTAGCTCTCCTGGACTGCCACGAAAATAAATCATACTGTACTGGTGAATCATGGGGGAAAGTATTTAAGATATAACAGATGCTCAATAAATGTAAATTCTTTCTGAAATAGCTTATGTGACCTGATTTTTACAACCATTCTTTCTAATTGTGATGGTCAAATGTTTTCCATAAAATAATTTAAAATATGTATTTTGTGAAATATTAGCAAAAAAATTCTATGTGCTCCCAGACTTTATGGCTACATTAATTAAGTCCCAGAAATTACATTCATTATTAATTATGTGTGTCATAGATTCATTTCTTCTGATGTGAGGGAAACACTTTCCTCCTCTTTGAGAATGACATCCAGTTCAACAAGCTTATCTAACTCAGGAGGCTGAGTCAGGAGGATCACTTTGAGTTGAAGGTCAGACTGGGCTTCATAGTAAGTTCAAGCCCATCCTGCACAGCAGAGTGAGACCCTGTCTCAAAACAAAACAAAACACACAAGCTTCTCTGAGGTCAAAAGCGTGGAAAATTAATATTTGTTTATAGCCCAGGAAAGTGCCAGTGCTAATTAATGGGCTCGGGAGCCACAATGCCTTGGATTAAATCCAGATTCTGTCACTTACCCAGCTATGTAATCTTGGGCAGGTAAGGAATTCTTGGTGTGAGTTTCTAACCCATAAAATGGTGGTGACTGTGCCAAACTCATAGCCATTGCAGCAAGTAGCTGTGATCATGAGCACTGCTCTTGGCTCAGCATCAGCTGTTATTATTTCTCTTGTGTCACAGATGGCCGGACCCTCAGAGCAACCCTTCAGCAGCTGTGCCTCTCTCTGTGCTCTGCACACACCTTTCCTGGCACCAAGGGTTAGCACTCAACACCCCGCCCCCGCCCCCAGAAGCTTAGCAACCCGAAGTCCTAAGCTTTCCTCCACAGTCTGATGTTGTCTGAGAGGCCAGAACCAATCCTGCAGAGCCAACAAAACAATAAACAAAGCCAGGCGTGATTGCTCACTCCTGTGATCCCAGCATTTGGGAGGCTGAGGCCAGCCTAGGAGTTCAAAGTCAGCCTGGGTTACATAGCAAGTTCATGGCCAGCCTGAACTCCACAGTGAGATTCTCATAAAACAAAAGGTGTGGTGGCACGCGGCTAAATCCCATACACGGGAGGCTGAGGCAGGAGAACTGCTTCGAGTTCATAGGCTCAAAGTGAGTTCAAGGCCAGCCTGAACTGCATAGTGAAACCCTATCTAAAACAGAAGAAATAACTAGATAAATAAATAAATAAATTTTAAAATAAATAAATATAAATTACACCCAAATTCATGGTGACTGAACCCTGTAGCCACCTGGCCACTTCAGTAAGCAAAAAGGAAAAAGGAACTCCTAATGTGTTCTGATACTATGTGCAGAGAACTTTCCATTTATACCTAACTTTCTTGGCAAGTTAGGTACTATTCACCTCATTTTTCAGGAAAATTTAAAGATCAAAGAAGCTATGTAACTCCCCGAAGGTCAGACTGCTAGTTAGTGTCAGAGGCCACACTGCAATGCCTGGATAAATCGTCTCCATAAGTATTTGGCATCTCTTCACAACATCCCCACAGATCCCCTGCCTCAACACCAGCTGAAGCTTGGTTTTCATCATGCACCAAGCGCTCTTCACTTCCTCCCAAGCTTGGGGGAACACAGCAGAGACGTCTTATTTTTTTTTCCAGATTCTCCCATGGGAACTCGTGTGGCAATTCATGTCTGTCTTGTTGCCAGCTGTAATCACTTTAAATTCACAGAAATCTGCTAAGAAAATGTTAGCACTGCTTTCCTCGAAGGTTGGCAAATAGCAGGCCCCTTTGACACATTTCAAGAGCTATGAGACGTGTTCTTCATGAGCCGACACCCTGCCTGGTGACAGAGAGAGAACACATACAGAGTGTCCCGAAGAGCTCAAGGCAGCACCAAGAAAGAGCCTGAGAACAAAGCAAACAGATTTGGTCCTTATTAAAAAAAAAAAATTGACCTTTTTATTTTAAAACAGTTATAAACTCACATGCAGTTACAAGAAACAGTATAAAGAAAACCCGTTAACCAGTTTTCCCCAGTGGCAATTTTTTTTTTCAGTAGTTCTGAGCATTCAACCCAGGGCCTTCACATTGTTACATTCCCAACCCTTTACTTACTCATTTAATTTTGAGACAGGATCTCTCAAAGTTGTCCAGGTTGGAATCAAACTTGGCAATCCTCATGCGTCAGCCTTCTAAAGTGCTGGGGCATGCACCACCATGACTGGCAATTCCCAATAGTAACTTCTTGCAAAATTATACCACAGTCTCACACACAGGATACTGACAACAATATTGTCAAGATACATAATAACTCAGTCACTTCTTGGATCCCTAACAGCAGTCTTTTGTAACTACATCTAATTCCCTCTCATCTTTGTCCCTCCTTAACATATGACAACCACCAACATGTCCTCCATTTCGACAATTTCATCAGCACAGAATGTTCTATAGCTGGTTGCAGAGATGCACAACCATAGACTAGGCTGGCCTTGATCTAGCTATGTAGCCTAGCTCACCTCAAACTCCTGGGATCCTCCTGCCTCAGTGTCCCTAGTGCTAGGATCACCCGTGAGTACCACCACACCCAGTCTGAACTGTCTGCTTTTTCTTATTGAGTTTTGGGGGTTCTCAGTGGGGTGTGGATGCCAATGCTTTAAGAGATACACTTATAAATATTTTCTCCTCAGAGCTTTCTTTCTCATCCTTTTAAAAAAGCCTCTGGAAAAATAAGAGTCTGAAGTCCAGTTTATCAAATTTTCCTCTCTAGAAATTTTTGTCTATTAAGAATTTTGCTAAGTCCTAGATCCTGAAGGTTTTCATATCTTTTGTTTTCTCTTTTCACCAGAAAGGTGATGTAGTTTTATATTTTACATGAGTCTGTGGTCCATTTCAAGTTGGCTTTTATGTAAAATGGAAGCCAACTTTAAGTTTTTCCCTAGGAGTGTCTAGTACCATTTGTTGCAAGGCTGCTACTTCTCCACGTGGCTCAGCAAATGAACATTACTGGATCTGGTGGAGCCTGTGTGTCCTCCTGGAGCTGCTTTCCAGGTTCTTCTCATCTTGAACAAAGAATTGTGTGAAATAAGCAAAACATGGTAGCTAAGTTTATTTGAAAAAGTAAAAGGCAAGAATGACAGAGAAACTGGCTCTGCAGGGTGAGGTTGAGCCCAGTAAAAGAGTAAAAATCAAGATAAAAGCAACCCTGGAGGACACAGGGCAGGATACTACGAGGAAAGCCATGACAGCGAGGACTTCTTGGTGTCTATGTCCTTTTATGTTGTCCCAATCTCAAGGAAATTCACAAGAGCCTCTACCTGAGACCCTGAGAAGCGGTGCTGGAGCCCGCGCCCCAGGCTGACATTGGGTCTAGGCCATTCTGTTGAAAACCTGCTCAGATTCTCAAGACAAGTGCATGGGGCTTTGGGAAATGTTCTGTGCGTGTGAGGTACAGGGTTATTCAAGTCATCTGTTTCATACTGAGAGTTGGGTTTTTTGAGGGACAGTCCATTTCTTTTTTTTTTTTTTTTGAGACAAGTTCTTGCTGTGTAGCTCAGGCTGGCCTTGAACTCGCAATGGTCCTCCCGCCTCATCCTCCCAGTGCTGGAATTACAGGCATATGCCACCATGACTGGTCTCAGTCCTTTTTATGTTTTGAGACAGAGTCTTGCTAAATTGCAAACTTGCCAAGGTTGGGCTCAAACTTTTGATATGCCTGCCTCAGCCTCCCAGAGTGCTAGGATTGCCAAACATTGTTAATTTATTTATTTTTAAATATGTTAATCAATTTACTTTTTCTTCTAAAGTAGAAGTTAGTGTTACTTTTTCTTGTAACACTAAAATAAAGCACACTTTATTTTAAAAAATAAAACACACTTTTCATATATATAATGCTGGGAGAAAAGTAGATCTAACCAAAGACTATCAACATTTGAGTGAAGACCTTACAGGAGTCTAGCTATCTTTCCAATTTTAGTGTATGTGAGCATAGGTTATCTAGCTATCTATCTGTTCATTCACACACACGAATGTTCTTTAAAATATGTACATTTATGTGCTAGGTATGCACACCGATTATCCCAGCACTTGGGAAACTGAGGCTCGAGGAGTTCGAGACCATCCTGTGAGAAAGAGTGAAACTAGTATCAAGAAGAAGGGCTGCTGCTGTAAGTACACCTGGCCATGTGGTTTAGAAGCTTAGGAAGTGGTACACAGGAGTATATGAAACTATGGCAAATCCAGCCAGAAGAACATAAAGACAGTAAGCAGTTAGTGGGTGACTCTGGTATGAGTTTCAGAGATCAGAATGCTGACAGGAATGTGGACAGTAAAGATTGCAGCCATGAGCCTTCATGAGGACTATATTGGAAATTGAGGTCATTCATGTTACACACTTGCAAAGATCTTGTGTACATTCCATTCATGTCCTAAGACTCTGTGAGGCTGAATTTAAAAATTAGGGACCAATTAATCTGGCAGAGGAATTTCAAGGCTGCAGAACATTCAGGCTGTACCATGGGTATTGCTGGCTGTTTTTAGCCAGATTTGCAGTAAGAATCAGGAGCAAAGAGCAGAGCAGAATGATCTGAAGAAGTTGTAGTTTGGCTAGAAAAGAAGTGTGTGTAAAGTTGCAACCAAGGAAGATGTGGCTGAAGAAATTAGCACCATTAGAAAAAAGCCAAGTACTTTGCATTGGGAAAATGGGAAAGATGCCTTAAGCATATCTCAGGAATTGGCCAGACTGAAGATGTAAAAGTATAAAGTTGTTTGAAGGGCTGGGAATTAGCTCAGGAGCATAGTGCCTGCTTGGCAAGCATGAGGTCCTGAATTTGATTCCCAGTACTCCTCAAAAAAAAGCTGTTGAAAGATTTTGCTTTGAGAAAAGAGCCCCAGGATGTCCTGCTTACCCAGAGCCACCAGGGAAGCATCTTCCTAAGTTCAGCCATCCACATACTCAAAAGCCCCTGCAGTCATGATCCAAGAGGACATGGCTACTGCTTACAATGGTAGTAGACTTTTTTGCGGTACCAAGGATTGAACTCATGACCTCGTGCTTGCCAGGCAGGCACTTATGCTGCTGAGCTAAATTCCCAGCCCAGTGGTAGCAGACTTTGATGTCATCCACGTGATCCTGGTTTTGCAGGAATATAGAATGCAGAAGTGGGGGTCATGGAGACTTCCATCAGGATTTCAAAAGAAGGCCTGGGAGGCCAGGAAATATGTGACATGATTGCAGTCTCTTCTGGGTTTAAAGGCACTAAAAAGGAGGCACTAAAAAAGCCAAATCAAAGCTTCAGTAGAGACTTCAGGAAGTTAGAGATGCCAGGACATGTGATATCTGCTAAAGAAAGTCAAAAGCAGTAAATGGAACCAGCCCAAGGGCCAAGGATACAGCTCAGTGGCACAGTGCCCGCCTGGCAAGTATGAGGCTGTAAGTTTGATTCCCAGCATGAAAAAAAAAAAAAAAGAAAAAATATCCAGCCCAAAATAGTGGTCAGACAGGCTGCAACCAGCAAGGCCACACAGAACTGCCCTGGCCCTTTGGAGCTCGGGTCTCCCCACTGTGCATCCCGTATGCTGGACACACAGCTAGGTAACTTAGTGTTTGATCTGTAAGTTTCAGTCTTATTTTGGTCTAATTCATTTCTGTTCTCCTGATCTTCCCTTTTGGGATGAAAATGTTTGTCCTGTGAATTGTGGAAGTATGTGACTTGTTTTGAGTTTTGGAGGGCATCATAACTCAGTGGTTCCTGGAGTCTCACAAGAGGCTTTAAACTCGAGCTTTTGAGCAATTCTGAATCAGTTGAGACTTTGGGGAGGTAACTGGTGAAATTTTGGGTGTGTACAAGATAGTTACATCCCATTAGGTGGAATTACTTTCTCTCCATGCAGATTAAGTACAGTTTAAGGGGATGTGCTTGGGTGTCAGGCTGACAAGGACAGAGCTGTAACAGTTAAGCGTGTGTGTGTGTGTGTGTGTGTGTGTGTGTGTGTGTGTGTGTGTGTATGTGGTAGTAGGGATAGAACCCAGGGTGGGTCTTCATTGAAGCTAATTCTACGCCTTTTTTTTTTTTTTTTTTTTTTTTGGTGCTTTTGAGATAGGATCTCTCTATCCAGTCCTTCCCCTTGAACTCACTATGTAGCACAGGCGGGGCTCAATCCTTATTTGGATTACAAGTGTAAATGTAGGCTACCACACCCAGTGGCAATCAATCTTGATCACCAGTTTGATTGGTTTGGGAGATGCCTAGTAGAGCACATTGCTGGGTGTGTCTGAGTGGATCACGGGAAATGGTCCCAGGGAAACAGTCCCAGGGCATCACGTATCTGACACCCAGCCTTTCCTCTGCTCTTTGATTGTACTCAGCTTCCCAGCTGCCGTGAGGTGGGCAGCTTTCTTCTGCCTAACCCTTCTGCCTTGCGTTTCTGAGTTGGAGCCAGCTGACTGCAGACTAAAACCTCTGAAACTGAGAGCAGCAGTGGTGGCTGCACACCTGTAAATCTCAGCACTCCAGAGGCTGATGCAGGACGATGGCTGAGAGTTTGAGGCCTAGCTACAGAGTGAGTTTAAGGTCAGTCTGAACTGCATGGTGAAACCCTGTCCCAAAAAGACAATAAATAAATAAATAAATAACCTCTCAAACATGAGCCAAAAAACACATACTTTTATTTCTTTTAATTCTTATCTTGGGTATTTTGTCCCAGCAACAGAAAAGCAAATAATACAGTATGCATAAATAATACAGCAACACAAACACTGTAGAGCATAGCCATGCACATACCTTCACATGTTTTTGATTAATGGATTCATCTTTTTGTTTATTTGCTTGTTTTTTGAGACAGGGTCTCCTGCCCCACCCTTCTAAATGCTAGGATTACAGGTGTGTGCCACCACACCCAATTAATGCTTTCGATATAGTAAGAGAGGGATTCCGGTATTTTCACTCAAGTTTTTGGTACATATACTCAAACCATATTCCACAAAAATATATTACTCTACCTTCACCTTGCAAACACTGATGTTATCTATAGTTTTCCCTTCTCTGTCAATACGTAAAAAAATCAGGTCTTGTTGTTGTTGGTAATAGTTGTTATTGTTTTGTTTTTCTTTGACTACTATTCACATGGTTTTGTTTTGTTTTGCCCCTTGTTGGTTTGTTTGGTTGGTTGACAGTCTCACTATGTAGTTCAGTCTGCCTCAGCCTCCCAAGGGGTGGTTACAGATGCACACCACCACACCTAGCTGTGTTTTGTCTTTTGTATTTCTTTTGAGAACTTCCCAAAAGAAGTAAGTTTTATATAGTTTTATGAAACTCTGGAGGATTGATTTAGGTACACAGAAAATAAGATGCACCTTTAATAACTTCTTCAAGTACCCTGATAGTATGAATAGTGTCCTGTTCCCTAATCTCTCTTGAAAATTATTCATTTTGTTTTGTTTTTTGAGTTAGGGTCTGATCATGTAGTTCAGGCTGGTCTTGAACTCACATGATCCTCCTGTTTCAGCCTCCCCAGGTTCTGAGACTATAGGCATGTGCCACACCCAGCTTGAAAAATATTATTTCCTCGATGTAAAACAATAAAACAAAAACTCTTTAAGGGTAGATGGGTAATGATGATTACATGACAATGTGAATATACTTAGCATCACTAAACTGCACACTAAAATTTGTTAATATGGTAAATTTTATACTGCTTATTTCACTATAATTTTTTAGAAACTTAATAGGAAAACAAAAATATACATGTATATGTTGATATAGATATAAGTATAGGTATAAATATGTAGATAAGGAGGCTGGAGATTTAGCTCAGCAAGCATAAGTGCCTGCCCTGCAAGCAGGCAGTCATGAGTTCAATCCCCGGTACTGATAAAAAGGAAAAAGACAAATAAATAAATAAATGTGTAGATACACACTACACATAACTTTATTAATTTATAATGAAATTAATGAAAGAATTGACTCACAATCTACTCTCCTTCAATTTTTAAAAATGATAAAGACAATGCAGCTGATATTCCACTTCATGTTCAATACTTTAAGAAACATGAGTTTCTTTAAAGATTCCTCTATCCTTGTGGATGTTGAGGTTTATAAAATAGTATATCACATCACAAATACACTGGCTAACAAGTCAAGCATACATTAGAGAAGCATGAATAACTAATACCTTTCTGAAATTTTACTGCAATTCCAATTCAGTCATCCTTTACTTCTCTCTTCCCATGGTCTGCAGCTAAGCGGACACTTTGGAGACACCAAAATCTGATTCCATCTAACTTAGATGTCCACAAGAAGAGGGAAAATATCTGTAAATTATATATCTGGTAAGAATTCTCTCTCTCTCTCTCTCTCTCTCTCTCTCTCTCTCTCTCTCTCCCTCTCTCAAATATATAAAAAGAACCCTTTCAATTCTATAAAAGAAATGACAAATTATCTAAGTTTTTGGGGTGGCCTAGTAATGAGGATCAAACTCAAGGCCTGGCATGCTAAGTAATCAGCTCTACCACTAAAGTACATCCCAGTCTTTTTTCTTTCTTTCTTTCTTTTGTGGTTATCCTCTTGCCTCAACTTCCTGAGGGCTAGGATTACAATCAGGCACCACCACACCCTGCACCACAGCCTTTCTTCCTGTTTGCGTTAATTAAACTGTTCCTGGGGAATTGCAGCAGGGGGGTCAAGTTTAATTCTAGACACTTGGTTTCCAGGTAATTCAGGAAATTTAATTCCTAATCCTTATGTCACAATTTACAGCCTAAATCATAGCTAGAGGTGCATTTGTTTTTGTTTTTTGTGTGGTATTTTTTGGTCTTTTTTTTTTTTTTTTTTTTTTTTTTTTTTGAGACAGGGTCTCACTGTGCAGTTCAGGCTGCTCTTGAGCTCACTTTGTAGCCTAGGCTGGTCTTGAACTCACAACAATTCTCCTGCCTCAGCCTCCCGAGTGCTGGGATTACAGACGTGAGCCACCATGCCGGCTTAGAGGTGCATTTGAAGAAGGGAAAATCTCAAGATAAAGTGTAAACAACTGGACTTGCCTACTTCCCTAAAGGATAAGCAGAACTCCAATTGGTACTACCCTGTTCAGACACCCAGATGGGTGACCAGAACACCTAGACCTATCCCTTCACCAGAATGTTCCCAGTTTTAGAAGTCATAGGTAAAAACTGAGCATGTTGGTGCATTCCTGTAATCATAGCACTCAGGAGGCTGAAGCTGGAGGATTGCTGCAAGTTCAAGACCAGCCTGGACTACAAAGTGAGTTCAAGGGCAGTCTGAACTGCATAGCAAGACCCTGTCTCAAAAATAAATAAATAAAGTCATAGATAAACCAAGGTTAATAATGCTAGCCATATTATACACCCTTGTTAAGTGCCCTACTTCCCTACTGGATTCCTATTAGTTTTTACTCTTAATGATTGATTAAAGTGACCCATGTTATACACACATTGTGACTTTGTTATATGAATTACCCCCAATAAAATGCCTTGGTGGCAACCCCCTAGGGATTCCTCCTCTCAGGAGCTATTCCAATTCCCCAAAAAAATTTCCCTGCTCCCTGCTCTTAACCTCATTTGTCATTTTGAATGCATTCTTCATTATCAGGGGCCACACACTTGGCACAAGTGACATTTAGCAAGTTGGGAGCTGTATCTCTCCTATATCACTATCCCCAGCAACAAAACAAAACAAAAACCACACAGAGAGGTTGGTTAGTCAATCCTAAAGAACTTTATTCCGTTGAACCTCTCGATGAGGAAAAAAGGAAAAAAAAAAAAAAAGAACTTTATTCCATCAGTGGAAGAAGTGCTGTTTTTCCCCCAAGGGGCCAATCAGATAAAATCTGATGTGATTTGAATATATTTAAATGGTTCTCAGGACCTGAAAAAACTTTATTAGATCATTGGATGTAATAAAGACAACAGGTCAGATGTGGTGGTGATGGCACATACCTATAAGCTCAACATTAGAGAACCTGAGGCAGGAGGACTGCCATAAATTTGACACCATCCTGGACTACATAGTGAGTTCAAAGCCAGGAGCTATACTATATAACCTAAACTATATAACTACATAGTAAGACCCTGTCTCAAAAAAAAAAAAAAAAAGAAAAGAAAAGAAAAGGTGAAGACAACAGATGCCTAACCCAGTGGTTTAGATAGGTGAATCCTGGCCACCTAGCATTCATTCTAGAAGGGTAAGCTGCTAGTTGTTTTGATAACTTCTTAGTTTTAACCTGTATATAGGTGACCAATAAAGAAAATACAGAAAAATTAAAACAGGAAAGCATAATCATTAAAAAATAAAAGTTTAAGCTTTCAAAATAATCACTATTAATATTGGGGAGGTTTTTTTGTTTTGGTTTGGGTCTTGTTTGCTTGTTTGTTGTTTTTTGAGACAAGGTCTTTCCATTCAGTTTAGGCTGGCCTTGAACTCCAGTGATCCTCCTGATATAGGGGAATAAAACTCCCAACCTACTATATGTCCAGTATGACTACGTGTTCTCTAAAATCAAAGAATGAATTTTAGGAACAACAGAGGTTAAGAGCAGATTATAATTATTGAGAGAAAGAAAATTTCTTTCTGGGAGAGGGACAGAAGAGGTCCCAAATAGGTTGCCAAGGACACTGTCTTTTCTAGGTTTTTTTTTTTTTTGGACCAGGGATCATGACTTTATTCTTGCAAGCAGTCGCTTATGCCATTAAGCTATATCCCCAGCATCCTAGGGACTTTATAAAGCAAAACCATAAGATGAGATGGGTCCAAGATGGGGAAAACATGGGAACTCGCAAGGCAGGCAGGCATGAGATGGGACAGAACTAATGATCAACCAGTAAGATTAATTGTTCAGGTAAAATTGACCAAATCAGGGACAAGTGGGGAAAGGTGTCACATAGCAAGCAGGCATGTTTAAAGAGCAGTGACTCTTTCCATAGCGGGTTGGGATGGTGACTCCTGGCTTTTTCAAGGTGATCCAGACCTATTTAGAATTATCAATCCCAATGTTTATACTTAGGGTGTGATTGCATTTGTTGTGCCTTTTTTCTTGGGATCTGGCCCTCAGCAGAGGTGTCTGTCTCTTCCAAGTTTTCAAGGTATCTGGTCTTCTGCACTGGCTCTTTCAAGGGCCCAGCCCTGTCTGACTGCCTTATAATATTTCTAACTAAGCCAACGGCCTGTAACACTCCTGCCTCAGCCTCCTGAGTGCTGGGATTATAGGTGTGCACCAACATGCCTGGCTCTGGCTTCTCCAGAAATTTTGTGCAGTTGTTTTCCTCCCTCTAAACATTGAACTACAAGTATTTCCACATATCACATAGCTTTCTTGGTTTGTCTTTGTTTAGTTTTGCTCTGCAGTGATGGGATGGAATACAGGGCCTGGAACATGCTAGGCAAGCACTCTACCAACATCGGTGTCCTTTTTCTTTTATTCTCTTTTTCTGATCCTCTGGATAGATTCCAAATTCTCCTGTAGGGCAAGCAAAGAATTACTAAGCTTACATTCATCTTATTCTTTTTTTTTTTTTGTACCAGGGATCAAACTCATGACCTCACACTTGCCAGGCAGGTGCTTATGCCATTGAGCTAAATCCTTAGCCCTTCACCAAGCTTACACTCAATGGTGAGGGAAAAGTAGTTATGTGTATTATGTGACTAACAGAGAAATGATGCTGGGATGACAAAAAGGCTCACTGGCCACTGTGAAGGTAAATCAGGCTCTTATGCTGGAGCATGAGAGAGGCAAAAAGAGCAAGCAACACTGAGTGTGCTTTGGTCTGGGTTATACAGAATCCCTGGCAGGGGCATCAGAGCTTAGCTGGGTGGAGGGGACCCAGCACCCTATCTATACTGCTTCTCCCGCGGCCTCCTGAGTCACTAGGACTGCCATCATTGGGTTGAGCATGTGAGCTCCTGTGGCTGAAAGAAAGAATTTAACCCATGCTTTCTATAGAATAAGTTAGTAGTATTATAGGCAGTTAAAAGAGAAATTAATTTACAGTCAAAGAGAGACTGGATTCTCGAGGAAATGAGCACAAAAATAGACATCAGAACTGTGGCTGGAGTTAGGGATATAGATCAGTGGTAGAGCATTTGCCTACCTTGCATGAGGCCCTAGATTAAATCCTCACCAGCACCACAAACAAAACAAAACAAAGCAAAACAAAACAAAACAAAACACTGCTGGACTTCTGCTTTGGTGAATCCCAGAAGGGCTTGGGATTCTGTTTAGGCAGGGCATGGTGGCTCATGCCTGTAATCCCAGCATTTAAGATGCTAAGGCAGAAGTATTGCTGTGAGTTTGAGGCTGGCTACAGTTACATGGCAAGACCTTGTCTCCAAAAATAAAATGGTGGGTAGAGCTGAATCTGAATACCGGCAAGATAAACATGCAATGGCCAAGCCTACACACCTCCCTAAAATATAAGCTATAATTTGGAATTATACTATAATTAGCACCATCTGGTCCAAGAAATCCAGACACGTATTAGTCCCCCAAGTGAGTGACCAAAGTATTGGACCTATCCCCACCAAAAAATGCCTTTGTTCTTTCCAAGTATCCTCACTACAGGACTCTGAGATAGGAGAAGAGAGCTTGGTAAAAACTGGCTGCGGAAGCAGGCCGGACCTGTTAACTACAAGATCCCCACACATGCGCAGTTCAGTTCCCGAAGCCTTACGCCTGGACTTCTCTCCAGAACTCAAAAAGGTTTTCAACAGGATGACCTAGATCTTACATCAGCACCACCTCTCAGGACCCGGATATAGAAGTTCTCCTGGGTTTCCTGAGGGTTTGGACTGTATAAAAGACAGACACAGTAACGAAGTTGCTCCTGGATTTCTTTTTTTTAATTTATTTTGTTCCTGGATTTCTTCACATTACTGCAACCTGCTTTTTGAAGGGTGTCTTTATCCTTTTACTCAGCCCAGGCTTGCTCTGCACAGCCAGTGTCTCCCTCCCACTCTACTTTGATTTTCTCAAATAAACTTGGTCACTGCTCTTTGCTCATTTTATTCGCTTCTTTGTTCAAGATGAGAAGAATTTAGAATCTAACACCAGAGGGAGAGGTGGAACCCCAGGATGTTTAATTGGAGTTACCCAATAACATTATGACAGCCTGTTTCTAGCTAAATGTCACTATAAAGCCACCTGTGATCACAAGAGAGGCTTTGGGAAGGTGACTGTATCATGGGAGTTTGATCCCCTCAGTGGATTAGTGAGTTTACAGCTAAAGGTGATGCTGGGAGGGGAAGCTTATTTGGTGGTGGGTCACGGGGGTGTAGCCTGAGAAGTTCCTCCCACCCTACTTCCTTGATCTCGGTGAGCCTTTCCTCCTTTAAATTGTGTGTGCCCAGTATTGTCTCAAAAGTAACTAAGACATGACCCAAGCAGACTCACACTGATACTGATACTAACAAAACAAAACCTAACAGTCTGGGCCACTTCATGATACGTGTGTGTCGCAAGAAACGCAGTGTTAGGCAATTTCTTCCTCCTCTGAGCATCACATGCCTGGACAGCAGTCTTCTACATATCTAAGCTATATGGTACAGTTTGCTTCTAGCCTACAAACCTATACAGCATGTTACTGTACCATACTGGAGGCAATAAAAGGGAAATGCATATGTAAATATCTAAAAGTACAGCAAAAAAATTATATATATATGGAGCTGCTGTAGCTCAGTGGTAGAGTGCTAGCATGCACAAGGCCCTGGGTTTGATCCTTGGTACTGAAAACCATAAAAATAATAGATGAGGGCAGGGAGTGTAGCCCAATGATTAGAGCACTTGCCTAGCATGCACAAGGCCCCAGGCTCAATCCCCAGTGGAAAAATATAATAGATGAGAACCAGACCTGATGGTGTGTATCTATAAACCCAACACTAGGGAGATCAAGGCAGGATTACAAATTTAAGATTAGCCTAGACTACATAGTAACACCATCTCAAAAAACAAAACAAAACAAAGCCAATACTGCTAAATTGCCAGGGTTGGGCTCGAATTTGAGATCCTTTTGCTCCTCCCTCCAAGACTGCCTGGAATCCTGTTTATTTCTTTATATTTATTTTGAAACAGGGTTTCACTATGAAGTACAGGCTGGCCTTGAACTCAGAGAGATCCTCCAGCCTCAGCCTTTGGAGTGCTGGGATTACAGCTGTGAGCCAACATGCCAACCTTCACACCCCTTTTAAATACTGTAATGACATGTTGCTTTTGTTATTTTTTTAAAATTTTATTTAAGGAGAAAAAAAAAACAGAAAAGGGGTAAAAGTTATACAGAATTTCAGAAAAAATAAATAGCAGGAAATCACTAGTTAATAGATTACATATTGTCATCTTAGAAATAGTTGTTCAAGTTACAAAATTAAAGCATATAAAGTGGACATTCAAACAGTGAGACTGCAAACAGTTCTGTTCAATGATCCAACAAAACTCAGTAATATGGTTATCTATCTTATACACTTAAATATACATGCAGTTATCCTTTAGAGCACTTCTTTCCCTCTCTTTTGTACAATGACAATTACACATTTTGGGTTTTATTACTCCCACAGTTCTTATTACTTTTTTTGAAGAGAATAAAACCAAATGTGACATAACAAAACAGAGTCAGTCAAATCAAAAGGATGGACATAATACATAATGTAAAAAAAAAAAAAAAAACAAGGTGATCAACAATGGTTTCTATAATGCCTCTTGCTATCTTAAAAAGAATTGCCTATATCATCAGTTATAATAAAATTGAACAAAACAGTAAAGAACAAAACCAATAAAACCAAAACATTGGAGACATTACAGGACTTCAAAAGAAGATAATAATCAAACCAGAATGGGCATTATAATGAATCTTATTGTTTTCACAGTTGTTGTCTATACTCTCGAACTTGGTAGTATCAAGCAAAACAGAACAGAGGGAAATCAGTCAAAGCAAGATGGTGAGAACAATACAGGGTTTCAAATCAAGTTAATAGGAAATCAAAGTGGTTTACCATAATATATCCTGCTATTTTTATATTTTTCCCTTAATTAAAAAGATAAAATAAAAAAGTAAATAATAAAAAAAAGGAGATTGTGATAAAAGAAGACATAACAGCAAAACAGCACAGGTCAAAACATAACCATTTAACCAAAATAGTGTTTCACTACCAGATATCCCGACATAAAAGTAGTTACCATAGTGTCTCTTTCCTTGAAATCTTTGAGTATAACTTCGCATACTGTAGCATCAAACATATCAAGACAATGTAAAACCATTCAAGAGAATGACAGTATTACAGGGTATTTAGAACCAATAGAAAATGAACAATGGTTTCTGTATAATCTCCTTGTCTATAAAAGTTTTTGTTTATATTATCACATATAATAAAATCCAATTAAGATAAAACATGTTAAGACCAATGGAGACAGAAGAACAAAAGCTTGATGGGACTTCAAAACAAGAGGATATTAAATCAGCACTACCTATTATGATGTCTTGTTTTCTCCAAAATAGCTGTTCCTACCATCCAACCTTCTCTGCCTCATTTCTGTTGAGCTCTTTTTCTGTCATTAATTGTCAGTTTGTCTTCTTCATTTTGATTTCTGCTCCACTCTTGTAGCCTCTCTGCCACTGTTTCTGGAATCTTGGTATTTTTCTTTTTTTAGAATGTCCTGCAGTATTCTCTGTAGAGTTGAATTGGTGGCTGCACATTCCCCTAGTTCCTCTTTATCCTGGAAGCACCTTGTTTTTCCATCAATTTCTAGGGACAGTTGTGCAGGATATATCTATCTTGGATGGAGGTTATTATCTTTCAAAGCTTGAATTATTTCCCCCCACGCTCTTAGTGATTTGATGGTTTGTGCCGAGAAGTCTGCTGTAATTCTGATGGGTGTCCCCTTGTAAGTGATCTGTTTCTTGTCTCTGACAGCTTTTAATATTCTGTTCTTATATTGGATTTCTGGAATTTTGATTATTATGTGCCTGGGTGTAGCTCTGTTTGGATTGTAGGTGGCTGGGGTCCTGTATACCTTATACATCTGAGTATCTTTACCTTTTGCTAAATTAGGGAAATTCTCCTGGATTATTTCTGTGAATAGCCTTTGTAGTTCATTTGTTTGTGTGCCTACTTCTTTTACATTCTTAATTCTTAAGTTATAGATCCTCTTATCATCTTCAAGCCTTTGTATTATTGCTATTTGTTTTCTTGTTATTTTTAAGAAGTTTTTCATTTCATGCTCCCACATTACAAATCTGTCCTCCAGTTCAGATAATCTATCCTTAGTTTCTTTCAAGCTGTTATGTCAGCTTTCAATAGAGTTTTTAGTTTCCTGGTAATCTCTTTGAACCTGCTTCACATAGTCTATGTTTTCTCTATTTTCACCATTAAACAATTCTCCCCTTTTTTTGTTGTTCTTTCATTCCACCATCTGTTTTTTCTTGGGTGGTGCTTAGCATTTCTGTAACTATTCTACTTAAATCTTGCTTTAGGTCATTAAATACTTCACTTTTGAACTCCTCTATGAGGCTCTGGAGATATCGCTTTATGTCTATTGGTGCCGTATCTGATATTGCATGTTTTCTGTCCTCATTCTCCTTTGCATTTACCTTTCCTGGATCAGTGTTCTCAGGATTGGAGGCCAAGGACCCTTTCTTGTTGCTCCCTCTTCCCATACTTTTTGTTCCTTCCATACAAGCGTATAGAGGAGGCCCAGTTTCTTTGTCGGTTACAGTTTGTTTGAATTGCACTGGCTAGGTGTTCCCGCCCACTGCAGTGTACTAGGGAGACACAGACACTAGGGAGACACAGGCCTCTGCTGGGCCCGCCCCTTCAGCTCAGTCAACCTACTGAAGGCTTCACTGCTAGAGTGCACCGCCAGGTGCTGGGACCTGGTTTGGGCTAGCCTACTGGGTCTTAGTCCGCGGCGTCACCCAGGTCAGGGCTCCCTACCAATCCAATCCCGCTTGAGAGGGGAATATGTGACTAAAGTCACCGTAGTGTCCTGTTCCGGCTATTCTGCCTGGTCCCAGAATGTCTTCTGTTAGAGCCTCCTAGTCTGTGGAAGGATCCCCGTTCCCCTCACTCACCACAGGTCGATTCAGGGCTCCCTGCCTGTTCCGCTCTCAACTCCATTCCCCAATTCCCACTCAGAGATTTCGCCTCTCTGTCCCTGCTGTGCTGATTCAGACGTAGCAGTGGCAGCAGGCTGTTTTTGTTATTTTTATGGTGCTGGAGATCAAACCCAGGGCCTTGTTATATTTAAGCACTACCTTTCATTTTTCAAAGCCCCTTTCCCCTGACATTTTAGTATGAATATCTCCAAGCATATGGAAAAGAAAGAGTTGTAAGTGAACCCATATACTCATCAACTAGATGACAGATCAAAGTTTTGTTTGCAGAACATTTTTTATGGGCTAAGTTTATCACCTTTTTGATCTGATGACTTCAGGTACAACTGTTCTATAGATAAGGACAGTGACCCCAGGAAGATTTCATGACCTGCCAAGGAGTCTGGCTCCAGAGGCTGTCCTCAGCTGTGCCAGTTGATTCATCCACACCTCATGGGCAGTAGGTATTTAATCCAGGTCTGAACAATATTTTGAATATCCTTGGTGATGAATAGCTTACAGGTCCACACAGAGAAGAACAAGCAAAACCGTGGGAAAAACCACAGAATACATTTCTAACTCATGCCATTCAGCAGGGAATAGTTTGGAGTTTCCCCGCCTACTCCATCTATCTGCATCCCGGGGTTAGTCATCATTTCCTGCCCCAACTACCTTAGCTATTTCCTCCACCCACTCTTTCTAGTCCCTTCAACCTGGTTCAGGCACAGAATATCGTTTGTCTCAACTGGACTTTCGCTTGCCTTTTCATGGACCACAGGCAGTGGTCCAATTCAAACACTGCCCTTGTATCCCTAAACTGCTCACAAAAGGGCTCGCAGCTATCAGCCAAATCAAGTCTAATACAGATCTCTGCCTTTCTAAATGCAACCTAGCCCTGCACCGGTCCTTACTCCTTAGTTTCCATTTTACATAACTGAGAAGTGTATCTCCAAATATACCCAGGACTGTTAAAAACTTATTTGCCTCTTCTTTTTTTTTTTGTACTGGGAAGTGAACCCAGGAGGTTGCATTAAGCTATACCCTCAGCCTTTTCCCATTTTAAGACAGGGTGTCAGTAAGACAACTAAGTGGTCCAGGATGGGCTTCCTGCTTCAGCCTCCTACAATGCTGGGGATTACAGGCATGGGCCATCAAGTCTGGCTTTATTTGCTTTCTTCATATAAATCACCACTGCCTCTGTTCCAAATGCCACACATGTAAATGCTAGAGCTCCAACCACAGCTCATCTAATAAACTTTCTGCAGACCCCAGGCCTATCTACCTCTACCCCCAATCTGAGGCAGGGATGTCCTCCCTCGCAGAGTAGCAGGGTCCCTGGTCAGCTGCTTCCTCCTTTGCCTGAGCATAACATCCTTGAGGAAAGCAATGTGGTTATACTCACAGCGGCACTCTCCTACGTCAGAGTTTTACTGTGCTCAATTCCGCCCAACCCAACGCCACCCACCACCTGAGGGTGCGGTCTCACACAGACCCACACACGCGGGAGCCAGTTTCCTCCGGACACACACGTGTGCCCAGGGCCACTGCCCTGGACCGGTCTCGGGATTCCCTGCCTGTGGGCGCTTCCATTCCACCCATCGGAAGGGGGCGCTGATTGATTTAAACCCTCTCCAAGGGAAATATGTTATTTTATCCCTCCCACAACTTCCACCTGGGAAAATTCTTAAATGCTGCCACCCTTCTGAAGTGATCGTTCCCGGAAGGTGGCAGCTCCGTCCGGTGGTGCGGGACCGGCCCCTCCGATCTCCCCTCGCCCGTCCTCGCACTTGGTAGCGCCCGCCTCGTCAGCAGCAGCGCTCGCCGGTCTCGCCCCAGCTCGCTCTAGCCCGCGGCGGATTGAGCCGCGTTGCCGCGTCCGTTCCGCTGCCCCTTTGAGAAACCTCAAAAGAGCGTCCATTCGCCTGGGCCTTCCCTAGCCTCCGCTCCTCCGCTCCTCCTCCGACGCGGCGGTGCTGCCCGGCATGTATCAGAGCCCGCGGCGGCTCTGCTCGGCCCTGTTGACGAGGGACGCGCCCGGCCTGCGCCGACGCTCGCCAGCCCCCGGCCTGCGCCGACTATCGCCCGCGCCGACTGCTGCCCCCCGGCCCGCGTCCCCCAGGCTGTTGGCGGCGGCGCCCGCGGCCTTGAGCGCCGCGTGGACGCAATCGCGGACAGGTGAGAGCTCGGCGGTCCGCGGCCAACGCGCGGCCGCCTCCTGGAGACTGAATGAATGAGAAGCCCGGGTGCCCCGGCGGCCTCGTCTGCCACGCTCCTCTCCCTTCTTTGGCTTTCCGCCGCTCGCCTCGCGGCGGGAGGAAACGAGCGCCAGCCGGGCCCGCTTTTGGTCCCTGCGTGTCGACCTTTCAGTGTTTCTCGCTCTTGCCCTACCCCACTTGTCCCCCTTCCGAGGCCACGCATTCTGTCTCGGTGCCACTTTTTGTTTTCCTTTGTGGGGTGCTGGCATCGAATCCTGAGCAGCTACATGTTTTATTGCACTACTTGATGGACGTTTTTGTGCAAAAAAAAAAAAATTAAAATGAGTGTTATTTAGTGGTGTGGGTTGCGTAACCTAGAAAATGATAAAGACATAACCATGTATTGACGAGTTTTGCTCTCATTTGGATGTTTGAGAGCGTTGTTAACAGTATTGTTGCTTATATATCTGGGTTAAGATCACATAAAACTGATGGCCTCCATTCGCCTCGAGCCAGTTTCATATACCATCTTATACTCTGAGTTTCCCTTTTTGCCACCTTGATTTCTGCAAGGGACACTTTCTTTTGGCCACAAATTACGTAATTATACTTTTAAAATTGTGAAGTAATTTCTTCAAAATGGCAATTTATTGCACTATTTTAGAACACGCTTTAGCTATGCTTGTACGATTACTGATATGTAAGATATTGGTGTAAATAATTACATTTTTGTAATTAAGTTTTAAACTAATTTAAGGGCAAGGTGGGTATTACAAAGTAGTGATTGGTTCACCTGTCTTTTCATTTTGGGAATGTAGGGATGGGATCCAGGGACACTATACCACTCAGCTACATCTCCAGTTTTTCAGTGTGGCTTTCTTTATCGTGATCTGAATATCAAGCCAAGATTTAATTATTGGTGGATTAGGCTGGAAGTGTGTGTGGTCATTTTGTTTGTTTGAGACAGGGGCTCACTGTGAATCCTAGGCTTGCTTGGAGCTCTCATATCAACCTTCCTCGCCTTTTGAGGCTGGGATTGCAAGCATGAGCTGTGACACCGGACCTTTTTTTGTTTTTTGAGGCTGTCTCACCTTGTAGTCCAGGCTGGCCATGAACTTGGCAGTGTAATCTATGCTGGCCCTTCTGAGTTCCTCTTGCCTCAGCCTCCTGAGTGCTGGGATTATACATGTGGGCAACTGTGCCCAGCTAGGCTGAGTTGTATTTTTTAGTGGTTTTTTCCCCCTATTATTAAGAATTAAACCCAGGACCTTCCCACTGAACGACGGCCCCAGCTCATGTAATGTGTAGTTTAGTTTGGCTTTTTGAGACAGCTGTGCAATTCAGGCTGACCTGCAACTCATAGCGGTAAGCTTTTTGCCTCGGCCTTCAGTGTGCTGGGATTACAGATAAGCACAACCAGATCCCACTCTTATTTTTATTTTGAGACAGAGTTTCACAGAGTTGCCCAGGCAGGGCTGGAATTTGGAATCCTTTTGTCTCAGCCTGCAAAATGCTGGGATTACAGGTGTGAGCAACCACACCTGGTTTGGGATGTATTTTTAACAGGTTTATCAAACTGGCTATTGACTAAATACTATATTGTTTAGAGTTAATTTCAATGTCAGATGTTTATTTTTCATCTAATTCTGTAGGAATTTGGTGAAATAACTGAATGGGTGCCATTTAATAACTGTGTTTTTTCTAGTTGGAAATTCAGATGAAACATAAAAATACAAAGAAAACCAGCAAGCGTTTTATGTACCAGTGCCTATCTTAAACTCCCCACAGTCCCCCAGACAGGGTGAGGGTGGTCAGTAGGAACATCTTGGAAACACAGGTAGCGTGTGTAGTATGCATCACGTGTAGCTGTGTGAACTAAGGAGCAAATGGTCTGATCAGATAGAGCATTTGCAATATTAGACTTCTGGCCCAGGAGTGTCCAGCAAACTTGAAAAAATGTGTCTGAAACCCCTTGATTCTACAGATAAGGACTTGATGGTGTAGCATACACCGGGCCTCAGTTCAAAAAGAAAAGAAATTAAAGGACTTTAATAGTACCTAAATCCTTGTAACCTTGAGGCACAGTTGAGGAAGGGTGAGGGAAGAGCCACTTTGCAGACTGAGCACTTTTCCTAGAAAGTTTCAGAACCATTTTTTAGAAATGCAGATTCTAGCGAGGTGTGGTGGCACACACCTACTATATTTTAAGAGGCTCAGGTGAAGCCTGATGATTTGCAAATTCAAGGCCAGCCTGGCCAGTTTAACCACACAAAAAAAGATTCTTCGATTCCACATTACTGAACAAAAATAACAATGAAACAATTCTAAATTGCTTTTTTGGTGCTTAGGATTAAACCCAGGTCCTCACACATGCTAAAGAGATTATTAAATATTCCAAAATTGGGGCATCTCTAGCCATGTGTGACCTAAGCATTGAAGGAGCTGAAAGCTACTCTTGCTGTAGAGAATCCTTGTTCTTTTTTGTTTTTTTTTTTTGAGGCAAGGTCTCACACTAGTTCATTCTGGCATTGAACTTGGAGGGATGCCCTTTACTCCTAAGTGCTAAGATTATAGGCTTGTGCCTCCACACCTGCCTCTGGAGATTCTTGGGAAGGGTAATAGTGAATCTCAGCCTCTAGTTCCAGCATCCCTTCCCTGGAAATTACTGGGAAGGAAAGTATGGTCCCTTTGGAGTTTTCTGGTTCTGGGTTCTGGGTTGTTAGAATTTAAAGGGAACCTGGGAGGTGATCTCAGCACTTTGCCTCCTTTTCTCAAGCATAGATAGCAGCCTCCATAAAAAGGCAGCAGTTGCTACAGTTGCTGTACCAGATGCAGTGCAGTTGGGAATTATCTGTGGGCTTATAGTGCTGCCCACCAGCTCGCTCCTCAGACAATGATGAAGAGCTGGCTGAACTACTGTTCTTCACTGGGACATGCTGCTTGGGGGTGGGGGAAGCAGTTTTAAAGGCAAATTCCAGCTCAGTTGAGGCAGCTTTTATTTGGTAGCTTCCTTAACTATGTGAGTGAGCTATGTAGGAGACAGAAAAATTGGAAAAGATAATTACCAGACTTCCACAGAATAGATTGCTTTCTTTTTGAGAGAACATTAAAAGTATCATTTTTTTGTAGCTGTCAGTGGTAAGTTTAAATACAGTGAACTGTTGGGGGGCTTCCATAATAACCATGGCTCCAGAATTGCATTCAACTCTTTGGGTGAACTGCAGTTTGAACCGCAGGCCTTCAAACTGACCGGCATTCCTATGCTTTTTCTTTTTGAGACAGTCTCACTGTGTAGCCCAAGCTGAGCTTGAATTTATGAACTCTCACTTCTGTCTCCAAGTGCTGGGATTACAGGTGTGTGGCCCCATGCTCAGCTCCCACCTGTTTTTACATTTTTGTTCAGAAACAGGGTCTTGGGTTGGAGATAAGACTTAATGGTATAGCACCTGCTTGGAAAGCTCAAGGTCCTAAGTTCAATTCCTGGTACCAGGAAAAAAAAAGAAACAGAACTGGACCAGGAGAGTTGGAGTGGATGTGCGTGGGTATATGGACCCTCCATGGTAAACCCTCCTGACTTCATGGAGAGGAGCTAAGATACTTGGGTTTGTTATTTCCGTAATAGGACACAGTCAGCGTCTCACAGAGAGAATAACCCAGGTGGAATCCCAAGCTCCCACTTCTCTCCATGTGGCATGGAAGCAACACTGGCAGCTGAGTGGATGAGTTCAGACTGCCAGGATGTGGGCAGGGGCTGTGCCAAGGGGAAGAAAGGTACAGGGAGTTAGTGCTATCTGATGTGAATGTCCCTGTTAAAAAGTTTTCTCAGACAGGGTCTTGCTGTGTGGATAGGCTGCCTGAACTCATCATGTAGTTCAGCCTGCCCTGGATGGAACTCCTGATCCTTCTGCTTCAGCTTCCCAAGTGCTGCAATTACAGGCTCATGCTATGCCTGGCTATCACTTTTTTCTCCCTTCCACCAGAGCTATTACTGGGATCCTTTTTAAGTTTAAATGGCTAGATGGAGTCCCATCATCCCAGCATACGACCCAGGTAGACAGCGCAAGTGGCTGTCATGGCTGGATGCTGCCAGAAGTTTCTTACTGGTGTTCCATTCTCACCCTTTCAAGTTCTCACCCCTTCAAGTTAGCTTTGGGGTTATGGAAGGCTTGTATGGAAAGGAAAAATTGAAAATTACTTTGTGTGTGTTTCTGTGTGTGTATACTCATGTGTGTGCACAGCACACTTGGCTTGAGCCCAGGGCAAGCACTCTACCTCTGAGTTGCATCCCCAACCCATTACTACATATTTAGAAGTGGAGCAATATAAGTTCATGAAAAGAAATACTTCAAAGTTACAGTGGGACTTGTTGCCCTGAGATGGCTCAGAGTCTCTCAGTGTTGCTGCCACCTCTCCTACTGTTTTCCATTCCTTTTGTTGTTATTTTTAGTGCACAGGCTTTTATTAGTTTTGTAGTACTGAGAATTAAACCCACAGAGCACTAAGCTACATCTCCAACCCTTAGAATCTCACTAAATTACGCAGCCTGGCTTTGAACTTGTGATCCTCCTTTCTCCACCTCCTAAGGAGCTAGGATCACAAGTGTGTGCTGCCACCCATGCCACAGTATTAGGGGATATTTTTGAGATCAGTGATCGGTACTTCACGCCCTTTCTCTCGCCTGGGCAGCCCTTTCATATCGCCTGCTTTCTGTGAACCTGCTCTGCTGTCTCCTACCTTCTGGCTGCCCGGATAAGAGAGGGGATGGATGCCCTGGTGCAGCTTTTGGCAAGTCTGTCTGTCTGTCTGTCTGTCTGTCTGTCTGTCTCTCTCTCTCTCTCTCATTCTCTGAGATGAAGTCTCACTGTGTAGTTCAGGCAGGCCTCGAATTTGTGTTGATCCTCCTGCCTCAGCTTCCCACAAGTGCTGAGATCAGCTGGGAATTCCATTCTTGACTGAATTTATTTCCCTGATGACTGACTTTGATTTTGCAGACCTATTTAGAGTTTCTTTAGGGTACCCTGGCAGAGCCGTATCTACCTTTGGTAGTTGAGCCACATTTCCCTCCTGTCTGGTTCCTCTGTTATTTCAAACCTGTTTCAGTCTTCTTGGAATTCCTTTAACTTTTGGCTGATTGATGGCTTCCTTATTTTCCAGTATTATTCATTCTTTAAAAATTTTTGAATATAGGGACTGTATTCCCAAAAAATCTTAGGAAAAAGGGAGAATAAATGTGTGTGGCATTTGCTATCATGATTTACAACCAAGAGACCTGATGATTTATCATATATAGGATAGCGATTTCAAAATAATCCTTGGCTTGGAGAGTTTTTTGTTTTTTTTTTTTCTTCTGAGACAGGGTCTCAAATCTCAGGGATTACAGGGGTTTGCCATCACACGAGGCTTTAAAGCCATGGCTAGTTTTACATAAAAGTTTTTTTTTTCTTTCAGTAGGAGGAATCAAATGCAGAGGCACTCCACCACTGAGCTACATCCCAGTCCAGTCTTTTTTTTTTTTTTTTTAATTACATGTATTTTAGTCATTTCAAGCAAGGATCTGGAAATTTGTAAATGTTCCATACCTTTTGTCCTTTTACAGTATGTACTGGGGATTGAATCCATGACAATGTTTTTATGAGCCGTGCCACCCCCCAACCTTTTTGTGTGTGGGTTTTTTTTTTTTAAATCGGTACCGGGGATTGAACTCACGACCGCCTGCTTGCAAGGCAGGTGCTTATGCCGCTGAGCTAAATCCCCAGCCCCTTTGTGTACTTTTTGAGGCAGAATCTCAACAGATTCCCTAGACTGACCTGTCCTCTCTGGCCAGAGATTCCCAAGCAGCTGAGATTAGAGGCTTATAACACCACACCTGGCTCCCCTGCTTTTAAGTGACGGAAAATCTGTCATTGGTTTTATGATGTATATCCAAACCAGATATGAAATCTTTGAGGTCTCTATCTCAGGTCCTCAACTCTGCAGTTGTGTGAGGAGCTGTAGACAGTACAATAATAAATTTAGTGGACACAGAAATTTGAATTTCATGTCCTTTTCACATCGTGAAATATTACTGTTAAGTTTTGTTCGGCAATTTAGATAAACATGAAAGCAGAAACTTCTCTCAGCTTACCAGCAACACAAAATATGGGAAGCATGGGCCATGTGGGTGGCCCTTTGATCTAGGGGAGCTCTGTGTTCTCAGAATATTCCTCTCAGCTTCCCATTTCCATTTGTGATTGGAAAAACACATCCCTTGCTCGGTCTCCCAGGCACTCACGTTGGTGATGGACACCCTGCATTTGATGTTGTGCCTCTGGGTGTTTCTCCTTAGCTATTGGCCAGCCAACTGGGGAGTCCAAATCAAGCACTTTACAGCGAGCTTCTCTGTGGATTGATTGCCTTTTCCTTCGAGGCATTTACGAAGCAGGTATCTTGTGACTGCAGGTACCACTCAGCTTTTTCTGGAGAACACCTCTGTGTTCTCATCTCTGTGCCTGCTGCCTGGCAGAGAAAGGTCACTTGGATTGTCACAGTGTCTAGGTCCTTGTATTTTTAGACACACGGGGTTGAGAGTCACAGCCTTCACTTGATATCTTTAATGCTCTGCAGGTCGTGACACTGCTTTGTACACCCTGTCCCCTACCAGAGTGTGTGCTGTGTGGCAAAGACAGGGGGTGGGGGTGGGCTTGACTGACCTCTGGCTGTCCTGGCATGAATTGGCCACTCCTCTGCTAATGCCAGCCTGGGAGGTGCTGGTGAGCAGCAGTCCCAGGTGCAGGTAACTCTCCTCAGCACTCTCAGCTGGCGATGGCTAACAGTACTTGCACAGCACCATTGCTGGAAGGAATGCAGCATGCGTCCCAGATGTTAACAGCCTGCCTCACTAGAACAGCTGGCATTTAACCGACCACTTAGATAGGCTGGTCCATCTAGCAGAACTCAGTTATCTTTCAGTTAGTAAGCTACTAATCAAGTAGCTTACAGTTGTCACCAAGTGAAGAAACCAAGCCAACAAAGGTAAAGAGTTGTCTTGGATTCTGTTACCAGTTGTTAAAAGACAGAGCTGGGATTTAAAACCAGGCAACCTGACTTGAGTCCATGCACTTGAGATCCTCATGTCTCTGCTGTTCTGCACCCTAAACTTGCTGAGGACCCTTGAGGCTTTGGCCATAAGGCCCCCACCCTGCCTGCTAAGTGCTCCTGTTATTCAGTCAGTGGTGTTCAGTAAGATTTGGAGACAGGTCATGGACCAAAACACGTGATCCTAACTGAAAATATCTTCCTAAATTGGTAAGAGTCTCACTATGTATTTCAGGCTGATTTTGAACCCACTGTGATTCTCCGGCCTCTGCCTCTTTAGTGCTGGAGTTACAGATATGCAGCACACCTAGCTTAATCATTTAGACTTTTACAACTCAGTGTGCTCCTGTGTCAAATTGTGCTAATGACCCAGTTGTTGTTGAAAGGGTACTGGTGACAAGGAAGAGGCTTGGAGTACATGAAGTACTCTGCCAGTGAAGGGCGGTCCTCCATCAGATGTTTGACAGGACTCCGTGTTTGCTATCATTTGTGGTCCTTTGTTTTGCTTACATTTTAAAAAATGGTTTTCTGGTGCTTTGGAGCACACCCAGAGCTGTCAGCGTGCCAGCTAAGTGCTCTCCTGAGCTTCCACTAGCCCCCTTTATTTGACCTCAGGATCAACGTGGCTCTCTGCTGCCAGTGTAGGACTGCGATGGATACTGGGGGACTTGGTACATGGGAAGATGTGGTCACTGCCCCCAGGAACTTCCAGAGTCATGAGGGAAGGAGGAGCATGTCCAAGGGTAACCCAGGAAAGAGGAGCAGGCCAGGTCTGAGGAAAGGCCACTAAGGCCTAATGAACAGACTGGTGGTAGAGTGGTCCAGGGCTCACCCCTGTGCAGCCCCCCAACCCCTCCCCAAAAAAAGACAAGGCTACTAAATGAGCCCCTAACTTTCAGAGAGAATTCAGCACATGGCCAGCAGATGGCAGCCTCAGATTGTGGTTGCTGAGCGGCCTCCTGGACTATCTTCTTAAATTGTGATGTTCATGCTGTGTAGTTGACTCTTCAGGGTTTCCTTGGGCCCTGGGGGCTTTGGCAGCTTCTCAGGTGAGTACCCAAGACAGTATTGGCTTGTGCTTATTCTTTAACTTTTAGTCATTGTTTTTGTTCTGTCACCCTTTCAAGATACCAAGCTCAAACCAGTAGAGAAAAATTATTTATGAACCAAGTGGTTTGGACAGAGCATGGCACCTGCAGTTCCTGGGTAACTACGAACACTGTGGGAAGAGGTCTCGTGTGGCTTCCATGAGTGGTAGACTGCTGGGATGGTGGACTGTATCAGTTTGGATCTCATTGTTGGGCTCATCACCCAGCTTTCTCATTATCGATCTGAAAGTGTTATGTTAAATTTCATTTTCCTCATGGTCAGTACTCGGTAGGAACTTACAAGTTCGGGGGAGGAAGTCCACAAAGATAAAGTGACAGTCACATCAAGGAATGCCTGCGAATGTGACTTCATGACTTGTGATACTGGCTCTCATCACCTTCCACTGTTTCCCCCCACCCAATAATCTTCATAAATGATTTTTCTCTGTAAAGACCTATCACCCCATTTACCCCCACCATATTTATGCCATCGCTTATTTACTTTAGTATATCATCAATATTTATTTTACTCATCAATATTTATTTTACACTTCGGGTATAAGCTACTGCTGCATTAGTTTGTGGCTCATTGTTCCAGCTTTGGCAATTGAGGACTCTTGGATTGATTCCTTGTCTCTGGCTCATTTGTATTTTCCCTGCCCAAGTCATTTCTCCAAAGCACCGGAGTTGTTGATTGGCTGCTTTGTTTATAGGAATGGTATTGGAGACGGAGATCTGGGTGCTTGCTGTGTGCATTGCCACGTGGTGCTATGTACACTGAGTCACACACACACTTGTGATTATTTCTGCATCTGTACACCTGTATGTATAGTAAGGAATACATGACTTCTTACTGTTGTCTCTTACTGCAGCTCAGGGTCACAGGATTCATTCTCGGGTCTGCAGAACTGTCTGCCTGAATCTTTGCAGTGCCATGGCTATTAGCAGAAATTGGCACTTTTGACAAGGTTGGATAGTCACCTCTATTACTGTGCTGAATGAGCTGGCTTTTGTATGGTTTTGGAGGGGATTGTTTAGAGACAGAATCTGTGTCATTCAAACTGGCTTTGAACTCACTGTGTAGCACAGGCTGGCCTCAGATTCCCAGTGGTCCTCCGCCTCAGCCTCCCAAATGCTAGGATGACAGTTGTGTGCAATGATGCCCAGTTGACGAGCAGGTTTTAATAAAGAATCTTTATATGAGTTTGAGGCCAGCCTAGGCAGTTTATCAAGACCGCCTTTCAGGAAAGGGCTGGTGGAGTACTGCAAAAAGAAGTGTTCCTTGAGTCTTATAGCTGACAGTCTATTAAATGCATTTCCAAGCCCCTGCCCCTCAAAACAACAAAAACTGATAGGATAGCTTGTTGCTTTGCCTCCCATACAAGAGACCCATAATAGCAATCCTGGTAATGTTAGTGCTAATATTAATGTTACAATCACTGAAAAGACCTGAAGAGTGTTAAATTCACCTTTCCAGTGTTGTGAATCTCCCTGGGTTCAGGGCTGGGTCTTGCGGCCACAAGGCACTGTGCTGTCCCTCTCCCCCATTAGGCCAGGTTTTCTGACAGCCTGTGTGGTAGACCATCAGCTCTCTGGGCATTTTGATTGTCTGGGTTTGTGCTTTAGTTCCAGGGATAGCACAGTTCTTCTGAAAGGGGTTAGATAGTAAATATTCAGCTTTGTGAGCCAAAAATGATCCACATACATGTGAGTGTGACACCATTTTTAAATGTAAAAGCTTTTTAACTTGAGGAATGTACAAAAATATCTGCTTGCAGCTTGCTTCTCCCTGCTGTAGTGGCTTCCTCCGGAACGGCTTGTGGAGACAGTGTAGAAAATCCTTGGCTCACTTGTCTCTCCTGTTTTTGGTATTTTAAGTGTGTTACTCATTTTCTTTAGGCATAAAATGTTGCAGCTGAAGCCTGATGATACATTTTCCTGAAGTTACTTGATAGTTTCGCCTAGATACTCTTGAGGATTTTTGTTTTGTTTTGCATTTTTTAAAAATCTTTATGATGATGATGATGTTTATTGGTATGTTTTAGGTATACATGATGATCACATTCATCATAGGGGATTTGTGCTTACGTGATACATCTTTTCCCATTTCTCTTCCCATCCCTTCAACCTGTTTTCCACTCCTTATTTACAAAAGCTTTTTTTTTTCCATTTCTTTGCCATCTATGCATGGGCCACTCTTGGTTGATATGTTCAAGTATATGTTGGTGATTTTTCAATATGTGGTGTCAGGTATATAGAGTCTTTTCTTGAATTATGGTTTTTAATACTATGTTTTATTTCCTTGCATTAGGTTTTGGTTTTTTTTTTTTTTTTTTGTCTTTTTGAGACAGGGTCTTGTTATGTAGTTCACACTGACCTTGAGCTCACTTTGTAGCCCAGGCTGGTCTCAAACTCACAAGGATCCTCCTGCTTCAGCCTCCCTCCCGAGTGCTGGGATTATAGGCATGAGCCAACATGCCCAGCTTGCATTAGTTTTTATTTACATGAACTCATTACTCTTTTTAGAAAAAAAAAATCTTAATTTTAGGCAGGCTTTTGTGCCACTAAGCTAAATCCCTAACAAAGGAAATTGCTGTGCAACTTTTTAAAAAATATATCATCATGAATTATCATTTATTTTGTTTTGGTTTGCTTTATTGGTACACGGGATCACATGACCTTACATTTGCTAGGCAAGTGCTCATGCCACTGAGCAAAATCCCCAGCCCCTTTCGTTCAGTATTTGTCACCTGTCACTTTGTCTTGGGTCCTCCATTTTTAAGCCAGGGTCTCGGAATACAGCCAGGCAGACTGTGCACTGAGACTGTTCTACGCTGACCTCCATGCTAGTGTTACAGGCACACACTGCCACACCAGCTTCAGATGCTTGTTCTTGTTTCTTTTGAATTGTTATTATCGGTTCTTTTGGAACCTCATTTCTAAGTTTCCTAGTTCTGATTTAGGCTATTCTTTCATATCTTGGATGATGGATTTTAACTCACTTAGCAAGAGGGCAGAGTTTGATTTGCTTTCTGGGCAAAGTGTCTTAGTGGCATGTATTCATTGTCTGGAGTTGTTTTGTTCTTTATCTGAAATTGTGCATTGTTTGAAGGAAGTGTGATTCAGAAAGTTTTTCTGATTTCTCATAATTCTTTAAAGTGCTGGATTCCATCCCCCTTTTTGTGGTGCTGAGATCAAACCCAGGGGCTTGCTCCTGTGAAGGGTGGTGCTCTGCCATACCAGTGCTGGGCTCCTAGTGGGCACTGCCACCCTCTTCTACTTTCATGTTTGCATGGTACTTGCTTTTGAATATAGTACCAAGCAGTTTAACAACAAAAATAAAACGTTATCAAAAGAAAAGCAGAGCCATCCTATTGAAATTAAACTCTACTGTCCAGAGCCGCTTCCGTCCCGCGGAATGGAGCACACGAACACTCAGCCTCTGCAAGCACCTTTATTGACTGGGCAGCAACCTCAATACATGTCCGTCCTCGACGGCTTCTTCCGTGTTGTGCGTCGGGCACTTCCTATACTTGGGCTTATATAGCTAATGTTATCCAATCATGGGATTACACGTGGGGACAGGCGATTGGGTGGCAACAAGGAAGCAATCAATCATTACCATATATGGCGGGGACAGTAAGCCAAGCAAGAACCAGGAAGCAGGATGTGTGTGCCATCTTGGGCACACGATGGGCGGGGGAGCAGCGGAGGCGGCAGGCGGGTGCCATCTTATGAATATGCTCTCATGAATAACATGGCAGGCTCCCAACACTCTACCTCCAGTGATTTGCCCAGGAGCTCAACAGGTGTCAGATACCAGTTTATCTCAGATTTGGAGAATACTGGGGTACCCTTATGAATTTGCTGACTTGAAGATGCTCATATACCTGAATGTATGTTTGGAAGCCAGTGTACTTCCTTGGGGATGGCAGTTCTTTGAGTTAAGGAAAAGAAACGAGAGCAGACCCACATGTTTACTGACCATGATGTTTACTGACATTTGGTGGTGAATATTTGGGTTTGCTTTATGAGTGCCACCGTGAATTTGACTGACAGGTGAATTTGAGATGTGGTTGACAAGCCTGTCAGATTTCACAAAAACAACTTTGTGTCTTTCAAGAAAAGGCAAGTACATGGATATAGTAAAGGAAGTCAGATTCCATGGTAGTAGAATTCATCATGCACAGAATATTGGAGGTTGTGCCAAGTAAAACTTGCCTCTAACTTCTTATTTATCTTTGAGACGGGGGTCTCTGTAGTTCACACTGGCCGTGAACTCACAGGGATCCCCCCTGCCTCAGCCTTTAGAATGCTGGGATTCCAGGCTTGTGCCACCACACCCCACTTAAGCCATGTTTGTTTTTCGGGGTTTTTTTGTTTTTGCTTTTTGGTACCAGGGATCAAACTCAGGACCTCGCACTTACCAGGCAGGTGCTTGTGTCACTGAGGTAAAAATCCCTAGCTGAGCCACGTTTTTATATGACTAGCTTTATAAATTATAAACACAGATCCTGGGTTGGAAGAGGCCATCCATTTAAGGTATGTCTGCCTTGAAACATTTAGTTACCTTCATTAGAGATCGGTTTCAACAGTTTGGCTTTTTGCAGTACTGGGGAAGGAACTCAGGGCCTTGCACTCCACTTCTGAGCTACATCCTCAGCCCTTAACAGGAGTTTTTAAATCCCTGTTCTAGCAGGAAGCTGGAAGCCAGGCACACTTGGTGAGGGACCGGAGGGGCTGCTTCATACAGGAACACGTCGGCATACTAAATGGACTCCCATGTCTGTGGACAGTAAATGCTTCCTCCTAAGAGTTGAAGCAGGCCCAGGGCCCAAGGTCAGGAAAAGGAGCAAATGAGTGACTGTGCCATCCTCTCCCACAGTGCCTTCCATGGGAAACGGTACGAGCAGACTCTACAGCGCTCTTGCCAAGACCCTGAACAGTAGCGCCGCTTCTCAGCACCCAGAGTACTTGGTGTCACCTGACCCAGAACATCTGGAGCCCATTGATCCTAAAGAGCTTCTCGAGGAATGCAGGGCAGTCCTGCACACTCGGCCTCCCCGCTTCCAGAGGGACTTTGTGGATCTCAGGGCAGATTGCCCCAGCAGCCATCCATCCATTCGGGTCATGCAGTGGAACATTCTCGCCCAAGGTAGGCTAGATGCTTCTGCGCCTGCGCAATGAGCTTTACTGTGACAACCTTCCGCCTTCTGCCGCAGTGCTGTGCTCTGGGGAGAGTGGGGCAGGTGGAGGTATGGGCGCTGCCATGACTGGGTTATTAGGCAGCACAGTGGCCCCACCTCAGACTTTCCATTGCCTCCAACTTTCAGTGTGAAGCACTAAGGTAGCACTTGCAGGATAACAGCTTCTGCAGGGAAGGGCACCTGTGTGTAGGTCTCATCTATGTAACTTGAGACCAGAAAGATACTGCTTCAGTTCAATGAAATACAGTGATAACTTGGTTCACCAACAGTTGGGTTCCCAAACAAAGGCATTTGGCATAATTTTTTGTCTGCAAACTCTGCATCGGCAAACATGACTGGCCATCTTCCTTGCACAAACATGGCCATCTTTTCCAGAACCGGGAAGCAAACTAAGTTCATGGGCCAAGGCACCAGTGTATTTTGTTGTAACAGCAAGGTCTCCTTTGCTGTGTCTGCCACATTAAAAACCAGATGCATCAGTCAACCTTCAGTACTGTTACCTTCTGTGTAGCAGCTGAAATTTAGGGAACCAGAGGCCTATTTATGTATGTGTTTATTTCTTGGGAAAGAAGGGAATACTCAACTACCAGTCTCCCAGGCTGGCTTAGAAGTGTCATGGATCCTCCTGCCTCAGCCTCCCAAGTGTTGAGATTACAGGCATGTGCCACCACACCCAGCCCAAGTATTCATTCTTTAGTAGTAAAGGCTAATAAAAAATAATTCGTTAAAATCTCATTCATCTGAGTTGTGCCACTTAACTGTCCATGTTAAAACTAGTATGTAGAGCTGTTACTTTTGTGTCTCCTGATGGAGTTTAGATCCCTAGGGCTGCAGTGAGCAGTTTCCATACCACGGCTTATTTTCAGGACGGTAGCTGTATGAGATAGTTTTAACACATAAGACCTCAGTCACTTGCAACAGGTTATTTCTTTCAAGTGGGTAAGCAGTGTAGACGGAAGAGCCACCTCAGCCTGTGGAGCCGAGGGGATGTCCTGAGGGCCTGTCCGAGGCCCGAGCCTGAGGCAGCTGCCCGGTACTTTGAGGTCAGATTCTAAAGTAGCTGACGGGGCCGGCTTTTTCCTTTTCAGCACTTGGAGAAGGCAAAGACAACTTCGTGCAGTGCCCTGTGGAAGCACTCAGGTGGGAAGAACGGAAATGCCTCATCCTGGAAGAAATCCTGGCCTACCAGCCCGACATCCTGTGCCTACAGGAAGTGGACCACTACTTCGACACTTTCCAGCCGCTGCTCGGTAGGCTGGGCTACCAGGGCACCTTCTTCCCCAAGCCCTGGTCACCATGTCTAGATGTGGAGCACAACAATGGGCCGGACGGCTGCGCCTTGTTTTTCCTCCAAAACCGATTCAAGCTGGTCAACAGTGCCAACATTCGGCTGACGGCCATGACGCTGAAAACCAACCAGGTGGCCATCGCCCAGACTCTGGAGTGCAAGGAATCCGGGCGCCAGTTCTGCATTGCCGTCACCCACTTGAAAGCGCGCACCGGCTGGGAGCGGTTTCGATCTGCCCAGGGCTGTGACCTTCTCCAGAACCTGCAGAGCATCACGCAGGGAGCCAAGATTCCTCTCATTGTCTGCGGAGATTTCAACGCAGAGCCCACTGAAGAGGTCTACAGACACTTTGCCTCCTCCAGCCTCAACCTGAACAGTGCCTACAAGCTGCTGAGTGCGGACGGGCAGTCGGAGCCGCCCTACACCACCTGGAAGATCCGGACCTCGGGGGAGTGCAGGCACACCCTGGACTACATATGGTACTCCCAGCACGCGCTCAGTGTGCGCTCAGCGCTGGACCTGCTCACTGAGGAACAGATCGGGCCCAACCGGCTCCCGTCCTTCAATTACCCTTCAGATCATCTCTCTCTGGTGTGTGACTTCAGCTTTAATGAGGAACCTGCTAAACTTTTATAAAAGTGTCTGTGTGTTTTTAATCACAAGAGTCTTAACCCAGGGAGGTTTCAGGCAACTGAAAGATGGGATAAGTAGTTGCCCAAGGAGAGTCTAGGCTTTATCACTTCACTTTCCATGTTTCCAGCATGCCCTTAGACAAGGCTCCTGATTCATAAACCTTTTCCATGAAAACCTGCCATGAGGGGGCTGGGGATTTAGCTCAGCGGCATAAGCGCCTGCCTTGCAAGCAGGCAGCCGTGAGTTCGATCCCTGGTACCGGTAAAAAGGAAAAAGACAAAAAAAAAAAAAAAAAAGAAAACCTGCCATGAGGTGGTATTCCCGCTCCACTTGGGGCTGTGCTGTTTTCTTTCTCTTTACATTTTCAGTCATTTACGGGCATTCAGTTAGGGTTATTTTGAAGCTTTTTCCTGTTTGAGGCTGCTGACTTACTGGATGGAGTCCTCTGTAATTAACATAAATATGTGGGGACAGTTTCTCTAGACAGCATTTCAAGTTATTTATTTGTAGGTTTGTAAATGTCAATAGGATATGCATGGCAGTATTTATTTTTTTTATACTAAACTTTATGTAAAGTTAAGTAAATTATAGCATTGTGAACATTTTAGGACCATGAAAAAAAACACAAGTTATAGAAAGGGTAACATTTCTCACCTGGTGTTCTAGCGCATGTGTGTAAGGAACTGCTCAGCCTGGAGGGCTTTGTTAGTCCATGTAACATCAGGTGTATGACAGTCTTCATGAAGAACCTGGCAGCACCTCCGTGTCCCTGTGATTGTTTCCTGAAGGATTCCAGTTAGTGTCCAATTAAAAGAGTATTTGCTTTACTTAATCAGTGCTTTGTATTTGTACTCTGACCAGAACATGGTTAGTGCTCATGTGAGGGCCACTTGGTGTCACCAGGACATGCAGTGGCCCATGGTTTTTACAGTAGGTTATTTAGGAGTTTTTATGTGGCAGTGGCCGAGAAAGTCAGTGGGACTTTCTCAGAGATGGCAAACTTGCTAGAAAGCATGTAAATGGGCCACCATTGAAACTGTCCAGAACAACCAAATGACTGTCTCACAACTAGGGAGATGAAAAGTTACGAAGATCCCTGAGTTTCTCTTAAATAAAAGTGGTAAGAGATAAACTGATAACTATTTTAACATGGATTGTAAACATTTAAGATTAATAAATGGTCTTTTAAAAAGCTAATCTTTTACTATCTTGTCTTTTGGGTCCAGAGGTCTAACCCAACCTAGACCCATATTGGGTTATGAACACTACTCTGGGAGCTACACCATCTGTGCGCACATGCCCTCCACCTTCCACTGGACAGTGTGCACTGGCCCCTTTGCCGGGCTCCTGGTGGCTCAGCGCCAGGTTCACATCCCCAGATGACGCACGGTTTCCAGTAATGTTTTATACCTAAACTCTAGGGCTGCCTATTAAAGAACAGCAGGAAGGAGGTACACCTCTAGCACTCATACTGGTTCAAGTCTTAATGTGACTAATGATAATCACGTTTTTGAGAATGCAGATTATAGAGTATTCAGTGGGGGGCTTGAATATCATTTACCTTCTCCAAGGTCTGCCAAGCTGAAGAGAAACGATGGCAGCCTTGAGCAGACCTAGGTGGGAGTGACCACACCTGGGCAGGCAGGATGCCACCGGGCAAAGGCCGCTGCAACCCGCAAGATTTGAGGTGAGAACACTTACTGATGCTTTTGATGCCTGCTGCTCCATTTTTAATTCTGTGAAAAAGACTTTAGGAGTCTATAAATCTTGTATTGTATTTGCATTTTTTCTTCGTAGACTGCTTTGCCTGTTCACTGTACCTGAAGGCATAATAGAATCACATTCATTCCACAGCACAAAGTATGGGTCATAAATTTTTAGTAGTATGTTCTACGCAGACTTCCCTTTACATACCTTTAATTCTGCTTATACTTTCATGTCTTACAAAGTAAAATTGTCATGGAAATGACTCTTAGAAAAGATGGGGAGAGAAGAGTTGAGACTAAAGTGGAGTTTTGCTTCCTTCAACATTTCAGTAGCTTCCATTCTACATGATGGTGGTCAGTGCTGGATTTATTTTTTAGCCTTTTGGGACAGGGTCTCACTATAGGTCTAGCTGGCCTTGAATTTACTGTGTAATCCATGCTGGGCTCAGTTTTCCTGCCTCAGCCTCTTGAGTGCTAGGATTACAAGCTTGCACCTCCATAATCAACTTGCCTTCTTTATTTAAATAAAGCATTAAAATATATACATAAGAAGAAATTGTTTTGTTTTGTTTTTTTTTTTGCTTGGCTGTAAATTTTACATGTGATCATAAACCAAGCACAGCTGCACACAATTGTTAATCCCAGCATTTTGGGAGGTTGAGGTAGGAGGATTCCAAGTTCAAATAGCCTAGGTAACTTAATGACTTGAAGACCTTGCCTTTAAATAAAGAACCTAATTTATAGGTAAAGTGACTGTGGACAGTAGCGAGACCTCAGATCCAGGACATCTTAACTGAGAAATGCTTTCCCACCACTGTGTCCCACTGCTCAGTGCAGATGGGGAGAGGCAGTATTATGCGGGGGGAAGGAGGGGGACACCAAGAGATTTGGGCCTGGGAGTTAGGGTATGAGTTTAGAGACACACAGCCTGTGAGGACAGCTGCACACAGTGACCATGAGCAGACGCTCCAGAGAAGTGATAAAAAGAGCCTGCCATGGCTCTCATGCCACAGACTCACCACCACACCCTAGGGCCTTGCTGTCCTCACAGTGCACATCACAGCTGCCACCCTGGCACTTTGAAACATCTGTGAAATGCATAAAGATATGTGCATGCTACTGAATGATAAAGGGGAAGGGCTTGTACTGTGTGCCCTAACAAACCATACCTGCTTTGGTCAACAAGACTAACCCTTCAATCTGAAAGGGTAGAACCAATGGTGTTAAACATTTAAGCTCAGACGAGGTAAAGGGCTGACTAAAGTGGTAAGGTTTCTTGTCTAGGCAGGCAGATGTGAAGGTGTGCTTCAGGGATTAGAAGTCATGGATCCTACTTGATTTCCAAAGTGAAAATCGGCCTTTCAATGACTGGATACCTACAGCTACAGGGCCCTGTTCCCCAGGTTTCTTTGAACAGCTCCTCTCTGAGAAAACATACGTGTAAGGTAAGGCAAGCAGACACAGCCATGCGCCACAACAGGATGAGTGGTAGGCAAAGCTTCGCTGTTTCTAAGCATCTGTTCAACTCAGACTACAGGCATCTCAACTTGTTTTGTTTTTGGCTTGGCTGCCAGGATATTTAAAAGCAAAGTACGTTAGCTGCTGATTTTGTACATTTTACAGCTTGTATTCTATATGTTAATTTCACTACTTCCTTGCCTTTCTTTTTATAAGTTGACTTTGATTTATTCTTGTAACAAAATCTCCAAAACTGTTCTAGTGATAAGGAGGAGAATTAAATTATCCTGCCATTTTAAATAGACGCAGGCCTCCAGATCTTGAAAACAGAATATAGAATAGAGCCAGGTGCAATGGTACACCTGTAATTCAGCACTCAGGAAGCTGAGGCAGGAAGATAGCTACAAGTCGAGGCCAGGCTGAACTGTGTAACAACACACTGTCTCAAAAAGACAACAAAGACAAAATAGTCCCTAATACTAAGAAATCAATCTAAAAAACAGACTAAAGGTTGCACGCAGGGGATATGGCTGACAGTGGTCTCTGGTTTCCGTAAATCTGAAGAGAACATCCAGTAAACATTGCAACATTTCAAAATTCACTTGGTGAGAAAGGATCATTACATGGTTAGACTAGGTGACTCCGACACTCACCTCCTCCCTGGTGCTTGGCCTTTCTAGTGGGAAGGCTGAATTGGGCCCAGGACTAACCTGACACCAGAGAAGTTTGGTTCTACTTGGTAAGTCAGTGATGGTGAACACACTGGAGACCAAAGTGCCCAAACTTGCAACCCCAAACCCACTTTCTCAGTGCACAGCACCAGCACAGGCCCCTCGTGTACATGACCCATGGCTCAGCTGCGTGCAGATTCACCACCACCGCCAAAGGTGACCATGGAGTAGGCCGAACTGTAGGTTCTTCTCTGAAGTTTAATTATTTGAACTTCAAAAACTGCTTTACTGTTGCTATTGCCCAAAAGTATTTTATAGCTACGTGGGTGGTGCATATTTGTAATCTGGGCTTGGGAGGTAGAAGGATCAAAGTTTGAGGCCAACCTGAACAATTTATCAAGACCCATTTTGGGTACCTTTTTTTGGAACTATTTGTGTTGCTTTTTGAAGCTCTCAACAAACGTGAATTTCGTAAGTCACATCTCATTTTGTGCCAAATATGGCTTCTAGCTTGAGTCACATCATATTACCCTTGAGCAACTTAACTATTTCTAAAAATCAAAATCTTTTAACAGGAAACTAGTCTCTATTAAATACACTTCAAAACCAGATTTGAGATACATTTCTGAAGTATTTTCAACAACAGTAGCATCCTTGGTGTTAATAGCGTCCCAAAGTAATTTTCTTCAAGGGGCAAGGTCCTTTTAACATGGCGGACGGTTTCATAACTTTAAAGATCCCTCCTAAACAGATGTGAAGTATGACAAATTAATACTGAGGCAGGAGGATCACAAGTTTAAGGCAATTTAATGAGATCCTGACTCCGAGTAAAAAAGGTCTGCCGCAATTTCTAATGCTGAAATCTGGAAGCGGCCTGTGTATCCTACAGCCAAAGAGCTGCAGGAAATGTGGTATTTACACAAGCGGGACACTGCTCTGCCATCAGGATAAACCTGAGCCATCTGGAGGATGGATGCATCTGGAAACCGTGTTAAGTCAGTCAGACACAGCTGCTTAAATATCACACAGCTTCTCGTACATAGAAACCCAAAGTATAAAGAGCAAAAGACAATGATAGTAGGGAGATCTTTTTCAAGTGGAAGGGGATAAGAGATGGAGGAGAAAGAGATGAAAAAGGAATTGGGATGTACCAACTCTACAAGGGGAATGAAATCACACACTACAAATGACATTCTAATAAAAAAAAACTAAAAGTTAAAAAGGGACTGGGGATGTATGTTAGTGACAGCACACCTGGATCTATCTGATCCCTAGTAAAAAATTGAACAAATACATCCACATGCAAAACGTGGGTTTTTAATAGTTATTTTCATTTGAGACAGGG
This sequence comes from Cavia porcellus, assembly GCF_034190915.1. NCBI lineage: Eukaryota > Metazoa > Chordata > Mammalia > Rodentia > Caviidae > Cavia > Cavia porcellus. The sequence goes on from NW_026947497.1 coordinate 34,251,004, forward strand.
TCTTGCCATCTAGTATAGGCTGGCATAGGACTCACTTACTACATAGTCCAGGCTGGCCTTAACTTGAGGCAGTCTTCCTGCCTCAGCCTCCCCAGTGCTGAGATAACAGGATATGCCACCAAACGTGGCTGTAAGCTATTTTTATACTTACTGTATTTCAAACTTCCCCACTGAACGTTGTAGAAATGTTCTACAAGTCCCTAAATCCTAGCTTGCCTTGTAGCTGGCATGGCAGTTTTCCACACTTCACATAGTACAGTTGCCTAGAGATACTTTTAAATATTGGTGCCTGGCTTCTGTTCCCAAACACTGTAATTTCACTGGTATAGAGCATGACCTCAGCAACACAACTGTTACGTTTCCGAGGTGATTGTAGTAAGTGGAAGTTACCACTATGCAGGTGGGCTGGAGCCCCAAACTCAATATACATGCAGATTACATAACCTAACCTGTGGACAGTGATAGTACCCTCTAAATGGATGGCATTTTCTCAAAGGAATACTGCCTCCAGAGGGTGAGCTTAAAACTGTCAGAAAACAAGTTTTGGCAGCAGCTGCTGTTGATTGGTTGTTGACATTTTTTGAGACAAGATCTTGCTATTTGGTTCAGGCTAGCCTCGAACACATTTATGTAGCCCTCCTTGGCCTCCAATTCAAAGCAATCTTCCTGCCTCAGCCTCCCTAATGCTGGCATTACAGGCCCTTGACACCACGCCCAGCTAGTTTTGTGGTTTTTGGTGGGCAGAATTTTGCATTAATACTGTTTCACCTGAACTAAGGTCTCACTTCGGAAGCTGTAATAAATGTTAGTCCTGAAGCAAGAGCAGGTCTACTGAGTTGTAGTGTGCACACAAAGGTCGTTACAGATACTCAGCTGTCTCCTTGTTGTGCTTGGGTTCTTCAAAGGTTTGGAGGCCGCTGGTGCTTTGCCAAGAGTGAACGCTCTCCCCTGGGCAAGAAGTTCCTAGGTAGGGCATGTGCAGGTCCGAATCTTGAGGGATAGCAACTCTTCACAGGCTGAAGCACAGAGGAGTCACAACCAGAGATCATGCAGCAGTGCAGCTAAGAGCTATTGAGTACCATTATCTTCACTACCCCCAAAACAGTGTGCTTTTAGAAGCCTCACAAAGTGGGGCAGGAGACTAAAAGTAAAGAGACCACAGGGTGGTAAACGACCCCAAGACCACGATTTTGTCCGTGGGAAGTTTTCTGACTACCAGTTACAGATGGCTTGTTCTACCCAGGTGTGGGCAGAGCCCAGCCTGCTCCAACTGGGCCTTCCCGCCTCCTCTCATGAACCTGCCCCTCAGCCGTCCCCATGTCTGGACGGCTCTGTGCTTCGCCCTTCGGATTACACCCTGCCACTGCTTCCGGTGGATCGGGAAGCACCGTCTTGCCTGGCCTGTTCCTTAGACTACACCTGGCTTCTGCGGCTCCTTCCTCTTCTTCTTGCGGTTTCTGTTCGCACTTTACTCTCTCCAGTCTTCAGCCTCAGAACTGACAGTAGATCATTCTTCACTGAGTGGATTCCAAGTGTAGTTCAGAAATTTTTATTTATTTTGGTTTTTGAGACAGGATCTTCCAGGGTAGCACAGGATAGCCTCACACCCTTTTGAGTGATCCTCCTTTTTGTTGTTACTGTTTTGGAGTACAGGGTAAATGGACCATTCAGGATGTCCATGGCCTAAAGGTACTTAAAAGACTTGGGGTAGGGCTAGGGATTTAGCTCAGCGGCATAAGCGCCTGCTTTGCAACTGCACAGTCATGAGTTTGACTTGGGGTGACATAAGCCAAGTTGAAAGACTCTACAGGGGAGGCAGTAGAGACTCCTGTTAGCAAGATGCCACTGAACTTAGGCAGCTGCAGTGCCGAATGGTGGCATCTACATTTTCCACAGCTCTCAGCTGCTCTCACCAGTGTCAGAGCGACCAGGGAGACAGCAATGCGAATAGGCACAATGGGCAGGTTTTTCTCTAGTATGTTGGACACAGAAACCAAATATAGGTCACACCGATGTAAGTCTGCAACAACTAGAATTAAAAGCCATAGTTTAGGAGAAGTGACATACCACCACCACCATTCTGGTCAGTATATTGTTTTTGTTTCAAGACAAGGTCTCAAATTGGCCTAGAATTCACATAGTTCAAAGTTCAAGTAGCCTCAAACTCAGTGATCCTACTGCTTAGGCCTCTCTTCTGCTGGGATTAAAGATGTGAGCCATTACACTCAGTACACTATATATATGTCTAAGTCTGTTTCTTTAGAATTCAGGCTGTTATAGTGAGACAAAGAATTTTAGGTAGAGTGATACAGCACAGGAGGAAAGGAGTCAAGTAGTGTCCTCAGCTGAGCTCTGCAGCATGACTTATGAGGTCCTTAGCAACTGATTTTTGTCCTTTTTTTTGAGACAAGGTCTCACTATGCAGTTCAGACTGCACTTGAGCTCACTTTGTAGCCCCGGCTGGTCTCAAACTTGCAATGATCCTCCTGCCTCAGCCTCCCAAGTGCTGGGAGATGTACACCACCACGCCTGGTGACTCTTAGTAATTGTTAACAAAATCTGTCTGATCTGGTCATCTATCTTTGTCCTAAAATAGCACTATAAAAGACACGACTAAACAAAAAAGAAGGGAATACAATTAAATACCAATACAATTAAAGAAGAAGAAAAAACATGTATGTTTTACTGGTTTTTGTTTGTTTTGAGACAGGTCTTGCTATGTAGTCCAAGCTGGCCTTCAACTCACTAGGTAGCCCAGTCTGGCCTCAAACTTATAGCAATCCTGCCCCAGCCTCCCAAGTGCTAGAAGCACAAGTTGTACCACCCACCACACCTGGCTATAGTATTAATTTTGAAAGCTGATTCTTAACTCCCAATTGAGATAAAAATCAACTGAGTTTTTAAACTTCTAATACAAAGTACCATCTCACGTCTGTTTACAAAAATGATTAAAAGATTAGAAAACAAGCTTCTATTAACACACACTGTCACATACAGGCACAAATTCTCTATGATGTGATCATTATTGATATCTATAATGTACCAATAAATCTGATTTTTACAAAAGGCTCTATTTCCACCTAAGAATTATCTGATCAAGTGTACAAAGCTCAACAAATACTAAATATCAGTTCTAAATTTCTTTAAAGTAGAAAAACATCAAAGGTAGTAAGACCAAGTTTTATAATTAGGTAATTCATGTAATCTGGTATCTCATTTTTTTTAAATCTGTAAAATGGCTAGAGTACTGTTCTTAGAATGTCTGAAAGCAAATAGCCTTATTTGAAAGTGTTTTTACATAAAGTTTTGTAAGTCTGCTTAACTAAAATGTTAATAAATTCATTATGGTCCTTAAACTCACAGGTCATGGCAAACATTAGGAAGGAAATGGCAACAGGCGGACACCTGCCAAACACTAACAGAATTGAACAAAATACAAGAGCCTTTCTCAGCACAGCAGCTGGAAAGAGAAACAGGGTTTATGCTTCTTTTCAACTAGAACACCTTTATACCGACTTTTACTACCTTTTAAAAAAAACCACCGAAGACAAAAAACACAGGATAAAGTTCATTTCTATATTTCAGAAAACCTACTTGAATACACTTTGAAACAAGAGTACAACAAAATAGAATATACTTCAAATGTTGAATATACAAACTATTATAGTTCAAATCTGAACACTGGTACTTTCCCTCTTAAAACATCAACTAAAAAAACAGAAAAATAGGAAAGAAAAGAACTAAAAGGGGGTCGGGGAAGGGAAGGAGAGAGGGAGGAAGGATGGGGCGTCAGGTATTAAAGCTACCTGACAAAGTTCACGCTGAGCCTGCACTTGCAAGTGACAGTAGAACTGAAACTCCTGTGTCCGCAAAGATGCCAGGCTAAGTGAATGACACGGGCATGGTACAGCAAAAGGCCAGAGCCAACTGTTAATTTGTCCACAATTAAGAAACTGACAGACTTAAACTACCATATAAAATGTTACATGTAAATTCTATAACAATACTGTGCTAGGTACAAGATTTTTAAAATTTTTCTTTTAATAAAAAAGCTTTACACAAACAAGCCATTAGCTTATTTCAAGGAATAAAACCAAAAATTAGTCTAAGGCCTTTGTTTTAAATCAGCTTAAGCTATATGATATTTAAAAAAAAAAAAAAATCGCACTAGATCTTTTTTGCTATCCTCTCTGAAGCTTTTGGATCCATTCTTCAATTCACATTCTAGAATGCCTATATTAGCAGAATCTTCACATAGCACCAGTTAAGTGAGTACTGTGCGAGCACAGTAATAATTGCTGGTATGCATATAAAATGCATCAAAAAATCGCTATATGTAACAATGAGATCACCCATCCCAACCCTCTCCGCTGAGAACTATACAACCTCTTACAAATATTAGTGTTCCAAGTCTTAGTGTAACTGGATATTGTAGTGAGCCGCTTGGTCCCTTTCAATCCTTTTTCTCATTGCCAGGTTCAGTTGTTTGCTACTGTAAGAGGCAGTTTTCTGTCAGCATCTCAATGTGTAGTTCATTTCCCACTGAAACATGGGATAGGTAATTTATTTCCAGTAAGTCTGATTGTTTTCTTATATGCATTAAAAATGTTTTTAAAGTCTTCCTTTGACTTTTTTGATGACTGACTTCCCTTGTGAGTATTTACGTCAATAATACCAACAGTCTGAAGTCCCAGCTGGAGCTACTTATTTCTCACACGCCACGAGTCCCTCAGTTTTCACAGTTACAGGAAGGGCGATAGCTGAAGGCGCACTGACAACCACTACGTGGGTCACTGTCTTATTTCCATCTGTCGGTTTTTCTTCTACCAGCTGCAAAGTTTTCACATCATGTTCCTGCTTTTTTGCCACTACTTCAGATTTAACCTCTGGCCCTTTTATGACAGCACTGATAACTCGAGGAGGAGTCTGGCCTGACGCCTGCTGGGCAGGCACGGAGAGTCTCATGACAGGTGTGCCGTGAGCAATGGAAACGGGGGTAAGTGCTCTCACAGCCAGGGGGGTGCCCACAATGTTAATGCTTCCTGACCCAGTCAGGTTGGATTTTGTCTGCAGTTGACACTGCGCTAGCTGTGTGGCTGGGATGGTGATGATTTTGGCAGGCTGCATAGTGATTTTGTCTCCACTCTCAGCAGATGCTGGCATCACAGTAGGGATTGTCTGAATGACTACCTTTGGAGAGGTTGCTGTCGTTGGACTAGTGCTGGTTATTAATGGTGCACCTGCATTCACTGACTGAACTGCCACGGTTGAAATCTTCTGACCCAATGACGTCATTACAACAGGTACTTGCATTGCCACACGAACTGTCCTAGATTTAAAGAAAAAATTGATTATATATTTAGTGCTCAGAAAGTAAGTCTGAGTGAAAAAGGTAACTATAAATCTAAACTGTATAAAATTAGTACTGGTAAGCTCAGTAGTATAGGGTATGAAACAAACATTAAAAAACTAAAGCTCACAGTAAAGGTACACCTATAAAATGATGCGAATCCATCCAAGCTAGTTGAGACATCTACTTTACCAACAACCGAGAAAGTATAAACTACCAAGCACTTTGAAAAGTCCTTAAAACAATAGTGGGGTCTGAAAAGCCCAGCTAACAGAGCATGGAAGCATCACATTCTGCCCACGTCGCCTGTGGCCTGGCTGCTGGCTTGCCTCCCTTACCTTGGAGCAGCAGCTGCTGCTGCAGACGCCGTAGGAGGAGGAGACCTGGACGAAGCATCCTGACCAGGGGATGTGATACTCACAGCTCTGGCCACACCTTTGTCTACTCTGGAACAACTGATAGGAGACGAGGTTTTTCCACCACGAACAGAAGCTGCTGCTTTCAGGAGACTTTCCGCAGACAGCGACACTCGTTCCAACGACTTCTCATCAGCAGCTGCTGCTAACTCTTCATTACAGCTCTCACTTTTGTCATCATCGATGACCACTATGTTTTTGGGCATATCCTTGAACTGGTACACAAGCCTCTGACCTTCAACCTTTGCAAGAATTCCCCTTTGGTAGTAGTATCTGAAAAGGGGAAAAATTACTACATAAATCAAATGTATTATTCCCCCTTCCTCTGAAAAGACCACACAGAGCAGATCCTCACAGTAACGTTCCCTTATTCTGAAAAGGGATGAGAAGTAAGAGCCCCTACTGCTTAAACTGCTCCAAAGCTACAGATCTGAGGTAGACAGAAGTTGGAACATGGTGTCATGGGCCCTATCACCAAGAGCCCTAAAAAGTTGCAGAAAGTTCAATCAGTTTTTTAAAAGAAATAATTTAATCTGAACATAAAATATTTTATTGACAATGGTAAAATTCTATTCTGACTTATATAGGTTATAAAACATTTTGCTAATTACATGCCATAATTACATTAGCCACATTTAACACAGATGAAGCTTTGTGATGTACGAATACTGTCACATATCCAACCTGTTCATTAACAAACACTTGTATCATGTGTACTACAACAAAAATTTTAGAATCTCTCAAACAAAACTTATGAAAATTTTTTTGTCAAGCAGTATCTACGGAACTGGAGATTTAGCTCAGTGGCATAATTGCCTGCCTGACAAGCGTTTGATTCCTGGTACCAAAAGAAAAAGGAGAAGAAAAATCTAAAACAAATCAAGAACTGAAAAGCAAATTCATTTTGGAAGCTACTTCACTTGAGTTTAATTTCTTAAAAGACCTGTACCAAAAACTTCTATTAAAAAATAGTATTTTCTAGATATGGTGGTGCACACCTGTAATCCCAGGTTCTTGGGAAGCTGAGAGGATTGAGTTCAAGGCCAGTCAGAGCTACACAGCATGAGACCCTGTCTCAAAATAATTAGGGAGGGAGGGAGGAAAAGAAGGAAGGAAAAAAGAAATAGTTCTAGCAAGGCAGGGTAGTACATGTCCGTAATCCTAGCCACTTAGGCAGAGACTGGAGGCTCAAAAGTTCATGGTAAACCTGAGCAACTTACCTACAACAAGACCCTGCGTCTGAAAATTAGCAAAGGGAAAGAGAAAGGGTACAAGAACAGTCCTACTGGGCATAGCAGAGCACACCTGTAATCCCAGCACTTGAGGGGCTGAGGTAGGAAGATTGCCATACATTCAAAGCCATCCCAAACTACAAAAGCAAGATGCTGTCTCATAAGTAAGTAAATAAATAAATACACACAATACTCTTAGGTTCAAAAGCACCGTTTCTACAAAAATGGATATTCCAATGATGTTCAAATTGTAGGCATTCAAGATCATATCCTTTCTCATCTACTACCAAATTTAAGAAGCGCCTCCAAGGTTACAAGTTCTATTAAGAGATTCTGAACCTCTCTTGAAACAGCTAACAGTATAGAAAGACAATGTAGTTTGTTTGAATACCAGTTCGTATATATCCTTACCTCAGCGCACGTCCCATCGTTTCATAGTTCATGTCTGGCTTGTTCTTATGCTTTCCCCATAGCTTAGAGACGGCCTTTGAGTCCACAAGTTTAAATATACCCTTCTCTCTCTGAGTCCATTTAATATACCGAGGACAAGTATTCTTATCTTGAAGTAGATCTAAAAGAAACTCCCACAAATAGGTTGTATTTCCTTTAAAAACAAATCAAGACAATGACAAATTAATTTTAAATGTATTAATAATTAAAATCAAATATATTATCTTTTTAAATAACAATCTTTTTTTTCCCACAAGGAAAATAACAATCTTAAATATACTCTTGCTGGTTTTTAAAAAGTTTCTAGTTCTACACTATCCTACACACTGAGTTTAGTAAAAGGCAAAGGGCCAATGCTTGACCCAAATTTATGAATTTATAGAGTTCTGAATAAATTAAGCTTGCACCTATATTTACTGTAAGCCCAAATTCTGAATTAAAATTTATCAAAAAGTATTCAACTTCATTAAATAGGCTGACAATATATAGTGGAATGGGAGAAACTTTTGGACATCAACCTTAGGGTCTTTTTCTAAGAAGTCTATTATAACGTTATGCTCAATTGTCAATGAGTGGATTAAGACACTCCTGGAGGAAGTGACTGCATCACAGGGCGCTAGTTCAGCCATCCACCACTGAGGTCGGTCCACAGCTGACCTTGCTGAGAGGGCCAGTGAAGGTGGTTCTCTGGCAGCTCATTGGTAGAGGGTTCACTGCTGACTGCCACGGCCCTGTGCTGTCTCCCAGACTCCATGAACTGAGCAGGCAGCTCTGCCCACTCTGCCCTTCCATCCGGATGTTTCTGCCTTGAGCCCACAGACAGTGGACTGAAACCGTGAACAAAGACAGCTCTCTTCCCTGAAGTACAAATGTCGGGTATCATGGAAGCAACAGGGAAGTCGACTAAGACATATGCAGTGCTTTAATCTACCTAATAGGCATAAGATGCATGTCTTGTAAAGTACCATCCCTTTATCCTATCCTCAAATCTAGACCCAGGCTATATCAGAAGCTTCCAAACTGAAGTACTGCATCCCATTTCCTCTCATTGATGTTCTTTCCTCTGGCATTTCATGTCATTTTGTATTTCCCTTAGAATTTGAAATGTTCATTAATAACCCATAGCTGATTCCAAACACTGAAGTATCCTCATACGATTTTCCTCTAGACTACTAGTGTGTGTCAGCTATAAGGACTGAACCCAAGGTCTTCCCAGTGAGCTATACTCCCACCCCCAATCCCTTTCTGAGACAGTGTCACAGTCACGCAGGCTGGACTCAAACTTACAATTCTCCTACCCTGGTCCCCCAGATACAGGGATTAAGACATTCCATGCCACAATACCCCACCAGACTAAATAAAAGTTTCTGCTTCTAAAAACATGTTTTATGCATATGCATATTAAAAACTAGTTAAGATAGTTATACTACTTATTTCTGAGTTCCCTGAAGAAAAAAATATTTCTACTGGCATTGTTTCAACAATCGAATGCAGATGTCTTATACTGAGTGAATGATTTGGGGATGACAATGCACAATGTATGTACTACTGCCCCTGATTGATCTGTTTTGTTTGAAATTTTGGGTTTTTCTCTTTAAAAGATTTTGCCTGCAAGTTCCAGATCAGCCTGGGCTACAAAGTGAGCCCAAAACCAGCCTAAACTGCGTAGTGAAACCCTGTCTCAAAAAAGACAAAAAATAAAAAGGATTTGAAAAAATAAAAACAAAAACAGATGTTTAAAAATTTCTAATCCTGGCAAGCATAGTAATTTCTGGTACAAAAAAAAAAAAAAGCCAGAAATATGGCTCAGTGAGACAGCGCCTGCCTAGTAAGCACAAAGTGCTTGAGTTTGATTCTTGGTACCAAGAAAAATTAAAAATAAACATTTCTAATTTCCTTCTGATTAAATTTACATCAAAGATAATATAGTAAAATAATTTCATTATGTATGAACAACTCAGTTAAATATATTGGGTTTTTTTGTTTTGTCTTGTACCAGGGATCGAACTCACGACTATGAGCTTACAAGCCAGGCACTTATGCCGTTGAGCTAAATCCCCAGCCCCACATCGGTTTTTTTGGGAGGGGGTTACCACAAAGAATCCAACTATAACCTCTAAGCTATATCCCCAGCCCCTTAAATACATTTGTGCTTCAGTCCTAAAATACAAGTTCCTTATATGAAAACACTAAAAAGTAACAGGTCATTCCCTTAACTAGTTAAGTACAGTTTTGTTTGTATCAGGCATGGAACTCACAACCTCGCGCTTGCCAGGAAGGTACTTACACCTCTGAACTAAATCCCTGGCCCAAGTACAGTATCTTTCAAAGGTTAACTACAACACTGGCCCTGGATCTACTCTACTGTAATGTTTATTCATAACCCATGGCCGAGCCCCACATGCATTTCTGGACCTAACAAGACTGATCTTCAGCTTCGTAATACAGTATCACATATGTCAATCTCTGAAGCTCTATTGATTCAGCATTGCTACCTAAAGACTACTTAAGCCTATATATTCTTCAACTTCAAAGTATGGAGCTGGCAGCATTTTTATCTTTGTGAAAAACCAGGAGATTACCAGTATGAGTAGACATAGTAAAAGCAGAAATTTTATTCTGAAAGAAATTTTTGTAAAATACAGAAGATGCTTCCCACACAGCAACATTACTCAGGTTATCTTTTAACTATACCACTCAAGTTGCCACCCCTAGGATATTTTATTCTTTTTTCCCTCAGACAGGGTCTTGCTATGTAGAGCTCAGGCTGTCTTTGAACTTACTATGTAACCTGCTAGCCTCGAGAAATTTACAAGATCCTCAGTCCTCTGATCCTCCATGCCTTGGCCTCCCAAATGCTGGATTGCAGGTGTTCAACAACATGCCTAGCTCCTATCCCTAAGTTTATAAATTAACATTTCTACCTCTGGCTGTAAGGAAAAGGATTCTAAAAGAGAATCTTTTGTCAGGCAGGGTGTTTGGCTGTGAAAGACACTGTTGTCAACACTGTGCAAAACAGCAGGATTAAGAAGCCACATTTGACTGTAATAACTTTAATCTTTATACTGCAACATCTGCCTCAAATTTTAGATACAAACTTTTTAATAAGAACTGATGGCAGGTTTCAGTGGTAGTATATGATTTATTATGCAGGAGCCTGTAGCACCACTACCCCCCTCAAAATGATTTTAATTGGTAACAATAGGTCATGAGAAAATTTGTCTCTGGTGCAAAGCATCAAGTCTCTGAGTGAGTGATACTGTTAAGGCACAATTATAACTTAAGTACACATCTACAAAACAGCAAACTTAAAGGTATTCATAATAGAGAGCAATTAGAGGTCTCTGACCAAGTTACTGCTGCTGAATTCAACTGACCTTGATAGTGTGTAAAGCCCAGCTTCGAAGCATTGAGTCTGAGTAATTGTAATTGTTTATACCTTAAGGCACCCTGGACTAGTCAAAGATACCTTTAATTATGCCCACTCTGTAAAAGGCCCTTCCCCTCATTCCAGCATTCTTCTATATTATGAGAAACAATTCCTTTGTTTCAATAAATCTGTTCAAGACTATCTACCTGTCAATATGTGATTCAATTTATGTAGCCAATTTTATCTCTTGTTTTGGACTTCTCACTTCTATATGTAGTATAAACTAAGCTCTTTGTAAAGACAACGTGTTGCCTTTGGGAATGATCCCGCAACAGTCTGCTGGTGTAAAGATTTAACCAGTGCCTTGGTGGCTTTTTATCTTCTCCACTGGAAGTCTTCCTTTCAGTATGACTTAGAAATTTTCCCTCAACATTTCCCGTAGTAAGATTTTGAAAACAGGGCCTGGGGTTTAGCTCAGTTGCCTAAGTGCCTGCTGGCAAGTGCAAGATTTTGAGTTCAATCCCTGGTACCAAAAACAATAAAACAAAACAAAACAAAAAAGATTTTGCAAACAATCATAGTTGTACATTTACAGGTCAACAGTTATTTACTACTATATAACATTTTTAAGTGTTTGGTATAAATTAAAACACTTAAAATGTTAGAAATGTGAAATGACCAAAGACAGACAAGGAAAATAAAAATCCAAAATCTGTCCCACACTCAATCTTTTTCCAAGTATTCTGAAATGTATGTGGATGATAGGAGAGAGCTTGTCCAATACCAAGTTTTATTACAGACTTACCAGATTTAGCTTTTTGTGTCTGTTTTCAGCCTACCTTCAATTCCTGTATTGCTCCTAACTAGTTAAGAAACTGTATCGTATCAGGCACAATTCTTAGGGGTAAGCCTGATTTGTAACTCTGTTGGGCAATGACTGTTATGTACATATACACAATTCCCTAAAGATGTGCATCTGTGTGCTCAAAGCAATGTTAGCCAATGGAAATGTCTGTTCCCCACTCCCCAGGATTCAGTTACAGCTGTAGAACTGCCATTGGGTAGGACTGGGCAGATATTTTGATAAAACTCCTTAGGAAATGCTGAATTAAGAAATGCTATCAGAGACAGTATTTCCATATAATTTTTCTACAAATGCAAAAATGTCACCTGACTGGGGGGAGGAAAAGTCTCATTTCAAAATAAAACAAAACCCTCCCCAAATTACCTTTTCCTTCTCTGGGTTTCTTCTTGATACCTAACTCAGGAGACCCATTGGAAATTGGTGACTGCTGGGTCTTTGGTTTACGGCCAACTGAAAAAATAAAATATTGAAACTATGTATTGAAAACAGGAAAATAATAAGACACTTGATTAGCAGAATTTCTAATATTATTCATTAAGCTACACATAATGGATTATGTGGATTAAAATGAAAAATTAATTTTAAAAACACTTCTGCAGTTTTTGAAAAAGCAATGAGTATAATTTAAAAAGAAAAAAAAAAAAAAAGACTGAGTCTTGCGCTATAGTTTAAACTGGCCATGAATTCACTATGTAGTCCTTTGATCCTCCTGCCTCAGCCTCCTGACTGCCAGGATTACAGGTGTGAGCCACCACACTCAATTTAATAATTTTAATGTATTATTAATCCTCACTTGCTAATCTTTTACAGTGATACAGCAATAGAAACAAGTTCTTTTTTTAAAACAATTTCTGTACAAACATCTTTGTTTTCTGTTGTACAAAATTGTTAGAAACAGCTTTACCTAATTGTTGCAAAAGATCTGACAATCTGTGAAGCACTTTGAGCTCAAATGAAGTTAAAAAATATTAACACTCTACTGTTCTAAGCCAGTTTACCAGAATTTAAGCAAAAATATTTAAACAGCTAAACTTCTACATTCAAATACATTTGACTGTCAAAAAACTATTTCCAAGTAATTATTTTCTACATCTGGTGTTTGTGCCATCTGCTTCATTTCTCCTAGTTTTTGCCATCTGATTCTCCAGCAGATTTGCACCCAAAAACAACTTCCAGAAAGGCAGAGATGGGGCTGGGGATTTAGCTAAGCGGCATAAGCGCCTGCCTTGCAAGCAGGCAGTCGTAAGTTCGATCCCCAGTACCAATAAAAAGGAAAAAGACCAAAAAAAAAAAAAAAAACCCAGAAAGGCAGAGATTCTGCTTGCTCCCGGAGGGCATGAGTCTGAAACGGGTTAGAGCCTCTGCAGGGAGGATGAATGGGGCCTTAAAGGGGAACCCTGAAGAAAGATGAGGAACACTGCAAGAACGTCACACATCTGGGATTTCTGATGTCGTTCTCATCTTCAGTAGCAAGATTACCTAGATTAACCACGTAAACACCTAAATTCCAAGGTCTTAATTTTTATGACAAAATGCATAAACTTTAGGCTAGGACTTCATTTCTGGTAATTCTAATTAGTACATCTCTTTGACACAATTTACAACATCCAGTTCACTGCTCTTGTTAGAATGGAGCTTTCTCCATATAAGAACGCGTGAGTAACAAAAGTATCTTCTCCATCTCTAAACACAAAATCCCAATGCTTTAAAAAAAAGTTCAGCTGTGCATGGTGGCATAACCTATAGTTTAGCTGCTAGGAGATAGGCAGAAAGGTTGCTTGAGTCCAAGAGTTTGAGACCAGCTGGGCAACTGGCTCAAAAAGGATCAAGTTATTTTCTTAGTAGCATTTTAAATACTGTTCCTGGAGAAATTAATAGTGCATTTCTTGGTAGAAAACAGGTCTATAGTCAAATTAATGTTTAAAACACTACATGCTACTATCTCTTGAAGATCACAGTCCATATTAGTATATTAAAAGCTCTGGAAATAAGTTTCACCTATTAAAAATTAACCTAGCTGGGCATGTGGTCCACACATGTGATCCCAGCACTTGGTAGGCTGAGGCAGGAGGATCACCCTGAGTTCAAGGCTAGCTGGGGCTAAACATTGAGTTTAAGAGCAGCCTGAATTACAGCAAGGCCCTGTCTCAAAAATAAAAAGGGGCCAGGGATACTGGCACAGTACCTGCTTGGCAGGAGTAAGGTTCTGAGTTCAATTTCTGACACCCACACAAACAGAAATTGAACTCAGAACCTAACTTTTTTTGGGGGGCGGGGGGGGGGGGGGGGGACGGGACTGGGGATCAAACTCACGTCCTTATGCTTGCCTGACAGGTGCTTATGCCACTGAGCTAAATCCCCAGTCCCAAACCTAACCTACTGGCAGTGTACACTTGGGAGACTGAGACAGGAGAATTGCCACGAGTTTGAGGCCAGCCTAGGTTACGTATCAAGTTCAAAGCCAGTCTCAACTACACAGAAAGCCCCTGCCTCAAAACAAAAATAATTATGGGATTTCTATGTTGTATTAATTTTTGAATGGTAAAAGGGTTTTTTGTTTTTGAGAGACAAAGTATCCTTATATAGTCCAAATGGACTTGAACTTACTGTGTAGCCAGGGTGACCTCAAACTCCCAACAATCCTCTTTGCCTCAGCCTCTGAGTGCTGGGATTATAGGACATGCAGTGATTTATGTCATATCACATCCTAGTTCTCAAATGGTTTCTTCTTTTCATTGTCTTTCATCTTTTTGTTTTTGGATAGATGCAACTAGTCAAAAGCTTTAGTGGGTATTAAGGCCATTTATATGTGTGCCTTTTGTTTTTTATTATACACAGCAGAAACTAGTTCACCATCTCATCTATCATTCACTTTTCTCTCTACACATGTGTTACACGGGGACTGAACCTCAGGCCTCCGGCATGGTAAGCAGGCATCTACAAATAAGCTACATTCCAGCTCATGGCTCTCTGTCACAATCTTATCTCTCTCACAGCATTAAACGCATGGCAGCAAGTCAAACATTTAATGAATAAAACAAAATATCATTGTTTCCAGCACAATCTTCTCTTTTTTTCCCTTTAAAAGGTAAAGTGGGCTAACTGTAGCTCAGGGGCAGAGCACTTGCCTTGTATGAATGAGGCCCTACTTTGATTCCCCAGCACTAGAAAGAGAAAAATAAAATTAAATTGCATGTAATTTCAATGTACCTATTAAGGTCTACCTTGTAGCCCAGCCTTAGGTTCAAATAAATACACACAAAATATAAAGAAAGAGCTATGGAAGAAAGTACTATAGTCAGATGGTCTGGCCGTTGATCTGCACAGGAAATGATGCATTGTACTACGTATACTCTCCTGACAGTGGCTCTGTGCTGGATCTCTGGGCTTCACTGCTGGGACCAGCAGAGCTTGAAAGGGGCAATGCTCTTTACCCACTGGGGAAATCTGTACTGGCATTCTTTGTATTTTAGAACAAAAAGTACATGCAAGAAAAATAAAACCATGAAAAATGGAGAAAATAAATTACCTTGCTAATATAACCAAGTATATAATAGGCTCATAAATTAGAAAAATGATAAGACAAACACACAGCAGACTGTTAACATTCCCTTTTTTTTTTTTTTTGGTGCCAGGGATCAAACTCATGACCTTGCGACTGCCAAGCAGGCACTTACAGCACTGGGATAAACTCCATCTTCTTTTTTCCAGCACTGTTAAAAACTTACTTTCCAGCAAATATCACTAAGGTTTAAATACCAACTCCTTCCTGGCTGGGGATGCAGCTCAGTGGTAGAGCACTTTCAATCCCCAGCACTATGGAAAAAAAAAATCTGTAACATGTTACTTTCTATGTCCCTTAATGGGAAAAAAGATACCAGGAAAAATCCACTTCTCTCAGACACATGTAGATGTACTGTACCTTTTTTCTTTTTCACTGGTTCATGGCTCTCTGGTGACGTAGGAATAGGAGAGGTAACCATGGGTTCCGGCTCTTCTGTTGATACCTCCACTACAGTTTCTGTAATGACATCCGGCCTCATAGCAGCATGGATAAACTCTGGAGTTGATACACAAGGAGGGACAAACACTTCCACTATAAAAAAAAGTTGAAAAATTAAAATTTCCCATCCCAATCAATATTCATCGTATGGACAGTTTAATAGGTAGACATTCTTACCAAAAATTACTCAAAGCAAGATTAAAACTTAATACCAAAGAAATTAATTTGCTGAGTATTCAATGTGATCTAAAGAATACTAAAGAAAATAACAAAAATCACCTGGAGGGTATGCATGGTCACCTCCACATTTTAAAGAACTGAGTTTCTTTCATAGTTAGGGAAACACTGGAAATAATAGTATAACAGTTATGTAATGCTTTTAATTTCCTTCCAGAATTCTTGTTTTGGGGAAGAGCCAGGCTATGGATTGAAGCCCCAAGGGCCTCGTGTGCTAGGTTAGTACTCTACCACTGAGCTACACCTCAGCACTTTTTATTTTGAGGCATGGTTAGAGCTGCCAAGGCTGGCTTCAAATTTGCAGGATTTTTTGAAGTAAGGTTTTACATTCATTAGATGTACGAAAAGAAAAGAAATATTCTCTGCAGGGCCAGTGTGAGCCAATTAAAGGTAGGGAAAGGAGTATACTCTGCAGAGCGAGAGCAGGCCGCTATGAAAGACAGCACAGTGGCCATATGTGCAGCATTTCTGTCTTGGCCTCCAGAGGCGCTGAGATTACAAGCGTCCACCACTACACCTGGCTCAGTATCATCTTTCAATACTTAATACTTTGTTTAATGGAACCACTCTAATACCACAGCTCACTGAAACAGGGCACACAGACTACTATCCAATATTCTGGCTTCCTTCAGCTATGCATCAATATTCAGGATATGACACTTCTATTTCAAATTGGAACTAGTTAATATAGTCTCTTGTGGATTAATACAGTAATCCCTTATGCCATAATTTTCCTCTCATATTCCTGATTAAACATGAAGCTCCTATTCCAATTAAAATACAGAACTGTCTTAGCATTTATCATAAATTTCCGTAAAAGGATCAATCAAGTCAGATTATTATCTGGACATTAAATTACAATTATGATTAAGTAAAATTAGTAGAAAATTAATATATAAGTCAGTTTAAAAGGAAAAAAATGGATCATAAGAAAACAGCAACTCTCAGGCTGATAGGACGGTGCAACTAGCCTCCTCTCTCCGCCATGGACGATTCCCTGGAAATACTGCCTGTTTACCACTACATAAAAGATCCAAAGTGGCCCCTATATGCTGTGCTCCTAAAGATCACAGAGGCTGGCAGTTTACCCAGAATTAAAGAAACAGATATAATAAGTAGCTGTTCTATAAAAGATTTTTATGCTTGTGAGGATATGCTTTATATTTACTTACAATGAAGTGATTCGTGAATCTTAAAAAAAGATCATTTATTACTGAGAGATATTCATGAATAATAGACCTCTGAAAGCTCCCATAATACCACAGAAAACTGCATTTAAAGGTCTCTAACACAAAGTAACAGACATGTTTAGTACAAAAACATACCAGGACTTCTTGAATCCCTCAAGCAGGTAGGAGACTCCATATGAAGCAGGGCTTCAGCAGCTTCAATTGTCTTATCAGTACAGTGTGCATTACTGCTGTGAACTGATGCTTCCACTGGGGAGAAAATAAATACTCAATTAAAAAATGAGCCAATCGCATTACTCAACATAAACACATTCTAAGAAATAAATTTTCATGTGAATACATAAATCACTGATACATTAGTCTGCACCCATGATAGAAATTTAAAAACCAAAATAAGCCAGTATCTACATTTTATGAAATATTTATTTAAAAGAAACCAATCAGATTAGAAATTAATGAGAATTTTCCAGATCTTCTCCAAATGAAAACAGAGGCTTATTTATTTATTTATTTATTAAAGACAAGGCTTTCACTATGTAGAGGCAAGGCCAATCTCAAACTGCTGATCTTCTCTTCAGTCTCCCAAGTGCTGGGATAATAGGCACGTGCTACCACCACCCAGCAAAGAAAGACCCTTGAAATCTGAACTCCCCATCAAAACTAATGGGTGTTAAGTATGTTTGAAGATCACTGTAAGGTCAATTGTGCATTATGACAATAAACACAACCTGCAACCAAAACAGAAATAACTACATATCTAGAGGAATCAATCAAAAACACTGCTTTCTAATTTAATTTAGGGCGAGGATATAGCTAAGTGGTACAGCACCTGCCTGGCTACTGTGAGTTCCCAAGTTCAACTCTGGTACCAAAAGAAGAGGAAAAAAAAAACCTAACTAGTTTAATTTAATGAGGTAGTTCAATTTTTAGAAACTGCCCCAGCTGAGCAAAAAAATAATCTCTAGGCAAAGCTACCTGCAGATGGACAAGAACCAACACTCACTTTAGCACCACGACTCAGCAACTTGCTTCATCATAACCTTATTCTTTTCTTCAAAACCTCTCTGGAGATTCCTGGCTTTTACCAGACAAAATTTTTAGTGCCCCCCCCACTTTGCCCCCATGAAGCTTTTTAATTCCACCAACCTTTGCACCTCTCTTCTATACTTCCTTTATGCTCTGCTATTAAGTTACTTGTGCAAACAGTAAAGTGTACAAGCAGTGGTTTGGGCTTTCAGGTCCAGCAACTTGGGATCTAGTCTGCCACTCAGGCAAGCAATTTAATCTCTAAAAGTCTGTTTCCTCTTTCCCAATACAGGACTACTACTTACCTCAAACAGTTAAATGAAGGGGCCAGGGATTTAGCTCAAAAGTGTAATAGCTGCCTGGCAAGCATGAGGTCAAGAGTTTGATCCTCGGTACCAAAAACAAAAACAAAACAAAACAAAAACCAAACAGTTAAATGAAATGATTCCTATTTTTTAAAAAAAGTCACTCCTTTTTTAGGGGGAGTGGGGTGGGAGGGCACACCAGGGATCGAACTCAGGACACCTTGCACTTGCCAGACAGGCACTTTGCCACTGGCCTATATCCCCAGCCCTGTCTCCACATTTTAAAAAGTGTAATGATGATCTCCTGTTGCTCCGCAAGCTTCTACGTTCTTCAAGGTCAAAGGGGCTACCTTAATCCAACTTCATAGCCACTACACTTCCTAATACAGACTTTCCATATAGCTCATACAAAAATTTCTTTTACGTGAATTAAGGTCAAGCCAGTCACTCTGTAAGAAAACTGACACATCAGGCACAAACTCACTACTGTAATGGTATATTAATTACCTTTCAGATTTTACATACTGAAAATTTACATGGTAACAAGTTGTGAAATATTAATACGTGAGTTTCTAACTTGATTTTTCTCAAGATGTCCTTCATGGAACTAAAAGCAAATGTTTATATAAATTTCATAAAATCATATTACAAATTTACAAGCTTCACATACTTAAGATAGAAACATTTTAAAACTGTTTCAGGACTTTTAATTAGGAAAAATTCACTTGGCCTTAAAAATTCACCAAATGCTATAAAGTCTCAGCCTTAAACACCAGTCATTTGGAGAATGCTTGTTTAAAACATCCAGGGACTGTTTTACCACCTGTTGCACATCATCCACACTCTCAACCAAGGTACTAGGTCTCTCCAGTTGCTCTTTCCATTTATGGCAATCTGCTCAAAGCTAAATGGTTCCAGAGAGGCAGCCAAACCTCCAAGTAAATCTATCTTTAGGTGACCCTGCTTACTCTTATCTGCAGCTTCACTGAAGCAAAGGATTCAGCCAGCATTTCTAGCTCAACTTTATTATGTTAAGTATAAAATATACTACTATTCTTAAGCAGTTTTTCCAAAGTGCCTCACTACAATGCTCACATACACTAATGGAAAGCAAAATCTCAGGTTTTTAAAATTTAATCTAGGAACCATCATCTTTAAATTCAGCTTGGTGTTGCAATTTAGTTGTTGTCTTAAGTGCTATTAATAAACCATCCTGAGTAAATTAATTCCTTATGTAATTGTATTAAGACACTACCGTATTACAGTCAGAGCTTCAAGTGTTTGATAATTATAGTTAGAATTTTATTAGATTTTAACATGCTTAGGTTATACGCAAGATGCAATTTGCCAAAGGGTTACATATTGTGCACCCTACATTCTTAGGTAGTTTGAAGTACATTTTCAAAACCATGAACTTCATTTACAGTTGGTCATGTTTGTAAAATTCCCTCCACCCTCCCTTGATACTGGGGACTGAATCCAGGACCTCATGAATGATAGCCCTCTACCACTGAGCACATTCAAGACCTTTGTTTGTTTTCAAGACAGGGTCTAGCTAAAGAGCCCACTGCCTTAAACGTGCCTCAGATCTCCAAGTAGCTGGGATTACAAACTAGAGTTACACGTGTACACCAGTATGCACAGCTTGACTTCCACCTTTTTTGATAACTGCGACTTTCACTTGTCATTTTCATCTACCAACTCAAAGATTAATACACATGCAAAAAACTAACCTCTCAAATCAATTTACAATAACATTTCCAATACATTACTCATATTATAAAAATGTTGACATAAGCGAATAATCTTTCATTTTTGGAGACAGGGTCTCACTTTATAGCCCCAGCCTGGCTCAAACTTACAATCTTCATGCTTTGGCCTTCTGAGTGCTTGAACTATAAGCATGTACCTCCATGCCAGCTCACAAGAAATTTTTGCTAAAAGCAATTCAAAATATACCTCTCCTAGTCAAGTTTCAGCTACTTAAAAATGTTTTCGATACTATTTTTTCAGATCAATAATTCAAATAATTTCAAACTGTACAATTCTAAATTATAAACATGAATTTAACACTGGTATACAATCAAAGTAAGCAAACTAGCAACAGTTAAAAAAATAATGTTCCTTATCTTATTTAAATTTGACTGACTTGCCCAGCATTATATGGCATTTTATGAGACAAAAAATTACTGTTTCTAAAAGTAGAAACAGTAAAGTTAAAATAATTGGATAGGTATCATTTTCTAGTAGTTATTTCTGCTCAATCCTCACACTATATGCCATTACAAGGTATTACAAAGATTACTATAGCTATAGTGCTTTGTGTGCCTTCCCTTCACTATTGGTAAAAATACTCTTGTTTCCACTTCTATTTTTCTAATCAACTGGTGTTTGTATGGTAGAGTATTCCAGACTCACTCAACAGCTGTTAGAAAATACCAAACTTGGTAATTAACTCTGACAAGAGGCATACCTCTCAGCTTTGCATGAGAGAATGCTGGCAATGGATGCAGTACATAACAATGTTCTCAGAGTCAAAAATAAAATTTAGTAGCAATTTAGTTCGAGAGCAATGGGAAAAAAATAAGAAGACATTTCATTAAGTAATAGTCCCCTACAACCCAAACCTCAAAGTAATATAAAAAGTCTTCTTTCATTCTACTACTACACTGATTTACCAAGGCTTATCTCCTAAGGCCCCCAGACTTTAACACAAATACAGTAAAGAAAGGAAGAAGACAGGTCTGGGATATTCCACTTTTATCTTGTTTCTCTTGACCTGCTAACAATATAGTGGCCACCACAATGTGTAACAGGAAAAAAGAGAGAGAAAGAAAGAACATTCTCTAACCAGAGGTGTCCAATAAAATAAAAGTCACATATACCTTTTTACAGCACTGAGAATTGAAACCAGGGCCTTTATACTAAACAAACCATATTCTCCGTCCCTTTTTCTTAATTTTTTATTTTTATTAGTATGTTTACAGTACATAATTAATTACATTCTGTAGGAAATGGTACATACAACACAATCTCAATTTTTTGTCCTCTTTTCCTTATGCCCACCTTTAAATTTTTTCTTTTGCCAGCATCAGATTTTGTAAGTCTTTTGTTTGTTTGTTTTTGTTACTGAAGATCAAACACACAACCTTGCGCTTGCCAGGCAGGCACTTTGTGCTGCTGAGCTATGTCCCTGGCCTATTTTGTAAGTTTTTATCAAGTTCCCAACCCATTTTTTATTTTGAGACAGGTCTTGCTAAATGGCCCAGGCTGGGCTAGCACTTGCAATCCTCTTGTCCCAGCTTCTCAAGAATGCCAAGATTATATGTACAACTACACCTGACTTAAGCCACTTTAAATGTAATTTAAAATTTTTCAGTAACCACATTTTGAAATGCACAAAGAATGTGACATGAATATCCTTCATTTAACCCAGTATATCCGAAACACTGCCATTTAACATGTATACAATATATAGGTTTTAAATTCAGTTGCTACACCACATTTCAAGTACTCAATAATCACTTGTGTAAGTGGCTGCCATACTGAACTGTGAACTACAACTATTTGGATTTCAGCTATTCTTATTTTTGGATGGAGGACTCTTTTATACTCAAATTACTCAGGACCTCAAGATTTTGATGTTACTTATTATTATAATTTTTCATTAATTCATTTAAAATACTTACACTGTTTTTATGAAAAATAGAACACAAAACCTGAGTAACTTTTTTTTCTCACATTTTTGCAACTAGGCAGGCAGGGGATGGGTAATGCAGTGCTAGTGATCAAAACCAGGGTCTTGTACATACTAAGCAGGAACTCTACCCCTGAGCTACATCCCCAAGTCCTGCAAACCTTTTAATAACACTGGATTTAATAGAAAGCAGATGGATTTATCCATCTGCTTTTTCAATGGTTATGCCCAAATATCCCAACAGCCTCTAAAAAACTTTACATTTGTGAAAGACAAATACTATCAGTATATCATGAAAAGTCTAAAATGCTTGGGACTCTTAGAGTGGTCACATCAGGCTGGTCTGTGACTGAGAAACATAGCTGTAATTTGTCAAACATAATAACAACTAAATTCTAGATTGTGTTTCTGTTTTAGCTCCTAAAACATAAATCTTACTATACAGGTGAAAAACTATGATTTTATTTCTGTAAGTAAAACAATGTATGTCCACTTAAATATAGGGACTACTGAGAAAGATTTTTCGAAGTATGTCTTTGCATTTTTTTTAAATATTTAAATTGTAGATTATACAATGAGCTGTTTTAAACAAGGCTAAGAATACTACGTTCCCTACCCTTCTCTATCAGCCAAGTTTGTTCCTAAAGGAAATCATTTTATGTTGAATTAACCTTACCCACATTTTGCATACTAGTATTACTCTGGCTTTATTATTTTATTTATTTTTTAGAGACAAGGTCTCATTATGTAGGTGCATGTTGGCCTCAAATTCCTAACAATTTTCCTGCTTCAGTCTCCTGAGTGCTGCAATTACAGATGTGTCTATATAGATGTGTCCAGACTGACTGACTAGATTCCTTCTTATATAAATTTTAGTGTTAATGCTGTGATAAATTCTGGAAAGTAATTTTTCAATAATTTGGTTTAAAAAAAAAACAAAAACAAAGACATTTTTTTCCAAGGAATGAGGACAGAACCAGGAGCTTCCTGTATGTATTTCCAACACTAATTATACTCTCAGGGAACAAATAAATTTTTTAAATGACAAAAATTAATGCTCTTCTTCTACCTTTATTTCAATACCTTGCTTCCAATCTTTTCAACACAGCTCAGTTGTTTTTTCTTCTTCCAATTTGACAATCACAAACCTGAAAATCTGGTATTTGAAATATATCTTAGGACTTTAGATACTGAATACTCAAAAGTTATTAAATATTTCAATTTACAGTGAAATGAGACTTTTTTTTCAATTTCTTCTTTTTTTTTTTTTTTTTTTTTTGTCTTTTTCCTTTTTATCGGTACCAGGGATCAAACTCACGACTGCCTGCTTGCAAGGCAGGCGCTTATGCTGCTGAACTAAATCCTCAGCCCCTCAATTTCAAATTTCACAATGAATGAACACTGACGTAACAGATTTTGGGAGGAGGGTTCATGAAAATGTCTTGGTTCCATTTTCAGAAAAATCTCCTCCTTTCACTTAATAACTGCCTTGTACAGCAAAATTCTGGTCCCCTCTTCTCAAATTAAGAAAAATTACAAAGTCAAGGAATGCATACTTGGGAGTAAAAAGGCAGATTAAAAACAAAATCTTCCACAAAATCCAGCCTATATACACAGAATACTTACTTGTAAGTATTAGCAAGGTAGAAATGTTGGGCATTTGTTTCTATTACATTAAGCTGTATCTGTATCTACTAGAACTGAGCTAAAATGAAGTAGATCACAGACTTCCTCAACAGCTACAAGTTCCAATTAGGCACACATTTACATTTTCAAAGACTTAATTACTAATCTTAAAGACATATTTACTCACATAATGTATTATTTTTTAAAACAAAAAAATACAAGAAGCCTTAACTTTCCATTAAATGTTTCTGAGTCACTCGAAATTTTAGAGCTGTACAAGTTTTTAGAGGACATCTAGTCAACCCTGTTCCCTTAAGAGAAAATGAAGCCTTAAAGAGGTTAAGTCACTAGTATGCATTAGTTTCAGTAATAGCCAGATACAGACCCTCAACTCCAGATTGGAGGGTCAAAGCTCATTCTCATACACATGTTACCAATAAAAGTTTCTATAAAGTATGTCAAGTCTTGACCACAAAAATGCTTTCCATCTTAAAATGACAGTGATTTATAATATGCTTATTTATTTCACCTTTTATGCAAACTCCTTGACAATATAAATATTAATAACTAAAGGAGTACCGACCCATGATGCTTAAGTTCTAAAGGGAGTAAATAAAAGCAGTACAGTATAGGGCCAGTATAGGATTTTGCTCAGCAGTTGAAGTGTTTGCCTGGTAAGTGCAAGGTCGTAAGTTAGATTCCAGGTACCAATAAATAAATAAATGAAAATAAAAAGTAAAAGCAGTACAGTATATCCTCGGCACTTAACATGTAACAATGATAATGATTACACTAGACTATCTTCTCTGTAAGTCTTCATAAATATCACTCATCCGAATTAACCCATCATTATAATCACAACTTTTTACATTTGTACATTATACACATCTTTATCTGTCTCAAACTGCCATTGTAAACTGGCAGTTTTAACACCTTACAACCATGAATCTTAATTTTCTAGGCCATCTTTCCTCTTCAACTTTTAACTCACTGAATAAACCTTGGATAAATCAGCAAACCTGTCTCAAGTTTCTTTCTAAAATACAGCTTGTAAGGGAGCTTCAGATTACATGAACGTAACAGAGGAAAAAAAAAAAATCAGAAAATACTCATATGCAAAACATTCTTTGTAGAATATTACAATCAAAAAGAAACTTTAACTGTAAGCTATAGAGAGAGTGCTAAAAAAAAAAAAAAACTGAGTTGGGCTGGAAAACGGCATATAGCTTTTTAAAAACTTTTATGAAAGCTGAGAGTGTAACTCTGGTGCAGCACTTGTCTAGCCTGTCAGAGGCCCTGGGCTCAGATCCCCAATACCACAAAACATAAATAATCAAAAACAAATTCTTATGAAAAGAACACTAAAGTTATATTTTCAAACCAAAGACTGTTACAATACCTACTCCAAACAAAGTATCTACAGGTCATATTCAATTCCAAAAGTTCGTGAAAAAAATATCTTACCGACAAAATTAAGTCCTTTTATCTTTTTAGAATTTTTAAAGTTCTGACTGCGGAAGCTATTCTGTCTCGCCTAAGTTTTAACCACTGTATACAAGATGTCTTAAAATGTACACACACACACAAATATCAATGATCAAGAACTCTCAGAGCCAATAATATAAACCCAACATTTTATACTAGTTCATGTCAATTAGTGCACTGAATATTACACAAAGGAACCAAGCTATCATCGGGCTCTGCCTTTCACTAAAACAACTGTCAAAAAATGTGTTTTAATGTCTCGGTATGCTGCTTTTTTCTTTGGGCCATCTGAAACACGTAATATTACATTACACAAAATAAAAGGCTGCTCGCCATGTGTTACACAATACATATGGTTATATTACTCCAGACTTTATTTAAACTTAAAAGTTCTTCTGTTAAATTCAGATACACAAAACATGTGTTCATGATTTTGCCCTAGTCAATCTAAATCAGTCTCGCCAACCAAACTAACGTCAAGACCCCTACCTGAAAACAATGGATGGAACAGTATAACATCTTTTACAGCATTGCTGTTAGGTAACTTATTTATTTTCCAATTCCCACCGATACATGAAACAAAACCAGGAAAACGGAATATGCACATTTATAACAGTAAGCGAACAATATTCAAGCGCTCTTCCAAAGATCCAGGGCCCTCACTGCTCTATTTGTAAAGCTGCCTTTTCCATGTAACTTAAGTCCGTGCCCTTCCGCTGCAGCAGTGGCGCTGCACATCCCCCACCCCTACGGCCACTTCCGTGTTTACACTCCTCTTCCCTCCAATTCCATGCGTACAATGTCAGCTTCACTCCCGCCCAATCTTCATTGGCCAAGCGCGGGCCCTTAGTCCCGCCCCCAGAAATCAACGTTCTCATTTGGAACATCTCCGAGAGCAGATTGGAACCGCGGGCCTGTCAATCCCGCGCGTTCTGTCCTCTCCCAGGCGCTTCCGCTGTGGTGGGAGGTTTGGGGGAGGGGAAAGGGGGCAATTCCGTGCTGAGACTTCCCGGGGGCCAAGATGCCCTCCCGCCCGCTCCACTCCTTCACATTCATCCACTGTTTACGAAAAACACTTGCTTTTCTCGGACTCCCCACGCTCCATGTCAGGGGTACAAAATATACCCCGTGTCCTTCCCAATCTCCCCCAGAAACACCACCCATAAGAGAAGGGACATAAATCCAGTTTCCTCACAGCCCCGTCGCGGCGGAGGGAGGCGGGCAGGGAGAAACGCCGTCCCGACCGCGCGACACTGAGTGATCCTTCCCGGGACCGTTACTCCGGAGGCGGCGTGCCACAGGCACGGGGAAAGGGAGGGTCCGCGCGGGTTTTGGCGGGTACTGTCCGCCGGACATCGCCCGGGGCCACCTCGTCCATGCGGAAGTCACGGGCCGGTGGGCGCCGAGAGTCCCCGTGGGAGCCCTCCGTCCGCGGCCGCGGCCAGGAGCGGCCTCTCTGGCCAGACAGCGTGGCAGACGCCGCCGGGAGACAACAGCCCCAGTCACTTCCTGGTTCCTCGGCAACTGGGGTGAAGCGCGCAACTCGTCCATGCCTAGTCCCCAACTTAACCGCGGCTCTGTGCCCCGCAGCCACTGCCAGCGCTCCGCCCGGCAGCCGCACCGCACCCGGCGAGCCCACCCTGAAGCGACAGCGCCGGATTCGAGGCAGGTTACTCTCCAAGGTGATCACTTCCTGATTCGCCGCCTCCATTACTTCATTCACTCCCCCCTCTCCCAGCCGCCTGGTGCCTGAGGTGGACGCGCACCCTGCACTGCCCGCTCCAGGGGAGGCACCCCGCCTTGGGTGCACCCCTTGCTCACTGCGCCAATGCACGGCAGAAAAGTTCCCTGTCCTCACCGGCCCGGATGAGCAGATCCAGCTGGTTCGTGGGTCCCTCATGCAGAGACGTCGCCATGTTTATCCCGGGGCTGGAGCTGCTGCTGCTGCTGCTTCACATTGACTCCACCGTGAGCGGCGGGGGTGGAGGCGGAACCGCGGCCGGGGACACGCGCCGTGCGGCCGCGACACACACGCACTCGCACACACTCCGATGCCCGGATCCTTGCGCGTCCTCCCACAGGAAGCCGCGGCCGGCCCGCCTCCCGCCGCCGGGCTGAGAAACCCCACCACCTAACGGCAGGGCGGCGGCGTCCCGGCTGGCGGCGCGATCCTTCCGCCCCGCGCCCAGACAGGAAGTCCCGGCGCCGAGCGCCGAGCGCCGAGCGGCCGCACGGACACCTGAGGCTGCGCCCGGCCACCGCCGGGACGGCCCACGGCAGGAAGGGGCGCATTTCACGCTCTGCGGAAGCGAGCTCCGCGATCGTCCCCCCCACCCCGAAAAAGGCCATTAATCACATTTTCTTCCCAGAAGCTATCTAATACCTAGTCTCACCGCTGTAAATAAAGGTGGCTTGCTAACTTGTTTTGGCCTTTTCAGAGCTTATGCAACATGTAATCAGTTCGCTTGAAACGACAGCACTTTAAAATAGGAAAAACAAAAAGTCGTACCTAGAGAATATTCCAAAGCATTACTTGGAAAGTGAGGAGACCGACTACATCCGTTCGTTCCCCTTTTACTGAAGTACTAAGCACACTAAGCAGGAATGTAGCATTTTGTATATACCTCAGAACTCGCCAATCCCAGAGAGATCAGATTGGAGCCCTGTTTGCTAATCGTGAAATGCGTGTGCCTTTCACTTTTGTTTAGTGCATTTGGAAAATAAATCTATTCATTTTATGTCACCTACTTCCAAAAAAATCTCTTTGCTAGAAACTAACCTTGTAACAAATATACTACCTATCAAAACACAACAGACAGGTAAATTGCCAATTTAGTGTCTGTAAATTTACTGAAAACAAAATCAAACCAATGACAAGACAATCCACACCTCATTAAAACAAGAGCATGCCTTTTTAAAAAAATTGTGCTGGGGACTGAACCAAGGTCTCACACACCTGAGCAAGCCCTCTAGCACTGAGGTACATCACCAGTGTGCCTCCTTTTTTGCTTTTGTTTTGTGTTTTGGTACAAAGCACTGAGCTACATCCCCAACTCTTCTTTTCCACGTTTCATTTTGAGACAGGATCCCAGTTAAGTAGCTAAATTGCCTGGCGTGGACTCAAACCTGCATCCCCATCTCAGCCTCCCAGAGTGCTGGGATCACATACGTACACCATCATACCTGACTAGCATTTCTTAGCTTAAAAAAAGTTTGAAACAAATGCTATCCTAAAATATATCACAACACTGACATTACACAATGCTTTTGTACAAAAAAAAGTGTTAAACATTTGCTAAATAAACACACAAAGTGGTCTGACTGATACACATTTAACAAGGTGACAAATTTTATGATCTAAATTAATTGACCTGTTCTTGTAATCAAGAAAAATATTTTCAGTGGTAATATACAGTATAATTTTACAAATCTGATCCAACCTCAGAACAGCACAAAATGGATTTTAAAAACTTGGAACAGTGGTCATAGTGGCACACACCTGTAAACCCAGCACTTGGGAGGCTGAAGCAGAAAGATTGTTAGGAGTTTGAGAGACCAGCCTAGACTGCAAAGTAAGTTCAAGGCCAGCCCAAACTGTGTAGTGAGACTCTGTCTCAAAAAACAAAGAAACTTGTAACTATTTGTTTTCATTTCTCCTAATATTCATCTATTCTCTTGGGCTTTCCCCTTAGCCTTTCCACCACTGCCAAAAGGACTTACAGGCTGTTACCAGAGTGCTGTCCTACTCCTAGACTGAGTAAAACATGTAGGGGGTAAGCAGAACTGAAAACGGGAAGCTTTTACTTTGTATTGCTAATCAATTTAAAGTAAAGATGAGCCACTGATAGAACTTCATTACATAGTTCAGACTGGCCTAGAACTTACTATGTAGCCCATGCTGGCCTCAAACTCACATGGATCCACCTGTCTCAGCCTCCCAAGTGCAGGTCCAGTTTAGGCAGCATCTTTAACAGCTTCCATATGGAGGATAAGGAATATTAAGGGGTAACTGTTGGCTTTTGGCTTATTATTGAAATTGGTAATCTATCTGACTCTTCATTCTTGTCGGTTTTTCATGTATTCTACACAGAAGGGAAAGCAGCAATATAAGCTGAAAGTTTACTTTTTGTGGAAGTCAATGCAACTCAAGAAGAAAAAATCATCTTCTCTGTGTGGGAAGAATCAGCATCAGCCTGATGCAAACGTTTACCTTATGATCTGTTTAAGATAGATCTTAAGAAGTACAGTGTGTGTGTGTGTGTGTGTGTGTGTGTGTGTGTGTGTTACTCTCTGTACAGCTGTATACACATGTATCTCCATCTTGTATTCTTTGGTCTTTAATGCAATTCTTGCTTGCTTTCAAAAGCCACAAACACTTTTAAGAGACCAACACTACCATCCTGGGAATATAAAAAGGAATAAGCTGCTATCAGAATTAAATCTGACACAAACTTCCAGGAAAACAAACGTTATATTATCAAGAGACTAAAAGAAGCTTGTACTTCTCTGCCACAGGAATTTCACTTCTGAGGCATAGCCTAAAGAAACAGGGAAGACATTCAACGGGTCCACCTATTAAAAACCAACCCCCCCCCAAAAAAAACCAAACCCAAACAAGTGCTGCTGTGGCATACACCAATAGTCTCAACTGCGGGGGAGGCTGAGGAAGGATAAGGCTTGAGCTAAGTCCTGAAGTTCAAGGCCAGCCCGGGTAACATGGTGCTGACAATTAAATCTAGGGCCTCCTCACACATATGAGGCAAGTGCTCTACTGTACCTTTTTTTTTTTTCTCTGAGATGGTCTCGCTATATAGTTCAGACCAGCCTTTAAGTCACTAAGTAGACCAGGCTGGCCTCAAACTCATGGTAATCCTCCTGCCTCAGCCTCCCACGTGCTAGGATTACAGGTTTGTGCCACCACACCCAGCTCCCCACTATTTTTAATAACATGAATAAATACTACAAATACAAATGCTGCAGGATTTAAATATGTGTAAGTTTTTCTATACAGTTTGGCTGAAGCCACACAGGTGTGTTTGTGTGTGTGTGTGTGTGTGTGTATGTGTGTGTACATATAAATGTGCACTTATCTACATTTTTGTCAGAACTTTTAAGACTGAATAAGTGGTGGCACAATTCTGTCATACCAGCATGCATGAAGTTGAGGCAAAAGGATTATAGTGATTCTGAGGCCAGCCTGGTCTACATAGTGAGTTCAAGGCCAGCCTGAATTAAATGGCAAGACTGTCTCAAAAAACACAAAATTTAAAGCAATTACTAATAACCAGAATTTGCTGAACTGAAACTATTATGGTAGACTTTGGAAAACAATTCATATGCTGCTAATGACATTACAGAAAATATTCTCTATATCAAAGTCACTGATATGTTTCAAGGGTTAAATAACAATAATCTTTACCCTCACTTTTAAAAATTTCTTCCTCTCCACATGCCTTGAAACAAATATAATATTTCATTCATTTTATGTGAAGATCTGATGTTCTTTGTTTCAAGTCATAGAGTCACAAAGGGCAGGGTCAGATATGAATACATGCACTCTGACACCAGTGTTTAAACTCTAACACTGCCTTTGAAAGTAGCAGACTTGTTTGTCTGCTATCATGAACTCAATACCTGCAGATCTTTCTCGTCCACAGGTTTTTTTTTTTTTTACATTTCCCTGTTCAAAATGTAGAGCTTAATTCCTCTTCTTCTCCCCCTTGAATGCAGGATGGACTTAGTTTCTCATTTCTATCAAAAGAATAAAGTTGAAGTAACTAGATCACTAGCTCTTAGAAAAAGCCGAGTGTCATGAACAATAAAGTAAGAAACAATGATATCCTTCCAATGATCACTGTAACTAGTAGGCATCCTAGGAAACTACTTAAATGTGTACTAGGCAAGGTATCTAAGAAACACATCAGTGGTGGCCAACCTGTGGGCACGTAGAGCCCTCTGTCAGCTTGGAGCAAAGTCACCCAAGCATCGCCCCAGAAGCCGAACAGTGGATAACAGCGCACAAAAGGGGCCATGTTCATGTTCAGAGAGAAGTGACAGCAACTCAGTAGCTGCTACTTGTCTGAGCTTTCGCACAACCAATCACCAACCACGAAAGTGTTGCCAAAGTTGGTGACACTGAGAGTTTCGTGAAAGGAAGTTGAGGGAATATACTCTCCAGTATCTTAATTCTTACAACTAGCTTTCTAAAACAATCATCCGACAGCTGCCGGCTTTCAAATTTGTGCATGAGTCTCTCTTCATAAGGATTTTACCAAAACAGCCACATTGGTTTTCCTAGACTAAAATCTCAATATTCAAGTTTAATTGCAGTATTGGCACTTCGTGATAAATCAGTGGGTTACAGTTTGGGTTATAGTTTTGGGCATTCAGTTTCTAAAAGGTTCGCCATCATAGTAGACCTTTTGGCCTTAACCAAGCTATCAGATGATTTACAGTCTTTTTATTTGTTCCACAGTACTGGGGACTAAACCCATGGCTTCACACAAATTAGCAAACACTCTACTACTAAGCTACATCCCTGGCCCTTTTTTAAAAAGTTTATTGTGAGACAGGGTTTTTGCTACATTGTCCAGGCCTGTTATCCTCTTTTTGTAGCCTTCTGAGTACCTGGGATTATAGACTTTGGCCATGGTACCTGGCTTACATTCACAGCCTTTTTCTTAAGGAGACGCATATTTTTTTGTTTTGTTTGTTTTTTTTTGTTTTTATCGGTACCAGGGATCGAACTCACGACTGCCTGCTTGGAAGGCAGGCGCTTATGCCGCTGAGCTAAATCCTCAGCCCCATGGAGAGGAATATTTTTGAGACAAGGTCTTATATATTTCAGGCTGGTCTTGAACTCATGTTTTTCCTACATTAGCCTCTCAAGTGCTGGGTATTTGCAAATTTTTACTGTATTACTCATTTGTTTAAGTTAGGTTTTATAAAATATTAGTAAAATGCAAATTCTTAAACCCTTAACCACATATACATTCACTTATTCAACAAGTAACTATTGGTGCTTACTCTGAATAAGCTTCTCTTGTAGGCTCCTATTACTAGTAACACTAAATGACATAACCAGAATATAATAAGCCTTTTTGGTTCACACCAAATCCTTCATCAGGAGTCAAAGTTCTAGAGACAATATGATATACCAACTGCTTATACATAAAATTTAAATATAGTAATAGTGAATGCATGCATTCTGGATACCATCATAGAAAGTTACTTAAACATACATAAACGATGTATGGATTCAAGGATCAGGATTCAATGTACAAACAGGGAGTAGGGGGAACTCCTGAGTACTGAATCCAGGACCTTCACACTTAGCTATATCCCCAGTCATTTTTATTTTGAGACAGGGTCTTGTTATGTTGCAGAAATGCCAAAACTGGGCTTAAATTTGATCCTCCTAACTCAACTTCCCAGAGTGCTGAGATTATAGGCATATGTCACAACCATCTTGGATTTTTTTTTGTTTTTTGGAGACATGGTCTTACTATGTAATTCAGACTGGCCTTTAACTGTGTAGCTCAGGCTGGCCTCAAATTCACAGCAATCCTCTGGCCTCCACCTCTAAGTGCTCGGATTATAGGCATGTCACCACAACCATCTTGGGTTTTTTTTTTTTTTTTGAGACAACATTTCATTATGTAGTTTAGACTGGTCTTAAACTCATTATATAGCCCAGGCTGGCCTCAAACTTAGAACAGTTCTCCTGTCCCAACTCCTCAAATTCTGGGATTACAAGTGCCACCACACTCAGCACCCAGCTTGGATTTTTAATAAGGATTTACAATAGCAAAATTTTGCTAGTGAAGTTTGCATTTTTTCTGGAAGAAGGCTATGGATAGTTTAAGACTGTCAAAGAGGGGCTGGGGGTTTAGCTCAGCGGCATAAGCGCCTGCCTTGCAAGCGGGCAGTCATGAGTTCAATCCCCGGTACCGATAAAAACAAAAAAGCCCCAAAAAAAGACTGTCAAAGAGATCCATAACTTCTACAAGTTATTTTAATTTACCTTGCCAATGTATTAAACCATTCATCTTAGGACATGAACCATTAAAATGCTATAATAACTAAGGGTTCAGTATGTACCATTTTTGATATATACTTAAGTATAACCAGACTTTGAGTCATGTCTTCTCTGGTAAGTTTCTCCTGCACCAGAACCTCCTTCAGTTTGTCGATTCTTTACTGTTATGGATTCTACCTAGATGCCCCCCACCTAAAGCCTCATGCATTTATGGGTGGTTTTTTTGGAGGTGACAGAATCTAGGGCACATGAATATGGATTAAGGTTGTGATAACTAAATTAGCCCACTGATTAGTTTAGCACAGTTCTGGCTGTGAATAATGGGAAGATTCACCCTGGGCATGGGTTATAGCCTGGATGGGATAAAGGGAAAGAAAAGCTTACTGTTGGCTGCTTCCTGCCTGCTTTGCCATGGACTGTTTCTCCTCTGCCATACCCTTTTGCCATGCTACCTTGCCATGGAACCAGCCAACTATGGATTGAGACCTCTACAAACTATAAGCTGAAACAAATCTTTCCTCCTTTAACTTTGGGTGTCAATTATTTTGTCTCGGCAATCAGAAAAGTAACCAAGACATTCACTTTTTAATTTACTCTGGAAAACATTCCTTCAAATTTTTAGCAGTCACACTTAAGACTGTTAGTCAAACAACTGCTTTAAATAGCATTTATTAAGCACTCATAAGTGCATGACACTTCACAAAGTGAGTCAGAATAGTTAATGCACTCTCTCCAGCTCTCTGCATGTGTGCGTCCCTGGGTGTCTGTGTGTTTATTTTTCTTCCAGTGCTAGGTAATGAACACAGCCAGGACCCTGGGCATTTTAGGTAACCGCTCAAGCACTAAGTCATACTCTCCGCCTGTGGTTTGTGTATTTTAAATAATTTGTGACAAGTGATTTCAAGGACCGGGGTCCTATGTTATTATTAGAGAATGTTAACACATTTAATGCACTGAAAAATTTTTTTATAATTTCCATGAAACTTTATAAGGGCTAATGCATGATTTTTGTTTAGCATGTTTTAAACTTATAAGAAAATTTTTAACTAAAATGTTTTAAACTACAAGTCTAAACTCACTTTATTAGCCAAGCACTGTGGCACATGATTGTAATCCTAGGAGGTTAAGGCAGGATGATTGCGCAGCCTGGGATACATAGCAACACCCTGTCTCAAAAAATAAACAAGAACAAACCTCTCATTTTATTCAATCCCAAAAGAAAGAGATGAACTAATTTACTCCCTTCGTTCAAGATAGTTTCTACATCCTACCCATTGAAAACTTCTTCAAATGTCAACAGTGAGCTTCTGTTTGCCAAATTCATTGAAGTCTTCATCTGACTTTGTTTCTAAAAATGACACCTATGCCCCCTTCTGAAATTCTTCCTTCATTTGATTTTCATGGTAGTAACCTGGCTTTGTTTTCCTATTTGTTTCTTTTCAGTTGCACTCACCCACTTCTGTACTACCTTTAAGTGTGTCTTTTCATTCATGTGCGATGT
The DNA here is from genome assembly GCF_034190915.1 of Cavia porcellus. Lineage (NCBI taxonomy): Eukaryota > Metazoa > Chordata > Mammalia > Rodentia > Caviidae > Cavia > Cavia porcellus. The sequence goes on from NW_026947497.1 coordinate 34,285,795, forward strand.
TTAGCTACCTTCTCCCTTCAGAACAATGGCACCCACCTAGGGTTTTCAACCTTATTTCTAAACTAATTCAAAACTCTGCATATTTAGTCTTGACTTTTCCTTTTAAGTGATTGGTCTAAATTTCTAATTCTATGGTAGATCTCTAAATCATCTTTGAATAACCCACTAGTATATAAACCTCTTCTCCACTTCCCTCTTCCCCTCCCCACTTCAAGAAATCAATTTTTGAGATTTGAAAACACACAGGAAATGACCAAAAATAATGTTATAGGCTGCCACATTCTCCTCTTCCTAGAACCTACAAATGTTAACCTTTTTATCATTTGTTTAAGTGTGTGGTGCTCCCCTAGAAATGATATACTACAGATAAAAAGAACACAATACAAAATGATGAGCAACATGTATCCTTAAACTTCAGGACACATCTGAAAATCAACATCTGAAAACCCATCAATTTGTTAATTACATTAATAAAGGGTAAAGATATATCAAAATTCCCAAAATACCACTCTATAGGACTCATAATCAACATAAAGACAAAATCAAAGGCACAGGATTCCTTAACTTGGTGTACATTATATCCTAAAGCTTACAACAAACATTAAATTTCAAAGTGGCAACTGCAGATATACTCCCCTCAAGATTAGGAACAAAAGGGGCTGGGGATTTAGCTCAGCAGCATAAGCACCTGTCTTATAAGCAGGCGGTCGTGAGTTTGATCCCCGGTACCGATAAAAAAGGAAAAAAAGACCAAAAAAAAAAAAAAAATTAGGAACAAAACAGGGATGCCCAGTAGTATCACATCACTACTTTTTAACACAACACTGCACATAGCTCGTGACCACTGCAAGCAATAAAGAAATGTTGATTGCAAGAATGAAGGAAGCCTGACTTGCCCCAGTGAAGATCCTCCTAGCTGCCAGCCCCACAGATGACCACAGATGGAGAGCAAGTTAAGCCTACTTCAAGACAACTGCAGAGCCACACTGCACAAAAATCCAAGAAAAACCAGGCAGGGTGGTACATGTCTATAATCCTAGACCTCTGTGAGTTTCGAGGATCACAACTCCCAGCCCAGCCTGCACAACTTAGTAAAGCCCTGTTTCAAAATATAAAAGGATTGGGATGCAGCTCAGTACAAAGGGCCTGAGTTAAATCCTTAGTACTGCAAAAAAGGGGCCAGGAGAAGCCCCCAGAGAAACAGTAACTGGTTCTTCTTTAAAATCAGTGAATTTGCCAGGCACAGTGGCATGTCTGTAATCCTAGCACTCTGGAGGTCAAGGCAGGAGGAATGAAGGGAGTTCAAGGTCACCCTGCACTATACAGTGAGTTAAAGGCCAGCCTGGACTACCTAGTTAAGACCATGTCTCAAAAACAAACAAACAAACAAAATATATACACACACACATATCACACATACATACGTAGATACATACAACATATACACACACATATCACACATACATACGTAGATACATACAACGTAACAGGACACATATATTCACACTAAAAAAAATAAATTAAATTCAACATTCACATGGGTGGGAGGGAGATGGGATTATTGTATCATGAAAATAAAAGGGAATAAGTCATCTAAGAACATTTCTTTATAAATCCTTATGAAACTTAATAAATCATTCTTTCACTCTGACTTGTATATTCATGTCTATTATACACCAGACATACTTTTTTAAAACGCTTGTATGCCTTTAAAAAAAACTTCTTTTCTTCTTCTCAGTTTGGGGATTGAACACTGGGCCTCACCCATGCTAAGCACACGTTCTACCACCACTGAGCTACAACTTTGCTCAGGAGACATTTTTTATGGACAGAGGCAAGGACAGGACACTGTTCTTTTGCAGGATTATCTAGACTAATGTGACTCTTTATCTAGAAAAAGTCTGTCTAATTCCACCAAAAATAAGTCCTTCTGGAAGTCTGACTGGAACTATCTTGACTTTATAGGTTAAAGGAAAAAGTGCCACGGGATTTCGAGAGGATGAGAAAAATAAGAAGAGACAAGGCTGGTAGAGCCCTTATCCTCCTAAAGGGAGGAAAGGTACTGGCTCCTCACTGCGGGGGCGTTTATTTATATCTTTTAGCAACTTAATGTCACATGACACCCTGTTGTCTTAGCAACTCACTGTTCTGGGGATAGGTGTTCTCTGGGGTGAAGCAGCTTCTTTACCTGGATTGCCCAAGATGCATTTTGTTCTTGGGATGGTCATGCTCCAGCCTTGCATGTGGTCAATTTCCAGCTTCAATGGCTCCCAACAGAAAAGTTACAGTTTTTTGGGTTTTTTTGTCTTTTTCATTTTTATCTGTACCAGGGATCGAACTCACGACTGCCTGCTTGCAAGGCAGGCGCTTATGCCACTGAGCTAAATCCCCAGCCCCAAAAGTAACAGTTTACTATGTTCACCTTCCACATGTTATTTGTGAACTAAAGATGAAAGACATCAGTGAAGCCAGTCACAGTAGCACATACCTGTAGTCCTAGCACTGAGGAGGCTGAGGCAGGAGGATCACTGTGAGTTCAAGGCCAGCCTGGACTGCACAGCAAAACCCTGTCTTTGGACATCCCTCCCCTCTTTCCAAAATAGGTTATAATAAAATACTTTTTTAGAAAAGAAAAAAATCCATGCTTTTGGCCTGTTTTGGTTTTCTACTTCCTGTTTAACAACTTATATTCCTATCATTTATTTATCTTCTGCAATAAAATAATTCTCACCATAAATTATTAGCACTACTCCTAAGTATCTAATGTACTATTTGGGATTTTTTGATCATTGTTTTATTATGAATAGGATCTTTTGCTTCATTTTCTTATTACTTTGCATACATAGACAGCAAGCCTGCTGAACACTGCTGTGTGAGGAACCGCTTAGTAATAATAGTTTATCTGTACAGTTTCCTAGAATTTAAGTGATAATTAAACTATCATTAACATTTTTGTCTTTTTGCTTCTCTTCTGATCTTTATGCCTCTCATTTCTTTTCCTCTTCTAAGTGTGCTGGCTAAGACCTCTAGTAGTAGTCCTATTTGGTTAAGATAACAGTTGACATCCTTTTCTCTTTTGCTATTTGTCATAGGTTTTTCTATGTGCTATATACCTCTTATCAGCTTTCAATCTGTAGGTCTCTATCCCCAGTTGATGCTGTTTTAAAAATGTTTTGGGAACCCACTGATATTATTTACATGGATTTTCTCCGTTTGTCTAGTCACATGTTGATTTCACTAACAGAATTACCAACATGTAGTAATCCTTGCCTTCCTCCTATGCCTTTAGTCATAATGTATTTTTAAAATTAACCCTAGGTTTCACTTGATTTTTTTTTAAATTTAGAACATTTGTATCTACAATCACCAATAAATTTAGTCAGAAGTTTTCTATTTTTGTACTGGAACAGTTTTAAAGTTCATATATTAGCTTCAAAAAATGGGTTAGAAAACTTTCCTCTTACTACTTTCCCTAGTAGTTGCACCTGACAATCATTTTGTATATTCCATGAAATATTAGTAACAGATCTACGTCTGCCTTATAGATTTGTGTGTATATGAATAGCATTTATATATAAGATGTAAAAAGTTAAAGGTTAATGACTTTAGGTTCTTTTTGTTTTGGGGGCTTTTTGGCACCTGGACTCAAACTCGGGACTCCACATTTGCCAGGCAGGTTCTACACTACTGAGCTATATCACCTGCCCTCTGTTTCTTCTTGAGTCAGTTATCATCTTCATCTTTCTAACATTACCAATTTCCTTGGCAAGTTTGTTCATGGCATTTTTTTTTATGATTTTTCAACTCTTCTGGTGATCATATTTTTGTTCTTGGCAGTACTCATTTATCCTTAATCTGTCTTTATAGATTTATACATTTTATTAATTTTCTGGTTTTGATAATATATTATGGCTTTATGTTCTATAATTTTATCTTTATTTTTACCTTTTTTCTATTTGGTTCCATTCTATTGGTTCTTTATTAATATTAAGATTGGCGCATATGTTCCTTTTATCAATTGTTCTTATTTTTCAAAAGACAAACTTAACATTATACTTCCTAGTGAATTCTTCTGGAACTACATCCAAGTTTTAATATGCATTGTTTTCATTGCTATTAGCTGCAAGTATTTTGTAATTTCATTTTCTCTTTGATACACTAATTAAAATGTTTTTAGTTATAAATATTAAGTATTTTGCTTTTGTTTTCTAATTTTATTGCATCATAATGAAATAGTATAGTCTGCATGATACTGATTTTCTAGATATTGTTTATATTTCCCCGGCATAGTACATGCTTAAAAATTGACCTACCGGGGGCTGGAGGTTTAGCTCAGCAGCATAAGCGCCTGACTTGCAAGCAGGCAGTCGTGAGTTTGATCCCCGGTACCGATAAAAAGGAAAAAGACAAAAAAAAAAAAAGACCTACCAGACCAGGGATATAACTCAGCGGTTATAGCAAGTGCAAGGTCCTGAGTTTGAGTCCCAGCACCAAATAAATAAATAAAAACATAAACGTGGCCTATACATAACTGAAGAAACATTTAAGTTTCTTGAATGTTTAGGTTGAGAACAGGTTGATCAAATGTATTTTCAGTTTATGAAGCTTGTTCAACTATGGCTCAGTTCTTTGATGAAATCTAAAACTTTTTATCTGCTTGACTTTTAAGTTTTAAAATGTGTTCCAATCCTGTTGTTTTATAATCATGTCTATTTCTCCTTGCAATTTTAAAAGTTTTTGTTTTAAATGGTATTTCAAAGTTATGTTGTTAGATACATGTAAGTTCATGACATTACTTTCAAAACCATTCCTTTTATCAGCTTAAGAGTCACTTTTTGTCCTACTTAAACATGTTTACCCTAAATTCTATTTATCACTCCAGCTTCTTCTGGTTGGTTTTTATTCTGGTTAATTTGTTCTTCCATTTTGTAATTTAATTTTGTTTTGCCTGTTATGTGTAATCTGTTTCCACTCATTTGAATTCAATTCTTTCAAATGATCTGTTTGATCTGTTAAAATTACACAGACTCACTTTAAGAACACAATAGGCAATCACACATGCTTTGGACAATTTGTACATTTGGTCCTCCATATCAGTGGTTCCACATCACTGTATTCAACCAATCACAGGTCAAAAACATTTGGGAGAATAGCTGCACCTGTATTAAACACGGACAGACTTTTTTCCTCATTATTATTCCCTAAACAATATAGTATAACAACTTTTTAAGGGCATTTACATTATATTAGGTATTATAGTCTAGAGATGGTTGAAAGTATATAGGGGAGTTACACAGGTTATATGCAAACTCTATGCCAATTTATACAAAGGACCTGAGTATCCATGGATTTCTGGTGTGCAGAGAGTGGGTCCTGGAACCAATCCAACATAGATACCAACAGACATTAACTTCATTTTCTACCTTCTCAAACAGGAGTCACAGGAGTACATAACTACCACCAGGTGGCACCAAAACACACCCACACCTTGGACTGACAGTGCTAATTTGAACCCCAGAAGCCATCTGGAATACACAGACCTCTTAACCTCCTCCTTTGTGCAGAGACGCCAAGGTCATTTTGTTAAATTTGTAATAATGCCACACTTCATATGATTGGAATTTTTAACGTATTAATACCTATGCATGAGTCTAATCATAAGTTGTAGGAGCTAATAAAAAAGGAAATAAAGAATGGGGGTCATTATAAAAGTGACAGAATGGTCTTAATTGAGATTGAAGAGTATCAGCTATGGCCTTTGTCTCTCTCTGGCAGCATTCAAACAAAGATCAAATAACCAAGAATTAGAAAGTGGAAACATGGAAAGAAAATAAACTGTTCAGAAAGAAAAGGCAAATGTAAAACCCAGCTGAGTCAAAAGGTTTAGATTAATGGAAGAGTAAACAGAGCAACGTGGCTACCTTAGTGGATGCGTGGAGAGAAAGCAATGCTATTTCATGAGAAGATAATTCTTGAGCTTGAGTTTTAGAGCCCTATTTACTTTCTGAGATTAAATCCTTGCTTCTACCTGAGAAAACCTTGAAGTTATTCAGTCTTGGGTGCTAAGTATGAAATGCATTAATATGCAAAGCTTTCAGAACAATTTCTGATGTAGTAAAAAAAACTTTGTATGTTACAGTGCTTTGGAGTTTTCTCACTATTACTGTTGTTACTGTTTCTAAACAGTTGACAGCCAAATGTTTCAGTGTCTTGAAGATGTTAAAAAAAAAACCTAAGGTAACCTCAACTAAGCCCCTATCATTAGCAATGGAGAAAACCAAACAACAAAAAACAAATGTAATTATGCCAACCCTATTTTTCCAAGCTAAAGGGCTAAAGTTTGGTGCTGTAAAACCTGAACAGATACTAACTGTAGACCAAAATCCAAACACACACACACTCACACACACACACACACACACAAATCAATCAATCAATCAAAAGAATGGTCAAGTTTACTCAGGAAAACAATGTTTCAAAAAGGAATTGCTACTTTTTAATTTCTTAAACCAAATCTTTCATTTTCTCTTCAAAATAATTTTTTTCACTCTAGGTAATTATTTTTAATCTTGATTTTATTTTCTGAGAATTAAATTTTGAGGGAACAGGTGATATAAGAAAAAAAGAATTTATAGAGTTTCCTAAAAGTTTTGTCAAACACCATGTACAATAAGAAGTATCTTTTTGCAGCTGGGCGTGTGGTGGTGCACACCTGTACTTTAAGCACTTGTGAAGCTGAGGCAAGAGGACACTGGGACTCTGAGGCTAGCCTGGGCTGCAGAGTAAATTCAAAACCAGCCTAAACTACACAGTGAGACCCTGTCTCAAAAAACCAAGAAAGAAGTATGTCTTTGCTAACAAGATGGGAGAAAAATCCTTTCTTTTTGATGTAAAACTTTCTACAGTTCTTGCAAACTCATCTAGTGATAAGAAAATCTAAAGTTTTGGCTAACAAATCCTTTATTTCAAATGCATCTTTAAACAAATTTTGAAGAATAACTATGCAATGTCACTACCCAACTAAAATGAAATATATAAACATTATTTTTAGTTAAAAAATTATTTGGTCATTTTTAAAGTAGGATATGTATTTTGGCTAACTTACAAAGTAAATGAGGTAAAATCCAGTTTGACAAAACAGACTTTAAATGAGAAATTCTACGAAAAAAAATTCTATGTTCATAATGTCTATCAGAAAGAAGATATGAACTACATTCGATCTTCTCTTGATATATTCAACAACCAAAAAAGATACATATTAAAAAATAAATCAGGCCTATTTTGCCTCATAATCCCACTCCCAAATCATAACTAACCACTGCAGATAGGGTAGTACTTAATTTTATAGGTTTTGTTGTTGTTGTCGGGGTTGGTTTTTTTTTTTTGCGGGGGGGGGGGGGGTAACGGGGATCGAAGTCACAACCTCACGCTTGCCAGGCAGGTGCTTATGCCAGTGCACTAAATCCCCTGCCCACGGTTTTGTTTTGTACATTGTACAAGGACTTAAGACTGTTTAATTCTATTTGACTTGCTCCTTTGCCCTAAACCCAGAAGTCTTAACTGTCAACCACATCCCCGTGATAAGATTTGGGGGTGGGGGAGTACCAGGGATCAAACTCACGACCTCGCACTTGCCAGGCAGGTGCTTATGCTACTGAGCTAAATCCTCAGCCTTTTTAAAAAATTTTTTTCCTGTGATGAGATTTAAACACACCGTACCACAATAGCAGTAATGTTACGTTTACTAGTATTCTCAACTGTACCTACTGCCACGTGAAAGGGGATGGGAATACATACTCTTGTGCTTTCACTACTTGAAAGAATGATTCCTCATTTCAGCTTACTTCCAAATATTAATTCTAAATAACAGTCTCAGGACTTGTTATGTAATCTGACTTTTGACAAAGCAACTTTACAAAATAATTAACGTTTTCTCTACGAGACTGCAACTACCATAAATGCAGATCTTACTATCTTGTCTACCACTCTAGCCCCATGTCTTAAACAGTACACCATCCATCCACAATTAGGTGCTCAATGTTTATTAATGAGTTAATTAAAAGTCATAATGTATTACATTTTATATATCAGAAATGGGCATATTATCTTTTTAGGCCCACTAACATCTTTTGTGGTGGTCATAATAGATCAAGAAATCCCCATGTTGACTGGATTTTCATAATGCCAAAAGCTCTCCGTTTGTGCTAATATTCCCAACATTTTAAGACAGTGATTCTCAAAGAATGATCCCTGAGCTAAAAGCACCAGTACTACCTGGTGGCTTATGAGAAAATGCAAATCCTCAAGCCACTTCACAGACCCACTGACTCAGAAACCAGGAGGCTGACGTAGGTAGGAGAATCACCACAAGTTAAAGGCCAGTCTAGATTACATAATGGGTTCAAGGCCAGCATGAACTAAGTAAAACCTTGTCTCAAAAAAGTTCTGTTTCAGCAGTGTGTACTGTAAGCCTTTTAGATAATTTTAATTATGCTTGAGTTTGCAAACTCCTGACTACTCCTAGCCACTAATTTTTGTCATGGAGATGAATGCATCTAAAACCAAGTTGAACGTCACGAGATATGCTACATGCTGCAACAGTTAAAGTTGATCAATTAAACAAAGTGAAAAACTACCCCCATACTTGAAAACCTTTTCTTCCTCAAAAGTGTAAAATCATACTTAATATACAACATATCTAAAATGGTTTTCAGAGCCCTACCATGGGTTATTAAGGAAAAGAGAACGGAAGTCCAGGCAAAACACAGAAGAAAGCACGCAAAGGTGCAAGACTGTTAACACACAGGTGAGACTGTAGCATCTGAGCTTTATATGAAGTACAGCACCTCAACTTTAAGTAAAATATAAGCAACAGTAGTTTACAATTTCTGTGATTCCATGGCCAATACACACATAGGTATTCCCACCTTCTAGTACATTTGTTATGAGACATAGCAATAGAGTCACCACTACTTTGAAAGTACAGCACTGGATTAGGTCTGCCACTAAATCTAATTCCCTCATTCATCAAGAAGCACACGCACTGACACATCTAAATTTAAGATAGTCCGCTAACTATCCTTTAATATATTCAATTCCTTAATAACACTAGGAATTTTACTTTATATACTTAAAAACAAAACAAGATTTGTAGGCTTCAACCTATGGCCAAAGAAACTCACAACACAAAAAGACTGAAAACCTTACAAATATTAACAGTAAAGTGCTCCTGATCCCTAAGTGACCAGCTCCTTGCCACTCTAAGGACATTTCCAGAGACCCTCAGACACTTCTTCGCCCTCTTGTCCCCTCAAATTTCCTGAAGCATATTTGACTTTTAAAGGCCCTTGTTTATTGTTGTTTTGTTTTCTGGGGTTTTTTTTTTTGTCTTTTTCATTTTTATCGGTAGCGGGGATCGAACTCACGACCGCCTACTTGCAAGATAGGTGCTTATGCCACTGAGCTAAACCCCCAGGCCCTGTTTTTTTTTTTTTTTTTTTTTTTTTTTTTTGGTCTTTTTCCTTTTTGTCGGTACCGGGGATTGAACTCATGACTGCCTGCTTACAAGGCAGGCGCTTATGCCACTGAGCTAAATCCCCAGCCCCAAAGGCCGCTGTTAAAAATTAAAAGTAAAGGGGGCCGGGGGTTTAGCTCAGCGTCGTAAGTGCCTGCTTGGCAAACATAAGATCATGAGTTCTATGCCCAGTGCTAAAAAAAAAAAAAAAAAGAAATCAAAGAAAATGTAACATTAGGGTAATATAATCAATAGTTGATGACTGTAATAAAGAGCCATCTTTACCATTCTATTGGGAATTTTCATGTTGTGAAGGTATTAAAAAGTCTCCCAACAGCTAAACAGAGCTCTACTAATAAACCCATTAATCTCACTGGAAATATTTGGGTCTTCTAAATTCAGAAATGCTTGACTGTTGAGATGGAAATATGATGCACATACTAAATTTAACTCTCCTGGCAGTTGTGGGCAGCACCCCATGACCACACTGACAAAACCTGGAAGGGTTCAGAAATTCTTCCCAGAGATGCCTAGCCATAGATTTGAAGAATAACCAGGTAAAAATGAAAAGAACTTTTTAGGCAAAGTGTAAGCCTTACAAACTTTTGAAAGCTAGTCAGAGAAAAATAAAAATGGTAAGAGCTAAAAACAAAAAGTTAAGTATGATAATATTATATACCTTTCTCTGGTTTTTTGTTTTTGCACTGGGAATTGAACCTATGGCCTCATACGTGCTACGCTTGCCCTGTACTACTGCCTGTACTACTGAACTGTATCTCTAGCCCTCTAATATTTTTTTAGGACACTGATTTTACCCAGCATATTATAACAATTATGGAAGAGACTTAATGAGACAAAGTTACAATGCATATTACATTTTTTTTTTTGTGTGTCTTTTTCCTTTTTATTGGTACCGGGGATCGAACTCACAACTGCCTGCTTGCAAGGCAGGCGCTTATGCCGCTGAGCTAAATCCCCAGCCCCTGCATATTACATTTTAGAATGCTTATACTAAGGGCTGGGGATTTAGCTCAGCGGCATAAGCACCTGCCTTGTAAGCAGGCAGTCGTGAGTTCAATCCCTGGTACTGATAAAAATGAAAAAGACAAAAAAAAAAAAAAAAGAATGCTTATACTAGTACCAATGTGAAGAATGGATTAGGCTTTCCTTATACTAGTGCATGCTAAACACTGGAAATGCCTTGTTAATTTTCACAAGGGTGAAAGAAAACTACATTCTCCATTTGGCAGATAAGGAAATTCACACTAAGAAAACCTGAGCAGCTTCCTAAAGGTTACACAAGTATTAAAGGTAGAAGACAGACACCATTCTGTTCCAGTATTTGGTAGCAAAACAAAAATTCAAAGCATGCATTAACAATTATTTTATAGAAGCTTACTGGAAAACACAGAATGAATTCGGTGGCAGTGTGGTAGTGTACCCTTGTAATCCTAGCACTTAGAGGAGGCTGAGGCAAGGTCACAAATGAGTTCAAAGCCAATGTGAACTATGGTTTCAAAAAAACTGAAACACATAAAGACAGTGGTTTGGGAATCAGGAGACCAGGGATTTTATACCTGCTCTATGGAAACTCCAGGACCTTGACGTTAGATTAGAGTACTCCCTAAATTCAAGCACATGCACAGACAGAGTCCACCAAAAAAATGTACACACACTTCAGGAAAAGCAATTTTGTAGTTTTTTGGGTGTTTGTAATCCTGGCTGGCCTCCAATTTGTCCCGATCTTCCAGCCTCAGCCTGCCAAGTGCTGGAATTACAGGCATGTTCAAACACACCTGCCTATAAATTTTTTAAGACCAAATTTATTGACATCATGAAATTAGTACAATTACCTTTGGCCTCTACATTTTTAAAGCGCTGGCCATTAACTTCCAGACATTTATTAGTATGATGAACTGCTACTTGTGTAATCTATGAGGTTTTCAGGAAACATCTAGACACAAGCCATAACAGGAGCTTATGGAATTTACTATGACATATGAGGCCTGCAACACTGTGTATGTCGTCAATGAAAACGTAAACCAGTGTGCAGTGTTGAAAATACTAGCAGGGTTTCAAGGTAACTGTTAGATATGCTGGTCCTCAAAGACATCAGAATCAAAAGAAATACCTTAACTCAAAATAATACTCCTATTACATAAGTTACTGAGGAATTACCAAAAGACAAACCTAACCAATGTGACAAACAGTCACAGCATTCACTCAGAACTACTGGTAAAGCCCACAATTTATACAACAGGCATGGAAGGTGAATAAGAGACAATGATTCCTCCTCCTAGAGCAGCATTGCATCAAAGCACCCAGTTTCTTATTCCACACAGCAATGACTGCTATGCAGTTATCTTAATCTCTACTACTTTTACAACCATCTTAATGTAGCCAATGAGCATACCTACAGCCCAGATATGTATAGGCAGACAAAACAGTGGATGTGATTTGGAATAGTTAACTAGTTAACAAGAAACTACAACAAAGAACCTAAGAAGTTTAGCTTTTATTTCTCTTTTCATTTACTGCACACATTAGCTTGGAATAAATCTATATTAAAAAAAACTCTGCTTACCACTTTTTTTTCAATTTTTTTATTCATGGTAAGGTAAAATATTCTTCTACTGCTTACCATTCTTAAAAGGCTGCCAAGTGTCCTTTAATAACTCTCTGCCCCCAAACCAAAAAAGACAGATTCAAAGTTAAAAAGTCCTCAATCATGTTGGGCATGTTGATTTACCCAAGTAATCCCAGCTAGTTGGGAGGCTGAGGCAGAAGGATTCCAAATTCTAGATTAGTTTGAGAGATCATAAAATACTTCTGGAGACAGGGTCTTGCTATGTATATTAGGGTGGACTCAAACACACAGTGATCCTCCTGCCTCAGCCTCCCGAGTACTAGGATTACAGGTGTGTGCCACCATGCTCAGCAACTCTCTAAAAATGAAAATTGGTAGCATTTTTTCCTTTAATGGTGCAAAAGTCATGTTTCTTACCAATGACAGCATCTTAGATACATAAAGTACAGATACTGAAATATTAAAAAATCTTTTCAATACTTCTATTGATTTGTATCAGAGTAATTACAATTTAAATAAATGTAGGATGAAAACTAAATAAAGTTGGATTCCTACACCTAATCTCAAAATTTAATTGGAAGAAAACATTTTTTTTTAATTTAGGAAAATACCTAGATTAAAAGAAGAAATACAGGGGCTGGGGATTTAGCTCAGCAGCATAAGCACCTGCCTTACAAGTGTGCAGTCGTGAGTTCGATCCCTGGTACCGATAAAAATGAAAAAGACAAAAAATAAATAAATAAATAAATAAATAAATAAATAAATAAATACAAGAGGGAAAAAAGACAGAATTGAAGATGGTCAAGCAACAGCCACTTCCAAAGCCCTTAGAACTTCATTTATTAAAAGAAACAAATACCAGGAATAAGGGATAACAACAAATTGTTTAGGAGGAAAACTACTTCATTATTTCTCCCTCCTTAAAAGAAATCATCATCATCTTGTGTAAAATGGTTTAGGCAGATGAAGTAATTTTAATGAAATATAGAAATATAAACATTCTTAATAAGTTAAAAGCCAACCTACCAGCACTGTCTTCCTTCTGGCTCAATCTGTTTCACCTTCTGGTAATACTAGAAGAGGGGCTCCTTTTCAGGTCCCCAGTTTTTCATGTCGCTCTTCTACCTCCCTGTGGCAATAATATTTTCTAATTAAAAGCGTCCCTTTTGTGCCACAGGGAGGATTTCTGATGTAACAAATACAAGTTATCACAGCTCATCGTGAACTCAAATTAGTTCTAATAGTTTTCAAGAAAGAAATGTGGCTTCTAATTTTTCAGTTAAAAAACATGATTTTTATTTTTAAAAACTGTACTTAAGAGCCTATGCTTTCATTTTTTTAAAAAAGCAGTTTTCTTACTGGATTATATAAAAATCCTTATTATCCATCTATCTTTTCAGCCAGTCTTTAAACAGAAATTCACTGCTTAGTAAAAAACCTTTTTAAGGTTTTCTTTATATAACTGTAACCACTGAGAATAACTTTTTATGTCTTGTTTTGACTTTTATTTTGCTTTTGTGATACTAGTGACTGAACCCAGAGCCTTGGCACTAAGTGATAGCCATAACCCTTTTTATTTTGTATTTTGAGATAGGGTCTCACTAAACTGCTAAATTGCCAGGGCAGGGCTCAAATTTGTAATCCACCTGCCTCAGACTCTCAGATACTACAGGGATTACAGGCATACACTACTGCACCTGGTAATGTCTTACATTTTTATGCCTGGTTAAAAAGCACAATCATGCCCATACTGATCAGAAGACAGAAGAAAGAAGCTAAAAGGGTATTAATACAGCCTGTGTTTATTAATAAAGATTAGTAAGTGTGCTTGTGTTACATATAACAAGATAATTATGCTTAAAATGTACATTAAGAGACTAAGAGGTAGCCGGGAATAGAAGCACACACTGAGATCCCAGCACCTGGGAGGCTGAAGCAGTAGGAAGGTCACTGTGAGCTGAGACCAGCCTGGGAACCATTACAAGTTCAAGGACAGTCTGAACTATCCACCGAAACTATGTCTCAAAAAACAAAACGAGGGGCTGGGGGCTTAGCTCAGTGGCATAAGCACCTGCCTGGTAAGTGCAAGGTCATGAGTTTGATCACAAGTACTCCAAAAAAGAACAAAAAAAAAACTAACTGAGGTCAGGGATTTAGCTCAGTGGCTTATGTGCCTGCCTAACAAACATGAGGTCGAGTGTTTGATCTATGGTGCAAGAAAAAAAAAAAAAAAAAAAAACAAAGACTAGAAGTAAATGTAAAAGCAGCAGTGGTCAGCTGGGAAAGTTAGCATGTGCCTTTTCAGCTGTCTGAAAGGCTAAGGTCAGCGATCAGTTGAGTCTCAAAGTTCAGAGAGATGATGGGCAACACAGCAGTCACTGTTCTCCCTGCTGGTAAAACTATGAGTGATGACTTTGTCAAGTTTATTTTTGCAGTACTTCAATTTTTCCATTGAACATATATTGATTTTGTTATAAAAATAACCAAATTTAGTTATCATCAAGAATATTTAAAACTAACTGGAATTATACAATAAAGCACATCTAAATATGACAATATTATTACTTTGATGTAATACCTTAGATGACTATACTTATGTTTTTTGGATGACTATCTTTTCATATTTTAAATAACCTTAAAGGTAATCAATATTTGCATATATTTAACCAAAAAAAGAAAATATATTTAAGATTTTATATAGTAGTTTTGTTTTGTTTCGCTCTGCTTTGCTGTTGAGACAGGGTCTCACTATATGGTGCGGGCTGGCCTTAAATTCACAGCAGTCCCCCTCCACATTGCTGGGTTACAGGTGTGCACCACCAAGCCCAGCCGCAACTGGTTCTTGATTATATTACACTGCTTACTCAAAATTCAATTTGTCCCAGTTTGTATTTCCAAATTAGTTATTCTATGGTCAACACTAATTTCAACAATAAAATATGGCTTCTGTCTTTAAGGTGCAAATAGACTCACCAGGTATTTATAAGAATTGCCTACCTGGCAAGCCCGAGGTGAGTTCAATCCCCAGTACCAAAAAAAGAGATTTGCCTAAAATTCGGATGGTGTAATAGAAGATCATAAAACACAGTGTGGCCAAAACAGTTGTGGAAAAGTTTCAGACAGCTGTGCCTCAACCTTGGAAGCTGAGATAGCATAGTCCAAGTGATGCACATTAGAAAAATGCTGGGGAATACACAATATTTTCACCAGACAAAAAGGCCAGCTTGAACTACATAGCAAGATCCTGTCTCAAACAAAACACAACAAAATTTTACATAACAAAACAAAACCTATGAGCATTCTTAGCCGATATAACAATACCTGATATAAGCTAACTTATAATATGGGAGCATTTCCACAAGTGCTTCCTAGATGTATACATGGAAACACAGACCTCAATTCACCAAATAAAAACTACAATCTTGTAAATATTCCTTTTACTTTTCTTTTTTTCTCCAACACTCAAATGTATGTGGAATTTAAATTACAAATTACTGTCACAAGAAAAGAACCTGATCCTAATCACTACCTAAAAGGAAACATACATTACAGTAGGTCACAACAACTTTTATTCATCCATGTATGGTTTAGGAATCAGAAGAATGAAAATTTATTCAGAGTTTAATTCATTTAAAAATGCAATTTGGAGAGGATACCAGGATCGAACTTACAACCTCAACTTGCCAAGCAGGCACTTACACCACTGAACTAAATCTCCAGCCCAAAATGTTTAGCAACAGAAACAAAATGAAGCTCAGATGTACTGATACAAACAAGAATCTATGACTACTAGCTATCCCAATAAAATTACACTGAAACTTATGAGTTGAAGCGGAATCTGATATGAAAGAGAAACTTCAGGGATATTTCATATAATGTGACTTGCTAACATTTCCTTTTGTGACAAAGAAAAGTCTAAAAATCGTTATCAAATATTCAAGTGCCACTTATAAAATAGTATGAAAGTATTCTTTCCCCAGACTCCTGCCACCTTGCACCACAGTTGCTCATTTCTGTCTAATGAATAATATCATTCAGACTTCAACAAAACTAAAACAGACTTTTTATGTAGATCATAGTTACTTCCTATTTAAAACAGCTTTTACCTGATTAAATTTACGAAGTATTTACAATCAATTATAAACTAATAAAATTTGGTGACCTGCTCCAGTATTTTAATAAACATTTATCTACTTATGCAACTTCGGCATGTAGAATTGATTTTTTTAAAGTTTTGTTTGTTTTTGAGACAAGGTCTTGTTATATAGTTCAAGCTGGCCTTGAACTCACTATACAGATCAGGCTGGCCTCAAACTTGAAGATCCTCTTGCCTCAGCCTCCCAAGGGCTGAGATTATAGGTGTGCACTACCATGCCCAGCTTTCCAAATTTCTCATTAGATACCAAAATTTATTCTCATTATTTGATCAAAATATCATATGTAAATTTCAAACAGGTTCTACCTTTATTTTCTCATTCAATTTAATCTATCACACTTTTATGCTGTGCAGGCCTACATCCATTACACATTTTCTTGTGTAACTTGTTTTATTTGTTACATGCCAATAGTAAAATCAGTATAATATATACTTCAAAATATCATAATACTTTTACTATTCTGTTTTCCTCAAGGAAAAAAATTCATCTCAGTCACTATACTTCTACCCTCAAATTGGAAAATTTTCCAAACCTTATTATAAAGAGTCATATATTATCTATCATTAGTCAGGTCCCAACCTACACGTGGTCAAGAAGACTATATAATGTCTGGCTTCTTGGGGTTGGGTTTGTTTTGTTTTGCTTTGCTTTGTTTTTGGTACCAGGGATTAAATTCACAACCCTGAACTTGCCAGGTAGACATTTACGCCACTGAACTAAATCCCCACTGAACTAAAGCCCCTTAGTTTTTTAATTAATTTTTTACTTTCTGAAACACAGTCTTGCTATGTAATCCTCCTGTCTCAGCCTCTTCAGTACTAGGATTATAAGTGTTCAATATCACATCTAGCTGACTGCTTGTTTTTATAAAATAAACTGAGTAATATTTCACCCGTCATTTGCTGATACAGCTATCCTTACTGCTCTATCCTACCTGCTCTAAGAGCAAGGAATTTCTAATCCCTCAGTTCAAGAGCAACACCACCAAAAAAAAGAAAAAAGAAATAAAACTTTAAGCTAGAAGAAGCAATCAGCCCTAGGGGACCACTGGGCAAAGCACAAAGACATCAAATATTCAAAAACCCATGATCATGAGGTTTACTATACTCATAGAAAAGTATCTGAATACTTAAAAATTTTTACTAGGCCTACAAGTCAAGTATTAAGTATTTTTTCCAACATTAACAGTTAAATTAAGATAAATTTTCATGTTTATTACTGCATAATGATCACTAAAATTCTTCTAGGACAATACTCTTTTTTTTTAGGGTCGCTACAAAAGTGAAAAGATTTCCCCAACAATTACACAGTATACCAATGATGGCGAATCTTTTAGAGAAGTGTGCCCAAATTGCAACCCAAAATCCACTTATCTATTACAAAGTGCCAACACTGCAATAAAACATGAATACTGAGACTTCAGTTTCATCTTTTGTCTTAAAAGAAAATCTACATGTGTGCCATAGGTTCACCACCAATATATACTAATTCACCAACTAAACAGTTAGCAGAGTATGGTGGTATACAACTGCAATCCCAGCACTACAGGGAGGCTGAGTCAGGAGGGTCACAAGTCCAAACCCAGCCTGGGCAATTAAGTAACAGCCCATCTCAAAACAAAAAGATAAAAAAGGGATGGGAATGTAGCCCATCCTCCACCCCAATCACCACAACATGTACAGCTAGATGCAAAGAACAAGATTTCTAAGATTACAAGGGAAAAGGAATCTGACTGATACAATGATTCCTACTTCTGACTTAAAGGGGGAAAAAGTACAACTCTATCAGTATTGATAGTTTTTTTTTTTTTTTTAAACTTTTAATGAAGCTGGGTGTGGTGACAAACACACCTGTAGTCCCAGCACTTGGGAGGCTGAAGCTGGAGGATCACTGTGAGCTCGAGACCAGCCTGGGCTACAATGTGAGCTCAAAGCCAGCCTGAACTGCATAGCAAGACTCTGTCTTAAAAAAGATAAATAAATAAATAAAACTTTTAATGAGTTATAAGATAAAAATACCATAGTGGTTGTACATGCCTGTAATTCCAGTACTTAGGAGTCTAAGGCAGGAGGATCACCATGAGTTTGAGGTCAGCCTGGGCTTTGAACCCAAGGCCAGCCTGAACTTCACAGTGCCTCAAAAAAACAAAACAAAACAAAAAGTTACTTCATATACTAACCTACTGAGCTAAGGAGTTGAGGTCAACAACTAGACAACAACTAGTATCTGTGCTTCCCACCAAGAAAATAATTTTATCATTGTGGTACCGTAACTTTGTTAGTAGGGCCCATTACATGAGGCTCTCAAAGAATTACAATCTAGGGGATGGGAATTTAGCTCTAAGGCATAAGCGCCTGCCTGGCAAACACAAGGCTGTGAGTTCAATCCCTGGCACCAAAAAAAATTACAGTCTATACAAATTTCCTACACGGAGTTCTTTCACTGTTTCCCATAGTATACTAAATAGAATTAGAAAGAGGTTATTCAATACGAGATTTACCTGGCAATCATACTGCTAAAGTAAGTAAGATAATGAAGCGTTAAGCAATGAATATTTTGTGAAATGTCTACCTGTTTCCACATTCTCGGTCTCAACTTCTTGCTCTTCCGCCACATCTTCCATCAGGTAAGTTCCATCGTCATAGACCAACACCTGAGCCGCGTAGCCCTGCTCTACTCGGGCACTGGGGACCGGCTCCACAATCACTGCGCGATACTCAGCAGCCTTTCCACTGTCCTACAAGAGCAAAGTTCACAGCAATCAACCCTTCTTCATCCGCAAGACTCCAGACTCACTCACAAACCCTCAGCTCACACAGCCCTCAGCAAGCCACACAACACATCACAAACACTGACATAAAAACAAGAGATGACAAGAGCTAACTTTTATCATCTTTTAAAGTTTCAAAAGGTATGGATTAAACATTTTCAGTAATTGGGGCTTGAGAATTATGACAGTGGATTAAAAATAGGTAGATAATGTTACTCCTTCATGAATGCCACTACAACAGGTAGGAATATTTTATTCCTAAACTCACAGAAAAATTAAGAGCAACACACAAGAGAAGGTAAGAGCAATACAATCTTAGAACACTGAAAGTACACAGATTCTTAGGTACTTAAGCAGATCCAGGAAAGCAAATAAAGCTGGGCAAGGACGTACCGTACTGTATAGCAAGCAAATCCACAGAAAATGCCAACTGCTTCTTCCAAGAAGTAAAGTTTACTAGACATAAAACAAGTACAGGACACAATGCAGTCAAGGATATTCTAAATTAAAAGACAAAGAAAGGAGGTCTTAGAAATTAAAAACACGATGACTAAAATGAAGAAATAGGGCCAGGGACATGCCCCTGGGTTCATTTCCCAAGCACCTCCAAGACAAGGGGGAAAGAGAAGGGAGCTCTGGGAAGGGGGAAACGAGAGTTCTGTTGAGGGGAAGAAGGGAGAGAAGGAGTGAGGAAGACAGAGGAAGAGAAGTAACAATAGTTTTGTGGAGAAAGAATGAGGAGAGAAAAAGGAAGAATTAAGAAACAACAACACAGTTTTGTGGAAGAAGAGGAGCATGGGAAAAGGAAGAGGAAGATGCAAAAGGACCAAGTGCAGGAGGAGGAGGAAGAGCACCACCAGCAGCAACAATAGACTTGAAAAATAAAAATGAAGCGATTGGGGCTCAGAATTTAGCTCAGCGGCATAAGCGCCTGCCTTGCAAGCAGGCAGTTTTGAGTTCGATCCCCAGTACCGATAAAAAAAGGAAAAAGACCAAAAAAAAAAAAGAAGCGATCTCCAGGAACTAGAGAAAAATGGTAAGACAAAATGAGACGACCAGTCCTGGAGTTCCAAAACTATGAGTTTACGGGAGTTCCAGCAAGAGCAAATAGGAAAGGAGGCAAGTGAAGTAAGGTTTGGACAAAATAAGTGAATTTTTCTAAAAAAAAAGAGGAATCAAAATATGCAAGGCACAAATTCCCTATGATGATTATGATCATTATGTATATTGAAACTGTTCCAATAAACAATTTAAAAATTTTTTTAGAGCTGAGGATATAAACTGCTCATTTGAAAGAACTTGCCAAGTGTCTAGCAAAAAAACCCAAAAGTAATGTCTACTCTGAAACACATCACTGTGTAATACAGGGGACAAAAAAATGATTCTGGAAATAAAATACAGGCTGTCCACCACACAAAGAACATCAGAACAGACTTCAATCTTCTCAATAGTCATATCAGAAAGAAGATGACAGTGGCACAACTTTTAGAAATTATGAAGGAAAAATATTTCCAACCTAGAATTTATCAGGGGCTGGGGATTTAGCTCAGCAGCATAAGCGCCTGCCTTGCAGGTGCATGGTCGTGAGTTTGATCCCCGGTACCGATAAAAAAGAAAAAGACAAAAAAAAAAAGAACAACCTAGAATTTATCACCCAAACTATCTTCTGGAAGAGGAATAAAAATATTTGATATAAACTCAAAACATTTATCTTCCACCCACCCTAAGATGCACCTGAAGACATATCCCATTGAAAAAAAGTGTCAACTTTTTAAAAAACAAAGCCAATTTAGGATATAGGACACAAGACACAGGACATCCAACATGTGGCAAACAGAACAGGAATCTTCAGGAAGACTGGGAGAGATTCTAGGATGCCACCTATGTACTCAACTTAAAAGAGCAACCAGTCTGGAGGGCAGAAACGTGACTCCTACCACAGCACAACAGCTGTTATGACTAAGATACCTACTAATGCTGTCCTAAGGACACAATGCCCAGTAAGCCTGTGCCAGGTACTCATCCATACTCTGCTTGCTTTGATGTATCTATTCACTCTACCTTTCCCACAGTCTGGGGTCAACGGAAGACATTCATGTCACACCCGGATGTGTTCTGCTTTGCTCCACTCCTAATAAATGTTAGAGGGACCACCCCCAACTTAGAAACAAAAAATACAGAACAAAACTCTCTTCACATGATCACATAAATAGTGAATATGTAACATCCAGCTCATACTGTAGCACAGCCAGGATAATGCCTTACGTTTCCAAGAACTCCTAATACTGCCACTTAGTACCTAAGGAGAAGCACCAGAAACTCAGCAATCTTCCATACAGGTATCTTCTCCTGTGAGCCTTATTAATCATGACCTTCTCAAACTCAGCTAGGTGCCTGTTACGGTTTCTCCCCAAAGCCTCAGGTGCTCATAGGTGGAGTAGGGGTGGGACTGGATCATGGGAGCACGACAGGCACCAATTGATTGGTCTATTAGTGAGTTCACAGTTAAAAGTGCCCTTGGGAGGTAAAGCTGGTTGGAGGTGGGTCACTGGGGGCATGGCATGGGAGGGTTGAGGGTTAAGGGTTAGGGTTAGAGTTAGCGTCCTCTTCATCTCCCTTGATCTCTTCTCTCTCATCTCTCTCCCTTTCTCCCCATCTCCTTCCCCGCTCTCTGCTTCCTGCCTGCCATGTCCTGAGCAATTCCTCTCTGCCATGCTGCCCTGCCTTGGAGCCAGCCTACCACGGACTGAAACTTTTACGAACTGTGGGCCAAAATACACCTTTCCTCCTTTAAGGTGTTGGTGTCAAGTACTGTGTCTCAGCCACAGGAAAGTAAGACAGATTAACATATTATCTAGGAATAGTTCCACAAATGCTAAAAAAAAAACTATCAAGAAAATAGAAATATATAAGTCAAGACAATGGCACCCCTGAGGATAAGAATGGGATATAAGAAAGCTAAAATATTAATAATTTATATTTCTTAACCTGAGAAATAGGCAAAATTTACTGTTTTTGTTACATATATACGTTTTTAAGACAGGATCTCGCTATGTAGTTCCTGTGGTTCTTAAACTCACCAAGTAGCCCAGGGTAACTTAAAACTTGCATCTATCCTCCTGCCGCACACACTTCCAAGTGCTGGGATTATAGTCATGAGCCACCATACCTGGCTATGTATGTATTTTATACACTCTTCATTTTGTATGAAACATTTCATCAAGAATTTAAATAAGTTGTGAAATGAAGATATAGCAAAATTACTTTTAAAATATAAAGTATATGTTATATTGGCTAATAATTCCTAGTCTGCCTAAGACAAAGAATGTGAGTCCTAAACTTTTTAATATTACAAAAAATTTCTTTCTCACACACTGCATAAAGCAATATTTAAACTCTCTGTGCTTCTGGCTCAATCTTATAGCCTTGGCCTCCAGGCAAGCACTACCTGGCTATCAGACAGCTATGAATGAGAAGCAGACCCACATAGATTTTTTGAGATAATACCTTGCTACATCGTCCAGACTGGCTGTGAACCCGTCTCAAGCAATCCTCTTGAACTTCAGAAGAGTTCACACTACACATGCATACCGCTGCACCCAGCTTTATAGTATTTTAATAACGAAATTAATACCAGATTGTTTTATATTATGAATTCCTCACCTCTACCCTAGAAGTAGAAGTAAATCAAACTTTCTAAACCATGAAATAATTGAGGACTAGAATTTTATAAAAAAGCTGAAATTCTATCCACACCCTCTTTTCCATTAACGATGATTCTGGCTCTTTGCTTCTTAGTTAAGCTTTGCTTATTTTGCTGTTTTAGTATTTGACCATTTTTTAAAAAGCTAAAACCTTTCCAACTTTAGTAAAAACACTCCTTTTAACTGAATTTTAACTGACCTTTACTTTTTATACTTGCGCACACCTCTCAAGAAGAAATGTGATGACTGGCTCACCTGCAGTCCACTTTCTAAGAGAAACTTACCTCACCCACGGTCAGTGATAAGGGGCTGAGTGTGTGGCTCGGTGGCACAGGACTTGCCCTAGAATGTAGGAAGCCGGGCTTTCATCTTCAGCACCATTAACAAAAATTTTATTTCAGTTTCCATTCCCTGCTGCTATACTTCATATCCTTACACACTGACCACTACCTCATTTTAAAAATTTTTCCTTACTTACCAGGTGTGGCAGTGCAGACCTGTAATCAGTACTATGGGAGGCTGAGACAGGAGCCCACAAGTTCAAGTCCAGCCTAAGCAATTTAGTGACTGAGACCCTGTCTCAAAATAAAAAAATATAAAGGGCTGGGGATGCAGTTCAGAGCAAAAGTGCTGAATTAAATACCCAACACTGGGGGTGGGGGTTCTTCTATTCTTTTCTACCTCCCCCCACCATTGTCAAATCAAGACCAGGCGGCGCACACAGCTATCTCTTCACTATTTTTTATTTTCCACCCTAATCTATGGCTTCAGACAAGCCCAGCCATGCTCGCAAACAGCACCGCAAACAGCACCGCAATGCTGAAGATGACTATGTGCCGGTCCTCCATTCTAACCCACCTCAATTCCAGAACCAAAATATAAACCAGCAACTTAACATTATCACAGGAATATTTGGCCAACACTTCAAGTTTAACCAGTCTACTTAGAACTAAACCTTTCCCCCTACTCTATTCTTCTGTAAACCTGTTTCTTATTTAAAAGGCAAATTATAATAATATTCATATCTCACAAAGTCCCTTGAAAATTAAATATGACAAAGTACTTAGGACAGTGTTTCTGCCCCAGTGTAAGTATTCAACTAGTGATGTTATAAACAATAAGCTTCAAATCGCTTTACTTTCAATTTTGTTTTGCTGTGTTTTGTTTCTGCTTTTGTTTATTTGTTTCTGGGTTTTGAGATAAAGTTTCACTGTGTGTGCTAGAAGATGTATGCCAGGCTTGCTTTCAACTTTGGAGGGATCATTTTCACCTTACAATCAAAACCCTTTGTATTACTTTGCATGAAATGTTTTAATGACTCCCCACCATTTGTCCAAAAGAAAACAGTCAACACATTAAACAATGGCTTTTACATTCTTTGAAACATCACCTTCACCCACCTGTTGGTTGAACTGTGCCCCATAAAATGTTTAAGTCCTACTGCCTGAAGCTGCCAAATTACACTAGAACAGCTAGGTTGATCCCTAATTCAATCTGACATTATCCTTACTGGGGAGAATGCTGAGGGGAAAGGATGTGGCTCAGTGGTACAGCCACTGCGTAGAACCTGTGAGGCTCTGAATTTGATCCCCAGCGTAGCTAAATAAAGAGATAAATAAATAACAATTTGGACATAAATCCAAATCTAGAAGGAAAACCATGTAGACACAGGAAGAATATCGCAGAAAACTAGGAAAGGGGGATGGAGGCCAATCCTGCTCATAGTCCTCAGAAGAAACCAACACTAGATTTCAAAATTCTGGTCTTCAGAACTTTAAAAGACAATAACCTTGTTATTTCACCCATAAAGCCCCAGGAAACTATTATAGACTTGTTTCCTGCATTATTTCACGTAAACTAACTACTGATATCTGCTAGTGCTATCTTAAATGCTAGTGTTTTTGCTTATGTTACTTTGAGTCTTCAACATCGGCCCAAATCTTTGTAACTGACTGTTGCCTTTTCATCCAGTTCCAAGGAGTCTTCTACAGTTCCCACCCTGAACCAATTTTACCCCCCAAAGAACACTAAACATTTGCCTAACGTTACTGTTGGTCAAAAACAGTCCTAATAGGAAGGTTCTAAAGCAGAGAAAAGAAACTCACCCTAGCTACAGAAGAACATTCAGGACACATCAGTAAGAGACACACAAGGATTTATTAGGCAAAAGTAAAAAAGGTGGGGGCTGGGGATTTAGCTCAGCGGCATAAGCACCTGCCTTGCAAGCAGGCAGTCGTGAGTTCAATCCCCAGTACCGATAAAAAGGAAAAAGACAAAAAAAAAAGTTTAAAGGTACACTCAAGGAAACACTGTAGGCCCTCCAGAGACATCGAACCAGGCCAGGGCAGGTGTGTTTATAGAGATTTGGGGTGGGACTCTGTGGGACTTGTGAATATGTGCATACAGAAGATCAAGGCCCACTTGCTGTGACAGTCATCACAGTTGCAAGGGGTCCACTTGTGAGTAAAAAGCAACAGCAAAGTCCATTTGCAGGCAAAAGGGAATGGTAAGGCTTACTGTGTTTGTAAGGGCATTAGGAATTCTTTTGACTGGGTTTCTGTTCTGGTTGTTCTTAAGATGTGTATTATTCTCTATGATGTTTAGGTCCATATAGTCAATTTTTTCCAAACTTGCCCTATCATTTGATAAAAACAGAATAAAATGCATATGAGTAAATTAACATATTTCACAGTACTGATCCTTCCAACTCTTCTATCGAAGAACAAAGTATACTTCTTTGTTAAAGTCTTTTTATCAGAAAATAAGTGACCATGTTTATATTCTCTCCAATTTTAAAGGATATGCTCCAGTACCTCACTAATGAACAGAATGCTAGATTTTAACTCTGCTGTTTATAAAATGATGTTAAGGAAATAATAGGAGTTGTCATCAAAAATAGTGAATTCAAAAAACACTATTTCATCAAGAATCCGGTTTACAGTAATATGATAAATTACATTAAGTTTGCTTAATAGTAAATTTTCTTATATATCTAAGGTCTATTTGGTAACAATTTTAACTATGTAAATAAACATTACTTTTTAAAATAATCTTTATATCCATATTCTCTAGTAATATTACAGACACCTAAGTTAGGTAGCAATAGTACAGGCAGGCAGTGCCAGGCTCTCCAGGAAGTCAGGCAGAGGATGAGAACACATTACAACTGTGGCTGGAGGCCCATCCCTTTAAAGCCAGGCCTCAAGATAAAGATGGAATGACCAGGCCTGCATGCCTCCCCAAGGGATAAGCAATATACTATACTTGGAACCACCTGGTCCAATAAAGTCTAGAAAGACATTAGTCACCTGAGTGGGTGACCAAGACCCTCTTGATCCATCTCTTCCTAAAGGTACTCAGAATGTAGTTCAGTGATACAGTGTTTACCTAGCAAGCACAAGGACCTGGGTTCAATTCCCAGAACCTTAAAGGACTTTGTTCTTCTCATGCACACTTGCTGCATGACCTGCTTCCCCACTGGATCAATATTACCAAAGCACCTATACTTGTAATCTTATTAGCTGATCACAGTTTAGACCCATGTTGTATCTACCTTGTGGTTTTGCTCTATAAAACTTCCCCTGAGAAGAGGGCTCATTGGCAATCCCTCCCGTCCCCTCCTGTCTCTCAGAAGTTCTCTCTCAATAAATTTTTCCTACTCTTAACTTCTGTTGTCCCTTAGAACTCATTTTTTAACTCTGGAAAACATGAACTTGGCATATGTGTCATCTCACAGCGTGGAAGTTATATTATTTCCCCTGTATCAGTAAGAGTTATAGGGCTGGGGATTTAGCTCAGCAGCATAAGCGCCTGCCTTGCAAGCACGCAGTCTTGACTTTGATCCCCAG
The DNA here is from genome assembly GCF_034190915.1 of Cavia porcellus. Lineage (NCBI taxonomy): Eukaryota > Metazoa > Chordata > Mammalia > Rodentia > Caviidae > Cavia > Cavia porcellus. The sequence continues at coordinate 34,312,375 of NW_026947497.1, forward strand.
TACCAAAAATAATTTAGAGTGTAGTTTACATTTCTGTGATAGCCTCAGAAACAGAAAAACTCTAATTCAATATGATGTATTATTTTATAATCAGGAAGAGAATTTTTTTTAATTTTTTATCAGTACCAGGGATCGAACTTAGGACTGCTTGCTTGCAAGGCAGGCACTTATGCCTCTGAGCTAAATCCCCAGCCCCAGGAAGAGAATTTATAAAAAATAAAGCAAAATCATGATAATTCTTCAGATGTCCACCACTTTAAGTGTCTCCCTTTATCTTCTGACTATAACATCTTGACAAACAATAGATATTATTAAAGAGGAAGAATACGTTCAAATGGGAAGGGGAAATAGGGAGGAGGACAGGAAAAGAAATAAGAGAAAAGAAAAAAACAAGAAAAAAATGGAAACCAAGCTTTTGTAAATAGGTAAGGGGGCTGGAGATTTAGCTCAGCGCCTGCCTTGCAAGCAGGCAGTTTTGAGTTCGATCCCCAGTACCAATAAAAAGAAAAAGACAAAAAAAAAAAAAAGTAAATAGGTAAGGGAAGAGGGATTACACAATGGGGAGGGAAATGGGGAAAAAAAGAATCAAGATATATCATGTACAGGTTTAGCTTCTCTATGATAAATGTGATAATTATGTGTACCTAAAATGTACTAATGAACTTAATTTTTTTTTGAGACAGTGTCACCATGTAGTCCAGATTGGCCTTATACTCATTTATGTAGCCCAGGCTGGCCTTAAACTCACAGTTACCCTCCTGTCTTCGCCTCCTGAGTGCTAGGATTACAAGTGTACACCACCATGGCCAATAATTTAATTTTTTAAAATATCTTGAGAAGTCATTTTCTCTCTTACCCTATGTATTTTAGAATACTGATGTTTGCCATATGGGAAATATTCCAGAAATGTTCAAGAAACAAATATCTATTTTCAAATACCATTATCCTCAAAACTCTCCTTGTAAAATCAAAGTATGTTCCCAATATCAATAACTCCTCTTTTCTTAGACTTTTCTTTCCTTAGATATTTCTATGTTTCCATCTCTTACTCCTATAATTCCACCACTCTGGGAGGCTGAGGTAGGAGGATCACAAATTCAAGCCTAGTATGGTCCACTTAGTAACTCAGCAAGACCCTGTCTCAAAATTTAAAATACATATAAAGACTAGATATACAGCTCAGTGAAAAGACTCTGGGTTCAATCTCAAATACTGTAAATAAATAGGCCACTAATGGTATTGTTTTCTTCTGACTTCTTCCCTAAAATGTGAATACCCTGTAAGACTACAATGTAATTATTAGTTAATAACAAGTTCATAAAGACATTTTCATTTATCAAATTGTCTCTCTTCCATGAAAATCAGTTCTTTAGATCCAGAACACCTGAGGTTCCTTATAAAGAAAGAGAAATATAAGAAACCTTCCAGAAGTTAACTATCTTCTTTTTCCCTAAATCAGTGATACTTATTAATCAACACAAGATAACTATCATCCATTGAACAACATTTCTATTGTGTTTGGCAGCTGCTACATAGGATTTAATGTCAACTTAACAAATCTCTATGATAAAGCACCTGGAAAGAGAAACAGTGTTTGGTCTGGGTGATATGAGAGGGGATAAAAGTCCCCTGGGCCACTGATCTCTTGGGTGAATGACATTTGGAAGTAATCATACAGAAAGTTAATTTGCAAGAAATAAAATGACTATGGGAATAAAATATGCTCTGTAGCTTTGGTTTCTCTTAATGGACTTCAAACAAGTTTTAGATTTGTATAAAAGAAATATTTAAAAGTTGGCAAATTCACTAACAAAACTAAAGGACTGATAAGATATCTTCAGTTATTCCTCCTCCTATTGAATTTCCTGATGAGGACCTTGAAAAATTGTGCAAACACCAAAGATGGGGGGAAAAAATAATCCAGGCCCCAAAACACGCTCTGCATTTCTGCCCTAACTTTCTCTCAAGCATGCCACTATCCCATTACACTGACATCAAATACCAGGAACAGACATACAAAATAGAAAAAACTAACTTGGGATACAGAAATCCACTTTCTCACCGCATCTCTAACCAAATATGAATCCATTATTATGACAGCATTGTTACGTTTTATAATTTAGAAGTGAGGCTATAAAAGTCCATCCTCCACCCCTGTCTTGTTTTTTAATGTTCTCGGTAACATGAAAATTTAAAACTATGGTAATGACTCAAGAGTCCACATGTATAAAATTTCAAAATCTGAGTATATTTTCCAATTAACTGTTACCACAGTTATCAGTACATCGATTAAAATACAATCATCACACAAAATTAAATGTAACAAAAACAAATAAAGATGACACAGCAGATACAAAATCCTAACCTAAGATATATCTTATTTAGGCACAGTGTATTTCTATGTGTTTTGTAATTCAAGAAAATGAATTTTTTTTTTGTACCAGGGATCGAACTCACGACCTCACCCTTATCAGGCAGGCACTTATATCACTGAGCTAAATCCCCGGCCTCAAGAAAATGAACTTTATCAAGATTTTAAATTTATGTCTCAACCAATACTACAGCATTCTTTCTTTCCATTTTTTTCCCCACTACAAGTACATTCTAATATACACATGGTCTAAAAATATAGTTCCTTCCTCAACTTACTACCTAAATTATGGAAGGATCCACGGCACATTACATATATAATGTCATGCATTATATATTTCTACTTCCAAGTATCTGTTTTCCACTGTTGAAGAACTAGATTATGCATTAATGTCTATGAACAAAACAGAAATGTAAAACATTGAATGCCTAACCTCTTGATTTTCTACTCCATTGCTGGAAAGCTCCAAAATAGAACCTCCACTGTCAACCACTGCTGATGCCATTGTTTTTTCCCCTGAGGAAGCGTCAAACGTTACGAATCAATGTAACTAAAGGTTCACAGAGTTCACAGATGATTGCCAGTATTATAGGTCTAAATTATGTTTTAAAAGTCAACAGAGATGGAGAGTAGATATCCAGAAATCCAGTCTTCTAAAGATGATTAACCAGACAGCCTAAAAAGAGGGAGAATTTTGAAAGTTATAAAAAAATACACAAGAAGGATATAAAGCATAACTTAGTTTGCAATCTCACTTTTAACATTGTTTTAACTTAGAGAAGGAAGACAGGCTCCATCCATATCCCCAAAAGAGGGCAGTAATGAGCACTTACTTCTTAGAGTCAAGCTTAGGAACTCATGGAGTAAATTCTTACCAAACATTGCATACAGGTGATGTTATTAGAGTTACATTCCAGGAGATAAAATATTACAATTTTCTCCATTTATGAAGATATATTTTATCCCAAAATACTTTAAAAGAAATTTTAAAAATCTTTTTATGTATTGTACACATAAAATGTACTAGGCTGAGACAATTTCTAAAACTATCTATTTAACAAATTAAAATTAATTTAATTTAATTTGTTAATTTTTAAACAGTCCATTCTTCTCTGGCACATTTGGCTTGTTTGTTTGTTTGAATAATATAATTAAAATTGTCTTTTGCTTATAACAAGTAATCTCATTTATATTCACATTTAATATAAGAATTGTTAGGTTAATCTGAGTTCCTTGTACTTTCAAATAAAGCAGTTTAAAAATAAAGTAGTAAAACCATTCAGAATGCCTCTGAAGTTTTTATCATTCTTTCCTCAGTAATGTTTTGCTATTACTGTAATTCAAAGCAATACAGCAAATTGTTTCAAGTAATTTTTTTTTTCTTTTTGGTCTTTTTGAGACAGGATCTTAGTATGCAGTTCAGGCTGGCCGTGAGCTCACTTTGTAGTCCAGGCTGGTCTTGAACTTGCAACGATTCTCCTGCCTCAGCCTCTCAAGTGCTGGGATTAAAAGTAGGCACCACCATGCCCAGCTTGTTTCAAGTAATTACTTAACAAAGGCTCTGAAGGTTTTTTTTTTCCTGAGACAAATATCATATGTGTATCATCTAGATTTATGCATTAATTATTCCTAAAAGAATTACTCCTCAAAGTTACTCTTTATTTGATTTTGTGATTATTAAATCTTTCATACACAGTAAGTACCAAAATTTCTAACAGAATTTTTTAAATCATATTTCAAGAATATAGACAAAGTAAGCATAAAGAGAAAATATATATTTCTATTTTTATTTTTATTTATTTCTTTTTATCAGTACCGGGGATCGAACTCACGACCGCCTGCTTGCAAGGCAGGTGCTTATGCCGCTGAGCTAAATCCCCAGCCCAAGAATATATATTTCTAATCAGTCATTCATTAATATTATCCCTGTTTACTGACTAGCATCAGACTAAAGATATAGAAATAAACTAATAAAGAATTTTCATTAGGCTTTAGAAGAAAACAAAATAGAACACCTTTTAATTAAAAGCAGAAATTTCATCTCACTAAGAATGATTCAATACCAATAGTCCTCTTTTTCATTTTACAAACTTGAAATAGGAATACTTTGTATTCTGAAAAGAAAATTTAAGAAAAAATTTCACAGTCCTGTCACACTAAAGCACACTGTTATCACGTAAGATAATGATTATTTCCAACTGTTTTCTAAATATACATAGTGATAGTAGAAATAAACTTTACTTACAATTTGAATGTTAAGTAGTTTAAGCATCCTTCACTATTTTCACAACTTGGCAAGAGCTAAAATCTGAACCAGCAGTTCTTTGGAACTACTAGTGAGAAGGGAAAAGAAAATATTAATATGATTCTATTAAAAAAACATTTTTCCCAGAATAGGTATGATTCACATAGTAATCACTTATTAAAATAAATTATCTCCAAAGCTTAATTATATACATTCACATCAACATTGTAAAAACATTATTTCTATGTTATTGTGAAATTGGAGGTTTTGGTGTGTTTTTTTTTTCTTACCAAACTTCAAATCTTAAGTCACTACTAAGTAATAATTACTAAGGACAGACCCAACATACATAACCTATGCCTCATATCACAGATTACAATTCAATCAACCAGCAAGTCTTTAATAAACAGTTAAGGTATAACCTCTGCTCTCTAAGAGTAGGAACTCAAACTTAGAAAGCTAACCCAAGAGACTACCACAAACCAACATTAAGAATACACAATCTGCTTATCTATGATCACTGCTTATTGCCCTCTCACCTCTTAAACTCAACTTTAATACATTACATCTGCCTTCTCACATCTCCCTCCTCCTTTCAGAGACTGACTGTTAGATTTATACACTTGATCTTGGGCCTTGATTCACCGATAATCCCTTTTTTCCTTAACCTTCTCTTACTGGCTCCTTTCCTTTAACATAGAAATGCTTTTACAACCCTCTCCATCTTAAAAATGGAAAAGCCCTTTTCTGCAGTTCTATCTCCCTAGCTACTGCTCTAATTCCATTTTCAGGTAAAGTCAATGAAATCTTTTATATTGTCTCCATTTTCTGCTTTCTCAGGTACTCTTCCTTCCTCAACTGAAATGTTTACTGAATTCTATTTATCAAGTTTAAAGGATGTATTTTTCTTCATAAGCCATAAAGACTCAGAAGCACTTGAAACTACTATTCATTCTCGCTTGAAACTCTTACTTTGAATTTACTTATCCCTCCCTCCCTACTCTTTCAAAGTTCCCTTTTGCAGTAAAACCTAACTTTCAAGGGTTTGCAGGCAAAAGTACAAAAAGAAGGCTATATACACCACCATATGCCTAAATATTTTAAATTTGTAAATCAAGAAAAAAACCTGTTGAATTGGTATCATCTCCTCTCATCTCATGTAAAACAAACATGTTTTACAACAGCCCAAGTGGGCACAGTCTGATTTTGAATGTCAGACTTCCTGGAATAAAGAAAGCTATACTGCCTTCCCTGACCTACAGCCAAGCTACTACTCCTCTCTGCCACCTCCAGCTCCACACTACACCACCACAGACCCTAAAGGCATGCAGATGGGCATCCTGCCCACACGTACACACTCTAGTCACATGCCTACAAACAGCTGCTCCTTCCTGAGCCTTCCTTTAGAGAAGCCCATGCATTTGGTAGTTGAGAGCAACCCAGGTGAAACCTGTGAAGAGACACATGGGCAGAATCCTGGGATCTAAGTAGTATGAAGACTGGCCAACAAAGAGACAAATTAGACCAGTCACCTTGGCTTACAGAAATCTATGCGGAGGGGAAGAGCTGCAGGAAGACCGGATAAGGCTCTCAAATCACCTGGTATCAAATCTTATATGTATGCGTTTCCAAAATCCAGTGCCTTACTCTGCAAGATACAACAACTACTTCTATATATTCGGTCAAATGTCTCTTCCAGTCTAAAACATTCTTAGGGGCTCCCATTTGTCTACTACACAGTTTTTCACCTCTACTTCATTGTGAAATTACGGTATAAATAAATACTAAACTGGGTGTGGTGGCACACACCTATAATCCTAGCATTCAAGAAGTTGATGCAGAAGGATCACCACAAATTCAAGGCCAGCCTAGGCTACATAGTGAGTCTGAGACCCTATCTCAAAAAGGCTCCTAAAATAAATACCATACATACATACATACTAAGCATTTATTTCAGGCTAACTGAGACATACTCGCCACCGTTTTTAACAATATTAACTGAGGACTATTATATGGTAACATAGTTTTAAGTGCCACAGGTACAGCAGTAAACAAAAAGATTTTTTTTTAATCTGTCTACATTCCAGTGGGGAGAGAAAATAAACAATATACATGTGGCTGGTAGATGTTAAAGAGATTAAGGAACTAAATGAACCAAAGGGGTAGGGAGCATTCATGAAGAGAGGTCTGCAACTTCAAATGAGTGGTCAGAGCAAGATTCACTGAAAAAGTGACATGAGTAAAGATCTAAAGGCAATTTCAAGAGTAAACACATGAGATTCAAATGTCCAATTTTCAATTAAAAAACAAGACATGAAAGAAACAGGAAAATATGACAATTCAAACTGAAAAACTAATTAAGCAGCAGAAACTATCCCTAAAAAGAAGACCTGGTTGCTAATCTAGACGATTGTTTTAAAACAACTGTCTTTACAATGTTCAAAGAACTAAACAAAGATGTGGAGAAAGCCAAGAAAATGATGTTTGAACAAAATGGAAACAGCAACAAAGACACAGGAAAAAGGAAAATAAAAGGAAATTATGAACCTAAAAAATATAATAACTAAAATAACAAATTCACTAGAAGGATCCAAGGATCGATCTCAGCAGGCAAAAGCATCTGGCCTTGAAGGCACGACAATGGAAATTACTAGTAATGGGGAGCATAAACAAAGCCTAACGTGATATGAATCTAGGTCACCTGTTGGGCATCAAGTGGATCAACACATGAATCCTGAGAGACCCAGGGACAAGAGGAAAGGGGCACAAGGAATTTTTTAAGAAATAAGGGCTAAAAAACTTTCCAAATGTATGAAAGACATAAAAATATCTAAGAAATTCAATGAAATCTAAAATAAAATGAATTCAAGGAGACCCATCCCAAATCACATTATATAATAAAATTCTCACAAACCAAACATGGCCAGGCATAGTGGCACACACCTGTAACCCCGGCATTTGGGATGCTGAGGCAGCAAGAGCAATGTGAGTTCAAGCAAGCCTGAACTATTTAGTGATACCCTCTCTCAAAAAGCAAAACAAACCAAAAAAAGCCCAAAGATAAAGAATCTGGAAAGCAAGGGGCTGGGGATTTAGCTCAGTGGCATAAGCACCTGACTTGCAAGTGTGCGGTTGTGAGTTCGATCCCTGGTACCGATAAAAAAGAAAAAGACAAAAAAAAAAGAAGAAGAATCTGGAAAGCAGCAAGAAACATTTTGTCACATACAAGGGATCTTCAAAGGATAACTAGCAGGTATCATATCAGAAGCTTTGAAGTCAAAGGCATTGGACCCCTACATTCAAAAAGCTAAAAGAAAAAACTGTCAACAAAGAAACCTGTATTATGCAAAACTGTCCTTCAAATGTGAAGAGAACTGGGATGGTGGCACACACCTGTAAGCACTCAGGAGCCTGAGGTCAACCTGGGTTACACAGTGAATTTAAGGCCAATCTGAACTACATAGCAAGACTCTGTGTCTCAAGAAGGAAAAAAAAAAACAACGATGTGAGGAAGATATTAAAATATTCAGAAAAACAAAAGCTGAGACAGTTCCTTACCAGAAGACCTATACTAGAAATGGTCAAAGTAGTCCGAAGAAATGAAGAATACCAGATAGCAACCCAAAGCTGTATAAAGAAAAAGACTTCAACATAAGATAGACATATAGGGCTGGGCACACAGCTCAGCCAAGTACCTGCCTGGCAAGCACAAGGTCTTGAGTTTAATTCCCAGTACCAAAAAAATAACATATAGATTGTTACAAAAATATTATTATAGTAATTTGTACCTACATTTTTGTTTTCTACTGATTTAAGAGACTGTTAAAATCTCAAAGTCAGTATTTTAATTTTGGCTTCTTCTATATATATGATTTTCTACAGAATTTAAAAGAGAAGCACATTTAGAATAATGATTAGTTTATGGTTTTAGATAATCTATAAAGATGAAATCTTGTGATACTATTGAAAAAGGTGGGGAACTATAAGGCACAGAGTTTTCATATTATTAAAATTAAGCTGTATAAAATTCAAATTTGAGGGGGCCAGGGGTATAGCTTAGCAGCACAAGCACCTTCTGCCTGGCAAAGTACCAGGTTGTAAGTTTGATCCTCAGTACCAAAAAAAAAAAAAAAATCAAACTTAAGTGTTGAAATTTTTGCTTGTTAAGTTTAATTCTCTCATCAACCATAAAGAAAACAGCCAAAGGATATAGGAAATAAGAAATCTAAACATTTCAGTACAAAATAGCAACTATTCACAAAAGACAATAATGCAGAAGCCTGGGATACAGCTCAGTGGTATTAAAAAGAAGAAAAGAAAGAAAGAAGAAGAAAAAAGAACAGACAGTAATACAAAAATAAAGTGGAAAAACTGTAAGGCATATAGAAACTAACAAAATGATAGAAGTATATTCTTCTTTATTATTTAAATATAAATGGATTAAACTGTCCAAAAAATCGAAGTTGCAGAAAGATGAAAACATAATTAGTCTCTATAATGGACTGATTTCAGGTTGAAAGACAAAAGCATATGGGAAGCAGTGAAAAAAATATTCCATACAAATAATTAACAAAATGAAGCAGGGGTGGCTATAAGAGCAACAGACAAAATACAATTTAAGTGAAAAAATACACAAAGAAGGACACTAAACGTAAATTAAAAAGTTCAACACAGCAAGAAAATATGGTAAACATTTACATACTTAATGACCATAAAAATGTATGAAGCAAAAAAAAAAACTCAACAGAGAAACAGAGAGCTCTATGGTAACAAATGGAGACTTCACTATTTCCCTCTCCATGATGGACAGAACAATCACACACAAGGTAAGGAAATACTCTTAAATAGCCAAAGGTTACACACCATGAATTGGGATTTATTCCTAGAATGCTAGGGTGATTCAACGCAGGTCAACTGATCGTGTAGTATACCACATTAACAAAAGAGGAAAAAACACACGTTAATCTCCATTGATACAGAAAAAACATCTAACAAAATTAAATATGATTTGCAAAATAAATAACATCAGAAGTAAAAGGAATTTACCTCAACATAATAAAATTCATTTACAGCAAACACCATATTAGAAGACAGAAACCTTTTCCCTATTTTGTGGCACTCATTTTGCCACTTCTTGTCAATGTTGTATTGGAAGTTCTAGCCAAATCAATTAATCAAAGCATCTAAATTGGAAAGGAAGTAAAATTATCTCTTTTTGCAAATGATATGATTTTGTAGGTACAAAATTATAAAAAGTCTACAAAAGAAACTACTAGAACTAATAAACTATGCAAAGTAACAGGATTAAAGAAAAAAACAATAAAAATCAGTCATATTTCTATATGCAAACACTTAAGAATATGGAAGGAAGCCAGGCATGATGGCACTCTCCTGTAATCCCAGCACTCAGGAGGCCAAGGCCAGCCTGAACTGCATAGTAAGACCCTGTCTCAAAAAGACAAAATAATATTAATAATAATAATATGGAAGGTAGGAAATTACAAAAATTCTATCTATAATAGCATCAAGTCAAAGACTTATGCAGTAAAACTATAAAACATTGGCAAAAGACATTAAAGACACAAACAAATGGAGTCACATCCCATGTTATGAATTAGAATACCTGCTATTATTAAAATGTTACTATTACACAAAGTAGTACACAGATTCAATACAATCCCTATCAAAATCCCAATGACATTTCTTGAAACAAAATTCATATGAAATCTCAAAGAACCCTAAAGAACTAAAACAATCTTGAAAAATAACAAAGCATAAAGACTCACATTTCCTTGGGGGCTGGGGATTTAGCTCAGCGGATAAGTGCCTGCCTTGCAAGCAGGCAGTCGTGAGTTCAATCCCTGGTACTGATAAAAAGGAAAAAGACAAAAAAAAAAAAGACTCACACTTCCTGATTTCAAAACACTATAATGCCACATATAGTAACCAAAACAATCTGGTACGGCACAAAGACAGATTACAGAACAATGGCACAGAACAAAGTGCCCAGAGATAAATTTACAAAAGAAAAAATGATTCTGACCAGAATGTCAAGACCATCCCCAAAGGAAAATAGAAGTCTTTTCAACCAACAGTGCTGGGAAAACTACCCATACACAAAGGAATGAAGCTGGACCATTACTTAACATCACACATAAAAACAAACTCAAAGTGAATTAAAGGCCTAAACACAGACCTAAAATAATAAAGCACTGAAAAGAAAATTAAGGCAAAAGCTTCACAACTCTGGACTCAGTAATGATTTCTTGGACATGACTCTAAAGGCACAGTTAACAAAAGAAAAACTAACAAACTATATTTCATAAAATTTTAAATTTTTGTATATCACTATCAACAGAGTAAAAAGGCAACTAAGAGAATGGGAGAATTATTTGAAAATCATGTATCTAAAAAGTGATTTAATATTAAAACTGTATATTTTTTTAAAAACTTTCTAAAAACAGCAACAAAACCCTTTCAAAAATGGGCAAAGGACTTTAATAGACACTTCTGTAGAAGCTACCCAAGTGGCCAAGAAACACATGAAAACATGATTCATGTCACTCCATAATCTTTAGAAAACTATAAATCAAACTACAATGACATAAATACCTCATGCAAGTCAGGGTAACTACTATAAAAAAAAAAAAAAAGTAACAAGGGTTGCCAAGGGTGTGGAGAAACCGCACCAGTGCATGTGCTGTGGTGAACAGGATGGTGGTTCATCAGAAAGTTAAAAACAGCATTACCACATGACCAGCAACATCACTTCTGAGTAGCTGCTGGAAGAACTGAAAGCATGGTCTCCAAGAGATACTTGTTCACCAGCATTCACAGCAGCATTATTCATAACAGCTCAAATAGGGAAGCAACTTGCTGTCCCGGACAGAAAGATGGATGGATAAGCAGAATGTGGTAGAGCGCGTATGCAATAATGGGAATCTATTCAGCCTTAGAAGGTAAGTGCTACAATTGCTAAAACATGGCTGAACCTTCAAACTTTATCTTAAATAAGCCAGTCAAATTTCAACAAAAAGACAAATATTATATGAGGTTATATGAGGTACCTGGAGTAATTAAATCAGAAAAAGTATAATTGCTGCCAAGGCTGAGGGAAAGTAGAAATGAGGAATTACTGTTTAATGGATATAGAGTTTCAGTTTTACAAAGATATGAAGGAATAGTGATGGTTTCACAACATTTTCAGTGTTATTTAATAACACTGGAATGAACACCTACAAATGGCTGGTGTGTTTAACTACAATATGCCGTGCATTTTACAATAAAAATGAGAAAAAGTGAATTAAACCAAAAATAATGCCATTAAATGACAGGAAAAACTGAAGGAAGCCCAGTATGTTCCAATATAAGCTCATCTTTTCTCTACAATGCCTCCCAAAGTACTTCCTCTCTGTGTATAGCTCAATAAGTTACCACAATACCCACAAAGATATAAAAACAGATACTGTGAAATCACATGAAACCCATCTGCCTTTGTTCAGGTTTTCATTACCATTTATCTACATTGTTGTAACTGCTTTAGAATCTGTCTCTCTGCAACTCATTTTCTCTTCCTTTCAATCTATCTACTGTAATATTGTGGTGATCCAAAATGGAATTAAAATGTCAACTCCTCTTAAATTCTTCAGATTTCTTACCACTTGCAAGATCAAACATCAAGCATCCTGACTGTGCAGTAATCAATTTAGGCTCTGTATCTATTTTTCAGCAATGAAAGGTTCACTGTGACAGGTTCATAGATTCTAGTTCATGTTCACTTGTCCAGCCTCACTTTCTTCTATTCCCTCCAACTTTTTTCAACAGGTGTTTGTAATTCTCTAAACTTCTGTCTTAAACATCTTTCCCTTACTGGCCCCACTTGGTCAACTCCTAGCTGATGTATAGATCTCTGCTCCAATGTAACTGTATCCTCTCACAACTCACTCTCTATCATTCTCTCACAACAAAACATATTAAATACCTCCCTCAAAACATAGGGACTAGCAGCTTCCAGCAGACCAACTCACTTGCTACTGCTACCATATCAAGCCCAACACTTGAAGTACACTTTAAAATCCTCCATTTGTCTTCTAATTCTTATTTCCAACTACTTTCCAAAGGGATGACACTTTTAAAGTAGGTTTATCTAGTTTTCTTAAATCTGTGCCTTACATAGCTTATACCAGTGCCTTTTATATACTAGGCACACTGTAAATATATGAGGACTGCAGGACACGTGTGCTCTAATCAGACAAGCTCTTCACTCCTCACTACATACATGGAGTCATTTCTCCCTGTCCCTTTGCTGTTGGTTCTTGCACCAGCAATGCCCTTTGCTTTAGTTCTCCAAATTTCACCTGTCCCTCAAGGTCAACTTCTTCACTCCCATGACATCACGTCTCCACTCTCTTTTTACTACATCAGTCTTTCGGTAAGATTTACTGACAGCCAGCCATGACAGCGCTTGCCTGTAATCCTAGTATTAAGGAGGCTGAGGCAGGAGGATCACTACAAGTTTGAGGTCAACCTGGGTTACACCGTGAGTTCAAGGCAAGCCTGAACTATACAACAAGACCCTGTCTTCAAAGGACACACAAACACAAACCATTTATTGAACATTTTACTACATGCCAAACACATGACTATTCTAACAATACAAAAATGAAGTCAAGACCCAGCCTTCAGAGACTCTTAAATCTAGTAAGGAGAAAAATACAGAAATAATTACAAAAATGTAAATGCCACAAAGGAAACTACAAAACACATTAGAGCTACACATACACACACACCCAATCTCAAGGAGTCTAGAGGCTTCAGAAAGAAGCCACTTTTAGTCCACCAAGGCTGGCCTTGAACTGGAAGTGATCCTCTTGCCTCAGCCTCCCCAGTGCTGGAATTAGAGGTATCCAATTTGTTTTTAACATTAAGATAGCACCTTTAAATCAGCTATTAGTTATTAACCAGAGGTACTACTACTACAAGTTTACTTAGAAACCTTTCCGATTGTAGGAAAATAATGGTTTTGTATTTTTTGAATTTTATTTTCACCACCTGTCCAACAGTGGCCAGTTTTTAATGTTTAAATATTAATTGTGTCATAAATTTTAATTTTTTTGTATAAGCAAGCTATAAAGTTTCTCATAAATGCAAAAAAAAAAAAAAAAAAAAAAAAGAAGCCACCATTTGGACTAGCACAATACTAAGTAAACTCAATGGGCAGAAGAAATCCGTATATCCAATTATAGCTAGCCAAATTATCCAGAATTAAACTTTGCTGAGACTACCATTTAGTTGCCTAGTCCACAGATCACTCATCAAAGAGTATGTTTATGAATTCAATTATATAATAAAGAATGAAAAAACAAGAAAACTCAATTTCTGATATCAGAAATACCATCCTAAACCAGGTATAGTGACACATGCTTGTAATCCCAGCACTTGGGAGTCAGAGGCAAGAGGACTGCCTTGAGTTCAAAGGCATTCTGGGCTAAGCCAGCCAAGAACATACAGGAAGACCTGTCTTTAAACACAAAACACAATATTATATATCATAAAAGGCTAATATATAAAAAATGCTTAAAATGAAAGAACAAGAACCAAGACAAGGAGACAATACAAGCACACAGTCCACAAAACAAATATAAAAATAGCCTTCAAATACACAAGAGCCTAGAGTAGTGACACATGCCATAATCCTGTAATTGCAACTATTCTAGAGGCTGAGGCAGATTACAAGTTCAAGACCAGCCTGCCCAACTCAGCAAAATTTGGCCTCAAAAGAGAGGGGAAATAAAAAAGGAGGTGTAAAACTTAGCAACCCTGGTTTCAATTTCCTATACCAAAAAAATTTTTAAGATATTTAAAACATACGAAGATGTTCAAATTCACTCAGAAATGTAAATTAAAACAAAGTGAAATATCATTTCTCATCCATCAACATGCAACAACATTCTGTTGGTAAAATAGTAGAAAAATAAATATGCCTGTCCAGTGCTGGTAGAAATGCAAACTGGTATGAAATTCTGAAGACAGGAATTTGGCGATATCAAACAAAACTATATTCATTTTTCCTTTTAACACCTTTATTGAGATGTAATTCACACACCACAGTGTTCATAAAGTACAAATACAATACCTTTTAATTTATATACAATCACCACACTAATTTTAGAACATTTTCAACACTTCCTCCAAAAACCTTATGTTCATAAGCAACCATTCAACATTTTGCCCCAATCTCCAATCCATCATTCACTAGTCTATCTTCAACCTCTAGATATTTGCCTGTCTAGCCATTTCCTATAAACAGAATTATAACTAGCCTTCTCTATCTGAAGCTTTCAGATCTTTGGATTCAACTACTGATTAAAAATTTATTTTTTAAAAAAAATGCATTTCTACTGAATATATACAGGGCTTTTTCATCATTATTCCATTAAGAATATAGTACAGCTACTTTTTTTCAGTATTTTGAGACACAGTCTTGTTTTGTAGTGCAGGCTGGCCTTGAATAGAGGCTGGCCTCAAACTTGTAGTGATCCTCCTGTGTCTTTCAAGTGCTAGGATTATAGATAGGTATGTACACTGTGCCCAGCCCAGTACAACTATCATTTATACAGCATTTACACAGTATTACCTGTTATAAGTAATCCAGAGATTACTTTAAACATACAGGAGGATTAGCATATATTATATGCAAATATGTTTGTTTTGTTTTGTTTGGACAGGGTCTTTTTATGCAGTTCAAGCTGGCCTGAACTAATGACAATTCTGCTTCAGCTTCCCAAGTGCTGAAATTACAGGTATTAGCCACTAAACCTGCCTCCACAATGCCATTTTATATAAGAACCTTGTACACGTTTAGATTTTGGTATCTATGGCACCAATCTCGCACGGACACTGAAGAATGGCTGCATATAACAGTGATGGCAAATCTTCGGGTTTTTTTGCCTTTTTCTTTTTTTATCAGTACCGGGGATCAAACTCACGACCACACGCTTGCAAGGCAGGCACTTATGCCGCTGAGCTAAATCCCCAGCCCCAATGGCAAATCTTTTAGAGCTTTCAATTATAACAAACAGCCCACTGCAGCACACATACCATAGGTTCAAAACCACTGGTATCTAACATATAATCCTTTGTGATTCATTTCTTTCACTTAATACAAAGTTCTCAAAGT
Source organism: Cavia porcellus (assembly GCF_034190915.1). Classification (NCBI taxonomy): domain Eukaryota; kingdom Metazoa; phylum Chordata; class Mammalia; order Rodentia; family Caviidae; genus Cavia; species Cavia porcellus. Next base: position 34,328,170 of record NW_026947497.1, read on the forward strand.
TTATTTAAATGTAGAATGTATTAGTGTTTCTTTTATTGATGAAAATTCCACTGTATAAATGTACCACATTTATCAATTCATCAGCTAATACACATTTTTTTACTATTATGAATAACACTGCTAGGAAAACTCACACAAATGTTTTGTATAGATGTTTTCATTTATCTTGGACATACATTGAGTGGAACAGCTATGTTTAAACTCTATGTTTAACATTTTGAGGAAATGCCTAACTTTTCCAAAGTGGCCACACCATTGTACATTCCCACCAACACTGTATATATAAGGTTCCAATTTCTCCACAATCCCACCAACCACCATTTTAAGTAATTTGCTAGTCAGTAATAGATAGCTAAAACATCATCTTGGTAGACGCAATAAAAATCACTTCACTCTAGTAAACGTCAATACCCTACAAAATAACTTTTAGATACTAAAATAAAATAATTGAGCTGGAGATGCAGCTCAGTGGTAAAGTACCTGCAACTGTAAGACCTTAGGCCTAATATCTAGTGCGTGCACTAGCATGCACGCATGCATGCACGCACACACACAAGGCTATCATTTATAAAAGCTGAAAACTACCAGACACCTAAAAATAAATCTTTTTTTTTTTTTGTAATGGGAATTGAACTTAGGACCTCACACTTACCAGGCAGGCATCATGCCACTAAGCTATATCCCAAGCTAAAAATAAATCTAACCAAGGATGTATTCAAGACTTTATACCCGGTACCGATAAAAATGAAAAAGACAAAAAAAAAAAAAAAAAAAAAGACTTTATAGCCAGACATGGTGGCACATGCCCAATCCCAGCACTTGGGAGGCTGAGGCAGGAGGATCACTGCAAGTTCATGGTCAGCCTAGGCTACATAGTTAGTTCAAGGATAGCCTGAACTTCACAGGGAGACCTTGTCTCAACAACAACAACAACAACAACAACAAAAAAAAAACGTTGTAAAGAAACTCATAGAAGTTATTGACAGAAATTAGGCAAGAATGCACAATATCTTGAATGTATCAAATTGCCACCAGATTCATCCATAAAGTCAAAGTATTTCTAGTCAAAAATTCCAAGATGTGTTTACAAAAACTTGGAAAACAGACTGAAAAGTGTATGTAAAAGAACAAAAGGCAGAAAGAAGTATGCCAAGACCCTCCTGAAAAAGACCTTCCATATCTAGTCTACAACAACAACAAGGTACAGGAACAGAGCTGGTCAAATACACAAATGGAACAGAACAGAGGAACAAATTAACACAAGAGAAATGCAGCATTAAAATCCTTGAGTAAAGGGTAAGTTATTTAATAAATGATGCTGGGACAGATAAGACAGAACTTACTAATCTCACCACTGACACAATAAATTACAGGCGTATTAGGACCCAATATGAGAGATTTTATTAGAAACAAATATAAAGCAGCTTCACGAACTCACAAAGAAAAATTATTACAGATATGGAAAGCAAAAACCAATATTACTAAACTTAACTTCTTTTTAGTAACAAAAGAAACCAAAATATAGTTGAAAAACAAGAGTAGGAAAACTTATTTGCATCTCCCTTTCAAAAAAAAAAAAAGAGGGAAGAGGAAGAAGAAATACACATTTCCAAAATTTCATTAAAATTTTTAAAAAGTTATTAAGGCACCCACAAGTAGATGTGATATGAGTTCTTATACAGCTTCTACTTGTCTTGATGAAATGTAGTCTTAAAAAAAAAAGACAACAGGGCTGGGGATTTAGCTCAGTGGCATAAGTACCGGCCTTGCAAGCAAGCGGTCGTGAGTTCAATCCCGGTACTGATAAAAAGTAAAAAAAAAAAAAGACAACAGTCATGTTTAGGCTGTAAGAGCACCATGCATCACTGATTATTATGCTTTATGTGTGGATGTTGCCCCAAAAGCCTCATACAGTCCTGAGGAAAAGGCTTTTCAGAGGTGACTGTATCTAGGATGTGTGACTAATTCACGGTACAATGCTGGGATTAAGGATGCTGGGATTAAGGGTGCTGGGATTAAGGCTGGGTGACTGTTGCATCAGTCCACCAACTTCAATTGCACCAACCGAATCCTAGCCATCTGGATAAAATAAAGGGGCAGAAAGAGGTTTATTTCTGTATCTTTTGCTCTCAGTTGTTTTTGAGGTCTTCTGCCATGAACTGCTGCCCTCTGCCATGTGCCAATTTGCCTTGGAGCCAGTCAATTATGGACTAAAACCTCTACCATCTGTGAGCTAAATAAATCTTTCCCCCTTTAACTTGGGGTGTTGGGTATTTTGCCTCAATAACCCACTTAATTTTATTTTCCTAAGGTCCAAAGGAGAAGATTAAAACCTGTAATGATTGGGCTGGGAATGTAGATCAGCAGTAGAGTGTTTGCCTGGCATGTATATGATGCCTGAGTTGAATCCCCAGTAGTAGAAAAGAAAACAAAGAGGAAAAAAAAAACAACAACAACAAATACTAATGTTAATAGTTTCTCATCCAAGTGTGATAACTATTTGCCTAAATTGGTCCCTAATATACCATGAAAGTTTAATACAATTTATTACTCCTTTGGCAAACTCATTTTTTTAGTTTTCCTGTGAGATGTATTTTTAGTTGCTTCTTCATATAATTTCTGATTTTCTAGAAAGCTCTATCAGCAAAAGGATCCATTCTCTCACTACTGCACTAACCATATCTAAACAACCCAACAGATCAGAATAAATTATTCCTTTAGTATGTTCAAGAAAGGATAAAACAGCAGGCATGGAGACATACACCATAATCTCAGCACTTGTGAGGCTGAGGCAAGATAACCAGACCTTCCAGACCAGTCTGGACTACAGCAGTGAATTCAAGCCCATGCCTCAAAAAACAAACCAAAAAGAAGTAACGCAAACAGGCCAGGTATGATAGTGCATGCCTGTAATCCTGTCTCATCTGCAGGCTGAAACAGAAGGATTGCTAAGAGTCTGCAGCCAGCCTGAGCTACATCGTGAGTTTCAGGCAATTCCTGAATAGAGAAAGAGACTGCCTAAAAAAAAACAAACAGTGGAAATAGAATCAGAAAAATTTTATCTCAAAATGGCATGAAGAAACTTTCTGGGATGAGGAAAATGTTCTGTCTGTCATGATGGTAGTCACTGCACAACAGTATGAATTTACTCTAAGAGTAAATTCATGCTATGCATGAATTAAACTACACTCAACTTGACATTAAAAGAGATGACAATCTTCAAAATTAGTATTCAAGAGACATTCAAACATAAAGTGTTAACATGATATAGACTAAGAATCGTAATCTGCAGTCTATACCTATGAATAATTTGATTCACAATTGGTTCTTTCTTCTGAAATCACTGAATTACCTCCCACCAAAATTCACCTTTACCTATTTTATTGGAAAAATAAACCTTTTTATGAATTTAATACCTGAACTACTTCTGACTCACATCCTCATTGTCCTTTTTTAAAAAATTATCTGCCAAGTTTGACAGAATTCTGTATGTACAGTTTCTGACATTAATTATTAACATCAATGATAGTCTTGATCATGTATTTTTCTAGTGATTGTACCATGCATTTTTTACCCACTCTTTCCATCCTTATAATAAGGCCTGGTAAAATTCATGTATCATTTCTCTTATTACATGAAGACTATTCTGACAACTATAAACTGTATACTTAAGATCTAGTGTGACTGGGGCTGGGGATTTAGCTCAGCAGCATAAGCACCTGCCTTGCAAGCAGGCAGTGGTGAGTTCAATCCCTGGTACCGATAAAAAAGGAAAAAAAGAAAAAAAAAGATCTAGTGTGATGTGATGTAATCTATCAGTCACTCTATCTCCAGAATACAACAGGCACTCAACATATATTAGCTGAATTTGGACTTTACCTCTGACAATGTGATCTTTAACATTTAAACTCCTTTAATGTCATCAACTGTGATGATACAGTAAAATAAGTCTGGTACTACAATGGCATACATCTGTAATTCAGTTACTCAAGAGACCATGAAAGGAGCCAAGTTCAAGCTCACCCTGGGCAACTCAGTGAGACCCTGCCTCCAAATAAAACTGCAAAGACTGAGCCAGATATTGTGGCTCCCAACACTGAAAAGGTTGTGGCAGGAGGATGCCACAAATTTGAGACCAGCCTGGGCTACACAGTGAATCTGAGACCTGCCTGAACACATAGAAAGTTCCTGTCTCAAAAACAAAAACTGAAAAGCCTAGTAGGTAGTATGACTCAGCAGACCAGCACTTGTCTATAAGATGGGCAAGCCCTATGTTTTTTCATAGCACTCTAGAGTGGAAAGAGGAGACACTAAAACAAACTCTGATATACAGATATATTTAGTTCCTTCCCTTCTTTCAAGTGCCTGGCTTACTAATAAGCATTAAATGGATGTGATAACATTATCTCTTTGATAAACACTGAACACTGACAGGTGGCTAGCATCATAGATATGATACAATTCAAACTTCAGATAAAAATATAGCAATGTATGATAATGTGCTGTGTCAGTATGCCATTTAGGACTCGCTAAAAAAACACGTATATAGCAGCCTGTGACAAAGCTTGTTTTCCAGATCTATGTAAGAGAATCTGATTGTGAAAATAAACAGAATTGAGACATTGAGGAAAAAAGATAAGACATCAATGGGAATGTGGCTCAGGTATATGAGGTTCTGGATTCTGAGCACTGGTGTACATGGGTAATCCCAGCATGCTCTGAGCCAGGAAGATTTTGAGCTCAAGCCTAGCAATTTAGTGACTCAAAGAGACTCTGTTTCAAAATAAAAAATTAAAAAAGGGCTGGGCTTCTGAGTGATCTTGGGCCCACTCTGTTTAGGATTCTTTTTGAGTATTTTCTGCAATGCTGGGTTGGTGGTCATGAGTTTCTTTAGGTTCTCTGTGTCACAGAAGGTCTTTATTTCTTTGTCAATTTGGAAAAATAATTTTTTGTCCATCTGGAAGGTTAATTTTACAGGATAAAGTAATCTGAAGTGGCAATAATTTTAGGGGCTTAAGAAACTTCAAGCTCTCCACATCTTTAGGTTTGTCTTAAGAAATCTACTGTTACTTCAACAGGCTTGCTTTTTTTAAGTTGCTAGGCATTTCTGTCTATCGGCTTTTAATATACTTTGATCTAAATTTCTGGGGCTGAATATAATGTAATGTGGGAGAGGTCATATTTGGAGTTCTAAATGCCTCCTTTACTTTGTGAATCCTACTTAAATCCCCATATTTGGGAAGTTTTCCTTTATTCACATTTTAAGTTTTTGCATTACTATTTCTAATAGAAAATAATTACATTCATTGGGGAAACTGTATCACATCATAATCATTTTTACTCCCCTTTGTCCCACACCCTACCAACTTGCCCTGTCCCTGCTTCTATTTGGGAAATTTAACGAATCTGGTGAATACATTTTTTATATCTTTAGTTTTGTTTTGTATTTTTGGTCTCTTGAGACAAGATTTCACTGTACAGTTCAGACTGGCCTTAAAACTCACAGTAATCCTGCCGCAGCCTCCTGACTGCTGCAATTACAGGCATGCCTGGCCTGGCTCTTTTGAGATGATCTCGCTGTGTACTTTGAAACAGACTTAAATGCGCCATGTAGTTCAGGCTGGCCTTGAATTTGCAGTGATTCTCCTGCCTCAGCCTCCCAAGTGCTGGGATCACAGGCATGCACCACCACAACCAGCTCGTAACTTCATTTTCTAACCCTTCCTTAACATCCAAGATAATTAGGTTAGTTCTTTTAGAGTGACCTAGGAGCACCTAGATGAACTTCTCATGGTATCATATTTTTTGAGTATTCCTGAGTAAATGATCCATTACATCAACCTTGTCTTCAAGTCCCGATATTCTCTCTTCCAACTGGTTACTACTGTAGAAATTTTTAGACTTTTTCATTTCTAATTTTTCTTCTTGATTTCTTTCATAATCTCTAATTCTTTAAATTTATTTCCTACATGATCATTCATTCAGCTATTTATCAGCTCATTTGTCAGTTTATTAATTGACCCATCTACCGAATAGTTTCCCTAATGTAAGTAATGATTCAAATATATAAAAATATGTGGTAATCATGATTCCCCATTATGTGGCCTTGAAGCCTTATGAAGTTTTCACTCATTAATTAGAAAGGCTTTATTCTGGGCTTCTTGATATGGAAATATTTGAAGCTAGAGTATATGAAGTTTTATCCAAATATTTCAAGGAAAAAGACAGACACTATGGTAACTACTATTAAGTCGGGTTATATGGTGGTGAAGTACTAGGTTGCTGAAACAGTCATGCTTTGACCTCTATTGTTATATTGTTATGTCCTGTTTTATCTCAATCTCCCCCTTATTCTTTTAAAAAAATTATTTAGTCATTTCTTATGTTTGTCTTAATTAAAGAAAAAATTTAAAAAATTAGGATATATAAATAGTAACTCTTTTTGATTTCTTATTAACTCGTTTTGAAGTCCTATAATACTCCCACGATCTTGTTTTGACTGATTAGACTCTGTTCCATTCTATATGATAGTATCGAGTTTGAAGACATAGGCAACTACTTTGAAGGCAATAAGATTCACTAAGATACCCATTCTGGTTTGACTATTGTGTTCTTTGGAAGTCCTGTAATGTTTACAATGCCTAAGTTTTATTGGTCTTGTTCTCTACTGTTTTGTCCAACTTTATAATATCTAATGAGATAGACAATTCTTTTTAAGGAAACAAGAGACAACGTTGATAACCATTGTTGATAACCTTGTACTCTGTTCTACACCATGTGCTATGTCTATCCTTGGTTTTGACTGCCAGCTTTGTTTTGCCGTATTTGACTGTATTCTCTCCCCCCGAAAAAAAGTAATAAGCACTAAGGAGTAATAAAATCCAAAATGTATAAATTTTGTTGTAAAAAAGAGAGGGAAAAAAAAAAGAAAAAGAGCTCTAACGGATATAACAGCAAGTGTGTTTAGGGGTGTTAAATAGCTGACTATATCAATGTTTTTGGATCATTGAACACAGCTGTTTGCAGTCTCCCTGTTTGAATGTCCACCTTGTATTCTTTGATGCTGTGATTTGAGCAACTATTTTCAAGATGATAATATGTAATCTACTAACAGGTGATTTCTTACTGTTATGTTTTTTTTATTTTGTAGTTCTGTATTACGTGTACCCTTACACCGCTTTGTTTTGTTTTGTGTTTTTCTCTTTTTCCTCTTAAATAAAAAAAAAAGAAAAAAAAATAATTGACCCATTCTGCTGTTTATTAACATTTTTTTTTTGTCTTTTTGAGACAGGGTCTCCCCCTATGCAGTTCAAGTTGGCCTTGAGCTCACTTCATAGCCCACGACGGTCTCAAACTCTCAATGATCCTCCTGCCTCAGCCTCCTGAGTGCTGAGATTACAGGCATGTGCCACCATACCTGGCTTGTTAACATCTTCCTTAAGTTCAATGAACATTTCAGTAATTTCTTCATGCATCCATTTGTCTCTTGTTGATCTCTTCCAACATCTCAACTATCCACTTTTTGAGCTCTCTGTCTGAAAATTCCTTCCCTTCAAGGCCTACAAAGTCTGAAATTAGGAATGAGACAAGGGTTTCTCCACTCTCAATACTCCTCAATATAAAACTTGAAATGTTAGCCAGAGAATCAGGCAATAGCAAGGAAAGAGAAAGCAACAGAAAAGGAAGAAGTCAAACTCTGTTTGCAGATGATACAATCCTTTACAAAGACTCAAAAAATTCTAACAGAAGATTATCACAACTAGTACATTTAGCAAGGTGGCAGGATACAAAGTCAACACACAAAAACCAGTATTCCTATAGACCAATAGTGAACTCATCAGAAAAGAAATCAGGAAAACAGTTCCATTCACAACAACTTCAAAAGAAAATTCAGTGCCTAAAACTCAACCTTATATATATTAACCCATTTAATCCACATAAACCTTCTAAGTATTACTCTCATTTTAGATGTGGGGAAACTATGACATAAGGAGGTTTAATCAACTTGCCCAGGATCAAACAGCAGACAAGTAAGGTAATTTCCAGCAGTCTGGTTCTAGAGTCCATGCTCTTAAAGTTCTTTGGCTTCTTCCCAGTTTATACAAATTACAGGGGTTGAGGGTTTAGCTCAGAGGGTCAAGCACTTGGCTTGGTTAAGTGCAAGGTCGTGAGTTCAATCCCTAGTACAAAAAAAAAAAAGTACTGTCATTCCAATTATACAAATTGCTGGAGCTTTTCCCTCCCCTAGTTCTGGAGATTGAACCCAGAACTTTCAACACACTAAGCAAGTGCAATATCATTAAGCAACATCCCATTTTTAACCATAAACTGCATTTTTAACTATAACAGAATAAGAGATAACCTCTTCCCACCCCATCACGGGAGCTTTTCCTACTTACTTTTTTTTACTGGTTTATAAAGAAGGCTGATTAGAAATCTTGATTAAATAGAAATTACTATGTCAAGGCTGGGGATTTAGCTCAGCGGCATAAGCACTTGCCTTGCAAGCAGGCGGTCATGAGTTCGATCCCCGGTACCGATAAAAAAAAAAAGAAATTACATATGTCTTATCTATATAAATTAACAGATTTTTCTTCCTTTGCCCCCCAAAAAGGAGTGTCTATTACTGAAATGATTCCACTCACAGATTCTCTTGTATAAATTCTTAAGGCCTTGGAGGGAAAATGGCAGTATCAGCATTTGTCTTTCTCCTTGGTTCTCTTTAAGAGTTTAGTATTTTTTTTTAGGAAGAAATGTTAGATTGAAATTTCATATTACCAAGAAAAGAAGATTCTCAAATATAGAACTTGTATCCTAATTCAAGTTTATACATATTTCAAATAAAAAGCCTATTTGGAACCAAAATATAAACTTTTTCATCTTGCTGCCAGGCATGGTGGAACACATCTATAATCCCAGCTCTGTGAAGGCTGAAGCAAAAGGATCATAAGTTCAAGGCCAGCCTGGGATACACAGTGAGTTTTAGGCCAGCTTGAATTACACAGCAAAACCGTCTCAAAAATCCAAAAACTTTTTCATGATGCTAAATAAAACAGCCTCCTAAAGAAGCAACTAAGAGTGTGTACTTGGTTTCTCAGAAGCCTCACTATTTACAGTATTATCTCCCTTTACCTACTGGGGGCGGGGGATAAGATAGGGTAGTGCAACAGGCCTTAAACTGACTTTGTAACTCAGGATCCTTCTGTCCAGCCTCTCAAATGTTGGGATGACAGCCATGTGCCACCATACCCAGCCTCCCTTTACCTAAATAAACCGAAATTTAGACTTCCTCCACACATCCCGGAACACAATCACAATCAGTAGAATATATGATGAAGAGTGAATGAATGAAGGAACTAACGTAACACGTTTACTGAAGGACTGCACAATCTTCTCCATTATACCCAAGACTCTAATTACTTGGTAAAGGTAAATATAAATCTCTTCCAAGTTAATATTCCCTACCTCCAGACTCTCTTAACCCAGTGTGTGTGTGAAAGGTCTCCAAAATCATCTCAACCACGGGAGATTTTCTAAGACTCAGAATTCAACACCAAATTATATTCATGGCTATACTAAGAATACACAGCAGGTCCAAGGCCTGAAGACAAAAGTGGAATTTGGGGTCTCTTTACTCCACAGGTCAAGTCACACACACAGCTTACTCCTGCATCAACATGTACCCCACATTCCTGTCAGAGAAGCCCATTGGACTCTGCATATAAGAAAAATACCTGGGAACCAAACACTCTACACCAGCCAAACTATTCTTCAAAACATAAAGGTAAAAGAAAAACAATTTCAGGGGCTGGGGATTTAGCTCAGCGGCATAAGCGCCTGCCTTGGAAGCAGGCAGTCGTAAGTTCGATCCCCGGTACCAGTAAAAAGGAAAAGGACAAAAAAAAAAAAAAAGAAAAACAATTTCAAAATAACAAAGATTGAGACCATGCATTCATAATCTGCCTTACAAAAGCAAAACTCTAAAGAAATTCCAAAAAAAAAAAAAAGAAATTCCTTCAGACTGAAGAAAACTATCAGTCTATAACTCAAAAGGATACAAAGAAATACAGACAAAACTATACAAATAATACCTACAATATATGGATAAATCCATACAAAGAAACCAGTATGTAAATATAAAACACTGTTTAACGAGCATTTAACTGCAAAATCATACACCAGGACATGCTGGCATGAGCCTGTCATCTCAGCAACTGAAGAGTCTAGGACAGGAAGATCACTTAAGGAGAACAATTCAAGGCCAGTCTGGGCAACACAGCAAGACCTTATCTCAAAAAATAAGCAAAAACAAACAAAAAACTCCACTGGTGGGTGTATACACATAAAAATATATGTGGCAATCTTAAAGAGAAACAAAAAATGGAGCAATACTGGGATAAAGCTTTTTTGTTATAATTAAATTATTCCTAATCTGAAATAGATTGTAATAAGTTAAAACACACTGTACATGGTAATTTCTGAGAAATACTTGTGACTCAAAAACACGTCATTTAAAAAACTAAGCCCGGTATGGGGACACACCCCTGTAACCTCAGCACTCTTGAGAACAGGGCATTCCAGATCAGCAATATGTCAGCGACTCAGGAAGACCTTGTCTTAAAATGAAAATATAAAGGCCTGGAGCTGGGAATGTGAAAGACCTGGGTTTAACCGGGGTGGACAGTGGGGGTGTCTAACAAGTTCAAATATCTATTAACTCCAAAAGAGACAGTTGAGAATAAAAAAATTTTTAAATTAAAATGTAAGGAAAATAGCAAAACTAAAGATACAAATGTATCTGGGGCTGGGGATTTAGCTCAGCGGCATAAGCACCCACCTTGCAAGCAGGTAGTCATGAGTTCGATCCCCGGTACCAATAAAAACGAGAAAGACAAAAAAAAAAAAAAAAAATACAAACGTATCAATGATTAAATATGAACAAATTAAACCCTCTATATTGAAAAGCAGGAATGGCACTCCAAATAAAAGAATTTAAGGGGCTGGGGATTTAGCTCAGCGGCATAAGCGCCTGCCTTGCAAGCAGGCAGTTGTGAGTTCAATCCCTGGTACCGGTAAAAATGAAAAAGACAAAAAAAAAAAAAAAAAGAATTTAACTACATGCTGCCAACAAGACAGTCTAGATTTAAAAACACATTGAGCATAATGAAAAAAGATACACCACACACTAGTGAATTGGGATGGCTAAATTACCAACAAAACGCTACTAAAGGAGAAGAAATTTTACAGTGACAAAGAGGTCAATTCACCAAGAAGATAAAACATTTCTACACATACACATACCTAACATCAGAGGCAGAAAAACATGACATAAAAATTAACACAAAACTTTGTGGACAAAGACTCCTGAACGGTAATGATAAAGTACCTAGATAAAAAATAAGCACAGATACAGAAAACTTAAGAGGCTATCAACCAACTCAACCTAACTGATATCTACAAAATATTACACTTACCAACAGCAGAACACATATAATACTGTCCAGGAAACATTACATACTAAACCATAAAAATATTTCAATAAATTTAAAATATCACACAAAGCTTATATCATACAATATGGGAATCAAACAACATAATTTGGAGAATTCCCAAGTATTTGCAGATTGAGAACATTTCTCATGGGTCAAAGAAATCAGAAAGAAATCAAGAAATATTTTGAACAGAATGAAATTTTTTCAAAAATTTAACAAAATGTATGAGATACAGCTAACTCCATGTTAGTAGGAAAATGTATAATTTTAAAAGCCTATATTGGAAAGAAAGCTCTCAAATCAATAACCTAACCTAGTTGGGGATACAGCTCAGTGATATAAGTGCCTGCCTGGCAAACACAAGATCCTGAGTTTGATTCTCAGTACCCAAAAAAATAAATAGAATAAAATACCTAAACTTTCGTAAGAAACCAGAGTCAAGGTGAGCGTGATAGCTCATGCCTGTAATTCCAGCATTCAGAAGGCTAAGGCAAGAGAGTCACTGAGTGTTCAAGGCCAGCCTGAGCTATATAATGAGTTCAAGGCCAGCTGGAACTACATAGTGACACTGTCTCAGAAAGACAAAAAAGAAAACTCAGAACCAAGAGCTGGAGATTTAGCTCAGCGGCATAAGCACCTGCCTTGCGAGCAGGCGGTCGTGAGTTTGATCCCCGGTACCGATTAAAAAAGAAAAAAAAAGTCAGATCCAAACATGATGGCACACACCTATAATCCCAGCACTCCAAAAGACTGAGGCAGAAGGATAGCAAATTCCAGCCCAGTCTGGGCAACGGAGTGACTTGGGAAACTCGGTTTTAAGTTGTAAAATTAAAAAAGGGCTAGGAATACAGCTCAGTGCAAAGGTCTTGGGAGTAAAAAGGAAGGAAGGCAGCAAGAACAAACAAGAAAAAGATAAACTAAACACAAGGAAATAATAAAAACTAAAATGGGAATTGGTGAAATTAAAAACAGAAAAAAAATCAAGACTTTAATCAAAACTTGTATCTAGGGTTGGGCATTTAGCTCAGCAGCATAAGCACCTGCCTGGCAAGTATGAGGTCATGAGTTCAATCCCGGGTACAAAAAAAAACAAACTTGTTTCTTTGAAAAGCAATAAAATTGGCACAGCTAGAATAACCACCTTTAAAAAAAAGAAAAGAAAGAAAGAAACACACTACTGAAATCAGGACCAAAAAGAGGGAACTCATTAGCAACCATAAAAAAATTTAAAGATATACATAAGATTAAATCGGACGTGGTGGCTCATGTCTGTAACTCCAGCACTCAGGAAGCTAAGGCAAGAGGACTACCATGAGTGGCAAATCCAGGATACACAGTAAATTCAAGGCCAGTCTGGGTTCATAGAAAGACCAAAGGAAGGAAGGAAGGAAGGAAGGAAGGAAGGAAGGAAGGAGAGAGAAAGCAAAAAAGAAAAAGAATGAGTATGAACTGTATGTTAAAAAAAGTCAATGGCTTAGATGAAACAGACAAATCCCAATGAAGATGCAATTACCAAACTAACTCAAAAATTAAGAAAATTTAGAGCAAGTTCAGAAATTCAATCAGAAATTTAAAAATTTCAAAAAAACTCTGGCCCAAATGCTTTGACTGGTAAGTTCTATCAAATATATTCAATAATTAATACCAATCCATCAAAAATGCCTATAGAAAATAGAGGCAGGAATATTCAACTTACTCTGTGAGGCTAGAGGCTAATATTACTGACACCAAATCCAAATATAACACAATAAAAGAAATAATATAGACCAATATATCTATATCATAAATATAGACACAAAAAATGTTCAACCAAACAGGAACTCCCGTAACATATAACAATGTACAATGATCAAGTAATATATATTATTTATGTGATAAAAAGTAAAACCAAGTGACCACCTCAAACAGCAAGGTGACTAACTACACTGGTCTGTCAAAAACTGAGGAGTTTCTTTTGGTGCTAAAATCAGGACAGTCCTGGGAAAACTGTCACAGCTGGTCATGCCAACAGATGCAGAAAAAGCATGTGACACAGTCCAGTGTTGATTCATGATAAAAACACTGAACCAATCACACATAAAAAGGAACTTTCTTTACCAAATCTGCAGTATCTATAAAAGTAACTTCATTCATTACGCTTAATGATAAAGGATTAAATTTTTTCTATAAATAATGTAAGGACGCCTGTTCTCACCTCTTTAATTAATCTTGTACTTTGTGGCTCTAGTCACAGAAGGAAAATAGGGAGAGAAGAAGGGACAGAAAGTAATACATTTTGATTAGTAAAGAAGTAAAATTACCTTGTTCACAGATAATATATTTTTGTATGTTGAAAATACTGTGAAATTGAAAAAACTACAAGAATAAGTTGCTTCAATGGATTTCAAAGGACACAAGATCAGTATGTTAAAAATCAATTTGTGTTTATAAGCTAACAGCAAAAATCTGACACAAATATTTAAAACATAATTCCAGGGGCTGGGGATTTAGCTCAGCGGCATAAGTGCCTGCCTTGCAAGCAGGCAGTCGTGAGTTCGATCCCTGGTACCAGTAAAAACGAAAAAGACAAAAAAAATAAAACATAATTCCATTAATAACGTCAAAAAGGACAAAAATACGAGGCTGAGGCAGGAGGATAACCTCAAGTTCAAGGCCAACATAAGCTACAAAGTGATTTCGAGGCTAGCCAAAACTACACAGGAAACCATGTTTCAAAAAAAAGATAAGAAAGAAAGTTAAGGAGTGATCTCACGTTAACTATTCTTACAACAGTAAAGTATATTTTTTTAAAAAACATCAGTTAATTGAAAAACAAAATATCACTCTTGTAGAGAAACACTGAAGATCAATAAATGAAATTCTCATGTTCATATGTTAGAAGACAGTAAAATAGCAACTTTCTCCAAACTGATTTAAAGTCAAAGCAATCTCTATGAAAATTCCAGGAGACAGGGGCTGGAGGTTTAGCTTAGCGGCATAAGCACCTGCCTTGCAAGCAGGCAGTCGTGAGTTCGATCCCTGGTACCGATAAAAACGAAAAAGACCAAAAAAAAAAAAGAAAATTCCAGGAGACCAACAGGCTGATATTAAAAATTTTACATAGAGCCCAAAACAGTCAAAATAATTTTTGAAAATAACAATAAAGTCAGGAATATGGCTCAGTAGCACAGCACCTGCCTGGCAAGTGCAAGGTCCCGAGTTCAATTCTCAGTACCAAAAAAAAAATAAAAATATTTAAAAATTATACATGAACTGTTTTTCATAACTTACAGTAAAGCAGTGATCGGCAGTGGTACAGGTACAGACACAGATGTTATGCAACAGAATTAAGAGTGCAGAGATAAAAATCTTCACATTTACAATGGAGAAATGATCATCAATCTCCTCAAATGGTACTAGAATAATCCATTAGTAAAGAATGCAAATTAACTCAAAATAGACCTTTTTTTTTTTCTTTTTTGGTCTTTTTGAGGCAGGGTCTTGCTATGTAGTTTAGGCTGTCCTTGAGCTTACTTTGTAGCTCAGGCTGGCCCCAAACTTTGAATGATCCTCCAGCCTCAGTCAAGAGTGCTGGAATTACAGGCTTGCACCACCACACCAGGCTTCAAAACAGATTATAAAATCCAAATTTAAGAGCTAAATTTTAAAACTTCTAGAAAAGAGAAAATCCTCAAAACTTTGGATTAAGCAGAGTTTTTACACAAAACAACAATCATGATCTAGAAACTAGACTTTATCAAAACTGAATGCTTCAAAAGACCCCAATAGCCAGGCATGGTGGTGCACTCTTGTAATGCCAGCACTTGGGAGGCTGAGGGAGGTGGATCGTTGATAGCTGGAGACCAGGCTGGGCTACACAGTGAGCCCAAGGCCAGCCTCAACCAAATAGTCCTGTCTCAAAACAGACCAATAAATAAAATAAAATAAAAGACCCCAATACCCAATTTAAAAAATATTAGTCACAGATTGGCAGTAATTATTTGCAAATCATGCAAATGAAGAACTTATAACCAGAATACATATATTACAAACTCTTGCAAACAAATACTAAATCAAACCCAATTTAAAAATCGGCTGGGGGGAGGCACAAAAACCAATTGTGGGTACTGGCATACACCAGTAATCTCTGTATTTGGAAGGCTGAGGCAGGAGGATAGGGCAAATTCACGGCCAATTTGGGCTACATCGTGTTTCAAGGCTGCAGAAGTAGGTACTGAATGCCTCAAAAAGAGGCAAAAGATCTGAAAAGCTGTGTCACCCAACAGAAGGTATGAATACCTAAAAATCATGTGTTATGATGCATAAAATATCAGGCAGAAAGAAATTCGAATTAGAACTAAAAGTTAATCACTTCATAGCCACTAGAATGGCTATAATAAACAACATGTGTTGGCAAGGATAAGATGAAACTCTCTCATATATTACCATAAAGAATGGAAAATGAAAAAAAAATGTAGTGGTACACTACTCTGAGAAACAGTTCAAGCAGTTTTTAAATTTAAATACTCTTACCTAGTAGTACTAACCCCACATAAAATTTTATACAAATGTTCAAGAAGCATTATTCAAAGTATCAAAAAAATGGAAATATGGCAAGCACAGGCACATGCCTTAATCCCAGTTACTACTCCATGAGTTTAAGACCAGCTCAGAATAAAAGGGGTGGGGGGCAGAGAGACTAACAAGCAGCTCAGTAGTAGACTTGACTAGCATCCACTGGCCCGGAGTTTCTTCTCCTGTGGCGAGAGGGGGATCTGAGTATCTATCAACTCATCAAGACATAAAACATAGTATTATCCATAGAAAGGATTATTATTCAGCAATAAAAAGCTCAATCTCAAAAACTACATACAAAGTGAAAAAAGCCAGATGTAAAAAAACAAACCCATATACTATATGACTCCATTTATATGACTGTAGCAGAAGTAAACCTAGGGGGAATGAAACAAACCCATGATAGCCTCAGGCAGGGAGCTAGAGGAATAAGGATTAACTGCAAACAGGCTAGAGTGAATTTCTGAAAGCCAATAAAATGTTCTAAATCAAGCTTTCACAAGATACTTTCATAATTCTATTGTAGAAACTACAGAATCTCACAGAATTGTTTTGAACTAAACACAAGTCAAAAATTTATTTAAAGTGTATACTCCTGGGAGAAATGAAAGCATGTGTACACAAAAACCTATACCCAACTAATCACTGAACTATTCATAACAGCCAAAGAGTGGAAATGCAAATGTCTATCAACCAATAAGGAGAATGACATATATCCATAGAATGGAATATTGTTCAGCAATAAAGACATGAGGTACTGATACATACTACATGGATGAATTCTGAAAATATACTGTGAAAGAAGCCAGGCCCAAATGACCATATACTGTACAGTACCCATGGAGATGAAGGCAAATCTACAGAAATGAAAAGCAACTAGCTGTCTGAGTGCTGAGCAAAAATGACAGTGAATACTAATGAAGATGGGGCTCTTTAGCATTAATAAACACCATCCAAAACTGAGCATAGTGATGGTTGCACTACTATGTGGTTACACTACCAAAACTCACTAAACTCATTTTAAATCAAACTGGATGACATGTGAATGATTTTTCAATAAAGATACTTCACACACAAAGACATACAACTTTGGAGCACATAAAATGATCAACATTAACAAGGCCTAACACAACCACTTAGGATACTTAGGATAGAAAAATCTCAATATTTCAAACTCTATCTAGCATTGTGAGTACTTACGTTAGAAAAGAAGTATAATTAGTTAAGTTTAAAAATAACATTAAACTTTGAAATTTCTAACACACAAGATACTTGAATTTTCTGCTTCATGTGTCTACCAGAAAGAAAATTCAATTCGATTCACATAAATGCATTCTATAAACTGTATCACTTTGTATAAACTTTATTTCTAAATCCGTTTAGATAAAATTCAATGCTTTCCAGTTCATATAATGACTCTGCCTTTTTAAGAGACTCTAAAATACAGATATCCAATCCTGTCTTGGTAAAGTTGACATTCTTTGGTGATTCTAGAACTACAAAAAGTACATAATTTGCCTCTCGACCGAGACTCAGGCGAATCTGACTACCTGAAGACAGGATACGGTTCTCTTGTCACAGGATTAAAATTTAAACCATACAGGTGAAGTAAATGTTCAAAATATAAGCATAGAGAGAGGTTTTACACTTTTACAATGAGCAATCCCCCTCTAATTTCTCACTGATGAAGTACCAAGAACTTAAAAGGCTATTCTGCAACGAATAGGGCTCCTATAAAAGAACCCAGGAAGCCAGCACTCGAGAATATCAGAACCTACTACAATCCAAATCGCTCTTAATCTTACGAAATTCTTTCTCTGTCTCTTAGTCCCACAATAAAAACGCCCGTCTGCAAGAGGGGGTCTGGCCGCCCTGAGCGAAGGCTGCTCGGGCAGACTCCGCACTGTCCTTCTCGCGCGCCCCGGAGCCTTCAGTGGCGCGGTCCCCGCGGGCCAGCTCTGCGGGCGGCCCAGAAGGCGGCCACAGGACGTGCGTGCTCCGGAGTCCGTTTTCGTTTTGCTTAAGAAAGATTCCGATCAGTGCCCCATTTCCCTACTCCAAGGAACAGGGGGAGGCGGCAGGAGGGGACCAGCGAGAATAAAAGAACGGCTGAGTACAACCTGTCGTGCGAGCCAGCACGGAGAAAAGGGAAGGAAAGGTAAGCGGAGGCGGCGGCGAGGCCGACGGGGAAGGAAACTGTCCACCCCGCTTGCCGCCCAGAGCGGCAGGAGCCTCCCTGGTTCCGCCCCGGGCTCGCCGCCCAGCCCGGCGCCTGCCGCAGCCTCCCGCCCGACCCTGACCCTCCCAGGACGCGCTTCCTCCGCGCCGGACCCCGGCCCGACCGCCCGCGAGCTGCCGCGGGTCGGTTCGGTCCGCCGCCCGGCAAGGGTGACTCGCGCCGAGATGTAAACACGGGAGCGCAGCCGTGCGGCCCATCCCCCCCGCCGGGGTCCGAGCCGGCCGTCCCCGTGCCCCGTGCCCCGCGCCCCCCGCGGGCAGCCGCGCCGCGCGTCGCTCCCTTCCTCCACGTCTCGCTCCCAACCGTTGCTCAGGGGCGCTCAACCCCCCTGTCCCAGGCCCCGGCCAGTGTCACCGCCACAGCCTCCGGAAAACCCCTCCGCACCGCCAGGAGCAAACAACACAGACGCGGGGCGGGGGCGCGGAGGCGCGGCGACGAAGACCGGCCGTCCCGAGTGCGGCCGCCGCCTCCGCGCCCCTTTCGCAGCCACGGCGGCCCGCGCGCGCTCTTACCTGCTCCGCGTCGCCGGGAAGACCGCGGCGTCCCCTTCCCTCCCGGCAGGGCCGCAGACGAGCCGCCGTCGCCGCCACCGTTGGCCGAGCGTCCGGAGGGAGCCAGGGCCTCCCCGGCAGCCCGAGCCGCTCCACAGGGAGAGGAGAAAACAAAACAGAGGCGCGCCGCCCCGCGCAACACCACTCGCCCGCCCGCCCCACCGACCCCCAACCGCCGCGGCGACGGCGGCGACACAGAGCCCGGCGCGGGGAGCACTAGTGGCCGCCCCTGCCCCGCCTCGCGCCGCGCCAGCCCCTCCCTCCGCCCCCCCCCCCCGCTTCCCCCCACCGCCCGCTCGGCCCCGCCTCCAGCCTCCCGCCGCCGCCGGCGCCTGGACTCTGAGAACGCCCCGCCCGCCCCGCGCTCCTCCCTCCGTGCCGCGGGAGGGGGCGGCCGGCGCCCGCGGCGCCTGTCAAACACGGGCTGGCTATTTCCACCCCACGGGCCCCGCCGAACCCGCCGCGGGCGCCATGAATTCCCGCCCTCCCGGGATGCCCAACTTCTCCCGAGCCCGCCTCCTCAGGTGAAGACTCTGCTAACGAGTCCGGCCCCAGGCCCGGGAAGCCGCGCGAGGCTGTATCGCGCGGGGCGGGTGCGTGGAGCCGCGGGGCCGCGCCTGCACCTGCAGCGCCCGCCCGCTCTTCCCCCAGCTAGGACGGCACGCACACACCCTCGCTCTTCTCGGAGGCGCCCCACGGGCCCGCGCTGTCACGCCTGTCCCCAACTCCGGAGTCCCGCCCGCATCGGCCTGACGGGGGCAGGCGGCGACACAAACTCCAGCCGGGCGCCCCGCTCCTCCTCCCCACTCCCCACTCCCCACTCCCCACACTCTCCAATCTCCAGCCTCGCGGCGTGAAGGCGGGTGCGGGCGGGCGGGAGCTCGACGCCGGCCGGCCCCGCCCCACCCGGTGACGCACGTGGCGCCCCGCCCGCGCCGCGCGAGCCCGCGGGCCCCGCCCCGTCCCCAGAAACTCCGCCCGCTCAACGGCCGGGCCGCGGCGGTTGGTGCCCGCGCTGGCCAGATCCCGGCCGCCTGGGTCGCATTTCACAGTGACCACGAGTGAGACCGCGGCCGAGGAGGTAGGGCGCAGGTCCAAGTGTTTGAGAAAGAAGGTGAGGAAGTGAAGGGCTCGCGGGCCGGGGGACTGTGGGCGGGTCCCCGCGAGGGCGCTCTCCAGAAGCGAAGGTGGCCGCCCGAGGCGCTCTCCCGGCCGGACCGAGTCGGCCCGCCGGCCCCGGCTGGAAAGTTTGAGCGGGAGCGGGCCTGGGGTGGCTCGGGGAAAGGAGCGCGCGGGACCCCGCGATTGCAACTTTTTAAGAATTACCAGCGCGGGCAGAACAAAGAGCTGCTTCAGCGAGGTGCGAGTAGAGGCTTGGCTGCGCTGGTTATGTGTCACCGTGTGGTTATCGCGTCCCAGGCAGGAGCCGTGATTAGTGGACCATGAGAGTCGTGACTGTCATGTCCCCGTCCCGGGCCTGGCGTCCTGCAGCCCGAGGCGCACCTTCGTGTCTCGTCCTTACCCGGGGCGCCTGCCCGCTGCCACCGGCAGACAGGCGGTGGCACGGCCTGCGCAGCTGCCCTAACCCTTAAAAGCGGTGCTCGAGGAACAGCTCAAGTCCCAGCTTTGTTGTTGCAAGGAGTATTTGGGTGAAAGGGCCTGCAAAGCAGGAAAAGGAACACCAGCTGCGGCTGCATGCTTCTGCTTCCCACACTTTCACACAAAGAGTGGTCTCCGAGCCGGGCACCGTGACGAGCCTTTCAGTGCACAAAAGCCAACGACTCGGTGTTCCGGGTGTCATCCGTGCTGGCTTGTGCACACAGACACATCCGTGTCTGCTGCCGCGTTCCATCGGCGTTTACTTCTGTAACAAAGAACCCTCCAGTCACAGGGCACAGAGCCACTCGGCTGCCCAGGGCTCTGCCCCGCCGTGTCGCAGCCAGAGACCCTCACTGGGCACAACACACACCAGGGCCTCTCTGTTTCTTGCTTGATGACTTTCGAAGGATAGGGAAACCCTGAGCAATATAAGTGATAACTGTTCTTGAGAGGAAGTGAGAGCCCTGAAAATAACCCTAAAGCAAGGCTCAAATGTAGAAAAAAGTACAGGAGGCCCCATTGTCATGAACTCTGCAAAAACTAAGAATTTCAAAACCTCATTTTTAAAGCTATTTACACTATTTTGGATCTTGTTTCTAGTGAAGTAACTCTGTGGAGCTTCTCGTTATTAAAGAAATTTTCACTTCAATGCAGAATAGCATGATAATGAGAGATTTCAACTACAAAATTGTGTGAATTCCTCGGTTCTAAATCAGGTCAACTATTGGCACCAGTTTGAGCTGAAGAATGTGTAAATTCTTGATAACATTTATTCCTTTTATACACAATAAACAGCCCAGTGTGGTGGCACACACCTGTAACCAAGCATTTGGGAGACTTAAGGCAGGCGGATCACAACCAGTTTGAGGCCATCCTGAGGTACATAGAGTTCAAGGGCAGCCAAGACTGCATATTAGCAAGACCCAGTCTCAAACTAAAAATAGGGCTGGGGATTTAGCTCAGCAGGCAAAAGAGCCTGCCTTGCAAGCCCACAGTTGTGAGTTCGATCCCAGGTAATAAAACACAATAACCAGGGTACTGCAGACAGCATCTTTTCTAGAGCACTATTTTTTATCCCTGTTTTCTTGCAAAATAACCTATCACTTAGGGGAACCATTGCCCACTTTGATTTGTAATTAATAGTCATTAATGAATAATCAATACTACTGCCTCTCCATAATGTAGCATTACATATTAAGGAGCATGCAAGGACAAAGTTTGATGCCCATAGATACCCACTGGTCTTACCTGCTGGGTCATATTCCTGCTAGCTGAGAACTGTATCTCTCAGTGCCAGATGGAAAGTCCCAGGGGAATAACAGTGGTAAATAACATTATTGTTCCCAGTGTTTCACTGTTCCCTGCATGTACACTTTGAAATGTGGACTTGTAGTTCCTCTCATTAGAAACAATGTTTCTCCACCCTGTGGATGTTTTGTTTAGATCATCCCATCTGTTTTCAGTCAAAAGAATGTGGGCACAAGTGACAATGTGATGATTCTGAGCTTGGTCTCCAGAGATACTGCATGTTAATGCCTGCCTCCCTAGCAGGCCTATCTTTCACAATGTTAAGAACAGGACTGTGTAGCCCACATCCAAGAAGGATGAGACATAAGCATATGGAACAGGTCTTCCTCAACTTGGAGCTAGTGAACTGGTTTAAAATGCCTCTGTTTGGGGGTGGTAAGCTTCCTAGAATTAGTGTTTCATTACTGATAGCAAATAAACTGCTCCCTTGTGGTTGGCCTTAAAGCTCTCCATGAGCTCTACAGAGATGTCTGTCAGACAGCTCTGTCACACTGGATCTTAGACACAGTCCCTATGGTAGCAGATCAAGAAAGCTAGCCAGAAAGTTTGTAACAACGCATTCTAAACATTTCAGGGTCAATAGGTGTGGCCATAAATCCCAAAAGCAAGCTAATGATATATGACTAAATGTTGTGCCAGATTACTTTTGCCTTTATTTTTTATATCACATAATTTGTTTCCTAATCATTCAATTAAGTCATTAGTACATTCAAGTGTGAATGGGATTGCCTCGTGTGTGTTAAGTAAAATGCTTTTACACTTATTTTCTCCATTTCCTCTTTGTTCTTTCTAATTATATAGGAAAGACTTTAAAATTTTAGCCTGTCTTCACAATAACAAGCTAACTAAACGGAGAGGTTTTCCTGCTTCCTATCAGAATGTTAAATGGGTGGAGGACCCTCCTGGGCCCGATATATGGGTGGATGGCAGCGACAATCAAAGGAATACAGGAGAAAGTTCAGGTTTCAGATTGGTGGCCAGTAAATCCATTCCTCTCCCAACCTGGAAGTTTGCTTTTTTATGGGCTTTGGAGGCTGTGGTTGTATTTGATTAAATGAGGGCGTATTCCCCTGTAACATTTAAAGCGAGTAGTCCAAGAGAACAAGGTGCAAACTGCACGCCTTCTAGCCTCAGACTCACACCAGGGTATCTGCAAGTCACACAGATCAGCCCTGAGTCAGTGGGGGTGGCTGCTGCTCTGACTCAAGGCCATTAATTAATACCAGGAGAGGGGGATAGCTGGCAAGCTGGCAGTCACGAGGCCATTCGTACAGCAGTGAATCTTCAGTGACTTACTAAATTCATGGAGTCCCTCACTGCAGGTTGCTGATGTCTGTAGACTAGGAGAACAGCCAAAGAAGCCTTCTTTGGCCTTTGCTTAAAAAACAAATAGTTCTAGGCAATGCTCCAATTGTATTCTGGTGCTGACCCACCTTGTTAGCAGACCCCTGTACATCCACCTTGCCCTTCACTCTTTCTGGACTCCACAAAGAAAACTATTCTAGCTTACCTCATGCTGTGTCTTCAAAAGAACCCAGTTCCCAAATTCACATTTTCTTGCCCTTTGTAAATGACAGTCATGTGTGGTATACAGTATGAGTTATACCAGACCTGCCCTAGAGAATCACCAAAACCAAATTAATTAGGAGGGTAGATACTGTTTCCAGAGTCCAATGAAACACTTTCTGAGAATGAAATTTCTTCCACCAAATGTAGTCATGTAAAATAAACATATAACGTATAGTTTTCAGCCAGGCATGGTGGAGCAAACCTATAATCCCAGCACTCAGGAGGCTGAGGCAGGAAGATTGACATGAGTTCAAGTTGCAAGCAGATTTTATTTTGTTATAAAATTAAAGGTCAGGACCAGGGATGTAATTCAATCATACAGCACCTGCCTGACAAGTGCAAGACCCTGGATTCAATTCCTAGTACCAAAAAAATTATTTATTTTAATTTAACTTATTTCAAAATATATGAAAATATTTTAGATCACATTACTCTTTAAAGTTTCTTGATAAATTCAGGATAAATTCCATATAAACAAAACCAAAAAGTCATTACCTTCTGTGGGAAAATACTTAACTTGCATGCTTGTTAGCTGGACAGTTTTTTGGTTTTGGTTTTGTTTTTTTGTCTTTTTGAGACAAGGTCTTGCTGTGCAGTTCAGGCTGGCCTTGAGCTCACTTTGTAACCAGGCTGGTCTCAAACTCACAAGGATCCTCCTGCCTCAGCCTCCCGAGTGCTGGGATTACAGGCATGAGCCACGCAACTCTAGCTAGACAGTTTTTAAGAGCATCCAACCCTGCTGCAGGCTGCTAAGTTAAATTTACTCCCCAAATCAGTCTAAAGATGAGAAAAGCAAACCAATGCCTAGTTCCCAGAAATTTATAGCTACATACAGTATTTTGTGTTACTTTGATAATACCAATAATACTGGTCAGTGCTAAGTGTTTTCTGCTTACTCATGAACTCAATATGATCTGCATTTTTACACTTGAATGCTAAAGCTAAGGAGATGAAGTCACTTATTCACAGTCAGACAGACAGTAAGCAGCAGATTAGCTATTGAACCTTCTCTGGAGCTTTTTGGTTCGTTTGGTCTTTTGAGACAGGGTCTCACTATGAAGCCCACACTGGCCTTGAACTTGTAGCTGTCCTCCCACCTCACCCTCATGAGTGTTGGACTTAGAAGCATATACCACCTTGCCCAGTTTTGAGGCCTGTTCTCAACCATCAAAAATGAAAAAATCATGTTCTGTGCCTCAGTCTTGATACCAGCTGTATGTTGCATTCTCTACTTCATAGAACACTGGTGTCACCTTGCAGTTGAGCTCACCCTGCCAGGACTGCCTGTTCTGCCCAGGTGCTCCCCAGGAAGCCCCAGCATTTCTGGCCACCTGCTCACCCGACACTCCCTGCAGCGCTAGGTGCCAAAAAATTCCTTGTGGAAAACCCATGGCCTCTGTGCCGCACCCCTTCCTGTGTACTGAAGTGTGGAGCACAGACTGCACGTCCACTTGGGACACTGATGCACATTGGGAGAGGTCAGGCCCAGGAACTGGCAGGATGGAGCCTTAAGGGGCTCACAGAAGCCGCATGATGACAGTGTGAAAACTCAGAAGATCATGGACTAATGGGAAGAGAAGGTGAGGGGTTTCAGTGTTTGGTTTTTTTGGCTTTTTTGCAGTTCTGAGACTGAGCCTGAAGCCTTTCATGTGCTTGGCAAGTGTTCCACTAAGAGCTACACCCCAGGCCCTGGGGACACTCACAATGCTGTAAAAAGGGGGAAGTAGTTCTATGGTCAAAACCTAATACTCAGGAGTCTACCAATAGGGATAATAATGTCTACTCTGATCAGAATTCAAGTGCCAAGAAAATGCTATGAAATTTAATATCATCTCAGTAAGTGTGCTGTCTTTTAATGCTTACAGCAAAAATCCAATCAAAAAGAGACTGTAGTCATTTTGCCAGTTAGGAGCAAGGAGATGTCAAATTTGAGACCAGGCTCCATAGCAATAACCTAAGACAGAGGCAGAGAATACCCATTAATAGTTTGCTAGTGACTGTTCAGTAAATAGGGGTATATTTTAAGTTTTATATTTGTCTTTCTAGAGCAATATTTATTAATGTCAAATCAGCAGTTTATTTGCATCTTTGCCAATATGTTCTTATAATATGTATCTTTCTGTCAGTCATGTCATGAAATAATGCAGAGTTTATTCATTACTTTCACAATTTATCTTTTTCTTTTGTAGGCTACTTTTTGGTTTGTTGGGGTTTTTTTAGTATCAGAACTTGAACTCAGGACCTTGTCCTTGCCAGGCAGGTGCTGTGCCACTAAGCTATATCCCCAGCCCCTAACCTTTTTTCAATAATTACTTCTTTTATGATCTGAAATTACAATCTCAAATTACTTTTTTTTTTCCTTTTGAGACAGGGTCTCACTATTAGTTCAGGCTGGCCTTGAACTCACTGTGTAGCCCTGGCTGGCATTAAACTCAGCAATCCTCCTGCCTCAGCCTCCCCAACTGCTAGGCTTATAGGCATGTGCTACCATACCTGGTTTGTCAACAAAGAAATTCTAAAATGGAAAAAGAACTTAATCATCCTATCCACACAAACAAGGAGACTTTGTTTTCTTGAAATACCCCAAAATATCTTATAGTTAAGATACATATTCATACTTTATCAAATTTTTGAATATTTTATTTTTATTTTATTTTACGCATCTTTGTGAGAACAGGGTCTTGCTACGCAGTTCTGGCTGGTCTTGAGCTCAATGACTCTCCTTGCCTCAGCCTCCCAAGTGCTGGGACTATGGCTAGCACCACCATTCCACTCCACCGTTTTACATTTTAAACAACTGCTGTGTATGAGTGTCTCTTTTGAATTGTCAAACTGTATACATATTTTAGAATCCTCGTTTTGTCATTGTACCCACTATAAAATGTTTGAATTAGTTACAAAACACGTTGCTCCATGTCGGGTTCTAAAAATGGTTCATCTAACGACATTGGGTTCAGTAATGACCTGCAAAGGAAACAGGACTGTTGTAAAACCCTGATTCGTCGGTTAGGAAGCAGCTATGCTCCCACCAACTCCTGAGAAGGGCAGAAATGGGGGGCAGCAGCCAGCCAAGGGATCCCAGGAGGAGAGGCATCAGAACCTACAGTCCTGAGTGTCTCACTTTACATATTTTACATAAGAATTCAGGCCTGCGGGACCATCCCAGGTTCCCTAAAGCATCTGATTGGATAGGAGGCTCCGAAGTTCAGGTCTGTTACTCCAAGGCCAGTCTGCTCCTTCGGCTCACTGAATTATCCGGCTTTTCTTATAATACACTGCATTCTCTTTTGCTTAGTTTACATCAAATTGGTTTCTCCCTACTCCCCACCCCTTTTAATTTATTTTTCTTTCAAAAACAGAGTGCCTCTTTCACACCTGCACCGTTAGGTTTTTTTGGTTTGTTTGGGATTTTATGAGGAGTTTTTCAGGGAGGGGCGTTTTTTGTACATTGTTGGCTGTTCTCAGTCTGGACTGGTTTTGTCACACCGCCGTCCTCTCTCCGAAGCACAGGTCTGGTGATTCACTCCCCGGAACTCCGGGATCCCCGCGCCGTCTCCCGCTCTCTCACTCCCTCCAAAAGCCACCTCCTTCAGAAGTCTTTCGGATTTCCCAACACCTCCCAAACCCCGAATTAAATGTGATTTTTGCCGTCCTTTGACTCACCGCAGCTTATGATTTTTTACTTTTGCCTTAGTTATAATTATTATGTACAGCAGCCTGATTTCTCACTCGGTGTAGACGCCAAAGTCAGCAAGCAACGGGGTGGGGCGGGGAGTTCAAACAATTCCTGGAAATTTCTTCAGAAGAGGCCGGTTTGGAGGTCACCTGTACTCTGCAGACAAGAGGGCGCGTTAAAATCACCCGGCTTGTTAGCGCCAAAGGGCTGGGCGCCACCCACCCAAGACCCTGCAAACCCGGTGGACCTGGAGAGGACCTGCCCTGCGCCCTCCTCCGGCATCGATCCTCGCACAGCGGTGAACTCACAGATCCTGAAAGCGTCTGTCATAGAATTTGAGAAAGTAGAGTTAAGAGTGGTTAAAATGCAGACACCAACAGTAAACTAAATGTTCAATTCCTGGCTGCACCATTCACTAGATACATAACTTTGGCCAGTTTATTTAATCGTTTTATTTTTTCCCTCTATCTTCACTTAAGTTTAATATTATGTAATTGCTTTGTTACAAGAATAAAATTAGTTGATCTGTAAAATAACTACTTACCCTTTAACTTTCTAATGAAAATTAAATTTATGCATATGGCCCTTAAAGCATATATATAGGTGATCAGGAAATATTAGCTGTTATTGTGACTTGTCTCATCTGTATCTGTAAAAATAATAAAGCCCCTCTTTGTACACTTGTGAAAAACCTGGAAAGCACTTGGAACTAAACCTAGTTCTGCAGTTAGTGCTCAGTAAATGAAGATGGTATTTCTTCCTCAAATAGTATGGTTCATAGGAGTCACTCAAATGTATTACAGACTTAGGTGTTCTCCCCCACAGTATGGTTTTCTCAGGAATCCTCCTGCCTCAGCCTCCTAAATGCTAGGATTACAGGTGTGCAGCACCACACTTAGCTGAGGATTAGATTTCCAATATATGAATCTTGAGAGACATATTCTAACCATTGCCACATGTTAACTTGACCTTTTTTGGGGGGGGCGTCTTTTGAAAAATTTTTATTGTATGCAAGATATTAGGCAAACAAATAGGAAAAGTTTCTCTAGGAAGAGTAGGATACCTTTCTCTCCATGGAAGACAGTGTTTAGCTACAAAGTTCTCACTGAATATACAGCTCAAGCTGGCCTTGAACTCACTATGTAGCTTTTAAAAATTTTATTTCTTTCTTTCTTTTTAGACAGCATCTCATTAAGCAGTTTGGGCTGGCTTTGAAGTCACTTTGTAGCCCAGGCTTGCCTCTAACTCTCAATGATCCTCCTGCCGCAGCCTCTCCAGTGCTGGGATGGCACATATGTGCTACCACGCCCAGCAGTTTTTTATGAAGTAACAAATATAAAAAGGCTTTGGTAAGTGTAAAATATTGCCAAAAAAAAAAACCTTCAAATGACCAATATCTAAAAATATCTTTAAGAGCGAAGCGTGGTGGTTTACGCCTGTAATCCCAGCACTCAGGAGGCTGAGGCAGGAGGATCATTGTGAGTTCAAGGCCAGCCTGAACTGCATAGTGAGACCCTGTCTCAAAAAGACAAAAAAATTTTTTAAAATATATAAATAAATAAATGTATCTTTAAAAAAAAAAGCCAGGCACAGTGGGGGTGCCTGTAGACCCAGCTACCCCAAAGGCTGAGGCAGGAGGATCACTAAACCCAGGATTTTGGGATCAACCTAGGAAATGTAGTGAGACTATATCTCGGAGAAAGATAATAAGAGGAGATTAGCATCAAAAGTATGCGGATAAGTAGTATAATAAATTGGTTCTAGATTGACTCAACAGTGTGATCCATGAATAAGCATATTTAGTATTTTTCTCAATTCATAACTCTTGGTTCACTTGATTTATAAAAGTCATCTTCACAGAACATCATGAGAGTCAAAACATACATAACTCAAAAATAGTAAAGTTTTATGAAAGTTCACTTCTGACTCAGAAGATACAAGTTTTTCAAAATTACTTTCATAACAAAACTTTCATTTGCAACTTGTACACCCAAAGAGTACAAATATATAGTCTGAACTGAAACTCAGACTGATAACTGTTCAATATATTATTGTAAAAATTAAAGTAAAATTAGACATCAGTGGAGGTGTATCTTAGATACTTGCTTTTTGGGACTGGGAATTGAACAGGTAGCCATCTCACTGAGCAACAACCCCAGTTCTTTTTCTCACTTCTTTTCTGAGAATTTAATCTCACTAAATTACTAAATTGCTCAAACTGGGCTCAAACCTGCCATCCTCCTGCCTCTGCTTGCCAGGGTGCCGGGATCACAGGCACATGTAACCAGGCCCTTCAGCACATAATTAAATTTGCCAACTTGATTGAGTACACGTTTTTCTATCACCAAAAATATATGCTCTGGACCTGTGCTATCATTAGTCACTATACACATAGGGCTTTCAAGAAATATCTTGTGCAGGGCTGGGGTCGGCGGCACACACCTGTAATCCCAGCACTTGAGAGGCAGGGGCAGGAGAATCATTGAGAGTTCAAGAGCAGCTTGGGCTACAAAGTGAGCTCAAGGTCAGCCTGAACTGCGCAGTGAGATTGTCAAAAGACAAGAAAAATAGCTTGTCCAAATTGAGATGTGTCATAGGGTAAAACAGTCCACATTTGAAAAATACAAAAAATTGATAGTACCAAAAAAAAATGTAAAATAGCTCCTCTTAGTGATCCATAACTATAGAAAAAAATCTGAAATAATTATCATCTAAAGCAAAAGGTTGTTTTGACTCAGTTCTGGAGGGTGCAGTCCCTGAAGGCAGGAGCACATAACAGGGGCAAAGAGGAAGGGGCAGAGCTGAGGTCTTTTGAGGCACTACCCCTACCAACAGCACCACCTATGAGCAAACCTGCAGCACAGGGCCTTGCTGGATAGGCCAGGTCCAAACTACCACAGTTGTTCATTTTATGTTCATGACACACTCACAATGATGTTTTGGGTAAACGAGTAAAATAGGATATATTAATAACATTACTTTCACCTTTTTCTCTTTTTCCCTTTTAAAAAGTGACTATTCAAACACTGTAAACTGCACATAGGGTGACATTGTATTTCTGCTGGGCTGGGCTGCTCTGCACAGCAGCCAAGGACATGGCACTGGTCCAGCTCCTCTAACCTTCGGACAGTGTGGGTGGCTTTTCCAGAGCTACTCTTAAACCTAAAATTCAGGAGATTCTCTCTGGAAGGCAGAAGCAAGAGTATCAGAACTCTGAGCTTGGCCTAGGCAGGATAGTGACTTAATGAAAGTCTTTCTCCAAATAAGAAATAAAAAGGATTGGGGATGCAGCTCAGTGCAGATGCCCTGGGACTATACCCCAGCACAGGAAGAACAATCAAGGAATTACCTTATTAATTTATTTTGCAATGAGATGTTGAGATCTATCACAGCATGATCATTTATATTGTTTTACTTGCAGACTTAACCAGAAAAACAAACCTTTTGAAATTTCTCCCAAACCTCAAATATTTGAAAACTAATTGTCCAATATGCAGAAGAAAAAGTAAGCTAGCTAGCTTGCTTGCTTGCTTTCATTCCTTTTGAAACAAGGTTTCTCTGTGTAGTTCAAACTGGCCTTTAATTCACTGTGCAGCCCAGACTGGCCTCAAACTCACAGCAATCCTCCTGCCTCAGTTTCCAGAGCACTGAGATGATAGATGGGCACCACTGTACCCACCTAAATTATATTTTTTTCCTTCTACAGTAGAATCTTACAGCATTTACTAAGATATTTTCATGCTTAAATAAATGGAAGGAAGTTTCAGTAAAGAAATGATCATGTCATAGGCTAGAAAGTAAAGATGTAGGAAGGATTGTTTTGGGGATTTTCTGTGGTTCTTTTTAAATCAGATTTTATTGGTACATTTCAGCTGTATGTAATGATCACATTCATCGTAGAGAATTTCCAGCACTGGGGAGGCTGAGGCAGGAGAATTGTTGAGAGTTCGAGACCAGCCTGGGCTACAAAATGAGCCCAAGGCCAGCCTGAACTGCATAGAAAGACCCTGTCTTAAAAAGAAAAAATAATAAGTAAATAACAAAGAAAATAAAAACATCATAGAGAATTTTTACTTGCAGCTGATTCTTTCCCTCGCCTCCCCATTTACAAAAGCTGTGTCTCCATTTTGTCCAGGAAGGATTGGCTGGGCTGTGGGTTTCCTTTGCTCACACTCAGCGCGGCCATCTGCGTCTTTCAGTCTTCTCAGGTCGACCTTCTCAGAGCCTTGCTCACAGACTCGCACCCTGGATGCTTCACACTGCATCACAGTGGCTTTCTAGCATGAAGAAGCAATCACATAAATATTCAGTGCCTCCCTGACCCGCAGTTTTGCTTTTAAAATTGAAAATGGGTTTGATTATGAAGCATTGATCATTAAGTAACTGTCCATCTCTCCTTCTTCAGTTTTCTCCTTTTCCCTCCCTCTGGTCTTAGTCCTCTCTGTAGATGGTTTCTTCCCCTCTTGAGATAAATATGTACTTAATTTAAATATAATTATTTATTAGTTTCTACAGGTATGTGCTACTAACTTCATCTTACACTGTTGTGTTAGTATGTACACACATAAATTTCTTTCTTTCCTTTTTTTTTTTTTTTTTTTTTTTTTTTTGAGACAGGATCTTACAGTGTAGTCCAGGCTGGCCTCAAACTCATGGTGACCCTCCTGCCTCAGCCTCCCACATGCTGGGATTATGGATATGGGCCACCATGTCTGGCTAGTTTAAAATAAACTTCTTATGCATAGCTTTAAAATCAAAACAACTATAGAAACAGCAATTCAAATTAATATAATGTGACATTAATCTGAACAGATTTTTTTTTTTTTTTGTCTTTTTCATTTTTATCGGTACTGGGGATCGAACTCACGACTGCCTGCTTGCAAGGCAGGTGCTTATGCCGCTGAGCTAACTCCCCAGCCCCACAGATTTTTTTTTTGATATTAAATCACCACTTGCAGTATCAAAAAGATACTGACTGTGGCCAGGAGGTGCCATGCATACTTATAATCCCAGCACTTGGGAAGAAGAAGCAGGAGGATAACCACAAGGTTGAGGTAAGCCTGGACTACATAGCAAGACCTGCGTCCAAAAAGCCTCATGGTGATCTTTGTGCCTCAGCCTGCTGAGTGGTGGGATTACAGGCTTGCAACAAGCATACCTGACTAGGCTGTTTATTGTGAAGATGAAATATATAAAAATAGCCATGAATTATTTGGAAAATATTGAGCTCTATTTGTAATCAAGTGAAACTTTAAGAAATAAACATTTTATTGAGTCTTTAGTTATGATATTATAATCTCTATTAATGTGTTCCTTTGTTTCTCAGGGTTGGAATACACACCAAGGCGTGGTTTATTGCTGGAATCTTTTTGCTGTTGACTATACCTATATCGATGTGTGGAATCCTACACATCTCGTGCATTACACCCAACCTGAACTACAAAAACCAATCATAAGGTCCATTTCTATTTTGATTCTACTAATGTTGTGTTGGCTTCTACCATAAATATATAATGTTTTCAATTTATTTGTTGTTTTCTGAATAGAATTCTTTGGGTGGTACCCATAGACAGTTTAGATAATGTAAGTATGTTTCACATGTTTAATTTTATTTTATTAGCTAAGAATTTGGCTTCTCTTTTTTTGAGGGTGGGAGTTTTGAGACAGGGCTTTGTTGTGTATTTCAGTCTGGTCTCGAACTCACTATGTAGCCCAGACTGTCCTCAAACTCACAGGAATCCTGCCTTGGCCATCCTGGTTGCTAGGATTACAGGTTTGCACTACTGTGCCCTGCTTGTAATGTTTTAAATTACAGTCATATTTTAGTATCCACAGAAGATTGGTTCCAAGGCCCCCCAGAGATACCAAATATGCTAGTGCTCAACTTCTTTTTTTTCTTGTACTGGGAATTGAACTCATGACCTTGCTCTTGCCAGGCAGGCGCTTGTGTCGCTGAGCTGTATCCCCAGTCCTAATGCTCAACTTCTATATGCAAATAGGCAGTGTTAGCGTGTAACCTACATAGCCTACCTACACATTCAGTGCTCTCTATACCGTCAGTCCTCTCTAGACAACCTGTAATACCTACAATACCTGGCCGATAGCACCTGTAAATGCTGTGTAAATAGTAGCTATGCTTTATTGTTGCGGGAATAATTACCTCCCAAAGTCTACACATGTTCAGTAGATGGAAAGTTTTCATTTCTTTGTTGCAGATATTTTTGATATAGGTTTGGTTAAATCCACAGATTCCACAGATACAGATTGTTGACTGCTAATTATAACCATTTTTATTCACTAAATATTTTCCTTTGAACAAAAAAAATTTTAATTGCCCAGGAGATACCGCTACTGCTCTATCTGATTAGACATAAAGAAAATGCCTATATCATCATGTTTTATAATCATAGCAAGAAAATTTTCTGATTTCATTTGGGAACTCAGTTTAGCCTATCTCATATTCATGATTTATCCCAAATAAACACTTATCTTTTTATTTATCTATGTGTAAGAAGTTTTTGGCTTTAAAAATTAGTTTCTTCAACATACATATATATGTATGTATATACACGTAAATAAATAAAGTAGCTCAGATAGTTATATTACTGATTTCTCTGAGTTTACTAAAGAGAATGATTTGTGCTGGTATTGTTCAGACAACTGAATGCAGATGTCTTGTGCTGTGGGAGAATAATTTGGGGATGACAGTGCAGTGTGTATAGCATTACTGTACCCTGATTGATGTGTTTTGAAATTTTGTTTTCTTTTTTTTCTCCTTGAAATAAAATAGATTTTAAAAAATAAATAAAAATTAGTTTCTTAGGGATAGGGATGTAGTTCAGTGGTTGAGCATGTGCAAGGCCATACATTTGATGCCCAGCACCATACACACACACACACACACACACACACACACACACACTCCACAGATTATCTGGTAGCCATTATAATGATTAATATGGAGCATTTATTGTAAGTATGTGGCAAGGCATCTCAAGTACCAGTACCATGAATTGGAGGAGTAATATTATCTAAGCTTAAACTATTTTTAATTTTCTGTGCTTTTTTGTAGTGGGTAACTTTGAAATATCCCAGGATTGCAATATATGTGGGTACCTTCAAGAATGCTATGAAGCTTATGTCATTTACAACATTATGATAATCCTAACCAATTATCTAATCGATATCCAAATCTGATATTAATCCTTGAAGCCAAAGATCCACAGAAACATTTCCCTCCTTTATGTTGCTGTCCACCTGGGCCATGGGAGAGTAAGTATGTCTGGTTTTCATTCTTTTTGATTTTAGGTTTTGTTTTGTTTTGTTTTGTTTTGTTTTGTTTTGTTTTGTACTGGGGATTGAGCTCATGACCTTGTGCTTGTCAGGCAGGTGCTTATGCCCTGAGCTAAATCTCCAGCCCCTCTGTTTTAGTTTTATTTAATCAACTGTTTATTACATTCAGTTTTCTCAAGGCACAGCAGGAAAAAAGGAAGACTAGGCCCCTACCCTGATGTAATTCATAGTAACATTTATTTTCTTGGTTTTTGTCTTTTTGAGACAGGGTCTTGCTATGCAGTTCAGGCTGGCCTTGAACTCACTTTGTAGCCCAGGCTGTCTTGAACGCACTACAATCCTCCTACCTCAGCCTTCCCAGTGCTGAGATTACAGGCATGCGCCACTACACCCGGCTCATGGTCACATTTGAAGACTTAACAAAACACATTTTTATGATCCATATGTTAGGTTTTTTTACATTGTTCATCCAAATATAAAGGTTCAATAATGCACTTCAGGAGAAAACCTTAAAAATCTTTTAATCAACATCCTTGTACATCTGGCAATCAAGTTCTTCAGATTTTATGTAAAATCACAAAGGCTTGGGGGGGTGGAGAAACAGATGACATGCAACAAGAATGACAAATAGCAGTGTTTATTATGGTAACATTTTCAGTTTGCGTTATTATTCTAGACATCTAAGATAGATAAAAAAAATATATATATAGTTAAAGAGACACTAGCCTCTCAAGGAAGTCTGCACAAAAATAGACATCAGAATTGGGGCTAGTGGCACATCTGAAGACCAGGTCCAAGATAGAGATACAATGGCCAGGCCTTTATGCCACGCTAAAGGATAATCAGCAACTTGGAATTATTTTGTAACTAGTACCACTTAGTGTGGTAATTCTAGTTAGGCATCAGTCATCAAGGTGGGTGACCAGAGAATCTGGATCCATTCCATCCCAAAAATGCCTGCATTCCTTCCATTTACCCTTGCTACATGACTCGCTTCCCTACTGGGCCAATGTTAGCTAAGCAGCTATACTTGTAATCCTATAGGTTGATTATACTTTGTCCCATGTTTTGCCTACATTATGATTTTTCTATGTAAATTACCACTGACAAAAGGCCTTGTTGGCAACCCATTTTCAGGTCCCTTCCTGTCTCTCAGAAGCTATCAACAAACTTTCTGTTGTCCCTTGAAATGTATTCTTCACTATTCAGTGGACACAAACTCGGCACATCTGGCACCCAGCAGGTTGGGAGTTATTTTTGTCCTATATCACGGTTACATCTTCATGTAGATAATAAAGAAAAATAAAGGCTGTCATCTAAATCTTTTATTTTGAAGCAGAAATCGATGCTAAGATTGCATTTTTTGTACAAAAGAACCATTGGATATGTTTCGGCAAGGAAATATTTGAAAATTGAGAAAGATTAATTTTGCAGCCCTGGGCTGGGGACGTAGCTCAGTGTTAACAGCATTACCTAGCACGCACAGATCTCTGAGTTCAATCCCAGTACCACCAACAAACAAACAAACAATACAAAGAATCTTCAGAATACAATGTCTCATTGGGACCTACTTTGGGCAAATTGACCAAATGTACATGGAATAGCCCCAGCCACATTTTGAGCTGAACTTTGCCAGAGGGGGCCTTGAATTAGGCAACAGAAGGTCACCAGACTTCAAGGAGTCCACTCTCTGGTTGAGCCTTGAGACATGAGTTAGGTCAGTGGGGGGAAGACACTGTGATTCATCTTAAGAACTGAACACAACAGGAGAAGCAAACAAGGCAGAACCATGCATATTTACTATGATGCTTCCGTAAGCCCCCCTTGTGGAGAACCTGAGCAATTTTGCAACACTATAAAATCTACATTGCAAAGAAGATAACTCAAGATGTGGAGAAATAAATTAGGAATTTAAACAACAGTTTACAAACTTAAGTTGATGATTTGGGGAAGGAGGCTGCGTTTGTGTTTCTGTGGGGAAGATGAACACAGTCATGTTTGTCTTCCAATGCACAGTTTGTGCTTGGAAGCAAAATTTTGCTGAATGCTTTTGTTTGAGAACTGAATTGTTTGCAAACAGAAAGAAGCATTTGTGAACCAAGATATTACTATAATAGTCCATTTGTGAAATAAACTGAACAGAGAGATGCAAAGAAAGAAAGAATGAAAATGCAACTGAAGAACCAACAGAACTTAACCACTGACAGATAAACAGGAAATTACAAGCCCAAGGCAGACAGAATGACCTGGAGGCGTAGTAATCAGTTCAGACATTAACATGGGGATGGCAGTGTTACTCACCTGAGGCACAGAACCATTTGTGTGACCATTCTTGACATTGTTCTTGGAGCTCAAGATAGGAAGGAATTACTTGGCTTTTTAAAAATAATAAGCTACTAATGTGTTTACTCAGTAAAAATGTATTGATCATCTAGTATATGCCAATATAAAAAATATTGTGATGCACAAAACAGACTTCAGGAACTTAGTTTGATTAGGAGGGTCAGAAGTTAATGAAGAAATAGTAGAAGACCCCAAAACACTAACGAAAAAAAAAATTAGATTTAACAAGCCAATTCAGTAATGTAGCTGGATACAAAAATCAGCACTCAAAAATCAATAACCTTTCGGTATACAAATAAACTCACTGAGCAAGAAGTAAGGGAAACAACATCTTTCACAATAGCATCCAAAAACAGGAAATACCTAGAAATCAATCTAATGAAGGATGTAACATTGAAAACTACATTGAAAACTACAGTACTCTGAAAAAAGAGATTGAAGAGGATATTAGACAACAGAGATAAATGCCATGCTCCTGGACAGGAAGAACCAATATAGTGAAAATAGCCATATTTCCAAAACTGTTATACAGATTCAATGCAATCCCAATCAAAATTCCAATAGCATATCTCACAGAATTAGAGAAAACAATCCAAAACTTCATCTGAAACCAAAAGAGGCCTTGAATAGCAAAGGCAATGCTGGGCAATAAAGAGAAGACAGTGTCACAATCCCTGACTTGAAATTATACTATAAAGCTACTGTGATAAAAACAGCATGGTACTAGAAAAAAATTGAAGATCAGTAGAACAGATTAGAAGATGCAGAAACAACTCCAGACACACTAAATCACCTTATCTTTGACAAAGGGGCCAAACACATACACTGGAAGAAAGACAGCTTCTTTAATACATGGTGCTGGAAAAACTGGATTTCCACGTGCTGAAGATTTGAAACTAAACCCATATCTTTCACCATACACTAAGCTAAAATTGGAATGCATCAAAGATCTTAATATTAAAACAGAAACATTAAATCTGCTGGAAGATGACATAGCACTTCGGGTTTGAGCACCAGCTAATTGAGAGCCAGTCTGAAGAAGCAGCTAGAGCCTCACCTTAGGTTATTTTTTTATTCAGGTTTTTTTTTTTAGGCTCTTTATTAACAGAAGAGACCTGGTCAAAGCCAGGATGCCCCCTCTCCACACATACTAGGCTATCGCAATCTCTTCTCAAACACTTTCAATTTAGTCCACACAAAACACACAGGTTTGAATTTGTTGGAGTTTTTTTTGTTTGTTTGTTTTTGTTAAGACAGGGTCTCCCGGGACTGGGGATTTAGCTCAGCGGCATAAGCGCCTGCCTTGCAAGCAGGCAGTCGTGAGTTCGATCCCCGGTACCAATAAAAAGGAAAAAGACCAAAAAAAAAAAAAAAAAAGACAGGGTCTCCCTATGCAGTTCAGGCTGGCCTTGAAATCACTTTGTAGCCCAGCCTGGTCTTGAACTCGAAATGATCCTCCTGCCGGATAGTATTTTAGGTAAAAGCCTCCCACATGCTAGGATTACAGGTATGCACCACCATGCCTAAAATGAATTTTGGACACCAGTTCTTTGCATATTATCCTATGACAGCTTTCCTATAAACTGTGCTGCTATAGGCATGCACATATATCACTGTGGCAGGATGGTTTTAACTCTTTTGGGAAGACACAAAAAAGGGCAATAGCTGGGTTGTATAGGGCCTCCTATACGACCTGTTTTTTTGAGGAGTCTCCACATTGGTTTCCACAGTGATTGCACCAGTCTGCATTCCCAGCAGCAGTGGAGGAGGGAGGGTTCCTTTTCCCCCACAACCCCTGAGCATTTGTTATTGCTTGATTTCTGGATAATAGCCATTCTTTCCAGGGTGAAGTGGAATCTCAATATTGTTTTAATTTGCATCTCTTGAATGACCAATGATGTTAACATTTTTTCATGTATTTGCTTTTGTATTTCTTCATTTGAGAAACGTATTTATCTCAAATGCCCATTTTTGAACTGGGTCTTTAAATCTGGGAGGACTGATATTTCTGAGTTCTTTATATGTTCTCAATAGTAATTCTATGTCTGAGGTACAGCTGGCAAACTTTTTCTCCCACATTGTGGGTTGTCTCTTTACTCTGTTGGTGGTTTCCCTTGCAGTGCAAAAGCTTTTCAGTAGAATGAGATCCCATTTGTTGATTCTTTGTGATAGTTCCTGTGCAATCTGGGTTTTGTTCATAAAGTCTTTGCCTACACCAGTGTCTTCAACAGTATTACCTATGTCATCTTCCAGCAGATTTAATGTTTCTGTTTTAATATTAAGATCTTTGATGCATTCCAATTTTAGCTTAGTGCATGGTGAAAGATAGAAATGTCTCAAGTTTTTCCTTCTTTAGAGCATGTAGCACTGTCTTGTATTTTAAAAAATGAACACACATCTTTATTCATTCATCTGTTACTGGGCATTTGAGTTATTTCCAGCTATTACAAATTGTGCTGCTATACTCATGTGTGCCCATATATTGCTGTGGTATGATGTTTTTAATTCTTGTGGAGGGGCTGGGGATTTAGCTCAGCAGCATAAGCACCTGCCTTGCAAAGCACATGGTCGTGAGTTTTATACCTGGTACAGATTAAAAAAAAAAAAAAAAGAAAGGAAAGAAATATTGCATCTTAATTCTTCTGGAAAGATACCCAGAAGAGGAATAGCTAGGTTGAATGGGACCACTAGTCCTAATTTTTTGAGGCATCTCCATACTGATTTACACAGTGGTTGTACCAGTCTATATCCCCACCAACAGAAAGAAGAGTTCCTTTTTCTTTTTTCTTTTTTTTTGGGGGGGGGGTCTTTTTTGTTTTTATCGGTACCAGGGATTGAACTCACGGCTGCCGGCTTGCAAGGTAGGCGCTTATGCCGCTGAGCTAAATCCCCAGCCCAAGAGTTCTTTTTCTCCACAGCCATTCCAGCATTTGTTATTGCTTGGTGTCTTTTTTTTTTTTTTTTTTTTTTTTTTGTCTTTTTCCTTTTTATCAGTACCAGGGATCAAACTCACGACTGCCTGCTTACAAGGCAGGCACTTATGCTGCTGAGCTAAACCCCCAGCCACTTGGTGTCTTGATAATAGCCATTTTTTCTCAAGTGAGTTGGCATCTCAGTGTTATTTTAATTTGTACCTCTCAAATGACCGATAATGTTGAACAATATTTCATGTGTTTACTTGCCATTTCTACTTCTTCATCTGAGAAATGTCTGTTCATCTCAGAGGTCCATGTTTGGATTGAGTCTTTAAATTTGGAGGGTCTGCGTTTTTGTTTTTTGGGGCTTTTTTTTTTTTTTTAGTTCTTTATATATTCTAGATATTAGTCCTTTGAGAAATAGTAGGTAAAAAATTTTCCCCAAAAAATTTTTTTCCGACACTGTAGGTTGTGTCTTCAATCTGTTGGTGATTTCTCTTGCTATGAAAAAGTTTTTTTGTTTGTTTGTTTAAACTGGGAATCAAACTCAGAACCTTGCACTTGCCAGGCAGGAGCTTATGCCACTGAGCTAAATCCTCAGCTCAAAAGTTTAAATTTTAAAATTTATTACCTTAAAAGAAGCATTGCCATTAATCCCCATCAAACTTCTTTCCCTTGCTTTCAATACACTTACCCCATTCTTACCACTTTTTGAAGCAGTACTAGAAGTCCTATTGTGAATGTTTTTAGACGCTGTTATGGCTTTGTGTCTAGATGTACCTCAAAGCCTCATGAAAGTCTTGAGGGGGAGGTTTCAGAGGTGGCTGAAGAGTTTGTGACTGACTCTTGATCTAGGGCAGGTAGCCTGCATAAAATAAAGGGACAGAGGCTTGCTCTCTCTCCCCTCCTCCCATTGCTTTTGGTGTCTTCTGCCATCATAAACAGTTGCCTCTCTGCCACTCATGCTGCCCTGGAGCCAGCCAATTGAAGGCTGAGACCTCTGCAAACTGTGAGCTAAATAAAACTTTCCTCCTTTAACTTTGGGTGTCCAGTATTTAGTCTCAGCAGCGAGAAAAGTAAGACACATGCGCTGCTTGTGGCTGCTACAGTATCCTGAGTCGATTCAGAATGTTTGCCTTTCATGCTCATTTTGACTCTGGGGAAGAGCCAGAAGGTGCGTGATGCCCCTCACCTGCCACCTAAGGTGGGTGAGGACTCTCTGAATGTTTAGGAGCCGGTCTTTGGGGTGGATGGTGATCAGCAGCGTCTTGATCACACCGCATGAAGTCAGGGGAAAGGGCTCCCTCCCATAACTGCTTCACAGAGTGGCAAGAGTGATAGGTAAGAGGGGGTTTTTGAAGTGAGGGGAAATATTTTGAGGGAGACTCATGTATCTTTTACTGTAATACATTCTTTAAACATTTACTACTGTACGTGTACAAAGTCCAGCCAGACCGTGGAGAGCTCCCCCTCGCTCATCATCCACATGAGCGTGTGGGGGCGCAGTCCTGTCACATCTCCGGAATGGAAGCCAGAGAGACCGGTGTCGCACAGTCCCCTCCAAGGGTCTGCCCCTAGATGACCGTGAGAACTTCCACAAGGTCCCACTTCTTAAAGGTTCACCACCACCCAGGGGACCAAGCCCATGTGCATCCTTGAGGGAGACCGAAAACAGCAAAGCCCAGTGCAACTCTTACCCCTCCACCACCAGAGGGGACCAAGGGAAGGAGCTGCCTCAGCAGAGAGGGCTTAGCTTAGGAAATTCCAGGAGCTCTGATTCGGGCCTGGTAACCTGACACTCAGGTTGTGCAGCGCCCTGGCCGTCTTCTCAGCCCACATCTAAGGCTGCCATTCTCCTGATGAGGGTGCTGAGTCAGTGTTTGCCTGCATAGCAACGTGCATAACTTAAAGGGGGCGTTTACGTGGTTCTCAGGATTTGTTTTGGTAGCTGTTTGGGGGCTTTCCGGTTTGTTTGAAGGAGTCCTACGCTTGAGTGAACCCAGCAACAAATCTGTTTTATATAGGATGTTTGTTTTGTCTTTTTCAGAGTTTTGTTTTTTGTCTTTTTGAGACAGGATCTCACTATGCAGTTCAGGTTGGTCTTGAGCTCACTATGTAGCCCAGGTAGGTCTTGAACTCGCAATGATCCTCCTGCCTCAGCCTCCCTAGTGATGGGATTAGTCTTTTCACAGTTTCAAAACTGTGACATTTTTTAATAGTTAAACACCAAATTTGAAACTGAATCCAAATGTAATAATATTTTCTATGCATTCACACATACATACACACACATGCAAGCAGGCACAAATTTGTTACTCGGTTTTGTTCCAGAAAAACACAGGGACTGTGTGAGTAAGCTTTTTGTCACTGTGACAGAATACCTGAGGTAATCAGTAGGGGGAAAGGTTGACTTTGACTTTCAGTTTCAGAGGTTTCAGTCCATGGTCACCGACACTGTTACTTTGAATGATGGTAGCATCATACATCATGATGTGAGCATGTGGTAGAGGAGGCCAGTTCACCTCGTGATGGACAAGAAAAAAAAGCCAGAGTCCCAGCATCCCCTTTAAAGGTCACTCCCACACTGTCACTTGACTTCTTTCCTCTAGGCCACACCTTCTAAAAGTTCCACCGCTTCCCAGCAGTGCCAGAGGGTGGGAACTGAGCCTTCCACACATAGGCCTTTGCAAGACATTGCTGTAAAAATCTCATATAAAAGCCAAATGTAGCAGGAACCCACTTCCGTTCATTTTGTTTTGTGTGGCAGTGTTCTGGAACTCAAGACTATGAAACTCGAGATCTTTCAGATGCTCTCCTTACAGAATAATTTTATTTTTATTTTTTTTTAATTTTATTTAAGGAGAAAAGAAAAAAAAAGCAGAGAAAGGGTACAAGTTATACAGATTTGCAGAAAAAAAATGAACAGTAGGAAATCACTAGTTAATGGATTACATACTGTCATCTTAGAAATAATTGTTCAAGTCACAAAATTAAAGCTTGTAAAGTGGACATTCCATCAATGATACTGCAAACAGTTCTGTTCAATGATCCAATAAAACTCTGTGATATCATATTCTATCTTATACACTTAAATATACATGCAGTTATATAGTTCAGAGCACTTTCTTTTCCTCTCTTTTGTACAATGACTATTACACATTTTGGGTTTCATTGCTCTCACGGTTCTTATTACTTTTTTGGAAGAGAGTAAAACCAAATGTGACATAACAGAACAGAATCGGTCAAGTCAAAAGGGTGGACATAATAGATAATGTGAAAACATAATACAAGGTGATCAACAATGGTTACCATAGTGCCTCCCGCTATCTCTAATAGAATTGCCTATACCATTAGTTATAATACAATTGAACAAAACAGTAAAGAACAAAACCGACAAAGCCAAACCATTGGAGACATTGTAGGTCTTCAAAAGTAGATAAAAGTCAACGAGAATGGGCGTTATAATGAATCTCATTATCTTCACAGCTGATGCCTAAATTTTCGAACCTGATACTATCCAGCAAAACAGAATAGGGGAACATCAGTTAAAAACCAGATGGTGAGAGTAATACAGGGCTTTAAATCGAGGTAATAGAAAGTCAAAGTGGGTTACTATAATATATCCTGCTATTTTTTTTCCTTTAATTAAAAGGAT
Organism: Cavia porcellus; assembly: GCF_034190915.1. Classification (NCBI taxonomy): domain Eukaryota; kingdom Metazoa; phylum Chordata; class Mammalia; order Rodentia; family Caviidae; genus Cavia; species Cavia porcellus. The sequence continues at coordinate 34,371,364 of NW_026947497.1, forward strand.
AAAAATTAAAAAAAGTATTAAAAAAGTAAATAATGGAGTGGAGATTGAGATAAAAGAGGGCATAACAACGAAACAGCACAGATCAAAACATAACCATTTAAGCAGAATAGTGTTTCATCACCAGATAATCCTGACCTAAAAGTAGTTACCATATTGTCTCTTTCCTTGAAATCCTTGAGTACAACTTCGTATACTGTAGCATTAAGTATATCAAAACAATGTAAAACCATTTAAGAGAATGACAGCATTACAGAGTATTTAGAATCGACTAACAAAATGAACAATGGTTTCTGTATAATCTCCTTGTCTTTAAAAGGTTTTTGCTTATACTATTGTACATAATAAAATCCAGTAAGATACAACCTATTTAGACCATTGGAGACAGAAGGACAAAAGCTAGATGAGACTTCAAAACAAGATGATACTGGGGGCTGGGGATTTAGCTCAGCGGCATAAGTGCCTGCCTTGCAAACAGGCAGTCGTGAGTTCAATCCCTGGTACCGATAAAAAATGAAAAAGAAAAGAAAAAAAAAAAAAAAAAACAAGATGATACTAAATCAGTATTACCTATTAAGATGTCATTTTCTCCAAAATAGCTGTTCCTATCATCCAATCTTCTCTGCCTCATTTCTGTTGAGCTCTTATTCTGTCAGTAGCTGTCAGTTTGTCTTCTTCACTTTGTTCTCTGCTCCATTAGTCGTGGCCTCCACTATTTCTGGATTCTTTGTATTTTTCTTTTTTTAGAATATCCTGCAATACTCTCTGTAGAGTTGAATTGGTGGTTGCAAATTCCCCCAGTTCCTCTTTATCCTGGAAGCACCTTGTTTTCCCATCAATTTCCAGGGACAGTTGTGCAGGATATCTCAATCTTGGCTGGAGATTATTATCTTTCAAAGCTTGAATTATTTCCCCCCATGCTCTTCGTGATTTGATGGTTTGTGCAGAGAAATCTGCTGTAATTCTGATGGGTGCTCCCTTGTAAGTGGTCTGTTTCTTGTCTCTGACAGCTTTTCATATTCTGTTCTTGTATTGAATTTCTGGAATTTTTATTATTATATGCCTGGGTGTTGCTCTGTTTGGGTTGTAGGTAGCTGGGGTCCTGTATGCCTCATACATCTGAGTATCTTTACCTTTTGCTAAATTAGGAAAATTCTCCTGGATTATTTCTGTGAGTAGCTTTTGTAGTTCATTTGTTTGTGTCCCTACTTCTTCTTTTATGTTCTTAATCCTTAAGTTATGGATCCTCTTATCATCTTCTTGTCTTTGTATTATTGCTGTTTGTTTCTTTGTTATTTTTAAGAAGTTTTTCATTTCATTCTCCCATATTACAATTCTGCCCTCCAGTTCAGATAGTCTGTCCTTAGTTTCTTTCAAGCTGTTATGCCAGTCTTCGATAGACTTCTTAGTTTCTTGGTAGTCCCTTTGAACCTGCTTCACGTATTCTATGCTTTCCCTGTTTTCTCCATCAAACAATTCTCCCCTCTTTTTCTGTTCTTCCATTCCACCATCTGTTTTTTCTTGGGTGGGGCTTAGCATTTCTCTAACTATTTTGCATACTTCTAGCTTCAGGTCGTTGATAACTTCATTCCTGAATTGGTCTATGAGGCTCTCTATATGGTGCTTTATGTGTATTGGTGCAGTGTCCGCTATTGCCTGTTTCTCAGAATTGGGGGCCGAGGAGCCTTTCTTGTTGCTGCCTCTTCCCATATTCTCTGTTCCTTATATATGCAAGCTTATATGAGAGGCCCAGCTTGTCTCCCTGTCAGCCACAGCCTGATGGAATTGCGCCGGTTAGGTGTTCCCACTCACCGCTGCGCACCAGGCAGCCTACGCGGGGCCCGCCCCTCCCAGCCACCGTCAGGCTCTGGGATCTGGGTTAGGCCAGCCTACTGAGTCCGCCCGCAGCGTCACGCAGGCCAGGCACTTTTCACCAATCCCGCCCGAGAGGGGAATGTGTGGCTGGAGTCGCCACCGCGCCCTGCTCCCGCAGGACTGCTCGGGCCCAGAAAGTCCGCTGGAGTCAAACTGTGGTGGAGTGTCAGTTTCTCTCACTCACCTCGCCACCAGTCAGAACATGCCTCCCTGCCCGTCCTGTTTTCGACTCCGTTTGCAGACTCCCGTTCTCAGAGTTTCCGCGCGTCTCTCTCCTTGCCGAGCTGATGTAGAGGCAGCCAGCCACCGTGCGGCGGGAAACCCAAATCGCGGCTTCCAATGGCGCAGGGTCCAGCCTCAGCAGCGAGACTTTTCTGTTCCTGTTTTAGCACCAGGACTGTATTCCAAGTTGGTTTCTCTCAGCCGAGTTCGTTCCTGAGTCAGCAGAGCATAACTCCACCTGCTTATGTCTCTTTAGTCGCACCATACCTGGCTTCTGAGCCTAGTTTTTCAGAGAGCCTCCGGTAGTTGCTGTTATCTGTCCGCCATGTTCTCCCGGAAGTCCTCTTACAGAATAATTTTACAATGGTACTTAGAGGATTTGCTGCCATCCACATCCTTCCCCCACTCCCATTCAGGATGACTAAATTGAAGGAGTTAAATATGAATATGGGACCATTTATCAAAGTGGTTTTAATTCGGAGGCTTTGAGGAAGCTCAGGTGCTATTTAGTAAGTAGTGAGATGCTGAGTTCTGTTTCTTCACAGGGTGTTGCTATTTAGATGCAAACTGGGTGTGCTGCAATACACAGTTGTCAGACCTGTCACCACCATCATTGCTTTGTAAGTATACAGATTTTACCGTTATCATTCTAAATCCTCGTAAACACAACCAAGTAGGAAAAGAGTATGAATTGTTAATAAAACAATTGTTAATAAAACAATTGTAAAAATTGCAATATATAAAAGCCTTACTCTACTAAGAGTAGACTGTTAACAAGAATCAGCAGGGTCTACATCCTCTCTAGAGTATGCCATGAAGCACTTTCAGAAAGGTGTTTTGGGCAAGGGATTTATCTCAATGGCATAAGCACTTGCCTGGCAAGCATGAAGTCATTAATTCAATCCCCAGTACAAAAAAAAGGTGTTTTATCAAATGTTCACATAGCTTGGGTTGGGGGGGCCAGGGGGTCTAACTGTAGAGTTGATACTGCCCCTGAACTCACTATGTAGCCCAGCCTGGCCTTGAACTTGTAGCAATCCTCCTGCCTCAGTCTCCCAAGTGCCAAGATTACAGGTGTGCACCACCATGCCCAGCTACATTCACATAACTTTGCATAAAGTTAAGGTATGTAACTTCAGGATGACTACATGAGTTTATTCTGACACAGTTAAGTGAGATCATATTGGGAGCACTATCCATAAAAAGTCATGTTTTTCTCTAAACATTGTCAAAATTTTTAGAACTTGAGGTAAACATGGGATATTATTAAGCTACTTGGTAAAACTGTTTCCTAAAAATTCAGGTAATTTAAAGCAGGTTTTATCTATTTGTATGCTGAGAAAGGAAAGACAAAAAGAAAGACGGGTTTAAAAAATTCTTTTTAAGGGGCTGGGGATTTAGCTCAGCGGCATAAGCACCTGCCTTGAAAGCAGGCAGTCGTGAGTTTGATCCCTGGTACCAATAAAAAAACGAAAAAAAAGCCAAAAAAAATTCTTTTTAAGCCTTTCTGTGTATTAGTTAACAAAGTTTCTGGTTTAGAACAATTTTGTTACATCTTTTTTTTTTTTTTTTGAGACAAAGTCTTGCAATGTACTCTAGGCTAGCCTTGAACTCATAGTGATCCCCCTCCCTCAGTTTCCCCAGTGCTGGGATTCCTAGTGTCTCTTGTTCTTAGCCTTTTCTTTTCTTTCTTTTTTTTTTTTTTTTTGTCTTTTTCCTTTTTATCAGTACCAGGGATCGAACTCACGGCTGCCTGCTTACTAGGCAGGTGCTTATGCCGCTGAGCTAAATCCCCAGCCCCTGCCTTTTCTTTTCAAAACTACATATTTTTGTACAGTATTTAAAACTTTAGATGCCTTGGGGCTGGGGACTTAGCTCAGCGGCATAAGCGCCTGCCTTGCAAGCAGGCAGTCAGGAGTTCGATCCTCAGTACGGATAAAAAGGAAAAAGACAAAAAAAAAAACTTTAGATGCCTTTTTTTTAAACCAAGACCAAGTGTACAGCAGACAATACCAATGTTTTGCAAAAGAACAAAGATACCTTTCCTGTTTTCTTTCTAGTAAGATGATAGTTTCCTCTGTTTTGCTTTTCCTCACAAGAAAACACCCTCCCACCCTCAGACCCTGGACCTCCACCTCAGAGGGTGGCTGTTTCTGTGCATGCTCTCCCACCCTCAGACTCTGGCAGGGGACCCCCCCCACCTCCAGGTCCTAGTATTGAAAATCAATAAATGTAATATACCACATCAACAGAGTCAAAAGCAAAAATCATATGATCATCTCAATAGAGGCAGAAAAAGCTTTTGATAAAGTATAACACTTGTTCATGATAAAAACCATACAGAAACTTGAAATAGATGGTATCCACCTCAATCTGATAAAGGACATATATGACAAACCAACAGCCAACATTATACTAAGTGGACAAAAACTAGAAGCTTTTACTCTAAAATCAGGAGCAAGACAAGGATGTCCACTATCACCACTCTTATTCAATATAGTCCTGGAAATATTAGCCAGAACAATCAGAAAAGAGAGAGAAATAAAAGGAATAACAATAGTAAAAGAAGAAGTTAAAGTACCATTATTTGCAAATGATATGATACTCTATATAGAAGACCCCAAAACCTCAAAAGACTACTAGAGTTAAACAAATTCAGCAGTGTAGCTAGATATAAAGTCAACACTCAAAAAAAAAAAAAATAGCATTAGCCAGGAATTTAGCTCAGTGGCTTAAGTATCTTCCTGGCAAGTGTGAGGTCGTGAGTTCAATCCCTGGTCCAAAATTTAAAAAATAGTATTCCTGTACACAAACAAAAAACTTACTGAGAGAGAAATTACGGAAATATGGCCTTTCACCATACATCTTAAAAAATGAAATATTTAGGAATCAATCTAACCAAGAATGTAAAAGACCTATATGCTGAAAATTATACTACTCTATAAAAGGAGATTAAAGAAGATACTAGAAAATGGAAGGATATTCCTTGCTGTTGGTTAGGAAGAACCAACATTGTGAAAATAGCCATACTCCCAAAACTGTTATACAGATTCAATGCAATCCCAATCAAAATACCATTAACTGGGGCTGGGGATTTAGCTCAGCAACATAAGCGCCTGCCTTGCAAGCAAGCAGTCGTGAGTTTGATCCCCGGTACCGATAAAAAAGAAAAAGACCAAAAAAAAAAAAAAAAAAAAAAACAAAAAATGCCATTAACATACCTTAGAGATCTAAAGAAAACATTCCTAAAATTCATTTGGAAACAGAATAAACCTAGATTAGCTAAGGCAAGTCTGGGCAACAGAGGCAAGGCAGGAGGACTTGAAACTATACTACAAAGCCACAGTGATAAAATCAGCATAGTACTGGCAAAGAAATAGACCTGATGATCAATAGACCTGAGGAACACATTAGAAGATGCAAACACAACTATAAAGACACTCAGTCACCTTATATTTGACAAAGGGGCTAAATATGTTCACTGGAAGAAGGATAGCCTCTTTAATAAATGATGTTGGAAAAACTGGCTCTCTACATGCCAAGACTGAAACTAGACCCATGTCTATCACTATGCACTGCACTAAAGTCAAAATGGACCAAGAATCTAAATATTAAAACAGAAACACGGGCTGGGGATTTAGCTTAGCAGCATAAGTGCCTACCTTGCAAGTGCGCAGTCGTGAGTTCAATCCCCAGTACCAAAAAAAAAAAAAAAGCCCAACAAACAGAAAGTAGGTAGAAATCTTGGAGACGTAGGCGTAGGCAGAGAATTCATGAACAAAATGCAAACCACACAGGAAGTACTTAAAAGAGTCAACAACTGGGATCTCATGTTATTAAAAGGTTTCTGCACTTCAAAAGAAATCACCAACAAAGTGAAAAGAAAACCAGTAATGAGTAAGAATTTTAGCCAGCAGTCCCTCAGACAAAAGGATTTATAGCCAGAACGTACAAAGAATTAAAAAACATCAAGCCCTTCTAAATTCAAACACTCACTCCAAAAATGGGCATCTGAGATGAACACACGTTTCTCAGATGAAGATATACAAATGGCAAATAAATACATGAAGAAATGTTTACCATCACTGGTCATTCAAGAAACGTAAATTAAAACAACATTGAGATTTCATCTCACTCTGGAAAGAATGGCTGCCATCAAGAAATCAACCAATAACAAATGTTGGCGAGGCTGCAGGGGGGAAAAGGAACATTTCTCCTGTTGGTGAGAGTGTAGACTGGTGCAGCCACTATGGAAATGAGTATGGAGATTCCTCAAAAAACTAAGACTGGAAGTTCCATTCAATCCAGCTATTCCCTTCCTAGGTATTTTCCCAGAAAAATTGAAAAGGTCATGTCACAGCGATACCTGTGTACCTATGTTTATAACAGCATAGTTTGTAAGAGCTAAATCTTGGGAACCCAAATGCCTGTCAATAGCAGAATGGATGAAAAAGATACGGTATTTTTATACAGTGGAATATTACTCAGATACAAAAAGATGATTTTGAGGCTTTTATAGGTAAATGGAGGCGATCTGAGACTCTTCATAAGTGAAATAAATTAGACTCACATTTGTAAATATTGTTTTATCTCAATAGTATAAAAAATAAAAAAACTGAAAGTAATAAGATCTGAAATGTATAATACTGTAATAATGAAAGGGAAAGTGCTCTAAAGAATGTAACTGTATGTTTGTTTAAGTGCACAAGGTAGATAACCATACTACTAAGTTTTTGTTCATCAAACAAAAGTTTGTACTGCCATTGTTTGTCCATTTTTTGGGCTTTGATTTTATAACTTGAACAACTATTTCTAAGGTAACTATGTAATTTATCAACTAGTGATTTTTTTACTAGTTTTATTTAATTCTGTATTATTTCTACCCTTTTTTGTTTTTTTCCCTGTAAATAAAAAAAAGCAAAAACAAGAAAAACAAAAAGAAAACACCTTGTTTAATGTTTTTGTTTTGTTTACCTTATAGGATATAACCAAAAGTCTGATGAAGAATTTCACATCAAAGTGTTTCCAATTATTTTGCTCTCCAGTAAGCCCCACTGACCTGTGATATCACAGAGAAGTCCTTTATCAGCGTGTCATGCAGGTAACAGGCCTGAAGAGCTCTTGCCTCATTGGCTCTATTCATCTTATCTCCCAGTTTTCCTTCATGTCACTCAGCTCTGACTAAAGCTCATTCTTGTCCTCTTCCAGATTTAGTTTCTCCTTTTTATTTTATGCAGCTTTTTCTTATCTCAAATTGCATTGCTATGGACAGCGGGTGTTAATCTTTCAGTCTTAGACTGGCCTTCATCTAACTGAGTCACTTCCTCTTCCAGTCTATTTTGCAGGGTTTTAAGCTCCATTTCATAATATTCTTGCTGAGTTTGCTTTGCTTCATTTGCTTTTGTGCTTCTGCTCTTCATCTAGACTCTGGGTTCTGTCTTGCAAAAAAGCTCTTTCCTCTTCAAGCTGAGATGATCTCATGAGCCCTTGATTTTTCTGATTCTAAATCTTTAATTGTAACTCCCTGGGTCATTTGAGATGCTTGAAGGACTTCAATATGACTAGCTTTGAGGACAAGATATGATGCGTGCTGCTGTAAATATTCTCTTGCAGTTGCTTTTGGGAACCTTTCCAGTCCTCATTTGCGATCAGGAAAGTTTATATTTGTAATTCCATGGAAAAGTTATTGGAACTCTAGTGAGTTAATTCCAATCTACCACTTCCAGTGCAACCCATGGCAGTAATAAAGACACAAAGGTAGAAGCCAGGTGTGGCAGTGCATGCCTGTAATCCCAGCACTCAGGAGGCTGAGGTAGGAGAATGGCTGTGAGTTCAAGGTCGGCCTAAACTACAAAGTGAGTTCAGGGCCAGCTCAACTGTTTAGTGAAACTATCTCATAAAGACCTTGCTTTCCCCAAAAAAAGACACAAAGGTGTATTCGTAATTGTGGGGAGCCAAGGGGGTGCAGTTAGGGAGTTGGCTAACAAACAAACGCCTCCACCCAGGGCTGAACCTGGGTTTTATTAATTTATGAAATAGGAGTGGCTTGAGGAGGCGCACTGTGAGAATGGCAGGATGTACCTGAGTGCTATAAGCTGGGATAGTTAGGAGTCCTGAAATCACCTTTTCAATAAGCAGAGAAAAAGATATGAGTAATATGAGTAACACAATTTGAGGTAGTGTCTATGTTTTGGGGTCATCGCTTCAGCTCTGATATGTAATCTTTTATGTTCTGGGAAGTCATAGCGTCTTATCTCAAGGCTTGATTCCAGCTGACAGCACTGAGTGTGGCTTTCCCTCTCTCCCTCCTGGCTCTAAGGATGGCAGCACTGACCGGAGGCCTTGCTTCAAAGACCACACATCAGCACCTCAGCCAGACCAATGGTTTGCATTGCTTAAAGTCAATTGAGGAGATAAGGAAAAATCCTAGCCAACTCTGTACTCATCAATACATGGAAACAGGGCCAGGTTTAGCCAAGATGGAGATAACTGCTCTTCGTTAAAGGAGAGATAACTAGAGGTGCTCCGAAAGTTTACTTTCCATTTCCTTGTGCTTGCTTAAATAAGGCCATTTCTCCCTCTTTGGCATCATCCAGCTGTTTTTGAAGAACTTGAGCATTGCTTTCCGTCATGGCAAGTGTCAAGAAGACAGCTGGCTTTGTCCTGCACCACCTATAATTTCGTCTTTAATGGTCCTAAGGTTTTTTGTTTTTTTCATAAAATTGCTTCCTATCTTTGGAATTCTTTTCAAAGCCAGCTTCCTTTGCTTCACTAGCCCCGTGGGCTCTGTTCAGCTTGCCTTCATACTTTTTGATGAGCCTTTACAAGCCTGAGCTGTTTTAAGACCTCCACCTCCTCCTGTGCAGCTTCCCTGCCTTCTCCAACGCAGAACTCAGGGAGGCTTGGATCTTGCTGCAACTGCATCTCTCACATTTCGCGGTGGTTAGCAGTGCACAAATCTTCCAGTGGTAACCATCTGTCCTCACATAGCGCCTGGAGCTACCCAAAGCCCTGCAACTGTGCTTCGAAACTTCTGATGTCCCTGACCTCTGGAAACGGTCACTGCGCACTGCACGCGCCAGGCTCCTGAACCACTGCAGGTCCTCAGCTCTATGTACAGGCTTCAAATTCTGACAAAGCCTGCTGCTTCATTTTAATGTGATCTTCTAAGGACGCTTCTAAAACTTGAACCTTCCTCTTGGGTTCTCACTCCTTGTCACTTTGCTTTTATACTGTAGGACTCCTGATTTCTGCTGGATTTGTCGGACTCCGCCTTGGTGATCACCTTCGCAGGCTTGCCCTGCAGATTCATGCGCATCGCTTTTCAGGGTTCAAAGCATGGGTTGCCTTGGTGAGCTGCGCGCCCCTCTGGCTCATCCTCACCTGCAGGTTGGGTCGTAGCTCAAAGCCCGCAGCGTGAACTAGCCGTACCCCACGGCCGCCATCTTCCCGCGGACCTGACGGCCACTTCCGGACGCGGCACGAGAAGGACGTCGGGACTGGGGGCGGGGTCTGTCCGCCCCGCCCACACTCCGCCCGAGCCCGCGACCGTTCCTCAGTCTAACCGGCGGCGGAGCGCCAGTGCAGTTCGTTACGCCTTGTGCCCTGAGCCAGGAGTGATGCGGCAGCGGCGAGGAGCACGTCTCTGTGGGCAAGTGTGCGAATGTCCAGTCTACTTACAGGGACCTCTAGGACAGTTTAGGGGGAAACTGAGCTGTAGTTATAGATACACAAGTTTAACAGTCAACCTTTGAGGGGCTGGGGATTTAGCTCAGCCGCATAAGTGCCTGTCTTGCAAGCAGGCAGTCGTGGGTTCGATGGCAATCGTGGGTTCGAACCCTGGTACCGATAAAAAGGAAAGAGACAAAAATAAAAACAGTCAACCTTTGTAAAATCAGGCAGCGTAGCTTTTTTGCAATAAGTTGCTGATTACTCTTCATAGCTCAGGGTATTGATCGTATTTTTGTGATTTGTTCAAGTTGGCAGAATAAGCATAGTAACATTTCTAGAAAAATGTTTTTAAGTTTTTTGAATCTCTGTGACCAAAGTAAAGCGATTATCCATAGGGTCTTTCAAATAAAGTGACTTCTAAGTTCAAATATTGCTGTACTTTAAAATGCCTGACTTAGTTCAACATAAAGTTGTCCCATCTTGCTTTGTTTTGTAGAATCTGAAAGCTGCTCACCATATATGAGGAAGGAAATTTTAGCTTTTCAAAAGCTTGGATTTATTTGGTTATAATAAACTGTCACAATTGCTAAGTAAGTTTTTTTTTTTTTTTTTTTGTGCTGGGGATTGAACTCATGACCTAGCACTTGCCAGGCAGGCGCTTAAGCCACTGAGCTAAATCCCCACCCCTAAGAAAGTATTCTTCATAATTATAATGAATTGGTCTCTTACATTTTTAGGTATCGTTTCTTGTACTCAACCTTAATTGCTTCTTTTTAATCTTGAAATTTAATTTGCACAAAGAAATGTTTAATATGTTATATATATCTTTATAGAATATAAAAAAAAAAAAAATGACAGAGCCGGGGATATAGCTCAGCAGCAAAGCGCCAGCCTGGCAAGCCCAAGGCCTTGAATTCGATCCCCAGTAACTCTCCACCAAAAAAATGACATCTTAGTTATTTGGTGACTGACCCTGACCTGTTAATTGCTTGTCTGTTTATCTCTATTTCTCATTACATAGCTGTGGGTATGTCATAAATAAGAGCACTGCTTCCTAAATAAATAACAAGAAAAACACGTATAACCTGGGCATATTAGTAAGAGGAGCTAATTATTATATAACAGCCCAGGAGTTTAAGGAAATGAAGACTGCAATGATTCTAGAAACTGAGATCGCTTGAAGAAATATCTGATTCTGAGTTCCAAGTATGTGCATTTGCTTTCAAATCTTTGGTTGCTGGGTGTAGTGATAAGTGTTTATAATTCTAACACTCAGAAGGCTGAGGCAGGAGGATCACTGCAACAAAGGCAGCCAAGAGTATGTAGGGAGTTCAGAGCCAGCTTAAACTGTCTCAAAAACAACAAATAGCCAAAGATTTTATTTATTTATTTGAATAATAATTCAGATGCGGCATGTGGTATTAGACCTTTAGAATAAAAATTAAATGATGAGCTTTTCCATATGTTCATCTTCTTTGTGACCAATAATACCTTTTTCTGAGATTATATTCTTTTTGCTTGTTTTTGTTTTTTGAAACAGTCTGTGTAGCGCAGGCTGGTCTTGAACTCACTTATATAGCCCAGACTGGCCTCAAAGGCATGTCAGTCGTCCTGCCTCAGCCTCCCCAGTGCTGGGATCACACATGTGTACCACTATGCCTAGCTGTTTTTGTTTTTTGAGACAAGATCACACTATGTAGTTCAGACTGGCTTTGAAGTTACTATATAGCCTAGGCTGGCCTGAAATGCATGGAAATCCTTCTGCCTCAGCCTCCCAAATGCTGAGATTATAGGTGTGTACCACCATGCCCAGCCTAAAATGAATCTTAAGCATTTATTTTAAAAAGTAAATTTAAAAAAGTAAATTCATACAGACACACACCAAAATAAACTCACCTGGACTAACATACCACCCTAAAGAAAAATTGTTTACTTGATTATTTTCTTATTTCATGGTTACAATGTTTTTTTCTGAAATTTTTTATATATATATATATATATATATATATATATATATATATATGATGTTAGGGCCAGGGATTTAGCTCAGTGGAATAAGCACCTGCCTTGCAAGTACGCAGTTGTGAGTTCAATCCCTGGTACCAAAAAAATAAATGTTGCCTTTAAATATATATATGTAATAAGCTAAGCCTGCCAAAAACAAAAACTAATGGTAGTTTGTATTTAAAAGCCATTCATTACAGGGGCCAGGGATTTTGCTCAGTGGTGTAAATGCCTGCCAGACAAGCGTGAGGTTATGGGTTCAATCTCCAGTACCAAAAAAATAAAAAATGAATAAAAGCCCTTAGAAGATGTGCGTGGTAGTGGACGGTAATCCCAGCACTGGGGAAGCTGAGACAGGAGGATTCTTGCAAGTTCAAGACGAGCCTGGGTACAAAGTGAATTCAAGGCCAGCCTAAACTGTACAGTGAGACCCCATCTCAGAAGCATAAATAAATAAATGCCATTACAGATTTGGGTTTTTTGTTGCCTTGTTTTGTGGGTTTGTTTGTTTTTGCTACTTTGTTTTGGTTTTGGTTTCTTTTTGACTGAAGGACAGCCTTTTCTTCCATTCATGTCTGTCATTTATTTCTTGTTCTGTGAGCCCCAGGAAGTGAACACTGAACCCCTCAGGAACCATATTATGCATCTCTTAAACTTTTCATATCCTTTGTCCACTACAGCAAATGTTAGGAGCTGTTGTTAATCTACAAAGAGTAACAAAGCCTAGAAAACTGCCTGAAACACTACTCTACAGCAAGTGTCTGGTTTAAATTTTTTTTTTTTTTTTTGTCTTTTTCATTTTTATCAGTACCGGGGATGGAACTCACGACCGTCTGCTTGCAAGGCAGGTGCTTATGCCGCTGAGCTAAACCCCCAGCCCCAAATTTAATGCTACTTTATTCTTGTTGAAGAAGTGGAAATGTTATCTTTGCAGTTCACCATGTATTGCCTCCTGTTATTTTACAAAGTCCTTCCTCAAGAAGTGAAGCCAATCCATCCTGCTGGTAAATTTCTCTGTGTAAAATCGGTGTTGCTTTCCCTTAAATGTTCTCGTTTTTCTAAAAGGCAATAAAACTGTTGATTTTTAAAAGAATGTTAATGTAAAGGATGGATTAAAATGTCTCTACTTATTTGAAATAAGACCATCCTTTTAGCTCTTCTAGGATTTCCATAAAGAAATAATCAAATGACCACTGTTGCATGTGCTACAAATAATTTGAAATAACCTAATTATCTCAACACTAAAGGAATCATTAAAATCAATCTTGGGCCTTTTATAATAGAATACTATGCAGTGTGAAGGAAAACATAATATAGTATATTTAGTGACATGGGAAGTATTCATCAGTAATGTTCTTTAAAACAGAACACAAAATTATACATGGTTTCAGTTGAGGACAAGTACAAAGGATTCTAGAAACAAATACATCTAATTAACAAACAAAAAGGAAAAAATTCATAAACTGGCAGAAAGAATGACTAACATTTTGGCATGCAAGTGTCCTATGTAAAACTGCACAGAAGTGATTTCATGCTTTAGAAAGTTACAGAACTCAACAATGTTATTGTGTCCTGTATGTTGCAGTCACCATTCTTTTGTTGGGAAAAAGAAACATAATTCTTTTGTTGTTTGGGATTTTTGTTTGTACTTAGCATTGTGTTGTATATATATAACTTGTTAACCAACCTTTTATTGAAGATTTTCCCCTAACTTTTCACCTTTAAAATAGTACAGGGGCTGGGGATTTAGCTCAGCGGCATAAGCACTTGCCTTGCAAGCAGGTGGTCATGAGTTCGATCCCTGGTACCGATAAAAAAAAAAACAAATGAAATAAAATAAAATAGTACTAAAGTGACTATTCTTATGGGTTTATGGACGCTTGCCTATTGCATTGTTTGCTGTAGAAGTTGGCTCAGGCACAGTGTGGTGGCACACAAAACCCCAGCTACTCCCGAGGCTGAAGCAGGAAGAGTGCAAGTTTGAGCCAACCCAACTGGCTAAACTAAACAACAAAAAAGGCCTGGGAGTGTAGCTCAGGAGCAAGAGGGCACAGAGACCCTGGGTTCGATGCAAGGAGTGTAAAAGACTTAAAAAAAAAAAAAAAAGAGAAATTCACCTGAGACATTATCCTTAGATTTGCTTGAAATGCTCAACAAGACTTCCCATCTTGGGGCTGGGGATTTAGCTCAGTGGCTTAAGTGCCTACCTTGCAAGCTTGCCGTTGTGAGTTTGATCCCAAGTACCAATTAAAAAAAAAAAAAAAACAGCAACTTGACAAAAGACTTTCCATCTTGACATCAGACCTTTTCTGAGTTTGTCTGTAGCTCCAAATGTTGGTACACAACTGATCTCAAAATTATTGTTTTCTGTTTCTTTTTAAAGTCTGAATCATTAATACAATATTTGAATATCTGTCCGTCCTTATTTTACATACCCACTGTACAATGTATTAGGCACTTGTCTGTGTCTAAGAATGACTTGAAGTGTAATTCCTTATGCATACTTTCAAAACAGATCCATACACTAAGGTCAGAGTTCTGAGGATTCGTCGTGGAAGTGCCTCTGGTGACTCTGTTTTAGAAGAGCACAGCTGTTAAGCCGGTACAGGTATTTTAACAGGGGTGCACGGTTTCTTTGAGAATAGGCTGTAAAGGTAAAGCGGTGGTCTGCAGGTTGCACTGGGGTTTTAACTTTTTAAAATGACATTTTTAAAACAACTGTTTATTAGGGGTGGGGGTTTAGCTCAGCGGCATAAGTGCCTGCCTTGAAAGCAGGCAGTTGTGAGTTCAATCCCCGGTACCGATAAAAAGGAAAAAGACAAAAAAAGAAAAAAAAAACCTGCTTATTTTATGCTTGATATAGACTTGGCATTTACCTTTTCCCAACATACAGGCACGTATCAGTTACTGCGTTGCTGGTGAAAGTCAGCGTTATTTCTAAGTATACATGGGAGTGGCAAACTGTAGAAGAGGTGGCCACAGGACTCCAGGTAAACAGTGCGCCGTCTGAACTCAACAGAACTTTAGTTTTTGTTAAGCATTTTTTACAGATCTCCACTAAACCCAGTAGCATGCAGGCTATGGTGCTACAGCTATTACCCTCACCCTACAGGTGAGGAAACAGGAATCCTAGGGAACCTGGCTGCAAGTACTGATTTGTACTAGAACGAGACATCTAACCTGGATTTTGCTCTTTGTGGTCCACTTCTCTTTCTGTTTTTTTTGCCTTAGTCTGTGGGTAGTGATTGAGAATACTTTGCTAAGAAAATATTTGAGGTTCTTTGTCTGTACTTGACTTAGGAAGTGTAAAACAGATTCTGTTTAATGTTTTCTTCTCTTTGTTGAGACAAGTTCTCCTTATGCAGTTCAGGCTGGCCTTGAATGCACATGTAGCCCAGGCTAGCCTCAAAGGCATGGTGATGCTCCTGCCTCAGCCTTCCCAGTGCTGGGATTACAGGCATGAACTACCATGCCCAGCTAGATCCAAATTTTGTCCTTTTTTTTTTGAAGAGTTAAAGAATATTTTTGTGGGGCCAGGCTATAGCTCAATGGCACAGCGCCTGCCTGGCAAACACAAGGCCTTGAGTTCAATTTCCAGTGTCAGGGGTGGGCAGCTTCAGGGAAAAATACTTTTGGGAGAAGGAAAGATGAATACAGCGGGGGATAAAACAGTTATTAAAACATAAGTACTTTTTCAAAGTACTTAGAGAAAGAGCAATTTAGAAAACTAGGTGGAGCCCACCAAGCTGTCCTGTTCTGCCTTGTCGCAGGACTCCCTGGCCTGCACAGAGGTGGCCTGGAGCACGGTTCACTGTCACCCCTCCCTGCTAGCCAATCTCCCCAAAGCAGAAGCTGAAGCCGAGGGAGGCCCCTGCAGTGGTACAGCCCACCTGGAGGCGGGGGGGGGGGGGTGTCCAGGCATGTTAGCGCGACTTCCCCACAGCCCAGCTGTGGTGGGTGCCCGGCGGCCCAACCCATAGGCAAGGTCCGAGTGGCAGCTGCCCTGGATGCACTCTTTTGCCTGCCTCTGCCTTGGCCTTGAAGACCTCGGAGGCAGACTGTGCGCCTTTCCTATGGGTGTACTAAAACGGAGGGAGGGATCTGTGAATCGCTTGGGTTCTGAGTTGTGTATCATACGGCAGCTTCTTGCTCAGGGAGAAGTCTGGATCGTCTTAACTGTGCGGCTCAATCATCGCAAGCTGCGGAGAGCCCCCACCCTGGCATCTGCTGTTGGCCAGAGCCCTTCAGGTTGACCCGCAGCGCTGCGCAGTTGGCTGTAAGTGACGCCTTCCGGACAGTTGGTGGTTTTCAACAGCTAAGGGCTGTGCTAAACCCATAGCAGACGCCTACACTGCACCTCCACTGCTATCCCCAGGGGCAGGTGCGGGCTCAGCTCACGTTGCACACGGGAGGAAGAACCGTTCTGCAGAGCACAGCCTGTGACCCGCCCCTCTTCCCCGCCTCCCAGAGCTATCAGTGAATAAAGAAAAGACTGTGCCTCTATCTATTCGTTTCCTACCTACGATTTTTTTGTTGTTGTTGTTAACACAGGGGCTCCTTATGTAATTAACTGGCCTTTGAACTCACCTTGTAGCCCAGGCTGGCCTTGAACTTGTAGGCATCCTCCTGCCTCAGCTTTCCCAGTGCTGGGACTACAGATGTACACCACCATGCCTGGCTCCCCCTATGATTTTTACATCATCCATTATCCAAAAGCATATGGGTATAAGCCTTTTATTACTGAGCAGATGTTCACATTTTAACCTGTGTGACTTGTGCCTCTGTTCCTAAACAGCATTGTGACAGATGTAAACAATATTATAGACCTAAATTTCCAGTCAAAAATTGGCTGGGAGGCTACACAGTGAGCACAAAACCTGCCTGAAGTACATAGCAAGACCCTTTCTCAAAAAGAGAGAGAGAGGTGGGGCTGAGGATTTATCTCAGCAGCGTAAGTGCCTACCGTGCAAGCACAAGGTTGTGAGCTCGATCCCCAGGATGAAATAAAAAAAAAAACAGATCTCATTATTGGGCTGGGGATTTAGCTCAGCAGCATAAGCGCCTGCCTGACAAGCGCGAGGTCGTGAGTTTGATCCCCATTATCACACACACACAAAAAAGAAATTTGCATGTATTATTATTTTCCACAATTCGTCTGAATCTTAGGGTTTACTTTGCATGTTAACTGGGTCTGGTTGAAAGGTGAAGCAATAGGAGCAGGTCTTACAAGTCTGATTATCATATACATGTGTATCAGTCTGCTTATAGTATATAATATATATTAGAATATATTTTAATGCATGATTGAAAATTTCAAGTTACACAGATACTAGTAATTTTACATATATTTTATTAACAATGAAGCAATATATAAACTAATAGCTTAAAAAAAAAGAGCTGTCAGATAAAAGTCCTTGATTCCTGAATACTGTGTAAAAGCTTGGTGGTACATACCTATAATCCCAGCAGTCAGGAGGCTGAAGCAGGAGGACTGCTATGAATTCAAGGCCAGCCTTGGCTACATGGTACATTTAAGGTCAGCCTAAATTACATTAGTAAGACCCTATCTCAAAAAACAAAACAAAACCTGTAAGCCACAAGGATGTGATCCCCAAGTTTGCAGACCAGGCTCACTTGGAAGACTAAGGTGGGAAGATCAGGTGAGCGCAGGCATTCAAGACTAGCCTGGCCTTCATAGTGAGACATCACCTCAAAAACTGAAATTATATTACAGAGGCATAGTAATCCCAACACCCTGGTACGGCATAAAAACACAAGGACCAGTGGTAAGAGTCCAGATATAAAACCAAATATACATGGTCAAATATTTGACACAGCAAGAAGATACAGGAAAGACAGTCTTTTCAAAACAGTTAATGCCGAGAGGCCACTGTGTCCTCTGCTGCATGATGGCCCAGCCTCAATGCTACATGGCATTCTCCTTTTCCTACTTTTACTTGGCCTAAACTCACTCTGCAGATCCTGTATCTTTTCCTACCTTCAGTGAAATTGCTACCAGTATTTTTTTACATTGTGCTGGAACACCAGATTTCCACATGCAAAAAGGATGAAACTGGATGCTTTTACACCAGGATAGTGCAGAAAAGCCCTAAATATACTGAAACTATAGAACACCCAGAACACAGAAGTGAAGGGCCTGGACACTGGCCTTCGTGATGGTTTTCTAAGATACTATACAACAGTTTAGCCACAGAAAAGAAATAAATGATACTAGAGTAAGCTTCGTTCATCATTGCACGTAAAGATTCAGCCAACTCTAGACCAAGAATATATGTGGGGCTGGGGGATGGCATCTTGTACTGAACATGTAGTTTTTCATCATTGCCCACATAACAAAGTGTAACTATTTACACAACTTATACAATGTTAGATGTTTTAACTAAAGATAATTTGGATTATACAATAGTAATCCATAGATTTTCATTTGTAAGGGAAGGTCTGGAACCAATCCCTTAGAGACACTGAGGGAAACCATACTTCATGCTAAAATGGTGTACATGACAAACTACGAAAATTACAAGGAGTTAATATTTAAAATTTATAAAGAACTCATACACCTCAAGATGCGTTACATGTACAAATTCCCCATGAAGGATGTAATCATTATGTACTAAACACATACCTACTTAAAGATTTGCCCTCTCTTTGTGTAGGTTTGTTTTAGCCAGACATGGTGCTGTACACCTTTAATTCCAGCATTTGGGAGGCTGAAGCAGGAGGATTGCAAGTTTGAGGCCAGCCTGGGCTACAAAGTAAGTTGAAGGCCAACGTGAACTACCATACTGAGAGCCTTTCTCAAAAAAAAAAAAAAAAAAAAAAAAACCACTAAGATAAAAACTCATGAAATATGGCTGCCTTTATTGTATTTCTCATCAAGGGACACTGACATGCAAGAAAGTTGAAGTCATGTTTAATACTTCATCAACTTTTGCCTTGTGAAAAACCGTAGCTTTGCACAGATATGTTGCTCTGAAATATTTTTCAATGTAGGAGGACAGATTTTATTCAATGGTTTGCAGCGTGATGTATAATTCATACACATGTAGACAAACGGTATAGGTATATGGGCCTCCAACTGGATTGTGTGTGTATTACCAGGTCTTTCTCACTGAGCTATATTCCCAGCCCCCGCCCATTTTTATTTTGAGGCATAGTCTAAGTCGCTAAGTGGCCCAGGCTGGACTCAACATTGAGATCCTCCTGCCTCAGATTCCCAAAGTTCTGGGATTACAGGCCTGTGCCATCAATGCCTGGATTCCGTTTGGTCTCACGTTTCTTACTCCTGACTTAGCCTGAGAAACGTGAAGCTCCCGAGGCTAAGGGACAGATGGATCCGTGATCTGCTTTTGCCGCCAGTTCAACAGTTCCTCGCGCCGCAGGTCTGCACCCAAGGGAATTTGACCCTAGCAGTTTTAGTCTGCAGGCGGATCGGGCCTGCAGGATCCCGAGGTGGAGAGAGGTTCGGGAGTGTTACTAGGTGAGCGGCAGGGCTGGATGGCCAGCGCAGCTCCAGTGAGAAGACAGAAAAAAAGCGGCGACACGCGACCAGTCGGGAAAGCTCCCGGTTCTGCAGTGCCTCCTGGGCTTTGGACCCGCTGACTCGCAGTCGACGCATGCGCATCCTCGGCAGGCAGAGCGGAGCGGAGCAGGCGGGCGCCCCCTGGCGGGAGCGGGAAGATGCGCTACCAGGAAGGAGGCCCCCGGAGTTAGCTCCTGCCCTGGCGAGGCGGTGGTCACTCAAGGTTGCACCCGCAGAATGAGGCCGTGTACTCCGTCCTGGGCTGCGGCAGAAGCCTGGAAAAGTCTGCGTGCGACCATAGCATAGAGCGTTCAAGTTATCCACGTTCACAAACCGTTTTTTTTTGTTTTTGGTTTTTTTTTTTTTTTTTTTTTTTTGGTCTTTTTCCTTTTTAGGGGTACCGGGGATCGAACTCACAACCTTCTGCTTGCAAGGCAGGCGCTTATGCCGCTGAGCTAAACCTCCAGCCCCCAAAACCGTTAGTTTTGCACAGAAATCCACCCTGGTTTGTGTTTTTTAAATACAAATGTTCCTGAGAGGTGCAGATGCTACACGACTGTGCGCGGTAGAAGCAGGACGCCTGACCCAAGGACCACGGTGACAGTCTCAGCTGTGACCAGCGCACAACAGTCTTAAACTTGAGACACAGACCCGGGCCCTGTTTGGGAGGCTGAGGCAGGAGGATTGCAAGTTTGAGCCCAGCCTGAGCAATTTAGTATCTTAGTGAGACTCTGTCCCAAAATTTTAAAGAGCTATGAGGTGGCTCAGGGCAAAGGATTCGATCACCACAGCCAAGGGGAAAATAAGAGGCAGTGGTGAGGAGGGGAGGGAAGCCCTGGGGTGATGTGGAAGAATAAAGAGGAAATTACACAAGGAGAAAAACGGGGAGGTTCCTGAAGTCCTGGGGGGGGTGGGTAGGGCAGAGCCCTGGGGAGAGCAGACTAAGGTGTTTGTTACATGAGAGAAGGCCGGAAAGGCGGTGTCTAAAATTTGTTCAGCTTTGACTACGTGTCCCGTGTCCTGGGAATGCCCGTGTCTCGAGTCATTTAGTCCTGACATGAGACAGGTCCTCATCTTGCAGAAGCAGAAAGTCACGCACTGAGTGGATAACTTGTCCGAAGTCCTGTATCTGGTAAGCAGCAAAATTCAGATTTAAACTTGAGCGATTTGGCACCGTCTCTGCATGCCCAGCCACTGTAGTAGATCCCTCTTTGTGGACAGCTTGGTGGAGGTGATGGGGGTCAGTACACAGAATAAGAAATCAAGCCCACACACACACACACCTGCTCTACAAAAGATCTCCAATAAAGCCAGGCATGGTGGCCCATGCCTGTAATCCCAGCACTCTGGGAGGCTGAGGCAGGCGGATCACAAGTTCAAACCCAGCCAGGGCCACTTAGCGACTTAACAAGATTCTATCTCAAAATAATAATAATAATAATAATAATAATAATAATAATAGAGCCTTCAATGGGAAGGTCCTGGGTTCAGTCTTAAGTATTGAAGAAAAAGAAAAAGACCTCCAGTAAACATGAAAGAAGGATCTTTCATGTGAAACTCCCAGTGGAAAGCCTCTCACTAAGAGCATTTAAAGACTCTAGGATGCATTCTAACAAAAACAATAGACTTTTTTTGAAAAATATTTTTTAAATTTTTAACTTTTATTTTTTAACTGACAAACAATAATTGTGTATGCTTGTGGGATACCTCTGGTGTTTTGATCCTGGCTTAATTGTAGAAATAGTCAAACTAATTAACATACCCAGTACCTCACCAGTTTGTCTGTTTGCACGTGTGTTAACACTAAAAATCTTTTAGCAATTTTCTCCTGGCCACTAGGGGGCGGCGGCGTACGTGGTTTGTTCAAAATTACAGCTGCGTCTCCAGATTCTCAGGGGCCCATAGTTGCTGTTCGTTCTTCTCTAAACACTGCTGCCGTACTTGTGAAAAATCATTTTCAAATAAAACCCATTAATCATCCATATCCATTTCTCTCCAGTTGCTTTCTAAAAATAAATATGATGCCAAGGATAAGAAGATAAACTCCTTGGCAAGCACGATGTCGTGCTTTCCATCCCCAGTACAAAAAAAAAAGAAAGAAAGAAACTGGAGAGTTTATAAACTGTGACTTCAGGGAAAGCAAAGCTATGTACCTACCCTGGAGCAGGCACGTTGCAAGTTTGAGACCAGCGTGGCTACCAAGTGAGCTCAAGGCCAGACAGAGCTGCCTTAACAGTAAATGTTAGCCATTACTGAGTGAAGGACTTTACTAAGTGATGATATGTGGCAATGGTTAGACTTTCAAAATAGTAAAATAAAGGTACAAAAGCCACTGAACTGCACAGTTGAATGAGTGAATTAAGATATGTGAAATAAGCCTTGAAAAAACTTATTGAAGAAAGAAATACAACACTTTCTAAATTATTCCATTTAGAAAGTGTCTGTGATTTTGTTCTGTTTTTGCAGCACCAGAGATGAAACTCTGTGCCTTGTGTGTGTTAGACAAGCACTTTACTCTCTGCCCTCCAGAAGATGAAAAATATACATTCATGTATGCATAGAAATATCTAGAAGACTACTGACTGTTAACAATGACTAACTTCCAGAAGTGCTTTTGTGGGGGAAATCCAGCAATGTTTTTAATACCCTGTTCTTCTCAATAATTTTTACTCAATAAATAATTACATTTAAGGCCATTTGAGCACCATGCTGTGTTTCATAGAAACAAGGTTTGTTTTAGCGCAACAAAGATTTGAACTGGCACAGATTAAAAAGAGGTAGCTTTGCTGGCATTTGAGCTTGTTGAAGGAACTGAAAGGTTTCCCTCCTCTTACTTTTATTTGCATCTACAAATTTATATTAAGAGCGAGAAACATAGCTCTGCAAGGCTAGAAATGGGATTATTTGAGCCAGTCATAGTGGTATACGCCTGTAATCACAGCTCACAGCACTCTGGGAGGCCAAGGCAGGAAGATTCCAAGTTTAAGCCTGGCCTGGGCAATTTAGTAAGACACTATCTCAAAATTTAAAAAAAAATTTTTAAGGGGTGTGGCTCAATCTCAATCTCTAGTATCCCTCTCCCCAAAAAAGATTCTCCTTTTTAAAATTTTTTGTTTCTTTGTTTATTTGTTGATACAGGGTGTCACTATGCAGTTCAGGCTGGCCTTGATCTCACTGTGTAGCCCAAGCAGCATTGAACCCTCAGTGATCCTCCTGCCTCAGCCTCCTGAATACTGAGATTGCAATTGGCTGAAACTTTTTAAAGATTCAATTTATCAGCACAAGTCTAACAGCAGAGGTGACCACAGAGCACCTGGTAGGGGGAATAGGGACAGCAAAATGACTGTGTAGGTATGGGTTGGGGACCCAGGAGGAGGCTCACAGTAGACGCAGGAACATCCAAACCAATACCCAGAACTTCCTTCGAGGCCTGAGTAATTGATGGCAGACATTGACTTGAGCCACAATGTGTAACTGAGGCAGTCACTTCCCCCACCTGGGTAGAGTTATCTTCAGTATCCACTGGGGTTTGGTTCCAGATTCCCCAGAATCTGTAGGTATGAGGTCCCTGATGGCAAACGGCCCCATATATGCATTCACCGACAAACTTTAAATCATCTGCATTACCCACACTGCTTCACGCAGTGCCAGTGCAGGGCAAACATCTCCTCTACCGGTTCCTGCAGGGAACAGTGACCAGCAAAGGTCCCTACTCAGTGCATCTGCCATATTATTTCCTCGGACATGCTGGTCCACAGCTGGCTGAGTCTGCAATGCAGACCCCAGGGACACAGAGGCCAGCTGTCCTCGGAATGCCTCTGTGTGTGACCGTGGCCACAGTAGTGACGTCCATCATCCCAACACTCTGTGAGGTTGAGGCAGGAGACTCACAGGTCACACTGGCAGAGTCCTGTATCAGCAATCCTGACATGCAGAGCAGGCCATCAGGGCTAACAGCAATATGGCTTAGCACAGAAGCCGCGGGCTCTACTCCCTTTTGGTGTCTCCTCAGAACAGTGCTTGCCAGCCAAGTGCATGTCTGTAATCCCAGCACTCAGGAAACTGAGGCAGGAGGCCAGCCTGAGATACATATCGAGACCCTGACTCTAGAAAAAATAACAAAAAAAGAAAGAGAAAAGGAAGTTGCAAGGCAAGTGTCCCTAAGTTGAGGACTTACAGGAGGCGTCCACGGCCCCAGACACCCGCGACCTCTGCGTGTGCTTACTGAGCTCCCTTTGCACCGGTCACCCACGAACCAAAGCCCCGCGTGTGTGTGCGCGGGCGCATCCTTCAGCGTCGCTTGCTCATCACCAGCGCCCAGCCCAGGCTTCTGGTCTACCGCGCGCCGAGCCCTGCGCCGTTCACCTTCGTTCCCTTTCTGGCCAGCAGGGAGTGCTCTCCCTCTTCACTCCCCAACAGAACAGTGAGTCCAGCCTGGGTTCTGCAACCCCTCAGGGCTGGGGAAGAACACCAGATACGAGTTGAGGTCCTTCATCTCGCACAGCCAGAAGCAAATCCCAGAAGCTAAGTGGTTGGTCCTGCAGCCCAGCCAAACGCAATGTGCAACTGTAATTGCCTTTTTTTTTTTTTTTTTTTTTGGTCTTTTTCGTTTTTTACCGGTACCAGGGATTGAACTCACGACTGCCTGCTTCCAAGGCAGGCGCTTATGCCGCTGAGCTAAATTCTCAGCCCCTGCTTTTTGCTTTTTAATCCTACCTTTTTTTCCTTCCAGGGCGGGGGATTGAACCCGAGGGGCGCTCCACCCCTTAGCCACACAGCCAGCCTTTTTGTGTTGAGTCAGACTCTCGTTAAATTGCCTAAATTGGCCTCCAGTTTGCAATCTTCCTGCCTCAGCCTCCCAAGTAGCAGGGACTGCCCAGCTAGCCAAACCTTTTTATAACCAAATAGGAAAGATGGCAAACTTGTGCTTTTATTGGCTTACTTTGGGTAAGGCCTTAAGTGAGTATTATTTGCCTTGAAGTCAAATAGGTCTCTCTTTATCCCCATGCCATATTTTACATTCCTGAGAATAAAACAGGAAATTAAATACCTGGAGGAAAATTGAATACTTCCAAACCATCCAAAGGAATGGAATTTTTAAAAATGAAACTTACCAACGGGGAGGAAAAGAAAGTGTTGTCTGATTCGTAAAAAGCCAAAGAAGAAAAAAAATATCACTATTATCTGGCTATGTTTGCCAACGGGTTGGGCCAAGTTATTTACATTTGTATCCAGAGCCCCTGTGGTCCTGCGGCTGCATCCATGCTCTGGTTTAATCCTTTCTACATGACAAGCATGCAGTAGGACCGAAAATGCCTTTCTGACAATGCCATTTGTTCATATTTTCTGGGGTTCTCAGTCTGATCTCATATGGAGAGGCAGAAAAGGGCTATGCCTTTTCCTAAGTCCTAATATTTTTACATATAGCACCTGGGACTCGTTTCTATTTTTTTCAATAAATAAATAAAATTTTTTTTTCTTTGAGTCAGGGTATTGCTTTATAGTACAGGCTAGCCTAGAACTCACTAAGCTGCCTCCACTGGCCTCAAATACAGGATCCTCCTGCCTCAGCTTCCAGTGCTGGTGTTATAGGCGTGCACCACTGCACCCAGCCCCGTGCCCCTTGTAATTGAAGAATTCACTACTGTATTTATTTTTCACATTAAAAAAAAAAAAAAAAAAACATGTAATACCTGGGCATGGTGGCGAACATCTGTATTCCCAACACTGGGGAGGCTGAGGCAGAAGGATCATTGCAAATTTGAGATCAGCCTGGGCTACACAGCAACACCCTGTCTCAAAAAAGATAAAGAAAGAGCAAGAAGAACCAACCAAAAAGTAAGCAATGTTGTAGAATTTTGAGGCCTGAGAGACAATATATATTGCATTTCAGAGGATTTTAAGATTGGTAAGAAGGGAAACAAAACAAAACAAAAGGGTCATGGATTCAGCTCAGCAGCATAAGCACCTGCCTGGCAGGCCCAAGGTCATGAGTTAGATCTCCGGTACCAAAACAACACAAAAACGTGTGGAATCAACCAGACTGACAAAGAAAGAAATGTTGATTATAGCAGAAGAGCTATGAGCTGGGCATGATAGTGTACTCAGGAGGCTGAGACAAGAGAATTACCCTGAGTTCGAGGCCAGCTTGGACTCCATAGTGAACTCAAGGCCAGTTTGAATTACATAACAAGACTCTATCCCAACACAGCAACAACCAAACACAAAACAAAACAAAGAGCTACAAAGGGTTAGGGATTTAGCTCAGCAGCATAAGCACCTGTCCGGCAAGCATGAGGTGGTGAGTTCAATCCCTGGTACCAAAAAAAAAAAAAAAAAAAAAAGAGCTATGAAAAATTCACAGAAAGAAGCCAAATGATTTCGTTAACTGTGGAGAGAACAGCAGAAAAATGGTTAGAGAATTCCTCAACAATGAAGCCCAAGCTGTGCCGTACAGTTTGTATAACCGATTAATGTGGCAGGAACAGAGAAGTTTTTGTTCCTTCAGTGAGTTGGTTGGGTTTCAATTTTTGTTTTTGTTTTCCTGTTTTTTGTCATTATCATCATCATCATCATCATATTATTATTATTATTATTATTGTGATACTAGGGATTGAACCCAAGCTTTTGCACTGAGCTACATCCCCAGACCAGTTTTTAACTTATTTTGAGCCAGGGTCTTGCTATTGCTAAATGTTTCCGGCTGGACTCTAACTTGTGACCCCTCCTGCCTCAGCCTCCTCATCTTCATTTTCTAACCATGTTGTTTTCAGTCATATATTTATATTAGACTTCAAACTGTCGGGACTTGCCAAAACTCATCCACACTGAAACACTGAAACACCAAACAGACTAGACGATGACCACTCTGTTGACAAAAACCTGAGACATTCTGCTTCTTCCAGTTAATAAAGTTACGAAGAAACAGGAAATTGAGTTTTAGGGGAGAAGCAGGAAATAATACTGCAACCAAAATAGCCCAAAAGTTTAAAAGAAAAAGTAGACAGCCCTGAGAACTCAGTTTATTACCAGCATTCTCATGAGTGATTTCGGACATAGGAGTTCAGGGGACAAAGAACCTGTCCCGGTGACTTACAGAAGCTCTCGCACTGACTTTGTCAGTCTTGCGCTTCCTGAGCAACTGGAAGGAGTCCCCGGAGTCCCTGATCAGCTGTGCCTGACGCGTGGGGGAAACTGAAATTCACACCAGGTTACCCCTGGCCGGACTCCCAAGGTCTTCAGCCGCCAGTGGGGCCGAACTTACGCCTGCATCCCACTCTGGTCTAGGGAGAGAGACCTCAGACACTGTGCATACTTACTCCTGAGAACCATACAGGCATAGCGAACATTCCATGTAAAGAACAGCTGGGCCTGCACTGAGAAGAAAACCAGGCTGACTGCTTTATGAAAAAAAAAATTTTTTTTTGGAAATGTCTTTAGTTGACTTTCTTATTTGGGGCGGGGTTGAGACAGGGTCTCACTGTGCATCATAGACTGGCCTTGAACTCTCTCATGTAGTCCAGGCTGGCCTGGAACTCAGGCTATCCTCCTGCCTTACCCTCCCAAGTGCTAGGATTACAGGCCTACACTGCCACACCTGGCTTTAGATGACTTTATGTGTCATCAGAGAAGATTCCGTGTTTACATTAGAAGTTATCATTAATTTAGGGAAGTTAGCCAATCTGAGGTTTTCTCAAGATTTAGCTCTTCAAAGGTATTTAGGTGGAAGATTACAAAATGTCTGGTTTCGTAAGTAGGATGTGGCCAGATAGCAGCAGCGTTACAGGGTTCAAGCCCATAAACCAGGCCAAAACACCCTGACCCTCTTCATTTCACTCAGTAAATAGTTTTTAGACTTTATTCTTAGGCAACATCCCATCCTGGTGGGGGATTCTGACATGTAAACAAATAATTGCAAAGTTGAAAGATAAATGCAACAGTCATGTGGCACAAAATAGCCGGGCGTAGTGGTGCATACCTGGGATCCCTGCACTCAGGAAGCTGAGGCAGGAGATCTCCATGAGTTTGAGGCTAGCCTGGACTACGTATTGAGACCCTGCCCCAAAACAAAACAAAAAGGATGATAACTCGAATGCATGATTGGTTCAGCAGTTAGGAGAAGAAAGACTCTGCAAAGCAGATAATGGTTAGCTGAAAAATTAGAAAAGTGTTCTGCTGGGCATGGTGGCCTGGGAAAACATAAAGAAAAAGAAAAAAAACAGCTCAGAAAATAAAAAATTTTAGCTGGGCATGGCAGTGCACACCTGTAATTCTGGCGCTTGAGAGGCTGACACAGGAGGGTGGCTGCAAGTTGAAGGCCAGGGTTACATGTATGCATCTAAGGCCAGCCTGCACTACAGAATGAATCTCTGTCTCAAAAGGAAATTTTTTTAAGAATTTTTTTTACTTTGGGCAAAGATTTCTTGAAATTACATATCTATATGAGAAATTCAAAATAATAATAATACACTTCTAAAATTCTTCCCACTCACTAAAATATTATCCTCAAAAGTTAAATAAAATCAATATTTTTCTAGGAATTTTATTAGCTAGCTAGTGACTAAAGAAAAGCAGTCTGGAATGCGCTCTACTCTAATGGACAGTGCTGCCGGACAGTCAACAGACGCTATCTGAGCAGCAAAATAGTTGGCAGAGAAGCTATCAACCCATTCACACTCTAATCCTCCCGGAATCCAGCTGGAACTTGCAAAAGCTAGCTGTGGAATATACTGTGCTTTATCGAAGAAAATTTCCACAATGTATAAAAATATTTATCGCAGATCCATTGTTCAAGGCAGCTCCATACTTTTTTTTTCAACAACTGAAGTAATATTTAAAAGTCACAGGCATGGCACTGATGGGAAAGCACACTGCGTCTTTAAACCTCAAGTCTTCCTTGAAGTCCCTTGGCTACATCAGAGAAACAGCTTGGTTATCTGGTTCTTCTCAGTTTTTATCTTTGCAACGCGTTGCTTCTTCACAGTCTTCTTACCCCACACTGACATTTTCAGTGCACTTTTTTGGTGACATTAAAATCAGCCAAAGAACTAACCACAAAAATATTGCTGATGGGTGCTGTTGTTAAACTTTCAGTATTTTGATTGTTAGTTTCCAAAAAGCCTAATCAAATATGAGCTGATTTTGGATTTGATTGCTACTATATTAAAGGAAATATTGAAATTTTTTAAAAGAAGAATCTTGGTTTGAGCAGTCACATTTTGGTACCTGGCCGTTCTGAGAAGCTCAGAAAAGGCGACGACTAGCCAGGGGTTTTGGCCAGTTTGGATCTACTGGACATGTCTTAGTTTTCTCTTCTTCTCGGTTGAGAAATCTGAATGAGCAATGCTACTAAAGTTTACGAAATCAAAAGTGTGTATCAAATTCAGTGTTAAATCTTCTTTCAATTTTTTTTTCTGGTACCAGAAATCGAACTCTGCACCTCCAGCTTGTCAGGCAGATGCTGTGCTGCTGAGCTAAACCCCGGCCCTGTTTTTTTTGTTTTTGTTTTTGAGACAGGGTCTGGCCATGTAATTCAGGTTGGTCTTGAACTCACTTATGTAGCCCAGGCTGACCTCAAAGTCCTGCTTCTGCTTCCTGATGGCTGGGAATACAGGTGTGTGCCATCACCCACCCTTCATCCCAGCATTGCACTATGAATCAGTCACACACTCTAGATTCAACCACTTCCAAAAATACCATCTAAAATGGCATGGAGGCTTTGGAGGGACATCCAGACACAAACCGTAACAGGCTACTTATTTATATGTATTTAGAAGCAGTTTCACTATGTAGCTCAGGCTGTCCTTGAACTCTGGGCAATCCTCCTGCTTCAGCCTCCCTTATGCTGGAATTATAGGGGTGCACCACCACACCCCACTTAGTTAGATAGTTTAGAGGATAGTCCCTGGAAAGCAAAAAGGAACTGTGATTTGAGTTGCAGTGTGACTGTGCAGAGAACAATTTAAATTGACTTTAAATTGCAGTCATTTGGCTATGTATGTCTATGATATGTGTTTAACTATATACACTAAAGACTAACAGTAACTTTTTATTTGTACTGGGGATCGAACTCAGGACCGTGTGCATGCCATGCAGGTGTTTATGCCACTGAGCTAAACCCCCAGCCTAAAAGTAATTTTTTTTTTTTTTTGTCTTTTTCCTTTTTATCGGTACCGGGGATCGAACTCACGACTGACTGCCTGCTTGCAAGGCAGGCGCTTAGGCCGCTGAGCTAAATCCCCAGCCCCCAGTAATTTTAAAAATCTCTAAATGCTTTTGGTATTTATGTTATTAAGGGTAGTACAGGTTGAGTATCCTTTTATCTGAAATGCTTGGGACCCCAAATATTTTGGAGGTTTTTGGATTTTGAAGTACTTGCATACGTGTAATGATTATCTCAGGTGAGGCGAGGGGAGGTATCCTGACCAGCTGTAATCTGTGGACTTTAATTGGCATCCAATTTGAAAAACAAAATGAGGGGAGGAAAAAAATTCCTTCCAAAGCAGTTAAGGCCATTTGAGCAGTGACTAGGAGGCAGTAGTACTAACAAACGGCAGCTATCGCTCTCCCATCTTGTTCTGTGTGATTATTCTATATTCTATTGTGTTTGACGGTATCCAGTTTGAGGGTTAGGCAACCACTTTGAAGGCAATGAGATGTACTTTGATGCCCATTGTGGTTTGACAATTACCTTTTTTTGAAGTCCTGTAAGGTCTCCAGTGTAGGTTTTATTGGTCTTGTTCTGTACTGTTTTGATCAATTCTATTATACCTGATGATATAGGCAACTCAATTTAAAAATAGCAAGAGGCACAATGGTAACCACTTTTGATCACCTGGTATTCTGTTTTTGCATCATGTACTATGCCCATCCTTCTGTTCTGACTGTTTTGCTTAGTCACGTTTGGTTTTATTCTCTTCAAAAAAAGTAATAAGAACTGTGGGAGTAATAAAACCCAAAAAGTGTAATTGTTATTGTAAAAAAGAGAGGAAAGGAAGGTGGACTAAGGGATATAACTGCATGTATGTTTGAGTGTGTAGGATGGAAAACCATATTACTGAGCTTTTGTTGGATCACTGAACGGAACTGTCTCCAATTTCACTGTATGAATGTCCACTTTATATGATTTAATTTTATAATTTGGACAACTGTTTCTAAGAAGACAATATGTAACCTATTAACTAGTGATTTCTTACTGTATATTTTTTTCTTGAAATTCTATATTACTTGTACTCTTTTACTGCTTTGTTTTTTTAATGTCCTTTCTTTTTTCTCTTTAAATTAAAAAAAAAATACTAACAAATCATTTTACACTTGCGTGTTTCACACACTGGAGAGCCCGGCCCCTCTGGGCAGGTAGCTCTGCAGGTGGCCTCAGTGGTGGGAGAGAGTTCCAGGGGAGAGGGGAAGCAAAAATCTATCCTGAGCTCATCCTCTGAGTAGGACCCTTGAAGATTCATTCATTCTGCTTTTGTTTGAAAATTTCTAAAATAAAACATTAAAAAATACAAGCATATTTAAGGTTGATTTTATTCTTTATTATTATTAATTAATTTATTTTCTTTTGAGACAGGGTCTCGCTGTGTAGCTCAGGCTGGCCTTGAACTCACAGTAAACCTCCTGAGTCAACCTCCTGAGTGCTGGGATTTCATGTGTGAGTCACCAACCTGGCCTTGGTTTGTTATTTCTGTTTGCTTGTTTTTTAGATGAGGAAATAAGTATCTTTTCCGAGGTTGAACAAATACCTATCATTGTGGAGATTCACCAAGCAATTACAGCAAAACCACAACACAGCGCAGGTCTGCAGCACCCTGGGCAGCGGGGTCGCCCCCAGACAGTGTCCGGTGCCGCAGTGTCCCAGAAAGCCAGCTGCAGGCCGCAGATTTCCCAAGCCAATGCAGATGACAGCACAGCAAAGGAAATGCGCCCATGGGGGCTGGGGTAGGGCTGCAGGAGTGGGGCAGCGAGTGCCACACATGTGTGAAGCCCCTGGTGTCACCCTCAAAGCTAAACACAGGAGGTCCCATCCTGGACCCAAGTGGGGACTGGGTGTATAGAGTTGCTGTCACTCCAGACCTCTCAAAGCCAGGGCATCGAGCCAGGCACTTGTCACCTTTTATGTATCTCGCCTCAGTTTACCATGAGTGGAAAAAAAACCTTCAAAATCACACTGTTCTTGGAAAAAAAAAAATCCTCAAATGCGGTTTGGACTGAACCTGAGGTCATATAATCAAGGACAGGATGTATAGATTGCCATACAGATTCCTCCACAGATGTTTCCTTCCTCCAATAATATTACCAAAGCTTATGTTCTCACATGATGCTATATGTATGCTAATGTAATCAGTACATCATACCCATGACTGTTAGTGTAAGCCTGGCTCCACCATGCATGTCTGTAATTTCAGCTACTCAGGAGGCTGAAGCAGGAGGATGGAAAGTTTGAGATCAGCCTGGGCACCTCAGTGAGACTCTGTATCAAGATAAAAATAAAAAGAACTAAATGAAACAGCAGGAATCAAACTAACAAAGGATGTAAAAGACCTTTACATTGAAAACTACATTACTCTGAAAAAGGAGATTGAAGAGAATATTAGAAAATGGAAATATATCCTGTGCTTTTGGGTAGGAAGAACCTATATAGTGAAATGACCATACTCCCACAGACTGAATGCAATTTCAATCAAAATTCCAATAGCATATCTCACAGAATTAGAGAAAACAATCCAAAAATTTATCTGGAACCAGAAGAGACCTAGAATAGCAAAGGCAATCTTGGGCAACAAAGACAAGACAGGGGCATCATAATCTTTGACTTGAAATTATACTACAAAGCTAGTGTGATAAAAACAGTGTGGTACTGGCCAAAAAAAAACCAGACCCAAAGACCAAAGATCACTGGAACAGATTAGAAGATCTAGAAACAACTCCAGACACACTAAGTCACCCTATCTTTGACAAAGGGGCCAAACATGTTCACTGGAAGAAAGATAGCTTCTTTAATAAATGGTGGTGGAAAAACTGGCTCTATATGTGCTGAAGATTAAAACTGGACCCATCTCTTTCACCATATGCTAAACTAAAAAGTGGATCAAAGATCTTAATATTAAAACAGAAACATTAAATCTGCTGGAAGATAGAGTAGATAAAATTCTTGAAGACATTGGTGTAGGCAAAGATTTTATGAACAAAACCCAGATTGCACAGGAACTATCACAAAGAATCAACAAATGGGATCTCATCCTACTGAAAAGCTTTTGCACTGCAAGGGAAACCACCAACAGAGTAAAGAGACAACCCACAATGTGGGAGAAAAAGTTTGCCAGCTGTACCTCAGACAAAGGGTTACTATTGATAACATATAAAGAACTCAAAAATATCAGTCCTCCCAGATTTAAAGACCAATTCAAAAATGGGCTTCTGAGATAAATACACATTTCACAGATGAAGAAATACAAACAACAAATACATGAAAAAATGTTCAATATCACTGGTCATTTAAGAGATGCAAATTAAAACAACACTGAGATTCTACCTCACCCTGGAAAGAATGGCTATTATCAAGAAATCAAGCAATAATAAATGCTGGAGGGGCCGTGGGGAAAAGGAGCCTTCCTCCACTGCTGGTGGGAATGCAGACTAGTGCAACCAATGTGGAGATTCCTCAAAAAATGGATTGGAGGTACCATTTGACCCTACTAGTCTCCTTTTTTGTATCTTCCCAAAAGAATTAAAAACATCATACCACAGTGATATATGTGCATGTCTATAGCAACACAGTTTATAACTGCCAGATTTAGGAAACAACCTAAAAGCCCATTGACTGAGGAATGGATAAAAAAAAGGTGTGGTATTTTTATAGAGTGGACTACTACTCAGCCATAAAGAATGATAAACTGGACACTTATAGGAAAATGGATGTGACTTGAGAACACACTCATTAGTGAAATAAATAAGACACGTGTGTAAACAGTATTGTTTCATTAGTGTGACAAAATGAAAAAATGTATATGTATATAAAAATAGTTAAGATAGCTATACTACTGATCTCTGAGTTTGCTGAAGAGAAAATCTTGTGCTGGTATTGTTTGGACAGCTGAAGTCTTGTGCCTTGGTGAATGATTTGGGGATGATAATGTGCAATGCATGTACCATTGTTACCCCGATTGATGTACTTTAAAATTTTGTTGTAGTTTTTCTTTATTTATTTTTATGTTTGAATAAAATGGATTTTTAAAATTACCTATAAAAAAAGAAAGTACTGAGAAGACAGGTCAGATAGGAAGCCCTTGGGTTCAATCCCACTACTTTACACACATGAATAAAGAAAAATTTAAAAATAAATTTAAATCCAGAAATACTAATGATTTCCTAACTTTATTTAGTGAGTTGAGGTCAAACTCAGTAATCTAGATCTACATACAATAGAGACTATGCAAAATTAAAGTACATACAGGTGAAAAAAATCATTCCGACGACAATCTCAATTCAAGGGTAAAATTATTTGAACTCCGTAAAGCAACATCAGAGTCTGAATTTAGCAAGTAGAAAATTAAAACATGTAAAATTCTCAAATCTCTCAATCCAAAAACCAATTCGTGCATACTGAGGACATTGAAGTTTTCTTTTTTCTTTCTTTCTTTTTTTTTTTTTTTAACATTGAAGTTTTCTAGAAAGAAGTTTTTAAAAACTAAGGTCACTAAAAATACCAAAGCAGCTATCAGACAGCCCCTGGCACATTCACTCAACTGGCAGGAGCTCAGCCCTGAGCGGGGGCGGCCTCGGGCCCTGCACCCAGCTCAGCCTCCGGTTGTGGCTCCGGCCCGGCAGGGGCTTCGGGGCCCCCGGCGGGTTCTCCCGGCTCGGCGCAGCCCGGGCTCTGCGCGGCGCCCTGCGGGCCCGGGGCGGCGTCTGGGGCCTCCGGGCTGGGTTCCGGGCGGCCCCCCGCGGTCTCGCCGGTCGCCGCCTCGGCGTCCCCTGGCTCGGTCTCCGCCGCGGCAGCCTCCTCTCCGTCGGGCGGGGCCGGAGCCGCTTCGGGAAGCCCGGCCGCAGCACCCGGGTCTGCAGCAGCGCCCGCCGCGGCCTCCTCGCCGCGGACCTCGGGGACCTCCGGGAGCCCCGGCAGCTCCGGGCCCGCAGCGCCGCCGCCGTCACCTGGAAGACGGCACGGGGACACGGTGAGCCCCGCGCGGCCCGCCCGAAGCCGCCCAGACCCCCGCGTGCGGACGGACGCGAGGAGGGCGCTTCCCCGGCTGGAAGCGCAAAGCCGCGGGCGGCGCTGCGCCCGCAGGGGGCGACGGAGGCCGCGCGGGGATGGGGCAAGCGCTCCGGGAGGGAAGCGGGAGACCGGCTTCCCTGCTAACTTTTTGGAATTTAAAAAAAGGTTTTTGTTTTGATTTGATTTCCATGGCTTAAATACAAAGACAGTAGAAAAGGCCAGCTTAACCAACCTTCCACGTGAGTCAGCATGGAAGAGGAGCCAGGTTACCCCCTGATGGCGCTCAGGAAGTCACTAGTCCTCTGCCAGCCTTGGTTTTGTCATCTATGAAAAGGGACATGGTCCATACCTGCCTCACTGGGCTACCGTGGAGGTAGACTGAAATACCATGTACCGGCCTTGAAAGCAGCAAAGTGCTCGGCGTTTTAAACAGCCACCTTATGAACATATTCAATACTTTATTTATTGAGACAAGGTTTCACTATGTAGTCCAGGCTGACCTCAGACTCATGGAGAACCTCTGGCCTCGGCCTCCCAAGTGCTGGGATTACAGTAAAGTAAATGGTTTTAAAAAGAAAGGCACAGGAGCTGGGGATTTAGCTCAGCGGCATAAGCACCTGCCTTGTAAAGCAGGCAGTTGTGAGTTCGATCCCCGGTACCGATAAAAAGGAAAACGCAAAAAAAAAAAAAAAAAAAAAGAAAAGAAACAGGCATTACTGTGACTGTGTAATTTCTGTTCCCATGGTTGCCATTTTAATCAACTGAGGAACTCGCACCACAGGACTGCATGACTCTTGAGGAAAGATGTAGGATAGTCTTAGCCAAAACAGATGCAAAAATTAGTTTTACAATTAAAAAAATAATAAGAAAAATAAAAGGCCGAGCTGCTGAAAGAGACAGTTACTAAAATTATGCCTGCATGAATAGATGTCTGAGCAGGGGAAGAACAATCGTTTGCATACAAAGAAGTCAAAGCCACTGGTCAGCAGGATGAAAGTAAAATGCACTCAACTATCAAATGCGCTGGGTCTCAGGGTTTGCTTGGCCTTTTCCTCCCCAGTGAAGTCGGACCCAGAGTGCCTCTGGATTATGTGAGCTATGCAGGCGAAAGCAGATCATGCTCACTGCTAGACTAACACAGTGGGAGTCAGTGCCTCAAAAATGAAATATCATCAAATAATCAAGAAGCTTACTTTACCTTGAAGTGGCTGTAACTCCGCTTTTGTTTTTTCTTTAAAATGCGTCACATGTTCTGTGTGCTTGGCTTGCTCTGATGTGACTGCCTTGTATGTCTGAAAAAGCCCACAAGTGAAAACAGCTTTATTTCTTCAGCTAAATTTCATCACTACAAGTTCACAGTTATATACAATTGCCCAGATATTCACCACTGCGAGTTTAAATTGTAACTCCAGTGTGGCAAAGGATAGAAATCAATGCACAACATTTACTTTTTACTTCTCTTTGGAAACTTTTACCATTAAGTAGTGTGCTTAAAAAAGGAGAGCAACATGTTCAAATACGCATCAGTTACAAACAACAAAAAAAATTAGAGCCTGGCATAATACTGCACACCTATAATCCCAGCACTTGGGAGGCTGAGGCAGGAGGATTGTTTCAAATTCAAAACCAGCCTGGGCTACAAAGTGAGCTCAAGACCAGCCTGAACTGCGTAAGGGGATTCTGTCTCAAAAATTTAAAAAAAAATTTTTTTTAAAGCATCAAAGGCAACTGAAAACATGGATTTATAAATTAAAAGGATGATAGAAAAAAATAAATTTAGCTAGAATCAAAATATCCTGGCTGAGGATGTAGCTCAGTGGTACAGCGCCTGCCTGGCAAGCACAAGGTCTTGCATTCAATTGCCAATGCCACAAAAAAAAAAAAAAAAAAAAGAAAGAAAGAAAAAGAAATCTTGACAGACATTTACAAATATCATTTAGCATTTATCCTAGAGAAATGCAAATCCAAGACCATACAAAAACCTGCACACAAAATTCCATGGTAGCTTCATTTTTTTTTCTTGTATCAGAGATTGAACTCATGACCTTATGCTTGTCAGGCAAGTAGCTTCCCTTGTGATAACCAAATAACTAGAATCAGCACAGATGGTCCTCCAGGGATGCATGGTAAACCAACTGTATTACAATGAATGGTCTACAGTTGATGAGTGGTAAACCAGCTGTTTCACCTCGCCATGGGTGAGGTGAAATCCTTCCAGCAGTGAAAAGAAAAGAGCAGTAGATACAGGCACAAATTTGAGTGCAACTCCAGTAATTATGCTGAATAAAAAAGGCTCAGTCCAAAAGGTTACAAACCTGTGCTTCCCCTTCTGTAATGCTCTTGAAATGACAAAAATACAGAAATAGACAACAGGGTTGCCAGGGGTTAGGAGAAAAGAAAGGGAGGACGTGAGGAAAGTGGGTGCAATTATAGAAGGCCAGCACACTCATTACCACAAATATGCACTAATAAATAAAAATCAAATTAATTCAGAAATCAATTTAAGAAAAAATAAAAGGGCAGCACAAAGGATGGCTGTGGAGATGAAGCGGTCCCCTATCTTTGATGGGGTGGGGAGGGGCAGATACTTGTACCTGAGCTCAGCCTCCAGAAAACTGCAAGGAATGAAATATAAACATTTATGCAAATGAGATGTGAAACTAGGGGAGTCAGTGAGGCGATGAGCTGCACCAATGCCAGTTTCTGGCTATGCCATTGTATTAGTTACAGAAGATTCTGTCATTTGAGGAGATGAAGGCCTGCATGTGATCTCGATGATCTCACAATAAAAAGCTTACAGAAATCTTTCATGGATGGCATATTGCTAGAGCCTCATGAAGATTTCTTAGGTGAGTGAAGATCGGTCATAAAAAGCAACAATATGACCGGTCCAAAGGTTGTTTGGAAAACAAGATGCCGGGTTCTGGTGCAGACCTGTCATTCCAGCACTCAGGAGGCTGAGGCAGGAGGATCATTTCGAGTTTGAGGCCAGCCTGGGCTACAAAGTGAGCTCAAGGCCAGCCTGAACTGCATAGCGAGACTCTGTCTCAAAAATAAAATAAAATGAAAATAAATAAATAAAATAAAATTAGTAAGTCTTCCAAAAACAGTTCTTATGAATTATCCTACCTACCTTTTAGAACTGCTGCAATGATTAAATGATTCATGAGTCTGGCAAGTGACAGATTTTCAAATGTCAGCTACTACTCAATAATAATAATATCTTTATTGAAAGTCATCCATATCAGCAGTATTAAGAAATGCTGCTTTTATACTTATAAAATCTTCAGAATTTCATATTTTCATAAGACTATTTTTCATAGTCTTATGAAAAAGTCATAGCTCTAATCACTACAAAGATACTTCTCAAATATGTATGCTTAATGACACTTTCATTCCTATGTTGTGCACTTCATTAATTATTTTATGCCCTAATCTTTTTTTTTGAGACAGGGTCTCACTGTGTAGTTCAGGCTGGTCTTAAACTCACTACGTAGCCCAGGCTGGCCTCAAACTCCCAGAGTTCCTCCTGTCTCAGCCTCCCAACTGGTGGGATTACAGATGTGCACCACCGCATCCCGTGCTTATGCCCTCATCTTAATACTACTCTGAGTTTTACCACAGGTTATAAAAGATCCTCCAGAGCACTGAGGTTATCCAGTCACTCACATAATATCCACCGGCGCTGACGGTGACTCCCACTACCAGGTAGTAGATCATATTGGCCCCAGATGGTCCGGGGACTTTGTTAGCTGACATCCAACGAAGAGGCACTAGGAGAACAAGTTTTAGGACAGTTAGCTCCACCACTCAGATAATTACATCTTTAAAAACCATTTATCAAATTAAAAAAAAAAAAAACATTTCTCTTCTGGACTCCGAAACCTCCCAACTTGGATGATTTTAGCTGAAGGGAATTCAGGGTGGCAGGCAGGGTAATAATTCCACTTGACCTGTGCGCAGGCTGACAATGCAGTGCTAATGGGGCTTGTCATCGCCTGTCACCGCCAGCGGCATAGGTGCGGGCCAAGCGAAGATGCAAAAGCACTGACCCGTTGTGACAGCCAAATGGGGTGCGGAGGAGCAGAAGCAATGCTCTCACTGTTTGGGCTCCCCTACCATACACTAAAAGATAGAAAAAGTAAACTTTATATATATAGTTCAAGACTGGGGATGAGGCTCACTGCTTAGGGCACTTACCTAACATGTACAAGACCTTGAGTTCAATCCCTAGTACTACAATACCCCCCCCAAACCAAACAAACACATATAGCTCAAATTCTTTTTTTTTTGTCTTTTTCTTTCTTTCTTTTTTTTTTATCGGTACCGGGGATCAAACTCGCGACTGCCTGCTTGCAAGGCAGGTGCTTATGCCGCTGAGCTAAATCTCCAGCCCCCTCAAATTCTTTATTTTAAAAATAAAAACTGATAGGTGTCAATGGTGCATTCTGGTGACCCCAACACTCAAGAGGCTGAGGCAGGAGGATGGCTGTGGGTTTGAGGCCAGCTAGGGCTTTATAGTGATTTTAAGGTAGGTCAGCCTGAGCTACATAACAAGATTTTGTTTCAAAACAATATCAATAACAAAAAGCACCAATTTTTTTTAAAAAACTACCAATCCCCTAACCCATAAAGAAATAGGATACTTACGGGTTCATGCAACCAACACAAGAGTGCACCTACTGTGTGTAGCAGAATGAGGGAGCACCTGTGAGCCAGACAGAGCCCATCTCGATCCTTAAAGGCGATTACAGTGCACAGTCCAGGCGGGACTGTGCAAAGAGAAGCAGCTGCCATACAGATGAAAATGCCCAGGAGACGCAGCTCGTTGATTCAAGGTAGCTGTTAAAGCGGAAGAGACCCACGGCCCTCGTGGAGGGAGGGTGGCCAAGGGGGCAGCGAGGGGGCAGTGTTTACAGGGCCCACTGAAGGTTTCCCAGCAGCAAAATCACAAAGACTTTCTGTTTATGTTCTCAGCTTGATGGTAAACTGCCATCTCTTAGGTGGAAAAAAATCTCTACAAATGTGTCTTAAGAAGTTATGATACAGGTTTGATTTGTGAGACTTTTGTTGGCTTAAAAGTCCATCTGGGATTAATCATATGCCTCAGCTTGCAAAGTGGAGGCAGGAGGAAGGCCTGACCCAGAAGCCTGGGGCCAACCTGGAGCCAGCAGAACAAGGCTTTTTTTTTTGTATCAGGGATCAAACTCACAATCTCATACTTGCTAGGCAGGTGCTGTGCCATTGAGCTATATCCCCAGCCAAGACCTTAACTCATAAAATGAAAAAAACAAACAAACAAAAAACCCTGTGATCAAACAGGGAATATAGCTTGCATATTTCACAAGCAGACAAGAAGTATCAAAATTTTGGGGTTTTTTTTCTTTTTTAGTGCTAGAATTCAAAACCAGAATTTATACCCTAAACCCTCAAAAAGATTTTTTTGGGTACTGGGAATCGAACTCATGATCTTGTGCTTGCCAGGCAGGTAAGCTTTGCTGCTGAGCTAAATCCTCAGCCCTCAAGATTTTTTTTACAAACATAAAGAAAATCATCAGGGATTTAAGTAGATTTAAATATAATTTTGGTCCGTGTTATTTAAAATAGCAATGCAATGGGAAATAGCCAATAAAGCTTAATTAGTTACATAAATTTTACACACCGTGAAACAGACATCGTGGTTTTGTGGAAGAATATTCATTTATATGAGAAAATATTTCTAGCATATGGACTGACACAGTAGAGTCTCTGTGTGTGGGACCACGGAAGCAATGCACACAGCAGAAAGGAAAGTGGAAAACTAAATAAACTAAATAAAGAGCAGAACTTACTGTTCGCTGAGCAGTAAGTTTACAGCTGACTTGTATTTTTTATTTTGCCTTTCTGGTCTTTTCCTACTGAACTATTAGAAACTCAAAGGATTTATTCACGAATAAGCTTCCATCTTTTTGTGTGTGTGTGTGTTTTGGAGACACGGGTTCGCTATGTAGTTCAGGATGGCCTCAAACTCACAGCGATCCTCCTGCCTCAGCCTCCCCAGTGCCGAGATCACAGACATGCCCCAAAACGCCTGACAGAAGTTACATTCTTAAAAGAAAAAAGGGAAAGGACAAAATTTGATAAGATAGACTTTTATCTTTCAAAAAAAAAAAACAAACATTTTTTTCCCAAGGACAAGTACTAATACAAGAAAAGCAATGCGCACAAATGATGGCAAATTTAAGTTTCCAAGCAACGACAGCTCTTAAAATACATAAACCGGTGCCGAAAGGCAGTAATTTGATGTGAATTAGAGAAGGATCAGTACTTACAATCGGCGTGGCTAAATGCTCATTTAGAATTTAAAACTGTTTTTATTTTACTCCAACTTGAGGAGAGAAGCACGGGAAACTTGTGCAGTCAAAACAAAGGAACACACTGGCAGGCGGTGAGGCCGGGCGGCCCGCGGAAGGGCGGCATTGGGAGGGAAGGGAGGGAGCGAAAGAAAGCGGCCGGGGCGCTCCCTCCGCTGCGCCCCGAGACCCGGGCCCTCGCGGAGCCGGGGAGACGCCAGCCCCGGAGCTGCGAGGATGCCAGGCAGGTGCTTTCTAGGTGCGCTTCTCGTATTTTTAAAATTAGTACTGGGGATTAAGCCAGGGCCTTCTCGGGGAGTTACACCCCAACCCTCATTTCATCTTTAGTTTTCAGGCAGGTCTCGCTAATTTGCCCAACCCAGGCTCAAACTTGCGACCCTCCTGCCTCAGCCTCCCAGAGTGCTGGGATGACAAACGTGCGCCACCTCGCCTGGCCCTCAAAGTTCTTAACCACAAACTAACTCATGGAAACTCACATCCATTACGGTCCCCACTGAGGGGACAAAGACATTGGGACGCACACCCGGACAGCCTGGTCTACATTCAGACCCCCCCCCCGCCGAACTCTGGGGTGTCCTTTCGGCCCCTACCCGCCCCGGGCGCACTCACCCTCCCTGCCGAGCGGTGCGGGGCTGGGGGGCGCCCGCAGCGGCAGCGCCAGGGTCTTGGTGACCGCTCTGCGCAGCGACATGGTCCGGACCGCGGCGAGGAGCGCGCTGCGCACACAGCCGGCCCCGCCTGCCCGCCCCGCCCCAGCCCCAGCCCCGCTGCTTTCCCGCGGGTCCGCGGGATCCAGGGCCCCGTAGGCGCTGTCACCTGCCGCTCACTCTGACCAGGAGAGTCCTGGGAGTCCCGCAGGACTGGAGAGCAGGTGTATCATTCTGATG
The DNA here is from genome assembly GCF_034190915.1 of Cavia porcellus. Classification (NCBI taxonomy): domain Eukaryota; kingdom Metazoa; phylum Chordata; class Mammalia; order Rodentia; family Caviidae; genus Cavia; species Cavia porcellus. Next base: position 34,413,130 of record NW_026947497.1, read on the forward strand.
TCCCCGAACCTGTATCTCACGATCCCTGGCACTCGGGCGGAGGCGAGGGGGCAAGCTCAGCCTCCCACCTCGGTAAGAAACCCCGGCGGCGGCTGGACCGCTGGACAAGTGACCAGCTCGGGACTTACCGTAGAGACACTCGAAATGCCCTCAAGTCCTCTGTGGAAATTAGTTTGTACACCTCGACCACAAAGGCCAAATTATTAGCTTCTTTACCCAGGTTTCAATTTCTTGTCTCCTTGTGGCTACAAGGATTTGTTATGGTTTGAATTTAGAAACCAGTAATTCATGCACATGACATTTTCTGAGTGACTGTTCTCTGGAAGGGACGGTTTCTTATTATAATGATCCTTCGTGTGTGTTTCCCACTTGACAGCTTTGCTTTGCATTGCTTTTGGAGATAGTATCTCACTGTGCAGTTCAGGCTGGCCTTGAGCTCAGTGTGTAGCCCAGGCTGGCCTCGAACTCAGGCTCTTCCTGCCTCAGCCCATGCAGGGCTTGGTTTACCGGCTTTCACCATCACGCCCAGGGCCCTGGACAGTCTCCAACACACCTTTTCACCTTTCCAGCTCCTTTCACTGTCACTGGACACTCTGAGAGAAGTTATTTCCTTTAGCAAATGACACCACCAGGTGGTGGGGCAATGTCCAAGATTTACTGATGGTCACGAAACAAAGAAAATAAAGAGCTGGGCCTGGTGGCACATGCTTGTAAATCCCTGTGCTACATAGTGAGTTCAAGGTCAGCCTGAACTACAGAGTGAGACTCCCAGCTCGAAAGGAAAAGAAAAGAAAGAAAGAAACAAGGAAAGACAGAGACAAAAGACACATACTATTTCTAAGTTCTTTTGGCAGGTAACAAACACACGGTTCACTGTTCATTTGCTATGTGAACGTTCCTCAGAAGTTACCATGGTGGCACACACCCATAATCCCAGCACTCTGACGGCAGAGAATTACAAGTTCAAAACCAGCCTGAGCTACACAGCATGGTGAGACCTTTTCTCAAAAATAAAAAGTAAACCCCTCAATGCAAAAGAAAAAAAGACACACACACACACACACACACACACACACACACAAACACTAGTACTATCTCTAGGAACTAACCTTTAACAAGGGTGATCGTATTAGTCATATTTAATGAGTGGTCAAAAGGGGAACTGCAGACCACCTCACCAAGAATTTGGTATCCAGGCTGGGACTATATCTCAGTGCAAAAGCACCTTCCTGGTGAGTGCAAGGTCCTGAGTTCAATTCCCACTACAAAAAAAAAAGTTGGTATCCAGAAAATGGATACCAGTGTGCAGATAACTCTACTGGCTATACCTGAGCACTTCAGGTACACACACAGCCTCCAGCAGCCAGAGTGGCTGCCTCCAGGAGCAGCACAGAGGTCCTGAGCAGCCAGCAGCTAGGGTAGATGGACAGATCCAGTCCCATCTGCTTCCACTGCGCTTCTTCATTGGGGGACTAAGGCCTGAATTTTGACTCGGTTCCCAGAGACAGAAAAGTAGTCACAGGGAACGCATACATTTTAGTCAGCAAACTGGTGCACTGTGCCATTCACCACTGTATGGCTGTAAACGGTAAGTCTCAATGCTCCCTGACAGGCATTTGGTTTCTTTCTGAGTAAGCATTTATGAATAAAGGGGCTGTGTTTAGCTCCCCTTCGGAATTCAGCTGCCAGGTCTCTGGGCGTGCTGGGGACTGTGCAATCCCAGCTGGGCCAGAGGCTGAGGCAGGAGGGTTGAGACTTTGAGAACAGCCTGGGCAACATAGTAAGACCTGGTGTCAGCAAACAAAAAGACCTGAAAGGTCAATGGACTCCATTGTATTCTAGCAGGCTGGGTGAGTCTGAGCTGGATCACCCCTACAATCTCAGTCAAATGGGTGTCAGATTGGGGCACGTTTATTACCACGTCAGGGTTTGTGCTGCATGCTGGGGGTCTTTTGTAATTAGTTCACAAATATTCAACATCCCAGGGGGTTCTCCGTTCACTAGGTGTTCTTCCCTACGCTAGTTTCACCATCCGTTAGAGAAGTTATCCTTTTAGGTTAAAGATATGAGGGACCAGCAGCTTCTCCCACAAGTAGCACTCAAGCTCACCGGAGATGGGAGTCAGGATCCAAACCCCAGGCCCAAAAGTCTCTGACCAGATATCAATAACAAATATAATTTCACAGGGGCTGGGGATTTAGCTCAGCAGCATAAGTGCCTGCCTGGCAAGTACGAGGTTGTGAGTTCAATCTCCGGTACCACCAAAAAAAACAAAACAAAACAAAAAACAAATATAATTTCAGGCCACCTGTGGTGGCACATGCCTGTAATCCCAGTTGGGGAGGCTGAGGCAGGGGGATCCCTGTGAGTTTGAGACCAGCCTAAACTGCGTAATAAAGCTCTCTCTCAAAAAAATACATATAATTTTAGAGAGAAAAAATTATATATAATTTTAGGGTTTGGGCTAAAATCAAATTGGTTTAAACAGAGCAAAGTGAAATACCTCAGGAAGCTGAGACAGGAAGATCCCAAGTGTGAGGTCATCTTGGTCATCATGAACTGAAAGCCAGGCTGGACTATGTATTGAAGACCTGATCTCAAAAAACCAAAACCAAAGTTCATAAAAATATTTTTTAAAGCATTGAAGCACTGTCACATCTGTTTAACAACTATAAGGAGTAGGGAGAGTGTGGGGTTGATTTTCCCTATTTCACATGTGAGCAGAAACGAGGAAGGAGAGTACTGTGTCAAGTGCAGGGTGGGAATCATGTAGCAGTGTGACAAAGCATGGCTTTCTTCTCACACAGGACCGAGAGCAGTGTGGCGCACGTTAGGGATGGCAGGCGTTCAGCTGCGGCGGGGAGCAGTGCTGGCCTCTGACTCCAGCCCTGGCCAGAGCCTGTGCTCACACCAGGAGTCCCTGCCCTCCACTGTGGTTCCTGGGAGGCAAGGCAAAATTATCTCCCAGGTTAGCTGTGGCCACCACCCAATGGGAAATAAAGAACTGTGACATCACTAGTGTCACTTCTCCCTTCTCTTTCTTTTTGTGTTTTTGAGACAGGGTTTTGCTGTGCAGTTCAGGCTGGCCTCAAGCTCACTCTGTAACCCAGGCTAGTCTCAAACACACAACAATCCTCCTGCCTCAGCCTCCTGCGTACTGTGGTTACAGATGTGAGCCACCACACCCGACTTCTGAGTCCTTTCTTGCTAAAAGCTCATGCTTCCCAGGGTAAAAGGAATTTCCACTATGCTTCCGCTCCCTTAGGTTAATGTGGATTTCTGTTTGCATGGCAAATTCTTTTTACATTTTGATAAAACAATTTTTCTAGAGCGGGCCCCAAGAAAAAAGTGCTTTTTGCTGTTTGTTTTTATTTTTAAAGTGCAGGTATTTGTATCCTCCATATTTTAGAGGAATTATCTGCATGATGTTTATAGGTCTGCACTTTTTCACCTAAGAAGCAGAATCTCATTCAATGTATTAAGCTTCCTTGCAGTCATGAAGTCTGCTCTCTGATACGCTGTATCACAGGTGCAAAATCTGGAATGTGGGTGTTCACGTTGTGGTGTGCATTTCACGCTTTGAATCACTTTGGAAACTGTCTCAGAAAAACCTGACAGTTCCCTTTATTACCACAGGAATTTTATATATATATTTATGAAGATGGTTCTGAATTCCAATATAAGTTTTCGAGCACAGACTACTTTGTATCTCTTCGTACACATTCTACAGTCATGATTAGTATAGCATGTATCAAACTTAAAGTGTGACTTTTTCTTTTCTTATGGTTATCAGGAATCAAACCCAGGAGCTTGTACTTGATGACTTTCAATTTAACTTATGACAAAATCCTGGTGGTCAGTAAAACTGACCACCTTAGGTAACAACAACCACAACAAAATATGAATCAAGAGTTCATAGAAGGGGAAAAAAACAAAGTTCATAGAAGGTTCACAGTGGTCTGGAATTTACTGTGTGGTAAATTGTGAGCCCTCCTCTGTCTGGTTCTTTCCATAGTGGGATACAAAACAGGTTTTCACATACACAGTTGCCAAATTACTCCTGAGTAAAAACAGGGACAGGCAGACAGACAAACAAAAGCAAATGAGAAAAACAAAATGCACTTTGCAAGAGCAGTACTTTTTGACTGTCCGGTTCTGTGTGAATTGCCGGCATTTCTCCTGGAGCCCCAGCCGAGTTTTAACACCAGCTTTTTGCTGCAGAGGTATCTGTGGGGCGGGGGGCAGTGCCTGGCCGCTGTCACATCATCATGATGCTGGTCTCTGGCACGTCCTTGGCATTTTGCTGGGAGACAAGGATCTAGACTCAGAGATAACTTGGCTTATCTCACTTGACCTCAGTGAACTGCCGTTGTTGAGGAAGATGGTTTACTTTTGAAACCGTACTTTGAGGGTCATCTTCTGACAATACTGATTATACTTTAATCCCTGAGCTCAAATGGAAGACACAAAAAGCTAGAAACAGCTGTTTTTTTTTTTTTTTTTTTTAAACTAGTTGAGTCTTAGGCTATAATCTATATTATTTGATAGTACTTACAGAAAGTGAAACAATTTAGATTATCTAGGAAGACAAATTGCCAAACAAGTTCATTTAAAAAACAACTGGTGGCACACTTCTGTAATTCCAGTTACTTGGGAGGCTGAGACAGGATGCCAAGGTAATTTAGGGAGACTTTTTTTTTAAAGGGTGGAGTTGGCTAGGATGTTGTTTAGAGCTAGAGCACTTCCCTAGCGTGCACAGGGCATTAGATTAAATCCCTAGTGCTGCAAAAGCATCCTGAGAAGCACCTACTCATGTAGATAAAATGAAGAAGATGCCATTGAGATAGTGTAATCAACCATGCTGCTTCTTTTTTAAAAAAAGTTATTTAATTTAGGAGGGATTTTTATTAGTGCCATCATGTAGTACAACTCTAAGAGGTGGGGGCTGGGGATTTAGCTCAGCGGCATAAGCACCTGCCTTGCAAGCAGGCGGTCGTGAGTTCGATCCCTGGTACCGATAAAAATGAAAAAGACAAAAAAAAAAAAAAAAAAAACAACTCTAAGAGGTACTGTCCAATACAGTAGCCAGCATCCCTGCTGATTTAACTTATATTAAACACTATTAAAATGCAGTCCTGTTAACTACATTCCCCATGCTCATTAGTCATGAGACCGGTGGCTGATGTAAGGGCAGCATGGACATCATTTCTGTTGCTCCAGGAAGTTCTTCCGGACAGCTGTCTTCATGAACAGAGCCATCAGGGCAGTCAGGAGGACAGTTCCCAAGAGCAGCTCTATCCCCAGATTGAAATGCAGTGGATACTCTTTAAATATTTTATCTCTACATAAGGCTATCACTTTCCAAATTTCAACTGTCAGAGAGATGTAAGTTTTCTGGGGGTATAGAGGGAGAAGGGAACTGAAATGTGCTCTCTACAGGTACCAATCTCCTACAGTGACTATAATCATTATATACTGCATGTCCTAGTAAGTCAATTAAAAAAGAGATGTCAGTTTTTTTTTTTTTAATCAGTACTGGGGATTGAACTCACGACCACCTGCTTGCAAGGCAGGTGCTTATGAAGCTGAGTTAAATCCCCAGCCCCTTAGAGATGTCAGTCTTTTTTTTTTTTGGTATTTTTCCTTTTTATCGGTACCAGGGATCAGACTCACAACTGCCTGCTTGCAAGACAGGCGCTTATGCCGCTGAGCTAAATCCCCAGCTCCTGAGATGTCAGTTTTAAACTGATCAGTTTCCTATTGCTGCAGTGACAAACATGGTCCAAAACAATAGAAATGTATCACTTTCCAGTTCTGCAGGTGTCTCACTGGGCTGGGTTAAGAGGACAGTAGGACCGTTCCTCTTCGGAGGCTCAGTAAGACACAAGTTACCTTGGTTTTTCCTAGTTCTTGGCTTTTGTCCACCCTAAGAACTAGCAAGGGCAGGCTGGCTTTTGTAACTGCATCGACAAGCTTGTGCCACTTTCCTCTTCCACTCCTAGGGACCCCAGCGATTACAGTGGGGCCCCAGCGTGGTCGCATCTCGACATTGCTGAGGAGCAACATTAAGCCTCCTGCCGTTTTGCTTTGTGGGGCTGGAGAATGAAGTGGGGGCCCTAGGCGCGCCAGCAAGTGCTCCACCTGAGCTGCAGCCCCAGCCCTTCTGCTACCTCAGCTCTCCCTGCCACAGAATAACAAACGTGCATGTTTCAGGGAGGACATGGACAACTCTGCTGTGCCATTATTCTGCCTATCACAATGATGTCCGGTAGATCCCTGTTTTTCAAGACAGGGTCTTGCTACGTAGGCCAGGCTGGCCTCAAACTCGTGATCCTGCTGCCTTAGCCTCTCAAGTAATGGGGAAACAGGTGTGCATCACCATGTCCTGTAGGTGGGTTTCTTTTTCCTTTGATAACTGCCTTTGTTTAAGACTGGTCCGTGATCTCTACAGTTCTTTCTGGCTCTAACGGACAGAAATCCATGTAGACAACTGATTTTTTTCTGAAAACTGTAACTTGGAATTTATGTTCAGAAGTGACTTTTATTTGGGTATGGTCATGCATGCCAGTAACCCTAGTACTTGGGAGGTGAGACAAAACTGATATGAGTTCAAGACCAGCCTGAATCACACAGGGAGATTTTGTCTCAAAAAAACAAACTTACTATGCCTCTGTTATCAGACAGTGTGTTCCATACTGAAATACTTCTAATAATGTACCTTAAAATTGACATTTTCTACAAGTTGACAAAATACACATTATTTGAATACATACGTATTTTTATTTTTTAATGATGCAAAACACAAATGCTGGCCTGAAATACATTTACATATAAATTCTCTCACATTCACAACTCGACAGCTTGGAGAATCCAGAGCATCTGTTATAACTGTATGAGGAGCACACCTATAAAGAAGAGAGAAAAACACTACTGTTTTTTTTAATGAAATAGCATTAAAATTAGACTATCCTGAATAATTTCCTTTGGTGCATTATGGAAAATATAGAAAACAAGTCCACAAAGAGTATCAATACTTCAAGTTTTAACAAAATCATGAAAGAACAGCAAATGCCTCCTATTTCATCTTTATCTCTTGACTGATTAGCAGGCTGGAGTTGTGAAACGGGTAACATGTACTAATAAAAAAGATCTGGATAATCACACTAAAGTGCTGAATTGAGTTTATTATGGAAAATGAAAGTGCATTTTGTGAACACTACCCTTATTATCCAGAAGATATAACTGATGTACTTTAATCAACCTACTCCATAAAAGTTGAGGTTTTCAAGTGGGGTTTTTCAAAAGGGTACTAAAAGATTAATGATTTCCTTAAATGGAGTTTCAGCAATACAACACATACATCACATTATTTATATTTGTAGTAGATATAAACTGTGTGTGTGTGTGTGTGTATATATATACACACACATATATATATATAAATATAAACTTGTGTTTTCTGAATTATAGATCACACAGTATGACATCTTGCTCACAGGTTATGTCTATGAATTGTGCAACTGGATGTTAGCTGTAGTGATAATCATAATGAAATAGCACACAGGAAAAAATTAAAAAATCTATTGCCCTTATATATTCATCCATTCTACAAATAATAAGTTTCTAGATTAGCTAGGCATTCAGTGTTCTTGTTATGGAAATTATACTTCAGTGTGGAATATGCCAAAGAGATATTAAGAAATACATGAATAATGATAACTTGTCTTAAGGACTATGGTGGTAATGAGTAAAGCAATCTTAGATTTAAGAAAATAATGATTTTAAGCTGGGTATAATGGTGAATGTCTGTAATCCCAGCACTTGGGAGGCTGAAGCAGGAGGATCGCTGTGAGTTCAAGGCCAGCCTGAACTACATTGTGAGACCCTGTCTCAAATCGCCCCACTTCAAAAAAACTTTCATTTTATTCTTGAGTATAACTTTATTTGAACATGGTTAAAATTAATGAGTAAAAATGATTATGTTTAACAGCGTTGGAGGCAAGGTATCAAAAATTCATCAATGCATCAAGGACAGGAATCTGATACTAAAAAGTACCAAGCAGTCATCCAATAAAATTGTATACTCACTATACAAGTATTTCCAAAGTTTATTCCAATCCATTTCTTCTCTTATATTCTAAAACATCTTCGTTATGTTGTTTGATGAGCTACAAATTAATAGTTAAAATTAGAAAGATAACCTCTCTGGCAATTTAAAAAGAAGGAAACTAAGTGAGGATACATTTATGCAAGTGGAACAGGATAGATAAAAATAATTACCAATTTAGTTAGATATAAAAAGTTATGGGATTGAAAAGTCCAGAATATATGTAATGGACTATAATCTGACAGTAAATTTTAGAAGACAACTCGAAAATTTTAATTTAATTTGTGTCAAAAAAATTACTGCATTTGATGGGTAATGCATACTACTGAAAGCCTTATTACAGAGGGATTAAACCAAGCAACATAAAAGTTGGTTATTAAGGGGGTTTCGGTTGGCTGCTACATGTTTATACTCCGAATCTTGGGTGTTTCATACTGTGAGTGGCCCTCACCCCTCAACTCTTTGTGTATTAACAGGATGGCACGCGCAGCTACTTTCCTAGAAGCATTGTGTGGTACAATTAACAACTGACAATGACTGACACATGGTGACAGTTGTGTCAACAAAAGTTCCAATTCTAATCATAGGGGTTCTCAATAGCAATCAAACTTCTTTTAGGAAAAACCCTGAACAATTTCATTCTAACAAGTCGTTATTGAAAAGCAGTTATTACTGTTAAACTAAATGATGTTCAGCATTTCTTACCCTTTCCATGTCCAAGATCTAAACCACTTTAAAGATCCAAAATAAGAGATCAAGAACCAGGAGGGGATGGGGGGGGGGAGAGAAGCATGTTATATATGAAACAGATACTTTTAGTCAATTTTAACCAGTAATTTTCTCTTCAGAGAAGCAATGTTTCACAGTGGTCTACAGTATAGTGTGATCTCTGAAGTTGGAGGATCAGGGTTCTGCAAAAAAACTAAGATTTCCAAGTACATTCAGTTGGAAAGAGTCAACAGTAATAGTACATTCCACATCATAATGTTCAAATGATTGAGTTTTCATGTAAAACATCTGACACAACAAACAGGCACTGGTATGTGCTAAATATGATAATGTCTTTGTATTAAATACTGACTAAAACCTAATGTTTTAGAGGTCCAACTGTATCGAATTTGTGCAACTGGTTTATCCCAGTGGTGCCTTCATAAAACCCTAAAGAGCTTTAAATATTCATCAAAAATGCAGTTACTATTTAGGAAGACTACTGATCTTCACAAAACCATGCTAATCAATAAAAGAAATATCAAGCTGGGTATGGTGGCACCTGGCTGCAATCCCAGTACTTGGCAGGCTGAGGCAGAGGGGGATTGCCGCGAGTTCCAGGTCAGCCTGGGCTACAAAGTGAGCTCAAGGCCAGCCTGGACTACACAGAAAGACCCTGTCTCTAAAGGGTGCGGGGGGGGGGGCGGCGGCGGGAAATCAGCCTCATCATATTTCTTCCATACCTCTGAAATCTTAATTTTTAAGTCGTCTTTTTTTTTTTTTTTTTTTTTTTTTTGGTCTTTTTCGTTTTTATCGGTACCAGGGATCGAACTCACGACTGGCTGCTTGCAAGGCAGGCGCTTATGCCGCTGAGCTAAATCCCCAGCCCCTTTAAGTCGTCTTTTTGAGATGTCCCTTCATGGAGAAATGTTCTTGGTGATTACAACACTGATCTCAGTGCCATCTGCCCCCCACTTGTCTGCAGTGAACACTCACATAGTACCAAAGGAAGGCTGCGGTGCTCAAGGTCAGCCCAACTTTCAGCCAGTCAGGTTTGTCATTCTGTGGGTCCCGCACGTAGAACTTCGACCGCGCTGAAGCTGAAAGGGGACAGAGAGAGAATCTGTAATTTGCAGCCTTTGCCTGGTGCGGGGGTGGGAGGGAAGCATTCAAGGTGTGAATCGCCCTATTAAATTTCGACACTTCTCCCACCCCCAATTTAAGCAGCAAGGGAAGGCGGTTCGGAGCGGCAAGACTGCGGGAGAGCACAGGGAAGAGGCGCAGGCCCCGGGGCCCGGGCGCCAGGAGCAGGGCTGGCATGGAGGACGCGGGGTCCTAGCCGTGACCCGCGAAGGTCATGGCAGGCCAGGCTGAGCCCGCTCCTACCTCCCCCCGCCGGACGCTCTGCGCCCGGAAGGCCAGGGCGAGCCGGCCGCGCGAGCAGGGTACTCACAGCCGCTCGGGAGCCTGGCGGGGGCCAGCAGCCGCGAGAAGGGGCGCAGCAGCCCGGACGGCGCCATCTTGCCAGAGACCCCGCCCCCGGTGCCCCGCCCCTTAGCGCCCCGCCGTACACACAGCGCCCCCCAGCGGCCATCCCGGGCTCTGCCCAGGCTCCTGGCTGCACCCGGGCTGGGGAGGCTTGAGCCTCTCCTCCTGTCTTCTGAGGTTGCAGCGCCACCTCCTCAGCCGGGACGCTCATCTGAACGTTTACTAAAGTGTCCCCACCGGAGCCAAAACCTGAAAATGAAGGGTCAGACTGAAAAATAACTAACGTTCGGATTGGGTTCTGTGTTTCAGGCTCGGTGCGTTGAGTTTACTTCTGGCTTAGTTTATATTCACAGTCCGTTCCCTCTTCACGAAGGTCACAGGCTATCGGTTGACAGCGACTCAATCACAATAACCTGTTATGTCTCGGTTTGAAAATACCTCTTAACAGTTCCTAAAGCCCATTTGAACTGGGTATCGCACCGAAGCCTCACCGCCTGAGGTACAAACTCCAGGAGAAATGACAGCGCCCTAGCGTCGCCTCTGAGCCTGAGTCTAGGGAGCCCGTTTGCCCAGCTAACCAAACCTGGACCCGTTAAAGCCCTGAGCCCTAGGCCCAGCTAAACTGCCGCGTTCAGAGAACCACTGCTGCTCACCGCATTTCGGCAAAATGACAGCTAGTCAAATTAGGGGACAAAAAGCTGTTGGGCAGCTAACAAAGTTTCTGGAAATAGTAACTATAACACATTTAACATATAGGGCAAGCAGGGGACCAGCAGAGACCATCAGGCTTATGTCAAGGTGACCTGGAATTTCTTGTGCCTGGGTGCAGGCAGGCAGAGAGCGCAATAAGACGCTTACCTCCAACAAATAGAAGTGGGACCTTTTTATAGGGATGGAGAGAAGGCAGGGGACTTTAGGCAGAAGGAGTCTAATAAACATCTGTGGTCAAAGTTCACTGCCAGTCTTGCATTCAGTGGGCAAAGTCCTTGAAGTGTCTGGTGTGAATTCTCAGGTATCTCTGGATGTCCCCAGGAACTGCAAATTTCCTTGTTCTGTCTTATCTCCTTTTCTGTGTTTATTTCACTGCAGAGAGTAGCACCTTTGCTGGTACTACCAGGCAGGCAGGTTGGGGGTTAGAAGAATCAGGTTGAGTCAAGTTGTACAGTAACTAACTTGTTTTTCCTCTTAAAATCATCATGCTGATCAGATTTGTTTTATTTTGTTGTTTTGTGTTAGTTTTGGTTTTCTAAGACAGGATCCTGCTATGTACTTTGGGCTGGCCTTGAACTCACTGTAGTCCAAGCTGTTTCTGAACTCACCGCAATCCTCCTGACTCAGCCTTCAGATTACTGGAATCACAGGCATACACCACCATACCCAGCTCCAATAGGTAGGTTTTTTTCTTTTCCTTTTTTAAAAATCAGTACTGGGGATTGAACTCACGACCGCGTGCTTGCAAAGCAGCGCTTATGCCGCTGAGCTAAATCCCCAGCCCCGGTAGGTTTTATTTTATCTTACACAGTTGAACCAGATGTTTGTGCCTTAAATTTTCAGTTTAATCTGATGTTTTAAAGACCATACAAAAATATGTACAAGGCTGAGGCAGAAAGATGTCAACTTCCTATCTAGCCTGAACTATTTAGTGACTTAGCACCAGTACTGCAAAACAAAATAGTATAGGTAGCAGATGATACATTTTAAACTTACTTAAAGCCATTTCTTTAAACCTAATGCCATTTAGGTTCCTTTTCATAAGCAAAATACATGTCAATAAAACTTGTTTCCTATTTTTTTTCTAGCATTGCCATCAAAAGTTTTTTAAACAAAAAATTAAAAAAAAATTTTTTTTGGAGACAGTGTCTTGCTATGCAGTTCAACTGACTTTGAGCTCACTTTTTAGAGCAGGCTAGTCTTGAACTTGTAATGATCCTTTTGCCTCAGCCTCCAGGGTGCTGGGACTACAGGCATGCACCACCATACCTGGGCTACAAAAAATTGAATACAGAGTAAAATAATTGTAGTATGCTTTCTGCCTCACTTTAAAATGAAAATGATGGCTCACTAGGTTGCTAAATTGAATTACGTTAGAATCTAGCTTGAGTTCCTGGACTTAATGCTGAATTAAGCAAACAACCCAGCTAATGCACTGAATCAGTTGTTGGCTTTCAACTTCTTGGTTTTTTGTCCACTCAGCAACAGGTCAGTTGTATATCCTTTCCGCAACATCTCTGGGAAACCTGTTCTGACAAGGCTCTTGCTCGTCTCTTAACAAGTTGAAACTGGAGCCTCTTTTAGTCTGAGCATACAGTGCCAGTGAAATGACACATTTCGGTACTTCTGTTGGGAAAGTCCATTTCATTCTTTCTCTGAGGTTTGGTTGTTGTATCCTTTTACTGGGGTATATTTTGGGAAAGGGATGAAATATAAGCACATTACTCTTAGCATGTTTGAACTGTGGAACTCTACACTTGGAGGAGGCAGCTGTAGGTGAAACTCCATCCTGAAGAGCTTTTGATAAAGCAATTTCAGCCAGGAGCTAATAGTTATTATAATTGGTAGAAGCTGCTTTGTAACATTCATGTGAGCCATCTGCTGAATGTGCATGTTTACTCATGACTCGGGTGAAGGACAGAGATTTCAGTTAGCAAGTAGAAATACAAAGTTTTAGTCTTAAGTTTTAGTTTTTTTTCACTAGGAAACATCTTACTCAAGTCACACTTCCTGGCTTTTCTGAGTACAATGTTCTACTTTTATATAATTTCTCCTGTAAATAGTGTTCTATTTTTCCCTAAGGGAAAGCAAATTTCTGACCTTCGAAACAAATCGTGGCTTCCTCCAAAAGATGAGTATCTGGTTAGATGAGCCTGCAAGATGCAGCACTGTGACCAATGTTAATTCTTTCTGACTGATAACAGATAATTAATCATTTTTCTATAATTAACAATTTTTAAGACTCAGTGAATATTTGCCTCATCTCAACACTTATCTGATTCACTTCCATGCTAAAATACACCCACAGATCACAGTTTGACTGATTAGTGATGTGACAGTCTAAACTTTTTTTTTTTTTTACCGGTATCAGGGATCAAACTCAGGACCATGCGCTTGCAAGGCAGGTGCTTATGCGGCTGAGCTAAATCCCCAGCCCCAACAGTCTAAACTTATATCTTCTAATCAGCACTATATGGCAAATAAGAGATTTCATTTGAGTTTTGCAGTGAATGGCAGCTGGGCTTCCAGGAACTTCATATCGAAAGGTAAATGATGCTGAAGATCATGATGATGATTAGATTAGTTCATTCATCTCACCACCACATAAATGTCCATTCACAAGTCACTATGGTCAAAATGTTTCCTCCAGGGCTGAGGATGTAACTCATCATAGAGAACTTGCCTACCATGTGCAAGACCTGGGTTCAGTCCTCAGCACACACACACACACACACACACACACACACACACACACACACACAGAACTTCCTCCAAAAAACGCAATCTCTTAGCTTTAAACGTTTTTCTACAGACTTTATGGGCTGGGGGTTTAGCTCAGCAGTATAAGCAAGCAGGTAGTCGTGAGTTCGATCCTCGATACTGATAAAAAAAAAAAAGATCTTACAGACTATATAATGTAGAATATATAATGTAAGGTCTCCATGTATATAAGATGTTCTTTACTGAAACATCTACAGGTTAGTGATTATTTACATTCTATAGAAAAACAAAATAAAAGAAATCTATTTTTCACCCAGACTAAATGTTAACATTTTGCCCTTCGGAGACTGTTGTTGTTTTGAGACTTGCGGCTGCAGGAGGAAGTTGAGGGCTTAGGATACAGCTCAGTGGCACAGTGCCTGCCTGGAAAGTGCAAGGTCCTGAGTTCAATTCAAAAAAAGGAAGTGAGTCGCCTCCAGCTCCTGAATTTGACCTGAAAAAATTTTTAAAAAAATTTTGTTTTTTGGGGCTGGGGATTTAGCTCAGTGGCATAAGTGCCTGCCTTGTAAAGCAGGCAGTCGTGAGTTCGATCCCTGGTACCAATAAAAAGGAAAAAGACACACACAAAAAAATTTGTTTTTTGGCTTTTTGAGACAGGGTTTTACTAGGCAGTTCAGGCTGGCCTGAACTTACTTTGAAGCTCAGGCTGACCTTGAACTCATAGCCATCCTCCTGGAATTACAGGCCTCACCACCACACCCGGTGACCTGTAAAACTATAATGGAAAGCCACAGTATATAATATTGCTGTCAGTCAATATTTCATATTGGGACATGAAATCAGAGATCTGGAAACCCAATTTAATGGTTAAACTGAAATTACCACCCTCAGTTATAGTAATATTTTTTTTGGGGGGGGAGGGTGTCTTTTAACAGTTCAGATAGTTGAAAGGCCTCTCTGGGGCAGTGAATTTTGCAGAGGGCTAAATGAGTTTGAAAACTAAATTATCTGTATTTAAGATGTGTAAAAACGATTGCACATTCATGATGCAAAGAACGCTACTGATTAAATTCTGGCTCTGAAAAAAAAAAAAAAATTCTGGCTCTGGGGAGATAATCAAAGGTAAAATGTCTCTTATGACGTGAAAAGTTAGACCATTATTGGAATGCCATTTTGAAGTTTTACTGTTGGCTATTAATGAAATGACTCGGATCTGTGGAAGGTGTCCTAATCAGTATCAGGTCTAACTTGGCCCGGTGCAGCAGGTCCCTCGGATACTCCTCAGTTTCCAAAACTTGAGGATTTCTGGTGATGGGCAGCTTAACACTCAGCATTAAGCTTTAGCTTAATGCCAGCTCCAGAGTGTCAGTGCCCCTGATCTTCTTGGTCCAGTATACCAATGTGACTTTATCCTGCGTTGTATGACCTCAACAGTGAAATAAAGCCACATACTTCATTCTTCACAGGCTCCTCTGGCAGTACAAACATGTCACCTTGGAAGTGGCTAACGACCTTTCCAGGCAAGTCACCAATACCCCAGCCAGCCAGGCCCACTTCATAGGTTCAACCTCTCATACTTTTCAAACTCAAAATTCGCTTCCTCCGCCGCTCTGCTCACAAGTCCCCAGCGCGGCGAACCCTTTCTCCTTCTCCGCCCCTGCTCCTCCATTAGGCGCTTGGGCCATGATCCACTACAGCGCTCCTCGCCACCTACGTCTGCATTTTAGTACTTAAGGATCACACAGTCCGGAAACGTCTACCTAGTGGATGAAAAGCCAGTCTAGCAAGAAAGAGCAGAAAGAGTATTTTTGAAGAGGCAGGGGTCAGAGGCGTACCCGGTTATTCCCGCCCCTACCCAGGCGCCTCAGAGGCGCGTCACGCCGGAAGGGATAGGCGGGGCCAACCCAGAACCTCTGCCTCGGCGGGCCTAGTAGCCTGCGGGTTCCCGACAAGCTCCGCGGTAGAGGGTGGGGAGAGAAGGTCATCGCGCCTGCGCGATAGGAGATGTGACCCGGGTGGGAAAGCCCTCCGCGTCCGCCATTTTGGCTGCCTCTGTCGGTCTGTTCAGTTACCACGTGAACCGCCGACGGAGACCCGTGGGGGGGAGGCGGCGGCAGCGTTAAGTGAGAAAGGAAAAAAGACAAGGAAGAGAAGGGGTGTCCCGGAAAGGCGACACGGTGACACCCGAGGCCTGGCGGTGGCGGTAGATCGGGGTATTCAAGGCTGAAGGAGCCTAGGGAACGGCAGTGGCGGCGGTCGGACAAACAGACTGACCGAACCGGGTGGTGGCGGGAGCAGCGGGAGGAGCCGGAACGATGCCGGCCGTGAGCCTCCCGCCCAAGGAGAATGCGCTCTTCAAGCGGATCTTGGTAAGTGCGGGGCTCCAGGTGAGCAGCGGGAAAGATTTACCGGGTAGCTGGGCCTGTCACCCTTCACCTCGGCCGGGCGGGCACCTGGCTACCCCTGCCAGGACCCCGCCTTCGTAGTACTAGTGAGACCGAACGCACTCCTCAGTCTCCTTGCCTGGTTTGCACTTCGGCCCGCGCGCCTGCGGGCACAGGCGCTCCCCTTCAGTCCCCACGCCTCGGAGGCCCTGGTTCCGGGCTAGGCCCGATCTCCCCGACTGCAACACTGGTAGTTTTCGCTCTCCCTGAGCACGGGGAGGAGAGGCTCGGCCTTCAGCTAGGAGGCGGGCAGCACGCGTAGTGGCGGCGTGGTTGGTGTGGGAATCCGGCCGGCAGGCCGGGGTGGCATCCTTGGAAGGAACAGGTGGTGCGGATGCGGCACGACTCATTCATTGCCCAGCCGCGGCTCCCTCCGTCGTGCGTCCCTCCCTCTGCCTCCCTTCTGGGATTCACCTGTCTCCCCGGTCCGGCGTCACTGAATGACCTGGCTAGAGGGAAGGAAGGAAGGAAGAAGTTCGGTGGAGGGAAGGAAGCTTTCCAAGCAACTACTGCCTTGTAGTCAGCTGTATACTTGAGCCCACAGCTCCTTGGCCTCTCCTTCCCTCCTCTCTGGAGCGAAGAAGAAGCATTTATTTCTTAGTTTCCGAGCGGGAAACAGCCCCACCCCATCACTGTCCTCGGGAGGTGGGGCCCTCTGCGTGGGGCGGTCGGTAGGAAGTAAGTTGAGAGCCTTTAGTGGAGACAGACTTTTTTCGTACACTGAAGCGTTTTAACACTGATGTAAAAAGTTTGCGCAGAAGAGAGACTAGAACTTTTGAGATGGAACTTGGCACTGGCTCAGGCTCATTCCCTGCATTTCAAATGTGTACAGTTGGCGTTTTTTAAGAACCATAAATGCTTTTATGTTTGTAGGAGTTGTTTATATTGTAGAATATGTACTGTAACCTTGGTGCTGTAATTAATACATTGTAGCATATTTTTCGTTTGGTGTTTAGCGTGGGGGTGCTCCTTTGCCTGAAAGAATGAACTGTACTTGCGAAGTTTACGACTAAGATTTTGGAGAGTGTGTATGAACTCTTACAATTATAATTTGTGTCACTTTTTTGAGAAGTAGAACTCTGAGGATTTTTCTAGAAATAATCACGTTATCAGAGTGACTTTGATTTTACCAAAAATACATATATATGTTGCAGATTGAGTCTCTCTGAGTTGCCAAAGAGGACTTCAATCTTGCAAGAAGACTCCTGCTTCAGCCTGTCAAGTGCTATGATTTCAGTTAATGCTGAATAATAGAAAGTCCCGTCCAGTTGAATATAGCTGTTAGTTACCCTGGCATTTTAAGACTAATTGAAGTTGTAGGTGGGATTGTTGCATAATTTTAGGAGAACAATAGTTTTTTGGGGGGCCTAGCCCAGGCTATGCAGGTGTCTTACAGAGTCCCATCCTCAGCCCTTATTTTTTAGACCTTAAGCAGGGAGATGTATAACATAGCTTTATTAGTTTATCTTCTAGGCCCCCCTTCCCCTTTTTATGTGGTACTGAGTATTGAACCCAGGGACATGCACAAAGTGTACTGCTGAGTTCTACTCCCAGGCACTTCCTCAGCTCTTCATATTGAAAAAAATAAAGATGAAAAATTGAGTGTACCAGCAACATTAATAAAGTCTTTGTCTATGCTTAATATTTTGTCAAAACTTGCATTCTATCACTGTTCCTTCATGTATGTGAAACAAAATAATCTGTTGGCATAATGCTTCATTCATAAGTACTTAAAATAAGCATCTCCTAAGAATAGACATTGTTACAGCAGGCATAGTGGTGCCTGCCTGTAATCTCAGCACTTGGGAGGCTGAGGCAGGAGGATTGCTGAGTTCAAGGCCAGCCTGAAGTGTATAGCAAGACCCTGTCTTAAAAAGACCGAAAAAACCCAAAAAAGACAATTGTGCTGTATATCCATAGTATCATTAGCAGTCATTCTCTCATATTGTTTCATTTCAGACTTTTCCACCTGTTAGCATTGTTTTTCAAAATTAAATGTTTATTTTTGAGATTACTGTAGATGGACAGTTTGTAAGGTCTTTTGTAATCTTTCCCCACTTTTTCAACACTATAATACCTTGTAAAACTTACAGATCATAATCATGACTTTGATACTATTTATTTACTTATTTATTTTTGCAGTAGCAGGGATTGAATCTGGGCCTGCACACTGAGCTACACCACTGGCCTCCCTTTTATTTTTAGTTTTGCATCAGGGTCTTCTTGGGTTGCCCAAGCAGAGCTCAAACTTGTGATCTGTCAGCCTCAGCCTCCCAGAGTGCTGGAATTATAAACCTGTGCTACCAGGCCCAGCCCTGTCTACTGTTCTTACTCAGATTTTCCCCTTTTTGCTTATACTCATTTATGTCTGTGTTGTTCTATGCAGTACTGTTAGGTGTTAGGTGTATACATTCAGCTTCAACAGTCAAGACTCAGAATAGTCCCATCAACACAAAGCATCCCTGTGTTACCCCTTGAGGCCAACATCTGCCCACCTTCTTCTTATCCCTTATCCTTAATCTGTAGCAGTCACTGGTCATCTATTTATTTAGCCATTTCAAAATGTTTACTAAAAAGAACCATGCAATAGAAACGGTTTTTTTTTTTTTATTAAATGCAGCACAGTTCCCTTGAGGTTTATCCAAGTTGTTCCTTTTCATTATTTTCCTTTCCTTTTTTTTTTTTTTTTTTTTTTTTTTGAGGCAGAATCTCATTATGTAGTTCAGGCTGGCCTTGAACTCACTGTGTATGCAGCTCAGGCTGGACTTGGAACTCATGGTGATTCTAAGTGTGCTGGGATGACAGATGTGGGCCACCATACCTGGCTATCTTTTTCTTTTCGTTGCTGAGTGCTATTCCATGATACAAATTTATTACAGCTTATTTCAACATTCATAGAATAACAGTTCTGACTAAGCATGTTAGGATTTCTTTACTAAAACTACAGTTCTGGATTAAGCATTTTAGGATTTCTTTACTGAAATCACAGTATGAAAGGATTTATTAAAATAAGGTACATGCAAAAGAAATATGAAAAGCACTAAATGAAAAAGAAGTAAGGGAGATATAAGGCCCTTATTGTTTTGTTCCTTTAGGAAGGAGAAAAATATGACTAACCAAAAGGATAGTTAGTATTTGTCTAAAATTGCTTCTACTAGCTGGGTATCTTGGCTCATGCGTGAATATTAACACTTGTGAAGCTGAGGCAGGATGATCATGAGTGTCAGACCAACCTGGGCTATATAACAAGACCTTGTCTCAGAACAAACAGCAACTACAATAAACCACCACTAAGCTGACTTTTTCCTCAGCTTTGATTGGAAATTAGCTGTTAAATTAGCCCCCCATCCAACCTGATAAAGGAAAAGTTGGACATATTCTTAAGACTGTGGTCAAATACTAGTTTGGTAGCTGTTAAACCATTCTGGAAGCATTCAGTTTTTGAACTGCTGTCTTATTTGTTGTATTATACTTGTTTGTAAACTTAGGAGCTGAAATTAGTTTGTAAATTCTAAAAAATAAAAATCTCAATTTCATTTTTTTTTTTTTTTCCAAATCCATTTTATTTCAAGACAAAAAAGAGAAGAAAAAACAAAGTTTCAAAACATGTCAGTCAGGGGGCAACAATGGTACATACATTGTTCATTATCTTCAGTTTCAAAATAATGAAATTAATTTTTCAGTTGAAACATGGTTTAAATATTAGCTTGCAAAATTTCAGAGTTTCTGCACTAACTTCTCATGGCCTGCTGTAGGCCAATTTGTATCTGAAATTAAATTTTGTTGCATGTTGGACCCTTTTCCCCCATACTGTTTCATTTTATTTTTGTTTTTTGGTACTGGGGACCAAATTTACAACCTGGTGCTTGCCAGACAGACACTTATGCCACTAAACTAAAACCCCATCCACATACTATTTTAGGGTCTTATTAAGTATTGTTATAAAGTTGTTCACAATATCTGCATGTTTCTTGTCTATAATTCTTCTAGGAAAGGGGGAAGATGAATATAAAGTGATTTTTAAATTTTTAAATTTTTTTGTCTTTTTGAGACAGGGTCTTGCTGTGTAGTTCAGCCTGGCCTTGAGCTCACTTTGTAACCCAGGCTGGTCTCGAATTTGCAACAATCCTCCTGTCAGCCTCCTGTGGGCTGGCATGCACCACCATGCCCAGCTAATGTGATATATATTATGTAAGGTCTCATTTAAAGAATTGTGTTTGCGCCGCAGTGTAGTAGCATATACCTATGATACCGGCCCACTAGAGGCTGAGTCAGGATTTCAAGTTCCAGGACAGACTTGGCTACAGAGACCTTTTAAACAAGCAAGCACACTAACAACAGCAAAATAATAGTGTTTGCCAAAAGCTTTCTTTTTTTGTTGTTATTTAACACTAGTTTAACTTACTTGAAAAATTAGGTTATTAGAAAATTGGTAACTTTGTCCATCTTTGATGCTATTTTTTAGCTAGAGAATTTGAAAGTACTGTGGGTCTTCACACCTCTTTCTTATTTTTTATTTTTAAATTTTTTTTGGTACTGGGTATCGAACTCACGCCTTTGCACTTGCAAGGCAGGCGCTTATACCGCTGAGCTAAATCCCTGGCTCACACCACTTTCTTATGATCTAAGTTTAGGATAAGAAAGACAAAGTTGTAAGGCAGGAGAAAAAGACATCTTTTCAGATTTTAGTCCTTTCTGGAAAGCTAGACCCAGTCCCTGCAGAAAGGGATTGCTAGGTTGGTTGTTGTTGTGTCAGATATTAGTATAAGTTAAGAAAAATAATCCAAAATGCGAACACTTAAAATATTGTACCCTATTAATAAATGTGGGTTTGGATTTTAGCTTGGTCTGTATTTGTTATGAATCTGAGTTACAGAACTTCACTTTCCTGTAAAAATAGTTAAGAGAAATGAGCATAGCATGGTGATAATATTTGTGATTTACTGAAAATCGACTGTTTGCCTGGCTCTGTCCTGATGGCAGAGAAGCACCACACAACAGAATTTTTTGTGATCAAGCCAGGTGGGGATCCCTGCCGATAATCCCAGCACTTGGGACGCTGAAGCAGGAAGATCACTACAGTGAACCTAGGCTACATAGTGAGTTCAAGGCCAGTTTGAAATACATACCGAGACCATGTCTCAAAAAAATTTTTTTTCCTGTAATCACAGAAATGTTCTTTGAGTTTTAATACAGCTGTCAGCCATACATAGCTGCTATACACTTCAAATAGGGCTGGTGTAAATAATGAACTAAAGTTTTAATACAATTAAATTCAAACGTGAATATTTACCATTTTGGATACAGTACCTTGTTTTCCTTCTCCGTGGGACTGGGGGTTGAACCCAGACGTTTACACATGCTAAGAAAACTCTCTACTACTGAGCCCACTCCGGAAGGAACATGGTATACCTTTTAGAGTCCTTTGTTAATTTCAAAGCTTTTTCAAGGTGGCCATTTTTATTAAGTGGGCACACTGAGGTTAAGGTTAACACCTAGTGTTCGAGTCAGACTTGTTTTTCAAGGCACTTACATCATTGTTTAGTGTTTTAACTGCTTTGGGGAGGGGCATAAAGGAGGGAGGGAGTAGTTGTAGTAATTGTTAGGTGGTTGCAAATATTGTAAATAAATTACTTAATATGTTTTATTACAGTTGAAAAGTACTGTTTTTACTGTTGACCCTAGGGTTAACTTCAGTTGTGGATGAAATTCATACTAGGGATTATTAACAAGTAGATTTCCATATACGCATGTAAGGTCAGCTGATTGTGTGTGTGTGTGTGTGTGTGTGTGTGTGTGTGTGTGCTGGGGATCAAACCTACAGCCTTATGCATGGTAAGTTTGGATGATTTAACTTAAATTTATATGTGGCAATTCACTTTAGCAGCTGAGTGTTAGAAGTTGGTTTTAATACACTTTTGGCTATGCTGTTTATTTTCAGACTGTAACGAACACAGTAAAACCAAAATATAAACAAACAGCAGATTTCTACTTGCAGTGAACACCCTTTTATACATGGTAGGTAATCAGAAATTTAAACGAGCATGGATGCTAGTCAAATGCCTAAAACTATAATAAACTTTGGCTTTAAAGTACAGTGGAGTGGTGGAGCTGGGCAAGATTGCATATTCCTATAAGGGAAGCTGAGGCAGAAGGATTGCAAGTTCAAATCCAGCCTGTCTCAAAATTTAAAAAATTAAAAAGTACTGGAGATGTATGTCTATATGAATGCCTTGGGTTCAACTCCTATTACTACCCATGCTACCAAAACAAGGAAACATCCATCCATCCACCCATCCATGCGCCATGTGCACCGTAGTGTGAAAGAGAGATGGAGAGGCATCCATCAAATGTACGAGGCGAATTGTATGAGGGTGCAGCAGATAGGAGAAAGAACTAAGGTTCTGTAGCACAGAAGAGTAATTACGGTTGATGGTAGTCATGTTATCTCACAGTAGCTAGTGGAGGGATTTGACTGTTTTTTTTTTTTTTTTGTCTTTTTTGTTTTTATCGGTACCAGGGATCGAACTCACGACTGCCTGCTTTCAAGGCAGGCGCTTATGCCGCTGAGCTAAATTCCCAGCCCCGGGATTTGACTGTTTTCAACACGAAAAAACCATAAATGTTTGAGATGATGGATGTACTTGTTACCCTGATTTGATCATTGGATTTTGTATGCATGTATTGAAATATCACACTGTCAGAGCCAGGTGTGGTGGCTCATGTCTGTAAATCCCAGCACTCGGGAGGCTGAGGTGGGAGGATGGTTGCGAGTTCGATACTAGCCTGGGCTACAAAGTGAGCTTAAGGCCAGCCTGAACTGCATAGCGAGACTCTGTCTCAAAAAGACCAAAAAAAAAAAAATCATCACACTGTCCCCTATTGTTATGTACATTTGTGTCCTTTGAAAAAATAAAGGCAACTTGGAAAATGAAAAATTACTGTAAAAGTGAATGTAATTTTGTTTTAATGTAAATATATTCCATTATAAAAGGCACAGTCTTCTAAGTAGTCTGTGAAAATCTAGAAAAGTAAGAAGTGAAAACATTGTCTATGGCCATACCACCCTGAACGCCCCCGATCTCGACTGAAGACAAAACAACAACAACAAAAATCAACCTTAAATATTTAGAAAATGGTTATTTTGGTTTAGGAGATTAGATTAAACATACTTACTTGGCTTGGAATACGGTATTCTAATAAAATAGTGATTACAACAATTTTAGTTTTCAGTAATAATAGGCAGCATGGTATTCTCAGAAAAGCACACAAAAGCTTGCCTAATAGAGAACTAAATGTAGTGTTCTATTCTGAAGATATGAAAGCCTTGCGTTCCTTTTGGGTCGTTATTGGGGTTCCAGCAAACCAGGCATTTGAAGATAATGGCACTGCACTCTCAACTCGTGTTTGGCCGCTCAGGCTGAAGGGCTGTGTGTGCCTTGTCTGCGCCAGGGGAGGTTGATTAGCGCCTGACCAGGCTAGCTCAGCGGGAGGGGTCTCTCCTGTGTGCTCTTCTTCCCTTTCAAGCTTCTTCTTTTAATACAGTTCTGGGAGAACTTTGGTTCAGGCAGATCTTTGTTCATAAAAGCATTTTGGGACGGAAAAAGAAAGCTAGGTCATGTAAGGATTGTATGCAAGGGGCTGCTTGTTCAGAATTTTTTCCATTAGATGAGGACCTGGTTTGAAGTCAACCTTTTAGGACAGTGTGCAGGTGGCCTTTACACGCTATAAGTACAAGGGCCTTCTTTGTTTTTTGTCTTTTTGAGAAAGAGTCTTGGGCTATAACTCAGACTGGCCTCGAATTCACTTTGTAGCCCTGGCTGGCCTTGAACTCACAGCAATCTTTCTGCCTCAGCCTACTGAGTGCTGAGATTACAAGCATGTGCCACCACACCCAACCCAAAGGCCTTCTTTGAACAGAAGTACTCTATTTTTTTTAGTTGCTGTACCCACTGGATCTCTGGCATACTAGGCTAGTGCTCTACCACAGATCCACATTCCTAGTCCTAACTTTTTTGTTGTTGTTGTTGTTTTTTTTTTGGAGACAGGGTCTCGCCATGTAGTCCAGGCTGACCTCAAACTAGTGGTGATCCTCCTGCCTCATCCCTCCCTAGTGACGATCCTAACTTTATTTCCTTCTTTCTTGGTTTATTTTTCAATGTAATTTACCACCATTTAATAAATTTTACTTGTGTATTCATTTATTACATATTTTCCACAATTAAAAAAATTTTTTTTGAGGATAGGGACTCTTTGTTGCTGTGTTCACATTGGTTAAAATGAGGGTAACATAGTAGATACTATATACATGTTTGTTGCATGAAATGAACAATTATAGACCAGGAGAAAGCGGTTTGGATTGTGTGCTTGAATAAATATTTTTGGAGAAGGGAGTGAGGCTGAACCTTGGCATTGTACATTTCATTATTATATGAGATAATTGGGTAGGATACTGCATGGAGCCTGTATTGTCTGGTAAGACTTTAAAAATTTTGTTTGTACCAGTGGTAGTGAACCTACAGCACAGGCATGCTGCAGCAGGCTGTTTATATCATTGAAAGCTGTAAGGGGTTTGCCATCACTGATTTGTATCATTTAAATTATGATATTAGTTTGTTTACATGGTCTTCCTTTCATTATAAAAACCTAATAGGAAAATTTTATTATTGTTTGCTTTTTTGGATAGTTTTAGTATTGGAGAAAAAGTATCACTATTAAAGTTTGTTGTGAGGAGCCTGATGAATTGAATTTCCAGATAGTGAGGATCAGTCATGTGTCATTTCTTTTTGTTTGTTTTTTGGCTTTTTTGGGTACCAGGAATCAAAGTCAGAGCCTTGCACTTGCCAAGCAGGCTCTGTGCTACTTTCCCCTCCCTTTGTATCATTTTTTTTTTCCTTTCTTTCTTTTTTTTTTTTTTTTTTTTATCGGTACTGGGGATTGAACTCACGACCTCGTGCTTGCAAGGCAAGTGCTTATGCCGCTGAGCTAAATCCCCAGCCCCTTTTTGTATCATTTCTTGAAGCTCTGCAGTTGATAAGGTTTGAGAACCACTGTGTATATTTTGAAATTGGGAAAATTTGTAGATTTGAGTTGCTCTATGAGTTTTTCAGAAAATTTAAAAATCAAGTTGAAGTATGTGTTAGAATTCAGCAAGGCGTACTGGGGAGTCTGTGTTTAGGAAAGAGCAGGTTGCAGATTCAGAGAACTTAACTAGCTCCCAGCATTGACATTCAGATGCAAGTAAGTTACCATCTATTTAGAGGCAGTATCTCTGCAGAAGAGAGAAAAACTTAGATTCTTACTGAAAAGAAGGTCATTTTCCAGTTCTGATGTTGAGAAGTGCAAGCAAAGAGATGTAAAGAGTGATAGGTCTTAATATTAGGGCTACACTTGTGTTCTTGCCCTGGGGATTTCCCTGGAATGCCAGTTGTACAATAAATATCAAAGCTCTCTTATGATTCAGGCTGTACAAACTTGCCTTAAAATTGTCACTTGGCCCTACATGGTGGCTTATGCCTATAAGTCCAGCACTTAGGAGGCTGAGGCAGGGAGACCATCAGCATATAGGGCCACACAGGACTACGTCATAAGTTCAAGGCCAGCCTGGAATACATAGACCCTGTCTCAAAACAGTAAGACCACAATAAATAAAATTTAATTTGAAACAAAGTAGTTTAGCTTACTGCATTTAAGTTTCTCCTCCAAGATAAAAGTATGAATTATATTGTTCATTCCTTATTATGTTAAAGTCCTTGAAATTTTAATAAAAAAATAGGGATTGCTTTGTAGAAATAAATTATGGTGAGACCAGAGTTTTTATCTGGTGGTGCTGTGGTGACTGAAATTTTTTGTTAGCTTCCTATGAACAAATCTTAAATTGAGTTTATTTGACATAAATTGGTAAATTTAGATAAATTACCGTAAGATCTGGCCCAGTTACAATCTTACTTGAGGTTTAATCTGACTACATAAAAAAGAAGAAATGAAAGTTTACTTTTGAAAAACAATGGAGTTACAGAAAAAAAGATTACTTCCACACGTGGCTGCCTTTCCAATTAAAAAACTCTATTTTTCTTTCCATGATAATTGGTTTTAACTTAAAATGGTACCATTTTTTAGAGAGTAGTCCTTGACTATTCTAAGGTCACATTTGATTATCAGTGCTTCAGGTTTGAATCAGAATGTATTTCCTGGACTGCGGATTTAGCTCAACGGTGTAAGCGCCTGCCTGGCAAGTGCGAAGTCATGAGTTCCATCCCTGGTACCAAAAAAAAAAAAAAAAAAAAAAAAAAAAAAAAAAAAAAAGAATGTATTTCCTTACTGCAGTGTCAGGGCGTACAGAATCTTAAAAGTCACAGTCTTACAGTGTGAGATACAAACCTGAGGGTTGGGGCTGGGGATTTAGCTCAGTAGCATAAGTTTGATCCTAGTACCAAACCAAACAAAATAAAACACCTGAGGGTTTCTAGAGCAATGGGGTTGGGCACAACATTCACAAATGCAGTTAGTGACAGTTTGAAAACAAAGATAAGCTAATAAAAATGGTAGCTCATGTTTTACATATGTTTAGTGGTTAGCGCATATGCAATACGGGCTTTATTTTACCTCAAGAACACCTGAAACTTGTGGACAGTGGGCAGCTGAAGGAATGTTGTTTGTCATTACTGTGCGGTAATGGCAGGAAGGTTATCTGCAATCTGAAATGGTAACCTCTTTAGATGTGGGTGAGTGTAGCTTAAAACACAGGTGAACTGAGGCAGCTGGTGGATCTTTGATAACGTGTGTGCTGCGGGTTGTGCATGCTTACAGGACTTGTTTGCGTGGGGCGCTGTTTTCTGTGTTCGTTACACTTTTTGGCAGACAAAATCCTAGAACAAATACAAATTTATTCATACATCCATTGATTTAAAAATTTTTTTTGATACTGGGAATTGAACTAACAACCTTGTGCTTGCCAGACAGGTGCTGTGCCACTGAGCTATATCCCTGGCCTTCATTTTTATTTTGAGACAGGGTCTTCCTTAGCTGCTTAGTGTGGGCTTGAACTTGTAGTCTTTCTGCCTCAGCCTCCCAGAGTGCTGGGTTTAAAGGGTTGCTCCCTTGTGCCTGGCTTAGTGTTCCTTACCTTCTTTGCCACATTAGTTGCCTCAGCCACAGAAAGATAACTATAGTAACTTAAAAGTCTAGTTTTTTCTTGTTAGGGAAGCTTTTGAAACAGGCTAGCTTATTCTGAATGTTTTTGTGAATAAATTTCTAAAACGAAAGAAAGATAATAAAATACTATACATTTTTTTTTTCAAAGAGTGTTTTGGAATTCAGGAGAGAAAGCCTTGTGTTGAAGTAACAATAGATTGAGAGTTTGAAGTTTGGTTCTGTTTCTATCACTCTTTATGATCAGTTGACAAATCTCAGTAAAAAGAGAAGAATAGTCTTTTTAAATGTGACTCACAGGTGAGGTAACAAGATGTGTGCAAGTGCTTGACAAGTGTTAAAGCACATGTTTTGTTATAGGGTAATGCATTATAAGCTAGCTTTTTTTGGTGAATTGATCTCATGTTCACTGTATTCTGTTGATTTTTTTGGTTTTGTTTGTTTGTTTGTATTTTTGAGATGGTCTCATTATGAAGTTCAAGGCTGATCTTGAGCTCACTTCGAAGCCCAGGCTGGTCCTGAACTTGCAATGATTCTCCTGCCTCAGCCTCCAAGTGCTGGGATTATAGGCATGTACCACCATACCTGGCTTTGATGTTTAATATATATCATATGCACAAAAAGATGTGTGTGTGTGTGTGTGTGTGTGTGTGTGTGTGTGTATGGAGGGGGGGGGAGAGAGAGAGAGTGTGTGTGTTATTTATACTGGGAATTGAACAATTGAACCTAGGGCCTACTGTTCTATTTAGCTACACTCTTGTCTATGTTTTTGTTGGTTACTTTTATTTTTTAAATTTTATTTGTATTTTTTTTCTCTGAGACAAAGACTCACTGTGTAGCCCAGGATGGCCTGGAACTCATGGTGATCCTCTTGCCTCTGCTTCCTGAGTGCTGGGATTATAGGTTTTGTTTTTATACTTAGACTGTAAAAGTTTCAGTTTCTTGAGCTGAGTGTGGTGGCTTATGCCTATAAAAACAACAAAAAGATGAAAACGTTTAAGAACATTTATTTTTCTATGTACTTATTTTTTGTTTTGTTTTTGAAACAGGGTCTCACTATTGTAGTTCAGGCTGGTCTTGAACTTGCAATGATCCTCCTGCCTCTTCCTCCCCAGTGCTGGGACTACAGGTGTGTGCTACCATGCCTGGCCATTGATGTCTTTTTTATTTAGGTTTTAACTTTTGGTACATAAGTTTGAAAATAAAGCTGTTGAAGTTCATCTTCTAGTGTGGGAGGCAATGAGTAATCCCCCCTCCCCTTTTTTTTGGTGCCTTCTTGCCTGTGACTTTTTAACCATAGTTTGACTTTGTGACAGTATCATCTTATGTACTATTTTTCTACCTTTCTTAACACCTTTGTTTGGGATTTAGTTCTGTAACTAAGTATACATAGCATTTCCTAGCAGACCTTTCCTTGAAGTTTTCCCAGTGACTTCTTGGTTGGCTAAATCTCATCTCATCATCTGCTAGATTCCTAAGGAATGCTTGTGGAAATATTTCTTAAGTTCTTACTTATTTAAACTGTTTCCCAGATCCTTGATACTTGAAGGCCTGCTTGACTGGTTATAAAATCCTTGAGTCATAGTCTGTTTAAATTTCTTGAAAATTCTGCCCTCCTTTTACTTTGTTTACCTTGCTGATGGGCCAAACTGAAATTTCAAGTGTTTGTTCTTTTATCTAGACTGAATTGTTTTACCAAGATATGTTTATATCAGCTATTCAGGAAATGTTTTCTTTGGTATGTGGTTTTAGAATGTAGATTAATGTTTTCAATAAATTTGCTGTAATATTTGTTTATTGATTGTTTTTGGAAGTACTAGAGATTGAATTGGGTCCCTAGCTCTTAAAATCAATTATTGTTATTATTTTGAAATGGTTTTGTGAACTTGCTCAGGTTGGGTTCTGACTTCTGATTCTCCTGCCTCTGCCTCACAGAATGCTGAGATTACAGGCCTGTGCCACCATGCCTAATTTACTGTTTCAGTTTTCAGTGTTCTTTGCTTTGGGACCTACATTGCCTCTCTTTTGTCTTGATTATGTAATGCATTTCACCTCTACTTTTTTATTTGCTTTCCACCTCATCACAATCTGATCTCTATAGGGTATCTTGTAATTTATCTTTTTTTTTTTTTTTTTTTTTTTGAGACAGTGCCTTGCTGTGTAGCCCTGGCTGGCCTTGAATTCACTATGTAGCCTTGGCTGGCTTTGAACTTGTAGCAATTCTGCCTCTGCCTCCTGAGTACTGGTGTTACAGATATGCCACTATGCCTAGTCATAATGTGTCTTAATTTAAATTTAGCCTGTTATGTTTTATATGTTACTATTATTTGTCAATCAGATTATGAGTTTCTGATTAGAAATGTTTTTTAATCCGTATTTAAGTATAATTTGTGAAATTTGTGAGAGTATTGCATTACATCTTTACTATATTATTGCTAAGGATTTTTTTTTTTTGTATTGGGACCTTGTGCTTGCCAGGTAGGAGCTGTGCCTCTGAGCTATATTCCCGGCCAGGTTTTTTTTTTTTTTTCTTGTCTTTTTTGAGACGGGGGTCTCACTATGCAGTTCAGTGAGCCTCTAGCTCACTTTGTAGCCCAGGCTGGTCTCAAACTTGCAGTGATCCTCCCACCTCAGCCTCTCCGTGTGTTGGGATTACAGGCGTGAGCCACCACGCCTGGCTCACCCTGCCAGGTTTTTGTTTCTGTGTTCCAACTTTGTTTTGTTTTTAACTTTTTATTCCTTTTAGTAACTTCATGTGGATACTGACACATTTTTTTCTGTTCTGCTGATCTGTGCTACATTGTGCTTGACCGGCAAAAGGCAGTCTTAAATTGTGGGTGAGATTTGGATAGTGTCATCAGTCTCTAGTTCAGGGGCTCTCTTATTTGTTGCTGTTATACAATTTTTTTTAAAAAATGTTCTCCCAAAAATTCTTCTTGTCTTACTAGAGCTTTTGTCTTCTGGTCACTTCCTTTATCTTCACCTTCAATCCTCCAGGTGACTCTTCTTTTGAGGTGCCTGCTTTTCTCCTAGAAGCTGTGCCTTGCTAAAACTGCTGCCTTTGATCTCTTGAGTCTTTTCTTTTTGCCTCTCCAGTTGGCTCAGATCATGTCTTGGATCTGCCGCTGGAACTTCGTCTTACAGAGGACCCTCTCACAGGGTGAACTTTAGGTAGTGAGTGTGCATTACGCAGCCACTCCAAGACGGCTTTGTGGCTTCCTTGCCCGTTGTCATTGGAGCTTCTTGTTTTAGATGTCTGTGCACTCAGATGTGAATTGGAATGTTTAGGTATTTTTTATCTCCTTAAGTTATAAAGTCATCAGTGCTGATTCATTTTCTCTCTAGGTCTCTTGGGTTTTTATAAGGATTTATGGAGTGTTTAGAAATTAGGACTTCATCTTTCTTACGTGTTTTGCCTTAAGATAATAGTGCTGGTTTTAAAGTAACTTTTAATCCAGATTTAATAAATTAAGTAATAGGCTGTATTTCTGTTTTTCTCTTACTGTGATCATCCCACTATTTTCCAAGGAGAATTTATCATTGCAGTAATTATGAAGTTCTTCGACATAGCTGATTTTCAATTATGTGTCACCTTGAGTTTTGCAGAGATCTGTTTAGATAGTATTAATCAGGAATGCTATATTCTCCCTTTAAATGACATAATTTAATACTGGAGAAAAAACAAGATACGAAAAATCTGGCACATTTTATTATACATTCAGGGAAGCTATAGTATCCAGAAAGCACAGGATGATCATTATTACACTCAATTCTGCTGCTTTGGCAAGATCGTATCTGTAGTTTTTGCTTTTGATTCCAAAACTTCCAGACTAGACCAATGATTTTCTAGTGCTAGTACTCCACAAAAATAGAAAATTCCCACAGGTCTTGTTTAAAAATTTGTTTTATCGTTTCTTTCTTTTTTAGATATTAAGATACCTTTTGTTTTGTGAAATACTGACAGATTTTTAAAAATGATTTGTTTTGAAAATGAAAATTTAACAACTATTTCAGCTCTCCAGTTTGTTTTTTGAGACTTTACTGGTTTTTAAAAAATAAAGTATGGAAACAATATTGTATTAACCTTAGAGAGTGATCCAGAATTTAAAGAGACTTAGACCTTTCTTGTATGAAACAGGTAAGAGAACAAAGATGTTTAATTAGGAAGGAGAGAAAACCTTACAAACTAGACTCTTACAGAGCTAGAGTACAAGTTAGAGGGAGAAATTTGGATCTGCTTATATAAAGACATTTTGGGGGCTGGGGACTCAGTGGTAGAGTTGCTTGCTTAGCAGTTACAAGGCTATAGGTTCAATCCCCAGCACCACAAACAAAACAAACAAGTTAGGTAGCTAATTGGCCACTGGGATCAGATTTAGCTGTGTGTACCAAATGTACCAAATGGCATTTAGGTTTTCTTTATATTACCCCAGTTAGCCTCGCTCCCTGTCCCTCCCCAGTATTATTATTTTTTTTAATACATCTTTTTTTTTTTGTCCTTTTCTTTTTTATCAGTACCGGGGATCGAACTCACGACTGCCTGCTTGCAAAGCAGGCGCTTATGCCGCTGAGCTAAATCCTCAGCCACCCAGTATTATTTTTAATGGTGGTAAAGTTTCTCGTTTGTTAAAGGTAGGAAAAGAACAAAGTTTGGACTGAGGAAAAAGGAACCCAAAAATAAAAAACACTCTTACAGTGTGGTCTTGCTGTGTAGTTCCCAGACTGGCCCTGAACTTACCATGTAACTTAGGCTAGTGATCTTCCAGCCTCAGCCTCCTGAGTTTTGGGGTTGCATGTGTATGTCCTAAGTAGGTCTTATTTTGTTTTCCTGTTTTCAATTGTTGGAATAAACAAACTTTTTTTTTTTTTTGTCTTTTTCCTTTATATCGGTACCAGGGATCGAACTCACGACTGCCTGCTTGCAAGACAGGCACTTATGCCGCTAAGCTAAATCCCCAGCCCCAAACAAACTTATTTTAACATAAAATTCCCCCCCCCCCTTTCTTGAGACAAGGTCTCACTATGGAGTTTATGCAGGCTTTGAACCCACTGTGTAACGCAGGTTGGCCTGAATTTGCAGCAATCCTCATGCTTCAACCTCTTGAGTGCTGAGATTACAGGCATATGTCACCATGCCCAGCTGTTAACATTTAATGTAAAACCAGAGAGGGGATAAAAAGTCACCTTTAGGATTTCTTTTTGCTGGTTGTAGTGCTGTACCACAGATTATAAGATATTAAAGATAAAACATATTGTTTGTGCATAGACTTAAAGAATTTTGGGAGGGAGCTAAATGTACTCTTTGAGAGATTCTGTTCTCTTTACAAAAACACTTTTAAAGTTGAAGTATAGTTTACTCCCAGTAAAATTCATAAGTCTTGGGTGCATGGTTCTTTTTGTAACAAATGGAGCATTTCTCTTTGACCAGATAGTTTCAGCTTTGAAATTTCTCTAATCAGTGAAGCTGGTTGGGTCACTGGTAAGCTGTAGCTGATAATACAGTACTGTTGGGCTGGGAGTTTAACTCAGTGGCACAATGCCAGCTTGACAAGCACAAGTTAGTGAGTTCAATCCCCAGCACCAAAATAAATAAATAAAAATTTTAAAAAAGACAATGCTGTAAGTATTTAAATATTTTTACCAAGTGCTTACTCAGGTTGTTTTTTCTTTCTATGCTAAGGATTGAACCTGAGATCTCTCTTATGCATATGCTGTATGCTGTGCTACCCTCCCTAGTCCCAAGACTTCGATTTTCTTTCTTTTGAGACAGGGTCTTGCTACATAGTTAAGGCTGGCCTCAAATTCGTGAGTGCTGGGGTTGTAGATGTGCACCAGCATGACTAGCCTCTGCTTTTTATTTATGGATTATTTTAAACATGAAAATACAGAGTATAGGGGTCAGGGATACAGCTCAGCAGCACAGCACTGGCCTGGCAAACACAAGGTTATGAGTTCAATCCCTGGTACCAAAAAAACAAAAAACAAAAGTAATACGGAGTATAATATAGAAAATCTGCCACCTAGCATTGCTAGTTACCAATTTTTGGATTACTTTTCCACCTATGATACCTAACTGCTGCTATGTGTTGACAAAATTCCAGGCATTTCAAGTAGGTTTGACTTTCATCATTCATCTTGGTTTGAGGCTTCATTCCTTTGTTAGTCTTGGGGGAGGGGATGTTTTTTGCATTAGTGGAAAGAAAATGATGGAAAGGTATATTTAGTACTATTAAAGAAAATCATATGGACTTGAATCAAGGCTGACAGTTTTCTGAAACTGTTGGTTTCAAGCAGGAGCCTAAAGTGGTATCTTTCTATGGTCTGTTGGCCATTTCAGAACTTCCTTGGTGAATTGGCTGGGGTGGGTCAGAGAAGCCACCTCACCCCCCCCCCCCAACCACAGAGGAGAGAAGGCCACGCCCCAGGCATTCTGTTCCACAGCCTTTGTAGCGTTGCACCTGTACCCTTCCAAGGAACCTCGGATTGAAGGAATCCAGGTCCCTAACTTCAATGGACAGCCAATGCAGGAAACACCTGGGACTCAGTAAATCAGCTGATGCAGAGGAACACAGGAAAAGGTCAAGCTGAAGGAACAGGATGCCATCTCAGACCTCCAGCCCACCCAGAAGAAGTCCAGGAGATGTAGTAGACACAAAAGAAATTAGAAATCACACACCTGAAATTTATGAAATGATGACAAGTTAGTGCTTATATTGTTTAATTAATTTAGCATGTCTATCTATATCTCACCCAGAACAAGTCCAGGAGACATAGTCATAGAGGAAATTAGAAGCCACATGTGAAATTTCTGAGATAATGGCAACTGAAGTAAAGAAACAATTTAGAAGAAAAAAAAAAAAACTTGTGTAGTCTCTACCAAATCTAAATTGCTATTACAGTTGGGCGTTGCTTAATGGAGGGACTATGTTTTGAGAAATGTTACAGATGCTTCTTTTTGTTAAAACATCATAGTGCGCTTCCTTAAACATAGCTGATGTAAGTGAGCCACTCCTGATGCAACCAAGATGTGAAAAGCCCAAGAAGTATGTACTGTAGCCAGGCATAGTGGCACATCCTGTAATCTCAGCACTTGGGAGGCTGATGCCACAGGATCATTAAGAGTTTGAGGCCAGTCTGAACTGCATAGTAAAATCCTGTCTCAAAAAGACCAGGAAAAAAAAATATATATGTGCTACAACATGATATATTGTGTTATGGTGAACTTTCTGTTTTTATGAGTAGAAATGTAATCTAAAAACAATGATAATAAATACAGTAGAATACTTAAACCAGTGAGTTTTATTCTTATCAAGAATTATGTATTATACCTAACTGAACTGTATGCTACGCAGCATGTGATTTCATTTCATTTAAAATTTGTCATATTTTATTGATGTTAATAGCCTAATGTTACTTGGCAGGCGAGAAACTACACTTCTTTAAATTTCAGTCTTTATCTTTGTTGATTCATGTTTGCAGTGCACAGTGATTACACTGGGCATGAGAGTTGGTTCATATTACACCCTCAACCCCATTAAGAATCTGTACTTTTAGAGAACTGATTTTTGCTTTTAACAAGGGTTCGGAAAAGAACAATGAACTTTTTTCTGCAGTAGATCACCCTAGGTAGTTTTTTTTTGTGTGTGTGTGGTGGGTCTGGGGGTAGAACCCTCCAGGGCCTTCTGTGTAATAGGTAAGAGCTCTACCACTGAGGTACAACTCTAGTTCCCTTCCCTTGTATTCATCTTAAGGAAAGTAGAGTTTTTCTAGAATGATCAATGGCACAGTTCTCAGTGTTGTTGTGTTTCTTACAAATATTTGCCTTGCTCATGTGGCCCATTGTGCTTTAGCTCATCTGTGGGATGGATGGACAGTGCTTTACTCCTAAGGTCCTTTAGGGGTACCTGGGATAGAGATGTCAGACTGTAGGTTTTTCAGAAATATTACTGTTCTTCAGATTGAATAAATTTTATTTATAGATCCACTACACCGATCTGTTTTCTACTGTTGAGTCTATATAGTGAGCTTTCTTCTTTCAAAGAATGTCTCAAAGATGTTTTACTACTGGTGCCTTGAGCATTTTTCATAACTAATGTAAAACCTTAAATATTTCACTCATCTGTTCTTGGCACTTGTTGATTGTCTTTTCTCAGGTAAATTGAGATTTTCTTGTTTGAATATCATTTTGATTTATATGACTGAGTCATATAAATCCTGGAGTACGTTGATAATTTTTTTAGCAGATCTAGTTAGATTCAGTTAGTCCTAATGCCTATAGAATGTGGTTCTAATAACAGTTCATTTTTCAGAACCTTTGAGTTTGGATCTACCCTGATGTGTGCTAGGCAGTGTACTTAGTTCCGTTCTCAAAGTCTTCAGTGTTGTAAACAGGCTCAGATCCAGGTATGAACCCATAAGTTCATAAGCAGGTTTGTAGAGCTGCCTTCTTGGCTCCTCTTTTCCTGTGATCTTACAAAATGATTCCCCAGCTGCCTTTTTCACTTTCTAGTTTGAAAGCTTTAATTACTCTCTACTATGCAGTGTACTTTTGTGATTATGTCCATGTCTGGGTAGAGGTTTTTTAATTTCATTGTTTTCCAAGAATCAGCTTTTAGTTTTATAGATTTCCTCTGTCTTTTTTTCTAGTTCACGTACTTCGCTGTTACCTTTATTATTTGCTTCTGCTTCCTTTGTATTTGTTTATTTTTTGTAATTTTGTTTTCTAATTTCTTTCTATCTTTCCTTCCTTCCTTCCTCCCTCCCTCCCTCTCTCCCTCCCTCCCTCCTGTATGGGGAATCAAAGTCACAACCTCACACTTGCCAGGCAGGTAGTGTGCTGCTGGGCTATACCCGGGCCCCTGTTTTATGAGTAGGAATATAATCTAAAATAATGATAATAAATACAGTAGAATATTTAAACAGTACAAGCTCAGATAATTTTTTGAAACCTTATTTTTTTGGTACTGGGAATTGAACTTATGATCTTGTGCTTGCCAGGCAGGTCTTAGGCTACTGAGCTATGTCCCTGGCTCCTCAGCAGTATCTTTTAAAATTGCTGTAATGTTTGACATTTAAAGTATATGCACATGGGAGTTTCTTTTTTTTTTTTTTTAAGGCAATTTTCTATTTTAGAATTTCCATTTTTAAGTTTCCATTTTGTATTTAGATTCTTACTTTCTAATTGCATTAGTATTTTTCTTTAAATCTTTATATACTACATAACAGTTACTAGTTTTAAAGACTTCACTGCTTCCCCTATCATTGCTACTTGTTTCTATTAATATCTTCCTGTAGGTCATGGGCCACCATTCTCTGCTTGTTTGCATTTCTAGTCATTCCCCCTCCCCTGCATTTTTTGATACAGTGGTCACTCATTTATATTGAATGTCTGCATCCTGTTACTTTCCTTAATAAAAAGATTTGATTAGTAGGTAATTTGCTTGCATAGAAATTTGTTCTTTGTAAGATTTATTTTTAAGTTTTAGTAAATGTGGGGCAAGAAGCCCTGCTTCTAAGTAGTGGGTTTTCTGGGTCTTTGCTGAGTCCTGGAGTGTCAGTGAAGTCCGTTCAGCTGCATATTCAGCACTCAGCTGTCTGCCAGCTATGTTTTAGGATTATTCTACTTGGTACCTGTACCTGGGTTCAGCAGGCTCTTTCCATGGATCTGCCCAGGTTAATGTTTTAACCAAAAATGCCTGCACAGATCACCAAAGCTTCCTTTCTGTACAATTTTCTGGTACCCTGGCCCATAAATTTTAGCTATCCCAGCAGTTTCTTATTCAGATATCTGCTCAGATTAGTGAGACTGCTGAGCTGTTTGGGGCTCCCTCAACATTCTGCTGTCTAGAAAATGCCTCTAGGCAGAAACGGAATATTTTTGGGATTTAGCTTGCTTTCCTTCTGAGAACCCAGTCCTCTGTTGGCTGTTGTCCAATGGCTGAAAACAGTTATTTTCATATTTATTTTTTAGTTTTATGCTTGGCAGAACGCTGATCTGTTGTCAGTTGTTACTATACAGTCTATAAGTCTGAGTGTGTAGTGCCAGAATTTAGCACATGGGATTTTATTATCTGTTAAAACAATTCAGTCTATTTTAAGAACATCCTGCTTGCTTTATTGCCTCTATAGTAGAATGTTAATATTTTAAATTCTAATTACTGCTGAAAGATATAGTCTATAGTGTTTTAATATTTTTGAAACTATTATTAAATAATTTTGAACTGACAGATGCCTGTGTCACAGGCAGAAGGACACATAGAGTACTGTGGCATTCCTTTCATACCGAGGGGAATCCTCATCTACCACTTTGAGATTTTAAGAAGAGTTTCAGGTGAAGGACTGTAGACTTTTTTTTTTTTCTACACAGAAGATTGAACCCAGGCTCTTGCACTTCCCTTGTCCTAGGACAGTGCTCTGCCACTGAACTGTATACATCCTCAACTTTTATTTTTTCTTTCTTTCTTTTTTTTTTTTTTTCTCTTTTTCCTTTTTATTGGTACCTGGGATCGAACTCACAACTGCTTGCTTGCAAGGCAGGTGCTTATGCCGCTGCGCTAAATCCCCAGCCCTTTATTTTTTATTTCAACATAGGATCTCACTAAGTTTTCCAGGCTGGACTTGAACATATTATCCTTCTGTCTCAGCCTCCTGAGTAGCTGGAATTACAGACATGTGTTGTCACACCTGGCTAGACTTGTATTTGTGTTTGAGGCTGGCCTTCAACTTACTGTGGAGCCCAGCTGGACTCCGAATTATGGATGTGTGCTTCATCCTTGCCATTCGATCACTTTATAAAACTGATGTTTGGGGTTGGGAATTTAGCTCAGCAGCATAAGCACCTGCCTTGCAAGCAGGTGGTCGTGAGTTCGATCCCCAGTACTGGAAAAAAGAAAAGTGGGGGGGGGGGACACAACTGATGTTCAATGAATTAAATATGAAATTTCTGCTCAGGCTATGGTATATACATAAACACATACTTACTTTGTATCTCTATCTTTTTTTTCCCCTAAATAAAAAGTAAAGTTCCCAGAAAATTTAGTTTAGGCCTACTGGTTTTGTTAAGATGGCACTAAATAAAAATCTTGTCACTCTGGGTGTAGTAGTGCATGTCTGTAATCCAGCACTTGGGAGCTTGAGGTAAATGGATCAAAAGTTCAAGCCTAGTCCAGGGAATTTAGTGATTAGTGACTAAAAGACCCTATCTCAAATCCAACAAAGAACTGGGCATCTGCCTCATTGCAAAGACTTTGAACTCAGTCCTCAGCACTGAGAACGAAAAAGCCATAATAGCAGTCCTGTCGTGTAGTTCCGTAGAACAAATTTCAGGGGTTTTTAAAAATTAGTAAATAAATCTTTGCCACCACCCCCCACTTTATAAAAAATTAGATTTCTTTCTTTCTTTTTTCTTTTCTTTTTTTTTTTTTTTTTTGAGACAAGGTCTCTCCATGCAGTTCAGGCTAGCCTTGAGCTGACTTTGTAGCCCAGGCTGGTCTCAAACTTGCAACGATCCTCCTGCCTCAGGGTCCTGAGTGCTGGGATTACAGGTGTGAGCCACCACACCTGTCTCAAAAAATTCGATGTTATTGGTACATTTTAGGGATACATGTTGATCGTGTATTTCTCCCACTTTCTCTGAACCAATGTCTCACTATGTAGGTCAGGTTGACCTTGAACTCAGTATGTAGTCCAGGTTTTCCTTGAGCTCATAGGATCCTCCTGTCTCAGCCTCCCAAGTGCTGGGATTTTAGGCATGTGCAACTATACTGTTTTGTTTTTGTTATTTGAGACAGAGTCTCACTATGTAGTCTAGGATGGTGTTAAACTTGTTATGTAGCCCACACCGGCCTCCAACTCTTTCTGTTATATCTTTCTGTTATAACCTCTGTAGGGCTGGAATTATAGCTGTGTGCCACAATGCCGGGGTGTCTTAACCATTTTTAAATGTGTATTGTAGTGACATTAAGTATATTCATTTTGTGCAACTCTTCATTTTGCAAAACCAGAGCTTTTTGCCCATTAAACAATTTTCCATTCCTCTGTCTCCAGCCCCTGGAAACCATCATTGTACTTTGTCTTATGAGTTTGATCATGTTAAGTATGTCAGTAGGTGAAATCATAGTTTTGTTTTTTGTGTGTGTGCTTAGCATTCGTTCATTCACTTAATATGGTACTGGAAATTGAACCCAGGGCCTTCACACTGTGCTACATGCCTAGCCATTTCTTTTCTTTGAGACGGGTTTTCGCTAAGTAGCCAAGTTGCCCAGGGTGGGCTTGAGTTAGGGAATCTATCTCCCTCACCTTAGCAGAATGCATGGATTACTTTTTGGTGGCACCACATGTGGGTGACTTGACGTGTTTCACTTAGGGCCTTTCACAAGGCTTACCTGTATTGTAGCTTATTCATGCATTTCCTTACTATTTAAAGCTTGAATAATAATCTATGGTATGTGTGTACCATATTTATTTTTTATCCATTGATGTACTCTTGAATTTCTTCCACATTTTAGCTATTTTGAAACGGGTGCATAAATCTTTGAGACTCTGTTTTCAGTTGCGTATATTCTCAGAATGGATTTGCTGGACCATATAATTCTATTTTTAATTTTTGGAGGGAATTGCCGTACTGTTGTCCTCAGTGGCTCCATCAGTCTACATTCTCATCAGCAGTATCTGTCTTGCTACAAGTCTTCTTTCTTTCTTTTTTTTTTTTTCAGGTGCTAAGGGCTCAAACTCAGAGCCTTATATGGGACTGCCAAGCATTGTACCACTGAGCTTTACACGGTCCTTTTTCAGGTGTATAGTGCCTTTCTCATGGGTATGAGATGGTATCTCAGTTTTATTTCCCTAAAGATGAGTAATATTGCACATCAGTTCTTGTGATTATTGGGCACTAGTATATCTTTCAAGATAGCTCTTCAGCCATTTCTCCATGTTTGAATTATATTGTTTGTTGACTCTTAGGAATTCTTAGACAATAAGGTTCTTTGGGTTGCCATTTTACTTTGTTAGTGGTGTCTTTTGGGACACAAAAATTTTAAATTTTTATTAAGTCCAATTTGTTTACTTCTGTCATTGCTCATGCTAAATCCAGTGTTGTGAATCTTTGGCCTTAGGTTTTCTTCTAAAAGTACTGTACTTTTTGGTCTTATGGATGCATTTAATTTTTTGTATGTGGTGTTAGGTAAGCATCTATTTGCATGTAAATATCAGTTTTCTTAGCACTGTCTGTAGAAAATACTTTTTTTTTTTGTCTTTTTCTTTTTTATCGGTACCGGGGGTCGAACTCACGACTGCCTGCTTGCAAGGCAGGCACTTATGCCTGCTGAGCTAAATCCCCAGCCCCGAAAATACTTTTCTTTCATCCCTTTGATTTTGGCCCCTTTGTGAAACTCACATATAATAGGATTTGTTTCTGGTATACCAATTCTTTTTGTCTATCTGTCTTTAAACCATTACCACATATGGTGGTTTGTCTTATCTTGATATCAATGCTGTTTTGTCTTGATTGGTGTAACTTTGTGATAAGTTGTGGAATTGGGGAGGGTTGCAGTCTTTTTTTTTTTTTAATTGGTACCAGGGATTGAACTCATG
Source organism: Cavia porcellus (assembly GCF_034190915.1). Lineage (NCBI taxonomy): Eukaryota > Metazoa > Chordata > Mammalia > Rodentia > Caviidae > Cavia > Cavia porcellus. Next base: position 34,454,050 of record NW_026947497.1, read on the forward strand.
ACCACGCGCTTGCAAGGCAGGCACTTACGCCGTTGAGCTAAGGCCCCAGCCCTTTTGCTCCTTTATCAAAGTTATTTAGACTATTGAGGTTTTTTAAAATAGAAATGTAAGAACCAAAATGTTAATCTATATGAAAAATGTTGGGGCTGGGGATTTAGCTCAGCGGCATAAGCGCCTGCCTTGCAAGCAGGCAGTTGTGAGATCCCCGGTACCGATAAAAAGGAAAAAGACAAAAAAACAAAAAATGTTGACAGTTTGATAAGGGACTGTGAATGGATTGTGTTTTTTGATCTTTTATTATTTTCTTCTATTCATTTTTGGTTTCATCCTGTCTTTTATTTTTAATAAAAAAGAGAAATCAAGATACAGGGGACACATGCTGTTGGGACTGGGTAAGAGGGCTAGTTTAGAAGGACATCAGAAAGCCTGTGTGATAAGGTCTCATTAGAGTAGAAATGGAGTGAAGGAGGGAAAATGGGAAAAGGACAGTCTAAGTGCATGCAAATGCCCCAAGGAAAGAACAACACAAGGTCAGTGTGCTGGGGTAAAGTAGGTGATATTAGGAGATGCAGGAAACCAGGGTCAGGCTTACAGTAGAACCTCATAGATCACATGAATTATATTCTTAATATAATGAGAAACCATTACAGAGTTTTAAGCAGTAGAGTAACTCATCAGATTTAGGACTTTGAAGTTCATTCTAAAAACACAAGATGCAGAACATTGTACACACAAGAGTATCCTGTAGTCGGGGTGGACAGTATGTTGCTGAATTCTAGGCTAACTCTCAAAGGAAATGCAAGAAACATATTGCTTCTGAGGAAAGCAGTTGGGTGAACTGGCAGACAAGAGAAAGAAAGACCTAGTTTTTTCATTCCCCCTTTTTGTACAGATACAGTTGTGTTCTTGTATGTGTGTTCTGTGTCGGAAAGAAGCAATTTCTGGCTGCTTTGTGAAGATGCTGCTATAATAAACAAGATTGGGAGAAGGGAGACCAGAGAGGAGGCAGCTAGCAGCCCAGGAAGGATGAGGCTTGACCTCAGCAAACAGGAGAAGTGACCGACTCAGGACGCAGTTTGATGGTGGAAAACTTGCTTGTGGCTGGAAGGTAGTAACCAACAAGTCCCAGGTGACAAAGAGTATTTTTAAAAGGATCATGGTACTACTAAGAGGTCATGAAGGTAAGGGCCAAATATTGATTTAGTCAGGGAAAGGTACCTGGTGACCTTTTTGAGAGCAGTTTTAATGACGAAGTAGAGACAGCTGCTTAGAATTATTCATTGTTCATAATTTTGTAGAATTTTTCTATTGACATTTTGATCTTTTTCTTGTTGAACTAAAAAATTATCATATAAAAAACATTACCACATGGTTTTTATTACTGTCACTTTATCATAAGTTTTGAAATTAGAAAGCTTGAGCCTAATAGGCACCCTCATTTTTTTTGTTATTCTGGTCCATTTATATTCCATGTGAATTTTAGGATGAACTGTTTTTCTGCCCACAAAAATTTTATTTTGATTTCAGTAGGAGTTATATTAAATTTAGAAATTTGAGGATAATATCAGCTCAAGTCCATGAGATTGGGTTGTCTTATTTACGTCTTCAGTTTTTGAAATAGTTTTAATTTTATAGATCTTCATCTTTTTGGTTAATTCCAAATATGTCATCTCTCTGTATGTTACTATAAAATTTTTTTTTTTTTTTTGGTCATTTTGAGACAGGGTCTTGCTGTGCAGTTCAGGCTTGCCTTAGGCTCACTTTATACCTCAGTAACAATCCTCCTGCCTCAGCTTCCCAAGGGCTGGGATTACAGGTGTATGCTACCGCACCCACTAAAAGAAATAATTTTCTTAATTCCATTGTTTTGATTGATTATTGTTAGTATGTGGAAATATAACTCATTTTTATGTTTTGTCGGTTACTGCTACTTTGAATTCCTTTATTCTAACAGATTTTTTTTTTTTTTTTGGTCTTTTTCCTTTTTATCGGTACCGGCGATCGAACTCACGACTGCCTGCTTGCAAGGCAGGCGCTTGTGCCGCTGAGCTAAATCCCCAGCCCCCTCTAACAGATTTTTTATGGAAAAAAATCTTCTAGGATTTTGTAGATAATAAAATCTTACCTATGAATATCATGAGATAATTTTTACTTTTTTCCAATTTGTAAGCTGTTTTGTTATTGTTTACTTCCTCTGGCTAGGACTTTAAGAACTATATTGAAGAAGGACATCATCCTTCCTTACTTTTGATTTTAGAGGAAACGCTTTCAGTTTTTTTAGATGAATTTTGTTTTCGTCATTTTCTTTTTCTTTTTCTTCTTCTTTTTTTTTTTTTTTGGTCTTTTTCATTTTTATTGGTACCAGGGATCAAAGTCACGACCGCCTGCTTGCAAGGCAGGTGCTTATGCCACTGAGCTAAATCCCCAGCCCCCTTAGTCATTTTCCTTGTTGCTGAGACAGAATACCTGATACACAGAATTTAAAGAAGAAAAAAAATTGGGGCCCATAATTTAGTTCATGGATAGCTGGCTCCACAGTGTCTTGTGAAATGGCATGGCTGAAGGTTCCAGGGTCAGAAACCTGTTCCTTTTGTGACAGCCAGGTGGGAGATACCATCCTTTGAGGAGTCATGCCTGCAGTGATCCACCTCTTTGAGCCAGCCTCCACCTCTAATGAGTTCAGCTATGAATTCACCTCAGTATATTAGAGATTAGCTGGACTGGTGGCGTACTACCTATAATCTCAGCACTCAGGCTGAGGCAGGAAGATTGCTGCAAGTTCAAGGCCAGCCTGAGGTACAAGTAAGTTTAAGGACAGCCTGAACTACACAGTGAAACTGTTCTGAAGACCCAGAAAAAAAAAATGTGTAGATGACTATAGTGCCCACGACGCAATCACCTTCCAAGGGCCAATTTAACAGGAGGTATGGGGTAAGGGGGCATATTCTCACTCTAAACTATAACAGTTTATGATGTTCCCTATAGGTGCTTCATATTTGTTCTTTATTATATTAAGGTAGTTATTTCTTGTTATTTCTTTTTTTTTTTTTCCTTTTTTTTTTTTTTTTACCGGTACCAGAGATCGAACTCATGACTTCCTGCTTGCAAGGCAGGCGCTTATGCCGCTGAGCTAAATCCCCAGCCCCCTAGGTAGTTATTTCAATTACCAGTTTCTTTAGTGTTTTTATTGTGAAAGGATATTGAGTTTTGTCAAATGCTTTTTGTGCACAAATTGAGATGATTATGTGTTTTTCCCTGTGTGTATACCTGCATGTGTATTGAACTATTCTTGCATTCCAGAGTTAGATTGTATTTGGTTATGGTGTATAATTATCCTCTTAATTTGTTGCTGAATTTCTTTTGCTGCTCTTTCGTTGAGGATTTCTTTTTTGTAATTAGTATTCATTTTCTGTTATACTTCGACTATTTTTATAAGGTTTGCATTTTAATTTGATTAAACTTAGTTAAAACTAAACTATATCTGATCATTATTTTCTGTTTTCTTTTTGTTTTTGTTTGTCTTTTTGAGACAGGCTCTCACTAATGCAGTTCAGGCTGGCCTTGGGTTCACTAGGTAGCCTAGGATGGTCTCAGATTTGCAATATCCTCTTGCTTCAGCTTCTGGAGTGCTGGGATTATAGGCTAGAAATGCTAGTGCCACCACACACTAGCTTTGTTTTCTTTCTTTTTTGTTTTTTAAACTAGCACTCATCACAGCCAAAGATTACTCATGTATGGAATATATGTTACTTTTTTCTTTGTGGGAAGAGTACTATTTTAACAAGTAATCTGTTGTGGTGCTTTTAAGAAAAAATGAAGGTGAGATCTACTTACTTAAATGCATACTAATTTTTGATAAGGAGAAATGAATTGTTATTAGTCACTTGTAGGTGTATACTATTCTGAATTTTTTTTTTTTTTTTTTTGGTAGTACAGAGAGTTCTAGCACATGCTAGCAAGCACACTACCACTGAGCTACATTCTTTGTTTCTGATGTATTTGGAGCTCAACGTGAACAGTATATAACTGAGATAACAGCATTTAGTAAAATATAAAAGTCTGTCCAGTTTCATTAATTTAGAACATAATAATCATTAAAATTTGAAAATTACTGTTCCAGTTATGATGAAATACAAAGCTAATTGCCATCTTTCATATCACATTCAAAGGATTTGATTTTTAGTTTTCATGAGGTAAACTCAGTTATTTGATACGAGTAGCATTCCTTGGAGAAATTTGTGTGGAACCACAAGAGACCTACAATAGCAAAAGCAATTCTGGTTAGCAAGGGAAGGTAGGGGTGTTACCATCCTGGACTTCAAAGTTTACTACAAAGCCACAGTGATAAAAACATGCTAGCAAGCACACTACCACTGAGCTACATTTCTTATTTGTGATGTGTTTGGAGCTCAACGTGAACGATATGTGGCATGGTATTGGCGTGGGAGTGGGGAACACCAGATTGGAGAATCAGTTAAACAGGATAGAAGATGCAAAAACAACTTCAAGCATTGTCAACTACCTTATCTTTGACAGAAGGGCCCAAACCAAAAATCTTCACCGGAAAAAAGCCTCTCTCTCTTTTTTTTAATTGGTACCCGGGATCGAACTCACAACCATGCGCTTGCAAAGCAGGCACTTATGCCGCTGAGCTAAATCCCCAGCCACCAAAGATAGCCTCTTTCATGAATGGTGTGTTCTGAAAGAGTTATTAACCAAGAGTTGTAAGATATAAATGATAGTCTAAGTTTTGCCACTATCTAGGTATGTAATCTTGGGCAAATTGTTTATTTTCTTAGTTTTACTCCTGTACAATAAGGGTTGAACTTTTTATGTGCCTAGTTAACAGGATTGTCATGAAGATTAAATAGTAAGGTAATGTGAAATCACTTTGAAAAGAGTGGTGATACAAACAAATGTAAGGAGTTTTCAGTCAGATCATGAAAAGCTCCACTGCAATCCTGAATTTTTAAATTCACTTATGCCAAATAAAGTTATACAAGTCAAGTAAGAATATCAGTGTTTATGTTACTACATACTAGTATAAATTGTATTTATACAAATTTATGTTTACACAATAGAATAAACCTGAGTTACAGATTAAATTTTTCTTGTTAAAAAATCAGTGTTCAATATCATTTGTCTCTACAGTGAGATTATGGGTTAATTTTTTTTTCTTTCATTTTAAAAAATTTTTCTGCAAAGTAAAATATTGCTCATATTAGTAGTTCAATTTTTTTTTTAATTGGTACCGGGGATCGAACTCACGACTGCCTGCTTGCAAGGCAGGTGCTTATGCCGCTGAGCTAAATCCCCAGCCCCCAGTAGTTTAATATTATCCTTGTTAGTTTTAGCATTAAGAAAAGGTCCCAGGTGGAGAGATGGTCAAATGGTTAAAATATGTAGGTTTTTTTGTTTGGTTGGGGGGCGCATGGTGTCTTAGCTTAGCCTGGCCTTAAATTTGCATTGATCTTGATTCAGTCTCCTGAGTGCTGGAATTGTAGATCTGCACTACCATATCTTGCTACAGTGGTTCAAGTGTAATGGTTGTAGGTCTAGGTTGTCTGGATTCATATGTTATACTTAATAGCTATGAATATTTGCTTTATACCATTGAGATGCAATGAATCACCTATAAAGCACTTAGAATAGTGCCTAGCAAATGTGAGTTATTATTACTATTGTTTTTTTTTTTTTTTTAGTACTGAGTATTGAACTCATCTCACGTTTGCCAGGCAGGCGCTTATATCACTGTATTATTATTATGGTTATTACTACTACTACTTTTTTTTTTTTACTTGTCTTTTTTCAAATGGTTGATCTCAATGATTAATGTAAGGATTCTTTCTTTTCTTTCTTTTTTTTTGGTCTTTAGAGACAGGGTCTCCCTATGCAGTTCAGGCTGATCTTGAGCTAACTTTGTAGCTCAGGCTGGTCTCGAACTCTCAGTGATCCTCCTGCCTCCTCCTCCTAAATGCTGGGGTTACAGACATGCACCAACATGCCCAGCAAGTATTCTTTTAATCTTAGTAATGTATAAGGTTACATTTGGCCTTTATTGTCTGGATTCAGTGTTTAAAACCACAGCTATTTGATTCCAGAGGCAATCATTGTTCCTACTTCACTAACTCCTTGAAGCACAATTTTCAGTACACAATGTTTTTGTTATGCAAAACTTACCCAGGATGTAATGCTAGGATTGTGACAGTGTAGTGATACTTCATAATTTTTATATAGGCACTTCAACAAAGACTTTGATTCTTTATGTCAGACAACTGGCTCTCCGGAACCTGGAGTTCCTTTTCCGAAGATTTTTGGCCAACCACAAATCAAAAATATTTTTGGGGAAAGAAAATTGCATCTGTATTGAAATGTATAGACTTTCTTGTTGTCATTCCCTAAGCAATATCACATACCAACTATTTACATAGCAATATATTATAACAGTAGATGTAATCTAGAAATGCTTAAAGTATGTAGGGAGGTTGCATGGGCTATATGCAAGGACTGCACCATTTTGTATGTGAAACTTGAACATACTTTTTCCATGGACTTAATCTTGCATAAATACGAAAGTTCCACTGTATGTATGTATTTGCTTTGGTATAACTTAAGCCTCTGTCATGAAAGCCGTTAATAGAATGTCAAAGTGGGTCTATAATAATAGAATGTCAAAGTGGATTTATAATAATTTGTTAGTTCAAGTATGCCATTAAAATTTGGATGTTGTTTTTGACATTTTAATTTTTTTATAATCTCAGCTATTAACTTCATTCCTTTTCCCATCATTTAGTGAGTATATAATTATATTTTGTTTAGCATATATCTGAGTTTGGAATTGTTAGATTAAATGACATATGTATGCTTATTTTTATTAGCTACTACCAAGCAGTATGTTTTTTTAAAGAAAGACAAAACAAAACAGAAAATGGGTAGAAATAGTACACACTTTCAAAGAAAAAAATAAACAGTAATGAATCACTTGTTGATGTTTACATATTGTCCTCTAGCAAATAATTGTTCAGGATACAAAAGTGGAACATATAAATGGGAATTCAAACAGGGAGACTGCAAATAGTTCTGTTCAACTATTTAATAAAAACTTAGGAATATGGCTATCAATCCTATACACTTAAACATGTACGCATTTAAACATGTACGCATTTATCTGTATCTTCATTTATGTTGAGATTAAACAAACTAAAGCAGACTAAAATCGCTCTGAACAAAGATTAATAGTATTGCTGGATTTCACATCATGACACTCCGGAATCAGCACTGGGTATTGTAATGCCTTTTTTTCCTTCAAAGCATTTGTTCATTTCATCATGTGTCATATGGTCAGTTCTCATAAACTGTTTATAGGTTTTACGCCAGCATGAGTCTTAACATGTATTTCTATCCTTTCTAAAGTAGAGGGAGAAACAGAACAAAGCAGGACAGAACAAAACATATTCCTATAGACACCTAAAACCAAAAAGACATACAAAACTGCCGTACAAGTTGTTCTACCGTGGTTACTGTATTGTCTCTTGTTATCATCAATATAATTGGCTATATCATCAGATAAAGTGTAATTGAATATATCAGTACATAACAGTATTAATAGAAATACAACTTTGTAGATAATGTAGAACTACAAAAACAGGTAGTGATCAAATTAGAATGGGTATCCTAGTGAATCATTGTCATTTTCAGTATAGTTGTCATACTCTGACTTGATACTGTCAACCTAACAGTTTTGAATAAAATCTGTCAATAACAAGCAGCAATCAAACAAATCAGATTTCACTAAGATCTGTCATGATATAACAGTATAAGTTATACAGGGATCCAGATTAAGTTAATAGGAAATTAAAGATGATTACTCTGCTATATCCTGATATTTTTGGGATAACTGTCTGAGCCCTCAGACCTAGTGCTTGTATACAAACTGGGACAGAATAAGTTCTATCTAAGCAGAGTGATGTGAATAATATGAGTTTTAATTCCTGATAACACTATTAGCAATATCTTCTGCTGTCTTTTTTAAGACTATTCCTCCCTTTTCATTCCGCAGGGTGTACTGAGTATTTTTGGGTCTCTCCAACACCCTCGGTTTTATATTGGGGGCAGCCTGCTATTTACCTAAGTGTATCCGAACTTTCTCACTCCTAGACCTGATCTCTTGTTGTATTTCTTTACTTAAAGCCTGTCTTTCCAACCTATCCATAAATACTGATCAGTTGCCCATATTACTCTGGTTCCCTATCACATAGAGTTCTGTTTTCTCATATTTGATTTTGGTCCATATACTCTTCTTCAGGTTAATTATATTTCTTATAAAGAGCATCTCAGTGGATTTTACCACTTAATCCACTCTGCCTGCGATTCTTTTTTTCCTTAATTTAGTGTATATAGGCCATCTGTATTAGAAATTATATCCAACCTTTTCTGCCTCATTTCTGTTGTGCTCTTTTTCTATCATTAGTTGTCTGTCTTCTTCATTTCACTTTTTGCTCCATTCATTGGGGCCTCTCTGCCACTGTTCCTGAAATCCTGGTGCTTTTTTCTCTCTTAGAATGTCCTGTAGTATTCTCTGTAGGGTTGGATTGGTGGTTGTGATTTCTCCCAGTTCCTCTTTATTTTGGAAGCATCAAGCAATGTGTTTTTAAAGTTGACTTTATTGAGATATATTTTTTAAAATGTATTTTTATTAGTGCCTGTTAATTTTATAAAATATTGAATTTTAATGTATTTCCATACACGCATATGTTTTGTTCCTATTCATCTTATTACCTACCCTCCATTCTGTCCTACCTCTCACTTTCTTCCTTTTGTCTAGTGATAGTCTTTATTCTGCTTTCATGGTATCTTTTTTGGATCCTACATATTAGGAGAAATGTGAGATACTTATTTTCTGAAACTGGCTTGTTTTGCTTTATGTGATCTCTGACATAATTTTGTTCTTTATGGCTTAGTAATACTCTGCTATGTATGGATACCACATTTTTATCCATTCATATGTTGATGTACACCAAGGCTGTTTTACCCACCCTCATTTACAGCAGCGTTTATTCTTCTTTGCATTCTAGAGGATACCCAGTCTGACTGGGGTGGGATGGAATCTCAGTGCAGTTTTGTTTTGCATTTATCTAATAGCTGAAGATTTTGAACAGTGTTTCATACACTTTTTGATCATTTGTACAATTTCTTGTCTGTCTGTCTATCGGGGAGGGGGACTGGGAGTTGATTGATTGGGATTTGAGGTACACACATCCAAAAAGTGCAGGATGTCCAGAGAGTGGGAGGTCACTTTGCTGCAAAGACCTTCCTTATGTCACACATCTGTACTGAACATCAGCTTCGGGGGAAGCGATCTGTGGTCAGCCCATTTTGGCTTGCAAGACCTCTTTCCTTTGTTTAGTGAGATAATGCTCTGTGTTGCTTGTTATCATCTTTATTGCCTTTTATCTCCGAGGTTATGCAGTTTACTTTGGTGAAATATTCTGAGCTGAAATGCTTAAGTTCATTTAACTACCGTATGTTCGTCTACCCAGGATCATAAGCAAGGCTATATTGAAGGGCCAGGTGTTTTAATTAAAGGAAACATAGTAATTGTCTTAAATAAAAAGATGTGGAAGGAAAGTAGTATTATAATATCTGTCCTCAAGGCATGGTTTGAGATAATAAAAGTGGAGAGTTCATCTAAGATACATTTGAGAATATGGACTTAAAGTGACATAACATTATTTATTTCTCTAAAGCCAGCAATATGAATATAATAAATATAAGGAGGTAGAATTATTTAAGGAAAAAAATGCAATAAAGGGGCAATCTCACTTACTAATTTAATATAGGACCATATAGACCAGATTGCCATAAAAGGATCTGATTTGCTGGAAAACACTCCCTTTATTTCCTGTCTCAAATGGAAAACTCTTATTAACTAAAAAAGAATTTTAAATCAAGTCATCACACAGCATAAATGATGGTATAAGAGTGAAAATATCCCTTTTGAATTTCAGGCATAATTCAGGGGTCTACTAAAAATTGTGTTTGGATTCTCCCAAGTTCATAACAGTCAACTTTTTTTTTTTTTTATGTCTTTTGAGACAGGGTTTCATTATGCAGTTTTAAACTTATTTTGTAGCTCAGGCTGTCTTCAAACTCACAGTAATTCTCCTGCCTCAGCCTCCTGAGTGTTGGAATTATAGATGTGTACCACCATGCCCATCTCTCAACATTGTCTTAATTGAACTGTCTTCTCAGCAATCCCTCTTCCCTTTCCAGCACTTCCTATGATCCCCACAACTAACCGCTTCCCAGCAAATCTTTCTTTTCATCTGTCCCTACACTCCTCCGATTTTAAGTCCTGAATTTTATGTCCTGCTGCTTCTCTCCACCATTAGCACTAGCTCTGCGCTGGAACCCAGCATCTTTCTCAGGAATGATCACCTTGTGCTCAGTCTGGCCTCTCTAGCTCCAAACTTGTGGTCTTCACAGTCTACGAGACACAGCAGTCAAAAGCGTGACATGCAGATCTCAAAGTGGTACCTCCTTGTGTGGGTTTTTGGATTCAAAGGCATCTGGCCCTGAATTTTTTTTTTTTTTTTTTGTACTGAGAATTGAACCTCAGGACCTTGCACTTGACAAGCAGGCACTGTGCTGCTGAGCTGTATTTTCTTTTCTCAGTCTCTCTCTGCTTTTATTTTTTTTTGGTTGGGTGAGGGTAACTGTAAATTGAACTCACAACCTTGTGCTGCCAGGCAGGCGCTGTGCCACTGAGTCATAACCCTGTCCACTGGACTATTTCTTTTTAGAAGTGTCTTTTGAGTTCATTTTTCCATTTTATTGATTGGATTATTTGAGTTTTTGAGTTCTTTGTATATTCTAGATATTAATCCTCTGCCAGAACATGAGCTGTGGAAGAGTTCCTTCCTTTCTATATGATGTCTCTGTTGCTTGTTTCTCGTACTGTGCAGAAAATTTTAAATTAGATATAATCTCAGTTGTTTATTCTTTTTTTTTTTTTTTTGTCCTTTTCGTTTTTATTGATACCAGGGATCGAACTCATGACTACCTGCTTGCAAGGCAGGTGCTTATGCCACTGAGCTAAATCCCCAGCCCCCCTCAATTGTTTATTCTTGCTGCCATTATTTCTTGTGCTGTTGGAGTTCTATTCAAGAAGTCTTTGCCTGTGCCTGTGGTTTCTGGTGTTTTCTCTATGTTATTTTCTAGGAGTTTCAAAGTGTCAGGCAGTGTGTGTACATAAGGCTTCGATCCATTTTGAATTGATTTTTGTTCAGGGTGAGAGATATGGATCTCATTCCAGTCTTCTATATATGGATGTCCAGTTTTCCCAGCAACATTAGTTAAAGAGGCTATATGATCTCCAACTATGACTTTGATGACTTTGTCAGGAATCAGATGGCTATCGTTGTGTGGACTTATTTCTGTGTTCTCTGTTCTATCCCAAGTTTACTGTTTCTTGTGCCAGCACCATGCTGTTTTTGCTAAGGTGACTTTGTAGTATCATTTGAAGTCAGATATCGTGGTTCTCTCAGACTTGCTCTTTTTGTTTAGGGTTGCTTTGGATATTCTGGATTTTTGTTTTTCCATATATATTTTAGAATTGTTTTTGGTAGTTCTGTGAAGTATATCATTGGAATTTTGATGGGGTTTACATTGAGTCTCTAGATCATCTATGGTAATATGACCATGTGAGCAGTATTCTGCCTACAATAAGCCTGGAAGATCTTGCCTTCTCCTAGTGTCACTTTCAGTTTTTTTTCTTCAGAGTTCTGTGATTTTCATTGTACACAGGTCTCTCACCTCCTTGGTTACACTGATTGCAGGGTAGTTTACTATTATTATTTATGAAGCTATTGGCAATGGAGTTGTTTCCCTGATTTCTTTCTCATGTAACTCATTATTGATGTGAAGAAAAATTATTTTTTAAGGTTCATTTTGTGTCCTGTAAGCTGTACTTTTTTATACCATAACATTCTTTGGAATAGTTTTTCAAAATGAGTGAGCCAATTTTCACTGCTAAAGCAAGGTGTGAGGGTTGAGTTGCTTTTTATTTAGTTTAACGGTATAAGGTTGTTTTGATGTATTTACCTTTAGTGTATTTATTAGCTATCAGGAAAACCTCTTTGGATGTTTGTTCAAGGCTTTTGCCTGGTCTTTTATTGGGCTGTCTGCTTTATTGTTACTGATTCTTAGGAGATTTAAAAATGTGGTTTGCTACATGTAAGGTCTTTGTAGGACATACTTATTTTAAATATATTCTCCCAATATTTAAAGTTGTCTGTTTAAGGAATCTTGCCTACCTAACGTAATGAAAACATTTTTCTGGTTTTGGGTTTTTATTTTTATTATTTTTTCCTTTTTTTCTAGAAACTTTTTCACTTTGACTATTACATTTAGGCCTGTGGTACTTTTAGAATTGTGTTTTTGTATGGTGAATCTTTTCATACATTTTTTTTTATTTCTATGCCTTTCAGTTAATTGATGCTTCCTTTTTTTCTCAAGTAGTATCTATTTTTAATATCATCTGGTGAAATTTTTATTTTAAATGATGTATTTTCTTCTGTATATAATTTTATTTTTTGTTTCGTTTCTTTTCATATTTATACTTCTATATATTTTTTTCTTCTTTTTCTTTTGAGACAAGGTCTTGCTTTGTATGGCTGGCCTTGAACTCACTTTGTAACCTTAGACTGGCCTCAAATTTGCAGTGATCCTCCTGCTTCTGCATCCCAAGTGGGACTCTAGGTGTACACCACCAAGCCCTGCCTCTCTGAATTCTTGAAAGAATTCTTTAGCACATTTAAAAATAGTTGTTCTGACTTTGTTTAATAGTTCCATTAGATTCCTGTTTCTCCTGGTTATGGGACATATTTTCCACTCAGCTTCTTAACTTTTCTAGGCACCTTTTTCCCCCTCTCTCTATGTGTCACTGACTTCTCACTCTCCCCTTCTCCTTCCCTTTCCCCTTTCCATTCTCCTTTCCTTTTCCATGTGTTTTTTAAAAAAGGTCTTGCTATGTAACCCATGCTGGCCTTGAACTTGAAATTCTCCAGTTGGAATCTCTTCAGGGCTGGGATTACAAGCTTATGCTGCCATGCCTAGTTTTAGAAACTTTCTGTCAGTTGTACTTAACAGGTTTTAAGTTATTTTACTGGTAATAGCTTTCTTCAAAAAGTGTTAGGTTTTATAAAAAACAGTGAAGATATTTATGTTATAATTGGATCTTTTAGAGGCTTCTTTAGGGTAGGTCTGAAGTAACTCCAGGGTTGTTTATGCCTGCTGCTTAAGCATGCTCTTTGTGCATCGAATTCTGTGGCTAGTTATTGACTTATTATTCTGATTAGTTAGAGCTCTTAGCTCAACATGGACCTTGAGAGTTGTTGACTTTACTACTTTCTAGCCATTCTTTTGTCTGGTTTGTGAAATTTCACTCTAAAGATACAAGAATTAACAGCAGTAGGCACACATGGGTATCTTTTGCAGCTTCTGGATCTTTCCCTGGTAGTTCTGTTATTTTTAGAGCTCTTCATTCCAGAGTTCCCCAGCCTCTTTGAATATCAATCTTTGTCTGTTAACTCTGTTGCTTGCTGTTTTCAGCTTGGGATCTTTCTTCTTGTGCTATGACCTGGAAAGTTCCAGCAGGTGTAAAGAAGTGGTGTTTCATGTTTCTCATTGTTTACAGTCTTGTGCTGCCTATTGTATGCTTAATTTATTCAGTTCATTTATGATAAACGGTAGCAAGTTCAGCTTCACTCCAGCATGCCAAAAGAAGTCACCTGGTTTTGTTCTTTGGTCTTGTTTTGTTTTGAAGACAGGGTCTCGCTGTGTAGTGCAATCTGATTTTGAACTCCCTTATGGTAGCCCAAGCTGAGTTTGAATTTCTGTGATCTTCCTGCATCAACCTCCCTATTGCTGGGATTACAGGTATGTGACACCACTCCCAGCTACACTACCACACCTGGCCTGGCTACATTGTTAAATTTTAAAAATTTAAACAAAATTCCTTTTTTTTTTTTAAATTACTAGTACCGGGGTCGAACTCAGGACCACCACACACTTGCAAGGCAGGTGCTTATGCCACTGAGCTAAATCCCCAGCCCCTAAACAAAATTTCTAAAAAAAATTTTATTTTTTATTTTTATTTTTCCTGGAGATTTCTGGATGAATTTTTTTTTGTTTTAAACTGATACATAAAACTAAAAATTGTACTTTTTAATGGAATATTGTGTTGATATTTCAATACAGGTATAGATTATATAATGTACATATATATTATTTCTTGATGCTGAAAGCATTCAAATTCCTATCCTTTGCCCTTCATAATAGTACATTGTATAGTCATGTTGTGCAGTGTAGCACACTGAAACTTTTTCTATCTTACTATAACTTAGTACTCATTGACCTATTCCACATCTTGCCTTTCTTCTGTTGCCCTTAGTTTCTGGGAATCACTGTTCTCAGCTTTTATGAGATCACCATTTTCACACATATGGGCGAGGTGCTTTTTACCTGGCTTATTTTGCTTAATGTAATGATCACGAGTTTTATTCACTTGGTCATGGGTGACAAGATGTGGGCCTTTTTGATGACTGACTAATATTCCATTGTGTACCCATTAGTTGTATTCTTGGTTATTGTGAATAATGAGGATGCACATACCTCTTTAATATACTGGTTTCCTTTGGGGCTATATATTTATATGTCACTTTATATATAAATATTTACTATACTTACATAGAATAGGGTTGCTGGATCATATGGTAGTTGTGTTTTAAGAGTTTCTTTTTTTCCCCCATCCACTCCCGACCTTTTTAGAGTTCTGATGCACCTCCATACTGTTTTCCATATTACTGTTGATAGTGTGCAAGGATTCTCTATTGTTTATGTCCTTCACAGCACTTGCTATATAAAATCTGTTATAGTGAATCTTTTAAAATCATAACCATTTTCACTGGAGTGAGGTAATATCTCATTGAGGTTTTAATTTGTATTTCTTTGGTGATTAGTGATACTGAACATTTTTTTATGTATCTGATACCCATTAGTATGTGTTCTTATTTTTTTCTTTGTTTCCTTTGTTTTGTTTTGAAATAACTGTATCTCAGACTAGCCTTGAATTTGTAATGATCCTCCTGCCTCAGTTTCCCAAGTGCTGAGATTACAGGCATTCACCACCACATCTGGTTTGTGTGTCTTTTCAGAAGTATTTAGATCTGTTAGTTTCTTCAAATTATATTTTGGTTTTTGCTGTTGAGCTTTTATTTTTATTAGTTTATTTTTATTTATTTATTTATTTATTTATTTTGAGATAGGGTCTTGTTAAGCAGTTCAAGCTGACTGTGAACTCACTGTGTAGCTGAGGAAGTCACTGTGATGCCATCCTTCTGCTGCAGCCTCCCAAGCTCTGGGATTGCAGGCATGCACCACCATACCCAGATGCTCTTGAGCTTTTTAGGTTCTTTGTCCATTCTGGGCATTAACTCTTTGTCAGATTCATAGTTTGCCAATATTTTCTCCCGTTTTCTGTATTTTGTGTCTTTAATAATCATTTCCTTTGCTGAACAGATGTTTTATACTTTGATATAATTTTATTTGTCTGTTTTGGCTTTAGTGTTCTATAGTTTTGGGGTCTCACTCAAAAAGACTTGTTTCTACTGTGTGTTTTTATTGCCTTTGTCAAAGATGAATTATAGATGTGAGGGTTTGTGTCTAGGCTCTATACTCTGTCCCCTTAATCTATGTATGTTCTTATGCAAGTACTATGCTGTTTTGATTACTACAGGTTTGTGTATGCCTGCATGTGTATATATATGTGTGTGTGTGTGTGTGTATTTACTTATTCTTTCTTGGTGCTGGGAATTGAACCCAGGGCGTCCTATTAAGCTGTATCCCTAGGCCTGAAAAGGTTTTCGGCGTGATAAAAGAGAGAATATAAAGTAAAAATAGCCTTTACTTCAAGGACACGGAGAACTCCATGACCGCCAGTGGCCTAACTTTCTCTGCCGAAACATGGGGTATGGAATCTATATATAACCTCTGACTAGGGATGGCGCTTAGGGCAGGGATTGATGTGACACGAGGAGCTTATTGGAATTTTCGTGGCACACAAACAGGAAAGGGAGTTGCAGTTAAGGCTGAGGAAGAAGCAGGAAGTGGTAGGTGGTCCTGCTTTGGCCTTCCACCACATTACTGCCATAACTGTACAGTAATTTATTCTAGGGCAAGAACCTTTCAAAGCCTATTTTTAAAATTTTATTTATTAGTTTATTTTATAAATAACTCACTATGTAGTTTTCAACTCACTACGTAGTTCAGACTGGCTTTGAATTTAGGGTAGTCCTCCTGTCTCAGCCTCCTGAGTGCTGAGATTGCAGGGATGGATGCATTGCCATGCCTGGATTACTGTTTATATTTTAAGACAGGATCTTGCTAATTTGTCCAGGCTGGGCTCCAACTTTCAGTTCCCTGGATTTGTCTCCCAGCATGTTGGTATTTGTGTTCTGCCTATATCCAGCATTGTAGTGTATTTTGAAGTAAAGTAGTACTATAATGCCTACAGTTTTGTTCTTTTTACTTAAGATTGTTTTGACTATTCAGGTATTTTGTGGTTCCGTACAATTTTTTTTCCCCAGTGGTACTAGGGATTGAACTCACGACCTTGTGCTTGGCAGGTAGGCACTCAACACTACTAAGCTAAATTTCTGGCCACAAATTTGTTTTTAATTTATTTTTTTTCCATATGTATTTTATATTGTTTTCTCTAGATCTGGGAGATTGTCATTGATTTTGGGGGGGGAACAGTGGGACTATGTAGCTAATGGGAATCAAACTCAGGACCTCATACTTGCCATGCAGATGCCGTGCCGTTGAGCTATATATCTGTCATTGATATTTTTATAAGAATTGCCTTGAGAGTTCCTTATATGTTAAAAGGAACACTTTGGGTAGCATGGCTATTTTAACAATGATTCTGCAAATCCATGAACATGACCTGTCTTTACATTTTTTTGTGTTCTCTGCTTTTTAATCAGTATTTTATAGTTTCATTGTAGTGCTTTTTGATCTTTTCCCTAAGTTTTTAGTTTTACAGTTGTTATTGTAAATGGGATTGTTTTCTAGATTTCTATTTCAGATAATTGACTATTGGTGTACAGCAATGCTGCTGGTACTTAGTTATTGATTTTGTATTCCGAAACTTTGTTCATATATTTCTTAGTTCTAAAACTTCTGGGTGGCATATGAGGTTCTTTTTATATAAGATCATGTCATCTGCAAACCATAATAGTTTGACTTCTTCTTTTTCAATTTGGAAGCATTCTGTTTCTTTCTCTTGCTGAATTATTGGGACAGGGATTTCCAGTACTCCGTTGCATAGATGTGTGAAAGTGGGCATCTTTGTCTTGTTCTAGATCTTAGAGAGAAAGGAGACTGCATTTTCCCAGGAATAAATGTGTTAGAAAGGTAATGATGATTTTATGAATAGTGACACTTACTAGCCTCTTTTTTTTTCCAAGAAACAATAAGAAGTTGTGCCTTTTTATTAGATTAGTTTTTATGTCATAACTTAGTTTTTACTATTTGAAGAAAAAACTAATTTTAGGCTTTTTGCTAAGTAAGTCGAAGCACTACCTTTATTTAGTTTCTTGGTCATTGGAGCCACTTAATGAAAGTTCCAAAGTGATTCATTCTGTTGTCCTTTTCTCTCAAGGTCTTGTGCCTGCCCTCAGCATGTCATTGATTGTGGAGGTCAGGGAACATATGCACACCAGCAGGAAAGCTATTGTAGAGAAACTTGCTGATTTTTGTAGTGAGCCTGGGATTTTTCTTAATCTGTATCCACACTCCCCCTTTTAAACACTCCCCCTTTTTAAAAGCTTTTTCCTCTATGTATTTTTAAGTAGTATCTTATTGGAACTTTGAAGAATATGGAAGTAACATTTTATTTAACAAATTGAGGGCTGAAGAAAGAGTTCAGCACTACAGCATCTTCTTAAGCGGGTGTGAGGCCGTGGATTCAAGCGCTAGTACTTTGGAGAGAAAAATTAATATTGAATTTAAAATTTTTACATTTCTTACTAAACAATTTTTCCTTTTTTTTTTTTTTTGACAGAGATGCTATGAACACAAGCAGTATCGAAATGGATTGAAGTTCTGTAAGCAGATTCTTTCTAATCCCAAATTTGCAGAACATGGAGGTAAAGTAGACTGCTACATGTATACTAGCTGCATGACTGAGGGCTTTACTGTACCCCTCTCTGGCATTTCTAACTAGACATTGTTATTCATTTGCACTTTATCTTGCTTTTTCTCTCTTCTTTTTTTTGTACCAGGGATTGAATTTACAACCTTGCGCTTGCCAGGCAGGAGTTTAGGCCACTGAGCTAAATCCCTGACTTTTTTTTTTTTGAGACAACATCGTGCTATGTAGTTTAGGCTGGCCTGGGACTCACAGCAGCCCACCTGCCTCAGCTTCTTGAGTTCTGAGATTACAGACATACACTTTATGCAATGCCTAACCATTTTTCTTTTCTGAAAATATAGTATTTCCTATAATTCTTTTAATCTATTGATTGCAAATGGACAGATTCTTGACTTTTTTGTATGTGCTGGGAATTGAATTCAGGACCTTCCATTTGCCAGGCAGGCGCAGTACCACTGAACTATATCCCCAGTCTATATTCTTGACATTTTTTAACTTTCATATTTAATAGTAATCTCAGTCATTTAAAAATAAATTTATAAATCTTAGAAAAGTTGATAATTTCTGTGTTTTACACGAGAGGAATTTAACTTTTATTTAATTTAGCTTCAACAAATAAAATCTGTTTTTAAGAAACTTTTTCATATTTTAAAGGATAATGATATAAGGTCATTCCGTGTAATTCATCTAGGAACGGTTAATTATACATTATTCATATATGAATTACTAGTGTTTTTTTTTTTTAAAGTAGGAAGAATTTATTGGGGAAAAAGAAAGCTTCTGTATAAGGGACAGAAGGGGACCTGAAAAGTGGGTGGTTCCCTTACTAGCTTGTCTTGTCAGACGTTCATGTATTTTGTATGATTTGTCTAAAGGAATTAAGGCTTGCCTCTAAGAATAGAATATAGAAATCTATGCTATTTGGTTTACTAGTTTTATTTATTTATTTTTATTATTATTATTATTTTTTGATCTTTTTCCTTTTTATCGGTACCGGGGATCGAACTCACAACTGCCTGCTTGCAAGGCAGGCGCTTATGCCGCTGCCAGCCCCTGGTTTACTAGTTTTAAGCACTTAACAGTTTACCTCAAGTGTCCCAGAGGCAATGTTTGTTTAGTACTATGTGGAGCATCTCTTGGGCAGGTGTCATTTCAACCTATTGATTTTTTTTTTTTAAAACATAACAAGATCTTCCAATCAGATTTTATTGGTACATTTTAGATATACATAACGATCACATTCATCATACAGAATTTTTGATACAACTTGTTGGCATACCTAGGGATATACAGCCCAGCGGTTTAGCGCCTGCTTGGCAAGCGAAAGGTCATGAGTTTGATTTCTGATACCCAAAAAAAAAAAAACAACAGAAAAAGATACAATTTATCAATCAGTTGATTCTTGTGTGGAATAAATTGGATACAATTGGTCATTTTTATATTTTTTGTTATATTACCTTATAAGTTAATGAAAAATATGTAATATTTGATCACCCTTTATTTAAACAATTGGACTAGGAATTAGTGTAAAAATACTTTAATTCTGTATAAAGTTGGAAATGTAAAATCCTTGAAATGAAATGTTTAATTCTTAGCATAAACTGGCATTTATTATGAAGTTGTAGATAATTTTTGTTATTGGTAACTATTTTCTTTTTCATGTTTAATTTCTTTTATTTTTTTTTATTTCTTTGTTATTAAAAAAAGAAACCCTGGCAATGAAAGGATTAACATTGAACTGTTTGGGAAAAAAAGAAGAAGCTTATGAATTGGTTCGTAGAGGTCTGAGAAATGACTTGAAGAGTCATGTGTGTATCCTTTTTAAATATGTTTGTAAGTATTGAGTAGGAGTATTTTAAGTGCAGTTTAGCAGTCAGAGGTTTTATTTATTTGTGTGTGTGTGTGTGTGTGTGTGTGTGTTGTTTTTTCTTGAGACAGGATCTTGCTATGTAGGGCAGGCTGGCCTTGAACTGTGTAGCCCAGGCTGGTTTTGAATGTAAGGCAGTCCTCCCGCCTCAACCTCTTGGGTGCTGGGTATTACAGGTGTGCACCACCATGCCCAGCAATAGTTAAGTTTTAGATCCTTCTTACAGTGCAGCTACTGGGGAAATTATTTTTCTTGAACAGCCACTGCATTGATTCAGGCAACATTTTTATATGCTACATGTTTTAACTGTGCATATGTCTCACAGATAAATGGGACTTGCTTTTTAGAAATATTTGTGTTAAGTATGCTGGCTCATGCTTGTGATTTTATCTCCAGAGGCTGAAGCTGAGGCCGAGGCAGAAGGATAAGTGCTGCTTTGAGTTCAGGGGCGGCCTGGACTGAATATTGAGTTTAAGATTGGCCCAGGTTACATAGCAAGATTTATTTCAAAAAACAAACAAACAAACAAACAAGTCAGGCATGGTGATATGCCTGTAATCTTAGCATTCAGGAAGCTGAGGCAGAAGGATGGCCTTGAGGCAAGGCCGGTCTGTGCTCCATAAGGTGATCCTGTGGAAGGAAGGAAGCAAGGAAGGAAAAAAGAAATTAGGCTGCCATCAAGCAAGCTATGCAAGCTCTGTTGACTCTTTAGAAATGAAAGAAGTGGGGCTGGGGATTTAGCTCAGCGGCATAAGCACCTGCCTTGCAAGCAGGCGGTCGAGAGTTCGATCCCTGGTACTGATGAAAAAGACAAAAAAAAAAGGCACCAGAAATGAAAGAAGTATTTTATAGTCTGGAATTTTGTGATGCCCAAAAATCTTACCTTGAAACTAAATCACCAATGTAATGATTTTGGAAGGTTTAGGATGCTAGGATAGAGACTTTGTGAGGTTGATCCCCATTTAAAAGTGGTCTACAGGAACACGTTTACCCCTGCTCCTATGAGGTCAAAGGTAGAACTCTGAGGTAGAATCTCTGAGGCAGTGAGCAAGTCTAACTAGACACTGAATCTGCTGGCATGTTGTTCTTGCGGTGAACCAACCATACATTTCTGTTTCTTACAAATTATCTAGTCTTATGTATTTTGTTACAGCATCTTTACAGGTCTAACAGCCATTATGCAGATTTCATGTAACAACAACTTCAGACAAAGGTGCATAATAAGAAGTCAGAAGTCTTAAGTGTGTTGGTTCAGAGCATAGACTTGGGAATAGAGGCTTGCAGTGAAATGTACTTCACTTGAATTCGAAATCCAGGTCAGCGTCCTTGCGCTCTTAGGGCTCAGTCTCACTATGTGTAAAATTGGGGTAATCATACCACACTCAAAGTGGTAATACAAAAAGGATAAAAAGTTTGCATTTTATTTTGTTTAGGCAAGAATGAGGGTAGGATCAGTAGAATGCATGGAGGAGGAGAGAGAAAAAATTGTGAGTTGTTATTTTTCAAATAGTCTTTAACAGATATTTTTATACATATTTTGTGGGTTGCACAGTATAAGAGCAGAAGCATTTAGGATGTTTTCAGATGTTTTCTGGGCCTCTACTGTTTTTTTTTTTTTTTTTTTTTTTTTTTTTTTTTCCGTACTGGGGATTGAACTCATGACCTCACACTTGCCAGGCAGGCACTTGTGCCCCTGAGCTAAATCCCCAGCTGTACTTTATTTGGTTTTTTTTGGTCTTTTTTTCGTTTTTATCAGCACCAGGGATTGAACTCACGACTGTCTGCTTGCAAGGCAGGCGTGTATGCTGCTGAGCTAAATCCCCAGTCCCCACTTTTTTTTTGTTTTTTGGTCTTTTTCGTTTTTATCGGTACCAGGGATCGAACTCACGACTGTTTGCTTGCAAGGCAGGCTCCCAGCTCTACTTTAAATAGAAAGAGAACAGTATGCATTTTGCTTTCCAGAAACTTACCAGTCCAGTGAAGGAAGATAATGGTAGCATATACAGAATTTTATTTTTTAATTTTAATTTAGATATTAGAAATTGAACTCAGGACCTTGTGCTTGCCTGGCAGGTGCTGTGGTGCTTAGCTATATCCCCAGTCCATACAGAATAATTTTGGATGTTGTATTAAAATGTTTTGACTAGACAAAGAATTGTCACTAATCCAGAAACTAGAAGTTAAATTGAAAGGAGTTTTTCAAAAAAAATCTCTCAACTAGCCAGTAGGATTTTTTTGAGCTTTACTTTGTCATTTATGTTGTGAACAAGTACAGTTTTCAATTAATGTTTATAATATTTAGTATGTATTTTTAGTTATATGTGCCATCCTAGATATTCTGTTTTATTGACTGTTGAGGATCCCAGGCCAAACCTGTTAGATTGAAGTTTGGAACAGTCTGAGAGAAACATTGTTGATTTTAGGAAAGGGAAATAGAAATGTTTTTTTTTTCCCGTTTGATTGTATGTTTTAGAAAGCTTACCTTGGTGGAATAAAATGTAAGGAAACCTAAGGTGATAGCATTGAGTGATTACTGTAATTTGTTTCCATGATTTATATAGCATTTAAAAAGAAACCTGCTGTCATTTTTTTATTTGTGTCCCTAAATTCATCAAATATAAGAGAAGATTTTGATCACCTACACTTTAAGAATGTTAATTGTTTGTATATATGAATAAATATTTGCTTTTATATGTGAGTTCTAAGGCCCTTGTACCATGTTAAAAATCACTGTCCAAAAGGCCTTGTTAGCAAAACAAAACAAAACAACAACAAACAATTTTAACCTGATATTGAGGATTTACTTTGTACCAGCCAGTGAAGACTTATCCCATTGAATCATCCCCTAGACTATTTCTGTGTTTTGGAGGGGTTTTTTTTGGGGGGGGGGGCATTTCCAGGCCGGTCTTAAACCCATGGTGATCCTCTTGCCTCAGCCTCCCTAGTCCTGAGATCACAGGCACATGTCTCCGTGGCCAGCTGGACTGTTTTTTTTTTTTTTTTAAAGCCAGTCAAATTTAGCAGTGGGGGGGTGGTATACCAACTTTAGTGACACTAATGTTAATAAGTTCTGATAACCCACTGCCATCGGACCAGCCTGGACTGTTTGTTTAATGAGACTAACTTCTGTAAAATAACAGAGTTCATACGGTACACTTGATTACTTGACTTAATGTTCTCTGGCTTTACAAATCGTGTTTTTTCTACTATTAAACTTCCTTTTAGACCCTCCCACCACTAACCCAGTACAGGGAATTGAACCCAGCCTTAGCACTGAGCTACATCCAATGGTACTTCATGTATTTTGAGTCACGATCTACCTAAATTGCCTGGGCTGGGCTCACACTTGAAGTCCTCCTGTCTCAATTGCCTAGGGTCTAGGAGTTGTGAAATTCAGTCATGGTACAGGCATGTGTCACCAAGCCCAGCACTCCTCCCCCAAGTTCTTAATTTTATAAAAGGTTCTACTCTACACTCTTACTAGGAAGTCATTTGGAAAAATATTTCTTGATTGTAGGTTGTATCCTTAACTAAATTCTTTAGGTTGGCATGTTTATGGCCTTCTTCAGAGGTCAGACAAAAAGTATGATGAAGCCATTAAGTGTTACAGAAATGCACTAAAATGGGATAAAGACAATCTTCAAATCTTAAGGGATCTTTCCTTACTACAAATTCAAATGCGAGATCTTGAGGGCTACAGGGTAAGTAAAATAAAGAAAATTTTTTCCTTTCTTTTTTTGTTTTTTTATCAGTACCGGGGGTCAAACTCACAACCGCCTGCTTGCAAGGCAGGTGCTTATGCCGCTGAGCTAAATCCCCAGCCCCCCAAATTTTTTTTTCCAAGAGAAAAATAACTCAATGTCTCCTCCAAAGTGTCTATGATTGGAATAGTCAGATTTTAAAAGTTATTTTGTTGTGAAGGTGATTTGGGTTACTGTTAGGATTGATTTAATCAATTTGTTAAGAACTAAAATTAACACTTTTCACATAGACCATGGCTTTGCAGACATGGAAACATTCAGTTATAATGGTTTCTTCTACATTCTCTGGAAAGTAAAATTTTTGTTTCTTTTTACATTCATTGAGCCTGTTTTTATTTTGTTTTGTTTTTGGTGGTTCTGGTAATTGAATCTAGGGCCTTGTACATGTTAGAAAACTGCTCTACCAGAAAGTACATCCCTAGCCCCAAATTAATGTGTTTTTGTAGCTTCAATTTTATCCTATAGGTCAGACTTCGATTTACCTAGTCCCTCTTTTATATGCCTTTTTTTTTTTTTTTTTGTCTTTTTCCTTTTTATTGGTACCAGGGATCGAACTCAGGACTGCCTGCTTGCAAGGCAGGCGCTTATGACACTGAGCTAAATCCCCAGCCCCCTATATGCCTTTTTTTGTTTTTGTTTTGTTTTTTGGTAGTATCTGCTGAGCTCTTAATTTACTGCTTAGGCACTTTGTTTTCTAAGTAATTTTTAAATAGCGTTTTCCTTTATATTATGTTACGTTGTCTCTATCCTTAGAGTAGATTGATCAGAAAATGAAGAAGAGCATCAAAAGAGTAGCTTAGAGGTGTCATTGGGTTTCTTAAGTATTTCTTTGCTTCTGTAAAACTGTACAATACGGATGTTTGAAGTTATTTTGTTACTGTTCCCTTGCAAAATGCATACTGTTGAAGGATAAATTTGTCTGATCTTTTAAAGGAGCATCTGTTTTAACTGTAAACCTAATAAAGAGAGTTTCTCCCCCCTTAAAGGAAACAAGATACCAATTACTTCAGCTTCGACCAGCACAGAGAGCATCATGGATTGGTTATGCTATTGCTTATCATTTATTAGAAGATTATGAAATGGCAGCAAAAATTTTAGAAGAATTTAGGAAAACACAGCAGGTAAAAACAGTAACAGACAAGTTTATTAGGTCTGATTCTAAAGTATAACTAAAGAAAAAAGTGCATAGACTTTATAAAGATGGTTTCAAATTTACAGAGAAGCTTCAAGAATAGTACAAAGAATTCTATATAAGCATTCACTTATTTGTATTTGATATATGTACTTTAAATCTCTGTACTTATAACCCTAAATTTCTTCCTTAAGGATTTGAGAGTAATTGATTATTTACTCATTATGCTGTATTGTTTTCTAAAAATAACTAGTTGTCAATTCTATACGTGTAGATTATCAAAATTAGGAAATTTAGCTGGGTGTGGTGGCTCATGCCTGTAATCCAGCACTTGGGAGGCTGAGGCAGGAGGATGGTTGCGAGTTTGAGACCATCCTGGGCTACAAAGTGAGCTCAAGGCCAGTCTGAACTGCGTATTGAGATCCTGTCTCAAAAAGACAAAAAAAGAAAGAAAGAAAGAAAAGAAAAGAAAGAAATTTAATATTGATAGACTATTACTATCTAAGGCCTATTTGATATTAAAAATTTACATATGGTCCTAGTTATATATGTGTAGTGGCCTCCCCCACAGATTTTAGTGTCTGGTCTTGAAATAATACCTTGCATGTATGTAGTCATCATTTCTCTTTTATCTTTCAGTTTAAAAGTTGTTCTTTGTATTTCATGACATTGATATTTTTGAACAGCACAAGGCAATGTCTTTGCAAAATTTCTCAATTTGTTTATTCGATATTTTTTCATCGTTAGAGTTTTGCATTTTTGGCAGGAAATCACAAATATGAATGGTATTAGTTGGATTTCCATTGTTGTGACAAAAGAACTGACCTAATTCAACTTAGAGGAGGAAGCATTTATTTTGACTCACAGGTTTCAGTTTATGGTCAGTTGTGTACATTGCTATAAGCCTACAATAGGGTAGAACTTCATGACAGAGGGCATGACAGAGGAAAGCTGCTCACATCATGCCAGCTAGGAAGTAGGCAAGGTGGGAAAGCCAGTCAGCAAGGGACCAAGAACCATGTATAGTACCCACGGTAATAGCCTCATAATCCACTCCCAACAATGCCGTGTTTCTGCCCGTCTCCAGATAATCCCACCAAATTGTGATATCATCAGTGGATTCATGGATTGGCTAGGTTAGAGCTCTCTTGTTCCAGTCACTTCTCAAAAGCCAGTCAGCAACCAAGTCTTCAAAACAGACTTTTCAAAGATGTATGTAACAGGATCCTTCCTTGTTGATCATATCAAGAGGCACATGACATCTATTTATTCCATTTGATTATACCACAATAGTATGTTTAGGTTGTATTTGTAACTGTAAGTTTGGTTCTTCTTTCTCTTTATATTTAATGAACTATCCAAGAGTGAAGAGCTCATTCCTAATCAAACTTTTACCATTAGTTTTAGCATTCACTGGTTATGTGCTTACCTGTATCAGTGAGTACTGTGATACTTGCAGATTCTGTGACTCAGTCTTTCATTTAGATTTATTATTTAGAATTACTATTGATGAATTTCCCCATTTTTTTGTACTATTGATGAATTTCCCCATTTTTTTGCATTAAGTACTTAAGGATTATTCATTCATTTGATTAGTTATAAGCAAATGTCATCCTTACGTATGA
This sequence comes from Cavia porcellus, assembly GCF_034190915.1. NCBI lineage: Eukaryota > Metazoa > Chordata > Mammalia > Rodentia > Caviidae > Cavia > Cavia porcellus. The sequence continues at coordinate 34,480,649 of NW_026947497.1, forward strand.
ATCACGTATTACTCTTTGATCTGTTAACATATTTTTGAATTTATAAATACTTTTCTAATAAAACAAAACTTACTGTTAGTATTTCTTGTATCTATACACAGACATCCCCTGATAAAGTGGATTATGAATATAGTGAACTACTTTTGTATCAGAATCAAGTTCTTCGGGAAGCAGGTCTCTATAGAGAAGCCTTGGAACATCTTTGTACCTATGAAAAGCAAATTTGTGATAAACTCGCTGTAGAAGAAATCAAAGGTATTTTTCCAAGAATGTAATTCTAATTTTAAAGGCAAAGAACAAAGCTGAAAAATTTAACTAGTTACTGCTGACAATTGAGTATAGTTTGTTTATCAGGTAAAATAATACTTCTGTACTTTGAGTAATTGTAATATGGGAAAATACACATTTAAAGATAGGAAATTCATTGCAAACAAAAATTCGTTGAATGAAATTACTTGGTAAAAATCCTTTTTGCTTGCTTTTCTTGAGATGAATTCTCATCTCACCCAGGCTAGTCTCAAGTGGTGCTCCTGGACCCAAGTGATCCTCCTTCCTCAGCTGAGAGTGTGTGGATTATGATAGGAAGGAGAATAAGTAATTGAAAAAGCTAGCAGTTTTTAAAAGTTTCCATCTGAAATGTTTGCCCTTGTTTTCTAAGAACCTGAAGTTTGCTGATTTCAGATTTCTTTGGGTCACCCTGAAGATGAACACTGTGAAAGTATAGAATCTGTGTGCATAGTGAATATAGCTGTTATTGGCCAAATGAACTTTCACCAAGGGATGATGCTCCAGGCAAGTCTAAGGCTTCTGGAGCTCAATTGTAAACAATAAATGAAAGACAGACCTTTTTGATTTGAATTAATCATCTGCTTATAGTCTGTTATTCTTAAAAGACCGATCTGACATGGTCATATGTCTGGAAGAAAGTATTTCATTAATTGGCTGCAAAGTAGCTATAGTACCAAGGACAAGGATTAGGTGGGTACAGTTAGGCAAAATGTTTTATTGTGAATTGTGTTGTTAATTTCTTTATGCAAGCACATGAGAGTTTTCAAAGTGCTTTTTGAACATTATTTGATTCTGTGCTTTTGACAGTTTTCATAGTGAGAAAGAATCACAGATAGGGTCAAGATAGATTCAGACTCAAAATTGAACAATGATTTTTAGCAATATAGAAGTGTTTGATGCTGTTTACAAAAACATTTTCTGAGCCTCTGGAATGGAGGAGGATAGTAAAAGACCAAACATCAAGTCTATTTAAATAATTCTGAGAGTAGAGGAATTGAGGAAAGGGTACATAAATGACTTTTAGAAGGAATTTTGCCATAAAGGAAATAAATGAGATGGTGATAGGTGAAATAGATCAGAAGATTTTTTTTTTTGCAAAATATATTTGTACTAACTGGGGAATGATAAAAAATAGAGAATATTTGACCAATAGAGAGGATATGATCTAGTGCAGTGCTGGCACACCTTTTAGAACTTGATAAGAGGCAGCCTGTTGCAGTATGTTTGCCACCACTGATCCAGTGGATATATGTTGCAGAGGTAATGTAAGAACATGAATAGTTTGTCTCCAGTAATAGAATGTGATTGTGTGGGTGAGTAGGTGTGGATGTCAGGAGTATTTGGGAGTTGCTCCTGTATTCTGCATAAAATGGAAAGAAACCGGCCATCTGCTCTTCCTATAAACCAGTTGTGAATATCTACTTTGCTGTAGGATTTGGAGACAATTATACAAAGAGAAAGAAACTGAATAAAATCAATCTTTGGAAATTCTAGCAGAAAAGGAATTTTTGCTTGGAAATGAGGGGAGGATGATGAGATGCTGAAGATAGTTGAGAACTTTCTGGACTAGAGGAGTTTGCCAAAATGTTGCTTCATTCTTGCCCTACCAGTTTTCTCTACATGAAAGAGGAGGGAGAAGATGAAGGGAGGAAATGGGAATGGGTATAGTATGGGGTAGTAAAGTTGGTAGGTTATTTTATGGTTTTCTTGAAGTTGACATTTGGTTAATGCAGAGTAGGCTTGCCAGCTTACTTGTATTGTTGGCATTTGGAGCCTGAGTTACTGATGATGGAGATGATTTGCATGCATTGCAGGATGCTTAGCAGCTTGCTCAGCTTCTATCATGCCAGTAGTGTCTACTGCCCTTAGTATGACAGCAGAATGTCTTTAGATAGTGCTAAATATAATCTGCTTAAGAATCACTGGTAAAGATGTTAAGAATACAGATTTTTATAGTTAAATTACCTGAGTTCAGAGTCTCAGCAGGCTGTGAAAGACCCTTCTCAACTTAAATTCATTTTAAAATGATGAAAATACTAGTAACTTATTTCATAGAGTTCTGAGAATCGAATTAGTTAACACATGGAAACATTTAAAAGTTACCACTTCCTAGTAAATACACATTAAGTCATCATGTTTAATTACCTCGTGCAAGTGAAGGGTGCAATGGTAAAGTGGTAGTCTGAAAAATAATACTTTTGGTGAATGAAGTTAAGAATATAGAAAGAAATCCTGAGTAGCGTTTCAAGCTTTTATGACTTTGAGACAAATATATTTCTATGAAAACTATTCTCCACTCATCTGACTTGCTCAGCAAAAGGAGAAAAATGCAAAAAACAGTTGTAATGGTTTAGGCCTTAAAAATCAGTAAACAGAAACCAGATTTGAGATAAATTTTGATATTTGGAGTTTCTAATGGTCTTTGGGAATGTGATTGGTTATGATTCCAGGGGCAGGCATACAGTGAGTCTAGGAGTTGATTTTTCTTTGAGATTGATACAAGATGAGTGAGACAAAAACAAGAGTTATAGCTGACTAAGGGATGATAAAGTTAGGGTATTATATTGGGTTGTTGAATTGTTCTGATTACCAGGAATAATCAAAGAGAGGAGGATGGCTTGGTAATGGTGTATTCAGTGAGTGTGGGAATGTGGCTTGGAACTGAACGGATTCCCTGAATAAATGGAGAATGTGAAGAGGGTAACTTTCAAGTATGTGAATTTCCAGAAAAGGGCCCAATAAAAGAATAAACAGTCTTCTTTGAAGGAGATGGGAACTCAGGAAGGTACCAGATCCAAGCACTTGGCACCATTGGTTTACAGTGGGTTACAAGAGAAATTTTGAGAAAAAAGTTAAAATTATAAGGTTTTTCTCAAATATTGGTACTTACTTATTTATTTACCTACAATCAGGGGAACTTCTTTTGCAATTATGTCGTCTGGAAGATGCTGCTGATGTTTATAGAGGATTACAAGAGAGAAACCCTGAAAACTGGGCGTATTACAAAGGCTTAGAGAAGGCACTGAAGCCAGGTAATTTGCTGACTCATTGAAAAGCATAGCTTGAAAACTAATGGTTAAGAGTTTCTTCAAAGGCTGAGGATATAGCTCAGAGGCACAGATGCCTGCCTAGCAAGTGCAAGGTCCTGAGTTCAAACAAATAGAAAGAAAAGAATTTCTTCAAATTTTGAATACAAAAATGTATTGCATGTTTCAATTTTATATGCCAGATTGAGGTTGTGGGATTTTGTGTGTGTGTGTGTGTGTGTGTGTTTGAGACAGGATCTCACTATGCAGTTCAGACTGACCTTGAATTTACTTTACCTTGAATTTAAGATCAGCCCAGGCTGATCTTAAAATCACTGCCTCAGTCTCCCAAGTGCTGGGATTATAGGTATGCACCATGGTGCCTGCCAAAAGTTTTGAAATCTCTGTTCTCCTATAAATTGTTAGAAATGATTGAGAACAGAATGCAGAAACAGCTTTAGAGAAAAAATGAATGTGTCAGGAATATAGCTCACTGGCACACAGCACCTACCTGGCAAGTGCAAGGTCATGGTTTGATTCCTGGTATACCTTCCTCCCCCAGTCATGAATTTCTGTAGTATCAAAACCATAAAAGGCAGTTTCCACTGACAGAAACGATGATGTCTCGCTAGACGAAAAGGATGAAAACAACCTGTTATAAGTTGTGGCTGTGGCATAGTGTCTTCCCAAGGGCACATGAGTATAATCAGGCTGATGAACACCATGGTTTCTTTGTAGGGAGGGGGGTTAAATTTCCATCATTTGAACTTGAGTCTAGAGACTGTGTTTTCCTACACCTTTTACCCATAGTTGGGTCCACTTGTGGGAACAGCACCAGAAATAGGCAGAATCCTTAACCAAGATTGGGAGCTTTGTTTCCTTCAAGGCTGGTAGCGAGCCATTCTGGATAACATTTATATGTATATATATATCAGACAATCCTTGCTGAAGATTACTTTACAAGAGAGTTTCTCAAACTCACAGGAACACCAACATGGGATGATAACCTTCAGTGCTAGACACAGAGAAAATAGAGACAAAGAACTGCAAGATGAATAGAGGAAATTGCAAGTGTGAAATACGAATAATTAGAAGAAAGTACTAATTAGGGGTTGGAGAAATGGAAAGCATATTTATTGAAAAAAATCTCAGTAGACTGAACAGAAGAGACACCACAGCTGAGGAGAGTAAAAATTGATGAAATAGAAGATTTAAGTGAGGAAAGCTTTTAATGTTTGTGCAGTGACAGTAAACAAAAATACATAAAATGAGTATGGAGAAATGGAAGATAATTCTGGAAGCTCTGGACAGATCAAAGGAGATGAGTTAGAGGGAAGAAGTTCAAGAAAATTAAGTATTTTATGTGATAATAGGTATTTAAAATATGTATCTTTTATTGTAATTTTTAATTACTTGAGAAACAGTTTTCCAGGAAGCCATACAATATGTAATTACACATAAAAAGAATTTTCGTTTGTCTGCAGCTAATATGTTCGAACGGCTAAAAATATATGAGGAGGCCTGGACTAAATATCCTAGGGGATTGGTCCCAAGAAGGCTACCATTAAACTTTTTATCTGGTAAGTGAAAATAACTACAAAGGAATGAAAATGCTACTGTGAATTTAAAGTTTCTCTCTTGATGTTTAACTATAAGTGTATTAGATACTTCCTGTGGCTGGGACAAAATACCCACCCAACATCCATAATTTAAAGGAGGAGAGGTTTGTTTGACTCACAGTTTCCAGGTCAGATGGCTTTAAGGCATTCCATGGTCCGATGGCTTTAAGGCAGTAGCCAGGGGTCTTCTTGAAACATAACTGCAGTGACTCCTGAGTGCACGGATGGCTTGGCATAGTAAAATGGATCTCAGGGAAATAATTCCTACATGGCTCTTCTACAGTCAGGAGCCCAAGGGCTCCTTTCTCAAATGAAAAGTTCAGGATCTTGCTGATTTCTGAGTTGCTTTCAAGCCTTCTTTCCTATTGGAAAGGATACAAAGTATGCTAATCTTTTCACCCACCACATTCTTTTACCCCAACTTCACAGGTGCTTCCTTTCTGTCCCAAGGGTCACATAAATGGAGCTTTGGTTTTCACTATTAATCTGCTAAAAGCAACCAGCAGTACTCATACCATAGCCTAAACATTGGCTACCTTTAAAATTTCCTCCATTAGATTAATTAGTCTGAGGACATGTACAAAATGTAGTCAAATTCTTTGCCAGAAGGAAGCATGCATCACCTCTACTCCAGTTTCCATACAGCCTTTATTTATGTTTGAAAGCACATGATACTGGCCTTTATGTATACATTTCTGTCAGCACTCTAATCTTCTGAGGTCCAGTCAGAATCCCTCATCAAACTGTATTCTACAGCTTCTCTTGACCACATCTCCAAACTTTTCCAGACTCTTTCAAATTAGTTCCAAGGGCTTCTGAACCACATGGTCAGGTGGAGTGATAGCAGTGTCTATCCCCTTACCCTCATCTGTATTAGGATACCTTAGAGGAAAAGAAACACTAGAAAATATATGCATATTTATGCAAAAAGGTTTATTATGTAGGCTTAAGGAAAAGAAGTGGGAAAATCACAATAGCAGGCTGAACACTGGAGAGCCAGAGGGCATCTAGCAGCTCTCAGCTCAAGAAAGTGAAAGCAGAAAACAAGTGGGATCAAGGATGCAATGCCAGGCCACATCAAAAGCCTGAAAGTTCACTGGAGCCAGTGAGAGCCTTCATTGAAGACTGAAGATTCTGCATACTTTTCAAGACTGGAGCTCTTCAAAACTGGCATGTTCTTTTTCCCTTTTATTCCATCAGGTTGCATCTCATTGGTGCCCCCTCCAAGTGGAGTGGGTCTTTCCCTATCAGTTTGATGGCTGCCATGGCAGTCATCTACAAACACACCCATAAGTGTGCTGTAATGATCTGATAGACTTAAATATTAATCTAGTCAAATCGACATACCATGATTAACAGTCACAATCTGCAAAGGGATGAAAATGCTGTTGTGATTTAAAGGTTCTTTTCTCAAATTTTAGGTATAGGGATACATATTAAGGCTAAGGTATGTATGTTAGAGTTATCTGGATAAATGTAAACCAGCAAGATTTATTTTCTTCAGGTGAGAAGTTCAAAGAATGTTTGGATAAATTCCTAAGAATGAATTTCAGCAAGGGTTGTCCACCAGTCTTCAATACTTTACGGTCCTTATACAAAGATAAAGAAAAGGTAAAGTAAAATATGATATTTTCTTTTACCTGTCATTCTGTGCTATTTGAAATGATTGACTGTTAATATCTGTGCCCAGCAATGTGTTTGGTGAATCTACAGTCTTCCTGGCTTGAAGTTTAAGTGCTCTTGTGGCTGTATCTTCCTTTTCATTGTATTTTCTGATTTCTTTGTTTGCTTTGCTTTGCTTTGCTTTGCTTTGTTTTGGTATTTACTGTACTGAGTCCATGGAGGTTTTGAGAAGTTAGCAATATATCAGTTTCTCCATTTACTCTGTTTGTTATTAGAAGTCAGAAGTGATTTTATTTTAAAATCCAAGTTTTAGCTTTCTCTGTTAATTGGTAGAAAAAATACGGTATCAGAAAAAATTGATTTTTGTCCTTGTGATCTTACTCTTTCAACTGTGTGTTGTAATAATTGAAAATGCTTTTTATAGAAGGTATTGATAATTTAGATTATTTAGACATCTTAGTTGGATTAAAAGCAAATTAGTTACATTGAAAAGAACCAGAAAGGTGGAGCAAGTTAAATATATGTAACATACAATGTATATTTAATTGCCAGTTTTGAGAAGCCCAGGATGTATGGGCATTATTGATTGTTCTCATCACTTGCATAAATTACCTCTTATTTATAGATTTGAGTTTGCTGTTTTTGAAGCAGTTTTAAGTATAGAGAGCTAAAGTTTTAAAATTTCTATTTGTATTTTCCTAATTTACACTTAAATTTGGCTTAAACTTTCAAATTTCTCTTTGAGTCTTTCCATGTTGTTCCACCTATTAGAAATAGTTCTTTTTCTTCTAATATCTTATGTTTATATATTGTGGAATTCAGCCATTATAATAACTCTACCTATTGATAATAAATATAACATTAAAATAGAGTTGAGAACTGTGGGAGTAAAAAAACCCAAAAAGTGTAACTGTTATTGTAAAAAAGAGAGGAAAGGAAAGTGGTATAAGGGATATAACTGCATGTATGTTTGAGTGTGTAGGATGGAAAACCATATTACTGAGCTTTTGTTGGATCACTGAACGGAACTCTGCAATCTCACTGTATGAATGTCCACTTTATATTCTTTAATTTTGTAATTTGGACAGCTGTTTCTAGGATGACGGTGTGTGGCCTATTAACTAGTGATTTCTTAATGTATAATTTTTTTTATTGTAATCCTGTATTATTTGTACCCTTTCACTGCTTTTTTTTTTTTATTTGCTATCTTTTTTCTCTTTAAATAAAAAAAAAATCAAGTTGAGAAAACAATTGAATTTTACGAAGCGTATAGCTTGGCTTATGGGGACCTTGTAGCTTGGCACAGGAATTTCGGAATAAATAACCTGCCTAAAACCCTTCAGACTTCATAGTTTATTCAGAATTAGAAGCTGGTGTCGATTTGTTTAGTTAAGACAGGTCATGTAAGAGAACTTCTGTACTAATAGAAATCCATAAAAATATATTACCAACGATGGGAAGTAGTTTTGTCTGCTTTGTATTTTTGAGATGGGTTTTCATTGTATTGCTCAAATTGGCCTCGAACTCCTCAGGCAATCTTCCTCCTTCAACCTCCTGAATAGCTGGAACTATATCAACATTTGCCATTCTGCTCAGCTTAATCAGGGGAATTAATGAATTAAAAATTTTCTGGCTCTCTCTAGAACACTTGGGGAAAGTCATATAATGAAGATTGAAGAAAGAATCACAACCTAGTTTGCTACTGATTCTCTAGTCCTTGTATACCCTGCTGTTCTGTGTTTAGCTTTTCTACTGATTTCTATTGGATTATAAAATTTAGGATAATTATTACCATCTGTTCATAGAAAATTCTTTTTTCACATAACATTTTATTCTTGATTCTTAAAGAGCAGACATTAATTATGGGTATTATTTATGTGTTCTGATATAACAATGAATTAAAATATAAATTATCTACAATATTGCCTGTGTTTAACCCTTTCCTGATTTCTGATTATTTTCTAGTGGGGAAAAGGAACCTACCAATGAGTTTGTTTGTCTGTTTGTTTATATTTTTATTACCATTGAGTTTTTAAAAACATTTTGATGCATACTTCACAAAAAGACGTTTTCAAATTATTAGCTAGAAATAGAAGCAATTTATAAAGGAGTGTGTGTGTGTGTGTGTGTGTGTGTGTGTGTGTGTGTGTTGGAGTGTTTATTCAGTCTTAATAAGACATTTTGCACAGTAGTAACTTTTTTCTGTTAAGGTGTGCTTGTGTGTTTGTATTCTAGGTGGCAATCATAGAAGAATTAGTAGTAGGTTATGAAACCTCTCTAAAAAGCTGCCGTTTATTTAACCCCAGTGGTAAGTGTTCAAACTTTATTTTAAAAAATCTTGAAAATTTCCATACATTATGAAATTCTTAACCAGAAGGCCAGTATTATTTAGACAATATGCATAATGCATTTAAATTTTTTCTCATTAGCATAGAAATCCAGTAATTGGCACATTGTATAATGATACTTGATTAGAAGCAAATCACATTAGTTTATTGGGTAAAACTTTATGTAAAACTTAACACCTTATAAGACTAGATTTAGTAATATAGTGATCCTCCACGCACCCACCACTTAGCTTTAATAGTTTTGAAGTCATGTTCAAATATTTTGATAGTCTTACTTACCTGTATACCCACATTCCAAAGCAAATTCAGATATCACATGGTTTCATTCATGGATATTTCAGTGTTACTCAAAGGTAAGGATTTAAGTTAAAACATAACTATAATACCATTATCACACTTGAAAATTAGTACTGTTCTCCCTCCTGCCCCCTTTTCCTTTTTGAGACAGAATCTGTTGATGTAGTTCAGGCTGGCCTTGAACTCACTTTGTAGCCTAGACTGGCCTTGAACTGACAGTGATCCTCCTGTCTCAGCCTCCCAAGTGCTGGGATTATAGGCATGTGCCACCATGTATAACCAAAAATTAGTACTTTCTTAATTAAGAAATGTAGGGTAATATTTTTTCTTTTTTTAAAGTTTGAGTGGCAGACAATTCAAAAAAAGTTGTTACGCTTTGAGTTTAGTTGATATATCTCATAAGTTTTTTTAATGTAATAGTTTCTTTTCAAATTATTTGTTGAAGTTCTTTTCTTGTGTTTTCTTTGTCTAGATTTTGCTGAGTATACTCGTGTTAAAACATTATTCTGTCTGCATTTTTTATAAGGTGTTAGTAGGATGTGGAGTTGTATCTTGCATGCTAGCATTAATCTCAGTGACTGGTTAATACTTTTAAAAATGAAGTAATAACAAAAATTCAGTTACTCAGTTATAGCACAGTAGCCAATACCTGCCATATTGGACAGGATTGATATAAAACATTTCCATTTCCAGTAGGTAGCACTTGGTAGGGTAAAGCAAGAGGATTACTCATTTGAAGGCAGTCTGGGATTAATAATGAGTTCAAGGCCAGCCTGAACTATATAAAAGGACCTTGTGTCAAAAAAATCAGTCATAATGATAATAATAAATTTTAAAAAATAAAACATTTCCAAATCTTCTAATAGGTCCAGCTAGAGGCTTCATGAGATTCCATTTTGTGTTTTGCTGTTTTTATTTTTGGTCAGCATAAAAGTGGTGAGCAAGAATATTTTATAGGTGGCATATTCTTCCATCAGTAGACACACAGTATTAATATCTTTTGCGGGGGCATGATACTAGGGATGGACCCCATGAACTTGTGCTTGCCAGGCAGGTGCTTGTGCCTCTGAGCTAAATCCCAGCCCCAGTGTTAATATCTTTTTTTGTTTGTGTGTTTTTGTTGTTTTTAGACAGGGTCTTTCTACACTGTTGAGGCTAGCCTTGAGCTCACTTTGTAGCCCAGGCCGGTCTCGAACTCACAACAACCCTCCTGCCTCAGCCTCCTGAGTGCTGGGATTACAGGCGTGAGCCACCACGCCCGGCCCAGTGTTAATATCTTAAAAAACAATTTTTATTTCATATGTTATTTGCTCAATGTTTCCTTTTGTATAGGAAAAATATGGTAACATTTTCTTCTCATTCTCCTTGTTCCCTTTTTTTCTTAAATTTTCAAAAGAATCATTTAGCTCAGTTTTCAGAAGAACATTTCAAAAGATTTGATGCATTTTTGAAAGTTCATTTTTCAAAGATGGCAAATAAATTTTTTAAGATATTATGAACTTGTGGGTTTAAATCTCACATGAGTCCCATCATTCACATGCCATGGCAATAGTTGATAGCTGTTTAATATGACAAGTTTATCTTTTATGCTGCCAGTAACGATCTGGAATCATTGTTTTTCCAGGACCGCTGGTTCCCATAGTGGTAAAGGCCAGTATGGTGGAATCCAGGGTGTACCCTGCTATTAAGTTGATCATTGTTTTCATGTCTCAGATTAATTTTGATAGTACTTTTTAGAAAGCTTTACTATGGATTCATTGGTTAATCATCTCAATATTACTTTGGTTATCATCATTTTCCTACATGTTTTACAAATGAGGAAGAGGTTCACTAACATGCCTAAGAATATGCTGCACTTTTGTTGCAGATCTATTAAATCTGGAGTTGTTGAGTTCCACTCCTATTGTTTGTCCACTGAGCCGTCTTGCTTTACTAGGAGAGAAAAAAAGGCAATATATTGCTTTCTTTGAAAGCAAGTAACAGTTTTCAGATTGTAGAAATTTATATTAAAAAAGAATCTTTTAAATGTGTGGTTTGTATTTTTAATTTACACATTTTCTTTAGAGTATATTTAATCAGAATAAGTTTTTTCTAATTATGATCTCATTTTGGGGGATAGTTTTTATTTAGGCTAAATAACTTATCTTTGTATATTTAACATAATACTAAAATCAACTAAGATTATCATCAAAATGTAAAATAACCGTATTGTAGATATATTCATACACGGTTTAGTACATTCAAACTCAAGCAGTTAAAGTTTTTTTAAATCTTACATTAATGAAAAAGATTTCTTCTGGGTCATCTCCACCAACCACAACGTCCTGAGGCATACATTCTCATAGTTTGTTTGTTTGGTTATTTATTCATTTGTTTATTTGTTTGTTTTTTGGTGCCGGGGATCAAATTCATGACTGGCACTTGCCAGGCAGGCACTTATTCCTGTGAGCTAAATCCCCAACCCCCATAGTTTTAATATAACACCAGCTTCTTTTTGATTTCCTTTTTAGGTAGCTCCAGGATTGAGCTTATTTATCAACCATATTTGTTATAAAAAGTTATATGCAAGGCATTGTGCTCAGGGGCTACATGAATGCAGAGTAGAAAACATAGTCCCTTTCAAAGATTTTACATTCTTAGTGGTATTGTTACGACTGGGCCACATAAACAATATTTAGTCTAATTTCCTTATAGAGGGACCATTTTGAAGGATATACTCTTAATATATGTAATACCTAGTCTTGATTTCTTCCCTCTCACTCATCCTTTGCTTTTTAAAGATGATGGAAAGGAAGAACCACCAACCACATTACTTTGGGTCCAATACTACTTGGCGCAACATTATGACAGGATTGGTCAGCCATCTATTGCTTTGGAATATATAAATACTGCCATTGAAAGTACACCTACGTTGATAGAACTGTTTCTTGTGAAAGCTAAAATCTATAAGGTAAAAATTCCCCCCTAAGGTAATTACGTGTATCATAATTTTTTTAGTATTTCATCATTTCTAAATGTTGTAAGAAAAATTACATTTATGATGCATGGAAATATGGAATAAAAACTACATTTCTCATTCTCATTTCTTCTAATGTGGTAGTTGTGCCTATTTGATCATTTGTATCTGCATATACATAAGGCTATTCATTCATGTATTCTCATGTATTTGTGTGTATATAGCTGGTTATTTTCTTCTGGTGAGTAAGAGTATAGTAATCCAAAGGAAAGTTACATCCTGTGAAGTGTGTATTTCGGTTAATAATTGTGATCACATATCAGCATCTGATGAAATGAAATGGCAAAGATTTTATTATACTTTCTACATACTTTATCTTTTTATTTTCCAGTTCCTGGCCTTTGCTTGAGGCTCCCCAGTTGCATGTTTGGCCTCATCTTAGTATATGTGCTGCTAAAGTGAGCATTTGGCCTCATCTTAAAAGTAGCTCTTTTCTATCATATTGCAAATAAAATTTAGTAATCAAAGCTGTTGATGTTGATAGTTGTGAAACAGTGATTTATTTAGCCAGAAAACTATGAATTTTAGTATATTTTACATTGTATTTTGATGGTGGCTTGTCACTGAAGGTTGATCATTGTTGCCTCAAGCACACTAGGCAGTGCTCTGTCATTGCTACATCAGCAATGTTGCACCAGCATTTTTAAAGCCAGGTTTTGCTTTTCATGTTCATGGTTTTATTACTACTTAGATAAATTTGAATGAGGATCATTGGGACTGTCCATTATGATCCTTATCACTAATGTTTCCAGGTTCCTTTGGAGCTGGCCGTACCTACACTGAATTATGTGATTCTCACTGAAGGCTTACATTGTCATTTTTTGGTTTGATTTTACAATTGTTTCTCAGTGTTCACTACGTGGCAAGTGCTGTTGTACACAATGTAGATATAACATTAAAACAACTTCATTATCAGAGAGCCTACATTTTAGATAGATGGCCAGAAAGATGTAAGAATTTACAGAGGAATACATGTTTCCATGTTAATTAGCATCTTCAGATGCTAGTTGCTAGTTCCTTTTCTTTCATTTATTTTAATTATCAATAGGAAAAAAATGACCTGTCCAGTAAAATTAGCATACTGACTGGTTGCTTTGCTTTTGTGATTTATAAGCATGCTGGGAATATTAAAGAAGCTGCGAGGTGGATGGATGAAGCCCAGGCCTTGGACACAGCAGACAGATTTATCAACTCCAAATGTGCAAAATACATGCTAAAAGCCAGTCTCATTAAAGAGGCTGAAGAAATGTGCTCAAAGTTTACGAGGGTTTGTATAGCTATTGTTCTTACTTATGAATGAATAGGACATAGCCAATTTATACTTACACCTTGCTCTTTTTTTTTTTTTTTTTTTTTTTTTGAGATAGTATCTCATTCTATGTATTTCAGGCTGGACTTGAATTCCAGGCAATCCTGCTTTAGCCTCCCAAGTGATGGGATTACAGTTGTGCACGACCACAGCGGGCTTACCTTGGTCTTTTTCAGAATTTTTTTTCAATACTTTTAGTAACGGAATAGCCCAGATGTTTAAAAAACTGTTTACTTTTGCTTTTTTGAGGCAGGGTTTTACTATGGGTCTGGCCTTAGGCTCAGTATGTAGCCTAGGCTGGCTTTACTGAGAGTGATCCTCCTGCCTCTACCTCCTAAATGCTGAATTACTGGCATGTGCCACTGTGCCCAGCTCCTAGTGTTCTTTTTCTTATGTTAATGCCAACCCCCAATTAATGTACAACTTTTGTGTGATGATTTAGATAAATCCTTACTATTTTTAGTGTTCACAAAGTTTTAATTTATTTTACTTTTTAACTACTATTTCTTACTATAAAAATGGTTTGAAAACTGAAGGAATGTTTCAGAAGAATTTATATCTGTTGACTGTCTTTCCTTTTTAAATTGGTAGTGGAATGGTGTATTTGGTGAGAAATGGACTTGACTATATGTGATTTTTGTGTAGGAAGGAACATCTGCAGTGGAGAATTTGAATGAAATGCAGTGCATGTGGTTCCAGACAGAATGTGCCCAAGCATATAAAGCAATGAATAAATTTGGTGAAGCACTTAAGAAATGTCATGAAATTGAAAGAGTAAGTATTTTTGACATATGACTTTCATATTTTATTTGCTATTGAGGGTTTGGGGCAAATCTTACTTTTTTCCTCCATCTTGATAAATCAAGGTTAATTATTAAAATTGGTGTTTACTTTTAAAATTTTATAATGGAAATATGTACTATATTTTCTGCAGAGTACTCTTATCTATTCTTGCAATAATTGTTTTTCAAAAACTTTATGTAAATTTTGTATCCTGACTGTTTTTAATGACTTGAAACTCTTGAGCATTGCTACTTCCTTTGTCTATCATGAGGTTGCATGGTGATGCTATATATTCTTGTAAGATCCAAGCCTTAAAGCTTCTCACAAGGTTTCTGTAGATAGCAGTTTATTTTCTGATAAAAGTATTTTCCTATTTCTCTTTAGATTTATTTTTATCACTTGTAATGGACTTTCATTTTTTGTTTTTCACAGATAAACATAGCTTATATAATTAAGTTTACATTTATAACATTGTCAAGTATAGAACACTTGGTTGAAATGTGGAAGTTTCTGATTTTTCTCCCACGCACCAGACTGATACTGTATAGAATTTAGATATGTAGCCTCCAAAACAACCAAAACAAAACTGTGTATCATAATCACTTACAAACGGCTTTAAATAAAAAACTTGGTGTGTAATGTGAATCTGCTGTATCGCACATTTTTGTATGTTAATCACTTAGTTTGTTAGAATAGCTTTACTTAAGTGTAGGGTTAAGAATGGAGGTGTGTGTGTGCTTGCGTGCGTGCATGTATGTGCGTGGCATTGGTACTCCCTTTTATTCAGAGAGTTTTAACACCTGTAATGTCATGTCTTTTGGTGGTGGCCAGTTTATTTGATATGCAAATTGTTTATATTGAATGATTATAATATTTTTGCTTTACAATTTTTTGTACCAAAAGAGTGAGTCCAAGGGTTTGATTTATAATTTTCTTATACATTGCTATACTTCAGTATAATAATAAAAAGATAATTTTGTTAGCATTTTATAGAAATCACTGATGACCAGTTTGACTTTCATACATACTGTATGAGGAAGATTACCCTTAGATCATATGTGGACTTATTAAAACTAGAAGATGTACTTCGACAACATCCGTTTTACTTCAAGGCAGCAAGAATTGCTATCGAGATCTATTTGAAGCTTCATGACAACCCCCTTACTGATGAAAATAAAGAACATGAAGCTGATACAGGTATACCATCAACAGTTTCTTACTATGTTTTGCGGTGATATTTTATACATTATGGTGTTTGGTAATGCAGTTCTTCTGGGAATTTTAATTAGGAGTCTTGGGAAGATGTTACACAAAGGCAGTAAATGCTGAATGTTTCATGAATTTCTTTAAGCAACAGAAAAATACTACTTATTAGATTTTTAAAACAAAGATTTAGCAAAGAGTTAGATACTTAGCATTCAAAAAGTTTGAATTTGTTAAGACTTACATTTACGGGGCTGGGGATTTAGCTCAGCGGCATAAGCACCTGCCTTGCAAGCAGGCAGTCGTGAGTTTGATCCCTGGTACCGATAAAAAGGAAAAAGACCAAAAAAAGGCATAAAAAAAAAGACTTACATTTACTATATGATTTACTCATCTAACTGCAGTACTATAAATTTCTAAGTGCATGATTAGTGTGGGAACACATTAGTGTTGACTGGTAGTGTAACTGGTTGTTCCTCTTTTTTTGAGGGGGTGTTTAGTTTACTTTTGTTCTCTAATATCTGAAATTGAACCTGGCTTTCAATTTTTTTTTGGTCTTTTTCGTTTTTATCGGTACCAGGGATTGAACTCACGACTGCCTGCTTGCAAGGCAGGCGCTTATGCCGCTGAGCTAAATCCCCAGCCCCTGAACCTGGCTTTCATATTGAGCTGGGTTCCCAGCCTTCTTTTATCATATTAAGTTTTATTTTGACACAAGGTCTAGGCACTAAATAACCTAACCCAGGCTCAGATTTTTTCTTCAGCCTTCCCAAATGCTCTCATTACAGGCATATGTCACCATGCCCAGCTCCTCTTTTTTTTTGTCTTCTTTTTTGACTTTGTTGTTACTTTATTCGCACATTCTAGATCTCTAAATGTGCATACATATAATGATAACATTCATCATAGAAGTTTATACTGGTGCCTGACATATCTTGCTTCTTTTTTTCCCATTCCCCTCCCCTCCCCTCAATCCCCAAGCCCTTCGTTACTTATGAGAGCTTTGCTTCTATTTTTCCTTTCTTGTCCTTTTGTTCTTTTCTCCCTCTCCCTCCACCTCCCTTCTCATTTGAACATTTTTAACCTTTGCTTCCCATTTCCCAACATCAATTATACAGTTTGGTTCTCATGTATACTTTTGTTTTCTTAACCCTGGAGAAATAGTATGGTATCTAAATGTGTCCCAGGGTGAATTCATGTAGCTAGAATGGCTCAAACTTATCCTTCTTTATGGCATAGTAGTACTCCATTGTAATTTTTTTAAACCCCATACAAAATACCTCTTCTTTATCTATTCATTGATTGGTGGGTATTTGGACTCTAAGAGGTAGATATTATAAACTGCTATAAATATAGGTGTGCATAAGCTGGGCATGGTGGTACATACCTGTCATCTCAGCACTTGGAAGGCTGAGACAGGGGGATCACTGTGAGTTTGAGGCCAACCTGGGCTTACAAAGTGAGTTCAAGGCCTACCTGTACTACATAGTGAGATTGTGTGTCAAAAAGACAAAAAACAAAAACAAAAAAAGGATGTTTTTGTATTGTGTGTATGATGCTTTTTAATTCTTTTGAGACGATACCAGTAAGAGGAATAACTGGGTGAAATGGAACCCAGTTTCACTTTTTTGAAGAATCTTTACACTGAATTACCCAGTGTTTTCATCAGTCTGCACTTCACTGACATGGAGAAGGGTTACATTTTCCCCACAGCCCTGGCAGCATTTGTTATTGGTTGATTTCTTGATAATAACAATTCTTTCTGGAGTGAGATGGAATCTCAGCATTGTTTTAATTTGCATTTGTCCTATGACTAATAATGTGGAACTTTTTTTTATATATTTTCACTTCTACTTCCTTATCTGAAAAGTGTCTTTTCATTTCAGATGCCCATTTTTGGATTGAATCTTTAAATTTGGAGGGAGGGGCCTGGTTTTTTGAGTTCTTCATATATTCTAGATAATAGGAATAGTCTTTTTTGAGGAACAGTCGGCAAAAATTTTTTCCCACACTGTGTATTGCCTCTTAACTCTCTTGGTGGTTTCTTTTGCTATGCAAAAAGCTTTTTAATAAGATAAGATTCCAGCTGTTGATTCTTTGTGATATTGAGGTTATGTTCATAAAGTCTTTGGCCTATACCATTGTCTTAAAGGATTCTACCTGTTGTATCTGCCAGTATATTTAGTATTTCTGGTTTTTTTAAATTTTTTTTTTACCTATGACCAGTCAGAACCCATTCTGTTTTAATATTTAGATCTTTGATCCATTTCAATTTTAGTTTAGTGTATAGTGAGAGACATGGGTCTAATTTTAGTCTTTAGCA
Source organism: Cavia porcellus (assembly GCF_034190915.1). Taxonomy (NCBI): domain Eukaryota; kingdom Metazoa; phylum Chordata; class Mammalia; order Rodentia; family Caviidae; genus Cavia; species Cavia porcellus. Next base: position 34,498,484 of record NW_026947497.1, read on the forward strand.
CGTGGAAAGCCAGCTTTTCCATCTAATATATTAAAAAGGCTATCTTTCTTCCAGTGAAGGTGTTTGGCTCCTTTAATAAAGATAAGGTGGCTGATTGTGTTTGGAGTCTTTTCTCTATCTTCTAATCTGTTCCATTGATCCTCAGGTCTTTTTGCTAGTACCCTGCTGTTTTTATCACCAGCTCCTCTTTTTAGTACTACTATAATTTTTAGTTATTTTACTAAAAGATGAAGATTGCTGGAGCATTAAACATCATCTTGGAATTAAGCTAGGAGAATTACATAGTGATTTATCATTTAACCCACTTTTTTCAAATTCATTTTATTTCAAAGAGAAAAAAAATTTTCAGAATACAACAAACAGGGGGACCCATTTTTAACATACCATTTTCATAGTGAGATGTCATGATTTCTGGAGAGAAATCTTCCCTACACAGTTATTTGAGAAAGACTCTCTGAATTAAAGTTGAGTTGCATGGAAGAGTATATAAAGTAATTGTGTATCTAAATAGCCTGGGCTAGGGATTTAACTCAGCAGCATAAGCGTCTGCCTTACAAATGCATGGTCGAGAGAAATGGCACCAATAAATAAATAAATAAATAAATAGCTTGTGACATAATCATTGTAAATCTACTGTGGTGAGCTGACATGAGTCCTTTTAAGGCAGAAATAAGTAATAAAGAATATGGCCCCTAACTACAGCCCATGGATTAGATCCACACTCCAGTCTTGTTTTGATAATAGAATTTTACTGGAACATTTGCAGCTAAGTTTAGTTGCAAGAGGCTCATTTTCTGCAAAGCTGAAAATCCTTGGCATTGTGACCGTTGTAGGAACAGTGTGCTGACCTGTGGTACAGTAGCATAACAGAAGAAACTTAGACTTTGCTGTCCTCCTTAAGACGTTTTAGATCCTTGCTCTGACTTTCACTATCACCATGAGTTGCCATTTTTCACAATTGTGCAACCTCTGTTTTTGTATATACTTATCCCTTAGTACTCTTAAGGACTGGTTGGTTGGTATTGGGGCCTTTTTCATATGCTAAAATCCACAGATGCTCAGATCTCTCATAGAAAATGGAGTAATAGTGTAATATTTACATAAAACCTACCTGCATTTGCTTATATATTGTAAATAATTTCTACGTTCCTTATAATAACTAATATGTAATTTTATGGTTTAGCTAATACTGATAAGAAAAATAATCTATAATGTTCAGTATCAACAGAGATTTTTTTTCTGGGTTTGGTTTGGTTTGGTTTTGTGAGTGGGTTTGATTATGTAGTTCAAGGCTGGCCTAAATCTCATTGTGTAGCCAAGGGTGAGCTCAACTCATGATCCTCCTGCCTCTGCCTTCCAAGTGATGGGATTTACAGGTCAGGTATATGCCACCATATCCAGTTGTACAATATTTTTTCTGGCATTTTTGATCACAGTAGTTGAATCTACAGTGAGGATGCTGAGCCATTTTGTATATTTTATATACACACACACACACACACACACACATACATATATGTTACTCCGTGAGGTTGTTGAGAACGTTAAACAATGTGTGTACTATATTGTGTAGCAAGGGTAAAAGTAGTATAGCAGTTTTCTTATGTCATTTTATTTTTTTTAGTCTTTTTCTTTTTTATTGGTACCAGGGATCGAACTCACGACTGCCTGCTTGCAAGGCAGGCGCTTATGCCGCTGAGCTAAATCCCCAGCCCTCTTATGTCATTTTAAAAAGTCAGCATTTATTTAGTCTTCCAATACAGTTTTTTTTTTTAAATCAGAAATTGAACTGATGACTGCTTACCAGGTGGGCACTTATCCCTGGCCCCAGAATGTAATTTTTATCCTTACTTGAAATTTTCCTATTTTACTATTAAGGGATTCTTCCCACTTTGTGAGGTAGCTTATGCTTGTAACCTCATCACACTAGGAGACTAAAGCAGGAAGATCACAAATTTGAGCCAACTAAAGGGACTTAGCAAAGGGTAGATGGAACGGGCTGGGGATTTAGCTCAGTGGCATAAGCGCCTGCCTTGCAAGCAGGTAGTCGTGAGTTCAATCCCTAGTACCAATAAAAAGGAAAAAGACTTTTAAAAAAAGGGTAGATGGAGTTGCTGGACATACAGCACAGTATGAGGGCCCCAGGTTCAATGCCTAGAGCCAAAAAGGTGGGTGGGTAGCAATTCTTTACCAGGAAAAAGAAAAACAGGTGTAAATTTGATTTTAGCGGTGGTATATTTATTACTAGATAATAAATTAGCCACTTAAAACAATCATTTCTGTGGCTTAAGAATTCAGCAGTGCCTAGGTGGTTCTAGATTTGGGTCTCTTTTAAAGTTACAGATTAGATTTAGGCTCAGCTGGGGATTTAGCTCTGCAGGGTAGGTGCCTGCCTGGCAAGTGCGGGTTGTGAGTTCAATGCCCAGTACTACAAAAAAAGAAAGAAAGAAAGAAATATAGGCTGAGCCAGGTGTGGTGGCTGTGCCTGTAAATCCTAGCACTCAGGAGACAGAAGCAAGAGATCGAGTTCGAGGCCAGCCTGAAAAACACAGTAAGAGCCTGCAGTATTCAAATGAGGGCCCAAAGGTCTGTTTTCTAGGTGACTCTCTTATATATATATATATACATATGGCTGTGCCAAGAGACTTTATTTTTTAGGTTTTCTATAGGATTTCTAGAGTCCTCAAGATGTAGTAAACAGCCATGAAAGAGAAAAGGCGAAGTACGGAGCCAGTACCTTTTTAGTGTTTTATATGCTTGATATGAAACTCCATTACTTCCTTTACATCCTGATTAGTCAGAAGAAAGCAGCTGGAACACTTACAGTTGAGGCTTGGTTACTTTTTTCTGGTTACTGGGACAAAATACCTGACACCCAAAATAAAGGAAGAAAAGGTTTATTTAGCTCAGTTTATGGAGGTGTCGGTCCATAGTTAGCTGGCTCCAAGGCTGAGTGGCATGGTACTGGGTCCACATTTCAAGGCAGCAGCAGCAGCCAGAGCAAAAGTAGCCAGAACAAAAAGAAGAGGAGGGCAAGCCTCTTTTCCTCCTTTACAGTGTACACAGGCCACGCCCCTTCCAGACCAGGCCTGTAGCACTCACAAAATCTCCTTGCCCTCCTCTTGCACAAGATGAGGTTGTTTACAAAGTACCCTGGCTCCCTGCTGAGTTAGAGTTTAAACTTCTAAACTTCTCAAGTTGAAACAATGTATCAATCATAACAGGCACCATCTTTCAGGTGCTGGGTCTTAAAAGATTTTAAAGCCATTTTATTTTGGCTTTCTTTCTTAACCTGTTTTCCTGACAAACTCTTGGATTTGATCTTTCTCATCAGATATTTCTGGAGTGACTTCATTTTTAAAACCATCAAATCTCTGGTAATTCTTTTAGTTTCTTTCTTTTCTTTGCATTTTACTGTGAACAGCCAAAACAATCATGTTCCACAGTCAACACTGAAAATCACTGTTGCTTAAACTTTGTACTACTTTAAGCCCTCACCTGTGAGTTCTTAAAAGCTGATTTAGTAATTCAAAGCTCTTCAGACTTTTTGCTAATGCTGTTTGCAAGATTGATCTTTTTTTTTTTTTTTTAATTCTGTCCATTTAGTTACTCTCTGGCTCCAGTTTTACATCCATAATTTTGTTTTAGCAGTATCCCACTTCTTTGTGTCAAAATGTGCATTGCTTACTCACTGCTGCAAAACAACTCACTCAAAAATCTAGCAACCTTAAATGACAGACATGTATTATTTGACAGTTTCTGTGGGCTGGAATTGAGAGGTCCCTTAGCCCCAATATTTTGAAGACTCAGGGTATTCTAAGGAGGGTGAAGTCAAGGTGACACGGTGTTGAAGTAAGACCTGGTTGCTGGATCTGCTCCTAAAATGGCTTGCTCAGGACTGCAGCCCAGTGGGTTGGGGTCGGTCATTCTACATGGCTCCTGGGTGATCCAAGAGAAAACAGGGGAAATGTCTAGGGCTTTTGAGTCTAAGCCTTAAAAGTGTTAGATACCTTTGCCTGTACTAGTTCTGTTCTTGAAAAGGGAATCATTAAGTATAGCCTTCACGTTTAAAGGGAAGAATTCGCAGGTATATTATGAGATTACTGCAGAGGTAGTGTGCTTTGCAATGACATTTTTTCATTGTCCAGTATTAATAAGCATTAACCAAATATACCCTGACTGAACATATTTTTAAATGTCTTGTTCAAAGTCTAAATGATACACATCTTTCACTTTATTGTAACATATCTGTCAGTGGTTTCCAGTTTTTCTTTGGAGAAATTCTTACTATCTTAAGGGTATTGTTAACTTTCAGTACAAGTATAAAATGTTCATAGTCACTAATTTTTTCTGTCAACAAATACTTGAGTGTTTTTGTATGCTTGGCTCACTGCTAGGCCTTGAGAATTCAAAGTAATGAGTAAGCTAGGATGCCATCTACCAAGGAGTCCATAATTTAAGAGATGGGTATTCCAATAAAATATGTGATGAGCAGAAATACATTAGGCATCGAACAGGGTAAATATTGGCCAGATTAGAAGAAGCATAATTTAAGAGAGAACATAGACCAAAGCAGTAGAGATACATAACAATATATTATTTCATAGAATTGCAAGTGGTTTAATATTGCTGAAGGAAAGTATAGTGCTTTACTCTGGCTTGTTGCTTACATGTGTACCTGGACTTAAAACACTTTCTAAAAAAAGAGATTCTATTTGCTATCTAGTGTGGGCCATTAAAGGGCTAGGCGTATATGGGCACATTTACATGCATGCTTTGCAGTACTTTTTTATGGGGATTTGTAAGTATTAAAAAGTAGTAGTTGATTACTAATCTGATTAACAGTTTCATAATTTCATTAACACTCACTGCCTACAGCAAACATGTCTGACAAAGAGCTGAAGAAGTTACGTAATAAACAAAGAAGAGCTCAAAAGAAAGCCCAGATAGAAGAGGAGAAAAAAAATGCAGAAAAAGAAAAGCAGCAGAGAAATCAGAAAAAGAAGAAGGATGATGATGATGAGGAGATTGGAGGTCCAAAAGAAGAACTGATCCCAGAGAAACTGGCCAAGGTATAGTTCGGTGAAATTTCATAACCAGGCAGTATTATTTCAGTACTATCTTACTATCTTAATCTGTGTGAGATCATAGATTTTAGAGCCAAAAGTCATTTTTACTTTTTTTATTTTATTATTTTATTGTTTCTGATCATCTTTCCTATTTAAACTTCAGATAATGATTTTGTTCCACAGTAATGGTCTATTGGGAGTAACTTTGATTTTGAGTCATTCTGATCTGGGTTCAGATGTTAGTTTTTAGACTCCTGGTACAAGTTGGGTCTCTTAGTTTAACCTCTTTGGTGACTTTCTCATGTATAAAATGGAACGAAGAAAAGTCTTTAGTAGGCTTAAAAGAAAATATGTATGTAATCCATCTGGTATCTGTTATAAGGGATAACATGAAAAATTATATGTAGGCTAAATTGAGCTTGTTATAAGCTAAGGACTATATGTGTATCTTTTGCTTATCCATGTTGTCAATTTATAGTATTTTCCGTACTGGCCTTTATTTAAACCTGATATCTTGAAAGCATCTAAATATTTTCCCAAGGCAGAATCTGTCCTGCTGGGTATTTTGTTTGTTTGTTTTGTTTTTGGTAGGGATGGGGGCACTTATTGAGGATTGAACCCAGGGTCTTCACACTGAGCTACATTTTCAGCCCTTTTTTAAAATTTTAAGTAAAGGTCTTGCTAAGTTGTCTAGATAGCCTCTAACTTGAAATTCTTTTGCTTCTGCCTGCCAGGGTACCAGGGCTTACAAATGTGCACTGTCATTTCAAGCTATGACTTGATGTTTATAAGTTTTGAGCTGAAACCAAGGTGTCCATTATTGCATGAACCATTTTGAATAATAACATAACTATATGCTTTCTTTTGACCCTTGGCATCCTAGTCCATGTGAAAATAATTGCAAAATTCTTTATGATAAAGCAATATACCAGAACCATTTTCCTAGACTTTAATTTTAACATTAAAATTCAAAATCATTTTCTTGACTGTAACTAATGAAAATTGTAATTCCAATCAGCTGGAGAACATGTGTAGAATTATACCTGAGCAAAACGGTCAATAACATCTCATACACAGAGAAGTACTGATGAAAGAAACATACAAAAATCTAAGCCAGATTTTACATAAGTATGTTGGCATCTTTTTATAAATGTATAACCACTAGGAACAAAGATGAATATTTGTTGTTGTTAGGAATTTCCTGCAAGAATATACAGGAAAATAGAGGGCAGAGATTTAGCTCAGTGGCCTAAGTGCCTGCCTGGCAAGCACAGTGCCATGAGTTCGATCCCCAGTACCAAAAAAAAAAAAGGAATATACAGGAAAAGCTCAATGAATGATGCATGCCTGTAACCCTAGCACTCAGAAAAGGGAGACAGAAGGATTGCTGGGGATTCAGGGCCAACCTGGGCTACAAAGTGAGTTCAAGGCCCTATTTGAAAAAAATAAAAACAATACTCATGAAAGCAAGGAAACACAGAAAATTAACCTTTCAGGCGTCATGGAGAATTGCAAAGTCATCCAGTAATTAAGGGGCCTTCCAGACCCTCTTACAGTTTTGAGGAGATACCTATATTGTTTAGTCACTATAATAAACAGTCTTCTATAGAACAAAATTCTTGTATCAGTCCTCCAAGGAGACTTCTAGGTTTTTCTTCTGCCCAGGCTACAGTGGTTGCCTTTGAACCTGATTCCAAGCTGTAGACTTAATTAAGCCTAGCATTGTTAAGTCTCAGAACAAAGTAATATTTACAGAAAGTGTTTCTAATTGCTTTGTTTGGAACCGGTTTAGTGGAAGGCAGCACCCCTTTCCATAAATTGTTCCTCATTACATACTGGTGCTGTTCTTCTGGAAACAACATACGTCCGTTATTGGTTGGCTTTCTCTATGTTCCCCCCCTCTCATAGCATCTGTATTCACTCATACTCCCAGTGTGATAGCAGTGAAGATTACACCAAACTGTCAAGAACTTGGGAGTGATATTGTAGGCTATTTTAAGTTGCCTACCGTATCTAGGGAGATAATGTGTGTATGTGTGTGTATGGCAATAATTCCATTTAAGAAGGAGAAGTAAATGAAGAGAAATACAGTGAGTTAAACATTCAATAAACTAAGCATGAATTTAATGTAGGTTTGTTTGTTTGTTAAACCCAGGGAGCACGGACCTGTGTCCCTATTCCTTTTTATTTGATTTTGAGACAGGGTTGTCCTAACTTGCTGAAACTGGCCTTGAATTTGGGATCTGCCCCAGGATTACAGGTGTGCGGTATCATACCTGGCTTAAATCTGAGGTCTTGGTGGGAGCTATATCACTTGCATGTATAACTTACTGTGAGGCAATGGCTGTATTTATGAATTTACTTATCTTGATAAATCTTACGAATTACTATCTTAATGTTTCTGTCACGTCTTCTTTCAGGGGCTTTTTCTTTTTTTTCTTTTTCATTTTTATCGGTACCGGGGATTGAACTCACGACCGCCTGCTAGCAAGGCAGGTGCTTATGCCACTGAGCTAAATCTCCAGCCCCCAGGGGCTTTTTCTTTTCTGTGTAAGGTTTAATAATTTTAAACTTCTGTTTTATTACACTGGTGATATGGAGAGGCACATTCTTGTATAGTGTATCTTAACACAGGGATTAGATTTCAAGTCAGTATTACAAATTTAAAAAATGAATATGATTAAAATTATCTTCAGATGTCTTAAATTGTCCAAGTACGGTGCTTTCCCCTCCTAAATGCATTTAACTGAGGGGTAAATTAAACTCTTTGGTGATTGGCTATAATTTTAAAAAACAAAACAGGGAGGACATCATGCATAGTGTGGGCAGTTCAGTCCAGTAACGTAGGGCCGCAACTCAGTAGCAGATGGGAGACATGACTGACATCTGAGTTTTTGTATACCTCTTTCCTTGTGAGAATCTTCTTGTAATGATTGTAATTTTGGTACTTAAACATTCATTTCATATAAGTAATGCAAATTAATGATAGACATATCTGCCTATCTCTCCTTTCAATTTAAAGGGATTTTCAAGATCGGTTTTGACTTTTTTCTTTTTACCTAAGCACTGATTTTAAAGTCTCATTCCTGTTTGCATTTTTTTGTATATATAACTGTGTACTTCATAAAGTATATAAAGGCAAACCATAGTTTCTTTTTTTTGTGATTATGTATGTATATTAAAACCCAGGTAGAATAGATCCTGTAAAAAAAACATGTAGAATGAGACTATATGTGGGAACAGTAGGCCCAGATATCCTTTGGGGAGCATTTGTTTTGATTGATTGATTGAGACAGAGTTTTACTATTAGTCCAGCTGGCTTTGAACTCACTTTGTAGCCCAGGTTGGCTTCCAACTTGTAGTGATTCTCCTCCTACCTCAGCCTTCTGAGTGCTAGAATTGCAGGTGTGCAATGCCACGCCCAGTTTATGTTCTTGTTTTTAAAATTAAGACATAATTATTTCTGTGTTTTCAAGCTCAAATGCATTATTTTACCACACAATGATAAATAATATTTGTACTGATTAATCTTTCATATTTTTTGTTTCCAATTTATAATAGCAGCTATATCTTCCTGGTAGTAAATTATCTTGTCAACACAGGATGACCCTCATCTCAGTCTATATGCTTATAAACCTGAAAAGCTTGAGATAATTGTCAGTTTCAGTTTTCCTTCTCTAACTACCCTGGGAGCAACATGTCTTCTCTGTGTACTGCAAATTCAAATCCAATGTAATATAGAATAACTGGAGTAAGAAGCAAAGTGTTTACAGATGTGTGAGAAAGACACTTATTTTCGCCTAGATCTTTTGGTTCTTGAATTAGTAGTTATTTGAGCCACATTTTGTATCCTGTTTAGAGCATGTATCTTTCAAAATAACACCATCTGCCACTATTGCTGGGATTTTAATGGGTATTTTCATTGTCCCATACAGGCAACTACTTCTACATGTTAAGGCAAGGTAAATCTCATAGATAGATAGCACTTTATTTGCTTGACTTTTTTTTTTAATTCTGTAAAATAATTTCCTTGAGCGGAACTTATGTTGGTAAAATAAGGTTTACTATGATGGCAAGGGCCTGTTGGGTTGGTATAGCAAATCCAGTTTTCTGTTGAGTAGGTTATTAGTGCTTTTTGAGGAGAGAAAATGAGTATAGCATCCAAATGTTCTGTACACTTCTGGTAAGTGTTTCTGCCTTGCACCCTAGTGTGCAGGAAACAGTATTGTCTCAGTCCTCAGCCCAAGATTTGTATAACAGCATAGTCATAGCGTGAAAATTACTCCTGCCTAGCAAGATTACATGTAATGTGACATTTGTGTAATTGGTAAATAGTAGGGGCCTAGTTCTGTAAATACAAATCTATTAGACTGCCTGCCATATCCCCTAGTATAATATTTTAATGAAGTAGGCTTGCTATAGAATTTATAATACAAGAAAGAAAGAATTGAGAGTATACTGTTTTACATAGATGGATCATATTTCATTTTGATAGCATTATAAGGAGTTCTCACTGAGTTTATAATATTTCTACAATTTCCTTCATTCTTGTTTCCATCCAATTTCATGTCCCTCTTCTGTATTTTTTATGAATTCTAGACTACTCATGGTGCCATGCCTATAATGCCAGAACTCTCGGAGAGTGGGGCAGGAGAACTTTTTAAGTCACAACCCAGCATGGGTGACCTAGTGTAACCTGTCTCAAAATAAAAATATAAAAGGCTGGGTATGTGGTTCAGTGCTAAGGCTCTGAGTGTAATCTTCAGGATTGTCCTCCAGGACCCAAAAGATTTCTAGAATTCAAAATCTCATTTGTTTAAATACAGTGAATTAAAACAGCAGTGTATTTCAGGTTTGCCTGTAAGTGATTTTGGGGTTTTTTTTTGTAACAACAAAAATTATTTTAATACAATAAATAATATATAACAACAAAAAGTTATTTTAGTATAATAAAATTACATTCCCCAGGAATCTTACTTCCATTTGTATTTTTTGTTTTTGTTAGGTTGAAACTCCATTGGAAGAAGCTATAAAATTTTTAACACCATTGAAGAACTTGGTCAAGAACAAGATAGAAACTCATCTTTTTGCTTTTGAGATTTACTTTAGGAAAGGTAGGCAATTAGGGTGCAGTAGCATTCATAAAATGGTTCACAATTATTTCTTACGTATAATAATGCATCTCCAATGGCCTCATCACTGTAGGATTTATTTTAGCAAATGCCAGTAAAGTTTCCTCATAGAAATGCCTGCCTTTTATATACAGGATATTATAGTAACAGTGATGTAAAACATTTAAAATCCTAATTTATGTACTATACATGCATACCCAGGATTAACGCCAATATGGTAATATTATGGTAAGAAAATTCGAGTGGTACTTAGGACTAAAATCTTCAAGTAAATGTTGGCCATTATTAACTATTTTCATACATAGAAGAGATAATCTTAGGACCAGACCTTTAAGAGATATAGTGTGTTGCTAAAGGAAAATGTACACGGGAGGGGAGATTGTCCATTAAAAAGAGTGCGTAAGTAATTGTGATGTTGTCTGTATTGCCTGGAACGAGATAAAAGATAAGTGAGAGGTCTTGGTTTTTAGGTTTAGAATGTTATTGTACTGAATTGATGCAGTCCAAGTGTTTGGGTGAAAAAAAAATTTAATGATATGTATTAGCGGGAAGTTACTTCAATCCTATGTTGCAATTCAGATGTGATTAAGCCTAAATTCATTTTTTCTGTTTGTGAAGTCTTGAGCTGCCAATGGAGAGCAGCTTATTTTATCAAGTGATCAAAATATGTCTTTTTCTTTTTATAGAAAAGTTTCTTTTGATGCTACAATCAGTAAAGAGGGCATTTGCTATTGATTCTAGTCATCCTTGGCTTCATGAGTGTATGATTCGACTCTTTAGTACTGGTAGGTTTTACATTTTCCATTACTCAAAGCATTTGATTGTAGTAGTTGATAGTGCCTGTGTAAGTAATCTGTAAAATTTTTGTTGAACTTGGTTGTTTTAAAATGGACACATTAAATTAGTGGAGGGAAAATAAGAGCTCTTTCCTTTGTGATTGAAGGTCTTTATTTTAAGGCTACAAATATTGATGATTTTGACAGAATTGTTTAGTCCAGGTATTTAAGAATCACCTTTGCTTCTACTTCTGATAAGTTACGTGTAAGTTGAAATTTTTGAATCATATTTCATTGTGTGAAACTTCTTAAGAATTTGTTTTAATATTGAATCTCTTTGCAATTGACACCTTTTCTCCTATTTATGTCTTGTAGATCTCAGTTTACATGGACTAGGCTTGCTTGGCACAATCCTTTAAGAATCATAAACCTTTTTGTTATTTTTTAAAGTCATCTGTGTTTTTTAAAATTTTGACAGATCGGTACATTAATTTTAATATGAAATAGAACTAAAGAATTTTAAAATAGCTTTTTTGTTTTCTAGTCATCTCTCATTTTAAAGTCAAATTTGAGCCCGTTAAAGACTGTAAACTACTTATTCTAGGTAACAGATACTTAGTAATGAAACAAAGACTAGAGCCCAGGACTTCATATTGTTCTTTCTTCTGCAGGTTAAGTATCTGTTATCTCCCTTATCTGAAATGTTTGGGACTAAAGTGTTTCTGATTTTGGAGTGTGTGTGTGTGTGTGTGTGTGTGTGTGTGTGTATATGGGGGAGGGTGTTTGCATGAATATGATGAGATATCTTGAGGATGGGCCCAAGTGTAAGCATGAAATTGATTGTATGTTTCACACACACCTCTTACATATAACCTTAAGACAGTTTTATACAATATTTTTTAATGCACTTAATGTCATGGTCTGTCAGGCGAAAAAAATGTATAGAGTTTTCTACTTGTGGTACGTAACAAGCTCAGAGAGTTTTGGATTTTGAAACACTTCAGATTTCATGTTTTTTATTTGGGACGATCAACCTGTATAAGATCAGTCTATAGAATTTGGAAATAATATTAAATTAGCTACTGCATAAAAATTCTCAATGTAATATTATGACCACATTATAAAATGAAGAAATCCCATACTCATGATAATACTAGTAAATAATTTTTTTTTTCTTGTGTGTGTGTACTAAAATTTTTTTGGAGTCATAAAAGACTGAGAAGAGACTCAGATAATAGTTTTAATTTTTAGTCATAGTAAGTTGGAATCCTATGCAATTAGAAAATGCTTTTTTTTTTTTTTTTTTTTTTTTGAGACAGTCCCACTGCATTCTAGGCTGGTCTCTATCTATCTCACTGGCATCCTCTGCCTGTGCTGCCTGAGTGTTAAGATTAAGTAGGTACCACCTCGCCCAGCTTAGAAAATGCTTTTTGAAATAATTAAAAGTTAGATATTATAAGCTAGCTGTAGAGTACGTGCTTTATTCAGCACTCTGGGAGACTGAGACAGGTAGAGCAAAAGTTTGAGCCCTGTCTGGGCAGCAGTGATTTGGTAGACTTCTTTCAAATAAAAAGTAATAAAAGGACTTGAGGATGTGGCTCAGAGCAGAGGCCTTTGGTTCAATCTCCAGTAGTGCAAAAAAGAGGGAAGGGTTCATCTTTATTATTCCCCAGGCATTTCTTCAACAAATATACTCGGCACTTAATACTTTTAAGTTATTTAATTATTACTATTTAAGCCTTGTTTAGTATTCTCATTTATTTTTGTCATATCTAGTGATAATCATTTAGTAGGTAGTATTATATCTTGATAGTGAGCAGTCATCAATCTTACATAAAATGTGAACATTTTCTACCAAGTTATTAAATCATTCCAGCAATCCTGAGACCCTACAGTGTCTTCTAGAGCCCCTTTGAGAACTTTTATACCCCTAGTGAGTACTTAATTTGTCTGCTGATAAGTAAATAGAATGAGCCAAATATTTTAGTTTTTAGAATGTCTGAGGACCCAAATCAAAAGCTGCTTTGAAAAGTTCATATTTTTCAGCTGGGAATGGTGATTCACACCTGTAATCTCAGCATTAGGGAGGCTGAGGCAGAAGGATGGCTCTAAATTTGAGGCTATGTGCTAAATTCAAGGACAGCTGAATTACATAGACTGGCTCAAGAAACAAAATGAAAAAAATTTCAAAAATCTTTTCAATCCCAATCCTTTATTAATTAAATACTCCATTCATGCGATAATTATTCTATCATGGAAAGAATTGGGTAATCTCGGGGGCTGGAGGTTTAGCTCAGCGGCATAAGCGCCTGCCTTGCAAGCAGGCAGTCGTGAGTTCGATCCCCAGTACCGATAAAAAGGAAAAAGACAAAAAAAAAAAAAAAAAAAAAAAAAGAATTGGGTAATCTAAGAGTTTTGCTTTCCTGAAACTCTGTATTTTTTGTTAATTTTACCATTTTAAAAGTCTTCCTAGATAGATTTTTTTTTTTAAAGCCCACTAGGTTTTAACAATATAATAAATCTGTGCCATTTGGGATTGCCCCCCCCCTTTTTGAAGATAGAAGTCAGACTTCACTATATATAATTCCAAAGGACATTTTAATTATTTTTACTGCAATGGGCTTGGGGGAGAGCGGTTTATGTCATCCTGTAAGTTACACATAAAATCTATATAATTTAAAATGAGTGTGTTGGCCGGGGATGTAGCTCAGTGGCATTGTGCCTGCATGATAAGCGCAAGGTCATGAGTTTGATTTTTGGTGTAAATAAAAATTAAATGATGAAATGAGCGGGCCTCAGTCTGCTGCAACAATACAAACCTGTAATCCCAGCCCTGAGGAAGAGTTGAGATGGTAGGGTTTCAAGTTCTAATGCTGCCTGAGAAGTTTAGCAAGACCCTGTCTCAAAAGCAAGAAATAAATGGGTGTTGGGATATAGGTTAGTGCAAAGGGTCTGGGTTCCCATCTCAATATTCCCAAAAGGTTGAGAGGGGCTTCAGACTTTTTGTGAAATTATTAAATGAGGAAGTAGGTTTTGCAAACAGCTGTTAGTAAATCTGGGAGAAATGTGCACACATACCTACATTTGTTTTTACTTTTGTGAGTTTTGTTCTTAGTAACTTTAGTTTTCTAGGGAGATTATGTAATCTGAGGAAAATGAGTTAATAAAGACCGTGAAAGATCCTCTAGCTGTCAAGGGAAATATGCCATGACTTTGCCACCCACGTGTATCCCAGGAGCACTTCAGGCACACCAACGAGGCCCCTGGAAATCACTTTTTATTTTATAGAAAATCTGAATTTTGAGACTGTTTATTGAAATTGGCCATAATTTAACAACTTTTCTTCCAGTTTCTCTCCTTCTCTGAAAAACAAGTATTGATAATTTGTCAAAAGTACAACTATTTCAGCCATAATTGTGTATGTTAACACATACACAGCAGGGTTGTAATTCATGTGTCTCACTGCCAGGGGACTTGGACTGGCAGTACATTCGTGACTGTCCCATTGGGCAGCTGTTTACAATTTTTATTAATAAAAAGTGATAAAAGTAATGCTTTTTACACAGTATTACAAGGCTCTCAATGGGACAGTCATGCATGTACCAATGGGAACTGTTAAATTCTTTACCTGGTATCTCATTTAGTTGAGCCATTCATTTCTATAGGATAATAGAAGAAATGCTTCCTAACCCACAAAGAGCATATCAGTGAATTACTCAGTAACAACATGTAGGATATTTTGCCTAAATATTTACTACTCAGAATTAAAATTTTAAACTTGAAGTAATGAACTATTAGTGGGACAGTGGCATCGGTTATTAATGGGTCATTACTAACATTTGAACAGTCTCACCTGGAAATAGAACTGTGTAAAATATATCAGCATGTATTGCACATGTGTGAATATGAGATGATACATATTTGTCACAGTATCAATGCTTGAATTGCAGTCAAGATTTGAAAGCCACCATCATTGTTTTTTAACCCAAAGGAAAATATTACTGAGTACAGAATAAGAAAAATAGTAACTGCAGTTGACTGAATATCGCTAACATAAATAGCATTTCACCCGTAGCTTTTCCTTATTCCAGTCCTAGGTGCAGCCATCACCCTATCTTAAAAATCAAGAAATAGGTTCAGAGAGGTTATGACTTCTTTAAGCACAGATGTACACCCAGGTCTGTCTATATCCAAAAATCCAGACAGTCTGTAGATATCATAGTAACAAAGAAACAAAGCATAAATTGGATTCAGTCCAGAGGGATTGGGCTCTATTTTTTCTTCTCCAAAACCCAAGGCCTGGGAATATGATGACTACAGTGTATTTATTACAGGAAAATGCTTTGATGGTCCTTTGGAGTTTATTATAAGATAAATAGCTCAATTCACATAGTTCCTGAGGATAAAGGTCAGTGAAGTCAACCATGTTTTTATTTTTGTTTTAATTGATTAATGTGCCTTACTTGGGTGTAGAGGAAAAAGGAGAGGGTAAGGAAAATTGTCTTCACCTTTACATATTTACCAGACAGATGTTGCCCACCCTGCTTCACAGATTTTACAGTTGAGGTGTGGGGGCCGCCCTAGAGGCATAGAAAGCCATGGAATTACTTCTTTCTCTTTTTCTCTCTTTCTTTTCTTCCTTTCTTTTTTTCCCCGCTTTGTTTTTGGTAGTTCTTGTATTTTCTTGAAATGAACCATCTGTGAATGAAGTTCTTTCAGTGCTTTTTAAATTCTTGTGACACATATTCTTCTAATTTGTATTAGGTAGGCTCTTCAAGTGTTATGAATACAAGTTATTTAGTTTTTGTGTATAATTGCTGTGTTTCATTGTTCTCATCAAGTAGATAATTTAACAACTACAAACTATCTGATTGTCAAGAGATTCTGTTTTTAATTTATTCAGCAGTGAGTGAAAGTAAAGACTTACCTGATACAGTTAGAACAGTATTAAAACAAGAAATGAATCGTCTTTTTGGAGCAACGAATCCAAAGAATTTTAATGAAACTTTTCTGAAAAGGAATTCTGATTCATTGCCACATCGATTATCAGGTAATCATGTTACTTTTGTTCTTCTCTTAGCCTTCTCAACCTCAACAATTAGTGGACTATGACAAAATAAGGTATAGGATTAGTTCAGAAGAGATAATGTGCATGTGCTACATCTCAGTCTTACAAAAATAAGCAGTTAAAAATGCTTCCTATGTTTCAGAATTTCTTTAGACAAAATTGGTACTGTCACTCAAGATCAGTCCTTTGTACTCATTGAGCATTAGCATTACAAAGAGGTAAGTGAGTAAATTAAAGTGTAAATGTACAAAGGAGGTGGATTTTGGTCTCTTCTCTCTTTGTGCTTGTGAATTTCACTCCATATTACTGTCACCTCCTATTTCTCTATGGTTATATAGGTATCTCTCTTGGCAGTGCTAAAGACCTGAAACTGTCTCATGGTTCACTGAAAGCCTAAGGCCAGGGTCTCTGCCCAAGAGCAGAGCCCGTACTTTGTGGGACCATGTGTGTGGTACTTCAGTGATTTGCTCATGAATACCTGGCTGAGACCTCAGTAGCTTTATTTGCTTTTTCTGGAAGTCTGCATTCGGCTTTTTGTCTGATACCATCAAGGTTATGTACTTCCTCCTCGTCTCCCTCTTCCCTCTTGGCATTTAATGAAGTATTTCCCTTACAACCAAATTATAATGTTTATTTTATAAAGAAAACTTCATGGTCCTACCATAGAAAGACAGCTTTTAATTTTAGCAGCTTTTAATTTTTTAAGAAACTGAACCTATATCCTGTAATGTTAGATATTTTATATGTACTTTTTCAGCAGGATAAAAAACGTAAAACACATAAACGTAAAACATTTGTGGGTTTTATGATGGTTGATTTTGAGACAAAGTCTTGCTGTGTCTGCTGACCTTGAACTCACAGTGATTATCCTCAGCCTCCTGAGTGCTGGGATTACAAGCGTGCATCTCCACAATTGGCAATTGTGTGCTTTGATCTCTTAGACTGTGCACATTTTACTAATACATTATATTTTGTTACCAGTAGACATACATAATAATAAAATATCATAATCTGTTCTATTTTGGACATTTGTGCTATTTTTTAGGCTTTTTATTCACGTGTATTTAACATTTTGTGTGCACATAGTTTGCATCTTGTATTTGAATGAGTAGAAGGTAAGATACTGGGTTTACTTAACATAAAACTGATTTCCTTTTTTTTCACATTTAGCTGCCAAAATGGTGTATTATTTAGATCCTTCTAGTCAGAAACGAGCTATAGAGTTGGCAACAACACTTGATGAGTCCCTCATTAACAGAAATCTCCAGGTAAAACTTTATACTGATCTCTAAGAGTTGTTGAGTCATTGTTTTTTGGGTTTTGGTGTTTTTTTGTTTTTTGTTTTTTTTTTTGTACTGGGGATCGAACTCACAATGTTGCGCTTGCCAAGCAGGCACTTACACTGCTGAGCTAAACTCTGACCCTTGAAATCTACTTTTTTTTGGTACCAGGGATGGATCTCATGATCCTGTGCTTACCAGGCAGGCACTTATACCGCTAAGCTAAATCCCCAGTGAGTCATTTATTGATTTTTACAACTTTTTTTTAAATGGTTCTGTACTTTAAACCCAGGGCTAAGCAGTCAACCTAGCACTGAGCACATTCTCAGCCCATTTTGTTCTTACATGTAATCACTGTGTTCAGGACATTTTTCTTCTTAGTTGGTGGATATTCCTTAAGATACTCCATAATCTTATTACATAACAGAACAGCTGTTTGATTTTGCTGGATGACATCAAGCCTCCAAAATTTAAAACACCTGCCTGTGTTAATTGGCAACATAAAATTTAATATCTATGTACCCAAAGTGTTTCTGTTTTCCTAAATATGTCCATTTTTTGTGACATTGGAAATCTATCAACATTAAAATTCATAGTAAAATGTTTTCTCAAGTTATAACATGTTATTTTCTCTTTCTTCAGACTTGTATGGAGGTATTAGAAGCCTTGTGTGATGGTAACCTAGGAGACTGTAAAGAAGCTGCTGAAGCTTATAGAGCAAATTGTCATAAGCTTTTCCCTTACGCTTTGGCTTTCATGCCTCCTGGATATGAAGAGGATATGAAGATCACAGTTAATGGAGATAGCTCTGCAGAAACTGAAGAACTGGCCAATGAAATTTGAACATCATTAAACAAGCAAATGGAATGACTTTGGACCATATCTAGTGTATAATATTTTTGTCACGCACCTGCTGCATTGCTCTAACTTACACAGAATGAGAGGAGTAAATGTTCTTGCCTTCAAATAGTGTTTTACGTTTTTTATCCTGCTGAAAAAGTATATATAAAATATCTAACATTACAGGATATAGGTTCAGTTTCTTAAAAAATTAAAAGCTGCTAAAATTGAGGGTTAAAAATGATACCTTGTCCTATTCCTACCTACCCACCCATGTTTTTAAACTAATTTATATACAATCTGGAGGCTGTTACAGCTAACAAAGCAGGTGTGTGGCAGAAATATTACCTTAAATTTGTCTTGTGAGATTTTACTATATCTCAGACAGCATACATGCTGTTTTAGCACTGGATTCTTTCACTGAGCACAAAGAGTTGTTGGGGCTTTAGCATCTGACTGATTTTGTTATGGGGTTGATTCTGACCATAGGAAGTATGCAACGTGAATCACTATTTACAGAGGAATCTACAACAGATGCTTGATGTTGTAGAAACGGGGACATACAGATACCAAGCAGGATTATAAGAAACCTAGAAGGTGTTCAGTATGCTTGTTGTGTTTTCAAAATTCACTGTACATGATCAGTTCGGTGTTCTTGTACCACAGTTTTTAACTGAAGGAACCAGTTGGAACAATCTCAATTTTAACTAAAACTTGAAGAACTAAAATAACAATGCAAACCTTTCAGCATTGTTTTGGCCAAACTTGTTAAAACTGTAATGCAAGAACCAAATGCACTGTGATGTGGCACCAACTAATTAGCAAGCATGAATTTTTCACCCAAGAGTGAAAAAAAGGAAAATCTACCATGGCTTGAACTTAAAGAGCAGAACTCCTGACTACCATTCTATGACTGATCAAGAGACTAATAGTTTAAAACCTCAGCAGGCCTTGTTCATGATATGCAGAAAAAAAAGTGCTGCAGTTTAGATACCTCTGGAATTTTTCCACAGTGTCACAGGTTTGTAATACTTGAAGCCCTACATTTCTAAGAATATATTTCTTGCTCAGTTGTTTCAGGCAAGCCCAAGACTTTGTAATTTTTAAAGGGCCCAAGATTTTTTTTTCCAGTAACAGACCAGCTTCTTTTTCCTGCAGTTACAGATGTAATTTCTTTTTTTTTGTTGTCAAACATAAGGTACCAAATATGATGCAATAAATTGTTTTGAAAAACAGTTGTGTGAATATTTCCACTAATCTGTGTTGGGCTTCTGTGAAAATACACAGGTGGAAACAGAGGTGCAAGCCAGAGGCAAAGTAATATACTATGAGGCCAATAGAGAGGGGAGCTTTTTGAAGTGTGCTAACTGCTGGTGTCAGTGAAGTTCCGTAATGAGATAGAATGCTGCTCCTACATTAAGATTTCATTGAGGCCTAGAATGGTGGCAGGTACTATGAATGTAATTTATAATCTGAAAGGAAAACTAGGAACTGCTAATAAGTTGATTGGGAAAATGAGCCTTAAACCTGTCAAACCTGTACACTGAGAAGTAGCCTCAGGCTCAATATTCTCATTGCATTTGCAAGATCTGGGAAAATAAGATTAAGTAAAATTAATCAATTGTATATATAATTGAACTTTTTGTAGTCCTTTTAGTCTATAGAGTATGTACTCTAAAGGGAATTTTCAGAAGACCTGATCATTTTATTGATTCTTTCATAGTACATGACCTGCATTCCACATCCCAGTCTAACACTTCAGTGATGTACAGAGAAATATAAACTGAACTCCAGTGCTTTGTTTTATTTTATTAACTGGCCCTGTCTCAGGAACATCTTAACAGATGGCAAAAAAAAAGAAAAAGAAAACCTTTGTTTTTTTACTTCTCCTGTGAGTGGCAACTGAAGTTCTTATTGTTGGGAAAGAACACTAGTGCTACCTCTACCACTAATAAGGTGTTTGGAGGAGGCACCAGCCATAGAACGGGGTATATGTGTGAATTTTGTTTAAACTCTACTGTATATTGAAATGAAATTCATCTATCTGTCTTGACTGTTCAAATGATGTAGATTGTCTTAGAATGAATATTCAGAAATACTCAGAACTCTAAATGCAGATGCCACCCTTAAGGAGCTAAATTCCTAACATGTATATTGTATTCCAACCCAATTTTACTGGAACTATTGAATAAATCTTTTATTTTCTTTCAGGTTTACTTGATAGTGGATACATTGTCTGGTGTCAGAGGACCTTGACTGGGTTCATTTTATGTCCAGACATCACCCCTAAAGCGTTGTACTGTACCATCTTGCTCTGAGTAGTATCAACTGGATCATCTCACATTTGCTTTATTCATTCTATTAATTTCAAATGATACTGTGGGGGGGAAACAGGGTTAGTAAAAACAAGTGGGGGGAAAATGCAGTGATGTAATTGAAACAAGTGCCTTATGTTTATTGCTAAGAACTGGTGTTATCAACCCTTCTGATAAGAAAGGGTCCCTTGACCTGTATTAACATAGGAAAGTAAAGTTCTTTTTGTTTTTCTTTATATTCAGTTACTCTTGTCATTTCTCATTGAAAATCTAAACCTGACTAGGTTAGTTTAATCAGCTTTAATTAGATAGTTAAGTCTTATGTTTCCACCATTTTTCTGTATCTATTTATTATGCACAATAATAAAGTGTGATCTATACTAGCATGACTGGAAGTAGTGCCGGTGTTAGTGAAGAGCTTTTCTCTGGGCTTTATTAGGCCCTTGTTTTTCACAGTGGTGTTTGTACTTGATGATATATTACTATTATAGCTGTGAAATGGAAGCTGTGACTATATGAAGAGGTCAGAAAAGCGCTGTCCCAGATTCAGGTAGGTTCTAATAAATTCAGGGAAATATCTTTTCTGTACAATGTCTAGGAATATTTCAGTTACTATATGTAGCATTTGCTTGGGAAAAGATAAAAAATGAAGTATTGGACAGGAGCAGTCTATACTTGTCTTACTGCCAGTCGTGAATTTTAAAACTAATAAGAGAATTCAAGGTAAGACTGGTACTTCTCATGAAGGCTCTCTTCCAGTTCTGTTTCATTCTCCACTTAAAGTCAGAGGCTTCTTGATACCATTCTGGTGTTATTTAACCTAGGCTGCCCTGAGAAATCTAAATAAAATGATGTCTCATGAAACAGCTAAGTTGTATCACAGGGAGCAGAACATTTAAGTTTTCTTTGAATTTCATGGTTGAAAATCTTAACCTATAGCAATAAAACGCTTTTCAAAAAGGTGATTATTTATGGAATTGCTTTTTTAACTTTTAAGTATGCAACTTACAATGTATTGAAGTGAAAGTGTTGGTAGTCTTCTGGAGATTCTGGAGAAAGACTGCCCCATTTTCACTGTGCAGGAGACTCTTACATACTCTGCAGATTCTGTAGTGAAACCAGAAAACATAGTTTCCTTTGGACAGTACCCCTCATTAAACATGAGCAGAATGGCGAACAAAAGGACTAAATGCTTCCAGCCCATCCATATATCCAGTTGTCTTTGAAGCACCGTCATTTTGAAACTATAGGTAGAAAAAGGAAAAAAAAACACCTGATACTTACATGAGTTAGAACTTCTGTCTCAGATTTAGCTCAGTGGCATAAATGCCTACCTTGCAAGTGTGGGATCCTGAGTTAGATCCCCAGTACCAAAAAAAAAAGAATTTCTACTATTCAAGATAAGCTTGAAAATTTAATCTTCAGTGCTCTTTATAGAATTCTCTGTGCCAAAACAGTATAGACTTTAAGGTTGTCTGTAGCAAAGTTGGTACTTGACAGTCTAATAAAACCATTGTAGTCTGTAACAAAGAATCAGGTCTTTGTCCCTATTTAAGGATCTACTTTTCTTCACAGAAGTGGATAATTCTATTTGAAAAAAATGATGAATATATACTGCAAAATTTTCTGTCTGATAAAAGATTTCTGCTGTTGCTAAATCTTCAACATGGCCTCAATAAGTACAAATTATTTTTTCATTTCAAAATAACATAGGAAGTAAAGAGGCTTTTGGAGTATGTTTTTGGATTCCATGGCTCACTTACCTAATATCTTCTGTATTTAGTTACTGGTGTGTTGTCTTAACATATGGGAAATCTCTTAACATTCTAGGGTATCTTCCCGCTCTATTGTAGTTTCCTAATTTTTGGCTTTTACAAATTTGCCATTGGTTTACTTTTATCTGCAGACTTATTAAGGCCATCATCTTCTGCTTAATGCCTCACCCCAAATGAATAAAAGTCTTCCAATATTATTTCTTAGTAAATCATTAAATTAGTTGCCACCTTGCATATTTCTTTATGAGCTACTTATTACCATCAAGTAGACATACTACTGCTTGATACCTTTAAAAATGAAAAGAATGACTATTAAGAAAGCAGGTAATCTCTCTTCAATTATTCTCTTTCCTTCTTCAACTTTTGAACTCTGGAATACTAAATACTAATTGTAACCTGCATTAACAACTTAGAAGTATTCACAGGCATGTATTTAGCTAGCATTAGAGTACAGTTAACTTCTGTTCAGTTGTTCATTGAAAAGGACCTGAGAAATGGTGCAGTCACACCTGTATTCCCAGCTACTCAAGAGACTGAGGCAGAAGGATCACAAGTTTGAGCCCAGCCTGAACAGTTCAGTGAGACCTGTCTCAAAAAAACTGAAGGAAATATAATACAATGCAAAGCCCCTGAGTTCAGTCTCAGTACCAGCGGGGAGAGTGGTGGTGGGTTGGTAATAATATACAACCTGCTTCACTTGTAAATTTTTATAGCTAGAAAAGGGCCTACTTACCTCAGACATTCTGTTAACATTTCATTTTTTGCAGTAATGTCCATTATTTGAACTTAAATGCTGTATTTCAAACTCATCAATCCATTTTTAATGTATATATCTTAAGGATCTACCTGGGTACAGTTGGTATAAAGAATAAAGTAGGTCAGTGCATAATTTGCTATGAATATTATTGCTGTGCAGATCATAGGAAATAGCAGTAAAGTACTATTTTCATATCACCTGTAAAGTTTCACAAATTTTTATTCTGTAGTTAATGTAGAGTATTGCCATTAATTATCCCTCTTTGTCCCTCAAAATGCCACAGATCCATTTTCTTATTTTAAGAATATATTTCTCATGTAATTTTTTTTTTTTTTTTCTGTAGTTTGTCAGATCAGTGATTGTGCTGGCCTTGTAGGAAGCATGGAGGACATGGAGTACCTGGAGGACCATCCTCTGATTTTCTCAGTTGTCTGTTCATTGTGGCATTGGTTGGCAGTGAATCTACTCATCCTTCATGTGTTTAACAAATAGCCACCCAGGTAACCCCATACCCATTGGAATTAAATTACTATGAGGATTATTACTCAGTTTTGAATATAAGGGCACTGGTAACACACACGACCTACCCAGAAATCTTCATTTGTCTTCATAGCTTGGTATCTACTTTTACTCATTTTAAGAAAGAAATGAGAAGAGGGTTCTGCAAAGCTGCTCTCTGAACACTTGCAGCCAGTGTCTTCACAGCCAATAGCTGTTCTTCACAGCTGTGTCCTATTTGGGATAGACAATTTAGTGAGTCCCTTATGTCATAAACTAGCACAGAAGGACTGTGGAGACAGCCCTTGGTCCTCAGGCTCACTAGCAAAGATGTGGAGTCAGTACTAGGCAACGGCCAGCCTGTCTGTCTTTCCTTTGTTTTTTGGTGATGCCAGGGTCATCCAGAGTTGAGAACTACTCTTCAAAGAGGAAGTTAAAAGTATTTTATTGTATTGGGGTTTTATCTTGAAAGAGATCAAAAGGAAAATAATTATGGATGTGTAAAGAAATAAGCTTCAACTTAAGTGGAAACCCAGATTTGAACCTTCTGTCAGGAGCTTTCTAGATCGTTTTCTGTACTTAAGTCATGCTGTTACCATACTACCTGAGACATACCAGAGCAAAAAAACTAAACAAATTTAGTTTTGTCAGATACCATGGTAACTTAATTCCACTGAAACAGCTTTTAAATATAATTGCCATTGATAGCAGACTGAGTTAGTGGCTACGTGCCACAGCGGAAGAGCATTAGTGGGCCTTTAAATAAAGGTACATATATTACTTCATGAAAATAAGTGGAATCAAATATCTGTTCATTATGCCTACAGGATTCTTTTTTTCTATAAGCAACTGAGTCACTTCTAAATCTTACTTGTGAAAAGAATCGAGATTCTAGGACAAACGGACTCAAGATGAAAGTGTTTGCTAGATAGAATTGAGCTAGAAAGTAGACTTCTGTGCTGCAGAACTACTTATCAAAAGTACCTGTACTGAGAATGGTGGCACACACCTGTAATCCTGACACTCTGGAGTAGGCAGGAGCCCATTGAGGGCAATTTAGCAATGACTTAGTGAGACCCTGTTTCAAAAAATCTAGGATGCAACTCAGGCCCTGGATTCATTCACCAGTCCTACAAAAAAAAAAAAACCTCATTGAAACAGCATTCTGGGTAGGACTCCAAAGTGTAATGTACTTTTCTTCAGGAAAATGGGGATAGTTTTATAGGCCAATCTTAAATTCAACTTAGTTTTCTAATGATTAAAGGCTGATAAATGGGGTCTGGGGATTTAGCTCAGCAGCATAAGTGCCTCCCTGGCAAGCGTGAGGTTGTGAGTTTGATCTCCGATACTCCCCTCCCCCCCCAAAAAAGACTGATAAATGAATATAGCTGATTCTGTACTATCTATTACCAATGTTAAGCTTATAGTTGTGCTGTTCCTTCAACCTTGCAAAGTTGCCTTGCCTCAAAGCTTTATTATTTTCTTTGATCCTGTGATTTAATTAAGTTTCTAATACAAATAGTAGTTTGGTGCAACAGTAGTATAAAATAGTTAAAAACAAGCTTTTAGTTCAGATAGAATTAGGTTTATGAAACTTTATATTCTGGCTCAAGTCTCCTAGACAAAATAGTAAAGTTTCTAGGTCAAACAGTTGTTGGAAGGATTAGTATTAGAAACCCCTGACATGAAGTAAGCTTTTTTTTTTTTTTTTTGGTGATATTAGAGATTGAACCCAAGACCTTTGCAGTGAGCTTTTACTTTTTTGATAGTTCACCTGAGTTGCCCAGGTGAAACTCACAGTCCTTTTACATGTTTCCTAAGGGCAGGGACTACAGGCTTGTGACCCTATACTATGTTATAAATATCTATTTTAAATCTTGAGTATTTAAAAATTCCTTTCATCAGTATTGCCACATTGATTATCCTTATTAGTTTTCTACTGAAGTAAATTGCATTGTGTCATTGCAGGAAATAGTTTACATTCCTTTCCTAGATTTTATTTCATTTTATTTTATTTTTTGAGACAGGGTCTTGCTATATACTTCCTGCTGGCTTTGGACTCACTGTAGCATAGACTGGGTTACAGGTTTGCACCTCCATGCTAGGCTCCTTTCCTAGATACTAACATCTCAAATTACATTATTTGTGTTTTCTTTCTACTTGCTAGTACTTTTTTTTTTTTTTAATCAGTACCAGGGATCGAACTCATGACCACACACGCGCTTGCAAGGCAGGCGTTTATGCCACTGAGCTAAATCCCCAGCCCCTACTTGCTAGTACTTTACAGTTTTCCTTATCACATATTAGAGAAAACCATATCTGGTATCTCTCTACCATGATAGTTTTGACATTCATTGAAAGACTTAAATGTGTTAGTAAGCCTGATTTCATGGTGCTACTGTTTAAAATTACTGAAGCGATGTAAAATGAGAACAGTCCCAGCCTCCTTTCCTCTGTTTGTCTAGTAGTTGTTGGATGCCTGCTACCGCCAGGCAATATGCCTCATACTAGGGTTATGTGTTCTCATATGCCTCCTACAAGAGACTGGCAAGAAGTGATTGCAACAGCAATATGTAAACCCCAGGAAATCAGTGCCCATATGATAGTATTTGTCTAAGCACACCAACAAGTGAGGTGGGTTTGTGTATTTGGAGATCACCTAATGCATGTAAGTAAAATCCAAGAAATGAGGATGTGGCTTGAAATAAAGACAGAGTTAAAGATTTAGCGCTTTGTGAGCAAAGGACAATACCTACTGGTTATAATTCTGATAGCCATGTATATTGGTATGGCTTGGAGCAAGATCAGAAGCATCAGGACTCACCTAGAAACTTAATAGTTGGGCTAGTAAATTAAGCAGTTGTTGGTGCCAGTAAGGTCAAAAAACAAGATACATAAACATAATTTATGTCTATGGCCAAGGGTATAGCTCAGTGGTACAGTGCCTGCCTAGCAAGCCCAAGATTGTGAGTTCAATTTCTGGTGCCAAAGAAAAAACTCACCTATAAAACTGGTTAAAAAAAAAAGTAAAGCCAAGTGTTGATAGTAAATATGACAAAATATTTAGTTGTTCTTTTTAATTTGAGGTTTGATTGGGGTTCTTGTTTGAATGTTAAAATGTTTTTAGTTTTGTATTCCCCAGCAAAGGTAGAGAAAAGTAGAGTAATTTACTCAGAAAGCACGGAAACTCCACTGGAAACATGATCCTTTGGGTCCTGTGCTCTCTTAAAATGTCTCAAGGTACTTCGATTTACTAATAGTGACCAGAGCTGGGAACAAGTAGCATAGGCCTATAATTCTACCTACCTTAGCAGGCTGAGGCAGGAAAATCACAAATTTGAGCCCAGCTTGGACAAAAATGGCAAGACTGTCTCAGGATGTTTCTTTAAGGATCTGGGGCTGTAGCTTAGTGGTATGGTGCTTGCCTAGACTAGATAAAGCCCCAGCTTCAATTCCTAGGTACTGGAGGTGGAGAAGGTCATAGGGCAAGTTAATAGGATGTATAATGTAATTCTTGAGAAGAGAGTCAGATGCCTAGTGCATTATTTTACTTTGTGATTTCCAAATATTTTTGTTGTCTTTTCTTCAAAGATGAAGATATGTGTCCCAGAGATATTAAATGATTTGCTAAAGAATACCCAGCCGGTAGTAGAAAATGAGGTTAAAGAACTCATGTACTGATCTTTCCCTGCATTGTTTCTCCCTTAACACCTGGTGGTTCAAGGTCACATCTGCAAATATTAGAGAAAGAAGATGAAGCAGGTTCTTAATTTCATAACAAGCTACACTACACTGTGTTCCTGGATCGTATTGTTTTGCTAGGGATTATTACTGAATGTCAATGCCTGTGCTTTTTTTTTTTTTCCCCTTTTTATCAGTACCAGGGATCGAACTCACGACTGCCTGCTTGCAAGGCATCCCCAGCCCCGCCTTGTGCTATTTTTAAACTTCTTAGAAGAAAAAAATTGAGATAAAATATGAGTACATTTTAACTATGTATTTTTAATGGTTTTCTGTAAATTATGCTTTTTAAAACAACGTTTATCAATTTTGATATATAAAAAATACTTAATGCTGACACTGTTTCATGTTTCAAACTGTTGCTTTTTTTATGATCCCATTCTGGCATTTGAAGTTCTTTTTATGAAAGGGAAGTAGATAGGTAAAATGGTGATAAGTGTCTGAGATCATTTACCAAATCCATGAAATCAGAACCTACAATCCCAGTGTTTCTTGTGCAGAGTATATTGCCGTACAGAATGACTCCAGAGTGTGTGTATGGCTAATAGTTGTCCCATTATAGATGTATTCTTGGGTAGAGACTGCCAGTCTAGTCTTGTTTGAAATAGGGTCTTGTCATGTAGCTTAGGTTGGGCTTGAATTCACTGGCCTGAAACCCATAGTGACCCTCCTGCACTAGCCTTTTTAGTGCTGGGGTAACAGCAGTGTGCCACCCTGCCTAAGCCTGTCCTATTAAAATATCATACATAATTTGAAACCAAGAAAGTTGAAAAATCTATCTGTACTTTAACTACAGTATTATATTACAGGCCTACATTTGAAAAACTTCTCAGTAAAATTAGGAAAATATTATTGCAAACTGAAAAATTACATATTCTAAATGTTCTTTAGGGGAGCAGGGATTTAGCTCAGAGGTGCAAGTGCCTGTTTGGCAAGCATGAAGTTGTGGGTTTGATCCCTGGTACCAGGAGAAAAAAAAGAATCTTCTTCATTAGCACATGAGTGACTTCTGCAGCTTGGTGATTTAATGTTCTTTAGGTTTGGCAGTTGCCAAATCATTTTATCAGTTTAGCAAAATTTGTTTCTACAGAATAGTGGAAATTGAAACAGAAATAGATTGAGCAGTGAATGAGAAATGAAGATAGATTAAAATAACACCATTTTCCAAAAAAGCTTTGAAGTAGACAGAAGAGCTGGCAAGCCAAGAGCATAAGGAGATTAAAAAAGAGGAGTCATGCTATTTGAGAAACTTGAGCATCTTTGTAATTTGAGTAAAAGGAACTTTGAGAAGAGGGGAGACAAATGGAAATAGGGTGTAACAGAAAATGGCCCCTCCAGCCAGTATACTCACTTTCTTAGTTGCCCTGGTAGTAATTCCTAAGTTCAAGTTCTGATTGCTTCTGTGTCTTAGAAATCACTGGTCACTCGGATGCAGTTTGTATAAACCAGTCTTCAGTTGACAAGCCATTCTGCCTCTGTGCTTTCTGCTTGCTTGTTCCATATACTCCCTATACCACCAGAGATCAGGGCCTGCTACTCTGGGAATGATCTCAGTCAGTGCCTGTCAGTGTGAATAAATCTGCCTCTAAATCCTGGGTGTCGTTTTGGAGTTTTCTGTTTGCCATAGCATCTAGTGTGTCAGCCAGGAAGACCAATGATGCTACCCTCTTTTATTACTAGTCGCTCCCCTCAAGAACAGAGAAAGGAACTCCCCAGGTCCAGACAGGAAGGCACGCTCTTGAGATTACTTGAATCCTCTCGGAGGTCTGATGGAGAATTCCTGACTCCTTGCCTGAGCAGCTCATATCAGACCCCAAAGGGAAGAGGATGCAATCTGCCTGCCTGCTTGCCTACCTGATTCTGGTAAGATCCCTGGGGGCATTCCAGTTAGACTGTCAGTCTTGCTCAACTTGAACTGAAAGGGAGTCTGATCTACTCTTTTTAGTCAGAACCCCTCTAGAGAAGGGGAGTTGAAATGTGCCTCCTAAATGTGTGATTAAGTGGGCAGGATAGTGCAAACAATAGCCTGCTCCATCTGTGGGAAGCACTGGTTGCAGTGACAGATGGACTCTAACCTGCTGTACTGTGCAAATTGAGATGACATAACAGGCCTTGCGCTGTCCTTAGCTAAGACATATGTAAGTCCCCATGAGGGGGCACAACCAGGTAAGCATCTGAATGGTCTCTTTCTGAGGGGCACCCACCTTTTGTTGCACAATTGTTCAAAGGTACATAACATACACTAGAAAGTTGTAAATGGGAACAAAACTAAAAAGCAGAAAACATTCCCTGTCTCTAAAAGACCCATTCTTTCTAAGAATTCTGCCTTTGTACTCTAATCAGCCACTGCAGTTGCTGCCAACTTCTGTAGCTTCACTCCTTGCTCCCAACTCATATACTTCCAGCCAGTTAAACTGGTTCCAGCAAACCACTGCCTGCATTCAGCCACAGAGGCCCTCCCTTCACAGCCTCCTGCTCACACACCTATCCTGCTCAGGTAGCATCATCTAATGCCTGTGTGAGATGACTGTCAGCAATTCCTTCTGAGTTTTACATTTTGGCTGAGGAAAATTGGACTGTCAGCCCTGACAAATGAATTGCCATGGCCTTTTAAAAGTTGCCATGCTGGGGATACAGCTCAGCAGCGTAAGTGCCTGCTTGACAAATGCAAGGTCCTGAGTTCAATTCCCAGTACCAAAAAACAAAACAAACAAACAAAAAAAAACCTCAAGAAAAGAACTTGTGACTGAACTGAGGATGTAACTCAGTACCACATAGTGCCTGCCTGGCAGGTATGAGATCATGAGTTCAATTCCTGATAGCCAAAAATATCAATAAAAAAGAAGAGTTGCCTTTGTCTAGAAACAACCCAGTAACCCAGTTATGTACTTCACAGGCATTGAAAAGGGGGCAAGATTCCTATTAACTGCTGTTACTCAGAAACCTGATGAAAAGCACCTGATGTTTGTAATTAAAAAAATCCAATCTGATGGCCATACTCTGTTGGTATAAATTATAAGGACTGTAGACACTAAATAACTAAATCAGTGACTCTCAAAACCTTCAACCTGGATCAGATGACAACCCTTTCATCAGTCTGATGTTCTTAAAGTAGACGAGACCAGGCTCCCTTCAGCTGGGATACTGGGTGCCCATAATAGCATCATCAGGGCAACTAGGTCTGTTGTCTCTTGACAGTACAGACTTACAGCCTGGGAGGATATTTTATGAAACATGAGTTCTATATGAGCCAGTTAGCCTCCCTCTCATTTAACCTTGCACTTTCAACTCATTGACTGTTCCCCAAGAGGAAGACAATGCCTGCGTCAGCCTGAAATAGATAACCACAATCTTGAAGATCGCAGTACTCTCCTCCTGGAGGTATAAACTAAAGACTTGCCTCTGGGCCTGGTCCTCAACCATGGCGCCTCACTGTGACCCTGTTGCTGTCAGATGTCATGGGAAACACAAGTAGGCATCCAGCCACACATCAGCCTGATAAAACTGTTAATCAATTTGGGCAAGATCTTGGTGCCATCAATAATTAACTACTTTACATTCTGACATTCCCAATCCATACACCCTTTTTGGTCTGTTACTCAGTGGACACAAGGGTTTGGGAACTCTCCCACTATTTTCAGCTTTGGCCACTCAGCCAGCCTGTTTCTGTGTCCTTTCCACAATTCTGTCACTATCCCTGAACCTTGAGATTGACCGTTGGCAACCTGCTGCTAATTGTAAAACTCCATTTTGGGGAACCCCCACCAGCATCAAGCAGTATTCCATGCCACAAGAAGCTTGGCTAGAAATTCAACCATTCATCCAGAGGTTTCAAACCTTAGTAGACTGTCAGGCTGTTAAAATATACCTCTCTGGCCTGTGAAGCCTGTTCCAGATTTCTGAGCTGTCAGTCCCACCATGATTACTTTCCATATATGTTGTCTCAATCTTCTGCCACCCAAAACCAAAACCATCTGGTACATGTGCCTGGACCAAAAAAATGCTTTCTGCCTTTGATTGGACTCTGTCAGCCAACCCCTCTTCACAAACACTGCAGTTCAACCTCCCTGAGGTTCAGAGATTTGTTTACCCTCTTTAGAAAAGATCACTATATTTATACACAAGCTGTCTGCTGGAGAGACACAAAAGCTCTGCTATAGTGTCTGGCAAAAACTGGTTACAAGAAAATACTCCATAAATCTGCTGCTGGTTGCTATAAAATTTTGATCCTTGATTTCACAAAAACAGTGAATGCTTACTCAGACTGTCAGCCCCTGGGAGTGCCCAGTGACCTACCTGTGCAAACATTTAGGTCCAACTGGTAAAGACTGCCTCCCGCTCTGCTTCTGAACCCTTTTAATAGCCTCTGGAAAAGCTCACCTTAGTCCAAGATCTAACTGCCAAGGTGCTGTACTGGGATAAGCTGTTCTAAAAAATGGACCGCCCTGATGGGTGCTAAGTCTACCCTGTTTATAGATGGAAGTAGCTCTGTTAAGAATAAAGTCCAACAGGCTAGATGTGCTGTGGTTGCCTTGGGCAAAACTATTTTGATCAAAACTCTCCTACCAGGATAATCTGTATAATAAACTGCTTCCTGTTGCTGTTTGGAAACCTGACACCAATGATAAAACAATCAATCCAGAAGCCTAACCTCCAGGGATCTGATTGAAACATCAGCACCAGTCACCAGACCTCCCCACCGCCCCATATGTTCTGCAAGCTCAAACTGCAGCATTGGCATCCCCATACTCCTGCAGCCAACTCAGGCTTCAGTGTCTGTGTCACTAGCCCTGACTTCGCATTCCCTATCCATACTGAGAAGACTGAAAGTTTGTAGGGTCTTACTGTAGAAAATCATCCCTAGATACAGCCTACTTTTGACCATTGACAATGAGAGTGGGCTTGCATTTGTAACAGGTAACTCAAAAAACTAGATAAAATAAAAACTACCTACAGTATACAGGCCACAAAGATCTAAAATGTTGCAACAACTTGTAACTCTCACACGTAACCCAGGTGCATATTATTTACCTCTTCAAGTTTCAGGAATCCAGCTTTAGATCCACTAAAAAATTTACCTGGTCCAGACAGCTCACTCTGAAGAGATGACACACTCAAAAAACCCTGTTCTGGTCACTCTGGATGCTGACCATTCTGCACATGGCAAAAGCCTGAGGATACAGTTCACAAGATTGCTTCATACCTGTTCCCCTTGGTTTTTGTGTTTTCAGGCTGGCTTTCCCCAGTTCTTGCTTTCCTGTCTCCCGCACTTTTTTTTTTTGTTCCTGAAACTCGATAGAAGGTTGCCCCAAGAGAAACAGTCAAAACACTTGACTCAGATTTGGTTAAGCATCCAAGACATACTGGATACTCCCCTAGATCAGATTAGCTTCCTCACTCCCTTGTCAGAGTAATGTTACAGATTCAGACATGCTAATGTATGTCTCTTCATATAAATAACTTAGGAAAAAGCTCTGTAATAAGACAATCGGGGAGCTTGGCTAGGTCCCATCTGGGGGTCACTGACAACTAATTTTACTACTATGTGGGCCGTGTCACAGAAAATCACATGTAATATGCCTAGCAAAGATTTGCTGGGAACACTAAAAGAGAGCAAGTTTAACAGAAAATGCTCCCCCCACCCCAGCCAGTATACTTCAGTTTCTTAGTTGCCCAGGTAGTAGATCCTGTTCAATTCTGGTTGCTTCTGTCGCTTAGAAACAGCTGGTCACTATGATGCATGGTGTGTAAACCAATCCCCAGTTGACAACTGTTCTGCCCCTGTACTTCCTGCTTGCTTATATCATATAAGCCCTGGACCATCAGAAAGGCCTGATGCTCTGAAATGATCCTAATCAGCACCTGTGGATATAAAATACGCCTCCAGGATATAAAGGAGACTGAAAAAGCAGTCTTGAGCAAAGATACATTCTTAACAACCTTAGTAAGGAAATTATTACAAATAAATTTGTATATTTTAAATTTAAATTCATAAATATCAGGTTTTATACTCATGAGTTAAAAACTGGATCAATGTTCATTTGTACATTACACTATTCATTATAGACCCTAATCAACAATTCTAAAATAGTCTTAGGAACTAAATGCAAATTTTTGCCTAGCTAAAATTCCAAAACTAATTTTAGGTTGACTTGCCTATTTTTTTTCTGAGGTGCTTGGGTGATGGGATGTCCCCTGTAGAGACAGATACCTGCAAGAACAGTTGCATCTGCTGCTAAGTTTATCTATGCAAGTGGTGAAATGGAAAGTTCTCTGTTGCCGTAGCCCTGGGTAAACTTGTAGTTCTGAGGGGAGACATTGATTCTAAGTGTTCGTAGTTCTTGAAAGTAAGAAGCAATAGGTGACCCAGGTGCAGTGGTGTGTGTCTGTAATCCTAGCCATTTAGGCCGAAGCAAGAAGCATCCAAATTCAAGTTCTACCTGGGTAACTTAGTAAGGCATTATCTCAAAATGAAGAGCTGGGAGTATAATATAGCTCAGTCGTAGAGTGCTCCTGAGTTCATTCATCAGTGCCATTAAAAGAAAAAAGTGATAGGTAGTTATTTGTAGATCATGAGTAGGTAAGAATTACAACTTACAGGCTCAAGGAGAACACAGATGGTTTCAAATAGCTATGACTAAAGACAGAAACAGTTACGAACATTGTTAATCTCAAAATTGACTTTGAAATCAAAAGTTTTGTAGGTCAGTGATTTTCCAGGGCTAGGTACTTTAACAGGCTGATCTGTAATTGTGCGTTGGATAGTGGATGTAGGAGAAAGAAGGGAGTTGATGACCTACACCTGACGTGGAAGCCATTGGGCCCAAGAATAAACTGGAGGAGGCTGCCCTCCATACTGTGTGTCCCTCATGCCTAGACCTTCCCCTGTGCTGTGAAGGACCAAGGAGCAAGCCAGAGCATGGAAGTTAAGTTGCACTCAGGGAAGAAGGGACTGGGAACTGAGCCTGACTCCACCAAGGCACCATGGCTGTACAAGGCCAGCATTGTCGAACATTTTGTCTGGTGAGACAAAAAGGCAGAAAGATTCCAAAATGTGTGACCTGTTTTAATGGATGGAACTGAAGTTGGAACAGATGGGCAAACAAGGATCATTTGCTTTTTGATACTGATGAAATGAGCAAGAAAAGCCAGACCCCTCCTGAGAAGCACAGAAAGGAAAGTGTGCGAGTGACCTAGTACTGGTTTTGTTTTGACAATCTGCATGTTGAAGAGAATGATAAAAGCTCAGTAAGAAGTCCCTCAGGAGCCAGCATGAAGAAAAAGATGAAAAGTAAATAAAGAGATACTGAAGCAAAGACTGAAATGAAAGGAGAAGAACTAGAAGCCAGGATGTAGTGAATTAGCAGCTTGATGATGACTGTTACTGCATTAGCAGAAAGGACAGGTTGGTGGTGAAAATTCTGTGCTGCGCCTGCATCAACTATTTTAGAGTCCTACAAGGAAGCACTGTGCCATTAGCTCAGCATTTTTAGCCAGCGCCAGCCTGCGTCCTGTCCTGTCAGCTGTACTGCCTGCCAGGATGAACCTGCATTGCGTCCCAGCAGCCAAGCATGTGGCCCTTCGTTGCGCGGTGGTGGGTAGATGACAATAAGCTTGGGGGACGCTCCATTGCTTTTGTTCTACCGGGTGAAAAGGCGCAGTATAAAGAGTTGACCTGTTTAAATTTTGTTTTCCAATTGAGGAATGTGTCCCAAACACTAATAGCCAGAAGAAGCGCTCCTTTTAGCCTGCAGGGCTGCCGTTCAGAATCAGTGGGACGCGAGTGGATGAATCTATCAAGAAGTGCCGCAGTCTCCACAGCTGGCCACACCTCCCACGCCCAGGCGGATCCTGCAGCAGCAGAGAAGGGCGCTGTGCTCGGCGGCGCCCCTTACTCTAGCAAACAAGGTGGTGCTGCATTACTCGTCTTTAAAAAAGTGAAAAGGGACAGGAGTTTAGCTCAGTGGCATAAGTACCTGCTGGCAAGCAAAAGGTTGTGAATTCGATCCTCAGGACCAAACACAAAGCTAAATAAATAAAACTACTGAAATTCCAAAAAAGTTCTTTTCTAGAAACTTACATACAGTGTTTGATACTGTTTGTAACTTGCAAAAACTTGCAGAAATGCATGGAAACATGTCTTTGTCGTGAGAAGACCGAGAGTCTTACTGAAGCACTTTGACCTCTTTCTGTGTATTTTTAACAAACTGCTAGAACGATCTTTTTCTTGAGCCAGCTTCTGTCAGTGCCTGTGAGACATGCTTCTGCCCCTGGAGGGCAGAGCAGTTTATTAAGTTTCGATGGTTCTGTGCGAACAACTGTTGGGTTCCAGGTGAGGAACTAACAAACTGGCAGATATTCTTTACAAAGAGTAGCAGCAAAAGGCCCACTCCGCGGGTGGCGGGCCGTGTCATGTCCTTTTGAGTCACCACATACTGTGGTTACTTCTGTTAAGAATTACTTCCTGGGTGCTCAGAAGTGCTGTGACATTATGGCTGCTTTTGCACCAGCCATCTGAGTTCTTAGTAGAACACTGGTGAACACCTGTGTAGCTTAACCTATTTTGTTCTCTTTTTAGGAGCCCTGGGGTATAGCTCAACAGCACAGGAACCTGTCTGCAGTTAGTAATAACTACATTACTCACTTGTTAACATTAAACAGTTTTATTTTGGCAAACTTTTCATTCTTTTAATGATGCTGAACAATTCGGTCCAACAGATTGTGGATTGTACTGGGAAACTAAGAAGTGGTCTCAAAAGTATTTTAGAGGGCATTGATATTGATGGCAAACAAAAGTTAGAACCATACATTCGTTGGTAAATTCCTCCTCTAAAAAACATTGTTTTTGGTAACCTGAATAGTTGCCCGTCTTAAGGGAAGGAAAAGAATCAAATTATATACACATATCTTCACCCTATGATGAGTGTAATCAGTTTGTATTGGAAACATATATAATAAGAAATGCAAGATAGCTAGGGATTTAGCTCAGCGGCATAAGCGCCTGCCTTGCAAGTGGCACAGTTGTGAGTTCAATCCCCGATACCAATAAAAAGAATTGCAATACAGAAGTATTTGTAAGGTTTAAATCAGACCTGGCTCCCCATTGCTAGCAGAGGCAGTGCTCTTTGTGGGGAATTCAGCTTAATACCAAAGTGGTCATCTGCAAGCACAGGGAAGGGGATAAGATGGGACAAGGAATTTTACAGGTCCTGTGGACATCTGGAAACATTTGAAAATTTACACTAGACCCTTTGAGGACTTTAGCACTGAGGTGTAAGACTGCCAGAGAATTCTGACCACACATGTTTATTAAAATCTTTCTGCCTAAAAAGGGTATGCACACTCTAGCCTGGGCTAGAGTCAACTACATGGTGTGTTCAAGGCAGCCTGGATTACATAGTGAAACCCTGTCTCAAAAAAAAAATCTAAGGCTGGGGATTTAGCTCAGTGGCTTAAGTGCCTGCCTGGCAAGCGCGAGGTCATAAATTCAATCTCTGGCACCAAAAAAAAAAAAAAAAAAAAAAAAATGTCCCGTACCTTCTTTCCATCCCCACAAAAGGGTCACACTTTTCTTTGTTCATGGTAGATGGTTTTATCACTGCCTGCATCCAGGTGCAATAAAATCCACATCACACAAGCCTGGCTTCACAAAAGCCTGGTGATCTCTGCTCTCCCTGTGCCCTGCCCCATATTATCGGGTCTTAAACCTAGATTTTTGATCTCCCAAACGAGTGGTTGGAGGAGGTTTAAGTAAAATGAGACAAATGGTATGATTTTAGGGCTCTAGGAGGGTCAAAACCCTTTAGCTAAGCTTGAGACTCTGAGGGCTAACACAAAGACATTTTTGGACCACCTACTTTTAATAGGTCCAACAACAAGGAGTGGGAAACTGAGGAAAGTGTAGGCAATAAGTAGGACCTTGGGAGTCACTTTGAGGACATTTCTAAGTAATGAATCAAGTTAGCTTAGTAGAACTGTCTTTTTTTTTTTTTTATCTTTAGTAGAACTGTCTTTATCATGAAGACATGGTAGGGAGTGAGACTGTAGGAATAATTTTTGTAGCTGTAGTTTTTATCTATTTAATTGATGTTTGAGCCAAATGTTTGTGGCTGTGGCCTTATCTTTTGAGGTATCTTTGGCCTGACAGGCCACTATAGGCCTCAGCTAAGACCTGTGATGTATAGAGGTTTATTTATTATAAATCAGCTCTTGTTGCCAGGCAAGGGGCTGAGGCCTAGGACAGACTTACAGATAAACATAGAAAGCCAATTAGTTCATTTTAAACCTTGCTCAGAGCCACTGGGTAGTGGTTTCCAAACACCATATATAGTATCGCCTCTCTTGGTTGAGGAATGGAGATATTACTGAGCTTGTAGATGAGGCATACCAGGGACAATTAGAATAGAAAGCTAAGAATACAATGTTGAAGTCATCCAAAATCACTGCAAGGAATGTGGATGAAAAGGTAAGGTTAAAGTGGCCTTGAAACTGTACTTGGTTGGGTGATGATGTCTAGGAAATCATTAAATGAAGTGGAGTCTAAAGGAATGGCATGAGCCAGGTATAATGCTACAGGAATAGGGGCGATCTGAACATTAGGGATAAAGTGACATAAGGATGTGCTCTGATGGTTAGTGGATGTGAGGATGAAATTGGATGGACTGAGCTCCGAGGGCTTTAGGACCAATACTCAGGAGGCTGAGTCAGGCAGATTGCCAAGAGTTTGAGCGCAGCCTGGGCTGCATAAGTGAGTTTAAGGCCAGCCTGCACTACATAGTGAGACCCTACCTCAAAACAGAACAAAGTCTTTAAGGTGAATGAATGGTTTATAAGACACCATGAGACCAAAAATAGCAGCACTAATTCAGAGACTTCTGATCTATAGAATTGGAAGGAACTACTAAGGAAGCCGTGCTTTTGAGAGAATTCAAGGAGGTGGAAGACACTCATCAAAAAAGCTGATGGCCAGGGTGAGTTTGTGGTGACATAGGTTGCCAAGCCTGTGCAACAGGGGTGGAGAAAGCACATTGCGAGGCGGGGGAAAGGGTTTCCACGAGGTACCCTGGCAGTCTGGTGAGAAGAGGGATGGATGAGCAAAGGTGCTGCGCTCTGAGCAGTGACCAAGTGTAACAGAAATGAAAAGTTGGGGTGACCCTGAAGGGTCTTGGCTTCTGACCAAGTTGTTTTGAGCAACGCTGATAGCTGAAGATCCCAGACAGTGTTGTGTTTTACCTTGTAGGGGCATTTGAGCCCCTGGGTGTTGGTAATTGCTGGGTCTTTGCTAGGGCTTCTGTGCAAAAAGCAAAGTGATAGTGTTCTGTCTGCTTCCTCACCGGGCATGACAAGCAGCAGTCGATTCCTATACTGCTTGCCAGGCCTGATGTACAAGAGACAAAACCTAACAACTGTGCTGTATCTATAGTACTGCACCCTCTTTAGCATAAAGATTAGTATCTGTGCTTTATAGGATGTAGTCTCTTTTCCTGCTTTGGTTAAAGATAGATTTCATTCTCATTTTTTTGCAGAATATATGATATAGTGGGAAAAGCATGGATTCACACAGAACTGGTTCTTAAACCTGGAAGCTTCTTGGGCAATTCACTTAAACAGAAGTGAGTCTTTACATGCTAGGTAAAGTAGACCTTGTATAAGTTGTACATAGAATGAGAGTACCAGATAAATGCCACCTTCATTAATTATTTACTAAAAGCATTATTGAAGACTCTGCCAGGTACCTGTCAAGTCCGTGAATCCAGAGAAAAGAATGCCACAATCCTTGCCCTAAGATCCTCATAGTCTAGTGAGAGACCAGAAAGTCAGTTTCGCAGCAGCTGGGGTGTTCGA
This sequence comes from Cavia porcellus, assembly GCF_034190915.1. Lineage (NCBI taxonomy): Eukaryota > Metazoa > Chordata > Mammalia > Rodentia > Caviidae > Cavia > Cavia porcellus. Next base: position 34,537,579 of record NW_026947497.1, read on the forward strand.
GTGAATACACAGACACAGAACAATGCCTTCTGCCTCCTGCTTGAGGTGGAGAGGCAGGGGTTTTCCTTGACTGTTACTTTGCAGTTTTCTCTGCTGGCTCCTTCCACACCCTGGGGTTCATTGTAAGCACATTTCCTGGTCGGGTCAGTGCACCTTCCCCAAGGTCCTTGGTGCTAGTGCCAGCCCAGGAGTCGAGAAGTCAGATCTCCAGTATGCAGTGCACTGCACATCCACTCGTCAGTAGTGCTCTGGCTCAGCAGGAGTGAAAATGGGAGTATAAGTGCTCCTCAAAACCTGTTCTGTGGCTTTTTGGGCATCACCATCTTCTTGGTTGTCAACATGGAAATCATCTTTGGTGTTTCCTTCTTGATTTTTCCATGATTTAACTTTTAGCAAGTTACATTTATTTTATCTGCAAACTTCTTTTAGATCCACCCACTTTCCATTTCCATGTTCATAATTCTTCTTTAGTAGTATTGTCCTCTCTTGCCTTGGTTACAGTATAAGGTCTTTGTCTCCCTGCTTGTAATCTTTGTCCTTTTAATCTGTTCTTCACACTTCAGCTAGAATATTACTTCCAAAATACAAATCTAATGCCTCATTCCCCAGCTCAAGGCCCTTTAAAAGCTTTCCATTGCCTCATTCCCTGGCTCACGACCCTTTAAAAGCTTTCCAAATAGCTCACAAGGTACTGCAGAGTCACATCTGTGCTTAACACTCTTAACCATGCTTTCCCCTCATTTCTCTCTTCCACATGCTTTCATGTTAGACAAACTCCTCGTCATCCCTGACGCCTTCACTGTGCCTAGTACTTGTTGGAGCTCATGCATTTTCCTTCCTTGTGCTGTCATAGCACTCCTAATACTGTGTGGAAGTACTTAGTTGTTTGTTTAATTTGGTTGTGCGTGTAACATGGGAAAGCCTTGAGCATGTGATTGTCATAGGATTCCCAATCACCTGCCTCACTAAGGCATGTGATTACGGGGGCAGTTTAGACAGCTGCACTGTGACAGTCATACACTCTTTGGAAAGAAATGTCATTGCTTACAGCTTTCCGTGTGCTCCCTGAGTTGCTGCATGTGGGAATTTGAACACTGTCAAGAATGTTTCAACAAATAGATGGCAGTGTTGTCTCAGAGTCTACATCTAGCAGAGAAGTTGATTAAAATTAAGTTTTGTCAATGAGTTATATGGTTTTATATTATTTCATAAGGTAATAATAATAGGGTTCTATTTCATTGTTTAAACTCTAAACTTAAGTAACCCCTAGTAGAATTTTTGTTTGGTTTGATTAGGTTTGGGATTAGGTTTGAAACAGGGTCTCACTATGTAGCCCAGGCTGTCCTGGAACATACAGCAATCCTCCTGCTTCAGCCTACTGAGTCCACCTTCATGCACCACTATGTTTAGCTAGAGAATTTTCCCCCTTGTCCATCTATGGGAACAAAATACTGTTTATCATTTTACCTTGTGAAAGGTTTGTAGACATTTAATTGTAATAGTTTATACCTGAGAATACAAGTGCGTTTTTGTTCATCACCATGATTATCTTATATTGTCTATAAATCAAGACATATAGAGCTTAATGTTTTATATTAATCTTTTAGTTAGATTTGACATCAAATGATAAAAAGACAAAGCTGAGTTGGGGCTATGTCTCAGACAAAGAGCTTGCCTAGCATACACAAGGCTGTGGCTTCAATACTTACTACCTGTTATGGTTTGTGTCTGGATGTCCCCTCAAAGGCTCATGTGGTTGTGAGGGCAGACTTCTAGAGTTTGTGAGTGATTCACGGTCCAGTGCTAGGATTATGGGTGTGAGTGCTGAACCCACCCTGGGGTGGGTAGCCTACATATGATACAAGGAGGGAAAGAGACTTGTTCTCTCCTCTTCTTTTTTCACTCTTGTTAATTTTGCTGTCTTCTGCCACCATGAACTGTTGCTCCTCTGACAAGAGCCAACATATCTTGGACCCAGCAGAGTATGGACTGAAACCTCCACAAACTGAGCTAAATAAACCTTTCCCTCTTTAACTTTGGGTGATGGGTATTTTGTCACAGCAACAACAACAAACAAAATAACCAACATACTGCCACAAAAACAAAAAGTGTTATTGACATACAATAAATCATGTTTAAGATGTACAGCTGATATGCCTACCTATAGTCTCATCACCACAGTCAAAACACTAAGTGCATCCATCACCCCAAAATGGTTCCTCTTATGTCTCTATAGCCCCCCTTACTTTGTGCTTCCCACCCTTGCTCTGCCTGTGGAGTAGTTTACTATTTCCCAGAGTTCTGTGCAAACAAGATCACTCTGATGGTGGGTAGCGTCTGTTTCTTCAGCATGATTAGTCTGAGATTCTTTTGTGTTATATGTATCTTTCTTTTTGTTTTAGAGTAGTGTTCCCCTAGAAATAAATGTGTTAGAGAAACCAATTTTGGACCTTCTCCTGTTATTAGAAGAAATTATGAAGCATTAGTATGTCTGTCTGTTAAATATTTAAATGAACCTTTGTGACTAAAGAAGTCTGATAATATATGTTAATATAATGTCTTGTGTGCTGTTTCATTGTTGCTAATATGAATTTCAATGTTAAGCTTACTAATTATGTAGAAAAGAGGACCAACTAACTATTTAACACATATGTTTGAAAGACCAAAAAAAAAAAAAAAAAAAGCCACTTCGATTATTGTATGCTATGTTTTCCCCGGAGACATCAACCTGTCAACTATTATAAACTTTTTAAAGGAGGGTATCTGCAAAATTCATAGTAGCTACTCATTAAGTGCCAATAAAATCAAACAGTAGGGAGCGGGAAACCAACAGGCATGGCCCAGCCTCCAGCACAGTGAGAAGACCTCACGGAAGTGTGTTCTTGGAGCATGTAAATACATGTGGAGGCTGCGAGTGCCGCATGCAGCCCCTTACCAGCACTTGGCACAGGTTTTTACCATGACCATGTGCTTCACCATGCTCCAGGCTGTGGTCCAAGCATGAGAACACAAACTTTTTAGGAGGACATCTCAGATGAAAACGTTGTCTTAACGTAAGGTATCTTGATAGTTGTACATAGCATCTGACGTTATTGGTAACAACTGTAGTCTAGCTAAATCTTAGATTTGCAGCCTGGTTTAATACAGTTCTAGACCAAACTCCCAGCCAAAGTGGCCTACCCAATAGCCTTTAAAATCAATATTTTAGTCATTGCATGCTGCTAGTATAAAATTCACCATGTAATTCCTATTCTTTGTTTTGTTTGGGGAGTTTTTTTGTGATACTGGGGATTAAACACAGGTCCTGTCTCATCTTATGCAGGCTAGACAAATGTGCTACCACTGAACTACCAGCCCTTTTTTATTTTGAGACAGGGTCGTGCTAACTTGCCCAGGTTGCCTCAAACTTGGTGTATTTCCTGTGTCAGCCTCCTGTATAGTAAGGATTACACCAATTCTAACCCTTTCTTAAGTCAAGCCTATATTTCACTTAATGAATTATTCCTGGCCACTTTAACCCATCACGATTCTCTTTTCCTATAAATACAGCTTCACTTGACCCATTACGTAACTTTGGAATATCTGATTGTAACAGCTCATATTACTCCTGATGACATTTTATTTATAGAAATCTTAGCTGACCATAGTGGCACAGGTCTGTAATCTTAGCACTTAGGAGGCTGATGGCAGGAGAACTGCTGCAATTCAAGACCCACCTGGACTACATAGTTCAAGGCCAGCCTAAACTACATGGTGAGACCCTTGCTCAAAACAAACAAAAAAGGTCTTCCTTAAACTGCATGGAGACCAGGGACCATGGTTTTTATATCCCTCAGTATACCTACAATAAAGCATTCTGTAAACGAGATGCTGAATACTAAATGCATATACTTTTTTTGGTTGGTTAGGATTTTTTCCAGTACTGGGGATATTGCCCAGAGGAGCTCTGCTCCTGAGCTATATCCCTTCCTCTTATTTTTTATTTTGAGACAAAGTCTAAGTTGCTCAGGTGGGAGTTAAGCTTGCAATCATCCTGCCTTAACCTCCCTTAGTGCTAGAGTTACAGATGACTTGGTCCCAGCTCTAAGTGGGTAAATATGATGTCACTTGGAAACATCTTTAATCTGTTAGCAAAAATTGGCCAATTAACATCACCAGAGTCAACCCATAAATATATAGAGCAAAAATAATTACATTTCCTGATGACCCATAGTAGTTAGTTTCGTATGTGGCCCTTAGGTTGCTTCATACAGTAGTATGGTAGAAAGCAGGTTTGGGGCCTGCTTTGCAACTTAGGTTCAAGAACTATTTCAAAGGTTTGTACCACCCGACATGGTGGTGTACACCTGTAATCCTAGCACTCTGGGAGACTGAGGCAGAAGGATTGCAAATTTGAACTTAACCTGGGCAACTTTTTAGGACCCTGTCTCAAGAAAAAAAAATTTTTTTAAAAGAAAATTTAAAAGGGCTGGGGATGTAACTCAGTGCAAAGGCCCTGAGTTTAGTCTTCAGTACAAACAATCATATTTCCTATCTTACAAGCTTGTGAGATTTAGCTCTCCATATATATCTGAATGTATTAATGAACGCACTATGCCTAGAGCATTAGAATTGAAGGTAAGTGGGAAAAGAGGTGTAAAATAAGGGTATACAAGTAAGCACAAGCCAAATTATAAAGTCCTGTATATCATGGTAACAAGCATTGAGGCTTACCCACATGTCATTGGCAAACCACTCAGATTTTAAATAGTGAATTTTGTGTTTGTTTTTCATTGCTATGGGTGGAACCCAAAACCTTGGGCATGCTAAGTAAGTACTCTACCACTGAGTTACATCCCAAGAATTGTATTTCTTTTTCATCCTCAAGAGACTGAGGCAGGAGGACTTCATAAATTCAAGGTCAGCCTGAACTATATAGTGAGCTCCTTTCTCAAAGCAAACCAAAACCTAAAAAAGTAAGGATATCAAATGGAACCAGAAATCAAAAACATAAAATGCAGCAAATTCAGTTGTAGTGGCACACACATATAATCCCATCACGTTAGGAAGCTGAGGCAGGAAGATCCAAATTCAAGCCCAACCTGGGACAATTTAGTGACTCAGCAAGACCCTGCCTCAAAAAATAAGTTTCTGAGTTAAATCTCCAGCATGAGGGTGGGGTGGGGGACATCAAATTGAACATTGGCTAACACAGAAATGTCAGCGTAGGTACAGGAAGAACATTGGATAAGAGCATTACATGGGTAAAAGGAAAGGAAATATATATTTACTAGATGTGTATTTGTCCTGATTTAGTGTATCATCTGACTGAAAGTGCTCCACCTTTGATGACATTAATAATTTTTTTTGAGACAGGATCTCACTATGTAGTTCAAGCCAGCTTTGAAATCACTGTATAGGCCAGGCTGACCTCAAACTTGCAGTGATCCTCCTGCTTCAGCTTCCTGAGTGCTGGGATTACAAGGCATGCACCACCATGCCTGGCAATATTCTTACTTTTAGAGATTAAATTTTAAAATTAAAATTTAAGTTAATAATTTACTTGGCACCACTAATACATATATTTAACTTAAAACTAATAACTGAGCTCTTAACTAATCCACACTATCTTCCAAAAAACACATAGTGGAAAAAGGAAATGACAACACTTATAATAAATAAAAACATTTATTTTGAGTTAAACTCGTATTTGAGAAAAAGCAACTTTAATTTAATAATGACTTAAAGCTACTTATTTATTTTAGGACCAGTTGTGAAAGAGATTCTTTTTTTAAAAAAACATAGTATGATGGCACTCGTTATTTTAGATTGTTCACCTGTTTTGCATTGCTAGGGCTTGAATCCAGGGCCTTGCACATAGCATGAACTCTTAACAGTGAGCTAAATCCCCAGCCAATTCTTTCATATTTATAATTTTCCTTTTTTTTTTTTTTTCTTAGACAAGGCATTACTATGTAGTTCAGACTGAGCTGGAACTCACTGGGTAGCCCAGGCTGGCCTTAAGTGTGTGGTAATCCTCCTGCCTCAGCCTCCCAAGTGCTAGGATCACAAGTATGTGCTACTATGACTGATCAAATTTCACTTTATTACCAAATGTGTGCCTAGTACAATTCATACATTTATTACCTTAGATGTTTGGGTTTCTTTTTTTCTTTTTTTTTTGGTGATGAGGATTAAATCCAAGACCTCAAAAATGCTAAGCTTGTGCTTTATTTCTGAGCCACGCCCCTAGCCCCAGTGTACCTTTATAATTATGATGTTATACATTGTTACTAAACTGGTTATGGGGGGAAATGAAAAGAAAGATGCTTCCCTCTGATGGTGGCCAGATGGCAGGAGTGAGAAAAGTTAATCATTCTTCAGCCTTATCCCAAGAAAACTCTTACCTTTGGTTTTTCCTTTATATGAAGGGTTTGTATTCAATCAAAAAAGAATCCGTAGGTCAAATGTGAAATACGTAAAAACTTTACACAGAGCTCTGAAAGAAATACAAGGCCACCCCTGTTCATCACCAAGGGGATATGCTTTGTTGTTTTGTTTTGTTTTGTTTTGTTTTTGAGGCAGAATCCAGCCTGGAACTCACAGTGAACCCCAGGCTGGCCTTGAGCTCCAGGGATCTTCCTGCTCAGCCTTTCCGAGTCCTGGGATTACAGGGATGAGCCACCACACCGGGCTGAGGAGTTGGGGTTTTGTCTACAGTGTGCAGAGCCGAACCCAGGACCTGCTGCAGGTTGTGCACCTCCCCACCTGTTGCTGACATGCTGATGCCTCCCTCCCGGCATTCCACACCCTTGGTAAAGTTTGTATTTTACAGAATTGGGACACAGACATAGTGTTTTTAATCAGCTGTTTTCATTTTTTGCATAAAAATATGTAGTGAGCACCTTTTGTATCAATGAATGCAGTTCTACCACATCACTCTTTTATCTTTTTTATGCCGGGGATTAGGCCCCTGGTTATGCTAAGCACACAGTATACTACTGAGCTACATCTCCAGTCCCAGAACAACCCGTTTGTGTTTTGTTTTTATTTTTTGAGGAAAAAATCCTTTTTTTTTTTTTTGGTCTTTTTGAAACAGAGTCTCACTCTGCAGTTCAGGATGGTCTTGAGCTCACTTTATTGCCCAGGCTGGTCTTGAACTCACAGCAATCCTCCTGCTTCAGCCTCCCGAGTGCTGGGATTACAGGCGTGCACCCCCATGTCCAGTTTAAGGCAAAAATCTTCCTATGAAGTCCAGCCTGGCCTCAAACTCATAACCTTTCTACCTCAGCTTCCTAAGTGGTAGTATTATGGTAGCACCATAACCAACTCACATCTCTCTTTTTGTTTTTTTGCTAGTGGCAGTCCTACTAGGGATTGAATACAGGGCCTTTCTAGTGAACTGCATCCCAGGTACTTGATTATTTTAAAAGAGGATCTTGCTAACTAAATTGCCCAGACTGAACTCAAACTTCTGTTTTAGTCTCCAGAATTACTGATGTGTGCCACCCTGTCAGGTTCTGATATTTTGTTTAAGCATCCTTAAAAGCTTCATAGTATTCTATTGTAATCCCAAATATTGAGTACAGTTATCCAAGTATTATAATCCCTTTTCCAGTTTTCCTCACAATCCCAAAAATTATATTTGTAATCAAATTGAGATGTTATTAGAATCCCAGCAAGTTAATTTTTTTTTTTAAACTTTTTATCGGTACCGGGGATCGAACTCACGATCACCTGCTTACAAGGCAGGTGCTTATGCCGCTGAGCTAAATCCCCAGCCCCTCAGCAAGTTAATTTCATCTACCACCTCCAATGCAACCCATGGTGAGAGTAAAGGCACCAAGACATATTCCAAGTTAAGGTCCAGAGTCTAATTCCTGTGAGGATGGGTGAACAAAGTCCTTGATGCTAGGCCTCTCCCAGAATTTATTATCTTGTGAAGGGGGGTGGCTCAGGGATGAGTGACGGTGAGGATGGTGGGAATTATGTGAGTAACTAGAGCTGACTGGCCAGGTGGGGAGAAAAGCATTTCTGCCAAGTACAGAGATGAGGATATGCAGAAGGATCAATTTGCATAATCCAATTCAGATAGCAACTAAATTGTTTTAGGAGGCTGTTGCTTTGGTTTCTGACTTGTAAACTTTTGTGCCCTGGGAAGTCATAGCCTCTTTATCTTGAGGCTCATACCCAGTTGACATTCTGGAACTGTTAGCTCTAACATCCCGCTGTGCTCATATCCTTTATGGAGAACACTATTTGAGGAAATGGCTTTAGGGGTTACATAACCAGTACCTGGCTAGCCTTATTTGCAATGCTTAGAGCCAATTGAAGAGAAAAGGAAATACCATAGCCAGCTCTCTACATATCAGTATAAGGAAACAAGTCTCCAAATAATCAAAGTTGCAATAATTGTTTTGCATTCAAGGGAAGTCACTGGAGTTGTCCCCCATAGTATTCTACAGGCATTTGTTTAAAAAAAATAATAATTTTTTTTGAGGCAGGATTTTGAACTCATTTTGTAGCCCAGGCTGGCCTTGAACTCACAGCAATCTTCCTACTTCAGCCTCCCCAGTGCTGGGATCACAGGTGTGCGTAACCACTCCTAGTAAAATTTATTTAAACCACCTTCTAAGAATAAATGGTTTAGAATTGGGTATGGTGGTGCCTACCTGTAATCCCAGTGCTTGGGAGGCTTGAGTTTGAGGCCAGCCTGGGCTACACAGTGAGTTTAAGGCAGCCTAACTACATAATAAGGCCCTGTCTCAGAAAGAAAATCAGAAGTGTCCCTATTGTACCCCATAAGCTCAAGTGTCACTTTTATCAGGTCATGTCCATAAGGGCCACGTGTGTCCTGCAAGCCCAGAGCATGGTTTCACTGACCTGACTTTTGAAGCCTTCTGGCTTTGCTCATGGCTGTGGTGCCTCCTCACCCTGAAGTATAAGCACTTTTCCCCTGGAGAAAGGAGGAAGCACTGAGTCAGTTACTCTGGGATTTAGTAAAAGTTTGGGTGTTTGGCCTATGACTTCCCTGCACAGGAACTAGCCTGGACTTGCAGCCTGAACCTCCCCATGGCTGGCTGCCTGCTAGAACATCATCATCCCCAGCAGATGTTCAACAAGACCCAAAGCCTAAAGAGAGAATGCTCCAAATGTCCAGGTTATAACTTAAAACCAAGGAAAGAAAGCTGGCAGCACTGAGCATGGATGGTGGAAATAGCCAATGAAGGCTTTAAATCAGCTATTGGGAGAAAAGTGTCAGCTGGCCTCTCGTGTTCCTGCTTGTCTCCTAGGCAGAGGCATCAGCGGCTTCCTTTCCCTGGACTTTGGGGACACTTGCCAGTGGCAGCCATGGGGAATAGATGTTGTCTTCCTCTGGGCTTGGGCATGCCTGCTTGCCATCTTCCTGGGATAAGAAGGGTAACAATACTCACTCCCCGGTACACAGCTGGGCAGGATTGCAAAGGTTTTCTCTTGCATTACAGCTCACCACCTGCATGGGCTTACAGGGTCCTCGGTCCTCATGATGTCCCCCTGTGAGTATGAATGCCCTGCCACTTGCTGTCAGCACAGGAACACATAGTCAGTTCTTGCACTCTGACCAGGAGTGCCACGGCTTCTGCTGGGCTCCTTCTAGAAACAGGCAGCATAGTTTGTTAACTTGCAAGAGAAGACGTCAGCCCCTTGCAATTTCTTCTACAAGCAGCCACACTGATAGAATTTTCAGCTGGCTAAAAAGATAGAAATATGAGATAAAAGTGGCCTTTATTTTAAGAATGCGGAGAGACTCCATGACCTCTGGAGTCTGGCTTTCTCTCTGCCAGACACGTGGTATCAGGGCATACATGTAGCTTAGGTTTGGGGTGGAGCCTAAGGGGCATTACTGATGCACAGGTAACCCATTGGAATTCATTTTGCACCACAGGTAAATTGCTTAGGGGTGGGGAAGGTGATCTTTTGCCTCCCAGCTTCCTACTGCTACAGCATCCCCTCCAGGGCAAAATCCTTTCATTCCCGTCTTTTTGTTATTAGGAAAAAGGGCAAAGTTTTTCTTTCTTTTACTGCTTCCTGCTGAAAAGGGGCACTGTACTGGGGTTTAGGAGGGTCGAGGGGATGATGACAGTTGATGCCCATGTAGAAGCTGTTGCCAGGTGTTTTAGCCAGGACAACTTTATCACTGGTGAATGCCTGCACGTTAGACTGGAAAAACAAAGAGACAAGGTGTCATGAGGAGGCATGCCACTATTATATTTAAGGACCCAGGTGAAGTAGAAGGAAAGGTGCCTTTGATTTAAATATGTCATCTTATCAGGACCATGTTGAGGTAGAATCATTGCCACAGTGAAGTAGAATTCTGAAAAATAAGTGTGGGGTTAGGAGGATGAAGTTATGAGAGGTGATTATTCTCCCATCTGAAAGGGTAAAAGTTAAGAGGGTAGGTAGGTAAGGCTTGTCTCTGGTCCAGGAGTTGAGCTGGAAAGAATGGGGGGGGGGGTCAGGCCATGGCTGTGTCACTATAGGGAAGGTAAGAGCCTAGGCCTTTAGGGATCTCACGTTTAAACAAACAGCTGAGGGTAGAAAGAACTAAGATAGTTGTCACGTAGAACAATATGAAGATAATCTTACACATGATGTGGGAGTCTTTAGGAAGGACTGTTGAGAGTCCTGCTGTAAAAAGGATAATAGAATGTAAGAAAATTAGGAACCAAATTGGATAACAAAACATGACTTAGCCTGAGAGTTGTGGCTGTGAGGCCTTGGTGAGGTGGGGATGAGTGGGCAAAAGGATGGTTAGATCTAGGGCTGGGAGGGCACCACTTAGCCTGAATGATATGAAACCACAATGGCAGTCTAGCAACCTTGACCGCTGTTGAGGTTGCCAAGAAGACCAGGTATGGACTGCTCCACCTTGGTTGTAGTCCTTGGGATGATTTGCTGTAACAGGGCTTTAGTAAGTATATCAGCAGTCTCCCTGGTTGTGGGAAAGGCTTTTATTTAATCTGAAAAAGTACAAACAATGGTAAGAAGATATTTGAGAGTTTTGTGGCAAGACATGTGTGTAAAATCTATCCGTCAGTCTTGACCAGGTTTGTATCTGAGAAATTGGTGAATCAGAAAGGAAGGGGGTGGTATGTGTCCCTGAGAAGAGGTTTTATAGAGATAATAGGCATAAGTTGTTGAGACTTCAGAGTGTCTGGGTCAGTCTGCATAAACACAAAGGATAGAAAGGCATTTTTAAGATTTAGTACTGTAAAGTGAGTGGTGGAGGGAGAGATATGACAGAGCATGGTGTAAGGGTTTGGCACCACTGGGTGGATTGGGGTAACAGCACTATTGACTACCCTAATGTTCTGTACCAGGCAGTAGGATCCATCAGGCTTGAGTATCAGGAGAATAGGAGTATTATAGGGTGAATGGGTAGGTTTAAGAAAGCCATTGTCTAAAAGGCACTTAATTATAGGTTTAAGTCCCCGTAAATGTTTGGGAGCTATGCCTTTTATGGGATATTATGGAACACAAGGAAGAATTGAAGGATCCCTGAGACAAATTGAAATAGGCATGGCATGGGCAGCACAAGTGGGATTAGAGGTATCTCAAACTATGGGATCGACCAGAGAAGAAGCAAGTCTGGAACCTGCATGAAACAGGCCCTGTCTGTAAAGGCTGCATAGGTTGGCCGTCAAATAGAGACTAAGGACTTAATATAGTGGCCTGAAAGCTCGGGAAGAACCCTATACATGGCCTCTATGTCCACAAATATAGAGAATGTCTTACCTGAGACCTGTAGTGGGACTTGGGACTCTGAGAAGGACCCCTTAATGGGGGCTGTGGGCCCCAAGCCCTGTCAGTCTTTAGCAGCAAGTCCAACCAGATCTGTCAGCGATGAATCTGGCAGTGTTGGCATTTCCTGTGAGGGCAAGGAATTGGAGGATGGCTTACCTGCTCTCTTGTGTCTAGGACAGTTGCTCCAGGGGCCCTGGGGCAAGACCCCAAAGATACACCAGGATTGGGGCATTTTCTTGCCCATTGTCCTTCCCCCCCCCCCCACCAATGTCCTTCTGCTGCATTCGAAGCATTGACCAGGATAGGCTCAGGCAGCTCCACCTTGTGTTGGTTTACCTGTCTCAGAGCTCCGAGTGTCACTGCTAAAAGATCAGATTGTTATTTTTTATCTCTGTTGTTGAAAACATCAAAAGTCATATTAAGAAAGTCTCCCTGTAGCATTTGAGGACCAAGTTTAGCCTTTTGTCTTGGGATCTGGCCCACGGTGGAAGGTATCTGTAGAATCAAGTAGGCAGGGGCCTGGGGATTTAGTTCAGTGGCATAAGTGCCTGCCTTGCAAGCAGGCCGTCGTGAGTTCGATCCCCGGTACCGATAAAAAGGAAAAAGACCAAAAAAAAAAAAAAAGAATCAAGTATGCAGGAGTCAAATAATACATTCAACAGGGTATTTATAATCGTAACTTTAGTAATGGCTTCCCATAAGGAGGATAAGGTCCAGGGAATTTTAGGAACAGACATGTCATTTATTTGTCTTATACAAGTATCTCTTTATGTTGTTAGAATGTCTAATGCCATCTGATTTTCGGAGGATGGCCTGTTTTATTAATTTTACCTTTTTATTTAGGAGAGAGATCAGCTATGGTGTCATTTAACGTCAGTTGAGTATAGTTAATTATGGCTCGGGGGAGGGCTGAGCCAGGGCCAGTGGACAGGCTGGAAAAGGCTCAAACCTTGCCTCTGCCCCAGTGTTGGTATTGTTGTTTTGCATGCATCATATAACCTTTCTGGAAAAGATCTGGTTGATCCCAGCAAAAGGAATCGAAAAGGAATTTATAATTGGGGCTGGGGATTTAGCTCATGGCATAAGCACCTGCCTTGCAAGCAGGCGGTTGTGAGTTCGATCCCTGGTACCGATAAAAATGAAAAAGACAAAAAAGACAAAAAAAAAAAAAAAAAGGAGTTCATAATTATCTCTTAATTTAGTTGTTGAATATCCAGAAGATTGATAACAGTACAGGGCAGTATAGGCAGTAAGCTTAACATAGAAGATTAAATGGCTATTAACCATAAATGTTTTAACATTTAAGCGCTGAATGAATTTATGAAGCATCTCTAAGCCTATGCCTGGATCTGAAAGAAAACACTTGTCATCATACATTATATAAAATTTGTATAAAAATTATTATTTGACTGGTTTCCTAATGTTGGTCTGATTTGTATCTCTTGGCTGGAACACAAGAAAAAGGCAACAGAAACCATCCTAATTTTATATTTGAAAGCATGAATATACCATCAGATCAGCAACAATGAATTGTCTTAGTCATATGAACTTTAGTTGAGGTGTCTCCCATAAGGCTATGGAAATTATTGGAGGCCTCAATTGATAAACAAGGTTGATAAAATTACCAGGTGGCCACTTTCCCCGTCTATCAATTGAAGTCTTGTCCAATATCTCCTCACCCCAAGAGATTTTATTTAATCAGCTTTAGTACCATTTTGACCAGCTGGCAAACTAGGTAGAAGCATGTTTTTTAATCTATAACCCAAATAAAACTTGATTAAATGGTTTGAGAATGTAAAAAAGGAAAAAATTGTTGAGCTCAAATAAAAAAGAACAGCTGTTTACAGAGCAGGCATTATAAACAGACTGAATGAACAACAGATATATCTTATAAAATCAGAGTGCACTCAAATATATTTGGTGAATTTGAACTATATTAAAGAAGGCTGGTGTGAACCTTTGTAGATTAATAGAGATCTTTTTTTTTTTGTCTTTTTCCTTTTTTATTGGTACCAGGGATCAAACTCACGACTGCCTGCTTGCAAGGCAGGCGCTTATGCTGCTGAACTAAATCCCCAGCCCCTAATAGAGATCTCTTGAAATAAGAATTGGCCCCTTTCCTTCCGCAGCATACCTTTGTCTCCTCCTCCAAGCTGATGCCCAGAGCCACGCTGGTGCTCCTGCTCGGGGGCTGGGGCTGGGAGCTGGGACTGCTCCTGGAGGTGCCAGGAGCATGCAGGGGGAGTGCAGAGCTGGCGCTCTGCGTGAGAGCACAGAGCAACTTAGGCAGGCCCATTGGTGCACACTGTGCACGTACCACCTCAGCTGCCTATGTGCAGTCCAACGCTGTCCGTGCACACCTCTCCCATTCCAGCGTGCACTGGGAAAAACAGGCTGGCACCGGTCCAGGGAGGGATTGAGAAATGGGTGAAGCGGGAAGAAAGGACGATACTGAGAAAGCTGTGGGATTTGGTGTGTGAGATAGGGGAAAAACTATAAGTGTCCTAAGTGTGTGGAGGGGGAGGGATCCTGGAGGAGCAGAGGGAGAGAAGGACACATTCTTGAAACAAAGGCCTAAAGATGGAGAGTTTTTGCAAACTTGTCACCAGTGTGATAAGCCATAAATAAAAGATCAGCTTTTTGGTTTTAGGTAGCCTTTTGAACCAGGCACCCCAGAGGTGTGTTTTTTGGGGGACAGAAAGTAGTCTGAATCACGGTAAAGTGAGCCAACAGACTGTGGCCTAAGGCAGGTCAGGCCATCACCTGGCCTCTAAGAATGATGGTAATCGGTTCCAAAACTCATGCTTTTTAATTGTCACCAAAAGGTGTGAATGGAGTACCCATGGATTACTGTATCGGCTCTGCCCAAGGGATGTGAGAGTGCTATCCCAGTCCAGGGAATGGGAAGAAAATCCAGCGTGGGGCCTGGCCCACTAGCACGGAGTAATCTTTGGAGTTTGCTCACCTGCGGTAAATCAATTAGACTAGTGTTTGCAAACCAGCAGCAACAAGTTGAGCAGCTCCTGTGTGTTGAGAAGTGAGGAATTAATCCAGGATGCAGGCCAGTGTCTGGCCTGGGCCAAAACTCTTTCCCAGACTTCTGGTGCTTTCTATATTAGTATCATTCCAGAATTTTTTTTAAATTTTATTTAAGGAGAAAAAGAATAAAAAAAAAAAACAGAAAAAGCGTACAAGTTATACAGAATTTCAGAAAAAATAAACAGTAGGAAATCACTAGTTAATTACATATTGTCATCTTAGAAATAGTTGCTCAAGTTACAAAATTAAAGCATATAGAGGGGACTTTCAAACAGTGAGACTGCGAACAGTTTTGTTCAATGATCCAACAAAACTCAGTAATATGGTTATGTATCTTTTTTTTTCATCGGTACCGGTGATTGAACTCACGACCGCCTGCTTGCAAGGCAGGTGCTTATGCTGCTGAGCTAAATCCCCAGCCCCGGTTATGTATTTTATACACTTAAATATATATGCAGTTATATCCTTTAGAGCACTTTCTTTTGTACAATGACAATTACACATTTTGGGTTTTATTACTCCCACAGTTATTATTACTTTTTTTTTTTGAAGAAAGTAAAACCAAATGTGACATAACAGGACAGAGTCAGTCAAATCAAAAGGATGGACATAGGGGCTGGGTATTTAGCTCAGCGGCATAAGCACCTGCCTTGCAAGCAGGCAGTCGTGAGTTCGATCCCTGGTACTGGTAAAAAAAAAAAAGGAAAAAAAAAAAAAAAGGATGGACATAATACATAATGTAAAAACAAAATACAAGGTGATCGACAATGGTTACCATAATGCCTCTTGCTATCTTAAAAAGAATTACCTATATCATCAGTTATAATAAAATTGAACAAAACAGTAAAGAACAAGACCAATAAAACCAAAACATTGGAGACATTAGAGGACTTCAAAAGAAGATAATAGTCAACCGGAATGGGCATCATAATGAATATTATTGTCTTCATAGTTGTTGCCTATACTTTCGAACTTGGTACTATCAAGCATAACAGAATAGAGGAAAATGAGTCAAAACAAGATGGTGAGTGCAATACAGGGTTTCAAATCAAATCAGTTTCTCAACCCAGTGGTGGTCTTTGTCATGGTCACTTTCCTCATTGCTGGGACAAAATGCCTGACCCTCAGAATTTAAAGGAAGAGAACTTTCTTTTGGCTGGCATGTCAGGGGTTTCGACCCACTTTCAGCAGGCCCAGACAGACAAGACTTGGTGGTGGACCAGACCTGCTCATATCAAGGTGCCCAGAAAAGGGGAGAGAAGGGAGCTGAGGAGGAGGTGGATACTGTGCAGCCTTTCAGGTCGCAGATCCTGCTGCCTCCTATCAGCAAGTCAGCCGCCACTTCTTTCTGCTGCTCTTCACTTAACGGCAGCTGTTTAGTGTGCTGACACTGCCCTGTGTCTGCCGAAGAAAATGCTGATGAGGATGAGGAAATGAGAGGTGACCTAGAAACACTGGCAGTTTGGGCTTGGCCACCTTAAGAAGGACTTCTGGCCTACAGGCCTCCTGCCCTAAACAAGATTGGGCAGGATAGAAAATAAGCTCTGTCAAGTAGGCGGTATAAGATTGGAGCGAGGTTCTGGTATCAGAAAAATGTAACTTGAAATTCAGGTGTTTTTTCTCTGTAACTTGTAATTTTTACACCAGGCCAGGTGATGCATGCCTGTGATCCTTTCTACTTGGGAGCCTGAGACTTGCCAAGGCTAGCCTGAGCAATTTAGTGAGACCTTGTCTTAAAATCAGAAATCAAGCCAGGCATGGTGGTGCACACCTGTAATCCTAGCACATGGGAGGCTGAGGCAGGAGGATTACAGCAAGTTAGAGGCCAGCGTGGGCTAGAGTTAAGGTACAAGTGGTTTTATTTTCACCAGAAAGGCCAGGTTCAGTGAACCCGGCCAAGTGGTTCACAGCTCTTCTGTCCACCTCCCTGACCGGGGAAATCAGCGGGACCCCAGGCGCCTTTGGTCTGGGGATGCCCACCGCCAGCCCGCGATCTGCAGTCTGCGCTAAGCCCACGACGGCTCTGCGGTTTCTCGCGAGAGACCGGGCGGCCCCTCTTTCCTGTCAGCTGTCTCCCTCTCTCCCTGGAAGACGTGGCAGGGACAAACACTCCTTTAGGCCGCCGCCGCAGCAGCCCAGGAACCTCGGGCGCTGTGGGGGCGCATTGCGGAAGTGCGCGCGCGGCCGGGAGCCGGGGGAGGGGCGGGCGGGCGCGGTGGCGAGGGGGCGGGGCGTGCGCACGCGCGCGGCCAGGCCGGCGGCTCCCAAGACTTGGGTTGCGCGGCGGAGCCCGGCGCTCGCGCTGTGGCGTCATCCCCAGGCCCTGTCGCGTCCGCTGTCCTCTGCCTCGGCTCCGGGCGGGTGGGGAGGATGGCCTCGGAGTTAGAGTCCTCTCTGGAGGCCAGCTTCTCCAGCAGCTGCGTGGTGCCGGGGGCTTCGGGGTGCCTGCCTCCGGCCCGCTCCCGCATCTTCAAGATCATCGTGATCGGCGACTCCAATGTGGGCAAGACGTGCCTGACCTACCGCTTCTGCGCCGGCCGCTTCCCCGACCGCACCGAGGCCACCATCGGGGTGGACTTCCGAGAACGAGCGGTGGAGATCGACGGGGAGCGCATCAAGGTGAATTGGGGCGCTGCCGGGAGGGGCGAGGGCGTGCGACGTGCGCCCGGGTATGTCACGCCCAAGGGAAGCGTGCAGGGGTCGTGTGTGGCTGACCTCTGAGGCAGAGTCTTCCCACCTTTAGTTGCTGAGATTTGCCTTGGGTTCTTGGTTTCCAACACTGGAGATTCTGACTCGGTAGATTCCCTGATGCTGGAGCCCACACTTGGAATATCGGGAGCGCAGGGTGTTCACTGCCTCATGGGCTGTGTTTCACGGAAGGAGAACACGGAATTTCTCAAAAATAGAAAATTCATTTGTTCATGTCATTTGGTAAAGACTCACTTGAGCGCTGTGCTAATGTTGTGGACGCCTGTTGTCTTTGAGGAAGTACTTAGGTTCTTGCTTACAGTAGTTTCTGTGTGGCACTGATTTGTTCATTTTCCCACAAACGTTCTCTCTGTGTGGTACTTACTACTTGTACTGCCAAAGCCGTCGTCCCCCCCCCCCCGCTTCTCTTTGTTTTTTTGTTTGTTTTGTTTTATTTTTTCGAGACAGGGTCTTGCTCTGTAATTCAGTCTAGCCTTGAACTCACTCTGTAGCCCAGGCTGGCCGTACAGTGATCCTCCTGCATCGGTCTCCTGAGTGCTGGATTACAGGTGTGCACCATCACACCCGGTGTAAAACCATGTTTCTTGGATGCTGTTTCAGGTTCTTCTGACATCCACTTCCTCCTCCCCTTTAAGTCATCATAGGCGCCCCTAAGACTGGAAAGAAGGAGTTGCAAGAGCAGTAGAGAAGGTAGAAGGCCTGAGGGCAGCACAACTGGGGTTTAAAATGGGACCTTGAGAAAGGGTCAGTATTAAGATTGAGGCCCCATGAGGGTATTAACCTCAGACACTGTTGCAGTCTTCCTTACTAAACCACCTAAACAGCTGGGCATGATGCACTGCCCTCTTGTAATCCCAGCACTCTGGGAGGCTGAGGCAGGAGGATTGTTGCAAGTTGGAGATCAGCCTGGGCTACAAAGTGAGCTCAGGGCCAGCCTGAACTGCATGGCAAGACCCTGTCTCAAAAACACACACACTCAAAAATAAACACCACCTAATATCACCACTTAGAACTCACAGCCTAGGGGGCTGGAGATTTAGCTCAGTGGCATAGGGACCTGCCTTGCAAGCAGGCAGTCATGAATTCGATCCCCAGTACCAATAAAAAGAAAAAAGAAAAAGTGTTTAAAAAAAAAAAAGAATTCACAGCCTAGAACACCCCTGCCATCCTTGCTGGATTTACTTTTTTTGCTTCAGTTCATCTGTGTATCATTAGACTTGAGGGTAAAACAGGCTTGCTTTGGTCATCCTAACTTTAAATCTTTTTTTTTTTTGTACTGGGAATTGAACTTAAGACTTCACATTTATGAGGCAGGTGCTGTGTTGCTGAGCAATATCCCTAGCCCAATATCCTAATTTTATATTCTGAGTCAAGACCAATTTCTTTCTCAGTTCCTCAATCCCATTCTCACCGGGCTTTCACTGTTAATAATGCTATGTTAAAAGAGAAATAGGCAGAGTTAAAAGGGATCAAGCCTTCTCTAGGCTCTTTTGCCTTTTAATTTTATAGCTGCCAGTTTTGGTCCTTCGGGTGCACTGTGTCAGGCAGTGAGGAAAGGTTAGCGTACAGTACTTTGCACTGGAAGAGGTAGGATAAGGAGAGCTGAACAATTTGTCACCAAAATTAAGTTAGGCCCAGAAGCCTGTGAGGTAGAATAACAAGGCTTCTGAAGTGTCAGTGTTTGGGTTGAGAGAGAGACGAATTTTGGGAGAGAAAGTTCAAGGGCTTTGGAGTTCAGATGTGAACTTTTGGTGGGGAGGATTGAGCCAGGGTCATTCTGTGTATTCCGGCTGGCTCTGAACTCACTAGGTAGCCTAGTTTGGCCTCCACTCAGCAGTCCTCCTGCCTCAGCCTCCCAAGTACTGGGATGACAGGTGTACATCATCACACCTCTCAAATGTGAATTTTTGAAAGGGTGAGGGAGGCCAGGTGTGGTGGCTCATACCTATAATCCTAGCACCTGGGAGTCTGAGACAGGAGAATCATAGCAAGTTCGAGGACAACCTGGGCTGCATAATGAGTTCAAGGTCAGCCTGAACTGCATAGAGAGACCTTTAAAAAAAAAAAAAAAAAAAGTAAAGGAAAGGGGAAGGGAGGTGCCATGGTTTGAGTATGTAACCCAAACTCCCAATTTGGAAATTTAATCTCCAATCCATATGTGGTGGAGTTTGGGGGGAATTGATTAGGACTTGGGGTCACACCCCTCTGGATAGGTTAATCCATTTATGTTATTGATGGGTTAATCCATTAATTGGTTCATGAGTTAATCCCTTCATAGATTAACAGGCTGTCACTGAGTAGCTTTGTTTCAAAAGCTGGCTTGCTCTCAGTCACCTGGGATTTATTCCCTCCATATTATTGTGCAAAGGGGCCCGATCAGATGCTCTTGCACTTCCTGACTTCCAAGCTGTGAGCCAAGGAGCTTCTATTTATAATTCCTCAGTTTCAGATCCTTTCCAGCAGAGAAAATGGGCCAAGATGATGCTCTTTGTGTCCTCAGCCCCACAACTGTCTAGGTTTAAAAGCTGAGAGTCCCTTGGAGCCCCTCCATCTCAGACACACTGCATAGTTCGTCACCCTGGTCCTTATGCAGCTTCCTTCACCCCAGTCTGTCTTCTGGAAACTTGTACTCATACCTTGTCAGGCTGGCGGGAGGGTTAGATCACACCTATGAGATACCCAGGTTCTTAGTTGGTACCCTTAAAGGACTCCTTGCCTGTCCTAGTGGCTTTGACATTATTTACTGTACCCTCACAGAAGGAAGAGGTCGGGTGTGAGTAGGCGGCTGAAGGGGAGAGGAATACCAGGAAATGAGAGTGGAAAATTGACCCCAGATGAATGAGGCACAGATGTTGAGATACTAAATTGAAAAACTAATCAGGCATATCCCATGTATAGTCACTTCACTACTGGGCAGAGGGCTGGCAGAACACAGGCATAGTGATCTGAGCTCCCAGCCATCCTTGTGGGTGGGAAGAGAGAGAATACGTTGTCACTTGGGATTCTACCCCCTGATCTTTTTTTTGTCTTTTTACTTTTTGTCAGTACCGGGGATCGAACTCACGACTGCCTGCTTGCAAGGCAGGCGCTTATGCCGCTGAGCTAAATCCCCAGCCCCTCTACCCCCTGATCTTAATGTGCTACAGCAATCCGGACCCAGACACCGAGGTGCTTTCTCCTCCTATCTGAGGCTGTCACCCTTGTCTTGTGCCTCTGGCTGTTAAGTAACATTTGAGATCTTTGTGATTTGAAAGGCTGCAGAAATTTTCTGAGATAGAAAAAGATAAAGACAGTTGGACGTGGTGGTGCATGCCTGTAATCCCAGCACTGGGGAGGCCGAGGCAGGAGGATCATCAAAAGGGCTACAGGGCTACAGTGGTGAATCAAAGGCCAGTCTGAATTACATAATGCCTCAGAAAGAAAAGGAAGAAAGAGAAGGAGAGAAAAAAGAAAAGACCAGTTGTGTTGGAATTTTTTTTTGGATGGACAGGGCTTTGCTATGTAGTTTGTGCTGGCTTTCAACTCACCATGTAGCTGAGGCTGGCCTCAAATTGGCAGCAATCCTCCTGCCTCAGTATCTTGGCTACAGGGGTTACAGGAGTGTGTCACCACACCTGCCTATGGTGGAAATGAAAATGACTAAATAAAGTTTAAGTGTTCTGTCTTTTTTATCAGAATTTAATTTATTTATATTTATTGTGATCACCCACGTGCTTGGTTTTATCCTATTTTATTTTGCTTTGATAAATACATTGAATTTTTTTTTTTTTGAGACAAGATTTCCCTCTGTAATTCAGGCTGACCTCAGACTTGCTGTGTAATCCAAGCTGGCCTGAAACTTGCAGCAGTCATCCTGCCTTCAATCTCCAAAGTGCTGGGATTTCGGGCATACATCACTGTGCCCAGTGTAGTCTTTTTTTTAACTGAGAAGTGAGATAGAAGAGCTTTATTCTGCATGCTACCACTGCCTCCCTAACCTATTATGTATCTTCTATGCTTCTGACTTATTCTTGTCATGTTCACATCTTGTTAGGAGAACTATGGGTCTGATCTGAAATGACATTTTGGTACTGGGATTCAGACTTAGGACATTGCACTTGCCAGGCAGGTGCTTGTGCCTCTGAGCTCTATCCCCAGCCTTTAACAGTTTTTTTTTTAAGTTAAAGCTGAAATTTCTACTATTTTATTAATAAAGGGACATTCTATTCATGGTTTTGATAAAGATGGAATTGTGTTAAATATTCTTATTTGTGGGCTGGAAATTTTTCAGAGAATATGATTTAATAGCTCTTTCAGGATTTGTTAAAATGTTTCATGAACTGTAAAAAAATTTCTGATCTCTAATCTGCTTCTAAATACTGTGTATGGGGTAATCGATTTGGGACCTGCTGACCCTCAGGAGATATTCTTATTCCCCATTCATTTTCCCCAGAATTTTCCTACTGTTAAAAAAAAAATGAAAGAACAAACAAACTATATTTCACTGAAAGAAGGAAACCTTGTTTGCAGAATTTTGAAAGTTGATTAGAGTTACAAAACTAACTCCTTATATAAAAGTGCGTTTGACTATTAGGTAGGTCTCCTAGCCCTAGTCCATATGCTCCTTTCTTGGATAAATGTGTCCTTTATTCCTTTCATGCAAATCATTTTTCTGTGGCAGATAATCATTTTTCTTTGGTGTCTGGTGTTTTGGATTTAATCTGTTATTAGGAGTTGTAATTAGGAGTTAGTGATACCTGTTTGAACTGTTCAGTATCTTATTTATTTGTAGAGATAGAAATGAACCTTTGCTATATTAATACAACATATATATATATTTTTTTCTTTTTTTAAAATCTATTTTGAGACAGGGTCTTGCTGTGTATTCCAGGCTAGCTTTGAATTCCTTATGCAATCTTGAGCTAGGTGATCCTCCTGCCTCAGCTTCCTGAGCACTGGGATTACAGGCATGCACCGCCATACCTGGCTTAATGTTAATTTAAGGAAAATAATCAGGACCCGTGGTAAACCAAATATTTAATGGGTAGTTGCTGGCAAAACAAGTGTTTTGCTTAAGCACAAAGAATTACAGTACAATACAAGTGTTGGCAAACTGCTTGAGGGCCCCAGATGGTCTGCTGCCTGTTTTTACATGGCCTGGCGTCTAAGAATGGTTCTTATATTTTATTACTATTTCTTTTTGTTGCTGGAGGTCCAACCCAAGGCTTCATACATCTGGACAAGTGCTTGACCAGGCCTAGGTCCCCAGCCTGGTTTCTACATTCTGAATGATTGGGAGGTCATAACTGAAAGGTGTCACAAGAGTGAAAGCTGTGTGGAATCCAGGTCCACGAGGGTGTGGGTTGTCCTTATGTCATCCCCTGTCTTTATCTCACAGCCCCACCCTTGAGGCTTTGCTCCCTAAACCCAGTGGTTTTCTGCCTGCCCACTTTCTCCTGTTAACCCTGTCTTCAAAATCTAAATTCAGGTGTTTCTTTCTACCCTGGCTTTGAGCTGCAGTTGTAACCAACAGAACAAAGTACAGTTTAAGGATAGGCGTGGTGGTGCTCCCCAGTAATCCCATCGCTTGGGAGGCTGAGGCAGGAGGATTGCTATGAGTTCAAGGCCAGCCTAGGTTACATGGTGAGACCGTGTCTCAAAAAAAGGAATATAAAGTTAGAACTTTCTGTTTTAGAGACAGTGGCTTCTCCAGCCTTGCTCCATCCTGGAGCACAAACTGCTGTCCCTTTCTCTGTGCAGCCAGATGAGCAGGCAGCTGTGCAGGTGCCAGCCCCGGGAGCTTGGTGCCCCATCAGCGTCCAGTCCACTTCTGCAGGTTAGGGAGGGAGATGGAAGCGGCTGGGAGGGATGAAGTAGGCCTGGAGCTGCTTACTGTCTCCGTGGGGTTTGCTTTTTTCTTTTTGGTTTTCTACAGTAGGGACTCACTGTGCATTCCTGGCTGGCCTTGAACCCATTCTGTAGCCCAAACAATAACCCTGCTGCCTCAGCCTCCAATTTGCTGAGTTTGCACGAATATGCAACGGTACCCAGCTCCCTTTTTATTTTGAGATGATCTCATGAATTGCCCAAACTTGGCCTGAATGGGATAGCTGGGATTGTAGGTGTGCACCACAGAGCCTGGCAAGAGACTCTCTATTGGTGCTTAGCGAGATACCCAGAGGAGTGAGCAAGGTGGGTTTTTTTTTTTTTTTTTTTTTTTTTTTTTGTCTTTTTCATTTTTATCGGTACCGGGGATCGAACTCACGACCGCCTGCTTGCAAGGCAGGTGCTTATGCCGCTGAGCTAAACCCCCAGCCCCAAGGTGGGTTTTCATAGACCCAAGCCTTCCTGCTCTGCAGGACGCCAGGAGCCAGGTCCATGTACCTGCTGTTTTCCCAGCCTGATTGCAGCAGCCTCCTGTTCTTATACTGCATCTGACAGACCTGGCCTTGTAAGCTTGTATATCTGAGTGGTAAGGAGAGGCAGAGCGATTACTTCCTTGAATTTTTTTTTTTTTTTTTTTTTTTTTTGGTACTGGGGATCCAATTTACGACCATGTACTTACAAAGCAGGCGCTTATGCCGCTGAACTAAATCCCCGACTCCTTCCTTGAATCTTTGATCAGTAATTAGGCTTTCGTTCTTTACGTTCTTTAGCTCCATGCAGAATAGTTTGGGCAGATGAAGCCAGGTGTGGTGGTGCACACCTGTGATTCTAGCACTTGGGAGGCTGAGGCAGGAGGATTGCAGCAAGTGTGAGATCAGCCTAGTCTGCACAGTAAGTGTAGGCTAGCCTGAATTACATTGTGAGACCCCATCTCAAAAACCAGGGAAGAAATTTTGTTTAGGCGCAGTGAGAAGTCATTGCTTTATGTTGGAGGGGCAGTGTTGGCCAGTGCCAATAATGCAGGTTGGTTGTGGGGCTTACGGTGCTGCTTCCCTCAGGGCTTCCCAGGGAGGGACAGAGGCTGGGCGAAAGAGCAGTGTGCCAGGGAGGGATAGGCCGCCTAGGCTTAGTTCCTGGCCTGATGACTTAGGAGTTTTGTGTCCATCGGTGAATCCTGTAACCTCGTGAGACCTTGATTTCTTCATCTTTCTTACAATGTTTGGTAATTGTCGTGGGCTCCATGTATAAGACAAGGCATGTGAAGCAGTAATCATAGTGCCTGGGTGTTCTTGAGGTGTGCTGGGCTCCAAGTAAAGTAGTACTTCCAGAGTGCTTGTCCTCAGGTTTAAAGAATATATTGTGCATTTCAGCAGGATGTGGTGGTGCATGTGTGTAATTGTAGCCCTCTGGGAGGCTGAGGCAGGAGGATCCCCAGTTCAAGCTCAGCATGAGCAATTTAGTGACTTAGACCCTGTCTGAAAATAAAAAATAAAAAAGGCTGAGGATGCAGCTCAGTAAGGCCCTGGGTTTAATCCCTAGTTCTTTTTACTTTTTTTTTGTCTTTTTCCTTTTTATCGGTACCGGGGATCAAACTCACGACTGCCTGCTTGCAAGGCAGGCGCTTATGCCGCTGAGCTAAATCCCCAGCTCCTAATCCCTAGTTCTAAGGGAAAAAAAAATCGTTTCAGGCAGGGAACTGAGCTGGAAGTGTAGCTTAGTGTAGAGCACTTGTCTAGCAGGCAAAAGACCAATAGTTTGATCCTGAGCACCTCAAAATAAATAATCAAGGAACTTTGTAACTTCTCCTTGTTGGGAAGATAACATTTGTTTACTTTTTATTTTTCCTCCTGGTTTTCTGAGACGGGGTCTCCCTATGTAATTGAGAATGGCTTTAAACTCATTATGTATCCCATGCTGGTCTTGAACTCGTAATCCTGCCTCATCCTCCCAAGTGGTGGGATTACAGGTGTGCACCACTACACCCAGCTAATATTTGCTTATTTGTACTGCTGGGATCGAATCAGCAGCACTTAGAAGCAGTGAGAGTTTGGAGAGAATCCAGATTGATTTCTCTTGCTTCAGTTTAAAAGTTTGCCACCTGGTTCTCTGTGCTAAGTGCACACATTTCTGCTCTATAAGCCAAAAACCAAGAGTTGTCTTGAAATGTTACTAATATTAGTTACAGTGTTCACTTACAACTTAAACCCAGCTGTTCACAGAAGCTCTTACTATTGCCACCAGATGGTCTCTCCCCCTCCCTCTCCCTCCCTCCCCCTCCCTCTCTCTCTCTCTCTCTCTCTCTCTCTCTCTCTCTCTCTCTCCCCCTCTCCCTCTCCCTCCCTCTCCATCTCTCTCCCTCTTCCTCCCTCTCCCTCCCTCCTTCCTTGGCAGGGTGGGAAAAGGCCGGAAAGGGGGTGTTATCCAGGTTGTCTGACAGGGGCTCTTGAACCACACTTTGGTTTGTGTTAAAAGTAGGAACTTTTCTCCATTAAAGTACAATCTTTTTTTTTTTTTTTTTTTTTTTTTTGTCTTTTTTGAGACAAGGTCTCGCTATGCAGTTCAGGCTGGCCTTGAGCTCACTTTGTAGCCCGGGCTGGTCTCAAACTTGCAACGATCCTCCTGCCTCAGCCTCCAGAGTGCTGGGATTACAGACGTGAGCCACTACGCCTGGCTAATAAAGTGCCAGCAACATAAAAAGCATGAGATTTGGGGGCTGGGGATTTAGCTCAGCGGCATGAGCACCTGCCTTGCAAGCAGGCGGTCGTGAGTTTGATCCTCGGTACCAATAAAAAAGAAAAAGACAAAAAAAAAAAAAGCATGAGATTTTATTGGGATCAGCTTGAAAAGCAAACATCACAGAAGTTTACCCACCCCTCTTACATGGCAAGGTTTACATTGGCCAGGAATCCCTCAGGTCTGCCAGCTACACACCGGGAAGGCAGAGTTGTGTCGCAGGAATTGCTTCAAGGTACAGTAATCATTCCTTACTTGTGGTTTTGTTTTCTATAGTTTCAGTTACCTGTGGTCTGAAAACATTAAATAGGAAATTTCAGAAATAAATACTTTGTAAGTTTCAAAGTGCATGTTACTCTGAGAAGCTACTGAAATTCTGTGCAGTCCTGTGGCCTCCCACCTGGACTGTGGGTCCTCCCTTTGTCCGGAGTAACCATGCTGTAGATGTTCTGTGAGCGCCTTGGTAGCGGAAACAGTAGGTAGAGATTTCAGTATTACTGTCAGCGTCAGGCATATATCAGGGCTATTGAATGTTTCACCTTCTGCTAAAGGGCTGAGGGATTGGGCCACCGTGTGGAGTTCCAAGCTTGGGATCACTTGGCGCAAACACAGCCTCAGATCACCATGAATCCCCCAGACCTGGAAGCCCTGAAGAGGTAGGTTTCAGCTAGTGTTAGAAAAAGTGTAGAGAGGGCTGGGGATTTAGCTCAGCGCCTACTTGCTTACAGTGGAGAAGGGTTCCTTCCCACCCCCAGCCCCTCCAGCGTGTGTTGTTAATTGATGTAGGGAGTACTAGGTATAAATAGGTGAAATTTTAAACCTTCACTGATGAGTCAAACCAGATATCTTAGTGTGGGCTACTGTGTTACCAGATGGTCTCGCATGCATCTTGTTTAGAAGCAAAAAGAAGAAAAATGTATATGGAAGAGCAGGGAGAAGGAAATGTGGCAGTCCATCAAAGAAAAGAAGACCATTTGAGTTAAAATGTATTTAAGTTAATTGTAGGCTTGGCATGGTGGTGCATGCCTGTGATCCCAGCACTTGGGAGGCTGAGGCAGGAGGATCACTGTGAGTTCCAGACCAGCCTGGGTTACAAAGGGAGCTCAAGGCCAGCCTGAACTGCATAGCAAGATCCTGTGTCAAAAAGGCAGGCAGGCAGGCAGGCAGACAGACAGACAGACAGAAAGTTTAGTTTAGTTATATATACATTTTAGATATATATAATGATCACATTCATTATAGGAGTTTGTACCTGTTCATGATGTATCTCGCTTCTTCTGTTTTTCCCATTTCCTTCCCCTCCCTTCAGCCCTTCTTTCCCTCCTTATTTACAGAAACTTTGTTTTCAATTTTTCCTTCTTGTTTTTTTTTTTCTTTCTTGTCTCTTCTTTCCTCCACTTCCTTGTTCCCCTTCTCACTTGAATATTTTTTTCTATTTCACAGTACCTGTTTGCACTTTCGGTTTCTCACAGTGCAAACCACTGTACACTGTAACTACTGCAAACAATGTGGTGCTTACAGGAGTGTCTGATTTATTTCACTTAAACAGTATGGTCTCAAGTTGCATCCATTTACCTAGAAATGTCTTGAGTTTATCCTTCTTTATGGCAGAGTCATATTCCATTGCATTAAAAACCTCACATCTGTATCCATTCACCAGTTGATGGGCATTTGGGCTGCTTCCAAGACTTGGTCATTGCAAACTGTGGCACAGTGAACATATTTTTCTGTAGTGTGGTGTTTTTAATTCTTTCGGGAAGGTACAAAAAAGGGAAATAGTTGGGTTGAATAAGACCTCTAGTTTTGTGAGGAATCTCCATACTGATCTCCACAGTGGCTGCACCAGTGTACCTCCCACCAACAAGGAACAGTGGAGAAGGGTTCCTCCCCCCCCAGCCCCTCCAGCATGGGTTGTTAGTTGATGTCTTGATAATAGCCATTCTTTCTGGAGTGAGGAAGAAAACTCTGCTTTCTTTATCCGGGGCCCCTTATGTCTAGATGCTTTCACTTCACAGCTTTCAGGATCCATCTGTGTTGCAATGTTTTATTGTTTCATTCCTTTTAATGACCGAATAACGGCCCAGTCCGCGATACAGACACCCTAAATTTTGTTTATAGTTTGTCAGTGGATCAATACTTGGTTGCTTCTGCCTCTTTTTTTCTTCTTTTTCTGTTTGTGTTTTGAGACAAGTTCTGATGAGTGTAATACAGGTTGGCCTTGAACTCCCTATGTAATTTGCAGTCCTCCTGCCTCAGGTTCCCAGAGTGCTGGGAATACAGGTATGTGGCATCACACCGGCTTAAAAAATAACCATTCAGACCATCACGTAGCACACTTCACATACTTACGTGTGTGCCAGTGGGCTTGTTCGGCATGGAGGCCCATGTGGAGGATGCCTTCAGGCCCCTGTTCGGCATGGTTCTGGGCAGACTTGCAGTCCTCGCCCTGAGTACGTGGCCCAGCAGGATCCTCCGGAGAGCAGATCCCCCTGTGTTCATTTGCTGGGTGACCCCATCCTCCCTGGGTGGCTCTGGCCGGGAGCAGTGGGTGGGGTAAAGTGGCTGTGCCTGCAGGGCACTGTGGGTGTGGGACCGCAGGCCTGCACCCTCAGGCCTCCATGTTTAATGGACCCAGAGGAGTGATCACAGGGCGTGGAAACCAAGTGGACAGGTGTTTAAATACTCCACGTGTTTGCTGAAGCCGGATGCATCTTGTTTTAAAAGGGGTTTAAAACTCCTTCTTGAGGTGTAGCCTTATTCCTTGAAGCAAGCTGGGCAGTGCCACCCTGAAACGCATGTGCACCCGGAGTCCCAGCGCTCCTGCGCAGAGCCCGGGCTCTGTCCTGGGCGCGGGCCTGGTCTGGGCGGGGTGGGTGCCGCAGGCCAGCGGAGGGAGGCGCTGCTCCGCAGTCACTGCAGTGAGGTCTCGCTCTTCTCCTGCAGATCCAGCTGTGGGACACCGCGGGCCAGGAGCGCTTCCGCAAGAGCATGGTGCAGCACTACTACCGCAACGTACACGCCGTGGTCTTTGTGTACGATGTCACCAACGCGGCCAGCTTCCACAGCCTGCCGGCCTGGATCGAGGAGTGCAGGCAGCACCTGCTGGCCAGCGACATCCCGCGCATCCTCGTGGGCAACAAGTGTGACTTGCGCAGCGCCGTGCAGGTGCCCACGGACCTGGCACAGAAGTTCGCCGATGCACACAGCATGCCTCTGTTTGAGACCTCGGCCAAGAGCCCCCATGACAGTGACCACGTGGAGGCCATCTTTATGACCTTGGCGCACAAGCTGAAGAGCCACAAGCCGCTGGTGCTCAGCCAGCCCCCCGAGGACGCGGTGGCGCTGCGGCCCGAAGCCAGGCCCGCACTGCCGTGCTGGTGCTGAGCTGAGCCAGCCAGGACTCCTCCCGTGCCGCGCACTCAGCATCTGTGTCGCGTCCCCTTCCTCAGGGCTGTCACTGTGGCCCCAGGAAAAGGTGCCTCTTACTGTGGATGCAGAGGAGGAGAGGAGGACGCATCCAGCACCTTCCGCGCACTGCCCCAGAGCCCCGGCCTGAGGGAGGCAGGGACAGGGCAGGTGCTTTGTATTCGCGCTGGGATCTGCAGAGAGCACAGAGCCAATGGCAAGCATCCGAGGAGCCGGATGCCTCCTGGTTAGCGTGGGTCCTGGTCTCTTGCTCTCCCCCAGCCCCCAATTAATTGAGCATCTAAGTGTTGGCTAAAATCAGTTTCCATTAGACTGCAGCTCTGATTCCTGAGTCTATGTGTGTTTCTGTAATGGTGTGTTACCTGTCAGTTTCTGTAGGGTCACAGAAAATAGTCCTCCTCCGTGTGCTAGATATGTTAGAGCCAGGTGTGGCTGTAGTCCCAGACACTGGAGGCTGAGGCAGGAGGATTGTCTCAAGTTCAAGGCCAGCCCAAATCAAGTAGTGAGACCCTGTCTCAAAAAAACACAGAAACACTCCAAAAAATATTTTGTTTCCCTCAGTTTTGAGAATGTTTCAATGTTTTTTCCCTACTTTTATTTTGAATTTAAAACTTTGCACAAAGAAAATGATGCATTTGCATATGAAGCGATTTACATAAGTGGAATGTAAGCCATGGACTCAGGTGACGTGGTACATCCCCAACTGGGTCTTGGCTGCCTTGAGTGTGGGTAGGAAGCCAGGCCAGGAGGTGATTGTACCTAAGGAGTTTGTTTAATCGTTGCAGTGGTCCTAATGCATTGCTTAGTCACAAAAACAAACATGGTTCTATTAAACTAATTGAAAGTAATAATTACAGTAAATCACAACAAATCATTATTGTTTGAAATAGTGTTATTTGCATTTTGAGAGATTAACCCATTTTTTCATTTTTCTTAATTATGCGAGAGTTAAAAATTTTTATGTAAATTAACATTGATTTCTAACTATTTTTATAGCAGAGCAATGACAGGTGTAGTACTGGTGATGGGTATGCTAGGTTTTTAAAGGAAGGACTCTTTCAGTTCAAAACATTTTTAAAAGTTTTTAAAGGGAAGAAAGTTTGTAGACTTTCCAAGCGTATCTGTTTTCTCAGTGTTTTATGAGTTTTTTAAAAAGTAATTTTCTTTTTTGTAAGAAGATAGGAATAACTTTCCATTACAATTATATGGAAGGACTTTTTTCACTTTAATATTTATTAATTTTAAAATATTTTTTATCTCATTTGCAACATCTTACCATTTTAATTTTTAGAACATGTTTTTATTTTTAAACAGAAGATACTTAGTTGAGTGGGGGTCGAGTTTTTACATATATTCCAAAATATTTATAAAGCACTTCGTGGACTGTTGAAATCACTTCCCAAAATGGTGGCTATCTAACAACTGTTAATTTTTTAAACACAAATCCCATATTTTGTAAATCTGTGAATTTAACTTTTGACCTTTGATTGAAATATCAGAATTGTTTAGAGAAGTGTTCACGTGAGAAAAGCAGGGCACCCACCCTGCCCTGCGGGGGCTACCTGCATCACCCCAGCCTGGGGAAGCGCTGCGCTGACCTGTGTCTCCTCGGGGAGCCTGGCTGCGTTGCCGTGGAGCAGGTCACGTTTTCTCTGTGATGCTCAATAAATCATCTTCGCGAGGAAAGAATGGTGTTTTGTTTCCTTTTTTTACTGGGTTGAATATGAAATTTCCAAGTGGACCCCTTTCCTCCACTGGTTTCCAGGTAATGTATATGTGAAAATTTCTAATGTAAAAATCCAAAATCTAAAACTTGACCAATTTTTGGACTTTATTTCAGATCAAAGGTACTCATCTAGAAAAGTTTATGAAGGTTTCCCCCCCCCACCCCGCAAAAAAAACCCTCAGCCCTCCAAAATCTGAAATGCTTACAGTTTCTAAGCACTTTGGATAAAGGATTCATAACTTTAAGCCCAGCCTGGAAAACTCAGGAACTTAGCAGAATCTTGTCTTAAGAAATAAAAAAAGGGCTGGGAATATAGCTCAGTGCAAAAGCTCTGGGTTCACACTCCAGTGTACACACACACACACAAATTATTTTTTAAACCATGTATCAGAGATTGAAGTTCTTTTATATGTGTTTATATTTATTTATTTTTAATGCTTAAAAAGTTGTATGAGTGGTGGGAAAAGAAACAAGCTCTGCAGAGTGAGTTCAGGCTGAGTAAAAAGCAGGAAAAGAGTCCTCTCCAGCATGAGGGCAGCCACCACACGAGACAGAACACAGCGGCCAAAAACCCGAGGCCTGACCTTTCTGGATCTCCCGCGCCCAGGCTGACGTCAGGCCCACCATCCTACTGCAAGCCTGCTGGGGTTTTCACAAGTGGTCCACATGAGGGGAACTGTTGTGCTGACTTCCAGCCCGCTCTCCTGGCTGCCCCTTCAAATGTGTTACCAGGTTTTGGGGTGCTGGAGTCTCAAGATTTTTTTTTTAGGTTCTTTCCTCAGCACAGAATTGATCAAGATAAGCACAAGTGCTTATTATTTTTATTTTATTAAAGGTAGGAAAAGAGCCAGCCATGGTGAAACACACTTGCAATTCCAGCGCTTGAAAGTCTCAGGCAGGAGGGTCACAGTGAGTTCAAGGCCCACCTGAACTACATAATGAGACCCTACCTAAAAAAAGAGAAAAGAAACGGGCTTTCAATTGTGTGCCTAAGATTTTCAAGCTGGTTTTAAAAATAAAAGAAAAAAACTTTATTCTTTCAGAAATATAAATAATTATTAATATTAAATTCAATAACTTTTAACTAACACTAGAATATTAGACCATATAAAATGTAACTATTTTTTAGTTACATTTTATATGGTAAAGCAAAGGTAGTTTTTGCTTTTTTCTTTTTAAATATTTTCTCTATATTTGTCAGATTAGATGAATTGATCAATCTTGTATTAAGCACAGTATAAATGATTGTGATTTAATAAAGGGATCTGATTTGTGATGTAGTGTAGCTTGTACAGGTAGAATATATTTTTAAAGGAAAAAACGGGGTCAAAGCTTTTTTCCTTGCATTTTTAATTGATCTGAGGGATATTCTGTCTGAAATGTACTGAACTTGAACTTAGTGTCTGGTTTTTCTTCCTTATTTTCCTTCCAGTGCTTGAAATGTCTAACTGTTAAAAAGGAATTCGAGAGTGTCATTCATGTTTTTTTAATTATTATTAGTTTTATTTTTATTAGTACTGGGGATTGAATTCACGACCACACGCTTGCAAAGCAGGCACTTATGCTGCAGAGCTAAATCCCCAGCCCTGTCATACATGTTTTGAAAGTTTTTTTTATTTGACTGATAGTTTATTTTACCCTTGGTATAATAAAATTCCCACGAGGCATGGGTGAATGAGAAAAGAGAGGTTCTGCAGAGCATGTGTGCTGGGGACCCCACGTTATAACTGAGCCAGATGTCTGAGGCCGTCCTCGCCCTGCCCTGTAAGCCAGACCGTGGAAGCTCTCCGCCTTCTGCCGCCGCAGCTGAAGCCCTGTGGCTCTGGAAGCCGTGGCGTGAGGGGACGGCGAGGCCCGCCGAGGCTCTTTCAAGCAGTGCAGTAGCTGTGATAAAAGTTTTGCTTGGGGAAAACAAGTCTCATTCTTGCAAAAATGCTTGGTTCTTTTTACCTGCCCACAGCAGTCACCGGGAAAAGTACACTCCCCGCTCTGAACATGCGTGGGTCAGTCCTCAGTGGGCCGGCCGAGGGGGTCTTTGTGCCCATCTTGGGGTGCTGCCCCCTGCCCACCTTCTGCCTGACTAAATTGTCTGTCTCATTTCATCCTTAGCCGAACCCCTCATACAGGCAGGTGGGATCTCGGCGAGGTCCCCAGCAAGCGTGGGCCAAGAAAAAGCAGGAAAAGAGGACACCCAAGGCAGGAGAGCGGCCACCAGGCAGGAGAGAACACGTGGCCCCCACCCGGTTTTCATCCTCTTCCGTCAGCCCCAGGGCCACCCTAACAGCACGGCAGCCGGGGAGCAGCGGTGGGAGCAGCAGGAACTTCCGGTTCCCCAGTTCTGGAGGCTGCAGGGATCGCACAGCAGGTGTCTTCTGAGGCCTGTTGGAGAGACACTGTCCCATGCTTCTCTCCTGGCTTCAGGGTAGCGGGCTCTGGGGGTGCAGATGGGGTTCTCTGGCCCTCACAGCAGCAGCATCCACATGGGCTGTCCCTTGGGTCCTGACATCCCCAGTCACGCTGGGTTTGCCTTCACTTAGAGACCTCACTCTACCCTAATCACCTGTGGAAGACCCTGGCTCCCTGCTGCTGTGACCAGGGACAAGGACCCCAGCATCTGGGGGCGGCCCACAGTCCTTGACACCTCTCTTCCTCATTTCTCACCAACAGCACTCAGAGTGAGTTTGGTGTGACCAGTCCCCCACTAAATACCATTTCCTAACCTCCTTTACTGCTAGGTATCACATGCAGAACAGGTTCCCACAGCTAGTTCAGGCTGACCTTGTATTCAAAATCCCCCTGTCTAGGTCCACCTCAATGTTTAAAATCAGAGGTGAGCTGGGCATGGTGGCTTGTGCCTGTAATCCCAGCACTCAGGAGGGTGAAGCAGGAGGATGGTTCCGAGTTTGAGACCAGCCTGGGCTACAAAGTGAGCTCAAGGCCAGTATGAACTGCATAGAGAGACGCTGTGTCAAAAAAATAAAATAAAATAAAATAAAATCAGATGTGGACTGAGCATAGTGTGGGGTTACTGGTTTAAGGCAAAAAACATTTATTAGAGAGTTTTGAATAGTTTATGAAAAGATTTTCCTGGTACTGGGAAATGAGCCCAGAAAGCCTTGAGCTAGACCCTCCGCCCCTTTGTAAATTCTTATTTTGAAATAGGCTCCCATGAAACAGCCCAGGATAGCCAGGAACTTGCAGCCCTCCTGCCTCAGCCTTCTAAGCTACTGGGATGTCAGGGGTGCAGCTAATGTAGCAGGACCTGGGCCCAAGGTTTGGATGCTGCAAAGGTGAGAACAGAGGCATCCAGGAGAAAGGCCTGGGCAAACTCACTGTCTCCGCTGCCTGTCCCCAGCACACTGACACACATGACCTGCCGCCACCAAACCTCTCTCCAGGGCTCCTGGGCCTTTGACTCCCAGCTCCCCACCCACTGCCCTTTCTACAGGGTCAGAAACAGTGTCCCTGGGCTTAAAGGGAGGAGACATCGACTGTGCCTGTGGCACAGCCTGGCAGAAAGCCTCCGGGCCTTTTCAGTCAGCGGCAGAGAGCACAGAGCCACCTGGTAGCTTCCGCACTCTGCTGTTCATCATGGGGCAAGGGGCACAGAGGCTTATTAAACCGAAAGAACCGCCATGTGTGTTTCTTGCACAAACATCGGATTCAAGTTGTTCACTACATTTCATTTATTTATTTACTTGTGTTTGGGCTTTATTTTGTTTTTGAGACAAGATCTCACTATGTAGCCCAGGCTGGCCTCAAACTCACAGCCATCTTCCTGCCTCAGCCTCCTGAGTGCTGAGATTACAGATGTGTGCCGCCACATCTGGCATTGACCATGTTTATAAAAACAGGTGTCTGGAACGTATTTCATGTTGAGAAACATGCTTCTTTAATAATTATTTTTACAAAAATAAACACAACCTAATTCTTCTGGCTGAATATTGGGAAATGTTGCCTTTTGATGTAGGTTTTTTTCTTTTGAAAAACTTTTATTAGCATATGTTTGAATAAATAATGAATATATTCACATTTGTACATTAACATTCTGTGCTTTGATCCTTTTTATTTCCCCACCCCTGTCCCTTCTGCCTCCCCCATCTCATCTTTCTGAAATTCTAAAGAGAATTCTGAAAATCTGAAGATTCTCTATCCTAGCATTTTATTTCATTTATTTTTGTCTTTTTGAGACAGGGTCTCCCTGTGCAGTTCAGGTGGGCCTTGTGCTCACTTTATAGCCCACGCTGGTCTCCAGCTTGCCATGATCCTCCTGCCTCAGCCTTCCAAGTGGTGGGATTACAGGTGTGCACCACCATACTATCCTAGCATTTTAAAAGTTAGGGTTTCCCACTCTGTTTAAAGCTCTCCCAGTTAAGACTTACCCTAGGCTTTGGGCCCATTTGTTAAGAATACAAATATGGCCCGATTCGTTTGGGAGAATACTGTGAGCAAATGGACCACAGTGAGAAACCTCTGCATCGCGTCAGGTGAACAGAAAACCCAGGAGCAGGGCTAGTGAGTTCCGACAATGATGCGCTGCTTCTGGTTTCACTTTTGATTTTTTTCTTCTGTTTGGATCTGAGGTCATTTGTATTTTCAGCTTTGTTAGTTATTACATGCAAGCAACAACATGAATTAGATTTAGAAACAGACCTTCATCCAGCTTTATAGCAAACTGTTAAATAAAAAGTTTGCAAAACAGCGGGGCATGCTGGTACAGGCTGTGATCCCGGCACTCAGGACACTGAGGTGGGAGGACGCCCTTGAGCTCAAGGCAAGTTTAGACTGAGTAGCAAAACCCTGTCTCATCGCACTTGGAAGATGAGGCAGGAGATCATTTTGAGTTTGAGGCCAGCCTGGGCTGTACAACGAGATCTAAGACAAAGCAAAACAAAACAAAAACAAACTGTCTCAAACAATAAACCAAAAAATTATTTTTTTGAAATTACCAAATAGTAAATAGTAAATTCAATGCCTTTGGGTTAGGGGCTGGGGCTATGTGAGAGCGGAATAAAGAGGCTGAACGTGATTAAGATGTGCTCTGCAACCACCCCGTATTGCAAACTCACCCTAAGTATAAATATGTGTATATAATGCAAATATATATGTGCAAAAAAGGCTGGTGTGTGTGTGTGTGTGTGCATGTAAACTGGGTTTAGAACTAAGGGAAAAAGAGGCAAAATAATTATTTAAAAAATTCTCTGTTTCTCCTTCTCATCCTTTCCCTTCAGTAGTGTAAATGCTTCTGTAAATGGGGCTGTGGCTGCGGGTCCCACTTTGCCCGCAGGGCAGGCGCCTGGTCTGAGGGGTGCAGAGACGCTGAGCCCTGCTCCTTTGCTGGTGGCAGCTGTGTCCTCCTTCCTGTATCTCCCTCTCATCTTCCTCTCGCAGCCCCGCACCAGTGTCCCCGCTTGACCACCGGTCAACAACTCCTGTCAGTCACCTGCTTCCTCCTCAGCCATCCTGGTCCCTGAAGCACTGACCACTTGAAAAAAATCACTCTGTGCTTTGAGCAGGTCCGGCTCCAAGGGCTCCACGAGGACAGACAGTTGCTGAGGGGACAGCTGCAGACAGCTCCTGAGGGGATGGCTGAGTCTCCTTTCTCGAAAATGAGCCACTTGGGGCTAAGGATTTAGCTCAGCGGCATAAGCACCTGCCTTGCAAGCAGGCAGTCGTGAGTTCGATCCCTGGTACTGGAAAAAAAAGAAAGAAATTAAAAAGAAAATGAGCCACCAACACCCAGCAGGACGCTGGGAGCTGGCGCACTGCTCCTTCCAGGAGCTGGAATTTCCTGAACCGAAAGAGGAGCAGCATCGTTGCTTTTCACTTCCCTGCTAAGCTTCAAGTAATGGATCAGCCTTTGTTCATGAAAAAGGCTGTGCCCGCAAAGTGCTGGATCCTCTTCCTTTCCTCTTGCATCAGGAGGAGAAGCAGGTCCCGCTGTGGTGGCCCAACCTGTCATGTCGTCTGTGGAGCTAGGGGTTGGTACCCTGTGCCTTCGCCTTGTGCTGTATTCCCAGCCCGTTTATACTTTTTTATTTTGAGTCAGGGTCTCAGTAAGTTGCCCGGGCTGGCTAGAAGTTGTAATCCTCCTGCCTCAGCCTCCCAAAGCGCTAGGATTAGAAGTGAATGCCAACTCACCGAGCTGTGTTAACTGAATCTTAGCAAGACCCCTACAAACCACGTTGCAGCAATCTGTCTGCCTCAGTTTCCCCCTCTGCAGAACAAGGACAATAAAACCTGCTGCTTTTGGGGCTGGGGATTTAGCTCAGTGGCATAAGCACCTGCCTTGCAAGCAGGCAGTCGTGAGTTTGATCCCTGGTACCGGTAAAAAGGAAAAAGACAAAAAAACAAACAAACAAAAAAAACCCTGCTGCTTTTTAAGCAAGACACTCATTATTAATTAGATTGGCTGGCACTAATCAGAGCCTCTTGGAAGCACACGTAGGACTTCATTTCCCGGTGCAAGCCTCTGGCTCTGCTCACGGTTGTCTTTTCTCATCATCTCCAGATCCACAGCGGCTGCACTCTTCACGGCCTGGCAGTCCGACCTCAGGTTAGACCCCCGCGGCTGCAGAGGCGCAGAACCTGCCAGGTGTGGATGCTGCTGGCCCGCGCAGTGGAAGGCTCGGTCCTGGAGGTGGCCTCGGCCCGCTCTTTCTGCCCCGCCCGCTGCCCGTTGGGCCCCAGGACCCTTACTCCCCGCCTCGGGTTTTGGAGCTGGGGCCAGATCAGTGGCGGGAGAGGTGGAGGCGGCCGGGGAACCATCTGCCCTATTCCGCCTCCTGCCCTGCATGGGGCGCCCGGGCTTTCGGGTCACCGGGGGAAAACGTCTGGGGGCGGGGACTGGGATAAAAGGATT
The DNA here is from genome assembly GCF_034190915.1 of Cavia porcellus. Taxonomy (NCBI): domain Eukaryota; kingdom Metazoa; phylum Chordata; class Mammalia; order Rodentia; family Caviidae; genus Cavia; species Cavia porcellus. The sequence goes on from NW_026947497.1 coordinate 34,575,702, forward strand.
GACCCCCACGATAGGAAAATAAAATGAATACACCAGAACCAAGAAATATGCGCTTAGACGTCTCCGGAGGGAACATTCTGCTGACATTATCGACTGAGAAATGCTAGCACTCCTAAAAGCGGTCACTGAGTTTGCAAACAAGCGGCAGTGGGCCAGGTTCTTCCTGTCAAAATTCCCGAGGTGTACCATGCTGGCGGAGAGACGGATTACAAGTTAGATGGTTTTCGTGCTGCTAAATCCTTTCAGAGGCAAAATTAGTTTTTGAAAAAGTTTCAGAAAAAATGCACAGTACTGTAGGTACATTTTAATAATGCTCAGTCTTTCTTTCCAAGAATAGAAACCTTTACCTTATTTAGGTTTTCTTGACTGTCTTTCTGTGAGGTTTCTTGTTTAGCTTTGTTTCATCTCGAGACAAGGTCTCACTGTGTTATTCCGGCTGGCCTGGAGCTCACTATGTAGCCCAGGTTGGCCTGGAACTTTTGGTGATCCCCCTGCCTCAGCCTCCCAAATGCTGGGATTACAGATGTGTGTCTCCTCCTTGCCCCCCCCCTTTTTTATTTTGAGACATAGTCTCACTAAGTTACCCAAGGTGGCCTGGAATGTGCGTTCCCCCTGCCTCAGCCTCCTAGGTAGCTGGAAGTGTGCACAGCCACACTTGGTAGCACTGTTGACACTCACTACCTGAACTGTCATAGGTTGTGGACAGGCCCAGGCCTTACACCCGGGTGTCCCAGTTTCATGATGGGAGAGAGGCAGCTTCACAGCCCGTTCGTTTTCAGTGGCTCCTGATGGGGTGGCATGGTGGAGTCTGGTTAAGCGGCTCTTCAGTGTTAAGAGTTTTCTCAACTAGTAAGCTCTTTTTTCTTTGGTACTAGTGGCTGAGCCTAAATTGCTCAGGTAGGGCTCAAACTTGTGATCTTCCAGCCTCAGCCTCCCTCAGTGCTGAAATTACCGGCATGGAACACCATATTGACCTCAGATGGTAAACTGTAATTCTTTGTAATGAGATGGGGAATGTCATTAAAATTCTGCTTACAAATGGTGCTTCCGATGCAGTGACGCACACGGTTTCTCTCCCGGGCACTAGAGCACCTGACACTCAGTCCCTTCCCTGTCCTCAGTTTGGCTGGTTTGGGAGGAATCCGCCCGCAGCATCGCGCCTCGCCCCGCCTGTTTTTGAGAAGCTCCAGCGGCCCCCGGAGGTCGCCCTCTTTAGGAACTGCAGGCGCCAGCACCTGGCCGGCTCGGTGTCCTGGAGGGAGACTTTCGTCACCAAGAAGTCTTTCCTGGTTTTGTCCTTTCCCCCGCAGTTCCCACTCTCCAGAGAACGCTGTGACTTCCAGCACAGGGGAGTGAGCGGAGCTCTGGGCCACATCGCAGTGCAGCAGCGTGCAGCGCCCTGAACCCCGAGGCCTGCGTGGTGGGTGGGAGCAGGGCCGGAGTCTCGCCCACCCGAGACAATCATTGGGCAGATTGGTATAATAAAGATTTAGGTTTTTTTTTTTTTTTTTTTTTTTTGTGCTGGGAATTGAACTCTCAACCTCATGCTTGCCAGGCAAGCGCTGTGCTGCTGAGCTATATCCCTGGCCCCTTAGATTAGTATAATAGACTGCTAAATTAGGTAGAAATATCACAGGCAGGCCGACAGGGCTGGGCCCCCCAAAGAAGTTAGTACGGATGCATCACACCTGTGGGCCTAGGCACATTTTTGTTAAAATCCAGACCGAAAGACAAAAGATGGAATGACTACACTTAGATTCTTCTCCTTGGGGGAACAGGTATCCATCACCCAGGGTGAGGGACTAAAATCTTTCTTTCAGGATTTTCTCTGTTCAGCCCAGGCACACTGGCTACGCGACTTGCTTCCCGGTTTGACCTCCATTTAATTAATATTACCTAAGCGGCTATACTTGTAATCTTATTGGTTGATTGTAGTTTTGTCCCCATGCCCACATCATGACTTGCCATTGGATCAATGTTAACTAAGTGACTCTACTTGTAATCTTATTGGTTGACTATAGTTTTGTGGTGGGCGGGAGCAGGGCCACCACCTTGATCCCGCCTTACCTTGCGGTTTTGCCCAATGTAACACCTTTGAGAAGTGTCCCTCTGGCTTAGAAGCTTTTGTCTCGCTTAGAAGTTTTTCTTCCCTTTAGTAAATTCTTCGTATCCTTAACTTCTGTTGTTCTTTTTTTTGTCTTTTTCCTTTTTATCGGTACCAGGGATCGAACCCACGACTGCCTGCTTCCAAGGCAGGTACTTATGCCGCTGAGCTAAATCCCCAGCCCCCCCTCCCCCAATTTCTGTTGTTCCTAGAATTCATGCTTAAGTTTTAGAGAACACAAGCTCGTATTGGACCTCTAGCAGGTAGGGAGTTATATTTCCCTTACATATTTGGAGGTCTTATATCATCCCTATGATAGTTGAGATTTGCCGGGGATGCCGGCGTTACCCTTTGGTTCTAATTTCTTTTCCTCCTTCTCTCTCTTCCTTCCTTTTGAGGGTACTTCGGATTGAATCCAGGGTCTTGCACAAGCTGGTTGAGTGCTCTACCACTGAGCTACACCCTCGGTCCTTTTAATTTATTTTTGTGATGCTGGGAATTGTTTCGCACTGAGCTACATCCTCAGTCCACTTTTATTTTATTTTTTTAGATTTTGAGACAGAGTTTCACCAAGTCCTTAAGTTGCCCAGGCTGATCTTGATCATGTGATCCTCCTGCCTCGGCCTTCCAGAGTGCGGGGATTAACAGGCATGTGCCACCACGTATTATTTTGAAGAAAATCCCACTTGCGTCTCTTCTCTGCACTGTGCTACACCATCGCTTTCACGGTGCTGAGGCAGAAACGGCCTCCCACACGTCAAACCCCTGCTCGTTCTCCTCCCCAGCCCCTGAGCCAAATTTTCCTGTTTTAAAAATTAAGCAGTCGGGGGCTGCGATTTAGCTCAGCGGCATAAGCGCCTGTCTTGCAAGCAGGCAGTCATGAGTTCGATCCCTGGTATCAATAAAAAGGAAAAAGACAAAAAAAAAAAAATTTTTTTTCTGTTTTAAAAATTAAGCAGTCGGGGGCTGGGATTTAGCTCAGCGGCATAAGTACCTGCCTTGCAAGCAGGCAGTCGTGAGTTCGATCCCCGGTACCAATTAAAAAAAAATTAAACTACTAATGTGAGCAATATTTTACTTTGCAGAAAACTTTTTTAAAATGAAAGAAAAAAAATTAACCCATAATCTCACTGTAGAGACAAATGATATTGAACACTGATTTTTTAACAAGAAAAATTTAATCTGTAACTCAGGTTTACTCTATTGTGTAAACATAAATTTGTATAAATACAATTTATACTAGTATGTAGTAACATAAACACTGATATTCTTACTTGACTTGTATAACTTTATTTGGCATAAGTACCAATAAAAACGAAAAAGACAAAAAAAAATCAAGCAGTCACTGTGGTTCTCCCTTTTGCGTCTTGTCAGAAACGGTGTAAGAATAAATCCTCACCACGAGAGGGCGCTGGACCATGAAGAAATGCGCCGCGTTTTGGAAACAAAAACTGAAGCAGCCGTCAGCATCAGAGGGGCGACAGCGCCACCACCCGGTGATGGCTGTGTGCTTTGGTTGCTCAGCCCAAGATCCGTGGATTTCACCTTTAATTCCTTCCTTCTTGGGTGCAGGGAAGGAACCCAAGGCCTCACACAGCAGGCAAACATTGTCCACGGAGCCATCCTCAGCCCAAGCAGGTCTTTCTATCCTGGTGCTTTGACAATGCCAACCCCCACTCCCTGGCAGTGCTGAGCTCCAGCTCCAGTCCTTTTTATCTCAGTTTGGAAGAAAGATAGAAAGGGTCTTACGATTCAGGTTGGCCTCAAATTTGGGATCCTCCTGCCTCAGCCTCCCATGTAGCTGAGAGGACAGTTGTGTGCCATAGGGCTCGGCCTCACGGTCTTCTTACACTCAGACAACTGGGAAGGACTCAGGTGGACCTTCCTTCCCGATGGGCCTGACACTTCCCGCATGGCCCCGTGTCTCTCTGTGGACGGTGGTCCACATGCTGTCCCATCAGGACAACCTGCGCTTATTCAGGTGCTTCACTGCACCTGAATCCTAACACCGCAAACACTGCGGTCTCGGCTTCGGGACACACCCCAACTCCGCATGGCTCGGGCTCCCTCCACGAGGCTCCCCTGTCCGGGCCCACCCCACTATAGTTTGTGCCTAGATGTCCCCCACAGCCTCATGCATAGGGTGGGGTGGGGGGCAGAATCCAAAGCGTGTGGCTGATTCTCTGTGCAGTGCTGGGCAGCACCACCCTGACCCAGCAGTCTGGATAAGATAGAGACTCGCTTCTGTCTGATGTTCTTGTTGCTTTTGCTGTCCTCGGCCACCGGGAAGCTCCTCTGCCACACCACCTGCCTGGGAGCCAGCAGATTAAGGCCTGAAACCTCTACACATTGTCAGCTAAATAAACCTTTCCTCGCTAACTGTGGGCATCGGGTATTTTGTCTCAGCAACGTGAAAAGTAACCAAGACCCACTCCAGTCTTGAAGCAGCAGAGAGCCTGTGCTACAGTGAGGTTCCTGGGCCCTGTGGTCCCCACCTGCCGACTGAAGGACTGACAGCACCTGTCCTTGGAACCTGCGGTGAACCAAGTTAAACAAACAACTATTTGCTGTGCTCACCTGTAATTGCACAACCAAGGGAGGCTGGGGCAGGAGATCTTAAGTTTGAATTCCACCTGGGCTTTTAATAAGACCTTGTTTCAAAAATAAACACTAAAAAGGGTCAGGGGTAGCTGAGTGGTAGCGTACCCTGGGCTGGATCTCCATACACACACACATACACACACACACACACACACACACACACACACACACACACACACACACACATGGCTAAGTGTATATGAGTGAACAGAGCCAACCAAAAGAAAAGGAAGATGCTAAAGAAACCTGCCAGCATTTGCTTGGCACTGCATATACTACAATGGGAACGATACATTCCTCCAGCTTAGTTTTTGCGGTACATGTATGCTAGGCCTTCTGCCCCGCTGAGCCACATCCCCATCCCTTTTTAGTTTCTGTCTTCATCAGGGTCTCATGAAACTAACTCTGAATTGTCCAGGCTATGCTCAAATTTGTGATCCTCCTGCCTCAGCTTCCCATGTAGCTGGCATTACAGAAGTGCACCGCCGCACCTCAGTCTGAGTCTTACATTTCCCCAAACCTCACCTGTTGAAACCACAGCCTGCAGTTGATGATGCCATTGGGAGGCAGTGGGAACAGAAAGAGGCTCCACGGGAGGAAGTGGGCACTGGGGGCTTCTGAGGGTGTGTTTGGCCCAGGACCCGCCTCTCTCTGCTGTCCACCAGGAGGCGAGCAAGCATGAAGCCTCTCTAGCCTTCTACTGTGACGGCCCTGTCCTGGTGCCAGCTAACCACGGACTGAAGCATCTGAACCCCTGAGCCAAGTGAACTTTTCCTCCTGCAAACTGTTTGTCTCAGCGGCCAAAAGCTGAGTCACATAAACACAGAGGTCAGAGTGGACCTCTGCAGGGAGGACATACAGATGCCTGCAGTGTTCCATACTTATAACATTTTCAACATAAGCTGGGCATGGTGTGCATACTTTAATCCCAGCACTTGGGAGGCTGAGGCAGGAGGACTGATGAGTTCAAGGCCAGCCTGAATGCCACTGTGAGACCCTGTCTAAAAAAAAATAACAAGAAACAAAATATACACTTGCATAATATGTTAGAGTGTACAGTACTAAGTACAGTGCAGACTAATGGGAGGGGAGAATGGCTTGCGGTGACTGGGACACGAACCCAAAGCCAGAGGGTGGTGATGAGTGTGTGTGTGGTGGCTCTGGAGATGAAGGTCTTCTGAGAGAGCTTTCTCCACAACGCCCAGGCCCATGCCAGTCATCTCAGCCCATGAAAGCTGCCTGAGTCTTCATTTTTGGGAGTTGAGTTTATTTTTTCATTCATTTTTTGAGACAGGCTCTCGCTATGCAGTTCAGGCTCGCAGTGATCCCCTGCCTCAGCCTCCCAGATGCCAAAATAAAGGCGTGTGCTACCATGTCCAGCTCACTCTGGTTGTTCTTTTTTGTCTTTTTGAGAGAGGGTCTTGCTATGCAGTTCAGGCTAGCTCTGCATTCACTTTGTAGCCCAGGCTGGATTCAAACTTGCAGTGATCCTGCCTCAGCCTCCTGAGTGCTGGGATCACAGAAGTGTGCCACCACCCCTGGCTCCAGCTCACTCTTGAGTTTTGCTTTTTCACTGTTACCTCAGTTTGCATTAATTTGTGAATACTGCCCCGTCCTCCCCCATAGAAGAGGAATACTGAGGTTGTGGCCTGCCCATACCCGGTAGGGTAGACCGGACCCCAGAGCCTGCCTCTGAACGTCTGTGTATACGTGAAGGAGCTGCCCCAACATGTCTGGACTCAAATCATCTCGGTTTCCTTCCTTCCTGAGAAGGAAGTGTAGTGACGCAGGACTGGGCAACAGAGGGACATAAAATAAAGCAGGAGGGCTTGCGGCCTGCTCCATGCCGAGGCCTGCTCAGCCCAGCTCCAGCTGTGGGGCCCCAGTGGGGGCCCTGTTTAATCCCGGTCACTTGCCTCAGGTCTTGGAGGGGAGCTGGACAGTGGCTGTGATCCGGGAAGAAGGGCTCTGTTTCCTCAGCCCAGACACCTCTGACACTGCCCCAGTCTACCCCGGCCTCCACATTTCTTTCCACTTGGCATTGCCTTTGGATTTGTGTATTCAGTCAGACACTCCTGGCGACGTGGTGACACAGGTGTTGGTGGGGTCCTGTCAAACACACAGCAAGGCCCTTGCCATCCTCCACCCTTTAGCTCACGCCAGAACGTTCTGGACATGGTAAATGGCTCCATCTTTACACGACTGACAAGCGTGTTTAGTAATTCAGATCCACGGGCAGGCAACACCATAAGAAAACCATTACTGCTCTCCAGGCCCCAGGCGACCAAAGAAAGACAGTGACAGAGGATTGTGTATTTTGTTTAATACTTGCATTGTTTCTATAGCGCAATTATAGCAATCTTTAAATTTACTTTTCATTACAAATATTTGTCAAGTTTTGTTTCAGAAACAGTTTTCCTACTCTCCTGCACATGCACCCAGACACACTACAAAAAATTCATTCGTAACACAGGAAGGGCAAACGTGACTCATGTAAACATCTTCCGCTAATGTCCCATCATTAAAAACCCATAGAATTGTAGATACGGAATAAGGCTCGTAGATTTAGTTCATATTCCACAAAAGACCAAAGATGCTTGTTGACCGTGAGGGGGTTCAGCCTTGGTTGCCATGAATGCTGAAAGCGGACCCCTGACTTCCACTCCTGAAACAGAACCTCTCAACCTAACAGATGCATTTCAGGATAAAAAGAGAACACAGAAAACCCAGGAGGAAAAACTTTTGCAGTAGGGAGCGCAGAATCATTCTTACATGATAAGCAGTCATTCCACAGTCCCTGTGGTTCCTCCATCCGCTAATCAAGAGTAATTCTAGTGCAACCCAAAATGTAACGAGAAGATGGGTTAGGATACGTTGGTGTGTGTGTTCATATTGCTAGTATACACAGTGAAAAGCTGGCATCCTATCATCCTTTCATTAAATCCAGGACCCAAAGTGAAAAAAAAAAAAAACAAAACCAAACAAAAACAACTCACTCCAGTCAAATATCATTGGAAAGGAATTCTTTTTTTGTTTTTTGTTTTTCCAGGAACACAAGTCAGGAGAGCCGGGAGGTATGTCGCAGGGACGCGGATGGTGTGGATACTCCAATGACTTCAGACTGTGTGTCAAGTCACAGGCAGAGGCGCAGGGCTCTGTGATCCGAGGACTCGTCTCTCTCTCTGGTTGGAAGTTTGGTGCCGGGGTGCATGGTCATGCAGAGCGGAGACAGGAAGTGTGCTGGGGGACCGCCCTGGCCAGCAGCTGCTCCTCTGTCCCCCCTCTGGAGGTGGAGGGCTGCGGGCAGAGGTGGCTGGCAAAACCCTGAAGTCCCCCCTCCCGGGTCTGGACCCCAACTCCACTGAGGGCGGCCTCCCTGCCGGGTGGCCGGGCAGTAGGGCGGCAGGTGATGGTGGCCAGAGACCCAGCTCCAAGGGTCCTGGCCGAGTCTGGCTTCGGATTCTGCTGCCCTGCAAAGAAATTGTGCTCCAGATAACTGCACCGAGTCTCGATCGCCTCGGATCCACTCCCAGGCCCCGGGACCCTCGGGGAGATCGCAAAAGGTGAGCGCACCTCCGTTAGCACCGAACTTACCACCAGGAAGCGGCGGAGGCACTGGGAAGCCTACGGGCTCTCTCCACCCGGTCACCACCAGTCAGAGGGATTTGTAGGCTTTGATTTTTAAAAATCAAAATTGATCTGCATTGTATCTCAATAGACTCAGAGAATTCTCACCAAAAATTTCTGTGATGTGTTTAAATAGCACTGGAATAACTTGACTTCATTTAAATATATTCATTCTACCATGAAAATATTTCATACAAACGTCTATTTACATACAGACACATTAAAATTTGTGAAAAGGGTTTCCACCCCTGTGGATGTATGGCTTGAAATTGCTTCATTGCTTTGAATATGTATGCACACGTTTAGCCAAAGAAAACCTTGAAAATTTAGTATTTTTAAAATTAAAATGAAACAAAACAAAACCCTGCCATCGAGGATCCAAATTTCTGAAGGGAAAAAAATCTTAAGAAAAAAAAATTTCTCAAGGTGTACCTCAAGTAGATGTAAATTTAATATATTTTGTGAACCTTTGATCTGTGGCAAATAGACATAATATCCATTCTTGCAACATAGTTTTGCTTGTTTTTCTAAAACAAAAGATGTGTGGATTCTAAATTGCTACTTTTAGGACAGAAACTTGAGGCAACTGAAAACAAAACAAGAGAATCGTATCTACCTTCTTGGGAGATTTTAAATGCATTTTGCCGAGTGATTTAAAGTCTCATTTTTTTAAAAAATGAAAGTTAACTAAAAGTGCCACATACTGTCTCACTAACACAATCTTTCGTTCACTGTTCGCAATGAATGCAATTTTATTTTTGTGTTTGTGGTGCTGGAGTTCAAACCTAGGGCCTCTTGCCTGAGAGGGGAGTGAGTTCCCACCGAGCTACACCCCCACCCCAGGCCTTTGCAGCCCTTCGCAACTTAATAACTGTCACACTTCAGTGTTGCAGATGGTTACACTGGGCCCTGTTGGTTTTGTCTGGTTTCTTGGTGAGAAGGAAACACATTCTCAAGTGTGATGAACCTCAGAGGGCAAAGAGTTTCACTGTCACCCTGGATGGGTTCCAAAAGGTCTTGAAAAATGAATTTCCTTTTTGGTTGCTCAGGGAGACCAGGGATGAAGCAGGTTAAAATAAGAATAGGTACTACAGACCCAAGTCCGCCTCGCCTGCTGTCTTTTAATTCATCCATCATTCCTTTGTGTCGGAAATTCAGTCCTGACCTTTTTTGTTAGTCCACACAAAAGCCATCTGGGGACGTGCTCTTGCCAATTAGTTCCTATTCCTAACTCTAACACAAGATAATATTTCATCATAGAAAAGATGCTAAGGAGAGATCTAGTCATGCAGGGTTTGCACTGGGACAGCTCTGAATGAGTCCCCTGGGACCACGGTATCTCCCACATGCCAGGCTCTAGCTCCTCTGGGGATGGCCTAGAGTCATTTGTTTATGCCCCACCACTGGGAATCTGCCACATTTTGGCCACGGTTCCACTGCCCAGGTGATGGGGATGACAGTCACTTCCTTAGGATACACTTTGAGCACCTATCAGAACATGTGTCTGGAGATCCTATCTGTCACAGTGTGCAGGGCAATCTCTTTCAACAGAATAGAAGCGATCCTATCCTGGTGCTTTTTAATCAAAATATTTTGTTAAGTTCCTTTTGTGGGAGATCTTTCTGGAAGCCCTGACAACTTCCTTTTCTGGGCGAATAAGCCCCTTAAGCTTTCAAGCAGGGATCTGACGGCCACCCAGCTTCAGAGCATGAGGTTGCAGGCAGTGCTCTAGGAATCCTGGCCTTGGGAAAAGGCAAGGGCGGCAAGTCTGACCTGCAGGGCTGAGTCCCCCCCGGAAGCTGGGAAGCAGGCCCGATCCCCAATCAAGCACTTTCCTTAGAAAGCCTTTTAAGAGCAACGTACAACCAAGAAACAGCACCTTTCCCGCTTCCTGTCTCCTTCGGCCTCTCTCCCCAGGGCTCAGTCTACTACCTCGGACAAGGCTTTACCTTTGCAGATCAAACTGGCACAGGTGACAGCTGACAGCTGCACCTCAGAGCAAATGTGGCTCCCAGAGTTCCTGAGCCTCACACCCAAGTAGTGAAAAGATGTAAATCATGGCACGGGGTGAGGGTGCTCAGAAAAAACCAGAACTCTTAGGACGCGTTCAGAGCAATCCCAGTTATGTCACAGATCTAGTATGCTAAACTAAAAACAGGGGTTTTCTCCTTATTTTGCAGTTGTGTTTATACATGGCTTGCAAAATGGCTGAAATGCTATTTATGCTGTTGCTTTTAAACTACGCAGGTGTGAACATTTAGCTTACAATGCTCTGACGCAGGTAAGGACTTTGAAATTTCAACAATGAAGTTTCAGATTTGTACCTAGTGGTCAGTATGTTTGCCTTTATAGTATTGATTTAAAAGAAATTTTTGCATCCTGCATTAGAATTCAAGTTAGTTATTCGACTGTTGAATTCAATGCACTTGTGCCACAAGCCGGACTGCACTAGGTTAGGTATATTTAAAGTGTCCTCAAGGAGAAAAACTTACTAGCACTATTGAAGATATTGCAAAATTGCCACAGTTACTGCTGAGAAATACTAATTTTCCTCTCTTCTTTCTTAAGGTATATATTACAACTCTTCCATAACTTAATGCAGACAAAGGAAATTCATTTCTTCTCACATAGGAAAGCAAAGATACCTTTGTTTACATGCGAGAATAATAGTTCTATAATAATATGCCAGCCTGAGGAGCCGGTACTTTATATTAGGACATAATAATGAACTAATGATGTAGGAAGAACCAGAGAGGCCTCACACTGCCTGGATGGGGCATCCATGGGGAGGCTTCTCTGCACAGGGTATCTAATAAGGTAGGGAACAGGACCCACGAAAAGGACTAGAAGTGGGCTTTTGTTCACTGGGGAAAAACAAAGCCATTCTATTGCAAGATACAGATCAAAGGTTAAAAGGCAGATGATACTATACTTAGAGAATAAAGATGTAGTAGTTCTCTACTCGGAGACGGCCCCTATGCAAGTGTGATAGCCCAATTTGCGTCGGCCCTAGGAAAAACATCATGGAAAAAAAACCACTGAGAAACATGGCCAAAAGCCCCTTTCCCTTTCTCAGTCTGTCGTGTGATCTCTGAATTCTGTAGAGATTTAGCTGCAAACCACTGGAGAACCTCAGGCTGTGGGTGTCGAGGGCTCCACGCCGCCTCGGGCTGGGGGCCGTGTTGCGAGGTCAGCGAACTTTACATCTGCTAAGAGTAACGCAGTCAGACCTGTTAGTATGCGAGGAGGTCGCGGCTAGCGCAGGGGAGGATGTGACGCACAGCACGAGCAGTCCCTGGTTGTCCCGTTGATGTTGTGGTCGGCGTCGGGCGAATGGAGTGCATAGATCCAAGGTTCTACTCCAGCTCTCTGGAGCCGCCGAGCCAGCCCTTCACTTCTGCTGGCTGGCCTGGAAGGCCTTCAGCTCCAGCTGGTACCACTCGGGGGCTTCGGGCCCGCTCTTGCCCCGGGGACTGTGGTCATAGCCGTAGGCCACGGTGAGCTCCTCGTCGGCGTCCACAGCTCGCAGGGTGCGGATGCATTTGATAGGCCCGAAGCGGGGGTGGACAAACCTGGACACCGAGGTGACAAGATCATTCCTGGGCCAGACGGGCAGGCTAGCGGCGAAGGTCAGCAAGGGGCTGGAGCAAGAGACTTCCCACGCCCCGCCCTCGATCCTGCCTGTGTGGTGCGGGTCAGCCAGCATCACTCACCCGGGCACCCTGGTGGGGGACCTGCCGGGCTTCACCCTATGCACCCAGGTGACTGACTGGCAGGTTCAAGTTTGAAAAGCACTGCTGTGTTTTTCTTTTTAAGGCAGCACTAGGGATTGAACCCAGGTCCTTCCCTCTGAGCTACATCCCCAGCCCTGTTTTATTTTGAGACCAGCATCTCCTGAAGTTACTAAGTTGCTAAGCTGGGCTGCATCTTGCCATCCTCCTGCCTCGGCCTCCCAGAGTGCTGAGATCACAGATAGGTACCACCACATCTAGCACACACTCTGCCTTCTCTTTCGAGAGTGTTTGGAACTCTGTGATACAAATCCACCTCCATCCCAGGAGGAGCTGCGCACTCAGGCCAAGCTAAGGGGATGACGATGACAGGAGAGACGCTGGACTGTATCCTGGCCCAGAGCCGAGATTTTGGGCTTTGGGTAGGAGACATTCCAGGGGTGCAGAAAAACTACTAAAGAATCTGTACGGCCACAGTGCAGAAGACAGTGCACAGGAAAGAGAGATAAAGGCTAAGAGCGGGGTGCTACAGGGAAATGCATCTGGGTGCAGTTGGAGTACTTTCTGGCCGAGTGTGGCTGTGCATTGCTGGAATCCTGGCACTCTGGCCAGCTGAGGCAGGAGGACTGTTAAGTTTGAGCCCAGCCTGAGCAACTCAGTGACTTAGTAGAACCCTGTCTCTAAATAAAAAAGGGCGGCTGGAGATGCAGCTCAGTTTAGTACTATAAAACCAAGCAATCCCACAAAAACAAAACAAAACAAAAGATCCTCAAAATCTTCTCGGTGCCGGAGCCCAAAAGCACTTCTGCCTCCTTCAGCTGTTATTTGTGGGTGATAGTAAGTTCCCCACAATGGAGGCTTCCAAGAAGAAATTCGATGAGCAGATGGAAAGGAAGGCTCAGACTCCAAGAAGGGGGAACGTCTGAAATTTTTTCCTAACAGCTTTGTCAAGGTGTAATTCACACACCATAAAATTCACCTTTCTAAAGTAAGACAATTCAATGTTTTACTTATCAAAGCCACAGAGTTGTTCATCCATCCCCATCACCGACTTTTAGAATGTGTTATCAACCACAATGCAATCGTTACCCACGGGCAGGCTCCCTGGCATCCCCTGCCCGCCCTGCACCACCTGGGCGTTTCTCACTGTGGAGGTGTCCGCTCGGTCTCGGTGACTGGGCATCAGTCCCCACCTTCCGTTCTCACCCGGGCTGTACTATTTGTCAGTGCTTCATTAATAGTCAGACACTGGGAATCCGATTTTATAGGTCTCCTCCAGCACTCAGTCCTCATACACTTAGCTTAGAATTTTATGTCCTTTCATATCCTAAAAGCATTTCCTAATATTCTGCACTGTTTTGCTTTGGTTTGGCTTTGCTTGTTTGAGACAGGGTTTTGCTGTATAATTCAGGCCAGGCTTGAACTCACTATGTGACCCAGGCTGGCCTTGACTTCATGATGGTTTTCCTGACCTCAGCCTCCTAAGTGTTGGGACTACAGGCATACACCACCATTTGCGGCTTTAACTTTATTACTATTTCAAATTAGACTTTTTTGGCTTGGATATGAGGTGTTGCCCCAGGCTCACTCGGTGGGAGCTTGGTAATAGGTGTAGTGTAAGAGATCAGCATAGGGGCTGGGGATTTAGCTCAGCGGCATAAGCACCTGCCCTGCAAGCAGGCGGTCGTGAGTTCAATCCCCGGTACTGGGGTTTGTGTGTGTGTGTGTGTGTGTGTGTGTGTGTGTGTGTCTCTAACCGTACTGATGACTTCATAGCTCAGTGGTTCATGGAAACTGGGGATTAACTGGACAAGGCTGGTCACTGTGAGTGTGGCTCTGAAGGTCCACCCTGTCCCTGGCCCCTACTGTCTCTGCTTCCTGCTGCTGTGAGGTGCACAGCTCTCTGGGGCCAGGCCGCCCCACCGCGGTGTCTCTGCCTCCCTTTGCCTAAAGCAATGCATGGACTGAACCTTGAATCTGTGAGCTCAAATCATTTTCCTCCTTTAGGTTATTTTGCGTAGGTATTTTTTCAACCATTGAAAAAATGATTAACACAATTCCTGCACTTCTTACTTGTCAGTGCTGGGGATCGAACCGGGGACCTCACTCACTATAGTTCCTTGCTCCACCACTACGCTACACTTCCCCCCAACGCTACCTGTAAATGAGGAAATGAAAAGGGACCACAGCAGCAATGAAACAGCGGCTACTAAGGATGCCATTTCACTGCCTCCACGCTCTGCAGCACACTCAGGGCCTCAGTTTGCCAAGGCCTGGGGGCTGTGTGGCTCTGAAGTGGAAAGCCTGAGGCCCGGACACAAGGCCTGGTCACCCCGGGACCAGGTCTGTGTGAGGCTGAGGCCCCGTACCTGCCCCTCCTCCGTGCCCACCCAGCTCCCCTGCCACTCACATGTCGTAGATGCAGTTTGGAGTGAAGGAGTGGTTCGCCTTGTGTCCCAAGGAGGCACAGTACTTGGACACGTGGTTGTAGGGCTCAGGCACATCAATGACCGTGTCCTCATCCAGGGACAGGGTGTTCCCATTCAGGGCCCAGTCCCTGTTGTCGACCTGCAGGAAAGCAGAGCAAGCTCTCTCACACCTGCTCCAAAGGAGGCCAGAGATACTCACCCCGATCCTTAAACTTCCGGGTTTGAGCACCGCAGCCATGAAAGAGACCCAAGACCCTCTCCATGTGGGGAAGGGGCGGGCAGACAGCTCCATTGCCATTGACTGATTTTTTCTTTTTTGAGACAGGGTCTCGATATGCAGTTCAGGCTGGCCTTGAGTTCACTTTGTAGCCAGGCTGGTCTCCAACTCACAATGATCCTCCTGCCTCAGCCTCCCAAGTGCTGGGATTACAGATGTGTGCACCAGTCCGGCTTTCCTTATTTTATGTAGGATAAAAGAATGTGGGTCCCTTATGAAGATGCACAGACATACACCAGATAACTTGAATTAAAAGTAGATGAAGTTGGGTGTGATGGTACATGTCTGTCATCCCAACATTCCGGGAGGCTGAGGCAGGAGGATTGCAAGTGTGAGCTAGCTTGGGCAACTGAGTGACAGTCTGTCTCAAATAATAAATAAACAAACAAACAAATAAATAAGAGCTGGGAGTACAGACCAGTGTGAAGGCTTGGTTTAAATCCCCTGTGTAGCACACAACACCACCACCAACGGCAAAGCCCTATACCTTTGCTCTGGGTAGGCACTGAGTGACCTCCAGCAGCCCGAAGCTGGTATGCTGTCCCATCTAGGACAACACCCTTATCAGGCCTCCCCTCTCCATGACACTACCACCAAGAGTCCTGGGATCTGGTGAGGCCTGAGGAATATTCGTTTGGAGAACGAATTCCTCTGACGGGTGTGTTGATTCCAGGCCCCCCCCCTCCACGGTGAGGATGCTTCTGTTTGTATGTGATGGTCACTCACCAGGTGCTTACTGGGTGGTCACCCTGTGCCAAGCACTGTAACGCTGCACGCACAGGGGCACAGCAGTCGGGGGGTGGGTCCCGCTTTCCCTCCCCTCCCTCCTTGGCGGACTGGGGATGCACCCTGGGCCTTCATACTGAGCCGTATTCTCTGTTCTTTTTATTTTTTACTCCAAGACAGGCTGCTATGCGACATGACACATGGTACTCAGTGCAATCCACCTTACGGTGCCTTTACTAGCTGTCTAGGTTTCATATCTCTCCAAGAAACCTAAAGCTACATCTAAACCTGAGTGTCACTAGGTCGAGGAAAGAGGCTGTTTATGAACACAACTCAGTGCACCAGGGTTTTGGTGCAGAGCTGGATCGGCCACTGGGACCTGCTTGGACTCTGCTAGTTATCAAATTTGTGACCTTAGGGGAATGGTTTCATTTTTCTGGAGTTCAACTTCTTCTTCTACAGACTGCTCAAATCAGGAAAGTTGAGCATCCCTAATCTGAAAATCTGAAATCCAAAATGCCCCAAAAAGTCAAAATTTTGAGGGTTGACATGACGATTGGAAAATCTAACACCTGACCTCACACAACAAGTCTCTGGTCAAAATATAGTGACACTATAACAAGAAGTTACCTTCCAGTTGTGTCTTTAAGGTGCATGAGTTTCATGTTTATCTGTGGGCCCCATCCTTAAGAGTTCTCATCAAAGGTCCATCAGCAGGACGGGATACATATCCCTCCTTCACTGTGCTAAAACTTTCAAACTTCTGTCCATTGGCAGATTCTTAGGGGTTAATTGCAAAGAGAATTAATAAATAAGCAAAAACCTTACATGAAGATTTGGAACTACATCCAAAACTGTGTCCCAAAGGCCAGCAGTGATTCATTCAACTCTTTAATTTTTCATTGTTAATCTTTTGGCACCAGATGCCTTCCCTACAGGACAAAGACTATCACACGATGAAGGCTTTGCACCAGTGGAAATGGGGAGCCTTCTTACAATGCACTGGGTCCCCGATCATTAAGGAGCCATGGACCACCCCACTGGCCCTCAGCTTCTCACAGGAGACCCTGTCTGCTAGGAAGCAGGTCCTGTGCTGCTGATGGACCTTTCCGGTTTGTGTGAAGCGGTCGTAGAACCTGAGAGGAGCTGTGTTTGAAACCAATTACGCAGATTTTCATTTCTTCAACACTCACCTCCTGGTGAGTAATTCGGACTCCATTGTAAAAAGACATGACGACGTTAGGCTCTGTGGCCGCCTTGGAAAACAGTCCTTCTCCAGCACTGGAAATGAGGGACTCCGCAACATACACCCTGAGTGGAAAAAAGCCAAGCAAGCGCGTCTCAGTGGGACGTGCTGCTCCTTCCACCTTGGTCCCCAGGCAGCGGTGTTGGAGGTGAGGGCTTTGGAAGGTCACAGGGCACTCCCCTTATCAATGGACTAGTCCACTGATGGATTCACAATTCAATGGGCTGCTGGGAGATGGTGAGGACTTAGGAGGCGGGGCCTAGCTGTAGGAAGTAGGTCCTTGCAGGAGACTCCCTCTTGGGCTACATCTTGTCCCCAGGCCCTTTTTCTCGTTCTGTCTCTCTGCTTCCTGACCACCTGGTCAGCAGTTTTGCTCCACCCGGTGCACCCCGCAGAGACATTCTGTCTTATTGCAGGCCAAGATATAATGCAAGCAAGTGGCCATGGACTGAAATCTCTGAAACTGAGAGCCAAGATAAACCTTTCTCCCTGTGGCTGTTCTCAGGTGATTGGTCACAGTGGCGAGAAGCTGATGGACACGGCCCCCGAGTGTGACCACCGGAGGTACTTTGCTTGTGGCCCGTGGGTGGAGGTGAATGCACAGTAAGTTCCTGCCAGTCTCCTTCAGAGTTTCCACCAGCCGAGCAGGCTGCTGGGGCTGCTGCTCCCATGGGGCGAGGCTTGGCATGGAGACTCCTGAAACAGACCTGAACCCAGCTTGCAGCCTGGAGTCTGGCCCAGTCCAGCTGAGCCTATTCGATCTCATTCAAAAGTGGCTGAACCTCAGCCAACCCACAGAACCATGAGGGTACAAGAAAATGTTTGCTTTTGTAAACCGCTGACCACCTTGAAGATACTGTTATGCAGCAGCATCGCAGTAACAATGCCAGGCAAGACTGATCCAGGCAGTTAAGACTCTGCCGTGCTTTGGGGCTAACAAACAGACTTAACTGTCTCCTTTGCCACTGGGCCAGAGCCTTCCATCAAAAAGTATGAATTCCACTCATTTCTTGACACTGGGGGGCCAGCCCTGTCAGTCAGGCCAAGGAAGAGGCCTGTTTCCCTGACAGGAACCGAAATGTAGTGGGAGACAAAGAGTGAGGCAAAGGGAAAGGCAAGCTCAGACTTATGCCTTACTCTAAGGAAAACCTCAGACTACCAGAAGAAGCCACACCGTGAATGGAGGACAGAGTGGCTCCACCACCACCCTCATGGGTCATAGGACACAGAACAGGGCGTGACCATCTGGGCGTGAGAATACAGAATCTGTGCTTTCTATACTTCCATCCTCTCCATCCTGAATGAATGAAATCACCTCATGTTCCAGGTGTCATGAGTCGGCCTGGGAAGGAAAGGAGGTGTTTTGCAGCCTGGCTGAGCTGCTGGGGGCACAGTGCTCCCTCCGCTGGAGGACATAAGCCATTGCAGCACCGGCATCCTAAGAAAGGGGCATGGCGGGGGTGTGGTTGCCCGGCCGCTGGTCTTTCTACCTAAAGCTTCATTCCAGGTCTGACCCACCAGCTGCTCTGTGCTTCCTGCCTCCCTGATAGGCACAGATTCTGAATGAGAATACAAGCACTCTTCCTATAGAATGTGGGTATTTACTTGGAGGGTTTGCAAAGGTACAGGACACTCCAGGGAGGAGCCCAGCCTGGGCAGAGAGCCACCGAGGAGCAGCAGCTTCGCACTAGGGCTGTAAACCTACCTAGGCAGCATGATTAAAATCACAAAGCAAAAGTTACCTCTCAGATTCATACGGGTCTGGAAGAAGAGCACTGGTAGAGATGCAAGATGAAGTGGACTTATCAAAGTGGTATGCGGGGCCTAGGAAGGAAATCAAAACGTCAGCACGGGACTGAGCCAGCAAGGAACACATAAGACACTTATCACGGATGGGACAAGAAAAAACTAAGCAACTACAGGTATTAATCCATTTATAACAAAGAGACTGCAGCTCTCGCATTTAGCTAGATGGTTGTTGGATATGCACTTTGGTTTTATTGTCTATTTTGGCTTTCTGAAGCCATTTCCATGTAGTCCACACCGATCTTGAACTGGCTGTGATATCCTGGCGGCCTTGAAGTGGCAATTGTCCTGCTTCAGCCTCCAGAATGCTGGAATTACAGGCACGGACCACTGTGTCTAGTAGTTTTATTTCCCAGTCTTAATATACGGCCATCAGATTTACTTCTTTCTTGTGTTTAATTTTTCTATTTCTTAAAATTCTCATGCTCTTGACTTTTATTTCTCCAAATGCTTTAAAAGATGTTTGGGTACCTAATTTTTAATCAAGAAAATGCTTTGTCTCGTTCACATGCCTGAGCTGCAGACAAACAGGCGACACCTTTGCTTCTACTCTGAATTTTCAGACCTTTCCAGCTGGGTCATGCTGGAATTGGCTTTTAAATTATCTCGTGCTTTTCTTCACACCAGAGCCAGGCTGTAAAATCTAACCAAGGCTCCTTTCCTAAGAATAAACATTCAGCTTCAACAGAATCAGAACAGCGCTGCTGTGACTGAGCATTAACAAAGTAATTTTATTTCTATTAACAGAACCCAACCAGTAATTCACTCCAGAAACTAAGTCTGTGACTGTCCTACAATTACGGTTGGCCCTAACAAAGGATTAGCCTCTGAGAATCCTCCCGGAGCACAGTGAAGACCTGTGATGTTGTGAAGGGTAATAAATAAATAAGATTTAGAACTTGAGGGCTTACTCCTGTAAAGTAAAATATTTTAGGCACCAAGACATTGATAATAATTCTGCTAAGCAATTCTTTGTGGTTACCAGGTGTGTGTTTTTGTATATAGCCCAACCCTAAATTAACGACTCTACCTAAAAGTTAGATCGCAGTCCCAATCAGCCTGTGCTAACTAGGAAATAGACCACGGAAGTACTTCCAGAGAGAGAATTTAACTCAGGGAATTACACAAGTGACAGAAGACCTTAGAAGTCAAACTGGAAGCACCGTGCCGGGCACCGGAAGCCGCCACCCCGAGCCAACGGGACAAGGAGGAGCTGGCACCTTGCACCGCGGCGCTGGGGTGGCCTGGCAGCCGCAGACAGGCTTTCCGAGTGGGAGCCGGAAGCGGGGCGACAGCCAGGCTTCCCTCTGCTTCCTTCCCCTGCTCTGTCCACCCAGGGGCTCCCTTTGGCCAAAGCTAGACGAAAGTCAGGCTTCTGCAGAAGCCACTTGCAATAGAAGCAGGCAGAGAAAGAGTGAGGAAGAGGTCTGAGGCAAATTGATAATGGACCAGCAGAGCCCACAAAAGGCAATTTGTTTTAAAAAAAGAAACACCATTTTATGCAACTTTTTTTCTTCCAGGGTTGAACCCAGGCCTTGTGCATGCTAAGGAGCATTCTACCAACGAGCTACCTCCCCAGTGCGATCCGAAGCTTTGTGTGGACTCTAGCCCTCAGCACCAACAGGCTCAAGGGCCGGGTTAGGTTCTGTGCCTGCGCCTACGGGCTGTGCCCACAGGGCACTGCCGGTGTGAGGTCTCTCTCCAGGCCTCCCACGCGCCCTCCGGCTTGCCTGAGCTACAGGCAGAGAGGCTACACCTTTGCTTCTGCTCTAGTTTGTTCTGTGACCTTTGATTAGAATGCAGTCATTCACTCAGCAACCGTTCATTATCAGAGGGGGGCCACGACCTGAAGACCTCCGAGTGGGAGTTAGCCAGGAAAAGGTGTTTATGTGGAGGGGGAAGAGAGAAGAAATTCCAGCCGGAGGCAGACAGAAAAAAAAAAAATAGAGATGATCATTCTCAAAATCTATTTCTTCTTTGGACCAACACGAATGTAATCACAAAAATACTTGATGGTGTTTCACGGTAGGTACTAATATTAATATTTAATAGTGAAGAAGCAGATTCTTGCCTAAGAGTCACATTGTGTAAACTGAGATTCAAATTAGGCCACTCTTTTTTGTTTGGTTGGTTTGGTTTTGTGTTTTTCAGACAGAGTCTTGCTCTGTAATTCAGGCTGGCCCTGAACTCACTTTATAGCTAGCCCAAGCTGGCCTCAAACTCACAGCAATCCTCCTGCCTCAGCCTCCAGAGTGCTGGGGTTACAAGCAGGCAACTCTTAAGTTCTGGTTCTTGACACCAAAGATGCTGTCATTTACAAAGTTTTAAAATATGCATCCCTGGGGCTGGAGGTTTAGCTCAGCGGCATAAGCGCCTGCCTTGCAAGCATGCAGTTGTGAGTTCGATCCCCGGTACCGATAAAAAGGAAAAAGACAAAAAAAAAAAAAATAAAATAAATAAAATAAAATAGAATAAAATAAATAAAATAAAATATGCATCCCCATGCTGGGGGTGTAGCTCAAAGGTAGAGCACTTGGGATGCCTGGTGGTGATCCCCAGCACCAGTCAGCTAATTGATCAATTGAATTAAATTTGCATCACCAATTAGGACCTTTCCTGTCCCACATCTCCTCTCTAAATATACAACACTATTTTTTTTCAGTGCAAAGGTCAAAAGCACAAATACTACAGCTCACAGTTTAAAGATTATGGTTTCCTTTTTAAAAAGATATCTTCCATTTTAGAATAGTTTTAAATATATAAAAAAATTATAATGCTAGCACAGAGAGTTCTCACTGTTTCTCCCAAAGTTAGCTTTTTACATGACATGGTACATTTGTCAAAAGCATGAAACCAACATAGACCCATTACTATGAACTAAACTCTAGACTTCATTTAGATTCCACTGGCTTTTCCACTAATATCTTTTCTGTTCCAGGATCCAGTCCAAATCCCACACTGCTTTGGGACTGCTTCAGTTTTTAACTTAAGAAGTAAAACTGGAGACATTTATAGCAATTTAAGTTGAACCTAAATTTAAAGTTGAGAGATCCCAGTTTTGGACAACTCCCCACGGAGATTATCCTTCAGATTCCAAGTAGTTAAGTATTAATTAGGCCCATTACTACCGCGACTTACTACCTTTTGGACTGTTTTATCCTTGTAACCTATCTTGGACCCGACACACATGCAGACACGGCTTTTAAGGAGCCAGACCTCATTCAGCTGGCTTTCTTCTGCTATGCCACTCAAGACACACGATCCTGAGTTTTTCTATATATTTTTCCTGTTTTCTACAAAAAAGTGATTTTTTGTCAGCACTGGGGACTGAACCCAGCACCTCATGCTTGCCACTGAGCTACATCTCCAACTCCTTCTAAAATTTTTGAGACACAGTCTCAGTAAGTTACCCAGGCTGGCCTTGACCCTGTGATCGTCTTGCCTCAGCCTCCTGAGGATTCGGGGACGTGCGTGTGCACCACGATGCCTGGCTAAAATAATTTTATATCCAGAAAACACTGTTTCAGTGCGGCATGTTGTACTTCTCAAAGGAAACACGCGGTTTTTTAATAAGGATTCTGTCAGGCGCGGGCATGAGCTGAGTGTGTGCCCTGTTTGAGGGCAAGTGAGCCATGGTACATTTATCTCTGCAGTCAGAGTCCAGGAGGGAGCAGCTGGACAGTGTGCAGGCCTGTGGCGAGCTACCAGACCTGTTCTTCAGTCTCACTAAACCACGGGACTGTGTTCTGGAGCTAGGACCACCAGAAACTGGTTAGAGTAGCACCATCGGCTCTGTGTTCGAATTGTCCTGTTCAGTGTCTCCCACCTCCGTGCCTCCTGAGCAGGTTTGCTCTCTCCCACTCCTGTTTGAATCTGGCTCTGTGATTTGCTCTGATCAAGGAAGGGTGGGTGAAAGGGTTACCGTGTCAGCTCCAAAGGGTGGCTATGTGGAGCACCACAGTGAGCAGCAATGCTCAGACGCCTCTACGATCTGCTGGGAGGAAAATCTCGTTCAAAGTCGCCACAGTCCTCAGCTTCAGGCCCACCGCCCAGACAGTGCCACGGAGTGCAGCTGCCAGGATGGCCCTGGGCTGTGAAGCATCGGTGGGATGTGCAGCCCACAGCCAAGCTGACTCACTCACCCCCAAACTGCTAGGCACCCGGACCCATCGGAAGCTGCCTCAACTTACTTCCTGGCACGAGCTCAAACTGAGGCCTGCCTTCCTCGATAGACAGCAGAGTGGCCAGTTTGGCCTCGATCATCTCTCCGTCGATGAATTTTCCGTACAGCGCCATTCTCCCGTCAGGGTACACGTAGGCTATCTTCTCGCCAGTCATCTCCCCGTCTTCATTGACTTCTCCTACAAGGCTGCCTCCGTCCTGATGGGAGAACCCAAACCCAGAAAATATTACATATAGTATTTATGTACAGGGCCTAAGTTCAAGAAGTTTTTCTTCTGCACGATTGCATAATAGCTTACACTTAATAGGGATAATAATAGTTTAAGAACTGAGAGCTTCTGACAGGAGTAAGAATAGGATACATAGGAGGTGCGAAAGAAAACCATAGTGAATACCTAAATGTATTATTATTTTGTCCTTTGGGACTGAGTTTCACTGTGCAATTCAGGCTGGCCCTGAACTCACTCTGTAGCCTAGGGTCGCAGGGATCCTCCTGCCTCAGTTTCCCCAGTGCTGGATTACAGGTGTGGGCCACCACACCCAGCCTGAAAGTGAGTTCAAGGCCAGCCTGAACTGCTCAGCGAGCCCCTGTCTCCAAACAAATAGACCAACAAAACAAACAAGGAAAAAAAAACCCAAACAAAAACTATGCTCTTCCTTCCTAATACTAGACTTTGGGTTTTAATCTTAAAATTTTCAGTTTAAATGCATATGGCTGTCACAACCCCTGACGCAGGGCAGGCTTTATTTGTGCCTTTGCCCTGTTTTTCATCCCTTGGCTCCAGCTCACTCTCAGCTCCTTTCCCACTCTTCACTTTTACTTTCTTGAATGAACTTTGTCACTAGTAAAAAAAAAAAAAAAAAAAAAGTAGGCTTAATTATTCGTTACACATGAGTAAAGATAGAGTTGTGTGCATTTCCTAAGAGATAAACAAAAGATTTTCCAAGAATTGGGCTTTCTAAGAATCCTACCCTATCCTGTCACCTTTTTTTTGGAGTTGAGAAGAAAAAGGGAAACGGAATAACTGAATTCTGCGCCTTTCGGAGTCACCTCTTCCTTCTCACTCTCTGATGCCTGCTGCCTCTTCCCAGTCTCCCAGAGGAGGAGCTGGCTGGCTTCAGGCCTGAGGGTCACAGAGTGCTTCAGGGCAGAGGCTACAGCAGAATTCTGCATCCCGACAGATGCCTGGGACATGTGTGTGTGTGTGTGTGTGTGTGTGTGTGTGTGTGCGCACGCACGCGTGTCTGTGTCTGTCTGTCTGTCTGTGTGCCTGGGGATTGAACCCGGGGCTTTCACACTGAGCTACATCGCCAGCTGTTTAAAATTCTGAGACAGGGTCTCACTAAATGAACCAGGTTGGGTTTGAACTTGGGATCCTCCCTCAGCCTCCCAGAGGGCTGGGATGCTTACTTTTTTAATTGGGGTACCAAAAAGTAATGAATGATTTAACATAGGGTGCCAGACATGATCCCTTTTTCTTTCCCCAAAAGAAAGTCCTTAGGGTGTGGCGTTGATCCCATCACTCAGGAGTTTGAGGCAGGGGAATTGTTGCAAGTTCGAGAGCAGCCAGGGCTACAAAGTGAGCTCAGGGCCAGCCAGAACTGCATAGGAGACCCTGTCTAAAAACAAGGAGGAGGAGGAGGAAGAGGAGGAGAAGCTGCTCTTGAGGGTTTGCTACAATAGCAGTGTGACATCTTCAGAGGCCCAGTTAATTTCTCTGACCCATAAATCCAACTCAGTATGCAGGGCGACTTTTGCGTGTTCCCAAATGTTGCTCCCAAACTCAGCAGAAGTAAATATCGTCCCACAGTTGATTCTATGCCTCACCACAGTCTAATTGCTTGGGGTCAGGAGTAGTTGTAAATTTTTTTTTTTTTTTTTTTTTTTAATCATGTGTCCTAAGCATGAAACAGCTCTGGCCACCAACCAGGCATCAAGCTAGGATGAACAAAGGACTGTTGTCTACTCTGCCCCTGACTGATACAAGAATAACACCACCAATGAGGTGTCTCTTTGCCCAATGCCAGGGGGGTGAGTAGTTGTAAATTAAAACAAATCCCAGCACATCCACCAAAAGAAAACTATTTGGAAGCTTTCTGCACAGATGGAGTGCGGTAGGGCTGTATTTTTGGCCTCTTCCTCCCAGCTGAGTGTTCCTAGGTGGTGCGAGTGGGGGAGCACGTGTGCAGGCACTATTGCAGGCCAAGACGTCACTGGTCACTTCAAACAGAAGCATTTCGCGGGCCTCACACCTTCTCCCTGCAATGCTTTAAGACTCTGGTTTTGCAGGAAATGTATTTATTCTTTGGCAGTGATGAAACTAAAATCCTTTTTTGATTTCCAAGAAAAGGGGTTTTATAATTAAAACCTTTGTATCACAGTTTGAGGGACATCTCTGTAAGAAACAAATTCCTCCTAGGGGGAGCCTGTCAGAAGACAGCACTGTCTTTTCCTCCCTGTTTGGCGTGGACACCAGGGCCAGGCAGCCGGTCTGCTCCACCTGGGCCGCTGGGAGGAAGCCGCTGGGAGGAAGCGCGGCTTCGCCCCTCTGCCCGCTTGGCTCCCCCTGGCGGAAGGAGGAGTCACTTGCTTGACTGGTGAGAAGTCGGGCTGACACCTCCTCCTCTGCCGGGGGACATTACCAAGGGAAAGCCTGCTCCCTGGTGTCATGCTTCATTTTTTCCCTCAACCTCTCCGGGTCCAGGTCCTGGCAGTGCCTGTGGCCGCTGCCCCCGTTCCGTGTCTGCCTGGAGCTGGTCGCTTGGTTCAGGTCACAGGGGAGCAGCAGAAGCTCATTTTGCCTCTGGGTCCAGGCCACGATTCCAATCCGACCGTGCCACAGTAACACCCAACTATTCGATCCCTGATCTCTATTTCTTAATTGATGCAGAATCCTGAGAGAGGGGCGTGATTGATGCAGGCACCTTCTGCCAGCGCTGGAAGCTGTGGCTCCCCACAGCGCCCTTCCTCGTTTCCAGAGGTAATAGTTGGGGCTACGTTTCTAGGTCTCAAGAGGCAGCTGCACTGAGAGAGGTGCACCACGGACCAGTCTTAGTGCACCTTTGGTCTCATACGGAGACTCGAGTGGGTCCCAGTCACGGGTGAAACGTTGGGCGTGAGGCCCCTGAGCGCCCCTCCCCCTCTGCCTGCACAGAGCTGCGCTTCTGGCCTCTGCTCGCTGGGCAGTCAGAGCGCCCAGCCTGCACGGGGAGAGCTCAGCCTCGCTCCCAGGAAGCCGGGTCTCGGTTTCCCATGATGGTAAGGGCCTCCTTCCCACCCTGCGTGTCTGCTTTAGGCCAGTGAATGAAATGAATTTTGACGGACCACAGATTGTACCAAGAAGGTATGTAAATCACAGGTAATTCTTAGGAAACGCTTTGTAGTGTTCTTTTCCTAGAGCCTTGCTGACACACTTCCTCCCTGCCTCGCTGAGAGCTGCTGCCCTGCAACCTTGCTTAGGCTAGCCTTGAACTTCCGCCCCCAAGAGGTCCTCCTGCCTCAGTCTCCTGAGTAAGGGGACTCTGGGTGTGTCTCACCTCACAGATAAACTAATTTCTTTAGAACAATTTTGTATAAGCAAATCTAGCAAAGGCTACTTTTCTCATTACACATGCAATAATTTATTTTTGTTAGTACTTTTTAATCATGAGAAGGAAGGTTTCAAGTTAGCAAAAGTGTACTTTCAGCTATGATCATAATAAAATGTTAAATATTTCCTAAGATCTATTTTCTGAAACGTTTTCTGGAAATTTGCTCACAACAGATGGGATATTTGAAATGCAAACAAAAAACTACAGCATTGATTCTCAGCCATGGGCTTTGCTGTGTCTGTGTCTGTTTGCTCTAATAAATTCCAGAAACACTGTTTTCAAGTACCCAAAGTAAGTTCATTTAAATAGTCTGAACCGAAGCAATATATTATAAAACACTTTCAAAATTAATGAGATTCTAAAATTAAGCAACAGTGGTGTATAAACTAAAAAAAAAAAAAAAGGTAAAATATTAGATTCAGTCTTAGTTATGAGAAACAGAATAAAATTACCAGCAACACTGCCCTCATCACTGCCTTTTTCTATACGCTAAAGGAATCAAAAGCAATATATTTATTAATGCTTTAAGAAAACCAATTTGTCCCATTCATGATTAATCTTCCCCCAGATGACTGACAGTTCCTGGGGGTGAACCCAGAGTCCTACACTGAGCTGGATATACCCCACCCAGTCCGTTCTATTTTTTATTTTGAGACAAGGTCTTGATAAGTCATTAAGTTGTTTGGGCTGGGCTTGAACTTGCAATCCTCTTGCTTCAGCCCCCCCAGAGTGCAGGGATTATGGATGTGTGCCACCAGGCCCTGCTTACATTTTACGGTTTATCATGAGCAATCTTTTTTTTTTTTTGTACAGGGGATTGAACTCACAAGCTTGCACTTGCCAGGCAAGCGCTTGTGCCGCTGAGCTAAATCCCCAGCCCCAGCAATGAGGAATCGTAAGACCTGTTACTTCCCATAAAATGAACCATCATAGGCTTACTGGATAGTAGATCCAGCACACTCCGTGCCGAATGTTGTCTTTGTACTGTCCCTTGAAGATCAGCCGCCCGTCTGAGTCGTACTCCTGCGCCGGCCCGTTCAGTTCCCCATCCACATAGATGCCCTCGAGGACTCCACCGTCCTCATAGGTGTAGATGCCCTGGCCCTGCAGGGCATCGTCCACGTAGTAGCCTTCTAGGGTGCTGGAAGAGAAGAGAAACAGGAAGGGTCAGACAGGACCCCACTCTCCAAATGTCAGGACCATATGTGAGGCTCCGACAGCCCAGCTGGACCAGGGGTCCTCTGGCCTCCTCCTCAGTGCCTGCTCGGCAATCCTGCCAGAGGACTGGACGAGATGGGCAGCGGGGAAGAGGTTCACCATCACCTCCTTAGAGCAATGTCCTCTTCCAGCTGGAGGGAGAGAAGCAGAAGCTGCAGATGGGCACTAAGGGCAGGTGTCACTAAGTCTGTCCCCCAGCCTGGGTGCCAGGTGTTCCATGTGCAAGCGCTCCTGTCTATGTGCCTCAAAAGTGGCCCAGGGTGGGTCCAGCTCAATGGCACAGCACTGCATGGCTTGTGTGGATCCCATCTGCACTGTGACCCAGGATTCCCTGGTGGCTCTCCAGGGTCCTTCTGAGGTCTCGAGTGCACGGTTAGCCAGCGACATGCGTGAAGTCGGGATTCGCGGACCGCTACAGACGCCCTTGTGTGCATGCCTTCGTGTCAACTCACCAAGGTCAGCATCTGTGATGGCTGTAATCACCCTGGCTCTTCAGTGGTTATGTGGGCGTTTAAGTATGCATGTGTTACACAGGCAGTCACGCTCCATTTAATAGTGAGGTGGCTCCTGAGAAACATGTGTCAGGCCATTGCGTGGGCAGACTTTGCCGTGTGCTCACACAGACACATGGGGCACGGCACTGCACGCCCAGGCCGGGCTCATCTTATGGGACCAAGGTCACACTTGCTGGCCACCCAGCTGTCTTACATGGCATGTGGTGTACACAAAGGAAGGCAGGACACGCACACACCTGGTACAGACCACTACAGCTGGCCCAGAGGACTGAGCTGCAGCATCACTTCGGCCTGGTTTTGCGGTTGCTTTTTATTCATACACATTTGCGGGACACGTATTTCACAGTCATCTTGGTGTGTGAGTGCCTGTGTGTACCTAATGCGACCTGCTGCTTTTTAAAAAAATCTCTTTCCTTTCCGCTTTCCCCTCCCCTCCTCTTCTAATTCCCTTTCCCCGTTTTCCCCCTTCCTGACATTCTCAGCCTTAAATTGTGCTTACAGCCCACAGTGTTTGCTTTCAGGAGTTTAGCAGGTTGCTGTGGGGGGCAGATCTTTATTCTCCTTGTTTCTCTTTGCCCTTGGTCTCTGAGTCTTTCCCATCTGCAGAAAAATCTGAAGTTAATGAATGGCCAAGAACCACCTATAATTAGTGAATGAGAAGCAAAGGGAAGTGCCCAGAGCCTCTGCTGACGTTGTAATTACACTGTGCCCTCTCCCGGGGAGGTAAACAGTTCTTGCAGCTTTGTGAGACCAGTGACAACAAGCCGGCTAAATGCATGCAGAGGATACAGCACACTTCAGCATAGCCCCTGCACAAAAACCGCAGTCCACACCAGGTAGGCTGGGACCCACCTTGGACTTTCACAGGTAAACAAAAGAAAATGATTTTGATGAAGGGTTAGTGATCTGACACGATGATGTGACATACAAGAGAAAAAAACTAATCCTTTATCTTCATTTTTTTTTTTTGCATTGCCAGATAAAATACAAGATGCTTGGTTAGGTTTGCAAATAAAAGAATAATTCTCTAGTGTAATATGTCCAAAATATTTTTTGAGGCAAATCTCAGCTTGGGTAGTCTTGAACACCTAAGGTCAAGCAGTCTCCTGCCTCTCCTTAGTAGCTAGGACCACAGACATGAGCTCTGTGCCTGGCCCACATTTTAATAGTATATAATTTGTGTGTGTGTGTGTGTGTGTGTGTGTGTGTGTCATAGTGGTGGTGATGGGGTGAACCCAGGGTCTTTACACTGAACAATATCCCACCCCTTTTAAAAATTTTTATTCTTAATTTTGATTTTGGTTTTTGAAGATAGAGTCTCCCAATGTGATTCAGACTGGCCTTGAATTTACTATGTAGCTCAGGGTGGCTTCAAATTTTTGGTAATCCTCCTGTCTCAACCTTCCTAGTACTTGGATTACATGCATGCATGGTGTCAGTTTGGTTTTTTTTTTTGGAGATGGGGTCTTGTTAAAATTTCCCAGGCTGGCATAAGCGCCTGCCTTGCAAGCAGGCAGTCGTGAGTTCGATCCCTGGTACCGATGAAAAGGAAAAAGACAAAAAAAAAAAAAAAAAATTTGCCCAGGCTAGCCTCTAAATGGAGATCCTTCTGCCTCAGCCTCCTAGAGTACTGAGATGACAGGTGTGTGTTGCCACGCTCAGTTGAATGGTACACCTTTATATTAAATGTTTTTGTTGTTTATCTGAAATTCCCATTTTACTGGATGACTCAGATTCTTATCTGCTAATCTTGGTAACCGTACTGGCTTTGGATTTTCAGCAGCATTCCTGTGTGTGTTTAGGTAGAATTATCCTGATAGATTAGTCTGCTAACATTGCTCAGGTTTCTGGTCAACCCTATGAGGCCTAGGCCTTGCGAATCACTTAAAAAATAACAAGGCCCTGTGCCTTTCCCCTGCCCGTGGGTGGTTGGTTCTTTACTCCTGTGAATGGAGCCTCCTCTCTCAGGGCCCTGAACAGAAATTACTGTTTCCCTCTTAGCCCAGCTGACCTACTGTCTTGTACTGATCAGGCCCACAACCTCCCAAAGAGTGGACAGTGAAAGTTAAAATAAGAGACAAGTGGTATGATTTTGCGGTTCCAGGAGGACCAACACCCTCTGGCAGAGTTCTAGATTCTCTGGGGGATGAGACCAAGAATGCCTCTGGGTGGCCTGTGTGTATTTGGATTTCAGACAAAGGGAGAGGTTACTGGGGGAACTGTGGGAACTGAGCAGGACCCTGGGCGTGGGTTCAGGACCTTTTCAAGCAGTAAATTACACCAATCTCGAGAGCTATCTTATCTCCAGGTGGATGCTTACTGCAGTAGGGGAGCCCGCAGCTGCAGTCTCTATCTAGTTAATTAAGGCTGGAGCCAGGAGTCCTCTGCTGTGGCCTTATCTTGTCCTTGGAGGCCTCATGGCATCACAGGCCACTACAGGCCACAGCCGGGACCAGTGACTCATAGAGGTTCCCGGGCTATGAGTCTGCTGCCCACCTCCAGACAAGGGGCCTAGGCCTGGGACAGACCCACAAGGAGACATGGAAAGCCAACTGCTTGATTTTAAATCCTGCTGAGGGCTGCTTTGCAGTGGTCTCCAGCAACTAACGGGTCCACAGATTCTTAAGGCACCGGGGAACCAGTCCTGCTGCATTACTTTCTCAGCCGCTGCCTGGAGACACAGCTTAGTTTACTCGGCAGCTTTTTCTGGTAACAGGAGGAATCTGATGACAACAGGGACCTGTTACACACTTCAGCTGGGTTCTCCAAAAAATCAAAATGCTGTCTTCGAGATCCCGGCACTGACGAAATGAGGGAAAAGCTGCACAGATTGGCGTTCAAGGTGCCACCTTCCTTCCTTCCTTCCTTCCTTCCTCTCTTTCCATCAATCATGCTTCTGCTGTTTTTGTAAATAAAGTTTTATTGGAACACAGCCTTGCACACTCCTTTCTGTGCTTTTCGTGGCTGCTTTCACTCTGGGCCAGGAATCGGGGATGGAGTCCTTACTGTGTGTCCGTCCACAACCCCCACCCCTGGACAAAGCCTGCCATCTCCTGCCCTAGAATCCTCTGCGCACATTTGTTTACTCACTGACCTCGGTAAATCTTAGCCGATGTATTATGTTTTTCTTTGAGTGGTCTATTATTATTATTATTATTATTATTATTATTATTTTTTTTTTTTGGTACCAGGGATCAAACTCACAGCCTCACATTTGCCAGGGAGGAGCTTATGCCATTGAGCTAAATCCATGGCCTCTTTGTGTGGTCTCTTAAAACATATGTGAGCTACGTCTAAGTTTCTGAAAACACATTCAGGTAAAACAAAACCAAAAAACAAGAAAACTAAAAACCATTTATGAGCTACACTTCCTTCCTAGCCTTGAGAAAATAATGAATATTCTCAAATCCAAAATGTACAATAGGTATTGTAAAAATGAAAGGGAAAGAAAGTGCTCAAAAGGGAAGAACAACCGGGATGGGGAAAGAGAAAAGCAGAAGGGAAAAGATTATATGTACACAGTTATGCGTATGTGTGTGTGTGTGTGTGTACGATAGGTAACTATACTATTAATACCTGTTAGTTCATCAAAGAGCAGTTTGTGCTTTCATTTGACCATTTTTTTTTTTTTTTTTTGTCTTTTTCGTTTTTATCGGTACCGGGGATCAAACTCACGACTGCTGCTTGCAAGGCAGGCGCTTATGCCGCTGAGCTAAATCCCCAGCCCCAATTTGACCATTTTTGATGCCTAAATCTTGTAACCTGAACTATTTTAAGAAAACAATATGCAATACATTAACCATTTTAATTTCCTACTATTTTTTTGAAATTCTGTATCATTTGTATCTTTTTGTTTTGTTTTTAAAATAAAAAATAACTAATATTCTCAATTCTCTGGCATATTTTGTGTTGAAGAAAGGAACTGATGCTATTTTGCAGCCACGGAAAAGTTAACGTGTGCTCAGAGCTGAAAAGAACACAGAAGCAGCTTTCTTCTCTGTCCTTTCTTCTCTGTCTCTCCGGACTGAGAGCTGTCTGTGTTTGGGAGCGGAGCCTCCTGATTTCCCTGGAGAAGCCCCACTTCCCCAAATCCTCTGAAGCCTGAGCAGGAGGTGAACCCCACCGCCACACAGCCGGGCCCTGCAAGGTTATAGAACAGCCAGGTCTTTCCTGACAATCAATTATGAACAGAAATGGAAGAAGGCTCCTTTGGCACCGAGAAAACCGGTGTGGAAGAAACAAGGTTACTCAGGTGCACTGCTTGCTCCTTGGCTGGATTAGATGTGTACAGGGTCTACATGGCAGGAGGGCTTCTTACACGCTCTGTGCTTCATTTGTCACTTGCAAACTGGAGCTACAACAGGGCTGTTGCAGGATTGAAGGGGTTAATGTGTGTCAAAAGCTTGGGGTGTGGCCTGACAGTGCATCTTAAATAACTAGCTGCTGTTAAGTTTCCTGTCACCTTAGACTGGCAAGCTGTCCCCTGAGAACTTGGGTCTAAAAGCATTTTACAAATAATGAGGAGACATTGGAACAAAGAACTTTACACACTGCTGTAAAGCATTTTAATTGTTTGCTTGTTGTGAAGCAGTAAAGATTCCTCTGTAAGAAATGGCGAACAAACCAGCTGAATCAGAGAAAAGGATGGAACCAACAAGTTTCAAAAAAAGGAACTGTGAGTTATAAATATGAGGTGACCCCCGAATCCTCATGTACTGAGGATTTGACCCCCAATGCAGCAATGTTCAGTGGTGACTGGACCATGAGAGAAACCAGTCTTCTGATGAGGCTGGTGGCTGGCGGAATAAACAGTTAGGAAAGGGGACCCCATTGCAGGAGGAGGGTCACTGGTGATCGGCTCTGAAAGGGTGTGTTTCTTCTTGGGCTATTTCTAACCTCTGTTTCCTATACCATGGGGTGGGCAGCTTTCCTTTGCCGCCATGATATTTCTGCCTTGAAGCCCCCAGATCATGGACTGAACCCTCCAAAACCACGAACTAAAATAAACTTTTCCTCCTTTAAGCTTTGGGTGTCAGGTAGTTGGTCCCACCAGAGGAAAACTAATACAAATGTCTTTACTGTAGAACAAATCAAAACTAAATCAAGGACTACCAAGCTTAGTCGAGCTGGTATATAGCATTTAAGACTCCCCCCCCAGACCTATATCTCCCACCTTCTTTTTGTTGTTTTAATAAAAAATGGGATCATTACTACATACAATACAATGTTCTTGTATTTTTTTAAAGTCTCTTTCAATATCTTATCAGATTTTTTAGTATTTTAAGAAATTGCAAAACTGGTCTATCAATTGTTTTTCTGCCACCAGCACCTAAATTAAAAAAGTGGAAAACTTAGGGGAAATTAAAACATTAGTTTTAATAAACAGATCATTTTTTACCTTTTACTTTAAGACCATTGTCTTAACAAAGCACTTAAACTTAAAATACACTAAATTAGAACATCTACCTTAGAGAAAAATGGAGAAATTTTTATAATTATTTACCTAAACTGATACACTTGCATCTTATTCAAATATTAGTGTATTTTAATTGAAAAATTCTCTTCAGTATTTCAATATACAGAAGTTCTTAGGCTTTAATAGTGTTGCCTTTTCGTCATAGTATGGGAAGTCACAGAGTTTTGGGCTCTCTCTCGCTCGCTCTCTCTCTCTCTCTCTCTCTTTCTCTCTCTCTCTCTCTCTCTCTCTCTCAGTTTTTTGAGAGGCTGTTGCCATGAAGTTCAGACCAGCCTCAAACTCATTATGTAGTCAAGGGTGCCCTTGAACTTGAGGAGATCCTCCTGCTTCAGCCTCCTGATGAATGAGATTACAATGGGCTTTGTTTCTTACAGACCCAAATCCCTGCCCCTTTCTCAAGTTTGTTCCCTTCCTTTGTCAAATGTCACATAAAATATTACAGACTGAGTAACAAGACCCAACCCATCTGCTAACACTGTGTCCAAGCAGAACTTCAGCTTCTTGTGGGGTACGATTAGTTGGCTGGGTGGAATGACACAGACTTCCGTGCACACTCTTCAGAGTTTTTCCACCTTGTAAGAGATTTACTTTCCTAGACAATCTATTACAAAGGCTCAAAAGAATAGTAACACACGGAAGAGTAATTAGCGAATTCAGTTTTGCTTTCTTAAATACAGAGAGTGGGAAGTGGTGGTGCATGCCTAGAAGCCCAGCACTTGGGAGGCTGAGGCAGGAGGATCTCTATGAGTTTGAAACCAGCTGCAGCTACAAACTGAACTCAAGACCAGGCTAAACTACACAACGAGACCTTGTCTCAAATAAACAAATAAATACCACCTCCACCCTCAAAAAAGTTTTATGACAACTTTCTGCTTGAGATTTGCTAAGAAATCTCAAGTATGTAATGTGCGGGCAATTTTCTTCTTTCCTTGTGGAAGGATGAAAATGGAAAATAACAGCTGCCCGAAAACATGACTTTAAAAATAAGGCTAATTTTCCCATTCCTTCCTCCTTTGTGGGAAGAGACAAGAAGGAGGAGTGGCCGACTTCAGGTTTCCCAATAAGTAAAGGTAGTTCAGGAGCTCGGCTCTTCTGTTCCACAGTCTGTCATGAACCGAAGGTGAGAGCAGGTCTCGGTTACACACTGCAAACCGCGTGTAGCCAAGACACAGAGCACAGGGGGACCGTGGCCATGCTGGCTGCTGACACTGGCAGTCACCGTTTCCGCACTTTCCCCTGGCTGTGGAGGCCCTGGTTCTATTCCTAGGACTGGGGTGGGGGTGGGGAGACACGGTTCACTTTTTAATATTGGTGTATTTCGTGTTGCTTTTCATTCTACCAAGCTGCTTGCTACACTTGCAGTTTAAAAACAAAGTGAAATATTCTGCTTCTGTCTAGGAGCTTGCTTGCACAATGTAACAGGGCCAATTTCCTGGTAGCCTGAATATTTCACATTCTATTCAGGTTTATCATTTTGCATGTCAAGGTAAAAACCTGATTGCAGAATTTCCTTGTAATACTTCTTATTTGTTTGAATGCTTCTCTTAAATCACACACTGGGATACAGGTTTAACCTGGGATTAGAATGCACCAGATGGAACCTCCTGTTACCACATTTTGTGGTTTTCCTTTTTTTGGGGGGGGGGGAGAAGGGGTGTCCCGAGGAGTTGAACTCATGACCTTGCGCTTGCCAGGCAGGCACTTTGCTGCTGAGCTAAGTCCCTGGCCCCCTAGTTTTCTTTTTTCCAAACATGGGTTCCAGCATTTTTGAACTTGTCCTTTGGTGGGAATACAAACCAGAACTGCAGGGTTAAGCGACTTTCCTTATCAAAGCTTCAGTTTCTACACTTTTGTTTCATTTACTTATTTATTTATTTTCTACACTTTTATTTTAAGACCTTGATTTCAGAGTTTCGGAGGGAATTTTTTCCAGACCAAAGATAGCAGTCCAACATCGAAGGCACAAGGTTCCCAGTTAATTATACCCAACACATCAGGCAGTAATGTGGAAGAAAAATTTGTCTATTAACAAATTGCTTGGTGTGGGGATGCACACCTGTAATCCCAGCACTTGGGAGGCTGAGGCAGGAGGATCACCACAAAGTCAGAGCCAGTTTGAGCTACAGTGAACTCAAGGCCAGCCTGAACTACATGGCAAGAAAAAAAGAAAAGACAAATTAAATAACAGGCTCTGTGTCCTATTAAAAAAAGAACCAAAACCCAAAAATTACCTTTACCACATTCCTATTAGAAAGAACTAAACAGAGACCTTTTATTCCTAGCCATAAGACCCTCTCACTAATTTTTACACAAATTCTTTGAGCAGATGTCCCTGCAACATGGTATTGGGCCAATGAGAGATGTCAATCACCGAACTACTCATCCTGTGTAATAAAAGCAACCACAGTGACCGTCTCACCCTGAGGCACCCCTGCCTATAACTGAAAACCAACCAGGTGACCCCGAAGATCCCCTCCACCCAGCCTTCCCTGGAGGCTACTATTTGACCTCTGTCTCTACAGCTGTTGGCACGACAGGCATCGAAAGTAGTAAACCGATGCCTCTTTAAAAAAGGGGAAGAAGCCAATGGACTTGTTTCTGGCCTCTGGTTACTGGGCGTGGAATCCAGCCTGCCGCCTCGGCTCATCTGTGTCTTGACTTCCTTGAATGAGCGCATTTGTGTGGCCCTACTGTGGACACGGAGGGGGTGGCCTGGGGCCAGCGGGCAAGCTCGACTGAAGCGGGAGCCACTCAGGTCTCAGGACACCGCAGGGCAGCCGGGTCAGTCCCTTGGATCACATGTTGCTGATTTTTTCACCCAGCTTGGGAAATGCTGTGGAACCATTAATATTTGTGGGTCAGGTCTGTAGAGCAAAAGGTACCCAGCACCAGATGGAACCCTGCTGGGCCATGAGTGCGTGCGTGTGTGTGTGCGCGTGTGCGTGTGCATGTGCGTGTGGAGTGTTCTGGGTGAATCCTACCCTCTTTCCCAGTATCTCTACCAATTCAATGAGAACTTTATTATTTTAGTATCAAATTAAAGGAAAGTGCTATGAAGCATAATAGATGTAATAGTTAAAGATTCAGTTCTTGAATACAAAGGGGGAAACAACACTTATTTTTTTTGTTGAGACAGGGTCTGGATATGTAGTCCAGGTTGGTCTTGAACTATCAGCAATCCTCCTGTCTCAGCCTCCTGATGTTGGGATTACATCCTCCTGATGCAGCACCATGCCCATGCTTGAAATAAGACATTTTACATGTACATATTGTTCAAGAAATAAAGGAATAATTGCAGCTTGAGGCAGGAAGCAATACTTTTCCAGAAAAAAAAACTTTTATAAAGTTTTCTTTAGATTATGAATTCTAACCATATTTCCCACATTGACTCTTCATCCCATATTTTTTTTAGCAGAACTTTGCTTACAAGCTATGAATTTTAATCTGGCCCAGTATTTTCCTTCTTCTTTTTTTTCCTGCTGTGGGTACCTGCTGGACACCTGGACGACTTTCTCTTAGAAGCTCTTCACTGTCCAAGGGCAACCCTTGCCCCGAGGCAACGGCAGATTTCCTTTCTGGAAGTGCTGCTTCTTGCCTGTCTCGATTCACTGACCTGGTACAGGATGAGGCTGAAGCGTCGACTCAGTGGCCCCAGCTTTACTCAGGCTACAAAAAAGTCAGCACGTGCCAGTGGGCCAAGTGCAGTGGAGTGTAACCCCCTACGCTTGGAAGAGTGCATCAGTTGCTACTGGCACTGAACAAACTGGTCACCAACAAATGACCCCGCTTTGCGTGGCTTCACCAGGGGCACGCATCACTTGAGTGACCAGGTCAGCTTCCTCCAGGACTGGCTATGGATTGGTGCTAGCCCTGCCTCTCCCAGTCTGACCCAGCAGAGCATCGCTTAGACCAGCATGCACTGTGCTCAGCACACCTCGGGCTGCCTTCCTGGTGTCACTGGGGTCCCCTCCCTGTCACCAAAGCAGTACATGCTTCAGGGACCATACATAGTTTTTTTTTTTAATAAATTGCACAAAAACCTCCACTTGACTTCCTTGATTTATCTTGTTCCCTCAGATGAAATAGTGCCCCCCCCAACAGAACCGGAGAAAGCAGCGGATCCTACCTGCCATCGAAGAAGAAGAACTTCCCGCGACCGTTCTTCTCTCCATGAATGAAGCTGCCCTCAAATCTGTCTGTCGAGGAGTAGGTGACCGTGCAGAACCCGTGCGGTAATCCATCCTCGTCCAGGTGCCCTAGGAGTGAACCACAGTGAACCTTAACAGGGGCCAGCTCCTCCGCTGGTCACCAAAGGGCCCCTTCTCTGGCCCAAGGCCACCAAATGCTTAAAGTTTTCTCACCCTGCCTGTTCCGATGACACACTTGATTGTTACACGGATTGTGCACTAATGCGGCTACACAGACGGGCACAGACAAGTTTTGGAACCGGAGATAGAAATAGGCTTGTGTTTTACCTGGGACTGGGGGATATTGCTGGTACTATCTGCAGCAATGATTAAAACTTACTGAGTACTTCCCCACCTAGCACTTTTCCTACTTGGATGAACATCCTCCACGTATGGAACTGGGCTTTGGGGTGTACAGTTGTGGTCTTTGCCTGCTCTCTGTTAGTGGATTACAGTAGTTAACTCTTGCATGTTGCGAGCATGCGGTATGATTCTGTGTATCGTCTACAGTAGCACGAGGCTGGTAGGCAATCTGAAAACCCCACAGTCACCTGTCACATCAGACAGTGAGGGCCAGAGCCATGCCGCCAATAGTGTCATAATATTAATACTTTTCACCGACCTAGAGTCCTTCTCAGCTTAAATTTAAGCTTAATCTTACTGTTTTACTCTGCAAAATTGTTCAGCAGGAACCTTATCATATACCATTGCATGTCAGGGAGGTCTATTTTAAATGGAGACAGAAGTGTCCCTGTAGCCACTTAAGTAGCGATCCTGAACTTGGGCAGGAGTCATTACCCTCATCTTTCAATTGCTGGTTCCTCCTGGGTCACAGACTATGCTGTATTGTATGAGTTTCCATCATTGTTTTGGTTCCCTATTACTCTCCACATACTGCACAAACCCAGGAGTCACCCCTCTGGTGACTGCCCGATCATTTTGGTAAACTCATTTTGCAGAGATGGGTGAAAACAAAACTAGCAATTACTCTGCTGGCTTTTTCTCGGGTTAACCCCTGGGTCATGGATGCAAAAGGAATGAAAACATTAAACACTGTGCAGTGCAGGCACATTAAACACTTAAAATGTGGCTTCCAGAGGGCTCTCGGGCATAAAAGAAAACACAGGCCACATCACCATGATGAAGGCTTTCATCTCCGAAAACGATTTTGTCTAACAGGACGAAAGTGTAAGGCCCTGAGTTCCATTCCTTGCACTTTGGAAAACAAAAGAAAAACAAAGAAAGAAAGAAAAAGTATTACTATGTGGAATAGATAGTGAACGCTCTTACAGAGAATTAATATACTTTTTATTTGTATCATTGATTAGAAAAATAATATAATAGCAATATAATATTCTGTTGCTACCTCTGACTCCCCACAGAATGGGTTATCTTACAAATGGTGCAATAAGACATGAATGCTTAAATACTTCACCATCTGGATCATTCTTTTTTTCTGAATGCAAACTTTTTCTACAGGAAATTAATAATTAGAAACTAGGCTCTCATTGCTTCCTTTTCATACAAAAGCCAATGGTACATGACGTAATTCAGTGACTCCTGAATTATATTAAATAATTTGGACCATTATTTACCAAATATCTACTGGTGACATTTTCTCCTTGAAAAAGAAGCCATGCCATGTATAGCTAAAAGCTTTCTTTTACGAAATGTTATTGGGATCAAATTAAATTTAGCCACTAACATTCCTATAGATTTAGCGTCCTACTTTTGATGTAAGTACAAATATCAGAACAATCAGGTTAGCCTCATAGAAGAGTATACATTAAGTCATTGAAAATGCTTTCCTCATAAAAAACAGCTCATGATTTCAAACTTTAAAAACTTAATGTTAATAGATTTTATTTCTTTTTTTGTAGTGATAGATTTTGTTTCATTTTATACCAAGAGAAACATTATGGTAACCATACACACGAAAGGAAAAAAAGTTGCAATGTAAATTCACTCCATCTCCACCCTGTCCTGTTTCTGAATAAATCAGAGAAGGGACCGTAGAGCGGAGATTCATATTAGAGAACCGGTGAGGTGTAAATAACATGCTGAAAGCTCGCGGTGATTCCAACTGAGGGCGCGACAAAAATCTCAACCTTCTGTTCCATGAGGGCTACCTGTTTCAATGCCTTTTTTTTGTTTTTCCTCCCCCTCCTTTTTTTTTTTTTTTTTTTTTTTTTGCTTGTTTTTCTTTCAGGGGGAGACAGCCTGCCCAGCATGCAGCTGGCAAAGTTGATGTGGCCTTTTCCTGACATTTAAAAAATTTTACATTTTTTCCTAGTACATGTTTGCAGTACTAACGATTCCCTTCACACGGAAAGCCTCCCCCTCCCGCCGCGCTGGGGATGAAACCCACGACCTTACACAGGTAAGGCGGTGCTCCGCCTGGGCCAGGCCGAAGCCCCAGCCCCTGCCTGCCACTCTTGAGCTTGTCAGGCTGCCTGTGAGAGCTGTAAGTTCCATTAGACCATGGCTTTGTTTTGCTGTCTCTGGGTCCTTAGGATGTGCTCAATTAAATGAACGAGAAATTGGGGTTTTGATCATTCAGGATTTCCACTCTGTATACTTGATAGTCCAGAGTAGTTTTCCAAACAGAAGTTTACATC
The DNA here is from genome assembly GCF_034190915.1 of Cavia porcellus. Lineage (NCBI taxonomy): Eukaryota > Metazoa > Chordata > Mammalia > Rodentia > Caviidae > Cavia > Cavia porcellus. Next base: position 34,616,036 of record NW_026947497.1, read on the forward strand.
TAAAAGACCGGGCCATACCCAAACTGGTCACCACAAAGAAACCAACGGTGGGAAGAGAGGAGATCGCTTTGCCCCTCATCTCTTTCCCACAGAACGCTTATTCAAATGCCATTTGGACAATAAGGTCACAGGATACTGTATCACAGTAGTAATAGGCGATTTAATTATTTTTTAATTTTGGAATTTTTTTTCCTTGTTACTGTTGTTTTCTTTTGTTTTTCGAGACAGGGTCTCTTTATGTAGGCCAGGCTGGCCTTGAACTCAAAGTGGTCCTCCTGCCTCAGCCTCTCCAGTGCTGAGATTTACAGGCATGCACCACTCAGCCCAGCAGAAACAGGCAATTTAATGGAGAGGCATATTGATACCCAGAAGAAAAGAAAAAAATCGTGGCTCTGGGTGAAGTGCTTTCCTGTTATCAAGTTTAAATCTCATAATAGTCTCCCAAATTTCCATTTTACAGAGGAAGTCCCCAGGGCCAGGCGAGGTGAAGCGCGCATGCGCGGATGTCTGCTGCCAGCCCCTCCCCTAAATCCTTCTGCTTTCCCTCTAGAGGAGGGCGAGCGGCCTTGCTTTATTGCTGGGAGTAGGAGGAGGACCCTGGAAAGGACAGGATTTTGCAGGTCTCTCGCAGACATGGAAGACAACTTTGTGGCTGAGAAAATCCTCTCAGGACTGCCAAGATTTTTTCAGCAGCATATCCTGGTTGCAAATTGCTGCCCCTTGCCAGCGTTACCTAACTCAAAGAGAAACACCAGTCCTCCCAGCTCCGATTGAGGTCAGCGTGCAGAGTGCGCCAAGCCAGGCGACAGCCTCCCGGCCCATCCTCAGACGGGCCAGCGCCAGGACGGATTTCAACGGAGCCTGTGTTTGCAACGCCCTGCAGCTGCATCTGACCACATATTTGCTTGCACAGAAAGCAAAAGGAAAAAGCAACAGTTTCACAAGTCTACTTTTGCACTTTGTCATAAAGATCGGTATCTACCCAGTGGATGGAAAGCTACATTTTCCCCTTGAGTTACTTCTGGGCGAGATTTTTCCCTCCCAGGCGATGCCAGCCAGGCCTGCGTTCTGTGCGACAGGAAATTCCCTCGGGATCAGACACCTGGTGCTCGCTGCCTGGCTTCCTCGCCAGCGACCTGGGAGCCTGTGCGTGTTTCCCTCAAGCCAGAGCCCCTTCTCCCTTCTCCCTTCTCAAGCTGTGGGATTTGCAGGTCCGGACGCGCCCCCTGAAAAGTTGTGACAAAAGGCAAGCAGAGAATTGTGCTACATTCACTCTTGTTGTCAGCAGGCTCACCTGACTTTTAAGGACAGTTCTTTGCAAGGGTTGGCTCTAGTTGGTGAGGGTCGTGATTTTATTACGCAGTGCACATGGGCAGCCGCCACCGTGCACGGAGCCTGTGTAGGTCGGGTTATAGACTGCAGGCTGGGGGGCTGTTGGTAGGAATGCTCTGTTTTGAGAGGTTTGAGCACAGGAACACCGAACTGTTCTTTCGGTCCTGGCCCCTTGTTCTGGGGATTCTGAGACTTCCCCTTTCGGGGTGCTCTGTCCTCTAAGCTTCCAGGCTGCCCTCCTCACTGCACTGGGGTTTGGCTGCACGGTGGAGGTGACTGCCTCGGCCCTCAATGGCTCTGGCTCTCAGCCTCCATGTCTGACGCCCTCCTCGAAGCCTGCGCCCCGCAGAACTGAAGGGCATTCTCTGGAGTGCTTGGAAACGCCACCTCTGTCCCCCCAAATCTCCTCTTACCTCAACTCTGCTGCCTCCTCTGGACACTCTCCTCCCACCCACTTCCCCAGCCAGCAAGTAAATGTCACTTTTTCTCAGACAACGCAACTCATCTATGTAGACACGATGTATTTATTTGAACTGATATCAGGGACTACTTTTATTTATCTACGTATCAGTGAATAGGCAAAGAAACAGACATAGTAGTAAATATGTCTGTTTCCAAAGGCCCTGAAGAATAACACTGGAAACTAAACATTACTTTCCACCAAACCACAAACCTCAGACTGCCTGTTTGTTTGTCTGAAACCGAGGTTTGCTATGCAGTTCATAGCCCTGAACTCACTATACAGCCTAGGCTGGTCCTGAACTCATAGTGATCTTCCTGCCTCAGCCTCCCAAGTGCTGGGATTACAGGTGTGCACCACAATGCCTGGCCCCTCAGACTGTTTTTAAAAAGCCACAGTGAAAATATCAGCAATGAAATATTAGGATTAAATCAAACTTTTGAGCAAATGGACTTAGTAGATGTCTAAGTAAAGTAATGTCCTAGAGTGTTCTAGCCCACCAAAATGATAATAATAATAAGAAGAAGAAGTCACAGTGAGTTGAGGTGGGACAGACACCTGCAGTCCTAGCTTCTCAGGAGGCAGGAAGATTGCTTGAGCCCAAGGCTTCCAAGCCAGCCTGGATGACATGGTGAAAATCTATCTCAAAGTAAGAAAGGCAGATAGGAAAAAAAAAAAAAGAAAAGAAAAGAAAAGAAAGAGAGACCAGTAGGAAGGGCTCCGGTGGAGTTTCAGGCCCTCTGTGGCCCAGGGCCTTTTTACTGCCTCCCCAAAGGAGCAGAAGCAAACACAGGTCTATAGGCTCTAACCTCCTGACACACCCTCTCTTGTCCCCACATCCCCCCCTAGAATTCATCTACCCTGAGTTTACAATTCTGCCCTGTCAGAGAGCTAACACACACAGTCTATCAGGTTCAAAGGATTTAAATTTGAATTTAAATCTGAAGCTTCCCCAGTGTAAATTTCTTTATTTCTTCCGTTTTTTTTTTTTTTTTTTTAAATTTTTATTTTTTAACCGGGAATCTAACTCAGGACCTTGTGTTTGCCAGGCAGGCGCTTGTGCCACCGAGCTACATCCCTGGCTTTCATTTTCTTTTTAAGGCAGGGTTTCACTATGCAGTTCAGGCTGGCCTTGAACTCCCTTTGTAGTATAGCCCAGCCTGGCCTCAAACTTGCAGTAATCCCCCTGCATCAGCCTCCTGAGCGCCTGGATTATGTAAGTTTCTAATAAGGAAAAAAAAAAAAAAAAAAAGAAAAAAGAAAAAGAAAAAACTAAGCCTGTTGTAGAGGCTGAATGTTGAATTCTCTGTCCTCAAATGCCTTTTTGTGGAAGACACTGAACTCTATCAGAAACAGCCTGTGAAGCATCACACTGATTCTGATCCTGATGATAAAGGATGGTGCCAACGTAATACTTCTCAACTCGGTCACCAAGTATTTCTCATACTTGACTGACTCATCAAAAATTAAAAAGATAGCACAATTTAGCATGGCAGGGGGGTGGTCTGAATGTCCACCCAGTCTCCCTCCGAGATAACTTGCTTTTGGATTAGTTTTGAATTCCTCTATATGTCATCTCTGCAGAAGATTAGGTTAATATTAGTACCCACCCCATAAGGCTGAATGTCTTTGAAACACTTCTGTAGCACAGAAACTGCACATAATAGCAGCTGAGGGATTACAGTGAGGAGAATAATGGCTGTGACAATGAAACCACTGAGAAGAGAGGCTGCATCTGCGGAGAGAGGTGGGTTAGCTGGCACTCACACACCAGCACATCCAGGCTTGTGTCTCTTTGGGAAGAGAGCATCAGCGGCTTGTACCACTGTGTGTTAGATGTTAAACAAAGACCACTGCGTGAGCGGTGAACAGGCTGAGAAGCACGAGAGAAACACCCACGGGTGCAATTTACTGCACGCACGCATGTGCTCTAGGCACCGTGTGTGTCTGAGCCTGAGGTGCCTCCAAGGGTTTTTCTTTTTTGAGGCAAGGTCTTTTGCTATGTCACCCAGGCTGGCCCGGACTCCTGGGTTCAAGGGATCCTCCTGCCCAGCCTCTCAAGTTGCTGGGACTACAGGCTTGTGCCACCATGCTTCGGGGTTCTAAAGACTCTTAAAGAGGAAAAGTTATTCTAGGGCTGAAGGGGCATTTCAGGGTAAAGCTTTTGCTCAGTGAAAGGCCCTGGGTTCTCTCCCTGGTACCACTAGGTACATAAAAATTAAAAGTTTAATTTTATAAGATTAGGTACAACTGAGTGTGTATCCCAGACTGCCCAAGATATTCAAGGCTGAAGCCAGTTGTCCTAGCATAATTATTAATAGTGCCCCTTTGTGCTCACAAGAGTTCTTATTTAAATATATTCACCCTATATAACTATATAAAGAAATGTCCCTGTTTCTAATCTAATCTCAGAAACAACAGAGAGCTTTCTAAAGCTCTAGTTCACTTTCTGCAGAAAGCCCAAGGATCATGGGAAATGGGACCTTATGCTGCTAAACTGTTTCACAGGGGAAGGTGGTTTAAATCTGGCAAGTGTGTAACCCATGGTTTGCATGAAATTTTTGCTGTATTAATTTTTTTTGCAAGTTAAAGCAAACTTTGAGGAATGGAAGCAAAGTCTAACAATTTCAGAAGAGCACTTTTTTTTCTTTCACAACAGGGAGGCACAAAAAATCAGTAATTTTTAAATTCAAGTGCTCCCTGTGGACCAACTCTACCATTATTTTCAGCCCCTCTTAAATCTAACACCGAATTTGCTTGTTATAGATACAGCTCTGTGAGCTCAAAACATAGTGAAGATCTTCTGAAGTTAAAATACACACTTTCTAATTGGCTTTGGAACTAGATGAAGAAATATAGTTTTATGTTTACGTTAGATTGGATCCTTTTTAGAGAATGCCAGAAATCTTATTCTGCTTTACGTTGCCTTAAGGCTTCAGGAGCACGCAGAAGGAGTTATGTTTATGGAAACATGAAAACTGATTCCTCCCAATGGAGCACTAGCGACGCATTCTTATGCATTTGTAAAGCATTGCCACTTTATTTTTCCTTTGTCGTTTGTGAGAACTTGTTTATATAAATTAGATGGAAACCAAGTTCAACCGACAACTAAAAATTATTTACTGCGATGCTCGGTTCAAAATATTCTGGAATAATAACCACACAACATTGCAAAATATCACGACGCACTGTCTGGAGTAGAATCAAGTAAATAAATACGCCAGAGTTATTTGCCAGTATTCGCTGTTACAAAATCATAACATCCCAGGGTACAAACAACGAGATTGTATAACGTCCCCACAGCATTTTTCATAACTAGGAAAAAAAAAAAAAAAAGAAGTAGGGGGAGAAGTGCAGAAACTCAGCAAAATAAAGTGGCCAGAACAGCTGGGGGAGGGACGCCAGGGGAGAAGGGGCGGAGAAACAGGACGCCGAGGCGGTGAGATCACCGCTGCCAGCAGCATGGAATTCACAAAGTTGAGTGTCACCGCGATTCCGGCCGGGCTCGCTGCGCGCCTGCACTGCACTCGGCACGGAGGCCGCAGGGGAGGGGGCAGGGGGCGGACTCGCCCCGGCAGCGTAGAGCAGGGCCACCGCGTCCCCGACCCGTGCGTGGTCCCTAGCCCTGCAATTTCATTTTCTTGGGGCAGAGCGGTCGCGGTTGCCACGTGCCCCGTCCAGCCCCTCGCGCTCTGCCCGAGGGACAGCCTCGGACGAGGCCACGGTGGCAGCAGGACCCGTCGGCGAGCGCAAGGAGAGGGCTGGTGGCTGGAGAGAAGAACGAGGTTGCTAAACCCGGGCTGGAGGGTTGCCCCGCCGAGGCGGCCCCCAGGGGGCCAGTGCTCCCGGACGCCCCCTTCTCCGCCCGCAGAAAGGCCGGGAAGCCGGGCAGGCCCGCGACTCCGGAGGCTGCAGGCGGCGGCCTGGCGGGACTGAGCTGCAGCCGCGCGTCCCCAGGGCTCCATCTCCGGCCTGCGCGCCGCGCGCTCCCGGCGGCGTGGCCGTGGCCGTCTGGTCCTCCCGCGAGCCCGTCGGCGGCCCCTGGCGCAGGGGACAGTGGCGCTCTGGGGCTCGACCCCGCGCGGCGCGCAACCCGCATCTCCTTCCTTCCTCCCGCGCCCCTGGCCCCGGAGGAACGCGCGTACCTTCCACAGCCTCCTCCACGATCTCGTCGTCGCTATCCATGGCGGCTGGGGACCCTGGTCGGCGCGGGCCGCGCGCTGCCTCCCGTCCCTCCCGGCGCTCCGGCGGCTGAGCGAGCGCTGGGGCCGAGCCCTGCGAGTTTGGAGGAGGAGGAGGAGGAAGAGGAGGAGCAGCCGGGCTGGCTCGCAGTGCCTCCCCCTGCGGCTCTTTCAATGCCTCGGCCTCCAGGCGCTGTCGCAGCGGTCGAGTCCCCTCCTTTGGTCCCCGTGCCCCTCGCCTCCGTGGCTCTGGGGTGTCGCCGTGGCCGCAGCAACTTTCTCCCGGAATCCCCCCTCTTTGTTATCGAGCAGCTGATCCGCTGACATCACCCCGCGCCGGTGCGTTCCCTCCCTCGCTGATTGACAGTTCCCTGTCCCTTCCCAGAAGTGCGGCTCCTTAAAACGGAAGGCGCCCCGGGGCCGCCCTCGCCCCGCGTCCCCGTGTCCCTGTGTCTCCGCGTTCCTTGCCAGCCGGCGGGCGCGCACGGCGCTCGGGACCGCGGGGGGCTCGGAGCGCCCGACCCGCAGCCGCGCAGTGGGCGACTCGCCAGTCCGCCAGCGTCCCCACCCCCACCCGGGGCAGCTGCCAACGCTCCAGGAAAGCCAAGGAAGCCTAGGAAGCCCTCCTGCCGCTCCGGAGCCTCGGCTTCGCTCGCCCTCGCCCCTCGGCTCCCGGCCACCAACCGCGGCGGCACGAGGGCGGAGCGCAGGGAGCGCAGGTGGCCGTGAGGCGCGCGTCACCCCCGCGAGCCGGGCTCCGGGACGCCAGGGGGCGCCGATCCGCCCGACTACGGGACCCTCCCTGGGGCAGTCCCGAGTCCGGGCCCTCGCGCGATGCTGAAAAGCATCCAGTGCAAACGGCAGCGGGCTCTTTGTGAGGCCAGAATCTGCCGGGCGCGCCGGGGCTGGGCAGGTTCCTCGCGCGGCGGCCGTGAGGGGAGCTGACGGGGAAGGAGCCTGGTCCGCGCGCCTCCTGCTCGCGCCTCCAGTCCTGTAGGGTGACGTCCCCGCTGTCACCCTGCTTCCCGAGTGCCAGCCTCTTCACGGATTCAGCCGAGCTGCCATGGAGAAAACCACTGGCTGCTCCTGGTTCCCGGCCCAGCCGCTTACAGTGTCATGGCGCTGCCGCTCACAGGTGGCGGGGAAGGTGGCCGCGGAGAGCGGGCTGAGTGGCTGCGGGTGCACACGGCGGGACTGCCGGGCGGCCCCGGGCCGGTGCCCAGAACGGGCCCTGCGGGGAGGCGAGGGCCGCGGCGGGGCACAGAGGGTTGTTTCACTTTGTTTTCTGACAGTGAATGCGACCTCGGGGATTTCAAAATATTTCCAGCAGCACCCGGAGACCCCTCTTTGTTTTTGCCTCTGTGCTTAGGTTTTGTTTGTTAAAATCGAGTATTGATGGCTTTTAAAAAAAAAAATTAAGGTTTTTTTTTTTTTTTTTTTCCCTTGGTAAAAAAGAGGACAATGAATGCTAGGGACATGAGTCCCACACACGGTCAGACATTTCAGCCCCTTTTGACCGTGTTAGAAAGACGGGAAGCTCCTCGTCCGGGGCGAAGGACTTGGTGAATGTGGGGTCACTCACCTGGGAGGCTGCCCGCGGAGGCCCGGTGCTAGCCCGAGTTCCTCCTCCTGGACACTAGGGGCGCGGCTACATCGGTGTGAGTTCTTGGGCTCGGTTTCTCTGAGGACATTTAGCTGAGTTTAGACCTTACTAGGATCCCCTGGCTCAGGCTAGATCCTGGGGACTGGACCAGATCCCTGGCTTAGTCAGAGCCCCGCAGTCTTCCTGTGTAGATGACTTCCTCGAAGCCTCTCCAGGGCAGACCCCTGGCCCAGGCTCCACAGAGAAGGTGAAGCCACTTCCAGAGATAATGTGTCCAGACCTGAGCCCCAGAAACAGGGTCTTACTGGGTTTTTTTTTAAAGAGCCATCTTTTATTGAGCTTGAATTGTATTTTTTTCACAATTTCCCCTTTTACGTAACATCACTTTCCTTGCTGATTATACTAAGGCACGAAAACATACCAGATATCATTTTTCCTACTTTTTAGTTTAGTGGCAGGGGAAAAAAAAATGCGAAAAGCTGAAGGAAGAAACATATAATTTATTCCTTTACCCTCATGGGATGATGTAGAAGAGGGATGGTGTGGGCGAGACCCAGGTGGGTGTATGCCTGGGTGTATGAGAGAGAAGGCCTATGTCCCTCATTTTTGCTCTAGCTTTATTATTATTATTATTTGTGTTTTTTTTGAGATAGGGTCTCAATGTGTATTACAGGGTGCCCTCAAACTTGTGGTGATCCTCCTGCCTCAGCCTCCCTGGTGCTGGGATTATAGATATGCACCACCATATCTGGCAATGCTACACAAGATGATGTGCAACTGTCCCCTTACTCTGTTGAGATTTTCCCAGCCTGCACTGCACCACCCAAAACTTTCCATGAGGTGCTTTGAGAATGCTTGTGACCTAGCATACAGCCCCATCACTGGAGCAGGCCTCTGCAGCACCTGCAGGGCTTCTAGGCAGTCAGCTGGAGGAAAGCTGTTTAAGAACTTTCCCCAGATCTGCCCAGCATGCAGGCCACAGCTGGGACAATCACATGTCTCCTGTTTTTTTTTTTTGTTGTTGTTGTTTGTTTGTTTTTGTAACCATTTGAAGCTCATGCAAAATGTTTTAGGGTACCCCTGAAACATAATTGCACATGCCTCTCATCTCAGATACTCGGGAGCTGAGGCAGGAGAATCAAAAAGTCAAGGCCAGCCTGGGCAACATATAGAGATTCTGCCTCAAAATAAAAAATAAAATTAGGCATGGTGGCACATGCTTATAACTGCAGCTCTGGGAGACACTGTTTGCGGGCGGCAGGGCTGGGGATGTAACTCAGTGCAAAGGCCTTGAGTTCAATCCCCAGTGCCAATAATTAATTAATAAATTAATTTGTAAAAAGGGTTTGGGGTGACCAGTGGTAGAGCACCCCAGGTTTGATTCTGAATACCACAGATACACAACTCCCAAACAAGCAAGCAAACAAAACGCATCTTTGCCCACAAGTTCAGCATCTCCTCCTCTAGACAGCTCAATTCTTATTTCTAGCCCCAAAGCCACCAGCATGCCTGGTGCCAGATGTGGGCCGAGCATCGCTGGTGCTGACTTTGCAGAGCGGAATATTCTGTTTTCACTACACAGTGCTGTTGTTCTCCCAGGCTTAGGCTGCAGCCTGTTTTGGCAAAGTGCTTTGCTTTCACCCAAGTCTGAAGAGCATTTTGAAGTTGTGCTGCTTTCCCACACCTACTAGAGGCTCTGAGCTCTTCCACCGCATTCTTTCACATCATTTCTTTTATTGAGAGCTCATTTCATAAACCCCCTTTCCCTGAGGCTTCGCACGTTTGCCCTGCTGTACTCTGCCCCCACCAGTGTGGTCACAGGCTGGGAGATGGAGCCCTTAATCACACAGGGTACAGCGGTAGCAGCAGGACTTGTACTGGGTGTTGGGGAGGAGGTGGGGTGGCAGCGTGACTCAGCTGCTGCCTTCCAGACAGCCCGTGTGCCAGGAACAATCAACAGTTGGTGGGTCCAGCCTCAGCCCCCAGGTGGGACTTGCTTGTGTGTTCATAGTGAGCAGTGACTTTCCGGTTACCCTGGCTTAGCCTGCATCTTCCGTTGTTCCCAGCTCAGTTTAGGAGGCACAGTGCCTCCACTGCTGCAACAAGCAAAGTGCTGATCTGATCTGATCTGATTCATTCTACCACCCATGTCTCTCCACGGAGAACTAACAAGACTCATCTGTTTACCAGACTGATGTTACTTTTGCAATAAGTGTATTTTCACAAGCTTCTTGTATTTTATGCATCTTCCTACATTTAAGGAAAACAAGTCTGTCAGTTCTCGGCTGTGCATGCTGAGCGCCTGGAGTGCTCTGTGAACGTGGGCTCACTTTTCACTGACTGCACCCTGGTCTGCAGGGAGAGGCTGGGGACCCTAGCAGCACCTCAAGTTCCTGGGTGGGAGGAGCCTCCAGTCAGCAGTGGGGAGACCCATCAGGGCATTGCCAGGTTCCCCGAGAGCTTGTGGTTGGTGCCCAGCTCTGGCTTGCAGCATTTGCTCGCACTGCCAACAAGGACACAGGACAGACTGAGTGAAGAGACTCTTAGATAATCATGGACTTCCTGAGCTCCTGTTTATTGCTTATCTTTGATCGTTTGAGACATGTTCTCACTATGTAACCCAGGCTGACCCTAAATTTGGAGCGATCCTCTTGTCTCGGCCTCCCAGGTGCTGTGATTACAGGTGTTTGCCACAGTGCCAGGGTTTATCAAGTCCCATTTCAGTATTGCCCATTCCTTAATACCCCCCCAACAGACACACACACATGTGCCCACACTAGTCTGCTAGTTGGACTGAATCATCACCTGGGCTGTTCTGGTTCTGAGCCCTTGAGTGAAGAAGCTGTCTGGGCCTTAGTCTTCCCATCGGTAATAAGGAGGTTGGGTCACGTGGGTTCTACGGTCAAAGCTTTTCTGGGCCGTTTTCCTGGCGGGAAAGCTAAGTAGAGCATGAGAGCTCAGACAGGGGACAGGAAAAAAAGGAAAGTTAAGGGCCACTCTGACAAATTGAATGTCTCAAGTCCAAGGCGGTCCCTTCCCACTGGCACTGACCAGGAGCCCTCACTTTAGCCAGGGATGGGTCAGGGGTGTTCAGGAGAGGTACAGCTCCTGCCTTCTGAGTCACTGAGCGAGAATGGAGCGGCTAACTTCAGGGCAGAAGCTGGGGGCTGGGCAGGAGGGGGTCGAGGACGCGGGGGTGGCGACTACAAGGACAGCCAGCAACATCAAAGGCACAGCACAGAGGTCCAGCGGCTGGCTCATGCAGGGCCGCTGACTCGCTGCTGCAAATAGACCTGGGGCAGCCAGGAGAGACGCTCACACATCCAGGCTGACCTGATTCGGTTCCGGCAGCCGGAAGTGCAGGAGAGAGAGAGGGCAGAATAACCTGACTCGAGGTAGCTAATTAAATAATCAAGAAGACACGACAGTTGCCATGGCATTAAAACAAGCCGTGCCACATTAAGCTTCTTTGTTCTCTTTTGCATGATGCAGGTACTTGCAATCTGTTTTCCTGTTTGCAGTCTTGCCAGTTTAAACTGAATTTAGACCCCTGGGCATGGAGGAATGGACGAGGTGGCCCAGATATTTTCGTTTGGGTCAACATTGGCCAATATTTTTCCTCCCTGGTTGTCTTGAGTCTTTTGTGCTTCTTACGAGATAGGAAAACCCTAGAGTGGGTTGTTCTGGTGAAGCCAAGGAGTGGCGTTTTTTTGTTTTTTTTTTTTTAAGGTAGAAAAGTTGGAAGCAGTTTACAGAGACAACTGCTTTAAAATTGCTTCAGAAAAATCAACAGGAGGCAGAAATGTGAACAATAAATACAATCACCATCAAAAATCAAACGTGCTTTTAAAATATTTTTACTTTATTGCTCTAAAAATTCATTTACTGGGTTATAATTATGATTTTTGTGTTTGCATTTTGGAGATGCATAGGAAGAATACATTGTATACTCTTGAAGTTATCATCCTCTGGATGAATCAAAGGGCAGGAATTTAAGCTTAACTTAAATGTGTTTAACACAATGTTGCACAAACATAGCAACATTGGCCAAGTTTTCACATTGACCAGACTCCCAGACCAGAACACTCAAGTCATCTGGCAAATATCTTTGTAGATAAAGGCACTATGGAAGATAAATTCCATCCAGAAATTTACCCAGCCTAGAATTAGAGGAAATGAAACTGTGTGATGTAGGAGAGAAACAATCCTGACACAGTGTCATGAAAGATGAACAGCCGGTCTCCCACCACCCCTGCACAGATGGATCTGGCAGCTGCTGAGACTTAGAGGTCTTTCTCCACCCTGCAACTTCTTCAAAGTGATTTCTCCGCACAACATCCTACACAGCCCTTGTTAACTGATTTTTACTTTTGTTTATTTTTTTTCAGGCGCTAGGGATCAAATTGGGCCTCACTCATGCTGAATGTTTACACTACCGCTGAGTTACATCCTCAACCCAGGTTTTTAGTTTTAAAGTCATAATCACTTAATTCACATAATCACATAATTCACTTTATTCCTGACAAAACAGGCAAGTTACCTTTAATGAGAATTTGAGTACCTCCAATCTATCAGTTACAAATCCAAACATTGTCTACATCCTCACTGCCTCTCAATTTATTTGCCTGCATACTTACTACATTTCTGAGATATGGTTTTGATAAATTGCTAAGTTGCCCAAGGTTGGCTTGAACTTGCAATCCTCCTGCTTCAGCCTCCCAAAGCACTGAGATTACTGGTGTGCACCATCACCATACCCTTTGTGCTTGTCTGAGGGCAACCTGACTCCTAAGTGCTTGGGGGAAACACCTCATTTGTACTTCATGGGCTACCAACAGTGGCTTCATCTTCCTTAGGCCACTTTGGATTTTTAGATAAGCAAGACAGAGGAAGAGCCATGTGACTATCTTGTGACACTGCCCATGTTTTCCCAGGTACCCAGGTAGAGGCTGTGTGGGAGCAGAGAGGCTTCCCCTTCACCTGCAGCAGCCTCCTAACCATGCAGCTGCCTTCTACTGTCATGGAGATGGGATACAAGGTATCTTCCTCATGACCAAATGGAACTCTGTTCAGAAATAAAAATGCCCTGCGAGTACCTTATCTCAGGCGTAAGTAAGGGCTGGCCAACTAGGTGTGGCTGGGGCCTGGGCACTGACAGGACACCTCATCTCCAGGCCATCCATATGGAGAGGGCCACATGTGCAGCCATCCCTTTGGGCTGTACTTTGCTGAGGACCTGATTTGCAGTCTCCTCAAATCAAAGTATTCTTTTAGGTCCCTTAGGGTCCTCCTGATTGATCTCTGCACTGAGTCAGTAGGTCAATTCCCAGGAACAGATAGATTCCCAGGACTGTGGCCGGCCTTTTGGAACAGATAGATCTAGCGAGCCCTGCTCAGGTTCCTGAGCTGCAGACAGGGATGCAGAGAGCCCAGCGCGGTGGTGGCTGAAGGCTCTGTGGGCATCCACTGAGCAGCTCACTGGCAGGACTTCTGCAGCTGGGCACCCGGCCTACCTTGACCAGGGCTTCTGCAGGGAGGGAGCTGCTCAGCTGAGCAACTTGGCCCTGGCCTCCAGTTCTCTACCTATGCAGGTGTGGCAGAGGTCGGGAAGCAGCTGAGTCCTTCGCAGTGGTAAGACATGAGAGAGAGAGAGAGAGAGAGAGAGAGAGAGAGAGAGAGAGAGAGAGAGAAAGAGAGAGAGAGAGGCAGCATGATGACCTTTCCCCTCCCACAAATCCTGTGGGTTGTGGTTTCTACAGTGACTCGCCTTAATATTTCAGTAGCCCCTCTGAACACGTGTGTGGAGGATGCAGGGGATGTGGGGTAGATTCCTCTTGTTTACAGACTCACTTTTATCCAGGGACTCTTTATTGCCACCATCTGCTCTCTGAGTGTTTAGAGGGATTTATCCTGAAGGGAAAGTAACTGGACGTCTCTGATTTGATTTATACGTAACTGTGAACCCCAAGACAACACAGGTTGGAGGATCTGCCTCGAATCTCACAGCTAAAATCAGCTGAACAAGGTCTGAATGAAAGCCTACGGTCTCATGCAGGCCACTGAGAGCTCTCAGGTGCGGGGACAAGGGAGAGCCGGAGAGAAGAGAGAGGAGCAGCTGACAGAGACACCTGCTGTGTCCTGCGAGTGGTCCTGAAAATGATTATGGACTCTGCTCCTCACGGCTCATCTGGGGCCCCAGAGCTAGGGACAGTGGGATGCAGCCACAGCCACCCCAGTTGTGAAGAGGCACCTTCAGGGCAAGGAAATTGCAGCACAGATGTGGAGAGATCACACCAGATGGGGATCGCGTCCAGGGAAAATTCCCCGCTGCTATTGGAGGGAGACTTCTGTCCCCGGGTGGACTTTTGAGCAACTATCATGGAGCCCATGGTAGAAGGGGAGCGTCAAAGCACAATGTAAATGAGATTACAATAAACTGTAATGAGCTGATCACATGCGGTTGTTTTTGGATGTTCTGCAGCGCATGCGCCCACAAGACCTGGCTTAGTCGGTAGTGGGCACTCTCTGGTTTCCAGAGCTTGTCCTGCCCCCCCCCCAAGCCTCTGGCATGTGCACCCTCTGGTCTTTCCTGGGTGCTGTGAGCTCTGTAACCCAGCGCTTTCCGTGCTGTCGTTGCTGAAGCGGCTTCAGGCCCCTGCACTGAGAGGATTGCACCTATTTTCCGCCTCATTTCTAGATATTTTCTAAAAATACAGAGGTGTGGGTAAAATGTGCTTATAGAACCCACAGTGGTCTGTATTTCTAGGCGAGCCCGATGTTAAGAAATATTTCATGTTAATTCCCTTTCCAAGAATGCCCTTGATTCTTCCTGCTACAGTCCATGGAGTGTTTGCATGTCCTGCTTGGTACTGGGAATCGAACCCGGGCCCTTTCCACTGGAACGATATTCGCGAACAACATGCCTAGCAATTTTTTGAAGAGAGAATCTCCTTGAATTGCTAAATTGTTCAATCTCAAACTGCCTCAGGCTCCTGGAGCACTGAGATTATAGGTGTGTGTCACTATGCCCAGAAAAAGTGCATAGTGCGTAGTATTTCACAAGGCACCCTTGTGACAATATTCTTAAAATTATAATAAAAATGTAAAACAAATCTACAATTATGTCATTCAGAGAAGCAATCATAGCCCAGTACTCTGGCACTGAATGCTAGTATTGAGGAGGCAGAGGCAGGAGGATCATGATTTCAAGGCCAGCCTGGACTAAGTAATGAAATCTATTTAAAAGAAAAATTAACCCTCATCCCCAGAAGCCAGTATGTACTATGAAGACAGGAACTAATGCATTTGACAGGAACTAATGCATTTGCCTAGAGCATCTAAAAAATATAAATCAAAACATTAACAATGGTTTTGCATATAAATTGTCCTGTGTGATCTCAAGCTGTTTATTTTTTTCTCACTTAAACTCATTTTCTTATCATGACTACTATTGACCAATATCATTATAAAAGGGAATTACTTTTAAAACACTCTCAGAGAGCAGCAAGTTTCTTTTCTTTCCTAGGCCTCTGTGTGTGTGTGTGTGTGTGTGTGTGTGTGTGTGTGTGTGTGTTTACAGTATACAGTGGGCACTTCAGTCATCTCTACCCGTGGAGAGTTCTTGAGGACTAATCACCACAATGCAGGTGAAACACCTCACCTAGACCTGGGCTGATGCCAGTGTACAAGGCATTGTGGCCACCGTTGTCCCAGCTGCCAACACAGGCACTTGCACCTCTCTTTCTGGCCCTGTTCCTCCTCCATGCATCAGGAAGTGGCCGTTTGAGTCAGATCCCGCTGGTGACATTGCCTGCTGGTGTCAGCCTCATTCCCAGGGTCAGACCCACACAAGTAGATGCTAGTACCTCTGCCCGTCACCATGCTGCAAGCTGCATGTCACCTGCCCGTCCACAGGCCAGGCCCTCCAGACACACTGCACCTTTGTTAATCAAGCCCTGCCCAACCTCAGGGCCTTTGCAGCCAGGGCTCCCTCTCCCTGGATTCCTGTCCCCTCTTCTCCTCATGGCTAGTTTCAGAGCTCGGCATCAAAGCAGCCTCCAGGGAGAGTTCCTCAGTGTCTCCCTTGTCGAACTGTCACTACCTCACACATTTCTGTTTGCTTGTTTTATGCTATTAACAGCAGCCTTTCTGCAGACCTTGTTTGTCAGGTCAGAGCTGTCACAGGCCCTTGCACCATCCAGCACATCTCTGGTGGTTGATGCATGGTTGTTAAATGCTGTAATTGGGTGAAGACCTTTGTCAAATGAGAAAGGAATGAATCACCTCTTCCCTGTGTTTCCTTAAGGAGGAAGAGGGGTTCTCTGCCACACACACTTCCACTGAGGGGAGGCTGATTAAACAGTATCTCAGAACCACCTGTTTCTCAGTCTCTCTTCTGGATGGGATTGGATTTGTTACTTTCCAGCACTGATTGAGATCTTTTTTTCTTCTTATTCAGAGGCGATTTAGATTTGAAAAGCGAACTCTTTTAGGCTTTAACTCCACTATATGAGGCTGGACAAGCAGTCCCCATGCTACAAAGAGGTCATGTTCCTGAAGTTTCTTTGTGTACGTTGTTTGTTTCCAACACAGAATGCATTTTTCACTGGAAACAATGTTCTCAGAGAGCCTACAAAAGCCTATTTAACCCACAGTCCTAAGTAGGGGGGAAAATCCGTTGAAATTCTAGGAAACACAAGAAGGGAAATGAATAGGAAGTACAATTTCAGTGTTCCTCTCCAATGCTAGAGCTCGAGGGAAAGCAGCTTCCAGCAAAGGAGGAGGAGGAGGGGGCAGTGAGGAGACAGGGCTTGGGGAGGACCCAGGACAGAGGGTCCCCAGCTCTCAAGGCCGGGTCAGTCCTGTCCCTGGAGCTGAGGCTGTGGACACACAGGGCCTGGCAGGGACAGGTCTCAGCCTGTCTAGGGAACATTCCTGCTGACCCACCTGCTGCAGAGGCCTGCAAGGGGCTGACGCTGCCAGGACTTCCTCCCATTGAATTCTAGAGATGGGAATCGACACAGGAGGATTCTTCCAGAAAGCCAAGACTCAGGCATGCGCTATGTAAGGCTCAGGAGCTTCCTTCCAAGAATTTCTGCCTGCATCACCTGAATATAATTGTGGTCCTACATCTTTAAAAAACACGAGGTTCACTTTTGCTTTCATCATTTTTTTTACCACAATGTAATTTCAGAAAGCCCTCCACCCCATCTCTGATTTTTGTGCTGCTACTTTGACACAAAAACTTCAACTTGTGTTTTAGCTGCTTCCAAAAAGGGTTGTCATGATGATGGAGATGCTAGTATCACACATAAATGTGCAGAGTTTGACTAATACTGTTTCATAAAATGTGAGATTGAAAAGAGCAATATTTCTTAATTAAGGGATTATTTTATGAAATGTGTAATTTAAATATGTGTGGCCCAAACAAATACATTAAATGTTACTGACAAATGACTTGTCTATATAATAATATTTTATATTATCCACATAATAGTTTATATTATCCCTGATAGGCTAATTAAGGGGGGAGGACGTCAATGAAAAAATAGGGGTCACATTACATAAGGCACCTCTTTGTTTTTGGGTGTTTGCAGCGTAACCTCAGTACCAGTTTATTTCTAAAAGAGGCAGAACATCCTGGACTAAGACTAAGAAGAAGGCCCAGGCTCTAGTTTTGGATTTACTACTTAACTGAGCTATGTCCTCTGGACCAGTCACTTACCTCTGTATCTCAGTTGAATCAGCAGGAAAAAACAGACTCTATCACGCTTCTTACACCATTTTTTTTAAATCCTGGGGATTGAACCAGGGTTCGCGCATGCGCAGTGAGTGCTTTGCCACACCTACATCTGCAGCTCTCTATGCCACTTTTAAAATCGTCTTTGTTACCAATCCATATGCTCACATTATTAATTAATGTATATTAATAATTGGAATCGGGGCCTGGATAATCCCTGATGACTATCCATTTAAAACCGTTTTTGATTTTACTTAGTAATCTGTTTACTTATATGTCATATCTAGTCGCAGCTGTCCATTAAACAGAACAATAAGATGAGGGCACATGTATTGGCCTCTTTGGAGATGTGGTTGTGTAAGTCCCCATCCAGGCTCTGTGCTTCTTCCATGGAGATTTCTCTCTACAGTATCAGCTGCTTTGTGATCAGGTGGATCAGGACCAAATCCAGGCCCCATCCTTGTTTAGCTCTCTGATCCTGAGCAAATATGGCCATCGCGCAGTGCCCACCTCTTTCTAAAATAATAATATCCACTTCCTTGGGTGATGGAAAGGAGGACGTGAAATCCCTCCTGCATGTCAAACGGCAATAAATAAGTGTTGTTGTTACTATTATTTTAAAATCTAGGCTGGTGATTGCATCAGTTTCTAAAGGCTGCTGTAACCAAATACCACAAGCTAAGCAGTTTAAAATAACACATTATTCTCTCGCAATCCCCAAAGGCTGTATGCTTGAAGTCAAAAGGCCAACGGCTCCATGCTCTTGCTGAGTCCCAAGTGGGAATCCCTGCTTGACTTTCCAGCTTCCGGTGTTTGCCCATGGTGGTGTGTCCCCACATGTCTTTTCTTGTGCATGTCTGTTTGTAACTACATTTTCCCAACACTACACCAGTCAAATTGGATTGGGGATCACCTGATCACCTGATTTCACCTTTATTCCCTTGGCAAAGACCTTATTTTTTTCTTTTCTTTACTTTGGTTTAGTTTTGCTTTGTTTGACACAAGGTCTCGCTATGTACTTTAGGGTGGTCTCAAACTCATGCTATCCTCCTGCCTCAGGCTTCTGAGGCTTGGGACTGTAGGTGTATACCACCACACCTGGTTCTGCAAAGATCCCACGTTATGGTTTGTGTCTGGATGTTCCCCAAAAGCCTTATGCAGTCATGGGGGTGAATTTTCAGAGGTGGCTAAATCTAGAGTTTGTGATTGATTCATGGTCCAATGCTGGGACTAAGGGTGTGAACGCTACACACACACTAAGGTAGGTAGCCTGCATTCAATATAAGGGACAGAAAAATATTTTTTCTCTCTCCTCTCTTTTGTTGCTTTTGCTGTTGTCATGGTTTATGTCTGTGTCCCCCAGGCCTCATGAGTTTGCATTGTGCATTTGCATTGTCTAGTGCTTGGATTGATGGTGTCAGTGCTACATCCACAAAGGGGTGGAGCCAGGATATGATGTAATGGCAGGAAGAAGGTGTGTCTTGCTCTTTGCCGGTTCTGGTTTTGCTGTTGGCAGCCGCCATGAACTGCGGCCCAGCCATGCCCGCCTGCCTTGGAGCCAACTGAGTGTGGACTAAAACCTCCAAAAACTGTAAGAAATAAATCTTTTCTTTCCCAACTTTGGGCTTCAGGTATTTTGTCTCAGCAATGAGTAAAAAGTAACTAAGACAGCTGTCTTCTGCTGCTATAAACTGTTGCCACTCTGCCATACCACCCTGCCTTAGAGCCAGCTGATTAAGGACTGAAATCTCTACAAACTGTGAGCTAAATAAGTTTTCTGCCTTTAGTTTTGGGTGTTGGACATTTTTTCTAAGTAATGAGAGAAAAACAACTAAGACACCCTATTTATAAATGAGGTCTCAGTCTGAGATGCTGGGATTTGGGGTGTGAACATATTGTTTTGAGGAGACATAACTCAACCCGTAGCAATTAATGATTTTTTTCTTTCAAAAATTCTCCAAAGTAATTCTTCAAAGAAATTGTTATATATTGCAAACTTATACTAATAAAAATGTTTTAAAATTCTCCAGAGAATGATGTTTTATATTTTACTCTAGAAAGTAAGACTGTAAAAGATGTTGTGTTGTCTGTTAATAATACTCTGCTATCTGGGTTAAGAGTGTGGCTCCGGGGTAGAGAATCTGTTTAGGATGTGTAAGGACCTCAGTTCAATCCCCAGCATCTATACATGTGTGTGTGTGTGTGTGTGTGTGTACACACACACACACACACTGTAATGGTCGATATATTGTGTCAAATTGAGAAGTTTAGAAGTTTAAGTGTCAGCAGGGGGCCAAGGGCCTCACTTTGTAAACATCCTCATTCTGTGAAAGAGGAGGCCATAGAGTTGGTATGAGTGCTATACCTACCCTGGGGGTAGGATGGGAGCCTGATTACATTATACAGGAGGGAAAGAGGCTTGCTCTCTCTGCTCCTCCCCTTTTACCCTTGCTACTTTTGCTCTCTTCTACCACCATGGGCTGTTGCCCTCTGCCACATCACCCTGCCTTGAAGTGAGCTGATTATGGACTGAAACTTCCACAGACTGTGAGCTAAATAAACCTTTCCATCCTTAATTTTGTGTGTTAGGTATTTTGTCTTAGCAATAGAGAAAAGTAACCAAGACAGAATTTGGTACCAGCAGTGACTATATACTTCACCATGTGGTTTAAGAGCCTTTGGGAATGGATTGTGGGAAGAGTTTGGAAAGCTTTTGAGATATTGCCTGAAAGAGTAGAGCTGGGATGTCTTAGGCTGTTCTGTACATGGAATTCTGATCAGAGCACAGAGGATCAGAAGGCTGACAGAAATGCTACCTGTAAAGACCAGGCTGGGAAGATGGACTGCATTAGTTGGACAGTTGGTTGGACAATGTACATTATGGCTTGACAGAAAGTTTTTCTGCATTTTGCTTGTTTGCAAAGGCTCTGCCTGAGACTAATAAGGGTGGTGGACTAATTAATCTGGCAGGAGAAATTTCAAGGCAGTTAAATGCTGAGGTTGTGACATGGCTATTATTGGGAGCTTTTAACAAGATTCATGAATCAAGAGCACAGAACCCAGCAGAATGATTTTAAATATTGTGGGTTTGGCTATAAGGGAAGCTCCAGTAAAACTGTGAACTACAAAGGTAGAGCTGAGGAGATCTTGATTTCTGAGAAAGAACAGGAGAGTATAAAAATGACCTGAGGGCATCACTAGATGCAACAAATCTCCACCCTTTGCACCCTCAAAACTGCAAAAATGAAAAACTTTGCTTTGAGGAGAACGTTGAAAAGCATGAAGTTCCAGAATGGCAGTGGCCATACCATGTTCCAGAATGACATCAACAAAGAAAATTTCCTCAGAATTGGATCCAGAGTGCCCAGCAATCCAGAGATGACTCCTACAGCCAAGAGAGAGAGAAGCCTGGTTACTGTACCAGCTGTCAGCAGACCTTGGCATCATCTGTGTGGTGCTGGTTTTAGGTGTATGCAGAATATGAGTGGTGGGGTGAAGAAAGCCTCCACCCCAATTTTAGAAGGCTTAGAAGGCCAGGCAACGTGCTCCCAAGAGGACAATATGTGAAGCTGTGAGGATGAAGCCAAGGGTGCAGTGGAGACTCTGGAAGTTTGAAAAATCTAGGAATGTGGATCATCCAAGGAAAGTTGCAAGGAGAAAGCAAAACAGGCCCAAGAGAGAAGACACAGGAGATACAGCCACTGGAAGTGCCTTAAGGTGGACCCATCTAAACCTTTTGGAGCTCACAATTTGTCATAGGTTGCTTTGGATACTGCACATGGAACTACAGGACTTAATGTTTGTCCTGTTGGATTTTGGACTTGCTTTGGTTCCAATTCTTTGTATCATCATTTGTAAATTTTGGAATGAATGTGTTTATCTTGTGCCATTGTATGTTGGAAGTGTTTAGCTTTTCATTTATACAGGAGCTCACAGCTAAGAGTTTTAGTTTACATCTTAGAGGAGACTTGAGACTTGAACTTTTAAGCAACACCAAAACTGTTAGGACTGTGGCTACTCTGAGAGATAGACTATATGCCTTTTGCATAAAGAGATGTGTATAAGTCTTTGGGGGGTTGGGGAGGAATGTTGTGGTTCTAGTGTAATATAATGTGATAGACTTAATGCTGGTTGCTAAGGATTGTTAAACCTGTGTTACAGTGTTTAAGTTGTGAAATGATAAGAATGTCTTTGTATCTAGAAACCAGTTTAAAGAAACAAGGGTTTGGGGGCTGGGGATTTAGCTCAGTGGCTTCAGCGCCTGCCTGGTAAGCGTGAGGTCATGAGTTCAATCCCTGACACACACACATAAAAAGGCAGAAACAAGGGGTAGGTTGTTAGGGTTGATGCACTGTGTCAATTTGAAAACTTTAGAAGTTTGAACTAAGTGACTCAGCAGGGGGCCAAGAACCTCACTTTGTAAACCTCCTGAGCCCGTGTGAACAGAGGGCAGGGAGATGGTGTGAGTGCTACCTGCCCTAGTAGGGAAGGTAGCCTGCTTACAATATAAGAGAGGGAAAGAGGCTGCTTCACACCCTGATTTTTGCGCTTGTTGCTTTTGCTGTTTTCTGCACCATGACAGATTGCCCCTCACCATGCTACCCTGCCTTGGAGCCAGCTGACTACAGACTGAAACTTATACAAGCTGAGATAAATAAACCTTTTCTTTCTTAATTTTGGATGTTGGGCATTTCATTTCAGCAAGAGAGAAAAATAAGCAACATACACACTAATTCAGATATAAAAACTATAAACCTTTAAATCAATTTTGATTACCAATAAATATGAGAAAAAAGATGTGGCTTTATGCAGAAGGAGCGATTCCTTTCAGCAGGACCCTGTCAAGAATAAAGCACAAACGGTCCATTTTCAATGAGCCGCTGCCCGTCATCTCTCACCCAGATGAGCATCAGCCAAGCTCATGCTCTCTCAGGTGACAGCAAAGCCCTTCACTGGATCTGCATTGCAATAGTCATCAAATGCTGTCCTCACATCTTGCCTGCAACAGGAAGCAAGGACCTTCGTTTTGACTGTTGGACTCAAGCAGGCCCAGGTTCCTATTCAAGCTCTGTCACTAGTGAGGCAGTTACTGATGTCTCTGTTTGCCCTTGTGTGACACAAGAGTGTAACTCCTGGATGGTGTGAGATTTGGAGCACCTGTTGCTAGACAGACAGGGAGTAGTGAGGCTACGAGCTTGGAAGCACCTTGGTATTTTAGGCACCTAAGGGGACATTTTTTTCTGAACATATCTTCCCAAGATCAGAACAGTGAGGCTATATGCCACATTAGCAGAGAAAGAGGCATAATTTCCACGTGGCTCCAAAGCTTGCATAGCCAGAGATGTCACTTTCCAAGGAAACTGGTGTGGTCTCAGATACCTGTCCCCTTTTCTGATCTGTCCTTTGTGGACTGAAGGAACATCACCTTACTATGAGCACAGGAAGTCAGTGTAAGAGAAGCTCATTGGGGGAGGGAAGCGGGGTGCAGAGTGTAGGATGCAAAAACAGGGACAGATCTGGAGAGGAGCTGGTGCCAGCCAGAGAGCTCGAGCCCCTGATGCGAGGATGCTGGGGTAGCATGAGGGTGAAGGAGGAACCGACAGAAAGCTGAGCAATGAGAAGCAGAAGAGAAACAGGACAACTGCCTGCGACTTCGGATTCTGTCCAGCTCCTTCTGCCGGGGAGACTTACTATTAATGCTTTTGAAATGTTTAACTGATGCATAAATCATACCTATTTATGGGGCAGCATATGTTGTTTCAATACAATGCTAAGCCTTAATTTGTATCCTATTCTACTAAAGTCTACTTGGGCAGGATGTTTTACTCCAAGTGTCAGCCTTGCTCTTTCTGTGCTTCTTTCTTCTTCCTTCCTTTCTTTCCTTCTTTTTCATGTTTATTTAGTTTTTTTTTTGTACCAGTGTTCAAACTCACAACCTTGCACTTGCCAGGCAGGCGCTTACACCGCTGAGCTAAATCCCTAGCCCCTATTTTTTTTTTTTTTTAAACAGGGTCTCACTATGCAGCCCAGGCTGACCTTCAACTCTTGGTGAGCTGCTTGCCTCAGGCTCTCAAGTACTGGGATTATAGGTGCACACTACCAAACCTGTCTTTCTTTTTCTCTTCTTTTCCTTTTTTTCTTTAAAGATAGGGTCTTACTCTGTAATTCATATTGGCCTTGAATTCACTATGGAGCCCAGGCTGGTCTCAGACTCAAGGCAATCCTCCCGCCTCAGCCTCTGAGTGCTGGGGTTACAGGGGTGCACCACCATGCCAGGTAGTCTTCACTTTCAGAGCAACTAACACAAGAGCTCTCTTAAGAGATTGTTGAGGGCCTGGGGTTTAGTTCAGCAGCATAAGTGCCTACCTGGCAAATGTGAGGTCATGAGTTTGATCCGTTACCAGAGACAGGGAGAGAGAGAGACAGGGAGAGAGAGAGAGAGGGAGAGAGAGAGACAGGGAGAGAGAGAGAGGGAGAGAGAGAGACAGAGAGAGAGACAGAGAGAGAGAGAGAGACAGAGGAAGAGAGGAAGAGAGGCAGAGAGAGGGAGAGACAGGGAGAGACAGGGAGAGAGAGAGAGACTGACTCAGTCTCGTCTTCCCTCCCTGGGTGGAGCAGTCTTTAGACAAAAAGGATATGGCTGGCCTGTTCTGGCCGAATCACCAGAGCCTGACTGTTAAAAAATTTTATCTTTCCCTTAGCAATTGCCCCTGAATGAGCTGAGCTGCAGTTATAGAAGGGTAAATGCTGAACTGTATGTGAACAGACTCTTCAACCCTGGAAGATGTTACTTATATCCCAAGTCTGTTGCTTCTGAAGATTCCTAGCTTCTTTGACATAGTAAGTTCTTGTCACTCAATAACTTACCAAAGATGAATTTTCTGGACCAAATGTAGATCTCTGAGCCTTGATTTGCTGTGTCAAAGATGTTTGCAGGAGCACAGGGTGCCCCAATTGTGATAAAATCCTTCTCCCAGAAGAGATGGCCTTGGGCAGTGCATGGTGAGGGTGAGCACAGCAGGTGAAAGCCGGCTCCTGAGTGCCTCTCACTCTGTCAAAGGGAGGAGAAGGAATCTGTGCACTCTTTTATCTTTCATTCAATGAAAGAGCATGCAGATGCCTGAAGGACTACAGGAGGAAAATCTGAGCTGGCAAGGAGCTCCCAGTGCCACGGGGTGGGGCCGAGCCCAGGGCCAGGATTGGGCAAGGGGTGGAGCAGGGAGAGAGATTGTCGGGGGCACAGGATCGCAGTCTGTGCCCTTTCATTTCAGAAAGCCCCCTGGTTTCCCCAGAAAGAGCCTTCATTAGGTTATGTATCCCTATTTGGGTCCAAAAGATTGATCAGGATTGCTGTGGGACAATAGAGAACCATGACAAAGCACCGTTCCCCAAAGTCAAAGGGTGGCCTAGTTTGCCACCTGGACCACCACACCGTGGCTTGGTGTGGTGTTAATGATATTGACAAAATATAGCTCCCAACCCACCAGATGTCAGATGTGCCAAGTTCATGGCCCCTGAAGCCGAAAAATGTATTCCAAGGAACAGTGGAGGTTAAGTGTAGGAAAGGTTTGTGGAGGAGAGCTCCTGAGAGATAGAAGGGATCCTGAAAGTGGGTCACCACGGAGGCCCTTGGTCAGGGGTAATTTATACAGCAAAGTCACAACACAGGTACAACCTGGGTCAAACTACAATCAGGCTATAGTATTACAAGTGCAACCGCATAGCTCACATTGACCCAGTAGTGATGTGAGTCGTGCAGCAAGGGTGCACGGGAGGAGTGAAGGCGTTTTGGGAAAGGGATGGGTCCGGTGCTCTCACCTCCACAACTGATACCTGTCTGGACTTTCTGAACCACGAGGTGCTAATTATAGTATAATTCCAAGTTACAGCTTATATCTTAAGGAGGTGTAAAGTCCTGGCCATTGTATCTTTGAGACCTGGTCTTTTTAAAATCTGCTTCTAGCTGCAATTTTGATTTTTTTCTTTTTCTTTCTTTCTTTCTTTCTTTCTTTCTTTCTTTCTTTCTTTCTTTCTTCTTTCTTTCCTTCCTTCTCTCTCTCTCTCTCTCTCTCTCTCTCTCTCTTTCTTTCTTTCTGTTGATGTCTTTGTTTTTCTACTGACTTCTGTGACAGCCCAGCCCATCCCTGACTGGATATTAATTTCTGTCTCACCTAGCTGCTTAGAATAGTTATCACTAGGACTGTAGGTGTGAAGGGGCTGCAGCTGAACTTTCTGCATGAAGAAGAAGAAGAGCGACAATAACAACAGGGTAACTCTTGCATTCTTAATCTTTCACTGCAAAACTACTTTGTAATTTCACTAAGCCAGACCAGAAAGATGGTGGATGTCCCTGAGCACACACAGGCTTGCTTGGTCTTTCAGCTGCTGCAGTGGCTGTGACGGTGCCTGGCTGGACCGGAACCCCAGCTGCTGGTGTGAGCAAGTGTTTGCTATTTATAGCCCGAGGAGGGGCTGCTGAGAGTGGAAATTTTTTCCTTTGGAGAGTAGCATTGATGCAACGGCCAGGAAGCAGGCTGCGATGGGCACTAACTGTGATCACAGGAGGAAACTCTGTGGCATACTTCTCAAACCTGAGTGTGCATCGAGTCACCTGGAGGGCTGCTAGAGCAGGCTGCTGGGCCCCAACCCCAGAAGATGTGATCCAGCAGATCTGAGTCAGCTGAAGCTGCTGTAGAAAATACCGGAGATTGGATGGCATAAACCACAAGCATGCACTTCTCACGGAGCTGTGGACTGGGAAACCCAAGATCGAGGTGCTAGCAGACTTGGTATATGGTGAGGGCTCCTGACTTACAGACAGCGTCTTCCTGGTCCTCATAGGTTAGGGGAGGCAGCTGTCTGGCGTCTTTTTTATGACACTGATCTCATTCATGAGGGCTGCATCTTCATGGCCTAATCATCTTTCAAAGTGACATAGGAGATCAGAGTGGCAAAGCTGGCTGGGGAGTAGGCGTGACTTGTTAATTACAAGATCTCAGAACATGTGTGTAGACAGCTCCCAAGGCCCTGTGTGTGGACTGCTGGTGGGAACTTGAGCAGGTTTCCAACAGTATAGTGGAGATCTGACTTCAGCCTGAGGTGTGGGACCCCAGAACCACCTCTTTTATCTTTTTTTTCCCTCACTTTTACTTAGCTCAAGGTCATTCTGCAGAGCCAGTTTCTCCCTCTTTGCTTTTACTTTTTAAAATAAATTTGCCATTGCTTTTTGCTTGTTTCATTTAATTCTTTTTTCAAGATGAGAAGAATCTGAAATCTAACTCCAGGAGAGGTTAGCAACTCAGAATCCAGTAGCATTTATTAGGCAAGCCACTTTCAGATGGAGCTACCTGGTAACAAAATAGCCCAGCTCCTAATATCATCATCTTAAGAGGCAGGGTTCTCACCTATGAATTTTAGAGGGGGACACAGCATTTAGTTCACAACAGAAGTTGGGAGTGATCAACAAAGTTTGCATTTCTTTTTTTTGAAATAAAAAATAGATATTATATTACACATTGTTATTCTCCAAATAGTTGCTCAGACTACCAGACATAGCATGTAAAGTTAATCAAACAATATAAACACTGAGTTGTCTCTTTACTTCAGTTGCTGTCATTTCAGAAATTTCTTTTGTGTTGATGTCTCCTGGACTTGTTCTGGGTGCGCTGGACGTCTGGGATTGCACCTTGCTCCTTTGTCTTGACATCTTCCTGTCTTTCTGAAAACCAGCTGATTGCCGAATACTGGGGATTCCTGCACTGGCTTCCTGTCCTGCAGTGCAGGGCACTGGGCTAGATACCTGGGTTCCTCTGATCCAAGGTTCCTGGGGTGGTAGAAAGGCACAGAGCAGCCAGTTACCAGTGCTCCCTCCGATGGTAATGGGGCCTTGGGGTGTGGTTTCTCCTCTGGGCCCACAATAGCAAGCTCATGTGAGAGGGACCCGGCTCTGATGCTGGTGGGGCCTCAGGCCAAAGTTTGCATTTCTGACAGCCTGGCCAGTGGCACTGGTGCTGCTGGGTCTGTGAGCGGAGTGTGTGGGGAAGGCTCACTGTGCATGCCACAGAGTGAACTGGAATGCACTGGTGCACTCCTGGAGACTGCTGCTAGTGACCCTCTTGTCCTGGTCTAATCAACATCAGTTTCTTCTGGGCCGACATTTACAGGAAAAAGGTATTATTTATTTATCAATTGATTGATTGATTGATTGATACAGGGTCTCACTATGTACTTCATTCTGAACTCACTCTGTAGGCCAGGCTGTCCTTGAACTCCATGCTCTTACCTCAGCCTCATGAGTGCTAAGATTACAGGTGTGCACCACCATGCCTGGCTTGGTATTATTTTATTTTACTTTAATTTATTTATTTTTGTGGTACCAGGGATTGAACTCAGGACTTTAAGCTTGCCACTTATGCATTTGTGTCACTGAGCTAAATCCCCAGGCCCAATTTTTAAAAATTTATAAAATTTAAAGGCTGGGATTCCTAAGAAATACATATGTACACTATTTAGTAAAATTTATTTTCCATCTTTTTCTCTTCTTTCTCCAGTGGAAAGATATAATTTATGTGGCCCTTTGATCCTAATATTATAGGCAGCTAAGTTAGATAGGAATTAATATACAGTAAAGAGGGATTGGGCTCTCAAGAAATCAGTGAAAAATATGGATATCAGAATTGTAGGTGGAGGGCATGGTGGTGAATATCTGTAATGCCAGCTCTCAGGAGGCTGAGGCAGGAGGACTGGTGGGCTACTTAGTGAGTTCAAGGCCAGTATGAACTACATAGTGAGATGCTGTCTCAAAAAAAAGTAAACAATAGCAAATGACAAAAAAAATCCCCCAATGGGCCTGAGATGGTAAGAATTGTGGCTGGAAGCGCATCTGAAAAAGGCAAGGCCTCAGGATAAGGTCACGGTGGTAAGACTTGCATACTTCCCCAAGGGGTAAACAGAACTGTATACTGGTATCACCATGTCTGTTAAACCTAGATATCCACCTGACACCCGAATGGGTGACTGGAATACCTGGACCCATCCCTTCCCCAAAATGTTCCTGTTTTAGAAGTGACAGGAAGCCAAGGTTAATACTTCTAGCCATATGCCCTTGCTAAGTACCCTGTTTCCCTACTGGATCAACATTAGCTCAGTAGCTCCTCTTGCAGACTCATTGGTTGATCATAGTTGACCTACGCTGTGCCCACGATGTGACTGTGCTGTACGAATCACCCCTGACAAAAGGCCTCGGTGGTAACCCACTCGGGACTTAGGTCTCTCAGAAGCTCTTAGTCCTGAGTGAAGCTTTCCTACTCTTAACCTCTATTGTCCTTTGGAATTCGTCCTTTGATTTCAGGGGCCGTGGACTCAGCACATCTGACATCTAGCAGGTTTGGGAGTTACTTTCTCTTAGTTCACCACTACAGGGTTTGGAGTTGAAATTGGCAGACTCAACCGCTTCTTTCACCTCCAGCAAAGTCAAATGCAGGCTCTGGCGGTTGATAAGGCCGTCACCCATCTTTGACTGTGGCCAGGCCCTGGAAGCATGTGGCCAAAGCCCTGTGTACCCCAAGGCCTTAGCTTGGACTTTCTTCCTTTTTTTTTTTTTTTTGTCTTTTTTGTTTTTATTGGTACCAGGGATCGAACTCATGATTGCACACTTGCAAGGAAGGCACTTATGCTGCTGAGCTAAATCCCCAGCCCTGACTTTTCATTTCTTACACAAGATTACCTCGGTCAGGTTTTCTGCTGCTTTTTGAAAGAATTTCAGTTATTTCATGATAATCTTGAAAACTGCTCATTTCACTCATATTTTTAATATATTGGCACACTGTTATGGTTTGTGCCTAGATGTCCCCCAAAGCCTTGTGCAATCATAATTGGGGCTTTTCAGGGGTGACCGGATCTAGAGTGTGTGATGCTGAGATTGATTCACGTGCAATGCAGGGATTAAGGGTATGAGTGGCACCTGCCCTAAGGGAAACAATATAAGGGACAGAAAGAGACATGCCACTTGTAGCTTGGTGCCTTCTGTCTTCTGCCTGCTGTGAACTGTGACTCATCTGCGATTTCCCTCTGCCGTGCCACCAGCCATGAACCGAAACCTTGACAAACTGTCAGCTACAATAAACCTTTCTTCTGTTAACTTTAAGTGTTAGGTATTGTGTCCCAGTGATGAGAGAGGTAACTAAGACTCACATATTTCTGCAAATTATTCTTTTTATGAGAATTATAGTTTTCTAAATATGTGTTAGTCCATTTTCTAATTCTCAACTTTGTTTATTTCTCTCTTCTTTATTGATTAGGCTAATGAGTGGGTTATTTCTTCTAAGTTGATTGTTTCTGTTATTGTTGTAGAAAAGTAAAATAAAAATCCTTTACCCTGCAAAACAGGCCTGAATGACCTATTGTGGGCCACATATCTTGTGACCAGCATTTGGTCTCATCATAGGACATGTTTGCCCCATACTGTTCATGTCACCAAGGCGGTAAGCTATTGTTCAGTCTTGCTGTGGCCCCTGACATTGGTCTGCAGCTACACAGAGCTTGTCCCTCAGGTCCCTTTGTGTGGCCCCCTCTTGTCTTCCTGTCCTTCTATCACAGCATGAATCTCAATAAATCTCTGCTGGTGCTTATTTTACTCTTGGTAAACTCTTACTACCCACATCACCTACCCTCTGGGACACCAGTTTCCATGCCTTAGAATTCATTACTGATAGGAAAAACTGCAAGAGGCATGGGTTTGTCTCCTTCTTGCAATCTATCTTACATGCTAGACTTCAAGCAGAACCTGAGAGAATCCTAGGTCAGCGACCACAGCAGTACAACATTGACACAGAGTCCTAAACTCCAGTTCCCCCAGGTTGACATATGAAGGCCACATGGTAGCCTCCCACAGGGTGCCTTGCAGGAGAGACATGAATCTTAAGCTCAGGGGAACCTGCATCCTTTGTGGTGGACGGTAAGAAGGTTGGCCTTTAGCTCTGGGTAGAAATATGTTCTTTATCTTCCAAAACAGCTTCTCCCAGAAGCTGGTGGCCATGCAGAAGTACAGGTGGAATTCATTGTACAGTAGCTGTGGAGAGAGTTAAACCCCTAGGTGGGAAGGTGAGCAGTGCCACGAAGGTCTCTGCACCAAGTCCAAGTTTGGATAACTTTTTAGGCACCCAAGAGTCATTCTCGGGGTCTGGGGACCTAGGGTGATTATGATGCTTATCAACATTTTACTGAGGAGCTACTTAGGAACTGCATAATTCCTGTCTTTTTCCTCAGAGGCTTGAATCATGTAAGAAAGTTACAACAACAAAAAAGTTCTTAATGTAAACCAGGTCCCAGCCCGAGGCAGACAGGCCCTGATCTCAGTGGGCTGTGGGCTGTGGCAGCCAGGAAGGCTGTGTCCTTGTTCTGTGCTGGCCAGGTATCACAGAAGAGGGCACAATGTGTGACCTCAACATGTCATTGTGCTCTGTGGGGCAGCTTTTAAGATTGAGACCTAGGAAATGATGATAAATGTATTATGCATTGCAGTCTTTATTTAACTGGTAACATATGCTATTTTGGGACCCTCGCTATTTGACCCTCAAGCCGGGTAATATCCAATTACCTACCTACCTAACACTGGGGGTTAGGAAAATACTCCACTGGGTGACTAGACTGCAGCAGACTCGAAGGGATGCCAGGCTATTGCCACAGGGGGCGCCCTAGAGCCTTCCCTGTCCCGAGATTCCGCGGGCGACGAGCAGGCGCTCCTGCGCTGGAGTCTGGGTACATAGGTGCGCCACTAAAGGGCAGGCCCCTTTCCTAGAATCCTCCTAAATCAATTTAAAATTCACACCATGGGCACTGTTCACAAATGCATTGCTCTCCTTTTTGCACAAGCCATGCCGTTCGCTGAGTGTGACTCGCGTGATTTACGTGGATCGCCTCATTTAATCGCCCTCGCGAACTTCACACTTACGTAAGCTATTCTCCAATTTACGAATGGGGAGGAAAAACTTACGGAATTCGGCTGAAGGTCACACTGCTGAAAGAGGTTGAGGTAGGGGTTGAATCTACGTGCCTTGGTTTCCAGGCCTAGGATTCCCATGCTAAGGTGCTGCGCTCCATCGGTCACATCCTAGACGGGTTTTGTATAGGTGGCGCTAACGGGTGCGGTTCACACAAAATCAGTACCCGGCACTGGTACTGCATGTAGAACGCCAGATTTTTCAGTAGAAGGCAAATATAAGGCACACTCTTTCTAACTTGTCCAAAACTCTGGAGTGGCAGCCGTTCTGATGCAATGTTACTGTGTCCTAGGAGGTTGTGATTGCAGGCGATAAAGGGATACAATGTTTCCTTCCGGACCTGGGAAGGCAGAGCCCACTGAGGGGTGAAGGGCAGGGCAGGGACAGCTTGACTTTGAACTCCCAGGGAGAAGCCCTGGGGAGGACCGCAGCTCCCCATTCTCCCTAGAGCTCTGTTGATGTTTATTTCCCATGTTATTTGGGGTCTGTGCGGGTTCCGTGCTGCCTGCCGGAAATCACTCGTTCTGTTGGCGATGTGCAAACTCATGATTAGGGACATACTTTTTAAAAGGCAGATGGGGGGAAATCTTCATTTTTAAGAAATTAGCTTTTCATGTTTTATGAGCTAACAATGACCCTTCGGTTCTACAGTGCCTCAGAGCCAGATGGGGCCTTGGAGATCCCGCACCTTCGGCCCATTGTTCTCTCCCAAAGCAGCCTTCAAAATTCTTCTCCGGCAGGCTCAGATGTCCTACTTCCGCATGCTATTTTCAGTTTTTGTGAGCAAAGTACTTTTCTGAGATCTGAAAGCATTTGTGTTAACCTGTTCCTTTCTTCAGAGTTAACAAGTGATGGATTCTCTGGGGCCAGATGGGGCCCAGCCTTCTAGATTCTTCCTTGACTAAACTTGCACTTGGCCTGAACACATGATTACTTCAGGGCAGCCAGCAGTCTCTTGCCAGAGGACCTGTGAACACTCAGACATCTGCCAGCAACAGCCAGCATGGACATCTGAGCTCTCACAACCTGCCGTGTGCCTCCAAAGGGAAATGAATGCTCACATTGGCTTGTGGAGCTGGGGGAAAACTGTTTTGGTGCATGCCTGTAGTCCCAGCACTTGGGGGGCTGAGGCAGGAAGACTGTGGTGAATCTGAGGCCAGCCTGGGCTGCATAGTGAGTTTGAGGCCCATGTGTACTATAAAAAGTGGGGCAAAACAAAATAAAACAAAACAGACCAAAACAAAAAAGCAAAAAAACAAGACTAGGTGGGCATGGTTGTGCATGCCTGTAATGTCAGCACTTGAAAGGCTGAGGCAGGAAGATCATCATGAGTTTGAGGCCAGCCTGGGCTATAAAGTGAACTCAAGGTCAGCTTGAACTACACAGGGAAACCCTGTCAAAAACAAGCAAACAAAATAATTTGTTCTGACACTAGCAACTCACACACCTAAACATCCATTCATGCGGGTGAGTTATACAGAAACTTGTGCACACATCCATAGAGACATAGATATGTTACTGAAAGAAAACAGATGCATGCAGGGGGGCCTTCCTGGGAGAGCCATATATAAGCTGAGTTAAAAGGATGCCAGGAACCAGGAGAAAGGCAACATAGGCACAAACTCATGAAGAAGATAGATGCTCTTATGAAAATAAGTTCATGGGCAACCAAAGGCAAATTAACATGGCCCTGGCATTACATGGAAAAGCAGTTCCTATTTTCGAACCTCAGAAAAGGAAAAATTCCAATAATGTGATTTCCTGGGATTCTCTAGTACAATCTAGATAAGCAGAGAGCTTTGCATGTGTATGTCCCAGCTGGGAAAGTAGTTTATTTATTTATTTATGCATTTATTTATTTATTTTTGGTTTTTTGAAACAAAGTCCATCTATGTGCTTTAGGTTGGCTTTGAACTCAGCATGTCTAGGCTGATCTATATTTAAAAATTTTTTTTGTGTTGGTGCACATTTGCAGTATATAATGATCCCATCCTTCGTGGGGCATTGGTGCACGTGTGAAACACACCTCAGTTCTTGCTACCTCCTCTTCCCTGTCCTCTTCTCTCTCCATCTGTGTCTCCTTTTCATTTGTAAAAGCCCTCTCTTCCTGTTGCCTGTTAGCTCTTTTATCTTCCTCTTCAAGTCATTGATACTTTGGGTTTCCTGGACAACGGTTTCATGACGTATGACTGATGTGTGTGAATGTCCCTTCAATGTGTTTATTTACCATTTTACAGAGTCCAGGTTCTTCTGAATTAGCTTCCTGATCAATCCTTTGGCTCAGCAGAATTGCAGATAATACTGCAAGTGAGTCTGCTTGGCATTTTTTGAAATGCTCTGCAGGGACACATTAAACTAGGTATATTTTCTGATACAAAATAATAAATGTTTTCTAGTGTGTAACTAGTCTCTGAGAATTTGGTTAATATAATGAATGTATTTTATATTCTTTAATTGGGCAGAATTCAAACTAAGGAAATTGAGTTTAACAGCAGTGAAAATAGCACTTTCTCAGAAAATTTATCTCTAAGCACTCAGAAGTAATCTCATAACATTTATTCACCCATTTACTTATTTATTTATTCATTCAACAAATATTTATTTAGCACCTAATGTGTACAAGGACTCATCCTACTACATTATGAACAAAATAAACTCATATGGTTCTTATATTCTGAGAGAGATGACACCTTAAAGTTTTGCATAATGTAGTTATTCATTCGTATGACTTAAAATTTGTACTGTAACAACATAAAAATATAAAAATTGTATTTTTAAATGGAGAGCGAAGAGTGATAACTTGATCATCAGTTTTTTCCTCTTAAGCAGGATCCTTGAGGCTGAGTCAGTTTTCTTAGCTAGTGTAGATGTGTTGACCATTGTAGATCTGGTGCTCATGAAGTGCCAGTTCAGAAGAGACACTCAAGTATTTAATGAGAGAATAGCTGAATAGCCTCTCCATGCTTCATAATGGGACTCTGGGATCTCAAGCAACTGATTCTAAACCTCAAACCTATGACAAGTGTGCCTACTTGGAAATGACTACTGGACATTTCTTGGCACAAGATCTCTGTCTCACTCAGTCATTTGTGGAACAACAGAAAAGTAAAGCAATCTAGCGGCAGTGCACACTTGTAATCCCAGCCACTCTGGAGGCTGAGGCAGGAGGGCTGGAGGTGTATCTCAGGGGTAGAGTGCGTGTTTAAGACCCTGAATTCTTTCCGTCTCCGAGACAGGGAGAGAGAGAGAGAGAGAGAGAGAGAGAGAGAGAGAGAGAGAGAGAGAGAGAAAGAGAGAGAGAGAATAAATGAATTTGAGTAGGAAAATGAAAGCCTTCAGTTTACATTTCCTGCACTGCCTGACCTCCCACACTATGTGGTTATGGAATCCCCCCTACCCCGCCCCAGTAAAAGCTGAATCAAGAGCTATAGTCTTACCATGAGGCCCCTTCAGTAAGCACTGGATGAAGGGCCCACAGTAGGTTTTGGGTGGACCAGTGGCCAGCTGAAGAAAATGGGATCCCTGCCATGTCTCCATGCTGCCTGCCCTGGAGTTGCTACCGTCAGCACAGGAAGTCAGTAGCACCAGAAGGAGGAGGATCATGTCTAGAGACCAGTGAAGCAGCCCAAAGACATCCAGAGGCAAGGATACAGCCTCCACACAGCAGTCAAGCAGGCCAGACAGGCCCCTGCACCGGCCCAGTCCCCACAAGCAAATAGGTGACACAAAGGAACAACTCTTGATCACAACTTCACTGGGATGGCTGGTTAGACTTTGCAGCCTGGTCACACCAGGC
Organism: Cavia porcellus; assembly: GCF_034190915.1. Classification (NCBI taxonomy): domain Eukaryota; kingdom Metazoa; phylum Chordata; class Mammalia; order Rodentia; family Caviidae; genus Cavia; species Cavia porcellus. Next base: position 34,651,147 of record NW_026947497.1, read on the forward strand.
AAGAAAAGCTCCTTTGGTCTCCCTGGCCCACATCACATAGGGCAAAGAGCTTTCCCTGCTGGCCCTGCTCAAGTTACAGACCTGTGAGCAGGTTAAATGGTTGCTTTTGTTTTAAGCTACTAAATTTTGAGGGTTTGTCAAGTAGCAGTAGGTAAGGAAATTGCTACAATTTGGATATTGAATGTCTCCCAGCAGCCCATGTGCTAAAGTCTTGGTGTACAGAGTGATGGGACCTTTAAGAGTTAGGCCTTCTGGGAGGAAGGTCTTCAGATCACTAGGGGCATGACCTTGAAGGGGATTGTGGGAGCTCTGTTCCTTTTTCCTTTTCTGCTTCCGGGTCAGGAGGTCAGCCTCCAATTACTACTTGATGCTGCCATCTGGCACCACTGCCAGAAGCCCAAAGCATTAAGTCAGTCTGACATTGTAACGATGAGACAAAATAAACCTTTTCTCTTACAAATCAGTTATGTCAGGTATTTCATTATAGTGATAGGATGCTGAAATGATTATCTTCTGTTCATACTCTTCTAAAAAATTGAGCAACCTCAGACCCTGGAACAAGGCTATTCTTTCCACTTTTTCACTCTACAAAGTGAAAGTTGTGCCTATGGTTCCCGGCTGTTATCAGTTTACCTTTTACCGGGTCAGCAGTCAGAAAACTACCTGGAAAGGGTCTGATAGAATATATTTTGGGATTATTTGTGGACCATGTACTATTTCTGTACATTTTTGTGTGTGTCTGTTGGTGCATTCTTTTGTTGGAGGACTGGCTTTTCTGTAAACTAGGGACTAAAGGTTCATTTCTCCATGTATGTCCAAGCTGTTTTACAGTGGCTTCTACACATCCTTTAAAAACGCAAATCCAGGAGGAATAAAAATGACCAAAAAGTGACACGTGTATGTATCAATTTCCCAAGATGATTGTAATCTTTATGTATCATAAACACATTCTGACAAAAGTAGCAATAAATAAATGATAAAAATGCAAAAACCTATTTTTAACTTTAGGGCTGTACAAAAATAGGCCAGGCAAGATTTGGCCAGCATTCAGTGGTCCTACTTTGTGAATTCCTGTCCTGGATAATTAAAAAAGCAAAAAATAGCAAACAAAGAAAATCTGCAGTCTTACAAACAAGGAAACAATGTGAAATCATGATGTCAATACCGAAGAAGAGAATGACTCAAATGTTGGGTTAGCAAACCTGTTGGCAAGCCAGGTGGCTTCTCATTCTTTGTTTTTTGCTGTATTGAAGGACAGTTTAATCAAGATTTTTGCTGGTAGGTCATAAAAATTGATCGTGTTAGAGCACTATGGTTGTTGGCCTAGAACTTGGAAGGCATTCAGATAATTAAGTAAAATTACACTTCCAAAATTCATTCCATTTCCACCCGCTTAGGCTGACAGTATTATTTGCTGTGTCAAAAGAGGCAGAGAATTCACAAAGAAGCCTATTTCATTCTAGTAATTAGTCCTATCTTATTAAAAAATATATTTTCAATAAAATTTGCTTAGTCTTTAATAATAATTTAACAAAATTTATATATGAATATGCTGTTTGTTCAATGGATCATCACAGCTAATTTTCATGATAACAATCCAGAGTCTATTTCAGGAAAGTTAAATAAATTTTAATTTCTGTGCATAGTATTTTTGGCTTAGGTATCTGAGAGTAGCCAATAAAATATCATTAAAAGTAAGATATATTAGAATAAAATTTTACTGGAGAAGTGGAATGGAAATGAAAGTTCAAAGAGGAAAAAAAAGAATACTATAAAATTTCCAGTGGTCAAGAACAGTGCTTTTGTAGCCCAGGCTGGTCTCGAAGTCACAACGATCCTCCTGCCTCAGCCTCCCGAGTGCTTGTTTTGAATCTTTAAAAATGGATGGTGATGTGTCTCTAATTGCTGTGGATTTTAGATGCCATTGGATATATTTGGAAGAATAATATAGTGGTTTAATTAATTTAATTCATTTTTTGTAATACTGGTGGTGGAACTTGGGACCTTCACTTTGAACTACATACCTAAACTGTTCCTTTCTTTTTCCTTTTTTTGACAGGGTCTTAGTGACTAAATTGCTCAGGTCAGGCTTGAACTTGAAATCCTCCTGCCTCAGCCTCTCAGAGTACTGGGATTATAGATATCCATCCCCACATCTGGCTAGCACTTTTATTTTGATTTTTTCCCTGATAATAGAAGATAATTATTTTTATTATTTTCAGGACAGCAGAAATAAACCTGTTTTCCAGCATGTAAGAAAAAGGCCTTTTAATTAAAAAAAAAAAAAGCCTTTGATGAGTATGGTGGCTCAGGCTTATAATCCCAGCACTCGGGAAACTGAGACAGGAGGGGTCTGCAGGTTTGAGGACCCTGATCCAAAAAACAGAACAAAATAAAGGTGCTGAGTCATTCTATTCTTTGTTGAGGTACAGTCACAGCCCCTGGTGGTCATCCTGGTTTAACTCATTGACTGACAGTGGTGGGGTGGGGGTGCCTGACCCTTTAACCTTTGGAAGTTGGAGTTAGTTACCAGGGCTCTTTCTCCCCTTTGCTGCCCCCCCCCCCCCCGCCAAGCCCATTTTCCCTTTGGCTTTTTTCCCTTTCTCCTGTTTTTCCCTTCTGCCTGTTCCTCCTGGTACTGTCCGTCTGGGGACCTTTCTTACACCTGACCACTTACTGCATACTATGTATGAGGCGTAGCTTGGCAGGTCTTTCCTTGTGCACAGGAACTTGGGCTGCTTTGGGCCCACCTGACAACAGCTCCTCTTAGGGTGCTCAGGGACTGCAGAGCCACCCTGGATTTTGTGCTCTGCGCTGTAGACTCTTCCTGGTCATTGGACCAATTTTGCCTCAAAACTTTTCCTTTTGTCCTCTTTGATTTGCTTGTATTTCTCTTTCTTTTTTTTTTTTTTTTTTTTTTTTTTTTTTTTTGTTTTTTGTTTTTTGTACTGGGGACCTTGCACTTGCCAGGCAGGGGCTTGCTTGCTGGAACTTTTAAACTGCAGATATACCTGGCAGGGGACACAGCTCAGTGATAGGAGCACTTAAGTTCAATTTTTGACAACAAAACAAGGCCAAACAAAATAAGACACTTATTTACAGTACACCAAGGAAGCAGTTCTCAAAATGTGGTCCTTCATTTCTAGGAAAATGGATGCACCTTGAGTCCATAATCTTAAGTGAAATAAATCAGACACATGTGTGCATACCATTGTTAACCTGGTGTGAGAAACTGAAAGTGTAAATACGAACCAAAATGTATTTTGAAATAGGAGGAAAATGTTCAAATGGAGAAGGGAACAGAGAGAGTGGAAAAAAGGAAAAAGTTTTAAAAACTGAGAGGAAAGAAAGAAAACATGTAAACAAATCTTTATAAATAGGGAGGAGAGGAGGGGTTAAAGGGAAGATGAGGAGTGGGGGAAATAAAACTAAGGTATATCACGTACAGGCACAGATTCTCTGCAATGAATGTGATCATTATGTGTACCTCAAATGTACCATTGTAATCTAATATTGAGGCAAAACCAAAGTCTGGTCCCTGAGACAGCAGCCCTGATCTTACCTGGAAACTACAGAAATGCAAATTCCCAGAGGCTACCCCAAACCCATGGAACCAGAAAGCCTGATGATCCAGCAACTTCAGTAGGCCCTGTGGGAGTCTCTGATTCATGCTGAGCTTGGAAATCATTGCATCAAACTTAAATTTCTTAGCGGAGCATGGTGTCATAAGCCTGTGAGAGGCTGAGGCAGGAGGACCTCAGTTTGAAGCCAACTTGGGCAATTTTGTAAGACTCTGTCTCAAAATATGATCAATAAAAATTGGAGATGTAGGTCAGTGGTAAAATGCTTGCCTGGCATGCCTTTCAATCCCTGGCATTAAATATCTGTATACATGTATGCACGCATGCATGAAAACTAAATAAAATGTACTTCCTCTGTACCTCCTCCAGCTCATATATATGACATCTAAAGTGTGTGTGCGTGGGTGCACGATGTCACAGGGAATTATCTGAGGCATCCCCAGCAGACTCTCTGAAATCTGCTGCGCCATACCAGGGCCTGTGTGTCTGAGACTAAATAGTTTCTCCTTTGCAGAGCTGGTAGTTCAGGCACTAAGGTGGCTTCCCGTTCAAGCTGGACAACCTTTCTGGACATCCAGGACATCGCAGGCCAAGATGAGAGCAAGGAGCAGGCTGGGGGTGGGAAAACCTGGGTATGAGGGAGGGCTGGGCTGGGCTGAAGCACGAGGTAGGGAGCGCAGTTGGAGACAAGTCTGGAGAGACACGATTGGGGCGATGCCAGGACTCTGTTCTGAGCAGGTCAGAGGTGCGAACTTTGCTGGATCGAGTTTGAAAAGGGTCCGGAGAGGAGACGCGCGCTGAAGCCCGATCCTGTGCTGGGCAGGTGGCCCAGACTCCGTCCTCACGCACAGAGTTGCCGCCCCCTCTGGTGACTGGAAAGGTCCCTGCCACCACCATCCAAGAGAGCACACAGTGTGCCACCAATCCCAAGAGACTGGCGAGCCGTAGAAGCAGAGTCTGTTCAGAGGCAGCTCAGGCCCAACTGTCGCCTTGGGCTTCAGCCTGGGGCCAGGTTTAAAACCCTTGCTATTCCCTAAACCGAGAGTTTCTCTACATTGTTTCTGTTTAGCTGAGAACCAACCAGGGAGAAAGGGCATTACATCATCATAGCCGCCTCTCATTGGCTGGATGTTCCCCAAGGGGGCGGGCTTTCCAGTTCGGTTCTGGCAGGAGGCTGGCGCGTCCTGTCACTTGGCTTCCAGCCATCAGGGCTTCTGAGGTCTTGAGCTTAGGGTCAGGCAGTGAGGTGACAGTGAGGGTAAACTGTAGTTGATCGAAATGCAGCATCTCAGAGTAAGCTGCTCTGCCTACTCCTTGACGGCTGCTTTTGAGCTTTCCTTACTAAATTAATTCATAATGCAATGCGTGTGAGAACCAGGGACAATAAAACTGTGGCACTTGCTCTTCTACTCAGTGTCCCATAAAACGGGATGCAGATGAACTGGTTCTGGGGGTGGGTTTTTATCACACCTTGAGGTTAGAGTTCCTGAGTAGTTCTGGTCTTTGTGAATTTCAGCTGTCTCAATTTTTATTATCAGTCTCATTTCTGATTTTCTTTCTTTCTTCCCCACCGTACCATCCTGATGATTTTTTTTTTTTTTTTTTTTTCTGGAGACTGAACCCATAGTCTTCACATCCCGGGTTATCTCCACCACTTTGTATTTTGAGACAAGATTTCACTAAGAGAATTGTCCAGGCTGGTCTTGGATTTGCGATCTTCTGGCCTCAACCTCCAGGGTGCTGGGACTACAGGTCTGCAAACCATACTTGGCTGTCAGTCTTGTTTTTTGAAGGTTAATAGCCGAACTTATTTCTTTTTATTAAAAAAGGAAGTTTTATACAATTATACTGAAGAAAAAGAGAAAATTGTCACAATTGCTTTTTACCAAGCTTGAATTTGACAGTGTCCCCTGTGAAGTTGCTGTTCAAAGTTCATGGCTTCGAATTTTTCCTTAAGAACCTAACTAATAATCGTAGGCAGAAACCTCTGCAATTTTGTGGAAAAGCAACTATGCTCCACTATAGTTTTTCTGGCCGGAGGTTTGCAAGTAGCCAATCCAGGAGCGTTCAGTTGCTCTTGCTGCTGATTGGCTGCTGTCCTGTAACCCATTTTCCACACATGCGCCAGCATTCCCTCATGGTAACAGGTCGAGGTATCGTGTAGCTATCTCGAGTGTTCTGAGTCCCCCCCCCCCAGTTTTGTTCTGAAAGGCCTAGGATCCCTAAGCTGCTGCCAAAACACTCTACACCTTTTAAGGCTTAATTAATAGTCTTATTTAATTCAATTACATAACTGCAAGAAACATAGCATATTTAGGGTTTAAACTATAAAAATGTCATTTATAGGTATTTCTTTTTTGAGCATATCTGGAATTTGAAGATTTTTCACAATTCATGGGTGCTCTACGAACAAAATCTCTTGGAATTTTAGGGACCCTCTATTTCTTTGGGGATTCTTTTGGATGAGAAAATACCTCACATATTTTTTGGCAGTTTAAAGCAACATGATTCTAAAGTGAAGCTTCACACAATACGTAGGGGTCCCAACCATTTGATTAAAAAAAAGCAAAGAATAAAATTTCAAAGGAATTTTATTTTAAAATAGCCATTAGGCATGTACTATAAGAAAACTTTTACTGGCCTTTTTATTTTTCATTTCTGAGCTCATTTTTAGTGAAATTACTTGGTGGTAAATTGAAGTAGAGTGATAGCCCGAGAGGCAGAACTTGCTGGTTTCTGAGCTAGTAAGAGTCACAAGCTCTGGAGACAGAGTCCTACCAGGGCAGCCTGGCCCGACTCCCACGGTGCCCTTGGGGCTGGCCATGGGGTGCACACTGCTGCCAGCCTCGTGGCCTTGTATGCATGAGGGAAAAACCCTGGGAGGTGACATGACTTTTCTTCTTCGTGTTTTAACACTACATTTTTATTAGTACGTATTTGTTATCTATTGATCACATTCATCACAGGGAATTTGTACTTGAATATCTTATTTCTTCTTTTTTCACCTCATTCTCCTCCCTTCAACCTTTCTTCCCCTTCCCTATTTCCAAAAATTTTGCTTCCACTTTTCTTTTCTTTTTTTTTAAGCATGCGCCTTCCTTTCCGTTAGAGTATGTCCTTCCTTCTTCTGAATATCTCTCCTCCACTTTATTCCTTCTTTGCCCATTGGGTTTCTCACACCAGAGAAACAACACAATAGTTAAACTTGCGCTTCTGATTTATTTTATTCATAAATAAACTTTTCTGAGGACACACAGCTCTGAGTCACACAGCTTTCTGGATCTCGGGCTAAACGGTAGTGATTTCCAAAGGAATCCTTCTATGAAATTGTGTTCTGTAAGGGTTTTCCGCTTCCAGAGCGGGTTTGGGTTAATATAGTTACTCTGGACCGTCAAGAGCCAGTATGGTACTGTGATTAAAAGCTTGGGCTTTGGAGTTGGGCTCGGCTTCAATACTTACGAGTAGGGTGACCACAATTTATTTTTTACTTCAATTTAGTTTTTACTTTTCTTTTAAAATGGGATAATAAATCTACTTCCCAAGCTTGGCAGATGTGTTAAGCAAGGTTCCACACATGCATATTGTTTAGCACTGGGCCTGGCATACGGTTAGGATTCTAAGGAACTAAATTTCTTTTTTTTTTTAGGAATTAAATTTCTTAACGCCACAATTGTAAATTTGACCCATTACTGAGAAACTCTGGATTGTTGAATCCTTTCCCATCCGTAAAATAAGCCAGCAGGGCGCATCTGAGGGAGTAGGGGTGGAGAGCAAACATGTTTGGTGCCAGTGGAAGGAGTCGCTCTCTCTTTGGACTCCTGTGGGCAGGGGCAGGGGCAGGGCTGGACGAAGCCATGGGGTCCCCACCCTGTCATGAGCAGACCAGGGGTTTTCTCTTAGCTCCCAGGGCATCAGGAAACAGCGGGATTTCTTACCAAACGCTCTGATCGAGCTCTTATTTCCCCTAGAATATCGTTTGCTAGAATTGGAAGTGGCTTGCTGGGCTATCATTTTACGGGACAGAACATTCCCACTCTATGAAACCATCTTTCTGGAGAAGTGCCTCAGCCGGGTTGAATCTGGTGAGTTGGGCCGAGTCCTTGTCCCATCAGTCTGTCCTCTGGGCTGAAGCAGCCCGGGGTGGGGGCGGGGGTGGCAGAATCAAGCAAGGAAGGGGCCTTTGCAGAGGCAGCAGCTCCTGCTCAGGCAGCAAGACTTCCTGCCCGAGAAGGAAAAGCGTTTTGATATAAAGTGGAAGAGTTTAGCACTAAGCTTGTGATTGGAGGCCCAGGAAACCTGTGCTGCCCAAGCCTCCGACCAGCGAGAATTCAGGCTGGGGCTTGGGGGAGTGTGTGTATGGGCTGAGGCCTTTCTCCCACACGGCCCACTCTGCAGGGGCCGGAGGTGAGCCCCGCTCAGCAGCCAGGTGCAGCTTGGCTCTGGGCTTTCAGGGAGATTCCGGGTCCTTCCCTACCACATAGGCTTTTGTGCCACTTTAGGGACACTATAAATACATGCTGTGGGGACTCCCACAGACACTTCAAGGAGGGGGTTGTGATGTCAAGCTGTTGGAGGGTGTGAGTCACTGAGCTTTGGATATTAATATTAATGAAATCACATTTGTGGTCACAGGCTAGGGAAGCCTGAGAGCTTTTGGTGATAGAGACAAAGCAACAGTTGCCACAAGATACATTCTTCAGGATTTAGCACTCCATTCTCTACGCTAACTGCTCGTTATTGTTGACAAAGACCCTCAGAACTGCTTGAGATTTAATCAGTGCCTCCTGGAAGCTCAGTCCGACAGCCTGGTCGCCTCGCACTGCTTTCCCCACTAAATGACAAACAACGCTTGCTGGATGTTTTACCGCATTGATTGATTTGACCAGATGTTTGGCATTGTGTAACAGACTCAGTCAAGATGGTGGAATTTAGGGAGTTTTTCATTTTGTCAAAATGTTGTGTTGGTTCCTGAGGTGACTACATTATTCTTTAGCAATCGTTTAGAATGCTTTAAGATAGTTTCCCCTGAGTAATTTTCCTCACACAGCTACCAGGGCCATTAAGGAGAACAAGACTTTTATCTCAGGAATTTAAATTCAGAAAAATGGAGTGATTCCAGACAGCGGAAGCCCAGGACTGGACTGTGACAGTCTCCTGACCCTGTGGGGATGAGAAGGTGCCTTTCTTCCCCTTCTGAGTCATAGGCACTAAGCACTGAGCCAGTAAAAATGTTTTGCAGATGAAAACAACATAAAGCCACTTTGAAAGCATATTTCTCTGTAACTTAAAGGTATTAGTGATGGATTTCAGCAGACATTGCTGGCTTTTCCACATCATAAAAGAGGAGTTACATGAAAATTGCAAAATCTCAGGATAGGAAACTGCAGAGGCAACTTCAGCTCTTAGCTGAAAAGCCAGGTCTGAGAATTTGCAAGTGTGAGTTGATCTCTCCTTGTCCCTTGAAGCAAGGTCTCCCCCTTGGCTTCCAGGACCCATGAGCTTCTGCTTCTCCTCCACTCTTGCTGTTTGTTCTCAGTTTTAGCTGCTCCTCTCAGGGTGGCTCCCCTACCCCTCGCTGTCCTCCCCTGTTTGAGTCACCAGTCCTGTAGGTCTCTAACTTAGAGCTCTGCCTTGAGCTCCAGATTTATTCATTCACACAGCTGACCCATCTACCAGCTGCTGAGTGAGCACATCAAACCTAGCAAGTCCAGCTCCTGGACACCTTCTGAACCTGTTCAACCCGCATTCTTTCTTGTCTCCACCAACAGCAAGTTCAAAGGTGCTCAGGCTGTGTTGTAACCTGCAGCATGGCACCTGGGAATGTGACCCTATTCACAGGATCTTTGCAGATGGAATTAAGGTGAGGCTCTTCGGATGACAAGATCATCCTGAATTACCCAGGTTGGCCCTAAATCCAACACCAAGTGTCCCCATGAGAGGCAGATGGTGGCACCCAGAAGAGAAGGCAGCTCTGTGAGGAGAGAAGCAGAGACAGCAAAGGCAGCCCCAAGCCAGGGACACGTGGATCCACCAGGCTCTGGAAGAGCCTAGGATCAGAATATTCCTCAGAGCCCGAACACAAGGAGCCCTTGATTCCTGAACTGTGATGTGCATTTCTGATGTTGTAAACCACCAAGTTTGTGATCATGTGACACAGTGCAAGGAAACTAACTTGAGCACCACTGAACCTTTTCCGTCCTTCTTTCTTTAAATCTTACCCCAGTCTCTCAACAAATTCCACTGGCCCTGTTTGCAGCACATAGCCAGAATCTGACGTCTTCTTACCATCTCCACGGCTGCTGATCTGCTCGAGCTTTCAGCCTTTCTCATTACTAGGGTTAGAGCCAAGACTGGGGCATGCCACATACGCACGCTATCACTGAGCCACCCCCCCCCCCTGCTCTAGTTTTCTTTCTCACTTTTGAGACAGGATCTTGCTCAGTTATCCAGGTTGCCTGGAATATTGTGATCTCTTAGTCTTCTTGGTTATGCTTTTGAACCCACAAATCCTTAGTGGTTCTATTCATATAAAGCCGGATCACATCATTCCTGCAGCTCCCATCTCAGAGTAAACAAGGAATGTACTACAAGGAGTCAAAGTCTTACTATCAGGAGCTGATCAGTTTCCCAATTTTATGGATAAGCTTACAGTAAAGGATTAAATAGAAGAAACAACACAATATGGTTTGTGGGGGTCAGGAAGGTCAAAGCTCTTGTGGCTAAGTCAAAGACTTCTCTGGACTGGCCAGTATTTACTGGGTCCTCCACATACCAAATGGGTGCAAGAAAGTGCAGGGAATAGCTAAAGGGACACAAAGATGAGCAAGGCCTTGAGGAAGTAGAACAAAGACATTCCAAGCAGTAAAGCTTTGCTTAATGAGAAAGCTGTTTGATCTCTAAGGTTGGCAGTATTGCTCTTGAAAATTTGAGGGAGAGTCAGCAGCTGCTGTGTCATCTTGCCTTCAGAGACGTCACAGACGACTACAGGTCTCTACTGTGACTGTTAGTGTGAGAGCAGCCACTGGCTCTTCAGGTGTGTCACTTAGGCTTGGGACCGCCTCATAAGTGGATATGGAAAAGCCAATTGATTATGTGAAAGCCTGCTCAAGGCTGCCTCATGTGGTCTCTGTCAACTAACCCTGGGTCATGATGGCCTTTGTGATCTGAGCTGTCCTCTAGTACATTTCTGAGCTTGTCTGAGGTTATCTCCTCCCTGCTTACCCCTTCCAGCCACAACCACCCCTTTGCTTTTCCTGTACACACCAATTATGTGTCCACCTTGGGGCCTTTGGGCTGATTTTTCCTTCTGTTTGAAACCCAGATACACAGCTAACTGTAATCCCACTCAAATCTTACTCAAATATCACCTGCTCAGTGAGGCCTTCCTTGACCCTCCTACTTAAAATTACACCTAACCTTCTCCATCTCTCTTCTGTTTTATTTTTCTCCATAGCTCCAATTGTCATCCAAATATTATATGTCTTCCTGATTTGTTTTTTTTTCCAGTTGCTGGAAGGTGAGATGGCTGAGGCTAGGAAATGTAGGAGATCTTTCTTGGCTCACTGCTGTAACTCCAGGCCAAAGAGCAATGGCTGACACATAGTAAGTGCTCCGTAAATACCTGTGCAATGAATAACAATACCTGGTAGACACAAAGTGCTCCAAAGCATTTGTGTAATGAGCGATTGACTATCAGCCTCAGTGCTGTAGCATACGGGAATAAATGCAATTGGACGACAACTCTGGCCTGCTCTCTTATATTCCCTCTCAGTCATGCCGCAGCACGAGTCAACTTCGTCGCCTTTTAAGTTGAGAAGCCACAAGCCATGGGTCCCCTCTTTCTCCACCTGGGCTCCCTTGTCGCGGGCAATCCCCCCCCCACTGCGCCCCCTGCTGGTCAAGATCAGTAAAACACACCAAACCGGACTGGGGGCGGGGCGGGCGATGTGGCTGAGAACCACGCGGTGCCCTGGCCCCTGGAAGTTGTTTCCAGCCTTGTAGGAGAGCTTTGCCGGCTTGGAGGGGCCTGCGCTCTCTGCTGGGATGACACAGGGGGCCTCCTGGATTTCCAGGCGGGAGGAAGCCCGTCCCCAGCATCTCTCTTTCCCACCCATTTTAGTGGATGCAAATGTCAGGCAGATGCCAGGCAGCCTGTCCAGCAGGGGCCACGTCCTTTCGTCCTTTGGCGATGAGGTTGTCTCCAAAGGCGCACCCTTCGGCCTTAGGAAGAGGGTGGAATCGGACAAAGAGGATTGGGCCTCAGGGTGGTATCAGGATGCTTAATTAGAGGAAAAAAGAATACACACGCATGCACAAGACGTACATGTTTTTTATGTGGCCATCTCCACCCCTGGGGTTTCACAGCAGTGAGTCATTCAGTTCTCACGACAACCCTAAAAGACAGGCGCCACGTTTACCTGTTCACTCAAGAGGTGTAGGGATGAAGCTGTGGAGCTAGTAAGTGGCAGGTTTGCTTTCCCGCCCAGGCGGCACGATGCTGGAACCTACACTCCTCTATTACTCTATCAACTCCCAGTCTATAAATAATCACCTCTTTTCTCTTTCCCATTTCTCTCTAGAGAACACAAGAGCAGACCAAGAAAAATCCATAAAATCTGATCCCCCGAAGAGGTTTCTTGCAAACAGAAAGCACTTGCATCCAAAGGCCTACTTAGTCTGGGTTTTCCCCCGGAACTGGGAAACGCAGGGTCTTCACCGTATCTCCAGCTCTTTTTTAATATTTATATTTTGAGAGAGGTTCTAAATTGCTAAATTGCCCAGGTGGGGCTTAAACTTGCCATTCTCCTGCCCTAGCCTTCCAGAACATTTGCATTATAGGCATGTGCTACCATATCTGGTTTGTCTGCCTTTTTTTTTTTTTTTTTAAATTTTAAAGAGAACAAAACCCAGCAATACAGAATAAAGCCAATCAAAATACAGCAGTGAAAGTGATACAGAACTTCAACACAGGACAATAGGAAATCAACAATAGCTATTGTAATATATCTTGCTATCTTCACAATAGTTGTCCATACCACCAGACATAGTAAAATCAAACAAAACCAAACCAGTAAAAACATAACATTGAATAAAGTAAAACAATAAATTAAAACAAAACAAAATAATGAGAACAATACTGCACATAGTTATCTTCAAAATAGTTGCTTAGGTTACCAGACTCAGGAATAAAACAAAACAGCAAAATGGAACTAAACATTGGGTTTCAAAAACAAGACAGGAAGAAACTCCCCACAGTCAACACAATGCACACTGCCATTCTCCAGGCACATGCCCTGACCACCAGCCCCAGGCCTGCAGAGTCAATCAAGCAACTCAAGCATAGAGCTATTCCCTTCCCCTCAGCCACTATCATCACCCTGAGGCCTCTGAGTCTGTGGGGTGGGGGTGGTGTAGGGAGCCGAGTGACAGGCATTGTTGCCTAGATGTCTCTCTCTCTCTCTCCTATGGGCACTGCGTCTGCCTACATTAACCATAATCCTCTTCTGCTTACGTCACTTATCCGGATGTGATGGTAACCCTGTTGTATTCATCTGTTTAACCTCTTCCTGTCCCAGCTCCCGCCCTTAGCCTATAAAAGGTGTGATTATTTTCTCAATAAACTGGAGGCTTGATTGGGTTAACATCAACTTGCCTTCGTCTCTTTTTGTCTCCCCCATGTCTTTTGTTTAATCCCCGTTTCTCCTCCAGGAGTTCCGAACTTGTTGATCTGCAGGCCGGATCAAGTGGCGCCCAACGTGGGGCTCCTGGCACGGAGAAGTTAACGAGGGAGCCGTTCCGAGAGACAGCCGGCTTAAACCAAAAGTGAAAGCAAATTGAACCAGAGACCTCGGCCGAGGAATGAGTAAACTAAATCAAGGATTAAAGCTTAAAGCAACAGGACATTAAATCAAGTGCCAAGACCTGCGCAGACGACTACCCGACGTCCTGCCCGAGTCACGGTGAGTGAACGACAACCCCATTTCCCTTTCCCGACATGGGTCAAGTATTGAGCGAATATGAGGTGTTCGTCGGAGGCCTTATAAAGGCATTAAAGACAAGAGAGATAAGGGTTAAAAAAAAAGAATTATTACAGTATTTTCAGTTTATTCATAAGGTTTGCCCTTGGTTCCCCCTAGAGGGTTCTATAGATACCAAGAGGTGGAATACAGTAAGAGATGTTTTAAAAGATTATTATAGAGTTTTCGGTCCAAAAAAGGTTCCTGTGACCACCTTTACATATTGGAATTTAATTTCTGAGCTGCTTGCCCAGAGGCATGCAGACCCTCAGGTTGAGGAGACAGTTACACTGGGTGAGGCTGCCTTGCGCGACTCCATTAAATCTACCTCAAAACCATCCTCAGAAAAATCTAAAGCCTCTAATTTCTCAGATACAGAGAATGATGGCCTGTTAGAGGTCCTCACACATGGTGATCTGCCACCACTTCCACCTGTTGACATGATCAGCAGGTCCCAGGATGGCAGCCCGCCACTCCCTGTGCCTCCATGGCAAATTGGGGATTCATATAAGCCTTTAAAAACAACCTTAACTCTGAAAAGCTTGCAGCCGCACAGCAGCTGGTGCAAAACCAGTTAGATACAGGCCACATTGTTCCTAGTAATTCCCCTTGGAACACACCTATCTTTGTTATCCGGAAAAGGTCAAAAAAGTGGAGGCTGCTACAAGACCTTAGGGCGATAAATAAGACAATGGTCTTAATGGGGCCTCTACAGCCAGGCCTCCCCTCACTCAGTGCCATTCCTTTAGGATTTTTTAAAATTGTCATAGATCTTAAAGATTGCTTTTTCTCTATTTCTTTACACTTCATGACTTCCAAAAACTATTGGGAGACATTAATTGGCTCATACCATTTTTAAAACTAACAAAACATGATTTACAGCCCCTTTATGCACTGCTTCAGGGAGACATAGATCCAACTTCCCCCCGAGAGCTTACACCTGATGCCAGGAGAGCGCTCAGTAAAGTAAAAGAGGCTATTGCTCAACAAACTGTTTCCTTTATGGACTACAACGAGCCTTTACAGTTTCTCATTTTTAATACAAAGCTTTGCCCTACAGCAGTGTTCTGGCAACAAGCTCCCCTCATGTGGGTCCATTTAGCAGTCTCTCCAAAAAAAACACTTTTGCCTTATTTCCAAGCTGTCTCAGACCTAATAATCCAGGGTAGAAAGCAGAAAAATGTTACTTTGGCAAAAAACCAGACATTATCATTCAACCTTTTACAAAAGACCAAATAGATTGGCTACTTCAGAGTACTAAAGTGTGGCCTATTGCCTTAGCTTCCTATTCAGGGACTATTGACAATCATTACCCTCCAAATAAGCTAGTTGACTTTGCTAATCGTCACTCATTTATATTCCCTAAAGTCACAGCTTCACAACCCCTTCCGGGTGCCCTGGTTTTATTCACTGATGGCTCGTCCTCCAAAAGGGCTGCTTATGTATCTCAAGACAATGTTTCTACCCTCCAGGCAGATACTTCCTCTGCACAATCAGCAGAGTTAGAAGCTATTCTTGCAGCTTTTGCTGCTTACTCTGACCAACCATTTAATTTGTATACTGACAGTGCTTACCTTGCTCAGTCTGTTCCATTATTAGAGACTGTTGCTACTATATGTCATGCTTCCCCAGCTACAAATCTGTTCAAACAATTACAATGCTTCATATGGCTTCAGCGTCATAAGTTCTTTATCAGTCATCTGCGAGCTCATTCCAACCTCCCAGGGCCTCTTGCCCAAGGAAATCATTTGGCTGATGTTGCTGTACGAGCACAGGTTTTTATGGCTCAAGACTCCAAGGTGTCTGAGGCCCAACAAGCCCACCAGTTACACCACCTCAATGCTCACACCCTCCGCCTTCTCTACAAAATTACCCGTGAGCAAGCCAGACAAATTATAAAAAATTGCCCATCTTGTGCTATCCACTCACCTGTTCAACACCTAGGAGTCAACCCTAGAGGTTTAATTCCTAACGCCTTATGGCAAATGGATGTTACCCATTTCAATGAGTTTGACAATCTAAAATATGTACATGTCATTATTGACACTTATAGTGGCTTCATTTTTGCCACTCTCCAGACTGGAGAAGCTGCTAAACACATTATAGCCCATATGCTGTCAGCCTTCTCAGTTCTGGGATGTCCTCAACAGCTCAAGACCGATAATGGCCCTGGCTATACCAGTACCTCCTTTGCTCAATTTTGTAAAAGCCTTAATATCCTCCACACTACAGGTATACCTTATAATCTTCAGGGACAAGGCATTGTTAAACGTGCGCATCGTTCTCTTAAATTCACCATAGATAAAATAAAAAGGGAGACATGGTACCCCACCCAGGGGTCCCCTAGAAATGTCCTTTCACATGCTCTTTTTATTTTAAATTTTCTGACCCTGGATGCTTCAGGCTGCTCCGCAGCATCTCGGTTTTGGCATACTCGGACTCAAACACGGTTTGCATCTGTTTTATGGAGAGACCCACTAACCAATGTGTGAAATGGCCCTGATCCAGTCCTTATCTGGGGACGAGGTTCAGTGTGTGTTTACTCTCAACAAGATAAAAAAGCTAGATGGCTACCTAAACGCCTCATAAAGCAAGTAGACAGTTCTTCAAAGACCCCATATAACGCCCAGAAATAATGTTATTTCCTGAGGCACAATCCCCTGTGTTCTCTTACAGGTGACACATCTCCTTGGAGCCTTATGCTGCTTAACCAGCCTTCTTGAGCCACACCACACCCATGGTGGATTTTGACCCCTGCCAAACAGACTGCAACTGCTGACAGCCATACACAAAACCCCATGACTACAAAAGAGGCTCTTCTCGGTCTAGAAAAACATACACCAGCCAAATAGACTACATCCAGTGTTATACAAGGCATGCTCCAAGACACAGGAAAATGACTTCATACAGAGACACCAACAAATGACTGTCAACCCCTTTTCCTTGATTTTTGGGGGGGGGAGTTTTTCCCTTACCTAGTCCCCCTTTTGGGTCCCCTAGCTGACCTATTGTTTCTCATTTCTGTGAGTCTTGTATTTTTCAGAGGATTATGATGTTCATTAATAACCAGATAGACACATTTATGGCAAAGCCCATTCAGGTACACTATCATCAGCTAGAGTTGGCAGATCAACAAACCTACAGGGAAGGAATTCCCACGAGTGGCCCATATGATGATGCGGCCTGACTGCCCTGGGGCAATGGACAGGCAGTCAGAGACGGGCAACTAGGACATGCATGTTAATTCCAACGGCCACCTAAGACAGGCACAGGACCAACTGCTGTTCTACAAGCCCATGACGGGTAAGGCCTGGTTGGGTTCATGCAATGAGGTCCTTGACCTAAGACAGACGCTGTCCTCACAGGGCCTGCCATACTCTTAATTAAATAATATAAAAAGGGAGGAGATGTAGGGAGCCGAGTGACAGGCATTGCTGCCTAGATGTCTCTCTCTCTCTCTCCTATGGGCACTGCGTCTGCCTACATTAACCATAATCCTCTTCTGCTTACGTCACTTATCCGGATGTGATGGTAACCCTGTTGTATTCATCTGTTTAACCTCTTCCTGTCCCAGCTCCCGCCCTTAGCCTATAAAAGGTGTGATTATTTTCTCAATAAACCGGAGGCTTGATTGGGTTAACATCAACTTGCCTTCGTCTCTTTTTGTCTCCCCCATGTCTTTTGTTTAATCCCCGTTTCTCCTCCAGGAGTTCCGAACTTGTTGATCTGCAGGCCGGATCAGGGTGGGACTGTGTGTGCTCTACTGGTTTCCCAGCCCACACACTGGCTGGCTCACGGGAAGACACAGTTTCTCTTCCGGCTGGATCTGTTTCCCATCAGTGCGGTGGCGCTTGCTTCACGGGAAGTCCTAACTGACTTTTAATGTACCTTTTCATGTCCATGATAAGAGCACGCTGAGTATTATGGTCCCAGTTTGGCTCTGTTGAAGGGAGAGTAGCCTTGGCTGCCTTCTTGTAAGAAGATGGGACATATCAGTGTCCTGTGGGAATATACCGGCTTACAGAGCTCTGATCAAATAGGAAAGCGAAGCTCCAGTGTACAAGACAAATAAAATCAGAGCGTGGTGGCTCACATGGTAGAAGAATTCTTTGATTTGGAAAAGAAGCCAGTGTGGATTTCCTGTAAACAGCAGTGTGTTTATGTGACAAAACAGTTGGAGTCAGAAAACACTCAAGCTCAAATGTTCCCAGACCAATCTGATCTTTGAAGATCAGTCAGTTATGTTAAGTTAACCCTCAAATGATTGTGTAATCAGTGAGGGGATAATGTTTTTATCCACTTCTTTCAGAGCATTTTCCAACGACACTTGAGAAACGTGTTTTGGGTGCAAGGCTGAGCAGGGCCTGGCTGGTGTCATGCTGTAGAACAGTGTGGCTCACAGGGCACTGAAATCTGCAGACCGTGTGGCCTAGAGTCAGCAAGGTCCTGAGCTCAGGAGGCAGCAAACACGGTGAGTCTGTTTACAGGCAGCGAGGGGAGAGGCAGCCCTCTAGCTTCTCATTTACAGCTGCAGGCACACAATCTGTTTCTTCATTAACAAATAACCAGCTTTCCAATCAGAATAAACTGTAAAGGCTTTGGAAACACTGTAAGTCTTCAGTGATTGGTGTGAGTTTTCCTAATGATGTTAAAAACCATGGCTGAGGAGAAAAATGTGGTAGTAAGTGTAACCTGAAATTCAGGGTTCCACACACACGGCAAATCTTAATATTTGGAAGGAAACGCTCCAAAGGGCAACTACAAAGACGTCAGAAGGCACATGCTTTGTGAAACATTAAAGACATTCATTGCACAATTCTAGTAGAGTTCTTTTAACTGTAAGGCTGAAATTCAGTTTCTCCACAAGCAAAAAATCTTGCATAGCAGCAGGTAAACTAGATGGGCCTCCACCTTCTGACTTCAGATAAGAGACGATTAATTCCTGTCACCAGGGGGCACCAAAGCTCAAGTTGCTAAGAAAGCTGCAAACTGCAAGGTCACACAGCAGCAGGGGTTGGAAATGCCCCAGAGTTCATCCCTGTGGCCTGCAGGCCAGCCTGATCTAATTATCCTTTGGCACTGGGAACAGCTCTTGCAAGGAAGAACCTTCTAGTGGATTTTCACTGCTCAGTCTGTTTTTTTGAGACAGGGTCACTTTAAAGATCAGACTTGACTTGAACTTCACTATGTAACTCTTATTTGCTTGTACTGACGCCCCCTGCCTCAGCCTCCCAAGTGCTAGGATTACAGGTGTCTACAACCACGTCCAGCATCTGGTCTACTATTTAACAACATTCCCTGCCAAGCAGTTCTCATTCTAGGGCATGAATTCATCCAGTGCCCACCTACCCACTGAGCCCCGTACTTGTACTCAGGGAAGCAGTGGTGGCAAGAAAGGCAAGTCCTGCCCTTATGAATGTGCAGCTTTGAGGGGCAGACTGGGTGTGGATTCGAGAAAGGATAGCCCAGGCGTCAGGAGGTAGGTCAATAGCATCTGCATCCCCTTATCTGGTCACCTTGCTATGAGGTCACTGAGCTGCAGTAGTTTCTGCCAGCTTCCATAACAAATCATCACAAATTGCATGGCTCAAAACAACAAAATGTTGTGGGGCTGGACGCCTGTAATCTCAGCACTCAAGAGGCTGAGGCAGGAGTAACACCAGCCTGTGTTACAAAGTGAGTTCAAGCCCAGCCTTAATTGCATAGTGAGACTCTGTCTCAAAAAGACAAAAATCCAAAACAAAACAAAATGTTATTCTCCAGAATCCGAAACAAGGGGTGACAGGGAGAGGCTGTCCCTTGCTTTCCCTAAGCAGTGGCTCTAGTCTTTCCTTCTCTGCTCGTGACACACCAGCCCCTGCCTCTGTGGTCACACTGGCATGGTTAGAGTCACTGCAAGACAAAGGACAAACCTCCTTGGCCTCCTTTTGACCCTGGTCTCCCTGCTGTGAGGACACATTTGACTGCACTTGGGACTTGGTATGGATGGAACAGATCTCTTGCACTCCCATCCTGAAGCCCTGTCAAGGGCTGGATCTGAGATGGGGCTCAGGAGGCAATTCAGCTCAGATGAGACCCTAAACGGGGCCCTGCACCATGGGGCTAGTGCAGGAAAGCAGGCCTCTCTCTTCTTTTTCTCTCCCTGCACATACACAGAGGAAGGGCCTCGTGAGGACACAGGGGAAAGGCGGCTGTGTGAAAGCTGTGACGAGGGACCTCGCCTGACCCACTCCGGTGATGCCCAGAAATGTGAGGAAGAAAGTGCCTGTCATTGTTCAGGCCACACAGTCTGTGGAGATTTGCACAGCAGCCGAAGCAGACTGAGACAGGGACACGGCTGTTCCCTGAGAAGCTCCTCTCTCTCAGGCTCTGTTGCTCCCCTGCCTTCTGCCGCCTGGGTGACTTTCACAGGCTCCGGAATTAGGCGTTTGTGGAGGGAGAGTCATCACTGACCCCACTAGCGCAGGATTCAAGGAAGTGACATTGAAGCTGGAGCTGGAAGCCAGTGTGATGGCGCGTCTAGAGAAGAGCAGAGACACGGAAGAGCGGAGCTGTGGGAGCCCTGGGTCTGCACTTTACCTGGGTGACAGGAAGCCCTAGGGGGTTTGGGTGAAGGGGACGGGTGCAGGTGAATCAGGTTAGCTTCATACAGCATTCAGAGCTGTGCACCAGAGCCAGGCAGGACCAGGGAGACCAGTGCTACAGTATGGACCTGAACCACGCCCCAAGCCCTTAGCTTGACTCTGTTGGGAGGTGGTGGGACTGTTAAGAGCTGGAGCCAAGTGGTTGGTTGGGCCTCTGGACACATGGCCTTGGAGGGGTCCCTGACCTCCCACTCCCTGTCTCTGCCTTCTGGCCACCACGAGGGAAGTGCACACTCCCACCATGACACCGTGTCACTGTAGGCTCAGAGCTACAAGGAAAACCAACCATGGACTAAAATCTCGGAAACCATGAGCCAACAAACTCTGTCCTCTATATAAATTGATACGTATCTCGTATATCTTATCACATTGACATAAAGCTAACAGCTGGTTAGGAACTTTTTTCAGTGCTTGAAGCAAGGGCTGGTGGTCTGGAGAAGAAGGTGGTAGCCAGGATGGGGGGAGGAGCCAGATGGACGTCTAGGGTGGAGAACTGGAAGATATCTTGGCTCTGAGGAGGAAGAAGGGGAGGCTTCAGGGTCCCTCCTGAGTTCTGGCTCAAGGCTGCACAAAGAGTACACAAAGAGTCTTACTGTTGTAAGACTATCATTACAAAGGAGGGTACCTGCAAGCCCAGTGGACTGTGTGGACAGACCAAGCAAGGAGGAGTAAGCTTGAGCCCTGTTGAGTCTGAGCAGTTGGCAGGAGGCAGTGTTGGGGAGGTGCCTGCAGTCCTGTGGCTTTGTGGAGATCAGAAGGATGAGCTGGGCCAGGAAAAAGGAGACCTCACTTCAGACAGTAGGCAAAGCCTTGACAGTCAACAAACTCATCCAGGGAGACTGAGGAATGAAATGAGAAAAGAGCCTGAGGAGAGGATACAAAACACACATTGGAGGGGGCTCAGACAGAGACACCTGAGGATCTATCAGAATTGCAGAAAGGAAGTGAACAGGAAGTCGCTCACAGTGGGAAACATTGGGAGGAGTATAACGCACACAAACCAAGGAGCACTCACTGGTTGGAGCTTTGCTGGTCAGCGTTGGCTCTGGCAGATGCCATTTCAGCCAGCAGGCACGGGCTGAGGGAGTGGTGTGACGGGGGAGAACAGACAACGCTTCATGAAGGGAAGGAGACGGCTGCAAGGATGACAGGGACACTGTTCCTTGTAACCAGAGGAAGCAGGGACGAGGAAGTGAGTGGGCGTGTGGATTTGGCAGCAAACGTTACAGGCACGCTGTTTGGAGGCATCTACTTCCTTCTGAGGTGGGCTGGAGTGATCCGCTGAGGCTGATGGTGGAGTAGGGGTGACAGGATTGCGGGGTGCAGTTGAGAGCAGTGGATCAGGAACCGTGTGAGGCAGCAGTGAGGACAGGTGCTGTTGGGGAGCAGTGGGGAGCTGGATGGAAGACAAGAAGGGAGTCTGTGACATCACAGCATCACGGTCAAGGCGTGTCCAGGAGCACAGGCAGCTAAGAGTCGGGATGTCACCAGCAGATCTGGTGACATTGTGGTGGCTGCTAAGATGGACACAGGGCTTGAAGTGAAGAAAAAGGGCTCAAACTGTGCTCTAAAGCCATCCCTGGAAGACAGGAGACAAAAGCTACATGGAGTGGGGTTTTAAAGTGAAGGAGTCCTGTTTCCAGGACACTGAGCTGAACATGGGAAGGTGTCTTAGTCACATTCCTCATTGCTGAAACACAGCATCTGACACCCACAATTTAAAGGAGGAGAGGTTTATTTTGCCTCCCACAGTTTCACCAATTTTAGTCAATGTGGGCTGGCTCCAAGACAGAAGTGGCTTGGGGGAAGGGCCCGGAGGAGGGAAGCTGCTCGGGTCCTGGTGGCTGGGAAGCAGAGAGAGCTGGAGGAGCTGCAGAGGGGATGGATCCCTGCAGGTCACGCCCCCAGCCCGCCTCTAACCCCGCCCCACCTCCCAACAGCACAGTGGGGCTGAACTCATTAGTGGGTAAATCCAAGATGAGTCTGGTGCCCCCCAAATCCAATCACTTTTCAGTAGCCCTGCCTCTGAGAGCATGAAGAATTTTGGGGATATTCTAGAGCTAAACTCTAACAGGTGTTCCTCTGGTGGATGTAGGTCTACATATTAGTGGAAGGATGGGCTTTTTTTAGCATCAAGAATTACCCAAAATGGTCTATCAAGCAATCCAATCAATTGTGCAATAAGAGAACGCAACTTCATCATGAAAAACATCTGTAAAGCATCAATACTGTTGTTTGCATAAAGATATTCCCTGGAAAAGCATCAATGACTTAATTTCAAAGCTGAATAGTTTTTACATTATAAACTGATCTGTAGAATCTGTTCCTTGTCTAAGTTGGAATCATACTGAGTTGGCAAAATTTCCCCTTCAAATGCCACAGTTAAACCTCATTACTCACTTGTCTTAGTGAAAATGGACCACAACAGCTTTTAATGTTCTTCTAGTGTTCTGTGGTATTTCCTTTGACAAAGTGGGATGGGGCCACAAGCCAAGTCATACAAGTGATTTCTAAAAGCTAGAAAAGGCAAGAAAACAGATTCTACTGCAGGGTTTTGAAAGGGAATTCAGCCCTGTCACCTTTTTGATGTTAGGACATCTGACCTCTAGAACTGTAAGAGAATAAATTGATATCATTTAAGCCACTAAATTTGAGGTTATACTAGTGCAGGACTACTCAACTCTGCTGGTCTAGAAAAACCAGCTATTGACAACACATAATCATTATTATTCTTATTTGGGGGGGTACCAGGGATTGATCTTACATCCTTACGCTTGCCAAGCAGGTGCTTGTGTTGCTGAGCTAAATTCTCGGCCAGACAACACATAATTAAATGGTGGGCTGTGTTCCAATAAGACTTCACTGGCAAAACCATTAGACAGGGGCTGGTGATGTAACACAGTGGCAGAGTGCTTGCCTAGCCTGTGCCAGGCCCTACATGCTAGCCTTGGTACTGCCAGAAATCAAACAGAAAGCACCTTGAATGCACGGCTAGGTTAGTTTATAATAAAAAGAGCTTGTTCAAGACCAAATTCCAGAGATAGTGTCCTTTCAAGTCTCTGGAGAAATGATGAGAAAATCAGTTTGACTGGGTTTGGTCCATGAATGATAGTTTTCCTTTCTCTAAATTGTATATGTATCACATGTAATATAATCTCCATTTTTAAAAATCGTTTTGAGGAAATGTTTCACTGTGTAGTTCAGGCTGGACTTGAACTCAGTTTGTAGTTCAGGCTAACCTCATACTTGCAGTGATCCTCTTGCCTTAGCCTCTTGAGAGCTGTGGTTATAGGTGTGCTAATCTCCATTTCTTTTTTATTTTAAAGAGAATAAAACAGAACAAGACAATAAAATGAAACAATGAGAATGATCTTGAGTTTCAAAAACAACACAGTAGAAAATCAACAATAGTTACTATATTGCACATTGTTATCCTCTAACTAGTCGCTCAGACTACCAGAGACAGGCATGCAAAGTTAATCAAACAGTATAAGCACTGAGTTGTCTCTTTACTTTAGTTGCTGTTATTTCAGAAATTTCAGGTGTAGGGGCTGGGGACTTAGCTCAGTGGCATAAGTGTCTGCCTGGCAAGCATGAAGTCGTGAGTTTGATCCCTGGTACTGGAAAAAGAAAGAAGGAAATAAATAAATTTCAGGTGTAAGGCTGGGGATTTAGCTCAGGTGCACAAATGCCTGCCTGACAACCTCGAGGTTGTGAGTTCAATCCCTTAATCCCTGGTATATACTGGCAAGTAGGAGGAGTTTGATTTCTAGTACAAAAAAATTCTGAGTCAGAAATTTCAGGTGTGTGGCTTCTAATTTCTTTTGAGTCTATGTCTCCTGGACTTCTTCTGGGTGGGCTGCTGGAGGTCTGAGGTTGTACTTTGCTTCTTTGTCTTGACATCTGCCTGCGTTCCTTGGAACTGGCCAGTTGCTGAGTCCCCTGTGCTTCCTGCACTGCATAGTGCAGGGGATTGGCTTAGGCACCTGGATTCCTCCAAGTCAGGTTCTCCGGGTGGTGGCCACTTCTGGGGGAACTGTGGTTCTGGGTGCTCACTGTCCTTAATGACTACACTCCCGAAAGTGTTAGTGCCCTCCGGCGCCGCAGAGCATTGGAAGCTTGGAGTGTCTTTAACAAGCACTTATTTGTCTTTGTTGTTGCTGCCAGGTCGAGGCACCAGCTCCTGAGCATTGCTTCCTCCTGCTGATTTTGCTCTTCTGGAGAGCACTGAGGTCGCCCGGCATCACAATGCTCCTGCTCCTCCTCCTGAGCTTGCCAGTCCTGCTGTCTGGCTCCAGGCCTCTCACCAGGACGCCTCCTCTGGCAGGAATAGCTCTGTGTCTCTCTCCAACGCCTGCCCGGTCTCCTGTGCTTCTAACCCGATGGCTCTTGGTGCTGTCAATGCTCCTGTCCTTTGTGAGTGGTGAGGACTTCAGCTTCCCTCACTCCCAGGAGACTTGACTTGCTGCTTCCTCTTGGGGACTCTTCCTTTTTGTGGGGACTGACAACTTCCTGGGGCCCAGCTGTAGCTGTGTGGGTGGGGTCCGCCTCACTGCGGGGCAGGGAGGGTACCATCAGGGGGGGAGGCAGGAGGGTCTGGGAGGCCAACCTGGTCTACGGGGTGGGGTGTTTTTGTTTAACTGCAGCACAGGCTTCTTAAAGGTAGAAAAAGAATCAGACTCTGCAAAGCGAGTTTGGGCCAAGTAAAAAGTAGGAAAATCTCACCTTACAGTGGGAGGGCGGCTGCCATGTGAGGGGAACATAGAGGCCTAATGTCTTTTTTTAAGCTTATTAGTTCACGTTTGCCATCCGTAGTGGTCACACTCATCACAGGGACTTGGTACCTATGTATAATATGTCTTCTTTCTTCCTTTTTTCCCGTCCCCCTCCCCTCCCTTCAACTTTTCCCCTCCCCATTTACAGAAGTTTTGTGTCCATTTCTTTCTCTCCCGTTTTTTGTTTTTGAAACCCCTTTCCCCTTCTTTCTGACACTTAAAAATGTTGCCAAGGATGACAGTTTTTTTCTCTCACTTGGCGCCTACACTTAGTTTGTTGCTGATTTCCATCCTCTCTGCGTTGCTCTGTTGGCAGTGCAGAGTGGCTGGTGCCTGTGATGGTCTCACAGCTGTCTAACAGACGACTGACTTTAGCAAACTAGAAGAGAAACACTGAGGTGGAAAACCAAGCTGGGTGCAGTGGCACCGGCCTGTAATCCAAGCATGGATTGCTGCGAGTTCAAAGCCAGCCTGGATTACATAGTGAGACCTTGTCTCAAAAAGCCAAAATAAATAAGTAAATTAATTAATTAAAAAAACATAAACACATATTTATTTTCTGGTTTTGTTTGCTACACAGAAATCTTCCCCTAAAATAGTGTGCTCGATTAAATAAGCAATGCTAGCTTTTGTTTTCATTTTCGATGCCTAGTATCTTGATATAAAATATTTACTGATCTGGTTTTAAGACATATTTTAGTATGACCTTATTACCTAAAAAAGGAATGAAATTGGCATCTTCGTGTGAATATGTGGGCTGAGTTTCCAGTTTATCTCCTTCCCCCACAGAGCTGTCAGAACCACAGGACGGGGAGTGGTTGATAATTCTTTGTTGAATTAAAAAATTAGACCAAAAAAAAAAAAAAAAGACAGAAAGGTGGAAAAATGAAAAAAAGACAAGAAATAAATAAAACAGATGAAAAGAAAGGGAGAGAGAAAAGAAAAAGGAAATTATTTTGCTCAGTTGCCTTAAATTAGATATTTTGGGCAAAGTTTAAAGAGAAGACAATAATGTAAAATTTTGTTGAGGCCCAGACCTTTCACTTTGGGTCTGCTTGTACTGATTGTTTTTTGACTATGACAATTGTGAAAGAAGCATTTGTGTTTGCAGAAAGTGACAGTAGCTCACTATTTTGCTAGTGTGGTAATGCCAGTCTTAGGAAACAAGAAGCAGGCAAAGACAATGATTTTTCTAAAGATAGTTTTTTCTACAGATCCTGTTCGTCAGTGGTTGACCATGTACTCATTTTGAGTAGGAAGAGATCCTTTTTAAAATGATCTCTAAACTAAGGACATCAATGTAGTTTTCTGTGACTAGGATTAAAAAAAATATGGTTCAAGATAAGAAAATATCAGTGTTCACTGCATGTTGTGAGGGTGAGAACTGTGTTGTGTGTGCACCTGATTACCAAAAAAAGGGGAGTTTTCACTATAAAAGGTGTCTTTATTTAATTAATGTATTTATTTGGTACTGGGAGCTGAACTCAGGAACTTGTGTTTGCCAGGCAGGCATTGTGCTACTGAGTCATATCCCTGGCCCTATAAAGGCATTTTTAAACAAGTTTAAAATTTATGCTTTAAATCAAAGAAATTCAGAGTTAGGTGACTATCACCCCCACCATGGTAAGCTGTCCAATACCTTCTGAAGCTCAAGTCATAGGGAATTAGTGGCAAAGCCCTGAATGAGTATCTCCTGGTTAAGACACAACCTCTAACCTTCCAAGCAGTGAACTCTGGATGTTAGTTTTTCATTTTTTTGTCTATAAGAAATCCGTAGTTAGGTTTGGGGGTGCACACCTGTAATTCCAGCACTCTTCCAGGTTAAAGCAGGAGGATTACAAATTTAAACCCAGGCTGAGAAATCTAGCAAGATCCTGCCTCAAAATAGAAAAATACAAAGAACCTGGGGCTGTAGCTCAGTGTGAAGGCCCTGAGTTCAAGCCCAGTACTAGGGAAAACAAAAAGTAGTAACCACATCACGAAGTTCTTTTAGGGTTTAAAGGAATTAGTGTATGTGCCATACTTAAAGAGTGCTGTTATATAGGAGGGCTGTGTGAGTATTACTAAGCATTATCAATATCGTTGTTAGTGTTATAACTCGGGCCCCGGTATAAAATTCAAGGAAGCAAGAGACTGAAAATTTAGGTTGCAAAGGCTTTATTTCCAGGCCTGGTGACAAGTCTCTGGGAGCCAATTTGGAGACTGTCTCCCAGAGACTGAAGGGAGGACTTTAAAAGAGGCTGGAGGAAAAGGTGGGGGGTGGGGAGAAACAAAGAAACCTGCAGAGCCATCAAACTTGTTGACCTGAGTCTGGAAACTGTATTGCTGTTTACTTAGCTCTGACAATCTCGGGACTTCCTGGTGTTTCTCAAATTACTCCCATCCTACAGACTGACATTATCTTGGAGTGGCACATCTGCAGCAATATTTGGAGAAGAAAGTGGAGAGTTAATTATCCCAGGACAGCTCGTTTTTGCTAGTGGGTGCGAAGGGGTCAAGAGTTACAAGAAGCTGAAACTTAAGTTTTACAAAGATCTGATATCTAACTCATTTGATGCATACAGAACAAAAGGAAAGCACCGATTGGAGTTTGGGCCATAGTATTTCCCGGTAATTTCTTTGAAGCTAAACAGTTCTTAAAATTGAGGCAGGCTCATTTTATGACAGATCATCACTGGGTCGGGAAGAGGTGACAAGAAACCCAAATTCTTTATGGCCTAGATAGATAGGTGAGGGGAGAGGGAGGCAATAAGGCGCCATACAGAACAGAAAACGGCGGTTATGCGTCAAGGTCAGGTAAAGGGTTAAACTCATACGCAAATCTCTCTGCACACAAGCAGGTTACTTTAAACAAGTGTAAATTAATGGGCCATTCTAGTTTTCTTTAGCTCTTTAGTGGAGAATTGAGGTGCCTAACAGTGATTAACAACCCTTGTTAGCTTGTTTTAGCACAACTTCTGTAGTTTGTAGAGGGCAACAATGGTTAACATATCAATTAGGTGAGATTCTTGCAATTCTTTACAGAGGAGAGTATTGCTCAACATATCAATTAGGTCACTTAACATACCAGTTAGGGAAAAAGGATTAAAAAAAACACATTTAGTAAGCCACGTTGCAGGTTTGCTATAATACACAAAATAATGAAGGTATTTTCTTAGAGTACAACAGTTAGCTGATAAGAACTGTGTGAGGAGACTTCATGCATCGTGCCTCGTTTAACCCATGACCAAGTGCGAGCTGCAGCACTTTCAGCACCTTGCACCTTATCTGAGCTACAGCCTGGATACTTCTCCTCCCTGCCTTTTTTCCCTTCTGTTACTTGGGTTTGAATCTAGGGCGTTTTCAGTGAGCTACATCCTCAGGTCATTTTATTTTATTTTATTTTATTTATGGCAAGGCAGGTCTAAGTCACCAAATTGCTAGGGCAGGGCTTAAATTTGAGATCCTCCTGCTTCAACGTCCCAGAGCTCTTAGGATGACAGATGTGTGCCACCATGCTGGGCCTTTGACTTTTAAGCAGAAACACCTAAGATCCTAACAATCATCTTCCTTATGCTTTATTATATAAATTCATGGATAGCTGCAAGAGTGCATGTTTTATCTGGGCAAGTAGTGTTTCTAAACTTTAGAAACATTTAAAACTGAGTGCCTCCAGGCAAGGTTTCTGTGCTCCCATCACACCAGGCCTGGCCACTCCTTACATTAGCCACTGGATAGTTTATCTGGTCAGGGTCCTGGATACACTGAGTCTAATGTTTTGTTTTGTTTGATTTTTCTTTTTTCTGAGGCAGAGTCTCACTATGTAGTGGCTGGCCTTTAACTTGTTTATGAGCCCAGGCTGACCTCCAGCTCACAGCAATCCTCTTGCCTCAGTCTCCTGAATGCTGGGATTACAGGCATGTGCCACCACGCCTGGCTGCACTGAGTTTTAAACTCTTGCTAAGGATTGAAATTATTAACTAGTTGAGCTTCAAATCCTTAAACCAAATTAACAGGTTTGTTACTTAGCTGAGCTTCCTCCCTTTCTCTGTGTTGTCTGGCAATTTACCTCTGGTAAAAAGTTCCTCCGGTAAAGCTACATGTGAAAGTCATTTTGAAATGGAAGGAAAAGACACATATTTTGCCAGGCATGAGGCCCCACTGAGGCAGGAGATGAAGGCAGGCCCATGAAGATGGGCAAGTGGGCATGGCCCATCAATCACAGAGACCCAGGACCTTCGCATAAAAACAGTTCCCAAAGCCCTGCACCTGGACCAATTAGAAAGCACTATGTTTAATTTTGAAGGAAATCAAGCACATTTTTAACAGCAAGGCCTAGACCCAATGTGAGTCTAAGAAAGTGAGAGATAAAGGAGAGGCCCCATTACCCAGTCTCCTGCTTCTGTGCTCTTTCAGTGGCTGTTATGGTTGATACACTGTGTCAACTTGAGACATTTAGAAGTTTCAGGGAGAGACTCAGCAAGAGCAGGGTTCTTTGTAAATATCCTCATCCTGTGCAAAGGAGGGCAAGGAGATTTTGTGAGGGCTGCACTGCCCTGGAGGGGGAGGTGCGGCCTGTATACAATGTAAGGCAGGAGAAGAGGTTTGTTTTGCTCTGGCTGCTGCCTTGAAGTATTATTGCCCCAGTGCTGTGCCACCCTGCCTTGGAGCCAGCTGATTATGGACTGAAACCTCCACTAACAGTGAGCTAAATAATCCTTTCCTTCCCTAATTTTGGGCATCAGGTATTTTGTCTCAACAAGGAAAGAAAAGTAACCAAGACAGTCACAGGGTCTCACCCTGCAGTTACTTTGTTTCCTACTTTAATTGGCCTGAATTTGCTTTGCAGAGTGTATTTCTTTTCCTATCTTTTACTGTAAAATCTCGCTGCCCTTTTCACTTGTCTTCACCAATTCTTTATTCAGGATACCAGAAACCTAGAAAGCATCTCTAGAAGGAGCACCTCAGCATCTGTAACAATTTCTCCTTTTTTCTGTCTCCTTTCCCTACTTTCTTTCTGTTTAACTATTTATCTGCTTGGGGACAACATCAGAGCTGAGTTCTGAGGCCCAGAACTCCTAAGATGTCAGGTACAGAAGATGTGGGAATCCGCCATGGTAAGTCATACCCTCGTTGTGGCAAGGTGTTAAAAACGTGGCACTGTCCTTCAAAAAGCTGGCGGTATCTTAGTCTATTTGTGCAGCTATCACAAGTACCTTAGACAGAGTAACTGCAAAGAACAGAAGTTGGGTGCTAAGGTCTCCAAAGAATGGCAAATCCTAGACCACAAAGCAGCAGATTTGGTGTCTGGCATGGGCTGCCATCTGCTTCCAAGATGGCTCATGGCCCCTTCTTCATGTGGCAGTGGGCTGATTGCTGTGTGCTCAAGGGGTGGGAGGCAGAAGGGCAAAGGCCTAGCTAGCTCTCTGAGCGCATTTCCAAGGATACTCACCCAGTTCATGAAGTCCTCTCCAAAGGTCTTCCTGCCTCTTATTACTGTAACTTTTGGGGTTTTGGATTTTTGTTTTTGTCTTTTTGAGACAGGGTCTCACTGTGCAGTTCAGGCTGGTTTTATGCTTACTTTGTAGTCCAGGCTGGTCTTGAACTTGCAACAATCCTTCTGCCTCAGCTTCCAGAGTACTGGCATTACAGGTGTGTGCCACCATGCCCAGCTGTGCTTTGAGCTTAAGATTCACATACATTCAGATGGTAGGAGTTATGCATACTACATCTAGTTCATAACTTATTGTTTCTTTGGAGTAGATAGGTAGGTGGTGTATAATGTGGGAGAATCTAGCCCTGGAAGCACTGTCACATTAAAATACTAAGTTGTATGAATAGCAAAGCGATTTCTCTATTCCATGGTAAGAGCAAGAGGTCTGACTTTTCTGTTTAGTCTAATGGAAACTGGAAGCCAAGGGCTGTATAATTTGGCCTTTCATCGACAACATTGCTGTTTAACTTAGGTTTGTATTAAGTCTCCAAAATGTCTGTAGTAGCCTCAATAGCCATTAGAGTCACAGAGGAGAAAAAATCTTCAAAAAATGATATGAGTAACAGCAGTCAGGGAAGTTCTTGGTCATGGCCCACTCATATATTTGTGAAATATAGGTCAGCTCTAGAGGAAGTGAAAGAAACTTTCTGTTCGAATTTTCATTTATAGCATTTGTCTAGAAATCTCAGTGCAATTTCTTGGTGTAAAATAAACTGCAGGAATCTGGCATGTGTCAGTCTGCTTTAAAATGTTATAAAATTATTTAGTGGAGTAAACAGCTAAAATTAGTTTAACAAACGCGACCCTGTTCCTCAACTGAAAAGCTGTCAACACCTCACCAATCAGATACAGAAAAGACCCAGGAATTTCATAAGATTCTGCCTATTAGGAAGGATAAGATTTCCCCCTGACTGCTATACAACCCTTTGCATATTTTTTACAACTTTCTATCTTGTGTGTGGTTTAAAAAAGCACTTTCCTAGGAGAAACAACTATAAATAATATTTAAAAGTTTTGAACTGGTTGAGACAGTCTGGAAGTTTCAATAATCCCAACTGTTAAGGTTTGTGTTTGTATGCCCCACCAAAGTCTAATGTGGTCATGGGCGTGGGTCTTTTGGAGGCAGCTGAATCTAGAATTTGTGATTAGTTCATTGTCTAGTGCTAGGATTGGGGGTATGAGTGTTAGACCTGCCCTAGGGCGGGTAGCCTGTGTATAATATAAGGGAAAAAAAGAGGCTGACTCCCCCACTTTTGCTCTTATTTCTTTGTCTGTCTTCCACTGCCATGAACTGTTGCCCCTCTGCCATGTGCCACCCTGCTTTGGAGCCAACTGATTAGGGACTGAAACCACTACAAACTGTGAGCTAGATAAACCTTTCCTCCTTTAACTTTGGATGTTGGGTATTTTGTCTTGGCAATGAGAAAAATGTAAGACACCAACCAACATGGAACATCAAAATGAGTTTGGGTAAATTTACAAAGGTCCCATCAATACAGTGTGGCAGATACTGCCAATTTACCTTGTTGCCCATGTACTTTGATTTTGAGTTTTCCTTCCAAATTGAGATGCAGACTCTTCTCTGTCAAACAAGTGCTATCGGGGTGAATGCTCCTTGGTAATAATGGGTGCTACTTGAAATCACCTGCAGCAGACACTACAACTGTGGCCAAAGGTGAGAACCCTGTTCTATGGCTGAGCTACCTCCATGTGACCGTGCCCTCTGTGAAGATGCTGTTGCTTCCCTTCCAGAGGTAGAGCATGGTTTTGATGAACCAATCATGACAATTCCATTTTCCTTCTTAGGGGTTAAAGACGGGCTCTGACCTAGTAAAACATGAATGAAAGATTTCTGGCTGTATCTGCGAAGTTCACCTGTCCATCTCATGACTGTCAGTGCTGACATAGCGAGGGAGGCAGAACAGAGATGGAAGGAATGTTTTGCCCCAAAACACATAATCAGCTCATAACCTAAGAGTGTGTGTTCTCCTAAGACAAGGGATTGCTTCAGGAAGTGGAGCGGACGCCCACTTGTAAAGGACTGCTTTGAGAAGGAAGCCTTCTCCAGCCCAACATCTTAGAAGGAGATGTGGTGGATTAACTAATGGGCAACCTGTAACACCCAGCTGAACTGAATCAGTGTGGTGCTGGGTGTGGAAGACCCAACTGAGGATTGCTGCCAACAGCATAAAAAGAGAACTAGAGGGTTACCTGGTGAGCTGTTGATTCTCCTAGAAAAGCTTGTCATGCTGGTTTCCCTGACATGAACTCGGCTGTTCTCATCATTGGAGGAGCTCAGAACCTCACTGTCACTGAGGATGGTTGCTGTTCTTTTCAGGGGAGCTCTGGTCGTTACCTTGAGTGTTGCTTCCTGGCTGCAGGGCAGATCCCTCAGCCTGCTGGCACAGGTCCTTCATCCTGCTGGTGCAGACTTTCTAGCTTCTACCAGTGACCTTTGGGCCTTCCTAGTGCAGATCCTTGATACAGACTTGCATAAGATATTGTTGAGGATTCTAGGCCTCCAGATGGACTTGTGGAGGCCATTGCTGTAGAATCCACGCCCTCACCTGGATTCTTTGGGTCTCTAGTGAATGGGTAGATCTCTCACATTCTTCTTTGCCTCTGGGTAATATTATAAAATAATCCTATAAATTGTATGTCCTAAAAAATAAATAAATTATGTGTCCTGCATGAAATCAATTCCCTTGTAAACCCTGACTACAACAGGAGGTGTCCTCCTCTTCTTGCCAGGACATAGATATAGTTGTCTTAAGGATCCTGTCACCTCTGAAACAAATGAGCTTTTACTTCCTTTCACTTGGCTCCTTTCCCTTCCTGCATCCTCTCCTGCTCAGGGAAGCTACAGGTTCTAGAATTTGCCTAGAGTTTGTGAATGTTTGCAGAAAGCCAGTTGTAGAACCAGTCTGTACAGAATACTGCTGTTTGTAATGGTGTTTGCCTGTCATCCCAGAGCTCAGAAGGCTGAGGCAGGCAATTACTAGAAGTCCGAGGCCAGCCTGGGTTACAATGTGAGTTCAAAGGGCAGTCTGGATTGCACAGAGAGACCTTGTCTCAAAAAACTAAAACAAAGTCAACCCACTCAAGAAAGAAATACAGCTATGCACTCACTCTATTTCAGACTTCTAACCTTAGAAATACAAACAAAACAAGAAGTTTAGCAATTATGTAGAGCAAAGAAGCTAATAAATATTAAATTGTAAACCAGTACTGAGGTGGGAGAGAAGAAATAAAGATAGGTAGATAGGAGATCAGGAAAATTATAAAATTGTTCTTTTAAGAAAAATTGCAACTTCAGGACACAAAATTTCCCGAGGTTATAATACCTTTTTCCTTTCTAGGAAACTTACTCCAAAACAAAAATTAAAAACCAGTAAGCTGGCCAAGGAGCTTTTCATCTATACACTAGACGTGTGCTTTTCCTGCTTGAGCCCTCTATCCTCAAGAAAGAAGTACTATTAATGGGGCAGTGCATGTTTAAACTTCAAACACGTGGAAGTGGTTTGTGAAAGGATTTTGGCCCAGACGGGACACTGTAGCCGGTAAAGCCTCAGGTGGGACTAAGGAGCTTTGTCTTCCTTGCTCCTAGGAATTTACCTGTGGCTCTATCTTCCCCACCCCTAGGAATTTGCCTCTGGTGCGAAATGAATACCAGTGAGCTAACTGTGCATCCCTAATGCCCTGTAGGCTCCACCCCAAACCTAAGCTACATGTATGCCCCCATTCCATGGTCCGACGGAGAGATCACCACCCCCAGGGAGAGAATGCTGGACCACAGAGGGTTGGGGGGATCTCTCCTCGCATTCTTAAAATAAAGCTCATTTATATTTCATACTTTTTATCTTTTTAGCCGTGCTACAATTCTATCATATGGTTCCCTCACCGGGAACGGCAGACGAGAGACTCCTGGGACCCTCCCAGTCTGAGTCCCCTGCTGTTCACAGACCAGACTGCATACTGAATTAATTCCTCACTTCTCAACACAGGAGCTGCTAAACTTGTCACTGCTGGTTTGCAAACACCACCGGTCTAATTCATTTACCACAGGTGAGCAACCCCTGGAGATTACTGCCGCTGGGCCAGGCCCCACGCGAGTTTTCTCTACCTTCTGTGGATTCGCATGACGCTCTCATGTCCTTAGCCCAGCCTTCCTCTGTGGGCCAGGCCCCACTCTGGAAAATTCTCGTGTCCTTCAGAGCTTTAAGCTCTCACGGGCAGAGCCGTTACTAAAATCCATGGGAAATCCACTCATATATATTGGTGACGGCCAATTATTATGAGCTTTGGAACTAAAATACTGCTGCTTGGTCTAAAGCAAGTACAGGTGATGACCTAAACTTAGTAGACCATGGTCCATTGCCTCACCTCGCTGTGACTCCGTGGGTCAGGCCCCATACCAGATTTTATCTTGGGGACCACTTCCTGTCCCCCCCAAAAAACCATACCTATTTATAGCCTATCACACTGACGACAAGTTTACAAAACTCTTTATCTTTAAGCCTTTATTTTAAGAATGTTTCTTTCCTCCCCATTCCCCTCCCCCCACCGTGCACCAACCTATTCCCCGCTGAGATGGGGGAGGTGCACCCAAACAGTGTTGGGAGGTACTGCTGTTCTGGGCTCTCACGTGCGCCCCAGCTCTGTGTTGGGTCCTGGCTCCATGCTGCACGGGGTCCCAGCTTCACGCCGCACCCTATTCCACGCGCCCAGTGAGCAGTTACGGCTTCACGCGGTGCCCCAGCTCTGAGTTGGTTCAAGCTCCCCGCCGTGCCTCCTGAGCATTCCCAGCCTCATGCTGTAAACCCACTTCCGTGCTCCACCTCCCACCCTGCCCATCTTCACAGCAGTTCCAGCTCCACCCCGCGCTGTACACCCAACATGCGCCCCATCCACTCTACATGCATGCGCTGCCCCACGCTGGGCACACTCCATCTGCCCTACGCGCTGCCTGCCAGAGCAGTCAGCCCCGCCCCCAAGCACAAACATGGCTCTGACTGCAGGCGCGGCTCTGGCTGCCAGCGCAGAAACAAATGCAACAGGTTGCAAGAGACAGTTCATTGTTGCTGATCTGATGGTGAGTTCGTGCTTTCAAGTATAAAATTCAGATTGTTTCTGCTGCCTTTTTCTTGTGTTCCAGCCATGACAAATGTTTTCGTTCACATCTAGATATATGCTTAGAAATGTTTCACAAATTTCTTTGGCGTTCATATGTTAAAATGCTCATGGTTGATAGCCATTTAATGTTTTATGTTAAGCTTACTGCCTATATTATCCTAAATGTTTAACAACTAAAATGAAGAGATAATTATAAATTCCTTTTGCTGTAAACCACTAGTAATGTTCTATGTTAAGCTGCTTATATTATACTGTACATATTATACTGTACTGTTACCAATCTCCTAAATGTTTAACAACTAAAATTAAGAGATAATTATAAATTCCTTCCTTTTCGGGAACCACTAGCTCTTTTCTAAAACAAGGGTTATATGACACATACAAAACAACAAAACCAACACTGTGGCAAAAGCCAAACTTAAACCTTTCCCAGCCTTTCTGCCTGCCCTGGCTCAACCCTCCACTGAGCCATAATTAACTATATTCAACTGATATTAAATGACACTGTAACTGATTTCTCTCCTAAATAAAAAGATATAAATTAATTAAACAAGCCATCTTCCAAAAATCAGATGGCATTAGACATTTTACTAACATAAAAAGATACTTATATATGACATAAATGACATGTCAGTTCCTAAAATTCCCTGGACTTTGTCCTCCTTATGAGAAGCCATTACTAAAGTCATAAATACCCTGTTGATTATATTTGACTCCTGCATACTCACCTAATTCTATAGATATCTCCTACTATAGACCAGATCCCAAAACAAAAAGGCAAAAGTTGACCTTCAAACCTCATAGAGACCTCCTTAATATGGCTTTTCGTGTTTTCAACAACAGAGATAACAGTGACACTTAGAGTTCTGAGACAGGTAAACCGACACAAGGTGGAGCTGCCTAGGCCCCACCATGGAGCATGCCTCAAATGCAGCAGAAGGACATTGGGCAAGAGAGTGCCCCATCCTGGCGTTCCTTTGAGATCTTACCCCAGGGCTACTGGACTGTCCTAGCCACCAGAGAGTGGGTAAGCCATCCTAACTTATAGCTCTCACAGGAAATGCCAACACTGCCAGATTCATCACTGACAGATCTGCTTAAACTTGCTGCTGAAGACTGATGGGCCAACAACAGCTCACTTTAAGGTGTGCGTCTCAGAGTCCTAAGTCCCACTAAAAGTCTCAGGTAAGACATTCTCTATACTTGTGGATATAGAGGCCATATATACAGAGTTCTTCCTGAGTTTTCAGACTGCTATATTAAGTCCTCAGTCTCTAGGGGATATGGATGTCCAACTTATGCCATTTACAAACAGGGCCTGTTTCATGCAGGTTCCAGACTGCTTCTTCCCCGTCCACCTAGTGGTGCCAAATCTTCCCTCTACCACTCACTCTACAGTCCTAAATCTTAAAAATGCTTTTTATTACCTTGTGTTTATACAGGCTGACCCAGACACTCTGAGGTCTCAACAGATACTTGTTATCGCTAGTAAAGCTCTCCTCAGTGATATATACCACTCCCTTCCCTTTCCTATTCATCAATTTCTCAGATACAACTCTGGTCAAGACTCACAGATAAATTTTGTCTTCTCACTTTGTTTATACTTTTTCAGGATACATACAAGTCTTTCCCATAACCAAGGAGACTGCTAATATACTTACTAAAGTCCTGTTTCAGCAAATCATCATAAGGACTACAACCAAGATGGAGTGGTCCATACCTGGTCTTCTTGGCAACCTCAACAGCAGTCAAAGTTGCTAGATAGACTGCCATCCTGGTTTCACATCACTCAGGTTAAGTGGTGCCCTTCCAGCCCTAAATCTAACCATTCTTTTGCCTACTCATCTCCATCTCACCAAGGCCTCACAGCCACAACTCTCAGGCTATCAAGTTTTGTTATCCAATTTGGTTTCTAATTTCTTATCCTTTTTTTTACAGCAGGACTCTAAACAGTATTTCCTAGAGACTCTCACGTCATGCATACCAGAGACAAGCTTACCTACCTACCCTCTTAACTTTTACCCTTTCAGATGGGGGAATAATCACCTCTCATAACTTCACTCCTCCTAACTCCACATTTATTTTTCAGAATTCTATCTTACTGTGGCAGTGATTCTACCTCAACATGGTCCTGATATAATAACATGTCAAAATCAAAGGCACCTTTTCTTTTACCTCACCTGGGTCCTTAAATATGATAGTGCCATGCCTCCTCATAACATCTTGTCTCTTTGTTTTTCCAGTCTAACATACATACATTTACCAGTGATAAAGTTGTCCTGGCTAAACACCTGGCACCAGCTTCTACCTGGGCATCAACCGTCATCCCGCCGACTCCCCTAAACCCTAGTACAGCGCCCCCTTCCAGCAGGAAGCAGTAAAAAAAATAAAAACTCTGCCCTTTTTCCTAATAATAATCAAAAGACGGGTATGAAAGGATTTTGGCCCAGATGGGACACTGTAGCAGGTAAAGCCTCAGGCGGAATGAAGGAACTTTGTCTTCCTTGCCCCTAGGAATTTGCCTGTGGTGCAAAATGAATACCAGTGGGCTAACTGTGCATCCCTAATGCCCTGTAGGCTCCACCCCAAACCTAAGCTACATGTATGCCCCCACTCCACACATCCGACGGAGATATTCCCAGACCCCGGGGAGAGAATGCCAGACCCCAGAGGGTAGGGGGGGGTCTCTCTCTGCATTCTTAAAATAAAAGTCATTTATATTTCATACTTCTTTTCAGCCACGCCACAATTCTATCAGTTTGCATTCCCACCTAGCTCATCTGAGATAGGAGACTGGGCCTGCCGTGCATTGGCTGGGAAGAGAAGCATGGCAGGATCCTGGTGATGTAGAGGAAATAATATAATTCCCAACCTGTGGATGTCAGATAAGCTGAGTTCGTGCTCCTCAAAATGGAAGAATGAATTCTAAAGAACAACAGAGGTTAATAGTAGGAAAACTTTATTGAGAGAGAGAGAGAGAGAGAGAGAGAGAGAGAGAGCACGCTCCAGAGAGAGACAAGAGGATCCCAACATGGATTGTCAATGAGCCCACTTTTTTTTTTTTTTGTCTTTTTCCTTTTTATCAGTACCAGGGATCAAACTCATGACTGCCTGCTTGCAAGGCAGGCGCTTATGCCACTGAGCTAAATCCCCAGCCCCTATTGAGCCCACTTCTTAAAGGAAAAATTTTATGTATTGGAAATCACACTCATGATCTCTCACTTGCCAGGCAGGTTCTGTGCCACTGAGCCATCCCCAGTCCTCAAGTTTTAAAGAGTAAAATCATGAGGTGAGTACAACAAGGGTCTAAACTATTATCAACCAATAAGATTATGAGGATAGGTGCTTAGGTAATAGTGATCTAATGGAGAAGCAGGTCACATAGCAAATGTGCATGGGAAGAACAAAGACCTTTTTAGGAAGAGATAAATCAGGAGGTCCTGGTCACCAACAGGGTGGCTGATGTCTATCCAGACTCTATTGGACCAGGTGGTTCCAAGTATAGTATATTGCTTATCCCTTGGAGAGGCATGCAGGCCTGGTCATTCCATCTTTATGTTGGGGCCTGGCCTTCAACAGATGGGCCTCCAGCCACAGTTGTAATGTGTTCTCATCCTCTGCCTGACTCCCTGGAGGGCCTGGCCCTGACTGCCTGTACTATTTCTACCTGACTTAGATGTCTATAATACTAGTGTCTATGCAGGTCTACCTCTCAGACTCTGTACATAGAAGTTCTCATGGGTTCCCATGAGATTCCTAAAAGGACACAGATGCCATGAAGAGCTCCTACTGTGGCTTCCTACATGGGAGTCTGCCCTGTGTCCACCAGGGTGTTCCTTTTCTCTTCCTTCATCCCACCTGAGTTCACTCCACAGAGCCCGTTTCTCCTTCACCCTTCATTTATACTTTTTCAAGTAAACTTTGTCACCATTTTTTTTGCTTGTTTCACTCAATTCTTTTTTCAGATGAGAAGAACTTGGAAACAATTCCAGAGTGGGGATGTGAGCACCCCAAAGCCCAGGAACATTTTCATGGCAAGCCATCTGGAAGGAGCTACCAATGACCTTCCAAGCAAGTGACCTGGCAGACAATAAGAACCCGCTTCCCCTGTCTCTGCCTCCAGGACAGCCTGAGACCTCACCATCCCCTCACCCCCAACCACAAAGCCTTTTGCTCCTGGGTGCCTGTGTTCCCTGAGTGTGTGCTCCTTTCTGCCCCGTAAACCACTTTGTGCCTCAAAGCTGATACATCCTGAAAATTCTCTTTCTGTGATAGAAGTCAGCAAACCCACAGCACGTCCCATGGGTGTGGTGAATCAGGGTTCCCATGTCTTCTTTGGGACCTTCTTTGTTGCCCTCTGGGGACAGCCCCATCCAATAGAACAGTAATGCAGGGCGTAGCTTATTTGGGTTGTTTATAAGTAAGGCTGCTGAGGAACTGAGGAAGGAAAGACAGTGAACTGAGAGCCTGGGCTGGGACGCTCTTTCTGGACTTGAGGAAATTATAATGCAAAATGTTATACGCTAACAAAAAGAGCTTCAATATGTTTGCCAATGCCCAAGTTATATGACCAAATTACCTGTTAATTCCCTTTGCAAACACAACTATTTTCTATAAGCTGTAGCATTGTCATACTGTTCTGTATGCACCATCTTCCTGGGTGGCTTAATTGATACGTTAACCATTGCTACCCTCTGCAAAGGACAGATGTTATCTAAAATTAAGTGCTAAAATTATTTGACAAAGGATTGTAAATTCCTGTTAGACCTCTCTGTCCTCTGCAAAGGGAAACAAAGGTCTTCCTCATTCCTTAGTGGGTCAAGGATTTTCTCATTTCTTGATCCACGCCCATAAGCCATTCACTTTGTAATTGCTCTTTCTATAAAAGTCTGTGAAAGTTTTAAGTGAGTTACACAGCTTTGCGAACTCCAACTGCACCAGGTCCCTGGTACCAGGTAAAATAAATCAGTGCTGCTTTTTCTTCAAAAATATGTCTTGCCCCATTTTTGGACACCATGTTAGGGGGGCTCATTTTTGGGGAGGTACAAGACAAAGGAGCCAATTTCTTTCTCAAATCCTAGTTTACTGTAAACACGACATGAAAGTACTGGGTCACAGAGCCCCAGTCCCAATTGGGCTTTGGTTTTGGCATCACAGAGCTACCAAGATAGGGGTCCACTTCCTGCATCCTGTTTACCTGAGTGAGTCTAGATTGAGGGGCCTCAGTGGGGAGCCTTGGTGGGGATCCATTTCGGAGCCCTCCTGGCTGTCCAGGAGCTGTTCTTCCTCTTTTTATTTCCAGGAAAAACTCTTCTATTCCGCTCTTTTGGTTTGCAACTTCATTCTTTGACATTTGTAGAGCCATTACCCTCTTATATACGATCACACCAGTGTGAGTTGAAGTGCGAGTCATGTAAAATTTCCTGGAAACCACATTAAAAAAAAAAAGTGGAAGCAAATAAATGGGAAACTAATAATATATTTCATCTAGCCTAATATATTAAAAATTTTGACATGCAATCAACATTAAATTATTAATGAGGTCTTTTGTTCTTTTTAAAATACTTTTTTTGAAACCCAATTTAAAAAAAATGAAATCCAATTTTGCATTCATAGCACATCTCAATTTGTTCTAGCCACATTGCCAGTGCTCAGTAACTACAGTGGCTGGTGGCCACTGTGTTGGATCACACAGTTCTATATTCATCTTTTTGTATATTTAACTAATCCAGACATTATTTTCAAACCTTTGGGTTCTTAATTCATAAGAAATTATGAATACTCTAAATGTATTTAATGTGTATTGCATATCACATGGCTTGTGTGTATTTAAACATATACACTGATCACTATGACTGGTATGATTTATCTAAATAGATTGCCATTCATAAAACTGCTCTAATAATTTTCTGTGGTGTTACTGTGCATTACTGGTCATTCACCCATTGGGCATCTGGGTCACATATTTTTGTTTGTGATTGGATTTTGTTTTTGAGATAAGGTTTCTCTATGTGGTTCACATTGGCCTTGAACTCCTGTAGGCCAGGATATCTTCCAATTTGGAGTGATCTTCCTGCCTCAGCCTCCAGATTGCTGGGATTACAGCTATGCACCACCACAACTGACAGCCTACCTTTGTATTACTCCTGTAAATGATTCTTTTCTTTAAAATTTGTTTTTTTTTTTATTTTTCTATGTCTCTCATTCTCACTATTTCTTTCAGGACTACAGAAAGTAAGGCTGGGCAAACTTGCTTCCTCGGTGGACCAGGAAAGGAGTTTGAGAGCCTTACCTGGGGCATCTAAGTTTCCCATGATAAATAAAACCTGGGTGCAAGGCAGTTCATCGCTGAATATGAAGAGAAGGAACAAAGGGTGTGGGCGGGAAGCTTGAAAGTGTTAAAGCAAACACTTTCTTTCATAGGCTTTTGTAGAGAAAAAAACCGTCCTCTGCATCTTGAAGGCTGCAGGAGAGGATGTTCGTAGTGGCAAAACTGAAAGCCCAGGCATGAATATGGATGGCAGGTTTTCCACGCAGCCCCAGTGACTGCAAGGTGGCAAGGAAAGACTATTACTAAGGTGACTGGCTGGATGCAATTAGGGATTAAGTCTCAAATTCCCAGGCTGTGCCTCGCGGTTGGGAAGTTTGACAGTTCGCAGGAGCTCCGGATCCCTGGAGGAGCTCAGCAGAAGGTTCAATGGGGAGGGGTGTCTGGAGACCCCGCGGTGGCAAAACACTCATCGAGGCGCTAATAATCAGAGAGGCCCTCCAAGAAGGTAGCCGAAGAGGAGACGTCGCTCGCTTTTGTTGTGTGCACATCAGCTGGCTTCCGGGCAGGGCGGGTGACTCCTGAGGAAGCAGACGCGTTGCTAGGTAACCAGAGAGGCGGAGGGAGGCTCCTCCCCCACCCTTTGCCGGAGTGTTGGGGGCTCCGGGAGGGATTTTGATGTTAAAAAACAGACAAAAGCAAGAGCTACTTTAGGGAGTGCCCCTCTCCTTCATGCCCCTCCCTCCCAAAGGCTGATTGGAAAAGAACTGCTGCGACTCGGAGGTGGAAAGAGAGGAAAGGGAAGGGAGGAACACGGCCAGAGTAAGGGGGAGGAGGGATGTTAGATATGAAATGGGAGGACAGGGAGCCGGTTATGGGAGAGAAGACATCTCTTTCAGCTCTGGAAATGCCCCTGTTCTGGCATAGTGTACGCAATAGAATGGTAAAATTAGGTAGGATAGAAGAAATAAAGATAGGGAGCCAGCAGATAAGGGAAACTGTAATTTTTAAATTATATTTTTAAAAACCTGTAGTTGTAACACACAGTAAAGTTACTCAAGGTTGCATTGCCTGTTTTCCTCCCAGGATTATTAAAAAAAAAATCAGTCCGAAGTCCCATGATCTTTCAATTGGGTCCGCCTTTCACCCACTGCAACCTGCGTACACATCCTGCTCCACCGCCCTAAGGGCAACTCTGAGTTATGGGCGCAGGAGTCTCCTCCTGGAGGCTGCTTCTAGGTTCTTTTTGTTCTGAGCAGAGGGGATTTAGCTCAGTGGCATAAGCACCTGCCTGGTAAGTGTGAGTTGTGAGTTTGATCCCCGGTACCAAAAAACAAAGCGCAAAGGATAGCAAAGTTTTGTTAAAAGTAGGAAAGGAAAGAAAGAAAAAAAATAGGAAACGGAACAGGCTCTGTAGAGCAAGTTTGGGAGCAAAGTGGGACAAGCAGCACACCTGACAGCAGGCAGGCGGGCCTGATAGAATTTTTGGCACAGCTAAAAAGATAAGAAATACTTTATTCCAAGAATGCGGAGAGAGACCCCCCCCCCCCACCGAAGTCTGGCTTTTTCTCTGTCGTACACGTAGTGTGGGGGCACACATGTAACTTAGGTTTGGGGTGGTGCCTAAGGGGTATTACTGATGCACAGGTAGCCCACTGGTATTCATTTCACGCCACAGGTAAATTCCTAGCGACGGGAAAGGTGACCTCAAGATAGAGCCCCTTGGTTCCGCCTCCCAGGCTCCCACTGCTGTAGCTTTCCATGCAGGGCAAAATCCTTTTTTTTTTGGGGGGGGGGGTCTTTTTCTTTTTTTATCGGTACCGGAGATGGAACTCACCACCACACACTTGCAAGACCGGCGCTTATGCCGCTGAGCTAAATCCCCAGCCCCTGCAAAATCCTTTCAAGCCAGGCCTCAGGATGGAAACACAGTAGCCATCCAGCAGCCCGCCCCCCAGAGAGAAATATAGCAGCTTGAGATTGTACTGTAATCAGCACCTCCTGATCCAGTGGGCCCAGATAGGCATGGGGCACCCAGGTGGGTGACAGAGCACCTGGACTCTCCTCCCTTTCTAAGAATTCCTTTATTCTTTCCTTGCTACAAAACTCATCTCCCTATTGCAGCGATGGGGAACCTTTTAGAGCTTTCAATGATACAAACAGTGCTCTGTGGCGTCTGTGCTGCAGGTTCCCTACCACTGCACTATGGGACTGATACTGGCTAAACAGTTATCCTTGTAATCCTATAGGTTGACTGTGGTTTCAATATAGGGGAAATACTAGATGTCAAATGCACTGAGTTCATGTTCCCCCGAAGTCAACGAATGAATTCGTTCTGTTTGTCTTTTTAAGATAGTTTCTGATAGAACTGTGGGGGACCGGCAGCAGCTGAAAAGATAAGAAGTATGAAATATAAATGGCCTTTATTTTGAGACTGTGAGGAGAGACACCCCCAATCCCCTGGGGTGTGGCATCTCCACCCTGGGGTCGGCAATCTCTCCGTGCAACACGTGGAGTGGGGGCATACATGTAGCGTAGGTTAGGGGTGGTGCCTGAGGGGCATTAGGGATGCACAGGCAGCCCATTGGCACTAGTTTGGTGCCAGAGGTAGATTCCTAGGGGTGGGGAGATAGAGCCCCTTGGCTTTACCGGCTACAGTGTCCTGTCTGGGCCAAAACCCTTTCAGTTTCCTTATGTAGTCCAGGCTGGCCTTGAACTCACTTGTGGTCCTCCTGCCTCAGGCTCCTGAGTGCTGGGATTACAGGCATAGGCCACC
The DNA here is from genome assembly GCF_034190915.1 of Cavia porcellus. Taxonomy (NCBI): domain Eukaryota; kingdom Metazoa; phylum Chordata; class Mammalia; order Rodentia; family Caviidae; genus Cavia; species Cavia porcellus. The sequence continues at coordinate 34,695,813 of NW_026947497.1, forward strand.
ACGCCTGGCAGTGAATAAGGAATTCTAAGGAACAATGGATGGTAATAGTAGGAAAATTTATTGGAGAAAAGAAATGGGGGATAGGAATAGCTCTTTGCAGAGGATTACCTGGATGACTCTCCTTGAGTAAAGAAAAATTGTGTCTAGTTTGGCCAAACCTGGCCCCATCTCCGTGTGCTGATATGTACAGAGCTGGCTGGGCCATTTCCTTATCCCTTCAATTGGCTCTAAGCAATGTAAAACAGGGCTGGCTGAGGTGCCAACGCATAATGTGTGAAGCTAGGTTACAGTTGCTGTTTCTCTGCCCATGACTCCCAAGAAGCATGGTTGAGCAGGGCAGGATGAAGAGTGACCACCCCAGGGCTGTCAACTGGAATTGAGCCTTGAGATAAGAGGCTATGACTTCCCGGGCAGAAAAGTTTGCACAGCAGAGCTGAAGCACAGACCCAAAACATTAGATGCTACCCCAGTCGTGTTATGCAGATTGGTCTTTCTGCACATTCTCTCTGCATATTGCAGAGGTGCTTTCAGGCCTCCTGCCTAGCCCAGCTCACAGCACTCATGAAACTCCCGGTGTTCTCATAGTCACTATCCTCAATCTTCCCCACTAATTAATAAAATCTGGATTAGGACCTAGGTCAAGGTCTTTGTTCCACTGAACCATTTTTGTCAGGACTTAGGACCCCCTTAGTTCCCCATAACTATAAATATATTTTAGTATCTTTGTTCTTGCTGCAGATTGCATTAGAAGTGATAGATTGGAATTTACTTGTTAGGATTCCGGTAACTTTTTCATGGGATTACAAATAGAGACTTCTTGCACTGTGACAAGGACCAGGAAAGGCTCTTCATAGCTCCTGAGAGACAGGAGGGGTCCTGAATGGGTTGCCAATGAGCCCATCTCTCGAAGGAAGTTTTGTGGAGCAAAATCGAGTTTTACAGAGGCTATTAATTTGCGAAAGGTTTTATAGAGCAAGATCATTTAGTACCCTCTATAGAGCAGGTACAACTGAAAGGTTCTTGCCCTAGTATAAATTACTGTTCAGTTATGGTGGTGGTCAAACATGGCAGAAGGCCAAAGTGGGAACGCCTACCACTTCCTGCTGCTTCTTCGGCCCCAATTGCCACTCCCCTTCCTGTTTGTACGCACAGAGAATCCCAATCGGTTCCTCATACGTCATCAATATCCGACCCATGCGCCACTTCTGATCAGAGGTCATATAACCCTCCGCTTCCCTGTATCCAGTTGAAGGTGACAGCCCAACTGCCATGGGTTGTATGCTCCTTTCCACATCCTCAACTCAATAAACCTGTTCATTTTGTTTTGTACTTTTTGCTTCTCTATTGCATCAGGTGATTAACAACAACATGGGTCATAAATATAATCAATAAGATTGCAAGTATGGTTGCTAGGATAATAATGATCTAATGCTAGCAAGGGTACATGGTGACATCACTAACCTTGGTCAATAATCTATAGGAGCCTTTGTCTTCATCATTTTTGTCTTCATCTTGGTGGTTTCAGTCTTAGTCTTAGCAGGTGGGAGAGGATAGCTCAACCCTAATGATAGATCTCAAAAGGGTGGTACTGATAATCCCAAACTTCCCTGCATCCTTAGGGAAGTGTGTAAATCTGACCACTGTGATTTTAACCATCAGATGCGCCTCCAGTCCCGGTTGACATCTTCTGCATTTGCTCCCTCGACAGCCCAGCCCTGTCTACCGCCTTCTGTATCTCTACCTAACTTAGCTGTCTAAGTAGTTTGACCCACCTTACACCTACATTGTGATTTTGCTGACAAAGGGTCCTGAGTGGCCGCCCACTCAGGACCCTTACTGTCTTGCAGGAGTTGTCTCTTACTAAACCTTTCCTCCTCTTATCCCTTGGAATTCGTTCTTCAAAATTCAGGGAGACTCAAACCCAGCACATCTGTTCTCTAGCAAGTTGGGAGTCATATTTCTCCTCTATCAATAGGAGGAAATCTTAGGAGCTAAAGGATCCTCCAAAGACTGGGAGGCGGGGAGCTTTCTTATTTGATGGTTACGTTCCCAAGAGAAGAGGATATTAAAAAGATTACATCTCAGAATGGGCAAAGGGGCTGGGGATTTGGCTCAGTGGTATAAGTGTCTGCCTGCCAAGTATGAGGTCATGGGTTTGATCCCAGCTACAAAGAAAAAAGGGGGGCACAGAGACAAGGGACAAATTTTCCAAAGGAAATGCTCACAGAGAAGCGCAGTGAGGCGGACTCCTGTGGGAAGCCAGGCAGGCTGGGAGGAATGGTAAGGAGTCAGCAAATGTTGCCCGTCTTTGCAAGGGCCCTCCTGCTTCACTGAAATCCGACTCCAGCTCCTCACTGCAGCCTCCAAGCCACACAAGAGGTGACAGAGATGAAAGACACCTTATTCCAGCAGGGGCTTCTTCAGGGTGCTGGAGGGGACTTGAAGGGAGTTTGTGGAGACACCAGAGGAAAACCATCAGCATAGGGCCGCCTGTCTCAGCCCCAGCGGTTTCTTGTCCTTCACTGGGAAGATAGCCGAGGGCCTGCAGGTGACAAGGGTGATTTGGGTGAGACTCCAGTGATTCTCTGAGGGGATTGTGAGAAGTGGGTAACGTTGCTATCCAGATGCAGCTGTGATTAGGTAAGAAGGCCATGCTGCCCTAGCCAGGTTAACCCAGATCTTTCCTGCCACCCTAACAAGCTACCTCCATATTCCTGAGGGGTGTGGCCAAGGCAAGTGGCCCTGCAGGATAGATGCCTGGACGTTCCCCACAGCTTCAGCCTCCACTGTGGAATCGCTGGGGCGTGGCAGCCCTGTGCTTGCCTGTCGGAATCCTTCGTCCTGTCTCTGTGGTCAGCTCAGGCCATGCTTCTTCCATAAGCTGGTGCCGGAGTGTGCAGCACTGATCAGGGATGGACTATTCCAAGGGACAAATTCACACCTGCCCAGTGACCTTGGAGATAACCTCTTTGAAGGATGAACCTTCTTTTTGGAAAGGCAAGGAAGAGGCTATTCCAGGAAACCTGGCCATCAGGCCTGGCATAGGTCTTGACTAATGTAGTGTGAGGCTGTAACTCCCTACCTGTCCCTGGCTGCCACCCGCTCCGGAGCACCTCTGCCCGCTCACCTGCCCCCTGTGCAGAAGGCTTGAGGCTGCAGGCACAGCATGCTTCCTCCTGGCTGCTCTGTGAGTCAATGGATTCAGCAGCCAATCAGGCACAAGAGATCTCAGCCAACCTGATCAAAAGCTGTGAAAATGCCCATCATTATCACCACACCTTGGAATCATTTGTTTATGTGTTTCCTTAAAGCATGTACTTCAAAAAAGAGGGCTGAATCTGGCCAATAAATGCCTGCATTGGTGTATGAATGAAGAGACCACAACATCTGCTTTGTTTTGTTTTTACAAAGAGTATCCATAAAAGTGTCTCTGAATTTGAGACAAAAAGTCGTTGGTCCTTCACTGTCCCTGAGAGCGGCAGGATCGCTGCTGCGAGACCTGCCAGAGAGTTGCCAGTCTTGGTGATGTCTTTACAAATATCTTGCAAAAATGAGTTCATTTGATTATCTCTGTGTTTTAAACTGGCTTTGTTCATTTCTAGCAACCTGTTGTGAATTGCTTGGAATGGCCACTTCAGGGCTGTTTTTGATATCAACTGCTCACTTGATAATGATTAACTTGCTTACTATTTTGTCATAACAAATGGAAGGCTTTGTAGTGCAAATTTGATGGTGGTCTATGTCTTTTGCTAAGTTAACTTGTAAGGACCTGAGGCCTATTTTCACTAAATTAAACATATAGTTTCTGGATGGAATTGTTTCTTTTGGATTTTGGCTTCATGAAGGTTTTGGCCTATCATATTCCAACTGTACTGGCAAGAATAAAAACTCTAAAACATATTCATAGTAATGGCAGCCAAAGGGGTCCTGAGTCTGGTCCAGGTGAGGATTCATGGAACAAAGGCCCTGATCCAAGGCTTCCCCCAGAATTTATTATCCCATGAAGAAGAGAGTAGCTCAAGGATGAGCGATGGTGAAACTGGGAATTAAGGGAGTGATGTGAGCTGAGGGGCCCGCTGGGGGGCAAGCACCTTTGCACCATGCAGGGAAAAGAGTCTGCATAACTCCACCGAGACAGCATTAGAATGAGTTTTGGAGGCTGTGGCTTCAGTTTCTGATATGTGCCCTGGGAAGTCACAGCCTCTTGTCTTGTGGCTCAACCCAGTTGACATTTCTGGAGCTATTTGGCTCTGCCACTGCACCGTGTTCAACCATTTATAGGGAATCTGATGCGAGGAAACAAGACTGTCTGTTGGCTTCCAGGGTTACATATCAGTACCTTAGTGAGCCTTATTTGCATTGCTTGGAGCCACTTGAAGGGAGAAGGAAATAGCAAAGCCAGCCCTGTGCTATCAGTACATGGAGACAGGGTTTAACTAATGCTGAAGCAATTGTTCTGCATTCAAGGGGGAACTGCCCAAGGTGTCTCCTGCAGGTCTAGATCTAACAAGAAGCTAAATTAACCAGGGAGAGCCTGGTGAAGCATAGGGAAAACACCCATTTGTGAATAAGATTTACAAAATGGCCAGCCCAACATTTTAGAGGGTGAATTGAAGTCCAAGATAAAAGGTTAATGTCACTGTGCCATAAATAATTCACCGAGGAAACTATTTGGTGAGTGCTTGTATGTGCTCGGCAGGTACCTGGCCATACACAGGCATGCTAAAGCCTGCAGACAAAATCCCTTCATGATGAAGGAGTCTGGAACTGTGCACATAAACACAACAGTCTCAGGCTGTATAAGTTTAAGAGATCCACTTAAAAGATACTATTTTAAATACAACCCAAACAAGCCAGGTGTGGTGGCTCAAGCCTATAATCCCAGCACTTGGGAGGCTGAAGTAGAAGGATCATTGCAAATTCAAGATCAGTTTGCTCTACAATGTGAGCCCAAGACCAGCCTGAACTACTTTGTGAGACTCTTTCTCAATAAATAAATAAGTAAAATTCAAAAAATTGAATAAATACAACCAAAGCAAACAATGCTATGTGGTTCCCATTTAAAATTGGTCACCTTGTAGAATAAAGCAATTTTTCCCTATGATGTAAACTCTGAACACAGGTTTTAGGCTTCAGAAGAAAAGGCTGTTAACAAAGCCAGCTACTCCTCCCAAACACTCTTTGTTGCATCCAGTTCCAAGGCACAACCAGGATGCTCTCTCGAACATTTGCATTGCAAAACAGGCTGGCAATTAGCCTGGTCCTACACTCCCCGCCCCTGAGACAGCAGCCCAGGAACCTTGCTGCAAAAAAGCAGGCTCCTAGCTGTCAGCTGTTTAAATAATTAATGCAGCTCGGCCTCAGGCTGGAAAGGAAAGAAGGGGAAAGGATTTGTGAGCACCATGCCACTGTGTGACCCTTGGATGTCTGCAAAGAGAGACACAAAGTCTGCTCCTGGTGAGTGGTCCTTCAAAGCTCTCCAGTGGCCTCAGCCCTAATCCCTGGCCTTGCCCTGCTGATATGAGGCTGATCTCCCTAGCAACAGGAAAGATGCTAAAGCATCTTTTGATCACAGAAAAATCAGAAGAAGCAAAATCCAGGACCCTCACCTGAGAACTTTAGGTATCTAAGCTGGGATAGTTAAAAACGAAGCCAGTCTTTGACAAACCCCACAGTGAGCAGGGATTAGTGCTGAGAGCTCCTGACCTGAACCACTGCCTTTGTTTGAAGCAGACACTGGGTCGCCATCAACTGGAACCGAGGCAGGAGTGAGCCAGTGTCCTGCTGTGTCACCACCATTATGCCCGTGTCTAGGCAAAGGGTAAAGAAAAGTGCATATTCAGCATGCTCAGTGCACCCTCCCCCTGGTTGGCCTTTCTCCTGTCCTGCATGAGTCTGCCGCAGCTCTGGGACTTATTCTGTCTTGTTTTTTCCTTCCCTCCCCACATCCTTCTCCTCCCCACCATTCCCTTTCTTCTTTTTGCAGTACTAGGGATTGAACCCAGGGCCTTTACATTGAGCGGCATCTCCAGGACTTGTAATTTTTTTTTTTTTTTTTTTTTTAACATTGAAGGGATTTTGCCCTGAATGGGACACTGCAGCGGTGGGAGGCGGAACCAAGGGGCTCTATTTTGAGGTTATCTTCCCTGCTCCTAGGCAATTTATGGCTCAACATGAATTCCATTGGGCTACCTGTGCATCAGTAATGCCCCTTAGGCACCACCCCAAACCTGAGCTATATGTGTGCCCCCACACCATGTGTCCAGCGGAGAGAAAAGCCAGACCTCAGTGGTCATGGGGTTCTCTCTCTGCGTTCTTAAAATAAAGGCCACTTTTATTTCATATTTCTATCTTTTTAGCCTTACTGAAAATTGTATCAAACATATTTTTGAGACAAGTTCTCACTAAGTTGCTAAACTGTCCAGGGCTGAAATTTCCTATCCTCTTGCCTCAGCCTCCCAGAGTGGGGTTACAGGTGTGAACCACCACACTCAGCTACAAGCTGGGTGGCTTTGGTAGGAGTTAGGACACAGGCAAGCAGTTAGAGCCGTGTTCCAGGGAAGGAATTCTGCGAGCTGAGTGTGCTCCCAGCAAACAGCTCCTCCCTGCGGCTGGCTGTCCAGGAATTTGGGAACACAGAGCAACAAGACTTTTGAACTCTGCACGAGGAGCCCTGAGTCCTAGCTGGTCAGTGTAAGCCTACAGGGTCACTTGGGATCAGTCCCTGGCAAACACCAAGCAAGATTCCACTCCCTGCTGGCCCAGAATCCTTCCTGACTTCCTCTTTTCAGTTTCCCTTCCGGTGATTTTCCTTCCTGCTTGCAAGTTGCCTCTCAGCTCTGTGATTTCATTCTTTGACTTGGGCGACACCAAGCTGGCCTTTCAGTGACTGTCAACAGCAGAATTTATATTCTCACTCCTCTGGAGGCTTCGAGTCCACGGCCAAGGCGCAGCAGAGCTGGGTCCTAGGGAGGCTCCTTTCCCCGGCCCATGGACAGTCACTTTCTTGCTGTGTCCTCTTTTCTGCACGTCTCTTCCTCTTCCTTGCTTACTTTTGTTACCGGGGATTGAACTCACGATTTCCTGCTTGCCAGGCAGGCGCTTGTGCTGCTGGGCTAAATCTGCAGCTCTCTTACTCTTCCTATAAGGACACTTATAAGTCCAGTTGGATCAGGGCTCTGTTCTGAGCACTGCATTTAAATCTTAACCTCATTATAGGCTCCATCTCCAAATAGACTCATGCTGGGGATTATGGGGCTCAACATAGGGATTGGGGTGGCAGCATAATGCATCCTCTCCTCCTTTTCTTTACTTTTTTGGGCCTGTCCTTTTTACTACCAAAATGCTCAGGCAGGAAAGAGCTTATTTGGCCCCATGCAAAGCGTAAGGGTGGGGGTGTGTGTGTGAAGAACTAGAAGCTCCCCCAGAAGAGGCGATGCATTGAAAACACTGGACTGCAGGGCATGGGCTGAGCTACACAAGGCTGAAGCCAAAATGGTTACTATGCTGCCCCCCCCCACTACTGGCGATTGAATCCAGGGCCTTTGCAGTGAGCTGCACCCCCAGCCCTTTTTTATTTTTCATCTCGAGACAGTGTTTTACTAAGTCACAGAATCAGCAACATTCATTCTCCCCCCTCAGCCTCCCAGAGGGCAGGGTTTAGGGGCTGGGATGAGGTCTGATACCATTAGTTGTTAGGTAAGGCATCAAGTACTAGAAAAAAGCACCCATGGTGGCCAGACCAGGAGAATAAAAATCAAATTGCTACCCCAAGCAAATATATGTGTCACATAAAACCATCCCACCTGACTAGGCTTTCTCCCTTTCATGGCAGCTTGTAGAAGCTGGGGGGCTGAGGCAGGAGGACCACAAGTTAAGTTCTCTCTGGCCAACTTAGTGACTTAGTGAGACCATATAATAAAAAATAAAAAGGGCTGGGGACATAGCTCAGGTCCTGGCTGCAATCTCATTACTGGAAAAAAGAAAACAAAAAGAAAAACAAAAACAACGCTCAAATTTTAAGTGAATGATGTTGGTCCATATGTGATCTGCCAAAGAGAAACTGCTTGCAGCATCTCGAAGTGTGGCATGGCATTCAGGGACTGGTTACACCCGTGACACGTGGGCAGAGGGGTCAGACGGTCTGTGAGACGACTCACACACACAGCAGCACAAAGCTGCTGCCTTCACAGTTGGAGGGACAGAGACGGAGATGGAGATGGAGTCAGACAGCGACACATAGCTCAGGAGCAGTCAGGGGAGCCCTCAGAGCAGGGCCAGCTGGAGATGGAGCCTGAGATGCTGCCCTGGCCGGCTGTCTTTAATGCCTGCCCCCTCCGGGGTTTCCCAGGGCCCCACCAAACTGGGACCCACCTGAACAAGGAACCCAGAATGTGCGGCCCAGGGTGTTGACCCTGCCTCACAAGAGCACAGAAAGGGTGAAGGACAGAGAGGAGGACGCACACAGAGTCCAGTCCTGGCCCAGCCTCACCTTAGGAATCCACTTCTCCCCTGACTGCAGCAGGCGGCTCAGCTGGAGACACAGAGCAGCGGCACCACACACACACACTCACAGGCACACGCATTCTCACACACACGCGTGCATGTCTTTACAGAAAAGGGTTCTGAGTGGCAGCAGATCTGTGCTGCTGTGGGCGTGGGTTACCATCTGTGTGGCTGTGGCTCCCACAACCCAGGGCACAGGGCGGTAGGGAGCGAATTTTCCCTGAGGCCTCCACAGGCCCTGAGAGGGTGGGCCGTGGCCAATAGCTGTCTGTCTGTCATCCTCTGTCACCCACAGAGATGATGGTGGGGTTGATAGTGGGGAGCTAGGTGTCCTTCACCCCAGAATAAGCAGACCTGGCCCTGAGTTGACAGCCAGCAGGAGCTGACCCATGTCAGCCTTGAGCCAGGGAGTGCACAGGAGGTAGAGGGACACCTGCATTCCACGCCAACCTTTGGAGTATAAAATGGAGACAATTGCTGCTGGGCTTCTGCCTTCCAGACCCCAAACCCAGAGTGTCTTGTGGCGTAGGTTAACCCCAAACTACTTGGGAAGCAGACCTGGGACCTTGGAGCCAGCTAAGCTAAGTTACTACTATACAAATCCACCAGAGGTCTCAGGAACATGGGATCTGTGCACACCTTTAATGATTTTTTGTTTTCTTCCATTCAATAAAGCAAGTAGCAAAATAAAGAGTTTGCTGGGTTTCTGTTTACTATAACAGAATACCTGAGATAATCAATTTATAAAGAGAAAAGTTTCATGTCTTTTTAAAAAAGGTTTATTTTAACTCAAAGGCTTAGAGGTCTCAGTTTAAGACTGCAGCCTGGCTGGGTATGGTAGCTCACACCTGTAGTCCCAGCACTTGGGAGGCTGAGGTTGGAGGATCATTGCAAGTTCAAGGCCAGCCTGGGCTACAAAGTGAGCTCAAGGCCAGCCTGAACTGCACAGTGAAATCCTGTCTCAAAAAAGAAAGAAAGAAATAAACAAGCAAACAATCAAAAACTATCGTGCAGACTGGCTCTGCATCTCTGGTGGGCACACACAGCTTATGGACAGGGAGGAAAGAGAGCCTGAATGGCTGGGTTCTGAAATCTCCCCTGGGAACTCAGCTCCAGGGACCTCAGAACACACATGCTTACAGGGGAGTGGACGTGGTCTAGTCTGAGACTTCTGCGGTGCCCCCTGGAGGCCAAACATCTTCATTAAGCACAAAATTCTGCCCACTACTGGGAGTTTTAAAAAAATAAGTGGCTGGGTTCTGCTGGGGACAGAGTACTGCCTCCCTCCCCTCCTGTATCAGAGTCAGACTCTGACTGCAGACAGGGATCTTATAAAGTTAAAAGGAGGCTGCCAGGCTGAGCTCGGACCCAGCTGAGTGGCGGCCTTGAAAGCAGAGGACCGCAGGACGCCCAGGGAGACGCAGAGGGAAGGCCATCGGAGGACACCGAGTAAGCCAGAGCCAGCACCGCTTTGCTCTTGAAGATTTCTGCTGTTTGAACCGCCCGGGACGATGCTTGGTGGTGGCAGCCTGAGATGACTAGGCCAGGGCCCTTGTGCTGCGTGTGCGCGCACGTGGGTGCTGGGAAGCAGACACGCAGGATCCGTTTGGGAACTGGGCCTCCAGGAGCTGCGGGGACGCTGCAGCCCTGACGGTCCCCAGCAGAGCCGCCTGCTGCACCCTCCTTCAGGACGCGCGCCCTGTGTCAGGGATGGAGAGAAAATAGAAGCAGAGATGTGGGTTAGCAGCAGGATGCGGAAAGAAGAAAGGAGCTAACTCATTTATAGCCCGCTGAGAGCCAACTAAGGATCTCGGCGGGAGACAGGGCAGGCAGAAGGTTGCATTTTCCTAAATAGAACTCCTGTTTTGACATTCTCCTCGCAGCTGTTCCCCCCACGCTTGTCTGTCTCGCCTGGTGCACCGGTGAAACGCGAGGGGATTGCAGCCTCTCGCTGCGCCACCTGGTGGCCATCGGGGAGAGGTGCCCTGGCTCTGGTGCTCGCTGGCACCTTTTTTTTTTTTTTGAGACTGGGTCTCGCTATGTAGCTCAGGTTGGCCTCGAACTTCTAGCGATCCCGAGTGCTGGGATTACAGGCCTTACATGACATCATAAGTGATAAAAATCATGATTACCGTAGGCGTTGCCATTTTGAAATTAGGATAGGGCTGGCAAGAATCCCGTGGGCATGTGTGCCTGCGTGTGTGCATGTGTGCATACGTGTGTGTGTGTGTGTGTGTGTGTGTGTGTGTGTGTGTGGCAGGAGGATGGGGCCGTGGGCATGGAACAGGCCATGCTAATAAACCGGTCATGCAATCCATCTTCTGCCATAGACTGCTCCTAAGAGGATCAAGGATGAGAGGTAGTGAGCTCCCTGTCCCCTTTGACATCCAAGCATAGATGACTGCTGCACAGTACTAATTTTTGAGATCCTGTTCAGGCCTAAGAATACTATGAGTCTACAACTAGAGCAGCAATAATAAGAACACTAGTCAGAGGCCACAGTTATCACACAATGCACAACATGCCGGCTGTGTAGAATTTGGAGTTTGGGCTCCAGGCCAGAAGGAGGAGAAAAAGGGAGATGCACATGTTTAGAACTGATTCTAGGGGGCAGGGATTTAACTCAGTGGCATAAATGACTAGCTGGCAAGCGTGAGATTGTGAGTTCGATCCCTGGTACCAAGGGGGTGGGGGGGGGAGGAGATTTTAACCTATTGAAAAATAAGCAAAGTAGTTTCTCTTACAGTTTTTCTTTTTAAAGAGATATATCTGACGCCAGCTGTCCTGATGCGTTTGGGATGAGAGCAAAATGCTTGTATGACAACTCTGTCTGGCCGCCTCTATCTTTTTGAACACAATGTTCTTTTGCTCTTTTGTTTTTGTGGTACTGGAATTGACATGGCCTCTACACTGAGCTACATTCCCAGTACTTTTTGTTGTTGCCGTTAAATTTTTTTCTTTTCTGAGACAGGTTCTCACTAGGTAGTTCAGGCTGACCTTGAATGCATAGTGATCCTCCTGCCTCAGCCTCCTGAATGCTGTGATTACAGGTGTACACCACCACACCCACCTTAGTTTATTTTATTTTTTCAATCCCCAGTGCTTTCTAAATTTTGTTTTGAGACTGCGTCTCACTAAATTGCTGAATTTCCCAGGCTGGGCTTGAACCTGCAGTCCTTTTCCCTCAATTTTCCAGAGTGCTGGGATTGCAGGTGGCTCTACCTCGGCCTGGCCCAACACATTGTTCTTGAAATACATGACTGAGCTGGGGAAGCGTCCCGGTGGAGGGAGCCGTGGAAAATATTCATCAAGCGGGAAACCAAAACCAGGAGCAGACCCTTAAAACTTTCGGGGCCTTCACTATCTTAAGCTCATGGGCCATGACCAGCTTTGGTGACCCACGATCTGTCCCTGGCCAGCACAAAGGGACACAGATCTTCCCAGAGCGCTGCCTCCCTAGGTCTTCTCGGGCCTGGCTCGGCTGTGCCACGCTCCTCTAGGCTGCTGCGGGAGTGGGAACCGGAAACCGAAGCCCTGGCTTCGTGCCTGCCCCTTCCCCTATCAGACCCCGGAGGGCACCATGTCCGGTGTTCCTGACCTCATCTCTGTCCCGGCCCTAGCCCGTGCTCCACTGCCTGGCTGCCAGGCTGTTGACTGCATTTCCACCCAGCGCTACCCCAGCCTTCTGGGTGTCCCCACTCCAGGCAGTGGGTGGTGCGGCGTGGAGCCTGAGCTGCTCACTTATTAACGAGGTGGTTCCAGTGACTGCTCACCTGCAACAAATTACCTCCAAGCTGGGGCTTTGCAACAGCCATTTACCTGGCTCATGAGTGATGTGGGTCAGCGGGGCACGGCAGGGCTGGCTTCTGTCTGCTCCCTGGTGTGTGAGCTGGGGGCTGAGGATGCTGGGTGCCCGGAGGGACCTGGAGGTTGCCTGCTGGAATCCTTGGAGGGTCTTCACTCTCTTCACTTGCTTCTTGCAGTTCCTGCCGCCGGGGTGGGACCCAGAGGGCACTGTCACCCCAGTCACTGGGCACAGCTGTCTGAGGCCTGCTTGGGTTGTGGACACCTTGCAAGTGGTTGAGGGCTGTGGGCATGACATCTGGCGCATAGCAAGGGTGGCACTGTCTGCCAGATCTTGTCCCATAAGCCACTCGTCCTCTTGGGGTCGCGAGTGAGTTACCAAGGCCAGGCCCACTTGTGAGGGAGCTGTGGAGCTGCATAGATCACCCCTGGATGTGTGCAGAGGGAACTGCGGGGTGGGCAGCAGGATTCCTGTGCTCAGAGTCTCCTGGCTTCCCTTTCTCCTGCCCTGCTGCCCCACCCCACACCAGACAGATCCAGTCCCGCTTGGCAAACCCCTTCACCTCTTCCTGCTGCCCAGAGACCTCCACCACCAAGCTGTCTCCAAAGTCCCACTGACTGGTTCTTTTTTCTCAGTACTGGGGATGGAACCACAGCCTCACACGGAGTCCCACTCCCAGCCCTTTTGGACTTCGAAGCAAGATCTTGCTAAGTCCTAAGTTGGCCAAGTGGCCTCCTGTCTCAGCCTCCTAGAGTGTACCATGCCCAGCTAAGGGGATCATTCTTTGCTTGGGTTGCCCTGTGCCATGGAGGCTAGGTAGCAGCACCCTTGGTCTCTACTCCCTGGATGCCAGGAGCACCCCACACCCTGGCAAGGCCTAAGTCCCAGGGAGGTGAATGTCTCCATGCCAAGTGGCTCCGGTACAAGGTGACCGTGGGCAGTGTGGCCCGTTGTGGCTGTGCTGTCCAGGCTCTGTGCAGCAGGGACACTGGGCTTGGCTGTCCCCTTCTCTCTGGGCCTTCCTGCAGCCACTCGGCCTGGAACTTTCCTGCTTCTGCTTCCTGTCTCCCCAGTGGTTGTGGAACTGAGCGTCCATCAAGTGCTCCACCGAAAACTTGGGAGAGACAGGAGTTGGTGAAGGAACATTCCAAGCCAGCCCTGAAGGAGATCGGAATGTCCCCTTGAGTCTCGATCTTGGGTGGGCTCAGTGGTGTGAAGGGCCTTTCTGGAGGAGTGAGGCCTGGTGAGGCTGAGCTCGGAGCTCTGTCAGCCAACACAGGGTGTGTTCTCTGCACCCCAGAAGCTCTCCTGTGCTCCTCACTCCCCAAGGACCTTCCTGACACAAAGGCCACCTGGATTCTGTGAATGTAAAGAAAAGTTTAGCCAGGCATGGTGGTGCACAACTGTAATCTCAGACTCTGGGAGGCTGAGACAGGAGGATTTCAAGTTTGAGTCCAGTCTCAAAATGTAGCAAGACCTTGTCTCAAATGAAAAAAAAAGGTTCGTTGTTAATATTTTAATTGTCCAGGCAAAAAGGAGAGGTTAAAAGATCAGGGAGAGAAACAAAGGATAAAAGAGAAATAAGGGGCAGTTTTCAAAAAGCCCCTGTTATACAACACATGCACACTCACACACACACAACACTCACTTGCAGGCCACCTGCCGAGCTAATACCTCATTCCCATGATGGGGCTCCCGGAGGGAGGAGGTGAGGGCTCCTGACCCAGGTGCCCAGAGCACAGAGCACCGGGACCTCTCCTGTCCTCCTCACATTCCCTGTAAAGCCTGAGAGCTTAGGACTTGGCATGGGGAGAGACTCTGATGGGTGGATGGAGCCTCTGTGCATCCCGAGTACCTGTGGGCTCCTCCCTCTCCCCTGTCACTGCAAAGCGGGGCGTCCCTTCTGTGGGAGGGGAGACCGGCTGTGCTGACTTTCTGCTGGCCACACTGCGGACAGGAGCTCTTCCCAGCCCCCAGCCCGCTCCTTTCCAGGGATTTAGGTGAAGCCCAAAGGCGTAGTTTTCCTTCAAACCCAAGATGCGCACCCAAGGGAGAAACCAGAGTCGGGGCCAGGCAGCCACTTCCTCAGGGTTCCCGCTTGTCTGTGCAGCTCCCGGCTTCCTTGGGGGCCACCAAGTCCAAGCATCCTTTTCTGGGAGAGCCTCGCACTCTCCTCAAGACAGGGTCTCAGCTGGTCGGCTTGGGTCTTATTCGGGGTGAGGCAGGGCTAAGGATTAAATCTTGGCATTTGCTTTTTGACTCTCTCTCTCTCTCTTTCTTTTGTGGTAACAGGGATCAAACTCACGACCTCACGCTTGCTAGGCTGAGCTAAATCCCCAGCAACTTTTGAGCAACTGTTTCCTGGTGTCAAGACTCTTGCTAGTCTGTTCATCCCTGAAAAACTGCATTTTTTTTTTTTTTTAAAGACAATCTCCTATGCAGTTCAGGCTGGCTTTGAGGTTACTTTGTAGCCCAAGCTGGCCTCAAACTTGCAACAGTCCTCCTGCCTCAGCCTCCTGAATGCTGGTATTGCAGGCAAAAACTGAACTTTTATAGGATACAGTTTAGAAACAATTTTAGCAGACGTTATTTATTTATTTATTTTTAGCCTCCTTACTCTAGATTCGGAACCTCTGGGCCTCAGAGGCAGGCATTGCCTCAAGTTACAGTTACCTCCCCAAGGTTTGGAGTCCAGAGGCCTAGCGACCCTGGGACTGGCGCCCCCTCGTGTTCAACAAAATGTCACTTATTTTCAAAGGAAGAAGTTAGAACACAGGTCTGGCTTTCAGCCTTTTTGGAGTGCTTTGCTACCAAGTCTCAGAAATGAAGGGAAGGACTAAGGACAGTGTAAGGCAAAAGAGGGTCGGAAAAAAAGGAAGAAAAAAGACCAGCAAGCATTCGAAGTCCATTGCGGGTGTGTGTTACTGGGATTGAATGGAGGGAGCGCTGAGTTGTTTATTCAGCCCTTTATCTTTGAGTCGAGGTTTTGCTACCCGGACTGGGTGCAAACTGCAGTCCTCCCGCCTCAGCCTCCTGAGTAGCTGGGAGTACGGGTGTGTGCCTGCACTCCTCACTTGTCCTCTGTCATCTTGCTACTCCGGGCTCTCCTGCCAGGAGCTGGTGGGATCCTGTTGTGCTGTATTACGATTCTGTTTTGCTGCCCATGGCTTGGTGGGTGTCTTCCCGAGTCCGTGGCCACAGGCTTGTGCCGTGTAGTTGTCACAGTCTGGGGCCTGAGGCCCAGACGCAGGCTTGGACGCTCCAGCAAGTGAGAGCCGGTTGGCTTTGACAGTCTGCTCTCCATCTGCCAACCTTCTTTCCCATCCAGAGAGGGACAGCTCGCCCTTTTCCTTTTGCCTTAATGAGCCCCGGAGAGACATGGGTGAACTGTGGTACCCCTGTTTTCTCTCTGGTAGCCCAATCGTGTACTGTCTGCGTGGTAGATTCTCTACTGTCTGTGGAAGATTCCTAATGAGGGAGCCAGCAGTGCGCCAGTGCGTGGGAGGAAGTGACATTTAAGCTGCGTGCACACACACTGAAGAGCAGCTGTTTGAAGTTCAGAGGGGGTGAGCTCCCCTTCTCCGCTGTGAGGAAATCTCCCAAATTCTCTGACGGAAGGACCGGCCATCCTGGTGTCACGAGCCCCAAGGATGCTCTGGCTACCTGCGAGTTTGTTTCAGTGGTGTCCTTGCTGGTTGTAATGTCAGGACCACTAATCATAGCCAGCTGGTGGGAAAGGACTGGTGGCTATCAGCTAAGATGCCGCCTCCTGTGGCACCCTGCAGCCCATGGCCCTCTCCCCTGCTCGGTGGATGGGGTCAGGTCCCAGAAGAGGCCGGGAGGTCTGCCTGGTCCTCACTGCTGGTGACCAGAGTGGGTGCTGTGGGTTGCATTGGCAGCTGCTGGCAGCTGTTGGTGAGGATGGTGGCTCCCACCCGGCTGTGCCTTCACCATATGGGAGCTCCTAGCAAGTTGGAGCACCCAAGCAGAACCTGAGCCAACTAGATTGGAAATTCTGTGTGCATGGAGAACTCAGCGTCTGGGTTGCTAACACCCCTGTGATTCCAGTGTGTGGCTGGGCTGACCTTGGGTTGGTTCAGGTCCACACTGGAAGCATGGGATCAAGTAGGTACTTCACAGATTACACAGATTAGCTGGGGAATTTCTGTGCAGGCCTGGCCCAGGGCCCGGTACGGGGCCTTCTGCTGAGTGTTTGGGAGCCTCAGGGTGGACATCAGAGGCCTCTCACACTGACATCTTCTCCGCTGTCTGGAGCCATCCTGAGGGCTCGGTGGCTTGGGCTGGGCTCTCCTGCTCTCAGTGCCTGGCTAGCTCCTGAGTCAGGCTGGGGAGATGGCCGGCAGGGTTCACACCAGCAACCCTGTCCTAAAGCATTTCATCCAAAATGCGTAAACATTAGTAATGATTCAGTGAAAGAGATGAATCTATAATAACAGTCCCTTTCATTGTTGCTGAATTGCCAATATACAGAATGTTACCTAATTTGTGGGCTAAGTTTTTGTTTAATGTGTGGAAACCTGGAAATAACGACCACTGTTCATACCATTAGCTCTGTGAAAATGTGATTTCTGAAGCCTAAACATTCAGCTTACAAATTTTCTGTGTCTCTTACTATTATTATTATTATTATTATTATCATTTATTATTATTATTATTATTATTTTTTTTTGAGGAGGTCTTGCTATGTAGTTTGGGCTGCTCTTGAACTCAAGACAATCCTCCTGCTTCAGCCTCCTGAGTGCTGGGATTACAGGCGTGTGCCACTGTGCTGGAAATAAATTCCCTTTTGGCACCTGAGTGTTTGTGGAGTGTATGGGAGTGTATCAGTCAGTGTTCACTGGAGAAAGATTTAATACGTGATGTACAAACATATGAGGATTTACAAGATTACTTGTGCCACCCACAGAGCCTGGTGAGGAAGGTGCAGTGTCTGTCTGCTCGCTGGAGACCGAGGGATCCAGCTGAAGGCCAGGGGCCCACCGCAGTGTCCCTGCGACCCTGAATCAGGAGCCCAGGGTCTGCGCTGGAGGCCTGGAGGTCACGTCCCAGCTGAAGACGCAGAAACAGAAGCGAGGCTTCCGTCTTCCTTTCCCTTTTACCTGTAATGGTGATGTCCTCCCTAGGGCGGGTCTTCCACACCCAGAGCTGTGCTGAGCCCATGGAGCTGGGCGCTAACTCAAGCTGACACTCAGTCAACACTGCAAGGTGTGTGCATGAGTTGTGTGCCTGCGTGGGTGTGTGTCTTGAGGGCACACGTGTAAAAGCATGATTGTGAGTGCAGAAGTGTGGAAGTGTTTGAGTGTATCAGGAGCTGCTGGGTGTGTGTGTGAACCTGGTGTGCGTGTGTGTGTCTCAGTGTGCCTGTGTGTGGGGAGGTGCAGGGCTCAGGCTCGGCAGGGAGGAGGAGGCTGTTTCTTCTCCGTGGTCTGCAGACTCCGCTCCAGCTCATCCTCTCCTAATCCTTCTGTAAACTTCAGACAACGCAGGCTGAGACTTTCTATTACTGTCAAAAGCCATTCTGAAGCCGTTCAAACACTCTGTATCCTTCCTTCTGGGAGACACGTGCAGCAGGAGTGTACACCAGCTTCGGCAGGCCTTGTGTTTTCCTCTCTTGCTGCAGGACTCAGCTTTATCAGCAAACAGGGTGCTCTCCGTGAGCCCCAGTTGGGGGGCAGGTGGTGGTGCTGGCACGAGGTCAGGGGACCTGGGCACGGCCTGTCACGGCCGGCTCCTGTGCTCTTTGCTCCCTTGAGTTCTTTCATTTACTCATCAGAGGAAGGCTGGGGGTCAGAATTATCTTTCCCCTTGATTGGACTTTCTCGGCATTGAGTGTCAGTCGGGTTCTGCTAAGACTTGTCAGGATCCGATGGTGTCTCTGCCCTGCACTCAGGAAAACAACACCTCCTCCATCTGCATGGCCCTCTTTAGCTTGGTTTTTTACACCCCAGGGTTATGGAGCAAAATGTTCTGGTTTTGGAGAGTGGAGACGGTGTTCTGTAAGACTGCTGCGGTGCTCTAAATCCTCTAAATGTGACATCGTTTCAAGTTTCATTTATCCGAGCTTTGCTCATAAACTTGCTGCTCTGTTTTGGGGTTACTCAACTGCCCACGTCTTCTGGCAATGAACTTCTGGCAATGAAACTGGAGAGCCCCTTCCCTGGTCTGCTTTTCAATCAAGAGTGTTATGGTCAGCGACATCGCTGTCACCCTGATTATTTCTGGGCTTTCAGAAAAGGTGCTTCCTGTCTCTCTCTGTGGCCTGCTGTTGGTGGTGGGGACAGCCCTGCTGCAGCGAGGGCAGGAGGAAGAGACGGGGTGGACTCAGAAGTAACTGGGGGACAAGATGGGAAATGTCCAAGAGGATACGTATCTGTCACCCGGTGCGCTGTATCTTGTTATTGATTAACACTGCTGCACAGGAATAGTTACACTTTGAGTTTATAGCTCCCGGGTATCATTATTTCACATGGTTCAGGGTTATTTCTCTACCACCAGACCTTGGCCTTTCTGATTTACCTTTACTCAGGGTGCAATTCTGCTAACACGCTGGCTAATAATAAACTAAATTCAGATTTTTTTTTTAGCTTATATACTTTGTTTTTTTCCTACTTAGGATTGAACCCAGGGCACTGAAATACAACCTCAGCCTGTTTTTATTTTAATTTTGAGACAGTGTCTTGCGAAGCCCCTAAGCTGTGCAGACGGCCTTGAACTTATCCTCCTGTCCCATGCTCCTGTGTGCTAACATGCCTGGCTAAGATAATATAGGTTAGAAATATTTTACAATCATTTACCAAGATACTGTTTGCTCTCTAACTTTCTCTTGTCTACAACATGAGAAATGATTGAGGGTGTGGCTCAATGATACTGTACACAGATACACGCACACACACACACACACACACACACACACACTAAGAGAGGGAACACATACTAGTAGTATCTACATTTACCATGTTCAGGGAAAATGCTTTTCCTCTTTAAAAATCCAGGGACAACATCAGAGACTCTTTTTTTTTTTATCGGTACTAGGGATTGAACTCACAACCATGTGCTTGCAAGGCAGGTGTTTATGCCGCTGAGCTAAATCCCCAGTCCTTTGTTGGTTTTATTAGTGCTGTTTTAATAGTGAGATCCCAAGAAATTGAGTCCCTGAAGAAGGAATAAACATTCTACGATCCCAAGCTCCACTGTTTTATTCCTTCCTGTACTGATACGCAGGACCTCTTTGGCAGATGTGAGGGGTTCCACGCTCTTTTGAAGCTTTATTTTTTTCTAAAACAGGATTTTTCTATGTAGTTCAGGCTGCCTCGTACTCACAGCAATCCTGCTTTAACCTCCTGAGTGCGGGGATTGCAGGCATGCACCGTTACACCCGACCTGAATTCATTCTTTTAGAAGAGGACTTTTAACTTCTATATTTTAGCCCCTTCTTTAGCCCCACCGAGGAACAGAGAAGCTCAGAGCCTTGCCCAGTGTGTCATCATTAAGCATCAGGAATAAGGCTGAGGCATGCGATCTTCCCAGCCACCAAGCTCCCCAGTGCCAACTGACTGACTGTGCTCCTCCCAGTTCGAGTGCGGAGGTCCACTGTGATGGTGTGCTGAGCAGGAGGACATGGAGAGGTGGCTTGGGTGAGGCGTGTAACAAAGGTGCCCACCTTGCGACACGATTAGCACCTTTCTAAGAAGTGCCTGGGACCTGTTGCCCAGATTTGCAGGGGGGTCCTCACTGTCCTTGGACTAATGATTGAACCCCGGTCTTTGCACAGAGCTACATACTTGGCCCTTTATGTTTTTACTTTGAGTCAGTGTCTTGGTAGGTCACTTAGTTGCCCACGTTGGGCTTGAACTTGTGATCCTCCTGCCTTAGCCTCCCAGAGTGCTGGCATTACTGGAACAATTATCCTGCCCAGCTGAGAACTGAGTCTTTAAAGTGCAAAATGACTGTAATAAGAGAGAGAGGAGGGATTCTGTAGAAAGATCTCCATTTCTGAGGCTGTGTCCCCACCTGGTGAGTAGGGTGTTCTGACTATGGAGAGGTCTGGCTGTGTGTGTGTGTGTGTGTGTGTGCGCGCGCGCGCGTGTTTGTGTGCGCTCACGTGTGTGTATGTGTGTGTGTGTGTGTGTGTATGTGTGTGTGTGTGTGTGTGTGGGCTCCCACTGGAGGTCTAACTAGGAATACAATCTGTCTCTGCCCTGGACAGCACTGTCCCTCCTCAGCACATATTGGGGAAAGGGGGTGGGAGTGTGGAGTAGCCTGGGGTGGGGCAGAGGGCAAAGCTGGAGTCTGCTAAACCTGGGTTCAGATCCCAACTCTGCCACTTAGTGGGTGGGTGGATAAAGTTAGAGTAGGCTTAATTAGCATGGAAAATCTCCACGGGAAAGCCTCCTTCCCGCTTTCCAGGGGAGATGAGGAAGGGCACAGTGAGTCCTGGGTTGGGAGTCAGGGGAGGTAGGGACACAGGGGTCCAGAGCCTTGTAGGACTGGCAGGGAAGACAGCCTGGCTGAGGTGCTGCAGCGGGAGGGCTCACCCCGCCCCCCTGGTAGTGCCCATGAGAGAGGCTGAGGGCCAGGGCAGGACTGGGAGGCAGACAGGCAGTGTGACAGCCAGCCAGAAGCCTGCTCGCTGTCTTGGTTTCCGTTCCAGTGCAAAGGTTACTTGGCCGCTTGAATCCACCCTTTTTTCCCCCAATTCCAGTGCAAAGGTTACTTGGCAGCTTGAATCCGCCCCTTTTCTATTCCCATATAAGGAAGGGAGGTCAGGTTCCAAAAGCCCTAAGCGCCACTAGCCTTCTACTTCCTTCCTACACCCGGAACCAGGCGCGATGGCGGGGGATGCAGTGCTGCTGGCGGCTGTCTCTCTCCTCTCTGCTTGTCAGCAAAGTAAGCAGGGACACAGCGTGTGTATGTGTGTGTGTGTGTGTGTGTGTGTGTGTGAGAGAGAGAGAGAGGGAGAGAGAGAGAGAGAGGGAGAGAGAGAGAGAGAGAGAGAGAGAGAGAGAGAGAGAGAGGAGTGAAGCTGGGAGCTCTGTCCTTTGTCTGGGTTTCTCAGTCCTTGCCAGGGTCCTGGCCAGGGTCACCTGACAGCCCCTCCCCAGGACAGCCAGAGATTAGGAGCCTTCAGGGATTAGCTCCCAGCAGGAATTGAGGGCCCTCAGAGCCCAGTGACTGGTGTCTTCTGGAGATGGAGGGCACTCACAGCCGGGTGCACAGGTGCACAGGAGCTCTCCCTTAGGGGACTTGGCTCTCAGGGGGAGCAGGCTATAAACATCAAACACCAGTGTCCCAAAGCGAAATTGGTCCTGTTTTGGAGCCCAAGCAGGGATCTTGGAACCTGATCTTTTAATTAAAATGTTTTCTTAAATAAACTGCCTATGGCAGGTCTGATCAAGTTAAAACAAATCTCTAGCAGAAACAGGAGCTTTAGATGAAGTAATTAATTCCAAATATTAAGCCACCTTCCCACTAGGATTGCCCAGCAGCTTGCCTGCCTGGTTAAACAGAAAGCTTCTCCCCAAGCTGCTCCATGCCCCGCCCCTCACCTCCGGGCTGGGAGGGGAAGGATGTACCAGGCTCCTGGCCCCAGATCCCCACTTCTGTACCTTTCTCAGTGTGCCCGAGCCAGGAAGCAGCTGAGCGGCACCCTGGGCCTGCACATGCGCAGCAGCTTGTCTTGCCCGACTGATTTGCAATGTGTGACATCTTGTGGTTTCATTCACAGCCCTCTGTGTTGTACACTGTGATGTTTGTCACCAAGTAAAGGAGTTCTTGGGTCTAAAGCAATGCGTTTCCAATGATAAGTGCTTCAGAGCCCACATGCACCCTCATCTCGAGGCTGGGGCCCTCCAGAGCCACAGAGGCTTGGGCCCCTCCCAGGGGCTCCTGTTTGCTAGTGGGTGTAGGGGAAAGGAGCAAAAGGGGTCAGAGACTTGATAATGATGATGAGAAGGACTGGGGTGGGAAGAGAGGGGAGAGACGGGGTGGAGATGGCTCATGGTGGACAGGGCCTAATTAGAGAAGAGGAAGTTGCAATGGTTATGGCCCTGAGAACCAGCATTTGCCACTTTTTCTGGAGCTGGGACACATGTGCCAAAGTGGAGATTGCTGAGTTTTGAAGGCAGACTCCTGTCTGCTGCCTGGTCCAGGCACGCGTCAATGGGACACTGGGTGAGAAGCATCTGCCGGGGACAAGCTGTGGGATGGAGGTGCAGCTGCCCCAGGAAGGAGCCCAGCTGTGGCCGGGTGGGCAGGTGGGCCTCCAGAGTCCCTTGCAGAAGGCAGGGGAGAGGAGACACAGGAAGAGCAAAGACGATGATTCTCAAGAGGTTTAGAAAGGAAAGAAAATGGAAGCTTTCCTGAAAGATAGGTGGAATAGCTCTCCTCCCCTCGGCCCTGGAAGCCCACTCTGGGGCAGCAGGTGTGGCAGTCCTTCCCAGTAGTGGGGAGACTGGTGCACCTTGCTCCTTCCTCACATTTGCTGGGGAGGCAGACGGGTGCCTGCTGGGCGCAGTTCACAGCCTGGGGAAAGACAGCTGCTTTCTCAGCTTTCCTTTCCTTGCAGCTCCATTCTGAAGCCCTAGGTGGTTCTACTAATGGATCCATCTAGGAGCTCGTGGCTGTTTCCATTCTGCAGGGGGGAAGGAGAGGCCTGGCCAGCTTTCTCCCAGGCGGTGAAGGGGGTTGGAAGGAACAGGGACAGCAGGTTGCAGGAGGCCAAGCCCCGGTGTCTGATAGTGGTTCCCGTTTTGGGTTCCAGCTGGGCCCAGGCCATTGGCTTTGGCCCCGAAGGATGTGGCCTGGTGGGAAGGCGCCCAGCCTGGCCCACATTTCCAGGTCATCTTGCTGCTCTCCCATGGGGCTGAGATGCTAATCCGCAGTGGCTCTGTAGCAGAGGGGAGCCGCGGGGAAGGGGCTGTGTGCGAGGGGGCTCTTACCAAACTGGGTCAGTGGAGACTTGCTGTGGAGGGGAGCGTGTCCTGTTGCAGGAGGAAACACATCGCTCTGAGATGCCAACCCAGGAAGACACTGGATCTGCAATTGGTGTGCGTTTTTTTTTCTTTTCTTTTCTTTTTGTGCAGTGTTGGGGTGGAACCTGGGGCCTAAGCACCCAGTGCTTGACGACCACCAGGCTTTGTCCACCATCCTTGTTGGAATTTTAAGATGAAACTTGTTTTTTGTTTGTTTGTTTGTTTGTTTATTTATTTTTTGACAATAGGTTTCTCTACATTGCCCAGGCTGGGTTTGAACTTGCAACCCTCATGCCTCAACTCCACAGCATGCTGGGAGGAGGCTGTTTTTAAGACATCAGCAAGTAGGAAACGGATAGTGAGACACTCAAATGAGATGGAAATAGTGTTGGAGAGAAATGGTAAGGATCAGAAACTGGGTGAAATAATGTGACAGGAAATGATAGACCCCAGGAGTTAATGATGGTGTGAAAAGTGGGTAAAGTCAGGAAGTGAGCACGTGGGAGATTCGGAAACTGCCAAAGGAGGAAGTGTGGACGGAAAGTGAAAGGCCTCAGATCGAATTATAAGACGGATGGCCCCAGGCATTGGAGGTTGATCATTTAACACAATTGCCACACAGATCCAAAGGAGAAAATAGCCATGCCATTTAATAACAGGGAACAGAGTCAAGGAGGGAGCATTGTCTCCAAAGGTTTTCCTGTTCCCTGTCTTCTGGTCCTGCCTTCTCATCTTACAGTAACCACTGAACTCTTCATTCATTTACATTTTTGAGATTTTTATGACATTCCACAATAGTAGTCTTTTTTGACTTTTTATTTTTTTGTGGTTCTGGGGCTCGAACCCAGGGCCATTATGTACCCAAGGCAAGATCTATACCCCTGAGCCACACCCCCAGCCCCGTAGTAGTCTTTTTATCCTGGGTTTCATTTTCATCATCTTTCTGAGATTCATTCATGCTGTTTTGCATATCAATAGTTCAATTCCTTTTTAGTTTTGAAAAGTATTCCATTGCATGAAGATGTCACAATCTTATCCACACACTTGCTGATAGATAGTGGTATCATTCAGTGTTTACTAGGAAAATAGAAGCAATAGGATATGTACATACACACACGCACACACACATATACACACACAGACGT
The DNA here is from genome assembly GCF_034190915.1 of Cavia porcellus. NCBI lineage: Eukaryota > Metazoa > Chordata > Mammalia > Rodentia > Caviidae > Cavia > Cavia porcellus. Next base: position 34,720,259 of record NW_026947497.1, read on the forward strand.
ATGAATTAGTTCATGTGATGAGGGGCTGGCAAGTCTGAAATCTGTAGGACAGGCTGGTAGGCTGAAAACTGTGGCTAGAGTTGATAATACAGTCCTTAGTTGAAAGCAGCTTTTTGTGTTTTGTGTCTAGATGTCCCTCCAAAGCCTCATGCAGTCATGGGAACAGGCTTCTAGAGCTTGTTGTTGATTCGTGGTCCAATGCTGGAATTATGGATGTGAGTGCTACACCCACTCTGGGCAGGTGCATACAATATAAAGGAGAGAAACAGGCTTGCTCTCTCCACTCCCCCATGTTTTCTTGTTGCTTTTGCTTCCACTGCATGAACAATTGTCTTCTGCTATCCTGCTTTGGAAGCAGTAAGATTATGGGCTGAAACCTCCACAAGCTGTGAGCTAAATAAACCTTTCCTTCCCTAATTTTGGGTGTCTGCTATTTTGTCTCAGCAATGAGACAGAAGTAACCAAGACACAGTTGGAAGCAGAATCCTTTCCATTTTGGAGAACTTTAGTTTTGTCTCTCTAGAACCTTCAACTTATGGGATGAGGTCCACCCACATTATGGAGGGAGATCTACTTGTTTAAAAATTAATCACATCTAAAAAAGTACCATTTCAGCAGCACCTTGACTGGTGTTTGACTAGACAGCACTGTGGCCTGGCCAAGTTAACACATAAAATCAACCATCACAAAGTTGTCGCTAGTTTTGGGCTACTGTAAATAGGCTGCTGTGAACACTTATATACAGGCTTTTCTACAGACATGTAATTTCATTTCTCCTGGGCAAATACTTATGGGAAGAGTGACTGAGTTATATGGGTGACGCATGTGTGATTAAAAAGATCCCATCCACTCTGTTTTTCAAAGTGGTTGTACCATTTTACACTCCCACCAGCGACACACGCGAGAGTTCTCATCGCTCTCACATCCTCACTCGGCTGTTTGTGTTCTACTCTGTGGGACTTGGTTTAAATTTGCATCTGATGATTAATGTTATGTCACATCTTTACCACAATATTCCCTCTCCTTGCAGGTTATTTTGCTTTCCGGGTTGGAAGGACAAGATTAAAATGCAAGGTGATGCCCCCGGCTGTCACTGGGTCTCTGGAGTTTGAGAGAGTGTTTCGTGCACAGTAAGTAGTGGGCTTCTGACCCTCTGTGTCTGTGCCTGCTGCAGATGCACAGTTTCTAACTGAGGGAAGAGTTCTGAGAAGGCCTACGGTCCTTGACTGTGTCCAGCCGTAACTAACCATTCTTCCCAGCCAAGCCCGCTCACAGCCCATGAAGCTGGAAGCATCCTTTGTGTGGAGTCTCTACCCAGCTCCATCACAGAGTCAGCAGGGTATATATACCCAAAAGGCTGAGATCTTAGCAGAAACTTCTTTGTCTCTCAAGCAGGACAGTTGGACAAATAGACCCCTGCACTGTGACAGTACAGGAGACTCAAGTGGACTTAATGATCCTATAATTATTTTTTAATCTTTTCTGTCTTTATTTTTCTCTCTTACTTCAAGGCAAAGATGATTAATATACCCCCTCCTATTTCTCCACAAATAATTTGTCAAAATCGGAACCACAGATGCATGGGAAATCTCTCCTGGTCTTATGATCTCCAGTGCTCCTGGCTTTTTAGACCCACAAAGAATGTTCTGCCGTGGATTTGCCTTCTGTAAAGTGCTAAGGTCCCCTATATATTTTGTCCCCAAGATTAAAAAACATTGCATGTCATCATTTGTATCTTGCTGGGTACTTTTGTTATTGTTTTGAGATTTTTCCTTTACGTCCGTGCGTGAGATTGGCTTGTAGTTTGTCTTGTATGGTCCTTCTCCCATTTTGGTATCAAGATGATACCCATTTCAGATGAAGTGGAAGAGTCATCCTCTTTTATATTCTCAGATAATATGAACTGGATTGAAAGAATGTTCCTTCAAAGGAACAGTGTGTAAAACTTGGCTTCAAACTATCTGAATCTGATGTTTGTCTTGTGGGAGTATTTTGGACTATGAGATTGTCTTTCCTTAATGATTATTGGATAGTGATTTGTTTTTAAACCTCTTGACTTTAGTTTTGCTAAGTCATGTCACTGAGCGACACCATATATCTTGTTCGTTTATTGGTTCCAAGGAGGATTTTGCAGACTTTTCCCTGGGCTTGGATGAATACCACTGATAGTTGAAGACGTGGTTTTAAGAAACATGGAGACTGGATTTTAAATAATGTTGAGCCACATGATGAGAAGTCTTTCACTTGTCTTTGAATCCTTAAGGTCTTCCAAGTTTCTTCCTGTGGTCTGTTTGAACTTTGTCTTTCATATTTACTCACTAAGTAAAAATGCCCATTAAATATTTGTGTACTGCACCTTGGCCTGCATCTGTGAGCCTGTCAAGCACCAGCCTTTGCCCATTTGGAGTTTAACTGCTAGCTGAGGAAGGCTGAAAATAAACTACAAACATCATGTTATATGTTAGAGGGAGGCGTGTGCTATGACGAAAGGAGAGCCAAGTAAGAGGTGTTGAGTGGGGCCATGCTGCACTGTGAAATGGGGTGCTCAGTGTCCCCTGTGCAGAGGAGGCGGCACTTGAACAAAGGCTTGAGACGAGGGTGTTGTTACATGTGCATGTAGAGAAAAAGCGCTTGGGGTACCAGGGAAGCCAGGACAGGGACCCTGTGTGGGAGCTGCTTGAGCAGCCAGCAGGAGGTCAGGGCAAGTGAGGAGGCTGCCATCTGGGAGGGGCTCGGGGGTCAAGACAGAGCAGGATGGACAGCAGTCATGAGGACCCAGGCCACCCTGAGGACTGTCTTTCTCTCTGAGTGAACTGGAGAGCCATTGTGGAGTTTAGACAGAGGAATAACCTGATCTTTTGGGTTCAGATGGTCACAGTGTCTTGACTTTGCTCAGAGAAGTCTGCATGGAGTCATCAGTAAAAGCAAGGTTCAGTGAGGAGGGCACTGCAGTGGTCCAGGTGAGCGATGTAGTGGCTGGAGCCAGGGAGACCGCAGAGGAGGTGACGAGGGGTGGTCAGGTGTGGGTATATTTTGAGGGTCGAACCAAAAGAACTTAGTGATATAATGAATGTAGAGTGTAAGAAGAGCCAAGGGCGGCTCTTGCATTTGGGGCCTGAGAATCCCAAAAGATGGAAATATCATTAACTGAGATGGATAAAACTGTAGGAGGGGAGGTTTTTTTTTTTTGCAGGGGAGGGGATCAGGAGGTTCAGTTTTAACATGTCTGTGACCTGACTTATGCTACAGCCAAGGTGTCTTAGTTACTTTCTCATTGCTGGGGCAAAACACTTGACACCCACAACTTAAAGGAGGAAAGGTTTATTTCAGTTCACAGTTTGTAGAGGTTTCAGTCCATAGTGGGCTGGCTCAAAGGCATGGCAGAGGGACATTGCAGAGGAGAAACAGGCCATGGCAGGGCAGGCAGGAAGCAGTGAAGCAGCAACAGTTTCCTTTCCCTTTCACCTCATCCATGCTTCCACTGTATTGGCTGGTGCCACTCACACCGGGGCGGGCCTCCCCATTATCCACACACAGAACTGTGCCAGTCCAATGAATCAGTGGTTATTACACCCTCACCCACATTCGTAACCCCCCAATCCAGCACCTAAGAGCATATGAGGCTTTGGAGGGATATCTAGATACTAGCCATAACACAACTGCTTGCTACCGGGCTATCCAGATTATTTGTTATTACAGCAAAAGTAGAGAAACACACTGTTATTTACTTCTCCAAGAAGAGAGAGAGAGAGAGAGAGAGAGAGAGAGAGAGAGAGAGAGAGAGATTGAGAGACAGTATAGGCTGCTGGATACACAAATCTGCATTTTAGAAGAGAGACCTGAGGTGCAGATATATCTTTATCGGGAAGGTGCTCTAAACCATGATTCCAGATAAGAGCATTAGGGCACAGTGTGTGGAGGTGAAGAGGAAAGAGGACCAAGGACTGGACCTGGAGTCTCTGGCATTGAGAATTCAGGATGACAACAAGAGGCAGTGAGCTCAGTGAGTTGAGCAAAGATTTTAGAGGCTTTACTCCAATGGCACATGGTCCTTGACTGGTAACCTGTGCAATTAAAAGAAAAATACCCGGGGAGTGAGTCGGGAGCCCCATGTGCATGGCTGGGGCTACTGAGCGGCTGGTCTCACTAAGGTGAGTAAGTGACCTCACCCTCCACCATTGCTAGCGTCCCCAGAGAGTCTCTGACTCAGTTTCTCTAGGTCCTGCGATAGGGGAGTGTAAAATCTTTCAGCCAGACCCTCTATATCAGCCTCTGGGCTCCCAGGGCCCCCAGCTCCTGGGCCTCCCGGTGTTCCTGGCACATCTGGTCTTAGTCTTCATTGGCTCTTTGCTCTGCTAGCCTTTAGCTGGCAGCTTCCTGCCTTTGCCTGCTCAGTGTCTGCCTTCTGTGCCTGTCCTTCCTCAGAACCCTGCCCACATCTCTCTTCTCTTTGTGCTAGGTGGCATGTGCATATTCTTTAAATTCTTTTACCAGCATTATAGTGAGGCTTCAGAAGCAAAAAAGAGATAAACACAGGTCAATGTGCCGTGTTTAGGAAGAGATCCCTGTAATAGGTTCTCGGTGCCTATTGGACACTTATTTCCCAACTCAACAGAGAGCTCATGCTCAGAGCCTTCAGGACCAACAGTATCCAGTTAGAATTTGGATACTGGATATTATTTCCAAGGGGTTTATCATGTACTCTTTATTTAGGACATGATATTTTTTCTTCACTGGTGGTAGTGATGTAAAATTTTTTCCTAACTTAAGTTTAAAAAACCCAGTTGATTTATAGAAACCTAGTAAGTGGTACATGGAGAGACTGAAATTTTGACAGTGACAGGTTTATGCTTGAAGTTTGGGAGACACCACACTATTTATAAAAATTCGCCACAGGAGGGAATTTCAGATCTTCTCACTTTGTCTTTCAGGATCTAAGAATTTCTGGTTTGGGAAGTTAGGTTTCCAGCAGGCTAAGTCCCTGGACCACTTCTTGGTTCTATTTTTGGTCTCACAGTTTCTACAAATTTGACTTTCTTTCAAGTTATTGGTCTCTCCTGCCTCTGCTATATCTGGACTCCTCTTGCCCTAGAAATAAGGCTGGATACCGTTTCCAAATATTTCTCTTAAGTTGCTATTTATAAAATAAGTATACAAACCCAATTCCTTGGTTACAAGTTAAAAACAATTCCCTTTAGTTTGCTTGATTAATTACAGCAGAACAGAAAGGTGCCGAAAAAGAATAATATTCTTGAATATCAGAGTAGGAGCCATAAATGCAGCTGCTTCTTGGATATCCTACAGGACTAGCCGGATTCTTGCCTAAGATTAGGAGAACTCTGGTCAAATCAGGTTCTGGTCATTGCTAGGGCAGCCATTTTGACCTTTTCTGAGGTAATTGATGCTGAAGCCCTTGGACCAACCAGTTCATTTCAGAATCCATTTGGTGATTTCTCCCTTTCTTGCATTGGCTTCTTAAGCTCTGCAAACCCATGAAGAAGGAATAAACTTCTTTTGTGTCTCTCTTGGGCCAAAGCATTGAGTTCCTTCAGTCTCTGCTTAAGATCTCATGACTGTGACTTTCACAGAAATGATGCTTTCCTCTGCCCTTTCTCTGGTTGCTTCTGCCCTCAAAATGACTAACAAGTCAAAATTATGACCAGTACGCTCTCTAAGGAGAACTTGACATCTCATTATCGGTCACTTTGACGGCCTCTGAGCACCACTAAATGCTTGGTCAGTGTCCAAGGGTCACCTCCAGTTGGGTGTTTGTTTGCCAAACAGAGAAGTTGTTTTGGAGTTCATTTCGTAATCCTGCTTCCCTCCTTCAGGAAGAGACCTCCGAGACCACCATCTCTGGAGCTTTGCACAAAACTTTGCCAAAATATATTTCAAAGGGGCTGGAGATTTAGCTCAGCAGCATAAGTGCCTGCCTGGTAAGCATAAGGTTGTGAATTCCATCCCTGGTTACCGCCCCCCCCCCCAATAAAATAAAAATAAATAAATCAAAATAAATTTTAAGAAAGAATGTAATTCAAAACATTGTGAGAACAGCAACTTCCATTTCACCAAGGACCTTTCCTTTATGTATTGCTAAACTCAGAAAATTCCTTTTTGTCTAATGCAAGCACCTTGATTCTTTTAGATTAAAGGATTTTATAAAAGCTAAATGCAGATCCAAGTAATAAATTGATCTTGTTGCAATTTAAATACATTCCTCTGATTCCCTCTTCCCTGGAAGGGGTGATTAGCTGCCAGCCTCACTCTCTCACAGGCCGCCGGCCACTGTTAAGTGCCTTTCATCTTCTCTGTTTTGAGGCTGGGTAACACTAATGCTTCAGTTTTTCCCCAGCCATTTTTAGGTATTTTGGTTGTTCCCTTTAGACTAAAATTTTAATATTATTTATAAACCTGGAAATATATACAGTGTACAACAGTGATTTCATTGGTGCTGGGTAAAAAAAACTACTTCTCCCATTGGTCTTGTGAGTTCACTGTTTAGTTTGGGGCAACTCAGGGTCTGTCTCAAGTCAGCCTGCCACAAAGCACAAAAAACCCATCGCCAGGCATCCAGGTACTTGGGGATAGCAGCCTCTTCTTCAGTGTCTTGTGCAGTTTTGTGTTTTTTTTTTTTTTCCATTTTATAAACTTTTGATAGTCAATTTGAGGTCTGATCCTGAAATGTTAGAAATTACAAATAGTGAGCTGGGGATTTAGCTCAGCGGCATAAGCGTCTGCCTTGCAAGCAGGCAGTCGTGAGTTTGATCCCTGGTACCGATAAAAAGGAAAAAGACAAAAAAAAAAAAAAAAAAAAAAAAAAGAAAGAAAGAAAGAAATTACAAATAGTGGCCTTCATGCATATCTAGAAACTGGAGAAAAGTAAAATCCGCCAAAATAGTGAGGTTTTGAGTTTTCTCCAATTTTGGGATCACAGTGGCACGAGCCATTAACTTTTGTAGTATCTGTAAAAGACACACATGCACACGCGCGCGTGCGCACACACACACACACACACACACACACACACACAGACATAGAGAGAGACAGAGAGAGACAGAGACAAAGAGACTCTGAGACAGGGTGTAGGGCAGACAGAGAGCCAGAGATATTCTCATTCTTCTTATGACTGTAACCCTCCCAGGCATAGCTGAAAGCACTCAGTGCCCTTAAGCCTGAGCTAGGTAGGAAAGGGGTTCCCCACGATGACAAAGTGCCTCTGAACAGTGAGTCCTTTCAACTTCAGTGCCCCCCATAGACACCTGACTGTGCCCATCACAGGCTGGCTGAGTCTCCAGCTGGGCTTGAGACCTGCAAGTCCCACCCCCTGTGTGTTTGTCCTGCATCTCCAGCCACTCTGTGGTGAGACCCACGGTCTCTGTCATCAGTGGCCACCTCTCCCCTCACAGGTACCTAACAAGAACAGGTCAGTAGGTGTCAGTCCTTAGAAAAAGATGACCTCTAGTGGCCTCGGTCTCATCCGTGGCCCTTTTGTGGGCGCTTGAACCTGTTGCTGTGACCTCCTTTGGTGTCATGAACCAAAGGTCGTCCTGGGGACTGCGGTCTGCAGGCCGAGCCAGGTCATCTGGAAAGGGTGCTGGCAGCCAGAGGTGTGTGTGGCAGCTACTTCAGCATGAGTCAGCGACACCAGAGGAGAAAGAAAGAGGGGCAGAAAAGAAAAGGAAGAAATGGAAGGAGGAACACTTTTCTAGAAACTTCCCTTTAAAACCTCCTTTTAAAATCGCCTGTCCTGTGAGCTTGGTATTAGGGCCAGTCATGAATTCCAGATTTTCTGGATGAGACCTCTGCAAAGTTTCATGTTGCGTGTTTACTAGAAATCTACCAAGTAGAAGGAATACTGAGCGATGTTTAAGGCTGGAGGTTTCCTCGACACCAAAGGCTTACCCTAAGTAACCCACTGGGTTGGGGTAAACGAGCCCAGTGTTCATTTGTCGATGTCCGCTCCCGGCCGGCAGGAAGGACACACGACAAAGTCTGGTAGTGGACAACCTTTTCTTTTTATTTTCCTTCTCCGTACAGCCTGCCCTGGGTTCTCCCAGCTGAAGCCTCCTCTGGTCCGCTCCCCGCGGCTCCTTTTGTGCTTCAGTCTGCCCCAAAGCCTCTACCGGTCCGCTCTCCGCGGCTCCTTTTGGGCTTTTACTTCTGGGCTTCTACCTGGCTTCTTCTTCCGCCCAGGGGTGGCACCGGTATATATACGGGTACAGTGTCCAATCATGTTAAAGTAAGCAAGGCAAGCTGATTGGCTAACATCATCAGTTGCCAGGCAGACTATATTGTTGAGCGGGTTGTTTACGCGGTAAGCAGGAAACTAACATATTCGATGGGAGGGGTAATCTACCTCAGGCTTTGCTCTTTACCACAGGCCGCACGTCCGCCGCGCAAGGCGAGCTATCACAGACGCGGCTCCCAACATCTCCCCCTATTTTATTTTTTATGAATGTGCGCATCGTAGCCCTTCCTGGACTGGGTGCAGAGGCTTATGCCCTATGTGTAGGTCCACCGTAGGTCCTTGGCTTAGACCCTGGTTGGCCATGCCATGGTCTGCCAAGGCCCTGAGGCCCTCGTCCTTTTTCTAGGGCCAGGCACAAACTGGACGGAACCTGGATGCACACAAGCTTGCACTCATTTCCTCTCTGTAAAGAAATCCCCTCGGAGAGAAATTTAGACCTGGGCAGCATCTAACAGTCCAGCGGCTTACGTGCAGGATGGGGTAGGGCCTGGCTTAGGTCGAGTCGTGCTGGGGAGGCACGCTCTTACCCGTCATTGACTCACCTACCCTGCTGTGTATTGTCACCTTATGGAGGAGAATGAGGGATGCCCGCCATATCTAGACTCGGTCGTGGGCCAATTGAGCAAGCCATGCATATGCCTGAGGATCTTCTTGTCCATTTCGGGCTACCGCTATTTCTATTCATCTTATTGGTTGGTCTGTGATGGATCTCCAGTAGGGCAGGTCTGATCTTCAGTCGAGGGCTTTGTTGCCCGTGTCAGTCTCTCCGGTATCCACAGTGGTTCTCATCCCGGTTCCTGTGGGAAAACACAAACCGCGCCTCGGTTCCAGCTGACCACTGGATCCGGGCCCATCCATTGTCCTGTCAGGACATCTTTCCACTTCACCCACCCTTTATGGTTGGGGGAAGGGTTGCAGTGCTCCACAGCTGGGGAGCGATTATCATTATTTAAATTTAAAAAATTGTGTGTGAATAGTGCCATGGATAATCGTGCCTTTGGGGCCAGGCCTTGGCCTACTCCCCCTTTTTGTTTTTGTAAAATTTCTTTGAGGCTTCTATGAGCCCTCTCAATGATTCCTTGACCTTGGGGATTGTATGGGATACCATGTTTTAATTGAACCTCCATCATTTTGCAGAACTCATTGAAGGCTTTGCCTATATAGGCTGGTCCATTATCAGTTTTTAATATTTTTGGTTTGCCCCATGCGGCCCAAGCTGCCAGGCAATGATTGATCACATTAGACACTTTTTCACCTGTTTCTGCTGTTGCGAATATGACGTGAGAACAGGTGTCTGTGGAAACATGAACATATTTAAGAGTCCCAAACTCCTGTATATGTGTGATGTCCATCTGCCAAACATCACCAGGGATCAAACCTCGAGGGTTTACTCCCATCGGTATGGCAGGTTTGTATGTGGCACAGGAGTCACATAGTCGCACGATATCTCGTGCATCTGCTCTAGAAACATGGAAATGGTTTGCTAGTGTCCTGGCATTAACATGAAATTTATCATGGAAGGCACGGGCTCGCTCGATTGGTGTTAGTAAGGTAAAAATTCATAACGGGCGAGTGGCAGTGTCAGCAGCCGCATTCCCCTGTGCCATGGGCCCCGGCAGGGATGTATGTGCTCTTATGTGGGTGGTGAAGACCTTATGGTGTCTGTTCTGAAGCAATGTCTGGATAGACAGGAACAGTCCAGCCACTGTGGAAGTGGATCTAATTAAACTGGCAGTCTCAAGCACTTGCATAGCATTGACCACATACCTAGAATCGGAGACAATGTTAATGGCTTCTGAGAACCGTTCAAGAATCATTTTAACGATCTGCAGTTCTACCACCTGAGGCTGATCTGGTTTAAATTGTATGGTAACCGGGGGCTTGCCTAGGATCACATAGGCGCCTATCCCCGTCTTGGAGCCATCTGTGTATATTGTAGTTGCTAGGACTAATGGCTCAGAGGCAGTAACCTTTGGAAAAATTATAGGGTGCTGAGTGACAAATGACAAGATAGGGTCTTTAGGGTATTGATTGTTTATATCCCCATGGAAAACACATCTCAGAATGGCCCATGTATCTATGCAGGCAGCCAGGGTCTTGATCTGGCTGGCGGTATAGGGTACTCGGATGGCTTGTGGTCCTGAGCCAAAATGTTGGACAGCTCTATCATGCGCTTCAAGGGCCAATGAAGCGACTGCCTCCGGGTAATGCTCTATGACTTTTGCAGGTGAGACCTTAGGGTGTATCCACAGTAGTGGTCCTTTCTGCCAAATCACCGCTGTGGGCTGTAGACTAGTCTGTAGCAAACAGACATCAAAGGGTCGCCCTGGTTCAATTCTGTGTAAGGTAGCCCCACCTAAGGCTTTTTCCACTCTCTGTAAGGCAGCTCTTGCCTCAGGAGTGAGCCTCCTGTGGGAGGCTATATCTGGGTCTCCCTTCAGAAGGTCGAACAGGGGTTTGAGATCTGAATTTGGTATATGTAAATATGGCCTAATCCAATTAATGTCTCCCAATAGCTTTTGCATGTCATTTAGGGTCCTAATGCCATCCGTCCTAATGGTGACCTTCTGTATAAGTCTGGAGGCGACACTGAGGTCCACACCTGCTGACCCAGGGGTGGCCCTTGTTGAAGGCTGCCATCCTGAGCTGTCCTGTCTCTGGGGCGGGGGCCCGCCTGTGAAGGGGGCCCCCTCTGGCCGTTTTTTGGCTCTCTAGCATCTTGTCCACAAATACGGTTGCCCTGAGCATCAAAGACCGACCTACACTCCTCAGCTTTGTGTGATCCCTTTTTGCATCGCCCACAAACATATGGTTCTTCATTCCTAGGGCGAGGCCTAGCATCTGCATTGTTTGGGCAATGACGTTTAATGTGTCCTGGCTCCCCGCAGGCAAAACACCCTTTAGCCTTACATTCCCCTTCTAACCCGCGAGGTCCCCTCTGCTGTACAGCCGCGGCCAGGAGAGCAGCCACTCCCGAGTTGGAGAGCGGCCCCCCTATCTCTCTGCATATCCTAATCCAGGCGTTGAGGTCCTTGTTCTTATGAGGAGCTATCGCTGCCTTGCACTCCTTTGTACATTGCTCAAAAATCAGCTGTCTTACCAGCGGTTGAGCCACTCCCGGATCAGGAAATATCTTATCGGCAGCATCTTGCATTCGGGCCACAAAGTCAACAAATGGCTCTGTGGTACCCTGAATTATTTTTGAAAGACACAAGGAGGCTGTTCCGGCACCACTTACCTGTTTCCAGGCGCGGAGCCCTATGGCATTGATTTGTTCATAGACAGCGCCGGGGAACTGGGTCTGGTCATCAGCGTGCCGACCTTCTCCCATAAGCATTTCCTTGTTCCACCCCCGGTTTCCCCGATTGGCGTTTCTCTCAGCCTGCTCTGCAGAGAACTCTGCGTACCAGGCTCGCCAATCCAGGTAACTGCCCGAGGGCAGACACGCCTTTGCCAGCTGAATCCAGTCCGCGGGGGTGAGGGGCCCAGAAGACAGATTCTCCAGCATGGCAATGGTGTAAGGCGCAGTCGGCCCAAAGGTTGTAACTGCATTTTTAAGTTCTCTAATCTGCTTTATCTCAAAAGGCTCCCATACATTGCGTCCCTGGCCCATAGCTACTTGTACAGGAAATATCCCATAGGGGCCACTATCTATCCCAGGTGGATGTACCTCATGAGACAAGCGTCCCCCCTGCCAAAGCCGCCTGTAAAAATACCGACCCGCCGGCGGCGGAGCATAAGACAGCGGCCGTGATTGGGCGGAAAATGGGGGCCCGTGCATCACTTCCTGTTCTGGCGAAAGGGGAGGGAGCTCCCAGGCGGCCGCCTCGTGGCGAGGGATCGCCTCCCTCTCGCGCCGGGGAGCGCTCAGGAGCTCTCTACTCCTCCGCAGACCAGGTTGAGCAGAGCGCAATTCGCGGGGCAACGCTGGAAAAGAACCCTGCGACTCCTTATTGAGCGATTTAGGCTCCTGACAGCTGGTCTCTTTGGCCTCCTTGCCATTCAACTTTCCCTCGTCCTCGGAGTCAGACGACTCCGAGGCTAGAGCCCCGTCCTCCTCCTTAGCATCCTTGTTCCCCTTGACGGACCCCTCTCGGGAGCTCCCTGACTGGGCCTGCTCAAATACCCTGCGTACTTTTGTAAGCTCTTGAGAGCTTTCTCCACAACCACCCTCGCTCTTAGTGTTGCTACCTAACATGTTTCCCATCTTTTAATATGTTACTCACCGCGTGAGGCCCAAGGAATCCGCCACTTACGCGTGAGCCTGAGGGGAGTCTAAAAGCCCTGTAGGTGCGCGCCACCCAGAGCCCAGGCTTATCCCCAACTCACCTGTCTCGCAGCTCTGTACTGGAGCGTTGTCCACTTCCACGTCTCGGGGGTGATCAGTCCCCGTACGGGCCACCAAATGTCGATGTCCACTCCCGGCCGGCAGGAAGGACACACGACAAAGTCTGGTAGTGGACAACCTTTTCTTTTTATTTTCCTTCTCCGTACAGCCTGCCCTGGGTTCTCCCAGCTGAAGCCTCCTCTGGTCCGCTCCCCGCGGCTCCTTTTGTGCTTCAGTCTGCCCCAAAGCCTCTACCGGTCCGCTCTCCGCGGCTCCTTTTGGGCTTTTACTTCTGGGCTTCTACCTGGCTTCTTCTTCCGCCCAGGGGTGGCACCGGTATATATACGGGTACAGTGTCCAATCATGTTAAAGTAAGCAAGGCAAGCTGATTGGCTAACATCATCAGTTGCCAGGCAGACTATATTGTTGAGCGGGTTGTTTACGCGGTAAGCAGGAAACTAACATATTCGATGGGAGGGGTAATCTACCTCAGGCTTTGCTCTTTACCACAGGCCGCACGTCCGCCGCGCAAGGCGAGCTATCACAGACGCGGCTCCCAACATTCATTTAGTCTTAAAATCTCACCCTGTGATTTTATTGCTTATGTTTTATAATGCATGCGATATTCTTGCCCAGGACGTGCCCAAAATTCTCAGTGGTTCAAGGCAGGGGGCCTTGTGTCTTGTTCTTGTTCAGTCCTCTATGGGAGTCCGTGTGTGTGTGTGGGGGGGGGTGACCCCAAATCACAGAGGCCCAGCTCCCTCTGTCTTCCTGCTCTGCTCCCACTCATGGTGAGTTTTCTCCATTCAGTCAATGGATGTAGAAAGGGAATTTGGCACGATAGCACTTAACTAGCTGGCCTGGAATTGGTATTTAATTTCCTTTAATTCCCTGCTCTCTTGTTTTAGTTGTCCTAGGGAATTGAACTCAGGGCCTTTGCGCTGAGTTATGGCCCCAGCTTTTTTTTTTTTTTTTTTTTTTAGACAGTGTCTCACCCAAATCGCTAAACTGTCCAGACTGAACTAGAACTTGTGATTCTGCTGCCTTGGCCTCCCAGGGTTCCGGCACTGCAGGCCTGCACCTGTGTCCAGCTGTTTTCCTCCACTTTCCATTGGCCAGAGTAGTTCTACCCCTGTCTGAGGAGATGGGGAAATGCAGGCCCTGTTGGCTTAGCACACTGACCACAGGAGGACATGCGTGTACGTTTATGGGGCTGTGTAACTGTGAGGACCATGCGGTCATTAAGTACGGAGCCTGGGAGGAGCTGCCAAGCCACAGTTGGACAGATTTTTTCTTCCCATGATATAACCTTTGTAGTCTTCCTGATGACGGAGGCAAGGCCCAGATGGCCCTTAGTTGAGGTCACCCTCCCTGACCTCGGGGAGTCAGCATGGCCACATGTCCTGACCTCCCAGGTGGTGTTGGGGGATCAGGGAGGGGCACCAGCAACTCTTTTAACTGCTCAGTGCCTCAGTTTCTCCCAGACTCTCCCTCAATGAGTGACTTCCGGTTTCTTCTGAGACCTTCCCAGGTTTAGCACTTAAATCTCCTTGTCTCTAAAAACCGTTCAGTCTCAGACAAACTAGGACAGTTAACTGGAATTGTCCTCATTGTAAAACTTTAAGACTTGGCTCGGAAACCTGTTCAGTCCCTGCCCAACCAGGACACTGCCTCACCCTCCTGTCCTCCCAGCACAGCCTGTGAGGCCCATGGTGACATCAGCATAGGATGAAGGAGTCACTTTGTGGGGACTACAATGTCAGAGTGCAGGATTCCTGTGAGCAGGGGATGAGTTCCTCCCAGTGTGCACATGACGGGAGAGGACGGCCCGTCAGGGTCATAGCCAGCTGGACCCTCTGTTCTCACATGAGGGTGGTTGACCCAGGGCTGCTGCCAGCTGCTGCTTGTCCATCTGGGAGATTTTCTGCACCGGGAGTCTGAAGTCTCTCTGCCCTCATGACGAAAAGGAGGCCATAAGTTATTTCCATGCTGGTTTTGTGTGCGTGACATTGTAGCGAGCTGCGGGTAGGGTTGTCAAGGGATTGTTGGAACTGGATCTCCTTGAGTTAAGTCTGTCTGGTGCCCACTCCAGTTATTGTGGGGTGCACCACATAATAAGTCTCATGGAGGGAAGCCTGCAAAGGCTTCTCCTTTGTCATAAGCAAATGTCACCATCTGGAGTCTTCCCAAAAGGCTTCTTTCAGGTAAGGGACACAAAAGCAATCTGCATGTCAGCCTCGGTGACAGAATCTCAGAGAGCTCGAAGGTTCACAGGCTCTGGTGCAGCTTGGCTTGGCCAGGTGGTCATCTGTAATATTATTCCTATCCCCCGAATGCCACACAAGGCCCTAGTTCCCTGTAAAGAACTTCTCGGTGGAGGATAAAATGGGGTGTGACTTCATGGTGGAGGAGGTGATGCCACCCCAGGTTCTTGTTAGTAGGCAGCAGAGAGGAATGTCCATTAACAGCAGGACCTCAGCTGGCAGGCAGAAAATCTTTTCAGTCTCTAAAGAAATGAACAAAGCTGCATTTCAGAGGGACCGAGGCTTGGGGCAGATCCATGAAGAGGGGTCACAAGGACAGCACAATAAGCACAGCTAGGTAGAATCTGGGAAGCAGAGATAGATCAAAGGAGGAGGAAAAAAGATACAGCCTCCCAGGCCACACCCCCATGACTCACCTCCTCCAATCAGGCTTCACCTGCCAATTTCACTCTGCACTTGTAAACTCCTCAGTGCACCAACCCAGTGACAAGTATCATGTTCCTATAACCTAGTCACTTCCCAAAGGCCCACCTGTACTCAATGCATGAGGTTTTGCAGGACATCTAGATGGAAACCACAGGGCAGGGCTTGTTCCTCTCTCTTGCTTCATGGGCAAGAGTCCTATGGATATAGCCAAGGAGAAGATGGTAGTGGGAAGTTGTTTATTTTAGATAGCTACAATTATCCTGAGTACACAAATTTATGAGGCATCTTTCCACTTAACCTGTTGCTGTCACTTATGAGCCAAAAAAGACGTTAAGAAAGAAGACAGTCCTCAGAAGCAAAATCATGCCAAGGCTGGGTGTCTCGGAAACGGCAATCTTGGTTATGTGGCTTGGGCTAGAAAGTGGTGGCTCTGGTTGGTGAGAATATCAGCGTTAGGTTCTAGACAGGACCTTCCCAAAGTCATTAGTGACCTTCTGGGACATGAAGACAGTGGTAAGAAAGGACAGGAAAAAGCACTTTTCCATTCGCATTCTCCGTTTCTGAGTGTGCATCATGCTCTTGGCCCTTGGAGAGTCCTCTGGGGAGCCTTGTTGTTGCTTTTGCTGTTGAGGTGACAATTTTCTGCTGTGGTCTTAGTGTTGGCCATGGCCTTTAAATAAACACCGAGTTTGGCAATCATGCCCTTTTCCTACTGAGCATTGTGGACAGTGGGATGACTTGGGCAGCCCTATTGGATGTAGTCGAGGTGTCTGCCAAAGAGTTTGAGCTGACCTGGCCACAATTTCCTGTGCGACAATGGAAAATGAGGAAAGACCTGTGCTTGGTAATTGTGCTTTCATTTGTCATTAAGGAAAGGAAAAATCATTCATGGTGACCTGGGCTAGAAGACCTAGGTCTTCACTGTCAACTCTTTCTAGGTCAAATGCCTCATAGCTTCGAGTAGCTGAGCTTTTCAGCTGATTTAAGACAGATGGGAGGTGCTTACCAGCCTGCGCATGGGGCTCTCCTCCCAGCATCTGTCTGGACCTCATTGCCAGTGCATTAAAATTCTTCCTGGTTGTGAAAGCATTTGGCCGACCTAACCAAGCTCACTTGGGGGTGTATTCATCCTTCAGGAAGAAGGATGAGTATAATTTCATCTTTTTTCCTCTTTGGCAGGTATGGGGGAATTAATTAAGAGTTCCCAGAAAATTATTCTCTTCTGTTCAAAGTAATATCAACATTTCCATCCGAATCCTCTGTGAATAGAGGCAGTTTGACTGGCCTCTAGAGTAGGGTTATAAAACTTGGAGATGGACACTGTCTACTTCTGATTCTCTGCAAGGCATCAATCAACCTGAGCTCAAGGCCTTAGTTTCTTCATCCATAAAATGGGAACTAAATATGTGCATTTATTTCCTTGAGAAAATTTTAGAGGAGTTACCTAAACACCATCTTTTAATGTTCTGAGTCTCTCAAGGGGAAGGAAATGGATGTGACAGAATTTTTGAGAAAAAATCCATTAAATATGAATTGTGACCTCCTGGGTTATTTAGATAAGACACAGAATGTTCCTCAGATATAGGCAAACTGTCTTCTAGAAAAGATCTGTGACTTCTTTCCACTAGTGGTAACTCTTGTGTAGGACAGTGATTTTCACTGGTTTTAACAATGTTAGAGATTTACCCTGAGAGACTCATTTTAATGGGATGATCATTTTCACGTTACATAATATATTTATGTTATGTTTTATGGATGAATACTTCCAGATAAAATCATTGCACTCATGTACAGTTTCTCATAAGTTAATCTATGTCTTTTTGTTCCCCTGCAGACAAAACTGTGTGGAATTTTACCCTGTGTTCTTGATTGCACTGTGGATGGCTGGATGGTATTTCAACCAAGGTAATCATAGGATATACAGTTCTAACCCTGGCTGTGGTGCTTCAAAAACAATTAAGAAGCAGGTAGATGACCATGCAGCTACTGATCCTGGCAACTATTTTAAACAAATGAGCTAATGTCTCCATACATTGGTTACAGATATGCAATATTGGGCTTCATTGTGATTTAACTCAATAATAAAAGTAAACTTGCAACAAACTATATGCAGGACACTCCATAAAAGTCACACGAACTCAGTCTTCCAATCTAATAACCTAACTGTAATTTAACTGAAGAAACAGAACACCGAGTTAACAATATATCTTAATAATTATCGTTAATATTTATTGAGCACTTACTATGTACCAGGCACTGGTTTTAAGTTTTACATCGCATGCATAAGATTTATAGGATTTAAGCCCTTCATATAAAATAAAGTCTAAAGTTAATTCCTACTTTACAGATTAAAAACACAGAGATAGAGGTTAGGTAATTTGTTTAATTTAAGATTCACCAATACAAGTAAAATTTCCTTTTCAGTACCCACTGTAGCTATTTGTCTAACAACCCGTGTACCTAACAACCCATCCTAAGGGGGCTCGAGGACATAGTGCCACTATCTGTAGCAGTTTCACTAGAGTGAGGTGTCCTTGGTGGGCTGAGGGCTTTATCCTAACTTTGCCTGCTTCTGCCTTAGTTGGGAAAGTTCTTTGATTTCTGGCCTCATTTGTTTATTACTTATTTTTAAATTTTTTTCAAATCCATTTTCCAGGAGAAAAAGAAAACAAACAAACAAAAACAACAGCAACAACAAAAAACTAAAACAAAATGTAAAAAACACGTCAAATAGGAGGCAACAATGATATATACACTGCGCACTGTCATTCCCAAAGCGCTCACCCAGAGCACAAGACAACTGCATTTGGTTGTCCAAACAGTACCATCACAAATCTTCTCTTCAGTGAACTCAGAGAAATCAGTAGTATAACTATCTTAACTAGTTAACACACACTCTCTCTCTCTCTCTCTCTCTCTCTCTCTCACACACACACACACACACACACACACACACACACACACACACATCTTGTTTCAGTTTCTTACCCTAATGAAACAGTGTGATATTTACACATGTGTGTCTTGTTTATTTCACTTATGAGTCTGGTCTCAAGTTGCATCCATTTACCTATAAAAGTCTAGTTTGGCTGGGGATCTATCTCAGTGGCATAAGCACCTGCCTTGCAAGTGCACAATCGTGAGTTTGATCCCCGGTACTGATAGAAAAAAAAAAGTTGCTGTGTTGAAGTCTCTAGTTTATCATTCTTTATGCCTGACTAGTACTCCACTGTGTAAAAATACCACTTCTGTTTTATCTGTTCCTCAGTGGGTTGGCATTTAGGCTGTTTATAAGATCTAGCTATTACAAATTGTGGTGCTGTAACATGGGAGCACATATATTGCTGTGGTATGATGTTTTTAATTTTTGAGGGAAGATACCCAGAAGGGGAATAGCTGGTTAAATGGGTTGACCTGTAGTCAGAGTTTCTTGAGGAATCTTCGCCCTGATTTCCACAGTGGTTGCACCAGTCTGCAGTCCCACCAGCAGTGGAGGAGGGTTCCTTTTTATCCACAGCCCCTCCAGCATTCCTTATTGCTTGATTTGTTGATATTAGCCATTCTTTATGTGGTGAGGTGGAATCTCGATGTTGTTTTAATTTGCATTTCTCAAATGACCGGCGATGTTGACTGTTTTTCCACATATTTATTTGCTAGTATTTCTTCACCTGAGAAGTGTGTATTCATCTCAGATGCCATGGCCTCATTTGCATCTGCGCCTGATTGCTGAGATTTAAAACAAACCCAAATCCAGCCCTTCTGAAGGAAATGCCACCCATCTCCTTGTAATTTTTACTGTGCCTTAAGGAATTTCATATAACATGACCTTTAGAGAAAGGCCTTTTAACTTTAACTCCTACTTTTGTTCCTTGATTCCATGACTGGAAGTGGCTGCTCTTTGTGATCTAAGAGCACATTAACAATAAATAATAAGAGTGCGTTTTGATAATGGGATCCCATCTCGGCCATTTGACCCTTTGGCTTCCCCTTGATGGGCTAAATAAGGTCAGCTGCCCAGCAGGAAAGGGTTTCTGGTCATAATTTCCCTTCCATTCTTTCTCTTGCAAAGTAAGTTGCCTGTTAGCTTCCTTTAGCATCCTCACTGGCTTTCGGGGAGTAATTCAGTAGACGGTGATAGTAATTCTCAAATGTGAGAGCATGCTCAGAATTTTTGAAGCCCTTCAGATGCTAGGTGGCTCTGCTACTTCCTTGTCCTTGGGGACCCTGCCTGTATTGGTCAGCTTTTCGTTACCGTGACAAATACTGGAAAACAACTTAGGAAAGGTTTATTTTGGCTAATGGTTTTAGAGGTTTCAGTCCAGGGTGAGCTCGATGCTTTTAGGCCAGTGGTGGGGCAGGAGCATCATGGCGGGAAGGGCATGACCAAGAAAGGACAGTAAGCAGAGAGAGCTGCAGGAAAGAAATACCTTCATAAGCACAGTCCTAGTGACTTATTTCTCTCAACTCTTTAACAGTCCACTTGTCTATCAACCAACAGTAGATTAATCTGCTGATGATGCCAGCACCCTCACCTCTGTAGGCTTTCTCAATCCAGTCAAGCTGACAGTTGAGACTAACTTCACACCCTGCGCCCTTTCTAAAGCCTTCTACAGGTCCTCTCTGCCCCACCTTCTTCATGACACTTTTAAGTCTGGAATTTTCTTTTCATTTTTTTTTTTCTGTGTTTGTTGTCTGTCTCTGATGCTAGAACATAAACTCTGTAAGAGCAGGGAGCTTGTATCTTTGTTGTTTTAACTCAGTCTTTATAATAAAGATTGGTGTATAGTAGAAATTAAATCTTTGTGGCCAAATGAAGTAATGAGTTTAATTTTATTTAGCACATCATAGTCTCACACTTAGAGTTTAAATATTTCCAAAAGGGCTCTGGTAGTTCACATGCATGAAGGGCTGAGGAAAACACTGATACTTTCATGGATAAGGACGGCAGAACATTACCTCACAGTTTATACCTCTTTCTTTCTGATGTAAGATTTGCATACAGGACAACTCACAGATATGTGACTGATGGGTTTTGAGAAGCATAGATACCTATGGGTCTGTGAGTTTGAGCCTTAGTAAGATGTAAAACATGGTCCCTACTGGAGTTTCCTCCAGCCACTCCCAGGCATCCCATTCTTGTTCCCTCCAGATGCAAATACTATTCTGATTTTTCGTTGTTTAGTTTTGTTTATTGTGGAACACTCCATGGGTGGGGAGCTATATAACATGTGTCCTGTGTAATGTTTCATCCACTCAGCAAAGCACTGAGACTCACTGCATTGTGGTATCTGTTTTTTTTCCTTACTGAGGAGCCTTCCATGGCATGTCTCTGTCACAGCCAGCTGAATTCTCATGATAGACTTTTGGGGTCAAAAAGTTTTCCTAATTTTTGGCTGACTGAATATGGGCATAGTTTCATTTGTCTTGAGCAAATGTGGTAAGTCCCTGATATATGAACAAGCTCTGTTCCCAGAGAGTTGTTTGTGAGCCAGACTCATTTACAAGGTGACAAAGTGAATTTTATAGTACACCTGTAAAAGTTCGCAGTGCAAGTGTTCCTAAGACGGGGACTTGCGGATACAGACATGGAATTGCTGGGTAAAATGATATGTCTGGTTTATAAGAAAGTACCAGAATTTCTCCCAAAGTGGCTGTTCTAGTGTGGTGGCACAGTGCTCAACTGTGCCAGCCCCACTGGCCTACATAAGCGCACCTTGGGTGTCCTGTGGAAGCCTGACCCTCGGTCCATCTCTGTTTCCTGGTCGATCTCCTGCTGGCTCTGTTTCTCTGCTCTCCTTCCCAACCCCTAGGAGCAGGTCACTTTGCTTCCGCACACTCTCAGGCCACGATGCTCCTGCCTTGGCGTAGGCAGCCAGGGACTGAATACCCTGAAACTATGAACCAGCATTTTCTCAAGTTGTGAGTGTTAGTACTGCGTGTCAGTGACATGAGAGCTGATGAATACAACTATTTTATGTCCTCGCCAGTGACCTATAGGGATTTCAGTTGCTGCATAGCCTCACCATTTTATGGTTTTTTAAAAAAATATACTCTCTTCTGATGGGTGCGTAGAGTTTTAAGTGGCACTTTGCTAATGTCAAAACTCATGGAAACATTTTTTATGTGATTAATGTCACATCTGTGTATTTCTTCAGTAAGTTCTCTATTCCAATATTTTGTCCATATGAAAAAACTAAGTTTTAAAAAATTGAACTGTAAATGTTCTCTATACATTCTGGGTACAAGTACTTTTTTTTTCTTTTTGAGACAAGGTCTTGCTATTCAGTTCGTCTGGCCTTGAGCTCACTTTGTAGCCCAGGCTGGTCTTGAACTTGCAACTGTCTTCCTGCCTCAGCCTCCCGAGTGCTGGGATTACAGGTGTGCACCACAATGCCTGGTTTCAAGTATCCTGTCATATACACAATGTATAAATATTTTCTCCATTGCCACACTGTATTTTGAAAGACTGCTACCATATTCTATATATTTTCTCTCTTTTTCTCCCCCTCCTGCAGTTTTTGCTTCTTGTCTGGGTCTAGCGTACATATATAGCCGTCACAAGTACTTCTGGGGATATTCAGAAGCTGCTGAAAAAAGGTAAGGGAAACCCTGTAACGGTGATATATGCAGGCCGCAGCAGGGGCAAGTCGGGCCTAGTTTTCTGTTCCTCAGAAGTATTAAGAAGAGCAGCAAGAGCTGTGGTGGTAATGGTGATCCATCCTGCCTGAGGTCATGCCTTGCCAGGCCACATAATTAGACACAAGGTGGGGAAACACTCGTATAAAACTGCACTGAGCTGGGCGTGGTGTAGACACCTGTGATCCCAGCACAGTGGGGGCTGAGGCAGGAGGATTGCAGGATCAATCCGGTCTGGGAAACTTAGCAACTTAGCAAGTCCTGTCTCAAAAAATTAAAGAAGGGCTGGGAGCTAGCTCAATGACAAGGCCCTGGGTTCAATCCAAACAAGACAACAGTAGCAACTCAAAAGTCTGTCCACTCCGTCCAAGGAATAATTTTGCAATGTCTCTAGAAAGTTAATGGGAAAAGAATCCTGTCCACTGAATGATCAAAGAAATCAACTGAACTCTCTAGCTAGGCACCTCCTTTCATTTATGTGGTGAACCCCAAATTTCAAATGGCAAAAGCACAGAGGTCCTGGGTAGTGTCAACAAGGAGGAACCCGTGCGGGTCTCCCAGCTTCCTCACTCGGGCCTGGTTGTCCCTCCTGTCCCTCATGTCCACCCCGCAGGATGGGCGGTTTCCTGTCGAGCCTGGGGATTTTGGCCTTGTTGACGGTCCTGGGTGCCCTGGGCATCGCAAACGTCTTTCTCGATGAATATCTGGACGTCCATGTTGGCAAGAAACTGGGGCGGTACTTCTAAATTCCCTTCCCTTCCCTGTCATGTTTGCCCAAGCTGTTTCCACGCTGAAGGTAACACCATGTGCTTGTTAAATAAATTTTTAAAAAGCCTGCCGTTTTGTTTTTCTTGAGAGGGCTTTGTGGAAGCACACTCTCTAGGGAGCACATTTCCTGTTTGTTTGAGAGCTGGATTGCCAGGGCCGCATCAGCAGTCGTGGGCTGAGCTCCAGGTTTAGAAGTACATGCTGACGTCATGGTCGCTTTTGCAGGGGCAAAGCAGCCTGACCCGTGTGCTGGGCTTTCCATGGATCACTGCTGCAGCCTGCCTCTGCAACAGCTTCTGTCTCGATGGAAGGTTCCAGACAGATGCTGGGAAGGCAGCCAAGCCCCACTGCACGGGTTACTGAAATGCAACAGATGGCTGGGAGTGGGGGTGTCAGGCAGACATGTGAAGTAGCCGGAGAGAGTCACCAGCTAATGGCAAGGAGCAGATCTGGCTGTGAAAATGTGCTTCATAAAGAACAAAGGAAAACAAAAAATCACTTCATTTCGAGGAGACTCAGGGAGCAGGGCTAAGGGAATACTCTTGCCCCTGGGCAGAGGTGGAGCGTCCTGCTGACGCTGCTCTGTGCCTCTCCTGACCCCGTGGTGCGGCCCTGGCCAGCAGGATGCACTCGACACTTTTTCATTTTCTTTCTCTGCAAGAGTCTGTGTCAAAGCCTTCGAAGCCCCAAGGGAAGGCACTAGGAACAGAGCCCTCTATCGGTGTTTCCAGGGAAAATCAGACCACTCTGAGTCTGGTGGTGGTATCAAGAAGCCATTTAATGAGATGTTTCTTTAAGGTGGGCACATTGGCCATTGCAAAGGCTATGAATAACAGGAAAACAAAGGACTGCTCCTAAATGCTAGTATTTCCAGACTGGCAGAGGAGGGAGAGGTGGCAGCCTGGCGATGCCTCTCAGCAGGGTCAGGTTTCTCACAGGGTGTGAGAATGCCGTGGTCTGGAAGGGGACATCTGGACGCTGCTCTGGGGTCCCCACATGTTGGCTGTTTGACTTTGGCTGAGGCCCAGCATCAGCAAGAGGCCCTGAGGTCAGATCACCCTCCGCTGTCCTCAACGTGCTGGTGGCGCCACCTCAGCCCTTCATGGCTCTTGGCCTCCATCTTCTCTTAGATAAAATGGGGCTAATGTGGGAAAACGCTGTGCCCAGGCTCTCCACGCGACATTCTTACCCATTAGACAGTGGCCTGAATCCTGACATTTTGTGTTATTCACTGAAGATAGTGAAGGAAGAGAGTGCAAGTTTTTGACCTCACAGCACGATTACTGCAGAATCCTTTGCTTTGGAAGCAAGAAAAACCCACACCAAAATCATCTTAAATCCCATACTTCAGGATTTTTAAAGACATTCTAATCGTACACTTTAGGATTTTTAAAGCACCTAAATTAATTTGGATACAGAACATGGAGAAACAGGCAATGGTTGTACCCTATCAAAACTTGGTGTCTTTAAACATTATAATTAGTTTCCTTTGTTCTAATTCCTGTGTCACCAGGCAACCTCTTGACTGTCTTACGCTTTTTAGATTTGGCTACAGGGAGCAAACACACTGGCCAAAGAGCTGTGAGTTTCTGACTGATTTGATTTGTGGTAGCTCATCCATAGCCATTGATTTGATTGATTTGATATTAGTAAATTGACAAATTTTAATTTTAGAAATCAGATTCGCCTCCTAAAAGAGTCAAAGTCATGAAGGCGGAATAGAGAATTTTTCTCTGTCAATGGAGTCTAAAGAAGCATAACAGCCAAAGGGTAGCATGAGATCTTTGATCAAATCTGGGTTAGAAAAACCAAGCTCCAGAGCACGTGTGTGAGACACAGGAGCGTTTGCATAGTGAGGGAGAGAGACGTGGCTGTTAGGGAATTCATGCTGATCATGACGTTGTGGCCAGGGAAGAGAATGCTGAAATTCTTAAAAGCTGCAAAGCCGAGGCACTGAGGGTGAAGTGGTCAGCTACACACAGCTCCGAAACAGATCTGTATGTGAAACATTCGTGGAAAGCATTAACAGTGACAAAACTCAGTTGGTAAGTGTATAGATATTCTTTCTACTGTCCTGAGGGCTTGAAAATGTGCATTAGTAAAAAGTTAAAAAGTGTAAAAAAAGTTGAACATTGTAGAAGTTATGACTTTTGATCAAGCTGTGGGTAGCACCCACATTTCTTGTGCTGTACACTGGAGGTTTGACTGGGGGTGGCATCGGAGCCACAATGGCTGTTACTCCCGGCCTCTCTCTGAAGTTCTGGATGTGGGCAGGGACACTGGGCCTCCGGTGTGTGGAAGCTTCGGTAGTTTCCTCCTTGTGGGAAATGAGACCCCGGGACCTGTGGTAGCGCATCCATAGGACATCAGTATGGGAATCTTACGTCCTTAGAATACAACAAAGAAGAGAACAGAGAAGATTGAAAAGAAAACAACCTAAAGAAAATGAGGCTGCATGTGATGGTACGTGTTTGTGACATGGCTCAAGACTCTCAAGGTTCAGGGTTCTGGGAGGCTGAGGGAGGAGGATGGCAAGTTCCAGCCTAGTCTGGGTGACTTAGTGAAAGTCTACCTCAAAATAAACAAGAAAAGGGCTAGGGATGTAGCTCAGTGCAAAGGTCCTGGGGTTAATCCTCAGCAACAAACAAAAATACTGCTCATGCACTGGGAGTGGTGGTGCACCCCTATAATTCCAGCACTTGGGAGGCAGAGGCAGGAGGATTGCTGTGAGTTCAAGGCCAGTTTAGTTTACACAGTGAGTACAAGGGCAGTCTAGTGAGACCCTGTCTCAAAACAACAAAACAAAACCAAACCCCAAAAGCACTGCTTATGCAAATAGCAAGGAGATAACCCTGTCCTCAGAAGTTTCCCACCCTACTTACTAGCATTAGCAGTCAGTAGGATTTGACTACAGTCATTAATAAGCAATAATACGAGTTCATTTGCATCCACCCCCTTTGCTCGATGCAGTCCTCATGTCTGAGATTACAGCTATGAAATCACTTTAGAGGGAAAGCCATCCACTCATCCTCTGTGTTTTAAAGTCAGGATTAGGAAGAGCAATCCGCTGTTCTCAGAGCTTCTCATTTTTACCCCACTGGTCGGCTCCCCGCGCCTTCCCTCCACCCCGAATCAGTTCATTCCTCTACTCATGTTTTCTAGTAAAGTCTTGAGCCCACGTCATAAGGACCAAGCTCACTGTCACACCGCATTCTCCACGGTATCTCTGCCACACTGACTGGACCCTCTGCTCGCCATGGGCCGGGCTCTTGGTTGGTGTGTATTAAAACAGCATCCTTTGGGATCCAGTTTTGATGACAGCTTTATTCTGAGGTCTGTTTCCCAGCTTAACCCAGACAGTGCTGAGGTTTGCTGTCGTACCAAGCTTTGCCAAGTCTGACGGGGGTCTGCGCGCAGGTCTCCGGGAAGCAGAGGCGTAGGTTCGCCGGTAGGTGACGGGCTCCAGCGGAAGCAAAGGAAAAGCAGCATAGAAGCAAGACTGAGGAGGGGAAGGAACTAAGCCAGGTCCCAGCCTCGGTCTGACCTGATGGCAGTCTGGAGCACGCATCCTGTCTTGGTTTATCCAGAAGGTAAGCCAGGCTCTCACCAGCCTGCACCAGCGGAGGGGCGTAGGCTTGCGAGCACTTTCCACTCTGGGGGTGGCTGCAGGCAAAGCTGGGCCAGCTGTGGCTCTGACAATGTAGGGTGGCCTGGGAGACGTGAAGGCCCCTGAGGGAGTGGGGTGTTACTGACCTCTGCATTCCAGCCTCCATCTTGACCTTCTCCCCACAAAAGTTTTGACTCATCTATTTTCTGAGTCTCTGGATAAGCCAGGGGGAAACTGACTTGCTGTGGTTCTGAAGTCTGAATGGATCTCAGTGTGCCCCTTGCAGAGTGGACTCAGCCACACCTTTCCGAGTGCTCAGCAAATTTAGAGAGTTTCAGTTTGAGAGGCTGAGGCAGGAGGATCTTTGCGAGTTCAAGACCAGCCTGGGCTACAAAGTGAGCTCAAGGCCAGCCCAAACTGTGTAGTGAGATCCTGGAGACACCATCTTAAAAAGACCGAAAAAAAAAAAAAAAAAAAGGTTGGGAATGATTGTTCTCTATTGCTACATGTTTAAATAATGACATGACAGTTTTGAGAAAAGAATCATGGTATCATGGTTAATCAGTTAGATGCCAGGAAGAATATTATCTGCTTAATGAATTCTGGAGACTAAAATGAAGCATACTTTGGATTAATTCAGATAATGATCTTTTATTTTTTTTCTTTAAAAGTGGTATGTCAACATCACTTCATTTCTACATTTCAGAGTTCTGTACATTTCTTAAAAGGAAATAAGCAATGCTCAATGTACAAAGTCCAAACAGAAAACTAGAAAAATCTGAATAAAATGGAGGAAATTGCCATAGGTCATACAGTACAAATCAGTAATTAGATGTTGTCTGAAGTGCAATACCACGGCTGCAATGATGAGTTAAGGAATGAAATAAAAATACTCTATTTTAAACAAACAGTATATATATATTTATATGTATATTTTTTACAGATAGTAGACCCAGTGATATCTGCAGTATTGTAAAAACTTATGTACAAATAACTTTTTTTTAGACATTACATATACATCAGCACCGTAGTAAAAACAAAACAAAACAACTTCATTAAAATCTACCTCTGTATGAGTTGGTCCCCGTACTGAGCTCTTGGAGGCAGCGTTGAAAAGATAGCGGAACCCCTCTCTCCATCAGCCACCTCCAGTTTCTCACCCTTGCTTACAGATTCATTTCCTTTACAGGAAAAGGTAATCATCCTGTATTCTGTGTTTTCTTCTTCACTTTTTGGTTTCATCTGTTTCCCTGGTGCGATCCCTCCCAGTATAAAGCCTTCACGGTCCCCCTACCACCACTCTCCGGAGAGGGCACAGGGCCCATCAGCCCAGCGCCTCTGGCCTCACTCCCTGCCCATATTGGGCAGGTCTAGAACCCAGGGCTTATGGAGAGCAGGTCAAAGGTGATGCTTGCCTGGTTACCTCCTCTCCACAGCCTCCTGCTTGCAGCTTTCCATGGTCCTGAGTTGCACGGGGTGCAGTGGCCCAGCCCCCCCAGCTCAGGTCTTCTGGGAACTGTGTGTGCATACACAGAGCCAGCATGTAGGACACGGAGGGGTGGGGACAGGAGGAAAACACACGCCACTCACACTCAGGTCAGTAGTTGTGTCACAGCCTCCACAGTGGGACCATGGGAGGGGAGGCAGACACCAGCGGACCAGTCTGTGACAGTGGAAGTTGCTGATTCCTTGTGACAGATTTCCCCCAGGGCAGATGTGAGCGATTTACAAAGAGATCAACTGTACAGAACTTCTGAAGTGGATTACTTTGCCCTTAGGAAAGAAACCAAGTCTTCCCTGTGATCGCCCCAATTTGAATGGCAGCGCTATTGATTTTTCTGTTCAGCCATCTCTGGGATTTTATATTTGTCTTTCTGGTGATAGAGATGACGAACAAGGCCAATTTCAGAGCAAGCACCCCTGGGGTTTTCCCAAAGGAACCCAACCTGCTGCCCTCCAGGCCTTCCTTCTCGGGGAGACGCTAACCCCAGTGCAGCCTGCTCAGTTCTGGGAGAGACACCGTTCATCACTGCATATGTCAGAGGATGAAAGCTCCAGCGTGGCCTCTGCATGCCAGGCACTGGCTCAGTTCTTCCACCGGTGCTCACTCTGCCCAAAGCTGTACTTCTTGCAGTGTCTGGAAGGAGAGGAGGCAGGGGCAGGTGGGACAGGGGAGGGCGGCGCTGGTGGCGAACACAGAAGGCGGCAGAGGTCTCTCTACTCCTGCAGCTGTCAGAGGCAGATGAGAACCACCTGGAAATATCTCGCTGTCCTGGGACCCCAGGGGGCTCTTGCTGAGGGCTGTTGCCAGGACTGGGCCTCCTCAAGCTCAGCTGGCTGTCCTCAGGTGGCCAGCAGCAACACCTGACAATGCCCTAGGGCCACCATCGCGGGGAGCCCAGCCTGCAGGATCCTTGGTTGTCTCTCTGGGACCAGCTTGCTGCTCCTCCAATACTAAGCAAGTCTGGAAGCAGAAACCTTTTTGTACTCAGCTTCAGTGCCTTTCTGACCTGTGCATGTGGCCTGGGCCACCGCCCAGCAGCCTCTCTGAGGGTCTCCTTGGCTGAGGCTCTGTGTTTCCTGTCTCCAAATCTGCAGTCCCTGGACCTGGGCCAGGAGGGCCGGCATCCCTGTGGCTGGAGCAGCTCTTGCTGGGCCAGGCAATCATAAGGACCACTGAGCAGAGGGACTTCGGTTGCTGGCGTCTTCCTATCTGACCCTCGGGTGTCCCCCTCTTGCAGCAGGGGTCTGCAGGACGTCTCATCTTGATTGCTGTGTGAAAATCAGGTGCAGGGAGGCTCTGCAGGGCTGATTGACACCTGGATCTTCCCCTGCCAGCCAGGTGCAGTTTTGCTCAGTTTACGTGGATCAAAAAAACAAAAAACGAGGATGGGTCAACATCCTGTTTCTTTTTCACGGGTTAAGCTTGCACCACTCGAGCTGTGGTTCTCGGGACCCCTTTGGACTAGGGGTTACCGAACAATTCATCAAGTTCCTGCATCCACTCATCTCCTGGGCCACCTTTGATGATGGAGTCCACGAGGTCCGCACTGTCTGGTAGCCCTGGGAAGGAAGTGCCCGCGCCCTCACCACTATAATTGTACGACAAGTCCTGAGTGGGGTTCCGCTCATAGGGTTGGCCCTGGCTGCTTGAGGCAAAGCTGCCACTGGGCATCTGCTGCTGTGCCGGGGACTGGCTGAAGGCTGGCATACCAGGGACTCCCTGGTTCAGGCCAGACATGACCATTGGCCTCGCCTGGCTGGTGCCTTGCTGCCCTGGAAGTGGTGGCATCATCTGCCGACCCATGGCAGCTGGGTTGAGGGTTCGCACTGCACCAGTGTTAGTGTCCACCACTGACTGGCTCAGTCCCTGCGGGAAGTGCTGCTTGGTCAGTCTTGGCTGGCCAGCTTGGAGCGGGTAGCTGGTGCCATTGTTAAATGGTCCCAAGTCTCCACTAGTCCTCCCGGGCATCCCCTGCAAGCTCCTCTGTTGCCAACTTTGCGCTCCTTGCTGGACAGTTCCCATGATGCTTTGAAGCCTTGGTGGGGCCTGGGGCCTAGGCAGGGCCTGGCCCACTGGTCCTTTCATCTGCTGGTGCTGCTGGGTAAGGGTGGGGTTCACCAGCATGCTCTGACCAAAGCCACTCACCATCCCAACCCCTTGGCCAGAGGCAGGCTGCCTCGGTCCCTGGGCCTGGCCATGGGTGATGCTCATGCCACTTTGGTTTGGGTGCTGTAACATCTGGGTCACCCCTGTGCTCATGCTGTACATTCCTGGCTGGCTGGTGGGTGTGCTGCTGTAAGGGGCCAGGCCCATCTCAGACTGGGCCGCGGCTGTGGCCATCGTTCCTGGGTTCTGGGAGGGTCCCATTCCCATCATGCCCGCATTCTGTGCCATCAGCCGCGAAGTCCGCATGCTCTGCAGGGCTGCCTGGCTTCTCACGGCTGCGATGTCCTGGGGTGAACCTACAGGGAAAGAAAGGGCACACCTCACTCACTCTTCTCCACAGGCTACACGCTGTGACACGTTGTGGAAACTTTGCTGGGAACGACAACATCTCTGTTGTCAGAACAGAAAAGATCTGTTCTGAGGACACCATTTTAACCAAAACAACTATTATTTTTCTGATTATAACATGTTGATCCTACAAAATTTATAAAGTATTAAAAAGCACACAGACAAAATTAAAGTCACCAAGTCACTACTGTTCAGAGATGACCACTGTTAACTCTTTTCTTTGTAAAGTGTGATTAAAAAATACAATGAATGTTAAATTCTTTAAAAGTTATTACAGTAAGACACATTGCCATTCATTCCCTCTGTGGAGGGCCACCAGGATTCTCTCCTTGCAAGAAGAGCTCTTGTCTTCACATTTTGGCTAAACCTGGTCCTAATTTTGGGTACTGATGTGTACAGAGCTGGGTAGGAGGACACTACTCTCTCAGTTGGTTCTAATGGGTCCAGCCGAGGTGCTAGTGTGCAGCCTTTAAAGAAATATGAGAGGTCAGTGATGCCCCGCCTGTTGTCTCCAACCAGGGTGTGAGCTCAGGACGTCTCAGGGCAGGAAGGTCAGACATCCAAGTGAAGCACCTACCCCAAAGCACAAGATATTTCCTCCAACCATGTTATGCAGATTACTCTTTCTATCTACCTCGGTCTCTCTCTCTCTTTGCATATTGCAGAGGTGCTATTGTGCCCAGCACTGTGCTCAGGTATTTCCTGCCATTCTCTTGGTCACTCCCCTCTTCAGGAATAAATAAAAGCCAGGTTCAGCCGTGGGTGGAGGCCTTTGTTCTGGGTTAGCCATCGTTTTAACTGGACTTAGGACCCTCAGCTCCCGGTGCTACAGATGTGTATTTATCTCTTTATTCTTGCCCTGGGTAGCACTGGAAGTGGCAGATTGAAACTCCCTATAGGAATTCCAGTCACTTTTTCCTGGGATTACAAATGTGGACTCCTCCTGACCGCAGTGAGGCCAGGGCAGGCTCTCTGTACCCCTCAAAATACCCATTGTCCAAACACATTTACCTCATCATTCTTGCCACTTTCTGAAGCAGTCCAGAAGTCTGCTTTTGGGAGTGTCTTTAGTTGAGCTGCTGTGGCTGCCTCTACGTCCTGCACCATTGCCTTTCGTGGTTTACCTCCTACTTTGGGGAACACCCAGAAGCCACACAGCGGCATGAAGGAGGTAAATGAGAACTCCTAGGGGCCGTTACCCCTAGGAGTCTGGCTTTTTGTTGGATGGTTCTCAGCACAGCAGTCAATGTAGTTTTTTTTTTTTTTAATTTTTTTTATTTTATAGGGGAGAGACCCCCTGACCCTCCGGGGTCTGGCAATCTCTCCCAGTCAATGTATTTTTGATCAGAGTTTGTAAAGACACTCATGAAGAGGACTTTGGGAATGGCTTCAGGAAACAGTCAGAGCAATGGGATTCATGTCTGAAGCAACACTGATGATTTTGAGAGAAAATGACGGCAATGTTGCTTTTACTGTAATAACTTCTGAAATTTAAGCACACCATAATTTTTTCGTCATTTTGTTTGGTCTTTTTGAGAAAGGGTTTTGCTTTGCAGCTCAAGCCAGTCTTGGACTCACTTTATAGCCCAGGGTGGCCTTCACTCACAGTGATCCTCTTGCCTCAGCCTCCCGAGGGCTGGGATTCCTGGGTGTATGCCACCATGCCTGGCAGCACACCATATTTTTGATCAGCTCTTGGCTATATAAACAGACACACAAAAATTCGGATCACACTGTACATGTTTCTGCAGTTGACTTCATTTCATATACCCCAGTATTATTTTTATTCAGGCGTCAGAGGCAAATTATTCCTCACTCTTTTGGATATGAGGCCATCAGCCCATTTTCTTTAGTGTGAGGGATGGGGAGGGTTGAAGGACCATCTGATCACCCTGCATATCCTATTAGTGAGGCGGAAAGATGGCTCGGCAGAGAGTATTATGAATGGAAACCATTAGACTGATTTCCCTTAAGACTCGAGTAAGATTTAAGAGGTGAAAGGTCGTCTTCTGTCTAGAAGCTGTTTTGACAGATGGGACATTTTTTAGATCCACTTCTTATATTTCTGCATGCTCTAGATTCTCTGAATCATAACACTTCAGTGCCAGCAATCAGCTTCGTGGCTAGGAAAAGAACTCGTCCCGTGAACCCCTAAGTCCTGCAGCTGAGTCCCCCTTCAAAGGTGGCCACGACCCTTCACTTTTCCCTGCAGATCGCTAACATGGTGTCAGTGATGATGTTGAAAAGTTGGCCAGAGTTACGACACCAAACCAGGTCACTTCCATGAGGCATCTGAGTGAGTATTTCTTTACAGGGGGGCAGGACATGTCCAAGCCAGACAAAAGAACAGAAGCGGCACCCGTAGAACAATGGCTGGTGTTGGAAGGGCTTGGAGGAGCCTCAAAATGGGATTTTCTATGTCCCTGCTAAGGATTAAGTTTACAAGGAAAAGAAAAATAGTTTTCTTCCCTCTGGAGATTTAAAAAAGATGTCGCATGGGTGCCAATCGATAGAAGCAACTTTCATAACCCCCAGAACCGGGACGAAAACTGGAGAAATTTAACCTGGTCACCCCTGGCACGCTGGCAGGTAGCTCCAGTGTGTTTTTGTCTTCCTGATTGGGATTATTGATTTCTGAGCAGCAGATATGTCTCCTTATTTTCTTCCTTTCTTTAAGAAAGAAAATTATGGAATTTTGATTATGACTTAAATTTTGGTGACTTGGGATCAATATCACACTGCATTGAAAAATGAACCAGTGACTGTAGGCAAATCTGAAAGATCTTCAGCAGATCGTTAGAAATACCCATTTTGGGGTTTAAGCTTCATTATATCGAAGTGATTTTCTTAAAATTCAAAAGTTCTTGGTTAAGTACTGGATGGTAGTGTATCTTTCAACTTATAAGCTAGTTACGACGTTTTGTGACCTTAACCACTACATTTGTATTGACCGCACAGCCAATGGGAATGAACTATAGTGAAGGAGTTATTGGGTTGTTTATAACAAGTATTTAAGGGAAAAACATTGCTGACTCAGAGATTGACTCAATAGAGGCAAATGATGCAAACAGGTGGGTGGGCTAATGGAAACAGGTGAAAGGACTTTCATAACTTGGACATTTTTGCTGTGTTTATAAGGGGTATGCCGAAGTACCATATATGTCTGGACTGATTTTGTGAATGAGAAGTAGGTGCTTTTTTTCAGAGGGCAGAGATGTTACAACAGGCAGTGAACATTTATCAAAGCCAGTCATTATTTTTGACTGCACTATCTAGATGCAATTTCTATTTTTAAAGAAAGCATTTAAAAATCAGCAATAAGTACAATATTTCCTAAGTGAAATAAAAAAGCCTTTTACTAACCAAGTTTTATGCCTTCAGTTAATTTTAAATACACAAAGGGAAAAAATTCAAAAGCATCCAAAGAATACAATGCCTGATTACTCCATATGTTAAACAGACTACTTTTTCTTTCTTTCTTTCTTTTGGGTCTAAAACAGATATTATTATGAAATACTATGTTCACATTAATTTTCTTGTCTGTCTGGCAACATTATAATGTCAAAGAAAATCTTCTGCAATCAAACAGGGATGATCATACACAGGATTTTACCCCTAAAAAGGTTTATGTCCTATTCTCACACATAAGAGGGCTTTGCTTGAGTAATAGGCATTTCCCCAGAGGCCTGTAGCACTACCTATAGGCATAAACCTCAAGGAGCAAAAGGTGGCCAGTAAGATTTTAGAAACCTGTGGTATATAAAAACCCTCACACAGGCTACTCCTGACACAGCACCTTGCAGGACAATATCTGTTATCCATCAATTTGCTATCTCCCCAGATATATCATATCATATACCCAGGCTATCAGTAAAATACTGGACATAGCAAAATAGTTGTACCTCAAACCAGTCAGCTCTGGGACCAGAAACTGTCACCTTGAGTGTTTTAATCATGACAGGCCTAAAGTTCTAGGCTGATTACCTATGGTTTGGGGTTGCTGACAAGTTCAAGGAATAGAAGTTTTAAACTGAGCCTAACATATTCAGAAGAGCTCATCTAACCACATGTCTACATGCTGTAGTATAGAGGCATTGTTAAATTTTAGTAGGTTCTTTTATGCCAAAAGTAATGAGTTATGAACTTTGAACCCCAAGGGACACTGTGTTGGGTTTATCAGATCTTATTCTTTTAACTGGTTTATAATATAAAGCATGGATTCTCAAAGTATGGTCCTCTAGCCAGTGGGATGGCAGCTCTTGGGGATTTGTGACGGATGCAGTCCTCGGGTTCCAAGCCAGACCCACTAAATTCTGGGACTGGGGTCTGGGTGGCTGTGTTTTCACAAGCTCTCCTGGTGATTTTGATGCAAACTTTTAAGAACAAAAAAAAGGAGGACTCTGGACCTGTTACAAAAACAAAAAAAACAAGTAATAAAACCCAAAATGACACGTGTCACAGCCAAGCATGGTGGTGCATGCCTGTTAATCCCACTCTGGAGGCTGAGGCAAGAGGACTGCAAGGCTGAGCCCAGCCCAGGCAGCCCAGCAGCTTAGGGAAACTCCTTCTCAAAATGAAGGGTAAAAAAAGGTTGTATATATGTAGTGCCTGAGTTTAATCCCCAAGACTGCAAAAAATGCCAAACCAAACCAAAAAACAGAACAAAACCAAACACCCCAAAACACACAAAACGAAACAAAACCCAAACCCAAACAAACCAAACAAAATCAAGCCAAAATAAAATGGCATGTGTCGCAAGGACTCTCTCCTATTCTTCTCCACCTATCACAATGTAAGGAGCAAAATGCTTCAAAGAATACTGGCACTGATTCTGTGCACCGGACACCTGTAGACAGTCCCGTTCCTTTTTGTCATTGCCATGTCAGGTCCGAAGGGAATGTAAGGCGATGCTAGTGGCTCAGGAACAGAAGGGACTGGAAAGTCTGCAAGCCCAGTACCTTCACATGTGTCCCTGTTAGCAAACACCAGTGGCAAAGCCTCCACCCAGTGCATCACCCAGGATGTGTGCGTGTGGATTTATAATAGAAATGAGTTTCTATCACGCTTGGGTAATTTCTATTGTATTCCATTTTTAAAATGTTGATTGTGATCCACTATGTGTTTTCATAACCTTGTGTGTTACAACCCAGAGACTGAAAAATGTTACCCTAAATCAACAATTGTTTCGCCCAGGCTGTGAATAAAGACCAGGAGGGTGACGCTTGTGAAATGCTGTCAGAGTTTGTATACATTTACCTCTGTGCATATTTTTGTGTAAGACGCTTCATAGCATCCAGAAGATTCTCAGAGGGCTAAGTAACATTGAGAAACAAGGACATATTGATCTAGGGCACCCAAACAGGCAGAAGGTGGGAAATAGGATTTCTGCTGCTAGGTGAGCTCTGTGGGCCCCTGGAAACTCCTGGGGTTAGGGATGGACAGGGCTCTCTCTTTAGGAGACAAAAGGGTTTGGCACTGCAATGGGCCTTCTACATTTACAAGTGTGGCTGGCCTGGAGCAGTGAGCTCACTGCTACTGGGCTCATGATTTGGAATTTCTACAGGCGGACCAGCATCAGAGTGGTGCAGTTACCCTAATGCCCCATCTGTCTTCTGTATTAACAGACACTGTGGTTGGAAGCCAGATTCTTCCATGTCAGCCAGCTCACCTGCTAGGATCAGTGACAAAGACAGCAACTGATTTTTACCTTTATGGTCACCAAGTTGACCTTCTAGACATAAACAAGGCTGATACTGAACCAACAGGCACCAGTATGTTCCAGTTGCTGTTAAACTACTGGAACACTTTGCACCACTGGGTAAGGACAGCTAAACAGCTAACCTGTCCCTCCCATGACTAACTCAGCCACCCCGGACCTCATAGGAACTCTCTCAGATGCAGTAACCTAAATGCATAAGAAGGGGCTTCCAGAAGCTAGTTTTTTTATTTTTATTTTTTTGAGATGGGATCACTTCGCAGTCCAGACTGCCTTGAACTTACTAGGTAACCCTGACCGGCTTCATGCTGCGATCCGCCAGCCTCAGCCTCCTGAGTGCTGGGATTACAAACATACGCCACCATGCCTGGTTTCTTACCTTACTAGTAGTTAAATATTTTGGGCACTACCTTGACACAAATGTAGAATGTAAGACAATGTCACTGGTGACAGATTCACTTGCACTTTGCAACTGGGAGGTGTAAAATGGAAGAAGAGGTGCCCAATAGCCTCACCTTGAAACTGATTGACCTGCTGCACAGGGTATGGATTCCGCTGCTGCTGGAGGTGCTGCCGGGGGAGATGAGACTGCTGCAGCTGCTGGAAGAACAGAGGACAGCGGAGGGGGTGAGACAGGGAGCGAGCATGCAGTCAAACACCCTGGAGGTTCCGAAGCAGGCAGGGCATTTTTCAAAATCAAAACTTTGTACTGAGGAATGCCCCTTACGCGCACAGGCGTAAGAATCCAGGTGGATGGATTTTCACAAAATGAACACACTCTAGTCAATCAACACCCCAGATCCAGAAACAGACCATGTCAGGGAGCCCCGGGGGCCCCTTTTAGCTCCTCTCCCATAGCCCGGGGGGTGCTGTCACCCCCACTTTTAACACCAGAGATCAGCTTCTGTGCTTTACAGAAACAGATGCAGAGGATGGCGCTGTAGCGTGTGGCTTCTCAGCTCACCACTACCCAGGAGCGCTCTCTCCTGCGAACACACCGCAGCCTATCTGTTCTACCGGGGCTGGTTGTTAAGGGGCTTCTAGTTGTTATGGCCACCACTGCTATGCACATCCTGCAATGATTTTGGGAGAACATCCGCCTGCATTTCCGGTGTATGATTTGCTGGCACCTGGGGGGTGCACCCACACTGGGCTGCTCTGGCTGGGACTCCAACATCAGCCCGCACACCTCCCTGAGCACCAAGGGGACAACAGGAGCTTCTAAAGAATCTAAACAGATGTGTTAGGCATAGGAAGATGGGATGCTCAGGGACTGTGAAAGAAGGATAATCTTATTCCCATGAAGCCACACTGCCTGGAAAATACATCTCTTCAGGTAAAATATTCAGCATTTACTGCTTGGAGGAAACCACGTGGGACCCCACGGACACCCGTGTTTCAGTCTTTCTTCGCCCTCTCTTGGGGATGGTGCATTGTGAGCACTGCTGCTAACACATGGGCCAGGCTGTTGCGACCATTACCACGCTGTATGTGCAGAGGGAAAGGACGTAAGAGGGAAAGAGCAGAGAAAGAGGTTTTAGTTCTGTGCTGTGGTCAAGTAGCTGTACGACCTTCAACCTCCTCCCTACAGCTGCTGACTATTCACTAAGCACCTTTCATTCACAAGGGCTGTAAAGAACATACAAGGTCCCTGCTCTTCAGAGTGCTGGTTATAAAAATAACACGCTGACCACTTCTGCCCACATGCATTTGCTTCTGTTTATTTCTTTCATGCTTGCTCCTGGGCAGCTCTATAATTTCCTGTCCTTTTCTCCCTGTGAGACCAGCCAGCGTGCCGGCATCCAAGGGGGAACAGCAGCAGCAGCAGCAGCAACAACAGCCACAGAATGGGCTGCTCTGCGGACGCCAGTCTGTGCGTCCACTACAGGATCATGCAGAAAAGTGCGAAACCAATCAACATATAGACCATGAGAGTGTAGACCAGAAACCATGGGAATCATTCAGGCAGCAGTATCAAGTCATCAGTGAGAGGAAGCCGAGCGTTTGGAAGCTTCTTTCAGATTATGTGAGACCGAAACCATCCAACTTACAAGGAGCAGTCTGGTGGGCTAGGCAGGCCTGAACTCAGGAGACCACTTTCCTACTGTATCTGCCTCTCTCCAGCTGTGAGGTCTCAAATGCACCCCAAGAGCTTCCTGCCTGGTTTCCTTATTTGCAAAATGATAGGACTTTATGATCGCCAGCACTTCAGATCTCAAAGTCTAAGTTCCAGCGACCCTTTGTGAATGGGTGAGCCGTGACGTGCTCCCTGCTCTCAGCGGACAAGGCATTAAATGTTAATTTACAGCCGCTTTCAACCTGCCCCGCTCCAATTCTCAGGTCTGCAGAGAATCGACTTAAAGTTCTCAGGGTTATACATGATGCCAATTCCTTCTGTTTCCCCTCATCTGTCCTTTCGGGAAACATGAATGTTCCCAGTATACAGTTTGCAAGACTGAAAATGCTGGACATTTTCAATGCCACAGAGTCTGAGGAAATCAGTACACTGAGGATGTGGCAATCAATACTCATTTTCAAAACAAAAAGTGGAGAGCTTACCACTTGGAGAGCCCAGGGATAGCCTGCGTTAATAAGCACTGTGTCCAGGCCTGGCACCTGGGCCTGCAGCTGTTCTGCAATGCTCCCTGAACCCAGGGTCGTGACCGCCCCCATATGCCCATGTGCAGGGCAGACAGCTGCACGGAGCTGTGCATACACACACTGTCTCGTGTGGTCTTTTCTGCGGTTACACAAGGGAAAGTATCCGAATCTAGCCTGGTGGATGGAGAGAGGTAAATAGTTTGTTTGAAATCACACTGCAAGCAAAAGAACAGATGGATTTTCACCTGGTGTAAAGTGATGCCTACATGGTCTCTAATCCTTGCAACACACAACTGCTGAGAAATTAGGCTCCAGCTGGAGTATAACCTTTCCGTGGAGCCTCTAGCTCCTGCTCCTCGATGCTGAGGGGCCTCCCATTCTTTTGCCTGTGGAGCTCTGAACATGATTTCCCTGCATCTCTTCCCACACTCTGCCCCTCCTCCCTCCTTCCCAAGCCCTGTCTGGTCTGGGCCCTCTGGGACAGCACCCCTGGGCTGGCGAAAGTGAATTCTGCCAGAAGGCATCGCTCACAACAGGCACACCTGAAACTCCCTGGACCTGGCTGAGGAGAGGATTTACAAAGTGCCTCATCCCTCCGCAACTCCATTTATCACTGCCGGAGAGATATTGGCATGATTCCTCGTCACACACCTTCTGCAGGGCGAGTGGGACAGAGGTTTGTTTGTACAGTCACTGCCAGGCAGCAGACTGACCTTGGTAAAAGGGAAGATAATTACACAGTTGTTCAGGAACAAAAGCAAAGACAGGGAACAAACGTCAACTGTGCTCGACGGCACAGCCTTTCTCCTGGGGAGGTGACTTGTGTTACTTTGAACTGCTGTCCATGTTTAGTAGGGACCTCAACAAGCCTCCCATGTCACAGTGTCATATATTCATGTGTGTGCCTGTGTTTGTGTGTGGTGGATTCCCAGTAAATTTCTCAAATTCTGACCCTGTGAGGAACATTCTAGAACGATCACCACGGCTGAGGTGTCAGGCGCTGAGCCTCCTAGGACAATCTCCTATACGGAGTCTGCTGTCTGAGATGCCCTGTGCAGGTCCACAAGGGGCCTTCAGAGATCTCTGGTGCACACCCTCAGGCCTGTCCCCGGGATAATTCTAAATCAGGCTTGGGCAACTCTGAAAAGGAAACAAATCAAAACCTACTGGAGTAGTCTTCAGGGAAGGCTTCCTTTCAAAACTGTGGAAATTATGCGGCAGGGTTGAGGCAAGGGTGCCTAAGGTAAAGGTGTATTTGTGTTGGGCCTTTCTTTAACTCACAGACTTCCCGAGCTGTTTCAAAAGCTGTCAGGAGAGCTTTTCTTGTGTCTGTGCCCTCTTAGTGACCCCGGTTCAGATTGCCAGGTGGTTCTGCAGGCCCTATTGTTCTGCTATTGTTCATGTCCAACTCATCAAATTCTCCTCAGTCCGTCTTCCTGTCACTTTCTTCCAGAGAACTCTGTGTTTTTGCTTTATGTGAGAAATATTAGGGCTTCTAAAGAATGTAAACAGCCTCTGCTCACGTAGATTACACAGATCCTTGTCTCAGAAATCAGGAGGAAAGGAGCAAGGCTTGCATTGAAGAACTGTCTATTGCAAACGACCTCAAATTGATGGCGCAAGCCTGTCTTTACGAACAAACTCGCTCATTATTGGAAAAAGCTGAACTAATTGAAAAGATTGAGATTCCACAGGTTCTTGTAGGATCCTGGGAAGTGCTGACCTGTGAACTTCTCCACGGAGGATGGGGACTATGGGGCACCGTCACAGACTGCAGGGGCCATGCGGGGCCTCCTGGATCACACCTCAAGGGCTAGATCTTACCTGCTCAGCCAGGATCTGCTGCTGCTGCTGCCGCTGCTCCCGCAGGAACTGCTGCTTCTGCTGCTCCATCAGCTGGGCCCGTTGGTCCATGAGCATCTGCTTCATGAGGGCCGCTTGTGGCTGGCTGCCCAGGAAGCTGGGGCCTGCGGGGCTGGCTCCAGAGACCATGCTGCCCGAGCCCGGGGCCACGGAAGGCTGCATGGGGCCTGTGGTTCTTGGGAGCCCGACCGGATGCTGCTCCTGGCAGGACAAGAAGAGATAGAGATGCAGTGATTCCGAGAGGATGCTCACTGCCTCGCAGGGAAGGGCAGAGCGAAGGTCCTGGTTATGGACCCCAGGGTTTCCAAAGGGTACCCATTATCTTTCTGTGAAAACAACCTTGTCATCCTCAGACCTGCCTCACTCCAGTGGAACTGGACAGGTCGCAGGGGACAGCAACAGAGCACAGCTCTGGGCAATCTGAGACCAGGCTATTTCAGACGGGACTAGTGAATGTCATCTGCTGACATCCTGAGTTCCTCAAAGGAAAGGAATGAACCTGAGTAGGGCTCAGCTGCAGTATGGGAGGTGACGTCCCACCCTGGCCTGATAATCCTCCTGCATTGCGGTCTGCCTGGCTGAAATGGACATCTTCAGAGCAAGCAGGAGAGTCAGGCGGAAGACTGCTGGAATTCAGTAGACAGCAGGTCTGCTACATTAACTACGATCTTTGAGAGCCTCGATACGCATTTATCAGGCCCACCGCCAGCATGCTGAGCTAGGTCCCCAGCCCTTTTTATCTTTTTGAGACAGTGTCTTGTTAAGTTTCTCAGGCTGGGTTTGAACTTGTGATCCTCCCGCCTCAGCCTCCCAACAGTACTGGAATTACATGTGGGCACCTCCATGCTCAGGTGCTGATGACTACTTTTAAGGATTGCTCCTGGGGGAATCTGTTGGTGAAGTTGTAGAGACCTAAGCCCCCACAGCCCAGGGACAGCTTGGGGAATGCACAAGTTAGTGTGTGTGTGTGTGTGTGTGTGTGCTCAGAACATTAGGGATGAACAGTTCCAGGAACGGTGTGTGCGCGTAAGATTCGGGTCCAGACATTGCACAGCCAGCAATGTCAAGTACTGCCTGAATGTTCCACAGAAATACTCATTCCCTAATTAACCAGGGTTTCAAGCCAGTGCTATGCATGCAGAGGATGTGACTTTGGAGGCATATACACATCAAAAGGCACCTGTCCAGCCATACGGTGAGGTACAACACGAGACCTGATAAGAAATGATTTTGAGTAGCTCTGTGGTTATTTTTAAAACTATAACCTGAACTGGATCTGAGTACTAGCCCCCTTTTTGCTTGGGTATGTTTTCCAGTTATAGATACTGGTGAACCTGTCGACCACTGACTGCTTCACAAAGCACAGAGTTGATGCCCACGGGTCACTGCCTGTCCTGGAGCACAGCGCTGGGTGTGAGCCCTGCAGCCTGGGCGCTGAGCTTCGTAGGAACCACGGATGCTTCCCTTCCACCCATGAATCCCCACCTGCTCTGCATCTTTGATGCAATCCCATCCCCACACCAAGCAAAACAGAATAAACAAAACACCTGAACCACAACACAACACAACACAACACAACACAACACAACACACTTTTTCCTCTTCGGGCTCCGGAAAAACAGCTCAGTTATGTAGCAGTCCAGATCACACAGCTAGTAAACAGACGACCGTAACTACAGGATAAGAATGCTGATTTTGATTCTAAATTGAGTATTCCTTTTACTCGCTTTGCCCTTTCCTAGATGAGGGGCCCGTGGCCCGAGAGGGGCACCTAAGCATGATCTGTAGTGCAAACATCTAGTGTGTCTCTTATATAGGTAATACGTTCTATCTTGCGTTCAGTACCAG
This sequence comes from Cavia porcellus, assembly GCF_034190915.1. Taxonomy (NCBI): domain Eukaryota; kingdom Metazoa; phylum Chordata; class Mammalia; order Rodentia; family Caviidae; genus Cavia; species Cavia porcellus. The sequence continues at coordinate 34,762,581 of NW_026947497.1, forward strand.
TGCTGGTGCTGAAGTTAATAAAAGTTTTTGTCTGTCCTTTTTTCTGTAGTTAGAATAGGAAATATTTTTAATGTTAACAAAAAGATCTTATATTTAAAAAGCCAGGAAGTTTGATGCTACCGAAAAATTCACTTTATGTCCAACCCCTTTCCAAATTAAAATAATTTTTGGAATACATATTTATTTTTATTTTAAACAGAGTAAGACAATAATAAGATAAAACAAACAAACAGTGTTAAGACAACAGGAAATCTATCACAGTTACTATATTGCATACTGTTGTCCTCTAAGTAGTTGTTCAGAGGTGGGGGCTTAGCTGCCTTCCTGGTAATCCTCTCCATACTTGCTACCTGTTTTTTTTCCCATGGGATCAAGTTGTTTCTTGCCACTTTTAGAGACAAATGGCTGGTCAATCTAACACTTTAACAAATGCATTCACCCTGCAGCTTAGAGAACCAATGTGCAAGAATACAGATACATATTCAGTGTTTTGGGGTATATGTTAGTATACTTAATGTTTTCCAGCCTTGGAGCAGAGAGGTAGAGAGAAGATGAGACCTGAGGGAGGTAAAGTTTTCTGCAGCTTGAGTTTTGGAGATGGCTGAACTGGCTGGCCTTGTTTCTTTTTGTGTACTTTGAGATATGGTCCTTCTGGCCCTCCGTAATGGCCTTCTAGAGCAGGCCAGGCTACTGAGGAATGGAGGAAGTGTGGGTGTTTGCTTTCCTAGCCTGCTCTCCACCCTGGAAATGGAGTGGCGAATCAAATGAGGATGTTAAGCCACTTTTTGCCCCGGTGGGGGAAAAATGTTCCAAAAAGGATGAGGCAGCCGTTCCTTCCAAGTGATTGCAGTATTCCACATAGTTTCCCAAGGATTCCTTCCCAGAAGTTTGCCTTTGGGCTTCTTACCAAAGGCCACAAGGCTCCCCCAGGAGGAAGGATCTGCGTGCCCTGGCCCAGGATGGCCTACTAAACGCAGTCCCTGTAAGATCTGCACCCAGCTGCACCTCATAGCAGGCGAGGGCACCTCCTGCCCACCCCAAGTTGCATCCCCAGTGGTGAACACCCCCAAAGTGACCTGCCTTACTCATTAAGTGGTCCTTAATGCCATATGCTACCCCACTGCTAAGCTCCGGTCTCAGAGAGCTTAATGAGAAAGAGTCTGTGAAATTTCAGGATTTCAAGCCATTGCTCTTGCAGTCGAGGACACACACTGTGTGATGCAATTAGGGAAAACCATGCTGCACTTTAGTCATGCAACATGCAATGCCTTGCAGCCAAATATTGCGGTATTTTTAGTTTTAATTACTGGCTTGTTCTCTGCTTGTGCCCAGCAACCTCCCTTGCTTTTTAACCAAAATCTCAATGCGTTCTCTTCCTCTCCAATCTAATTGGCTCTACAGATCTTCATCACTCTCCAATCCCACAGTCTCCCGTAAAATTAAGGGAGAAACAAGCCATCAAAAGCCAGGAACCTTCCCCTCTAGGGACAGAGCCTCACAATTTTCTAAAGGCTGGAGGGAGGCGGGAGGTATAAGAAACACCTTTACCACCCCGAAAAAGGCAGCTTTGGACTTAAAAAAAAAAAAAAAAAAAAAAAAAAAAACCAAAAAAAACTAAACCAAACAACCAGTGGTAGTAAAAGTATCTCTCAGACATGGCCTGTGGTTTATACATGTGTGCGCAGGTTAAGTTGCTTTCTCTAAAGTGTTTTCAAGAACATGCTCAGCGTTTGGCTGAGCAGGGCCGGGCTTGCTGCCGGCGAACCAAAGGCTGCGGTTCCGCGAAGGGATGGTCCCAAAAGACCGCCGGCGGGGCTGGGCCTAGGGTGACAGCTGCGGTGCCCAGGGTGGCAGCCCTTTTTCCAAGCACACCCCGCCGGGGCCGGAGGAGCAGCTGCTGTTCTCGCGGGGGCCCAGCAGATGGCGCCGTCGGCCCGGGGCTCCGCCAAGCCCGCGCCCCGCCCGGTGCAGATGGCTTAATCAGGCCGGGGCCCCGCCCCGCGCGTCCGGGGCGGACGTGGAGCCCGGCAGCCAAGTGTTCCCGCGTACAGCAGGTAGCCTGGCAACTGCGCGCCTAATGCCGAGCAGATGGCGTTCGCACGGCGTGATGGACATCACACGCGACAGCCTGAGACAATCCAGGAATTCCCTGGTGACTCGAGGCCCTCTTTCCACAAAACCGGCTCTCTCCAGCGCCGCGCCGCTGCGGGGCTCTCGTCCATCCCCTCCCGCCCGCGAGCCGGTTTCTTATTACCGACTTCGCGGGCAGCCCGAGGGGGGCCAGGCGGCGGGAGGGGACGGCGGGAAGCGGAAGGGCCGGAGCGGCAGCTTCGGCGGCGGTGGGCGGGGGGCCGCGGCGACCGCAGAGGAGCGCGGGGCAGCGCAGGGGCGCCCGGCCGCGAGGGGTCCGCTCCCGGCCCCGCCTGGCCCCGCCGCTTCGGCTCGGGCTTTGCAACCACGTGCTCCCCCTGCAGTCTAAATGAAATTTAGGGTTTTTGTTAAAAAGTCCCCCGGGGCGTAATTTAGCCTCTCGACTCGAGCCTATCTGCTTACAAGTCCTTGGGGGACTCCGGCTGGGCAGACTGGAGTGGGGCCCGTGCATCCCCGCAGGCCCGAGAGAAGCGGGGCGGCGCTAACAAAGGAGCGGGCGCGGCGGGAGGGCGGGCGCCCCGGACCCCTGAGTCCTCGGCCGGTGCGCTCCTCCACGCGCCACGCGCCAGTACCAGGAGAAGGGGTGCGGGGGGGGGCACGTGGACAGAGACAGGACTGGTTCGTGGTGGGGAAGAGTAGGAACAGATCAGTGCAGAAAACAAAAAGGATGGCCCAGAAATCCAGTCTGTGCCACACGCACTTGCACACACACACTGAGCTGGGTCAAGTCATTTCTAAAGAAATCAATCCTTGGGTCGTGGAATTTCGACTAAATTCCACAAGGCTTCTCTGTCCAGCTCTCTCACCAGTAGCTGGAGGTTTTCTCCTATGTGGGTGGAGTGCAAGCTCTAAATTGCAGAAGGCGAATCCGGCAGTCATGGTAGCTAACATCGCACTTACTGGGCAAGAGTTTGGCAGTTTCCGGCCTGGCATGGTGGCACAGGCCTGTAATCTCAGCACTGGGGAGGCTGAGGCAGGACGATCGATGGGAGTTTGAGGCCAGCCTGAACCACACAATGAAACCCTGCTTGAAAAAACACCAAAAGAAAAAAAAAAAAGTTTGGCAGTTTGTGGCTAGGAAGCAGTGCAGGGCTGCTGCCACCCTTGCAGTGGGGCTGGTGAAGAACCCTGGATCTGAGTGCCACAGGCTGGGTGCCACCTCTAGACCCAGCTCAGTTCCCACTGCCTGAAATGCAAGTCGGATTCTGAAGCCTCCTTGTTGGTGGCAACTTTAGAGATAGAAATGAACAAGCAGATGTTAAAACCTCCCCTACTTCTAGTAGGGGCAACTTGAGTAAAATGATGGGTTAAATCGGGGTTCTCAATATGGTTCCAGGGTCTGCAGAATTGGCCTTCCCTAGAAACTTGTGAGAATTGCAAGCCCCCCGCCCCCATCAAGCTCTCTGGGGTCGTACATTTTAATAAGCTCTCCAGAGACTAAGATGTACCCCACCACCACCAGTGAGAATTACCAGGACAAATAATCCTGGCTGCTGGGCACTGACTGAACCCGGATTTGACCGCAGGAGCTGCACTTTCAAAAGCAAGGAAGGGTGCTGAGTTTTGTGGGCTTTATTACAAATTCTTCAGAATTTGAAACAAAATTCTCACTTTTCCTCCCTGGGCGGTTGCTCAGACCAGTCATGTTTGCCATTGAAACCCTAGAACTGTGAAAGGAGAACAGTATTCCAGGGCAGCTCTGCTGAGGAGACCCAGGAAGCCCCACATCTAGAGCATCCGGCACCCCTAGACTTCTTGGGGGCTGGTATTGGGTAGTGACAGAGCTGTGGCTGGAGAAGATGAAAAGGTAACAAGGGAAGGAGATAGCATGCATGGGGTGCTTCCTGCGGGCAAAGCACGGTGCTGGGTGCTTCTCCCTGTGCAATGAAACTGAGTCTCTGAGAGAGTAAGTGACTTGCCCGATGTTGCATGGCTGCTGGTGGCATCTTTGGGATTCCGGTCCCCCCCCCCAACATCTGGTCTTAATCAGCAGACCACCCAGGAGGGGTCTGGGGAGGGAGGGTAGACATGGAATACAAAGGTAAAAACTATTGGGCTGGGATCCAAGCATGGAATCAAGAGAGCATGAAAATATACATCATTTTTTATTTGTTGCCTGAGACCCAAAGTTGGATGCCTCTGTGATACCAACTTCGACATTTAAAGAAAGGGCATAAGATGAGGGCAGTCAACCGTAAGTGGAAGAAAGCAACCAAACCTTAGGATTCCCTTTGAAGTCAGTCAAGTATCAGGGCAGAAATGTGGTTTGGGGATGGTAGTACCTTTATAGAGTTCCTTTTCCCAGAACAGCGTTTCCCTGAACGCTGCTAAACTCACAGCAGAGCGCAGGCAGCCTCACCCCACCTAAACCTCTGTCCCTCATGATGATTAAAGAAGCCTGGATTTAAAGTCTTGTTATGTGATCTGTGACAGTCCTGTCGCCGGGATAACTGAACTTTGAGGCTGTGATGATCAGGTTAGGAAGATTCTCTCTGGAACAGCAGTAACTTGGAGCCCAGTGCTAGCGCTGTGCAGTGCGCTGGGCAAAGTTCTCTGTTCCACTTGCAAGAGGGAGTGGTGTTCACTGGGGGCCAGACAGGACTGGAGAGGAGCTCTGCTCTTTCACAGACCCGAGGCCTGGCACAGCCTGACCAGTATGTGGTGGGCATTCGTTACTGCCCTGGCCCTTCAGTGAGCAGCATAGGTGAGGGAAGTGTGGTGCTTCTGGTTCTAGCTTAGCTCTTAAAGTAACAGTGCTGGGACTGTGAATTTGATTTTCTTTCTCAGTTTTCAATGAGCAAGGTAGAACCTCTACCTAGACATTAGTAAAGGCAACTGGATTGGTCTTCTGCATCCATGGATTTTGTCTATGCATGGAAGATAAATTTTAAAAAACTGCTGAACGTGTACAGACTGTTGACTTGTCATCATTCCTGTAACAATACAGTTTTAACTATTTATGTGGTATTTAGATTGGAGTAGGCAGCATTAGTAACCTAGAGATGATCTAAAGTATGGGTACACGTGTGGAGGTTATTTACAAACATTGCACTATTTTATATAAGGGCCTTGAGCATCCACAGATTGGGGCATCTGAGGGAAGTCCCATAACCAATCTCCCACAGGTACAAGGGATGACTATATTTTAAAAATGCATGTTGTCTTGGTTACTTTACTCACGTTGCTAGGACAAAATGCCTGATACCCAAAACGAAGGAAGAAAAGTTTTCTTTAGCTCACTGTTTGTGGAGGTTTCAGTCCATAATCAGCTGGCTCCAAGGCAGGGTGGCATGGCATCAGGTTAACACTTCAAGGCAGCAGCCAACAAAAGTGGTCAGAGCAAAAGTGGGGAAGAGAAAGCCTCTTTTCCTCCTTTATATTGTACACAGGCCACCCCCTCCCCACCCCCCAGGGAGGGTATAGCACTCAACACTACCTCTGTGCCCTCCTCTTGACCAGGCTGAGGACATTTACAAAGTAAGGATTCTGGCTCCCTGCTGAGTCTCTTAGTTAAATTTCTAAACTCAAGTTGACACAATGTATCAACCACAACACATGATTTGCTACTCCCCATCACTGGATGACTGGGAAAAATTTAAAGAGCAGAAAAGCAAGAAGCAAGTCAGTGCTCATTTTTAACACTCAGATAAACACTGTTAATGTTTTCATGAACTTTGTTTCCTCTCATCTTTTCCACAGTATGCAAATAGCATATTTTAATACTTCTTATCATTATATATACACACACATACATACGTATGTACATACATACATATATATTTGTATTCCCTCTTGATTTTTACTATATAACGTGGGGGAGACAGGAAGCTCCAACTTCCCAAATGCTTAAGTTAAAATTTTCTGGCAGATGACATTCTTCTGGCTTCATTCATGGCACGGTCTTCACTCCTTGGGGATTTGGACCATGAGTTTGCCAGCATCCAGCAGCAGGATAAGCCCACAGAACCAACCACATAAATATAGGCTGAATTGAACTAACTGGCTAGGATGAATCTAGCCTAAATCTACACCTAGAGTCAGGAGAAAAGATGGCCTTACAACAACTTGTTTCTCAGAGCTACAGATCAGCTGAGTATTCAGGAAAGGGTTAAAGTTGGCTGTCCAGCGTTGGGTTTTCAAGGACTTTCTTAGGGTTAAAAACAACAAAAATACCATTTGTCCCTACCAGTGCTTTGACTGTAGTTACCATACAACCCTCCAGTGGAGGACAACTTGGAGAGTTATGCTTTCCCCTGCCTTTGATGTAGAGTCCTTTTGATCCCTTTGTTGTGTTTAATTCCACCACCAAAGCAACTCTAAATTGGTTAAAAGTTCATTAGTGTGCAACAATAGGAGCCTGATTAAATAAATTACGGTACATCCATGCCATGAATATGTGGGAGCCAATAAAGACCATGGCTTCTCAGGCTACCTAATCACATAGAGAAAAGCTTCCAATATATGGTGGAAAGGGAGGAAATAAAAGCAGTTTCTAGAGTATGAACTGTAAGATAACGGACAAGGATTATGGGTGATTTTTCTTTTTATAATCTTTCAAATGCTCTGTTGTGAATATACATGACCATTGATAAACAGTACCACTTCTGAACACTCACGGACATGGAGAGGAAGGTAGTGAGTTCTGGAGGGACACCGGGCATATCCGGGACCTGGGCTATTTCTCCTCGAACCTCTTTATGTTATGCAGTGTGACATGTATGATCCCGAGTGACACTTCTCCCTTCAAGACCCAGCCATGGCATGACAATCCGGGTGCTGCTACAGGCTCCCTGGCCAGGTTGGCTTTTCATGCCTCCAGAAACAGGTCCCCAGGCCCAAAGAGGGTACCGAGGGTACCGCCTTAACCATCATCCAAGAATGCTTGGATCCACCTGGACAAGGATGTCTTTGGGGCCTCTGCTGTTCTCCAAGGCTTTTTTTCCCTCCCAGGCTGGAAGCTATGGGGTGTGGCCAGAAGCAGCAGTGCCTTCCGAGCTCAGAACTGGAGAGAAGCGGGAAGACTGGGGAGATGGGGGAGAACTGGGGGGATGGGGGCGACCACCATTGCCTGCCTCAGTTGTCTCCTCTAGGGGCTGTAAGGAAACCAGAGCCACCAGTGTTGTAAAACCTGCCCCACGGAGGCCAGAACAGGCTCTGGTGGCATCCGAGGGGCCACTGTGAGGACACAGGGACCGGAAGTGGTCTGTCTGCTGCTCGCTGGGCTGTGTATCCAGGCTTTCTTTCCTAGACTCACTAAGAGGGGGAGCAGCCCCTGCTCACCCCGCTGAGGAGCAAGGAGGATCCTTCCTTCCTGAAGTACTGTTTTCTCCTGCTCCAGACCTTCCTGTCTCATGGTCCCACCCCTCTGATGAAGTCATCACAGGCAAGATTGCATAACTGATGTGCAGGCCTATCTGGCGTTACGCTGGGAGACAGGCCAACGTTTCCATTTATAGACAGGAGCACCACCACGCTGCCAAACACAGCTCTCAGCGGCAGCCCTGGGAGATGGGAGGGGATGCTGGGCATGCTTGGGGGGAAGGCCTGGGTACCATCTCCACCCTCTCCAGACGCTCTCGGCTTTGGGAGGGCAGCAGAAGGAGACCAGCTCTAAGGGCTTTAGAAGGCACAGCACTCTATGCCTGCTCCACGCTACCCCTCAAGCCCCGCTTCCCAGCCTGCCCTGTTCTGCTGGCTTCCTGAGTATTGGGCCAGCTGTGAGGTCCATGTCTGACCAAGTGATGCTGAGGACTGCAAGGACAGCACGTGCCTCTGTACCCACTTTCCTGAGGGCCACAGCCTGTTTTGCAGCAGACTGGGGCTTGGAAGAGTGGAACTCAGGGCAGGATACAAGAAAGCAGAAAAAGCAGCAGAATCCCGAAACCTGGGTTGGCACTTTACATATGCAGAGTTCTTTACTGAGAAGCAGCTTCCTAGGGGTTACAGGTCCAGGAAAGGCTCAGACATGGTCAGGGAGGGCCTAGGGGGCAAATGGGGTGGGGCCATAGCCCAGGCCTCACAGCCATAAAGACCCTTGAGCTTAGATTTACTATGTATTTGTTTACTGTTTTGCTATATTGTCTTCCTCTGTGGTTCAGGCTGGCTTTGAACTCACTGTGCAGCCAGGCTGGCCTTAAAGTCTCAGAGATCCTCCTGCCTCAGCCTCCAGGTGGCTGGGATTATGGGTGTACACAACCACACCTGCTAGGGTTTAGACTTTTTAGATACATTCTTTAAACAAGGTTTTACACAGAGACGTGCAGACACACTGCTGAGACCAAAAGACAGGTGCGCTTTACAGCTTTCTGGGGTGCTCTGTTAGCGGCTCACACTTCTCTTTGTTCAGCACTGATTAATATTCGGTGTTTCCTGTTTGTCTCTTGAAAGGTACAGCTACAATGCCCTGTCCTTTTAAAAATAAAGGCCTTGCTGTTTTCTCCTCAACCCTATTGAGATCCCCTCACGTTGTAAATATACACGAAGACTCGGAACAATACAAGTAGCCCTTGGCCTTTTTTAAATGTCGGGGGACTTGGGACGGACTGAGATAACTGTGGTCTTTGAACCACGGTTCTTGGAGTTGCTGCAGGGCCCCTGGGCCTCTGCACCTCGCATTCACCGGGATAAGCAGCCTGGAAGCAAGGAGGGGCCGTTCTCTCCACAGAGCTTGCCTCTTTCTGCTCATTTCTCCCAGGAGCCTTTGGGCAGATAATTTGGCACTGCTTGGCATACAATAGGTGTCCATAAAATCTTTCATCACATCGCTGTGGTGATAGTGAGGAGCTTAGCAACTTCAGGTGAGGCCTGTGCCTTAGCTTAGGCTCATGTTTTCTTCATTTTAATGGCCAGATCAGTTCCTCGGCCTTATAAGGAAAACATGCCTTTCGCTTAGGACAAAAAATTCAGCTTGTAGTTAAACATGGAACTAGGCCCGAGGATGAAAGTGAAATTTATGTTAACTTTCATTTCAGTGAAGAATAAATCCAGTCTCGTTGGCAATCGCAATAGAGGCTTTCTGCAGTGTGGGTTAGAAGCCAAATAGAGTTTGCTACTTCTCTTCCCTAAAACACATAAATAATTTTGCAGATGCATCTGTGATGTGTCGTCAGCTTTCTCCTGGAAGCTAATGCTGAGTCTGACCTCTTTGCGATGACAGCATCCTGGACGTCCCCTATGGGCCACCCCCATTTTCCTCAAGTGGCTTCCTCCAGCTCACTGCCCTAATGGCTCCCCTTGGGCTGTGTCTCTAGGATCTAGGAGGCTCTTCACAGGTCTGCAGGAGTCATACAAACCTCACCTAAGACCACACACACCCTTTGTGAGTGTCCACAACGATGCTGTCTATGGGTGACTGCTTGTGGGATCAGAACAGTGCTTGTGCTGATTACTGCTGGAATAGGACAGGGAGGTGACCTGCTGTCCGGGGTGTTTACCAGTCCAACAATGCTTCCTCACCACAAGGGTTGCTCTGCTAGACATACCTGCTTTCTTTTACTTCAGCCTAACCGATTCTGCTCCCTGTGATTTTTAACCTTTTCTCAGGCCCCTTTTTTGGGAGACAGGATCTCATGATGTAATCCAGGTTGGCCTTGAATTTATGGTGACTCTCCTGCCTCAGGCTTGCAAGTGCTAGGATTAGAGGTGTACACCACCATGCATGGCTCCCTGCCTCTTAGAAACATAAATTCTCAATCAGCAATCACTAAATCCTTCCCAAATCAACTGATCCTTTACTGGAAGTGGATAAGTATAAATGGCTGGAGACTTGCTAAGGGGTGGGAGGTGACAGTGAGGGATGACAAGCCTCCCACGGTCCCATCCATCTCAGATGCCCATTATGCAGCAGGCAGGGGAAGCTGACCAGAGCGGGACTCCTGTCTTTATCTTTCTTACCTTCCTGGGGCTGAAGTTTCACCATAGGGGACTCTACAGAAGGCCTGGTGAACACTACCTCTCCATTTCTATTTGGAAGCTTGTGAAAAATAAAACCTGTGGTGCCCAGAACTGTCTTGCAAGGTGGAGGGGCTATGAGTGTGGCCACAGAGTCTGACCATTGTGGACATGCATGTGGTTATCACAGGATCGTGGGCACCCTGGGGACCTCCTGGCAGTCCTTGGGGCAGGGTCCTGCACTCACGTGCACACACATCTTGCTGCAAGGGGCTCAGCTGGGGAAGGTGATCAGGTTGGTCATCTACACCAGCAGGCTGCTCAGCACGGGGCTGTGTGCTTTCCCGTGCAGCCAGGGGGTAGTCTCCAGATTGTGGAGCGGACTCCAGCTGAACCAAGCCAACGAACAAAACACACTGCACCTGCTAACTTGTTAGTACAGTACAAAAGTCCTCTGGCGCAGGTCGTGTTTATAGTTTTGCTTTGTCTTTTAGCTGGGGTAAGCTATGGACCCTTAATAGCCCAAATGCCCCTCTGCCACTCAGGAAACAGCGTATGCCACTAAAGGAGACCGAGTGGGAGACCCAGGGCACCGGGTTCCTTCATAGTTAGCTGAGCAGCCAGGGAACCTTCTTGGATTCTACTTGGCAAGAGAGTCAAGGGTGAGGCAGAACTTGACCAGGGTCCTGGTCGGGAGTATGGATTTGGGGGCTGAGTGAGAACAGGAGAAGCCAAGGAGTGGGGTGAGCTGCAGTCCAGGCGTGCAGAGGTGGCGGGAGCCAGGTGGGCTCTCATGGGGAATAGGACAATCAGTACGCCGCTGTGAACAAACTGAGCGGTGTCAGGGAAAGCAGAGATCAGAGCACAGAGGAAAGTGGGCAGGAAGGGCCGAGAGGCCACCCTGGGGAGATGCTGGGGAAGGGGTCCTGACCGTGGGAGCTAAGGAGGACAGGGTCAAAGCCCTGCGAGGTGTGGGAAGGGTGAGAGCTCCGCCTTCTCTGCTGGGGCAGCTGTCTGGATCCCTTCTGCCCCAGCTCCCTCATAGAGCTGGTTCTGCTCTTGTTCTAGCAGCAATGACCGTGAGCCCTACTGAAATGAAAGATCAGAGGTAAACAAGTCCAGGGTCCCTCCGTCTCCTTACTCCCGAAATGTACACTGCATTTGAAGGTTAACGCAGTATATTGTATTTTAAACATACCACCTGGCTTAACAAGAAGTAGAATAGTAGGTATATAACCTTGAATACTTTCAAAGCCCTAAGGATGTATCTTTCTGAGGGGAAAAAAGGGGCGGTGCCAAATAGTAAGAGGAAACAGGATCAAAGGACTTTAGAAGAAGTAACCTTTTGATTTGTGTGTTTCCTTCACTTGTTTCTCCAACTTTCTCCTTTTTGGCTAAATGCTTCCCCTAACTTTATCAAGAAAGCCTAATGAAAGTTATAGGGTGGCCCAATTAAGGACCAATGGTTTTCCTAACAAATATTAGTCTTCATGACTGATTATTTCACAGGCTTTAGCTCTTCTTGGATAGAAATCATCAGAAAACTGGGTCTTTCTGCTAAATCTCATTTGCAACAGAAATGGCTTGTTACATTTTTATGAGATAGTTAATGTTGCATTTATTCTGCCAATTTTTTAAAGCTAAACTAGACTAGGATGGCGGTAAAAAAAAAAAAAAGTTTGAACAAAATAGTTAATCAGTATGAAGCCGCTGAGGCCCCTGAAACTTTAGAATTGCAGTTCAGAAGCTGCTGGTTGCTCCAGTAGAGATGCGGTGTGGATACCAGCCTGGAGTTGGCAGGTCTCCTCTGAGCACAGGGAAAATCTTGGAAAACTTTTCCTGCTTCTTATGGCAAGGCACCGAGTGGAAGCAGAGACTTTGGTAACCTGAGCTCTGTAATCCCTGCCCCTGGGCTCTGGGAAACCATCACCTCACCTACTGGGTCTTCCAGCCCAGGGCAGGGGCTGCAAGGGTTCATCTGTCCCCCGCGGGCTGGGCCCCCTCGTTGCCCTGGGCTTTCCCACGGTGTCTAAAGGAACAAGATTCCTTAGGCCATTGACCACAGACCTCTGCAGGCAGCCAATTTGCTTTCCTTTCCCCTCAGGCCCCTCCTTTCTTCCTATCTGGTGTGGGATATTCTTTCTGTGCATTCACCAAAAGTAATGTGTCAAACTATGATTATGTTTTATTAAACAAGTAGAAGAAGGGCCCATTGCTTTCTTTCCTTTGATCAAATAAAGGTAACAGAGAGCCCAGGGAAGGCTGGGGTGGGAGGGGTGGTGGGCGTCTGCAGTCCTGGGGAGGCCTGACCTGCTCAGAGGTTCACTCCACGGGAGATGGGCCACCTGGTTCTGACGACACCTTAGCCAGAGAGTGAGCAACTGAGGCTTCTCATCTTCTCTATGAGGTCTCCCTCCCTTCCTGTGTTCTGGGAAGGAAGTGGGGCTGAGGAAGGAGAAAGGCTTGCTTTCTGAGGGAGCAGGGGACCAAACCTACCCACCATTTCTGAAGCAGACACTACTTCCCAAGATTGCAGACTCACGACGGAAATAGGCATGTAGGAAAAAACAAACCCCTTTAAGGCCTTAAAACTATCTGTAGCACTGTAAAAGGCAATGCAGCTTGGCATACAGGGAGAGGAGAGGAGAGGGTAGAGGGACTCTTCATCCCTTTCAGAGGGGATTCCCTGCTGGGAGCCTCACCGAGGAAGCAAGCACTCTACCATTGAGCTACATCCCTAGTCCTCAGCAGGGTTTGCAGAAGTTTTGCCTGCCAAATTCATTCTCCACTAGAGGGGTGCAGATGGTGGCAGGGGAAATTTCTGTCTTGTTCTGGCATGTGCGGGTGCACACATGCACACCCACACATATACACAGACTCTTAGATGATATTTGTTCCTTCTCTACAGCCTTACGAATGCTACCTGTTGAGAGCAACAGGACTGTTTGTAGAGCGGAGGCAATGGGGCTTTGCCGAGGGGATGGGAGGAGAACTCAGGGCCCTGCCTGCCTGAGGTATCTCTGTCTATACCTGACTCTCCTGTGTGAATCTCCATCCCTTCACATGGTCCAGCAGCTAAGTGAAGAGACAGTAGTAGAAACAGACTTAGGGGACTGTGACTGTGGGTGGAGATACCTCCTGAAATGGGTTTCCAAGGCTGGGCCCTGCAAGTCCTAATGTCCACCCCTTTCCTTGCAGGACCTCCCTAGAACCAGGCTCACAACTGGAAGCAGAGGCACCAAGGACCTGAATCCCAGAAGGAGGCGCAGAGGCTGAGAATAACAGAGCTCAGGCGAAGCAGCAGCTGCAGAAAAGGAAATGTGGTACTGAACACCGAAGGCAGACAGAGGCCTGAGAGACGGCAACAGAATAAACGGACGTAATAGACAAGGAGGGTCCTCAAAAGTATTCAGAAAAAGTTGTAAGATTCTGCATAGGGCTGAGGATGTAGTACCTACCTGCCCAGCAAGCACAAGGCAATGGGTTTCAACCCTAGTGCCAAAAAAAGACAACCTCCCCAGAGCTGCAGACCAAACAAAAAAGCTTTTGAACCAGGTGGGTGGTGCACACCTGTAATCCCAGCATTTGGGAGGCTGAGGCAAGAGGATCACCTTACATTCAAGGGCCAGTCTAGGCTACATAGTGAATTCGAGGTCAGCCTGAACTATATAGCAAGACCCTGTCTTAAAAACAAAGAAGAGTTCTAAACAGAATTCAAGTTAATAAATATTCTTTTCTTCTGGAAAGATTAGGAACCTCTTCAGATTGGGGGAAGACAAAGAATGGTTTAGAAATGTATAATTTCTATATTCACAAAGACACTCTGATTATATCAAATGATGGCAAAATTCCTATTTGAGTAATATTTTTGCTTTTCAGTCTCCTTTGGATTAATCCAAAAATTAAAAACATGAAACCTATATTAATGCTAAAGTGCTAAAACGTTTTTGCTAAGAGAAACCACAACCCAGGCATCATGAGTTTGGAGGCGTTATCATGGACATTTGCATATATTCTCTTCTGAGTGTGGCTTCTCACAGACCCAAGTGAAAAGCTAATTGTCACCCGTGGAGCAGCTCACAAATCTCACCATGGACCTGGTCCGCATGGCCACAGGAACTGTCTCTGTGGTTTGTGAGCCCCAGTACCTGTCAAGTGCTGTGGAAGGGACTGATCAGAGAAATCTACAAAGACAGGAATCTGCCAGATCGTACAAAGGGACCTGATACATCGTGCCACACAGTTTGCACGAGCACTTCTGGATGAATTCTGTGTCATGCTGTTCCCCGATGCAGTGGTTGCTGTGCTTATTGGTGAGGATGGCACTCAGTGTGGTGCCCAGGAGGAGTCCTCGCACCTGGACGCTGGTCCAGCGTTCTGAGCCACACCATAAGGACCTCTCTCTTACTCTGAAGCACCACCATTCCGTTATCTGCACAGCCCAGGGTGGCGTTGAGTAGGAACCTCCATCCTGCTACCTTCACCCTCCACAAGTGTAACTCATATTCTTTGAAATTGGCTTAAGAAAAGAAATGACAGGAGTTTCAAAAATGGCGGCTTGCTAGGGGATTGGGTGGAGAGTCTCTGTGGAGAAATATTAGATGCTAGAATATGACAACATGGAGAGGGCCAGATGAATGGGTAATGATTCATATTAACCAAGACAGTGGGGCTGGAGGATTTAAAGTTGTGCTGAGACTGTGGCTGCTGATAACGGGAGTCTGCAAATCCCACACCTTTAACGTGGCACACTGACCAGTGAATCTAAGAGGAAAAGCTGTATTGGCTTTTGGCGACTGCTGGAAATTGAGATCCGGGACCCCGAGAAGCAGCCAGGACTGCCCAGCTGTGCCGGAGGAGATTGTGAGAAACTCTGGAGCTCAGAAGCCGGACACCCGTGCAGTTTTCTGACCGTTCTGCGCTGTGTCAGGAATGCAGTGAAGACAAGCAGTGCAGTGTGCAATAGACCCAAGAGGAAGACCTGCATTGAGTCCTGGTGAGTACTAGGGACTGGGTCCTGAGGCTGCTGTGGCTGGCTGGAGGACATCTTGGAATTGGGCAGAGCCTGTCACCATGGCGGCATCAGTAATACGGAGAGTCTGGTGGAGGACATTTTGGAGTTGGGCAGAGCCTGTGGCTTGGTGATGTCAGACAGTTGCCCCTGGCTTAGAGATCTGGTGGAGGACATCTTGAAATTGGGCAGAACCTGGCGCCTTGATGGCATCAGTGACACAGAGAGAACTAGTGGAGGACATCTTGGAATTGGGCAGACCCGGTGCCGCGGTGACATTACATAGTTGCTCCTGGCACAGAGAGGTCTGGTAGAGGACAGACGGGGTTTGGGCAAAGTCTTGTGCCAAGGGAACATAAGTCAGCTGCTTCTGGCACAGAGAGAACTGGCAGGATCTGCTGGGGCTGAACCAAGCCACTGGTTGGGACCCAATAAGCAGATATAAAATAGTCGCAACTCTGTGACATCCACAACATACAGCCTAACTTGCGGATTGACTGGCACAGAGGCTGGAGGCTAGCCTGCACCGCCCCTGCATCCCTGCCTACCCCAGATAACAGCAAATTGAGGAGGGCAGCAAAAACTCAAGTCAGCACTCTTCTGAAAGGCCCTAAGCAATATGGAGAGGGCCAGAGACCCCCAGGACACTCCAGTCTGAAAGAAACCAGAAACATGACAAGAGATAGAAATAAAAAAAATCTCCAGCTACCCAACATGAGAAAATAAGCCCAGGAGAAGTAAACACAGAAGAGAACAAGCACAGTAACCATCCAATACTGGACACAGCATCAGCCAAAATAAAAAAATACCTTCATGACCTCATAGATGAATTTAAAGCTGTACTCCTGATCCAAGTGAGGCAAGATATGAAGAGATTAATTAAAGAAATGATAAGCCCCACCCAAGATAACACAGATGGAAGAACGGAGGAAATCAGAAAAGAAAGAGAAACTTCTGAAGAATTTAAACATAACTTAGAATACATGAAACAGATCCAAAGAGATTACCAGGAAACTAAAAACTCCATTGAACACTGGCAAAATGCCTTGACAGAAACTAAAGTTAGCCTTTTGAAACTTGAAGAGAGATTTATGATATATGACTGTGAAAGAAAAGACCTCTTAAAAATAATGAGGAACCAGAAAGAAACAATTCAAAGCCTAGAAGATGACAAAAGGATACATAACTTAAGAATAAAGCATGTGAGTGAGGAAGCAGGAGCAACCAAAAATGAAATACAAAGAATATTCACAGATATATTAAAGGAAAATTTCCCACGTATAGCAAAAAGAAATGATATCCACATAAAAGAGGCATACAGAACACCAGCTACCTACAACCAAAACAGATATACACCCAGACATATAATAATCAAGATTCCAGAAATCCACCCAAAGAACAGAATATTAAAAGCAGCCAGGGAAAAGAAGCAGATTACCTACAATGGGAAAATTATCAAAATAACAACAGACTTATCAACATAAACTCTTAAATCAAGAAGGGAATGGGCAGAAATATTTCAAGCCCTGAAAGAAAATAATTTGCAACCAAGACTCATATACCCATAAAAACTCTCTCTCAAAATTAATGGGGAAATAAAATGCTTCCAAAATAAGGAGGAACTGTGGGAGTTCATGGCCACCAACCCAACCCTACAGAGAGTGCTGAAGGACATTCCAGAGAAAGAGAGGAAGGGATACCAGGATTCCAGCAACAGTGGCAGAGAGGCTTCAATGAACGGGGCAGACAGTGGAATGAGGGAATAAGATGGACAAATTAGAGCAGGAAAGTGGAGTAGCAGACATGAGGCAGAGATGGTGAGCTATAATCTTTAGTTTAGATAGCTTTGATACACTATAAAAAAGGCAGAGGTCATTGTTAATAGTGCATCAGGATTTAAAAGACACAGTAGTCTTATCGCTGTTTAGTTTGAATTTAATTTGTTCTGGTCTGTCCACTCATATCAGATTTGAGGGCACAGACATCTGACCCCAAAATAGCAGGTTATACCATGGTAACTATCCTTAATTTCCTATTAACTTAAACTGAAACCCTGTATTACTTACATTGTCTTACTATGACTGATTTATTTGAATCCAATTCATTAGACTGTGGTTTTGCCTTGGCTGATTTTATTTGAATTTGGTATGTTTGATAGTATCAACTCTAAAAGTAGAGGCAACTACTCTGAAGATGACAAGATGTAAAAGATATCCATACTGGTATTGATTATTAACAGTTCTCAAGTCCTACAATGTTTTCAAAGTTGTGTTTTTATAAAAATAGCTATGTAATACTATGCTTAACTATACTAAGCCGGATGATGTGGACAAGTCTATTGAAAATATAAGAGAAAGCATAGTAACTACGGTAGATCACCTAATATTGTGGTCTTATGTGTCTTTTTCATTGCATGTTTTTCTAGGAATTTGTTTTGCTGTCTTGTTATGATTTGTTTTCCCCTTTTATACAGAGAGGATAGATATACATGTAGAAATTCACACATGAGAAGATTCTTTTAAAACTATTTATGGGAACAGATTATATAATGCAAGATGTAATGAACAGATACCCAGAAGAAGAAGAGACGCTAAGAAACCCAATGCTAATTCTGTAACATTATGATATAAAATCTAGCAATACTATTATTCACTGTTCACAGTGATATCACTCTAGTCTCTTAAGTCCAATTTCAGCATATGTAAAGATAAGGACAGCTACTACGAAGTCTCTTAAGTCCAATTTCAGCATATGTAAAGATAAGGACAGCTACTACGAAGAGAATGAGAGACACTATGGTACTTATTGTTGTCTTCCCCAATGTCAGATCTTGAAGACCTAAAAAGCCTTCATCATCCTGTAATGATTTGATTAGTTCTATAATATGCAGTATGTATTTAATGTGCATGAAGATGGGGACAACTATTTGGAAGAAACTAGAGACAATTAGATAAACAGTGAAGATCTCCAGTGGACTTGCTTTGAAATCTGTATTTCTTTAAATTTTTTTTGAACTGTTTTGTTCTGTTTTGATATGTTTAATCTTACACTCTTTAAGATAAAAAACAAGTGTGTAGGACTGATAACCATATTACTAAGTTTTTGTTAGATCACTGAGCAAAACTGTTGGCAGTGTCACTATTTGAATGTCATTTTACATACTTTAATTTTGTAACCTGAATAGCTATGTCTAAGATGACAATATGTAACTTATCAGCTGGTGATTTCTTACCGTTTATTTTTCTGTAATTCTGTATTATTTCTACCCTTTTTTATATCCATGTATTTTTTGTTTCTTTCTCTTTAAATAAAAATAAAAAAAAATGAAAAACCAAAAAAAAAAAAAAAAAAAAGAAAGAAAGAAAGAAAGAAAAGGGATGATAAGGAACAGCTATCATTTCATTAATATGGTGGGCTATTCATGTCATCAGAATGACAGTGAACTTGATTATACTCTGGAGGGTCCATGCGATACCACAAATGAAGAACTCTGAAGGGCACAGTGCTCTGGGATGCATCTGCAAGAATCTGGCTCCCCAAGACAAGGTGGCCCATTGCTCTCAGGGTGTTTTGATGTCAAAGAGGGTGGGGAGGGAGAGTTAAGATGCCTGGTGCCTCCCACAGCTACCTATGAAGGAAAAAGAGGAGCACCATGCCCAACACCTCCATAGCATCACAAGCATTGCTAACTTCCCCTGTGGCCACCCTTTGGTGCCCATGAAATCAGCTGATCAGAGGAAGAAGATGCCTTCCCCAGGGGCATGCAGCTAGAGCTCCTGAAAACCATCCAGCATTTGCAACTTGTGCTGAAGCACGAGCCAGGTGGACTCTCGAGATGGCCCCTAGTGCAGTCTGGGGCTTTCTCCTCGTTGTTCCTGGGAGACAGGACACTGCAAATCCTCTGAATCAGAGAGTCACCTGCTGAGCTGTCTCTAAATGGTACTGTGTCTCTTGATGCAACTCACAGAAATTCACCCCCGCATTGCTCTGTCTGACCTCAGCGAGGCCCACTGTGTACAGCCAGGAAGAGAATACATTTAAAGGAGGATTGGGACCTTTAGGCTCAATTAATTTGTATATTTTACCTAAAAAAATGAGACCAGTGTAGTTTGACTCTGACAAGTTAGCAAGGGTACACTTACACCCCACCTTTCCTGTTCCCAGGTCTCAGCGCTGCCCCTCCCCCTTTGTAAACGGGGATGAGGGTGATTTCAGAGGTGGGGTTTTAGTTTTGCATATCTGATCTTGGCTTCCCTGGAAATTGAGCTTTTGTGAGGAGGAGTGAGACGTGTCCTCCTCTGGGGAAGGTGAAAAGTTGTCTTCTGTGATTTAATCACTGTTTCTCCAAGTTAGAACCTGTAAGCCTCTTAGAAACCAGTCAGTTCTCAGACCTCAGGTCCCAACCAAGGGTCCAGCTGGCAGAGGAGGCAAAGGATGCATCTTATGGGTAGGAGGGATGGCCGCTCCCCAGATGCATGACTTGCCAAATAACAGAATGCTTCTTACACAGGTATGGTGTTGCATACCTGTAATTCCAGCTACTTGAGTGGCTGAGGCAGGAGGATCCTTGAGGCCAGCCTGGGCAACGTAGCAAGACCCTGTCTTAAAATGCAATAAAAGCCAGCTGGGATGCAGTTCAGTTCCCTTTGGATTCAATTCCCAGTATTAAAAAAAACAAAACAGGGCCAGGGATTTAGCTGAGCGGCATAAGCGCCTGCTTGGCAAGTGCGAGGTCATGAGTTCGATCCCTGGTGCCACAAAAACAAAAAACAAAAAAACAAAACCAAAACCAAAACAAAACAAAACATAAAAACCCCAACGATTTCAATTTGTCTCAATATAACTGTCGCTATACATTTTTTGCATATGAGTTTAAACTAAGGAGATCAGGATGGTACCTACAGTGCTGCTTAAGTGCTTTTGCATATTTAAAAAGACCTGGGTTGCCCCTCACCTACAGTGCTTTGGTCCTAACGGTGCTACATGAGATGGGCAGGTCTGGAGGACAGGACCTTGTGCCTGGAGAAGATGACATGAGAATAGGGCCAGCCCAGGTCATGGTTTTGCCCACAACAAGCCTCAGCGTTACAGTGACATCTGTGGACCTTGAATCCACAAAGGATCCATTCCTACGTCTTGTGAGGTCTGCATGCAGGCTGTAGTCAGCTCCTTTTGATAAAGGAAGGAACACACTCAAAGTGGGGCCCCGTGAACAGGAGGCCTGCACTGCCTGTTACCAGTGCAGGCGGGGCCCAGCAGCAGAAATCTGAAGCTAACAGTTGCCCAGCAGACTCTCAAATAGCTGTGTCCCCTCCTTTGCCTGGGACTCAGGAATTCAAACTCGAACTTCCTTTGTGGGGAGATAATTCCACAGTCTCTCCCAAACATTACAACTGGCTGTCTTCAGGTCTTCCGCAATACACTATTCCATCAGCTCTGAGATTCTACAGTTTTAAGGCAGACATTGTATATATATACTACTAGGGAAGAGAAAGAGAGGAAAAGGCTGCCCTCCAAACTCTTGCGTGCTCTCCACTGTAAGAGGCACCCTGAGTTCACAAAGGTCACAAAGTGCATCCTAGGATCAATGAGATGTGGCACTCAGGTCTCAGGTCATGAAAGCCCAGGCCTGGAACTGGCTCCCAGCCAAACACTGGGTGCAGGCTGGCAGTAGCTACTCCTCCTCCAGTGTGAGATGCCAGCCCTGGACCAAGCCCAGTTCCTTGGGGCACAGCCCACCTCTCAAAGAGGTGAGTGATGACAAAACTCCTCCCTCTCCTTTGAGGACCAAGGTGGGGCAGCTATGGGAAGAGCCTTGGTCCTAGGAAGCCATGCCAGCCTGAGTTTTCCTCCATGGCTTCATTCAGAGCAAGGTGTGACACTGAGTCTTCTGTGTTTTTCTTAATGATAGTTAAAAACAAAAACAATAAACAAACAAACAAACCTTTACTACAAGCATCACACACATTTCTCCCGGAGAGCAGCAGCAAGATCACTCAAATGAACACAAGACTAACACCTGTGTGATTTCAGCCCGACTCTAGGAGACACAAAAGCCAGAGGCAGGTAGTAACTTCAAGGGGCACAGATGTCCCTCTGCTTCTCAGACCGCAGCTCTCCAGGCTGTTCATGCTTGTGTCACCCGCTGCTTCCTTGTGGTGACAACAGGCAAGAGCTCAAAGTGGGATGGCAGAGGTATCACAGACAGGGATTTTCCTTTTAATTTGTCTGCTGGATCAGGAAAATGGGATCCACTACACACGGGAGGAATTTACTTTCCCTGTCTTCAGGAAGACTTAATGCGGTCTTGAGTCTAGTTCCCGAGACGTTCAACCAGGCAGAAACAGATTTATAGAAAGGTGGGCTCCACGCAACTCCATTTTTATTTTCCCTTTTTCCTCTTTCCCTCTTTTCACAGGAACAAAACATAGACAGCATAAAAACATCACTCTAACTATTATAAAGTGGGCAATTCAATGGCATTAAGTACATTTACTATGCTGTGTAACCGTTACCCCTATCTCCAGGGTCTCCCCATCATGCTAAACACAAACCGTACATTCAGTAAGCAGCTTCTTGTCTTTGTCCTTTTCATTCATTTATGCTCTGCTAGGAGCATTTGACTGCTATTATGTGTATTGATACAGATTTGGAAAGGAATGTGTCAGATATACAATGGGAAAAATCCAAGCCTAAAAGTCAAAGATGACTTTAGAAGGTAGCAAGAGAACCATTAAGAACAGCCTTCCTAAGAGAGTCTAAACCATAACCTGAACATACGGCGCCATTTTATAACTGAAGACGGGAAAAATATCTATATTAGGGAAATTGCAGAGCTGTTATGTTTTTGCTCTGCACATCTCCCTGAGGCTGAGGTTGGACTTAACCAGCCTGGAAGCTTTGTCAAAATAAGCAAATATTTACCCAGCCATGCCTGGCCCTGTTCATCGCTTCTGTCCCTTTGCTGGTTTCTCTCAGGCATCTGTGATTCCTGAGCAGATGTGAGCATGTGCTTGACACCATGGGCACTATGAAACACAGGCTCTGGCTGGCCCTCAGGTAACTCCGACAGCAGAGGGAGATGCTCGGAAAGGAAGAGCCGGTCAATGAGCAAAGACAGATAAGGGTGTGACTGATTCTGTCTGGGGTCTGGGACGGAGGCAGGGGCAGAGGCAGGGGTTAGTGAAAACCCTTTTTTCCAAGGCAGACCTAAGAATTCAGTGTACACTAGTAGGTTATAATGATATCAATCATGAATCTGATAATTATAGACCATGAATGACACGGAACTATAATGACAGTTAAAAGTAAAACACAAAATGGTCTATACCTTGTAACTTCCAACTGTGCAAAGTTTTAGAATGTACATGATGCCAAAAATTATAACTATGCCAAACAAAGTTGTATTAGGCTAGTCAACCTGGGTGATTCTTTAATTTAAAAATTTATGCATGCACTATATATTTTTAAATTTTTTCTTTCTGGTTATAAATTAATTCACTATAGGAAATTTGAACCACACAGAAAAATCTAACATGGATGTAGTGGTTAATATGATTGTCAGACTCATTGGGAATCAGTAAAGCATCCTTCTGTGTGCGTGTCTGTGAGAATGTTTCAGGGACCAAGGACATGTGGAACAGCAAACTGAGGAGAGACATGCACCTTGCTCGTGGGTGGGCCCATCTGACAGTCAGGAAGGTAGCTCCTCCTCTGAGGAGGCCTTCCAGTGCAATCTCTCCTGCTCCTTCTGCTTCCTGACTGCCAGGAGGAGGACAGCTCGCCTCTCCCATGCCTCTCCCCTCTCATCACAGGCCAGCTGACCATGGACTGAAACCTCTGACACCATGAACCATAAACTCTTCTCCTTTGTTATTCTCAAGTGTTTTGTCACAGCAACAAAAAGCTGACTAACACAGAGAGAAAGCAAATCATTTATGATTACCACAAAATGTTAACTATTTGGTAATTTTCCTACCAAAATATTCATCCAAATAAAATAAGAATCATACCTGTTTCCATTGTATGAAGGTACTATTATGTCTTTAACAAATTGTTTAGTGTGGATGTTTAAATTATTTTTGATTTTTTACCATTTAAATCGATCCTGGAAAAAACATTCTCATACGCTAAAATAAGTCTTTGTTCATACCTCTGATTGTTTCCTTCAAATAAATTCCTAAAAGTAGAAGTTCTGGGGCAAGGAGCACAAATATTTGTGAGGCTCCCATTTTGGTATTTATCCTCAAATTGCACTCTTCGAGGTTTTACCTATTGATACTCCCATAGGTATATTCCCATTAGGTATACTCCCATTAGGTATATTCAAGTGTCTCTGGGTTACACTTTATTTATTTATTTAGTGGGGATTGAACTCACAACCTTGCACTTGCCAAGCAGGCGCTTGTGCCACTGAGCTAAACCCTAGGACTGGATTATACTTTATGTTTTTTAGATGACTCATTGTGATTCTGCATGCTCCTCTTCTAATGAACAGAAGATGACACCTCAAATAGGATGCCTGCCTGATACCTGGTTAGCCTGGTGCTTGCCTCAGTTTGTCTTTCTGGGTAGCCTGGGTACAGGCTGACCAGTCTCTGTCTTCCCTGCTTGGCACAGTGGCATCCGTGTCTCTTGATTATGCCCTTCTGGGAGCAGCCCTCCCTCTTCCAGGGGTCACCTGGGAAAGCCTTGGGGATTACAGTGAAAACCCTCATTCCTATGGTCGGCCTGGCCGGCTGGCCGGCACCAACCCTTGTGACTGAGCTGGTTTGCTGTTGTACTTTTCAGCACCACAGCCAGGCTAACATGTGGGCTCTGGGAATGAGAAGTGCTCAGAAAACACTGGAGAAAGTCTGCTCCTATTGTTTGGCATGGACTTCCTAGCTCTTGGCATGTCAGACTAAAGGTAGTTATGCCAGCAATGACAGCTACCGAGTGGGAATCTACTCCTCTATAAGGGGAATCAATTTGGTTCAGGATCCCAAGCCACTGTACTTTCCTTGGTTCACATATAGCTTACTACAATAGCAAAAACAAATAGACAAACCAACAAAAGGAGAGTAAAGTTTTGGATGTCAGAATTAGACAAATATTGATATATATATAGCAAAGTGATATTATCTGTTGAAACTGCCTTGTATTAGGAAGTTCTACCAAAACTTTTAGTTGTATGAATTTTAGGTAATGGGTGAGGATATAGCAATACTAAAAATATTTTTACTTGGGTGTGGCAGTGCACTCCTGTAATCTCAACACTCAGGAGGCTGAGGCAGGAGGATTGTTGTGAGTTTGAGGCTAGCTTGGGCTACAAAGTGAGTTTGAGACCAATCTGAACTACAATAGGAAGATCCTGTCTCAAAAAGACAAAAAAAAATTTTGTTTTTAAAAAACAAAGTGAGCCCCACATTATTTCTAGTGCAATTTATTTAGGGAACACCAGGGGTCCAAAGCTGATTGAAAGCAGCTTTTGCAAATTTGAAGTCAAATTAGTTCTAGTTTTGTGTCGTGGTTTATGTCGGTGGCCCCCAGGCCTCATGTATTTGCATTATACATTTTTGATTGGTTCATTGTCTAGCACTTGGATTGATGGTGTCAGTGCTACACCCACATAGGAGTGGACCAGCATACAGTGTAATGGCAGAAAGAAGGTGTGTTTCACTCTTTCGCCAGTTTCTATCTTGCTGTTTGCAGCCGCCATGAACTGTGGCCCAGCCATGCTACCCTGCCTTGGAGCCAACTGAGTATGGACTGAAACCTCCAAAAACTGTAAGAAATAAACCTTTCCTTTACCAACTTGGGCTTCAGGTATTTTGTCTCAGCAATGAGTAAAAAGTAACCAAGACACTCTGTAAAACTTCTGTCAAAACCCTATAGTGGTCTGAGAGAGAATGAGAATTGGAGAGTTAACTCAAAAAGTTAATTGTTCACCTACATAATTCATAAGATAAGCTATCCATAGTAGAAGAAAAAAAAAAGCAACCAACTTTCCATATTGTCTCTTCAATATAGTAACAGCAAAGCATGCCGGTACTACACTGAAATTTCCAATCCTAATTTGTATTGTTTATTATACTTTAGAAAATAACAGTTCCCTCCCAATGAAAAAAAACTGGATGATTTTCAAAAACATGACATGCATGGATAAATGATGATTCACTTTTTTTTTTTGTCTTTTTTTCTTTTTTATCGGTACTGGGGATCGAATTCAGGACCACACACTTGCAAGGCAGGCACTTATGCCGCTGAGCTAAATCCCCAGCCCCAATGATTCACTTTTAAAGTCTCTGTGATAAAATAGATCTTTAATTTGGAGAAGGTTTTTAAAGTATGTGCCTCAAGACATACAGAGTAAAGCCAGAAGTATGTTATTCTATGCAACACAATCACATAAACCTGAAGAGAGAGACTGGCCCTACAAAATCACCCCCAATAGTTTCCTAGGACATCCCGAGTTATACCTGGGAGTAATGGGCTCCAAGCTTATACCATAAACGGGTCCTGAGATACCAGCTAACCTCGGCCTCCCAGCGAAACCGCCTTAGAGGAATTGGTGTGCAACTTCAAGCTGGCAATAAATATGTTTGGGGAATGATTTGGAAATGACACGCTAAGCTGGTTTAGGCTTCTACCAGCACGGGCAGCCTTTTGCTCCTTGCATACTCCTGTCCCCACCTGCAAAGTTTTGCTCTGGACTGGGTTACTGCCTGACAGCTCAGGACCCAAGGAACACTGTGCGTATCAGCACGCAATATTCTTGTGAAGCAAAGTAACCCTAATTCTGCAAGGAAGCATGGAGGTTTCCATAGCCAGTCTCCCTGTCCTTCTTCCTAAGGTTTCTGGGGAGGCTCTCAGTTTCGTAGGTTTGATGGGAATACGTGACTGAGTCTCTATCAAAACATCTTCCACCATAAGCAGCTTGAAAGCCAATTCTTGCAGCAGTCAGGTGACTCATGGTGGCACCAGAATGAGCCCACTGGTGCTGCCTGCTCTGCTCCAGCCTCAAACTCATGCCTCTGTGTTCACGGTGTGAAAATAGTGCTACCGTTCTGCTAGACTGATGCTTCAGCCAGGGGTCCTTTGGACCCTTCCTTCCCCTTCATGCTTGGATTCTTCAGTCCTTGTCCTCACAGCCCTCTTCAGCAGGGAGTCCTTAGCGGGGCACGCGTCGTGAGCCAGCTCTCTGCCAGCCTGCTGACTGCCCCCACGCTCACACTGGTGCCGCCATAGTACCCCTACAGACTGAATGGTCTTGCTCTCCCTGTGTGCTTTCCCGGCCTCCAACCCTCCTATTTCATTCTCCACCTTGCTAAGTCCTACAAGTCATCTTTTCACACTGAGGTCCGACTAGCACACCCAGGAAGCCTTATCTGCCATCAGCATGGCTGGCTGTTTCCCCTCTGAATAGCTAGGATGCCCTTTGCCTTTTCTCCATGGACTGTTCTATTGCCTGTAGCACTACTGTGCACCCCAGGGGTTATGCTCTGTCTCCGTTAGGCTAGGCTAGCGTTCCTTCCCAGACTTGGTCTCTGACCTTGCATCTTGTAGGGCTTGCAGGCAATTGGGAACCAACGAATGAATGAATGATAGAAAATGATTTGTAGTCAGCTGCTTCTTATAACCTTCCCAAATTCATGTGGAACCTTCCACAGGTCAAAGCAGGGATCCTTTATCTGCTTTTCCTGAGGCTCTTATCTAGATCTTACTTTTGAGCATCCATGAAAGAGCTGTGCCACATGGCAGGTGTAACCTGCGTTATGCACTGCTACATGGGGGAAAAGACCTGAGGAGTGAGTCATCACGGCATCTGAATCTGTCCTTTCAAGTTGTTTTTTGTCAAAATGTTAAGATATGGCTACTATAGCTGTGAGTGCAGAGGTGGCTAGAAGGCCTGCTGTGTGCCCAGTTGTGCATCTAAAGCCAGACATATACTCTGATCTACGCCAAGACCTTCACGTATGTGACCACTATGGGTGTTAGGGTCAAATCTTTGACATGACTATAATAGCACCTTTTCTAGGGGCTGGGGATTTAGCTCAGTGGCATAAGCACCTGCCTCGAAAGCAGGCAGTCGTGGGTTCGATTCCTGGTATTGGTAAAAAAACGAAAAAGCTAAAAAAAAAAAAAAAAAAAAGCAGCTTTTCTTCCCCTTCTCTTGCTAGGACTCACTGTGGGACGATGTTCTGGATGTTACTAGACACTTCTGGTTCCCCCTGTGGCCTCTCTTTATTTTCCACCAACAGCTTTCCCAGAAGAGGCAATTTCACATCCCATCTAGGCCGTCTGACAGCTCACTTGCCTGTTCCCCAATTCCTCGACATGATTCACATCTTTCTCAAGGCTTTCCCTGGACCAAACTAAAGTTTCATGGAGACTGCTCGCCACTGACAAATATATCAAGTGAAGTCCCTATTTCCGGAATATCAATCACACACTCAAAGGATGACTGCGCTGGAAGGGACCTCTGGGCAGTGTGGCACCTGGACTTCTCTTGATGAGGCTTGACAGGAGGTTTTGTTGGATGTTTGTCCATCCATCCATCTGTGAAAAATCACAGTGATTGGCCAAGAGACTGGTTCGAAACTGAACAGAATGTATCTGGAGACAGATGTCCAAGACATCTCCGTCACCCAGAGAGAACTTCTCGCCCATCTGATTCCTCTCAAAGCCCTGATGTTCAAACTGACGTGTCCAGATGAAACTCTCAGGCAGGGTGGCAGGGGGCAGAGAGAGAGAGGAAAAGCAGAAGAATGGTCCAGCTATTCCCCCGAGGGAGTGGTCCTCTCCCGGGAGGCTGTGAGGCACTGGTGTTGCTCTAAATGCAGGCAGCAGATATGATACAAACCCAAAAAGTTGGGCTAAAAACTTCCTGTGGTGTCAACAGGAAACACAGACCAAACTTAGCAGAGACAAATCTAGAATACAGGCAAAAACAAAACAAAACAAAACAAAACAAAACAAAACAAAACAAAACAAAACACTAGACCTGGGTACAGTGGCACACACCTACACACCAGCTACTCAGGAGGCTGAGGCAGGAGGATCACACAGGAGTTTGAAGTCAGGCTGAGCAACTTATTGAGACTCTGTCCCAAATAAAATTAAAAAGGGTTCAATCTTTGGTATCCCACCGCACCACAGAGCCTATAAATTTATAATGGGAGGCAGGAAAGTGGGTGAGACTGAATGTGGCCTTTTGGAGTCAGGGAGTCCGCTAGGTTTTCAACATCCTTTGGGCAAGTCACACAACCACACTGAGCTTCAGGCTCAGCTGGTGCAGAACTGAGCACAGCGCCCAGCTTTTGGAGTGGGAAGCGGCAGGAACCTGGCCAGGGGGTACGGAGAAATGAGTCTAAGGGTCAGTGCTCTTGAGATACTTCTGGGCCATTATGTGGAAAACAGAGTTAGGTTACTCTGTTTCTCCAGGGGACCAAGATCGAAAATCTTCAGCTGAGTTTTGTTACCAAAGGGAAGGCTTTCAACAGACTGAACAGTGGGCCAGCTGGCTGGGGTCTTCATCCTCGGTGCTCCAGCCCGGGTGAGAGTGACTTAGGGACCTGAGGAGATCCTCACTCCCTGCTCTCCCTTCCTGCACCGGCAGCACCAGCACCTCAGCTCCACCCGCAGCAGCAACCTCTGTCTGCCAATTGTCACAGGGAGGATGAGGGGTCATCTGATTCCTGGCCCCTTCCAAGAACTCACTGATGGTGCTTTCTGGCAAGAGACTATGATCCCTGACAGAACCAGAAGAGGAGCAAAGTAAGTGCCGTGGGGTACCCAGGCTCATGAGGAAGGGACCCCAGCACATCCCCGTGAAATAGGGAGTCTGGTGCAGTGACAGATTAACACAGGTCCTGGAAGCGTGATGGGAATGCCAGAAGCCCAGCATGCCCGGGCCCAGGAGGGCAGGGGTCGGGGGAGCAGGTTCGGGACACTGTATGGGGACTGCTCAAACAAAGCCGGGCAGCAGGGAGCAGCTCTGAGGACAGCAGTTAGGAGCTGCCAACTGTGACAAGCAGGCACGGCTTAGAGGAAGCACGCTGGAGAGGTTCGAAGGGGCACACATTCAGGGAGCCCAGGGTGGGTTTCTAAGGGTCTTGTGCCCCACGCACAGCCTGGCACACTCAAGGGACTCTTGCTTAGGCTGCCGCTGCAGGATCCCAGCTCATCCCTGGTCTCTAGAAACCATCTGTGCAATTGTTTGTCTTACTGTCTTCAGTCAGCTTTCTCTCACCATGACAAACACCCAAACTCATCAGTATCAGGGAAGATGGGTTTTGGAGTATTCAGTTTCCCAGTTTGGGAGGTTTGAGTCCAACAGGCCTCACTACTTTGGGCCTGTGGCTAGGTAGCACATCATAAAAGAAAGTAAGAGAAAGAAAAGACAGGACAGAGCCGGGTGGGGTCCTGTCAGCCCCTGCAAGGGCACAATCCTGGTGACCTGAAGACCTGTCACCTGGCCCGGCTTCCGAAAGGACCAGCCACTTCCCAGCCCCACAGGCTGGAGGCCTCTGGGGACACTTCCCCAGGCCACAGCAGTTACCCTGTGTGTGCTGTGCTCCAAGAGCACAGGAACCCTGTAGATCTAAATTCATTGCTATGGCCCAGCACCGGACATTCAGTAGGTGCTCCATGAGCACTGTGTGGTTCCATTGAAAGAATGCTTTGCAACAGAAAGACGATGCAAGTTCACAAGGTTTGTAACTGTGCGTAGTGGGCTTAGAACAGGACCTCTCCCTGGAAAGCATCAGTAAGGAAGAACTCTTGTTACCATTCCCCATTTACCTTTCTCATTCTCCCCATTTTGCTGGTTTTGCAAGCAAGCCCACTGCTTGGTACGCTTGGCTTTGTGGCTGCCCTGGTTTCATACATTTTGATGACTAGTGCTATCTGACAAATGCTAGTAGCCCCCAAAGAACCCCCAACACACAGACAGTTACAGAAATATTCCATCATAAACCACAAAGAAACATGTGAGGACAGTAAAGAGGAATAAATTTCTCAGTGGGAATCCAAATACTCATCCTTGCAAGAGTCCTCGAGAGAGTGTACAAGTGTCACAGGCTCCATGGCCAGACTGATCCCCAAAACTGGTGCCTCCGACGGGAACCCTGGGTATGAGGCAGATGGAGGCTGGTGTGAAGACACATTCACTTGCAGATCCTGTGATCCCATCAAGCGTCTGAGGGACTTTAACCTGAGGGGTTAGGCCAGGTAGCATCTCGGGGTCTCCCTAAGTGGGGCTGTTGCACTATTTGATCACACAAAGGAAAGCTTAGGTTTTAGCACACTGTCCTTTCCTGTTTCTTCTGGGATAGTGTCCTTCTGTGCTATAAATGACCTGAAACTGCATGGTTTTGGTTACAAAGAAAATGACCAGTAGTGTTTGGTGGAAATACATGTTCTAAGATTTATGGGGAATAGAATTTTCTCTGAGAATCTACAGATTTATTCATGCATGACAATCTAGCTTTTTGGGATCTGATAGAAAGGTCAGTATCAGGTACATACAACTTAAAGGAGAAAATGTTGACTGTGCTCCATGGCCTCAGATGTTTTGGTCCATGGCTGCCCAGCTCCCAAACAGAAGCATGGTGACAGAAGGGCCAGCAGGAGGAAAGCTGCTCCCCTCATGGCAGCCAGGAAGCAGTGAACTGAAAGATAGAGGAAAGGGGCTGGGGACAAGAATGCACGCTTCCAGGTCACATCCCCAGGGATCCACTTCCTCCAACAAGGCCCCGCCTCCTGACAGCGTCTTCAGTTGGACCTTGTGAGTGGCTGAATGCACCAATGAGATCAGTACTGTGTGATCCCTTCACCTTTGAGAAGCCCCACCTCGGAACTGAGGAGCATTTAGGGGGTCATTTTTTGATTGGAACCATAACAGGGCATAGGCATCCCTTGTAGAGAAGAACCTAACTTCTAAGAGGAGGAGTTATAATCCTACGGATTTACACCCAGAAAAAACTGTCTACTCCATCAAGAAAATCTTGAAGTGTTCCTTGTTCTCCAAACAGGACTAAGGCCCCTGGAAGAGAAGAGTTTAGATTCTGTGGGAAGAAGAAAGGCGGCTGCTCCAAGGCTATCTGCTAAGGGAGCAGAGGCTCATAGTGTTATGACATGCAGAGTTCCTGTACCAGAGCTTCCAGTCAGTTCTTGAGTCAGGAGAGAAAAATAAGCTTAGGTACTAAAAGCTTGGGGGAAGTTGAACACAAACACAACTGCTTAATTAATCTAACAACAACAACAACAACCTGTTTAGCATTGGCTTAGACAGAGTCGTGTGGCTGCTGCCCCCATTTATCTGGCTAAGTGCTGGACGGGTATATTTAGCCTCTGTGCTTGCAGGATCGCATCCTGCAGCTCCAAAGGAAATATCTGGAGTCACAGCTAAAGATATCCCTGCATGTTCAGAAATTTTACGAGCAGCTGTAAAAGTGGAGCTACGGTGGGTAGAGGGCAGGAACAGTCTCCCTTTCAAATGAGAGAGGCCACTGAATTAAACGGCACAAATATACCCAGCTCATGGCAGGCGGAGTGCACCTGACATGCTAAAAATAGCCCAAGTGGAAATGCTTCTGTTACTAAAATAACACCTAATGGATGTGCACCTTTTCCGAACCTGCGGGAAATGGGTGAAGGCTTTGAGGGTGGCTTCTGAGATTCCCCAAAAGTGACAAAGTCCATACAGAAGTGAAGGAAGTAACTTTTTAGCTTTGCTGCCAGTAAATAAATAAATAGCTTCCTTAAACTAGGAGAAATGAGATGGTACTTATTTATTCATTTATTTACTTTTTATAGTCTGTGGTCCTGGAGATTGGACTCAGGGCCTCACATGTGCCAGGCAAGCACTCTACTACTGAGCTATGCCTCGGAAGGGGCCCATGGTAGGCCCCCACGTGACTCCGTATACCTGGCTTTACTGCAGACCAGCAATTATACTGATATCCATCTTGGTCAGGAACCATTCATCGTAAACATCCTGCTGCTGGGCTCCCTGATTGGCAGCCCCATGCCCCCCCCCCCCCCACATAGTGATGCCTGGCTGCAAAGGTCTCCCTCCTGCTTCAAGTACCAGTCTAGTGCAGCTGCCAGCTTCACCGGATGGACAAGGGTGAGCATGTGTGACAGAGGGCACACCACCATTTCCAGAGTGGCCAGTGGGTCCATGAACAGCTTAACTTCATTCTATGACTGAGTGCAGTGGCTTATTTTGGCAAGTGTCATTTTTCCCTTTGTGCAATGTGGAGCTCATACAGGTCACCTGGGTGACCTCCCAAGGAGCTAATGCGTGCAAACGCACTGTGTGCAAGATGTTGCTGTTGTTAGGACATCCTTCTGGAGCGGCAGGGAAGAGCGACAACCTCTCCATGTGATTAGAGACTCCAGGCACATTCGCAGCCCGCCTGTGTTCTCTTTTGTAGGGTGGTGCATCTTAAGCAGGTAAAATCATTGTCTGATTCCTGCCGGAACAGCAGGAAACACAAGAAAGTGCCTGCTTTTCATCACAGCCAGGTTTGTCACCAGCATCGCTGACCACACTCCTGCTTCAGCAGGCCTGGCTCCTGCAGGCAGCTTACTAAGCAGGGCTGGGCCTGAGCTACTGGGAAAGGGGCAGAGGTAGGGTCCGCCTTGCTGGGAAGGGCTGTCGTCCACGCTGGCCTGGTCTGTTCTCACAGCTGGGAGATAGATGCTCACGTCTCCTTAGGCTGGCCCACGGGGCGGCTGCTCAGAATGCACTTTCCTCAGGGGATTATCATCTATTTTCTTTGCCTCTTTGCTTCTCCCTCTCCTCTGCCTTACATGTTTCATTAAATCTGATTTGACAAAGTAACTTAACCATCGTGCTCCCTGTGTGGCAGAGGGACAAAGATGTGAATGCATATTGCTTAAAACTGAAAGAGAATATTAAAAAAGAAAACTACTCCTGTTAAGATGATGGGATTATAAAGGTTCCCCTGGCCTCTTTTCTACACTAATATTAGTCTTTAAAACGAAACAAAACAAAACAAACAAACAAACAACAACAAAAACAGAAGCTGGTGTGGAGGTGTGTGTCTGTAATCCCAGCACTCTGTGAGGCTGGGGCAGGAGGACTGTAAATTGGAGCCTACTTAGAGACTTGTGAGTCCTTGTCTCAAAAACAAAATAAAGTAAAAGAAAGTCAAGGGTTGTAGCTTAGCAGGAAGGTTCTGGGCTCTATCCCCCTTACCACTCACCAGGAAGGAAGAAAGGAAAGAAGGAAGGGAGGGAAGGATAACAGGAGTTTTCATGTTTTCTAAAATAGCAGTTATTACTCTGATTTTGGCTTTACTGAGTTTACAAGTGCAAGGTTAAAGAAATGTCAAGTAAGCTGAAACATTTCAATATAATTATCATATTTTCAGTCTGAAATATTTTAAGGGTGGCATCCTTCAATTCGGGCCATTTTCTTGGAGAATGTAGTAAATTGCAAAGGACATGTAATGCTCAGCAACAGAAAAACAGCTCATAGCTTTAAATCTGGGAACCCCTCAGGAATTGCTGTAGTTTGGGTCCTGAATGTCCCTCAGAGACCCATGAGTTGAAAGCTTGGCCCCTAGTCTCTGGCACTACTGTGGGGTGATGGAATCTTTAGGAGGTGGAGCATAAGGAAGGACATTTCGGGGCATGACCTTGAAGGGGATACTGGGACTCTAGGCCCTCCTCTTTCTCTCTTTTTGCTTCCTGGCCACTACAATCAGAGCAACTTCTTCTACCAAGCACACCCACCATGACACGCTGCCTTGTTACAGGCCCAAAAGCAACAGGTCAATCACTCATGAGTGAAATCTCCCAGAACTGCCAAAATAAATGTTTCCTACTTTTGTTTATTTTTGAGACGTATCTCACAGTGTTGCCCAGGATGATCTTGAATTCCTGGGATCAAGTGAGCCTCCCATCTCAGCCTTCTAAGTAGCTAGGACTACAGGCATATGCCATGGTGCCTGTGTAAATTATCCTCTTTTTAAGTTCGTTTGTTTGAGGTTTTTGTTATATTAACAGAATGCTAACACAGAAGCCTACTATCTATTCAACTAATGAAAAATAAAATGTTTGCTGAGCACCTATTATGGGCTGCACAGCAGGCAAGATGCTGTGTTTTTCCCATTAGTTGACATGTATTTCTAGTTCTTCTCCCACAAATCATCAACACTGACTGTTTGGCAGTCAGCGGTCTTCATGATTATTAAAGCAGTTGGTGCTAAGACAGTGCCTGTAAGGGGAATTTCTAACAACTGTGACTCCTTGTTGGGAGCCGCAGCCCCGAGCCCGGTCGCCTTACTTGGCGGACGTGAGGCCTGTAGGAAAGAGCAAAGCCTGAGCTAGATTACCCCTCCCATCGAGTGTGCTAAGATGGCGCTTATCTCCTGCTTCCTGCTTGGTAAACAACCCGCCCTGTAAGATCTCCTGCTTCACAACCCGCCCTGTAAGATAGTCTGCCTAGCAACAACTGATGTTAGCCAATCAGCCCGCATCGCGCGCTTTGAACTGATTGGCCACTGTAACCCTATAAAAGTGAGTGCCTCTCCCGCCACGAGAAAAGAAGCAGAAGAAGCCCGGAAGGAGCCGCGGAGAGCGGACCGGTAGAGGCTTCGGAGCGAAGCACGGAAGGAGCCGCGGGGAGCGGACCAGAGGAGGCTTCGGCTGGGAGCGATCCCAGGGCAGGCTGTACGGAGAGAAAATAAAAGAAAAGGTTGTCCACTGCCAGACTTTGTCGTGTGTCCTTCCTGCCGGCCGGGAGTGACACCGACAACTCCTCAAATAAACAACCACAACAATTTACAAAATAGGACTTGAGATGTATGGCAGCTGACTACATCGTATTGTGTCTTCAGGGGTACAACAGAATGGGCACCTGATTAATGCTAACCTAGAAACCCCATGTGGAGCAAGCTTTACCATCCATCCATCTGGCTCAACACTGAGACCTTGGGTGGCACCAAGGGATGTATTAAAAAGCAGTTATCTCTGTCAATGTTGACTTCTACTGGGGAGGCTCACACACCAAACCACGTTAGATGCTTTTGCTGAACCACATTAGACTTTCCTCTAACATTGCCTCATAGATCTATCATCCACAAAATTACCTCAGGCCATTTAAAAAGCTATTTATAGTTATGTTTGTACCTCATCTTAAGTTAATAAAGTTCCATAAGCTTAGGCAAGCAGTTATATAAATTAGTGTTGCTTTTTTTCCCTCCTTGAGTTTTCTTTTTTCAGTCCTGGGCATAGACCTTCTTGTTTTGTCCTACCATACCAGAATTTATTCATGTATGCACTAATCACATATTTGGTGCTGTTGAAGAATCCACTGATAGGCCAATCTGTCTTTCTGGTAAACCGGCAGAAGCCATGTGGGTCCCAGGAGGAGAAACAAGAAAACAACCCTCCCTTCCCTGGTGCATGGGCTGGGAGACAAGAATACTGCCCTGTCCTGCAGCACCTGACTGATTCAGAGGAACACAGGCTGAGTGGTTAGCAACTGAGGTGCAAAAACAACTTAACTGTTTGATTGACTTTGCAGGCCAAGAGCTGGTAGTCTGAACATCTATTGAGGGGATAACAATATTCAATATAGCAAATATAGGGGATTTCCTTCTGTCTTGTCTTTGAAATTCAATTCTATTCTCACTGTTTTGTTTGTTTCATTTTACTGTTTTATTTTATTCAGTGTTCTGCTTTGGTTTTATTTTGTTCTGTTTTTGATTTTATTATGCCTGATGGTGTGGGCAGCAATTTGGAAGATAACAAGGAGTCTTATTGTAGCCATTGTTGATTTATTATTCTGTTTTGAAGTCCTATATCACTTTCACTGCTTTGTTTTGATTTGCTTTATTTTATGTTTATTCTCTTTAAAATAAAATAAAAAAATTAGAGAATCCAGTTATAGCTCTTGTCTTTATATATTCAGATAAATGAATCTAAAGTTTTAAAAACCTTTTTTTTGAGTAGTATTTCTTAAATAAACTAGGTGGACGTGGTAGAGCATGGCTCTGATCCCAGCAATCTGGGATGCTGAGGCAGGAAGACCATAAATTGAGCCTACCTGGGTAACTTGGTGACTTAGTACCATGTCTCAAAATATAAATAAAAAGGCTATGGATGCATCTCAGTGCAAAGACCATGGGATCATTTCCTAGTACCAGAAGTTAGCCATGGTACTAGCTTGGCTGAGGACACTGAGTTCTTCATGGATGTTGAATGCAAAACTACAGATGCATGCATGCATTTTTCTGGAGTAGGGGATCAGAGATTTTCAAAGGAGACTATGACTCCAAAAAAGACTGATAACCACCAACCTCCATCACAGGACACCTTCCTGGACTTTCTTTAATCTTGCTAGCCATTTCTTGAGATGAAGTGGCCAGCATGGGATGCAATATTCCAGATGCGGAATGTCAAATTCCAAAACAGATCATTTTGCTTTCCTTGTAATCCTCTACCATACAACAGCTACTGTTTTGGTGGATTCTGGAGTTGTGACAACTGCCACCATGTCCAGGTCTTCAGGAAAAGTCATGGAATGACTCTGATGCTCTTATGCTGAGTGGAACTGGATACCCTGGAATAGTATCATAAGTAAGACCTATAATTTGGATTATTTTCCCCAGACTCAGGGCTTTATATTTTCTCTCACTGAATTTCATCTGTAACTTGTTGGTGCCTCAGCTGTGATCCTGTCAGATCTTCTGGAATTTATATAATGTCGATTTGGTTTTTCACTGTGACAGGGTCCTCTGCAAATCTGCATACACTCCTGTGTACTCCCTCTTCTAAAAGTTTATAAATAAGTGATCAAGTGCATACAGCAGAAACAGCTGTACCCCCAGATGCTGTGTCTCTCTGTCCATAGTGGAGCTGCAGTAGTGTGTGTGGGGTACTGCCTGGCAGAGACAATGGCCCCAGCACTTCTGTGTCGAGGCAGAGCCTGACAACGAGCTCTTGCCTAGTGGATATTAGCAGAAGGAAAGGGTGGCTCAGAATGGTGTGTGTGTGTGTGTGTGTGTGTGTGTGTGTGTGTCCCCTCCATCACCTCCTCCTCTCCATTTGATAACAGGACACAGAGGACTCTGGGGATACAGTCATGGCAGTAGCCCAAGAAGAAGCAAACCTGAACTCCTTCCGTACCATGTGATAACCAGGAACCATCACACCAGACTGCTAGGTGACCTAGGAAAATGCGCCAGAGCTCTATCAAGAGACAGGAGTTCTACACACGATGGCTGGCAGCATTCACATCAGCCACCAACTGGAATATGTTGCTGCCCAGAAAGTTCTCGTTTGCTAGATCCTTAATTCACATATGCTTGGGCCATTTCCTTTTCCAGAAGGAAAAGGTCTGCTTATGAAATACTCGTGTCTAAAATATTTTAATCGATTTTATAAAGGGCTTTGTCAAGCACAGGTATTTTTGATCATCGATGCCATAGGCTTATGCTGTTTATCTAAATGCCAGGTTCTGGTAAAAGATCACATATCTGTGAAGTATCTTGATTCTTGGAAATAAACTGCATTATGGTTTCCATGTGTTGGTATTTACTATGGCATAGGTTAATCTGGTCTTAGCAATAAACAGCACAGCTTTGCCAGCCAGGTATAATCACCTATTTTGGTATAAAGTTGTAAATACCTTTTTACGAACCAACAGTGAAGTAGGTAAGTAACACCAGACCCTCAAAATATTATCCTCGTGTTTAGGAAACAAAGCAGTAGCTACGCTTGATACCACAACCATGGAGAGAAGGTGGCCTTGCTGGGCCAGGGCAGGAAGCAGCTCTGCCGCTGTGTGACACTGCCCTGACTGATGCGTGGGGGGCAGGCAGAAATCAAGGCCTGAGAGCCGTGCTGGTTTTCTAGACCAACGAAGATGCTGGCCCGTTCCTCTTCCACAGCTGCATTCCCTCAGATCATTAGTGTTCGTTCCCTTTTTCTCTGGGGGGTCGTTAATACAGGACAAGCTACTTACTTTCACTTGGCATCTGTCAATAGTGATAAAAAGTTGGGGACAAGAATGGGAACATGGCAGCTTAGGGTCTGGCCAAGGCTAGAAGCAGTGACAGGAGCAGCCTCCCTCCTCTAGGAGCCGCGCTCGCTCCCACCAGAGGGACTGTGGGTGTCCGAATCCAAGTGAGGTGGCAGTGGAGACAAGTCCAGCATGCTCGCCCGAGGACACGCGTCAGGGTCAGGGTACACGAAGCATGCTGCTGTGATTACAGGCGCCCTCTTGTCCCTTTTGTTCTGTAACTCACAGGAGCAGGCCATCTGTACCAAGGTGACTTTACCACATGAGGTTTTTCTAGGAAGGCTCTCTAGTCTAGGTTTCCAGGAGAAAACCTATATGCATATGCCGTGCTTATAACCAGCGGTAAAATATGGTGATTTGAAGACATTCTGTGTTGAGGTTCTTTTTCTTTTTTTTTTGTCTTTTTCCTTTTTATCGGTACCGGGGATCGAACTCACGACTGCCTGCTTGCAAGGCAGGCGCTTATGCCGCTGAGCTAAATCCCCAGCCCCCGAGGTTCTTTTTCTATTAGGTTTCAGAGATACATGAAAAATACTTTCATCATTTTGCATATGAATAAATAATAACACTGGAAAATTCTGGCTTAAATGGGTTGCCAGGCAAGTGCTCTGCCACTGAGCTACATCTCCAGCCACACTTTTCTTTTAAAAGGACTCTGGTCTTTGTGTACCCAAGTATAAGCTCCTCTCAGCAGGAACAGAGACTGCTGGTGGCTGTGTGAAGCAGGACAGAATAGCACCCTGATGTCAGGGAATGAGGCTACCACTTGGTTGGAAAGTTGGTCTCTGTTTCTAAAAATAAGTTTGATGCTGCTTTTCTGGAATGTTCCCTGGAATGAAGGCAGCCAGCTGCTGACCTCCTTTTAGAAGCAGCTTACAAGCCCTACCCAGTCTAAAGGTGAGTCTGAAAGACCCTGCAGATTGTCCGGACAACAAAGCAAATGGCAGAAGAGACACTCTATCTTGAAAGCATGCGGCTGGTGTTGTGTGTCTGTGAAGCAAGCCGTAATGGTGTGTGGGGAGCACCAGGGCCAGGAGGGGTCCATGGGAGAACGGAAAAAGCCAGTAGGAAAGGTTGCCTGGCCGGTTGTGAGTAGAGGAACTGCCAGAGATGACTATGTTTTAGGGTCTTCTCCTCATACAGGACCATCCCTCCTTGGGAGTGACAACATCCCTTCCTTCTAGCAGGTTCTCTGCAGCATGCCCAGTCTTTCCTAACTTTTCTTCATTCATGAAATCTTCAAATCTTCAAAGTTTCAGCCGCCATTTCTAAAGTAGCAGTGATGGATTAAGCTGCATATCTAAGAACTTCCAGAGTCAAAGTCCTCCTCCTCTGAGGACACTATTTTGGTAAGGGCTTAGGGGTAGCTCTTGACCACAGGCTCTCGCAGGGCTGTACTGAGAATGGCCCTCTGAGTCCTAGCAGCAGGGATTCCATCTTGTATCTGGCCGCTGTTTGGTCCAGTGTGATCCACCAGGAGCTGAGGCTGTGTGCTTGACTGCAGCATGACAGGGTCACCTACCAGACAGTGGTCGCTGAGATGGGCAGAGTTTCCTGATAAAGATGAGCTGTGGTGGGGGGGGGACATACAACTTTCCCCAGGGACTCTTCCTACTTTTTATCTTGCTTTCACTGTTCTAATGAGTCTTGTAAACCCTGTAGCTTAGCAGAAGGGGCTGGCAAGTTTGGTGGAACTGCAGCCACAGCTGTCCACTGTTCTGTGAGTAACCCCTGAGAAACTCATCTATTCGCCAACCAAGCTGGACCTGGCTGGTGATTCTTTGGATTGCTTGCACTCTCTCAACTTGGAGGGTTTCTTTACCTTTTTTATGGAAACTCACAGGATAAGGGCTGAGCACCTCAGAACACTTGGAAGATGAGCCTTGTGCTGCAGGTTAATGGTCTTGTATACAGAGGACTTTCACAACACAAAGGGACATTTTTTGCTGTGTCCTCTTTAAAAGACTGTGTGCATAGGCAAAATGTCAGACAGTGATTTCCCTCTCTCTCCAAACAGTGGGAACAGGGTCCTTCCCCGCTGGAAACAACACAGGAAGAAGATTCCCTAAGGCCCAATCTTTTTTTTTTTTTTTCAATATACGTAGTTAGAACTAGAGGAAGTAAATTAGTGGACAGAAATTCATTAGTTCATCTATATGCTTTACTTCTAGAGCCAAGCTGTTGGAAATAACTTTCTAGTTGAGAAGATACATGTAAAAGATGTCTTAGGGACCCTTTAGTCTAGTGGAGTACAAATATCCCAGCCTAGACCTCGGCTGCTCAGGTAGGTGACCCAGCATGAAGGCTTCTACCAGGATCAGCCACAGGTGCTTTGCAGATGCAGACTGCAAGGGCCATCCCAGAACAGGCGCTCTAGCGTGGGCACTGAGCACCTGCAGTCAGAACAAGCTCACAGGCATTAAGCACATGGAGGTTTAGGAATCATTGCTATGGTAAAGAATTCCTGGCCTCATGTTTTTTAAAGAAAAAAAATAAAGAAATATCACATGTTTTAGGTGTTGTTCTTACCTAGATCATAACCATTCTCAAGAAGTTATTGTGACATTATCAGCCCTCCTTAACTCTGACGTGTATTGTAGCAAGACCTAAAAGCACCAGCTGCCCCAAAATGGCATGGATTAGTGAATTTTCCATCCCTGAAGCTGTTCAAGCAGAGCTCGGAAAGCCACTTATCAGGAACATTGGAGAAAGGACTCAAGTATCAGTAGAGACACCCAAGTCTGAAATTATGTATTACATTTCTTCTAGCTCCAGAGTCTTATGATAACTATAACAAAATCAGCTTTGCTATGTCAAGCACTAATTTAAAAAAGTCTTTGCATGCACTTAAGGAAATTTCTTTTTGTGGTACTGAATCAGAAATTTTATTAGTGATTTTGTAAAAGAAGTAAGAAAACCAGTTTATGAAACCAAAGTCCACAAGTTGAAGACAGAGCTATCCCCAGACTTGGAGATTCTTAGTCTTAAGAGTAATCCTAGTGTCTGCACCCCCATCTGCACCATCCCAAGCATCCCAATACCCAGTGGTTCCAAAATGACTGGTTTTCATCAGCTGGTTCTTCTGCTGGTGTTCATCAGATTATAAACCTTCAGTCTCTTCTAATGCAAGTTTTCCAGTAGCAAAGGAAGAGTGCCATCATTTGCCCAGGGAAGTACACTACTCATAAGGGTTAGCACCTGCCTGGAATCCCCTGCTGCACTGCCCCAGTTTCCTCCTCACTGGGCAACAGTGCGCATGTGCACAGATCATTGCTACTGTGCAAAAAAGAATTCTGAACCCAAGTGAAAGTGAGGATAGGCGAGCAGCGTGTACAATACCAAAAGGGTCAGCCTTAACGAGAACAAAACACAAGCCCACACAAAACAAAATGAAAAGGAGGTCCTGAGGTTTCTCAGTTAATTAGCAGCTCAGGCAATGAATTTTTTATGCTGACGATGGTGGCAAACAATTAACAGGTATCATATTGGTCTAATGGTTGCCAAATCACCCATACTCCTTCATGTCGGGTAGGGGACTTGACTTGCTTTGGAATTCGCACTTGGAATCAGCATTTTGAGATGATTACAAACAGAAATTCAATTTGATAAGCAATTACACACAGGTCCGCTGTGAGTCATGTTTACTATTTCTAATTGGGCACTTCATTCCCAAAACAAATGGCTAGGATTTGAAGCACAGGTCAGGTGATCTTCATTTTTAGAAACAATGACACTGCCCCAGAGAAGGGCCTGCACCCTAGCCCTGCACAGTGCCAAGCCCGGGGCAGCTCGCTCAGTGACGCTGCGCTCCAGGTTGACCTGTGTTTTGCTGCTCCTCCAGTTTCAGAAGCAAAATTAATAGCCAGAATCCTCAACTGACTTCACTATCTGATCCGTACCAATCTTCCTCAACAACTGCCACACTGGATCCTCGTTTAATTGGGCAACAGTTTGTTATCCTGTCTCCCTCACCCATCTTAGCAACATGAGGGTGGGGACTACATTTGTATTTTGTTTGCTGTTTTATCTCCAAGACCTAGCGCTGTGGGTGGCACACAGTAAGAGGTCAACTCTAGAAGCGGGAGGATGCTCTGCTCTTGCCTGTCCTCATGAGCTTTGGAGTTTTCTGTCACCCTCTGACTAAGAGCTGAGTCCCTGAGAAGCAGTGGCCACTGCTTACTGCTTTTGTAATTGGTTTACTCTTTCAAAATTCACAATGTTTACTGCGTTACCCCAGTGTGACAGGCACCTGTCCACAGTTTTAAGGACAACACCATGAGCCAGGTGGATAAGGGCCCTCCCTCAGACTGTACATTTCTAGTGGCCACAGGAGCCCTGCAGAGGTGACCCTGGAGCTGACATCAGAATGACAGGAGGAGCCAGTCAAGTTAAGGACCGGGGCAAGAAAGTCCCAGGCCAAGGGAACAGCTGATACGAAGATGGGACTCATTTCGGAATGGTACGAAAGTTGGTGTGGCCCAAGTAAGTGGCCAGTGGGGAGAGGGAGGAGAAGAGGGCTCCACAGAGGGCAGCACCCTGAGGATGGAGGTCTCCAAGACCACAGTCAACAGTCAGAGTTTATTGTAAGCATGATGGGAAGCAGGGTGATATGATCTGATTATACTCTAAAAAGCATGCCAGGGATATAGCTCAGCAGTATAAGTGCCTGGCTGGCAAAGGCAAGGTCCTGAGTTCGATTCCCAGTACCAATATAAGTAAAAACATGAAGCAGCTGTGTGGAGGAGCGGGTGATGGAGAGGACATGGAATCTTCCTGGCTTGGGTCTAGGTAGCTTGGATGAACAAATGAATGAAGGAACAGAGAAAACCACAGATTCTAAAGGTAACTAGGGCACACTCTTTTAGCCTACTTCTACGAGTGACTGTATTTTTAAGGGACCTCCATAATTTGGCTTCAAGGAGTGCTAAATATAATTCTGTGAGTTACAAAAAGGATTTAGATTCTGTGTTGCCCCACTAATGATTAAGGCAGGAAGGTCTTAAGAAGGGAAGAAAATGTGAGAGAACAAAAAACAGCAGGAGAAAAATCATGTTTAAGAACCAATCGAAGGTTTATGGTACTAATTTTTTAATCTTAGACATGAATTACTCTGCACTGCGATCACTGAATTCACTACACACGGTGGGTGGAGGATGGCCGGCTTGCTCTATGATATTTTACTGAAACTCCACACTGCTAAATTGGTGGAAATTAAGCTGTTTGTAACTTACTTTGGAGGCCAGAGAAATAAATGCGTGTGTAGACATTAATCAAGCTGATGACCTGGCTTTCAGCGCAATTTGATAGCTACACCTGGGAAGTGTGCCAAATTCTCTCTGGGGGAAGACTTGCTTTTAGGCACCCCCTAGATCCATAATGGTGAATTACACGGGTCTGGAGTAAGGCAGTAGAATGAAAGGGTAACGCAGGGGGACGGGCTCCTTGTGGCTGCATGGTATAGGATTCTCGGGGTTTTATACTGCTCCTTCCCCAGCCCTCAGAACTCTTAATCCTATTTTCATTGCCCTAGGTAAACTGGGAAATATTTCCTCCTCCCAGACCGCAGTTACTCACACAATAAACAGGTAATAAACATTTTACTGTCCTGAGCAACCTCCTC
Source organism: Cavia porcellus (assembly GCF_034190915.1). Taxonomy (NCBI): domain Eukaryota; kingdom Metazoa; phylum Chordata; class Mammalia; order Rodentia; family Caviidae; genus Cavia; species Cavia porcellus. Next base: position 34,806,297 of record NW_026947497.1, read on the forward strand.
CTGCTGGGCTGGCAGGCGGAAGAGAAAAGGCTGTGCACTGAGTGACCCCCTACAGGACAAACTGCGGGGGACAAAGGATGAGCGCGATCCTTTAATGCAAGCCTTTAACTGCGGCTGCAGGACAGACCCGGAGCTGCGCGCCGCCCATTAGCTGGGCCCGGCTGCCGGATGCCTCTCTGCTTGAGGCTAGTAGGGAAGATTTGATTTCACCAAAAGGTAATTTAGTTGCCATTTCAAAGCTCTGTCTGGCTAAATTAAGGATGAGGAATGAAACTGGAGTTTAGATCGCCCAGCTTCAGCCATGAGCTGGGGGCCTGGCAGCCAGGAGAAGGAGCTGCCCAGGGAAGTCACTCTGGGGATGGAGTGATTCAGGTCGGTGTCTCTTTGATTTCCGGTTTGCATCTTGTCTGCCAACACCTCGGTTTCCTTATTTTTGTTTATCTCTTTTCCGGATATCTAGTTGAATAGTCGTCCTCATCCCTTGACTGTGTGGAAAGCACCCTTTGACGTCCTATTTTTTGACTAAACTCCTGGCTTCCTGAAAAGCCTGTTACCTTCGGCTTAAAGCATTTTATGGTTCCAACTGCTTAGGAAGAATTTCAGTTTTCTTTCATGCTGAAAATACAACTTGCAACTGTTAGAAAACTGCACCTTCCCCCATCACTAGGAAATGTTGCCTCTGCTCCTGCCACTGAACTTACTATGGGAAATAAAGCTCTTATTTACATAAATATTTCCCACCCAATAGCATGCCAAATCTGAATGTATTAACTCAAGGCTCATGAGAAATGCTTCCACAAAGACAGTTTTCCACTTTCTGTGGAAAAAAAAAAGATTATTTCAGAAGTGTATAGTTCCTTGATGTGAATTGCACTTAATTTGTGGTACTTGGCTCTAATTTTATCTTGGAGGATTAATTTCTGGTGTCTGTTGTTACAGGGGTGCTGGGATTGTCTAGCAAGTGCTGCAAGTCACCCCCTGACCCAGTCTGAAGGGGTGGATTTGAGGCTGGACTGCACCCGCCCCACGGCCATGGTCTGGACATGCACTCCAGAGAACCCTGACACAGCACAGGAACAAGGTCAGGGGTGGTACAGTGGGTGACAGGACTCCAGACCCTTTTTGCAGAGGGTTTCAAGTAGATTGGTGCTTTCCCTGAACTATGTTTGGGTGCCTACTCCAAAGCCTGAAATACATTCAGAGCAGACACCTTGCCATGCAGAACATTTCCAATTCAAAATGTGCTTTGGATGACAGAACCCTGGCACAGTGAGCAGACAAGGGGCCGAGAGCACAGGTGGACCCAGGACACAATCCTGAGTGGCTTTTTAATTTTTAAAATTTTTTTGGGTACTGGGGATCGAACTCATGATCTTGTGCTTGCCTGGCAGGCGCTTATGCCACTGAGCTAAATCCCTGGCCCCTTGTTCTGTGTACTAGCAGAAAACTGTCCTTAGCTGTCTGTGTCCTACTTTTGTTCTTGAATTTACAAAATGGCATGTAGAAAATTGGGGAGAACCGCCATGATGAAAGGGACAGAAAAATGGTTCTTGAAATAAAATGAAAGGACGAAGGTTGTTAATCCTGCAGGAAAAAAGGGTAAGAGGTGACTGTGACAGTGACAGTATTCAAACACAGGTGGGGTTCTGGACAGGCACTAACTGGCTCTGTACAAGTGGACTGGCAGAAAGCAACAGGTGAAGGCCAGTGTCATCCAAACTATAGGCGGACAAATATGGATCCTGTGCTTACTGTGTCCAACAGGAAGTTCCAGTTCTTTCCCCTACTCCTGGAAATAAGACCAACATCCACACTGAGTAGAAAATCCTAGGAATCCTTTACATTTTCTTCCTTCTCCCAGCTGCCCTAAACTGGCCCTTCAGCAGATCTTATCTGAACAAAGTGTATCTGACCCGTGTGCCACCACTACCATCGACCTCGTGGTTTAAGCCATCACTTGCTTGGACCTCAGCTGGGAAGATTCTCTGTTCCTCCTTTAACCCTTACTCTACACAGCTGCTTTTTAGAGCATAAATCAGACCATGCTTCTCGCCACCCAATGGCTTCCCTTCATGCTTAGAATAAAGGCCCATTGTTGACCATGGTCTTCAAGACCTCCATCCTTGGGTTCCTGCCCTCTGTGGAGCGCTCTTCTCACCCCTCTCCCTGCTGGCCACTCACTTAGGCCACGTCAACTTTCATGCCATTCTTGAACAGGCTGGCTCGGTTCTGTCTCAGTGCCAGCTGTTCCCTTGGCCTGGGACTTTCTTGCCCTGGTCCTTAATTTGACTGACTCCTCCTGTCATTCTGATGTCAGCTCCAGGGTCACCTCTGCAGGGCTCCTGTGGCCACTAGATATGTACAGTCTGACTGGGGGACCCTTAGCCTCCTGACTCACGATGTTGTCCTTAAACTGTGGACAGGTGCATGTCACACTGGGGTAATGCAGTACGTTCTGTGTAAGTGAAAGACTACATGGTCTGTAGAAGCAGATCGCTGCCTGCTCTCCAAAGACATGCAGGCCAAAACAGCAATAGCTGTGGATGAGTTTATACCGGCACAGAGCAGATGATCTTTGGCCCTGCAACCAAGACTCACAGAATCCTGCCTTCTCCACTGCAGTCCCACAGGAGAGTTAAACCCAGTAGGGTATCATCCTGACCCTGGGCAGCAATCCGAGGAGAAAACCATGGGAGTTGGATCACCTGTCAGGATGAGTTGAGATTTCAATTTGCTTTCTTCTTCCGAAAGAATCATGAGCGCCGGAGCTGTCGCCTCGCTCTTCTCGAAAGCTAATTCCTAGCTCTACCTGCAGACCATTTATAAGACCTTTGTGGTTCTGAGCTCCCACATATCTCAAGAGTGGAGCCACTGTGAATCTGCCTTTACACTACCAGCTTCAACTCAGATGGGACCAGAGAGGCGTGGGAACGTCCATTGGCTGCAGGACGACAGGACCCCTGCAGGCCTTACGCACTGTGGTTTCTCAGCACCCGGCCAGTTTGCCCAGGCCTTGGAGCAAGTACAGTGTCCTCTATTTTATTTCTGCCCCTTTTCTGAAAGAGCTAAGGAATGGTCTTTGGGGGCTCTATAAACATTTCTGATTGATGGACTCACAACCCTCTTAGAACACATAACTCTTGTAGGTTCTGTTATCTTTGTTGCCCTTCAATTCAAAGCCCTAAGGTGTTATCGTTAGGTGGTTGACAGAAGTTGAAGATAATTGAGACAAACTTGGAAACATTATTTTTAAAAAGTAATTTATGACCTCCCCATCCACAAACCACAGTGGTCACAGTGTTTTAAAGCTCTCAGCCCTGATCTCTAACACTGAAGGTGGTTTCTAGACATGTTTGAGAAAAGTCATTAACATATCCTTACATTTAAAAATACAAGTTCATATTTATGGTCCGCTGGAAGGAGTATTTCTTAGACTGTGCCTGCTTCCTGGGAATTACCAGTGAGCCATATGACTGTCGCGTAAGATGACAGCCTGGAACATGGACTGGGTTCTTTATAAATCAATAACCAGAGGAGGGATGAGGGACTGTCGCTTTGGTAATTTCATTTTCAGCCACAGCTGGCCAGATTGCTTATTGGAAAATAAAAGTCATGGCAAATTGAGCTTGACAATAACCAGGCTTGACTACGTGGGTCCCTTCTCCACTAGCTGCAATTAGAATGGGTGGAGGAGGGGAGGCCGACAGGCAAGACTGGTCCTTGCTCTGTCACAGATCCATCTTGGTTATTGTGCAGGGCACGAGCCATATGCTGCTCATGTCGGCGCTGCTCACTGTCAGCTCACAGACTCTGCTCTTCCTCGCTCCTCCAGCCGGCCAAGGTGACAGTATCTAGAGCCACTCTGTCCTGTGCAATAGTTATTATCTAAATTAAACAAAGCAGATCATTCTGTTCCACAGCAGCGCTAGGCGCTTGGCCACATGTACTAGTGGCTGCTGTCTAGGTCTCATTCCAGAAAGTTCTATCAGGCAGCTGCAGCCTAGGAAACTCAACTGGTGCCACGAGGCCCCTGCTTTGTCCACAGAACCTGAGGTTATGGCTTCCTTCGAGGTAAAGAAGGGTACTGGGTCAGGTAGGGTTGGAGGATTCTCTGGGTGCCGTGCATCTAATTAGGAAGCAGGGGGTGTAAATACTGTGACCAGGACACAGTTTGGGTATCTGGAAGCCTAAGACAGACTCCACACAAACCTTGCATCTCTCAGCAGAAGCATAAAATGTGATACAAGGACACATGGAATGCTTTGCTTTGTATTTTGCTCTTTTTCATTGTCACTCAGGAGAGATCCTTAACAAACCGGCTTTTTATCATCTGTCTGTGTCATGTGTCACCTGATGACAAAGAATGACAGAGGCTCTGATAGTTTCCCTTTGTTCATATGGACTCATCGCTGGATTCTTGTTAAACTGCTCAGCTCCCCTTCCCTGTGCCTGGGCCACTGGGCTCCCCAGCTCCTTATCCAAAATGTGCTACTGTCTGGCATTGCTTTCAATGTGTACTACACTTTCTGAAATTCTTAAATTAACCCTTGCAAGGATTATACATCATTCACAAAAAGAGAAGTTGCAGAGGAAAATCCAGATGCACACTGCAGCACAAAGCGATACAACCTCTCCTTTCTTATTTGGAACAGAATTTACGCCACTCGACTCAGTTGCCACACTTCAGGACATGCCTAGAGAAGGGGAAAGCCTTTTATACCTTCAAATAGACATAAAACAGGACAGTTCCACAGTATAAAAGGTAGGGACATGCTGTTAAAATATGGTAAACTTCAGGATTTAATTTTGGTCAACCTAAAAAATCCCAGTTCTATGACTGGATTGAATTTATGGTGGGAGATTTCTTTTTAATGATCTCAAGGCATTTTCATACATAAAATCAATTGAACACCTACCTATTATGGCCATTTTCTCTACTGGCCTCATTCGTTCTCCTGCATTAGGCAGGAATAATTATTGTCCTAATTTCATAGGTGGACAAACGGAGGACAAAGCAGTAAAAGACTCTGGCTTCACATGGGCAGTGACGTGCAGGTTTACTTTCGGGCCAGTGAACACAAGCCAAGCGTATTTTGCAGTAGGGGCACATGGCCCTGGTGTTGACACCACATAGTCCTCTCGTGGTGATGCTGTCTCTCGTTGAAAATTCCAGAAAGTATCTGGCACCCTACGGTCAAGGTGATGGACTAAGATGAATACTAGCATGATGTTAAAGATGACAAAATCCCTCTAAGACATTTCCCCCATATGCAACCACTCGCCTGTGTCCAGAACTTACTCTGGTAATCAGTTTTGTCCACAAAAGCTAACAGCCTGGAGGGAGGCAGGTGTAATGTAAGTGCTGTGGGAGCTGTAACCTGGAAGACAAGCATTGTGGCGAGAAGAGAGAAGAGAACTGCTCTAAGACTTGACCAATATGTCTAGTCCACAACCGTAGTGGTTAGGGCTGTGGTTTGGATGAGCAGCCCCCATGTTAATGCTTAGTCCACAGGGTGGCGCTACTGGAAGGAAGTGGCTGGATGGTGCCTTAGAAGACAAGTCTAGTGGGAGGTGGGGTGTGTGGGTGCGCTATCTCCTTTGTTTCCTGGTTCAGGAAGAAAGCAGCTTGCTCTTTAACACACCCAGGAGTAATGCGCTACCCTTGCAAAAGGCCCACAGAAACCAGGCTACCAGATCTTGGACCAGACCATCCAAAACTATGAGACAAATTAAGCCATGTCTTTTTCTCAGTTAATGCCACAGATATTTTATGAGTATCATAAAGCTAACTGATATAATTAATCAAGTCAATGTTTTTAAAAATCAGCCAAAATATTTTAAAAATAATTTCACAAGTTTTGAGGGTGGGGGGGGAACAACTTGAGTAGTTCATGTAGACACAAGAGACACAAGTGTTACATCTCATTTTTGCAGAAGAGATTTCCTTGGGTGGTTGTCCTCCACTCAACAGGGCTGCTAGGAAGAGCAACACTCATGCCAGATGAAGGTGGCCTTCCTGGGCTTTGTTTTGGTTGGCAAGTAAAGAGTAGTGGGTTTATGCCAAGAAGAAGTGTGGGTTGAGATTCCTGATGGTGGAGGAGCTGGTCAGAGCCACCAGTGTGCGCCTGTGACTTCATTCACTCGGGCTTGTGAATGAAGACAGGGGGCCCTGCTGTTGATCTCTTGCTTTGGGGAGCTGGGACATTTCTGGGGCTCAATTTGGAAACCACTTCTCATCCAATGGCATTTTGGACAGGGATGTGACACATTCAGTGCAGGACCTCACAATTTTATTTGCTGCTGTTTTCTACACTCTGAATCTGGTTTTTGGTGCCTATTTGCTGTGTTTAGGGTCCTCAAAACCAGAGCCTCCTGGCTGATATGAATCCTTCCCTAGGGCCTTGGTGTTTAAAAGCTGCAGCTCGAGCTGGTGTTTTGAATGGTGGGGAGCGATGCAGCCTGTAAGTACAGTGGTCTTAAAGCACTGAAAAGCTCCTTTGTGCTGTCTGGCTGCTGAACAAGACAATGAACACAGAGACGCGTGGCCTGTTGTTCCTATGTAAATGCTACCTCGAGGACAGCGTCTTCACCAGGCAGATGGTTAATTTCTGTGCTCTAACCTCATTTCTCCAGTGTTCCCTTGTTCATGTGATGTCTGGCCCCTGGAGTCAGGTCCTAATTGCTGTCAAATGTTCAGAGACAAAAGTGGCATCTACACATCATTCATGTGAGGGCTGTTGCTGGCTGTGAACCCTGGTGGCGGCGGAGGTACACACAAACCTCGTGGCGGCGGGGAGTACCTGCCAGTACAGGGCTGCTCAGGACAGGTGTTTCTGCTTTCAAGTGTAAATGCTCGCATTTTTCTTTGTTAGCACTTTCAGCCCCCTGACTCAAACAAGCCAAAAGCTCTGTTTCATCCCACTGATTCCATTGCCTCTTCTTAACTATTTCTCTCTTGCTCTGACCAGCCATCAGGCTGACCATGCAAATCTGGGTAGGGCCAGGAGAGGGTCCCTTTATCCACTGCAGATGTGGGAGTGGTGGTTAACTTGCGGCCCCTCAGAAAGCTTGCTCTACCAAGCAGACAGGTAATCCTAATAGCCGGGACCCCGCCAGTCAGTGACCGGCCGTCTGATTGTATGCACATTCATCTTCAAATTATGTTGTGTGACAGCCCCGGCCGCCGAACACCATTTTAACATGCAGATTGACTCCTCGGAGGCTCTTCATTATGCATTTAGCGGTCTGTTTTCAGACTAACCAGCATGTCAGAGAGGCCCCTCTCCTTTCTCCACCTGGGTGGAGGAAATAGCTCACTGACTGCGGGGGAGCCACACGTATTAAAATGCATATGTTTACTTTCCTGGGCATCCACACATGACACCTTTCCCGGATGGAAGAGAAGAAGAAGAAAGGGAAGACAGCCTTGGCTCAGCAGTGCAAGGAAAATGGCTCTGCAAAACAAGGGAGCCTTTGTCAGAGCCAGGAGTGCACAAGGGCAGGCTGGCCTGAGGCCTCCCAGCTGCCCACAAGCCAGCCTGGGCGCACACAGGCGCTCCCCTTCTCCACGAAGACTCATTCATCTTGTACACACACAGCGCGGGTATTTTAAGCAGAACACTTCCAATTTCCTGTTTCTAAAATTGTCTTGCATCTCCAAAAGCATTCTAAGCCATCTTGTCGAGACTGACTCTGCGCCCAGTGTAGGTGTCAACGGTGTCACATTGAGGGGCATCTGTAGCAGGGCTTGGGGCTTCCTGTCCTCTTGTCCTTGGGGGTGGCTTACTTCCATTTGCCATCAGTATCTCTGTTACTGAACAAGCACTGATTTTTTCTGTGTGTGTGTGTGTACACACACATGTGTGAGCACGTGTATATGGGTTTTTCCTTCTGCGAAGATCTTCTCTCTTCCTTAAAAAGGAACCCCATTTGCATTGCTTTTTAAAATTCATTCCCTCCCACTCAGTCCGCCACCATGGCACTTTCTTTACTCTTCCTTAGGACCAACAGGACTTGGATGGCCCTGCTCCCTAGGCTGTCCCTGTGAGCTCTGCCTTGGTCAGTCAGTGGCCTCCCTCTAGCACTGCTCATCAGTGGGGCATCCCAGTTTGCAGGGTAGGGGTCCTTCTGCTTCATGTCTTCGTTGCCACCAGAGAAAGATCCTGGCCAGGTTTGGAAAGCTAACTGAGACACAAACAAATACTCCTGAGACCTGGGTGATATCTATAAAAAATGTTTATTGTAGTGCTAGGGATCAAACCCAGAGCGTCGTGAATGCTAGGCAAACACTCCCCCACCGTGCCACATCCCCAGCCACTGTGCCTGAGGTTCTAAAGGCCACCACCCTGCCATGTACCTCCAGGGCCACTGTCTGAACAGCAGCTTGTCCCTCCACGCTGGGGCTTCCCAGGTGGTTCTGGACCCTGATATCAAAGATATGGATACAGCTTTGCTCTTTCCACTAAACTATTAAACCACAGAGTTCCCTTTAGTAGGGCTGTGGGCAGAGAATCAAATGGAAGGCAGAGTTGTCGTCCTAATTCCCCTGGAAGGGCTGCCAGAGAGGAAGCAAATAGCTCCCGATGCTTGCCCTGGGCTCAGAGTGTTCCTGATGAGTGACTTGGGCAGAAACTGCAGCCTTTTATTTTCGCCTGGAATATGGAGATCCCCACTGGCAGGAACAGGTTGCTCCAGGCTGCTGGCTGTGGCTGGCTGGTGTCACACTGTGGAGCATTGTTTGGAAAGGTCTCGCCCAGCAAGAACAATATGGCTACCCCAGCCCCAGGCGGAGTGTGGAGAGATCTGTCCCCTGGTTCACTGATCTTTTTTTCCTCTGCCACATAACAAATGGAGGTCTTGATTTTACAATGCTGCTGAGGGGTTCTGCTGCAGGAACTACTCTGTGTTTTAAGAAAAGTCGACTGGCAAGAGGGCAGGGCCAAGAGGTGATGGGCAGGCCTCTTGTACCCAGAAAGGGTGACTGTGAACTCCGATGATATCTCCCAAAGGTGACAAAAACCTTGAGGTTTATTTCAAAGGTACAATGGGGATGTCATGGCTGGAGTTGTACCCCTTCCATTGATAGGTTAGAGCCCAGGCACCAGCTCTACAGAACATGGCTGTATTCAGAAACAGGACTCTTTTTTTAAGGAGAAAAATGAATAACAATAGCCAGGAATGGTGATGCATGCCTGTAATCTGAGTCCTCGGGAGGCTGAGGCAAGTGGATTATTGTGAGTTCAAAACCAGCCTGGACTACAAAGTGAGCTCCTGAATTGCATAGTTACAAAGGCCATCCTGAATTGCATAGTTAGACCCTGTCTCAAAAAGACAAAAAAAACCCAAACCATACAAATCAAAACAACAACAACAACAAAAAAAACCACAATAAAACAGAGTTTCAAAATCAGCTAGTAGGAGAGTAACAATAATTAATACATTGCATATTGTTATCTTCATAGTAATTGTTCAGAGTACAACATATAGGCATGAAATCTTGTCCAAATACTATTAGCTCAAACTTTTTTCAATGTACAAAGAGAAACTAGCTGTATAATTATTTTAACTATCTTGTATATAAACATATTTTTAAAGAGGCAATTAAAGTTAAGTGAATTCATCAGGGTAGCCTTTATCTAAAATGATACAAGGTACACCACTGCTAATGCGCTTCAGGACCATGAGAAAAAGTGCAGGAGGCACAAAGTGCAAGTTGCCCAGCACTTAGAAGATTTCAACTATCACTGTATCTTGTGGTTCTGAGCCCAGAAGGTAATTTCCCAGGAACTAGGTGGAAATTGGGTGGTTTTCTGCTGGCAAAATACCCATAAAAGTGCGGGTGCTCTGTAGCTTCCTGCATGAGAGATAGAACTGACATCTTGAACTGCGAAAATGCTGTGAAGGACCTATCTGATCCTTCAAATAAATCTCTGGATTTTTGTTTGAGCCAATCAATTGGTCCTCCAAGGTGTCAGCCGGTAAGCAACAGATCTGTCCACTCGACAGCGCTGTGGTTGGGAGCAGGGCTTGGCAGTCTTTAGATTTGGAAAATGGGTAACACTGTATTATGTGTTTCAGGAGAGGTTAAAGTGGGGTCAAGGCCCAGGTTGTTGCAGGAAAGATTTCTGAGGTGGAAAGACAATACTATGTATGTCTATCATGTACGTGTTTCTAGCTTTGTTTCCCCTCCCTGCTTTGTTCCCGTGGAGATACTCCGTGTCTCAGGCCTGTGCCTCTCACTGCCTAGAAAGTGCTCAGTCATGACAGGAGAGCTGGAAGAAAATGAAATATTCTGCGTATAACAGAAACAGGCGCATGGCTACGTGAGGTTGGCCACCGAGCTGTTTAGTTCAGGTTTTTCTTTTTTATGGGGAGGGGCACTAAGGAGTGACCTTTGCACTGAACTTTATTCCAGCCTTTTAAAATTATTATGATTTTTAAATTTTGAGACATATTCTTGCTAAATCAGTAAGTTGCCCAGGCTGCGCTGGAACCTGTGATCCTCCTGCAGCTGGAATTACCCGTGTGTGCTACCATGCTCTGTGTAGTTTAGTTCTTTGACCAGCTGCAAGGGCCTCTGGGCTGAATCTTCTCATCCTGTCACTGAACTGGTCCTGCATTGCACTGGGAACTTCCTTACACTCCACTTCCTCTTTCTTAGCTGGGTGGACACCAACGTTAATGAAATTCTCTGCCCCTTAGTCAGTACGGGCCCCTCGACAGCACAGGGAAGTCGCCTACCGAGGAACATTGCTTAAACCACCTCGTACTTTGCTCAATATTCTGAACGTGTTGCATTTACTAAGCTTTGTCTTCCCCTCCCCCGGGACTCCTGGGCCGAGCCGGAAGTGGTCCTTCCTAACTTATCACTCCACTTCTCTAAATTACACTTCCTCCTCTCTCTCCAGAAGTGCCATTTTCAAAGCAATGAGCTCATATAAATCCCAAGTCCCACCACTTTCCTAAACTATTTTTAAGTCTTTTTTTTTCCTGGGACTTAATATCTTCTATGATAACCCAAACTGGACACAGAACAGCACTAATGTGTTATCTGTTACCTTAAATTTTCTGTTTCATTTTTTATTTTAACCCCCAAGCATCCTATTGGCTTTTTAAATTGCTGCTGCACCCCTGACAGATATTTTCCCCAAGTTATCAACCGTGACTCTTAACTTATTTTACTATGAGTTCAGAGTCTATCAGAGATTATGAGAAGCTTAGATTATTTTTCCCAAAGCGCATTATTTTACACTTAACCAAATTAAATTTCATCTGTTCTCATTCTCCCCAGTCCCCCAGTTTGTTTGGCTTTGCCTTAAGGGTCTCCTAGCAATCCTTAATTTTTTATTAACGGTGCCAATTCAAAGCCTCCTACTTAACTCTACTTTAGAGCTTTTGCTCTTCTGCTGTGTCTCCCAGCTCTTGGAAATCAGTGGGTTTAACAGTGGGTGTGGGACGAAGCATTTTTTGGTGCGAGTCTATCCACAGTGAAGCGCTGGGAAAGATCCCAATAAGTTAACGAGGATGACCCCAAGGGCGAGGCTCAGGGTCAGACTGCAGCCACTGCGGACTTGGTCATAGCTGAACCCGAAACGTTTCCCATGCTGCTTGCACATTAAGGTGACAATGCAGTAAGGAGCCCCAGGCGGCTGCTAACGCCAGAGAAGCACCCCCAGAAGTGCCCGCCTTCCACCCAGGCTTCCTGTGTGGCCTGTGGTGGCAGTGGAAGGAGCCCTCTGCTTCTTCCAGTTCCTCTGGCTCCCGGGTGGTTTTTCTTTTAACTGCATGGAAACGGGGAGCAGTTGGCTCATGAAGTGTTTTTCCATGATCATTTCCTGATTTCTTTTCTCAGAGACCGAGGAGAAGATACATATGCTACATCCTGTCTTTAGTTTATTCCTCCCGTCTGACAGCCAATCCTTTGAGAACCTTCCATAGCCAGAAGAGGAAGTTGGACCAGATAGAATGACATCCCCCAATCTTAAAATTGCCACTAAGATGCTGCTAGTTGCCTGTTGATTACTCATTTTTCAGATGGGCCCATTGCTAGCAAGCTAAACATTGATAACCCCCAAGTTCTTCAGATAGGGAGGGCCACGAAGCTGTTTGCCTTATGAACTCTACTGAAGCTTTGAATAGGATTTTTGGAGGGAATTTCCATCAAAGAGGGTGTGGTTTCTGTTTCTGCAACAGAGGTTCTTCCTGGAACTCATATGTGATGGCTGGAGCTCTGGAACCTATGAGATTCTATAAGAGAAGTTGGTGAGGAACATTAAGAACAATTGGCCAGAGTGGGAGGAAAGAAATGAACGCCAGGATGCTGAGGGATGATATCATTGAAGAAGGAAGGCGGCGACCTCCCTGTGGACCCAGCACGGGCCTAGAGAGAGCTGGGGATGGGTTCTGTGGAGCTCAGTGGGGACCCTAGGGCTCTGTCCTTCTGTTCCTTCTGTTTCCTGTTGCCACAGGAAAGTGAACTCAGTAAACCACAGTCTCGGGGCAATAAAAATCCAAACTTCCCAGAACTGGGGAAAGAAGGAGAAAAAGCTCAGTAGCGTACCTGCTCTACAGTATCTATTTAATGAACACAAGTCAAACACACCAGCAACAGACACAAGCCAGGGAAGAGAGCACAGCTGGCAGAGGCTTGAGGTTTTGACTGACTTGGTTGAGTTGCCTTAAGAGCCCTGGCAGCTCATTTTTGAACATTTTCTGAGAAAGGAAAATAAATCACACTGTTTAGGCCACTATTCTGGGGTGCAGGTGGAGGGAGAGAGGGAGCCTATGTTATTTGTGATTACATCAAATTTTTACTGACACAGCAAGATTTGACTTTGGTTTATTTCATGTAACCAAAGCCTTTCAATGCTAGCAATGGCCTTAGAGATCAAAGTCAGTCTGATTTATTTCCTTAGTTGAATGCCTCCCATGAGGCACCAAAAGAGGGACTCCAAGTGTGCTGCAGAAGTGGGGGAGATCATTGCTGATGGCGGAGGATATGAGGGGGACTGCACCGTGAACATGCAGGACAGGAAACCTGTATAAGGAGAGGGTTTGGGGTGTCTGCGATGAGTCCTTATCTGGATCTGTAAGTACTTTGGGCCCTAAGGAATGATATGTAATTGATTTTTCTTAGGATATCGCTATGGTTTGGATCCAAAATGCCCTCCCCAAAGTCTCATGTTTTCAGAAGTGGAACTTTTTGGAAGGGGTGGGATCATGGGGTGCTGAGCACATCAGGGGACGCATCCACTGATGCACTCATAGCTAAATGTGTTGCGACTGTAGGCCATGGCATCCCACTGAAACAAGTCGGTCATTGGGAGCGTGCCGCTGGAGTGTGCCGCTGGAGTGTGCATCCTGTTCCCAGCCCCTCCTTCTGGTTCTCTGCCCCTGCTTTCTTCTACCACACCCATGATTCTTCTGGCTTGGAATCAGCTGACCACCGACTGATACTGCTAAAACTTGTATAGCCAAACTATATCTCTCCTCCTTAAATCGGTTTATGTCCGATAGGTCAACAGAAAGTTGACTCATACAAAACTCTTTGAAGAAGTTGAATATCTGAAATCAGAGAGAACACTCAGATTCTCTCAAGGTTTTCTTGCAGCTTCCATTAGTGGAAAGAAGGCAATGGTGCATAAAACATAGAATGGTTTGGACATGGGGTTAAGGAACTGAACTTAGGTGGTCAGGAATCTCGTGATAGTATGGAACCAGACTTTGAACATGATGTGTTAGAGGCACTGTATAACAATGATTTCTGACTGTAGGAACACAGGCTTGGAGTCAGGACATCCAGACACTGTCTGAAAGGTGGAAAATTGTGATTATCCAGGCCTCCGGGGGAACCACTCCTCTGCGGGATGAGTGCATGTGAGGATGCTGGTCTCCTCTCTCGGCAGACAGCTTAGGAGACACATCAGGGACCAGGGAGGGACAAGAGCCATCCGTCTAGCCTACAGGTTAGTCAGCTCTATGCTAGTGACCACCAGACAGAGATTAAAATCCACATCTGGAATAAAGTAGAGGTGAACCTGGAAGTGACGGTCAGCAGAGGAGAAGAGTGAGGCTGGGGTACACAGCACAGTGTGGCTGCTCCCCAAGGAATCACCACGGGCTTCAGGCTGGTGGGAAGGTGGTGTGGGAAGAGAGGTCAGCGAAGGAGACCAAGAACAAGTGGCCAGAGTGGGAGGAAGAAATGAACGCCAGGATGCCGAGGGATGATGTCATTCAAGAAGGAAGGTAGCACACTTGCCCTACAGTATCTCTTTAATGAATGCAAGTCAAACAAACTAGCAAGAGTACAAAAAATAAAACTCTAATGGTATTATTCACCACTGCAGTGGTTTGCTTTTATTCGATGTACATTACCAGTGTACAGTAAACTTTTTCTACAAATTGTAGAAAACGCATAAAACACATTTCCCAGTTAATCATTTTAAAGTGTACAATTTGGTGGCAGGAACATGGTCACAATATCGTGTGCCATCACTGTTACGCACTTCAGAAAGCTTTCCATTACCTCAAGCAGAAACTGTATCTAGTGAACAGTAACTGTCACCTCCTCTCTGATCATTTGTATTCTACTTGCTGGCTCATTAATTTGCTCCTTCTAGGTACTTTATATTAGTGGAATTGTGTGTTTGCTTTTGTGTGTTGTGTTTGATTTATTTTTCTTAGCATCATGTTTTTGAGATTCATCTATACTGTAGCATGTACACAAATTTCCTCCTTTATGTATCTAACACATGTGGATTAGCCATGCTGGGTGGTGAACATGTGGGTGGTTGGCTATGGCTCAAATAATTTTATATTAAATTTCCTTAACCAACTAGTTCTTACCCGAGCACCCAGAGCAGTATCCAGAAACCTACACCTTTCTACTGTTCCCTGGCTTTGTTCTAGGAGTTTTGCAAAAGAGCTCATATCTTTTAAAAAGACCATAGTAACAAAACTAAACAATTACTGGATAGAAAACTAAGCCTATACTATGACATCAAGTTAAGCTTAAAGATAATTTAGATAGACATTTGTTTAAAAATCTATTAAACACCTGGTGATGTACTGAATTTCAAAACCTTTACAATAATAAAATCTTACTGGTATGAGTAAAGCTTATGAAATATATATATTTTGTTTGTTTGTTTTTTGGTACTGGTCAAACTCACCACCTTGTGCTTGCCAGGCAGGTGCTTATGTCACTGAGCTAAATCCCCGGCCCTTGAAATATATTCTTACCCATTATTCTTTTTAATTTCTTTTGTGGTTCTGGGGATTGAACCAGGAAGACTCTACCACTGAGCTACATTCTCAGCCCTTTTTATTTGCTATTCTGAGACAGGATTGCTAAGTTAGCTAGTCTGGGCTTCAACTTGAGAGTTTCCTGCCTCAGCTTCCCAAGTAGCTAGGATTGTAAGCATGCAGCACCACAACCAGCTCATCCACTGTCCTTGAAAAAATAAAGGCAACTATCATCCAAATAGACTACGCCACTGATTTAAAAAGCTGTAAGTAAATTCCTTTTGAAAGATGATGAAAGGAGTTTCATGGGGGCTGGAGATGTAGGTTACTACAAGCACCTGCCTAGCATGCACACAGCTCTGGGTTCTGTTCTCAGCACCACCACCAAAAAAAGTTCCTCACATGGAAGAATTCAGCATATTTATTTACCTTTTAAAACTCTTAATTTTAAGCCAACAGTCGTGGCAGCTTTACTTATAACACAGGGAAATGCCTCTCGGTTTGGTCACGAAGCGCCTTATTCCAAAAGCAACATCATTCCAGAACCAGAGCATATTTACAGCCCTTCTAGCCTGGCTTGTTCTGGCCATATGTTCGGTGTCGTTGCTCACCAGCATAAGCTATTGTTTTGCAGCCAGCCCCCTGGCATCCTTACTGTAGATAAAGGTGTCCCTGCCTGAGCAGCCCGCTGGGGACAGATGGCCACTGCCAGAGGGAGGCTGGTCTGTGCGCGGCTCAGTGGAGCTCTGCTTGGACTCACGACTGTCTTTGAGCACACGCACGTTGCAGGCTAGAGGTACGTTCATGGGGGCAATGCAATGGGAGTTTTGGCTCTTTGAATAAATTAGTTTAATTGGATCCAGAGTTACTGAGTGCTTGCTAAATCCTAGGCACTGTACTGGGCTGCATCTGTTTACAGAGACACGGAGAGAGCAGGATGAAAGCACGGTCACACTCACCATGGACGGGACTCACACTCACATCCCATTGCGTGTAACAGTGACCCGAGGAGGCATTTGCTTCAATTTCTCTGGTAACGAGGGGTGAACCGAACCCTTTACAAAGATCATATTAAAAACATCATACACAGTTTTGGAACCAAGATTTAAGCTGATGCCTGGACACCGATTCTTGTTGAAAAGATTTAAGATGGAAATTTAACATTAATTTATTTATGTTCCTCATACCTTAGGATACATGGTGTTTAAAAATCCCACAGGAATATCTCACAGCGACGCAGAGCTTAAGTGAATTAACCAAGGTGGAGCAGCTAGTGTGATCCAGCCTGCATTTTCAGATACACAAGATTAAAAATGTCACATACTTCATGTGTGCATATGTGTGGAAGACCACCGACCCGAGCTGTGTATAGGGGAGACTCGGTGTGGCCGGGAGACCTCCCCCAAGGGATGGGGACTGCTATTGGCTGCCCTAAGCCCTGCTCTGTGACAGCTTTCCAGTTCCTCCCGGGAACTTTCTCCACTGATTGGAGAGCTGTGGGGCGAGCGGTCTGTCCCCTACCAACGTGTGCTCCCAACCCTGGCCGAGCTGGCCCAGGTGGCTCCATCTCAGCAGACAGATGTGAGCATGGAAAGGGCTGGAAGTGGCTCCTGTCTGGGATGGCACCTTGATAGCCTGAACAGCACACCGGAGTTACCTTTGTCCCTGTGCCTTTCCAAGCAGGGCTCTGCAGTGCTCTGGGACTGTGGGTGACCCAACAGCTTTCTTAGATAGATACATGGATACTGCTCAAGTTCACTTGTGATGTCTGCTGCTGTCAAAGCATCCAATGCACACTGAGTAAGCAGATAGACATAGAGCTCCAGTTCCAGGAGGCTGGACACGCAGTCTTCTATAATATACTCTGTGAGATGAGCAAACGTCTAAAGGCGGATGCTCGACTACTCACCCATAGCACCCATTGCTGACATACAATCCTCAGAGAAGAGTACACTGTGCACTGCTTATTTGATAATTAGAAAGACAAAGCAAAAATAGCCCAGTGCATGGTGGCCAGTAACCTTTTAGCATTAGCTGGAACTCACTGTTAGTGAGTTCTCAGGTACCCAAGGTGCAGTCACATGTGGATAACCAATATCAATGCCTGTGACTCTCTGGCCTTGTTAGGATCTGAACTAACTTAGAAATCATCCTCAAATAAATATTACATTGTACTCACTTCATTTGAATGTAATGAATTTTATTCAAAAAAATTATAATGATCGCATTCAGTGCTCTGGTCGCTCCAATAAGATTAACCAGAGCACCCTGGTTCTTTAGGAAGCCAGGTAAGGAACAAGATCATCCCATCCTTGGTCACCATCTTTGACTCTAGCTGGAGAGGGTCTCCTGTTGTCTGACACAGAGCCTGGCTAGAAGGGAGGCAGCAGGTGAGATCCCAAGATCAGCCCTGGCAATCAGCGGGATGCCTGGCACCCACGGGATCATCCAAACAGGCCATCTGAGCTGCCATGAGCCACCTAGGTGCCTCGTCGGCCTCCCCCGGTGCCTGTCCTGCCTTCATGTTGACCCACCTCGAAGCCTTGCCTGAGTAGATGTAGTATTATTTCTAGCCACTTTCACCTCCACCTTGTTCCTTCCTGCTTCACAGCACGGCCCCTGTGGCTTCTGGAGGTGGCCTCATAATTAGGGTTTCTACTTGGACTGAAGAGCTCTCTTCCACTTGTCCGAATGATTATTTTTTACTTGGAAAATGCCAGCCTCTCTGGTTCCCAGTTTGGCGCCTAGCATGTAGTTTAAGGGAGAAAACCTGTGGTCCCTGCTGCAAAAGCACATCTGTATTCAGCTCTTGCTCATGGCACTGAGAGTCTCTGCCCCTCAGCGGAGCAGTCTTTACTCGGCTTAATAGGCTGGGGTCAGGTGTCAAGAGCTTGGCCGCCTCCAAGGCCTCTTTTCTGAAGTAAGGTAATAATTAGCAGCAATGACACCTAGAAACTCCCAAATAGCTGAAGTTTTCCAGAAAAAAAAAATCATCTGCCTCACCAATATAGTTATTTCTGCTTCCCAAGTGACGGAGACTGAAGTTATATTGCTGCTTCCCCAGGGCTCAGAAAGGGCAGCCACACAGTTAGGCAAGAAGACGCCAGAGAAGTGATGGAGGATTGGCATCATACCTGTCAAGAGTGTCAATAATCCGCCCTGAAACCAGCAAAGCCTGAAACCTGTCTAACTTGAAATTTTGTAAGAGCAATAAAAAAAAAAAGAACCTAGCCCAACAATAACTCTACATAATATTTACTTGCATAGGCCTTTATTGAATTGGAAAACAAGGAGATTTAGTAGACTTCTGGCTTTTTTTAAAAAAACAAAACAGAAGGATAAGGATGCCAATTACACTTGCATTTGGTTGCCTGGGCCATGCTTTCTGGGTTGTGCACATTAGAGATGAAATTTTTGAGTGCGTTTTAGTGAGTGTTAAGGGTGAAATTAGCATGGCTTAAAACTCAGAGGCAATTTCCTCAAAAACTGTCAAATCTACTTGGCTACAGGAGTGTCTGGGGGAATGTTTAAGGCGCTGTAGTTTTTCTGTTCTCTTTTATAAGAAACAGAAGGAGTGGATGAAATTTTTAAAAAGTCACATTTCCCGGTAAGAAATGGACTCTGTTCTTTTCTCCATAACAGAGGCTTTCTTGGCATCAACTTGACAAATCTCTCCACACCGAGCTGTGGTAACTTAAAGGCTGAAAGCAGGAAAGAAGCATCTATTTTCATAGCCGAGGCTTCGGGTTGGCGCTGCTTACAGCTCACTGTGCTACTGTTGTTGGTAGATTAGACACATCTGGAAGATGGTTTACCTGTGCTCTGAGCTCTTTGGGAGGCCGAGGCAAGATGATTACAAGTTCAAGGCCAGACTGGGCAACTTAGTGACAGCTTGTCTTAAAATTTTGACAAGGACTGGGATGATGTACCTGGGTGGTAGAACACCCTTGGATTCCATCCTTATGAAAAAAAAATTCGGGAGGATTCTAAGTTACTGTAGAAGCAGTTCAGTGTGTG
The DNA here is from genome assembly GCF_034190915.1 of Cavia porcellus. Lineage (NCBI taxonomy): Eukaryota > Metazoa > Chordata > Mammalia > Rodentia > Caviidae > Cavia > Cavia porcellus. The sequence goes on from NW_026947497.1 coordinate 34,825,557, forward strand.
TTCCCATGTGAATATGTTCACACAGATACACATAAAAATACAGACAAAAGCCCCACACAGGCACACACCCTACTTCAAGCCCCCCACACCCTGGACATAGGTTTGCCTAACTTTAGTGCAGGCAGGTGCCCCTTGGCCCAGGGGTGAATAGGCAGGGTGATTTTAGGTAGCCTGTGAGCATCTCATTCCTGAGGCTCAAAAGCTCATTTCTCATGGGCAGACAACTCGAGGTGAGACTTCGGAGGACAAGAAATTAGGGGCCTCTGTGTTTCCTGGTAGAATGCTTTTAGTGTGATTTTTTTTTAAATTGTAAACAAAGGATAAGACCGGGCTCTGATCCGGACTCGGATTCGTTGTGCGTTTTAATCTTTGGCTTACACACATGATGACTATTAGGAGGCTTTAGGAACTGCTGATATCTGCTAGGGCTTTAGAGAGAGAAAAAACTTTGAAAAAAAAGAAGATATTTTACGCTTCACATGTCTGACAAGGGTGTGTGGGGCCAATTTACAGCAGGGGCTTAATATATTTTTGATGAAAATTGCTGCAATGTGGCACAGAGATTAAAGAGAAAGCAGCTATTTTGTAATGACAGCAGTAGATTCTGAAATGAGGCCCAGCTGGTACAAAGATCCTACATGGATTTCAAGAGATGTTACCCCCTTCCCAGGCTTTCCGCAGCATGTAAAAGTCCTGCAGGCTGGAGTGCCTTATCCCAAAGTTACACGGGCCAACTCTGGCGCTCCAACCTCCAAGGCACTGATCTGTAATAAGGAAAATCTAGCAAGGTGAGTGTTGCAAAACCCACCGAAACCACAGGCACGGATTTGGACAGAGCATAGTGTATTCTGCTTCCCGGATCCCACTGAGTGCTGTACAATGAGCCATTAAGAGGGGCAGCTTCTACCCCTCTCCACCAGCGACAGTGAAAGCTTACAGTGGAGATGGTTCAAGATGATCACAAATCAAAAGAGAAAAGATGCTAATGCTGGACACAGTGTGTGAGACATAGCAAAAATGGATCAACGAATGGTGACTTCATTAAAGACCTAGTAGTCAGATCTTTTCTTAGCACTGGACTTAGCCCCGGAGAGCCTTGGGTAACTTCATTTCCCCAGAGTCGATTTCCTCATCATTAGAATGGGACTAAGACTTCACAGGATTGTTGTGATGGCTTAAAGTGACGCTGTCCAAGCGCCTGGCTCCGTGCAAGTGCCCACAGGGGGCTTCTTGGGACTGTGGTCTTCAATTTGCTCTTTTAATTGAAGAAAACACTGTAATATACTTATGTGAACCTCAGCTTTGGACTTGATCTCAGCCAAAGGAAGCATTATTTGAAAGCAATTAAGAACGGTCCATATGCATGTTGGTATTTAACTAATGTGAGCCCGGTGAGGTGGCAATGCTGCTGACCGAGCAGTGAATGTGTTGGCATGTGTGTGCTGCGGGGCAGGTCAGGGCGCTGGCCTAGAGGTCAGGAGAGCAGGTGAGAGGCCATGGTGAGTGAGGGTCACTTATAAGCCAAGGACATCATGTGGCCTGGAAGACACGAACTAACTACATGGCATTGGATGACTAACCCGGTTTTTCCAAGTCAAAGGAAAGTAAAGAAAAGGAGAGAGTGTGGACTGCTCCAGACGGGGAGACTTCAGCCCAGTATCGCCTGCGTGGTGGGGAGGGAGGTCTCTGATTCACAGTGAGCCCTGGGCAGTGAGGGCACTGCCAGCTGCCTGTGAGCACAGGGAGCACATGCGATTTAGGAGTGGGGTGGTTTTCAGGAATGCATGCTCTGTATGGAGGGGTGAACTTACATAATGGCTGGAACCGCCTCTAAAAGTGCTTCAGCAAGAGGAAAAAAAGAATAAAATAAGCACTACCTCCACCCTCCCAAAAAGTTTTTAAAAAGAGACTTAAGATGGCAATACTCAATCACAATAGGTGGACATTGAGCCCGGATCACCCATAAAGCAACTATTACAAATCGTTTTTGAGACAATAGTGCTACAGAGGAAGTACTGGTGATTAGTTTTGCTAAATGTGACAATGACATTGTGATCACCTAATATTTGCATTTTAGAGTTGTATCATACATACATACAATGTACAGGTGAAATAACCTGAGGTCTAGCATAGCATTTCATTGAAAATACACACACACCCAGACCCACACACATACACACACACACACACACACACACACACACACACGGGGGGGGGGCACTGATCAAGGAAGTGTTTTACTATCTTGATTATCGCATTTGGAGAGTATGTCTATGGAGGGTTCATTATATCCTAAGTTTAAGTCTCTTCATAATTTGTTTTTTTAAAAAAATCACTCATTCTGAGTATTTGTGACAAATACTTAAAATGAACAATGTGTATCAAGTTGAGCCAAATGGAGCTGACATCTTTGTAAGTCAAACACGACCATCAGCAACACAAAATTTAAAGCATTTAAGAAGGGCTGGCCGCTAGCTCAGGGGGAAGGTGCGTGGTTCAGTGCCCAGAGCGCATGTGGGCGCAGCTAGTGGGACCAGGGCTGGGAGGCAGCAGGTCTAGCATGCAGGAGGCCCTGGGGTCTGTGCTCAGCCCAAAGAAAGAAAAACAAACACAACGGAACAAAACAAAAGGCTGAACTCAACTTAGCCTAAAAGCCATGGCGATTTTCATCTCTACGAGGCTATCTACCAATCTAGAGAGCTAATCCCTGCCAAGATGTAATATCCAAAGTTGTTGGTTGGACCGGCTAGGATAGCCAAAAAGTGAGGTAATGGGGTGTCCCTTCCATAACCACATCTGCTGTGACCACACAGTCCAGTGCAAAGGGCCGATAAAGCGCAGAGCCCACAGATGACTTTAGACTGAGCCTGCCCATGGGTGGCCACAGGCAGCTCCTGTGTGACCTAGCCAGGACCCTCTCTTGGACTGGGTCCCAACCCTCATTATTTAGGGGGAAAAAACCAGTGAGGGCCATAGCAACAAAACCCTACTTCCCCCCAGTGCAGAGGAGAGGGTCCCTCAGCACCCGATACTCTACCTCTAAGTGTAGCCCTAGAATCACCTCAAAAATGAAAAATATCACAACTACTTTGGGGGCTGTACTTCAAAACAGGGAGCATTGTTCAATTTAACAAGGGCATACAAACATTTTCTTTCTGGCCCTGGTCTTCTATTAGGTCCAGAGGTGGCTTTCACCCATTAAATTTGGCAAATTTGAATATCTAACCTAATAAGTTCATTTTTCTGATCAAGGCAGATTAAAAGCAGCTGAATCTCTTGGCCTGTGAGTAATTAGTTTAGGCAGTGAAAGCATTTTGACCTTACGCATAAGGTTTGGAGTTTCTGTCCTGAGATTTCCTCTGTGTTCCAGAGTTAGTAACACAAATCTTCTAACCCAGAGAGCACTGTGTCACTCCTGGTACCCTAGTTGCACAAACTGGGCCAACAATTCAAAAGCACGACCTTTATTATTTCTTGCTGAGCAGTGTCATTTTTGTGTGCAAAGTGCTACACATCATTAAATGACCAACTTCTAAAGCCAATTACTTCCATGAGTTATAACTGCTTCTGTTGGTTTGGGATCAACAGCCCTTTAAGTGATTCTTGCAAGGAAAAATATCCTGACGCTATAAATCCACCCCACATTACAAACCATCTAACGACGAAGCAGCCATTCCGCTCTCAAGGTTGAAGCAACCGAACTCAGGAAATAGGTAGACAGCAATTCAAACTGGGTCCTAGGTGTTTGTGGAGGAAAAACAGGTGGCTGATTTTGAAACTTCGGCAGTGAGAAGGAAACTCAAAAATCTCTGGAAGGCAGTTAACTGAATCCTTTCTGTCCTCATGAGGCAGTATTTTATCAGCTTTGTGTAAGGAAAAGTTTCTCAATTACCAGTAAGTGAGATGGGGGCATGGAAAGGAAGGAAGATAGGATGGAGCTGGATCCCTAGCTTTCCCTCTGGGTTGAAATAATCCACACTGCTGTAGAGACCAAAGACTGGACTTCAGACTGGCCAGTCCCTGCCACATCCAAAGCAAGGACACAATGGATTTTATTTGGGATCCACTGTGGCCATTATCTTTTCCCCCATCTGCCCCCTGACTCGTACTTAAACAGAAGCAAGGGGACTTTCCTATTTACTCGCTAACATTTCAGGAAAAGCAAAAGAAAGGAGGAAAGGGGCAACATGAAACCAAATATTTGTAATGTCAGGGGCAAATGTGTGACTCTTTGTCTTAAAACTGGACCGCAAAGGATTGTGTTTATTCTGCTATCATATTAATATTAAAGGCCTTGTGAGATGTTATTAAATCTGTGATTGAATTTGTTTTCATTTCAGTGAAGAGCAGAATCAGGTTAACTTTGCAGACCTTCACAGCCTGTATGTTTAAGTTTATGCATGTGTTTATTTCTTACAGTACTGATGACTGAACGCAGGCGCACTCCATCACTAAGCCCCACACCCCAGGTCTTTTTATTGTTTATTTTGAGATCAAGTCTCACTAAATTACCTGGGCTGGCTGTGAACTTCCAATCCTCCTGCCTCAGCCTCATGAGGAGCTGGGATTATGTGTGTGTACCACTGAACTCCGCAACGCCCATGATTTTAAACAAAATATGCTACAGGCATCACTCCAAGTAAAATGATCTTGGAAGTTCCCTTGTGAATGCTGATGAGTGAAGTACACAGGAGTGGTCACGATGGGAGGGAGGCCACAGCTGTGTCCAGATTTGCTTCCTGGCCCACCATCTTTAAGAAAAGGTAAATGGAGGCCTGCAGAAAGATAAAGTCCTGTGTCTGGGGCTGTCATCAGGACCTGTGTATTTATGTTTTAATGATAATAGTAAAGACCTAACAGAGAGAAATATTGAACATTCTAAAGCTTCTGCTTTAAGAGTTTTGCAGATGAAAAATAGATTTTTTTTTTTTGAGAAACAGGGAGACTATTCCAGGCTGGCTCTGAACTCACTTTGTAGCCTAGGCTAGTCTCAAGCTTGTAGCAATCCTCCTGTTTCAGCTTCCTGATTGTTGGGATTACAGATTTACACCACCATGCCCTGCCAGAGAAGGATCTTTAAAAGAGAAGGGGGGTAGGTAGCTCTTTGTCACTTAGACCCTAGCAATTCAGGAGGTACCTGTCACCCTAAGGAGCTGTACAAGGGACAAAACAAAAAGGACCAGAAAGGCCCTGATTATTTTCACTGAAAACTTATTTTTAATTTTTGAAAGGAAGGCGAGATAATGGCTCAGAATACTGCACACTAGTTTTACAAATAGCTGTGTGCCTGAAATGAATAAAAATTCCGGATAATGAGTTGTAAACAACATTGATTTCATTTATATTACAACCAGTAATCTTGTTGAGGAGAGACAGGGCTGGCAAACTGTTTTCATTATCTGAGATGTTTTTGGCCCTTATTTGCAAAATTGAAGGAAATCCTGGCAGAGAAAAACATAAAATGACATTTTGATGCTTGTAAGCAGGTAGGGCGATTTTACAGAGATCCGGTCCTGTGCGTGTCAGGCTGCCGAGGCCTAGCACAACTGCATAACGGGTCAAGATGGAGCCTGCTGAGTAGTTAGAAATAACCAGAACTCTCAGGGTGGGTAGGTGCCTGATGGAGACAGGCCAATATCCATGGCAAAGACCACCACCTTCCGATCAGAGCTGTGACCATCCTAAGACTTCTTCCAGTGGCCAGGCATGGTTCCCAGGAAGGGCCACCAAAAGAAATACAAGACACCTAGTTAACTTTTAATTTCAGATGGACACTTCATACCACACTGCTACTCAACAGCTAAAAATTATTGCTGAAGCTCACATTTAACTAGTCCCTTGTTTATGTTTGTTTGTTTTCTAGCTCTAGCCACCCTATTCTCAAGAGAGGTGACTCCCCCAGGGCAGGATCCAGCTGCCACACCACTGCAGGGAGTGGTGACGCTTTGTAGAACGGGAGGTGACAGAAAAATAACACAGAAACAGCGGACTTCTGCCAGCCACATGGAGGCCATGCCATATGTCCCATAGCAGACAAGGCAGACATATGACAAGGCAGAGATATGACAAGACTTCAGACTTGGGTTGGCATCCAGCACCCATGGGAGACGCAAACTGGAGAGCAGGGACAGGTCCCGTGTGCGTGCATGGGGGCTCCGGTGTCTGTCTGCATCTGAAATTGCAATTGCAGGCAGCCTGAGCTTAGCAGCCAGAGCAGATCGCTTAACCCAGCAGGAAAAGGGCTTCTGTGAGAGTAGACGTGAAAGTGGGGCGCAATTCCGTGGGCGAGTTTTTAATGCCCAAATCCAGGGCAGGTTGCTGCAGATGTAGGCTCCTTATAGATGAGTTCCCCTGGTGACCTGCTAACCTAGGCAGAAAGGGAACAGAAGGACTGACAGACTGTCCCCTTCAGAATGGGACTGGGCGTGTGCTTCAGGGAGTTGTGATCTGATTATTTCAAGGATTTTCTTTCACCACAAAGGTTCCATTTTAGCTCAGATCAGCCTCAAGCTACAGCAGATCCCAGACTTCAGTGAGCGGCCAAGAAAGCGCAGGCAGGGTGCAGGATGGCAGATGGAGCTGGGGACCTTTGCAATGGCACGGGCTGGCCCTTCCACTGGCTAGAACCTCCTGCTGGAAGATGCTACCCACCTTCTCACATGCACCCCTCCCCAAGCAGCCTGCTATGGTAGGTTCGCTGTAGATGGCAGTCGGCCTCTCTCTGTCCCAGGTCCCTAACCATCCTATCCAGAGTTGCATTTGTATCACCTCTCATGACTTTCCCTTTGGCTTACCAATTTTCCTCTTGCTTATTCATTCTCTGAATACTTGTCTGTCTCTATGTTCCTCCACCCCAAGTACTGTACTATGGAAATTACAAAGGAGAGAACAGTTGCAGTTTTCTGGTTAAAAAGAAAAGCCACAGAGTTCGCTGTGTATTGCAGGAGCAGGGCTCCCAGGGCCCCTGCAACAGCAGTCTTTGGAGTGAGGCTGCCCTGCCTCTGAGAGCAGATGGAGGGATGGAGGGGGGAGCAAGGGGCCCCCCAGATACTGACAGTGAAGTCACCCCTGTTTCTTCATTGTAAAAATGAGGATAATCATTCCTTCTTAATGGGACGCTTGAGAGGATTATATAAAATGCATATTTATACATTAACTATAATGTGATAGGAGTGCTTCAGAAATTGAGCAGCACCTTTTGTATGTAAAATATGATTAGCTGAATGCCAAAAATGTCTCATTAATAATTTTACTCCATAGTAAATAGTGTTAGACAAATATATGTCATCATGCGAAGAAATGATATAATTCTTCCTTATATATGTTAGAGGCTCAAATTTGTGGCTCTTCTAAGATGCTTAATAATATGAATGGAGAAATTCTCATATTCATTTCTTTTTAAAATCATACATGAACGGAGAAGTTTTCATATTAATTTCTTTTTAAACTCATACATGTAAGCTATAAGTATTTATGGGGTAATTTTAATATGTGTAGCCACCAGACCAATTTCAAGTGCAGTGCTGCTGTAGAAGTTTAAAATAATTTTCCAAACCATACTGTACAGCATAACCCTCAAAATGTTGCAGATTACCATTTTGAGGGGAAACCCTCCACCAGTTTCACAAAGTAAAACCAAGCTAAAATAGATCCCAAATATGAGATTCTAAGATACATACGCTTAGAAAGAGGATGTTGGATTTGTTTGCATTTTGAGATGCAGTCTCATGACAGAGTCCAGACTGTCCTAGAACCCGCTAGGTAGCCCAGGTTGGCCTTGAACTCACAGTGATCCTCCTGCACCAGCCTCCCTGAGTGCTGGGATTACAGGCGTGCACCCTCAAACCCAACTCAGAAAGACGAATTTGTCAGCAGGTGCCTGGAGAGTGTAAGCTACAGACCACGGCCGCTATCGAAACAGTGGAGATGGCCCATCAGCGCAGGGAGGCTGGCTGTGGTGCAGGACGGGCTGTTGGTGCACACTGCGAGGCAGATGAAAGTCACCAGCGCTGCTGCCTGACTCCTCTGTGCATCCCTTACCTCAGCCTTTCCAGAGTCATGCTGAAAATACTTCCAGCACTTTATGTTCACAAAGTCCCTGCCCAGGTACACATACACACACGCACCACCTTATCGTATCTTCTTCAAAGCTCTGTCAGATGGGTCTTATTTCTGCAACTCAAATCATAGACGAGGAGTTGAGTACACTGGCCAGGCTCACACAACTGAGAGCTCAGAGGCCAATCTCGGCTGAGGGCCTGGGTTCCAATTCCACACCAGCCCCACTACGCCCAGCTTGCATGCAGTGTGCAGGGATCTGACAAGTCTTCACCACAGCATACAGAAAGGGGCCGCAAAGGCCGGGGATGGGGAGGCACAACTCTGGAAGAGCTGGTGTCCGAGGGCAGAACCCCTCAGCAATTCGGGCCTTTGTTTTCTCACTATAAAGAATGAGAGCCTTAGGGCTGGGGACTTAGCTCCTGCCTTGCAAGCAGGCAGTTGTGAGTTCGATCCCTGGTACAGATAAAAACGAAAAAGACAAAAAAAAAAAAAAAAAAAAGAATGAGAGCCTTAGGAGTCCCATTGTTCTAAACTTTCATTAGGGTCTTAGACACTTGGCAACCACACTGCTATAGATTGGGCCTCACATGGGCCCCCGAAGGCCTTGTATCCATGCTTGAGTCCCAGTGTGGTGCTCCCGGAAGGTGGGAACATTAAGAAAAGATGGGTAGGAGTTTTTTGAGTCGTGGGGAGGTGTGCCTTTGAGGGGACCATGGCACTCTGGTCTCTTCCCCTCTCCTCTTTCACTTTCCAGAGTGAGATTGCTCCACCACTGCAAGTCTGAAGCAATGGGGCCAATGGATCGTGGACTGAAACTTCTAAAACTAGATGCCACAGCGAGCCTTTTCTCTTTAAAGTCAATGATATCAGGGATTTGTCATAGTAGTAGAAAGCTGACAAATGCATATGTGAAATTCAGTTATGTGGTCTCTCCTCAGAAAAATGACACATGGAAATCCATGCACCAATGCAGTCTCATGAGGACTGTTAGGGGGTTTGTGGGTCCCAGGTAAACTAGGTGGCTTGGGCTTGATTTTTAAGTGTGCCCCCTCCCCTGCCAACCTTCTCCTCATCTTCCTTCCTCCTTTCCGCCATCCTTTCTTTTACTTTGGAAATGAGGTCTCACTAAGCCTCCCACATAGCTGGGACTGTAGGCGCACGCCATCATGCCTGGTTATAAAGCATATTAATTTATGCACGCTTATACTCTCATATGCATGTGTAACTAAAATATTCACTCTGGCAGCAGAAGAGTATATGCGCTGGGGAATCAAAAGAAAACTGAACTGAGCTAAGACTTGAAACAACTTAGCAGAAAAATATAATTTTAGAAGTAGGAAATATTATGTTTAGAACATTACTATGTATTTATTTACTTATTCATTTGAGACAGGGTCACACTAGGTAGTTCAGCCTGGTCTTGAACTCACAGTAGCCCAGGCTGATCTTGAACTAGCAGCAATCCTCCTCCCTTGGCCTCCTGAGCACTGGGATTACAGGCATGTGACACCGTGCCCAACAACACTATTTAGTATAACAAGTAATAATTTGTTTAAAAATGAACTTACTGTAGGCATAAAGCTTGTAAGTTTATTTCTCATTTTACTCAATGACTAAGAGTGATGTATTAGTGGGGAAAGTCACTTGGGGGTAAGTATAAGGTGAATAACACTTGGGCATTTGTATGAGAAATAATACCTTAAAATGAGTTAATTTAATCCAATTAGTTTTCAGATGAAAATTATTTAATTACTAATGACTTCTATCTTGTCAGGTTCTGTTGGGTTTTTACATAGTCTAACCCCAATTTAGCTAATCAGGACCACTTTTTTAAAAAATGCCACTTTGAAATGATTTCAGAAACAGAAATAATTAAACACTTGCATTACCCAAGAATAACCTTTAATAAGAAATGAATAGGAGCTATATGAAGAAAATGAGAAAATCATGAAAAAGACTCAACTGAATGGAGATATATTTCATTTCTGAATGGAAAGACTGGATACTGTAAAGATGTCAATTCAAATTCCAAATGATTCTGTTCATTTAATGTAACTCAAACCAACATTCCAGAGGGGCTCATTTGGGAATTTAATGGAACTTTTTATATTGATTTTAAAAAATTAACTGAGAAACAGCACTAGGGAAACTAAAGAAAACCAATGTGAGATATTAAAAATCTACTCATAGCCATAAAAATGGAAAACTGTGCCAGTGTGGAAGAACTGGAGAATAAATGGAAAAGAAATTATAGTTCAGAAAGAGATCGTAAGAATCATTACCTGTTAAAAATATTATTAGTATTAGAAGAAAGGAGAATTGGTACTTGAAGTTCTGTCCCTCACAACTACACAAACATATTTTTGAAGACACATGATTAACTGTAAAAAATAACACCTAAAAAGTAAAAATGATTCTGGTATAAAGAAAGTATAGGTATAAAATATCTAGACATTACAAAGAAGTGAATAGTTTTTATTACATAAAAATTTAAACTGCAGATAAAACATCTTAAAAATTGGCTAACAGATGAAAAACTAAGAAAATGTATTTACAAAAATGCAAATTTATGATATTTGTGGTTTTTAAAAAAGAAGACATACCTATTCTAAACACTGGGAAATAGGCATGAGTGGAAGATAACTTATGAATGAAAAATACAGTTTAGCCAACAATTCTTAAAAATGTTAAATCTCACTAATGAGCCTACAAATGCAAATTGGAATTTGAAAGTTTCACTCTGATACTGAAATATTTTAGTCATAATTCTTAAAACTAGAAACAGCATGGTTTGAGAGCTCATTCAGATGGCTGGTGTAAATTGATAATGTCTTTCTGGAAACCAATTATGCAACACATGTCAAGGTTCTAAAACGTCATTAATAGCTTCTAACCCAGCAATTCCTCTTCTAAGAATTCATGCAATGAAAACAATTAGAAATTTCACTCAAGATTTGTTTAGAAGGATGTTTATAAACAAAAAAGTAAGCAACTAAAATGTTCAACAAGGGGGACAGATTAAATCTTCAATAATTTATTGTATAGCCATATCAGTGGAAATTAATCAGGAACTAAAAATCATGTTTTATACATAATGTTTAATAACAAAAAAATCTCAATAAGCGAAAAATGTAAGGTACAAAATCAGTTGCATGTAATTTAATGTTGTATAAATCCAGACCTTCTTATTAGTCTTAATGATGGGAATGAATCATTTCCAAATGATACTTGAGAAATCATTTTGGATGGTATGATTATGCATGATTTTAAAACATTATGTGTACATTTAAAAATGTCTAAAATAAACAGATTTTTTAGGATTAAAATATTATGTAAAAGTAGTTTGTTAAAAATTCACCAAAGTATTAGAGAGATAACATATATTCAACGGTGAGTGAGATTAGTCTTACCACGAGCCTCCATTCTTGTTTCTGCCACTTATTTGCTCTTGTAGCCCTAACTGAGTTACTTTTGTCTCTTCATTTTGGTTTCTTTAGCTTAAATATAGCATCTGAGAAGGTTTGCCATGTGGAAAGCTGCCTTGGAAACCGTAAACTACCATACCAATATAAGGTTATTTTTAGGAACTTCTGTGTGTGCATAAAACTCCAGCCTAAATTGAAGAAAATGACCTTGAAGATTAAAGGAAAAATTTATTAACCTATACTTGAGAAATCCTCAATCTGAAAATCTTAACTTACATGTACCTGCTTCATTACATACAGGAGCCATCTTGGTCGAGGTCAGTATGGTGCATATACATTCTGGTCCATAATAACTGGCTTTGTAGCCAGGAAGCAATGGTAAATTCCATCTAGGATCATGGGCAGAGCAGACAGAGAAAGATCCAAGTACCAAGGGCCAGAGTTGAGACTTCACAGGACTCCTCAAAGGAGCGTCCATGAACCATAAAACACTCTGAGCCTCAGAGGCAGAAGTGACCAGGGCTGAGCACACCCAGTGTTATGCCTGTGCACACCAGAAGGAACACGGTTCTTTGCCATACTACTCTACTTTCTGTTAAGTTACATCATTGGTGTCCAACTGGGAAATAAATTAAAAGGCTGACATTATTATTAGGTTGACAAAGAGGAAATGGGCTCCGGGCATATGGGTAAATGACACATAAATGATGATGATGCACTTCGAGTTTGATATGTTTTCTTATCTAATGAAACAAATTACTGTCAAGTTTAGCTTGCCAAGTCCCATGTTCAAGGGTAGCACCGACTCACAGCAGGGCCTATTCTACTTGGGACTGAAGGGTAGCCTGAAGAGAGGTACATGTTGCTTAGCTCTAGTTCTTCACTCCCCGATTTTCTCTTCTCTACCCATAGGCTGAGGACAGAGAGAACTTGCAGCCTGTGGAGAGGGACTGGCCATTCATTTGTCAGAGAAGCCAAGCAATTTTCCTGACTTTCCAAGGTGCATTCATAGCGCGACACTGAATTCTATTTATCCATCATTCATTCATCCACTGAGCTCCATTCACGTATTCACTCAACCATTCATTCATTCTTCAAACAGCCCTGTGTGCCTAGAGGAGCTCCCCACCAGTACCTCGATGACCTCAATATTTTTAATGAACGTACATCATGGTAGGGGTGAAGGGAACATCACGGGCCCGTGGCCAACCGCTGCAGGCACCACACCACTTCTAAGCTCTGTTATTTGATTATCACCATCTTTATTGGCCACAGAGGGGAAGGGATATTATAGCTTTGTGGCTTTTGAGAGTTTGGTCCTTAGTGAACTGCCAAGCCTCAGCAGCAGCTCCTAGATCACAGGATGAGGGATTTTTGTGACCACATTTCAGTTCTTCCCAGAAAAAAAGCAAAACAGAAGGAAGCAGGTGTCATACTACCGAATGCACAGAAATGGATAAGCCCCACGGAGCCGAATCATAATCATTCCCCCTCTTACCCTGTGGTCTTCCCCTCCTACATTTCCTCTCGAATCTTCCTAAGTCCCCTCCCAAATTCCACTCCTCCACAAGAATCTAACTTGGCTTAACCTCAAAGAGAACGAAACACAAAACTGTTTATTATTTTCTGTATCACTCTTTAAAAAAATATGGCTTGCAGGGGTCCACTCCAGGGTGAATAGAGCCTCTCAGTGAGCCCTGAGAAGAGTGTGTAAGTGTGTGTGTGTGTGTGTGTGTGTGCGCGTGCGCGCATACGTGTGGGATGAGCACAGTGTGTGAGTGTGCACATGTGTGTTTGTGCAAGAGAGACAGAGAGTGGAAAACAGAGATTGGGAGAGACAGGAAGAAAGAGATGGGGAGGGAGAAAGGGAGGGAGAAGAGAGATATGGAGGGAGGGAGGGAAGAAAAAAGAGAGCTGGAGAGCTGGGGAGATGGAGGGAGGAGAGCTGGGGAGATGGAGAGATGGAGGGAGGAGAGAGAGCTGGGGAGATGGAGAGATGGAGGGAGGAGAGCTGGGGAGATGGAGAGATGAGGGAGGAGAGCTGGGGAGATGGAGAGATGAGGGAGGAGAGCTGGGGAGATGGGGAGATGAGGGAGGAGAGTATGAATGGAGCTCGCAGCCTCCCTGCTCCTCCGTGGATCCTGGCTGCTCTCCTCTCTCAGAGCAATTACTACACATGATTTATGTGGCCAGTCAAGAGGGCCTGCCAGGGTTCTTATTTCATCTCCAGAAAAAGGAACTCTGCCGGAATGTTATCAGGGAGTTTGGGATTAAACTGACAGCTGCCTTTTGTTTCCTGTGAAAATGCTGCTCCTCTGGACTGTGCTGGGCTTCTACGAGGAGCCGGGGCTCCTGCGGCAGAGCTGAGGAGCATCCGTGAGGGACGGGACACTGGTCAGGGGGGCCGCGGGGTGGCTTTCCTCCCCTGCTCTCTTTATCTTGGGAGGTAGTGTTCTCAGCCACCAATTTCCGGAGGCAGCCAGCTCAGGCAGGCCTGGAGCAAGATCTCTTCTTTCACTGTGCAGACAGCTGCAGCACCACCCCTCACCCCTTGGCTACCAGCTTGCTGCCTGCAGAGGAAAAAAAGGCCCCTTGCAGCATAGGTTGTGGAACTGTGAAGCTGGCCTCTGTGGGCTGGCACATGGCAGGTCACAGGGAATGGGGTGTGAACCAGGCAGGATGCAAAATATACCATCCTGTGGGCAGGCAGGGCGCCCGTGGGCATGAAACACAGAAAACACACGAGGTTGTCTGCCACCAGTCCACCCCCAGTTCCAACAGGTGACTTCCCCAAGTTCTCAGCTGGAGGTCTGGCTGGCCACAGCCTCTCTGGCCCAATCTGCAGGCTGTGTGAAGGGAGCAGGTGTTGATGCAAGAAATGCAAGAAATGTGTGCGCGCGCGCACACACACACACACACACACACACACACACACACACAGATGTTCCACTGACTCCACCGAAAGCTTTCTACTTAAATAACAGCAAATACAAATTAAGAAAAATCTCACAGGATCAAGAGAAAGAATCTGATGAAAAGAAGGTGGGTGTGATAACAAGGGAAAGAGGTAAAGGTAGATTAAGGATTCTAATAAAAGACAGGGACTGCAAAATCATCCTTATGGCCTTGTATTTTCTAGGTCTTATATTCAGACATTCTACATGAAAAATGCATTTTTGGCTTCTGATTTCAAAATTTCACCTTTAGCAGTGGCTTACTAAGGAACTGCTTTTGCCCAAACTTTCTCCAAAACAAAATTGTCATCAAGCCATAGATGTCTAATTAGGTATCTATGGCACCTAATAGGGTGTATTCAGACCACAAAAGGAGCTAGGGGGATTCATACAAGGTTTTGATCCCACAGAAGGGAATTAATATTTATGGAGCATACTATGTACAGTAGGAAGCGATATAGTTCCTAACTATCATCTTCATTCCTTACCACATGTTTGTGAGGCAGATTTTTTTTCTCATGTTACAGACAGGTTTATGGATGTCAAATGAGATTAAATAACTTGTTGCCTAGTGTGGCAGATAGTATTAGCTGCCTCACTCACATTCCTCTCCCTTTCTCCATTAGAAACATGATTGTATTCCAGGAGGGATTTGCCAGCCTTCATTGCAGCTAGAGGTGGCTCTCCCGCCAAATGCATGTCTGCAGAAGCCTGGGAATTTGCAGTTAGCCACACCCCTTTTCTCTTGTATCTTCCTTCTCCTCTGGCCTGGCAAAGAGACCTCAGGCTGCCTTTGAGACACCATCATGTGACCTTCACATAACAAGCCTGAGGCTAAGCGCTATAACTGGTGTAGGAAGGTAGGAAGAGATGGGAAAAACCTGACACCACAGATCAGTTGCATTTCCTCTCATCTGCCTGACTCTGGCTTCTGATTGCATGATGAAAGTGAAACATCTTTTGTATTACGTCACTGTGGTCCAGTGCTTCTTACATACAGACAATCTGAGCTGAAATGACACTTTCCTATGGAGCAGAGCTGCAATCTGAGTCCAAATCTAATCTCCATTCACCTATGATCCCACTTTGAGTTTGCAGAGGACCAGCACAGAAATGCTTAGGCCAATGGTGAGAGCTCTGGGATTCTTACGAAGAGTTACGGGTTAAAAATTCCAGTTATTCAGGCTATTCTGCGGTTTGGCCTGGATCCAGTCCCAGAATACAGGAGCTACTTGTTGGTGAACCAGAACACCTGACTTCTGTTACCTGGGACAGACAGTGCTAGATCATGTTGCATTTTCTTTTAGGGGATTCAGATGCAAACTTATCCTAAATGCAAATATTCCCAGAGAAGGCACATACTAACTAATCTAGATAGTTGTATTTTGATGCATATAGAAATAGGGTATTTCTTAAAATAGAGTCTTTTCATAAATTACAGATTAACATGGCAGGTTGGGTGCATGTTTATCTCTTTTTCTATTTTACCCACTCAAACTCCACCAATGACAACAAAGAGAATTTTTGACAAAACAAACAAACAAACAAACAAACAACCCACACAAAAAATACAAAAGTCCCACAGAGAGTGGAAAGGAAAGGGGCAAAAGCAAATATGAGATATCAACATAATTCTGGAAGTGAGAAAGTAGGTGTATGGGCAGTAACTACTTTAGCAGGGAAATAAAAGCTGGAATCTAAACTTTCAGTGGAGAAAAATAGAAGTAACCCAATGCATGTCAAAAACCTTACAGTTGCAGGCAGTCGTGAGTTCGATCCCTGGTACCGATAAAAATGAAAAAAAAAAAAAAGCCAAAAAAAAACCCCCACAAAAAACCTTAAAGTTTAGGAACTGGAGGAACCAGAGATTGTCCAGGTTGCTCAGGTAACGGGGATGATATATGGCTAAGAAATAGGAAGACTGATATTCCTATAAGGAATAATAGACTCGGAAAGCCTTCTTTTTCATCCTGTGCACAGTCATGCAACTGTAGGTTGAGCATCTCTCACCCCCAAATTCTGAATTCCAAAATGCTCCAAAATTTGAAAGTTTTTTAGTAGCAGCCTAACACTATTCCATACTTAACCACATGTGACAGGTCATAGTCAAAACGAAGACACATTAAAAACACTGAATGAAATATAAATCAGTTATGTGCTAGTCTTGGATCTCATCCCCATGATATCTCATTACATATGTGCAAATATCCTAAAATCTGAAAAGAAGAATTCAGAATCAGAAACACTTCTGGTCCCAAGCAATTCGGATAAGCGGTACTCTGGTGCTCTTTGCTGTAGGGATCCTGGCATACTATCTCATAGCTCCTAGTAGAAAACTAGGAGCCTCCTCTGGGAAATTAACCAGCTTATGAGAGATCACTAATAGATCTTGGATTTCCCCATGGCTGCTAGGCTAATGATCATTACTTGAGAGTCCTCACATATATGCACAGGGCACCTAAGTAGATTGCTAATACCTTATTCTAGCTATGAATGTATCAGCAAGAATCACCAGAAAAGTCTAATACAAAACGTAGAGTCCAACAAACAAATGGAAAAGATAAAACAGAAATAAAAACAACAGAAGATCATTTTAAAAAATCATTAATAAATTCTCCTAAAAGTTAAAAAAATTGAACCAATGGATTATGAACAGGATGTTATATAAACATTTACAAAATTTAAACTTGTGTGAATTAGAAATATGTCACAGAAACAATATTAAGCTAATGAGTAGGAAGGTATTTTGAGAAATTTTGAAAAAGTAGAATAAAATTGAAAAAAATGCAAAATAGAAGATAAACTTGACATCAGCTCAAAAGGTACAACGTCTAAATAACAGGTGTTCTATAAAATGAGGAAAGATAATAGAGTGGAAGAAATCACAAAATTATCAATTAAATCATACAAGAAAACTTCCCAGGATCAAAGGAAAGGAATTTTCCAAATTGAAAGGACCTAGGAAATGCCTTAACACTGAGGGCCTAAAGGGGATGGGGTTGATCCCTGTTAAATTCTAGAAAGTCCAGAATGAACAACAGATCCTAAAAGTTCCCCAGAGGTAGGAATTTGAATAGAAGCACACTCTTTGACAGCAACCCTGGAAGCCAGAAGAAAATGAATGAAGTGTTTCAGGGTTCCCTCTGAAAATTATTTACAACCTGGAATACACTGTCCAATCAAATACAAGAGAAGACTAAATCTAGTTCCATACATGCAAAGACTCAACAATTTATGTCTCTTACTTTTTCTCAGGAAGCAATTAGAGAACGCATTTCACTACAATGGGCACTAAGCCAAGCCAGGGAAGGCTCAGAATCTGCGGAGCAGGGTTCCTGCCCAGGAGTCAGTACATGGAAGGCTCACAGGACAGAAATGCAGAGGGCTCAGCACCAATCCCATGGGAGCTGAAAGAGGAAGGACTCAGGGAGTAACTCCAAGAAGAAAAAGAAAGGTACTGCCTCCCACATGTTTACAAATGAACTGAGAAAAGCTTTTCCACTTCCAATGAAGATTCTGTAGACCATTTAAGGACAGGAAAAAATGAACGAACACAGAAATATCACCAATAACTTGAAGCAAAGCAGAAGTTGTATACAACAACAGCATCATCAAAGCCCACCACTGGGCTCAGTGTGAACGGGATTTATCTAGCTAAATCCACACAGACACACACGGTAGATACTAATTTCACTAAAAGTCGTGATGTAACAATAACAGGGAAGAGGGAGGGAGAGGAAGCATGTTTGAGAGTTAGGAGAACTAGAAGTTCTTTACCTTGCAACTTTATCTTCCATGGTACAGGTCAGCAGGACACTAGAAACACTAATCAGAGTAACTTTAGAAACACTTGATCTAGAAATTCAGGGGTTGACATTGAAGGTACACGGTTCATACTAGAAGATAGAGGTGAATTTTGGGGAAAAGCAATTGGGATGGAGAGAGGGGAAAGGGCAGGACTGATGCTTCTTTGTCATGTAAATTTTATAGAACTTAAAAAAATAGAAATAAAAAAAAATTGGGGCTGGGGATTTAGCTCAGCGGCATAAGTGCCTGCCTTGCAAGCACGTGGTCGTGAGTTTGATCCCTGGTACCAATAAAAAAAGAATAAAGAAAATTTTATAGAACTTCATGATCTCTCAGTTTATATAATGTGTTGCTTGGATAAAGGCACTGAGTGAAGGAGGAAAGGGACAGCTAGTTACCCTTCCTCAAGAGGAAGGCAAGTAGTTGTATCACTTCCTTAGGCTTGGCAGGCTCCCTGTGAAGATATTTTACATTGGAACATTTCAGTTCTTACAGCACTGCTCCCTACAAATCTAGGCCCAGGGTGGTTTGAATCTTAATTGTGGCTATTGTGTAAACATGGCCAAATTGCAATTCACAAAATTTGGGAGTACAGCTGTCATAGCTGGAAGTGAATCCAAGCCCCTCCAGGATTTGGCTAGGTAAGAGATTGTACTTCCTAGGGTTTAGAGTAACTAGAAGTTTCCTGAGGACTGACTGAAGCCCCAACTTGTATCTGAGTTCCATGACCCCCACCTTTGGATTCTCATCAAAATAGTCCAGCAACTGATTTCCTCCAGTTAGTAATGTGGGTAAGGCTGGAAGTGATGGAGAGACCAGGGTGACAAAGACAAAGGAAAACATCTACAGAGAGTTTTATATGCTACTTCCATATGATACATAGAAATGGAGTGTTCATTAGGGTTTAGAGTCTAATGAGGTAATATTGGATAAACCAAGGTAAAGTCACTGTATGCGAAATATAATTATCTAGAGAAGAGGTATGCGCCCTTGGCTTTAGAACACAAGAGTGCCGAAACCTAATTTTGATGAAAGGAAACTAAAATTCTGTCTGAGCAAGACAGACTGAGAAGCTAGAAGCCTCTACTTACGAATGAAAGACACGTGGAACTTAGTACCACTTACTCAACAGACAGATGGCTTGCAAATTCAGTAATAATGGAAGGTAAGATCCTGAAATGTACTGAAGACTGACTGAACCTCCAACTTGTATCTGAGTTCTATGATCCCCACCTTTGAATTCTCACCGAAATAGTCCAGCAACTGATTTCCTCCAATTAGTAATGTGGATATAATGAATGTAGGAAATGAAATGTACTGTGCGTACTAAAAGAAAATTTTTGAGGATAGAATCGCCTCCTTTAACACAGGTAGATATGGTCTTTTGTATAATAGCCAACAAGTTTATTATGTGCTAGACCCTATTATAAGGTCTCTATTGAATATCAGCTTTTTAAAAAAAAATTCAAAACAATACTGTGAGGTAGGTCCTGTGATGTATGTGTGAGGGGTTAAAGTCTCCATTTTTATAAAAGAAAAAGTTAAGATCCAAAGAAATTAAGTGATTAGCCCAAGAATACAGCTAATAAGTGGCAGAGTAGAATTCAAATCTAAGGTGCCCGAAACTCAAAGCTCTTAAAACATCTGCCCCTATGGATTGTAAAATTAATGTAACTGTCAGCATGCAGGGGCCTTGGAAGGAAAAGATACTTTGCCTCTGTGGAGCAGTTATTGAAGGCGATGCTGTTATAGTCTATTTGTTATTAGCTTAATACAGACTCCAGCTCAGGCTTCCAGAGATCAACTGGGATAAAGTTAAAAGTTTCTGTCCAACACTGAAGTCTTCTCTGAAGAGTTTGGGAACTCAGATCTGGGCTTCTTCCCTCATCTGCAATTAATTCATCTTCTATCTCTCGAGATAACAGCAGCTTGAGCACAACACAGCCGCAATCAGGATGATGATGGGAATAGTAAATAAGACTTCTAACGTGTGAACCCTTGTGCAATGGATCCAGTGGCAGAGATATCGTATCTGTGCACATTTCACTCCAAACCCAGTATCATTCTGTGAAGACTGCAATCTCGGAGACTTAGAAATGAGGTGTATGTGTGTGTGTGTGTGTGTGTGTGTGTGTGTGTGTGTGTGCGCGCGTGCGCGTGTGCGGGTGCGCTGTGCACCAAGATAAAAATAGAGATGTTGCTTGCATTGTTATTAATTCAGTTGAGCTCAAACAGCCCCAGCCGGGCAAGTCAACAGCAGTGACAAGAAGACACAAAAAGGAAAAGAGCTTGCTGCTCCGTGGAGCTGCGCAGAGGGGATGCAGACGGCCATATCAGTAACTCCACGCTGCAAGAGACCCACAGCATTGAGACTGTGGTGTGAGTTCAAAAACAAACAAGTGGAAAGTGTTGAGGGATGAAGTGGGCTCAAATTGATGAGCAGTGGAGTCCTGACCCGCAGGTAAAAAGCTGCCTTTTGTAAGAATCCAGCTGTGGGGGATGGGGCCGCAGACCCGGAGCTTAGAGGCCGACTCACACCGTTCAAACACAGTATTGTTTTCTCTGGGGCATAAGGCTTACTGTGATTCCAGAGCTGTCACCATGGCAGCGATGGGGGAGGGAGGGAGGCAGGAGAAACAGATGGGGGTCACCGAGGTCCTAATTCTCATGCAAGCTCCCCCACCCCAGCCCCTTCCTCCCAGAGGCCTCCAGTGCCTAGCTGCACTTTCTCCCAGGACCGGCCCAGCTCGGTTGAAAGGGCCTTGCTGGGTGCTGGCACGGTGTGGGCCTTTCCTTTCTAGTTAGCAGCAGCTTCTGGTTGAAATAACCACCCTCTGTTTGGCTGGGGCAAAGTCAAAAGGAGAAAGACCTCCTTTCCACACTGTCAAAGTTTATCTTTTCTTATTCCCAAACTATATTGTTTTCCATGTTAAAATACAAAGCCACATGGATGGAATGTGATGAATGGGTGTGTGTGTGAATTTGTCATTGCCAAATGCAAATGTTTGGTCACTATTAGAAGGAATGAGACCTTAGCATCCTTAGAGAGGCTGTGATCCTCTTCTTCCCGCTACTCCTTGGCCATTATATCACACTGCTGGGTCAATCTTAGTGAAGCCTCTGCTGTGATGTACCCCTGACTACCTTCCAGGTGGTCCAACATGGTTAGGTTGGAAACCAAGACCTGCCAGAGCAGGTCCTTCTCCCTTCTATGAATCTTTCTCTTCTATCTTACAAATGCTTCCATGTTCTTGGGAAGACATAACAGGTAGAATGAATGGATGAGTCAATGAATAACAAAACAGGCAAATAAATATCACAAAAAACCACAACTCAGCTCCTTCTCCATCTTGTGGTTTATGTGTTAATTTTCACCCCCTGACTTTTACCTATGGAATTTCTATCAAAGCCTAGTTCATTCCTCAAAGGTACCTTAAGCTGGGTATCAAATGAAAAACATGAAGTCCACCCTGTCTCTCAGGGCCTGGAGACACTGCTGTTAATTTAGTTTCACAAGCCAGAAACCTGGGCTCAGCTGGGACACATCCCTCTCTCTGTCCCATTTCAAAGCATCACCGAAAGCCATTCCCTGGAGCTCCACCTCCTCAATATCTCGGATGCCTTGAGCATCATTCACCTCCATCTGTCACCATATTCCATTACTGCATCCTATCAGCTTTCAATTTAGAAGACTAAAGTCACTTCCAAATAAGTCTCTCTGTGTCAACCTCGCTGCACCAGTTTTGTGGTCTGAGGGAGGCTTTCAAAATGCAGATGTGATTTTGTCACACTCCTGCTGATAACTCTTCACTGGCCTCTTTCCACTCTGAGGACAGTGTGCACAATCCTTACCAGAGCCCTGAAGTGATCTGGCTTCTCCGGCCGCTCCTCATCCTCTTTTCTCTTTTCCCTCCTCTATCTCACTGGCTGTACAGTGGTTTTCCAACTTCAGGGTCCAACACAATCCCCTAGAGGACTTACTAAATCCCACAGCACACAGTGGAGTATGCATCTGCCATAAAAATGGATCCATTCCGTCATCTGTAGCATCCAAGATGGAATTGGAAGACATTATGTTAAGTGAAATAAATCAGGCACAGAAACAAATATTGCATGTTCTCAATTTTACGTGGAAGGTAACAGGATGATGGTTATCAGAGCCTGGGAAAAGCCTAGGAGAGGGAGCGATGGGGAGAGGATGGTGAATGGGTGCTGGAATGCAGCTGGATAGGAGGAAGAACTTCTCATGTTGTACAGGACAGAAGGACAACGAAGGTTGACAAGAATTAATTGAATATTTCAAAATCGCTAGTGAGAGGATTTTGAATATTCTCAACACACCAAGCCATGATAAATGTCTGAGATGATAGATATCCCAATTATCCTGATCTGATCATTACACACTGTACACAGATACTGAAATGTCACGCTCTACCCCATAAATATGTACAATTAGTATGTGTCAATTAAAAATAAGAATGTAAAAAAAGAAAAATGAAGGTGAATACATATTTCTCAGACTTATACAAACAAACCAACCATCATGCTGGGCATTGCTCCCAGAGTTTTTTGCTGTAGGGGGTTTGAGAGGGACCCGATCATTTGTAATTCTAACCAGTCCATGGATACTGCTGATACTGCTGGCCCTGGAATGTGAACATTTGAGACTTGTTGCCCTACAAACCTACTGTGAATTTCTTGGACCTCTGAGAAACCTTCCTTGCCTGGCCCCTCCCTTCCTCAGCATGCTGAGCCGTGTTCATGGCCCTCTATATGCCTCTGTCACAGCACTGCCCTTCGCAGGAGCTGCAATTATGCATGTATGTAATTATTTCATTAATGTCTATCTCTGCAGTTAGACTCATTGACATGAGGTGAGGGACTATTTTTGTTTTCTGTTCCCAGTGTTTGCTGAGTTTCTAGCACATAGTGTGTGCTCATAAACATTTGCTAAAGCAAGACTAATCTCTTACATGAAGTTTTCTGCATGTAACTCAGGGTCTATCACCATAGCTTCTCATACATGACTATATTACTCAGACAAAATCCACTGCTCTCCGAGTTGATATATTTTAGAGGGTCCCTAGAACCAGGAAATCATTGCATACTGCTGAATACCAATGATAGTTGGAGAAAATCTGAGAGAACCAGAAGTTGTTACAAAAAGACTAGCATGTATTGCAAAATCCACTTTTTTTTTTGTTGTGATGATGAAGTGGGATATTACACGGAACTAGTGTAGTGTCATGGCTAGAATGTGGCATGTACTCAAAAATGTTAGCTATTTTACTAGATTGGTATTACAATAGCCTTTGCAATCGGAGTCTTTTAGGGTCATTCTGACTTCAAATAGTCTGTCCTAGAGTCATAATGCTTGACAATTTTTGTCTGGGAAATACCTGACACCCATCACCTGAAGGATGAGAGAGGTTTAATTTGGCTCACGGTTTTAGGGGATTCGGTCCATGGTCAGCTGGCTTCAAAGCAAAAACACTGGCAGAGGGGCTACATAGATCATAGTGATTGGGAATATTATCAAAGAGGAAGGAGAAAAGAAGCAGATATAGTATCCAAAGTCATGCCTCCACTGCCTGCTCAGATACACCAGCAGTGGGCTTTACTAATCCTCTCGGTGGCTGTGAAACCAGTCAGCCTGACAATTAAGCTTACTGACTCACACTGCATCAAATCATATTCACCTAATATATTGTATATGACTAAATTCAGTTAACATTTATTAAGTACCTGCTATAAGAAGTCATTGAGCTTGTCATCAGTTATACATGAACAAATAACCATCTGACTGGGAGATAGAATCTATAGCAAATAAAGTGAACATAAAATTAAAGCATCTATAAAACTATGAGAATGCCAGGCATGGTGGTGCATGACTACAATTCTGGCACTTGGGAGGCTGAGGCAAGAAGACTGCTGTGAACTTATGGCCAGGCTGAGTTATGTAGCAAGACCTCTCCCAAAACAAATCTATGAGAATGTACACAATGCTTAATTCCTGGCTCAGGTGACTGGGCCTGGAAGGTGGACAGCAGTACTGCTATGCAAAGAAAAGCAGCAGAATATTTCAGACTAGTGCAAGCAAGGTAACAATAGGTTGATGCCCCAATGCTCTGAAGTGTGTTGGTCACACAGGGAAAAAGAAAACAGTAGCGTGCCTGAGCTCAGAGGTGCCGTGAGAGGAGGAGGAAGGTAGAAAGGAAGTTGGAGTCAGATTATATATAATGGTGAATGCAATGCTGAAAGCTATTTTGTTCCATCAGTGGTGTGGTCCCTGCAGGAGGTGCCCTAGCACCTCATTATTTTGCTTCCAGGTCTGGCTTGGTGAAGACAGTTTAATGTCTATACTCATTTGAATGGGTATATGGCCATGGCCAGGCCTCAACTTCTTGCTTTTTTTTTTTTTTCAGTGAACCCAGGGCTTTGTGCATGCTTGGTGAGCGCTCTACCGCTGAACCACATCCCCCAGGTCTACTTGTTTTTTTTTTTTTTTTATTTTGAGACATGATCTTGCTAAGTTGCCCTCCAACCTGTGATCCTCTTTCCTAAGTCTCCCAAGTAGCTAGGGCTACAGGTTCATGGCACTGCATCTGGTTTCAACTTGTTTTTTGCTTCTTATGGGACCCCCAGGTAAGTGGTCACAAGCAGGTAGAACATGATTTTCTCAATACTCAAGGACTCTCAGATACGATTATGAGAAGAAGATTTTAAAAAAAATACCTTCATATAAATAGGTAGCTTTCTTCAAATGCTTGACTCAAGTTTTCCTCCAAACTAATCCTACCTGAGTTTGAAGACTGTTTTCATCTGACCTGTGAGTGTTGAAATTTTATACTTTCAATCAAAAGTCCTTCCAGGACATACATGGTTCTGATTCATAGCTGCTTTCTCAGATTCTAAATAATATGCTCATTTCTTTTGCTCTTATTCCCATATTGCTAAGGTATTTGATGACATGGATTTCTTGTTCAGCCAATGGGATTGTGTTCTGCACAGGAGGACCGTAGCTTCCTCCTCACCTCTGACCCCTCAGTACAAAGAAGAAATCCTTTGGCCACATGACTATGCAAGAGGGCATGGCACATTCGCCCCATGTCTGCACTGAAAATGTCCCATGTGCCATTTTTCTGACCATGTAAAAACTTGTCAGCCAATTAACCAACTTGTTTCAACATCTTGGCAATGAACCAACTCTCACACAGATGGCGTGAAACCTCTGCTTTGCTTTGAAAGAGACCGTTTTTGAAGAGCTATGTAACTACGAAATCTACATCTTACACCAGAATATAACTTTTGGTAAAGTCTGTTTTAAGGCAAAGCAGAAAATTAAAGAAACATGAAGTACTTTCGAGCCTGGTGTTCAGCTACCTGATAATTTCACTGGGATCTGAGGCTATTTTCAGTGCCACATTTTCCCCTAGGTTAGTTCTTAAAATCCTACTCCAGATTTAATTACGGAAACAAATACTTATTTTCCATTTCACTAAGCCAAAAATCCTGTCTTCAAGTTGTTTACATCTTTGCTCTTCTAAAAATATTGAGATAAGGAACACATTTTCGACATGGCTTGAGTTTGTGTTTTCCTAGTTCCCCATTCTCCTTAGCCACCAATAACTGTAATTTTTATTGTTGTTGAAAAAAAAATAGGATATTAGGTACATAGGTAGTTTTATATTCTACTTTTTATCACTGACTATATAATGGACCCCTTTTCATAAAACACTTTTAAAATACTTTAATAGCAGCTGAATGCACCATAATTTATTTAATCCGTTGTCTACTTTGTTATCTAAGTCTTCTCCCCTAAGGTTCACTATTATTGTCAACCCATATTAAGACTGGGTGATTCTGTCTACATGTATGGAGCCGATCATGGAGTTGCAGTCTAATTAGATGAATTCTGGGTTTGCCCAGGCCATGAAATGTGCCCTGAACAACAAGCTACTCTAGGCAAAAAGGGCCTGCTGCAAGTGTGTCTTTCTGCCACAAACTGGGACAGAGGGGACCAGGAGCAGCAGGAGAGTCAGGGAGCTTGGCTTGGATCCTGGGCCTGCAGTTTTCTGAGTTCAGAGCCTGATCATAACTTGGTAATTGGATAACTGGGAGCCAAGCTCATTTTTTCTGATTTATGTAATATAGACAATCATGCTTTTATATTCAAAAGATGCCTAGGGATTAAGTGAGATAAAACACTTATCACAGTAAATTGTAGCATCCAGAAGTGTTTACTTTGGAAAATATTAATTTCATGCTCAGAACTGCCTCTGGGAGTTTCAGTATTTAGGGAGTAGTTGAAACCATGAATTTAGGACCAAAAGTTTTCTAAAGTTCACACAGTTTTTAAACTCTTTGTTAGTGAGGATTTCAAGCCAGGGTCATCATCACCAAGACCATCTTCATCATCAGGACCACTGTGACTATCATCATCTTCATCATTGAAAGGTTTTTGCCTCAGATGGGACACTGTAGCCCGTGAAGCTGGGAGGTGGAACCAAGGGGCTTTATCTTGAGATCACTTTTCCCGCCCCTAGGCAATTTACCTGTGGCACGAAATGAATACCAGTGGGCTACCTGTGCATCACTAATGCCCCTTAGGCACCACCCCAAACCTAAGCTACATGTATGCCTCCGTGGAGAGAATGCCAGACCCCAGAGGTCATGGAGTTTCTCTCCACATTCTTAAAATAAAGGTCATTTTTATTTCATATTTCTTATCTTTTCAGCAGTGCCAAAACCCACAGATGGTTCCCTTCCATGCCGAAAATTCTATCAATCATCAACATCATCACCAACACCATTGATACCATCATCGTGGTGACAAATGAAGAAGCCCTGGAGTGAAGGGCTTGATTTCCAAGAGGCTGCTTCTGAGCAGTTCTGCTAGTCTCACTCGCCTCTGGGCAATCAGTTTATTGGAAGACGAATCAGACCTCATGCTTTACAGTCTTAGGCGTCTTCTCCAAGGCCCTAGAATATGAACAGGGCCAGTGTTCCCTGCATATAAACACAGCCTATGCTTCAGCAGAAATGGGGCTTTTTTTGAGCCCCTCCTTCCTTCCCTAACTACAAAGAGGAAAAAGCCACTGTGGAAGGGCACAGAGGCAGCAGAATTTCAAAAGGAGGGCTGCTCAGGACAGGCTCAGCTCAGTGATCTGCTCCACATGTCAACCTCTCATCAGGCAAGAAGCCAGGAACTCACTATCAATTGGAGTTAAGGGGTGGGAATGAAGGATCAGAACTGTTCTGTTTCTCTTCTAGGTCGATATCACCATTTTTACAGTGATGCTCAGAGCACAGCTCTGACCTTGACAAACAGACGAAATGGTCTGTCTAGTGTTTCTTCTCGAAGGATTCTGAAACCAGGCACAGGGCCAATTACCTGGATCCTGCCTACTGAGATGCAAGTGAAGAAATTATGATGAGTGGAGAAAACATAGCTCCCAAATTTAGGGGAAATGCAAACATCTTGTCTTTGGGATATTGCTGGGAATCCACCAACTCACGCTGCTGTCTCTGTCTTCTGTAGAACATCAGCAAAAGATTCCTTGTAAACCAGGACAGTCAGATTTCAAACCTGTACCTGATGGTGTTGTGTGGAGTCTAGGAATCCAGTATGACCCTTGTCAGGAAGGTTACCTGATGAATCACTTAACAGAGGCAGAAAAAGAGCTCAGAATTCTCGCTGGGAATCCTGCACTGAACGGGGACAGCAGAGAACAATCCTCCCAGCCCAAAGACAGGAGCTTCAGGGGTGCCTCACCTACCCCCCAACTCCTCTGCCCTTCCATTAAACACATGCAGTGAGTATCACCATGCTACCATAGGCCTGCAGCTCTGTGTCCGCGTGTGAGTGCCGGCCTCACCTCTGGGGCCTACAGCAGGCTATGGTGTCTGGGTGGAAGGAGCAGGCAAGATGGGCACTCTCAGCCTCTTGCCCTGGATTCCGCTCCACCCTCTTTTGCCTGCTGTATGCTTCCTTTCTGCAGCACTCAGCTTACCATGCTATGTTATTCTCGCTTACCGATTACATTTAATGTCTGCTAGAACATAAGCTGCACAAGGGAGAGAGTCTTTATCTTTTTCATCCACTGATATATTTTAAGCGGTTCCATCAGTGGCTGGCACACAATAAGTATTTAATAAATAATTTGTTTAATGAATGGATGTTTATTAGCCACTCTAATTTAGACTCTAGTTAAGCAACTGATGAGTCTACAGGCCTAAACCTGCTCATCTGTTTGAAAATACTTACACCACCTCTCACCCCTCAGGCTCAATGCTGTTTCTGATATCCTCGGTGCAGTTGGTTCTGACGCTGCCCAGCAATCACTGTCACTTGGTGAAATTGAGGAGGAAGTGAAATACTTACTGAAGCAGAAATTCCAGAGGTCAGTAGCCTGGGTTGTTGTCACTTAACTAATGCTGTCCATTGACACCTCACCCCACCTTGCTATTTATTTCAGAAGCAAAACAAGCTAGTGGATGATTCTGGTCTGTGGTTCAAGAGTATTTATAATTCTTGTCATATCTTCATATTTCTTATGTTGCCACTAGGTACAATTGAGAAAAATCCTGCCTCAAATGCCTTGGTTTCCAGGATGTATTTGCAAATGGACTCTAATGCATGCCAGAGAACAAAGACTAAAAATCAAATCACACTGGAGCTGGGGATCTCTCAGCTTCTCCCTGTTGCTGAGGGGTACAATGAGGGCGAATACATCATTTTTCACCTACACCAGGACAACTGGCATAAACTGGGGCGGACTGTCTTGGGCAGATGATATAGATGGTTGTCTTGCATCTAATCAGCCTCCATCAGATTAGAAGATGGGACAGGGTCAGCAAACATTAGTGTGCTTGATATGTCACAGGCTCTGGGCTTTGCACCTCACTCTGTTAGAACACAAGGGCCACAGATGTTGATCAAAATATTCATCCTGCCAATTTGCATTAATTTCACTAGTTTGTATTGGGCGAGAATGTTCAATAATGGACCTAGCAAATTAGTCGACTTCTCCCCATTAGTTTCCAATTCTTTAGCATGGCAATGTTAGATACCCTGTTAAAGGAAGGGCCTCTGTAAGCCATGTGGGCTGTTGTAGATGCTTCTGTCCACTCCCCACCCCTGCTCCAGCCCACACACTCCTCCACTCCAACCAGGCCTCTATTTATCAGTTTTTATAGTATAGTCAGAATAAGTAAAAAAGGGTCCTGATTTTCCAGAGGGATCCTACAGTCTGAAAAAGGTATGTTTTCAACATCATTAGCAGTTCATCTTCTAAAACCTCAGGGCAACCCCTAGGCAGCCCCTCCTGCAGCCCCCACTCCCTATGCCCCCCCACTCCCCTCTTTGGCTTATCAAGTTAATGAAGCCTATCCAGAGGGAAGAAGATGGAGTAGAAGACAGTGGCTTAAGAGCAATTTGATGCAATCCCCTCACTCAAAAAAAAAAAAAAAAAAAAAAAAAAAAAAAAAAAAAGAAATGAGAATGGGGAGAAAAAAACAGAATTTCTTTTTGTTAGAACTGGAAGAGGAAAGGAAGCTTGTGTGTGTGTGTGTGTGTGTGTGTGTGTGTGTGGTGGGGGTGGCTGCGATTGTCTCCTAGTTCCCTGAAGGAGGAGGTGTCTATTTACTTTTCCTGACTGAACATTTGCTTGTTAAACAGGCACCACTCCTTCGTGGCAGGATTTATCAGGACATTTTCTACTTGTTGGAGCCCAGCACAGGGTGAGCACTTCAGGTAGAGGATAAAGCAACTTCCTGAGACCTTGCCTTTCACCTTTTTATAGACAGTTTCCTCATCACAAAGAGCATCTAGGAGGCCAAGGTGAGGTTTCCATGACACTGCGTTTGTGCAGTGTGCTGGCGGGTGGAGAAGGGTGATCCCACCCTGTGGTCTGGGGCTGGGGGGCTGCTGCAGGCTCAACCCACAGAGCAGGAGGCGGTGAGGGCCGTTAGTGCCTCTCCACTCCCTGTATCCGGAGAGGCAATTTTCAGTTCAAGGTACAAAACACATCAACATCTCTCATCACGTCACTGACCTAAATATAGACAATGACTTCAAGGAAGAGGAAAAAAAAGCCGTTGCACATTCTTTTATACCTGCAAATGCTGCAGAGCTCTTCAAACAAGCAGCTGGCAAAGAGGAACAATAGATAACCAGTCAGATGTGAAGGGAGAGGAGAGGAGAGATGGCTGTTCTAGAATGATTGCTGTGATAAGGCCATTACAGTGGCTCAGCTTAACATCAATCCTCATTTGTAACCTGGGGTCGAGAGAGCGCTTCGGGAGCAGCTCTGTGTCCCTTGCCAGCTTTTGCAGGGTAGCCCTGTGGGAAGAAAGAGGGACTGGCCAGAGCGCTACCTGGCTGAGCCAGGCTGCTCCTCTCCTTCAAAGAGGAGGGTACACATTTGACTGAAAAGCCATTTCTCTCCTACCCAAGAAGTGAGACAGGAGGATTTTTGTTCTGCAGAACCCCAACTTAGCAGCCACTCCTGGTCACCCCAATTTGAGCCACACACTTTCGCATCCCGCATCCCAGGCTCTGTCCTTTCCTCTGCTGGCTCCCTGGCTGTGCCACACGGGGTGTCAGAAAGGTCCCTTTCCCCTCCCAGAAGGAATTCAGAACTGGTTGAGTCCTTCAATGTCATGTTCCCAAGAGTGCTTATATTCTTATGAACCTGAGGATGTTTCATTTGCTGGGTGAACGGAAGGAGCTTAACAGAGGGTTTTACAAGCTCAGATCTTCCATTTCAAGACCTTGGAAAAGATACTGAATAAAATAAAAAGCATAGACAGCCTGGTGGCATCAGCAATTAGGACACAAAGGTGGGTGCTCCATAGCTGAGGGAAAGCCATGTGTCTCCAACAAATTTCTAATGTGCTTCCTCAGACAACTATCTGCATAAGAACAACTGTCAGAGCCTCCCTGAGTGTAACTGATTGCCTGCTGTTAGGGAAGCAGAGTCACTCCAGACTTCAGCTGTCCAGAGCTCCTTCATGTAGGCAGAAACAAACTCACACTCCTGGGTGTTAGCAGAGCATCCACAAATGCAGCCATTGGTTTATTTCCTTGAAGAACCTGTTTCTGACCCTTGCGGAAATACATTATGCTACCACAAGAACACTCCGTTCCTCGGGAAAATAACAATGGGGGATAACAGAAAGAACACCAATGACACAAAAGTTAATGAAGGCCAGGCAATGTTTCACCTGCAGTCCAAACAGTGCAAGGATCCCAATTAGAGCTGAGGACAGGAATGTAAGCCAGAGCTCAAGTTAAAAAGAGTCCATCACTCTCGATGGCTGAGGCAGGAGGATCACAAGCTTGAGTCTAGCCTGGGCAAATGAATCATGAGACCCTGTCTCAAATAAAAAGTAAAACATGGGTTGGAGAGGTAGCTCATGTGAAGGCCCTGAATTTCAGGCTTCAATACTGGGATGAAACAAAGCAAAGCAAAGCAAAGCAACCAACAATTAGGGAAACATTTCAGCCAACACAAAGAAGTGACTCATGAAGATGAGAGGAATCTCTCTATAAGTTAGGTGGGCAGGACACTTTGGTAGCTTCCCTGACATAACCACCCTCTCTGGCATTCCCGCACCTCTAGAAGTGAGACCAAATCAGAACATGAAAGATAGAGAGTTGCACATATTCAGGAATAAAGACACCCTCAGACGGATCAGAAACAATGGTTCTGAATTTCAAATACCAGTTAAAGTGGCCACATGAGAACAGGCGTGTCTGTAAAGGACAGACTTTCCCAGTTCTGCCCGTCACCAGCCAGGACTGCACGCTGATGGGGCCTATGAAGGAACTGGGAACGGGATTCAGGAGAAGGGACTACGGGAGCCCGACAGACTGAGCTTCTTCTGCGTTTTCGATTCTCTACATAGACCTGTGAAATATACTCCCTGGCACAGGAGAATGCAATTAAAAACTAGAGAAGACTGGGAGGGCGGTGGTGGTAATCTGGTCAAGAAGAAATATGGCCACAGTCATTATTTTCCAATCCAATATCTTTGTTAATTAAGCATTTTCTGACCTATGATGAGAATACTAATAGTAATCTAATATTATACTACTCGTTACTAATAAAACATATTTATGAAATGGAAATATAATGTGCCTATTTCCAAAATGTGGTTATAAATGACTTACTCTAAGCTACAAATTAAAGCGGTTCGAGAAATGAGTCTTTAATAAAGAATGGATGAGGATGGTAACTGCTGAATAATTCTATTTGGTAAGATTTTTTGGTTTTTGCTATGCCATTTGAGCTGAGGTAACTGTCTCCAAAATCACTGAAAGTAACTAATATAGGAAAATTTAGCTAATGACACAGTGGTAGTATGTCAACTCTCGAAAAAGGGACTGTGTAGTTCAGGAATTCAGCATCATCTTGCCTGCTGATTATGCAGTGCTCATCCATCATGGTGCTGTCAAGATGCCTGCACATAGTAGGGATTTAAAAGGTGAGCGAATGAGCACCTGTAATTTTTTGTCTTCAATGTGGGTTCCTGTGTACAATTATACTTAATCATATATCCATTAACATTAACATATACCCATTAACATATACCCATTAACCTACTTTTTTAGGGAAAAAACCCCCTCAATTATAATATGGTTTAGGCCAGAGCCATAATAGCATCTGTAATGGTCACTGAAATAGATGCTCACATGGTCAGAAAGCCTGTTAGGACACCGTGATCTAACCTGAATTTATTTTAGATTAAAACAAAACACAACACAACACAACACAAAACAAAACTGGGCCTGGTGGCACATGCCTGTGATCTCAGCACTTGGGAAGCTGAGACAGGTGGACTGCTAAGAGTTTAAGGTCAGCTTGGGCTATAAAGTGAGTTCAAGGCGCAGGAACTGCACAGTGAGACTCTGTCTCAAAAAGACAAAATGAAACAAAAATGAACCAAACCAACCAACCAACCAAACATCACCACAAACATCACCAAAGCTCACTTCTCTTTTTAATAGTGCTACCACGCGGGTTGCCTTAAGCAATGCATGCGACATTCCTTCCTTCCCTGGCTGCCCCACTGAACAGAGTTAAGTGTCCCTGTAGACACACACAGCTATCATATGCCCATAGAGTCCTACTACAGTTCTAGGCTTTGTCCTAGATTGCGGCACACTAGGGAATAAAAAGGCCCTGACCACCAAGGAGCTAAAAGTCTCTCGAGGCCAAACAAGTGAACAAGCAGCATGATAAATGTCTGGGGCACAGTGCCGCCCTGGAGTGGGGCTTCCCAGAGGTGAAGCTGAAGTCAGCCAGGAAGGGCTTTGCAGAAGAGGAGACTCTCTATGTAGACATTTTTTTTTTATTGTGATGAATGAATGGTCTTTATTGAATGAGAAAATAAAACAAAAATGAGACAAAAACACAAGGCTTGCACGAGCTATGAGGTGGAAGTCCTGAGCTGTGGCTCCCAGCGACCCTGACACTGGGTGCAGAAAACAGGTGACTCTGGAATTAACAATAAAGGAGAAGTTTACAGGTCAGATCAAGTGTTGCTAAAAGCTACCAAGCAGAGAAATAGGCCTCTTGACAACATCAAGAACCTGGGTTTGAGCAGGTGCCATGGCGAGCACCCCAGGATGTATGAGGCCATGCAAGCTGACGGGGGCAGGGATCTGGTCCTTGACAAACTAAGGGTCTGGATTCCACTGTGCAGTGATGGCCAACTCTGCAGGAAATCCGTGCTTCATTTGTATTCATGATTTGTATCTTGGCATTGTCAGCAGGAAGAATGACAATTATAAGAAAAAAAAAAAATCAAGTTGGCCAGGGCAAGATAGGTAAGTATTAATGCCCACAAACACTAGCTGCTCTTATACTGTGCTAGAAAAATTTTGCCAGTATGTGATCTATGTTAAAAGAAAATGTGTTAAGTGATTTAAGCCTCCGTAGGAGGTGGGTAGGTTGTGATAATTTTCAGTGATCTTGGCCATTGGTCAAGTGACATTTGGAATTTTATATGCAGGCCTGAACATTTTATTTTTTTAAAAAAAGATACGTTATTCCAAGCATGTTGGGAAGAGGACAGTGAGAGCGGGCCAGGTAATGATGCTACTGGAGGGAACAGCAGAAGAAGGGACAATGGCTGAGTTGGAAAGCAGAAGAGGAAGCACCAGGAAAGCTTCACTTTGCTCTCTGGAGGTTGCATCTGAACAAAGACATGCTCTGTGTCACGCACAGGAACAAGTGGAAGAACATGGAGGTAGGTGACAGCTGAAAGCAGTGAAGGACTTCAAATCATTCTACATCCCAAAGGGTGCAGTAACGGTGAGTGAGGGCTAGACAGCCATCCCCAGGAAGATTCGCGATCTTGGTGAGGGAAACCAGACAACCTGGACAGTCCTTTCTACTTCTAAATCCTATCTCAGCTATCTGTAATCTCGAAATCACCCACAGTCCCATTTAATTTACATCTCTGGAAATTTAGCTCATGTTAAAACAACCAATGAATAATTTTGCACATTTTATCAGTTTTTGAGGAAGATTAAAAAAAAAAAAGGACCTGCCGCTATCATCTCTCCTTATCTCTAGGAGACATGCAACCCTGTCCTACTCTAAGGTGAACAGAGGGCTTAGAGTACATCAGGGGCTCTCTACCTCCTGGCCATTGACCTATGAGGTCACAGGCATGAAGTGAGACTTTTTCTCGTCCAATTGTCTACCAAAGCACGATCACTGTCACCAAAACTCTGCAGAGAACAGGGGAGGTTTCAGTTTTCACAAGCAAGGGACAATCAGTGAGGTCATGGTAAGGAGGTTTCTAATTATTTGTTGCTAAACTAGCACAAGTATCAATTTCATACACCAGAGATCTAGTTCTACCTGTTATTTTCTGTAAAATCCTCAGGGTAAAAATTCACATTAGACTGCTATGTTCAACTTTTAATGATTTATTTTAAAAGCTCAAATGAAGGTCCTTGGATATGTTTTGAGAAACAAAATCAACACTTAAAATTTAAAACTAAAGAAAAACCCCAGCTGAATTAGCCAAACATTTTAGGATTCACTGACACCACATCCTAAATTCAAACTTACAATCCCAATTTCAGCCTTTAACATTTGATGCTCCTGGCTTACTATGTAGTCTGTCTTGCCATCTGATAAATACACGGCTTTCAGTTCCTTAATAAAGCGTTATATAGCAGTATTTTCTAACTCTGACCAAAAGGGTATGGCCTTGGTGACTCCAGTGAGGTGACAACCAAGAGTATCTTTGGGTGCAGGTCAAAAGATACAGAGCTCATGGGAGAACCCTCTCCCCCACCCATCAGGAGCGCTATCAGGAGTCACTATCTGACAAAGGTACCAAAATCTATACACACATGAAGTGTAGTCTTAGCCCGAAGGAACCCTCTCTGTGTGACCAAAGCTCAAGTTTTGAGCATGGAGCCAGCAGAAAAAAAATCAGTCAAAGCAAACGTGATATCCTGAGGAACAAAGGCTGGGCCACTGCAGTGAGTGACCTGATTCCTCCACATTGTGGTGGGGATGTGTTCCTTAAAACGTGTGGGAGGCTTGAGGGAGAAGCTGGATGTATTTACTGCCTCTCTCGTTCTGTTTGCCACATTACCTCTTTTGCACAAAAGCAAAGGTCCACCTGATCATGCGACCCGGGTATGCAGCTCATCTTGAAGGTTCCTGGGCAGTAAGCTTGTGTTCCGATATTTGTGTGTATCACCTTTCAGGAATCAGCATGGGTTCCTCCCCTTAAATTTTAAGTAATAATCTTTGATGAAAGGAGATACAGTACATCGACTTTATTTCTAGTTAAGAAAAACAACAGGCCAGAGGGCATAACAGAAATGTATGATTTTGCTGCTGTATTATCATCCGGTAATAAGTGCAATGTGCAACTGCCAATTATCTCATAAGAGGGGTATCACCTTTTCTGTTGTGAATGGCTCCATCAATAACTGGGTTCAGCACTCTCATTCTCCCCTGAGCCACCGGCAGCTTCCCAGCAGCAGAAGTGAGCCAGAGACACACAGATGAAAACCAAATACAGCCAACACACCAACACCCCGGCCTGCTCGGCCTTTGGCCTGGACGCAGAGAAGGGCGCAGGGGAGAGGAGGAGGGAGGGGCAGGGGCCGGACCTGGACGGAGCCGCGGGTCACGCGCACGCGCAGCTCGGCAGCAAACTCAGTTTACAAAGAGACATCTGTTCCATTACTCCAATGCATTGTGGCTAATTACATCCTGGCCCGTCTGTGAAATGACAGCCACTTATTCTCCAGTGAACCGTAAAATCTGTACATGTTCGATTTGGGGAGTGGGAGAGCAAAGGCGGCGCGGAGGCCGGGGTAGGGGTGGAGGGGTGCAGCCAAGGGGAAAGAGGAAAGGCAGGGGACACCTCGGGGAGAGACCGCTTTGGGGTGAGCCAAGCACCGGCCAAGTGGAAGGACAGGACCAGAATGTGGGGGCTTTACGTTCAAGAGGTGAGCCGGCAGCTGTTGCTTTCCGGCCTACTTGAAGACTCGGTGGCCTCAAGATCTCCATACCCGGGGTCGCAGCTTGGGGCCAGCAGTCTTGCCCATTTGCTGCAGTCTCCAGGGGCTTGTAAAAGGGCAGCTGGTGGGAACTGGGGTGCGCTCCTGATGGGTGGAGGAGAGGGTTCTCCCATGAGCTCTTGGGGGGCAGCAGCTCTGTATCTTCTGACCTGCACCCAGCATTTGCACAAAGCCTCTTTGATAGTCTGTGGGTGGGGGCTTGGCTTCCTTAAGAGCGCCAAGAAATCTACACTAAGCTTTTAGAAAAAGAATTTTTAAAAACACACACAAATATTTTTAAGAGAGGGAAAAACAGCAGAAAAGGCTGGGAAGGGGTGTGTGTGGTGGGGAGATGCTTCCCTTTACTTTGGGCTGACATTAAAACTTTATCCTAACAAAAATCCCAAGTCACTTAGGTAACTCTGTGGCAGGTACAAGGGACACAGAGATGGGGAAGGCGGGCGCTGCCATTTTGAAATGAGACTTCAGTTCACTGTAGGGTTTAATAGGAAACTCATCTTCGTTACGTCTGCACAAGAGCATCTGCCTGGAGCTGTGCACACTTCTATTGGAAGCTGGATTAGACACAACTGCTGCTATCACGGGGTTGTGCCGTGGTCCAGCTCTCTCTTCCTCTTGGTTAAACCTCCACACTGTCCTCTGTGTGGAGAGGTAGGCAGCTGTGTGGAGGGAGCCTTTCTGGTAGCTCTTCCTGGCTCCCGTCACATCCTTGGAAGCCCAGGTGCCAATCCTCTCCTTGGCCTGAGGATCCCCAGGGCCAGCCTGCAAACTTGGAGGCATACAGGCTTCTCTGGGATGTGGTGATATGCAGATTCTGCAGTGCCCACGCCCCAGGTTTCTAACAAGTCCCGAAGGAATGCTGCTTGGCCCATCACCCTGGCTGGAGGCCGGGCTCCTGTGAGGGAGTGCCAGGGTAGAAGAGACAGAGACCCCTCAGTGTGAGCGCTGCAACTGATTGCTCTAAGAGTTTTATTAATTTGGAGTCAAAGTAATTTCAGTGACTCTGTATGAACTACTGAGATGCCGGTAAAATGGATAAAACGGATAAAAGGGTGAGAGAAGGGGTAAAATACAGCTAGGGTGTGAAGCATGAACTAGATTATAATTTTATGTGTGTCCCAAGAAGTTGATATAGTACAGTTCACACAGGGGAAGGAATCCCTGGTAAAGGGGACTGAACCCAGGGTCTTTGAGCTGAGCCACATCCTCAATACTCTCCCTTCCTCTCCCCCAACCTGTGCCCCACCTCTTAATTTTGAGACAGTCTGAGTTTCCTGGGTTGGCCTTGAACTTGGTGAGCCTTCTGCCTCAGCTTGAGTCCTGAGTTTTCAACTCAGTCTACCAATACGGACCCCAGTGGCTGAGGAAGCCCAAAGTGCCAATCATACAGTGGGGAACACAGCCTGGGGAATTTCCTTACTTCAGATGCATGTAATTGCATGGTCATTTGGATTCAACTAAAGTGGAGGACAATTTATGTCATATCATATTTTCTCCTGGAAAACAAGCTGAAGAGCGACGACTCTTTCATGGAGCTCAGAGAAGGTCTTGTGTGCTCCCACTATGCACAAGCTCCCTGGGTGGTGCACATATTTATCTCTCTGTCCTGTGTTGGTGATGACTGAAGTTTTAGCTTAGGCTGCAGGGCGTGTAGTGTAATGCTACCCATCCCAAACATTCAATGAATGCTGCCAATGGACTCCAGACACGTGAGTGGAGCTTTCATTTATTACTTGTGGAGCATCACAATGATTTGCTTTTGGGCCTTGCCATATATCTTGCTGAACCTGTGTTTTTCTAGGAACCAGAAAACTTTGGCAAGCCTGCAACTGTGTTTCAAAGTCTATTCAGCAGTGGGTGGTAACCTACAGACAGCTATGAGATGATTACACAGACTGGGAAAATAGTTTTAAAGGTGACAGGAGTCTAGGGATGCTCTAACTTGATCTTTCCAATTTACTAGTTTTACGCAACGACTTGAGGTCACCGAGGCACCGAGGGCCTGGGAGTGTGAGCTCCTGGACTCGAACGCCTCCTGCCAACCTCTGGCTTGAGAGTGTTTTCCATCACGTACTGCTGCCTTCTCATCCAAAGCTGAATATAACTTTTTCAAAGCAGCCCTTGATTTGCTACCTATAATGGCAAGAGTCAAATATTGTTTCTCTGAAGGAATTGATTGTGGTTCCAAAGCAGCAATACTAACTGCAAAGACATGGGAAAAACTCCAATAGGGTGAAAAAGAAAGTAACCTCTAATTCGGGGAGCTGACCTTCAGGGATCCATGTTAATGCTTCCATAAGACTATGGGAGAGGGCCTGGGGGGCAGCAGGGGGTGCTCGTGGAGTTCTGCAGGGGAAAGCAGATTACACACAACCTTGTCGGGATATCAGGAAAGGTGAGGTCAGGGTGAGCAATGGTGCTCTCTGTCTGGCGGGAGATACCAAACTCACCAGTCCATCTTTTCACTTCCAGAGTAGTTTCTCCAGATAAACCACACAGTAAAATGCAAAGCTAACAGATACGTAAACAGATAAACACAAATAGGGGCCAAAGATGTCCTAGAGCTCAGACAACCATCACAATCAATTTGTCTGCTTCGATCTGTGCCCACTTAGCCCTAGTGAAGACAGCCAGAAGGGCAGCTAGAAGAAACGCAGCCCCGCGCTAAAAGCCACACAGTGAGTTTAGGGTTACTGGAGCAAGAGTGAGTTTGGGGACGGGAAATACCCTTGGAGGGTTGTTAGGAGAGCAGTTTCCAGTTCACAACATCCAAGATGATCATCTTTATTCAATTAGCCACTTCTGCTGTTTTAATGCCACTTTTAAAGGTGGTCAGATTACCAATTAAAAAGGGAACACCACCGTTGCCACACTCGAGCCCCCTGGAGAGAGTGGAGTGCAGGAGTTCCACTTTATGACATGGTAAGGGGCCCTCCTCAGCTTCCTGGCACCTGTGCCTTCCTCCAAAGGCCTGGAGATGCTGGAGAGCATGAGCCAAAATTATTCTTGGTGGAGTACATCACTGCAATCCCTTATACAACAATACTGTTGTTATTACTGTGCGGTCATCTCTCCAAGAAGATATGAGGTGATTACAGACTTTAATTTAGTGGAGTGACTAAGTCCAATACAACCCAACACCATTACTATTAATATCTCTTTTTCCCACAAGAGCACAGCTCAGCTCTCAGGACGAGAGAAGGCATTTTCTCCTACATCACATTTATTGTATAATGCTATTAATTACAAGGCTAATAAAAAAACTAGTTTGGCTGAATAAATAAAGGCTCTTCTAGACTGTCTGCCTTAGATGGAAAGAATAGAAGAGAAGCTATTGAGAGATGTGACCATGTTAGATTGTGCTCCCAAAAAAGGCGAGTCTGGAGCAGCAAAGAGTGGGTTTGGAGGACATTTTCCGAGTCCACAATTCCTAGGGAAACAGCGTAGCTGGAGGCTGCCATGTATGTGCCATTCCTGCAAGGCTCCCTCCTTCCTCTGAGTAGTGACATTAGTATGCATCTGCATCTACTATTTCTTTTCCATCAGACACTCAATTTTTAACTTTCTTTTGCAATTAAAAAAAAAGTTTTTCTTTTTGGGAGTTAGTTCCAAAAAACGGTAGTTTTTTAGTGCTTCTCTACCTGACAGACATTTCTTTCCTCCTGAAATACCACCTCCTATTTTGTGATCCTGTCCAGCCTGACTTGAGGAGGATCATATCCATTAGCTGCTGCTCAATGCATCTTTATTTTTTCACCCCTAAGTATCCTTCCATGTCCACTGAATCAGTTTCAGAAAAGCGAGATGTCTTTCATAGAAAAATGAATCCTAAGATTAGTAAAATGTCTTTCTGAGAAATAGAAATTTTGGAAGTGCTACTGTGCATGTCTTTGCATAAAAAAGGCTGCATTCTTAGTTCCTCTACTTGGTTCACGTTTCCATTCTCTCTCGTGTAAGTGGATGTATTATCTAAATTTTCTTTAGGGAAAGTGGTGTTACACACTTTCAGGATAAGACACATTTTTCTGTGTTCTGCACATTTTACTTCCTTTCACCCTAGGACAGAAAACCCATCATCATCATCATCATCATCATCATCATCATCATCATCATCATCAATCATCATCATCATCGCTGCTGTAATTACTACAAAACACCTAATTGTCACTTTCAAAGCCTCCGCATAGAACCGAGACGTGGGGTGCTGCTTTCTTCCTTGGCTTATAAAGTGAAGTTAGCCGTGGTGTGTAACCGGCTTGGCCCCTTGACACAGTGACCATCAGATGGTACCAAACAGATTTCTGAGGCTTTCTCTTTTAACCTTTGGCTGAAGTCATTTCAAAACATTTACCCTAAAAAATTCAAGTGTCTGGAGAACTGAGTTCTCCATGTAGCTGAGGAG
Organism: Cavia porcellus; assembly: GCF_034190915.1. Lineage (NCBI taxonomy): Eukaryota > Metazoa > Chordata > Mammalia > Rodentia > Caviidae > Cavia > Cavia porcellus. Next base: position 34,866,771 of record NW_026947497.1, read on the forward strand.
TCATAATGGTTTAGATTTCTGGACACTGGGTGGCTGACACATCTACAAGTCTGATTTGTGGACATGCTTGGCCGCTCAGAACCTGCTGGCATCATTCCTTGCCAACTCTACCTGCGAGCCCCACACCTGCCCCTCCCTGCTTCCCACTCGGAACATCACGAGTTGAAGGAGAATCAGACACAGGCACTGGGCTCTCTGTAGGTCTAGGAAGTTCATCGCTGTCTAGTGTCACATAAATCAGACCCTAGAAGAGCAAAGAGGATCAGAGGGATAAAGCCCTCTTGAGACACCTGCTTCTCCAGAACGAAGGGGCTGAGAACCCACACTTCAAGATCCAACAGCCGTAAATTAGCTCCGCTTCTGCTGCGGACCTAATCCCTGTCCACCAGATCAGTTTTTTACTATTATTAATTTTATTTTTAGCGGTGGGCTCTTCTGTTGGCATGCCTCTTCCACCTCCCTGATGAGGAATGCAGCCTGGGAGCAGATAGGCAGTGTGTGGATACACCCGGCATGTGTTTTTTCGTTCCCACCCTACATTGTTTGTTGAAATAAATATGGAAATAAGGCTGAGCAAGACAGCCAAGCCAGCCAAACTGAAATAAATTCATCACTCATGGACTCTCAAGGGAAGGAAACCGTGCACTTTTTTCTAAATGATTATTTCTGAGGCACTAAAGGAATGGCTATATCACTAATGAGGCCTGTACGCCATGGCTGCTGATTATAAATGACCTGCAGAGAGACAAGGAGACGGTGCTGGGAAAGGGAGCCAGTGGGAGGAGCTGGGGAAGCAGCTGCTGGTGGACGATGCTGCCACCAGCCCTGAGCGGTGGAGGTGAGTCTCCAAAATCAACTGTCCCTGCCTTTCTGACCCAGAAACAAACCCTCGGAAGAGCAGGTGACTTATTCTGTATAAATTCAGGTGGATGGAAAGTTGTCAGAAGCCTGCCAAAGATAGAAAATGTCTCCTGCCTGAGTCCTCACGTCACCACGAACACCCGCGCTTCCCGCACACGGAAGCTCTTGGCAGTGAACCAGGATCCGCAGAAGCACTGGAGGGAGCCTGCAGGGACACGCATCGTGCTGCGACAGCACTGAATTGTGTTCTTGCTCCTGGCCTGCAGATCCTCCCTGGATGGCTACACGCTGGGCAAACACGGGAAAAGGAACAGGCAGAATCCAGTTCACATGTGGTGTGAGAGCTGTCACCGGGCAGCTGTAAATCCCAAGCCAGGCAGACTATACTCATGTATGGACGAGCTACCATTGTGCTTTGACTGAAGAAGCCAAGTGCTTTTTGACTCAGTGGCACTAAGATTTCACAGAATGGGCATTAAGCCAATGCCCAAGGACAACCTGGCAAGAACTATTTAGACAGCTGTAATCTCAGTACTCTGGGAGGCTGAGGCAGAAGGATCATGAGTTTGAGCCTCGTCTGGTTAGCAACTTAGCATGACCCTGTCTCAAAATTCAAAAAGAGACGAGGGTGGGCTGAGTATGTACCTCAGTGTGAAGGCCCTGAGATCAGTGCCCAGTCCCGTGAAACAATCATTCAGACAGATCACACTATAATATCTCAGCAGCTAGAAAAGGCCTGGCAGAGGGTACTCTTGGCAAATGAAGTGACCTAATTCTGGAGAGCAATGGCAGAGAATGGTTGCTTTTTTTCAAGTAGGGGTGTAGCTGTACCCAGGGCAAAACCTCCCAAGGTTGGCATCCATACTGAAAGCAAAGGTGGGAAGGGACTTCTGCAGCCTGCCCAACTAGGAGGCTGGGGCAGGGAATGAAACCTGGTAGTGATGTGTGGCAGTGTCAGAGGCTGCTGAACTTATGCAAAATGGTTGCCTGCCTTGTGACCTCCTACAGCATCCTGGCGGTGCTGCAGAAACAGTGTCACTTGTGGCACACACGTCTTCTGCGCATGCGCACATGGGCACGGACGCCCAGGTGGCACGAATGAAGGCCTGGGCTTTGGCTTTTGAAGCGATGACGCTAACTATTCCCAGCTTTCAGCCACTGGTTCCAGAAAAATAAACTGACGGCTCTGCACTGTCACCCCATTTCCTAAATGTCCAAAGGGAAAACAACACTGGGACCAAACACTGTGGCGTTAAGCATGACACGGGGAGTCTGGTCATTGCATTTGTCAAGGCAATGCTCATGAAACTGCCAGGAGAAAGGGGGACATAAAGGACAAATTATAAAGTTCTACTCAGTGTACTTCCGCTTTTCAGCCTTGCTGCTTGGGGAGGAAACACACACGCTTTTAACTCCGTCTCTGCTGCCCTCTGGACAACAAAGAGCCACATGTCATCAAAGGGGAAAAGCAGGAAGCAGTGGGCCCCAACTTCTTCATCACTGGGGCGAATGCTGTGCCCAGATCTCTCTTCCTCTCTCATCTTCTCCATGGAAGGTCAAAGAATAAACAGGGGTTCTCAAATAATACAACAAAGAAATGAATGAAAAGTCACTGGTCCCTAGATGCAAGCTCCTAGCTTTCTGCTTTCACCAGGGAAGCGGAGAGAATCCACAGATGCTGCCTCTCTCCGGGTGCTGCCGCAGTCTAATGAATCTGACCCCCGGCTGCAGCTCTAAAAGGGTGCAGCAGCGTGTCAATGTAAACAGCTAAACCCAGTGTCATGTCAAGTGGTAACAAGGCCACTGCTGGCTTTTTACAAGCACTGTGCACTTAGCAGATAAAAACGAGCATCCTATCGCTGGCCTCCACAAGTCACACTTATCAACGGTGAGAAGAAACATTGCTTTGTTTGACAGGTGTTGCTTGGTGGCAGTGATAGGAAGTTAAATTTCTTGCAGGCTGCCCATTAGCATGATGAAAGGGCTGGTAACAGCTGCATTCATGAAATCTTTCTGCATGTGTCTGCTGGGAAGCAGCACAGAGCATCCCCATGTTCCCTCTATTAAAGGGAACTAATTACTCTCCACGGTGCTACCTGGGTTAGAGACAACCCATGTCAAGAAAGGGCTTTGACAAGCACATTTGTTTGTGCAGGACCAAGGCCAGGGCCATCAACCTCCATTCTTCCTGGTATCAGCATGCAGCCACAGGAATCCAAGACCAATGAGAGGTCCAGGGTTCACTGTGGGATACATAGGGGTAGGGCCTGCACACAAGGTGTCCCCAGGGAGGACAGGGGCTTCCGGCAGTGGCAGCAATGATACATTCTGAGTTCACATGGGCCCGGCCCCACCTGCCTGTGCACCAAGACTGGAAACTGGGTTAAAGTTCTCGGTTAAAGAAAGCCGAGAGGTCTGAAGGGTGTCAAACAAGAAAGGGGAATTTAAAAGAAGGGATGGTTGCTTTACTGATGCGAAATAACTGTGTTGCAATAGGAGAACTTCCAGCAGATAAACATATGCTAACATTTCCATCCCACCATTTGAGGTAGGCATTTTTGTGCACACACACGTGTGCATACTGGGGCCAAGGAAACGGAGGTTTAAGAGTGTTTGTGAACTCACTCAAGCCACCCTACAGAGAACAGAGACTGGACTCATACCTTGACACTGTCACTTTACAGTCCTTGCTCATTCCATTCCAGGTTGTTCAGTGACACCATGAGCACAGAGCCCTGCAAGCAGCTGGGTTTTCTGTTTTTGGAATCACTGGAGTGCTTTTCTCAAGCCTCTGGACCCTTTAGTAAGCTTCCAGGAGTTCTGTAGTCCTGGTCCATTAGTGAAATTTTAATGCATCAAACAAGCACAGCTCTGTTTATTGGTTGTCTGTGCTACTTTGACTTCTTTGACCTCTAAAGAGAAGGTAGGATTAAACCCATAACTAATGGCACCTGTTCCTTCCAAGGTCCGTGTACTGATTTGATAATGGCACTTTGCTAATAACCTTGTTTCCCCAACCTAGCTCCTCAGTCTATTGCCGAGCTCACAGACCAAAGTAGCATGCCATATAGCTTTGGCCTAAGAGTGAGCAGACGACTAAAACATGTCTCCTCTCTGCATCCGTGTGTTCACATTTCAAAGACACACCAGACAATAACTTGATATCATAGGTTGTGGTTTACTACCCAACCTCAGTGTGGGAAGGAAAGTGTTTGAAAAATTATGAACTAATGGCAATTTATAGTACTGTCAGGAATTAATTATCCACAATTAATGACACTGCAAAAATAAAACCAAAAGTCTGATTAGTTGAATTGCATTGAATTCAAACCAGCTCCTATTTTTCTCTTCTCAGTCTACCAAATCTTTTGTTGGGAAGAAGTCTATATAACTACATATCTCTGGTGTATTTACATACAGTTGGGTTATCTCTAGAAGTCACTTAAGAGTGAAAGTACCCTAGTTTTTTGGGTAGCTGTCATGAATCAGCTACTATTTCCAGAGTTAGTGCTACACTGTTACTGATCTGCTTGGTATAACCCTATCCTAATTTGCACCCCAACTTGTGTTTCAAAAGCATGAGTCCCCCTCAAATCCTGAGATCTCACTCTCTGGGCCTGATGAAGTGACCTCCTCTGGGTGGTATCACAATCATGAAGAAGAACCCCACCCAATGAAGGAAAAGACTTTGCCCACAGAGCCCCAGGGAGGTGCCATTTCACTTTCTCTTGCACTGCGCTGACATTTTAAATTATAATGATTCCGTATCCCAAATGAGTCCTAAGAACATTCTGAATCGGCTAATTAATAAATCAATTGCTCTTCAGGATGGCATTTATCAAATTCACAACTAATATGTGCAGTGAGGTTAGAATGGAAGTCTGCAGCTGCTATACCACTGGCTCTGGGAGGACCTGTTTATGAAGAATCTATCATGTTCAAAAGCCCTCCCCACACCTTGGCTGCAAGTGAAGCACCTGTAAGTATCTACACACACTCTTTGGATCCACTGGGACCCAGGTTAATTTTCAGAGACAACGTCGTAATGAGTAGCTGCTAAAGAGCAAAGAATCGGAGCATCCCTCCTAATCAGACACTTGGCGGTCCATATGGTGGTAGTAATTGAAATATCCTTCTGGTCACTCCACTGAACTAAGATTAAAACCAATTAGATGGCACTGTTTAGATGTGCGTAGCTTCTGGTGTCTTTACCTTGTTCATTAGGCACAGGGATGACACAGGGGTTGACAATATCAAGCTGCCATACTTCTTTGCAAAGAGTAGACCATTAATGATTTCTTCAATTCATTGAGATCTGGTAGTTTTCCTACATCACTGCCAACACAAATCAGTTGTGACAATGAGGCCATGAGAGCAGTGTATATTGCTGTTGTCTACCTAGCTGGTGTCTTTCTTGGTTATAAACTGAATCCTCGTCACCATTATAGCCATATTGCTCTTCTCTATGTACCACTGAGGGGCTGGTGTTGACAGTGTGGGAAGGAGGGAGGAATGTGGACAAACATCCGAGATGTGCCATCCATCCACAGTGGAATGACAAGGTAGACTAGAAGACAAGACAGCAGACAGACTGGGGGCTCAGTGAGCACAGAGGCAGAGCCACTGCTCTGAGGCCAAAGGGTTGAACAAAGTCTGCCACCAGTTGACTCCGATTCCAGCTCCTATTATTTTTCTCCCACTCTTTTTCTTCTTTTTATCATCAATATGGTTTTTCTAGTGGAAGGGACTTCTTGTTTTTGGAAAGAGGTAATAGACCTTGAACTTTGCAGTCAAATAGTTACTCCAGCCTAATGGCTTTGTAATGAGTTAGGCAGAACTGAAGGGGGTAGGTTAGATACCAAGGATAGGGTCTTGTGTGGGAACCTGGAGATGGCACAAGGACATGGCAGAGGAGGAAGAAGATGGAAAGGAAGAAGGCCAGGATGGTGGTGGGGGTGTGGGGAATTAGACAAGTGACTGCACCAGATGGATACAGAGAGGGTACACCACATGGAGACGGGAAACGTTGTACAAACGAATCTTTCTTTCTTTTTCTTTTTCCTTCCTTCCTTCCTTCCTTCCTTCCTTCCTTCCTTCCTTCCTTCCTTCCTTCCTTCCTTCCTCTTTCTTCCTTCCTCTCTTTCTCTCTTTCTTTCTTTCTGTACCCAGAATGCAGTTCATGACCTTAGGCTTGCCAGCCAGGCGCTGTGCCCCTGAGCTATGTCACCAGCCCCACAGAAGAATCGTTACCGAAGTCGAGGGCTTATGAATCTGGTCAAACTGGCAGACATAGCTAGGTAAGGACTGAAGTCAGAAATATTAAATAAATGCAAAGAAATCCCTTTTTGTTCTGGCTGAGTTAATTTCTGAACAGATGTCAGAAAGCGCCAGCGACTGGCCACATTCTTTTCATGGTTGTGCCGAGACTCACGCAGTGTGGGATCGCAGGAGCTAGACTGGCTGGGGACCAAAGCGAGGCAGGAAGCTACTTTGAATAACATTTTACTCATCTCAGTGTTTTGGATTTGAGACAGAGGCTTACCTTATCTGAACTAAAGCATTTCGTAGGGTATGATTCCTTATTTCCCCTTTTATGGTCCCATTTATAAATCTAGAGTGGTACATGTGATAGTTTTCTCAGCACCATCGTCTCCGTATGCCCAATATTGTGATAATTTTGAAATGCAAACTGAATACAAAGGTAGGTCGTTTTCAAAGCGATTCTTATTTGTGCAACAGATTGAATCTGTGTAGTCATAAAATTACAGTTGGTTAAGTAAATCGTGAGTCAGAATAAGGTGTTTTAAAATTTTTTTTTTAATCAGGGTACTGTTGACCTTTAACCCTTAGTCTAGAATATATTTGTAAGAGTGGGAGGAAATCCCAGCATCTGTATCAACAGAGAACTCACAGAGTTTGAAATGCTCCCAGCAGACTTTCTTGCAGTTATTTATGACAGCTTGACAGTGACAAAAAAATCAGGAGCTGGAAGCTTTCTCCTCCGATTTGCGGATGCCTATTTATGCCAGCCCGATTGATCATTTTGTGCCTTAATTTCCCTTCCTGCAGATTGCCGGAAGCCTTGTCGACTACAGCATGGCTTCTAACAAGCTAGCACTGGGACTTATTTTTAGTTTACTAGTTATGCTCTATCACCGAGCTATGCATTTTTATGTGTAAGGGAAAGAGTTTAAGAAAGAAACAATCTACTAGTAACAGTTTAAATATTATTTCATATTTAAAGTTGTACTGTAAACCTAGTCATCAGTTTATATGACTTCTGGTGGCAGATGGGCCATTTTGGTTTCTCTCATTCATTCTTTAACAGTCCTTAAAACACAGCTCTGTGTAAACAGCTTTGCTTCTGGCTTTTATATTCAGAAATACCTGGTGAACAGATTTATCAGGACATCCTATAATTTAGAAAGTCAAACTGATTCATTTTGAATTTTGGAGGATAATGGTGCAGTTGTATCTGAGGTCATAATCGTGTCCTATGCAGCTCTCTGAGGAGCACAGGTTGGTGAGGAGTGTGGGGATCATAAACGGTACAGTGAAACTGGACGGGTTTGCTTTTCTCACATCGTTCACTGAGATTTTCACAGGCCGCACGCAGGATTTTAAGAATCTATGAAATGCCAGCCAGAGACAGGATAATGGAGCTGAGTGCTCTCTGACTTGCAAATGGTACTCATGGCACTGCTGGACAAGTCTTCCGTCTTTTCTCTCTCCCTTCTCCCTCCCTCCGTGGTTCAGACTGTGTAAAATTACATCATTAAAGAAACACACATGTTGTTTTTTTCTTCTGGGAAAATATAAATTACTCTTAGTCCAGCCAAGCGTGGAAGCTGGGTGCAAGGCAGGGTGGAGGGAAGTCCATGTACCGACTCAATCTATTGAACAAATCATAAAAATGTTTTTCAAGGTCCTGCAAGAACCATAGGAAAGTAGAGTGGTGGCTGGGAATGGTGGTGCAGGCCTTTAATTCCTACACGCTAGGAGGCTGAGCAGGAGGATAAAAGTTTGAGCTCCTTTTGGAACTTAGTGACCTAGTGTGAACCTGTCTCAGAAAAAAGAGCTGGGGGTGTAGTTTGGTTAAATCTTCACACCTTGAAGAGCAGAAAAAGAGGAGGAAGAAAGAGAGGAAGAAAGGAAGGAAGGAAGGAAGGAAGGAAGGAAGAAAGAAAGAAAGAAAGAAAGAAAGAAAGAAAGAAAGAAAGAAAGAAAGTAAGAAAGAAAGAAAGGAAAAGCAAGCAGGAGAAGTGCTTACTTTACAGGTGTTTCTGTGCACACCTGATACTCTTTCAAGGACTTGAGACAGCGCAGGTGATGAGAAGCTATCAGATAAACCGAATGCTGATTCTGGACCTCTGCACAAAGCTTTTTAAACATGGCTTAGAGAGCTGGGGATGAGTAAGAAGCAGAGTAGAGTGGCTGCCTCGGAAGCTGATTGCAGTGGTGCTCAGGAACAATTAGGCACAGGAGGGAGAATCTTTAACAATACTTCCTAGCCGTGCCCTGTTGCTGATCACCAAAGTCAGAGAAATGAAAGAAAACATCCTTCACCCCACTACTGTAATGGAGGTGGAGGTGCTGCTTCTGTCCCGGGGAAGGGCTCCATTGAAAAGGAAAGTTAATCTGGAGGAAGGAAGGGCTGAGTGGTGAGCTAAGGTTATAAAGCATAAGCATAAGGTTATAAAGCATTAAACAGAGACCTGTCCACATGAGACACAGGAAGAAACAGAATTTCGGATACTGTGTTTGTTTGTTGATTTGGTGGTGTATTTGATCTGGGCAGGGAGTATTACAGGGCTCTCCAATCTCATCTGCTTGATCTATTTTTCTCTTAAGCATGTGTGCTTAGTAAATTATATATTGTAAGTGACCCTGGGGTGTGCAATCCCATCTCTTTTAATACACTTTTCCCTTCTGACAAGGAGCTTCAGTGGCTTGGAATAATCCTCTTCAATTGACAAAAGAAGCCCCCAATTTCTAAGTTTTTAAACCATTAGTGGCTGATCAGTTGCAACAAATATGCTGCCACCGTGGCCGCTGCACCTAATGATTGAATTTTAAATATTCATGCCGGCTGGCTGTCTGTGCCAGGAGAGACCCCTGCGTATGTCAGATAGTTTCTGGTGAGATATTCCAACCATTAAAAATTATTCTATCATATAGACGCTCCAGCATTTGCGTGCAAGGTACATGCATCCACAGATGCAGCAATGTTCAAAAGGCAGAATTCATCCCTTAAGAATAGCCCTCTGAGTGACTGAAAAAAAATCAAGCAATTCTGGTAGTGGTTGACTTGGGCATTATGATGTTCAGTGATGTAAATGTCCTTATTTTTGTTTGTTTGTATTGAAAAAAAAAGAATTCCCTGTAAATTATTTTAGTAATGACGCTTGTATTTTTCAAATCCCAAGTTAATAAGCAAAATGACAATATTACAATAAAATTTGATCAATTAAAAAATTCTTATTTGAGAAATATTTACTGCTTCTAGAAATTAACACAAAAGTATAAGTTTTGCCTAAGTTTCAGCTCTGAAATAGGTGGGGGAAAAAAGTTCTGCTTTTCCTCTAAGACAAAGAAAGGTAGCCAAAATAAATTTTTTTGATACTACAATGATATATGTGCACCCATGTCTATGGCAGCACAATTTGTAATAACTAAATCTTGGAAGCAACCCAGATGCGCACCAACTGCAGAATGGGTTAAAAAGACGTGATATTCTTATACAGTGGAGTACTACTCAGCTATAAAGGATAAACTTGAGGCTTTTACAGGTAAATGGATGCAACTTGAGACCATAATCAGAAGTGAAATAAAGTACACTCGCATGTGTAAACACTGTATTGTCTTCCTAGCATAAAAAACTGAAACAATAAATAAGATCCAAAAGGCACAACAGATATTGTGCAAGTTAAGAAACTGCTTAAAAGGAAACAACAACTGGGATGGGGGAAAGGAGAAAAGAAAGAAGGGAAAAGAATACCAGATACATAATCATACTGCTACTCTCTATTAGTTCATCAAAGAGAATGGTTTGTACTTTCATTCTTTGTTCATTTTTTCATGCCTGTCTCTTGCCATCTGAGCAACTACTTTGAAGATAAAACATTATATTTATTAACCATTATCAGTGTCCTATTATTTTGTTTTGAAATTCTGTATCATTTTTGTTCTTTTTTCATTTTAAAATTTAAAAAAATTCAAAAATAAAAACAATTTTTTTGGCTTCTTAAGACAAGGTCTTGCTATTTATTTAGTTCAGGCTGGCCTTGAACTCACCACGTAGCCCAGGCTGGCCTCAAACTCACAGGGGTCCACCTGCGTCAGTCTCCTGAGTGCCCCAATTACTGGCAACAGCCACCACAGCAACTTGCAGGCAGTCAACTTTTGAAGGAATTCAATACAAAGGGTATTGTGATCAGAAAAGAGATGTGCTTTCTGCTATGACACGATACTAAATGTATTCTTTGGCAATTATTTGTGGTTGAGATTATAAACAACTGAGAAAAAAACTGAAATGAAAAATGGCCCCAGAGTCAGGGATACAGCTCAGCATCACAAGCACCTGCCTGGCAAGTGTAAGGTCTTCAGTTCAATTTCTGGTACCCCAAACAAAACAAAACAACAACAACAACAACAACAACACCCCCCCCCAAAAAAAAGAAAGAAAAAATGCTTCAATCTGCTAGGATGAGCTTTTGAGAGAAACTAAAAAGTTTCTCTCTTTTGCTCAATGCTCCACCCTTCCCCATGACCCCTTCCACCCATCTGTTTCTGGAAGTGCCTTCCGGCTACACATTTAACCATCACCAAATATTAACTGTTTCTTGCATTGCACAACTAATCTCATTTTTTTCAAATGGATCCTTACTTTAGTAGCAGATATGACTATCTTAATCACAAAAAAAAGGGCAAAATAAAAGACACAGGTATGACAGAGACCAAAGCAGACATATTTGAAGGGTTCTGTGTGAACAAATCGTTGGTTATTCTATAATAAGATGCCGTGAATTCCTATGGCTAAAGACTCAATGGTTCAAAGGAAAACTGTGTTAACTGCTTGGCTACAATTGGTCCCCTAGAATTTCCAGAAGAGAAGGGTTGGTGCAAATATATCAGGAGATGGGTCCACATTGTATATCTACAGGAGACATAGGGGGAAATAAGGAAAGATCTGACTTCCTGGCTGATCAAGAGGCTAGCCTGTGACTCTGGACTTGACTCTTCCAACTTGAGAGGTTTTTGTTCAGGGGAAGCAGAAACAGCAGGATGGATGGTGGAAAGGAAAGAAGAATTTTAAATTTTGAGTCTGGAAATTACCCATACTGCAACAGTATTGTACCTGAAGGCAACAGAACCAGACAAGTTCACCCAGATGAAACCTACTGCAATCAGACAGCACTGAGAATTTCATTTGTCACATTTGCTGCTTCAATCAAAAGCTCCACTGGTAGTTTATTTGTGGTTTGGTGTGCATCCTTGAATATTTCATGCAATTCTGAAGAGCCATGTTTCTGTAATTGTTACCATTTTCAGTAATATTTGATCCATTTACAGATGTTACAGAGAAAACCATCTGTTATGGCTTGTGTCTAGGTGACCCCCTAAGTCTCATGCAGTCATGGAGGTAGCCGAATCTAGTGTTTGTGATTGTCTCTGCTGGGATTAGCAATGTGAGTGCTGTATCCACCCAAGTGTGGTACCAGCATACTTTTTAAGGGAGGATAAAAGGCATGTTTTTTTCCCCTCTTTTGCTTTGTTCTCTCTTGCCATTTGTGGCTGCCATGAAGGGTTGCCCCTCAGCCATGTTATCCTGCCTTAGAGCCAGCTGAGTATGGACTGAAACCTCCAAAACTGTTAAGATAAATAAACCTTTCCTTGCTTCACTTTGGGTGTCAGATATTTTGTCTCAACAATGAGAGAAAAGTAGCCAAGAGACCATCTCATGAGAAAACATGCCTTGGTATGCTAACTAGGAGCAAAGCATACATGTGGGCCTTAACTCCATGTGTTCCATGAGCTTTATAGATAAACAGTACAGGTACTATCAACCATCTCTTTAGCTGGCTTAAAATTCTTACGTGCTCAACATCTGATTTTTTTTTTTTGATCTTTTTTATTTTTATTGGTACTGGGGATCGAACTCACGACCACCTGCTTGCAAGGCAGGTGCTTATGCCGCTGAGCTAAACCTCCAGCCCCTCAACATCTGATTTTATATAGCATCTATATATTTTCCCCTATAGACCTTCTTTACACCTTATATATTTATGTATTTAGCTAGCTGTCCTATATCTGGTATCAGATTCTTTTTTAAAAGCAAGCAGTATTTTATGAAATGTAAGTTTCAAAATGATTCTGTGTAAAAGAGTTGTAAGCCTTTAAATAATAGTAGAAACATTTTTAAAAAGACACTTTCAAGTCATTATTACTGCCTTAACTCTCTGCCCATCTAGTTAGTCTCATCATGTATAATTAAGGCAACTATCTATCCTGATTTTCCAGGATCTTTCTGGTATACTATAATTTTCTGGTGACCTGTTTGGTTAGAGGCCCCTTTAACCCTCTAAATTGTCTTGGTTTGGATGAAGAGTTAGTGGATTTTTTTATGTTAAAGTAACACAAGTAGACATTAATGAAATATATAAAAACCAGATGGTCTTATCCAAGGTTTTCTGTTAGGTCATGAAATATAGCTAGGTGATACTGTTCACATGTGGCACTGATACAGACCTCAGATTCAGATAATTTTTTTTTTTGTTCCAAAAGGACCTTTGAGGATAAAACTTTTGATGTACATATATACCCATGTTCAAGTGGAAAGAAGACTATTTACAAGTGAAGAGAAAGAAAAGAAAAAGCTCTTTATTAACATGTGGAATATGACTGACCCCCGAGGTAACACATTGTTTCAGAAAAGTAGGAAATTACTGTAATTTTACCTGATTTTTTAAAAAGATTTAATATTCACTTCTTTGGCCACTTAGAGTCCAGTGTTTCCTGTAAATATGTTTTTCTTTCCAACACGGGCTCTCTCGCTGCCTTGTCTCTGAGGATACCAATGGCTCTGTAATCTTACAGACTCCCCACTGACTGAGCTGAACCAGTGAATGGGGGCCAGCTTTCTCAGATATTCTAGGTGACAATGCAGCTTCTCTGGGGTGCTACTTATCTATGGTACAGTCTTCTATTGACTTGCATTACCTGTTTGACATGCGAGGTTTAATACACCACCCAGTATCTTTTTTTTCTGGGCTTTTTGAGGCTTTTTAAAGAAAATGGAAATGGAGCTCCTTTAACTCTGACAATTCACTCTGGAGCTTGGAGAGAAATATGGAAGGAAAGGAGCAGAAAGAGAAAGACAGAGCAACTGAACTCTAGAGAATACAGAGTAATGTCACTCTCTTTCTCCTCTCAAATACAGGCAACCAACATAGAGTTTACTGTTTCCACTTTCCAAACAGCCTCCGTGCACTTTGGGCAGTGCCGGGCTAACAGAATGAGGTGGGATGGGTGAGCACATGGCTCAGGCTCCTGAGCAGAAAGCAGACTTTGTGCTCACAGCTTGAGGACACTTCTTGAGGAGGGGCTATCACAAAGGAGACGGGAAAGCCTGCTTATGCATACATACTGTCATCATGGTAGCTTGTAGGCAGACGTCTGTCCTCACACTGAAATAATGGACACATGTCAGTAGCTGATTATTTAAAGCCAATAAAGGGACATTCCCACTTAAAACTGAACTTAGAAATCTCTCGCATGACGGCTGAGTGGTCACTGACAGGAGACAAAGATATGAAAGCTGCTCTCTGTGTTAGCTGTCCATCGTTATTAAAAATACTTTAGTAATCAACTTAGAAAGGCAAAAGTGTTTTTAGGGGTTTCAACTCTTGAATGGTTGCTGCTGCTGCTTTGGCAGAGGCAGCATCATGCCTTGAGTGTGTGGTGCAGCAAACCATTTGCCTCAGGGCCAGGACGCAAAGGACTGTGAGGAGAAGGTCTGGTCCCAAGATCCCTGCAAAGGCCTGCCTCCAATGACCTAAAAGCCTCCCATTAAACTCTGCCTCTTAAAGGTTCCACTACTTATCAACAGTGCCAAGCTGGGAGCAAGCGTCACAGGGGTCTTGAGGACATGTGAAATCCACACTGTAGCAACTTTTAGGTTTGTACAGTCTCTATCCAACACAAACTAAGGAGTTCCATGAATCTGAGTACCTTGGGGCTTGCTGCTAATTTCAGTAGGACTGGTAACACAGCAACCTCTGGTTCTATCGGTTGTGTTACAGGCTGGATGAATCACATAGAACAATACAGTTTGATAGATTTACCACCTACAGGAGTACACACTTCGATATTACAAAAACACTTGGGAACATTTGCTATAGATCACTTAATCAAGCACTCTACATCATCACTACAGTATTGAACAAAACTTGATGAAAACTTGGAAGGCACAATTCTTTATAATCTCTGTATAAATCAATGAATGCCTATGTCATGTTCACAGAATGAAATGTAAATAATACAGACAGCATTAAGGTCCAAAGAAGTGGGAAACCTAGCATTGGCAGTCTTCATCGAAGTTCAGAGGACTGGGTATTTTTAGTTGTATGGTATTTTTTAAATTTTGGGACTGCTAGAGATGTATTCAGGAACTTCTCCTTTGCCAAAGTGAAACATTCAGGTTCCTCGCAGACTCAGCTCTGCTGAGGTAGAAAGAGCACTCCAGGTTCATCTCTTCACTCTGCCCTATCAATTTGGTGAAAGTGGGCAGCTCTTGTAAACTCTATGATGGGCCTCAGCTTCCTTTTTTTCTTTTCTTACTTATTTATTTTTGGTACTGGGGATCAAACTCACGATCTTGCACTTGCCAGGCAGGCATTTAGGCTGCTGAGATAAACTCCCGGCCCATCTTTTCTTATTTATAAAAGTTATGTAAAAACTACCCAAATGGGAATGCACAGTATATAAGTTATCACTGTCCTCTTATGTTATAGATGAATCAATGACACTGAGAACTAAACGCCTTGACCCGCAAAGTGATTCCAATGACAACCGCAGGGAGACCTGGTGCCCAAGCTTCCCCAGGGACTGGTGAGCCTTCTCCTTTTTGGTTACTCTTGCCATATAAACTAAGGATGGGCTTCTCATCTGTACTTAAGTTTCATCAAGTTCCGATGGTACTGTCAAAAAGTGGCTGCTTCGTCTCATAATAAAAGTGTATCTCTTTTGAAAATGGAAGGAGAAATCAAACTAATTAGCAAATTAACCTTGCTCAGGATGGACATATGTTCCAGGGACAGAACTGACAGCCCTTATATTCTCAAATAAACAAGGTGAAGACAGACTGGGGGTACAGATGCTACAGTGTGCAGGTTGGGTGTGATGGGGAGAGAGGCTCTAAGATTGTTTTGAGGATTATGGGCATGGCCTAGAGGCCCCTAGAAGATGCAATTTTGGAGGTTCACTCATAAGAACATAAAAGAGCAGTTGGGAGGCTGAGGCAGGAGGATTGCAAGTTTAAAATCTGTTTTAGGAGCCTAAGAGAACTTGTTTCAAGAAACAAAATAAAACAACCCTGACCCCCCTCCAAACTCCAAAAAACAAAACAAAAAAATACACCTCAGGAGGCAAATGACCTCTGGTCATCATCCTGCTTCATCTCCCAGAGGAGCTGAGGATAGCGGTGAAGATCACGTGAGGGTCTGTGTTTCTTTCCTGACATCTGTCTCTAGGGGCTTTGGTCACAAAGTGAAAGGGAAGCATCCCAGCACCCCTTAGAGCGTGTCAGGAATTATTTCCAATGCCTGCAAAGGTTCGGCTCAGTGTCCCGCACCCAGTGAGCCTTCAAGAAATAGCAGCTTCCTCCATCCTAGTGAGAAGAATGAAGGCCGGAGGGGCAGAGCACAGGCTCACATCCTGGAGCTCTGGTTAGCAGTGAAACAAGGACCACAAATCTGGTTATTGAGAGTCAGCATGGCCTCCCCATCCTGTACCCGGCATGGCCCGGGAGGGGGCACCTGTTCACGGACTGGATGTGTCATCACGTCCCTCTAAGTCTCCAAGATCAGTGGTGTGAGTGACAGACGCTTCGGTAGTCTGTGTCCACCCGGAGGAAGTCTGTCACACACAGCCCCAGCTGCAGACGATCTGCGGTCAGGACGTAACCACAGTCCCCAGCTCAGGGGACCTCTGTCCTGCAGGTGGCCCTCTGCACATCCAAGGTCACACACAGCTGAATTTTTGTTATGGAGCGTGCTGGTGAGTGCTGGGGCTACCTACAAGTGTGCCAGCAGGACAGCAACTGTCAGACACACTGACCTGGCCGAGTGTCCTGCCAGGTCACAGGTCTCAGCGCGGGTGAGGAATGGCAGCCCTCAGACTCCTCACTCACTGTGATCATTCCCGATCCCCCTCCATACCCAGGCTCCATCTGCCACCAACCCAGCTTTGTGCTATCGCCCCAGAGAAAGGGACATGAGCTCCTTTAATCAGTAACCTTGATCTGCATTCAATTCTAAATCAATGGACTGGAGTCTGGGGAGGGTCTGTATCTTGGGCCCTGCCTTTCCCCACTAGCAATGGGCAGGGTGACATGGCCGAGGGTCCAGCCACCAGGAGACAGACTGGGTAGCTGAACCAGCGTTATGCATTAAGCAGTCCCGTGCTACCCCCTTCTGAATACTAACTTCATCCGGGCTCCAGGTGCACAGGTGATAAATCTCAGGGCCTGACACTCTTGCAGGACTGAGAGAATGAAGCCACTGCAAGATAAAAAGCATTTTGGGCAATGAGATGAAATGATGTCAGAATAAAAAGTTTATCAATGTATATATTATGGAAAGGAAGTCTTCCTAGTAAAATGGCTTCCAGGGATGTTTTACAGTTGAAGCAATTTTTAAAAGGCCCCTCTTTATTTTTCTCCCTGTTTTCCAACACAAGTACTCGATTTATCATCTGAGTGGCATTTCTACATGCATTACGGAATGTTCTTTGTTTCCTGTTTCCAAGATATTTGAGATTTTTAGGTTTAAAAACACCAGGCTATTTATGACGAGGACAAGTGATTCCCCAAAGGATGTCCGATGAATCCTAAACTTCACATTGGTGTGGCTCCCTTTGCTTTATAAAGTGCTTTTAGATTCTTTCTCTCATCTTCATCATGCACATCCCAAGTTTGCTTTTGCTTTGAGAGCAGAAAACTAGTTCAGGTCTGTGGAGACGGTGTTACAAACTGCTTCTTTCCGAGTTTTAATTTTCATATGGCAGCAAAAAATTTTATGAGTCTACAGGAAAACAAAATAAACTCATTATGAAGAAACTGTTGTAGGCTTTCTTATAAAAACTCCTTACAAAGATGGTTGTATTCCAAATGCACCTCTGGGAAGCTCCAAGTCATGCTTTGACACTGTTCAGATTCACTTCTTGTAGGTGTTTGCTGTGAATTCTCTCTGACCCCACTGCGTACACCATGTGCCATGTGTGCCTGGGATCCTGGCTCTGTGACTATTTGCTTGAGGGTAGCATCAGTGTCTTGTCTTTATCAAAGCATTTAGTGGACTCTCAGTTTGTATGGAATGAATGGAAAGAAAAACCCCTTGGAAACAGGTAACTTATGGGAGGTGCCTTGTGCAGACTGGATACCTGTAGGTGTGGTAAAGGGATATTCATAAGCCATAAGATGACTATAACTCTGTGTGTAGGTGTGTGTGGGGTTTTGAACTGAGCTGTAACCCCAATCCAATATTTTTTATTTTGATAAGGGTCTCCCTCAATCATTAAGTTGCCCAGGTTGGGCTCAAATTTGCAGTCTTTCTGCCTCAGCCTCTTCAGAATGCTGTGACTACAGGCAGGTGCCACCATGCCCAGCTAAAATGATTCTTTGTGTCATTTAGAAAGTCAAATTCAAATGGAGGCAGAGGAAAGGAGTCAGGAGATGGATCCTCTTGCTGGAAAAAGGACAAATCCAAGAACCTGTAACATTGGCAGCCAGAAGGACACACGCAGCTCCCTCCTCCAGCTTTGAGTGGTTCTTTGGGTAGAAAGAGCAAGGGATGCTCAGACAGTCCGTGCCTGCGACTGGAAAGCAAAGGAACAGCCTTCCCCTGGCACGGTAACCCATGTCCGCTGAAGGCTGAAGGAGAGCCGCTCCCCCAGTTCTGTGAAGCTGTGAAATGCAGTGTGAGCTGAAGCCATGCAGCAGCCTTGGGAAGCTGGTGCTTTTGAGAACACTAGCAACCTCTCACCTCTCACCTCTCACCTCTGAACTCTGTGATCCCGTCAAGGGTGCCGCCAAGTTCTGCTGCCCCATTTTCTCCACCCAAAGAAAGCAAGTCAACACTCACAATCTTCGCTACTACTGAAGAAGATAATTTATAGCTCTTAGGAGATGCGAACTAATAAACCATATCTGAACGCCATTTTGTAACATTAACACATGCTTAAGGCAATGATAAATCTAGACATACACAGAGGAGGCAAAATTGTATATGAGTTTCAATGTGGCTTTAAATTTTAAATTCTAGTAGGGAAAAAAATGAAGGCTACCTCCTCCTGCCCAAGAGCAAAACGAAGCAAGCACACAACCAAAAAGACCGTTAGTTACCATAGGCATCATGAAGTTTGTGATTTCAAACAAAGAAATGGAGCCCAAAGCAAACAGGAAACACAAATACTGGTGACATTAAACACCAAAAAGAAAGAGGAGTAGGGAGTTGGCTTAACCTCTGCTCCCCATTTACTGCTGGCGGAGGCAGGAAGAGGTTTAGCAGAGATTAAGAAAGATATACACATCAGTCCGGGGAGCTGGGCTGGATGGGGCCGCACACATCCAGTCAGTGGAAGGCTTGTTTGTGAGCGAGGGGTGCGGGTTAGCCGCATGCAGCAAAGCCAGGGCACAGCCCAGAGGCAGCATGTGCCCCAGAACACAATGCCAGTCCCCCTGCCCACCTCCCGGCAAGCCTGAATAAAAACCTCATTATCACCAGACTCTGCTCTTTCTGGATTTTCTTCATTGGTGTATAATAAGTCACGGCACCAATTGGAAGCTTCTTGCTTCTGTTTTGATCACAGAATCACAGAATCTCCGAGACCAGACATTACAGACTGTCCAGCCAACCCACTGATTAATCAAGTGGTTCTTTGGCCTATGGTCACTTCTAGTGACAAGGACCTCATTTCCTCCTGAAGAGGCTGTCACCACTCTTGAGCAGCTCTGGATACTAGCAAATTCTTCCCAAGACCGAATCAAAATCTATCTTTCTGAAATATCCACTTTCAGCCCCTAGGTACAAAATAAATCTAAAACATCTACAATATGAGAACCTTTCAAATATTAGAAAATGCTATTATGTACCATCGGGCTCTGCTCTACTTCAGGCAAAATATACTCAATTCTTTTAACCTTTCATCATCTGATTTTAAATTTTCTCACCATTGCAGCTACTTTCTTCTGAACTCAATCCGGTTTCCCTAGCTCTCCCTAAAAGTGTGGCATTTATTGGACAGATGTCACCTAATGCAGGCTGACAAGCAACAGTCACAACAGTGCATCTCCACCTTTGTTTGAGTTACTATATATTTCGGTCAGGCAGCCAGAGTGTTTGCTCCATTTACTGAGTATCCATAATGCGTAAGCTGTGTAAGGCACTGATTTTAACACTGGGAGCAGCTCCATTCTATCTGTTTTCCACCTCAGGAAGAGAGGCAAGTTACGCAGCTCATCCAAAGGCGTTCAACCACTGGTGACCCTCTCACTGATTTCTGGCACACTTTAATAGATTGCCTTCGTTTCCAGATTGTGAAGATCTTTTTTTCATCTGCATCCTTTCTTCACTGTACTGTATTTACAATTCCTCCTGGCCCCATGTCAGATCCAACTCAACAAATGTGCCCTTTATCACTTTATACATGTAATTCATGCAGTTATTTTTTTTTTGAACCAAGATAGGACAATAGCTGGGTTGCCTGATGACTCTTGGCATTTTTTGTTTTTTGCAGTGCCAATGGAAATGATTCTGCTTGGTCAAATTATGAGACTTCATCGTTGTTAGTTCACTGAATGTTGCATGCTTCTCAGCATCCTACACAGTTAGGAAATACAATCACCAACAGAAGCACTGTGTTCTGAGACGGAAGCCCTGGGGAGGGAACAGAGTGAGGCGTACTTGTAGGGAGGAGTAACAGGGTGCGCTGTCAATACCCTGTCTTTCTCCATCACCAGACACCATTCGGCGCCTTGTGCAACTCAGTGGCCCTGGTGAACATGTCCAGGGTGAGCTGCCTTCCTGACTGGGGGACCTTGCTGGACATGGAGAAAGCTGGAAAACAGGCCACATGTGGACTGCAGTGCATCAGAAGCCATCTACATCAAGATGAGCTGCATCTGAAAACCACGAACAAGACTGGAATCTGGAAACACCTCTCACAATGCCACACTTTCCCACTTAAATCCCCTCCAGAGGCCTCTTGATGGCAGGCGTCTGCTACAAGGGGAGGGCAGATTATGTGCCAGGGATGCATGCACACAAAGTCATCTCTGGTTTCCCCCTCAAGTCTTACCCTTTATCAAAGGCCTGTAGTTTACTTCTTGCAGCACTGGGGATGGAATTGAACCTGGGAACATATTGTGCTACATCCCCAAGTACTTTTATCTTGAGACCACGTCTCCCTAAATTGCCCCAGCTGCCCTTGAAGTTGTGACCCTTCTGCTTCAGTACCAACCTTCTACTATATTTTAGATAAATCACCTTGAAATACATGTGATAAAGTGTAGGGAGCTGCTGAAGCTGGAGAGTGAAAGTTGGCCAAGATGGCTTTTCGTGCTGCCATTCCAGGGCAGGTTCCCCTGTGAACATCTGTCAGACCCTGGACAGCTGCTTTTCTGCTTATCACTGGCCCTCAGAGTCCCCATCTGGTTACCCTTGATGTGCCCACAGCTGCTTTGATGTTCAGCTCGTGTCGCTTCCCTCTGCCCTGCCCACCTATGTCACCCTCTGCTCTTGCTCCTGGCCACTCATGCTACGTGCAATCTGGGGTCCCCAGATGTGTGCTGAGTAAAGGTGGGTCTATCACTTCACTCTCCCCACTCTCCAGAACACACAACTGGCAAAGAGGAGGTCTTCTGGAATGAATGAATGAACAAACAAACAAGTGAGTAATGTCAATGAAAATGCATAGAAGCACAGAAAAGAACATTGCACTACAGTAGGACTCTGGAAATATAAATCTACATAGCAGTACTGAATGGAAAAACTTGGCATTTGGAGTAGTATGAACCAAACAGATGACCTCTTCTACCTCCCTGGAGCAGACAGGCCAGGAAGCAGGGCCTGAAAGATCCAGGCCACTGTGTGGGCCGCTCACTAATTCCCTCACATGTTTGCTAATTACAGGAATCTCAAGTTCCTAATCTAGTAGTCTTTGACTTCACTTGGGATGAATAAAAATATTGCATTATAAATTCCTGAAGACCAAAACTCAACTATGTACCCTTATTCTCTTCTGATGAATGCTATTAAATTAGTCATCTTTTCATTGCTGGGGGAAGCAAAAATCTGACATGAACAAATTAAAGGAGAAAAGTTTGATTTTCATTCATGGTTTCAGAGATGTCAGTCCATGGTCTGGTGGCCCTAAGGCAGAAACATCATGGCAGAAGGACATGGTAGAGGAAAGCTGTTCACCTCCTGGTCCCAGCAAACAGAATCAGAAAGAGCCCAAGAAAAGATACACCCTTCAAAGGCAGCCACAGAGAGCCACCTCCTCAGATGGGCCTCATCTCCTAACAATCCATTCAACTATAGACTTGTCAGTGGGTTACCCCTCATGATCCAGCCACCTCTCTGAGCACTGCTGCATTGGGGATGAGGCCTTCAACATGTACATCTTTGCGGGGACTTTTATATCTAAACCATAATAGCCACCAATATGTTTGGGACCAAAGGGGGCCATGTTGATTGGGGCTGAAAGAGCCTCACAGAATCAGACACTGATTGGGAATAGAGCTACTTACGGACAGACATATTTTTAGGATGATAATAATGCAAAGTTGTAGTATGATTGCTGCTTTTTACCCATGTGCTTTCTTCTTAATCACTCAAATGTTTTATTTCTAAAACAAAGGATTTGTGAAATGGAGACAATTACACTGGTGAAATATCATTAGAGTTTTCTTGAATTCTGCAAAGTATGTTTGGGTAAAATTGAAAATGTCTTCATCTTGAACTCTGTAAGTGGAGTAATTTCAAATGCAACAACTGTCCTTTGTCAGTTTAGGAAAACATTCAACAAACTGCAGCAGTTTAATTTTCCTAAAAAGTTATTTCTTTTTCTCCATAGAGAATGAAAATAAAGAAGAATACACCCTCTTGAAGGGATCAAGGGCCTGCATCTGCCAGGATGAGCGACAGGTACAGAATCAAAAAGGATCCAGGTAGTCATGGGGAGAAATCAGCCCCAATACCTGCTTTTAGCTCCAACCAATCCTTCTTTTGTCTTTCACATCCCTCATTTGGACGTGATATGGGCAGCTTTCCTCTGCCATGAAGTTTCTGCCGTGGAGTCACCAGACCATGGCCTGAAACCTCTAAAACCATCAATAAAAATCAGCCTTTTCTCCTTTAATGGCCTCTGTACAAGCTGGCTTATTTTTATTCTCTAAATAAACACAATAATAAATTAGGAGTCCTCATCTCTGTAGAGTAAGTCTTGGTTCTGATTTCCTCTATTGTGGCTTGTATTTGGATGTCCCCCCTAAAGCCACATGCAGTCATAGGTGATTCTTTCAGGGGTGGCTGGAGCTAGAGGGCGTGATGCTGGGATTGATTCATGGTGCAATGCTAGGGTCAAAGGCTCTAGGACGGGGTAGGAGTGCTGTCCGTCCCGAGCAGCCTGGATACAAGGGTAGAAAGAGCTGTGGTCACCCCTTGTTGCTTTTGATGTCTTCTGCCTGCCATGAACTGTTCACCGTGAAGCCATCCTGCCTTGCAGCCAGCCTGTCATGGATCAAAACCTCTACAAACCGAACTAAATCAGTCTTCCCCCTTTAACTCTGGTGCAGGGCCTTTTGTCTCAGCAACGAGGAAAGTAACAAAGACGTCCTCCTTTCTCAACAGCTGCTCTTCCATTTTGTGTGACTCTTCCTCACTCACTTTTTCTCCCCAAACTGAGCAATCTGAAGGACACTGCTTTAATCTCTCCAAATCTCCCTTCTTCCTTCTGACTGCAGCCTCCTTTGGCCACAGCCCTCCATATCAGTTCATGTGACCTTTACGGACAAGGTGAGAAACTGTCACCTTTTCAGTCCGCACTCTAAATATCCAGAGCTCCGAGTTTGTTTCCCAGAGACGCTCCAGGTGACTTCTCCAGGTCTGTCCTCTGGAAGGTGGTCACTCAACTGCGTGTACAGTAAGGACCAAAGAGTGGCCACAGGAAGCACAGATGGAGCTATGTGTGAGAGAGTCCCAGGGATGGATGGAGAATTGGGGGCATCCAGGGAACGCGTGCTGCAGAAGGCCCAGGAGGTGAGGATTCTGCACTGAAACCTGGCCTTGCTGTATTCCCCATGCTCAGCCGACAGAAGGTGTAACAGTTTTTCAGCTTGCATGTGCAATGAATAAATATGAGGTCTACGGTTTTCTTATGCCTCAGCCCCCTCCATGTCAGAGGTGGGTCTGTCTCTTCCCATCCAATGACTGTCCTGCAGATCTGTTATGCTTCATTCAATGCCATTTGGGCAGTGAAAACAGAACTCAGGGTGAACTTTGTTGTGGTTGGGGGTCCCCTTTTGCACACTGTCCCTTACTCTTCACCTTCAGCCACTCACAAGGCCCAAAGTAAATCTGCAAACAGGCAAGAGAAGCTGCTGTGTGTCCCTTAGAGAGATCTTCACACAGCTGGGACTATCTGGGGTCAGACTGTGGCCCAGATGGGATCTGTCTGCAGCAAGAACCACGGAGACACAAGTGACAAGTGACTTCCTTTTTCCTATATTGATTTGTCTCTGTTCCTCACTGTATTAGTTCACCCCTCTTTTCTTAAGTGTGTTTCAGAGAGAGAGAGAGAGAGAGAGAGAGAGAGAGAGAGAGAGAGAGAAGCTGATGGAAGTGGGCCAAGCAAAGACAAGGGGGGGGAGCAGTCGGCAATTCCAGTTGGACTCTAATGATTTGTGTACAATTCAAGGTCAGGGAATGATATGTGAGGCTTGCACGCCCACCCACACAAGCATACACAATTTAGTGCTTGATTATATCAGCATATAACGCTAATACATCTCATACTGCAGCGTTCGCTTGCCTCTCCAATTAGAAGAACGCGGAGGGCAGGGACCACATGTTAAGCTCATTTTGTTCTCCATAACACCCACCACCTTATTAGGCACATAATAGGCGTTTGATAAATATGTTTTGTTAAAAGAGGCCTGCCTCTGTTAATGAAATAAATGTGTCTTTGAAATGCTCGGAATAAAGTAGAGTTCTGTAAATGGAATCTGATTTTAATGACACGCAGAAGGTTGCAATGGGAATAGTGTGGTAAATTCTTTTATAAAGCCAATAATCATCCCATTTGAGTTGTCATAAATATTTTTTACTCTTTTGGACCTAAACGAGGGAATTTCAGTCCAGGGATCTATGAATCCCCTGCCACTATAACCGCATTTGTTTTGGGAATGTACATTTTTCAGGTGAATCTGCTTTAGCTTTTACTGTATTCTCAAGGGGATGTGCTACTTTAAAAAGAAAAAAAGTTTAAACTCATGGCTAGAAGGAACCACGGAGCTGAACAACAACAACAAGATTTTGTAGGAAATGATTCACCAAGTTTGGCAAGAACAAGATAATAATCAAAGCTAACACTGGTTGGACATCGATGTGTAGCAAACACTGGGCATTTACTGCATTAAATGTCCCCTGCAAGGTACAGGACATTATCATCCGCTCATCTCGAGGATGAAGAAATGAGAGGTTTATCCCAGGCACAACGTTATTCGACACCAAATGTGAGATCTGAACCAGGGATCCGCTTACTTCCAAAATTGGAAGTTTTTTAATAAAATGATTTCTGTATCTGTAATGTCTTACCTAAAATTATGAGGATAATGATAACCATAAATAAATTAACAGCATATTCCCAGGGGAAAACTGAAGCACATATTTATATCTATATTTGTATTTATATCTATATATATTTGGAGGTAGCTCAGGGATAGAGCCCTTGTATAGCATTGCAAGGCCCTGAATCTCAACTCTGGCACTGAGGGGAAAGAACAGGAGAAGAAATACATGAAATTCAAATTCAGAGAAAACTTAGTAAAGGCCCTACAGCTATTAAGTGAAGAGCCTGCGCTCTAACCTAGATCTCTGCACTGCTGAGGCCACCGCTCCTGCTGCCTTTCCTGGTCAAAAGATGCGGCCTGGTTTCCCTGTGATGCACATGAAAATCAGGGAGTGGTCCTTGTGTCAGTACAGGGTCATTATTCTTCTAGAAATGAATTCTTTGGGGCTGGGGGTTTAGCTCAGCGGCATAAGCATCTGCCTTGAAAGCAGGCAGTCGTGAGTTCGATCCCCGGTACCGGTAAAAAGGAAAAAGACAAAAAAAAAAAAAAAAAAAAAAGAATTCTTTTCCTTCACATTTCTGTAGCGAGAATTTCGATCCTTCAAGCATTTTGTTTTCAAAGAAAATGATTTTTGTTGATACATTTTAGATCTACATAATGATCACTTCATCGTGGAGAACGTGAACCGGTAGATGACATAACTTGAATCTCTCTTCCTCCTGTTCCCCTCTCCTCCCTTTAACTGCTCTTCCTCTCCTTATTTATAAAAGCTTTGCTTTCCTTTTTTCTCATTTTTTATTTTACCTTTCTTTCCTTTCCCCCTCCCTCCTCCACTTTGTTCTTCTCCAAGACTTTGTGTTAGTACTATGGGCAAAAGGCTCTGTGTGTGTGTGTGTGTGTGTGTGTGTGTGTGTGTGTGCTGTGTTGCACTGTGCTGTGTAAAGCAACTGTACTTTTTAACCAAATTTTGGGTATTGTTTCTGACTATCCAATTATACTCTGGGGCTACCATATTTGGCAAAGTGGTGATTGTGTAGTCAAATGTGCAACTGTACAATCAACGCCCTGCTCCATACCGAAGGCCAACTGCCTGCAAGTGCAGCAGGAGCTCCGAGACAAGGCTGCTAAAACTGAGCATGTGTAGAAAGGTGGCCACGAGATCATTCAGGATTCATTTGACATTATGAATTCATTCCTTTTAGCTACTCAGCTTGATACGAGGAGAGTAAATTAATATGTGAAAAGGCTATTAGCTCTTTAAAGGAAAGTAACACTGAAATTCAGGTTTAATATGTCATCTGAGAGACAGTTTTGCACAAAAGAGAAGAAAATCCTGGCCCCCGAATTCGAAGGACTCTGGGTTCAAATCTCCACTCCACACTAGCTTGTCCCCTTAGGACGAAAAAGTCACTTGACCTTTCTATGTCAGTCTTCTCCTATGTAAGTGAAGATAAAATACCTTCATGATGAGCTTTGAGAAGGGTAAATGCAGAAATTTGTGCAGAATGTGTAGGACAATGCTTAAGCATTATATTCATGCAAATAACAGTAGCACTTTGTATGTATAACTTCATGTCTAAAGAAAGTGTACAATAATTATATATTGGTAAATCTTCTCTCTAAAAATCCAAACGGGCTAAAGGATACAAACAAACTCTCCTTCATGAAGGGCAGCACTGGGACTGAAAAGAAAGTCAGTCCTTAACCTTCAGGAAAACAATTCTAAAATAAGCATTTTCCTGTACATACGTTTATCCAAATTTCCTTCCCAATTTTATTTATCAGCGCTGACATTTTATTGCTTAAAATAATCTCCTGTGATCCAGAGGGAGCTGCAGAAATGGGTGTGGCGCTCTGAAACACACCATGGTCTTTCTTACATGTCAACATTAACATGAATTATTTCAATCTCCTGTTTGTGTGGGAAGCTCAGAAAAGGCAAGACTCATCACAGAGCTTGAGTGCTATGCTCCAAGTCCTGCCTACAAAGTCATTTTGTTTATGCAGGACAAAATTCTTTAAAAATCTTAATTTTCAGAAAAATAGAGGTGACGGCCAGCAGCAGAGTGAGTGTCCACAATACTGGGGAACCTGCCCTCCCCTCCCAGCTTTCGAGCAGGCCAATTAGATTCATGGAGCTGAGGATCTGTTTTCAAGGACCACAAGAAGCTAACTTTCTAAAAGCAATACAATTTTGTTTTTAATATGCAGTGTCCTTCAGTGAAAATGGCAAGGACGCTGCAGTGACTTTAAGATGCTGCAGACCAGAATTCTTCATCCAGAGATAAAAGTGAAAAGATCCAGGAAGCTGGATAAGGAGAATGTAAAGCTACCTGTCTAGTCAGGCACGGTGGCGCAGGCTTTAGGTCCCAGCACTCTGGGAGGCTGAAGCAGTGTGCTCTAGCCCAGGCTGGGCAACTCAGTGACTCAGCTATAGCTCATCTCAAAAACAAAACAGGACAGAAGCAAAGAAAAGCAAAGCAAAACCAACCAACCAGCCAAACAAAAAAACCAAAGGGGCTATGGATATAGCTCAGTAGGGGGTGTTGGGTTCAATTCCTATACTGCCAAAAACAACAAATAATCTGTCTGCGTTCTTACCCAAATGATGCTACAAGTATTAATTCTCCAACATTTTAGGTTGCGTCTCCATCACCCAAAGGCCTACAGACCAGAAATACACCAGGACCCATTTAATGACCAACCAAATACCACTCCCCCAACTTCCAATAAAAGGTATATGGTATTCATTAAAACAGACAGACAGACAGACACACACTCACCCTGAAAGAGGAAGAAATGAAGGGACAAGGCATAAAAGCACTGCAACTTGTTTTGTCACCTATTACATTCTACAAGATTAAAAATGATTCATAGGTGAACAGGCCACTGCCTGGTCAAAGGCAGCAAAAACAGGACGATGTAGGAATGATCTTTAGCGGCTTTTTCTGGGGTCATTTCATCCTGTGTCCACAATGAGGCAAAACTGCCTCATGTTTATGATCTCACATTCAAACAGGCTTGGCCTCGGTTCCCAGGTCTAGTGCTCACTGTGTGTCCACAGGCAGACTACTTTATCTCCCTGAGATTCAAGGTGATTCGGAGATGAAGCAGTACACTTCAAGTGCTAAGCACAGATCTCGGCACACAGGGTGTTCTGTAGTTGGGACTGCTAATGTGTACTTCATTTTGGATCAGAGGTGCTCAGCCTCACACGTTGGCATTCTGAGCTGGACCACTCTTGTGGGGACCCTGCTGTGCACCAGTGCGGATCTGGCAGCATCTCTTATCACACCCATTAGATGCCAGTAGCATCTCCAGATGTTGCCAAATGTCCAGCTGGGGGAGGGAGACAACAATCATCTGTGTTCAAAGATCACTGCTTTGGAGGAATCTTCCAGAAGAACAGCACATACTCTTCTAGACACACATATGTGCATGCGCAAGCACACACACACACACACACACACACACACACACACGGCTCTAGAGG
Organism: Cavia porcellus; assembly: GCF_034190915.1. Taxonomy (NCBI): domain Eukaryota; kingdom Metazoa; phylum Chordata; class Mammalia; order Rodentia; family Caviidae; genus Cavia; species Cavia porcellus. The sequence goes on from NW_026947497.1 coordinate 34,895,195, forward strand.
AGAAAGAATTGCACAACTCTCATTTTTAAGCTATTATTTCAAGATTCTCTCTTATTTCAAATTCTGAGTTTGAAAATTTGTTTATATTTCTTTCATTTCACCAAGGACTTAAAATGATTTTTCCCTATAAAGATACTTATTCAAATAATACGTATTAAACAAGAAAACTTGGGAAATTCAGATGAGCAAAAGGAAAAAAAAGTGAAAAGAAATTTACTTAGATTTCAATAGAATTCAATTGAACTTATAATTTGATTAGAACTAACTGGAGCTAACATGATGGTGATTATTGAGTTTCTGGATATTTTTCAAATACATGCCTCTGGTACACACACATATGTATACTCATATAGCACACACATGCCCACATCAGTATTTCTCATGTGCTAACTGTGTTGCAGTCATTATTACCATCTCCAGACCTGGTGCTAGACTCTTTCTCTCTCTCTAAAAACACGATTTTTTTCCTCATGTATAATTGTCCATTAGAAGTATTCAATAACTCACATGTTTTCAACCACAACAAAGATGGAGATGGAGACGAACTCAAAATCTACATTTTTACAGCTTCATTCCTCCATAGGACAATGACTTCAACTGACTTTCCATCCGCTGAGCCACACAGTGCTAAAAACTATCCCCTTTGGTCAATCTGCCCCCTATAGTAAGCAGTGACCATCCTTGGTGTTTTAAGTTCAAAGTTTTCAAGTCAAATTTGACTCCTGTCTCCTTCTTGCGCTCAGCACCTGCCTGGGTGACTTCTACCATCTTGGCCTCTTTCTTTGGATCTATTTCCAGGGTACTAATTATTTTGTTCTGGGGAGCAGGGGCTGTTTGCTAGCAATCTCTCCAGCCAATCTCTTTTCCCTGACCTACAATGACGACCCACTGCTTCTCGGTCACAAGTTAGGTGTTAATGATGGATCCAGGGGCCTTCCTCTTCCTGGGGCCTCCTCTCAGCCTCCTGATTCACAGCTCAAGGCCTGTGCTTATCCCCTTATACCCCACCCCCAGCATGGACCCTTTCCCCACAACTGTCACTCAAAGTAAAGGAAATCAGAGCACACGGCTGATGCCTTTTAAAAGGAGCAAAATCAGAACTTGAGTGAAAAATCCTTTGTGTATACTCCAATAACCAATTGCAGTAAGTGCTCTATTACTAGGGTATAACTTTTTTGTTACAGATTATGAGTAAAATCTTATGTATTTTGGTTTCAAATCATGTTTGAATTTTACCAGGTGGGATACAACATCTTTTTTTCCTCCTCCTGTGTTGAGGGTTAGACTCAGGCTCTGGGCTCATCTCAGACAAGTGCTCTACCACCTAGCTCCAGCCCCAGCCTTGAGTGTTTATGTTACTAGGAAGTCAAACTCGAGCACTGATTTTCTTGTGGTAGTATCTCTTATCCAGGTACATGGATTTACTTAATCCAACAGATGAGCTAGATTTCTCAGTTCAGGCATGTACAAAGGAAAAGTCTAGAATTTAATCACTGTAACCTGAAAAACATGCCACTGTACCAAATGTAATGGGAATTTGTATTCTGTTACTGTTTTTTAAAATCTTTATTTATTTATTTTGTAACAAAAGCAGCTTTTACTAGAAGATAAACTTCTGAAGGGCAGGGCCTCTTTGGCGATGCTCACAGTGACGGGAACTTAGCTTGCTGAGCAGTTAGTCCTGGATAAATGTTGCTAGGTGATTCACATTGGAAGAGGAAACGGAAAGAAAGGCCCAAGGACTCAGGATTTGCATCAAGCACGTGGGAGAGATGACTAAGTGGACGGCATGGGGTGCTGAGGGCTTGGCCTGGACACAGAAACAGGAAGTGACCCTGCAAAGGCATTAAGGGAGCACCCAGCTTGGGACCTGCAGAGTAGAACCAGGGACAGGAATGATACCGGCCTTACAATGCAGTTTGAGGGAACAGTTCTTAAGGCAGGAATGGGAAAGCCTGGGCTCAGAGTGAATGAGCGAAGGACTCTGATGCTAAAATCCTCTTACATGTTATCTTCTACTTTAAATAAAGCCAAAGCTTCACAGTTAACCACAAAGGTGGCATTGCTTCTCTGCTGTGAGAACAGCTTTGACACAGGTCTGGGGATGCCAAGGGAAAGGACGGAAATCTGTGGTGCGGAGCCTGTCACCTTCTGTCTGCACTGGCCCTGGCTCGCCATCAGGGTCTGTATCTGCTCCTCGGCGCCACCTCTGTTCTTTGGGTTCCAAGCTTTCTCTGCCAACACCGCCTATGCACTTCATGAAATATGTCAAAAGCCACTCATGGTAGTCAGGCCTGGTGGTGCCTGCCTGGAAGGCCAGCCCCGTGGGAGACCGATGCAGGAGATCAAGTGTTCAAATCCAGATTTGGCAGCTCGAACATAGCGAGACCCTGTCTCAAAATTAAAAAATAAAGAAAGAGCTGGGGAATGTAGCTCAGCGCGGGAACCCCGTGGATTCAGTTCCTAGTACCACAAAAAGGCAGAGGAAGGCCATGTGTGGTAATCACAGCATGCACAGATCTGTTCCCACATCCTCACTGTTGGCATTCTCTTCAGAAAGGGCATCTGATTACCCTTCCCGAGGCTGTGGCCCGACCACGTAGCATCTGACGAAACGCGTGATAAGAAGCAAAGGTGTGAGACTTCAGCGCTACATCACGAGAAGCGTTGGCCTCCTCCTTGGTTTGCCTGGTCCACCAGCTGGGTGGGCAACTTTTCCAATAGGACCCTTCTTTATTTCAGAGACAAATTTTACTTTTTATTTTTTAATTTTTTTTGGTACTGGGGATCGAACTCAAGACCTTGCAATTGTGAGGCAGGCGCTTATACCACTGAGCTAAATCCCCAGCCCCCAGAGACAAATCTTAAAAGCTATACTACAATGCAGGGCCTAGTGACACACACATGTAATTCCAGTTTTCCAGGAGGCTGAGGCAGGAGGCTCATAAGTTCAAGACCAACCTCGGTAACTTGGTAAAACCTTGTCTCAAAATGAAAAATGAAAAGGAAATTCCCTGAGTTCAGTACTCAGCATCACACCCCACACACCTACCCCTCCCCACACCTACCCCCCCTACATCTACCCCCCCCACACCTACCCACCCACACCACACCCCCCCCATATCTCCTAAAATGGCTTCTTCTATCTAAATAGCCCCAAGATTTATTAAAATTAACGTATTTTAAGGTAAAAAGTATTCATTATTTTGGGATATTTGTTTAACTGTTTTTAATACAAAGTTTTGATATAAATGTTTAAGTGCCTTAAATCTGAATTAATTTCCTTTTAACTTCTGATTTTAATAAAGACAATGATGTTTCTTTTATCACTTGTCATAAAGACCTTGAAGGTCTATAGACTTTCCAGGTACAGAGTTAACAATTATTTTTGAGGCATTTTTCTCATTTATGATCACTTAATAAAACAAAAAGGTGGCATATACATAGTAAATTTTGACAAATCAATATTTTTTATTTTAAACAGAGGTATATGTAAAGGGAACAGTCTCATCAGAGCCAAAATGAAAAGAACTTTTTTTGAGACATGGTCTCACTATGCAGTTCAGCCTACCTTTAAAGTCACTATATAGCCCTGGCTGGCTTTGAACTCATGGCAATCCTCCTGCCTCAGCCTCCCAAGTGCTGGCATTACAAGCATGCACCACCATGCCCTGCAAGAAAACCTTTATCAGCAGTGAGACTTACTAACAATAAACTAAAAAAGAGATTCTGTTACCATTTTGTTTGCAGTTCCTGCCCATAACATTTTCACATATATATGATAATATGCTTCTTCTAGAATCTTCTCTTCTTTGAATCTCAATGCCTAGCTGCAGGGATAGACTAAATGTCTGTTGAATGAGTGAATGAACGAATCTGGCTTTAAGGAAAACCTAAACACTTTTACTGAAAGACATGAACAGCATATGAAATGACTAATGCTTTTGATCCCATATAAAAACGCACACAGTAGCTGCTATGCTGTTTACTATTCTAAGTACATACATTACTACACAGAATTGTCTGAGCAATTATTATCATCGCTGTTTTCTAGATGAAATGTCACGCTCAGACAGGTCTCCTAATGAAGGGAATGCTGGGGTCAGGAACGTACAGAGCAGACTCCGGACAGTCACACTTTGCCTCCTCCCCTCCCCGGCAGTCCTTCCCTGCCTCACGCTGTGGTCCCCTGTCCAGGGAAAGTGGAGGAGGTCACAGTCTTGCCAGGGCTGCCTTGCCGGCATTTGGGGGAATTGTGTTTATTCACTGAGTTTCTCTCACTAGACCGCCAATTTAACACTCTGCCAACTGGCCAATTACTCACATTCACAGGGGGCTAAGTGGGTTCTTCACCAGCTGCACACCTTTCTTTCTCAACATAATTAATGAAGTTCATCAAAACCCTAGAAAACAAGCCCACAGCACCCTCCTCTGATTGACGAGTTAATCGGGGGTCAGGCTTTCCTGACCTGCCACAGGATGTTTATATTGGCCTCAAGGCTGCTTGCAAATGGCAGAGGTTGACAATACATTGTGTATGAGAATACATTGTGTATGAGAGAGAGAGAGAGAGAGAGAGAGAGAGAGAGAGAGAGACACAGAGAGAGAGACAGAGACAGAGACACACAGAGAGAGAGAGACAGAGAGAGAGAGAGAGGGAGAGAGAGACAGAGAGAGAGAGAGAGAGAGAGAGAGAGAGGAGAGACAGAGAAAGATCCTTGAGAATCTTGTTTGTCATCTTACTGGCCACACAAATGACAAATGGTCATGGAAGGGTCACTATGCTCGGGTGACACGGGCACACCTACTGGGTGTTGGGCTGTCCAGAGGAAAGGCTGGGTGGAGGTGCTGGGGAGATGAATCTGTCCCCATCCTTTTGGGACCCTAAACCTTTTTTAAAGGCACCAGAGTTACACAAACAGTAACCAACCAGCTTCTGCTTTGCTTCACCTCTGGTCCTGCCTAAGGCCTTTCGTAGCCCGGAACAGATATTCTGGTTATTGTAGTCCTGGATCCAGCTGTCTTCAACTAGCAGCTGCTGAGAAGCCCGTGACTCTTGCTAGGCTGAATGGGGCGCCGTGGGGAGCGGCAGGCACCCCAGAATCCCAAGGCGTGGTATAGGGAGGAAGAATGGAAACGTCTCCATTATTTTTACAATGATCACAACTTTACACAACTGTTTTTAGTGTGCTGGATTAAATACAAATATATTAGAATTCATTTCACCAGTTTCTTTTTACCTTGTGTGACCTGGCTAATAAACATCTGAAGGTGCCACGGTTTGCATGGTTTGCATCTGTGGATCGAGCTCTGGTTTACTGCAAGATTGGTAAAGTCTCAAACTGTCACTGCGCAGAGGGTCGCCAAGGTGAAATCACTTTCCAAGCCTGTTCTCTCGGCTTTCTTTGTCACACTAATGCAAAGTTTCTTAACTAACCGGTGATAATGAAACCAGTGTTATGGCCCACCGAGGCTGCTCTGCACTTGGAAGCGAATTGTGGGGTTCTTCGGTCATGTGACTCGCTCTCTGCGCAGGTGTCCTTGGTCTTAGTGCGCAAATCTGAACATCTGCCTCTGCTCTGTGCTTGGTGGCTTTGGAGGCATGATCACGTGGTCCCGCAGCTGTTATCTGTGACTACACAAGGTGTGTATAGCACAGGGTGTCCGAGGGGCTGCAAAGGTAGGCTGGGGGATGGTGGTGGGGGAGCACCGCAGCAGAGGTGCCTAGTGGGCCCAGGCAGTGGCACTTGTGCTCTGCTCAGGTGCCTGAGGGTGCACCACTCCCTGCCTTTACCTCACTGGTTCTGTGCAGCTCTCACTGACGGGCTCCTGTTCACAAGCCCATTAAAACATCCTCTGTATGGGCTGGCGAGAGCCCAGTGTGTGAAGCCCAGATACACCCTAAACATCTCAGTCCTAAAAGCAATCACAGAATATTAACAGGGATATTAACTAGCCAGGACGATGTATTAGGAATTTAAGCAACACGAAACACCTTTAAATTCTTGAGAGCTTGTTTGGAGGTTCTAGTAGGGGAACGCCGGCTACTCATGTACCCTTGACCGAGGAACGGTCCTCCTCTATGGGGGTGTTCATCCTCTTCGACCCAATGCGCAGCTTCAGGAGGGACGCACATGGATGTTTGAGGGAGGAAGGGGACACCGGCCCAGCCATCCAGATTTGCCGAATTAACCCTGGCGATCAATGGGGTGACAGATGTCACAGCCAGATCGCCCTCACACCCCAGCTTTTTGATTCCCTACATGCCAGGTCACACACAGCAATCTGGTGTCTAAGAAGGAAGAGTCTACAGATGCTTCCTCAAGAACTAAGCTATAATAGAAGATCTATGTGTAGGAAAGGGATATTTATTTTTCAGAGTAGTTTTGTACCTTGTAGAAAAGCCCAGAACTGCTGTGAATAGCTAGTGAGTTGTAACTTAATAAAATTTAAAGCTTGCAGCACTGCCTCTCTCTCACGTCCTTAACTAGGACTATCTTTAGGGAGCACTCTTCAAAGGACAGCCATGATCAAGTGAGTTTTTATAATAAGAACACTAAGCAAAGAAAACACATGATGTAGGCATTTAACACTCTCGATAACGAAAACAAGCACTTTCATGATGACATGAATTTGTGGAGAAAGTAAACTGTTGTAAAAACAAAAAGCCCAGCTATAAAATGCAAGAGCAGCTATTTGTGGCTCCGAGCAGCACAAACTAAAAATATCACCATAAACTTGCTTCACATCTTTTGCTGAGTGGGGAAAAGTACGTCAGTGAATAAAAAGTATACGTCAGAAGAATAAGACAAATAATAAGGTAAATAACAAACATTTGAATTGCTTCTAAGTATAAGTAGTAAGATGTTTAGATTTATAGTCGATGTGATCACCATCTCGCAAAAACCTTGACTTTGGGTCAGAAATATTTGCTTCATTTCTCTTCCATCTTGCTATAATGACATCCCTGAGTTCGGTTACTTTCTTCCCTCTAACTATGTCTGGGTCTGGTTTTCCTTAAATTTTAATTACCATGCCCATATAGAGATTTTTACCTTCTTACTTGAAATGGCACGAAGTCCCCTACTCTCCCCCCAGCTGATCTCACCTGACCCTTCTCATCACGGGCCTGGCTATAGTCTGCACTCTCCACTTTGGGAACAACCCACCCCTCCTCCAGAGTACTCACCCCCATCCCCTCCCCCTGCCCTGCTCATTCCTGGTCTATCTTGAACCCTTCTCTTTTGGAAGCTGCTTTTTGCCTACTCCGGGCTGACCCTCACCTTGCTTTTGGCTGAGTTCCTGAGTTTCTTCCCCATTAGACTGTACAGCTCTGGACACTCTAGATGATAGGATTTTGCTGTCTCTTTTTAGTGCATAATATTTAGAATTCGAGGAGTGAATGTACATAGGGAGGGCGTATGGCCAAGATTCACAATTTTCCACACCTGTGTGTCAGGCCCAGGCTAACAGGCCTATTCTGTTTGCAGTTACACTCATACTCATGGTGGTGGTGGTGGGGATGCAGCAGGGTGCGAAACAGTGTGCCTTAAATGAAGGGAAGTAGAACGAAATTGGGCCTCTGGCCAGGATGACACCCTAGCAAAGCCCAAGAACATGTGGGGAAGTTGCCTAGATGCTGTCTTTGATACAGCCAAGTGTTAGGCCACAGAACGGGGCAGTGGCCCTAAGAACTGGCCTGAGCACATCCTTGCTCTGTAAGGGGCACTAGGTGAGCCTCTGTTGCCTCTACTGCACGCAATATCTTTTCTGTTACAGCCTCTCCACCTCTAGGCCTTGAGGAAAGCGGCTCAGCCTCCCTGAGCCACGCCGTAGGCAGGACCAGACATAGAAAGGAGGCTAACTGGCCCTCTCTTGGAGAGATGAGGGCAACTCTGCCCTCCAGTTGGAAGTGGCGAAGAGAAAGCAGTGGAATGCCTACTGCCTTGTCCTACTAAGGACATCAACAGGACAGAACTGCTGTCACTTAAACATAGATAAACACTGAGCAGATAGATACTACACAGATAAATAAAGGCTACTCTAACTGCAGTTCTGCTGTTATCACATGTGTCATTTCTCCAGGATAACATGGTCCTGGTGGGGCTGCTGAGGAGACACACGGCTTATTAAAATGCAGGTTACCAGGTCCCGGCCCAGACCTACTGATTTGGCAGAGCGATCTGGTTACCTGCATCTTGACCAGTTTTCCCAGGTGATCCTTCGACCCATAAATGCCACATTTGATGGGTTATAAACTCTCCCTGTAAAAAAGACTACCATCATCCCACCAAAACCTATAAAAAGTATTCTCACAGGGGCCAATCGAAACCTCCTTTTTCCACAACACTATTATAAAACTAATTCATGTCCTAAAACTTTTCCTTTTGGGCTGTTTTCTCTGAGCTTTGTATTTCTAAGACTCTTGACAGAATATCAATCAGGATTTTCAGAATCTGCCAGAATGTGTAGGCAGTGATTTATTTTACCCATCGATAGGGATGTTTCCCTTATCTGCATTTTTTAGCTCTTCTGCCCACCCACTCCCGCAGCTGCCAGGGTCTGGATCCCATCAGGGATGAGCCTGCTGCCAATACTTCACCTTGTGTCACTGCTGGGTCCGATTGGCTTAGTCAAGGGCAAGGATTCTAAATTGTTTTCATAATCCTTGAGATAAGTCAATATTTTCAAGATCCTAAAGAAAAAGACTCAATGGCTATAATCATGAAATCTTATCCTACAATGGCACAATCACCACACCGGTACTGCTATCCTCTTGAATACATGTATCTGAGATAAGGAAACTTCACCTTGGGAGCATTTTTGGTTTTAGGAAATGTATCCTAGGAAATCCAAAAAGGATAGAAATTATAATCTGAAACTTGCTGAATCATGTAAATTTCAATATTGGAAAATGTTCAATACTTCAACAGAAATTGATCGAAAGTCACTGTAGAAAGGACATGGTCTGCTCCAAAGCCTGAGGACAGTGACAAGCAGGGAGTAAGATGATATTAACAAAGAGGAGGGGGAATGGCAATAGCAATTTGAAGGCTGTCAATAAGATTTTGGAAGATGAAAATCAGGTGACACAGCAGCTCTGAGAAAGCTAAATCTATTCCTGCAGCATGGGGAGCCAGAAAGCAGGCACGAGGGTTCAAGGCACAGAACGCTACAAAGATTTAGGGGTCAGAGGCATCTCCGAAAGCCTGAGTGAAGCAAAAGGGGTTGAAAAGCTGTATAATTGAGATGTGGATGTGCTTTCGTCCCCCAGACTGAAAGAGGAAGGTGTGTGACTCCGCAGACACGAAGCCACCGGGCTCCAGAATCCTGGATCCCAGGAGTGGGCTGAGGAACTAGAAAGTTTAAATGATTCTATTCCACAGTTAGTGACATCAACCCTCACCATCACCACTGCTACTGACTCCCTTCCCTGAGCCCTGGAAAGTCAGCATCCAGACTTCCAAGCCTTAGCCACCAGACGGAAGCCATCTCTCCTGTCTGGTCCACAGGAAAAGTATATGGATACACAGATCAGGACAGTGGCCAGATTCTGACCCAGCCTCCTGAGAATAATGCACCGCACTGGACAAGTCCCGTCCAAGCTCCAGAGCAACCAACAAGCTGTCCCATGCCTTGCCCAAAACAGATGTCCAAGAAAAGCTTCTAATGTGAAAGAAAGGGAGGTAGGAAGGAGACTAAATACCCGCACAGAAAAGTGTGCTTGGGAGAAACAGACCCAGCAGGGAGCAAGAGAAAACTTACAATGGAAAAAGTGTGAAAACCAGAGCAACCCAGGAGTTTCAACAGATAAGTTTCAGAAAGTTAAAAAATAGAAAAAAGGAAAAGAAAATGGAAGGGTGGTAAGTGATTTAAAAAATTATAAGAACATATCTCAGATCTTACATATATGACTGGATCTATATTACATTACTTTTGAAACAATGAAAAATGTAATTTGGGAAAATACTTGAATGTCTCCTGATTTCCTATTTAACTCTCTTTTATTTTGCTCTTTATTTGTATATTTATGGATATTTTGTTTCTCATATAAGAAAAACCATGTGATATTTGAAAAAAAATTTTTTTTGTACCAGGGATTGAACTCACAACCTAGCGCTTGCCAGGCTTGCCAGATGGCACTTAGACTGCTGAGCCAAATCCCCAGCCCCAACTAACCATCTGATATTTGAGCTCTGACTTCTTTAACATCATTTTCTCAAGTCGCATCCTTTTACCTATGAATGCCTCAAGTTTTTCTTTATGGCAGCAGATTTAAAGGTAAAGTTTGGAGTGCTAGATATGGTATAATGAATGCAAAAAGAGCGGTTCCAAGGGTTCTTGTCACGAACTCTTAGGGAGAAAGAGAAGAATGAAAGAAAGGCTAAAAGTGAAAAGACAAGATTGTTTGATCTCCAGCAAAGGAGAGAAGGAAGAGAGGGAGAGGAGAAGGGAGGCAGAGATGGGGAAGGACAGGCAGAGACAGAGACAGGAAAGACAGGTTATAGCCATACTGTGAAGGATTCAGATGCCCCTGGATTTCTCAATACTACCAAAGTCATCAAATCATGATAAAACATCTTTAAAATAGAATATGTTTTCTGAACTACTGTTCTACAATAGGGTAAACTGTCAATCAAAAAGATAAAGACATTTTCAAAAATCATTTCCATATGAACAGTCTCTTGTATACCCTTTGGTAAGAAACTAAGAATGCACTCCACCAATTTGGGGGAATAATCCAAGAAAAGAGACCAATCAAGAAAGCAGACAATGCAGTACCAAAGAGTGGGGACTCTCCCAAGAGTGACACCAGCCATGGGCAGGTGAAAGGCTGAGGTTCACTAAGCAGTGGGGCAGGACAGCTGTGGGGAGGAGCAGACTGCAGTGGTAGAAGCTTCGGGAAAGACAAGGAAGGAAGGAAGGAGGGAGGGAGGGAGGGAGGGAGGGAGGGAAGGAGGTAAGAAAAGGAGAAAAAGAGGGAAGGAAAGAGATAAAAATGAAAAGGAAAGGAAATGAGGGGGAAAGTAGGTTTTTTTTAGGATGTGTTTGATCACACCGAAAATTTTCCAGGGGCAGAGAATTTTGAGTCTGGATTGAAGGTAGGTGCAGAGATGTCACGAATTTAAAAAAGAGGCAATTATTTATTCTGAAAAGTTGTGCAGGATGGGAAATATAATCATAGAGCTCTACACGGCTAAACCACGGAGCAGTGTACAAAAAGTCACGTAAATGTGAAGTTCTCGCACACCATCATCTGCGATAGAGCAAGTTACACTGAGCGTACAGGAGACACAGAGACCCTGGGGCCAGGGAGACAGTGGTGCATACTTGTGAGGGGGGTATGGAAAGCCGGCTAAGTCCTTCTTATGCAGAATTAAATACTTGGAAAGTGGAGAAAAAGCAATTTATGGAGATAAGTGAGAAAACAGCTTTATATGAGAAAGCAGCTTGAAACCCGAAGCGGTGGCCTCTGGGAAGCAGAAGCGAAGAGCAGGGGGGTGCGGGGGGGGGGTGAGGGGGTGTAGGGTGCGGGGAATAGGGGGCTGCTTCCGCTCAGGCTGTGCCACGCTGTGCCGCACTGTTTGCCTCCTGTGCTCTGTGCAGGGTTCCTTGGATAAAGGAACATATTGTAATTACGTATTGTAATTTCTTTCTTTCTTTCTTTCTTTCTTTCTTTCTTTCTTTCTTTCTTTCTTTCTTTCTTTCTTTTTCTGGTGCAACATGTATTTTAAGGAAATTGAACAAAAAGAGATTTAGATGTTCAAGGCAAATGAATGTCCCAAGATCCTGTGATAACTGGAGGTTTATTTTGCATGGAGATTTTATGGCTGAAAAGCTTCCAACAATCTACCTTAACATTTTGGTAAAGTAAAATTGAAAGGGGAAAATGCACTCACCACGCGACCACACACAGACACAGACACAGACACACACAAGATCCCACCAAGGCACATGTAGCAGGCCATGTCTGATTCGTCTAGACCTGTGATTGCAAGCACTGAGAGTTCGCATCACAGTTCGGAAATGCTTCCCTCCTCCTGGGCTCTGGGTGGACCTGCGACCTTCCCTGAGCGGCAGGCGGTGGCTGGCCTTTGGTTTACTTCTCCCTTATAGTTGCTCCATTGTTTTCTGTTTGTCAGACACAGGGATCGAGTTTGCCTTCCCAGAAATCTCACTGTTCCATGAGTTCAAGATAAGCACCTCCTATCAAAGGATTCTTTTTAGACTTGCTTTGCTAGTTCTTGTTTGCACTCAAAAGCAGCTTTGTGTCAGTTGTGTGAATACTTTCTCCATTTGAATCGACAACCAACTGGAAACATACTTTTGGGCCAAAGTTTGATAACTTTCCAATGGTTTATTAAACATCCTTATGTTTAAGACAGTTTTAGACCCTATGCAAAATCAGCTAAAATAGAGAAAAAGGAGAGAGGGAGGGATGGAGGGAGAGAATCTTGTCTTTTAGAAACAGTAAAATGAGGAAAATAGACAAAAGTAAGCAGTAAGTTATGGTTATTTCATGGTACAGAAAGACATGTTTGAAAAATTATGGAGCAACCAAAAGTGGTCCAATTCATGATTAATAGATCTTGAAAGTTGAAAGAAAGAAAAAAAGAAAAGAAAAGAAAAGAAAAGAGAATGCAGAAGTCAAAGACTTAACATACCCCGGGAAGATCCAAGAATTTATAATTCAGAAATTTTACTGATACTTTGATAGTCACAATTTTAGCTAAAGTTTTACAGAATTGGGAGAAGGTGGTAAAGAGGGAAAGGAGGGTGTGGAGAAAAAAAAAGAAAAAAGTGTGGGAGGTTTCTAGAACTGTCTGCTAAAGCACCAGCTTACAATTATGGTAATAAATGTAAACAAATGGAAATAATAGTGTAGCATTAATCTAACTGGTCAATGTTTCGACTCAAAATTTTAAAAAAGAAACAGAAAAATATGTTTGTTTTTTAAATAAAGAGTGTTTCTTCTTTAAACAAACATTTTTTCCCTGATGGTAGAATTGACATATATGTATGGTTAAAAAATTTAGACTATTCAGGAAAACACAAAGTGCAAAGCAATAATTGCACAATTCCTAACATTTATAATATGCAACATTTTCTATATGTATTAAAGGCACAATTTAGATTGTGTCATGTAGGTGTTCTGCTTGTTTTATTCACAGTAGGATTCCTCACAAGATGTGATTAACCATTCATTAATATTATAATTTTAATGTGCATTTATGTATCTCAAAAAAACTTATTTTAGTTCTAATTTTTCATTGTCATAAGTAACAGCGTGAACATAATCTCTGATAAATCCTGTGTTTATGAGGAGTAACACGTAAAACCTGAGAAGTGGTATTACCAGATAAAACCTTCACCATTTTGAAAGATTTTTTGTTTCTGTTTTTTTAAATATCTAGCAAATATTGCACTTCTATTTATTTCTGTAATAGCACTCTCGATGTGTGTCTCAGATAAATAAATATCTATATAATATCATTTTCTTAAAATAAGTGTCTCTAATATTCTCCTACTATTCCTTGTGATGCCCAAGTCATTCATTAAACCTCAATGTTGATCATGGTCCTTGCAGTTGAGCAGAATAAAGTGAATTTTCACTAGCAATGGCTGAAACAAAAATGGAATTCTATTTGTGTATGGCTTATAATTTATTCTAGTAGTTGTGCAATGTACCTGCCTGTAGTGTAGCTAATTATTCTGAGAGCTGTATAAACACTGCTCCACCATCAGATAAAAACATGAAATAAATTGCATGTTTGCAGAAAGATATCCACATGTTTATTATGTATTTTGAAGCATGTTTCGAATGTTAGTGAGTTAACACTTCACTTCAAAGCATGCTTTTACCTGATGGTTCTTTGTGAAGTTAAGAGATGATTATTCTAATGAGACTTCACCAAGCAAGATTCTGTCCATCCTGAAGGTACCTCGTGAGAGCAGAGAGCGGAGGGGCACACAGATTTAACCCAGCACATTCCCACTGTGGCTTCTGCCCCTGTTCAAGCCCTTTCGAAATCTGCCCTCTGCGGCTAACAGTTTTGTGACTCAGGGTTAGACCAGTCCAAGGACTGGAAACGCTTTTACCACTCACATTCCAGCAGACATAAGCAATTAGTTCCAACCAGTACAATGCCAAGACAGTGAGGGTGGAAGCAGCATGGTATCCACACCGCTGCAGAGGCTGGGAGTTGGAATGAATCATGTGGGGCCTCACTTGGAGGAAAAAGCATTGAAGGCAGAGCCACAATTTGTACTGAGATTAACAACAGGTCATCTCTACAGCCTAGGAGCTCATCAACCTTGTGCTGCGTCTGGACTACCACAGGCATCCTTGTGTGCTGCCTCTAATTTGCCTGCTTCAGAACTCAGTGTGGAAGGATATCAAATGTCGCATTTTTCTTTTTTTTTTTTTTTTTTTTTTTTTTTTAATTTAAGAGGAAAAAGAGAAAAACACAAAACAAACCAAAGCGGCGTAAGGGTACACGCAATACAGAACTACAAAACAAAACAAAAAAACGTAACAGTAAGAAATTACCTGCTAGTAGATTACACACTATCTTCTTGAAAATAGTTCCTCAAATCACAGTATCAAAGAACACAAGGTGGACATTCAAACAGGGAGACTGCAAACAGCTGTGTTCAATGTTCCAAAAACATTGAAATGTCGCATTTTTCAATGTTCTGTCTGTGTGTGTGTGCGTTTGTGTATACACACACAATTATTTACATATGTATATATAATGAAACCAAGATAAAACAGAAGAGTTCCCATTTCAGCAATGTTCCTACCAGCTACTGACTGCAGTGGATGGAAAGCCAGCTGTCCTTTGATTTATCCAGACAGAATCTCTGTAGAGCGGCTGGCAGGAGCAAACAAGAAGCCACTGCGGGGTTTGGGGCTGCAAGGCTATGAACAAGAAGGAAGCCACAGAGCCCAGTCCTGTCTCTGCAGGCCAGCACCACCTCCGCCCCGAGCTTACTGTAAGCTTTGGGGGTGGGAATGGGGTGGAGGGCGGCAGGCTGCCAGGAGATAGAGATGCAAACAACCGCTGAGTAAGGCTACATCTGCCTGCTTGAACTCCTCGCGGCTCACGCAGCTGTGGACATACATCCAGTCACTGTTTTAAACCCAAAGGCCTTCGGAGTAGACTTCTGCAAAATCTCCAGCTAGAATACCGATGTCTGCACCCCCAAAAGGAGCTGGACATAGAATAGCAACAGGCAGTGGAATGATCCCTCATGAACTCATCTGTGTTGGGAAGGTACCCAAAGGTGCATTTCCTCATCTTTCTTTCCTGTAAAGTGCTAAACTAAAGGAGCGGTGGTCACATCACCAGTCGGGTTGAGAGCCAAATGTGTCACCAAATTGTGCCTGTACATTTCTGCCACGTGTCACAAACAGCCCAGTGCTCCTAAACCAGGTTGTCATAACATTGGGACAGTGGGAAGGAGGTGACTCTGTTTTGACACAGCACTAAGATATGTTTGCCATTAACTTTCCTGAAATAGAGTCAGATGAACTGAATAGGCTGCACTGTATTCTCCAGTCTGAGCTGCAAGAGCCACTACCTACTGCTAATTGTCTAGCAGCAAATGTTTAAGTGTTGAATGGTCCCACAAATATCTACCTTCCGCTTCACCTGGAAAACACACAAAACTCTCCAATAGCTGAACGTCAAGAATTGAAATATCCCATCTTTCTCAGTTCAGTAAATAGCCAAGAGTTGCTCAGGCCTTCTAAAACGATTATAGGTAGCCCAAAATGTCCTTGCTTTCCTGCTCCCCCCAAGACTTGGACTGAGGGACTTGGAAGTGGAGCCCCAGTGGTGGTACCAGGTTTGGTCCTGTGACTTCTGCTGCCTGCCTGCCTGCTTCAGAATGAGAATTTTACGTGATTTTTGGTTTCTTATCTGCAGCTGGGAAGAGCAGATTCAATTCTTAGGTACTCAAGCAAAGAAAGTTTATTTGGCTACCACTTTTCCACCTCTTAGAAGAAAGGGGAAAAATATCCAAGGACAGCAAGTGCATGAGACATGTAAGGACGATTTCTGCAGGTAATCAGATCCCACTTAGGCTGATGCTTGGAGAGAATCACACATCCACAGCCCGAAAGGCACGGCAAGAACCGCTCAAAGCATGTGGCGCTTTCACACTTACCTGACCGTGGGATGGGAGTGCAGTGTAGGCCAAGGGCTGATTCATCACCCCCTTCTGCTTCATGAGGAGCATGCGTTTCTGGTCCTCACTCAGGTGCGCTCTCGGGGCCTGGAGCTGTGGTGGGGGTGGCTGCTGCTGCTGTGAGGCCGGTGGCTGGGGTGGCGGTGGCTGCTGCTGTTGCTGTGGTTGGATGTACGGCATCAAGGGGTTTTTGTTGGGGTTGGCCATGGGGGGTGTCATCCTCTGACCCAAGTCCGCATTAAAATGGGTCAGAGGTTTAGTGTTGCCATACGTGAGAATATTGTGCTGCTTGCTTAAGGAGTTTGTACCCAAGTTATTTGGCTGCTGATTGATCATGTTCATGTGATTCTGGGGGAGGTAGTTATTCATTGCTGTCTTCTGCAGGTTGTTTGCCATTGGAGGCACTATAGGGTTTTGGTTGTTAAAGGCTTGGGGGTACATCATTGGGCTATTTGGTTTTTCTGCAGTGAAAGTTGCTCCATATGGACTTGACGGAGGCCCTAAGGGAGACCAGCTTGAAGTCTGATTTGAATGCTGTTGTTGCTGCTGCTGCTGCTTCTGCTGCATGAGTTTGGCTCTTTGTTGTTGCTGGGCAGCCATCTGTTTGAGCTGTTCTGCTGGAGACATGTCAGAGTTGGGCACAGCCACAGGGCCTGAACCCGAACTGGCCACTGTCACCACGGCTGGATTAAGGAGATAACCGTTGCCTGGCCGAGGTGGAGCTTGAGCTGGTGTGTGGGCTTGGTTTGGAGTTTGAGGGGACTGGACAGCGCAGTTCACTGGTGAGCTGGCAGGGTTGGGAGCTGCAGGTGTGCTGGCCACTGAAGGTAAGCTCGTGGCCGTGGGCACAGTAGAAAAAGGAGGACCAGAAGATGAAGGCCTGGCTTGGGGAGAGCCCAGGGGGACGTGTGCAAATGGAGAGTGGGAGGGGTCGCTCTTCACACTCGCACTCTCCTGGGACAGAGGGGTCTCTGTGGCTGGCTGTGAGAATTCCGGCTCCTTCTTCTCTTCGAAGTCTTCATTAAACAGGTCCTGTATGTCATCTTCTGGAACCGTGTTGGCCAGTTCGTCTATTAATTCTTGCCACTCTTGGTCATTCAGGTTAATGTCTGAGAACAGCTTGTTCTGATTGGAAAGAGATGTTTCCGATGTGTCTATGCAGGTAGGGTCATCGAGAGGCTCCTGTTTGAGGTCCTTGCTCTGCAGGATTGTGAAGCTATCCTCGAGGTCGCTGCAGCCATTGACGGGAAGCTTGATCTCAGGGAGCCTCCCGTTCTTGCTTAGATCTTCTAGAAGCCCAGGCCCGTGAGTTCCGCTATTCTGCAAGGGCAGAGAAGGCTTCAGGTCAAGTTGGTGAAGAGGAGAGGCGGAAGGCAGTGGCAGGTTGTTGGGCAAATTGTTGATGGCTTCCATCCCCGCAGGTATGTCCTTCCGCATTCGCTTGCTAGTGGGAGAGAAGCTCCCATCGCAAGCTCCATTCTGCTGGTCTCCATTCAGAGGGGATCGAGCTCCTTCCAACTTTCTTTTCACAGTCTCTTGTAGCTGGAAGAGAAATGGGAAAGAGGATGACTCAGACCTGTCTTAATTTTAAGCATACTGATGTATGTGGCTACACACTGACTTCAAATGCTTTGGAACACATAGAAAAGACTTCTAATTTTAAAATCAGGCAATACTACAACTGGGATTTGATGGGAAAAGGTTTTTACCTAACAGCAGAGCTTGAAAGACTAAGTGAGAAGTGGAAAGGAAGGCTACAAAGAAAAGATCATGGTTAAAAACCATGTTACTGTCTTACAAATGAATGTTAGACAGGAGACCTGGACCAAAATGTACTGTACTTGAAGTTCATACCCATCTAAAACCCTTGCCACACTTTGAGAACATCAAGAAATTAAACCAACAATATTTGAAGAACACACACACACACACACACACAAACCTGCTAGAAGAATATGGGACTGAACCTATTTACTGAATAGCATGCAACTGAAGATTAATTTTAAACACAACCCAGAACTTCCTTTTGGTTCTTATTTTTACCTCGCTTTAGCACCAATGTATTCAGTCATGCACTCTCTTCTCAAAGCAAATTCCCATTGGTTTTCATGGTATCACATTTTTTTTTATTTCCTCCTTTCTCTCCATCTGCTCTTTCTCGATCTCTTATGTTTTCTTTGTTTGCCCTATATGACAAGATTCTTCAATGTTTTGTCTTAAGATTTTTTGTTTTTTCCCCCTTTATGTACACTTTATGTTTCCTTAGACCATTTCATCTTTTACAAGGGCTTCAACCATCTTCTTTGGGCTGATGGTCCTAAAAAATCAGGTCCTACCCTGATTTCTCTATTAAATCCCAGGATCTCTCTTGGATAATTCACTCATATTTGAACTCAGTACGTCTCAACACTGGCCTCCTCATCACTGGTTACTCAAGCACCATCCTCACTGATGGGCCCCATCTCACTGTCTAACCAAGTACCCGAGACAGAACTTAGAGCAATAAAAAACCCCTTCCCCATCACTGATCACCATGCCCATCTGTGTCACTCCACGATGCCTCTCATCCTTGCTCCTCTCTTGGGCCAGGCTACCACTGTCTTGCTGGATTTTAGAAGCAGCCTCCTGACTAATCCCTGTACACATCCATCCACTCACTTTTTCATCTATCACTTTCATTCACTGTTTTGTTTCCCCCTCCTGTACTCTTCATGTATCACCTTAAAAAAAAGTATTGTCCTTCCTGTTTATGATTGCAATGAGTCCCATTGTTTCTGGATTAAAATCCAAACCAGCTCCTGATAAAATCACCTGGCTCCTCTTTCCAGACTCATCTTTTTGCCTCTCTACTCAGCATCCTCCACACTTCCCCTCAGCCAGAGTACAGCTCTCTCTATGCTCCGATCCTGAAAGTCCTTCAGCCCCTTAGAAGTACCAAGCTTGCTTCTGCCTCCAGGACATCAAACATGCTGTCTCCTTTTCTTGGAATCTCCTCTGGCTCCCCCTCCCCTTTCCCTCATTAACAGCTGCTTATTTTTCAGATCAGATCTCAGATTTCTCTTACTGTAAGGAGTTTTAGGCAAGTCTGTCTTTCCTCATCCCAACCAAAACAGGTGCCTGTCTTAACCCACCTCTACTGGGGTGGATATAGTTTTTCCAAGCAATCTATACCTCCTGTCCTAGCTGTCATCACATTCTGAGACAATGTTTAAGTGTTTAGTGAGTGCCCAGAAGGTAGGACTGTGGCTGAGCCATGCGCTCTAGCCTGCAATACTGCACCCAATGCTCAGGTTCTTTTTTTGTTATTAGTAGTGGGGATCAAACTCATAACCTCATGGGTTGTTCTTGTGCTGCTGAGCTAATCCCCAGGCCCTCAGGTTCTTAGCAATGACTAATAAATAATTGTGCAACTTGCAGGAGCTGAGAGAGGTGAGTTTGAGTCAGAATAGAAGACAGCCTCACTGACTTGCTTGGAGACTACATTTCTGGTAATGGGACTGATGAAGCTCTTACTTTAGAGCAGTGATGGTAAACTTTGTAGAGCTTTCAATGATACAAACAGCTGGCAGCAAAAAGTGAAGTGTGCCACAGATTTACCACCACTGTCCTAAAGTGTCACATCCACATTAAGATATCTGGCTAAGAAAATTCTTACTACCTCTATGGGTGAATGCCATGGTGCACACCTATAGTCTTAGCATTTAGTAGGCTAAAGAGGATTGAGAATTCAAGAGTTTGGAGCCAGTCTTGCCCACACAGCAAGACCTTATCACAAACACACAAGCTAACTAATAAACCAGCAAAATTACCTAATTCATTTGCCTGTGGCTGGCATTGAGGGGGTGCTGGGGAGACGCCTGCAGAGTGGCCAGCTAGGTTTGGCTGCTACATACAAGCAAAGACAAAACGTGCAGCGGTGCAGGGCGGGAAGGCAGGCAGAGCAGCAAAGGTGTTGGGTAGTACAGAGCTTTTAAGGCCGAGGAGTAGTCTTCCCTATGACCCCATGCCCACAAGTGGAGCTGCCAGGGCTCTGGAGGAGCCCCATGTACAGTAAACCCAATCTGGAGAGGATGTGGTGAGTTTCAGCCAACTGTTATTTTATTTCTGTGTACCTTCTTATGAGCTGAGCATTCCATTTTAAAAGTAAGTAAAGTAGAAAAGGTCCTGAATGAAAACCCAGTCCCATCCATGTTCCTAAATTTCATATTTTTAATCACAACATCAGACTCTGCCTCAATCACTCAGCGGATGCTCCTGAACTGCTGAAAACGGGGTCCTAAGTGGAACACATTGGAATTTGACTTCAAAGAAAATACTGGTTCAATCCATCATATCAGGCAGACACTGCTAGAAAATGATGTTATTTAGGAAACAAACCAGAAAGCCATGGTTCTGATCACAGGTGCAGCAGACATTTGGATGTACATAGTTTCAAACACAATAGCAAGTTCAAATATCACAGCTTCAGGGCTGACTGAAACAAGGCTTGGGGCACTTCCTGATGTGAGGGAAGCTTGAGAAAATAATCATTTGTCTTAAAAATGAGTTTGACCCTATTTAACAAAGCATAGGTGGGTGATTCTGTTCTAGGTCAGGCAACAGATGGGACAGGACAGAGAAAGACGCGCCACCTGTTCCCTGTAAGACAGTAGGGCCTGAAATGATGGAGACAAGACAGGTCTGGTTGGGAATCTCAAGTTTCACCTATAACCATCAGAGTGGACAGAGCAGAGACTGCAGTTACAAAAACAACAGCAAGGCTCTGGAGTTCAAATGCTTGCGCACAGCTCCAACATCCCCCACCCCAGAGTTAACATTTTAGGCAAATACTATCTAGTGCTTAATAAATAGTGGCTACACTACCCTTCATTAGAAAAGAAATTACAAGAAGGCAGTGATTTTTCTGTTGTGTTTTCATCTGTATCCTCTTGGAGCTCACAGCTTACCTCATAAACACCTGTTGAATAAATGAATTTTGGGAAACTCATGTGACCTCTCATCAGTCTTCTTTACCTCTTTTGCAAAACGGGTTAATAATTCAAGCTCAAAGTTATGGTGAGGTTGTATTAGAATGAAACAATGTAGAAAGCCCTTAGTTTCACACCTGGTATCCAGCAAGCACCTACTAAGTCTTAGCTTTCCTGTTTTTAAAACCCAGTGACACAAACAGTCACAACTGCAATTGAGATAGAATACCTTCTGGATCTTCAAAATACAAATAGGTAGAATGATAATATTTTTGTGCCCTAGTCAGGAAGACCCCAATGTTTTCCAAGCATGTGGTGTAGCTTTTTTAATATGAACAACAAAAGTCAAATTTGCAATTCAAGCTTAAGTCCAAGTGTTAATGCATTCATGTCCTAGATTGTAGAGCAGCACAGGCTAGGTTGTTGAGGCTGAAATCAAATCCATTTTCAGAGCGCCACCTGAACAGGGCCGCTGCGTGTGTGTTTTCCCTGAGGGCCTCACACTCTCCTCTGCTGGCCCCTTTTAACCTGAGTCTTTGTGTGTGTGTGTGTGTGTGTGTGTGTGTGTGTGTGTGTAATTTTTTTTTCATGTGTCAGCATTTCAGAATGTAAGGGCAACATCACCGAAGATGCTATGTTATGGTTTCTATGCTTTGTTCTGTTCTATCCAAAATAGCAGAACAATCTTACATCACTTTTATCTCATCAGCCTTTGTTATTTGGAAAGGTGGTCTGAGAGCTTGATTCTTTCCTTCTGTCCCTTGTAGAGGACAGAAGGAGAGCAGGGAGGAATATTTCAAACTCTGTGTTTAAGAAGGCAGACTCTCAGGGAGAGCCTAAGAGAAACGGTTGGGAGAGGCCACACCCTAAGGACTGGGGTCCAAACAGCCTATCTTAGTAAGTCCTGGGGCCCACTATCTCCCAAAGATGGATGCCCTTGTGGAAAAATTGCAGACATTCTTCTGAGCACCAGTCCATTGCCCCTGTAGTGCATTGTCACACACAAATGCTTCCTTCATCCGGGGAAGCTGCGATGCTAGAGCTGAAGTGTACCGCGCATCCAGTGCCTGTGACAGTGTGGGCTGCCATCAGGTATCAGTTCCCCTACAGGAAACTATTCATCCTCCAGCGGTTCCAGCACTCCAGTGTGCCTACTGTGTCTTGATGGCTGCCTTCTGTTCCTGTGAAACTGTTCTGTGTGTGTGTGTGCCTTACACCCACATCAGTAGTTGCAAGAATAGCTGTGCCTTTGGAGTCACAAAGTGCTTTCACAGAGGATCCTATTTCATCCTCATAGCAGCACTCTGGGGCAGCCCGGCATGCAGAGCATGTTTTGGAGGAGGAGGAACCAATGAGTGTGGTTGATGCCCAGGACAAGGATGACATGCCTGATAACAGTGGAACCTCATTTCTAGCAGATTATTGAGATTCCCCCGGGTCACAGAGTCCACGATAAAGAGATATCCTCTTTAGACTTTTGGCGGTGTTAGCGAGTTCAAAGAAATTCTCACTCCCCTGTCCTTGATTTTGGATGAAATCAGGCAAGGTCACAGAGTTTAGAAATAAAGATGTTAATGCTAATAATAATGAAGACTTTAAGGCAAAAGACATTGGAATAAAGCATCATATTCCTTGTCTCTGACTCCCACTGATTTTGAAGGGGAGGTTTCATTAAAACTATCTTCCAGAAAGGAATTTAAGGCATAGTGGGATGCAGTAGTGTCTGAGAACATAGAGCTGGTGGCAGAGAGGTGGCTAAGTCCAGGTTCAAAATCAAACCGAGGTCTGACTCTGAGGCCCACTTTACCCCCCTGGGGCCGGCTGGCACAGCTGTGCCTTCCCTGCTCGCACACAGTTAGACCTACCTCAACTCCTCGGTCTCTTCCCTACCTCTGCTCTTCTCTCCTGCTTGCCCCATCTCTACACGTGCAGCTGCACAGCTGTGTTGCCTTACAAAGGGATACATTCTGAGAATTGTATGAAGACCATTGTGCACTTCAGCTGAAATGGCTTTGATGTCACTAGGTGACATAATCTCATGGGGCCACTTTCAGATATGTTGTCATCATTGGTGGAAATGTCCTCGCAATTATTTAATGATTTACTTAATTATTAGTAATCATAATAATTATTATCCTCTCTGGGCCTTTGCCTCTGATATACCCTTGTGCAAATTCTTTACTGGATCACTGTGCATGGGAGTTCACTTTAGATACCGTCTTTGCAGTCTCTCGACAGCCCCTCTTTAGGACTCTTCCTCCGGGTAAGGTAACCTTCCACATGTATGTCACACTGCAGAATTGCTTTCCTTTGCCTTCATGTGTGAATGCATAAATATTAAACTGAGGTCTCAAACAACTACAAGGAATTTACATCATTGATCCTCAATGCAAGCACTTTCAGTGTTGGATGACATAAGTGATTTTTAGAACAAATGTACAATTTCTTTTGGTTATTTTAAAAGAATAGAAATAGGCCAGCTTAATATTTTTGAGGACCCCAAGGGTCCATGGAATCCACACTGGAAACCACTAGGGATCATATAAAGTGATTTGTGAAAAAGAAATTTGAAACTGAAATCGAGAGCCTTTAAAGCGACATTATCAAGGTCACATGTTTTCATGGGCATGTGAGCCCCAAATGCTGGATCATTTCATAGCTAAACTTTAAATTTTCACACAAATTTTTTTCTTTTCTTTTCTTTTTTGCCATCCCAGCACCCCTCCAAGCACAAGTGTAAGTGATCTTCTTTTCCAACTGCTGGAGTTGTAACTCTCTCAAGTCTTGAAGATGACTGACTTTGAATCTACACCCCACACGTTCTAACTAATTAAGAAGCTCCAAGAAAGCATTCTGGTCATTTTGATCTGCTCTGGTTAAATCAGAGGATGATTCATAGAATCAATTTTTACAAGGTTATTCTCTTTTTATTCCATCATCGGATAATGAGCCTACAGATACATGGATGGATTTGGTTTGCTTTTAAAAATGTATTGGATGAATGACCCAGAAGAGTCACGTGTTAGATATTTGCATTAGTGGGATACGAACAGTGTGCAAAACATTTCTGGTGCTGTCTCCTAGTGTGAAAGGGCTTTTTGCAAAGAACCTGTGGAGGTTTGTTTAGAAGTCGGACTTCCTTTAGTGATTTCTCCTACTCTGGTGGGAGTAGGTACCTGGGAAGCTGTGAGCAATGCATATGTCTTGGCCCCACCTCTTCAATTTGACTTAATAGCCTTAAACTGGGTCTGGATTGAGACACAGGAGAGGGGCACAGGCATTTAAAGTAATTTAATTAACTCTGCAAATGCTTCTGGGACAGTCTAGGATCTCTTGCTCTTAGACATTCTCCTGTACACTAAAAATTCTGTTGGATTCTGATATTCTAAGATTGGCAGTTTGAGCTTTGAAAATATGTACAAAACTCTGATGTCAACACCCAATGTTCTTGGGTTGGCTGGTGGCATTCTGGGATGTGACAAAAGCCGAAATATGAGACAGTGGTCTAGACTGGAGTTTCACAAACCTTAGACGATGGTCACTTCTTCAGAAAACTGCTGGATTTTCTCAACACTTTTCATGAAAATAGGTAGTTTAAAAATATTTTAGGCTGGGTATGGTGGCACACCCTTGTAATCTCAGCACTTGGGAAGCTGAGGCTTGAGTTTGAGGCCAGCCTGAGCTACATAGGAAGAACTTGTCTTGAAAAAAAATTTTTTTGAAAGGTTTTTTCTGAACACTATGACATCCTTGACCATTTCTCCCCCACGCTATATTTCCACTTTCATTAGGTGGATTGGGGGTGCAGGTGCCATGCGCCTGGGTGCTACCCACCATGCCAGCAACCTTGAGGTCAGCTCCTTCCCAAGAACAATACCACACCAGGAGGTGAACAGCAGCCAGGAAGACAAAAGTCTGTTTTATTTTTCAGGTACCAGGGATCGAACTCATGACCGCATGCTTGCCAGGTAGGTGCCTATGCCGCTGAGCCAAACCCCAGCCCTCAAAAGTCTGTTTCAAAGAGACATCTGTAAGGGGCAGGGCAATTAGACATGGAAACCTTAGTCCCACTCCCCTTTCAACCTTATATACTCTAACATTATTTCACAGAGCAAAGCAATTTTATTTATTTATTCATTTATTTTTTGGTTCCAGGGATCGAATTTATGATCTCACACTTGCCGGGCAGGCGCTTGTGCCACTAAAGGATATCTCTGGTCTCAGAGAAAGCAATTTTAACCCATATGAATTACAAGTTTTATATAAATATATAAAATTACTATGTACTAAGTATATTCTACTCATCTGTCTGTCTATGTGTATATCCATTGATCTATTCATGTATCCTATTGCCATGAGAGTTCTGCTTGCAGCCATCCAGAACGTTGCTTCCTGAAACCTGCTGGGGGTGGAGGAGTACTGGGTGTGTGGAGGGGGTGTCAGGTATGAACAGTTATGAATCTCCAGAAAGAAGAGAGTCAACTTCAGAGTGGCTGCACCCTCTCAGTGGGCATCAGCAATACCTGCTGAAAAGCCCCAGTGGGAACCTGGGGTGCTGGAGCCCTCATCCCTGGGGAACAAGAGGAAATGCTTAGAAATGACTAGGATTTTCTTTTCTTGCCGTGAATCAGATGATAAACTATTTTCAAAGAGTCTTGGGTGCACATAAAGCCAGTGGTACCTCGTTTTGAAGTCTGGAACACAGGTGCTCACCTAAGTTGTGAGGTGCTGCAGGAAGACCCTTACTCCTGACACATTGGGAATGGCTTACACAAAAATCACCAGCAGTGGCAGACACAGTCTTCATTTAGAAACTTGAAGCCCTAAGATCCCCTCAAATCTTCAAATTTCCAGATACACAAACTTCTATACAGGCTCTTGCTCCCTCCCAACCAGATGAATAAATTACATTTTCATCACAAGTCATATGAGTCCTGTGTACTCTTTCTAACTGAGATTCTAAGGGATTCCAAGCATGCTGTACATGTAACTTAAAATGGTGCATTAACAAAATGATGAGCTGCCCATTCATGCCATGACTGTTATCTCTGCAAATGCTAAGGCAACGCGACTTTCAAATCTCTGCACATGGTTTTCAGAAGAAAACTTAAAATTCTAAGTTTTTGTCAGAGAATTTGATTCACTGCTTAGTGAATGCTTCAAAGCATTACTGTCATGTATTCTGATTAGCTGAGAACTTAGAACGTGTTGGACATCAAGCTAAGAGCTTTACCTCCATTAATCTCCACGATAATCTTTGAAGGATGAAGAATGACTTCAGAGAGGGCAGGAAATTTTTCCTGGCACTCCACCCAGCTTTCTCTGCCTCTCAAAGTTGTGCCCGCCTCTTCTTTGCTATTCTGTGTTCCAATCAAACTTCAGTAATTCTTGCTTAGAAATGTTATGCAAAAGTGTCTTGCAACCTATGTCACGCTGGTCTAAAGAGGATGTGTTCGTGTCTTTGAGTCAGATCTGTGTGATTCACAGAAAAGTGTTGTGTTTCTCTACAAGGAAAAATGTTACTGGCAAATTTAGCGTGTGTTTCAGTAGTGGTGACAGTGGCTGCCCTGAAACTTCTGTAGTCAGCAGCTGTGTACTCTGTGCCAGATTTCTGCAGGAAAAGCTCGGAGACGGTCCCTGCTGTCAGAATTCTACACCCCGAACCCTGAAGTCCTCTATCTTTTCATAGACACACACGGAATCTCTCCCGATACCTCTCACTAGAAGTCACGTGTGCATTTTGTATCCAAACACGCTTGCACACATGACCTGGTGTTATAATTGAAATTCCTAATGGGATTTTATTTAGAGCCATAAAGAAATGATGGTCAAAGAGCTGGGTGAGGAAGAACGGTGAAACAGTAAGGGATGGAGAGGACAAATGAAATGATTGGATCTCATCTGCAACCTTTGCAGCTGGAGATGCACACCAAAGAGCAGGGGTATTAGTACAGGAGGTTTTGGTTTGGTTTGGTTTGGTGTGGTTTTTGTGTTTTCTGGGAGGAGGGAGGTAGAGGAGGAGAAATATTTCAGGGAGACTCGGTACTTTTCTCTCTCTTGGGTAGGAATCAAGGATATTTTAATTTCACTCTTTACTCAAAATGTCCTTTTCAATGAGAATTTTCAGCCCCTTTCAGGAGATCAGTTTTTCTGCATATTGCTGAAGTGGCCGCACCACCAGTTTAGGGGGTTACGAATATGCTTCCAGATGTGATGTTCCTTGGGCCTAAGAGCCCAGTGTATGTTTCTTTCCCTTTGGAAAACAAAAGCATGGAAATAAGACTTCCTGGTCTATAAAAAGCCTCCAGCTCCCCTTCCTCGGAGGTCAAACTGCATTTCCTAGCGTTTGCATGAAGAGCTACCTCCTGGAAGAGAATCTCAGACTCCCCTCTCTCTCACGCAGCTGCATCAGCACGGGAGCAGATAGAACACGGGTCTTGTTCTAACCAGGATCTGACTCCAAGTCTCCATTTCACAGCAAGTTTATAGCCCGACCTGAAGGCGAAGTACTCGCCTTTCCTTGCTGCCGAGGCAATGCCTTCTTTACGTGTTTTTAGATCAACTTTGTTCACTCCAGGAGAGAAGGTGGAAAGAGAGGACTTTGGTCTCCAGCCTGAGTCACCCAGGGGAGGGCAGGGATGCCTGCATGGAGACACATGCATTTTGCTACACAGGTAGATACTCAGGTGAGTTAACCTGCTCTGAAAATGTTCATGGGTCACCACATGTTCAATCCATAAGCAGCAGAGCTTCCCGTGTAGGGAAAAGCTGCCCAGCTTTATTCCACCAGCTGAAATTCATTTTTCAAAAGAAATTAGACCAAGGGACTGTTGTTATAGCAACAGTCAGAGTCATTTACACTGCCTCTTCCCCATAACCACACTCTGATTTCTGTGGGCAGCAGTTTCAATTATGTATGGGAAATGACCAAGCCAGAGGCTGGGTGGACCTTTTTTTAGCCTTTTAGATGTGGAAGCCGGAATTCTCTATGACCAGCCCAAAGTGCAAAGATGACAGGTCTTCAGTGTACTCACAGAACTCTCTCAGTTCTGAAAATCCTTGGAACACAAAAAGCATTTGGAGCCAAAGCTTTCATCTCCTAGGTAGGAATCGAACATGTGACCACAAGCGTGTGGGACCACATCAGGGACATACAGGAGGTGGACGTCACACTCCAGTCCCAGGGGACACTGGCAATATGGTTCGTGTGCACTCAGCTTGGTCATCATTACTTGTGTGTCTAGGTGTCCCCAGGTATAGACCATTCAGAGGATGGTGGCTTTCACCAAGGCTGACGGAGGATTGACCATTTCGGGACAGGAATTTCAGCAGTGAATTGCAGGTGAGTTTATTACTTTAGTCCTCCCGGGCTTTAGTCTTGGAGTGTGGATTTGCAGCGAAATAGCTGACTCCAGCATCTGAAGACAACATTAACCTCCAAATTCCTTTTCTTTGATGAAAAAAACCAAGCATACACTCACTTCCAAATCTTTATGGTAAATGACTTTCCACAAGCACTCTGCAATAGAACTCTCACATCCTCAAAAACACAAAGGTATAAAATTCTAGGTTGTCAGGGACAGACATCATGACCCCAGCACCCCCCAATTTATATGTTGATGTCCTGACTTCCAGTTCCTCAGAATGGAGCTCTATATTTGGGGACAGAGTTTTTAATGAAGCCAATAAGTTAAAATGAGGTCATTGGGCTGGGTCCTAATTGGTATGACTGGTGTTCTGACAGCAACGGAAATTAGGACATGACCACTTCCAGAGGGGTGACCATGTGAGGACACAGGGAGATGACCGTCTGCCAGCCAAATGGTTTGTTTGTGCAGCTATAACGAAATACCTGAGCCTGGATCATTTATAAAGAACAGATATTTACTTCTTAAAGCTCTGGAGGTTGGGAAATCCAAGGTCAAGGTGCTGGTAGGGTCAGTGGAGCTGCTGTCCTGTTGCTCATAGATAGCACCATCTAGAGGTACTTGAGTGGTAGAAAGAGCAAATGGAAAGAGTCTAAAGTACTTTCTTCCTACTGTTTTATAAGGTTCCAATCCATTCAGGAGGGTGCCCCACCCTCCAAAATGTCATCACTTCTCCAAAGATCCCATCTCTTAAAATATCACCACATGGAGATTAAGTTTCAGTATAGATTCCAAGGCCTATAGACTATAGGAAGGCCTCAGAAGACACCAACCCTGCTGACACCTTTATTTTGGACTCCCAGCTTCTAGACCTATAAGGAAATAAATTTCTCCTGTTTAACTCATCCAGCCTGCGGTACTTTGTTATGCCAGTCCTGGCGATCTAATGACACTGATAATTTCATTGAAACCTACCTTGTCTTCTCAGTGTCTCATATAAGTTAACTGCTTCCCCCTCCCCCAATAGTGGGGATCGAACCCAATGCCTTCACACAGAGCTGTATCCTCCCCCGCCCCATTTTTAAATTTTAAACTTTGAGACAAGGTTTCCTTAAGCTGCTAAATTGCTCAGGTTGGGGTTGAATTTGCAATCTTCCTGTCTCAGAACCCCTAGACATGTACCCCCACGCTCATCTTTAATAACTATTTAAAAGGAGTATTTTGCTCGTTTGTTCAAGTTTTGGCTCAACTGCCTGGCCTCCTAGAGGGTGCTGGTTCTGTGACAGGAAACAGGGACACCAGTGAGCAACAGTCTCTGACCTCAGGAGCCTTCAGGACGAAGAGGAAAGGAAAGCAGACAGAAGTCAGGCCAGCACAGCTGGTGGCACCACATGTCGTTCTGTGCCCAGGCGACGGGACTTCTGGGAGGGCCTGATACACAAGATAAGTCTTCAGGGAGTCAAAGTCAGGGGTGGACAGCCGGCAGAGGGAACACAGACACAGCATTGGCCAGAGAAGAAAGAAGCGTGTTTGAAAGCGAAACCTCGAGCAGTTGCATCTGGCTGGAGCCAGGGTGTCAAGCGGAAGTGTGGAGAAGTGAGCCTGGAGACCGAAGAGCTGCATGGCTTGGGAAGCTCTGCAAGGCCACACTAGGACACTCACATGTCATCCAGAGAACTGCTCAAGACCCCGGGAGGAAAAACACTCGCTTTAACACTACCTGCTCGCTGCATAAAGGCAATAACTGCATACAGAGGTCAAATGCTTGAACTGACCAGGCTGCTGCGGCAAGACAGCTGCTGTAGCCTGCACAGCGAGCACCTCCCAAGGTTTACGTTAAGGCTTTCTCACTGGGTGTGCTACTGGGAGGCATGGAAGCTTTCACTGGCAGACTGGGTGGGGCAAAGTTGGGCCACTGGAGCATGTCTGGAAGGGGATAGGGGACCTCAGCCCCCCCCCCCCCAACGCTCTTTTGCTTCCTGGTCACCATAAGGTAAGCAGCTTTTCTGCCACAGACCCAAAACAGCCAGGCCAAGTGATGATGGGCTCACAGCTCTGAAACTGAGCAGAGACAAACCCTTCCTCCCTATAAATCAATCAGTTTCAGGAATCTGTCACAGAGGTGGGAAGCTGATGAACACAGAGGCTAAAGCCACAGAAGCAGGTTTCGGTACAGTTCTGGAGGTTGAAATCTCAACTAAGGCCAGTGCGCTGAGTCTCTCCGAGGCCTCTCTCCTTGGCTCGCAGATGGCTATGCTCTCCCTGTGTCTTCACACGGCCTTTGCTCTGTGACCTCACAGCCCTGGTCTGCTCTGTGTATACTGACTTCCTCTTCTCATAGGGTCAGAGTGCATTCAGGGTAAACGTTCTCTTCCACTCCCTTATTTTAACCTAACATGGCCCATCTTCAAATAGGGTTACATTTAGAAGTACAGGGGATTGGGGCTGTACTGTGAATGTATAGGGAGACACAATTCCACCCATAACATGATCCATGTCCTTCCCACACCGTGCGAGCAAGTGGCCAAAGCCACCCCTCACCTGCAAATCAATAGGGCACAGATTTGGCTTTCAGGCAACTATTTCAACAATTGCTGTTTGATCCAAGAGTAGTAATGTTTTTATTATTAATGGTGTTTGTCTTCCAAATTCAAAATCAATGTCAAGCTCACTCCTTAACTTCTAAACTATTTGCCAAGCCTCAGGGTAGGCAGGAAGGAGCATGCACTACTGTAGGAGTCTCTGAATAGTAACTGTTTGTTCGCGGGGCCTGGAGTTAATATTACTTTATGTGACTGTCTACCTGACCTCGCAGAGATACAAAGAGGGAAACTGAGTCAGAAATGAAGGCTACAACAGAAATCAGAGGAAGAACAAGAGATGACAGCCGGCATCCTCTGCTCCAGCTCAGTACCCTTGGTGATAAATCACGTTGCTTATAATGGGTTCAGAGTTTGTCAACTTTCTGTTCCATTGGTAGTACACTGTAAATGTACTGTAAAACTGTGGTGTCAAAGCACTGTGTTCCAATGGTTTTATCTTTCTTACCTAGCCATCTGGATATTATTGATGTAGTTTCCATTAGAATGCTACAGTGAAGTTTGCATAATATTCTCTGTAACTACCTACTCATGTGTGGTTATGGCTCTCTGAAACACCCCTGGGACAGGATTTTTTTCCCACCTTGGTCTCAGTCGAGAAGTAAAATTTCTTTTTGTAACAACAGATGATGACTGTGGAGATATTTCTGAGGTGATGTGAATGGAAAGTAAAGGAGGATTTTTACTGCGATGAATATTTTGTTACCTTTTGTCCAATCAAACACCACAAATCAAAAAAAGCTGAACATAAAGGCACCCAGCAAGGCAGAGTAATAGATTTCACCGAAGACTGCCCACACTGCCAGATTTAACTAAATGAGGTTTGCATTCACATGCTTATCAGTATTTAAAAATACCCCGAGTGTACACAACAGAAAATGTCAGGAACTTGAAAAGCAAAAATATGCATGTGGCGTTTTCCAAATCTCTCTAAAGCACAGCAACTAAACAAACTTAATTATGTGATCAGGCAGCACTTACTTAACCTCTCCAGACCTCTGTTTCCTCAATTATAAAACGAGAGGGTTGGGCTATATGATCTCCAGTTGGTTCCAGCTCTAAGAGTCTTTATTTGGATTCTGGATTCAAATCAATAGCTTACTTTCAAAATCACCCTGGAAGGCACTGCTCAGTCAGATGGGCAGCTGAGCTTGACAGGTAGTTCCTGAGTGACCAAGACCCTTATTTCCTAGCAGAGAGGAAGAATTCATCGCATTCTTCAGCAAAGCCTTGTTGTATGTCTGAAAGAGAAATTACTCTCGAATCTTTATCACAATTATCTTCAAAAAGCCAAAAGAAAGCAAGTGAATACCAAGTGTGTCAATTACATGACTTATTTAAAAATCTTTGGACCTGCTGATAGTGTAGGTAGTGTCAAGCACTGAGCTGGGAGCACAGGATGCAGAAGATGCTCAAGACCTTTGATTTCAGAGATCCATCCCCACAGCCTGCTGCTGTTCTCATTCACAAATCATTTTAAATAAACGGCCTTCAATGATACGAAGGTCCTGAGTGTGTCAGTGTGGTAACTGGTTACTGGACCAGGTTACAAGAAGGAGCTGGGCCCCATTCTGGGTACACACTCCTCCAAACGTGTCCCAGAGGGAGCAGCTGGCAGCGCGGACCTATCATGGGCTCAGAGGCAGGGTCCTGGGCCCTTGGATGCCCTCTCTCCTCGCCAAGCTGCGTGTTCTTTGTAGGTCAGATGCTCTGCTGCCATTCCTGCCTCAGATAAAGTCATCCCCAAAGTCCCTCACTGACCTGATAGCCCAGGGTGTTATGATCTCTGTAGAGATCATAATTTGGGTACAGTTAGAAGACATGCCAATAACACTTTAGGTGTCCTCTCACGGTCACTGTCTGCTAATAAAGTCTTTTCTAAAATATGTAGCTAATTCCCATACCTGAAAGAATAAAAAAGATCACATCTATTGTCAACCCTATGCATTGTAAAGTCTGATTAGTTTGGTTCCCACTAATTTTGCCTTTAACTGTAACTTGGCAAAGGGCCAACTCGATATCCTTATGTACAAAATAAAAAAAGAGCTTACCATGTAATAAAGATTATAGGGGAACGCTTAA
Source organism: Cavia porcellus (assembly GCF_034190915.1). Classification (NCBI taxonomy): domain Eukaryota; kingdom Metazoa; phylum Chordata; class Mammalia; order Rodentia; family Caviidae; genus Cavia; species Cavia porcellus. Next base: position 34,928,405 of record NW_026947497.1, read on the forward strand.
CCTACTTAAGACAGAAATGAGTCTCAAGGACTCAAGGACTCAAGAGACTCAAATTTAAATAAACAATGGATACATGTATTATAAATTCTTCTCATATATTAGACTAGTTCCCCAAGGATGCTTATTTACTAACAGCTTGATAGTCTAGTTTCAATTGCAGTTGTTACTTTTAAATATATCGCATGTGGTGTATATTTACTACTGTATTTCAATTCAGATTTTTCTCAATTCAGGAAGCCGTTTGCCCAAATTAGTTTAAATTAGGGAGAGTCTATTGTATTCATAAACTCTTCATCTAAACAGCATCAATGATGGCTGTAACATTTGTCTTAGGGTTGTTGGAGCTCAGCAGCTTAAATTCTAGTCTGAGATTTATAAAGAATGAACATGAAATGATTAATGGCCATTACTGATTTCTTACAGCTGTAACTTATCAGAATATGTATACTCTAATACTGTACCCATGGTAATTATCTCATTACTATGAAGCGTCACAGAAACGCATTATGCGAAGTATGTGTTGAATCACATTTAGTAATTTCTTTTTATGTTTAAAAGCCAGAACCTCCGTGGTTCTCTAATGGTTGGAAGTTTGCATAAGAGTCATGCACTTGGGCTGGGGTTCCTGGGCAGCTTTGTCCCTCTGATCACTCCTTAAAGCTTTGCAACAGCTCCTAATTTGAAAATGGGCATATCTATGTGTGACCACTGCTACACCTTATGGGAAAGTTTGGGCAGATTAAGTCTATAAAACAGTTGGTCACCTCAGGAAAGACATTAAGGAAATTACTAAGCCTGCTGAAGTGGGAACCTCTCTCACTGCGTGAATATTTAATGAACAAGTACATATAATGCTTGACATTTCTATAGAGTTTTTCATGCTAGCATCTCAACATCCCTAAAAGAAATGCATAGTAATAATCAGAGACCTGGGAAGCATCAGAGAGGCTGGAGGCTGGCGCCTGAGGTTTGAGCATCATGGTGTTCATGAGCTCTGCTACCTCCCAGTACAGTTATCCCATAATACCTGGATATGTGGCCTGAGACATCAGGTGATGTCTACTCGAGTTGCCCATCCATACATACAAGGTGGGCTAAACAATTACAGGTGTAAAACTTCCCTAAGATGGATGTATAGTTCAAAATGGGCTTTGTTCATTAGATGAGAGAAGTTAACAAAGAGACAAAGAAACAGTATCTGTGAGCCATGAAAAGAAAACATCACCAAGAAAGTGGGACAAACCAAAGAAGAATAATTTGTGGTCAGATATGCAGTGTCAGTTGCAGCTTTGAAATGAGAACCGAGAGACCATTAGATTAGCATCAGGATAATTCACTGGGAATCTATGACAGAGTTCTTCTCGGACACCCTGCAACATCGATGTCACCTGGGAACTTGATAGAAATGCAGATTGTGGACCAGCCCTCAGACCGCTTCATGAGAAATTTCCAGCAAGGGGGCAGCTTCTCCTAGTTTCACAAGCCTGAGGAAAACGGGTGCAGAACCCGAGAAACCGGACATGTCCTACATCTGCATTATCTCTCTAGTTGTGTTTGAGTCTGGTTAATTTTCATTAAATTTAAAATTGCTATGTGCAACTGGTGGCTACTAATTGGACAGCAGAGTTCTAGAACTGCATTGTAAACAAATGCCCGGTTCTAAGTGAGTAAACAGAAGAAAATGGAGAAGAAAGGAGATGCTAGATATAATTCTTGCATATGAGAAATCTTGTTTGGGAAATCAGGAAGGAAAAAAGGCACCAGGGCTTGTTAGAGGAAAAGAAGCCATATGTAGGTGTGAAGGGGAAGAGAAGTGGGCGGGGGATGAAGTTGACACTGAGAGGAGGGACAGTGAACATTTGTGGGTGGAAGGGTGAGTGGGTAACAGGTGTACACATACACGCGTTAACTGTGTAAAATACTGGTAACAAAAAGTTGCCACCTCAAGTATTTTTTATTTTAAAAACAAAAAAATTTCAGAATTTCAAAACAAAATGATAGGAAATTAACAGTAGTTCATTTATAGCATATTGTTATCTTAAAAAGTTATTCAAATTACAAGATTTAGCATAAAAAAATCATCAGACAATGAAAGCACACATTTTTTGATGAACTAACAGGGATTAGTAGTATAGTGATCTATCTTGTGTGTGTATGTGTGTGTATATATATATTCTCTTCTTTTTTCCTTTCCTCGTCTTTTCTCCTTTCTTCTGTCTTAGCTGTTGCCTTTAGAGCACTTTCTTTCCCTTTCATTTTCACAATATCTATTGTATGTTTTGGATCTTATTTATTCTCAGTTTATTTTACACTAGGGACACAATATGATATTTACACATGCAAGTCTGATTTATTACACTTATGAGTGTGATCTCAAGGTGCACCCATTTACCTATAAGAGCCTCAACTTTATCCTTCTTTATAGCTGATTAGTAGTCCTCCATCGTACAAAAATAGTATGTCTTTTATCCATTCCGCAGTTGATGGACATTTGAGTTGTTTCCAAGAGCTAGCTATTAAAAATTGTGCTGCTATAAACATGGGTGCACATATATCACTATGGCATGATGTTTTCAGTTCTTCTGGGAAAGTACCCAGAAGGGAATAGCTGGATTAAATGGGACCTCTGATCCTAGTTTTCTGAGGAATCTCCACACTGATTTCCATCTCAAGTATTTTTAAGTGTACACATCAATGGTGCTAAATAAAAATGCTGTAAAACCATTTATGCCATTCACCTCCAGAATTCTTTTCATTTTGCAATAGTGAAGCTGTGTTAAACAGCATTCCCCACCAACCCTTCTCCAATCTTAGGCCAGTATTCCATTTCTGCCTCTATGAATTCAACTTGTCTGGTTACCTCACATAACTGGAAGCAGTTACTGTTTGTCTTTCATGACAAATGCTGGAATATTTCAGTTAGGGTACGTCCTTAGGGCTCATTCGTGTTCAGCCATGTAGTTTAGTTTTCTTCCTTTTTAAGGCTGAATAATATTCCATACCACATTGCCACAGCCCTCTCCAAGGGTGAGTGTTGAAATGCTAATTGCCCGAGGAGAGAAATGCGCAGTGGGACCTTGGGAGGTGATTAGGTTCATGGCGGACACGGCAAGAAGACTGCTGTCTCTGAGCCAGGAAGCAGGCAGTAAACTACAGGTGCCTTGGTCTTGGACTTCCAGCCTCTACAACTTTGAGAAATATATTTCTTGTGTTTATAAAACCTACATTATTCCCTTACAGCAGCCAACACAGACAAAAACGTATATTTCACATTTTCCTTCTCTATCCATCTACTGATGGACTCCTGAGTTGCTCCCACATTCCAAATCTGTTTTTGAATAATCTGTTATTGAACTCGGGAACATAAATGCCTGTTTGAAACCCCATTTCAATTCTTTTGCGTGTAGACCAAGATGTGCACTGGCTGGAACACACGGCAATGGTACTTGTAGATTTCCTGAGGAACTGCTAATACTGTTCTCCATAGCAGCTGTGTCACTGTACATTTCCAATTGAGATCCTTGCTTCTGAGGTAATGAAGAATGGCACATCAAAGCCATCAAAGAATGATTAAAAGACAAACATGGTGGAGAGATGCAGTGAGATGGAACCAGGGTCGGGGGTGGTATGGTCAAAGCATTTTGGCTCAAATAGTTTCTGTTTTCTCAGTGACCTTGATACAAGGTTCTCACTGCTGGGCAGGGTAAGGCGAGGGCTTGAAGGGGAGGAAGGCATGGCAGGACTGATCCATTACTAGAGGACCAGGAAACTTTCTGAGCGCTCCGAGAAGAGGTGTAGCCACTATGTGGATTGAATTGCATCCCTTCCAAAAATGCTATGTTGAACCCCTACCCCTTAGCAGGTAATTTTTTGGGGGAAATTGTGGTCTTTTCAGAAGAAAGGAGTTAGGATGAGGTCGAACTGGATTCCAGTGGTAACATCCACGCTACCCAGCTGGTAGTGAGTGTCTCCTAAGGAGAAGGGCATGTGAAGACACAGAAACACACAGAGAAGACATCCTGTGACAGCGCTAGCAGTGACTGATGCTACTGCCACAAAGGAATGCCAGAGGGTGCTGGCAAATCACTGGGAATTAGGAATAGTGAGGAAGAATTCTATGCAGAGTGTCAAGGGAGTGGGGCCCTGCTGACGCCTTGATTTCAAACTTCTGGCACCAGGATTGCAAGCAATCAACTCCCAGTCTTCTTAGCCACCTAGTCTGTGGGACTTCGTTACGGCAGCCCTCAGAGCTAACCAGTTACAGAGCATGACTCTGCATCGGGCCAAGGTCATCCCACGTGGAGGCCAAAATGACTTTTTCCAAATTGCTAAGCATCCAATCTGTTAGCAATGCACTTTCCGACACACTGTAATAATACAGGCAGTAAATAAGTCTGTGTCATATAGATTTTGAGTTGTAGTCCTTGCTAAAAGGTTTCCTTTCTTTCCGACTGTCTTTTCCAGGCAGAAATGGAACATGCATATAAACACACTAAATTGTATGCTTCTAAGAACCAAGAAGAGGAAAAACAAATCTCCATATCGGAAATACGTGAAATCAGTATGTGCCAGCAATTCCTTGGAGCTGTCTTTATCTGGAAGAGCTTCAGGATTTTATTTCACCTACATTTGTCCCCTAAAAATTTTTTTTGGGGGGAGTTATAATCCTGAGGATAGCTCTTGTTTCACCTGCAAAAGTCTAATTTTTTAAAAATTTTAAATGTGTCTGTCTCCATTGACCTTTGTCTTTATCCTGAGTGCCAATGATGTTGGTTTGTTTTGTTTGTTGGGTGTTTTGGTGCTGGAGACTGAACCCAGGACCTCACACATGCCACACACATGCTCTACCATGGAGCTATATATACCCTTTGCCTACTAATAATTCTTGGGAAAACAGCAGTGCAATTATCTTTTGGCTTTTACACTTGAGTTTTATGGGAAGAAGTCACCGTTAAGAGGACGAATGCAAACAGATAAAGTCATTTAGTAACAGCTCTCTGAACTCCTGGGTGACTTGCAGAAGTGTATATGAGAGCCAGATGGCAGCTACAAAAGCCAAAGAGCCCAGGACCATGTGGGGTCAGCGCCGGACACTGACTTCCGCGTGAGATAAGGGCTGAGACCCTGCACAAGGTCGCCAACAGAGAGGGGGGCGCACCTGGGAGGCAGCTCAGCTCCGGCTGATAGGGAGGCGGCGCGGATTATTTGGTTAAGCAGAATAACCTTGAGCACTTGCCAAGTCAAAACCCAAGTCATAAAAACAAGCACAAAGCCTTTCCCCTGCCGCCGAGTTGGTCTTTCTTTCAAACACACTTCTTGCTTTCCTTAAAATTCATCTACATCCTAGTAAAGGGGAAAGAAAAGAGCTGTGAACTGTAGCTACAAAGAAAAGAAAAAAAACTATATACAGTTTTTTGTATTTCTTTGAAAGGAAAACAGTAACAAATTCTTTCCTTCAACCTTTTCTCCCACAGCCCCTCACATTAGAACAAAACAAAACAAAACAAAACAAAACAAAACCATTTAGACTTTGGCTTTTCATGAAAGGCATATAGCAGAAGTATCACTGTTCCAAAATTCCAAAGCCATTTCACAATCATAATGAAATGAGGGAGGAAATGGTTTTGTTAAGGTCCCAAAAAACAATCAGCCCATGTCGCTGTATGGAATATGTCTATAAATTATGAAAGACTTTGCAAAAATTAGTTCATTCATTCACCAGACACTCATGGAGCATCATTTATGCACCGGGCCCTGTACAAGAAGCAGAGGCTGCCGGGATGAGTAAGGTGTGGTCTGCTGGGCGAGCTGGCAACAGAGGGAGACAGGTATTATTATCATTCATCATAATGTAGCTGGGCTTCCATGCCCATGTCTACTTCCGGCCCCAGGAACCTTGATTTTAATTCACAAAGAACCATATTGTGGGGAGAAAAAAAGAAAGAAAGAAAAAGAAAATGACCACAGTAAATCGTGTAAAGGTGGCAGGTCTCTCCAGAAACACAGCTGCATTCTGAGGAGAGACTTCATCTGAACTAAGGACAAGGAAAAACAGGCCCAGCGAGATGCTTAACTAAATGGTACAAACTGAACCGAACTGGACCACAGCAAGCATTTGCAACTCCGTAAATGAAATTCAAAACTGATTGGGAGAGAAAATCATAGACAGGATGAAAATCAGTTAAAAAGGAAAATGAAACAAGCTGGAAGAGAGTCAAAAGCATCTCCCTCTCCCTGTCTTTTCTCTCAAAATTGCCCCAAGAGTATCAGCTGAAAAAAGACATTTGAGATTTCACAGACAAAGGGATCTGAGCTGGAAGTGATAGCCCAGTTTCCACAAATTTTGGGTTTAATTCGGAGGAGCCAAATATCAAAACTCAGCTTTTCATATGCTTAAAACCAGTGGTGGAGGAGAAAGCACTTATACAGTAAATCTAAAATCATTCAATTACCTTAAGTCAACTGGGAGGCTTATATTTACTGAAACAGGCATTTGACTCCCATGTTACAAAGACATGCAAATGACTCCCATGTTGCAAAATCATTCTGGATGGTTTACGACCGGGCTCTCAGATGTTGGAGGAGCCGGGGAAAAAGACTGGGAGCTTGATCAGAAAAATGCTACATTTGTCAGCAGGCAACAGCAGTGTGTTAGCACAACCTCCTGAATTAACTGTTAGGCATGTGTCAGCTCACAGAAAGAGAAAAAAGCAACCCCTCTTGGAAACAGATTCATGCTGCAAAATCATCCAAGTTAATTTCCTTCAGTTAATTAAGCCAGTTTCCTTATTAGCAAAGGGAGATGACCAAGTCTAGTCTATAGCTAATGACTCACAGGATGACAAGGTTAGCTCGTCCTGCCTCTATTTTTAAATTTAACTTTCACAGTCTCTTAGAACTTGAATAGGCAGAACCTGTCCTACCCGGGGTTTAGTTCTGCTTCTGTGATTGTTTAATCAAGGATTATCTTAGAAATGCCCATGTCAAGCACCATCAAGATCGAGTAACTGCTAAATTCCTGCACTGCCCATCTCAGAGGCATGTGTGTGTCTGAAGCCAGGGTACCAAAGATTAAGCGCCCCTTGCGAGGTTGATAGTAAATAGCATTAGAGTATCCGCGGAACTGCCTAGGGACAAGCACTTCACGCAGAGCATGGGGTTCACCCTGGACATCCGCGACCTCTTCTTATCTTAAGCAAATGGAGCGATAAGGAGTGGGAATGGGGACAAGAATTCCTCTGGCATCAGTGGAATCCAATACCAGAATAAGCCTGATAGTAAGGTGAGACCCAAGTTACTCAGATTGACCCCACCAATGTTGGCTCTCCTCAGAGTTACCATGAAGCAGCAGCTACTCTCGTGCATCCATTTCCATGCCAGGCAAATCCAAAACCTTTCCTCTTCGTTCCCACATAACGTTAGAGTGATGTAGATGAACAGAGATTGCCTGTAGAACTGAGGAAACTGTGGCTCAGGGGATTAAATAAATCGCCCAGTCACCCAGCCACAGCAAGGGAGTTGGGATTTAAATTCCAAAGCCCACATTTTCCCGTTGCATTCCTCTCCACTTGTGAGTGCAGTGCATTTCTCATTCTGGAGCTATTCTGTAGCGTGGCTCCTCAGTGAGAGAGGAAATGAGGAAAGACGTTCTCAAAGCGGCTCTCTCCACTCTGAGGTCAGGGGCACAGAAAAGAGGTATGGTCTGAAAGCAGATTTCTTCTAAGAGCTGAAGTTCTTTCCAATGTTCTCAGAACAGTTCTGTAACTGTTGGCATTGCTGATGTCTATCTGCATACTGGCCACTAACCCATCCCCAGAAAGATTCTGAAGAGAACAACGTTGGTGACTGTATGTATGTTGCCCACGTGGGCCACCGTAAGGACGGGTCACATTGCTCATCACTTTCCAGGGTCATCCTTACAAGGACACCAACACAAGCACACATCTACCAGGAACTCAATCTGCTCATAAGCTTGTGAAATGTTTTGTTCTAGTAACCTTGGTCTCAGTCCTTAACAGATTGGAAGGCCATCAACCATAGCTCATTGCTGGAGCTGCAAGATTTCACACTATGCTGGCATTGTATCCATCCAAGTCTTCCTAATTCTTTTACCAATAAACTTCATTTGCCTCCTGTTATGGTTTAGATCTTAAGTGTCCTCCACAGACCATGTGTTGAAGTCTTGCTCATCCACCTGTGGTGCTACCAGGAGGAGGGGAGGTTTTATGGGGAAGGGCCTAGAGGGAGGCAGGTAAGCCATTGGAGAGTCTTCAAGGGGCACTCTTCAAGGGGATATGGGGACTTTTGACCCTCTCTTTCTCTTTGTGCTTCCTAGTCACCATGAGGTGAACAGCTTTGCAGTATCATATGCTCCCACCTTGGTGTGCTGTCTTGCCACAGGTCAAAGGGACAGGTCCAAGCAATCATGGACTGGAAACCTTTGAAACTGTGAGCCAAAATGACTTTTTCCTCTCTTAAATTGATTTTTCTCATATTATTTGTCACAGCAGTGGAAAGCTGACAAAATGTCTCCTAAGTGACACAGGAAAAATATAGGTTTGTTCAGAAGATGGGTAAAGAGCTACATGGAATCCCAGAAGCAACTGTATCCACCAATAGCATTTGAAGATGTTTTACAATTACCCTCTTTCATGAATCATTTTATAGTAACCTGTACAGATTTTCAAGTGAGTGTGCTTTGTCTCCCTGTACAAACGCTATCATAAAATGTATAGATAATCCAGATATACAGCTTCAAATGATAGAATCTCGAATTCTACAGTATTGATATAGCTACCTTTAAATGGAAAGGTTTACATAAAAATAATTGTTTCAAGAATCCTAAAAACATCCATGTAGAATTCTGCGTATGTATTTTTTCAGAAGGGAGGGTCCAAACTTTTATCAGAATCTTGATGTGGCCCATGACTCTGTAAATTTGAGTCCCACCTTCCCCTTGGTTAGCAGGAATGATAACCTTTGGGGGCCTAATTATACAGGTCTGCATCTAAGACAAGGAAACCTGTCCTACATTCAGCTTTGGTTTCCTTGGTTAGAAGTTGTCTGCTTTTGGGGGCTGGGGATTTAGCTCAGCGGCATAAGTGCCTGCCTTGCAAGCAGGCAGTCGTGAGTTCGATCCCTGGTACCGATAAAAAAGGAAAAAGACCAAAAAAAAAAAAAAAAAAAAAAAAGAAAGAAAGAAGTTGTGTGCTTTTGCAGTTGTAGATTGCACTGATGAAGGTATGTCCTCCTCATCCCAGGATAATACGCATGCTCCACGTGGATGTCAGCTGGAGGGCCGGGCTGCTCCTGCCCATCTCATTTTCACTGGGCAGCCAGGCACCAAGAGGCCCTGAGGGCTCTGCAAACAGGTGATGCGAGAGACAGAAGCAGCAGTGGAGAAGGTCGGGCTGGAGAAAGGGAAGAGGTGAAGAGCAGGAAGGCCAGTGCTCCTCTTTAAATACTGATTATTGTTATGTAGGAAAAAATTAGATTTAATCTATGTAGCTTCAGAACACAGAGCTAAGATCAACGGCTGCAAGTAATGGGAGAAACAATTCAGCCTCTACCTCAGGCGGAACTTCTGAGAAACCATTAGAGAGATTCAAACTAGAAAGTGCTGCCCTGTGAGGCTAATGAGCTTCCTGCCCAGCGAAGTGTCCCTCCCGAGGCTGCATGTTCATCCGTCAGGAGTTTGTAAAGGGGCTCTTTACGGGGTGGAAGGTAGGGGTGGAAGGTAGGGGAAAATGACTTCCAGGAGTCTTTCTAATTCCATGATTTGCCTATTAAAGTTTTCCATCTTTTATTAAAATTTACAGTCAAAGATCAATACACATCTTCCTTTACTTCGCAGAACAGGTACCAGACGCAAATCACTTGATAAAGAGAATGATTACTCTTTTTAAAGTTTGGTCTTTTACACAGTTTGTACATCACTGCATCTTCCTGGCCAGGGACCATGCTGAGCCTCTGCTGGGTGCACCAGAGTTCGGCTCGCTCTCCTCCCTGCCCCGGACTCTTGGGACATCCACCCTGACTCCCCTTATACCTGCAGCAATCTATTTCCTTGAATATCCAGGCTAATCAGTGAAAAGCACTATTCAGATCATTGTCTTTTTGCCTAAAATCCTCCTCATTTCTCTTCAGGACAGGTTGTCACCATGGTCTACCAGCTGCCAGACAGCCTGGTGTCCCCAAGCTGATTTCACACTGTCCTCCTCTGTGCCATCACTCTCTGGACCTCCTGCGTCCCCTTGGCCATTTTTCTGCTCTCCGTCTGCATCCGTGGCTCCCCCATGGCAGCTGCGCTTCTCCCAGCTCCTGGCCTAGGCTCTGTGTCCCCCTTGCGACTTGAAATCATGTCTCTGCCCCACACAGCCTGCCCTGATCTCTGACAGGAGCACTTATTTCTGCATGCTGCCGCCACAAGGCTTCATTCATCTCCTGCCTTCTTAGTCTTCCCTTGGTATTGTCTTCTTCCCCACGAGAGTACAGCTCACTGGCTGTGCTGTGCTCCTGTGGGTCTACCAGCAGGCCAAACCTGCCACCGTAAGTGTTTCGGGAATGAGTGAATGAAGGAGTGGGTCATACAGAACGCGCACGCTGTGGCTGAGTGTGACCTCACCCTGTCTGTGTATTTAGTGCCTCTCCTCCTTGCAGACCCCAAGCCCTCAAGAGGACTTGGGACTGACCCCCAAGAAGCTGATAAGCATAATTTAAAGCCAGAGCTTTGAGAAAGCAGCTGCTCCCCATGGAGGAAGACTGAGTTTCCTCTACACACAGTGGGGTGACTAATAATCTCTGGAGCACACTCTGGGTCCTCAGGTGCGGGACAGCGTGTCTTTTTCTTCTCTGAGGGCTCTCAGAAAAACAAAATCCAGCAATGGGGAAAAAGAGGTGCTGGGATGGGTTACTGAGGAAGTGAGAGAAACTCCTTCTCCGAGATCTTTAAAAATAGAGCAGCCATCTGGGATGATTTAGATAGTCTCCACTGAAGCTCGGGATGGGAAGGGGTGAAGGCTAAGTCCCATCTCATCCTCCATTCTCTGATACTTCATTTTAGAATCTCTTGCACGGCAAAAGCCTGAAAGCAGCTAGAAATTCACTTTTTCCTTTTAACCGCAAGTCGAATCCCATTTTACTTTGAACTGTAATTCTGCTGTCGCACCAGCCTTCTCTTTTCAAATGGGCAATTTGGATGTCATTCTATTTTGGTTATGCAGAAAGTCTGGATGGAACTTAACTTCCACCCTCTCCTTCCCAGAAAAGAAGGCAAAGCTATCTGAGATGTGAGAATTTTAGACATTGGGAAGTGACACCCCCGGGGAGTTCAAATCCTGCTCAAGGCCCTGCAAAGGACAGAGCAGAGGAAGCAGCCCATGCAGACCTGGCCAGGACCCTAAAGGCTGAGGTGTTATCCGCACTGGGGACCTGTTGTAGCTGACACAGAAGTTCAGCCCTCGCGAGTCTAATCTGCTACCTGCTACTATTTGTTCTTAATTATTTTGCTTGTTTTTTTTATGGAATCGGGCTTGGCAAAGTCAACATGTGAGCAATACAAAATCTATTTCTCTCATATGTAACAATGAAATTACAGCAAGTGGGGTTAGGTTTGGTCTTAGGACAGTGCATGCACGTGTGTGTGTGTGTGTGTGTGTGTGTGTGTGTGTGTGTGTATGGTGATGATTGAACCCAGAGCCTTGCACATGGTAGGTAAGTTGCTCTCCCACTGAGCCACTTACCCAGCTCTGTTCTCAGGACTCTTGCTTGTGTGTCAAAGATGCACAATCAAAAGAATAACTGATGTTAATACCCATAAGGCCGAATCATACTATTTTTAGTATAGAGGCCACACGATAAAAGAGCCTCAGTGAATTGGTTTCTCAGCAGTACTTGTATGCCATAACTATTTTTCTAACTTAAATAACCTCGGCTATGATTATGAAATACATTTATCTTCAAGTGTTCGCTGTGTTGTTGTATACAACATAATAATGACCAGTGACTCGAGTTTTTTTTTCCAAAAGGAACACAAATAGTTTTCAATGACATCAACTTTTTTGTCTTTTCTGCAAGTTAACGAATAACCCATATTTTAATGGAATATTGTATTAAGTCAGAACGTAAGTGTGACCATGAAGGTCTTCACTAACCACTCTTGCAAGCTGGCTGTGTCGCTTTATATGATATCTATCTCGTGCCCCTAGTTTTGCATTTGCTCACAGGTCCCAGGCTGCCAGCAGAGCTCCCCACAGGGCATCCCCTCTGTGAACTGCGTGCGTGTGTGTGTGTACATTTGTGTTAGAATTGGAATCTAATGTCAGAGGATCATAGAAAGAAAATTCTAAGATAGAAGTAAGGACTCCCGAAAACAAAAAGGTAAACATGGTGTATTCTCAAGGAATTTTAATACATATTATGTTAGCAAGTCTTCCTAGTACAAGGTCTGCACACCACTGTGCTTCGGTACCTCCTGTTTCCTGTTGGCCACTACCTGCCTCTTGTTAATGGAAGGAACATACACCTTTGTCCAGAGACAATAGAAACATCTTCCTCTGTGGGCAGAACTGTCTTCAGGGACACTGGTGCTTTTATGGATGGTTCTAACTTTTGTCCCATGAGACCCTGGTCCCAGTGCTACCCTGGCACGTGAGGTACAGAAGTAGAGCTTGGGCTGGTGCCGCGGAATGTGGCTGGGAGCGGGGGTGCTGGACTGATAGGCCCCTGCTAGGTTAGGCCTGAAGAAAGTGAGGCCCTGGACACCCCCATCTGCTCTAGAACCTTCCCCTCACTCTACTCAGTCAACCCTGCCGAGTAGTAAAGGCTGGGGCCATAGTCCTTCCAGTCGCACTGTCTGACCCTCCAGTGCCTTCATGGGGGCACTAAGGGCTGAGCTGCAGGACTCTGCACTGAACTACACAGCCGTTTTTATTTGACTATTTTAAAATTTTGAGGTAGGGTCTCATTAAGAGTTCCCCAGACAGGACTTGCACTTGTGATCCTCCTGCCTCAGCCTCCGAGATCCTCCCTTTCTTTACTTCTCATAGGCCCTCCTCTCCTCTCCACCTTCAGGGGCTGTGGCTGATCCCCAAGAACCTCCAGGAGCCCAGCAAACTCTGCTGGTAAGGCACACTGAGAAGTATAGGTCTGAATCTCAAGCTAGACCCCTTGTGCCCAGGCTCACACCCAGGCTCTTGCTTCAGCTCCCTGATATTTCCCCAGCTTCTGGTCCACTCTCCTCCCTGTCCTTTCCATTGCTGGCTGCCCCCCCGGAAAGCTGGTCACTTCATATTGACAAACCACAGTTTTCAGTCTCCCTCTCTGGGGTGGGGCGGCTCACTATTGCTCCTGTGGGGTTTTCTCACAGCCTTCCCTCACAAATTCAACACTTCTCTCTCTCTCTCTCTCTCTCTCTCTCTCTCTCTCTCTCTCTCTCTCTGCAAAACAAGCTGAGGAGCTTGTCGGGGCTTGCAGAGAAAAGGAGGGCGCTGCTCTCCTAAAGCCAGTGCTCTGGCATCGCCTATGTTCATGCCGATCTGCAGGGAGATTGCAATTCTAACGTAATGAGATATTAATGAGCTTTGCACATGTTCCTAGCCACAACACTTCCCTCCCCTCCCCATCCACTCCCTCTGCTGCAAACCCGAAGAGAATGGGCTCCTCTCTGACACTGTGTCCTCTCCTCCCTGGAAGCCGCCCTCTCCAGCCCCAGCACTGAGCTGCCTTGCTCACCTCAAGCTGCTACCACCGTGAGCACCAAATGGGCTGGCACCGCCTTGTTTCCTGGCCTAATGGATGCTTGTTTAAACACTGGAGCTGTTTGCATTGCTTCGGCTCACTGCATGTTAAACACAGTCCTCTGAAATCCTATGCCAATCCAATAAAGGTATCAGCAGTTGAGTGTGGGGAGGCAATTACTACAGGGTCCCAAGTGTGCCTTCTAAGCTCTAGGAAGGAAAATTTGATCGAACAACTAAAAGGAAAATCTGATTCGGCTCAGCATCACGTGGAGGACACAAGGCTTAACCGCAGCCAGGTCTGTGGAGGGCAGAGGGAAATCAATCCACGCGAGCGAGCCAGCCAGGGAGAGGCAGCGCACATTGTTAAGAGGGTTTTAAGCCAGCCTGTTAGAAACCCCTTCTCCTGCGCCTGCGAGGGATGAGAGATACCGCCTATCCTCTGCCCTGTGCTCCTGTTTGCTGCTTGCTTGCTTTGTAATTCCAAGGGATATACTTATTTATGTTTTCAGGATACACCACTATCCTTATGAACACCCTCCGCCCTCTCTCACCTTTAATTCCTTAACCACTCATATTTTTAAAAATGGCTTTTCTTGTGCAAGATCATTACCATATCAAAGGCCAGAGAGAGCAGAAATGATAGAGGGATAACATGCAGGCAGGTGGAAGAAGGCAGGTCTGCTTCAGAGAGATCGGAGGGTCCCTAACCTCGAGCTAATGATACCCAGTCAATAATACAATAGATTGGTTTCCTGTCTTAGCTAAGTCTGAAAAAATCAGGGGAATTAGACACAAGATTTATATTTATTTCTCACCCAAGAAACAAAAGTTTTGGAAAAGTGGATCCTTTGCTCTGTTTCAAGGTCTGGACATGCAGAGGTACAAGGATTAGGTTTTTCCTATTTCTTTATCACTTTAAGAATCTGCTTCGAAATGGCCCTCTTTTGTGAGGAAAAAGTGAGATAGCAAAGGATGTGTCTGGCAACATGGAGAAATGCTATCCACAATGCTCACTGGGGCGCCATCCATTCACCAGGAACTCTGCCAAATCTCTGTCTATTCCCAAGGTTCCTGGCACTGGGGACGCCGCCAGGATGGAGCTGGAGGGCTGCTGTCAGCGTTCGATAGCAGCAGCTCCCATCGAGTGGGTCTCAAGATAAAGCTGTGGCTTCAAAGAGTTTGGGGCTAGAGTGCTGTGGGTCTGCAATCTCACGTCCTCCACCACACCTGATGCTTAGAGGTGGCAGGAACTCTGCCCACAGCAGGCTTCCACTGAAAAGCACGCCTTCCACAACCAGGTTTACAGGGCCACTGGGCCAGGGGCACGCCAAGTCCTCACACCAGCCTTTTTTGTTACCCACTGCACTCGTGTTTGTCAAAATGCCAGCTCCCCTGTCCCACAATCCGGGTGAGGACGGGTCCCTGGGCAGGCAGCCTGGTTCTCCTGGCCTTCCTTGCAGGGGACAGATCCACCCTTGAGCCTGGCACTGCACTCAACTACTACCTTTGTCACTAACTGGGGACAGCCATGACAACTCATGGATTATGATCAGTCATCTTCTGAGGCATCACTGTGGGCACCAGGTAGAGAATGGCTGATTTTACATAAACCAAAATTAGTATATTTGGTTATGGTCTTGATTTCCTGACCACATTCATGGAGAAGCCTCACTATCTCCAGCTTGGAAACAGGGGTATATATGTATAGTAGAAAGACCCTTCAGAAAAATTAACCTACCCCTTGGTTGCCCTATTTATTAAAAGGTGAAGTGTTCTACTTAACTTTTACACACACACATACCTTAACATGTTAAATGGTAGCCTTAATGTGTGTATGTATGCATGTATGTACATGTGTACAATGTTATCCTGGTTCATGAACACTTTTGTTTGCAAATAACTTGGTTTGCAAACAGAACAATTTGGGAAAATTTTGTCTTTGTTCTGGTGACAAAACCATCTGTCTTTCCGGTAGGAACACAAACACGGCCATCTTTTCCAGAATCATGGAATGAATTATGTTCATGCACGGAGGCACCACTGTATATAGGCTACTTTAAAATGTTAGCACATACACGCACACTGTTGCATCTACACAATAAGATTACTCCTTTTAATAAAAACATGGAATCAGTTTTTAAAGATTTAAATGTTGGCAATAAAAGCCTGTGAAAAACATCTGGATGCTTCTTTCATTTATTAGAAGGTAGCTAATTTGGATACCTCATGGAGTCATAATTAACTGACCCTGTTATTGGGTATGTCTATTGTAAGTTTCGTTGAGTAAATAAAAGGAGGCTGGTTATCTGACTAGCAGCTACCTTTACCAAGAAAGAAGGGAATTCTGCAAAAGGTGACAGAACAATGTATTTGTGAGACTCTTATGAGCCCGTTTTGAGACAGTACTTGCTGTATTTCCTGAGTCTGAGGTCCAAGGCTCAGGTCTGCTTCTCAATAATGCATGTACTCTCCTGTCCCTACTCAGCAGAGACAGCACAATTTATTTATTTGTTTTCTTCCCAGTGTTTGACATAGAATGAAAAAAGTGATACCGACCCCAAACTACTTCAACCTATTTTCTTTTTCTCAACCCAGAAGTAGAAACTTTCAACATCTCTGTTCTCATATAGTGCCATCTGAATGCAAGCAGAGCACCTGAATTATAAGACAGTCACAGGAAATGGGTTGATTGCAATGATGGAGAAGTGTTAATAGATGCTGGGGTTTCCTCTTCTTTGAACTGCATTTTTGAATGTGCTTAACAGCAATCGTAAAATATACCCACAATGATCTCTGAAAAAATTATCTTTTGTAATATTTACATAAAAATTTCTCCTCTCTTTTCTCACTTACAACCCATGAAGTTCCCCTCCATATGAGCACCTTGAAGTTTCTTACCCTGAATTAAGAAAGAGTTTTCTGTATCTCTCACCACCATGAACTAAAAGGCACCAAAATCAGGGGTACTAACTCTCTGCTAGCAAATGATAGTGCAGGAGAAGACAAATGTTTCTGGTTTCACTCTCAGATGTTCCTGCTAAGGGGTGTGAACTCACACTTTGATATCTCAACTGGACAGAGATGGGAAAAACTTTCTTCCCAGAGTTTAGGAAACTAGCATCTTATTACTCACTCATTTACTACCTGCTCTAGAAAAAGTTGCTATGATCTCATTTTGGTATCCGCTCAGATCATTGCTTCCTGAGACAATAAATAAATAAATAAATAAATAAATAAAAAATAAAAATAAATTGCTGGAATGCTTTGTTAGGAATAAAACTCCAGACCTGCTGATGAAAAATATCAGGTTAATACCTGAACTGCAGTTTGCTGACCTTCTTCTTCTTCTTTTTTAAATTTTAAAGAGAAAAAGCCCAGAAAACTCAAGAAGCAAACAAACTATCAAAAAACAACAAAAGCAAAATAACAACAACAGACAATGGTGATATAGGATTGCAAAACAAAATGATAATGGTTGTTATACTGCACATTGTTATCTTCAAAATATTGTTCAGGTTACCAGATGCAGGCATGCAAGATTGATCAAACAATATATTTTCCCTTTGAGCAGTTTCTTTTCATTAAGCTTTCCTACAGTGTTGAGTAAGAAAGAGGCCTGATCAGTAAAACATGATTTCAGTGTCTTTTAGAAGAATTAGAACTTTAAAGTAAAAAGTGGTTTTTGACACTAAAGCAAAAGCGTACATTAAATTTTGGACTCTTTGGCAAAACATTTCAAGAGGTCCCATTCGCAGCCCAAGGCAGGGCCTCCATCTTGTCAAAGGCGTCAGAGACAGGATCTTGGGGGGGGGGTGGTCTTTACAATTTGAGTAAGATAAAGCAGCTAAAAACAAGGTGTTACTTCAATAATCAAGAGGGGATGTTGGGGTTAGTACTGTTACCTTCACCCTCACCTCGGGTAAAATGTCTCATTTTTGACAGCTGTCTGATTAAATTCAAGTGGATAGGGGCCTTCTACAAGTCCATTTTTCTGTGCATCGACTGGTTTATTGGAAAGGTGAATGTATAGAGGATAAAGGAAGCAAGTATCAGCTCAGTCATCTGGGACTAGGAATCCTGATCACCTGGTTAAGGTGGGGAGCACAGGGGTACAGATGCAAAGGGGTGACCCCTGGTGGTGCTCACAGGACTTCCTGGAAGGCAGGAAAGTCCCGCACAAGAAGAACACCTGCTTGTTGAGGCCTGCTCAGAGGAAAGAAATGAGACACAGCTGGGTCAGCCTGAGATCCAAAAGAGCCATGCACAGCAAAGGTACACGCTGCTTTTCTGAACCCCCAAGCTTTTGGCATGGGCCAGCTGAGCAGTGTGTCTTGGAACAAATGGAACCATGAGATGCAGCCCGTGGAAAGGAGCGCAGAACAGAAAGAATAAAAATGACATTTGACACTTGGCTTCCTTTAAAGGTAGTTTGGATCCTCTGTGGTTAAAAATGTGCCTACAATATTAATGACTAACTGCCGCCTCTATTTTTTTTTTAAATTTTGAACAATTTTTTTTCACACACAGAAAAGCTGCAAAAATAGTACAAAGCCCTTCTTATCCTTTATGGCACTTCCTTTAATGCTAATGTCTTATATAACCACGGTATAATTATCAAGAACAGGAGATTAACATTTGTACAAAATTATTAATTAAACCACAGACCTTATTAGGATTTCATCCTTTTTTCCCCTATCATTTTCTGTTTCAGGATCCTATTCAGGATGATGCGCTACTGTACTTGGTTATTATTCATTTTCCCATCTGTAAGAATTCCTCAGTCCTTCCTTGCCTCTCTTGGCTTGGACATTTTATAAGAGAAATTGTTCATAATGCTTTCATAGATGTCCTCCCGTTTGGATTTGTTTAGTGTCTTTTCATGCCTTTCTGGAATAAAGATACACATTTTTAGCAGGAATACAATGATACTGCGTCTTTCTCAGTGCATCATGTCAAAGGAGTTTGTGACATCACTATGTCTTTTTATTAGTGATCTTTCCCTTGACCATTCGGTTAGGTGGATGTGTGCTGGCCACTCTACTGTGAAGTTACTCCATTTCCCTTTAATCAAATAAGTTATCTTCAGGTAGATATGGTGAGACCTGGCAAATCTGGTTCTTCCTCTAGCCTACTAATTTTAGCATTCATTCATGGATCTTGCCTACAACAGTTATCACTACACTGTCTCCTGCTTGCCTACAATATTTACCATCTGGGGTTCTGCATAAAAAGCTGTCTTTTCTGTCCTGTTCATTTAAGTACAGAATTCTGGATACGTATTTTATTCTGTGGATTACAGTGCAATGCCATCATTCTTAATTTTGATGCTCAAATTGTTCTGGCTTTGGGCACCAGGAACACATTTATATCGACTCTTCTGTTCTTCTGACAATTGTCTCATTTGGGCGGGGGGAGAATTTCCTTATTTATTGGCACTATAAGATGCTCCAAAGTCATTTTGTAGCTTACTTGCCTGGGCCTTGGAATCAGCTGCTTTCATCCAAAATGGTTTGGCTCCTTTTATCGGAGAGCAGAATCTAGGAACAAGATCCAGGTACTCAGTGGGTTTACTGCTACTGGGCACTAATTGTTTCTAGACCTTTGCAGAAGACAGAACATGGTAATATATTGTTATAGATACTTTTTCAATATTGGGACAAAATATCTGACATCTAAGTTAGAGGAAGAAAATTTTATGTTAGCTCACAGTTTGGAGAGGTTCCAGTCTATAGTTGGCTGGCTCCAAGGCAAGGGTAGCAAGGCAGAGGGACATGGCAGAGGAGAAACACTATGTGGAGTAGCAAGCAGGAGGCAGCAAGCAGCAGCACCAGGCCTCCCTTTCCCCCTTTATTCTATGCAAGCTACGAGCCTATTGGCTGGTGCCACTCACACCCAGGGTGGGTCTTCTATTTTCAATAAATCCATTCAGCCACACACAGAACTATACTAATCCCCTTACTGGGCTAATCCAGTTACCAGGCATTCCTAATTCATACTCATGCACCCTAGATCCAGCCACCTCTGAAAAGCCCCACCTGTGAGCACATGAGGCTTTAATAAAACATACATGCATGTACCCTAACCCATTTATGTATATACACCTACATTTCTGTATCTATCTGTGTGTATATGTGTGTGAGTTTCCACTGCTCCTAATTCCAACCTAGTATCACAGAGCTCATTTGAGCCTTCCCCTTTCCTAAGTGGTAACTTTTTTCTTGTACATGTTTACAGCCATGTACTCTGGTTGGGACAGGGATGACTCTCAGGCCCTGCCTCCTGGTAGTTTGTGTGCCATCAGGAAACATAAGAATAATTGAGTAAGGAGTATAAGGAAAAACACATTGCTGTGGGCATGAAAAGAAGAGGGAGATGCAGGAAGAAACAAGAAAAGGTTCCACCAGAGGTGTGGATCTTTAAGAGGGAACAGAGTTTGGATCTTCAGACTAGAAGAAATCATTCTGGGAAAGGGGACAATTTGACTGAAGGTGCCAAGGGTAACAAAAGTAAGGCCAGGCACACAAGGGACACAGAAGAGCTGCAGGGCAACGAAGAGGGGCGCTCCCTGGACTGGCTCTCAGCTGTACTGCTGCTGGCTGTGGTGGATGTGGGCTGCACAGGAAGTGCCACAGGCAGCTCCTGAGTCTGTGAGTAAAGAAGTGTCCTGCCAGGGTGGCAGGGTGGGACCCAGAATGGAGGTGCAGTTTCAGAGAAAGGGAGGATCTTAGGGGGACAGAAAATGGAATAATTTAGGGGATCAGAGAGGGCCTGAACTGGAGGCAAGGACAGAAATGGAGGAGAGGGGAAGAGGCACGGTATAATCAATAACACTTGACGACAAATTTGATAAGCAGACTATGGGAAGGGTCAGAGGGAACATCAGGATTTCAGGGGATATATTAAAACCAAGAACTAAAAAACCTAGGAGCTATGCAAAATGGTAAGAAGCTATCCAACAGCCCCTAAATCAAAGCTGTGATAGATAATTATTTCCCTTGCAATGGTTTTAGTGCTGGGTTAAGAGTGTACAGAAAAGGAGAAGTCAGATTTTATATCAAACAGTGCTGCTACTGTGAGTAGCAATGTTGTATCTCCAGTAGGGTAGATAACTACACTAAAAAGCAAAATGAAATTTCTAGATGATGATGAAATTTAATTTACCCATGGTGGTGGTTAGCCATTGTCACTGATAATCACCACTCAGAAGTATTTTCTTTGAAGCTAGATAGTTAGCACTCTCTAAACTAGAAACAGCCCACATTTTATCCATTATGTCTCAGAGGCTATTAAGCAGAGCCATATAACTTCAGTCACCAGGGAGTTTTAGAACACAGAGGTTAGAATGAAACCATTGCAGCTAGTCTATTAATGTTGTATCACTATTCAGATGCAATAGTTTATCCCAGGGAACAGCTTAAACTCAAATATACTGCCATCTATACATCGTTGACAATACTTTTCAGTTAGTGCATAATGGACAGCCTGGGCTTATTGGAGAGTATCTGTATTTCAGGTTCAAGAAGCAACTGTGCACCAGTGCTGCTGTCCCACAGTCTCTGCTTAGGATGTTCTCTTTGAGAATGAAAGAAGAGAGCTGAATTGGTACCACTCGGTCATGTCCTAGGGTAATAGGAAGGACAAAAGTTGGGGAAGAGAACTAGCCACATTCCTCCTATTTTGCTGGGAACAGGTTTGGAGCTGTAGACTCATGGGCTGTCAGGAAGTCTGGTGTAGATGCCCAGCCTTGCCTCAGTCAAATAACCCAAGTGGAATGGCTGAGGACCCACCACTGTCTCCTCCCCCTCTCTGTTCACACAGGTGAGCGAACTTCAAGACTTATTCTTGGTCTGAGTGTCCCCCTGACCCAGACGCTCTCATAGGATAAAGCTGCTAACACAACTTCTCAAACAAACACTCTTCTCAGCAAAATATGGAGGATTTCAATCTTCAGAAAAGACAATGAAACCATAATTTAATTATGCTCTTTAAAATATGGAAGCACCCAGTGGAAGATGAAACTATTTTTCTTCTTTAGGGCAATCAAAGGGTCACACTAAAGATCTCTGTAGTCTATCAAGGGTGATCAAAATACAGTTTACATTTTTGGAATTTCAGTAAAGACACATTGCCATTAACCCCACTCAAAATACTCCCCTTTATTGTGAACACACTTATTCCATTGGTCCTGCTCCTTTCTGAAGCAGATCTGGATATCTTTCATGAGTGTTTTTACAAGATGTGCTCAACAATATACGAATGTGGCTGTTCAGTGCTATCCAACGGAAAGGCAGCCTCACAAAAATGTAGCAATGTATTCTTGTCCACCTCATTTATCGGATCTGGCACCATGGGACTTTGGGTCCTTCCTGAAGTCAAACGGCCACGAATTGACTCAGGACATTCAGGCAGCCATGACCGCACAACTAAAGACACTCATGAAGGAGGACTTGCAGAATGGCTTTGGAAAGTGGTAACAGTGGTGGGCTAAGTGTGTTTGATGTGAAGTTGAGTATTTTGAGCATTTTGCCTAGTGTTCCAAATCCAGAATGGCACATAACAATGTGTCATTATAAAATTTTTCTCTTCAAATGCTTGTTCTTTGAATTTTTTCTAAGTAACACATATGGATTTCATGCAAAAAATTGCATCCTCCAGCATAGATGGGTTAATGCCAATGTCTTTTTAAAAAATAAATTAAAAACATATATTTCTATTTTTTTAATCACAAATTAAATATAAAGGAGCTCTTTGGGACCATATTTCTTGTTTACTGCTCTTGCGTGACGATCGGAGTTCTTTCCGGGGAGAGTTTGTGGGTCTGAGTTCAAACACTGGGCTCACAGATGTACCAAAGAAGCAGTTCATGGGCGTAGCTGGTACAGAGATGGACTGAGGATGCAAAGATGGAGCAGAACAGTCCCTGCCACTCAGGAGATCAGCACTTTTACAGCTACCAGGCAGCAATTCCTCCAGAAAGCAGCCCCCTCACTACAGAGTTGTCACATTTAAAACACATGTCCTCGGAGCTGGGCATGGCAGCACACCTCGGAGGCAGGAGGATGGCAAATTGAAGTCCAGTGTGGACAACAACTGTGAGGCTGTCTCAGAATTTAAAGATGGGGGATGGGGTGGGCTGAGAATGTAGCTCAGTGGGAAGGCCCCGATTCAAACCCTAGTATTGTGAAACAAAATCATATCCCTATAAATGAAGGGAAGCAGGGACAGTAGGATTGAGGGGTCAAATACAAATGACAAGCAGTGAAACACAGCAGCAAAGGAGAGTTAGAGACAAAAAGTGAAGGGTGCCGGTGCACCTCCACTGTCCTCTCAGCTTCCGGCTCCCTCTTCTGGGCCCCTTTTTCCTGTGGGGAGTACTGTGACACCCGGCCTTTGTACCTATGTATAGAACGACTACACTGAAGTGCGTTGGTTTCTTAGGTTGTCCTGTTACTGAGTGCCTCCGTTTT
This sequence comes from Cavia porcellus, assembly GCF_034190915.1. Classification (NCBI taxonomy): domain Eukaryota; kingdom Metazoa; phylum Chordata; class Mammalia; order Rodentia; family Caviidae; genus Cavia; species Cavia porcellus. The sequence goes on from NW_026947497.1 coordinate 34,951,611, forward strand.
TTTTTAAGTCTTTTTCCTTTTTATCGATACCGGGGATGGAACTCACAACTGCCTGCTTGCAAGGCAGGCGCTTATGCCGCTGAGCTAAATCCCCAGCCCTTGAGTGCCTCAGTTTTAAAATAAGTTTCTAATTATGAAATTGAAATAAGTTTTAAAATAAGTTTCTAATTATGAAATTGAAGGCTCTGACAAATTGCGCGGTCAATTTCGAGCCTTGCCAATTGGCAGAGTAAGCTGGGTGCTGAGAAGCAGCTATAGTTTTTAGTTCTCTAACCAAGGTCAATGATGCGCAGGGGAGGGTCAGAGGGAAGGCTGAGTCCTGGCTCCTTCCCTTAAACCCAGTCCCAAGGGCGCGGGAGCTCAGCACTCCGCAGTCCGCGCTTTGCTTTTGCCTCCTCCTCCTCCTGCGCCCGCCTGCACTCTTATTGGACAAGAGCTACGGAAGCCCGGAAGCCCTGGCAGTCAGTCTTCTTGTGCTAAAATTAACCTGTGTGCTACAAACGCTCCTCCAATCCCTCTGCCTCTCCTTATACTGCCCTTCCCAGGATGGCAGGCACATAGCAAATGTTTGTGTGTTGCTTTAAATAATATCTAATTGAGTTTTTATGCTTCATTATGGTAACTTGCCCTGGAACGTGTCCCCAGGTCCCTTGCAATGTTGTCTACTACACTAAAGTTTCTGATCTTGGTGGGGACCAAAGAGATGTGTCTTCACCTCCTTCTGTCGAACTCTCCTCAGGATGCCCACCACTTCTCCCATGTAGATTCCTTCAGAGGCTACTGTATCTACTCAGGAGGCTGAGGCAGGAGGACTGCAATTTCAAGCCCAAGTTGGGCAACTTCGTGTGACACCCTCTCAGAATAAAAGGGCTGAAGATGTAGCTCAGAGTTTTCTGACTTGGGGGATGAATCTTGCGTCTGGAATCACTTTTTAGAGAGCAAAAAGAACTTTTGAAAAAATTTCCTGATTTGAGTAATAGTTACTGCCTGCCTTTTTATTATGCAAGAAAAATATCATGCAAATAAAATGTGTTCTCAGTTTTATTTCTTATAAAACCAACTTTCTCTTATTCTTGGATTTTACTGCTTGATGTATGTATTATTTTCTTACTGATGTATAAGTTTTTGTTGTCTTGGAATTTTTTATTTTTATTTTTATTTTATTTTAAAGAGGGTAAAACAAAACAACAAAACTGAACAAAGCAGATCAGAAGAAAACAATACAAGTGACACAGATTTCAAAGCAAGACAACAGGAGATCAACATTGGCTAGCATAATGTTTTTTGTTTTCTTTTAAATAGTTGTCTATATCTTCACACAATGAATTCATACAAAACAAAATAGTATAAAACTGATCAAAACAGAATAATGAAGGCATTACAGGCCTTCAAAAAAGGACAATAGGAAAATCAACAATGGCTACCATAATGTCTCTTGTTCTCTTCAAAATAGCTGTCCATACCTTCATGTATGTTGAAACTAAATAATACAAAACAGACTAAAACCACTCCAAACAAAGAATAAAATCATTACTAGATTTCACAGCATGAAATCATTACTAGATTTCACAGCATGAGGATAGGAAATCAACAATGGATACTATAATGTCTCTTTTCCTTTAAAGTAGCTGTTCATATCATCACATATAATACAGTCGATTCTTGTAAACTGTTTAGGAGTTCTAGGCATGTATATCTTGGAATTTTCTTGTTCTCTCTAACTGAATGGAAATCAAGGCATGTCATCATGTGAGAAAAAATGATAAAATACTTTAAGAAAATTAAGTCTAATTGATCTCAAGATTACGCAGTTCCTCAAGCTAAGGTTGACAAAATAGTGCTGAGTTAATTCGGACTAACAGTCAGTTAAGTGCTTTAATAAACAGATAATGCTTATTTGTAATTAACATATTGATTGTTTACATATTAATGAGGGCTTAGGAAGTGCTTGAGGGCTGAAGAAAGGAGCTTGTTAGCAGTTTAAATATCTCTTCACACATCATCTATTTCTACACAAGTAGATACCATCTTTGAACCAGCTCTTTGCTGGGCCAAGGAACTATCAAGGAAAGCTAAAATGACCACAAATGCCAAGTAAGTATCGGCAACTACTGATCTTCACTTCTAGAAAAATGTCAACAAAAGCCCCTTCAAAATGGCTCATCTACCTGACAAATAATTGAAAAAAATACTTAGACATACACAAGATGAATCTCACTTCACTCTTGTTCTAGCAGTGTTAAGCTCCCATAGCTCCATTTTAAGGGAAATGACCAAATCCCACAAATTTGTTCATCAGGCCACCTCCCTTCTGACCACAGCTGATCAAAACCAGGGATGAGCCAGGGTTCTCCACATGGTTTGCTTCTATGGTTTATGACACTCTAAGATTTATCTAGAACCCAGAGAAATGGATGCAAATAGCACTGGCACTAGAAGAGAGGCCAAGACAGTGACTCAGAAGAGAGCCGCCATGAAAGCCATTGTAGGAGAAAAACCACTGGTGGGAATAGAGAGGTTAAGACAGGAGGGAATGAAGGAAGGAAGGCAGGAGAAGGAGGGAAGAAGAGGGTTGGAAAGAAGGAAGGAAGAAAGCAGAAAGAAGGAGGAAGGAAAAATGAAAGGAGAAGAGGAAGGAAGACAGGAAGGAAGGAAAAGAGAGAAGGAGGGAGAGAAGACCAGAGAGACAGACACACAGCTAAGACAAGCTAGAGACTGACCCCGCGACCTCAGGAGGGCGGGCTTTGGCCCAGGTGAGTGCCCTGCTGGCTTTTCTTACTCCAGCCCAGCCCATGAAACCTCCTTGTGTTCTGAGGCTGAGTGCTTGCTGCCTACTCTCTGACTTGCACCAGGGACCACCTGCGAGGCCCCAGTACTCTCCCGCTGGCACAGGGAAAGGGCTCTGGGTGGGCTGTAGCGGGCAGAGTGTGCGCACACTGGGTGCGGTTACATCTCATGCTGGGAAACCTTCCTTCTCATACTCAGGAATTTTTAAAAACGTTTCTGCATTTTCCCAGAAACAGGACCACAACGAGATTTCTTCCGGGAGGCTCCCAAGGCCTATGTGCAGCAGGTGCAGGAAGCTGATGTCTGGGGTGGGGCCGGGGGACGACACAGGCCCCCATCTCTGGTGTTCTCCCCAGGAGGGCTTCTGCCTGCTGAGTATGGAACCCAATGGGCCAAACTTGTGGCCTCCCAAGTGACCCACCGGCAGAGAGCTCTCCACCCCAGGAACCCCTCTGCCTTCCGGGCAGCTGGGACTTTGTGTGAAAACAGGCACATGGGGAAGAGGAAAGCAGGAGAGAGCAGTGTGCATGACCAGGTGTGCATGAGTGTGTGTGTAACGAGGGTGTGTCAGTGTGTCTCTGTATTAATATACGTGAGTGCATATGTGGATATGTGGACTGTCAGCGTAGGTGTCCACGTGTAACTGTGTCTATGTATAAATGTGTGATGAGTGTGAATGACTGAGTGTATGTGTGCAAATGTGTGAATACATGTGCGAATGTGAGTACACAGTGTGTAAGTGTGAATGTGTGTGAACACATACATTGGTGAGTGTATGTGGCTGTGTGAATATGGGCGTGTGTGTGTGAGAATGTGTGACCTCTGGTCTGTGTGCGTGTCCACGGGTGTGAGTATGCGTGGGAGGCCTGGGCTGAGTGGGCTGAGTGGGCACAGCTGTGGTGTGTGCGGAGCAGGGAATGCAGGGAAGAGGGGAAACGGGGCGAGAGGCTGTGTGGACACGCGTGGTCTTCTCCGCCCAGGAGTGGGGTGCCCGGCCCAGGCGACAGTGATGTCACCACCCACCCATGGGAGGTGGACGCTGCGGTCTGCAGCCTCTGCATCAGCCTCCCACCGAGGAGCCCACCCGGCTCCTCCGTGCTCCCACACCCACCTCCAGCCAAAGGCACAGGGGAGCCAGGCGGCGCTGCTCTGCACCCCGGCTCCGCAGCCGCGTGGCCCAGGGTCTCCGGAGGGACCCAAGCCCGGGGCAGCGCCCTCTCCCCACGCTTCGCGCACGTCCGGGGGGCCGCGGTGCTGCTTGTCTAAACCTCTGTCCTAATACCACTTTGTACATACACGGAGTACAGGATTCGCTATCTGCTGAGAGAAAATAACCCCCGAGGTATATAGTAATTTTCTGCTTGTTGAATCTTGCGCCTGGTTTGTTTCAACAAATCCAGCTTTCCTTCCCCTGGTCGGGCTGCAGCCACAGAGCCGGCTCTTTCATGAGAGCCTAACACGGTTAGCGCAAGATCTCTGCTTTGCCAGCTACTTAATGTCCTGGGCAACATACTACTGCCAATATCCACTCAATTAGAAGGCATTAATCATCCATTTACGGCTCTCCTCTCCTGCCCATCACCCCCTGTCTGGGCCAGACACCCAGCACAGCCGCTCCTCTGTAATTCAGCCTTCCAGGCAGATGCGGTTACATGGCAACCGGAAGGCACCTCTCTCTCTCTTTCTCCCTCTCTTTTTGGACCGATATTCTATTAATCCTTACAAGTTTATTAGTTCTGACTCATGACAATCCATCAGCTATAAGTGCAATAAATGATGCTTGGAAATTAATACCCACATTTCAGCAGAGGAGGCTTTACATATTAAATTATCTTTAAAGTTATAAATAAATGACATACATGAAATAGATTTAAGCAATAAACATACATTTGGCAAACAATACTCAGTAAGTTTAATATTCAGCAGGCCGGAGCTATTTCAGCAATATCTTGTTAATAGACTCTCCATTCCCAGCTCTGCCTCTGTTCCCTGGTAACATCGTAAATCCATCGCACCAAATATTGGGGTTGTTTCTTTCTTACAAAAAAAAAAAAGGAGTTCTTCCTTTAACATTTATTTTCAGTGGTTCGGGTTTTCTCAGTTGTTTCTGGCTCACTGTCGAGGGTCTTTTGTTTTTCCCATATTTAAAATTTTTTTATACTTTGTGTTACTTCATTTTTTCCCACTTTCTCAATGTATATTTGACAGGTAATAATCGTATGTATCGAAGGTGCACAGCATGATGTTTTGATGTATGTATACACTGCAAGCAAGCTAATCAACACAGCCCTGGCTGTGTGCAGGTAACACTTTTTGTGTTTACGGAGAAACCCATTAATAACTGCTCTCCCAGCAGTTTTCAGGGATACAGCACAGCGTTACTGACCACAGTTACCATGTTGTACATCATACCTCCAGAACTGATTTATCCCGCACACCTGAAATTTTACACACTTGGATCATCTCATTTCCCCAGCCCCAGCCCCTGGAAATCACTTTTCTACTCCCTGCTTTTGAGTTTGGCATTTTTAGATTCCAAATATGGGTAAGATCACGTTTTGATCTCATGTATTTGCCTGTCTGGCTTGTTTCATTTAGTCCAGTGTCCTTTATGTTCATTTGTACTCTTGCAAATAGCAGAATTTCCGTAATTTAAAATGCTGAATCACATTTTTATTTGTTTTTTTTTTGTTTGTTTGTTTTTTGGTACTGGGGATTGAACTCATGACTTTGCACTTACCAAGCAAGTGCTTGAACCACTGAGCTAAATCCCCAGCCCTGAATCACATTTTTAAATTCATCCGGCAGGCAGTGGACACTTAGATGGATCCCATTTCTTGGCTATCATGAATAGTGCTGCAGCAAACATGGGGTACAGATGTCTCTCCCAGGCACTAGCTTCAAATTCCTTGGATATACCCCCAGAGGAGGGATAGATTGATCATAGAGTACTTCTATTTTTAGGTTTTTGAAGACTTTCTATACTATTTTCCATAATGGCTATACTAATTTGCATTCCCACCAATGTTTTAAAAGAAGATTCCAGAAATTTTCTGAGCTATCTTTGCTTGTTCTCAACCTTCCTTACACAATCCCTTAACAAAGTCACTCAGATAGTTTCTAAAAAGGCGTCCCCTTAAGAAAGTCTCATTTAAATTGTGGCTTCAGTATAGGTTTTCAAATACCAGCTCCTTAGAGCTGGTGTGGTGGGACCTGAAGGGTGGTTTTAGGAACCAGGAGGGGATATTCACGTGTGTGCCTATGCACGTGTGTGGGTTTTGTTATGACAGCAAAGGAGAATTAAGTTTTTACCAGGTGTCAAACAACTGTATTGCACTCTCATCCAAGAATAAATCAAACATCACCTGTTTATTTTGCTCCTTAAACAAAGAGAATGAGAGACTTCAGTGCTATTTGCTAACTTGTATTTCTTACTAAATCCTTTAAAATTTATACTCAAATTAAATTTTTTTTAGTTATACTCTTCTCTCAGTACTGAATTAATTCTGCATAATTTCATCAAGTGCTACCCTTCACGGAAAAGCAATTATTGAACCCTTGTTTCCTATAACTAAATACTTTATTCATTATTAACCTCACTTACAGATTTAATGTACAACAACAAAATGCCATAAGATTCATGTCAGTGGTAATTTAAAGTGAATTAAGAGTTAATGATGAAGGTCTGGCATAGTCGTCTGGTTATAAATAAACATACATGAAACAGATTTAAGCCATAAAATACATTCAGGTAATGTGATCAAGGGGTACTTTTCTTTTAACCTCAATGGCAACAGAAGCTGGAGCTCCACTGTTCTGCCAGTCACTCCTCCAGCGCCTCTGGCCCCTTCCTGACGTGTCTCTCCTTCCCGTGCCTCTCTGTACACGATGAGCTTTCTGCTTACGAATGTAGGAGCAGTACATCCATAAATTACATCACACCTCCCCGCCTGCCCGCAACAGCTCCAGACTTCACAGCCTCAGAAGCCAGACAGATCAAGACGCAGAATTCCACTTGGTGGCTTTCTCTGCTGGATCCCCAGCCCTGACTTAGTGAAGAAATGTGGCTTTGATACCACATACCCAGAGCTCCTCACTTTTCCTTGTCCCCCACGCCAGCATGTACACACTACATCCCTACCCAGCCTGGTCACCGAAGGCTAAGCATGGTCCCTAGTGTGGAAAGAGTTCAAAACACAGGCAATGACACATTCTGAAATTATAATAGCAAATGTTTGGAACTGCTCTTTGGAGGTAGGTGCTCAGTCCTCGAAATGGGGTAGAGGGCAAGAATGGGTATCCACAGCATAACAGTCTCACCAGAGACTGTCCCGTAACAGTCTAGCCCAAATCCATCAGTTTAAGGAAAAGGACACTGAGATACAGTCACAATGTGATTTGCTCAAGATCACAAAGCCTGTCTGAGGCAAGGGTCTACTATCAGTTGGTCAGGCTTCTTCTGCTAATCCCAGCCAGCTTTAGATCAGATGATCCAAAAATCTAATGATGCCCTAATCCACATGCCCATACTGCATTAGCTCCAGTCACACCATAATGGTCGTGAAATAAGGGTGCAGTTTCATTTTAGCTCAAAGCACACAATGGATCTAGATAAAACTGAATTAAAACAAAAATGGGTAATTCAAGTTAATGCAGGCTGTCTTTTTTGTAAAGATGCTTTTGAGATATATGAATGTATTATAAAGAAAATGAGACTAATTTTAACAGTCAGTAGTATTCATGGAGCCTACTCAGCTCATGACACCTTTGGAGATTCATAAACCCAGTAAATACAATGTGTGGTAATCTCTCGTCTTTCCAGACGAGAATTCCAGTGGTGGAACAGTTCCACCACTAACTTTTCCTAGCCTGAGCATGTATGCGGCCAAAGATGGGTCAGCTCCCAGGCATCCTCCCCATTCTCTTTCCCGAGAAGACTAGGTTCCCATTCAAGCCTGTAATCTGCAAGCAGATTTACTGTCCACCTGGGGGAACCCATCATATGGGTACTGAGAGCCACAGTCACCTCCCTGGCTCTGCACAACGCCCCATCGTCCCCATCTCATCTGATGCCACTCTTCAATGACTGTATCCCCAGCCTGGGCTGAGGCCCCCTCACCTCCTGTATGAACTGTTACCAGGAAAGCCGTTCAACTATTCTCATTTCTGTTCATCCCTGCTAAGAGGCATCTGCAGGAGTACCCCAGGGCACAACTCTAGATGCCATTAAGTTCTTCAGAAATCTTGCCGGGCTCCCTGTGACTAAACAAATTTTAAATGTCTTTGCATGATACTCTAGGTTCTCCCAAGGATGGCTCAGCCTGGCTTTCTACCTTTGGCCCACCCTCTGGGTACACCTCGAGTGCTCCACTGCAGACCTCTGTGCCTTCTGACATCAGAGACTAAAATGTCCTTTTCACTCGTCCTCATCCCCTCCACCTCTCCTGGTCAAAGCTCTTTCTGCTCTTCAAGGTCCTTTGCAAAGTGCTATGCTCAGTTATGCTTCCCCAGATCTTCCAGTTACAATGCAGTCTTTTCTGTCCCACCCTTTCACAGAACCTTGTTAATATGGCCAATCACATCTGCTAACACATCGACTATTGTGTGCTTTCTTTCCAGTCAGCCATCAATACCTTGAGGGCAAGAAATCCTCCTGTATCTCCAAACAAGGTACTAAGTAGACTTTTGGCATAGTAGGCCCTCAATAAATATTTTCTGGAATGAATTTCATATCTGTACACGCCCAACAATATGCTAGCACAGCTAATTTTCCAAGCTGTCACAGTTCTTTTGCATTGTTTCAAACATTTTTTTAGATGCCTTCTTATAATCTGTTCTTTCTCCACTGCTAATACTGCTGCTTATGGTTACTTCATTGGGGCCGTTTGTTTTCTTCACATTTATCCCGCATAATCCATGTCACACCTGTGCAGCATCTGAAGATTTGTGAGGGCATCAGGTGTCAAGAATGATCAGAGTCTGCACTCATTCACTTCCCGGCTTTGTGACTGAGCAAGGTGCGTGACAGCTCGGTTCCTTCAGCTGTAGAAAGGGCTAACAATCCCTCAATGCTGTGATGGCTGCTATGGCAGTAATAAAGGTAAACCATCTGGCATAGAGAAGACATACCATAAATAAACACCCCAGCACACGGTTTCTTCTAGAGCAGGGCAAAGCAAGTTGCCTGAAAAAGGACGTAAAATGCCTGAAACGTGCTAGCTACCTCGTGGAGGAGTCCTACTCTCATCTTTAAAAACTCATTCGTGGTGGAGAATTACTTGGTTTCCCACCAGCACGCTGAATTCCTCCATGTGGATTCCAATACTTGTCCCTCTGGACAAATGCAACTCCTGATAAATGCTCTAGGGAGCACCTGGCACCCAGCACCTGGCACCTGGCACCCGGCACCCGGCACCCGGCACCCTCCACTTTGAGAGCTCAGTGCAACTCATAATCTATGCTGCCGTGTTCCAGCACCTGGAGATACAGCACCAGAAAGTTGTTCTTCTTTCAGTTACTATATATTTAGGAGTTGGTGCAATTCTCAGACTTTGCTATTATTAATAATATTGTTCTGTAATCTAGGTTAAATATAGATCATGAATGATGCCGATGAATGGTTTGATCTCACATTTGCGTTAGTTCATTTTATACTCATAAGTTAAGATGTTCACCACCCTTACTCTGTAGATCTGGTCTAGTGGTTCATTATGATGGCTTAATACTCTCTTAGTTTTCATTAAAAAAATGCTGACTTTTAAATTTTGCTTTCTATTTCTAGATTTTGCTGTATATTATTGGCTAATATGCTGCCCAGATTACAAAATGTGATAATAAATTAGGTTTACACTATCTTGGAAAGTTCTTTTCTGAGTGGAAGATGTTTTAGGCTAAGTCGTTGTATGTGTTTAGCACTCATGTTCACTAAGTATTGTGAAGATTCTGGAAAGTGATCCATTGACTACTCAATGTGATTCGCCTTAAGTAAATTTCTGAAATATAGTCATCAATATGCAGAGGTAGATTGATGCTTAGGAATAAAGCTTTCAATAGTAGTTAAGTTTATTACAATATTTTAATATTAAATGACATTTTGTAGCCTAATTCTCATTCATAAAACTAGAATATTCGTTAATAATCCTAAGTTGCTGTTGCTATTGTTTTTGGTCCTGCAGCCTCTTTTGGAAAGTTGGAGGAGGATTCTGGGGCAGTAAGAATGATGTAATCACCAGATGATGTAGCTAAGGTGTGTGTGTGTGCCCATCTGTGCACTCGTGCATGTGTGTATTTAGGGTGTTGGTGCAACTGAAGCCTTGCCAGGAGCAAGACAGAGAGTGATGCTCAACCCCTGAACCCTAACCTGCTAATCAATATGCTCTTATATATCAGTTTGATTCCGTATAACTGAACGGACCACACAATCCTCTCGCATTAGAAACCTCCAATACCACAACAATGGGCTGTAGTATCAAGGAGAACATAACCCCGAGGACTTCATTACACTCTTTTTTTTTTGCAGCGCTGGGTGTTGAATCCAGGGACTCATGCGTGCTGGACATCACTGCGCTGCATCCCCAGCCCCTCATTACATGCTCTAGCAGCCAAGTACCTAGACATTCAGTAGTGCAATGTCACTTAATGTCACATCATGAAGGCTGATGAACACAGGGCTGAGCCTTGCTATTTCCCATCCCCTGCCCTTCTATAAGCGTGCTGTGGCCTGGAACTCCTTGTGATTACTAAAGTAAGTTCTCTGTGATTAATCAGGCCATAATACTGTCCAAACCAGAGCCTCCATCCTACATTGAGTACAGCATAAGGTCACTGGGCCCCCCTTGGTCTTAGGCTGTCTCTTACATAAATCGCTCATCAGAAAGATGATTTAAGTCACCCTTCGAGAAGATACAATTTCATTACTTTGTCTTATTAAAGCATGCCCTTGGTGTACATACTCCTAAAACTAATTATTATAGTTTTCCATGTGAGGAAGGTCCACGGCGTTATGAGTAAACTATATAGAAATACATTCGGAACAGCTACATGAGAAAACTGATTCATGATTTGTTCATTTCATTTCCTCAAAGCTCAATAAAGCAGATATCTGTGACACAGACACAGAACATTTTCAGCTTGACAGGTTAATTTGGGCAACATTTTTCCTCTGTTGTATTTGAACAGCCACCATAACTCAAAACAACTGAAATTAAAATTTTGCCAAGATAAAAATGCTTACATAAATGTTGTGATATTTTATGTGCTTACATAATTTTGTAATAAATATATAAAATCAAAATGTACTTTATTTGTAGATAACAAACGAGGTGCTAACGAAATGTAAAAGAATGTCTCACCTAAATTAAAAAAAAATTCTCCCAAATGAAAAACTTAAAATACAGGTTGTTTCTTACAGTCCCTCCTCTCTTCGACCATGTAATCTTGAAGGGTAGAAAGCTGCTTCTCATCTAGAAAAATAAAGAAGAAAGAATAGAATCTCTACAGCAGAGAGCTGTGAAAGAAGAAAGGCCAGAGAAGAAGAGAATAAAGCGGACCCACAGCTGTGGGGGCCTAGAGATGGGCTAGGCCGAGGTCACTGATCCCAGGCCTCCCTTGGTTTTATTTGCCTGAATTACAGAGGAAAGATGAACTCCCCTACTTTTTAAATTTTAGGCTCTCAATTAAGACTCAACCACTCCAAGGCTGACAACTCTTCCCATCCTGCAGATTATCTGAATTATCATTGTGCTTGCTTCGAGGGAATTCAGATCTTTAAATGACTTCCAGCAGCACACTGATGTGACTTTATCTAAACCTTGGTAAGAGACATTTTAAAAACAGATTTGTCCTTCAGTGTTAAAGGCTCATGCTTAGTTGAAGGCATTGATGACTATTGGACACTTTCCTCTTTTTTAATATCCAAGTATTTACCCTTAATACTAAAAGCAAACCAGAGATAAAGGCAGCATATTCCATAACGCTCTGTTCTTTCAGATATAACTGCCAGACAGAATTCTAATTGTACAAAGACATTTAACCATCACCTGACTATCATATTACCTTTAGGTTCACAAATTTTGATCACTGATTTTACACAGGCTGTTACAGGACAGATATTTAATAAATATTTGTCTAATGCATATTTTCCCATGATTCAGCTTTAAGCTTTGAAAGGTTTTATTCCTGCAGGTCCCAACTTTGCCGGCACAGTTTCATGTACCTATCCAGGCATGTCACATGAAGCTTCGTTCAGATGATGGTTTTTAATAAGAAACAGACAAAGGTGCAGGGTGATGCTTGGGAAGTAATCGCAGTAATAAGGAGCTGGTGGATCGCTGCTTAATAAGTGTATGTGCCGCACACCTCAGTCCTGATTAACTGCGTTCTGTTTTAGCACCAGACATCTAATGAGAAAACGCTAAGTTTGCACAAAGGGTGTGATGGTAGACTCAGACTGGAAAATGCCAGTAAACCTTGTGAACACCCCCCCCCCAAATACAAGCTTGTAAATTTTTTTTTTAATCTTCGTTAGTTCCATCTTGGTTTCTTTTGAATTAGTCACCCGGTATATTTACCACGTACAAGGTGTGGTAGCCTTTTATATTTAAATGCTAAAGATAATATATACATCATAATAGTGGTCTTTAAAAGAAAGTATGTTTATTAATGATCTCAGCCAACCATTCGGGTTGATTCTTTCAGACTCAAGGAATGTGGGCCCTAGCAAATTTTCATGCTTAATATGAAAGATTGCAGGCTAGAACCAAACAACTTTCAGTCTGTGTAATACTCCTGACAGTGTGGGTAATCTCAGTGCCATAGTTTTTTAGATGCTAAGCACACAGGTACACATACATACACAAAAGTAGTCCCTGAATAGTCAAGAAACAACTGTATCACAAATGTAACTGCTAATTCTGGGGATAATGCAGAGGTGTTTTTTTTTTTTTAAACTGTAAGTTTCCATGCTGGAAAATTTTCAGAAGAATAATTAGCTCATTACTGAAGTACAGTCTTTCTAAAAAGCCCAGGTGATATCACTGGCTTTATTGAAGCAAATAAAAACTATAGAATAATAAAACTGATACGGAATAATTAAATATGCTCCTAGGCCCAGAGAGGCTACCAGTTTTCACATTACTCCTACTTACGATACAAAAGGAAAACAAAAACAGTACCCAAATTTCTCCAGCAAATACACACACACACACACACACACACACACGGTTTACCAAAACAAAGTTTCCAGTATGCTGTAATTAAACTCACATCCTGACAGTAAAAACATGAAATTTTAGTCTAAATATAGAGGAAGACTCTCTGTTGAGTAACCTCTGATTGTCATTTTTTAACGTTAGTCACTGAAATGGTAGTATCTCCTTTGCATAAAAAAATTCTGTGAAAATACACAGAGTAGACATGAAATTGTACTGTTTTATTATTTCAATGGAGACTGTCTTACAAATCTCTAGTCCATCTTATTCCTGCCTTACCTTTCCTGCAGTGGCTCTAAACCATCTCGCTCTCCGGCTTGTGAAGTGTGCTTTGCCACATGGGCATGGATAGCTGCCCCCAGCCCCATTCCTACACCTTACCGTTGCACAAGGACCACTTTGGTCTCTTCCATGGATGCCATTTACCCATGGGGAAAAAAATTACACACATAAGTCAGCCTTCAGGAATGCAGGCAAGTCCTGCTCTACGTAATACCCAAATAGTGACATGAAAATTACAATTTCTTAACACACTGCACTGAACACAGTACTGTTTAATAGAAGAATTATAGATCCCACAGCAACTCAGCTTATACTTGCACAACACCTACAAGTCCCTAACAGAAAGTAGGGCTGATTTTAATTCATAGACTTTAAGGGACGTCTTTCAGGGTAGTAGTTGGCTTTTGCATTCCTGCCACCTGAAATTTACCAACATCTGGGACATCTAAAGCTCTCTAAGCCACAATGTCCTCAACAGAGAAGAGGATCACTATGGTGGGCATTTATTTGGATTATATTGAAGACAACGTGCAGTGATACATATCAGAAACTCGACATGGTGCATGGCACAGGGAAGAACTCAATAACAGGAATCTAGTATTATTTTAAAATTAGAATGTCTAAAACAGTTAACCATTTTACACCAAAAAGTGAAGCACAGAGGTACACAAAACAAAATCCCATTTAGGAAAAAAATCCAACAATTTACAAAGACAGGAAGCAAACACACTCTTAATCACCCCCTGCCCCCTACCCCTATAGTTCATCTGGCTGTTAAGAACAATTGATGGGTCTTTGGAGAAAATATTTCAGCTTTCAAATAACTGCTTAGAAAAGGACTAAAAACTATATTTATCTGCCTCTCAGGCAATTAGACCATGGCCATCACCACATCTGCTATTTGCTCATCAGGAAACTGCTTCCAAGACATTTAACATGCATAGGTGTATTAGCTCATTATTAATACCCTAGGAATTCTTCATGGCACCATTAACTATGGTGCAGAACTTGATACAAGGAGGTTCCAATGTGCTTTTGATTCATCAAAGAGGAATATGAGCAAGTCTCCATAGGATGATACTAGAAAGTGGTCTCAAACATACCAAATTATAGCGCAATCCCAGTGTAAAAATGTGTCTCCCAGCAAACACTTGGGTGGTACTATGTGTGGTTACCTGCATATTTTAATGTAATGACTCTCTGTAAGATCCGTAGGACACCGATCCCCATAGGTCATGTGAGGAAATCAAGACACAGATAGGTTATATAGTACCAGAGCTGGGATCTGAAACCATGCAGCTTCTCCGCGGGGTTAGGGTGTTCCCTATGGCTCTGCAGCCTCTATGCCTTACTGACACACTTTTAAAAGCACAGAAGGGGAAGTAGAAATTAATTACTTTCTCAGGCTTTTGCAGTAAAGCAGAGGCACATCAGGACTGGAACTCCCACTGTCCCAGGGCTTAGTGATAGCACATGTGCCATTCTTGACAACATGGTAAAAAAAAGTCTGCTTCCAATGAATGCCCATTAGAGCAGAGATGATGCTGTGTATAACGTATCACAAGAAAATCAGCAATTCTGGCATAGGGACACCTGGCTTATACTTTTATTGTAAAGACATCCCCATCATTTGACCTGTGGAAATCTGAATATGACACTCCACTTGTGAAGGTACAAATACCTTTTTTTTGTACTTAGGATCAAACTCACAACATCACACATGCCAGGCAGGCACTGTGCTGTTGAGCTATAATCCCAGCCTCCAAATATAAATTAATTTACATAAAAGTTATCAATAGAGCCTAACAATAGCAATGTTCTTACAAACTAATTCTGACTAGATGGTCGGCAGCTAGAGGAGCCATCTCCTTGCCTTCGATTTCCCTGAATTCCCTATGGATCATTTATTTTATGTATCAACTAGGCGAGGCTACGGTGCCCAGTTGTGTGGTCCGACATCAGTCTAGAAGATGCTGGATGGTAATTTTTAGACTTGCTTTACATTGACATCAGTGGACTCCAGGCAGAGCACAGAACTCTCCATGACGTGGATGGGTCTCATCCAATCAGTTAAGGGTCAGAAGACAAGGACCAGGGTTCCCAAAGAAGCAAGACTCTTTTCAGAGGTGTCCTAAAAAGGCTGCCTGGTTTTCAGCCTGGAGATTTTGGACTCAGACTACAGTAACCATGTTTATTGGAATTTCCAGCTTGGCAGTCTGCTGCAGAATTTGGACTTATTGGATCCCATCATCATATGAAGCAATTCCTTAACGTCTCTTTCTCTCTCTTCCTGTCTCCCCAAGGTCTGTTAGGCAAGAGGACTCCAGGCAGTAGGACTATCAAAGCCGAAACATCTCATAGCTACTCTCCAATGTCACATAATTTAAGTCACATAATTAAAAACAGTCCTAATTGTGCTAGGGGCTTTAGCTGTGCGTAGCAGTGAGTTTGTAAGGTGTGGGTTGAACTGTTTTTGGCTCTTGCTCTTTTTTCCTTCTTTCTTTTGTCGGGGGGGGGGAGGGTGGTGATACTAGGGATTGAATCTATAGCCTCTTAAATACTAAGCAAGTGTTCTACTTTTGAGTTGCATCCTGAGCCCTTTTTAATTTATTTTGAGATCAGGTCTTACTATGTGGCCCAAGTTGGCCTCAAACTTGGGAATCCTCCTGCCTCAGCCACCCAAATAGCTCGGATTACAGGTGCACACCACCATATGCAGCTGAGAGAGAGGTGGGAGGAGATCTGTGTGTTCAAACTCGAATGTGCTGATTTGTCTCTGGGAGACTCAATCCCTGCCCCCACCTTGCACCTCCTGCTATGACCTTTCATGCTGGAGCTCTCAGTAGCAAATCCTGTAAATCAAACTTTTTGTATGAAAAATGGAGCCGCCGTTTTCCACAGTTGGAGAGAAATCAGCAAACTTTCTGGAACTGTATAACACGCTGTCCCTAGTGGACTGTGGTTAATTCTGATCCATGTGCCTGCTGTGAATGGCTGTGGTGTGACTGGCTGCAAAGACATAGACCCTGGTCTGTGGATGTCCCCAAATGGGGCCCTACAGGCTCATGGGCACCCTGCTCAAATTGGTCTGGCCCAGCCCGCTTTGTGGGCCTGGCATGGCCTAAACCACTAGGGCTCGTGGTACCAATCTGAGCCAACCTGTGGGTTGGTTAACAGATGGTATTTTGGTAACCTTTTCCTCCCAAGAGCTTGGAGAGCAACCTCACTGCTCCCATGGCTGCCAACTTCTCCCTGCATGTGGGTTTGCTTGTCACAATCTCATCTGGCCTGCCGGAGACCCATGCATTGTGACATCTTCTATTGCAGCTCCCAAAAAGGAGGCTCAGCAGCACACTGATAATTGTTTCCTTCAGAAAAGATCCTGACAGGCGGAGCCTCCTTCTCTTCTTCCCCTAGTTCCCTCTTTCTCCCCATCCTACCCAAACCACAAAGCCCCTTGCACAGGGCTAATGCTGGGAGTGAGGGATATGTCACACCAGGAAAATCCACCACTCTCCAGAGCTGTTTTCCTTGTGGCTTCTGCAGTAGCAGGCGGGCTGCCGCCAGTGTTTACAGTCAGCAGTTCTGAATGTGCTGACAAGGAGAAGAGTGACCACAGAGTCAGTACAGAGCGGCAGGAAACGGAAAACAGATGCGGAAATGCCCAGGGGATGTAAGGCTTCCATCCTTTCTGCTTCCTGGGCCCAGTGCGGTCACAGGTTGGCCAGCGGAGGCTGCACGGCAGGCTCTAGGCCATGTTTCTGTTTCAGGGTCTGACACCAGCCAGCCGAGAAGGAGCAAACCATTCCCTCTGCTGTGACATTAGTTTCCTGCCCTGCCGCCAGCTCATTTGAAGAGAAAGAGAAGGAAAGGGTCAGGCTGCCACATTCCTAAGCAGCTTTGCAAACTTCTCCCTGGCCAACATTTAACTTAAAAAAAAAAAATGTCTTTTTTAAAAAGTCTGTTGATTTCTGCTTGTTAATTTTTCTTTCCAGTAGCAAAGGAAAGTTTTGTAAGCAAAAAAGGGTTTCAGAAAATTTCTGGGTAGCAAGTCAAGCATTCAAGGCAAGAAGAGAATGACAGTGTGAGGAACCACTAAATTGAAAAGGACAGTGATACCATGGCTACCATGTTTTACAAGTAGCCTGGGATTTGTGGGTTCTGGGGTCCTTCTATTCCGGGCCCTAAATATAAGAGAACTAATATCTCTAAATATTAGAGAACTGATTGACTTTGAGATCATTCAGGAAATGAAGCGAGCAGGTCTGCAGTGAGTCTCTCTGGTTGCAGAAACAGCTCTGGGACCTGGGCTCACATGGTATCAGGGACAAAAGTTGTACTGGCTACCCGGCCTTTTGTACGGAGCAGTGCTTTTCAAACTGCAGTTTACAGGTCACGCTGGTGGTACAGAAGTCCCCACCAACCTCCCACCAAGTGGGAGAATAAGATCCCACTTATTGTAATTAAAAGAAAGCCAGGTCCACTTTGGAACGGCAAGCGTGCAAAAATGGCTAGTTCCTTGCCAAAGCAGTATGTGCCCTTCCTGCAAGGTGGACCTGATGTTCCTAAGTGGTTACCCAGCAAAGGACCACACTTCTCAGCTCTTGCACCAAAAGGGGACATGGGATTTAATTCTTGCCAAAAGGAAGTGGACAGAAATGATGGGTGCCACTGGCAGGCTTGGCCTATAAAAACTTCCAGCAAGATTCCCAAAGATTCTCTAGGTCCTCTCTTTTCCTCCTACCAGTTGGAAGCTAAAGACTTCCAAGATCCACAGAGGAGGGCTGAATGGAAGGAGCTCGTTAACTATCCAAAAGTACTCGCTTGCATTGGGCTGTCACAAGAGAGAATAAACTTATATGGTAAGCCACAGGGGATTTCAGGGTTTCTCTATCACAAAAGTTACTTTAACTGCACGAAATCAATAAGTAGTGTCAGGGGAAAATCGTCACAGTGACATAAGCATGAAACATGGTATCTGCCATCTGTACTTTTTAGGAAAACACATGCCAACATATGAATTTATACATGCTGAGAGTCACGGGGGGAAACAAGAAAATGGTACCCCGGTTGCATCTGAAGGAACAAACAGGGAGGAAGGAAGGAAGAAAGGGATGGAAAAGATATTTCTCTTTCCTCATGTACCATATATTGTCTTTAATGCTTTGAACTTGTGCTATGAGGCCATATCATCCACTTAACAGTTACAGGTGAAACACAAATTCTGAAAGAATCCAGTTTTCAGACCACCAGGAGAATACTTCCAGACCAAAAAAGGCCCCCAGAGTCCTTTTTGAAAGCTAACGGTACAAAATGTTGACATTTAAACATACATAAAGCTGTCCTTCTGTGGAAAACTCAAGGGATGGGTGGAAGTTGCTGTCATGCCCACAGTAAATCCGAGTTCTTGGGGGAACTTCTCTGTGAGACTTTGCTTCCAACGGCAGCCAGAGGCTGCTTGCCTACATTGCCCTAAAAGTGTGCACTTCCATGACCAGCAGGGCTGGCCAAGAATTCCTGGGCCTCTGCTCTGGAATTCTGTCAGCAGTTCTGAGGTAAAGGCTGGGAAACCAAACTGTGTCTTGTGACTCTCACATTCAAACCCTCTTGGGAAACCTCATTTTCATGGGTTCCCCTTATCATCTTGTCTAAGTTGCTTCACTCTCATCTTTTCTATCCCTGGGACACAGACGATGAGATTTATGATCCATGAAACTCAAACATGTCTGCCTAGATGACAGGGGAAGCCTGTGAAAATGGCTGCTGCCCTACACGAGGACTTCATAGCTGAGTGTCCGGGTCATAATGGCTGTTGCTTGCAGCTGTATTTTGGGTTGCCACTTCATGTTTTAGAGTTCATTTTTAGTTGAAAGTTCTTCATTTCAAAAGGAAGGGGTGGAGAACATGGCTGCATCTCCATGGAAAGGTTTTGCATGGATGCAGCAGGGAGCTCACAGGTGGGTCTTCTACTTGTGATCAGTGTAGTTGTTTCCAAATGCAGAGAACAGGGCCGAAGCCAGGAGGGAAGTCCTGCCATGAGCCCAGTGTTACAGTCAAGGCTGCTCAGATGCAAAGACATCCGGGCAGTGCTGGGCTGGGGCAGATGGTTCTTCAGTGCAGGGAGGGATGCCCTTGATGTCTGAAGCATCTCCAGGGGTCTAGGTCAGCCCTGCACCCTTTTATTTTCTGCTCAGCCTGCAGACTCCATCTTTATTTCTGAATATGCTGAAATCTTTCAGACCAAAGAGCCAACCAAACCCCACCCTCTATATACCTCAAGATTCAACTGGTTTCTGTCCTTGATTGCAATTTTTCTCTCCATCAATTAACTAGAGACAGGGCAGGGAACACACAGGTGGTTATTCTGGGGAAATAACCCAAGTGCCTAATAAAACTTTAAAATGACTCAACAAGTTCTTAAAATATCTTAGGAGTAAACCCTGATATTTTTTAATGAATAATTGAAGATCATTACTATTTTTTAATCTGAAAGTTTCTCTACAAAACCGTTAAACTTAAATCATACTTTTTGCATTTATTCATTTGTCTTTGGAGAAAACCCTACTTTTTGCCATAAAAAGAGTAAGGCTAGTATGATCTACTGAGATTATAATTACTTCTTCTTTCTTCTGACAACTACCTCATACATCAAATGCTATTTAAATCTGCTTTGTGTCTTCCATCATTCTCAAGTGAAAGGCGTTGGCTGCAGTATTTATGATGGAGTTGCCTAATTCCAGATGAGTCCCTTGCAGCCCCTGGTTACCTTACAATGCACCACCTAAAGGTCTGCGTTGAGATTTCTGAGCGTGATGGTTAATCTTGATTATTACTTGATTGGCCTGAGGGACCTCTAGAAGATCACTAAAACACTTCTGTGCAGGTCGTAGGGGTGTGGCCTCGGGGACTGTGTCTGGCTCCTGGCCCTTTCCTCTCTGGCACGCTTCCCTATGCTACCATTATTGCCTGCCACAAAGTGTGCTGCACTCGTTTGCCATGCCCTTCCGCCATGATGGTTCTGTCTCACAGCTGGCCAACATGGACCAAAACCCTGATATCACAGCCAACCTCAGAGTGTGTGTAGGTATCTTGATTTGTCAGTGGGGAAGCTGACTAACACTCTTGACCTCGGGTAGCTGGCTCCTGTCTGAGGCTCCCCAGGCTGCGATGGGCTTACACGGAAGCCATGTCACTATTCCGGCCTACTCTCTTCTCCACGTGCTCCACACTCTCTTCCTCTGCAGAAGCCAACCTGGAGGTCGCATGAGGAATGGCGATGCCACAACCTGGGGGAGCTTCAATTGGCCAGGGTCCCCGAGTGACTTGGTGAAGCAGAGCCTCCTACTGAGACCCTGAGTCAGAAACTGGACAGGGACTTTGGTGGTGTAAAGTCAGCAAACTCACAGGGAGTCAGGGATGCGGATCATCCGGCAAGGCAACCTCGCCTTTATGAATGGACATGAGGTCCTTTGAAATTTCTGGGCTCCAGTCCCAGCATCAGACTCCCTCTCTGTACTACTGGTAGACAAGATGCCTAATCCTTCTGAGCACCAGGTGTTTTGAGTGTAAAATGGGATGATGAAATTTGGCGTGTCCACCATTCGCAGGTACGAGAAGAGCACATGAGTTTTCCTGGACGTGTTCTGAAATCTGTAAATCACACCTCTAGATGTAAAATGCACACAGAGCCATGGCTGTGTATGCAACCGGAGAGTGGAAGGGGCTAAGTAGGACTATCAATTTGGGGTCAGTTATTAGAACTCACTGCCTCATCTTTCATCCAAAGCCAAGCAGCATTCTGTGACAGATCAGGCACTTGAGAAGTCAGATTCTGAACCTTCTCGGGGAGTAATGCATCTTAAAAGTGTCGGGGTAGCCAAATGGTTTCCAAAGCCTCACTTCCGGCAGGCAGACTTTGCCTTTGGCATCCAAAGAAAGGAAAAGCAGAGGCCCTGGAAAGAAAGGCTTGGCTCATCCCTCAGCCTGTCAGAGGGCTGGAGGGCGGCACCAGGCTGGAGTCCGGCCGGCAGATGGGAGTCATGCAATCTGCTCTCCTTTCCTCTCACAGGGAAACAGGTTTCTCCAGAGGAAGCAAACGAAGAGGGGCTCTCCTCACAGAGAGGATCCAGAAGCAGGCCAGAGAGCTGTGATTCTTGTCATTGCCAAAGAAGGGTGAGGCATCTTCCTCTGTCTAGGGTCAGGACTGCCTGACCCCTGTAGCAGATGACAAGCCACAGAGCATTTGCTACTGGACCATGTTCACCCAGATGCTTCCCTGTCAGATATTAACAGATGACTTTATTTTTTTTTTCTGAGTACTTACTAAAATGCCAAGCACTGACATTTTAGATATCAAGGAACAGAAGCATGGCAAGGTCAAGTAACATGTCTGAGGTGACACAGCAGGAATTTGGAAGAATCAGGAGTTAGATGCAGACAATTTAACCCCAGACACTTTGCTCTTTTTATCTATCTATCTGTCTACCTATCTATCTATCCTCACTGTGTAATTCAGGCTGGCCTCAAACTTGTGATCCTTTTGCCTCTCAAGGGCTGTGATAACAGGCATGTGCCATTATGCCCTATTCTGATGCTGCATCCTTAACCACTGCCTTTGTAAGGAAGGAAAAACAAGAAGAAAATGAGGAGCAATTCTTTCTCTTGTTGCATGCCTTGCCCAAGCTTCAGATATACTGGTGAATCACTTTATCCTTATGTCTAGTCTCCTTACTCCATTTTACAGAGAGACACAGAGGCTCAGAGAAGTCGAGTGACATGCCCAAAGCTACAAACCTAAAAAGTAACACTCTGGGAGTCAAATCCAATCTGACTCTGCAAGAAAGACTTAGAAGCTGCTGGCAGTAATGAGAAGCTGGAATTTTTGTGTCCTGAAAAACAAAAACATCTACAATTCTGGGTAATACCTATTGACGGAGTCCCCTTTATCACAGATCCTTTCACAGGGTGAGAAACATGGTGAATCCTGGATTTGGACCAAAGAAAGACAGACCCAGATGTCAGGCAGATCTTTCTACTCTCAGCAAATGGAAAGTTGCTAGGAGAGTAGCCAGCGGCTTGCTCCCTGGCTGTCTTTACGTCTCCACACACTAAAGTATTATGACCATGTACTTCCACGCTTCCTAAACTCACGAATCACTGTGTAATTGCTGGCTGTTTTGTTGTTGTTATTTTGCATCATTTGCTAATCCACAGTCTGAATGTTCCCCCAACCTTAAGCTAAGATGGGAGCAACGCAATTATGACATGGGTGCAAAAGCAGCTCATTAACATAGTCGTGACTGACACGGGAGATCATTAATTAGGCATTCCAAGCATAAGTATATATGTATAAATTAGCATCTATTCACCATTTCAACTCTAAGCCATTTTTCATATCTGAATATTAACTATGTTGGAAAATTACTAAGTTTTCCTGAGTGAATTCTGCAAACAATACCCAACCTTGATAACAAAAACAAAATGCAGAGAAAAGATTCTGGGAGCAGAACCAGATCTGGTGGAAGGAGTCAAAGGATGCTATTACCTTCTATGTCTCACCATTGTCATTTGCCTGCTTTCTCTCGCTTACCTTTCTGGTGATGCCACCCGGCAGGAGCCTCATGTGCCTTCTTTCCTAGGGAAAATGCTTGTTTATGAGTTGAGACCTATGCACCAGAGACAGTACGGAGGACACCTGCAGGAATATGGCAGAGTTCCCCATAGACCACAGAGTCAAGTAGGAAAGTGGGCACCAAGTGGGCACACACAGTTATCATGTAGAATAGACAAAACTGGCAGGAGAGGAAGGGCTCCTGGAGAGGGGGGCACTGGGGATGCCCTCTTGAAGAGGTGGCATTGGAGCAAGACATAAAGATGGGTAGCAGATTAGAGGTGGCAGAGTTGATGCATATAAGACGGTCTCTTCCTGAGACACCACAGCCAAACCTGCATTTTCTGAAATCCAGGTCTTGAATTATGCTGCTTCTGGAGCCAATAGGGCTCAGGCAGCAGTTTTTCAGTTTTTCTTAAGTATTTATTCCCTCAGGCATGGAAAGCTACTAGCATGAGGAGCACAGTGACACAGTACTTTTATTATCCTTCACAATGATCCCAGTGACTTCTCATGCTTGGCTCGTTTTCCTGCAACAGTTCTGGACTCATATCAGCACGTCAGTGTTCAATCCAGTGCAGTCCAGTCCAGTCCCATCCCATCCCACCTCATCCCATTCCATCCCATCCCATCCCACCCCCACTCCATCCCATCCCACCCAATCTAATTCAAATATTCCTTCAGACCAGTGGGACAGTTCTGTGACTTGGCTGCCCTAGATGAGGGCTGGACTTTGTAGTTCTCGGACCATTGTGTCTAGGCAGAGTACACAGGTCTGTGAAGAGACCGACTCAAGGCACTTGGTCTTCAGGGCACTGAACTATGACCGCTGGCAAGTTTCCTTGGTGAGTCCTCTGCAGGGTGTTAACACCATCTCCATATAAATGAAGAGAGTCCGTAAGTGAGCAGCTGGTAAGGAACATGACTCTTAGTGCTTCTGCAGCTTCTGACATCTCACTATAAAGATCATGGAACCCAAAGGGAGAGGCCAGGAGCACGGGCCTTTGTCGACTACCTTGGTTCTGCGTCCAGGGGGAGTCTGACTGTGGACACACCTGAAACACCATGGCTAGGAGGAAAGACACAGCTCTACAGCAGAAGGCAGGTGGCCAGCAAAGTCAGCTCACAGCTGTGCACCGGCTATGAAGCCAGCTGTGGGTTTCTCACACGTGGGAGCCTTTCCACCTCCACCGTCTGAAAGTATCAAAGTTTCTGATACACTCCAGGCCTTGAAGGAAACAAAAGCTTTCCTGCAATGGACTAATCTGGGAAAATCCCAGCTGTTAATGAGGAAAGAACCATCTAGGATTAGAATGTTGAGTACTTCCATAGCCCTAGCTAAATATAAATCTATCTCCTATTTGTAGAAAAGAGTTACACAGCAAATATAAACACTATATTCCATTTTTCTAATGGCAGCAAAAACTTTCTAAGGTTATTGGTAGCTGTGATTACAATGCTAAGGAAATTCTTGACTTAGCAACCACTAAAGGAAGTAACAATTAATTAATTGGGAAACTGTTCATTAAGATCATGTTATATCCTCTACCCAATGTCTGGCTGGTAGTAGACACTGACAAATTAGGAAGCTGAGAACATCATTTAGTTAGAGAATGCCACAGAAATCTAGGTACTACATGCCTGTCCTAGAAATTCAGAGAAAAGAAAAATTCATGGTGGTACAAGGTCATTCCAAGGAGTTAGTCTATTCATTTTAGTAGGCTTGAGGATTAAACCAAGAACCTTGCACTTGGCTACAGCATCCACCTTTTTTGTTTCTTATTTTGCTATATTGCCCAATCTGGGTTCGAACTTACAATCCTGCTGCCTCTGAGAATCTGGGCTTAGAGGCCTATTTAGAAAGAAGGAAGACACAGGATTGAATCTTACAGAAAATGATGGGGTTCCGAGACTTTCGCAACCCATTTTTGGAAATTTGGAAATTTGGAAATTTGGAAATACACAGAGAAGTGAATCTGATTTAGAACATCTCAACAATAACTTTTCAATTTAATTGTGTCAGAGAAGGACCATGAATACATTGTCCCGGTGCTCTGAGGCAACGTGTCTGTTTTAAGACACTGATTGGATTTCACCAACAGTTGCGAAATCCTCCTGCAATGCCTTACTAAAACTACACGAAGCTCTTCCCAGGGTGGCCTCTGACAAAAACAGAATCCTGGATTTGTATGCCTGAGCTCCTCTGCTATATCAAGTGCAACTTAGTGAAACTTCACAGCAATGTTCTGAGGCCAACCTATAGAGACACGTTCCAATTTAGGCTGTGGAATGAAAATTACAGGGCAGCCACAGAGGCAAGTTTAAAATTAGGACAAACTTCACTTTGGGCCTCTTAAGCCTCAGAGTTAGTAGATGAGGTGGGGGGGAGCAAGAACTTGAAAAGTAAAATCCCCAGACTTTTGTCCTTTCCCATGGTCTCCTGACATCCTAACCTTCCGTACATCTGAAAATCTGCAGAAGAGCTTTCTTAGTTGCGGTGCTCAGCAGCCTCACACAAGCTTCCACTTTCAGTGCTGCCTGTGAGGAGACCATGCAGGTGAAAAAGGCTGGAAAATCCTCGGTGGGAAAGAAAGGAGAGGACCAGAAGTGAGAGAATCTTCTCCTGCTCAAGTCCTGGATCCACATCCCCATCATTCAGTCCAGGAGTAATCTGGGTGGCTTGGTTCTGAGGACAGCCAGGTAGCCTGCAGGCAGCCCTCGGCGATGGGCTTCCTGAGCATACAGAACCTTTTCAGGAAATGCTGAGTCAGCCACAGCCCTGGGATGCAGGCTGACCCACAGAAACCGTGGCATTCCACTGTCCCATCAGCTAACATGCAAAGGCCATCCTCCCTTGGGAGGAGGCGCTTGGGGAATGGCATGGAAAACTGAGCTACATTTTCTTTTTGCCTCAATAATTTCACCTGCTTCTCAAAGTTAGGAAAATATAACTTCCTTTTACCTTGTTTTTGTTTTTGACGGGTTTTTTTTTTTTTTTTTTTTTGACTTGGGTGGTATTTTGCAAAGAGCTAGAATTCCAAGGACCTCACTGATTCCAAAATAAACAACAAATTCTTCCTACTATGCCATGAAAAGGGATAGTTTCACCTGCACACTGTTTTAGGAAACTCCAGGTTATGCATACTCCATTTCCAACAGATAACTTTCCACCGGATTAATCTGAAGCAGGGTCTGAATTAGAGGAAGTGGTCATCTTCACATGGTCCCCACAAGGGCTTGTTGTGGGCCCCCTTCCCTAAAATCTTTGGTTTAATTCACTTCCTGGAGGTGCGCAGTTTGTCGTAGAAGCGTCTGAATTTCTGTTCCACATTCTTAAGAGCCAGAAAGTAGAAGACAATAAAACGTGGAGGGATGACAGCTTTCATGCGGTGCGTGACTTTCTTACTGATAGTCTGAAGCACATTTACCAAGTTGTGAAAGGAAAAGACCACATTTTGTTATGTTACTTTTTGAAAATAAAAAGTTTAGAATGAGTTTCCAAGGAAATGGAACTATATTCCTAACCCAGTGTAGCTTGTGAACTAAGAAGTCAGACTAAGAAATACTAGGGGGCAATGGCTCGCCTGAAGTGTTCGTGTTAAACCTCCAGCCCCCTTAGTCCAGAGTGTGAATAAACCAACTCTTCCTCTTAGGGCGCCTCTCCAACAGGTGCTGCCTGTCAGTCAGAGCTATTTCAGCCCCACTTACCCCACAACTAATTCCACATTTTGAGTCCACTGAAATATTTGGTGCCTGCTGATATGTTCAAACAAATTCACCAGATCCTGATTATGTTCTGGCAATTAAAGCTATTAAGTCAGGAGATAGACAGCAGGTTATTTCATCACTGCTGGTTGGAAAAGCTGGCTTTCTTTTCTCCCCTTTTTTTATGTGACAGCACTGTAATTAGCCTTAATCAAATACTATTTGTGTTTGGTGCTGTAACTTTGCTTCCTTAGCTGGGAAACTCTGCCAATCTAGAAAAGGAGAAATCCAACTCTGGTCAAAAAGCAAGAAAGACAGCCATGGGGTGTAAGAGAGTTCTCTGGAGTATCTCTGTGACTGTTCTGTCAATCTGTCACTATTATCAGATTAAAAGTTAGGTTTTAAAAAGCAACAGCACTGGGGCCTACAGCTCAAGAATAGAATGCATGCTTTAGCACACATGACACCCTAGTTTCCACCCCAGCTCTACACACACACACACACACACACACACACACACACACACTAATAGTTAATTAACTGATTAAAATCAAGAAAGAAGGAAGAAGAGAGGGACAAACAAAAGAAATCCTAAAGCATGACTTCAGCTCTAGCAGACTATCATGTAAGCTTTAGAAATGGTTCAGAAAATTTGGGTTCCTTTGGAAATTCCACATTACCGTTGGGGATACCATGGTGTTTCTTATTTTCCCTCTGCAGGCAAGTTTGCAACAGAGACCAGAGGTGAGTGGAGGGAAAGACAACAACCATGAATAAAATTAATCCTCTCATCATCACCAAATCCCTGGTTAATTTCTCTGCATCTGCCACCATCATTTATGTTACCATCTCCTGAAGGAGGAGCTTGTCAGTAAGAAAATTATGTTGGTAAATGGGTCAGCTATGGTTTTTCAAACCTTAATGCCCCACCCAACAAATCACCTGGGGATCTTGTGAAAGGTCACTTTCGATTCTGTGTGTCTAGTATGACTCCCAATCTCTGCTTGTATCAAGTTCCTAGATAATCCTGAAGTTGCTGATTCATGGACCACACTTCGAGTAGCAAAGTTACAAAGGCTAGAAATTGGGTGAACACACTCAGCTTGAAGCAGGGCCACAAATTTCGTCTATCTAACCATTTATTCATGAGGCAGTTTTGTCTGTTCCCTCAAGGAATCCTAATAAGAAGTAACTATTCGCGTCCAAAGTTCCCCAGCCACGTTAGGGAGGATGCAGGGACAGTTTTAAAAGCAGTGATCTAATCTTTATTATTTTGACTCTATGTATTCTCATACCTTAACTTTGTATTTGCAAACACTACCTATGAGAACTGGATTTTTGTTTTTTTTTTGCCATTGAGGCATTTTATTTATATGCAAGTATAACAGCTTCAGAAAAGAACCCCAGGATTTTCCTTTCTGTGTGTTTTGGTCTTGCTACTTCACATCCATAATGCCAGCTGAGGTTGTCAATGCAATGAAACCAAGCTGATGAAATGGGGCAGATTGCTCGGCCATTTTTCAAAACCTTTGAGTTGGTTGCACTGCAAATCTGGGGCTGATCCCTCTACACTGGTTTAACCTTCCTGTGAGGTTCACAACAGTTTTCTCAGCTCTGTTATCTCTTCAAATTCAAATCAACACGACTCATCATCAGAGTTAGAAATGATGACTCTGGAGCACGACCTATGAAAACCTGACATCTCTCCTCTCTTCCACATTGCTGATGCTCTTGAGAGCTTAGCCACAGCATTCGTTAGCCCTTCTGGTGGCACAGAAAGATGGTAGGAAGAGCCAGAACTGGTGATATTTTAAGGAAGAAATGTCACACAACTCTTTGCCTCCCAGAAATACTGTATCATTTTAGGAGATGACTGCAGCTTGTCGTTACAGGCGGGACAATTACAAGACAAAGAACCACCCTACCATATGGCTGATACTTACTTGACAAAGATGACTGATTTTACTCCATCCAGAGTGAGGAGACTAGGTCATATATGACTTTGCATGACTGGAAAACACTTCTTACAATACGTGCCAAGTATGGTAACTGCCATAAATGCTATGTATCTGATTCTCCCCAACCAGATTTTTAATCCCTTTAATGCAATTACTGGATTGCAAATTGGATTCCATACAATGGTTTTGCTACCTATGCTCAATTTTTCTCCCCTGTCTTGATCAATACACCTTAGTGCAATAGTGTACTGGCAAATACTTAGCAACTGGCTCTCCAAACCAAAAAATACCTAGTGCATAGCTACTATCAATTTTGATGGTATAAATAGCCTCATTATGTCCAATTTCAAGTACTAACCTGGCTTCACTGAACACAGAATTAGGAAGAAAAATTATACAAGGAAAAATCCAAGTAAGTCTGCTCTCATCATAACAGCAAGTTATGATTCTAAAGACGCAAAACACCGTTGCTTTAATAATTAAATCACAGTAATCTGGGAGAGGTGAAAGTATTCTATAACTCCAGGAAAGCTTAGCTCTTAATGTGGCCTCACTTCATTATTGAGAAATGTAGGCCCATAAGCCCTCGAGCTTTTATAAACCAAAAATACCTCCATTAGTTTTTTTTTTAAGTGACCATCTCAGGATCTGTGTAACTATCACGACATCTTGCAAAATAAGCCATAATAAGTTCAGAATTCCTCTACTTGAACTTGAGCACTGCATTCTTCCATTTTTGTGTGTTTTGCTCATCACGAGCTCTTCCTTTCATGAACTATAAAGCCTGGCTCCGTCAGCCTCTGAGCTGTGTGAATCTGCAGAAAAGGCTAAAAACATCACCGTGTTTTTATTGTTCCTTACAATTGCCTCTGAGAATAACGGTGGCTTAATGTCTTTATGTTCTCTCTTATATCTGAACTCATTTGCTTCAAATAATAGAATTTATTTTATAGTAAAAAGGACAACAGAAGGAAAACATAGCATTTTAACCAAAAAGTCGTAACAGGCAAATTTTTGTACATTAATATACATTACTCCTTCTAACATATCACTCCTTTATTACACTTTTAATCTACCTGGGATTCTTTATTAAATGGTGTTTTATGCATTTCCCCACACAAATACATCTAGTTATTACCAGTGAGTTCTTTTAAGAATACAAAAGCTACAGAAATTAGAGCTCACAGGGTGGGGGAAGGGAGGGCACTGGTGAAAATCTATCTGGCCAAGTAATGTAATTAACTTGAAGAAAAACATTTGCATCATGGCTATACTCATGTCTTTTTCCATCAGCAAAAGCCAAAACCAAGCAAACAAAAAGCCACCATCACTTGTCCACAATTTCAAACACCAACTATTCTGGCAGTGTAGCCAACATGAAAAAAAAAAAAATACTGCTTGAAACAAATTGGGAAAAAAAAACAAAAACAAATCAAATCCTCCTGCTGACTCTTATCATAATTCTGCATCTATTGAAATGTGGCTCAGGTGTACCTATTAACTTACCACCAAAGAATTTATCTTTTAAAGTCTTCTTTTTTAAACTTGTAAAATTCATTTCTAAGGTGCACCCATTGACGATGAGCACATTAGGTTAGAACACACGCAGAACACAGCGCAGGGTACCCCCTGCTGTTCTCCAGATGTTGGGAACTAGAAACATGCACGGATTTTTCATGTTACAAAAACAGTGGAAGTCAGCTCATCAAAGGTAAAACAGGCAGAATATGTCCCTGCCTCTCCTTCCCTGAGAAGGCATTTATATTCACCAGGTTCATCTCCAGTTTGACAGGATTATTAATAGGATGGGCTTACCACTCATGTGGATGAATGTGTTATCCACAGGAAAGAAAGCCTCTTCCTATCTGGGATGTTTCTTATGATGCCTGATGAGTGCCAGCTACTCTTTACATTAACCAGACATTTTGGTTGATCATTAGCTTGTAATATAGTAAAAGTGACAACATTATTTTCATCAAATTGTAATGTAAACCTTTTTTTTAAACAGAAGATTTTTATGTCAACCGGAAGTCTCTGGTTAACACACTTTAAAGATGTCACAGGAAATGTCACCGGAAATGCCGGTGATGAAATAGTAGGTACCGCAGTGGAGCATCTGGAATGATTGCAGCAGAGACTTCCTGGTTTCCCACTAATTAAGTACATCAGCCCCATTGCACCTAAGGTCAAGGTAAATTGAGATATTAAAAAAAATGTGAAAAGTAAAGATCTATTTGAGGGACAGATGTAGACACAAACATGTACATGAGCACAAGCATCCGATGAATTACATGTGGATATGTTTCAATAAACAAATGCCTATGCACAGGATTTTTAACAATCATGAATAAATGTATTTGTACCAAAAGTCAAAACCCAAAATCCTAATATTTGCAATCAGAAAGAACAAATAATCAAAAGTACATAGCAGCAATGGAAAAGAAGAGCTCCACACTGCAAAATTAAAAAAAATCAAGGAGGAGAAAGTGAGGAGCAGGACAATCAGCTGGCAAAATTGGCTCTTGGTTGGGTTCGTCCCCTTTTGGCCTCTTTCTAGATTCCTTCTTGTGTATGTTTGGGAAATGAGAGAAGGAAGAGGGACAGGGAAGGAGAATCGAGCTGGCGTTAATACCATCTCACCCTCTTTTCCTGCAGCCTAGAGTATGTTCTTTTTAAAAATGATTGTGAAAACATACCAAGCTGGGTTTTTTTCAGGGACACATGCACACATACACCTGAGTACATATGCATGCAATGCACATTCTGTTCTTCATTGCAGATGATTTCCCCAAGGATACTTGCTGTCAGGAGGCTACTACAGCCATGAGAGACACAGTGTCTCCCACCAGGCCTGGAGAGTTCTTGAGGGCATCTAAATCTGAAAGCTTTTAGCAAACCACAGATGCAAGCAAATTACCAAATCACAGTGTCTGCAGGACTGGATTCTGCTTGGCACAGGTTTGGAGCTGATTTTTCCAAGCACCTGAGCAAAGGGAAAAAGTGACTCCTGCATCTTGGCCAGTGCTGGGTCCCATTTAGATAACACTCCTGGATTTTGTGCTACCCTTTAGCTAAATCCAAACTGTTCTCTCCAACAGACACATGTCCACATGACTTTCAAGTCCCCTCACAGTGTCTCTCCCTCCTTGAGAATCCATACCATACAGACATGCCCAAATGTGGTTAGCTCACAGCAACAGGGACTCAATCTGACCTCCACTGACTGCCTGGTTCTACCCCTTTGCCCTTGTTTGTCCTTGGATCAAGGGGGCTAATAACTCCTCTTGGAAAATCCATTTCCAGGTGTAAATCAGATTTCTGAGCAGCAGGCAGAAGCATTCCTACAGCAATAACAGCTTGATATTAATATAGTGCATATTATGGGCCAGACACTCAAACTCCCTACGCAGTGTTACCCCATTTTTACAGATGAGATTGCTAAGGTGCATCCAGGCCAAGCTCTCCATGACCCTGACAGGTAGAGAAAGTCTAGAATCCTGTGATTCCACACCAGAAACCAGCTCTTGGCTAAAACCTCTAAGAACCTTTCCAAGCAAAAACAACTACTGAAATGTCTCCATTGGCAAGAACTCTAGAGTATATGGGGAGTACAGAAAGAGCACCCACTACCAAAGATACCTGAAGAGCACAGGAGGATGTGTATTTTCCCACATTACCCACATTTTCCTGTTTCAGGGAAGCAAGTAGACCAGTACACTGCCCCAAGCCTGCCCAGACATATTCAAGTGACCAGGAACCGAAACAGATAGAAAACACAAGCAAGAGAAAGAGAAGTAAAAGACACCTGGTTGCCCAGAGCCAGGATGGGGCGGGAGGGGAGATGGAGAGGGGCTAGAACACAGCAAGTAGATGAAAAGTCTCAGGTGAGTGTTCCGCAAGAGAAAGGGCATGTCCAGGAAGAAGCCTGCTGAGTGGAGAGGAGGGAAGAAGGTCTTCAGTCCTTTTCTCCCCTGCCAGATCCTCCATTGCATACCAGATAATACCACACCAGCCGGACAGCTGTACATGTGTCCCTCCCTGCAAGGGCGATAGGTAGGGAGGTGATAGATCAGAGAGAGATCATTGCATAGGAGGCTGATAGGATATGAGAGGTGCCTTCCGAGGACTATTAAGTAGGAGAGACAGATATATCAGCACTAAACATCATCAAAGCAGAACGTATCCACTACCAGAAAAGTCACCTGCAAATGTGTGTGTTGGAAATGCAAAGAATTGATGGTGGAAAAAAACCTTGGAGAATCAGAATAGGCTTCATGGCTGAGGTTGACTTTGAGCTGGGCTTTAATTGAAATTAATAGGTTTGTGATAGATAGAGGACAAGGTGAGCAAGAAAAAAAGCAAGCAACACTGCAAATAGAAAATGCTCAGAGCCTGCAAAGGTAAGACAGTAGCCAGGGGCAGGGAGCACAGTTTGGGAGGGTGGGGGAGGGAGCGCAGGAGGTGATGGCCGGAAACTCAGGGTGGGCATTCTGGACTTGAATGGGCAATGAAAAATCACTGAGATCTTCAGAGGAAAACGAAGCACTGGTTTTAAGAGAGATCAAGGAATTAGCAAACAGAAGGGCAATTAGGAGGGAGCCCAAGCAGTTTAGATGACAGATGAGGAAAATCACTTAGTCTCATTTTCTTTTCTCCAAACGAGGGAAGACATTCAGTCAGGGAATCATTGAGCCTCGGTGTCTCGAGGCAGATTTAGATGAACCTGTGGCATGTGTGCTGCAGCTGGCTGTTTTTCTCATTGAAAGCTCTAAAAGGTTTGCCATCACTGTCGTAGGTTCCATTTGCACCTGGCACATCTCTTCATCACAGCAATTCCAGTGGATTTCACAGCGCACTTCTGTTCCTTTCTCCTTTCTAACACAAGTACCTTGTGAGCAGGGGCTGTGCTCTTCCTGACCTAGCACACAGCAGTCAGTGTGCTGTGCTTTCCAGGTAGGGACACAGAATCCCACCAAGACCACAGATGAGAAAACAAAAAACGGAACTGCAGAAAATCGCTGGCTTGTTAACTAGAAACTGTCCTCTCCTCTAATTATCAATGCTTCCCACTGCTCCTTCTGAGCAGCCGTGGACCATCAGTCCACTAAGTCTCCCCCAGTCGAC
Organism: Cavia porcellus; assembly: GCF_034190915.1. Lineage (NCBI taxonomy): Eukaryota > Metazoa > Chordata > Mammalia > Rodentia > Caviidae > Cavia > Cavia porcellus. The sequence goes on from NW_026947497.1 coordinate 34,985,285, forward strand.
CATCAACCCAAACTACTCAGGGAAACAAAGGACTTTTTTCCTCTCTAGCTCATGGATTTTACTCCAAATGTCAGCATCCCTTATATTCCTGAATGTTACATCTAAACTAAGAGCAGAAATTAAAGAATAAACTCTTAGTGTTTATGAATTCCCAAAATTCACAAATATAATCAAATATAATTTGCCTTGCATTTTGTACTAATATAAATAAGGATGAAGACATTATGGGTCTCTGTCTCCCCCAAAACTCCCTCAAGTATAGAAACAACCAGAGCCTTGCGCATGCTAGGCAAACACTCTACCACTGAGCTACATCCCTAGTCCTGGGATTTTTTTTTTTCTTATTTCCATGTGGTAAATTCATGCATGCCTATGATCTAGTCACTCTTTAAAAAGTTCAATGTTTCTGTTTTTCTGGTAAAGAAAAATTACTCCTTTAGCTATCCTCACTTTCATCTCCAACAGCAGAGCTTGATGTGCTTTGGGGAGCCATTTCTCACAAAGATGCCATGTTTTTTATCACACTAGGAAAATGACTTCACTCAGACTTGGACCAGAGTTTCATAACAATTCTTTGAAATTTAGATGATTGGCTTGGCTCACTTACTTATGTTAGCCTTTCCAATGTGCAAGTTCAAAATTCAAATTTGTGCGTTGACACAACTACAACTTTCTTTTTGTCTCAGGTCTCTGAAGCTTCTTTTACATATACAAAATGTTAAGTCTGCCAGTATCAGATGTCTATAAAATGCTGACCAAACTAGGAAACTAAGGTTTTCTGGGAGGCCATAGTATAAGACCTATCACAAAAATATATCCAATTCATTGTTCAAAGTGCTCGAGGAGCCCAACACTGAAGGGACAGAACAAGTTTCAGGCCTCAATAAAAAACAGATTCCATGACTTCATGGCCAAGGTCATATTAATTTCTAATGTGTTTACCAACCACCTGCACCATAAGACTTGGATCCCTATACTTCTTCACTTTCTACAAATTTCATATCCACTAAAATAATTACTAAATTACTACCAAGTAACAGTAAGTAATGTGCTTACATGAGAGATTATTTTGGGAAGATGGAAATGTTCAAATTTGTAGTGACTGTTACACAAATACACATACTTAGTTAAACTCACACAGGTATACACTGAATATTATTTTGTCGGTTATACTTCAATAGAAAAAGTTTAGAGCTGAGACAATAGCCTAGTGGAAGAGAGCCTGGCTAGCATAGCAGAACCCTGGATTTGATCCCCAGCACCAAGAAAAAAATTAAATGTATGAAACCTCAGGAAAATTTCCAAAGAAATTCATATCTAAAATATGAAAACAAATGTTTGAAACTTTTCATAGTTCTAAAGAAGGAAAAACTTATTTGCAGTAGAGAAGTATATAGAGAAAGACACAAACATATAACAAAATATAATAGAGAATGTCTAGAATATAAACTAAAACATCTAATATTTTATCTTTCACATAAACATACTATCTGAATACTCTTTTGGTAAACTACATGTCTAATGAGTTCATGGAGTCAATTACATGTTAGCTTGGATATGTGACCACTAGGACTTATCTGCTATATGTAGCTACAAATCAAGCCACTTGACTCAGTTACATACTTCATCCTTCCTCTTAGCGTTAAGGCAACCATACTATGGTCAACTAAGCTAACTGACTTAGTCATAATGGCAAACGCTGGGTCACTAACATTAGACTTGATGAGTTCTCTAAAGCAAACAAGATTTCTCCAACAAGTCATTTCCGACCTCAAGAGCTTTGCTTTGGCTACAGTTCATGAATACTGATGCCAGACCAAATTCACTCTCCATACTTCACTTAGTTGTTTTGGTCATAAAGAAGCCAAACTCAAAACAATACTGAATGTATTGGCAATGTTTAAACAATGGAAAATTATCATGGATTGCCCGAGGGAGTCTAAACTATAAAGGTTAAGCATAAAGAGTCTAAGTTCTGGACCACAGACTCTTGGAAATCATTTCATTTTGTTGAGCAATTGTTACTACAACAGAAACTTAGCATCACTCTCACTTGAAGCTACATTTTTAAGTCAGACTCAGCCAAGATATTTCTGGGTCAAAGGATGAAGCAGGTCACCTAAAATGGTGCTGACAGGCCATCAACATCTGTGAACATCACAAGTTCACACCTACGATCAAGACTACTGATTCTCCAAAGAAACAGCTCAGAGGATGGAATTCTACTATGATTGTCCTTCCCTGGTGGACAAAGAAAGGCAAAAATCCATTTGTTTTCATTCCAAACCACTTTGACAAATCTTGCTGAAACAACAAAAATAGCTATATCATGCAAAGATGATAGAATTACTTTTTAACCATTTTATCAGAACAGAAACCTCTACACTGGCAACGTTTTTTTGTCTTCCCCACTAACCACAGGCAAATCCCTAAAATTCAAAGCCAAATCATAGACAAACATTTTACATAGTTTTCTGAACCCAGAATATTCAAGATGTTGCTGATGAATTAAGGACCTATAACAGTCTTTTAAAAACAAACAAACAAACAAACCCCAAATCAATTTACTTTTACATTTTATTGAACTGGCTAAACATCTGTTACATAAATCCCGTGTTAACTACTTATCATATGGGATTTTGGAGAAGTATAAGACAGGGCAATGATTTCATTGCCAAAGGCTATGTATACATTAAACAACTAACTGGCTGAGGGAACCCAAGCAACGTCTTCAGTGACGGTGGGCCTCTGTTTCCCCATGTGTAAAAATGAAAGAATCAGAGTAGGTAATTCCTGAAACCCTGGCAAGCCTCAACTCCAATTGTTCTGATGTGTTACCAGTGAGACTGGCTTAGAAAAGAGCGTGAGCTCAAATGCACAGGGAAAACCAGTAGACCAGGAGATCAGATCAGAGGGAGCTCAGTGGGGTGGGAAAGGTTTCCGGGGAAGCAGACAAGTTTCTTGCTTGGACTTGACTGATGGGTGGGTTGGAGGAAGGACACCCTTTCCAGAGAGCACCCACAGGGTGCCTGGAATGGTTCTCAGGTTGGAGCAGGGGGAGGAGGAGTGTGTATTTGTCTCTGTGGATAAAAGGAGTCTGTGTTGTCAGGTGGTCACTATATACAGGGGAGGGGCATGATGGCCTGATGACATGACCCTGTTACCCCCCAGGAGAGTCTCCCCATTCTCTTCTCAGAATCACCTGGCAGAAGAGAGGCAGGTGTGAAACTTGAAGTGTGCCTGATGTCAGAGGGGGCCGGTGTGTTCAGAGGAGACAGTGTGAGAAAGTGAGTAGGGGCAGGAGGAGAAGCTGGGGCAGGGCGTGTGGGCCCTGGCAAGGACAGTGGCTTTCTCCTGGGAGAGACTGGTGCTGCCAGATGGTTCTGAGAAGAGAACGGGAGGGGTGTTCTGCCAATATCTAGTAGGAAGAGGCCGTGTGCTATGGTCTAGATGTTTGTCTTCAAAGTTACCGAAGACCTAATCACCAATGAGACGGTATTGAGAGATGGGGCCTTTCGGGAGGTGACTGGCTTGGTGAGGTGGAGTCCTTGCAAATGGTATCAGTGGCCTTAATAAAGAGGCTCAGAGAAGAGATTCACTTTGCCCTTCCCCCATGTGAAGTTATGAGAAGACATCTTATGGACTCTCACTAGACATTGAATTTTGACCTTGAGTAGACTTCCCAGCATCCAGACCAGTGAGAAATAAATTTATGCCTCTTATAAGACACCCAGTTGGTGGTATTCTATTACAGAGGTCCCAAAACAATTATAACACCAGAGATGCTGCTAACACCCCAAGATTCACAGCACTGTTGCCCCAACACAGAAAACTGTAGTGCTGACCGTGAAAAACTGCCCAACACTTCAACTCTGATAGAGATCTCCGAAATACGATAAAGCAATAGCATTTTTTTTTTGATCTGAGAGTGTCTTTCACATAAGATTAGAGATTGAAAATTGCATTGTTTAGAAAATGCAACAAGCCCCTGTTTTGGACTTTCTGCCCTTCCTGAGAATTCTAATTAGGAACATTCAGATTAAATCTGCGGATGAGCATTGAAAGGATGACCCACCCTCTTTTCTGGTCCTACATGGAAATTCAGGGAAGTTTATCTCAGAATCAAGGCAGCCAGTCTCCTGGGCCACTGGGCAATGCAGACTTTTTCCAGTCCTGCAGCTGGCCAGCGTCAGAGCTGGGGCTGCAATCACCCCATCTCTCAGAGCCATCCTCCTTCTACCTGAACTCAAAACTGATGTGAAAAACAGAGCCCAAGACGGTCATAAAGAAGTCCTTCGACTCAGGCCTTTGTGAGTGGGCCTGCATGGATCACCTGTTCTTGGTCCCTGAGTATGTCAGGCCTCCCAGGAAGCAGAGGCTGCAGTACCATGTATGGCTGTGTCTGCCCCAGGGCCCAGCCCCCGTGAGCAGAGACTTCTCCAGAGGGGAACCTTGGGGAGCCATAGGGAGAGGCCTCAACACGGGGAAGGGTCTTGGGTGCAGCGGCCGCTCTGTCTTCTTCCTAGCGGACAAAGGGCAGCTGCACATCCTCCAAATGCCTCCCCACAAAGTCCCAACCCCACAAGAGCAAAGGGCAGAACATACAAATATGCTGGGCCTTCCAGTCTCTCCTTCCAGTGTGGGGAGTCCAAGAGCTCTGGGTCTCTTTACTGTCCTCCCCATGCCCAGTGTGCCTTGGTTCCTTTGGCCACCCACTTATGGTCTCCCTCCTCCTGACCCTGCTGAGCATCATGCATGCACTGTGTGGCTGCCATCACCTGCCTCTCTGCAAACCAGCCACTGAGCGGGAAGCAGCGCTGCGACCTCCCGATTTCCAGGTGGGACTGGAATAAGAACACATCTGCCTTCCACTCCCACTGGGGCTCAGGCTTTTAGCGAAACTGACGACAGCCACAGCAACAGTCCTCCTCGTGTGGTATTAGTTAGTCACATCACCCCGCCGCCGCCAGTTTCCAAGCATCTTGTGCAGACTGGCTGTGTGTTAGAAATCATTCTTACCTTATCTATAAACCTTTCAACAACCCTGTGAAGTAGGGGATTTTTTACTTTATTTTAAAGGTGAGAGGACTATGGGTCAGAATGATTTAAGACCACAGAGCTCATAAATAAAATTTTAAAACATTTTTGTCCGAGCTCCCTTTTTCTTCAATTTCTAAATGAGCCTGGACTTGCCTGGCCTGTAGTTCCATCGTTAGTTAATCTGCCCCTCTGTGGACATCTCTGCTTGACCCTTCCACGTTGCCTCCGTGTTCTTTAGCTGCCAGCTGAGCTCCAGCCAGGGCCAGGCGCAAGCAGCTGGGTCACAGGGTGTATGGCTGGAGTGCGTCCCCTCAAAATTCAAGTGTGGTTAAGTGGCGGTATTAAGAGGTGATTATGCTGTGAGGACACCCCCTGGTGAACAGGATTAAGGTCCTTATGCAAAAGCCTTCATGCAGCATTCATGCAGCTTGCCCTTCTGCTTTCTGCTAGATAAGGACGCAGTGATCCCCCACTCCAGGAGATGCACAGCAAGGTATCACTGTGGAAGTGGAGAGCAGACTTCACCCCACAATCAAACCTGTTCGCTTCTAGACTCAGACTTCCCAGCTTCTGAAGCTGCAAGGAGACAATTTTCTGTTCTTTGTAAACCACTCAGTCTCAGTTATTTTGTCATGGCAACACAAAATAGACCAAGACAATGGTCTCCTAGAACCATCACTAACAGCAAGCGTGGCCTGGGAATACCTCACTGAGCTTGAACCTGCTAGGTGTCTGGAGAGCCTTGTGCTTACAAACTTTCCTATGTTAGGCTACAACCTGGTGTGTGCAATCCCTTACCTCACCTGAGTTTCTCACCCAGGACCCTGCTGGATTCCAACCCTACAGTCACATATGATAGAGACTAATCGCATCATCTCCCTCGTGCCTCAGAGCCGTCCAGCCCCCGCCTGCATACACACCTCCTTTGGCTGTTATTTAGGAGTTTTTAACTTGATTTTGTCCTAGTGTGGGGTCATCTGGTCAGTCTCTTCCCTTTCTATCAGGGACGCTACTCATATTGGGTCAGAGCTCTCACTCAAATGGCCTCATTTTAAATTACCACCTTTTAAAGACCTTTATTCAAACATTCTGAGGTACTAGGGGTTAGGCCTCCAACAGAGGAACTCTGAGAGTGAAGAGAACACTACAGTTTAGATAAAAGAATATATTGTGAACCCGACCTTCGCTATTATTAACATCTTACGTTACTATGGTACTTCGTCACAACTATTGAAGCAATATTGACATATTATGATTAACTAAAATTCATGCTTTGTCTAGATCATTTTTTAAATGCCATTTTTCCCAAAGCACAACATTCCATGCCATCAATAGGTCTCTCAGGGCTCTCCTGGGCCGTGCCAGTTTCTCTGACTTTCCTTGTTTTAGAGAACCAGTCTGGGGAGGATGGGGCAGCTTCTCTGAGAAGTCTGACTGGGCAGCAGAGTGTCTTTCAGATGGGGTTCCACTGCTGTTTTTCTCACAGCTAGACTGGCATTATGGAGCCTTTGGAGGAGAGCACACAGGCAAAGGGGCATCCTTGTCACATCCTAACAAGGATGCATGATATCAACAGAATCTATCAGTAATGCCGAGAACCTTCATCAGCTGGCCGAGGTTGTGTTTGCCAGATTTCCTCACTATAAAGTACACTACAAGGTACTCATTAGAAGGAAGTCACTTTGGGTGCAGATCCTACATGAGAATGGGAAATTACGTTCCATCTCCTGCTCAGTGGAGTAGTTACAAAAGTTATTCGGAATTCTTCCATGTGTGAGACTCGCCTTCCCTCCCCACTTCCTTAATTGTTCAGTCACTTATTTACATCAACTTTTGGGTGCTTACTTTATATTCTGGGTTATTCTCCAGTGCTACGCTATTTAGGCTGCTCAGATTGTTCCAGTTTTGGGCCCTGGCAGTTCTTTAAATTGGTTCTGCATCCCTTTGACATAACCTCATTATTGGGGGGCTTGTCTCCTAACACTTCCTCCTTGCCATTGTAAGTTTCTTTAGGGTCCTCTTCTATATTTCCTGTCCCATCTCTGCAATTATCCACTTCTTCAAGAAGTTCTGGTTTCTGAGTCTGGAGAATGGCATTAGAAACCAGGAGTGGGGCTCAGGCTGTGCTCATTGTTACTGGGGTGTCATTTCCAGGACCTCGACTGACAGAGCGAGGGATACGCGCACGGCTAACGTGCACATAAACCTACCGGAAGTTCCATGGTAACCACCTGTCTGTACTAAACCAAGCACGAGTTCACACTGGTATCTCCTCTGTGGATCCACCAACCACACCGAACCTTCTCGACTTCACTCCTTGCTTCACTGCAACCTTCAACAGTGAGAGTCCTGCGTGCTTCCCTCCCTCCAGCATCTATTTTGTTAATCATTCAATCCCAATACACAATAGAGCTGCTTCAGAATTTTTAATCCATGCTTCTTTTAGGGGGAAACACCCTATGAATTAGAACAAAGTGCACATGTCCAGCTGTTTGGCCTTAGTTTTGCCATCCCCGTTACTTCCAAAGTGACTTAGGTCAGCACCTTCATCCCCAATTCCTTCCATGATGTTCTTTTATATATTTGTGACAGATTCCTCAATCTCAGTCTGCATGTCTGCTTTGGAGCCTCTGACCCCCTACATACTTTTGAAAAATTGTATACCTTAAGGTAGACTCGTGCTCTAACATTCTGTAGTTTGGACAAATGCCGTGTCATGAATCACCATTAGAGGATTTTAAAGAATAGTTTCACCACCTTAAAAAAAATCCCTTGGGCTTCACCTGTTCTACCCTCTCTTCTCCCCCAAGTTCCTGGCAACCACTGATCTGTTTCTTACCTCTATGGCTGTGTCTTTTATAGAATGCCGAAAAAATAGAATCCCCCAGTTTCCAGGCTTTTCAGGCCAGTCTGAACGGTTTAATGGTGAGGTCGTGGTCAGCAGGGGGTGCTGCTGAGCGGTAAATCAGCGAGGAAGAATGAGGATTAGATTTGGTGCCATGGAAGATGGTATTAGAGGAAGGATAAGAAGGTGTGAAATATTGTTTGAGAAGTGAAAAAACAAACACACCAGGGAAGGGAGAGTAAGTGTGCCGGCAGTGGAGGTCTGCTGGGGAATCTGTGGTCCCGAATTTCAAGGGTAATACTCAATATAGTGAAGGGCTAGGGTTGGGGAAAACAGTAACTTTATAGTTTGAATTTTAATGTCCCCAGAGCTCACATGCTGAAGGCTTGATCATCAGCCAGTGGTGCTGCTGGGATCGTAGGAGGCAGGGCCCCGCCAGAGGAAGACAGGTCATTAGGGGGTGAGCCTTACAGCTGGTTGGGGACTTGGTCCTTTTCTCTCTCTTTTTGCTTCCCGGCTGTTATGAGGTAACTGGCTTTGCCCTATCATGCATTCCCATCAGGACTGTCTACCCTACCCTACCCTCAGGAACCATGAGCCAAAATAAATCTTTTCTCCTTTGAAGTTGTTTTGTCACAGAGATGGGAAATCTGACTACAACAAAAACCAAGGTGAAAATGAACTGTGAAGAGGGAACAATCACGCAATTTAAAACTGCATTGGATATCAGTTTCACCTGCTTTGCATCAGAAAGCCCACATGTTAATTTCTGGACATGTTAGGCATTCACTTACTGTAGCACAATCTTTGCAAAAGAAGATAGCAAGACAAGATTAATAATTTCCTCCCGCTCTTTCATATGTACCACTGAGATGGTGTATCAGAGTTCTCTGAAGAAACAGAACCAACATGAGATTTATTTTAAGGAATTGGCTCACTCAGTTGGGGCTGGCAAGTCTGGAACTGGTAGGGAGGCCAGCAGGCTGAAACCCAGCAGGATTTTGTGCTGCAGTGTTGAAGCAGAATTTCTTCTCTAGCAAACTTCAGGTTTTACTCTTAAGACTTTCAGCTGATTGGAGCAGGCTCACCCATATTTTCCAGGGTAATCTTCCTTACTTAAAATGAACTGGTTGGAGATGTTAATCCATCTACCAATAAATACCTTTACAGTAACATCAATAGATTCCTGCTTGATTAAATAAGTGCGTAGTATAACCCTCCCATGTTAACAAGAGTACAATTACAGAACTGCAAATACAAGACAGCTGTGGCAACTTTCTGCCATTTCCGATGGCAAATTTACAGCAGTCCCCTGCAAGCTCAGGGCAGGTGTTCCAAGATCTCCAGGGATACCTGCAACCTTGGGTATTACCAAGCCCTACAGATACTTGGCTTTTTTAAAATTTACCCATACTTATGATAAAGCAGCATAGTAAGTGATTAGTAACTAATAAAGTAGAACAATTGTAACAATGCTGTAATAGAAGTTATATGCATGTGACTTCTACCTCAAAATCTCTTTTGCACTGTACCCACGCTTCCTGCTGTGAAAAGCTGAGATAATTCAACATTTATGTGATGAGACAAAGTGAGGTGAATGGCGTTGGCATTGTGACCAGTGTCAGGCTACCACGTAAGGGTTACGTCAGCACTGAAATGCTGCAGCGCTTATCTGGCAACCAAGATGGCTCAGCGACTATGGGCATGTACCCAGCGGTGGCCAACCTATGGCACATGTGCTGCTGCTATCACTGAAAGCTCCAAATGTTTCTGCCATCCCTACAGCAGCCTATGTGGTGTGGATACATTGGCCAAGATGGCTCACACCTTGGATGGCATAGGGTGAGATGCTATAAGACTTTATCGTTCTGCCCCAAATGGTATACACCTAGAACCTTATGAATTGTTTATTTCTGGAACATCACATTTAGTTGGCTGGGGGTAAACAAAGACCCAGAAAGTGACACCAAGCATGGGTGTGTGTGGGGGACTACTTTATATTCATTATGATATGAAAAGATCCTGGATTATATTTTTCTCCCAGAATCTAGCTTTTCTTCAGTGTAATTTCTGGACATTTCTGGTCAAGCTGATAAAGAGTATTTAAAGCATCCAAAGAGTGACAGCTATTAGGCATAGCATAGGCCGGGCCTAGGAGTTTCTGACAATAAAGCTGAATTTAGGGGTTTGCTATTTTAATGCTCAATGCCAGTGACTCAAGGACTGAGGGAGGATGGTATCACCGGACTCCAAAGGGAAAGCTGACCAAGACCACGGGGCACAGCACAGAGAAGGAAAGCTCTACCCTCACCAATCCTCAACTCCTGTCGGTATCTACGTTGCCTACCAAACACAGCCTCAAGCAACTGAAGTCCCATAGTGCGCGATGAGAGGTCAGTGCCTTTAGATGTGCTTCATTTACTTACTTGCATTAAAATGGATTGGGATCAACAATGAAAGGTGTCCAACTAACTTGGGAATCACTGAAACCAGCTGTCTAGTCATTTATCTAGGAGGTCCCAAATAAGGACTGCGTATGTTCTGGGATTAAGATTCTGCGCTGTCTAGAAATCGCCTCGGGTAGGGAGATGCCATGGAAGGTCTCATCCTGGGCACAACACACAAGCCGTGTCTGCCCCAGCCTGCTGAGGATTAGGGAGGATTCTATTGTGTGCCACACACACCAAGGAGTGTTTAAACAGACAAACATACAAACAAAACACACCAAAAGAGGCAGCAAAGATCTCCACTGAGACCCTTATAGCAATTTCCTGAAATAAATTTTGGAAAGAAAACTCGTTGAGAGTGGCTCTGGAAATAGACCGCATCTCCTGCTGTCTGGCACGGCCGCCGCCCCCTGCTCTGCTCAGCCCTGCTCCCACTGGCTCCCCGAGCTCACGGCTGATCCGGCAGTGTCCTCCCCTGCAGACACATGTCCCTCAGAGCATGTGGCTTCTGGCCTGTCAGAAAGCAGCATCAGGGCAAGTAGAAGAACAAACCGATGTGTGTTTTTTACTCTCCGTGGCTCTTGTGGCTATAGACTGATCAGGACAACTGTTTTTCTAATTCCAGTTGCGGACAGTACTAGCACTTGTCATCAGAGGGCTGTTACACGTAACAGTCATCTGTTTATTCTTCTCCTCCCAGAGGGTCTCCTCCTTCTCCTACTGTGTTCTTTGGGTAGAGTATCACCGTTTTTTAGTGTACACCAGGGACAGGCATATTTGCCAAGAGCCAGAGATAAAACATCTTGGAAGAAAACCGAGAAAATGGGATAGCTACTGAAATTTCTGCTTCTTTTTATAACTACTTTTAGTCATTATCACTGGATTAAACACACATGCACGCACGCACACGCAAAACTGATTAGTTCTGGTTGTTATTCATTATTCTCCCACTTCTTGTTTCTAAAAAAAAAATCTGCATTACAAACAACTCTCCAGGATCTTACTCCAATCAACCCATCTCAGGTCCTACAATTAATACTCCTATTATAACCACTATGCCATTCGGTATTTGTTTCTTCTGCATCTTTCCTTGCTTTCATTTTTTTCTTTTCTTTGCCTTTCCTTTTTTCCCTTCTTTCTTCCCTCTCTCTTTCCCTCCCTCCCTTCATCCTCCTCCTATTTTTTTTAGCAATAGAAACAATGCTGATGAATTACAGATCTTCACAACAAGAGAGGCCAAAGAGGTTAACTGGAGAGTGAACTTGACATTGTAAGGCAAGAGCCTCCCCTGCTCAGTAAAACTAGTGGCTTTGGTTAACACAGGAAACACACAGTAAATTGTACCCACAAAGCAGCCATCAGCAATTTGCCTGGTGGGATCAGATAGCGCGTGGCTGATAGGCCTCAGGAGATGAGGAACAAACAGCCGTGATGGATGAAGTGACTGCTATTGGCTGTGAGCTTGCCTTGAATATTTCACTGTGGACAGTAATCAATTACTCAGGCCAGTAATAATACCAATCAAACACACTTTGCACTTGGGCACTATCAACCCAAGGGCTGTGACCCACCCGTGCCGAGAAGCTGTGCGTGGGGGAAACGGGCTTTCCCCTTCACATTAAAAAGACAGATGGATAAACTAGCCACTCACCTGGCCTACATTCTGGTTTATTTTAAAGCAAGCCATAGCCTCCCTGCCCCTCAATCCCAGAAGGATGACTGTCTGTAAATATTTTGGCATAAACACGGTATCCTGGTCAGCAGTTTTGTTTGCTTGTTTTGTTTTTGCAGGCAAACAACCTGAAAGAAAATAAGTGAGTGCAGCAGAAAAACAACCGCCCCACTGTTGCGGAACACCGCCAGTCACCCTGGAGGCTGGCTGCTATGATGCCACTCCCTGTGTCCCGGTGGGAGCACTGTGTCTCGTCACCCTAAGTCCAGTGTGCCTGGATCTAGAACGCTGCTCTCCCTGGTTTCCAGGAGGAGGTGGCAGCAGACGGTGAGGTGCTGCGTGTCTCATGCACCACTGGATATGTGCATTCCCTCTCTTCTAGGAGTTTGGCATCTTTTTTCTCCCTTCATGCTCGTCTTCATTTACAGTGTGATACACCTGGGAGTTCCTGGATGGCATACACTCTACCACCATCGCCACTTTGTTCAGTGAAAATTCTCCCATGGAATGGTGACTGTGCCATCATCACCACTTCGATGTGCCTTCTGTCTTAACAATAATGGGCAAGGCCTCAGGAGAGTTGTCCCTTACTTCCTTATTTAGTTTTTTGCTACATGTTAACCATTGTTTCAAACTAGCATAAATTCTTTTTTCAGAAGCTGGAGAGAAGAGTCTAAATTCATCCAAGACTTTAATTAAACTGCTAATTGCAAATCACTTTGGTTCTTCAGGTATCTTGTCTTAAACTGACACAAAACAGGGCCAAAAACAGCAAAGGAGAGCTTCTGGGAGAGTAGGAATATTTTTTTGCCTGGGGTGGTGGCTACAGAATGTATGTTTGTTAAAACTGAAACTGGGCACTTAGGATTGGTGCATTCGTGAAAGTTCTATCTTAATAAAGTCAAGACAAAAACTCTTGTCAACAAGCAATTCCCAAATGACCCACGTGATCACTCATTGGTCGCAGGAGTGAGATGAAACACAGCCTTCTCTCACCCATTGTCCTGAGGGCCGATGGGTTGGTTCTCCTTCCTTAGACTCACCTGCTCTCACTGGTGATCTGCAGATTAGGACTGGAGCGAGCATTGGCTGTTTGAACCTGCTGCTTCTTTGGCTGCTGGGTGCAGATTTACTAAACTGCAAGTCACCTCTATCGGTGAAACTGCTCCTTGTCAACAGTTAATGAATTCTGTGCATCAGAGCGCCTAATCCAAAGACAAGACTCTGGAGGGGACAGATGTAGGAATCTCAGCCAAGAATACAAATCTCCCAGAACTACCAAAGGCACTGCCTACGACAAAATACCACTGTGAATGGGTTCACTCCTGATCAGTGGTCCAGTCTGTCCCTAATAACAAGCACCACCTTACTTTTACGAGCATTGCTGGAATTAATGAAATCATGAGGTCCTTGAAGCAATGTCTAGAGAGGAATCAAAACCATCACCCTGCACTGAAACAGGAAGCACCTTTGATAGCCTGCTGTCTTCTCGTTGCTCCTTCTTCCTCTCCCGTCATAAGTAGTATGCAAACCCGGACAAAGTCTGCAGTGGTGCCTGACTTCCTGGCTGAGCCCTCACCACTGTGGACGTTGTTGCTCATGGTCCATGAATCTGGGCTCCCTGTGAAACTCAGATACCCTGTCTCATTTCCATCCCACCAGCAGCGCCAAGTGATTTGGGGTGAGTCCTCCCTGCTAAAGAGGATACATACTGTGGATGCTGTTTTTATCCAGGGGCTTTCAACGGGCTACTTTTGTCTTCTGGAAGCCAACGGCGAAGGTTTCACCATGCAATGCGTGAATATGTTAATGCACTATAGATGTGAGCTTGGTTTCCTAATAATTTTGTCCATCTATCACCTGCCTCTGGTACTGCTGCTACCCCCGCCCCATGTATTCATTTCCAGAATAATTTAAATATTAAGAATGTTTAAAGCAAATTGATAGGCAAAAGAAACCAGTTAGGGTTGTAGGAAATAGGACAGAATCAGAAAAATAATCTTTAAAATTCTTATTGTGTTCATATTTTCTATAGCGTTGGTGATTATAGAAAGCCTTGTTTTCTTGTTATCCTATCAATACTGAAATCTCAGACTAGTGTTATTCAATTGCCTATTTAATCATTCAGTTTTGTCAGTTTCTGTTTCACGTATATGGAGGCTCTGTAGTTAGTTGAATATATTTTTAGCTGGCATATATTTTGGATACATTAATCTTTTGGTCACAATTAAAATATCAATAACAACTATGAAATATTCTTCTACTCATACTAACAGTTTTTAAAATATCCTTTGTTGATGTTAACGTTATTTGAATAATAGGTTAATTTCTATTGTTTTACTTATATATTATTTTCAAGTTAAATCTAAAATGTGTTTCTTATGGACAGCACATAGTTGGATCTTACTTTGATTTATCTAGTTTGACAATCTCTGACTTTTGCTTGAGGTGTTTAGACCATTCATATGGAAGGCATTATTGATACAACTGAATTTACATGGCCCCCACCTTTTTTTTGTAGTAGTGCTGGGGATCAAACCCAGAACCTTGTGCACTCCAGACAAGTGCTCTATCAATGAACTACACCACTATCTTTTTTGTCCCTTTCTTCCTCTTTTATTGTGTTCTACATTAAATATTTTCTGGTATATCAATTTAATTCATTTTGACTTATTTATTTTCTTAGTTTTTTTGTGGTTACTTTAGGAGTTATAATGTGCATTTTAAACTTATCATATCCCATTATGGATTCATATTAAATTCTAATAATTAAAGAAATTTTGCTGCCATATAGGTTCATTTCCTTCCATATTCATGTGTCAATTCAACAGTATAGTATTGTGGGTTTTGCTTTATAGCTTTGTTATTTTAAAGAAGGTACCAATAAATTTAAAAAACCCTATGTCTATAGAGCAATTTACGTGAACATATATATTTACCATTTCTGGTGTTCATTTCTTTTTGCGGATTGGTATTATCTGGAATCATATTCTTTTGGATTTCCTTTAGTATTTTTTATGAGAAAGCTGTACAAGCAGCAAATTCATTCTTTGTCCTCACAGATGGGTTAATTCTTCCTTCAGCCTCCCGCCCCCCCCCCCCCAGGATATTTTTGCTGGGTATACAACTCTTAGCTGATAACTTTTTTCTTCTAGTATTCATAATGTCGTTTCATTCCTTTCTGGCACCTGTTCTTTTTTTTTTTTTTTTAATTAAAAGCCCACCATCTGTCATATTCATGCTTCAGGTATGGGAGAGCCATTTTTCTTTTGGTGCTTCCAACATTTTGTCTTTGTCTCTCAACAATTTGACTATAATGTAAGTAAATATTAATCCTACTTGAAATTACTTATTCTTTATAATGTGTACACTAAATCTGCATCAAGCTTTGAGAGTTTGACTATATTCCTTCAGGCATTTTCCTTCCTTCTCTCTCCTCTCATTCTAGGATTCTGTTACTTGTAGTTGACATGCCTGACATTCTCCACAGGTCGATGATGCTCTGCTTAGTTTTCTTCAATCTTCTACTTATTTTTTCTTTATATTGGATAACTATGTTGATTTATCAAGTTCATAGACTCTTCTGTGATAATAAATTGCTGTTGGGCCTCTCTAATGAATTTTTATTTTAATTCTTCTCTTGCATTTTGGACTCCAGAATTTGTTTGCTTTTATTTTATTTTCTCCTATGTTTATCAGTACATGTTTGCTGTACAAGATGCCTGCATTCATCATGGGGAGTTACTATTGCACATAATACACTCTTTTACTTTCCCTTGCCTTCTCCCTCCCTCCACACTGACTTGCCCTTCCCATTTTTTTTCCTGGTCATGGGAATCGAACTGAGAACCTTGCATTTGCCAAGCAGATGCTGTGCCACTGAGCTATACCCCTGACCCTCCCCTTCCCATTTGCAGAGGATCTATCTGTTTCCTACCATCTAGCTTTTATTTTGCTCTTTAAATTACTTATACTTTGGATTTCTCATATAAAAGAAGCCATGCAATATTTGTGCTTGGTTGTCTGATTTATTTTCTCCTTTATTTTTAAAGTAATTTTTTTCATTGAGTTTCTTTGTTGATTCATCCTTATACTTCCACAACCGCTTTAAACATAGTTTCTCTAGTTGTTCTCTGTAGTTGGTCCTCCATATTTATTTTATAATAGTTATTTTGAAATCTTTGTACATAAATCGAACACCATGAGACACTTAAGAAACAATTTCTATTGACTGCTTTTATTCCTGAGGGTGGATCATAGTTTCTTCTTTCTTTGCATAACTTATAAATTTTGTTGCAAATGAACATTAAAGATATATTGTAGCAATTCTGGGTTTCTGATATTTCCCCCAAAGGTTGCTATTGGTTTTTTTTTTTTTTTTTTTCATTTCTTTAGCTACTTGCCTGAACTACTTCTGTGAAATCCATCTCCCTGGCAGTATGAGGTCACGGATGTCTCTTCTCATTTAAAAAAAAAAAATCCTGTATTTCTTTTAATCTCGGCTTCCTACCTGCCACCCCTATGTCCACACAGTTTAATGACTGGCCAGTGTCTGAGCAGAGACTGAGATCAAACAACCGTCCATCCTCTGCTGCTAGGTGCACTTGAGGAAAAGAACACACTCAAAGTTCAGGTTTTTTCAACTGGATCTCAGATTTTGCTTTCTCTGGGGTTCTTCTGCATCTTCTTTATGCACGTGCTCAGCTTCAGGACTCATGGGGAGCACACAGGGTCTGTTTCCTTCGGTCTTCTGCTATGTATGTAGGACGCCTCCTCTAGGATCATACCTGCTGCAGCATCAAGATAACAGGGACAGTGGCCATCCTTAGTCGGCCGTCACCATGTTCCTTATATCCATGGGCCCTGAGCACTGGCCCACATTCCAAACTGAGTGAGCCCCTTTGGGGGGCAGCGGTAACCTGCTCATCCTTCTAGATTGTAGGTTCTTCCACTGGAGAATCTCATCAACCATGCTAGGTGAGGGTTGAAAGTTCCACAGATTCCTACTTCTTTGACAGAAGTCCAAGAGTTTTTCTAGCAAAAACATCTGTCTTCTGCTTGTATGCTTTCATTCAATTTCCTGAGCCTGAAATGATTGTTGTTCATTGTGTCTGTCTTATGCTTGCTTTCTTAAAGACAGCACTTATCAACTTCTCTGGTTGGCCATAATTGCAAATGGCACCCCAATGTTTATTTTTGTATGTTACGGACACAGCACAGAAATTTAGCACTCTAGATTTTTTTATGATGTCAAATAGTATGCAGTTGATTGTAGGTGTGATTAAAACATTTTCCAAATGAATAAAACCCAACTTGAAATATGGATTGTTTTCTTATAAGGGAATAGAGGCACAACAATAAAGATTTTAGTCAAACCATTTGGGGGTTAATTTGGTATATCTTTAGCAGGAACTCGACAGATTATCCTTGATATATAGACATGAATTACCACATGTATTTTGAGTAGCAAATGTGCTTATTTCCCCCTATTTTTCTATTTCTGTCTGCTGGCTTTCATCAAGTATGTATCCCAAATACCATATGGATACATTTAACAGCCATTAAAAAAAATCTATCCTAAAGAACACACAATCATAGCTACACAGGAATCTGTGGTATGATCTTCCCTTTGAATGTCATGATAGATCTTCCAGGTAATCCCAAGTAAGCATCTAATTGAGATGCTGCTAATGTTAAACAATGATACCATTGGATTAGTACATCAAACTTTTCACCGTCATCTTCATTTACCTCAGTAAAGAATGTTCATGCGTTTCATGGCTCTTTATTGCTATATAATGGTTGTGATGAGATAAAAAGTGCCAGCAAAGCATCAGGAGATCCATAACCTCTCTTCCCTATTCCTGATGGAAAGAAAACAAAGACCCTCACAACACGGCATTTCCTATGGCATGGTGCAACCTGGGGATACAAAGAGCTTTGCCAGCATCAACTAAAACTCACCCCAGCTGGTGGAGTTAAAAATCAATACTAGCTCTTAAAGGAACATAAATGTATTTGCCTGAGATCATGTAACAAACTGGTATAACAACCAGAAAAAATGGCCCAGAACGCCTGTCCTTTAATCATACCCCCAGCTTCTCTCTACTTACATGAAAACCAAACTATAGGGCCAGTTACCCAGACTTTTATTCGGTCCTGCTTCTGCTCTTCTTGCAGGAAAGAATGATGGTGTGAAAGAGAAGTAAGATTGGTTCAGTGATCCTGCTGTGTTAATAACACACTCAATGGGAGCAGAACAAAGGATTAGAAAAGATTTAGCTTTCTTTCTCTTCAAATGCAATCCAAGTATGATCAAAGAACCACATCTCAAATAAACTAACAAAACACAGATTGATTTTGATGCTTCATCCCAGAATGGAATAGATGTGTGTTAAATTTGCAACATACTACTCCAATTTTCTCCATGAGCAGTTGCAGGTTTAGCCCCATCAGTTCTTACCATGTTAAAACACATCCATGGAGCTTCTCCTAATGAAGCCAGTTGGAAGGTTTCAAATGGCTTTCTTACGGGGGATGCTATCCCATCCATCCTGATGACTGCCCCAATACTCAGTTCAGGAGGGGCAAGAGCAGGCATTTTACTTCCGGAAAAAGGACAGCCAGGAGCTTAAAAGATGCCCCTCCCAGGACTCCAAGTTAGCAAGTAGCAGAGAGAGGAAAAAGTCAAAGTTGCTCCCGTCAGCACAGTGCTGTGTCTAAGATACCAAGCTGCCCTCCTCCCAGGGCATCGCTTTATGTAAGAAATGGGTCAAATTTAAAGGTGACAGTGGACCAGAGGAATACTCCTCACCTCTCTGCACATGCATACACATGCATACCTCAATTCTTCAGAAGTTTTATTTTACTTAATCCAACAGTGTTTCCCAGTATATCAAGGTGATTCTGTGAAAAGTATGAGTCTCCACATAATGTAACTCACTTGGATAATAAAATATGTGTCTGCTTCACAGAAATTTATTGATTTTTTATATCCTTGGCCTATCCTACATTGTCATTTACTTTTTCTTTTCAAAAAACAACAAAACAAGATTCAGACCTGCACCGTCATGCCTTTTTCATAGCAACATGGAAAGGTGAAACTTATTCAAAAGAACACTATTTTTCCTTTTTAAAAAGCAGATTTTTTAATTGACAAAATTGCATGTACTTATGATATACAGTATGAGGTACAGCTCTGGTTTTTCTGTACTACACTAGGTTAGGTGCATTTAGAAATGATTCTAGCATTTTTTCTTTGGCAATATTAAGTCTGAGGAAAATTCTAGAGGAAACTCTAAGAGTTCGAGACACACTGAGAGAGAAGGACCTATTGAAAGAGAAATGTATTACCTCTTATATTTATGAATTTTTGTTCTAGGAATACTTAAAATCTTCTGTTATAAATTTTAAGTATACCATACTTCGTTAAATGTAGCTACTATGTTGTACAATAAATTTTTTGAATTTTCTCCTCTTGTCTAACTAAAATGTTGTATTTTTGACCAACAGCTGTGCAATTCCTGACCTTGGTAATCACTTACCCTTCTCTCTGCTTTCATGAGTTCAACATTTTTAGATTCCACATATAAATAAGATCATGCAGCCTTTGTCTTTCGGTGTGTGGCTTATTATTTTCTCTACCTAAAATCTGTTTCAGGTCCCTTGTAATTACATTTGGAATAGACTTAAAGACTGAAAATTTATTTCAGCGGAGATCTGAGAAGGGAAAACTCAACATAGAAGCAAAACAAACAAACAAACAAACCAAGCATGAAGGTTTCTAGTAAAGTCACAATGGGAAAGAGTAAGAATCATCAACTTTTTTGTCAAGTTTATTTTCATGACACATTTGTAAATAATCAGAAGGTAATGACTTTAAATCTCATATCAGACTGCAGGATCCAGGACTTTCTGACATTAACATTAATTTCTTACTAAACAGCAGCCCACTGGCAATGACTGGACTGTTGTTACGCTGCCTTTAGGAACTTATTGTGACTCTGGCAAGGTCACGATATTCAAACACGTCAGAAAATTTCATGAGCTTAGCTCCTAGTATCCTTTGATTTGTCTACTGGATGTACCCAAGCTGGCTTGGCAGAAAAGAAATCTGTGTATTAAAATTCATTTTCCAACTACACACACCCCTCATGGGGAAAGACCTGAATAGCACTGGCACAGAGGACTGGAAGCAAGAACGCACCAGCAGGGAAAAGCCCCCAGTTTCAGACTTACTGAGGATCTGGGTATCCAGAAGCCTGGCCCTTTTGAGATAATTTGACTGTGTCGATGCTTCAGCTTACCAATTCTTCTTCATAATTCCTCTCTGAAAATTGGTTTGAGATTCTAGGGAGAAGCCTGGTAATAGTGCTTAATATGTTTCTTAAGCTGATGAGAGCACATGGCCTTGATCCTGGACCCCCACTTTTCCTAGGTTGGGTACATTTAGAAATGACACTCACATTGCTTCTTTGGAAACACTAGGTCTGGAGAAAATTCTAGAAGCTCCTGGATAGAGTTCTAGGCACACTGGGAGACAAAGACCTTATAAAAAAGAGAGAACATACGTTTACTACAATGAGAAAGGGTTAAGCAGTATCAAGGGGTACATGGAGGGCTGTGGGGTCAGGAAAGGTAAGAGACAGAACCGAGAACCGTGGACATCAGGGCCAAGGGAACTCATGCTTTTCAGGCCAATATGATTCATCTCAAAAAGCTCTGAAGGGCTGAGAGAAAATACAGGGTCCTGTCTCACTGGCTTTGTCACAGAGTTAACACTGGTAAATAGTACTGTGCCCCCCCCCTCCATTTAAAAGTGGGTCAGTAACCCTGTGCTGGGCTGTCTTTCAGAGATGACGGGGACACTCACTTAACCTGTGCCCCTGAAGGAATCTGGAAGGAGCACCAGGTTCAAATCCTCACACCTCTTCAATGTCTGAGGCTACATCCTAAACAACCTCTGAGCTCAGCCTGCAGGGCTACAAGGCAGGGCTGGGCTCCTGGAAAGGCCCCAGCCTAGGAGGTCCCGCCCAGCAGGCCTGGCTCCCCCAAAGAAAGTTTCTGTGTGAATTAGAAGTGGAGTTCAGAGTGGTCAATCCAACTGTCCTCTCCTGGCTGCTAACCTCAGCACCAGCAGGAGAATCACTTCAAAAGCCTTGTACGCCACAGGTAATGGGGGGGGGGGGGGGGAGACAGAGAGACAGAGAGAGAGAGAGACAGAGAGAGACAGAGAGAGAGAGAGAGAGACAGAGAGAGAGAGAGACAGAGAGAGAGAGAGAGAGAGAGAGAGAGAGAGAGAGAGAGAGAAAGAGAGAGAGAGAGAGACTCTGCAAATGGGCTCTTTAGAGGAAAGTTCCAGCCAGCCAGCGAGCCATTAACACTGTGCTTTGCACAAGACAAATGTGGATTAGCGTGTTTATGTCTGAGGGCTTTCTGAATCCCGTACCTGGCTATTTAAATTCACAGGGCATCTGGGTGCACAGAAGCCAGGGGACGCCGGCAGCTCTGGCCACCCCAGGATGCTGGCGGAGGGGTGCTGCTCTCTACTTGTGACGCAGCCCCCTCCTCATGCCGTGCCCACCGCCACCTCCTGGGACCCAGGGCTCTCTAACAGTAAAGTGCTACACAGAGCACAGAGCTCCCAGATCCACAGAGGGGCGCCCTCAGTGTTAAAGGTGTCCCGTCAGGTCTCCTTACTTCTCGGAGGCTTGTTACAAACCCTGCCCTTGTGAGCATTTACTTTTGCCCAAAGACCTCAAATTCCTTGAATTCACAACCCGGGTGAGAAGAGGGGCCTGGGCTTCGGGGAGGAGTGCGGAGAGGAAGAAAGCAAACGGGCTGCACAGGCCGAGCCGGGGCGTGTGCGCCAGGAGCTCCCCACCGCAGACAAAGAGCAGCCGGGGACACAATGCAGGCGGAAACCCGGCGCCCCCTCCCAGCCCCAGCCCCTGCCCCTCGGCCAGCTGAGGGCTGTGGCAGCTGCTCCACCTAGGACGGCACCGTCACTTCCTGGCCAAAAGCATTTCTACCATTTTAATTAAGTTTTTGCTCTTGTTTTGTTGTGTCGGTAAAGATGAAATAACCTTCGCTGCCACATTCCCCCCCTGCCCCCCCCCAGATCCAGCTGTTTTTCCAACTGAGAAATGACTTCGGATTCTTTAAGAGTTGAGAATTTCTTGTGAAATAAAATAATTAAGAGGGGGAAAAATAGTTCAGCCCAGTTGCTAAAATTTGAGATTGTCCTCAAAACATAGGTAGAAAACTGGGGGGTGGGACGAGCCCATGTGGAGAGCAGGGTCTTTGGCCACTGAGGGGGTCACCCACAGGGCGTGGCCACGCTTCTTGTCCCTCAGCTTAAGGGTTAAATCAGCGCGGGAAGCAGGAGTCCTCACTTCCCTCCCCCACCAGAGTATCTGGAGCAGGTTAATGCTCTAGCGATTTCTCATCATCTCTGACAGAAGGGATTTGATAAACAATATATGTAAGACATCTCCCTTAACCCAGAAAACATCAGGGAGAAAAACCAACTCGGAACTGAGATTACAACAAACAAACAAACAAAAACCCTAAAGGATGAGAAAGGGAAAAACTACTGGGTAGCTGCCAGAGAACCACAGCAGGTTGGCAGAGGCACGGTCATCACAGAACCAGATCTTCCTAAAGCTCTCTGGTCACAAACAAAGCACTCACTAAATAACACCCCAGGTAATGGATGGTGACAGGAATAGGGTTTGCTCTTTTAAATAACAACAGATTGGGAAAATATTTCAATACCATCAGACAACAAATTAAAATGAAACATGTTTTCTAACTGGAGAAATGCAGATCTAGCTGGGGAAATTGATTTCCACGCACCCTCCATCCTCCCCTGGAGCAGATTAGAAAGGGAAAACAGAAAAACATACATCCTGGAGATGAACTTTGGTAATGAGTATCATAAACATTCATAGGGAGATAGGTTCCTATTTCACTGGTCTTGGAAAAAGATTTTAATATGCACGCATGAGTCAGTCTGCAGTAAAATGCACTTAATATTTAATTGTTTTTGTACATTGCAAGAGGGAGTCAAGTCTTGTCACTTAACTGATCAAATCTGCTCTCTCTCAAATCATCTCACCCAATGGTGTTAAAGACATTACCCCAGTGACATAATTCAACCTGGAGACAGCTTGTGGGAAACACAGGTCAGTTTGAAAACACCAGGTGGGTAAACA
Source organism: Cavia porcellus (assembly GCF_034190915.1). Taxonomy (NCBI): domain Eukaryota; kingdom Metazoa; phylum Chordata; class Mammalia; order Rodentia; family Caviidae; genus Cavia; species Cavia porcellus. The sequence goes on from NW_026947497.1 coordinate 35,008,505, forward strand.
CACATTACTTAGTCTCCTGACCTTGAATGTTAGGAGTTGATTTCTCATCTCTTGCTTTAGGGCTTCTACTTTAGGATTATATGCTAGGAGATGCTTTTCCAAATTTAAGCAGACTTTATAGAACAAACTGCCCTTTTTTCCCCATCATACATAATAAATGAAGTGCCAAAAAAATATCCTTTTGTCTTGACCCTAATTTTAAGGTTCCAATAGGGAGAGGGAGAGAAGAAGAGACTGCAAGCCTTCTCCTCTCTTGTTTGGTGTTAGAGTGAACGAGGAGTAATGGGGACATTTTAAGAACCCTGTGCACAGCAGAGAACCCGGCAGTCAGCATGTTTCCGGTCCCCCACCCCCCAGTACTTCTGTTGACCTCTAAAGGTTCCGACCAATCACAGAGCCAGCTTTGCATCCACCCCAGCCAGGGAGAAAGGGAAATGAGCGTTCTACATTTTTCACTTAAAACACAAACCAGGTAATAATAAAATTACAGATAAGAGATTATCTTGTGTCAAGCAGCACTCTAAAGGGTGTGTCTATATTAACTCATGGAACCTTCCTAACAACCTCACATACAAGTGAATACAAACTTCGTTCTTATACCTGAGATAGGAAATGATTCTTAAGATTGGTGGCAAAATGGTGCATACCGTAGGACATGGTGACACACACCTGAATCCCAGCATTCTGGTGGGGGGTCCGAGGCAGGAGGATTACAAGTTTAAGCGTAGCCTGTCTCAAAATAAAAATTAAGAAAGAAGAAAAGGGCTATGGATTGTAGCCCAGTGTGAAGGTGCTGGGTTTAATATTCAGCATTAAAAAAAAAAAAAGGTACTTAAAAGTTTGGATCTTCAAAGGCCGTGTGTTCATCCCACCAGCCTGTACTATCAGGAGGTGATGGAACCTTCAGGAGGTGTGGCCTGATGGAAGGAAGTTAGATCTTAGGGCATCTTTGAACAGGTGACTGGATCTCCATAAATTTTTTTTCTTTCACTTCCCAGTCATCTTCATGTAAGCAGCTTTACTCAGCCATGGATTTCTTGCCAAAATAGCTTGCCTTATCACAGGTTCAAAAGCCAGGAAGCCAAACAACCAAGGACTGAAACCTCTGAAAGCCTGAGCTATAATAAACCCTTTCTTCTCTATAAGTTAATTATCTTGGATGTTCTGTCACAGTGATGGAAAATTGACTGTGAGATAAAGATAAGTTATAGTTTTGAGATAAAATTAGATGACAGTTCTAAAAAATGTCTCTGAAGTTTATATAGGCAGTAAAATAGGATGTTGACCCCTCTATTAGCTAGAGCAATGTAAAGAAAACATATAAGGATACCTTATCTAAATTTTGTTTAAATAGCCCTGATCATTATCTTCCACTAAAGAGAATATTAATCTCATAGACAAAAGAGGTAAGATTTAAAAGAGATTAAAAGTAGAGATTGTGGGGCTGGGGATTTAGCTCAGCGGCTTAAGTGCCTGCCTTGCAAGCAGGCAGTCATGAGTTCAATCCCCGGTACCGGTAACAACAAAAAAGACAAAAAAAAAAAAAAAAAAAAAAAAGATTGTGTAATAAAGGGTCAAAAGACTTCAGAGGAGCTAAAAGTCTTTCACCATGTGAGGATAACTATCTTCACTCATTTAAAGAGCAGAAAATCTGAACTGAAACAAACAAACAAAACTCAGGCCAGTCTTTCTCAGAAATCATAATCATTACAACTTTTACTTCCTGGGATTCTTCCAAATGCCACTTCCTAGAGGCTAAAATAGTAAGGATATGAAAAATAAGAATAGAACATGTTTTTGTATTTCATTATGGGGTGGGCACATATCAGAGATCTAGAAGGAAAAAGAAGAAATGATAGTTGAAAAGGGGCTCCTGGATCTGATTCTTCTGGCTTGTCATTTATTTTACATTCATCTGTTTAGCAGGGAAGAGGGAAAGGGGAAGGTCAGGTTGAATTCCAAGCCTCCAACCCAGCACAGCCTCAGATACCCTGGCAGATACACCTTTCCACCCACAGCAACCCAGAGTCCGGTAACTAGGAACCCCGTAGACTTCCAACCTCCCCCGTCTGCCTTCTCCCACACCATCAAGGAGAATCCCCCAGCTTCATGCACCAAATCCTTTGCCTGCTCACACACTAAAACCTCCTGCCTTTCAGAGCCGTGGCCCCCGAGGTCACCTTAATCTAGTAACTCACAGTCATTTATTTGGCCCTGCTGTCACAGAGAATTTTCCATCAGTAAGAAATGGCATTATTAGGTGGTGTTAAGTCAATTGATACTGCTGAGAAAAGAGGATCCAAGTGTCTGGGATTAATATTTGTGATATTTACCCTAGGCTAGTCCCGGAGTCAGAGTACTTCTTAAATGTTTTTGCAGGGTGTTTACAGGTTGCTGACCTTTTAGAATCAGATCACATGGTGAGGACTAAACGTTTTCTGATCAAACATTTTTTCTCAAATAAAGCAGGTTTATTAGAACACTTTACCATCTACCATTCCCCTATGACACTGGTCCCTGAAAGAATATAAAGTCAAACTCTGAATTGATAAGAGATGAAAATGCAAACGACAGATCTAATTCTCACCCTCCTTCACAAGTTAAAAGCTTGCCTTTTTATTGATTTTCAGATACTGAATATACATAGTTCATCTTCTAGATAATCTCAATGTGTCTTACTCCCATAAACAAATAAAATTTATGAGAATGGAAAAAAAGAGATGAATCTATATCTGTAAACAACCTTCACACACACACACACACACACACACACACACACACACACACACACACCTCTGACAGACCAGTGAATCCTTGCGATAAAATAGATACTTCTGCCAGGCCCTCACCCATCAGCTTTTGCAAGATGTAGATTCACCTGGGTATGTCCCACAGCAAAAAAACCCCATCAATTAATTTGACAGGAAGGGACCGTGAAATCATTTATAAGTTATAATTTGCATATTTGGCTTAATTTTAAGTTCTATGACTACCTAAAAGGGGCATCTTTCCCTGAATTCTGACACTGTTCACACTGCAATGTCACATTACAGCTGTTTCCTGGGACTCTGAGACACCCCATCAGCCTGTGCCTGCCATCACATGTGATGTGCATTGTGGCCGCTACGATTTTGGTTTACTGATCGGGAACTGTCCAGTCCCCACATGTAGAATCACAAGTGCCAGGATCTCCCAGGCCTCATGGAGGGGGCGCCACACTCTTCCTACAGAACAGGCTTCCTGCCATCTCCCATCATGCCTGTCCTGCCAGTCCCTGTCCCTGACCCACTTTCCCTTGCTGGTCTGTCCACAGTTCCATGGAGAATGCATGCTCCCAGCAGTCTTCCCTGGGCCTCTTATTCTGGTTAGCCAGGGATCTTTTCCTACAAAGAGAAAAAGAAAGAAAGAAAGAAAGCCCACCCTTGTTTTCAATTAGTAATGCTGACCAAAGCTTAGTCGGTTTTGTTACTTAACTGTAGCATAGGTTTTAATAATAAGCATTTTAACCACAGTTCATTAGGCGGTCTTCTTTAGGTCAAGAAAACTGTTCTCAGTTATCCAGGCACAAGATTTCATTTTATTGACCTAACTCATCAAATACCTAATGAGTACTGACTAGGTACCAGTACGTACTATGTAGAAGAATCCAAGGTAAAGAAGTAACTAGAAAGACCAAGATCCCTGTCCCTAAGGAGCAGGCTTCCAAGAGCCTAACCTAACTAGCCCAGGACTCCAGGAAGTGTCTAGTACCACAAGAATTTCATGGTACTTTCACATAGCACCATTAGTCGCACATCCTACGATAAGGATCAGCACTAATTGAGCCAACGGTAGGCAGAATACAGAAAAAACTCAGCATGTTTGGCTGCCCAAAGAAAGTGTCTTTAACAAAGATCATGGGCAGTGGACATTGTTTTTATTGGGTGATTCTAAATTCTAAAAAGTTCGGTTTCCAGTGCAAAAGGTAACTCTACCCTCCCAAGTTTGGACAGCCCCATATCTGTTAAATAAAGCAAAGGAACAACAGAGAAATACTCTTTACTTTCCACCATGCCTCACCTTTAAAGTCTTTACTGTGTGCTACAAATAGGAGGGCCCTGGTTGGTCCAGGGTGTAATGAAAGGGGCTCATTCTACCTGATTCTGAATCACATATCTGGCACTCAGCTGAAGGAATACATTTAAATCAGAGGTCTTGGCTGGGGTGATTGGAAGTTTGTACCACTGATAAGTACACCTATAGATATAAACACCTATGTTTGCCACATGGTAGAAGCGTTTTTAAAATGTCAGCATTCATTCCAAGTGAGTATATAACTATATAGTTACATTAGTCATATTTGCTCTTTCATTCTGTTTATACGAGGAAGGTCAGCCCGTATCATTTAAAAATTAGAATGAAGAATTTAAAGAAATGCTGTTAGTTTTCAAGCCCATTACTAACTAGAACAAATTCAGCAACTCTATGTTGCCATGCATTCATTCGTTTCCAGGGATATTGTTGTTTATGTCCACATCCTATAGTAGCTTTAAAAGGTCTGCTTGAGTCCAGAAAAATCCTATAAGATCAGTAAAAGCAAAAGAAGTGTCAAAATATTTCAGGAGTGGTACATATTGAAAATATAAAGTTATTTCTAATTTGAATTAAGGGAAAGAAACAACATATACAGCCACATCTTGGTATTCAACTCCTTTGAAACTCATCGAATTTGATAATGCATTTTGATGTGAAGATTGTATCCTGATACTTGTCCTTTGTTTGATAACTCAAAAGCTATAATTTGGGATCAATGTCAATCACCTCTTGAATCGCTACTTTTCCAGCCAAAACAATTTGTTTGGTGCCCTTTGTTTCAATTGGAATCAATGAATGATGAGTGTATCAAGATACCACTCTAAAAGACATAAGGTCTCTTCAACTTTACTTAGATGCTTTTACAAAGCACAGAAAGGATTAGCTTTATCCCTGTTTTTTTTTTTAATATAAGCTTTTGTTATATGACCTTAATATGCTAAAGGTTTGGCTGTTTATGTCCAGCCTCTGCCTGTTTGTAGATGAGCAAGTTTCTGTATACACGAGGATAAAAGCTTCAACCAGCATATCAGTCAGTTTCCCAGGTGCTATTAACAATTTATTCCCTTGTCCAGTTCACTTTGAACAATCCCTCTGAAAAAAAGGAAAAAATGGGGAATTATAATGGAAATGTCTGTCAGCCTAAAGTACCAAAAGTTCTGAATTAGTGAGCGTTAAGTTAATTTTGCCATATATGAGGGAAGTAATCTAAATCTCAAAGGGGAAAGAGGTGTAAGATGCTTCAAGCAATAACCTATTATTTAATACCACTTCAATCAGACAAATTTTCTTGCAAGGAAGGAATCTTAAAATAGAATGTTTTTAGAACAGGGAGCTCTTACAAGTTTGGTAACCACATTTGTTTTTTACTTTGAACATAATTCAGTGAGCACAAGAAGACAAAAGAATTAGTGCTACGTGGAATCAAACACAAGTTTTGCTCAAGATATGCAAGTTTTAGTTTCAGTGCTGCAGATAAAGACGTACTGTATCGTGTGGTCCAAAGCACACGAACTGCGGTGAGCAGACGCAGGGGGAAACGGTGAGACTCGGGGTGTCCCTAGTCCGGCAGCTGCATCTAGCCTCCTGCACCAGCTCTGTCTTCCTGCAGCCCTGCTGTCCTGGTGCCTGCACCACTTCTGTCCACAGCCAGCACTTGAGACTTCACACCTCAGTTTTGTGTTTTTTTTTTTTTTTTTGTCTTTTTTCCTTTTTATCGGTACTGGGGATCGAACGCACGACTGCCTGCTTGCAAGGCAGGCGCTTATGCCGCTGAGCTAAATCCCCAGCCCCTCACATCTCAGTTTCTAAAGTCACCAACTAAGTCAATCTCCTTCTCTCACGTGCTTCACCACCACATTAATGTTCCTAAATTCCACCCAGGGCACTTGAGAACAGCTTCCCTGAGGGACATCTTTGCTCACCAACTCTTCAAGGAGGCAGTCAGTTTGCCAGCATCTGGCCCAAGCCCACTGTTTGAGACTGAGGTTGTACTCCTCTCCATCTTCCATGTGACTGTGTGGCTGCCCAATGAGCCACGTGCCCTGGCGCCATCCCATAGGGGGCACTGAAACACCACTAATAAACGAGAAATACAGGGAGAGTTAAGTCAGGTTTTTACCCTGCTTACTCAGATCCCGTGGAGCAAAGCCCGCCCATGTACCAAGAGACCACGTGCTAACATCCACATGAACCACCCCTGCCCATGGCTGGTATGACTAACCACACCCAACAGTGATGATTTACCATGTTCACAGGGAGGCTGTAATTTGTGTGTCCCTCTGTTGGAGGCTCTGAACTGCCAGGGGTATAGGTATGATGGTCCCCTTGGATGTCACGGGACAGTCCCATCGGGTGGTCTGACTGTCTGATGGGACAGTCACGCATATACCATCAGTGGTTCAAGCCAGCAGAAACTCGTTACAAAAGTATGAAATGAAATTCTGGTCAAATAAGGTAAAATGTCACTTCGCCTTTGGAGCACGTCACAGGGATCTTCCTGTGGACGTAAAGAAAAGTGCATCTATTTCTGAGCAGAAAATCACTTTTTCTTATACTCTCCCATGAGGAGATGTTGACCACACACTGAAGCTGAATGCTGGGCTTCTGGGGCCACTTCTGCTCTGCCGTCTGCTTCGCCCAGTGTGACACCTTGCAGTGCTCCTGGCCCCGTGCTCCTTCCCTGTGGCCTCAGCCTCCTGCACTAACCATGCCCTAGGACTCGGGTGACCTTCTGCCTCCTTCTGTAACATTTTCTTCACTCTCACCAATCACAAATTCTCTATCCTCTGAAACCTGATATTTCTGACAAGGTACCCATACTGTCCTTTGTGCCTACTTTTAAAAGGGAAAAAAAAAACTATTTGTGTGACATGATGTTTTTTAAGAGTCTCACACACATTTCTATGTATTCTTGCGAACAACCATAGATATTGCCTTTATTTCCATTTTATTGATGAATAAACTGAGTTTTATATAATTTGTGGTTTTCTGAGACAAAATCTTGCTATGTAGCTCAGGCTGGCCTTGAGCTCACTATGTAGCCAAGGTTGGCCTTGAATTTGAGGCGATTCTCCTGTCTCAGACTCCAACTGCTGGGATAAGAGGCATGTGCCACTCAACCTGGTTTAAATGGAAGTTCACTGAAATGAAGTCAGCTGCCTAACACTGTACACCCTCAGGTCCTCCAGAACAAGAAGTCATGCACACACATGCAAGAGTGGAGAGGCCAGGACTGGGCACAGGGTTGCTGCTATTCAGCAAAGTGCTAGAAGACCCACAGGGAGGGTCAGGGCAGTAAGCGCTATGCAAATCAGAAAGCATCTGTTTTGTTTATAGGGTCATGACTGTACAAATGGAAGTGGAAATTCACAGGAAAGAAAGAGGAAAGGAAGAAGGAGAAAGGGAAGAAGGAAGGAAAGGGACGAGAAAAAGGAAGGAAGGAAACCAGGAAGTAAGACAAGAAAGTATCACAATAAAAGACTGCCATGTAAAAGTTATCTTTCAATAAATACAAGAGCACTAAAATTTAAACTATTATACCATCTGCAATTATTAAAAAGTTAAATAGAGCTAGACTTTAGTAATCCCAGCTCCTCAAGAAACTGAGACTGAAGGATTGCAAGTGCAAAGCCAGTCTGGGCAATTTAGCAAGATCTAGTATTCAGATTAAAATAAAATATTCAAAAAGGCTGGGGATGTAGTTTATTGGTAAAACCCCTGGGTTCAATCCCCAATGCCACGCACGCATGTGCACGCTAAAACAAACACGTACACACACACCCTGCACACGAAGTTAGGTCAGGGTCAACCTAACAAAATATATACAGGACCAAAGCGCCAATAACTGAAAGCACTGATGAGTGAGACAAAAGAAAACCTAAACAAATGGAGATGTACAGTGTATTTATGGATCGCAAGACTCAGATACTATAAAATGATATGAATTTTCTTCAAATTGATGAGGATGTTTAACATAATTCTTATCAGCATCCCAGCAAGAATGGCTTTGGAAAGACAAAATTATTCCAAAATTATTATGAAAATGGGAAGGAATAGAAAAACAAATCATTTTGCAAAAAGAATAAAATGGAAGGAATCAGTGTACCTGGCTTCAAGATTTATTGTGTAACTATGGTAATCAGGACCACAGGGTACTGGTGGAGAGACAGACACCAGATCAATGGAACAGAATAGAGAACTCAGAAATAGATCCATACAACACAAATATGTTCAATTGATTTTTGACAAAGGTGCAAAAGCAATTTCATGGAGAAACGATGGTCTTTTCATCAAATGGGCTTGAGCAATTAACAGCCTTTGTCAAAACAAACAAAAAAAACACAAAGCGTGGTTCAGGTTGACCTAAATCTCACACCTTTTACAAAATTACCTCGAAATGGCTCACAGGCTTAAATGTAAAACCACACAATTTGTTAAAAAAAAAAAAAAAAAAGAGGAAATATTTGGAGCCTAGAGCTAGGGAAAGAATTCCTTAACCTCAAACAGAGATCGATCAAGGACCAATTGTTAAGTTGTACTGCATCAGAATGAAACATTTTGTTACATGACTCTCTTAAAAGTATGAAAACACAAATTAAAAATTGGTAAAGGACTTGCATCTAGGATGTACCAAAAAGTCTTAAAACCTACAAAAAGGAACAATCCAATTAGAAAATGGAAAAAAGATCTGAGCAGAGACTTCACCATGGAAGACACACACACACTACAAACAAACACATGAAAAGATGGTCAACACCCTCAGCTACCAGGGAAATGCAGTCTAAAGCCACAGTAAGATGTCACTAGACACTGATCAGAATGGCTAACAAAAAAACAGTGACCTCACCAAATGTTGGCAAAGATTCAGAGAAACGGAATCATTCGTACATTACTGGTGGGAAGGTAAAATAATACAGGCACTTGGGAAAAAGTTTAGCAGTTTCTTAAAACAAAACAAAACAAAAAAAAATCATGCAACTACCATATGACCTAGCCAATTGCACTCCCAGATATTTGTCCCATGAAAAAGAAAATTATGTCTACAGAAAAGCAAGTATAAGATTGTTTGTATCAGCCTTATTCACATAGATCAGATTGTTCTTGTCGGCTTTATTTATCACAATCAAAACCCAGAAACTACTCAAATGTGTCTCAAGGGCTGGATAGTAAAAAAAAAAAAAAAGGATGTCCATTCTATAGACTACTACCCCGCAATAAATTGAGTGTAAAGGTTAGTGCATGCCTGTAACCCCAGCACTCTGAGAGGCTGAGGCAGGAGGACTGCAAATTCAAACTCATTGTGGGCAATTCAGAAATTTAGTGAAAATCTGTCTCAAAAATTTTAAAAGCCTGGGGATATATCGTAGTGAAAAGGTCCTGGGTTCAACCTCTGGTACAGAAGAGAGAGAGAGAGAGAGAGAGAGAGAGAGAGAGAGAGAGAGAGAGAGAGAGAGAGGTTTTTAAAAGTAAAGTGAAGAAACTATAGATATAAGCAACAATTTCAGGGCATAATGCTGAACAGAAAAGGCTTATATATAGCGTATGGTTATATTTATGCAAAATTCCTGAAATGACAATTGTAGAAACAAGGAGGGGTGAGTGGTCACCAGGTGACCACTGAGGACAGGGTTTAGGAAGCAGCTGTTTAACAGCAGCTGGAGCAGCTCGGTGGTTAAGGAAATGTTCTATGCTGACCGTATTGTTGCTAATATCCTTGTTGTGACATTATACTGTTTTCAAGGTGTTGCCAATCGGCCAAACTGAGCTCAGCATGACCGAGTTCTCTCAGTACCAAGTATGACAACTGCTTGTGAGTCTACAATTATCTTAAAATACAATGCCTGCCTTAAAAAAATAAAAGAAATGACTACGCTAGATGGTTAGCGCTGGCTAGAGTGGGTTGATTTTCTGCCCCGCTGAAGAGGGCTTCCACACTCAATTGGGGCTTTAAAAGATCCCAAATTCAAGTGACTTAAAAATTTAATTTGAGAGCCGAGCCTGAGTTTTAATTTAAACCAGTGAGTCTCACTGTCTCTCTGTGGCTGCTTCTACTGGTGCTTGTATTAACCAAAAACCAAATGAAGGTGTAACACATCATAAAAACACTCCAAGCCCCTCACACGGCAATCTTAATGTGTGTATATGAAATCATACTTATTTATGAAATACAATGAACAAATAAAAATACGCTATTAATATTCTGTAACACTGAGAGGTAAATGCTTTAATTCAGAAAACAACCTTGTTCATATTAATATACTAATGTCATTACAGGGAAAGGAAAATGAAAGGAAACCATAGGACAATGATTTGATGCTGAATTAGCTAGTATTACATTAATCCAAACAGTTTTGTCAACTTTCGTGAAATTCCTCTCCTGTGTTAATTTCCCTGTAAGAGGGAAAATCTAAGACTAGTCCCTTAACACCCTGCTTGATTTTTGCCTATTCATTCATTAATGTATCCACAGGAATTACTTTTGAGGGGGCTGTTATAAAAGCTCTCTTATAAAGCCATTTTAAAATGAAACAACAACTAAAAACCATTTACCGAAAAAGAGTAACTTGCTTCACTGTGTCTCTAAGACAAAACTAAAAGGGACAATACCAGCACACTCGATAATAAGGCCTTTTTCTCATTTTTTAATTCAAAGCAAAGGACACACATACTTAAAGCTGATAGGAGATTAGTTTATATGACATAAAGTATAAATAAAGAGCAAATTAAAAGATAATAGGACTTAGGGAGATCTTTTTCAAATAGAAACAAGAGATGGAGGGAGAGGGGAGGGAAGGGAAAGGGGATGAAAAAGGATTGAAGGAAAAAATGGAAATGCAGCTTTTGCAAGTGGGAAGGGCACCAGCCAGTTGGGAGCAGCAGGGAGGTGTAGGAAGGGCAGGGGACAAAACAAGAATTAGGATGTGTTAGGTACTGGGACCGCCTCTCCACGACGAATGTAATCATTATGTACCGCAAATGCATACTAATAAAAATACAGACATCCATATGTAGGTCAGGAGCAGACAGCCATCCTGGAAACCCTCCCGTGAAAGTAAAGCAAGGGTTTGTTTTTTCTTTATCTATCAGAGACATTCAGAGACCAGGATATGTAAACATTAAGTATCACAAAAGACCATCGCCCAATTCTAGCCACCCATGACGCCTGTAGAATTCATGAACATCCACAGGAATTTTTCCGTCTTTTTTTTTTTTTTTTTCTTTTTTTCCGGTACCAGGGATCGAACTCACGACAGCCTGCTTGCAAGGCAGGTGTTTATGCCGCTGAGCAAAATTCCCAGCCCCATCCACAGGAACTTTTGGCAATCTATTATCGGGCACTGCTTGGAAGCTAGACTGCAAGATGAAACAGAAATGGTTTCTGTTATTCATGTTTTGGTGATTGCATTTTAAAATACTGAATGGTTCCACATAGTTTAACATTTATAACTTTTCTCTATATGGTACGCAAGGCCGTTAATTTACTGCAATTTATCCAACCAGCCCCGTAACTGTAGGCATCTATGTGTCTTCCTAACTTTTCAGGATTACAGTTAATACAGAGCAGTGATGAGTGCCAATAAACTAGAATTATGAAAGGCAAAAACTGAAACAATGTTTACCTAAAAATAGAGGAAGCTTACAAAAACAAAAAGCAAAAAACCACTCAGCTCGAACTGCTGATACATGAAACATCAGTGATTAGGGACATTTTTTTTCTCCCAAACTATTTAAACCTTGACCTCCTAACCCACGTGGGTTCCCCATTATTTTCTGTTGATTACTCCTAACCTCACACACTGAGCAGCTACTTTCAGCCCCTTTCATTGGCTTGGTTCTTTTTCAGTCCTGCAAACTTCGTTCACCCTATGCTTTGCACCCAACAGATTTTTCAGCGTCCAAGACACTTTTGTCTTTGGTCTGTGAAAGTTCCCAGGTCCCTCCACAGGCGAGGTGATACACACCTCAGGGACTCAGTCATTATTTTGTCATATTGGAATCATCTTTTACTTTTCTGTCTTTTCCACTGGGCCCAAAGCTCTCTGACAATGTTTTGTTCTGAGAAAGACGGCTGGGTCCATAGTAGTTGCTCAATAAACACCTAATGAATAATGGAAAGATGAGAGATAGTGAAGGAACAAACAAATAAATTCCTGGACCTCTAAGAAAGAACAGGAAGATGGGCAACTCCTTGTTCATGCAGATGGCTGGCTCCTGCTCATTACAAGGTCGACAATATGAGGCCTCCCTGAGAGAGAACCAAGAATACTTCAGAGGTTCATCTTTCCACTGCTATACAACTTAGGAATTTAAGCACTTTCCAGCTGTAACTAATCTGTGTCTCTGCAGAACTCCTCTTGGAAGTACCGAGGTCCTCTCTGGTACATGCTGCCTTGAAAAGGCACAGTGTGTGAGCACAGGCAGCTGATTCCACAGATCTTTGTACACAGGGTTTAGGTAGGATGCTCAGACTACTTCATTTACCTAAAGAACTATGAAAGCTCTGGATGCTTTAAAGTGAGGATTTCTTGGTCCTGATGTCTGTCACTAAATTTCCATCTTTCTCGGTGACGTAGACCATGAATCCTCAAACAGTGGTTCCAGGAGAGGTTGGCTGACAACACCTTAGGCCTCAGGACACAGGATGTATGCTTTCCCCTGTCCTCTCCCATGCCATTTCGCAAGGTTCTTCCCACGGCAAACAGCAACACTGCTTTTTTTCCTCCTGACCTTTGTCAACTGTGTCGCTGTACTGCATTTGGAAGTATTAACGATGGTCATTACCTGCCCTGTTTACTCAGTGTTAAGTATTAACAAGGCCTGGGATATCTCAGCTGTAGCCATCTTTCTCCAGGAAAACAGTGCCTATGTAAATGTCCTAATGCAAACAGCAGCCTTTTTTCACTGAGGGTGGGGAGAAGACCTGGAAGCAATCGAAAGGATAGAAGAAAAGAACAGACACTGTAAAAGTGCAGTTTCCAGAAACACGTAAGATAAATGCACCATGAAATCCAATGAAAGGTCTAGTTTTGTCTGTGCACTTGGTCAGTCCTGGTGTTTACCAGTAAAGGGTATAAAGCACATATTTCTGGTTTTATTTATAATGCCTTGATATTGAGTAAACAGTGTATAAATATTTTACAGAATAAAGAGGGGAAGAAAACCGTTGGCACCATGCTCTCTTTGTTTAGGGTTGCGTGTTTGTTTCTTCTGCATGCAACAACTATGTCAGAGCAGGTGGGATTCTGTTTCTGAGGAGATGGAAGAAAGCCGGAGATATTAACTTGTGCACAAAGCAGGGTGAAGAGTTTTATTAAAACTCTCATCAGATATTGCTTGTTGGACACTGAAATTGCAAAACTTGCAGACAGGAGGACCCACACTGTAGAGACAAGATCAAATACAAATAAAAAATTGACTTGGGGGAAGAAAAAAATCTTTCACCAGAGTCAGCTTTTTTGTAAAAACAGCCCCACTCATAAATTTACTTGGGTCAGGTGACAAGGCAGAATTCCATCCTCAGACAGTGGCAGGGATGCCTGTGAAGCAAACCAAAGAGAAACACAAGCTTCCTCCACAACAGCTTCGCTGCAAAAAATAAGGCTCGGGCCAGCTTTTCCTCTGTAAAGCACCCAAGCCATCGCAGCGGTGGAACAACGTCCAGCAAAGACCGCAGCTTTCCTGAACACCACAGGACATAAAACAACGATGCCAGTCCCACTCAGATTTGCAAATCTGTGTGCCAGTTGGAAGGATGGAGTATGGAGTGGTTCTGGAATCCCTCTGTGACCATTTCACAGCTGTGATCATTAACAAGTTTCTTAGGTTACTTTTAATCTTTTACTTTTCAGAAGTGAATATAGGTAACAGGAATTAAGGAAAGACCGAACAGAATGATTAGCTGGGAGGACTCAGCAACAAAACCTTTACATAAGAACAGATGCCGTCATTTACTAGGGCCTGATAGTGCCAAGGAGATCAGACACAGTGTTCTCATCTTTATACATTTCTCCGAAGTCAGCGTTGTTATTTCCAGCTTATCAAACGTGGAGACTGAGGTTAACAGCAGTGGAGTAGTGAGACCTACATCCCAAAGCTGAGAAGTGGTAGGAACAGCCACCTCCTCCCGCTCCCAGTTAAAAAATGACCCAAGAATTTCCTTTTCCTCTCTGATTCCTTTTTGCATCACCATACTTCAGGTCACAACTGTGTTGGGAGTCTCTCTTTATTTATTTTATTTGACTTTTTTGGCAGTTCTGTTGATTGAATCTGGGGCCTTCTCGCTGAGCTGCATTCCTACCCTTTTAGAATTTATTTTGAGACAGGATCTTGCTAAGTTGCCACCATCCCCGCCTGCCCTTGATCTTCCTGCCTCACCTCTCCCAACAAAGTGCTGGCAGTACAGGGGTGTGGCACAACCCAACTTGCTCTTTCCCTTCTTCAGTCAGTTTAACTTTTCTAAATCTGTCATGCCAGTATGCGCTCTCCATCATATCCGGCTGTCACGTACTGCAATATTCTACCTAATTTTGTTTGGTTTGAGCCGAACCCTGCAGGTCCCCCAACTCCCATTAGATCAACATCGGCAACATCTCTGAAATGACAGCAAACACCTTCTCAGCCCTTTTATATGTGTCACTTACCTTAAGTCAGATCCATCATCAGATCAACTTTAGACATGTGAATGGTAGGTCACCCAGTGGCTAAGTAGCCCATCAGGGTCACACTGTAAGTAGCAGACACAGTGCCAGCTAGCGGCCTCGGCCCAGCTCCGAGTTCTTGGTTTAATTCAAGGCTTGCTGCCTCCACAGCCCTGGAAGGACCCAAAGCCAGCTCCTAATTCCAGCAAATGAGACACACGGGAGGGGAGACAGTTGTTGAAAAGTAGAAACATGTTTTCTATGACATTTGAAATGAAAATTGCTTCCTGTGTATTGTAAGTGTCGAGTTTGCTCATCACAGGGAAAATAAAGTGGTTTTTTAGTAGGATAATGTAGGAACACTGTATTTTGGGAAACATAAGTTCTGAGTTCTCTTGAAAAAACTACTGGAATAGCCTGTTTGTAAATTGGGGCTTCCTTTATTTCCATTTGGGGTAAAGTTAAAGCGAGGGAGACAGGAAAAGGGAAGATTTCTCATTCCTTGTTGGTACAATTCTGCACAGGAGAATGCAACCCGGAAGAGATGTCCCAACTTTCGAAGGGTGCTAAAAATAAACATAAGTGCTTCATTAGAGCTAATCTGGCAGCCAAAAGTGAATATTAATAACATGGAAGATCAATAAGATGCCTAACTAAGAACAACAGATTAACCTGGTTCTAGAAAGAACCACGTTGGTGTAGGCCAGAGAAGAGACAGAGTCAGAAGAGGCAGAGTCAGAAGAGAAATCCCTTTCAGATTCAGAAAATCCAAGGAATCGAGACAAAGCACACTCATCTCCTTTTGGCTCTGCCAACTAAATAAGCAGCTTAATCAATTTCTACTTCACTCTCCCTGTCTGCATCTGCCACTGCTCCTCCATAGAAAAATGTATAACCTTAGTTCAAATGCAGGTCAGGACAGCTCTAATAAATACCTCTGAGCATATGCTGTTATTTTCTACATCAGTCCTTGGGTTATATATTCAAGTAAAGGCCAGAGAGGGTAGGTTTTACCCAAAGCATAGTCAATGAAAAAAAAAATGATTATGTGGCCAAATAAATCTGAGAAAACTGCAGGCATGTTCCCCTTTGACGACACTGAAGACCCTGAGACACCGCTAGGAAAATCGTCCGGGGAGCATATATGGGTCGGTGTTTGCAGGCCTCTTGACCTTACATATTTTTTTCTTGGCTCCGGTTAACATCTTTGTGCAGCATGATGCTAAGAGGACTGGGCGCCATCCTCCTTTCCTGTGTGATGTAAAGAAACCATTAACTTCCCTGGACTTGAATCCCTAGAGGGAGCAGGACCACAAGGTGGGGAAGGGCTCTGTCCAGCCTGGCAGTTCCTCCGTGCCCATGGCCGCTGTCCACAGCACAGAAACTGGGACCCAGAGAGCCACTCCGCAGCGTGCTCCCTCCTGCTAAGCCACCTCGCCATCTCTGGCGTCACCCAGGAGAGCCGGGACAATGGACCCTTTACTGTGTGTCACATTCGGCCCTTTATGTCCGGTTGAGCACTGATACTGCAAAGGAGGTTGGGGGACAGCAGAGGGAGGGAATTCTCGGAGAGCTGCTCACACAAGCTTAGTTTTGTTCTTTGAAACATTTGCTGGCTTTCAGATGTGGCTTTTTAAAGAGTTTCTTGTGCTTTTTCATTTCAATATGCAAGTTTAATAAACATTATTCACCCCAAACAGAGAAATGAAGTAAACTCTCACAGTGGATTCTTCAGGCCTACATTCTTAGGCCACATTCTCCGTTGTTTTTTCCTTGGAAATGTCAGTACTGACATTTCAATTTTTAAAAAATTTCACAACCAAAAAGACTGCTTCTAATATTGAAAACATGAATTTTAGTCAGCCTCATAGAATCGTTAGATTTTTATGTTTATTCATATATTGGTTTTCTTGAAAAGAGTGCAGCAAGCGAGAGAATTAAGGGCTACCTCTCTACAAGTTGAAGCTGGCATTTTACTTTCCTGTTTTTGCCCCATGGGCACATTAATGATTTAACAGCTGTAGCCAACACTCACATACATGCATAGCATGCGACGCACTTCATTCAAGTAATGTGCATGCATGTGTATTAACCTTAACAGTAATCCTGTATGTTTTCTAATTATTCCAGTTTTACAGATTTGGAAACTGAGGTACAGAGCATATTAAGTGACATGCCACAGCCTCACACCATTAGTGAGTGACAGAGTTGAGATTTGAATCCAGAAGTTTTTATCACTATTTTGTAGTGGCTCTTGCTTAACTTGTGAAAGAACAAAACCACTAGCATAAAAGGTACAGAAGCAGTGGAGAGATGTAACTTTGAGACACTCCATGATATAAATAAAGAAAAATGAATCTCTGACTCATTGGTTTTACTTAAGTCACATGAGAGGGGAAAGGCAAGACACAGGTTAGAACCACGACAGGTGTTCTGTAAGTTCAGTGCTATGGGAACAGCCAACCCAGGCTATGAAACCTCCTTCCCAAATGCTTGTAACATCTGAAATAGTGAAGAAGCATCCGAAATAGCTCGACAAAGTTCTTATGGAAGTTAAAATGCACTAAACTAACTTTCTTCAGCATTGCTCTGATGCTTTCCTGAGGTTTTTTTTATGCCTATTTCCCCCCAGATATTAAAAATTGCTTATTTTCGTATGTTAATGGAGAGGGGTGAGTGGAAGAAATTGAACAGATTAAAAAGACTTTAGAAACAATATGCTACGTGATCTGTGAACTTTTCCTGGATTCTAAATGACAAGCAACCTGGGAAAGTCTTCTGGGGGGCTAGGGATTAATTCAGAAATTTTGCTTACCATCTTGCCATTAGATATGTCAAGGCATGACATGGCATTGTGGTTATATGAAAAAATCACTACTTTTAAAGAAATTGCATCCTACGGTAAATAATATGATGTATGAGATTTTTACTCTGAGGGGGAAAGGGGACCTAAATGAACAATTTGGTAAAAGCTTGATTATCATTAAACCTGAGTGAGGAAACATGGGGAGTGGTCATTATACGGTTCTGTTTTTGACAATCCTTGTGATAAAATATTTTGATAAAGAATATGAAAAGATTTCCATCGTGATGAAAAGAACTGTGTGGTCTGTAAGTGATCTGAAAACACAATATTCAAGAAATGGTCAGATATACACCTGAGAATATCATTCACTTCTCCTAAGGCTGAGGCCAGGCAAAGCGGACAGAATCAAGAACACAGGACAGCCACAAAGCAGAGTGATTCGGGGAGAAGACAGAACCACAGCAACGGAACTACCTTTGTTCCGGGGAGTTTTACAGGTCTGCTGTCAGCTCTAGATTGGATTTCTCTGCTTTCAACTTCCTCCAGAAATGTCTCTACTCAGTAATCTCAACTTCTGCTTCAAAAAACCCGATGAGATCCATCTGATATCCCCCGCCTTATGCAGCTGGCATTTATAAACTCTCCCAATGACTGACTCTGTCTTTGGGAGTAACTGGTTTAATTACTGAGTATGAGTGTGTGTTTGTACAAGCTCGGCTCCTACACATATCAATGTGTTTTACGCACTGGGTTGTTTCTTTATGAAACCAGGAGCCCAATTTCCACTTGATATTCCAGGTGCGCCTAACATTGTTCTGTCTTCAGAACAACTAATATCCCTTAGTAATTAAGAAATTAGATTTTTCCAAAGAAAATGACCACATACCTAAATCACTATAGTTTCCCACAGTACCTTTACGAGAGGCTCATCAAAACATGTATCAAACAGCAAATAAAAACCTTAGAAACTCTAAACAAATTAGCAGGTCAGACTCCATGAGTGCCGCATTTTCTCTAGCATCCACATTTACCCCACACCAACAAACATTTTGTTTCTAAAAATACACTAGTTTTTTGCATTTAATCACGCTCGACAGTAAATTTTGCATCTTAGTGCTTCATCTGACATTAAAATACTGTTCTAAATCCTCATAAACACCTATTAAATGCTGCAGAATTTCCTGTCAAGTATAGACAATTGTTTCCTTAGGCTTTTCCCTACTATAGGTCAGCAGGTTGTTACCAGTTGTTTGGTACTAGAAAATGAACATCCCTTTCACAAGTGTCTCCACATGTACCACTTTCTTCTATGATTACACATGTTTTCATACACTGGTCCTCTGATCACTACCTGATCTAATGAAGAGTATCTAGGAGTCTACCTTTATACAAGGACAAATAGCAATGAAAGTCAAATCCCATGCAGCAGTGAGTCTGCAGTGAATGATCCCAATACTCTCCCTCTGCTATCTGGGGCTCATACTGTGTGCGTGAAGAAAAATGTCATTGACCCGTGGCATCTCGGGAGCACACTGTGCTACCCTTGATCTGACCTTAGTCACTTTCCCTAAACGCTTGCTGCCCCAGTTGGTTTTCTCCCAGCGTCACAAAGTGAATCTGCAGTCCTGGCTGTTCTATTTCCAATCCTGCCTCTGCTCCGCTCCCCTGGCCTGGGCTCTCGCCTACAGCACTTCCTTCATTCTTCCTGCTAAGTTAGCTGTCTGTATTGTCTGTCTGCTGAGGGTTTTTGTTTTTCTTCTTTTTGGCGATGGTGGGATCGAACCCAGGGCCTTACACATGCTGGACAAGTGTGTTACCCCTGAGCTACAGCCCTATTCCTCAGCAGTCTCTTTCATGCTTCTCTTAATTTGAAATTGTGCTCCACAACACTGCTGGGCCATTAGCTGATTTTACTCACATTATGAACACCATCCTGTTGAGTAGGGTAGTTTCTCTTAAATTGTTCTTTGTCCATAGAGTGCTTGAAAACACTTCTGTAAAATTAGCAGCTTCTATAAAATAAACGAAGGTGCTTTTCACATCTTTCCCCAGATAATTAATAAAGATGTTAAACAAGACCATGCTGAACACAGATCCCCACCCTCCTCCAAACCCAACACTTTATCATTACCTTTTTGGTCCTTCAGGCAGTTTTCAATCAATTTGACACATTGGACTCAAATTGAATTCATTTTCTGAACTTGATTTCATGAGACCTGCTATCTATTCTTCCATTAATGTCTGATGTATTTAGAAATAATAATATATCCAGTGTATTCTTTTTATCTACTCTTTTCTGATTTCCAAAACAAAAAATTAAGTATGTCTTAATAGGAAAAACTTTAAAAATCTATGCTGTTTGTGGTTCCTGACTCCAATACCCCATAGATGCCCATACATTTACCCTCTCAAATATTCTACTATGTGTTAGTGATTATGTTTCCCCAACCCATTCATTTGTTCAACAAATGCTTGTGAAATACTTACCATGGGCAGCAGGTTTTAAACTTCCAACAGACTTAGGCCTAATTCTATTCAGCAATAAATTATCCACAAGCTCTTGTTCTGTGAAACATATAATATAGTGTTTCTCCTACTGGGATGTTTTTACACACATTAACAATATTACAACACAAACAGGGAAGGAAGAGGAGAGAAAGTTCAGTGTGGCTTATTTAGGAGCAGTATGATCTTAACAAAAGTGGCTAAAATAATAAATCTATGCTTGGATGATCTGTGATATCCCTGCCAACATTGCTCCAGACAATTTCAAAAGGACATGCACCCTTGACAGTGTCTGTGTGTCTATCTGTGTCTCCTTATTCTTCATGATTTCTAAAGAAAGTTCCCATATTTTGAGGGATTCATTACAATTCCATTAACCCTAGCTAACATATCATCTAAGACCTGGCCTGTTTGTTTTCTTCTTTTTCTTCCTTTTTTTTTTTTTTTAAATGAAATAGTCTTCATTACTGTTTAATTATCTTTATTTATCTTCTTAAAGGCAGGTTTTAAAAAGCAGTTCAGAAGCTCAGCCATTTGGCCATCAATAGCTCAGTCATTTGAGCATAATCATTAAGCTTATCTCCCTATTCATTTAATGCCAGCCTCCTTTATCTCCTCTGCACCCTCCTTTCTCTTCTTTATTAGGTTTGTATTATTACCCTTTGCACTGCTGATCGCCATAAATACTTCTTGGTTGTAACTCTGAACCTCTTTGATGATTCATGCTTTCTTGTGAGAGTCCTACAGACAAATTCCATTTACTCTTGAGTTTCCCCTCTCTCTTTTTTCTCTTCTATTTCTTGCACTGTTGTCCCCGTCACTTGGATATTGCCTCTGGTTTTTCCAATGATGTCAGGCCTTTGTGAGGAAACTGCTGACCCCGATCAAGCAGCTGCCCCAGACCCACCGTGAGAAGCGCTTGTAGAACCACAGGACTGGCTAAAGGAGCAGATGCTGCTCAGGTTCCTGCTTCTGCCCCAGTGGGACAGGGACCCCGCCTCGTAGGATGGAGCCCCGAGCAGCACAGTGCAGCAGCTGTGCAGATTCAGCTTGGAAGGGGAGAGGACCTCAGTGGGTAAGCTGGCCACCCAGACCAGCCCAACTAGGATGGCCACTTTCCCACCCATCATGTAAGCCACAAAGACCACAAACCAAGAGAAACACTGAATTTCCTTTCTTTTCTGCGGAACATTCATGCTTACTTTGTACTCAGAAACATGCATTCTTTAAATCCTTCCTTATTTGGGTAATAACTGAATTTCTGACCACTATTTGTTATGCTGGATTATTCATCAAGGAATTTTCAGCCCATATTGTAGCAGAGAAATATATTTTTAAAAATAGAAAAAAATTTGTAAAAATTCATTTTAAGGAGTCCTGTTAGGAATAAGTCAAAAATAGGAAGAGGGCTTCTTAAGGCACTGGTAAGAATAATGCTATTTATAAATATCACAACTGCTACTTCGGTTGTATGTTTCTTTTTAAAAGATTGAAATAAGATACCTACAATTGTTATGTAAATACCATTTTATATCAGTTTATCAAATGTTTACATTTTTCTTTCAAAACTACATTAAGCAAAGTTGCTAACTTAAAATATTCTTTAATATTCATATCAAAAAAAAAAGCAAACTAAATTCTTTGGTCCCAAGCCCACATTTTTTTTCCAAGTTTTATTTTTCTATTAGTACATGTTTGCAATCCGTAATGATTACATTCGTCTTGGGTCGTTGATAGATGTACAGAATGCATCTCAGCTCTGTTTTCTTTCCCTCCCACCAATGTCTTGGTCTCCTTCCCATTCGTGAAAGATCTATGCCCCTATTTCCTATTGTTCATGTTTTAGTTTTACTCTTTACCCCATATTTTAAGTTACTTTGAAAAATTTATGGAGGGCTCTGTTTGGTTTGACAAAATGAGATGACGAAGACAAAGTAAGTTAATTTTTATTTTCTCCTCCGTCTGAGTGAGAGCTACCCCTACTTGCAAAATATTTTTACTTGGGAGACTCTAACACTCTGTGTGAGCTGGAAGAAACAAATACAGCGAAGTAAGGATCTTGTTGCCCACATCTTGCTTTTGGTCCATACTGCTGGCTGTGTGTCTCATCTCCCCTGAGACCCCTTCCTTTCCCTTGTCCTTCAGTTCGGCCGCAGACCCTGTGCGTGGCTCCTTCCATCCCTCTCCTCCCATTTTAGGATAAGTGCGTTCTTCCTTTTTAAATGTCGCATCAGTTACACATCAATATCTTCAAGGCATCTTCTTAAAGACAGGAGATTAAATTATCTCAGCAGTATAACGATGGATGGATAAACTATAACCCGTATGGCACTGGACACCAAATACCAGCCCACGGTAGGGGCCTGTCTAACCAGCCCTGGTCAGGGAGGACCTATCTCCTTGAGGTGTAGACAAGGCTACTAGGAGATACAACCCGCTTTAGCTGGACAAGGGAAAATAGGAGCCAGGCTCCAAAGGGTCCTTCTAAAGCATGTCATTGCTGCCTCTTGGCCTCGTCCTGTCCTTTCCTATTCTCTCCATGTGTTCATCTACTAAAAACCAGAGATTCCTGTACCTCACCCCAGCCTCTCTGCTTTCAACTCCCCAGGCTTTTGACCCCCCCCCCCCTTTCTGGCTCTCCTCCTTCGCCTCTCAGCTCCCTGAGATCCACGTGCACACCTCCAGCAGCTGCCAGCTAAGTGCTGGAGAGGAGGGAGTTGGGAGGCTGTGGGATTACCCCCTGCCACTGGGCAAGCCTCATGCCAAAGAAGACATTTAAACCCCAGGGATGGCATAAATCATCATTATTTCCGCTCTAGGCACTGTGGTGTTAAGTAGGGATTGAGGTTCACAGTGTTTGATAATGAGAAACTCAGAAACTGCATAGGTGGTTAACAGCATACAGCATCAGCATACAATGCCACCTGAAAATCCATGCTGCATGGGCAGCAATGGCAGACCGGGAAAGCCAATCAGCAAACAGTTTGGACTGTTATGGTACTGTGACTTGTACCAAGTTACCTGGATTCAAACTCCTGTCCTTCAAAATAGCCACCAGTAAGGACTCAATGAAAAAAAATTAAGGGGCATTTAAAACAAATTCAAACACAAATAGATTAACAACAAAGAATATTTCTCCACTATTCTTCAAGTGCTTACTCATTGTATGATTTAAATATTTATTCATCAAATATAGTCAGCACGTGTCCATACGAAATCATCAGAAAATGCCAGACCTTTGGCTCTCCTTCGAAGTCAAAACTGAGATTTCATGTGTATAATATTATTATAGAAAGAGTAAATATTTAAAATGAACTAAGTGAGTTTTCCTTACAGACTGCTGCTGAGAACAGAAAGTTTTGCACTGCTTCATACTCTAAGGAAGTTTGTGACCATGCTGGGCGAGGAGATGATGTGAAGTTCTCAGAGGATAAGCAACAAGCCTGATGAATATGACACAATTCTTTCCGTGAAGTTTTGCTGTATTAAATTTTGATTCAAGAACAGGAAGCTAAGACCTTCGGTAAGTCGGCGCCATGTGCAGTCTGACAGGGGAGAGCCAGAACCCAGCCCTCTCCAGTGAGTTGGTGCCATTTGCAGACTGCAGGGTGGAGAACCAGAAGTCAACAAGAAGCTAAGACCTCCTGTGAGTCAGCGCCATGCATAGGCTGACCAGGGGAGAGCCAGATGCCAGCCCTTTCTGGCATGCTGGCAGGGAGACAAGAAGATCCAACATTTCCCCCTACCCTTGTAAGTGACCAGCTGATCTGGAGAAACACAGGCTGTGATGATAGCTAATGAGGTAAAATACAACTTAATGCTTGTAGTGTATAGTGTTTCATTGACCTTGCAAGCCGAAAGCTGGTAGTCTGACCTTCCATTAAGAAAATAACAATAATGCAATGTATCATAATGGGGGAATCTCCTTCTGAAGGTGGTAGGTGTTGTTAATTTCCTATTGATTTGAAATCCTGTATCATTCTCATTGTTTTGTTTGGTTGGGTTTTATTCTGCGCTATCTTATTTGATTTCATTGTGTCTGATGCCATGGGCAGCTATTTCAAAGATAATAAGATATATTATAGGATGGGGATTTAGCTCAGTGGCGTAAGCGCCTGCCTGGCAAGCATGAGGTCATGAGTTCGATCCCTGGTACCAAAAAAAAGAGAAAAAAAATATATATATATATATGTATTATGGTAGCCATTAGGTTCACTATTATCTTGTTTTGAAGTACTGCACTGCATTCATTGTTTTGTTTTTATTGGTTTTATTCTGGTCTCTGTTGTTTAATTTTACTGTGTCTGAGGTATGGGCAACTATTTTGAAGACAAGAGGCATTATGGTAGCCACAGTCCTATTATCTTGTTTTGAAATCCTGTGTCACTTACATTGTCTTGTTTTGATTGGTTTTATTGTTTTATTTTTCTGGGTTTTATTCTCTTTAAAATAAAATTGTTTTTTAAAAACCAAAATTTTGATTCAAACAAGTAATGCGTCAGCAAAAGCTTCACAATACTGATTTACAAAGATCTTCAAAGAGTGATTTGTTGATGTGGGATTGAACTTAATTTCATAATAACCCTATAGTGGCATGGAAAGTTGCATCCCCCAATTTTAAACTTTCATAGGGCTAGTCATCTTGACAATTTGGAAAGGACAGGATTACCTTAATCAGAAACTTCTTTCTACCGTTTCTACCTGCCAAGGAGCAGCAGCAAAAGTTGTTTCACAAAGATTTTCCTTATTCTCAGCTGAATATGGTATCTTCATCTTCTGAATATGCTAGAATATGTCTCTGGCTCTCTTTCTACCCTTACTGTATTCTCTGCTCTCAACCCTCGCTATAAGCAACTCGCCCAGCATGGGAACTATCTCTGCAGTCTCTGTCTGCCCTGGCCAACTGGATAAGTTGGCACTAAATAAATAAAAACTGTCCAAGGGAAATGGGAAACTCAATCCCACCTAGAAGCTTGGCCTCAAATTTACCTCAGTCTTAAGGCATGTTTCATCCCTCCAATACAGATTTTAGATGGCTCATTCTAGAATCATGGAATTGGAAACAGTTTTAGATATAACTGAGTTTAATCTACTCACTTTCAAAGAGAAGGCAAGGAAAGTTTGAAGAGGTTAAGCGCCCTTCTATCATAGTGATAAAATTTAGACAAAATTGGAAGTGGCTGTGCTGATCTATTTTGGTAGCAGCTGACCTGTCTTAGAATTTGTTGAACCTCCAGCATTGATTGTAGACTGATTTTAACCAGAATGAAAATTTCAGGCTTCAAATTATTCTTTTTTTGTGAAAACTGAGGTTGCTGATTTAATATCATCTCACTTTGATTTGATTCCTCAGCAGACCTAAATGTGCTCAGAGTTCTTTGACTATGAAAAGTAAGTTCTGTGAAAATGATTCCCATCACATGTTCCATAAACATAGGCATACTGGACTCACACACCCACTGCTGGCACAAACAGGTAAACTACTACACTACTATGCAGGGCTTTTCACAGTGTGTTAGAGACAGCTAACCATTCAACAGCTGGTACCATTTCTAAAAATGTATTCTAAGAAAAACTTAGATCTATAAGTATAGTCAGTTTTTATCCTTCAGCCTTTCCATTTGCTTACAAATTTCACACAATGGATGTCATTTCTACCATTGGAAAAACTATTTTTATTGTTTGTAAGGCACTAGAATATAAACTGGCTGCTTAGCACCCTCCCAAAGTTCTCCAGGGTCTCATGTAGTGGTCAATTTTTTTTTTTTTTTTTTTTTTTTTTTTTTTTTTTTTTACTCATCAAAAAGTTATAGAGAGGGAGAGATTGTGTTATCCAGTAAAAGCTACTGGCTGCTGTAAACAGGTTTTCCAGGCACTAGTTGACATCCAGATTTTTCCAAAAGCTGTAGAAGAATAAGATTCCAGCTGAACCTCCTGTTCCTATATAAATTCCACATAATCAACAGACCTAGAATCCTCACCGAACATCTCTGATGAACTGTACTGCGCCGGG
Organism: Cavia porcellus; assembly: GCF_034190915.1. Taxonomy (NCBI): domain Eukaryota; kingdom Metazoa; phylum Chordata; class Mammalia; order Rodentia; family Caviidae; genus Cavia; species Cavia porcellus. The sequence goes on from NW_026947497.1 coordinate 35,034,540, forward strand.
AGCTGCATGGAAACAAATGGCAAGAGCTTTCTCTTGCTTATAACCATGTCCTGTAGCAATGACTTATGCACATGAATACACAGCCACAAATGAGAGGCTGTCATTCATTTCCAGACACGAACTGCAGGAATCTAAAGTAGGGATGAGACTGATGAAGAAGGGTTTTGCAAAGGAAGGATTCAAGCTCTGGAAAAAGAGATAGAGCATGAAGGGGCAGAGCAGGGGGAGGAACTGTATGCAGCAGCATAGGTGTCAAAGGAGAGGCTCCCAGGCCACCTGAAGAGCACCTCGGCTCTAACGATCCCAGTCACCAGCCACCACGCACTGGTTGGATATCTACATGTGCCAGACGCTACCGGGGGAGCAGGTGCAACAGAGCGGGTAAGAGCACGGGGTTCTGCAATCAGAGTCCCTGGATTTAAAGCAGCTGCAATGCTTCATAGCTGTTCCATCTTGGACAAGGCAACCTCGAGAGATCTCAGGTTCCACCTGTGAAAAATGAGGATGGCAAAAGGACCCATCCCACGGGGCTGTCAGGAGGAGATGGCGTAATTTACAAGCAAGGACAGAGGAAATGTTCTAGCGATGGCAAGGCTCTGACACATAACACGGGATGATGCCTGCCTTTGTCATGCAATGCTGTAGGACTTTTCAGATTTTTTAATCTATATTTTTAAATTCTTGTACGATACTTGAAACAATGTGCCTGTCTTTGGCAATACATAACCTGAATATACATGGATTGGTTTTTGATGACTATCTTGCAGCGAGCCTCAGAGTTGTTACTGCTTTTCTCACAGGATGGACCAGTAGCAACTACTTTCACTACTGCAGCAACAATCGTACCGTATTGTTTACACCCAAGTGTTTACAGAAGGCTTCTATAGGAACCACAGGAATTTGTGAAAGAAGCCTGCTGCACATCAGGACAGGGGCAAGCCTAGGACCCAGGGTTTCTGTGCTCTTTCCAGGACTCCTAACAGCTTACCAGGAGTCTGCATGCAAGGGACAGGCTGCTATGAGCAGATTCCTAGACTCAACCTAGAAGCCTGTTCCTTATAAAATGAACATCTTGTGTGAAGCCATTTAGCTGTACTTTGACACTAACAGAAACAGAGACGATTACTAACAAGCTTAAAAACTTAATAGTTTCTTGTCCAATGTAGGTGTTCAATAGTCACAGTCTGTTCAATAGTCACAGTCGCATTTTTGTTTTGCTTTGGATCTAAAGAGGAGGCAATAAAGGATGCATTGCTATTATTTGATTGTGTTTTGATTATGATTTAATTGTGTTTTGACTTCCTCCTTGCCCACTTCCAGTAAATTACAGTTAATGATATATAACTAAAATAAAATAGCACATTGAAGGGACTTAAACATAAGTAAAGGCAGCCAGACTAACATCTGCAAACCCTACTGGACAAGTACTTAACCAGGTACCTAAACCAGGTCAAAAATGTGCTCAGATGTTCAACAGTATCAAAGAAATTCAGGTTAAACCCTTGAAGATGGTATATTCATATTCAAATATGTGACATCAATATTGTCCTTTTCAGACCTGTTATTTAAACTAAGAATCTAGGTAATCTTCTTTATTTTATCCAATCACATAAAAATCATCATTGTTATGGTTTATATTTAGATTTCCCACCAAAGCCTCATGTGCTCACAGGTAGGGTTTCTTGGAGGTGTAGCGTATGTGAAAATGAAATGAGTCCACTGATTGGTTTAGCATAGTTCTAGATGTGGATAATGCGAAGGCCCACCCCAGGTATGAGTGCACCAGCCAATAGGCTTATAGCCTGAATGGAATAAAAGGGAAGGGGAGGCTTGCTGCTTCCTGCTACCTACTGACCACGCTATGGACTGCTTCTCCTCTGCCATGCATCTGCTGTGACACCATCCGAATTGGACCCAGCTGACTGTGAACCAGCTGACTCTACAGTGAGCTAAAATAAACCTTTTCTCCTTAACTCGTGAGTGTCAAGTATTTTGTCCTTGCAATGAGAAAAGCAAGTAAAATAATAATAAAATATAGCTTTAAACAAACAAACTATGTCATTATTCCTCTATGGAATATAAAGCATTTCCACTAAACATTAATAGAATTCTAGGGTTTAATAACAAGTTGCTTCACTTGAGGTGGAGGGGTAAGGCTTTAGTTGAATTCTTTTTTTTTTTTTTTTTTAGATGGGGTGTCACCATGCAGTCTAAGCTGGTCTTGAATTCATGATACTCTTGCCTTGGCCTCTTGAGTGCTGGGATCACAACTATGTGCCAACACACCTGGAAAGTTTCTTTTCTGAATGCACTGTCTACCTTTTTGTTGAAGTTCTGTCCTGCTGCGTTTCTCATTAAGGAGTTCATGCAAGAACAAACAGGACAGTTTGGAATGCACTGAGATGAACTCAAACCAGAAACACTACATCTGCAAAAGGTGATAGACAGCATACAAAAGTAAGGATTGAAGCACACCCCTTTCTAAATGGCGTGGCATTGTACTACAGCCTTATTCTGTTGTCCAAAGGACTTCTGTGAGTGACTGGGTAAGCCCTGTTGATCAGAGTTTTCATTAAAGGACTAGTGTGCATGTTTTGTCTTTTTCTACCCCTCTCACTTGCTTCTCTTTTTCTGGTACTACCGATTAAACTCAGAGCCTTCATCCCTCAGTTCTTTTTATTGTTTATTTAAGACAGGATCTTGCTAAGTTACTAAGTTGCCCAGGCTGGCCTCAAACTTGAGATCCTCCTGCCTCAGCATCCCAGAATGCTGGGACTACAAGCGTGCAGCTGCACATGTACATTTCTAAAGCCCTTGGGGCCTCTCCTGACACAGTGCATGTGGCTATGTGGCAAAGGATCTGCTGTTACCCTCGGCACAGTCTGCATCACTGCTCTCCTGAGGCAGCTGCCCCAGGGGACGCAGCAGTTGGGGAAAGGGACAGAGAGACACCTTGGTCACCCAGCACACAGAACCAGAAACGCGGTGCTTACAGGCTGCCTCTTTGCGTCAGGGAGCACCACAGGGAGGTGACAGGACCAGAGTCAGAGAAAACCTGCCACTCTTAGCACATCCATGTCACTGCTGTGACCACACAATGACCCTTTCAAGTGATCCCTCTGCTGGCCTGGTGAACACTGGACGGTGTGACAGGGACTCCACAAGCACATGGACTCTGCTGGAGCAGAGGAACAGGGAGAACAAGAACTTCCTGATTTCTACCTCTATTATGCCCTGGAGCTCTCCCCGTTCTGTCTCTACTCCACGTGATGTGTCCTTTCTTCCTCTTCCTCCCTACTCAAAGTCAAAAGCTATCTGGATCATAGGAATAATTATGTGTTCTTCCATTTCCCAGAACTTGGCCTTCCAGGGCTGATTTCTAGCATCAAGTTCTTGGTGTGTATTTCACAGAGCACCTTAAAGGTGACAACGGCAGAAAATACTGCTGCCATGGTGTGTCTGCAGCTACAGCTGTCCCCCTGTGCTGCTGCATCTCACCGTCCAGCATGACACAGGTACTGCCAAAGTCCCTGATTCCAGCTATCAGGACGGTGGCCCTGCTCAGGGGCAATCAAAGCAGAAGACATTGTTTTAATTCAGTGGTATCTGAGTCCGCTGCTGACTGGATGGGGAACAAAATCCAGTAGATTCCCAGGAAATAAAGCACGGAGAACCCACTTTTCATCTCCTGAAAAATCTCAAAACTCAAGGCTGTTTATCAGGAAGCATTAAACATGACTTTTGACCCTCTGCATTTAAAGAAAGGATGAAAAAGATATGATCAAGAAGTTCCTGGAGATAAGTTTTAGGTGAATTCCCAACACCTTAGTTTCTTTCCACCCTTCTACTAGAGTTTACACTTTAAATGTAGGGATTTCCAAAAATTAATGCATTACTTAAAAAGAAATGGACTCAATTTAAATGACAAAGCAAATGACCTGAATATTATTTTCTCTAAACAGCCTGAGCACCAAGAAAGGAAAATGAACACAAAAAGGAATCCGAGTAATACCCTGTGTTTACAGGATTCCACTTAAGTGGAGCGTGTCTCCCAGTGATGCGACTCGAGGGAGGCCTGTAGCTTCGGTGGAACAATCAGATGCACATTTTCCCTGAGTGCAAGCTAACTAGCGCTGTTTGCACAGCTAACTAGCTATCTAGCCACCCACATTTGAAACATAAGCAGATGCACACCCTCCCTCAATAAGTCAAGGCCCAGTGAGTGCAAGGGTGACCGAAGGTCCACATATTTCAAGGCATGTCACACTGTACTTTGCAGAAAATCATTTCACTTAACAAACTCGCAGCAGGCACCACGACGAGACATAATCTATAAGGGCCTTTTGTCTCAGGCTGTGCGGCTCTGCGGCACAGGGCTCTCTTTGCGGTGGTAATTGGTTTGGCTGTCCATTCCACCCATCAGGTGATAGAAAACTATCAATCAGCCTAAATGCAATGTGAGAGAAGTCTCTTTAGCCAATTAGTCAGTAATGAGAACATTAGCCAGGATATCTTCTGCAGAGGGCACCTTAGCCATTCCATGAGAGTGAGGAGATGACAGTCCCTGTGTGATTAATAAGGATCACAGGACACTTTAGAAATTTTACTTCTTGGGTGAAGAAGAGAATCAGAGAGAAACACACTTAGAAGAGCTAAGTGCCTCCAGTGCCATGGAGTGCTCTATGCAAAAACATTCCTGAAACACACAACAGTTTCTGAGTTGGTGGGGACCTGGAGGATTATTTGATTCCACACTTCACTTACAGGGAATGGAATGACTTGTCCAAGGTCACCCAGATGATGGCAATGGTACACCTCTAGGGGCTCCAGACAAAAATAGTAGAGCTGCTGAAAATGAATAATAAAAGGATGGCAGATCAATACAGAAAGACCCCATGTAGCTTCCGATACTTTGATATTGCCTTTCGTCTCTACTTGGGACAAGGAATTTGCATTCACTCCCCCAGCTGCCTTGCCCAGTACAATGACTGTGGGCCTTGAGGAAGTGCCCAGTACAAGAAGAAGGTAGGGGAAATGAGCCCCAAGTCCGGCTGCCTGGGTTCATCCGCAAGGCCAGCTCCATCACTAACCAGATGTGTGATTTGGGGCAAGTACTGAACAAGAATACCTCAGTTTCCCCAAGCATAAAATAGAGTTAGTAGTAGCACCTGCCTCCCAGCGTTGTTATAAGGCTAAGAGTCAGGCTACTCTAGAGGGCACAAAGAACAGAGCCCGGACATGCCAGCTCAGCCACTGCCACTAAGCTGCAATGGCAGAAGCATATGCAGGAAAACATAAAGGAAATCAAGGCAACTAAAACAAAGGGTTGGAACTTTTCTTGAGATGGGAGCAGAGGAAATGACAGTAAGAAGAGCAAATTCCAAGTGGAGGGCAGAGGCGAGGCTGGTACACTGATCTGTGGGTCACTAACGTGCAGATGATAGCACTCCTGGTATCCTCCCCAGTAGAGTCACCCGGAAATATTCACGTGGGAATCTGTGTGCCCACTCACTACTGTGCACACCCACTGAGCGGCTGCATGGCAGATAACCTGCACATGCAATCCTGACCCTTGTGTGTGCCAGTGGGCTGATCTCCATCCTGCACCTCTAGGCCCCTGAACGTGAAGGGGCTTCCAGCTTCTGCTCCTCCGACTGACCCCCACAGCCTGCGAGCACTGCCTTGTCACTGCTTGCTTCATTCCATCTCTGTGTTTCCTATTCGGCTGTGGTGCTTCCATAGCGCAGGGCCACCTCTGCAGAATGTCCCAGAGTGACGCCCATTAAACAGAAGAGCCACCCTGATAGGGAGCTACCGCATGGCCGTCAACTGCCTCGGGTGTTTCTTTTGCACACTTTTTTATCCCTTTTTGCACACCTTTTTATTCTTCCCTTCAGATGTTGCCCAGGTTGGCCCTGAACTTCTGAGCTCAGGCCTGTCAAACATGAGGACTACAGGCACACAGCATTGCACTCTTCTTTTTAACTTTCTAAGAGCAAATACAGGCCAGGGCTTTAGCTCAGCAGCACAAGTGCCTGCCTGGCAAACACGAGGCCGTGAGTTCGATCCCTGGCACCAAAAAAAAAAAAAAAAAAAGAGCAAATACACCCTGCCACTGCCATCCTCACCTCTTATCCTAACTTCTTAGGCATGTGTGCACAAACACACATAGATATGAACACACAAATGCAATTTGTAAGGACCAAGTCTTCTGCCACTGCCTAAATAGATGACAAGGAACAAACACAGGACTCAATGGTTGAAGAAGTGAGTGCATGAACACATCCACCAAAACCTGAATGAAGTCAAGGACAGAAGTCTAGTGTAGAAAAGGCCAGGGACAAGGAGGAATGCTATCTGACATCTGAGGCACCTGGATGTAATACGTACATCTGAGCTCATGTGAAGGACAGGGGCATGGTGAGGGGACATCTCATAAGGTAACTTAAGGCAGGAACATGTTTACATTTTCATTTCCATCTCATTTTCAATTCTAAAGGACCCTGGTGGGAGACAGAAGGCAACAAAAAAATGTACCTTGAACTTAGGAAGTAAGCCTCGAAACCTGTGTACAGCAGAGAAGGGGGGATTTCTTGTGTCTGGTTTTCAAAGCACTATGTAGCACTCACACACAGAATTCAACTCCAGGTAGAAGATGAGGATCCCTCCCTCTTGAGCACGCAGGGGTGATGTGACTGTCCTCCCAAGCAAGGTTAGCACTGATGTCTCCAAATTTGTCCAGTCCTTCTTTAACCCAGTGTGCCACATCATGTTTACTGACCTTATCTTGCAGAGTAGGAGAATCAGCATCAGGAGTGAACTCTGTGGATGTAGCTAGGATTATTTTTATATATATATATATATATATATATATAATATATATATAATATATTAATATATATTATATATAATATATATTATAATAATAACTTTTTCATAATAATAGCTATTTCATATATAGTATAATAATAATTGCTCTACACTACTTCATAAATATAAAATATTCATGGAGGACACCAAGGAATCACAGGGTCATTTGACACACTGAATATTTTTAAAACTTGTATCTTCCTGACATTTAAAATAAAACTTCACTTTCTTTTATACAGCAGAAGTGACTTAATGTCCACTTCTACACAAATGTATACCTAGCTATCCCAACTTTTGAAAGCATATTTTACTACATCTTAAGTGGATTTCAAAGGAACAAGTGTGAACGTGAGTGGTTAAACAACATCATCAGATATATACACGTGCCAGTTTGTGCTCTATGAACAGGAGGGCTGAGATAGGAAGACAGAAGGGGCCAGAGAGAAAGAGAATCGAGAAGGGAAGGGGGTGAGGCCAGAGGATCAACTATTCAAAAATTGAAGAGAGAGAATTAAATCCATCCCTTTAGCAGAAGCCATGTGGGGCCTGGGAGGAGAAACAAGAAGCCAATTTGCCCTTCCCATGAGCCAACCAGCATGGGAGACAAGAACGCTTTACCTGCCAAGCAAACAGCTGATTCGGAGGAACACAGGCTGAGTTGATAGCAACTGAGGTACAAAAACAATGCACTGCTTGTATTGTTTGGTTGACTTTGCAGGCCTACATCTGTAGTCTGAGCACCTATTGAGAGGATAATGATATGGAATATAGCAACCATGGAGGATTTAATTCTGTCTTGTTTCTGAAATTCAATACTGTTCTCACTGTTTCATTTTATTGTTTTGTTTTACTCAGTGTTCTGTTTTGATTGGTTTTATTCTGTTCTGTTTTGTTTGATTTTATTGTGTCTGACGGTATAGGCAGCAATTTCGAACATAACAAGAGACATTATGGTAGCCATTGTTGATTTCCTATTATCCTTTTTTGAAGGCCTGTATCACTTTTACTGTTTTGTTGTGATTGGTTTTATTCTGTTCTATTTTGTTTGGTTTTATTCTCTTTAAAACAAAATTATTTAAAAACTCAACCCACTTCCATCTAACAATGAGAGTACTGATCTCACCTGCAACACAGTCTAAGAAGGGGAGATTATTTATTGTTTGAGAAAATGGTCCAAGCCAGGCATGGAGTTGCATGCCTGTAATCTCAGTACTTGGGAGTCTGAGGCAGGAGAATTACTGTGAATTTGAGGCCAGCCTGGGCTACACAGTTGAGTTCAAGGCCTGTATGGAATAACATAATGAGACCCTGTGTCAACAAACAAAAATGAAAAACAAAACAAGCAAAGAAAATGGTCTAGACAATGATAAACACAAAGCAAATCCATTCCCTTAAAGAATAAGCTTCAATTCCATCATGCAGAGAACTTGACTATTTTATGAAAGACTTTTAACTATAAGAGATCTCAGTAAGACCAATTGTGTCGATCTCTTACCTAAGAGATGAATAAACAAGCCGGATGCAGCGGCACACACCTATAACCCAGCTCTTCTGGAAGTGGAAACAGAAGGTTGCTTGTGCCCAAGAGTTCGAGACTAACCTGGGCAACAAACTGAGAGAGAAAAGGAAAGGGGGAGGGCACAGAGAGCTGAGAATGAACAAAATGACTTTCACCAAGGTCTTACTAAATGCAAGCTGCTATTCTTCAAAGCATACATTAAGTCCTCCTCCTCTAAGTGCTTTGCAATAGGAAATATTATTCATATTTTACCAATAGGAAATAAGTAATGTGCCCAGATCTCAGCATCTTCATGTCCAACAAATGGCAAAGCTGGGGTTCAAATATGGCTATCGGTCCCCAGGCCCGACACTGTTAACCATTTCATTAGTTGAGGGAGGGGATGGAGAATGAATGATGAATGAACAAATGCAAAAGCCACGGTGCCTATTTCTAACTTGTGGCCTCTGGGCCACTGGCAGGGCTTGTCAACAGTACAAAGGACAAGTTTCATACGAACAAAACACTGGCTTGACCAACCGTGCCTCTCACACCGCCCTTGACACCACACTCCGCTCTGAGCGTGTGCAGTCAGAAGCGAAGCGGGGAGCTGCTTTGTCTGGCCAGGAACACAAGACCAGTGCTGTGGGGATGTGGCGACAGGATGGAGATGTGTAAGGGACAGCAGAGCTTCCTGTGGGCCCCCTGGTGCTTCCTGCTGGAGGACAGCCATCTGCTCCGGTGCCTGGCAGCATTCCAAGCTGGGCACAGGCTTGACATGAAGTCTGAAGTTTCAGTTAGTGGCAGCGTCTCCACTTCCTGTTCTAAGCTGTTTGGTAAGTCCCGAGGCCTCTAGATTTGAGGACCACCGTGCGTGGAATGGCTTGGTGAGCACGATTCCAAGCCGCACCACGGCACTGCGATCTGACACACTGGACAGGATGTGTGTATCTGATGCTGGATTCTCCCCTTCTCTGCTTCTCACCCTCTTCCCTCCCTGTTTCCCAGGGTCTCACTTCCGACTGCAGGACAGCAGACATCTGTTCAGTCTAAATTCATTTACCTAGGCTCACAGTCCACACGAAACTCTTTTTCTCTCCCAGTTTCAATTTTCTTTTCCTCTCTTTGAGGAATGCGCTATTTCAAAAGCCCTGATTTTTATTTCACAGGAATGCTGAGGGAGAGGCCCGGAAAAGCAACGCTGCAGCATTTTCAAATCAGTCATCTGGGGGATTTGTGACCTTACAAAAATTTCTGGTGGTTTCTGACATCCAACTTCCTCCCTGACTCAGGCGCACTCTCTCCCTCCTTCTCCCTCTCTCTCTCTTTCTCTGCCTCTCTTTCCCTCCTTCCCTCCTTCCCTCCCCCTGCTTTCTGCTGCATATTTTCAGACAACTTATCTGAGCTGGTAAAATGACAAAAGTAAAAACCACCAAAAGGCACTATGAAACGTTTGTTTTAAAATTGCAGCCCTGGACCCAGAACAGCTTGCGTTAACTATGCACAGAGTATTTTAATCCTATCAAATATGCCCACCTGATTCAGCTCTTGGGAAATGTCTACCACAGACAGCACTCTCAATCAGTTTAAAATAGTCTATTGTGACAGAAAGTACCTTGAACATTGGTGCAGACTCACACATAGAACCAATTTCCCCTCTAGAGAGTCAGTGGATATAAATTCATTAGGGTGCTTAACTTCTCCATGTAAATAGAACTCATATCACTGTTAATGCCGGAAAAATAAGCAGCCTCTTTCTTGAGAGATTATGAAACCTAAAGCAAAGAGAGTTGAGTTCTAATTGTGTTCCTTGTAAAAAGGGAATAGTAATAATATATGTTCCCTTTTCATGGAGATGTTTTAAGAATAAGCGAAGGTTAAAAATATGTTTAATTCTCTTGGGTAAGGCACTACCTAATCTCAAGAGAGTCCTAAAAGAAAGAAGAACAAATAGATTGGTGGGTTCTCGGCATTTTCAGTGAGGGCTATGGACCCAAAATGTTTTAAAAGCAGAAAATTGGTAACAGCGGCGGGCGATACTGTCAAAATACATTTCTCTCCGGTTAAGAAAGGGAGAGAGAGAGGGCTGAAAGGTTGCAGTGGGAAGGAATTGTCATCAAAGCATTGTTAATACGAGCTGAATTATACTACAATGGCGATGCCTCAATATGGAGAATGAAAATCGCTCTGCATTTATTGTGGACTGACAATATGACAGTTCACTGAGCGTGGATGACAGCTGTAGCACTGGAGCTCCGAGTGACGCCAGATGACTGAGTGCCCCAAGTTCTTTCAGGACGGGCCCCTATTTCACAAGAGTCCGGCTCATCTCCAAATAAATACACGCCAGCTTTTCACTATCTCAGCACATTTAGCATCTCTTTACAAACCAAGGGGCTACCAGTGGCCTCAAAGTGCCAGTGTCATGTCCCTGCTTAGTGGATTTGCTGCAGCTGTGAAATGTCAAGCCAAAATGCCATGGAAGATCTATACAGCGCCCGGGCAAGGAAAGGGCAGGGAAGGAAACCGCCCATGCTGGCCGCGTGCTGACTGACGTGAGACCGTCTCCCTGGAAGCAGGAGCTGCTTCATGTTTGTCTCAGCACCAGGCTCGCTCCCCATAGCACAGACATTTATGTATCTGTTTCGCTGCAACAAAATCCAGTCGTGCTCACCCATCCCACTGCCCAGAAAAGCAAGGGAAATAACACAAAAACCACTCCAAGTATTATTACCACGAGGGAGTCACAGATGAATCCTGTTCACATCCCCCTATTAGTAGTTTCATTTCCAGCTTTAATGCTTTATTTTTGGGGGTACTGGGGATTGAACTCAGGGCCTTGTAAATGCACACTAGGCAAGCACGCCACCCCTGAGCTATACCCCTAGTACTTTAGCGCATTTTAAAATTCTTAAATTAAAACTGTATTTTGGGGGTTTTGTTGTAATTTTGGGTTTTTTGTTTGTTTTTGTTTTTTGAGGCAGGGTCTCACTGTGTAGTTCAGGCTGGCCTCAAACTCACTGCGTAGCCTAGATTGGCCTTGAACTCATGGTGATCCTCCTGCCTCAGCCTTCTGAGTGCTGAGATTATAAACCTGTGCCACTGGGCCTGGCTTAAAATGTATTTTTCACTTAATCATAAAATGGAAAACCTGTATATACTAAAGAGGTGCCGTGTGAAGTTCTGATGTATTTATACATTGGGTATTCAGGTTAAACACATCTCTCTCCCCTAATATTGGTTGCTTCTTTACAGGAAAAACATGCAAAATATTTTCTTCTAGTTTCATGAAATACACAGTGTACAGCTGCAGTTACTCAGCTGTGCAGTACTGTGCTAGAACTACTTGCTCCAATCTAAGTGCAACTTAGTACCCACCGATCAATCTCTCCCTGACCTCCATTCTGCCATTCACTTCAGCTCTGGTAACCACCATTCTGCTCTTGATCTCGATGCTTTTTTAAGAAAGCAGAACTCGCAGTATATTCTGGTCTAGCGCCTGCTTTGTTCCAGCACAGCAGTCCATACAGTGCAAACATTTTTCAATCTCATTAAGTATTCTAAAATAGAATTTCATGGCTATACACAGTCCATGATCTCTACATAACTCACACAGTCCCCTATTGTTGGACGTGTAGGTGGCTTCCAGTTTTTCATTAAGAAAAAGAATGCGGCTCTTGTGTCACACTGGCTCCCTCCCTAATTTCTTAGAATAAATTTCATGAAACCCACGCTGACTTTCCGTGATCCTGGCTATGACGAATCAAAGTGAACTTGGGGCAGTCCTTGGGGTGGGTACCTAGAACGGAAGCCAACCCTGAAAAAGAGCCTCCCAAGTACTGGCAGGAGCAGCCGATGATTAATAATATAGACAGAGGAGCCATAACCACTTACTCCTGCACTGCTGTGGTCAGGTCTTCTGGACGTTTCATCAGCACTGTCCGTCCTGGGGAGTGTAGTTAGGGAAGGAATAATACAGGGAAAGGGAGAGGGACTCAGTGAATAATCACCATGTTTCCATACTCGCTATGAAATATAAATTCCCCTGAAACCTTGAGTGTGTAATATAATGGGGGAGTTACTGATACTGTTATCTAAAGGCTCCCAGCCATGGTCCAGGCACATGGCAGGTAGAAGTGTGTTTCCCAGCCTCTCTGTGGTCAGATGGGTTCCGGGGACTGGCTTTGATGAATTGATCTTGAGCGGAGTGCTAGGTCCCACGTCTGGGCTGGAACATCAGATTGCTGAGCGCTCTCTCTCTGTCAGCACCAGCACGAATATGAGCTGTTGCTTGGTTCTGTCTGAATGATTCTTGTAATCAATCACTTAACAAGCAGAGTTCTTTCCCCCACCAACCCACAAATAAACATGAGCAAGAAGTAATCTTTTCTTCTCTTGAAGCACACAGATTTGGGAGCAATTTGCCACCCCAGCATCTCCTGACTGACAAATACAATAAAATTTCACTGAACTTCTTTGAAATCTCATAATCTAATTGAAAAATATTCATAGAAAATACCACTCATCTTTACACATATAGTTGGAAAATCTAGCCAATGACAGACATAATTCAGGTGTTTTGGGTTTTATTACAGGACAATTCACTAGGTATTTCTCCAGTGTCTAATAGGTATAATGCAGTCACTGTGCTAAGTGCTTTGGGACATTTTATGGTTCAAGTGTGGTCTGTTCTCTCAGCACTCATTTTCAGGAAGCTTGACCTCCAATATGGCAGCATTAAGAGGCAGCAGAACACACAAGTACGTAGGTAGGTAATGGGAGCTGCCCTTAGAAGAAGAAGCGATTGATACAGTTCTCTATTAGTTCTAGAAAGAGTGGGTTGTTATAAAAGAGCAAAGCTGACACTTGGCACTCTCTGGCTTCCTGTGTTGCCAAGTGACCCCTTCTGCAGTCTATTCCTACCATGTGGCATCGCCCACCATGAGACCATCACCAGAATGAGCAAAGCTAGAGCTAGGCTTTTGGGCCTCCAGAACTAGGAGCTACATAAGTTTCTTTTTCATTAGCAAACCTCTCAGCAATGGGTATTTGTTATAGCAACAGAAAACAGACTAATACAGGAAATATGAAGAAGAAAAGGTCATAACTGTGGCCCTGAATCACTTAGAGAGGATATAGTTTCTAATTTTCTACAAGAAAAAGTTTAGGGTTGGCAACAGGTTGCAGAGGCTACCTGGGAGAGAGTCTTGAAGCTGTGTTTGCATAGCAGAACTAGAAACGTGGACTATGTATAACTGTACTGGAGGGCTCTGCAGAGAAGTTTAAGGGAAATACAAGAGAGGGATGGAGACATCCTTGGCCTGCTTTGGTACTGCCATGGATACTGCAAGTTTAACTCAAAGTAGAAGATCCAGAGTCTCCAAAGGGAGGAGGCAGCAGATGGCCATGGTGCTTGAAAGGACTGGAAGATGAAGTCTGAATAGGAGACTGAGAGATGCCTCCTTGAGGGAACTCCATTTAAGAGCACTCTTAAGAGAGACTCTAAAGAAGTGGTCTGGAAGAAGGACACAGCAAATGCGAAGAGAGGACAAAGGAGAGGAGACACCCAGGTCTCAGGCAATGTGGCAGAGGCATCATCACAAGTATTGACAAAGGATGTTTGACAGGTGTGAATTTTGAGGGAAAAGTGCTGGGAGAATCAGCTTGGCCGACTGAGTTAGGAAAAGGGCTGTAAATCCAGGACTTGAAGGAGCAGAACTCGAAACCAGGAAGAAGGACAGAAGCAGAAGAGCTGGTCCTGGCAGGTTTGCGTGGCTTCTGAATAATGAAGTTGGTAAAACCACGAGGAGGCCTGCAAACGAAGGAGGGAGGCACCGAGCCAGGGCCTGGCTTACTGCTCCGTCAGCTCGGGCTCTCAGCACAGGGCCACATACACAGCGTGGGGATGAATGACATCTCCTCACACCAACTAATGGGCCCACTACAGGACAACTCAGTTGTATGAGAGCAGGTCGTGTGTGTGTGTTTGTGTGTGTGTGTGTGTGTGTGTGTGTGTGTGATTCTTTGATGTACTTTTATAACTAGTTTGTCATTAATATGTTCCTCCCCAAAACAGGCACAGCAAAAATGAGGGTGTTTTTCAGATCTCAGCCCTTAGCTACCTAAATAGCTCTGAGGGAGATCAAAAGTGAAGCCTAACGATTATCTACAAATTTTATCTTTAAATATTAAAAGTGCAAGCTAGCAGCACTGACTGTCCTTTTATGATAGTAAGGAAAAGATAAACTCTTAAGACAAAAAGGGAAGCATCCCAGTTACTCAACTGCTGGTTAGGTTCTCCAGCCACGAATCCTCTGTGCTTGATTGGATCCCATATACTTTTCCATGGCAGCAATTTCACTTGGGTTCAAACAAACAAAGAAAAGGACAAAATTTGGTCCAAAGACTGGGTGGAACAGGTAGACTAGTATAAAAATGACCTCTGTTTCATGTGACTCTGAGAAGTGGCATGGATTTCTGGTTGAGGACTAGAATAGTATTTCAAATATGAAAAGAAAATTTCTGGAGGCAAACTGTCCACTGAAGCACAAAGGTCCTCCCTCGGATATCCCACCCAAATGGGAGCAAATCCAAGAGGAGATTACGAGAAAGCTCAACACTTCAGATTCAGAAATAAATACAGGTTAGTTTTCAAAAAGGCCTCAAGCAACCAAATAATATCTCCATCTCACAAGGGTCAGGAGAAAGTGACTGGAAACCTACTGGTCCCAGAACCCAAGAAAGTCCCCTTGTAGCTAGGTTTCATGGCAGTGCAAAGCCTGGGGCCCTTCACTACTTACACCATCAAAGATAGCAAACATATTCCATGCAATCTGTTTTGCTCTCAGGTCAGAGCTACAGAGCCATAATTA
This sequence comes from Cavia porcellus, assembly GCF_034190915.1. Taxonomy (NCBI): domain Eukaryota; kingdom Metazoa; phylum Chordata; class Mammalia; order Rodentia; family Caviidae; genus Cavia; species Cavia porcellus. The sequence continues at coordinate 35,049,780 of NW_026947497.1, forward strand.
CCCAGGTAACTCAGGTCTGATGTTGCCCAAAATATCCAGGTAATTACAGAAGAAAGGTCATTTCCTTTGTATAATCTCAACTACACCACTGGCTGTCTACACTGGCAGTGATCCAGTTCAAAACAGCCTTTCATTTCACTTTGTACTTGCACAGACCTTGCCAAAGACTATGAATTCTTAATGGGGGATTTTTAAAAAATTACTTTTCTAAATATGCCCTATTCCTTAAAATGATCTAATGACGTGTTCACAAGCTGATATATAAAATTCCCTTTGTAATTTTTACATTCAAAGGAAACTCACTCGGAATGGGAGAAGAATATCAGGAGACAGAAAGGAAGCCAGAGAGGTGAAGAGGGAGAATGAACAAGGGTGCCAAGATCTGCAAAACTGCAGGGATTAAAAGACTCCTCGCGCCGTCTGGAGAAAAAGAAAAGCAAAGCAGATATGCAGGTCAACAGACGTCTTATTCAGAGTTTGAGCTTTGACAACACAGGCAGTTTGGGGGCAGGAAGGGGCGCATCTGCTGGTCTGTGATTGCACAGGGAAGAGACCATTCCTTTTCTTCACAAAGAAAAAAAATGGCATTTATCTCAAGTACAGCAAAGCGTATTAGGATTCACCTCCCCCATTCGTTCTTTCCTCTTCCTCCTACCATCTCCCTCGCCACCTCCCCTTCCTGTTGGAAAAGAAAAGGTGGGAGGGGGAGGAGGACCCACCGGTCACAGACAACACTGTGGGATTCTCTTTCTTTGGCTTTTACCAGCCTGTGGGGGTCAGGATGCTATTGGTTCAGCTTTACGTGCGATATGGTGCCTCTCACTTAGCAACAGCGAGGAGGAGAGGCAGGAAGCACCGCCACCTGGCCCAGCGAGTATGCAATGGTTTAAACCAGCCACTCACAGGGAGACAGAAGGGAGAGAGAGAGAGAGAGAGAGAGAGAGAGAGAGAGAGAGAGAGAGAGAGAGAGAGAGAGAGAGAGATCTAGGCTTAACATATTGTACTATGAGGAACAAGGCTTAATCAGGCTGCTACCAACCAAGGGGCAGGCTACCGGGGAAGAGCAAAACCTGGACTTGAGTTCTTTTTAAAGAGGACTGCTGTATATGTCCTCTATTGCCTTCATGTATTTTTCTTAAAGGACAATCTATTGTGCTGCATGGGTGGTAGGTGAGAGAGAAATGGTTATCTGGGCAAAAATAAGAGATGAGATGAATCTGAAAGTCTACAGTGACTCCTTGGTTTTATTTTGTCTCCACACCAGGGTGTTACTAGAAAAGAAACGGCAAAATTGAGTGTACTTGAAAAAGCAATTGGCTGTGTAATCATGGGATTTTTTTTAATTAGTCCACACAGTAGCTATTTCTAAATCCTAAATTTCATCTTAGTGGTTGAAAATTGGCTTTCTGGAGAGTAAAGTGGCAAAAGAAAAGTACCTCTCTGCTAGAAAGAGATTTTTCCCCCCTTTTTCTTTCTTTGTAGTGCAAGGGAAATTTCTGAGAAGGATGCGGAGAGCAGTTCTAAAAGCTCTCACGGCCTGACTGTCACAGGGCTCAGCGCCAGTTATAACAAGGAAGTGTGATCAGCCAGTCCATATTCTTTCCCTCCTACATCTACCTACCAAACCTCACCTCTGCAGCCACCTCTGCACCCACCCCTACCACCTCCTGTTCAAGTGGACCAGAGACACTATGCATAGATGGGAGAGTATCTGTCTTCCCTTGTTGGAGAAAAATGGGCATCCACTTGGGTCTTTTGCTGGAGTCAAATAGTGCCCCAGAGAAAAACACCGACACCTTGGAGATGACACAGATGGTCCTCTCTCCCCCTTCTAGACCAGATGCAGTTAACCCCTAAGGCACCAAGCTGTAGGACCACTGATGACAGTGACACCTACTGCTCAGGGACAGATGCACATCCTCGCGGCTCCTAGGAGAGGTTTTACACAGCAACCATTCACCTCACTCTTGTGAGCTCCACTCGTGTGGACTCCACGACTGCGTTTCTCGCTGCTGTTAGGCAACACTAAGGCGAGGACGTCTGCAGCCTCCTAAATTTCCAGCTGGTCCCCGACACAGGCCTGTAGAGCAGGCCACCCCTGGGAGGGTGTGACGCAAGCCCATCTGGAGAGTGATTTGCTCTAGCAAAGATTCTGTACAAGAGGGATGGAAAACAAGTCCACAGTGCCCAGGCCTCCTTCAGAAGCACTGCTAAGGTGAAATCACTTCATTGATTCTATCTGCTGCTCGAATCAAATATTCTAGGAAAAACAAATGAAAGTCTCACCCAGGAATCACTGAATTTTAGCCTACTGAGAAAACCATGAGAGTGAAGCTAGTACTAGTAATAAAGGGATTTAGAAATTCCACTTTCACAGATTATAGAATAGCATTTTAACTAACCCGATTTCTTTTATTCTATACATTTAGTCAGCTACCATAAATTCCCTATCATTGAGGAAAAAAAACTCATTAGGAAAGTTAGATTAACAATTTTCTGAAACCACAACAAAAATGCATGCATGTTGATGACAGTAACGTTTATAATCTATGGTTGTTTTTCCCAGGAAGGACAGGAACCAATATTACTAATAGAACCCACGACTTCTCCCAAAATAGGCACGAAGTTTAAAAACCATGTTAAAGGTGCCAAGAACAGGAAGTCTCAATGATTATGAAATTCATGGGTCAGGAGGTACAGCTTGTTTCATTTTTGGCAAAGAATATCTACTGAGTTCTCAACCTGAATGGGTAGCTATTGAACAGAACACTAGACGTGTACAAAATGCAAACATCCCTCATCCTTCTGGGTGCTCAAAGTACTCTGGAGGCATTTTGCTTTTTATTTCCAAACATTCAACCTGTAATAATTAGATGTTAAACCATGATATTCTAATTTCTAAACTGGGAGATTTTAGAGTTCACTCCAGGTCACAGAGCAAATGAGAAGAGGTACTAAAGGACCAAGCTTCTGACTGCAATCCATCCTGTGCCCCTGAGCCACCAATACCAATAATTTGTTCTCAGTCACAGCGAGGTCTGGCTAAGCCCTCTCACTGTACATTAATCCGAGCTACTTTCTCAGAGTTGTGATGGCCTTATTAACATTCTTCTTTAAGTTTCTCATCAGTTGCTTTCATGAAATAAATTAAGGAAAAATAATTAGTGAGTAGGAGGCATCAGTAAACCTATGAGCCAGCTGGAGTTCAGACGTGAGGTAAGTAAAAGGCTATACTTGTCACCTCTCCCTGTCTGAACTCTATTGCATCTCAACATTCATGGGAGCATGACGTGAAAGGGGACTAGGAAAAGTAGCAGAGCTAGCTCTCTACAGAGTCGCAGATCCACCAGGTGGAGCTGCGCTGGGGCAGCCAGCAGTGTGGTCTAATTAATAACAGGGTGAAACTTTCATTCTCTTTCCACAAAATTTCACCTGGGAGAACAGGCCCGCACACAAGCCTGTGTGGGGTACGCACAGCACTGGTCACTGCCTGTGATGCCCATCACCTGGTCTATGTGTGGAATCTGTTTGGTGGAGCAACAGTTGTAGAAATGGCATCCTCAAATGTCCCGTCCTCCAAATTTCTATGTGAGGACAAATTCCTTCAAAGTGTCCCTATATCTACAGTTGTTTTCACCTAATAGAGAAGGTAAATAAATGGTGATAAATGTATCCCCATGATTCATCTCTTTTCTAGACTCTTTTAATACATAACCCCAATATCTAGCACTGACCTAATGGACAGCACATATGAGTTGTGTCTAGCTAAAAACAGCCTGTGGAACTCCTTCATTTCAAAGATGTGAAAGCTAAATAAACCAACCACCAAAGAGGCCAATAGATGGTGAGGACTTACATGGGAATAGGGACCACAGCCAACAGTAACTGTGACCCAGTGTTGCAGAGATGGCTTGCAATCCTGAAACCTGTCTCTCCTTACAGTCCCCAACACTCTTCACATCTTGCATGGTGCCAACATTCTCCCAACCTGGAGGAATGGAGGGGGAGCACCCTAGGCAGCTCCCTACCTCACCTCCTTGAGCAACTCAGCCTGCCCTTTGGATTACTCTTCCTGAATGTGTCACATTCAGCTGGCTCCCCAGCTCCTTCTTAATGAGGTACTTCAGCTCCGGAGTGTACCATCTAACACTCGTATCACAGCTGGGCCCGATTCCCCGATCGTTTTTCCCCCTTGGGGCCACCTGACTTCGAGAAACTCTTGACTCTCATAACCAACAGTACCTCTTATTTAACTGTTTCAGACATAAAGTACCTTGCTACCATATGGTTCACATAAGATCACTTTTATAAATAAAACACACTATAAACACGTGTGTGTGTGTACGCATGCTTGTGTTTATACGAAACTTTTTTTTGCATGAACATATCTGGGGCCAGCAAATTCTTTCTGTAAAGGGTATTTAGTAAATAGTTTAGGCTTTGAGGGCCAAAGAGAGAATGTGATGTTTTCATGCAGATAGTTGCAAAAGAGAAAAAATAAATTTTCATAGTTGCAAAAGAGAAAAAATAAATTTTTGTGGACAAAATTCGAAACTTCATTGGTAGACACTAACGTCTGAATTTTACACAATTTTGATGTGCCAGGAAGTATACTTATTTTGACTTTTTCAACCTTTAACTATGTAAAGGTTGTAGCATATGGGCCATACAAAACCAGGTGATGGACTAGGGTCCTAATTCATGGTTCATAATTTGGTGACTTTTAGAATATATATAAGGTGGCTAAAACTGTAACTAGGTCTAGGAAATAGGGAGAGAAACAAAAACATGAGAGTGTTATTCTTTACTTCCTAATTAAAACATTTCCATATTATCTGCATTCTTATTACAGACACATATTACTTGTATGAACAATGAGAGATTTGATCAACTGAAATAACTTCTGAGCTTTCCAGTTCCTCCACGGTCTTCCAATCTCAATGTTGTTACATCCTCTGTTTAATGGGGATGATATCCCCTTCATTATCTGCCTAAAATCTCTTACAGCTTTCCTGTTTGCACACATTTGCTGCCTAGCAAAATCACATTCATATTTTAAGTAAATGAAATTTCCTATTTCCTAACTGTCATCCCCAAGTATTTCACAGTTTGGGGAAAACTTCAGCCGCCTGACCATCACTTGCTAACTAATTTAGTGCATTTAATCATGTTTCTTAACTGGTCTGTGAGTTCCCCCAGGCAGGGAAGCCCTCAGTCTTCTACTCCCCCTTGGGTCATAGTGATGAATTTCTACTTAGGTGTTCAGTAAGCAATACACCGCTATTTATTTGGCCATTCTAGGCCAAAATACAAATGTAGAATTCTTTAAACTATAGACTATTTAATAAATATCCTAAGATCAGCAGATGGAAGCTAGAATCTTAATGTGTGTAAATATTATTTTCTAACTTTTGCAACTGTCCAACAATGAAATACACTGCCTCTTGAAATAACATACTTCCTGACACTAAAAAGTATTCAAAACACAAGTGTACAACCATCTGTCAGGGATTCTGTAGAAGGAATTCCTTTATTATTTAGGTCAGGCCACATGGCCTTGAAAGTCCCTTCTCACTCAAAAAATTTGTTACTCTGATTGACTGTATTCCCTTACTCCAAATTTTTCATTTATTTTTAAAAATTAAGTCATTTAAACTAACAGGGGTTACAAATTTACAACACAGATCATCAAAAACCTGGGTTTCTTTATCATTTCATAGTTCTATGAGTGTAAGGTGAAATTAATTGCTTTAAGCAGAATTAGGATATTTCATAAACTACCAGCACTAACCTGAAGAAAAGTTCCCCGATCAGTGAAAAAAAATTCTGTCTCTTATTTAAACAGTTCACTGATGATGGTCTGCTTACATTTTTTCTCCTTATTTGTTTTCTTTTAAAGAAGTGTTAGGTCTTTCACTAATTAGCTGTCTGGATGACAATATGTATATCATAACTACACCTATGTTTTTCTTACCTTCAATCTAGTTTTCTGAATTCTTTAGAATTTTTGAAGACACCACACTTTCCAAAAGAGGCTAGAAACTCAGGTCTAATCTCCTCTTCCAAAGTAAAAAATATCCCTCCTTGGGCACTCAGCTATGTGTAGGCATTGCTGTAAAATGCCGAAGGCCCCAAATGACACATCACTACTTGCTGTTGGGGACCCATCATGGGTCCAGGGGTGCTCTAAGCACCTTGAACAAACAGAAAAATACTCAGATGCTCGCGTAAGAAGCCACACTGGTTACCTAGCCTTTAGGATCAATATGTTGTTTTAAAAAAAAGAGGGGTAGTGATCGTGGCGGGGGTGGTGGTCATGGTGGTCGTGGTAGTTGTGGTGGTGGGACTCTGTTGGCTGGTTTGCAGTGTCTATGGAAGACCGAGCATTTTATTTGCTATTCTAAAAATGGAGAACTGGTGTCAGGAGATACCACAGACAAAAAAAATAATAATAATGCACACACACACACAGGAAAGAGAAGGCAGAGAGGGGACAGCTGCAGTAGGAGGAGCACTTGGCATCAGAAGGGAGGGCAGGGAACAGAGACTTTGCTGGAGAAGAAAAAGAGACCAAGACATTTGCCACCTGAGACCTTTGCTTCAGTGAATTGACCAGTGCTCCTAATGACAAATAACCTGTCTAGGTTTCAGTTCCCCAAGTGCTCCCTAAGAGAATCCAGATTTTTGTTCTGCAAAGCACTTATTTCAAGGCCTGGCATACTCTTCCCTCAGCCACTCTAGGCTTTCTTCTCATAGTCTTCTTGAGTCACCGAGGAAAGATTCCATCACACTCTCAGTCCTCTGATCCTAACATGAGTCAGGAACAAGAGGTTATAAATATTGAGTTCTCGCCGTGTGCAGGCACAGTGTAGAACTTTAAGTGGATTCATCACAGCAGCTTTATTGCATAGAACCTATTTGGGGGGCATAGAAACTGAGGATTAGAAAAGTTATGTAGCTTCCCCAGGTCCTGAGGCTAGTAAGTAAGAAAGTGAGGATTTCAATCCAAGAGGTGAAACTCCAAAGCCAGCACTCTTACCCGCAGACCCCACTACAGTGTAAGACCATGCCGCCCTGCTTCTTACCCTCAGAAGTTTTCTCATCTTTAAGATGCACAGGAAACACATTTTGAAACTCAGGAAATGATATGGTAAAAGTTTCCTGTATTTCTTAATAGAAATTTGATTAACTAAAAAGTTCCTCTTATAAAATATGAAATTTAAAAAACAATCCCTCCATGAATGGAAGCCATGTTCTAGGGACCCAAAATAGAAAATTCCCCAAAAGACTGACAAGGGCCCCAGAGATTCTTTGCCAGACCCCCCTACCCCACTCCCCAGTCTCCTAAAGCTGTAAAAACGGGACAAGACTCCATGAATTTCTTGGCATTACAACAGAAGAAATCGAAGAATAAATAGCCTTTGCTCAGCAAAAGACTGCTGCAGGGTGCTGGCTAAGATTGTACTTCCCCAGCCGCACAAGAAATACAGTATTCTGCAAAATTACACTGTCCAGAAAACTGAAGTCTAGTGAGTTAAATAAGGACTCTTTAAAGGACATCTTTCTAAAATGTTACAGATTTATATTCCTGTATTCCTCAATAGAAAATACTCTCCATGGTTTATTACAGGGCGATACTTATGAATACTGGTACAACTCAGTGCTCTTTAGGTATGCAGGAGAGAAGGATTAAGACCAGGAGAGCTCTCTAACTTTACCCTAAACCCACACTGCCATGTCCTCCAGGTCTCTAAGTCTGCCTTTCAAAATGTCTTTTTTTTTTTTTTCCTGTTCCCTGCCATCTTCACTTGTCCTTCCTGCCACCCTTGTTACGTGGTCAGCGGCCAGCGCTGTCAAGGTGCCTCTATGCCTTTGCTGGTGCCAAGTGTCCAGGTCTGAGCCCATACACACGCTCTCTGGGTTCTTTCATTATTTATTGTTTTAACTCACATTCAGGTTCCAGATGGTTGAGGTTGATGGAAGTCTAACCTCTCATTAAATGTCAAATTACCCTAATTTTCTCTTTTTAAAAAAGATGCCTTTCTTTAAAACCAGGATGTGGATTTCTGGAAATGTTTTCTTTTACTCATCTGAGAAATTAAGTACCATCCATTTTAAAATCTAAATATGAACACATAATTGGCCTGGAAGAAAAATAGTAGACTCTTTTAAGAGTAAAATAGACTGTACTTTTCCCTTGACGCTTTGCCTTTGGTGGAAGTCCTTCACGTTTAGAAATTGCTTAAAGTACTAACTTAAGCTACTTTACGAAAAGAGAATCTAGTATTTGATATAATTCTTTGATAATTCCTGCTGGATTTTGGTCAACCAATGGACAGATTAGCTACATTCAGACAGCACTACTGTTAACCCACACGTTCATGGAATTTGCATCCTTTCTGTCCAAGTAATGTTATTTCATGTTCCATGGTTCAGCACAAGACTGGGTCACCATGTTGCAGCCTTCTGATATTTCCATTATTTTATCTTTTTTTGTTTTCCCATTCCCCTATTTGAGCATGCAGTTTATTTTCTAATTTCATTCTGTTCTAAAAAACACCACAATGAGTGTTTCTCATGTAAATTGCCAGCTCTCCTGAATTAATTCTTTGCATTGATGTATGTTCATGTTATTGACCAACGAAAAAAGCCAAGCCCAGTAAGAACCGTGAATCAAGAAAGAAAAAGAAAAAAAGAACAGGTCTGAGAGAAATGAGAGTCGAGGGCAGGTTTGCTCCTGACTGCAGCTTGTGTGTAAAATATTTCTAATCACATCTTTTCTTCTGCATATGCTCGATGACAAGAGGAAGCAGGCGAAGGCTGTGTTTCTCAACATGATTTCATTTATTGCTCCAGTCTTCTGAATGTAGAGTAGAACTAGAGAGTAATGCTTTCTAGAACAACTCCCACTATTTCTGCTAGAGGTTTGCTTTTGTGTTTAAAACTTTGTCTAAAAGAAGTAAAGAAATACATGCCCTACTCCCAGAAGCATCAGGGCAACTCTAACCTCCGTGAGGAAAAGAAAAATACCTCATTCACTACAGTGTCCCTGGCGTCATCACAGGGGCATAGCAGATGGTCAGCAAATATGGTCAGAGGTGGTCAGGGCTGGAAGGGTGGGCTAAGAGTACAAAAGTACAGTTAAGGTAAGAGGATTAAGTTCTAGCACAGTACTGTCCATAGCACAGTAGGGAGACTGCACTTAATAATTCATTATCTATTTCCAAATAATAAGAAGAAAGGATTTTGAATGTGCTCAATACAAAGAAACGATCAGAGTTTGGGGTGATGATATGCTCATACCCTGATCATTGCCTACTGTGCACAGGTGTAGAAAAACAGTATCACACCAAGCCCGTGAATATGTGCAACTGCTATGCGTCAATTAAAAAGAAAGAAAGAAAGAATTGCACTCACAGAAACAAAGTGGAAAGTCAATACACACTTTCTGGAGGGATGCCTGGTAGTAAGAAGAGTGTTCTTTGACTGGGAAAAAAAAATCACTTTCCCCTACTGTATGCAGTCTTAGCGGTGGAAAAGTTTCAAATATCTGATCGTACATAGTTTCTAGGGAATGTGCTTTAGGAGCGCATGTGGACTGTGGATTTGGGTTGGACCTAAGTATTCTGACATTTTCATCTGATCATTAAGGAAACACAATAAATCTTTATTATATAAACAAATAACTAAACCCTTATTATAAAGAAAGGCATGAAATAAATGAGTAAAGAAATAGCTGCACATTCAAGAAAGGGATTACCATGCATGAACCAGAAGACAATCTGAGCTGGGTTAAATTTCATTTTTTATTGAAAGAAATGAACACTTATGAAGAAGACTAGGTGAAAGTTGGCTTCGATGATTTCAAGTTTTTGTACAAGGGTTACAGAGCAAGATAAAAGATAAGAAAAGTATAAAAGGATGTGTTCATTTTCCAGGAAGTCAGGCAAAATTAAATATGCATCTTTTTCAGACAGAATTGTACAGGCATTTAAAGCACAGGCCAAAAAAAAAAAAAAAAAGGCTTTTTTCTCCAACAGAATAGGCTTTATCTATATTTGAAAGTCAAAAGATCCCTACTTTTCCATGTATGATGTATTATTTATATTAATATAGGTCAAGAAGACTCTGGGTGGGGCTAGAGATGGGACCCAAAATAGGAGCCAATAAAACATCAGAAGTCACAACCCTGAAATCAAAGTCAAAACTGGGAACCAAGATAAGGTAATTTCCCTTCATTTAACTCTTAATACCTTAGCCCTGCCACAACTGGGTGGCACAGATCCTAGAAACATCATAAAGATTTCAGTGAACAGGACATTAGGTTAGGCACAGAAATCGATTTCAAAGCCAGATGTGGAAGGAAAAGGAAAGTGAAGAGTCGCCTACTTTATATCTATGTCTTCGACAAGGAGCTTCAGACACTACATTCATGTCATAAAACAACGTTTGTATAATGACATTGTGTTAAGGGTCTCCCAGTGACCCATGTGTTAAATAAAAGCTTGGCCTCTAGCCGGAGGGTGGCATGATTAGGAAGTGGTGGAACCTTCAGGGGTGGGGCCTCATAGGACGTCTTCTGTGCACCAGAGTGTGCCCTTGAAATACCAGGACCCACACTTCTCCTCTTCCCCTCCTTCACTCCCCAGCCTTTGTGGGTGAGAAGCCTCCTCGGTCACTTGTTTCCACCATGTTCTCACATAGGCCCCCAAACAATGGAGCCAACTGATCATGTACTGAAACTTCCAAACCTGTGAACTAAAATAGACAGAACTTTGTTCTTTTTAATGATTATCTCAGGTATTTTGTGACAGTAACAGATAGCTAACATGTACAGTCACTGCTTACCTAAAATATTACTATTGTCAATGATATTCTGATGCTCTTGAAAATCTATTATCTATAAATACAGTGTTTCCTGTTTTGTGTTCATATGAAAGTAACTCCTGTTCCTAATTGTAGTGCTAATACAACAATCAATGTGACAACAGGCAAACAGAAATTCTAGCTGAAATTCAACGCTATCAGCACAGAATAATATGCTTAGTTAAAGAAACAGAAGAAGAAATTGGACCCAGAAATCCTTATTTTTATTCTGTCACCAGCAAGAAATACAATGGTGAAGTTTTATACAGTCAAGAGTGACAAAAAGACATGCACGTGTGAAATGGGTTTCTAGGTGGCCCCTGCAGGCAGAAGTGGGTTATCTAAGCTCCCTTTTTCCTACTCCCTCGGCTACCAGCACCAAGCTCTAGGGCCATGTTTCATTTTCTATGAACAGTTGTTGCTTTTTTTTCCATCAAGGACTCAAAAGAAAACACCATCCCTAAGTAAGTTAAACAGTTCAGTGCACCTAGGAGATTTGTCATTGAGGAAGATCTGCCTAATGAAAGCAATTCTCTAACTATAACGTGGAAGACTGCGTTCTCTCCCTAGTTAAAACACATACAGCCCCTCTGCTGTAGGAGGAAGACTGATCAATCTAGGTCGCTCTACGATTAGCAAGAAACAAAATGCTGTTCCTAGATGGTCTGGCAAGGGAAAATTCTGAAAGATTCTTGTAATCAAAACAATGATCAAAGTTCAACCATGATACAAAACTCCAGTCTGCCAACTCAAGATCACTAACTAATAAGAACAACTTTATTTGCAGTTACTAAAACACAACCTTGGCTGGTGACAATTTGTGACAACCTAGATATATCTTCTATGTATTTAATGAAATGTTAAAAAAAAAATGATGCTCAGAAGGGAAATCGCCTTCATGAGGAAAGCTGATGCTTCTTTCACACATGGTCACCTGAGGCCACAGCTTGTAACTTACGATTTAATTTGGTGTTGGCAGAAATTACCCCTAACTGGCAAAAGAAACAAGAGAAGGAAATGACAATATGGTGCCTGTATATGCAACCGCCAGAGAGCCCAGTGTTTTGACATGGTTACTGAAACAAACTCAACTATTTATGAGAGCTAAGTTGAATCAAACAGTTGGTATGGCAGAAAAAAACATCTGTTTCTGAAGTCTTTATGTCTAGGAAGTCACTAAGAAAGGAGGAGGAAGCACAGCAATCACACAAACACAAATACCTCCAAAAGGAATCAGAAATAGCGCTGTCAAGTGGGAACAGAACCCTCCCGCCCCCAGGATAATGGCTCCTGGCAGAAGCACCATGTGGATGGAATTTACACACCGAAATACTTTTTTTTATTTTCAATAAAGTATCTTTCTGGAATGGAGCACAGACCATGATGCCTTCTTAAACAGAGAACATGGGAAAAATTAAACTTTTAACTTGAGATCCTGGGGTCACGGCAATCAGCATGCTAGGGGGTGGTCCGTGTTTCCCAAATCACTCAGCAGTGCCAGCTCCACCTGGAGACTCTCAAAACCGCAGATACCCAGACCCTCGCAGACCTGCTGATCGCTCAGGTCATTCTCAGGGTGGGTGCACACAGTTGTCTGCAGCAAGTCCTCGGGATGACACTGATGGGATCTGAGGTTTAAGAGCCACTGACATCTACTAAATAGCTCTACACTATTGCACTCTTGGGATTTTCCTCCTGCTTGCCATAGTAAGTTTTCCTTCTATTTGCTCTTGAGTTATCATTCATTTCTGGCCACCATGCGGCCATTTTCTTGGTTCTTCTGTCTGCTAATTTGCTGTATCTAATCTGTCGTAAGCTTAGAAATCGGTTATCACAGTTGTTAAAATCATGTGTACATTACAAACAAGTAGGCTTGAATCAGCGAGGAGCTGCCTAAGAGCTGGGATAGCTATGGGACGCGAGAAGTACAAAGTTCCAGGACATAGGTTCTGAGGACCTTTTTGGGCTTTTAGAGGACTTTCTGCGTACTTCCTGAATTACACAGTACCGACCTGTGTTTCTTCCTGGTCAGGAGAGAAGGTGCCGAGTAACTGAGCTTCAGGAGATGACATGTTTCTGTGGTTCACACGTCACTGCAGCATTTCTTTTGAATACTGTGAACACAGCACTAATACCTACCATTCAGCAGACATCCACTATGCTCTGGGTGCCATGCCAAGCCTTTTCTATATGTTATTTCATTAGATCTTCACCATAGGACCTACATTTTAACTCTCATTCTGATGAGGAAACAGGCATTTTGCTATGGAGTAACTTGTGAAGATCATAATGTTATCAAGAAGTATAATCCATACTCAAGTTTTCTGGATTTCAATGACTTCAAATGTTTTTAAAAAAATTAATTCTCCCTGGGCTATGTAGCAAAACAGACAGGCAGGTCTGAGCTCAAAACTTAGAAGAGAGAGAGAGAGAGAGAGAGAGAGAGAGAGAGACCAAAAGAGAAAGTAAATCTCAAGAAAATAGGATTCTAATGAACAGCCAACATTCAGAAAGGTATAGACATAGTCTTCCTAGCATATAATTAAGAAGACAAATAACTAGTCACACCACCCTACACCTGGAAAGCCAAACCCTGTTTACATCTGTCTGAAGAGGGCCTCCCAGTCCTCCTGCACTCCGGCTGATCCATATTTTGGAAAGACTTACAGAATTCCCTGGTCTATTTTCCACAGGGCCCCCTATTTTCTTTTATACCCTAATTTGGGGCCCATACAATTATGCTTTAAGCTTGTTCAAAGCACATGGAATTTTTATATTTGTAAGCAACATGAAGTCAGATTCATTTAGCACATGACTCGAATATTAGAACTTACAAAAACTGACCATCTAGAATAACAGTATCTTTTGAAATATTCTTTTTACTGTTTACTTGTTTTTAAAAAAAGTAAGAGGGAAGATTTCAAGTTCTCTTTCTTTGAGCCTAAGACTTAGTCAACCATGCAATTGGACTAGGATACGTTGTGTGGTTTCTCTCAAACATTTAACATACTGATAGATTCTATAGGTGTACGGTGTAGACTAAGTCACATTAGGCTTGGTCAAGGACAGGGTCGGCACAGCAGTTCAGCCCTGGCCCAGCATGTGTGAGGTCCTGAGTTTGATCCCAGCATCAAAATAAATGAGTAAATAAAAATAAACAAAAACATGTTCTTCCATCATCAAGGTAGACCTTGTATATCTTCCTCAAGCTGCTGAGAAAATGCTATTTCTTAAATCATCTCTATTTCTGAAAAGAATCAGATGCAAACTTTGTATTTCTGTAACTTGATTACAACCCATACCTAAACACATAAATAGGCCTCTGCTTTTTAAACTTCAAACAATCCCTTTTGAGTTGGCTCTCTGAAGAATCTATGATCCTTGGGGAGATATTTCAGGGAAAAACCCATTCTGCAAAGTAACTATGGGAATGACTGCACTGAGAAGTGGATATCCAGTTATTTCATACGTGAGACATCTTCGCATTCTGATATAACATTCAGGCCAGGGGATATGTAAGAAATATATACAGGCACATTATATGTGATGAAATGTAAGAGGAACACAATTACCCAGTTTCCAAATAGGTGGCATATGAGAGTTGCTTTTCTGGTGTGTAACAGTTTTTATTTGCCTTTCTATACCTCAAGAACTAGTTATGTTTTGTTTTGTTGTGTTATTGTTTTTGTTTCTGGCTGATTCTTCAGTGAGAAGTAAAGCTAGTCACTGGGGCCTCTACTTGCTAGCAAATCAATAAAGGACAAACCTTGAGTTCTTTGGAAGCCGGTATCTCACAGTATTGTGTACTCATCAGCTCGGTCTGTCCCTATCTTCCTTGTCACAAAACAATCACTTGCTCCTCCTGATCCTCATCCCTCTTCACCTTACCAAAAGCAATGAACAGCTGTGCTGTTAAAAAGTTTTATTTCTTAAACCTCTCTTCTAATTACAAGAAAGTTTTCTCAAGGTGCTTTCCAAGCTGCTGGAGTTCTGCAAACTCCAAATTTTCCATCTCTTGAAAATGAAAATTCTTTCACCAAACCACAAAACAGAGCCCCTGAAATGACAAAGATGACATTTCTTGAACCACCATGTTAATCTAGACTGAGGCTGTCTCTGCCTTTCCCTGACATATAAAAGCATCTGTAAGACAGAAGTCATCTCCACGAAGGCCCGCCACCATCAAATGCCAAGCCCTAGTAAGAGAGACAGGAAACTTGCTTTTCTATAATAAATTTTGCCAGCCAACCCCAAGGTCACTTTGTGAAGGCACAAAATACAATGCGAATGTATAAACCAGGTGTACCTGGTTGTGTTTACATGTAAGGTTAGCCTTTTCTTTTCTGTATAAAATTCCATCAAGGTAAACCCCATCTCTTTAAAACATTTTTTCCTATGCATTCTAATGCAGCAAGAAGAAAAGAATTATAATTACTGCACACATCAGCTGGCTATGCTGATGATGCCTTAGAAATCAGGAGCAGCCTTTTCCCCAGAGCTGAAACTTTGCAGAATCTGTGTCTCTTGACTTTGCTATTTTCAAGACCCTCTGGGTTAAATGACACAGTCTGTGCAGATTGTCACATCCCGCAGACTTGGTGAAGCTTAAAGGTTTGGTTTTGAATTTGGTAGGAATTCCTGCACACTAAGATTTTTGAATCTAAGTCTCTCCTAGATGATGCGAGAGTTTAAGTTTTCTCCTTCTTCAAAAAAGGCAACTAACACATGAACATAGAATGCCATAGGCCAGGTGGATGACGAGTTTATTCTCACTTCTAAAGGGTTTCCTCTGCCCACCTCCCCTGACCCACACATTCCTGGCACCTCCGCCAGCTGGAATGCTCCACTAGGAAACACACCATGGAGCTGCTCCTGGTGTGAAGAGGCTGCCAGTAAACACCTGTTCAGTAAATGACACCCTAACTTTGCAAAAGGATTTATCAAGCCTTTTCTCCTTTGTAAGAGCTTAAACAGTCAGGCCTCTTGGTGTTCACTGCTACCAGTGATGGATGGACACACGATTTTTTACGTGTCTCACATGCTAGCCAGACCAAAAGAGATCGGTGAAGATAAGTATATCAGATGCCTGGAACAGCCTCGGTTAGACCCATGCTTTTCAAAACAGGGGTTGTCCCTGGAACCTGGGACGTATACAATGAGCTGCAGAGAGACCTGAGTTTGAATCACGACTTTGTTACCCATAGAGCTGTCCACTACTCCAGGCCTTTATTTTACGCTATTTTCCTTCCTCCCTTCCTTCCCCTGTTCTCCCACCTTCCCCCTCCCTTCTCCTGCTCCTTCTCTTTTTGTCTTCCTTCTTTTTGGAGTGCGAGGGTTGGAAGCCAGGACCTTGCACATGCCAGGCAAGCAAGCTACAAGTGATCTCTACAAGTCTCAGCCTTGACTTCCTAACAGTGGAAGTGGGAAGAACACTCTGAAGTCACTGTGAGGCGTAAATGCACCACCAAGTGGTTAGCACAGCGCCTTCCCTGCACAGAGAACCTGGAATAGAGGCAGAATCCAGTTCCCTGGCTGGTGTAGGTGCACCTTGCTGACACTTACAGCCCAGAGTGCTCTTTCAAGTACAGACTCAGGGTTGAGGGTATAGCTCACTGCAACAGCCCTCGTCTAGCATGTGCAAGATTCTGGCTTTGATCCCCAGCACTGGAAAAGAAAAATCTACATGATTTCTTAGAACATACAGGTCGGCTGCCCCAGTTTGACATGTATAAGGTAAAATGGACCCTAGGAAAGAATCTAAGAGGAGACAGTTCCGTCTCCGGCTGGCTGAGGTGCCAGGAATGTACGGGTCAGAATATTATTGCACCTACAAAAAAAAAGAAAAAACATTCCTGAAAATGGCTAGATTGAACTTGGAGGCTTCAAAGCTGAAGCATTATGAAAATGATAAACTATGTGAATTCCAGCTCTCCTCCTTCCAAGCCCACAGGAGGCAGGGGTAGGAGCTGTTTCCGAAAGCTACAGCCTGACCTGGTGTAATGGCCAGAGCCGCGGTGGAAGAGCCAGCCAGGCTCCTGCCTGCGGCCGCAGCCTCCTTCCCTGGAGATGCCTTCCAATTAAAGTCCCCATGAGCATCGCTCTGAACCCAGTATCTACAGATCAGTGTTGAGAGATGAACCACAAATCTTTCGGTGCCAGTTATCCAGACAGAGTGAAGGGGATTTAAACTACATTGGCTATTTTTAATCTCAAAGATTTCCAATCTTTTATGTAAATGGGTTAGGGCCAACAGCACTGATACGTACAACCTCCACAATAATGTTTGCATATGAATCCCTGAGTGATACAATTTGGCATGCTTTTTCTTCCATATCAAGGCTTGGGAAATATTTTCACTCATTTAGAAACGAAGAGAGAGACTCAAGATGGTAATCAATGTAATCACTAAATGTCCCAACCCTAGAGGGCCATTCAGGATAAGAGTTTTAGGGATGCGAGCATGTGTGTGTGTGTGTGTGTGTGTGTGTGTGTGTGTGTGTGTAGAGGGAAGAAAAAAAGAGAAGACTCAGGGCTCTCAGAAGACATTAAATTTCCTCTGCTGCTAAGGAGTGTGATTTAAGCCCAATTATCAAAATGGTCAAGAGTTTGTGAATCTGTCACACAGCACAAATGGCATTTACAAGAGCTGGGTGTGGTGATGCGTGCCTGTAATCCCAGTACTTGGGAGGCTGAGGCAGAAGGACTGATGTGAGTTCACAGCTACTCTGGGCTACAAAATGAGTTCAAGGCCAGTGTGAACTGTATAATGAGACCCTGTCTCGAAAAGACAAAGAAAAAAAAAGGCATTTACAATAAATCTTGCAAACAGTGTCTAGCAGGCCAGTGTGTGAGAGACTGATGCAGAAAGACTGCAAGTTCTAGCCCAGCCTAGGTAACTTACCAAGAACCTGTCTCAAAATAAGAAAATAAAAAATAGCTGGAGATATGGCTCAGTGAGAAGGCCTGGGCTTCAATTCCCACTACTACAAGAAACAAACAAACAAAAATACAACAAGAAGGACAAAGAAAACATAACAAAATTCTAATGTCCCAGAATATAACAGCAGTTTGGGTGGGTGGGGAAGTGATGGTGCATATGAAGCTCCCAGAGCAGCGGTTTTCTATACTGTGTCTGCTTAGTTAAAATGCACACTTCACTGCCAAGATTGAGCAGCTAATTCTACTCAGGATAGTAAATATAAGGCTGAACTTTTTCCCATATGGAAAGCTTTCAAACATTTAAACTGTACATCCAGCTAATACCTACGTGTCAATCTTAACCTTTTAAATTTGGATTCTTTTGAACAGGATGCCATTTGTGATTTAATCTTAGGAACCTGGGATGTCACACAGCATCACGCTGGTACATTCTGTTGGGCCCCACAGTCACACACCACTCGCTGCTAGGAGATGCAGCCCTCCCCATGACAGGAAGAGTGTGAGAAAGCACGGGTGCCTGTCACACGGCAGCCACAGGGTTTTCTGTCTGTGCCTTTGTGATCCCTCACTGGCTGACTCTCCTGTGAGCTGCAGTACATGGCTGTGCTTACTAAATGTTTTGGAAAGCACATCACAGGAAAGAGGCGACACAGCCACCTAAGCGGACTCACACAGGGATCTTCACAGGTTTACAGAAACACTTCGGTTGTCGAACTCAATTTGTTCCAAATTCGAGTTTGAAAGTCAGAGAACTGAACAAATTTTTCCCATAAGAAATAAGGGAAAAACCAATTAACTGATCCTGAGGGCCTCAAATTATAAATTCATATTTCCCAGGACATGAACAAATTTTGCATTGATTTCTTTCTTTCACTGTCACGGTCCTCATGGTTTTCCTCTTAGCATCACTGCTGGAATCACTAACTTTCTTTGGAGCCACAGTTATGATAGTTCATGCAAATTAAGTGCCCCCTCAAAAAAAGCGAAGCACAGAGACAAATGTTTTCACGCACTAACACAAGTACTGTAATGTTATGTGGGCAACAGTGGCTTTTAGACTGAAGTGTCACCCTTTGTCTCCTCAGAGAACAGATGCAATCTCTCTCTCTCTCCCTCTGTCTCTCTCTCTGTCTCGCTCTCTCATCTCCATTTTTACAACAATGACAAGCAATACCACCTATGTCACAGTGCTGTGGGGACTCACTGAGCATACACCTGTAAGAAGCAAGCCTAGAACCAGGCACATGGTGGCACTCAATAAATATGTGTTGGGTTTGTACTATTATTGCTGTTTTAAATTCTCGGATCACTTCTAGCACCCAGTAAGTGTTAGCTATTAAGATAATTTGTTGCTCACTGCCCTCACTGGGTCCAGTTTCTACCTGACTCTCTGCCATCGTACTACAGCTAAGCATCAGGAAGGAGCTGCAGACAATCTCATAATTTGATGGATCAGACTTGGTTAACTCCCGCCCTTCTTTATGTTCTGAGAAATGTACAAAAAGGAAAAAAGAAAAGATGAGTGAACCCAGGAAAAATCAGGCTTTTGTAAGTAGCTCGAATAATCATACCATCAGTATGTGATTTTATCTGCTTCAACTTGACATGAGAATAAAAAAATCTGCACCTGGATTATTTGTTGCAACCTTAAAATGTGACCATCCTAAGCACAGCCCAATGTGGATGTTCTGTTTTTAACCCAATTGCATTATGGACTGGCTGCTTCTTCCTGCAGAAGTAGAAATCCCACCACTGAATATTGTCGTGTGGTATGTATCAATGTGTGATTATTCGCCAGGAGGAACAGAGGTAGCTCTTTTCTTCCTTCCCTTCCCCTTCCCTTCATTTCCCTTCTCTTCCCTTCCTTTCCCTCCCCTTCCCCTTCCCCTTTTCTTTTCTTTTCTTTTCTTTTTTCTTTTCTTTCCCAGTAGTAGGAACTGAATCTAAGACCTTCACCCTGAGCCGAGTCCCTAGTCTTTTGTTTTATTTTGAGACTGGTCTCACTAATTCACTAAGTTGCCCAGAATGGACTCGAACTTTCAGCCTCAGACTCCCAGAGACAGGTGCCGCCACCATGCCCAGCTAAGCGTGGCATTTGATAGCAGAGAGGCTACGGAATAGAAGGTATCACTCACTATCCTACTATGAGAGAAGACCACATGGGACTTTATTTTTTTAAGCAATCTAAAAATGAGCCAGAGCCTTACATTTTGTGGAACAGGGACCCTGTCTTGCGCACCATTGCTCTGCTGATTCCTGCTTCGGTGCTGAGCACTTAACAAGTACTTGTGAATTACTTTTTGGATGAGCTGCATGCATTCATGTTAAATAAATGACTGGGAAACAACCCTCTTAATATTTAGCATAAGTAAGTGCCTCAACTTTGGGGTCAGAGACAGTCCTCTTTTAATCTGTAATAATACTGTTTTTCCATTGTGAAAACATTTCTCTCTTTTGAAAGTAGGCTTATTTTTTTCAGTTCACTGATGATGATAATCAGAATAAAGTGGAACACACTAGAGAAGGAAAAAAAAGGGACAAGTCCAGGAGCAAAAGCAGAAGCCACAAAAACAAGCAAACATACCAGTGAGAGGCCTCCACAGCAGACACCGGAACCGTGCTGGGACTGGCCTTGCGAGGGAAGAATCCCTCTCGAGAACTGAGGAAAACAAATCCTTAAGATACAAATGGCACCTAGGTGATGAGGACCAATGCCTCCTGGGAGAAGCTGACCCAGGGTGACCTCCTCATGCTTTAGTTTCCTGCTGTCTTTATTTAAACTTGATACAACACACACAAACACACACACACACACACACACACACACACACACACGCACGCATGCGGGTGTGCACGATTTTCCCCTCTGCATTTGGTCATTTTACAATCATTACAAGTGGAAACACCCCTTCCTTCTGGAGAAGGAGAAGGGAACCTCCTGCCTGCTAACAGTCCTGGGGCAGGGGTCCTGCTTTGTACCTGGCCCTGGCCCCATCCTTAGGACAACAGCCAACTGCCCACACAGAAGACCCTGGGGCACGGCAGCAGGAACACCGCATCTCTCCATCCTGAACTCCAGCTTGCAACACCCCTTGCCTAGTCTGCTGGCGCCTCCTTTGTCTATCAGATTCCTACTGTGCCTTGTCATTGCAGGGGGAACAACTGGCAGTTTCTCAACAGCTAGCCAGGAGTTGCAGAGGACACATTTGTGCATCCCCACCCTTGCCCTCAAAAACTCTGGCTGGGCAAGCTGCAAGACTGCCCTGACCTTGCTGCTTCCAGGGGATTTCAGCAGCTTCCTGGAGACGCCTTCCTGCAGCTCTGAAGGCTTGTAGTGGGGCAAGCCCTTGGCCAGCACCCTAACATCATAACTTCATGGCGAGGGGACTCCAGCCCACCCCCCTTACCCTGTGCATTCCCATTGTCTGTATGAAGCTAAGACAATCACTTCTTTCTAATGTTAAGAAATCCAGAGTAACATATGAAAATAAATATAAACATACACACCCTAGTCTAGGATTAAAAAAAAATCATTCTACTTCTTAGACCCACGGCCCCATAGTCATCAGACTTTAAAAAAAAAAGCCAGCCCCACAATGAACTGCATCAGAAGACATCTTTCAGACTCAACAGACAGATCATCTTTACACTAATAAATTTGATGGGGAAGGGATAAAAAGAGAGTGTGTGCACATCTGCCTTACACTCTCAGTGAGCAGCCGGACAGCTGGTCAAGAATATCATTAGCTCTCGATCTTTAGAAGAAAGTCCCTTGGGCAAGCTGATGTGGGGACAAGAATGTCCATCGGCCCTACTGCGGGTATGGGGGAGAAGGGGTAGAACGGGCCACCTACTGTGATCCAGCCTCAAGTCCCTGATCATTGGTTTGTCACCAGTGTCACTTCTGGTTCCTGAGCCAGCCACTCCTCAGCAGTATTACCAGTGAAGAAAACCACAGTAGCTGCCACTGTCGCCCGGTTCCTTAGATGTGAGTACCTCACAAACAGGACACTCCCTGCCTGCAGTTTCCCGTTTCATTACTGGCCCTTCCAGGTCCATGCAGAACATATAAACAGAAAGGGGGGCCCGATGTGTTCATCTTAATATCAGTGTTTCCAGGGTGAATCTTCTCTAAGTCATTCTTCAGCTGACAAAGACAGAACATGTGTGGGGTGGGTCGGGAGGGGAGGAAGAAGGCAGGGGACAGTGGGCACTAGTGAACCCAAGGGAGAATCACAAACCGACAGATAAGCAACTGCCTGCCTGGCTTTCTGTATTGACTCGTGTCTTACAAACTTTCTACTCAGTCTCTTACAAACTTTCATCAGAGGGTCTCGTAGCAATGGATGAGGTTCTTGGCCCTATTTGATCTTTTTTCCTACACTGTTATCAGGCAGCGCTGGGTGTGAAGCATTATGCCAGGTACCCACAGGAGCCCAGGAGACCTAGGGTGTGAGGACCCCCAGCCTACACTTGGGAAACAGGATGTGTGTATGAGAGACTGAGCCTCAATCAGCATTCACAGCCTCTAGAAGAAGCAGTCTCCAAAATAACCCATGCATTGCTTTTTTCTGCCAACAATTCACAGCAGTCCTTTGATGACAGAGTTTCAAGGAGGAAATCAGTGCGAAACCTTGAGGGTTAAGTAGGAGCCAGAATCACCAAATTCAATCAGAAGGCGTGTTTGCCGCACGGAGCAAGGAAATCAGAAAAAGGACACGTGTGTTATTACAGTGAGGGTCATTATTCATCCCAGCTGTTCTCCCCTGCTGTCTTCTAGCAAGCTCTGGGTCTCAAAATCCTCAGCTGCTGCCACACTGACCCGTGGGTGGGGGGCCCAGCATGGCAATAGCACTAGTTCCCTGCGCTGAGCACTTACAGTGGGCTTGGTGCTATGCTGAGGCCTTAGATCGATCACATTCAATGCCTCCCTGCGTCTCTCAGCAGGTTCCATGACCAGTTTACAACTTGGAGAGCTGAAGCCGTTGGCCCAAGGTCACAGTGGCAAGGCAGGAAGTGGACCCAGGTCATGTCCTTTCCAGCATTAGTGCTCTTAGCCATTGTACAATAGGGAATCCTTTCTACAGCCTGACCAAGACTGCTTGAGAATTTTGCAAATTAACTTCATTGAAAAATTAAGAAAAAATGAAATGTAAATTCATATAGTAAAACCAGGAGATAACAAAATCCAACTCTCTTCTGTTTTTAACAACAAAATTTAGATGCTTGGCAATTAGTTGGCTCTCCAAGCATTTTCCTCTCCAAGCAGTATAAAGAACATAAATGTATATAACTTTATAAATATTAAAGCACACTATAAAAGTTATCTATTTTCTATTCTTTCTGGGAATATGCCTTTTTCATCTTTCAAACCAAAGTCTGGGAAGATCAAATGAGACATTACAATAATGAGGGTCCTGCCTTATATCTATTCTGCAACTTAAAAATTAAAAAAGATATCGAAATTATTTAATTTTATAAGTTCAATATGAAATCACTGTTACTGAAGATCAAACGATAAAGAGAAAGCTCAACCAACCTCTTAAGGGATCGAGATCTTGGGAGCATAAAAACAAAACAAATGTAATTTTGCTGGTTGCATGAAGAGGTCTCCACTATCCTGTACTGGTTTTGCATTTTCCTTCTGTTGCTCTCCAAAGTCCAGGGCTCTGGGTCCCTAGAGGTCTTGCTCTTGATTTGCTCTACTTCTCTTGGGACTCTACTGGGCTCCTTCTGCACTGCTAAAAGGTTCATTTTCCTTGCTCCTTCCTCTGGGCCTGCATCTGGTCTCTTTCACCCATAGCATCTACCCGGGTACCATCTTCCTCTGAAGTCTGTCTGCATCTTTTGTCTTCTCCAATTGTTTCAGAGTTCGTCCTTCCTGAAGCTGTGCAGCCCTAAGCTGCTGACTCTACCAGGGTGCAGTTCTGGAACAGCTCATGTGCAGACACAGAAAAGGAGTTCAGTTCCCCAATAGCTCCAGCAAATTCTTTACTTTGAAAAACTCTGAGCAATCTCTCCATCTATGTCTGTAGCAGAATGGTGTCAATGTTGTCTACTGTGTAACCCACACAAAACTTCCTGGTCAGGACTGTCACAAATGGAGATAGAAGGTTGTTTATTTCCTTCTATATCCAGTAAGATTTTGAAGCCCCTCATCAAAGGCAACCCTGAAGAGGGACGTCCATGTTTTTAGCCATGATACTGCCCATTCTTAATGCACTGAGTCAGATTTGAATTCAAATTCCACTTCTCATGACAGTGGACAGGTCACATAACTGCTGTAAGCCTCCATTTATCTATTCTCAAAGTGGGGCTGATGATAAGAATCTTACAGTTGCAGTGGGGCTTAACAGGGATAATGGATATTAAATCTTAGTTTGAATCAGTCGCAGTGGTCTTTTCTAGAAGGTAGGTCTCTCCCTTCCTTCTGGCTCCTTCTAAGAGGCCCTGAAGATAATGAGAATAAAGAATATAGGCAAAGGACAAGAAGGTACCAACAGTCAATTCGCGCACCAAAGGAAGGGAATCAGATATTTTGGTGTTAAATTTCACCCTTCTCTCAGGCTAGTCATTTCCAACAACATCAATCTACCAAGCAAGAGCCTTGCGATCCCACTTTAGTTTAGAAATGGAAGAACCTGGGAGAAAAACAGGACTCTCTTAATCATTAGCAATTTTACTGCACTTTTAAGCCTCCCACACCAGGCTCCGAGGGAAGCTACAAGAGCTCAGGGCTGTAATCTGACACCCAGCTTGCCAAGGGAATCACAGGCCGCCCTGAGCTTTGCTTTTCAGGGCCTCACTTCCCAAAGTCTGAGCAGAAGACCCGCATTCCAATCCTGAAACCAACAAGCACTCCACGAACAGTGTGTGCCTTTAAAAGACAGAAAGCTAAAGATGAGAGGAAAAGAAGAACTAGAGCAAAAATAGAAAAGAAGACATAAATACGCAAAGAAAGCTATGGAGACAACCAAATTAAGCACTGTCTCCATCTCCCACTGCCAGGGTGAAAAGAAGTCCGTGCTTAGGTTTCAAGGGATGGGAATATGCCAAGGGAACGCAAATTCCCCAGGATCCATCTTGAGGGATGAAAAGGAAAGGAAACTAAGGGGTGACAACTTCCAAATGCCAAGTCCTGGCAACCATCATCACAGGAGGCAAAACAGGATGAAAAGAGAGAAAGGTGTGTACCAAGTCACAAAGTACGTTCACAATTGTGCATGAAAAACCCACAAGGGCTCTGTTTCTCCAGATATAGGAGCTCCATCTTCTGAATCCATGCTTGGGTCACTAAGAAGACAGGAAAAACCAGGAATCAAGAGCTCAGTGCCCTTTTAGGGAGCCCACCTGGAAAGGACACCTCACCCCAGTCTCCAGTATGGAAAGCAACCCCTACAACTAGACAGCCTCTTAGAAAGGACAGAATTGGGGGAAATTAGGGCACACGGATGGATGCCTTTCTGAAAAGAGGAAATGGATGACAGTTCTTTATATTTATAACTTTACTCTTTTCATTGGGAAACTACAGAGTTAACAATCCTCATCTTCAAAAGACAGTTTCCTCTGAATCTAGAAAATGTTTAGACAAAGTTCTACCATAGATGAGCAGGCAATTGATATTTACTAAATGACTGCAGGCCAAAGAGTGAATTCTTCATTATTAATTCCATGACCTTCTTATTTACTGCGCCGTATGTAGGCATTTAAAGCCAATGATAGGAAGCTAGCAGTATATTCATTTTCTAAATTGTTACACAAATGTCTTAGACTGAGCTGTAAAACGTATGGAATCAAAGAAGGTATAATTCATTCTGAAATACATGTTTACAAAATGCAAGACAGGTGTCTGGATTTATTTCAAATGTATTTAAGGACAAAATACAATACTCCCTTGGACAAATACTGCAGAAGATATGGTAGTTAATTTTTAAGTAAAAGAATACATGCAATCATTTATATTTTTGAAGCAAAGGTTAATTTGCAGAAAATGGAGTATTAAGACGTGTGTAATAACTCAAAGGTATACACTATAAAGGATGGAAGGCGGTGACTAATGAAGGAGGTGGAAGGAACTAGCACAGAAGTACTTGCAGAAATGACAGAAATGCTGAAACATCTCTTATTTAGGCTCCTTCCCCCATTTAACCATCAGAGAAGCTCCAGTCATGGGTCACAGGCTAACTCAAAATGCGTCCTTGAACCCAGCGCTTATCTCTTGGCTGGTGATGTTTCATACCCACAGGTTATGCACAGAATTTAAGAATGCATGCTAAGAAGTCTGCACCAATTTGAAATTAAAGCAATAGCTAAGCCTGTAACTTGATTTTTCTAGTAATTCATTTTCATTGTATTTTCTAATTATATTGGTCCACAATGGACTGAAAATAGAAGGTATAGAAAGTAGTCTTCTACCACAGATAGTTTACAGAGTATCACTGAAAAATCTAAACTCTAAAATTGCGGTTGGTAAGCACTTAAGGAAATACACGAAAACTTTCTGACTTCATGGAAAACATTTACTTATGTTCTCCCAGGGCAGAAGCCTGCTTTGCTGGTACTTCAGAAACCGATCAAAGAAACTGGCAGTAATGGCTACTGTGGCCTGAAATTGAGATTCCACTAAAACCAACATATACTTATATTTTTGAGCTATTCCAAGTATGGCAAAGCTCCACCTGACTTCTTGCTTGTTTGTGTGCAATACTGAACTGAGCAGTCTTCTATAGGACTATTAATAGTCCTATTAATTAATATTAATAGTTCAAGAATTAATAGTTTAAATTGTTAAGCACAGCCAAATATTTATACATCATTAAACACAAAATATATGCCTATTAGATGGATTTTTTTCCTACCATGCCTTACTGTAAAAGAACACACTATTATATCTGGGCTATCTTATGCTATATACTTCTTTATAGTAACATTTTAACACAGTCCTTCATAGAATCATGTTCCTTTATAATAATACTATAGCACTTTTGCTTAAATTTCCGTGGCTATAGCAATATCACATTTTGTCTTCTAAAAATACTTTGTGTTTTTGCCTAGATTTCTTCTGCTGGAATTCTCTTTATGGAGAAGAATAGGTAATTTTTAAAAAGCCTTTTGTTCATCAGTATAAGTTTGCAGTATATAATAAATACATTCATTGCAGGGACATATACATATCACATTTTAGTCTCTGTTGTGAGATTAAACACATAATGAAAATAAAAATACATATATGCATGCGTATGTGAATATAAATGTAAACTCACATCATAATCCCACCATCTGAAAGTCCTACCAGCAAATCCCTACTGACACTGTTTTATCACAAAACGGAAAAACCATTCACCAGCGGACTATCGGACAACATCCTCATTTTTTACTAAAACTGTGTGTTTAGTATAATAAAGCTTTTTAGCTACTACCTTAGTTATATTAAGTGAGATGGTTTCAAGCTCAGTATGTAAACGCAAATTTCATTCAGTGCACAGGCATTAGCTGGCTAAAGAGGGAAGGACACTGGTGATTGGATGAGCTAAGGGACAAACAGATAAACAATCCAGCAGTTAGAAACCAATGCGTCATAACTTGACTTAAGAAATCCTGTTAGACAACACTGAGGTCTCCTTGCTATGATTTTATCTCCTGGCTTTAAGAGTTGACTGCTGCTACAAACACTGGGGTTATCTAAGCAGAAGGGTAGGAAGCAGATCTCTCATTCTATCCCCCTGGAGGATGTGATCAGTCTGAGCTGCCCCTAGATCTGCATAAACAAGGCCCTTGCCCATCAAAGGTCTTCGTGGAATGGACCTGCAGTTGTTTATACTGCTTTCTTTTTCCATTAGGTTTACTTTCCCCATGTTAAACCCTGTCAACTTTACTGCCCAGAAACCTGTCATCAGAATAGGACCGTCAGCTTTGAAGACTCCTTTTAAGAAATGTCAAGGGGCAGTAAACATAAAATAGGATCCATAGCACTACCAATGACAACAAAAACAGCCAAAGCTAATCAGTCTCGTCCATAAAGCACACACAGTCTGCCTCTCACACACACAGTAGCAAGGATGTCAGATCTGTGGAATGAATGTAAGCAACAGAGAAGGAAGCCGCTGAAAGAAAGAACTCCCGCTGTGTTCTCCCCTTGTGCCTCCTTCACAGTGAAAAGAGTTCAAGGAAAGAATGTTTTATGGCACACTGCTGTTCACGACCGGCAGGGCAAGTTTATTCTGCCAGGGGGCCCATGTGGACAGAGTTTGGTCATCTCCATATGTACTCAAAGTGAAATTCCTTCTTGCATTTTTCAGGCCTGGACTAATTTAAAACAAGCCCCAAAGAGAGAGGACACACATCCACGGCCTACTTGCTTCAAGAGGGAAGGCAATCGTACAAGTTTGGAGGTACACCCCCTCCTCCTGGGCCCAACATGGAGCCCACATGAGTGTCGTTACCATGGCCACGAGCCTGGACCCAGGTGAGGATTTCCAGGCTAGCCCGCGTGGTTCCACCTCACAGGCGGCAGCCGGCTCAGTTATGTCAGGAGGTGAAGGCTCAAAGCAGGCAGGTAACAAGTTCCATTCACCCAAAACCCCTACGTCACCAAAGCTCCAGGGAGACCTTCCCCAGAACAGAGCTAAAACACTGAGGGATTTACAAAGAAGAGCAACAGAAAATCAACTGGATTTGGGAGCTTGTCAAAAACCACTTCAAACGCACCCTGAAGTCTGAGACCAGAGCAAGACTCCCAGGTCTGACCTCTCCCAAGGCTCCCTCTAGCAGGTAATTCCTGCAAACAGGTAAGTCTGGCTGATAGCCGGAACCCACCTAGCATAGGCTATCATTACCCTTTAATAGCATCCATCTTTCGTGTGCATACAGCGCTTAACATCTTATTCCACAGTGTTTCTCTGAACAATTTCATCTCATATTCACAACAAATCCAGGCAGGCAAAGGGTAAAAGTTATCAGCCTCATTTCATGGCAGAACTGCTCCGTGATTTGCCAGACCAATCTGGCTAGAAAGCAGAGAAATGAAAATGAAACTCAGGCCTTGTCTCTTTCCAGCAGACCTCAGCTCTTCTGCAGAAAGATGCCTCACCTCTTAGACCTATCCTTTCCCATCCCATTTGTTTTTCTCAGCCATGGGAGGAAGAGTCCCATCCTTTTGATGCATGTAACTCATGCAAGGTGCTGCTTGCACATGGGCTTTCCTGCGTGTGCCATTCCAAGGTATCTGCACTTCTCCTGCCCTGGGTGTGGGCGCTAAGGGGCTCCATGAGTCTAATGTGGGATACTAAGGAGTGGAAGGAATCGAGGGAGCAATGCACACGCACCTGCCTGTGTGTGCACAGAAATGCCAGTGGGCTCCTCAGGCCTGATACTTGCATGCTTCCTAAACCTCGTGCTTTTCCTAGCTGGAAGGTCAGTCTGTGTAAGCTACACCATCCGACTGCCACCTGCTTTCCTGGCAACTCCAGTTAATGGTTACCTTCACCTCTCAGTCTTACCAGAATGTCCCCCCAAGCCTTCTCTGTTTAAACCAGACCAAATGATGTTTTGCCAATGGCAGAGCTGGGCAGGGGTTTGTTGCACTAGAATCAGCTTACTGGTCCCTGCCTTTCCCAGGCTGTTAACAGGCATTTGGCCCATCCCACCCCTCCCCAGGCCTCAGTCCTCTCCCATACTCACTCCCACCAGCTTCAAAGAAGCCCCGTGGCAAAAGAAACACCCTAGATTAAAAGACGAAACAAAACAAAACAAAACCCCTGCAAAAACCTGCTGGTAGTGGACCTCAGTTCTAGGTGGGAACTAAGCGTAACTCACTGTTACACATGCACAAACACACACCCGCACGCCCAGCAGGGAACAGCCAAACCCATTTCCCTAATTATTTCTATAAGTTTGAAAATCCATGATAGGTCATTATTACTCAGCACTCGATATTTGTTAAGTGAATAAATGAATATGATTATTCTATAACATGGCTTATTAAATTCTTACTGAACATTCTAAATTAGTAGCAGGGCAAAAGATCAATGACTACTTAACTTATTTTTTAGTGGCACAGACAACTTTAAAGCCATGCTTATGTGTCTTGTTACAGTCACTTGAATGTTTCATTTGTTTACAAAACTTTTCTCAACTATTTTTATGCTTTGCTGCCACATGATGATCAATGTAATATGCATGTAGACACAAATAATGAAACAGTGTAAACCGACAGAATGTTATTCTAAGGATCAGGCTCTTCAAAGTCAGTTCTAACGTTGTTTATTTCACTGTACCTTTTCACTAATAGATCAGCCATTCTAGTTTATTTCTTCCTAAATTCTTCAACTTCCTGTATATGAATATTGTCTCAGATCTCTCCTATTACCTCCTTCCTTACCCTTTTATTCCTCATATTCCCCCTTTCCACCTTACATTATGATGGATGACCTAAAGCTAGCATTACTTTCTGATCGCCATGAAATGAAAAAGACTTGAAAGTTTAAAAAAAAAAAAAAAGTAGAAAAACTTTTCATGACTATTTTTAAAAAAAAAAAATTGTTTTCTTTGGTACCAGGGATCGAACTCATGACCTCATGCTTGCTAGGCAGGCTCCTGACTGTTTCTGAACTCCATGAACAAAAGTTACATCTCCAAAGAAGACAAGTCTTTAACCTACTTTGACAGCTAAACCATGGCTTGAACACATAGTGCCCACAGTTTCGTTTTTTATCATAAGGTGGGAAAAGTAGAGAAGTATACTATTAAACAATGTTACTATATTTTTTCCTTAATTAACCACTCCAGTCCAATACAGAAATGGAGGGAACCCTCCTTGGAAAACATAAAGGGGGAAAAAAGGGTAGTTATGTGGTTCAATATAGGATTATTAGTACTGGTGTTGCTGCTGTTATTTGGTGATTATCTGGAAATTCTTCCTTTTCTGTCCCCTCTAATGGTTTTAGCATCTCAGTGTCTGCCCCAGACCTCAGTGAAGCTGTTCACAGATCATGAACACAGCTCACGAAATCCAGGATTGTTTACATACCAGCTGCAGTAGGGAGAAACAAAAAGGTCTAAATGGCTGTTATCTAACCTGTTTTTGTGTTTTCTTTGCTTATTTCTTCCCAAGCTCCTAGCCAACAAGTAATAGGCAGTTAAACATTCGGGACCAGTTACTCATCTTGCTGTGGAGTCACAGAGCTGATCCACATAGAGCCATGAGATCTCTAGTTTGGATCTGTTTTACCCAGGAAAGGGCCCACACCTTCCTGTCTTATAAGACTGAAGGAGGATTCTGGCCATGGTGGCACACGTCTAAAATCCCATCTGCTCCAGAGCCTGAGGCAAAAAGATTGCAAATTTCAGGCCAGCCTGGGCAATTCTCAGAGACCTTGTCTCAAAATATCTTTTTGAAAAAAGGGATTAGGGGTATAGCTCAGTGACAGAGCACTTGTCTAGCTCATGTGAGGTCCTGGGTTCGATTCCGGGGGGGGGGTCCAAAACAAAACAACAACACAGCCCCTAAGCAATGACTTCATTCCTTGCCCTGGTCACCTGCGCCACACTACACAGGCATGTGAGCTTACAGGGTTTTCTACTTTGCTCCAGTGGACTCAGAAAAGGAAAAAAGAAAAGAGGTCCCTGCCCTGGCCCCTCCCACTTCTTCCTAACTCCACTTTGTGGCCTTGTGCAAGCTGCTGGAAAGGTCACGTTTCCAGAGTGGCTCAGCCAAGGCAGGGGAACACACAGAAAGGAACTGAGAATTCTGAAAATACTTCTTAGTTCTTTTCTTGCCTCTCACACAAGAGCATGTAGTACCTTGCAATTTTAATGCATAACGCAGTTTCAAAATACAGAATATGGTGCCTCATGCCACCTAGAAACAGCTTGAATCCTACCTACTGGGCATAGCTGCTGGCTTCAGTAAAGTCACATTTCCTTGGCAACTGTAGCTCCAGTTGTACAGAACGCCGTCCTCCTTAACTGATTTATGTCTGTGGTCATCTGTCCTACAGAGCAGACTGCTTTGCAGACCTCTGCCATTTTTCGTCCGTGAAAAATTCATGCTTCTCCTTTAACTAGCTAAATTTACTCTACTAAAGGAAATTCTGGCCCTATGTAAAACTCATGTAAACTTTCCATTTCACTGTGATGCTTTCTTTTCTTGGATTCAGCACAAATCTTTTCTAATCTAAGAAATGGCTCTTAAAGGCCCTCCATGCATGTTTGTTTTGTAATTCTAAGAGCATCCTTCTGTTACGATGTGTCCAGAGCTGCTCTGCACCTGGAACAGCTGAGCTCGGCAGAGGACTGTGACCTCCACCCTGCCCGTGTGGCCTCTGCCTCCCTGTGTGGCTGCGTGTTCTCCTGCACCCTCAGTGTCCGCTACAGCCTGGCTTCCTTGAATTCCACCTGGATATGCACATGTTTGGACTCAAACTCTTAGTAGTTCATCTCCAGCATCGATTTCCTTCATGTTCCTTTGTCTCACGACCGAGTTGTTGAACTCGGTCAAAATGTAGTTGTCAAAATGCTTCCATGCTTGCTTTCCCGTGGTTTAGACCAATGATCTCATCATCTATAGGACAGGAGGGACTAGGACATTTCAGCCTTTCTCTAAGAAAAACAAGAAAAGCATCTGAAAGAGCAAATATTTTATGACTGACTCGATGTATGAACAAGTCTGAACAAAAGTATGAGTTTTCCGAGTCTTGTGGACATGGTCAATTCACCTTGTTACTCTCACGTGAACATACAATAAGCAGAAATGGAACCTGAAACAGGTAAAGCTGGGGAGGGGAGGGAAGAAATGAATGAACTATTTCCCTAGGAATTTTTTTGACTGCCCCCACTGACGCATCAGGAAAAAGAAAATACAAAACAAACCCTTCTACATTAAACACTGTACATTAAAAATGTTCATTCTTTGTACAAAATTAGGCGGGAGAAAAAAAAAAAAAGCTAGGTAGGAGATGTTGTGGCACAAAGGAATTTTGGACAAGAGAATTTTCCAAAGAGCTGGTAGAGACGCCTTTTAATGTTACACTTGATTTGCTCATACATTTATCACAACTTTACACTGGCAGAATGGGATGGCACATGCCTATAATCCCAGTACTCAGTAGTCTGAGGCAGGATGATTGTGAGTTTGAGGCCAGTCGGGACTATAGAGCTATATAGTGAGTTCAAGCCTAGTCTGAGCAACCTAGCATGACTCTGTGAAAAACAATGAAAAAGAAATATCACACTGTGTTCATAGGTCTGAACAACTGTACCATGTCCATTAAAACTAAAATTTTCATTTCATATGGCTCCGCTGGCTTTTCAGAGGTTATGTTCTCTAGCTATATGTCCCCAGCCCTGTGTCGTCTTCTTCACCCACCCTTCAGTGGCACCCACATACTCATCCCATTCTGGTATCCCATTGCAACCCAAAGAAACTTTCTTACTGAGCACAACCTGACGCTGTATTATTTGGGGATTTGTACTGTTCTATTTAACTGTTCTATTTAATTCTCATAACGCTGCCAGGAAGAACTTTATTCCTTACAATTACTTAGCACATCCGATGGCATTTAGGCTTTGTAAAATTTCAGCTTTTTAAAAATTATTCGAAGATTCTCTTCTGGGTCCACTGTACTAGCTCTGCAATGGCCTTGCCAAAGTGTAAGTGAAGATGCTTCCCTACATTTGGCTGAGTCGTGTCTTAAATGTCCACTTACTTGTTTTCCCTATCCTTAATTTGATGTTTGTTTTTGTGGTGTGATTGTTCTGAATCCTTAAACAGACATTCTACAGAACCTTCCCCCTTCCCCCATTGCCCAGTGTGGTGCATATGACAATGAAAATTCGACATGAACCATGGTGGGGTGGGGGGGTGACTCCCGGTTGCCCAGGCCCTGTGTGGCCTTCATGGAATGTTCAAGTGCTGTTATTAACATCTGTGATTCATGCTAAAGACATGAGGTCAGAATACAAATGGTAACAACAGCAGCTTGCATTTAAATCAGACTCGTGATGTTCTAGGCTGTCTTCTAAGCGCCCCCATAAAACCCTACCCTAAGTAAGTGCTACAGTAAGCAGCTCAATTAGAGCAACAGTCCAATAGGTTATACAGCAGTGTTACCCATTTGACAGCCGAAATCAACCAATTTTCTCAAGGTCAAATGGCTGCGAGGTACAGAATCAGTACTTAAACCTAGACAGCCCAGCTTTACACAAAGCTGAGACCCTGTGTGGGAAGGTTTCCCTTAGAGAACTCTTGATTCAACTTCTCAGAGAGTCTGTGGCTACTGCTGTGTGATCCCCCATTCTCATTCAGGCTTTCTTCCAGATCTACAGAAGGCCTTCTCACACAAGCCAGCACCGGGTGATCTGAAGAAGTCTGCAACAGCAAAAAGCCCTGCACAGACCACCGCCCACACCCAGGCACGTACCTGGGTCCCTCTGTCACCTCTCTGTCCCCAGCAGGGCTGACTGAAGCAGAGAGGGGCGTTTTCTCAAGCCCTCACACCTTGGGCAAGAGAAAGGCTGAGCTTCAGCTGCTATTAGTAGTGAAGATCTAGCTTCTCCTTCCTATCCTGCAGCTTTAGGAAGGTTTGGTCCTTGGGCAGAAACATTCTGGTTCTGGAAATGACCCCTAAAACAAGCTACTTAATCTCTGTAAACTAGAGGAATATGGTATGTTTAAGAGAAAAAAAAAAAAAAAAAAGACACAGCTGCCTACTGAAAGAAATCATCCAGACAAAAACAATGAGCCCATTAGATGGTACCTGTGAGGTATTTAGACCCTGAAAATTTTGAATGCAATAGAAAACCAGGTTAAAAGGGCTCTCAGCTGGTTCAGGGGCTTGTTTAGTCTGCTTATCTCAAATGCAAGGCAATCATCTTAATCACTGTTTATGGTCAGACCAGGGTCCAGTAGCCTTTCAAAAGAGCAGGCCAGGCTTAGCCCAGCACACTCTAAACAACGCTATTCCCCTCTCCAAGACCTCAAACTTTTCTTTATGACAGGGGATCTCCATTGTGAGCAAGTAGAAAGTAGACCATAGTTTTATTTCCTGTCTCTTCAAAGGTGACCGTTAGCTCCAGAAAGAACAGTGAGGTATTATCTCTGTGGTTTCTCTGAGTCAGAGATCATTTTTGGAATAAAAACTTAAAAAGTATCATGGACTAATGGGCAGTCAGATTGCATTTAAAGCCTCTTATTTCCCTGATGTAGCCCCTATAGCCCTGTGATCAGTTAGCAGGGCCCTTCCAACTGCGGGAGGACTTTCAGAGAGTCTTCAAACACCACCAGTAAGCCATCTACCAGAACCAAGGGAACCAGTCTTCCAAATTCTAATCCAGTAAGAGGGGAGCTGGATTTGGAGGGGACAGTTTTTAAAGCACACACTCTCCAGGCCACCTACTCCCACCTTCCCAGTGGCTTCAGATGAAGCCACTGTCACTGTCACTTTTCACCTGGAAAAGCCTTCCCACAATGGATGTGTTATTGCTCCTTTAAAACCCAGAACAAATGAACAAACCACTGGCTACCCCCTTCCTGGAGGGTGTAGAGAAGTAACTGTCACTCTGCCACTGAACTCCATGCAGCTCATTCCTTTTTCTCTCAGCTAATGACTGCTGTCATTTGCCTTTCGGGCCCAGTACACAACAGAATGGAAAACACTGGGCCAGGTGCCCACAGACGTCCGGTGGCTGGCCTGGTGGAGCTAAGCTCATCCCTACAAGACGGTGGGAGCCTGGGAGCCGCAGAGGTGTCCTCATGAAGCAGAGGCCTATTGTTTTCATCTTGAGCATCCCAGGGCTTCTTAACCACACTCCTGCTGTGCCCTGGGAAAATGTGACCCAGAAGACCAGGTCAAGGATAATGGTTCAGGCAGGGTGTGATGGCTCAGGTCTCTAATCTCAGCCTCTAGGAAGGCTGAGGCAGGAGGGACCTGGATCCCGGGCCATCCTGGGCAATTTAGTGAGCCTCTGTCTCAATAAAAATAACAATAATGGTGGTGGTATTAGAACAATAGATATTTAACTGCTTGGTGTGACTGCAGACAAGTAGAGAATAGCACAGATTATTGCAATACATTATCACAAAATCAACATGGCCTTTGTCTGCAAACATGAACATAGGAAAGTCTTCCTTTGGTCTCACTGCTCTTCTTTGCAAGAAGATTTTTTCATGCAATGAGATTTATCATCTCTAACTGGGACCTGGGGTGTAGGGAATATGTGTATTTTCTCAGGCAGTCCCTAGTTAAAATATCTAAAATTTATGTTTGTATTCTAGTGTCATGTTGTAAGATGGTACTAAAGTGTATACTTAGTCAACAAATTTTATTTGAAAAAGAAAAGCAGTCTTTAAAGGAACAACCAGATGTGACTCCTTAAATCGAAAACAAAACAAAACAAAACAACCATAAAACCTTGTCAGACTGTGTGTTTAGGTTTTTAAGTTTCACAAAGGTGCCCTTCTTTCTGGTTGTTCAGGATACCCTCTTCTTCGTTTGGTTTGTTTGAGACAGGATTTGGCTATGCAGTTCAGATTGGCCTTGAACTCATTTTGTAGCCCGGGCTGGCCTCGAACTCACTGTAATCCTCTTGCCTTAGCCTCCAGAGTGCTGGGATTACAGGCATGTGTCATCTTGCCCGTTCTAATTTTTTTCAAATATTTGGTTTACTCTGCCTCCCTCATAGCTGCGTTTGCGTCTTTATCCAAGAGGGCTGAGACTTCCCGGTTGTACAGGCAGCATCCTGTCAGAATGTATTAACATAGCCTGAGTCTCCTTCGGCAATGCTCAGGAGCTACCTGAGGGACAGATGCAGTGTTTTAAACCTTGACAAGGGAGGGCAGGGAAAGGGGAGCAGATGTGGCCTCTGATAACAGAGCCCCTGCCTGCCACTGTGGTGCGGAGCAACCGCCAACATGAACGCTCAGTATCAGCCATCAGGGCAGGCAGCGATCTCTGGACGGTCCCTCTCTTGGTGACCACAGTTTAACAGCAGTGAGCCTGTCCTCTCATCCAGCAGAAAGCAGCAAGCTCCCTCTGACATTCCACCCTCTGAAGCCCCAGCAACCACAGCAGGAGGGCGGGGGCCGAAGAAACCTGTTCTGGCTGGATCCCCACAGCCCGTCTCTGGGTCTAAAATAAAACTCTCAACTTCTCAGCCAATGAGCGCAGGCAGGCCCGGTGACGCGGCGGTGGCGTCAGTCCTTTCTGCAGGCCAGGCCTGGGGCCCCAGGGCTCCATCCAGGTGAGGCAGAGCCGAGAGGCAGCAGGAGACGCCCTGTCCTGCCTGTGCCCCTGAGCGCTCCGAGCGGCTGAAAGCTGGGCAGCAGCTCATCCCGGCAGGGCCTAGCTGTGGCTAATTGCCATCCTCAGCTACGGCTACGTACGTGCTCCCCACCGAACAGCAGAGGGGGGAAATCTGCTCAGCGCACAACAAAGAAAAATCACAAGTGAAATGAGCTAAGCAGCAGCCAGGGAGGCTCGGATTTGTTCTCACCCACCTCCTCCCTGGCCTTGTAATGGGGAAAAATCTTCAGTTTGGAACCAGTGGGCTCCTTCCCTGCTCATTCAGCCATGGCCCTCGCCCATCTCTGGGGACTACAGTGCACTTACAGAGGTGGAGATGGAAATAGCCTAAAATAGCCAGTGGCCTCGGGATGAACTTCCTAATTAGAGACCCCCACCAAAGTAACTTTCTCTTCCTTTCGACTCTGTGTGGTTTTCAAATTTTGCTTAAAGCTGAACCAACTACTTGACCATTCTTTCTCTTCCTCCCTCCCTCCCTCCTTCTCCCTCTGATCAATTGCTGCCTCTCTGGGTCATGAAGTGTGCAATAAGCTGCGCTTTTTCTTTTGTCTCAAAGCCAAAACACACTTTCTGGAGAAGCCAGTTCCTCTGCCCCGCCCCCCGCGCGTGAGTGGCAGCCAGCGGAGGCTTGGCAGCCAGCCACCGCGGCCGAGGCCGGCGCGCGGGCCAATCAGCGGCGCCCATCCAGCCCCCGCCCGCGCTCACACCGACCAGCAGTCTTCACACAGCTTGGCAGCGGCCACCAACCGCCCCCAGGGCTCGCTTGGCTCCAGGCCTCAAGCCCAAGCCCCACCTCTTTCTCCAAGGACATCACAGAGTACTTGCCCCGGGGCTTTAACAGGTCTTTCTGCCTTCATTTCTGTCAGAGTCTAGTTGACTCATGGCCAAGAACCTTTGCTCCTTCCTACCTCGCCTACCCCGCAACAATCCCAGTCTTCCCAGCATTCACAGGGCTAAGTCACTGGACTGCCACTCCCAGACTCTCCGAGACCACAAGGAGGGCCTGGATGGCCACACACCTGCTGTGCACCCAAAGCTGAGCGAATTCTTTTCCTAACGTGCCACTCTACCTTCCGCTTGGGGCCAGGGACCTAAGCCCTCTACCATCTCCTCCATCCACCTGCAAGCTTTTTAAATTTTTCCTTTAACGTTTCTCAAATTCAACTCTCAGAATCCAGCGATAAAACTACAGCCCCAGTTCAAGTCCAAATCCGTCCTGGAGATCTCCCTGCCAGGCAGAAAGCTAATGCCCCACTATCACTCCATCAGCATCTGCAGCCCCTCTGCCCCACATGCCCCTCGTGACATTTGAGAACTGGTGTCCTCGCACTGCCACCCACTCCCTCCCAGTGCCCACCCCACGAGATGCCCCAGCCTCATGCCCTGGATCCATCCTCTCCGCAGAGCTCATCCCGACATCATGCTGGGTCTCTGCCCAGGGCTCTCTCTTCCTGGCTCCTGTGGGCACATTTTGTCACTGCCTAAGGTCAGGGACTGTGTCACATTTCTCTGCAGATTCTCAGAGCCTGGTGAGGCACTGTGAGCACCTGTTACACAGCTGCAGCTGGGACACTGGACTGATACTTTCACATTACAGTTAATGCCATCTATTTCTTACCACAGGGCAATCAGTATCTCAGTCTCAATCAGATCCATTCTAGTGTTATATATTTAAAGTGGTAGACTCCTAGACATCGAAGATCGTGTCTATGTAATACACTTTGTCTCTCGACATCGGTATTCTGGGATATTTAATGTGATGGAGTGGAAGATGATGACGAGGACGGTGACGTCAGCCATGACAGGAAACTGGAGATGATCAGACATTCCTCCATTCTCTAGCTGCTTAAAACAGTACACGGTGAGTCACAGAGTGACAGCTCACTTATCTTAAAATCCAGCCTGGAACTTCTGTGAAATATACTTCAAAAAGGCCAAAATACATACCAGGAAGTCCACACACTAGAGCTTAGAGACAGAGTCCGGGGACAGGAGCATCTGGTCTGCATTCAGAATCTGTCTGTTCTGGCTCTGAATCTACCTTGCTAGTTGTGATTTCATTCCCTGGGCACAGCAAGCTAGCCCTAAAAGGTGGGAAGTGGTGGGGTGGAAACAGGGTCCCAGAGTGCCATACATTGGTGGCAGGACAAGGGTTAACCATAGGCCAAAGAGGAGACACAATGTACATAGCAGCCTGGGACACTTCCTGGTGAGGGCCAACACAGCAGCAAACCCTAATGGCACCATTACTTATCACACCATAAAGATACAATATTTACCCCAATAGTGGCAACTGAAATAGCATGAGAGAGAGTTAAGGTCTATGCAACATGCTCTACTTACACAGGAATAATGGTGGCTTTTTGTAAGAAAAAAAAATAAGTTTTAGTGCTCACTGAAGTAGAATGTCTTTCTCTGGAAATTCTATAAACTACCTAAATATCTAATAAATGAGCTGCTGCTTAACTTCCTCCAATGTGAAATTGTCAAGCCACCATGCTGTAGGCCTTACCCACCCAACAGTGCAGTGCCCTAGAGAATACATTTGTATACAGTGTTATTTTAAAATGCAGTGAAACAGGAAACCTTATCTGCCAAAAAGTTACCAAATATAGCATGTCCCATACCTCCTCATCCATGCAAAACACAAATGGACTCAGATTTTAATTCAGGGAAAGAGCATGAGAGGTGAATCTCTTTCAAGACAGTTCCCACTTGGGAAAAAGTTTTCTTTTGCTCTGTTCTCTCTTGTCCTCTCTCCCTCTGCCTTTCACTATGGTGTGTCAGACCCCTCCAGGGTACAGCAGCTGCTTAGATAAAGAAGGAACCCTAAGACTGTGTTTGCCCGAGGTGTTAAGAGTCACATGGTCATCATTCTCCTAGT
Source organism: Cavia porcellus (assembly GCF_034190915.1). Lineage (NCBI taxonomy): Eukaryota > Metazoa > Chordata > Mammalia > Rodentia > Caviidae > Cavia > Cavia porcellus. The sequence continues at coordinate 35,089,767 of NW_026947497.1, forward strand.
GGCTCAGCAGGTACAACTCAGGAAGATCCCAAGAAACTGAGAATAAGAGACTTGCTTACTTTTTACAAGAGACAGGGAGTTTTAAGTGGGAGTAAATGAAAAGGCCATTAGATAAGAAAACATTAAATGGAAAACTCTCTAAAACAGAGAGAAGGAATAAATGAAAATAAAACCAGAAAGAAAGAAAAGGTAAAGGGTGACCAGAAAAAAGGAAATTGGTGGGATTAATCCCAGTACTCTGGGAGGCTCAGGTAAGAGGATCACAGCCTGGGCAACTTAGGACTTACCAAGGCTTCATCTCAAATTTTAAAACAATAATAAAAAGGGCTGGCTCACTGTGAAGGTCCTGGGTTCCAATTTCCAGGGCGAGAAAGAAAAGAATAAAAGGAAGAAAGGAAACAGAAAAAAGAAAAAAAAAAAGATTAGAGTTAAGAACAGAGAATGTTGGGAAAGAAGTTAAAGTTTGGCCACTCATCTGATCTTTCCTGCAAAACTGGAAATTTCACTACTGCATCTCCTAGCTCACTTTTCTTCCTGGTGACCAGCAGGAAGTGAGCCCTTTTAAAGGATGAGAGAATTTACCACAATATTCTCAACATCATGTTTCCACCAAATGTCTCCAAACCGCCTATCACTGGTTTGGCATTTTGTCAATCTGCCAGTATTATGAAACTTCTTAAAAATAACATTTTTATTTAAAGCTCAAAATCTTCAAGTCTTGCACATAGGTTTTTCTCCACAACTAAGTACTACACCAGACAGAAATAAATACTAGTCATTCATTTATTCAAAATTTACAGAACAGTTATTTTGTGCTTGGTCCAAGGGGCTTTTAGAAATCGCACATTTTCAAAAGTAGGGTGAGTACTATTTTGCATATGTGGTGTGTGATGATTTATACCAAAAACTATCCTGATAAAGAATATTTGTGGTGCACTCAGTCTGTTTTCGGTGTATTCAAAAAGGTTTATTAGAACAGTACAAATCTAGGCTTCAGTCCTAGCTGCGTGACATGCAAGCTGCACGTCCTTGGGTGGGTTTCTTAACTTCTCTGGACACCGATTTCGTCACCTGCTGAACGCAGGACTGCGTTTTGCTGTTACGAAGATGAAATGAGGTGTCTATCCAATGTCAGGTATTTATCAAAAGCTACGTGGCAGTTAAGCAGTCACTCATCTACTGTGGACTAGGCCACATTCTAGGTACTAAGTCAGCAACAGAAGTAAACCTGGACAGCTCGTCTCTCCTCATCCTTCACCTTAGCACCAGCAGTAACCATCCAGGGATCTGCGACATAGTGAAAATGACACCCAGTGGGTGTGGTGCCCCCCTTCCAAAGGCCACACTGCTTAAGGCCCCACTGTGATGTACTTTCCAGTGAGGTCAGCCTACAGCGCAGAGGCCCCACATGAAGACCATGTGACCATGTCCACCTGGGAACCCGAAAGCAGAGGGCTAAACAGACCCACACCCACTCTCACACCTAAATGGAAACAGGATTTAAGAAACGTGGATTGTCGCCTCTTGCCCTTTTGCTCTTAAAAGCAGAAAGGTGATTTAATGAGGCGGGTGCAGCTCTACTCAGAGGACGTTCCCAAATCAACTGCTCCATTGTTTCGCCTGCTCTCTGACTCCTTTTTACTCTTCCTCCGCACTCCTTTCCAGTCCTCCCTCAGTGTCATGGTGTGTGCCATACAGGGCACAGTAGATGCTTTGTTTATGAGACTCTAATGTGCAATAAAACCAGCTATTGGGGCAACAGTAGTTTATGCACAAACTCTAAGGGCAGGAGCCAGGAGTGGTGGTGCATGCCAAAAATCCCAGTACTTGGGAAGGCTGAGGCAGGAGGGCTGCAATTCCAAGCAAGCCCGGGCAATTTAGCAACTTAGTGAGATTGTCTCAAACCAAAAAATTAAAACTAAAGAAAAAAAAAAAAAAAAAGAGCTGAGGCACAGTGCAAAAAAAGGGGGAAGATCGTAAAGTTGACCTGAGTTGTATATTTCATAATACTTTCTTATCTATAACATTTCAGTTGATAGAGTTAACTTTAAAAATTACCTAAAAGTCTCAAGTGTTTAGAAAACTCTATTCAAGTTGGAAGTATGTGATTGATATACACACTTCAGGAGTAAAACATTTTTAAAGCCTCAAACAAAATCTTAAGTTCTGTCACCCACATAGCCATCCACCTAGTCTTCGGAGAGAGAAGCTTGCAGTTATTTTCTGGGGGTGAGGCAGTGAGGTTCGCAGGAAATGCCAGGCTCTCAGAAGCCGAATGCTGTTGGCTGTGAACCCCAACCCTGTTCATGCCTCCTCGATGCCACACTGACCTCATCTGAAAAATGGACTTTAGAGAGAACTAAATGAAAGCAAGGACATAAGCAGAGTTTTGGAACGTGTTAGGCATTCAGAAGAAGGTGTTTCCCTTACCTCCCGGCCTCCAACAAGCCACCCCCCAAATCCTTCCCTATCCTGCACTGGTTTTACAGCTCTCCTGGACCACTGCCCTCCAACTGGTTTTTCAACCTCTTGCCTGCTACGCCCCCAAACCACCCCAAACCTATTAGAAATAGCTCTCAAAAAATCAGAAATGTGACCATGGCCCACGTAGCCACACATCCTGCTTGGGCGATCACATTCAGAGCAAATCTGCATTCAGCGCAAAGTCCACATGCAACCCATCTGTTCAGCTTCGCCTGCCTCCTCCACGCACCCCTGCCCCTGAACGGCCGGGGCCTCTGCGGTCCAGGAACGCAGCCATTGTTCCTGGACTGTGCCATCTGCTCCGGGGTGCTGACTGCTGCCCCCCTCCTGGGCGCCACCCCCTCCACTCCTCCCATCTGCAAGACCGCTGTCCCCTTCCAACACTGCTTCCTCTTTGAAAGCCTCTCTGACTTCCCTGGCTGACTCAGAGACACAGCTCCTACAGCAGGGCCATCTTTCCCAGGTTTATTCAGCTTTGTGTTGTACAGTCACCGTACCCACGACGGTCCTTCTCCACTAGATGATTAGTTCTCCCAGTATCACTAGAGTTTTAAAAAAATTACCCTCGAGTTTTATCTTTGCTCTCATGAGAAAGACGAGAACCAAACAGATCACTTCTTGAATTGAAAGAACAGAGCAAGAATACAAGAGGCTCTAACAACTATCTTTATGAAGAGAGGAAGTTATTAGTAGAGAAAAATCCTCATAAACAGTCTTTTCCTTCCCTTAAATGTGAGCTGCCTTCACTATGTAAACCAGCAGAGAACAGAAGTGGTATCAGGCCATTTCCCAAACCAAGTTATTGCATAGGACCGACAGCCTTGGCCTTGGCTTTTTAGAACCCTGCGCTCTCCCTGAAGATCTAGGATTATCCTCTGGGAGAAATCACGTGGAAAGTTTTCCCAGGATACATGGAGAGGCACTCCAGGGAGCTCAGCCTTTGAGGGATCCTTGCCAAGGGGCCAGGTCGGGGGAGAAAAGCCACATTGGTTCCTCTGGGCCATTCTGGCCAATGACTCGTGTCCTCAAGTGACCATAGCCAGTGCTCCATTGGAACAGAAGAGTCACCCTGCTTAAGTCCTCATCTAGACTTCCGTCATCTCCTCAGCTAGATGCTCAGCATCTGAAAGCAGCTTCCGTTTTACAGCACAGCGCCTCCTCCCACGGGATGTAGCACACAGAGAGCCCCCCACACTGCTGGTTTGAACCTCTTATTTATTGATGGCCAGCTTAGTGAAGACACTGGTGATAAAAACCTAAGTCCTCGTCTGCACTTTGAGAGAGCAGAGGACAGACCTGCAGAAGCATGTTGACAGATGCAGTCAGCAGATAACTTTAGGAGCCACCTGGTACAACACTGTACTGGAGGTCAGGAGTCCTTCCATTCTGTCCTTTTATCATTTCCAAGTAACACAGAAATGTTTGCCCTCATTTGTCCAGCTACCAAATGGGGATACACGCGTGCTGACAAGAGAAATAAGGTTATGGATGGAAAATACCTTCAGTTCGCTGGCCAAAAACCACTAAGGCTAACTCAAGGTACTAGCATTACTTTGAAGACATGTGATTCTAGTGTGTAAAACAGCCTGGATTGGTAAATGCAACTCCATATGCTGGGTCAGCCAAGCGTATGTTTGACATTTGCCAGAGTTCCCTTTTATCATCTGGAAGGTAGAGCAAATAGAACCACACTGTAATGAGTGGAGAATCTGACTCACTTTTGAAGGAGACAGAACAGGTGTGGAAGCCAGAAAATAATCGTCTGTGTCAGAAGTCTGAGTCTTCCACAAGACAAATGAGACCAGGCAAACTGCGGTGGGAAACTGGAAACTTACATGTGTAATGACCTGTGTTGTTCTAATACTAAGTGATTCGAGAATGAACTCCAGCGTGTTTTTACAGACATGAACTCTCCATCCACTAGGAAGCATCGATTGCATCACAGCACTTATTCTTATGCAACCACCCTTATGATGCAGGACCAATTTCCAGCCCCATCCTAAATTGGGGGAAATGGAGGCCTTGAGAGATTTTGTAACTCTCCTGTTTTGGTTTGCTTTGCTGCCATGACAAAATAGCACAGAGTGGCTTAAACAACAGTAGTTTATTTTCTCTCAATTTGGGAAGCTAGATGTCTAAGATCAAGGTCCCAGCACAGTCTGCTTCTCCTGAGGACTCTCTCCCTGGCCTGCAGCCCTCTTTTCTGCACATACTCGTCTTAGAACTTCTTCTTACAAGGATTCCTGTCATACTGGATTAGTCTTCCTTATGACTCCATCTTACCTTAATTACCCCCTTCAAGGGCCTCTCTCCAAACACAGTTAAAATGTGGTGCAGCCTTTCAATCCACGAATTTTAAAGAAACACAATTTAGATCCTAGCAGCTCCCCAAGTCACCCAGCTGGTCCGTGGGGCAGCTGGGTTGTACACCTTAGTTCCTGCCACTTCTTAGGGTCCCACCCTGTTGTCCCCTGTGTTGCTTTGGCATCCCACCACCACCTCACTCAGGACCACAGGAAACAGCCTTGTGCAATTTACCCATTCCTTAGAGTTAGGAGACTGACAGCCAGAAAATGGAAGTCAAGAAGAGAAGCCGAAGCCCCAGAAAGACAAGCATGAAATCCAGACAAACTGGGCAGGAAATGCAGCTCACACCCAAGCCCATTCTTCTATGCCTGCAGCCCCCTCCCTGCCCTCTCGACTGGTGTTATTGTACCAGCAGGAAACTCCCCACCCTCCTCTCCAATGCTGAGGAAGCACCAGTCTTTGCTTCCCTCCTGGAAGTCACCCCCGGGCCACAATTCAATTCCATGCCTTTGGCAAAATTGCAAGATAATATACAATGTAATTTTTTCATCACATTTTGGAACCAAAAAATTTCAAAGGCCTTCTTGGAGTGCCATGTAGCTCATAAATGTAATTAATAAAGATTTTCTGATTAGCTAGAAAATGCTAAATCCAAAAAAAAAAAAAGCAAGACCTGACTTTCTCCTTTTCCCAGATAATGCTGAGAAGCAGCTTGTATTTATAAGGCACAAGCTTTCAACTGTATTGGATTTTCCTTTTAAAAAGAACAATAATTTAAAGTGCCTGCTAGCAGAGAATTGGTAGGTGCATTTAAATAGGTATTTGTGTTCTGAAAATCCTAATTGGAACTCTTTTATTGTTGTTGTTTATGTGTGTGTTTGTTTTGATTCTGAGACACTGAGGTTCTTTTGTGCATTAGGAAGCCTTTCACACAAAATTAAACCAGCACAGTAGAGATACGATTGTATATAAAGGAAAACATGCTCAAGTATTGTTTTAATAAGACAAGAAATATCAAGACAGCTTTTCTGTGTGAATCCTCCTGTAACAAATAAGAGACACAGCAGGACCCGTGTACCTTGGAAAGAGCCGGAACCTATGTCATCTGCTGCCTGTTTCTTACTGGTCACTGTCTTGGTCTCTGCCACATGGTCAAGCCTCGCCAGCTCCCCTAAGACAAAGCTAGTGAAGTAAAAAGTCTGCTCCACTTCGGTTCTGTTGGCTACTACCTCAATAAAAGGAACACTGCAGTTTTCAGCTTCGCTGAGCACAAACTGAATCTTGACTTAAAAATCCAGCACATCCTATTGGTCAGGAAATGGCTCGAATAAGAATATTTCTCCACTCTTTTGCCAGTAAAAATACAGTACACACTACTGAACACATCATATCAGCAACTCCTTTCAAATAGAGGTGCTCTTTGGGTACTTTATTAAAAACCATAGTAATAAGCTTTTTTTTTTTTTAACAAATACCTTAAGTTAAAGAATTAATACACTATGAAAGCATTATAAACTCCTTTGTTTTACCAACTGACAGGATTTAAAATTACACACATATATTTTAATGTGCAGTGGGTTTGTGGTACCATCTTTCATCTGAGATATTAATTCAAAGATGTTTTAGCTTTCCTCCCTAAACTTTCCAAGTGGGAATTGAGGGCCCTGAGGGCTTATGTAAGGAGTAAATGATTACCCTGAGAGTCCTCCTTGCTTAGCAGGAGTATGTCCCACACACACAAACACCTTCTGCTCTCTTCAATGCACCAACACCAGCATGGATTCCTTAGGCGTGAGAAAGTCACATGTCTATCAAGGAAAAGATGTTGTATACATTAAAGTCCTTTTCTGCTGGGGCTCATTCTTGGATACAACATTTTACTTACATTGTGAGACAAAATATTTTAAGATGGTGACCTGAACCATCACAATAGATTTAACCAGCGGGGGCCCCAAAGTTTTCCTGGGGGATACACTACCATAACCTTACCCTTCCACTCCAAATTCTCAACAAGTTTATGTCTCCTGATCTACTTTTTCAGAGCTAAACTAAATACAAAGTAAGGATCAAAGACGCCTCCAAACCTCTTAGAATTTGGTGCAATGAATAATAAGAACCGAAAATGAAAAGATCGAGCAGGTTAGCCCTTCCTCTGTCTGATAAAAGTGTATTATTCTCTATGGGACATTTTCAAGTTAGATCACTTATCTTCCTTGCTTAGAAAGCTTACTATTGATAAAATATAACACATAGCTGCCTGTTTAAATAGTTTCATTAACAAATTAATAAGTGAGCATACAACCCCGAGAAGCTGCTTGCAGGCAATGTGGAAAGAAAAGAAATCTCTCACGACGCAGTCAACACCACATCAATGGAGCAGCAGAGGTGCTTCATGGATGCTGAGGTCTTGGGGTTCGTCCAGTGCAGTAAGTAGGGAGACATGTCTGTCCCAGGAAAACTTATAACTAAATATGAAATGGCTATCATTCTGCAAATTCAAAAAGATTTAAAATGAACCAGCCTGGTTTTTCCACTTGGATGCTCCTAATCCTACTTTTAAGTTTCTTTTACAAATAATTCCATCACGCTGTACTGTGCTACACCACTAAGGACAGCAACCCTGGAACTTGTTAGCTTCATCTCAGCACATTTTTTGGTTAAAAACTGGTTTTTCCTTTGTTACTATGCTGGGGACTGAATCCAGAGACTCATGCATGCTAATCAAGCGCCCAGTCACTGAACTATAGCCCCAGCTCCCCATATCAGCTTTCCTTAAAAAAGGGAGTGGGGGGCTTGAGATCTGTGAGAAGACTGGGAAAGCAAAGGCTCAAATTAATTTTCTATTTGTTGCTTTTCCAAAAATCTCTCTCATTGATTATACAGTCCCTGCTTGGAGTAGGTTGGCATCACTCACTCTGGTTGTCACAAAATTTTGTTTTCCTTCTAGTTACTCTTAAGACTTGTGAATCCTAGATCAGTCAATGGATTTATAGCTTCTAAGTTAATTTCCTTATATGGCATACACTGTAAATTGCTAGAGGCTACTGGGCTTAGAAGTAGCTGTCCAACAGAAGCATACGTGTGTGTCCAGGTCACCAGGACAAGTGAAGTACAAAAGTCCAGAAAAATCCATCTCATACAACTGTAACCTTAACTGTTTCTGTATCCAAAAATAAATTAATTAATTTAAAATCAGGATCGCTAAATACCTCTAAAGCACTAGGGTTTACTTTTTATATTAGATTCATGCGGCATGGAGACTGATGGATGCCGGCACTCAATCTCATCACTACCTACAGCTTCCATGTCTCCATTTCCCTTGCTTATTGGTATGGTCATCATCTGGCTATGATTGATTGGGAGCAAGTCACGACTTTTCTTTTTCAATCTAAAATAGACAAAGCCTGAGATTAATTCTTGGAATAAAACCTGCAAGCCAAGGAATGAGATTTAAAGAGTCGTCTTGTTATGAAAACAAGAAAACAAACAGCAGAGGGTTAATGAAGACTACTGAATAGTGGACCAGTCTCCACTGTGTATATAAACCAGATGATGCAAATACACTGGTCAGCAGTTAGTACACAGATGTAATCTGAGTTTAATTGTCAGTCAGCTACTTAGGGCTTTATGCTAAAGAATATTACCATTGCACCCTTTGAATGTACAAATTTTCATAGACTTAATTATTTAAATTATTTGTCTAGGACTGATGGGTTTCTAGTCTCTTCACTTGTTCTACCTAATATTTCCTTTTATTGAGGGTCTCAATGACTGGATTAAAAGTACCCTTTGGATAGAAAGTGCTCTTACTTCACTTTTAAGACTCCTTTGCAAATAAAGCCATCACTCTGCATTATGGTACACCACTAGGGACAGTCACGTTAAAGTGACAGTGAATCTTTATTTCAGGATATATCTTGGTTAAAAACTGACTTTGAGTAGAAAAAAGTCCTTCACCAGAATGAAGGGGGAAAAAAAAAAGAATTGGTGGAGCAAGCAAAACAAATATTCTGAGAAAAACAAAGGTGCTTGGAGAAAAACAAAAATAGGGAAACAAAAGCAAAATCTAGAAGGAACAACCAAGCAAATAGACAACCTTGAGGTTGTAAGGTCTGAGACAACAACTATAAAACCTTTCTCTAGCTCTCCCAGTGCAAGCTGTAATGTGGGTACACACGTGCCCTGCTTAGCAGATACATCATGGTCTCAATTTTTGTGTCTTCACCTTCCAGCTCAGGCTGGAATCCCCCTTCCTCTGCATCTACCTTTAGATTATCCAGCTTTATCATAAGCTTCTCATAGGAGCTCCCTGTCCCTTGCTTAGTATTCCGGTGTCTGCTGTGACACTTAACAACCTGAACTGTTGCTATTAAACATTGTTATTAAATGTTTCTCCATCAAAACTATGAACTTGAAGGCAAGGTTAATCTTCCAAATCCCTAAACATCACATGGTTAAAATACACCAAGTCTGCAATCAGGCACACTACACTAGAGTTTTGGTTTTTGTCAAACAAATGCAAAATGCTAATAGAATACTGACTTCTTAAGACTAGCATGTGGATGAAATCACTTGTGTACCTATCACATATTATGCGCTCACCAACTGTCAGATGCTACTTCCTTCTGGGTCCCAAAATCAAGCCAAAAACATCCTAATTAGTACATGCCTGATACACCTGTGTTGGGTTCCTTCTTAGTGTAACTGATCAATTACATGCAAATAGGATATTGGAGGAATTTAACCTACTCTTGCTAATTGATATTTGAACACTGAAGAACATGCCCAAGAAAATATCTGAAGTGAGGGGGTCCCAAGCTTCGGCCAAGCTGCTTAACTTAGGAGCCCGCCAGCAGCACCTACTCAATATTCCCAGTAGCAGACAACACTGCCCAGGAATGCTGCTTTCTGAACTTCATACTCTCTCTTTTCCCTCAGTCCTAACATGGAAATGGAAATGTACACGCTCCCAACCCACTAACCAAAATGGCATGGTTATATCAGAACTATAAAGCCAGTTTCAACTTGTTGGCACAAGGGACCACATAATCACACACACGTTATGTCCATGGTCTCTTAGCGTGAGGGCCCAAAGCTCTCATCAGTTTTCAAGAAGAGAAAGAAGAAATGGAGAAAAGAGGAGAAGAGGGAAGAAAAGAAGAAGAAAGGGGAGGTTTAGCAACAGTGCTTGACAAAGAGAAATATAGGCACAGTTGAGCATATTCTCCCGCGTTCCAATAGATTCAGTACAGTACACCTAACTGTCTATCTCTGTATCTGTGTAACACTTTAAATGCCCTAGTAGATTTTCCCAATAATAATTTCCTAGTGCTTCTAACTGGCAAAAATTCAATGTTGCTCTCTGGCAAAACAAGGACTGAAAGCTCTTTCGGTGTGCAGAACTGGCTCCCCGTTCCCTAAGCCACACTTCCGGTCTGCTCAGTCTCCCTCCTCCGAAGCCCCCACATTATCACATTAGCTCAAGGGGGAAGCAGAAAGGCGTCACGCTAATTATATATACACAGACAGCTATGCAATATTCGGAAACCATTTTCTGTCTTTTAATAGACCACTTTCATCTTATTAATAAAAAGTAAGAACTCTGACTTCCTCCAAGTCACCTAGAGCTTTTAACGGAAATCTTTTCTTCAACTAGCCCAGCTTTCGTCCAGCTGATCCTATAAACACTGCTGGCAATTTTTTCCCCAATGCCTCTAACATATTTTCACTTAGCACCAGTGTGATGTATAAGATCTGACAGCCCGGCAGTTATAGGCCACCTGCATCACTGTCGCCATGACAACAGTGAAAGACAATCCATGATGCCATGCCCTGGTCACACGTTTCAATACAGCTTATCTGTCCAAAGCCACTGAGTCTAATGGAAGAGAGTAATTACCATCTTCCACTCATTGTCAAAATTCCCACCATATAATGCTCTTCAAAATTATTTTATTCCTCTCACATGGCTGCTTTGCAAAAACTAAAAGAAACCTTAAGTGGGGGGGGGGGTGGAAGAAACAGGAGGATCCGACTCGTACAAATGTAGCTGACATGCATGTGCATGGACTGTTCCTTTGCAGCTGGGGACGCACCAGCCAGCAAAGGGGCTACAATGTAAACCTCAGTTCCCTCGTAGGCATCCTAAGGTTTTTGAAAATCTGGGTCAGAACTAGAGAGTAAAGCTCCCCTGTTCTGAAGGTGTTCATTTCGTTCCTACCAACACAGCCTTGGCCCAGAGACCATGATCTCCCAGGACACCGTGCAGCAGGCACAGTGACAATCACCAGTGCTGCAGCTCAAATGGGTGGAAATAAGGACTGAGCAGAGCCTGAGCAGTGGATCCTTTTCCCATAGGGGTTTTGTCTTCCATCCCTTCCCTTCACACTGGAATAATAAACACAGATCCCTGACTGTCCAACCTCTGTATTTGGTACCTCAGATTCTTAGGGATGGGTGAAGCCCATCTTTGAGAAAAGCCTCATCCATGTGGCATTAAAAAGTGAACTTTGATCAGCAAACATTTTCATGGGAAAACCTTGAGGAGAAAAGTACTTACAGGAAAGAATAATTCAATTTAAAGGCAACATTAAAAAGTCACATGAACTTGCAAAGCAAATTGCACAGGAAAAAAAAAGACAAAGGGCACAGAAAGACAAGCCTCTGCCACAGGCAGCTTGCACCTGGTAAGACAGTGTTAGCTTTTTTCCTTTCTTTTCTTCTGTAGGGGGAGGTACTAGGGATTGAATCCAGGATCCAGGGCCTGCACACTGAGCTTCATCCCCAACCCTTAATTTTTTTTTTTATTTCAAGACATGGTCTTGCTTAATTGCTAAGTTGTCCAGGCTGGGCTTGAACTTGTGGTCCTCCTGCTTCAGCCTCCTAAACTACTAAAAGCACATTTGTCCCACCACAGCTTCATCTTCTTTAGCTTTAGTCATTTTCATGAAAGTATTAACAGGGCCATATCCACTCACCAACTAGCAAGAAGCTAGATGAAGTGGTCCCTAGCTTTGTGGTGAGCATAAAACACTTGTATTAAGAAAACAAAAAAGCATTTTTATATGATGAAATAAATACCAATCTATAAAGGAATACTTAATTTTAAAGTCTAGCTAATGAATTTTTAGGTCAGTATTTATGTATCTGACAGAAATGCCTGAAATGTTTTATGTGTGGCTTAAATCCTAAAAAACTCATAGTCATAAAACACTTAGTCTGCTATCAAAGCATTGTAATTACAAACAGAATTACCTAGGTTCCATGTATTAAGCATGGCATTACATACATCACACAACAGCCTTGGAAAGGCTGCTTGACCTCTGTACCACAGCCACTCTGGTGGCTAGTGGACAGGCTTTTTTAAACTTTGATCTCTTGACCACTTGGTCACTTCGTTGCTCATCAGCAGCCTCATAGGAGACCAGGTAAAGATGAAGAGAACGGAGGCTGAGCCTAGGAATGGAAACTTCAATAGCTTGCTTAATTTATGACAGGACAGCACAGACCAGAGGTGCCTGCAAACACATCGGATATTCGGAAATCTCCGGTCAACCCATGAGTAGAATATTCCAATTAATTGTGTTATTTAATACTTGGGTGAAATCTATTCTAATAATCATTTGTGGATGTCACCCTAGCTTTGTCTCCTCTCTCTTATAATGGAATTTGATCAACACCATTTAGATCACAAGAATCCATACACATGTCATGATAGGATAGAGCTGGAAAACTTAAAACTGTCATGGGGGAAAAAATTCCAATCGGCTACATCTCACTGAGAGAGGAGACCCAACATGAATCAGTGATCTGTAAGGTTTCTGCCATCTTCCCTAAAAGGCTCTTCTCCACTACACCACCTCATTTGAAGGGAAAAACCTCAAAAAGTGCCTCAGAAATTTCCTCTTCAGGAAGCCTGAAGCTCACACAAGCAATAGAAAAAGCAGACATTCTTGTCTTCCAACTTGTACATGTAAGCAGCCCAGATCTTGCTCCGGGGCCCCTTTGTGTCCTCCGTCTTCTCTAGCATGACATGTTTGGAAGATTACAGGCCCATCCCTTTCTGAGTGACTTTTGGTTTGGATTTGTACACTGCTTTGTCATGGCCAGACTCAGTTCACGCCTTCAAAACAACAGAACTAACGCTGTGTCTTCTCAGAACATCACATCAAGAGGAACGTGGTACTGGTTTGCCTCCGTACTGGTGCATTAATGTGGGTCATTTGGTCAAAGGGGAACTTTCCAGATTTCTCTGCTATAAAGTTACTGCATTTGCCTTTGTAATTAATAACTCACTTGTGGGGAGATATTTTGAGGCTAGGTAAATTACCTCTTCCTTGTCAAATGTTCACACACACTGATGATTTTGTCCCTCATCATTTCTTTAGTACTTACTAGTTGCATAGATGGTTTGCCCCCTTCCTCCTAATTTACTCGATCAACTTCTGCAACCATGAGGACTTGTGGATTTATGTTTTACTAACTTGATTACAACACATTATCTTATTTACTGTGATGGTCAAATTCTGCCAAGTTGGTCGGTGGGATCCCATCAATGTGGCCCCTGCCATTTTGATTCTCTGAAAGTTCCTGGTTCTTTCTGGCTCAGCAAGACGTTCCACATCCACGTTGTACTTTCTTGCATCAGCCCAGGAATGTAGTCATTTTTCCAAGCCATGCTCCATCATTTTCAAGGTAATATGTTGATATCCCTAAGACTACCATGTAAACACAGTCAAGGATGCAAGGTATCAGTTTGTTCTGAATAGAAACTTCACTGGTTAATCTGTAGGAAGCTGCCAACCAGCACAGCCTGTTTCCTGTGCTCCATTCCAGCATCACTAGAGCTGGCTTTGCTTCTGGTCACACACAGCCAGGCTATGAAAAGCACAGGGCAGCTCAAGGTCAGGGGAGAGTGGGGACAGAGATCAGTCTCAGAGCAAGAGTGCCAGACACTGGAGACAGACAACGGCAAGGTCCCCAGCACAGCACAGATTCTTTTTAGAACCTCTCAGGCTCATCCAACAAGTGCAGATTCCTTCCCCTCTTGTTAGGACTGAATTATGTATCACAACCTACTTGTCCCACAAATAGCTTCCAGTTCCATTTTACACACAACTGTACAGTAACCTGGAACTGATCTGAGAGGCAGAAAATATTGTTATCTGTTCCTTTCAGGAGGAAACAAGAAAACAGGAAGAAACTTCCACGTGATGCACAGCTTAGACTTAGGTTGTCTAAAGCTTGAAGTCTGTGACATTTTATTCTTTAAGAATAAAACTATTCATGACTACATGTAAATTTCTAGAGTCTTTCTCGGAACTCTGTTCTTTTAGAACATTTCTTCCACAGAACCAGTCACGCAGCTCTTCCGCTGGCCTGGGAGAGAGAGTGAGACTTTCCAGGGTCTACCCCAGAAACGAACCTCAGGATCGCCTCTACTCCATGAGGTTTAAACCCAACCGCTATCTTGCATTCTAAGTAGGAAGGCAATCAGAGCTCACACAAAAGTCCACAAGCAACCTGGGTGGCAGAGGAGCTGCAGTCTTCCGGGCTGTTTGTTAGCAAACTGCACCTGTCCAGAAACACCAGCCTAGCCACCTGAGGGAAGTGACATGCAGCCAGGACACCTAGAACCCTTTGAATCAAATGTGGGTGACAAAGTCATACAGTCATAGAGACACGGTAACATTGCATCTAGAAATTCAGGCTGATTGGTATAAATAAACCACCCCCTGGCAGGAGGGATTCGGATTCTGGATTTTATATTTGCCGCCTTCTGCCTGCCTCTCCTACCATCTAATTCCACTCTCACCAAACCTAGGCACACACGGCTTGCTGACTCATTTCCCCACCGCTGTGCTATAGATGCTACGGTTTCCTCTGCCTGTCTCAGTGTCCAGCTTCTCTGCTTAGGACATCCCCACCTCCTCCACAAGGCCCTGGTCAGATACAAGCTCCCTGTACAGTTTCCCTTCCACGCCACTCCCTGGGCCCTGTCTCTGTCCTGCAGATGAAATAATTCGGACCTCTGAGTTCCCATGAAGGTTCTTTGTAAGTCAGAGCCCCGATCACGTAACACTGTGGAATGACGTGGAGAAATCTCACAAGCAGCACTAGCATGAGGCCTGCATCTGTGCTCTCCTTTGTATTTCCAGCAGTCTCTACAGGATCCACCTTGCAAGGGCCTTCAAAACCTGTTTGCTGAATTAAAGTCTGTTGTCAAAACGGCAAGTGGTCTTTTTCTTTTCACCTAAGCACAGGCTTGTGTTAATTAAAATAAAACAACAATATTATTGGGTTTTAAGATCATGTGGCTGTATATAGCTGTATGTAATTGCAATGCAATCAAACCTCTGATATTTTTAGGCACTTCCTTCCCTTGAAACACTCTTTAGCTATTCTTGAAAAAAAATCAGTGTATTTCTGCTAAGTTTTCTGTACGTGTGTTTTGTTTTTTAAAACTTTTATTATTGAAAATTTCAAGTGTACAGAATGAGAAAGTGTAATAAATCTCCATCACTCAGGCTGAGCTCATGACCTATCCTGCTTCATCCATACTTTATACCTCCTTTCTCTTCCCTAGCACATTAAAGCAAATTCCAGTTATTTTATCATACCTTTAAAAATACTCAGAATGTACCTTTATTAAATTATGGTCTCGTTTTCAAAAAAAAAAAAAAAACTAGTAATGCTATTGTCACATCTAAAAAAATATTTAACAATAATCCCAATATTCAGTGAGTGTTGAAATTTCCAGTTGTAATTTTTTTTTGCATTATGATTTGAAATGGTGAAAATATACCATTACTTCATCCAACTCATAAACAATCTGCCCTATTTAAATAAAAAGCCCCCAACTTGTATCCTACAGAGCCGTGACATTCCACAGGGCAAGACACAGGAAGTCTCATTTCGGGGTAATGTACTAATTATGCTACTGAGGTTTTGCTAAACATTTGTCCTATATAGATATGCAAAATAATTTTTTTTCAGTTCACTGCTTTTCTACTCAAAGACTCCCACAGACTTCCACCAGTTAGTGCTGCTTCTGAGCTATTCATAGCACATAACAATACATTTTATTTTTAAGACTTAAAGTACATGTTTTCCTTCCCCCTGAATCTCAAGTGCTTACTCTCAATTAACACAATGGCTTTCACTCTCAATTTTCACTTTTAAAATAAAATATGACTAGAAAAAATGCTGTCCACAAAACTATTCAGGTAGGCAAAGCTATAAAATAGCCCTGATAATTTTTAGTTAGTACAAATTTATCCACGGGAGTCAGTGTTTTTGTCTATATTACCAAGAGTCAACACAAACATGACTGGGATGGCATGGAGAAATTACACATCTGTAATCTTAGCACCATGGGAGGCCAATGCAGGAAGGCGATAAGTTCATGCCCTAAAAAGGCAACTTAGCAAACAAGACCTTATGTCAAAATAAAAAATAAAAAGGCTCTGGGTTTGATTCCCAGTCCAGGGGGCTGAGGGTTTGGGGAAAAAGAAAAGAACAAGTCAATAAATGTATGACACTAACAGGACAGACTGGAAGCAACTGGTCTCTTTAGACAAGACTCCACCCCCAGGACTACAGGGGGTTCAGCACAAGACTTAAGATCAACTACTTCAGCTCACTTCTGGATCATTCTGACCCCACGAAGTACATTCTTTAGCCTGGAATTGGAAACCTGGTATGTAAGGAACACTGAGCGAGTGTTTTAAATTTCTACAACCAAAATGACTTTTAAAAACAGAATGTATTTGTAAGGAGAAATCTTGTCATCAAGTGAATATTAAAGTGGAACCTCTGCAAAATTAAGAGATGATCTTGGGCTGGGGATTTAGCTCAGCGGCATAAGCGCCTGCCTTGTAAGCAGGCAGTCATGAGTTCAATCCCTGGTACTGATAAAAACGAAAAAGACAAAAAAAAAAAGAGATAAACTTTTATAATTCAAAAAGTATCCCTTTGAAGTTTATATTTGAACATAAAGGATTTTTCCCCCCACCAAATAGTCATTGGTCCTACAAGTATTGATTTAATATAGAAAATATTTACACTAACTATAAGGTAGCATAGAAGTTTATACAAATATACAGACAAATATTTGCTAAAGATATCCTTTAAGATCATTAGTAAGATGATTTCATTTGCTATTATTTTATTGTTTCCTTCTTTTTTAAAAGGCTGTCTCCTAATAAAAAGCACTTTATTTTATTAACTAGATTAAATATCCTGCCCTATGTCTCTTTTTTATTCACTGATACTCTTTCATTCAAGGTGAAAAGTCATATTATAGTTACCACAAATTCTTAACAGCCATACTCAAATTATTGAAGTAAAAGTGTATTTCCAGGATTCTAGACTTTTTACCATTTTTTATATATTCAAACAATGCTAGCCTCTACCTAGGACCCCAGAGAACTGGCCTTACTCAAGAGACTCCTGAGTCTAAACTGGCCCTGAAGTGTGGCCCTATGTCCCCGAGGGGGTCACCTACACAGAGAACATTTCTCTCCATGTTCAGGGCTACCACACTCACCAGAAGTTAAGGTGTCCGTCTTACCTCAACATGAGGATGGGGAGGCTGACGACACAAAAGAAAACACGGATCACGTGGATCCAAGTGCCCAGACTCAGTTCCTTCAGAAGCCACCTTGGAGCCTGCCATACTGATCCCAAATGCCAACCCCACTGCTTCAGAAGCTGCCCTTCCTGGTGGCCAGTTCTGGCCATGTGCAGGGGGAAAGCACTGGAGCTGGTTTCCACCCCTGGGCAGGACGTGGGTCAGGCTCTGTTCTAGCTGAACACAACCAAAGTGACTCGGTAACCCTTTGCCTGGAAAGAAGTATCTGGGAAATGTGACTGATGACAAAGGATTAGCACTCTGGAGTTGCATTCCCCCTCAGAGATGAGAGTTTTAGAAAGCACTGATACTCTGCAGACCCCAGGGCAGCACTGACCACCATGGGCAGTGGGCGCTGGCAGCTACTCTCACCCCTGCCCGGGCGCCTGGCTTGGGTGGGGGTCACTACCTGCAGCAGTTGTGCTGAGTTCCAGGATCCCACTGGCTTTCAACTTTCCCGAGGCAGAACTTTTTTTTTTTTAAGTTTACTTCTTCCTCTTCAGCAAAATTTAAATTCAAAAAATTTAAAAATTTTTTGCTTTTTATATGGATATTGTTCTCCTCCACTTTTATCCTTAGTATGATTCGTGGTGATTCTTCGGTCTTGATACTAACAAAATCCTAACTATGGAAACGTCACTGTATTTAGCATAATCTTTCCCTTTTTCCTACTAAGTCTTCTAAAAAACAATAGTCTTGGACCAAGGGCATAGCTCAGTGGTGGGTGCTGGCCTCCCATGCAGAAGGCCCTGGGTTTGATCTCCAGCATTCTCCATGATGAGGATGACGATAATGACCACGACAATGATGAAAATGGTGCTAGTAGTCATGAGCACAGACTCTAAAACCAGGCCTCCGAGAGAGGCCAGAGCTCTGCCACTTAACGCGCTGTGTGTCTTTGATCAAGTCATCTCTGTGCCTCAGCCGCCTCAGCTATAAACAGTCTACTTCACTAGTATTTGGCGATTAAATGTTACTAAGCATAAAATATTACAGTGTCCATCATGTGCTGAGGGCCCTATGAGTTCATGAAAAAACATGTAACACATATGATGATCAGGTAGGAAAATCGTGACCATGACAGTCTTAGAGGGACATCGACTGTGGTTAAGTGTGGAAACGTACGTATATAACATTTAAACAATTTCAGGAAGTCGTGAGTCATTGCTCCAGTCAATATTTATGTTACAGTCCACTGGACATGAACAAGCTGTATAAGGAAGAGAGCTTAACACTTTCCAACTCCAAAAATAACACATTAAGAGCCACGTTCCACCCAGGGACCCCGGATGATCAGGTTCTCTCCCTGCTGTCCTGACACAAGGCCTCTGGGCATGCTGAGGGGAAGCAGGAACCCACATTTTAAATGGAACCATCCAATCCAACCAACTTATTCCAACAAAGGCTTTGCGCTTGAGTGTGGGGTTGTCAACAAGATGAGCGGAAATTAGCAGAAGCTTCAGTGAAGGTGGCTCAGCACGTATTACAGTCCTAAAATTGTTTTGGATGTATGAATGTTTGTATTTTGGTGCTGGGGATGGAACCCAGGGCTTGCCTCACACATGCTAAGCACATTGATTACCACAGAGCCATATCTCCAGCCCTTAGCGCCTGTTCGAAACAGGAAAGTCTACGCCAGCTTCCCCCACAAAATTGAAGGTGAACGTGAGATGAGGTCTCAGGATGTTTACAAAATTCACCCTGATTAAATTATCCTCCAGATTTTGTACTCACTGCTAATCTCACATGACAGAAAAACCTACTTTGTTTTCAACACATCATCCTTTCTAGAGATCATTTTAAAAGATGTCACCATGATGATGGACAATTTTAACTACTGTTAACTACTGTCCTCTCATTTCAAATGGCATGAGGCGAACCTAGATTTGGTCATTCAAGTATTTGATTGGAGAGAAATCAACTTAATTACACCGGGTATTCTACCTTATATCTCACGATGCATTTGTGGATATGCAACAGTTCACCTATGGAGTCAGTACAGACTTCAATATTACCTCTTCAAAGACACTCTGGAACATAATGTTTATGCCATTTGAAGACAGGGCTCTTCTGTGATCAAACAGTTCTCAATCCCTCTCTTTAGTCAACTACTATTAGCTACTCCAGAGAAGCAAATTAATAGTTCTTGTAGGGCTCAAAAGAGACTTCCAATCACAATCAGGTTTGTCTTATGAGGTTAAAAGCTAACTAGAGTGTGACATCTACAATGTGCATCTGAGTACCTCTCCTGATGAGTAATAGGAGTGCTGAATTACAGGTTCCTACCCACACATACAGAGGGTGCACGTACGTACCGGGTGATGTCTCACAAAAGTAATTATTTCCCAAACACAAATCAACAAAACCTCTAGCTAAACTGATATTCTTGTTTTCTGTCCCCTCACTGGTATACAGAACTGTGCAAAAACGTCCGACATACATTAATATTTTAAGGGCCTCCAGTCCTTAGGCATCATGCTTCCACATTAATCTTTCCAATTTTGTTGCCTATAATCCTTTCCCACAGTTGTAATTTTAGATATAGTTAGTCCATAAAAATTAATCTTTTCTCATACAAAGACTGGTCACAGCTAAGATCTAATAGTTTCTCCTTTTCTTTTCCCCCTCATAGGGAAACATCCGAGTTATATTATTAATTGGTCTTTTTACTCTTACTTTTCATTTTGAAATCCCCAGCAGTAGGGAAAAGGTGTCCTTCACCACTGCCTGGCAGCTTCCTTAGGAACGGGTTAAACTGTGGTGGGCTTTAGACATTTAAAATATACACATGTGTGTGCATGTGCACACACAGAGTAGTTTTAGGGAGAAATGTACTTCTCGTGTCAAAGGAAATCTTTCGGGCTAAAAACTCTGAATCCAGACTGAGGGGCAGGCTTAACTTTAAGCTTCTAATACAGTCTTCCTGTTTTTCAGTAACAGACAAGCTGTTCTACTGGAAATTCTGCCCCCAGATAGGTTGCAGGGAGAGACAGTGAAAAGCAAAGTCATTTTCATCTGGACACATAACTACGAGGAGCTCAGATTCAACTGATTGGTTTCTTAAAGCTATTGTTTGTCTTCTTAAATCCTGCCCAGTGATCTCTAACGCAGGATTTGGCTGTTCCTAACTGTGCCGAGGAGGTACAAAAATACTAACTTTTCCTGACACTTAACATTGGCCTACATGAAATTCAAAATGTTAAAACGTTTCTTATTTTCATGTAAACAGTCCAGTATTAGAAGACAGACGATCTTGGACACTCTAGCACAGCAGGTCCTTCTCTTGATTCCAGCAGTAAAAAGCTCCAAAGTCCTGTTGTGACCAAGCACACTCCGGCTGGCATGCATGATTAACTCACTGAAAGGGAGAAAGAGGTCTCAGGGCGTGCAGGCTCTGGAGGTGGGGAAAGCTTCTATTTCAACATTTGAGCCTGTGTTGATAGAGAATCAATGTGGCAAAGCAAAAAGTAGGGTTTTACAGTTACAGTTCATTTCTTGAGATGAGTTTCTCCCACCAAAGTGACAGCTAAGGTTGTTTTTTTAATTTGTTTTGTGGTATTGGGGATTGATCCCAGGGTCTTTGCAATGGGCAACATTCGTGGTTTGTAGTTGATGTTATTTGTTTTTTGACACAGGATCTCATTAAATGGCTAAATTGTCCAATTTGGGCACAAATTTGTGATCCTCTTGCCTCAGCTGTAATTCCAGTACTCTGGGACAGGATGATGAGGCAAAAAGACTCAGAGTTTGAGCACAGCCTGGGCAATTTAGTAATTTAGTGTGAACCCCCTCTATCTCAAAAAAAAAAAAAAAATTAAAAATCTGGATGTGATGACATAATCCTGTAATCCCTGCACCGTGGGAGGCTGAGACAGGAGGATTGCAAATTCCAGCCCAGCCTGGACCACATAAGGAGAGATCGTGCCACCAAATAAAAAAATAAATAAATATGGCTGAAAATGCATTTTAGTGTGATATCCCTGGGCTCAGTCCCCAGTACAACCAGAAAATTAAAATAAAACAATAAATAAAATTTGTTTAAAGTTTTTTAATAAAAGGGTTGGGGATATAACTCAAAGCGACAGCCCTAGATTCAGTCTCCAGTACCACTTCCATCCCGCCCCTCAAAATTAAACAGTTTCTTTAAAAAATTTAATGAGCTAGTGACATAGCTCAGTGACTGACTTTAATTCCCAGTATTCCTACCCTAAAATTTAAGTATAATGGAAGTGTCCATCTCCATTTGACATGAACGGGGGTATTTATGCAAAGATGGGAACACTGATGGGGCTCGGGGTACAGAGTCTGCTGGGCATGCCTGAGGCCCCAAGTTCAATCCCCAAGTACTGGAAAGGAAAGGAAGGAGGGAAGGAGGAAGTGAAAGAAACAAAGAAAGAAAGAAAAAAAGAAAGAACCTTAATAATAGGAATAATCAAACTTAAGTCTATTTTGTAAATCTACTTTGTAAATCTGAAAGTACCATCATTTCTTAAGCAAAGCACACCAATATTTCACTAAATATTAAGTAAATATCTGCAAGTACTTCAAGTACTTAAGAGTTCTGATCTTAACGATAAGGTTTGAAAGCTTTCTTGCATACTTTTTTACTTTCTCATCCTCCAATCTTTCCCATTCTCTGCTAAAATAATTTGGTGATAATATGAAAAATTAAAAAAAAAAAAACCACAGAATGTCTGAGAATTTCAAACTTCTTCCAGGCACAGTTCTATAGCTTTTAAAAGAGGTATCTACAATCACAAAACAGCTGCCATGTTTTAGACCAGGCTTGATTTTCTAATAAAATGTGACTGTACCAGTTCAGTCTCAACTTGTCCTAGAAAAGATTTATTAGGATGACTTACAAAAATACAAGATAAAACACAAAATTAATCTATAAGCATCAGCAATCATGGGAAAAGCAAAAGGTACCTGTAAGCCTACAAGAAAAAAGGTCTGAAAAGCATGCTGTTATTTCTCAGTGTGTCCTGGCATGGGGCAATGGGAGATAGATTTTGTTATGTATGTTTTGTTCTATAAAAATGTGTTTTGTAAAGTTTTTAAGAAGTGAGAAATTGGTTTTTCTAGGTTGTCCATGTGGGTGAACTTCTTGAATATTTTCCTTCCTTTCACTCTTTCTCTGATATAATTTTTTTTTCTTTCTTTTTTTTTTTTTTTTTTTTTTGTATTTTTACCGGTACCAGGGATTGAACTCACGACCACACGCTTGCAAGGCAGGCGCTTATGCCGCTGAGCTAAATCCCCAGCCCCTTGATATAACTTTCATAGTCTTCTGTTTTCTGGTTGCTCAGTCTGGTTGGTTCCATGGAACCTCCTCCAGACTACAGAAGAAAACGGCACGGGAACAGAGCAGGAGAGGAAAGGGTGAGGGACCAGACCTAGATTCCAGGGTCATGCTTCAAAAATGCACCCAGACATACTCAGAAGTGCGCCCCAGCAAAGGAATCATGTTTGAGCCCTGTTGTTACTTCCCACCGTTTAGTTCCAAACAAGATAAAGCATTTGAAGACTGGAAATTTTTACACTCAATTTTGAAAAGGCAAATGTCTTTAAGGCATCTGATTTCTTTTTGTGTCGGCAGGCATTGTGTATCTTCTGAATAACAAAATGAAGCTGGGAAGGCGAGACAAAGTTCCTACATCAATAACAAATGGCAAAGTATAACAACTAAACCCTAAACCTCTAGAAGATTCTGAAGTGAAGTAAGGAGTATCAGTGTTCCTATTACCAAGACACAAAAACCCAGATTTAAAATGGCTCACAGTGTAGAAGGTTCAGTCCATGGTTGGCTGACTCAAAGGCAGATACACCATGGCAAGATGGAAGAAAACTGTTTAGCTCACAGTCAGGAAGCAGAGCAAGGGCACAGAGCAGGAGAGGAAGGGGTGAGGGACCACACCTAGATTCCAGGGTTGTGCTTCAAAGAGGCACCGAGACATACTCAGAAGTGGGCTCCAGCAATCCCCTGGGCAGCTCCCAGGCCAATCAAGTCGACAAAGTTTAACCACCACACAAAGCAAGATCTATTTTTATGTTGCCTCAAAACAGGTAACACTCTCTTTGGTCAAGTTTCATGACAAGCCCCAAACTGACAAAGGTTTGAAATGAAAATCCCTAAGTTATACTCTAGCTTTTTGGGGAGAAAAATTCTGTCAATTTCCTCTCAAAATTCCCAAACCTTCGGTTACCATTTGTGAGCTGTCCTCCTCTCAAACTTCCAACCTGAGGAAGTCAAATGTTTTCCTTTCCAACAGACTTCAGTATGCCCTTTACTCTAAAATCTTTAACCAGTCACACACTCTGCTCTTTTTCTCCAAAATCTTCTTAAAGGTTTTGGAGCATCTGTTTTACTCTCCAAACTGTGCGCACTGTCTCCTGAAATCTGCTCACAGGGAGTTGAAAATGATGCTACTCTGAATCAAGAACCAAGACACAGCCTCCTTGATTAGCTCCTACATAACCCACAGAGCTGGTGTTCACCTACAAAGCACTTGGTGCCTAATATAGCAATGCACCTCCTTTAGATGGCAATCCCAAGGTCTCCTTGGGACATTTGGAAAAAAATAAGAACCAAGAACAATGATCTCTCCAAAGCCTAGAAATCCCACATAAGTAATTCCTGAGATGCATGGTAAAACCGAGGTAAAAGAACAGAAGTCGAGAACTATGAATCCTCAAGACCTCTTTAAATGGTGCATCCTTGGCATTATGGTAACCATTGATGATCACCTTGTATTATGTTTTTATATTATCTATTATGTCCACCCTTTTGACTTGACCGATTCTGTCCTGTTATGTCTCATTTGGTTTTACTCTCTTCCAAAAAAGCAATAAGAACCGTGGGAGCAATGAAACCCAAAATGTGTAATAGTCACTGTACAAAAGAGAGGAAAAGAAAGTGCTCTAAACTATATAACTGCATGTATATTTAAGTGTATAAGATAGAAAATGATATCACAGAGTTTTATTGGATCATTGAACAGAACTGTTTGCAGTATCATTGTTGGAATGTCCACTCTACAAGCTTTAATTTTGTGACTTGAACAATTATTTTTAAGATGGCAATATGTAATCCATTAACTAGTGATTTCCTACTGTTCATTTTTTTCTTCTGTAAATCTGTATAACTTGTACCCTTTCACTTTTTTTTTTCTTTTCTCCTTAAATAAATAAATAAATAAATAAATAAATAAATGGTGCATCCTTAAGGCTGGGGCTCTAGAGCTCAGTGGTACAACACATATTTAGCCTGTGCCAGGGCCTGGGTTTGATTCCTGGCACCACAAAAAGAAAGGAAAGAAGAAGTGGAGGGAGGAGGATAGAGAGGGGAAGGAGAAGGGGAGAGAGGGAGGAAGAAAGAGAAACAAGAGGCCATAAGGTAGGGAACAAAACCACAAAGCAGACAGGTCAGGGGATGTGAACTTGGCATTTGGACATTCAGGGCTCCGAGGCATATTTCCAACTTGAATTGGTTTTATCCTGACACTTCTTCACAGTCGTTTAGCTGATAAACTCCTAGGAAACATGGAATGCACCTTGTTTTCATGCCAGACCTAGGCATCCTGAATTCTGCTTTAGGACCACAGATACAGTAACCCCAAACCTCCCATGCAGCAAGTCTCCCTAGGTCAACACCAGGATAAAAATGCCCTATTAAGGCAGAGTCAGATGTGCCCTGCAAGAGGGGCATCTTCTTCCCAAAGAAATCATTCATAGAAACTAATTGTTCCCTAATGTCCTTTAATTAAAGAAACTGAGCTGTGGCTTTGGTTCCTTAATTAAGCTCAACTTTAGCTTATTTTTCAATATCCTAAGTTTAGACAGGAAATTCACATATGCCCTATTAAAGTACCTCTCAATTCTTATCAGAAGGAAAATTAATATTAGCATATATATGGAAAACACGCAATAAAATGAGCATTTCTTATAAAACTAAAAACTATTAAAATGTGCGTGTTTTCAAACAATAAAGATCACACATACACAAAACTTATTGATAATTACATGAGTTTAGTCCTCTTCCTTGCCCTGTGCAAGAATCCAAATGACATTACATATACATGTTTACTTATGCACAAGGTCAAAGAACTGACCACACCACTACTAGATAGAAGAAAAGGTGTATGTTTTAAAGAGGCAGCACCATAGTTGCACTCAATGGATGTTCTTTGATAATAATAATAGTAAAAGACTGTGGCAGCCTTGGAGGAAAACCAATTAATACATGCCAGGAACTACAAGTACTCAAGATATTCCTATCCCAAGAAACTTACCGACCGACTCCTGGCAAGGGGCCCTGCTCCTGAGTTAGACTCTTCTCCCCCCCAGCTTGCTCTCTTCCCTCCTCTGCAGGCTGCACTTCTCACTATGCTGCTCACTCTCTGCTTCTCCTCACACCATGCCCTGGCAACCACTCTCACCCCTGCCATGAGCTCCTGGTTGCCAAATCCCAGGACACTGTTTGGTCCTCATCTTGCTAATAATATGGGCTACTCACCAAGGCAACTACTGGGTCCTCACCAATCTGGCTACTGCGTCTCCACCCTTCCTGAAGGAACTCCTCCAAAAATACAATGGACATTGGGTTTCCCAAGGTTTCTGCTCTTGCTTTCTTCCTCTCACACTATCCATGCTTCGCCAATTTCATCCACTTTGAAGTTTCAGCAATCTGCAAGGTCCACACCTGCCACTCAAGCCTTGGGGCTAAATTGCAGGCTTGTATATCCAATGGACTGCTAGCCTCTCTTCAGAATGGACCAGAAATAAACCCACTAACCTATGCATTCCTCAACTTGGTCATCTTCGCTCCAAAATCTAAGACAGTTTCTTATATTTCCTAATTTATCTTCCAAGCCAAAACCCTGGAAATCATCCCTGACTTCTTTGAATCCCCTTTTGTCTATTCAGGGAATTGCTTCCTTAATGTTTTGCAAATGCCTTCGTATCTTCATCTCTATACATCGCTCCTCTCCTTCAAGCCCCTGAGCATCTCTTGCTGCAGCATTTAATAATATCCTAACTGACCTCCCTTCCTCCAGTCTTTGCCACAAACCTATCTTTCATATGGTCATCACGGTGCCTTATCTAAAGTCTAACAACCACACTGCTCCCTGCTTTGCAATCTTTTCATGGGTTCCCTTCACCCAGATCACCTGTTTCCAATCCTGAACATGGCATCTAGGGCCCTCTGCATCCTTGTATTTTCCATGTCCCTCTCTATCTACTCAAGCTCTCTTCAAGTCCTCCAGGGCAAGGAGAGCAGCCCAGTGGTTGTCATCTCAACACTGAGTCACAGCACGTGGCTCAGAACAGGTGCCGTGGGAACCGTCAGTGATAAACGATGAAAGATAGTGTGTGGTAAGTGAGTCCAACTTGAATGGCTCAAATAAAAGCTTTGAAGGAATCTGGATTCACATGGAAAGTCACTGCAAGGTGGTCTAAATGTGCTAAACACATTCCACACAAGAGAAAAGAGAGCCAGCAAAGCTCAACACCTTCTTAAAACCCCCACCACAAACCTAGAGCCGTGCTCTGTTTTTTTTGGAGAAAACACGTTGGCCATCCACTGAGCCTGCCACTGCACGACACAGTAATGGGCATCTCGGTGAGTGCTGATAATAACAGCTGATATTCATAGGATGTTGATTGCGTACCTTGAGCTATATGGAAAATCCTACATGCAGTATATCTCCCATTCTCACATCAGCACGGTGAAGACACTTCGCCCTACTTTACACGCAGGGAAACTGGGGACCAGACATCAAGGAACTTTACCAAAGACACAGAGATTTAACACGACGAGTATTACTCAGCAGAACGAATACATATGTCTCAGTTCACACATACACTCATACACGTTTCACTTAATTCTCAAAATTATATTTGAACATCGAGAGCTACCCAGGAGCGAAACAGCAATCTACTATGATGTCAAACTCTTTTAAGCCATTGTCTGCCAAATAAATTGGCTAAGTGAAAGAATCATTGCTTTCACCTAGGGTCTCACAGATGGTGTCACCAGCACATCATGAAGACCTAAGTGACATGAGAGATAGCTCGGCTTCTTGCCGGTGAGACCCCTTTTCCTTGCCCTGGCTCTCTTCTGCCCCTTTACATGTCCATCTCACTTTTCTATTTGCTCAAAAATTTTCCCATCTTCAACTGTGAAGGATGATACAGGAAAACATGCAAAGCAAGAGCTCTTTTTCATTGAAACAGAGCATTTATTGTCTTGGGAGGAGCAGAAGCCAAAAATATTCATCCCCTATTTAGAAAAGCATAAAAATTCACAGATGAGAGAACTAGAGTACAGTATGGAATATGGAGAGAAAACCACTTATCACCAACAGCCATGTGTGTTAGTCAGCTTTCTACCGCTGAGATGCAATACTAAACACTCGTAAATGAAAGGAGGAGAGGTTTAATTGGGTTCACAGTTTCACGGGATTCAGTCTATAGTCAGCTGGCTTCAGCTGGCAGAGCGAAGTTGCTTAGTTCATGGCAGCCAGAAAGCAGAGCAGGAAACAGCACAGAGAGGAGGAGGCCAGGGACAGTATACAATAGCCAAACATATGCTTCCATGACTCACATAGAAACACCTAGAAATGTGGCCCACCAACCCCCTGAGTAGATCCCAAAGACAATCAAGTTGACATCCCATTCCAACCACCACACCATACTTGGCTATCAAATGAACTAAGTCTGCACCTACTATGTTCAATGCACTTTCCTAGAGGCAGCAGAACAGAGGATGAAAGCAGCAAAATCTCTGCCTTTATCGAGATTCATGCTATCATCACCTGATGGTTTCCAGGCAATGGAATCCGTAATAGAAGTCTCTTAACACCAGAGATCCAGGGCTCTCCAAAAGCCTTCGTGTGCTATCAAAAATGTGTGCATAGCCAGATGTGATGGCTCGTGTCTATAACCTCAGCATTCTGGGAGGCTGAGGCAGCAAGATCACAAGTTCAAGCTGTCTTGTTAACTTAGCAACTTGGTGAGACCCTGTCTCAAAATAAAAAATAAAAAGGGTTGAGATGTAGTTCAGTATGAAGACCTTACGTTCAATCTCAGTACCTTTGAGAAACAAATGCTTTCCCCACACCTGGCTGCATGCTGAAATTCTCAGGAACTCAGTAGTCTCATCTTTTAAAAGGAAACAATTATCATACCAGGCACATAGAATCACTGTGAAAAATAAAAGATGATCAGAAGCAAGGCACTAAAAACAGTGACCAGCCCTTTAGCACTTGGGACCAGCTGCTACAGTCCTTCCAGTGTGTTCAAAGCCCAAATGGCTGGTTGGAAAGGAAATCAATGGACAGAAGTAGACAGTTCGTCCCATGGGTCACAGGTAGCTCCAGAGACAGCAGACACCATGCGACCCAAATGCATGCCCTGTCCTTATGATCAGGGCAGAATGAGTGAGCCAGGCATGTGATAAACAGCCCCAAT
Source organism: Cavia porcellus (assembly GCF_034190915.1). NCBI lineage: Eukaryota > Metazoa > Chordata > Mammalia > Rodentia > Caviidae > Cavia > Cavia porcellus. Next base: position 35,118,661 of record NW_026947497.1, read on the forward strand.
GGGCACCTAGGGATGGCCCTTTATCCGTGCTCCTCCAGCACAGCAGGCAGCCTTGCAAAGTCTAAACCCATAGTCTCTTCCTGGGGCAGCAGCAGGAGGTAGCCAGACACAAGCGTTAGTCACTGGGACCCTGAAGCGATCCTGTCTGCATCTGAATACCTGCCCGACCACTCTCAAAACCCAGCAAGTAACCGAAATGTCTAGGACTCGGTAGCCACATTTTTAAGATGGAAACAATAATTATAACAGCCGCCTAACTGTGAAAATTAAAAGGAATCATTACATATAAATCACTGAAGACAACTGTGGTATCCAGGTGCTCAGGAACTGCTGGTCCCTCCATGGTCCATCAGTTGGATCGGGAAGACTCCCTCTCAGGTCATGGCAAAGGCTGGAAGCCATCTAGATTCTACACAAATGAATCGTTCAGGGCATGAGCAGGCTCGTTTTGAGGTCAAGCCAAAAGTCTACACGGACTGTGTTTCCAAAACCCTCCGCCTATCGAATTCTTGCACATTTTTCTCTGAATGGAACTACTGATTGACTGATTGATTGATTGATGTTCAAAGTGAGAACTTTCCTTGCATGTGTTAGGCGAGATCACTACCACCAAGTTAACATTCCCAGCCCAAGACACTGATTTTAATCAAATTAAAGCAAAACTGATTTTGACCACAGCATATATTGCCAAAAGGTAAAGGCAAAAGATCAGGTCGACTTTGCCCGTTCAGTATTTCCTTGGCCTCCGGACTGACAGGCTGAGTCAGTCTCTGGCAGCTCAAGCTAACAGAACAGGAAGGCGGGGCTGCGGGAGTTTGCAGGCTGACAGCCAATCAGGTCGGTAACTGCAAACGCCCAAGTCTAACCAGCATGTAAAACTGAAACAAAACAGCTTAGTGTTTCTACTATTCTAATGAGTCTGCAAAGGGAGAGCAAGGCACCAGTAAAATTTCAGTAGGCATCAGAGACAGAGAAAAATTCAGTGCGGGGAGGGGCTTCTGTTTGCAAACTTCTAGTAGTGCTGGCTGTTTTTATTTTTTAATCGTGACATTGGACAGGAAGCGGATGGGTGCATCACACCGATTACAGTCACCTGTGTAGTCACTTGGCCAAAGCCTAATCTCAACCAAGTTAATTTCTCATTTCTCTGTCTCTTTAATTTGATTAGAGAGGCTCCCCCACACACATACCTTGGTGTTATAAAGAATGGACTTTTATCCAAATAATCTTAATTTGATTTAATTCAGAGGCATTCTCCTGTGTTTCTGCATCAAAACTAGTCAGGGAGGCTTGCAGCAGAGAAACGGCTATGTACACAAGAAAGTGCTAGAATGCACTGCTTCAGAAAAGCCTCTGCTTTTGCTTCACTGGGATAATCCAAACAGCCTGATTTATGAAATTATTTCTTTAGCAAATGTGCTAGTAAACCTCCTAGAAAGCTAAGTTTCTCTCCAGAACTGAAGAAGCAGCGCCTGTGTTTACAGACTATGTCTACCTTTTCCTGTGTGGGAACGGTGTAGGTTGGCTCACACCTGTAATTTATCTGTCTAAACACATATTTTCTAAACTAAGGTCAACTAAAATGGTACGGTGTGTTTGAAACAGTCTACTAATAAGAAATTGTGGGTCTAGGGATTTGTTTTAAGGGTCATCTGTATAGATTTACTGCAAAGGTCTTGAACTGCAATTTGTATAATGATTTTTAAAAACAGCTTAAATTTCTGGGGTTGTTCTTTGGCCTTCTTGAAGGAAAGTTTTACTTGCAAATCACAAGAAAGGCCATTTAAAAATATGCCTTGCCAGGCATAGTGGCGCTTGCCTGTAAACTCAGCACTCTCGAAGGGGAAGGCCAAAGGGATTCACAGGCTAGGTTCACAAACCTAGCCTGAGTAAATTCACAACTTAGTGGATGTAACTCAGTGCAAAGGCTCTGGGTTTAATGCCCACTACTGGGGAGAGGGGTCTGAGTTTCATTCTTGGTAGCAGAAAGATACATGCTAATTGAGTGATGAGAAAAGTCTCTCCATCCCAGCAGAAGACAAGTTTGCAGGCCACGTTTTCAAATGTAGCCCTGAGATTCAGAATGACTGCTTTTAATTCATAAGGGCCGGACGAAACAAGACATGACCACTGTCCATTTGGGAAGCATTTAATGAGTTCCTCTTATGAGTCAGCCTGGATCCTGCCTCATAGTGGCTCACTACCCAGTGCTGGTCATACACCCACAAGGTACAGCCACCACATCACGCATGGGATGCTGGGAAAGCACAGGGACAAGGACGCCTGGGGTCCTCAATGGAAAGAAGCAGCAGGAGTGGGAGGCATCCCTGCAGAGCCTACTGAGGAGCCCAGTTTTACACACCTGATGTCCAAGCAGAGCACACACACACACACACATACATACACACATGCACTAAATTTATTAACTATGCTCTGCAGCACAAGACCCTCAGTAGTACTAGCCAAGCCTTCTTTTGTTTCTGCTGTGCTTGAGACCTCTAGGTAGCCAGCAAGAAAGTTGCACTTATTCCTAGGATTTAAAGGTAGCACCATCAAGAAAGTTACTAAAATCTTACATGTCCTCAATCTGTGTCCTTCCTATTGTCAAGTGTCCAAAGTCAATTAAATCAAACCATGAGTTTTGTAGTCCTCAGAAATTGATTTGATCAAGATCATACTGTCTGTTGTGGCTTGCCTAAACTAGACCCAATTTTTTTTGCTCCCAATAAAATATACTGTTCTTTTTTTAAAACCAAAGTGCCTCTCAAATATGGGATGCCGAACATATGGAACAGTGGACATTTGTTATATGTGATAATCAGAACTCTGTCTAGGAAACACAGAAAATAATCCAGAGGAAGTTTCCAGTTTACCACAGTTGTAGTCTGAGAAACCTTACAGCAGGACAGGAGACAAGTAGGGAAAAAACCCTAAAACAGCAGACTTTCCTGGAACAACGGCTGGGGCGTTCCCTTGTGTGTGGAAGCCCCAGACCTTGACGTAGAGTCGCCATCTGGAAAGGATGGGGTCCCTAAGCAAAGAGATTAATTCTGCCGAAGACTCAGGGCAAAGGACAGAGGTACCTTGAGATGCCTGCAGGACCACAGTGATGCCCCCAGGAAGGAAAGCCAGAATGAAATCTTCATGGGCTATCTTTAAGAAAAGCAGAGAAACTATTCCTCTCACCATTTCAAAAATGAGCTCCAGTTACTCTCAATGCCTCCCAGCACTCCTGCTCTGATTCCACCCCTCCCCCTCTTTGTGCATCCGTTTCCGGCCTCCCTGGTCCATCTCATCCACCTGCACCATCTCCATTAACTTCAGGGACACAGCCAATTCTGACACTGGGGCCGGAACATCAGCCAAAAACCCTCTGCATGAGGCTGGTGCCACGAGGTAGTAGTGGGAAGGTCCTTTGGGTCATCTACCTCTGTCCTCCACCCAGACTGCTAGATTCCAGGAGATCTCCACCCATGTCAAATCAGGAATGCGATCTCCAGTTACTAGTGGAGACATCAGAGATGCCATCATTTCTAAATGCCTCTCCTAAAAAGAAACCAACACTCTTCCAAAGGCACTGTGGACGTAAGATGTACAGCAGCTGGGCAAGTAGGGTTTGTTTACTGTAAAGAGGTGCCTGGGTGGGGTCTGTCCCAGGACAATTATCCCTGAAGTTCTCGACCCTGTTTGCATCCGTGCAGCTTGTATTTGACCTTGTACTGGCACACATGCTTCGGTAATAACAAGCTAAAAAGTACTAGAGACCAGGAGAGGCCCTCAGTCCAGGAATGACTGCCCTCCCTCAGCCTTCTCTCCTATAAGCACAGTTACCCAAGCAAGAGGTTCAATAAAAAGTGACAAAAGAAGCCAGGCACAGCAGCACTGTAATACCACCAGCACCTGGGGAGGTCGAGGCAGGGGGACTGTAAGTTCGCACCTAGACTGGGCAATTTAGAGATTTAAAAAGAGAGTCTCAAAATAAAAAGGTCTGGTAAAGGGTTTGGAATATAGCTCACTGTGAAAGCCCTGGGTTCAAACTCTGGTACTAAACAAACAAACAAAAATGTGGAAAGAAAGAAGTTCGACTTGTGCTGACACTTGCCATTTAGCTTGGCTTGTCTCCACAAGTCACTCTACTTTCACATTCACCTGGACAAAGAAAAGAAAAACAAAGACAATGTTCAGATAACTGTGCTTCTCACAGCTGTGCAGTCAATAAGGGGGAAAAACACATTTTATGACTTCCTCTGGCGCTAACTGAAAACTCCGGACTTTGGGGAGGCTATTAGGAAAGGTTAAATATGAGACTAGATAATGATACACCAAGGGACTCGTGTCAGGGCTGTTTGAACACTGCTCAGACACAATTGCTGTTGAGAGCGGGCGACCACTTGAAAGAGCTCTACGAGAAGGCAGAGTCTGCAAGTAAAGGCCTCGAGGTGCCCGGGGAGGCCCAGGCTGTGGGCTTCTTATTGTGCACAAACACCCCTGCAACACCTGTCTCTGTTCTTTAATTCCAAGATGACAGGCATCCTCATCTAGCAGTTATTTCCTATATGTTTCATATTTGCCTGTTATTCTTGGTTTAATTTTAGTTTTCCAAAGACATCATTCCAAAAAAGATAGATACTAGATAGATAGATAGGTAGACAGACAGACAGACAGATAGATAGATAGATGAAGGATAGATCAGTCTGTACCCCTTCCCCTTTCTTTCACTGTAAGTTTTGTAAAGGTTTAAGGATTTCCATCTTTAACTTCAAACTGTATTTATCTGGAATGGATATGGCAGTCAATTATTTAATATTATTGCATTAATGGGTTTACTTCAAAGTGTGAGCACTGACTGTGTTATCGAAAATATGTTGCCAGGTATGATGGTGTATATCTGTAATCCCACCACTCTGGGAAGCTGAGGCAGGAAGATGGCAAGTTCCAGCCCAGGCTGGGTAACTTAGAGATTCAGTAATACTCTGTATCAACATAAAAAAATTAATTAAAAAGGAGGGGTGGGAAATGTAGGCAATTTAGCACAGTAGTGTAAGCACCTGCCTGGCAAGTGCAAGGTCATGAGTTAGATCCCTGGTACCACAAACAAAAAGAAGAGGAAGAAGAAGAAGAACAGGAGAAGGAGGAGGAGGAAGAGGAAGAAGAAGGAGGAGGAGGAGGAGGAGGAGAAGATAAGATGGGAATGTAAAGCAGTGTGATGGCTCTGGGTTCAATCTCCAAGACTAAAAAACAAAGCTGAAGAATATTTCAGCTTATTTTAAAAGGAAAGGAGGACTGAGACGAATTTCTATCAAAAGGAGGTAGTATAAGTTGCTATGTGTAACAAGCATACAATATCTGTCACAAGGGCCAAATGTATGTAGTTATGTGTAATATACATGAAACTTCTATCAAAGAGCCACTACAAATTTTATATGCATTGCCTTCGCTTAGGTTTAAAGAAAACAAACATAAAGAGAGAGAAAAGAGTGTACTTAAAAGTCCTATTTGCATAACTGAAATATTACTGTGTAACTCTTCCTTGCTCCTAAAAGTATAGCAATCTCTTCTTATAAAATTTGTAGCATTACCCAAAGCATCTTGTGCTATCAATTACAGCATTATGAACAGCCACCTCTAAAGCTAGCTGACTGGCTTAACGTCCCCTGGTGCTTTATAATGATAACTACACGGTACATAATTATGCAGTCCCCAGAAGATACTTATAATTGAATCACAGGGCATTTTGTGAATGTTTGGGACAGTGATTAGAGGACCACAAAGTGATAGTATTACAAGTCTCCCCAGCTAGAATGTAAATGAGACACCCTAAAATTCAATTATAAGAGTCCTTCAGGTATTAAATAATTACAATACAAATCAAATTAGGGGACAAGTATATTTTTACTGTCCCCAGAACCCCCCAAAGATTATATTTCTTAATAGTTTATAAAACAACACAACCAAACTTTAAGATTTGGGAGCAAAACTGGAAAAGCTACGCCACAGGCAGAGCATCTAAAAAGGTTGTTTCCAGCTGGGTTTTGCCACTTCCTTATTCCATGACCCCATTGGTATCGTGCCAGGTTCCACAGAAGCTTGTCCTTATAAACACACTGCATAACTAGACTGAAAAGAGAACACTTCGTCTAGCTGTATGGTCACAACCATTCCTAAACTCCAAAAGTGCCCTGTCATTTCTCACTCTCCCTCCTTCCCCTTTTCTCCAGCTATCCCTTCTCCTGATCTTGCTTGTCCTCCACTCACCCCTTCTTGGTCCCCACCATCTCTCTTTCTCTGGGAAAGACTGTGATGTGGTAGTAAAGCCTCCAGGAGCAGTTGTGGTTGGCTCCACTCATCTTCTTCATGCTTCCTTTTCTTTCTTTTTTTTTTTTTTTTCTTTTCTTTCTTAAAAGAGAACACAGATCGGTTCCCTCACTTAGGCGGGAACAAACTCAAGTGTTATAGCTTAAGCTTGAACTGTCCCCCAAAAGCCCATGTAGCAAGGGCTACGTTCCCAAAGTGGCAATGCTCAGAGGTGAGGCCAAGTGGCAGTCATGATTCACTGCTAATGCATTACCAGGAAGTGGGTTCCATTTGGAGGAAGTAGGTTACTCAAGGCAGGCCTTTAAAGGGGCCATCTTGTACCCATCCCTTTCATTTCTCTTCAGGCTCTTGTCCTGCCCCCGCTTCTACAATGCCATGAGATGAGCAGCTTTTCTTCACCACACCTTCAACCACGATGTTGCCATCTTAGAGCCGGCCAACCATGGACTGACACCCCTAAACCATGAATGAAAATAAATCTTTCCTTCCTTAAGTCCTGCATGTTAGGTATTTTGTCTGAGCAATGGAAAAGATGACTAACACACACAGGGAAAATAAAAAGAGAAAAACTCCCCTGACTGACTCCTGTGAACTCATGATCAAGAAGCTAAAAGGATGTACACAAAGCCAAGGAGCTTGAGCAACTAACCCAGCCAGTCACAGAAGACAGGACTCCAGTCACGTCGCAGGACACTCAGAATCACTTCTGAGGACCAGGCATATTTCCCACACCCTGAATACCATAGCCAGTGCATATCCACTAACGACAGACCTGTTTTGCTCTAGTTAAAAATATTTCCTGAATGCCAGTGATCAAAAATATAAAAACTGAGGCATGAAAAAATTCCAGTTCCTCTAGCAGAGCCCAAAGTTAAAATGCAATTAGCAGAATATCACATCTATATAGCTATGTTTTGGGGGGTGAGGAGGAGTACATTTGGCCTTGTAATGGCAAAGTTCACTGAAAAAACTTAACACCGTGACTCAATCAACTTTCATGGGTATTCTGCAAAAAGTATTGTTCCACAGAGACCAAGAATATGGGGACATTTGGTGCTCCTCTATCAGAGTGTGAACACCACTCATTTTCTCCTTTCAGCTCCCAAAATAAAAATATTCTCATGCACGGAGCACAACAGCCCAGGCTACAGTCTCCTCAGAGCGTGAGCCTCTCCAGGCCTTGCCTCCTGGTGTTTTTGAAGGCATCTCTGCCAGAATCCCACCTCCTTCAGGATTCATCTTCTGTACCTTGGAGTCAAGAGAGAAAGAATGGAATAGGTGGCCATGACCACAGAGAGGCTGAAGCCATCAAAGATTTAAGACGATGGCAAAACACTTACCCATGTGGTGTAGACCAACAGGGTGGTGGGAGAGACCCTTCCAGAATGAAGCGGCATTAATCAGCTTTTTATGCACACACCACACATGCTGGCTTCACACATTCAAAAAATAGATGCAGGCTAAGCAAGGGGCCTATTTTAGCACTTTCTCGTAAAAAAAACTAGATAGACAGAGCTTTCTCCTTTCTAACAGTAACCTTGGCCTCACATGCTGGCGGATTTTTAGCTATTGAAGCCTTAAGAATGAAACAGCAATGTGCACAGTTTTCTGAAAAGCACTAAAAATAAAACCAAACAACTTTCCCCCTCACAAGAAGGACGGAGCACCAGGGATTCACCGCGTCTCATAATGAATCGGCATGTCTGCACAAAATGTCTCTTCATAATTGTGGCCACTGGGCTGCTGTGCAAAGAAAGGTCCTGATATCCACTTGTTGAACAAACAATCCGATGAGTGACCAAAGTCAGGAAGAGTGAACACTCCGCAAACATGAGCTTTTCCACCTGGCCCAAGTTAGCTCCGAGTAGCGAGACTGGCACAGGGCCTAGGACATGCTCACCAAGGAGTCCAGAAGTCTGTGACAGCCACCACAGACCCAGCGCTGGGAGAGCTCCCCAAACAAAAGCCAGCCACCGGGTTCAACAACTGCCTCGCCACGGTACCATATGTTCCACAATATTGTCCTGCGCCACCCCAGGCCTGTCTTCAGTGTCTCGTGTGCCGCACAGCTGTCAGCATGGGAGCTGTCCTGTCATTATTTTCACTGTTTTATGACTTTTCTGGGAATTCAAATCAGTCTAACCGTGCTTGATGCACCGGGTGAAAAATGGCATCGCCCTCCCCCTCCTCCTTCGACCTAATGAATTGCCTTTTTTCATATCAAAGAGTAATGAGCACCAAACCACGTAATATTTATTCATGGAACAAAAGACATGGGAACCGGGGGGAGGGGGAGGGCAGAGGCAGAGTGCATAGAAAGAAAGCTGGATATTGTGAGGAGCTCCTTGCTCTGATTCCTGGTGACACTGGGTTGGATTTACAGCCCAAACTTTTGGGCTCTCCCCCATCTTCCCTGGGAGACCACCCCCCCCCATCCCACTCCACCCAGTTTCAAGCACTTCCTTGCTCAAGGCTTACAGACCCTGCTACTGAAGGTTGTCAGGAACCAAAGATAACTGCGATGATACACTTAACTGTGAACTGTCTAAACATTTTCTTTCTCAGTGAAATCCTCCTAAAAAGCCTCCTCTTCTCTCTTTTCTGAGTGGTAAACTAGTACCTTCCAGAATGTTCTAGATATATCCTTTTTCCTCCCTTGTTTCCTGTATCATTATGACCTTCATTATGAGTAAGGGGATGCTTTGGTCCAGGGAGGAAGAGCCATAGAAATACTGGTGATGCTGGTTTCGGTTTTGGATACCCAAGAATCCTAGGTACAGCAGGCTGGGGATGTAGCTCAGTGGTAGAGCAGTTGCCTAGCCCCTGGGAGGACCTGCATCCCATCCCAAGCACCACACAAAGGCAGTGGGGTGGGTAGGGAAAAAGAAAAACTACATAAATACTGATGATACTAAAGCCTTTCATCTTGGATGACATGAATTTACCCCTACCTACTTTCTGCTTTAATCAAGCTCTTATTTGATCTACAAATTTTCTTACTAATCCAAAAAATAGAAAATAATAAACAATAGCAGGGTATTCCAAGCCCTCCTTAATCTCTTTCTCTGTTTTATCCTCCAAGGGGCAAGGATCAAGTTAATGTCACTTTCCCAAGTACAGGAGCTACCAGAGTGAAAGCAAAACTAACTTTTGAAGGTAAGGTAGCTATTACACAAGTTTCGTCAACTTTAATACACACCTATGCAAAGAGAAAGGTTAAAGGGCACAGTAAACAACCTAAAGAATTTTAACTCCAGCAGCTAGGCCACTGTTTCTTCTTCCCATCTTATTACCCACTATCTTGAATATCTTCATTTAAAAACTGTATTTTGAAAAGTAAAAAGATGTTTTTAAACTCTGAAATATGTTTACTTTTTTTAAAAGCGCCAAAGTAGCCACTTCCTCCAATAATGTGTTTATATGGATATGAATTTTAACACAGAAGAATTTCTTATCGGGATAATTTTTCTCAAGCCCAGTCAGTAACTGAATTCTTTCTTTAAGTGATCCTTTTGCTTCTTCCTCTCACACTCTCATTTCTGTACGTCTGTCAAAGCTAATTATCTCTCCTCTCAAATTTGTTGCTCTTAGTGTATTATAAACACATGTATTACAAAAAGTTGAAGAACACAAGTGAAGTGTGTGTTACACTGTGAAGGAAAAGACTGATATAAATATTCAAAGTATCCGCTATCTCTAAGAGTAATGAAAAAGGCATTAGAGAAAAGGAGCCGAGAATACCAAAGCCAGCCATCCCCGGCTCCTCTTCCTTATAAGGAGGTTCCTGCCCCCAGGAGCCAATCCCAGAAACTCCTGCACCACCACTTTAGAATCAAGAGAGAAGCAAAGTTCTCAGGTTTGCAATCCTTTGACATTCCAGACCACAGATAAACAGGAGCCTACCCAACCAGTAACACAAACAACCTGGGCCTCTGCAGGGGAGCAGGCAGGATTCTCATGAGCACACACCACCATTACACTTCCTTCCTTGAAACTATTGTTACATATTCCTGAGTGCTCCAATTCCAACCTCAACACAAATTTAAAAGTTAATAAGCCCCTGAATGATTCATATCAGTCCTTTAAGAACAGGATCAAACACTAAAAATGCAACATGCCACTTGAATTTCAATAGCGTGGGTGCCAGAGTGAAGTACCAGTTTGTCATACTTTATCACTCTCAAAATCACCTTTCCATGTTCCTACTTTCTTTCGGGCTAAAGATGTTTTCCACTCTAGCAAATACAACTTCCTCCCCAAATTCTGAAGTATGATTATTTAGTGTTATGACAAACAACATCTTCAAATAGTATTACTTCCTTAGGTTCTGAGAATCAGGCAGCGTGATATCCAAATCTGAAATCATTGGTTCCATGCTCCATTAAAGAAAATGAACGTATTTTTAAATATTCAATAGCAGTTGCGAACCATTTAGGAATTCCTAGTTAAACTACAAAATACACTTTCAGCCATGTAGCTGTAACCACTTCTAAAACCAGCAAGTCACTTCTTCATACAAACTAGCTCTGTTTACCCAACATAAGAGACTGTCCCAGTAAAGGGCCACAGCAGGACTTGAAGAGCCAGCATGTTACCATCCAAGAGGTGCCGATCTGCACACAGCAGTGTGAGAAAATACCTAGAGTGATTAAAGATAAACACCACCTGCGTGCTGTGCCAAGGCGTCCACCATGGTAGCCACATACCTGCCTCCCAGAAAGGGAGAGAGATGAGACCCAAATGCCACAGTGGATTACAACTGAAGACAAAAGGAGCAGGGGGCAGAAGATGGGAGCTCAGGAGAGGAATGGACATCCCACTCCCACTCTGTTGGCAACTCTAGCTTTACTGTCACTTAGACATTCTGAAACCCAAACTTAAGGATAAACAATTAAAATAATTTTGTCTCACTTTACTTAATATCCAGAAAAGTTTGTTGAACACTGACAAAAGTCAAAAGTCTTTGGAAGAATATTAAATGAACCCCAGATACTCCTGTTTATTAATTCAGAGCCACGATTACTGAACTGTCTTCCTGCCTGTTCTGTTAAGATTAGCCTTGATGGGGCTGGGGATTTAGCTCAGTGGTGTAAGCGCCTACTGGCAAGTGTGGCTCATGAGTTCAATCCCCAGCATCAAAAAAAAAATCCAAAAAACAAAAACAAAAAATGATTAGCCTTGAATTTCTACTACATTTTCTTTTAAAAACAAACCAAAATAGGTCTGAAACATCTACTTTTCTAAATTACATATATAAATATATTTAAAGCACCATAATAAGGCAAGATCTGATTATAGTCATGTATTATTATATATGATACATCTCTAGACTCTTTAAAAAAAAAACACAGAGAGAAATGTTTTCCAAAAGAATTACACGTTAGATATTTATCAGATGAGGCTATAACCTCAATATCCTTTGGAAAAGTTTTTAGTCTAATAGTTGTAGTCAGATAGCTATGAAATAACTAGTATTAAAATGTTTAATAACCATTAACCCTTGTATAATCAATATAAATGCAGGATTATACTTCCTGAAAACCGCAATACAGTTGTCTAGTTTGTATATAGCTGAAAAATCATCTTTAAATGAAAACATTCTAGTGCAAGAAAGAATGAAGCTAAAAAAAAAAATCAGAAGCAAACACATAAAAAGTGAGACCGTACTCCTGGGAGAGACAAGAGAGAAGCTAAACTCAACAGTCAAGGAAAAGTCATAGTTTGGAATTTGATTGCACTGCATGATCAGAGCGCCGAATGTAAGAACATCTCAGTTTTATAATATTGGATGGCCTAAGTTCAAGGGGAGAAGTTTCTTATTTTATGCACATAACCAACTCTTGCTACTTGGATTAATTCACCTATCACTGAGACACGATACCCCATATCCACAATTTAAAGTTCAATCTGGATCATGATTTCAGGGGATTCAGTCCAGGGTTGGCTAACTCTAAGGCTGGAACATCATGGCAGAAGGGTATGGCAGAGCAAAGCTTCTTAGTTCACCATGGCAGGATAACAAGGTCCCATCTCTTGTGGTCAAGGTCAAGACTCCATGACCCACATACACTCAGAAGTGTGCCCCAACAATCCCCTAGGTGGCGCTGAGCCAATCAAATTGATAACAATAAAGCTTAACCTCCACACCACGTAAGCCACTGAAACAGAAGAAATCAAGTAGTCTTTAGAAGGAAGCCCCTTCCCTAAACCCTGCACAGAATCCACAGCTCCATCTTTGGCTGGCCATAGGTTTTTCTCACTTAAGTACTATGTGTACAGCTAAAAAGTGGCTAATCAGCATCTTGGTCATATGTTGAAGCGTAAGGCCCAGTGTATGGAATCACTTGGTAGAGAAAGTGTAGGCACCAATCACTTCCTTTCCCACCCTTATTTTATTCCTCTAGTTCACTCCATCGCCACCTACACCTTGTTTAAGGTGCCACTATCACAATGGAAAAGGTAAAATGAGGTGGTAGCAAAGGAGATGACAAAGACAGAGATATGTGAGGCCAGGTGACAGCAAAGCTGTCACTGATCCCAGAAGGGCCAGTCAAGGACCAGCACCAGCCTGTGCTTTAATTTTGGCCCCTGTCCAAGCTGAGCTGACACTCTAATGACGGGTCAAGTAGGCAACCACTGCTCCTTGCGAGAACACGGCTATTTAGAAAATGAAGCTGCTCAGACAATCATGCTAAGAAAGAACACTGCAGTCCAGGGAAGGCAAAATGACACAGAGCCAAGGGTTTAGATGGGGGAGCCACTCTGCTCCAGAGACGGTAAACATATAATTATTGTTATTTCTGTGTAAGGTAGTTACTGCGCCAAAGGTTAAGGAAAACAACCAAGAGCTCCCAGAACGGGCTGTCTGCAGCGCTCTTCACACCTGTGAGCAATGAAAACTGATAGGACTCCTCACTGTCTAAACAGACGCTCTTAAGGTAACTGTCAGACGAGTCCATTTTGATGCATTTTCCACAGTTGGCCACGTCAGCAGGTTGTTATTACCACATTACACAGATGACTGGATTAGTCAGGGTAATTTAACCTGTAGGAAATGGCAACTCACAGACCTGAGATTTTTATGACCACTCGAACATGCACCCACAGATACCCCGGGTACTGGACTGCAAGAAAATACTTTTTCACACTTTAAATGCACGGTCAGGCCTGTGCAACAGGAAAGCTAAAGAGGGCTGCAAACAAGTTTGTTCAAGGGAAGCAAAGGTCCCATGTTCACAAAAGGAACAGGAGTTGTTTAACCTGGCTCCTGATTCAACAGCTTCCCCTTTAGGGTCAGCTAAGACGAGGAAAGATCATTCCTGGGAGCTGTATCCACCAGACTCTTGGCCTTCAAAAACTAGTGCTCTCTACACAAACCAGCATCAGTTACCACAGTTCATAATTTTAAGCCACATTTTTTTTTGTCTTTTTCCTTTTTATTGGTACCAGGAATTGAACACACAACTGTCTGCTTGCAAGGCAGGCGCTTATGCTGCTGAGCTAAATCTCCAGCCCCCTAGCCACATTTTTAAGGAGACACAATTATCATTTACCCTAAAAAGGGGGTATAACAAGATTTGGGTGCCAAATTAAAGCATGAAAGATTAAGAGATTTCTCTGCCAGTTTTTCTCCATTTACACGTAAAATATATAGAAAAAACTTTAAGTCTGTGCAGCAGAAATTTTCACATTCATACAAAGGGATGCATGTGTAAGAGTGCTGCAACCTTTAATCAACACAAAAAAATGAAAACCTAACTAGAGTATCTATCAATAGGGGATCAGTCAATGAGCTGTGAAAGGCTTTAAAATAGAGCTCTACGATATATGAAGCACAGGGCTGGGGAATGTAGCTCAGTGCTAGTGAACATCTGGCTTGCTTGAGACCTTGAACCTACAAAAGAATAAGATATATTACATGGGAAAAAGTATATCTTAGAACAGTATATATACCATTCCATTTATTCAGAAGCACTAATACATGGTTATATACATGATATCACATATACTTAAGCAAACAGAAGGTCAGGAGAGATACACACTAAACCATGTAACTGGGGAGAAAGTCAAGAAGGCAAGGGAATTAAGCCACTTTTTACTCCATCTACTTTCATCTATAATTTACTCAATAAATGGAGTTCTTCCTATATACAAGTAGGTCCCTCTGGAGTTAAGAGGTTACAGAAGTGAATAAAGAGACCAACTGCCTCTCCTCACCCTTCCCCAGTGTTCCAGCCAACTGAGTAAGTTCTGCTGGGATACCACCACTCATCAAAGCAGCCCATTTCATCTTTGAATGGCTTTAATTTTCATAAAATTGGTTTTTAAAATATATATTACACCAAACCCTGAATTCTAATAACTGCCAACCACCTGATCCTAAATTTATCCTCTTGGGGCCACAAAGAGCACATCTAATCCTCTCTCCATATGACAGCCCTTCAGATACTCCACGGACCCAGCCCTACCCCCATCAGCCTACACATCTCCACTTCTTCCCCCAGCTCTTGGCGTGACGTGGTTTCAAGTCTTTCATTGTACCTTCCTGATTGCTTCTTTCTAAATGTTCTCTTTGTCTAATTTCCTCTAAAAGCTTGATGTCAAGCCATGATCACGGTGCTACAAGTGTCACCCACCCCTCCTCCAAGAAAAAGAAAAAGAAAAAGAAAGGAAAAGAAATAGAAAATCATCTGTGACCTGACTCTTATTTCAGCAGTACTGGGAACTAAACCCAGAGCCTTTGGGCTGAGCTACATCCCCAGCCCTATACATTCTTTTATTTATTCAAAATTTTAAGGCAGGGTCTCAAAATTGGTTCCTAAGTCACTAAGTTTCCAGAGACCCTGCCTTCTTAACAATCATGCCTAAATCTTATTCTCCACTATTAGGCCAGATAATTTGCTCCTCCTCCAAAATAACTTTGCACGAAAATTAATAAAACAAACTTCATCACAGAAAGTAATGCTTGCAAGAAGGTCCAAAGTGCTCAGCTCCCCTAGGTTTCTCCTAAGTGTTAGTTTACTAATTGTTTCCGTAACATGTCTAACAAAACCACAAACACTATTTCATGAAAGTACTCTGCAGCACACAACCGGGCCCTACTATGGTCCCTGTGAATAAGGATGCCACCTTCACCACAGAGTCCCTGATGGAAAGAAGAGTGCCCAAGGGCAGCAGGTGCTCTGAACAACTCATCAGGTCTGCACATCTCCCTGAGTCACAGAAGTCTCCGTCAATCAACTTCCAGTCTGCATTTGGGCAGGAAGTAACCAAAGTGAAATGAAAGCAATTCATCAAAACACGGCTAGTACTGCACAGCAGACTCCTGCACTAGTAGCTCATTTGATCCTAACAGTCACAGCACTAGAAGAAAAGAATGACAACTGTTCACCTTCCTGACCTGCCAGGAGACAGAGCCCATAGTCACAAAGTAAAAGGCAGAAGGTCCCCTGGCCCACCAGGACAGAGCCGAAATGCACCATGGGAACCCTCCAGCTGCTCAGCAGCTCCACCTCATTGGAGCCACTCTGCCTCTCTTTACTCCTTAAGTGGAAAAAGTGTTTTAGAAAAGCTAGGAGTGAATCCGTGTTGTGCAAATCCATTCACTAACCTATTTTTAACCTTCTAATGGGGGCTCAAAGTAGAGTTTCTTAACAGCAGCAGTAATATTTTGGATCAGGTAATTCTTTGTTGTGGGTTCCTTGTGGAAACATATTTAACAACACCCCTAGCTTCTACCTATTAGATGCTTGTAAGATGTCTTAGGAACCCTAAATTGCAATAACCAAAAATGTCAACTGTAGAGTCCAAATCTCTACCAATTGAGGATCACTGAATTAGCAGAATCTTCCAGCAATTCTATTCCAATGGCAACAGTAATCATTTAAGAGAGCAATTTTAGAAACATGATTTTTTTTCTTTCAGATACAAGCAACACAGTGATTAGCTCTTTAAAATATGTATTTGAGTTTCAGTGAGGTCTGCAAGCTAAGAACAGATTACTGAAAGCACACTTTACCTCTGTGAACTCCCAAGGTATTGCTGGTCACAAATTAGCCAAACCACTCATCTCTCCAAGGTCTCTCCCCTCAACCTCCATCCCAACAACACCTCAGAAGTGATCATTCTCTTCCCTTCTTGCTGCTTCCTGAAGCTCTTCCCAGGTAGGTATCCAGCCCTTTAGCTTCACTTTCAATCACTGAACTAGTTTTGGCAACTAACAAACAATCAAAGACAGAAAAATAACCAGGAGACTACAGGGCAGGAGCAGAATGTGTCCCTCAGAGCTGTGCCATCCTTTTGAGTCACAGGGACAACTCAGCCATACAAATGCACTCACAGCACTGCAGTCTGTTCCTCGGAGGGAAGGAAGCCTTGTTCAGACACAAGTCCTGGAGGTGGAAGAGATGTGTAAGAAGGAAGGAGAGGTACTCTGCACGCATCCTAACTGCTTCCTGAAGCAAAGAGGGACGCGATGAGGGCTTGATGGCCCACAAACGTGAAACATTACACAACCAGCTGTACCCACCAGGACAGGGACCTCGGGTTAAAAAGGAAATTCTAGGGGCGGAGATTTAGCTCAGCGGCCTAAGTACCTGCCTTGCAAGCAGGTGGTCATGAGTTCGATCCCTGGTACCCATAAAAATGAAAAAGACATTAAAAAAAAAAAAAAAAAGGAAATTCTGGAAGCAGTTAAGTTAAAAATTAAGTATTTCACTGAAGCTTTCTACAGTTGTGAAGTCACTGCTAAAGAGGATGAATGTTAGTTATTGGTATTTAAAAGATTCTATTTCAACATAGGGTCATTTCCCGCCCATATGGGAGGTCCAATATAATTAAAAGGATGTACCTAAATTATTCTTAAGGAATCACTTTTCTTATGTCAGAGAAATACTGCAAGAGCCTTTCAAGATTTTTTTAATTAAATTCTGCCAAGAACAGTATGTTTGCCTTAAAAAAAACCAACTGAGCCATATTAGTAATTTGTTTTTCCTTTGCTTGTGTGCATGTAACCCTAACAGAACATGAAGTTTCTTTTCCCAAATGGAGAAAAGAACTTAACAGCTTTTTCATTGTTTATCAGATAGAATAACCTAAAAATAAATAAATAAAAATAAAATGTGTGCCCCTTCTCTGATGCTGTCATAATCTTTAAGTACTGTTTCTTGAACAGTAAGGCTTCAATTCCATTTTCTGAGTAACTTTATACAACCTTATTTGTTTGGTCCTTTACCAATTTTCCAAGATTTAAGCAAGAAGTATTAAGAAAAATTAATCAGGTGTTGGTGATAGCTGATTTTCCTGAAGCTACATTTCCAACTCACAAACGTGACTAATGCATTTTTGGAAAGTGTCTATGTGAAAAGCATGCTGTATTTTTAATGTAAACTAAGTGGGGGAAGGAAAGTGCCTTAAAACTTGGCAGCAGTCATCTATAATTCAGGTTTCTTCTTGTTGTTTGTGGGTTTTGTTTGTTTTCCAGACACCAATGTCAAATTAGTTTGTAACAACAGGAAAGTAAAGCTTATTATTTTCCTTAAAAATATCTGGGGAGGGTATATATGAGCCTGAAGCCTGGAACTGCTAAGATATCATTACCATTGAAGTCTTATGTTGAATTAAAAAATAAATAAAGACAGAACTGACAGCTCCTAAAAACTAGCTAGTACAACAATGAAAACCCACAAAGAATATACAGTGTCAAAGTCTGGAATGAAAGAATATGATTTAACATTTTAACTTCTAAGAAGTAGCATGGACTATGTACCAATGCCATTGATAATAGTGATAATAATAAATAAATGAAATTAAAAATTCAATCTAATCCTCATTTTGTACTCTAAGGAAGGGAAAACAAAGTTTAAAATCAAATCCATAGAACTAAATCCAAAATGGAATCCTCTCTGCTGGTCTCATTACATATGACATCCAGAAGAACCAAAATTAAATTTTACCTCTTATTACTTCTTTCCAATCTTTGGTGAAAGTGCCAAAGATCAGGGGAAAGATCAAAAGGTTGGCAGCAGGAGGGGAAGGAAAACCAGGACCAGAAGCTATTGGATCGGAAAACTCAGTAATCAGCAAATCCAGTAATCAGCATTTGAGTATATACAGAGGAAAAACTGTAAAACTACTTGAGAGATGTAAAAGGCAGGTATTATGAGAATCTTGAGAGTGAGTCTTAAATGTGCTGCTCTTTATGAGAAATGGACATCTGATCGATTGATGGATTTCACACTTCTCTAGGATGGGTAACCTGGAAAAAGAATCTGACCATCCTAAAGTCTAGTGTACAGCATAGGACTGTTCATAAACACAGGCCGCTCATCAAAAGTAAAATTTAGTAAGTGACATCAAATAAAAGATAAAAACTTCAAATATGCCCAAGAATTACCATATAACATGCAAAACCCTTTTTATGGCACTAGCACCAATGTGTGTGGTAAGGGGGAAGAGATTCCCCCATGTCAACCAAATGCAAGAATTCTACCCAGAAACCTCTTGAACAGTTGACTGCTGATCTCACAGTGGTATTTAGAAAACAACTCTTATCATGCCAGGTGTGGTGGCGCACTCCTGTAATCCCAGTACTCAGAAGGCTGAGGCAGGAGGATTCTTGCAAGCTCAAAACCAGCCTGGGCTACAAAGTAAGTTCAAGACCCGCCTGAACTGCATAGTGAGACCCTAACTCAAAAAAACAAAAAGAACGAAAGAAAGAATAACTTTATATAACTCTAATGTCTAAGATCTTGTCCTTCTTACAGAAGTATAAGGAACCCATGTAACCAGGACCGTTCATTTTTCTTGTATTCGAAAACCTAAAAAGATTCTAAAATTTGCCCTTAGAATTCTAAAGCAGCCAGGATGGAAAGTATCAAATACATTTGCTGTCTGAAACTCAGCTTTCCCTTGGAAGGAGTGCAGCCTAAAAAGCATTTTGGAGAATAAGATTAATGACTAACTATACTCTTACTTTCTGACTACTAATTACCCCAACTAAATAAAATGTGCCACAACTGAAGACTGTAATAGAATTATATATCAAAGATTTTTTAAAAATGCTTCTTCAAGAACTAAAAGGAAAGGCCAACACACATGGAGTGTGAACATTCGCACACTTAAGCCAGGTTACACTTGGGCTACGGGAAGTTTTCAAAGGACAGCTAGTGTCTGCCCTATCACCACAACAGTACCAGAAAAGGAGGGGGCCAATGAAAAAGGTTATCATAGGAAAGATTTCAAAGTGGATTATGGCATAAGATGCCAAAAAACACCCAGAAACACAGCTAATGAATTACCTTCAACAGGATAAGAAATGGCAAACTTGATTCATTTATAAGGAAGTTAAGCTCTGGGTAATATGTTGACATTTCCTGGATCCACTCCGAAAATGGATCAGAAGGTCTTGGTTAACTGCAGTGGTCTGTAATACTTGGTAATAATTTATTATCAAGTGAATTTTATGTGATATACTGGAGAGCAGAGTCATAGAGATTTATGGAGTCTGTAAACTGTCTATAAGGTAAGCGCACCCCAAAAGTTACACTAATACACATTAAAAAAATTATGAGAACAATGTGAGTCTCATGCAAGATGGGTGAGATCACCATTTTGAGATTCTGAAAATTGCTATTGTGCTTTTTTGATGGCCTTGAATGATTCCATCTTTGTCGAGTTAATCTATATTTGAGCTTGAAAATGAATTTGCCCAACTGACATTTATTTACTTCAGTATCATAACCAGGACTTCAGTTCCACACATAACAAACAAACAATGTGTCATCCTGTTACCACAAATAATTAAAATTATTTCAGGAAAAGACATTTTTCCAACTGAAATTCTTTAATAGGGGAAATCAATAGTTCTTACCAACAAGTGTTGGGGGGGACCCTTTAGCAGAAACGAAGTGGTGCTGATTGAGATAGGGATGAGAGGTCACCTTAGTGTATTTCCAGAGAGGATCCACAATTTCAAATCTAAGAAGGTGACCTACTCCATCAACATGGATATTGAAAACCACCCAGTTTGAAAAAGCCTGGAATTGTAGAAGACTTCTATTTTCCCTCATGCATCTGGCTTGCAGTTTACTAGTTGGTTGTTTGGTTTTCATGCCTATGCTTGTAAATGCATGAGACAGGAAAACAAATCAAAAGAGGTAAAGCCCTCATTAGAATGCCTTCTTAACCCAAGCCAGGCAGAAAGAAAATCGATATTTAGTACTCTGGACACACCAGCCCTAACAAGGTAAACAATAGCAATAAAACAGAAAGAACCCTATTCAACTTTATTTTTATCATCACCGGTGTTAGTATTGGGTTGTGGTTGATCATTGTTTTTCTTTTGGGCTTTCTAAATAGGGAGTCCAATCTGAGAACTAAATTTAATTGCTCTGTGCCTCTACACTACAACCTTGCAGTCAATTCAAGGAAATGAAGATCAACGTTCTCTTTATAACCTCTATCCTTAAGATGTTATCTTATGCATAGGCAAGTTAATATACTCTTATTTCGGGGCCGATATGAATTTTTAAACTACTGTAATTATTTTAAAGGGAACTATAACTTATACAGGATGTTAATTATTTTCTATGAGTTCACACTTTACATTCATCACATACTTCACACTGGTATCAGACATGCTCAGGTGAAAGCTAAAGCTAAAATATACTATTCTGTACCTGGCTTTGATATTTACATATAGTCAATAAAGCAAACTATTGTCACAAAAATGTAGAAAAGTTTTACTTTCAGGCAATCATTTTTCAAGCTCATCTTTTGTTAACTGGCTACACTAGGATTTTTTCTGAAATTCACAGCTGATGTCTTCAAGCACTATCTTTTCATTTACAAAAGTGAGCTTTAACTAGGGTTCGCTGCCTCCCCGGTCGCCAGCTGGCTTCCACCTGCAAGTACCCTAGGTCCTCCTTCCAGGGATTAGAGGTTCGGAAGCCTAACCCAAACACGCAAACTTTTTGGTTGCAAACTATACTGCTTTCGTTGGAGTATAGGGTCGTTCTAAAGCGACCCAAGAACGGGACTGGGTTTTGTTCCAGAGTTGCTCGGCTGGCGAGGTGAGCACCCCAGAGTCGTGCATCCCCCAAAGTCGTGATATTCCGTGGGACAGGAAGCCCACTTCCACGCAATCCGGGAGCGTAGGATGCAGAAACACACGAAGGACGGAGAGGGAGGGGGAAGGATGAAATCCTAAATGCCTTTCAATTTCTCCTTCAGCCTCAGGTTCACACAGTGAGCCTCCTTCTTCGTGGAGGGCGCGAGCCAGTCGGGGGCCGGGACCCGGAGAGAAACGGGGACCAGAAGGGTATCCGAGGAGCAGTCCAGCTGCAGGTCCCGCCCCGCCTCAGGGTACAATCAGGAAAGCTACAGTGTCAGTGGTTTTCGGCTTCCTGTTTGTAAAGCTAGAAGCTCCCTCCCCGACTCTGGGACCCAGGCGCGCTCGAGGCCGGGGGCGCAGCGCCCCTCCCCGCCGGCGGTCCCCGGGCGGAGCGGGGCCAAGAGGCGGACAAAGCGCCCCCCCTTCTCCCCGAAGGCCGGGTCCCAGGGCGGGGGACTGGAGAAGGAGGAAGGGGAGAGGGAGGAGGAAGGGGAGGAGGAAGGCGCAGCCGGCGGGACTGGGCAGGATCGCGCCGAGAAGGGAGGGGAAGGAGGAGGGGCTGGGCGGCCGCGGAGAGCCGGGAGGAGGGAAGGATTCTTGAAGCCCAAGATAAACAAATTGTTCCTCTTCTCGTGCGGGGTGGGGGACGGAGGAGACAGCGCTTCGGTCTCCCTTCCCCTCCCCCTAACTGGCTCTTTGTCACCGTGCGCCGGGCGAAAGCCACCCTCGGCGCGCGAGGACTCCCATCCGGGGGGCGAGCGCAGCGCAGCGCAGAAACCGCACTCTCGGAGAGCCGTCCGACCGCGGCGCGGCGCGGCGAGCCCGGGAAGCCGGGGAAGCGGGAGCGCAGCCTCCAGCGCGCCCACCATTCCCACTCCCGGCGCCTGGAGGCGGCAGCGCGGAGGGGGAGGGAGCGCAGACACCTTTCCCGAGCTTCCGGCCTTCCCCACCCCCAGCCCAGGGAAGCTAAAGAACCCGAGCGCGGAGATAAGAGAAAGGATTCCACCCTCAGGGTTAGGGGGCGGGAACTGCCCCTTCCTCCCGGAGAAGTTAAGCCATTGGCTGCGCATCTTTCCTCGAACCCACCCACCCAGCCATTTAAGCCTCTTTCACCTCCCAGCTCCCCTCCACTCCTCCGCGCTTATTACACAGGCGCGGAAAGTTGGCGGAGAGTGGGCGGGGGGCTAGATGGAGGAGCCTCGGTGCCATCAAGTTTAAGAGAAGCCGAGTTGCACGGTGGGGACTTTGGGCGCCAGCCCCGGGCTCCCGCCCCCTGGGCCTCGACCCTCCCAGCAGCTCCACCTGCCAGCCTCGCCTGGGTCTCCAGTGGCGAGCGCAGCGCACTCGAGCCCGGCACCCGCGCGCGCTCCCGCGAGCACCCGCGCGTAACCACCCTCGCTCGTTTCTCACCCACTTCAAAGTTCATTCACAAAACTCTCAGACTTTCTCAGCCCGAAGTGGGTGAGCCTGAGAGAGAACACAAGAGGCTCTTCCTCCCTCCCCCTTTCCCACCGAGGTTGAGGGCTGGGTGCCCGCCCTGAATCTGCGACAGCATCAGTTTTTCCCCGCACGAAGAGGGGTGGACGAAAGGGGGACGGGTCTGGGGAGGCTAGGCGGCGCGGCGAGAGGTGGGGTGGAGAGCAGCGGAGAGGAGGGGCGAGGTTGCAATTCAGGGTTCACTCTTAAATCCGTATCTAAACCGGGGAGGGGGGGAAACTTTTCAAGCACCTCACTCCGACGCTCCTCCATACTCCCTCCGCCCCTCGCAGTCGTGACTGGCTTCTCCCGGTCTCACCCCCTCCTCCCCAAATCTGACAACCCTGACAGATTAACAGGTAGCGCCAACGACAGCTTTTTTTTTTTTTCCCGTGAGAAAAGTTGACGTTAACCCTTCGGCATCATCCCACCGTGCAAATCAGACCCTCACGCCCCCATGGAAGAAGCTCCATTCCCCCCCACCCGCGCGCGCGCCCCGAGCCCGCTGCCAGTGCGCCCTCACCATGATCAGCGTGTGGTTCCTCTGCTCCGCCGAGGCAGCCTCCGCATCTTGCTGGGGTTTACTCGCGTGCTGCTGCTTGCCGGTACCGGCGCCCGATTTCTTGGCCCTCTGCTCCAGGGTCCGCTGGTAGAGGCTCACGGTGTCCCGGCGCTCGAGCTCTAGCTGCTCCACTTGAGCCTGCTGGTACCTGTTCTCGCAGTTGACGTGGTGCCGCCGGCAGCCCTCGATGCGCTGGCGGAGTCGCTCGACCACAGTGCTGTGCTTGGGGACGGCCGCCGAGCTGCCGCCGGGGCCCCCCGAGCCGCCGCCGGCAGAGGGGTGATTGCTACTCGGAGCAGCGGGAGTACTATTGGGAGTATTATTCACACCGATCCCGGCCCCGCCGAGGCTGCTGTTCAGGCTACTGTTGATGCAAATACTACTGCCATTCGCGGCAGCCGCGGGGGCTGCGAAATCCCCCATCCTGCTCCCCGGGCACACTATTTTGGAAGAACTTTTTTTATCCACCCCCCTATCAGCCTCCTCCTTGGGTCCAAGGATTAAAATAGTTTAAGTGGAACGCGGGGGAGACGCAAGCACATGGATGGAAACAGCGATCCCGACGGGGCGAAAAAAAGGGGGAGAGATTTTGGGGTGGGTTTTTTGTTTCCTTTTTTTTTAAACTGTAAAGCTCGAGGGGGGAAAAAAGCGGAGGGTGTTATCAGAATACCATCAGACACCTATCAACAAAAAGAATCACAACAAACTGAGCCAGCAGCAAATCGGGTTGCAACTCAAGGGAAGATCCGCTCTTCGCCTGCCTTCTTTTTATAATCCATTATTTTCTAATAAATTCCAGGAGATTTCCGGTGGCTGGTAAGCATTTTCTCCCTACGTCCCGAAAAACACACCCCATGTACACACACAAGCATATGCCTCCAGTGCGGACACGCGCGACACACACTCACTCCACACCGCATCGGAAAACGGCAAGCTTGCTTATTGCATTTTCCTTCCACAAAAAAGTTTTGGTGTTTATGCCGCCCCGTGTTCTCAAAGTACTTTGGCTGCTCAGTTGCATTTCACAGGAACCTAGATACCGAATCCTTGGGCTGGGGGAAGTAAACACATGGACAGTCCAAGGCGACTGCAAAAGTAGATCGGTGAAGTCCTTTGCAAAACGCCGCGCGGAGAGCAGCCCCTAACGCTCGGCTGGGCTGCCGCTGCCGCCTCTGCTCCTGCCACCATCACAATGATCAACTGCTCGCCGCCGCCGCCGCCGCCTCCTCCTCTCGCTCCTCCACCTCCTCCTCCTCCTCCATGCCAGCGGAGTGATATCAGGACGCGCGAGCTCAGTAAACACGGCAGCAGCGGCGGCGGCTGGAGGCCGTGAGACAAGCCCGGGGACACGGCGCAAAACCCGGCCCGGACTCTCACCCGGCAGGAGCGGGCGCGGCACCCGGCTCCGGCTACCAGCTCCCGCCTCCCTCGCCGCGCCCTCCCCGCCCTCCTGCGTCCCCAGCTTCCTCACGACCCCGGTCGAGGAGCCCGAGCTGCCAGAAACCAGGGAAAGAAAGATTCTGGGGGAGCACGGGAATGGATCAACTTTTGACCTGTTTATATGTGTGTGAGTGTGGGCCCGCTTGTGTGTACGTGTGCGTGTGCGTGTGCGTGTGCGTGTGTGTGTGTGTGTGTGTGTGTGAGCACGCGCGTGCGTGCGCGGCGAGAACAGTCGCGGGGACGCGCCTGGCTGGATTTGCTTCTTCCCAGGGAGGTATCAAGCGAGGCCAAGTTGTTGTTATACATTTATGCATCATATTGCAGAACTGTGCATGACCAGGCAGAAACATTGCGGCTTCACAGCAGTTGTCTGTCATTCCCACCCATGTGGAAAGAAAAAGGCAAATGAGTGACTTGTTTTAAAACCCAGGTAATAAGTCCTCAGGAGTTGTAACGCTGCTTAAGATCACTTGTTCAAACTCAAGGCCCAGCTTGATGCCCAAACACTGAATTCTGAATGAATAGAAATAAACAGCGAAAAACTTGAAACATTATTTAATTCGCTATGCAAAATGATTTGTTGTTATTCAAGCAATTATTGTTTTACTCACCCTTGGAAAAGATTAAAATAAAGCAAGCAGGGACTTGGAGGTGAGACTAACAGCACATTTTAACAGACTGTTTTGAACACTAGGTGCTAATGACAGCAGTAATTAAGGACCCTTCGTAAATCGAGTGGAAAGATTGCAGATTTCATGGACTGAACTATAGGAAAAACACACCATTTCACAGTTTGTCATGACCAAAACAAAAACAAGCAAAAAATAACAGGCTTGCTTTATTGCTGGATATATTTCTTCCTATTTCAATGAATTCATAATAAGTACAATTAAAACACAATAGCAACTGCAGAAAGCAATCTAAACTTTTCATTTTATTATGGCGAATTATGTTTCTTGATTGAGTATCTAAAAACAACAGCAAGCATTGAATATCCTTGAATCCGGACTTAAACACTTGCATATACATAATTTTGTAAAAATTAAAATGGTGAAACTGCTTGCTTTTCTGCGATCATCAGTAGGCTACGGATTTTGATTGCATGATGTTCATTATAAGGCATTTTGTGTTATCTCAATAAATCTTATAGAATTAGTTTTTAGGGTAAAAATACACCCCAGTTTTCTAAAATAGCCAGGAATAAAAGAACTTTGGATCTTATGCATTAGTCATGAGATCTGATTTAAACCATCTTCATTTCTTGGCGTTGCAGATTAGCATAGGATGCTATTTCTAACCTCATAATGTCAGCGATAAGAAGCTACATTTTTCTTCAATTAATTAATCAGGTTTATATAGTGAACTTCAGCACTCACTAGCTTATATGGAAAATGGGCAACAAAATAGTATTTAACATGGCATGAAGCTATCTTTAAGTAGTAACACCAGAGCAAGACAGTGTCTTTTGTCAAAGCTGCCGTATTTTCCACTGAGCGTTGTTTAGTTCATAGACCAACTTCAAAATCAAACCCAATCTCGGTCAGAAAATTGAAATGAGTTATCTTTATAGAAAACAAATCCATTCATACTCTAAACACAGGTAGAAACATACAGAAAATTATAAGCAAAAGAGTTACCCAAGGAGCCTTATCTTTTTCACATACTCACCAAGTAGTATCTCCATTAAGTCAGGAAGCACATGGCTTCACCACAGAGGGGAAGTCATGACTTTGCATTCTTTCTCATTGCTTTTCACAGGAGAGTTGAATTCTTATTCTCCTCCTAGGGTTCTTGCCTACATCATCCATGCAAGATGGCAACTTGATCTCCAGAGGCAGCAGATCGGAGAGTGTTGAGCCTGGGGTCTGCAGTTTGAGACAGCAGTCTAGCTCTTACTAGTGAAAGTTTTTCATTGACAGTTTCTCACTGTGGAGAAAAAGATAACAAGGGCGATAGCCTGATTCCCATCAAGCTGGGTAGCTCAACTGTAATGAAAGAAAACTGGAAATGCACAGAACTTTTCATGATTCCCTTTGAGGGACCAGCAGGCGGGAGGCACACTTTCTGGCTCTCCCCATAGCTCCCAGGACCCAGTGGAGCTATTCCTGAGCACTGCCCTGTTCTTTGCTGACTGATGAGAGTGTGTGAACAGGCGATCCCTGAAAGACTGACCTTTCATACGATGCACACACACAGACACACACTTCAAGAGCAAGATGACAAATGCCAGACAAAGGATTATGAGACGGTGTGATCGTAAAAGAGAGAGCATGTGAGAATACTGACCTGAGCAGGTACTGTGCTGTTACATACTTGACGTCAGAAGCCCCATCCTACTGTACTC
This sequence comes from Cavia porcellus, assembly GCF_034190915.1. Lineage (NCBI taxonomy): Eukaryota > Metazoa > Chordata > Mammalia > Rodentia > Caviidae > Cavia > Cavia porcellus. Next base: position 35,145,910 of record NW_026947497.1, read on the forward strand.
ATGCAGGGCCAGTAGAAGCAGGAAGTGACCAAGGCTTGAGTCTTGAGCAATGTCAGTCAGTCACCCTGAGTTCTAGTCTGTCCATTGCAGTGACTTCAAGAGAAACAGAAACTTTTGCACTGGCTACTTCTGGGGACTAGGGTAGAATAAGAACTCTCTGCTCCCTCGTACAAGTAAGAAAACCTTTCTCTGCCCTACAGGTTGGGGCGAGTGTATCTGAAAAGCCAGCCACAGTGAGCTATGCTCCCAATGCTCTAGCAGGAACTATCTTCTTAATAATTTCACAGCCTTATCTATAACCTTCCATGTGTCGGGTGCTGTGATTGGCAGTGGATATACAGCTCAGCAGAGCATAGAACACAGCCCTGACCTCAGGAAACCTAGGTAGCAGGCGTGGTGACCGATTCCTGTGGAATCATAGGCAAATGGAGACAAAGCAGTAGTTCAGTGTTTTCTGAAGTTCCTACTGAAAAATCCTGTCCCATCCATTATGCCACCATAAAGACTATGATTCCTGTGGAATCAATGTAAGAACAAGTAGATCAAATGCTGGAGGGCAAAGGAGTCTAAGAAAACTTTTCCAGAAAAATCCATCCATGTTTCCCTCTCACAGAACTGTGACTATGGAGGGGTGTGAGGAGGGATGGGGCACGGGCCCAGGCTGGAGCATAAGTAGGAGCCACCGCGCTTAAGGCCATCCAGTTTAGACAGTCTTCTTAGGACAATGGCTGCTGTCAAAAGGACTTAAGCTGCTTTACACAATCTACACTTTGCACTGCAGACAAACCGATAGAACAGTGTTTCCTAAGTTTCTACTGAAAACCTGTCCCATCCATTACTCCACCATAAAGGCTGCTGACCCAAGTAAGTGCAGGAGTTGGTCTGGCTTGAAGATTCATGATTGTTTTGAAGGTCACGAGAAATCTCACAGCGAAGGGTGTTTAACTTTGCTTAACCTAATTTTGCCCAAATCCTGTTACGTCCCATAGAATAACACACTACTGAAAACTCTGTGCAAGGAGAGTAAAAATTGAAGGCCGTTCTAAATCCACTTAAATTTACACCATTGTCTGGGTTCTAGCCTAAGTCAAAGACCACATTCCCCTTACCATCTGCCCTGTCCCAATCTCAGACACCCGGGGCTCAAGGCTCCTTACTAACCTCCACTAGACATGTTGAATTCTGACCTTTAAGAAGTGAGCAAGTGGCCACATAGGACAGAACCCTAAAAAGGGCGGATTTGACTAGCCTTTCTCAGCACTTGTCCCCTGAGTGTGTCATATGAGTATCTATCTCTATATAACAAAAACCTCCTTATTAGGGGAAAGGTCAGTCTTATTTAACTGAAAAATCTTAATTTTATGATGTCTTTAAAGATGAAGAGTTTCATTACTTTTCAGGTATGCTTTCTGTCTAGCCTAACAAATACTGGCCTCATGGAGCTATTTTAATGATTTTCTTCTACCTAGTAAACCAATTGTTATGTAATTGGCATCCCCCACTGACTAGCCATCTTTCAAAAATTTTTTTTCCTTTGAGCAGTTCAATATTCCAGGCAAGATCTTATTTACATAATTAATTTTAACTTTTTTTGTTAAGAAGAGTTTACTGAGTCCTAGACTATGTTATAAATTTTGAGAGGACTATGAATTAATGGATCTATTTGCTTATTACTGTATTTTAATATGTGTGTAATCATTTTATGATTATTAGGAGAAAGGTTATCTAAAGTCCATAAAGGGAAAAATTTTTTTCCTTTGGTTTTGTGAGAAAAGATTCAGGATGGTTTTGAACTGTGCAGATCAGGCTAGCCTTGAACTCTCTCTAGCCTAGGCTGGCCTCAAATTCATGGTAATCCTCCTGCCTCAGCTTCCTAAGTGTTGGGATTACAAGCGTGTGCCTCCACTCCCAGCAAAGGCAGAGACGTTTCTCAAGCTTTTCATTTGGTTTCTAGTCTCTGCACTCAATCACTTGATATAATAAAGTATTTGAATTGAACAGATCTAGTTTCCATGTTGAATGTTAAAGACTTTTGAAAGAAAATACCGATCAATCTTTTTATCTATTGAAGACCTATAATCAGCTAAACTTGGCTTTAGAAATAATTGATTTAGCCAGGGATTTAACTCAGGGGCATAAGCACCTGCCTGGCAAGCACAAGGTGCTAGGTTCGATCCCCCATACCAAAAAAAAAAAAAAAAAAAAAAAGAAATGATTGGTTTCAACCAATAACCGGTATTGAAAACTTGTCCTACTCCAGATTTCTCTTGCTGATAAAGAAACTGAGGCACAGAAAGCTTATGAAACTTACCTTAAACCCTAAAGAAAGCATAAAGCGGCAGAGACCAAATTAGAAGCCTGGCAATCCGACCCCAGTGTACACAACTGTGGCAGGAACGTGTAACTGGGGCTTTCTGTTTCTGCACAATTACAAAGAGCAGAAGGTTATTGCTGTGGCTGCACCCTGAGGTCTTATTTTTACAGAAAACCGTCTCTGCCTCTCTAGGCCGCCATCCTGTCAGCTGCTCAGTGGTTTCAGAGCTGGACATTCCTCTGTCCTGGCACCTACATCATCATGTTATGCTGTAGTGGAGTTGTCACCTGTGCTGGCCAGTGGTCCCCGACTACAGTAATAGCACAGTTGTACATTGGTGTCATCCGCAAGCAAAAAATCTAAAGCATGCAATCTAAAACAGAGTGAGAAAGGTTTATTTTTCAAAATGCAGTTTTTCAGTGGTTTCAGGTATTCTGTGAATTGCCTTGGTGAGGTACAGGGATGGGAGAGAGGCAGAATAGAGCCAGCCTCATAGAGAGCCCCTCACTGCACCTCTGCCTGCCCGGACAGCAAAGGCTCATGGGTGTTGTCCACCACGGCCAGGAATAGCTGGCTTGTGGGCAAGGCATTCCCATGTATTAACCAACTTCACCACTCCATCAACACTTGAAAGTAGCTAAACCACGCTTCTCCCAAATGTGCTGTTAACATGCTTGAACTCCAAAGTATATTCCAATCAATCAGCCAATCAATCAATCAGTGGATCCCCTACTTATCCACTGTCCTCAAAATGCACAGGGGCAAGGATGAAGGGGACTATTTAGGAGTGCAACGATTGGTAGAGGAATGCACTAAACTGCAGGTGCTTCCTTTACCCTGGATGATGTAAAGTGCTATAACTAGGTGTGTGTCCACTACATTTATACACCGAAATCCTAATCTCCACTGTGCTGGCATTTGGATGTAGAACTTTGGGGAGGCAGGTAGCCCCGAGAGTGGAAGCCTCACAATGTCCTATCCTGGGCCAGTGGCCTTACAGAGAGAGACAGGGGAGAGTTTGCTGCCTCCCCTCTCCCCACTTTGCAATGGTACAGCAAGAAGCCTTTCATTCACCTCCAAACTGGAAAGAAGGCCCTTACCAGGAACTGTGCCCGCACCTTGATCTCAGGCTGCCCAGCCTTAGAACTGTGAGAAATAAATGTGTGTTGTTTAAGCTACCCAGTCTCTGGTGTTTTTGTTATTGCAGCCCAAGCGAAGACATAAAGTTTTGAGGTGATCACAATAACACACTCGAGAAAAATATAACTGCTGTACTATTATGTGCCCCCATTATATAGATGAGAAAATAAAAGATTAAAGAATTTACATAGGAGCCAGGGATGTGATTTGTTGGTAGAACGCTTGCCCAGCACACCTGAGGCCCTAGGTCCAATCTCCAGCACAACAAACATGGTAAAGAGATGGCATAACTTGTTCTCAGTGAGCTCGGAAGCCCCTGTCTCCCACGCCTCTATGCTGCCTGAAAGGCTTCAGCTGGTGTCATTCATGTAGCAAATACTTACTGACCTGGCCGAGTCTGGTACTCTGAACACAGATGCAGACATGAGACATTTTCCTCCTGGGGGAAACCTAACAACCTAGTGGCCAGATGGAAACATTAGGAATATTCTAGGCGAGCATAAGGAAGTATAGCATGCTCCTCATGGACCAGACTTTGCAGGACCAATAGGAAAAAGTTGGTCACTGTTCAAACTAGTAAATAGGGGAACTGGAGAGAGAAAGCAACCTAGGCTTAATTAGAATATACTACACTATACATGTCATTCGAAAACTAAGAAATAATAAAATGCAATAGTTCAAGGGCACGAAGTATCACTTTCATTGCAGTTGAAAATGGCCCTGAGGAGCGTGTTTAAGGGCTTGATGTTGTCTGTTCCTTCCATAGCTGTGCCTCCCTTTTTAATATTGGAACAAAGCCCAGTAGTATCGGTTTGTCTCTGCCCAAGCTGCATTCTTCATGTTGCCTCTGGTAGACAGTCTAGGTCAGCGGATTTTAAGCTGTGTTGAACCCTAAGAATTTCTTTGGAGGGGCCCCCAGGGGGAACATCCTATGGTGAGGAGGGAAATGGGTGAGGTCTGGCCCTTATTCAACTCAACAGCCTTCTTTTAAAAACTGAGAGAAAGCTAGCCTTTGAATGAAGGGTTCTGTGGCTAGGAAGAGTTTGAAAATCTCTCGGGTCATTATCTTTATGCCGTCAAACTCCCTCTCCACCCCCACCCCATCCTACTTGGGGAATCATTTCATTCTTTTCTTCTTGCTGTCACCAAATCTGGTGCTTCACATTGGCTCCAAATTAATGTCTCCAAAACTTGATTATCCACTTGTGCAGGGTCAAATTCCTTAAATGTCTCTTTGTTCTTTAGAGCTGGGCAGCCAGCGTGTGATGACACAGAGAGCATTATTTATGACACCTGTGGGACCTGGGCTTGGAGAGCTGGACATGTGTGTGTTCAGAAGGAATGCAAAATGATCTGGCTGGTGTTTTGGTGCAGTGGGACTTGGGGAACCCGAAAGCTACGCCAAAGTTGTTGGCTAAACTTCTCCTAAGAGGGATGTGTCTTGGGGCTAGAGGATTTTTGTCTTATTGAGTGCGGTATGCAAGTGTGGAACTTCGAAGAAGGAAGCACTGCTGACTGGTACGGAGCATCTTCCCCCCACCCCGTTTCTCCTGAGTCATTGCCAAGCAAAGTGATGCAAAGGACTGTCAAAAGGTTAACCTTTCCAGGGTACCTATGTACTATGGTCTAGTTATGCCTCTGACTTCCTTTGGGTCCGGAAAATTATCTAGGGTAAAACATGAGGAGTTCAGGATTCTTATCTCCCAGGAGACTCAAAACACATCTCATCTTTGGGGTAAATGCTCTTTATTTCTTCTGCTTCCCTTCCTGCAAGTTTTCTGTTAAAAAACAAACAAACACAGAAACTTCAATGGGGAAAAGGAAAGAGTATGTAATACTTCAGTTCCTGTAAGGAATTTATGGGGATCAGTGATGAAACCATGAGTGCAGGGCAGTGTGGACTCGTGGATCCAACTCTGCTGGTCATCGGTGGAAAAGTAACTGGCAAATGCTACAAAAAGGTAAGTCTGATTGGTGTGGGGTAGCACTGCATCCCCTGTGTTAAACAGGGTGGCATCTGTTGGTTAAAATGAGATCCCAAACCATGGACTCTCTATTACAGGTAGATGTTATACTGAGCTGATGTCACCAAAAACTTTTATTTTCCCATAAAATTCATTAATGGATTTTTAAAAAAATGATGTTAGTCTGCCTTAAGTATTGTGGTTTGGGGACTCCCAATAAGCTTGGCCATGACTTCTGGAACAGAACACCATTGTACCTTTTAAAACCACCCTACCTGCCTTCTTCAGCTTTGAAGTTTGCCTAGGGATAGGGAGACTGAACTTAGCCTGGCCCCAGGGCCATGTTGGTCACCAGGGCAACACAGTGATTGATGCCATTAAAGCTTTCTTTGGGAATTTTGCTGGAACTACAAGAGAAGTGATATTTTTTCCTCCAGAAATCAGAGATTTTTCCTTCAGTGAACCATATAAGGTGGGAGCTGCCTGAGGCCGGTTTTGCTATAACATGGCAACATGTGGCTGAAAAAAAGGCTGATCAGAGGAGAACTGAGCCAGTAAATGGAGGTGGTCCTCATGACACCATCTCTGCCATGGATCCAGCTGGGCCAAAAGCCCCGATGCCCTCAAAGTTTCTTATCAAGAGCCAAATAATACTCCATTTTCTTTCAGTCTCTGCAGGTGTGTGTGTGTGTGTGTGTGTGTGTGCGCGCGTGTGTGTGTTTCATGATGGAAATATTCTACCACATAGACTGGTTCCATAAATGGCTTTATATCCAAATAATGAAATATATTTAACAATTAAAAAGTTGCAAGTAAGTCTGTGCATGAATCATTGCATTACTTATCATAGTAAAAAATAAATGAAAACAACTGAAAGCCATGCTTGGAAGGCTGGATAAATAAAGTATATTCTATAAATACATTTAAAGGAGCAACTGTATAATGAGTCATATTCAGCTATACCAATTGACGTAGGACCTTCACTGCATATTGTTGATTTTTAAGACAGAAGGTTAGCCTTGCACAGGGAATGGGAATGTAAATTAGTGGAGCTATTATAAAAAGTAGTATTTTGTCCCTCAAAAATTAAAAATAGAACCACTACCAGGTGTAGTGGGACCCACTCAGGAGACTGAAGCAGGAAGATTTCCATGAGAGAGAGACTAGTCTGGACTACAGAGTGAGACTCTGAAAAACAATAACAAGAAGAAGAATAAAATTAGAACTAGCATATGGTCCCCCACCCCCACTTCCTGGTATGTATGTCAGAGAATGCCTGCAACCTCACAGTAGTGTAGCATTACTTACAACAGCCAAGAAAGTGTTCATGGATAGATGAATAAAGAAAATTGTGCTGCATACTGCATGTACAGTGAAACTCTGTCTAGACTTCAAAAAGGAAGTCAGTCTGGTCATTTGTAGCCACATGGACGAAACTGGAGGATAATACGTTAAATGAAAGAAGTCAGACAGAAAGAGCAACACCCCATTGTCGAACTGCTACGTGGCTCTAACAAGTCCAGCTGATTGATGTAGAGAGTGGGATGGTACCCGCCAGGGCTGGGCGGGGAGAAAGGAATGAGGGATGTCAATCAAATAGGACAGTGAGAAAGGATGGGCTTTGGGAAGCTCCTGAACAGCACGGTGTCTACAGTCCATAACTGTTCACTGCTAAGAAGGAAGTTTTAAGTAATCTCACCACAAAAAAATGATAAGCATTTGAAATAATATATGATAATTAGTTTGATATAGCAATTTCATAATGTGTACATATGTCAAAATTTCTGCTGTACTCTATAAATATATTCAACTTTTATTTGCCAATTTAAAAAGTAAATGATTTTAAAGAAATAAAAAACTAATAGTTTATAAAGCAAGATTACAGAAATACTCTTATTTTGTAAACACATAATTTTGTAGGTATAAATCTAAAAAACACTAGAAAATTTAGTTCACATCATTACACTTGGATTTTAGGTACTTTATATTACCTCATTCTTTTGTATTTTCTTTAATTATATACATACATGTGTATGCTTAAACATATGTATGACATATATATATATATATATATATAATAAAAATAAAATTAAAATTTTCTAGAAAGGAAGAAATGAAGGGAGGAAGAATCTGGAAAATAAGGAGAATGGAGATGTCTGTAGTTTGCATTTTGCCTGGGTGATTTAGAAAAAGATGGAAGGAGGAGAAGGTGCCATCTCAGGAGTCTTTCACTGCTGTGTCCCAAGGGGACAGATAGGCCGAGGACATCCGGAAAGAGGAAACAATAAAGGGGAAGGTTCAGGAGAGTGAGAAGCCGTGATGTTTTGAGGAATAAATTGTCTGAGATAGTTAAATAAGTGTCAGTAAATGAGCAATTTACTCTTAATGACTGAGGCAGAGTCAATTAAACTCAAATGTTAATGCAAAGAATTTCGCATCAGGATTACATGAGGGATGTACAAGAGAAGGGAAACACTGTTACCGTGTGTCTGGTCCCTTCCCTAATTGCTTCACTGCATTTCTCCTTTGAGGTCTAATAAACACCATCAGTTTAACATGTCTAAAGGAAAACTCTTGATTTCCTCTCCAAATCTACTCCTCTTACGGTTGATTTTGTGTTGGTGTGACAGAGCCGTGAGGCCCTCAGATGTTTGGTCAAACTTTATTCTGGGTGTTTCTGAGAGAGTATTTTTGGATGAGAGTAACATTTAAATTGGTAGACCAAATGGGGCTGTGGATATAGCTCGGTGGCACAAGCACCTGCCTCACAAGCCCAAGGTCCTGAGTGTGATTCCCAGTACCAAAAAAAAAAAAAAAAAAAAAAAAGAAGAAGAAGAAGAAGAAGAAGAAGAAAAGATACATTATTGGGCCTGGGATTTAGCTCAGTGGCACAGCATCTGCCTGGTAAAAGTGAAGTTGTGAGTTCTATTCCTGGTACCAAAAAAAAAAAAAAAAAAAAAAAAAAAAAAAAAATTAAAAAATAATTGGTAGACTGAAGAAAACAGTTTATCCTCTCTGGTATGGATGGGCCTCATTCAAGAAGATAAAGTTCTGAAAAAAAAAAAAAAAACAACTAAAAGTCTGCTCTTCTTCAAAGAAAGAGAAGATTCCACCCACCTGCCTTGATTTTTTTTCCCTTTTTTTCCTGAGTTGAGCCTGAGTTGAGACATAAATCTTGCTGGGTCTCAAGGTTTCCAACTTTCAGAATGGAACTACAGCTTACACAGGTCCCAAATTGCCAACCCGCCCAGCAGATGCTAGGATTTACAGCATCTGTAATCACACACTCATGTAAACACATAGGTACATGCATGCATGCATGCACACACACACACACACACACACTCATGCCCTCTCTGCTGTTTTTCTGGATGACTCTAACCTATATCTCCTCTCTCTCCAGAAGTAACATTAGTCTGCCAGTACCTTGGTATACAAACCTCAGGGTCATTCTTGCCTGTTTCTCTCACATAAGACCTAACCCAAAGGTAGATTCACATCTATGATAAAACAGACCCAGAACTTGACCACTATTTACCTTATTTCTTACTACCAACATGATTTCTTATCTGGACCAATGCAATCATGTCCTCATGCAATGAATGTCCCTGTTTCTCCCCTGCCCCTTTACAATCAGAAGCTCGGCAGCCTTGGTAATCCTTCTCAGACATGCCAGGTCATGCCTGTCCTCTGCTCAAAACCTACACAAAACCTACACACAGTTTCCATTGCCTTCTAGATAAAATCCAAGGCTCATGTGCTCTGCAGGCTCCTGCAGGATCTGGTGCTCATTCACATCCAGGCTCCATCTCTACCACCTCCTTCACTCTGTCTTCAGCCCCCTTGCGTCCCCCTTCCAACATGCCAGGAATTCCTGCTGTTCCCAGATGGCTACAGGGGCCATACCCTACTCCTCCTAGGTGTTGTCCTCAGATCCCTTCCCAGCCACCTTCTTGACACCACCTCCTACCCTTCTTGAGCCATTTTTCATCACCATGGTGAATGTATCTTTTATCATTTTCTGGGTCCCCAGTCTTGAACATGAGGCCCCTGAGAGAAGACAGTTGCCTTCTGTCTCTGTTCCCTGCACAGGGAGCCCCAATCAATAGAGGTTTGTTGATGCATGAAGTTTCTTTCCATACATTAGGGGCAATTAGATAGTTTTTTATATGATGATGATTACCATTTGATCATGTACTATATTTATTGAATATTGTGCCACAATTTTTACATGAATTAACTCATTTGGTTCTTACGACCACCTAGAAGGCACACAACATTTTCTGAATGAAGAAACTAGGGCAGACATGACCTCATTAATGTCCTGCAGCTGTAAGTATTGGAAGCTACCTGCCACCCCAAGGTGACTCCAGAGACACATAACTGCTGTGTCTCTCAATTAGCAAAGCCATTAACAAACACTAAAGGGCAGCAAGAATTGAAGATTTATTTCCTACCTAGATTTATTTTTTGTGGATAAATATGTTTATCACTATAGCCAAGCACGGTGGTACAATTTCAGCTTCTTGGGAGGCTGAGCCAGGAGAATTGCAAGTTCAAGGCTAGTCTCAATAACTGAAGATCTTGTCTACGTTTTAAACAAAGAAGGCTGAAGATATGGCTCAGTGGTTGAGCATTTGCATAGCAAGTATGAGGCCCTGGGTTTAATCTCTAGCATATAAAAAAAAATCCAAAATTCCCACTATAGAGTACCATATCTTTACAGTCTGTTCAATACATCAAAGAGTAAAGAGACAGTACAAAGTTTGAATTGCAGCAGCAATGAAGCAATATAATCAGGCTAACATGGTAATGGCAAAGACTCTGAAAGCTTTCTTGGGTCATGCATACATTGTAAATTTGGTAGAAGCTTTACAAGCTCACTTAAGGATAAAGGCAGTGCTTTTTACCCTCGTAAGTTTGTTTCTGTGAATCTAACAAATATTTATGAAGCACCCTTCTAGAAGAGTCGGGCACAATTTTAGACACGGCTATAAGATAAAGAAATGTTGCCAGGGATTTAGCTCAGCTGTGTAAGTGCCTGCTTGGCAAGCACAAGGCCATGAGTTCAATCCCCGGTAGAAAGAAAGAAAGAAAGAAAGAAAGAAAGAAAGAAAGAAAGAAAGAAAGAAAGAAAGGAAGACAGGAAGAAAGGAAGGAAGGAAGACAGGAAGAAAGGAAGGAAGGAAGGAAGGAAGGAAGAAAGAAAGAAAGAAAGAAAGAAAGAAAGAAAGAAAGAAAGAAAGGTGTGTCCATGGTTTCTTGGTTCCACAGCTTTGGGCCTATGTGAGGCAAATCATCATGGCAGGGTGTAAATGTGGGCCAAGGCTGCTCACTTCATGCCAGCAGAAAGTAGAGAGAGAGAGAAAAAGGAAAGGGCTGGGGCCCAAATATGCCCTTCAAGGATACATCAGTGACCTAATTTCCTCACACCTGGCCTCACCTCCTAAAGGTTCCACCTCCTCCTAGTAACACTGTGGCTCAGGGACCACATCTTCAACACATGAGCTCTGGGGGGCATCCAAGATCCAAGCCATAACAGCTAGTCCATAGTAAGGACTAACGGGTAAAGTACCTTTGATGGGGGCAGATAAAGGCTGTGTGCTTTTGAATATGGTTTTGCAGACTTTGGTAGTTTGAGCCTCACTTAAGCATCAAATGTAGTGTTTTGAAAGAATGGAAGTTGAGTTGACATTTTTAACCAGAGTGCTTAGTCTTGTGATGAAGTCATAAGGCCTTGCACTCGCAATTAGGCACCATAATAGAACTATTAAAAGAACTCTGATTCACTAATTTGTTGATTCTTTTTTCCTTGTGGGGCTCTCTGGGAACGCTGCCTGCTTGCAGAGAGCTCCTTTGGCTGTCTTCCTGTGCCTTTCAGGCCCTCCAAACAAACTTCTTAAGTACCTCATAATGGCCCATGAGCTGGTTGATTTTGTTTCTAATATGTCAGAAGTAACAATTTTTTTTTACTACTAATAGACCCATTACAAAGCATAGGGATATCTCAGGTGGTCTCCACATGGACAAATTCTTCAGATTTATTCACGGCTGTCTACTTTCATGAACTTAAATCAGGAGTCAGGAGACATAAATTCCAATCCTTGGCATGACGCTAATTAACTATTTGATCTCAGCCTTCCTAGTGCTTTGCTACCTTAACTATCTATACCCACTGGTTAATGTCTGTATCATCTTCCAGCTCCAAAGTCTATCCCATATAAATAAGGGCAGACAAGAAGGAACTTATCCCATTTGGGCATAGAACTGAATCTCAGGGCAGAGACTTCTCAAGGAACAGACAAGCACTGGGGGCCTCCCATTTCAGGTTGGAAAGACTGTTAGACACCCACACAAGAAGATGATATCAAGGTAAAAGAAAGAACAGGCATACACCTTGAATAAAGAAAACAAAAGCACAAAGCTTACAAGAGCTGCCGTCACCTCCTGGAAAAATATGTCAACAATACATGGGTATCAAACACCTATTGAAAAATGCAAGTACTAACGTATCTAGTACTATTTACAGCAAAATGCAGCTGAGGTCTTTGGTGTTTGTCATTCATTGCTTCAACCCAGGCCTATAGCACTTAGAATCAGTGTGAGTCTTGAAATTCCAGGCCAGCACTGCAGAGGTAGAGGAGATAACAGCTGAAAGGAAGAGTTGTTATCTGGCACAGAACTTTTGGAAGATATTTGGGATCCACTGAGACAAATCGGACACTTCAAGTCTGAGCTCCCAATGAAATAGAGTTAATGAAGTGTTCTCACTTAAAACCAATCTACCTGGGAAATACAGGAGCTTATGCCAGGCAACTGGTGATGTTTTGTAGGGTGAAAGGGGCCATCAAGCAAGTGCTGTGGCACTAGCATCCTCTTGGTGAGGAAAACACTCCAGAATGTTCCTTCTGACCCTTAGTTGGGCTTCTTCACACAGAAAAACAAGTTTGAGGTGCTTTCTGAAGGAAGGATGGAGACAGTTAGTTAGAATTACGATGAAACCAGCTGCATTCTGAATCCAAGGAGCTCCTAACTACTATACAAATGAATCAGGGCCCATCTTGCTGCCTGAGAATAAGGTAGAGATAAGCAAAATAAGTTATTGTATTTCTGCATGCTACCTTTCACCCTGATTTTTCTTAGAATGTGGGTGTGTCTGATGCAAATAGTTGATTCCCTGCGAAGGATGAGCTGAGAAACTGAACAGAATCTGCATTTCTGCAATGAAGTGGCTTTGACATAAAATTGGTGTTCTATTTATGAATATTTTAACTCAATAACATTGGATGCATTTAAAGCATTACTGTCTTGAAAATTTAGTCAAAGTCCTGAATTTTCCCTTCCCTACCGCATGATATGGATGCTTACACAATTGAGTAGCTATTTATAGAAAACAAGAAAACAGAGCAAGTAGGCACAAAAAGAACTGATTAGAAAATTTAGAAACAAAAAGGCATTATGTGAAAGAAAATTATCAAACAGGATAAAGTTTAGACTGAAATAAGTCAAAGAGAGACTAGTAAAGTAGTTCTGAAGAATTGACACAAAGTGATGCAGAAAGAGACCAAACCTGTGAAAAAGAAGTTATGAATCATGAATAATAGATTATGAGGCTCTAAAATAAATTCATAGAAGTTCCAGGGGAAAAGAGACAGAAGTAAAGATGAAGGGACAACATTTAAAGAGATAACAACTGAAACTTTTCAAGAACATACATCCTCATGTATGTTCAACACATACATCCTCATACTGAACGTTTTTTCAACACATACATCCTCATACTAAAAGTTCACAACAAATACTAAACAATCAAAATAAATCCTCATGTCTGGAAAGTGTTAAAGTACCAAAAATCCTAAGAGTTATGAGAGGGAAAGACAGGTTACTTACAAAAGAATCACAATTGGTCTTGTAGCAGACTTCTCATCAGCATTGATAAATGAAATAATTATTCACACTGCCAAAGAAGAATAATTCTCAATCTAGCTACATTTCCATATACAATTAAACTTTTATTGAAAAGAGAGACAAATAAAGACATTTCACCTATGGAAACTTTATCCCTCATCGATCCATTGAAGAATTAGCTTGGGTGTAAAGGAAAAAGCCTGATACTGATGCTACTAACAACAACAATAGTTAACACAGCAACACTACAAGCAGATACATTTTAAATCCCATTTCATAGCAAGAAAATGAAGTGCAGAAAGGTGAAAACCTCAGAGCTAGTGAGAATTAGAATTCGGACAAGGCAAATTGGGAGGCACTGAATGAGAGAAACAATACAAGGCGAAGAAATTGGTAAGAAATGTGGATGTATTTTAGTTAACTATTGGTGATAATAATTAACTTTTTATGCTAAAACATAAGAGGGAGGGGCTGGGGATTTAGCTCAGCGGCATTAGGACCTGCCTTGCAAGCAGGCAGTCGTGAGTTCGATCCCTGGTACCGATAAAAACGAAACACACACACACACACACACACACACAAAGACACTAGATTATGCCCAAAGCCTTCAATGTGTTCACAAGGATGGTGATAAAGAATAGCTTTAATGTTTTATAAAAATGTATGACTTTACCATATAAGTATAAAAACAAGGATAGAAATGTAATTTATAGTTTCCAAATCACTGAAAAAAAGTTTAAAAAGAAATAAAAACATTTATCAACTCAGTAGAAAGCTAGAAAAGGAGAATAAAATTGTAGAAAGAAAAAGAATGGTTAAAAGAAAACAAAATAAAGACAGTAGAAATATACACCAACATGTTACTAATTACAATAAATAATTGTGAGATGAAATCTACTTATTAAGGAAACTTATTGATATATTATAGTTTTAAAATAGCCAAAAAATTTATTACACAAATTTTATAACTGCCTCCTACAGATTAGGATCATTTTAATAGATGATACACGAAGAAAATTCAAGAGTTATACCTTCCAATTCCAATTTAAAAATTGAGGCTGGAGTTTACATAACTCTCGTGCTAAGGGAAATTAAAACTCAGACAGATGGATATTTATAAAAACAAATATTTCTGAAAGGAAGTGAATAATCCTTTTCCAACTTTTTAAATTGGAGAACAACTATTTTAGCACTAAGTTTTTCCTAATTGTGGTCCAAGTATGTTAAAGGGAAAACATTTAGCAATCTTAAAACTTTCCCCAGCACTGTGACACATGCCTGTAATCTCAGCAATTGGGAGGCTGAGGCAGAAAGATTGCCAGGAGTTTGAGGCCAGCCAAGGATATATACTGAGTTCAAGGCCAGCCTAAACTACAGAGTGAAACTTTTACTTCTTGAAATGTTAGATGCATTGCTTTTCTAATCATCATTGTAACGAATACTCACACTGAGAAATGCTCATAGTTAAGATTTGGATGCTTTATTAATATATCACAAAGATAACATCTACCATTTAACATGCTGAACTAGGGAAATAATTTTTATTGTTTGTGTACTAAATATAAAGTTAGAATGTAATTCACTTTGATGGTCAGCAGCAGAGGTTCCATGTTCCGATGAATTCTGAGAACGTAAATTTCTGTATCATCTGGGTAAGATGTGCTTTTCAGTTGTGACACATTTCCAGGTTTTCAGATCGTCATTATCTTTCCGTTTTAACCACCAAATGCAATGCCTACCGCCTCTCCCAACCATCCTTATACCTTGGCACCTACTCATCTTTTCTCATCTGTGGAATTTTGTTATTTCAAGAATGTTACATAAGTAGAGTCATACAGCATGTACTTTATTTTATTCCTCAGCATTGTTCTCATGAGTTTCATTCAATTCATGGCACTTATCACATTTCAGTGCCCTTTACTGCAGAATCCTCCTCCTTGGCATGGATGTACCAGTTTCTTCATCCATTTGCATGATGAAGAACAACTGAATAGTTTATAGTTTGGGGCTATCACAAAGCTGCTGTGAGCACTGACGGACAAGTTTCTGCATGAACTTGAGTTTTCATTTCTCTGAGATAACTACCCCTAGTGCAGCTGTTGTATCATAGCATATGATCTCATGTGATATGTACATCATCAAGCTATCTTTGAGAGTGCCCGGACCATTGAACACTTTTATCAGCAATGTATGAATGATTTGGTCCCCTCATTCATGAGATTATTTGGTATAGTTACTATTTTTTTCATGTTAGTCATTCCAATACATGTCATAGCTCATTGTGGTTTTATTTTGCATTCCCTTAATGGCCAATGATGTTGAACAGCTTTTTATGTGCTTGTTTCTCACCTGTATGTCCTCTTTGGTGAAGTATCTGTATGTTTTGCCTACCTTCTATTTTTTTTAAAATTTACTGTTGAACTTTGAGAATTCTTTATATATTCTAGATGCATATCATTTGTCAGATATATGTTTTGCAAATATTTGCCCCTAATTTGTAATTCGCCTTTTCATCCTTAAAAGAATCTTTCTAGGAACAAAGATTTTTAATGGTGATACAGTTCAGTTTAACAGCTTTTGTTTGCATAGATTATGTATTTGATATCAAGTTTAAGAACTCTAGCTGATTTTCTAGTTCTCAAACTGGACAATGAAATAGTTTTGCCCTAGAATACATTACTGTACAGTTATGGCGGTGGTCTAATATGGAGGAAGGCCAAAGCGGGAACAACTAATACTTCCTGCTTCTTCTTCAGCCCTAATTGCACCTCCCCTTTCTGTTTTCATGCACAGAAAACTCCAATCAGCTCCTTGTGCGTCATCAATGACCGCCCTAAGCACCACTTCCAGTCAAAGGTTACATATGCCCCATACCCCATATTCGGGTTGAAGGAGACAGCCTAGCCACTGTGGGTTGTGCGCTCCTTTCCGTGTCCTCAACTCAATAAACCTGTTTGTTTTGTACTTTTACTTCTCTATTGTGCCAGAAAACCCTTTCAGACAGAATGATTTTCTCTGATGTTGTTGCATTTACATTTTATGGTTTTGTAAATAGTTTTATACATTGGTCTATGACACATTTTTAAAAAATTTTTATTTAAAGAAAGACTAAACAAAACAGAAAATAGGTAGAAATAATACATATGTTCAGAGAAAAAAATAAACGGAAATCACTAGTTGATGTTTACATATTGTCATTTACAAATAGTTGTTCAAAATACAAAAATGAAACATGTAAAGTAGGAATTCAAACAACAAGACTGCAAACAGTTCTGTTCAACTGTCCAACAAAAACTTAGTAACATGACTGTCAATCCTGTACACTTAAACATACATGCAGCTATCCATATTTTCATTTATGTTTAGATTAAACATAATTTAACTAAAGCAGATTTAGATTTAACTAAAGCAGATTAAAATCATTCTGAACAAAGAATAATAATATTGTATGAAGAATAATAGTAATAGTATGATATCACATCATAACACTCCGTGATCAACACTGGGTACTGTAGTGTCTTTTTTTTTTAAATTTAAAGAAAGTCTAAACAAAACAGAAAATGGGTAGAGATAATACATAATTTCAAAGAAAAAAAATAAACATTAAGAAATCACTAGTTGATGATTACAGACTTCTTACAAATAGTTATTCAAGATACTAAAGTGGAGCATATAAAGGGGATTCAAACAGTGAGACTGCAACCAGTTGTTCAACTATCCAACAAAAACTTAGAAATATGGTTATCAAATCTATACACTTAAACACACATGCAGTTATCCATATCTTCAATTATGTTGAGATTGAACAAACACAAGCAGGCTAATATCACTCTGAACAAAGAATAATACTATTGCTGGGTTTCACATTATGACCCTCCAGGATCAGCACTGCGTATTTTAGTGTCTCTTTTTCTTCAAACTATCAGTTCATTTCATCATGTGTCCTAAGATCAGTTCTCATAAACTGTTTACAGATTCTACACAGGCATGAATCTTAACATGTATTTCTATCCTTTCTATATTAGAGGGAGAAACGAAACAAAGCAAGACAAAACTCTATAACACATTTTGAGTTAATTTTTGTATAAGATATGAGGTTTGGCTCAATGTTCCTTTTTTCCCTGGTTTTTCTCTTTCTTTTCTTCCTTCTTTTTTCCCCTCCCATTGGCATCCAGCTACTTCAGCTTGTTTGTTGAAAAGGATATACTTCCTTTGATGGTTTGCTTTGTACCTGTGTCAAAATCACCTGAGCATATTTGTCTGAGTCCTTATCCAAAATCTCTATTTTGTCCCTCCATTAAAGCCCACAGTTCACAGCGTTGATTCCCACAGCCTTATGAGTCCGGAAATCAGGTAGACTGTTTCTGCTCACACTATTATTCTTTCACAATTTTTAGTTATCCATATCCCTTTGCCTTTTCAAGGAAATTTTAGAATACTAATATAGCTACAACATTTTCATTGTAATTATCATAGGAATTATGTTACTCTTCTGTATCAGCTGGAAGAACTGAAATATTTATAATACTGAGCCATCCGATACATGAACATTGTATGTTTCTCTATTTACTCAGCTTTATTTATTCATTTGGTGGTGAGGGTCCTTACACTAAGCTACCTCCCTAACCCTTTTTTAAAAAACTTACTTTGAGGTAGCTTCTTCCTAAACTGATAAATTACACAGACTGAGATAACTTGTTCAACCGTCCTGTGCTGGGATTATAGGCATGCACCACACTGGGCTTACTTAGATCGTTTTTGTTTCTTTCATTGGCATTTTTAATGTCTAGGAGACAGATTTTGTGACATTTTGTTAGTTTTACACTTAACCATTTAGTTTGAGGGAAAAAATTATAAATGGTGCTACATTTTAAAATTTCAGTTTCCATTTGTTTATTGTTACCATACAGAAGTACATTAATTTTTTGCACATTGATCTCAATTCTTGCAACCACACTGAACTCAATTCTTCATTCCAGGGAGTTTTAAATAGTCTTCCATAGTTTCTACCTATACAACCATGTCACTGGAAAATAGAGACAGTTTTAGGTTCATATTAGTCATACTGGATTTTTAAAATTTGTTTTGTTTTTAATTTTTTGGGTTATGGGGGTTAAATTATGGGCCTTCAAATTTTATGCATGTGTTTTACTGTTGACCTACATCCCCAGCTCATACTGTATTTTTCAATAAGTAAGTTCTCTATTGTTGGAGACCACTACAAAGCAGCCCTGAGCAGGACTTACAATTTACTAATTGGCTTTCTTTTTAAAATTTTTTTTTATTTTTTGTGGTACCAGGGACTGAACTCATGACCTCATGCTTGCCAGGCAGGCACTTATGCTGCTGAGTTAAATCCCTGGCCCTACTAATTGGTTTCCTATGTTTGTCTGTGAGTCTGTCCTAGGCCTCGGCCCCTTTGCCTGGCCATGGGAGCTGATTCATAGTAAGTGAACCTCTATGAATCACTGGTCCTGGATGAGGCCTAGAGTGGCTTGTGAAGCCAGAGATACCTCAAAGGGCAAGATAAGGCCACAGCTAAGGACACCTTGGCTCCAACACTAATTAAGTAAATAGAGACTGCAGCTGAAGGAATTTCACTCCTGCAGTCGCACTCCTATCATAAATGTCACCCTGTAGATAAGATGGTTCTCCTAAATTGGCATAATTTACTACTTAGAGAAGCTTTGAAGTGACTCCCAAGGTCCTTCTCATTGTCCATGGTTTCCTCAGTTTCCCTGCCCTTTGTTTTGGACCTAATAAATGTAAGTGGTTCAGAGAAGTCTTTGTCTTAGCTCTCGGCATCTTGAGCTCAGCTAAAGGATTTTGACACTCCTAGAGCCCTCAAGTCATACCACTTGTCTCATTTTATTTAAACCTTCGCCATACAGTCATTTGGGAGATCAGGGATCTAGGTCACGACCCAATAACTGGCACCCGAACAGGAACCTAAAATCCTTGGACTAGGAATTTTAGACTGAATGAGTAAGTCCATCCAGAGTGGAAAGGTTTGGATGTGGAAGAGGCCTTCACAGGATGAAAACTTCACCAGGCATGCCTGAAGAGAAGAGAGGGAAGAAAAAGGGTGAGTCTTCCCCCTGTGAAAAGCCATTATATTCTGGAGTAAAATATGGAGCAAAAGGTTTCAGCTGAGGAGCAAAGGTTTTTACAACTGCTCCAAAGCCTGCTTAAATGCTCAGGGGCTCGTGTGCCAAAGAAAGACTTAACAAAAATGTTAACCAGGCACTATTTCCTCAAACAGGCACTATAAAAATTTAAATTTGGGAAAGAGTTAGAAAAAAATCTTAAAAAGGCACAAGCAGGAAAAATCATTTCCCCTGATATGTTCCCAATTTGGAATCTGGTCCATTCAGTTTTAAGTCTGTTAAAAAGCTCACAGTTGATCTCTCTGATTTGGACACAGGGAATATGAAAGCTTCCAGCTGAGGTACCTGCCACCAAAACAAAATCCTTAGAGGGGTCACCACAGCAGGGGTGAGAACCTTTACAAAAAAATATCTCATACAGCTCTGTCCAAAAACTTACAGGTAGTGTAGGAAGAAGCAGCTGCATGGGGTGAAAATAATACCCTCCCTGCTTGCTTCAGTTGGAACTGAAAGAGATGTTAATGACAATGAGTATTTTGTTCATATGCCTTTTGAAATACAACTGCTAGAAAAAATCTTAAAGTGTGGTCAATAATGGAGTTCAAAGTCCATTTACTGTGAGACTCTTACAAAATGTTTTGGATATATATCAATTGACACCTTATGATATCAAACATCTGGCACAGACAATCTTGACAATTACCATCAATCACACTAGGCACAATTGTTATTCCTTTTAAATTTAGATCAGCCTTTTCCAGCACAAAAACAACTGTTCCTTCAGGTGGGGGACCCCAAATTCCTATGGTAATTGGGGTGGGCTTATCACCTCCAATAAGAGTTACTCTGCAAGCTGCAGGAAGATCTAATCCTGCATTTTAAATTGTTCCTCTGTTGGGTGAGTTAATATCTCTCCAGGGAGCCACCTTTGATGCTGTACTTGAATTTGCTGGCGAGTTTGCACTGGGTAAAGTTGACTGGCATTTTGACTCACAGGCTGTGCCTCCTCTGTAATTCTGCCGGCCTGAGGAAAGGTCCTCATCTCATTTTTTGACAAAGGTCTACCATCTTTATGGAATTTAGAATGGCAATATTTGGTGGAATGCCTCCAGTTTCATATCCAATAATACAAAACATATTTTTACTTTAAGCACTAATGGAATTATAGAAAATGAGCCATATAAACAAAATTACAAATTTTAACGTTGTCATATATACCACATTCTCTTTTCATGGTTTATTTTAATTAGAAACCAATAGTAAAAAGAAAATAAAAGAGCAGACATATTTGGGATATTGAAGATACATGTAAATGTTTCAATGACTAAATAGAAAATCACAGTGAAAATAATAAAAAAATATTTTTTAAAAATTGTGAAATTATCATTTCTCAAAAGTTGAGATAAAGTGGTATTTAAAGATAAATTTTAGTTTTAATTTTATTTTTTAAAAAGTCAAGAAAACTGAAACAAGCAAGAGGAACAGAGTAAACTTAAATTATAAGAAATAAGCAGAAATTAATAAGATAGAAAACAAGTCAAATGAAGGCAAGCAAAAACCAAGGTTTTCTAAAAGGCTTTTAAACCTAATTCTTTGAAGTAAATCATTTACTTGTTTTAAAATTAAAAATATATGACCTTGTGTGCAGTGGGAAGCCTGCCTTCCACTTCCTCTGCCCAGTCATCCAACTTCCTTCCCATGGGACACCAACAGCATTATTTTTTTCATGCCTCCAGTGATGATTTTTTAACACTGAGCCAGTACATATGATAGTGTCATCTGATGTCCGTATTTTAGCTCAAAAGTTAAAGCTGGACTTACTCGGATTTTTGGCAAGATCTCTGAAGAAGAGAGAAAGAAGGGATGATAGGAAGAGGAGACACAAATACTACTGGGAATGTAAAGGAGAATATAAATATGGATATGGTATAGATTTTAAACACTCTAATTAAACATGTCCATTATGAGTTATGTAATTTTATACATATTCCACAAACTCATAAACCCAAACAGAGTAGGTGATTTTCTATAAAAATATGAACAATGAAGGTCTACTAGGTCCAGTTAGGAAAACAAAGCCTCTCCAAATAATTCACTAAAAGAAGCTTAAAGCAAAAGTTCCCTGAAAAAGTAGAGAAGATACAAATCTGTTTTCTGAAGGTAGTATGTAACTCTGAAATTAAAACTAGAAAGTGCAGTAGAAGAAAACACCATCACACAACAATCATGTTTCATTTATGAACATAGATGGGAAGATGCTAAATAAAATAAGACCAAATTGAATTATACACATAATTGCATAAACGTGTGACATGTAGTAATTAAATGGACTTTTTCCATCATGCAAAGATGTCTCAACATATGAATGTAATCTAGTAATATCAGAATAAAAGAAAAAAATCCCCAATAGATGCAAAAGAATATGATCATAGTGAGATAAAATATTTAAGATTTTTAAAAATCTTAGTAAAGTATGAATAGAAAGGAATTTCCTTAATCTTATCTTTAGAGTCACTGTTTGCACTTCATCACCAATATTTTTTCCTTAACCCAACTAAATCAACGCACAATCATCACCATTTCACTGCCAAATTTAGTGGGCAATTTTTATTTTAGTCTCCTGGCAGCTTGACACAGGGAACTCTCTGCCTCCACCGTACAATGCTTTCCCAGATTCAGAGCCTCTACATCCCTTGGTTTTTCCTCCTAGACCAGTTTCCCTCCTAGTCCAGTTCTGACTTGCATGGTGCACACATCTGTTATATTTTAAGAAGATAAACTTTTGTTACTTATGTACATTAATGATATTATTTATTTTATATGTAGCCCAAGATAATGAGTGAGGTCCAGGCAAACCAGGAATGTCAACCTGGATAAAGGATCACTCATCTTCACTTTTTTGTCTGGGGTCATAGTATATTTCTGATATTTCAATGTCAACATTGCAGGGAGGCAACCCCCGCCCCCATTTGTTATGTTTTTCCTCTTGTCTTTTTTTTTTTTTTGGTATTGGGGATCAAACTCAGGACCTTGCACTTGCACTTGCCAGACAGGCACTTACACTACTGAGCTAAGTCTCTGGCCTCTCTCCCGCCTTTAAACTAGTCTGTTCTGGTGATCTCATTCATCCCTGTGCCTTTAATTCCTCATCTACACTGCTGACATCCAAATAGACATCCAGCTCCAGTTCCCTAGCTGACATCTCCACTGAATGCAAATTGTGTCTGAAATCTACCTTGTCCAAAATAGAACTCTTGGTTTTTCTTCCCCCTTTACCAATACACAGCCTTTTCCTCCTCCCATCCTTTCTAATTCTTTTTTTTTTTTTTTGTCTTTTTCTTTTTTTTTTTTTTATCAGTACTGGGGATCAAACTCATGACCACACACTTGCAAGGCAGGTGCTTATGCCACTGAGCTAAATTCCCAGCCCCTCTTTCTAATTCTTTGCAGGCAATTCCATTTGACAGTTCAGTCAGGTCAGGAGTGTAAGGTCATCCTTGACTTCTCTCTTCTTCCCAATCTTATACCTAGCCCATCATTAAATCCTGTTGATTTTATCCCCAAGTATAACTTTAATGTAACCATTTCTTACTGCCCTCATGGCTACCAGTATGGTCCAAGGAAGCATAATATCTGATGCAAGTGCCTTTCTGCCTTGTTTACTCCATGCCCTCCACCATGATTCCACCAGCAGCAGCCAGATAAAACTTCTCCTTTTCTTCTGTTTTTTAAAAAAGGTATAGCATCTATTGCCAGTGGGTATAAAGCAAAAAGTGCTTTTACATATTTACAGATAAAAACATGAATTGTTCCAGACTTTTTGGGAAACCGTCTTGCAACATATATTAAACATTTTAAATATGTATCTCCCTCAATCCAGCATTTCCAAGGACTCTGTCCCACAGAAGTAAACCATCATAATCACATATGCGCACTAAATTTTGTTATAATGATAAAAAATCTGGTAACAAAGTAAATACTCTTCAATATGGAAGAGATTCAATAAATTGTGGAATGTCATTGCTATGACACGGCCACTAAAAAGAATTAAATAACAGCTGTAAATAAGATTTACATCAGATTATTCACAGGGAAAGGTGAGATGCTGAGAATGTATATGGTTCCATTTATTTTAAAGCTAGAGAGAAGTTCTTAAGGCATAGTTATTTAATTTCTTCTATGACAGCTTCCCAAAGTCTTCTCTTCAGAATGAATTCCACACTTTTTGCCATCACCATATGGCCTGACACTGGCCACCTGAATGTTGCATGTCCTGTTCCTCTTGCTTGTTCCATTTTAAGTCACACTGGTCTTCACTCATGCAGCCTGAACAGACCGGGCTCGTGCCTAATGTAGGTGCGTCCTTCATGGCCTCTGCCATTATTCCAGATCTCCTAAGGCCCACAAGGCTTCAGGTCCTCTTCAAAAGGTCTTGCTTCCTCCCCTGCTGGAAATGCAATCTATGGTCCTCATTGTATACCACTTGGGGTAATGCCTTAGCTGAGAAAATGGCATGCCCATGATCATTCTGCTTCCTAGGAGGGTGGGCATGCCAGCGTCTGATCATTGCAAGGCTATTAACATCTAGGCCCCTGGTCCTACTTGTTCCAAATTCTGAATGCAGTCCTGTATCTCCAGGACCCTCTTCTGAGATTAGGCCATGCTCACTTACATTGCACTTTATTCCCTTCTCTCCCTCTTCTTTCCTCCCCTTTGCTTCCGTTGATGTTGGCCCCAAAGTGTGACCACTAATTATGATTGTCAGCTTGACCGGATTAAGACACATCTAGGTGATTAATAAAATGCACTTCTGGGTAAGTCTGAGTGAGTTGTGGAGTGTGGCCTTGGGGGCTTCAACTGGTTCCTACCCCTTCTTTTCTGATGCTGTTTCCCTGCTTTGCTTCCTAGCTACCAGGAACCCCCTGCCATGATGTGCCTGCCTTAGGGCCAGCCAGCCATGCACTGATCCTCTGAAATCATGAGCCAAAATACCTTCCTCCTTTAAATTGCAGCTGTCAGGTAGTTTGTTTCAGTGATGGGAAGAAAGTAGCCTAACACATAACATGCTTTTAATACATAAATTCCACCTCAGATCCCCAGTGCACAACCCATTCCTTTGACTCAGTTCTTTACTCAGATGTCAATTGCTCCTCTCTGGACACCTTGTATAAAATGAACATTTCTGTGTCTATTTTTTCTTTGTATGTGCATGAGTAATTGAAAATGTGTGTATATGTGCATGTACAGGCATATAATTATGTTATATATATTTTGTTTGTTTCACTTACTATTTTGCAAGCTTTATAAAGAACTTTGCAATCTTCACCCCTTTAATCCCTGGCACTTACAAAAGTGTCTGCCCCAGAGTAAGCTCTGAACAAAAATATGTCGAGAAGAAAGCAGGAGAGAGCTGATAATGGGTACCAAATTATCAAAAACTATAGAAGCCCTTTTCCTAATAGTATAATTTTAGAACTTGAAAGTAAGAAAAGGTACAAGGGTATCTGATATTACCTCACTATTAAATAATACAATAAAATGAAAATAATGATTTGAAGAACAAAAACTGGAAGAGACAAAAAATTATATGTACATTATGTCTGCATATGAAAAAAGTACCAAAATTTTTGGAAAATCTCTTAGAATGAATAAAAGTCCTATACCAAATATGTTAAGATGTAAAATAAAAATACATAGCACTTATAGGCACAAATAATAATCAATTTGAAAATATAATAAGCAAATGATAATATACCTGAGTAATATAAGTTGTGTAGATTAATCAGGTATATTATCATTTTGTTAGACAACAAAAGTGTATTAGAAGCTTTTGAAAACAATTATAAAAGATGGATTAAAGAATTTGAAAAACAATTGGAAAAACTGGAATGAAATGCTACGTTCACAGATAAGAGCATGTAATACATTAAGAATTTAACTTACTATAAATTTTCTAAAATAAATAAACTACAGAAAACACAATAAAGTTTGTTGAAGTACTTTACAAGATAATCCTGAAGGTCATTTCAAAGAGTAAAAGGAAAGAACTAGCCAAAGAAACTTTGAAGAGGAGTGAAATGTGATAATCCTGACCCAGTATCAGTGGAGAATATTTAAGACAGTTTAATGTTCAGGGGAAGACAGGGCAAAGCTGGGAACAAAATTGAAACTACAGAAATTGACCTATGGAAAACTTTGTGTAGGACAGAGATTGCATCACAGATCAATATCAATGTTTGATAGATGTTTTTAAAGTAATTCATGTGGAAAAGTCCTACATCAGGCCAAAACAAACAAACAAAAAAATTCTAGATGGATTTCAGAAATATGACAAATGAAACGCAAATAAAGTACAGGACTTATAACAATTTAGTAGCAGGAAGGATTGTTACCAGACATAAGTGTTAAATCATAAAAATAATAAATATGACAT
The DNA here is from genome assembly GCF_034190915.1 of Cavia porcellus. Taxonomy (NCBI): domain Eukaryota; kingdom Metazoa; phylum Chordata; class Mammalia; order Rodentia; family Caviidae; genus Cavia; species Cavia porcellus. Next base: position 35,171,776 of record NW_026947497.1, read on the forward strand.
ACTGTTAAAATTTACCATCAAAGCAAGAATAAATTCTTAACAATAACAACTCCCCCCAAATACATAACAAAGTCAAGGCACAAACTTAGAGAAGTCAAGCTCTGTGTATGTAACCCAAAGAATTAGTACGACAAGCAATCCATAGACAAACTGGGAAAAAGATAAAAATAGGCAGACAGTTTACAGAGAAAAACTTGAACAGTTAAGAAGCATATGTTAAGATGCTCAGTATTACTAGTAATCAGGGGAGTGCAAACAAAAATGAGATACTGTTTGTTATCTAATCAGCTTGGAAAAACTAAAAGTCTGACTCCAGCAAGACGTTAAAGTGCTGCTGCTGAGAGTACGAATTAGTAGAACAACTTTGGGGAGCAATTTCAACAGCAAAATTAAGGCGCCAGCGTCTTACCATCCACTTATTCCATTTCCAGGAAATGTTTTCTAGTTGAGATAAATTCATGTATCTAAGTCATGTACCAGAATATTTTTACTGTATTATTTGTAATGACAAAATACTGTAAGCCATTTTTAACACAGAAAACTAATAAATGGTCAAATAGAATCATATACTAAAATATAGCACAGCTGTGAAAAGTAAGAATCAAGCTACATGTTCCAGTGTGGATAAAGTTGAAGAAAAAATAGGGCTGAGTGAACTAAGGAAGCCAGAGATTACACAGGATGTGACAATATTTACTAAAAGTTTAAAAACAAAAATGCTACATTTATGTAATTACAGACATAATCCATTATAAAAACCACTCCTGGGCTTATGAAACCTTTTATGCAACAATTCCTCTTTGGGGAGAGAATAAAGGGAATGTCATTTGAAAGGGGTACAGGGAAGCTTGAACCATATTTATATTGTTTTATTTATTTTTAAAAATATTTGACCTAACTATGACAAAAATAATGAGATTCATTGATACAGTGCCAAGTCTCAAAGGGTTAAAATTATCATTATGATAGTGACACATGCATACTCATATTTGTATCAGTGCCCTTCACAATAGCTAAAGTACAGAAATAGTCTAGATGTCCATCAGAGATACATGGATAAAGAAAATGTGACATACATACAGATATAGATATGCTATTCATAAAGATAAATGAATTCACAGTATGTTGGAAAATGAATAGATCTTGAGAGCATAATATTTAGTGAGATAACTCAGATAGAAAATCTTAAGTATTGTTTGGTTTTTCTTCTTTATTTGAGAAACTCAAAATATTACTAAAAGGTAAAATGAAGACGAGATGGTAGGAAATAGGGAGGCAGACATTTTGGAGATGGAGAAGGGGGTTATGGGAAAGGGAGATGTGATTGGTTAAATGGCACAAAAATGAATATATATATATATATATATATATGAAAAATCTCCTGAATGAATATTATTATTATGTACCACAAATGTGCACAAGTAAAAAGTTCAGGCCTAGCAATATATTTTGCTATCTATACTTTTGTATTCTGTATACTTTTGAAATATTTTGATTTTAAAATATTTTCTTTGAAAGGAAAACACAAAATTCATCCAAATGTTCAGGTTCCTCAAAATCACTTCAATGCCAATCAATAGGAAACCGATAAAGCAAGTGCTGTGTACCTGCCAATATTTAAAATGGTGCTTTATATTTATGTAATATGATAAGATGTATAAATATTTTGTTGAATGAAAAGGTTTATAAACTAAGTATATAGTATGATTTTCATATATACCTAATATACATATGTATCAGAAATGTTAAATAAAAAAATTAAAATTGTCTTTGCTTATATCTAGATAATAGGTTTTCCTTGTTATTTCTTTATTTTAAATGATCATATGTATTTTAATAAAAACAATAACATTATTGAAGTAGATGTTCAATTAAAGTGAAAAACATGCCAAGTTTCATCTACTTAGATTTTCAGTTCATTTTTCAATTTACAGCATTGAAGGCTGGGAAGGCTGCAGCTAAATTTGATTCTCTGTCGCTGAGACGTTAGTCATGTAAATCGGCATCATATGTTTTGAGAAGTAATTTGGCAATATGTAACTGGAGCACACTTACTAGAACGGGGAATTTATCCCAAGGAAATACTAGCAGAAGCACAGAGGACACAAAAGAGAGGACCTTTCTGTCATAGCATAATTCAAGGCACTAAGGGGCTGGAAACAACTTACACCTCCAACAGCAGGGGATGCTTTAATAAATGGCAGTAATAAACTCCCACGTGGATAATTTTAAAAAGCATAGTTTGAGGGAGACTTTATAAGATGAAACCTGCCTACCAATTAGAATATAAGACATAATTCAAATGTGTCTCTCAGAGAATTATCCCTGAGATTACCTGAAAGGTTAGAAGGTTTTAACTTTTTAATTAGTTCATGTATTTTCTAAATTGGGGCCAACATAAATTTTATGATTTGAAAAAGGTGTTTTTAAATAAGGAGAATAACCTTCCTCTCTGTCTCGCTCTTGTCCCCTCTGCTGGTCCACTTGGCCCCTGGTCACAGCACACAGAGAGATCGCTGGGTTACTGTCTGCAGCAGGCAGTTACTAACTATCATTATAAATTGTCCCTCTGTCCATCCTCTTCAAAAATGTAAGTAGGGTCAGACAGCGCTGCAGGTCAGTGAACAAGAAAAGCAGTGAAGGAATCAACGCTTTCCTCTCCAGACTTGCCGGGCTCTGTAAGGATTCCTTATTATCCGCCGTCCTTGGTTTGTTAGCCAGTGCGTTCCTTCTGAACTGGACTGTGACATGAACAGATAGCAGTTTTTGCCCCAGGGGAAGGGTTAAACTCTGAGAAAAGAGAGTAGATTAAACAAGGAAGAAAAACTATCAATATGCCATAAAATATACATGCTATTTCTAATTTATTCCTGTCCATTTGAGGCAAAATATCTAATGCATTACAAATATTTCTGGCAATAGAGTATCATAGTTTCCTTTGGTAATGTGCTGGTGTCTGTAACTCATTTGGACTCAGTGAATTACTGTTTTATTTAATGAAAAAAAGATAAATTGTACTTGATTTGTATTTATTAATTTCTATGAATTTGGTATATGACATTTATGAAAGCTTAGGCACATAATTTCTCCTTTCTTTAATTTACAACCAGAGATCTGTTTAAATATAATTTTAAATGATGCATAAAATGTTTCCTGACATATTTGTTTTTCTGAATTTCCAACATGCAGATTTGCCATTTCTCTATGACGAAAAAACACTGTCTTAAATTGTGGAGAGAGAAAAATGTTACCTGTTTAGGATTCCTTTATTAAATCTTAACTCTTATATTTTGGTGGCAGCAGGCTGACTTTCCCGGAGGTTGATAGGTTTAGTTGGAATTGCCGTCTAGTTCATGCTAACTCAATTTGATAGGTAAGGCTTTGCAGGTGTGATTCAGTGCAAACCTCAGAACAAAGCCTAAAAATAAAAGCCATTTTGATAGCATTTGGGAGAATAGAAGTTAAATGATAGATGAAATATGTTTCTTAGAGAAAATTATTATTTCTCTATTCATTTCCTGAGAAAATACATTTTATAATTAAGTAGATATTTTTCTTCATATTTATCTCTTGAAAATGATTCTGTTTTCCTTATTCTGGATTGTGGTCATATCAGTTCAGAATGCCTTTAAACCTCTGTCTAGCTATTGTTCAAGTAATGCTGAAATTTTTACTTTTTGAATTTTTAAAGTAAAAATACGGTTTTTTTCCCCTCAAGAATAAGTGTCAACTATTTATGTTGGTGTATTTTTTATTAGGATGCATTAGTAAGGAAATAATCACCAGTGCTTTCATGAGCAATCTGCGGATAAACAAGGGAAGGACCTTCCCCTTACTTCTGTCATTAAAACAGATGTTCCCTGCGACCTTGACCAAACAACTCCATCCTCTAATCAGAAAGAGCCGACTTGTGGATTTTTGATAGATGTCTGGGGCAGAGCTTGGAAGACTGCGTAGGATGTTGTTTTCTGTGCTGACATTGGGGGTGGGCAATTCCTGTTTTAACTTGTGTTATGTACTTTCATCCCAATGTGGTTATACTTTTTTTAAAAAAGATTCTCATTAATTGGCCATTTCAGATGTACTCATCACAATATGAGCCGCTATAGCTTTAAGTATATGACGGACTTGCTGATGTCAGCAGCTGGAAATGATGCTGCTGATACCAGCTGACAGGACACTAATTACTAGTTATGTGGCTGTTGCCTGCTTAAGGAGCTATTCAGTGAGTTATGATTTAGAAAAGCTGGAGAGCACAGGGCTGATTTGTAAAGAGATATCGAATATGAAAATACCACAGAAGTTCTCAGATTGATCCTCATGACAGAGATCTGTCTAATTAGGAAGCGGCTATTTTAATACTAAGCCGCAAAAAAAGCCCAGCTGGAAGAGGAGAATTTATGGGGAAACACAGAGCTATCACAGGGGCGCTTGACAGTGAATGCAACCTAAGCATGTTCCCCAGCCTTTAATCAATAGCGGCTGCAGGCAGGTCCCTCCCACAAATGGGTCCATCCCGGCCTGGGAGAAGCAGGACCTTCCTGGGAGGTCAGCCTGGAGTTGCTAGTGGACCTCGCTGTCCTCCATTCAGAGGCCAGGCCTGAACACACACTGGCAGCTTCCTCCTTGGTCACCAAAGTGGCAATGCTCTGTCCCAGGTGACTGCCCCGAGGAAGGGCTTCCAGTCCGGTGGGAGGTGGAGCCTGCTACTCTCTGCCATCAGACCCTGAAGTCACTGAGGATCAAGACTTTGTTGCCAAGTTGATAATCTAGGTGTGCTCCATAACCACTGACTAAGCCTTGAGAAATGTTTGAGAAATAGAACAACTGTGGCTTTCCTCTGAGGTTAAAAACAAAACTGGTTGTTGATTTGCCAGGTGGGAGAAGCACCAAGCCTTCCCTGGCTGTGTTTCTCCGGGGAGCTGAAGGCTGAGTCCACACGACAGCTTAGAGACATCTTTTCAAGAAGAAAACAGAGTGCTGAGGTGTGGATGCTGCTCTTGACACCCCCCTTTCTTTTCTCTTGGCTTTGGAGGTGCCAGCTGGTCCCTGAGATTCGCAGGGCAGCGAGCGCACTGCCAGTGAGTCAAGCCTGCTCCCCGCCTCATCTCTGGCACAGCCTCGGTCTTTGTGAAAGAGACAGAGCGGGAGCCAGAGGTGTTTGGAAAACATTTACTTGTGTTGGTACATGTTTTATGGTTGTGCATCTATCCACAGAGAGGTAGTAGCCCGGATGAGTCACTGGAGGTTAGTTCACAAGCACTAACAAATGTATCTCCCTGGATGCAGGAGGTTATTCCAGAGCAGAAAGCCCTGACCTGGCTGGGCTGGCTACCGGACCAAGGACCTAGGGGAACACGCACTGTCCCTCATCACTGCCACATCACAGCCGCACATTCTGGTGGCTTCAGATGATATCACTTCCTAATGTGCAGGTGAGGAGTAGAAAAGACCATGCCTACAAAGATTCTAGCATGGTGTTGAGCACATTTGGTAAATGCTGCTTGCCTCTCCCCTGTCTTAGTTTGGGTTCTGGTCATACCAGAACCAGAAACAAGAGTTTTGGGGCATGATGCATTGAAGGGGTGATGCAGGGAAGGGCAGCAAGAGAGGGATAGGGCAGCAGCCACCAAGGGGGTACCATTCAGCTGGACCTCAGTGTGGGTAATGGAGCACAGCCTCTGTGGAGCAAGGATGTGATGGAGCCTGGGATTATCCAACATTTTCCCCAAGCATCACTGGTCGCAGGCCACTGGGAGAGGAACGCATGGACCACCAGGTTGCAGCCTATGGTGCAGCCTGGCCTTTTGCTCTTCTAGGTTGGGGAAAGCTCTTGGCACCCAGACGCATACTCCAGCGGTTGGAAGTCAGTGGAAGCACACGGAAATGTCCTCAAGACCTGGGCAGGGCAGAGGCAGAAGCAGTGGGGGAAACCTGCATCAAGAATGCAGCACGCTAACAAGGAAGATAAGACAGCAGAGCTTCAAAGGAGAGGACGCGTGATGCCAAGATGTCTGCAGTTTCAAGCAGAAATCAGCATCGGGATCTCCCCAGAGTGGTACTTGCCACACTGGGGCTTGGCAGGCCACTGCGCATTGGATCCTCAGCGTCTGGGGGGTGACCTCCAAGGAGCTGTTCAACTCACGTTAGCCAAAACCCACAGAATTGGAGCCAAAAGCCCAAGTACCTATGGGTTGATTCTCATTCACCTTCGGTAGGCAGAGCTCCACAAGAGACTAAATTATAATGTTGAGGAAGATTTGTAAGTGGAGATTCAGAAAAATGGATGCTATTAACAGTTGCTTCTCTCTTGAGATAGCTCACAGGACTGACTTCTCCACTGAAGGGAAGGGTCATGCCAGCGGGGTAGTTTAAAAGGAGGCTGCCTTCAAATCTCCATCTGCCTCTTCCAAGCATGTACATGGGCTGTTCCTGAAGGTTACTGGACAGGTACTGTACACTGTAGCTGAGAGAAAGACCAGAGACAGGATGGTTATATTTCACCCCACCATTATACCTGCTGTGTGACCTTAGGCACAAACCTAATCTCTCTGTGCCTTGGCATTCTTACTGATTATGGGTGAGAAAATATGCCTGTGTTACAGAGTTTGGAGGATTAACTGTAATACATACAAACTATCCGGAATAGTATCTGGCATATAGTTAGGTGTTAGTTATCATTAGAGTTGCAGGCAAAAACCCTTTTAGTTGACACAGGATTATTCCTTAGGTATGCTAATAGCTTTCAGCAAGGTTTACAATGTTCTTGGAATCTGTTTGTGTCACCAAGGGGTCTCTGGGATTGCAACAGAGTGTCCACAGCCTGCAATACTCTATTGTGTACTTAAATTTTTCTAAGAAAGAAGATCATATGTTAAATGTTCTAACAAACCAAACCAGCCTAGACCAAACCATCACAACAAAAATATTCATAGTAAAGGGAGTGGGAGGAAACTTTGGGTGGTGATAGATATCTTCATGGTGTTTATGGTTTCATGTGTATACACTGATTCCTAGATCACTGAGATGTATACATTAAATATATCCAGCTTTAAATATGGCAATCACACTTCAATAAAGCAGTTAAATAAAAGTCTGTTATCTGAGTAGTGGGGCTCGAACCTAGGGCCTCACATATGCTAGGCAAGTGTTCTACCACTGAGCTGCAAACCAAGCCTGTTTTATTTTTTAAACTTCAGTCAGGGTCTTGCTAAGTCACTCAGGTTGGTCTTAAACTTGTGATCCTCCTGCCTCGGGTAAGATGACAGCACTCTATCACTGTGGCTTGCTGAAGGAAGTCTTTACTTATTGTTGAGCTAAGAGGACTGTCATTTGCCTTGGGGAAGGGCCATGCCTCATTGTCCCTTCCATTCCCCTGACCACACATATAAAGTCAAAAACAATTCAGTTGCAGAATAACTCGGGCAAGGCATGGAGAAAACAGTCATACAGGGCCAGAAGGCTCCAGCATCACATGCCTCCCTAAAGTATGAAATAGGAGTGTGGCAGAGCAGGCAGCAGGCTTAGATGTTGATGTTAGCAGGGTATTTTCCAGTGTTGCACAATCAAGAACATCTTTAAGTATTTGGCCCTGGAATGCAGTCTGGAATTCTGCCAACTCAGTCTCTCTTCTAACTCGGGGGCAGAGCAACCAATCAAAACCACTGTCAGATTTAGTCCCAATAACTGAGGCATGTTCCTTGGTGGAACCAAAGATCCCAAATCATCCAGGAAGTCAATAGAACTCCTTGAAGAAGAAATGGTATGCATCAGTACAGAACACACACGGGGAGTGCACTGTTAGAAAGACTGTCAACTGCAAGTGTATTGGAAAGGATGTTGCGCATAAAGACCCCGGGAGAATAACTGGATTCCTTGAAAAGGGCTTTAAAAGTGTCCCTACAAAATGTGGACATGGAGAGACTGGATGGAGGCCTACTCACAGCAAGAGCGGTAGAAAGGATACTAGATTTGGAGTGAGAAGCTCAAGCTGTGTTCTTAAAAAATGCCATTCTCTATCTCTGAGACCAGGGGACGACTCTCCAGCCCCTACAGACTAAGAGAAGCCTTTGAGAAATGTTGGGTTGACGAATTGTTATAGAAGATACATTTCCAGTCCAACTCTGCTCTAAATATTGAAAGATGTTTCAGTTGGGTAAACAAAAATTTCAATGTTCCTTAAAACTTGTTTCCTATCAATTCATGGTCCGTGGCAAGAAACTCTCATGCACTTAGATGAAGCCAATTAACATTTCTTGCTACTGCTCTGTCATAAATCATCATTAACTCAGGAAATGCATATGGGTAAAGCTGTAAGACACATGCTTATAGCTCAGTTTGTTCCTAGCCCACACACTTGATTTCACAAAGCCAAGTCCCTTTTCTAATCATAGGAAGCACAGTGTACCCCTCACTGTCCAGGCCCAGGTGGGCAGGAAAGTTGGTGCTAGGTCAGCTGGATGGGAACCTTGGACTGCACAAGGGAGCTTGGTAACTTGGAAAGAGCAAATTTGGTAGAGTGGTGACAGGGAAAGCCTGATTGGAGTGGGCTTAAGGGAGGGGGAAAGCTGAATTGCACACAGTGGAAACAGTTGTTGTTATCCTGTTTTGCAGCCAAGGGACAGAGACAGGGTGCAGTGGACTTAAGAGAGGGTTCCCTTTGTCCCTTGGGAGAACAGCGACAGGCTTGTCCCATGGAGAGGGAAAAACTGATCTAGAGGAACAATTGAAATCTTGGTTTAGCCAAGCCAGTACAAGGGAGAAAGGGACAAGAGAGTCAGGTTGGTATGGCAGGGAGTGGTTGCCCAGCAAGGCCATGGATGGAAGCTGTGCAGAGGGAGGATGGCCAGCTGGGGGCAGGATAGGGAGAAGGCGATAGGATTGTAGAATTAAATTCCTGGTGGTCTAGGACTCTTTGCATTGGGGCACCAGAGGGAGCGAGCTGGAAAGATAATAGTTTATGGTTAGAGAGGGATGTCTGAGATTTGAGCAATGTTTGTTAACTTATTTGCTTTTGTTTAAGACAGGGTGTCACTCTGTAGGCTAGTCTCACATGTAGCCGAGGCAGTTCCTGAACTCACGGTGAGCCTCCTACCTCCAGAGCTCTGGGATTACAGGATTGGACAGCACACACAGGCTGGTACTGATATTGTTAACAGTGAACAGGTCCAAGATATGAGCATAGAAGTGAGCAGCCCAGGTTGGGGGAAAGACAAGGCCTCTGGTGAAGGGAAACCTAAGTGCTGCCAGGTGGGCCGGGATGCTGGAAACAGCAGCTGGTGGCGGAGCCCGCCTGAGCTATCCTGTGACGTGGTCTGCGAGGAGAGTGGTGAGCTGCTGAAACCTTGGGGAGTGCGGAGTAGTGGCGGGAAGGGATGCGGTGAGTGAGATTTCTTTTTTTTTTTTTTGGTCTTTTTCGTTTTTATCGGTACCAGGGATCGAACTCACGACCGCACACTTGCAAGGCAGGCGCTTATGCCGCTGAGCTAAATCCCCAGCCCCAAGGTGAGTGAGATTTCAAGTTGAGTGCTTTTTAAAAGAAGAGATGGCACGTGTGCTCAAAGCAGCAATGCGGAACACAGAGAACATCCACTCATTCCACCTTTGACTCCAGCCCGAGAAGGATTAATAGCTCCAGACCACCTGAGCGGGCTCCTAGGAGAGGACGTGACCTCTGGGAGAGCTGTGTATCAGCCAAAGAAAAGCCCGATAGCCCCAGCAACATGCTTGGAAGATGCTGGGGCTATCGGGCACACTGTTTTAGGCAGACCATGTGGTTTTATAAAGTTTTGGGGGACAAAGAAATGTGCATTGGCTTCGGCATCATTTATAGATGCTTTTGTGCTTAAGCTCATAAAGCCTAAAACATTTGCCATCTGCTCCTTTACAGAAAAAGTTGGCCAAAAGTTTGTATCAAGTTTCATAGATGATTATTGACCTCCAGTCCCAGAGGCCGCCATGGAAGTGTTTCAAGAGACAGAAGTGAGAGATGGGGGCCATATGAATGGACGTAAGCCCTGGTATAGTGACACACATACCTTGTAATCCCAGCAATTTGGGCAGCTGAGGCAGGAATAGTGCAAGTTGGAGGCCAACCTGGGCAACTAGTGTCTCAAAATAAAAAAATTAAAATTAAGAGAGCCTAGAGATATGCATATATATCAGTGGTCAAGTACTTGTCTAGTGCATGCCAGAACCTGGGCTTAAGTCCTGGCACCAAAAATAAATAGGAAAGAAAAGAAAAGGTAGCCTAAACCACCGTCTGTGGATGCCTCTCTGACAGTGTAGGAAATGTGGCATCCCCCAGTTTCTTGTGGCAGCAACATGAGCAGCGATAATGGGTATGATGATTTTGAACATGACAGTACCAATATAGAGGATGGGGAAGGAGCTGTGAACAGGGAGGGCAAGGCTCTCTCCAGGGGTGAGATGAGCTCAGGAGCTTGCATGTGAGCTCTGCAGAGCCGTGAAACATGGAGCAACTGGGGCTCTGCCCTCACCTGTGCTGGTTACCTGTAGAGCAGTGGGAAGCTCGCTCTGAGCAGAGGCTTCCTTCACTTATACTAATGGGCATTCAAGCCAACAGCTGGGCTTGATGCTCTTTGACCAGAACACAGCCTGGGATGTGGCCCTCGTTAACTTTGCTTCTCCAAGTCTCCTCATACAAATATACTTGCTCCAGCTTAATACTGACGCTTCCTTAAACTGGAAGAACTTTAGCTTGGCCTTCAGTAAAATTTGATTTATTTTACTTTACAACAAATGGTGTTAAATACCATACCATTCATGGGCAGTAACTTCAAAGAATTAATTTAAATATCCAAAGGCAGATGACTCACGACTGCAATTTATTTTATTTTTAAACTATTCTTCTTGCACACACAAAGATTTGTGATGCAACTTGGACCTTTGCTCATGAGGTCAGGCCTGAGAAGAAATGGTGACACACACAATTTTCTTTGTTTTGCTGGACATGGTGACACAGGCCTGTAATCCCAGAAGGCAACTTAGAGTCCAGGTTGGGCTACAGAGTGGTTCAAGCCCTGCCTAAACTGCACAGAAAGATTCTGTCTCCAGAGAACAAAAATAGGATTTTTTGTTTTTTTTTTTGTACTGGAGATGGAACTCATGACCTTGTGCTTGCCAGGCAGGCGCTTATTCTGCTGAGCTAAATCCCTGCCCCCCAAACAAAAACAAAACACAAAACTTTCTTTGTTTTGATAAGAAAGGAATAAAACAAACATTTTTCAAACAAAGCAAATTGATATGGAAGCTGTATCTCTGCAGACATTTCCCAGTCTATGCCTTGCTCCAAGCTCTGAAATTTGGGGATCACCCATTGATCAAGCAGTGCTTTTCCCTGGTGCCACTTCTGGGGACTGACTGGTTGTGTTTGCTTCTCTGAATACTTTCTAATTCAGTGAAGCTTTTTAGGGCTACCTCTACATCATACCTAGAAAGAGATGGGAATAGAGCTGAGTTTCGTTAAACATACATTCTATGTCTGTTTGGATAATTATTTACACTGCCACTAATACTTTTTTGAATAATAATGTTAATTTTCATTTAATCATTCATGTATGAGACATTTGCTAGGTGACTACTTTTATGTTTTATAGAGAGGCTACCAAATCAAATAAGGCCTAGTCCCTGTCCTCATTTGCAAAAAGAAGTGAGGGCAAAGTAGGAATGGATTTGGAAGTAAGAAACTTCCTGATGACTTCAGATGAGGTTCTAGAGAGGACTGTTCAGCAGATGTTTTGAGAGTGTGCACGAACACACCAGAGAGGTGAATACTGGAGGTCAGAGTGAGTCCACCAGAGACAGGCCCTGAGCCTGACGCAATTTTCTCTTTGGATAAGGTTACTAGTCTAGTGGACCAAGGAAACAATATAAGTCAGATGGCTTAAGTAGCACTTGAGTGACTTTTATATTACCATTATGGACTTGCAGGAAGATGAATAATAAAAAAGTGGGTAGATGCTCAGCTATTTAATCCTTTCTTTCTGCCTTCTGCTTTCCTGTCTTCCTTCTCTCTTCCTTTCCTTCCCTCCCTTCCTCCATCCCTCTCTCCCTCCCTCCCCACCTCCCTCCTTCCCTCCTGTCCACCCTCCTTCTCTCCCTCCCTCTTTCCTTCCCTCCATTCCTTATGTTTATGTTGTCCCATAAGCAATATGTAATGCACCGTGCAAGGTGATGGGGGTAAATACGTGACCTGCTTTCATGAAGTTGACCACTATGACAGGGAAGAAAGCACCACACATGATACCTACAGGGAAATGCTGATCCATAGGGGAATCACCAAGAATACTGATTAATGGACTGATCTAAGTCCAAAAGGAAGCTCCTAGTAGTTTAAGTGGGACACAGCTCTGCGCTGTCTTGAGTTAGATGGTGGAGAAACCATTGTAATATGGAGGGGAGTTAATTTATGTCCATTTATTAAATAATACACAAACTCATTCTCAAACAGTTTAAAAGTGTTAAATAATTCAAAATTATATGAAGGTCTGGTAGAAAATAGAATAAAATATTTGTGGACCTATACAGAAATAATGCTTTCAGCTAAAAAGAAATGCAAACAATTTAAACAGGAAAGACTGGCAAATGACAGATTTGAATACGTAAAACTTTAAAATATCCATGCAAAGCAAAATAATAGTACTAATACTAAAAAGAAAAAACTCAGGCTGTGAAAAAGATTTTTAATCAAACACGACAGGATAATATCTACAATACATTTTTAAAAACTCTGTTCAATTTTATAAGAAAAAAATAATGATTAGAAACAATAATTCAGAGAGGAGAAAACACACGTGTTTAACAGAATATCTTTGCTGGCTCTGGAATAGACAGCTCTCAGCAGAGGATTCTACCCAGCAGAAGGAATGATCAGCCCCACAACGAGCCTTCCCTGATACCCACACCCACTTCCACTTACATGCAGATGATTCTCTTTCTTGCTCCCAAGATAGCCTTTGTGTGTTTCTTCCTTATGCTTATTATTGTGTACTCTAATTATACGTTTACATGCTGATTTCCCTTACCAGATTAGAAGTCTCTTGAGTGAAAAATCCTGCCTTGTATCTTCACATTTTCAGAGGCTGGTACCTGATAAGGGGCCAACACTTGTTACTTAGGAAATAGAGTGGGATGCACCTTCTCTAGCCAGGGAGAGCCAGTCACCGGAGGTAGGTTGTGGGGTGATTTGAGCAAAACAAAGAATGAATAAAAATACAGTCTACCAGCCATGGTGCCATAATATGAGCCTAAGAGAGGGCCTTGAACTGCCCTGCCCCATCCTCAGGGAGGATGCTTTCCACATTCCTGGAAAGTCCTTTAACCTTCACTCCATCCCCTCTAAACACTGGCAGCCTGAGCAATCTTATTTGTTTTAGGACCATCAGAGCTTTGTCTTGGCCTTTGTTCCTGTGTATATCAGCCATCAGGAGCTCAGGATGTCCAGGATCCAGCCCATCTCCAAGAACCTCATCCATACAGCCAGGGAGGCTGCCGCTCTGCCCCTGACTTCCAAATCCGCTGTGAGTCTGTTTTGCTTTGCAGGCTTTAGTTGCACCAGGAAGCCCTCTTTGCAGCAAAGCTGGTGGCGGCACGGATGAAGGGAATTTTCCCACTTAGAGAGACTCTGGAAGCCAGGAAAGGAGAAGCAGCTCCTGACAGAGTAAAAATATGTGGGCAATCGTGAGACACTCTGGGAGCCCCCAGCTTCAAGGAGCAGAGGGGGTGTGGCAGGCTGTGGTGTGCAGTTCTGAGTGGAGTCTGAAATAACAAAACATCACCTCTCCTCTCCCTCCTTCCTTTGTGTCCTCTGCCCCATCCCACTGTTTCTCTGTGGCCTCTGTGAGAACAGGCAGCTGTCATCCAAGAAATGAGGTGAGAGCAGCCTTGATCACAAGACATCTGCAAAGTCAGCAAGGCTATTTAACTGTAGTGAAACTAATATTCTCATAGACTTTGGTAACATTATAAATCAATGCAACTCTTTCCAAGAGCTCCACGGCAATATGTATTGCACTTAAAAGAAAATGTCATATCTTGTGGCTTTGCAATCTCATTTCTAAATGTTCATCCTCCAGCAAGTTGGTAAAGGTGAATTTCTAATACAGCACAATTCCTTGTGTTGAACAACACTTACCATACAGTGTTTAGTTGAAAAGAAAAAAATATAAAAATATGTGTAAAATGGACGGTGATATAAAAATAGGTACACATACACAGAATCTCAGGCAACAGATAGAAATGAGAATGGGATGGATAGAATAAAATTTTAAATTATTTTTCCTAAACGTCTTTAACATTGCCATAACGTGTTTATAATCAAATGTAAAAATAAAATCCATTTTAAATTTTAAACAATAGAGCCAAGGAGTCATATTCTTTCTCTCTATACAGTCTTCCAGCCCTTTATAGGCTTCCTCACATAATACAAGTCCCATGTGGATCTCTCCTCATAGTCTTTAATGTTCTACATACCTGGCCTGGGCCACCCTTCAATTTCATCTCTAATTTGTTCTCCTTTCTCCTGTGCTCCAGCCACCAGGCACTTTTTCCTTGAAAATACCAAGCTTGTTCCTGGTTTAGTGTCTTTGTGCCTGCCATTCTCTTGCTCTAGAATGTACTTCTAGATGTCAATACGGCTGCCTTTTCTGGTGCCTGAAATACCACTTTTTAGAGGGACTTTGTTTAGTATCAAACATTGCTGGTTCCCACTGTGGAGACTCCCCAGAGACAGACACTCTCTTTTAGTTGGTGGAAAGTAAGCCAGGCACATGATTCAAGAGCAGCCTAGCAGTTCCTGACTCTGGACTTCGAGTCTGGTACACAAGGGCGGCGGAACTTACAGTGCTGTGGCTTCAAGAGCCCAGAGGAATGCGAGTGGGAGACGGTTGTCAGTTGTGGTAGTGTAAACTGTGGCTGTAGCTGGCTGGGGTGAGCTGGTGCACAGACTACCATGTTATTTTATGGCACTATTTGCCTCTGTTAGGGCCTTCGGAAGCTGGCTTGTAGAGCCTGTGTATTAGTCCGATTATGTAACAACCTGAAACTCTTGCAAGAAATGTCTTCTCTCCTTAAAATGTTTCCCCATTGTTTTCTGTGGTTTGCAACTGAGGACTGATGTAAAGGAGCTTTCTGAAAATTCAAGCCAGTGCAGCCACTCCTTTACCTTGATTATTCAATTTTGTTATCTCATAGCATATACCACCTTCTGCTAAATACCTTATATTTGTGTGCCTCCAAAATCCTAACGTCCCCTCCACTATGTGATGATATTAGGTGGTAGGGACTTGTGGTAGTGCCCTCAGAAAAGGGATTAGTGGCTTTTAAAAAATGCCCCCAGGAATCTCCCTCTCCCCTTCTAACATGGTAAGGACACAACAAACAGATCGGCACATGTGAACCAGTAAGCAGGTCTTCACCACATACTGAGTCTGCCAGCACCTTTTTTTGGACTTCCCAGCTCCCAGAAGTGTAAAATAAGTTTCTGTTGTTTTCAAGCTACCTACACAGCAGCATTTTGTTATAGCAGCCTGAACTGACTTAGACACTATCTGAAATGATGGATGTCAGCTCATAAGAACAAGATCTGTGTTGGTAGACCTCATTTCATCCAGAACAATGTTGGACATGTATTTGGCACTGATAACTATTCATTTTGTAAATACGATAGACAGTTGAATGGATGACATTCAACAAAGCAAAACTCAAAAATATCTAAGGACTAAAATTAATATGAAGGAATGTAACAGAATAAATATGAGGTCTGACTTTGTTGATCAGTCAGTCTCACAAGTCTAAGATTAAGGAGACTTTACTTATCAAGAATTGAATAATGAAATGAAAAACTCATAGTTGTAACAGATTACAAGCTCAGTAAAGTTAGCTTATAAAAAGAGAAAAACAATCTTATACTAAAAGGTAGAAAAATGAGTGGTTTGAATATATGAGGGAATTCTTTTAAGATGGATTCATAAGGACCATTATTTTCATAACTTGAACAAGGAAAACTACAGGAAAAATATGTGAAACAACATTTTTCAGGCACTGAACAACAGGAAGCACAGAACAGTGGTCACTGACACAGTTAAAATAAGGTGGTTTTTCAAGGTGTCCACTGCACCACCTGGATAAGGTTTTAGGGCACAGAGCAGACAAGAGAACTCAGGCAGATCAAGGCAGTCTCCCTAAGCTGAGCAAATGGAATTGGAGCTTCAAACAGGTCAAGGTAACTGATGTTCATGGGGGAGAATATTGGGGAGAAGAAAGCTACGCAGAGAATGAATTCCAGAGGTCTTCAGAGTGTACCCCTTGAGTCATCAGCTAACTATTGATTGGTTCATGTGTGTGAAGAAATAACACAAGATTATGGAAAACGTCAAAGAGCATAGCAGCTACAATTTGTGGAGACTGTGAAGGATTGGGAATGATTTCTGTTTTCATGAAGGTGGAAAATTCTAGTGTATTGGATATTGAGTCGAGTACTTGGAGGATATTGCTTTAAAAGCAGAGTAAAATTTAGCCCTTCCTTAAAAACTGCTTGATCCTTTCAAGCAAGCCTAAAACCAAGACTTGAAAACACTGAACCATTTTCAGCAATCTTAATCATGTCCTCAAATAAAAGTCAATAATATTTAAAATAATAACCAGAATATTCAGAACCCAATGAAGTAAAATTTGCAATGTCTAGTATCCAATCAAAACTTGCCAGATATGTGAAGAAGAATCAAATGACAACAAAACATGAGGAAAAATCATAACCACTACTATAATTGAAGTTAGTCTCAAAGTGACTTAGGTAATATAATTGGCAGACAGACACTAGAACTGTCTTATAACCATATTCCATATGCTCAAGAAGGTTGATGGGAACAAGAATGTTAAGGAGAGACATGGATGACATGAGGCAGGCAGAAATTAAAAATATGTCAGGGATGAAAGATAAATGAGATGAGATTAAAAAGAATTAGACATTATAGAAGAAAAGATTGATGTTTTCATTCACTCAGGATGCTATAAGAAAAATACCTTAAGCTAGGCAACTTATAAATAAGAGAGATTTATTTTTCATTGTTCTGAAGCTAAGTCCAAGACCAAGGCATGTGCAGATTTGATGTTTGGTGAGGACTCTGTTGCTCATAGATGGTGCTGTTTTGTATCCTCAGGTAGCAGGAGCAGTCACCTCTCTGTGGCCCTATTTTAAGGGCAATAAGCTCATTCATGAGCATTCTATGACTTATCACCCCTTAATACCATTGCTACTTATTAGATTTGAACATATGAACTTCAGAGACATATCCTTCAGACCTAAGCAATTGGTGGACTTGAAGACATAGCAATAAAATTTATTGAAACACAGAGAGAAAAATGACTGAGAAAAAAATAGAGCGTCGATGAACTGTGGCAGAATTTCAAGCTGCCTAAAATAAATGTACTTGAAGTCTCTGAAGGAGAAAAGTGAAAGAAAAAAATCTATAGTCATGGTAAAATTTACAAATTTGATGAAAACTATAAATTCAGAGATGTAAGCAACTCACTTGAAACAACAACAAAATAAAGGACACTTCATAATTGCTAATTAATAGCAATAAAATAAAGAACATTTTAGAAGCTGCAGTGGTGAAAAGCTGATACATAAGGAGAGACAAAGATCAGTATTTCTCTAAACTGTTATTGGGAAAAATGCAAGCTAGAAGACAACAGAGAAGCATATTTTAAGTACTGAGTTTGAAAATAATACTTTTATCTAGAATTTTATAGGTAGTAAAAATATCTTTTGAAAGTAAAGCAAAACTATCTTTTAAGATGTAGAATTAATCATCAACAGCAAACATTAAGGCAGAAGGAAAATAAACCCATCATATGTGTTAGGTCTGAGAAGAAAGGGAAGAAGAGGGGAAGGGAAAGAGGTCCGTGGAAGGAGTGGAGTGAACGGCCGTGAAAGTAGTGGGCGATGGTGGCTTTATTTCGAGAATGTGGGGAGAGACCCCCTGGCCCGGGGCGCAGCATCTCCACTGCACCCGGGCGGTGGTCTCTCTCTGAAACACACTCTCCCTTTCTCCTTCTTCTTCTTCTTCTTCTCTTCTTTTCTTCAACACGTGGAGTCAGGCCCATAAGTAACCTCTGTCTGGGGTTGACCCCAAGGGGCATTAGGGATGCACAGGTATTTCACTGGCACACGTTTTGGCGCCAGGGTTACAGGGATGGGGGTATAGGGTTACAGGCAAATCTATAGGGGCAGGGGAGGCAGGAGCCCCCTAACTTGGCTGCGGCTTTTCCTGGTTAAAGTGTCCGGTCTGGGCCAGCAACTCTTTCAATATGAACAAAAGTGTGGAAAATATCAGAAACTGTATGTTGGAAAATATAAAAGTATTCATTTTTGTTTTAAAAATTTTCTTTAAATGAAACTGACTGTTCAGAGCAAATATAACAATATGTTGTACAATTTTAATAAATTTAAATATAAAATATTGAACAATAGAATAAATGTCCAGAGAAGAAATGGGAGGTCAGTACTGTGATGTTCTTATACTCTACTTGTTGTAATATGGCTTGACGATAGAGTAATATGTCAAAGATAGGTACTGTAAACCCATAAAGACAAACACAAAAGTATAGTTAATATGCCAGCAAAGGAGATCAAAGGAAAACATAAAATAATTAACCCAAAAGACCAACGTTCTTTCTCTATATTATAACATCATAACCTAATAGAGTTTGTCTTAGAAATGGAAAGTTGTCTTAATGTTTAGAATATTGATGTCAATTCCCAAATCATCTGAAAAACATCAAGAAATGAAAAATTTAAAACAATACAATCTACAAGAGCATGAAAATATACACTTTGGAATAAATTTGGTAACAAATATGCAAGATCAGTTCTCTGAAAAGCATAACCATCACTGAGAGACATTAAATAGGAAAATAAATGAGGGAAATACCATGTTCACAGATTGGGAGACTCAATACTGGTAACACACCAATTATCACCAAATAACCTATAAATTAAATGCAATCCAAATTAAATCATAGTCACTTTTAAAAAATAGAAATCGGAAAGCTCATTCTACAATTTATGTGGAAATGCAAAGAGTATAGAATGGCCAAACAAGTTTGAAAAACAAGTTTGAAGGATTTCTGCACTCTGATTTTAAGTCTTATTCTAAAGCATCAATAATCAAAATAGTGTGGTTTTGACATCAAAATAAATATACAGATCGATAAAACAGAAAAATACTGCAATAGCCTCACAATAAGCAATCGATTTTCAACAAATGTGCTATTGTAATTCATTAGCAAGGTAATTACTGCTTGTATCAAGGTGGCCCACAGAGCCTCGTGTGGATGAAGGTGGGAATTTGGAAGGTGGCTGGCTTAGGATATGCAAATGTGGATTAGGGGTGTGGATAATGGGATCCCGCTCTGGGTGTGGATGACATCAATCGATAGGCTTTCAGCCTAGATGGAACATAAAGGAGGAGAGGCAAGGCAGGCTCATTGCTGCTGCTCCTGGTTGTTGCTGGCTGCTTTGCCTTGAACTGTTTCTCCTCTGTGACGCCACCCTGCCTTGGAATCAGCAGACTATGGACTGAAACCTCTACAAACCGCTAGCTAAAATATTTTGTCTCAGCAACAAAAAAAGTAACTAAAATAGTAACTTTCCCAATAAATAGTGATAGAACTATTGGATTATCTTGTGTAAAGAAGGAGGGAGAAGAAAGAAGAAGAGAAGGCAGCAGTAACAGCAGCAGGACTATTACCTCACCTCACATCTAAAAATCAGCCTAAAATAGATCCTGCACACGAGTACAGGGGCTGAAACTATAAAAATTCTAAACGCAAAATCTAGAAGGTGTTAGTTTGGCAAATATTCATTAAATAGAGCACAAAATGCACCAAGTACAGAAGACACAATAAATTAAGCTTTATCAAAATTAAAACATTGTTTTACAAAATGCACCACTGATGAAAACTGAGAAAGGAAGCTACAGACTTAGAGAAAATATTTACAAGGCACTTGTATCTACACTATACATATAACTTTTATAATTCAATAATAAGAAGAAAGACAATCTATTATTAGTAAAGATTTGAATGGACATCCATCAAACAAGGTGTACAGTTGGCAAATGTATATAACGTCATTGTTACTGGAGGAACAAAGTAAAATCATAATACGATGCCCCTTCACATGTGCTAGAATGGGTTAAATTAAAAGGACAGGCCATATTCAGTGTTTATGACCATAAAGGGCACTGGTAATTCTCATTCACGGCTGGTGGCAGTGTAAAATGACACAATCATTTTGGAAAAACAGATTGGCAGTTTCTGAAAAGGTTAAGCACAGATCCTCTCACTTGACCCTTCCATTCCATTCCTAGATATTCACTCAATGGAAATTAGAGATACATCTTCATAAACAAATGTTTATAACAGCTGTATTTGTAATTGCGAGAAACTGAAAGCAATTCCAATTTCCACCAATAGGAGAATGGGCAGACAAAAGTTGATCTATCCACGGAATGGAATATGGTTCATTAATAACAGTAGCAAAATATTGCTATGTGCATCAGCATGGCTGCATTTCACAGTAATCATGTGGAGCAAAACATCAGACAAAGGAGAGGACCTAGATTTGATTTCATCTGTGTAAAGTTCTAAGTGATGCAAAGAAATCTCCAGTGACAAAGCAGATCAGTAATTGCCTGGGGTGGAACGAAATACAGGAGGGTGAGGAAAGAAGATTTATAAAGGGATACAATGGATATGCATCTTATTTTTGTTGTGGCTTCCTGGATTTTTACATATGTACAAGCTCATCAAATTGTACAGTTAAAAATTTGCAGTGGTTGTGCATCAATTGTACTTGAATAGAGCTGTAAGAAAAAGCATAGTATACAAGGCAAAGGACTGATTGGCCTCACTCACGTAGAATCCTCACACAATTCCCTTAAGGACAAGTGTGCAATTCCTATACAGATGACTGAGAATCAGTTAGACTCATTTGGGGATTATTTTGTCAAAAATGTCAACTATTTGTTGAGTGCCTGTAAAGTTGAGTATGTGTACTCTTCCACTAAGGTGCACCTTGGGGCCTCAAGAAAAATATGTCATGGAACTTCACACACATTCTTGAAACTGCTAAGAAAATATCCTCATATTCCAAGGGTCTACTGCATTAAATTCTGGGCACCATAACTTAGGAGACAGATGTCTACAAGAGAAAAGAATGGATGGAGAAACCACTGGAAAATCCTGGAAAAGCTGAGTCATTTAAGAAATTGGTGATGTTTAGTTGAGAGATTGTTTTTCAGTATTGGGGATTAAATCCAAGGTCTTTGCACTGAGCTACGTTCCCAACTCTTTTTATGTTTTATAGAAACTAAGTTTCTAAATTGCTTAGGTAATTTATAAAATTGGCTTCCCCCTCTTCAGGTTCCAGAGTGCTGGGATTATAGGTGTCTGCCACTATGTCCAGTTATCTGAGAGGAGTTTTAAGACAGAAAAAATTTTTAAACCATTAGAAGGGAGATAAATTGAGCATAGTTTGGGTAACTTCAAAGCCAGAACTAAGACTTCGTCAGTCTTAGTTAATGATTGGAAGATGGATTGTGGGGGAGGGAGAACTGGAGACTGAACCCAAAGGCTCTACCACTGAGTTACCTCCTCATTCCTATCATGTCTATCATGTCTATCTGTCTGTCTGTCTGTCTGTTTACCTGAGACAGGGTCTCACTAAGTTGCCCAGACTGGCCTCCAATTTGTGATCCTCCTGCCCCAACCTCTTGAGTCACTGAGATTGAGATGTGTGTCTTCATGAGTGGTTTAGGAGATGAGTTTTGTGCAAAAACAAAGTGTGAAGCTGAGCGTTGTATTTCTCTTTCCTTTTCCTACACACTCATGACAATCTTATAGGTTACTTTTATACTTATTACACTATATCATGATTACTAGTAAAAAATATTTTGGCTAAACTGTGTGCTCCATGTTTTTGGCTAATAAGACAAAATTATATAAGGATATCAAAATAATTTCAGTACAATTTCATTCAAAATGTGAATCCAAAGCCTCTTCCATCCTTTTATTGTTTTGAACTTGAAAAAAGAATTGTGTTGAAAATCTATTTAGAAGAAAGTTATGAAAATAGTCAAGAAAATCCTAGGACTAAAGACGGAGAATTTTTTCATATTAAATTATAAATGGCAATCAATAAAATACTTTTGATTCTGATATGCAACTAGATGGGCCAATGGGAAATACATAGTGGTGTCTAGATTAATTCATTTAAAGTAATAAACTATGTCCATAAGAAATGATGGGGGAATATTTAAGATACTCAGCTATACAGTAAATGTTTATTTTTGAGAAACACACCATATATACATATGTGAACACATGTGTGTGTGTGTGCATGTGCATTGACCACGGTTGCATTTATACAGAAGAAACCATTAGTGAAGGATTGACTTTCAGTAGGAAATGGGAATGAGGAAGTGCTGGGATTAGAAATTATGAAAAGATGAGAAAGGATTTTTACTTTTCATTTTCTTTTGTTCAATAATTCTGAAATATTTTGTATAGGTTGCATAGTTCTTATTAATTGGAGAGAAAAAAGAAGGGAAAGACAAAAAGAGAAAGAAGAAATCAAGGACAGACTTTGAAACCCTCTAAAGTTCGACAACTTCTCTAAGCCTCTGTTTCTCTTCTGTAAAATAGGATCATAATGTCTCCTTCAGAGCTTGCTTTTAAGCATTTAATGGAGCAATTTATTTAAAGGGCTAAGCACATAGTAAGCAAGTCTTCTTCTATAATAATTTACTATTATTTGGCTACTATTAATGGTTAAAAACTTTTTTCCAAAGAATGTACCATTGAAGCTCTAGGAACTTCCCAACCTCGTTCATGGTAACCGGGAGCAAGTGTGGGAAGCGTGGGGTTAGAACCAGGGAGCTTTTAACTGAGCAAAAGTGTCGCGCTCTGTCTGAAGAATTCGTCAACAGCAGTGCAGGCCCGACCTGTGTGGGGTCTGGAAAAGACACAAGTATGGAAAATGAGGAAGGATTTCATTTGCTGGAGCTCCTAAGAAAAATAATCCAGGAGCTGGGCAATGGCACACTCTAAGAAGCTGAGACAGAAAGATTGCAGGTTCGAGGCAAGCGTGGGCAATTTAGTGAGACTCTGTCTCAAAATAAAAAATAAAAAGGCTGGGGACAAAGCTTAATATTTTTTTTTGTATGTTTTTTGTTTTAAAGAGAAAAAGAAAAATCAAGAAGCAAACAAAAACAACAACAAAAGCAAAACAATAACAAACAAAAGAAACAATAGCAATATAGGATTTCAAACCAAAATGATAGGAATTTAACAATATGGTATTGTTATAATGCATAGTGATATCTTCAAACTAGTTGCTCAGATACCAGATACAGGCGCACAAATTTGATCAAACAATATGCGAGCCCATGACAATGCCTCTCGCAAGTCCAACTGGAGGCCTAGAGCCCATGAGAAGGACTCAGACCAGTCTGTATTATGGATCTGTGTTGGGAGGGCCCAAAAGTCAGCAGTGGAGGCTAGAAAGTCTATGCCAGTAGATTGAAGGAGCTGTGCTGGTAGGTTGAGTGTTCTACATTACAGCCGAGAAGTCACACTCAAAATAAGGACCAGGGCTGCCCTGAAAAGTACCACAGCCATCCTCAGCGACACGGACATCCCGAGCTCCTCTGATGATAAGAACAATCTAGTATATGCCAGAAAGCCAGCGTGCCAAGCTTCTCCTGAAGAGTAAACAGCATACAGATGCTGTAACATAATGCCACAGACTGGATCACTGAGAATTGAACCTGTAGCCTTGACATTGAGCTATTTCTCCAGCTCTATTTTTATTTTGAGATGGTGTGAGTTTCCAAATTGCCAGGGCTTGACTTGAACTTGGGAGCCTCTGCCCCAGCTTCCAGGGCCTTGTGACTCACCATCCCATGGAAGAAGCACAAAGGGAGAGAGAGAGAGAGAGAGAGAGAGAGAGAGAGAGAGAGAGAGAGAGAGAGAGAGAAAGAGAGAGAGAGAGAAGGAGCAAAAGATAGAACTAGCAGCCTTGAGCTCTGTCACAGTGTGTGTCATCCATGCATGAGAGTGAAGCCACATAACCTGAGCACACCCTGTCAGGGCTCCCTCCCAACACTGTTGCATTGGGGATGAAGTTTTCAGCACACACTTTTAGGGGGACACATTCATTCCACAGCACAGTCCTAGATGACTATAGCGCCAGGCCTCCTCCCTGTTCTGTACGGATTTCTTTTCCATGTGGATTCTTCATAGTTCCTGAGGCTCTCTGTTCACCAGGGGAAACTTGGGGAAAGGAAATCAGTGCTACAAACTGTAGTCTCAATCCATACAATTGTGTCTCATGCAATTAATAATCATTCTTGTCTCTTCCCTTTCATTTTAACTTTCTCATCCTCAACCTTGGCAGGTCTTGGTAGCTTACCTGTTGATGTGACCAGGTGTTCATTCCTAAGGAGTCAAAGTTCTTGACTCGAATGCCGTATTTTCTCAGGTACCCTGGAAAGCTTCTCAGTAGATCTCTGAGGTTCCACATATATCTTTCCTTGCTCCATTATATAAAAGGTTCCTGATGATCAGGATCAATTACCCTGCCATTATAACAATTTCTTCTTTTTCTTGCTGGTCCCTGGACATTAAGGATCAAAGTTGTCCTGACAATGGTCACATCTTACAGTTCAGTGGACTTTTGATATATTCACTGACAAGGCAAGGGGACTAGGACTTCCTGCCCTGAAGTCACAAAACTGGAGCTCATTTTCCCAGTGGCCACTTCAAGTGATGGGCAATTGCTTTTGTTCTTTATCCTGGACCCGTGTGACCCTCCCATTGGAGGCACAGCACCACAGACAGCTCTCTTTCCAACCGATTGCATATGGCACCCTACCTGTTCCCTGTGCTGTCCTGAGCCAGCACCTCAGCTGGGCCACTAGAAGGTTACTCTTTGTGTTCTGTGAGTCTGGATGCTACAGTAAGTGATATGACCCGCACATCTCATAGTCATGGGCCAACTCCCATGCCTCTTTCTCTGCAAAATAAGCCTTCAGCATGATGTTATGTTGCCTGTTGTATGGGACATAATATCAGGGTAAACTTCAGTTATTACAACTGCATGTGGAAGAAAGAAAAAAGTCATATCAAGGTAGAAAAAGAATCTATCCCAAGGGTTACAGACAGCTGGCCCTTCTAGACTAGTGGGGGCCTATCGCTGTTGATATGTCACCTAATGGCCAGACATTATCCACGAGAAATAATGCCATGCTGGGTCTCAGCAGTGGCTCTGCTGATGAGGGGTTGCATGATCACAGGCAGTAGGACTTAGATCCTCTCTGAAAAACAATGTGGTGTTCTTTGAGCCCTATACTCAACATAATCCCCCGGTAGTTTTTCTAAACTAGCATACAATTCCATCACTTTGGCATGCCCATGTCATGAAGCATTTTAGTTCTTTCTCTATCATCTTTCAGGAAAGCTCATACTGTGTCCAGCATGATCTGGGAGCCACCTTGCTTTCTGAGGCCCTTGCAAGAGTGCAAAACTTGGAGAAAATTTTCCTTAGGGCAACAAATTCATGTTTCTCCTGTTTTAATGATTGACCCAATTGGTCAAGCACTCCAGATATTCAGTGCCAGCAGTTTCCTCTTAGCTTCTGCTTGTAGTTTCTAACTAATTCTTGTGCTTTCTTCCCTTGTCAGGATAATACATGCTAGCCAGGCTGGCATGTAGCCCTAGTTTTGAATCTGACAACTAGAGAGGAGGTGGAACAGCTTCTGAAGGAGACACTTATTATGGTTGTGATGAGATACAGTGAGGAAAGTGCTAGGTCTTACTAAATAGGTTAGTTTCCTATTGTTGTATCATAAATTGCCATAACCCTGGTGGTTTAAAACAACATTAATTATTGCCTCACAGTTTCTGTGAGCCAGGAATCTAGACACAGCCTAGTTGGGTGCCTTCCTTAGGTCATTTGAAGGCTATAATCTAGCCTGGCTGCATTCCTTTCTGGAGTTCAAGATTTTCTTCTAGACTCATGTGACAGCTGGAAAAATCCAACTCCTTGAGGCTGTAGGACTGTCGTTCTCATATTCTTGCTGCCTGTGAGCCAGGGGCTACTCTCAGTTCCCAGAGGCTGTAGTCCCCTCCACAAGTATCTCACAAGCCCTCTCACAGCACGACAGCTCCCTTCATCAAGGCCAGCTGGGGAAACTCTGACTTCAGGAAGGATCCCAGTACCTCTTAGAAAGCCTTTCTCCTAATTATTTCGGGCTCACACAAGATAATCTCTCTTTTGATGAACTCAAAGTCTATTGGTTTGGAGACTTAATTTTATCTTAAATATCTTCATTGGCTCTATTCTATTGGTTAGAAGCGAGTCACAAGCCAGTTTGCCCCAAGGGAGGGATGTCTACAAGAGTATGACTCACTAGAATCACCCTAGGGTGGATCCCTGTACACGGAAGCAGGCTGAGTCTCTGCTGGAATCTGGTGGTGAATTTGGGGGTGCACAACTGGGGCCACTGGTCCATTCTGCTCCTGCTGCAGATCTCAGCAGCACATTTTCTTGGCACCACATGGCATCATCGCAATTCATAATTCATGACATCACGATGTGTTATATCTTTAAGATCTCTCTTCCCCGCTGGAATATGAGTTCTGTACGGCTAGGGACTAAATCCGTCACTGTCACATCCTCACTGCCTAGAACATGGTGTGCATGTATTTGTTTGTGTGTTTATGAAGTAGATGCTCAAAATACTGTACTGTTGAATGATTAAGTGAATGAGTACAGGAATAGGGACATTGTCTCCTGACCAAACTGAACTGACCTACGGGTGACATCCTGACCCACACTAAGTCAGTGACTCTCTGCTGTAGTGATTTTGATTTGAGACTGAGAGTTGGACTTTTGATGCTATGGGTGGCTGAACTGTAACTGGTAGCATTCTCCTGAATGCAGCAGCGCTGTCTTGAAGGCCAAGGAGTGACAGATGCCAGCTTTCAGCATGGTGGAAATGCCCTAGACATAGGGAGGGATACAGCATCTTCTCTCTTCCGCATCTAGATACACGCACTCTTCTTCTTTATCAATAGGTTCTATAGACTCCACAATTTCCCTTTCTGGCGAGCAGTAATTTGAGTTGGATTTTGCGGATCCTCTTTAATACACTCTGCAGGTATTAGAAGGCAGAGATGCAAGTGGCCAGCTGGTCTTAATTCATACAAATCAAAAGTATGTTGAGGAGGGGCTTTATTGAATGAGAAGAAAGATTCTGGCTCAAAGGACAGAGACAAGGAAAGAAGTAAGAGGCATCCAATTCAGAAAGGAAGCATTAAAATTATCTCTTTT
The DNA here is from genome assembly GCF_034190915.1 of Cavia porcellus. Taxonomy (NCBI): domain Eukaryota; kingdom Metazoa; phylum Chordata; class Mammalia; order Rodentia; family Caviidae; genus Cavia; species Cavia porcellus. The sequence continues at coordinate 35,199,197 of NW_026947497.1, forward strand.
TGAAGATGACATAATCATATGTGTGCATAACTCTAAAGACTCAACAACAACAACAAAAACAAAGAGCTAGTAAATGAATTTAGTAAAGTTACACGATACAAAACCAACATACCCAAGTCTGTGGTATTTCTAGACACAAACAGCAAGCTATCCAACAAGGAAATTAAGAAAACAGTGCCATTTACAATAGCAACATAAAGAATAAAATATTTGAGGGTAAGCAAAGGACAGAAACTAGGGGTTCTGCCCAAAGAGGAGCAGGTGAGATCTCTGGGTCGCAAGGCAGAGCATGAGTGTGAAGCAGCTGCCTTGGGGAACAGGAAGCGCTGTTGCCTCTCCCAGTGCCTGGCTCAACCTGTCCTGTCCTGTCAAGCAGAAAGCAGATTATCCGGTCCTGGGAGGAATCTAGGCTGCTTTTCCCACTGAGGGCTCCCTGAGCTATCATGTAAGTCAGACACTTGCAGAATATTCTACAGTTTATTTATTCATATTTTAACTTATTAAACATTGCCAAGGTAAGATAAAAAAGGTCCCGATGGAAAAGAAGAGAATCTGATGATCACAACAAACCACAAAGGACGGGAGGCAAAAGGAATATAAGTGAGCAAAGCCAGGAGGGTTTAATGGCACGGGATTCCCGGGGGAGAACAGAAAATGGTGGCATAATTAAAGGTGGGACAGGTACCTGATGAGACTCAAAGGCTGAGAGGCACAGATGAAAGGGGTTCGGAAGATGATCCATTTCTCCCCAGCAGGAAAGGGCTAGAAAAACCATACATATCTACTTAGTCATGCAACAACTGTTAGTTGTTCAGCAAACATTCCCAAGCACCTACTAAGTGGTGCCAGGCACTCTTTAGACGCTGACGATACAGTGGAGAACAAGACAGGCAGAACCTTTACCATCGTGAACTTTCTTGTGACCTGTGGGGACACCATGAAGTTTGTCACCGCTCCTGTTCCCTGCCAAGTGAAGGACTGACTTCGTGGACGCACAGTCTTCTGGCCTTCGGTGCCATCTCTAGGGATGCCATGAGTAGATGTACGAGTTGGAAGAGGGGAAGGTGGTGCAAGCCCTCAAGGCCTCAGTGTTGGGAAGACAGGGAAAGGGGAGAGCGGAGAGGAGCCTTTGTGTTAGGACCCGGCTCCCTGCAGCCGGGACGCCTGCCTGCTGCCAACCGGAGCCCGCACCGGCCACACTGCACAGCAGCGGCTGCTCCACATTCGCCTCTAAGTTCGGACACAGAAATGGTTGCCACAGGCAAGTGAGAATGGTTATTGCAGACCACGAAATTTTTTCTTAAATCATAGATTTATCTTTCATATTTTAACATGTTACGTATTCATCTTCAACAATATCCAGCTATATGAGAGCATGGTTAGTCAGTTACCATTTATAGGATGATGTGATAATTTCAAGTACTACTTCATATTGTCACTGTATTAAAATTCTCTGTGAAATATACCATAGGGGTAGACTTTTAAACTAACTGTTAAAAAAGAATATGTATATTCATTCCTCAATCAACAAGGATGCTTGGGATCTCATTGGGGAAAAATGGAAAACAATGGAAGATAAACTCACACATGAAAATTTCAAATTGCATAAGACAAAAAACTACTGTGAAAAAAGTGTCAGGAGAGATTTCAAATTATCTGAGAGAGATAAAATAGCTACACTTAAAATAAGAAAATAGAGCTGGTGTTGTACATCATGGGTGGTTTGCTTTGCTTGTTTAACATTTGTGAAGCCCTGGGCTTGACCCCCAGCACTGCTACAAAAAAGAGGAAGAGAAACAGGAGAAGGAGGAACAGGAAGAAGAGGAGGAGGAGGAAGAGGAGGAAAAGGACGAGAAAAGAAATGGGATAGAAGCATAAAGAGAAAAATCTGTGAAGGATCTATAGGGGAAAACACAAAGAATTAATGAGAAGGGCAGAATAGAGACAGAGAGGATATTTTTAGTTAATTAATTAGCAATAAACTGGGCATGGTGGTACATCCCTGTAATCCCAGCACTCGGGAGGCCAAGGCAGGAGGATCACTGCAAGTTTGAGACCAGCCTGGGCTACAAAGTGAGCTCAAGACCAGCCTGAACTGCATAGCCAGACCCTGCCTCAAAAAGACAAAAAATTTTAATTAAAATCATCAAGTTATATGTAGATAGGAAAATAGGAAGAATCAAAAAATCGAGAAGGTTTGGGGAGAAAAATTTAGCCCTGGGTTTACTAGCAGCCAAGTAAAAAGAGAACATTGTGCTTATTGTCCCTAAATAAATATTGTTTCAAAGTATATAATATTGTGCCTCAAGGCATATAAGTAAAAGAAAGAGAGAGAAGAGAAACGAAACTTTTGTGGTCCTGAGACCTACATGATATTTATTTGGGAGCAGTTTTATACAAGATGCATTTATAACATCATGAACTCTGTCTTAAGCTGTAGATTTATCACAAAATGCAGGGGTTTCCACTTCTTCATTGCCTTCTCGGTCCTTGATTAAAAAAAAAAAAAGCTGAGGGTATTATTTAAGTTACAAAAGAAATTCTCCAGAAGCAAAAGTGATCATCATCTGGTTTTAGAACCACACAATTTATTAGAGAGGGAGTAAGGGAGGGCGGAGGGTATGAGAAGGAAATGTCATAAAACTCAGAGTCGGGGTTGTCAACCTTGACACTGTTGTCCTGGGAGGTCACTCGTGCTGGAGGCCACCCTGGGCACTGCGGTGGTGTAGCAGCGTCCTGGCCTCCGCCTGGTAGACGCACTCATGCCCTGCGCCCCACAGCCCTACGTGTGCCCCTCTAGCCAGTTGCAATACCCCAAAATATCTTTAAATATTATCAGACATCTTCTGGAGGCAGGATCGCCTCCATTTGGAAAACGTTGGTCTAACTGTAGGATGCGTTTTCTTTCGTATCCTTTTTCATTCCGCACACATTTGTGTCCCTATACACATATCTTACATTGTATTATGCATTTTTCATTCTACCTCATAAAGAACATTGTGACTGACCAGCAAAGACTCCTGACCTTTGAGAGGGAGAGCCGAGGCCTTTGTAAATCCCCAACAGGCCAGTGGCACGTGAGCGCATCCTGTCTCACATAATTCGTGTTTGGGAAGAGCAGAGAGCAGCGCAGCTGCTCCAAGTCCCCGATTGTGAGCAGTCGACCAGGGTCTTTCCGTGGCTAAAGTGTCTGGAGTCCACTTTCCAGGCCTGCAGTTCACTTTAATCAGATTCATCCCAGCTGGGTTACAGAGGAGTGCAGGCCACAGGCTCCCTGGGTGTCTCTGGAGTAACTGAAGCAATGAATCCAAACTCTGCAAATGCTCAGGACTCCTGTGGACATGAGGGCTCTGTGGGTGGACACCGAGCAGTCCTTGGCAGACCTAGATAAAGCCATAAAACCACTATATTTTAAGTGTATTGTTTTGCAGATGAAAAATACTTCAAAACATAGGAAATGGGGCGAAAAGGTGGTGATAAAAAAAAAAAGATGCAAATTTAAAGGTGATACCTACGTTGGACATTGCAGTTTTGACTTAATGTGAACATCAGCTCCAAAGTTCCTTAAGGTCCTACAGTGGAAGATGCAGGCCTCGGGAGTCAGTGCCAGTTGAGATGTTACCTTCGGCCTGGAAGAATGAACCGGGAATTGTTTTGGCTCGTGGGCCAGCTGATGGTGATCTCAGTGGTCCACTTAGGTTAAAGGCCTGAGGGTGACCTTCAGCTGTGGTCCGACAGGAGATACACAGAGCCTGCGCGAATGGAGCCGGGTTGATATGGAGACCAGATCTCAGCCCAGACAGGACTTGGTTGCTGACCTTTCTCCGTCCTGTGCACCGGACTCCTGCTGATTCCGGCTCCACTGTGAGCCAGTGCTGATGGGGAAGGCTGCTGGGTTGTGAGGAATAAACAAAAATAAGGAGTGGGAAAGGACTGTGAGAACCTTAAAGTGGGAGGTGTGTGGGGCCACTTCGCCCCATCAGTCACCAGGCAGTCATGTGCGTCCCGACGGCACGGGAAGTTCTGGCTGTAGGTTTGGCATGGCCAAGCGGCAGCTTACGATGCCATTTTCTGGAAAGTCTTCGAAGGCCAGGAGAAAGGGTGACTTTAAATCTTGGGGGATCCAATCAGAACGTGTTTGTCTTTGTACTCACTCCAAGGTTAAAATGACATAATGAAATGTCAGGGGAAATTGCCGGCAAAGTTTTCAGGTCAGTCAAGTCTAGTCCTCTTTGGGTTCCCATTTCCCATTGCTCAACAATTGGCAATGGAGTGGAGGGGACAGTCGTGGGTTTTGTACCTTCCTGCCACATAAAGGAGCTCCTAACAGTCACCTAATTCCCCCCAGCTCAATTCCCTCACCTGTCAAACTGGAAGTTCAGGGAATGACTTCCTCCTTGGAGTTGGTGGGGCTTAAATAAGCTGGATAACGGAAAACAGAATGCCTTTTCCAATATCAGGTATTATGTGGCAGTCTATTTTTATTAATTGCTCTGTTGCTTTTTGGCATAAAGATGGGTGAAGAAGGCCAGAGGGACTATGAATGAAAAGAAATTTGGGGATTGTCACGAGATTTCCAAAATTCATAGTATTTTCCCTCCCACCACGAATCAAAGTTTAGCTTAAACTGAAAAAAGAAAAAAGCTGAATTGAAATTCCATTCTATTGCACCAAATAATAAATGTTTACACATCAAAATGAATGACTCTTAAGCGTATTTTGTGCCAAAAAGAAAGTCTCAAAAGCGTAGATGGAATGTAATTTCTTTTATATAAAAGGTTGGAAAACATATATGACAACAAACAGTTTAGTAATACACACTGACATGTAAAATTACAAATAAAAGCGAAGAATAGGGAATATGTTGGGGAGGGCCTAAAGGTATTTAAAATTATAGTATTGTATTTCTTAAAGAGGGTGGTAGCTGTAAGCATGATTATTTTATTATTTTCATTTTAATAAATAGTTTAACGAGAATATAGTTAAACTATGTAGCATTATATATTCACAAACTATATACATATACGTGCCTCTCTGTGTGTACTGTGTATGAGTGACCAAAAATACAGTGAATGTTTAAATTTTAAAAATTACAATATACCCACTTGGGACCTCTTCTATCTCTCAGTCAGACAAGCTGTCTTTCTCTCAATAAATATACTCTGCTCTAAAACAAATTACAGTAAAGGCATATTGCTGTTAATCCCTCTCAAAATACTCCCTATTGCTTCAGACACACTTAGCCCACCCTTCTTGCTCCTTTCTGAAGCAGTTCTGCAAGTGCTCTTTCGTGAGCGTCTTTGTGAGTGTGATCAGCAGTAAGGTAACGCTGCTGCTGAGTGTCACCCATTGGAAAGGCAGGGCTGTAAAAACATTACAGGGTGTCCTCATTACCAGTTCTAGCAATATGTGGTTTCTGCATGGTCCCCAAAGTCAAAATGACCATCCACAGTGAATGCTTTGAATCGCTTCAGGACAAGGACACAGCCATGTCAGTACAACTCAAGATACTCACAGAAGACGACTGCCAGAACTGCTTTAGAAGGTGACAAGGATGACAGGATGAACGTTCTCCAAGTGGGAGAGGTATTTTGATGGTTCAGTAGCAGTGTGTCTTTTACCACGATAAAGATAAAAAGTTTAAACACAAATTATATTTGTCCATCATACCTTATATATATTCCTTGGTATGTGGGATATAACTCATAATAAAAACTTTTGAAGAGCCTTCATGTCTCTAGAATAATACTATAATGAAAGCTGATTATAATTCTTTTTCGTTTCCATTGGTGGCTCAGCTTGGACCATCCGTCAACCTCCTGTTAGCGGACTTTTCTCACACCTGCACGGCCTTTCCACCTGTTTGTACATGTGGCAGCTCTGCTTCTGCTCTCACTCACTCTCTCATTCTTCCCTCCCCACTCTCCGCTCTTTGGGGGGGTCTCAGTTTAAACCCCATTTCTTTTAAGAACTCTTTTTTGTTTCTTTGACTAGGTTAGATTTTCCTATAACAAGCCTCCAGAGCATCCTGTATTTCTCCTTCCTAATATTCACACACTTGCAAATTCTCCAGTTCTGTCTTCCCAAGAGCATAAACATTGCCAAGTAGCAATCACATCTGTCGCAGGATCACCAGTGCCTAATCCAGCATGTGATGGGCATGCCACAGCATGTGTTGACTGACTGACTGACTGAATGAATGTCTGGCACAGTTGGTTTATCCCTACAGGCAGGTCTGAATGTAAGATTATTAGAGAAGCTTTATCAGCCACATTTGGGCATTGTTTCATCGGTGCTTTCTTTCCTAAGACCTCGATGACCAAGAACACTGGCTCTAAACAATGGAAAGTGGTATCAGATTTCTTCTATTATATTTAGTCCATCCTAGCAATTGCTTCTCACTGATCGTAATAAATTGGGAGTGAGATGATGATGTCACTTTGAATGCCTCTCTCCAGCCTTTCTTTGACTGCTCTGTAAAGAAAAATAGCAGGTTCCTCTCGGAGAGGGGAACAGGATCATGCATTATTTGAGTTATCACTCAAATCAAAAAGTACATGAAGGTGCCACATAATTCACGTAGACAGCAATCACTACAGAGCTATGCCGGTCTCTTATGTCGGTGATGAAACAGCCAAATTCCCTGGCAGTGGTAAATTATTCCTGGTGTCACTAACAGCAATGCCAAAAGAAGAATCGATGCCACAGACATGGAGGATGGGGGTGGAGGGTCTTCAAACTGCCTGAGTAGAAATTTAATCTTGATCACTGAGGTTTTAAAATAAAATTACAGGGGTGCTGAGCCTGGCCAGTAGCGGGGGTGGTTGGTTTCCACTCGGTGGTGGTGTGGACACGGTGACCTCTGTCACAGGGCCAGGCCCGGACAAGGACCCCTGTGCTTTCCCATCCCACCGCTGTCCTGTGGCCTGGCTGGCACCTGAATCCTAACAAGGAGCGCGTGACACTTGGGAATTTTTCTTTTATACTTATTTTCAAGTAATTCAGCAAATATGTACCTCTTTTGTCTCGTGGTTAAAGTGTTGACATGGTATAATAAATTTTTCAGTTGCAAAAGCCTCATGGTAGGGAAATCAGCACAATACAGGGATCCAAATAACAGTGATGAGGAAGTATTTTGAATAAACTCAGGGACTGTAGGTAAAATATTAAATTATATCAGTATTCTTTTTAAAACTTTTTAATGTTTTTTAAAGCCCTTTCTTAATATTATGGATAAGTAAATTCTTGGGCCCGACTTCAATTTGAGTCAAATTCCAAATAATAACGTCCCACCCATAGGCCTTCTCCTTAACAGTCCACTACATTAAACTGAAGACAGAATTCTTACAGCATTCTCTTATGTTTCTACCCATGAAATAAGCATTACAGACTTTCAACAGATGTCTTTAATAGACATTGTTATTAAAAACAGTATTATATAAAATAAATTTAGACTGTTAGTCTAGCACAATTATTAAAGGAATACTTGTGCATAATCGGATAATCACATCTATACTTGATTGGGAGGGAAAAAATCCTGTGGACATAATAATCTTCTGATAGCAGCCATCTACTTATTTATGTATCCAACTCATTATTCCAGAATAAGATTGTTAACGTTTTCTTCATATCATAAGCTCCAAATTTCAGGAAATTAACAGTCAATCAGAAAACAAAACAAACAAACCAAAAAAACTTCCAGTAAAAACATATCAGGCAAAGTCCTCCTAGAAATCTTGGGGAAAAAAATTCAATTCTTTCTCAGTTATGAGTGCCAAAAAAAGAAGTTTTGTGGTTTCAGGCACTTTTAAGTTTTATAACTTGAAAATAAGTAAGACTTAAATGGAAAAAAAATAGCATTTCAAGTCTATAGTATGGATTAATGCCTCAAGTCTGATTTGAAGATGACACAAAGCTAGTAAAAACAACCAGACTATTTGTTGGGAAAAACGCTCTACTGTGCATGAATATTTAAAAAAAAAATCATGAGAACGTATGGCAGCATTGAATTTTGGTTTCTGCCTTCAGGCTTGCAATATGAAAATCATTATCCACTCTAGTTAATTAGGTAATAACTGGAATTTACACAGCATCTTTCATTTCAAGATACTCAAACAGAGTCAGCGAGGCAGGGCCATTTTCCCAGTCAATGGTCTATCCTTCTGGTCATAGTGTTAATGGGAGGAAACAGAGATCAATGCCACTATAGCTTCCTGAAAGAGCCCTTCCTTGTTAACGAAGGGAGACCAGGATGGAGGATCCTAATCGAGGTCACACTGCGGATGGAAGCTGCAGGGACAGTTGTCTCTGCCAGGTATCCACAGCGTGTTGGGCTGTGGCTACAGCCTCTTCAGTGACTACTCTCTATGGCAGACCTGGGAGATGGCCGTAGGTCAGCACTACTGCAGATCTGTTGCTGCCGGTGACCAAGCCAATGTGGAAGAGCAGGGGACTGTACAGGTCTAGTCCTCAACTTGACCCTTGATCTGGAACTCACCAGTTGAATGACTTTGGAAGATACCTGAGCATCTGTCCCCTGGGAGCTAAGAGAAATACATATTCTTTTAAGTATTTTTAGGAGCTGCTGCTAAGGAAGAGAACTCAGCAGTTAAAAGTTAGCTATTAAAAGTTAGCTATTTATTATTTTCCTTATCGTGCTTCCCAATTATTTCTAAGCTACATTTCAGGTGCACTATCTAAAAGAACAGCTTGCACTGCCTTATCTATGGAGGAAATGGAAGGTTATGATCCTTTCCTTCTATGTGACATGTGAAACTTGACCACAGAGTTAAAAAAGCAGCGAGGAAAGGAGAGCAAGATGTACAATTCAGAAAATCTGGTCCCTTATCCAAGCTCCACCACTTGCAATTTAACACAACGGCGTCAGCCTCTCTTGCGTCACGTACATGCGCGCGCGTGCGTGTGCGTGTGTGTGTGTGTGTGTGTGTGTCTGTGTCTGTGTGTCTATTTCTACTGCACAAAACTGAGCAATAAATCTTACCTGCTTTATTCAGTTTCTGTGTGAATCGAATGGAAAGACAGATGTGAACGTATTTTGAAAACTAGAAAGCACTTAGTTTAAACAGAGTATCTTAATAATTTCTATCATGCCCAATGTCACTTCTGGCTGATTTCTAGATCCATATTTTTCCCTTAAAAGTCTGTTTTTATTTGAAACAATTGTTATTTATTACTCATCTATTAATAGACATGAAAATATTGTTGATGACAATGTTGTTGCCAACAATAAACCAAAAATATTGTTGCTAACAATAAACCAAAGATAAATTCATGGTTTAATACTGATGTTCTGTTTTTCTCCTTTTTTTCCCTGAAAAGTTGAATCTTCATAATTTGTTAGAGCAAAGAGGAGGCCATATTGCTTAATAACTCTTCTACTAAGGTTCACCAAATTGTACTCAATGTTCTGAGATTTATTGGTTACAGAATTTGTGTTTTCCACTTGGCCTTGTTAAACACACACACATACAACTTGCTTTGGTATCAAACTGGTTATACTAGCAGGGTTGAAAAACTGGAGAAATTAAATTTGTCTGAAACTTCATGGCTTCAAGAGCTAATCTCGAGTGACAGCGTTATTGAGAAATTTTAACCCAGAGAGAAACCTACCTTAGGAAAAGCCTAGACATTGGGTGTAAACACACTGGCTCCTTCCTCTGGCAATGTGCATTATGTTCAGACATCAGGAAATTTCAAGTGAACTTTGACCAACATGGCTCTGTGATTTCCATCACACTGACTACCTGCAACTCAGACAAAGACAGAAAAGCTTTACCTGTTGTCGAATAGTTCCTTGGAAAGATCACCCAAGTTAACCTTACTTTTCTTGGGATGTAAGCCTCTTTTGTTGATGGCCACATCTAGTCCAGTTCCCCAACATCAAATCTGCTCTGTCCAAAGAGGGAGGAGCTTTCATAGTAGGCGACAACTATTATTTAGAAATCCATGCTTTTTTCAAGGCCATGAAAGCTTCCTTTGCTTTAGCACACTTACCTGCCAACTAGTGTTAAAAGGAAGCAACCCGTGCACACTGAAGCATGATTACCTGCTGGTTAGAAGACTCACTTAGCTCCACATTGATGCTTGTTTAGCTTTATGAAGCTAAAGCTGAGTCTCTATAATCAATACCACTTTGCCGGTAGATCCATTCCACTCTGAACATAGAACCTATGTGGCTAAAGATTAGAAGGGACTGAGTCCTTTCCATTTATTCCCTGTTAGCTTTCTGTCCCCTTGGAAGAGCAGTGATTCTTCCCCATAGCTGCAAGTGAATCCGGTATGAGGTTGTCTAATACTTGTTTTGTCCCCTCAGTCCCTGATGCCAGCCGAACTTTTCCTAGAGGCCTGTTTTGGTGCCAAAGAGTATCTTTTGCAAACTTCTGGTTTTAATGATTCCATCCTTCTCCCCTTTTTTCTCAAGCCAAGAGGTTGTAATTGCTTCCTACAACTGTGACCTTCATGGATCTTAATTTCCTCTTTTCACACTTTTAGTTATTGCACTAGTCAGGGATCTCCAGAGAAAACAGAACCAATTGGATATAAATCACTATATAAAAGAAAGTTTTGTTTGTTTTTTTAGCACATGTTCAGGAAACGTAATGGATACGTTCATTGTGGTACATACACGTATCATGTTTTATTGCTGCTGCCCGTCTCCCCTCTCCTCTCCCTCTCTCCATCCCTAGATTCCCTTCCCATCTACAAAAGGTCCATCTCCTTATTTCCTGGCCTAGCCATGGTGACTGTATTAGTGGAGCATGAGCTTCAGATCCCCTTAAAGTCAGTATTATCTTCTAAAACTTCCAAGTTACATAAACAAATAAATTCCTATTTTTTATAAAAGCTTAGACTGAGTTGTGTTAGACTGAGAAGCTCTTAAATCACAGGAATGAAACTTTAGCAATGATACTTTAGCAAAAACTCGAGGGATGTATGAGTAGGCAGTAAGCACACCCCCTTGACCTTCAAAACACACCCAGAATCGAGCTGGAAGTGGCAGGTAAGTCTTCCTGTAACCTCGAGCCCACTTGTTGCCCAAAGACCTAATTCTACATGACTGTTTGCTGATGAATGCACAGAAGGGTGGGTGGCAGTGAGTTGGTTCTTTTATATCCATCCACAGTATGTAAGATAAATGTAACTTCCTGGACGCATATCTTAATTTATAGTACTGTAGCTGGATATAAAGTCAACACTCAAAGATCAATAGCCTTCCTGTACACAAACCACAAACTCGGAGAGAAATTAGGGAACACATGCCCTTCACAAGAGCATCCAAAAAAATGAAATACTTTGGAATAAATCTAGCAAAGGGAATAAGGGATCTGTATACTGAAAATTACAGTGCTCTGAAAAAGGAGATCAAAGAGGATATCAGAAAATGGGAAGATATTCCTGGTTCATGGATAGAAAGAACCAACATGGTGAAAATGGTCACACTCCCAAAATTGTTATACAGATTTAATGCAATCCCAATCAAAATACCATTAACATATCTTATAGATCTAAGGAAAACATTTCTAAAATTCATCTGGAAGCAGAACAGACCTAGAATAGCAAAGGCATTCCTGGTTAATAAAGGCAATACAGGAAGCATCAAAATCCCTGACTTGAAATTAAACTACAAAGCTACTGTGGTAAAGTCAGCATAGTACTGGCTAAAAACCAGGTCTGAGGACCAGTGGAATAGATTAGAAGATACAGACACAAGTACAAACACATCCAGTCACCTTATCTTTGACAAAAGGGCCAAACATGTTCACTGGAAGAAAAATAGCCTCTTCAATAAATGGTGCTGGAAAAACTGGTTTGCATATGACGAAGACTAAAACTAGACCCATGTCTATCACCATGCTCTAAACTAAAGTCAACATGTATCAAAGATCTAAATATTAAAATAGAAACACTAAATCTGCTGGAAGACAAATTAGGTAGAAATCCTGAAGACATAGGTGTAGGCAGAGACTTCATGGACAAAACCCAAACAACACTTCAAGGAATCAGCAACTGGAATCTCATTGGCGGAAAACTCCTTTGCACATCAAAAGAGATCACCAACAGGGTGAGAAGACAACCCAGAGAGTGAGAAAAAAAATTAGCCAACAGTCCCTCAGACAAAGGACTTATATCTAGAATATACAAAGAATTGAAAATATCAGACCACCCAAATTCAAAGACCCAATCTGAAAATATGCAGCTGAGATGAATATACACTTCACAGATGAAGCAATATAAATAGCAAAGACATGTATGTGAAAAAATGTTCATATCATTGGTCATTGAAAGATACAAATTAAAACAACACTGAGATTCCATCTCACCCTAGTAAGAATGGTTATTATCAAGAGTCAACTAATAACAAATGTTGGAGGGACTGTGGGGAAAAACAATCCTTCTCCACTGTAGGTGGTAATGCAGACTGGTACAACCATGGTAGAAATCAGTGTGGAGATTCCTCAAAAAACTAGGATTGGAGGTCCCGTTCAGCCCAGGCATCTCCTTTCTGTGTAGTTTCCCAGAAGAATTAAAGACCATTATACCACAGCAATATAAGTGTACCCATATTTGTAGCAGTATAATTTGTAATAACTGAATCTTGGACACAACCCAAATGTCCATCAACCAAGGAAAGGATAAAAAAGACACATTTTTATACATTGGAGTTTTACTGGACTATAAAAAAGGATAAAATTGAGGTATTTATAGGGAGATGGATGCAACTTGAGACATTATAATCATAAGTGAAATAAATCAGATTTTCATGTGTACACATTGTATTGTCTCCCTAGTGTAAGAAGATGAAAAAGTAAGTAAGACCTCAAATGTAAAATAGATATTGTGAAATGGGAAGAAACTGTTCAAAAGGAAGGAGAAACTGGGATGGGAGAAAGGAGAAATAAAATGAAGAGAAAAAGAAAAAATATGCAAAATAGTTAACATAATTATAGTACTAATTGCTGCTACCTCATTAAAAGTCTGTGTTTGATCAATTTTTCACATCTGTATTTTGTCATATAAGCAACTACTTTGAAGATAACAATCTGCAATGTACTAACTGTTGGTACTCTCCTACAATCTTGTTTTAAAATTTTGTACCATTGTTTTTATTGTTTTTTTCTTTAAAATAAAAAAAGAAAATTTATCTTAATCACAGAGATGGGAGCAGAACAAAATACTTCCTCATACTATTTTCTAAATATGGTTATCTGCTACCTAAGGGAATTGATATCTCTTTAATACTGTGACAGCCAGATTTGGACAAATCACCTTCATTTCACGACCAGCCTAAGAAGCACGAATCATCACCCAGTTTTTAAAGATGAAAAGTATGAGGCTGAGAAAGATGAAGCAACTTGCTCAAGGTTACAAGCTAATAGATTCCAATCCAGTTCCCCTGTCACTGAGGCTCATTCTTTCCACATCAGGAATGATCAAGGAAGTGAGCAGGTGACTCAAAGAGAAAAGATGTCCACCAGAAGCATCTGATCTGTTACCTGGCTTCTCATTTTTTCCACACCTATAGCCCAAAGCCAAATGTGGCTGGAAAACTATGCTAAAGTATCAGTGTAAGCAGGACTCTAGACTGAGATGGAGGAAAACAAAACCATTATTCCCTGGAATGCGAGGAAAGTCTGAGGCTGCTCCAGCACAACAAACTGAAGTTTATATCTGTTGAGTGATTTAGCGTCACTCATTAGTGTATTTTATACTTCGCTGAACTTAGGCAAACTGTATAAACATTTAATATATAAGCAAAGCATGTCAGATGTCAGGACTTAAAAATATGTATTTAATTAAAGAAATACATCTCTTAATACCAAAGCCCTAAATACATATTAAATGATACCCTATTCTGAAGGTAAATGAGACAAGCCACCTAAGATATTAAGTGACCCACATATACAGTAATATCTCCATTAAAGAGGCAAATGCACGCCAACAGCACTCTTAAGTGTCAGAAGCTTCATTACCCAATGCAGCAATAACACAGAAGTCACAAGGACCATCCCAGTAGGACAAAGGAGAAGTGGGTACAGTGTAAAGGTATTAGATATTAACCAACATAACATCAAGCGGGCTGCTACAAAATGCGTCTCTGGAAGTTCTGAAGTAGTGGTGGGAGGGTTAAGAGGAGGTAGAAATCGCAGGGCTAACCTGTGATCACTCAGGGGTGCACAGAAATGGTTTGAGGAGGCCTGTGGGGTAGCCTGGACTAGTGCAGAATGGTCACCCCACCAACCCACAAACCAGCCCAAGGAGGGAGCTGGGTCTGGTCGGACCCTTCTCTGCAAGAAGAGAGATGGAATGGAGAGGAAAAAGGGTACCTCTAAATCTCTCCTTTGGACATTCCTGACTGTGACAAAGAAGAGAAAGGGTTGGAGTCACAGGTCTGTGATTTCATTGTGTTGCATATCGTGCTGTCCTTTTGAGAGTCCTTGGGTACCAGGGGCTGTCTCAGGTTATTTTATTAGAATTAAAAGACTGAGAACATTTACCTGGTTGAGGTTTCACATTGACTAGAACTCATTAAGTACAGCTCATCAAGGAGTCACACTATCAGTTTATGAAAATGACCTCAATCGAGACATTTCCTTTCCTAACAAAGGTGAGGAGACCTGGGTGTGGGGTGACACTGGGTAGCTGAAGCAGCCATAGAATGTAACACTCAGAAACCAGAGGCTGGGGAACCCCTAAATTTTTCTGATTTCCTATTTATACCATAAGCCGTGCAGGACAAACACGCTCTATTCACCGAGGTATTTTTGTCCTGTGCAGCTGTGTGGCTTAGCAGGAGCTTTGCTGTCGAGCTGTATGACTCATGCCAGCACTGCTGAATGTGATTTATGAAGACTTGAAGAAAAAGAAAACAGCCAGCTCCATGATGAAGGAGCTTCATTTTCACAGGATTTGTTCATCAGGGAGCATAGTATCACTTGGTCCTTTCTTGTTTGCTTGCTCTTTGAATGAAAGAGTGAGACTCCCTCAGCCAAATAGGCTGGCAGATAGCCTCCACGTTCCCCTCCCCCCGCCCCATTCCTAATGGAATAATGGAATAATGATCCCTGGAGCATAAGAGCAGATAGCCAAAACCAGGGAGTCAGTGACCCTCAGCCACCGTAAAAGTTTAGTGATGATGAAACCCATCAAACCACCGTATCAGAGGCATTGCTTGGACCGGGGATGGCCTCTTCAAAATGGGCCTACAGCCCAAGACATAGGGAAAAGACTGAAAAGGAACCAAGTTTTATTGTTACCTAGGCTAATGGCTTTTTTCAGATTATCTTCCTGTCCTGGAGTCCTGTTAGATGTTCTCTAAAGGTTCATGCATTGAAGACTTGTTCTAAGGTGTCAGTGTTAAGGGTGGTGTAAAATTTTTTTGCAGGAGGTTCTTGGGCCAGTTGAGGGCACAACTTTGGAAGTGACTGGAGTCATTCTTAATTGTTATAAAAACTTGATCCTGGGCCTTCTCAATCATCTTGGCTTCCAGTTTGAGATAGAATCCTTCCCTTCAACACCACCTCCTGCCATTACCATGTGCCCTGATGTGATATGCTGAGAGTTGTACCCTCACCTGAGCTGGGCCCATGGCAATGCCATGCCCTTGAAACTCCAAACTACGTAATTCTCTTTTTCTTCATAGTCTGCCTCAAGTGTTTTGCTTCAGTCATGAAAAACTGACTAATACACCCAGTCCCACTGATTAGGAACTGTTCAGTTCAGTTGCTATTTTGAAATGTACAATATTCAACAACCCCTCTTCCCCTCATCCCCACCTCACATTCCCCAACAGGGGTCAGAAAGGAAAGGGCTGTGACCTTCAACTCTGAACTTTCCAAACTGGACTTGACTAGACCCATCTCTTTCCTACAATCCCTCCTTGTACAACAAGGCCAGTGTCTACATTTACTCCTTGAAAAATGGAGAAACCAGGTCAGCCCAGTCTTATGTCCATAGCACATAATGGCTGCTTTGTCGTAAAGTAGTTTGTCATGAAGTCATAAAAAAAGCAACTGTGGCAATACCTTGTTTATCTTCTTCCAAAAATGTGCTGCCCACCAATCCCCTTGTCACAGTGGAAGAGAATAAATGTTCGCAAGAATATGTGAATAATAATGTAGTCATAGTGCCTGCCTTTGAACACTTTCATGTTAAACTAGGTGGTGGGAGGCTCAGGATAAAGTTTATATTCAGCTTGTCTGACTCATTAATAAGACATATAGTTTATCTTAGTCCTATGAAAAATGCAAACAAAGTAGAATTCGAAGATTTGCAAAAGGAACTTGAGATGGCAAAACTAAAAATATTAAAAATGGATGTCAATAAGCTTCCATTATAAGTTAGAAAATTTAAAAACAAAACAAATCGATGTTTTGGTATCGCTTCTTTTCTGGAGGAAGCGTTACACATATCTTACCCTTTGTTTGATTTTGCTGGAGTAATTTGGCATGGTGCTTCGAATGCAAGTTTAGGCTTAGTTATTTAATTTTTCTGTGATCCAGCCCTCGTCCCCACCTACCCATGCACTAAGGACCTGAGCAATTGGTTACAGGTAGTTGTTTTAATCTCTACCCCTGGCAGCTTTGAAGGAGCTCCAGGCTGCATCAAAGTGCTTCATTGCTCTGTGCCTCTGCCAGGCTTCAAAGCCTCACTACAGGGATTTACAGAGTGGTATATCCTCTCCTTCTGAAGGAGTTATTACTCTCCATTTGTTGTGCAAATTTTTATGGAGATTCCCTAGTATCTTCCTGCACACACTACTTTTCCTCGGAGTGGCTCTTTTGAGCTGTTATTACGAGCTGTCTAGGAAAATTATCTAAAGGAAAATAATCTCTCTATCTAGGGTCAGAAAGCCTGAAACTAGTCCTGTTGACTTTATGGTCTTGCAGTACCTACTATGCCACACCCTGTTTTGCTATTCTAGAAGGTTCCACCAGCAGAGTACTGGGGTGATTTCCCTCTCAAACTGGGAGAAGCTAATTAGTTTTAATTAAAGTTGCAATTAAAGAAAATAGTTTCACCTTTATAAAAATTATATGTAGAGGAGTCTAAAAGGAACAGGAGTCCTGAGATCTAAAAGGAAGTATGTGTTCTGGGTTGGGCTGTCTAGAGATTCTATAATTCTGTGTCATCTGGTGTGGTAGCCACAACTGCATGTGACAACTGAGCAACCGACCTTTGGCTAGCATGATGCTAGAGCCAAGTTTTTAATTTCTTTTAATTTTACTTAATTTAAATTGCTGTAAGTAAACTGGGTGTGGTAACACATGCCTATAATCCCAGCTACTTGAGAGGCTGAGGCAGGAGAATCAACAATTTGAGCCCAATGCAGGTAACTTAGTGAGATCCTGTGTCAAAATGAAACGAAAAATAAAAAGGGGTGAAAAACTTGCCTAGTATGTGTGAAACTTCCATCCTCAATAAAGACAAAAACAGAAGAAAAAAGAGGAGGAGGAGGAGGAGAAAGAGAGGTTTACACACAAAATATATAAAGCACTTTCACAGTTAATAATAAGAGAAGTAAATTGACAATTTAAGTTGGGTCAGAGATTTGAAAATACATGATAAATGAACACATGAAAAGATGTTTGAATTTGCTTTTTTATTGCAAGCAAAGTAAACTAAATGGAATAATACCACTATAGACCTCACAGAATCACTCAAATTTAAAAGTCCAAGTAGCTAGGATGTAAACAAATTGGAATTCTCATCATTAAGGCATCCACCTTGGGGAAAAAAAAAAACCCAAAGTCAAAAAATGCAACACACCTAAATTGCTGTAAATTGTAGCAAATGGCTACTGTATTGAATGGTATGGCTTAGGAATTAACTTTGTGCGTGTGCATGCATATTTAGAAAATCTAGGACCTACGATTAAAAAGAGAGAAGAAAAAGAGAACAAGAAGAAATAATACTTCCATAGACTTTACTGTAAAAATCCTTTGGACTTGTCCCCTAATCTGCCCACCCAGGATGACTTCAATTCCTGCTAACGAAAACACTGCCATCATTTATTTTCATTAATCTTTAGGGAGCAAGGCTGCCGTGCCCACATCTAGGCTGGCACTTCCCTCGCTAGTGCCAGCTGACTGATAACATTGCTACCACTGGGCTTGCTCAGCGATGGACAAGGGGGAAAGGTAATGACATTGCCTCCTCATTGACCAGCCTGAGCCAATAATGTGCCATTATGCGCAGCTGTCAGTTTTATACATCAAGAGTGTCCAATGACAGGTAGGACTCCCACCCTTTTAAAGCGACATAAATCAGGAGTTGTAGGAGTAGAGAGGGGTCACCAAGAGGCCACAAAGAATCTCAGGCCTGTCCACTTGTTTGATCTGGGGCTTTCAGAAAATTGTTCCCTGGGCTGGGAAAAAAAGAAAGGAAAGAAAGAAAGAAAGAAAGAAAGAAAGAAAGAAAGAAAGAAAGAAAGAAAGAAAGAGAAAGAGAGAAAGAGAGACAGAGAGAAAGAAAGAAAATCTCAGGAGATTCTGCATATTTTGTTGGAGATTTCAATTGCGCGGAAGCCAGAAGAGACCTGAGGGAAAGCGGAAGTGATGGAAAGACTAGGTGAATGTCCTGTCCAGAGATGTGACAAGAAGATCCCTGCTGATAGGAAGAATGGGGTCTCAAACTCAGACAGCAGGGAAGACCCCTCACCAGCCCTCTGGGTAGCACCTTCCTCCTCCAAGTTTAATTCCCGCCAGGTTCTAATTAGGAGACATTGAACAAGAAATCTGGGGAAGCATAAAAAGCCAGACATTAAGAAGTTTTTCTTCAACCAGGAAAAAGAAAACTTGCTAATTAACCCACATTTCACTTCTGTAAAGTTGTCTTTTCTCCTTTTGCCTCCTAATGGAGGCAACTGGGCCCAGCATTTAGCGAGGCACAGAAATGTTAAACTATTGCTCGCTGCTGCTGCTGCTGCTACTGGACTTTCTGGGCAACAGAGCTGCCCTTTATATCATGACTTCTTTTGTTTTTCCCTGTGGCTAGCTGTGGCAAAAATGCAGTCAATTCAGGTTAAACAGGCTGAGGAGTGCTATTCAATACGCCAGCCAGGCACACTTCTCTAGATAGTGTATTTAGAAGGTACAGTTTAAAAGGAAAAGTCCTGGGGCTGATCCCAGGAGGGCATGGACGTTGGGTCAGGAGCCAGGCAGGCATCTAGAGTGTGTACACTGGCCTTGCGTAGTCAGCCCCTGGAGCAGCTCGCACCCTTCCTTTCTCCTGTCTTCACCCTCATCCTGCTCCTCCCCTTCCCCTGCTGCCACCAGCTTCTATCTCTATTGTTCCCTCACGCCCAGCAGCCAATGTGCAGCCAGGCCCAGCACAAGCTCTGCAGCCAGCAACTTCCTCTGAAGCTGCAGTGCATAATTACAACCAGCTGCTCCAGGCTGCTGGCTGGCCAGTTCTGCGAGCAGGCATCCTGATGCCTGATGCGGGAGTTCCAGGGAGGTGGCAGCCTGCTCTTAGCAGCAGCTAATTCACCCAAGGAAGCATCCACACCCTTGTAAGAAGGAGCAACCCTTCCCTCTCTGGCAGGGTCAGGGCCTCTCTGCTTGGCTGTCCTGCAGGGGCTCCTGCATACTGTAATTGTTCATGGGAAGATGCCTGCTCTGTCACCTGCCACTTCCTTTGCCCAGCTGGCCTTTGTCTGTGCGGGTCCCATCACAGGCAGGATGCTGTGTCGCAGGCAGCCACGTGAGGGGCTCAGGCTTCTGTTTGCATCTCAGCTGAAGTGTTTTGTGAACTCCTACAGAGAGACAGGAGTAGCAAATGTGTACTGTCCTCAGTAAGGAGCCTAAAAGACAATTAATGTTGCTTTAAAAAAACCCCACCAGTGATAATCCAAAGAAGCCTCTCTTAACCTCCCTAAGGAGGACAGCCTGTGGGCAGCAGAGCTGAGGACTAGCCTGTGCCCCGCCTCCGAGCTGTGGTTCATTTTGAGGTCCCAGTGATCTTTCAGGCTTGGCTACAAGGATGACTCTGATCCAAAATTAGGCTTTGAATGTGTGACACAAGGCTTCCAGCCCCACCCACCGCCTCCCTCTGCCCTGCGCTGTTTCTTCCGAGTCTGGCTCTGGGCCAGATCTGGCCCTTCTGGCTCCTGGGGGAAGGGCCAGGCACAGAGCGCTGTCTCCAGGCAGGGTTTTAGCGTGGGTGAAGGTGCATGGTGCAGTTCAGGAAGAGGAAGGAGACCGACATGCTAGGCAGGGCACCCAATTCAAACCACTCACCCCAGGCTGGAGAGGGGGCATGCAGGACAGCAAGGAGGTGTGCCACAGGGCTGCCCGCACTGTCCCTGTCCACACCTCCTCGCGGCAGGCTCCCCGGGTCCTTCAATAGCCGAGGACCAGGAGAAATCTTCAAGGTGGGAAGCAGCTGGGTGCCTCCTGTGGACCAGGAGCTGCTCAATTTCAGGGCAGTTCCCAGGAAGCCGGCCCTGGCACCCGCAGCTCACAGGGGCAGAGGGAGCAGCACCTTTGAGAGTGTCGTTCTCCTGTGTGAGCTTGGGCTGCCACCCCACAGCCAGCCGCAGCTCTCTGGTCTGAGTTTCCTGTTTGCAGCCCTTTTGGTCTCAATGTGTGTGTGTGTGTGTGTGTGTGTGTGTGTGTGTGTGTGTGGCGGGGGGGGGGTGTGAGGGGGTGGGGGGGGTGGATTCAAGAGACTTTGCCTGCTGTGCGGTGCTGGGCAGGAGGCTCTTGCTGGAAAGGAAATATCACAGGGACCAGGGCTGGCAAATGGGAGCGGGTGTTAAAGCAAGTCACGGTGAGCGGTGAGCGTGTGGAGGCAGCCGAAGCTTTCTGTGTGTCTTCATCAGCCTGTGATCCTGATGGCAATTTAATTCCCCTCAGGAAAAGAAAGAAAGGAGGGGGAGACCAGGAGATGGGGCCAGTGGGAAGTGCTTTCTCTCCTGACCCTTCAGAAGCACACACAGAACCCGCGTGGGTCCAGGTCTGTCTTTCCTCCAGCCCCAATATTTTTGTGCTGCGTGACTGACTCCAGCAGTCTGGGGGCCTAGTGACTCAGTGCTGGGGTTCTTGGCAGGATGTTCTCCCTGCTTGCATGAGGAACAGGCTTTCCAAGCAAACAGTGGGTCTGATCTCATTGCAAGCCTTGTTTGCAGCACTGGGAGAGAGAGTTGCTTTGCAGGGCTCCATTCCCAAGAAAGAGTCCACGTGGAGAAGGCACCTGTAGGCTGGCGGGTCAGGGAGTGGGGAAAGGGATGTATGGGAAGGGAAGAGAAGGAAGATCACGCTTCAGAGCTGTACAAAAGGAGGTGGAGAGAGATAAGACCCCAGCTGGAATCTTAGATTCTTTTCCTAATTCTGTTTCTAATTATCTACATGGATTTGGCAATTTCCTGGCTTCTCTTGGTTTAGTGTCTTTTCATCTATAAAATAAAGGTGATGCATGTCTGCAGTTGTGTGTGTGTGTGTGTGTGTGTGTGTGTGTGATAAGCTAGCGTGGAAGCACACAAAAATATTAAAAATAGTACAAAAATCCATTTTTGAATAGAAAAGCAAACTCCTCTTGCTACCAGTCACACTCACCCGTGTGTCTTCATGTTTGCTTACATTGAGATGAATCATTAGGTCCATCTGATTGAAGGAGGTTTCACGAAATACCAGCAACCAGTACATAAAGAAATATAAAGACTGGGCTGGAGATTTAGCCCATCGGCATAAGTGCCTGTCTTGCAGTCGTGAGTTCGATCCCCAGTACCAAAAAAAAAAAAAAAAGATAAACACAAAAAAGAAATATAATGATTTTTTGGTGTAAGTTCATTTCCTTGTTTAAAAAAGCCCCAAAAAACATGTTCTGTAATTTTCAAGGCATCAGATGAAGGTCTGTCTTATCGCCATCAAGGGAAGCGGGAAGCAGAAAGGCTTCAAACCCTTTCGGGCATTGCCCAGCGCTTTACAAAGATGTCCCCCCACGCTGAGAGCAAGGCCTCACGGTCACTCTTCCCACCAGCAGATGGAGACACTGAGGCATGAAGAGGTGAAGTGAGGTCACCAAGTGAGCAGGTGATGGGTTGGCTTCTGGTATTGGACTCGAAATCCGGCTCCAATTTGTCTCTCCTATAAACAGCCATCAATAAGTTCATCTCCACACTGAACCCTGCCAACCGAGCTCCACCATGTGCAGAGCATTTGTGTGCAAATGAGATCTCCCTGTCCTGGGGCAGAACACAGGGTGCTGCTCAGGAATGGAGGAGGGAGAAGTACCTGTTCCTCCAGTCCCAGCAAAGACCAGCCTTTAGGTGACATTCTAGAAATAAGGAAGGAATAAGTATTTGATACCATCAGTCAATCCACTAGAAGATCAAGATTACATAAACCTAGTAGCAAGAATTTCCAAACATTTAGTTTATTTAAAATTTTATTTCTGACACTGTGCTCAGAAGTATTCCTTCCTTAATACCAGAACCCATGCAAAGAAATAGACTGATACAAAATAATTAAAATCTCACGTTAATGTTCATGTGTTGTGATAATGCAGATTATCATGTGTAAGTCAACAAAATGCCTAGGTTGACAGTGTGTTTCTATTTAAAAATTAAGATTCTGATCCATTTTTCTCTTTGCAAATTGTCAACTCAGATATATACTTTATCCCTTTAGGTTTTCAGCCTGGTCCTGCCACTAGCACCGTGACCGTAGTAAAAGGCAATGAACCTTGGTCTTTCTTTATAAGTTAGAGCAATCAGGACCATCCTAGATTTTCCACAGAGACTAACTGCCTTCCTGTTAGGAAAAGCTTGGGACACAAGGAGTACCTAGTCAATGATATTTCTTTCTTTACTGTTGGGGAATGCATTCTTTATAAAGTGCTTTCATGCTATTATTGGAAGTTGTTTCATATCGATTGCGTACATTTCTTCAAGGTATCTAAGAGAGGTGTGTGTAGCTTCTCAAACACATGAGCAATTCAAAGAGGTTTAGTAAAATGCTCAGAATCACAGGGCAAATCGGTGCAGAATGGGAAGCCTGGCATGCTGACTGCTCAGCCTGGAACCTTTCCATTAACTTTCTTCCTTCCACCCAACCTCATGCCAGCCCAGGGCACAGCCCCTCGGTGCCTCTGACCACCCTCTCTCCTGCACTGTGGTCCCCACTTCCCTGTCATTGGGATTCCCAATCATTTTCCTCTGCTTCCATTTCATCTACACATTGAGACTGCCTAGCATCTATGTCAGAATGAATTTGGGGAAATGTTCTTTTAAATGAAAGAGGTTGAATTAAATTCCACCCTATATGTTGTGTTGTTAAATGTCTCCAGCATGATAAAAATCATCCCAAATGTCACCATTCCCTGGGGGACTTATTAATAATTAAGCATTTTTAGTTCACTTAGGAATGCAAATCCCTTTTTGCGTGAGAATGTACACTAAATATGTCCATTATATTGCAGTTTACAGCAGTATATTTTAGAGATCCCAGCTGGGTTTCTCTAGGACAGACGACAAAGTTAATGCAGGTATCTGTCTTTCCTAAAGACAGCGTAGGAGCCAACAGTAGCATCCTGGATTGGTTTATAGGGCTTGTGTTTATTAGCAGTGTTTATTAGGATGACTAATAATGGAAGAGGCGACTTGGCAGGAGAAAGGAAGGGCTGGGGGAGAGCGGGGAGAAATGTGATGCTCTCAAAAATGCAGGGAAGGGGAGAGGCCCAGTCTCTGTGAGGAAGGCACCATTTGTCCCCATGCTGATTTATAAGGTTTTACGGATCAGGCAAAGGGTACTGTCGTTCTATATGTACTACCCAATGGGAAGAGCGTTTATGTTTTTATTTAGCTTATTCAGAAAGATACATAACCCTGCCATGTGTACCACACATGCACACACTGCTACTACGTACTTTAAAAAGCAGTTTTAATTTTATGTCTTCTTTTTTTCTTTTTCCTTGATCTCCTAGGAAAAGCCAGAATACTCAATATCAAAAAATAAATGAGAGAGAGAGAGAAGATTTAGAAGGTCAGTGGATATGGAGCAATACTAGCTGCTACGTGAGGTATAGAGTTGGGCCTGCTATTTAATCTCTTTCTTTCTGTCTCTCTCTCTCTGTCTCTCTCTCTGTCTCTGCCAGTCTGTCTCTGTCTCTCTCTCTTTCCGCTCTCCCATTCCTTGCTCTATCTACAGATGTTTCCATAATCTTACAGATGCTTTTAGCTCTACTGTTCCAGAAATCTAGGCTGCAACGGGGAGAAGGCCTCTTCTCTGTGCCTGAAAACTTCTGTGAACTTTTAGGGGAGAAAAGTGACGCAGACAAATTCTTCTACTTCCTTGTTTTCCAGGCAGAAACTGTGTCTTAAACTCTGCCTCTTCTTTTCTCTCTCATGCAAAGCACCTGCTACCCTAATAAATGAGCCATAAATTTAGTCATAAGGGCCCTAACAAAGGCTCACAATCCTAGGCTACTAGGGTGGCCGGTGGGACAGGCTGCCATCAGGAGGTAAAAACAGCAGTCAACATTATTGCTCTCATGTGGAGTGTGACCTGCCTGGTGCCTGAGGTGACAGCTGGCCCTAAGAAGCTGCAGAGGATGACTGAGGAAAGCCTTCAGCTGCTGTGGCAGCCTCTTAACTTTCATCGGGATGCTGTTGGGGTTCAAGGTCCAGCTAGAAGCTGCTGCTCTGACAAAGGTATGTGTGTCTGGGGAGTCGCTCCCAGGTGTTCTCTTTGACCAGTGTTTTTTTTCTGTGTGATCCAAGGTCCAGGCAAGAGGATTGCTGAGCAGAATAGGAGGAGGTGGCAGAGTTTCCAGACAGTCAGTGCACCGGCTTCTAAATGACAACGGTGCACATCACATTTCACTGAGTATAGAAGCAGGTGGTGAGTTTTCTCTCTTTGCTTTAACACATACACACGTCACCATCACCACCAGCACTACGACATTAAGAACCTGGTAGCTTGAAGAATTGCTTTGCTCTGGTTATGTTTTTTTTTTTTTTTTGTCTTTTTCATTTTTATCGGTACCAGGGATCGAACTCACGACCGCCTGCTAGCAAGGCAGGTACTTATGCCGCTGAGCTAAATCCCCAGCCCCTAAATGGTTATGTTTTGATCCGTGCTGTTTCGTTGTTATGCCCTCTTTTATCTCAATCTCCACTCCATTATTTACTTTTTTATTTTTATCCTTTTAATTAAAGGAAAAAAATAGCAGGATATATTATAGTAACCCACTTTGACTTTCCATTACCTCGATTTAAAGCCCTGTATTACTCTCACCATCTGGTTTTTAACTGATGTTCCCCTATTCTGTTTTGCTGGATAGTATCAGGTTCGAAAATTTAGGCATCAGCTGTGAAGATAATGAGATTCATTATAACGCCCATTCTCGTTGACTTTTATCTATTTTTGAAGACCTACAATGTCTCTAATGTTTTGGTTTTGTCGGTTTTATTCTTTACTGTTTTGTTCAATTGTATTGTAACTAACGATATAGGCAATTCTATTAGAGATAGCGGGAGGCATTATGGTAACCATTGTTGATCACCTTGTATTATGTTTTCACATTATCTATTATGTCCACCCTTTTGACTTGACCGATTCTGTTCTGTTATATCACATTTGGTTTTACTCTCTTCCAAAAAAGTAATAAGAACCATGGGAGCAATGAAACCCAAAATGTGTAATAGTCATTGTACAAAAGAGAGGAAAAGAAAGTGCTCTATACTATATAACTGCATGTATATTTAAGTGTATAAGATAGAAAATGATATCACAGAGTTTTATTGGATCATTGAACAGAACTGTTTGCAGTATCATTGATGGAATGTCCACTTTACAAGCTTTAATTTTGTGACTTGAACAATTATTTCTAAGATGACAATATGTAATCCATTAACTAGTAATTTCCTACTGTTCATTTTTTTCTGCAAATCTGTATAACTTGTACCCTTTCTCTGCTTTTTTTTCTTTTCTCCTTAAATAAAATTAAAAAAAAAAAAAAAGAATTGCTTTGCTCTGTTTCTTTAAAACTCTTAGGTTACTGGCAAGACTAATCAATCAAACTTATGCTTATCACCAAAGGGGATACCGCTGCTATGGCACAAATGTGGCCACAGATAGAGACCATGGGGGTCATGTCAGATAAGGCTCGGCCTCCCTCTGTAGCAGAATTAACAGAAGACACATATGTGTCGGGATTGTTACCTGTTGTAGGGTTTAGCTGTTGTAATTTTTCTAGCACTTTGGGTTCCCGGCGAAGAAAGGCATCTTTGAAATTCTCAGGGCTCTAAGCATTAAGCTCAGATTTTCCAAGCTTGCAGAGGTAGGGACAAACCCATTCACTGCACAATTAAATTAAACAGTGATGATCATGCAACTGTGGCCTCAAGAGGTCAGCCAGACTACATGTGGCTCCCTCAGCGAGTGAGTCCCAGATCCAGGGATGGAACATGGGTCTCTGGGATCCTTCTCTTCTCTGTTTCTTCTACCGAGGGTGGGTCCTGGCCCTGTTTTGCAGAATTTGCTGCAGGTTTTTTATTCATTTGGAGACAATAAATCACATTATGGGTTTATGGACTCATAGTCTTTATCAGTCCACTGGTCCCCAGCCCTGGCTCCTGTAACCCACACAGCTGCAAGGCCACGCATGGCCTCTGCACAGCAGTACAGCAGGAGCACTCTGTTCCCACAGCACACACGGACTTCCTCATCAAAGTCCTTTTTCTTTGTTAAAGGTTAATTTCTCTCTGGTCTCAATGTCTTTTTTAACTGTGTTTATTCACTTACCTTAGTTTTTCTACCAACATTTACGTAAGTCTCCTTTAAATTGGAAGACATTAACCTAGCTAGATACAATCCACGGTGCCTGAAAAATCCTCTAAGTTAGGGCAGTACTTCTTGGCCTTCTTCTGATCATCGGATGAGCAGGACCTTGAGATCATGTCAGTATCAAGCATGTGCTTTGAAGACAGGGCTAAATGATTTGCCCAAGAATCATGGGCAGAGCTGGGAATGGAATGGTCGTCCTAGAATCACAGGTGTTTTCTATTATGCCACAATGCCAACCTGCCAACACATGGGTTTTAATCCTCTCTTTACTCCTGTGCAAGTCCTTCTAGAGAAACTAATGGGCAATGAGAAATATAGAAAGGATACAAGGAGGACCCGAGAAGGCCACAACAAGCTCTGTTGCTATCTCTGCCAAGCTGCTATAGCTAAAAGTCCTCAAAAAAATGAAGCCTCCATAAAGATGCTTTGACCCACCCTTGGTGTTCTCCTACCTCAGCTCAGGACAACTTAAGAGCATCCTGTTGGCATTCTCTCTTGACATGTGGCCAACCAGCTGACTTCCCCTTTAACCCTGGTGGCCTGGCTGCTTGTTGTTCACCAACAGGGCATGTTGGTGAATCTTTCTTTGAACATGAAGCAGGTGTAAGAAGTGGTCCACATGAATTACTATGATATCCTTTGCAGTCGACTATAAATTTTTATTTAAATAATCTAGAACCAGGTGTACAACATGAGTACCATATTCTACCTGCCAGCCTTATCAAGATATTCTGAAAAGTTTTGACTTTTTTTATCCATGGCTTTGATATTTATAGGCTATTACTGCCATCCCAGGTATGAAATTCAATGGGGTGTGTGTGTGTGTGTGTGTGTGTGTGTGTGTGTTACAATTGTTTGGATACCAATAGGACTTTCATTGTGTGGATTAGTATTTAATCTTGGTCACCTTTCTGACTCTTCATACTTTACGAATACTATAACTTTGAAAAATGGGCCTTTGAAGGCAGTGTTAAGGAGTGTGATCCAACAATCACAACAGAAAAATTCATCAATGATTTGAAGAACATCTCCTGTGAATGTGAAGTTAGAAATATTTCCCTAAGACCAGGATATTTGGACACCTGTATGTATTCTAGAAAAAATAAATACTCAAGCCGGCCTCAGACTATTTGTGGTGTGGAGAATACCAGCAAATACCTGGCAGAATCGCTCAAAATCCCATTTAGCTCCTTTAGGCAGGTCAATAAGTGACCACGTGGAAGCCAGTCTTATTGTCAAAGACTTTAGGAAAATCAATGGATACAAAGCACCCCACAGGATGCAACCCAAGGACCTCTCCATGCTGTGTTGCTAGCTCACCGATGACCTTGAGTACCCACTGGTTTGCCGGGATGCTGCCTGAGCTTTGCTACAGTGAAAAGGTGGTGGAACATGTGTGGAGCTATCTTATCTGTCTCTAGTTTCTTTCCTCTTTAAAAAGAATGATGAACTTGAAAATCTTGCAGTCTGTCCTTGGCACTCTCAGAATGAGAAGGATAAATACAGCTTCTTTCTTTTCAACTTGAAAATTTCTTTGGGTGCAGAGTTGCAGCTCATAACTCCTGACTTTAGTTCCAGTTTCCTTGAGTTGGAACAAGTTCTTATTTTTAAATTGAGTTGACCTGGATACTTCAAAAGGTAGTCTCTTCCCTCTGGTGGGAAAGACTCAAGTACAAGCTGGTTGTACAAGGGAGTGTTGTGAGGTGGATTTAAGAACTGATGGGTGGCCAGGCCAGGTTACCCATTGCAGCTCTGACAGCCTTGGGGTCTATCATGTCTTCCACTCTGCCAAACTCTGTGTCCATGCCACTCTAGTCTCTCAGCAGACCATGCCTTTCCCTTCTCTTCCCCCAAGAGTGTCAACACACTCCTAGAACTAGCATGAAGTTTTTAAAAAGTATCATTCGGAGGTTAATTTAAATGTTAAATTTAAAGAGCATGTACATGATTATTCTCTGTCTCTGAATCCATTTAATTTTTTCCTAAAGTGTATACAGTTTGCAAATATATCTATACTTGTTCATGGGTTAATTATCTGTAAACAGTTTTATTCATCAATGTGTATTTATATATAAGCACCTAGAGAATTTTTTAATGTTTGATTGAATATATGAATATTAAGATCAGATTAAAGTCACTTATAGGATCTAAACTGCAGCATTTTTTTTTTTTTTTTTGCCAGAAGACATGTATAGGGACAGTCTACTCCACTGTTTAGCAGAAAGCATAAATACAGTACCTTTGTTTCTTTATTTTCTTCAAGGTATGTTGAGGTATGTAAATTTCTCAGCTGTTTATAGCCATTTGATTAGGTCACATGTTAGTGTTTGTGTACTATATCAGCAGAAATCCCGGTCACAAAACACACTGTTTTGATTGTTCTTTAACGAATATCCAGGGTTTGGATAGCATTTCCCTTGCTTTCCTGATCATTTGAAATAATCTCCTCCTGCAGGCTCCAAGGTCTCCCTGTGGGCTGTCTGCAACGGGTAGACCTGAGGTCCCCCTCTGGTCCTGTGGCTGGAAAATGAGCCTGCCTGTCTGACTTGTGGTCACTGTGGTGAGCTTCCTAAGGGGCGGGGGTGGGGCTGGTCACACCAAATATGACAGGACCAAAGCAGAAGCCACCAGTGACCAGATGCAGGGGGAAGAAAGAGGGAGAGAAGCAGGGTCTGAAAATAGAAACCACATCAAAAAAACAGGTGACAAGTTGATAACGCCTAAGGGCCTTTGTTCAGGAACACTCTGGCACTATACAGGGTGAAGTGGCCCTGGCATGTTCTCCCGCAAAGCATGAGTTGCTTTGCCTTCAAGCACTCTTCCCAAACAAGACCTTGTGGCTTGTGGCTAGTGCCACTTTCCATTTTTATCTAGATGTGTTCTTCAACGCAAGTGTTACTCTTTTTCAAGAATCGCAGTATCATCACATTAACAATAAGGTAAACAAACGACAAAAATTCATGGAAAACCCAGAAGCGTGGTGACTGCATAGTCTTGGGTAGGGCAGCCCCTTTTTGGTTCTGGTTATAAAGTTTCCAGTGCTTGGGTAGTCTGCATCATTTGTTCACCTTAAATAAATGCTTTTGGATCTAAAAATAGAGCAGGCCTAAAATATTCTGAAGAAACAATTTTAAAACTGTGACTTAGGACCACATAAAAAATAAGAGATGAATTCCAGGGGATTAGGGTGGGTTTTTAGGAAGTGGAGTTTTGCTCCATGACAACCCTGGTTCTAAGGAGTCTTAGGGTCCCTCCCAGCCCTAGCCCTCCGGCTGAATTTATAAATACTCAGAATTCTTAGATGTGGTTAAAAGCAGGGGTTAACCATACTGACTGGCAGATAGCTTCACGAAAGGATGAGATTTCAAGTCCCATTTGTTGGCCCTGGGTTTACCTTGTAATTTGTTTTAATTCTGTTGCAATTAAACTCACGATTCCTAGGTAGACCTAGAGGTGGAGCACTTGAGAATGAGTTTGCCACTTTTAGGGACACAGAGTCAGCAACATGTTTCTGCCTGCAGGTGATGGGTCCTTGAAATGACCCAGGAGGCTTTGGAAAGAAGCTAAGTGACCCAATCACTTTAGCCTGCACGCTGCATCCTCAGAGCAGCCAGGCTCTGTGTACTTTGAGCCACAGGAACGGGGCTGGCGATCCTGCACCTGGGCCAAAAGGCAGGTCAAATCCTGGGGAGGCGAGTTTAGAGTCCAGACATACTTAGATCTGCCAGAGCTGGCCAATTGAAGGTGCAGGGCTCCACTAGCCACCAGAAGTCTTGTGGCTCTTTTGAGCACTACACTGTTAGTCTCATCTGTAGCGCACCCAACACGCCCACTTCTTCTGTTTTCCTCTTTTTGTCTCAAGGTCTTTTCTGTGGTTCAGGAATTTGGGGATGCCTTAACTGCACGTATGTGGTCCAGGAGCTCCATGATGCCGAGATGCTGGCCAGCCTACAGTGACAGGAAGGGCTGACTAACACTCAAGGATCTACCTCCTGGACGGCTCACTGTGCGGCTGGCCCTTGGGTATCTGGGTCATCCCATTTCACTACCTCAGGGTTCTCATAACAAGGTGTTCAGCTAACAAGGTACTCATCTTCCCGCAGACTGAGCCATTTAAGAGAGAGCAAGGTAGAAGCCACAGTGTCTTGTATGTGCTGGCCTTGAGGTCACACTGTCATTTTGCAATGTCTACTAGGTTGCCCAGGTCAGCCCTGTTTAATGTGGGGAGCGGTGTAGAGAAATGGAAAGGACATGGATACCAAGAGGCAAGGGCTCTTGGGGGTCCTCTTGGAGGCTGGCAACCACAGCTGTCTCCTCCTGCCTCTGCCATGGGAATTGGCTGTAGGAATCTATCTGCCCAATACCTGGATGCCAGGCGCTCCACTCTTAGCCAGGGCAGAGCATTCCTGATTTTCCACCTGCCAGGCAGGTGGCACTCACAGATACAAGCCAGCCACTGCATATGTGCTTGGAGTGCAGTAAGCACATCGGGACGCTCAGGAGTCACCAAGCAGACAGGTGTACGTAAGTCATGGTTTAGAAGGCAAGAGTCCGCCTCTTGGAGGACTGCTCTAAGATGGGCATCTGGTGGCCCCAAAGAGTTAATGCTATTCAAGTGTCTAAGTTACACCTGAGGTGCTCTGGAGAGAATGCAGCCTCACTGGATTTCTGCTCTTTTCCTGGCAGGGAAATAACCTTGCTGACTCAGATGGGAGTAGAGGCTAATTGTTAGCTGTTGCTGGTTTTACCTTTGGTGGATAACTGTGGAAATCCCAAAGAATTTCTATTGTTTTCTGCAAGATGGTCCAGTGTGTGCCAGGAATGGTGACGGATGTCTGTAATCCTAGCACACTGGGAGGCTGAGACGGGATGTAGCTCAAGTGAAGACCTGAGTTCAATCCCAGTCCCAACACCATCCAAAAGTAAATAAATAGTTTTTTAAAAGTTGAATGTAATTTAAAAATTTAAATTTACGGAAGAGACAGTACAGCCAGGCCGTTTACATACTTGACTTCCAATCCAGATTTTAGAGAGGGGTTAAAAGGTCCACCCAGCTTCTCAGCTGGCAAGTGGGGGTGCCAGGATTCCAAGCGGGTGTGTCTGAAGCTACTCTGAGTGTCCCAGCAGAGAAGTGGGCATAAATCACTGGAGAATGAAGCTCAGGGCAGGCGGAGAGGAGGAGGGCTGGGGCAGGGGCAGGGGAGGCGGCCAGTCAGCAGCCGCCCTTCCCTCGGGTGGGGAGGCTCCCTCTCCCTGGAAACCCTCTCCGCCCTGGTAAGCCTCCAGCTCCCTGATAGCCCTCCCCCTCCCTGGTAAGCTGGAGCTCCGTCTGGGGGCAGCAAGCCGCGCATCTTTCTCTTCCTCCAGGAGCAGCGGCTTGTTAATAATGACAGCTACTTTCCGCCAGGCCTGCTGCTAAGTTAAGCACCACTTTTTGAAAGCCCCTCTCCCCCTTCCTCTGAGCTGAGTTTTACAGAGATCTGGGAAGCGAAGGGCTGGAGCATTGAGTGACCTCCTCAAGGTCACAAAGCCCCGGTACGGGTGCTCACGTCCCAACCCCGGCCTCTGACGCCAGGACCACCGGGACTCCCAACGCCGCGTTCTACCACGAGGAGGTTGGGGGCGCACGACAGTGGGGTGCACAAGTGACAGCGCCAGCCCCCCATCGGGAAGTGCCAAGGCCTGCTGCAGCTGCACCCTGGGCGAGGACCGGGCACGGGCGCCCACCCACCCGGGGCCCCATTCCTCGGGGACAGGGTGGGCGCGGGCCGGGAAGGGGGCGAGCGGGCGGCGCGAGCCCCCGTCGCCCCGGAGGTCAGTCTGCTTCTCGGGCTGCAGCCCGGGCCACCCGGGCAGCGCGGGGGCAGGGCGCGAGGGACGAGCGAGGGCGCCCAGCTCCCGACCGCCCGGGCCCTGGAGGCTTTGTGTGTTTGGACCCGGATTCCCCGCCTCCCATTCCCGCTCTCGTTGCCGGGCCGAAGTCCCAGCAGAGTATCCAGCAATTAGCACGCGAGGAGGGGGCGGGTGGCGGCTGCGGCGGCGGCGGCAGAGGCGGCTGCGGGGAGGGGGCGGCGGGGCCACCCTCCTCCCGCCTGCGCTGCCTTCGTGCGCCACCTACCGGCGGCTCGGCGCGCTGCGCGCCCGCCCGCCCGCGCTGTTCCTAGGCAGATCTTGATCTCCGCGGACAATAGACAATAGGAATTTTTTTTGGAACAATGATTTATTTTGGAGGGTGGGGATTAGGAAGAAGGAGGGAGGGAGACAAGGAGGGAGACAGCAGCAGTGTGTTTGTCATCGCTTTAGAAAAAAAAATCTCTGTTCTATCATTGTTTCTGCATATCCATTATATTGAGGACAAAAGAATCCCGTTCTGGAACAACAAAGCCAAGGGAAATGTTTTCTGTGGCTGACATTTAATTGCGTGCAAAGGTGCTACATTATCGCGGGGAGATTGCAGAGCGGAGTAGGGCACAGCTTCGGTTCAAAAGCCTGGCTCTTCTGCTTTCCGGTGCGAGCTTCCTCCATGCGCCCCATTTTAGGTTGCCTCTTACGACACTCGGTTTTATATTTCTCTGTAGTTTTCCAGCCCATCGCAAGGGTTCCTTGTAGGTTATTTGCACGCCCCCTCCCGAGGGCTGGTCTTTTACAGCTAACCGGGATAATCATGTTTTGCTTCACAACCCCCCTACTCCCCCTGACTTAAAGGATCCTAATTTTTCCAAGGTGTTAGAGACCCGGGGAGTTGGCCCAAGCCTCTCATTTTACAGATGAAAGAGGTGGATGCCTCCCGGAAACACAGGAATACTTAAGAGACCAGGCGGTAGGAAGCTTGTGGGCCTGGATCCCTGACCTGCTCACCCTCCTGGCCTCCTTTCTGATCGGAAATGTAGCTCCTAGTGAGACGTGTGGCACAAAGATGGTGATAATTTGGCAGAGGGCAAGCTTTCCGGCTTAGTGCAATCCCTTCCCTTCCTTTACTCCATCCCTTCTGCATAGTGAAGAAGTGGGAAAGTCGATACCATCTTTGCTCATCTCTTTCATTATTTTGCAGTTTTTCACAGCTCTCCGGATGTCCTAGGATGCAGGGCTTTAGAGACCCCTATGCCGGGGGGGGGGGGGGGGGAGCTCGCTTCCTGGGGCATGAGAAGGAGGAATGTCTTTGGCCTCTCAAGGCTAATTTGTCCAGGGTAATACAGATTTCCTTGTAAGGCTCATGGATAATCCTTGAGGGAGATGCAACTAGCTGAATCACACCGTGGAACCGAAACACTTTTCCTTAAGCCACCTTCTAAAGCATCTTCCAGCAGACACCGGTCCCCTTTCAACTCTTGGTGTGTCACACCGACTGAGACAGCAGAATTTTCAAATCTTAGATGAGAAGTGCGGTAAACATCTCTGCACATCCAAACTAAGTCAGGCATCAGAGCAGCCTACTTGGTTTAAAGGTTGTTCTGTCTGTTGAAAGCAAAGAGACCAATCTCACAGTCTGCAGACAACTAGACAACAAGCAGAGAAGATTTCCAAACAAAAGGCCAGAACACTCCCTAACTTTTAAAAAACTCTTTTTGAAAAAGCATAGCAGAAAGAAAAACATGCCTGGATTATAAGGAGCTCCTAAACCTTGTGCTAGACCTGGGTACTCTAAAAGCAGTGCTTGATACAGGAGTCTTGGGATGTGCTAAGGAGGAGCTTAAGTCTCTGAATCCCCTAGTTTCCTTTGCCCTCCCCCCTTCCAGCTTATCGATTTATCATGTCACTACAAAAAGATCCAAAGTGCAATGATGCTCTAATACAGCAACCACACACGCACACACACCGTGCCTTCAGGATTTTGTGAGCATCAGATGTGATCAAAGGAGACAATATAGGTAAAAACGTTTCTGACAGCCTCGGTATTTTGCACATGGGGAGGCATTACTCCCATGCGTTTCAGTGTCTCAGAGGACAGGGACCATTCCCTGGAGTGCCATCTGAAAGTGGTTTGGCCCATTTCTCAGATGGGCACTCGAGGCCACCCATCAAGGATAAAATTTAGTATCAATTTTAGCTGAAAGAATGCCCTCACCTCCTGTTGGAATCTGGTAAACTCTAGGACACTGGCAACTCATTGCTCCCCCAGTGTCCTTATTTGGTAGCAGGCGAATGAAAACGATCATTTTCAGATTTAGATTTTCTCAAAGCATGGTGCGGGCAGCTATTTTTACTTTTGCTTCAGTCACCATTCTCTGTAGTAGAAAATGTATTTAGAGTTGTAAAAATATTTTTTTTTCATTTGCAGCCTAAATTTAAATATGGAATGTAGCAACTAAAGGATTCTCTTGGTCAGAGATAGATGGGGAGTCAGGATAATGATAGCTAGAGCTTCTGACATGTGATCCTCATTTCCACACGTTTAAAGGCTCCCCGTCTAACTTCACAAGCTCATGGGTGCTGTTTTAACTGCACCACTGTCAGGACTCCTTAAGTAATTTGCAGATCTCCTATAACTAATTCTCTTCATATTTATGTTGGAAAATTATGATCCATTGACATGTCCCCCAGCTTGCAAAAAGTGAATCCTAATCCAGTCAGTTGGTTTCTAAGCGACAGGTCTATGGGGCATATAACCTTCTCCTGGGCTCGAGAGGAAAAAGGAGCAGCTGCTATCCACGAAGGATGGTCCCGTTAGCTGATGTCCCAGTAGCTCCCATATCCTACTAAAACTAAACTCTGAGTTCCTCCAGAGAGGAGTGCCAGAGTTTACCTCCTGCTTGACCCTGCATTAGAGTTTGATTTCACCCTAAGTCTTTGCCTGACCTGCTCAGAGAACCTGACTCAGCAGCCTGTGCTGTGACTCACTTCCTGTGACTGGGCTTTCCAAGGTGGATGTGAATGATCTCTCTCCCAGGAAAATCAGTGCAGAGTGACCAGCTGCAAGAATGGCTTCTGTTACATCACATTCTGACCTCTCTCTACTCCCTTTCTCTTCGATAGAAGCTACCAAGGTTCCTAATGGGCACTGACTTCCTGGAAGCTTATGCTTGTGTGGGAGCTGCCTTAGCCAGTGTCCTTGGATCATCTCGCCTGCCTTTCCATGTTCCTGATTTGGTGGTGGGTGGTCCAGAACCTACCCCCAAATCCTAATGGAACATGGGAAGCCTCATTGCCACTGAAACTGCTAGAATGGGAAATGAAGAGGATGCTGGCAAGGACTTCAGGGACTTGGGTCTGATCACTTCCTACTGCCAGCTGCCTTCTGCCTTCTCCAGAATGGGGCTTTCTTGGTGGCATCTCTTCCTCTGAGGACTGGGACATGTTGCTACTTGCTCTACCTCAGTCCTTGTCCAGCGCTACCAACTTTATTGTGGACCCCCCCCCCCCCCCGCCACCGTAAATTCTTGCATTGCAGGAAATGCCCAGTGGAAATACAAAATAATCATGTCATCTTTCACACATTTATAGTATTTTGGCAATGTTTCTAACAGTCACTAAGGGATAAGAGTTTATCTTTCTATCTTACATCTCATAAATCTCTTGCCTTCTTTTTTCATCACTAGCATAAATTGCACTTAATCTAGTAACAAGGTTAAAATTATAGAGCTGTTCATCATTACCAAGATGTCATTGCTTAGGATGGGGACAGTCGCTACATCTGAAACTTTGCAAATTTATTTTTTTCCTTTGCCTGCATCAGGGTGTCCTCCGGAAGGTCAGGAGAAGAGGTTCATTTAGCTATGCACAATCTACCCCCCCGCCCCCATGTCTGCTTGTGAGTGTAAATGTTTACGGGAGAAGTCATCTGCCCAAGGGAGATTCAGCTTACCTGGACTTCTCTTCCTTCTCTGAGTTTCTGTTTTAGACTTCAAGAGAGAATTATCTGCAGAATCCAGGTTGTGTAAATAGGGGCCAGTTACTTAACCTTGTGCTCCTCCGCCTTCTTCCCATAATGCACTGTAGGCCCAAGCAAGGGAAGATGTCGAGCTTAGAGGAGTGTGCTGGTCAGAGTCTCAGCTGGGATTGTTTCTCTCCTCCTGTTTCCGTGTAGCGCTCTTCTGCACCCGAAGAAAGAACCCACGTTCTGCTGCTGCTTTGTATCCCTGACTCTGCTCCTGTGTTCCTCTTCCCCTTGGCCAGGGGCTGATGATAACCTGGTGAAGCTCCCATTCCAGGGCTAACTGGGGTCCTTGAACACTTCCCGCCTCTCCTTTCTCTTGCTGACTGCTCCTCCTCACATATTCATGGTGCAATGCCACGTCTCAGCCTGGAACCCCCCCCCCCCCGCCCCTCAAGAATCTGTCCCCAAGGGTGCCAGCTGCGGTGCTTGCTGTCTACCAAGCTCTTGAGTTCCACTGTTTCTGCCACAGGGCTCCAGAAAGCGCAGACCTGGCTATGGAAATGACCCCTAAGTCCTGGCTGAGAAGTGAGTTCATGAACCAGTTGCTTCTCTGCAGCATTTGTCTGTATCTGAAGTGTCCTCTTATCTCTTTTTTCAAAAGTATATCCTGGTTATCCACTTTCTGCTGTGTTCCTTGGTTCTCTTTGAGGCCATTTTCTATTTTCAAATGTTCAGGAGACATGTCTATCTCTACCAAACATCCGATTCTTGATTAAGAGTGATGTTAAGGTATTTACTGTTCCCCCTATAAGATCCGATTCATGTAATCAGGCTGTTCTTAATGAAAGCGTTTGCCCTTCTGTCTGGCACACAAGGTCGGTGCCATCCAACTTCTCTCTCTCTTATTTGACCTCATCGTATCACATTCCTTATTTGCAACTTTTATCACATAATCATTCATTGAGGAAGTGGAAAAAGTGCTTTAGGCAGTGTCTTAGTGGGGACACATGAATCTCTCTCTGAGCTCCAGGTTCTGCTTTCTCTTCCCTTCCTGAGTTCTTGAGCAAAGCTCCAAGAATAGCTCACATTTTCCCCTCTTAGGAACCAAATGCAGCATAGAAACTAGAATTCAGTTTCTTAAATGATAGTTCATCACATGTGTGGACCACATCCTCCTAAACACCATCCTCTTACCATTCATGTCTGTCTATTTATTATCATATGTGTACTATTTTATTTTTTAAAATATGCATATCTGCCCTATTATTACAGGGCCGATATTCCAAGAAATGACTTAGCTCTGCTACCATGGCTTTGTTTTTCCGGATTCGATTTGGTCTCAACAAGTGGAACTGGACCCTTTTCTGGTCACTGCCCACATTAGGAAGCACTAGAGAAGTGTCTGGAAATACATAGACAACGCCTATATTGACACTGGTACAGTCAGTGGAAAAGTGCGTTGGCTGCACTCAGCCACAGAGGAAGCATCTTTGTCTACAGAGGATGTGCCTGACGGGCAATCAATGACAAGATTAGAAAGGTGCCCACCTTTGATTTCTCTTTCTTTTGCAACCTCATCTCTAATTGGTCACTGAGTTTTATGGTTCTTTCTTTCTTTCTTTTTCAGTACTGAAATTGAATCTAGCACCTTTGCACTGAGCTATGGTCCCAGCCTTTTAATTTTTTGACACAAGGTCTCATTCAATTGCTAAATTTCACAGTCTACACTTGAACACATGATCTTCCTGC
This sequence comes from Cavia porcellus, assembly GCF_034190915.1. NCBI lineage: Eukaryota > Metazoa > Chordata > Mammalia > Rodentia > Caviidae > Cavia > Cavia porcellus. The sequence continues at coordinate 35,237,567 of NW_026947497.1, forward strand.
CTCAGCCTTCCCAAGGGCAAGGATTACAAGTGTGTGCCACTATGTCCAGCCTATTATCCTTTCTTTATTCAGTAATGTCTCTCGCATTTCTTTCTTTTCATTCCTGCTATACCCTACCCTTGACTAAAGTCTCTTTTGCTTCATTTGTGGTCTTGCAAAGGCCTTCTAACTGGTCTATCTACTTTCCTGGTCCACTGGTTAATCCAGCTAAAATAACACTTTTTCTAGGCATTTCGACACATAGTTTTCCAATTTTCCTATGGGAATCTGGCCAAAATCCTCTTAGATTCCAATTTACTCATGTATTTTCCATCTTTTTTTTTTCAACTAACCTCTTTTCTTGTTAAATGACTCTATGTCTCCTCATCTCAAGTTTGCTATTCCACTCAAGTCACTGAGTCTACCTTTCCTGTCCCTGTCTGGTTCTCCATATCTCCCCCATTCTTTGAGTCTAGGCCCAAATCCTGCTCACAGCTTGAAGAGATCAATATCCTCAAAACTATTATTTGTAAGATTCATTTCAGAAAGATTCATTGCTCAAAAAGGCTGTCCTAGGCCCTTTCTTCTGGTGTTTGTGGTCATCAACTTTTTATTGCTGTGAAAAACACTTAAGAAAAACAACTTAAAAGAGAGATTTATTTCACAGTTTCAGAGGGCTCAGTCCACAACTGGCCCCAAGTCAGGAACATCACAGGGGAAGAGTGTGGCGGAGGCAAATTGCTTGCATCATGGTAGCTGGGAAGCAGAAAGGAAGTCTGAAAGGAAAAGGCCAGGGACCAGACACACCCTCCACAGACACTCCCTAGCAGCCTCCTGCTTCCACCTGGGCTCCACGTTGGATGATGACAGTCCATTCACCTATGTATTCATTACATAGGTGACCTATTAGTGAGGTTAGAGCCCTCTTGGTCTAGGTATAGGCATAGGCTTCACCTCTGAACATTGCTGTCCCCAGGATGGAGCCTCCTTTGGGAGGAATTTCCTGTTTAAAGTTTAGCAGAGCTGCTTCCTAACTTTCATCCACTTACCTCTCATCACACATCTTGGGTAGTGAGCTCTCACAGGTAGTGGACTCACAGATAACAGCTGGCTCAAAAATATTGGTTTAGTTAACGGAAGTAAAAGCTTCTTCTATTAAATTAGTTTTTTCATCACTAATAGAGAAACAATGGGTCCAGAATTTTGTTCCTGTGTGTGTTGAACTTGAGGGGATGATGAAAAATGTGTCTTCCACAGTATCACATATCTGGAAAGACTCTTGTGAGGTCCTCTTGACCAGTTCCTTGGCTTTCTGAGACAGAAAGTGATTTGTCATATGTTTATAGAACCCAGAGACAGAATTCCTTGGTGTTTTGGACAGTTATCTTTTGAGTCATGTCAGCTTTCTTCATGAGAGTTCTTTCACATTAGGTCAGTGTCTTGGACTTTTCATTTACCTTAGAACTCCTGTAGTGCATATTTAAAATGCAGGTTTCCAGATCCAATAAAAGTGTTCTATCATTTGGGGATGAAGATATTTAAATCTGAAAACTAACTTACTATATGTATATGGAATATATCCCAAGTAATCTTGATACATGCAGTTGATAGACTATACTGGGAGATTAAAAGCTATTCTGATTTAACTTTAAAAAATTAGTTTAAGCAAATTCATTCTAGGACCAATTTAGTGAACATTTAAAAAAAAAGCTGATTAAACCCGGCGAGGTGATGCCCTTTGAAATCCCAGCTTCTCAGAGGGTGAGACAGGAGGATTGCATGTTTGAGCTCAGCCAGGGGATTCTTGGGAGGCCATGAATCAAATGCAATTTAAAAAAAAAAAAAAAAAAGAACTGGGAATATGTCTCTGTAAAGCTCTGGGTTTGATTCTCAGAATCACAAAAAACAAGCAAACAAAACAAAAAACTCAGCAGATTAGTGGTTTTTCTTTTTTCACATTTTCTTTTTTTACTAGTGCATGTGTATAACACATAATGTTTACCTTCCTCGGATGAGGTCAGTACATGTGTATAACACATCTTAATTCCTTTTTCCATCCCATTCCATTCCATTCTCCTTCCCTCTCTCCCCCTACCATCTCTTGACCCTCTTCCTTTTAAAAATAGTTTTTCTTAGTAATTTTGTCCCTTTACGTATTTTAGACCTCATCTAGATTTATAATCTATATTAAGTTGAACTTGATGTTTAATAATAATCATAGTTATAATGATGAGTTAAATAATAAAGCAGATGATTATCATTCTTAAAAGGCTCATAGTACAGCTGTTAGTGGTGGTGCACACCTGTAATCCCAACACTCTAGCAGAGTGAGGCAGGAAGAGCACAAGTTTGAATGAATTAATAGGACTCTGTCTCAAAAATCTCAAAACTTAAAAAAAAATTAAAGCACTAGGAATGTAACTCATGGGTTCAATTCCCAGTGCTGGAAAAAACCTGATACAATGAAAAACTGCAATGACCACGGTAGTGACAATGACTTACTACTTTTCATCCAGTGGTCCTTGATATTACATTGCTATAGTCTCCAGAAATGCCCCACAGCCCTGAGTGCTGTACTTTCTCTCTTCTCTTGTCTCTTCAAATCTTCCTCTTTCCTTGTTTGCAATATGCAGTGTTGGACTCCATCATAGTGGGTACCTGAGAAGGAGCAGAGACAAGGGGGAAAGAAAAAACACCAGTTAAAAAAAGAAGCACCGAAGTATCATTTACACTTCCTTTGTAGTGACTGTTTAGGCACGTGCAAATGAAAATTGCTCACACGATCATGTGGGGGTGCATTTGTGTCCCTCTGAACATCACACACAGCTGGATGTTATCTTCAGAGGAATTCTGGTGGAGCTCAGTGCTGGAGTGACTAGTGGATTTTCAAGGACCTTGTGACTTATGTTGACTTACTTGACAATGACGTTTCCCCAAGGAAAATGAGACCTTGTCGTCCACATCTTAATTTAGGACTGTCAGTGTCACGAGCCTGTGAGTAGCTTGCACAGGGACCAGCTAGAATTTGCTGATGTGGAGCTGAAGCAAGACTTAGCAGGGGGCGGAGATGCTGCCTCCCAGATGTGCTCTCAGGAACTCTCCTGATCCGAGTTGAGCCACTGTGGGTGACAGGTGAGCTAATTGCTTTGGAAACACCCCATTTGACAGTGTGAGCCTTTGAGATGACAGTGGGGGTAAAAGCAGGTTATCATCGCTGTACCCAGTGGTCTGACAGGGCAAACAAAGGGCTCCTGGAGGTGAGGAGAGGTGAGGAGAAGATTAGCAAGGCTCAAACGGAATAATTGGAAAAGCCGGGGGAAGGCAGTAAATTATGCCTCTTTCAATCGGCTTAGTTACCATAGAGTACATGGAATAGGTCGGCGTGCAGTGGATGAAAAGCAAACTCAGAAAGGGTCAAGCCGAGGAGCAAGAGCAGAGCTCTGAGGGTGCCTTTGAATAGTGCTGCTGGACTTTCATGCTTGCGAAGGAAAAAAGGACATAATAAACATTTTTCTGTGATAATCTGTGAGTGTTAGAGCCTAGACCTGTCCCCAGGAAATACGCTGCAAAGTCTCCCGAATGAAGAGGAAACAAAGACAGAATGCGGTCATGGTTCGCACAGCTTCTGCTCTGCTCGGGTGGCTCCTGCCCACAACTATCTTGTTCTGTGACCTCAGGAAGTTTGTACCTCAGTTTCCTCAGTGGAAGAAGGAAAACTTACCTGCAACTTCACACAGGGAAAGCCCTTTAAATCTTTCCTAACACCCACAGAACATTCAAGAAGGCTAGATAATAAACACTTAGAGCAGGATTGTCAATGCCCTCAAAAGCATTTTGGAAATTTTAAGGACCTTTTAAAATTTTTTTTGGTAGCTACAATAATGCAGGTGCTACTGCTGTTTAGTGGATGAAGGGCAACCATGAAAAATTTATTCTGCAGCCCACATGACTTTTGAGTGTCCTACTGGACATTCTCACAGGTGAAAAACTGACTAATGTCATTACGACTTAGGCTGTAACACAGTTTGTAAAATTCATATGAGATCTTTTTGCACTGAGTTAATGTAGGCTGAGCTTTGCACAATCACATAAATTAAAAGAATGTTATTACACTCTGCTGCATTCAAAGTATTGCCGAGAGTTGTTCCCCATTTCAGAAAGTCGCATTGTCCACAGCAAAGCCACCTGTGTGGGCTGCATCTGTAACTATCGTGTTTCCAGGGCCTCTGTGTATCAGTGGAGACTTATGATTTGACTGTGACTTCTAACGTAGCCATCTCTGAGTGTTTGCATATTGAGAAGTTCATTGTTTTGTTATAAATAATATTATATCTTCTCTTTTGTATGTGTTAACACATTGCAGTGATTTTCTTTTGATAAGTATGAGATGAGTTATGCTTATTTATTTCACATATTAAAGTAACAGTCAAAAATACTTGTTATTAAAAGGAGGTGCTAGAGCTGACAGGTTTGAAAACCATAGGTTATTAGAGCCAAGCTCAGCACAACTGTAAAAGAAACTGGTCCTGAGTAGAGCAGTTGGGGCTCAAAGAGAGGGTGTTGTATGTTTTCTAAATTCGCCTCTGTGGTTTAAATGCTAGTTTGGTGGTTAGTGTGTGTTGCACATAGCTTCTCTTAAGGATCTTGGCATCAAGCTCTTAAGATGTCAGTTTTCTGTACAATACTGAACTTCAAGGGGAAAGATCATTTTGTGCATTGTCTCTCCTGCATGTGAGCTCCCTTCTCTCTGTAGGATCTAGGTCAGTCTGGAAACATCTCTTTTCCAGAGTTTTCTGTTCTCCTCCTTTGTGGAGAGACAGGCATCCAGGAAGCAAGGCCTGGAGCCCTCTTTGGTGTGGGTGCCTCTTGTTCAGTCCCCAGCTGTCCTCAGGCTCAGAGGCACCCACACCCAATCACTGCACTCCCAAGTATAATTAATTTAGGGGCTCTATTTCTGAAAGTCTTGTTCTTAGGGAGAAAGAGTTTCTGTTCACTTCCTGATGGGCAAAGAGAAAAAAGGTACAGGTGTAGAAAAATCTGTGGCTGTGAGTGTGAAAGAGGGAGATCACCAAGAGAGGATGGTAAGGGAGATGGTTTCCTGGAATGCCTTTGTTAGCTCAAGCTGCTGTAACAAATGCACCACAGGCCAAAAGGCTTACAAGAAACCAAAATTTATGTCACCGTCCTGGAGACTAGAAGTTAGAGGTCAAAGTCCAAGCACAGTTGGGTTCTGGTGAGGGCCCCCTTCTGGATTGTACATGGCTGTTTTCTCTGTACCTCACATCATAGCAGAAAAGAATATTCTGGCCCTCTAATGAGAGCTCCATCATCTTGACTTAATTGTCTCAAATACCACTGGCTTGAGGGTTAGGATTTTAACATATAAATATTGGGGGGGGGATTCAGTTTATAGCATGGGGCTAAGTCCCAGGTTCAGGATCATTCTATTAATAGATTAGATAGAATATGTTAATGACAAAAGTACTCAAATCCAATCTTGTGAAATCAACATAAGGAACTATCAAGTCTTTTAATGTCTCACATATATAAAGCCATACGCAGAAATGTACTATTTCCAAAGATTAAGCTTTCTACTGTCTAGGTATGATGAGAAAACTAAAAAAAGACGGGAAGGAGAAAAATACAAAGAAAGAAAATCTTTAAGGAAAATTTTAATAAAAGTTGAGGGGACCTACAGAATCTTTTCTGGGCCTGGTTACATTTTCAAAGCTGGGCTGAACCATTTCTTCATTTGCTTTGCTCTTTGGCAAAGAGGTGGAGTTGAACTCCCTTCTTCTTGGAGTTGGGTCCATGATAGAGCAAAGTGCCCCCTCTCATAGAAAAGAGAAAAGACTAGAATATTTCTGTGGCCTAAAAATCAGGACTGCTTGATACTGAAATCCAACCATAGCCACTGGAGCTGGGAATTCATTTACAACAATGGATCGATGACCCGGTCAAATTGGTAAGGACATTGAGAATCCATGGGAGCATTGGAGAGCAGGAAGGAAGTGAGGATATAATTAACAAGGAGAGAAGGCACTGGCTGGGAGGTGAAAGAGCAGGTAGCCAGAGATCTGATCAGAGTGGGGCTTTCATGAGAAAGGCTGGTCTCAGACAAGGTTGCATCCTGCCCTCAGAAGAGGGGTCTAAGCCTAAGACTTCAGGGCAGTTGACAGTGGTCTTGGCCTTGAGGATGGCTGTGCGTGGGATCTTGGGGAGACCACAGAGTTTGAGTGAGAATAATTTCCCAGGGTTACTGGCTGCCACCTCCAGGCTCTGCTTTCCTGGGATGGGATTTGTGACTTGCCTTTTCCCTACCTGCTATGAAAATCAAAGGAGTCCAACCTCTGCAGGGTGCTTTTCCAAGACTGAAGGATGATGGGAGGCAAAAGAAAAACTACATGGTGGGAGTGGGGAGACAGACAACCTCCCACGCCCCAGCTGCCCCACTCCTCTGCCTTCATGTATTTCCCAGTAGGCCCACTGTGTTTCCAGCCTCCATCCTGTGACACTTTGAGCATAGGGACCCTCTGCCCTTTTCAGTGGCCTGCTGTGGTCCTAGAGCTTCTCAGCCCCAGGGCCAGCTTGCTGTTGTCATCAATTGCTGTGTCAAATTCCCCAGTGGTTTGCATTTCCTGGTGAGATCCTGCCTGGGTCAGGAGCCAATCCTGTCTGATGAGAAAGAGGGTTGGGAGGATGAGTCTGGAAGGCACCTTGTTGCCATGAGTTTGCTGAGCAGCCAGGGGTTTCAGGGCAGCTGAGTGGTGGCTTGCTGAGTTATCCCTCTTGAGAGCTACAGGAGCTTTTCCTTCAAGGAATGACTTTAAGCAGGAATGATAGGTGCTGAATTGAGGTGAAGAAATCACTAAAGATTCAGAAAGGATTCACCAAAGAAATCAGAAGCAGGAGAGTTGTATCAATCCAGTTTAGAAATAACGAAGGAATTCTGATGGTGGTTGACAAATCACTGGATTTCATGGCATTCTTCTGCCACATATAATGTTTGTACCTAGTGTCTGGCTTCAAGTGGATCAGAAAAGAATGTGCTGAGTGCTTCTAATTTAATATTCCTAGAATATTTCCACCACATCAAACTCCCACTAGAACAAATGTATACAAATGAATCATTATAATTTCCCCCTCTTATTCCAGTCAATCCACTTGGGCCTCTGCTAAGAACTGATGACAAAAGAGATGAAAGCAAAACAAAGCATAGCATTATAATGTCACTTAAAAAGAGAAAAGATTTCCAAGAGATCCTTTGTTGTGCTGGGAGAGCACAGGCTGCCTGTTTAAATGACTTTTCTTTTCCCTTGTAGATAATCACAGAGTAAGGCCGCCAAAATAATCTTAGGCTGCTGCTGAGGTCATTGTGTGGCTCCTGCTGACACCCTGAGCCCTGGAAGGGCTGGGGTTCCCAGGGCGTGGCCTTGAGATGCGTGCGCAGGTCACTGTGACCTCAGGTGCTCAGACAACAGGAGCATCATGTCCGAATCTGGTTGTGTAGGTCCCCATCCCCACAGTGAGGACAGGGACAAAGAGTGCACCTGTATCCCAAGCACTGTAGATTAGAGCAGGAGAGACACACCTGGGAGTGCATCCTTGGGGGCGGTGATTTCTCATGCTGCCAGTGAACCTGCCATCCGGAAGGGCATTTCATCACCAGTTTAACTGCACCTGGAAACTCTGGCAGGTGTGTGGATGCTTAGTCCATGTTGTAGTCACAAGAGAAGACAGTACAGGGGTGCTGCCTGGCTGGCAGTGATGTCCGGGGGATGAAGATTTCACATCCACAGCTCAGAACAGAGTAGTGGAGTAAAATGATCAAGTCCTAGGTCAGTGGCTCATTTGTGCTACTACTCCAGCAGAAACAGTACCCAGTATCACGCAGCAGTTTCTGAACAGGGCCAATAAGGATCCATAGCTCGTCTTTGGGGAGGAGCAGGTAAAACCCTCCAAGTGTTTTGCTCGGCCTGAGTATAGAGCAGATGTGGCACCAATAGGACTTCTGGGACTGGATCATAAAAGGTCATGCTGTTTCTACCTTGCTAGAGAGCTAGAGCCCTCTCACAGCAGCCTGACTCCATGAAAGGAGTTGGGCTACCCTATGCCCACCCTGCTAGGGAGGTCACATGGGGAATCCCCAGTGAACAATCCCATCGAAGCCTTGTCTCTGATGCTGCCAGGCATCAGTCATGGAAATAAGCCCGCCCATGCATGGGTCAGTGAAGTGTCTAGGAGAGGCTTTCAGCAATGCCTCATGAAATAGCCTAGCCAGCCATGCGATGCCAGAATTTCTGACCCACAAAATCATGAAAGGGTTGGTATTTTAAGCCACTGAGTTTCTATATGATTTGTTATGCAGCAATGGCTGACTGGAACATATTCCTAACTAGAATAGTTCCTAGTTTACTCAGAAATGTAACTAAAAAGTAGATAGCTACCAGTATACTTTGAGTCCCTGCCTTATATATCCCAGTAATGTGGAGGGCGTGAGGTGTGAGGTTTGGTCTCTGACCTAAAGAATCAGATAAACTAATAATTATGCGCCTTTGCTATGAATTGGTTGGTTCCCGTGAATTAAGTGACTGATTCTCAAAATATGGTCCCTAAATGATCTCATCAGCATCATCTTGGAATTTGTCAGAAATGTAAATTCTCTAATTCTATTCCAGACTCCCTCATTTAGAGACCCTGGGAGACTGGGCATGGTGTTACACGCCTGTAATCACTTGATTCTCAGCACTTGGGAGGCTGAGAATCATCACAAGCTTGAGGTCAGCCTGGGCTGCATAGTGAATGCAAGGCTAGACTGAGCTACATAGTGAGACCCTTTCTCAAAACAAAATGAAACAAAGAAACAAAAAACCCTAGGAGTGAGCCCAGCAATATGCATTTTATTAAATCCTCCAGGTGACTCTGAGGTGGAGTATAAATGGAAAAATCACTGCAGCAAGCACTTCCCTTTCTTAACCTCAGTGAAGCATCATGGTAAACCAGGCATTCTCAGACTTGACATTTTGGGTAAGGCAATTCTGCAATTCAAGGGGCTGCCCGAGGCCTTGTGAAATATTAGCAGCATTCCTGGCCTCTACCTATCAGATGCAAGTAACACCCTTTTCCCCAATTGTGACAACCAAAAGATGTCACCAGACCTGGCCAAAGGTCTTCTGGAAGCTGGAAATCACCTGCAGTTGAGAATTGTTAACAAAACCCTGCAAGATACTATTTTAAAGTACACTCGGGCTTTGTGTCCATCATACGTGCAGACCAGGAATGACCATCAGGAAGGAAAGAGTTTATATTCATTTTCCCAGAAGCAAAAGGTGGGCATGCCATGATGGTGTAGGGGGACCAGGGGATCACCAGGGTTAGACATGAGGAAGAGGGAGCATGGGGGAATTGTGGGTGAAAGCCTTGTGGTGGTGCTTGTGGGAGGAAGTGGCAAGGTGGGGTTAGCAGGCTTGTGACTGAATAGCGTGAATAATTCTAACAGACATAGGCATAGGGTCTGTGCAAGTCACCTGCTACCCAGCCCAGAGGCAACTAAGGAACAGGAATAGTGGCCCAAGTGTGATGTCCTGTGAGGGATAAAGGAGGTTGGTTTGCATAGAACTCACACTCACAGGCCAGTCTCTAGGTACTGGTCAGCCCTGGGAGGAGGAGTCTCCAGCATCAGCAAGGTCCTGGATGTCAAAGCATCAGAATAAAGAGATGTGCTTAACACAGGTAGGTGCAGTTACCCCATTTTCCAGATGGTAAAGCTGAAATTTAGGGTGTTAATTCACCATAAATCATAGCTCTACTGAGGGGAGCTCTGCCTAGATTTAAACCTTGATCTGTTGGGCCTCTCAAACCAAGCTCTTACGAATGTGCTAGTCACCTAGTGAATTGATCCCCATATGGGCATCTACAACTGTATAAAAAGATAGTTCACAGAGCAAAGGAAGATGCTGAGTGATTTCCACATAAAATCACTAAGCAGTGAGAGTGAGAAGGGATTGGTTGTAGTGGTCAAGGAAGGTGCTTGGGTTTAGATCTTAAGATTCCTCAAATGAGAAGGCTTTGTTCCCTTGGTGTATTGGGAGGTTGGGGAAGCTTTAAGACTCAGGCCTAGGAAGAGATTTTTGGCCAATGGTGGGTGTCCCAGCTGTGAGGTACCATATCTTCCCAGGATGAAGTGATGACCCCACCCATGGGCTGAAACCTCCAAGACCACAAGCTAGTGTAAGACTTCTCCCTTTGTAAATGGTGACCCAAGGTTTTGGGTACAGTAACAGAAAGCTCACTAAGAGAGAAGGCTTGGTGGGAAAGACAGCAGGGTCTGACTCGGAGACAACAGGGGCATTGTATGTGCTGGGTGAGCTTGAGAATTGGACAGAATGAGCCCAGGAAACACTGAAGAGGAAGAGGGGTTCTGGAAAGATGGGGATGATGTGACCACAAAGCTCCAGGGAAGGAATGCCCAGGATGGGGGGACATGACTAAGTGTTAATAGGCTGCCTCAATTACTTGAAAGCAGATTAAGGAAACAGAAGAAAATGTGGGTATAACAGGATCCTACCCACTTTCATAAGCTAAACCACCAGAAGCAGTCCACGATGGACAAGCTTTTGGTGTGGTAGACTAAACATCAAAAAAGAAAAAAAAAACCCTCTAACCATAGGGCTTAATTAAATTTCCCATCTGACTTCTTATGAAGCAACATGTTAGTCTGAGACTATATGACCAACAGGAAGCATGTGAAGAAAGGTCTTTTCCCATGGACTGAGCAGCATGTTGGTGGCCTTGCTAAGTGGAACTGACAGCCATTCCTTTACTCAGATGCTTCTGATTGTTCTCGCTGTGCCAGGCACTGTGCGGAATAATAGAGAGTAATAAACCTCCAGCCTTCTTAGTAAGACAGGACGACTGCTCTGAAAACGCTAATCTGCAGCAACAGAGATGGCAGAGGAGCAGCCTGGCTTGGGACAGATGTACGGACTGCACCTGTCCAATGGAGACAGAAAACATGGCAGCGTGTGATCCAGCTTCCTGGGACTTAGCCTATAGGTCGTCAACCTCTTTGGGGAAATCATATCTCATGTCGTCATTCTCAAGGTTCCAAATCATAGCATGTGGTGGGTTAATAAGGCCACCAAGTACTGTGGCCAATTTCTGTGCACCACAAAGGAACACCACCTTAAATTCTCCATAACTTCTAAAACCTTATCAGTTAACACTGCGGCCACCAGTTATTAGCAAGAATTTAACTAGAAGATAAGCTCCAAAAGCTTCAGAGGTATTTGTCTATGTTGTCCCTTGCTATATCCATGGTGCCCGGCCATGCTGGGCTCATAATAGCTCTTTGTTGAATGAAGAAATTGGGACACAAGGACAGACGAGGCAGGAAAAGGTCAGAAACAAGGAAAGTGAGAGAGCCAGAAGCGCAAATCTGGCTTTAACGGGAGGTCTGCTCTGTTTGGAGGTGGTGTAGCGGTGGGGAAAGCCGCCTGGCCTGTTGCTGCTGAACTAGAATTATGTTCCCTTAACTATGGTTCTAGGAAATGCGGTGCCAGTGGAAACAGGGCCGTGCTGTGTTCTCGGAATCCTGTGACGTCTCCTCTTGCTGTTTCTAACTTTTAGCCCATGCCACATTCAGAAAGCATGAGCGATAGACATTTCTGAGCTAGGGGTCCCTGTACTTGTATTTAGCCTGCTTCCCTGTTCCAGGTTAACTCAGGCCCCGGCTGCAGCCCAGGAATGCCTGTCCTCTCCGCTCGTCCTTCCTGAGGAGGTGACAAGGCCAGCTGGAAGCAAAATGTGAAGGAAACAGAAAAGAAAGAGGGGCAAAATCAAGATGGAGGAGAAGACTCAAGGAAACTCCCCAAGGTTCCTTCCAAACACCTAATCACACATCTGGGCTGAAGGATTGTGCAATCAGCTTTCTATAAAATTACTTTCAATGGGGAATGATGTTTGACTTGATATCTATCAGGCATTAGGTTTTCAACACTTTTCCCCCCTGAATTTAAATTCTCAGGTTTGATTTGGAATCTAATTTACTTCTCTACTTACAGACCTTCTTTGGAAAGGTCTTTTTTCTTGTACCTGTTTCACCCTCTGCATTTTGGTTTGTGGATGAATTCTCCTTTTACTGTGGGCCAGCATTGTGTGGGCCTCAATAGATAAGGCAGGAAGACAGCAGGTCTCTTTAAAAGAACCAAGCCGATCACAAATTGTCAAATGAACTTGTCTGCCTGGAGCTTCACCCTGTGATGGAGTTCAGTGCTGAGCTATGATTTGCTCTAGTTTAAAAAAAAAAATCCCTAATTTCACTGTCAAGATTTTGAGACGCATTCTCATGGTTTTAAAGAGATTATTGCATAATTTGTTCATGTTTAAAGAATTATATTGTTAAATAAATTTAGCTCTCCAGATTCTAAATGACAAAAACAAGTGAAGTTACATCATTTGAATTATGAAGTGATAATGTCTTCCAATTCTGCCCCAATCAAAAGTGTAACAGTTTAAAGCTTATAATAATCATGTTCAAACATATTCAGATTATAATTACTTTTCTTCTGATAATGATAGCCCGTCTGATTGGATGATTACCTATTTGACTTTGATAAGTCTCAGAGGTCAAAAAAGGGATAATTGCAGACATCTGTTTTCTATGGAAAATATAATCTCAGAAAATAGTGTTTAAAGTGACATCTGCAAATATGTGTTTTAGAAAGAAACTCGCACATTTAAAAATCACAGGGAAAAGAAGCGATTCTTAAGCTACTCTGCATCACACTGTCTTAGTAAATAGATGAACAAGTTTAGCTTACTAGTATTCATGTATGCATAAGTAATTACAAGCAGGCATGATTATATTTGGTGCAGGTAGAATTAGAAATGGAAATAGATTATGAGAAAGGAATGTGAACGAGTCTATGACAGGGAATGATATGGAGACCTCTCCTTACTTTTGTTTTAATTTGATCTAGGCCTGTGTGGTGCCACCGTTTTTTTTTGTTTTTTTGTTTTTTTGTTTTTTTTTTTTTCCGGTTGACTTTTATTTTGAAGTTGCAGCTGGAAGATCTTCTATTTTGACTTCTTGTCCTGACCTCTGCAGTTGGGAGGTGGCTCACGGTGGAGGAAAGAGGATCATGGCTGCCGGGTGTCCTCTCTACGCAGAGATGCTGGTTTCTGTCTCTGCAGGTGTAGGAGCTTCCCAGTTCTCTCAGGGAGTTACCAACAGCCTCTCCCTCTCTCCTACTAGCAGCTGCATCCTGCAGCAGACACAGAAAAACGTCTTCCATATTCTCTCCCACACATGGCAAAACGTCCTTTACCCTCATTCATTCATGCAGAATCTTCTCTAATTCATACAAGATCTGGATTATCAGGTTTGCCAGATTAAGCTTTCTAAAATATAGCTTTCACTATAGCGCTTCCCTCCTCAAAGGCTCCTCTATGTTCACAGAAGGATTCTAAGCTTCTCAGAATTCATTACCCTTCGTAAGCTGATCTTAACCTATTTTTTTTATCATCTTTTTCTTCTACATGAACCAAATGTTCATCTCTCTTACCTCTTGCGTGTATCTCTGAGTGACGCCATCACACTTACTTAGAATTTTCTGTTCACTGTCTCTGCTTATTAATCTTTTGTCGGTGTGCATTCGAGGTACACAGAACTGTATAAAACATACCGATTGGTCTATGAAGCAGCCTCTTTTATGCTCCTCTGCATACATTAAAATTTTACCTAAATTCACTTTAAATCTTATAATTTCAAAAAAGTTTCCCGCTAGAAGACGGCTGCATTCTGAACAGTTACAGCAATACTACCAAGGGTCTAGACCAGTGGTGGCGAACCCACGGCATGCATGCCACTGTCAGCTGTTTATCATCACTGAAAGCTCTGAGCAGCTCACCATCACTGATCGAAGTCATCACTAATATGAATCATGGTCATGTGATGCCTGGCTCCACCACTGATTGCATCTGTGCACACCTGCACGCAGCTGGTCACTTCTGTCCTGCTATGTTGCATAGGCCCAGTATTTTGTCATAGATTTATGACAGCCCTTAACTGAGTTCTCTTGTTTTTATCTGTTTCCATCTTTCTTCAAAGTCAGTGACTTTGCTAAGTCCAGACTCGGTCTCTTTATCCATCTTTCCACATCAAACATGAACCACAGCGCCTGACAAATAAGCTTAATAAGCAGTCAATGTACCGGGATTTTCTGGGAAATTAGACTTTACACTCCTTGGGAGCCACACAATTCCAGCCAAAGGATGGACCTCTGATCCTTTTGTATCTCCCATGTGCTTCACAACGTACTGAGCAGATGTAAGTATCTTATAACTACCTATTGATCAACAGAGCCTTCAGCTCCCTCAGAAGATTGATGAACTGTATATTTAGGGAGAGTAACTAATCTATGTCAGTTTTTCCCAAACTGTCCAGTTTTGAGTAGGAAGTTCTATGCCTAGGAATACCCTGACTTCTGGACACACAAGGAGAGCTGGTCAGCTGTTCAGAATCTCATGCCTGCCCAACAACATAAATGCCAACACTGTGTCTTTGTCCAAGTCTTTTAAGGATCAGTTTTGCAAACTCAACCTGAATTTCTGTATATTTGAGAGGAACCAAAAAACGATTCTTGAAAATTAGTCTAAATTTCAGGCTCTTCAGAATGAAATTTGTTAAAATGATATTGTTATTCCTTCTAGTCAAAATTCATAAACATTTCAAACACATTTAGGAGATTTCATTTTTCAGAATGGATTTGCTTTTTCAGAGTGGCAGGGGTGCGGAACTTAAAGCGACATTGTTTCACACGCACTGGGACCTTCTGGACCCAGGGGTGAGTCTACAGCTTTAGGGCGAGGCCACAGCCACAGGGCGGAAAGCTGGGGGGAGCTTTTGTAAACCACCAAGTCCCTTTGTGTAACATCAGCCTCCTTGGAGCCTATCAGAAATCCTTTATTAACTCTCTAAGAATTCTCCACATCGCTCCATTTTAATTCCATCTCATACCCATTGTTATTGGGGGAATATTTACTTGCTATTGAAGGAAGTCATGTGGGATGCAAAGTCGATAATTTCATCAAGGAATAACTTATCTTTGTGCTTTCGGTGGAAAAGGGAGGGGAATCTTTCACACAAGTAGCTTATGAGCTTTTGAAGAATATTTACAAAGAGATATTTTTAGACAGACCAAGAGATTATTATTTTCTCCTTTTAGTAGAAAAACAGCCAAAAAAAAAAAATCAGAGCCCAAAACAAAACAAAACAGTTGAGACATACTTAGAGAACAGAGCGGCCGTTGATTTCCATATTAGTTACTTAACAAATATCATACGCAAAAAGATGCACGTTTGTTTCTAGGAAGAGGCCAGAGTGGGAGTGAGTATGGCTGAGACTTCCGTGATGAGAGCTATGTTGCTCTTTTCACTACAGATGGGAGGCCCATGGTACATCAAAGGCAAAACAAACAAACAAACAAACAAACAAATGGAAAGGTGGCAAAACCATCGAAAGGAAAATGTTACTGTAGTGGGCTCTGGAACTCAGACAGAGTTCACACAGTTTACATACACCAGCGGATTCATTTTCCTTCTGTTAAGATTTTGGGTGAACTACGTCAAGTGGCTGAAAGTGTTGTCTTAGCCCATTATTTGCTACTGGATCAAAAGACCACAGATCTGGTAATCGATAAATAACTGAAATGTATTTCTTACTGCTCGGAAGGCTGGGAATTCTAAGATCGAAGCACTGGCAGATTTGGGGTCTGGTACAGTTTTGGTCCATGCTTTGAAGATACCAATTTCTTGCTGCCACCTTTTGTAGCGGTAGAAGGAGAAGGCAGCTCACGCCTCTTCTATAAAGTAATTAATTCCATTTGTGCCAGGGAAATGCTAATGACCTAATTAGCAGACAGGTCACCTTCGTGGTGGTTAGGTTTCACCATGTAGATTTTGGAGGATGCGTATGTTCAAACCCCTGCAGGAAGCTGACCTCTAGCTAGCAGCTACCTCACTCCCTGTCATAACCTTGATCCTAATGATCACAAGGTCTTGCATAGGCAGTTGTGACAGTTTTCCTGCAGCCACTCTGCACCTTCCTCCCCATCCATATTTCACAATAGAACCAATGTTCAGGATGTTCAGAGAAACATCCTCCTCTTTTACTTTATTCTCCATTTAACTCCTTCCCTGGGGATGAGACACTCCAACATTAAAGTCTAAGAACCTTTCAGGGACCTGATGACCTGTGTCACCACTTATCTTTCCATCTCATCATACGCCACTCTCTCCGTGTTTCTCTGTACCTCACTCAGGGCTCATCCAGTTCCTCACCCAGTTACCCATTCTTCTACTACAGGACTTTTGTACATGCCGATGCTTCCATGTAAGGAATGCTCTCTTGGGCTGGGGATATAGTTCAGTGGCACAGTACCTGCCTGGCAAGTGCAACTTCATGAGTTCAATTCCAGGTACAAAAAAAATGCTATCCCTTATTCTCTAATGGACTAAGTCCTTTTACTGTTCTAAGGTGTTGCTCAAGAACATGTTCTCAGGAAAATTTTCTCAGGGATCCATCCAGTCAAACTGTCTATTGATATGTTCTCCAGAGCCTCCGTTCTTTTGTTAAGATAATCCACGTGAGCATAAAAAAGCAAACTCATTTTCATGACTAAGTGACTTCTATAACTGTCACCAATTCTTCCCCGCCCTTTTTGTACTGGGAATCAAACTCAGACCCTCATGCTTGCTAGGCAGGTGCTGTGCCACTGAGCTATATACCCAACACTCTGTCACCAACTCTGTAGGCCATAAAAGCAGAGTGTTTTTGCTTGCAGTTCATCTTTAGTGCTCAGCCAGCTGGGTGGTTAACACCTGGCAACTTGGACTTTCTTAGACGGTCTTTTAAGACACCTGTATGCTGGGGCCAAGGACTAGACTTAAAAATGTAAAAGGAAAATCCTGTCTCTGATTCTATTCTTTGGACTTTCTGGAAGACATAATATTTTACCTTGGTTTTATCTGTGTCCCCAAAGAGTTAAAAAGCTCTGTTGATGCCACATCCACCGCATCAAAGGTGCTATTCTTCCATGATTCTGTGCTTTCGCTCATTGTATTAGTTTAAACTTTAGGTGCTGGTTTGGCTGCTATCACAGAGACTAAAATCTTGATGCTTAAACAAGAGTGAAATCTGTCTTACAGAAAAATCTGGGTGCCTGTTCCTAGGCCTGTGTGTTGCTCAGGGGCATTGGCAACCCAGACTTTTTACATCTTCTCGCTGTGCCATCATCAACATAAAGCTCCATGGCACAGCCTGAGATGTTCGCCCAGCAGTGCCCATGGCAGCCTGACTCGAGCTATGGGGAAGGGAAGGGGGAAATCGGGAAGGGACCACTTAGCGCTTTCCTTCCAGGACATGAGCTTCAACTTACCCATACTACTTTCCATTTCACTCCATTGCCAAGAGTCAGAGATAGTAGCAAGTTATGTTGTATTGTAATTTTTAAAAATCGTGTTTTCTCAGTTGACACGAGCTTACTGATTGCCAAGAACAGTATCCCTCTTTATGTGCCACCCTGTCGTGCCTAGCTGAGAGCCTGTAGGCATTGCTTATTTAATGAATGGAATAAATCAAACTTGGTGGGGTCCAGAGTAACTGCATGCTGATACGGCAGATGTTGTCCAAATACCAGTGCTTTTACAAACTAGAAATAGCTTACCAAGTCTTTTTGTCTTGCTCTGTACCTCACTGTATGTGATTCATCATGCAAGCAGATCAAAGGGAATTGAAATGAGATTCAAATGTGGTCTTCAGGAAATGTGTTTTTCTGGGGAGAGGGTCCATGAGATCTTCAAAGTGGTTTGCAACCTCAGAATGCTTGGGCAACCTTGACATTCACATGTGGATTTGCGGGTTGCGGTACAATCACTAAAATTCACAGCCAACTGAGGAGAAGGGGAAAGAGTAAGGCAGTCAGAGGTCAACTTTTACCTATTCCTCCCTAAAATGACAATATTCAAAGATGTGTATGTCATTTGGCAGGTGTTTTCTTTACTGCTGAGCACTCACCCCCCTGGAATGCACTGGATCTGAGTGGATCATCTCATCTTGTCTTGTTGGAGACTTCATCTGCTCTGTGGGCAGTGAGAGTGCTCTCTCTGTGGAGGAAGAGGTCCCTGGCTACCGGTCTGTTTTCTCCCATCCTGTCTTCCCTGGGGCAGGGAAGGGGTAGGCTGGGCTCGGACAAGAAGGCTGGGAGCTGTGTGCTAATGAGACTCCTTTCACCTAAGACACATCAGCTGTGCAGAAGGACTCAGCTCTTGACAATCAAAGCTAAAACATAATTTCTGGTAAACAAGCCTTCATCTCTCCACTACAATAATGAACAGGTTAGAACCAGTAAGTTCCAAATCTTCCTTGTCCCACAAAAGTGAAACAAATAAATTATAATATTCACAGTGTACACTGCTGGATATTTGGGCTGTATGGGAAGTGTCTTTAGGCAGGGCTGAATTTCCTGATTTTTAGCCTCAGTGTTGTTGTCCGGAGTCCCAGAGAACTTGCCCCTGTTTTATAAGTTCTTCCTCCGGTTGAGAAGCAGGTGGCCTGTGGCAGTTATTCCTGTGTGGCACCACTAGTGATTGGGGCATGGAGAGCCTCACCGGAATATTTCCGCCCCACCCCCACCCCATCAGCTTGTTTAGGGGAAGCAGGAGAAGCAAGAAATGGGAGACTTGAACACCTAGGGTCCCTGGGAACCTGCTGGGGCCTCAGAACCCCTGACTCCTGTTATGTTTGTTGGTGAACAATACTTTTTCCTGTATTTGAGAGCTCTTTAGGGTGTTTTCCTCCCAAACTGTAAGGCAATTGGGCATCCTCTATGCACATAAATGACATCCGTAATAATCACTGAGTTAATATACCACGTCCTCCTTATAGTATACCACGTCCCTGGCATTCCCAGGGCCCTTGCAGGGATTTTCCTTGATTCTGTAAAGCCTTGAATAATACTGAAGCTCTGTAATAACACAGGAGCTGCTTTTGTATTTTTTTCCTAGTCTTAGCTTTGAACATTATAATATTAGTTGTTTAAATTTTTATAGAGTCCAAGGTTCAGAAGAGTTCTGAGAAGTTATTTAAATTCATCCTCCTGCAGGTCTCCTGGTGGGGCTGCAACTTGCCTAACAAAGACAAATGGTTTCCTATCTGATTCTGAAAGGTCTCTAGGGGAAGATTCCCTAACCAACCACAGTAATCACAAATTGCTAACATGAGTGTGCCCTGCTTTAAGAAAATCTGACTCATGAGAGCCTGTGTGGCAGGATAATTTATTGAGATACTAATCTGTGCATTGTTCTCTGTAATTTGTCTGCCCCGCCCTGCCCCCTCCCTGGAATGAGCCCTTCTGTGTCTCTGCTCACGGAGGGGAGAGATTGAATTTATGCTGTGGTCCTTTTGCTCTATTGGACAGAAACACAGAGAAATAGAGTTCTCTTGCCTGGTGCTAATCTTAACATCAAGGCCTAGCTTCTTCAGCACCCATATAAGGAGGAGATGCTCCTGGGAGAATTTTAACTCTGCCCTGGAAGACACCCTGATTTGGCTCTTCATTAGTTAGCTCTGTCTTCTTAGAGAACGCTTTTCATCTCATTAAGCTCTGTTCCATTATCTGTAGAATGAAAGGTTGATTTAATGATCTTTAGGTACCACCCTGCTTTCAATTCAGTGGGGTTATCAGTCTCTGTGGTTCTGACTCCCTTAAACAGCTGCAAAACATTTGCTCAAAGGCTTTCTGGCTGGGTAGGGCAGCCAACGTCAGCAAAGGAAAGAGGATTCGTGCAACATTTGCAGCATACTTCCAATCTGAAATTCACACTTAACTGGGCATCCTGTATTTGTCAGACAATCCTGAAGATGGAAGGCTGAGGTGGAAGAGGCTGGTTTCTTTTCAGTTCTGTTTAGATTGGATCCAGTGTACAAGAGACAGGCTTCTGTGTTTTCTCTCCCTCTGAGCCAGCTCAGTTGACTTTCAAGTTTAGAAAATAAGCATCTTAAAATAAAAACTATCCTAGCACAATTTTCTTCAAAACAAAATTTTAATAGGAAACAAAATAAAAAGAATCTATGCATTTACCAAAGGCCAATTAAAAAAAAAACTTTACAATAAGGACAGTGTAGACTGCTGAAATCTCAAGCAAGGAGAGATGAGCTGTTCAATGGATCAAAATGATAGAAATTCTTCCACGGTGCCTCTCCCATGGAGGACATGACTAGTGTGACCAGTGAGGGTTACATTTTTGCCCTGTCCTCAAAATTTCTGTGATAGAGAAAAACATGGAGTCAAAGTGCAGATTGCTTTTTCCTGTAACATGGTACACCTTTGAAAGGATGCACATTCAAGAATGTGCCATGAATTGTTCATTCCTTAAATCTGAAATTACAGTTAATGGGACACTATGATTTAAAAAAAAATCATCTGTGAATCAAGCCATCCTGGATGACAAAGACTGACTTCCTGTAATTTTTTGACACAAAACAGGTTAGGATCTAAGTCTGAATGTGAAAAGAAATACGATTTATGTTTCATCCAACTAGCACATATATGACCTTCATGTGAAAAGAACATGGCCTCTCACTGACTTATCGTATTTTTAACCAAAATAACCAACACAGGTAGGACGCACTAACTCACCATCTCAAGACTGAATGCTACTGAAACGTGTTGAAGTTACAGCATCAAATCCATCCTCACCCATCGCAAGGAAGTCACTCTGTTAGTTTTGGGAATGAAGTTGGGAAGTTCATTGTCCAGTGGAAAGACTGAATTTCTAGTGCTCTCAGTGCATCTGTGTTTGAGTTCTGAGTTGAAATTAACGTAAGTCTGATCTTAAAGATACCCTTATGTGAGAGAGAAAGAATCTGAGTGACAGTAATTCATTTACTGATGTTCAGTTTGCAATGTCAGCCTGATCTCTCTCTCTCTTCAAATTTTACAATCTAAGTTTAATTTGAGTAGCAGGAAATGCCAACAAGCCCCATCCATTACTCCTTATTTGTTCTGTGGAAGGATTCATCCTTACCTGTGTTTATAAGAAGGCAGATGGGAAGTATTTCTGGGCCATGAAAGAACACCTGATGATGAGCTGGGAAATCTCAGAATTCAGGGCCACATTCAGGATCATGCTTCTCAAGTGCATTTCAAAACAATTTAACATGCCGCAGTGTTTTCCGAGGGGCAGGACTCATGCAGCGTAGATAAAATGGTCCAACTTTTGCTTTGGAGAGAAGGAAAAAAAATACCTGTATATGTAGACAACAGTTTAAAAGGAAAGAGTTATAGATACTTAGCCTCGGTGATCTGGAAGTGTGAGAGGGTAGAGCTTGGCTGTGCCCTGGAGCTGAGGGAGCGGGGGTGGGTGGAAAGGTGGCGAGAACTTAGATCAGATGCAGTGCTTCCTAATCAAGGTCAAGCCTTGCTTAGCCCGTTACCAGGGAGAGAAAGAGCCAGTGAATCTGACTGTGTAATTGCTATTTCTCTCTTAAAAAAAAAAAAAAAAAGACTGGGGAAGAAGGAAGGAAGGGACAGGCTTAGACTCTCTGTAGGTTATTTCTGAATAATGGATATATTTTAAATTCGTATTATAATTAATCAAATCTATGTTCTTTCAGAGTAGAAAACTAAATGCATGCATCATTAATGGCTTACTGTAAAAGTACAATCATGCAAATTTAACAGTCTGCTATTCATTCCATTTGAAAATTCTGATGATAATGGGTAACTTCCAATACCAGACGTGTGTCGAGAACTTTGCGTGCATTATTTTCCTCCCAACAACAGATGAGGAAACTGAGGCTGAGAATCAAAGGAATTGCCCACATCTTGGAGTATGTAAGTGGTGCCAGGAGCGTTAGAATCCCATACATCTTTCTACAATGCTGTGCTCATAGCCATTGTGTTGTGTTTTGTCCCCTGATCCCTACAAAGCATATATCCTTGCAATGAGGAACAGGGTTTCTTAAGGAGCCAAAGGAGAGATGGGACAGTTTCGATAATAGGAGGACAGTTGTGGCAGATCACACCTCTGTCACCAATAGGTCATTGAAAATCCCCGATGACTGAACCGAGCTGAAATATGGCATATACTGACTTGATGTGGGGCATGGTTTACTGCTGCAGTGGGTCAGGGATGACTGAGGAGCCAGTCTCTTGAAGACCCTGATGAGAGAACTTGCAGGATGAGTTCTTCAACACTGCATTCTGGGTTGGAATGGTCAAAGACTGAAGCACTGGATAGGTGACTCCAGAATTTAACTTAGGTCTTTTGGCTTCTGTAAATGAGAACAGAAATAGGGCTTTTCCGATTTTCAGGAGCTGTTTAAACCAGAATGCAGCGTTTCTTGATGATAAAGGTTAGGCAAGAAATAAACCTCTTCCACTTTTCACTGAACCAAGACCATACTGAGCGTTAAACATAATATGGGTGGTCTTGTGTTTAAGTGGCATAGAGCTGGCTGTCCCTCACCCTCCACCAAGATGCCCGATCTTTTCACCTCCCAGACTGAAGTTCTTTCTTGGCACCATGGGATTAGAATGCTTGCTTTGCTGGGTTGTTGTGAAGATCAGAGATCCCATGTGATCATGCCTGACATGGAGAACACATTTGAGAATGACAGTTATTACAGGTCTATGGTTATCACTGGGTGGATGAGAGATAGCTAAGCTAAGAAAGAAAATGTTTTTGTTTTCTTTTTCCTTTTTTTCTTTTGCAGTGCTGGAGCTTGAGCCCAGAGCCTCATGCATGCAATCCAGGTGCTCTTTCACTGAGCTGTACCTCCAGTCCAAGAAAGGAAAATATTTTGAAAGGCCAGGGAGAGAAAAGAGGGAAGAATGGGATGGTGGCATCTGGCCTGTGAGCCCTGCTGTTGTCCCTCACTAACTCTGTCCTTTTAATGAGCCAAATGCAGCTTTCAGCAGATGAGATCTGGTGTCTGCAAAGACAAAACAGAGCCAAAAGGCGACGTAACATGGAATTACAGCCACATTTCCCTCTAATGAGCCAGCCTGTTTGATTACGACGCAGAGCTGTTTGGAGCCCAGACTGGGCTGTGTGTGCACCCACCCCGCTCCTCACGTGCATGCAGGCAGCTTAAGCACACACACATGACTGCCAATCTCACGCTTGGTTAGCTGCGGGCCCAACATGGGGAGGTGTGATGTGCCTGGGAGGTGGGACACTGGAGCCGGCTGTCAAGGACAACTGGGAGGCATGCAGCCTTCAAGCTGCTGGGGAGAGGCCTCTTGTCAGCAAGGGGCTCCTAGGGTCTTGGGAGAGAAAGAAGAGATACTAGCTGCTTTCCCAAAGGGCTTATATACCGGTCAGCTGGGTAGTCACATGCACACACACACTCACTGCACACACACATTCTACATGCATGATGCATAGGGTTATACCATGCATCACGCCTGCCACCAATCATGTACATGTAAACACACCTCATATACACACTGTGTGTAAGCATACCACACACATCACCCTCATGCATATACACTCCTTCACGTAGCACAGATATGTATGCAGATACAAACCACATACATGTACACACACACACTCTTAAAATACACCAGATATACTGTTCCCACTGCATAAACACACACACAACAAATATGTAGACATACACTAATCATATAAGAGCATGTCAGGTGTATACATAATGTACCACATATATGCACAAATACTGTGTGCATCTAGCCGGGCATAGGTGGCTTGTCACTCAGTGGCCCATTATGTTGCCTGTCACGTATACCACATCAGCTCAATGTTGATCTTTGTTTCCAACAGTTTGGGCATTCAAATGCAACAGGGTCAGTCTTGTTAAGTGGCAGCCAAAGCCATTGAGTTCACACATAGCCACCAAATGTGTCCCTGTGGTCATTTCATCCTTGTGTCTATTCTGTGAGCTCTGAGAGAGCTGGAAGCAAAACCAGCCAGCATTAACTGTCGCTTGGTGCCTCTTCAGTGTTCTCTGCAGCAAGGCTTCTTGATGGGCAGTGAAGTGTGATACAATGTTGACACTCCCTCCTATGCGTCCAGCTCCACGCCTGGATCTCTGGACTCCTCGCTGCTAATCCTCCAGTTTCTTTTACTCCCAGGCTTGTGGGCAGCAAAGGGAACTTTACATTTTCTCACCTCAGGGACACTCCTCACTGCTCTTCCCAGTGAGAAGTTGTCTGTTCTCTGCTATATTTCAAGGTCACCTCCTGAATAGGGCTATAACGCAGTTGCCACTCATTGTCTGCCGGCACCCCATATTGAGTGTGTGACATCTCTATCATTTCTGCGTGTGTCACAGAGGAGGCGTTGACTGCCTCCCCTGTGGTTCACCTTCCCCAGGGTATCTGTGTGCTGAGTGGTTTGGTCGATGGAGACAGTGTCTCTCTCCAGAGGAAAGAGCAGGCACGTTTGTTGCCCACTGTATCTGAGTTCTTAAAGCCCAAGATTTCTCTCCTGTAATACAATGCACTGCATATGCAGGCATCTCCCAGCATTCTTTGCATTGTCTGATAGGAACTGAGCTCAGGGAACTGCTGCAAAAAATGCTGAGACTTTGACTCTGTCAGTGTGCTGAGTAACAAGGTCTTTGTCTCTGACCTTGCAGCTTCTGCCAGTGTCTACAAAAGAGCAGCAGGATAACTTGCTAGCTTATGAGCAGGGCAAAACTTTAGAGCCTTGGTAGTTTGCAAGCCAAACCTGGGCTCTCTTTTCTCCTCCCTCTCAGATGGTTCTAGTGGGCACTTCTCTGGCACAAGGTGACAGCTGCAGATCAGCACTGGTGGCACAGGAATTCTGTGCTCCCTGTTCATACAACGTCCTCATGCCTCTGGTCCTTCATTTCCATCTTAAAATAGACTACTGCTAAACCTGTCTGACCTCATGATTTGGCAATTCCATCAGAGCCCAGATCACGATGGACAATCTGGATACATGGTCACCTGATGCCCTCAGGTCCAGAATTCCAGCAGAAACATGTGCAGAAACAGGCAGGAGCTTGCTCAGAATGCATGTAATTTTGCTGTGGATGCATAGCCTTGCCCCACATCCCAGGCCTGTGTTGTTTATTCATGAACTCTATACTCTGTTCTTTTCTACCATTGATGTCCCCAGCCCTGTAAGAACTGCTGGATCCTATGGCCAGGACCTTGTCCCACAACCTGGATCTGCTCAGAGCCCAGTGCAAATGGCACTGTTTTGCCCAGGCTCGAGTTGAAGCAAAATTCCTGGCTGTGAACTGTAAACGAAGACAAAGAGGCCTATCGTGGGCTTCCTTTATGATAGATGAAAGATGTTATGGTTGGGATATAAAATGTTCCCCGCAAAAACTCAATGTGTTGAAGATTTGGTTGTGGATGGGCTTTGGGAAAGTGATTGGATCATCAGGGCTCTAACAGCATCAGTGAATTAATCTAGTGAGGAGATCATAATTGGATGGCACTATTAGGGGGTATTGGGAAAAGGAGGTGGGGCTTAGTTGAAGGGAGTGGATCATGGGGGCATGGTCTTTAGGACCATATTTGGTCCTCAGCCCATTCTTCCTGGTGTCTGTCACCATTTCAGCTTCCTGTGTGCTGTGAGTTGAACAGCGTTCTTCCACCACTCCCTTCTGCCCATGCTGTTTCTGCCTTGCCAAAGGTCTAAAAGCTACCAAGCTGACCATGGACTGAAACCTTGGAAACCATAAGCCCAAATTAATTATTTCCTACTCTAAATTGTTTTTCTCAGGTATTTGGTCATACTGGCCAAACTGTGGCTGACTAATGTACAAGACACATGCCTTTTAGTCCAGGGAAGACATCCTTAACCCCCAATGACGTCACTACCATGGCAGCTGTCTAATCCTTCACAGATCTTTCTCTGTGGAGCACATGTGTCTCCCCAAGGACAGTGACCTCTTGCTCATCTTGTTCCATCTGTCACCGTTGTCCAGACTGTCACCATCAGGCTGGATCAATGTGACATACTGCAGAACATCCAGAGGGTCAA
Organism: Cavia porcellus; assembly: GCF_034190915.1. Lineage (NCBI taxonomy): Eukaryota > Metazoa > Chordata > Mammalia > Rodentia > Caviidae > Cavia > Cavia porcellus. The sequence goes on from NW_026947497.1 coordinate 35,263,592, forward strand.
GATCTCCTTGACTCTGTATTAAAGCAAAGGATGAGTGACTTTTTAAAGCCCTAGGAGAAAATGATTGGAAATAAATATAGTTTTTTAGTCACCAAATTAATGGCGTGTACCATAAACCCAAGGTGTATAATCTGTCCTGGCAGTGAAATGATGTCAGACACCGCAGCTTTGATCAGAAATGCAACTTGGCTAAGTCTAGCAGACAACAGTCATTCTTCAGAATCCACCTCATTTCTTCAGAGGTAAAACTGGCCAAGTAACCAAGGTAAGTTGGGGGCCACTTCACCTATCTGTTAGACCTTTAATGATTACAAATCTTGATCTTTGGAATATGATATATTTACTTTCTTAGCTAGGGGTGAGGTGGAAACAACTTTAGTCTTTCCTTGGGCTTCCTCACTGTGATAACTCACATGCAATAGGTCCGTAATCCACTGGATTATATCAACTGTTGGACTTTCCTGATTCCCTGGGCCTGTGAACCCTGACTCTGAGAACACTTCAGATTTCCATGTATCATCACTGTTCACATATCTGATAGTCCTCAAAATACTGTATCTTTTCTTCCCCCTAGTGCATGATGTCTGTTTGGAAAAGGACAGGAAGAACCTGGTAATGCCTCTTTTCCATGGAGTTGCTGTGGGGTTGATCCAGATCTGAATATCTTCAGTCAAAGGAATCAGGATCTGATAATCTTCTGAGGTCTGCAGGACGTAAGTAAATGATAACAACTCCTCTTGGAGTGACTGTGCTCGGCCTCGTGCCCCTCCTGCTTGCTTGCTTCTGAATGTAGTTATAAACAGCACCCTCACTGCCTGGCCATCTGTTCTGTCTCCAGTATTATGTAAAACCACCTTGATCAAGCATGCACAGGTCTAATTTCAGGAGCCCTCTCCAGCCTCTAGCTGGTTTATGCTAGCTAATTCTCACAGCTCCTTTGGGATATAATTGCTTTCTTTCCTTATCAAACCCAACAAATCCCTGACTAGAGTGTGCTGAAATTTAATCTTCTTGACCTGGCAGTCAGGATAAAAGTTGGGACAGCTCCTGAGGGAGGAGGCACCTGCGCCCTTGCTGAGTGCTTCTCTGAATTTGAAAAATGCTAGCTCACACTCTGAGGGCTCTGGGTTCACGGGAGTTTGAAGAAGGAACATCTTTGGGAACATTCCATCTTTAGGACCTCGTGTTTTTCTAATTGAAGTCCAATGCCACAAAACTGACTTGGTTCAGACTTTGCAACTGCAATTGTCAGATTCTGAGTTGACTTCTCAGCCGTGCCTGCTTTCCCACTGCTGGAGAGAAGAGCCTCCCTATAAACTGTGAACAAGGCTGCCTGGCTCCTGCACTAGCTTTATCTCTGTGTTTACCACCCTTGGCTTCTCACTTCTCCTCTATAGGACACCTGTACAACTCAGTAGCAACCAGCAACCTCCATAGTCCTGACTGGCTACATTCTCCTCACATCTTTCAAATATCTGAATCTTTGCACTGGCAAGGAGATTCTCCTCTAACAGAATGCTTTTCCAGGTGTCATGCACGAAAGTGTCAACTGTTGGGCTGCCACCTGATGCCAGGGAGCACGCATACCCTCCTTCTATTGGGGATGGGGTCTTCCTTGTCAGTCACGACATGAGTAACCCATCTGGTAAACTCCACATCACTGCCAGATTTCTCAAACCACTACTGGGGTCTCTTGTATCTTCAGCACAGTGGACCCCGAGACAGAATTGCCTTGCAGGGTATTTATTGGAGTAAATATCCATGAAGAATAAAAGAGGAGCAAGGGCAATAGACAGAGTGCGAAATTTTTCTTTGCAAAAGAATCATCCAAGGAACTTGTTAAAATACATATTTCTTGGCCTTACTCCCCCAGACACTGATGAAATAGGTCTGTAGCAGGGAGCCAGGAATCTGTATGATCATGAGCCTCTCAGGTGACTTTCATGCAGGAGGTTTTGGGCAGATAGTCTGACACCTGTAAGAGCAGAGCTGGAAGGAAGGACTGGGTAGGAAGAACTACCCAGTCTACTGTGGACCACAGTGCAGTTCTTCAGGCCAATTGGAAGACCCTGAGCTAGAGCTGCTCATTAGAGGATTCCATGGGATAGGAATGGGCTGGCCCAACCCTCACCATTCTCTGTTGCTGGCTACGAGCAGCCATGAAGGACACAGTGGATCCAAATGCACCACAGTTCCTGTGGTAGATTGTCTCAAAATGAGGTCTGCATTAGTCAGGGTTTTACTAGAGAAAACAGATACAACACGAGATATACAAATGTATAAGAAATGACAAGATTGGCTTACGGTGGTCAGCCACAGACTGGATGAGGAAGCGTGCAGAGGGTGTCTACACACTGGAGGCCGAAGGATTCAATCCAAGTTCTGGAGTTCGCCCTAGTGTTTCGTGCAAATCCACACCAGCAGGCTGATGGGTCTGCGACATAGACCGAAGGCTCTGTGATGAAAGGCTGAAGAGTCTATCCTGAAAGCTGAGGAGTCTACACTGGAAGCCAGGAGATGATGTCCAAACCAAAGACAAAGACTGGAGCTTCTCCAAAGAATAGAATGCATCTGTCTTTGCTCCTTCCTTTTTACACCTCCAAGTGATGAGCCACCCTAGGGTGGGTCTTCTATACCCTTGGGTGTAGAGTTGCTAAACCCATTTAGTTAACCTTCTAAATGACTCAAGTTGACAAAATCAATCAACCACTACAAGATCTGAGCAAAATACCTTCATGGCCACAGTGATGGGAGAACAACCCTACTTACACAACTGATGGAGACAGCTACTGAGAGGAGAGTACAGCTGGCCTATGGGAGCTCTTCAGAAAGGGGGGATTTTGAGGGGCATCAGATAAGTTAGAGTGAGTGTATTCATCAGTTTCCTGTTGCTAATAACACAATACCCTAGATAGCTAAGTTATCAAGGAAAGATTTGTTTTGGTTCATGGTTCTGGAGGCCCAAGGTCAAAAACTGACGGTTGGTGATGTCTTCTTGTTGCAGAGCCCAGAGGCAATGCAGCATAACACAGTGAGAAAAGACTGTGCATATGTACTGTGCATATGTGTCCTTCTCTCTCTCTCTTTCTTCTTATAAAACCACTGGGATTCAACCATGGGGTCTCCATGCTGATGACTTCAACTATAATTGATTCCCAAAGGCCTCACTCCTAAGTACCATGGTCAAATTAATTTTCATCCTTTTAGTATTTGAGAATGAGATTTAAACTTTGGTTTGAGCTTTGGTGGGGACAAGCCACGTTCCAATGATAGAAGTGAGCATCCCTAGAAACCAATCCCTAACTTAACCTACTCTGTTTAGTCAAAAGAACCTCCCTTTTGTTAAACCAAGAAGATAAAGATGACACACAGGACCAAAGCACTTTAAAAGAGGAGGAAACATCTCTGAGCAGGGCCTAACCCCGACAGGCAGATGTAGCACCTCTTATAGCTTCCAAGGCATTGGGTGATGCTCAGGGCAGCCATCTCAGGCATGTATTCCAGATGCATCAGCCCAAGTCACCCCCTTGGAATGCCCATCTCCCTCCAACCTCCAAGGGATTCTCCACAGCTGTATTAAGTAGCACTCATGTTGGTGAGATGCACTCTCCAAACTTTAAAGGAGGAAAGATTTAATGTATCTCACAGTTTTAGGAGATTCAGTCCATGCTTCACTGTCCCCAAACAGAAGCATCACAGTGGAAGGGCTTGGTGCAGCATAGCTGCTTAGTTCATGGTGGCCAGGAAGCAGAGCGGGGGAACAGTGCCAGGGAGGAATGGGGGCAGGAGGCCACCTGTAGTGCCCAAGGTCACTCTTCCATGACCTACCTGTGTCCCCAGGAGCATGCTTTACTGCTCTGTTAGAAGTAGTGAAGGTGGCACATCAGGACTAAAGGTCACATCAACTATGGACAGGGATGTGTGGAGAGAGAATAAGGTAGTACCAGTATCAAGGAAAGGTATGGAAGAGACAGGGGAATCTGCACAGTAATTTTCAGTTAACTTCCTCTGGTAGTGCTGTTACCAATGTGAAAACTGATTCTCGATTTGAGATGTTACACAGCTTTCATAAGTAGCTAAGCAAAAAACTCCCCTGTGTGCATGAATGTAATTCTCTATCTAAAGAGCCAGCCCGTGGCTAGGAAAAAACTTGGCCCCTGGAGAGTTTTTCCAGATACACATTAACTTGCTGACTGAGGACTAAATTTGGTTCAAATACTTGCAGGTGCTGGTACAGTGGTATCTTCCCACAGTCCTGGCTCCTGGGAAGGCTGAGGCAGAATGCTCACTCCAGTCCAGGAGTTTAAGGCCAGGTAGGCAATATAGTGCAACTTGGGCTAGAGGAAATAATTAAGAATCATCCTCATCTCTAAATCCACATCTCCCCACTAGATTCACATTTTAGGTTATGGAATGTCAGGGTCAGAAGGGAATCCCACAGGTTATGCTACCCAGTCTCCCTGACCTGAAATGTTGATATCACCATCATGTAGAAGTGTGGACCTTCCTTAGATATCAATTTTGGTGTCACATCTGCTCCCTTTCTTGCCAATCTTGACGTAGCTAAAAGTAGCTCCTAGCCCATGCTCTGGTTCTTACAACTATTCATTACACAAGGTTTTGTGTCCAAACACCTAAGGCTTGTGACTGGAGGCCTCACACACTGCATAGTTATCATAATGAATCTGACAAAAAAACAAAAACCCTCCAACTCTCCCCAGTCATCTCACCGTGCAGCCACCCAGCATAGGGCTCCGGAAATAGCCACTACACACCAGGAAAAACAAAGCACAGTATGGAGGCCCATCTTCTGTCAAGGAACCATGCAATTAATTTCAAAGTAAAAAATAATTGGATTATCTGTGCCATGGCTTTCTTCATTAGTGCAGATAATTGGAAGATTTTAGGAGTATATTTCCTTCCTTCTTATAGGGAAGGCTTATAATGTAATGATGGGGATCCCTCCCCTCTTGGTTTTCGCTGGGTGGGGGTTTGTAGAATCTTATGCTGTTATCTTTAGTTACTAGGTAAGGGGACAAGTGTAGAAAAAAAGCACTCATGGAACCCCAGACCAGAAGAACAAAAATCACCAAATTACTGCCCCAAGCAAATGTATCTGCCACATAAAATCACCCCAGGATTAGAAGCCCCTCAAGTGATGGTCAGGGTTGGGCTGGCCAGCTCGTATCCGGCATTGGAGTGATCAAAGAAATCAGGTTCTTGAAGCTGAGCATTAGTAAGAATGGAAGGGAGAAGGACAAGGTTAGAAACGAGAAGACACGCTACTCCGCCCTCTGTGGTGCCCTGATTTCCAGCTGGCTGGGTTCAGGACATGGTTAGTCACAGTGTGCTCACAAGTCCATCCTCAAGTGTCACCCAAGGATCTGGTTCCAGTGCAGATTCCTGGGTCCCTAGAGTCCATGTCATCAGTATCTCAGGAGTGGACCCAGCAAGGTGCGTCTTAACATTTTCCCTGGATGGTTCTCATGTGAGTGGAGATTTTAGGCTCACTGCAGGGGGTACACTGGTACAAGACATGAGTCCATTCTTGCAGGGTTCTCCCACACACCTAGGCGTGAATCAGCATCTGATCATGCCATATACATCTTGGTGGGAGGGTCTTCACACACACACACACACACACACACACACTGCCATCAATATTCACAAGAATCAAGTTCAAAATGGATCTAATGAGTGTGTTCTTTTCGAGCAATGCTGTTTGGAAATTCCAAACCAACGGTGGGCAACCTCTTAAGGCAGAAAGGCTGAAAACAAGCAACAATTTATTTTCTCAGAACTCGTAAGGGTGGAGCTGCTGTCTTTTCTAGCTGGATGTGCTGAATTAGAACCATGAAAAACAAATACAGTTCCCCTGAGGCCCTGTGCATGATTTATTTCCAGATTTAATGAATGGCCATGTGCCTGGGCGAGTGGAAAATAACCCGCAGATCGACTCGTTCCTGAAGTGCGGTGGGCTGGGCTCTCTCGCTGATGCCACTAAAGGACACTGAGCCACCCCCATGTCCAAACCTCCTGGTGAGGCAGGTGATGCAGTGCGGGTGAGGTCCACAGGCTACCTCTTTACCTCTGAGGATAGCTTCTCCATGGCCCGCGCAATGTCTATTGATCCGAGCTTGTAGCTGATGTCAACTCCGATTGTCGGGAGAGAGGCTACTCAATATCACAAGGTCACGACAGGGGGAAAGGAACTAATAATTCACTAGGCTTGTACATAACATGCAGGGCATTGTTTTCTGCCTTCTTAATAGTATCTTTCTGTGGCTGCAGGTGACTGTCTTCCCGTCACCACCCTTGCTGTGGGATTTAAGTCTTAGGTTCGTTTTTATTTACCTGTTTCTCCCCTGGCTTAACTTTTCAGATTCATGTCACAGCGAACACCTGCTTTATATTCTCTATCCCTACCACAGCCTCATCACACCAAAGGCTGATTTAGCTCCTCAGGGGGAAGCCATTATTTCCCAATCCCTGGCACTTTTTCGGAATCGTATTTTCCTCCTGTTAGGAGGACCATCTTGACCCTGAAACAATGTTTATCAGCGCTTAATTGGTTTAATAGGCACCTGCCTTGCAGGTGTACTCTTGGGCTTAATGAATTCAGGGCTCTGCAATCTGTGGAGGAAACACACTAGACAGAGGAGGGGTCTGGCCACTGTTTATGGACACTGTCGCTGGTGTCTGCTGCTCACATAGCACCAAGCGACGAGTTGCATGTAGCATTGCAACTCTCTGTGAAGGGCAGTCACTTGGGGAGAAGCAGGCTGTGTCTACCAACACAGAGCGACTTCTGTCCTCATGGCTGCTGCTTCTCAAAATTACTCAGCAGGAAAAATCCATATTCATCTGTACCACTCTCCTACTTATTTAGCATGTTGTTTTGTCATTGGATTTATTTATTCTTCCCTGCCCTCCCAAGTCCCTCCCTTTTCTCCATCCTTCATCCTTTTTCCTTCCTTCTCTTACTTAGGGATATTCCTTGCTTGCCCTCTGCTGTCAGAAAAATGCTGGCTAAACCAGTTCACATGATGCAGTAAGGGACTAAGAATGCGAACATTGCTCCATCACCTGGGTAGTGTAAGAGGAAAATCTTATGTCAAAGAAAAACAGTCCCCATGATGATGGTGGAAATTCACACACCAGCTAAAAGGTGAGGAAGAACAGTAGGGGAGGGAAGCTTTTCCAGAACAATGCTTCTGAAAGCATTGTCCCAAAAGTCACTGTACTAACACCCTCCTTGCCTTTTCTTTGAGCTGCATAGAAATCCTGATTTCTTGGACTGAATGTCATAGGCATCAATTTCATTGCATGAACTCAGGTGTATCAGAAGTATAACTCTGTTTTTTTTTTCCTTCTTTTTCAACCTCTGGGGTTGTAGAAATATAATCCAATTAATTAGGCTTTTCTCCTCACCCCTTTCTCTGGGGTTGTACCTACATTTTGGTGGCTTAGGCAGTGCCAGGTATTGGGAAGGGACATCTGGTCCTCAGGGTCATTTGCCATCCATGCGGTCCTCCCTGGAGGTGTCCACCTTGCCATCTGGTCTTCAGTTATTGGTTTTCCAGGTGGCTGCTGAGTCATCCTGTTCCTGACCACAGATTCCTCACATCCAGCTCTCTTTTGGCTTCATCCAGGACCCCTTTGGGTACAAAACTAGTATCTGTTTCTGCCACACAATTGTGGCCTTCAGAAATCTCCAAGAGACTATCTAAAAGCTTCTCCTATTTCTTTAGCCAATGGCAAGAAACATACCAGTGCCCCATGTCGTGTTAGTGCCTGAGGCCCATTATTTTGTGGGATCATACTGCTTCCTGGGCTCCACAATTGTGGATAGAGAGATGGGGGTATCCTTCTTTCTTCTTGACTCCTATATCTGAAAGAGGGCTCAAGAATATTTTTCAGCAACCCACTAGGCTCTTGTTGTTGAAGGCTTTCTTCCAATTCTTTTCCTCTTCATGGCCAGTTACTGTTCTTTTTTTAAATATCTGCAGTGTCGTATTTTTCATGTGGCCAAAAGTACAAAATGACTAAATAGAGAGATGTGATAGTTAAACTTGACTGTTATCTGGATTAAGAGATATCTAAGAGACCAATAAAGCACACCTGGGGTGTGTCTGGGTAGGTTATGGGGGCCTGACCCTGGGAACTGTATCAGGTCCCTGGCGCTTTTCTCGCTGGCACTCTGCCAAAGAGCTCTACATCCAGGCCCCCATGAAATGGGCAGCTTTGCTCTGCATGCCCTTCTACCATGATGTTTCTGCATTTTTCCAGCTGACCATGGACTGAAACCTCTGCAACCGTGAGCCAAAGTAACCTCTCTTCCTTTAAACTGTTGGTGTCAGGTATTATCAGGTATTGTCTCAGATATGGGAAAGATCAACATGACAAGAATAATCCAGAGATGCAAAAACAAAGGTGGACAGGGATTGTTTTTATTATAAAATATCCAACAAACTGTAAAGCACTCCTTTAGCCATTATAAAGGATATAAAATATAGTTAAATATAATAAAGCATATTCCTGCCACAGAAAATGTATACACAGAAATGTGAGGTTACATATGAACTCAGGGGTCATTTGAGTCATTAAAAAGTTTAGATTTAACTTTTTAAGGAATTAGGACTGCTTAGTTGCTAGTGGGATGTTATGAAAGTTAGGATCTAACAGAATAGTGATTGTAGTCTACATCAACAAATATTACTATAGTGAAAATCTGTGATTAAAGAGAAACATCAAAGCTTTATCACAGAATTTACTTACTTTGAGCAGTACTGTATACAACTGAATTTCAAGACAACTAAAGGATTTATACACCCTCCTTAGAATTGGAATACCATTTTCCTTCTTGAAAAAAAATTGTAATCCTTTATTTCTAATGTCAAAACATTTACAGTAGCAGGCACACTGTCTGGGGGATGTTGTGGAAGGAAATGGTTGTTTTAATCAGAGTAAGAAAGGATACCTTACAACAATGACCCCAAAGGCTCTGCGCCTTAGCACAAGGATTTTTAAAATAGTTTTTCGGTGCTAAGGATCAAACCAAGAGCATTAGGCCTGCTGGGTAAATACTGCAGCACTGAGCTCTACCTCCAGCCCCAAGGATAGTTATTTTGCACTTATCTTACAGTTCTTCCTACCCTACATTCATCTGGGACCTAGCTTTTGCCTTTAGCTCACAGCTTCCAAGTCATCCTGGGTGTCTACATGAGCCCACTAAAGCAGTTGGTGAGAGCGTACTGGGTCACACAAGAGGCCATAAGGGCCTGGATTAAGGTCAAGAAATCTCATTTCTTCTCTATTTTGTGGGCCCAAACTCAATCACTTGGCCTTTTAATTGACAAGGGCAAGGAAATATCATTACCTGTGGGTCCAGGAGACAAAGGCAACAGGTGTGGTCAGTAGACAATAGCTTCTGGCCATGTGTGTGAGCTCTTAGATAAAGACTCCTGGTGCTAAGACTGTCAATAAAGAACCAGGATTATGGCACTCTGTTTAGGGAGCCAGAGTTGCAGAGAGGCTTGGTCCTTTCCTCTGCTCCCCTGATCACCTTGTCTTTCTTGAGAGAAGGACCAGCCAGCTCTCTCCCCAGACAGTGCTAATGGGTCGAGCTGGGTGTGTGCTCCAGGAGCTGCCTGCACTCAGAAGCACAGCACATGAATAATCAGCTCTGATGAATGCCGGCCTCCTGAGGCCAAGGACACCCATGCTCAGGACAGCTCGGGATTGACTCTTGGGTGCTGTGCTGGGAATGTGTGGTGGGGAAGGCGCTGGAGCCCACGCAGCCTGTGGCTGGAGGCTGCCTGTGCCAGGAGGGTTCTGGATGAAGGTCTTTCAGTCTCTCTTGTATTGTTCCAGCCAAGCACAGACTCTCTAAAGCACTCACTTTGTTGATTGAAAGGGAACCGTCTGCAGCAGAAAATGTCAACAGCGCTAGTGGGAATTCTGCTTTTGCTCTTAACTGTCTAAGTGGTTTTAGGGAAATGGATTAACCTGGTAGTTTCAGATGAAATATTCTTTACCTCTTATCTTCAGATACATCATGTGTAGAGATGCAAAGCAGCCTTCCTGGAGAATGAGCCTTCACCTTAGGATAGCGGCATCTCTTCACGGCGGTGACACTCATATGGATACATGAGTCTTGAGGAGCAGGCTGATTGCATGTGCCTGGAAAAGCCAGGGTGGGGGACAGCCCTTGCTACACGGGACCCAGGCTTACAGGATTTTATAAAGGTGGGCAGGTCCTGGGCCAGGGGAAAGGCAGTGTCACTCCACAGTGGGAATTTCAGATAGAGCAGGGTGGAGAAGGGGCCCAGGTTTCCTGGTGGATGCTAGTTAAAGTTTTGGACAAGGAAGATCAATGGATTTGGTGAAAAATGAAGCGTGGAAAGGACTCATGTTCTTTCATTTTGACTTCCAGTAAGTTCTAAAGCAGTAAGGCATTGAATTTTCCTTACTAGGGGCTTTTAGCTAACAAGAAACTACCTTCAGTTCTTCTCTGTGGAGCTGGGGAATGGAGTACATGAAATTCGAAAGTCTCTCCTCTCTGACACTTCTGTACTGATAGACTCTACAAATATTGACTCCAACAAACCCTTCACTGCTACAGACAGGCTTGTCACCCTTTTATTTGCCACACTGTAAATTGTAGCTCCCGCTTCAGAGACGGTGATCATGCTAAATGCTAGCTCTAGAGAAATTCACATCAATGTATCTCCAGAGCCTCACCAACCATTTCTGCCTGAGGGTCAGGTCCTGAACAGGCTGATAGGGTCCTCACCCAGTTGGGAAAAATCCAGTGAGATTTGGGTTCTCACTTGTGAAGTTATAAACAGTTACAGGTAGACTTTGATATCAATAATATATACATACATATATAGGTACACATTTCCCAAACATTGTCTCCCTGCTGGGAAACTGCACAATCACTTTTTCTGAGGATTTATGCTTTTAAAAGGAAGCCTAATCGCTAAAAGCACTTCAAACATGTGTCTTCTCAAGTAATGGTTGGGATCAGCTGTTTTGTTAGATAACGAAACCATAAGACAAGGTCACTGCATCTTCTAACCACAGGAGGTCAAGGGGATCCTTGTCAAGCCATTTTTCCCTTTTATGACATCAATAATGATTTACTGCTGAAGATCTACCATGGACCAAGAGATAAATGACATGGAAAAGTAAAGCCTTGTTTCCAAAAGAAAATATGGAGTATATGATGCTTTGAATTTTTTGTCTTCAAAAAATAATTGGGAGAAATTTAAGGAATGATGGATTTGATTTATGACATGAGCACTGAACCCAGTAAGAAGATGTAGAACTGTCTCAGGATTTCACCCTCTCCTTGTACACAAAATCCTTAAATAAAATGTACTAAGAATAATCCAGATCCTATTTTGAGTCGGGAAGTCATCCTGAACAGTATCTCCAGTATGGATATCATCCTCAGTGATAATCAGGTGATTTGCTAAGAGATTAGGAAGGAAATAAGTCCACTAAGTAATGCTTATGTCATTCATGAGAGACCAGAGTGCATATGGAGAATGTTATCAAGGTGGGTGTTTCTCTTCCTGTGTAGTGTTGAAAGCCAGTAATGAAAGTAGATTGTAGATACAGTTACCCAGTCAAATATTTAAATGTGTCCTTATTTGACTGTGCAATCACACAGCCAAATATATTCAGGGGTGGTTTCCTTTATAAGAAAAAAAAGTAAGTGAAATGTTCAATGATGACATTAGCTCAATTTTATGTTTGAAAACTTAATTGCACCCAAGTGAGAAAATACAAAATTAAAGTTCTCACTGCAACAACAATTGAGCCTAGCAACACCGAGAGATTTTGCAGTGAGTGTTGGAACGGAATGTGATGTGGGTACAGAAGCCTCAAGTAGGGAGCTGCCTGTAAATCTATTTCTGCTCCTCTGTGAGAGCTTATGAGCAGCGTCCTTTCGAAGCTTTGTAGACGGCCTTTCTCTGAGTGACACCCAAGAGTGCATCTGGGAAAGCGCCAGTTGCCCAACCTCTGCCTTGCTACTTGCAGGAATTTTATCTGAGAATAATGTCTTTCTTTGTCTCCCACCCCTGGTCTGTCAAGTAACTACATGAACTCAGCAAAATGAGACAAACCCTGCACAAATGGATGGAGATATGGCACCAGGCTCTGCAGTCTTGCAACCAACCTTGCAACCAACCTTGCTTAGTGATTGTTGCATGCTACTGTAGAAGCCCCTCTATGTTGACAGTCAGCACTTGTCAAGGCCAGTCATGGAGATCCTGCTCTTTTTTACTGCACAGCCTCCTGGAACCTTGGGACCACCTGCTCTGGCTTCTTCACACCCAAACCAGCCTAGAAGAGCCCAGCTCGTGAAATACCTACAGGATCCAAGAAGAGGGATGTGAAGCTCAGTCTAGTGAAATGGTTTTGGGGATGGTTCACCTAGAATTCCCCGGAAGTGGAAAATCCTCCCTTATTTCTGCTATGCTCTTTAGGGGGCTCTCAGTGACAATGAAAAGAAGCATTACTTATGTCACCTCCATTGTCTGCATGTAGATCTGTTCATGTAGCCATTTATTCAACAAACTTAACTGAAATTAAACTATGGCACTGCACTAGCCTCTCTGGGACATTCAGAGATGACTAAGACGTGGTCTACACCCTTAAGGCTCCTGGTGTTGTATGAGATGATGTACACACAAATATCTGTATCAACAGCTGGAACGTGAAGAGTGCCATGAGAGAACCCTAAGGACCACTTCTCACATTTGAGGGGAAGGCGTGGCATTTGAGCACGAACTTGAGAAAATATGGCATCGGGCATGGCCAAATACGATGTTGGTGACAGGGAACAGTAGATCAAGAGAAAAAATAAATTATTTTTCTGCAGTGGGAAGAGGAGCATCAAGTAGCAGGGAAGAAATACAGAGATAATGTTCTGGTTCTGGCCATCCCGAGTTGGAAATTTCAGTGGGACCTCGCCAGTGGAAATTTCTAGCAGACAAAAGCGGCAGAACCTTGAGAAAGTTTAAACTTGGGATCATACATCTGCACAAAGAGGCCTGCTGAGATATTGGGTGTTGCCTAGGAACTGGAGCTAAGCACTAGAGTCAAGCGATTAACACTCTACGCAACAGATGCTAATGCCTTCGACACCTGCAGGTGAGCCTTACACCAACACACAAGGACCCTGGCTGATTTTTCCTCTGCAGAGCTGTTGGGAAAGCTCAGAAACGTGGAAGACTTTACCAGTGAGGCTAATCTTCTATAAATGGGTAATGTTGGGAGCATTTCAGTGCAGTGCTCCCCAATACTAAAAACTGGTTTGTTCCTTTAAATAAAAAAAAGAAAACAAACAACAAAATGACATTATACTTTGTCCCTTATCAGAATTGTTGAGATTGGTATCCTGAGTGCCCCTTTCTCTCTTGCTATCCGGTGGACCCCGTCTTCTCAGAATGCTGTAGACGTGTGTCCTAGCCCTTCTGTGATTCGTCCACTGCTGTGCTATTCTAAGCATTATTGATCACACAATCCATTAGGGCACCATTCGCCATAAATAATTTATCTCTTCAGGCATGAGCTCGTCCCTGCCACAGATGCCATCAGCAAGAATCCCCTTCAGGAGGTTTGTGCTGGAGGAAAAAACAACAGCTTTGCAGATGTAGATTAAACATGCAAGGCCCAGGAAGAAATAACAAGAACGACTGAGTGAACCCCATGGCTGGAGACTGCTGCTACACGAGGGACGTTCTGTCTGAGGGGTTTCAGGCCAGCGGTGCTCCCATAGAAAGCATGCTGTCCTGGTGGGGAGAAGCCTTGTCTTCTAGCTCCGGGGGTTGGTTTCGGCAGTGTACCAATATTTGCTGAACATACTAGAGGAGTTCTGGTTGTTATAATTGCTAGGGGCTGGAGAGATGGAGGAAGAATGTAGGAACAGGCAGCAAAAGAAGTAGGCTATGTGGCCACATTTCTATGCAGCCCTTGAAATCTTTTTGACTGTAGAGGGAAGTGCATATAATCAAAACGGTAAGATGTCCAGCAAAAACGACAACCACAAGAACAAAGAAACAAGAGTGCAGGGGCTTTAGACCTCAGGCTGCGTCAATAGCTTGCAATTGCAGTTCTCAGATTACTGGTTTTAAGCAAGAACAGAAGAGCCGCATGGAGACAGAAGTGAGGAGGGGAGGTGCTCTTCCTGGGGAGCAGGCTGGGTGTGCAAAAGTCTGCAGCTGGGAGCTCGTGATTCATGGACACCAGCAAGCAGACGTCAGCTGGGCCAGAGATTCATGGAACAAAGCCAGAGAGTAACAAGTCAAGATGATGAAAGGGCTGCTTCACCACAGCCTTTTCAACAATCCCAGGGTGGCAGGGCTTTTTATAGGATGGAGACGATCTGGGGGAAAGTCACTGCTTCTTCCTTTTGGGTTTTCCAGGTCTTCAATGCTACCGTAGATCCTGTGGGGTAAAAATAATCCTGAAGTATACTTATAATTTGCCTTATTCCTACTCCCTAATAGGTCAGGATCAAGGCAAGAAAACAGAGCCCAATGCCAGGCATAGTGGTGCACATCTGTAATCCTGGTATTTAGGAAGCTGAGGCAGGAGGATCATGGCAAGCTCAAGGCCAGCCTGGGTTACATAATAAGTTCAAGACCAGCCTGAACTATATGTGAAACCCTGTCTCAGAAAGCCACACACACACACACACACACACACACACAGATAGAGAGAGAGAGAGAGAGAGAGAGAGAGAGAGAGAGAGAGAGAGGAGAACAGAGCTGAAGTCAAAGTCTCATGTAGGAAATGAATGGAGGAGCTAACTATGAGTAGGTTGAAGAGCTGAAGAGGCAACAAGAGAAGAGATCAGCACCCACTGAGCTGGAGATATCAAAGGGTAAGTCTGGACTAGACAGAGAACCTGAAGCCATGGTGAAATCAGGGAGGAGATGGGGGTGCTGTCAGAGACACCACCCAAAGCAAAGAAAGAGAACAGCATCGGGGTGGGGGTGCCCCAGCCTCTTCCTTGCCCTCTAGCCACCTGGCAGGGCTTCTCTTTCACCTGAACTAACTGGAAGTCAGTTAGCAAGGATCGCACAGAAATGGAGTTTGTAGGTATGAGCAGAGCTAGGATGGGGAATGATAGACATTCCTTCATCTGGTATCTGCGGATAACTCTCAAAGAAAAGCAACGCTTGTCTCTAGCAAATAAACTTGTGGTTATAGAATTAGATATCGGGTGAGACAGTGTTTGGGGGCAGGTCTTTAGAGACTGCTATGCTCTGAAGTGTTGCATCCACACACAACCTGATCCCCAGCACAGTGGTGTTAAGAAGCGAGGCCTTGAGAGGGCTCCACTCTCCTGGGTAGGATAAGTCCAAGGATGGTTCGTGCCTTGTGCCTTGGAGTTGCACAGCAGAAAGTGCACCTTGACTCTGTATCTGCTAATGCCTTAATCTTGGACTTCCCATAAGAACAGTGAGCAATGCATTTCTGACGCTTATAAATTATCCAAAGTATTTTGTTAGAAAAGTGATAGTGAAGCTGCAGGGAAAAAGGAACCTTCTACACTGTTGGTGGGAATGTAAACTAGCACAACTACCATGGAAATTAGTATGGAGACTCCTCAGAACACTAGACCTAGTGTTTTGGCATAATAAGCTCTTCCCAAAACAGTTAAAACCATCGTATTCAGTGATACATGCACACCCTCATTTATAGCAGCACAATTCATAATATCTAAATCTTGGAGACAGCCTATGTACCCATCAACAAATGAATGGATGAAGAAAATGTGACATTTTTATTTACACAATGGAGCACTGCTTTGCCATAAAGAAGGATATATTTGAAGCATTTGAGATCATGTCACATGAAATAAATCGGACTCACAAGTTTTAATATTGTGTGGTTTCTTTTGTAAGAGAAAGCCAAAACTAAATAAAGAGCAAAATAAAAGATTGTTGGTAGGAAGTAGGGAGTTCTTTCTCAAATGGGAAGGGGAATAAGACTTGGAAGGAGGAGAGGAAGTGGAGAGAGAAAAGATGGAAAAACAAAGAATTGAAATAACAATGGGAAGGGGACCCAAGTTGGAGGAGGGATGGGTGGGGGGAAAAAGGGGGGAATTGTGATGTGCTTGTAGCTGTACCAACTCCCCAGGGAAAATGTAATCAGTATGCGGTACACAAGTGCTGAGAAAAAAGCAGGGAGTAAAAACAGCACTTTGTTAGAGCAGCTAGAATGGACTAAGAAGCTGATTCTGGACCTGGCACTCCCTGAGCTTGGGCTGAGCACACACCACTGAAGTCAGGAAGGTTGGGTAGGTGGGCAGTAGCCTGGATCTCCCTTGAGGAGAGAGCTCCTCTACACCTGCCCACAGGTTAGCCCTGGGGAAGAATCAGCTAGCATCTGTGTTGGTCCAGGAATCAAAGAGCTGCTGGCTTAATAAAAGCTGAGCAGGAACTAATCCAAGTCTCTGGCTGCCATTTCTCTGGCCCAGTCCTACAGAGACCTGTGGTCCAGCGGTGTCTGTGGTTTCCTTTTCCTTATGAAGGTCCCTGTTGCTCCCCAAAGATCTTGATCCCCCTGGAAGAACATTTGTGATTGCTTGTCTCATGGATATGACTTGAGTGATGGATTCAACCATACACAAATTTGAGCACTCTGTCCAAGTATCTGGGTCTGATGGACTCTCCTGGATACTGGCTCCCCTCAGAAATCCTGTCTTTATATGCCTCTATTACTGTCAGTTCAAAATTATTCAAAGGCTGCATAATGAGGGGTGAACTAAGAGGACAAAGAGAATCTGTGTCGCTGTATCCTGAGAAGTTAATATTGATGCATAGCGCAGTGATTTAACATAGATCACTTAATACAGATTGCTCGGCCACAGAACAACTGGCCTTATATAATTCCGCTCCTTATGCCTCTTTAGTCTTGCCAAAGATGATACTAGGTGTGTGTTGGTGGCAAGTCCTGCTATGTCCAGGACTATACAGGAAGAATGGAATGTGATGATCACGCTGCTCAACTGTTTGGTGCTATTGCTGCGATTCACTGGTTCTTAAACAGAGCTTGACAAAATAGGCTTGTTGGTAAGCCAGGCTGCTAATTGTGCTGGTAATTAAAAATTGGCAGCTCTGAGTTTGGCCCACATTCCCTACCTCAAAACCTTCCAAATCAGCGTTTGCCTTTTACAATGAGCAAAACACCTGCTCTGTTTCCCCCGCTTGTTTTCTAGGACCTTTAAATGCCACTTAGCTGATGCTTTCAGAGACTGAGAGGGTTTCTGGTATTTCATTCAGAAAGATCTCATATGCACTGGCAAGAGCAGGGCTTATATATAGCCAGGGCCGGCCAGAGGGCAACCTCCCAGAATGCTCAAGGAGCCGAGGGCATGACTGAGCTTGTGGCATCGTATCACCTTCCTGCTGGGCTTCTTTGATGATGGCTCATTCTTTTCCCATTTTCTGGCTCTGGGAGCCTGAGTGTCAGTTCCTGGAGGTTGTGAAGCACGTGGCAGACCACAGCTTGCGGGCTTGTTTGTGCATGCACACTCACGCATGCACAGCCACTCACAGCTGATGCGTCATCTTCCTATATTTACCCAGTTGCTGTTTCAGTGGCTCTGAGAAGTGTCTGAAAAAAAAAAAAAAGAAAAAAACAAAGCTGCCTTTTCCTGCTATGCAAGCTGTCTGAGCTCCAGGGACAGCTCTGCTGTCTCATTCTCTCTCTCTCTCTCTCTCTCTCTCTCTCTCTGTGTGTGTGTGTGTGTGTGTGTGTGTGTGGTGAGGCAGAGCATGGTTCCCATAGCAACTGGGTCACTAATCATATACCCTGTCCCTCCCCCAGTTTAGGAGTGGGCAGCTGTGGTGCTTGAGCTCTGGGCCCCCTGTCTTTGCTCCATCTCAGGCGGGGCTGGCTGGGAGGGACACAGATGTGAAAGAATAAGCATCAGGGTGGGGAACCAGAGCTAGCCAGGCCCCTCAGGCAGGACAAGGTGGCAGCCACAGGGAGGAATGAGTACCTGGAAGGGTCTCTTTGTGCATGAGAGGTGAAAGGAATCATTAACGTTACTCTTCCAAGACTGCTGCTTCACTGGTGGGGAAACTGAGGCCAAGCCTCAGTTATGGAGGCAGCTGGTGCCACCACTGACCCTGGAGCTCTACATATCTGGGTCCCAGTACGGGAACTTCACATGACACGTGCCCAGCAGCTGGCATCTCGTCTTGCCAGCAGCCCACTCTGCAGCAGCACCCTTCAGGATGGAAGACCCAGAGTGGGCTACAGAACATCCACAAGGCCCGGCCAGCTTCGCCAACTGATAGGTGACAGGAAGTGTGTGCTGAAGAATGACCAGGCAGGCTATTGTGCTTGAAGCCTCTAGCTTCTGCCGCCTCTGGCGTATCCTTGTCTCTACTCTGCTTTTGAGCTACTACCACAACCTGCTGTGTATTCTGGTCACCTTTACACATCCTTTACAATCCTGCTCATGTCCTTTACAATTGCCAGTCTGTATGTTGTGAACAGGCATGGTACCCAGAGAATAAGTTACTCTAGAAAAACGTCCAAATAGATACTGCATCCAAATAAATCTGAGCGTCTGTCATTCCTTAAAGCCTATCACCACATCGTAATGTATCCAAGAGAAAAATAAACGCCATTCCAAAATCTTGATGAGTGAGGAAGATATTTATTACAGCTTTCCTGAAAGACGGGCGAGGGAGACTTCCTGAGAGGAGCCTACTGAAAATGTGCTGCGAATCCCTTTTCTTCTGTTTTCTCCCACATCCCACAGCTCGTGTCAATTACGAAAATTCTCTCCTCTTTCAAAATCTGCAGTTTGTGCTTCTTCCTCTTGTTAATCCTGCCTTCCATCTCCCTCTCTATCCTTTTGTGATTCCTGGGTGCTTCCCCTGCTCCTGTGGGTGAGTCCACCCTCTCCTGCGCAGATCAGGTTACCTCTGGATGTTCTCTTAGCTCTTTTCTACTGATTTTTCGGATCAGCTCACTAAATGTACCCAAAGCCAATAGATCTGAGCAAGTGACAAAAACCTCCCTCATAAAGTGAGGAACGGAATGGTCGTATGTTCTTGTACATTAGTTTTCCTTATCTTTGCCGCATGAGAAATCAAATCAGATTGATCTTGGAGTAGTCGTACTTGGCTGGGTTACTCCATTATTGGATTTCTACAGCGCTGGAAGTAATTCAGTGTTAATTAAAGGCTTCTTAAATATAATGCTCCCTTCTTTGAAATAGGCTGCTGCTGCCCCCAGCCATGGGAAACAGCCAGCTTCTCCCCTTGACGCCATGGTGGGTGCATTTCCAGCTACTTCACTGTGGCCATTCTTCTTCTCCATGAGGTTATTTTCAAATCTTAAATAAATTCCAAAGAATAATAAGCCCTTCGGGAACTTTCAGTCCACGTACCACGTAGCTGCATCTCTGTTTTACTTGAGTAACAACTCTCTGCTAAGCAGTAACCAGTGTGCTCAGAACATTCACACAAGTTCTGACACTGAGGGACTTTTTCTCTTCCTTCTAGGCATGTGCTGTGGACCCTATGCTAGAACTTTCACCAGTTCCAAGGCATCTCGGCCTTGTTTACTCTTTTCTGAGGGACAAACGCTGAGTGACTTGCCTGTTTGCAGACCTGAGAAGGATTGATACGGAACACTCAGTTCTTTCTTCCCTTTCGTCTTTGAGTTTCCTGGCCTGAGGATGGGGAGCTTTGTGTATCTTCTGACTTGGAGGTAAAAATCATGAGGGTCTGCAGTCCAAGCTTCCTTCTAGGGCCAGATCTGAAGGCCTAGTGCATGCTTTGTTTCATGGGAGGAATGTGGCAGGTGAGATAAGGCTGTGGTCCTGGACATTCTGCAGAGCCACGTGCCCCAGGGAGAGGTGCCGAGATTTTGGCTTTGGAGTCAGAGTCAGAGATTCTGACTATGGTTACAGTGAAGCCTTACTGGTCATTCCATCTATATCCTTAATTAAAAAGATTTTTTAAAAAATTATTTGTCTGCTTTCTTCAGCTGTTTCTCAGAAGCACTTGTGAAGCCATAATATCAGCATTCAATTCAATTAAACTAATATTCAGCTATCAACTCTGTAAATACCCCTAGGGAGGGAGCACATTAACTCATAATCCCTTCTAATAAGTGAATCTGTGTCATACAATTAACACTGCCCAATTATCCACCATGAGCAAGTCTAAAGTCAAGAAAAATGGTAGGATCACCCTATACAAGGGCTTAAGATCATCCAAGCCCACAGTCCAACTTACCGTGCGCTATTTTAATCTCAGTGCCTGATACACTAGGATTCCGAGCCCTTCCTCCCAGTGAACTCGATGGATGCATGGGGAGGCAGAACCATGTCATATTTAGGGGCGGCTTAGGGTCATACTCCCTTCTCACATCTTTTCTTCACTCTAAGACTGAAACTCTTTCTTTCCTTTGATTTCTTACCTGGAAAACAGGCAATGCCTCTTAGGATCATTGTGGGAAATAAAAAGAGAGAATTGTATAAAGACCTTTGAACAATGCCTGGCAGGTAATAAGACCTCAATCAATGTAAGTAATTAGTAGCAGTAGTAAGAAAATGTTTTTCTTCCATCAAATGTTTCTCTTGAGGATACATTTTTAGAATGTGTCAATGGGAAATTGGACCTGGCTCTTTTAAAGAATCTTATTTTGCAAGCATTTTTTTTTTAAAAAGAACCTTTTTATATAGCTTTCTAGCTAACACAAATTAGTTTTTACTTGTTAAAAGATAGCAATACACTTTCTATGACTTTCCCTGCACATACCATCTTGAGGAACATTCCTTAGCTGCTTTACCCAAAGACACATGTCATACCTAAGATCTAATGACATCTGCCTCCTGAAAAGTCTTGATATGGGTCCCAAGTCAGGGGACTTCTAGCTTTGAAAGAAGCTATGTGGTTCAAAAACTCCGTGTTTTCCAACAAGTACATGATTGATAAGACTTTCTTGTTCACTGATCAAGCTTGGTACAAAGCAAAAATAGGAACTAAAAATACACTTTGTGTTTGAACTCAGGGCATTGAAAATAAAAATAATGCCCTGATTTACATATATGATTGCATAACCTTATTTTGAATTGGTTATTTGGAATAGCTATCCCTAAATCTAAGGATTTCATTGTCTTATCTCCTGAACTTCTAATTGTTACTATAACAGCAAAGAGTGCTTCTTTTTCTTCTTTTTTTAAATCAACATGTTGGTCATTGTATTATCTAGGAACTCTGTAGCCTATAAAACGACCAAGAAGAAATTCACCTGAAAGTCACATTGGACTTCATGTGAATTTTCTATAAAATTGAGATGACATTTTACATGCTAGCTGAGTAAAGATGACATGATAAATGATGGTCATTTAGGGATTCCAGTCCTAGTCTCCAGACGGAATACCCAGGTGAGAGGCTCCTTTGAGTAACTATCAAGTAAACCCTCCTTTGCATGCCAGGGAGTCCCCATCCCATCCCATACATTTGTCTTTCCATTTTCTGAGATTGTCTTCAATTTATTTTTTAAGTGTATTATAATTTTCCCTGTATAGGTCTTTCACTTCTTTCGTGAGAGTAATTCCTAAATATTTCTTTTTTTTTTTTTTTTTTTGGTTGCTAGTGTGAAGGTTGTGACTTCTCTTATTTCTCTGTCGGTGATTTTGTTGTTAGTGTATAGGAATGTTACTGATTTTTGAGTATTGATTTTGTATCCAGCTACATTACTGAATTTATTTATTATATCTAAGAGTCTTTCAATGGAGTTTTAGAAGTCTTCTATGTAGAGTATCATGTCATCTGCAAGCAATGATAATTTAACTTCTTCTTTTCCTATCTTTACCCCTTTTATTTCTCTCTCTTGTCTAATTGCTCTGGCTAGTATTTCCCATACTATATTAAATAGAAGCGGAGATAAGGGACATCTTTGTCTTTTTCTTGATTTTAAAGTAAAGGCCTTCAATTTTTGGCCATTCAGTATGATACTGGCTGTTGGTTTGTCATAGATGATCTTTATTATATTGAGGTGAAGACAATCTATTCCAATTTTCTGTAAAGTTCTTATCATAAATGAATGTTGGACCTTATCAAAAGGTTTTTCTGCATCTATAGAAATGATCATGAGATTCTTACTTTTGGCTCTATTGATATGGTGAATTACATTTATTGATTTATATATATACCATCCCTGCATGCCTGTGATAAATCCCACTTGGTCATGGGGTATAATCTTCTTGATGACTTGTTGTATCCTGTTTGCCAATATTTTATTGAGAATTTTTGCACTTATGTTCATTAGGGAGATTGGCCTGTAGTTCTCTTTTTTAGTTGGGTCTTTCTCAGGTTTTGGTACTAGAGTAATATTTGCTTAAAGGAATGACTTAGAAAGAATTGCTTCCTTTTTTATTTCATTGAAGAGTTTGAGGAGTGTCAGCATTGTCTTCTTTGTATTTCATATAGAATTCCACAGTTTATCTATCTGGGCCTGGGTTCTTTGTTGTTGGGAAGGACTAAGTATATTTTCAATTTCATTAATAGAAATTGGATTATTTAGCAGTTTTACATCTTCTTGACCCAGCTTTGCTAGTTCATATGTTTCTAGGACTCTGTCCATTTCTTCTGTGTTGTTGAATCTATGAAAATAGAAGTTTTTGAAATAGGTATTAATGATATGCTGTATTTCCAGAGTCTGCAGTGATTTCACCTTTTTCATTCCTTATTGCATGAATTTGAGCTTTTTCTTCCCTTTTTAAAATAAGATTGGCTAGGGGTTTATCAATTTTATTTATTCTTTCAAAGGATTCATTGATTCTTTGGATTGTTTTCTTAGTCTCTATTGCATTGATTTCTGCTCTGATTTTTATAATTTCCTCACTTCTTTTGGCATTGGGCTTGACTTGCTCTTCTTTTTCTAGATGTTTGAGGTGTAACATCAGGTTATTTATTTGCATTCATTCTGTTTTCCTGATATAGGAACTTAGTGCAATAAATTTTCCTCTGAGGATGGCTTTCATTGCATCCCACAGATTCCAGTAAGTTGTATTTGTATTTTTGTTTGCTTGTAGGTATTGTTTAACTTCTTCTTTAGTTTCCCCTTTGACCCACTGATTACTCAAGAGTGTGTTATTCAGTTTCCATGTGTTTGTGGGATTTTTGCAGTATCTCTTATCATTAATTTCTAATTTCATAGCGCGATGATCCAATAACATGCAAAGGATAATTTCAACTCTTTTGCATTTATTTAAGTATGTTCTGTGAGCTAATATATGGTCTGTTTTAGAGACTGACCTGTGTACTGCTGAGAAGAATGTATATTCTGATGTCGTTGGATGGAACACTCTCTATATATCTATCAAGTCCATTTGTTCACAGGTGTGATTCAGTTCTGTTATTTCTTTGCTGATTTTCTGTCCGGGTGATCTGTCCCTTGGTGTCAATGGTGTGTTAAGGTCCCTGTTATAATTGTGTTACTGCTAATTTGGTTTTTCATTTCTGTTAATACTTGCTTTATATAACTGGATGCTCTGGAATTAGGTGCATATATATTTAAGATAGTTATCTCTTCCTGTTGAAGTTTTCCCCTAACAAGTATGTAGTGACTTTCTTTATCTCTTCTGATCATTATTGGTTTAAAGTTCACATGGTCTGCAAATAGAATGGCTACTCCCGCTTTCCTTTGGGTTCCTGTTGCGTGAAGTATTGTTTTCCATCCTTTGACTTTTTGTCTATGAGTATCCTTTTGGGTTAGATGGGTTTCTTGTAGACAGCATATGGTTGGATGTTGTTTCTTGATCCATTCTGTCAGTCTGTTTCTTTTAATTGGTGCATTGAGACCATTGCATTAATGGTTATCACTGTTATATGTTGGTTTATTGTTGACATGTTATCTTTCTGCTGTTGCATCTTTATCTTTCTGTTCTGCTTAATTGTCTGATTTGCTTAGTGGTTTTTTCCTAAGTGTATCTAAACTGTCTTTCAATATTCTTTGCAGGGTTGGCTTGGTGATCATGAAGTTCTTCGGCTGTTCTTTGTCATGGAAGTATCTTATTTATCCATCAATTTTGAAGGACAATTTTTCAGGGTACATCAGTCTAGGTTGGAAATCATTTTCCTTTAGGATCTGGAATACTTTACTCCATGCTTTTCTTGACTTTATTGTTTGTGTTGAGAAGTCTGCTGTGATTCTGATATGTTTTCCTTTATAAGTGATCTGTTTTTTCTCTCTGACAACTTTTAATATTCTATTCTTATGTTGGATTTCTGGAATGATGATTATTACATATTTGGGTGTAGTTTTATTTTGGTTATGACTATTTGAAGTTCTATATGCTTCACTGATCCTGATGTCGGTTTCCAATCTCATGTTTGGGAAATTTTCAGCTATTTCTTCTCTAAATATCCTCTTGACATCCTTTATGTTGTCCCCTTCTTTTTCATTGATCCCTATCAATCTTATGTTATTTTTCTTTGCATAATCTTGCAGTTGTTGAATTGTTATTTCCGGATTCCTTGTTATTTTTAAAACATCTTTCCTTTCCTGTTTACTAGCTACAATCTTGTCTTTGAGGTCTGAAACTCTACCTTCACTTTCATTGTGGTGGTTTTGACAACTTTCAATGGAATTTTTGATTTCCTGTATATCTTTTTGCATTTGCTTTATGTATTCTGTTTGTTTCTTATATTGCTCATCCAGGGATTCTATCTTTTTGTTTAGTTCCTTCAATTTTTTACTTGTGTCTTCTTTAGATATGTTCAGCATCTCCTTCATTTCTTTTATCATTTCTTCTTTTACCTGGGAGATTATTTCTAGTTTGAATTCCTTTAAAGCTTTCCAGATTTGCTTCTTTATTTCAGTTGCTATTACATCTGATATTTCAGGTGTATGGCATATATTTTCTTCTATGTACATTGCTCCTAAGTTTTCTTGGGATGGGCTGGATGTTTGAGATTGTAATTTGGTCTTTTGTTTTGTCATTTTCCTATATTTCTGTGTTTCAGGTATTATTCCAAGGCTTCCCCAGGGTGTATTGGAAATCCTCTTCTATACCGTCAGCTCCTGGGACTCTGGACACCCACTTCCCCAGATTGAGAGAGGGTCACTGGGGATGGGGCAGGCTGGCTCAAGCCCAGCCTCTGTAACCAATGGTGCCCACTTGCTTGCTTAGAACTCCAGAGTCTTCCAAGCACAGCTGGGAATGGGGAGGCTGTTGCAGGCCCACTCAGGACCCCACATTTGTCATAAACTGTTACACTTGTGTTAAACAAATAAACTAATCATCATTAACCTGAAGCTTACCCTACAAGCTAAAAAGTATCTAACCAGAAATACGAATTTTAAAGTTAGCACACAAACATTTTAAATGTAGTATAGAAAATTTATTGGTTTTATTGCAAACCTGCCTTTGCATCTAAGAGGGATCTCAAGCCCAGGAACCTAAGTTAGTGTCCTTAGGGAGGAAACCATGAAATTCAGGTTTCTCTTGTGAATTTATAAAGGCTGAAAGACAGTGAGGTCATCATCATGAAGTCTTGTTCTTTGTGTTCTTTTGGGATTGCACTGCTTCCTGTGAGTGAGCTATCACTGTCACAGGAATCCCATGTGTTGGAAGATAACAAACTATCCCAGGTAGATTCTCTTGGGTATGATCCTCTGGGAGACAGGAGCATGACATCAGCAAATGGAGACATTGACAGAGAAGCCATCCAAGTGGTTGGTGGTGACATTAGCCATGCAAGTGATGAGAAGTTGGCCTCAGCCTGAGTAGCTGTGAATGTCCCTCCACCTCTCCATGGGATGTGGCTATGTGATGGCTAAGTTTACTTCTGTTTTCTTATTTTCCTGTTCATTCCTACCATAACTTCTTGCCATCAGCTTTTCTGTCAGTGGGAGAAAAACACTTGAAACCCACAATTTAAAGGAGAAATTTATTGGACTCATGGGTTCAGGGGATTCAGGCATGGTTGGCTGGCCCCAAGACTGAAACACTAGCAGAAGGACATGACACACTCCCAGTGAAGCACCTCCTCCAAGAGATCCTCACCCCCTAATAACACATTCCGCCAAGACAATAACAGATTATTTGTTAATGAGTGTTGTACCCCACTGAGACAATCACCTCTGCAGGAATTTCAACCTAGTCAAGTTGACGAGGTTAACTGTCACACCACCAAATGGATCTGAGTCCCTAGAACTGAAAGAATCTGACAAGGGATCATATTTATAAAAAATTTGAGGACTAGGCAGCAATTCAGTGTCCCCATAGCAAAAGTTCCTGATTGATGAGTTCCCAAAAAGTTCCCTGAAAGTAATTTAATATTCTCTCTCTTCAGTGAGTAAAATGATAAAAATGCAAATTTTACTCTTTACCTTGGATATCAACAGATACTTCTTTTCAAGGGGCTTATTCTGGGAAGTGACCTCCGAACAATAGTACAAAGAAGTATACTTTAGATTAAATCTTTTACAAGGAAGGAGTGGAGCTAACGGTATGCAACCTTTACCACGTTATTCTGTAGGCTCTGCACTGAATATATATTACTTAATCCAATCTTTGCAACCACCCTTAGAGACAGGTCCTTTTTTATGTTTTAGTAACTGGTTAGAGGTCTGCCCATAGCAGAACTGGGATTGAAACTCAGGTTTAACTTGAATTTGAGCTGCTAACAGATGTTCTGTAATGAAAATAAACTCTCAAGAGCACGCTCCATCCAATTTCAAGACAAGATCCTCTGTATCCAGTAATGATTCCTATTAGCAATCCCAGGTGGCAGCCCCCAGCTTAGTCCCTTGGGCCTCTGCCAGCATTTCAGCTATGTTCCCCTAAGGCCCACACCACCCAGTGGGAACATGGGATTTCCTGCAGGCCTCTGATACTAGGGTAACTTTCCCCTCTCAACGTATTCTTTGAACACTTGAACCCAATAGATGTTAGCTTTATGTCTTCATCTTTCTCTCTCCCCTGGAGAAATGATGTACTGTTACCCGATCTTATTGGATGAGACGAATAGGTCCAACACATGTAGGAGCCGTAAGATATTCAATTGTGGTGGCTCCCCTGAAAAAAAAAATCCCACAGCCAGATCTCTCACTGTGTCTCCCCACGGTGGGCCTAGACGCAAGC
This sequence comes from Cavia porcellus, assembly GCF_034190915.1. NCBI lineage: Eukaryota > Metazoa > Chordata > Mammalia > Rodentia > Caviidae > Cavia > Cavia porcellus. The sequence continues at coordinate 35,290,743 of NW_026947497.1, forward strand.
CGAGGAAAACAAAACATAAAACGTTATCCAGCAAAGCATCCCCTTATCCACCTGCGGTCCCATTAGCAGAGACACTAACAAAACACAGTTATCTGCTATGACAATGACAGCGTTCCCTCACCCTTGCACTACTGGCAGAGCTTCGGTCAATAGAACTGGATGGTAGAAAAGCAGTCACATTCTCACTCTTTCCCTCCGGGGATCTTTCCATTCAGATCCTTTACAACCTTAGTGGGAGGCTGGATCAGAAGGAAGACTCTTATGCAAGTCAGTAACCACTTCCCAAGAAAGAAATCCAGGGATTTTGTTTTTTTCTTCTGGCCTTTCCTTTCCTTCATGAATACACCTACTCCTTAGCTGTCTGTAATCCAAATAACAGTAATTATTCCAATTTATGTATATAGCACTGTACGTTTTCAAATAGATAGATTTTCTTTACATGGTAACCTTTGTAAGAACATACCTCCTACTTGGAAGAGTCAAACAGTGTCTTTATTTAGTGTCCTGCTGGAAAAAGTGTGCACATGGACCAAGAGAGGAGAACAGGGATCCTCAGGGAAGGGGTAGGCAAAGGGAATTAGGCTGTGGGAGGAATTTTCAGATTTACCTGGGGATGCATTCAGAATGCCTCTCCCCTGCGGCTCCACCATCCCCTGGGTTCCTGGAGGAGTTATTTCAGTGAGGGCACAAAAACCCACCCCCGAGATATCACAGGGGAGAAAAATCTTAGAGTAATTGCAATCTAATGCACTTTTAGGGTAGCAATGATAACTAGGTCCTTGGGAGTGGATGGCTTTTGTAGCCGGCATCTCAGTCCACAAATTCAAGGTATGCAAGCAATGCAAAATGATTTTGTTTTCTAGAAGTTAACTAAATTTGTTCAGGTCCTGGCCTCTCCAGACTCATAAAAAAATATATATATAGTCTTGGTTATTCTCAAGAATTCCTTTTCTTCCTGCAGGTCAGATCAGGGTCTAGTACATTCTGTAGTGTAAAGCAGCCATGGAGGTGGAGAATTCAGTTTCCACTAAGACTATGATTTTTCTTGATCCTAAGGGCTCTTCAGGGTTGTGGGAATTTTGATACTTCCAGGCCACAACTAAGACAGAAATTTTTGTAAGGTGGCTTGGGGACACTGTCTACCCAGACATTGCAAAGAGCATTTCCTCAATATGTTCTCAGGGTTTCTTTCTTGTTCTATTTGAAGGGCTACTTGATCTCCAGTCCTGGTTATGTATCTGTTTCTGGTCTAGGAATGTTCATGTTCCTTCCTTTATTCTCTCTGCTTCTTCTGAAAAATGCTTTATATTGCTTTCCTCCTGGTAAACGCTGTAAGTTCTACTGGGATGCAGGTCTCTGGGAACAACACCCAGGAACTCATGGAAGTCATTTATTCTTTGTCTTACCTCATAGTTCCCTTGAGACAATGAATCGGCTCCATGTCTGAATGACAGAAACCTGCAGAAATGAACATTAGTAACTCAAAATAGTATGTTTTCACATTTTATATCCTCTTCATTAGTAATTCCCAGTTCCAGTTTCCAAATTTACCTAGATAAATATTTTTGGAATGTTGCAAAAGATTGAAAACTTTCAAAACCAAGCAAATGCTAGAGGAGTTTAAATTTTAAAGTGTAAATAATGATCTGTTTAAAGGTTGGAGATTTAGGAGCTTGGAAAGAGTATTGCTCTCACACTTTAAGACAAAACATGAGGTAAAACTATAAAATTAACAATCTTTCTTAAACCTATCAGAGAATTAATGCTACAGACAAATAACTAACTTCGAGCCAAGAAAAAGACAGAAGGCTGCAGGGAGAAAGGAGATTCAAGCATTTGCTTACCCAGGACAGATGCAGCCAAATGCCATAAAAGCTCTTTTTGGTAAGAAGATTAAGCTAGAAATGTTGAAAGCACTGCTAAAGGCCAAGTGTGGGCTAACACGGGAGTGTGAAGTCCCAGAGGCAGACAGAGGAGGGTGCATGCACGTTTGCAGATCTTTCCTCTGAGAACATCAGGTACTGCCAGGGAGGACGGGGAGACTAAATATCTTAGGCAGTGCTGATAGGAAAAAGGAAGAGTAGTCACTGCCCAAACACCACGCTGTTGGATCTCCTTTGTCTCTGCTACCCAACAAAGCCTTCATCTGCAGGGTGAAGGGGGAATCAGAATGTCTCACGGGTGAACTGACTGCTGCTAGGAGAGGAAAACAGGGGAAACAAAACCACCTCTGTCTAGCTCCAGGAGGAGCAGAAATACTTGTCAGCTCGGCACTACGGCTGGAGAAGGATCAAGGACACTTGAGACTCAGGTGCCCAGTCTCCCCAAAACAAAGCTTCAGGAGATCATATGTGGTCACCTCTCTAACCATGTCACCATGCTAATAATTAGAGCTGCATTAGAGCACAGCGTGGGGCTCTAAGATCTAGACCAGTGGTGGTGAACCTTAGGACCCACTCACCACAGCTGGCTGTTGGTGGTCATTGAAAGCTCTAAAAGGTTTGTCATCACGAATATAGACTCTCTGGAGGTTGAGGGGGTTAGCCCAAATGGAAAACTCCAAACCAAGACCAAACAAATAATAATCATTATAAGAAGTCGAAATTTTAGGAGTGCTGAGGATCACCATGGCAACAACAAACTCCCAGCCCAATTCTGGGCAGATTTGTACAAGCTCCCACTTAAAACACCTCACAGAGGAAAGGCACGCTCATTTTTAAGTGTAAAAACACGTGTCTTATTTAACATATTCACCTTGTTTAACGCCCCACTTGTTTAATGACTGTTCAGACTTAAAACCCACCAATCACTTATAACCATGCTGGAACCTGGAACACTGGAATGGAAGCAGCAGTGCAGCCTTATGGTGGCTCCTTCTATACATGGTACTGTAACTGGCTGATTGTACTATACAGTGCTAGAGTTTTGTGTTCTGTTACACATTATGGTCCTGCAGTAAGAGTCAGTCAAATAAAAGCAGTCATCAAATTGGAGTATCCTTTGACCATTTCTTTGCTCTAAATATTGTAATGTACACACTACGCAATTTCCCCCCAATTCATTTAACAACCTAGTTGCAGAAATTCAATTTGGTCATTAAACGAAGCACGTCTGTACTTGGCACCCAAAAAGGCAACACAAACACAATCTAGAAAAAACAAAGCAACAATTCGAACTATTTTCAGACTAGTTGGATTTACCATGTAAGAAATTAAAAGTACAACAACTAATCTGCTAAAAACTAATGGAAAAGGTAGAAAACACGTAAAAGCAGATAGTTAATTTCATCAGAGAGACAAGAATAGTTAAAAAATCAAATATGCTAGGTATAAATTGCTAGGTATAAAAAAACCACAATAATAGATATGAAGAATACGTTTGCTAAGCTTGTCCGTAGACATGACAGTCAAGGAAAAAATGAATGAATGAAATTTAATATAGGTCAATGGAAGTTGCTCAGACACACAAAGAAGAGAGTAGGAAAAAAACAAGAAAATGTCTAACAGGTATGGAAAAACTCATATGTGTATAATTTGAAATTCCAGTAGAAGAAGAAAGAATGGACAGAAGAAAAAAATTTAAAAATAGTTTTAGGAATTTTCTAAATTATTGACTGTGTCATACATTTTTCCATTGGTGGCACAAAACACTTAACATAGAGAATTTAAATGCAGATGGTTTGTTTTTGTTCATGGATTCAATGCTTTCAGTCCAGTAATTGGCTGGCTCCAAGGTAGAAACATCATAGTAGAGTGGGTAATAGAGGAAAGCTGCTCACTTCATAGCAGCTGGGAAGAAGAGAGGGAAATCCACAGAAAAAGGGGCCAGGGACCACACATAACTTTCAAAAATAATGCCTCAGTCAACTATTTCCTCCTCTGAGTCCCATCTCCAAGTAGCCCAATTGACTATGAATTCATTAATGGATCAAGCTATTGAAGAGGTTAGTGCCCTCATGACTCAACTGCCTGTTTAAATCTCACATCTCCGTATTGCTGCCCTGGGGATCAAGCCATCTATGCATTTTATATTAAAACTATAACAGTGACAGATACTGTTACAGTTTAGATGTGCCCACAAAATTCATGTGTTGAAGCTTAATTTCCCATTGTTGGAAGGTGGGACCTAAAGGGAGGTGTTCAGATTGGCGCAGCTACAGAAAGGACTTATAGGATGAGTTTGCCTTTTTCTGCATTTACTTGCAAGGATGCAGTATGAAGACCCATCACACCCCAGTATCTTGACCTTGAGTTTGCTCATCAGCCTCTAGAACTGTGAGAAATAAATGTCTGTTCTTTATGCATCACCTGGTGTGCAGCACACAAAAGACTCCTGTGAGTGGGTAACAAAGGAACGGCTATAATAAGAGCTTAATGCATAACGATTAGAAGTGAACGCTGGCAAAAGTGGGTATCACTGTAAACAGAGCATTAAGGACAATATTCTGAGCTTTCTGGGCTCAGAAAAAAATGATGGTAGGGAAACCTTAGTCTTAGAGATTACTTAAGTGAGAATGAACAAATTGTAGGTAGAAATATGATGGTAAAAGTCATTCTCATAGATTTTAGAGACTGAAATGAAGAACCAGAACATTAGAAACTGGGGGAAAGGCTATGTTTGTCACAAAATGACAAAGTATTTTAAATTATGAATTATGTCCATGTCCTAAGACGTTATGTAAGACAGAATTTAAGAGGGATGAATGAGAATATTTTAGCAAATCTGTCAGCTGCTAAGTGTACAAGTTGCATGGCTTTTTTATTTGCATATAGCATAATGTGAGAAAGAAGAAACGACTTAAAGACAGAGTTCACTACTAAATGAGAAACATAATGTAAAGATTTGGAAAATTCTCAGCCTATCCATATAAAGAATTTTTTAAAAAATATCTGCTCAGGAAAGAAAACCAAGAATGTGGCCCAGAGATTATTGGATAGAGAGGTGAGTGTGGCTAGGAGGGAATCAGATGCTGTTCCTCAAGACAGCAGAGTGAAGATGCATTTGCCAATATCATGAGTGAAAGAAAAGACATCGCTACATTAACACAACAATATGAGAAAATTACAGGCAACACTGTGCTTATAAATTAACAATTCTGATAAAATACGCCACTCCTGTGAAAGACTCAAACCAGCACAATTCATGCAAAAAGAATTATTGATCGCAGATATTACTATTTATTGAAACAAATGAAATTTGTAATTTTAAAATTTTCAAAAAGAAAACTCCTCCTCCAGATGGTTCTATTGGTGAATTCTGCAAAACATTCAAACAAAAAATAATTCAAGTTTTGTACAATATCTCCTGGAGTACTGAAGAGGAGGAAACACTTCCCAAATTATTTTGTGAGGTCAACATTACTTCAAGTCTCAAGCCAGAAATAAAAGAATAAAAAACAAGTAATAAAAACTACAGGTAGATACCTTATGAATGTAAATATGTAAAAATTCTCAACAAAATTTTAGATTATCAAATATAACAATATATAAAAGATTAACATATGACCAATTGCAGTTTGTCCCAGGTCCTAGAAATAAAAAGTTGACAAAAATTTGTAAAAATCAACATAAATCACCATGTCTTGATACACATTCATCTCAGTTGATGAGCAAATGTTGGGAGCCATGGAAGCTGGAAACTGACCGAGGGCATGAACCAGATGTGACCCTACCAGAAAACAAAGTGCCCAGGTCAGCCATGTTGAAGAAGTTGCTACAGCCAAAAAATCACCAAGCCCCTAGATAACCCAAGCAGTGGGTTGCTAGGCAGAGGGGCTGAAATTGACATCATCTTTCCCCATATACAAACAAACATGCTGCATTGGTTGAGTAGTTCCTTTCCTCCCATCAGGAAAATGAAGGCTCCACTTGACCCCCGCTTTGTCTTTTCTTTATTTTTCTCATCCTTTTGCAGTTCTTAATCCCAAGAACCTCAGGAGCTGCATTGGGTCACAGCAAGCAAAAAGTTAACAAAATTCATTCACTCATAATAAGATTCCCTCCCAAAATAGAAAAGGAAGCAAGCTTGCTCAATCTTATATAAGGAAAGCTGTAAGAAAAAACTTGCAACCAGCATCATACTTGAACATAAAACATTGTATGTTTTTGCTCTAACACTGGGAAAGATGTGACATACAGACTTGAAAAGCAAAAGACCGTCTTAGAGAACAATGTGGTTCTCAACAGGGCTAATTCTAAAGATTTCTAAAACACTCCTAGAACTAATAAATAAGTTTTAAAAGGCCAATATGCACAAGCCAATTCTATTCTTATATTCCAAAAATGGAATTTGATATTAAGAACAATACTATTTATAATTCTACCAAACAAGTAACACTTAGGTGTACGTCTAACAAAATGTATGCAAGCCCTCTACTGAAAACTATACTGTTGAAAAATATTAAAGAAAGTCTACAAACATTGAGAGCTATACCATGATGATGGTTTGGAAGCATGTACATTATTAAGATGTCAGTTCTCCCTAGTTTAACCTACGGATTCAAAGCAATACCGATAAAGATCCTTGTAAGTTTTTAGAGATGACGAACTAACTTAAAATTTACTTGAGGTTTTGGTTATTTTTCTCATTGCTAAAACAAAAAATATCCAACATCCAAAGTTAAAAGACAAAAGGTTTATTTCAGCTCAGTTTTTAGAGCTTTCATTTATAGTGTGCTGTTTCCATGGCAAGGCAGCTTAGCAAAAGACATCACAGAGGAGAAGCAGTCCACGGCATGACAAGCAGAGAGCGGTGCAGGGAGCAGCAGCGGCAGCAGCAGCAGCAGCATACAGCCTGATTTTCCCTTCTGCCCCAAACAGGATGCAAACCTTTTGGGTGGTTCCACCCACACCCACACTTCTGTTTTTTAAGGTATATCCATTCAGCCATACACCCTTAATCTCATACCACACATTTAAAATCCAGCCAGCTCTAAATTCAGCCATGAGTACATGTGGCTTTGGGGGTATGTTTAAGTACAAGCCATAACACTTAGAAAAACAAAGGGCCTAGTACAGTTAGGAAAATTCAAGTGGAGGGAGGTGAAGTATACACAGGATAAGATTTCAGTACTTAATTAAAAAACTATAGTAATCAGGAGTTGTTGGCTAAACAATTGCTAATAAGAATGCAATGACTCTTTTTCAAAATGCTAGAAGAGGTGGACATTTATGTGCAAAAATGTTAACCTCTTCACATCCTGAAGGAAAAATGAACTCAGCATAGATCATAGATGTGCACAATAAAAACTAGCATGGCTAGAATATAGTATAGTAAAGAATTTGTGTGAACTTCCATTCAGCAACAAGTTTTTAAATACAAAATAATAAAAGCACAATGCATAAAAGAAAAATACGATAACTGACTTTATCAAAACTTAAATCTTTGTTTTGGCAAACACTTGGGTAAGAAAAGGAGGAGAAAAGAGGATGCAAATTGAAGAAAATAGTAAATCACATGTTCATTAAAAAAAACTTCAAGGATATAAAAGTATTTTAAAGTTCAACAATTAAGAAAAGAAGCAACCTAGTCTAAAAATGGCCAAAAGTGTTGAACAGATCTGTCACCAAAAAATAAATCAATGGAAAAAAATTTTGTAAAGTATGCTCTAAGCTGAAGTGGTGGTGCATGCCTGTAATCCCAGCCACCACGGAGTCGACTCAGAAGGAAGACAGGTTGGAGCGCAGCCTGGAAAACTTAGTGAGACCCTGGCTCAAAATGAAAAGATGTGGGGATACAGGTCAGTGGAAGAGCATTTGACTAGTGTGTGCAAGGCCCTGGGTTCAAATCTCCAAGCACTGCAAAGGCAAATGAATAATAAGAATAAAATGAAAACAAATTCAACATCATGGTTATTAGGAAAAGGCAAATGAAAACCAAAATGTGATTGTACTACGCACTTATCAGAACTGTTAAATAAAAAATTCAGATAGTATGAAATTCTAGTGACAATGCAAAGTAACAGGCTCTCATTCACAATTACTAAGCATGTAAAACAGAGCAGGAAGACAATCTGGTAATTTCTTAAGAAGTCAAACATATATATATTTATCACTTAACCCAGGACATCCCACCTCAGGGTATTTACCCAAATAAGTCAAAAAGTTAGGTTCACACAAAAGCTCACATCAGAGTGTTTATAACAACTTTACTAATACTCATCCCAAACAGAATCTACCAAGATATCCTTGAACGGGGTAATGAAAGTGAACTGCAATTTAATCACGCTACTACTGAGCAATAAAGAGAAACGTGCTATTGATTCTGTCTTAGTCACTTTCCTCATTGCTGAACAAAACGCTTGACACCTGCAGTTTAAAGAGGTTTATTCTGATGCACAGTTCAGAAGTTTCAGTCCATGTCTGGCAGGCTTACATACAGAACCTACATACGAAAGGCTTGGTTAGAGGAAATCCCCCCATGTCATGGTGGCCTGGAAGCAGAGACAGAAGGAAGGGTCTGGGGAAGGAGTTAACTCTACCAGTCATCCTCTCTTCTGGCCAGATCCAGCCTATCAAAAGCAAGTCAATGATATTACCCCCGTGATTCAATCACTTTTCAAGAGCCTCACTTCTGAGTAATGAGGCCTTTGGAGGCAACATGGATGGACCTTGTCTTGGTCAGCTTTCTTATCACCAGAACACAACGCCTAACAATCACAATTTAAAAGAGGAGAGATTTGATTTGGCTCAGGGCTTCAGGGGATTCAGTCCATGGTTTGCTGGTTCCAAAGCTGTCAGTGACTGATCAAAGGGGCCTAGTTCATGGGGTCTGGGAAATATCGCAGGAGAACACCATTAGAGAGAAAGGGACAAAGAAAGGACCAAAAAAATTCCCCAAGACCATACCTCCATGACCCAGCCAGATGTACCTAGAAATGTGTTTTAATAATCCCCTATTTGATTCCCAAGCCAATCAACTTGACAGTCCAGCTTCACTGTCACAGATCTTAAACACATTCTGTCAGTAAAAGAAGCCGGATCCCAAAAGGCTATGTACTGTACGTTTGTATCTTCATGAGGTTCTTTAGCAGGCACATCTGCTGGGACACCAAACAGGCCATTGGTTTCTAGGGCTTGAGGAAAGGAGAAAAAAAATTTTTTTTCTAAAAGGAGCCTAGATAGGGAAAAATTATTCTTTAGACGACAAAGTGGTCTATGTGGTGCCTGGATGGCAGGTATGTGGCATTTGTCAAACCACATAGAACTGTAGACTACAGAGATTAAATTTTATTGTATGCTCACTGAAAAACAGTGAACTAGATGTTAATTTTTTCTGTACTTCAGCAGGGAACCCAGAATGTGGTTTGTTTTGTTTTACTTTGTTTTTTTGTTGTTGTCGTTGTTGTTTTTGTTGGACAGTAACTTTCAAGGAGTACCCATGACTAGTACTAAATGTAGTGCTATGACCTCAGCAAAATCCTTGCACAATTTCTTCGTGTTTGTCCACTGCAATGAACTCTCTGTGCTGTCAGCTTCTGGAAAGGAGGTCCTGTGTTTGGCTCCCTCTGGAGGCCGATGGGCGGCAGTGCAGAGCTTCCATCACAGTCCTGTGCAGAACCTGCTTCTCAGCAGAAAAACTTCTCAAGGATTTCCAAAGCTTATCGTCTTGTTTTAAAAATGTGTTTGGACATGGAAACACATGCATTTGAATGCTTATCACTCATATGCAGTCATGAAACCATAACAAAAATGTAAACCCATAAAGCGCAATGTAATGATACAGAATTAATAGACCCCAATCACCGCTTACGTGGCTGCTCCTGGTTCCTTGAGATGGGCAGGCGCGATTACCGTCACACTCGCATCCCCGACATCGCTCTCTCGCCTATCGACGGTCCAGAAGTCATTTTTACAGCATACTTTGAGGTCACACAGAATGGCATAAAGAAATAGGGACTCATTCCCCACGCTAGCACCATCGTAAGAAATACAAAACTCAGTTACACTTTTCCGCTGCATCTGCATCTGATCTGTGGTGAGCAAAACCCACTTTAAGTGAAATTTGGTCCTTGCCCTCCTAGGCGTCTGAGTGTGCAGACATCACAGTAAGGCATATGGGTATAATCTGTCTCTGTGGGAGGAGAGAAAGCTGTGTGTGACTGAGGAAAGGCTCTGCTGTCTGTGTCCTGAGTCTTTGACTGCTTTAGAGGATTTCAAAAAACAGAAGCTACAAACACCCTCCTCTGGTGGAATTTCAAAACTTTACAACACTGCACTAACCTGTTTTGGACTGTTTGGATTTCGCTAAGTTTGTGGCAATGTTTTTGCCTGAGCTTTCAAGACTTAAAAGCAAAAGAACTTATTAGTGGGCAGTATGGTGAGTAATTTAAATAGAGGGTGTTTTTGTTAAGCTTGATACCTAATATTGTGATTTGGAGAAACTTGAGTCACAACAATGGATAGGAAGATGCCAGTGCTGAAGTAGTCCAAACCTTTGCAAGCTTGCATGTGAAAACAGAACATGCTTTACTAAAACAGGGCAGCCAGGCTTTGCTTGCATCTGTGAGATAATGTGGATGAAACTGTGCAGAGTGAGGTAGGCTAGGGAAATTAAAAGACAGACAGGAGACAAGGAAATCGTAACTAAAAAGTACTTTTAATAAGATTGAAACTCCCAGGACCCAGCTGAAGCATCCCCAAGGCGATCCAGGTCTGCATTCCCTTGGTTGAAATTAGTCTCCCTTCCTATCAGACCCCAGATTCCTCAGAAATACTAAAGGTACATAAATTGGCTTAATTGGAGAAGTAAAGAGCAGGAGCCTGATCCTAAGATAAAGGAGCAAATTGGGAATCCAAAACAAATGTTTAAATTATCTACTTAAAAAAAAAAGAGAGAGAAACCAAAACTGGGCTCCCACCTGTAATACTGGCTGAAGGGTGGGCTGCCTTTTTTCAGGGCTTCTGTCCCCTCTAGAGAAGCATAAATGTCCCCCTCCTCCAAACCCCTGCACTTGACTCTCCCGCGCCTCCTAAAATCTCTGCCTCATAAACCCTTCCCCTACTTCTTACCGATGGTCCCGGAAGTTCTTTCTTCACTAGGGGAGGCAGCAAACCTGCAAGTTTACTCCACATAGGGGTGGTGAGGTTCCTCATCTCAGCCTAAGGACCTTCTCCGGCACGGCCCAGTGACAGGAGGAAGACACTGACAGATGTACCTCTCTCCCAGCGCTGAGTATTCCTGCTCCCTGGACCACTATACAGACAAGATGCTCAAAGATGCCCTAGAGTCTTCGGTGCCTGCAGGTCCCAGCCCCACCCCTGAGCCCTGGACACCAGAAAGCCAGTGCCTAGCAGCTACACTTGCCAGCTCTGTAGCCCTCGGCCCATCCCCAGTCTCTCTACTATCATCTCATCGGTAATGTGAGGATGGTGGTGACGAGTTTCAAATGAGCAGGTGACGGAATCAGAAAATCTTACCCCCTGAATATGGTGCTTTGATGACTCTTTTGAACTGAGGATGCTTGGGGAAGGAGGATGCAGGCAAGAGGCTTTCTTGAGCTTCCCCATCTTCCTAAAACATCCTCCAAAGAGAACTCAGTCATCATGAATCCCCTTCCAGGACTCTTACCAACCAGGCAAGAATACTGGAGAGCAGACTGGAGGTTGACAGCACACCCTGATAGATGTCCAGACAGACTGTCACCAGCTCTTCTAGAGCTGCTCCAGACGCTTTTACTACTGTGGAGGCTTTTTCTGCCTGACAAGCACCATTTCCTCCCGTACCTTCCATCTCTGCTGTTGTATGGTCCTCCACCACCCAACCCCTCACTCCTCTCTGTGGCTCAGGATACAAACTTCAATCACCTGGCATGTCTTGAGTTTAGAGTTTTGTGGGACTTTATAGCCCAGCCCGGTAAGCTAGGATGGAAGGGAGCCATTTTTTACCTATCTAGGTAACATGAGGAGAGAGATGGCTAGCGTGTAGGACATGATCTACAGTGTGAGCTGTTCTTATGGTCACTTTAACCCAGTAGGTTATGGCCACCTGTTTCCTGCTTTTGCTTTAAACACCACTGGTCTGTGGGTTCTGTGGAAGGCAAGGGCCATAACTATACTCTTCTCTGCATCCACAGTCCTGAGCACAAAACACTCACTCCACGTATTTTGAACTACGAGAAGGAATAGAATTGGAAAATTGTTCAGGAGACAGGAAAGTGACAAAGATGACCAAACACAGGCACAAAAATGAGGAATTTTCTCTTTGCAGTGGAGGATGGTAATATCTGTGTCAACCTCTGTACCCAGCACCTTTTCATCTCAATGAGTTTAACGTATTATTCCGCACAGCTTCTTTGAGCGGGATGCTGGAAACAGTTCTGTATGTACAGGTTGTTTTCTTTGCTACAAAATAGACTTGAGTGCTAAACAGCAAAGCAGTTTTTAAGATATCTGATCTTGAGGTGCTGGAAATTCTTTGGATCTGGGTGTTGGATATATGCATCTGTAATCTTATGGCATGCACACTTCATGTACCTCAATACAACATTTTAAAAAGTCCTTCCCCATCAGTAGGGATTCCATCTGGCATGTGTTTACACTTTCACCACGGTTACCCTGACAGTCCCTTCCTTGGTACCGCCCATCCCACCGCTCCAAAGGCCACCCATATCTACTCAGCGTGTAATCACACAGATCTCCTTTCACTCACTTTTAAAAGGCAAACACATCAGGCTTCAAAATGCTGATGCTTTTGTCAAACAGCATCCAGAATTAATATTCTCATAATCTATCCACAAGAGGGAGCCCACAAAGCAAGAATAATAGGAGCGTACTGACCTTTGCCAGCCTCAAATCAAGATTTCCAGACAGGAACTGCAGAGTTTAGACACAAACAAGAATCAGTCTCTCAGTTCTAAAGAAGGCGTGTGAAATTTCATTAAAGTCAGGTTTAGCGCGTGGCTTTATTTTTCTCAGCAATGGGCATGTTTCAATAACAAGAAGCAAGTGGCTTTGAGGGTATCCACACTGACAAACTGGTGAGGAAATGGACCCTGCAATAAGGGTCATTCACCTTTGAAAATCATTTTATAGATTATAAAGGATGTTCAGCTGGGGATGTTAGCACTGACAATTCTCCTTAATACAAAGATTTATTTATAAATACGATGACGGTTGGACATGAAAAATAGATTTCACTGCATTCATGCAGGGCACTGCTGAGGTGGGATTAAAAATAATAAAGATAAAAAGGAGACAAGGAAAATCATACTTTTAAAATTGTACTGTTAAAAGACTACGATTTTTAGAGCACAATCAAAGATACTGAACATTATCATACCTCCTTTTTTCTCCACAAGGCCAATACTACAGATTCACAAATTCCACACATTTTTACTCCCACCTCTGCCAAACACATAAACATCCAAAGTCTTGGGTCATTAATACATCAGCCTTGAGTGCTTCTTTCCTATTATGTACTTCTTTGAAACTGATAGATTAATGTTTCTCACCAACATATCCCAAAATGCTTTTCTGTGTTCAAAGTTGCACAGAAGGTCCCACTGAAGTCCCATCTCTTCTTTGGGGAATCTTCTTGGGCCCTGTCCAGTGACACCACTACCATATCTGCTAATTAGAAAAAGGTGAGCCTGTGAGTTCGGGGTGTGGCTTGGTGAGGGGAGCCGGGCATGAGTTTCAGGGCTTACTTTCCCAGAAGGCAACTCTGGGCAAAGACAACATATGTGCCCTGCAGCAGTGGGGGCTCGAGGTGATGCAGAGAGAGCTTAAATCCTCCCTCTCCCTGTGTTCTGATAAAGATGAGGATCTTCTTAATCTCATGTGAAATGTTGCTTCAAAACTAGTTTGACCACCTGCTCTCTTCCAACCAGAATGCAGACCTTCAACTCTTCCTGTAGAAGAACTCTTCTACCCCTGAGCTAGGGAAGTGGCCATTTTCCGTCCTGTCCTCTAATTCCAGTCCACCCTGATGGAAAGCTGTTGCTCATCATTCTTGAGTGATCTTTGTCATTATAATTTCCATTTTCTCATCACTACTTCATTCTTTTTTGCCATCCCTAACTCCATCAATTTTTTTTTTTTTTTTTTTTTTTACTGGTTAGAAAACTTTTACAGGAAGAACCTGGAACCAGGCATTCATTTAAACATCTTATATGTGATCATTTCTCAGTCCTTATCACATTTGATGTGACCACAGTACTTAATTCCATAGATCACTGGGTTTACGTTTGGCTTCCAGGATGCTGTTCTTTTGTTTTGTTTGTGTGTGTGTGTGTGTGTGTGTGTGTGTGTGTGTGTGTGTGTGTGTTGGCTGCTCCTTCGCAGTCTCCTGTATTGATTCCTCCTGATCTTCCAGATTTCTTTTTTAATATATTTTTCATTTTAAAGAGAATAAGACTAAGCAAAATAAAACGGAGTAAAGCCCATCAAAACAAAACAGTGTAAGTGATATAAGATTTCAAAACAAGATAACGGGAAGTCAACAACAGTTACCATAATGCCTCTTATCTTCAAAATAGCTGTCCATACCATCAGACATCAGAAAATCAAACAAAACAGAGCAGACTAGATCCAGTAAAAACAAAACAATGAATGCAGTACAGGACTTCAAAGCAAGATACTAGTAAATTCATAATATATCTTGTTATCTTTGAAATAGCTGCCCATGCTATTGGATATAATAAAATCAAACAAGAAAAAACAGAATAAAACCAAACAAAACAAAATAATGAAAATGATACAGGGCTTTAAAACAAGATAATAGGGAATTAATAAAGGCTACGATCTTCAGAAGGAGATCCCTCATATTGCTATAGTGTGTGTGGTTATCCTGTAAACAGATGATCAGAATATTGGTTTTAGGCCTGTAAAGTCAATGAAACACTAAACACTACAAGCATTAAGTTGTATTTTACTTCAATAGCTAACATCTCAGCCTGTGTTTGTCTGGATGAGCAGGTAGCTTATGGCAGGACGGGGAGGATCTTGGCTCTTCTTTTCTCCTAGCCTGTGTGCCGGGGGGCTGGCATCTGGTTGTCCTCCCTGCAGCTTGGGCACGGCACTGACTCACAAGAAGTGGATGGCTTCTTGTTCTCTTCCCCTCAGCCCACAAATGGCACTGACTCACAGGAAGGGGCTGGCATCTGCTTCTCCTTCCCATGGACCATGCATGGCACTGATTCATCTTCCAGTTTTCTAAGTGTGGACAGTCATGAGCTATCCTCTTCCCTGTTCTGTCTCACTATTACTCAGGCAATATCAGCTGCCCAAGGCTTTACACACAATCTATCACAAACAACTTCTTTCAGCCTCCACCCTGAACTCCAGACTTGTATGCATCTGCTTACTTAACATCTGCATATAGATGTTTACAGACACCTCAAACTTGATATGTATCCTACTTACTTTTCTCTCACTGATGAGACAAAATACCTGACACCCAAAGTTAAAGAAGGAAAAGTTTATTTAGCTCACAGAAGTTTCAATCCAAAATCACTGGCTCCAAGGCAGGGTGGAACGGTAAAGGGTAACAGTTCAAGGTAGCAGAAAAGAGCAAAAGCAATAAGATCAAAAAGGGGAAGAGCAAACCTCTTTCTCTCCCTTATACTGTGTACAGGTTAGCCACTCTAGGATGGGTATAACACTCACAGTCTCTCCTTGCCCTCCTTTTGCACAGGATTAGGATATTTACAAAGTGAGGAGGATCCTGGCCCCCTTATGAATCACTTAATTAAACTAAACTCAAATTGACACAATGAATCAACCATTACAACACTCTAGAGCACAAACAGCTGCCCTAGGGCATGTCCTCTACACCCTAGGATGCAGAAATGCTGAGTTACTTAGTTCAGTTCTAGACTTCTCAAGTCAACAAAATATATTATAATATATATTATAATAATATATTATATATTGATATTATACATTATATATTGTATAATATATTATATATATTCATCACAACATGTGCAAAATCACACTCTTCATTTTCTCTCCCGTATGTTCTTCCTCTTGTCACCTACACCTGAACAATAATGCCTCTTTCTTTACTTGCTTATGCCAAACGTGTTGGGGTCATTGTTGGCTCCTCTCTTCCTCTCATTCTCCATAGCAGAAAATGCTGCTGGCACTAGAATTTACGTATGTCCAGAATCTCATTTGCTTCTTTCCACTTCCACATGTATCAGTCAGGGCTCAAGCACAGACAGCACCATCTCTTACTTACATTATTGCCATAATTCACTTTCTTGATTCTGCCCTTCTACACCTCCTTCCACATCCACAAGAGTGTATCTTCTTTTGCTTTTCTTATGTACTCTTACCATTTCTTACACTAGGGAGACTATACGATATTTATACATGTGAGTTTGATTTATTTTGCTTATGAGTATGGTCTCAAGCTGCACCCATTTATTTATAAATATCTCAATGTGATCATTCTTTATAGTTGACTAGTACTCCATTGTATAAAATACCACAACTTTTTTATCCATTCCTCAGTTGATGGACACTTAGGTTATTTCCAAGATCTGTCTATTACAAATTGTGCTGCTGTAAACATGGGTGCACATATATCACTGTGGTATGATGTTTTCAGTTCTTCTGGGAATATGCCTAGAAGTGGAATAGCTGGGTCAAATGGGACTTCCAATCCCAGCTTTTTGAGGAATCTCCAGACTGACCTGTACAATGGTTGCACTAGTCTACACTCCCATCAACAGGAGAATTCCTTTTTCCCCACAGCCTCTCCAGCATTTGTTGTTGGTGGTTTTCTTGATCCTGGCCATTCTTTATGGAGTAAGATAGAGTCTCTGTGTTGTTTTAATTTGCATTTTTCTAATGACCAATGATGATGAACATTTTTTCATGTATTTACTTGCCATTTGTATTTCTTCATCTGAGAACTGTGTATTCATCTCAGATGCCCATTTTTGGATTGGGTCTTTAAATTTCGGGGGTCTGATTTTTAAAAATTCTTTATACATTTTAGACAGAAGTCCTTTGTCTGAGGGACAGTTCACCAAGACTTTTTTCCCAGTTTGTGAGTTTTCTTTTCACTATGCTGGAGATTTCTTTTGACATGCAGAAACTTTTTAATAAACTTTTTAATAAGAAGCTTTTTTTTGGGAGAATGGCCACTTCACAAACTCTTTAATAAGATCTTTGAAGTATTTCCCATGCGGTTTGATTCCTGTTCATGAATTCTCTACCTATTCTCATGTCTTCAAGATTTGTCTTCCAATAGATTTAGTGTTTCTGTTTTAATATTCAAATCTTTGATCCACTTAGATTTTAGTTTACCATGGTGATAGGCATGGGTCTAGTTTTAGTTTTCAGCATATGGAGAGCCAGTTTTTCCAGCACCATTTATTAAAGAGACTGTCATTCTTCCAGTGAACATGTTTGGCCCCTCTATCAAAGATAAGTTGGTTGAATGTGTTGGTAGTTGTGATCGTATGTTCTAATCTATTCCAATGATCTTTAGGTCTGTTTTTATTCCACTACCATGTTGATTTTATTATAGTAGCTTTGTAGTATAACTTCACGGATTGTGATGCCTCCTGCCTTGCCTTTGCTACTTAGAATTGCATTTGCTATTCTAGGTCTCTTCTGGTTCCAGATGAATTTTAGGAGTGATTTCTCTAGATCTATGAGGTATGTGATGGTATTTTCATTGGGATTGCATTGAATCTGTTTAATAGTTTTGGGAGAATGGCCACTTCACAATATTTATTCTTCCTATCCATGAACAAAGGATGTCTTTCCATTTTCTGAGATCCTCTTCAATTTCTTTTTTCAGGGCACTATAATTTTCCCTGTGTAGATCTTTTACTTGTTTCGTGAGATTAATTCCTAAGTATTTTGTTTTTTTGGATGCTGGTATAAAGGGTGTGGCTTCTCTTATTTCTCTCTGTGTGATTTTGTTGTTAGTGTATAGAAATCTATTGATTTTTGAGTATTGATTTTGTATCCAGCTCTATTGCTGAATTTATTTATTATATCTAGGAGTCTTTCAATGGAATTTTGGGGATCTTCTATGTAGAGTATCATGTCGTCTGGAAATAATGATAATTTAACTTCCTTTTTTCCTACCTTTACCCCTTTTACTTCTCTCTCTTGTCTAATTTCTCTGGCTAGTATTTACAATACTATGTTAAATAGGAGTGGTGATAAAGGACATCCTTGTCTCGTGCCTGATTTTAAGGTAAAGGCCTTCAGTTTTGGGCCATTTAATATGATGCTGGCTGTTGGTTTGTCCTGGATGGGCATTGTCATATTGAGGTAAAGACCATCTATTTCAATTTTCTGTAAGGTTCTTATCATAAATGAGTGTTGGACCTTATGAAAAGCTTTTTCTGCATCTATAGAAATGATCATGTGATTCTTACTTTTGGCTTTATTGATATGGTGGATTACATTTATTGATTTACATATGTTGAACCATCCCTGCATGCCTGGGATGAATCCCACTTGGTCGTGGTGTATAATCTTCTTGATGATTTGCTGCATCCTGTTTGCCAATATTTTATTGAGGAATTTTTGCATCTGTGTTCATTAGGGAGATTGGCCTGTAGTTCTCTTTTATAGTTGGGTCTTTCTCAGGTTTTGGCACTAGAGTAATATTTGCTTCCAGGAATGACTTAGGAAAAAATGCTTCCTTTTCAATTTCATTAAAGAGTTTGAGGAGTGTCAGCATTAAGTCTTCTTTGTATTTCTTGTAGAATTCTGCAGTGAGTACATCTGGGCCTGGACTCTTCTTTGTAGGTAAGGAATTAATTACATTTTCAATTTCATTAATAGAAACTGGATTATTCAGCAGTTTTACATCTTCTTGACCCAGCTTTGGTACTTCGTATGTTTCTAGGAATCTGTCCATTTCTTCTGTGTTATCAAACCTATGAGAGTAGAGGTTTTTGAAATAGGTGTTGATCTTCTGTATTTCCACAGAGTCTGTAGTGATTTTGCCTTTTTCACTCCTTATTGCATGAATTTGAGCTTTTTCTTTCCTTGTTTTTATAAGGTTAGCCAGGGGCTTATCAGATTTATTTGTTCTTTCAAAGAATCAACTCTTTGATTCATTGATTCTTTGTATTGTTTTCTTAGTCTCCATTGCACTAATTTCTGCTCTGATTTTTATAATTTCTTCACTTCTTTTGGCTTTGGGCTTGACTTGCTCTTCTTTTTCTAGATGTTTGAGGTGTAGCATCTGGTTGTTTATTTGTATTTGTTCTGTTTTCATGATGTGGGAACTCAGTGCAATAAATTTTCCTCTGAGGACGGCTTTCATTGCATTCCACAGATTCCGGTAAGTTGTATTTGTATTTTTGTTTGCTTGTAGGTTATTGTTTAATTTCTTCTTTAATTTCCCCTGTGACCCACTGATTGCTCAAGAGTGTGTTACTCAGTTTCCAGGTATTTGTGGGGGTTTTGCAGTTTCTTTTATCATTAATTTCTAGTTTCATGGTACTATGATATGATAACATGCGTGGAATAACTTCAGTTCTTTTGCATTTATTTAAATATGTTCTGTGAGCTAGTATACGATCTATTTTAGAGAATGTACCATGTGCTCCTGAGAAGAATACATATTCTGATGTTGTTAGATGGAACACTCTATATATGTCTATCAAGTCCATTTGTTCACAGGTGTGATTCAGTTCTGTTATTTCTTTGCTGATTTTCTGTCTAGTTGATCTGTCCCTTGGTGTCGATGGTGTATTAAGGTCTCCTGTTATAATTGTGTTATTGATAATTTGGTTTTTCATTTCTGTTAATACTTGCTTTATATAACTGGGTGCTCTAGAATTAGGTGCATATATATTTAAGATAGTTATCTCTTCCTCTTGAAGTTTCCCCCTAACCAGTATGTAGTGACCTTCTTTATCTCTTAGAATCATTCTTGGTTTGAAGTTCACATTGTCTGCAAACAGAAAAGCTACCCCCACTTTGTTTTTTCAGTTCCTGTTGCATGAAGTATTATTTTCCATCCTTTGACTTTAAGTGAGTTTCCTTTTGGGTTAGATGGGTTTCTTGCAGACAGCATATGGTTGGATGTTGTTTCTTGATCCATTCTGCCAGTCTGTTTCATTTAATTGGTGAATTGAGACCATTTATATTAATGGTTATAACTGTTATATATTGGTTTATTGTTGACATGTTATCTTTCTGCTGTTGCATCTTTAGCTTTCCATTCTGTTTAATTGTCTGCCTTGCTTAGTGTTTTTTCCTAAGTGTATCTAGAATGTCTTTCAGTATTCTTTGCAGAGTTGGCTTGGTGATCATGAAGTTCTTCAGCTGTTCTTTGTCATGGAAGTATCTTATTTCTCCATCTATTTTGAAGGATGGTTTTGCAGGGTACATCAGTCTAGGTTGAAAATCATTTTCTTTTAGATTTAAAATACTTCACTCCTTGCTCTTTTTGACTTCATTGTTTGTGTTGAGAAGTCTGCTATAATTCTGATAGGTTTTTCTTTATAGGTGATCTGTCTTTTCTCTTTAACAACTTTTAATATTCTATTCTTATGTTGGATTTCTGGTTATGTTGGATTCTGATTATTATATGTCTGGGTGTAATTTTATTTTGGTTACGGCTATTTGGAGTTCTATATGCTTCACTAATCCTAATGTCAGTTTCCATTCTCATGTTTGGGAAATTTTCAGCTATTACTTCTGTAAATATGATATCTCTTGATATCATTTGTGTTGTCTCCTTCCTCTTCATTTATCCCTATCAATCTTAGGTTGTTTTTCTTTGCATCATCTTGCAGCTGTTGAATTGTTATTTCCTGAATCCTTGTTATTTTTAAAAGATATTTCCTTTCCTGTTCATTAGCTGCAATCTTGTCTTCGAGGTCTGAAGTTCTATCTTCACTTTCATTGAGGTGGTTTTTACAGCTTTCAATGGAATTTTTGATTTCCTGTATATCTCTTTGAATCTGTTTCATGTATTCTGTTTGTTTCTTATATTGTTCATCTGGGGATCCTATCTTTTTGTTTTGTTCCTCTAATTTTTCAACTGTGTCTTCTTTAGACATGTTCAGCATCTTTTTCATTACTTTTATCATTTCTTTTTTTACCTGGGAGATTATTTCTAGTTTGAATTCCTTTAAAGCTTCCTGGAGTTGCTTCTTTATTTCAGTTGCTATTATTTCAGGTACTTCAGGTGTATGGCATATATTTTCTTCTATGTACATGGCTCCTAGGCTTTCTTGGGATGGGCTGGAGTTTTGAGACTGCATTTTGATCTTTCATTTTGTCATTTTCCTATATTTCCATGTTTCAGGTGTTGTTCTAAGGCTTCCCCTGGGTGTATTGGCAATTGTCTCCTATGCCCTCAGCTTCTGGGACTTAATGGAGGTTGCTGAGTGTGGTCCTGTGAGGCCCACAGGACCTCCTATGCCATCTCCAGCATTACAGGAAGCAGGGACACCTAACCACTGTGGATGATGGTCCAGAGCTCTCCCCAGGCAAGGACCAATGTGCTGGAACTCACTTCATATGCCCTCAACTCCCTTGATTGAGGAAGGTCGCTGGGTGTAATCTAGTCAGACCGCAAAACCTCCCAAGCCTAGTCTAGTGTGGCTGGAAGCTGGGCACGTCCTTGACCACTGGGAGTGATGATCTTAAACTCTCAAGGGGCTCAGGATGGTGAGCAGGAACTCCCTCCCTCTGACAGCCCAGTTCCCTCCTCTGAGCACAGTTCCCTGGATTAAAAGAAGGTCACTGGGTGTGGCCCAGGCAGGCCTGAAACCTGCCAAGCCCAGCCTGGTGTGGCTGGAAGCTGGGTGGGTCCTTGATCACTGGGAGCAATGATCTTAAACTCTCCTGGAGCTCAGGATGGTGAGCATGAACTCGGGAAAGATTCCTGCATTGATGTGAGCTATTAGCATATTAAAGTATATTTACTGAAATTGAATCTGTGATTTGAATGACCTATGACTTAAATACATTTGTGACAACCAAATCATACATTCATTTAAAATAGAGTAATAGGTGAGTAAAAATGGTTACTTAAAGGAGCACATTAGTGTTTAAATTGGGTTTTCCTCCTGAATATTATTTCATTGTGTAAGAGCACTTAACATTATGATGCACAGCTAAGCTAGAAATTAATAGGCAGTCAGATAAGGATGAGCCCTTGAGAGAGTCAGTGCCAAAGATGACAACACAACAAAACAGTGACCGGAGGCATAGCCATTGAAGTCCAGACCTCAGGATAAAGATGCAATGATCAGGCCTACATGCCTCCCTGAGAGACAAGCAATAACTTGGTATTGTTATCACCTGGCCTACTATAAAGTCCAGGTAGACTTCATCAGTCATCCAGGTGAGTGACCAGAGCATCAGACCCATCCCTTAAAAAATGCCTTTGTTCTTTCCATGTAACTCTGCTACATGACTTGATTCTCTATTGGATCAATATTAGCTAAGCAACTTTACCTGTAATCCTATAGGTTGATTGTAGTGTAACCCACATTGTAACCACATTGTGACCTTGCTGTATAAATTACCCCTAACAAAGGGCTTCAGTGGCAACCTACTTCTAGGACCTCTCCTATAACTCAGGACCTATGTCTCAATAACTCTTTCCTACTCTTAACCCTTGCTGTTCCTTGGAATTCTTAAGTTTCAGGGGACATGAATTTGACATATTTGACACCTAGCATGTTGTGAGTTACATTTCTCCTACATGAACATGAAACTTGCCATCTTAGCAAATTTTAAACTGTACAATGCAGTCTTATATTTACTTGTACTGTATGCCAAATATCTCATGGTCATCCATGCATGTATCTGTAATTTCCTTGTCTTAATAAATGGAAACTTCACATCCACTGTACAGCTGGTCTCCATTTCCTCCCATGTCTTACTTAGTTCCTTGTCACTGAGACACAATTCCTGATACCCACAGCGTAAAGCAGAAGAGTTTTATTTTGGTTCATGTTTTAGATCATAGCCAGCTGGATCCAAAGAAGAAACACCATGGAAGAGGGATATGGGGGAGAGAAAACTGCTGATCTCATGATACTAGGGAAGCGTAAAGAGAAGGGAGGACCCAGAGAGGACTCAGGGAGGGAGATGCCCTACGGTGTGTCATGCACCCAATGACCCAACTCTGCATCCAAGCCCCACCTAAAGTCACAACTCTCTATATCACCCCCATGATTCAATCACCTCCCAAACAAATGAGGCTGAGGGCCATTTTAGATCTAACACCCCACTCCTCTAGCCCACCACCATTCTACACTTTGAATTGACTATTTTAGACATAAAAATAATGGAGCCATAGAGTATTCGGTATATACAAACAATGAATATTATCCAACCTTTAGAAAGAAGTTCTCGTACTATGCGACAGCATGGATGGCCTTTGAGAACATCATACTAAGGTCAATAATTAGGTTGATAGCATCTGAACAAGAACATATACCTAAAATTTTCTAATATTTTCTTTTCTGTATAATTTACATTTGATCTTTATTTTTAAAGTGAACATATAGAGGTAAAAATATGTACCATGCATGTTTTTATGCCTATCTCTGACAGAGGACATGCACCAGGGTGGGTCAGTGTGGACTTTGGACCTGGTCCACCTTAGAGTGAATCCTAGCTCTGCCAATTTCTGGGTGTGGGCTGTAAGCAAACCAACTTGTCCTTGGTTTTGTTTCCTTATAAGATTATTGTAGGAAGTAATCAGATGATAGAGGAAAAACACTGAAAATAGTGCTGAGCAAAGAGTAATCACTCAATAAATACTAGCTACACATAAAGAAAATAAAGTTTCACCGTCACTTTCTCCCTTTGTAGCTAATAGGCTGTGATAACCTAATTTGCACTAATCTGTCAAAAAATATCCAAATAGTTTCATGTGAAATTTTTCCCAAAGAAAGAGAACCTTTTATACTAAAGAAGAGTACTTAGCCCCTTCTTTAGAGATGCCAGCTTCTCTCCAGGAGTCTACTGATTATACACACTTCAGGTGCCATAATTGATCTTCAGAGCTCTAGAGAAATTCCCTAGATCATTGCTCAGAAAACTTCTGAGAAATCCCACAGCAAACACTGGCTTTCAGTGTGCTTCATTACGGGTACTAATACTTTGAGACTGTGATGGAGTGTGAGAAAATGGACTAATTTACTAGTCCCATTTCACACCCTCTTGAGTTCTGTTACCTCTGGTGCCTGTTAACCTGCACATGCACTGCCCATGCAGCACCACACATGGTGACATCCACACCTCCCACTTTAAAAGTGAGTGAACACAATTTATTACATAACCATATCGACCCTACTCTTTATCACGTCAAACTCTGTTTCACCTAAGACTTTAATACAATAAAGATTTGTGGGTTTTGCCTTTATCTCTTTTGAGGCAGCCCTATTATTCTATGATATACCATAGATGATGAATTTGAAATTGTAGGCTGTGCCATGATTTAGGATACTTAAGAACAATCCATTCATTCATACTATGGATGAATAGGGCATGCTACAACTGTTTTACTGACCGAGAATTTTAAATCTTTTTTTAAAAAGTGAGGTGAAATTCATCTAACAAACTCATAATATATGCAATTCATTGGTTTTTAGTATATTCCTAACGTGGTACAACCATCACCTCTCTCTGGCTTCAAAACATTTTCATCAGCCTCCAAAGCTACCTCATGCCTAAGAAATAATCACTCTCTCCTCTTTCCCCCTCTGCCATTCTTTGGGGACCATTAATTGCTTTCTGTCTCTATGAATCCACCCACTCTGGCTGTAACATGTAAAAGGGACATACGATATGTGACTTTTTGTGTCTGGCTTCTTTTATCTAGTAAATTTTTGAAGTTCATCTCTGTTGTAGCATATGCCAGTATTTTGTCCCTATTTATTGTTGACTACCAATCCACCAAACTTATAAATCACAATGTATCTATTCATCCACCAATGAATATTTAAATTATTTCCTCCTTTTGGCTCCTATGAAAAACGCTGCAGTACGCATTCAGGTACAGGTTTCTGTGTGGACGGATGTGTGCTTTCATTTCTCTTGCTGGGTTGTGGAATAACTCTGTTTAACATTTTCAGGGACATTCAAATTCTGACACAGTAGCTGACTCACTTTATACTGTCATCAACAATGTACAAAGATACCTACTTCACAGCCTCACTAACACTTCTTTTGCCTTGTTTTGTTTGTTTTTGTTTTAAATTAAAGACATCAGAGTAGGTGTGAAATGGTATCTCATTATGGTTTTGATTTGCACTTTCTTCACCAACATTGATGCAAATATCTTTTTATGTGCTTGTTAACCATTTACCTATCTGTCTGGGAGAAATGTTGATTCAAATTCCTTGCCCACTTAAAATATATGGTTTCCTCTTTGATGTATACATAAGTAATCAGATATTTACATACATAATAATCACAATTAAATATGCGATTGGCAAATTTTCTCCTTTCTGAAGGTTCCTGTTTTTCTCATTTCTATATTTCCAATTCTGTAATTTCATATTATTGATCATGTATATAAAATTATTTAATTTTCATTGAAATTAATTTATATACTTTCCTTTGCTTATTTATGCTTTTGATGTCAATTCTTTACCAGGGATCAAACTCGCGACCTCATGGTTGCCAAGCAGGCACTTATGCCACTGAGCTAAACCCCCGGCAATTCTTAAATTCTTAAGGAACTGTAAGGGACTCCAAACATCCAAAAACATAATGCAAAAGGCATGCCTATCTATACTCCATAAAAATTAACCCACAATGGATTACTGACTTAATTATAAGAGCTAAAATGATAAATAGTAAAACAAGTAGAAGAAAACACAAGGGCATTCATTGTGAATAGTGTAAATCCCTAGATAATTCTCTGCCCAAGGTGAAAGCAAGAGTCTTCTCTTTCATAATTTTGCCTGATGGGTAGGAGGATAACAGGGATGCTGACAGGTTTGGCTTCCTTTTTTTTTCTTCCTCATGATAGTTTATTAGAAATCTCTTGAACGGGACTGGGAATCTAGCTCAGTGATACAGTGCCTGCCTGCAAGCATGAGGTCCTGAGTTTGCTTGCTAGTACTCAGCCCCCCCACCCCAATCTGCTTGAAGAATATCAGAAGGCAAAGGATTATCCTTGGCATATGCCTGGCTAATCCTAGCAAAAAGTGAAATTGGTCATAAATTATACAAAGAAGAGTCAAATACACAGTTTAAACCAAATGCATTCTGTAGTTTTATGAATTGTCTTGTTAGATTCTTCAAGTCTTCTCTTGCATCCTTTGTTTTCTCAGGGTAAGATGATAGAAGCCCAGACCCTGGAGCCAGGGGGCGTGGAGTCCAGGCTCATCTCTACCACTTGCTCCATTGTATGACATTTTGTCATTTACATAAACTCTATGCCTCAGTTCCCTCATTTTTAAAAACCTTACTTCATAAAGTTCCTTCCTAGCACATAGTAGCAATTTTAAGAAATGTGTGCTGTTATTTCTAGAACTGACAGAGAATGGATGAAATGGAAGAACTACATTTATCCTTCCTTCTGATCCATGGTTACGCAGAGTTGCTGGGAAATGCAGCTCCTATGGTGGCCACGAGCCAGTGCCTTGCAACTTTCCAACTACAGCAAGTACCACTGAGGACCTCAGCTGCTGGGCTCTGGAATCCAAGCCCTCACACAGGGAGCTCACTTCCACCAGCTGCTCCCAGCTGGAGACTCAGTGCTGGTGCAATGCTAAGGGAGGCTGTTACTGGGAGGCAGGGGTGCTTCTTACTGTCTACTTCAGCTCAAGAACTCCTCGGTGGCCTTGTCAAAGTTCTTTGTTCTGAACAACTCCTGACATCTAGCCCACTTTCTTTTCACTCCAGGTTGGACTTGCATCATGGTTTTTGGTGGCTCTGTTACACTTCTCACCTCCCTCCCGGTTTTCTCTCACCTGTCTATTTCCCTCTTGGGATCTGATTCTTAGAAGCTTTGAGCTAATACAGCGCAGCATTCAAAGCTTTCTAGGATGTGACCTGTATTATTTCTCATCTCATCTCCCAGCTTTTACAGATATTGTTCACTACATTCTTCATTCCCAAATGTGCATAGTACTTGCTTTTGTCCATCCCCTTCACTGAGAAAGTGCTCACTAGTTGGCCGTTTTTGTCTACTGGGTCCCACTTGTTAGTGAATATGTCTCATGTGTTACCATCTCTAAGCCTTTCAAGATCCTGTCAGCCTCTTTTCTCTCTCTAAACCTTTAGGGATTTTGAATTATTTTATAGCTTTATCAACAGCATAATTATGGCTCATAATTAGATGACTCCCCTCCCCCAAGCCTCATGCACTCCTAAGTGGAGACTTGGGGAGGTGATTAGATTACAGAAGCATGATACCTGTGAGTGGATCAGTGCACTGATGAGTTTACAGCTAAATGTGAATGGTGAAGCCTGGTTGGAGGAGGCGGTCATGGGGGAGGGTGGCCTGGTAGACTCTACCTCCCTCCCTTCCTCCTCCTTGATCTCTGACTGTTTCCTGCTGGCATGCCATCTGTGTTTCTCTTCTGCCATTCTTGTCTGCCATGCTGCCCTGCCTTGGAGCCAGCTGACCATGGACTGAAACCTCTACAAACTGTGAGCCCAATACATTTCCTCTTTAGAGTTGTGGGTGTTGGGTATTGTGTCTCAGCAGTCGGAAAGTAAGACAGCAATTAAGTTCATCTCCTCCTTTGAGTCCTCCAAAATGACCAGCTTGAATAGAATAAGCACTCAATATTTGCAGAAGGTAACTGAAAAATCAGAAAGAATTTTACTCTTGTGACTTTTTTTAATATTCAGAATTTCTAACAGCTCACATCCATTTTGCTTGCTATAGTAACAATGTACTTGGATGCATAAAAGAAAGTCTACAAATCAAAGCACTTAGTGTAGAATATAGGATATAGCAATATAATTTTAATATCTGTTTGCAATGCTTCATCAAATTGGGCTGATTTTTTCCCAAAGAAGTGATGATTTAGAATTCTAAAATAGTCTTGGGGTTGCCTCTGTCTATGAATGAAAACTAGTGAACTAAGAAAAACAGTTGTAAAAGAATATTTCTTTCTCTGACAAGGGTCCCTGACTTAAGGCCTGGTAAGCCTAATACCCCTCCCTTTGGGCTCAACTCCAGTAATAGAGAAGGAGAACCGTGTCATGTTGAAGAATGTTTAAAGGGTGAGTTATGTGTATATAATATGAATAAGCATTGACGAGCTCAGTGCCAAGAAAGTCTTACTTCTTCACATACGGCTGACCTTTGTGGACATTTATTTGGGTGGACATTTATCAGTTTCACATTGCGTGACACAACAGACTAACCCTCCTAGTACTCACAGGTTAGGGAACACATCCCCAGGCTGTGCTAGGCCTTTGATCAAATCCTTGAGAAGTCATGTGGTACAATCTTGTGGTAACATCAACAAGAGATGTGATAATCATACAAAATCCATTTCTTCCCCTCAACCTCACCCTACTACTTTCTGGGCAATTACTGCAGGTAACCCGGCTCAAGGAAGCTGTCAAGGTGACACTGAAGGCTGGGTTTGGCATGAAGCCAGCGTACTGTGCAGTGGCCTCTGGTTAAGAAAGGCCTTGTGACTCTTTAACTTGGGACTCTGATCCTTTCCGGTTGACAATGCAATGCTCAAGTGAGACCTCCTCAGGTGGAAAACAAAGAGCTGATCAGGGATCAGATAGTGCCTCCTCGGAGGTAGTTTCCTTATTAATGATTTAACAGGTGCAATCACATGAGGCAGCCACCGTCCTCTTCTCACTGACAGGCTGAACACAGAGCAAGATGGAGGAGGCCTGCAAAGAGGAGGAAGTGGACAGCTCGTTCACCAGCATTTCGCTAGCGGATGACCCAGGTAAGGAAGCAGCAGCCGGTTTCACAAACATGCAATCCAGCAACTGCTGGGCAGTTCATGAAGAATATAACCTTTATTTTTTTATGACAATAGCAAAACATAGTCAGTGGAGGAGACTTCAAAATATACAGCCACAGAGACAGTTTTTAATTAAGAGAGTCGTTTCCTTCTTTTAAATTGATTAAATTTTAGAGGTTCCTGTGATTATGTTATGTGGACTTTTAAACATAAATCAATAAATAAAAATACAAAATGTTTGCTTCCTAAAAATTCAGGAAACACAACCTCAAAATTTTTACTAAGCCTATGACATGATCACCATATTTTTGTTCAGTTAGAGAGAAAAAATCTCTACCTTCTAGAATAATTTGATTGTTTCTGAAAGTGATCTAGAATGTGCTACAATGAATCTTAGGATTATTTCAGAAAATGTCTGGTTTTTCAGCAAGGCAAAGTTTGCAGAGTTTGACCTCGGAGAAGGAAAAGAAACAGAGGGGGCGTGCTCTAAAATGCTGACTGAAGGGACAGCTGGAGCTCGTTCAGTGCTTCAGAGAAAGTAGTGCTAAGTTGTTAACTGGAAACACTTTAAACTATAAGCGCTCACATCCTTGGGCGTGTGTGTGTGTGTGTGTGTGTGTGTGTGTGTGTGGTGGTGGTGGTGGTGGTGGCTGTGGTGGTTCTGTATCCAAATTCCTTTGGCACAACCATACTAAGAAGCCAGCAAGACAGCAGCTCAGCCACGGGGGTTACTGATTTTGATTAACAGAGAGCAGAGCATGAATATTTAACACCAGTTGTTCGGTCACGCAGCCTTGCTCTTCCACTTTCTCCCTAAATGCTTGGATTCAGAAAGCATCTTTCTAAAGTGCAGCCAGACAATTAACAGGAGCCGCCCGCCCGCCGAGGCTGAGCTTCCCTCCCGGCACCGCACAAACCTGCCCGGGCCTTGGGGTACCGAAGAGGAGCTTTAAGAGGAAGGGAGGGAAGGTGCAAGGCACCGGGCTGTTGAAGAAACGGGATACGCTGTCCTGACCGCGCTCTCGCCAGGGTGTTTTAGAAAATGACGCCACTGCGGGAGGAAACAAAGACAGGGAGGCCTAAGTTCCCCAGCTTGTTCTGTGTGCGGGGCGGAGGTGGGGGGATCCCCAGGGCTGTGCGCTCACGCAGAGCCTGCTCCTCCGGAGCCCAGGCTCAGCCCAGGCTTCTCCTGCACTGTAACAGGGGCTGAGCCTGAAGGCGGCGCTGAGCTTTCTGTGATTGCTTTCTCTTTCCACCGCACTGCAACCCCCAACTCTGGCCCTAGGCTTATCTTCTGCCGCTCCCCTAAGGGAGAAATAAAGAAAGGCGCGAATTTACATTCCAGTGCTCTGCCCACTGGGCTGCTGCTGTTTTATCCTGTGCAGGAACTACCCAGGCGGGGCTTGGCACTAAAGTGTTAGATCCCCAAGTTGTTATTATTATTATTATTATTATTTAGATTTTGAAACAGGATCTTGCTAAGTTAAGCTACATTAAGCAAGCTGGGCTCAAACTTTGGATCCTCCTGTCTCAGCGTCCCAGAGTGACGGAACTGTAGGCATAGCACAAAAGATGCCATCCCTCACCCCAGCCAGTATACTTCAGTTGCTTAGTTGCCCAGATAATAGTTCCTGTTCCAGTTCTGATTGCTTCTGTCTCTTAGAAACAGCTGGTCTCGTGATGCACAGTGTGTAAACCAGTCCCCAGTTGGGAAGCCATTCTGCCTCTGTACCTCCTGCTAGCTTATTCTCTTTTTGGGGGGTCTTTTTCGTTTTTATGGTGCCAGGGATCGAACTCACAACTGCCTGCTTGCAAGGCAGGCGCTTATGCCGCTGAGCTAAATCCCCAGCCCCAGCTAGCTTATTCTTATACCGTATCAGCCCTAGACCACGAGAAATCAGAGCCTCATATTCTGGGAATGATCTCATCAGTGCCGATCAGCGTAAATAAATCTGCCTCCAAATCCTGGGGGTGGTTTTGGTGTTTCTGCTTGCCGTTGCAGGCATGTACCACCACCATGGCCAGTTTTGCTGTGATTTTGAGAGAGGATCTAACAGAGTTTCTCACTGAGTCTGAACAAACGGAGTAAACACCGAATAACCTGAGAAATGGTAATCACCAGTCCCTGGCTGGTAGTGAGCTGACACGGTGATTCTCCCTGCTCCTGGTGAAAGCCTCTTTTCCCTTAGACCGAATCGCAACCCCCTAAGGCACAGAAGTCCCCAGACCCTGTACAGCATGCAGGCAGGGTAGGCATGGGATCTGGTGTGAATTTGTGCTGTTTCATTATTTTAAAATGCCAAATGGAAATTGTTCACGTATTTGTGACAAAAACGTGCCAGTTCATTAAAAAGCCATGTTTCTTTACTCTGGAGATTTTTAAAAAAAAATACTTGATGCAGTACTACTGGATAGATCTAGAGGTTCTTGGGATTTGATATAAATCCCAAATAAAAATAGGAAAATAAATTATGACGAAATAAATGGAGCCTGTCCAGTAGACATCATTCAAATTGTGAAGTCTAAGTAAATATAAAACATAGAAAAGGTATTTCTTACATTTTTTAAAAAAAGTTTAGTCCATTTTCTTACTTTATACTATATACTATATGTGTATGCATACATGTTTCACATAGATGTGAATAAACCTATATGAAAAGGAGGCCCAGAGAGGTGAAATGCCTCCCCCAAAATCACAGAGCTAATTAGAGGCAGAACCAGGAATGAAGGAAGGAATTAATGAAGTCCTAGGTTCAATAAATTCATTGGATCCCTGATGCAATGCTACGTTCCAGTTATACTTTATTTACTCTTCACAATATCACAGGTTATTATTGTCCTGTTTTACAAATATTATTGTCTTATTCCACAAATGACAAAACTGTAGCTCTGGCTAAGCATTGGTGGCTCCTACCTGTAAGGTCAGCTACTCTGCAGGGTGCGGTAGGAGGATTTCAAGTTCCAGGCTGACCTGGGCAATTTAGTGAGACCTGTCTCAGAGTAAAGTAGAAAGACCTGGGGATGTAGCTCAGCTCTTCCTGGGATCCGTTCCTCCTATTGTTTGGGAGTGTGAGACTCACAAAACTCGAGTAACCTGGCCCAGACTTTAGCTAGAAAGGGGAGTTATGGACTCTTCAGCGGAGTGTCTGCCTTGTCTTCTGTTTTCTCTATGGACACTGATCAGTCATGACTGTGTTGGTTCATTCTTGGCTCTTCAGGAGCTTGTTGGAACAGACTACCAGTGAAACCCGTGTCTCCTTTATTAAACACTAAAAATAGTAAGATTTATAGGCCTCATGTGTCTGCCGCGGTGATTACCCAGAGAGAACATTGCTCCTGGACGCTAGCTGTTTGAAGCTGCTAAATGTAGAGGCTGGCATAGAGGCGACTGCCTCTGCTTGCTGAATGGACAGCGAGGCTCCGAGCACCCGGATGTTGACTCGCCTCCTCCTTTGCACCCTTCGCAGGCTGTTTTATACTGTTCCTTTTTAAACCACGAAAACAGCAAGATAGAGAAGAAAAGGATGATTTTGCTAACTCAGGGAAAAGGTCAGTGGTCTGGTGGTGGGGAATCACAGGCGTACTTAGGCTTTGACTCATCTTTGGGCTCCTTTAATTAAGCAGTTGCCCTTCTAGTTGGTGTCAGTTCATGAAGACTGGCAGTGCCAGCAGTGATTCAAGCCACAAACCAGTTCTGCTCCATACATTCATTTATAGATGAGTTGGGCAGACTTACAAGCCAGTGCTTCCATAGAAACAAGGTTATAAATGACAGGATTCCAGACCAGACGATAATTTCTAATCTCATTTTCTAACCAATCTGTGTGCCAAGGTGCTCCGGGGCACTGCAGTGAACTCACATGGGGGATCTCAACCTCTATCAGGCACTGCGGAGAATTACTAGCTAGAGATCATTCACACTTTCACTTTAGACTGAGTTACGTTTCTTTCAGTGGCATCTCTTTTGATATTGAGTTCACTGCAGTAGTTAGGATAAAAAGCAAATTGTGTGCAAAAATCAATGTCATGAGGGAATTTTGGGAAGGCTAAAGTTATGCAGTGCCAACAGGTGCACACTTCCAATAAGGACAGGTGCTTCTTGACTTACAATGAAGTCACATCCTAATAAATTCATCACAGGTTAAAAATATCATAAATCAAAATGCACTCAATATGCCTGCTACTGAGCATCCTAGCTTAGCAACAGAACACTAACAGTACTGGCTGTTTCCCTTGCTGATCATTCAGCTGACAGGAAGGGACACCTCTCTGCCACTGCCTGGCATTGTGAGAGTGGATGGTACCACACATTGACAGCCCAGGAAAGATCAAACCTGAAAGTTCAAGGTTGAGTTTCCACTGAGTGCATAGCATAGTAAATGTGAAGTCAAAACTGCAATTTAAGAATGAGATAAAAATGTTTACTTTCAATTTAGATGTGGCATTTTTTCACATGGCTACAAAGTTAGTAGGACATATAAATAGTAGTAGGATGTTTGGATCCAAATACTTAACACAGAACTGCTCCTTGTTCTTGGAGCTTTGAGAGAGAATTATTACCATAGATATTAAGTGTTTTGGCTTGTGTCTAGATGTCCCCTAAAGCCTCATGCAGTCACAGATGGGGCTTTTTGGAGATTACTGGAGGTAGGGTGTGTGCATCTGGGATCAAGGATGTGATGCTGGGATTGATTCAAATTGCAATGCTAGGATTAAGGCTGCCCCTTCCTGGGTGTGAGCACTACCTGCTCTCAGAGTGGGTAGCTTGGATAAGACATAAGGGATGGTGGGTCACTGCTAGTCAATTGTCATTTGTTTAGTGCTTGCTGCTTGCTTCCGTCTGTCCTGCTTTGCCTTGGGCTATTCTCCTCTGCAATGCTGCCCTCTGTCATGCTGCCCTGCCTTGGAAGGAACTGTGAGCTGAAACCTCTGTGAACTGGGAGACAAATACACCTTTGCTCCCTTAAGTTTGGGTATCAGGTATTTTGTCTCAGCAATGAGAAAATAACTGAAACACTGAGTTAGTATTTAGGTTTGGATCTAGAATGTCCCCTAAGAAGCTCGTGTATTCAGTGGTGTGACTTTGAAACTAATCCACTGATGAATTCACAGTTGAATGTGCTGTTAAAAGATGGGGCCTGGTGGGAAGAGGGGAGTTGCTGGGGGTGTAGGCTGAAAGAGATGTCTCCTGCCCTGGCTCCTCCTCTTTCTCTCTGTGTCCTGGCCTCCATGGGGTAAGCACCTGTTTCTCTGCCATGCCCCTCCACATCCTGTTTCTTCCTTGGAGACAACTGACCGTGGACTGAAACCGTGAGTCAAAATAAACTTCTCCTTAAATTGTGGATGTTAAATATTTTGTCTCTGGGATGAAGAAGTGACTGAGACAGAGACCATGAGCCAAACTAGTTTGGCAATCCCAGGTCTACACTGTGTCGGAGCTGAGCTGGCCTCACTGCAGGGACTGTGGAAGTGGGGGAGAAGGGATGCAGCATAAAGACTTCAGACAGGGTTTCTCTCTCCCTCCTGCCTTCTACTGCCCTGGCTTTGATGCCAGTCGGCATCTTAGGTTGCTTTTTCCTCTTTCTCTTCATTCCTGGGCTCCTTTGGGAATCTCTTCCGGTGTGTCCCAAGACCTTGTCCTTGACTACTTTTCCCTCTGGACACACTCTGCAGATGACCTCTCCTACCTCTGATTGCATCCCACCATCCATGCCGCACACCAGACTCTAAAGCAAAAGCTGCAAATGTAGCATCACCAGTGCCGGCCAAGGGGCACGTGGTTACTCCCGCTTCATGCTCTCAATTTCCAAAACAAACCACTGACATTTCAGTTCTGTCTGTGAAGTATGTTTTTCATCATGCATCATTTAAATCGACTAGATATCGCCCTTATCATGGTTTATTTTGAAATGGCATCTCAAGCTGAATTCTTCCGAGGACATCCTGTATTTGAATATTAAATACATGGGCTCATTCTTCAACTCTCACCACCTTTTTCCTTGAAATATACAGTCGTAGGCTGTTTTTTAAAAATGTACTTCTGTACAATTTTAAAGTTAATAAAAATTTTATATACTGATAGTGTGCAATGTTTTGATACCTTGTGAAGTAGCTAAATCAAATTAATATATATGCACACACATCCTCACATATCTATCATTTTTTGCATATATACTAGATCTTTTGAACTTATTTCTCTTGTCCATCAGAAGTTTAGTAACCTTTAAACAGCCTCTCTCTCAATCTCCCTACTCCTCAACCCCTGGAAATTTCCATTCTCATCTTTGTTACTGTGGATTTAATTTTTTTAGATTCCATCTATAAATCAGGTCACAGAATACTTATCTTTCTATACCTGGCTTATTTCATGTAACGTAATGATCTGCAGATTCATCCATGTTGTTACAACTGACAGTATTCCCTTCCTTTTTAAGGGTTGAATTATTCCACCATTAATATATACCACATTTCGTTTATCATTCAGCTGTCAACAGGCATTTAGGTTGTATCCATTTCTTGCCAAGTGTGGACAGCACTGCAATGGACGTGGGAAGCCTTTGACATCCTGATTTCATTTCCTTTGGATATAAGCCCAGTAGCAGAATTGCTGGATCATATAATAGTTTCATTTTTTTCAAAGAACTTCCATGCTGTTGTTCACAATGGTTGTATTAATATCCCCACTAACAGTGTATAAGGGCCTGCTTTTCTCACATTTGTTACTTTTCATGTTTTGATAATAGGCATTCTTATAGGTGTGCTGTGGTATCTCGTTGTGATTTATTTTGTATCTTTCTAATGATTAGTGATCACTATAACATTAGAACATTGTCTAATAATTAGTGGCCATATACCCATTGGCTATTTGTATGTCTTCTTATGACAAATGTCCCTATCGGTCTTTTGTCTATTTTTAAATTGGGTTGTTTTCTTGTATGTCCTATTTAGGATTTAGATATGAGAAAAAAATAGTTTACTTTCATCATTAAGAAAAAAACAGAACAACAATGAATTTTCAAAGTAGATATTTTGATTTTTGGTGCAATTACCTTATTTTTCCATGGTTTTTATAAATGTTCCATGATTTATAAACATTTATAAATGTTTTATAATCATTTTCCATGGTTTTTATAAATTTCCTGTTTTTCACCTTAACCCAGTTTAAATCACAAAAACACAAGGACCCAAACAACACATCTGCAAGACAGATGTGACTGCAGAGCATTCTGTTTCCAAACTTCTGTTCTTGAACCTTTATCACTTCTCTGTATAGCTCTTCTGAATTTCTGATCTAAAATGCAATTGCCTGCTAGATATCTGGATACTACTTAGGCGTCAAATGAAATTACTCCCAGCCCCGCTTCTATTTCCACTCCTATAACCATAATTTTAACGAATGGCCCCACCCTTCACAGTTACTTACCGTAGGAATCCATTCTCTGATAGATCTGGCCTCTCTACTCCGTGGCCACTTTCTTGGTCAGGTCCTCATTACCTCCCCCATAAGCCACTGCCGCAGCCTCTCAGCTGCCCCTCCTGGCCCCACACTGACCATATCACACCAGAGGACAATCAGTGCTTCTCAACCCGACCTGGACAAAGTCCCAGACACTTAGCAAGGCTCTGCAGGTCTCCCATTTCTTACCTCTACTTATCTCTTCGGTGCCACACAGTCTGGACCACACAGCTGGGCTCAGCAGGAGAAACTTGCTGCTCCACTCCATGCACTTCCCGTCTATGGCGCTCCTCTGGGTTTTGTGCCATTTTCTCCTCTGCCTAGAATAAATCCACTCACCTGTGTCTTTTCCTGCTCAATTCCTAGTTATCATTGAGACCCCTTTCAGGCATCGCTTCCTCCAGGAAGCTTTCTTTGATCTTCCTAGCTGAGTTAGATTTCCTCTTCTTTTCCTGAGAATCCTGAATTTACCTCTTTCAGGATTGTTTCACAGCATACTGTTGGTGTGTGTGTGTGTGACTGAAAACCATGGTGGATGCTTACATTTAAAACATTAGAGACCCACTGCCATTTATTGCCCTCCAAATACTAGCTCTTGTTTCAAACACACCCATCCCCTCGTTCTGGACACACTCAAGCAGTTCTGGAAGTCCTCTTTCATGAGTGCCTTTAGTTGCATTATCAGGGCTGCCTCAGTGTCCTGAATTGATTCAAAACATTTATCTTTGGGGAAGAGCCAGACACCACACACTGCCAGATCTGATAAATAAGGCAGGTGAGGATGCACTGTAATGCTCGCATGAACTTGCCTTTCTGTTCCACTTGCAGTGGACAGCAGTTTTATCAGACCTTGTAAAGACACTCATGAATAAAGGAAAGACATACCATGGTGCCTCAAATCACAAACACTTTTATTTTGCGAACAATTAAGTTTATAAACAGAAGCACTTGTCAAAATGTTGTTTTTGTTTGCAAACTCTTCATCAGGTGATGAACACGACTGTGATCATATTTCCCGCACAATCATGAACATGACCATCTTTTCCAAAAACCATAGACCGCTTGTGGACTGAGGTACGTCTGTGCGTGCGTGTGTGTCTGTGTGTGTATCCTAGCTAACAGACTATGAGCTTCGAAAAGACAGCTTGCATTTAAAAAAGTCTCTGCTCACTGTACTGTCTCCAGACATGATACTTAACACTTTTTTTTTTTTTTGCCAAAAATCCTAACTCTGTGTGTGTGGCAGGTCAACACCAGCTGAAAATCAGCTTCTAGGGGAAGCTTTTCTAAATCACTTTTCCTTTGGGGGCTTTCTTTCCATCTCCACTTTTCGATCAGTTAGTTCTGTTTTCAGGAAATATTCACTGGGCACCTACTGTCATATGCCAGGTAGGAGAGAACACCCACTTCTTGGCAGGGTTAGCACAGGGCAATGTGGCACAAAGAACTTGAGCTCGGGAATAGGCAGTGCTAGGATTTGAATCAGTTTATACTTAAAGCAGGCAATTTAACATCATTGAACCACTGAACCTCAGTTTCCCCCACTGCAAAATCACCACAGAAATACATTTTAGATTCATACACACCCTTACAATTTATTTACTTATTTGCATTTATGTTTATTTATTTGCAGTACTAGGAATTGGCCCAAGGCCTTCACACTGATCTACAGCACTTTTTAAATTTTGAGACTGGATCTCAAAATTTAAGTCACCAAGTTGCCCAAGCTGGGCTGGAACTTGTCACCCTCCTGCCTCAGCCTCCCAGAGTGCTAGGATTATAGTTAGCCAAAAGGCTTGAGATGTGTGCAGTCAGCTCGCCTGGCAGTGGTGGTTTCCTGGGGACACGGGACTCTAAGCTGGAAGGGCTGTTGTCGTCCGGATAAGGAAGCTTGGGAAGCAAGGGAAATCAGAGTATGATTCTTCGCTGATAAATATCATAAAGCCACTCCTCCTCCTTAACCTGGCCCTCCTGACTCTCAGTCACTGTGCTTTTTGTCACTCTCCTTTCTGCTCAGCCTGCTTCCTGACTCTGCTTTCTAAAAACAACACCCCCCACTGCCACTCAAAACTGGGCCCATGCAGCTGCCTGGAACATCGGCCAGTGAGCTGCCACTGTCCAGTTGTAATATGCATCCCAGACAAGCGGCACAATTGTGTGTGGCTATGTCCAGGGCTGCTTCCTACCACTATGGGGAACACGGAACAGTATCCCCTGTGTCCGCTGAAAGAGCTTGGGCCTGGAACGCTTTCAGAAGGCCATCTGCTGTCGCCTGGGCCACACAGTACAGCACTTGCTTGAAAAGGTAGCAAGACTCCTGTTCTTTTTTATCTCATTGTGACACAGGCAAAGAAGGAAACAGACAGTGCCCCTCAAGCAGAGAGGAACAGGCGTCTTGTGAGAGAAAGGAGGAGCAGGCCTTTCATTTCTGTGCTCAATGGAGACAGCATTTCTAGCCAGATTCTCATTCCTAAGAGCCTGCTGTTAACAGCTTTGCTGGGTTAAGCATCTCTGATGAAAAGGAGAGCCCCAGAGTGGCAGCCTCATTGCAGAAGTACATGAGGACACAGCAAGCGTCACCTGTGCACACACGCATGCTGGCTGGCACCACTGCTGCTTCCCAGTGTCATCTCTATTTTCCACCCTTTGGTAATTTGGCCATGAATATTAATTGAAAAGATTACTCTCAAGGCACTTAAGGGTATCACTAAAGTTCACCTCCAGTCTGCTGGAAATGTTATCTTTAGTGGAATCAAACAAGTATGTTCACTGCACTACCAATGGCAGAGCTTCCAGCAAATCTTAATTGGCAAGTGGGGTCCATCTAAGTATGGATAATGCCACTGGCAGGGTGAAATAGCTGTTTCTATAAGCTGAAGATAATATGGACGGTGGCATTAGGAATGCCTCCTCTGGCCCAGCCAAAATGTCTAGAGATTTAGCATAAGATATGTAAAAGGAGCTGACTTCTAATTTTTGGCAGCTTCCGAGAGTGGGGTGACTCTGGAATTGCTAGTAATTGTGAGTCTCTTCCTGTGAAAAACCTTCCATCAGAAGACATCTATCTGACTGAAATAAACAATCCAGCATGATGAAAATACTATTTTTAAATAAACAAGCTTGAGAAATGGAGTAATAGGGCAATATCTAAATAGTTTCAGTAATCTAGAGTGTTCTCTCATTGTCTCATCACAGGAGAAGTATTAATATTTTGACTCTTCTTTTAAAAGACAAAACCATCCATCAGCTGCCTTGAGATAGCAATGTATTTGTTCTTTTTTATTAGATTAACAACCACACCAACAACAAAAAAGTGGAAGCTGGATTTTTTTCATATTAAATTTATACATAAGCCTTGTTTTTGTTATTTTTTTCCCCTGGGGAGAACCCACAAGTCAGTCAGTGGTGAGTTTTATTTCCCTGAATTCATGAGCCTGTGAGATGCTGACCTTTCCCAGGTGCTTCCTGTTGAGAAAGAGACACCGTGTCTGTTTTGGACACAGGAACCTTCATTTCCCAGAGGCCCTGGTTAGACTGGATCTCTGCATGTTCTTCCCCATGCAGCGCCCTGTCTGCAAGGCATGTTAGGAATTTGAGGGCCAGAGCCTGGTTTTCTCAGAGACCTTTAAAAGAGGAGGACATCAGTCCCCAAAGGTCAGGACAAACTAGATGAACCAGCTTTCACTGGGCCTCCCAACCCTAGAAGTAGAAATGTTGAATAAGGCAAAAGCTGTGAATGACCCTATTGGAAATTATTAATATTACGCCAATCCCAAAACCAGGGTTATCTCAAGGACTGTCCCAGAAGACATGTTTTGCTTTGCTAGGTGTTTTAGTTACTATTTACTGACTGCTAAGACAAAACACCTGACGCCCAATGTTAGGGAAGGAAACGTTTATTTCTTACAGTTCTTTGGAGGTTTCAGTCCATACTCAGTTGGCTCCAAGCAGGGTACATGGCGGGTGCAGTTCATGGCAGCTACAAACGGCAAGGTGGAATTGCAAAAGAAAGAGGCATGTCCTCCCCCCACCAGTACATCATATCCTGGCTCCAGGCCTAGGCGGGTGTAGCACTCACACCACCAATCCCAGCGCTAGACAGTGAACCAATCACAAACGCATAATTGCACAAGGCTTGGGACCATCGACGTACGCTATGACAGCTAGGTATCTTTTAATATACAGTTTGAATTCTCAGCATCAGAAACACGCAGGGCCCAGTGGCATCCCAAACAAATGGTTCCTGAGAACAATAACCAACCCTGCCACCTTTCGGTGACCTGAGTCTTCCCTCAGTGTCCTCCCTGGGAGGCACACAGTTAAGACCCGTTCTTTTTAGCCTTCTCCCGAGTTACTCATCCTATCCTGCTTCTACACACATGCGTTTCTTTGTCAGCCTCAGGGCTTCCACCCTGCGCGCTTGGCTGTGCACAGGCGTGGTTCCCGGGGTTGGTGGCCTGATGGCAGTGGACACTGTGTGAAAAGCTTGTGCTTTCAAACACGTTCTTCTTCTCTCATCCCTGCTGAGAACCTGCACTACCTTATCGGGGCAGACAAAAGGCTCTGCAATGGTTTGCTCTTCCACGAGAATAGTTTGCTTTCATGTTCATTCTTGCTCACAAGGTGAGTGGGTTTTCCTCAGGTAACAATAACTACTTAGGAAAAGCTCCTTATAAAAATATTTACCGGAGATTTTCACAATGTCTTTATCACTCTTTGTGTTTCTTTTGAAATTCTAAATGATGTGAGCTTCTTGCTGGGTCAGCTGTGCTCTACTTAAGCAGTGGATTTCTGTTCCTTCTGCTTTGAGCCTTTAGCATAACATAAAAATGAGATTTGTGGAACTAAAATGTTATTTATGTATAACTGGTGAGGCTCTTCAGTTTGCAAAGCCTAACTTTGATCCCAACCCTAAATTTCTCAGCCAGTGTGACTCTGTGAAATACTTGGTGATTATCCAGCTACAATTCCCCAGCACAGGCTGTGTTTTGCAGAATTTCTGAAAGAACACTTTTTTTTCTTACTGATACAAATACTAACCCCCTAATTTGTCCATTTTGAAAGTTGGGACTCGAATCCTTTTCCATAGTGTGTAATCATTTGACTGTGAGAAACATTAGGCAAATTCGTAGCTAACTGATGCTGCTATGTTTAATGATTTCATCATCGTGAGTTTTTAAAAAGTCTTTTCTGAGGGAGGCAGAAAAACTAACACAGGTGTTTCAAAAAGATGATTAAAAAGATGTCATTCTAGTTTTCCTGCAGGTTCTCAATTCTAGTGATGATTTGAAAATCAATTTCTTTAGAAATTCCAGATAACTCTTTGGATACTTGTTACTACCTACAAAAATAACTCATCACACATAAAACTAATACTTGAGCCACAAAAATAAAGTATTAGTATTATAAATAGTATCATAAAGTATTATAAATATTTTCTTAGCTAGTCATATCATTTTTGATAAATAATGATAATAACAAATACTAAGAACTTAGCACATGACACATACTGGGCTAAGGACTTCACATTCATGATCTCATTAAATTCTCACAAGTGTCAGGGTATAGGTATCCTTGCTCCTGTTTCTCAGATTGTAAACACGGGCTCTGACAGCTTGGGTGACTTGTGCAAAGCAGATCTGGGATTCCAGCTTGGGTCTAAGTGATTTTGAAACCTTTGCCAAGTAACAATGCCTTGGAATAGACATGACTAGGTAGGTGTCTAAGTAGGTGGTGTGACCACATTCTACTGAGGAGGTGGAAGCAATAAGATGCCTGTAGTGCAGGTATTGAATAATGAAATATGGTCCCCTAGTTATGTTATTCGGCCAGTGTTTCAAAAATACAATCACAGAATCAGAGGGCAAGAAGACCCCCAGAGCCTGCCTAGTAATATTGGAACATGCTCCAACAAGAAAGCTTGAATATAAAACTGTACCTATGCTGTGATTACAACCATGTAAATGTAATTTATGTACATGGACTTGGATGGGAATGGAACCTGGAGAAATGTATCTGTTGGTGTGACGGGATTATAGGTTATTAGATTTTTCATAGTGTTATGCAATCATTTTTAAAGACAAGATCAACACTAGAATTTTAATATAAGAAGTAGGATATTAATCCTAACAAGGATGCTGATTTTGAGGTGCATTTGAAAGCTACCATTGCTCAGATTGCGACCACTCCACCACTGCCCTCTTGCATTTATAGTGACACGTGCAGAATGTTGTCTTAGAAAAATAAAATGGAGAAAGTGGTAAATTCAGCAATAGGACAACGTAAGGCAGCGGGGCTGGGGAGCAGGAAGGTGATAGTTAAAAAGTGTCCTTGCCGCCTGCAGCAAGTTATTTCTCACTCATTTTATCTTTTGTTTTTTAAAAAAATTCAAAGCATAGAAAATTTGTGGAGTATTTTTCCTTTGAATACTCCTACTCATCCGGATTAGTGCTCTCTCTCTCTTTCTCTTTCTCTCTCCCCCTTTTCCATTGTCAAAAACATTGCAAGAAACTTAAAAAGAATTCTCTTTTTCCTAAATTAACTGAGAGTGAATTGCTAACCAAGACTCCATCACCTCTCTATATCTTAGTGCAAGTATCCTATAAACAAGGGCTTTCTCCTTGGCACTCACAATGCAATTAACAAACACAGGAAAACAACAACATACGTTACTGTCACCTAATCTTCAAGGCCCGTTTGAGCTTCACCAGTTGTCCTGATAATATGCTTACATTTAAAGTCCCCAGTTCAGAATCCTGCGATAGCTGTCGTGTTACTTGAGTCCTTTAACCAGAACAGTTCCTCAGTGTATACTTGATTTCCATACTTTCAAAGATTATAGGGCTGGCATTTTGTAAAATGATCCACAACTTGTGTTTGTCTAATATTTTCTCCTAGTCAATAAATTTGGCTATAATATCAGCAAGTGTTTACATATGAATATTGTGTCTTTTGTTTTTCATTGTGGCCTACCAGGTGATTTCGGATTCACCACTGGGGCTATGATCCATTTTTCCTTTAATAATTAGCAAGTACAGCATATTTGGGGAAGAAGTTTTGAGCCTAACAAATCTTCCATTTCACCTCGTCTTATAAATTTGCATCAGGAATAGACTCATGGTTTTCCTGCTTATTAAGTGGTCATATTATAATCCTCAGAATATCCTCAGAGAAGGGGAAGAGAAGAGCAACAGCAATCTTAATTTATAAAATAATTTTTCATAGCTTTATAATTTTAAAATCATATTTTAAGGAAGCTTGCATAGATTCTATCCCCACTCCCTTGAATTGTTCAGTGTCTCACTCACACTCACATCATTTCTTAATTTCCTGTAACATAATCTTCAGATTTATCTTCAACACAGAGCAGAGTGAGCAACAAGGAAAAGCTGAACATTCCTTTATCATTCATCCATTTAACAAAAATTGAGCGGCAGAAACTTTTGTCCACGCTTGAGTCTCGGATGGACCCTGGGAAAAGACAGCATCTGTCTATTGCTGTCACGTGACTGGGCCCCAACGTTGTTGACTTTCTTTTCTTCAGGAGATGGGATGTTTATAAATAATCCAGGCATCGGCTTTCTCACGAGGATCTCAAATGC
This sequence comes from Cavia porcellus, assembly GCF_034190915.1. Taxonomy (NCBI): domain Eukaryota; kingdom Metazoa; phylum Chordata; class Mammalia; order Rodentia; family Caviidae; genus Cavia; species Cavia porcellus. The sequence goes on from NW_026947497.1 coordinate 35,334,652, forward strand.
AGGACTCACATTGGGATTATAACCTCAGCTGCTTCCTGTCATACTCACGGTGGTGAAACCAGGGCAGAGAACCAGGCCAGCCGTGTCATTTCACGGCCCTGATTTTCCTAAGCCCTCCCTCCTTCCGCATTTGTTTTCTGCAGAGGATTTCATCACACTGGGGCTCCCGATCATCAGGTTGGTGGGAAGAGCATCTTTAGTCTGTCCACCTCCCGCCCTCTTTTTCCCCTCTCCATCTTTCCCGCAAAACAGACACCACTCTGACCTGTCTCTGCCCTGTCCCTGTCATCTCTAAATGGCCTTGTGTGGCCATCTCCTCCCTCTGCTCCATCCTCCCCTCTCCTGTCCACTTGCTTAACCTCCTGATCTCTCATCCTGATGTCATCTTCTGTTCCTTCGTCCCTGCCACCATATCCACTGTGGTATCAATGGTTCGAGGGCTTAAGGGTAAAACAGCGTCATACTAGTCTGAATTGAACAATGTTTTTAAAGTTTAAATTTAAAAAATTTTTTCAGCTTTATTATTTTAAGCACTACTTACAATCATGTTGCTAAGTGCATGAACTTTTTACATGCAAAACTGCTGCTAACAATGGGTGTACCGAGCACCCTGGCTCCTTAGGAAGCACTGAGCAGAGGAATCCAGTCCTCTCGGGACTAACACCAGCAAGTTACTTGACCCCTCTGAATGTCAGCTCCCTCAGCCAGATGATAGGTCCACTGCCTGGCTCAGTTTGCTAACAGTGATGCCGGCCCCTGTCAGCAGTCTTCAGCACTAAAACCTTATTGTCTCTTTCGAACATCAGTGGTGGCCAGCTTAGGGTTTACTTGAAGACACTGTGGGCATTTTTGGCTGATCTCTTTAGTCAAGCAAGATAACTTGGCCAATTTGGTTCCCCCAAATGAGGGGCCCATCTCCTGGATGAGTTGGGGGCCCCACGATCTGTCAACATTCTGGAGAAAGTTGGGCTTCTAGGTTCTCGGCTGGTCTCAAGTCTGAATCTGAATAGGATGACCTGAGTAGCATGGGTGGCAGGAGAGCTGGGCGGAGCATTATAGGCCCCACTGGTTTTAGTGTCACCTCTTTGGCTGTCTTAACATTGAGGGCATTTTCATGAGCTATTGGGGTGTCTTCTTTTTGGTGCCCCTAACAATGTATAACGGCAACCTTTGAAGGTAACCAAATGGCAGTCAGGAGATCTAAGATCTCAAAGCTATTCTTGAGCTTTGTTCCTGCTGAGGTTAATAGCCTTCTTTCCTGATAAATGGCCCCATGCACATGGATGGTAGCAAAAGTATATCAACTGTTTGTCCCCATCTTAGGTCTTGAGTAAGGATTATCAGGTTTGCCTGCTGAGATGAAGTTTCCGACCCTAAGCTTGGGCCCATATTACCTCAGTTTCGGTGGTCATCATAGCTCCTGTCATTCGAGTACCTTGAAGGTAACTGCTGTCATTTGTGAAAAGGATGGCTTTAGGCTGGGCAAGCGGGACAGCAGTCAGGTCAGCTCACAGGCTTGAAATGAAGTCAATAATGCCTATACAATTATGTATTGGCATTGAGGGGTCATCATCAGGCAGGAGAGTCACTGGATTGAGGGCAGAGGTAGACAGGAACTCTCCCAATCAGTCTCCATAACATGTGGGGACACTATCTGGAGTCTCTGGCCAAAAGTCAACTTAGTGGCAGTGGCTGCAGCTGTCTGTAGGCAATTTGGCCACCCTGAAGCCATGGGGTCTAATCGCCAAGAAAGATAAGCAACAGGCCTCTTTCAGGGTCCTAGGTACTGGGTTAAGACCCGTTTGCTATCCCATGACTCTCAGCCACATGTAATTGCAAAGGTTTAGCTAAGCTAGGGAGACCAAGGGCTGAGCATTCACAGGCAAAAGCCTGTTTTAAATCATTGAAAGCTTGTTCTTCTAACTCCTGAGGCTCAGACCTTTGGAAGCCTGTTCTGCTGTCTGAGGCAGTGATCCTGAGAGACAGTCTTGGCTCCCCACACTCGTACAGGGGGCCACAGGGCTGGGACAGCACCAAGGCTGGCCCAGAGCAAACATGATCCAGTTTTCTTTTTGACAGCCTTGGGTCCATGCTTGATGGAAGGCAGTGGGCTAGAGTGGGTGAGCACCAGGCTCAGTAGGCTTTCAGTCTCATCCCTGTGCCGAGGCTTTCAGTGAGACATTTCTTCCTCTGGGTCTCACTTTCCACACTAAAACACCCATAACTCCCTGGAGTGTGTATAGCCCTAAAGCCGCATGATCCTGTGAAAAGCCAAAACCACGGCATTAGTAAATGGATGAATATGTGCTATCATCTGTTGGCCTCTTCTTGGTAAGAGAGAATCTTTTTATCTATGTCTTGTACTCTGAGTACTTTGAAGGTAATGATGCACAGTGTATTAACTATTGTTGTTCCCTTATTTTGCTATGAAATGTTTTCACTTTTCATAAAACAAAAAAATTAAAAATTTATGGACAAATAGAAATCATTGTTTTTTTAAATATCTACTCCACAAGCGTAAATTACTCCTAAGTAAAGATGAACTATACTAAAGCAATGCAGTGTGAAAATAAAAACCTACTTTGAATCAATTTGGCCACTAGAGGGCACTAATATACTATTTCAAAAAGAGCAACCACGCTAGTTCCCTGTGGACCCTACCTGGTCATCAAGGTGTTTTCCCTCAGCAGTTGTCACTCAAGGCAATGTTCTGTGTCTGCCGAATGCACTTCAAGAGATCAGAGCCATCCTCGGACCAATATGGAAAATTACATTTTGGGCTTTTCTGCTTTTCACTGGGATGTGAAAAGGGGCAGTAGGATAATTTCATGAAACATAATATGAGCTCTGAGGTGAAAAGACACTGTGGAAATCCAGTGTCCTACTTTTTATGACCTCGAGAAAGTACGGGGCTTGAACAGAACACTTACCCCCTGCCAGGACTTGCTGACCAAGGCAACAGTGACACCCTAGAGGAGGAGACACAGCAGCTGCCTGCAAAGAACTCAAGAGTAGGGACTTTGTTAGTGCTTACACCGAGCCGGGCAGCTTTCCCTCAGAGCCTCTTAGCGCACATGCCCACACCTGTAAGAGGGGATGCTCATTCCTGTTTCTTGGATCCCCTGAGCACAGCAAGCGCCCATGTATTTTAGAACTTACTCTTTCTCTAAAGCGATGCTAAGAGCACAGGGCAGACCTTTTAGACCAAATCTAAATGAAACCACAGAGATATTTGCATGAAATATTAAAGTGCTAAGTTGGTTGTGGTCTATGATGCTCGTTGAGGAAAAGTGATTGATTTTTCCTCCTGAAATGAATGTCATCAAATATAAAGATCCACAGAGACTTCCTCCCAAGGAATGTCAGAGGGTAAGAGAGATGGACTACAGTGTGCTTGGGAAGGCTGAATCCACATCCTCCCAATGTACAAGCTGACCGGTATCTGCTTGTAATAGGCTTCATATTGTACATAAGGAAAAGTCCACTTCAAACTCTGGAGTCCACAGTTCCATCTTCAGAGTGAACTGGAGGAGTTTGGGGCTCTCTGCAGCAGAAAGGGACGTGAACTGATTGAAACTAGTTGTCATCAGCCCTTAGACCAGAGGCCAGTTCTGAGCAGGAAGTGGGCAGGTCTTTCTCCTTAGCTTCAAGACTTTGAAGCTGGGTCTGGCTGGGTCTTTGCTTCATGTAGGAACATGTGCTTAGTTGTAATGATTATGCTGAACTACCTTGGTAGTTGTTAATTTTAACCAAATGTGCACGTTGGGTTGTTCTTACTTCCTTATTTTGCAGGGTTAGATCAATTACTAACAAAGAAATGGGGTGGGGGAGAGCTTAAAAATATTGCTTGATTTATTTTAAAACGTTATTAATGTACCACAGACCTCCGATGTTTCTTCAATCTCCAGCTGCCCTTCCTCTGTGAACTGTAATGTAGGCATCCTATCAATGCTTTCCAAGACATTTGGGGATATTTCCCTTGAGACATTGTATATGGAAGAAACGAGAGAAATAGGAATTTGTCGGTGAGCTGAAGATTATTCATGGGTCCTAGGTGTCACTTCATTTCTTGCTGTACAAGCACAAGCCCTGACCCAGACTTTGATGGAGTGTGTTTCAGAGCGATGTGATTTTAAGGGATGAGAGACCAGGCGACATCTTCGCCTGGTTAAAGAGTAAGCTTGCTCTGTCTTACCATGAAAGCAATGGATCCCAGAATTGCAAAGCTTCTCTGTTGTACCACGACTCACTGCCTATGCAATTATCTGTCCCAGCTTTTGCCTCACCCTGGTATGGCTGGGGAAAAAGGGAACAGGACAAACCAGGACAAAGCCTGTGCTGCTGGTGCACTGTGAGTAAGAGTCCTCAGGCTCTGACCCAGGAGTCTTTTGTCAGCACTTACACTAATGTGCCCGCTTGTTCGGAATGTAGAACTCTCCTGAGCTGGTTCTTTTCTTTTTCTAAGTGCTTACAAGGAAACCAAAAACGAAGAGGAGTAAGCTTGTAACTGAAACTAAGAAGACTGATTATCAGCCTAAGACTTTAGAAGAACCTTGTTAGCAACCGAAAACTATTGTTTAAGATATTACTGCTATAATCCCCCTTAAAGCATTGCTTTGTGCATATCATTATTTTAGTGCTTCCAGACCCAAATGATTACTTTTGATTTTTTTAAAAAGGAGAATATATTTATTGAAAGAAAGCTTCAGAGAGAGAGAGAGAGAGAGAGAGAGAGAGAGAGAGAGAGAGAGAGAGAGAGAACAGCTGTGGTGTCAGTTAAGACCCACTAAGTAAGTGAATTAAGACCTTGATAGGTATCATATAACTCTTTCTGGACAAGATCTGGTGGGTTACAGTAAAAACAATCTAAAAAGAATCTAGGATATTTGTTATTGGTTTTATCTGTACGATTACTTGGGGTTTGGCATCCTTTATGCAAGAACAAATTTTAATCAAAGCATGTATCATCAAAGCATGAGCATTAGAGCTGACAGATAAGTTTGGAAACTATTTCTAAGAGATACCAATTCCTACCATCAGCTATTAGATCTCTATATTAAGGGAGTCTGCCATTTTGTCATAAATCCCTCTAGCTTTAGTTATAATTATTTCTAAATTTTTGATAATGTATGAGAACCAGACTAATATACTATTTTGACCAATGAAAACCTTAAGTTTTTATATGTGAACAACAATATGTACTGTGTTTATAAAAACCAGTCTTAGCATCATTTTGATTAGTTAACACTTCCCTCTGCACTCCATTTTGGCCCTAGGGTGTATGTAGGCCACATACACATTCAGAGAAATATTAGATGGTTCTTTTTCAACATGTAAGGATTGAACATCTTCCACTGCTTAAGAATGAATTCCAAAGAAGTCACGGGCTTTGGCACTGCATTGGCCATATCTCCATCCAAGGATCTCGGTGAAGACTTGCAAGTGACATAGAGGAATGAAACGCCCAACCTACAGATGTCCAGTAAGAGTTCATGCTCTTTAAAATTGAAGAATGAATTTTAGGAACCATGGAGGGTACAAGCAGAATATATTTACTGAGAGGAAGAAAGCTTGTGTCTGAAAGAGAGATGGAGAGACAGAAGGGTCCCAAATGGGTTGCCCTACTTTTGATTTTCAAGCTAGATTATTTTAACAACATTTTAGCATAGCATATCCTCAGCTGAAATAGTTGAAAATGCAGATTTGTGTAGAGTTAGAGAATCATAAAACTAGAAAAGGGGAACTCAAAGATAGTGTAGGAAATGCCTTTGAGAACCTAGGCATGCTGGCTTTTAAGAGCTGAGTGGTCAGAGACAATCAACTCAGAGAAGTTAATCCAGTCTATTTCAAGTCCTCATTTGAGGTTTATAGTAAAGTGACTCGTGCCCCATAGTCTTATAGTTAGCGTCAGATAGAACTAGATATTCTAGTACATGACACATACCAAACTAATCTTTTAAGTAGAAAATGAAGAACAAATTCAATGAGCAACTTAAGGCTAAAACAGAACTGAAATCCAGATTTCTTCTTTGTATAACCAATGTTTGTTTTACTGTTGATAGATCAGTGTTTTCCAAACTGGTCATATGGATAACAACTTTGAAACTTTTGCCACATTAAACTGACAATTTAGCTTAAAGTCATTTTAAATTGGATTAATTCTAAGCAACAACGTCTGCAAATGGAGAGTTCATTGTATTACATATTTTGTATGTAATAAAACAAACATATAACTATTTTTAAAAGTTTGCCTTGTAAAACTAGAAGTATAAGCACTAGTCTTGATGAAACATTGATTACAAAATACTTTGGAGATAAATAAGCAACAAGACTGTACAGGATGATTTCTAAGTATTTTTCATTTTTACCTGGAAGTGCAAAGTTAGATTCCATGTAGATCTTGAAGTCTTCTTCAGTTCTTGTTTGAGAGACTCTCTAAAAATTTTTAAATTTCCTTTAATTGATCAAATGACTCTGGTCAAATTAATCAACTATTGGCTATTAAATTATAATCTTAGGTAAAGTATGCATGAACAATTTAATTTACCAGATAGTACTATGACACCTTTATATTCCTAAGTATAGAATACTATGCCATGGTATATTATTAAGCATAGCTTTGAAATCAAATTTTGGCAAGTAGAATATATGCTTTAATCACTAATTTCCAGATCACATTCTCCAATGAATTCAGTAACCTTTCAAGGGAAAAAAATAAGAGAGAAGAAAATGCGAGTTCTTTAGGAATGAAATAAAACATGTTTTTGCAGATTAATGAGCCTCCCATATCAGGGAGCACACCTGGTTACACTTGAATTATCAAAATACCTCCATTTAGCATATTTCACCTTAAAATATCCACATGTTTAGAATCTTCTGATTATTTAAGACAAGTTAGAAGTTTTTCTGTGGGTGATGAGACTCTGTCAAACTGAACAGCAAAATGATCTTGGAAGTTTTGTATATGATGTGTCATTTCTTCCCTGTATAACACACTGCTGGGTAACAAGTTTCCATATAGAGTTCCCCATTCTTCAAGGAGGCAATTTTAATTTTGTGCTTTATTTAAATGAATAATAATATCAATGTTCACATATTCCAGACCATACAAATGTTTATGATATAATCAAATATTCCTATGCAATCTCAGTGGTTTCTATTTGCATTTGTATCTTTATTCAGAAGAAAGAACTTTAAAAAATTCCTTGGCCACCTTTAAGAATTATTCAAAAAGGGAAGCATGAATTAAACAGACATCTTAATGAATATTCACTTCATCAACAGTTTGCCAAAATTCTTTTCTATGCTCTTTTTCCCTCCATTTAGGTATATACTATTCTTTTTTTTTTTTTTTTTTTTTTTGCCTGTGTGACATACATCTGACTGACCTCAAACTTCAAACTCCTAGGCGTAAGTAATTTCCTGCTTCAGTCTCCCTTCATACTGGGAGTAGAGACACTGAACACTGGGCAGAGATAAGAAAATTTTTAAAATTTAGATTCTCTAACAAATACAGTTTTGTTCTGAAATTTTAAAAAGGTGACTGCTATAAAATAATCATTGCCTACTGTAGAGAAATTTTTTCTTTTGCATTTAAGAAAATCAGGGGGCTGGGGATTTAGCTCAGCGGCATAAGTGCCTGCCTTGCAAGCAGGCAGTCGTGAGTTCGATCCCCAGTACCGATAAAAAGGAAAAAGACACACACACACACACACACACACACACACACACACACAAAAAAAAAAAAAAAAAAAAAAGAAAAAAAAGAAAAGAAAAAGAAAATCATCCAAAATAAGCTACTATATTGGTTTTCATTCCTTTTCAGGACTGTGATGACTCAAATGTTAGATCTTTGTTGTTGTTCTTTGGTTCCTGAGATTTTGCTCATTTTTTAAAATAATTTTTCTGTTGTTGAGGTTGGATACTTTCTACCAAAATTACCAAATTCACTCTTCTTTTATCTTTGCAGTTTTATGTTTTATAAAAAGTAAGAGTACTTAATTCTTTTAGTTCTACAATTTCCATTTGATTCCTATTTATATCTCATATTTATGTTGCTCATACATTTAATTATAGTTCCTGTGTCAGTGATTTTCATGATTGCTTGCTCAACTTTTTGGTAATAGCTGCTGAGAATCATTTCACCTCAAATTGATACGTGTTGCTTGTTATTCTCACAGGAATTGAGGTTTTCATGATTGTCCATAAACTGAATAATTTTGAATTGGATCTTGGCTATTTTGACTAGTGTGTTCCGAAATCCCCCAGGCTTTGTTGGAAAGCATGTCGATGTTTTGATTTTAGTAAGAACAGGAGTGAATTAAGCTGAGGCTACATATTTTAACCCATATTCTTTGACTTCTGATTCCAAAGTCATTTCAGTTTACAGTGCTTTATTTTTTTACCTAATTTAACAATTCTAGTAACAATGCAATAATGTATATATTATGATCTTCATTTCACAAGTTGCTTTAAAATAGAATTAACATGTGATCAAGCAATTTCACTCCCAGGTATAGACTTGAAAACAGAATCTGGAATAGAGAGTTGCACAACCATGTTCACAGCAGCACTATTCACAAACCAAAAGAAATCAAAGTGTCTGTGGACAGATAAATGGATATGCAAATACGATTGTTCAGCCATTAAAAAGACATTCTTGCAGTACACCACAACATGGACAAGCACTGAAGGTAAGTTATTCCACCTCTATTAGGCACCTAGAGTAGCTGAATTATTATTATTATTATTATTTTGTCTTTTTCCTTTTTATCGGTACCGGGGATCGATCTCACGACTGCCTGCTTGCAAGGCAGGTGCTTATGCCGCTGAGCTAAACCTCCAGCCCCTGAGGAGCTGAATTATTAAAGAAAATAGAATAGAGTTTCCAGAGGGATAGGGTTTGGGAAGCAGGGATTGTTATATGAGAATAGAGTTTCAGTTTGGGAAAATGAAGAGACTTAAAGGTTGATCACACAACAGTGTTAAATACTTAATAATACTGAGTTTAAAAATGGTTATGATAATAAATTTTGTTATATATATTTTATCACAACTAGTTTTTTTAAGTTATAGAAAAAATGTTGCTTTTAATAGTTTTTCTTGGTCTTTAGTGCTCTGCAATAGTTTCAGCACTGCACACAATTGTTTTTTAACTTTTTTTTTCTTTTATCAGTACCGGGGATTGAACTCATGACCACCTGCTTGCAAGGCAGGTGCGTATGCCGCTGAGCTAAATCCCTAGCCCCTGCACACAATTCTTTATGTTAGTACTTACATTAATAAGTACTTACCTGGTTGGGTTTGTAGCTCAGTGCAGGGTGTATGGCTAACATTTGCAAGGCCCGGGGTTCATCCTCAGGATGGGAGTATGTATGAAAAAATGGACTTCTTGAATTTGAAGGCTCAAACATTTCACAATTTTTGAAAATTCTTAGTCATTCCTCTTCCAATACTGTCTCCAGCCATTACACTCATTTTCCCTACTCTTTTTGGCACTCCTATTAGGTTTATGTTAGATTTTGTCCTCATCTATTTAGCTCCTATATTGCATTCTAGTAAACTTCCCCAAATTGTATGCTGTGGTCAGACAACTTGAGAATTTTTTAAATTCAGTCCTTAAAAGGATTAAGGCTGTGTCAGCAAGCTATGCTAGAAAGAAAACACCAAGAACAGGGTACACATAAAGCTCACTCCTGTGAAGTTAAAACAAGAATGTGGTGCGTCCTGCGCTCTACGAAGGACAAAATCCCATAGGGCACTCTGTTCTCGGTGCTAAATTATAACAGCGTCGTGGAGATTACATCACACCTCAAAGCTGGCCCATAGCACTTCGTCCCTCCCGCATGTATGACCCCGCATATATGATTTTGAACAAAAATGTGTTTACTGATAAGCCTCCACTTCTGGATGATGATGCGAAAATCAAACTTGACGATAAGGTGAGTGAAAGGGCATTATAGTATAGGGTTTTCGCAATTCTAAAATGTCATTTGGGGGTCAGGAGTAGTAAAAGATTTGAAAACCGTTTGGAGAAATACAGAGAGAAACACTTCATTAGCGCTATACTCGGTGAGATTTCTGATTCTGAAAATGTAAACATATAGAGAAGTCTGCTTTTGGAATCGAGAGACCGTAGTACGCACGAGCTTGCTTTCTCTGATGTCTGCTAATGTCCTATTCTTGAATTTGATTGACCTCTCTCTCATCCCGCGTATAACAGCCGCCTCCTTCTTGACAGTAGTTAGAATTTTCCAACTACATTTAACTCCAATTCTTAGGCTCAGATGATACAAGAACCGCTGGGTGACCGTCAGTCTTCTCACGCCGAGATCCGCTTCCATGCTTTCATTGGCTGTTGCTCTTCCGGACCCGCCCCCAAGGACCTTAATTCTGATTGGGCATCGAGGCCCTTTTGTTATGGCAAAGGTGGATCAGGGCGCGCTAGCGGCGGGCAGCTAATGCGCAGGCGTACAGCTTTGGTTTTTGATTGGTGGGTAATGGGGCGGGGCGGGCTTCCTCGCTCGGCGCACGCTCCGTGGTCAGAGAGGGCGTGTCTGCTGGTGTCAGTTGGTCAGAGGCGTCCGAAGCTGAGGCATCAGCTGGGTCATCCCATACCTACCCGGCCCCTCAGGCTAAAGGTGAGGTCCAGTCTGGGCGCAGAAGGACCTACCTGGTGCTTGGGGTAGTCGGCGAGGGTTTGACGGGCGAGGCTGGCTGGACGCGGCCCGGCGTTCCGGCTGAGCGTCAGGTGGGGGGCTGAGGCCTGACCGCCTGCAGCATCCCTGCGCATCCTTTCTCTCCTGGCCTCGCGACCAAGCCCAGGGGTTCCTCCGGCGGGGCTGCCGGCGGGGCCCGAAGGAAAGGGGAATGCGCGGTGTCCCCAGCGCTCGGACGCGCACCAGGCCTTTCCTCTTGCCGGAGTGGGACGTGGGGCGGCATGGGTGGGATAGGATCACAGCCGGTACTCGGCCTCCGCCGGAGCCGGGATGGTGAGGGAGGCCAGGAAGCGGGGGAAGGAGGAATGGGGCATCTTCCTGGAGCTGGAACCAGGAACTGCGTTTGTTTCTGCGCCAGTTTCTCAAGAGCCCTGCTAAACGATTTTAGGGGAGTAAGGTTTGGAAAGGAGAAAGAACATGCAATCCTGAAAGGCGACTATACATTTGTTATACAGTGTGTCTTGTCTCAGACTGATGTCGCAGTATTAAGGATGGACGTGACCCCAACATCTTACTATTTATTCCTGAGCATCCAAAGTGATGCCTAGGAATCCTGGTACCTTTGCTGCTTTCACGAAACTTGCTGCTGGCCTTCACTCCTTGAGGAATTAGTTCAAGTTTAAATTCTTAAACAGTTCCTTGGTTTTGTGGAATTTTAAACTGGAATTACGTGCCTAACTTAAATGAACCAAAGTGGAATTTAAACAACTCCAAACAACCACGTTAACGTTGATGCAGTTTAAAGCGAGTGAAATTTATCTTCAGTTGCTTAGTAGAACCAAAGAAGTTTGATATAAGGTGTTGCAAAATATTTGCCAGACTTAAAAATTAGGGCCATAATTAAGTGGGGTGTTTTATTTGTTGGGAGGTTTTGTTCTTGCATAGTAGAAAAACCGGGCCATACAGATAGATGTGGATTCAAATTATTGATACATTGGCTGTGAAAGGTAAGGCAAAATGCATAGTCTTTCTGATATTTAATACCCACTTTTGTAAACTGCAGGTTCCTTGTTGATATAAAATAATACATGTAAGATTTTTGCAGTCTTACAAGCACCTCAGTAAGTAGACAACAGATAATTAAAATCAGTTTTAGACACAGAAAAGTTGAGTGGTTGAGGGAGGACTGAGGTAGGAGAATCCTTTTGGTGGAATAGTGGAAAAAACCCAGAATGGGCCACTGTTTTAGTCTCGACTCTGGACCACTACTGTGATCCTAAGCCATTCTCATCTTTGGTGTTGGTTTATTTTTAAAATGAAACAGCCAGACCTAGTGGTTTCTCTGAAATTCTTTTTGTAACACAAAAAGGTAAACAATAGAGAATAGCTGTGTTTGTTTGAATACTTACAAGCACACATGTATAAATCCATTCATTTCTCACAACGAACCTCCGTTTACACCTGAGATCAGAGGCTGAGATTTAATCTTGCCCATGGTTCTGAGCTTATAAGTAGCAGAGCTAGGATTTGAGTGCAGGTAATGTAAGCCCATGTTCTTAATCATTGTGAAAACTCCTTGAGAAGAGATATCACAAGAGAAACAGAGATGTTTTGGGTAAGGTGACAGTCCTTGGTCACAATTCAGCGTGTGGGCATAGAAAAGAAATGTATCTTAGGGGCTGGAGATTTAGCTCAGCAGCATAAGCGCCTGCCTTGCAAGCAGGTAGTCGTGAGTTCGATCCCTAGTACCGATAAAAACGAAAAAGAAAAAAAAAATGTATCTTGTTCTGATGTTTGCCACATGATTCTTATTTTCTTTACACCTGTCTGCTTTCTAGATTTAAATGATCAAATATAATTCTAGATTCTCTTTTGCTAAAAAGGATAGATATAGCTAGGCATTAAAATTTACTATGATTTTTTAAGAAGTGTTTTAAAACCTGAACTCAGGAATCTCAGAGGACCATGTCCCTTTCAGATCTGAGGGAGGTTTAGGGGAGGCAGGATCCCAGATATTCATGGCAACAGCATTCCCACACTTGAGCTGCTTTGTCTGGATTTTCTTCATGTCAGATTTGCATTTATGTGACTAAGCAAAAGAAGCACATTTGACATCAAGTTGGATTGATGTGATATGTGCAATTCTAGATAAAAAGGACTATGTAGTTGAAAATCACAATCTTGAACACTAAGATTTCACTAGATCATGTTAGGATGCAGAAAGCGTTAATGTAGACACGATGCAGTTTGAGGATTGATTCTCTTTTGAAAGAAAATTTTTAACATAAATCAACAAACCCTTTGACCCCATATGTAAAATAAGTAACTTTATTATTTTAAATCTAATGAAATACTGAGAATATGTATAATAGCATTTTGAAGCACTTCTATCTCATCACATCACAGTAAAAGAAAAGTGTCACTTGTTGTGAAGAGGGGTGGGTAATGCGCTGGTCCACTTTATTAAAGGTAGTACCTGTCTGCAGAGCTGCATGTACAACATGCAGGTTTTGTATCATGTAGCCCTTGGGGTGCAGGCTCACATAGATTATGATGTCAGCAGTGCTCCCCTAGGCTGTGTGGTACCTGGAGCACTGTCCTGTGACACTGCTTTTGTGTTCCTCCTCTCTCCTCATTCTTTTTTTGTTTTTGAGACAAGGTCTTACAGTGCAGGTTGACCTCAGACTCACTTTGTAGCTCAGGTTGGCCTTGAAATCTTGGCAGTCCTCTTGCCTCAGCCTCCTGAGTGCTGGGATTATAGACGTGCACCCTCCTCAATATTGAATATGTTATATAAGCCCTCTTGACCCTCCTTTTCTGCTTTTTTTTTTTTTTTCAGAAACCAAACCATTGATAGATATTTCTTCCTTGTGATTGTGTGATTCTGTTTCTAGTATCTAGGCATCTTTGTTCCACAGTCTGGGTTCCACTGTTCAACATATGAAGATGTAAAGGCACCTTGAATATGCTAGGTATTTAGTAAATACTTGTGGACAAAAGGTCTAGATTGCTTAGCTAACAGAGCTCTTTTCAGTAATATTCCAGTAAAATTTAATAAACTTTGAGCACTTAATGTGAAATGACTGTTAAAAATAGAGCAGAACTTTTTCATAGGAATTTTGTTCTCTAAATTTTGGAGCCTTTTATTGCAATAGTACAGTGTTTATGTATATTTACTTATCTTTGTCCGGATTAATCTGTTTTGATTTAAGAATAACTACATGAGAAGTGGACATTTTAAATTTATTCTGTTAGTGATTCAGAATACTTAGTGTTTTCTTTTGAATTTTATGCATAAAAATTAAACATGAATACTGAAGATTTTGAGAAAGATTTCTTTCCTACCGTCATCCCTAATATGCTGTGTTCTCTTCGTTTTTATTATTTCACATAATTTACATCAATAAACATATAATTTTGTAAATAGTCTCCCATGTTATTAGAGTAACCATAATTATTTTTAAAAGGCACTCCATTATAAATTGCAACTGTGATTTATCACAGTGAATGGACAGTTACATTGTCTCTGATTTACTGGTTTGTTAAGTTTGAAGAATTAATATATTCTTATGTTTTATCTTCTTTGTAATTGTCCTTAGGCTAAATTCCTAGGGTAAAATAGTAAGGAGGATTTTAAATGTTTTTACAAAACATTTTTATTATTGTACTACTTTCTAAAAAGGATACATATTAATATTTGTGCATTTGTTTTTCTATAACGCTTTGCTAGCATTTGATCATCTTTTAAAAACAGTGGAATAAATTTATAGTATTATTTAATTTTATGTGATATTTGGATTACCAAGAAGCCCTTGGTATACTCCTCTTTGTAAACTGTACTGTTGTACCCTTTGCTTATTTTTTCTATGGGTATTTTTTTCTTTGGAAAAGCAAAGCACATGGAAAGAGTTCTAGGTCACATAATTTCACTGAATCTTCATTTGCAAAATGGGCTTCTATGCTGTCACCATATGTGCCTGTGTTTCTTTTACTTTTTTGCAGGCCATACGTCAAGAATTTTGTATCCAAGGCCCGAAAGTTTGTACCCAAGGCCCAAGATGATGAATGCTGACATGGATGGTATACTCTTTATTTTCTTTTTTTGTGGACACTTTTGATTTATTAACAGTGCAAAATGCAGGGAAATAATCTTTGGAAGGTTTGGGTCTTGGCTCACTTATTTATAATCCTAAGTTTTAGAGAGGCTCTAAGGCATTTTTCATTCCTTATTTTTACCTTTGTGTCCTCATCAGCCATGTAGGGATATAATTTTATACTAAAGAGGGCTCTTGTATAAATCAATTAAGATAACATATAAAATGTTGTGGAGATTTTTAAGTACTACAGTACAAAAGTGGTGCCTAATGTTAATAGGTAAATTTGAACTTTTTCATTACAGCAGTTGATGCTGAAAATCAGGTGGAACTGGAGGAGAAAACACGACTTATTAATCAAGTGCTAGAACTCCAACACACACTTGAAGGTTAGCTTGCATTTTGCAGTTTTTATGAATGACATTCAGTTAACTGAAGTTGTAAACATTTATACTGCCAAATTTGTTAGTGTGTATAAAAGTCCATTTTCATAGTTTTTTTGTTTCATTTTCCTCCTGGTTTTAGGTTTGGTTGGTAGTTTTAAACAACAGATATAGTTCAGTAAGAAAGTCTAACATGGTACTGTGTGGTTCGAGGATTCTTTTCAAATCCTGGCAATGTGTAACTGAGCCTACTGTAATAAAGCTTATATCACAGTGGAAAAAGCATATTAACCTCAGAGATTAAAAGGGAATTGACCTGAGGTGTTTCTCCCCCCACCAAATGAAACTAATACTACAGCTGTGACATCTTTTCATGTTTAATAAAATTAAAAGGTTGGGTCTGTGGGGCATCGAGGTGAACAGTTCTGTCACTGAGAACCTTCCAGTAGCTTCCCATTGGGCAGAGCTGACAGCATGTGTGATTTGCACGGTCCCTTCAAGGTCGTGTCACACTCTACCTCTTGGACTGGTATCATAGACTGTTGGCCTCCCCTGTTCTTGCCCCATCCTGCCCACGCGCGCTTCCACTCATGAGGGATGGCTGTTGCCCCTGCTCCACGCTTCTCTCAGCTGCACAAATGACTTACTCTCTCACTCCCGAAAGGTCTGTGGTCAAGTTCTCCCTATCAGTATAGGAAAGAGCTTCTCCTTCTTGTGACCTTTACCCTTCCGACTTTCCCACAGTGCTTTTGCTCCCCCAGCTCTTCACCGTGACAGGCTGTCTGTCTGTCTACTTCCTATTTGCTCCTCTCCCCACGCTGCATCCCCTCGTGAATGCAGGCCAAACGCTCCTTTATTCTTTGAAGTTGCTTCTAAGACAGTGCCTGGCTCCTTGATTGCATTAAGTACGTAAATGAGGCTCATTTTCAGTTGATCATCAGAACCTGATCTTTTAAAATTTGCTGTTAGTATAAAAATAGAAAGTGATCAGTTGTTTGAAAACTGCCTGTTTATATCCAACATATGAATTCAATTGTGTTAATCTACTGCATATGTTAAACAGTTCAAAAGACTATTTTAAGGCATTTACATTTTTTAAAAATCTGTTTTCTTTGACCATTTTAAGGGTTAAATCACATAAATGCTATTATTCACAAAGAACAACATTGAGTCTAATGTAGAATTTCTTAGGAACTAGTATCTACTGATTTGCACTCTTTTTTTTTTTTAACTTAGTGGCCGCTAAAGTACTCTGACTTTAAAAACAGAAAATTTAAATTGTCATCTCTTTATTTTTGCAGACCTAAGTGATTTAACCCAGGGCCTTGTGTGTGTCAGCCAAGTGTACTGCCGCTGAGCTACATCCTCACCTACCTGCAGCCCTTCTTTTAAGAATGAATGTTAAATATTTTGTAATGTGGAATTATTGCCATCATTGTATTAATAATGGACATTTTATTTTTTATATAGATCTTTCTGCAAGAGTAGATGCAGTTAAGGAAGAAAATCTGAAGTTAAAATCTGAAAACCAAGTTCTTGGACAGTATATAGAAAACCTCATGTCTGCTTCTAGTGTTTTTCAGACAACTGACACAAAAAGCAAAAGAAAGTAAGGGATTGATATTTCCCTTGTTTGATGGAGTTGCTGCTGAATCTTTTCTTTAACACTTGGATAGATTTCGAAAGTTACAGTACTTTGTGGCTTCATTGAATATTTATGAAGATAATGTCAAACCTAGACAAAATTAACTGCATAACAGAAGACTTCCATGAATGTGTGTGTTAGTCTAAAAACGTGCAAATGTATTGTAGAGACTTTATAATTAGAATTGCATATATTTATGAAACTTGAAGATGTTTTATCGAATTTGCTTTGATATATAGGTTTAGTAATGTCTTTTATTATAGGCTTAGTAAGATATACAGGAAGTAACCACCATGTTGTGAAAAAGTGACCAAAATCATGTACTGAATGCACAGCTTTATGTACCGTGTCCACCATCTTGTGCCTCTTCTCCATTTGCCTCTTCCTTCCCATTTCCCTTCGCCTAAGGAAAAAAAATGGTTTCACATTTGTAAAGTTGCTTTGAATAGTTAATCATCTAAGAGTAACCTGAGTGCTAATTCTTGCAACTTAACCAAAATAAGATACTGTCTCAGTTAGGGCTTGTCATTTGTGATAGTAATAAGCTAGGATTGCTAGTTTCTCTTTAATCATTTAAAAACAGATTAAGTCTATGAAAGTGAAGATACTTCTTTAATACTGAATTTTCATATTGGGAAGGTTTGTTAAAAACTTCCTTTTGCACAAAATAACTCAGTTGATATGTGAAAAGATAGGGAAAATAGAAACAGGGTAGAAAATAACTCAATAAAAAGTATTAACCAACTCCAAATGTTTTCACTGGAAGTTTGTTTTCTTTGGCACAGAGTAATATGTCTGAAAGTGGATTAAGTTTGAATGGTTTTTGTAAGTCACATGTTAGTAGAGAAGCCAATTATGTCTCCAGATTTATTTGTAGCTCCTAGCAGATTAACTTTTGCAGAATTCTTTAAGAGAATGTATTAGTGTCAGAGTTATGGATAAGTGGGAAGATTTTACTCTGTGATAATTGCTATCACAGTATTTTCTCTCACTTGTTCTCCCAGAATTTTCTGTAAATTCAACTACTTGGTTTGTGGAGTTTCGGTCATTCTTTATCAGTTTTTAAAGTGTGTATAGATTGCATTTAGTAAAGGAATATCAAATATAAAACGTTATAGGAAAAGAGATCTACTAATGTAGCTTATGGTTACTGGATTTGAGTTACTTCTAATGAATGGAATAATCTTATCTATTGGTGTAAGATTTGATGATTTTAGCTGTATGAATATGTAATAGTCATACTGCACCCATTTTGCATCCCTTTTGTGACCTAATTTAAAAATATTTAAAATTGTGTTGCAGTTCTGCTTTGCTGTTTAATAAAAAGCTGTTTCAGAGACTGCATTTTGATACAGTTGTCTAAATAAATGAGGTGATAGGGAGGGTGGTGATGTATTGGAGTTCACTGCTACAGCATGAACAGTGTATCTTACATACGTGCCTGGTTTTGAGTCTTTAGGGAAATAGTATTTTTATTAATACAAATATTGCAAGATATCATACATAAGTGTTGAAAGAAAAGGACACAAGATCTCTAGGGGAAAGTAGGTTCTAGGTGTTAGGCTAGCTACTGTAACATGAGACCCGGTGAAACAGAATATAAAACACAGAAGCTTCTCCCTCTGCAGTGGTTCTGAAGTGAGCATCACAGGCTAGTCAGTCAGCTTTGCTGCACACCATTAACCATAATTACCGGAGACAGCTCTGCCTTTTTCCAACGTGCCGACACTCCGGTCACCATTATTCTAATTTGCAAACAAGAGAGCATGGCACATCTAGCATAGTACACATCTAGCCAGGTTTTTATGAGCTTAGCAAGGGCTGTGTTTTCTCACATTCCAGTTGGGTGGAGACTCACATCTAGAGGAGTGGCTGAAAACTACAGTCCTTTCCTGGGAAACCACGTTCTAGCTACAGCTTTACTCCTGGAAGCAGGCAACTGATTTTGTTGGCCATTAGTAGCTGTAGGCACAGCCTTCTTGTCTTACTACTAAATATTTATTTGCAAACTTTACTCTTAAGTAGAAAGTACTCAAACCCTCCTTAGTCAGTTAATGGTTTAACTCAAAATCTAGGATCTCTTTTGAGGCCTACTGGCTTAGTTTTTAATGGTTGTAGATTTTAATCTCTAAACTGGTAAGCAATTTATGAGTGCTTGTCCCTGATTTATAATATAGTGGGAGACACAGTTTGGAAAATGGGATAAAGTATGAGATTCACAGAATTATGGAATGCTCCTTTGAGACCTTGTGAAGATTCTGTCCCTAACAGTGGTCACGTTACTTGTTTAGACTTCAATGCAGATGTCAGGCAGAGGACTTCCCTACCAAAATGTAATTCTTTTCACTTCCCCCCATGACCACATTGAGGTAGAAGTGGGGAGATGTTCCTCCCGTGGAGTTGTGAAAACAGCTTTTTTTTTTTGCTATTATGAGTTTGGTGCCCATTATTTTAAAGCCAGGCTTACGTTTCTTTTGCAGTGCAATTTCGTAAACACTCAAGCCTTTTTATCTATATGCTTTTAAGCTCTGTATGCCAGGCACTACAACTAAGCCTTTTCTAGATCAGACTCTCGATTTGAGTTTTGTTTTCCCATAACCCTGTCTCAGTAATGGAGACCAGCTGAAAATAAGACCACACCCAGAGCTGCAACCAGATTTTTGCTGCATGGCCAAGACCCCTTGTTGGGCCCAACGACTTGGAGAAGGGTTTTACTAAGCTTGTCTGTGTCCCACACCTCAAAGAAACAGTTTTGAACCTTTTCTACTATTCCAAGTTTGAAAAGCAATTGGCTTTTCTAATTCTGTGAGGCTCCTGGCATCTAAACTGGATTCCATTTCTGCCTGAAAACTGCTGAGTACTTGTGATACCCTGTGAAAAGCAAAACAGCCAACCAGGGCCAGGGATTTAGCTTGGTGACCTGAGTACCTGCCTGGCAAGTGCAAGGTCAGATGTTTGATCCCCAGTACGAAAAATAAAAACATTAATCATTTTTAAAAAACCTCAGATAATCATTTAACATTCTGGCTGTTTTCAACTGCTTCCCCTAGTACTATTGGCCCGGTAGATGACAAAATATTGCCTGAAATCATGCCTTACCTGCTTGTGACATGCAAATGCCATACATGTTTATTTTCCTAACAATACCCCTTCAAGATACCATTTTCTATACTGGACATCCAGGTGGCAAGTATACATAGGGCCTACATCTAGTTCTCAACAAAAATGCTCCTTTCCTAGATTTTATACAAGCTTTTCAGCATTTTTACTGACCAGCCTTCATTTTTGGGCCATCTTACTCTACCTAGTCCAGTTTTACCCAAAACCCATGCTAAATTAATTTAGAGGATTCCCCATCCTCCATGGCTGGTCACCCTCAATAGCTGGGCAAACCCTTCCTTACCCATCACACCACATCAATCTGGCCTACCTTCAGCATGAATCTGTAGCCGGAATCCTTAATGTTTTCTCTTAGTAATACTCCACTGACAATCCGACTGCTCATCAAATACACTGTGGTAGTAACAGCCTGATTCTCTCCCTATTATGACGGTCTTGACATTTATCACAACAGCACTGAAGGAGATGTGTCAGAATAATGTTTAGTGTCCGAGTATTTTTTACTATCTAAGCATGCTGGTGTAAGGACTGCAAGGAAGGCCATCATACTACTAATATAATATGTCCTCCCCAAATTCCCTGAATTTCTAACATGTAGGAAGGAGGCCCTCTTAGGGAGATAATTAGAACATGAGGGTGAAGCCCTCAAGAACATTAGTGCCCTTATAAAAAAAGGTGGCAGTGAGAGCAGTCTGCATCCAGGGAGAACTTCAGAACTCAACCCGATTCTGCTTTCAGCCTCCAGAATTGTAAGAAACTCCTGCTGTTTCCCAGCCACTATTCTATGGCATTTTGTTACAGCAACTTGAACAGATTCGAAGCAATCCTTTTCCCTGGTAGGAATTTCCTCAATACTGACACTGCCGTTCTGTCCAAAAACTTTCCACTTCATGTTCCTTTTGGGCATTACTTAACAGCCAGTTACTACAGATCACAACCCCTTAACTGCAACTTGTTTAGAATTTGTTTTTCAACTTTTATGTAGTACGATGATTCAGCATGGTTTGTGGCAGCAGCTATAATGAAATGTAACATTTCTGCAGAAAAATCTAAGTATTAAGTGGGATAAAGAAAGACTACATAGTACAGATAAAAGACCATGAGGGGAGGTCAGGTTTGGGTGCCAGACTGATGAAAAAAGTTTCATTCTGATCATTTATAAAGAAAATTTGAGTCATTTGTAAGAAAAGGGAAGGATCCTGAGATGGTAACACTGAATGACATAAGCCAGACACAAAAGATTAAATATTGCATGGTTTCTCTAGCGAGAGCCCCTCACCCTCCAAAAAGAACAAAACAGACATGTTAAGAAAAGGGGAGGTAGACTCTGGAGATGGGAAGAGGCCTGGGGAAGGAGAAAGTGGAGCAGGTGGGATGCAGATAGTCAAGGGGCTCTATGTACCTGCATCAATCCCCCAAACTAAACCTAACCCCACTATATATTACAAATGGGTACTAATGAATTTTTTTCATTGTGCAGAGATTTTTAGATTTTAGAATTACACCAACAAAGCCTTTTGTAGAAAAGCAACCAGAATCTTGTAAGCATTTTCTCACCAGTTAATAATGCTGCATGTTTATTCTTGCCCTGAATTCGCTCCTCTTACAAAAGTGAGAGTTAAATTATATAAACTAAAGTTAATTTTAAGGTCTAAAGCAAAAAAAAATGCTTTTAATTCCTTAGAATATGAAACTGTTACTTTGCCTGATAATTTTGTTTTTTGTATCTTGGGATAACAGCCTCTGGTAGTTGTCATCAGATACATTTCAATTCTGACATAACCAAAATTATTACCAGTGAACACCAGAAATTAAGACCACTTGTAAATCATGAAAGAACAAAGATTAGGATGATAAATTAAGAACTAGGAACTAAAATGACCCAATTGCTTCTTACTTTATCCAAAAAACCAGTTACAAATGGATTATTCCACTAAAATCAGAATTATATTATTGAAAGGTCAAGGACATACGTTATGGGAACTTTAATGCTGGCTGGTGGATATAACTGACCTTACAATTAAAGGGCAGTGTTACAGCAGGATGATGGAAGTAACACGACATGGTCATTCTATCATGTATTTATCTTGCTTTAAATTTCACATGTTATGTGTAGATGGTTGGATAAGAGCATTAAAACCTGAAAGTAACCCCGGATTTTACAGAGAATGTATATTTCCACAATTTAACAAATGCAAATATGTGGTAAGATACTATGTTAGGTATCTTTCCGGTTTTCCTGTGGTGGTCATCAAAACTACTCCTAACGCTGTGCATTGACCTCCAGGGACAAACTCCAAATATGTTTCCAAATGCTTCTTTTCTCTCATCAATTGCCTCATCTTACCTTTCAGAGTGAAGATAATTTTATTTTCTAAATACAGCTGCCACAGTGTTGAAATTATGGAAGCAATATACTTTGGGGAAAATTATTGAAATTTATGAGTTAATGCCATTATGTTTTGATAAAACACCCGTGGAAAAGTAGCTTTCTTAGTCATCTGGTATTTTATGTAAATCCTGCTATAGTTAAAACATATAGCCAAAACTGAAAATAGAACCAAAACTATTCATAGGTGCCCAATTAATTAATTACTTGGAATATTTTTACTGAAAACAAAACTACTTTGGACTAGAACTCTACATTTTAATGTACATTAAATTCTCTGCTAGTGGTTCACTGTAACATGTAAGCAGTTCCATCCACCCTGTGTCTCTTCCACATGAGGAACAATACTTCAAAAATACAACTAACTACAGACTTGATGTCTTCCTAGACAAATGGCCAGTGAGTGCAGGGCTAGCTGCAAAACACTTTCAAAAAACAGAAGTTACTTTACCCTGGTGAAGTTTAAAAACATGTAAAAACAGGACAACTAAAATAAAAGCAAAATACACTTTTCTCCCTTACCAGAAAAAAGGATAAAATTTAAGTCACATTAAACAATAAAGTTAGACTAGGGTAGTAAGAGGAAAAAGGGATTTGGTATTAACTTTCTGCTTTGTCTACTATCTAGATCTCTTACATCTTACTCATAAGCATTTTAGTTTTGGCTAAACCTATCAGCCATGGTACATCTGTTGAGAGGAATATGCTTGGGAGTTAGCAGTGACTTAGCAAAACCGGGTGCTCAAGTTGCAAGCTCAAGGCATTTTAAACCAAATGTTCAAGTTAAAGGCATTCTGTAACTAAGGAAGTAAAAACAGTTTTAATCAATATTTAGAAAAAATGTTCACATACAAGACACTTCTTGGTCAAAGTTTTTGTGGCTTTTTTGCGGTTTTCTGTGTACTCCAGCAGGATCTATGTACTTTGAAAAATACTCTTATTGAGGATTATTCAGTGTGTCTAGATGGAAGCAAGGGTGGGACTCCATGGAAGGTGTCTTCAGTTCAGTCAATATTAAATAAGTACGAATTATGGTTGATGTGCCTAAAGATTTCCACCACCAATTTATGAAAGTTAGAACGTGGCAGCAGAGAAAAGTACTTACTTGTACTTTCAATTCTCTCTGGAACAGGAAGTGAATAGTTTTCCTGGCCCTGCGTGGCTTCCATTATTAAAAGCAATGCTAGAGCCCCGGGACTCAGGTACCCGTGGAAGAGACGGAAGAGAACCGGCCGCGGCCCAGAGAGAGTGCGCCTGTCCACGAAGGGGTCCAGACTTGCTCAACTCTAGATATTTAGTATTAAAGTGTTCTGTGGTCTCAAAGGTTTAAATCCCCTAAAGCTGCTACCTGAACATAAAAAAAAGTTGTTCAAGAAAAGATTTTAAGTGGAGCAACACAGCTGCACTATAAAATGGTTCACGGACTTTTGGTAACTTCTCTAACAGGAGGAGCCCTGACTCCCATCCACCTCGCAGAGGGCTCTGAATCTGTGGAGGAAAACAGCAAGGTGAAAATACAAAGCAGGATGAACTGGTATTAGCCACTAGAATCCCAGAATAGTAAACAAAACAAAGTAATTCAAAGACTCTCCAGTGATAATTCACATGTTCAACGGGGTATAAATTAAACAGTAAAACGTAAATTTCATTTTCAAGAGCCATGAATGCACAAGAATTTTGTGAATGGGGTAAGCTACTCTGGAGTGAAACAATTATAAAAGCTCAGAGAAAATCTCTACACCATAAATCTATTATCTTTGTAATCCAGTGTAAAATACTGTGCAATATCACTCAGTATGTCTGTAAGTGACAGACATTTTACTAATGTTGGTCACCAAATCACCTCTTTAAAACAATCTATAATTGAATTTGACCATCATTTTAACTTGACATAAACTGGGTCACATACAACACTTTCAATTGCTGATATAAGCAACGATAAGAAAGTTTATTGCAGTTAGCTCTGTGCAACAGGACACACTCTCATTTTTATTACAAAACTACCACTTATCTTGTTTTAGCCATTTTAGTGGGAATTCCAATAACAGACTTTTCCAAAAGCAGTGAGGTTGTTACATACCATTTTGCTTGGTACAAACCAAAACTGTCTTCAAACTATTAAAATTGTAATGTCTAATAATATCAATCTCACAAATCTGATATGTAATTTCCCACGTTTTAAAAATTCCAAATTCAAAGATGATGTAACTTCAAAGTTGTTTTTTCCCCTGAAAAGAAAGAATAATATCTGAAAGACTAACATTGCTAGATATTTATTAACAGGATGTATAGACTGATTCCAGGTTAATTCTGGCACGGAGACTTTAAAATGCCAAGTATATCTCTCAGGAACTGAAATGCTTCGATACAGTTCAGTCCTTTCGTACTTTTCTTTTGCGTAGTGATTTGATTGGTCCATCTCCGGATCCTGTGCTTTCATCTGTTTCTTTCATCTAGAAAAAATAATTATTATGGAAGTGACAGTACACGATAGTTATTATTCTCTAAAATACACATTTTAATGATCAAATGCTATCTTATGCATGTCCTTTCATGTAACTGGTCTAATATATATATATATATATTAATGTATGTTCATTTGCTCATAATTGGCATGATTACACTTTCAGACTAACCATCTTTATCAAGTAAGCATTCATAAAGAACATGTTCACAATGTCATTTATCATTTTGTTGAAGGCTTAGAACTTGGTTTCACCATCATATTTAATGGCTATGTGATATATTCATTATAAAATAATAAACACTGACTACTCATCACATTATTTCTGTAAAAAATTGGTGAGCTGGCTTTATAGACCTTTTCAGAACTTCTGATGCACAATACCTCCAGAACAATTAGAAGAGGGGAACGGAAAAGGAAATACCAAATTTATGTTTTGAGATTTTTTTTTCTTTAATTATTGTCCTTCCAGAATGTTAATGAAGATGTTAGATGCTATTATATAAAAGTCATTATTACTTGTAAAGGTTATACTACACAAAATTTGACTTTTTGACAAATATATGTAAGAAGACTAACAGACTGGAAAGAATTAAGGTATTTTTAGAAATATATAAAGTGTTCTGTGAAATAAACATAGCCAGAGGCATTCAGGTAAATGACAGAAAGTATCATATATTAAGAACATATGGCTGAAACAATGACTAAAAAGCTCCTCTGGGAGAAATGATTTGGACCTGGCTCCAAATATGGGTATTTATCCTAAAAAAATGGGATATGGGTATTTATCCTAAAAAATACCCCCTGCTACATTCTTTTGAAAACTTCCAGGGAGTGAAGACCAGTAACGGGGTGTGTGTGTGTGTGTATGTATGTATGTATGTATGTATGTATGTATATATATATATATATATATATATATATATATATATACTGAGAGAACGTTTAAACACAGCTCTTAAAATAGATATAAACTATATATCGACACAGGAGTCTGGCTAGCGCTGACCCTCCCTACATGAGCAGCCCGGTAGGCTGCAAATTTCTGAGTAAGAGCAGCTCATAAAGGCCTTAGCGTTTTGATTTACACTTGGTAAAACAGCTCTGGTCCTCAGTTACACACTAGGTCAATTACACACTACATGATTTCTGATTCTATTAGCCAGGCTAAAGAAAAAGGGCCGTTGTCTATCAGAATACAAAAAGAGGTGACATCTGAAAGTAGAAAACAGTTCTCATTCCTTAGAGATTTGAGAAAAACACTATTATCAGGAAGACAGTACTCCTTTACTCATGAATGAAACATTTCAAAACCTGACACCGAAGTATTGAGACAATGTTTTAACAAAAGCTATACAAAATTATCTTGTCATGAATATTTTATTTTAAATGTTGAAATGATCTGTGTTATACTTTCTAACGTCAGTTTTTCTAGACCTGGTTCTATATTTACATTTAGTAAATCATTGTCTTATTGGGCACTAAGATATATGCTAGTCTTTTTGCCTTCTTTATGGAAACGTTTTAAAAACAATATGGAGGCTCTTATGAGAGCTTGCAGAAGTATAGTAAAAAATCTCTCAAAAACAAAGTGCTTTTATTGAATAATGTTTTATGAGTAACAATCACTCACAGAAACCTGCTCACCTCATCCTCCGATCCGGACTTATTTGATTTATTCCCCTCTTCGTGCACTCCTATGACTTCAACTACTTCTTCTTCTTCTTCTTCTTCTTCTTCTTCTTCACTCTTCCGCTCAGGTCCACTTTCCTCTTCTAGAACACAGAGTTTATTAAAGACAAAACTCAATGAATGAGAATTTTGCTACTGACAAAATATAATTAAGGGGATTTATTTGATTTGAAAATTTAAAATCAATTTCTGAGTTTCAAAATTTTAAAAATTGTAAAAACTCGTTATTTTGACACTTTTTATAATTAAATCATCTCACTTGAGGCAAGGGATGAGTTTATAGAGTCCTGTATGCAATATGAAAACCAAAGAACTACTATCATTCTTGTGCTCTTGCCTTAGGATTGCTCCCCTCTGTTTTTGGTGATTTCTGTAGCCTTCAGTATGCTGCGTGTCTGTAACTTTGAGCGCACTAATCACCAATTGTTTTTTTCATTTACCAACTCTTATGGATTCCATTTAAACAAACCTCCAACTTTGTCTCCACCACTGTATCAAAACATTTTCTCTCAGAACTATATAAAGCCGAGACCCTGGAAACTATATATGGTAAAAACTACACAAAGTCAAAGCAAACTTAGTTTGGGGAAAGGGAAGGGGAAAGGGAGGTCAACAGTCACCTCTACCTCCCCTATGTGTTTCCAGGAGCACAATCAGACAACGTGGATATGCAGGCATGCTTTACACAGTAGGGCCTTTCTGATACTGAACTATTCCAGTAAGAGCACTACATAAACCACCTCTAAGGCTGATCAAAACTCCAATGTGCTTATAAAGACTGAGAACTTACAATGTAAAGAGTTTTATTTCATTGTGTTTTACTTTTTTTGGTACTGGGCATCAAAGTCAGGACCTTGGGCTTGCCAGGCAGGTGCTTGTGTCACTGAGCTAGATCTGTAGCCCTATAATGAGTTTTAAATCCACACACAGACACACAACAAACACACACACTTTATAATCAAGTACAACAGCTAGTTATTTCAAAGTGTGTGTGTGAACTGGAATGCATTATAAATATAAGCGTGTAGTTTTTAAAAGAAGGGCCTAGGCCGGGCACAGTGGCATATATCTGTCTTCCCAGCACTCAGGAGACTGAGGCAGGAGAATCACTTCAAGTCTGTAGCCAGCCTTAGGGTTAGGCCTGCATAACTACATAGCAAGACCCTGTCTCAAAAACAATAAAATAAAAATTAAAAAGAAGCCTAGACTTTAAGTCCACTGTTACGTCAACTACTAAGTTAAAAACAACACTTCAAGCCATTAGTTGTTACATCATCTGCTGCTTACTCTGGAATCGGCTTAGGACACTTGGTACATTAACTTTCTCATTTCTACCTAGATATGCATAAGGAGGTCTCAACTGAGAGCCACCAAATAACCTCAGCCGCTCAGATATAAAGCTTCAAAAGCTCTACACATGGGAGGGGACACAGTATTTACCTTATACCCCCAGAAACTATTTTATATGACAAATTGTCTAATAAACAGTAGCCATCGGAAGAAGAGCTAATAATGGTTTTATTGCTGTAACCACTTGCCTTCTACCTCCTCTTCTCCCACAAAGGCCAAACATATACCTTACATTTCACCGTCTTTATTCTCAAGAGGGAAGAAATGTCCTTGCACCCAGCTATAACGGCTCCAAAGCAACTGACTGCTGTTTGAATCTTTCACCCGAAATGAGTGACTGTGACCTGGAGAGACGACGACCCTCCTCCTCACCGCCACAGTCATATATTCATAAACAAACCCTAAGTCATAACATCACACCACCTTTGTCAGGAATTTCACCATCACTTTGTTTGGTTTTTCCCTCCAACTCCACTGGCTTCTCCAGGGCTGCCTTTTCTTCCTTAACTTCTTGCTCCAGAGCTCCCTTTGTT
Source organism: Cavia porcellus (assembly GCF_034190915.1). Taxonomy (NCBI): domain Eukaryota; kingdom Metazoa; phylum Chordata; class Mammalia; order Rodentia; family Caviidae; genus Cavia; species Cavia porcellus. The sequence goes on from NW_026947497.1 coordinate 35,362,980, forward strand.
TGTAGTTTACATAAGGCCTGTTTTTTGTACTCTGTGTCTTCATATTTTTTCTGCAGTAATTTAACATAAGCTATTTTTACTGAAAGCAAAACACTGTTTAAAAATGTTTTTTTTTAATAATAACATTCAGTCAACTATCAGTAAAAATTATAGAAAATTTACTTTAACATTTTTAAGAATCACTTGTTCAATCACAGAACTCAAAATTAACAAATCTGAAAAAGAAAGTCGAAGGAAGTTCTTTTACCTTTACTTTTCTTGGCCAACAAAATGACGTAATTAATATTACTAGAAGAATTAATACCACTGCACCCACAACGAAAATGAGCCAAAGCCACGAGTGCTCTTCAGCAGCTGTCATTAACTGCTTAAATACACCAGGCTGCAGGAAAAGCAAGCACACAGATGTGACTTGTGTTTCACAGCTCCCCACTGGAAGAACAGTTCACCAGAACGGTGCACTTTACCTAGACATTTCACATTAGAGTTGACGGAATTGTAATCAAAGAAATCTTTTATTTTCCCACCTTCTACTTTATAAAGGAGACTTTAATTATCACCACACATCACTCAGTGAGACTTTGCAATACAAGGGATATTACTATAAAGGTCAAAACACCTAGCTTATCAGCTAGAACAATGGCACTTTTTTTGTTAGCTCCCAGAATATAACTACTTTTTATAGATAGATTAGCTGGTTCGAGAAGCATGCAACTCTTTGATAATTCATTCTATAAAGAAGCTACTAATAAAATCACACCTAAGACTGTGATTTTTCTTTTCACATATGAACTTCAGTGAGGAAACTATTTCTCTTATTAAAATAAAATGCTGATTGAAGATGGCAGATGGGTAAGGAACAAGGTGCAGAACCTCTCTGAGAGAAACAGCTCAGATGCTATGGAGAAGCCTGGTCGAAAGGAGAGGGATTCTCGTGACCCAGGGAGAACTAAGGAAAAAAAAAAAAGAAGAAGAAAAGAAAAACATAGACAGAAGGCTGGACCCAGCGGTGCTGGCCCAACTCGTGATTGTGGCGCTCTCACCTGAGCCCATGGGACCCATGATCGAGGTGCTCTCGCTGGAGTCACAGTCACGCTGAAGCTGGGGGTTATCAAGCCCAAGGGAGAACAGAGCCGACATGGAGGCCTGCACTAACCCATGGTGAGTGTGCAGAATTTGCCCTCCCCCACGGGAGGGGAGTGGCTGACCAGATGACATATTGGTATTGGGCAGGACAGGCCTGAACAAGGGATGGCAGTGCCTTCAGTTGGCTGCTCCCTGCCCAGAGCAGATTGGTGGGATATAATTGGGCTAGGTCACACCCCTGCCCAGGACCCAATAGCCAGGGATGAAATTGTCCCCAAAGTTGTCCCAAACTGGTTCTGTCCACGTGGCACATACTAATGTAATAAGGGCTCCCTGCTGGCTGACTGGCTCAGAGGGGAGGGGCCAACCTACACAGCCCCTGCTTGTACCTCAGGGATTAACAGCAAACTGGAGAGGGCAGCAATCCCTAGCCAGTGTGCTTCAGAAGAACCATAACCAATAGGCAAGGGGCTGGGACCTCCACCATAAACCTGTATGGAAGAAATAAGAAACATGACAAGAGAAAGAAATAAGAAAAAGCCTCCAGCCAATCCAAGGCACATGAGGCCAGGAGAGGTAAACACAGAAGAGACAGAGCAGCAAACATGCAATATTGGACATGGCATCAGTGGACATAAGTAAGTATCTTCGTGACATCATAGATGAGCTCAAAACTGAAATACTGATACAAGCAAGATATAAGAAGATTAATAAAAGAAATTCTAAGCACCTCTCAAGAAGACACAGACAGAAGAATGGAAGAACACAGAAAAAAAGAGAGACCTTTGATGAAGAATATAAAAAAACCTTAGAATACATGAAACAGATTTAAAGAGATTACCATGAAATTAAAAACTCCGTTGAAAGCTGAAAATAACTGCCTGAAAGAAACTAGAGATATATTAACAAAACTTGAAGATAGGCTTGCAATGTGTTAATGCAAATGGAAAGATCTCTTTAAAATAACAAGGAAATGGGCAGTAACAATTCAAAGGCTAGAAGATGATAAGAAGATTATAACTCAAGAATAAAAAATATGAGTGAAGAAGTAGGGGTAAACACAAAGGCTATTCACAGAAATAATTAAGGAAAACTTCCCAAGCATAGGAAAAAGAAATGATATTCAGATGTATAAGGCACACAGAACTTCAGCCACCTACAACCAAAACAGAGCTATGCCCAGACATATAATAATCAAGATTCCAGAAATTCATCACAAGAAAAGAATATTAAAAGCCATCAGAGAAAAGAAACAGATCACCTATAAAGGAAAGCCCATCAAAATCATGACAGACTTCTTGACACAAATCATCAAATCAAGAAAAGTTTGGAGCGAAGTATTTTAAGCCCTGAAAGAAAATAACCTCCAACCCAGATTGATGTACCCTGAAAAACCGCCTCTCAAAATTAATGGAGAAACAAGATGCTTCCATAACAAAGAGGAACTGGGGGAGTTTGTGACCACTAATCCAACCCTACAAAAAATACTGAAGGACATTCTAAAGAGAGAGAAAAAAAACCATCAGGATTTCAGGAACAGAGTCCTCAATAAATGGGGCAGACAGTGGAATGAAGGAGAAAAGTAGACAACCAATGGCAGAAAAATAGCACAGCAGAGATGAGGCAGAGAAGGCTGGCTATAATCTCTAACATAGATGGTCTTGATACACTAACAAAAAGAAATATAGGCAGAGTAGATCAGGAGATAGGGTCTATCAAGATGCTATAAATAGGAAATATAATTAACCTGAAAGAGGGTTTATGGATCAAAAGTCAAATATGAGAAAACAATGCTCTATGTTATGGGAAACCAGAGAGAAATAGGGACAGCTCGTCCGGCAGCTGCAGAGAGATTGAAAAGACAGGATACTTATGTGCAGTAGAGAAGTACTCAGCTATAATAAAGGAAAACCTGGAGGCTTTTGTAGGTAAAGGAATACAAGTTAAGATTAAGCCCAGGGGTAAAAAGGTTCAGAACCACTTAGTAAATAGCAGGTTGCCCTCCCATCTAAAAACTAAAGGAGTTAGTGGGACCCAAAATGTACCCTGTGAAAGTGAAAGAGGAGGAATCGTCTAAAAAAAGAAGGCAGAGGACATTGTTAATAGTGTATCAGGATTTAAAATCCACTTAGTTCTTATCACTCTGTTTAGTTTGGTTATATTCTGTTTCAGTCTACTTCTACTAGACTTGAGGACACAGGCACCTATTCCAAAAACAGTAGGATGTAGTATGCAACCATACTTAATTTCTTATTAACTTAATCTGAGGCCCTGTATTACTTACACTGTCTTATTATGACTGATCTTACTTGAATCTGGTTTGTTAGATCACTGCTTTGTATTGATTGATTTTATTCGAATCTGTTATGATTGATAGTATCAAGTCTGACAGTATAAGCAAATACTCTGCAGATGACAAGATTCACTAGGATACCCACTCTGGCTTGACTATTACCTGCTTCTGAAGTCTTATAATGTCTCCAATGTTTTGTTTTTATTAATATTATTAGGTACTGCTATGTTCAATTATACTATGCCTGATGATAGACAATTCTATTGAAGGTAACAAGAGACATCATAGTTACCATTGTAGATCACCTTGTACTTTGGTTTTATATGACTTTTTCATTTCATGTTTTTATAGGAATTTGTTTTGTCTTGTTTTGTTTTTCCCTCTAATACAGAAAAGATAGATATACATGTAGAGACTCATGCATGAGTAGAACTTCTACACAGTTTATGAGAACTGTTTATATGATGCACAATAAAATGAAGAACTACTTTGAAGAAAAAGACACACTAAGGTACCCAGTGCTGATTCCATAGCATCATGATATGAAATCCAGCAATATTATTAGTCTTTGTTCAGAGTGATTTTAGTCTGGTTTTTTTTTTTTGTTGTTGTTGTTGTTTAATTTCAACATATGTAAAGGTATGGACAGCCACTTTGAAGAGAATGAGACATTATTGCAGCCATTGTTGACTTATTGTCTGGTCTTGAAGACCTAAAATGCCTTCATCATCCTGTTTGGATCAGTTTTATACTATGTTGTTTTATATGAATTCACTATATGTGAAGATATGGACAATTATTTGGAAGAAAACAAGAGACAGTATGATAGATAGTGAAGAACTCTGGTTGTCTTACTTTAAAATCTGTGTCTTCTACATTGTTTTCTTATGTCCCGTTTTGTTCTATTTAATTTTATCCTCTTTAAAATAAAATTAGAAAATAAAATACAAGGCTACCAAAAGATTCATTTTTACCTACTCTTCTGATGGTTGTTGTAACTGTCTACAGAAACCAAATAGAAGGTACGAATTTTTCTTTAGAGTTAACTGATTTTAATGATGCACCGTGTTGAAATACTGAGCCTCGTCTTTTCTAAACAGTCTAAAAATATGGGGAAAAAACTGGAACACAATTTAATAATGTAATTCTTTGCATTTCTCTTAAATGAAAAGTACTTAAAATGAGTATACATTATTGCTACCACTTAGGCCTTCGGTTGGTAACATGACAAAGACACTAAGAAGTTTCGTTTCTATAATTTAAAGGCATTAAATCTCATTAAAGCTGTAACAATTTAATGAATATCAGTGGACATATCTATGCATAGTTCATTATATGTTCTAAATTAAGAATCATAATACAGAAAAGCGAAATAGCCTGTCCACATACTTATTCAAGTGTATTTCCCTGGCATTTAGTAATTATTGCATACTTACCATTAACAGGCCCATTTCAATAACCTGTAATGGGTCACAGAACCAAGCCCTAACATTAGTCTACCCGGTTACACTGCTACCACTGTGATCACTACCATACCTCGTTAGCATTTGCAACCAGTACTTTAAATCTCCAGCTGTCTTCAGCCCAGCGATCGGCTACTTCTTTTTCTGAACAGATAATAAAATTATCAAAGTAGATGTCAGAGGACATAGACCAAAGCTCTAAACCAAGGGCACAAAAAGAAGTCAGAAGAAATGGATGCTCATCTTCAAAATAATCTGGGTTAGGAATTTTTTGAGGACTCCAGATTCCCTGAAAAAAACAATAATTGAAGACATTTTCAAATAAAACAAATTCATTGAAATGCTGATCAAAAAGTAGCCGCTGTCAAAGAAACTAGTAATCAGAAGCAGATAACAAAAATATAAATGATATTAATTCATTAATAATGCATTGGGAAAACTCTTGTTTATTCTTTTTCTGTTCATGCATTCTCTATGAGTAATACTTTTAACTGCAAAAAAAGCAAAGTGAAAATCCAACACATAGAAACTTAAGGAAATTTCACAACTGATTATTTCAGGCAAATTTTTAGACTTAGTGAAAGTATCTGGGTCAAGATATTGTTAAAGTTGCCTAATTCAGAAAGATCATTATATTGCAAAAATAGAACCCCTCCTGCATGACAGGCATCATTAATCAATCACAGGAACCTTAAAACAATTACTCATGAAAGTCCCATGAGATCTTTAAATGGCTACCCTATCAATCAGGTAGAATTAATTCAATAGCTCACTCACTAACTGACTCCACTGTCACATGTATCTATTCTGTGCTAGATCCCAGGGACCCAAGTCAATCAAGACACACACTGTTTCTGTATTATAGGGTTTAAAGTGTAATGAGAAAGATATACATTACACAAAACCATTACCAAAAGAAACATTTTATGGTACATACTTTGAAGAAACACTATAGTGAACAACTAGACTATGCAACTCAATGTATACATAATGTTAGAAAATATCAATGAATAATTACAACAATAAAACTAGAGAATTAAATGAATAATATAGGAACTTTTGATATAAAAATGTAGATACATTCAAACTATGTCTGCTCATATTTTAAACACTCTAAATTTTAATAATGCTAAAATATAAGGTACATAGGGGCTGGAGATTTAGCTCAGTGGCATACGCACCTACCTGGCAAGCATGTAAAATTTACATTCTGAACTCTCTTGATCTAATTTCTTTCTTATATTTATTTCTAAAACAAAACTCTATAGTAGAACATACTTTAATAACATAATACCTTTAATCACCAAACTATTCCTAAACTTCTAAAAACACAAAGATTTGTGTTAAAAGTCCCCAGGACATAAATAAACGATCAGACTATATCTGATACTGTCTTTGGAGAAGGAAAAATAATTTTTTGAAGAAGAATAGGAAAGAAGATAAGGAAGACTGACCTTCTGGCCAGGTTGAGTAAGGCTAGGAGTAAAAACAAAAAACAAACCAAAAAAAGAAGAGTACACACAACTTCTAGGTACAGTAAAGGATTTCCAAAGTCTACACAATATTTTAGTCTCCAGGATGTTAATAATTTCAAGTTAATATGATCTCTAAAACTTCTGAGTAGAAATTAAGTTGGAGAATATTCCAGATACTATATATAAATGCCGGTGTTTGCTAAGTACTGTATGCCTATTCATCTGTGGCCCTAAGAGCTCTAGGTAGAGCAATGCGAGCATATTAGCCATATTACTTTAGCCTCTTTGGAAAGCTGTCGTTCTGCACATATTTCAGATTTTGCATTAATGCCAGCAATTAGTCAGGCACTGTATGACAGGATTATGTGTTGTAGTACATTTATATCGATATTTTTCTTTTGTCCAGATTTCATCTTTTGCATACACTGTAGTTCTCTTTTAAGTAAAAACAATTTGCTGTTTTTTACGTAACAATGAATACTATATACATGATATCTTCAGAGTATTATTGCTTCAACTTTTAAAAACTTGGTCAATATTTTGCTTTAGCACCAAGCTACATGGTATTATGGAAATGTTTATTATCTTAGTAATAAATTAATGGGTCAATGGTTTTGAAGATGGAGTATTTAGTCAATAAGGATTAAACGTGGTATTTTAAAAATATATATTTTAATTATTTGGAAGAAAAAGAAGAAAATTTGAGATTCTGAACTTTGGAGAAGTTGGTAAAATCTGACAATTGAACATAAAACATATCCTGTAATACTGATGAGTGTCAGTACATTTTACTTAGCAAATCTTATTTTGATTGAACTGCAAACTATGTTCACAGATGCTACCTTACAAACAACAGAATAGCTGTCTCTTCTGTCAGCACTTCGGAGATTATTAGTCCAGATCAGGGCTGGTGGCACATGTGCCACAGCAGGCTGTTTGTTATCACTGAAGGCTCTAAAAGGTTCGCCATACCTGGTCCAGACAACAGCTGTCTGCAAGCCTTTCAGGAGAAAGAATTCTGGGTACCTGTTAGTGCACTTAACTGTGAACTTGACCAAGAGACTTGTACTTGAAATTGTGCATGTACAGTGTATGTGTTTGTGCATTTTCAGGTGAGAATATCTATGGCTTCGGTGAAAATCTCAGTGCTGGTCTGGTACCTGTGTGCAGAATAACTGCTTTAACACTATGTAAAATAAAGAGACTGAGCTGTGGAGTCCTCGGTGTTCTCATTACTGAGCTGCACTACTGGGTTGGAGGGCTTTCCCGTAGAGCTACTTAACTATCACATGAATTAAAGGAATGTGAACATTTATTATAATAGGCTCAATAAAGTCAATATATCACCTTTCCCCAATCCAATTTCATTCCACATGAGCATCACCAGAGAAGAATATGGTATAAGGTGATTTATCTTCAGCTCTTAATTTTATTATCCTAGAATAAAACAATACTTTTTAAATTTAAATTAGGTGAGGTCTATTTTCTTTGACTCCATGGAATTCTGAACCAAGCATCTAAAAGGTAACATAATGTTACTGATAATTAGATGTATACGATAAAAAGGCACATTTTTAAACCTTAGTAGACTTGGAACAACTGGTTATTACCTGGTAGTTAGGATTATTGATCATTGGTGGGCTCCATAGTCCTCTGTATTTTGGATTATTGATCATAGGAGGTTTCCACTCGCCACATCCAATCCGACAGGCTGGATTAGGAATATAAGGTGCCTCCCATTCTCCATCCATGTCTTCATTCCTTAATATACCATAATAAAACAAATGTAACCACAAGTCTCTCCCACTGGTCATTTAAGCTAGCCACAAAAAAAGAAGAAATAATGATATTTGAAGGTGAAGAATGCTTACCAGTCACTAGGTTTTTCAGAGTCAGGATTTGGGATAAATTTTGGTTCATTATCAAGCCAACCATTAGGTTTAACAGCACTTGAGTCTTCTATTTGGGCAGGTTCATTTTCATCCCTATAAAAATATTTTACGTTAATAACTGTTCAAGTTAGGTGTGGTGATGCACAATTGTAATCTCAGAACCATGAGTAACTGAGGCAGGAGGAGATCACAATTTTGAGTCTGGCCTGGACAACGTAGAGGGACCCAGTGTTAAATGCAAAAGAAGGGAAGAGGGGCTAGGGGATGTAGCTCAGTGCAAGGACCCTGGTTTAATCCCCAGCACCACAAAAAAATTGTTTAAAAGGTTCTAAAACTCTCATGTGACAAAATTTGGAAGACATACTAACAGTATATATACTACCCTTCTGATCTGTGCCTAACCTCTCCCTACTTCTAATCATCTAAGCCTTCTGTTAGCCTGCCATTTTTTGTGTGCAATCCCTGTGGAGTTGCATGCACCTATGTGTATATTTACACAAAGGACAGCATTCCATACCTAGTACACTAGACCTTGCTTTTGTCACTTATAAACTCAGTCACTCAACATCTGCTCTATTCTTAACAATTGTATAATTTTATATTTTGTGGATGTACTGTAACTTACTTAAAGACAGTGTTTCCAAAATTTTATTATTATAACAATGTTAGGAGTCAGGGATATGGCTCAGCAGCTAAGTGCCTTCCTGGCAAGTGCAAGGTCCTGAGTATGATTCATAAAAACAAAAAAACAAAACAAAACAATGTTATAATGAGTATCTTAGAATATGTGTCATTTCTTACCTATAAGAATATGTGCATTCTAAATTTTGATGTCCAATTACTCCCTACCTTTCCAGTGAAGAAATTAGTCCTCTGAGCTATGGAAATTTAAAATGCAATTTTCTCAGTTTACTGTGTGTCTCTTGATACAGTTTTTTTCCTATATACACACCTTTTATTTTCAAATTGTTTTATTAACATTTTTCATGGTTCTTGAAAATTTATTTACTCTAGTATTTTAAAATTTTTTGAATTCTAATGTTTTTATTAAAAACACTGACTTGTCAAGTACATCCTGAAGTAGATGAACATAATTACAGTTAGTACAGAACAGAACTGATACAGTTTTTTTAGAGAAAAGTAGACAATTTAAAGAGGCTTCTTTGTGACTTTCCATAAATACTGGAATTCTAAAATTGTAAGAGCCAACTCTATAAATGTACAGACTTGAACTTACCTTGTATCAATGCTAGACTGCGCCTCTTGAGTCATCAGAGAAATCAGAAGTTAAAATTTAAGAAACCTTTCTTTCAGCACTTTATAAAACAAATCTGATACAATTCACCAATATGAAGATGCTTTCACCTGCAGTTCCTTGCATTTAAGGGTAAACTTGCTCTTTAAGAGTAAGTATTAAGTGATAATAGTTTACATGAGAGGCAGTACTTTTTCTAATAGTATAAATGCACAGAGATGGTGCAATGATGTGACTTTTTATTAATTTCTTTTAAAATCACACTGCTTTTTCTAGCTTACACAAAGAACTTCCCTCTAACACTCTGCCTGAAAGCAGGAGCATTTTATTATAATCAGCACCTCTCCTAATCCATTAGGGAGATGACAACATCTTTGATTTTATTCCAAAACAATACACTGTGTTCTACAAGAAAGTACATAATTTCAGTGTTTATAAATGAATAAGAACTTATTGGAATGGAGACTTCCCAAAATGAAGCATGAAACCTGGTTTAAAAACAATGAACATCTGTAACATGATCTAAAGCAGTCTAACATACGTTAAAGTGAAATACTCCTCAAAAAAGAAGAGATGAATATAGGAATACTTGAAGAAATAATAGCTAAGTATTATTCAGATTTGACACAAACTATAAACTCAAAATTTGAGAAGCTAATAACAGACACAAAGCTGTATAAAAATATGAAAAAGACCACACCAAAGCACAACTAAGTCAAAGTTAAAAGCTGGTAATAATGGAAACAAATCTTAAAAGCCAACTGAAAAAAAATGATCTACCAGTGAAGGAGAAAAGTTGAAAATAAAAACTGACAAAAGATTCACTGGATACCCCAAGAAAAGGGACACTTGCTGAAAAATAGCTATTCCCTCTTGGTTGGTAATGAAAATACCCTTCTAAAAATGAAGACCAAAAAAAAATATTTCAGACAAAATTGGGAGAATTTGGTAACAACAGCCATGTTATAACATGTCATGGAAATTTTTTAGGCAAGAGGAAAGTGACAACACATGGAAATTTGTGTCTTCTCAGAAGGAAGAAGAGCACCACATATGGTAACTATGTAAATACAAGGATTGTCTCTTCATATGACTGAAAGGTACTCAGGGAAGAATAAAAATGCATGGTCTTCAGAGTGTATTAGAATTATGAAATTAGCACAAGGAATACAATGGGAAACATGTAAGAAGAGAATTAAATTACAGGGAAGCTTTACTATTTTTTAAAGGTAGACTAAAATCAGTTACAAATGTACTGTAAGCAATCAGTAAAACAATAAACCAGAGAGGAAAAGCTATAGGGCTAACAGAAAAAATAAAATGGACTATAATGATGAAAGAATGTAACAAGTTTTTATAAAGGATCACAGTGTAAGGGGAAAACAGGAAGCCAGCAGTGAGGAGGGAGGTGCATGTCTACCATACCAAAGGCAGCACTGAATGCGGATGGCTCAGACGTGCCAACTAAGAAGAAGACCCAAAGACAGGCTGCCAGGAAGAAGTCACTTGAAAACTAAAGGCAACTACAAGCTGCAGAGAGAAGTTGAGAATAACACAATATAAACAAAGCAGAAGCACTGATTTAACATCAAGCTAAATAGAGGTTAATACAGAAAGTATCACAAACTTTAAAAAGAAATACATTTATAATAATGAAGGGCCTCCATGTGCTGAGTGGTGCAAGCCGAAGGCCTGCACAGTGAACTCTACCTAGCTGTGCAGCCTCAGTACCTCACTTAGAACCCGGCAGGGCCCCATCCAGTGACCCAAGCAGCTGGGGAGCTTTGGTGTGTGTGGGGTGTGCTGAAGGTCCATCCAGCATACACCCCCATTCGGGGAACCGTGCCCCTAGGACCTGGTAAGGCCTGCCTAACTATCCCTACTCAACTGGGGAAACTTCCTACAGAACAGACAGCCATCCTCAACCCAGAAAACAACTGAGACTTTGCATTCGGCTGCCCCAGGAGAATATTAGAAAACTGACAAAATGAAAGAGCAAAATGCAATCGCAAACCTCGAGTTCATTCCAAACAAGCCTAGCAGACATGGACATAGAAGAAAGTGTAAGCCATACATCTGAAACTTTTAAAATGACAGCAACTGAAGTAAACAAGTAAAGAAACAACTCCATGAAGCTGCAAAAGAACTCAGATCAGAAATAATCTCCCAGGTAAATAAGAAATGCTGAACACATCTAAAGAAGACATAGTTAGAAAGATACAGGAGCCTTGCAAAAAGACTGAAACCTTGAAGGAACAATATAAAACAGAAACAGATTCAAAGAGATATCCAGGAAATCAAAAATTCTATCAAAAGCTGGCAAAACCACCTCAATGAAAGTGAAGATAGACTTTCGGACCTCGAAGACAAGATTGTAGCTAGTGAACAGATCTTTTAAAAATAACAAGGAATCAGCTCTTAAAAATAACAATTCAACAGCTGCAAGGTGATGCAAAGAAAAGCAATATAAGATTGATAGGTGTCAACAAAAGGTAACAACACAAATGATATAAAAAGACTACTTACAGAAGTAATAGCTGAAAATTTCCCAAACATGAGAATGGAAACTGACATTAGGATTAGTGAAGTATATAGAATTCCAATTAGTCACAACCAAAATAAATCTAGACCCAGACATATAATAATTAACATCCCAGAAATCCAACATAAGAGCAGAATATTAAAAGCTGTTACAGAAAAGAAACAAATCATCTATATAGGAAAGCCCATCAGAATCATAGCAGACTTCTGAATCCACACAAGTCAAAAAAATCATGGAGTGAAACTTCAAATCCTAAAGGAAAACGACTTCTAACCCAGATTGATGTGCCCTGCAAAACTTTTCTTCAAAATCAATGTAGAAATAAGATACTCCCATAACAAAGAACAGCTGAAGAACTTCATGACCACGAAACCAACCCTGCAAAGAATATTGAAACATTCTAGAAAAGACATAAAAATAACTACGACTTCAAGAACATCAACAGAAAAAAACCACCAAGCAGGGCACATTATTAAACAGAGGGGAAAGGTAAAGAAGCAACAGCACAGAGATAACATCACAAAAATAAGCCAATATTCAACAGTTTTAACCATTAACGGCAATGGCCTTAATTCACCAATTAAACGAAACATACTGACAGAGTGGATCAAGAAACAAAGTCCAACCATATGGACACATGTATACCCGTTAGATAGAAACCTATCTAACCCCATAGAAAATTCAGACTGAAAGTCAAAGGATGGAAAAAAACACTCCATGCAACAGGAAACCCCAAAAATCAGGGGTAGCTATTCTGTTTTCAGACAATGTGAACTTCAAACCAAGAATGATCAAAAGCTATATAAAACACGTATTAATAGAGATGAAAAATCAAATAAGCAATAACATTCTGTGTGTCTGTCCAGATGCCCCTCCTCTTAGAAGAACATCAGTTGTATCAGATTGATGACCTACAGACCCACCCATATGACCTCCTTTTATCTTGATTATATTTCCAAAATAAGCCACAATCGTGGGCACTGGCAAACAGGAGTATCTGAAGGAACTGCTAACTCAGTATTCACTGTGACTTATGTCTTCTTTACAATCTGTCCTTCTCCTCTCCTTTTCTCCATCTGCTTAAGTGAGGTGTAGTATGGGTAACTGTTTAGATAGGTCTACATACAAGAACTCTGCAATGTGCAAGATGCTACCATTACTCACCAGGGAACTGAAGCTCTTAGTCCAACAATTCGGTTCCTCAAGGAACTGAAGCTTGCTGAAAACCTTAGACTGAGAGTGGACCCATCAGCAGTGGAGCCCTAAGGTAACTACAGCCGTGGCTGATGCTCTGAGTGTACCCTTGTGAGACACAGAGCCAGCAGACCCAGCTAAGCTGTACTCAGATTCCTCACTCAGAAACTGTGAGAAAATAGTGCTTTTTGAAGTCACCACATTTTGGGTGTAATTTGTAATACATCAACAGGTAACTAATACAAAGTCTTTATCCAGAATATAAAAAAGTGTTACTCGGACCTTTTGGAATAATAAGAACATACAAAATAAGAACATACAATATCAAATACACTAAATGTTCAGCAAATGGAACTTTTACACAGTGCTGGTGCAAATGCAAATTTTACAGCCCTTTAGAAAACTTTGGCAGTTTCTCATAAATTTAAACATGTATTTCCTGTATAAACAAGCAATCCAGCGCCAGGTATTTACCACCAAAAAGAAAACTTGACACAAAGTCCTGTCTAAAACTGTATATCATAAATTTATTTGTAATTGCACAAAACTGGAAATCACCCATATACATATGGATAAACAAATTATTCCCATAAATAAATGCTATTCACCAATAAAATAAATTACTGATACATAAACAACAAAAGCATCTCAAAATCATTATTCTACATGAAATACTATAAAAGCAAAAGCCATTTACTGTATGATTCCACTTAACATGTTTTGGAAAAGGCAAAATTATAGGAACAGAAATCAGATGACTGGCTCAGGAGTTAAGAACAGGAGGAGAGGAAAGATTACAAAAGGATTTGAGAGGCTAGGGATGGAGCCAACGCTGGAGACTGTGGAGGCAGCCACATCATTGTTCAAGTCACGAACTGTGTGTCGGAAATGAACCTAACTGTATGAAAATTATATCTGCATGAATCTGACAAGGAAAATATGTTCTAGAACTCAGAATACAAAAAGGATAGTATTACCAACCAAATGTATAACGAAGTTATTCCAACATTACAAAATCAGTCACTATAATTCACTATACTAAGAAAATAAGGAAGAAAACCCACAGAGTAATCTTAATAAATGCATAAAAAGTATTTTATGAGTACAAAACCCACCACCCAATCACAGTGGGACTCTTAGCAAACTAAGAGCAGACCATTTTACTCTTAGTATTTACTTTCATAGCCTTGTACAACCCCAGGAGGGGGCAGTGTGACAAACAGTACAACTCAAGTGACAGAGTGTTAGTTCTGGATCAGGTTCCAAGACACCCTGCCATTCATGTGGTTCCCTCTCCTCCTCTAAGATCCCTCCACCTGGGAAGCAGTCTGCCTTGACTGGAGCAGACCAAAAGAGAGGCTCAGGCAGGTGGGGAGTGACATTTCTCCGCATCAGCTGCTCAGCCAGTTTGGGAGCAGCTTTGGGAGCAGCCAGCCCAGGGACACCCTCAGGAGACATCCTGGGTCAGAGCCAGGGGCCCTCTGCCCAGACTCCTGGCTCCCAGAAACCATGTGAGATAATAAATACCTGTTGTCTTCAGCTGCTGAGTTTTGGGCTAATTTGTTACACAATAATAGATAATAGAGTGCATTAAATACAAAAAGCAGAAACTACTTAGCAATGTGGTAACTAGCAGTTACCCAATCAGCAGGCGATAAGGGACAAAAGACTCCTAGAACAAAAGTAGTATGATCTTTGGGGGGGGGGGGGAATCCCGAAACATTTTTGAGAACAAAAAATACTTTAGCAAGTGGAGAGATACTCTCTCACCATCTAAACTCAATTTACAGGAACTCTAGAAATGAATACATTTAAGAAAAATATTTATGATTCCGTAGAATAGAAACAACACAAATACTCAGTGAGTGAAAAACGCGTGTTTAGGCACACTGGTGTTTATGAATCCTATAGAATTTTATAGAACATTGAGGACAGGTCTGTTTTAAATCCAAGAAATTATTAACTGAAAAAGACTTGCAACTATGTAAAATATTCACACACATAGGACAAAGAACCAAACAAACAAATCTGAAATTAAAAATTAAGGTGCTGGCTTGTTTAAGATTAGTTTTTCCATACACCACTGAGACCATAAAAATATATGTAACAAATATGTATTACAAAATGC
Organism: Cavia porcellus; assembly: GCF_034190915.1. Classification (NCBI taxonomy): domain Eukaryota; kingdom Metazoa; phylum Chordata; class Mammalia; order Rodentia; family Caviidae; genus Cavia; species Cavia porcellus. Next base: position 35,378,308 of record NW_026947497.1, read on the forward strand.
AACAAAATAAAAACATTAACTAAAATAAAAATTTAAAGGTAGGAAAGCACAAAATCCATTTTATAAAAGTATTTTCCACAAAATAGTCAAAATAAGGAGTTTATTTTAAAAGTGGGAGATTTTGAGATCTTTAAAATTAGAAACTTCACTTATATGTTATGTATCATTACTTTTTCCAAATATGAATATAATACACGGCAACAAAACCCTTTGCTTACCAGTCTTCTGGTTTGATGGCAGCAGGATCAGGGATCTTTACTCTTTCGTCCCATTCTTCAGGTTTTTTATCATTGGGATCCTCAATTTCTCTGGGAGGATTGACAGGAGGAACTACATCTTCTAAAAGATTTCCTTTGTTTACAACTATTTGATCAATTAATATTTCAAATGTGTCATCTGGATTCATTACTAAAAAACACACATTGTATATTTATTTTTATAGACCATTTATCTTAATCATCTAACTAATAAAACTGCCTAAGCTTCATGGACAAAAGTTTAGAGGAAATAGAGGAAAATCAGATAACATAAATCAAAATATGGTGAAATTGCTAGATATGACACTTCCTAAAATAAAGATAATATTTTGTCTTAAACTGCATTTTTAACAATAAAACCCTCTATTATACCTCAGACAGGAAATATCGAGTAGTTTACTTTGTCTAGGACTCACGATCAGTCTGTCTGGAAAAGGTGTTATTATTTTTATTTATTTATTTATTTTTGTATCACTGGGGATTGAACCTAGGGCCTTGCACATGCTAGGTAAGCACTCTGTCACTGTGCTACATTTTAACCCTTTTTAATTTTTATTTTGAGACTCAGTCTTGCTAAATTGTCCACTGTGTGTCCTCAAACTTGTGATCTTCCTGCCTCAGCTTCCTGAGTAGCTAGGACTACCAGTGTGAGTCACCATACCTAACTTCTTTGGGATCTTTACATTTTTAAAAGCAACCTCAAAAAGTTGTAAGTACACTGCAAAGAACTCAGTCTTTTCCCCCTGAACCACTTGAATACATTACTGATTTTATACACACCACTTCTGAATGTTTTAACAAATAATTTCCACAAACAAGGACAGTCTCCTAAATAAACCCAACCCGGCCACCAAAACCAGGAGATTAACACTGACACGTTCCTAACATTTCAGAGATTTTTAAAGACTCAATGTCATTTCAAATTCAATGACTGCAGCACACCCTGTCTTAAAGATAATTTAAAACATTCAAGCTTGCACTTACCTATGTTTCCAGGAAAATTCTACCCTCCTAAAAGTTTCCCTGCCACAAATTTCATGAAGGACTCATTTTTTGTAATGATAAAAAAAAAAAAGAGATGTCTTTCACCTAAATAAAATTTAGGTCTTTGAAAAGGATGATGCAAACAGATGCTTAACCTTTGGTTTCAAGGAAGCAGCTGCCAGAATGATCCCGACTCAGCGAGTAAAGCGGGGAGCTGAAGAAACAGCTCTAGAGCACTCAGTCTCCAGAGGTTCCAGTCACAGCAATGACAAATCATTATAGATCAAAACGAAATCATGCAATTTACACACAAATCCAAATAATGCACACCCACACTATCTTGTCCTTTCCTTTTTATCTACTATTTACTTTTACAGCTCAGATTATAAAATTCAAAAAAGCAAAAGGAAAAGTCAAGAATGAGGCAGGCCTAGAATAAAAAAAAAAAAGTACTGCATTTTTACAAATTCCCTAAAAGCCATTCCATTCCTTAAGAAAAATCTTTAAAAAGTTCTTATAATACATTTTGCAACTTAAACTGGTTTTTGACACCAACAGTTAAAATATATATGGCAAACATGCATATGTAAAGAAAAACCTCTCAAAATCTTTGGCAAAAACAATTGCTTAGAAAATGAATTAAATATTTCAAATGACTATAATAAAAAGCCTCAGACTGTATAAAGTTTCTAAAGGTACCTTTAAGTTTCTTTTTAAAACTATATATTATAAAACGTAACGATACTACAACGTCTAAAAAAATTTAATTTAATATTCCTAGCACAAAGTTCAAGGTTTTGTAAAAGCAAGTCAGACTCAAATTGGGAGGTTCAGCCCTGCTAGTTTGTTTTCTAGGGTATCCTACTTACTTGAAATAAGGCAAGACAAAACAAAGGGATCACTGCCCAGCTCACAAGATGGTTCCAAACAAAGTGTCTATTACAGAGCAACTGATAAAGGGAAATTACTTTTTTCAAGTTTTTTCTTATTTGCCTTATTTCCCTAGTAGCAATCATAATGTGCCTACATATTAAATCTCACTCTCTCCATTTTAATATCATAGGGTTAGGACTTTTTTGCAAAATGTATGGGACCAGAACTGTTTCAGATTATTTTTCACATTTGGGAACGTGCAATGATTAGTTCTCATTGGTTGGGCATTTGTAATTTAGAAATGTGAAATACTATGAAAAAACATTTTTTTTATGAGAAAAGGTCTCACTGTGCAGTCCAGGCTGGCCTTGAACTAACTACATAGTCTAGGATGGCCATGAACTCACAGCAATCCTCTTGCCTCAGCCTCCTAAGTGCTGAAATTATAGATGTGTGTCTCCAAGCCCAGCACCCTGAAGATTTTTTGAGTGCCAACCAGAAAACTAAAAAAATTTGGCTTCTGGAGCACTGTGGATATTCAAATAAAGGACAATCACCCTGTATAAGTATTTCCGTGACTAAATGCACATAGTTATATTTGTATTATACAGAAAACTCTTGCTTTGAACTTTTAGTATTATCTTTACACATAGATCATCATGTGGATTATTTTCTTTGGATAAATTGTTGAGAGTAGAATTTTTGTTTCGAAGACCGTAAACCTGTTATGGCCTCTGATGTACTCTGTACCGCTAATTTGCTTTTGATCAGATTTAATAGTCAAATTACTTATTTTCCAATTATGGTTTCTCATTATTTCCAGTTTGTGTTTCCCAAAATGTGCAGTATTACTTTCCAACTATTTCAGAAACAAATTTTCTAGGTCATAGCTATGTTTAAAGATAAAATTGGGCACTGACTTGAAAACCTTTGAAAAGAAAACAGAGGCGACTTAATCTTGGGTAGAACTGAAACCTAAGAAAAGACAGAACCAGCTAGGCTCCCTCAGCTGTGCCCTTAGTGTAGACTGGGGCCCTGTTGTTGGAAACAGAGAAATAACCCTGTGCTGCCCTTCTCTCCCAGAGCTTTGCAACCTCTCATTTACTTAATTAAAGCTCTGGGTGTTAGCACACAGTTGCTCAATGCTTCTGGTATGTCCTGCTACCATAACAGGGTGAGACCTCACAATAGCCACAACTTCCAAAAAAGCCACAACTTCCCACAGAGCAAAGTCTAACACTTCTGCCTGGCGATTAGTATCACCTCTTGTGTAACTGGATTTCCTAGTGTCCTGTTCTTACAGCACCAAGGCACAGTGTGGTACACGTCCTCTTCCCTCTTGTCTCCCACATTCCATCTACTTTTGAAGCCAAGTTCAAATACAGTCTTTGCTGGTTTTCTCCTAGTGTCCAAGCTGAAAGTAACACTGCCTTGAACTCCTGACTGTATCTCACCAGTATCTCTCCTCTGGCACTTTGTTTTCTACCTGTGCTGACACTATCACATCTTCAAAGCAGAGAGACATTTATTTTCTTCCAAAGCAGGTGCCATGAATACATTTGTAGTCAGCAAATATTTTTGAATTAATAAATGAATTAAAGAATATACCAAGTGTATAAAGGTGAGTCTTCTTGTCTGTGAAGAATTTTTTAAGGTCTACATTTGGAGGTTTGGCATGTTTCTCTTCAAAAACTCCAGTTTTGGGATGTCTATGTCTGAAGATAAAATGAAGCTGATAATCTTCTCCGCATTTATCTGGTCCAAACATAATGGTATAAGGTGTTTTATCATAAAAGTTTTCCTTTAAAGAGAGACAGGTGCAGGTATTAGTCCTGAATTATAAAATATTTAATTTCTCTAGTCTACCCAATTGGTTAGAGTTTACAAAACGTATTAAATGCTAATTTACCAAAAAACTATTTAACATAAGTGATAATAAAGGATATAAAGAAAATGACAAATTTTATTTCAAAAAAGTTTTCTGAAAAATACACTACGTCTTTCCTGAATCCACAGATGTGAAATTATCTTAGCAATATCATAAAAACCTTTATTTACCGTATGTTAATTTTTAGGTACCATTTTATTGGGAAGTATTAGAAGACAGTATATTTATTATCTTAATACTAAGCGGATTATTATTATTATTATTATTATTCAGGAAGATGCCAGAAAATTACCCTTTTGTGTACAAAATGAAGAGATTAAGACACAAAAGTAGATGCAGAGACCCAAGCCCTGTTTGGGTAGTAATTTCTCTTTATCTGACATGGGATAGGGCTTACGAGCATGGGGTTCGGACTTAGATTCTGAAGTCCAAACACTAGCACTGCCACTTAAGACTAGCTGTGTGTGACCCTAGTTTTTACCTCTCTGTGTCTTCATTTCATTAAGTATGGAGAGAATACTTTATAGGAGAATGGGAGTATGGGAGAATATTACTGTGAGATTTCTCTGGGGATTAAGTTAATCAGATTAAGTTTTTATAGGAATGTTTAGAATTAAATTTTTTTGTCATTCTAACTTCAGGTGATCATTTTTTACATCTAAAACGAGAACTTCAACACAAATGGCTTCCCTTTTACCAGATCCTAAACGTGAGTATCACACAAAGACTTTGATCCACATTTCATAGCTTCTGCATAGATGTACAATCAGACAAGTATCTCACTGACATCCTATCTATTTAATTTTAGTTACCTGTCAAAACCTGACAAGTCTCCTGCATGAGAATGCTGTAAATGTCTCTAACCTTCAATGCATCTTTATATACTCTGTAGAATTATAAGACTATTTTATCATGAAAATTTTTTTAAAAAATTTTAAATTTTATTTGCTGTGGGCTGCCAATGCCTGAACATCTTTTTATTTGGTTTTCTGGTCACTTTATTTCACTACTTTGCTCTGGTTATGTTACCTCTCTAAATAAACTTTTGATTCTCATTTTGTAAAGAACTCTAAATGGATATTTCAAAAGCATTTATAAGCACCGTATTGTTTTTAAATTTACAGATGGGGTAGGGTTTTTATTATGCCCAATATTACAAAATTAATGCCTTCTAGTAACCTAGCTTTATATGAAACTTGTAGGAAAATTGTGAAAGCTACAAAATTTCATGTTGAAAAAAAGACATTCAAAGTTAATTCCAGTTGAAAATAAAATTAATTGTGTTAGTCCTTAAAAATACTTACTAACTTTAATAAGGTTTTCTTAAATATTAAAATATCATACCAGAATCAAATCATCAGTGTCTGCTAGGAGTTTAATGTATGCACCTCCACAATCAATACCATCTTGAAAATTTACTTCATATCTAAATGAAGGGGAAAAGAACCATACTGCTGATAAGTAAAAATTACTAATTGCTCTTGAAAATCCAATGCATTATTCTCAAGTCATTTAAATATAAATGTTTTACATAACTAGAAAGTTCACATAAGGCATATATATAACCTATAGGAAATAAGCAAAAATGCTTTTTTAGCACTGCAATACAAAGCTTGTTAAGATGTTTAAAACAGAATGATTACAATCAACTGCAGGAAAGGCAACCTATTTAGTTACACCAAAAATTGTTAAATTAAGAATAAGACACTTTGACTAAAACTTCAATAGGAAACTTCAACTTCTGGTAAGGCAAGAATTACATGTAATATAACTGAAAAAACAGAAGTCAGAAGGACCACACCTACCACACACTTCTAAGAAATTGTTGATGATTTTAGGTATCTAAATCATCTTCTGGTCCAACCTATACCTAGGACACTTTAACAAACTGTATACTTAGTTAGCCCCACCAAAGATACTTCATAATCTTAAGAATATTTCAGATCCAAAGGGCGAGGAAATACAAGAACTCTTATCTGTTTAGTATAACAGCTTAAAAAAAGTAATCTGAGAGTCATCTTATAGGTTTAAGTGTAGTGTAACTCTTGACAAAGGTTTTATTTGTATTTTAAGAAACTAGCTTCACTAGGACAATGAAACACACAAGACATTTTTGATAAATTGATAAATTATATGTGACAAAAATCAATGAGAAGCCAGGCGTGGTAGCGCACTCCTGTAATCCCAGCACTTGGGAGGCTAAGGCAGGAGAACCATTTGTAAGTTTGACACCAACGTGAGCTACAAAGTAAGTCCAAGGCCAGTCTGCACTACATAGGGAAACCCTGTCTCAAACAAACAAACAAATAACAAAAAAATTAATGTGAAAACAGTAAAAATTAAGTTATGATTTTGTTAAATGGATTAAAATAAAAAGATGAAAAACAAGCAATAGAAGATTGTGGCAATCTAATTAAGGAAGTTATTTCTGAAGAAACTGCAGTGCAAAGATGAAAATAGTAGCATACACAAATTTCAGCTTGGATTACGTTAATGTGTATATTTTGTATTACAAAGAACAGAAGAAACAGCAAAAACTCAAGTGATTATTTCTGACTTGTCAGATGATTTCACCCTGTCCTTCTGATATGCTTTGTTTCTCAAGCTGTCTAACATAACTACCAGTAACATATATATATACATATTTTTTTTTGAGGCAAGGTCTCTCTGTTGCATAGGCTGGCCCCAAATTACTAAGCTTAAGTGATTTTCCTATTTCAGCCTCCAGAGTGGCTAGGAGTACAGGTACACATGGTGGTGCCCAGCTAACATACATTTTCACATCCAACTGGCACAAGTCATTCTTGATCTGCCACTTAATCTAGGGAGCACAAGTTACTATGCTCTATTTGCTCATGTATATTACAGAAACACCACCCAAACCTATTCCTTACAGGACTATTAAGATGACTGAAAGATATCATGCATAATAACACGCATTTACTTTCATTATGATCAGAACAGACTTCCTTTAAACTTATTTTTTAAATAAAAGATTGTCTCAAAGTCTTACCCTTTATTTTAAACAAATAGCTGACAAATTTTTTTTTATCAGTACCGGGGATCGAACTCACGACCGCCTGCTTGTGTGGCAGGTGCTTATGCCGCTGAGCTAAATCCCCAGCCCCAGCTGACAAATTTTTTCATTAAACTTATATGTTTTTGAACATTATAAAACAGAAGACATGGGACACAATATGACTTAAAGGTCACTATTTTTAGGAAACATAAAAAGAGACACTGCTTTGTTATAGGTGATTTAAGGACAAAGGGTTCCATAAAAAAGGCAGAGACTAAAAAGAGCAATTTTGTAAGTTGATTCTTTAAGTGTAAACATAGCTTTGCTGTCCTATTATGTTTTGAATAAACCCTCTGTCCATTTTTTACACTACAAACTTTCAAAGTTTTCAAAACATTAAACTTGTGACTAGTATAAATAATTCACAATGAATCAAAGAGTCAGTAAAAATATATAATTTGATGTGGCTAACCTTTAAACCATAGAAAAGCTGAGGGCGTATGCAGAGTAAATGTGTTAACCGTAAGTTCTCTGCAGTATCATTTCCAGTAGTACCCTATGAAACACTAATCACTGTTAAGAGGAAAGATAAAGTTACATGATCAAACATATTTGGGAAGCACAGCATTGAAGTTTTTACCTATAGAACCTATCATCACCACCATCAAAATCATCACCGTCATCATCACCATCTGCCCTCTAGCATTCCCAGCTGTGATGAGCCATAAGCCAAAAGGCACTCACACGGTGGGGAGGACTGAGCAGAGGGTCTCACCAGTGTTCACTACTGCCAGGGACACCTGAACTGCTGCTGGAGATGTCTGCACCCCTCTTGGGTGAGGTCCAGTTTAGAAACCTGCAGAGAATACAACCACACACACTGTGCCCTCCCCTCCCTGGAATACTGCCATCTTGACATCCTGCCCATCTGTGGGCCCAAAAGGAGGTGTGTGGCTCCTGCACAGAGCCTGCTCTAGGCAGACTGCCCTGAGCGCCTCACTTGCCCAATGCCTTTCCAAAGAAGCAGAACCTTGAACCCTGGTGACAGACTACCCTTCAGCCAGCGAAGCCACAACACATCTGCCCTGGGCTGGAAATCAGCAAGATGAGAGTAGAAATTGTATTTTTATAAATTTTAAAAATACATGGAAACTTAACAAACATGCTCTTGAACAACCAACTGGTCAATAAAGAAACTAAAAGAAAAATGTAAAATACCTTGAAACAAACGAAAATGGAAACATGACCTGCCCAAACTTTTCGAATATAGCAAAAGCAGTGCTGAGAGAAATTTGTAGCAAGCGCCCACATCATAAACACAGAAACAGGTCACATAATCAATCAATCAATCAGTCGATCGATCAACCAATCAATAATTTAAAAAAAACAATGGCTTAATGCTTGCAATGTTTGGTGTTTAATTGACTTTGCAAGTCCAAAGCATCTATTTACAGGATAACAATATGCAATATAGCAACTATGGGGGGTTTCTTCTAAAAGTGGTGGACACTTATAATTCCCTATTGTTTTAATGTCCTGTATTGTTTTCATTATTTGGTTTAGTTTTATTCTGTTTCGTTTTACTTGATTTTATTATATCTGATGGCATGGGTAACTATTTCCAAGATAATAATAATAAGATATATTATGGTAGCCATTATTGATTTCCTATTAGCTTGTTTTGAAGTACTATATCACTCTCATTGTTTTGTTTTGGTTGGTTTTAGTCTGTTCTGTTTTGTTTGATTTTATTATGTCTAATGGTATGGCAGCTACTTTAAAGATAATAAAAGGCATTATGGTAGCCATTGTTGATTTCCTATTATCTGGTTTTGAAGTTCTGTGTCACTTTCACTGTTTTGTTCTGATTGGCTTTATTCTGTTTTATTTTCTTTGGTTTTATTCTCTTTAAAATAAAATTTAAAAACTAAAAATAAAAAAAAAATAAATAAAAAAAATAAATAAATAAACAACCTGTCACTGCATCTCACAGAACTAGAAAAACAAAAACAACCCAAAATTAGCAGAAATAATAAAGAGCAGAGCAGACATAAGACAAAGATTAAAAATTTATGTACATGATCAATGCAACAGAGGTCTTCAAAAAAATAAAATTAACAAACTTTAGCTAGACTAACACTAACAATAATGATGACAACAGCAGCAATAGAACCCTGGGTAAGTAAAATTAGAGCTGAGAAAAGAGACATTGGAGTCTTTATAACTGACAGCACAGAAATACAGAGGATCATTACGGAATAGTAAAAACAACCATACAACAACCAATTTGAAAACTTAAAGGAAATTAGTAATTTCTTGACACATATACCTTACAAAATTTGAACCATGAAGGTACTAACAACCTGAACAAAACAGTAGTAGATTGATAGCTGTATTGCTGAATTTTATAAAACTTTTAAAGAATGACACCAAAATCATCTCAAACTTTGCAAAAAACTGAAAGAGGAAGTTCTCCCAAACCAATTCTACAAAGCTGGCATGTACCTGATATTGTAGCCAGACAAAGATGTACACACAAAAGGAAAACTACAGACCCGACACGTCTGATGAACCCAGATGTAAAATTTCTCAACAAAGTCTTACCAAACTGAATCCAACAGTGTAACCATAAGATCATGTGCTATCATCAGATGGGATTCCTCCCAGGAATGAAAGGGTAAGTCAATACACACAGATCAGTAAGTATTATATGGTGCATAAACAGAATAAAGGACAAAAACTGCATGATTCTATCAGTGTATGCAAAAAAAAAAAGTGTTCAATAACAGTGAACTCTCTTTGATAAATATCCTCAAAAAACCAGACATGAAAGGTGCGCACCACAACGTTCTAAAAGCTATGTATGCCAATACTACAGCTAATATCATACTTAATGGGGAATATATCCACAAACAAAGATCTGGAACAAGACACTTCCAGTATTATTATTCAATATAGCTCTGGAACTGTTAACCAGAGCCTCTAGTCAAGATAGAGAAATAAAAGCAAGGCATGGTGGCACACATCGGTAATCTCAGCATGTGGGAGGCTGAGGGCAGAAGGACTGCTGTGAGTTCAAGGCCAGCCTGCACTCTACAGAAAGACTGTCTCAAAAAAGAAACAGAAAAAGAGAGAAAGAAAAAAAAAATAAAGATCATCCAAACAGGAAAAAAGGAAATGACAGCATCCCTATTTGTAGGTAGCATGATTTTTATATATGTAAAAACCTAAGACTACAGTTTTTTTGAACTGATACAGTCAGTAACTATGCAATATACAATAACATACAAAAATCAAGAGATTTTTAAATATGAATAATGAACTTGCTGGAAAAAAATCTCATTTAAAACAGCCACAAAAATAAAACAAATTGCCTAGGAATAAATTTATCGAAATGAATGAATGGTCTTACAACAAAAATTAAAAACACTGATGAAAAATATCAGAGGACATAAAAAGAGGAAAGATATCCTATGTTCATGAATTAGAAGAATATTGCTAAAATGTCCACACTACCCAAAACAATCAAAGGATTCAAGCAACATCAAAATATCAATGGCAAAATATCTACTGCATTCTTCATAGAAATGCATAAAACAGTCGTATAACACACAAAACTTCAAAACCCTTAGCAAGCAAAAAAAAAAATGCTGAGGTATCCTAATAGCTGACCTTTTAAAAACACACTATAAGCCAGTGGAGGTGAACCTACAGCACACGTGCTACAGTGGGATTGTTTTTTTAATCACTGAAAATGCTAAAATGTTTGCCACCTCTACTATAAGCTATAGTAGCCCAAATGACAGTGTACTGGCATAAAAACTGACATATCAATCAATGGAATAGAAAAGACAGCTTAGAAATAAACCCTCCTATCTTTATTCAACTAGTCTTCAACAAAGGCATCAAAAATATACTGGGAAAGGAGAGTCTCTGCAACACATGGTTTAAGAAAACTGGATGTTCATAGGCAGAAGAATGAAACCACTTCCATTTCTCACCATATTAACTCAAGATCAACTCAAAATGTATCAAAGACAAAAATGTAAGATTTGTAACCCTGAAACTACTAGAATAAAACATAGGGAAGTACCAAGAGACATTGAAGCAATGACTTTTGAATAAGACCCCAGAAGCCCAGGCACAAATAGGCACGAGATTATATCATGCTAAGATACTTCTGCATAGCAAAGGAAACAACACAGGGAAGTGACGACCTGAGACTCAACTGAGGTGTGATTCATTAGACACCTGGACAAAGCAAATGTGGTATAAATACATAATGAAATGTTATTCAGCCAAAAAGGAATGAAACTCTATCACTATGGCAACATGGATGAACTGGATAAGCCTGGTCCCAAAAGATAAATACTGTATGCCCTTTTTATATTAGAAAGCCCCAGTGTTGATTTCATAGAAAAGTAGAGGATCGAAAGGGTGGAGAGGGGCTAGAGGGATGCTGGATGACAAGTATCAAACACCGAGGAATAAGCTCTGGTATCCTAAGCACAAGAGGGTGATCGTTGTTTACAACACTTTACTATGTATTTTATAAAGAACTATGAAAGAGGAGTTCAAGCGTTCTCAACACAAAAAATGATAAATGTTTAAGAAGAGAAATGCTAAATTACCAAGAGTTGATCATTACATATGTATACATATACTGAATTATCACTGTACCCTATAAATATGTATAAGTATAAAAATTCAAGTTGAACTTTTAAAAAGGTGTTGAACAGGGAAAAAAGATTACAAAATTGCTACCATATAAAATAGGTTAAAAAAAGGTTTCAAATTTCAGAGCACTCTAGGTGATCTGGAGGGACAGATGATATATATGCCTAAATTAACTTTAGATAGTAACAATTTCTGGTATAAAGCAGACAGTTAACATGTATGTAGTTTCTTCTCTTTGTGATTTAAATGTTATGAGTCTTTTTATTACCCTGACTTCATGGCGGTTTAGCTGAAGTCAGCTTGAGCAATTTATACCTGCTTTTGTAACAGTACACATGTAAGCAACATCACTACTTCAACGCTGGGAGGAGAGGAGTCTGTAACATTAGACTTTTAAAGGTGTGGATACTGATCTGTGTTCCACATTCCCTTTTAAAATAAAACTTGCCCTTTTACACATGTGTACGTGTGTACGCAGTGCTAGATATTAAACCCAGAGACGTGTGCCTACTAGGAAGGTGTTTTACCACTGAGCGCCATCCTAGCCCTCTGCCTGTAAGTCTTGAGACAGGTTTAGAAGCATTTGCAGATCCATTCAGAATACAGTGATGATAATATCTCAATAGCAAGTAAGTTTAAGAAAAGAGTTAACAATGATACTTTAACTGTGCGCTATATAGTTTCCAGTGACAGAATTATATGTTAAAGAATAATTTTATCATCAGTCTGCTTTTCACTGAAAAACCTATGTACATATATATCTCTACATCAAAATCCAAGCTATATTTAGATGTCAAACTACACCAAACTAATATGGAAAAAGTATCAGAAAAGGTATTCAAAACAAACTTACTGAACTACCAAAGGTTTATCAGCAAATACAAAGGATTTTGCTAGCGTAGCTGATATTGCATGATGTCTTGCTCTAGATTTCAATACCAATCCTCTGTCACCAGGTACCTGGTTTTCTTTTAGCTCTTCTATTTCCCATCTTCCTAGAAAACAAAGCAAAATGCATTAAACTGAAACACAAAACACTGGCTTGAGTATTATTTATGAGTAGTGTTATAGAGTAATTTTTTCCAGGAAGATTTGAGAAAAAATATTACCAATTTGCAAGTAGTATTTGCAACTCTATATATAGTCTTTTTGCTTTCCTTTTTCCCCTATCCAAAAATGGTTTTGATAATAAACATGATAGCATCTGATTAACATACTTCTAAAGGAAGATTAGTCTGGTTTCCTCTCCAAATTTTATCTATGAATATGGAATTTTTAAAATGAGATGTTTAAAATTGCATATGAAAGTGTGTCCTTAACACAAAATAGTTTGTATCCATGTAAATTTACTGTATTTTGAAATGTATAGTACTCATCAGCTGATTGTCTTATAACATTACAATGTTTTGTTTTGAAAACTGTATTTCACTCTCGAAAACCTCTCCCACACTGTGCCATGCAGCTCTCACAACTCTGGGCCAGGAAAGTCCGAGGTAAGGTCTAAATTAGCAGGCAGCAGAGTGAGAGGCCCCATCTGCGCTGGAATTGCCCATGTTTAAGATCACAGTGGTCCTGCAGTCAGTCATGGGGTCCAGAGCACGGACAGCCACATGGGCTCCCTGCAACTCGAACACTGCATGTTGGGAGTTTATTCCTTTATGCTTTTAAGAATCATAAGCCAACTTATATTAACTTGTATAAAACTGAGTTTTGAAAATGATAGCTATTATCTATAATTGAGTAAACTATAATTGAGTAAACATCAGCAAAACATTTTTTATTGTGTCAACTCAAAATACTGAGTACTTTGGAATCACTAATGCTTTTTTTGGGGGGGCGGATACTGGGGATGGAACTCACAACCTTGTGCTTACCAGGCAGGTGATTACACCACTGAGCTAAATCCCTGGCCACTAATGCTTTTAAATTACTTTCATTTAAAAAATAACACAACAATGCAAGAGCCAGAAGTCATATGGATCAATGGGTGATTTTTGGTCTATCACCATGTACATGTAGTTATTGGATTTCTACAAATGTTTTCAAAAATCCTTTTCAGTTCCCTGCCCCAAACTGGGTCATATTATATTTTTTAAAAACAAACTTTTTTTTAACGTAGTTCTTATTCTCTCATATTACTACTAAATCCCCCTTAAGTCCTAATTTAAGTAGTAACAATTTTGCTTTCTTAGCTTTTCAAGACAGTAAAGGACTTTTAAAACTATGCTTTGAAATGCATTTCATGTGTATGTAAAATGTAATTAAGTATATATAAAAGTGTTTTATCAACTATGAAAAAAGGTAACACTATTTTTAGAAAACAAGGTAATTTTCCATTAGAAGACAGTTTTTCCTTATTTCAAATAAACTATAACTTTTTATTAACCAGATCATTTACTTAAATTCTAGACATTAGAGTTATATAAATTTCCTAGTAAGTAAAAATTTAGAGAGACTCTACTTTCCTTTATAAGGTTTCCTGAAAGCTGGTCAGTGAAAGAACTGGAACTGATCTATACTTAAACATCTATACTTATTAATAATGATTTGAAAATTTTAAATACTTCTCTGCCAAATGTGCACCTCATATTGCAGTACTTAATGTTTCTCACCTATCCACTTATTCCTGAAACAATTGAAAAGAACTCTCCCCAGGTGGTACTGGATAGTTCCCGTGATTAACTACTGTGAATACAAAACATTCTTGCAGGAGGGATTTAGCTCAGTGGTATAAGTGCCCACCTGACAAGCACTAGGTTATGAGTTCCATCCCTGGTACCAAGACAGCCTTGCAAAGAAAGCTGATCCTGGATTAAACTAGCAGCGTTGTAGATAAATACTGCTAATATCAATTACCAAAAGAATGATATTCAGAACCTGGAGCTTTTAAAATATTCCTATTTTTCAAAGTTGCTTTTAAGAAATGGAAAATGTCAGCCAGGCATTAGAGCTAAATGTAATATGCTAGAAAATCTTTTGTGATAGTCTTTAAAGACTATCACAAGTCTTTAAAAACTGCAAAGTCAAGGAAAGAATATATAGAAGGTGATGTCACTGAATTTCAGTTGCTTATCTACATATTTCAGTAGTGTTATAGCTCAAGAAATTGTGTGATATTTATAAGCACTCTGCATGTGCAAACTCAGCAGCATTTTCGTATTTGTTGAAATAATTTGAAGGAAGTTATTTACTTGAATATTTAATATTTAATAAGACACCAGAATAAACTTGCCTGGTTAAAAGATGTCTGCTTTTACTTGCTTGTTTTTAAATTTTAAGCTGGAGGAAAAAACTCAAACCCTAACAGCCATTTTTATCTAGTAAGAAATAGCTATTTAAAACTTACCCTTAAGATGGACCTTCTCTTAAATTCAGGGATACCCCACTAGTGGATTCTCATTAAATGTAAAGCAATTATCTACCCAATGTTCTTGGAAAAAGCTAAAAAGTGCCTAAACATAGCTATATGAAGTCAAGACTTCTGTGTGGTGCTGTTTATCTAGGTTTATTTTAGGCGGCACTTCGTATCTCTGCAGATTCACTGCTTCTTTGGCAGAAATAATTCTTTTCTCTAAATGGATTTAGAATAAATATGCTATTTGTTCTCTGTGCACGGAAGTGTTCTTTTTGGAACTGCACAGGCATACCCAATGGGAGGGACTGCTTGAGTGTTATGTAGGCATGGTCTTTATCTTACACTGAAACAGAAACTGAAAAAAAAAAAAAAACCTGGAAAGGTGACCTCCAGCACATGCTATTAGCTGTCTTGCTGTTTTTTTGATGCAACTGCTTGCTGAGGTCTGAGTGTGAGGTCCTACTCTTATAGGCAAGTCCTCTGAGAAAGAAGAAATTCCACTATTACACATCTTGAGAAGAGATGGATCATCCTTCAGGATACTACAACTAGAAGGAAGAAATTCTTTTGTCTTTCTCCAGAATGATTCAGTGAGGGAAGCAAAGATGGCTCTTGCACAAGGGGCTTTTCTCTGTACAACTAAGCCTGAAGATAATGCTATTAGAGACTTGTGATAACCCACGCAGGCCTATCTTCTACCTCTTGGTACTTGATAGAAAAATCTTGCTGGAAATCATAATTTAATCTAAGTGTGCCCAACATGAAGTGAAAATACAAAGAGCAACAGGAGTCTAAGAAGTGTTGCTTCAGAAATGAAAAAGACCAAAGGCAAGGGAGTAAAACTGCACTGCTTTACAGTTAAAAAAGGGGATGGTGGCCTGTTTCTAGAAAAACCTTCCTGAAATACTGAAAGGGACAAGATAAAAGTCTGAATATTTTATGGTGAAGCACAAGACAGCCTCCGCCTAATGTAATTTGGTCAAAATATGTCTAAAGCTATTGAACCTTAGATCACATAGTGTATAATATTTAAATATTTTACCATCATATTTAGAAACCTCAGCATCTGTATCATCTTTCTTCGCTTTTGATAAGACCCACCTGCAATTAAAGTTGAAAACACGTTTACTATTAACAACAAAATTAGCACCTTCAGACACAACGCATATTACGAACACCAGGTATATCCAACCTCATTATATTTCATTCAAGAATAAACTAATAGGATGTCTAAATAATCCTGTAAAGTTAAACCAAGTTTGGAACTTTCAGTGTGCAAGCTGCATGATCACAAGTAATGCACACTACGGTTCAGTTTCTTTACCCTTAACTGGTAATTGTAGGCAGCCCTTATCCACCTACTCAGGACAGTGTCTGGCACATAATAATAAATATTAACTTTCAGTGTTTTGCCATTATTTTGTCATTATTTATGTTGGAGAATTAACTCAAAATTTTTACCTGGGCTTACATTGTTAATACTTGGCCTAGAGAATAAAAAACCTGTTATATTTTCTCTCTTTACATTCAGAATTTACTTCTATCTTTTTGTACAAATGAATATTCAAGGTAAATATTTCTACCAATAATGAAAATATATGAAGTATAGGCTTACACTGTTAAGTCCTTGAAAAATCCTTATGCATCTGAAGTAGAGCTAATGCTCACAGGCCAATAGCCAATAACTTCAAAAAATCTAATCAAACCAAGAACGGAAAGATTCTCTTCAGTGAATACTTACCCAGCCAAATTCCCATTATCAAAGGTTTCTGTAAAATATACTTCTCCTATGGGCTGAGGTGTCTGATACTTAATCTAGAAAATAGAATTTTAAAAATTTAATATTACTCATCTTTGCAAATATTAAATAGTCTTGTTAGTTAAGAACTAACTATATGACACACATACAGATAACACAGCTATGATGTGATACAGGCTCTGATCTCAAAACTTTATAACAGTAATGGTAGGATAGACAACATAATTAATACCATTATGAGAAAAATACTATCTGTCTGCTATGATTTGAGTCTGGATGTTCCCTCAAAGTCTCACACAGTCATGGATGGAAACAGGCTTCTAGAGTTTGTGAATGACTCATGGTCCAACATTGGGATTATTTATGGGTGAGAGTGCCACACCCAAGTGGGTGTGGCCTACACACAATATCAGGGACAGAACAGGGGCATCTCTCTGCTCTCCTCACCCTTTGCTATTGCTACTTGTGCTGTTTTCCACCGCTGTGAACTGTTGCCCTCTGCCATGTGCCGCTCTGCTTTGGAGCCAGCTGATAATGGTCCAAAACCTTCACAAACTGTGACCTAAATAAATCTTTTCTTCTTTAGCTTTGGGTGTTGGGTATTTTGTCTTAGCAATGAGAGAAAAGTAACCAAGATAATGTCCAAGCAGAGGACACACTGACCTCTCAACATCAAGGGAATGGGAGGAATTAGAGAACATTTGATAATACATTTGATGTGCTTTTGTTTTCTCACAAAAGATCATCTTTGGGGATTGTAAAAATCATGAGACACAAAGGAAACACAATGAAAATCATATAAAATAAAAAGCCTGGTGAATATATAGGCCAATTTAGAATTCATATTTCACTATAAGGGGACTTAAAGACAATATCATTTTCAGAGATTAGGATCAGAGAGAGGAAAAATAGCACCGCGAAGCATGTCAGCATTGGCTGGTGCTGGAGGTACTATGGCGGCTCCTCCCGCCCTCCAAATACTTCTGTGAAGGAAGTACCAATACGGTCCCATTTTATATCTTATCAAACTGTGAGAAAGCAGTAAAGTAACTCACCGACTGTCAATCTAAACTGCAACACTACGTTGGAGCTCAGATTGTCTGGCTCCATACACTCAGCCATACTACAGTATCCAGAAGTTACCAAGTGAGTAACTTTGAAGATGAATTTATTGACAAATTATTAAAAGATAACCTGAACTGTTGATGAAGGAACATTTTGCATGAAGTAACAAATCAGTCTGATCCTTTCTGAATTAGCCTTTTGTCTGTAAGATTAGTTTAAGATTTCTTCTCAGCCTTCAAAGGATGCAGAAGGTTTCTTTCCCTATTTTTATAAATGCTCCCCTGACCAGATAGCACATTATTTCCTAACTGTTTAAGGGAAGAAAAGCAGTCTTTAAACAAAACTCCACATAATTACTGAAAAGGTCAAAACTCAGCAACCAAAACTTCCAGTCTTCTCTGGAGTTTACTCATTCACAACTTTACTGTTTTCTATTTTTGTAGTTTGGCAAAATGGGCAATGGTGTCACAAGAGGCTTCTGTCTGTTACACTACCCTTAAAGTCATCAACAGTTTGTTTTGCTCTTTAGCTGTACTTTGCCATCTCTTGATTACCCCTGTTAAATTAGAAACATTAAAACTTTTTCTTTTCCAATTCTTAGGGTCTTCTCACTAAATATAGAATGGAGTGGTAAGCATCTGTCAACTTATTCAAAGCATGAGTTACCCTCTAAAGACCCTTGGAGTGGCCATAGCTAAGTCAGTTCTTAGCACTTTGAACACTTTGTAGATCAGAGAGCCCAGTTTTACAACAAATGGTCTTGCAGGATAGTCATTTCAACAACTAAATAACACTTACAGTATTTGCCAAAAAAGCCAATAAAAATAAATTATGACTCCCATTGGAGTGTCGGGCACAATACAATGAACACTTTTTCACCACTAAAAACATTTCTGCTTGATACAACAGTGGGTCCAAATGCCCCTCAGTGTGAAAACTCATGAACTGTCAAGGTGGACCCAAATCTCCTCAAAGTTCCCTGAAACACGCATCTACACAGCGCTGAGCCAGAAAGCTGGATCAATCTTATTGAACACCTGTTCATCATCTCTTCCTTTTCTAACAGCCTTCTTGTTAGCACTGCCTTTCTTTGGAGAAATAAAGCCACTTATTTTATTTCTTGAAGAACCACAAATTGTATTACCTCTTATTTTATCTGAAAAGGTCTGGCAATATCAAATAAAACTAAAAACTTTACTGTTAGCTAAAGTATTTAATTTGGGAAGTACTTTGGTTTGTTTGTACCAACTCTTGACCTTGCACTTGCCAGGCAAGTGCTTGTGCCACTGAGCTAATCCCCGGCCCCAGGACTTAATTCTGTTCAACCAATAGTGAACTTCTAATTTGACAGTAAAATCCTTTCATACATGTTTTTAAATAAAACTACAAGGTGTCATACACATATTTCTTTTGGATGTAGGCACTCTTAAAAAAAAACATACAGCAACAAGACAGTCAGGAAAAGTGTTCTATTTACTTGGAAAATGAAGACAATTATAACTGAAATTAATCCTAAGAGATCACTGCCAACTATATATCTTGTAAAAGAATAATTTAAAACTCATGTCTCAATGACTTTACCTGTGAAGAATTTTCAATTTCAACATCAACCTCATCTGAATTTCCACCAAAGTCTTCCACCTCGACATCACCATTCATAAATTCTGCATTAACTGAGATGAGTAGAAGACCCAAATATAGTCCAAAGCCTGAGAAATACATACTGGTAATCTGTGAAATGAAAAGTGAGCAGTGAAAATAAATTTGTGAAAGATATATGTTAAATATGGTAGAAAGAAATTACATATCGTTATACTTCCTTTATTCTAAAATGGTTTTTTAATGAATTAACAAAATTATTTAAAGTGTGCCTTCAACAAATAAAATATAAACTTTAAATCTTTTAGTAAACAAACTCTACAGCTATTAACTTTATGAAAACAGAGTCAGTGGCATAAAACATACAGCGATTGTCAAATTCAAGTAGGCCCTTTTAAAAGAAAAAGCTAGGCATGATAGCACAGGCTTTTTATCTCAGCACTTTGGGAGGCTGAAGCAGGAATGAGGCAAGAGATTAGGGACTGGCAAATTGGCAGGGCAACCAGGTGTGACCTGTCACCATAAAGAGCTGTCAAACCATAGCTAATATTGGCTGGACATCTGGGAGTCAGTCACCTGGCAATCATGAAGAGCAGTCATGCCAGCTCAGCGCTGCATGGGAATGTCCAGTTCTAACTTCAAAATAAAAGAGACAGCAGCAAATCGCAGCAGCCCCTCCATTTCCCTTCTTTATTATCTTTTTCATTTCTTCTCGTCAATAAACGCTACAGTTACATTAATCGGTTGTTTCTGGCCAATTGTTTGAACAGAACAGAGCCTGGAAGCACTGGACACCACACATTCCCACAACAGGCGCACCACAAGCCTGGAGTCCCACCTGGACAACTTGGCAAGACTGTCTCAGAATAAAAACAAGTAAAAAGCATTGGGGATGTAGCTCAGTACAAGACTTTGGGTTCAATCGCCACTGCCACAACATAAACAAATAAAATTTTAAAAATTATGATTCTTAAATGTTCAATTAAATTGTTTTCATTAAAATGTTGCTTATGTGTATATGTACTTTTGTAACCTTATAAAAGCAAAATACATTTACATGCAAACACCAAAATACTAAAGAAAAAGGATTTAATCACACAAGTGATATGGAAGTGTTTTGTCAAAATTAAAGCAGAGCTGAAAGATCAAACAAACGTGCGCTCACTGCCACCAAACTGCGGCTGCAGCCCTGAAAAAGTTATTTTGTATTTATCGCTCTCTCCCTTTCCCCCTCCCCTCTCCACCCACTCATCTCTCCTGAGCTTGGTTACTCCGGGCTTTCAAACCCTAAGCAAGTGCCTCCGCCTCCTGGGTCCCGCAGATGCTATAAATAAAAGCAGCTAAAGTATCTGATTGATAGTAAACAGACCATAGGAGATAATGAGTCTCCGGTAATTAGAGCTTCGTTGGATCCAAGTCCGCCCTTCCGCTGTGTCCCCAGGGGCGCATCCCAGTCTCTGAGCAGCCCGGGGAGTGGCCCAGCGTTGCTGGTCACTGTAGCGGTGAGGGTGGGGTGCCATGGCTTTGCAGAGGTGGGTGGCCTTGCGAGCCCGGCCGAGCCAGCGTCCCCGCGCCCACTCCACCCTTCCAGCACGCTGCACCTCGCACCCCGCACCCCGCGCCCCGCGCAGAGCAAGCGCTGAGCTGGCCAAGCAGCAACCGCCGGGATAACAGACGCGGCCCGCGGGGACCCGGGCTGAGCAAGGCTGAGCACCGACGTCCCCACGCCGCAGGTGGACACGGCCCACGACCCACGGCACAGCCCACTCTCCGCACCCAATCTCCGAACTCCACACCCTTCCCTTCTCGACTTTTGCAGTCTCAAGGGAAAGGGGTGCGGGGTCAGGAACCCCACCTTGGGCGAAGCAGCAACGTCTCCAATCCTTCACCTCAGCCAGAGCGCAAGGGGGAGCAGGAAGGCGGCCGGGTGCTCACACACCTGTGCTGCCGGCTTTTCGGGAGTGACAGCTCAGGTGTCCGGCTCTCGGCCACTTGTTCCAACTTGTGGGTGGGTCTCCTACCACCGATCGCGCAGGGGCTGCACCCGGCGACTGTTAACCGCGCGTGTGCACGCGGCTACAAGCCGGGCAGCGGCGGCCGCCAAGCGCTGGTGAGGCGCGCACGTGCAGCGCCCGTTCAACTGCCTCGAGCGCGCCGGGCCGTCCACGCCACGCCACGCCACGCCCTCGCCACGCCACGCCCTGCCACGCCCCGCGCGCTGGAGGCCGGAGCCTCCACCTCTAGGGTGGGTTCCGGGTGCAGACTTTGTTCTTTCTCCGAAGACTCTTTCTCCTGCGCGCCTGCGCTCCTTCATGCTGTGGTTCCACCTGTGGCTCCACAACCTGGTTTTGAATTTTATTTATATCGTGCTTGCGAAAGGCATCTACCGCTCTGGGCTTCTTGTAGAGTTCTGTATTTTAAGGAGATGAGCCGTCGTGGTGGTCAGCAGAAAAGCTTCCTATTTCACGTGTTTACTCTGTTAGCATAATAAATATATATGAAAATATTTTCTTTTACAACAGTGTTACAATGATTTATGCGGACGCATTTCCTTGTGCTTCTTGTGATATTTTCAACCTTCGTTTTTGGTACGAGGAGTTATAGAAATGTGTTGGGCGCAGGTGCTCAACATACCATACCCCACCCGGGACTAAGGACCACGCCAGCTTCCGCAATGCACTATGTCCCTCTCCAAATTAGCCACCCCGTGCTCACTTCGTATTCACCACAGCTGAGTATATTAGCCAGAGCCCGCATCTCATTCCAGCCCTTCCTCCTAGTGGCAGCCCTCGTGGCAGCCTGATTGGCTACAGTCAGATATATAAGCCAGAACCCACAACAATAAAGTTGGCAGTTCCTGTTACCCACCTGAAGCGTCGCCTGTCTCATTGGGGAGCTGCGCCCGTCAGAAATGTGTGTGAACAGACTAAGGTATACAAAAATAATACCACTGGGGCTGGGGATTTAGCTCAGTGGCATAAGTGCCTGCCTTGCAAGCAGGCAGTCGTGAGTTCGATCCCTGGTACCGATAAAAAGGAAAAAGACAAAAAAAAAAAAATCCCATTGTTCATCAAAATTGACACTTTCCACACCCTGGATTTAGGATCCATTAATCATTTTTATCCGAACAGTGCTGTTCTAAGCCATCTTCTTTTTGCATTAGGCAACATTCTATTAAAAAAAAAAAACGTTTACTTATCCATCATCTATATGCTTTATTTTATTGGTTTTTTCCCCCATTACTGAGGATTGAATCCAATGCCCTTGTGAAGCTACATCAGACATGTCCCCTTTTTAAATTTTTATTAGAATTTTGCTAAGTAACTATATTTATTGTTAGAGTGAACCCAATCTCCTGCCTCAGCCTCTCAGAGTTGTGGGATCACTCGTGTACCCCACCATCTCTTCATTGTTGGATGAGTTTTAATTCGTTACTGCTTTTCATTGTGTCCAGCTGTCCCAAATTTGGTCAGTGGAAGTCTCTTCAATCTGGTTCCTGTGTCCTTTTTGACATATTTCCACCATTGTTTGACATTTATTGAAATATGCTTAACATGCAGTTTGATGACTTTTGACACAGCAAACAACTAACAATCACCTACAAAGGCTTCCTTGTCCTCTAAGCCATCACAGATTTGTTTTATGTCACTATTTGATTATATTGTATTTCACTTAAATTTATTTAAGTGGAACTATTTAGCATGTGCTTTTATTTTGGTCTGGCTTCTTTCAATTGGCATAATTACTTTAAACTCCATCCATGTCTCTGTATCTGTTGATAGTTTGCTTTCTGTTGCTATCTTAGTAACTTTCTCATTGCTCTGACAAAACACCCAACACCCACAAGTTAAAGAAAGGTTTGTTTCAGCTCAATTTGTAGAGGTTTCTGTCCATAGTTAGCTGACTCAAAAGCAGGGCAGCAGGGCAGAGGGGCATGGCGGAGGAGAAAGAGTCCATGGCAGGGTTGCAGAGGGCAGCAAGCAGTAGACTCCTTTTTCCTTTTGTACCATCCAGGCTACAATCCTATTAGTTGGTATCACCCACACCCGGGTTGAGCCTTGCCATTATCCATACCCAGAACTACGCTAAACCCCTCAGTGGGCTAATTTAATTACCACACCCTAGTCCCTGCTCATACACTTTAGATCCAGCCATGTTTTTGTTACTTGTCTCATTGTTGCTGAAACAAAATACGCAACACCCAAAATTAAAGGAGGAAAGTTTTATTTAGCTCATAGTTGGTAAAGGTTTCAGTTCATAATCAGCTGACTCCAAGGCTTGGCAGAGTGGTATCCTAGAGTAGAAATGCTCACTGTGGCAGAAGACAGCAAAAGCAACAAGAACAAAAAAGGAGAAAAAAAGCTTCTTTCTGACCCTTTATCTTATCCAGACTGCTGGAATTAGGGCCGTGCCAATCCAGTCATTGGAGTGATTTTGCAAACACCCACCCTTAATCCCAGCACCCTTAATTCCAGCATTAGATCATAAATTAATCACAAACTCTAGATTCAGCTGGCTCTGGGAAGCACCCTCACCATGAACACATGAAGGTTTGGGACAGCATCTAGACACAAACCATTATTTGCTATATTCTGAGGCCATTTAAACATATACAGGTTATGTGATTTTTTAAAAGTTTGGTTGAATTTCCCTGAGCAAGTCTCTGGGACTTTTTCTGCATTTTTGTCATTTTTTGACAGTTTTCTCTATTTAATCTATGCAAATTAGTTGGTTTAAGCATTCTGTCTGTATAAGCATCAGGCATCAAATGTATTTGGTAAATACATTTCCTAAGAAAATACATTTTCACCTGGGCTTATAAAGAAAAGCGAATATTGGCAAAGCAAGTTTGTTTTAGCTCATACAAACGTTTTCGTAATTCATTTTCCCACAGTGGCTGCTAAAACCAGCACAATGACTAGAAATGGATGCCAAGGAGTTATTAAAGACACAGACACAGAAAGAAACGTAAAATATATCCACAGGAAATACTTGCCCAGATTTACCTTCCACTATTGTTCACAAGTCTCACAATTCTACCAGAAGGTAGAAGACCTATGCAAAATAAAAAACAAACCCAAGACATTTTTATACACCTGCATTAGTAGAAGACATCATTTTCCTCTTTATCAAAGAGTGCAACCACTTTTCTTATTACTATTAATATTATTACTACATTACTAGTTGTATCATAAATAAGCTGCTACAGCTTACATCTGGAAAGTCTCCCCATGTGATGGATCTTGCTACTGAGCTTGGCATTATGGAGAAGTTATAGAAGTGTTAAGAGAATGAATTTAGTGTGATGTGTTCATATCACTGGGCTGTACCCCTGAAGGACAAATTGGGAACTGGGGCCCTTTCTTTTCATTTGCTTCCTGGTTATGAGATGATCAGCTTTGCTCTGTCATATGTTCCTGTCACAGGGTGCTGTCCTGCCATAGAACCCACCCCAAAGAAACAATAGGGCCAATCAATCACAGACTGGAATCCTCAAAACTGTGAGGCAATATAAACCTTTTTGTGGGAAGCCGCCTATGATGGCGCCCATTTCCTGCTTCCGGGTTCTTCCCGGCCTGAACAAGCCCGCCAAATTGTCATGTCTGCCCAGTTACCCGTGACGCTAGCCTATCAGCTTGTTAGACGCGCTTCTCTGTGATTGGATACTGCTTCCCCTTATAAGAGGTTGTTCCTGCCCCCAACGGGCAGAAGAGGATCCAACGTTGAGGGTGGCGGACCTTGTTAGGTCCGGTTCGCTGTACGCAATAAACTTTGAGAGCTGATCCTGCTCGAGTCTGGCCTCCTGTCTCCCGCGGCTCCGGTCATCTGGTGGCCCGTACGGGGAAAAAGGTAAAAGACTCAGCGACGTGCCTCTTCGGCCGGGAGGTGCGATTGCTGTCGCCTGCGGTACGACGGAGGACCTGGCCCAATAACAACGGAAGGCCCCGAGCGCCTCTTCTCTTCACCCTGATCAGCTACGTGAGATACAGCGGTTCCCGGGACAGGTGAGTACTGGATCGCCTGGGTTGGGTGGACGCACCTAACAGATTTTGAGTGCCACACGGGTGGACGCTGGTCTTTTTTTTTTTTTTTTCTTTGCATTTGTTTCGCTTTCGTTTCGCCATTGTGGGCAACGCTGCTCGCAAACCCCTCGCTGACTCCCTAAGAGTCCTGCTGCGGACCCGAGGCATCTACATAAACCGGGTCACCCTTTCGAGATTTCTGGATCGTGTTAATGAAATTGCCCCCTGGTTTTGGCCCACGGGCTCTCTAACCCTCCCGTCATGGGAGAAGTTAGGAGGGGATCTTAGATGCGCCCGAGAAGAGGGACGCTTGGATCCCATGGTTTTACCCCTGTGGGAACTGATTAGGGCTTGTCTGACGGATGAACGAACCCCCGGGCTTTGCTCAGCCCGACCGGCTCTTGACAAAGCTCGATCCGAGTGCTCGGAGGAGCCCGAAGTCACACCTGACTTTGGGCCTCCAGAGAAACACAAGGGCTCCGATTCTGATTCGGATTCGGAAGGCTCAGAAGAGGAGGTCGTCTTTGCTAAGCATGACCCTCCTACACCGTTAAAAGAGGAACTTAGGGCTCGGGAAGATAAAAAGGGGAACCAAACACCACCCTACCAGAGCTACTCCGCTTTGCGGGAGGAACTTAGGTCCTTCCGCTCCTTGGCAAGTTTGCGACCCACGATCGCCCCCTTCAGGGCGCCAGGCCCTACTGCACCGCCGTGGCCGGAAGAGGAGTTGCTCCCTGGGCTGCCACCTCCACCCGTGGCCGCCAGAGGGCGCCCACAACCTATGGCACCGCCCTGGTTAGAGGGAGAGCTACTTCCTGGGTTGCCTTCTGCGCCCCCATCTGGGGAGGGAGGAGGACATTCCTTCCACCAGAGGGTATGGTCGCGGCTTCCCTTTGAGTGTTCCAGTCTCCATGCATTCCCGGTACAAGTAGGAGGCAAGGGGAGGAGGAGGATATTATTTCTAAGGAAATTAAACAACTTAAAGCTATCAAGGACGCAGTTTCAGCTTATGGGCCCAATGCGCCATTTACCATGGCACTTTTAGAGGCATTGGCAGGTCTGTGTGATCTCTTCACCTCAACAATCTATTGGTGTTAACCCGAGAGGACTGCGCCCCAATCATATTTGGCAAACACACATCCCAGAATTCGGAAAAATATGTACATGTTTCGGTTGACACCGCTTCTCAGGTTATGTTTGCTTCGGCAGAACCTGGAGAAAGGGCCACCCATGCTATTAATCATTGTCTTGCAGCCTGGGCTGCTTGGGGAAAGCCCAATATACTAAAAACAGACAATGGTCCTGCCTATACCAGCAAAATTTTTATGACATTTTGTCAACAAATGGAGGTCACTCTTAAACATGGCATTCCTTACAACCCCCAAGGACAAGGCATCATTGAGCGATCCCATCGGACACTCAAGGGTGTCTTACAAAAACAAAAGGAGGGAATAGGCCATGGCCTAACGCCCAAAGGAAGAATATCATTGGCACTCTTTACCATAAATTTTTTAAACCTTAATCACAATAATCATTCCCCTGCCATGGAGCACAATAACCCGTCCCCGGCAGACAAAGGGCTGGTGAGATGGAAAGATGTCCTTACAGGACAATGGATGGGCCCGGATCCAGTGGTTAGCTGGACCCGAGGTGCGGTTTGTGTCTTCCCACAGGAACCAGGCTGCGAACCGCTGTGGGTCCCGGAAAGATTGACGCGAGCAGTAAACTCCCCACCAGTTCCTGATAAAGCACAGGAGGATAAGCCCGCGGACACAAGTCAACTCGACCCTTCTGGGACCGACGCTCAGTGCCCGAGACCATCTACAAACTAAAATGTCTGGTTTGGAGCCTTTTCTATTCTGTGGGTTCCTATTAATCACCCCTGTTCGCACAAATTTGACCAACACTGTTAAAAATATGACAGCTTGGCTGCAAGACACCTACCTACCTAAGTTTCACAATTTGTCCCTCATAGTCGGTCAGGAACTTGACAATATGGACGGTATCCAACTAGGTCCAGTCAGGTTCGATTTATCAACTTTAGGCAGTGTTATAGCCAGTTTGTGGGAACGCGTCACCTCCTGGTTCTCCTGGCCCAACCTGACTACTTGGATCCTGATTGCCGTGGCCATCCTAGTGGGGCTTGTGGTTATTAAATGCTTGTTAGATCGCCTCATACAAACTCAGCTGCAGGTTAAGATCACAGCCATGGCAGCCATGCAAATGGCAGCAGGTGGCCCATCAGGCCAGCAGGCCGCCGCATATCTCCTTCACATTGCAGAACATCAGCTATAAGAGCTGAGTGGGCAAGCCAATGACGGGTAAGACGGGAAAAGCCCTCCCGGTCAACCTAAGACAGGCTCCACTCAGATATATATGTCCTTTAAGGCCAGGGGTCCCTCCCGGAGTCAAATTATTGGCATTGAGATGCGAGACCAAGGGTACTGCAGTGCCATCCGCCCCAAAGGTTGGGGGGAAGGCAGGAATGAATGTCTATATGCATCCAGGTTCGGTTCACAAAAGCCTGGCCCTGCGAAAAAATGAACCACTCACCTTGAGCATGGTCCTGGCACAAGGATATGCACAAAACAGGGTGATGCACAGCAGGGTATAGACCTCTACATTCTCTCATGCCTCGGCCTACAAGGTAGGTCCACTCCTAGGTGTCTAACAGCAACAAGGTCATAGACACCTTGGAGGGACCCACAGACCATCCTATTTTAATAAATAAAAAAGGAGGAGATGTGGGAAGCCGCCTATGATGGCGCCCATTTCCTGCTTCCGGGTTCTTCCCGGCCTGAACAAGCCCGCCAAATTGTCATGTCTGCCCAGTTACCCGTGACGCTAGCCTATCAGCTTGTTAGACACGCTTCTCTGTGATTGGATACTGCTTCCCCTTATAAGAGGTTGTTCCTGCCCCCAACGGGCAGAAGAGGATCCAACGTTGAGGGTGGCGGACCTTGTTAGGTCCGGTTCGCTGTACGCAATAAACTTTGAGAGCTGATCCTGCTCGAGTCTGGCCTCCTGTCTCCCGCGGCTCCAGTCACCTTTTCTCCTTATAAGTTGATTGTCCCAGGTTTTAGTATAGTCACAGAAAGCTGATTAATACATATTCAATAATACAAAGCACAGATGGTGGTGGCTATATTATCTCAATACTTGAGAGAAAGTTTGATCACAGGAAAAAGTTCATTTTGTCTCCAAAGTCTGCAGTCTCTATTCACTCTAAATGTATTCATGAAAAAAATCTTCAGGGGAATCTGGTGTCTACAAATGCCTCTGACATACTGAGTCATGGGTCAAAATGTATCATTTCTTCATATGTATACTTGAAGAAAAATGATATAATAAAGCAAAAACAGTATAGTTGGTGTAAAACAAATACTCAAACCAACCAGTGGAATGCTATTTGCTCTACTGTACCAAGATAGGTGTCTTGGTTCTCCAAGTCGCCCCTTTGTTAGACACCTCAGATCAGAGACCTCGGGTAATGAGTGAGACCCTCTGCTCTAGACATCAAGCAGTAGGGAGCAGCAGAGAGAGATAAATACTGAGGTTCTCTCTCCTGCCTCCTTTAGAAGCCATTTCTAGAATTGCTTTGCCCTGATCATCCAAATACTCTTATTCAGGAATCACTTCATTAAGGATGGAGGTAATAGAGTGTTGGGCGCAGGCGCTCAACATACCATACCCCACCCGGGACTAAGGACCACGCCAGCTTCCGCAATGCGCTACATCCCTCTTTAAATTAGCCAACCCGTGCGCACCCCGTGCTCACTCCGTGCTCTGTGGCAACTCCTGATTGGCCACAGCTGGATATAGTAGCCAGAGCCTGCGTCCCATTCCCGCCCTGCTTCCTCATGGCAGCCTGTGATTGGTCACGGCCAAATATATAAACCAGAGCCTGCGTAAATAAAGCAGCAGATAACTGTCGCCCACAAGAGCGTCTCCTGTTTCATTGGGGCTGCGCCGGTCAACTGGTGGCCCATACGGGGAACGCTGAGACCCTTTCTCCAACAGTACGGGGAGCGCTGAGACCCTCTCTGCGACAGTACGGGGAACCTCTCTCTCCGATGGAACAGAGCGTCAACAGGTAAAACCGTCAAGCGCCGATAGCAGGGGCTACGCAGCGGGCGGGGGCTGACAGGTTAAACTGTTCAACAGGCAGCGGGTGCTGCCAGGCCGGATGGCGGGGGCTATCGGGCAACCTTGGACGGACGCGTCGCAAGGATTGAGGAGCTCGTAAAGAGAGTTCCGGGAGCCGTAAAAAGGCAGGATTGAGGAATTTGTAAAGAGAGTTCCGGGGGCCGTAAAGAGGCCGGTTTTGTGGGCGCCGTAAAGGGGCGGGGGGACTAAGCTGTCCCTGTTACAAAAAAAAAAAAAAAAAAAAAGAAAGAAAAAGAAAAAGAAAAAGGAAACAAAAAGAAATAAAAAGAAACTCTTGAAATTCCGATTAACATGGGTAACACTGCTACTCAGCCGCTGTCAGTCGCTTTGGGCCACTTACTGAGAGAAAAGGGATTAAAAATGAAACAAAAACAAATTCAAAACTTCCTCGATCAGGTCGATAAGGTAGCACCTTGGTTTGGTCCCATGGGGTCCGTTACCATTCCCAGCTGGGATAAATTAGGGAGAGATCTTGACTTTGCAGTAGAAAAGGGCCTCCTGGAGCCAGGAGTCAGACCCCTTTGGGCAGTAGTGAGGAGCTGCCTCACAGACGCCTCTTGTCGTGACCATATAAGGGCTGGCGCCATGGCGCTTGGTTACCATCAGGCAGAATCCTCCCGCGAGCAATCTCGCGAGCCCAGTGCCGCAGGCGAGGCAACCGCACCCAACCCAGAAACAGAGGACTTGTCAGATAATGAGGGGGAGGAAGAAGAAGTATACAAAATGGCGGATGCAGACACCACCGAAAGAGGGGAAGTCACACACACGCAGTCGAGAGGGCCCTACTCTGAGGCCATAAATGAGCTGCAACGCAGGATTTCTCAGAGTAAATGGGTCCCCTCAGCCGGTCCACGCACTTAGTCCCCATCTCCCCATCCTTTTTTGCCTCTCGGTGTGGACACAATCTTCCCTGCATCCCAGATGCTAACTCCACCGCAAGTCGCTGGTATAACACCTCCTTTTCCCTCAATAGCACTCTTTGCTTCAGTCCCTCTGCATTATCAGGATGCATTCCCCTAAAAACTACCAACCTCTCCTCTTGGATTGACCCCTTGCAGGGTGCCCAAGTCGAGCCCACCGCGATTAAGGGCGCGCCAGCTCGGAGGCCCCGGGGATCCTTCTGCACCCCTATCTGGGCAAGGGTCCTCCAGTTTACCGCTTGTGACCCCCTGGATGGATACTCCCAGGAGATATTATGGGGATTCTCCCTGGCCACCATAAACACCACAAATATGACTTTTCCAAATTGCTCCACCGCAACCTGTTATATGTTACAATGTTGGGATAACAGTACACTTTCAGCTGTCGTTATGCAGGTACTCCAGTTCGTACCGATTCCAGTTATGACGGACCCAGACGAGTTTCCTGTGATCCAGCTCGGGCCAACTCTCCAATTGGCTTTCATAAAGGAATGGGCAGGAATAGGGGCTCTGGCTACCATGGCTACACTTACCGCATTCGGCAGTCTACTTCTGCTCTCTCGGATTCGCAGACAAAGGAATAGGGACAAAGTATCAAACAAGCATTGCTGATCATGGAATCTGGTCAAAGCCCGGCAGCATGGCTTGCCATGCTGTGACGCAGGTGTGGAGCAAAGCATCGCAGGGGGTGTCGTCCTTGGCCAGGAGACACCCCGGTCTCCAAGTCAATGAGCATGCGGGTTGGGCTCATAAAACAACACTCCCGCCCCCTCCAAAAGAGCACCAACGGGTAGTGAGGTACCGTCATGACTGCGCAGCATGACACCTCATGAGGGGCACCGACCTCTGGAGACCCTGCATCAGTTATAAAGAAAGGGGGAGATGTTGGGCGCAGGCGCTCAACATACCATACCCCACCCGGGACTAAGGACCACGCCAGCTTCCGCAATGTGCTACATCCCTCTTTAAATTAGCCAACCCGTGCGCACCCCGTGCTCACTCCGTGCTCTGTGGCAACTCCTGATTGGCCACAGCTGGATATAGTAGCCAGAGCCTGCGTCCCATTCCCGCCCTGCTTCCTCATGGCAGCCTGTGATTGGTCACGGCCAAATATATAAACCAGAGCCCGCGTAAATAAAGCAGCAGTTAACTGTCGCCCACAAGAGCGTCTCCTGTTTCATTGGGGCTGCGCCGGTCAATAGAGTTTGAGTTTAAAGACTGCTTCAACTTTTTCCTTCCCCTTCTGGCCTCTGCCAGTGTCATTGTGTTTTAATGAAGGTTCTAATTTGCCTTTCTGAGCAACAGCACAGCATTCCCTTGGAATCAGCTCAACTTTTAGTGACATCCAGAACATACTGATGGCTTCCTTTGAAACCCAGACCAATTTATAATCCCAGGCTTGCAGGTATTTTGTTCCAGTCTTGGGTGTGGGCTAGAGAAGCCCAAGGAAAACACACACACACACACACACACACACACCTAAGCATCTTTTCAAGGAATGTTGCATTCTGAGTAAAACCATATCTTGGCTTAGTTTTTAATTGTTAGTTTAGCTTGTAATATGCTCTGGGGAAGAATCTGAGTTCAAAATTTAAGTCAAATTTAAAATCTCTGTAAGACATATATGTTTTATTTTCCTCTAAAAGGAAAGGATGAAAGGAACACACGTCAGCAGTTCATCTTGGTTATTCTCTTTATAAACTTGCATATGATACAGTTCATACAGAGGCATATGTGAAATATTTTGTTATTCAAGGATAAGAGCAATATAAAGTTAAGGTTTGTAACATGTATTAAAGGATAAGAAATAACTATTTCTTATTATTGCTCAGAAAAAGGGTAAAATTCAATAGAACATCAATGAGAAAAGTAATTTTAATAAAGCTCTGTAAGAAACAGTTGTGTCTGGCAGACAAAAATTAGTAAACATTTAAAAGACTTAGACAACTTAATTAAAAAGCCTCATATTTTATGATTTTTCAACGTACCAAGTCAAAACTTATAATAATGAATGTAACACATTTTACAATGCAGCTGTCCAGAGTCAATGAATTCTTTTAACAGTTATATGGGACGCAAAGATGCACATTTTATCACAAAGTGCTATTAACAATGCAAGTAAATGAGAAGTCACAACAAAAAATGGGGAAAATTGAATACATTTGTAAAAATGAACACACTCCCAAATAATCTGTGCATTGAACCATGAAATACTTAACACATACATATCAAGATGTTTGATAATCAGCTCAAAAGGCAGTTAAGGCAAGCTTATACTTTCAAATGGATTTACTAAAAGAAAAGAACACATTGTGGTGTCATCAGACTCCAACTTGCTTAAATTTGTGCTATTTCTTTAGATGTTCTAGCAAAACGGCTAAGAGCATGCATCTCCTCATACAGAACTTATCCTTAACAGTAGCAGTTTCTGAACTTTTTCCTATTTATTAAGACTATATGATGACATTGCTATTTAAGAGAATAAAATTCTGTTCTTTTAAAGAATCCTGCCTTTATTAATTTTAAATTAAATTTTAATTGGATACAAAGATCATAAATAAGGGTCATATTTTTTCTTGTCATAAGAAATCATTTAATACTTTCTAGTATACTAGTGTGTTGATTATTTTTTCCTCT
Organism: Cavia porcellus; assembly: GCF_034190915.1. NCBI lineage: Eukaryota > Metazoa > Chordata > Mammalia > Rodentia > Caviidae > Cavia > Cavia porcellus. The sequence continues at coordinate 35,411,531 of NW_026947497.1, forward strand.
TCTAGATAGTTATGTATTTTCACCATTATAATTTCCAAAAGGTGCCGTTAAAAATCAAGATTATTTGAGGTTTCAGGTATCACAGAGTTTCTTTTTATTATTCCTATCTTCAAGTTTTCTGAAATAAAATTAAGAAAAATATATAACATCTAGAAATAATACATTATTAATTCATACAGATAAATTTATGATTTCTTGATATCATTTCCTCTTGGGTCCTTTTGGATAACATCATATTATCCCTTTGAGAAGATAACTTTGCACTGATAAAAGTATTATTCTTAAGATGTATCAATAGGTGATGTCAGTTGCAATACTAACTGATACAGAGTTAAAACTATTGAAAATGTATTCCCATCCATGAGCTTCCTGGGAGATGTGTATAGTCAGATTACATTACAACTATAGAACTGTTGTAGATAACACACAAATATTTTAAAACACAATTTCTGTTTATGATTTAAAACATAAATACATAAATGACTGAAGGTAGCTTACAGTGAAAACACATACAATCATCTTTCAATATTATATATGAAAGTCAGAGATTAAAAATATACAATTCAAAGAACTGAAGACATTTTGCTGTTGGTATAAAATAATATGGGTACTATATTCCTTTGAGTTTCTTGTAAGACAATTGTAAGAAAACCCACAAAGGGCCAAGAGAATCATGACAGACATAAATATGGAAAGAACATAAATTTCTAGCCACAAGTTCTAAGAGAAAGTTGTCACATGTATCTTACATAACGGAGAAACACAAAACCTTAACAGTTTAGAATAAAATGCAAAAATGCTGTGTATAACATTTAATAAAGGACATAGCCTTCAACGAGAATTCAGGGAAGACCATTTTTATGGGAAGGCTCTATCCTATTCCCTCTCCTCCACAGCCTCCAATGAGACTCCTAATGCTTAGTAACAGTAACACAGTGACGCACACACACACATAAAAAGCCAATGTTAGTAATGCCAAAATATTTTGTCATTTCTAAAAGATTGTTATATTTATTATAGATACAGAATATGTTCCAATAAAGAGTATTTATTTAAATTGAAGATCTAGGTAAATTTAAAAAACTAAAAAGGTTCATTAGAAAGAAGACCTTATAATTTTTGTTTCATTAAATTATTATGAAACTATCAGCTAGGTTATTACAGATGAAATTCTTTTTTTTTTTTTTTTTTTTTGTGTGTGTCTTTTTCGTTTTTATCGGTACAGGGATTGAACTCACAACTGCCTGCTTGCAAGGCAGGCGCTTATGCTGCTGAGCTAAATCCCCAGCCCCTACAGATGAAATTCTTTTGTAACTTAATAAGACTATAGTATAGAAAATTATCTTTTATTTAAAAATTTTGTGTAAAAATAATTTAAAAGGTTAAGGAGCAAATTTTACATAAAAGCTTTTAGAAAGACTTACAGGAATGAAAATAAATAAAAGTCAAAGTATCTGCAGAACAGCAGGATTTAAAATATAAGATTAACATAATGATAGCTGTCTATATACTCATATTAAGTATTAATTATTCATATTAAATTTATACTTACCACTTTAACTTTTAAAATTATACTGTAGTCTCTTAATTATGCTTAAGAAAGTTGAGAAAGTTTTATTTTTCCATAGAATGAGTCCAATAATTTTTAAAGAAGCTGTTAATTTATGAAACTCCTAGTAAAAAAAATCCTGTTAGGAATTTTAAAAAGCAAATAAATATACTCATACTTGATGCATTACTAAATTTCTGCTGATTTCTATTTTACATGCTATAAAGTCTTTTTTAAAAGCCCTCATAATATGAGTGATTATGTGAATGTTTTTAAACTGTCATGATTTCACAAAGGCAAGTTTATATGTTTTCTGGCAAAAACTATAAAAGGTAAGAAATGAATATCATTATGATAGCCCTGAGATACAAAATGGAATAGACCTGTTTCCTTTTACATCAGCTGCTGCTGTGATTTATGTATTTCAACAATGTTAATTTTTGTAGAAGGATTCACAACAGTTACATTTTCATTATTTCAAGCTCTTCCTTGTTTTAGCTGATACATACATTTGTTCTTGAACTCCAGCTTACCTGACAGCTGATGCAGCACTGGTCAACCTCACACTATGTCACGCCCTCTTTTAAAGAGTGTAATAAGATACACAGACATAGAGAAGAGGTGGAGTGGGGGTGCAGGCATGGATGATGGGAGGATACATGTGTGCATTTTTCCTTTCAAATGATGAAGGATTAAAGAAACCACTTCCTTCATTGGGTGAAGACACTAAGGTTAGAAATGCTGATAGTATTTCAAGAGTGGAAGAAGCCTTAAAGATCATTTAATTTAAATGCTTCATTGAACAGATGAAGAAGCTCAGAGAAGCATTGGGTCTTGCCAATATCAGATATACTATACACATCTAGTTCATTCTGCCTAAACTCTTGGTGTTCTGATTCTGAATTTTTGTTTCTTATATTCTGTCAAGAAGCTGCTATGATCTGGATAATCTGGCCCCCACCCCCGACAAGCCTCATGGGTTAAACACTTGGTCCCCAGCCTGTGATGCTGTTAGGAGGTGGTACAATCTTTCAGAGGTGAGGGTGGAGGGAGGAAGTTAGGTCACTGGGAGATGTGCCCTGGAAGGGGATTGTATTCACTTTCCTGCGGCTGGAACATCATTCTAACACTCGTAATTCAAAGAAGAAGTTGAATTTGGCTCATGGTTTCAGGATACTCAGTCCATGAGATGCTGGCTTCAAGGTGGAAACCCCAGGGCAGAAGGGCTTTGTGGAGGTGCTCAGTTCACGGTGACCGAGAAGAGGAGCAAGGGAACAGCACAGGAAAGGAAGGGTCAGGGGCCACACATGATGCCAAGCTCATCCCTCCTGACTCACTTACACGCAGACACGGGAGTGTGCTTTACTAAGGGCCTTCAAGCCAGCCAGGCTGACAGTGACACTGAGCCGTCACAGCGATGTTTTGACCTCCCTCTTCGGTTCATTCTCACCTGACTGCCGTGATAAGAGCAGCTCCTTGGCCACTTCTGCAGCTCTGACGCTCTGCTTTATCACAGGCCCAAAGCAACGGGAGTCAAAGGTGTAAACCCTCTGAGCCACTAAATTGATGGTCTCTTAGGTATTTTATCATTGTGGCAGAAAACAAACTAACATAGATCTAAGCACTTATCAATGGTATTGTTTTTAAAATAATGCAGATTTTAAGAATGACTAACAAACAACACTGAAATTTTTTTCATCTAGTTAAAAGTGGTCTAAATCAAAATATCAATCCATTTAAATTACATAATAATTATTTGAAATATTCTCTATGTTTACAATTTATGGCATAATTCATTATTTTGTTTAGAATTTTAAATGTTACATGAAAATAGTGAAATTATTGTGATATTCAAAAATGCTTTGAGCCTAATTATTTGCCTTGTACATATGCAAAGGTAAGGCGAAGTTTACATAGGCTGAATTTTTCTTACCAAAATAGATAACTGGATCTTTAAAGACATTTGCTAAATTTATAAACACAACTTACAACATACAGTTCTGTCATAGAAGAATGGCATCTAAATAATCATATTTTATCACCTTTCTCACCATACTATACCTTCTTTACATAATATTTGACAAGTTCATGAAACATATTACCAAAATTACACTTCAAAAATCTTACTTTTAAGAATTGTTCTCGTTGGGGTAATGATGAATGTATACCCACATGCTGGAAAAGAGAAGGTCTATAGTTTATACGCACTTGTGTCTTTCGTTTTAGACATTGTTCCTGGGGAAAAAGAGAAACAATAATCCTCTGTAAAAACTCAAATTTTTCTTTCTATTGCATTTACCAATAGAAAGGTTTTTGCTGTGTTTTTTTTTTTTGTTAAGAGTTCTGTGTTAATATTTGAAAATTTAAACAAAAATATTTAAATCTTCCTCTTTTTCCTAAGAATAAGAGAGCAAAAGAGTTGGGGTAAGAGGGATTTTATCTAAAGTCATGTTTGTGTAAACTCTACCTTTTAAAAATAGGCTACAGCTACAATTTCTCTCTCTTCTCTCTTTATTCCAATAATTTAAGTAGATCTTTAGTATTTTCTTTCTGTTTATTTCTGTCACACGGCATTTTTCTATCTTTCTCTCCCTATATTCATTGATGAATTCTGTATTGAGTTACATCTTTCTTGGTATCTTCCTAAATAATAAACGTATATGATTTAAGTCAAAAGTTTGTATTTCATTTACTCGATACAATTGGATAATCTCCATTAAAAATAAAAATAACAAGATGATTTGTGGCATTGCTCCTATAAAAAACAAACATTCGTGACTGGAAGGTAGCTCAATGGTAGACTATCTGTCTCCTATGTGCAAGACTCTGGCTTCAAATCCAGCACCACAAAAACAAAAAAAAATATTTGAAGTGATTATGATCACTATCTGAAATTTATTTTATACACTCTGTGTAAATTAAATCTTGAAAAACAAATTTCACATTTATATACACAAAAATATTTTGAACAGCATTTGTACCCAATACTGGTAGGTAAAATATTATACCAAGAAATTATTTTTATAACTGTAATTTAATGATTTAGATTTAATTGAGCTTGAACTAAATTAACACCAAACAAAATTAGTGGAGCAGCTAAACTTTAATTTAACAATATTTGCTAAGCTATTGATAAAAATGGTAGTGGAAGAGTATTATCAAATTTTGGGACACCCTCCCCCACCATACTCTCAAAATAGTGTGTAAAGTAGAGCTGGATTCATTTCCTATAGCAATGAGTGGTAACAACTGGATGGAATCATGGAAGCATTTGTTCAAATCTTTTGCCTGTTTTTTAATTGGATTCTTTGCTTACCTATTGTTGAGTTTTCAGTGTTCTATGTAATTTTTCAACGTGAGTCTTTCACTGATTATAGAATTTACAAATATTTTCTCCTAGTCTGTGGTATCTTGTCATCCTCTTAACAGTATCTCTTGTAGCATGAACGTTCTTCATTTTGATTAAATCCTTGCTATTCCTAGCTCTCTTGGATTGTTGAGATTTCTTTTTTTATGAATAGACGTTGAATTTTGTCAAATGTTTATTGTTTCAATTGGTATTGATATGTAATTCTTCTTCCTTGCAATCTTAAATTGATGAACAACATTTGATAGTTTTTCAAATACTAACCAGTGTTGCATCCATTAAACACCAACTGGTATGTATGCACAGCATTCTTTTTATATATTGCCACACTCAGCCCGCTGGTCTTTTGGTTGAGGAATTTTAAAAATTTTACAAATTTCTTTTTTCAAGAGAAATACTTATTTATGGAGTGGTCTTTTGCACTGCCTTTGGTTTGTCAAGGTAGTACTGTCCTTTTAAAATACATTGGGATGTACCTCTTCTGTTATTTTTCTAAGAGTTTTATATATATATATATATGTATATATATATGTATATAGTTTTCTAAGAGTTATATATATTGAGTTATATATATTTTTCTAAGAGTTATTATATACAATTTGTGTTGTCTGTTCTGTAAGTGTTTACATTGAATTTACATTTGACATTATCTGCATATGGAAGTTTCTTTCTCTGAAAGTTTTAAATTATTAATTCAATTTATCTAGTACATATAGAACTATTTATTTATTTTTATCAAAATACTAACATCATTTTTAATAAAAATTAACATTTTGATTTTTACATTTCTGTAGGAATACAAAACACTCAAAACAGGCTAAACAACTTTGATAAAGGAACGAAATTAAGGCTCTAACTCTCCCCAGCCCCATGATTTATCACAAATAAAGAACTGTTTAAATGACAGATTTCATCTTGAGTGAATTCTGATAGTTTGTAACTTTTGATAAATGGTCTGTTGAATTTTTAAGTGGATCAATTTACATAATTGTAATATTCACTTATCCTTTTAATGTTTGTATAGTGTGTCATAATAGTTTCTCTTTAAATCTAGTATTTATAGTTTGTGTCTTTTTGTCAGTTTAATTAATAGTTTATCAGTTGTGGGGGATGAGGTGTCACTTTGTAGGCCCAACCCCCTCTAACCTGCAATTTACAATAGCCGCCCTGGTATGCGAGAAGGAGGTAGAATAGGAATGCCTGTTCTCAGTGAGACCCCTCACCCTCTGGAATCCATACTGTGAGCTGGCTTTGTTTTGCAGAAGTCTTGAGGAAGTGGCTGGCCACCCTTTGTGACACTAACAGCAGACAAATTAACAACATTCTTGAGCTAATGAATTTCTTCCTGGGCTAGAGAAGTTATGAGAACTGGTTGTGATTATTTACTTCACTTAGATAGTTTTAGAATAAACATTGTAGTCTGTCACGTTGTAGCTTGCCACAAAGAATGCCTTTTCACTACTTAATTATCTGGGCTCTGTGAACTGATCGGGTTTACTATATATGAATCCTAAAATAAAGATTGTGCTTGCAGTGCAGTGTAACGCGGTGCAGACAGTAAAAGTGCCGTGTCCTGTCTTCCTTTCCGAGCACTGTACCCCCCGTGTCCCGATCAGGCGTGTGTGCGTGTTTACCTTTCCCGGAGTTCAGAGTGCTCTAAGACACTCACGACAAGTGGCGCCCGAATTCAGGGACTCCGAAGGTCGCTTAGGAAGGTAAGTATAATTTTATTACGGGGAAATGGGACAATCTGCTTCCTCTCCTTTCTTAAAAATTCTTAAACATTTATTATCTATATATGGCATATCGCTCAGGTCAGCTGACTTGGATATGTGTATTGATACAATTAAAGAATATAATCCTTGGTTTCCAGATGAAGGAACTTTGGATGTAGAAGTATGGAGGAAGGCAAGGGTTAGTATAGAAAGGGCTATGCAACAGGAGGAAAAGATTCCTTTACGTTTTTGGGCTATTTGGTCGGTTGTGTACTCTTTATTAAAAGCTATGGAAGATGAACATATTGTAGAAAATCTTCAACTAGAAATTAAGCCAGTTATTCAGGAATTGCCCCTCACAGAGGAGGAGCAGAATGTAGTTCAAAATGACGCTATCGCTTTAAGTAGTGAAAAGGCGTCCAAACTGAAAGTAAAATCCGCTACAGCCGACTCAGCTTTAGCTGCCGCAGCAATATCAAATTATGACAATCGCCCAATTTTACAGGCTATACAGCATTTAACACAAGAGGTGAAACAACTCTCTGTTAAGCAGAACCCGCCTATAGCTCCCTCTGCACCTCCTCCATCTAACCCTAATTGGAGTAAAGCCAAGCTAGCTTTGGCTGATCTACCAAAATTAGGGGATTCTGATGAGGAAAAGCCTGCCTTTGCTTTCCCTGTAATCAGGCCGCAGCCAATAGATGGAGAGGCAGTTCCCCCTAGATGGGAAGCATTTAATATGGATGATTTAGCAAAATTAAAAAAGGCTGTAACCCTTTATGGCCCTCAGGCTCATTACACTAGAGAATTAATAACATCGGTAGCAGATCAGTATGGTAATCTTGCTCCTTATGATTGGAAAGCCTTGGCCAAAATTCTTTTAAAGGAGCCAGAATATTTACAGTGGCACATGTGGTTTATGGAAGGTTGTGCGGAAAAGGCAAGACAAAATGCTGACGATCGAGATCCTAATATTAGACTCATTTCTTATCCCATGCTCTCTGGTACAGGTTTCTTTGATACTGTTGAGCATCAGGCAGGAGCTCCAAGAGAGATTCATGCTCAATTAAAAGATATTGCTTTAAAAGCTTGGGATAAAATACGGCCTAAAGGATCAGAATATGGATCTTGGGCTAAAGTTCTGCAAGGAGCCAATGAACCGTATGTTGAGTTCGTTGCAAGACTTCAAAATGTTATAGAAAAAACAGTAGTGGGACAAGACTTACAAGAGCATCTCTTAAAAATGTTAGCTTTTGAAAATGCTAATGATGAATGCAAAAGGGCTTTAATTCCAATAAAAGATACTGGAACGATTGACAATTTTATAAAACAATGTAAAGATTTAAATTCAGAATCTAGGAAAATGCAACTGTTTGCTGAAACCATGGCAACCACGTGGACTAATTGGCAATCTAAAAAGGAACAGTCTTTAAAATGCTTTAATTGTGGTCAGACAGGACATGTAAAGAGGGCCTGTCCAAAACTTGTAGGCAATGATCAAAAAAAGAGATCTAGAGCTCCTGGCTTATGTCCAAAATGCAAGAAGGGAAATCATTGGGCTCGTGAATTCAGGAGTAAACAAGTTAATTCAGCTGAACAGAAGGGAAACGGGAGAGCGGGCCCTACCCCGGGCCCCGGACAAATCAATGGGGTAAATCTACCGTATTCTCCCTACAGCCAGCCACCCAACACAGTGCCGCAGTGGACATACCAGCCTTAAAAGATGTAGAATTAAGAGGAGGACAATCTCCCGTGAGAATTCCTACAGGAATTTTTGGTCCCCTGCCTGCGGGAACTTTTGGCTTGCTCACGGGTAGATCTAGTTTAAATCAAAAAGGCATTACTGTTCACTTAGGAATTATAGATGCAGATTATACTGGAGAAATTCAAATTCTGATGTCCTCACTTACAGACTATAAATTATTAAAGGGAGAACGTATAGCTCAACTCATTTTACTGCCTTATATCCCAATAGGATCCTCTGTTGTTCAGCGAACAGGAGGGTTCGGCAGCACTAACCCTATTAATGTAATGTGGACAGCTAAATTATCTCAACAACAACCTCTTATTAATATTTTTATTGAGCATAAGAAAATTCAGGCTCTTATAGATACAGGCTCGGATATTACTATTGTTAAACCCACTGATTGGCCTTCTCATATTACTTATACTATTATTCCATGTAATATAAAAGGAGTAAGTAAAACTCCAGTAAATACAATTGGACAAGCCACAATGCATATACATATAAAAAATGAAGAGGGTCAAGTTGCTGTTATTAAACCTTATATCTTAGAGGTGCCAGTTTCTATTTTAGGAAGAGATATATTAGAACAATGGGGAGCTTATATACATTTTTAATATTTTGCATGTTTCTACAGCTTAGGGAAATGAATCCTTTAAAGCTTAATTGGAAAAATGATGACCCAATTTGGATAGATCAGTGGCCTTTGACTACTCAAAAGTTACAGGCAGCGCAGGAATTGATTGATCAACAACTTTCTCTACATCACATAGAACCATCCACATCTCCTTGGAATTCTCCAATATTTGTGATAAAAAAGAAATCAGGCAAGTGGAGACTTTTAACGGACTTACGTGCTGTAAATTCATCCTTATTTCAAATGGGAGCCCTTCAGCCCGGCATTCCTTTACCCTCAGCGCTCCCTGCTGGTTGGTTTGTATATGTTATAGATTTACAAGATTGTTTTTTTAACATTCCATTACATCCAGAAGATAGAAAACGGTTTGCTTTTTCAATTCCTCAAACAAATTATCAAAGACCTTATCAAAGATATCAATGGAGGACTTTACCCCAAGGAATGAAAAATTCCCCAACTATATGTCAAATTTATGTTGATGCAGCATTAAAACCAGTGCGTGCACGATGGCCTCAGGTTTATACGGCTCATTTCATGGATGATATTTTATTCTCATATAGTGATAGAAATGTTTTAGAAGATATTTTTAAAACTTTACCTCAATATTTTTCTCCGTTTGGACTTGTAATAGCACAGGATAAAATTCAAAAGGAAGAAGTTAGTCATTATTTGGGATATATTCTTACTAGACAAAAGGTGATTCCACAAAAAATGTCTATTAGGAGAGATAAGTTATCCACTTTAAATGATTTTCAAAAATTATTAGGGGATATTAATTGGCTTCGTCCCACACTAGGTATTCCTACCCATGCATTACAACATTTGTTTGCTACTCTACAGGGCTCTTCAGATCCATCCAGCCCTCGTTCTTTAACAGCAAAAGCAGAGCAAGAATTACAGTTTGTAGAACAACGAATTAAGGATGCATTTTTAATTAGGATTGATCCTAAATTGCCTCTAACTTTATATATTATTAATACTTTTCAATATCCCTCTGCAGTTTTAGGTCAGAATGCTATGCCAGTAGAATGGGTATTCACTAAAACTAAGCAATCTAAAAATGTTATGCCTTATATTGACATGGTTGCAGCTTTAATTATGAATGGTAGAGCTTGTTCTATAACTTTGATAGGAGAAGATATAAACAATATAGTTATCCCTTTAACTAAGGAACAATGGGAATATTTGTTGTCAATTACTGAAACCTTACAAATTGCTTTAGCAGATTTCATGGGAACTTTTTCATATCATTTTCCTAAAAGTAAATTATGGGATTTTTTTAGACGTCAACAATTTGTGGTTAATACCTTATTAGCTGTACAGCCAATTCCACAAGCTTTGACTATATTTACAGATGGATCTAAAAATAAAGCTGCATATTGGACTCAAAAATCTTACTGGGTACGTCAGACAAATTTTAACTCTGTACAACAAAATGAACTTTTTGCTATATTACAAGTGTTTTTAGATTTTCATAACCAACCTATTAATATAATAGCCGATTCAGCCTATTCTGTTGGAGTAGTGACAAATATCTATTCAGCTGTGTTATATTCTAATAAGCCTGCCTTATTGTCTTTATTTCAAAATTTACAAATACATGTTCAAAAAAGAAATCATTCTTATTTTATTACTCATTTACGTTCTCATTCTCAGTTACCCGGACCATTAGTATCAGGTAACAATGCAATGGATTCCTTAGTTATGTTCACTACACCCGTTGAAGAACATCAATTTAATCATGCGAATGCAGGACATTTACATCTTAAATATAAGATACCTTTTACAAAAGCTAAACAAATTGTAAAAGCCTGCCCTATTTGTAGACCATTACATTTAAGAATTATTCCCGCAGGTGTCAACCCTCGAGAAACTCAACCTAATGAGTTATGGCAAATGGATATTACACATGTACCTTCTTTTGGTCGGCTTTCTTATGTACATGTAGTTATTGATACATATTCTTCATTTCTATGGGCTACTGCTCAACAGGGAGAATCCACTAAAAATGTTATTGTACATTTATTGGAGACTTTTGCAGTTATGGGAATTCCTTCTAAAATCAAAACAGATAATGGACCTGCTTATACTAGCAGAACATTTAAACAATTTTGTGATCTCCATAATATTATTCATATTACAGGGATTAAATATAACCCCCAGGGTCAAGCTATTGTTGAAAGAGCACATGGCACTGTTAAGTTGCAAATTAAAAAATTAAAAAGGAGGAGTCAGGAGGATATTCAGATACCAATACTGTTTAAATTGCAAAACAGTCCAAAAACATTACTGCATCAAGCATTGTTTATTTTAAATTTTCTCAATTTACCACAAGGTGAAATATTAACAAGAGCTGAAAGACATTTCGAACAGCAACAACAGCCCTTTGTGATTAATGAACCTATTTGGACTAAAACAGCTCCAGAGGCTGAATGGGAGAAGGGCACACTGCTCTATAAGGGGAAAGGTTTTGGTTATATCTCCACAGAAAATGGAATTCAGCAGTGGGTCCCTGGACGATGGATCAGGATCCGCGCCTCCAGACCCTGTTCGCCAGCCCCGGAGACAACTCCCCAAGGAACCGGAACCGTGCCTTCAGAAGCGAGCGCGAAACCAGCTAGAGGCTGAAGATGCTGAGCTTGTTCCTATCGCAGCCATGGCCAGATTACAGCTAAGAAAATCCCGCCGCTCACAGCGACCAAATTTAAATCCCCTCCCTACATGGGGACAATTAAAGAAATTGACCATAGAAGGGCAACGGCTTGTCCTTCAAGCAGGAAAGCCTTTAAACCCTGAAAACTTGTTTTTAGCTTTATGTGCCTTGCTCACCGTTGCATCGGGGACTGAGGTACCTCCACATTCGTACTGGGCATATATTCCAAATCCCCCTTTATTAGAACCTGTAAAATGGGGAACTAGTGATATTTTACTTTATACCACACCTAGAGAAATTTTGTCAGCACCGTGGGCTGATTTAACCCCCCACAATCAAGATGATGGGACATTATTCAATTTTACTTATTATGGTAATCAAAGGCCTATTTGCATTGGGGAACCCCCTTGCATCCCTCTGGGATGGCAGTATTGGATTCAACATGGAATAAAAGCAGGCAACAAAAGGACAAGGCTTCAAGCCTTGGCTGCTCAAACCTTTAATGTTACCTGGAGAAATTTAACAGCACCTGACATAAATACATTTCCTGTATGCCCTGAATTCACTTATAAAAATATTTCTTATAATCCCATAATTTGGCAACTATGTATGGGAAAATTTGCTAAAAATATTGATGGGTATATTATTTGGGGACCATTTGAAAAATTCGTTAATGGATGTGCTGATTGGAATGAGACAAGATGTAATCTCTCTGTTGTGTATAGTCTTCCAGATCCAAAGAAAATAACTGACGGAGCTCCTATATTTCCTCAGAAGACGTCTCTTTTGTGGTGGGGAGATGGTGGAATCGCTAACCCTGCTGTTGCAGCCGAAGAATACCCTCATCACCTTCAAAATCATATTTGGAAGATTCCAGCCGCTATGCAACCTGTAACCTTGTACAATGTTTCCTATTCAGGGACTAGTCGATCTGTATCTACTACTTATAATTTTACTAGGTTTAAAATGTATAATATTACTGTTTGTGCACCTCTGCCTTATGTCTTTTTAGTGGGAACTTTTAATTTTACACATTTTTCTTGTACTTGTTTAAATTGTCAATTGTTTACATGCTTAAATAGCACACTAAATTTCACCAAGCCTTATACAGTTATGCTGTTACAACAAAAAACTCATATTTGGTTGCCTGTAAATTTAACTCGACCATGGTCTCAAGACCCAGTAATTTCTGTTACTACTGAATTTTTTAAACATCTGTTAAAACGTACAAAAAGATTTATTGGAATAGTGGTTGCTGTACTGTTAAGTCTGATAACTGTAGCCTCCCTAGCAGCAGTCTCAGGAATAGCTTTACAAACCTCTTTGCAAGAAAAACATGTTGTAGAATTATGGCATGAAAATTCTCATGAACTTTGGTTAACTCAGTGGCAAATAAACGCCAAACTACAACAACAAATAGACCTCCTTAAACAAACAGTTGAATGGATGGGTAGAAAAATATTGGCTCTTCAGCATCAAGTGTTTTTAAAATGTAATTGGAATTCAACTACTTTCTGTATAACCCAATGACCTTATAATCAAACAGAACATGAATGGGAAGTGATTAGAATGTATCTAAATGGAAACACCTCTGCCCAGGAGGAAATAGAATCTTTGCATAATCAAATTGACAAGGATTTTGCAAAGCAAAATGATGATGAATCCCTGGCACAATTCGCGCAATTGCTTGCTCAATCTTTGAAAGGATTAGATTCCAAAGGAATCTGGCAGAACATAACCCACACTTTAAGTGGCATGGGACTTAGTTTAATTATAGTTCTCATTGCCATAGTTCTTGTGTATTTTTACTGCATAAGACGAAATACTATTAATAACCTGATCTTATGGAAATTGTTGTTAAAAAATAAAAAGGAAGGAAGTGTGGGGGATGAGGTGTCACTTTGTAGGCCCAACCCCCTCTAACCTGCAATTTACAATAGCCGCCCTGGTATGCGAGAAGGAGGTAGAATAGGAATGCCTGTTCTCAGTGAGACCCCTCACCCTCTGGAATCCATACTGTGAGCTGGCTTTGTTTTGCAGAAGTCTTGAGGAAGTGGCTGGCCACCCTTTGTGACACTAACAGCAGACAAATTAACAACATTCTTGAGCTAATGAATTTCTTCCTGGGCTAGAGAAGTTATGAGAACTGGTTGTGATTATTTACTTCACTTAGATAGTTTTAGAATAAACATTGTAGTCTGTCACGTTGTAGCTTGCCACAAAGAATGCCTTTTCACTACTTAATTATCTGGGCTCTGTGAACTGATCGGGTTTACTATATATGAATCCTAAAATAAAGATTGTGCGTGCAGTGCAGTGTAACGCGGTGCAGACAGTAAAAGTGCCGTGTCCTGTCTTCCTTTCCGAGCACTGTACCCCCCGTGTCCCGATCAGGCGTGTGTGCGTGTTTACCTTTCCCGGAGTTCAGAGTGCTCTAAGACACTCACGACAATCAGTTTTGTTGCTTTTTTCAAAAAACTATTTTTTAGTTTCATTAGCTTCTCTTGCTTTTATGTTTTTAATATTAGTTTTTACCTTTATCCTAATTTTCTTCTTTTTACTTGCTCTTTGAGTTTATATGGTTTTTATTTTTTGATGTTATTATGATAGCTTAGATTTTTTTCCCTTTTTGTCAGGGAGAGTATTGGGAATCGAAGACCTTACGCTTTCCAGGAAAACACTTAAGCTGCTGAGCTATATCTCCAGCCCCATAGTTTAGAATTTTAATGAGGCTTTTCTTGTAAGATTTAGACTTAATACTATAAATTTTTCTCTAAAGACTGCATTATCTGCATTTCCCAAATGTTGATACATTATATTTTCAGTCCATTCAAAGGATTTTCTCATTTTCTTTGAGGCTTCCTTTATTACCCGAGGTTTACTGAGAAGTGTGCTGTTTAATTTCCAAGTGTTAGCGAGTTTTCAGTTATCTTTCTGTTACTGATTTCTAATTTAAGTCTACTTTGGCCAGAGAACATACTTTTCTTTTTTTATTATTTTATTTTTCCAATTTTTAATTTAAAAAAATTTAAAAAATTTTTGTCATACATACTGATCACATTCACCACAGGGAACTTGTTCCTGTCCATAACCTGTCTCAGCTCTTTTTTCCCTCACTTACCTCCCCTCCCTTTGGCTGCTCTTCTCCTCTGCATTTGCAGAAGCTTTGTTTCCATTTCCCCCCATTCTCTGTTCTTTCCTTTCCTTTCTTCCTTTGTTCTTTCCACCTCCACTGTTTCCTTTCCATCTGAACTACTGCTTCCCACTATCTACTCTCCACCATGCTCCTCATTCACCCTTTGGTTTCTCAGACAAGAGAAGCAATGTGATATTATTTCATACTGTGATGTTATTTCAGCTTAAATTTTTAAAGTTTACAATATGTGCTGGGTGTCGTGGTTTTTACCAAATTCAGTTTCTGATGTTGTTGTTCAGTTATTTTTGTCTCCTTAGTGGTTTTCATCTCCTGTCTATCAATTACCAAGAGAAGAAGCTTGAAGTCAACTGTCATGGTAGATGAATTTGTTTCTCCTTTAAGTTCTGTTTTGGCTTCATGTATTTTGAGACTCTGCTGTTAGAGGCAATTCTGGTGTTTTATGCTCTATCTGGGATTAAGGTGGTCCAAACCAATCAATGGACTGATTTAGTAATCACACACCTTAATCCCAGCATTGCACCATGAATTAATTACACACTCTAGATCCAGCCACCTATGAAAAAGTCTCATCTATGACCACATGAGGCTGTGAGGGACTTCTAAATGCAAGCCATAACAGTAATATAATTTAAAATTTTTTTCTTGGCATCTCTTCATAGGTATATCGTAAACACTAATATTTACTATAAATATCATAATGTTTGAGATTATGTCTACCATTATTTTTCTCTATACTCTATTTTCTTCTATTTCTACTTTTCACAGTGTATTTGGCCTCTCATTTAATATATGAAAATTTCAGTAAATATTTAGGTTATGAGAAGTTTAAAAATTTGATGCACTCATCAGATTGGTTTAGTGAATTAATTTAGGATAATCACATTAAATAGACAATGATTTCTTAAAGTAGTTGTCATTTTAAAGTAAAGAAATACTCACTAGTGGTTCTCCTGCATCACATATCTTTATGTGAAAAATTTCATCTACGAGTAAGTCAATAGGTCTTTCCTCATAGAACATTAAAAAAAAGTGTACAAACTCAGGTAAATCTTTAGATTTGAACAGTTTTCCTATGGAGAAAGGGTAAATAAATGCAAGTAACTCACAAACAGTTGTCGAACTCATTAAAATGAAAAAAGAGAAAAAATTATTAGAATATGAATGTATCCTATTCTTATAAAGTTTAAAGAATAATAAAGTTGGAAGATGATGAAATAAGACACTCTATCTGCTAAAGTACTTATTAAGAAGTATCAGCTCTGAAAAAAGAAGTGTAAGTTTAACCATTGCTCTTAGGAAATTAATTTTGATAGCTAGTGCTAACTGATTGTCTAAATCAAGTGAAAGAAAAAAATTATGAAACCTGAAATTTGTTACTTAATTGCATAAAAACTAATTTGTTGATCTTACTTTTGTAGCACTTAATCTATCACATATTCACATATTCACTTAGTTTTTATCACTGTTGTATTATCTCAACATGTGAACATTGTCTTATCAGAACTTTTTATATTTGTGGTTCTTAAATCAGATTTAAAATATAGTTACTATATTTTAGGTAGGATCTTATTTGTTCTATTAATGACCTATTGTATTTTCAGTTTTAATGTGAAATTCAAGCAGTAAGACTTAGTTAAATTTTCATTTTAGAGTAAACAATATAAAATACCTACAACCAAATAATAAGCGTGATTGTAGGATGTAGTCTGTTTCAATGTTTCCTTGCCTTTGAGTCTATGTGGGTCACTTTAATGAAATGAATATGTATATTTTAAATGTTGATACTTATTCATACAGAAGCCAAAACAAATGATTCATTGATGGAAATACTTGATTCATTTCCTAACCTGCTGTTAGCAGGCTGTACAGTTCTATTTCTCAGGTTCATATTTTTGATAAATAATGAATAAAATAACTTGCTGTGATAGCAAAAAGCAAAGCCTTTGTAAAGGAAGCTTAATAAGACTTCAGCATCGCATACATAGTGGTCCTTGTTAAACATACTCTTGTGTGATGAGAACGTAAGTACTGTACTCTACTGTACTCTGAGCTTCTTAACTTGCTGGGAAAGGAAAGATGAATTCTTTGAAACTTGTAAATTCTCAGAGTAGTACGGATAGCACTGAGAGCAAGTACTCTTGAAGCTTCTCATCAGGTATTCCAAGTACCTACAATTTTTCTTCTTATTTTGGCCAAAACTGAGTGAAAACCTTAACAATTCACAGAATAATTGAGAAAAAAAAGTGACCAAATAAGCATATAAAGAACAGCACACTGATTAGCAATCAGAAAAACTTTATGCTCTTCTGAATGACAATGAAAATAAAGTAAAATAAAATAAAATGTACAGGATGAAACCAAATGTCGACAAACTTGTGGAGAAACCCAACTCATACACATTACTCATGACAGCATAAATTATAGAGCCAATTCAATTATAAAGCAACAGGTTCTATGAGCTACCCAGCTGTATTTGTCCTCAGCAGTCCCACCTCAGGGAACACATGTGACATTTCAGTCTTTTTGGAGTGGCAGAAAATTGGAAATAAGATTTGCCACTCGGGGAATGGACGGCAAAGAGGATTACTATGCAGCATGTATGTAGCAGTAGGAAACAGTAAACCAAATGAACATAAAGTGATATTTTGAGTTTTTAATCTAGTTTTGAGAGCAAAAGTGCAAGGAACAGAAATAGGCTTGCCACGTTACCATGGAAGTAAATTAAAATACAAACCTGAGAAACACGAAATGCTTTATGTGGATATACATATATTTTGAACATATTAAAGTGAAACCTTTTAGGGCCTTGGAGGAAGTTGAGGTAGGGGTTGGAATAAAAGAATAAAATAAGAGAATAGGTGAATCAGTAACGGGTGGGTCAGTAATGTCACACTGTGAAATTCAACATGAGATCTTGAAGTTCAGCGGGAAAAAAAGATGGAAAGCAGGAAGTAAAAACAAGAAAGAAAGAGGACAGTCTGGATGAACTGGAGAAAGTCAAATTACGGGCTCAGGTTAAGACATTAAAGTCATTTGGCATACTAGAAACTTCGGACACTGGAGTACAATCATTCTGAGATAAAATTCCTTCCATTACTACCTCATTTCTATGATTCAGTGCCCCCCCCCTTTTTCTTTCTGGTGCTACAGGTTGATCCAGGGTTCTTGCCCTTGTCTATCACTGAGCTCCACCCCCGCCATTAGGATTCCCTTAAAAAAAAAAAAAAAAAAAAGTACATCCTTGTCACTAGGTCAACAGGTGCCAGACCTAGTAAGAAGCTGCTAACTATGTATTTATATAACCTATGTGTATGTATGTTGTTTCACTCATTAATGTTGTCTATTTAGAAAAAAGTTGTTCAAAAATATGTTGTCTGAAGCTGACTTTATTATTACAATTATAGGCTATTTAAAGGAATTCTGCCATTCCTTTCTATTTAGTAACCAATTTGCTGATAAATTCTCTAAGTTTGAAGAGTATTGTGTGTAAAAACTTGACCTAACAGTAAATCTATTGCTTACCTATGAATCCCAGCACTGAAAACTGAACACAAAACCAATCATTCGAAGTCATATTTTTAATAAATTCTGTTAATTTTGTAAAGTACATCTTTTTAGCTATGATATCATCTTCTAGCTGGAGGAAAAAATGCATTAAAAGGTATTAGTATTTTGAGTGCTTCTACTGAGTAAGTTACATGAAAGTAAAAAATATTTACAACGGCATACACTGAAAAGATGTTTTATGAGATAATAACTTTATTTTTAGTCTAATTCACTGAGGATATTTTATAGCCAGCTTTTAGTTTCTGATTCTGAACGTAACCAGAGGAAATATTATATTTGTCTTTCCTAAATAGTAACCACTAGTATTCAGTTTAAATTCTCCCAGGAAGAGACTCATCAAAATCCACGTTCATTCTCACCAGTACTCCGGTTTCGCAGGTAAGCCAGATCTGGGCTGCTGTCACAAAGCACTGCTGACCACCTGCTTACACACAGGGGTCATGGCTTTCTCACAGTGCTGGATGCTGGAGGTCGGACATCAAGGCACCAGCAGACTTAGGGAGTGCTGCTGGCTGGGTCCTCCTAGGCGGTGTCTCCTGTGCGCCCTCATGAGGTGGAGGGGCCTGCGGTCTGAGAGTACTCACCCCAGTGACCACATGTCCGCCAGCCCTCGTGATCTGATCACCTCTAAAGGCCCCAGCTGTTTCATGCCACTCCTCTGGGGGCTGGACCCCAGCAGAGTCATTTTGTGCCAAGGAACACACACGTCCTGATAACAGCAAGGCTAACTTTGTGCTCGGAATGACAGGGCCATGTTCTGTCTCCAGCTTTTGTGACTGAGAAAACAGTCCTGGGCAGAGAGGTGACAAAAGGAAAATGAACTCTTCCCACCCACAGCGAGCTGGTGACAGAGATGGCACGGGATACCGAAAAACAGGGCTCCCAAAGAGCAAGGAGAGACTAAACAAGAGCTACGTTTCCTTTTATTTCTTTTTTTCCACTTAATTTATATAATGCATAATCTGAAACCCTTTTGGGCCCTTCAATGATTCTGCAGTGTGCATGTTACCAGGGCACAGGATGCATTAGAACTGCGGAGTTGTGGACTGGAAAGAATATTTGGCTGGCTCTTATGTTTCCATTATACTGCCACTAAGTAGAATCAACAGGAGTTTTTTCCAAGAAAAGAGAAAATCTTGTATTTAGCTTTTATCTAACTTTCTACTTTGCAATTGGCAAGGTACAGACTGATTTCGGGAGCCACAACATTACTATTTAAAACTATGGAAGGAACAAGGGGAAAAAGCTACATAACTGATCTGTGTTTACAAATGTATCAGGCACTGCGGAACTGTGGAACTCATAAAGTATGAGGAGATGTAGGGAAAAAGTGGAAAGCACGTACAATGTCTAACATAAAGAAAGTACTCAAAATACACTTGTTTAAGCTAATAAAACTATGGGCAGAAAAAAATAGAGGCAGTGAAATTTCCTTTTTCTCTCCCTAATTCAGATTTTCTTTTCAGTTCGTTTCACGTAACTATAATTTCCTCTGTTACAATAATCCCAGTGAGAATATTAATATAAAATCAGTTTTAACATTCCTTCTGACGTCTTAATACTATGAGTATTTTTTTTCCTTTCTGGAGCAAAGCAAAGCCAAGGAACACAATAAGAAATAAGGAATTAAAGGAAGTAAGGAGAAAATAATACTGCTATTTTAAATTATATATATATCAAATTCTCACCTGTAAATAATATGTAGCCTTGGGTTGGGCATATGCCATTAAAACGGAAAAATCCAATACTTGTTTTATACGCCAACTAAAAATAAATAATAAAATCTGTTAATATTCATCATTATTTAATTTTTACTTAGAACTATGTCAGTGAACAAAGATTTTTTTTTTACAATTTATTAACAGTACTAGCCACATTGAATAAAATTGAATATGTTTATACAAAAGAGTTGCCCGTCCCGTTACTCAGTGGGAAGTACCTGCCGTTGCTAAACTGGGATAAACATAACCTATTTTTTACATTTTTGGTTAAATTTTGATATAAGTAAGAAGTTAACATTCTGTATGATCTTGAGTTTTATTCATATGAATGCATAAAGAAACTTTATTCTCATTTAGTACAAATGCTAGGCCATTTGCTTAAGATATAAAGAAGAACACATAACAGTTTTTGCTCTCTAGATTGCATAATCTACTATGATGAGACAGAAGATTAATAAAATGAAGGGTATGGAATGTAGCTCAGTGATAGAATATCTGTCTGGTATGAGAGGCCCTGGGTTCAATCCTCTTTATCACAGAAGTAAATAAAATGGTGTGGGCTTCTAAAATGTAAAATTAGGACACAATTGTCCTAACCCCAGCAATGGAGGCTGAGGCAGGAAGACTGCTGTAAATTGGAGGCCTGCCTGAGCTACATAGTGAGTTCAAGGCCAGCCTTAGCTACATAGCAAGAAGCTGTCTAAAAAAAAAAAAAAAAAAGATGCTATAAAGATTTAAAGGAAAAAAAAGAACGATCTAGGATGACAACTTCATGAATGGAAAACTTGAGAACAACTAATTAAAAGCAAAACAAAGTTAACAATGACCCCTGGATGTTGAGAAACATTTTATTTTATTTTATCATTTTGAGGCAGGATCTCACTCTGTAGCTCAGGTTAGCCTTTAACTCACTACATAGTTCACGCTGGTCTCGAACCCTCTGCGATCCTCCTGCCTCAGTCTGCCAGGGCTGGACCACAGGCCTGTGCCACCACACCTGCACTCACAATTTTAAAACAAAAACAGAGCTAAGGGGTTCCCTGTAAGAGCTTTTTCTGATTTCTGATTTTTTTTTCAGTTTTGAGGAACCAAATTCTTATATTCTTTAATAGCTATCACATTTATTACTTGAAAATATAATCCATCACATATGGATAGTTTTTAATTTCTCAATATTTCTTTATAACTACCATGTTATTCTCAAAATTACTCTTTATAAATTTGTATATGAAATATTACATATATAAAGTGTTTCTCTAAACATATCGAGAACTCAAAGAGGCAATGGATCAAAAGAGTAACAACACACGGAGCACAGCCAGCCAAGAGAAAGCTCGGTCTGGAATCCGGGTAGAAGGACTTACAAACCCCTTCTCGGTGCCCTTGGTAATAATTTTTGCAGAAATATGAGTACAGCCAGTAGTGCACAGGTAAATGTTGAACAGCTGACTCAGTGTTTGGGAGATGTAGAGCCCTGATTTTGGCTATTGCCCATTTCCATGGTGTAAATGCTCCTGCCATCCTTGACCCATGCTGCTAGCTCAGAGTCTTGGGAAGTGGGAACTTGGGAAGTGTTTACACAGCAGCGCTGCAGGCCGGGAGGAGCCGGCTCCCCCACATCCCTCCGCCTTCATGGTAACAGCTATCAGATGCTGGCCCCAAGGTCTCCTCAGGTGAAGTCAGCTATTTAGAGTACTCGTTGTGGCTTTGGTTTAGAATTGACCCCCCAGAAGCCTTCTGTGTTCTGAGGCGGGATGTTTGGAAAGTGATTAGATCTGGGAGGGGGAGGGAGAGGGGGGCCCATGGGGCTCATCAGTGCTTTGATCCGCTTGCAGATGTGCACCTGAACCTGCTTTTAGGAGCAGGACTTGGTCACAAGGAGCAGGTCCCTGAGGCTGACTGGGAAGGCGACATCTCTCCCTCTCACCGTGCCCTGGCCACCAGGATGTGGGCAGCTTTTGTCCCCTGTGCTGATTCTGCCACCAATTGACTGTTGGCTAAACCGTGAGCCAATGGAAACCTCTCCTCCTTTAAGCTGCTGGTGCTGGATGTGGAGTCTGAGGGAGGAGACAGTAACCAGTAACCGAGGCAGTTCGGTTCTCTAATATGCCATACCGCTTCTCTTTTTGTGAATAATTAATTGCTTCCTCATGTATCACGCTTGGATAAAAAAAGTCAGGGACGGAAATAACTTCTAAGGTTCCAGACTTCACTTGTCTTTTGAATCTGTAAATAGAAGTAAATCGGTGCTTTTAGTGAATATTTAATTTAGCAAAATAACATAAATACTGAAATACAACTTCTTCATGTATTTCCACATAATATTGGGAACTGAATTATTTCATATGTTGTTACATGGTACCAATAACCTATAATTACTTTTTAACTAAAACTAATTAATGGCATTCCATCTTAATGGCAGGCATATCAAAAATTAATGTTTAAAATAACTTCCATTTGTAAAAACCATGAGTACTTTTTAAAAAAAATTATAAACAGAGGTAGATGCTGACATTAAGATACCACACCCTAATGCAATATGATAATATCCCCAAGAAAGCAATAATAATAAATCTTTTAAAAATGTATATGAGTTTAATAAAGTCCTTTTGAGTATAGCAATGTGACTTCTGAAAGACAGTAACAGAGCAGGAGAAGGTCACATCTGACACTGACAACTCTTTGGAGAGCTATGTGTATTTGTTTTAGTATTTCTATTTTTTGAAAGTTAATACAGATAGACCAGCAAGGACAACACTAAAGTACATAAAACACTGCTCACAAAAGCCGTAATATGAATCTCATATCATCAAGATAAGGAACGACAGACCAGATGGAGCTTTAAATGATCTTCCCTTAGCCAATTCTAGGGAGGATTTAAATTTAGGTATTATGTTATTTATTAAAATGCTAAAAGCTCAAGAAAATGTTTAGTTTTTATTGCCTAAAATAAAAAGCAGGACAATGCTTCATACACATAACTTCAATATTGTGCAAAACTGGCAGCTCCAACTACATTGGTCCGAACACCTCAATTACAATTACTGTGTGTGGTAACAGCCTCCGCCACCAATACTGTTCAAACTGTAGTTACCATAGTGTATTAACTGAATAATCATGCCAACAATCTTCTACTAATTCCAGATCACTACAGAAAGAACAGATGCTCATCAGTGACCAATCACAATGCTTCTTCCAAAGTCAGTTGGCGACTGGTCCCTGTGCGTGGGTTACCCACTTCACTCTCAGAGAGGAAAACACGCATGTGTGCTGTCTCAGGAGTCTCCTAGTCATCAACAAACCCTTGTGGCATTTAATAAAAGTGGGAGATTGAAAGAGGGAATCCACCGACAGATGAAAGTGTGGGAAGCAATGGTGCTGGTAGTAATTCTGTCATGTGATTACAAGCCAGCAGCCCTCGGAAATGCTGGCAGCTTCCACTGCGAGAGACCCCAGATCCACAACAAAGGGAAGTTGGCGGGGGTGAACTTATCAGGCAGGTCAGTGAGGAAGGTGGTTGCCATGAAAAGCAAGTCACAGCGCAAGTGATGCTGCCAAAGTAAGCTCATTAAGGAAACGCAGAATATAGCTTCTCATTACCTGGCACTGCAAATGATAAAATGTTCAGACCTGATCTGAACTCAGAAGTATTACAATTTGCCAAACTAAGAACAGGCGTTAGCTTTGTATTTGAGTTCCATGACAAGAAGATAAGCACTATTAAAATATTCATGATAAATTTCCTAAAAGAAATAGTATGCGTTAGTACTCAAGGACTTCAGTGCTTTAAAGTAGAATGTATTCTTGTCTCCCTGAAGAAGATCTACTTACACGTTTAGATTCAGCTCAATCACTATCTTCTCGAAAAAAATCCTTTTTTCTTTCTTTTGTGCACTGGGGCGGTACTGAGGATTGGATTCCACCCTCAGCCTTTTTACATTTTGAGACAAGGTCTCACTAAGTTACTAAGTTGTCCAGGCTGAGCTTGAATTTGTGATTCTCCTACTTCACTCCCAGAATGCTGAGACTGCAGGCACAAATGCGAATGTCCTTTTTCTACTGGCAAAATACAGTTGAATACTCCTCCTGTATATTCTCACACTGTCTTAACTGTACTATTCAATGACAGCCTCCACACTCTGGTGTGTTTTTTTAACGAGTAGTACTGCGCATTTGAAGATATGAATTTGAGCCCCTTCTATAGCATCCTGCTTGATGAATGACTTTGTGTTGATTCAACAGCATGTGCTCTGGCTGGTTACAGCACTTGGACCTCATGCAGTAAGGAATACAATAGTGTTTTTTTTTATCAGTACTGGGGATCGAACTCACAACCGCCTGCTTGCAAGGCAGGTGCTTATGCCACTGTGCTAAATCCCCAGCTCTACAATAGTGTTTTGAACCCCATCTAGTAGTTTTTGTCAGCATCAAACAATTCCACGAAGGATATATATTTTAACAATAATAATCTGTGAATTTTAATAAGTAGGTAGCCTACAAAAATCAGAGAAATTGTAAGCTATACTTCATCGCAACTTAGCAATAGCTACCAGGTTCTTTCTGCACAGCTGCATTCATTACAAAGAATACAATCATTAACAAGTAATAGTACTAGTGGACAGAAAAAGGTAGGAGGGAAAAATGAAAGAATGGCTAACTTTGTCATTTATCACTCCGTACTTACCTTTTTCTAACCATGTCAACAACCGATTTTACATAATCTTCATTACTCTAAAAATCAGGAAAAATTTAATGAAAGTAAGCATGATTCATGGTTTTATTATTAAAACACTTTTGCTCTATGTAAATCTATATGTGAAATGTTGGTGTCCTCATATTTTCTAGCATTTTCAGTTTGTATGAGACATTTTTAAAAACATGTATTTAAGAATTGTGACTTGAATACAGAAAATATTGCATCATTGTCCCTTTGCTCTCATATGAAAAATTACTGTCCATTTTTACATTTAAGCATTAGTACACAGAACCTTCTCTATCTAAGTGTTTTGCTCCAAAACTGGTCACCTTGGAATGATTTAATTCAAAGAACTACTGTTTTGGAAAATGTCTTCATTTTCTGAGTGTTATGTGACAACAAGCTTACTTTATAAAGTAGTGCCACAGTTCTGTGACTTTATTACTTGGCCTAACTCCAAAATTTTCTTCTGACCTAAACTCTGTGAACTTGTTCAAACAGTATGCTGGATTAGACTACAAACTCATTCGTGAAAAGCTTCTGGTGTGTATCTCCTTGGGAGTTATTTTTTAAAAAAATAACTGATGCCACTTACAAGATGTGGTTTCAGAACCCATAAAGGTTTCCAATATAAAATTATGAAAGTATTTGAAAGAATGACAAGTCTATTGTTAAACCTGAGATGCTAAAAAGACAGCTCTGACTATATATAATCAGGGTGTTTAAAAACATCAGGTATATTGTAGCCAAGTCTATTGTAGCACCTAAAATTCTTTTTTAATTTTACTTTATTTATTTATTTATTCTTGGTC
This sequence comes from Cavia porcellus, assembly GCF_034190915.1. NCBI lineage: Eukaryota > Metazoa > Chordata > Mammalia > Rodentia > Caviidae > Cavia > Cavia porcellus. The sequence continues at coordinate 35,437,149 of NW_026947497.1, forward strand.
ATTTTGAGACAGCGTTTCACTAAGCAGTGCGGGCTGACCTTGAACTCACACAATCCTCCTGCCTCAGCCTTCCAAGGACTGGGATTTTAGGTGTGTGCCACCACGTATGGCCTAAAGTACCAATAAGCATAAATTGAATCAATTTTGACAGATATTAAGCACAATACAGTTATATTTCTTAAGCCTTCTGTATCGCACTTTTAAATTGGTTCCCCAATATTTTATTTGTCTAAACATTTTAAACAATGTGTATCATGCAAAAAGCAAACAAAAACTACAAACTACAGAGATATGTCGAAATATTTTGGAGATTATATGTGTGCTCCCAATATACGAAATGAAACTGGGATGAACTAAAACAAGTGTTTAATCTTTTGTTTACACTTTTATGGTAGCTCCACTGAAAATTTTTGGTTTAGAGGGCTTTCTTTCTCTGCATTCAAATACATCTTTATTATAAGGCACTCAAGTGAAAAAGAAAGAGTAACTATGATTCCTCTAACTCCCAGCATCCTGAGATAAGCATTATTTATATTTTGGGGGCCATTATTTTAGTGCCATGATTTAGATCTTGAAAGTTGCCCAAATACCATCTATTCAAGGGCTGGTCCCAGCCTAGGTCACTGGGGATGTGCTTTAGAAGGGAAAGTTGAGACCCTCTTCATCCTCTCTGTTTTCCAGCTGCTGAGAATTGAATCATTTCCCTCTACCCTGTCCTTCCATCACTGTGTTGCTGCCTTGCCTTGGGTCTAAAAAGCAATGACCCAACCCACCATAGCGTGAAACCTCTGAAACCATCAGGTGAAGTAAACTTTTCCTCCTTTAAATTGTGTATCTTCAGTGTTTTGTCACAGACACAGAAACCTGATGAATATTCTAGAGTTATTACACTCTTTTTGCTTTATGCATTTACTTTTTATGTGTTTTCTTTTCCGTCTCATTTTACACAGACTATATTATGTTAAATGTGACGCTTTATAACTTTTTTATATTCAGCCATACGATATAGATGTGATTTTATATCAGTGTGTAGAGATACTCTTTTTCCTTTTAAGGACTATACAATATTGCATTAGAGATCTAAAATATTTACTCAGCCTCTTGCTGGTAGATATTTTGGGTCTTTTCTTATATTGTCATCGAGCTGTACTGAAATCATTACTTTTTGTATCATTTTAAATCCAACTACTTTCAGTATATTAGCTAATCTATTCCTCAAAGACTGCTGTGGTATTATCATCATTTAACAGACAAGGAAAGTAGGCACAGAGAACTTAAATAAGTTGCCCAAGATTACAAGCCAGGAAGCATAGAATTTGAAATTGAACCTTGACAATCCAGATGCAGAATCTGTGGTTTCAACTATTATTTTATACTGCCAGATTCTTACTGTGTTTAAACACTTGCATAATTATCTATTATGGATAAATTCACCAAATTTGGATTTATGAGATAAAAGATTGACACATTTTAAATATGATACATGTTGCCAAATTCCTCCAAAATGTCTTATGTTCCTAATATATACACAGTACTATATAGTTTTACTCAAATTTTCAGATTCTACAGTGATTACCATAATGGCATTAGGGGTAGACAGAAATCTTTGGAGCCATTATAGAAACCTAAATTTGAACCTTTAAATATTAGGCAACTTAATTAACTTTCTTTAAACTCTTGTTCCTCCATCAGTAAGACGAGGATGTTGATACCTACTTTACAGGGAGGCAACACAAGATGTAAATAATGTCTAGAAAAATTTTCCACAATCCCTCAGGCATAAGTACTCTCTCAATTAAAGGTAATTATTGTGGCTTAATACAAATTATTTCTGGATAATATAACAACTTTAAAAAATATTATTAGTAGGCCTTGATCTTACTAGGTGGCCCAGGATGGCCTCGCACTCACAGCGATCCTCTTACCTCAGTTTCCCAAATGTATTTATCAATATTTTATTGGGCTAAGCACAACTTACTACTATAGCATCAATTTCAGTATTTTGTTTAAAATATAATTTCTGTATCTTATAGAATGCAGTAATGCTATAGTAGATGCAATTCAAATTTAGCAAAATTATCTCTCCCATACTAAAGCATTTTGTTTTCTTTGTAGATTTACATATTGAATTCTTTCTCAATGGCATCAAAAAGTATTACATATATTGTCTTCAACCCAAAACAGGCATGCATGTGGATTGCATTTTTAAAAATTTTATTTATTTATTTAATCAATTTATTTTTTTGGTCTTGGGACTCAAACTCAACCTTGCACTTGCCAGCAGGGACCGGACTTCTGAGTTATATCCCCAGCTCAATTTTTTAAAATTTTAGAATAAAAATTTAAAATGATAAGGTGATTCCCAGTGAGGAAGGGAATTTGGAAGAGGAGAGAATAAGAATTTGTTATTTTGCATACATACATCTGCAACAGAAACAATCACGACAGCATCCTTCTCTTCCCAAGGCGTCATCCTGCTGACAACAGAGTTCAGTGTTTGCTTCAGGTAAGTGTGATTTCCTCTGCTTGTGGTGGGAATTCCTACTGCAAAAGAAACTGCACATACCAGAGTATGGAGGCGTCATTTCAAGGCATAAATCAAAACAACAGCACTAATTCTGTGCTTCTTTTTATGTTTGGGTTAGTCTTAGGCTCATAAAAGTTGTTTGAAACTGCATCATAAAAACAACCCTAACTGTGTTATCACATCTTTCATTTTTTGTTGGAGGGAATTCTCATTTCCAGTGGGTTATATTTTAGTCAGTATATTAAATAGACCCCACAATATTCTTATGCTGGAAGGTTGTGGTGCAATAAAAATCAAATCGAACACTTGCTACCTATCACAGTTTTCATACCAACGGTCACACAATGGCTGATCCTCTACCCTTCCTCTTCAAGAGACTCTGGAATGCCAACAGTGAAAAGACTATGAGATGTTTTCACCAGTGAGAAAAATGTCTGCAGTAATTTCTAAGTGGTTTGATGGAATGGCTCCACGCCCTTAAGTGGCTTTTATTGCTCAGTACAAAGTGAAGCACTGAGGAAAACCATCCCCATGTTATCCTGAAGGAGAACTGAATCAAGATTTCATCAAGGAATTCCGCCCAAAGCCAGTCATGGCGGCCCCAGTTTCTGGTGGTCTGAGAGGAGGGAAGAACACAGCCTCTCTATCCTCAATTGCCCCACGTTGAAAATGAAAAGGATTTCCAGAATGGCTAAATGAGGGACTCAGAAAATCATCTTCCTAAAAAGCAGTAAGAAAACTTAAAAAAAAAAAAAAAGAAAAGAAATGAATGAAATAGTTATTTTATGGCCATAATATACAACAAACTGAGAAACGTTTATTTAAAGAAAGAGACTGAACTTTGGAAACAGCAGTAAAATTTAGTGCTTTACTGATTATCATTGAATTTGAACAACTGGAGCCCTTAGGCTGGGCCTGAACTTGTGATATCCCTCCTGCCTGAGCGGTGTGCTGGGATTACAGGTGGTGCCACTACACCTGGCTCCTTCACTAGTTACCTGGTGCTCATTACATATTCCAAATATGATCCCCTTGTTTGTTATGTGTCATAAAGATAACATCCCCATTCTGGGTTCCCTTTTCAATATCGTGTCTCCTAATGCACAGAAATTCCTCATTTTAAAGTAGTGCAGCTTAGTCATTTTTTCCTTTATAGTTGATCTTTTTGGGTTCTTTTGAGAAATCTTTGCTTATCTCTACATCCTAAGGATGTTTTCCTGGGTTCTTGTCAAGAAGGCTTATTGTTTACCTTTCGGTTTGGACCTACCATCCATCTGGAATTGATTCTTTTGTGCCCTGTGATGGAGCAATCAAGTTTCAGGGGGTGGAAGGCATGACCTTGGTACAATTCTTGGGATGGCTTCCACTGCTATAGGATAAAATTCTGAGTCTTGGCTCAACACCCTTGCTTCAAATTCCAGTGGTTTTTTTTGTTCTTTCTTATTTTGTGTAATTGAGCTCATACTTCAAGGATGAGCTTAAGTGCTGCCTCTGTGTAAAACGTTTTGCTGACCTGAGTCTCAAAAAAGATGGGAAAATAAGAAAACAGCCAGGTACGAATAGCTTTACAAAACCAAAGAGAAAAGATCTGTCAAGTATTCAGCTGATGTTTAATGTATATTTGGTTTACGCTGACTTATTTTCAAAGCATCTGTATTAAAATTGAATTTTAAATCAAATCAGTAAATATTTATACAACTTTTTTTTTTTTTTGCCAGACCACAGAATATCCTGGCTGCTGGTGTACACAGCCTCCCTAACGCCAGACAGGCTGGAGGTGTCCTCTCAATCTCCAGTGATATTAGGGAGTTACACTTTCAAATTTAAAAGCATACCTTCCAAAGATCAAAATACCTTCCAATTTTCCAAGTCTAAGGTCTCTTACCGCCTGTTTTCCCTTGGCCAATTAATACTTCAGGATAAATTCTTTTGACTTTCCTTAGATGAGGAAGAAAGAACTTAAAGTCTTCAAATAGATTAGAAATGGTTTCTTCCTTACTCGGGGTATCCGTTTCCTTCTCATCTGGAAGATAAAATAAACAGGGCTTCTGAGTTTTTAGCCATAGGCATTTTTTTCTCTCTGATACAAATTTTCTAAATGAGGGTTAATAAATTAATCCACAGACTAATTTAGTATGAAAGAGAAATGTATACTTATATGTAAACTATCAAAATTATATTGTAATAAAGTATACTCAAAGATTATTGATTTAAGTTTATTTTAAAAGCAATTTTAAGTGAAGCCTAGCACTATGAGCTACACCACAGACCAACAAAGCTGTTAGCTTTAAGTGAAACGTGCAGGAAAGGGCTTCTCAATTCTGGTAAATATCACTTAAGTAATGTTTGCAACTTTATAACCATTTTGTAGCCCCTTAACATTTAATGACTGTTCATACCCTTCATTAAATTTTTCTTAAGCAATTTCAAAAAAGAAAAACAAACCTAGAGGGCTCATACTACTGAAGTTTAACTTATTATGTAATATATAATTTGGTAATCAAAGCAGTATGATATTACATAAAAATATGCAATTTCACAGACTACAGAATACAGAAATTGATCACACATACATGCTTGGCTGATTTTTGACAAAGCTGAGCAAGCAACTGATCAATCCAGAAAAGACAATTAATAGCCTAGCGCAGGGACATTTATGAATTCGAATAAAAACACTGAACCTTGCTCTGTACTGCAGACCACTTACAAAAATTAACTCAAAAGTTTCAAAACCATAAATGTAAAACATGAAACTATGAAGTTTTCAAAAATAAAAGAAAATCCTTGTAACCATGAGCAAGGTAAAGATGTCCTAGATACAGCACAACAATACATTAAAGAAAACTTGATTAATTGGACTTCAAGAAAAATTAAAGTGTCTGACTTCTGAAGAACATCAAGAAAATAAAACCAAATATTGTGGTATACATCTGTTAATCCAGTACTTTGGAGGTTAAGACAGGAGGGTTGCAAATTCAAGTCTTGCCTGGGCAACTTAGTACAGCACTATCATAAAATTTAAAAAGGGGTAGGGATACAGCTCATTGTGAAGGCCTGGGGGTGGTTTCATCCTCAGTGCCAGGAAAAAAAAGAAAAAGAAAAAAGGCAAGTCAAGGCACAGACTGGAAGAAAATATTTTCAAGCATGTATCCATCTGGTATCTATCCAGGATAAGATGTATCCAGGATGTCAAAATTTGACAAGAAAGCAAACAACTCAATTAAAAAATGGGGAAAACGATTTGAACAGATGATTTCTAAATGAGATCTCTCGATGGCAAAGAAGCACATATAAATGTCAACCATCAGTAATCACAGGGGGATTAATACTTAGAACTGAGGACAGTGACACTGGAATGGCCACAGGAACAGGAGTGACTGGAAATCTCTTACACTGTTGCAGAGGATGTGAAGTAGTCTGCCCACCCTGGTGAGCAGTGTCAGAGCCATCAAAGCTGAATACACATGCAGGGCTATGGCTGGCCTGGGCATGGCTGAATTGAGAAAGAGGAGATGCCTCAGGGGGCAAGATAGGCCACAGCTGAGGACACCCGGAGAGTCTCCTAGGGTAGTTCTCCTTAATTAGCACCCCTCTGCTGCTGGGAGGGGCCCTTGAGCCCCTCCCAAAGTCCTACTCAGGTTTCCTGTGTTTTCTACTCTAACCCCTTCCTTGTTTGAATGCTAAATAAATAGGGCCCGCCCAGAGACACTGTCTGTCTCAGCCACCAGAGTTAAGAACTCTGCAGAGGGTTTTGGTCCTCCTGGAGCCCTAAAGATCATGCCGCTCCTCTCATTCATTTGAGCCTTTGCTGCGCACTCATTTAGGAGACTGGGGATCTAGACACAGACCCCCATAGTCTGGCAGGTTCTGACAAGTTAAACACAGACTGGACGTAAACCACATCGGTCCTATTCTAGTTGTAATCTTGAAAAAATTAAAAAATTTTCTTCAAAGAAAAAATTCCCTGTGATGAATGCTTATAAGCAATAGTGATTTTTTTAACTGCCCCAAACCTAAACAACTCAAATGTCCTTTCAACTGGTGAAAAGATTAGCAAACTGTATCCATTGTACACCCATACAATGAAATCTCAGCAATAAAAGAGGGAGAAATGATTATTCGCACAAGGATTTGCGTGTGTCTGTGCTGCGTGAAACAAGCCAGCCTCGCAGGGTGATGCCCTGTAGGGCTGCATTTCCACGGCAACCAGGAAACCGACCCGCGATTGCCGGGGGTTTAAGTGTGGATGGATGAAGAACTGGACTACACAGGAGAAACACAGGTGGGAATTTTTACCCTGGAGTAATGGACGGAAGGTTCACATTCATGGTGGTGTGGTCTTCATGTGGGCCGCTGTGGATACAAACAGGTGAGTACGACACTGGAGAGAAGGAAGAACTGGAGTGTGTGATTTGTCCAGCACTGAGATGAGCAGAAGTCATGGAAGTGGGTGGAACTGTGAACAGACGTGTGAGGTAGCAGGATAAGGATCGAGAGGGCTGCTTGCTGACGGGCTGGAGGAAGGCAAGGACAGGGTCAGCGGTGGTGCCAGGTGCCGGCTGTATTTACAGGGTGAATGGGGTGGTGCAGTCCATAGAGAGAGAGACCACTGTCCAAGCAGATTCAAGGAGAGTGACCTGCGATGTCTCTCAGCTGGTGTCCACAGCCGCACGCTAAGAGCATGGAACTAAGATTACTTACGGTTATGGAGGGGAAAATGCCTAAAAATCAGAAGGCATTTGATCTAAATCTCCAAAAACTGAACTTTAAGACAAATAAGCTACCATACACAAGGAACAAAAGCAACACTGACCTAAATTTTCTGACTGATTTCCTCTCTGCATGATTTCATGCGTCATCTCAGTCAAGGTTTTCAAGAGCTCTTCATGATTATGTTTGTTAGTACTTTTTAAATGTAGAATATTTTCCTTAAACTCCAAAATATGGTTTTTACAACTAGTTAATTGATTACCTGCAAAGAAAGAAAACAAAGTTATATTTATACAAGTCGCAATTGTATGACAATTTTCTGTGATTAAAAAAATGTAAAATATGTACATCAATATAGTTATATATATCATATACTATATATATCATAAAATGTCTTTATGAGGTATAATAAAAAAATGTAGTCAATGCTACTGCCAAGGGGCATCCAACAGAAAGGCAGGCTCCTAAAAACATTACAGTAGGTTCTTAACCACCTTATTCAATAGATCTGGCACCATGCAACTTTGGGACGTTCCCCAAACACAAAATGACCACAAAGGTAAATGTTTTGAACTAATTCAGAACATTGCCGCAGCCACAACAGGGCATCTAAAAACAGGAAAGAGGATTTCCAGGACTGCTTCAGAACATGGTGAGAATAAAGGGATACGTGTGTTCAAAGTAAAGGGGAATATTTTAGGGAGGATTAATGGCAATGTCTTTTACTGTAATAATTTAAATTTGAACAGTCACCATATTTTTGATCATACCTTATCTCAAGAGAAACTATTAGAGATAAGAGAATATGGATAAATGGTGTTTTAGTTAGCAGGGGAAGGACAGAAATTGGCAATGATGTGGGTGGAATAAAAGATGAATACATGGTTTGGGTGGCAATAAATTTAGATGGATTTTTAAAAACTAAGATCCAATAGGAAACTACACAAATAATAATGACTTGTTTGGGTTCCATACTGACTATTTTTCTTTCATCTGCCTTGCATCAGCAAGGGCACACATGTGGACAGCTGAGCTCAAACGCTGGGGGAAGCCACTGCTCAGCTCAGATGCTCCTGAGATCTTAGAGCACATGCAGCAAAATAGCCACAGACTTTCCTGTTGCAAACCCAGCCCTACAGGTCTGCGTTTGGATTCTGCTCTGGCCTCACTTCCTGCCCTCCCTCCCAGCTCCAGCCTCCCACACCATGGGGTGCTGGCTCCTGGGCCAACTCCATAGGGAGTGCTCATCCCCAGATTCAGTGTGGCTACAGCTCCCTAACTGCATTCAGTTTTCTATTGCAACAGTAGTGCCTCAGATAAGCACAGCCTGCCATGCTATGCAAACTGTCTTTTTTTTAAAGTCACCAATCGCTATCCAACTTACTAAATTGTGTCCATCTTTAGAGATCTCCAGAAAGTAAGTTTAAGAATAGCATCAATTTTGAAGTTGTTTTGGTTTTGTGTTTGTAGTGCTAGGGATTGAGCTCTGGCCCTGGAACATGCTAGGCAAGTGATTTACCATGAGCTACATCACTAAACCTTTTTTTTTGAAAGCATGTTTTTGTTTTGGGGAAAGATCTCACTAAGTTACTTTGGTTGAATTTGGAACTTGCAATCTGTCTGCCTCAGCCTCCTGAACAGCTGAGATTATGGATGTGTGTCGCCAAGCCTCTTTGTTTTGTTTGTCCTATTAAATTGTCAATGTCTACAATGACCAGCCTACAGGTCTTACACAAATACAGGTTGAATGAATGGAATGAATAGATTTATTGTAGAAGCTCATTTTAGTGATTTCTTAAAATGGAATCATACTTTAATCAGAAGAACTGTAAGTTAATAAATCTTGAATATTCACACAGTATACATTTGAGGATGCTTACAAATGAGGTAGATGTGGTGTAACCAGTAGCAACTATGGGATCAGGGTTTTCCAGCCAATATTCTTTTTACAAAATGGATTATATATTTATAGTTAATGTTTGTGGATGAGGCAACATGTCTGGCTTTCTGCAATGTTGGCCAATCCCTGAAGGACCAATTTGGTGAGCACTAAAAGAAAGCGTTTTCTCCGGGGGAAGCAGCATTTACAGAAACCGCCACACAGCAGTATTAAGAGAGATCATCTCTCTAATCTTGGATCTGCTTCTTGTACATTCTTCTGTGACAAATCAAGGAATCAATGTATTATTTGAAATATTGTATTGTGGTAGTTAGGCATTCAATTAGGTTATTATGGAAGACAACGTTACAGAGTCACTTTCTAGAGCAATGAGGAGATGCTTTAGTCAACTGAGCATCTTTGTAATAAAATTGCGAAACAAATGCCAGCTCATGTGTGTAAGGGACCAGCATGATGCCTGCCCATATAAAGGGGAGATCCTAAGTACTACGGAGCCTTGCTTCTCACAGCGGAGGCCCAAACACTGCTGTCCTGTAGAAATAAAATATAAGCCTCATTTATAATTTTAAATTTGCAGGTAGCCACATTCTTATAAGGTAAAAAGCAAACCAGTGAAGGTAATTTTAAATGTATCTTTTTTAACTCAATAAACTTCAAATGTTATTTAGATATCAAAATAATTGAATGTCCCATTAATTATCAAAATAAATTAACTAAATCATCAAAATAAGTAATGGGACATTGTATACTAACTAATCTAAATCCTATGTGTCTCTTACACTTAACAGCTCATCTCAATTCAGATGCTGAATTGTAATATTTACAATGAAAGGCAGTTTCATGTGCTGAAGAAACAGTTTGCATTGTCTGTTTTTAAGTATAAATTTGAACTGCTTAAAATCACTTTGAAGTGAGTATCCTGTCCCCCAGTTGCAGTAATGGTTTGAATTTTTGTCAGCCACCTGGCAGAGGCTACTGTACTGGACCAGGCAAATCTCTGGCTTGTCTCAGCTCTCACCTTCCTAGAAACGCAGCATTTCAGGCCACTCACCCCAAAGCTACTGAATCAGAATGTGCATTTCGATAAAGTTCCCAGCTGACTGGGGTGTGCACATTAAAATTTAAGAAGTGCTGTTGCAGACCTCTCTAATTGTTTTATCTTTATGATCATTGATATTAGCATAGTTCACCCTTTACTGTCTATAGCTGTAGTATTATAATTGCCTCTTAATTGATCTCTTACCTCCAATTCATGATGAATCTTCTGGAAACACTGCTTTGGGCCTATAAAAGGTCCCCTGAACAAATACTGAGCAAGGCCCAAACTCCTTGCCCTGGTACACAAAGCCAAAAACAAAATGATTGCGCCCTCCTCCACTGGCTTTCTTCATTCAGTAAATACCCCAGCGAGAAGAGGTGGGTTGACACCTCATTTTTTCTCTCTTTGACTACTTATTGTGTTTCCCTAACTGCACGAGACTACAGAACAAATAGGATAAAGCCAGGTTTTTACTCTACATCAAGGCCATCAGGCTACAAGGGATGGGGACAAACAGCATATATTTAAACAACTAATTATAACTCTTACAAGGGAGTTATCTTCCGAGCCACAGGCCCAGCGAGGCAGGGGTGATTAAGGAGGAAGAAGGAGAAGGTGAGGGAGGTAGAAAGGTTTCAGAGCAGAGGGAATATCTGAGAGGCTGAAGAAGGTACAGAGTTTGCCAAAGTATAAATCAGTTAAAGAGCAGAATAAAAGATAAATAATAGGAAACGGAGAGATAGAGCTTTTGCAAATGGGAACAGAACCAAGAGATGCAGAAAAGAGGAAAGGGAAGAGATTGGAGAAGAAAGGGACATACGAGAATTAAGACGTGTTATGCACACATCCCAACTCCCCACATTGACTACAATCATGCTCTACAAACATATACTAATAAAAATAAAATTTTTTTAAAAAAAAGAATTTTGTCATACAGCAAAAAGCAAGTAAGGACACTCCAAACCAAGGACATAGCAACACCAGTGGGCACCTCCTCCAAAGACCTAACAATCTCTCAATGGGCCCCACCTCTTAGACATTCCACTACTTCCAATAGTAATACTGTAGGGACCAAGCCTGGCTTTGGGGGAATATTCAGCATTCAAACAACAGGAGGCAGTTGGTAGGAGATGATGCTAAAAAGGGAACATACAGTTTGAATTACTCACCTTCACGTATGCTTTGTAATAATCAAATCATAGTATGCATCAATCCCTTTAAATTTCCTTAAAGCCCTTTATACATTAGGTTTTTTTTTTTTATTATTTTGTTTTGCAGCAGTGGAGATTGAACCTGAGGCCTTTGCATTAAACTACATCCCTACTCCTTTATTTTTTATTTTGAGACAGGGTCTTACAAAGTTGCCCAAACTTTTTGGGCTCAAACTTCCAGTCCTCCTGTATCAGTCCCCACAGAGTGCTAGGATTACAAGCATGCACCATTATCCCCTGGATTGCTTCAGGTTTTATTGTGAAATATATTAGGCTTGAGACCAAGTAGATAAAACAGCTTAAAGGCTAAAAAATAAAAATGAGCATCCATGAACTCACTACCCAGAGCTTAGAAAACCCACCTAGGTCCCTCACACATCCCATTCTCCTGCCTTCCCACTCTCAGATGAGAATTCTAAATTTTATATTAATTATCCACTGCTTCCCTTTATGGTTCTAACATTTTGCAAGTTGACTTACACTGCTGTTAGACATCAATTAAAAGAAAACAGATGCATTCTTCTATACTTACTTCTTTTCCTAAATTTATGCTTTTGAGACTCATTCACAATTGATGAGTCAATCTATAGTTCATTCATTTTAACTGCTGTAAAGATGTTGCTGTACAGCAGACTTATCAACACAAACTCTTAAGTCAAGAAGGGAGTGGGGAGAAATATTCCAAGTCCTGAAGGAAAAAAATATGCAACCTAAGTTCATATATCCGTCAAAACTCTCTCTAAAAATTAATGAAGAAATAAGATACTTTCAAGACAAGGAGGAACTGTGGGAGTTCGTGGCCACCAATCCAACCCTACAGAGAGCGCTGAAGGACATTACAGAGAAAGAGAGGAAGAGATATCAGGATTACAGCTACAGTGGCAGAGAGGCCTCAGTGAACGGGGCAGACCATGGAATGAGGGAATAAGGTGGACAAATTATAGCAGAAAAGTGGAGTAGCAGACATGAGGCAGAGACGGTAAGCTAGTCTTTGGTAGAGACAGCTCTGAAACTATATTAAAAAAAAAAAAAAGCAGAGGTCATTGCTAATGGTGTATAACGATTTAAAAGACACAGTAGTCCTAGTGCCATATTTAGATTGAATTAAATTTGTTCTGGTCTGTCCACTCATATCAGATTTGAGGACACAGACCTCTAGAACCAAAAATAGCAGGTTATACCATGGTAACTATCCTTATTTTCCTATTGACTTAAGCTGAAATCCTGTATTACTTACATTGTCTTACTATGACTGATCTTAATTGTATCTGAATCATAAGACTATTGGTTGGCCTTGACTGATCCTATTTGAAATCGGTATGCGTGTTAGAATCAACCCTAAAAGTAGAGGAAACTACTCTGAGCATGACAGGATGTAAAGGATATCCATACTGGTATGAATCAGTAACAGCTCTCAAATACTACAATGCAGTCAAAGATAAGTTTTTATAAAAATAGGTGATAGTATATTTAACTATAATAAGCCAGTGTTGTCGACAAATCTATTGAAAATAGCAAGAGAAAACATAGTAGCTACGGAAGATCATTTATATTATAGTTTTATAAGTCTTATCCATTGCATGTTTATCTAGGAAATTGTTTCGCTGTCTTGTTATGACTTGGTTTTCCCTATAATACAGAGAGGATAGGAACAAATACTCTGAGGAAGAGACCTGAAAAACCCGAGGCTTATTTTGTAGCATTATAATATAAATTCTAGCAATCTATTGCTTGCTGATTAAAATGACTCTGGACTGGTTTCTTCAGCTCAACTTCAGCATATGCAGAGATGGGGACGGCTATCACAAAGAGAATGAGAGATGCGATGGTAGTTGGAAATGTCTTCCCTAATCTGGAACTTGAGGACCTAAAAAGACTCCATCATCCTGTAATGATTTGATTTGTTCTATAATATTCAATAAGTATAGAAAGTGGGTGAAGTTAGGGACAACTATTTGTAAGACGCTAGAGACAGTTAGATAAGGTAGATCTCCAGTGGACTTGCTTTGAAATCTGTATTTCTTTAAATTGTTTTTTATTTTTTTTTTAAATGTTCTGTTCTGTTTTGATATGGTTAACCTTATCCTCTTAGAGATGTAAAACAAATAGGTGGGACTGATAATCATATTACGGAGCTTTTGTTTGGCCATAAAGCAGAATGGTTTGTAGGGTCACTTTTTTGAATGTCATTCTAAATACTTTAATTCTATAACATGAACAGCCATTTCGAAGAAGACAATTTGTAACTCATCAACTGGCAATTTCTTACCTTTTGTTTGTCTGTAATTTAGTATTATTTCTACCCTTTTTTTTTAATCTCCATGTATTTTTTTTTTGTTTCCTTTTCTTTAAATAAAAAAAAAAGATGTTGCTGTACCACAATGTATTTATCTCTCCTCTTGTTGAGCAATAATATTATAAGAACATTCATGTACCAAGAATATTCTGGTACATGTGTCCTAGTGAGCATGTTCAAGAGTTACTTAGGACAGGGAAGGCAAACTTTTTAGAGCTTTTTAATGATGCAAACAGCTGATTGTAGCATATGTGCCTTAAGTTTGCCACCACTGCCCTAAGATATATGGTGGTAGGGATGTTACTTAAAATATTTAACAACCTAATCCTACATGGATTAGATATACGAATCCATGAGATCAGAAGTTGGGCTATAAATCTATAGTAAGAAGTACACCAATAAAACCCTATTATGTAGTGGAATTGCTAAGACAGTGTGTGTGCTTTGTAATAGAAATGATCAAAATGTATAGTTCTTCACGGGAAATCTGTGTTGGTTTTTAAATCTTGATATTCTTTCCAAATGTCTAGAATTCATGATTTTTAACATAATGATAGGAAATAAAAGCATCTTATTGATAGTTATTCTAGGTTGATTCAAAATTTATGTTACATTTTGCTTTAGATTCTACTTTACTGATGCTACTATCCTTATCTTTAGTATCTTTTGATTGAGATTGTGATTGTATATTTTCTCCTACATTTTCTTCCAATATTTGTCTTTATAATTCAAATATGTTTCTTGTAAGTATCAAGCTTTTCTTGTTTTATATTAAATTAGAAATTATTTTAACTTCATTTTGGAGCATTTAATATAATTAGTGAGACAGTTATATGTCATTTTTCTCTTCTTTTAGTGGTTAGATTACAACACGAATTCTTGATTTACTATGGTCCATTACAAATTCCTAATTTCTTACCTTTTTTGTACTAGGGATTGGACCTAGAGCCCTTAACTGAGCTACAACCTCAGCCACCACCACTCTCACTTTTTAATCTTGAGAGACCGCCTGTAGTCACCAAGTTGCCCAGACTGACCTCAAACTTGCGAATCTCCTGCTTGGCCTCCCAGAGTGCTAGGATTATATACTCCTTTCCTGACAGTGATAAAATTTAAAACATTTACAACTTCTCCCTACAAATACACCTTGACTTGTGACAGTTGGCATAATGTATTTTCAACTCCACCAGGCATTAATCCACACTAGACCCCAGATTCTGCTGATTTAGGGCTGCACTCCACTCCTCCCCAGCCCTGCTCCATGGAACGATGTAACAATGTACATGGTTGGCATGTTCCCACAAGGCCAGACACCTTAGTTATATTTATACAATACTCCATTTGTATGGGATGAAAAATTCAAAAAAGTTAAGTGTGGGTATTCCAGAATGAGGCCTTTCTTCACTAATTCAGGGGCAGTGGAGCACTCCTACCCTGAAAACTGCAGAATCACTGGACCTGCAAGGACTCTCATGCTGCCAGATGTAGAGGGTCAGGAGAGGAGCCGCGAAGCACGGAGAGTCATCTGTGAAGCCATTCCCAGGATTCTAGTGGTAATGATGCCAGATTTTGCCCTGGCCAAGTGAGTACTGCACGAGAACCACAAGGAGGCGCCCGTGAAGCAAAAGACTTAGCAGGCAGAGGTCCTGGCAAGGCCAGGAGACAGGACATGCACATGGCAGTGGTGGGTGGCCCATGCCAGGGAATAAGCAGTGCGGAGTGAGGGCCCAGCAGGCTCTGGGAAGCAGCCGCATCCCACTAAAGAGCCAGTGCTGGATGTTTGTCACACAGAAACATCTTCCAGAGAAAGCGAGACCACCACACTGCTATTGCCCAGAAAACCCTGCCTCCCTACCTCCTTCCCACTCAGTTACACAGGGGAAGGCGGGGTCAGAAGGGCACAGCAAAGATGGCTAACAACATCCTCCCCCTCATCGGATGTTCTTCCATGTGACCTCCCCTGTCATTGGTCAACAGGTTCCAACAATTTTTTTCTTGCTTCAATCTGGGTACTTTGTGACTGCTGGGACCAACAGAACACAGCAGAAGAAACTCAGTGTGAGCTGTAGCAGCACTTAGCAGTGCATGCCAGCTGCAGGTGGCAGGTAAGTGTGGGTGCTTCCAAATTAGGCGGCTAACACAAGACTAAGGCCTCCAGGAAACACACTGGCAAAGGAGGCAGTCTAGGACTGGTTATCAGCCCAACTTGGGTTTAAAGGCAGCGATCACCCCCTTCATCATTCCCTGGGAATGAGAGAGCGTCAGTCTCTGACATTGTAGTTATTGTCCATGGTTGACTGGGGAGAAGCACCTCTAAAACCAAAACCCTGGACACCAGGGGCTGCTGCTGTCACCAGTGATACAGGAGTGATGACCTTTTGGATAGTGAGAGGACTTTTATTACTGCCCTAGAAAACTCACTGTGTCTCTCACGGTCATACTCTTCTCCCTGAAATATCTTGGCTTGCTCTCCTACTTTCCTAGTTTTCATTTGATGGTGAAATACTGGAATTCCCCAAGGCTTTCTGCTTGGTATTTTCCATCTGTCCCCTAGCTGATCTCATTCTATACCATAACCTTAGCTGTTGGAGACGACTATGAAGCGGCTCTGAGCAGGATTTAAATTTTACTAATTGGCTTTCTATGTTTATCTGTGAGTCTGTCCTAGGCCTAGGCCCCTTGCCTGTGACAGGAGCTGATTCATAGTTAGTGACCCTCCATGAATCAGTGGTCCTGGATGAGGTTTGTAGTGGCCTGTGAGGCCAGAGATATCTCAAAGGGCATGATGAGGCTACAGTGCAGACACTTGGCTCCAACCCCAATTAACAAGGTAGAGACTGCAGCTGCAAAGATTACTCCTACAGTCTCACTTCTACCATGTCTTCATGATAACACAGTGCTACTGAATTGACTTGATTCATTAGTTGGAGACGTCCTTGAAGTGATTCCCAAGGTCCTGCTCATTGCCTGTGCTTTCCTCAGTTTCCCTGCCTTTTGTCCTTGGTCCTAATAGAAGTGGACTGATCCAGAAAACTCTTTGTCTTTGTCCTCAGAGTCTCAAGCTTAATTAAAGGGTTTTGATCTTCCTGGAGCCCTAAAAAATCATAAATTTATCTCTTTTTATTTATCCTCTGCCATACACTCGTTTGGGAGATCAGAGATCTAGGTCAGGACCCGCTACTTAACTATTGCATGGTGACAGTTCTCAAGTTAATCTCTTCAATCCTGGTCCAGCCTGACATATCCCATGGCCTATTGAATTCTTGCTTGGGGTTCTCTAATGGGTACTTCACGCATATAGATATATTGATTTTGCTACCAACACCTAATTCTTCCCTAGCCTCACCATTTTAACAAATGGCAATTCCATTTCTTAGCCATATAAATCAGTTGTGTTGGTTCTTTGTCATTGTGATAAGATGCCTGAGAAAAACAACTAAAGCTGGAAAGGTTTCTTCTCATGGTTTCAGAGGCTTCGGTGCTTGATCATCTATCTGTTCTACAGCTTTAGACCTGTGGCAAGGCAGGTTATTGCAGTGGAAAGGCATAGCAGGGAAAGCTGCTTACTTCCTGGCAGCCAGAAGCAATGAGAAAGGAAATAACTAGTCAGGACAGGGTAAGGAGCGACGTGTAGTTCTCAGGGCCACACATCCATAACCCATGCCCTGTGCCTGGGCCCTGTCTCCGAACAGCCCGCTCGATATGAAGCTGTCAATGAGACTCATCAGCACATTCATCCAATAACGAGACCAGCACTCTCATGGCCCAGTCCTGTTCCAAAGCCATCAGCTGGAAACCAAGCCTCAGCACATGGACCTTGGGTGGCATTTTAGATACAAACTGTAACACTAGTGGTTCTCAAACATCGATGGTCACAACTGGAGTGGGGACATGCTACTGGCATCTACTGGATAGAGCTGAGAGACCCTGTGAATATTCTGTGATATGTAGGATGTACCGCTTATACCCCCCCCCCAAATTATCCAGCGCAAAACGTCAATAGTGCTAATGCTGAGATCCTGGAGCATTCTACGATTCTTTTCTATTCTTTTATTTCTTTTTCTTTCTTTCATATCCCAAATTCAGCAATTATTTAAATATACATGTATAATCATGTCAGTCTTTTACTCAGAACCTTGCAATGGCTTCTTATTTAGAATAAAACTCATAATCCTACTGTGGTCTCACAAGTAAATGCAATCCAAACTCAGGACCTTAGCATATGCCTTTCCCATTGTCTAGAAGATTTTTCCCTCATATATCCACATAAATGCTTCCTCACTCCATTCATAAATCTGTTCAAATATAACTTCCACAGAAGATCCTTCTCTGACAACCACATCAAAATACATAGGTCCTTGGTAACCTTCACTAATTAGTCCAAGGAAGAGCAAAGAATACCAAAACCAGTGAGTATCAAATAAATTGTTTTGGCTGGAAATGGTAGTGAGTCACAAGGCAAGTGACAACAACAAGTTCTTTCTTGTGCATAGAGTATCAAACAAAGGACAAATACTGGGACAAAATATGGAGTCAAAATGCACTGAGTACCAAGTTTGATGAGTTTCAAAGCAACTAAGTACCAAAGCATAACGTCAGTACTTTCCTTCCTGTCCCCACCTACGCCTGACTTCATACAGTAATCACGTATCACCGATGTGTATTCCCCCAACCATAACACAAGATCTAGAACAGAATTTTGCTGTTGTTGCTGTTATTGTCGTTGTTGTTAACCTAGTTCCTACAATGTGAATAGGTACTTAGTAAATTCAATTATTCATTCGTGAACCTGATCACTCATTTGTTTGAACATTTCACATGCCTATTAGATGTTGTGCAATCTTCCAGATGCTAGGAACAATGCAGTAAGCAGAACAGTCAGAGAGAGAGAAAGAGAAAGAGGAGAGAGAAGACTTTGTCTTCACAGAGTTTAAATAATTTGTTGAAAAAAATAATGAATCATTAATATGATGAACTTATAGAAAATGAAAACTCTGACTCATCTTCTATTTTACGAGTTTCATTCTCAGAAATATATCATTTTTGGAACTTGTATCTATGAATAACAGGAGTCTAAATCCATTGCAGAAGTAAACTTATTTCTGGTTATAACTAGAAAAAAAAACATCAAAATGTTTGTATGAATCTAAGTTAGTCCTTGTAAGAATATTAACTATATTAAAATGTTTTCTAAGGTTGCTATCCTAAATTGCCTTCCAAAATTACTTGCTTTCCTGCTGTGATAAAATTAGCAAGATAATGACAAAAAAAAAAAAAAGACCTGAGGATCAGTGGAGCAGATTAGAAGATGTAGATACAACTACAAACACACTCAGCCATCTTATCTTTGACAAAGGGACCAAACATATTCATTGGAACAATAGTTCTGGAAAACTTGGCTTTTCACTGTCAAAGACTAAAACTAGACCCAAGTCTATCACCACAAAACTAAAATCAAGAATGGATCAAAGATCTAGATATTAAAAGAGAAACACTAAAGCTAATGCAAGACAAACTATGTAGAAATCTTGAAGACCCAAGATAGGCAGAGTTCATGAACAAAACCCAAACTGGTTGGGAAGTACTCAAAAAATCAACAACTAGGATCTCGTCTCATTAAAAAGTTTTTGCACCTCAAAAGAAATCACAAACAGAGGGAAAAGAAAATCCACAGAATGTGAAAAAAATATGGCCATTTATACCTCACACAAAGAAACTCTATCTAGAACACATAAAGAAGTGAAAAAAATCAGGCCCCCCAAATTTAATGATCCAATTCAAAAATGGGCATCTTAGATGAATACGTACTTCTCAGATGAAGAAAGAAAAAATGACAAATAGACACATGAAAAAATGTTCAGCATCACTGTTATCCAATCAGTGCAAATTAAAACAACATTGAGATCCCATCTCACCCCAGAAAGAATGGCTATCATTAAGAAACGAACCGACAACAAATGCTGGAGGGGCTGAGTGGATAAAGCAATCCTTCCCCACTGTTGGTAGGAGTGTAGACTGGTACAATCACTGTAGAAATCAGTGTAGAGATTCCTCAAAAAACTAGGATTAGAGGTCCTATTCGACCCAGCTATTCCCCTGCTGGTTATTTTCCCAGAAGAATTAAAAACATCATGCCACAGCGATATATGTGCACCCATGTTTACAGCAGTGCAATTTGTAATACCTAAATCTTGGAAACAATTCAAATGCCCATCAACCGAGGAACAAATAAAAAAGATATGGTATTTTTATACAATGGAGTACAACTCAGCTATAAAGAAACATAATCTCAAGGCTTTTATAGGTAAATGGATGCAATTTGAGACCATACTCATAAGTGAAATAAATCAGACTCCCATGTGTAAGAAAGTGTCTCCCTAATGTAAGAAAATGTAAGAGGAAATAAGATCCAAATGTGCAATAGGTACTGTGAAAGAGGAATGCACAACAGAGATGGGGGAAAGGAGAAAAGAAGGAAAAAGAATACACACACACACACACACACACACACACACAGGATAGCTGATAATTATACTACTAATTTCCATTGTTCATTGAAAAGAATGGATTGTGCTTATACGTTGGATCAATTTTGCATGCCTGTATCATGTAATGTGAGCAACTATTTTGAAGATAATACTATGCAGTATATTCACCATTGTTAATGTATCATTTTGAAATTCTCTATAGTTATTTTTTCTCTTAAAAAACAAAATTACTTGTTTTCTAGTTACAAGAAACCCTTTATTTTTGTTATAAATATGCTCACTGTTTGTTCTAATACAAAAAGATTTTAAAAGTCTCCTTTAGAGAAAATGAAAAAGGATATAAGCGAAAGACTAGAGGTCTTACGACGTACTTTTTAGTATTTCTCGTATTTCGATGAGCTAGAATGGGGCATTTTTGTGTACATGATGACAAAATGTAGTACTGATTTAACATGAAGCCACTTTTAAACTACTGCGGAGATTACCTTGTTTACACCTAAATCATAAATGTGTTCAGTGGGAGAAACAAGAATTTAACCTAAAGCATCCTGGATTAATAACGCCCAGTTTTCCCAAGTGTTAAAGAGCTCAAGTATGAACCCTGAGCGGCACAGTGTGGACAACTAGGGTGAAAGATGAATAATCCACCGCGTTAGCGCTGTTTCAGAAAAACAAAAATAAGTTTTTGGAACAATTACGTCCCATGCAACTTTTTTATACGAAAAATTTCGCTGTGTCTGACATTCAAATTTAACCAGGCAACTTTAACTTCCGTTTGCTAGACTGACGGTCCTGTGGCCCATAAGGCAAAACGCTGGAGTGCTTGGGGTAGTCGTCACACAGGCTCCAGGTTTATTTGAGAACGTTCCGGTGCCGGACCTGAGCCCCAAATCGCGCCGGTGCTGCGTCTCCGCCACCCGGCCTCGGCCGGCTCTGCAGGTAACACCCCGGGCGGGTCCAGCCCCAACCGGCGCCCGGGGGACAGAGGCGGTTACGGCGGGAGCTGCCGAGTCGGACACCCGCGCCTCGCTGGAGAAGATCAAGAAGAAGGGAGCCGGGGGGGGGGGGGGGGGCAGCGGCGGGGCGGGAGGCCGGCCTGCGCCCCACCCGGTCCCGAGCGCGCGCCCCGGGCGGTCGCCGCAGCCCCGACGCGGACCAGACCGGACCGGGCGGGACCAGCCGGGCGCCCGTTACCGCGGCGCCCACTGCGGGCGGCGGACGAGTGGGTGGGCGCGCGTGGTCGGCCCGCTCCCCGCCGAGGCCCCCGCACCCCGGCGCGGACCCCGCTTACTCATGTCGGCCATCCTGGAGAGGCAGAACCAGGAGAAGCTGAAGAGCACGATGGGGACGAGGGTGGCGAAGGCCACCAGCCAGTGCAGGTGCTTGTTCCGCATGGCGCGGCCGGGGTCACCGGGTCGCGGGTCGCGGGTCCCCAGCGCCGCCCTAGCGGTCCCTGCGCTGAGCTCTGAGCCCGTTGTCGCCGCTCCGCGGTGCCGCGCGCTGGGAACCCGTGCGCGCTGCTGGGTGGCTGGCACCGGCTTCTTTTCAGGATCCTAAAGAGTCGTTCTCAAGCCAGAGGTGCTGGGAGAAAACCTCAGTCCGGCTCTGCACTCAGTCTTTGATTTGAAGCGATCTGCTTCACATCAGCACTGCGCCTCTGGCCTGGCTGGTTTTCGGGCCCTTGAGAGAGGGATCTGAACACTGGGCTTCCTGAAAAACGCACCTGGAAGTCTGGACTCTGATGGCCAGGAGGTGGATAGGGCCTTTGGTAGAGCAGGGACACAGACAGACCTCAAGAGAGGGCCCAGAAAGAGAGAAATGTCTTATAAAGAAACACATTTAACTCAAAAGGAAATTCATGGACTGAAAGTCAAGGGAGAGAAAAAAACACTATTCCATGTGACAGAGAACCAGAAAAAAGCAGGGGTGGCTTACCCATCAACTGCAGAATGGGTAAGAAAGACATGGAATTTCTGTACAACGGAAAGATATTCAGCTATACAAAAGATAACCTCGAGGCTCTTGTAGGTAAATGGATGCAACTTGAGATCATGCTCATGGGTGAACACTGTGTTGGCTCCCTGGTATAAAAAACTGAAGGAGTTAGTGAGATCCAAAATGCACGATACATACTGTGAAAATGAAAGCGGAGGAAATATCTAAAAGGGAAGGTGGTAGCCATTGTTAATTTCCTGTTATCATGTTTTGAAGTCCTGTATTATTTTCATTGTTCTGTTTGGTTTGATTTTATTATACCTAATGGTATGGGCAGCTGTTTTACAGATAACAAAATGTATCATGCTAGCCATTGTTGATTTCCTGTTATTTTATTTTTAAGCCTTATATTGCTTTCAGTGTTTGATTTTGATCGATTTTATTCTATTTTGTTTTGTTTGATTTTATTATATCTGATGATACAGGCAGCTACTTTGAAGATAGCAAGAGGCATTATGGTAGCCATTGTTGATTTCTTATTATCTTGCTTTGAAGTCCTGTATCATGTTCACTGTTTTGATTGACTCTTTTATTTTGTTTGGTATTACTCTCTTCAGAATAAAAAAAAATGCCAACAGTGGATTTTAAATGTTCTTGTTACAAAGAAAGGATGAGCATGTGTGATAATGGATATATATATACTCAGTAGACTGAATTGGTCATTTCATATTATAAAAATTGTACCAAATTTTCAAGTTGTGCCCCACACAATTATTATGTCACTTTAAATAAAATCAAACTATATTAAGTAATATTTAAAAAGGGAATAATTCCATTAAAGAAGCTATAGAGTATTGAAACAGCCCGGCATACATGAACCTTGAAGGTAGGATTGGAACAAACAGTGAGAACCAAACAGTGCTGGTGGGTTTAAGTATCAGTGTAGTTTATAAGGCCATTACTTGTAGAGAAAGGAAATCTCAGTGTAAATACATGTCATGGGACAAATACCTGTGCCCAGGAAAAAGAAAATTCTGGAATTGTGGTATAGCTCAATTGAAGAAAAGTAATTTAATAACCAAGAAGTAATAATTACATAATTTAAATTCAGTTCCACTTGCTTTTTTGGAAGCTTTTCATGGACATCTGAAGGAGAAAACCAGGAGACCTAAGCAGTTTAATTTATCCACCTTCTCCCTTTCTTTTAGAAAACCCAGAGACTATGGTAACCAGCACAGAATAATGAATTGATTCCAACCATTGAGACTTTATGTGACTCTCCTTGAATAACTTTGTAGCTGCCTCAGTTCTTTTGAGGTCCAGTGAATGAGAAGGGAAGCTTACTGCTTTTTAAACATTTCTGTACATCCTTCATTGCAAGTCAGATATTTAGCACTATTTCATCCAATTCACAAATACAAATAAACAAGTTTTATTGATATGAACAATTTGCTTTATAACTTTAAGTGGACTAGCAACTGATTGGTTACAATACCAGCTCCAGGAACAGATAGGACCCCACACCTCCATCGGTTAACACAACAGAGGTTTCTTTTCTTGGCCAGCAAATATCTAATACCACCGCTTCCAGCTGATGGGCTGCTTTTCCACACCATCATGCAGTATCCCAGGCTTTCTGTCCTGTGGGCGCCCTCCCTAGGAGGAGGAGGAAGTGTCTCCCTCTGCTGGAAGATGGAGGGAAAGCGTGGGAAGAAATAGAAGCGTTATAATTTAATTGGGCACAAATTCTCCATAGGAAAGAAACAATGCAAAAGAGTTGAAAACTGTGGTCCTTGCCTAGCAGCCGCCTCCCCTCAACTCCTTGATTATGGGAGGATATTACAAGCCATCTCTGCCACACTGAGCCGGAAATCTATTTCTTAAAACACTTGCTCTGAGATGCAGCTCAGTGGTAGAGTGGAAGTATAGCATGTCTCTGGCTTTGCCTTCAATTCCTAGTGCGCCCCGCCCAAGAAAAAATAGAGAAAGGAGAAGTTTTGTCTCATATTCCCCTTAAGTAAGTCAACTGTTAATTTCTGGAGCAAACAATGCTATTATTTACTAACAATGTCATGTTAGGAACGTTTTTAATACATATTTATGGTACATAATGCTTACACTCCTTGTGTGGAGTTTGTACCTGTGCAGAACACATTTTAATTCCTTTTGCCAGCCCCTTTCCTTCTCCCTCCCTCTGCCTCCACCTCTCCATCCCTTTCACCTTTAAGAGACATGTATCTCTCTACTTCCTATTCTCTTTTACTCTGCCCTTTATTTGTATTTATATAGAAGAGAAACCTTGTGATGTCGGATTCATTTAGCAAAGGTTCCTAATCCTCTCCAAGCTTGAGCTCTTCTTCACTAAGATGAGATACATGCTATTCATCCAGCGTTGCTGAGGCTCCACAGAAAAACTCTGACAACAACTTAGCATACATCCTGTCCTAATCTAAGCACTCAGGACATTTGGCTCTTTTTTCTCTGTCTGTTGTTACTCAACCAAAGCACTGACAAGTTTATTGCTGATTCTAATTATTATTTTTGGAACAGACAACCACCTACCCCAAAATTCTTCAGTGATTCCCTGTTAAAAGTGCTGTCCAGTGTGGTGGCACATGCCTGTAATTCCAGCACTCAGGATGCTGAGGCAGGAGGATCACTGGGAGTTCAAGGTCAGCCTGGGATTTACATAATTTGTTTGCATTACAGCTTCTTTCTTACATCACCAATAGGTAGCTCAGATCCTAATACAATTTGAAGTTCTTAAATTATGGTAATTGTTTTTATTTTTAAATATTAATACTAGTATGTATAGATGAGATTCAGTGCAATATTTCTTTTTTACTAGAGCACATTAATTATATACACAATAAGGGGCTCCACTGTGACATTTCCCTACAAGTATATATTTTGATCTTATCCACTCTGCTTTTGCCCTCTCTTGGCCTCCTCTTTCCTATTCTGTTTCTCTTATATTTTCCTAAGTCTTCTTTTTGCTTTCATACCATACTTTTTTGCAGATACTTCATATGAGAGAAGGTTTTCTGCTGCTTGTCTTTTTAAATCTGGTTTATTTCACTTAATAGGACACTGTTATTTGAATCCACTTTCTTACTAATAACATGATTTCTTTCTCTTTGGCTGAATAACACATCACTGTGCATATGCGTTCCATTTTGTTTGTCTATTCATCAGATGATGGTCACCCACATTGATTCCATAACTTGGCTCTTTTGAATTGTGCCACAGTAAACATGGGCATGTGGGCATCCTTTAAAATCCTTTGGGTGCATACGTCAAGGAGTGGTATTTGTGGATCATGAGCTATTTCTACTTTCAGTTTTTGAGGAACCTCCATATTTATTTTCATAGTGAATCTACTGTTTTACATTCTCCAAAATAGCAGGAAGTGTCCATTTTCATGGGCACTGTTTTTATGAGAGCCTTGCCAACAAATAAATAAGCTCACCCAAATCATGAAAATTTTAAAAGCCAAAATTCCTAGTAGTTGCCACAAGGCGGCAGTATTATATTACAACGTCTGATTCGAATGCATGCTCCTGTCAGAAATTTCTGAGTCCTGTAAATGCATGGAAATGCTAGGATTTCACTAACATATTTGGGTCAGTTTTCCATAGCTAGCCAATTAGCCTCTAGAGTTGTTGTATCTGCCTTTTTATTAGCAGAGTCCTGGAGTGAGAGTAATGGATTATTTACTATTTATAGAGTCTCTCTGGTGGCTCAGTCATTTTTATATATTTCACCGATAGGGCAGGTTCTGAGTCCAGTGGATTAATCAACATTTGGTGAGTCATACTTGCCATTACAGGTCTTGAGTTTTTTGAAGTTTCTCTTTCCAAGAGTGAGTCTTCATAATGTCATCAGTATGATGAGTTTATTTTTACAGTGGTAATGCCTAAATACAATCTCACCAAACTGTGCAGTGAGTTGGGAAGGTCAGAAATCCTTGGGGAAAGGCCATGCATATGTATTCCATTTCTCCTCAAACTGTGCTTGCCTTCTCTTTGAGTGGATTTAAGTGGCAGCATTGATCTAATCTAGACTTCTTGTATAACTTGTACAGTGCCTGGTATAAGCAACACTTGTTTAAGGCATAGAAATGATGTTGTTCAAATCATAATAGTTTAGCATTAACTCTAAAAGCTTTTTTATTTTCTTCTAGGCCACATAGGATTAATACAAAGCATTAGTGGAGGTTAGCATTTCTGTTTTCAGTATTTCTTAACAGAAGATAAGATTTTTCTTTTTTTGCCTGATTTTGACACTCCCTGATATATATGGTAAAGAACTATTTGAATAAGTCTCAGGGCTTCCGTTTTGCATATCTAATTAAAACTATGTGAAGGGCATACTTAGCTGTTTCTTAAAGACATCTGGCTTTAAATTGGTGATAACATGAACCTCATATCCATTCTAATGATGTATGCAGGTAAAAATAAGAACTGGATTTTTTCTTTCTTATTTCTCCATCTGCACTTAAGTAGTAATTCTATTGCTATCTACCGTAACATTTCCATGCATTCTAAACTTTAATTTTTAAACCTTAATACTGTATTGCCTTTCCATTGTACTAAATGCATTTAGTACCTTTTGTATCATCATTATGCTAGAAAACTCCTGAAAGTTTTCTACTGTCTTCTGCCACTTGATGTCAATAACATCATACATCCTTGGACTCTTTTCCAGGAGTCAAATAAGGATATCTTCTCCCTCACATTAATCATCCCCTACAGCTTAAATAGATGAACTAAAACCACTACCAAGTGCTAAGCACACAGTCAATCCTTTACAGTCATGAACTCTGCATCAATGGATTCAACCAGTTGAAGACAGACTTCAACTGGTTAGAGTCAATCTCTGTGCCATTTCAGAGCTCCTCCTTCGCTGTAAAAATCACATATAGACACTGAAACCTGGCTTCTTCCAGGCTGTCAGCTTTTTCCACTGCCCCTCTCCCACCGCGATGAGTCTATCTTTGCTAATACATACATGCTTTCACTTCTACTTCTGTGTGTTCTGCTCAATTCTTTGGGATACCGAGAACCTAAAAGAACTACAAACTTCAACACTTAAGTGCCTAGTGTTCCACAATGGGTATCTTTTTAAAATGCTGGTTGAGATGTGGAAAATTGTGTAGTGCTTGCTTCAACTTGTGTTCACGAGGAGATGGAGGAAATATACCTGTAGGTACTTGCATAGAATATATCTGAAGTATAAATAAGGAGCTAGCAATGATTGCTCCTGAGCAAGAGTTCTGAGGAACCAGGAGTCTTGGGTGCGGTGAAGGAGAGTTATTTGGAATGCAAATTGTTCGTTGTATTTATTGCTTACTCCCTGCCTGGCTTTCTTCTTCAGCCACACTAGCCTGCTTGCTGTTTCTCAAATATTTCAGATATGCTCCATTCGAAGCCTGTGAACTGGAAATACTTTCTCCAGAGTCTGTCAGAGTCAGAGTCAGAGTCCCTCCCTTATTTCATCCAGTAAGGCTCAAATGTCACTATTACCGACTTTGCTGATGACACTATATCATGACTCACGCCCCCATATCCCTTAGCTAATTCCCCCTAACGTCCTTTTTAGTAACAGCTGGCACACTACATATTTGCTCCTTGGTTTACTGTTTGAATCCCTTTTGCGTTGTAACTGTTTCAATCCCGATGTATTATAGATAACAAGCATTTTTCTTCCCTTTTCATGCGCGTAAATTAATTCTTCGATAGAAATAATCGTTAAGGAATGAATGTTTGATGAATTAACAGTTTTATGTTTATTACGAGAGGAAAAAGTCCTACGCTCTCACAATGCAGAGCTCTCCTTATTTGCCACTTATTGGCCATGAGCAAGTCAAGTGATTTGAGTTCCTTTTCGTCATCCATAAAATGAGACAATTCATGGTTACTTCACAGAAGCTTATATATGAGAATGACTACGTAACCTTGGCGATGTGAAAGTTACTAAAGGCACGCACCGTTGCTTCAGTGCTGGCTGCCTAGCAACAGTACAGTAATGCGTTCAATATTAAGGAAAAGAGGTGCCTCCAGAGCAGCTACCAAAAGACCTCGCTGGCGCTGGGCGTGTCTCTTTGGAGTCGTTACCAGGGAAACCGCAAGGACGTCTCCAGAACGGGCGCACGCTGTACGCCGCGGCTGCCCTGGCCCCGCCTCCAGTGTGGGCAATAGGTGGAGCGCTGGCCAATCGGAAGGGGCCCTGGGGGCGGGACGCGCGAAGCCGGGGAGGGAGGTGCGGCGGCCTCCCCCCCCTCACTTCCGGGTCGCGGTGTTTTCAGGGGACGCTCCGCTAATAGCGTCGTTTCCGTTGCCGGCTGTTTGCAGTTGGGGAAACCGAGGCAGCTCCAGCTCCCCCTAGTTCTTCCGCTCCTGTGAGGTGGCCGCTGTTTCTTTTCTCTCACCCTGCGCTGTTTCCGTGCGGCTGCGCCGAGGGTGCGCGGGTTTGCGCGAGCCCCGCGGCGTCCTGCGGGAGCTCGGCGGGGCACCCCGGACGGCGGGGCTTTGTGCGCACCGCCCGCTCCGCTCCGGCCGGCGTGTGGGCCGGGCTCGGCGACTCCGCAGGCCCCGGCGCAGCGGCTCCTGAGGACCGGGAGAGCTGCGGCGCCTCCGGGCTAGCGCCCCTCCGCCGGGCTCTTCCGCGAGTCTTTTGTCCCGGAGCGCGGAGTTGTTATCGATGCCGTCAGAACCTCTTCGAAACGCAGGCTCCGCCCTGACCGGCGGGGAGCGCCAGTCCCCAAACCTCAGGCCCGGTGGCCCAGTTCGGAGCGGACGTGGTGTGGGGATGTTCGAGACCGCCGGTGACCAGCATTGTGTTAACGTAGCTCCCCTCATGCGTGACCCCCTGCATTTACAAGCCAAGAGTTTATTATAACAGCCAGGGTTATTAAGTGTGTAGGTTTTTATTTGGATTTTTTTTTAACTTACTAGGATTTCTGACCTTCAGTGAATGGAAGATGAATCAGGGTGTGATTTACTCTGTTTTCATCTTGGGTGCTTCAGTTTGCTAGCCAAGTGTAGTGTTTTTAGTTGCTGATCTCAGCTGGTAATGGGACAGCTGAAACACATTATCCATGAGGGCGAAGAAGAGCTTATTTCTTAGCAGAACTGTTCAGATTTTTGGTATATTTTAATTGTCATTTAGGTGGACTGTTCAGTCCTAGTATTGGGAAGCTGTAAAGTACAGCACAATTGGTTCAGAAGCGCAGAACATCTGCTGTCATTCTTTTAAGTCACTAGGTAGGTTGAAGCAGTTCTTCTGATTGTTACAGTTTTTAAAAAGCGACACGTTGACATTTATCTAATTAATCATCTTGTGTATATTACATCTTTTTCTTAGATGCCTAATGAAACACAATCACAAAACAGTGAGTTAATAGATACTAAAAATAATTTGAGATTTGGTGAGTTGGATAAATTGTAAATTTTTTTTCAGTTTTAAATTCAACTTAAGGTCATTAAGCTTGTATTATTTCCTTCCCCAGGGGGAAAAATGTTTCTTTCCTTGTGGGAGTTCTTCTATGGGCACTTTTTTCGATATTGGATGAAATGGCTCTTACGACAGATGACTGGAAAGTGTGAATTACAACGAATTTTTGATACCTATGTAGGTGCGCAAAGGACACACGGGATAGGTAATGTTATTAAAAAAAGTAACTTCGAATGAATAGAAATAGTGACAGCGTACTGTGTATTCTGGTCAAGTCACACTGGATTTCGCTAGCGGTGTAATTTATTTTTGAACCCTTTCAGTTCTAAAATATAGAAAACTATAGAAAAACTATCGAAAAAGAAACCAACTGTAAGTTTGTGTCAGGGCAATTAATGATCTTATCTGGCTCAAATTTATCAGTTGTTTTTTCAATTCCAACTTGTTTTCTGGAGAAAACTTTTCGTACTTCATCCTGCATCCAAGAAAACTTCTGTCCTGCATCTTGTACTTTTGGAATATCCTGAAAGGTCCTAACCCCTTTTTACGAAAATGAGAAGAGTGAGGTGATTTGGTCTAAACCCGTTTTTATACTTGGCATCATTCACAAGGCTTTTAAATTTCTCACCCGTTTTTTAAAGGACAGTGATAGTGTTCAGCGGTCTCTAGGAAACATTGGTAGTCTCAAAATTGTGCTGCCCTGTATCATAGGTACGGGTCATAGCCACGTATGATTGTTAAGCGCTTGAAATGTGGCCCAGATGTGTCACAGCTGTCGAGTAGACACTAGATTTTTCAAGATGGTAAACATCGTTCAAGATGGTCTTCATCGTTTATATTCATTATATGCTGAAGTGATGTTTTGGATCTGTTGAGTTAAAATAATTTTATCAGTTGCCTTTTACTCTAATTTGGCTAGAGCAATTTTTATGGTACACCGGTGACTCACATTTTCACGTGCATTGTATTGCTGTTGGCCAGCGCTGTTCTCTTCTGAAATACGGCTTTTCAAGATTTCATTGTCCTAAATTAGAACACAAATGAGTGAGAAATGTGGTTTGAAGTCAGTTTTTAGCCAGTGTAGGAAGACCTGAGAACTGCTACTGTTCATGAACACTGTATAAAGTGGAAAAATCATGAATTAAGCAGATTCTCTTTTGTGTCAAACAAGTGTACTTTAAATGAAAAATCATCCCCATGAAGTTGGGGGACAGGGAGTTGGCATTGGAAGGTGCATCTGAGATGATGTGGAAGAATGACAGAATGTGCCTTAGGGTGGTTGAAGCTTCACTACTTTTTTAGTTTTCTCACAACTGCTGGTTGACTTAAATTACTGCCTGCTCTCTTTATTGGCCCTTAGAAGAACAAAATAACCTCTTTGATAGGAAATCTTAGCAGGCAGTGTTGCTAGTTTTTCATAGTGTGGGGGACATATGTTGAAAAGCCTTATTTATTTTGTAACAGAAGACCTTTTTTTTTTGTTTTTCAAATTTTTAAAATTGCAGAGAAAAAGATAATTAAAAAATATGCCAGACTTTTTTTTTTTAACCTAGGTTCTCATGCTTACTGGGAAAGCACTTCACTGAGCCACACTCCCAGACCTTTTAAAAAGTTTTTGTTTAGAGACCAGAACTCTCACTAAGTTGCCCAGAACGCCCTTGGACTTGGAATCTTCTTTGACTTTCTGAATACCTGGACTACAGTTGTGTGCTGCTGAGTTTTTTTAATAGACCAGTACAAATTTTCTGGTCATTCTTGAAACATGCCAGAATGAAGGAGCTGTTTTATTCTTTGATTAGAGAGTAGTTGGCCACATAAATCTTTGCCTCTTTGTTCTTGTAGGATTCACTTGCTAGCACCTCTAAACTGTTACACCTGGAGGCTAACATAAAGTAAAAAAATGTAGAAAAGAATGTAGTATTCACTTGGGTTTCTGGGCCCTGACTTAGCCAGACATGTCAGGGATCTATCTAGAAATAGAATTGGGTAAATAAGGTTGGTGTCATCGTTTGCTTTGCGTTGTGTTTGGTTGAGGATTTTTGAGTGGTACCTACTTTAGTTCTATACTATAGAAATAAATTTTAAAATGTTTTTGATGTTATTCGTGTAGAAATTATATCTTCAAACTGAAAGTAATTTATTAGTGGTTTGATTATTTTTATTCATGGAGTAAATGACAAACAGCATTTAATTGTTAACAATTTTTGTTTTAATTTCAGAAAATTCTTTGACCTATTCCAAGAATAAGGTAAGATCATACTAAGAGAATAAGTCTAGAAAACTTGAGCATATTTTTTTCTTTAAAATAATGCTTAAGCTTTAGAATTATTTTTACTATTCTGCTAATGTCTTTTTATAAAGAACATTAGATGGCTTTTCCCTCTTTGGAAGTAGTGATTGCGTTCTGAATGTTTTCTCTGTATGTATGTTTTTCATGCACAGTGAAGTTTCTCAGCTTGTCCTGTTCCAAGGTTTTACTCTCTTATTTTGCCTTTAAGAGTTGATAGCTTTGGAAGAGGCAGGGTCTTAGGGAAAAAATCTTCTCTAAGACCATCTGAGGACTAGTTATATGAGAGAGGAGCAAGCAGCTTTGGATAAAGAAAACCCTGCATCCTGTACTTTTGGAATATCCTGAAAGGTCCTAACTCATGCTGTGTAGTCTTAGCTTTTGCTATGTAGCAAACTATTACAGAGTCTCAGGAGCAGAAAACATTATTTGTTACTCATGTTCCGTTGATTTGCTGGAGAGGCTTACAAGCTGGTGCCAAGTTCAGGTCTATTCATTTGTCTTTGCTCGAACACCCAGGTGGGGGAAATAGTGGGTACTGATGGAATGATCTCATAATGAGTTGCTAGAGGCCCAAACATAGAGACATATTTTAATTCTCTTGTATCATGTCTATTAGCATCCTCTTGGTTAAAATAAGTGGCCAAGCCCACTTCAAGAAGCAGAGAAAAGGGTATTATGCCTCACCATAAGGCCATGATGCTATAGGCAGGTGGGTGTATTATTGACGTACAGAGCTGTGAAAAGCTGGGACCAGTAGTTAGTCTACCACATGCTGTTACTTTGCTGTATTCAGAAGTTTTCTTATGTGTGGATTGTTTGATCTGACACAGAGTGTGGGTGATCTAGATCATTGTTTGAAATCCTATTAATGGACTACAATTAGCATTAAACAATGAAAGGAACAATAGAAAATATTAAAAATTATTGGTCCTTGAGATTAAATATTGCTGTATGAAATTCTTAATTATATGTGTGTGTGCATCTCTTTTTTTTTATATCCATGTATATGTTTGTATTTGGTCATAATGTAAATGCTAATCAAGATAAATTTGACTTGCTACTATTGAATGATACTGATACGAGTTAACTAATTTTTGCTAGAAACAGAATGGTTGGTAAGTGTTGTAGGGATATGTGTTATGTTCTAGTGAGTATCCTATGAACTAGTGTTTTACTTAGTCTTTTACTAATGTATGGTTTATGTAAAAATAACTCATATACCTGAATGTCTAGAGTCCTCTTTTGTTTAGAATCTTAAGGGGCAATTAATTTTTTTTTTTTTTAAATGAGAATGTGGGGCCCAGAAAGCTGACAAGTTGCTGGTTCAAAAGTCTAATTATAAGTATAGTTCTCAAACTTGAGCAGAATCTTCTGGAAGCTTATTAAACGGCCCCAAGATTCCTACCCCCGGGATCTTTGGTTTGGTTCTGATTTCATTTCTAACATGTTCCCAGATGGTGTTATTAATGCTCTTCCGCTGCTTGGGGAACAGCTTTAAGGGTCTTTATGTTAGTATGCTTTGGGGGTCTGCTTAGGATCCAGCTGCTCTAACCTTGTTTCTGTGGGAGACAGTGCATTTCCCAAACTGACCACATGGTATTTCAGAATGTCATACGTTTGGAACTATTTGGGTGGTGAACTCCCTAGAATGGATGGTTCTGTGAAAATGCACTTACTTGTAGCTTTGAAATTAATGAAGCTATAATTAAGCACTTCACGCCCTCAGTTTGTAGCTTGTGCCCTACTTAGGAGTTAATCCCCTCAGGTCCAGCTGAGCCCTCGGCCGGAAGTTACAGCACCACCTCTGCTGTCCCCCAGAGCTCCCTGTGGCCCCCTCTTCATCTGCTGCTCTTGGCCTTGCTCACTTGTCATCACCAGCGTGCCACTTTACATTCCAAACAAAGTCATGATCCTGACCCAGAGCCTTTGTGCTACTTCTGTGGAGCCAGATGTTCTTCCTCCTGCCTTCCGTTCTTCGTCAGCCGTCTGCATCTCTCCAAGTGTTCTGACCTCATTCTGACCACCACCTGCTTAAAGTCAGACTCTTCAACACTTTCTTCCTTGGTTGTTTCACTATCTTTTACTTTAAGTTTTTCCATTCTCTTCTGGCCAAAAGAAAAAAATAAACTTCTTATCTTGCTCACTGATGCAACATTTGTATGTACAAAAGTACCTGGGGAGTAAGCTTTCTGGATAGAAAAGGAAATACAGAAGGATGAAGAATAGCAAGTAAAGGAAAATTTCCTTTTTCTACAGATAGAGTCTGTGGTTTTTGTTTCATTTTCCATTTATAGAGAAGTTTTGGAACTGTGATGGTGTCATGTGTGTTAGTGTAACTCATTCCTGTAAGGGATTGTAGGGACATTTTTGGTCTCAGAATTTATTGTTAGATTTCGAGTGGTAGAATTATGCCAGGCTTAAGAACATAAAATTTACTTGACCAAGGACGGATGTGATGACTACCATATATTCAACATTCCACTGAAGGCTTTGCTATCTAAAAGAGAAACAAGGCTTGATACTCAGTGTAGATAGAAAAGAAATAGATCAATATTGAGCATGATGATAAATAGAAGTTTACCAAAGGTAGCGTTACATGTGGACTAGAGTGTTTGGGAATACCGAAGTGATGGTGATCAATTAATGAAAAATAACACGCGTTTTAGTTCTTATTTAATGGCTGTTGAAAAGCTCTTTTGAAGAATAAATATTAAAATTCTTATAATTTCTCATTAAAATATAAATTGCTGATAGTGTTTTGTGGATTGTACAGCAAGTGTGTAATGACTGAATTAAATCACAGGTGCTTTTTTTGAAGTTTTGAACCTCAGGCAAACCTGTCAATATATATAGGAAGCTTTATCAGTTTAAACGTAATTCTTGTGTATCTTGGATCTCATTTGTATGTTCCACTTACTTTGTAGAGAAAATCTATTGTGATTTTGTGATGTTTCTGTTGCCCAGGTCTGTATTTTATTGTATGAGAAAATATGTGTGTTCGGATCCTGATTTAATCATTTGTTTGGCTTTGTGCAAGCCACTCATTTTCTCATTGTAAGAAGTGTTAATATATGATTGTTTGAGAATTAGAGACAGTGCTATGAAAGCAGTCTAAGAGAATGCCTAATATTAATAGTATCAATGATAATGCAATTAAGTTGCTTATATATTACAAGAGTTTTAGAAGCATTTATGAAAATCCGTTAGAAGATTAAGCATTATGAATGATTGCTTGTGAAATAAAAGTTGCTTTTTCTTTAATAAGGCTGATTCCTAGAGTAAGTGATCTCAAAGTGATCTTGAGGAGTTATGAGCTGTTCTACAGTGGAAATTCTTGACTGTTAAAAATTGAGTCTCGTTTACTTGTTTTCAGATTAGTTAAACATCAAGATTACTAAAAAAAGAAAATCTTCAAATATCTAGCAGATAAATATCTGAATTACTCATGGATCAAAGAAAAATTCACTGGGAAATACAGACAGAAAATTAAACCAAATAATCATGAAAACATACCAGAATTTGTGTATTTCACCATTGGAATTTTTGAAGGCCTGAAATCTAAAAAATTATTTTGATAGATTTCAGTATCCATTTATGATTTTAAGACTGTTTTTTTTTATATGTAGCCCCTGACTACCTATGCAGGGGACTCCTATGAAAAACCTGCAGCTAACATGATAGAAAACACTGAGATACTAAATTCTGCCGACATTTGAGAACACAAGAAGTATGTTGGTGTTTTCTCATTGTATTTAGCATTGTCCTAGAGATCCTGGATAGTGAATTAAACGAGAAAAAGAAGTCTGAGTCTTAATAATTGCACAGAAGCTGAGTGTGGTGGTGCACACCTGTAATCCCAGCACTCAGGAGGCTGAAGCAGGAGGACGATTGTGAGTTTGAGGCTAGCCTGAGTTACAGAGTAAACTCAAAAGCCAGCCTGAACTGCACAGTGAGACCTTGCCTAAAAAAAAAAAAAAAAAAAAATCAGACAGAAAGAAGTAGAACTTAATTACTCAGTGATACAATTGGGAATTTACAGAAACCGCTAACTTGATTATATTACTGATTTAATAGTGGCACAGGACAAAGTTTCTGTATGTTAACAAACTTTTGGACAATATAAGGATAATACCACTTTCAGTAGCATCTAGAAATATAAAGTAGGGAGATATTTAATGAAAGAGATGTAAGACTGCATTAAAACTGTTGGAGAACATTTTTAAGTACAATGGAAAGATACCTTCATCCATTGGAAGACTCATTATCATTAAAATTTTAATTTTCAAATTGAATTTTTAAGAAAAATAAAATGGAACAATATATTATAGCTGCTAGTTGGAAGAATGAGTATTAAAATGTTAATTCTCAAATTGACCCATGGATTTAATGTAGTTATAATAAAAATCCCAGCAAGCTACTGAAGAAACTGACAAGCTGGTTGTCAAGTTTATACAGAAAGGGAACAGACCTAGAATAATGCAAGTCATCTAAAAGAACTCAATTCAAACACTTAGAGTGCAGTGCCAGACTTAAAACTTCCTCAGTAAATAGATGAACAAATGAACCACACATAATAGAACCACAGAAATAAACCACACATAAGAGGTCATACAATTTTTGATGAAGGTGTCAATGAAGAAAAGTTTTCAGTAAATGGTACTGGAATAACTATATCCATATGGAAGGAAGAAAACAACTCTCAACCCCTATTGGTGCTTTTATTTTATTTACATACACACATACACACACGTTTTTGGCCCCAGGAAAATTTGAAATACAGTTGGTTTCCTTCTGCACTTTAATATTTTCTTCGTAAAGTTGATTAAATCCCTGAGAAATGTACCTCTTTTACCTATCAGAATTTTCTCATTCAGCTTTCTTTCATGTCAATAGATTTTACAGAAAGCAACACAAGCAGTTGAGAGTGAAGTGGATAAATATGTAGAAGATATAATGAAGGAAAAAAATATTAACCCCGAGAAGGATACCAGGTGTGTTGCCTTCACATTATTATTAGTAGTAGTAGTAGTATTAATACTATTTTATAATGTGTTCACAGTTTGTCAGGTGTAGAGATCACATGGCTTTAAAACTTTGTAGAGATAATCTAATTCAACCCTTTCACATCACTACAGGAGCTATTGAGGTCTGGAGAGGTGGAGGAAAGCCACAGGGCTAAAACCTGTGTCTGCTGGTTTCCAGTCTAGTGCAGTGATCAGCATACTATCTGGCCTCCTTTGGGTGCTTACTGTTACTTTCCCAAGGTTAGATGACTGGCTTTTGTGTCTGGCGAGGTCCCTCGGCTCCTCGGTCTGAGTCAGGTGCATTGCCCTGTGCTTGCATGGAGCGCTCTGCTATGCTGCAGGCACCCATGTGCTCTGCTCCCCGAGAGGAGGTTAGTGGAGTGCTGGGTTGGTTACACGCGACACCTTACATGCCAGATGAGCATGCCAGACGTGGACTCACACGCTCTATTGTCAGATATGTACTGAGGGAAGATGTAGGGTAGCTTTTGGGATGTGTGAGATGAGTAGAGGAATAAGGAAAACAGGAAAATGGGAAAGAAATGACAAAGCCAGAAATGTAGCAGGGGAGTTAGTGATGTGAGGATTAGTTTGAAGGATACTTTAAAGACAGGGTGAGGGAGTGGGCACTGTTTGATGTGTGTATTGTGTGTGTGTGTGTGTGTGTGTGTGTGTGTGTGTGTGTGTGTGTGAGTCAGACCCAGCACCTGTGCCTGCTAGGCCCCCTCTCTACCCTGAGCTACATCCCCAACCTTTGATGTGTGTATTGCTGGCAGAGAGAGGTGGGTCAGAGGCTGGTGTGCTCTTGCTGGGGAACTAATGGTTAACGGTGTTGTTCATCTAGAAACCCCCTACCCTGTTCTTTCAGAGAAGATAAGCTGTTATAGTCAGGAAAATGCAAGTGACCTGTCACAGAGCTGTTTGTTATTCTTGGAGGGTTAGGTCTGTTGTTGGTATCTGGAACTAGAGATTTGAGGATGTATGAGGTCGCCCATAGGAAACACTGGAAAGGAAGGTCAGGTCTTGTGACTGCAAAGGTTTTTGACCCTATCACATCCTCCTGGGCCCTGTATTACCATATTCTGCGTAATACTTGGTATATGTTGAGTGTTTAAGGAGACTTTTGCTTCTTGTTGAATTAAACTGAAACTCAGGAAATGCTTTCTAAATAGACACATGAGCTACAAGCTATGCAAGGTATTACTTTATTGTGATAGTGTGATTTTTAAAAAAGTTTTAACATTTTCAGTTTTAAAATCTGCATGAAGACATGTTTGCTACAGATAACTGGGTATAAACAACTCTATTTGGATGTAGAAGACGTGAGGAAAAGACCATATGATTCTGATAATGAACAACATGAAAAGCTACTCCTAAAGGTAAATTTTGTTTTTGGTATTTGGAATTGTTGAACATAAAATAATTAATTAAGCTTGAATTAAGTAAGGTCTTTGTGCAAATTCTAAAGGCTTATTTAGCTATCCAGTTGCTTTACCCCTTAGAGAATTTTATTATGTTAGATTATATTGATACAGAAAGATTTTTAGTCAGCAATATTTATAATTTCATAAGCATCATTAAATTAATGGATTTTTTTAAATCAAATGAATTTTATTTTAATGCTTTTAATTATGAAATAAATTATAAAAGATCATTTCAACCAAAAAACTAGATTCGTAAACCTTAGATTTTCACAGCACTTTTTATGTAGATTGCTCCTATTTGGCATTATTTTTGGCTACTCTCAAATTGAGGCTTTGTATATTCCTTTATAAGTTATTATGTAAATCTTTTAAGATTTATGGAATGTTACTAGACAATGCTACAATAGACTTAAAAACCTTCCTGTTTGTTATTATTGAAGTATAAGTAGATAAGATAAATGAAGTGCCAAAATTCAAGTGTGTTAGTCCTTTAAAATTAGTAAACTTTATACATCATTCAGTTTTAGGGACAAGGGTTTTAAGACGCAGAGAAGATGAAGTGATTCACTTTAGTAGTAGATGGTAGGAACTAAAAAAGAGAAGTTTTTTCTGTCCTATATGCCTGTTCTAATTATCATTTTTAAATGATTAAAGAATACTGCACATATACTTGGACCTAGGAGTCATTAGAACCAAAAGTGGAAAGAAACACTGAGAACATCTAAAGTAAGAGACACAGGTTTAAAAATAAAAGTTTTTTTTCTATGAAAAGAATAAAATATATACTTCAACTGATTATAAAATTAATATATGTTACTTTTGTAAAATGAGGACAATACAGGTAGATATCTCAAACTGTTGCATGGATTTTCCTTTTGTATTTAAAGTGTTTAAAGTAATATCTGACACACTGACGATTAACCACTGTTTTCTGTCCTCGTAGTTATTTTTTTTCATTTCAGACCTTTTCTATACAGTACTTTCCCATTTAAAAGGGATAAGATACAAGTGCTAACATTACCATAATGATTCATTATAAAATTTGATGCTGCAGGCAGAGAGCCAGTTCTTGGCAGTGACTTAAGCAGCATGCGTTAACTCCACCATCTTCCTGGCTACAAAGCTGTGGAATCCATGTGTACAGCCCTCGGGCCACCTTCACTAGACCTAACCGGTATTAATTAGTATATAGATTCCAGAGTACCATGTTATCCTCATGAAATCAGAATCTCCAGGGATGGAGGCCACAAATTTGATGCTTGTGCATATTAAACTAAACTTTGAGTTCTGCGGATTACGCACTGCAGCTCTCACATCACCCCTGTGATACTCCTTGCTGAATTTGTGAGGAGATGTTAACATGAACAAATTGTGTGTGTTGGTAATAAAAGTAAGGACAAGGTAAAACCTAGTTTAATGACTAGACTTTGCAGGTAGAGCCAGTTTTTAAAGGAAGGTCACTAGTCTTTACATTTTATTCTAGGTAATGTGATACTTTTATTAGGAATCCTTTACTCAGCAGTGCTGGAAATGGAGTGAAATGGAGGGGGTGTTGTATTTTGTACATTCTCACAAACTTTTTGTTAAATCGACTTCTGTAAGTCTGTTTTGCTTTGATTAGTTTTGTCGGTTTGTAGTATCTGATAGCTGTAATTAAATTCTGTCTTTAAAAGATATTTATTTGAAACCAAATCATACATTTTTCTTCTAAAACTGAAGATTTATAAAGTAGTTATTAGTTAGGATATTGAGTTGATGATCCTCTTCCTCAGACCTGGTTCCATCCTTCACATTAGACCTTAATCATCCACTATTACAATACGGCCAAGTGAAAGACACAGTTACCCTGGAGCTCTCAGGCAGACAGTTAATTCTGGTACATGTGTAATAACAATTCATTTATTGAGTTGTTATTCTCAGTTTTTGAGGTTTCTTTGTATTATTTACTATCTTTTCAAAATGTATTTATAGCAGTCATTTGAGTTAAATATACTACGTTTTTTAGAGAGATTGAAAAGTTTTCTATAATTAATCTTTGTTGAACTACTTGTGATAGGTCTACAAAAGTTTTTTAATCAAAAGCATCCATTACTAGTTATGTAAACCATGAAAAGGAAGGTGTCTTTAAATTCAGAGCAGCACTATTATTTGTAATACGGAAGCATGTTTACACAGCTTTGGAATCTCCTGATGCCCACGGTGAAGCTGACAGCTAGAATCTCCAAGCAGTGGGCTGACATTGGTTTCCAGGGGGATGATCCCAAAACAGACTTCAGAGGCATGGGCATACTTGGATTAATCAATCTCGTGTAAGTGAAAATAAGGTTTGTTTTCTCTTACAATGAATTATGTGTAATTTCCAGGCTAGTTAATTTGTAATAAGAATTGATCTAGTTATTTCATACAGTCTCTGAATTTTAATGCAGTGCTATAGGTATATGTGTGGGGGTGGGGTGGGGTGGGGAGATTTCTTACTAGTGTTTCTGTTCCCTTTCTCTTCTTGGATCCCTGTCTGGTATTCATTTTCATCGTGCATACTCTTTTTCTTACTAAAAATATCCTTTTTTTCTCTGGGTTCTGATTCCATTTAGGGAAAAACAACTATATAAGATGATTAAAAAGTCTTCATGTGTGTTCTTCACTACTTGTCATAACTAATGTAAATCCCTGATTTTTCAGAGCCAACGCGGACTTGCTCTTCCTGCTTTATTATTTATGATTGTGTGCATTAGTCGAATCCCAAAACATGCGACTCAAGTTGTAAATGATAGCCAAAATTATTCTCGAGAACAAACTGGAATATATAATTTTCTATTAGGAATTGCAGGTTCTAGTGTTTGGGCCTGTCCATAAATTATATTTAAAGACTCTAAGGTGTCTACAGTGGGAGGCCAACTGCTGATTCTTACTGTGAAAAAATTCTGAAATTGAGCTAAATTGGGTTACTACTGAGAAAAAATATTTGGGTCAGTATCAGGAGGGCTGTTCTGGGGAAAGAGGACTTTATAGTAGGATTTCAATATCCACAGTTCCTTTTCAATTACAAAAGTATGTGATTTCTTGAAATATTTAAGCTTTATAGGCATTTATGTTCTGAATAATTCTTAGAGATAAACAACACAGTAATCTTAATTTTTTAATTATAAAATGATCTCTCAGCATCCATCTGAAGAGAATTTAGTATAAAGTTTGAACAATTTAGTAGAATTTGACTCTAGGTTGAGGCCAGGGATTCTAGCAAACCTTTAAATGACTTCCTGATATTTTTTACTCCACTTAGCACTAGTATTAGCTGATTTGAAATATTTCCATATGTTAGTAATTGATTGCCAACAGTGTACTAAAATGACTTAAAACATACAAGTGATTCTTCTGTAATTTGGTTTATTGTCTTTTGTATGTTAGAGGCTAATTACATAGTCAAGGAGTAGGCAAGCTATTAAAGTACTGTCATTTATTATTTTTAAATTTCTTGGCCTCTGTCACGTAGTCTGTTAAGATATTTTCCAGTTTTAAAGTACGTTGATGGTTTGATAAATAACCAGGCTAAAATAAATGAATGGGGATGGGTGGAGAAGAAGAAAGGATGTTGTGCAGAAAACAAAGTTGAGGGAGACTGAAAAAGTGTGAACAAATGAGGAAATGGAAACAGCAAAGCAGAAGAATCTGCAAGTAAAGGCCAAAAATGCACGTGGGGAGAAAGACTGGCGGAGAGGAGAAGGAGGAGAAGGGGAAAAATGGAAGCAGGTGTGGCACTCAGCACAGGGTACGTTCAGCTCAGTAAGTTCAGCAAGGGAATTAAAGGTGCTGTTTACGGATGAGGATAGCTTCACTTTAAAACAGCAGTATACACAAAGTATATGGAATGAGGAGTGCTGCACCAGAAATGAAATCTAACAGCCCAAGGATCAAGCGGAGTTGGAGCCTTAGGAAAGCCTTGCCCTAGCAGACTTTTGGGGTTTACAGAGCTGTCTGGGGACCCGAGAAAGCTTTGTATGTTCTCTCCTCAGAGATGTATCCACAGAAAATCTGCACTGACAGAAAGGAAATTGGAAAGGCACCTGCAGTCTTAATTGCTCCTTCATTTATTGGCATCTAAGTTGACAGCCCCCTGTTTAAAGGGTGGAAAATTCGAGCTGTGGAAGAAGAATGAAAGTGTGTGCCACTAGTCCATGGAAGAAAAAAATAGGAAAATTAGAATTTTCTATACTTTGAGAAAATTTTAATGAACTCTATGCATTAAAATTATGCACTCTACAATGGAAACCATGAGAATCAGTGTTTTATTGTCTTCTTGTCAGCATCTGTCCAGTTGTGTGTGTGTGTGTGTGCCCACATGCGTGTTTGTGTGCACCATTGATTATGAAGTGAGACGAAAGTTGAACAGATTTGGTCCTATCTTTAACAGCTCAAGGAGGTTGCATTAATGTAGGCCAGGAGGATGTGTGAACTTGCGAATAGGTATCTGTGTTTCTCCCGTACCTAATGCTTCTGTTTTATTGGCAATAATGTAGTGTATCAAGTTTTTAAAAAGTTTTTCTAATAAGTGGAACATTATTGACTCTTTTGATTGCACTAAAAATGCCACTAAACATTACATACTTAGCTTGTAGTAAAGATAGTAAGCTTTGATGAAAGGAAAGGTCCCAAACAGGTACATTTTTGACTGATTTATAGAAACAAGCAAATGTTTATAAAAATCTTTTTCTATAAAGACGAAGTCACTGTATGTGATTTTTTAAAAACATATTTTACAAAATGCCAAAGATTATGCTTGTACAAGATAGGCTTAATTCTTAAGGATTATTTTGAGTCAGAAACATGAATCACTGAAGTGATTTGGTGTGGAGAATGAGATGATTATGGCAATCTAGGATTATGACTTTGATTATAGTGATTACATCTGGATATTGTTACTAAGTTTGAATGACATAGGCTCATTTCATTATTTTTCTTAAACATTTTTAGGTATTTCAGTGAAAATTATACCAGGGAAGCTCATCAGATTCTTTCCCGCTCAAACCATCCAAAATTAGGGTAAGCTGGATAACATTAAAAATGATTAGATGATTAAATGCATTTGAAGGCATTTCAGGATATTTCTTTCAGGGTATCATTT
Source organism: Cavia porcellus (assembly GCF_034190915.1). Taxonomy (NCBI): domain Eukaryota; kingdom Metazoa; phylum Chordata; class Mammalia; order Rodentia; family Caviidae; genus Cavia; species Cavia porcellus. Next base: position 35,480,567 of record NW_026947497.1, read on the forward strand.
CCTAAAATACTATTTTAATAAGAACTTTATAAAAAATATTGGATGAGACATTATTTTTAAGGAAAGATGTGATCATAAGCTGTTTTGTATATACAGTAAAACTTTGGTTTGCTAGAATAATTCATTCTGCTCATAACCCAAAGCACTCGTATATCAAAGCAGTAAGACAGAACCAGTTGTGGTCATGTGACATTCAGCATGCCATACTACTTGCATTACAGACATTGCTCATTTATGGAGTTAAAGTTTATTTTTCTTAATATGAAGAAATTATTCTGAAAGCAATATTGTATCAGAAATGAAATAGTCACCTTTTATTAATTCCTTACATAGTTTGAATTTATTTTATGAGCCATCTGGTATAACTGGTAATGTTTCTGACATAGGTATTCTTATGCAATAGTTGGGATCAATCTTACAGAGATGGCTTATAGCCTACTGAAGAGCGAAGCTTTGAAGTTTCACCTCTACAACTTCGTTCCTGGTGCGCCCACAATGGAGCACTTTCACCAGTTTTACTGTGAGTATCAGGGCACGTTAATACTGGATCTAAGAAACTTTAAACCATTAGGAAGGTGGAATACCTATTTTGATTTAATGTAACAAGTATAAAGCTTACGTTTATCATTTTATTATCTAGGATCTTTGAAAGCCAGAAATAATGGAAGATAGATGTCTAGGAATGTATTGTACTTCAGGTTTTATATTTGCTGATTAAAAAAAAGTTTAGCAAGGCAGTTTTTACATGTATGCAAGTTTCAAATTCATGCACTTCCCTAGTAAGTGTAAAATGAGTTTTCTATCTTTAATGCTGGTTAATGACTAGGGTAGATCATTTACAGATTATTTTTCATTCTTCTTGTAAGGTCAGGTAAAGGAGCTTTTGACCCCTCTCCTTGCAAGTGCAGGTTTCCTTGTGGTAGGCAGGGATGCTGGATAACCACTCCTGAAGCAGTGGCCATCGGCACTGTTCATGAGCTTTCATTCTGCTGACCGTTGAGCCCAGAAGACTTAGTCCAGTAAATGCATCCCCTGAACTACTGCTCAGAAGCAGAGAACTGGGATCTGTGGGCAGCATGCTTCTCCAGGCACCCTCTGGTGCTCTGTTGCCCTTCATCTGAAAACCTTTCAAATAAGTGCTTTTCTCATTTCTTCACCTCTAGTTTTTTATCCTATTTTAATTTAGTTTCTCTCCTCACTCCATGGAAACTCATTTTCTCAATATTTTTTCATGCCTCATGCAACTGCTGTGATTTTTCCTCGTGTTACTTGTCCTTTTAGCAGTAGCAGACTTTGATGTGATCACACCTTTCTCCTGGAAACATTGTCCTGGATTTTCTGACACTGCTATCTTCTAGCTCCTCTGGATTTGCCACAGATGTGCACAGCCTTGCTAAGTGTGGGAGCTCCGAGGAGCCCAGGCCTCAGCCCGCTTCTCTCTGTAGCCCTCATTGTCTCCCTGAGGGATCTTGTCTAGCCCCCAGCTCGAAATGCTATCTGTGTACTATTAAGGCTCAAACAGAGCGCTGTAGCCCAGTTGCTCCCTCTAGCTCAGCGCTGTGTGTTGGGACCTCTTTTCTTAATTTGATGAACGAGCCTGTGGGATTGGGGCCACAGGGTGGAAGCCAGTGTACAGTGTCTTCAGGTGGACGGGCAGGCGGTTTTCCAGGTCCCGAATGACCAGCCTAGATGACTGTACCTCAGCAGAGTGAAGATTCCTTGCAGGCATGAGGCGCTTTCTTTTACCACCTGAAGGCCATCATTGCTGCGCATACCCTCCTGGCCTCTACTTCCTGACTGACCTGGAGATTGGCTGCATGCCTTACCTGCCCCAGATGGAAATAACAAAGCTGGGTCTGCATAACCCTAACACATCTATCCAGAGATGATGTTTCTGCTGTGAGCTGGAAAGAACCCTTGCCCTCAATTTGCCTTGACTCAGACACCGCCAGTCTTCTTTCTGGGAGGCTCAGTCATTTTAGCAGATTTTCATTCAAGTCTACATCTTCTTTCACCCATCGCACCAGTTCTTTTCTTTCAGCTCATTGCTGTGGAACTGAGCACCCCGCTGCACACACACTTGTCTTATTTGATTCCTCGTCCCAAATCTCTCATCCCTCTTCTAGCGTGGGCTTGAACTCCTGTTACTTTGTCACCTAGTATCCCATGTTAATATGGTACATCCTGTTTGATGCTGCTCTTAAATATAAAACAGGTTTTTTTTTTTTTTTCCGAAACAGAGTTTCATGATGCAGTTCAGGCTGGCCTTGGGCTCACTTTGCAGCCCAGGCTGGACTCGAACTTGCAATGATCCTCCTGCCTCAGCCTTTTGAGTGCTGAGATTACAGGCATGCGCCACCACATCCGGCTCTATAAAACAAATTTTAAAATAATCCAGAAGCTCCCTCAAATAAGCAGTTTCCTGAGTTTAACTAAATACATGAGGATAGATAGGGAAACAGAGCAAAATGTCTTTTGGTATTTTTCCCCTAAAGATTGGTCACTTGAGGATCTTTCAGTACTGTTATTATTCTCCAGTGCCTTTGACACCAGCGTCTCCATTGGGTTCTGTCTGGGAAGGGTGCCAAAGTCCTGTCCAAGCTGGGAAAATAAAGTCTTCTCAGTTGCCTTGTTTCTGTCGGTTCAGGTCCATGTAACAGCTGTGGTTCATCATACCAGCAGTGAAACCTGCACTTTCCAGACTTACTCAGATATTGTAACACACACATAGGAGCTCTCCTTGTAAGCAGAAGTTTCAAAAAAATTTTTTTCATGCCATTTATCAGTGGAAATTTCATGTGTTAAGGTTTTGCGTTTCTTTAAAGGAGCCTTTTCCACTTGGTATAATAATTTCAAACCTTGTATTTTGATTATACATAGAATTTCTTGTATCTTTTTTTTGAGTAATGAGTCCATTTATTTTTAATAAATCAGCTCCAAAGTCATTGTTTTTTTTTTTTTCAGAACAAAAACTATAAAGAGATTAGCTTTCATATATTTCCTTGTGATGTGTCTTAAACTCTCTTTTTAATCCTCCTGCTTTTATGGTGATGGGGTTTTGTGTAAGGACTGGGGACAGTAGTGGTAACATAAGTCTCTTTGTTCCACTGTCCCCTTCTTGGCTAGGTGAATTGTGAGCAGGTATCCACAATCACCTTGGGGAGCTGTGATCTCCTGGTCCAGCAAAGGCTCGGGGTTGCAGGGACATCCAGCTTCCACATATCCCTGTCTACCATGCCTCTGTTCTAGTGTTTGAGGACCAGAGACTTGTGGTTTGGTGGGTTTCAAAAACCAAGTTTCTATAACCAAAAAGTTGTGCTTCAATAGCAGATTTATTGAGGGATAATTTTATCCATTGGAAGTATTTCAGTGAATTTTAATAAACTTACTAACTTGAACAACCACTATCATAATCCAGTATTAGAACATTTCTCTTAGCCTTGTAAGATGCTCATGGTGGCTTACCATTAACCCCTACAGGAAATTTGAAGTTTAGAAATTTTGTATGGGAATTTCTATTAAGTTTATTTTAAACATCTTAAAGTCAAATGAAAACTCCATGTGCTGTATCGAAATAGCTCGTTCCCATCATTTCCTAAGTGCTTTGGAGTCTAGGTGGCCCTGCCAGCTTCCTAGAAATTTGACACCATTTTTTCTTGTAGTTTCCTGATGTTTTACTAAATCAGGGTAGCTATCAAAGTTTTGGCTCCTTGAGTCAGTTTCTCTTGGACACCAACATCATCGCTGTGAAGCAGGAAGTATCTAGGACTTGAGCATTTTGTTCCAGCCTGTAGCCATTTGAATGGGCCAGACTACTGACAGTAGTGGGCAGGCAGTTCACAGAGCATCAGGGAAAAGAGCTACATCTAAGAGGCAGAGGTAATAGTAAAACCAATGGCATATGTCGTGAGCTTTGGATGGTTTGCGATTTTTCCTACTAGAATATTAATCTCTTAAGTTCTTTTATCCACATCTCTATCAGAGTATTGGGGGTGGAGATGAGGGCCAACACAGACTCAGTTTGTATATTTATGTGTAATTTCTATCTGTGCTGCTCTTGTGTGTGTGTAAAATAAGTTTTAAGGAAATGAAAATGGAACACAATATTTAAAAACTGTTACATGATTGGAAAGCCTTTTAGAAGGGGCAGTGGGGTTCTGATGGGAACCAAAATTCAGTTTATGCCACAGGCTGCTTACAGATGAAGTGATGTGGCCGGCCACACCAGTGGCCTCTGGAAGCCTGCTCCATGGGGTGGGCTGGGGAAGCAGTGTAGCTTAGGCCAGGCCGACACGGGGGAGGTGGCACACTGTGCTCACTGCTGGTGTGTTTAAAATCAGTGGTTCAACAAGGACATTTGATTGACTTTTAAACTTACATTTAAATTCATATATACATGTGTTTGTTTTCATGAGATGTTTTCAGCATATTGACAGCTCACCTGGGTAATGTATGAAAATGCTGAAAAGCAAAAATGTTAAGCCATTTCATATTTCATGTGTTCTTTTCAAAAAGAGAGTACTGGTAGTCCATTGATGAACATGAATAACCTTTAGATTTAGAAATCAAGTGGTAAATGGAAACAGCTCGCCCGTCTCTGTCCTGCTCCACATTTTCACATATTTTTACTTTTACACTCCAGACTTCCTTGTCCAAGTCTCTTTGGAAAGTTCTGTCTCCCATGTTTGAGGGGTTTTGTTGATTTTTGAGACAGTGAATGTATACTAAATATTTTATTGAAATTACTGTTTATTTTGACCATAAAAATATTTCTTATAAAGGTTTCCAGATTTCTAATAGTTCTAAGACTTTTTTGATAACTGTGTCCCAATATGGAATTTGAAAGGTTATGTACTTTCTGAAAATGTGATGATTTTAATATAATTTTACTGTTAATGACTTTTTTTTTTCTTTAAATACAGGTTATCTTGTCTATGAATTTGATAAGTTTTGGTTTGAAGAGGAACCAGAAAGCATTATGTATTTCAACCTGTATAGAGAGAAGTTTCATGAAAAGATTAAAGGACTCTTAATGGATTACAATGTAGCACTTACTCTAAAAATATAAGTCATCCATAATAGTTTCTATTTCTACCACATTTTGCACACACAACAGAATTTATATGTTGTAATAGAAATTATCTGATCAGTTACACTCTTATGTATAATTTCCTACAGAAATACTTCAGAAATTCTATTTTAAAAAGCTAGTGGACAATCAGTGTATGTTTACAATTGTTTATACACTGTTCTCCAAAGTTACCTTATCCTTCCAAAAATCCCTTCTGTAGAGCTATGTGAACTATAGTTTGGAGCTTGGGATTTAGTCTGTTAGTGTGAGTCAGGTATTTGTATCAAATTGGTTGATTAAAATGTGTACAAATCAATTTTCATTTTTATGTGTTATAGCTATCAAGTTGGTATCTTTAAAAGCTCTTAAAATTTTTTTTTGCTTTTTAGTCTGCAGATGACTGGTTCTAATTTGCTTTGTTTTTTTATTTCTAGGCTGGTTAACTGTAAAAGCAGTTCTTTGTTTTTTGTTTAATTGGTGGTGCTGGGGATTGAACCCAGGCCCTGCTGCATGCTAAGCAAACACTACTCTTCCACTGAGCTACATCTGCAACCCAAGAGTAGTTCTTTATGGCTTTCTTTGTTTGCATCTCAATCACTTATCAAATGACACTTTATTAGTAGTCACAAAAATACAGAAATCTCTGGCAGGATAAAGAATTACGATCTTTTTGTTTCTTGGAGATAACTGGAACATACAAATAATGAAAGAAAGACAGTATTGATTTTTTGTTTTTAAATAACACACTTTAAATGTCAGTGTTATATTCAAGTTTAAAGGCATTTTCTCATCTTTAGAATTTACTTTTTTTGAGGTCTAAAAAAACCCAGCCTTATTTAGTGCTTTAAGTGTGAGGGCCTCCGTCTGTATTGTTTATTAAAAGAGATGTATTTGCTAAGAAAGTCTTGATTGCGTTCAGAAGACAGTTTCTCTTAAAACAAAGCTGTCTCTGGAACAAGAAAAGCCTTTTAAAACCTTAGTTAAGCACCGTTGGTCTATGTGACTTTGAAGTCTGCTTCCCTTTGCTCAGACCCCGTGGTGTTTCTTGGAAGTGTGTGGACCTCACGTTTGCAGTCCGGGGGTGATAAAGCAGCTTGAGACTGATGACTGTGCGTTTTATATAGCTTTATTCTCCTAAAAGCTCAGGAGGACAGCAAGTGCTGTCGAGGATGATATGGGATGAGATTCTAATGAGAACAACTTCTTTTGGTGTGTTTTGGAAGTTCGTACTCCTAGAAAGACTAAGAGAACCGAAAGCCACGCATGGTAGTACATGCCTATAATCCCAGCACTCAGGAGGCAGAGGCAGGAAGATTGCCACATGTTTGAGGCCAGCAAGAATAGCCTGAACTACATCACGAGACGCTGTCTCAAAAAACAAAAAAACTAATGAGTTTAAGGCCAGGAAAGTTCATCGCATTGCTACATTCTCCTTAAACCCTTCACAACCCACTTCTTAAAGACATGATTTAATTTACAACACGATATCGTACACATCTTTTAGTGTGGTATGTCTTGAGTGTTTAAGGAGTAACTTGTATATGATACAGCAACATGTAGTGCTTTTCAAGTCATTTTGCGCACCTTGACATACCTCTCCAAACTCATCCAAAACATGAAATATCCGATTGGAAAATCATAGATACAGTGTTAAAATTATTTTTTTCTTGATAAGATGAAACTATTTTTAAAACTTTGTTCTTTTTATTATAATAGTGAAAATTAACTTTGCAGTATGATAGGAGTTTAATAATTTCTTATAGGAGACTTTTCAACGTTGGGAATATCTTCACTTAGTTTTTTAAAAATATTCTCATGATTTATTGTCCAGCTAGAGCTTTAAGATGTGTAGCAAAATTCTGATAAGCAGATGTTAACCACTGATGTTCATGGTAAGCAGTTGTCAGTGTTTAATTTTTGTGCTAAAAATGTTTATCTTTGTATTTTGATCTTTCAAAAACAGATCTTGACACCCATTTAAACCTTTGTCAGTATATGTATGTAATTTAAAAAAATGCTTGAAGTAACAGAAAACCTGTTAAGTCTTTTCCCCTTCTAGGGAAAGAAAAAAAAAATCTAATATTTCAAGAAAATGTCATTATAAAGTTTGTTCAATAATATGTTCTTTAAATTCATCTCTGTACACTACAGATAATGTTGTTTTTGCTTAAATTATCATTAATCATTTCAGACAGTTATATAACAGATTGATCTAAAAGCCACAATAAATTCTAAGACTTGGTAGTCTGGAAAGGCAGCCTGCCAATTGTAAATTAGAATGTAACATGAGCTCTTTGATTTATATGTGATAGTGACATACAAGACAAGAACAATATAATTGTTTCAGCCTTCCTACTTTCCTTTCAACATTGTGTTAGAATTTTACATAATCTTAAAATTCACATTTAGAATCTTTTTAATAAAATGCCAAGGTAGTGATAAAATATTATTTGGCATTGAAGTAGCAGGAAAAATGTTAGTGTTAGCATCAAAAAAGTCAGATCAATGTGGAAATGAATTTTTGTGTGTGCCAGGTTTAAGAGCTTGTGCCAGTGACAAGAACAGTCTAACAGAGACAGTTAACATCTACAGTTTAAACGTGTTCTGAAAGACAATCTTTGAAGAAATGTGATGTCTGTAAACCTATACCATTCCCTTGTAAATAAATGTAACATTGATTTTTAAAATCTGTCTTAAACTGGCACTATTTAAAGTTTAGAAAACAATCTTTTTCTTAAAAATGCTCCTGTTTTTTTTCTATTTTTAAGAGCTAGTTGAATTTGTATGTATTTTTATGTTAAAATATACGTGCTCTTCACTTTTATTCCATGTTCATAGTTGATGATATGCTGTTCTCCCCTTTGAGAACAGTGAAATTGGATTTGATCTAAAATTTGCTCAAAGGGAAAACTACATGAGCATAAAAAGTGGATGCTCATTTCTAGACACACTGTCAAGGCACAGAGAAGGGGACATTAGGCTTGCAGGCAGTAATGTTTATTATCCTTGAAATAATGACTAGGGGTCAGCAGGGAATTTCTCAGGATGAATGGTCTACCCTGCTTCCCTAGGAACATGACTTGGGAGGCTTAGTTTCCATTTTCATGTTTATGAACATCTCACTAGCAATCTTTAATTAAGATTAAAAGATTAGCACCCTGAAAGAAATCATGACTTGTGTTTTTGTTTTGACTGTCTTCAGCTTTTCATGGAAAAAACTAAAAAAAAAATGTAGTGCGGGTAAGACCCAAGTACTACAAACTGTTACAGAATGATTCTGTGTTTTTGTTAAGGCATTGAGCAATATTTAAGCACTAATGTTCCCTGGAGGAAAAACTGCCAGTTGGCAGTTTAAAGAAAGAAACTTTTTGTCTACTTTGGATAATCAGTTGACTTCTTAAGTAAAAGCAGTAGTGTGTAATGTGATGTCATTTTGTTTGTGATGTTAAGTGAACAAATAAAAAACGTTGAAATTGTAAGCGTCCTGTTAATGCTTTTCGTATCTTCCTGTCCGCCTCATCCCTTAAGTCATTTATACTCATGAAAGTGTTTTATCTAATCTGTTATTTAGATACAGCGATTGTTCCTTTATTTTTGTGAATTTTTAACTCAAATGCTGATGTAATTGAGAATAAGACTGAAAGTTTGCTTTTTAGAGAAGCCCCCACCTCCATCTCACGCCACCCCTTTTTTAGTGGGAGCCATTTGTACTGCCCTGTAGTATTTTCAGTGTAGCTTGGATTTATTTTCATGTAAAAAGCTTCCTTTTTTAAATTTTTTTATAATGGCATAACATTCTGGTATGTGTACATTTTATTTTGAAATAAAAATATTATGTATGGAACAGGTTGGCCAAAGCTAAAGCAGGACTTGTTAAAATTACTAATTGTAGCATTAATGCTAAGCACACATAGAATGTACAAAGTATGGAAGTTAAACACACAGTTTCCATCTGAAGGGATTTGATGGAGAGCAAAATAAATGTACTGGAAAGCTAGAAGGAACTATTAAAAAGTTTTAAGTGCATAGAATAAAGCATGTAACATGTGAAAAATACACTTATAAAATTAGGTAAGAAAAACAGAAAAGCAGTGATATCAGGAATGACATTACTACAAGTCCTACAAATACTGAATATAAGAATGATTTTTACCAAAATTTGAAACTTTAGATAAAATGCAAGTATTTCTTAAAATATTACTTAGCGAGGGACAATGCAGAGCAAGTAAAGAAACAGGCCTGAACTCTAACCCTGGCTCCCAGCGAGAGAGACTGTCTCCACATGTATAAGCAACCAGGTCCAGTCTTGTAAATAGTTTAAAGAGATACGCAGTAAAGCCAAGATCATATTGCTGGTAAATAGACACTAAAGAAATCATACTAGCAACTGAGCCTTTCCACTCAAATTGACCGTGAATGCTCAGCCCAAAGGAAAAAACAAAAGAACAAAATGCCTCCAGGAATTCTCATCTCCAAAAATGGCCCACAGGACATAGATGGGAACGAAATTAACCAAATGATTGAATTACACATAGTGATGAAACAGAACATCAATAAGCCACTCCGTGAGCTCAAAGACAGTAGAACTAAGCAGATAATGAACTGGAGTGATCAGTGAGCTTAACGTACAAGTGAGCTGAGTTAACATGAGTAGGCAGTTTAGCAAAGAATTAAAGAGTCCATGAAAAGGAATCAAATTCTGGAGATACAATTCTACTGAATATAGCTGAAGTGACTAGGGTAAGGGCAGTGTCACAGCTGGAAGATAGAGGTGATACAGGTGATAATATACTTAAAAATGAGGTCATGGAAAACATCTAACCGCAGCTAGGTGATACAAAGAAGACTAACCTAAGAATAATTGAAATTAGTAACAGAAGATGGCACAAATGGCATTTTTAAGAAACTTGAATCCAGCTAAGATTATCAGAGCCATCAAAGCAATTGCCATTCGAGGGACACACCTGAAGAACTGGTGGTGTAGGTGGTAAAAAAGAATTTTCCAATGATCAAGAAATACAAAATAGCTGAGTTTACTGATGTACCTACTACAAAGAGAACAGCAGGCCAAAGTCCAGGAGAGGAAGACATTGTGAGGCCCAGGGGAGAAAGACTGGTTTTTATGTTTGATTTTACTCTGAGGAGAAGGACAGAGAAAGTTTTCATCTGGCCGTGGTGATCCCATTGTCCAGCCGTTTCCGCTCTGCAGTAGTGAGGTATTTGTTTGAGGACCAAATAATTTTTTGTTCCATAGGACCCAGCACTCTTGGTGTTGCTGGATTCTTGAAGGAATTATTACTCTAAGCTTGTGGTTTGTTTTGGATTCCCTCAGAGTCAGAGCTTTTATCAAGGATTTGCAATCCTCTTGGGAAGTGGTCCCAAGGAACACTGGTCAGAGACCGAGGGAGGGATCTGAAGTCAGGCCACGAAGAGTCTTGCTATGAAGCAAAATAAGGAGGTCTGATAGAATAAAAGCAGATGGAAAAGATGAAGAAAACTATAACTTAAAAACTCCTTTTAAGAAAAACTTTGGGCGCCAGGCCTGGTAATACGCACTTGTAATCTCCACCATTTGGGAGGCTGAGCCAGGAGGATTGTTACAAGATCAGCCTGTGTTACATAGTGTGAGCTCAAGGCCAGCCTCAACTGCATGGTGAGGCATTGTTTTAAAAAAAGGACTTCAGTTTTAGGACACAAAAGTTGCCCAAGGTTGTAATACCTTTTTCTCTTGCGGGAAACTCACCATGTAAAAAGTTCCCAAGATTCTTAAAGACATAATAAAGCCTAAAAATTGGGTTTGGGACCCCTGATTTTCATCTATAAATTGATTTTACAATTTACACCTTCATTTTCATCTCAGCAGCAATTTCAGACTCTTCCTCTTATTCCTAAAGGGGTCTTCCAGCATGGAACTGTGAATTTAGAGTAGACACCATGCCCCTAACACAATGCCCACAGGGATAGAGTGCCTCAGCTTAGAAATTCTGCAAATTGTGACCTGTAAAAACCCAAAGTCTGTGCTAATAACAGTCAGTCTATGCCTATTCGTTCTAAAGACCTCTGCTTGTTACAGGATAATTTTGTATTCAGGTTAACCCCACTCTTCGATCCAGAAATAGATTCCAAAAGACAAACTTCAGAAGGTATTAGCAATGCTTTATTGAATACATTAACTGACAGTTGTGGTTAATAAATAAAAGGAAACAGTGCTACTTTATTGATAACTTCATTTAAAGTATTTATAAATGTAAAATGCACTCCATTCAGCTTTCCCTTTCTAACGTGTTAAACTTCTTCGTATTCACTTACACAATTCCATTCCTAAAGTGATCAGTCAAATGCATCTACTATAGTCATTAAACATTACATGGTGTAAACTGAATGTTATGCTTTTCTCTCTTTAAGACACTGAAAATAAAATTTTGCAAAATAATATTTGTTTTCCTTTTTTAAAAAACAAAGTCCCAAGCTTTCTACCCTACCAGTATTTATCATCTTAGGATGAAACGAAGTAAAGAAGGCTGTTTGGGGGTTTGCTCTTACTAATGTTGCATCAGCAAAGAAAGCTGTTTCCTTTCCTCGAAGCCAATTAAGTGGCGTAGTCCACGGGCTGCCTTGACTTCATCAACTCCCTCTTCAGCTGCTCAAAGCACACAAACATAATGACGTTCCAGGATGCCAGTCGCAGGAAGGAAGGTACGAATCTGGAAAAAAGTGCATCGCCGTTCTATTAGTTTGAAATTTTTAAACTAAGAGACTACAGGCAGTTTATGTTTCTTATTTTGCTACTCTCCTGTAATGAAGATGCTTAAAAGCATCTATTCTTCCTCCGTCCTCTGCCAAAACTAAAGATGTTCCATAGATGTTCCTTACCGCTTCAAAGCAACAAAACCTCAACAATAGCGTCTATGTAAATCCATAAATATCCTTCACTGCTGCCAAAGCATAGTTTTCAATAACTTTTTTTGTTTTTCTTTGCTTAATAGGCAGAGAAAAGGATGCTATTAACAGACAAAAGTGGAGAAAGGATGACTTCCTTGTCAGGATTGTCTCCATCTCAGCAACTCTTACCTTAAAGATACTGTTCAGGTTTAAACAGATTTTCATTTGTTTGCTTGTTTAAGGTTTTGGGGTTTTTTTTTTTTTAAAGAATTCTGATACCTAGGTACGACAGTTGATCTTTGAATGCCTGCTTACAGTAATGAAATATTCCAGAACACAAGGTGTCAACAGTCAGATCTGCTTTGCCTCTATTCTTAAATGAAATCTAGTTTACAGAAAACATGTTCCATGGGACCTTTTTTTCACCCCAGGTCTCTTGATATATTTCCCAGATACATGAAGTTTTTATTGTGAATGTACCACTTAAAAATGTATAGAGAGGCATCAAGTGTGTAACTGGCAGTTTCATCCAGTTCCACATCCTTGTGTCACCTCAAACAAACTCTGCACCCACTATGTCTATCAACAGGTGAATGATAAAGAAATGTGGTATGTCTATACAATCAAGTTCCACTCAGCCATAAAGAAGGATAAATGTGAGTCATTTGTAGGAAAGCAGATATACTGGAGACTAACATGAAGTGAAATGAATTAGACACGCAAGCAAAAATATCAAATGGTTTCTCTTATACAAGAAATCCAAAGTATAAATAAACAATAAAATAAAAATATGGTAAAATGAAATACAACAATAGATCCTTGACAAACTGTATGCCCATTAACTACCAACTTCCCGTGTCCACCCCTGCCCAGCCTCGAGAACTACTATTATATTTTCTGTCCTTATATCTGTAACTACACTAGGTACCTGATTTAAATGGAATCTGATGTTATTTGTCTTTCTGTAAGACTTATTTTACTTAGCCATAGAATGTTTTCAGTGTTATATATTGTACTATGCCTTTCCTAAAAGGTTTTTATACCTTGAAAAAGAATAAAATCATTAAGTGGTTAATGATTAGTAATTCGTGTAACCATTTTAAGTTAATTCTACAATTAATGCATCAGAAGTTCAGATAGTCTTGTAATATTTTGAATAATGGATATGTAACTTATTTTATAAAATTTGAGGCATAGTCTTTACTATTTTTCTGTCAATATAGTCTTTAATAGACACATTCAAAGTTAGATCATACTATACTTTATTAGGAATGTAGTTTCCAATATAATATATTATGAAAAATGTAATCTATGTAATCTATTGCCCAATAGTAATTTCTAGGTTAAGTCTAATATAATTATTCAAATCACATAATTTTCACTTTTGTTCCCCCGGTTTCAGGAATTGAACCCAGGCTCTTCACTCTGAGCTATATCCCCAACCCTTTTAATTTTTAAAAATTTTAATTAATTAAGACAGGATCCAGCTATGCAGTTAGGCTGGCTTTGAACTCATTGTGTAGCCCAGGCTGATCTCAAACTCATAGCTATCCTCCTGCCTTAGTCTTCTGAGTGCTGAGGTGACAGGCGTGTGCCACTATATCTAGCACTGTTTTTTTTTAATTTTGAGACAAAGTCACTAGTTCAGTAAGTTACCTAGGCTGTGCTACAATTTTTAGTCCTCTTGCAGTAGCCTGTGAGTGCTGGGATTATAGATTGTGCTCCAACACCCACCTAACTTCTATATCTCTTGGTGAGTCGTAATGATTTTTCTTTACTTTTGCTCTACTAGAATTTGAAACTTGAACCTACAATGTTAAAATAATGAAAATCAAATTTTGCTTACTCATAGTTCTCTATTACTCTTTTCCACTAGTTTATAGACCTCCTTCCTGAACAAGGGCATAATGATTAGAATACGGTCTATGCTTCCAGTTGATTTGAACCAATGGCAAGGCATTGATTTGGAATATGCTCCTGGGCAAGGCTGGAAACCTTTTTCTGTCCTAGCCTTTTATTTTCTGACTCGGTGGAATTGGTGAATTGGAAAAATTCATGGCAAGGAAAAGTTGATACTAAGTCCAGTGCATATACTGAGGCTCACAAGCTCTGTGCCAACTGTTTAAATGAAACAGTGTCTCAAAGCGCATGGACATCCTATAGGCACCATTGCAGATAAGATCATATCCTACCCTTTGAAAAAAGCCGTGGGTCCTTCCTTGAGGAGCATTGTCATTGCACAGCTGGGCACACTTAGGTACTGTCCCGGTGGAGAATTAATAAACCTGGTTTTCACCACATCCACTGGAGAGGACAGAAGCGTTGTGCAAAACCCAGCAATAAGAGCTGACAGTAAATGGCAGGGGACGTCATCTGAAACAGATCAATGAAACAGGTCAACACGGTCTTTTGGGTGGTTCATGTTTAGTTACTGACCAGATCCTTGACAACATGAGGTCAAGATGGATGCTTTAGAAATAAATAAAATATAGTAAGCAAGTTATACTTGCAGTACAAGATGATCAATAATACATGAATAGCAGATCATAAACACATTAGGAAAACAACAGATTGGCATAGTACCTGATATTTGGGCACCTAATACTTTTTAGTTGCATGAAAGTCACTATCACAGGAGAATTTCAATGTGTCTAGAAACTGTTGCTATAATATCTTTAGAAAGGTATTCTCAGGCAGGTGAAATTATTGATGAGCTCCTTCTGGCTACAGGACACTTATGTACTGTACTGTGGATACTGTACAGGATAGGATAGTCTCACTACCTGAGTTCTACTAAGACTAATTCTAACAACTTTTCACATTTCAGTATTAAATGAGGAAAATATTGATATAAGAATGCAGTTGCACTTTGACACAAACATTTGTGGCGGTACAGTTTGAAGTTTGAAGCATGGGTCTTTTTCTGCTTCTCCAAAAAGTTATGGTCCAAAATTACTTAATTTTTTTTTTAAAAGGCTATTTGGGATGAAAGGAAGCCCAAGACGAAATAATAAAGGTGTAGATGGGGTAATTAGAGACACAGGACGGTACCTGCTAGTATCTTGTTTCTCACAAGGGCGCCCTTCATCAGGTCGTACGTGACTAACTCTGTGCAGTTGATGATGATATTTCTCAACAGATTGGGAGTTGTCCCTGGAGAAGGAAAATAAAAAGCCATGTTTAAAAACTCTAGCTTATGATACAGTAGTCACCGGTGATGTGTGTCTTGATGACTATAAAATCCACCTGGTAGTTACCTTTCCAAAGACTTTTCAAACTTTCTGTTGTTGCTATAATTCTGTAAGCATTGTAAGTCCCAGTGTAGCGAGGTTTGAGGCCATGTAGATGGCTCTGCGCCTGGAGTCGGACCTTCACGACCTCCGTGGGCTGCCCGATGAATACTGCCACTCCTCCGGTGGTTAAGCCAGCTGCAATCCTGCTTCCCAAACTAGGCGTTGCTGTCCAGAGAAGAAAAAAATTATTAAAAAAAAAAGACTAAAAGCATCCATGTACATTTTTAATTTGTAGTGCTTACTTTGTTTATATTTACACACCTCTTCTATTTCCCTAATCTTTGTTTACATGCTGATTATGCACTAAAGCTGCATCCAACCATAGCTGAGCCAGAAGGCTGTGGTTGTCTATTTTTTTTTCAATTAAGACTTTTAAGGGAAAAGAAAGTGCTGCCTATTTAAACAGTGGCCTAGACCTTTCTGGTAGTAACCTTAGTCCTTTGTTAGCTGTATTTTCCAATACCTCCCATCCTTGAGGGAATAGCAGTCACTATAATGCTTGAGTTTCCTCTGATCAGTGAAAATATTTATCATTAGACAGTCTTAAGAAGAGCCCAATGAGAAAACTGCCTTAATACAGACATCAAATAATATTAGGCTTCTGTGAAACAAAAAAATTAGAAGAAAAAAACTAAGAAAGTGATTTGTGTCATGAAATTTTGAAAAATTAGCTTGTGTTGCTCAAGGCAAATATTATTCAATAAAATATGAAGAATCTTGAAGCTCGATATTTAGTCCTATAGAGAAATATAAAGTTACGGTTCAGTGCTTGCTATGGCAACACACATACTAAAGACACAGTTCAGTAGCATCCACTCATCAAGGACTTATAATTCAAATAATTTTTCAAATTCTGATTCCTAACCTTGACATAGGGTAAATAGAGATCAAAATAAAAGATAGATAATAGGAAGTAGGGAGATTGACTTTTCCCATTTTTTTGGTCTCACTAAGGAAAAATCCTTTCTTAGTGAAGGTCATGCATGCGACCTTCACATGGCTTGAGGGGTCTTTTCTCACTGTCCTTCCTGGGTTCCTCCTGCTGGCCTTTCAAGACTGGATTCAGACTCCCTCCCCAGGGAACTCCTGCAGGACATGGTTCCCATGGCCAGGTCAAATACTCCTTTCCACGTGCCCAGTGGCCTGCACGGACTCACAACACAGTATGTACAGCAGTGTGAAGTCACTGTTAACCTCTACCCACCAGCCCCATTCTCTGCATACAACTCCTGTCTAGACAGCGGTCACCTGCACATCTCATACGGTTTGTGGTACATGGCAGTTCAATACGCGTTACTAAATAAATGTAATAACCACAGAATACTTCTAAGATATTTCTGGTTGGTGTCTAAAACTCATATTTGGGGAAGGGAGATTGTTCAAATATTGATGCCCATCTCCCAGCTTGTTATGAAGACCACTACCCGGGTGTGTTGGTGTTGCTCTTTTAGGGTTTTTGTTTGTTTGTTTATTTGTTTTGGGGTTTTTTGTGCTAGGATTGAACTCGGACTTCCAACAGCTAAACAAGCGCTCTGGCCACTGAGCTGTGCCTAGAGCCCCTCGTGTTACTTTTTTGCTGCTGGTAACTGGACTGAGTCCCGGGGTTCTGGTCCCTCTGGGACTCTCACGGCTTACCATCTTTCTCCGAGGTGTAGAACTCCTGGACGGTGTCATACAGGCCGATCCTGAGGGAGGCGAAGCTGATCTGCCTCTGCAGGCCTGCGGGGAGCCCGCTGTACAGTTTCACGGGCCCTTCAGTCTTTGCCAGCGTGGTGATAGTCCCCAGGACGCCCTTATACCGAATGCCGCTGGAGGTCGGGCTTTCGCCTTGGATCTAGAGATGAGAAAGGTGCAGGTGAGAGGGAGGAGAAACAGTCCTATGGGCGCAAAAACCAGTGGGGACATCAGATGTCCTTGCGGATTCTCCCATTGCGCTACTTTTCAGCTCAGCAGCTCTTCCCTGTGCATCCCCACATCTAAATATGGGGGGTGGGTGTAATTCTGACTCCTTATCCCCATTCACCCCAAGAATTCTTTCGCGAACCCCTAAGGCAACAGACTGGGAATGCACCTTGCAGAATCAAAGAAGGAACAGGAAAGTGCTTGACTTCCAGGCCTCTGTTTAGAAAGCTCAGCGCACCCTAGAGTTGGAGGATTTGGCGGTAGTCGCAATCACCCAGCGTCTGGGCCCTTATGGTCATTTAGTTAATCCAGGAAACAGTTCCAGTTTCCAACCCTAAAGCATCCCATCCCAGTACAGAGCCAACTTTTTTTTTTTTTTTTAAATAAAGACGGCCACCTGTCTTCCCTAACCAGAAAGGGTGGCAAAAACCAAAGCAGGGGATCAAAGGCCCGTGTGCCATAGATGTCCCCTGCGCCCCATTGCGTCTGGTTCGCTACCTGTAGGCGGACTTTGGCGGTGTCCAGCGGGAAGGTGATCACATCCGCCAAGCAGGCCGACACTCCGGCTGAGAAGATCTTGACCCCCATGGTGGGGTGCACGTCTGACACCGTCGGGCTCACCATCCTCACTCAAGCAGACAAGCAGCAATAGTAAAATGGCCCAGCCCCGGAGGTGGAAATTCCTTTCCTCTTTTTCACGTCTGCCTGGCCGGCTTAGGAAACTCTATGTGCTTTCCGGGACCTCGCAGAAGCAGCGGCTACCTGCAGAGCGCAGAGCGGGACCGAGTCTCCTCGTCTGGTCCCCACGCGAGCCTGGAGGATCTCTGTGCCCTGCCTGTCGCGCCCCACTGCGCCCTGCTTCCGCGGGGACCTTTATACCCGGCCGCCCGGGGCTGGGCCGCGGAGGTCCCCCAGGACCTGGGCGTGGGAACCGGCAGGCCCGGGCTCAGGGTGCCTCCCACCCCCATCCTGCCCGCCGCGCTTGTCTCTGAAGTCCTGGCCGTGCACCCCGCCGCCTGTGCCAAGCTCCGCGCGTCACCAGAAGGGCGCGCTGGCATCCCTGGAGCCCTGGCGCGCGGCGCCTTCTGTTACTGCAGCGGTGCAGCCGGGTGCAGCGGCCAGGAGCTCTCGACGGCGCGACTTCGCAGGACTCCTGCGAGCGGTGAACTCCTGAGGGGCGCAGTAGCTCATCACCCGGTTCCTCGGACTCTTCAGGTTCCTCACAATCCCGCCGTCTCGAGTCCCTTTCCTCTCATTTTAAATTGACCTCCTTCCCCCACATTCTTTCTTCCCCATTTCTGATAACCAAAGTGAGACTAAAAAATCAATCAATCAATCAATCAGTCACTCATGAAAAACCTAAAAACACTCTGCCCTTTCAAAGGAAATAAGCGTTTTGTGCATCAGTTTTTCTGGAAAGATGTCAGGTGAGATTGCGGACAAACCAGGCAGCAGACGGTAAATTGCCGCAGTGGCACACGAGGGGGCCTCCTTGGCTCCTGTAACTGAAGCTTGCCTGGCCGGGGCTTGGCTCCAGGGCCCGCTGCTGCCCCTCACCAGCCTTGCGGCCCTGAGAAGTCCTCTTGGCTCTGCCTTGTTTCCAGCTGTGTAAGATTCGTTTCCTGAGCTGTCCCAATCTGAAATCCTGCTGCTCTAATTCTGCTACCTGCAGAGATAAATCGCTATACCAGGGTTGTGTGAGAACATTTTTCTATTTTTATCTTTTTTATTACTGTGTGTTTGCAGTACCTAATGATTATAATTAACGCAGGCAGTTGGTACGGGTACGGGACACACCTCAGTTCACTTCTCTGCCTCTGTCCCTCCCGCTGTCTGTCTGTCTCTTCCTTCCCTGCTTCACCTCTCTCTCCCTGCTCTTTCAAACTCTTGGTCCCCTTCTCAGTTGCGAAAGCTCTATTTTCATAATTTGTCCTTCAATTCTTTTTTTCACCTCCTTTTTCCCTCTCTCCCACTCCCTCCATCTCTTGTTCCACCATCCATTTGAAAAACATCTCCCCATTTTCTATTTTTCTGTCTTCTTTGAGTGTTTACTTTTCTGAATGTCTTGTAAAGTGCCCTTTAAAAAGAGAGAAATAGAGTGGAAATCACAGGAAACAGGAGGGAAAAAAAAAAAAAGAAGGAAAGGAGGGGAAAAAAAAGGATTGGGCCTTCTCAAGTGAGCCAAAGATCCTTTAATATTACCAGGATCCACATTCAGCCATCTAGGACCTGCTGATACTCAGCACTGAACTAAGCTCCCGATGAATGAATGGACAGAGACTCATCTCCTGTAGGAGTTGGGCTAATAGGACACGAAGGTGTGATACAATTCAAGAACCTAGATCCAAGCAGCTTCCAAGGCAACGTTGGGTAGGCTCTGGTTGAACAGAAAGGAGGAGGAAGAGAGTGTGGGGTTTTTTTTTCCCCTACAAACACTTGTTGAAATAAAGCGATCGAGGAATGCATGAAAATAAATATGTTGGGGGAGGCAGGATGTGTGTATACCAATGCACTCTATTGGCCTGAAAGACTGGGAAACTGGTTGACAGAGAAGAAAAGGAGGGAGCAGAAGAAGTAGGTAAGAGGCCAGGCTAGAGAAGTCAAAGAACAGCCCCGAAATGAGTGTGGATTCATGCTGTCAATTTGTTCCAGTGAAACACTTATAAAGTGCTCTCAGATAAATGTCACATCTAACCCGACAGACCATAGAACTTTATGAAGAATAAGAAGTGGAGTGAAACAGTTTTCAAAAAGTGACTCCAGGCTAAAGAACATGAGAAGTAGGTCGGTAATGTTGCAACTGTTGTGAGGCAGCTTTGTAAGCTTTGGGTAAAAAGATGGCAGCAACTTTTGAAGTCATAGAATTATTGGGAAAGAACAGTATGGATAAGAAGCTACCATAGGAAAGTGCATGTACCTCGCTAAGGGAGTCAGAAGTCTGAAGTGGGAGGTTCTGGCTCAGTGATACGGAGGCAGTGAAAATGCATGCTTTACATGGAACCAGTTACAATGGGCTGGGAAGGGAACAAAGGCTAAACACAGCGGGACCTGCAGTTACGGTCTGGAAAGAATGACTGGCCACAGGTAGAGTTAGGACAAGAAACAGTAGCATGTAGGGTCTTAGAACTTGGTATTTGAGACTATATTGAAAGAAGGGCTGGGGCTTCAGTGTCAAGTTTGCAATAAATGTCAGGAGGTGACAAAGAGATAGACCGACAGACAGACACAGGCTACTGGATTTGGGTCTAATGTTCTTGGAGATCCAAGGGAACATAGCTTTGTTGGAGTTATGAGAGTGTGAGACTGAGAATGTTTCATGTATAAGTTAAAAATGTGAGCAAAGGCATCAGCCCTTGATAACTCCAGAGAGCCTCTGTGTCCTATGGTTAATCCCCAGCTCCCACCCATCCTACCCCTGAGTCTTCCACAGTGCTTCTCTCTGAGCGACTTTAAATAAAATGGCACTTTCAAGCCATTTATCCTGTGAGAGCAGTAAGGGCTCCTGTCCTCTCCTTTTCCACCTGACAGGCCTGAGGATGCTGTGGCTGCCTGTGTAAGACAGAGCGGATGCTATGTGACTGCCAAGGCTGGGTCATTAATTCCTTGCAGCTGCTGCCCTATGCCATTGAACTCTTGCTCGTGGAGCCCCCTGGGTTGCCATGTAAGACACTGAACTCTCTGCAGGCCATCATGCTAGAGATGGCCTTTGCAGGCATTTCCATCCCTTTCCACCAACACATCAGGCATTCAAGTGCAGCTATCTTAGATCCTCCCAATAAGTCAGCATTCAGGTGAATGCCACCAAGCGATCTCATCAATATCCAGTAGAAGAGAAGAATCACTTGAGGAAG
This sequence comes from Cavia porcellus, assembly GCF_034190915.1. Classification (NCBI taxonomy): domain Eukaryota; kingdom Metazoa; phylum Chordata; class Mammalia; order Rodentia; family Caviidae; genus Cavia; species Cavia porcellus. Next base: position 35,501,566 of record NW_026947497.1, read on the forward strand.
CCCTGCCCAGACTCCTGAACCACAATAGTCTGAAATAGAATAAAACAGTTTCCGTAAGGTAGCACCAGATAATCAGAACACCACTTCCACTTCGCTTGGAACTGGGAGTGGCAGGCTCTGTGCTTTTACCCTTCCCCCAGCCCAGCCTTAAGGATGAGACCTTAGATGTGGTAGATGGGCATAGTTTTTGGATTTGGACTATAAAAGGAAGTTACAATACATGTGTGGAAGACACAGGGTATGCTAAAATTGCTTTTGTTTCCACAAAGCACATGATTGCATGTTTCAAAGCCAGAGTATGACAAACAGGAGGACAACTGCTATTAGAAGGGGAGGAAATAAGAGACACAGCTCTGTTATCCAAGACCATGCAGAGGAGTAACAGAAGGACAGTCTGGGCTGTTAAGCTAGGGCTAGACACAGTTGGCTGAGAGACTTCCCCAGGAGATGGTGTCAGCAGAGTTCAGTGATGCCTGGTCATCTTCAGTGTGCTGACCACAGTGCTGGCTGCCAAGGGTCAAAAGAGGAGCACGGGGACACTCTCTGAGGTCACAGAAGTTCAAGAATGAAAATGGCTTTGGATTCCAAGGAGCTGGCTTACCTTCTTGCCTCTGAGCAGCTCTGGGAAGTAGGAGAAAGTTTGTCACAGGTTGAGAGAACAGTAGGGGAGAGGGTGGCATCCCCCAAGGGTCAGAATTTTGCTCCTCTGGCACTAAGAAGTGGAGAGGCTGAGAACAGTGCAGCGTGAGCAGAGGTCACTGACCTGGGATAGAGCGAAGCAGCAGCAGCAGCAGTTTCCAGATGTACCAAGTACACATTGTCCTCTTTTAAAATTTAGGACAGTATCAACAGACGCACGTACTCCAGTTGTCACCAGTCAAGAGTCACTGAACAAAAATGCTTTGCATTTGACTAGTGATTTGCACTCTTCCATTTTTCTTTGTTTAGCCACCAGAAGGATATATCATGGCGCTGCTTTGTAGATAAATGCTCAAACAAAAGAAGAAGCAACATATAAAAGATAAAATATAAAGTTTTAAAATGTGAAAGGGACAAATGTTTTATATTACTAATAAAGCAATGTGCATCTTTCATCTAATAAGTTCCAACAAATGCTACCTTTATTAGAAAAAGTACACACATACACATTTAAATTTAATATTATAAATATAATTAAATAAGCTATTAGTGTTATACTTAAGAATGTTAAACACATAATATCAATGCCATATTAATGATGGCATTATACAGTGATGTGATTACTTTGAAAGCAAATTGACAACACACATTGAGCTGGAAAAAGGTTTATATGTTTTGATCTGTAATTTTACTTCTAGATTTCCATCCTAAAATAACTAGCCTAAGTAGGTAAATATCATACATACAATGAGGTATATTAGTGCTGAAAAATGGAAGTTACCAGCTGACAGATCTTTGGTAAATATAATAAAGGGTCCAATAGTCTGTGTTGTGTGGAGATGGATATGATGGTATTTTGAGTTATGTGTTTTTTATCATGGCATGTATTAAATTTTAGCAGTCTGGTGGAATATTAACTCAGAGCATCATATTTATTGTCAGAAAGATACAGATTTGAGTCTCCATTTGCTATCTTTGTAGCCTCAGGCAACTTCTTTATCCTTTTTAACCTTCTGTTTTCTCATCTCTAAAATGGGCCACAGTGAGTGTACAATCAAAGAGCACAAATAGAGCTCCTAGCAGCGTAACCAGAGTGGCCCCCCAAAAGGGGATAATAAATGATCGCTACAATTATATTCTTCATTAATACAGTTTGACGACCACTTTGCAGATTGTTGGAGAACCCAAAAGCCTGAACTAAGGGTTTCGTTAAAGATGTGAAAGTTTCCTTCATACCCTGAGATGCTAGTCAGTGGCCTTTCTGTGACACAGTTATTATGTAGGTGAAACGTGACGGGCTCCTGGAGCTCTTCACTGAGAACAACCAGGAGCAACAGGAGGTCAAGTGAGGACACTGCAGCTGAGACTCAGCCGTAGGCTCCTACTGTGCGGGGACTGCCCAGCCCTCTGGTCAGATGAGAACTTGCTGCCAGGTTAGAGGTCACAGACCTGTTTCCGGGCACTGTTCGTCTATCATCCCTCCTTTCCGATCTCCTTGACGCATGGAAATTGTGGGATAGTACATGCTGCCTGGAAGGGAGGGCTTGGTGAAAGGTGAAGGATTGAAGCCCAAGTACAAACGTGACAGACACTGGGGGAAGGAGCAGAGATGAACCTAGGTGACACTGGAATGCTTATTCTGGTTGTCTGGGCATGTGTGCCGATTTCCAGCAGCTTCCAAAGTCAGCAGGGCCCTGCTCAGAAGAAATCTTGTAGCCGTCCTGTGGTCTGCTATTGATCTTACGTTTCTGGGGGAGATGAGGCTCGATATCAGGAAAAAAGATGAATTTAATTTCATCTATAGAAATAAATCATTACCCTTTAACAGTTTGAGCTATTATATGGAAGGCAGGTAATGGGGCCCTCCGGAGGGAATCCACGTCTTCCTGGCATGCTGTGGTTGAAGAAAAAGAACCAGGAGAAGTGTGTGGAGGGTGTGGGCAGTCTTCCTAACATGCACATGTACTTGCATGCTTAAATTCCAGAAAATCTCTCTTGCACATTTCTTGTATGGTTAAAATGATTTTTTAAAAACACATACATGACTGACCTAAAATATCTGAATACATCTTCCTTTCTGTTACTTTCCTGGGATCTGTGGAATGATGCTTAGTTTGTTTTCAGGAAGAACTCTTTGTCCTCTTTGCCGGGCTTGGTTCCATAATGAAATAGACCATGCAGAAGCTATCCTTCCATACTGTGTTCTCCTCTGCCAAGTTTCAGGGCTTTTCCTTCTAGGGGATGTGCCCCCCTTTTGTTGAGATCTTTTGCTAAGAATACTCTTGCTCAGCATTTTTTGGTAGGAGATGAGGCGGGCTGGCATTTGGGCTGTTTCTGTGTGTGCAGACATTCTTGGGAGCAAATGTCTATTGAATGGATGTCTAATCCCACTCACATTTTTTTGTAACTTTTTCTCATTAGTACACTGTGTAGTACACAATGTTTACATTTCCTGTGAGAATTTGAAACATTACGTAACACATTTTGATTCTTTTTTATTCCCTGCCCCCTCCCTTGATCCTTTTCCTTTTTTATGTACATGTTTGCAGTACATAATGTTTACCTTCCTTATGTGGACTGGTCATGTACATAAAGTATCCCAACTTCTTTCTTTTTCTTTTTCCAACCCTTATCCTTCCCTTCCCTCTCTGCTTCCTCTTTTGAGACCCTTCCCCTCTGAGGACGATCTATCTCACTACTTCTTATTATCTTTTATTTTGCTCTTTATTTTTACTCTGATTTTCTCATATAAGATAAATGTTATTTAAGCTTGTGTGTGTGTGATTTATTTCACCTATCATCATTGTTTCAAGGTGCGTCTATTTTGTCTACAAATGACTCAAGTTGATGTTTCTCTGTGGGAGAGTAATTCTCCGTGGTGTAGACATACCACATTGTCTTTACCCTTTCATCTGTTGCGGGAGACATATGAGCTGCTCCCAAGATTTAGCTACGATGAACTGTGCTGTAAATATGCATGTATTTTTGTAACATGCATATTTAACTTTCCTGGAAGATGCCTAGAAGGGAATAGCTGGGCCAAGTGGAATTTCCAGTTTCAGTTTTTTGAGGACTCTCCATTATTCCTCCACTGTTTTCCATCGTGGGTGTACTACTTTACATTCTCATGGACACTGTGGAGGGGTTCCTATCCCTCCTCTTCACAGCCTCTCCAGCACTTGCTATTGTTTGATTTCTTGATGATGGCCATTCGTTCTGGTGTAAGATAGAATCTCAGCATTGTTTTACTTTTTCTTTTCCAGCAATACTGGACATTTCTTCATGTGTTTATTGTCCACTTGTACCTCTTTTTCTGTGACATGTGTGTTTATTTCACTTGCTCATTTTTAAAATTGGGTCCTTTATTTTGGGGGTTGTAATTATTTTGAGTTCATTATGTATTCTGGATAGGAGTTCTCTGTCTAAAGAATCACTGGCCATAGACTTTTCACGTTCTGGAGGTTGTCGTTTTACTCTGTTGGTTGTTTCTTTTGCTGTGCAGAAGCTTTTTAGTTTAATATGATCTGATTTGCTAATTCTTGGCAATATTTCCTGTACAACGGGGATTCTTTTCCGAAAGTCCTTGCCTATGCCTGTGCCTTCAAGAGTTTTATTTATCTTGTCTTCCATCAGGTTGTGTTTTCTGCTTTAACATTTGGTTCTTTGACTTATTTTGATTTTAGTTTAATATATGTTTAGAGGTATGCATCTAGATGCAAGTTTTGTCAGTGGGTAGCCAGTCTTCACAACACCATTTTTTTTCATGCTTTTTATTAGCACATATTTATTGTACGCAGTGAATAGGTTCATAAAGGGGAGTAGGCACCACTACATAAAGCATCTTAATTCTTTTTAAATCCCTATTTTCCCTTTCCCTTTATTCCTTCATCTCTTTGTCCCTTTCTCATTTGCAAAAGATCAATCTCTCTTTTTCCTATTTTATTTTGTTCTTTAGATTATTAATACCATTTATTAAATATCCTATCATTCCTCTGGTGTTTTTGGTCCCGTCTTTAGAGATCAAACAGTTAAATGTACTTGGCGTTGTTTGTGCACCCTCTGTTCTGTTCTGTTGATCTTCATGTCTTTTGTGCTGGTACCATGCTGTTCTTATCAAATCTAAGATTGTGACGCCTCCTACTTTTCTTTTCCACCCAGAATTGCTTTTGCTATTCTGAGTCTCGTCTGTTTTCATATGAAGCTTAGGAATTTTTTTTTCAGTTTGATGGAGATTCTTGATTGAGATGGTGTTAAATCTGAAGAGCAATTTTGGAAGTATTACCTTGTTTACTGTATTTGTTTTGTCTATTCGGCAAAAGGGGATGTCTTTACATTTTCCCGTGTCTTCTTCCATTTCCATTTTTAGAGTACTGGTACTATAGTTTTTGTTAGAGAGGTCATTTATTGAATTATTGCATTTATTGATTAGATCATGAACACACTATGCTAACACCTGGGGAGATGGACATCCTAATCAATGCTTATGAGTTAGTACGGTAAGTACTATACAGTGTTAAGCCAATACGCGTGTGTTTGGGGACAGAAAAGAGGAGTGCTTGTCCTGACTGTGGACATTTTGGAGGTTTCCTGAAGAAGGATGGATGAAGCCAAATCTTGAAAAGTGAGTAGAAATTTCCAGGCAAAAAGAGGGGCATGGAAAGTAGGAAGCAGTCTCACCTTGCCCCTTTGATGAGGCCAAGACATGGAGTCAAGGCTATCAGAGTAAGTGTTTTGTGCTTGTCCATGCTGCTTTCATCAAGTCTAGGCTTGTGATATTTGGGCTAAGCAAATACCCCATTAGTGTTTCTGGATCATAACAGGCAAGGCAGGAGAAATCATGAGGTTTGATTTGAACCTCAGCAGACAAAGTAAATCTAGAGGCTTTGACCCTATTGTCTCATAAATAATGAGAAGGATTTAAATGGGGCAGCAATGCATTTAACTCTACGTTTTAGATGAACCTAGTAGTTTTGGGGTGGAAGTGTTCAGGGCTCTGCAAAAACAATTTGTTCCATGACTCTCCCCCAGCTTCTAAGTATGTGTCAGTAATCTTTGGAGCTGCATGCATCTGGTTTCAATGTGTAAATTGTGGCTCTACACTAATGAGTGTACCTGTTGTTGTTTTGTTTTAAGCTCATCTTAATTTAACCTGGATAATACCTGGATATATACTCAGGAGTAAGATAGCTGGATCAAAAGGTTAAACTAGTTTTAGCTGTTTAAAAAACTGTTCTCCCTAGTGATTGCACTAATTTATACTGTCATCAACAGTGTTGTCATGGTTTATGTCTGTGGCCCCCCAGGCCTCATGAGTTTGCATTGTGCATTTGTGGTTGGTTCATTGTCTAGTGCTTGGATTGATGGTGTCAGTGCTCCACCCACATAGGGGTGGAGCCAGGATGTGATGTAATGGCAGGAAGAAGGTGTGTCTTGCTCTTTGCTGGTTCCTGCTTGCTGTTTGCAGTCACCATGAACGGCGGTCCAGCCATGCCTGCCTGCCTTGGAGCCAACTGAGTGTGGACTGAAACCTCCAAAAACTGTAAGAAATAAACCTTTCCTTTCCCAACTTGGGCTTCAGGTATTTTGTCTCAGCAACAAGTAAAAAGTAACTAAGACAAGTGTAGAATTCCTTTTTCTCTGCATCCTCAGTATAACTTGTTTGCATAAAAGCCATTCTGAGATGAAATGATATCTCATCATAGTTTCAATCTGCATTTTCCTTATGGCTACTGATATTGACTGGTCATTTGTATTTATTCTTTTGAGGACATCTAGTTCATTTGTCCATTTAAAAACCAGATTACTTTTTTGGTCTTGTTAAATTTTTTGACTTCTTGTGTATTCTGGATGTAAACACTTTGATAAATAATTTGCAGATATTTTCTCCTTTCTGTAGGTTGTGTCTTCACTTTGTTGATAATTTCCTTTGCTGTGTAGAAGGTTTTATTTTTAGTTTGGTGTTATCCACTTTGTCTATTTTTCCTCTAATTTTCTGTGTTTTTAGGGTCATATCTAAAAAATCATCCCCTATAGTGGCTTCTTGAAGTGTTGCCTTTGTTTTCTTCTAGTAGTTTCAGGTAGAGGCAGAATGGCTTCCAGGAACAGTTTAACCCAGAGCAGATTTACCCCCTCTACATTCCCACAGTCCTTAGAGGAAAATGCTGCTGCAGGGCAGCTTTTCCCACCCTGGATGTCACGTGACAGGTGTGGTGAGAGAGTTGTGGAGATGGATGCATTGAGAGTCATCTTTCAGGCTCATTACTGCAGGATCTACTGTGTTGTCCAGTATGAGCAAATCCAAAGAGTAAAGATAAATTTGACGTGGTACCTAAGGAAAGGAGCTCAGAATCAGAAATAAAGTTACTTCCCTCCATTTTTCTCCATCCTAGGGGCACCAGGAAACAGTGCACAAGAAAATAAAGCTAATCAAAGAGTTGATATAGAGAAAAGAGAATAACAATTCAACAATATGTACAAAGTTCAGAAATATCATCCACATTCTCTTTGGTGTTTTGATAACTCATAGTCAACTTGTAATACCAGATAAACTGAATCAGTGTGGTGTTGAACATGGATGGCCCATTGAGGATTGTTGTCAAGATAATGAGAACTGGAGAGAAAGAGTTTAGTGTTGTTGGTTTTCCGTGGTGTTGTGGGTTCTCCTGTTGACATTGGTTCTCCTGAAAGAGTTGTTGAGCTTCTTTCCTGATATGAACTTGGCTATTCTCATCATCAGAGGAGCTAGGACCTCACTGTCACTGAGAATGGCTGCAGTTCACTTTAGAGGAGCTCTGGTCTGTACTTTGAACATTGCTTTCTGGCCCTGGAGGGGAAGGTATGTGTTGTTCAATCTCCAGAAGTTCATCACGCTGGCTTCCTGATACAAACTCAGCTGTTCTCATCATCAGAAGAGCTTGGGACCTTGTCATTGCTGAGGATGATTATGGTAATTTTTGGGGGAGCTCTTACTTTGAGTGTCACTTCCTGGCTCCAGTGCAGAACCCTCAGTCTACTGGCACAGATCCTTTATCCCACTGGCACAGACTTTCTAGCTTCCACCTTTAGACCTTGGGGCCTTCCCAGCACAGATTGGTAAAACAGACTTGCATAAATCATTGTTGTGGGTGCTAGGCCTCTAGTTGGACTCCTGGGAGGCATTGTCATGGGCACTAGGTCTTCAGTTGAACTCATGAAGGATATTGCCATGGGATCCAGGCCCTCAGCTGAATTCTCTAGGTCTTTAGTGTGTGGGCAGATTTACTGTACTTTGTTTGTACTTTACTCTTTGGGTGACCATCATAAATAATACTAAAAATTATGTGTCCTGTAATGTAATCATTTTCCTTGCAATCCCTTTACTAAAGAGTAAACATACTCTTTAGTGCAAAACATCTGAACAGGAAAGACAGCTCATGGAGAGAAGGATTCAAATTCTGAGCTGAGGAAAGAAGCTGAAGGAAGATTTGCTGCAAGATTGGAGGTGTGGTTCCAGCTGGCAGGAGATCCCCACCACCACCTGGGAGGGTTGCAGAAGGGCTGGGACATCAGGTGACCCTGAGCAGATGTGCAGGCTTCCTGGCTCTGCACTTGGCACCTACTGCAGACACCATGCTGCTGTGGCTGTGCTGGACCATACACTCCACCCTCCTCTATCACCTGCAGAGCAAGGGGCAGAGCCAGGACACTTCGGTGCCACAGCTTCCCTGTGATGAGGGCCATGAGGGAACCTAATTCAAGCTCCAGCTCCTGGAACTCTGCCCAGAGCTCCATCTTGGTAATCCAGGATCCATCAGATTGTAGGAAAGCCACACGCAGCAACTTCCTGAGACAGATGGTGAGCAGCACAAGAAGAGAAGTAAAGTGATAATGAACCAAGAAAGGCCACCTGTGTTAGACATATGTGCTGGAGAAAACAGTATGCAGAAAACTCAGCTCTGTTTTATTACATATACAGTAAGAGATTTACAAGATGTCTAAAATTAAACCAAGGAGTGTGACTACCTTTTCCTGAAAGAACAGTCCATCAAGCAAAGCTCAGTTTCCTGGTGTTCTTGAGATTATATTTGAGGAAAAAGTAAAGAAAATCTTCGCGATTAAATGTGACAAAACGCTTGCCAGAGCGTTACAGAAAATTATGCATGGCAGAGTATTCACCGACCTTTAGTTAATATATTTATAGTTAATATAGTTTAATATAGTTAGTTAATATATTCGTTGTGTATTCAGGAATTTGCATATTGATGTGGTGTGTTATTAGTTGGCTATCTGACCTGTATTTTGGCCTTTTTATATTATGTCATTTATTACTTAAATTTATCTAAAGTCCAATTAGCTTCTGTATTGCTATTTCTTTTTCTTGTAATAACTTGGTTTTGCAACTCCTGCATTTGTTTTGGGAGATCCAGCTGTTTATGTGTCAAAATCCAAATCCAATGATTAACTTTTGCCTATGTCTTTTCTACAGTATGATCACTTGCATATATATGGCTTATAAGGAAAAGGGTAAGGGCCAAACCCTAGAGGTACCTGAGTTATGGTCTTGCCACGCACAGATGTTGGGTACAGAGGGCTGGGGAAGCTGGGGAATTCAGTTTCTGCATACAGTCTTCCGACCCCTCTGGGCTACCTGAAATTAGTCTTGACTCTGGAAGCTTCCCCACCAAGAGATTAAGACCACAACACTCATAGAACTATATACCAAAGCAACTTCGTTTTACTGTGTGTGAATAAAAAAATCAGCTTACAATGATAAATCAATTGTCAGCACACCTAAAACTAAATTAAAAAAACCTTGATCTCCTGGTGTTCTGTACAATTTGGCCAGTCTCTGCTTCTTTTAATTTTAATTTTTATTAGCATATATTTGCTGTACTTAATGATTATTTCCATCATGTTGGTACATGTACATAACGCAACTGAACTTTTCCATTCCCTTGCCCTTCTCTCCCTCCATCTCTTAAATGTCATTTCAGCCATGGAAGGAAATTTCTTTTTAATATTATTCACAAAATTACATTTAAAAGTATAATCATACTAGAAAAATATAGAAGATTATTTTTATCAACCTAGAATAGGGAAATTGCATAGAGTCAGACAAAATTGTTGAAAGAAAGTAGGAAAACTATTGATATAGTTTATTAGATCAAAATTTAAAACTTCTGCCTAATGTAAGTAACCATAAATAAAGTTAAAATAAACATTAGGGAGCAAAAATTACGTCTTGTTTTTTTTAACATTCTAACAATATCAAACAGATTTTTCTCCTAGATGTTCTCTCTTGCCTGTGTTCATTTCATATGCTGTTTTCTTTGATGGAATGGCTTTGTCTCCTCTGTGTTTGACCAGCGCCTATTCAGAGGACATGTCACCTCCCACGACTCATCCTCTCCTTGCAGTTCCCAGTGAAGGTATCTCTTCACTGATTCCAGATTCTGTGTACAAGTCCCTGCCATCATCCTTCTTTGTTATTTTGCGATTGGTTATTTATGAATGCGTGTCCTCCAGTAGACTGTGAGGTCTCTAAGGTCAGAATGCTACATCATTGTGTCTCTGGTCCCTCCACTTGCCTGGCACCCATGGGTACGAAAGGTATTTTAAATGAACAAATTTCTATGGGGCCAGTTAGCAACTGAACTAGGTGCTCCCTTCTTCAGACCCACCTCCTGCAGTGTGCCCTTGATAACTGGCAGTGACTATATAGAGATCTTTGGCTCTAGTCTTCTTCAGTGCATTGTTTCACTTGATTTCAAAATCCACATCTGTAGCTTGTGTACTCTTGTCATATATGGCCTAATTATAATTCACTAAATGGTATAAATCTTTCAATTTCTGCTGGCTTTGAAGTTCTGACCCAAACTTTCACCAGTATAAAGAAACTTTTTCACAATTTTTCAGGTGCTAATCTGGAAATGGGAACTTAGACTTGCTAATACAGAGAGTTTTTCTATCAATGCAGCTAGAATGAAAGGAAAACAAAACAAAATATTAACGAACAACAACAAAACTCAAGAGTCTTTCTACCAATGTAACTAGAATGAAGATAAAACAAAACCAAACAAAACATTAACAAACAAACAACTAAGCCCAGAAAGTGGAAGAAAAGATCCCCTTTGCAGTGCACTTTCTTGTCCTCTGGGTATCCAAACACCAAATTTCTCAGAGGAATAGCCTGGTCTGTCAATAACATGTTCTGAATTCCACAAGAGTTGATAGCTGTGCTTTTTGAGAATTTAAGTTTATCTCATCTAGTGAAAATTCAACTAATGAATGGAAGGAAGGAAGTAAGGAAGAAGGAAAGAAGGAAAGAAAGAAAGAAAGAAAGAAAGAAGAAAGTTAAGTGAGGAAGGAAGGAAGGAAAAGGAAACGAGTGAAGTAGCATATTTTCTGTCCACAGAATGACCTTGCGAGATGACAATATGACGTCTAGAAGTTGGAAAAAGGATGAGGAAAGATGCTTATAATTTTTTAAATGTTTTCTGGGCCTGCAAACATAGAATACTCCTTCATGCTCCTGGGATGGAAATTTAGAGGAGCCCCTCATGCATTCTTCCCTCCTGTTCACAGGGCTCGTTCGGTAAGACCCCAATAAACACTGCTCATCCTTGAGGATGGATTAAACCTGTGTTACTTCGCATTTCAACCTTTAACATAGTACTCTAGAAACATAGGAGGTCAATATGTTTCATCTATTTAAAACATATTTTCAACAGTAGTTATGCTTCATACACTCTTCTAGGTCTCTGGATGAAGTCCATTTGGTTTCATGGAACTATACTGGGAGTAGGGAAGAGAGGAAAAGAATAAATAAAGCCAGTCTGAAATTATTTTGACAACAATAAGCTCTCTGAAGAAAAATACAGCATAGTGATGGCACACGTAGCAACAGGTGTATAATTTGGGGGTCAGGATGGTATGTGAAACATGGCACTGAATGAGATCCCTTAGAGTGAGTGGGGATGGAGAAGGGAAGGGGAGCTAGGCCTGAGTCCTGGGTCATGGCAATACCAGGAGTCAGGAGCCAGTCAAGGAGACTGAACAGGAGCTACTAGCAAGGTAGGAGGGGAGAAACTGGGAATAACAATTATACTTCTAGATAAAAAAATATTTCAAGGAATTGTTTTTCAAATGAATGTTGGTAAAATTTTAATTAGGTACTTGTACATCAAGTGGTGACCACAAATATAGTACTAATCCAAAGAGACTGGTAAGAAGGAAGAAAAACTAAACAGCATTTCCAGTGTGTTCCTGAGCACCCCAGTGCCTTGACCTTCCAGTGACACAGCCAGCCTGATTGTGGTGCCCCCTCTCCTGTGGATAAGGATTGCTGGAGCTGAGCTTAACACTAGGCATTGTAGGGGTTCATGATGGGCAAGCACCACTTCCCCTTGGAGACCAGGCAAATGCCTCTGATTCTGAGAATGGCATTTTGCAATGGCTTGTCAATGGCATAGGAGATGTTACTGGGAGCTGATCAGGTTCCCAATGTTAGAAATGAGTTTATGGAAAAGGATTGAATAAAGACAATATGCAATATATTTTGAGGAGTACAGGAAGGTCAGAACTTTCTTGGAGCTAAGACTAAGACTTCTCTGGACTCTCTGTATTTATTGGGTCCTTAACAACTCAGCGGAGTACAGAAAATAGAGGGTACATCTGATGCAAGTCTGAGAAACTAAACAGGCCTTGAGAAGTTAGAACAAAGGCATTCAAAGCAGTAAATTTTGCTAATTGAAGGAACAACTGTCTCCAAGGTTGGCAGTTTATTGCCTTTGAATTCTGAGTAAGATTTAGAGCCTTATAGTTGCATTGTTGCCTTGCCTTCAGATTGAGAATATGAGCTTTTCTAACACAGCCAGAGCCCTGTGGTCAGCAATTGCACAGCCTGGTCCAAAACACTCTGTTACATTACAGTGGGAAGATTTGGGCAGGCAGAAAGGCTTGAATTTGAACCCTCACATTACTACATTACATGAAAACGGGAAAATTCCTTCTTTGGTCAAACAAGAATAATGAACACTTGCTTTGCACGATTGTTACAAGAATTAGAAATCTTGGCTGTGGTGTGCAGGCCTGTAATCTCCACACTCTGAGGGGGTGAGAGGCAGCAGGATTACCAATTGAGTGCAGCCTACGGAGTTCAGCAACTCCGTCTCCAAAGAAAGAAAGAAAGAAAGAAAAAAGCTGAAGATATAGCTCAGTGCAAAGGCTGTGGGTTCAAGCCCCAATACTGTAAAGCTAAACCAAAAGCAAAAACAAAAAAGAGTTAGAAACCACAGCTTTTATCACAGAGTATAAAAACACTAAATGGAAATTGGTATTTCTTTAGGTAGAAGATAAGCCTATACCAAATACAGGTAGTTTTGCCATAGCTATGAATGGAAACAAGGCCTGAGGCAGGGAAGGCAGGACAGAGAGAAATGATTAGTGATCAATGAAGGCTTTATTTACAGTTTTCAGATGGGATCTTACTGTGTAGTCCAGGATGGCCTTGACCCTGTGATCCTCCTGCCTCAGACTCCTGAGTGCTAGGATTATAAGTGTGCACCTCCACATCCAGCTTCCAGTGAAAGTATTAGTGGTGGACCATCAGGACCACCTATAGTCCAGGAAAACTCCAGGGCTAAGGAGATTTAGAGGGACATTGGTGCCTCACTCCCATCCAACCGGAAATCTTCAGAAGGTCTAGGTTTTTTTGTCTCAGTTATCCTGCAGCCTCTGGGGCCACCTGACCTTGCTGGACTGGAGCACTTGCCAGTGGACTGTCTGACCTTCATGCGTGCTGGCTCTTCAGGCATGCCTCCTAGAGCCTGAGGACTAGACGTCTTTCTGAATCCCTGCTGGGAGGGCAGGGAGCCGGAGACCATGGCGGTGTGGCAACTGTGCCTAAGTTTAAAGACTCCTTTGGGATTTCTACTTGAAGTTGCTAAATAAGTGTCACCAGCACTGACCTCACAGAAAAGGTCAGAAAAACCTTGGTTTTTATATAGATTGGTGAGCATCATTTGTTTGTTTGGCTTGTGGATCAGAGTATCACTATATAGTTCAGGCTGGCCTTGAACTCACTATGTAGCCCAGATTGGCCTTGAACTCATGGCTAGCTGCTTGCCTCAGTCTCCCAAATGCTGGGATTACAGCTGGTGCCACCGTGTCCAACTGCCAAGCCGTTTATTGGGATTATATTTTCCCCAACGTTCTTCATTATGACCTTCATTGTAAACAAATGTTTCTGTATGAATCTGAGATTTTATTTTTCTTTTCCAGTCATCCACTGTATTTGTTTGACCTTTTAAAATTTCATACTGTCTGAATCTTTATAACTTTAAAATAAGATGTGGTGACCATCGGTTGCGCAACCCTGTTGTTTAGGATTACCTCATCTATTCTAGACCTTTCACATTTCCCATGAATTTTAGAACCAGGCTTCATTTCCACTAAAACAAAGCAAAATGAACATCTTCTAGAATGTTAGCTGTTCGGGGGGGAAATGGTTATCATTAAAATACCTAGTCTTTCAATTCATGAACATAATATCCACCTCCATTAAGTTTACTTTCCTTCAATAATATTTTATAGTGATCTTTGTAGAGGTGTTAACACATATTTTGTTGAATTTATTATGAGATTTTTAATGTCATTATAAGTAGTATGACTTTTAAATTTTATTTTTGCATTTGTTAGTGGCTAGAATGTAAAATTTAAAATTAATTTTTGAAATACTGATTTTGACAGCAGTTCTGTAAACTGCGTTCCCATAGTTTTGGAATTTTTTTTGGTATACATCATTACATTGTGTACAAATAATGACATTTTTGCTGCTTCCTTTTGTTTCTTTACATTTTTGTTTTCCCTGTTGATTGGCCCAGCTCGGACCATCAATATAACATTAAAGAGAAGTGAAGAAAGAGGTCATCCTTGCCTTTGGCCTGTTTTAGGAGAAAAGTATTTAGTATTTTACCAGGTGTTAGAGGGGCTGTTCTGCATGAACCAGTTAAATCCAGGTTTTCCATCCTGATTCTCAGGTTTCCTACATTCTTACAGCCATTGTTTCCTGATTGTTCTATTAGTAATTGAGGGAAGTTCTAAATCTATTTTCCTAAAATTATAGATTTTCCAGTGTTCCCTTTAATTATGAAAATTTTCACTTTTTATATGAGGCTATTTTTATTTGGTCAACATAAATTTTAAGTTATTATAAATCCTGAAGAACTGTCCCTCTTTTATTGTGAAATGTATCTGCTTATCAGCAGCAGTGCTTTGTATATTGTTGTAGCCAAAGGAACATTTTTCTGTTATTTTCATGGCATAACTTCCATTGTCCTACTTTCAGGGTATCTGAACCCGTCTCTTTGAGATACACCTGTTATGAGGTTCAATAGTGGGTTTGTTTGTACATGGTTAAAAAAAATCTTCGGGTTTTAAGTGTTTAGTCTATTTACAATCACTGTAATCAGGGACATATTTAGACTTAAATATATAATTTTTGATTCATTTTCTATTCCATGTATTTGTTTTTACTTTCTTCTCATCTTCTTTTGGGTTAATAAAGTTTCACTAATATTGTTATTATTCATTCCCCCCTCTGTTAACTTGTTACACATTATTTTATTATTCATTTATTAGTTTTTGTATTTTCTTTTATAGAGTTCATAGCATGTACATTTAATGTTTAAAGTTGAATAATCATAGTACTTTTGCCATTTTTCAGAATGCACAATTTCTTTAGAACACTTGAACTCTGTTTATTCCTCGACATCTTTTGTAGTATTATTGTCAGATTTTCAATTCTATAAATCCACAAGACAGTATTAAAACTGGTCTGAAAGTCAGTATCTGTTTAGATTTGCTCACATACTTACCCTCACTGGTGTTTGTTGTACCTTGTTGCATTTTTAAATTTCCTAATTTTATATTTCCTAATTTGGGATCACTTTCTTTCTTCTTAACGAATTGTCTTTAACAAATATTTTAGTGTATGTTTGTTGGTAATGAAATATTTTGACACTTTTGTCTAAAAATCATTATTTTATTTTTCCATTTTTGGTTTTGAAGGATATTTTCACTCAATATAGAATTTTAGTTTGTTAGCTGCTGTCTTTTGTTTAACATTTTTATTCTGCTGTCCTTTGGCTTCCTTCAATTCTGTAGCAGTGACTATCAATCTTCTTTGTTCTTTGAAAAGTAATTCCCACAAAAACTTTTAAGATTGTGTTTATCTCATGGATTTTCAACAATTGTATACTGTCTAGATGTAGTTTGCCTCGTAGTTCTACTAGGGGTGATTTTTACTTTTGCAACCCCATGTTTTTGGTCATGTTGTAAAATTCTCAGCAGTTTTCACATCAACCATGGCTTCTGCCCATTCTCCTTTCCCTCTTCTCCTCAGTGTCAGAGCTGCACCTTTTCCCCTAAGCCTCGTAACTGTTTATTACTTTCTATACTTTAGCCCTTTCCCCAAGTCTCATATTTATTCTATGCTATTTTGCCTGTGTTCTCCATATTTTCCATAAGTTCCATATTTATACCATTTTCTGTATATCCTATTACATTTCTTTCCTTTTGCTTCTGTCTGGAGATTTGTTTTGACCTATTTCTAGTTCATCAACATTATTTTCTGGTTGTGTCTAATCTGTACAACTCATCTAGTGAGGTTAACTTCAGTTATTTTTCCCTGTTATGGCATTTTAATTCAATTCTTATTCCATTTCCCTCATAAAATTCTTCATCTTACTTATTTTTGTTAACAGATTGAAATCCGTGTCTGATGATTGCACTACCTGGATCGTCTTTGGTTTGATTCCATTGCCAGAACTCTCCTCCCTCTAGCCTTGTACCATCGTCTGCTTCACGCTCTCCCCTCCCTTTACTCTTTCACATTTCAGAATGGTCTGTGCATGTTAGAGCGGACACCCCAGCTTAGCAGTCACAGCTCGCAGAGCAATCCTCCCATCTGGCACCTCTCAGGTACTCTCCTTAGGTGCCCCTGTCTCGGATATGTGGGTCTGCTCTCGGGATGTTGTGGAGAAGACTAAGCAGACCCAGGAAGGAGCTTAGAGCTGTGGAAGAAGGAGTAATGGGCTCCTGGTACCAGGCTGTGGCCTGATGGGGGAGGTAGCACAGCGCGCTGACCACGGCCTCCTGGGATCTTCAGAGGTGACATGTGTGGAGCAGGCCCACTGAAGTTCTGGCCCCAAGGCTTGATACCTGTGGGCTATACCTGTGGACAGTGCTGGAATCAAAAGTGCACTGACTGCTGATGTTGCAGGCTAATCTATAAATGGGTGGCAATGGACAGTGGATAAAGAAAGCATGGTATATATACCATGGAACAGTATTCACCCACAAAAGAATGAATTCGTGTCAGTTTGAGAAAAAAATGGATGGATCTTGGAACCATGTTAAATGAAATAAATCAGACACATAGAAATATCACATAGAAACAAGGAGTGAAAAAAGGCAGACATTTTGGATCTGAGGAAAGGCCCTGGGGGGAGGAGGAAGGAGGTTAGAGGAGAAGGGAATAATAACTACCAAGATATATTATATATGTGTAAATTCTGCCCCAAACAAATGTAAATATCATGTAGTACAAACACATATCAATACAAAACAGAGTGGAGGACAGGTAACTGGGGAAGTCTTTCCACAACGTAGCATCGCTAAGAGCTTTACTGCACTTCCTCCTTTCCTCTTCACAGGAGTCACTACAAGCTCAGACTTGCCTTTTGACAACCCTAGTTTCAACAGCAGCTACCATGAGGAAGGGAGAAAGAAGCCAGAGTTGGGAGCTGATTTCTAAAGACAGGGCAGAATTTGTGTTGGGAGAGGATGTTTCCCCTCAGAGAGGGCTCCAAATAGCTGTGCTCTGTTTTGCAGACTTCTTTACCACACGTCTACTTTGTTGTTTTCGTTCAAGACTTTGAACTGAGCCATAATCACCCTCCCCATTCCCAAATGCTCCCCTCTGTACTCCACGAGGGAAAGACTTGGAACCGCACAGAATGGGAGCCAGTGACACATGACTGCTGGTGTTGTCTCAACTCGTACCTGCTCTGCTCCTCTAGGCACCCAGGGACATCACAGCTAAGGGTGCCATTCAGAGTCGTCTCAACGGGGCTGGTCTTCTTTACTGCCCCTGCCCCACAATTCTAGGGACTGAACCCAGGACCTTCACATCCATGTACATCCACGGTCTGCCTCTATTTTTTATTTTAAAGCAGGATCTTTTTAAGCTGCCCAAGCTGGGTTTGAATTTGCAATCCTTTTGCCTCCACCTCTCAGAGCGCTGAGATATCAAGTATGTAAATACCACCCCAGCTCCTTCTTTTTTGTATTTTGAGACAGAGTTTTGCCATGTAGTTCTGGTTCAAACTCATGGCAGTCCTGCCTCATGCTCCAGAGTTGTTGGGATTACAGGCAGCTCCCACCACAGCTGGCTATTTCTTGACTGTTTTTCCTTTTACTTTTCTTTTTTTTTTTTAAACAGGGTCTTTCTATGTAGTTCAGCCTGGCCTTGAACTCACTGTTTAGCACAGGCAAGCCTCAAACTCTCAGAAGGCTTTCTGTCTCAGCCTTCCAAGTACCAGGAATACAGGTGTGTGCCACCACGTCCAGCTTCTTTACTCTTGATGTGTTTGAAATCCAGCTTCACTGTGTCTCTGTCTCACTCATGTTCTCTCTCTGTAAATGTGAATGAGAAAATGACCACACTTTACTTTCTGGTAGTGTTGAGTTTTCACAGTGGAAGCCCACATGCATTCACCCCTCTGACAAGGTCTAAGCTTTACAATTTTTAAAATAATGCCCTAGAATTATTATTATTATTATTTTGGTACTGAGAATCAAACTCACAATCTCACACTTGCCAGGCAGGTACTGTACCACTGAGATATATCCCCAGCTCCCTTGAATCCTTCGATGATGATTTAATTTGGATCTTTTGGGATTAGGTTCTTGGTTTTTCATTCAGACTTTGACTATTTTAAGAGAGCTTTCAAAAGAGCAACTGAGGTCACTTGCTTTGTAGAGGACAAAAGGTGTGTTGTCCAACTGAGGGCCTGGGTGAGGCGCAAGGTCTTCCGGAGGCTGCAGGGTGACCTGACTGGGATCGTGCTTGTTTTCATGACTATGCAGCACGTAGAGGAAAGCTGGCCTTGCCAAACTGTTTCTCCATGAGTTTGTGGCCATCCCACTGACCACCGGGGAGTCACATGGATCCTGGCCAGCACTTGACAGAACAGTGACATGGCTGGCCATGGAGGAGGGTTCTGTGTCCAGGAGACAGTGTGTTCTAGCTGAAATGTGGCTTTGGGAGAATCCTAGGCGATATGAGTTTAAGAACACAAACCTAAGAGAAAACCACGTTTTAAGACGAAATCAAATCCTGTGGAAATATTCGGTGTTAAGGAATGTTAGTGGCATGGAGGGCACTCTCTCTCTCTCTCTCTCTCACTGCCTCTTTGCTTTCTTTACTGCCCTGTGTTGGTAACAATAGAGCACGTAGTCCCCAGGGAGAGCTGCCCTCAGCAAGTGCTGTGGTCAAACTCTTGACAATGATATTTCTGTTACTCTTCACTTGGAAGTTCTGCCCACTTGCCCTGATGTCTATAGTATAATGGGGGATGTGTCTTTTTAGTTTTGACCAGAGTAGTGAAACTTTAACTAGGATACACTGAATGAATGCCCTGCAGAGGCCTGGATCAATGCCACCGGCCGGCCCCTTGGCCCTGGACCACCTACGCTGCACCACTGCATGTTTCCCATGAGTCCCGCGTATGCCTGGTCCGATGTCTCTGGCCTACCCCTCAGGGACCCCCTCCCTACCTCCTGAACCTAATACTGCTATTGATCTTTGGCTCCCATTCTTTCTCCCAGAACCTTGGACTACAAACCATGCGAGCTCAATGGGAGACTCAGTAAGCCCTCACCCAAACAGAAGACCTCAGCAGGCTCCAATGAGTGTGGTGAGTATGCCCCTAAAATAGAAGTCTACAGTGGGTAAATAGGGGCAGCAGTGAAGCTCCCTCCCACTATAAGACCATGGCGAGCTTGACAAGAGTGTGAGTGATTCCCTCCCCCACACAGAGAACATCAGGCAGGTTGAGGACTGTGCCAATAAGGCCTCCTTCAACTTGGAGAAAATGAAAAGGGCTTATGAGGCACACAGACACACAGTAGGATACAGTAGGGCCTCAGCCAACACAAACACTATAGACGGAGATTTGGTGACCTGGACTAACCTGAAGACAAAGTAACAGCAGGAACGAAGAGTTGGCCTTCATCAATACTCCTAGCCTAGTCAGCCCAGGAAGAATATAGGACTTACCCAACAGGCCCTGAAGGAGAAATTCAGGTGACTGGCCCTCCTCTTCATTGTGGTACCTAGCAATCAGACAAACATCAACCATACAGTAGGACTCTAAGATACACACTACCAACAGTTGAGGTTATTGGAGATTGGAAGACCAAATATTTGCCCAAAAGGTGAAAATGACAAAACAAAAACACAAAATGTAATATCAAACATCTAGTCCATCAGGACATCTAGTCCATACAGGTGACATTGAAATAGAGGACTTTAAAAGTCATACCCCAGAAATCTCCAAAAAGATAGCAAATGAAATAAAGAAACAAATCTATAAGGCTATAGAAGAAATCAAATTAGAACTAGTTTCCCATGTAAAGGCAGAAATATCAACCTTAGTAAAGGAACTGATCAGCATAGCCAGAGAAGAAATAGAAAAAAATACAGGAACATGAGAAATTGATTGAAACCTTGAATGAACAATATAGAAAACAAGCAGAATCTATGAAAAAAATTCAAAGAGATATCCAAGAAACAAAAACTTCTATTGAAAGTTGGCAAAACAGTTTAAACGAAGCAGCGGATAGAATTTCAGACCTTGAGGAAAGGATCACATTTAGCAATTATGGAACACTAGAACTTTTAAAAACAACAAAGCAGTATGAAATGACAATACAGGATGATGCCAAGAGAAACAATATAAGACTAATAGGCATCAATGAAGATGCAAGAGTCAATGCAGATGACATAGGTAAACTATTCACAGAAGTAACAGCAGAAAATTTCTAAAACATGGGGAAAAATCCAATATATAGATAAGTGAGGCATACAGAATGCCAAACAGTCACAACCAATATAAATCTACACCCAGACATAAATAATTAGAATCCCAGACATACAACATAAAAACAGAATACTAAAAGCTGTTAGAGAAAAGACACAGCTCACCTATCAAGGAAAGTCCATTAGAATCAAGGCACACTTTCAGTGCAAACCCTGAAGTTAAGATGAGCTTGGAGTGAAGTATTTCAGTTTCTGAAAGAAAACAACTTTCAACTCAGACTGATGTACCCAGAAAAACTGTCTTTCAAATTTAATGGAGAAACAAGATACTTCCATGACAAAGAACAACTGAAGAAATTCCTGTACACCAAACCAACCCTAGAAAGAGTATTGAAAAACATATTATGCAGAGACAAAAATGACCACAATCTCCAGAACAACAACAGAAAGACACCACCAGGGAGGGCAAGCAGTTAAACAAGGGGGAAAACAAAAAGCAAACAACAAAAACATAGCATGACAAAGTTGAGCCAGTACAGATCAGTTATATCCATAAACGTAAATGGTCTCAATTCACCTATCAAAAGAATAGGTTGACAGAATGGATCAAGAAACAGGATCCCACAATATGCTGTATACAAGAAACACATCTGACTCAAAAGGAAATCATCCACAAAGTGAAAAGAAAACCCACAGAATAGGAAAGAATTTTAGCCAACAATCCCTCAGACAAACGACTTATATCCAGAATATATAAAGAATTAAAAAACATCAAGCCCCCAAATTCAAAGACCCTTTCCTAAAATGGGCATCTGAGATGAACACACATTTCTCAGATGAAGATATACAAATGGCAAATAAATACATGAAGAAATGTTCACCATCACTGGGCATTCAAGAAATGCAAATTAAAACAGCATTGAGATTTCATCTCACTCCAGAAAGAATGGCTGCCATCAAGAAATCAACTGATAATAAGTGTTGGTAAGGCTGTGGGGAAAAAGGAACACTGCTCCACGTTGGTGGGAGTGTAGACTGGTGCAACCACTATGGAAATCAATATGGAGATTCTTCAACAAACCAGGATTAGAACCAGCTATTCCTCTCCTGGGTATTTTCCCCCCAAAATAGAAAAGATCATGCCACAGTGATGTATGTGCACCCATGTTTATAGCAGAATAATTTGTAATAGCTAAATTTCGGAAACAACCAAAATGCTCATCAACTGCAGAGTAGATGAAAAAGATGTGGTATTTTTATATAATAGAATATTACTCAGCTATAAAAAGGATGATATTGAGGCTTTTATAGGTAAATGGAAGCAACTTGAGACTATCCTCATGGGTGAAATAAATAAGACTCACATTTGTAAATATCACATTCTCTCTCTAGTGTAAAAATAATAAAATAATAAAAAAGTAATAAAATCCAAAATATATGATATTGTAAAAAGGAAAGGGAAATAAAGTGCTCTAAAAGATTTAACTGTATGTATGTTTAAGTGTGCAAGATAGATGACCATACTACTAAGTTTCCATTGTACTATTGAACAGAATGGTTTGCAATGTCAATGTTTGAGTGTCTGTCCACTTTTTATGCTTCAATTTTGTAACTTGAACAACTAATTCTAAGAGGACAAAATGTAACTTAGCAACTAGTAATTTATCAGTATTCATATTTTTCTTTGAAGTTACGTATTATTTCCACCTTTTTTCTGTTTTGTCTTGTTTTTTCTTTAAATAAAAAAATACATTGAATGAGAGTGTCAGGTTAAATCACAGGAATGGTTTTTAGCCCAACAGTGTCCCCTAGTGGGATAAAGTAGAAGAGACATTAAGGAGGTTGCATAGGATGCAACTGAGTGGGTCAGACTGGAGGCCCTGGATTGTGTCTGCTTTGAGACAGATGCAAAGCGGGTATTAAGAATATCTAAAACCAGAGTGATGGTGCACACCTGTAATTCAGCACTCTGGCGAGATGAAGCAGGAGGACTGCAAATTCGAGCCCAGCTTGGGGAAATTAGTGACTCAGTGAGACTCAGTCTCAAAAACAACAACAACAACAAAAACCAAAAATACCAAAAACGTGAAAGCATTTAGTGATGTAGCTCAGTAAAAAGAATAAAAAGGCTCTGGGTTCAATCCCTGGTACCATGCTGGGGAGAATGAGGAGAATATTGTAAAAAAATCCCATGTCCCCTGTTCTTTGGTAAGCCACCAGCCTTCTGTAAGGATAGAGCAATTCATTCTGTTCATAATATCCTAAGCCACATTTAATAGTTTAAATAGGAAATATCTTCTCTTTCTTTTTATTTCCTCATTGCTGTCATAGCACATGGCGTAAGTGGAGAAACAAAAAGAAGAAGCCATACATGAACAAAGCAGCAGATTTGATCTAATGAAAATGAAACATGAGCATATAAATATAGTTATAACATCAAAAACTAGAACGCAAATTCAAAAGTAATCTCTAGGACCAATAAACATTTCAAATAGAATTCAGTCTCCTTACCCAGAGAGGAATTTGGATGAAAGTGAAGCATCACCTTTCACCCAGCAGAGCCATATGAATGGAAACTGTTAACCTCAAATGTTGGAGGTGTGCATGGAAACTGCAACAGCTGTGGATGGGAGTGCTAGTAGATGAATTATTTCGGAAGGAGAACCGCCAGTGTCTGTTATGATTTTCAATGGGCGTAGGCTTTGATTCAACAATTTTACTTCTTCAACTCTATCCCAAAGAAATATTTTTATTTATGTTCCATATATCTTTAAAATTATATCAATTTCCATGATATTTCTAATTAGAAAATTTCTACATAGAATGAGACTCCATCAACTGAGACAGGGGTTTGGGAGAAAAGTAGGTGCCCTTAAATTATAGAACACTCTCTTTCTATGAAATACTGAGCTACCGTAAAGGTAAATTAGATAGCATACCATGTACCGACTTGGAAGGACATGATGCTGTCCAGTAGTTCCTTTAGAAATGGCTTGCCAAACAAAAGTATTCCGGGTCCTTGTCTTGAACAAAGAATTGGATGAGATAAGCCAAAATGGTGCCAAAAGTTTACTTTTAATTGAAGGGTGAAGAGGTAAGAGAAAAACTAGTTCTGCAGACTTAGATCAAACAGAGAGAGCAAAGGACAAGAAGTAATAACAAAAGTACACCCTGGGCGGGGAGGCCCAGGACAGGCTCCTGTGAAGAGTCGTGATAATGAGCTTCCACATCGCATGGGAGCTTGTGAGGAGTTTCTGACAGTTATCTGTGCCACTCTGGGGTCTGGAAATTCATAGGTCCTGCCTCTTCTCCAGCCAGCGCTGCCCAGGGGTCTTATAATTTATCGGTCCTGCTCATTTCCCAGCCAGCTTTGCCATGCCCTACCTCTTATGTCACTGCAGTGTTGCATCATATAATAAACACTTGACACTTCACTACAAATTTCAAATTGAAGCGTGTTGACCAAATTCTGATGTCGAAGTTATATTTTTGACTTTTGGCAATATTTCATTCTTCATACTTGTTACACATTGATTTGTAATAAACTCACCTTTGCTTCCAGTGCTTCAAAAAGTCAACACTGTGCTCCATTTCCCATTCCCAGATCTACATTTGCAGACAGAGTTCAGAGAGGGATTGAAATACCACACCTGGACCATAGACTTGATGGCACGATGTTGGATGCTATAAACCCAAATCAGCAAGTGTGAAGAACTGTGGCACTTTAGATATTTTTGGTTACTTACTGATGAGTGCCAAGGAATCATAAAGATATAGCAGTGCCTGATTATAAACGTTCGTTTATGCTTTCTTCTCACTTTGTAGGAAGTTGGGGTGTTGAGAGGTTTGAAACAGGGGAAATTGGACTACACTGCAGTCTGAGAGAGATCGCAGAGGCAGTGCTTTAAATGAGCAACGGGAGCCTGTGAGGGGAGGGCTAAGAGCAGAGAAACAAAACAGTGACAAACGGCAATCTTTGTTGTAATCCAGAGGATTATTTTAAAACACCACAAACATGCGTACACACAGGAAAATGTAGCATCATGCCCTACATACTTAACTACTTCTGGCTTGCCAACAATTAAAGAGTAATTATATTACACTTAGACTGATGAATAGTCTAAGGATCATTTTTGAATAACTGCCTTTCAGCCAAGAAACAACAGAGCCGATAGGTCTGCAGAGGAGGAGCTGGGCAGATCTGGGGTGCCCTCACTGGCCTTTCTGCGTGTCTGGAGGACTCTGGATATCTGCGCCCAGACTGCTGGAGTTCCCTCAGGCTTCCAGGTGCAGTGAAGGAGAGAGGTGGGTTTGAGGCTTCCACATCAGCCTCCCCATTCCCCGGCTTCACTTGGAGACCTGCTGAGCTCCCCATAGGTGGGCTGGCCCACACTACCAGCCTAGCCCAGCCTATTTAGCTGCCACGCCTGGCCATAGGCCTGCAGAGGAGGAGCTGGGCAGATCTGGGGTGCCCTCACCAGCCTTTCTGTGTGTCTGGAGGACTCTGGATATCTGCGCCCAGACTGCTGGAGTTCCCTCAGGATTCCAGGTGCAGTGAAGGAGAGAGGTGGGTTTGAGGCTTCCACATCAGCCTCCCCATTCCCCGGCTTCACTTGGAGACCTGCTGAGCTCCCCATAGGTGGGCTGGCCCACACTACCAGCCTAGCCCAGCCTGTTTAGCTGCCGCCCCTGGCCATTGGTCTGCAGAGGAGGAGCTGGGCAGATTTGGGGTGCCTGCATCGGCCTCTCCATGTGTCTGGAGGACTGTGGATATCTCTGCAACCAGGGAGGGTCCACAGGTTCCTGAAGCACTGCGGCCTGTGGTGAGTACCCTAACCCGGCTGCGATTGAAGAACTGTGGAGCTTCCAAGGGGCAGGTGGGCGCACAGTGTCCCTGAGGCCCAGCTTGTCTGGAACTGCGGAGTTCTGAGCAGGCAGAGGAGGGCCACTGGTTCTGTAGGCCTAATGGCTTGGGGTAGCGCGGCGCCAGAGTCTCAGTAGCTCCAAACATAGAAGGGGATTTTCAACAGATCCTGAGGAAGCTTTCAAATAACACTTGAAACACAGAAATATAGGAAAATGACAAAACGAAAGACCAAATTACAACCTCAAACCTCCAGCCCATCTCAAGAAACCCTAGGAGAGATGTATATAGAAGAAAATATATCCCATCCACCTCATATATCGGACACAATAGCCACTGAAATTGACAAGCAACTCCAGGAAGCTTTAAAGAAATTCAAACTCGAAATAATCTCCCAGATAAAAGAAGAAATGGTAAAAGAAATGAAAGAGATTCTAAATATATCTAAAGAAAACACAGATAAAAAATTGGAGGAACTAAACAAAAAGATAGAATCCCTAGACGAGCAATATAAGAAACAAACAGAATACATAATGCAGATGCACAGAGATATACAGGAAATAAAAAACTCCACTGAAAGTTGTAAAAACCGCCTTAATGAAAGTGAAGATAGAATTTCAGACCTTGAAGACAGGATTGCAGCTAGTGAACAGGAAAGGAAAGATCTTTTGAAAATAAAAAGGAACCAGGAAACAACAATTCAACAACTGCAAGACGATGCAAAGAAGAATAACATAAGAATGATAGGGATTAATGAAAGAGAGGGAGACAACATGAAGGATGTCAGGAGGATATTTAGAGAAGTAATAGCTGAAAATTTCCCAAGCATGAGATCAGAAACTGACATCAGGATCAGTGAAGCATATAGAACTCCAAACAGTCATAACCAAAATAAAACTACACCCAGACATATAATAATCACCATCCCAGAAATCCAACACAAGAATAGATTATTAAAAGCTGTCAGAGAGAAAAGACAAATCACTTATAAAGGAAAACCTATCAGAATCACAGCAGACTTCTCAGCACAAACGATAAAGTCAAGAAGAGCATGGAGTGAAGTATTCCAGATCCTAAAGCAAAATGATTTCCAACCAAGACTGATATATCCTGCAAAACTATCATTCAAAATAGATGGTGCAATACGATACTTCCATGACAAAGAACAGCTGAAGAACTTCATGAACACCAAACCAACCCTGCAAAAAATATTGAAAGACAGTTTAGATACACAAAGGAAAAAACCACTAAGCAAAGCAAATAATTAAACAGAACCGAAAGATAAAGATGCAACAGCAGAGAGATAACATTCCTACAATTAACCAGCATTTAACAGTAATAACCATTAATGTAAATGGTCTCAATGCACCAATCAAAAGAAACAGACTAGCAGAATGGATCAAGAAACAAAATCCAACCATATGCTGTTTACAGGAAACCCATCTAACCCAGAAAGATACTCACAGACTGAAAGTCAAAGGATGGAAAACAATTCTTCATGCAGCAGGAATCCAAAAAAAGGCAGGAGTAGCCATTCTGTTTGCAGACAACGTGAACTTTAAACCAACAATGACCATAAAGGACAAAGAAGGTCACTACATACTCGTAAGGGGAAAACTCCAAGAGGAAGAGATAACTATCTTAAATATATACGCACCAAACTCCAGAGCACCCAGTTATATAAAACAATTATTAACAGAAATGAAAACTCAAATTATCGGTAACACAATTGTAACAGGAGACCTTAATACACCACTGACACCAAGGGACAGATCAACCAGACAGAAAATGAGCAAAGAAATAACAGAACTGAATCACACCTGTGAACAAATGGGTTTGATAGACATATACAGAATGTTCCACCCAACAACATCAGAATACACATTCTTCTCAGCAGTACATGGATCATTTTCTAAAATAGACCATATATTAGCTCACAGAACATATTTAAGCGAATGCAAAAGAGTTGAAATCATCCCTTGCATATTATCGGATCATAGCGCTCTGAAATTAGAAATTAATGACAAAGGATACTGCAAAAATTCCGCAAACACATGGAAACTAAATAACACACTCTTGAGTAATCAGTGGGTCACAGAAGAAATTAAAGAAGAAATTAAACAATACCTAAAAGAAAATGAAAATACAGATACAACTTACCGGAATCTGTGGGATGCAATGAAAGCCGTTCTGAGAGGAAAATTTATTGCACTGAGTTCCCACATCAGGAAAACAGAATGAATACAAATAAATAACTTGATGCTACACCTCAAACAGCTAGAAAAAGAAGAGCAAGTCAAGCCCAAAGCCAAAAGAAGAGAGGAAATTATAAAAATCAGAGCAGAAATCAATGCAATAGAGACTAAGAAAACAATCCAAAGAATCAACGAATCAAAGAGTTGGTTCTTTGAAAGAATAAATAAAATCGATAAGCCCCTAGCCAACCTTATTAAAAAAAGGAAAGAAAAAGCTCAAATTCATGCAATAAGAAATGAAAAAGGAGAAATCACTACAGACCCAGTAGAAATACAGAGGATCATCAACACCTATTTCGAAAACCTCTACTCTCAAAAGTTTGATAACACAGAAGAAATAGACAGTTTCTTAGAAGCATATGAAGTACCAAAACTAGATCAAGAGGATATAAAACTGTTGAATAACCCAATCTCTGCTAATGAAATTGAGAATGTAATTGGGTCCTTGCCCACCAAGAAGAGCCCAGGCCCAGATGGATTCACTGCAGAATTCTACAAGAAATATAAAGAAGACCTAATGCCGACACTCCTCAAACTATTCAATGAAATTGAAAGGGAAGCAATCCTTCCTAAGTCATTCCTGGAAGCAAATATTACTCTAGTACCAAAACCTGAGAAAGACCCAACTATAAAAGAGAACTATAGACCGATCTCCCTAATGAACACAGATACAAAAATCCTCAATAAAATATTGGCAAATAGGATCCAGCAAATCATCAAGAAGATTATACACCATGACCAAGTGGGATTCATCCCAGGAATGCAAGGATGGTTCAACATACGCAAATCAATAAATGTAATCCACCATATCAATAAAGCCAAAAATAAGAATCACATGATCATCTCTATAGATGCAGAAAAAGCCTTCGATAAGGTCCAACACTTATTCATGATAAGAACTTTACAGAAAATTGGAATAAATGGTCTTTACCTCAATATAATAAAGGCCATTTATGACAAACCAACAGCCAGCATCATACTAAATGGCCAAAAATTGAAAGCCTTTACTTTAAAATCGGGTACAAGACAAGGATGTCCTTTATCACCACTCCTATTTAATATAGTACTCAAAGTACTAGCCAGAGCAATTAGGCAAGAAAGAGAAATAAAAGGGGTAAAGATAGGAAAAGAAGAAGTTAAATTATCATTGTTTGCAGATGACATGATACTCTACATAGAAGACCCCCTAAACTCCATTGAAATACTCTTAGATACAATAAATAAATTCAGTAATGTGGCTGGATACAAAATCAATACTCAGAAATCAATAGCATTCCTATACACGAACAACAAAATTACAGAGAGGGAAATAAGAGAAACTGGACTATTCACATTAGCAAGCAAAAAATGAAATATTTAGGAATTACTCTTACGAAAGAAGTGAAAGACTTATACAGTGAAAATTATAATACACTGAAAAAGGAAATTGAAGATGATCTCAGAAAATGGAAAGACATCCCTTGCTCATGGATAGGAAGAACAAACATTGTGAAAATGGCCATTCTCCCAAAACTGTTATACAGATTCAATGCAATCCCAATAGAAATACCATCAACATACCTTATAGATCTAGAGAAATCACTCCTAAATTTCATCTGGAACCAGAAGAGACCTAGAATCGCAAAGGCAATTCTAAGCAGCAAAGACAAAGCAGGAGGCATCACAATCCCTGACTTGAAGTTATACTACAAAGCAACAGTAGCAAAATCAACATGGTATTGGAATCAAAACAGAGCTGAAGATCAGTGGAATAGATTAGAAGATACAACCACAACTACGAACACACTCAACCACCTTATTTTTGATAAAGGAGCCAAGCAGGTTCACTGGAAGAACCACAGTCTCTTTAATAAATGGTGCTGGAAAAACTGGCTCTCCATTTGCCGAAAACTAAAGCTAGACCCATGTCTATCACCATGTACTAAATTAAAATCTAAATGGGTCAAAGATCTGAATATTAAAACAGAAACACTAAATCTATTGGAAGACAAAATAGGTAGAAACCTTGGAGACATAGGAGTAGGTAAAGAATTCATGAACAGGACTCAAACCGCACGGGAAATACTTCCCAGAATCAATAACTGGGACCACTTCTTATTAAAAAGTTTCTGCATGTCAAAAGAAATCTCCAGCATAGTGAAAAGAAAACCCACAAACTGGGAAAAGATTTTAGTGAACTCTCTCTCAGACAAGGGCCTCTTGTCTAAAACATATAAAGAATTAAAGAAACTCAGACCTCCGAAATTCAAAGATCCAATCCAAAAATGGGCATCTGAGATGAATATGCAATTCTCAGATGAAGAAATGCAAATGGCAAATAAATACATGAAAAAATGCTCATCATCATTGGTCATTAGAGAAATGCAAATTAAAACCACACTGAGATACCATCTCACTCCTGAAAGAATGGCCAGGATCAAGAAAACCGACAACAAATGCTGGAGAGGCTGTTGGGAAAAAGGAACTCTCCTGCACTGCTGGTGGGAGTGTAGACTGGTACAGCCTTTGTGGAGATCTGTCTGGAGATTTCTCAAAAAGTTGGGACTGGAAATCCCATTTATTCCAGCTATTCCACTTCTAGGCATATTCCCAGAAGAACTGAAAGCATCATACCACAGTGATATATGTGCACCAATGTTTATAGCAGCACAATTTGTAATCGCCAGATCTTGGAAACAACCCAAGTGCCCATCAACTGAGGAATGGATAAAAAAGTTGTGGTATTTCTATACAATGGAGTATTATTCAGCTATAAAGAAGGATCACATTGAGATATTTATCAATAAATGGGCGCAGCTTGAGACCATACTCATTAGTGAAATAAATCAATCTCGCATGTGTGAATACCGAATAGTTTCCCTAATGTAAATAATGATTCAAATATATAAAAATATGTGGTAATCATGATTCCCCATTAGGTGGCCTTAAAGCCTTATAAAGTTTTCACTCATTAATTAGAAAGGCTTTATTCTGGGCTTCTTGATATGAAAATATTTGAAGCTAGAGTATATGAAGTTTTATCCAAATATTTCAAGGAAAAAGACACTATGGTAACTACTATTAAGTCAGGTTATAAGGTGGTGAAGTACTAGGTTGTTGAAACAGTCATGCTGTGACCTCTATTGTTATATTGTTATGTCCTGTTTTATCTCAATCTCCCCCTTATTGTTTCAAAAAATATTATTTAGTCATTTCTTATGTTTGTCTTAATTAAAGAAAAAATTCAAAAAAATTAGGATATATAAATAGTAACTCTTTTCGATTTCCTATTAACTTGTTTTGAAGTCCTGTAGTACTCCCACGATCTTGTTTTGACTGATTAGACTCTGTTCCATTCTATATGATAGTATCAAGTTTGAAGACATAGGCAACTACTTTGAAGACAATAAGATTCACTAAGATACCCATTCTGGTTTGACTATTGTCTTCTTTGGAAGTCCTGTAATGTTTACAATGCCTAAGTTTTATTGGTCTTGTTCTCTACTGTTTTGTCCAACTTTATAATATCTAATAAGATAGACAATTCTTTTTAAGGAAACAAGGGACAACGTTGATAACCATTGTTGATAAACTTGTACTGTGTTCTACACCATGTGCTATGTCTATCCTTGGTATTGACTGACAGCTTTGTTTTGCCATATTTGACTGTATTCTCCCCCCCCCCCAAGAAAGTAATAAGCACTAAGGAGTAATAAAATCCAAGATGTGTAAATTTTGTTGTAAAAAAGAGAGGGAAAAAAAAAAGAAAAAGAGCTCTAACGGATATAACAGCAAGTGTGTTTGGGGGTGTTAAATAGCTGACTTTATCAATGTTTTTGGAACATTGAACACAGCTGTTTGCAGTCTCCCTGTTTGAATGTCCACCTTGTGTTCTTTGATACTGTGATTTGAGGAACTATTTTCAAGAAGATAGTGTGTAATCTACTAGCAGGTAATTTCTTACTGTTATGTTTTTTTGTTTTGTTTTGTTTTGTTTTGTAATTCTGTATTGCGTGTACCCTTATGCCGCTTTGGTTTGTTTTGTGTTTTTCTCTTTTTCCTCTTAAATAAAAAAAAAAAAAAAAGAAACAACAGAGCCACCTGAGAAACTATTGGAGTTGCTTGAATCAAGGTCTGTAGTTCTGTAACATTCTACCAGAGCACCAACCTCTGATCATACTTTGGGGTCTCACTTTCGGGCTTAAGGATTGGGCCATCAGACATTGTGCGAAGGTGTCAAGAAGAGAAGCTGAGATGCTGAGATGCTGCTCAGTGCATAAATGGTGAAACATGTTGTGCTGTTTTGCATAAATAGTAATTGACCTTTTCTTGTTACGTGACTTGGGACTGCCACTTTTGCTTAAGGATGACTTATAATAGTACAATCTGGATCTGTCTCCCTGTTTCCTAGTGTCTTTTATTTTGCTTTCTAAATTATTTATACTTTGGATTTCTCATATGAGAGAACTGTGTGGTATTGATCTTTTGGAAGTGGGAACAGGGCCAAGAGATGGAAAGTTGGGGAGAAACAGGAACAGGGGAGGTGAAAGACTGCTCTGGAGAAACACCCCAAAATTCTAATTTCTGCTATTCAGTCATATACACACACAACTCATTAACATGAACATGAGTTATAATCTGAGAAAAATATAATTAACTCAACATTCCTTTTATTTATTCTGTATGCTGTTGTTCTGACTGGATTTGAGATACCCTGGTCCTACTGGAAACTTATTTATAAACTATTTCTTAAAACTGCTCAGTCCTTTAAAATGATCTATCTTTTTCAGTGTCTCACTTTCTTTAATAATTTAAGAAGCTGTGCTATTTTCTCCTCATTCTACATTTTGGTTTGTGCATTTCCTACCTGTACAAACTCTTCCATAACTTCAATCTGTAACAAAATAAAAGCATCCAAATATCTATTTCTAGACCGGATTCTGCCCATGAGTTCTGTAAATACTTTTACCCTCCCACTGCACGTCTGCTCTTGACGTTCATCGGTATCTCAGATACAGTCCCTAAATTAACCACCTTTCTCTTCAGATCCTCCCCTTATACCTCACAGCATAGTTAATGATGCCATTAACTGGTTGCTCCTTCTAAAAGTTTTGGCATTTCTTTCCATTTCTCCCTTTTCTTTGTGTCATGTCTTGGCTACTTCTATCACGTAATTGAAGTTCTATAGATGGTTTTCTTTTTTATTTTCATTAGGACATATTTGCAGCAATGATTAATGATTACCTTTATCATGGGGAGATGTGTTTGTATATGTACACAACGCAATTCTTTTTCTTAGTGCGTTCTCTTCTCTTCCTTCCCTGCTCCCTCCCATTCTTCTCCTTTGTCCATTTACAAAAGCTCTATTTCTATTTTTCTCACTTCAACTCTTGATTAGAATCCCATTTCTCTTCCTCCCCTCCTCTCTCCATATCTAGTTCCCTTTCCCATTTGAAAAAAAGATCTCCTTATTTCCTATTATCTGTGTTTTATATTTCTCCTTATTTTTACTTTGGGCTTCTTATATCAGAGAAACAATGCAATATCTAAACTTCTATGTCTGATTTATTTCACATAAATTATTTCACATTGTAGTCAAAGTATATTTACCTATCTAAAATGTCTCGTTTATACTTTTGTTGTATATAAATGCTATATTTTCTTTACCTATTGATGGACATCTAGACTGTTTTCAAGATTATTATAAATTGTACTTCTATTACCATGAGCATACAGGTGTGACTCTAGTATGATGACTTTAACTCTTTTAAGAAGATACATAGACGGGGAATAGCAGGCTCAAATGGAAATTTCTAGTTCTAGCTTTTTGAGGAATCTCCATGTGGATTGCCAGCGTGGCTCTACCAGTTCATACTCCCACCAGCACTGGAGAAGTCTTCCTTTTTCTCTCTGCATCCTCACTGGAACTTGTTACTGAGTGATTTCTTAATGATTATCATTCTTTCTGGAGATGGAATATCAGTATTGTTTTAATTTATATTTCTCAAGTGGCCTATGATGTCCAACATTTTAAAATGTATTTATTGGTCATTTGTTCTTTATCTGGGGAGTGTCTATTAATTTCAGATGCCCAATTTTGAACTGGGCCTATAAATTAGGGAGGCTAATATTTTGAGTTCTTTATATATTCTAAATATTAGTTCCCTGCAGAGTAGCTGGCAAGTTTCTTTTCCTATTCTTTGGCTTGTCTCTTCACTCTGTTGGTGGTTTCTTTTGCTGCACAGAAGCATTGTAATTGGATGCAATTGATTCTTGGTGCTATCATTGTTTTGTTTAGGAAGTTTGCTTACACCAGTGCCATTAACAGTTTGCCTATTTTATCTTTCAATAGGTTAAGCATTTAATATTTTTATTCTATTTTGATTTTAGTTTAGTACATGGTGAGAGATATGGGTTTAGGTTCAATCTTCAGCATGTAGATAGCCAATTTTTCTAGCACCATTTGTTAAAGATGTGACCTTTCCTCCAGTGAAAGAATTTGGTCCCTTTGTCAAAAATACAATAGCCAAGTATGGCTGGAGTTGGTTTTGCATGCTGTTTTCTATTCCATTGACCCACAAGCTGTTTTTCTTTTCCCAGTACCATGCTATTTTTATCACTCTAGTTTGTAGAACAATTTGAAGTCCAGGATAGTGACGCCCCCTGTCTTATCCTTCTTGCTCAATATTGCTTTTGCTATCGTAGGTCTCTTCTGGTTCCATATGAATTTTAGGATTATTTTCTGTAGTTCTGTGAGGAATACTATTGTTATTTTGATTGGGATTACATCACATCTTTATAGCAATTTTGGAAATATGGCCATTTTCATTCTATTGGTTCTGCCTATCCAGAGGCAGGGGATAGCTTTCCCTTTTTCTGAGTACTACAGTTTTCATTGTAAAGGTATTTCACTTCAGTAGTTAGGTTAAATCTTCATGCTATTGTGAAAGGTGCCATTCCCTAAATCCTCCCTCTTTGAGTTTGTTAATCTGCACAAAAATACTATTAAGTGTTAACTTTGTATCCTGCTATACTACTGCATTTGGATACTAATTCCAGGAGTCTTTAGGGGTTTTCTACGTAGAGGATCATGTCATTGGCAACTAATGATAATTTAACTTATTCCTTTCCTATCCATACCCCTTTTATTTCTCTCTTGTCTAATTGCTGTGGCTATTGTTTTAAGAACTCTGTTGAACAGGAGTGATGATGGTGGGCATCCTTGTCTTGTTCTTAATTTTAGAGTGAAAGCTTTCAGCTCAGAAATGGGGTGTGTACTTGAGGCTGATGTAATGGGTATCAGACCCGTCATCCTTGCCCTGACATCCATGGTGGTCTTTCTTCTCCAGCTCCCACTCTTGGCTCTTCTCCACACTCCACTATGTAATCCTGTATGGGACCTTGTATCAAGAGAAGGCTGTGATGACAGGATAGCTGCCTGTGTGGTGACCTTTAAATTCCTACAGCAACAGTAGAGAGCTTCCCTCTGAGGTGAATAGCTTCAGACACTCATTCTTTTCCATTCTTTAGCTTCTCTTCCACAACAGTCCCCTCTCTGATCACCCCCTTCTTGTAATGTGCAATGGAACCAATGGGGCATATGTAGCAGAAGAGCTTGGGGTATGCATGTCCTCACTTGTGCATTGAACAAATAATAACATGTCCAAGTGTACACATCCTGTGGTGACTAAACTACTCTGGGGCAAAGTAGGCCAGGATCAGGACCTAAGGAGAAAGACCTAAGGCCCTGGTCCAGCTCAGGGCTTAGTGTGCCTGTGAGTCAAGTACCCAACCACTACACATGTATGAAGCAGGAAAACAAAGCTCCCTTCTTATGGGACCTCTAACATGATCTTTCAGGGCTGATCTCAGCCTCTGGTCCTGGTGGAGGAGCAAAGTAACCCCCAGGACCCAAATGGATGAAAGGCCCTATCTAATTTTTTCTTGAATCTCATCTATGATCCACTGAGTATTCAAGAGGATATTATTTGACTTCCATGTGTTTGCATAGTTGTAGTGGTTTTTAACATTGATTTCTAGTTTCACCATACTATAAAAATGTGTGGGATAATTTAATTCTTTTGCATTTACTTAAGTATGCTTTATGAGCTAGTATGTGGTCTATTTTGTAGATAGTCATATGTGTTGCTGAGAATGTATATTCTGTTGGGTAGAATTCTGTAGATGTCTACTAAATCCATTTGTTCAAAGGTTTGGTTTACCTCTGACATTTGTTGATTTCTTTTTTGTCTACTAGATGTGTCCATGTGTAACAATGGGCTATTGAGGTCCCCCATTAGAACTGTACTGGTGCTTACCTAGTTTTTCATGTCCATTAGTGTTTGATTTATAAAGTTTGTTTTGCCAGTACTCAATGTGCATATGTTTATAGTTATTTCTTCCCACCAAATTGCACCCTTAACCAGTATGTAGTGACTTTGTCTCTTCTAATCAGTTTTGGCTTGAAACTCACTTTGTCTGCAATTAGGATTGTTATTCTTACTTTTTTCTAGGTTCCTGTTACATGGAATATTGATTTTCAGTCTTGACTTTTACTCTGTGAATTTCTTTTTAGGGTGAATGTATTTCTTTTATATAGTATATTGTTAGACCTTTCTTCTTGACTCATTCTTTTTTTTGGTACTGGGGATCGAACTCATGACCTTGCACTTATCAAGCAAGCACTTAAGCCACTGAGCTAAATCTCCAGCCCTCTTCTTGATTCATTCTGTTAGTCTGTGTTTTTTCATTGGTGAACTGAGACCATTCATATTCATGATTATAACTGATAGGTAGTGACTTATCCATGTCTCTGTATTATTTTCGTGCAGCTGATTCCTTTTCTTTTCCTTCTACTTAATTGCTTGCATTCCCTTGTGGAGTCACTCTATTGGACTCTTTGGTATTGTTAGTTTTTTTTTTTTTAATTTAAATCTCTTCCTAGGATATCCTTGAGAGTTTCTTTTCTTGGAGTGCTGGTTTGGTAGTCACAAATTTCTTTACCTAAAGAAATCTTTATCATGGAAATACAGTATCTTATTTCTCTATCAAGTTTGAAAGATAACTTTGGGGTCTAGGTCAGTCTGGGTTGCAAGGTATTTTCATATAGAGCTTGAAACACTTCACTCCAAGCTCTCCCTGACTTTAGGGTTTGTGTTGCAAAGTCTGTTGTAAAACATATGAAACACTTCACAAATTTGCATGTCATCCTTGCACATGGGCCAAGCTAATCTCTGTATCATTCCAATTTTAGTATATACATAGCCAAAGTGAATGCTAGATTCTATTTTCTATATAGCTTTCAAATATCGCTCTTTTTCTGATCCCACCTTTATCTCAGTTCAGTAGATTTTTATTTTACTTGCTATTTGAATATTGGTTGTAAAAATGAAAAAGATACCTCCCTGAGGCCTTCTAGTTACAAGGAAGATAAACATATCATTTCAGAATAATAAACACTAAGATGGCATCATAGACAGGGGACTATGAGAAACTGGAGAATTGGTGCTTTACCTGTACTTGGAATTTAGAGCAACTTCATTGTCAGTAATGAATCTTGAACTGGGTAGGAATGAGGTCAAGTAAAGTGCAAATGCAGGTGGAAAACATGATACGAGCAGAACATTGTCTTGGATTAGGTGTGAATGGAAGCAGTGAATTAGGAGTATGTTGAGCACTATGTTTATCATGGATAAGTGTTAACCAAAGCATGTGGACTGAACTTAAATAACTTAGACTTAATATTATAGGAAGCTGTTTCAAATTGGGTTCAACAGTGATGCTTTCAAGTTCACTGAGTGGGAAAGCATGAGGAAAGGTTAACTGCGCATCATGGCTTTGACAACTAAAGTAAGCTAGCTTACTTTTATCACATCATCTGCAGAATACTTCCTTTATCTAAGCATGCTGAGTTTTTACAAAATCCATATGAAGTGGTTCAAGAGGGTATTCATGGCTTCAGAAGTACAAAGACTAACATTTCAAGGTAGCCCTGTGGTAAAGGCAAATCACAAGATAAAGCAGTATGTATTAGTGTTTTTGCAACCTTTTGAATGATCTGGTTCATATCCAATCTTCATTTTGCACAAAATCGAGTCCTTCATCACAGGAATCTATTGTAATCACTTGCTTCCTTTTAAACTTAAAAGAACCACCAAAACACCAATACTTGCTCCTTTTCCTAACTCAACCTTGGAAAGAAACCAAATTAAATATTCAACATTACTCAACAAAGAAGTATGTACTAGTATTCTTTTCACCCAATTATAGGTCTCAAGACTTACAACTTAACTGGTAGCAGATAGCGGCTTTTCTTGGGTGGCAGCCCAGCTCCTTTGAAAACTAAGTAGTGCTCCAGAGGAAGCTGAAGTAGTTACAATAACACTCTTGGAAAACTTAATATGTCCCAGGCACTTACATATGTTATCTAATTTAATCTGGAAGAAGACCAAGTTTTGTGTGTCCTCATTTTATGGATGAGGAAATTCAGGTATAGAGGTTAAGTGACTTCACTTGTCAAAGATACCTAGGTAAGAAGAAGTTGGATCAGGATTCAATTCCAGACAGCCTGGCTCCAGTAGTTGATCTTCTAGTTGCTAAGTGCAGTGATGCTGAAAGTAAATCTTAGGAAAATATTTTGATACAAATACTGTAAAAAGTACACGAATCCCAGCAAGCTAAGTCTGGGACCCAGGCTCATTGTTTAAGAGT
This sequence comes from Cavia porcellus, assembly GCF_034190915.1. Taxonomy (NCBI): domain Eukaryota; kingdom Metazoa; phylum Chordata; class Mammalia; order Rodentia; family Caviidae; genus Cavia; species Cavia porcellus. Next base: position 35,540,096 of record NW_026947497.1, read on the forward strand.
GAAGGTGGCTTATCTCTACTTTTAGAAATCATATATCTTAGGGTAGTTCATCCAAGATTACTATAAAAGAAGTTGAGACTGTGTCTTCATCAGTTTCCTTCCAAGAGTTAATTCTAATTAACTCATCTATTTTATTTTGCTTGGTGATAATCCTATAAGTAAACATGCTGGGAACTTTGTTTTAGCCACTAAGGAACCCAACATAGTCTTCATTTACTCAAATAATACATTCTAAACCAACCAATTCCAGTGCTTAGACCTCAGTGCTCAATCTGACTCTCCCTGCTTTATAAGGAAAACATAATTACATCTTTCATTAGAATTTAGGAAAATTCCCAACAAAAACTAACAAAAAATAAGTAATATACAGTTAGACATGTGGAAGCATGGAATGGAAAATTTGAATTTAGATCATTTCAGCTACAGAATAAAAAATGGAGATTATTTTTTATTTTTATTTTCCATTTTGAGACAGGTGTCAGTTGTCAAATGCCTAAGTTTGGACTTGAACTTGTGATCTTCTGTCGCAGCCTCCCAGAGTGCTGGAATTATAGGCACATGACCCCATTCCTGGCTGGAAAATGTATTTGAAGAGTGCAAGACAAAAAATTGATGATGAAAAGATCATTGTAATAAATGAGGCAAGATTAAAGGGATCTGAACAAATTCAGTTTTAGTTGCTTTTTTCTTGTCCTTGAGACAAAATATCAAGCATCCAAAGTTAAAGAGGAAAAGATTTATTTAGTTTACAGCTTGTAGAGGTTTCAGTCTATAATTGGCTGGATCCATGGCTGGGTATCCTGGCAGAGGCACATCACAGAGAAAAACAGTTTATGGCACCCACAAAGTAGCAAAAATAACAAGGGTCCTTAACAGTGTCTTTCTGCCCCTTTTATCTTAGCCAGACTACTTAGGATGAGCAAAACTCATACCCTTAATCCTAGTGCCCTTGAGCCTAGCATGGTACCATGACTCATTCCAGCATCACACACTCTAGATTAAGCCACCACTGAAAAAGCCCCTTCTATGATTGCATGAGGCTTTGGGGATAGGAAACATCTAAACCTAAACCATAACACAGTGGTAATAAGTTGCTCTAACCTGAGGGGGGCGGTGATTAAACAGAAAGAAACCACATAAAAGGAAAGCTGGGTGGGACCTGGCCTCTCTGATGCAGAAACAGTGACAACCCAGCATGGTCTGACTCTATTTATACACTGTAAAAAGGGGTTAAAGCACAGTGATGGAGCCGAAGTGCAAGGTCTCAGTGTTTTGCTGAGAACCCTGAATGCAAAACATTCTGAACTATCTGTGTTATAGTTAACAGGAAAGAATACCAAGGCCTGAAACTTGCTGGACTGACCTTGCTCTAGTCCCCACAACTTGTTTATATGGCTTGCCTCTGGCTTCCTTTGTCCTTAGGACCAGCTTTGCTCTAGTCCCAAGGAATTTGTGGACTTCAGGCTCTGTGGTGGCCTAACAGCTCCCTACAATAAGCACTGATGGGAGAAGGCATGTTAAAAAAACATTTAGATCTTTTACACTTAGTATGGGGACACCAAAGGATGGAGCAAAGGGAGAAGGAAAGAAGGGGAAGGGGATAAAAAAGATAATTAAGATATGTTAAGTATATGTACTAATTAATCACAAGGAATGTGATTATGTATACAAATGTGCTAATAAAAACACTCAAAATTCAGAAAAAATAAGCAAAAGAAGCAACATTATAATGTGGTTTATGTGCTATTTTCCCTATAGAACTCTTAATGTCTCATTTATCCTGCTTTGTCCCTTGAAGGAGGTTGATCTCTATGGACTGTATTGAATGATCTCCTTTACTGGTTGGTTTTGGGTTGGGTTCTACTTAATAGGGAGCACTAGGAAGAATTTGGACAATAGAGGCAGGAAAAAGTCAAGGAATTCTCTCTGGTACTTATGGCCACACCTCCATTCAGGGACCTCCTTCCATGGTTATAATTCTTTCTGAGTTTAGGTTGTAAAGTCACCACGTTTTGCCTCTTCAGGCCGAGAGACTGTAGTAGACACTAACTATTGCTAGCCCATAAACCTTATTAAATCTCTTTCTTATTCCTCTTACTTCTGTTAAGTCCTTTATGAAAATTCCCTGGAATTAAACTCTTTAAGTCTTTTTCCTGCTGCAACTTTTATTCATAAAGATTAATGGGGAAGGAAGATGAAAAATCTAAAAAGTTGATATGATTCTTAAGTTTATTTTTTTCCAGGATGCATTTTCTTAAGTGCTTTATTAATATATTCTCTATTCAGATTTCTGAAACCAAAACTTTGGTTGGCATCTCTAGCAGGGAATTTAGGGAGGTTCTCCAGAATCATGTATAGTACTTGGTACTGAGTAACAATCAGTAAGTGTATTTTTCCTTATATAGTTTTTGAACTTTCTGTCAAATTATTATAAGCCTTTGTTTACTAAGATTCTGAATAAATTATTGACTTGGGCATTATTATATAGTTTTATATTTAACTTTGAGTTTTAGATTTTGAAATGAACATGGAATAATTAGACAACGGCTATTATAAAACATCAAAAGCCCTAGCTAGTTAAACAAGGCGGAAACAACAATGTAGAAGGTAGAAGGTAGACTCAGTTCAAATTTCAGTACTCAAATAGTTGTTTGGTGTTGGTCAATCCAATTATAAACTTTTCCTCCAGCCAGTAATTTAGTATGACAAACATCTATTCATCATATAACAACTTAAAAAGAATTCAGTTTAGAAAACCTTCACAATTCTTGTTAAGCCATAAATTATATTTTTATTCTCTACACTGAAACTAAATTTCATATTTCATACCCTAAATACTTAAAATATTCTAGCCATTATACTCAGAAAGTTTTAAAAACATACTCATGTCCAGGAAAGCCATGGTAGCTGAGGGAGGCGGATCACAAGTTTAAACCCAACCTGGTCAACTCAATGACTTAGAAAGACTCAGTTTCAAAATAAAAAATAAAAAAATGGCTGAGGATGTAGCTTAGTATAAAGCTTAGTGTGTTTAATCCCTAGTAATAAAAAAAACAATAAAAATTCATGGACAGACTCCACCGCAGCACAATTAAATTGGGTTGTTGAGGAATGTGACCCAGAAATGGGTATTGTTTAAAAGCTCACAAAATAATCCTAAAATGCACAAAGGTGAAAACAAGGCCCCACAATGAAATTTAAAAAAAACCAGGTCACACTAAATATATGAATACAAGAACCTCAACATTCATGAACACAAGAGACTTTGTGCCTGATGTTTATCTCTTCTTAACAAACTTTCTTTTAGTGTTTTCTAAAGCTCCTACTAACTTTTAACTTCTGTGTATTGCAAAGTTCACTGAGAACCTTTAGTTGATGTTGTAGTCAGAGTTTTCAAAGGAAAGGAACTAAGTAAGGATGAATCATTTATCAATTATAATATTCACCCAAGGAGTCAAATGCAAAAGAGTATAGGAGATCTATCCACACACTAGAGATCCAAAGAATCCAGCTGAAGACCTAGATCCCACGACAATGTCCTGCATGTCAAGCTTAAGACTTAGGACCATGGCAATGCAACCCCACAAGTCCAACTGGAGGCCTAGAGCCCACGACAATGTCTAATGCAAGTCTCTATCAAGGATCTGCACTGGGAAGGCCCAAAGGTCATGGTAGAAAGCTAGAAAATCTGTGCCAGAAGATGAAGGATCTATACCAGCAGGATGAGGGATCTGCCCTGGAGCCAAAAGGCAATGCTCAAGCTAAGGACCAGAACTGCTCTGAGAAGAATCATAGCCATCCTCAGCAACATCGAGGGCCTGAGCTTCCCCAGTGATATAACAGCTGAGTTCCTATTAGGAAAACTGTCGATGTCGCTCCTGGCCGGCAGGAAGGACACACGACAAAGTCTGGCAGTGGACAACCTTTTCTTTTATTTTTCTTCTCCGTACAGCCTGCCCTGGGATCGCTCCCAGCCGAAGCCTCCTTTGGTCCGCTCCCCGCGGCTCCTTCTGGGCTTCTACTTCCGGGCTTCTTCTTCCCCCCCAGGGGTGGCACCAGTATATATACGGATACAGTGTCCAATCATGTTAAAGTAAGCAAGGCAAGCTGATTGGCTAACATCATCAGTTGCCAGGCAGACTATATTGTTGAGCGGGTTGCTTACGCGGTAAGCAGGAAACTAACGTGCTCGATGGGAGGGGTAATCTATCTCAGGCTTTACTCTTTACTACAGGCCTCACGTCCGCCAAGTGAGGCGACCGGGCTCGGGGCTGCGGCTCCCAACATCTCCCCCTTTTTTATTTTTTTTATAAATGTGCGCATCGTAGCCCTTCCTGGACTGGGTGCAGAGGCTTATGCCCTATGCGTAGGCCCACCGTAGGTCCTTGGCTTAGACCCTGGTCGGCCGTCCCATGGTCTGCCAAGGCCCTGAGGCCCTCGTCCTTTTTCTAGGGCCAGGCACAAACTGGACGGAACCTGGATGCACACAAGCTTGCACTCATTTCCTCTCCGTAAAGAAATCCCCTCGGAGAGAAATTTAGACCTGGGCAGCATCTAACAGTCCAGCGGCTTACGTGCAGGATGGGGTAGGGCCTGGCTTAGGTTGAGTCGCACCGGGGGAGTACGCTCTTACCCGTCATTGACTCTCCTACCCAGCTATGTCATAATTTTTTAGAGGAGGAGTGTGGGAAGCTCACCACCCCTAGACTCGGTCGTAGGCTAGGCGAGCGAGCCATGCATATGCCTGAGGATCTTCTTGTCCATTTCGGGCTACCGCTATTTCTATTCATCTTGTTGGTTGGTCTGTGATGGATCTCCGGTAGGGCAGGTCTGATCTTCAGTCGAGGGCTTTGTCGCCCGTGTCAGTCTCTCCGGTACCCACAGTGGTTCTCGTCCCGATTCCTGTGGGAAAACACAAACCGCGCCTCGGTTCCAGCTGACCACTGGATCCGGGCCCATCCATTGTCCTGTCAGGACATCTTTCCACTTCACCCACCCTTTATGGTTGGGGGAAGGGTTGCAGTGCTCCACGGCTGGGGAGCAATTATCATTATTTAAATTTAAAAAATTGTGTGTGAATAGTGCCATGGATAATCGTGCCTTTGGGGCCAGGCCTTGGCCTACTCCCCCTTTTTGTTTTTGTAAAATTTCTTTAAGGCTTCTATGAGCCCTCTCAATGATTCCTTGACCTTGGGGATTGTATGGGATACCATGTTTTAATTGAACCTCCATCATTTTGCAGAACTCATTGAAGGCTTTGCCTATATAGGCTGGTCCATTATCAGTTTTTAATATTTTTGGTTTGCCCCATGCGGCCCAAGCCGCCAGGCAATGATTGATCACATTAGACACTTTTTTACCTGTTTCTGCTGTTGCAAATATGACGTGAGAACAGGTGTCTGTGGAAACATGAACATATTTAAGAGTCCCAAACTCCTGTATATGTGTGACGTCCATCTGCCAAACATCACCAGGGATCAAACCTCGAGGGTTTACTCCCATCGGTATGGCAGGTTTGTATGTGGCACAGGAGTCACATAGTCGCACGATATCTCGTGCATCTGCTCTGGAAACATGGAAATGGTTTGCTAGTGTCCTGGCATTGACATGAAACTTATCATGGAAGGCACGGGCTCGCTCGATTGGTGTTAGTAAGGTAAAAATCCATAACGGGCGAGTGGCAGTATCAGCAGCCGCATTCCCCTGTGCCATGGGCCCCGGCAGGGATGTATGTGCTCTTATGTGGGTGGTGAAGACCTTATGGTGTCTGTTCTGAAGCAATGTCTGGATAGACAGGAACAGCCCAGCCACTGTGGAAGTGGATCTAATTAAACCGGCAGTCTCAAGCACTTGCATAGCATTGACCACATACCTAGAATCGGAGACAATATTAATGGCTTCTGAGAACCGTTCAAGAATCATTTTAACGATCTGCAGTTCCACCACCTGAGGCTGATCAGGTTCAAATTGTATGGTAACCGGGGGCTTGCCTAGGATCACATAGGCGCCTATCCCCGTCTTGAAGCCATCTGTGTATATTGTAGTTGCTGGGACTAATGGCTCAGAGGCAGTAACCTTTGGAAAAATTATAGGGTGCTGAGTGACAAATGACAAGATAGGGTCTTTAGGGTATTGATTGTTTATATCCCCATGGAAAACACATCTCAGAATGGCCCATGTATCTATGCAGGCAGCCAGGGTCTTGATCTGGCTGGCGGTATAGGGTACTCGGATGGCTTGTGGTCCTGAGCCAAAATGTTGGACAGCTCTATCATGCGCCTCAAGGGCCAATGAAGCGACTGCCTCCGGGTAATGCTCTATGACTTTTGCAGGTGAGACCTTAGGGTGTATCCACAGTAATGGTCCTTTCTGCCAAATCACCGCTGTGGGCTGTAGACTAGTCTGTAGCAAACAGACATCAAAGGGTTGCCCTGGTTCAATTCTGTGTAAGGTAGCCCCACCTAAGGCTTTTTCCACTCTCTGTAAGGCAGCTCTTGCCTCAGGAGTGAGCCTCCTGTGGGAGGCTATATCTGGGTCTCCCTTTAGAAGGTCGAACAGGGGTTTGAGATCTGAATTTGGTATATGTAAATATGGCCTAATCCAATTAATGTCTCCCAATAGTTTTTGCATGTCATTTAGGGTCCTAACGCCATCCGTCCTAATGGTGACCTTCTGTGGAGAGACTAGCATAGGGGAGATTTTCGCGCCTAAGTAGGTCACCATTTCTCCTCCCTGAATCTTGTCAGGGGCAACATGCAGATTAGCTTGTCTCAGGGCCTCGACCAACTGGCCGAGCATATTATTTAGCATGTCTGGGTCCCTGCCGCTGAGCAAAAGGTCGTCCATGTAATGCACACATCTTATCTTGGGAAAGGATTTCCGTAGGGGGGCCAGTAGGGAATCAAGGTAAATCTGACACATAGTGGGACTGTTGGCCATACCTTGGGGCAGCGTTATCCACTCGTATCTGAGATCAGGGCTTTCTTGGTTAATGGTGGGTAAAGTAAAGGCGAACCTATGAGTGTCCTCTGGATGCAGGGGGATTGAGAAGAAACAGTCTCTAAGATCTATAACATAAACTGGCCAGGACTGAGGGATGGCTGAGAGAGCTGGCAGCCCCCTCTGGACCGCCCCCAGGGACTGCATCTGCGCGTTGACCGCCCTTAGATCATGGAGCAGCCTCCATTTGCCAGACTTTTTCTTAATTATAAAAATGGGGGTGTTCCATGGGGAGGTTGACGGCTTAATGTGTCCTAATCTAAGTTGTGTACTGACTATTTCTGACAAGGCTAATAGCTTCTCCTTAGGCAGGGGCCACTGAGGTACCCAAACCGGATCATTTGACCTCCAGGTGATTTTGATCGAAGTGGGTAGGAGAGCTTCTTCAGCGGCCCCTAAGAAAAACCCAGCCCTTGCCTACCTTTTTTGTTCTCTACTGGTATTGGGGATGTCCGACCCTGTAGGGCATTGCCCAAGCCTTTGCCGGGGGTATATCCCTGGTTCCTGAGTATATCTTTAGCCTGGGGGGAGCAGTTTGACGTAAGCGTGACATCCATCTGAGTGAGGATGTCCCTTCCCCATAGAGACACTGGCAACTGCAACACAAATGGTTGGAAATGGCCCTGATGACCCTCCTCATCGCACCAGAGCAGGGTTGAAGCACTAACCTGAGGAGCTGACACCATCCCCAGGCCCTGCAGCGTGTTATCTGCAGTGTTGGTGGGCCAGTTGGAGGGCCAATCCTTTCTAGAGATAATGGAACGGTCAGCTCCTGTGTCTAGGAGCCCTGTTATATTCTTGCCATTGACCTTAAGTGAGAGCATGGGCCTTTTATCAAGTATTATATGGAGTCCCTCGAAGACTTCCCCTGAGGAACTGAAACCTTGACTTTTTCTAATTTTCTGCTTTGAGGGAAATCTCTTGTGGAGACTGGGGAGCAGCAAGAGCTGCGCTATCTTGTCTCCTTTATTGATTACCATAGTACCCACAAGAGATTGAACCATAATTTTAATGTGTCCTGTGTAGTCTGAATCTATGACCCCCGGGACTACTATGAGACCCCGAAGGGCCGTGGAGGATCTCCCGATCACCAGACCCACGGAATTTTCGGGTAACGGTCCCTTAAAGGTGGTTTCAACCACTTGAACACCCATATCAGGCACTAATATAAGTCTGGAGGCGACACTGAGGTCCACACCTGCTGACCCAGGGGTGGCCCTTGTTGAAGGCTGCCATCCTGAGCTGTCCTGTCTCTGGGGCGGGGGCCCGCCTGTGAAGGGGGCCCCCTCTGGCCGTTTTTTGGCCCTCTAACATCTCGTCCTATACAAATACGGTTGACCTGAGCATCAAAGACCGACTTACACTCCTCAGCTTTGTGTGATCCCCTCTTGCATCGCCCACAAACATATGGTTCTTCATTCCTAGGGCGAGGCCTAGCATCTGTATTGTTTGGGCAATGACGTTTAATGTGTCCTGGCTCCCTGCAGGCAAAACACCCTTTAGCCTTACATTCCCCTTCTAACCCTCGAGGTCCCCTCTGCTGTACAGCCGCGGCCAGGAGAGCAGCCACTCCCGAGTTGGAGAGCGGCCCCCCTATCTCTCTACATATCCTAATCCAGGCGTTGAGGTCCTTGTTCTTATGAGGAGCTATCGCTGCCTTGCACTCCTTTGTACATTGCTCAAAAATCAGCTGCCTTACCAGCGGTCGAGCCACTCCCGGATCAGAAAATATCTTATCGGCAGCATCTTGCATTCGGGCCACAAAGTCAACAAATGGCTCTGTGGTACCCTGAATTATTTTTGAAAGACACAAGGAGGCTGTTCCGGCACCACTTACCTGCTTCCAGGCGCGGAGCCCTATGGCGTTGATTTGTTCATAGACAGCGCCGGGGAACTGAGTCTGATCATCAGCGTGCCGACCTTCTCCCATAAGCATTTCCTTGTTCCACCCCCGGTTTCCCCGACTGGCGTTTCTCTCAGCCTGCTCTGCAGAGAACTCTGCGTACCAGGCTCGCCAATCCAGGTAACTACCCGAGGGCAGACACGCCTTTGCCAGCTGAATCCAGTCCGCGGGGGTGAGGGGCCCAGAAGACAGGTTCTCCAGCATGGCAATGGTGTAAGGCGCAGTCGGCCCAAAGGTTGTAACTGCATTTTTAAGTTCTCTAATCTGCTTTATCTCAAAAGGCTCCCATGCATTACGTCCCTGGCCCATAGCTACTTGTACAGGAAATATCCCGTAGGGGCCACTATCTATCCCAGGTGGTGGATGTACCTCATGAGACAAACGTCCCCCCTGCCAAAGCCGCCTGTAAAAATACCGACCCGCCGGCGGCGGAGCATAAGACGGCGGCCATGATTGGGCGGAAAATGGGGGCCCGTGCATCACTTCCTGTTCTGGCGAAGGGGAAGGGAGCTCCCGGGCGGCCGCCTCGCGGCGAGGGATCGCCTCCGGGAACACCCCCCAAGGTGGGGCGGAAGGCTTCGCCTCCCTCTCGCGCCGGGGAGCGCTCAGGAGCTCCCTACTCCTCCGCAGACCAAGTTGAGCGGAGCGCAATTCACGGCGCAACGCTGGGAAAGAACCCTGCGACTCCTTATTGAGCGACTTAGGCTCCTGACAGCTGGTCTCTTTGGCCTCCTTGCCATTCAACTTTCCCTCGTCCTCGGAGTCAGACGACTCCGAGGCTAGAGCCCCGTCCTTCTCCTTAGCATCTTTGTTCCCCTTGACGGGCCCCTCTCGGGAGCTCCCCGACTGGGCCTGCTCAAATACCCTGCGTACTTTTGTAAGCTCTTGAGAGCTTTCTCCACAACCACCCTCGCTCTTAGTGTTGCTACCTAGCATGTTTCCCATCTTTTAATATGTTACTCACCGCGTGAGGCCCAAGGAATCCGCCACTTACGCGTGAGCCTGAGGGGAGTCTAAAAGCCCTGTAGGTGCGCGCCACCCAGAGCCCAGGCTTATCCCCAACTCACCTGTCTCGCAGCTCTGTACTGGAGCGTTGTCCGCTGTCACGTCTCGGGGGTGATCAGTCCCCGTACGGGCCACCAAATGTCGATGTCGCTCCTGGCCGGCAGGAAGGACACACGACAAAGTCTGGCAGTGGACAACCTTTTCTTTTATTTTTCTTCTCCGTACAGCCTGCCCTGGGATCGCTCCCAGCCGAAGCCTCCTTTGGTCCGCTCCCCGCGGCTCCTTCTGGGCTTCTACTTCCGGGCTTCTTCTTCCCCCCCAGGGGTGGCACCAGTATATATACGGATACAGTGTCCAATCATGTTAAAGTAAGCAAGGCAAGCTGATTGGCTAACATCATCAGTTGCCAGGCAGACTATATTGTTGAGCGGGTTGCTTACGCGGTAAGCAGGAAACTAACGTGCTCGATGGGAGGGGTAATCTATCTCAGGCTTTACTCTTTACTACAGGCCTCACGTCCGCCAAATGAGGCGACCGGGCTCGGGGCTGCGGCTCCCAACAGAAAACCATTATGAAAAGTGTTTCCAGAGAATCAACAGCACACCATATTTCCCTCTAGTTATGCTTTTTATGCTGCTGGCAACAGCCCTCAGGTGGGCTTTCCATATCTAGAACCACGCTGATTCAGTTCAGCTGGGTGTTACAAGGTGACCATTCATTAAGCCACCACAGTTTGTGTGACTTTCTTTGTTTGGCATGTATAGTCTATGGAAATGTTGCCCATGATCTGGTGAAAGACAACCACTGTTAAACCAGTCTCTGAGTCAGCAGTGATGTTACATAACAGTGAAGTTTTTCTTAGAACCCAAAAACAGGGTGAGAAGAAACATACAGATGAAGAAATCAGATTTCAGAGATATTTAAAGATGATCATGTAGTTGTGTGGAGGAGTGGCTATTATGAACAAAGAAATACTTTAAAGGAAATCTGATTAAGTATTAGGAAGTAAAATGTACATTTTGTGTTTGTTTTGAAGCACTTTAGGTTGTATATATTGGAAGACAGAAGCTTCAAAAGGACTGAAAAGGTAATTACACTAAATACAGTTAATTTTCAGTAAAGATGAACAGACTTAAATTCTCAGTCGCAATTAGGACTGATGCAATAAAGGAACAGAAAATATTTTCTATTCCATTTTCTTAGGATGCCACTCCCATTTTTGCAACACGAGGATGGCCCCATACCGTGTTTAAGTTATATTCTACAAAGAAATGTAAATAGCCTATGTTTTTTTCTATCATTTTACCTTAGTGAGACCTGGAAGCTCAAAAAATTATCTGAAGTATTTCAAGTGGGCAGGAGGTCTTTCTTACAACTTTTTAGCAGTAGTCACTGCTCGTAGGCTGATACCACAGGTGATGAAACAACCAAAATGGCTCCTTTCAACCAAAGTTGGCTTCTCTGTATCTCCTCCATCTCTTAGCCTACATGCACTTTGTAAAAATATGTCCAATTTAAACTCAGGTTATCTGTAGAAGGCATATCCTGTAATTAAAAGATAATTTATAAAGTCATGTAGTTGAAGCAGGGGCTTACTCGGTCACAATTTAGTCTCAGTGATTTCTTCTCTAAAACAAATTTTTGGAGTTTGGGGTATCTCTCTCTGCTTTCTGGTAAGAAGTTTCAGCCAATTACATTTGACTCTAAAAGGATAAAGTTTGCATACACCTCTGAGCAAACGTTTACAGGTCCAAGTAACCTAATTTTTAACGATCCCGCTAACTTCTAAGTGATTCTAGATATAGTAACAATGAATAGAGTTAACTAAAATGGTTTTATGTATTAAACAATTTTGATTATAGAAGTGACTAAAGTGGGAAAGAGCTTTATTAGGCCTTTTTGTGAAAAAAAAAATTGTTTTTGGCAGTCTTGAGGGTTGAACCCAGCAAAGCTAGTCTCACTGCATCTGGGCTTGAATCTTGATCAGTCTCAGCTCCTAAAGTGCAGCGATAGGTTGGGGTGTGTGTGTGTTTGTGTGTATGCACTGGACGCTGGGCCTTTATAAAAAATTAAGATCCCGCTCTCCAACTTGACACTGGGTCACTAAATCGCTAAGCTTCTCAGGCTGGGCAGCTAATGCATGATCTTTCTGCTTCCTCTCAAAAACTGGGATTATAGGCATAGACCATTCATTATACCTGGGTGGCATTTCAGTCTTCTTAGGGAAATGCCACATGGTTAAGTCCCAAATTACAGAAAGCACTAATTAAGAATGGGCAAGAAATAATGACATGGGTGTTTGGGAAAATTTACTTCAGAACGTGTGAGTGAGATGTACTTTCTATTACAATGAAAAACATCAGTGTCCTTATTTTGTCCCATAATCTGCTAGGTTCAAAGGTTTCTGAAGTGGTTAAGAATAGGTCCTGCCTTGAGAAACTTTCTGTTTAGACGGGCAGGTCACAGTGCCCTGAACTGGATCCTGAAGAACTGACTAGAATATACATAGGCAGATGCTCAGAAAAAAGAGTGGATCAAATAATCAGATCAAAGAGAAGGCAAAACAACATGGAAAAGATGGGATTTTTGAGAACGGGAGGAACCCCTAAAGGTTGTTAGATACAAAACATGTTTTATTTATAAGGTATTCGTACAAACACATTTGAAAATGGTAAAAATGACTTTAGCTGTAATTCTTACTCCCACCCTCTCCTTTAAGTTCTGAATCTATACCTCAGGGGCCACTTTGGAAGAACACTCTTAATATAACAGGTGGTTAACAAATTTGTATTCGGTTCGTACCCGCGCCACTAGTGCCACTGTTTGCGTGAGCTTAACAAGTTACTTTTCAGGACGTCACTTTTCGCACCTCTAAAATGAATATGACCCTAAGGCCCACCTCATGAGGTTCTGTGGGAATGATTTACAATCAATCGCGTGAAAATATTTTCGCTACCACACATCAGGCGATTGTTTCTTCGTTCCTTCCATAATCCAAAACGCCTTAAAAGTCACCCAAAAGCGTGGCGGGCACAGCGTGGCAATGACTGAGCGTACAGAATACAGATCTGTATTCGCCCTCAGTCTGGGGATTAGCTGTAAAGGGATGTTAAAAGGGACTTGTTCTGGGGAGGAAAGTCGGAGAGGTACCCACAGGGTGGGAGATGACGTCATCACGTCGTGCGTGCTGACGTCCATTTTGCGTGCGCCGCAGCCGGCGTCTTCAGGCACTGCGCGTGCGCCGCGGCCTGCGTTGTGTGCGCCGCCTCGCTCCCTACCAGAGGGCGGGGCTTCCGCCTGGCTGAGGTGGGCGCGCGCAGCTGTAACGGAAGAGTAACGGTTCTGTGTTGCCCTACTTGTAATCGGTTACTTGAGGGGGTGGCAGCGAGACTGTTTTCTCGTCCCTTTACGAAACCGTAGTCCTTGTGGTCATCCAAGCTGTGACTCGGTCATGTCGAAGGCGCTGCCCGAAAGGCCCCGCCGGGGCGCGGGAGATGGCTCTGGGACAGCTGGCCGGGACGAGCTGGTGTCGCGGTCCTTGCAGAGCGCGGAGCACTGCCTGGGGACCCAGGACTTCGGCACTGCATACGCCCATTACCTCCTTGTGCTCAGCCTGGCGCCAGAGCTGAAGGAGGACGTGAAGGTGAGGTCTCTTCTTTCACCTGGTAGCAGATGTTAAAAAAAAAAAAAAAAGGCAAATAACCAAGTAAATAAAAAACCAAAAGCAGGAGAGGGAGCCCTACCTAGGTCCGTGGGTTGTGGCTGCAGTTTACTGATGTTCGTTGTTTATTCTCGACTGGATTTTAATCAGACCCACGACAATCCTGTTTGCTCTACTTTTGAAATTATGCCTAGAATTTGCCACTTTTCACCACCTTCTTTACCACGCTGGCTCAGGCCTCAGTCCTCGGCCAAGTGTTGGCTGTAGGTTTCCGGCTGATCTCTGTTTTACAGTCTTTCTCAACCCAGCCAGCTTTTTGTAACAAGTCAAAGCTACGACTTTTCTGTTTTAAAACTTAAAATTCCAAAGGTCCTCGAATTGTGAGTGAAGCCTTAGGCTTTTGCCCCACCTGTATCTGACTTAAGCACGCCTGTCTTCAGGCCTTTGCAACTGTAACTACTGAGTGTAGAAGGAAAATTAGGTTTCCTCTAGTCGAATAAAATGTATTTAGCCTAAAGTATTCTTTAGTTGGTGATACATCTTTAAAGGTCAGTAATTGATTATTTGCAATAGTTTGCATGTTGAAATACTGTACATTTGTTCAAGTAGTTTTAGAATCAAAGTTTCTGAAAATGATTTAAATACACAGTTTTCAGTATATATGCTGCCAATGCAAGTACAAATACAGTTTTCAGCTGAAGGCTACTGAGGTTGTTTTTTAGTCTTAGCACTGTTGGCATTTTGGTTGGGATAATTCCTTTTGAGGAGCTCTCCTGTACATTCTTCTGTACAGCAGCTAGATGTCAGCAGCGTAGACTTTTACAGTTCACCAAAGGAGGTTACTGACTACTGAGATAGCTTGGTCCTCCGTGTAAGCTGCACTGGATCAACGCAGGTGCTGTTTGATAGTTATCTCTTCTATAAACAGGGCCAACGTCTGTCTTAAAGATGTTTAGTGTATATTTAAAAAATGTGTAAAGCATTGCAGTACTCGACATTCAATGTAAGGTTCAGTAACTTATTCTGATTCCTGTAGAACAAAGTTTATGTGTATATGTATTTTACGCAAGTCCTGTTACACTACTCCCTCTGTTCCCTATAACCAGAGGCGGGTCACACCAAGCCCCTTATTATCTTTAGGGCCCCTGGTTCATTTTAAATAGTCTCTGTTTTTCCCTCACACACTAGAATTTTGTTACTTTTTCCTGTCTCTGACTCCTTCAGAACTGAATTTCAAGTACAGCCCTTCTGTATAAAGCAAGTAAAGATGATTAAAAAGTGTTTGCTGTATGAGATGCAGCCTGTGAGAGACTGGGCTTGAGGTGGTAAAATTAATTTACCAGCTGTCAGGAAGCATAGAAAAGTTAAAAATTTATTGATACACAAGAGACCAGCAAGTACCCTAAAGAGTTCCAGGAAAGCAACTCTTGATACACTGCAGAGTTCCAAGAAAGGAATGTGATGCCAGAGAGAAAGTAGGAACCTTTATATTTGATTTTAATGTGAGGAGGGAATTCAGAAAGGTCACACCAGAAACGCTTTCATGAGGTTATACTCATTTTATTTTCTGTCCATGTCAGTTCTGAGGTGTTGTATGAAGACTTGAGTCCTTTTTGACCCTTATTATTTTGAGAAACAATCCTACCAGGTACAGTTGATTAACAAATCTGTAAAGACTAAGATTTGTGGTCAAGGAAATCAGTAAAATAAATAAATACATATACACACATATTATGTGTATTATATACAAATGAATGAATAAAAGGAACTTTTGATATTACATTGGGAAAGAGAAGAAATGGTAACTGTTAAGACATAAAAAGCAGTTAGAGCCTCTAATAATATATGCATAATGTATGCATACGTGTGTGTGTGTGTGTGTGTGTTGCAAGGTAGAATTTTAATGTTATACTTCAGGCTCAAAATTTAGCTGCAGTGTGACCTTTGAAGAAACTGATAAAATAACCATGATTCTCCACAATATTGCTATAAGGAAGCTGGGATGTTTAGAGCTTGCCCACCTTACATAGTATTGCAGTGGCGGGAGGTATACCTGGAGTTCAGGTGACAGATTTTGCTGTAGTCCCACAAGTGGTTGCAAGAGCCAGATTAAATTGTAACAGTAGGATAGAGAGGAGGGGAAGATTGTGCTCCTTCCACCCGCAGACTAGGGATTGAGCCGAGAGCCTTGGCACTGAGCTACATATCTAGTTCTTAATTTTTGCTTTGATACAGTGATACAGGGACTTGCTAAGTCACTAAGTTGCACAAGCTGGGCTTGAACTTGCAATTTTCCTGTCCTAGAATTATGGGCTTGCAGGAAAAATTTAAAGATACTGAATAAGCACTGGCTGGATTTAAAAATATTGTATATGGAGTTAGGGGATAGCATTAGAAGATGACTTTGTGGTATGAGATAGTTTTACCTTACTCATCATTAGATGCTATGGTAAATCTCCTTTTACAGTGCCTGTATGAGGATAGGAACAGCATTTATGTCATTCATCACTGAATTCTAGCTCCTTTTTTTTTGTTGTTGTTCACCAGTTGTCGAGGACATAGTTGAATTTGGCTAAATATGAAAGGCCCAGGGACCCAGTGCCTGATTGAGATGGCCGATAGGAAGTTGTATTTGTGTGTTTGAGGATCAGAAGAAAAGGACATAATTTGATGTGTATGTAGCACCATTAACACATAGATAGATAATGTGTTGGGGATAGATGAGAGTAGAGAAGAGGGCCAAGGACAAAATCCCTGGGGAAGAGGGAGAGGAATATGAAAAAGAGGTAGGAAAGAATGAGGAGAGTGCTGTAAGAATGGAAGGAATTTCCATAGTCAAATTAATTCTACACATTATTTCCAGCTAGGTAGTAAAATTAATTCATTTGTGTGTGTATTCAACAAATATCACTCACTAAAATTAAATGCAATTCAAAATGATCACTCAGTAATAGTTAAGTTTCATTTTTTGGAAACCTCAGCTGGTGTTGGATATTCTTTCCTCTTTATGTTGTTCACTAATTCACTTTTATTTCTTAATTGTAAAGGAAACTTTTCAGTATACACTCTTCCAGTGGGCTGAAGAGCTTGATGCCCTCAATCGAATACAAGACTTACTTGGTTGCTATGAGCAGGCCTTGGAACTATTTCCTGATGATGAAGTGATTTGCAATAGTATGGGGGAGCATCTCTTCAGGTTTGTAGTAGCTTTGATATTAATTGTTAAGAATTATTCTGGATCCTGGATCAGGAGTAAACTATGGAGTAATTTGAACAAGGAAACTTTAGGGAATAATTAACAATAAAAAAGGATTGGAGTAATGAGAGCTGTATTAGTAACAAGAGAACCCAAAAGAATATAGAAATAGCAGATATCATAGCAGATTAAATATTAAATAATAAACTGCATAAAAATCATCGCTTCTGGTCTGAGCTGAGTCTCCAAGGAAGAGTTCCCCCAAAGGACTGAGAACCTGTCCTTGTTAGAGAAGACATAGCTGGGGTTCACAAGATGGCAGGGAAGTCACTTGTTGCTTTCCCAGGGAATGTGCTGGACTTTTGCCTTCTGAGGTCCCAGAAAAAGCCTCATTTGGAAAGTGTCAAATGAGAGGCGCACTTATCAGCAAACCGTCCAGCAGAGTGGAGTCCTAGGGGTGCTGCTGACTGCCATGGTCCTCAGGAGCCTAGTGCCAAAGAAGCCCTTAGCACTGGAAACAAGAAGCAAAACCATGACTCCTGTTGTGTCTCAGCAATTTGTGCTGGCTATTGGGAAAACATTAAAGGGCCAGATATATTTTTCTCACAGGCAAAAAGGAATTTTTCACACAGGAAAGAGCAATTTTGTAGTGTGTGAATAATTGACTACCTTTGATCTCCCAGACTGTTCACAGATTTGCTGATTTGCTAGGAGGCCCACAGGACTCAGCATATATTTATAGTCTTGGCTCTGATTTATTACTGTGAGAGAACCTGAAACAAAATTAACAAAGAGAAAAATTGCATGGGGCAACGTCTGAAGGAAACCAGGTTCAAGCCTCCTGAAGATGCGTTTCCTTTCTCTCACAACAATCATGACAATATCCTGAAATGTCAACCAGGGAAATTCATTAGAGTACTGAGGGGCTGACCACTTAGCCATGTCCTGCCTGGCACATACCAGAATTCTAGCCTTTGAAAGAAAAGCAGGTGACCAACATATTGTCATATTTTCTGTTGTTTGCACAATAGTGGTCATGATAATGCAAGACTATGTTTCAGGATAAATGATTTAATAGAAAATTATACCTCTGCTCATTTTAGGAAGTTTGTGACTTACTGTTGTATAGCACTTGTCTGAACATTTGCCAATCATTGAGTTAAAAATAACTGGTTTTATTTTGCTTTGGGAGATGTACTAGCAAAATTTCTAGTTCAGACGTTGATAATTCAGAATAGTGGATTGCTTTTGTTACATTTTGTCCTATTTTTCTTGGACAATAGTTTTTTATTCTGTATTACTTTTCTTAAAAAAAGAGTACATTCACATTCCCCACCAAAATAAACATTGTTCTCAGAAAAAGTCCTAAAGTAAATGACAGCTGTCTTTCATGACATTTATTTGTGAAATAAAATTGTTTAGCGTCTCACCTTAACAATCTTTTGTTAATCTAGTGGCATTGAAGAAAATGTATTTAAATTGCTAATGGACGCTGATTTTTCTAGTTAAAAGAGAAAAAGCATTCTTGCAGTTCATTGATATTATTGACATGTGTTGAGTCTTTCAATGTGAGATATTTTGAGAGTATTATATAATTTTAGGTTAGCATTACAATTTAAGAAAATGGATGGTGTATTAAGTATCAAACCCAAAGGAAACACCAACTGAGGAAATTAATTAGGAGTATGTTTGGCATTGATTCAACAGATTGATCATTGATAATTGGAAATATTTTAATATACATTGGTAAGTTGGTCTCAATGAATTGTGATTTTTATACAGTATATTTCATACAATGGTAGTTGTACCATAAGATCTAGATAGCTCTCTCTTCAAAATAAAATGAATTTATGTTAACCTTAAACATTTTAATTTTAACTTGAAATATGAGTGCCAGTCATTTGACACATTTAATTAAGGTGTGGTCCCTTGAATTCTAGAATGTCTTTTGCTTATACCATACCAAGAATGAATAGTATGATTTCCTTAAAATGGACAATGCCTAAAGAATGCTGGTAAGTAGTATGAGTAAAAAGAATTCTAGCTCAATTTTGTTCAAATTACTAGTTTCAGATACGTACAGAATTTGAATATTTAGAAATATATACAGCAGTTATGACATTGCCATAAATCTAAGCAGATGGTTAGGAGCTCTCACCCTGAATGAACTGGCTTGGGTTCTGCTGAAAGCAAATGTTATAGGAGCTACATGGGTCTACAAACAATTTAATATTTTAAAAAAGGGAAAAGGAGTTCCTCACTAGTTTGAGAAACAATATTCTAGATGGTTTGATGAGTTTTTCTCTCTATGATTTTCTTTTTTTTTTTTTTTTTTGGTACCAGGGATTGAACTCATGACCTCACGCTTGCCAGGCAGGCGCTTATGCCGCTAAGCTAAATCCCCAGCCCCAACTCCCTATGATTTTTTTATTCTCACATCTAATTTAGTAATAATTTTTGAAGTGACTTCCTTTGTTTTTTCCTAAAGCATTTAATGTTCTTAGACTAAACGGTTGTCTCTTTACAGTCATGTGTATTTGCTCCCTTTAAAAATTAACCAGGACGTGAGTTCTAGTACCAATGCATCTGGTACAAACTGGTTTGGCAGCGAATATGACTGACTCTCAAAGGCCATTCCTCTCAACTGTGGAGAGAAAGAAATGCAGGTACATTGGAAAGAACTTACTTGCCATGGGCGTTGATACATGTTATGGAAGGAGAGGCTTCCAGGAAGAACTGGTGTTCTGGCAAGTTGGCGAAATGGAAGAGGACCAAAGAGCTTTCTTTATTATACTTCATATAATTCAATATTAAATAGTGATTAGAATGCGTAAATGTAGGAGGGGTTCAGCAAACAGTCATGAGGGTTGCAGTCTTTGGGGAAAACTTTTCCAAGGAGGTAGCCTTCTACCTTCTTTGGGCTTCGATGTGCTGGTAAGCGATTCTCCGGCCAGGTGATTGGCACAAACAAAGGTGTTGTAATTGATGGCATCTAATATATTGAGTATATTTTATCTTTGTCTTTCATTGTTTTATTCTACTTTAGAATGGGCTTCAGAGATGAAGCAGCTGGGTATTTTCATAAAGCAGTGAAGCTAAACCCTGATTTCAGTGATGCAAAGGAGAATTTTTATCGCGTTGCAAACTGGTTGGTGGAACGCTGGCACTTTATCATGCTTAATGACAGCAAGAGGAATATGATTTATAATGCAGCAATCCAAAAGGCAGTGTGTTTGGGATCCAAAACGGTTTTGGACATTGGAACAGGAACTGGAATTCTGAGGTTTGCTATAATTGTATTTTAATTATATATATATATATATATATATATATATATATATAAAAATATAAAAGATTTGCCACATATACTAAATTGAACATTGAAGTTTTAACATGGTAATCATTTCTTATAATCTTGTTATTGATACATCTGGTACTGTATTTTCTCACTGATTTATTAAGAACTAGTGAAAACTGCTAAGAGAAGTTTGGGATTATTGAAATTTTAAATAATGTATTTTAAGAATATTTTTTGTATTAACATTCTTGTAAAATCTAAAAAGCCTGTTAGTATTCTTCATACCAGTAGTGTCTTAATAGAATGACTGTTGTGCCTTATTGAATGTTTTAAGAATCTTAGTTCATTTTGAATGCAGAAGTGTTAAAGAATAAAAAGAAAACTTCATGTTTAAAGTGTCTAATTCCCTTGAAATTTGAAGTTACTGTTTTTGGATTACTATTACTATTTCTGATAGAACATTTCCCCCCTTTGTAGCATGTTTGCTAAGAAAGCTGGAGCTCAATCAGTGTATGCCTGTGAAGTATCCAAAACAATGTATGAACTTGCCTGTGATATAGTGGCAGCAAACAAGATGCAAAAGGGGATACAGCTCCTACATATGAAGTCACTTGACATAGAAATCCCAAAACACATTCCTGAAAGGTATTCTACTCTAAAATGATTTTATTGTTTATAATTTATAGTTTTTAAAAATTAGGATATGCTTCTAGTTTCTACCCTAACAAAAACTCTAACACCCCTTTTTATAAAGTATAGGATATAAGAATCAGATTTTCAGCATGATGTCATCTGCTCCATGAAACATATTTAAAATCTTGAGAAAAATATGTTAGAGGAATTGAGTAAAAAAACAACTTGATTTTAGCAAGTTTATTTCTGTTAATTTCAGTGTTCTGATTTGTAGAGATGGATAATAATTATATATGATGAATAACTTTATATATGATGAATAACTTTAAAAATTATTCTTAGAAATTGAACATGAATCAGACTCAATGCACTTATCACATTTTGTGTTAATATTCATATTTACAATGAAAGCTTTGGAAATGTCAGTTGCCAATGTATTTTGACATTGTATAATTCAAATACTTTGAATGTAATTCCTAAGTTTTTGTTTTTTAGTGTGTTTTTATATTTCATATCACAAGGGTGATGGAATTTTAGAACTAGAAGAAATTTAAAAATCATCTGCTGTAAGCCAGGCGTGGAAGCATGTTCTTGTAATCCCAAGATTCTGGGAAACCGAGGCAGGAGGATCAAAAATGTGAGCCCTGCCTGGGTATCTTAGACCGCATCTCAAAATGAATATGAAAAGGGCTGAGAATGTAGCTCATTGTGAAGGCCTTGTGTTCGGTACCCAGTAGAGCTAAAACAACCCTCTCCCCCAAGCTCCAGCAAAAACATACAACTACACACAGAAAACCTAAAATTGGCTCAACATTTTTTTTTTTTGGTGACAGGGTCTTGCCACGTAGTTCAGGTTGACCTTGAATTCACTGTGTAGTAGAGTCTGACCTTGAACTCACAGTGATTCTGCTGCCTTAGCAACTGCTGGGATTACAGGTGTCTGCCACCATGCCTGGCCTCAGCATTACCATTTTAGAGATTTTCTCTCTGTGTTTTGTTTCATTCTCTCTCTATATGTAATACTGTTTGCATAGTACTTATACTTTTCAAGTGGTCTCTATATCTAAGTCTCAAGAAAGACGCATATTAGATTACTAATGCAGGTGTATGTCCATTTTATAGAAAACAAAAGCAGACCATCCTGAATTGTCTTAGTCTTCAGGTTGCCGAACAAAGTACCACAGACTCAGTAGCTTAAATAAGAATAAACACTTAGCTTCTCCGGCGAGGGGTCTCTTCCTTGCAGATGGCCTCTTGTGGTTTCATCTGGTAGCTTTTCCTCTCCAGTGTGTGATCTCCAGTGTCTCATTCTTTTGGAAGGACACTAGTTTTCTGTTGGCTTAGTGCTCCACTTTGATGGCATCATTTAACATGAATACCTTAAATGTAGTCATTTCAGGAGTTAAGGTTTTTAACACAAGACTTAGGGGGGACAAGATTAAGTCCATACTATGAATCGAAAGTTACTTTTGTTCAATTCCTGTTTTTTTCACAGATAAAGTTGTAAACATATCTCCTGATTTTGAATCAGGTGATATGAATTCTAATTCAAACTCTGCTTTAGCAGATCATTACACTTCAGGATGTGGGACTAGATATTTGAGATACCTTCCACATTCTAAATATGAACAACTGTAAATACAATATATTCTGTATATTCAAACAATACTGGGTTTAGGCACTGTGGAGGTACAAAAGTCATTCCTGCTTTTCTAGGTGCAGATAGCCTGGCTGGAAGTTAAGGAATGGTGGTGAAACTTTGCTTTATTTTCAAGTTACAGAAATGAATGATGGCAGTAACAGCTAGAGTAACTCAGAGAAGGGAGAAATTGTTTTGGTATGTTTTTAGGTAGAACTTTTTTGAAAGTAAGAATAGGCAGAAGGATGGACTGAGCTTTTGTAAAGATCCAAGGAAGGAATAATAAGTAGGTTCAGTTAACTATGAGAGGCAAACTTGAGTAATACAGTGTCACAGAAGATAGAAGCTGAATATTTGAGAGGAAGGGCTCTCGCCTGCTTTAACTTGTAAATAAAAGCAAATGGCAACTGGAAAAGATAATTTTGATAAGCCAAGAGCTATTAGTGATACAGAATATTCTTATGGAATATTAGAGTTAGAACAGTTACTTGGCTTTAAGGAAGGAGCCTGGGAAGATAATGGTGACGAACTGATTAGGCAGTGAAACAGCCTGAGGAGGCAGATTGCCAGGGGAGTGTGTTGTCAGCCCTGCTGCAAACCAAGGAGATGGGGCCAGAGGAACACAGAGGAGCTGAGCAGCATTCGAGTTAAGGTTCAGGGCGAGATATTAAAGTGAAATGTATTAGAAAATTTTACCTGTGAACTGTTTCTGTAATTATCTCTTCTCTCAGCTTTAACATCTTTATATAAATAGCATTATATTTTACTCACACATATCTTTAAAAAATCATTCTATAGAGTGTCCCTAGTTGTAACAGAAACTGTCGATGCAGGTTTATTTGGAGAAGGAATTGTGGAGAGTTTGATTCATGCATGGGAGCATTTACTTTTGCAGCCAAAGGTAAGCAGCACAGAAACACTTAACTTTGATTAAGAATTCATTTTTTCTTGGGAGGTGAAAATAAGAGGACTGCAAGTTTGAGGCCAGTCTAGGCAATTTAGTGAAACCTCTGTCTCAGAATTTCAAAAAGGGTTAGGGATGTAGCTCAGTGGTAGAATGCTTTGCTTGCCCGATGTGTGCAAGGCCCAGGGTTCAACCCCTTTACTACTCATCCCTAAAAAAGAAAAAAGACTTTACTACTATTTATTGAAATCTCCTAGAGTGTCTGTAAAGCAGTGTGAAATACATTTCTCTCTTGTTAAGGTACATAGTCTGTAGTTGGAAAGAAATCAATGCCCAAAACATTTAATAACAACATAATACAGTGTATTATGTGTCCAAAGGAGAATAAAGGTGGAAAGTACTCTTGAGAAGAAGGTAGTCATGGTGGTGCATGCCTGTAATCCTAGATTTTGGAAAGCTGAGGCTGGAGAATCTGAGTCTGAGGCCAGCCTGAACTACTTAGTTCAAGGCCACTCTAAACCATATAGCAAGATTTGCCTCAAAAAAATCCTCATACAGGAATTCATAGGAATTAGGGTTACCTTGTGGAAGGACTGATGTAGAATTCTTGAGAATGGTTTATTTTTTATTTTGTAATTTTTTTCCAAATCCATTTTATTTTAAGGAAAAAAAAATAAAATTTCAAAACACATCAGTCAGGAGGCAACAATGGTATATCATACATTGCACACTGTCATCCCCAAATCATTTGAGAATGGTTTTAAAAGGAAGGTAATTTCAGTTTCTTAGCCCTCATTGCTTGGAACTTGGAAGGGAATATAGTGATATAGAGTTGGTATAATTTTAAGGGACTTACTGAACCCAGTCTGATTGGATAGGACCAACCCTGATATTTGCATTGAAATCCTCTACAGTAACTCACAAATCTTAAGATATACAATATATAATATGTATTATGAATGAAAGGGTTTTAACATGTAATAAAAATTATTTACAGAAAACAATTTAAATTTAAAATAACGAGTTAAATTGTAAAAAACATTTTTTTGAGTAGGTAATGATTTTACATGCTCAGAGTCATATCCAAAGGCCTTCTATTATAGCTGTTTCCCTCTCTCCTTTGTAAAAGCAGAAAATATATATGTATATACATAGTAGTGAACATACCTTTTAAGTAAAAAGATCCTTAACTTACCTCTACTTACTACTTTTCAATTTTTTTCCTAATTTACATAGCTTGTCATTATATACACTTTTTTCATACTTGTAATATTTTTGTTGTTATATTTTCAGATTAAAGGTGAAAGTGGTAATTGTGAGAAGTATGGGAAAGTTATACCAGCAAGTGCTGTTATATTTGGGATGGCAGTAGAGTGTGTAGAGATAAGAAGACATCATAGGTAAGTGACTAATAAATATTAAAAAACAGTAATTTTAAAGCGAACATACCTCAAAGATTATTTAGTGCATAGTTGTATTAAAGATTTATACTTTTCTGACCTTTAAATTCATGATATTTAGTCATAAAAGATTTATGCATGTTTTAAAATAAAGTTCTATAATTAAAGCCTACTTTCTTACGGAAAGTGAATTTTATACAGTTCAGCATTTAGTTATGATAGGTTAATGTAGAAAGATACTAAGTTCAGATTGACTTTAGGTGAAGTTGGAGTAGCAATTTCCAATGTGACAATACATTTTAATTATTTTTTGATAGCTTCATTACTATTATAAAAGCAGTTATATTTTTATTGCATGTTGTAGGAATGTTTAGGTTTGTAGGCATAGCACATGATGAGAGCAAATTGAATAAATGACTTTGTGCTTGTTAAATATCAACTGTGTAAATAAGCGTATGTATAAGTTCAGTTTGTTTCAAAATATGGGAAATATATTTGCCAAATATATTTGCCTTTTATTTGTAAGTCTCCCTGCGTAGATAGGTTTGGTTCATGATTTCTTTGTTTGTTTGTTTGTATTTTTGGTTTTTTGAGGTAGGGTCTCCTTACGTAGTTCAGGATGTTCTTGAAGTTAATAGTGTAGCCGCAGCTGGCCTTGAACTTAAGGCAATCCCTACCTCAGCCTCTGGAGTGCTGAAATCACAGGAATGCACCACCACACCCAACTTGGTTCTTTGTTTCTTAAAGTCAGTCTCCTAATGTTGTAAGTTTAGAATTTTAGGTTGTTTCCACTTAGCAGCTTTGAAGAGCCAGGGTACATATCTCTGAACTCCATGTCTTTTGTGGACCTTTGTGTTTATTATTTTCTTAGGATAAGTTCTTTAATAAGAGATTGTTGAGTTAAAGAGTGGTATATTTTTTAAGCTACTTAAACACATTGCATTATCCACCAGAAATGAGGTATCTTTTTGAGATTTCTTGCTGTATTGTGCCTTAGATAGTTCCTCCCTATGTTTTATAGGAAAACTCCTATAATTGTTTGCATAAGCAAAACAGAATTCTGGGGGCTGTTGTCTATCATTTTGAAAAAAGATAACTTCATCATTGGTGCTTTTTTTTTTTTTTTGTGTGTGTGTGTGTGTGTGTGTGTGCGGCTGGCTGTACAACAGAAGCACCAAAAGGAACTTTTGCACATTTTGATTGAGTTGGTCTGAGTGAGGCTCTGGGTACTCCCCTCCCCCCCAAATTTAGTAGTTTGGATTGAGGATTGTGAAGAAAGGTGCTATAAAGATACATATGAGTGATACTGTTTTACCTGGTGGAAACATTTGTAAATTATAAAAATTACTATGGATCCTAATGAATCTAATGCTCACTCAAATAAGCAAGTAGTTAAAAATAACTAAGAAAACTGTGAAATGAGTTACTAGATATAAAAACACAAATAAAATCAGACTATATTGATACAGAGAAAAATACATCAGTGTAACACTATATAAAATACCGAAATAAAATCAGACTACTGATACAGAGAAAAATACATCAGTGTAACACTCAAAAAAAATCTAGAAATGAACTTGAAATTATATGGATTTTGTAATATGATATAGGTGTGATATTTCAGATCAGTGGGGTGAAGATAAACTGTTTAGTATATGGAGATGTTATGCATCATTTGGGGAGAAAATTTAGAGTCTTTTAATTCTGGATGAATTGAATTATAAGTGAAAGAATGCATTAAATGATGAATGCTTTCCAGAGCAAAATATAGCATAAGCTCCAGAAATTTCCAGCAATATGGAGGCGATTGGTGAAAGATGCAGTATTACAAAGTTAAAAGACAAGGAAAAAGTGAGATAACAATTTGCAACTTTTACAATAAAATATGAGTGTAATTATATATTGATCAAAAACTGAAATTAAAATCTATGTACTGATAACCTTTTTCAGTTGCTTATGTTAGCAAACGTTAAAAATGATTGATATCCTGTTTTCTTATTGACTTGGGCAGGATTTTACACTTGTATAACATTCTAGTAGCTGACTTTAGCATTTTCTAACAAAATAAAGATGTTTATTACATTCTCAGCATAGCAGCTCCACATCTGAGGGTCTGTACTGACACATACATATGTATGATGATACATAATTAAGGTTGTTGACTATGATATTGTAGTTGAACAAGACTGAGAAGTTATCTAAATGTTTATTAACAAGAAAATATTTTTTAAAAATATGTCACCCGGTGCAGTATTGTACAAGCACCTATAGGAATTAGCTAATGTGAATGTGTAGTCAGTGACGTAGTGTTCATGGGAGGAAGGCAAGGCACAGTCCTCAGAGCAGTGAGTATACCCAGCTCCCAAATCTTGCTTTCTAGTACCATTTCTTACCAAGTGGAACTGTAGGTCCTTAGAGACGTAGTTCATTCCAAGACTTGGACAGGAGAGATTCAATGATTCTGGAATATCTTTGGTCACAAAATAAGGAAGTGCTTTAAAAATAAAATATTGTGGGACATGTTTAAAAGACACAAGTATGCTTGCAGTGTCTCTGCACATGGGAAAATTAAGCACCATGCTAAAAAGGGGCTAACATTTAAGGATTAAAATCCATTTAATAAGAACCCATGAATTTTGACTAGTAAGAATCCGATTGCCTCGGAGATGAAATGAGACTAGGTTGAATGTTTTCTTTATAAGAGTGGTTGTCCTAGTCACTTCCTTCTTTGCTGAATCAACAAAACCTGACCCCTGCAACTTAAAAGAAGTTTATTTTGGCTCATAGTTTCAGAGGTTTTAGTCCATAGTGGGCTCCAAGGACAGACAGCAGGTGGAGGGGTGTCTGGTGGAGGAAAACTGCTCATGTCATGGTGGCCAGAAAACAAAGAAAAGAGACAAGAATTATACCCTTCTAGGTCATGCTCCAATGACCCCCTACAGCCAGGCACCACCTGCTAAAGTCACACTGAGCTGCTGAGCTTGTTAAAGCATGCATCCACTAGTGAGGCTTGGGGGGATGTTTTTATCTAAACCATAACAATGGTGTTGCTAAAATGGTCATAAAGTATTTTTTTTTAATGATAAGTTTTGAGGCAGACATTCTGATAGCAAGTGCATAGATAATAAGTTAATGGTTTAATGAGTTTTCATGAAGTTGATATACCTGCATAAGGAGGAATCAGGTTAAAAAAAACCCCAACAGAATATTACCACCACCGCTGTAGAAAAAAATAACCCTAGATAGAAACCCCTTTCTGTAACTAGTGCCCCACACCCCAAGACTGGCCACTGTTCTGATGTCCAATATGGTGTGTTAGTGTCCCTTTTGAATTTTATGCAAGTTAATTGTAGTTTGATGTTAGTATGCATGTATTCCTATGCTTGACTTTTGCCCAACTGTATATTTTGTTATGTGTAATTTGTTCATTCTCATTGCTGACTAATATCCCATTGGATATTCATTCATCTGGTTGATGGGCATTTAGGTTATGTCAGTTAGCTATTTGAAGCAATATAGCTACAAACATCTTGCATATTCTTTTAATGATAATATGTATGAATTTCTGCTGGCTCTATTCTCAGATGTGTCAAACACTGTGAGACTTCTGTTTGTAGAGTGAATCTGGAATAGGTGTGCTCAGCTTGAGTAGGTATCATAAACAGTCTTCCAAAGGACTCTTACTGGGCTGTTGTCACCAATGCATGATACTAACTGTTGACTGTTATATTTTACCCCTCCTGCAGGTTGTATGTTATGCATTATGAGTTTTATATCATTACCCAGATGATTATTGAAGCCGAGCAACTTTTTGTATGGTCATTGGCTATTTTGTAACGTGTCTGTCTTTGTTCATTTTTGTTTTTTCTAAGTTTGTAGGAAATAAAAAATAATTATTTTGGATATGAACTTTTTAGTGAATGTGTGTTACAAGTATTTTTTTTAGTAAGTTGCATTTTTACTTGTACAGTGGCCTTATGTGAGCAGTTCTTAATTTAAATGTAGGTCTCTTATTTATTTTCCTTTATTCTTGGTATATATGTACATGTGTGTGTATTAATTTAAGAAACATTTGTCCATGACATCTTATTTCATTTTTACGTTTATGTTCCTCTGCACTCAGTATTAGATGGTGTTACTTGATTCTTAAAAAACTCTTATTTTCTCTCTCACCAGAGTGGGTAGTAAGGACATTGCTGGCATCCATTTACCAACAAATGTGAAATTTCAGAGTCCTACCTATTACTCAATAGATACTGAAGAAGCAGTAGAACCTTATACAACTGAAAAGATGAGTCGAGTTCCTGGAGGGTATTTGGCTCTGACAGAATGCTTTGAAATTATGAAAGTAGATTTCAACAATCTTCAGGTAAAAAAAAGTTTGATTACTGTTTTCAAGCTTTATATTTCACAAATTGCTTAAAATATTCCACTGGATTATCTTATGAGTTGTATGAGATTCTACTTAAAAGTATGTAAAAAAATTATTAATGAGAATTAGAATTCCTTCCTAAAAGTATTCACTTACTTTAAGTAGGAAGGAAACCTCCCTAAGATTTATTGAGAATGGCTGTGTGCCAGGTGCTTTAAATGTGTCTTAAGCAGAAGAGATTATTGCTCACATTACATAATTTTGGCCAAATTTTTCAGCATGTAAATGTAGAGGTGTGGCCCAGACTGCCTTTAAATTTGCAGTGATCTTCCTGCCTCAGCCTCCCAAGCACTGGGATTATAGGACTATATTAGATTCCTTTTCTGAAGGTCTTTAAAGTTAGATGTGAAAATTCACACATTTTAGATGAATGTGCCTTGGGGTAGAAAACTGTGAAGGTCATTTTAGCTAAAGTTTTTAAACTTAGACATTTTCTTCCGCTAGCTATTATGAGGTTGGCTCTTGAGATGGTCTAAAACTAATAATCTGATGTTGCTTGCTTAAGCTGAGCAATAGTCCTGAGCTTAAAGATCTTTCCTTATCTGACATATAACATTCCAGTAGGAATTATTAATTACCCCGAAGCTGTCCTTTTATTATTTTTAGAGTTTTTATATTAATTTTTCATTGCCCCTATCTCATTAAGGTTTTAATTTGAAAAATAATGTCTGCCTATTTTATGCTTTTAAGTAAGATGGAAGACTAGAAATGAAAAGACTCGGTTACTTTTTTTCTTTTGTTAGTCTTGGTCCTTCTTTCTCTAGGCCACTAGTTTGAAGGGCTTTTTTGTTTTCATTCTACAAATACATGTTTATAATAGAATAGTGTTACTACCCTGCCAGTTGCCTTTGCTTCTGACAACATGTCATGGACTCCTTGCTGCATCAGTAGTGTGTATTCGCCTCACTCTGATCACTAAGTGCGTGCTGTCCAGTTCACCAGGCCGAGCTCCCCATCCAGTGTGGTAGGTGGTTGGTGTATTCCCTGAGGGTGCTGCACAGAACTGGAAGCTTCAGAAGTGGACAGTGGTATGATATTGAGGCATGTGTTTGTACAATCTATAAAATCTTCTTTTTCCTTTTCTATTTTTTCTTAGGAATTAAAAAGTCTTGCAACCAAAAAACCTGATAAGCTTGGTATTCGTGTTATTAAAGAGGGTGTACTAGATGCCATTATAGTTTGGTTTGTGCTCCAGCTTGACGATGAGCACAGTTTGTCCACAAGTCCTAATGAGGAAACATGTTGGGAACAGGCTGTTTACCCTGTGCAAGAACTTACAGGTACATGTTTTTTTTTTTTTTTTTTTTGGTGGTACCTGGAATCGAAGTCAGGACCTAGTGCTTGCTTGGCAGGCGCTGTGCCACTGAGCCATGTCCCCAGCTTCGTATTTTTTTTTTTTTTAAACTTGTTGCTTTAATTTGCTGAGCATTTGAAACAGAGGCTCAGAAATTTTTTTACTTTGGTATGATGTTTTCATTTACGATAGATTGGTTCAGTCTTTCAGAATTTTATTTTTCTTTTTCAAAATAATTCTTTAATACATGTAATAAAGATTAAAATATAACAGTGTTGCATACCCTTCAGAAATACTTATTTTTAATTTGTTTATGGCTTTAAATGGTTTTTCTAGTTGTCAGTAGATGAAAGAAATGCTGGTCTGGTGACGTCTATGTAGCCCCAGGTAATAAAAATGTACACGCTAAAGTAAGTACAAAGCTTTGCAATTTCAGAATTCTACATTAAAGATATATTTTTTTTATGGAAATTTTTAAAAAAGCTACTTGGTAAGATTTAGTACATTCACAGCTGTTTATCTAGAAAGGGTTTTACCCTTTTTAAACTAGAAGGTAATATATTTTCTATTTAGCCTCTTGCAAGATCATTAAGTCAAAGAATTTGTATAGTATTGTAACTACTGTGACATTTTTGGAGTCTGGTAGGTTTGCATTCAGATCTTGGCTATGCCACTTAATCCCTGCTGGCCAGCCTTGTTCATTTCCTAGAGCTTTTGTGTATCATATGTAAAACTGGATGTGTTGTGGGAATCTTTGGAGATGATAAGCATAAAATGCCTACCCATAATGATTGGTACTCAGTAAATGACATTTTTAAATCTGTATTTATAGTAACTCTACAGCAACTTAAATGTCCTTTTTTTTTTAAATCCTGAGAGAAAGGACATTTTAAAACTTGTATTTTTAAATGGTTCTAAAACAGATGAGAAGAATTACAATTATACATTTATGCTCTAAAGTTTTACCACATATGAAAGCTCATAGAGAGGAGAATGATACAGTCCATTTTAGGTCTTAATCTGTTCTTATATTTTGAAATTTCTAAACATGTGAGTAACCTAATGGTTAAGAAATATTAACATTCTGTTGAATGTTGTCTTGTTCTTTATAAACTTTCTTTTAAAGAATGCTTCTGTAAGGTAAAGTGGAGTGTGTTACTTATCTCTGAATTTTATCTGTCTTTGTTTTTGTTTGCTTAAACACAAAGGATAATAGAGTATCCATCCCCTGCACTACTTCTACTCTCTTGCCCCTCGATTCTCCCTCCCTGATTTGGTGACATCAGGCATTTGATGATACTTACTGATTGCAGTAAAAAAACACACAAAATCCATAGTACTGTTAGTCTTAAGATTCAGTAGTAGAGCTCTTGAATATTTTACATTATGCTAAAAGTTAAGGGAATCTTTAGTCTTTCCCTAAGTAAAGCTGGTGTTGAAATTGTCCGTGTGCATATATTAAACTAACACATGTAATCTTTCTTGTAGTGATTTAAAGATTACGGAATTAGATGAGATGGAAGTTTTTGTCTGATCCTCAGGTTTATTACACTATATTAATCAATTACTTTTTTTCCTTACTAATGAAGATTATAGGGTAAAGCCTGGGGACCATGTAACAATGGAAGTATCTTGTCAAGATTGTTACCTAAGAATCCAGAGTATCAATGTTTTGGATTTGGACCATGAAATGGAAGTTTCAAAAAGTTGTGCCAAGGATAAAGACTTACTATCTTTAGGAAATGAGGCTGAACTCTGTAGTGCCCTGGCTAACCTTCAGACCAGTAAATCAGATGGGGTGGAGCAGATGTGTGTGTTGGAATCTACAGAAATTGCTTTACTTAACAACATCCTGTATCATGAAAGCTTTAAAATGGCAATGAGAAAAGTGTTGTCTTCATTGACCCCAGAGAAATTGTGTCAGAGCACGGATACTCACTGTGAGGATAATGAAATGAGCTCTGAAACGTCTCTGAAACAGAGAAGCCCCGAACCTTTCTATGTGTTGGATGTGTCTGAAGGCTTCTCTATTCTGCCTGTAATTGCTGGCACACTTGGGCAGGTGAAGCCTTATAGTTCTGTGGAGAAAGACCAACACCGGATGGCTCTGGACCTCATTGCTGAAGCCAGTCACTTTCCTAAAGACACCCTTGAGTTTTGGCTGAGACATGTGGAGGATGAATCTGCTGTCTTGCAAAGGCCTAAGTCAGACAAATTGTGGAGCATAATTATATTGGATGTCGTTGAGCCTTCTGGGCTCATTCAGCAGGAAATAATGGAAAAAGCTGCAATATCCAGGTAAATGACAAAATACACATTTTGGACTTTTTGAGTTCAAATGTGAAATTCCTTTAGCTCTTTAAGAGTATAACCATAAAAAATCAGTTAAGATTCTTGTGTATTCCTCAAGCATTGCTTTTCAGGAATTGTGACTTTTTCTTTTGTGCGTATGTTACTACTGAACTTTTTGTCCTTGTAGGGCTCTGCACTGTAGGTGTGAAGAAGTTAGCCTGCTTTCTAGTTTAAATATCCTGTATAGAATAGGAAATTAGGTTTAGATTTATAAAAACAGATATGGCAATAGTTCTGGATAAGAAAAAAATGAAATTGCATCTTAATGATGTAAGATGGCATATCAGAATGCTGCTTAGGAATAAACTTAGTTCTCTTGAATTTTAAAATCATGCTCCCCCTACCCTACATCTCTTCCTAAAGGTATTTGGTATAGGTTGCTTGTTGAAAACTAGGCCCTAATATTTAATACTGAATTTAGCTAAGTTTCAAATCAAAATTTAGCTATGCTGCTCAGATCGACAAAGAAGGCAATGTGTATGTATATATAAATATACATTAAAAATAAATACATGTATATATGGGGGACATAGCTTTTCCACAAACTAGGAAAGGTTGTGTTCTTTGATAGACTGATTCTTCAGACATATCTATCAGAGTAGTCTTTGCCAAACTAATGTCTCATTCATTTACTAGGTATAACTGAAAAATATGGTGAGTGCTTGAAAATTTTTATTATAGTTTAGATACACATGCTCATCTGACTTAATTTTAAAGGTTGCAAGAGTTTTCATACTTTCGTGTGGATTTACCAGTCATTTGTATTTTTTTATTTGCTTTATCACTTTCATTTCCCCAATACATACACTATTTTATTTTTGTGAATAGGTTGTAGGTATAATACCCTTTTAGTACTACTTTAGGGTATTTTTTAAGAACAAAAAATTTGCATACAGAACTGTAGTAAATGATCAGAATCAGGCAATTAACATTGATAAGATACAGTTCACAACACATTTAGATTTTCTCAGTTGATCATCCGGTGCTGTACTTTATAAATCTTTTTTTTCCCCCTGTCTAGACTCAAAGGCAGGGTCATGTTGCATTCAGGCATTTGATTTCTCTAGTCTGTTAGTGTAGAGCAGTTCTTCACCCATTGTCTTCTCTGTCGTCTCTCTTACCTCTTTTCTTTCTCCTCTTTCCACACCAGAGCTAGAAATTGGAGTCACCATTAAGTTTCTTCCTTATTTAAAAATGTATAAAAATTTAGAATTTAACTAGTATTTTAGATTACTAAGCAACACTTTACTTGGGGTTTTGGCAGTATATTAATCAAGTTTAATTTCATTTATTCTACAATTCTGCTTTCAGTATTACCAGATTACATCAAAATTGCACAATTTACTCTTGTTTTCAATATCAGGCTTTTAGCTCAAATCCTTAATTTTATACAGAATCCTATGTTCAGTGGTATTTAGTAATTTCCTAAAGTTTGGAATGAATATCTGAAAATAAGAGGCCTGAATAACAAATATGTTCACTTGTGTCTTACGGTAGCAGTTTTTTTGCACTGAGTTTTCTTGTGCACACCAGGACTAGTGCTTAGCCAAATAAGAGTGCACAATAATTACAGAGATAGGGATTCTGTGCTATGACTTGTACTTATTGTTTTAAGGAATAAGCTGTAAATGAAGACAGTTCCACATTGATATAGAATTTCTCTGATACGTGATTTCTCCCTTTTGCTTAAGTTATACTTGGTCAGTCCACTGTCTAAAGTTTGCTGTTATAGATGAAATAAGTACAAATTCTCTTCAGTGATGAGCACTGAAGGTTCTGCCATACTGATTACAGAGATAAAAGTGTTTTCAGTGGTCTGTGTTTAGAACATGAACCTATAGCTAGTGAATCTCATGTGTTTATTACTTTTGTAGCATTAATCTCTGATGCTGAGGTTAAAACTTTTGCTGACGGCTTTCCCACACAGAACATTGCTTGTGTTTTAATTTTTTGCAGGAAAGCTTACTGTTTGCAGTGTAAAACTTTTTTGTTTCTTTTGTTAAGTTTATTTCTAAATATTACTTTTATTGCTATTGTGAATAAAATTGTCTTTTATTTTCTTTTTCAAACTTTTTTTTTTGTGTTTTTGAAGACAGGGTTTCACTGTGCAGTTCAGGATAGCCTTGAACTCAGTTTGTAGTGCAGGCTGGCCTGGAACTCACAGTGATTCTCCTGCCTTACCTGCTGAGTGCTAGGATTAAGGTGTGTCCC
Organism: Cavia porcellus; assembly: GCF_034190915.1. Taxonomy (NCBI): domain Eukaryota; kingdom Metazoa; phylum Chordata; class Mammalia; order Rodentia; family Caviidae; genus Cavia; species Cavia porcellus. The sequence continues at coordinate 35,575,023 of NW_026947497.1, forward strand.
ACTACACAGACTTTTTTTGATGATTTACACAGTATGTGATTTTTGTGAGTTGATTTGGTACTGTGCCATTTTACTGAATTTGTTTGGTTTTTAAACTAAATTAAACACTGTTTCAGCCAGGAAACTTCCCCAGGTGCCTCCTCAGATGTCTCTAGAGTAACAGTAGCAAAACAAATTTCTTTCCTTCATCCTAAGTTAGTACATACTTATATTGATAAGTATGTAGACTTATGAATATGTAGACTTAACTTTGATCATAGAGCTAGAAGTATGCATACTCTCACTTAAGTCTTGTGTTACTGTCTTCAACTTTTTACAGTAGGGAGACCTCATGAAGGATCAAAAGGGCTGAAGCTGGTGTTGGGAAGAATAGTTTATATTTGGGATAGAAATAAAAGGAATCTGGCTGTTTGGACTGTAATAATATGACAAGGAAAAATGGGTCATTTAGTGAACTTAAGTGCTTATAGTTGTAGTTTGCAGTCATTCCTAGTTTATTCTTTTCACTCATACAAGATTTTAAAATGCAGCGCTAGAAAGCCTGGGAAACTTAAAAAAATACTTAAATTTGTGTGTGTGTTGGATGACAAGGAAGTGGCAGAATTTTTGTCATTTAGAGTTAGACTTTTAAATTGGGACACACTTCTGACACCAGATCTGCAGTACACCAAGTAGTTAGTTTTAATTCTAGCACTTCTACCTGCTTTTAGTTTCAGATCCCAGAGATTGAAGACGCAGGTCTACAAGCCTCCCTTCAACTTCTGACGCCAGACACAAGTGGTAGTTTATCACCTATACTTCTGATTGATTTGCTATCTATAAATTGGAGGCCTTCCTCAGTTTATAAACTCGTTTGTATTTAATTTGCTGGAACAACTCAGGGACTTCAGGAAATTACTTTGTTTAGATCAACCTCTATTATAAAGGCTATGACAAAGGAAGATATACATAAGGCAAGACATGGGGAGAGGGTCAGAGCTTCTGTGGCCTCTTTGGGTACACTGTCCTCAAGGAACCTCCACATGTTCAGCCACACAGCAGCTTTCTGAACTCTGTGCTGGGTTTTTTATGGGGTTTCGGTTGTAGGTGTGATACGGTACATCAGTGGCTTTGGTGATTAATTCTTAGCCTTTCATGCTTCTCTGTGGAAGTAGTGGTGAGGGAAAAATCCTAAGCTGTTAATCTAAAGTTGGGTCGTTTGGGCAGGCAGCACTCACCCTGAGGTAGCTAGAAGCCATCTCAGCATATAAAGGGTTGTTTTATTGTCTGGGAGACAGAGCTTTAGGACTTCTGTGCCAGGAAACAGGATGAAGACCAGATAAACCACAACCAGATAACCACAGATGTGGTCCACAAGCACAGAAAATGTTTAAATTAAAAAATAACTTATCAGTGAAAGATACACTGTGGTGAGTTCCCCCAGAAAATATTCCCTCTCATATCAAACCATGTATGCCATGATTCTCACCACCTTCGGAGGCAGTTTGGAAGTCCTCTTTCATGTGTCTGTAGCTAATGCTGTCATGTCCTGAACTGACTCAGAATGTTTTATCTTTCCTGATCAGTTTGACTTTTGAGAAAGAGCCAGGAACTGCACAGGGCCAGCTCTAGGTCCCATGAAGTAGATGGATGAGGACACACCTTAATGATTTTACTACTGATGGTATTTGGCAGCTGCATTCACCATAGTTTTGATCACAGTTCCTAAGGATATGAAAAAAGACTTCTGAAGCTTCTTTAGAAAGTGGCAAGGATGATGGGAATGTGTTGGAAGTGAGGGAGAATACTTTGAAGGGATTAAGGGCAATTTTTTTCACTGTAATTTTAAAAATTTGAGTATTTTAATGACTCTTTATGTTCTTATAGATCATAGTATCATTTGCTCTGTATGTCTTTTATTTGGGTATTCCTGAGTTGCCTTTTTAAAATTTTTTTTTGGTAGTACTGGGAATTAAACTTGGGACCTTGTACATGCTAGGCAAGCACTCTACCAATGAGCTACATCCCCAGTTGTCTTTTATCAGTAAATCTTAAATGCTTTTCTCAGTTGTGAGCTGTATTAATCAGTTTTCTATCACTGGCAAGATACCTGAGAAAAGTAACTTACAGCAAGAAAGATTGATTTTGGCACATGGTTTCACAGGTTTCACTCCACTACTTTTAAGCCTGTGGCAAGGAGGAAACATGGCAGAAAGGCATGGTGAGGAAAGCTGCTGACCTTGTGCAAGCAAGAAGCAGAAAACGTGGGAGAGCAGAGAATTGGGGGTGGGGGGACAAGATATAGTGCTCAAAGGAATGCCTCCGTGACTTACTCTGTTCAGCTGGGGCCTCAGCTCCTAAGTTTCATCACCTCCCAATAATGCCATTAAATATCCACTGATGGAAGTTAGGGCACTTAGGACTCAACCACCTACCTTTGAATATTACTGCCCTGAGAATCAGACCTTTAACATGTAAGCCTTTTTGGGGAACTTTTACAATTTAAGCATGATTCATTCTTGCAAATTATTGAACCTAATTAAGAAGTTGTGGGAATACTCCATTTATAGATTGTTGGCCAGAAGTCCTGGAAATTCAGGATTTAGGATAGGCATCTCTGATAGAAGGCCTTTGTGTAGGACTGAGGCCTTAACTTGGGGAGTTTGACGCTAATTCCAGGTGCCCACTACTGGGAAAAAAACACCCATGCTTGGTGTCAGAAGTGTTACAAGTCTGACCCTCAGACTGCCTAAATGACTTGCATGGTTTTTCTCTCCCTGTCATTCACCCGTAGATTTCATGGCTAAGAAGGCTTCATCGCTAGAAGGCTGGCTGGTATGAACCTGTGTGATTTTTTTGAAACAGTTTCAGATATCCTGTCCCTTTATCCTTGATACTTTGTATGTTTATTTCCTAAGAACAAGACAGGCTGTACTCATTTATAGAATCACCGAGCCATTATCACAATCAGAAAATCTACATGGATGCAGTATTTCAGTTTGTCACAGTGCCTTCCATACCTTTTTTGTTCCTGGTCCAAAGTCAAACCCAAGATCATATATTGCATTTAGTTTTCATGTCTCTAGTTTCTTTTATTGACAGTGCTTCAGTTTTTCATTACATGAACTGTTTTGAAGAGTGTAGAGCTTTTAGTCTATAGGATGTTCTTCATATTTTCTTATAAGGTCCACAAATTTCATCACCATTTGAAGTCACATAGTGTTGCTTTATACCATTATTGTTAATGCTAGTTAGAACTCTTGTTTTAAGTTTTCCACACTTCACTGGAGTTTTCATAATAATTTACTATTATCTCCTTTATCATTTATTGTCATTTATGGGGTGATATGTTTTAAGATTATGTAAATATCCTTTTCTTAATCAAATTTCCACCTGCAGTAGGTTGAGTATCTTTATCTGAAATACTTGGGACCAGAAGTAGTTAGATGTTTTTTAAAATTTTGGAATATTCACATTTATATGATACCTTGGGGATTGATTGTACCAATTCTGCACATGAGATTCATTCATACTTTATATATATCTTATACACAATATGAAGGTAATTGTATACAGTATTTTCAATGTGCTTGCAATTTGAATACAACCTGTTAATGAGGTCAGGTATAGAATTTTCCAAATATAGCATTCTGTATACACTCAGAAAATTTAGAGCATTTCAGATTTTGGATTTCTGGATAGGAACAGTTGTAGTTTTTTCTCCATTAATGGCTCTCGGCTGCCTTGAGGGATGTAGTCCAATCTAGCTGATTGGTTATTTTTCTCTTTCACAGATCAGCAATTACTTTTTCTTTTTGACTTGTTGAAAAATTTCAGTAGTCTACATTCTGAACTACAAACCAAGAATCATACAAATTCCATTAGTGTGCTTAATTCATGATTCTAGGAAATCAAACAGCTTTAAAAAATATGTATCTTTTTTGGTGGGAGTGTGTTCTAGGGATTGAACTTTAGGGTCTCTGCACTGAGCTACATCCCTAGGCTTTTTTTTGACAGGTTCTTGCTGGACTTGATCTTGTTCATGATCCTCCTGTCTCAGTCTCCCAAAGGGTAGAGATTATAGGTCTGTGCTATCATGTCTGGTAAAAAAATGTTTATCCTTCTTTAGGTGTTTACTGCAACCTGGAGGGAAGATCTTTCCTCAGTATGTGCTGATGTTTGGGATGCTTGTGGAATCACAGACACTGGTGGAAGAGAATGCTGTTCAAGGAACAGAATGTACTCTTGGGTTGAATATAGCACCTTTTATCAACCAGTTCCAGGTGAGTCTTAAGAAGTTCTATCTGGATGCTATTATCTACCATATTTCTCTTTTTGGTTTTAATCACAATGTGTAGCTGGATTAGAATGGCAGTCAGTTTCTAAGAGCAAAAGAACTTAAGGGTAAAAATCAACCTGAGGGTCATGTTCAGTTTGTAGATATTCCTCTGAGTCACTTATAAATGTGAAATAGGGCACTAGGTTTTTGTCATGTGAAAAAGGTTTCTCCTTGATTAAAAAAGAAGCATCCTGATTTGTGTTCCAACTTGAACTATACTTTGAGACTTCAGGTTGGCCCCTGATAGGTGTGACACCCAAAATCCAGGGTCCAGCAGTGATGGTAACCTTTTAGAGCCTTCAGTGATACAAACAGTCCATTATGGCACATGAGCTGTATGTTCACCACCACTGGTCTAGTCCAACTATAGGGAGCAAGAATGTAGCTGCCTAGGAAAAGGGAGCTCTGGGTAGAGAAGTTAGTTTCAGTTTAGGGATCAAGGAGGGTGAAACTTGTTATACAGGGTGAAACTCATTTGTACTTTGCTGCTGTACAGTTCTGTGAGTTTACAGTTGAAGTGGTAAAAAGCCCATGGAAGCAGTTTGGGGATGGAGACAGGGAAAGCAGGTAGGACAGTACCATAGAGGTTAAAGTAAAATCTTGGTAAGTGGGCTATTGAGTACAGCGTTACTATCTAAAACTTACTAAGGCCTATTGGTGATAAGATAATAAGATCTTGAATGTGTAAGATCTTTTCAACAATACCAGTCAAATACAAATCATGTGTGGAACTACTTTTTAAAGGGCTAAGGTTTTAGAGTTCATCTTAGTGTTTTCAGGGGCTTAGTAAAGAAAATACATTTATCAGAAGAGACAGAAGTTTAAATTATTTCTTTGTATGGCCCTAAAATATTGCCATCTTTGCCATATTCTCTCTTGATCCTGACATTAGTTCTTTGATTCTGCTAGCATCTGTATCTTGATTCAGTGAAGCTCCCATTTCATATCTTCTTTTTCCTAGGTGCTTATATTCTGTGATTTATATATTTTCATATAGCTTTTCATATACTTTAAATGTAAATGTCACTTCACTGTTTCTGTTAGTCTTGGAAGACCCAAATGTGGTTAAATCTATCACTTTGTGTTCTCTGTATCAGCACGCTGTAGTTGGTCCCTACTTCCATTCCATGTAGTGGTCTCATTCCATTCTTGACCACTTACTCATCAAGAGGGACTCTATAATCTTTCCTGGTTAGTGAATTTATTTAAGTAGCCAGGATGAGAATCTCTGTCTTGTAGAAATAAACTTTTCCAAATGAGAGCCACATATCTGTCAAACAGTATTGTTTCATCCTGGTTTTTTCTTTTTTAATTTTTAATTTTTTTTTTTTCCCGGTACCAGGGATCGAACTCATGACCTTGCTCTTGCCAGGCAGGTGTTTATGTTGCTGAGCTAAATCCCTGGCCCTATTTCTTGGTTTACAACCAAATTCTAGGTTTAAATTTTTTGGAGCCATTTGGCATTACTAGTTTATTCTGCTTTCATCCTAGTGTACGACATACAGTTGAAATCATAGCAAAGTACCAGCCCTGCTTATTAAACCTTGGTTTTTCTTCCTGCAGAAACAAATAAGGAAAGCCATATGCTTTAGGCCAATGTGGGACTATAAGTGATGCAATAGCTGTAAAAAGCATTGTTATACTGAGCCAAATACAAATCAGAAATATGATGATCCTTGACTACAAAACAATGTGTAAAAGTGAGAAATTTTACACTTTTTCTAGGTGCCTATACGTGTATTTTTGGACCTGTCCTCATTGTCCTGTATACCTTTAAGCAAGCCAGTGGAACTCTTAAGACTAGATTTAATGACTCCATATTTGAACACGTCCAACAGAGAAGTAAAGGTATAACACATGCAAAATGATTGTGCTTATTCACAATGATTATCTTAAACTTGTTGTAACTATATATTCCTTTAGCCATTTTCTTTGAAGGTTCAAAAATTTTTTTCTGAATAATATATAAGAATGGGTTTGAGTCAATATTTATGAATAAGTTTGGTTAATGTTTGAATTAGGTAACTAAATATTTTTTAAAATTTTTACTTAAAATTAACTACACAGAGAAAGATGACGTACTTATGCAAGTCTGTTTACCCTAATGAAATTTTCATAATTTCTCAATTTTCACAGGTACACATTTGTAAATCTGGCCAAGTGACTGCTATTCCGTTTTGGTACCACATGTACCTTGATGATGAGATTCGGTTGGACACATCAAGTGAAGCCTCCCACTGGAAACAAGCTGCAGTTGTCTTAGCGAACCCTATCCGGGTTGAAGTGGGTGAGGAACTTACTCTTAGTGTTCAGCATCACAAGAGCAATGTCAGCATCACCGTCAAACAGTGAAGAACCACTATCTACTAAAAACATCATTTAGAGCATCAAGTACCATTCTTGTTTGAAGTTTTGGGCTTGTAATTATAGATGTATAAAATCTTAATTCTTTAAAATGATCAAATATTTTTCAAATGTGACATTAAGAAAGGATATTCAAAAGATTCTAAGTTAAAGAGTAGCATTATTTTTGTATTACTGCTGCAAACTTGCTTTCTGGGAAAGAATACATCATTGGTTTTTTTTAAATTAGGAAACTATTTTTCTTTATAGAGATTTTAAACATCAACCCCATGGTTGTGTCAAGTAAAGCAATAATTTAATGTTTTAGGCATCTTGACTCATCATTGGGAAACACTTAATAGTAGGCCTCCACAAAAGACTAAGCATTACTGTAAATCCCAACCCTACTTCTTTTAAATACTAAGAGAATACTTAAAGATTGAAAGTTAGGAAACAAATACATCATTAGGAGGCATTTTTTTCCCTGATCTGTTTCAGTAAATAAAAATTAGAAAGCTGACAAAATTTAAACATTAATTCTAAACCAGTATTATTGTTTTGATTTGGATGCACAGTAAGAAAGAAATCCCACTTTAATAAGTAGACTTTTGAAAGAGGGAAATGAGATTTTCAAACCTTTTATATGCTGTTTTGTCTATTCTTACTGTCAGTATTACTACACTACTCAGCTTGATTTATTTTTTGTGTGGTTTTTTTTTCTTTTTTTGGTACCTGGAATTGAACTCAGGACCTAGCATTTGACATATAGGTGCTATGCCACTGATCCATATTCTTGGTCCCCAGCTTTTTTTTAAAATAAATTTAATTGTTTAAGATGTACAACATGTGTTATAATACACATGTAAATAAAAAGATTGTGATAATGAAGTTAACATCTATCATAATATATACATTTTTAAAATTTTTTGTGGCAAAAACAGCTAGCATTTAGCGTAACTCTCACAGTATTTTATTACCTGTTATCCTTTGTCTTACTTTTCTCGTTGCTGAGACAAAATACCCAACATCCAAAGTTAAAAGAGGAAGGTTTATTTAGCTTGTAGATGTTTCAGTTCAGTTTGCTGGCTCCAAGGAAGGGTGGCATGGCAGAAAGGCTTTGTAGAGGAGAAACATTTCATGGCAGGCAAGAGGCAGCAACGACAATCAATGACCCTCTTTCTGTTCCTTATATATTCAGGCTTCCCACCATTCGGATGGATACCACTCATACCCTGATCCTAGCATCACATCCTTAATCCCAGCATCACACAACCTAGATCAGCCACCTCTGAAAGTCCCCTGTATGACTGCATGAGGCTTTGTGGGAATACCATAACATCCTGGTTTTATACACTGATCTTTAGCCTACATACCTGCTTTGTATTTCTGATGTATAACACTACATTTCCTACTCATTGCCAGTAACTTTTCTCGGCCAGTGTTTTGTTTTCTATCTTTGTATATTTCAATTTCCCAATGACAAGACTGCATTCTCTTTTAAAGAATGAATGTTTTATTATATATATATATATATATATATATATATATATATATACTGTAGTTTTTGAATATATTTATCCATGGATGGATGCCTAGGTTTTTCCATACCTTACCTGTGTTAAATAGTGATACATGCATATGAAGTGCAGGTACCTTTATAATGTGGTGATTTCATCTCCTTTGAGTGTAAGTCCATTTTTATATTTAGAAAGCTTTGTAGTTTTCATAATGACCACTAGTTCCATCAGCAGTGTATAGGAGTTCCCTTTTCTCAACACCTTTTGCAGCACTGTCTTTCAGCTTTTTATAATAGCTATCCCAACAGGTGAAGGAGGTAGTATCTCCTAGTAGTTTTGATTTGCATTTTTTTGATGATTAATGATACTGAACATATTTTCATATACTTGTTCATTTCATGCCTTTTGCCATTTTTAACAAAATTGTTTTTCTATTAAGTTGTATGAATCCTTTATTAGTTTTATATATTAACTTATTATATTGCTTGCAAATATTTTCTCCCAACTTGTAGATTGCTGTGTACACCATTTTAGCATGAGGTATGGTTTCCCTCAGTGTCTGTAAGGGATTGGTTCCAGACCTTCCCTTGTAAATGAAAATCTGTGGATTACTATTTGTATAATCCAAATTACCTTTAGTTAAAACATCTAACATTGTGTAAATAGTTACACTCTGTTATGTAGGCAATGATGAAAAACTAAATGTTCAGTACAAGATGCTTTCCCCCAGCCCCACATATATTCCTGGTCTAGAGTTGGCTGAATATTTACGTGGAATGATGAATGAAGCTTACTTTAGTACCATTTATTTCTGTTTCTGTGGCTGAACTTCTGTATAGTATCTTAGAAAACCATCGCTAAGGCCAGTGTCCAGGCCCTTCACTTCTGTGTTCTTGTCTGGGAGTTTGTTTCTGCTCTTTTAATTTAGGGCTTTTTTATACTGAGTTGACTTTTTTTTTTTTTTTTTTGGTGTACAAGAGTCCAGTTTTATCTCTTTTACATGTGGAAATCTCTTTTTTATACTGAGTTGACTTTTTTTTTTTGGTGTACAAGAGTCCAGTTTCATCTCTTTTACATGTGGAAATCTGGTGTTCCAGCAGAATCTTTCTTTTTTTTTTTAATTACTGGTAACAATTTCATTAAAGGTAGGAAAAGATACAGGCTCGGCAGAGTGAGTTTAGGCCAAGTAAAAGTAGGAAAAGGAGAATGCCATGTAGCATTGAGGCTGGGCCATCATGCAGCAGAGAACACAGTGGCCTCTTGGCATAACTGTTTTGAAAAGACTGTCTTTCCTGGGTCTTCTTGGTGTCTGTGTCAAACATTATTTGACCATTCGTGTTTGGTTTTATTTCTGGACTTTTGCCACTGGTCCTTGTGTTTTTATGACATACCATAGTATTTTGACTACTATGGCTTTGTAATATAATTTCAGTTTTTGAGCTGATGTCTGACTTTGTGACCCAGGTTGATCTTGAATGCTTGGGCTCACCTGATCTTCCCACCTGTCTTCTAAGTGAGCTGGGTCTGCAAACTTGTGGGCCACACACTTAGTTCATAATATACTTTTAAACAAGGAGATGTGATTGTTCCTGTTTTTGTCTTAGAATTGTCTTGAGTAGGTGAATTGTAGGATTTTTTTTTTCTTTCTATGAAGAATGCCAATTTAGACTTAGCAGAGACTGCACTGAATTTGTATTCTTCCAATTCACAGACACAGGGTATCCTTCCATTTGTCTTTTCTTTGTCTTCAATTTCAGCAGTTTTAGTTTTTCAGTGTTCATGAATGTCTTACAGTTTTAACTACCATCTCAATTAAATTTATTCCTAAGTAGTTCATGATGCCACCATATGGGATTATTTTCTTTTTCTTTCAGTTAGGTTGTAATTTGTGTATGAACCATGCTACTGAAATTTATATCTTGCAACTTTACTGAATTCATTTATTGTTGTTACACTTTTCTGTGGGATCTGAGTTTTTAAAAATACATATTACCCAGCTTTACTTTCTGTAGAAATGTTTATAATACTGGACAAAATAAATTCTGTACCTTAATTACTATGATCACATATATACATATATGAAATGCATGTAGGTGTGCACAAATATATAAAGCAAAAGTTTTGAGAAACACCTCATCCTTGCCATTTGCAACATACTATGTCATTTTCTTTTTTATAATAAAATATAAAAATGATTCTAAAGGTTGTGATTACCAATTTAGAAAATCCCATCCTAAGTAAGTTAATCTCAAGAACTATAGTTCTTCTGATTATTGTTTTAATGAATAATTAAAGCAATTCAGCCAAGATTATTTATATTTCCTGCCACTTCTAATACTGAAAAAAAATTTTGGTTAGAGTCTTGTTTTATGATTGAATGATCAACATAAAGAGTTGTGGAAAATAAGTGATAAATTCTTATTTATTGAAAGACATCCAGTATCCAGTTAAGAAACAGAGAAATGTTAGGTAAGCTTATATGGCACATGATTAAGTTCCACTAGCTCACATATCTGAATTATGCTTTCTGTCCAGAGCATTACAATCATGCAGCAGTGGGAGGAAGTTTTATATCCATTCTCTTGATAAAGAAATGTAGCATCAGAAGCATTTTAGTTGGATTCATTTTCTACCATCTCGGTATGCAACACTCTAATGTTAAGGAATCAAGCCTAAGTCTAGGAAATTTGAATTTATTATTTATGATATACAACATCCATTGGTTTTATCTGGCTTTTTACCTGTCTCTGTTTTGAAATTTTCCATCATTATGGCTTGTCCCAAGCATAGTCTTCTGATCCATGGGATTCCAGGTGATGAAATAACATGGATATAGCAGTCTGCTTCTGCACATTGTTTAGGAGTCCATAGGTTTATCTGAACACGCTTTTTTCTCTTCTGTAGTGTCATTTAGTATTACATCAGGTATATTAGCTGTAGTATGTGTACTCTGAGGAGTCACGGTGTGTCCAAACCCTTGGTAGTGACCCATGGGTGAAGGTGGCATAGAAGAAGCAATGGAAATTGCATCTTGTGATGATGATGATAGTAAGCTTGTATGTTCATTTTGATCTTGATCCTCTGGAAAAAATTTCTTCCTAGCATGTCCCCTGACTGTCCGTCCTTTAAAGTAATAAGAAGGTTTCCACATTAGGCAGGCTGTTTTTTAACACAGTAAACTAAACATTGCAAATAGAAGCTCCCGTTTGCCCATTTCCTCCTAAATCTGAAGAGCCTGTACCACAGTATTGCTCTACACAGCCTTTTCATTTCTTATATAATGAATAACTGGCTTAATGGGAAAAACAAAATTACCAAATTAGTTGGAAGAATTAAGTGGTTGGTACTCACCAACATTCCTTACTTGTTCAGAAATATCATCTGCAATATCTGAAACGTCCCACATGGCCAGAAAGGAATCAAAGCACGAGCCCTCTTCTGCTTCTTGAACATATGGTTTATAGGAAAAGGTGTAATGATGGGCAACTGCCGCCAAAAACATCTCAATACAGATAATAAAGTCCTACAACAACGACAACAAAAATAGCAGCTGTCTTTGGGTTTAAATTTGGTTTGCTAAACTGTTCTTTTTCCAAGTACTTTTCAAAAGTATTTGCTTCAGTCTATGTCTTTTCTTTTCATATTTTTTTCCTCAAAATTACCTTTACAAAAAAGGAGCAAATTTGAGTATTTTATACTACCTAAATCAAGTATTTCCTTGCAGAGTACACTATTCTCAATCTGCCACCCACAGACTAAGGAAAAGAGAAAGAGAAAGAGAACTAGACCACAAAGAGCAAAATCCAGGTTAGATGTCTCGTTCTAGTACAAATCAGTACTTGCAGCCAGGTTCCCTAGGATTCCTGTTTCCTCACCTGTAGGGTGAGGGTAATAGTTGTAGTGCCATAGCCTGCATGCCACTGGGTTTAGTGGAGATCTGTAAAAAATGCTTAACAAAAACTAAAGTTCTGTTGAGTTCAGACAGCGCACTGTTTACCTGGAGTCCCGTGGCCACCTCTTCTACAGTTTGCCACTCCCATGTATGCTTCTCAGAAATAACGCCGACTTTTACCAGTAGAGCAATGGCGACTGCTTGCCTGTATGTTGGGAAAAGGTAAAAGCCAAATCTACATCAAGCATAAAATAAGCAGTTGTTTTAAAAATGTTGTTTTAAAAAGTTGAAACTGCAGTGCAACCTGCAGGCCACCGCTTTACCTTTACAGCCTATTCCCAAAGAAACCGTGCACCCCGTTAAATACCTGTACCCGCTTTAACAGCTGTGCTCTTCTAAAACAGAGTCACCAGAGGCACTTCCACAATGAATCCTCAGAACTCTGACCTTAAACATTCCTTTAAAAACCAACAGTTTTATACTGCCTTTTAGAAAAACAAGAACATGTAAGAGAAAGCAACACTTACCAAAAAGAAACAAAAACTACCAATTTTACACACAAAAATTTGCCAACAGGGTGGATCGGTTTCAGCTCTTCTTTGAGAACTTTGTAAAATAACAGGAGGCAATACATGGCGAACTGCAAAGATAACATTTCCACTTCTTCAACAAGAATAAAGTAGCACTGAATTTAAACCAGACACTTGCTACAGAGTAGTGTTTCAAGTAAAGTTTTCTAGGCTTTATTACTCCTTGTAGATTGACAACAGGCTTCTAACATTTGCTGTAGATGAATATCTACAGCATGAAGATTCTCAAAAGAGACATGTAATACCTTCCCTAAAAATGCTAAGTGTTTAACTGTGGTTCTTAAACAGAACAATAAATAAATGACAGACATAAATGGAAGAAAAGGTTCTCGTTCAGCCAAAATCTGTAATGTCTTTTAAATACAAATACTTTTTTTTTTAAGGGCCTAATAACAAAACAAAAAACAAAGAATACCTGCCTGGGCAAAGAATTACTGGTCACAAAGAAGACGAACATATGGAAAAGCTTAGGACAGCTGGTCATTTTTATTATAAAGCATGTACTGCATTTAAATTATTACTCTGCTGAAAACACTAGCCAGAGATTTTAAATCAAACGCATGTACTTTAAATCCACAGGATCAGTTATCAGAACATTTTTAAGTTTCTAGAATCATGGCACTATTAATTTCCTTTGATTCCAACTATGTAATATCAGAAAATTTTACTATCCCATTTTTATTTAAACCTGACCAGTTGTATACCAATTACCTTCTCTTTAGAGTATGCCCAGTTGTATGTGTTTTTCTTTTATTTAGGAAGCACTGCTTTTATTTATGACATACCCAAAAAACAATAAGAATCAGAGATAGAGACACCAGAAAACAAGGATATCAAGGTATCTCCATTGTATAAAGGTATGTAGTTTGTTTTTCAGTTTCTCTGAATTTCAAGGTGAAAAAGGCAGTTAAGCTTTATTCTAAGAAACTATGCCTAAAAATACTTAACTATACAGACCAACAAAATTATGATGAGTATTAACTTACCAATTGTGACATATTGTTTATTATAACCAAGTAAGTCCAAGCATTTGAAAAGCTAAAATTTCCTTCATCGTATATACCAAGCAGCTCACAGATTCTACAAAACATTAGAAAATGGGACAACTTTATGATTCAATCATGTATTTTAAATTATAGTAACAGCAATACTTAAACTCTGAAGTCAGTTTATTTGAATGACTGTATAGGAAATCACTTGGCTTTGGTCACAGGTAATTCAACATTATTTTTTTGGAAATGTTTCCATCATTACTGTGCCAACTTTAAGGAAATACAAAAGACCAATGCATTGAAACAGATTAATCATTAACTTCAAAAAAGCTATGCCTACTTGAGAACATCCTCATTAGTGAAACAACTCACATTAGTAAACATCACACTGTCTCTCTAATATAGAAAATAGAACTAAGAATAAGGGGATCCAAAAAGTATCACAGATAGTGTAAAAGTGAAAGGGAAGGAAAAGTGCTCTAAAGGATATAATGGTTTGTATAGTAAGACAGAGACCATATTACTAAATTTCTATTAGACAGCTGAACAGAAGAGATTGCACTGAGTGCCTAGCAACTTTTTATGCTTTGATTTTATAACTTTAACAACTATTGTTAAGACAATGTAATGTATCAACTAGCGATTCTATGTTGTGTTTTTGAATTCTGTAGTCTACTTTTTTCTATTCTTTAAATAAAAAATAAAAAACTGATTTTGAAAAGGTTGAATGTTAAGATGTATGTTTATACGTATATCTCAGTTTTCCCCCTAGAGGTAAATAGAAATAGCCAGTTCCTTCAAGTTTCATTCATTTCAGTTAGTATTAAGTCATATGCTTATCCAGTTTCTAAGCTGCAGAGAAATAAAGTATACTTCATAAAGAGACATATTAGTCTTAGTTGGCTAAATAATTCCTTGCTCAAAGGAAATATATAAAGAATAGAATTTTTGTCACCTGTCTTTCTTTCCATCTTTCCTTTGTGAGCACAGAGAATGATAGGACTAATAGATGACACATACAATATACCAGGTTTAATTATTTGATGTTCTTCAATTTTTAGGAAATAGTTTTACTAGGTAGCTTAATAATACCCGATATTTACCTCAAGTTATAAAAATTTTGACAATGTTTAAAAGACTTTTTATGGATAGTGGTGCACTTAATTATATGGAATAAACTCTCGTAGTTACTCTTAAGTTACACATTTTATGCAAAGCTGGTGAATGTTTACATTTCAAAAAGCACCTTTTTGAAGCTTTATGGAATACTCTAGAAGGGCTATAAACCCTGCTGATTCTTTGCTTGTTAACAGTCATTTATCTTAGTAGAGTAAGGCTTTTATATATTGAGATTTTTATAGCAGGCTGTCCTGTTTTATTAACAATTCATACTCTTTTCCTACTGGGCTGTGTTTACAAGGATTTAGAACGATGACGGTAAAATCTGTATACTTACAAAGCAACGATGGTGGTGACAGGTCTGACAACTGTGTACTGCAGCACACCCAGTTTACATCTAAATAGCAACACCCTGCGAAAGAAACAGAACTCAGCCATCTCACTACTTACTGAATAGCACTTGAGCTTCCTCAAAGCCTCCGAATTAAAACCACTTTGATAAATGGTCCCATATTCATATTTAACTCCTTCAATTTAGTCATTCTGAATGGGAGTGGGGGAAGGATGTGGATGGCAGCAAATCCTCTAAGTACCATTGTAAAATTATTCTGTAAGGAGAGCATCTGAAAGATCTCGAGTTTCATAGTCTTGAGTTCCAGAACACTGCCACACAAAACAAAATGAACGGAAGTGGGTTCCTGCTACATTTGGCTTTTATATGAGATTTTTACAGCAATGTCTTGCAAAGGCCTATGTGTGGAAGGCTCAGTTCCCACCCTCTGGCACTGCTGGAAAGCGGTGGAACCTTTAGAAGGTGTGGCCTAGAGGAAAGAAGTCAAGTGACAGTGTGGGAGTGACCTTTAAAGGGGATGCTGGGACTCTGGCTTTTTTTTCTTGACCATCACGAGGTGAACTGGCCTCCTCTACCACATGCTCACATCATGATGTATTATGCTACCATCATTCAAAGTAACAGTGTCGGTGACCATGGACTGAAACCTCTGAAACTGAAAGTCAAAGTAAACCTTTCCCCCTACTGATTACCTCAGGTATTCTGTCACAGTGACAAAAAGCTTACTCACACAGTCTCTGTGTTTTTCTGGAACAAAACCGAGTAACAAATTTGTGCCTGCTTGCATGTGTGTGTATGTATGTGTGAATGCATAGTTAGAAAATATTATTACATTTGGATTCAGTTTCAAGTTTGGTGTTTAAATATTAAAAGGAGTGTCACCATTTTGAAACTCTGAAAAGACATAAAACAGATTAAGGTTTCACTCAAGCATAGGACTCATTCAAACAAACCGGAAAGCCCCAAAACAAGTCCTGAGAACCACGTAAACGCCCCCTTTAAGTTATGCACGTTGCTATGCAGGCAAACACTGACTCAGCACCCTCATCAGGAGAATGGCAGCCTTAGAGGTGGGCTGAGAAGACGGCCAGGGCGCTGCACAACCTGAGTGTCAGGTTACCAGGCCCGAATCAGAGCTCCTGGAATTTCCTAAGCTAAGCCCTCTCTGCTGAGGCAGCTCCTTCCCTTGGTCCCCTCTGGTGGTGGAGGGGTAAGAGTTGCACTGGGCTTTGCTGTTTTCGGTCTCCCTCAAGGATGCACATGGGCTTGGTCCCCTGGGTGGTGGTGAACCTTTAAGAAGTGGGACCTTGTGGAAGTTCTCACGGTCACCTAGGGGCAGACCCTTGGAGGGGACTGTGCGACACCGGTCTCTCTGGCTTCCAGTCCGGAGATGTGACAGGACTGCGCCCCCACATGCTCATGTGGATGATGAGCGAGGGGGAGCTCTCCACGGTCTGGCTGGACTTTGTACACGTACAGCAGTAAATGTTTAAAGAATGTATTACAGTAAAAGATACATGAGTCTCCCTCAAAATACTTCCCCTCACTTCAAAAACCCCCACTTACCTATCACTCTTGCCAATCTGTGAAGCAGTTATAGGAGGGAGCCCTTTCCCCTCCACCCCAAAGACCGGCTCCTAAACATTCAGAGAGTCCTCACCCACCTTAGGCGGCAGGTCAGGGGTATCACGCACCTCTGGCTCTTCCCCAGAGTCAAAATGAGCATGAAAGGCAAACATTCTTAATCGACTCAGGACACCGTAGCAGCCACAAACCGCACATCTAAAGACATTCACAAAAGAGGTCTTCCAGAAACAACTGCTTCAGAAGGTGGTAAGAATGAGCTAAATGGGTGCAAAGCAAGGAGGGGTAATGTGATGGGGCTTAAGGGCAATGCATCTTTTATGGTAATAATGAAAAAACTTTAAACATTCACTATATATTTTGACCACTCCTTGGGTGAGCAAATATAAGAACAGCTGAGACAGTGGGGCTTGGGCTCTAGCCCTTTATACTAAGGTTTATAAATAAACTATAAAAGCTGATACATGAAATTGGTTGATGAACAGAAAAGTTAATAGGGAAGAAGACCAGAAACATGCCCACATACATGGAAATGTGGTATACCACAGGTGCCAATGTTAGTCAGAGGCAAAAGAGACACCATGGTGCTAGGGCAGTTATCCAAAACACACACACACACACACACACACTCAACTGCAGATGGATTAAATATTGTCAACAGTAAAACTTTGAAATGTTAAGAAAAGCATCTGCAAATGTTTTTATAATCCTGGGCTAGGGATGAATTTTTTGAACAAGACCTCAAAAGGTTTTAAATACAAAATAAGACCGAGAAATTCAACTATATTAATATTCAAAAAACAAAGTTTATCAAAAGATTCAGTAAAAATGACAAAGATTGTAAAAAATGAGTCATTTAACAGATCAAAGAGTGTACTGTAAATTTTTAAAGATCCCATATAAATCCACAGGACTGGCAGCCCATCAGAAAAAAGAATCATATACATTCCTTCCAATGGCAAGAACAAGTGACGGCATGAAAAGATGTCCAACCAGGGTACTGACCAGGGAAACCCAAATGAACCCCGCAGTGCTGTATCACTGCGTATCCTCTCGACAGGCAATCATAATGAAGTCTGGGTAATTCCAAAGGTAGGGGGAAAGTGGTTCCATAGAACTATCTGACAGTGTTGGTGTACAGTAGTTTCCTTCAGAAAACAATTTGCCGCTAACGTACAAAGCTGAATTAAACCAAAAAGATCTGATATGGTTATGTCAAGGTAGATACCAAGAGCAACGGTGTTCAAACTGTAAAGTTCAACTTTGTGGGCTGTAACCTACTTTTAAATGAGAGAGAGAGAGAGAGGAATAATCAAATAATAAGGGCTAATACTATTTAATAACATTAGCTTCAGTTGTAGAAGCACAAATGTCTTGAGTCACTGTTTCTCTTGCCTCTGTGAACTTACCTACCAAATCTTGAAAGTGCATTAAGAGAAAACTGATTGTGCTCAGCACCAATGTTGCCGAAATAAGAGTATAAAAAGCAGAGTATAAGCTTTTATTGTTTACCACCTGCAAACTTTCCATACAGCTTGCATCTTAAAACTAAAACATTATGTTGAATTATTCTGAACAGCATTGCCCGATTATCATACAAAACACCCACTATCAATCAGAGGGAGGTAAATCCCCTAAAATGTATTTATATACATAGAATAAAGTTTCATTATTACTAAGATGTAGTAATTTTGGTAACGATTTAATGTTTTTTCAAAGGCAAGAGAACCTGTTTACGTGTACATTCTAGGTCACATTATTCAATTAGCAGTTGTCAAAAATTCAAGTGTCAGTTAAAAATGAACCCAAAGCACACGGATTTAACAAGAATACCTGTAATACACAGTTAGGAACAAATCATATGCATGACACAGAGTATGGGAATTCTGACCATATCATTCATGAAGGACTTTGGGTTTGAGCACCCGCTAATTGAGAGCCGATCTGAAGAAGGAGCTAGAGCCTCACCTTAGGTTACTTTTTTTCATTTTCATTTTTTAAAGTTCTGTATTCTAACAGAAGAGACCTGGTCAAAGCCAGGATGCCACCCCCACCATTATATACACTAGGCTATTGCAATCTCTTATTTCTCTCACGTCCAATTTAGTTCACTAAAATACACAACTACTGAAAAATCTGGACATCAGTTCTTTTTATATCATACTGTAACAGCTTTTCTTTGACAGGTCTTGAATGACCACACTTTAGACAAGGTCCTCTGAGCCCTCTTCATGAGAAGATCTCATCTTTGGCACTGTCCTTGGCCTGCTTTAGATCCATCTGTGCAAAGAACCCCGAGTCACCCCCACCCCTTGCCATGGGAGCTCCCCTACGCTGAATCAAGTCTGTCATCCCTGACCCTGGGTGTCTAATCAAGAATGCTGTTGGCTTTTACACAAAAACACCTTGTAGTATTTGGAATCAAGGGTATTTCCTCCTGATCCCCAATCCAGAGAGTCTCTCCTCACCCTTACTATTGTCCTCATGCTCTCCCTTTTCTTTTATTGCAATTCCTGAAATAAGCAGCCGCTTATTTCTTCATTAACTTCTGACCCTTCTAATTAAGTTCCTGAGATCTGTCTGTTTTGTATATCACACTACTTTTTTATACTGGTATATACTAGGTGATCAATATGTTTTTACTGAAGAAACACATGAATAGATTTTTATTTTTAAAAAGCCAAGTATTTCCTATCTCAAGTATGCAAGAACAATGTGAAGAACTTCACGCAAATGGTTCTGTGCCTCAGGTGGGGAACACTGCCATCCCCACGTTAATGTCTAACTGATTACTATGCCTCCAGGTCACTCCGGCTGCCTCAGCTTGTAGTGCCAGTAGTCAAGTTCCGTTGGTTCTTCAGTCGCATTTTTCTCGTCTTTCTTTTTGTCTGTCTGTCTTATTCTTATTTCAATTTCACCCCTTTTTCAGCTTATTTCACAAATGAACTATCAGAACTTCTTAGTATTCCCTTGCTGAAACATACCTGGAGGTTCCTATGTGTCATGAGTACAATCTTAACCTCAATTTACATTTCAAAATGAAAAGTCTAAATGACATAGGCTTTTTTTTTTGTCTTTTTCGTTTTTATCGGTACCAGGGATCGAACTCACGACTGCCTGCTTGCAAGGCAGGCGCTTATGCCGTTGAGCTAAATCCCCAGCCCCATGACATAGGCTTTTTAAACTATCTACACGAACATGTAATAGGGCAAACTAAGTATTACTAAAAACTGCTATTTATTGTTCTTGTTTCATATCATTTGCTATTTTTCCTCCTAGATTGTCTTCTCACCAAGTCTTTTAACTAGTCTGTGAATACTGCATAATATCTATAGAATTTGATTCCTAGGATGTTGCTTAAATGATTTCTAAGACTATCTTCAGCAGTGAATTGTTGAACTTTTATATTTGGGTGAACAGTGTAAAAAACCGTAACGTGCATTATAAAAATGTGTTCTGTTAGTCTTCAAATGCGACTATGAATTACATCAGTGTAGGGACCTAGTCCTCTTCCTTTTGCCCTGCTTTGTCTTGCAGAGAAATGAATGATAAAAAATAAATAACTGATTAAATAAAACTAAAACCGAAAAGAATGAAAACCAGACATACTTACTCTCCCATAGCCCATGGTGGACAGCAACATAAAGGAGGGAAATGTTTCTGTGGATCTTTGGCTTCAAGGATTAATACCAGATTTGGATATCGATTAGTTAGATAATTGGTAAGGAATATCATAAAGTTGTAAATGACATAAGCTTCATAGCATTCTCTGCAGGTATCCACATATATTGCAATCCTGGGATATTTCAAAGCTACCCACTATAAAAAAGCACAGAAAGTTAAAAATAGTTGAAGCTGAGATAAAATTACCACTCCAATTCATGGTACTCAAAATAAGCTACTTGGATGTCTTGTCACATATGTACAATAAATGCTCCATAATTTATCATTATAATGGCTACTAGATAATGTGTGTGTACACATTCTACCATTGAGCTGCATCCCAAGCCCTAAGAAACTAATTTTCAAGAGCAATGAGCATCTTACACATAGATAAATAAAAAGATAAATGTTTAGGGTAAGCTAAATTGAGTTCTGAAATGTAATCTGAAAATTTTCTTTACGTGAGCACAGAAAATGTTGCTCTAGACATTTTCTTTATATCTAATCAAATTAGAGCAGTAGCCATAAGCACTGAGTAATTAAAAAAAAGTTTTTTAGATCAAACAAAAGATTTAATAAATAAAAAGGGTTATTATGTATAGTTAACACTCCATATTAAGAATCTGTGGGTTTCACCAAACCTAGATTAAAAAATATTGCAATGAAGAAATGAGAAACCCATTTGTACTAAACATGTATAGATTTTTGGGGTCACTCCCTCAACGATAAAGGGTAAGTACTACTTACATAGCATTTACAGGTGCTACAGGTATCAGGTATTACTGGTCATCTAGAGAGGACTGAAGGTATAGAGAACACTGAAATGTATATGGGAGACTGTGTGGGTTATACGCTAACACTGCCTATCTGCATGTAGAAGTTGAGTATTAGCACATTTGGTATCTCTGGGGATCTTCGAATCAATTCTCTGTGGATACCAAAGTACAACTATAACTTAAAATATTACTTTCTTTAAAAAACTAGGAATTAATAATCTGAAAATTTACAAAATTCAGCTAACAGATACAGATTTTTGAAAATTTAAAATATCCAGTTTTCATTTTCTATTATTGTATTTTATCTTCATATCAACATTAAAAACAAGTGAATCTTTTTGTTTTTATTAAACCTTTCGTCAATAACATACTTTCATGACCTTCAGCATTCTATAATAAGCAGTATCATCAAACAAATTCTTTGATAATGAAATAAAATGAAACATACTTACACTATCTAAACTGTATATGGGTACCATCCAAAGAACTCTGTTTGGAAAGCAAAGAATAAACTTTAAACATTTTATGGTACATTTATGATATAAGCCAAGACAACGTTAGGAGACTCAAAATAGAAATGCACCTTATGATTGGTTTTTGTAGTTCAGGTTGGGTGTAATGCACGAGGTGTTGTAGGATTCCCCACAGCGATATAGGTATAGTCAACAGCAAAAAGATTCCAGCAATAAACCAAGCCTTGGTGTGTATTCCAACCTTCAGAAACAAAGGAACACATTAATAGAGACTATGATATTATAATTAAAAGTGTCCAATATATTTAATTCTTAAATTTTCATTTGATTATAAGTGAAGCTCAGTATTTTCTACATGATTAATGGCCATTATATATTTAAAATAAACAGCCTATCTGTGTTGTCTGGAGGGAGGGGACATATTTTTCCTCCAGGGGTTGAGCATTTTCCCTCATCAAGCCTTTTAGAACAGCTGTTTATATGAACAGTGCTAATATCATGCCATTCCCCCAGCGTATTCTTGCTTTTATTTTTTTGATAATTGTGTTTGAAGATGTACAGAAGCCTTGACATTTTCTCTAAGTTAAATCTAAATAACTTTTGCTTTATTCCTTTGCTCCTATGTGCACAAAGTAAAAAATCTACTAGCATTTTCTTCCAATGTTATTGTAAATCATTTCCCCCCTGCCCTGGGAATTGAGCCTTTGGTCAGCTATTCTTCAAGTCCTTTTTTAAAATTTTTGAGACAGGGTCTTGCTAAGTTGCTAAATTGACCAGGCTGGGCTCAAATGTCTGATCCTCCTGCCACAACTTCTCACAGTGCTGGGATTACAGGCTTTCCCTACCATGCCTGGCTTTTATTGTTAAGTATTGTTATAGTAAACTGTCACATGAAAACAACAGTAAACATTGGGGGTTACTGGTATAAGTTCTTTACATTAATTCTTGCTTAACTTCCTCAAGAGATAACTAGGTTAGTTCACTATCCAAACAAATTGGAATATATATTACTTTTTATATACATGGTATCAACTTAAGATGTTATCATTTTAAAAGTTCCTAATGCCTTTACTAGGTAAATACCTGATCAATATTTTATTTTAAGAGCTGTTTCTAAAAATACACTTAAGAGTCATCTCATCTTAAAGTACAGCTGAAGTAAGTAGACTTCTGGTAAAAACAAATTTATCTCAACCTCTGTTCTTTTTCGAGGGGCTCCAGGAAATGAATTTGATACTAACTTAAAATCCTGCCTTAAAGAGACAATGCTTTTTTTTTTTAAAGGAAAATGGTAATTACTTTTGATATTACAAGGGTATGCACAGTTAAAATTAAGATAGAACTGAAGTCTACAATTTTAACTTCATTATTTTGAGCAAGATTTTCCCCCTACTTGAAGCCAAAGATTAAAGAGTTAGAAAGCAAAAGTATGGAGAACAAGTGTATTTTTACAGTAACTTCCTACATTAAAATGTGTAGAAAATATGAAAAGCAGATATGCAGAGGTGAAGATTCCCAGGGGCACTCGTTTTCCAGGCCTTTTTGCTTCCCTCAATTTCATTTAAAGTAAAATATTCATGTAACAAAATCACCACTACCACCACTAACAAACAAACAAACAAACAAACCCCACTGACATTCAACAAAGATCTCAGAAAATAACAACCACATTCTAGTTTCTCCAGTAATATGTGACCCTTAACAGAAATGCAAGTAGTTTTAAAGTTTCCATTCATTTTCAATGGTTATGTTGGTGTCAAAAAATAGAACTGGATGGTAGA
Organism: Cavia porcellus; assembly: GCF_034190915.1. Taxonomy (NCBI): domain Eukaryota; kingdom Metazoa; phylum Chordata; class Mammalia; order Rodentia; family Caviidae; genus Cavia; species Cavia porcellus. Next base: position 35,598,423 of record NW_026947497.1, read on the forward strand.
CTTAAAGGAGGATGATGAGCTTGTGCCTGATGAAGGCCAAGCATCCTCCCTGTGTGTTTAGGAAAGCTGCTTTTTAAACAATCAGAAAAAAAGTTACTGGAGGAAGAAGTCATCACATACGGTCACAATTCAAAAACACTTGCACCCCAGAGTCCCTATCATTTTGACACGTCAATTTGGTTTCCAAAAAACACCTGTCCACATTAATGTCATTAATTTGAATTACTAGTTTTATAGTTGTTTTGATTTTAAAGCTATGCATAAGAAATTTATTTCATGTGTGTATATATTTATGCAACATAAAATAAGTCAGTATCACATCTGCAGACATGTAATATTATAATTAAATATATATTTACCTCAATAATTTATTCAGTTTTGAGACAGTGATATAAAGATACCATTAACATTATTCTTAAGCTTGTCTCTTTTTGGGTCACAAAATGAGGAGGAAGACAGAGGTAGGTATGTTTTCTAAAGTAATTTGAGGAAAGAAGAAAGAAAAGAAAAAAAACGTTAAACACAAGCATCGAGGAGTAAGTTAACTCTCTGTTAGTGAAACACTTCAAAAAGAGTGGCGAGCAGCAGACGGGGGTTTCAGGGCCCCTGCTCCTGGGGGTGAGAGAGCAGAACTGCCAGAGCGAAGGGGCCATCATGACAAGTCTACAGGGCACTGTGTGGTCAACTACACATGCTCAGAGTCAAGTCATGCAGGGAGGGAAATGTTTAAATAGTGCAGACGGTCAGCTTGTGCCCCAATAAACCAGTATCTGGCCCACCATGAGCGTGGGATAAACTACACAAACCTCCTCTTTCCTGTCGTCTCAGTTCCCATGGACTTGTCACCAAGTGAACATTGTGACTCTAATGTTTAAATGACAGGAATTTTTCATGGAAAATGTCCCAAATATAAAGTACATCTATCACATCACTGACACATGTAACCTTGCCTTAGGTATTCAACTGACAGCTTTATTGCATCTGAGCTGCTACTACACGAGAAAAGAATTCCAAGCCAGTGCAATGCTGACACTGATCATTTACAAACATGACAGTAGTAACTGGACCTACTGTGCGCCTATTCTTTGCTGGGCACAGTGTTACAGATTTTAGACACACACACGTAAACTCAGTTAATGCACCATGAGAATGGTAAGGATTCTGTACATAAAACACTTAGCACAACATCACTTCAAGCAGGAACCTCTGCCTCGGTTTTCACTTCTATAAAATGAGGTTACTTCCTGTTCTTCAAGGTTTTTAAGAAGATTAGATGAACTCATAGCTATGGCTTAATCTGGGGGACATGCTATATAGTTAGTGGCTTTTAACTTACAGACAAATTACAAGAAAGATACACCTCTGTGAGTCTTCTACTCCTTCCATCAATTATGCCATCCATTTCTTAGGCCCCTTAACTCAGTATTCCCAAAACAAATGTGAACAAAAACCACATCTTTCTCTCTTGATTCCTCTTTTTCACCTATAATCATTCCACAGACAACTAACTCTCTTCTGGTGTCATCAACCCCACTGAGACTGTTACCCAGACTACCAGTGGCCTTGGTATTTATGAGAAACAATGGACATGAGGGCAGCAGCAACGGACATTGTTCACTACATCCTCCTTTCCAACTGGCTGCTCTGTTGTCTTCTTTGTAAATTCCTATTTCTCTACTTGCCCTCTAAATATTAGGGCTGGGCCCTTTGCCATTTCATTTTCTCTTTCATAATTCTGTCCATCTTCATGGGTTTGAATAGCACTATATTTTGACAACTGTGCTGTGGACTGAAGTCTTCCCATCTCCCTCATTCATACGTTAAAACTGTAACCCATAATGTGACTGATTCTGTTCAAAAATAATGCCTTTAGGAAGCAAGAGCCTGTGGCAAAAGGATCCTGAGTTCAAGGCCAGCCTGCCTTATATAGCAAGACCCTGTGCTGAATAAACAAAATAGCAACAACAAAAAGCCTGTGAGACAATAAATTTCCATTTTGTAAGCCCTCCAATTTATATCTTCTTATTAATGATGGAAATGATTAAAACAAAAACGTTTATCTCTGTAGTGCAAACCTTTTTGAGCTCTACACTGGCATATCCAACTGTGTATCTGACATGCTCATTTGACTGTCTCTCATTACATGAAACATCCATAGCAGAACTCAACTTCTCTCAAACCTTGTCTCTACACCTCAGTTTTCCATCTTATTAACTGATACCTCCATTCATTCAGTTGTCCCAGCCCAAAAGGTTGGAACCATCTTTGATTTCTTTCTTTTTGTCTCTTCTTCCCAATCCAATCTACTACCAAGTGCTATTTGTTCACTTCAAAGGATGCTTAAAATCCAGCTTTTACTTTCACTTCTGCTGTGATTTGGACCACGAGATCGGGCAATGCCTGTCAGCTAGCACAAAGGGCTTCCTCACTTTGCTTCCGCTTAGCCACAGTGGGTAGAATGGTTTTCTGGGGCTGTATCATATGACTACCCTCCCTGATAACTTCTCAGACCTATTTTAGTTTCCTCCATAGCATTTATACCATTTTGTTTTACTTTATTTACTTATTTATTTATTTTGTCACTGCATTGATCTCTTCACACTAAGTTCCAAGAAAGTAGGTGTCCCTTTTGTTTTTTTTCTTGGCAGTGGTAGACTGAACAACTGAACCCAGGACATTTGTAATGAACTTCATATTGTCATGCTTCATCCTCCCAGAGTGCTAGGATTACAGGTGTGTGCCACCACCTATGTACCCAGCTGGATGTCACATTTTTATATCTCTCACCATGTAGTGTACAAAGTCTGACTAATCACTGGGACTTGATACTTTTTAATTCAAGTACCAGTCCTATGAGCAGAGGAGGAAGGGACAAGACTAAAACAGATACAGGATATAGTGGCAGATGATCATGAGTCTCAAAAAGAGAGATAAAACAGAGGAAGGGATATGAAGAACGAGACGAGGAAGCTTGCACTACTCTATATAGTGATAATCTGAAGGACAGAAATTAATATTATTTGCAGGAAGGCCATTTCGTTAAGAGGAAGTGAAAAGGCTCTAAGGAAGAAGCAAGACTAGCAAGTATAAACAAGACAGTGCTGCAGAAGCTTAGGACTTGAAGAGAGTCTATGGGAAAGTGGTGCCACATTATTGGTCCTTGATGATTACAGTTAAAAATAATGGCTTCTATTACGGAACTAGGAGACTAAAAAAGGGGACACCCATAATGTGACTGACATGTTGGCTTGATACTTGGTAGCTCATGTCAACTTGAATATTACTACATACCTCTTTTGTTAAAAGAAACATTTAATGTTGCAGAATATTATACAGTCTTTAAAAATAACTATATTGGCTTTGCCAGGATAAGAAAGTAAAGCAATAATTTAACAAACAACCAGAATATAAATATGTATTACACTGTTTAACTATTAAAAATTATTTCTATAATAAAGGGCTTAAAACAACCGTAGGTCAGAGAACTTGTAAAATAAGTGCTTCTCAGTGAGTTTCATTAGCTCCATTTAACATGTATTATACATTTTTATAAAGTATGTATCTTAGGTAAGTATTTACTTCGGCTTTCTCTAGCTTGTATTACTTTACAATATGAATATGATATCAAAAATATACAAGGGACTTTTTGCAAAGCCTTTTCACTTTGATTAAGCCCTAATTTCAAAAGTAAAAACAACGAAGTCAAACTAGAATCCTTTAATTCGGTAAGTTACTTAACAGCTAACAAAATTCAATACGTGAGTTTCAAGGTAGTTTATCTGATCTAGTTAAGTCCAAGATGTGAACATCTGATCAAACTTCAGGAATAACATTACTTAACTTTCAGGGGGATTGGTAAATATTTGCAAAAACAAAGCACTTTTAGGCAGTTACATTAAAATATTTGAACTGTTTTGTTCATCCGGTCCCACTTCTCCAACTGCAGCATCATTTGAAGAACTGTAAACAACAAATCATACAGGTTTATGTCCAAAGAGTGGCTTCATTTACAGGATGCCAAGACTGGGTGTCTGGAGTAGAGATGTGGTAAGTGTTTCTTTCCCAAGCTTAGATTTAAAAAAAAAAAAAATGGGTAGAGGCTGAGCAGGTCCCCCTTACCTCCAATTTCTGTAATTCCCACACGCACAGGGGAACTGCAACGACTATGCACACCAGGTAGATGACCACAGCTAAGGGTCGAATCCACTGTCTCCAGTTCCTCCAAGTACACGTGCAAGGCATGTTTCCTCATCAATCAGCTCCTAGTACCAAGGAAAAGGAGCTCGAAGAAGACCTAAATGGGGAGCCCTGTCCTCTGGTTTGGTCACCTCGCAGACTACGGAGAAAGACTTGGCGGGCGACTTTACTAACAGCTCGAGCTGTCTTCTCGGCCGAGGCTGTGCTTTCTACGGCTGGAACTGCGGCCGCTAAGGTTGCTACCAGGTTGCAGCGCGGGCGGCATCCTTTTTTTCTCAGCCCTCACCAATCTGACTCAGGCTGGGGAGTGCTGGGGCGGGGCGCTACTCTCACCTGGGGATCACTCAGGGATCCTCTTGCGCCATGGCCTGGAGACTGGCGCGGACCGAGACCGACCTCTAGCGACCCTGTACAATTCTGTCATGCAGCTCTTTTCTTTGGGGAGCGAACTTCCTGCTTCCTACACTTGCAGGGGTCCCCTCGCCCACTCTGCAGGCAGATAAGGCTCTGAGATTTAATCAGTATCTCGCATTGCACAACTAAAACCTTAGCTGAGGGCAACCCCGGACAGTGGGTCCTCTTCCGCTTCCGCCTTTGCTGTCTGAGGCAGGTGATTCGTCCTCAGCGCGAACCTGGCCCGCCCCATCCGCTTGTTTTCCCATCTCTGATTGGTCACTCGTGAGGGGCGGGGCTGCCGCCAGACGCAAGAGGTTAGTGAAAGGAAAAGAGGTGGAGGTTATTGGAGTTGCTGCCAGTTCTCCTCGGACGTGGGTTTGCACTATGCTTGGAATGCCAGGACAGCGGAGGACGAGCTAGTTTTTAGCAGTGCTAGGTTCTACAACCGTAAGGAGTTATTTCTTAATTTTACAAGCAATCGAAAATACAGAATTTCTACATTTGAAACTTGTTAAAAAGTCACATTCATTTAAGATTCAAAAGGATTTGACATTCTGACATACTTTATGCACTCAAAGCTGTTAGATGTATAGATCTGTGGAGAAAACAAATGGCAGATGGGATCTTAAAGCCTATGTAAACGAATAGAGCAAACAAATACCTACTTTTTTCAGATATACAGATGTGTCCTACAGTACAATAGTCATTTTCTAGAGACACTCTAGTAAGTATTTTATATTAGCTTAATAACCATTAAGTATGAAAATTTTTTAACATGTTCGTGTTAAAAATGAATTTCAGTGACTTGGGAAAAAAGTTTTTTGAGTATTTCACATCATTTTGTTCATTGGGTCTTATGATTCAGAGTGGCCCATGAGCTAAGAATTGTTTTCGCTTTCTTCTTTAAAAATTGTAAAATATACAGAGTTCACACACAAAAAAAGTATACGCACTTCAGGAAAAGAGAAGCTTATGTAAGGCGCATATCCTTTTTAACACCTGCAGACTTTTATCTGTGGGAGATCCTAAAGAATGTCAGATACAGCAGAAAACCCACTACACTGCAGTCTGAGAGAAGAAATTGAAAATGCACGTGCAGCAATCTCGATGGACTCTCTGATTAACGTTACCCAAGCACCAGTTTGCTAACTAATAAATGTCTGGAAGGTAATGACCACCATTATAGTGTTCTTTGGCCAAAGAAATAGCGAATAGTTCCACTTACTAAGTAATTAGGTCCAACTAGCCTAATTGTAGACACTCATGCATTATGTGACAGATATTTCTGTTTCTCTAAAAAATTTGTCAAAAATTTAAAATCTCCCAGGGTGTTTCTGTGAGCTCCATTAATCTGTGGCTAGAAGGCAGGATGAGAAGTCCAAGAATGTTGTGGACTTCTAGCAGCGTTCTTTTCAAAAACTGGCAGCAGTGACAGCTTATTGATTTGACTTCTAAGCCCTGTTGTTAGCAGATAGCTCTGCCATCAATTAACTAATTGTACCCTGGAAGAAGATATGAGGATTACCTCTTCACTAAGCTTTGGAGAAGAGGTATATTTTAAAGAAATATATTATGAGCACTTATTAGTTATACAAATGGGATTCACTGTGTTACCTCCATACCTGCACATACCGTGTTGCATATGTTCATCCTTCTTATATCTACCCTCTCCTTCCCCTTCCTTCACCCCATTCCCAATACCTTGCTGTGCGGGGTACCCCTTTGTGACTGTCTAGACATCCAGAGAAGAAGAATAGTGGGAGACCCTGCAAAAACTGTATTTCCTGATTACAGTAGGAAAATAGAATTCCAAACGGGTAAACTGGCAAAGGCAAGTTTAGATACATTTTAGTACAATGTGTCACAAGGAATAGTAATGTTCTGAAAAGAAATACATAGGCAGCTTACTGAGGTTCTGTGTTGTCTAGGAGAGGAATACTTTTAGGTCTGTGGGGCAGTAACTAATTAGACAATGCTGCTAGAATTCTTAGCTTACCATAATTAAGCCAGTGTATAGTTAATGTGCCTCCACACAATAAAAGCCAAGTGCTTGAAGAGCCCAGAGTGCAGCCATTTGTATGCATGGTGGATTTCCTCCCAGGCCTTCCACAGATGGACTGGGAGCTGTTTATCTAAGGAACTATATACTGGGAAAAAAGAAATACCCAGACCTTGGTAGTTACATATATCAAAGTTGAGGCTTATGGATAATCAGGTGTTAAATAAAATCTTGACATATCATCTACAGGTACAAATTTCCTGTGATGAATATTATAACTATGTATATCGACAATATACCAATAAAATACAGATTTTTTTCAAATAAATGAAATAAAATAGTTGCCCAAATTCATCTACCATTAGTTGAGTGAGACCACAAGCTCATCCTGTGTTTATTATCCAAGTAAAATCAGGAACTACAAAGAAGCAGGCAGTACCAGTGTCATTACTTTCTTCTGAGGGTCTGTTACTGGCAAGATATCTGCCCTCTGTGATGCATAGGGCTGTCCACCCTCTTTGGCTGAATAAAGCATGCACACTGGGATAAGGCTGAGCAAGGTTATGTCAGACGTTGGATTCATGGGTGCTGTGGTCATCACAGATACCTGGTAGCAGTGTCTTGCACCATCCACCACAAAGGAGATGCTGTGTTAGATGAGCCTTTCTGGAGTTCTGTGACAACGGAGACCACATTTGGGCATATTGCACCAACATATTAATGAGATAACCCATAAACCTCCATTTTTAGGTGAGTTATGGAACAAGAAGAAGCTCACAGCTGATCCAGACCAGGATGCAGGCTGACATATCACTTATGTCTTATGACTTAACAGATCATATAGCGCTGGTGTTTGGAGACTGCCAATACACAGAGAAAATTCTTTCAGTTTGGGAGGAAGACCATGCAGTAGTTATTTTTCATTTAAAAAACTATTCTCAGCTTGCTGCTAGGTCCTGATAGAAACCAAACACTTGAGTTTGAAACTCCAAATGACTAGCCAACCTAAACCACCCCTCCCAAACTAGCTATTATATGATTACTGAACCATAAAAGAGCACACTCTGTAGCACTCCAGTATAAAACAGAACCAGTAATTACAAGACTTGGCTCTCGCAGACCTAGAAGGCAGCATAAACCTTACAAACTCATGGCTCAGGCTCACGACTTACTTTTGACTTTATGTCAATTCAGACATGCTCCCACTTGAAACCTGAAGTATTTAGGGAATTGAAAGAGAAAATAAACAAAGAACATCCTCCATATTGAAGATGTAATTCTGGTTCTCATGACTGTTGAGGAGAAATGAAAGTACAGCCCATAGAGTGTGTGTGAATGCTGTGTGACATCATAACTCTCCATTGTCAGCCGCACTGAGTCACAGGGGTGAGGTGCTAACGAGCATGTAGTTCTCTGCTTCCCTGAAAGACTGTGTTTTGCTGTACCCCTTGATGAGGGGCCAAATGGTTGTGGTCAGTATGTTTTAAGGAAAGTCACCTATGGGACTTCCACGCTCAAGTATTTTATTACTGTGTAAGGTCTCTAACACTCTCTTTTCTTCAGAAAGCATGCTAACTGAAGCAGGGGGACTCACTGTAGAGAAACAAATCTGGATTTAGTGGGTCTACACTAAAAAAAAGACAGTTTTCTTGGCATAATGGTGAGGAAGGACTCTAACACCAAATACGGATACAGGAGTGTATTTTTCATGTGTAGCCTACACAGGCATCTAACCTCTAACTTTGTCTCCCTAACCAGGGGCCCAGAAAAAAATACCAGTAAAAGATGCTACCATAACTGCACATGGTGGGCAAGGCTGTGATCCCAGCTACTTGGGAGGTGGAGGGAGGAGGGTCCCAAGGTTGAGCGTATCTAAAAAAAAAATAAAAGTGATAAGGTGGAGTGATAGGGTGCTTGCCTAACATGTGAAGCCCTGAGTTCAGTCCCCAGTGCTAAAAGAATAAATAAGAAAAATAAGATTCTGCCATCCCTGCAGAGCTTTAGGGGCTATCATCTGTAATTGTAGCTGCTACTGGAAAACAGCATAGTCAGTACAGGTTGCTTGAGCAATGAGAGGACACAGACATAAAAGCAGCAGGCATAATATCAAATTTACGTGGCTTTGGGGTGGTAGATAACTGAGGTGAGAGTCATTAGATTGTTAGGAACTGTGGAGGATCTTGGGTTTCATAGTGTTTTCAAGCCCCTGCAGTTTGCACGTTGAATCTCCAAAGGTCTGTGTGTAGAAGGCTTGGTCACTTCCGGGTGGTGCTGCTGGGAGGTGGGGCCACTGGGAGGCACTTAGGTCCCTGTAGTGGGGCGATGCCCTTGAAGGAGATTTTAGGGACCTTGGCACCTTTCTGTTCCTTTCTTTTGCTTTCTGGCTGTGAGGTGAGCTGTTTACTCTGCTTCATGTCTCCATTGTTGCTGCCCACCATTCCTACAGGAGATCTAAAAACAATAGATTTGCCTGAGGATGGATTGGAATATCTAAAACCACAATAAAACTTTTCTCTATACATTATCTTATATATTTTTTTGTATAAAAAGCTGATAAACACACAGGACATTTGTAGTTGGTGGGAAAAGACATGAGACACCTGGCTCAGAGTCAGAGGACCTTTTATTCTTTGCATTTAAAACATTTTATTAGTACATACTTGAGATATGTAATACATACAGGGCTTTATAAGTCCCAGGAAAGCAGATGATAGTACCTTCTGGTTGCATTGGTTGCTTTTACCTTCCAAGTCCCAAGGAATATTGCAGAGAGGCCTGCATATGCACTGTATATTAGCAGATTTGCATCATACCTGAGTCATTAACATCCCCCCCTCTACAATAATGACCTGTAAGCAAGCCTTACCCAATGTTAGCCCTAGAGAGAGACTTTATCTTAATGATCTTGGTCAGCAAATAAATGTGTTCTTGTCCTTAGAGATAGATGCTCACTCCAATAAGTATCTCCTTTATTCTGGGGGATTGTATCTAGAGAGTGTCTAGATACATTATAAGCCCTCTTAAAAGTTTTAATTTGAGACAAATTCTCTCTAAGTTGTGTGAGCTGGCCTCCAACTTGCAATCTTTATGCCCCAGCCTCCTGAAATAATGGAATTACAGGCGTGCTACCAAACTGAGAGCTGCATAAATAACCTTGAAAAGATAGTGTGCTATAAAAGTAGACAGCAAGCATATAGAAATGCCAGGGTGTTACGGTTTAGATTGTCACAGTGTGTGACCAACAGTGGTGCAGAGGATGAATGATTACTTGGAGATGAGTCACCCAGAGACCTAGAAGGGCTATTTTTGTCTCAGAGTGCCTAGTATTCAGTAGACTCCCAGGAGAAGAAAAGCTTCCAAATCAACAACTTTCTGGCTTTTATTTAAAATGTCAGCATAAGAGAAAAAAGTGGGAGAAAAGCAGTTTGGACAAGGAGTTGTCATAAGGCTAAGTAGCTTTTATTGTGGAAAGGGGAAAGAATGGCCAGACATAGCATGCTTCACTAATCTAAGTTTCTTCTTTAACCATTTGGTTCTCACATAGCTTGTGTGCTTTTGTCCTGCAGTTTATTATTTATTTCTCATAGAGCCTTTGTGCGTTTGTTCCACAATTTAACCATTCACTCCTTGGCCAAATCCCCTACATTAGAGCTAAACCATCCCCCAGGAAGGAGTCTCATGTATTTGGAGGGTGATTGGATTATGTGGGAATCTGTACTCACTAATGGATTCACCCACTGATGAGTTCAGTAGGTGAATATGCTACTAGAGATGGGGCCTGCCCAGAAGAAGGTCTCTGGAGGCATGCCATGGGGTGAAAGCATTCTTGTCTCTGGCTCCTTCCTATTCTCTCTGTTTTCTGGCTGCCATGGGTTGAGTAATTTTTCATCTGCTATGCCCTTCTGCCATTCTATTTCTGTTTTAGTCATTTGTGGACTTAGAATAGTAGTTAGCACTACTACTGTTATGAGCTGTTATGGTTTATGTCTTGGTGTCCCCCCAAGCCTCAACACAGTTGTGGAGGCAGCTGAATCTAGCATTTGTGATTGGTTCATTATCTAGTGTTGGGATTGGTGGTATGAGTCCTGCACCCACCTAGGGGCATAGCCAGCATACAATATAGGGGAGGGAAGGAGGCATGCTTTTCCCTTTTTGTACTGTTCACTCTTGTGGCTTGTGGCTGCCATAAATGGCTGCCCTTCAGCCATGCCACCCTGCTTTCAAGCCAGCTGAGTATGGACTGAAACCTCCAAAAAACTGTAAACTAAATAAACCTTTCTTTGCTTCATTTTGGCCATCAAGTATTTTGTCTTAACAAGTAGAGAATAGTAACCAAGAAAAGGGTGGACCATACCTTCTTATCAAGCATGGACTACTTTCTCATCAATCTTTAAGGATTCTGGCTGTGCACAGTCACTTGCCTCTCTGACTTTAAAACAATAGCCACAATCAAACTAGTTGCCATAAACCAGTTCCTAGTGAATGCCCCAACTCATGCACAGGTGCAGAAAAACCTCAGAATGTCTGAAAGTAACTTTCAGCTGTGAACAAGCTCATTATCTTCTCATCCATATAGGTTGTATCTCATGGATACAATTATAACATAGTGAATTATGGGTAAGGATGGGTTATCACAGAGGACATGACTCACATGAGCTGTCAGACATACTGAGGACAGCTCTCTGGGAGGGACTTGGACCCTACTGATAAGAAATAAAAGACACCTTCATCCATACCACTGGGGCTGTCTTTCTGGGATGAGCTGGATCCTCTTGAGTGTACTATCATTTCAATAAATATTGCCTGCTATTCTTCTGTATGTGTGTGACTGTGAGTTGGGAGATTAGGGCATGGCAGGCTGGCTGGAAAGAAAGATGTAACCTATTAATCACGAGGATCCAGAAAGGAGGCTGAAAGCAGGGTATAACCTTATCTGGAATGGTCAATCATGACCAGGATACATAGGCAGAATAGCTTCTGATGAGCCAGATCTGAAAGAGAATACAAGATGGTGGCCATTAACTTTGCCATTACTGTGATCTTGCTCTTCTGCTGTCTTCCTGTTTCTGCAGTGGGCCTGTTCCTGGTTGTGGGCCATATCACTTCCTGCTCTTCTTTTTTCTGTTCTACCTTTCTTCTCTTTTCTTCACTCTTCCCTTTTATTCTGTTACTTTGAATAAAAGTTTGATTTTAACCGTTCATCGATTGATTGTCCTGGCTAATTCTTTGAGTGAAACGGAAAGAGCCTGGACCCACCAGACACCATGCTGTCCAAGAACAATTTGTCTAATTCTTTGTTCATGACACAGGAATCTGGACCCTTGGGACCCATCAATACATAGTAACTAGTAAAATGATAACAGACTAAAACTATGAACCAAAATAAACCTCTCCTCCTTTAAATTGTGGGTGTTGGATATTTTGTCCAAGTGATGGGAAAGTAACTGAGAAGTGTGTCTTAATAAGAATCAAACTAGGTAACTCTGGGAGGCAGAGGCAGGAGGATCACAACTTCAAGCCCACCTTGGGTAGCTTCAGATCTTAAAAAATTCTTTTTTTTAATTTAAATTTTTAGTTTTTTTTTTAAATCTCTAGATGTAGCTCAGTGCAATGGCTGTGGGTTCAATGTTCATTGCTACTAGATTTTCTTGCTTTTTGTTACCAAAAATATTCTATATTTGGTGGGTAAGGGCCTAATCTAACCAAGTTGCCTTCTCTCCCCAAGACAGCTCATAAATACAGATCCATTTTAATAAAAGTGAGGCCACATACCATTGAAGAAGGCCTCAGGGGCTATAGATTCCTCTTAGACTTACCAAGGAAAATATATACAGGGTATAAACAAATAGCTAAATTGCTGTGTTGTCATCAAACAATTATTTTGAATGAAAGCCAATCACCGACTAATCCTAAACAATGATTTCTGACCATTTGTTTCAATCAAGAGTTCAGCAGAAAACATATACCTGTCCAGCTATTTGAGATACTTCAATAGAAGAATTGCTTTCTAAAGAGTACACAAGGAGTAAGGATACCTTTTTGGCAAAGAGAATGCAGTAACTGTTAGAATGTGGAAAAAGACAGGCTGTGTGCTTGGACCATCAGAAAAAGGCTGTGTGCTTCCGTGGGAAGGTGCGCCCGCATGGGAAACTCAACAGTTGGCCAACCTCACACCCTTCGCCTCCTGTGATCTCCCATTCAAAATCCCCCATATTGGCCAAACCCAGTGGAAACCAAAGGACAAATGAATCTGTTGATGTAGAGAAAATAGCCTCCCAGGGTATGGAGCATGGCAGATAAGAGAAGAGGATGAATTTGCTGAGACAAATGGAAGGAATTCAATTCAATATAATGATAAAACCCAAAGTATTCAAAATAATACTTTAATTTAAAATTTTGTAATTCTCCATTATAATGAGAAGAAATGAGCTAGAAAGCAGATTTTTGGGACATAGCTCTGGCTACATTTTATATTACACAACATTGTTCATTTTTATTCTACACCTATGTGAATATTACTGACTTACATATTATTGGTAGTGTCCTTCTGCATCACCATTGCTTACGTTTCACATGCAGAGAATATGATCCATTAGAATTTTTGGATATACCCTCATTTATGTGCAATCACTGGACTGGTCTGTTGCAGACTTGACTAATCTGTTTCAGCTCTATTCACATTCCATTCTCATCACTAGGGGTTGACTCAACTGTCTGGCCATTGATACTGATTAGAAAGGGGCTTGTAAAAGCTTAGCTGTGCATAGCCTGGTCATCCTGCACAGGAACATTCTTCTCACGAGTCAGTTTAAAAAAAAATTAGTGGCAGGAAAGATGTTGAGCCACTGAAATTCATTCTGTTTGAATTTCCAGCTACATTGTCACCAGTTATTTTTAAAGTAAAATGTAATACAGTAAGGCAGGCATCTGCCCTGGTTCTTGGAAAGAGCAAATTGGAAGCAATGTCACAATCTTAAGTTCGGCCACACTGTGCTGACCACATTGGCCGGAGGAGCCCAGAACTGTGCCATATGTATGTTTTCTCTGGAAGAAGTAAAGCTAGGCAGAGTGAGGGCAAATTTTGAAATTGAAAACTAGTAAGCTTTTGCACAGAAATCTATAATGCAAAAATGAAACTTGGTGGCCCAGTTTTCTATAATAATTGATCCCTAATATTTCTAATGGGTTATAATTATGCATTGTTATATCTTGCACTATTTATATATTTTTATTTTTATTTGCGGTGTTAAAATTTCCAATTGAATTTGGAATTATTGTTTCTTAGATCATTTTATTTGGGAGGTTTCGTGTGTGCGCACATGTGTGTGCCTATACATCATTACAGATTCTTATATATCATAAGGGCTATTTTTCTTCCCCAAAGTTGCTTTCTTGTTTTAGAAACCTATTGATCTGAATGTTTTATTTATAATATTTATATTATTACAAATATCACCTATTATATTACATGTGTAGCCTACATTTATTGTAAGGGTCTTATCTCCTTTTATCCTGAGTTAAATGAAAGGATTACTTTTTCTAACAGGCAGGCCTTTACTCAAGAAAAAGTTAGAAATCTTGCAACTTGCCTTTTAGTTGCTATTTTTGTTATTTTTTCCTTTATTTCTGCTCAGTAGAAACTCATTACTCACACTTTTCAAGTTTCCTCACTCTAAAATGCCAACTGCTAGAGAAGAGTGAAGGTATATTTTCCAGGAACCTGAACATACAGCAAGTTCTCACATTTTATTTGATGAATGTATCAGAACGTACCCATAATAATATGTAAAATGAAAACAAATGTAACTAGTTAAAGTTTTTAAGTTTGAATTTTCTTTGCAGAAAACCTGGTGAAATTGTTACTGAGATTGTCTTGTGGCTTTGAATATTCTGTATGACAGAGCCGCTGTTTTATGCACTACATTGAAATGTCTGAGGCTCATAGTTGTCTCAGCTGTCTTCAGCCATCCAGCAGATATTTGCTAGGTATGTGCTATGGATGGGCGCTGTGCTAAGCACTGGGGTTCCTGTGGGGGGGGGCGGGGAAGTGAGACATTGCGTTCCTGTCTGTGTACCTCTGCCTGAGCCAGCTTCATCCAGGAGGCCCAGCTCTCTTTGACACACTTACTCAAACTCTAACGTAAAATGATCTGCTCTTCTCACTTTACTCAGAACTCCTCCGTTTCTGAGAAGATTTAAACTATTTATTTCCTGGGTGAGCACAGAGGCCCTGCCTCGGGCAGCCTAACAGCAAGTGGCTGAGCAGGGAGGAACACAAGTTTTAGTGCTTCTACCCCGAACGATTGCTGATGGGAAATTAAAATCTGCAGGAAGGCTGATAGGTTGAACTCCAGTCAGTTGAGTGATCCCATCTCTCTCACACTTTCTTAATATGCAAAGCAGCATACTGCACCACAGCGATGGTGTACACACTTGTGTCTTTTTGGAGTCTGCCATGGTGACAGTACCCGGCCCTGCGTGCCCAAGGGGGCTTTGTGTCCCTCTTGTGTGCTTCCACTGTATCTACAGCATGCGCTATGGAGTCCTCACTGTTACTGGACAGAGGCTACTGCATCTTGGCATTTATTCTTTTTTTTTTTTAATCTTTTTCCTTTTTATTGATACCGTGGATCGAACTCACGACTGCCTGCTTGCAAGGCAGATGCTTATTGGCATTTATTCTTAACAGGATGTTATTTGTTTTGTGAGTCCACTAATAGTGACCAGAGTATTTTTTACTTCATTTAGGGATTGGCCACAACATTCAACAGGTAAGAAGAGATATTCAACGAATGACTGGTGGTTGCCAGAGTTAAAAAGTGTGCCTCACATTTCAGTGACCCTGTTCTGGTGGTGGGACAGTGTGTTCATGATTTTCTCATACCTCTTATCCAGGGTGTACACTTAATCTTAACATTGCCCATTTATTCTTGCATGCATTAAATATGACACCCAGCTCAATATTGGGTAAATAAGTGAATGAGTGAGGGACTGGAAGAATAAATATTAGGTAAAATCTGGACTTTCAATTCCTACCTTCCCCATGATACATTTTCTGACTATTTCAGGCCTCAGTGATCGCTCTCTATTCTGTCTGGGACAGTGCCTGAGAGTAGCATGTGACTGATAATGAAATTCTGAGAGGAAAATAGGCACTGAACTTCCCATTCTGCTTCACCTTGAGTTGTCTTTCTGGTAGAAGATTCTTGAGTCTGAAGTAGTGTCAATAGCAATTTACATTATTATGTCAACTATGGGTTTTTGCTTTATGGTAAACTGTATGGGTGAGAGTGAACACATATTTTTTTTCTCACTGCAAAAATAATATTTAATCCTAAGTAACATCACATGTTTACTAAATCAGATGAAGAGCAAGGACACAATGTGAAATAAAGAAAAGATAGTTGTTGCAGGAGTCAGTGTTTCCCAGAGGTGTGAATCAGTGGTCATTTAGTCTCTTCTGATGTGAAAAGGAAAGGAATAGTATATAGTATAAAGAGTTTTGCTAAAATGCAGCATTGATATAGCACGTCCTCAAACGTCTGTCATTTCTTTTTGATGGGAGCATTCAAAATTCCCTCTCCTAGCTATTTTGAAATAGTCACTTAATTGTTGTCAACCAGATTATTTTACTGTGCTATAGAAAATAATTAATAGGTATGCCAGTTACCTGATATGATCATTTGTCCCCATGTCAATTAAAAATAAAAGTCTACTTACAAAAAAGTAATGTAGTGCTGGGAAAAGATTAGCACATAATGAGAATCAAACAGAGCTCCTGGAGTCCTTTGGAGCACCAGAAACCATTGGCGTAATACAAAGAACACTTTAGAACCCGGCCAATGTTACTATTTGCTAACTGGGACTTTTGGGGAGATTAAATGTCTCTGAGCCTCACTTTTTAATGTGTAAAATAGGAGCAGTAATAGTAACAACCTAACAGGACTGAGGTAAGCACTCCTGAGCAAATATATGCAAAATTCTTAGCCCAGAGTTTGGTTACTGTAAGAACTGAAAAATAGGTGTTCCCCATCAAGTGTACATTGGGCGTGGCTTTGCTCAGTACTCTCCAGTGTCTTTTGAAAGCTGCTTCTCTTTCCCTGCCCTCATAGTGTAACACAGGAGCAATCACATTACCATGCAAGCCAGCCCTGGCTGCTGAGTCCCTTCCCAGAATTCCCTGGGTTAGGTACCAAGGGTCAGAGCTGAGTCTCTCTTCAGTTAATGGCTCTGAGGAAGCTTCATGAAGTGAAACCTCATGGTCAGCAATTAAGTTCCTGCAGTGAGTTACAGGGAGGCCAGTGAAGTAAGAGGCCATGCATAGAGAGCTACAAGAGAGAGATCAGGATCCCCAAAGAGCCCTGGTAGAGTCTGAGCTCCTATTCCCTGCTATTTCTATTTTCTTTCTTGTCTTTTAGTTCTGCCAGCATCTCCAATATCCTTACAATAGATTCCTCTTTCTCTTAGCTGATATCCTGGATTATGTTCTACCAGCTTGGTTGAATTGGGGATTCTGTTCTGTGCATGGTTTTGTAGTAGAGTAGACTGTAGGGGAACATGCATGGTATTTGGGAGGTGGAATAGAAACACAATTCTGAAAAGGTCACCACTGCAGAGCACGGTGGCACGTGCCTATAATCTCTGCATGGAGGGAGGCTGAGGCAGGAAGATCACTAGCGTGAGCCCAGCCTAGGTAATTTGGTGATTTAGTGAGACTCTGTTTAAAAAAAAAAATTAAAAGGGCTGGGAATCTAGATCAGTGGTGGAGTACATGCGCCTGCATGATTTCTCCTAATGCTGCAAAAAATAAAATAAATAAAAATCACCATGTCAGAATGACAGACACAGAACTGTCCTGTGTCCAGTTCACCTTCTTGACTGCTAGCTCTGTTCACTGTAAAGCAAACCCAGTTCTCTCCTCCAGTCTACCCAGATGCAGAGCTGCAGATCCACAGAGCTGGGAGCTACACAGAGGTAACTTCTGCCCTTAGACCTGAACATGCCTTTCCCAGCCCCACTGCCGTGACTGGGTCTGATGGCATCTTGGACTCCCCTGCAGGGTGCAGCTTGCTCATTCAGGCCAGGGCTTACGGAGGATCTGTGCATGACTCTTCAAAATCCTCTGACTTTCGCTTCCTCTGTTGTTCCCACATTCGTGCAAAATCTAATTCCTAAAATAAATTTCCACTCCTGTGATCTTGTAGTGGCTCTCCTTCTCTGGTTGAATAAATCCTGACAGCTAGTAATTTGTGTTTCTTTCACATGCTGAAATGATAGAAATAGTTATGTTTTATATTCCTTAAATAAAAGGAACCATAAAAGTAAAAGAAAATAGCAGGACAGTTGCAAGAGTCACTTTGCTTGGCAAAGAAGGCTCAACCAAATTTAGGGGCTCCAGGTCTGCCCTGGCATTGGAACCTGCCCATTTCGTTTGTCTAAAGCCTGGTAATTTTGGCATGCAAAGATCTCCCTTCCAAGTTGCAGTAAGTTGTTTTCTCTGGCTTGTATCAGTTTTCTAACACTGTGTAACAAGTTAACAGAAATTTTCTAGAAAATAGTGGAGCCTGACATTCAGAGGAGTGTAGAAGTGAAAGACAATTCAAATTATTCCTAAATTTTACTAGAAAAACTGCTGGTGTAGTTAAAAGATTTTTTTTTATCTATTTCAGTTTTACTTTTAATATCTTTGCAATAAACTCATGTTATGGTTTGAATATGAAGCACCCCCTCTAACACACACATAAAGGTTGTTGGTGAGGGCTCCATCCCAAAGCAACCATCTTCAGACATGGGGCCTGAAGAGATGCTATAACCCTCTCAATAGAGTTAATCCATTGATAACTTCATACCTGCACGGGGTTATTAACAGGTGGGATCCAGTTGGAAAAAGATCATTAAAGAGACATTTTTTAAGGTTACGTCTTCTCTGGCTCTCTCCTGCTCTTCCTTGCTTGCTGACTTTGTGAGCTGAGTAGTTTTCTTTTACCATGCCCTCTGCCATGATATTTCTGCCATGCATGAACTGAAACTTCAAAAATCCTGAAACAAAATGTACTTTTTTTTTTCCTTTCAGCATATGTCAGGTATTTTGCCCCAGCAATGGAAAAGTTGATGAACCAAATATATTTGTTCATCAAATGAGCAAATATTTATTGAGAAGTCATCAGTATTAGATCCTGAGTATGGGTCTTGGAGCAGGGAGCCCTATGGTATAGTTGAGTGGCTTTGAATACATTATTTCATGTCCTTAAGATGCAATTTGCTAATCTGTTAAGTGGAGATACAAGACTGATTTTAAAAAATGCCATGCATATTTAAATAAAACAATTTATTACAGTAAAAGACACATTGCCCTCTCAGAATATTCCTGGCTTTGAACACATTTATTCCATCATTGCTGCTTTCTGAAGAAGTTCTGGAAGTCCTCCTCTATGTCTTTTTGAGGTATGAAAAGAAAATATGGGGAATAACCCTTCTGGGTGTCATCCAGTGGAAGGACAGATTCATAAAAACATCACGGTGAGCTGGGGATTTAGCTCAGTGGCATAAGCACCTGCCATGCAAGCGCGCAGTTATGAGTTTGATCACTGGTACCAAACAAAACAAAACACAACATAACAACAACAACAACAACAGCAACAACAACAACAACACCCCACCACAGTGTGTCCTCATCTGCCTTATTCACTGGATCTGGCAATGTGTGACTATTGACTCTTCCCCTGAGTAAGAATGATCATGAAAGGTAAACATTTTGAATAGAGTCAAGATTCTGAGGCACCCATGATAGCACAATGGGAGACACTCACGAAAAAAGACTTCTAGAACTGCTGCAGAAGATGGCAAGAGTGTGTTTGCAGCAGGGGAGAGTACAGCGAGGAGGATTAATGGCAACATGTCTTTTACTGTAATAAGCAAAATGAAAAATGTAAGCATTGCCAAACATTTTTTGACCCTACTGCATACTTGCCTTAATTTGACAGGGCAATCCAGAGGAACAGGAAAGATGCAGAGCACTCTGTTACTGGGCCCCACTGTGCTCGCAGTAGGACAGGCCAGCTAAGCTGACTCTGTTTGAAAAGCTGGCTGATCAGTATGACTGTATGACTGTGAACAGCTGTTCAAAGTCCATCACGTTCTTTGGGAGCTCTTTGGTACTGTAAAGGGGAAGTTAAGGAAGTGGGGACAAAGGGATGCCACTAAAATTGGAAAGTTATTT
This sequence comes from Cavia porcellus, assembly GCF_034190915.1. Classification (NCBI taxonomy): domain Eukaryota; kingdom Metazoa; phylum Chordata; class Mammalia; order Rodentia; family Caviidae; genus Cavia; species Cavia porcellus. The sequence continues at coordinate 35,618,234 of NW_026947497.1, forward strand.
TTGCATTGCCGGTCACAAGCTTCGTAAGGGTTGGCTGTCTCTGGGTGATGCAATCCAGGTCACCCGAGGTTTCTGTAGCCTAGGATTTTGGTAGTATAGATATCCATCTTATCTGTGTCTTCACGAACATGTGCTCCCTGCTGCCTCCATGCAAGAATGCAGGTTGCGTAAAGGCTGCATTTGTGTCTGCTCTGTGTTCTGTGACATTACTGGTGAGCTGAGTTTAGCAAGCCTACCTCTCTTCCAGGAATGAGAACCTTTTAAAATCTGGAGTTAATGCTGCTGTATTAGAAATGATGCTACCAAATGAAGGCAATGCTTGTAAAATTGCCTCTCTTTAGTTAAACATTATAAAATGTATTTTCAGAATTCGAAAGTCAAACATTATCTTTGGCTCAGACTCAAAGATCCAGGAGATTAGAGCTATGATTAGATCTCTGTTAGGCTCACTATGAAAGCTTGACCCAACTTTGCCCCTGGCATCTTCCGATGCCCAGGGAAGTAAATTCTCAGGAAAGTTCACCCCTTCTTGTCTAGAAATATTAATAAAGGAACTTAGGAACTTTACTCTCAAGCCTGATACTCTGTCAAAGGACTCACCCCCGAAATAGAATGGAAGAGCAAAGCTCTCACAGGAGAAAGATGGCTTGTCCTAGAGGAGGTGAGGAGGAAGTACAGTGTTCTGTGCAGAAAGAGAGGATGGTGACACCGAGACACATCTTAATTCACATATTTTCTCAGTTTGAAAGGAACTAAGGGCAGGCTTAAGAGAATTCAGAGTGAATCAGGAAATGAACTCTTCCAGCATGGCTGCAGTTAATACGTGCATGACAGATGAGATTTTTCTGAGAATATAGAATGGAGAATAAAGATGACAGAATGGATTCAGGCATGAACCCTGCTCTAACACTGTTCTTTGTTGGTGGCCATGCTATGCAGTAGGTGAAGAAAGCTAATGCATGCTGGGATAGACTGTGCTGACCACTGTGATGACTGTGGTATGAGTTCAGTGATCTTTTTCTTTTGGTCTCTCCCTTCTTACTTCAATACCAGTAATTTAAATGAAATCTGCGGATTCTGATTGAATTGAAACCGCTTCAGCATACTTTAGTTCTGCTTTTGATTTAACCCAAACAAGCCCCAATAGATGCCAAGTATTCCCATGTGTTTTAGAAGTCTAACACCAGTCAGAAGAATTCTAACATCAAGAACTGAATGGAGGGAAGCGAGGAGAGAAAGCAAAAACAAACAAGATTTGTTATGTATGCGGCCCACTCCCTATGCTGAATGTAATCATTGTGTTCTGCAGAGATGGAGTATACTAGTAAAAATATGAATTAAGAAAAATTATATTGAAAAGATAAAAAATAATTTCAACTAATGGTGAGAGAGGAATGCAAACATTTGTTAGTCTGGCTATGGCAGAGTAATTAAGGCAGACAATCACACTGTCTGGTTTTTTAAAATTTAGAATTTCAGTTTTAAAAGGAAAATTTGGTGTGCTATTTCAATTTTCACTAGCAAATAAATGTATAGAGAGGGATTTAGAAATACATTTACTTTCTAAGAAAATTATTTTAATGAGCTGAGTTCTTGTTAGGAAGAATTTGAAGGCTATGGAAAATTCTTATGCAAATATATTTTTCTTTTTTTTGAACTGTACCCATGGCATGAAGGAGAAAAGAATCCTCTCAGGGCTGATAGACTAGTTGGCTTACTTTCTTGCACCATTAATCAGATTTTTTCTTACATACTTTTGAAACATCATTTAGAGACTGTAAGTCATAAAAAGGGATTATCATAAAATATAGGAATATTAACAGTTCTATAGGGTGATGTAACAATTGATATCAGTAAACACTAAAATATTTAAAAAATATATATTGATAAACTTCAAAAAGTTGTATTTGTGATTTAATGCTAAAAGAGCTAAATGATTGCTAGTTTCCTGACAGTGTATTTTCAAAAAGCCTGACACAAGGCTCTTTCTTGATTTTGGTTTTAACGGTAAATAATAGTATTTAACTGTTGCAATAACAGATATGACCACCAGGTTGTGCTGTAGTTCCACAATGGAATTAATATAGACCATTTTCAAAGGTTTTAGTTACCATGTTATTATTTCTGGTTTTGCTTTACAAAGAGAAGTGGAGACAACGTTGAAAAGGAAAATAAACTATTTTTGCTGAAAAAAATAACTCCAAATTGACTGTGATTTGAGTATTCAGCAAAACATTATGCAAGAACGTTGCTGTATTTTTAAGAAAAATTGCCTTAAACTCTGTCTTGTTAGTTAAAAGGATTTTCCTGCAAAACATTAGATTAAAAAGCTCCATTGAGAGTTTTGTTTCCTATATTGCCTAGTGTTTGATAAATAATAGTAGTTTTAAAATCTCAATATAGTTTATTTAAAAATCATATTGTGATATCTTAGGTATAAATTAGATTTAAGATACAAAGACATTTCTACTTAAAAACAACTTTTTTTCAAAATTCTTTCTTTCTTTCTTCCGCTCTTATTTTTCCCAAATGTCAATATTTATGAACTCGGGGCTGTGGGAAATGTTACCTAGAGCAACAAAGGCCAGAGTTTGTCCTCTTCTACCCCTGGGAGTTGGGACTGAGTGCCAGAGGGCAGCGTGGGCTGCGAGGACCCACCCCCTCCATCTTCCCACCTTGCAATACGCCCTTTGAAGTGAGAGAAAATTCTAGCTCAGCTCTGCTTCTTAAGCTGTCAGCTCCAGTGAGCAGCACACACAAGTTTCTTTGTGTACCCTTCTGGTATAAAAACAAGTGCAGACTTAAGTAAGCAGCAAACAAACAGAAGAGACCAGAATCAGTATGTTTTAAAAAGTTAGGAACTCCTCTGATAACACTCAGAAATTTAAATTGCGGGATAAGACTATTTCGTGATCATGTAACCTCTTGAGATTTGAGACTATTAGGTTTTGGCATGATAAATACAGAAGTCAATGAAAACGAAATGCTCACAAAAATAAAGTGATCGTGTGAAATATTAGTAAATATGGGGCTCATCTTAAGTTTGAAACTGTTTTCAATCAAGGTGACAGAAAATGTCATTTTATTTTTTAATTTTTTTTTTTTTTTTGGTAAATGTCACTTTAAATCTATGTTTTGTTTTGGTTTGTTTCTTTTTAAGTTGTCAGTCACTTAGGGTCTCATCAGGAAAATAAAGGCAAAAATGAACAAGTACATGGAGGATTAAGAAGGAGCTGGGAGACAGGCTGGTAAATTGGGGCCATTAACAAGTTTTCTTTTTTTTTTCTTAAATAGAAAACACTTTTTAAAAACAAAAAAGACATCAATAAAATTAGTCTCTAGGTTCAAATGAAATATCTTGGTATTGATTTTAATTTCCTCCTGTTTGTTTTAATTGGTCTGGTTTGGTTTAATTGGTCAAACTCACTGCCTGCTTTGGCCTGAGCTGGCCCCAGACTCACTGAGATCCTCTTGCCTCAGCCTCCAGTGTTGGGATTACAAGTGTGTGTCATCATGTTGGACTATCTCTACTGTTTGATTTAAAAAACCTCATTCTTTTCTTAAATTAAATCTTTAACCTTTTACACTCATAGATAGTTAAGTCTCCCAGAGTTTTTAATAAAGTTTTTAGTAATGAACTCCTAGAGTTTAAAAATAATGGCACTTTTTTTCCTACTCACTTAACAGTTTTCTTTTTTTTAGTTTACTTTATTTTTAAATGTCCCACCCAAACACGTGATTTAAGCACTTAACTGGACTCCAAAGACTTGCTACATAACTTAAGATAAAAATTCACAGAATATTTTACCTTCCCAGATTGGGAGGTGATTGCCTCATCTCATTTTTAGAGAAGTTAAGCACAGAATTATTGAGATTAATGAAAAAATCAATCAGGGCAAAGAATGGCATTGGTTTGTGAAGAACAATGTTTCCCTGTGGGAAGACCGTTTGATTTTCCAGATGTGTGGGCGTGGCCTCCGGCTTTCTTCTCGGCCCCTGGTCAGTTAATTCTGAATACATTGCTTCCGCCTGCTCGTGGGTGCCAGTGCTGTGCTACTGACACCCTGCTTTGTTTCTTCATCTGTGTCTGAGCTTAAAAACATTTAACTGGACGATGTGGAGAGCAGTGAAGTGAGTAATGGTTCAGTGCTTGGTATAAATGAATGCCCAGTGTGTGAGGCTTTCCTCTAGCCTTTCCTTATTAACAGGAACACATGCACACATAGACACTCACACACACACACACCATTTATCCTTATGAAGCACCTGTATGAGGCTGTCATATAAAACTTGCTCACACTGATTTGTGTAGCCCCTAACATCTCTATTTCTTTATTTATTTGGGTGTGCCAAGGGGACCTAAGGCATCATATATGCCAGAAGTCACCCTACCCTGGAGCTACATGTCACACCCTTTATGTCGTTTTTACAGTTCAATCCTAGATACATGCTTACTGAAATTAGTATTGGAATCAAACCTCTGAAACCAATAGTATAAATTCTTGTTTTATTCTTCTCTTAATACTTGCCTGTATATTTGAGCTTGATGTATGGTTCATTTGTCAGAATGAGTGTAATATATTCATTATAATTTTGTATATATTCATGTGTATCTTTGTGTTTAGCAATTGTGCATTAGGATATACGTTAATTTCCAGGTTGTGTATCCATGGGAATGTTTTAAGTATTTTTTTGGTATTTCAGGTTTTGTGTATCCATTGGAATTTTTAGAAAAAATTAAAGAAAAAGTGAATCTCATTATATTGTAATCACTTTAGTTAGGCTAACAGTAGTTTTATACAGTCAGTTACCATCCACCCAGTTATTAAGTAGCTTGTTTCCCCAAACGAAACTCATCCTACTGAGAAAAAGATATTTTTTAACTATTATGAAAGTCAAAGCAAATTCCCTCAGTGTGTGAAGAAAAGCAGTCACCAAGTGGAGCTCCAGAACACTTTTGAAAATCCCTGGAACGTCACTACCTACTCGGAAGGAACATCTTTCATTTGTGAGGACGAATTCAAGTCTATTTGTTCAAAATCAGTGGATTTACCTTGTAGTCATGTCTTTTGAATGTAAACATTTATAGAGTGAAGTAAGAATCCTTTTAAACTGGAAGACCTCATAAAAAGACAAATGCTGTTTTAAGAGAAATCACTGAATTTTAAATCAGAATATGCTGTGTTCAGCTACAGATTCTTCTGAAAGAAAACGGGAGCGACACAAAGGCCTTTGTTTCCGGATCAGGCCTGTAATGTTCCTTTCATCCTCACATGGATTTGTTTAGTGAGTCGCTGCAGTGCTGGTGTAAATCATTAAATCTAAGCAAGTCATCATGGAATAAAATTATAAAGACTGCATGGTCCATATTTTGAAATACAAGCAGGCAAACAGTTCAAACTGGAGATGCACTCAGACGTTGATCTCAGCAAACATCAATAGTAACAGGACAGAAAAAAAGGTTAAAAATGTTTGTAACGTATTTGTGTGTGGTTGGTTATTAATACAAAAAGAGAGATTGATTTAAAAAAAAGGAGAAAGAAAAAGGAAGCACTAAGAGAAAGAAAAAGGCATTTTGTTTAGGGGCCTTTGTTAGACCAAATAAAACTGTGGGAGTCTGCAGCAAATAAAATCAGTGACACAGGCTGGAAACCTTCGCTGGGCACTTACATCACTGAGCTAAATCCCCAGCCTTAGTTTTGTGTGTTTAAAACTGCTCTTAGGGGCCCTGGGCTGCAGAGGCCTGGCATTCTCAGACCCTGCAGAGTTGGGGTCTGCCAACCCGCGCCTTTCCCACAAAACTTGGAGTAGACTTGGAGTCTACACTGGCCACCCTTTGTGCAAGCACTTAACCCAGACTGTCTACATCACAGAAAGCAGTATCTGAGCAACCACGGGACTGTCTGAAAACTCAGCAGCTGTGGTTGTGCAAACTGTGAGTGCAGCATCTTTAACACACTTGGATTCTTGGATCAGAAAATTTTAGAAACTGATGTGCAGTCCTTTAAAATTAAAAAAAAAAAATCTGTCTTTCTTTTGAAATAAAGCCCATGAATAATTTACATTGCCACTAGAGATGTGCTTGACTTTATTTTTATTAAGCACTGGGGAAAAATTGGACCCCTCAGGGCTGTGTGACCTTGTGACCCACCCTGGCCTCACCAGGTCACTGTCAGGGAAAAGGATCTCCCTGGTGGAGGAGAATGGGCCCGCTGAAGTGTGTCTCTTTCTCTATTCTGGCTCAGTGCCTACTTGTGATCAGGCTGTCTGAAAACTCATGGGAAGAGTTAATAACACAAATATAATAACAGCAGATTAAACAGATAAGTTTCCCAAGTCTTGGTAAAATTGAACTAGAAAGTTGATGAGATTTTGAAGATAATCTCCAAATCTTTATATCACAACATATTTTTCACTTTCTATTGTTTACATTGTCTAGCTAAGGGGACTAAAATTCTTCCTTGGTTAAATAAAAGAAGACAGTCATAAAATGTTACATTCTATATGATTCCATTTATCTGAAACATCCAGAATAGGGTACTTTATAGAGACAGAAATTAGATTTGTGGTTTCTAGGAACCAAGAAGGGGAAGAAGGGAGTGATTACTTATGGGATATCTTTTTGGGTGATGAAAAAATTCTGAAGCTAGATAGAAGTAAGGCTTTCAAAGCACCGTAAGGATACTTAACCCCTCTGAATCAAATACTTCAAAATGATTAAAATGATAAATTTTATTCTATTTGTATTTTGCCTCATTAATTTTTTCTTCTGAGCTAAAGCACAGTGAAGTGCAAATAGGGAAAGTAATTACCACATTCATCAATACCTTAGTAATAATTTTTAGACCAGTTAAGGAATCTCTTAGCAACATACTGGCTCTTGGACAGAGCAGAAGATTGTGATGTACAGGCAAAGCCGGGTCGCACATTTGAGGGAAGGACGAGAAGGCAGGTCAGGGTAGTCTGACTGCTGATGGTTAATTTTGTGTGTCAGCTTGACAGAATTTTAGGGTGCTCTGACATTTGGATAGATGTTGTTTTTGAGTATTGGGGACCCCTGCAGTGAACCTCCAATATCCCGTGAGGTATTACTGTGCGTGGTGAGAGAAAAAGAGCAAGAAATGAATAGCAAGCAGCAGGAGTCTGAGATTACCAGCTGTTCTTGGGAGAACACAAGGCCATGAATCTGCCAGAACTTCAATGTTTATCAAGGAGGAAATTATCAGATGACTGTGGTGGTGATTTTAAACTAATGAGGATTTTCCTGGAGCATCTTTCATTTTAGTAATCATTCTTAGTCTTAGTCTTAGTCTTAGTCTTAGTCTTAGTCTTAGTCTTAGTCTTAGAATTAGTCTTGGTCTTAGTGGGCTTAGCAGGTGGGAGAGGATGTCCAATTCCTAATGAAAAATGGGAAGTCTCAAAAGAGTGATACCAGCAATCCCAAGCCTCTGTTCATCCCTTGGGGAAGTGTGTAAAACTAGCCATTGTGCATTTGTGACCCCCACTATTTCTCCCTTTTTGTTTTTGTAGTTATAGCAGTTGATACGGCGTACGGCTTATGATGGCCATACATGCTCAGGAGTTCGTGGGAGGCCCTGGGATGTCACCAGCATGCGAGCTTCCTGCATTGCTAGTTGTCCCCATGTTACGAGTTTTGTAACCTGTGTAGATCTCAGTACTGGCAGGGTTGGACCTTCTCCAGGGTCATCCTGGGGAGTGCTCATATTGAGGGCCAGATGGGAACAGGCTCCACCTAGGATTGCGATGCTCCGCTCTCCATGGCCACATGTTCTGGGAGGGCAAGCTATAACAGTGTACCAATGTCAGTTAACACACAAGCGCTCCCTTGACCCCGTATCATTAACTTTGCTGGGCCATACCACTTTCCTTCTTTGGGTTTGAGTCCTAGGGCATGTTCCTCAGATTTGTCCTTTTGCCAATGAAGTTCTGATGGAGGATATTTACTTTCTGCAACCAAGTTTTAAAAATTTAAGGCAAAGACAGCAAGATCTAATTGTGCATGTGGAGGCAATCATATCCCCTCTTTTTGTTTTTATGACTGTCACTCTAGTTACAGTTGTCTTGCATTGACCTTTCCAGGGCCCAATCCTGTCTGATTGCCTACAGCATTTCTAAATAATTTAGCTGTCTAGAATATTCCCCCTGTTGTAGCTTGGCATAACTGATGCCATCTTGAGCCCTGTGTTCAACCAGTGTCCTGTATGACTCAGGAGAATAGAAAATTACTCAGAGTGTGATCCCATGAAAAAAGCAGAATGAGCTGTACCCACAAGAGAAAAATTAACATGCTCAACAAAGAAGCAGGATATAGGTGTCAACCAAAAATTTATGTAAAATTCTAGCTAAATTTTTTCCAACTGGATGTCTTTTTGTGCTTCTCTGTTTTAAAAGCTCTGTAACTTTCTAGTTCAGGACCACTCAGTGAGACTCTGAAACTGGGGGATCTGTATACGAGCGGTCCTGAGCTCAGATAATTAAATTTCAAATTTATCAATTTGGCTGCATGGATTTCTGTATTATTGTCCACAGACCACTTCACCCACTCTGAAGACGTATCCCTAACTGTAGTTAGGGAAGAATGGGTGTAGTGTTCATCCAGCTGCTTCCAACTGAGAAAGGTCAGAGTAGGGGTAACCACAGTCAGGGAGCTTCTCCAGAGAGCTAAGCTAATGGGCCTCGGACGGACGTCATGTTTTGGGTTAGCAGTTATAAACTCTCTTTACAAGGTTTATCTGGTGGGTCCTGGTAAAAAGAGTCCAGAACATGTGTCACTGGCCCACCTGCATGATTACTTGGAGTTTGGCAGTCTGTACACAAGAATAAACACATTTTATGAGAGATTAGAACACATATATTCAAAGCATGAGCACTAAAATGAAAAGACAAGTTGGGAAAAGAGCCAGCTCCAGAAACTGTTCTTTAGGGCCTGGAAGAAGACCGTAACCTGCTGACTCTTAAACGCCTCTACTAATAAAGGTTATCTGTAACCTGCTGACTCTTAAATGCCTCTACTAATAAAGGTTATCTGTAAGTCTGGTATTTTGTTATAAGTCCTTCTCTCGTTTTTGCTGTGAGAAGATGGAGGGTTTTGTGGTTTTGAAGGGTAATCTAGATAAAGAATTTAAAGATTCTTATCGAACTTTTATGGAATTTACTGTAGATTTTTTTTAATGAATCACAATAGAGCTCAGCTACTGGCATAGCTGGAAACTACCAGAAGGGGTTAAGGACTGGAGTCCTTTCCTAGATTTAGCTTATTATTATGACATTGTTTTATGTATCTTTTGGTTCTGCATTTTTGCTGGATGTTCAAGACTAAGTTAAATTGAGACTTGTATTAATTAAAATTAACCTCTTGCTATTTATCAAGAGGTGAGTCTCTCAGTATTTACTTGAGAACCATATACACAGCCTCTCAGTTCTTCTCTCAGTGTCAACCAGCAGGAAAAGTCACAAGTTTTGCTTGATCAATTTCTTTCTGTGAAAACATGTGAGAGTTTTTCCTCTAGTGACTCTGCTTCCACACATTGTTTGTTGTGGCCCTGCCCCTTGGGGCCCAGAAATCTCCTTGGTCAGGACATTGTGTGACTCACTAGAGTTGCAAGGTGTCACAGAAAAGGTCCTCAAATGTCCTGGGCCCTCATTAACCATGGAGGATCAGGGACAACATATTGGCTGTTCTCTTAGCTCAGCTACTGTTCTAGCTTTGATCTTCAAACCTCAGTTGTTGAACATCTAGAAGAAAATTTCAGTAATACCAGCATTTCAACGGGAGTAGTGAGCTTAATTATTATGTTTTTATCTGGGTGTGAAGTATTTTGGAATATAAAGCATAACCATTGTTTTCCTAGTTGTATCCTTGTAGAATGCTAACAGTCAACAGTTGTAATTTATGAAGAAAACTTGAGATCAAAGCCACAAACTGCCATGTCCTACATGGCTCTTGAGGGTCCTGGGTTGATTTGAACAGTGTTTTGAGTAAATTGAATCACAACCTTGATTTCTCCTGTATAATCAGCAGCATCAATGACACCCGGAAAACCTGGAGACTTTCTAAAGTGAGACTGTTACAGCCTAGTAGGAGACCCACTGTCCCTTGAGGCAAAGACCCATAGGTTCCAGTAGGAATAACTTGAGGTCCCATTTCAGGAGTTAGTCCGAATCTGGAGGAGGGACTAAGGTCCCAATCTCCACTGTTTTTGTTGTGCACAAAGGTCAGAAATGTGCTTGGTGGTGGAGGGTGAGGCTGGGGAGGAACTGAGGAAAGCACCCCCATTGTTTGGTGGGGCCACGGCAGGCTCCAATAGAAGTTTCCTGGAACGGGCTGGCCTTTTACTTCTATTCTGGATTTACATTTACTTTCCTAATGATATTCCTGCTGACATTTTGTTCATATACTCGAAGGTTTTGTTGAAGAGACGGATAATGGCTGTTGCCCACACAGGTGCAGCAGCAGAAGGATTTCTCGCAAATCGTCTCTCACAACTGCAATGAAAAAAGTCACTTTGTTCTTCCCTTTCCTTTAGGTTGTGGATTAATGACCTGAATGATTATAATTTGTCCCAGATTTGGCAGATTTAATGTTCAGTAACAGAGTAGATATGTTGAAAACCCTCTATGTACTCCCCTGCTCATCTGGTTTTTTTGTGCCATTTGCAAGGGAGCCAGAGAGAAGGGAGAAAGTTCTGATCTGTGACTCAGCAAAATGTCTGAGTTGAAAAGGTTGGGGTTGCTGCTGTGGTTCAGTGAAAGTTAAATACTCCTCTTGTGTGTAGGGGTCCCCGTTGTCCCCCACTGCTCCTTCCTTATCTAACTTAACAAAACCAGAGGGCTTAAACTTTACTGGACTCCTTGTCATTCTGCCATCTTTTCCCTGATTGGGACTTGATTTTAAAATATTGCCCAGAGCCAATTTCTCTGTGGCTGTCTCATCAAGCTTACAATCAAGGTACTTATCAAAATCCACATAAGAAAAATAAATACTAGAATTAAGCATACAACAAGCAGTTCTATATACATTTGTGATACTTTAGAATTTGTTTGTCCAATAATTAAACACTGATAAAATCAATACATCTCTTTGTTTTTGTTTTTTGTTGTTGTCATTTCTCACAAGCCCATTTATAACTGTGGCCCTAGAGAATCTGAATTTTTCAACTCCCCAATCTTTATACCTGATGAGACCAGTATCAATACACTCCAGTGATGAATATTGACCTTTACCAATGCAATTCTCCCCCTTGTAGTACACACATGAGAAGTGTCCCCCCACTTATATCTTTCCGTATTGCTGATCAGGTGCCATATGCCACAATCTATGTGACTCTTAATGTTCCCGGGGTGAATGATCATGAAAGGATGAGAAAAATGAAGAATAGACTAAAGCTGGAGTCAGGGGAACCCTTCTGTCTTGATGGGAGGAAAGAAATTGCCCCTTTATTGTAGAGGTGTTTATACATTTAGCAACTTAATGTCACATGATACCCTGTTGCCTACTAACCGACATGTATGGCAACCTATGGGTCTAATTTTGGCATCCAGAGTCACTTTTTTCTGCAGCTTGCCCCTGGCAGTCTTGTTTTTGGATCTGGCAGGCCAGCTCCCTCAGGTGTGTTCAATTTCTAGCTTCAACATTTTCCTACAATAACTAATATGTTAGTATGACAAACAAGGAAATTATTTTGTAACACACTTGAATCTCCATTTCGTTATAGACTAGTCTTTTTAGTCAATCACTTCTACCTAAGAAGATCTCATAAGAGCTTCTACGTAAGAAGCTCTCACCTAATTTATTGCCCTTTAATGGAAACCATTGAAGAAATTTGTGAATTATCTGGACTATTTAATCCCTAAGCATCTCTAAGTGTAATAACATATGTGTAACAAAGAAATTATAGAATTTTCTTTTGATAAGTGGTCCCATGTTTGTTTGACACGTACCTCTTATTACAAGTGGTTGGAGCACAAGAGAAAGACAGATATCTAAAAGATAAAGTTTATAACTATAAAAACCCCAGTTTTAAATTTTAGAAGACCTGTACATCTGAAAGATACGAGTGCATTTAATACATCATGAAATTTGCAACAATAAATTGTCATAGCCAAATGGAAAAATGTTTTTAGTTTAGTTTTGTACCAAGAGCATCTTTTAATGAGAAAATTTTACCTTATGGAAAACAATCTTTTGATGATGATCAATGTAAACATATTACAATGATATATTTAACAATGTTTATTGGGGTGTCCCCCATATAGCCATGGGAACTTCTGGGACCTCCTTAATGAACAAAGGCTGGAATAAGATTTTTCCTGACAGCTTCTCCTTTATTCACAAAGGAGAGTCCTGTTTGACAGCTCTCCCACCTTAAAGGATCTCTATCTATCTATCTTAACAAAGTTTTGATGACCTATGAGACCATATCATAATAATTAACACATTATTTTGGCCAATGAAAGATTCTCAAGTCATTGTTCACAGTGAATGAATATGTGTTACATTTCATAGAACCAATTTTGACATCATTTTGACAAGTTGGCAACTTGGATAGAAGTATGCCTTTAATTTTCATGACATTTATTATTATGACATTTATTATTATCAGCCAACTTAAATTACAGACAAATGTTTCAAAGCCAAAAATGCAAAAAAAAAAAAGAGATTGAGCTCAAATAAAGCATCCATTGCCATATTAGATAGGCAGACAAATACATTTTTTTATCAAATCAGAGTACATTCAAATATATTTGATGAATTTGAATTATAATAAATTTTATAGTTTTTAAGTTTGTAACTCTAAATAGACTAGGCAGAATTTTTGTAGGTCAGTTAACTGAGGATCACTTGTAATAAGAATCAGAAGGAATAAAATCTTTTCCACCTGTGTAAGCAAAGACAGTTTTAGATCGTTCCTAGGCTGATGGTTTATCTGAATGGATATCTAGTTATATAGGTTACTCATTGTTGCTTTGATAGCTATAGTTGTTGAATAGGCACAGCTGATGTCCAAACTGCTATTTTGATAGCCATATGTAACTGTTCCCTCTAACAGGAAAGACTGTTAAAGGTAATTTTAACTATTTCCAGCAGGATGAGTAGACCAGGTTTGGGTGTAGAATGAGATTATCTCTGAGAATTATAGGATATTCTGAAGAGAAATCATGAGGAGAGGCAGTCCTCTGGGGACTGGGGCTGTGCCTATTTTTAAATATTTGTTCTCAGGGCTGGGGATTTAGCTCAGCGGCCTAAGCACCTGCCTTGAAAGCAGGCAGTCGTGAGTTGATCCCCGGTACCGATAAAAAGGAAAAAGACAAAAAAATTTGTTCTCATTTAAAACCATTATTAAACTCATAAGATTTCTTAGGATTTTTTTTTCTATCAATGAAATTATCTGTGTTATAAAAATTAGTCTGCCCTGTGCTATAAAAACGCATCAGCATCATTCTTCAGGGGGATAAAGAAGTATAAAGAGTCAATCTTTAGTTCTGTGTAAGGACTAAAAGGCAGATAAACTGGGACTAAAAGTTTTACATTTATTCTTTGAAAGATTTAAGATTAAAATGTAAACTAATTTTTTAGAATATGGTCCAGAGATAAGTGAAGATCAGCTTCACTCTGAAAGGGTCCCTGTGAGGGAAAACTAACCATTCTAGAAATTCAGCAGCGGTGGAAAGAATTTCCTTGGACTAAACATTTGTGAACTGTGTTATTTCTGAGGAACAGGGAAGTGGAGAAGGGATAGAACAGTGATTCCAAGAACGGCACAAGAACTAAATCCTAACTATCTTAGGTGCAGAAAGATAAGATCAAGAGCTTCCCAAGGGTGACTCTCTAATCCTTATGGAAACATTCTTCCAGAGGCAAAAGTTATGATTGACTCCAACCATATTGTCAAACAGAAAATGAAATCAATAATTAAAGGACCTGGTTGACTACTTTTTTTTTTTGTCTTTTTCATTTTTATCGGTACCAGGATTGAACTCATGACTGCCTGCTTGCAAGGGAGGCACTTATGCTGCTGAGCTAAATCCCCAGCCCCCTTGGTTGACTACTTTTTAAGCCTTTGAAAGAGAATGAGAGAGAAAATGAAAGTGTTCCAATTATATTGTTTAGGTCTTATTTTCTAATATACGAGTCTGAATCAAAGGTTCTTAACTCCCACCTTGCAAAAGGGATCTATTGCCTCTGGAGACAGACAAAGGCAGAAAAAATTTCAGCCCTAGGACAAAGAGATCAACATAACATTTTGGGTTCTCTATCCAGTCACCTCTATAGAAGAGTTGGCTAGGCTCTATTTAAACTTACTCTGAAAATATACATCCCTAGAAACCTGTAATTCACTTAAGAAACTAATAGATTAAAGTTATAATCGTTGTGTCTCATTAGAAGTCAATATTTGGTTTAAGAGTAGCATTACTCTTAATCTAGTTTATAGATCTGAGCAAGTCTTCTAAAGACCTCAGTGTACTTATCAGGACATCTGAAAACTCTCCTAGATCTTGCCTTTATCTGTTTTAGGTCACAGAGAAAAGGAAACATAAACCAGGATAGTCCTAAAATTCTCCATTTACTTCCTGTAAGAGATATTGTCCTTGAAGAGCTTGCACAAAGTCAGCTAAGGATGGATACATCACCATGGAGGTTTCAATTGTGGATGGCCTAAAAATTCCACCCTCAAGACTTGAGCAAGTAGGGGAAGCCTCAGACTAAGTATTAGTGGGTGAGGCTTTGATTAAGGTTGTCTGGAAACCTCACCTCAAGTTCCAAAGATTTGAGCAAGAGTAGTCTCAGGCTCAGTGATAGTGCATGCCTTAAGGGCCAGAGGAGTCTGGTTTTTCTGTGGCTCACATTTACATTTGAACACAAAGATTAATTCTTCAACGCAAAGCAAGTTTGAACATAAGGTAATTTTGACCATTTTTTCCATTTCTTATGGTAGAATCCTAGTTGTGAAATAGCATCCTAATCAATATTTCCCTTTGGATTAACAGTTGTATTGCTTAACACTAAACCGTTGCTTTTTAATTCCTCAAAAGAGGACTCTGAATGTCCCTTTTTAATTTGTCGTGGCATTAATGATCTTAACATTTACCACTTGTCCTTATTTAGGAGTCGTAGATTAACCCATACTGGCTCAGTAGCTTTACATTGGGTTTAACAGTTAACATTGACTCCAGGAATTCCAGGGTAAGGAGTTCTCGTGTTTAAGCATTCCTCCCCCCTCAGCCTCTCTCATGGCTGGGACTGTAGGGGATGCCACCACACCTGGCCTGCAGAGGGAAGCAGGGAAAGGGAAGCTACTTTTCTGTTACATGGTTCTGCTGCTGACCTTCCGTAGTCACCCTGTTCCCTCTGTCATTGTCACCTTTGTCACCAGTTCTCCTGGAGAAGACCCATGCCAGCTTGTCTTGGCAGTGGGGGCTGTGTCAGTCTCTAAAAATTCTGTAAGTTTGGGCCAAGAAAGAATCTCTTCATGTGTCTCACTGTATATTATATTTGCTGAGCTATGTCTACAGAGATTCCCAAATCCACAAAGACCTCTGCTGTTATGCTGGCTCTGTTTGTGTCTACTTCCGTCAGCCCGATCTGCTGCCAATTCCTGTAACTGCGTGGTGAAATGATAACCAAGCGTAAATAAGATGTCTATCACGGTACAGGATCAGATGATGTTTGCCCACAATTGAATCTGTGGTGAATGATCCCTGAACCTCATTATTTATGTCACTCTGTTTTAATTCTTTAAACAGCTTAAAATCAAACACTTGGTGTTCAAGTACAAGATGATCTTGATTAGGATTGTTCCTAAGCACCATTGTGAAATAACAAGGTTCAGACAAACCTCCTTGCATAGCCACCTTCTTAACAGCCTCTTGCTCTTCAGATACACTAGGTTCGCAATGTTTCATGGCACAGGCTGAGGAGTTTCTTTAAAAGTCTCACTCAGTTCTGGCTGTCCCCAGGAGCCAGCAATACAGTGTGAGGTTTTATTTTTTCTTTTATTTTTCATCCTTGTCCTGTTCTAAAACAGAAATTTTGAGTGTACTAGTACTGTATAAACCAAAAACAGATTTTTTACCGAGGTTTAAGCTGAAAAGGACTCAGGAGAAACAATTTCTGTTCTGCCATGTGTTCTCTTTAAATTTTGTGTTTTTCCATCCAAAGTTCTTGCTTGAAGGAACTAAGGATTGTGTTTAATTACTTCCTGGAGTATTTTGGTGACACGCTGCTAGATGCACTGTGTATTCTGCAGTCTTTAAAAGAGATTTTAAAGAAAGAGATTATTCCTTCTTTTAATCCCAGCAAAATTTCTTTGTTTAAAAAAATTTATTTTAAAGAAAAAAATCTCTGGAAGAATAATAGGAGTGTAACAATGGTTAATACATTGTGTATTGTTGTCTTTAAATGAGTTACTGAGAATATGAGATTTAATTTAATTGTATAAATAATATTAGCACAAACTTGTTTTCAATGAACTAAGAGATATTAGGAGAAATTAGTAATAAAACTATTTTAACTATCATATATATGTATGTATTTGTTTTTCTCTTCCTTTTTTTCTCCTTTCCCCCATCCCAGTTCCTCTTTCCTTTTGAACAGTGTCACCCCATTTTATAATATCTATTGTACATTTTGGATCATATTTATTCTTTCAGTTTTTCACTAGGGTGACAATATGATGTTTACACATGTAAGTTTGGTTTATTTCACTTATGCATCCATTTATCTACAAAAGTCTCCAGTTTATCCTTCTTTATTGCTGAATAGTAATCCATTGTATCAAAATACCACATCTTTTTTATTTATTCCTCAGCTGATGAATATTTGGGTTTTTTCCAAGTTATAGCTATTAAAAATTGTGCTGCTATCATATATCACTGTGGTATGATGTTTTTAATTGTTCTAGGAAAATATCCAAAACAGAAATAGCTGGGTAAATTGGAATCTACAATTTCTAAGCATGGTTTTCGTCATGGACACCATCTCTGCAGTTATATGAGAAATTATTTCTCATTTGACTTTTTCTAGTGCTTCTTTCAATTGCTTTGTTGTTACCACTTCAGAGAGGCCAAGTGAGTAGCTTTTGGATTGTCCCACTTCATTGTCTCCCGGGCTTACTTTTGGTGAACTGTATGTCTGGGGTTGCATCTTGTTTAAGTGTCTTCTTCTCTTCTTTTCTCTTCTTTCTCTTCTTTCTCTTCTCTTCTTCTCTTCTCTTCTCTTCTCTTCTCTTCTCTTCTCTTCTCTTCTCTTTGGTCTCTTCATTTTTCTCAGTTTAATTCCTGGGGTGAATCTTATAAATGGCCTATGATGGGTTGCTTTATCGCTAGTACTTAGAATCCTTAGGAAATCACTACTTCTCTGAGGTATCTGCTAGGTGTAGCTGGTTTTTGGGTTTGAGTCTCTTGCAAGATCCTTCCTCTTCAATTTGTTGGGGATGAGAAGTTGCTGCTTACGTGACCCAACCTCTGGTTCTTCGGTACTGTGACAGTACTTTCTGGGATGCTTAGTCAATCTCAGTCTTGGAATAGGAAGAATAGCTGTTTAGGAACAGTATGTCACTTTCAGCTAAAGAGATACTATACGCAACAAAAAATAGCATCAAACAGCCTAGAAAATGACAGGCTGAGGTAACCAGTAGTTTGCATCTTTATCCAAATGAATTTGACTTGTGGTTATGTAACAAAATCTAAAACAAACCAGAAAATTATATGTGGTATATAAATCCTTGATTTACCTGTAAGTCCTTATTTTACCTTCAGGGGTTAAAATTTAGAAGGGTTAGGGATAAAATAGAGGAGTAGTAGAAGAGGAAGAGATTAGAAGTAAGGTTGGAGGAAAAAGTGGGATTATGCTAATTTTAGGAAACTGGTGCAGAATATTGGAGGGAAAGACAGAAGGAAGAGACAAAAGGAAGAACGGAACTTAACAACCACAAGAGGCTAGAAACTACACACTCATTCACAGAGAAGCAAGTTCAAACAGTGAAAGAGAAAACAAAACCCAAACCCCCAAACAAAAACAAAACCATCAGAATGAGAGACAGAGAGAGAGAGAGAGAGAGAGAGAGAGAGAGAGAGAATCCACTTCCAGGTTTGTCTCTGTTTTCACTGGTGAACAATGTATGGAGACAAAGTCCAGATCTGTGCAAGCCGGCAGTAGCTTTTTGGTGGGATAGTAGATAATCTCAGAGAGCCTCCACCGCCTAGCTGAGATGGGACTCATTCAGCCTGAGACCATCAGCATACCTTCTACGGGTCTGAGCCCAGCAAGGAATCAGTAGATACAGATAGCAACCCCTCCAACAGCTGAGCTCACCAGCTCCCTCTTCAAGATGTCTCCTGACCAATTGTTGTCTCTTGCGGGATGACAGAACCCTTCAACTTACTTCCAGATAGTGCAGTCCTTTACATACACTGCTGCATCTCTTCATGGAGGCTACATCTCTTCAGAAGACGCCATATGTCTGTAGGTTTTAATTTCTCCTCTTATGCAGTGAAACTCAGGGAGAAGGTGCCACTAATTACCTCCTCCTTCTGGCTCAGAGATCCCACTTCTCTCTTTCTTGTCTTCTTGAGTTCTTATATTCCTGTGTCTGGATGGCAACTGTGAGAGGCTCTTTCTCTGTGGCTTACCACACTGTCATCAGTGCTCCTCTGCCCCAACAAAATTCTTACACTCATGTCAAAGGTGCTTACCTTAACTGCATTCCACATGTTTCTGTCACATGAGATCTAAATGATGTTGAAACACTCCTTGTAAATCCACCAGGCAGTTGAGAATGCCATGGGTTGAGGCCATGTTGGACCCCAGTTGTTGGGGACCCATGCAGTGAACCTCCAATCTCCTGTGAGGTGTTATGATGTGCAGTGGGAGAGAAAGAACGACAGACAAATAGCAAACAGCAGAGATCTGGGATGACCAATTATTAATGAGGAACAAAATGCCATGAGGCAGCCATAATCTTGGCATTTCTTGACAGAAGAGGGGAAGACTGGATAACTCAGAGGATGGCAATCATTTTAAGCTACTGAGGCTCTTGACCTGGAGCATCTTTCATCTTAGTAAGTTTAGTTTTAATCTTAATGGTTTTAGCTTTAGTCTTAGTAGTTTTAATCTTAGTCTTAGCCTTAGTATTCTTAGTTTCAGTCTTAATCTTATTAGGTAGGAGAGGGTGGCCCAACCCTAATGAGACAATGTGAAATCTCAATAGGGTGATACCAGTAAGCCCACACCTTTGTTCATCCTTAGGGAAGTATATAAAACTAGCCATTATGAATTTGTGGTCCCCAACATATGGGTGTATGTGAACACGTTTCTTGATGAGATTAATAAGAGTCAGTTGACTTAGTAAACTAGGTTGCCCTTTCCAGTTGGGGTTGGAACTAATTCAACTTTGTGAAAGTTTGAACAGAACCAAAAAATTGAGTGGGAAAGAATTCTTCCTCTCTGTTTTTGAGCTGGAATATTGACCGCCTGCTGTTTGTCTCAGATTCAGACTACAATTTACAGTGCTAGCTTTCCTAGGTCTTGGACCTTTAGAGTTAGACAGGAATTAGACCACTGGCTCTCCTGGTTTCCAGTTTGCAAACAGCAGATATTGGAATTTCCTGGCCCCCATAATTGTACAAGCAAATTCCTTATAGCAAATCTTTTTATCTCTTTATAATTCATATCTCTGCATATGTCATTTATGTGTCATCTGTATTTATCTCTTCTTGGTTCTATTTCTTTGGATAACAGCAGCTGAGATAGATTTTGTTATAAAGAAGTGGAATATTGCTGTAAAAAATGCCTAAAAATGTGGCAACCACTTTGGAATTGAGTATTGAATAGAAATGCTGGAAGGGTTTGAAGTACATTCTTGAAAATATGGATATTAAGGAAGATTCTGGTGAAATCTTGGACTGAGGTGGAAATGTTCTTAGATGTGGGAAAGATAACAATACTTGTTATAAAGTGGACTAGAACTTGGTTGAACTATGTTCTGGTGCTTAATGGAAGGTGGAATGTACGAACAATAAAACTGAATAGCAGAGGAAATTTCTTAGCAAAGTTTTGAAGGAACACCTTGGCTCCTTCTGGCTGCTCATAGGGTTATTCTTGCTTGGAATATCACATATTTGTGGCCAAATAACCCTGTGGTCCTGTCTTGTAGAACCTGACAATTACCAAAGCCTCCATTTATTTCATTCCATCTCTATCTCCTTCAGTTCAAACTGACAGTTTTCTGCTAATATACCCATAAACTCACCAGCAAATGATAGCTTAGCAATAACATTAATGTTCTCTTCAGAACATGCTTCTTATTTTTTCTTGCAATAAGTTTAGATGATAACTTTCCAAATATTAAGATTGGTGTTTCTTTCTGCTTAATTCCTGAATTCCTTTTTCAATTCACCTCTATCCTCACATTTTTCTTTAGGCAGTCAGGAGGGCCACCTCCCTCATCATGGTCCTAGGCTATTTCCTCCTTCATTTCAAAGGATGTGGTTACATTTCTAGTTTCAGAATGCCAGACCCACCTTATTCAGTGTCTTAGGGTTGGTTTTTCTAAGTAGAACTTCCCAGAGCCATGGTACATGACCCTTCCAGTGGGTCCTCAAGGTGGGAATGCTACCCCGTGGATTTGGAAAGCAAAGCACTGCATCAAAAAATATTATCACTGAGTGTTAAGATGTGATGGACTTTGCCATTTAGAATTCCTTGTGATCTGTCACCCTTTTTTCTTGTTTTTCTCCCTTGCAACGAGAAAATCTATCTCAAGCCTATCAAACTCTTGTTTTTAGAGAGTACATAACTTGTCTGGTTTCACAAGCTCACAGCTGGACATGAATTTTGCCTCAGGATGAGTCATATCTCAAGCCTTGTGCATATTTAATTTAGATGAAAACTTTGGACTTCAGACTTTAGAGCTGTTGCTGGAATGACTTGAGACTTTCCAAGGTTGTTAGAATGGAATGAATATAATTCAAATGCAGGAAAAATAATGAATTTTGAATGCCAGAATGATACAGAATGAATGTGTGCCTTCAAAGTTAATACGCTGAAGCTCTAGTGTCCAATGTGATGATAAACGAAGACAGGGATTTTGGAGGTCTCTTGAGATCCAGATAATGTTCCAAAAGTGAGGTCCTCTCGATAGGATTTAGTGGCCTTATAAAAATAAGAAGGAAAAAAATTTATCTCACTTTTTTTTCACCATAAGAACAAGGCTATGTGAAGATAAAGAGGTGGACACTGTCTGCCACCCAAGGACAGAGAGTCTTTCCCCAGGTCCCAACTTTAGGCATCTTAGATTTTATCTTTCCAACCTCTAGAACTGTGTTGTTTTAGCCACTTAGTTTGTGGCATTTTGTTATAGCAGCCTGAATTAAAACAACTGTTATGTCTACATGGTGGGGTACGAGACAAGAATGGAGGAATGTATGAAGTGGGACGGGACTGAACGCAAACTTTTGTCTTGTGTGTGTGTGTGTGTGTGTGTGTGTGGTTCTGCCATGGAACCCAAGGCCTTCTGTATGCTAAGAACACGCTCTATCACTGAACTATACTCCTAGTTCTGTCTTGCATTTGTTCAGTGCTTGGCATGCTTTGGGGCAAGAAATCTTAGCAAAGAAATATTTGGCAAATATGACAGTTTATCAGAATGGCTTTCAGTGTCTTTACTGTCAGGAATTCACCATGCATGCTGTGCCCCTGAAGAGAGCCTAGCAGTAGCCATTAAACAAATCCATGAACACATGGCTTTGTCTACAAGTCTGTAGCACTCCAAAACCAGTCAAGATAAATATGAATTATAAATTCATTGATGGGAAATGATTATGTTCTCAAGCCCAAATTTCTGCCTCATTAATGCATCATACAGTATTTTGAATTATTATAATTATGTATGTTTACTTCTAAAGATTACATAATGACCTCAATATGAAAGGAGGTGTTTTGTGGGAAAGGAAAGATTTTCATTCTCACATTTATTTTTTTAAGAGAAAAATGAAATAAAATCCCCCAACCTCATTCATTTTCTTTCTTTCTTTCTTTCTTTCTTTCTTTCTTTCTTTCTTTCTTTCTTTCTTTCTTTAAAAAGCAAAACAGAAAAAAAGGATTGAATTGATACAGGATTAAAAAAGAAAAAAGTAGAGAACTAACACTAATATATTGCACATTATTATCTCAGAACTAATTGCTCAGGTTACAAAATCTAGATACAAAAGTGACAGTCAAACAATGACAGCACAAACTATTCTTTATCATGAATTAAGAGAGATTAGTAGCATAGTTATCTATCTAGCATACATATACATGCATAATCATATGTTTACCAACATACGTATAATTTTTCCTTTCTTCCTTTCCCCATCCCAGTAGTGCTGTCCTTTTGAGCACTTTCTCTTTCATTATTAAAATTTCTATTGTATATTTTGGATCTTATGACTCTTTCAGATATTTATTTTTTATTATTTTCATAATTTACTCTTCAGTACTTGGCATTACATAATTTCTTGGTATAAATGTCTACTATTCATTCAAATGGGCAACTCAAAAGAGAAATTTCAAGTTATATATCAATGTTTGGTTAAGTTATAAAGAAGTAGTTGAGACAGAAGCCTTTTGTGGGCAGTGATGACTTGCTTTCTGCTAATCCTCTCTCTTCTTTCCTCCTTCACCAAAAAGAGCTTCTTGGCTGCAGCCCCACTGTAAGATTTACTCCTTGTTCAAGACATTTGGTGTCTTGAACACTGAGGGCCTTGGAAGAACCCAGATCTTTCACATTTATTTCCATTTATTTTGTGGATGACTTGCAATCTTCTTGGGGGGAGGGAGTGATACAAGGAATTGAACCCAGTACCTCATGATTGCCATGCAGGTGCTCCTGTGCCACTGAGCAATAGTCCCAGTCCTGCTTTTTCAATCTTAAATTGATAGATTTCCTTCACCTTCCAAACACCCTATGGTATTTGAGGAACTGTGAGAAATCTTAGAAATCATACTGGCTCATGATGTGGGAAACAATTCTTGGGCAAGTCAAATTTGGCTTTTGTGTTGGGTCTTTTCTTTGGGTAGAAAAGATACCATTTTAATACTTTAGTTGGGTAGAAAAACATACATAAAAACATTTTGTAAATGCAGATTCCATATGGTGACTAGGGGAATGTGCAGATTCATGCTCTAGTGTGCCAAGTATCAAAGGAGAATAAGAAACTGAGTCCTACCACACAGGGCTGAGCAGTCTGCGTGTGTTTTACTCTATCTGCACAGCTATAACACAGGTCATCTATTGCTTGTAAATCAAAATTTATTTCATATCACTGAAGGGCTTGGAATGTCTAAGGACAGGGTATTGGCATTTGGTGTTTAGTGAGGGCCTTCTTGCTTTGTGCTCACTTGGTAGAAGAGTGGATAAGCAAGAAAGAGACTAAATTAATTCTTCCAAGTCCTTTTTAAAAATACAAATCCATTTACAGGATGGAACCCTCTTGACTGCATCACTTCCTCTGAGGCCTCATCTCTCCGTACCACCACGACTGGGATTAAGTTTTAACACAAGCTTTGGAAGGGACATATTCAAACCATCGCATCCCTGTGCCCTATGGTGTGAGCCTCAGAATGGTCATTTTCCTGGCCCATTTTCCCCAGAGTGGAGGAGGAAAAGAAAGCCCATTGCTTGTGCTGCTTCCGCCTTTGAGGGAAGCTGCACAGTAGAATCAGTGTGGTTATTTTGTTCTACTAATTTGTTTTTCAGTGAAATTCTTGTTTGTTTTATTTTAAGGTAGTTTCTTTGGAGGGATTAAGGGCAAAGTTGAGGAGTGTTTCTTTCATGTAATCCTATAATACTACCAGTCATAGTTTTTTTGCTTCCCACCAGAAGGTGCTCCTTCCACATGTATGTTTTGGAAGTTGGGGAGATGCAAGTTGAATGTGAGGAATTTAAACCTTGAGCAAGTAAGACAAGGAAAATAAGGCACAGCATGGTAGAAAGGGAAATAAAAATATAAGATGTTTTTCTGCTTATGAGGTGGTTATGTTTAGATATATCGATTATAAATGAGAAATATTATAATTCATAATTGCATCTAATACACTTAATATACTAAGCATCATAGCTTAACCTAGCCTAATTTAGACATTCCCAGAGCACTTAGGTTAGCCTATAGTTGGGAAAATTATCTGGCACAAACCCTATTTTATAATAAAGTGTTACATAAGTCAGGTAATTTATTGCACACTTGTATCCAAACATGCTGGAAATTCAGTATGCTGAAGAGTGTGGCTGTCCCCTCGTCATCATGTGGCTGGCTGGAGTGCTGGCTCCGGCATTATGTAAGAGTATTAAATGAGGATCAATAGCCCAGGAAAAGATCAAAATTCAAATAACGGGCTACATTAAATTCATGTTGCTTTTGGTTCTTGCAAAGTAGAAAAATTGCAAATCAAATCATTCAAGTTCGGCAAGTTGGGACCATTTGTACAGGTTATCAATAACCAGGCAAGAGAAACTCACAAGGGATCTAAAAGAAAAGAACACACATGTATGTAACACAATTAATCACAAGAAGTTAGAGCTGAATTGGATCCTGAAGAGCACTGACTCATCTTCGTTTGAAACATGAAAGAAGCAAAGCTATATGAACTCACACACTGATTGAAGTCAGAGGTAAGAGGAATGAACAAGTCTCTTGTTCTAAGTGCCTGATGTCAGTGGGGGAAGAGCTTGCAGTCGAAAATAGGACCGGGCTGTCATTTTCCCTGTTCACTACTGTTGAAGGCTAATATTTTGAAAAGAAAATTCATGCATCTGATATAACTACATAGATTCTAGTTAACTGACTAATTTTGAAAGATGTACTTTCTGGCTGAAAGAATTCAAAGTACCATACACACATATAAGTAGAAAAGAAATGCTGAAATGAATTTACAAATAAATGTGACCTGGCATAGATTTTATTTAAATAATTAATTATGGAGAATCAATGTAAGATTAAAACTTTTTTTGAAAGGAGAATTCCAAGTAACATAAGCATATGCAGGAAGATAAAAAATGCAAAAATGAATTCACAAACATGGGTTCCATGGATCTAATCAAGTAAATAATCAGCTGGATTCTCTTTGATATGATCAATTAGTACATGTATGTAGAAGAATTGTTTGTATTATTTTTAGTTTTCTACAAATGACAGAATTGCAAAATAACTTAATAGAGAAAAATTTCCTCCAATCGTAAATACCCCTTACTTCTTCCCCGCTCCAAAAAAAACAATGAAAAGCAGACATGAGCAGGAAGGGTATGCTGTATAGACATCCATTCCATTCCTATTCCATTCCCAATCCAAAATCTTGCACAATAGCTGGAGCTGAAGGTGATGTTCCCTTACTTTCTCTGGTTCACAGCCGGCAGTAGTGGAAACCAAACTGATAGTAGGTGGATTCAGGGAATACATTCATGGCCATGCCGCAGGGATCTCTTTGTAGGGTGTTACTGCTGTTACTGCTTCACGTGACACTTTCATCAGCATTGCTGAGAGCCTCACATGGTCACCTGTGGCCCAGTACATTTGATACTTCAAATTAACTGTTTTAGTTGTTCTGTATTTTATATCCACTAGTAATGCTCCCCTCCCCCATTTTTATTTATATGAGTTTGTGTTTGCAGTACAGAATGCTTACATTCCATGTGTGGGGTTGGAACATGAACAAAACACATCCTTCCCCCTTTTTTTCTCATTCTCTTATTCACTCTTTCCTCTCCCATTCTTTATGATTTTGGCATAGTTGTTACTTCTTACAGTTGGGCAGGGATTGCTAAATATTATACATGTTTTGAAATATTAAGTAGTACCTCAGTAAGATGGACCACTTTCATGTATCAATTTTTAAAATCAGAACTGTGGGGAACAACAATATTCTGAGTAAAAACAGATTTAGTTAGTTACCATATTAGGTAGACCTGATTTAACCTATATGTGAAAGGCCTTAATGCTGAAAATTAGCATAAAGTCTACTAATAATATACAGTGGAGACTTTAATAACAGTTTTGGGACCTGCATACTAGTTCCTAATTAGAAATCCACTTTTTTTCTTCTGTACCTTAACCTTTTTGGATCTGGTTTCTTTGGGTTGGATGATATGATTTTTAAAAATCAGTTCCGGCCCTAGAATCTTTGGTTCTCAATGACTAAATAAACTGCAGAGGAGTCCTCTATGCTGCTTGGCAGTGTGATGTATGTGAACAAAGAAAACACTTCTTTGAAGTTCTGTGTGGCAGATTTTGCAACTAAAGAACAGAAATAATTTAGTTTGCCCTTTATCTATTCCTAATTGGCTAGACGTAAACAGAGTTTATTCTTGGAAAAATTGTCTGCTTTATGAAGTTCCTCATTCCAAGACTTTTCTTATGCATTACATTGCCCTCACATGTAACCCAAACTGGTGTCCCTACCTCAGTGGATTGCCCTTTGATTAAATCTTACTTATGCTGCTTATTACTTTAGCCAGTTTTGGGAATTTAATTTTATTTCGAAGTTAAAGGCTTAGCCTTGGATCAAAGAAATGCTGCTGCTAGTGAACTGGGGAGAAAATGTGGGGCTGTGCAGTTCCCAGAAATTATATTTTGTTTTACCCAGGAAATCGCAAAGACCTGAATATTAACTTTGCTGCTCACAGGAAGGAGAGAGAAATGAGGCACAGCTTTCTCACGAATTCCCCAGGGGAAGTCACTGGTGTAGGCAGCAGGGCCTCATGTGCAGACCCCAGAAAGCAGGACTCCCTGGGGCATGTGAACCTCTCTTTGACCTCTCTTAAATTTGTTGTGCACCCCCTTCTGCCCAAGATCCTCTGATGCCATTCACTTTTCCAACATAATTTCCCTTCAGTCTGAGTTTCCTTAACTTTAACAGCTTCCCTTAACTTTAAGCTGTAACGTTCCTTAATTTTAAAGATCTACAATCTTCTATGTTTTAAACCATTTGTGCATTGTTGGGTGATTTTACCAAGTGAGATATTTTGCCCACAATACTTAAACTTACTTTTGCAAAAGGGACCTTGCTTGCTAAAAACAATCAGAGATCTTATGTTTTAAGTTTACTAAAAAGTTAAAAAAAAGTAGGTGACAAGTTTAAATAGTATATTAACAATAGTAGTTGTTGGTATTTTAATTTGCATTGGTATTTTCTTTCTTCATTTCCCTTTTCCAGTGAGCACGAACTATTTTTGTTTGAACAAAGCAAAGCAAAACAGAACCAACACAACAACAAAAACAACAACAAAACTGTACTGACATTTTCAAAGCAAACCATTTTATTTAAGGAAATGTACTCACAAGAACTCTGGCACAATGAAACGTCTTGTAAAAAACAAGAACAAGCTTACAACTTGAGAAAAACTATCTCATGTCCATATTCACAGAGTTGCTGCCTGAGAATGGGAGAAATTTAGCTCCCTGAATAGGTCTGTGAACATACTTAAGTGTTGAGCGAGAGATTTTCTTATCACATTAGGTTTTCGTTTTTCTTTTTGTTTTATGTAACTTTCTACACTATTTAATTAAGTATTTATTATTTGGAATTGAATACTTTCCTTAAATAATAAAATAAGTCCCAGGAAAAATCAGAACACATCTTTCCCCACAATACTGTGATGGTCACTCTCCTCGTTTTGATTTATTTGTCATGGAATTACTTAGGTGTTCAGGATTTCTAATGATTGCTGAAGTTTATTGTATACCAGATTTTTGATGATAATGATAACAGTGTCATATAATTACAATGACAATAGCATGGGCTTAGTGTTTTTACAGAACATTTGTGTCTATGTCCTCAAATGATCCACGGTGTTAATTATATCCACATAGGGAAACTGAACCAAATGCTGAAGAGGTCAGCACAGTATCTGCACTGCATAATTATTGGAAAGTTTGTGCATTTTGGGATTTTTAGAGACTTAAATTCAAGACTAAGTCATGTCCTGACAGACAATTAAACTACTTATCCCCACAAAGGGTCATTTTCTTCCTCTTTCTTCGGAATGTCTTGGCATAATGAATGTAAAGTACTTGTACTTAGAGTAACTAGCTCATAGCGTGTTCTCAATAAATGTTCCTTGTCTTTTCTGTCTCCTTTTCCAACCTGCACCTGTGTCTACAGCACTGTTTGGGAAATATGTGTCTCACTTCTGGACCTTCTGGCTCCTCCAGTCTTTCTTAGTTGTTCTATTGAGCGGGTCCTGGGCATTTTCGTGCTCTTCCCTAGTACTGCAATGAAAGCTCCTGGCTGTAGATGCATGAGTTGGAGGTCCACCCTCAGCACTTTGCACCATGCATAGGACAAAATAGGCTCTCAATAAACTGTGGTGTGAATTAATGAGACATTGGCTGAATGTGCACTTTTGGTTCCTGAACACAAAACACCCTGGACTGCCTACCTTAGTCCATTTGGGCTGTGGTAACAATTACCATAGAACAAGTGGCTTACAACCACAGAAATTTGTTTTTGACAGTTTTTGGAGGCTGAAGTCTTTAGGCACTGGCATTGGTTTCCGATGAGAGCATTCTCCCAAGTTTCCTCCTATATCTTCCCAGTGCAGAATGAGTAAAAGAGCTCTCTGGGGTCCCATTCATAAGGGCACTAATGCAATTCATGAGGGCTTTACCTTATGACCTAATTACCTCTCAAAGGTCCTGTTTCCTAATGCCATCACAGTTGGAATTAGGGTTCAACACCAAACTTGGGGGGATACAAACATTCAGTAGTAGTCTATTAAGCTCCCCCCTCCCTCTTGTCTGCCCCATGTTTTTCCAAGAGGCTTAAATACTTTCTTCTCTCCTGCCCATCTCCATCCCTTCTGTTAATCATGTTAAAAACTCTTTTCCGTAGGCCCCAGGAGTGGTCACTCCCATGTTAGAAGCTGCTGTGCCTTCACTATCCAGCCAAAGTGGGAGGGTATGAGTAACCTTACCCTTGTCTTGCTCAGTTCAGCCATGATAAAAGCTATAAGGGGGAGCTTCCTGGGGGTGCATTTCTTCACCCAGGTCTCTTGTCTCATGTGGTCATTGAGAAAAGGAGAACTGAAATTGGTGAGAACCTGTAAAGGAAGTAAGAATCTGGGGATCTGAATATGTGGATGGGATAAAATTGCATTTAAAATGTTTTTATTTTAGTTAACATACAGTAATTGTACACATTTATGGGCCCCAAAGCGACACTGCATGTATGAAATGTGAAATGATCAGGTCAGTGTGACTGGTACGTCAGACGTGTCATTTCTTTGTGTTGGGAACATTAAAAATCCCTTCTGCTATATTTTGAAATATTCAACTAATAATTTTCAGCCACCGTTATCCTACTGTGCTGTAGAACTGTTATTCCCCCTATTCAAATGCACCCTCCTACCCATTAACCAACCTTTGTCAAAACGCATTCCAAGACACGATAACCACTGTTATACTTTTTATTTCTCTGAGACCTTTCTGGCTTTTGTGTTGTATTAGTTTCTTTCTCATTGCTGGGAATAAATGCTCAATACCCTCAGGTTAAAGGAAGAAGGTTTATTTTTGGCTCACAGCTTCAGTGGTTCAGTTCATGGCTGGCTGACTGCAAAGCAAAAACAGTATGGTAGAAAGGCATGGTAGAGGAAAACTGCCAACCTGCAGCTGCCAGGAAGCAGAGATTAAAAGGAGAAGCCGGATATAAGAAATACACCATTCCAGGTCATGCACTAGTGACCCAGCCCTTCAAGTAGGCCCCATCTGCAAACAGCATATAAACTACTGGACTCATCAATGGATGAATCCACTGAGGAATATAGCATCCCTATGATCCAATCACCCTGCACACACAGGAGACTTTTGGGGGCATTTAAGATTTTAAGCATAACACACATGTAAGTGAGAACATGAGATGAAAAAATTGAACTTTTTATTTTTACTTATCTTTAATTTAAAATCAGCTTTTCCTTCAGTTATGAATATAGGTAGCACACCATGATTGTGTTAGAAATACCTGACTCTATCAATAGTCCAGATAATAGCTTTTTCAAGTCATATTACAGTTGTTGGTAGTTCTTCCAAACTGCCTAAACTCATTACCACTTTGATATTACAGTAGTTATCTGGTCTGCTAGTAAAAATTATTCTTTAATGTAGCAATAAAGATATATTACCTTATTATACATTTGTTTTTGAAAATATTTTGATAACTATATGTTAATAGAGTATTCCTATAATTATGTATATTTAAAAATGCATTTAAGAATATTACTTACAAATCTTCCAAAGGGTTCATAGCCCAAAAAAGTACTGGAAGAGCCTTACACAAGAGTTCATGACAGAGGGACAGTTGGTGGCATCTCAGCATCCTTTATTAGGGCATTTTATGAAATGGTTGTGATCCTGCTTAGCAACATGGTATTGGAATAGTCCTTGGCTTGCACTTCATTTCCTATCATGTTTTGTCAGTTTCGAAATATGAGAAGTAAGTTAAACTACTGAACTACTTTAGACAACAAATTAAAATGCTTTCTTGGGAGTGTAGATAGAAAAGTTCAACTGATCTGTTGACTCATAAGCCTTGGCATCATGACAAGTATGTCCCCCCTTTGGTAAAGACTCTGAAGCTCATTGAACAGCTTGGTGCCTCACTTTTTAAAAAAAAATATCCTGTGTATTATGGGATAGAATTATTTCCTTAAATGTCATTTTTTAAAAAATTTTCATCACATGTCAACATACTTCTTTGGAGAGATCAAAAGATGTAAATTATTATTGACACATTTATATTAAATGCATTTATTTGGCCTTGTGTACATGCTGAGTGCTGACAGAAGGTATCAGATTAATGCGTCTGGAGACTGAAGTCTTCTGTTTATCTACTTATTTGGGAAACAGAATATCTGAGCCCTTCAGTGTAAACTTGCTTGTGCTACAGAGCTAGTTGATTCCAACTTGACCTGGAAAACTCTAGAGCTTCATCCATGAATTTGTAATAGGGGCATTAAAAACAGTAGCTACTATTCTAAATCCTTGAAAAAAAGGATCTTTCCCCCTTTCCTTGTATTTCTTTTCCTTCTCCCTGGAAACACGAAGATGCCCCAGATGGTATTTGGAGACTTTTCCTCTGTTGTTTGGATCTACATACTTAGATAGGCTATATCGATGACTTTTCAAGTACTTCTTAAATTTACTTCATTCTTTTCCTCACCTCTTAACTCCTATATATTTATTTTTCTCTGTGTTAGCTGTGTTTATCAGTTGCTTCTTCTTTTTTATTTTATTTTATTATTTTTTTTATCAGTTGCTTCTTGAATTAAACAGGAAAGTTGGCTCAGGGATTTCCAGAATGTTCTGTAAAGCTCCGTCCTTCATAGTCTCACACAGAAGGAAGTGGCCCCAGTCCTGACACCACTAATTTCTACCAGAACAAATTTTATCTCTTCTGTTTGAATACTCAAATTTCATTTGATCAAAAGTTTCTGGGGGTAAAGAGTTTGGAAACCACTGGACTTGAGAGTGTTTCTTGGTATGGTTTTTCCACTGTTCTGTGGCTCTGCCACATGTTAAGGGAAGACTTTGAACATTCAGTTTCCAGTGATGCAAGCCATGATAAATGTGTGGTCACAGCTACACTGTTGACCTCTAAAGCCACATATATATTTGGCCACAAAGATAGAGCTATGTGGCTTACTTATCGTTTTGGAGCCTCTGCTGAATACTATCCCTGAAAGTTTGTGTTTACCAGGGACCTCAGAATGTGCCCTTAATTGGAAATAGGGTCTTGGCAGATGTAATCAAATTAAGATGAGGCCATACTGAATTTGGCTGGACCTTAAAGCAATAACTAGTCTCTTTATAAGAAAGTAGAGATTTGAGCACAGAACCACAGACATACATGGAGAAGAATGCCGGGCAAAGTTAGAGGCAGGGATTGAAGGGATGTGACCTTAAGGCAAAATTCACCAAGAATTGCCTTCAGCCAATGAAAGCTAGGAGGACATGAATGACTTTTCCTTCAGAACCTCCAGCAGGAACAAACTTTACTGACAACTTGATTTTGGACTTTATAGTACCCAGATAAAATTCTGTAGTTTTAAACCACTCAGTTTGTGTTAATTTTCTATATGAACCCTAGGAAATTAATATAAGCCTTTGACCCCTCCCCTCCTTTGTCTCTATGATGTCCTTCCCCTCCCTCAATGAATCCAGTACAGCATTCAGTCTTTTCCTGACTTTTAGCATATTCTCTTCTCAGGTGCTTAAAGCCTTGGCCTCGTCCTGGAGGCTTCCAGTCAAGAAGTCTCATTTGCATCGATTGAAAGTCATTTAGAACTCCCAAAGCTTCAGGAGCAGTCCATTGCTTACTTAGGAGGGCTTTCTGCTGTCTTTCTAAAATTCCACTTTGTTCCATTCTTTCATTAGTCTGGTTCCAGTAGTGAAGAGCCCTGAATAATGAGTGAGAGGACTGAGTTTGAAAAGGTTTGTGTTTCTTGGGCATTTCTTAGAGGTAAGTGAGAAGACTGGTGTGTGGCCTGGAAGTGTGGGGGAATTAACATCTCTTAGAATAACCTGTGAGTGATGAAGAAATGGAAGCTGGTAGGTAAGCATTTTATTTTCTTTTCCTTTGGAGAACAGTCCTGAGGTGCATTTATAGGGTTCCCTAAAAAATTCATGTGATGAGAATAGCTAATTTTTCCGGCACCGTTTATAAAAAGTTCTTTCTCCCGGTAAACATGCTTGGCCCCTTTATCAAAGATGATGTGGCTGAGTGTGTTTGGATTTGTTTCTGCATCTTCTAATCTATTTCACTGATCCTCGGATAATTAGACCCATGTCTGTCACCATGCACTCAACTGAAATAAAATAAAATAAGTAAAATAAAAATGGATCAAAGATCTAAATATTGAAACAGAAACATTAAATCTGCTGGAAGATGAAATAGTTAGAATTCTTGAAGACATGAGTTTAGGCAAAAACTTCATGAATAAAACCCTGCCTGCAAGAGAAACATTACAAAGAATCAGCAACTGAGATCTCATCTTATTAAAAAGATTTTGCAAAAGATAGCAATAGAAATCACTAACAGAGTGAAAGACTCCAGAGTGAGAAAAAATTTTCACTAGTTTTAGCTCAAAGGACTAATATGTAGAACATATGAAGAACTGAAAAAAATAAGACTCATCAAATTTAAAAAACCAATCTGAAAATGAGCATCTGAGATGAATGCATACTTCTCAGATAAAGAAGTAGAAATGACAAATAAAAATATTAAAAAAGGTTCAACATCACGGGTCATTTGAGAGATGCAAATTAAAACAATGCTGAAATTTCATCTCATCCCAGAAAGAATGGCTATTATTAAGAAATAACCAATAACAAATGCTGGCAAGGATGTGGAGGAAGAGAAACTCTTCTCCACTGTTGTGGTATTGTAGACTGGTGCAATCACTGTGGAAATCAGTGTAGAGATTCCTGAAAAACTAAGACTAGAGGTTCCGTTTGACCCAGCTATTCCCCTTCTTGGCATCTTCCAAAAGAATTAAAAGCATCATTCCATAGCAATATATGCATACTCATATTTGTAACTGCACAGTTTTTAATAGCTACATCTTTATAACAACACAAATGCCCATCAACTGATGAATGGATAAATTTTATATAGAACGGAGTACTACACATCCATAAAGGAGGATAATCTTGAGATATTTTTAGGTAAATGGAATCATCCTGAGACCAATACTTTTAGGTGAAATAAGTTGAACACACGTGTAAACACTACATTGTCTCTCTGGTATGAGAACTGGAATTGTAAATTATAACAAAATTGTGTAATAGACATTGTGAAGTAGGAAGAAATTGTTCAAAAGGAAAGAGGAACTAGGGAGGCAGAGAGGAAGGGAGGAAAAAGAAAAAAATGAGGAAAAAGAAACAATGCTTTGTAAATGAGGAGAAGAGTAGTTAAAGGAGGAGGAGAAGGGAAGAGAAAAAAGACAAGATATATGATGTACAGGTTCAAATTGCCTATGATGAATGTGATCATTATGCATATCTACATGGTATTGATTAACTTAATAATAACAACAAAATCATGTGAGATTGAATTTACCAGTGTGGTTAAGTACCTACCAGTTAAAATTATACTTTTTACTAACTCTTTTTCCTTTCTTTTCTCTTGTTCTATGATGCTGCTTCTTGTGATCACTTCCCAAATAAACTACTACTACAATGTGTGTTTGGCACTAAGGGCTGTGGTTTGAATATCCTCAGAAACTCACATTGAAGTTTAATCCTTATTAAAATATTAATATAAAATATTAAGTGAATGGAAACAATCTCACAATGGTATTTGGGGGTGGAATTTTGGACATAATTATGGATGAATAATGCTGTAAGGGTTGGCTCTTATTCAAATGGAATTGTGATTTTTTTTTAAAAAAAGAAGAGACCTGAATAAGAATATTCTGTCTCATCATGGAATGGCACCTCAGGAGTCTGTAGAGAGGTCCCACCAGCATGAAGGACCTCACCTGCTGTGGCTGCCTGATCTGGAACTTTCCATTCTTCAGGACCACGAGTTTGGCCACCTGTCCAATTATTTAAGTACAGGATGATGAAAATTGTGTCTTTCTCATTAATTTTACGAGATAATATAACAAGAAATAGAAAAATAGCTGTTTTATTTAAATTAATACAAGAATCAACTGGTTGAAATGACACCTGCCCAAGTGATGCTTAGAATTTTCAATACATAAGCGAACACATTGACTGAGAGATGCTCTGGGTAAACTGTTAAGTGATTGATAATGCTTCATTCTTTATAAACTATTGCATATGTGAATTTCAGGCATAGCGACAGAAAATGGACTAACACAAGCAAGCTGGAAGTGGACAATCAGACTGAGATTGTCTAGTGGGCTTGAATCAAGCATTATCTGGAAGGCAACAAGAACATCATCACTGGTAATAGTAGCATCATAATTATTAGGAGATTCTAAGAAAGCCTCAGCTGCTGGGCTGATCAGAAGTTTTACAGCAAAAACTACCTGCCAGAGAAATGCATTGACAGGCAGAAATGGACTAGCTCGCACGCTCTTCAGGAAAAGAAAAGCCAGTGTCTCCCGAGAATCCGCCCTGCTGGGACTTGGGGGACCAATCAAGGATCAGCGATCCAGTCTTTTAAGATTACTTTTAAAATAGATTCTTAGAATTGGAATTGGATTGAGTTTAAGGCTCTTGCCAAAACTTTCAATTAAGAATAGTGTAGTAATTTGTATTGTTTTACAAGAATATATAGTTATAGTTTACTTTCTTTGCTAATTTTCTATTTTAGATGAAGAAAACAGTTGGTGAGACCTAAGGCTTATTTTGAAAAATCATAAAAATAAGACTGACATGAAATGAAGGTTCTCAAGTCATTTCACCAGGAAAGTCCACTATTTTTCACTGAGAGTCTGATCAGAAACGACTGACCACAATTATCCTTTAAAAAGAAATTCCTGGAAAAAATGTTAATGTAAATGGAAGTCATAGGCACAGGGATCTGGATACTTTCTGATAAATTATTTTCATCAAATTTCAGTACGTGTTAGAGGGGCAAATTAAAATCTTGTGTCATATAAGGGCTTTACTAGGTAGTAAAATACTAATTAAATCTTTTATTTTTTAAGTAAGGGTAGATAATGGTTAACATGTGCTTATAGAAAGTGAAAAAAGAGAATAAGCTAAAATCAGAAAAATCCTTTTTTTCCTTAATGTTTATACTGTTCATTATCTTTCTGTGTATAACTCACATCATTTAAAAGGTGAAGGAAAATTGACCTTAAATATAGTTGACTTTCCTAGTAAAGCATTCCTTTTTGCAATGAGAAACTCCATCAACTTTGAAGGCCGATTATTTAATTGATATCAAAGAGTTATTTTTAAAATGAGTTCATGTACAAAATTGTGTGAAAAATTTTGAGGGAAAGTTCACAATTGCCCCAGCAGTTTTATTTTAGTGTTTCTAACTTAAGCCTTAGCTGTTGCTTCTAAGGTCAACAAATTACAGGGCACTGGATAGTTTTAAACGCAGCATACCACCCACGTTACTTAAACATTTGTCGTATTTTAGAAAAACAAGTTTTGGTTCAAGTGGACATCTATTTCTCCTGTTTTGCAAATTCTGAAGTTGATGGAATGTATACTTTACAAAATAATAAAGCACAAGTTTCTGGATAGTGAAGAAAGATAGCAATAGAAAACTAGAACCAGAGAATTCTTGAATGATGGAAAGCAGAGCATGTTATATTGGTGGAAAAAATCACATTAATAGATGAACAGAAAATGACAACAGCAAGAATTTAGGAATATTTATTGGACAGCACAAGAAAGGAAATAGAGTGAAGAGGTACCTGCGAGAACAGGAGAATATATTTGTGAATTATGTACCTGATAAGGGTTAATATCTAGATAAATAGGAAACTCAAACAATTCAACAGCAAGAAAGGAAATAATCCCATTTAAAAATGGGCAAGGCACCTAGATACATACTTCTCAAATGGAGCATATGATGACCAACAGGCATAAGAAAAAATACTCAACATCATGTATCTTCAGGAAATGCAAATCATAACCTCAGTGAAGCTGGGTGGGGTGGCTCAAGCCTTTAATTCTACCTACTCTGGTGGTGGAGGTGGGATGGCAAGTTCAAGGCCAGTCTGGGCAATTTAGGAAGAATCTATCTCAGAAGAAAAATAAAATTAAACCCAAACAAACTAAAACAAAGCAAAAACCAAACAAATGAAATAAAACATAACAACAACAACAAAAACACAATGAGATATCTCACCTCACCTTAGTTTAAATGGCTACTCTTAGAAAGATTAAAAATAACAAATGCAGGCATGGACATAGACAAATGGGAACTTGTGTTCATTAATGGTAAAAATGTAAATGGGTACAGTCAGTTTGGAAAACAGTGAAAAGCTTCCTCGAAAAATTTAAGGTAGAACTAACATATGATTGAGCAATCTTATTATAGGATATTTATAGAAAAAATGAAATGAATATGTTGAAGAAATATCTAAACTCTCATGCTCATTATGGGGCAATTGTACAATAGCTAAGATGTGAAATCACACCAAATGCCCATCAGCAAATGAGTAGATAAGGAAAATGTGGTATATATACACAATAGGGCACTATTCAATCTTTAAAAAGGAGGGATTCTGGTATTTGTAACAAATGGATGAATATGAAGGACATTAAGTGAAATACTCAAGACACAGAGAGGCAAATACTGCATGATCTCACTTTGTGCAATCTAAAAAGCTGGGAAAGTAATGAGAATGGGATGGTGGAAAGAGATTGGTCAAGGGGCACAAAATTACAGTTAAGATAAAAAGAGTAAGTTATGGCATTCTGTTGTACAGTAGGGTGATTATACTTTTTTTTTATTTTGAAAAGAATAAAACAAAATGAGAAAAAACCCAAAAAACAAAACAAAACAAAAAAAACAAAATGGGACTACTCAAAACAAAAGGATGACCATAGTACATGATTTAAAACCATAATACAAGGTGATCTACAGCAGTTGTCTTGATGTTTCTTGTTATCTTCAATAGAATTGCCCATATCATCAGGTACAATAAAATTGAACATAGCTGTATAGAACAAAATCAATAAAAACAAAACATTGGAGACATTATAGGACTTCAAAAGAGAGTAATAGTCAAACCAGAATGGGTATCATAGTGAATTTTATTGTCTTCAGAGTAGTTGCCTATACTCTCAGACTTGATACCATCAAACATAACAGATTTGAATAAAGATCAGTCAAGACAAGACAGCAATTGAACAAAACAGATTCAAATAAAATCAGTCAAATCAAGGCAGCGAAGGCAATACAGGGTTTCAGATTAAGTTAATAGGAAATTAAAAATGGTTACTGTAGTATATCCTGCTATCTTTGGAATAGCTGTCTATGCTGTCATATCTAGTACACGTAGACAAACGAACAGAATATAACCAAACTAAACAGAGCGATGAAAGCAATATGGGTTTCAAATCATGATACAAGATTAACAATGTCCTCTGCCTTCCCTATTTAGACAATTCCTCCTTAACTTTCCCAGGGTACATTATACATTTTATATACCAATAACTCTTTTAGCTTTTAGATCAGGGAGGCAACCTACTATTTTCCTAAGTGGTTCTGAACCTTTTTACTTCTGAGCTTGGTCTCAAGTTGTATCCATTTACCTACAAGAGCCTCAAGGTTTTCCTTTTTTTTTTTAGCTGGGTAGTTCTCCATTGTATAAAAGTGTCATATTTTTCTAACCCATCTGCAACTGACGGGAAAGCTACCCCCACTTTTTTCTGGTTCTCTGTCACATAGAGCATTATTTTCTCACTTTTGACTTTCAACCCATAAACCCTCATTCAGGTTAAATATATTTCTTTGTAGAGCACCTTGATGGACCCTATCTCCTGATCCACCCTGCCTGTGTTTCTTTTTATTATTGTATTGAGGCCAACCTATTAGTGTAGTGATTAAGGCCAACCTTCTCTGCCTCATTCTGCCATGCTATTTTACTGCTGTTGGTTGTCTACCTTTCCCCTTCATTCCACTGTTTTCCCCATTCATTGAGCCCCCTGTTACTATACTTGAAACTATGGTCTTTTTTTCTCTCTCTCTAGAATGTCCTTCAGTACTTTTTGTAGGGTTGGATAAGTGGTCATGAACTCCCCCAGTTCCTCTTTGTCATGGAAGCATCTTGTTTCTCCATTAACTTTGAGAGATAGTTTTTCAGGGTACATCAATCTGGGTTGGAGGTTATTTTCTTTTAGGGTTTGGGTTACTTTGCTCCAATCTCTTCTTGGTGTGATGGTTTGTGTCAAGAAGCCTGTCATATTCTGATGGGTTTTCCTTTATATGTGATCTGTTTTTTTTTTCTCTGACAGCTTATAATATTCTGTTATTGGGTTGAATTTCTGGGATTTTGATTATTATATGTCTGGGTATCTATCTGTTTTGGTTGTAGGTGGCTGGAGTTCTGTATGCCTCATATATCTGAGTATCATTTCCTTTTCCTATGCTTGGGAAGTTTTCTTTAATCATGTCTGTAAATAGTCTTTGTATTTCATTTGTGTTCACCCCTGCTTCTTCACTCACATTTTTTATTCTTAAGTTATAGCTCCTTTTGTCATCTACCCTTTTTATTGTTACTCTTTTTATTTTTCCTGGTTATTTTTAAGAGATCTTTCCTTTCATGATGACATGTTACAAACCTGTCTTCAGGGTTTGATAGTCTCTCTTTAGTTTCTTTCAAGCAGTTTTGCCAGATTTCAATGGAGTTTTTAGTTTCCTGGTAATCTCTTTGAGTCTGTTTCCTGCATTCTAGATTTTTTGTATTCTTCATTGAAGGTTTCTCTCCTTTTTCTATGCTCCTCCATTCTTCCATCTGTGTCTTCTTGATACACACTTAGCATTTCTTTTATTATTTTCCTTATATCTTCCTTTACTTGTATTAGTATTTCTGTTTTTAGTTCTTTTATAAGGTCATGAAGGTAATTCTTTATGTCAGGTGCTGCTTTTGCAGGCATTGCAGGTGTGAAACCCCTGATCTCTTCTGTGTTTATCTCTCTTGGGCCAGTACTGTTTGGGTTGGAAGCTGGAGACTTCCTTTTGTTTCTTCCTCTTGTCCTGTTTCTGGGTTCTTCCAGCCCAGTGGATAATGGGGGTCCCTGGCACTTACCATTATTTTGAAGCATGCTGGCTAAGGATTGCTGCCCTCCCAGTCTGCTGATGACCACTGAAGGACAAGCAGGGGTGGGGCAGGCTGGCCCCTCCCTTCTGAGCTGGTCAACCACTGGGAGTCTTCACCATGTTAGTATGTGCCAGGTGGGGCCAGTTAGGGATAGCTTCAGGGAGAACTTGTCCTTGGCTGTGTCCTTGGATTGTGCACAGGGGTGGAACTCAGTCTAAGCCATTCCCACCAATCGGCTCCACACTAGGAGTGGCTGATTGAATCCACTGCAGTTCTGGTTGCAGGCTTATCTTGTATGACTCCAAAATGTCACCCAGCCAATTGCCCACTCTCACTGGAGTACTAAGCTCCTCACACTCACCTAGAGCCAGTGCAGATCTCCAAGCTGGTGCTATTCTCCACTGCCACTCTCCTCCATGACCTTGTTCTTAGAAAGGCTCTTTATTTTGCTGCTTATTGATCTACCACCTTCTTGGCTTCTAGGGTGATTATACTTAACAAATTGTATTATGTATTTCAAAATAACTAGAAAGGGGAATTCTGAATATTATTACCATAAAGCAATGATAAATGTTTGAAGTAATGAATATGCTAAATACTATGATTTGATCATTACAACATTGTATACTTGTATTAAAACATCACACCATATCCCATAAATACATGAAATTATTTTGTGCTAGTTAAAAACAAAATTTACATTAAAACAAGAACCTAGAGAAGGGTCCAACCATATGTCTAAATCATCTTGTAGGTATGTAGCCTGTCTGGTTGCACAGGGCCTTGCATTTGAAGGTTCCTCCTGCTTGATCTAATGTCCTGGCATTGTCTTGAAATTCTCAAAAATTTTTGAAAAAGGGATTCTGCATTTATTTCACCAAGTGGTATAAAATATGTACCCACTCCAACTGTTAGTACTGCTCTTCTAACTCTCATGTTGGGGCTGGTGGTCATAGTTTCTTTACTATTAGGTCTAGATTAGTAACAGTTTTTGTCCAACAGTCAGCTTGCATGAGGCCCCTGGAGAGATTATTTGTGCCTGAGGAAAAAGGAGCAAAGAATTTAAGATAACTCTAGACCTTTAAAAGCAAAACAGAAACCAGAGGAGGAGAAGACTGTGAAAGTTTTTTAGGGGCGAGATACACTTAAAAGCTCTTCATATTTGACATTTGAAAGCGTTCTTGGCTCCTTTCCCATATTGTCTGCCTGTAAACACAGCTCTGTCCACTTATCTACTATCAGCTTTTAAGGAAGAGCCTACTGGGAAAATGGATTTCTATAACCAAGGGAAAAGCCATCTTAGCTCCCTTGGCTAAATAACCTCACCCATTAGTGATAAATATAAATAGGAAACAGATGATCAGACAAAAGGAGGAAATAAAGAATGTGAAATAGAAGGCCAAAGATAAAAAAATAGCACCAGAGAAAACATAATTCAGAAACAAGGGAATTTTTAGTAGTGCAACTATTATCTTTGGAGAGATTTAGAAAATATTGCACTCATCACTCAATACTGATTTAGAAAGATAGGCTACTATATAAAAGAAAAAGCAGAGTACAAAAAGGAATATGCAGATTTTTTTAAAAGTGGAAAAAAGTATGAACTAGTTGGATTATAAATTTGATGGGGAAGAAGATCAAATTGATAACCTGTAATCTTTCAGAATTTAGAGTTAAGAAAAGGGATGGAAAACATGAGAGATCTTTTCCTTTAACTCATACTTTGTTGCCTTCAGTAAAATACAAATATACAATAAATAATAAATAGTGCATTTTTCTGAATTCAAAAGGACTCCAGTCTTTAGTTGAAAAGAGTTCACAGAGGTCCAAAACTGTAAAATAACAAACAGAAAATAATATTTTAATCTATTTTAGTCACCACTGTGTAACTTGCACTGCTATATCACTTGTTCAGCAAAAACTTAGGGAATGAATAACAGATGAAAATATTGTCATGAAGTTTCAAGATTGCAAAGAGAAGGAGCAAAGTTGCAGAGGTATTCAGAGAGAATACAGGGACAGAGTGCCTCAAATGAATAAAAATTTAATTGTTACTAGATGTTTCTTCAGCAGTTAAGGGTGTTGATGACAAAAGCGATATTTTCAAACTTTTCAGGGAAAATGATTTTCTGCCTAGAATTCATTACACAGACAACTGATCAATTCAGTATGAAGAAGAAATAAAGACATTTTTCTCATACTTTCATAATAAAGTCATTTTACTGTATGTGAAAAATTATTGAAGGATTTTTAATAGAAGAAACAAAAGACACTTAGGAGGTAGATACAGAATCTAATAACAGTAGAAGCCAGAAATTCAATGAAAAGCAGTTTCAGGATGATAGTTGTAAAAAGGTGACCGGCACAGCCCCAACGAAACAGGAGACAGGAGACGCTCTTATGGACGACAGTTAACTGCTAGTTTATTTACGCGGGCTCTGGTTTATATATTTGGCCGTGACCAATCACAGGCTGCCACAAGGAAGCAGGGCAGGAATGGGATGCAGGCTCTGGCTACTATATCCAGCTGTGGCCAATCAGGAGTTGCCACAGAGTACGGAGTAGAGCGCGGGGTGCGCACGGGTTGGCTAATTTAAAGAGGAACGTAGCGCATTGCGGAAGCTGGCGTGGTCCTTAGTCCCGGCTGGGGTATGGTATGTTGAGCGTCTGCGCCCAACAAAAAGGCTTACAAAATTTCCATGAGCCTTTATACAATGGTCTGTAATAGAACAGGAAGATAGAGGCTCCATGAAGAACATCTTAAAAAAATTGTTTCTATATAGTTAAAAACACAGAGCATATTAATTCTATGAAAGCATAATTTTTCTAATCATCAAAATCATAAAAGAAACACGATAAAACTATGCCATACTCTGTCCAAATACAAAGTGAAGCTTGTTTACTTCTCTTACGGTTTGTAGTGCAGTTCCTAGGTCATTCTGCCTGGTTCCATATTGGCTGGAGAAAGAGGCTTTCTGTGATATTATTGTTACCCACAAAGCATTAGGTTTCCACTCACAGATGAACATTATTTGCGAAGTGAGTGCT
This sequence comes from Cavia porcellus, assembly GCF_034190915.1. Taxonomy (NCBI): domain Eukaryota; kingdom Metazoa; phylum Chordata; class Mammalia; order Rodentia; family Caviidae; genus Cavia; species Cavia porcellus. Next base: position 35,661,028 of record NW_026947497.1, read on the forward strand.
CACCAATGATGGGCAGTGAATGCTTTTTGGATGGTTACTCAAGTGATAGCTTCGGTTGACGCAGATTCTACTCAGTTCTTTTCTTTTGAGGTTTGTGCTATTCTTCCTTATCTTTCTTTTGTCTTTCTGCTTTACCCTCTTCCCATTCCAGTCCCATCTGGTGTCTGAGAGTAGAAAAGTTACTACTAGTATTTCTACCTTCGTGGCTATAATTTTGCCTAGTTGCTTGTTTTGCATTTTGAATATAGTGAATATTTATGGCTTCTTCCAAAGTCAGTAACTGATTTCTTTTTGTCTATTTCTCAGGTTATAGAAAGAGAATTTTCCTGTTGACTCAGAATTTTAGCTAAACCCTCAATTCTGAGGAAAATGATTGGTTTAGCACCCCTAAATTCTAAAGAGAAGTGTTACTGAGAGACATAATTTGCTCAGGGTTTTTCAGTGAGGTATCCAGACAGATATGGCCAATAGTGTATTTGTGAGAGTGCAAATGAGTAGGATACTATTGCCTTGGCATTTTCTCATGCCATCATCGAAACTGGGGCTGATCTGTCCTGACCTGTGCAATCACAGCTCTGTGGGATGGAGTGGAGATTGGTGAGAGCTCTTGGATTTGGGGGGCACGTATGACTCCAGACACTAGTGCCTATTTCCTACTTGGAGAATTCTGAAGCCAATAGGAGGCTGGCAGCTGGGCAGAGCAGTGAGAGTGAGCCGCGTTTCCATCATTGAGGGGACAGAATTGTCACGGGCCAAGAGGATGCCATGGAGGCAGCGAGGCTTAGGTCACTGTAAGAGATCTCTGTCTTGACAGAGTGGGGATGACTTAGCGAGAGAGTTGACAGGGGTCACTGCCAGAGGGCAAAACTGGGGTGGAGGTGGTGACAAGATGTCAGCCAGAAGACAGATTAAGTGTATTGCTCGCACCAGGGAAGACCGGAGTTGGGAGTTCTCTGCAGTTTTGTTTGAAGCTCTTGTATTTAATGTTCCCAGTGAATGCCTGCCACAGTGGAAGGCATGTGCAACTGGTGTTGGCCAAAGGAGAATCACCAATACGATCTAACAGAAGTTTCTCTGTCACTGAATGATGTAGCAACAAACAAGAAAGAGCAGTGAAAGAGCAGAGTCATTCCACTTTTCCTGCTGCTGCTCTGAGCTGTGGTCAGGTGTGATCTGAGGGCAGTGAAAAGTTGTCATCCTGTGACTACTCTGGGGAATTCCCTTTGCTTCCCTCTTGTGTTGGAGTCCCTGTTTTTTCTGGACCCCAAGGTTTCTCTTTTCTGGCTAATCATCTTGTTTCACTAGAGTGACTATATACTGGTCCCAAACTTATTTTGGACTTACCCTTTCTTTCTTTCTTTCTTTCTTTCTTTCTTTCTTTCTTTCTTTCTTTCTTTCTTTCTTTCTTCTTTCTTTCCCTTTCATTCTTTTTTTTTTCTTTTTGCATTAATAGGAGTTGTTTATCCTACTAGAGATGAGAGGAAGGTAGTAGTGAATGTTAGCGTCACATTCCCCAGCATGAAAGGGAAACCTTTCCCCTTTGAGGAATGAAAACAGAAACTTGTGTTTTTGGAGAAATCTCTTCCTTTTCTTGAGGAAAAGGGAACTGATGCTCTGGGATTCAGGTTTAGCACACAATCATGGCTCCTACTAACAGTTACTATATCTAACAACTACTATATTATAAATAAAGAACATAGCATTTCGTTATAATGATGATAGAAGAAGAGGATCATAGGCTAAAATGGGAGACAGGAGAAAGAAGAAAAAGTGTGTGTCAGTGTAGAGTTAGACACAGAGAGCTAGCTAGGAGAGAAACACAAGGAGCTTGGCCATGACTGGTTTCATGTCACACCTTGATGGTCCTGGTGTGCACTGAGAATTTCACTGTGGGCTTCATGTGTCCTGACTCTGTATACTCCACAATCATGGTGCAAATGGAAGCAAAACTAGCTGCATTTTCTCTGCTTTACAGCAAATAGAGAAATATATTCTCTTTTCGTACATGCTTTCAGGATGACTGTAAGATCCAGTAGTCTTTGGATGCTTAGTGGGGAAGTTGGTGAGTTGACCTGAGCACACCTGGCTGTCTCATAGTGGAACAGCAGAAGTGGACATTAATGCTGTATGTGCAGTGTAATGGCAGTATCAAAGCAATCTAAAGTGAGTGTGCAACAAGTCACTTCTGCATTTCTATAACCGACCTCATCTTTCTCTGGAGCTACTCAAATTCCTAGTTGCTATAGAAAATTATTTTAAGATGAATTAAACTATTCCAATTTTTAAAAAATTCTTACACATGGGGGCTGGGGATTTAGCTCAGTGGTATAAGTGCAAGCAGTCAGTCATGAGTTCGAACCCCGGTACCGATAAAGACAAAAAAAATTCTTATACATACACCCATACTCATATTTGAGTAATTTAAAGTCCAGTTTCCTGAGCAGGGCTCATTGAATCTGAAGAATTTTCTTTCCTGCTCCTTACGTCCAAAATAGTGTCTTGGAGCAAAGGTCCTCATCTTGATCGCTCTGGGGAAGAGCTCTTTGCCCAAGGGCTAATGCTCTCTCTGGTTTCCTCTGATCACCAGGTGAGATACATGACGTCTGTCATTTCTGTGTCCACTGATGAAGTGTCCATTTTTGTCCTCCATTATCTTTCTGGCCTGTTCTGCTTAATCCCTGGTCTTCAGTGTCATTCACCTCTTTGTGGTGATCCGAAGGTAAGCTTTTTGGCTCTTGACTCTTTGCTAGGTTTCATGACCTTCCTGGAGCAAGTAGGAGCTTCTGTATCCTTTCTGCATTATGTGGGAATGTGAAGGTAGCTCATCCGACCTCCACTGTCCGGCAACTCCCACATTTTTCCTCAATGCAGCACCCTTCTGGTTTAGGGCAGCAGGTGCTGGGTGCATGGTCTGATCTCAAGAGGAAACTCTTGTGCTGAAGGTTCTTTTCTACACAGGGCACAACTCTATTCTGAGATTAGTCTTATTTCTTGATTTCTCACTCTATTCTCTGCCCTTCAACTAGCTAAGGCTTAAAGAGCGGGAACACTGAAATCCTAAATATGCCAGGCCGGGCATATATAGTATTTGACTCTCTCATAAATTCTACCACTTTTCAGTAGAGAAGTGTATGTTGTCTTTAGTTATGTGGGTGCTTCTCTTATCAGGTTCTACACTGAGGGCTTTATTATTTTAGGTGGTACCTATTATTCCCTCTCCTTTAATGATTAAGTTTTTATGGCTTCCTAAAAGATAAGATACTAGAAAGTAGGGGTATAGATCATTTTCAAATGGGAAGGGAATGAGGAGGTAGGGGAGAGGTGGAGGGATAAGGGATGAAAAAAAGTAATTAGAATGTGTTATGTACATGGACCAAATCTATTCAAAGAATGTAAATATTATGTATTGCAAATATTTACAAATAAAAAGGAAAAGGATCAAAGAATGGGTGGAGGGGAAGGGAAGGCAGTGAAAGGGGATGAGAAAAGCAGTTAAGATGTGTTATGTACATGTACCAACTTCCCACAAGTCATATAAGCATTATATATAACACACATGTACTGATAAACTAAAATTAAAAAATCAGGAACAAAAAAAATCTAGATCACTGCAAAGGAAAATGTTCTGGGAGACATTTAAAATGATTTCTCTCACTGCCCTTTTAACCTGAGCTGTAGGTCTAGTTCTGTACTTGCTCTTTTGAAATCTCACATCAGGTAACTCTTACATAGTTATAAAGGACTTTGTTCACAAAAACATATCATAGTAGAAAGAAAAGCATGCAGGTATGTTTTAATCAGAACCCCATCATCTTGTCTGATTGTCATTACATAGATTTCACTCAAAAATCACAACCCCAGATAAGGTATCACTGACTGTGCTGTAAAGGGTGAGCATCTGTAAACTAGAACCCTGAAAGATGAAGAACTCCAAAATTTGACAGTTTTTGACTACCAATAGGATGCTCAAAAAATTTCAGATTTTGAAAAATTTAGGGTTTTGGGTTTTTGGGTTAGGAAAACTCAACTGGTAAAGTGTATGCACATATTCTCTAGTTGCAAAACTCCCAAGTCTGGAATATTTCTGGCCTGAAGCATTTGAGATACAGGATACTGAATAGTAATTACAGGTAGCCATAGGAAACTTCTTGGTAGTCTTCCAGTCATTATACCTCCTTGATATGTATATATATATATATATATATATATATATATATATATATTAGTTAGCTTTTCATTGTTGTGACTAGGTACCTCATGTAAGCAACTTAAAGAGGAGAGGTTTATTTTGGCTCACAGTTTCAGAGGTTTCAGTCCATAGTTAGTTTGTTCCATTGTTGTGGCCTGAGGTGAAGTAGAAACATTGTGATGCAAGAATGCGGTGGAGGAAAGCTACTCACCTGATGGCAGGCAGGAAGTGGAGTGGGAGAGAACCAGAGAAGGAGGAATTTGGAATGAGACGTATCCCCAAGGTTCTGCCTTCTGATCCACTTCCTTTACATAGCCCTACCTCCCATTTCTATCACCTTCTAATAATGTCATCAAATTATGATCTTATCAATGGATTAATTCCCTTGCTGAAGTTAGACCTCATGTGATCCAATCACTTACCAAAAAGGCCATCAGCTGATAACTAATCATGTAGCACATGAGTTTTGGGGGGAGATTTCAAGCCAAAATGGTAACAGCTTAGTTCATTAACTCATACATACTGAAGACTTACTATGTGCCATCTAATATTGTACAAGGCACTGCGGATAAACAAATATAAATAAATTTTATAATAAACAAAATAGACCGGTCTTTTACCTAGTGGAAGGAGATAGATAATAGACAAACTACTGTGGTAAGCAAGGGAGAAGTCATCGAGCAATATGTGTTATACAGAGAATTAAAAGAAAATGATATAACAGAATAACTGGGTGACTAATGATGATTGCGAGATCAGACAAGGTCCTTCTGAGAACATGACATTTAAGCTGACATCAGAATGACAACTTTTTGCTTGTTGCATGCTGAGGAAGGAACAGAGGCAAGAGTTTGTAAAATTATATATCAGGCAGCATGATTTATGGATGAAAGTACGTAAGCACAGCCACAAAATATTCCCTGGAGCATTGAGACAACCTAGTGGGATGGTGAGTGAGCCCAAGCTTGGTGAGGGTTACACCATCTTTTTGCCTCAACCCCTTCATGGTTCAGTAGACTATTAAGTTCTCAAAAATCTTTTCTATGTGACTGAAAAAGACCCTGATGCCAGACTGACTACAAAAGTAGGTGCTGTATTGCCTTGTCAAGCCATGGAACTTTGCATTTTTGTAATGAAATTGCTACATATCTGAAAATGTTATAAAATCTGAGAAACATAATGGCAATATAGAGAAAGCAGTAAACTCAGGGTCCTTTCTTCTGAATGAATATTGAACTCAAGCATAGTTAAGAAAGTTAGCATGCGGAGGTGGGGAGGGTAGTCAGAAAATGTCCTACTATTTTAGATATTCTTACAAGTCATACGTAGGAAGGAAAGACAAATGCATATGGCTGCTTTAGGGTTTCATCTCCTACAGCCACCCTCACTGATGATTTGGGGCACTGAGAAAGACTGTGTGATAACTGCTGTGAGACTGGGAGATGCCCATAAAATAAAAGCTTTGTGATATAATCATACAGATAGTTTGCATCTTCAACTTATTGAGCATTTATTTCCCCAGGTTGATTTCTTCAGAAAAACAAAGTACACATATAATGAAGTGTTTTGAATGAGTCTTTGTTGTATAATCAACTGTTGAAATGAGGAATGTTGAACAACACTCTCATAAATAATAAAATGTATAGCCATGCATGATGGCGTATGTCTGCAATTCCAGGATGAGGGGAGGCTGAGGTACATTTAGCAAGATAGTAATTTCAGTCCAGACTGGGAAACATAGGGATGTAGAGAGACTCTGTTTCAAAAACAAAACATAATGACAAACAACAGACAACAAACAAGAAAACCCCAAACAAACAGCGGGTTGATTATATAGCTCAGTGCAAAGGCCCTGGTTCAATCCCCAGTACTAAAGAACAAAAGGTGTATTTACTGTGTACTATATATTTATTTTGATTACAGGAACAACATATATATATTAGGAAAAAAGGCTGCACGGCTGTGTTTCCTCCGGTCCTCTGAGTGTGGACAGGCCCCTTTAGGCTCCAGCTACATGTTAGTTTTCTCCAGCTTTCCCAAAAGGGAGCTGGCGTGGTGGTGCTCATAAAGCCCACATGGCTGGTTCTCTTTTGGAGATGTCCCTTCCTAGCACTGCTCGACTCTCCAGTTCACACATCCCTGTTCTTGTCCATATGTCTAAAATATGGACAGACGGCATGGAACCTGAGCCAAAGATGCCTGAAGAGCAGGCACTGCTGGCAGTCAGGGAGGATGAATCTTCCTTGTGAGGCTAAGTGTCTTCCTCCTTGTACCTCTTCTGGGACCTTGATCCATCAGTCGTCTTTGTTCTATCCCTACATGGTCTTTTCCTCTCACTGACCACAGTTCTTCTGTCTTGAAAGTGCTGAGGTTGTTCTCCTTAAAAAAAGTATTAGATAAACTTTTCCTTTGACCCTGCTGTTTCCCTGGGCTGCCATCCAGTCCCTGAGTTCCCGCTGCCCAACCCCCAGGGAGAGCGCCTGTCCTGCCCTCTATGCTTCCCTGCTGGTGACAAACCTAGTTACTTCTATTACTGGTTTCCAGTACCGTAAATGAACTAAACCTTTGCCTGTCAGATGCTGGGGAGGGGAATGTTCTCTTAAGGGTGACTTCAGTTGAGTTTTGATCCAAGGAATTTTTGGACACACAAAAAAGCTCAAAAACAACACTCCCATGAGTCAAAGATGGGGTTCCTAGCGTAGGCAACATGATTGTTGGACAGAAAAGCCACATTTTCACAGAACAGGGACTGAAGCTGAAGGCGAGGAAGTTTGGATTACAATTAAGAGAAAGACCTCCTACATACTAACGTGCCCTAGATAAAAAACTCAAAAGAGTGCCTTCAAATATGATACACTGAAGAAGACAACATATTCAACTTCAAAAATTTGTCATTATGTTGAGCAGTGAAATAAAAATATTTGCTGTCATTGTAGGATATTCCAGAGGCTGAGCCAAAGCTTGCAGTGGGAGTGATTTGTTACAGTACAGCTCCCAACAGAAACTAGCACAGGATCCCAAGCAGCAGCCTGGGGGAGGGAAGAAGCTTTGTAAAGGTGAAATTTCAGATGAAGTGCTGAGACTCAGCCTGATGTTCTGAGGTGCTTTCTGTCACTCTGTCCCAAGACACAAGAAACAGGCTTTTAGTGGGAGTAGAGGAGACTGTAAAATTTCCAAGAACTTTTTATAAGCTGGGGACTCTCTGACTCTTGAAAGTGACAGGTGCGAATACTTCATAGCAAGAGCACTGGCGGAGGAGCGCCACAGCTATATGCACCCCCAGTGGAAAGGTTCCCACATAAGGTGGCACAGTTGCAAGGTACACAGTGCTGCTGAAAACTTCAATAATGGATCAACTTTGTACTTGTGTGGACATTCTGGAGACAGCCTGATGGTACTTCGTGATACTAACATGCTCTCACTCTGTGATCTAGCAGCTGTCTCATTTCTCCTTAAATATCCTGTGAGATTACATTATAGCCTCATTTGAATAGCCTCATAGCAAAGGACTGAGTGTAAGTATGTCAGTATATCTATTTATCTGTCATCTATCTATGATCTAACTATCTCTGTGTCATTTATCTATCTCTAGGTAGTCCTTCATATCCACAGGTTCCCCATCCATGGACTCAACAAATGTTGGGTTGAAAATATTTGTAAAAAATTTGCGTTTACACTGAAAATCTGGAGACCTTAATACTTATTATTTCCCAAACAATAAAGCACAACAACTATGTATTTACTTCTTGTTCATATATAATTAGGTATTACAAGTAATCTAAAAGTGGTTGAAAGTATCAGGAAGATGTGTGTACATTCTATACTGTGCCACTTTACACAAGGGACTTGAGCATCTATGGATTTGGTTTGTGAGGGGATCCTGGAACCAATCCCCTTTGCATACTGAGGAATGGTCATATAACCCCACACACAGGACTTTTCCTTCTTACCTGCATAAGTTGTTTATCCATTATTGTTCTGTAAAGGGGTTAAATATATTCTATGTGGATTTTATGTGTCCTTTTTAGAATTCAAACGGGAAAATTATTTTTAATTAACTGAACTAAAAAATGTCATAAATAAGGAATAACAAGATAAATAGTATCCTTGAAGAAAAGACATCTTCCTTTCCCTTTCTTTAGGAAGACCTTCCTCCCTATCTTCCCCAGCCCTAGGACTTGGCTCTACCCACCCTAAGCTGGTCAGCAGAATTCCATCCTTTCCAACAGGGTCTTGATTGGAAGTTAGAGGGAGTATTACAGGTTTTACCCACTGGGTTTCATAACACAGAGGAAAAAGTAGGCCAAAGTCAGCATTGCATTATGAAAATGTTTGCCTCTGAAGTTTAAAGGAGTACATACATTCCCTTTACCTACTTTTAGATTTTCCCATTTTAAGGTATTTTTAAAAGCAAAGGAATGCAACTGGAGTTGATCTTAATAATCATACTTGGAGAGAAATAGAGAGCTACAGTTCATGGAGAATGGCTATATTCTGGAAAAATAATGTGAGAAAAGGGAAGGAGCCAGGGTTATGTCCTACAGGTGCCCGTGGCATGTAACTTAGCTAACCATGTGACACTGTGTATACTGGGAAAGGCCATAACTCCCGTCTGGGACAGACGTATCACACAGCACCAAGTGCACAATTGTATCAAACTTCACAGAGCCAAACCCAAATAAACAATGATCAATTCCACGTAGATCAGCTAGAAAAGAGCACTGTGGGGTAAGACCAAACAGGAAAAATCTGTGGAATTCTTTATGGTCCCCTAGGGAGATTCCATGACTCTTCTAATTATATGTAGAGTTGGCACTGCTGTTCCTAATTTATTACTCCCAGTCGATGGACTCTGTTGAATAACACTGATGCTAAAAGCTTGGGAGAGTAGATGTATGGGTTTCTAGTTTAATCTAGAAACAAAATTAAAGTTAGTGCTGACCAAATATAGACAATGAGCTGTCTTTGTTACTACTTAGAGAAAGGTACTGCGGACACTTTTCCAAACGTAGGATTACTTCAAAAACCACTGGAACTTTTTAGAATGAAGACCCGGCTAATATCAGAAAATCTACTATGTGTGCTGGGCTTGTACTAATTTAACTTTGCTTATTTGAAGTATGACATAAATTAATATAGATAGTGCTGCCTTGGATCATTCTTTACAGACAATGGAATGTAAGCCTTGGAGTCCCAAGACTGGATGGGTTTGGGAAGACTGAAAGTGTCTTTCCTCCTCTGATAATTTTCAATATTATAACAAAGACTAGTAAAACTATTAAAGACAGTGGTGGTGATAGATTAACCAAACACTCCTACTGGTTTTGTCTATTTCCTAGATTTAGTTTGAAACTTGTCTTATTATCTTAGTAATTTAAAACTTACCAGGTAGGTGGTTTACATGTATGTATAAATGCACTGCTGCGGGGTGAATCTAGGGCTTCACACATGCCTGGTAAGCACTTTACAATTTCACCACTGAGGCTCTTGAGTAGTTTCATTTTTGAATAGGGAATCACATTTAGTGACTTTCTTCAGAAACTTTACAATGCAGAGGCAATACTCTCTTATGTTATTCTTTTAGCCAATGATTGAATGTTCCTCCTGAGAGTCTTAGATGAGAGAGCCTCACACAGTTCACTGAAAGAGGGAGGGAGGGATAAATGGGAGAGGGCAGGGACTGCAGGTCAGTAGGACTTGCATGAATAATCTGAAATGAAGTGTAAGTGACACAGTACAGCTTTCAAAATCCATAGATGACAGAGCACAAGGAGTGAGCTTTATGGATGGTAGCAATTAGTATAGCTTTGCTATTGGTTCGTAGCTGTGACAACTGTACCACTGTATACAAGACAGAAATAATGGGGAAAGGAGGTGCAGAGACAAGGGGAAAGAGAGCATGGGAAACTTCCTGCAATTTTGGGTCACTCTGTCTGTAAACTTAAAACTGCTCTAAGAACAATAACAAAAGATGATATAATTTAAATAAGATGGTCTTACAATGTGCCTCATAAGCAAGGAAACAATTTAACTAGCAGAGGCAAAAAGGTAAAAGTATTGGTTTGTTGACTAAAGCCACGGGAGAGCATCAAGGAGAACTGAATTGAGGACTTAATTGTTCTTTCTCTCTCTTACAAAAATCTTTATGACAGCCTACACTGACTTTCTTCATAATCCCAAACCACAGTGGCCAGCAATTTTCCGGCTGACAATTTTTCAATCCTGCCGCAGGGGGAAAGGAGGTCTCTTTCTCTCTTTTTTCCTGCTACTTTATAAAGGAATTTTCCAGCAGAGGCTGGTTAGGCTAGCTCAGTGATGGTACACCTTTAGAGCTTTCAGTGATACAGACAGCCTGCTGTGGCTCACATGCCCTAGGTTCGCCACCACCGGCCTAGCTTAACCTAAACACTTATGGGAAGGACAGACAGGCTCCAAGCGGGGTACAGCTGCTTACAAGGGAGAAATAGGCATGGTAGAAGCTTATTGAAGTTTTCTGGAAAAAGACAATGTGCAGAGTAGGGAGGGAGAGACAGAGACAGTTACAGCATTGGGAATATTCTGAAGATAGAGCTGTGAGGTCTCAGAGAAAAGAATGAGAATGACTTCGAAGCCGTTATCTTAATAACTCAGAGGATGGCCTTGTATTTAACTGGACAGAGTATTATTATAGTAGCACAGGCTGGAGGACATCACAGCTTTGTTTGAACATACTGTGGTCAATTAGCTATTCGACTAGAGAGGTCAAGCGGGCGATCTGGATGTAGGTGAATGCTTTTCTCAAGATATACACCTGAAATAATCTTCATTGGCTGTAATTGCTTATTGCCTCCTCCTTTCTCTGGAAAGCAAGCTTCATGAGAAAGTAACCTTTCCTGCTGTGTTCACTGCTCCATCTCTATTATCTAGAAGAATGGCTGGTACATAGTAAATGCTCAAAATGCACCGGAAAGGTAAAATAAAGGAATGAATGACAGAAGTAGATGATTGGTTCAAGAAAGTAGGTTGGCTGAGAAAGCATGACGGTAAAATTTCTTGCTTAATTAACACTAATGAGAGCTTTATAACAGGCAGAGTGTGAAATGCGTTGTTAACGAAGAACCGTGTAAAATGAAAAGTCGCTTGCGAAACTGATGTAAACTTTTATTTACATTTCTGGGCTGCTGCCAATTTAGGGCCTTAGCTTATGGTTCATTTCTACAAAGTTACTTGTTGGAAAGATGTCGTAAAGGTAGAAGTTGGAAATATTCCTACAGTACACTGTTGTTACCGGTCCATATACAAAATGCACATGGAGGCTTGTATAGTTACTCAGAAAGCTATGACTTTCTGAATTTACAAAATGCATGTTTTTACATGTAAGAAACAAAGCATCTTTTAAAAAAAGACAACAGTCTAAAGAAAATGGTGTGGATTTATGGCTTACATTATAGGCTTATATCACTGCATATGATGTGCCAGTGGCATAACTAAATGTGACACACACACAAAGGAGCAGTATTACTTAACCCTGCAATGAAAGCAAGTGGAACCTCATGTATTTTACTCATGGCTGTGCTACATCATGACCCAACACATTAGCTCAGCTCATTCATCACCAGAAATCTGGCAAAATTTGAAAGAAACATCAGGCTACTTGTCAATCTCATCACCAAAATGAGATGAGATCAGAACAATAGAATACGTCAAAGTGTAATGTCTATTGCTCCAGCACAGGGAACAATGTGACCCCAAATACTGCCTTGTCGAACCAATCAAACAAAACCCCATGTTGTGATGAACTCATGGCTCATTCCCTTGCATGCTGCTTCCATGTTTTATTTGCAATGGTAACATGGTTGCAAAATTTCCTAACACAGGAGATTCTAAAATGTGAAAACTGACCCACATGGGTTGTTGTGATGAAACAATCATCTAGATTTCACACAGAGTCTGTGCTTTGGCACAATCACAGGGCATTAGGTTAAATCACACATACCATCACACGTGTGCATATACCACATACACAAATGCATTCCATAGAGACAATCACCAAAACAACGGTTAAAATGAATTTACAGTTGTTTATATACATACATATATATATACATACACCGAGTAAGATTTTTGTTTGCATACTCACAGTCTGTAAACATTTGGGAAAACGCCCAGCAAAAGTCACTGTGGGCCCTTTGAAATTTTGACCGTGTGTGGAATAGGGGATGAGGTGAGAATTTAGGTTCCCACTGGAAACTCAGAGAAGCGAAGAACTAAAATTTAATGGTGAGAGTAGCAATATCTCACTGACATGAAAAGCTCATCTGGCGACTCTGAAATTATGTTGCCTACCCAGAGAAAGGAATGACCCAAAATGTCTTAAAGCCACTTAACTTGTTAGGAGAAATTAAGAAATTAAGAGAATGCAAGGATATGTGGTACTATTACAAAAACTCAATGGAAATTTCCAAATCCTCTGTCCAGTCTTCTTCATGCATGTTTGCTTTAGACTCTATACATTGCACTGAAGGTGTCAGGCATTGGTAAACACTATGTTAATTTAAATTTTGAACATAGTTTTACATTTAAAAACTTACATTAAAAAGACTGGGTTTGTGAAAAATAGAACTATTTGATCCAAGTATTATTTTGGAATTTGACACAAAAATATACTCCAGATCTATACCAATACACCATGAACAAAGAAAATATAGGCTCTGAAATTTTTTAGAAGCAGCTATTAAGTTGCTACATGTTATCAGTCTGTGCTTTAAGTGCCTATACATATATATATATATATATATATATATATATATATGGCTGTTTTAGAATCCACACCCTAAAAATAAAATACACAAGACACAGCCTAATTGCTCACCTGAATATTGTTTTTAATCAGAATATGTGTAAACTAGCTCAAATACTCATCTATGGGCTAGTATGTGGTTAAAAAATACCTGCATTGAATGGCATTTTAAAGAAAAGTGACTTAAACCCAGGCTCATTGGTGTTCCTCAAAAAGGACTTAAAAGACAGAAAATTTTGTCACAATTGCTAAACTTCTGTGATGACCAGTCCCATAGAACTCACAGCAGAACTGCCATGAAAGCTAGTCATTCACTTGAAGACTATTTTCATGCCAAAGTAGCAAAATCCTTTTAGTTTAATCCAACAGTCTCCATTCTCCACCCATTTTTAGTCTTGAATACAACATACAAACTATGCAAACGAGAGAAATTAAAGAAGTAGGTTTTCTTGACATTGTGGGTATAAACCATTTCACTCTCCACTGTTTGGGAGTGCATTGGGGAGCACTCTGGCCCCCACAGGGGTGCAGTCGAGTTACACAAGAAGGATCTGGGATTTCTGGAGACACAGTTGCTGGGTGATGGTTCTTCCCTCTGATAGGAATTGAAGGCATATTGATGGATGCCTCTGAAAATGTCAGTTAATGCTGTCCTTATGGCTGCTCCTGTCTGTGTGGTGGTTGTTCTGGTCATGGTTCTTCCACTGGATGCTTGTTCCATTCATGGGGACTGAGGTCATCAGGCTTTTGGACTGGTGACAGCAGCAACAGAGGCATGACTGGGAGACGAGACAGACTGTGAGTGAGGTGGGCCAGTAACCCATTCCCAGGCTGTGCCCCAGGCTTTGGTTTGGCACACCAACAAGGGGGCCAGGTGTATACTAGGGCTGTTAAACTGTCACTCTAGGATGGAGAACGAGATCTCTTCTTGTTTTAATTCAATTCGCAAAGTGCAAGAGGAAAAGAAGGCAAGTGGTCAGAGGAAGGGTTCTCCATGGCCTGGGCAGGCATGGGTGCCTTTCGTTCAGTGGGCACCCATGTGTGACTCTCAGCATCAGGTACCTCATAGGACCCCACTACAGTGCTAAGTGGCAGATGCTATTTATCTCTTTCTATGAACAAAGGTCGTGAGGCCGAGAGGCTGGCAAGAGACTGAACTTGAATTAGAACCCAGAGATTGGATTCTTCCTCTTCGATATGCTGCCTTTCTAAGAAGATCTGTCTAATTTTTGTACCTTGATTCTCCCAGTCTATATAATTAATATGTAAATTAACAAGTGATATCAACTTCAGCTTATAAAATACATCAGTTATGACCAGTGTATTAGTTAATCCATTTTAGGCATAGCATTTTGTGACTCGAAAACACTAAAACTTCCATTCTGAGTCGCATCTATTTGTTTGATACTTTGATTATTATGTGTCTTTCTCCTTTTGGATGTAAGTTTTGTGAGAGCTGCTACTGTGCTTTCCTTCTCTACTGTGTCCCTAACAATAATCAACTCATATTGAGCACTTGTTTCAAGAGCTTTACTTCTATTAAACCTTTAGACCTGGTTTATGAGACAGATACTATGATTATCCAATTTTTGGATGGAGAAACTGAGGAAACAGGAGAGGAACCAACAAGACCAGGATTAGACAATTCATAAGTCCAGAGATGTGATGTCAGTTGAGGCTGTTTCATTCAGAGGAAGCACCTTTAACCTTCATGCAACTTTGCTTAATAAATAAGGAGCTAAAGTCAAACATCCTGGCCAAAGATAATAAAATCCAGTTAGGATTAGGTCTATACTAAACTCATTCTGGGAACTGACATTGCAATAAAAAGTGCTCAAAGCTCTTGGAGGATTTGCTGGCCTCGCTGGAAGAGGAGGTCTAAGGACAGAAGGAAAGTGATTTCTAATGAAATGATTAGTATTACAGATTTCCACAACCATAAGTACTTTCCTTGAAGAGGTTATTATTAAATGCGCTATTTAATAGCATTTATGAAAGCTTTCTTAACTGCAGAGTTTATGTTTTGTTGAGGCTATGATCAAAGTCTAAAACAACATAAGGTGAGAACTAGTTATATGTACTCTGTGTATCTACAACTCACATTTGAGCATTTCTTTTAGAAAAGAACACTTAACTGGCATGTAGTCGACTCAATCTTTTTGGTTTTAACCTCAGAATGTTTGTTGTCTGAGTAGATACTGCTTTTCTGTTATGCTCACAATCCAACCTTCTTTCTAAGTAACAGAATATGATTGGCACATCTCTGCTAAAAAGGACTATCACTGATTGAAGTAACAGTAACATTGGAATTGTCACACCTGTGGCTATTTAGTAAACTCATTTTGTTGTCTTTAAAAAATATTAGGAGAACATTCTTACCTGGAAACAATTTTTAAATTTCTTGCTCACAAAATATAGGGCTATTGGGTTTATACATGAATTCATAGTTGCCAAGTTAATACCAATGTAATCCATGAGCAGCAAGAAACTAGAGCAAAAGAAAATAGAACAGTTAGAACATATTGTTTCAAAATTTGCTAAGTTGCATTTATCCCTAGGATAAGCATTTTTCTTGCCCAGAAGCCATGTCGTAGAGGTGACACTTAGAATTCTGTAAAAAGTGCTTGTTTAAGTGGCAGTTTCAGTTCTGCAGAATGGTTACAGATAGATCTACCTCTTGGTTAGTTGAAACTCTTATGCACAGCCCCAGGAGGGACTGGAAGATTATACACATGGCTTGCACAAATTTTGGGATCAGTTATGGGCTATGTCAGCTAAAAAACAATCATCTTTGCAATTTTAATTTTCAGAGCTAATGAGAATGTGAAGAAGATGTAAAAATTTTATAAATGTGAAAAGCAGTGAAACTCCAATTTCCTAATGGGTACAAAGAGCCATACCTAAGTAATTCACACCGGTTCTTGTCCATCTCGTCATATACTGTTTTCTTCAAAATACGGCTCAAATGAAGAGGGAACCAGCAAAGAGCAAAAATTACAACCAAGCAGAACACAGTTTTCGCCACTTCTCGACGCTAAAGGAAAAGTGAGAAGGAACCATTCAGTAAGTTTGGTGTTTTTTCACTGCTTAACACAACTACACAAGAAGGTAACTCAAAGATGAGCTAGGAGAATGGCCCCTCACAGAACGCCTGCCTCTTCCAGATCTGGAGTGTAACCTCTGCATCAAGGGCTTGCTGATGATGTTTTTAGACAGCTGTCAGGAAGGGATGACAGCCTCAGGCTATTAAGCCAGGAAAGATTTTGTATGTCAGGGTATAACCTTTGGGGAACTGGCTGCAGGTGAGTCAACGCTGCGGCTGAGTGTGAGCCATGTGTGCAACTGTGTCTGTGTGCTTAGGTGAGTGGAGGTGAACAAGGGGAAAAGATTAGATAAAAGCTCAGTCACAGGTAGGTAATAATAGCATGGCAGACAGCTGACCGAACACAGCAGGAGAATGGACAGATCTACAAAGACATCTGGAAAACAAACAGCGATGGGGAAACAATACAAAACATAGCAATGTGTTTTCTCCTTTTCCTTATCTTGAGACTAGCTAGCTAGCTTGTTGTTGTTGTTGTTTTTATTTACTTATTTGAGACGGGGTTTGCTAGTTTTGCCTTGACTGGTCTTGCATTCATAGACTTATGCGATTCTCCTTCCTCAGCTTCCTGGACACCTGGGACTACAGGCATTTACCATGGTGCCTGTTTTAGATTTTTTTAAAAAAATCTTTTATGAATGAGATACAGTTTCCAAAGATTATTGCTCACAAGCAGAAGGATTTAGGTTAAAGATTATCACTGGTGAGAATCTTGAAAGTGGAACATGACGATCCTGGACTGACAATCCTTCAGCTGAAGGCTTACAAGCCTTTGAATTGCTCAAGATCAGAGAGAAACCGTAAGTTAGGAATTATTATCTGTAACCCTTCATTGTGTGCATTATGCCTGAGTATCATACTGCACACAACTGGAAGCCTAAGTACGAACATAAAATACAACTTGTCTGTAAGTGGCGTCAATTAATATCAAAACGAAACTGATGGCAAACAGGATTTGGAAAGATCACGCTGGTTCAACACCACTGAAGCCTGTAACATTAACCATGGAAGCCTACGGTAAACCCACTTATTTGAATCATTCATAAAAATTTGTGGCAGGGGTCACAAACTGTTGATCTAGCCCAAATAACTGAGCAAGTTCTGTAATCTTTTGTAGTTAGGATATGGCACCAGAGTGATAACTAAACATTCCAATCTATAGGAATAGGGGAATTTTAAAGGGTCATTTTATGTGCACATAAAAACAGTGTGCCCAGAAAAACTTGGGAAAGAAAGGGAAACAATGAAGAGTTTACTTTCCCAGTGCATATTCTCAAAGAAGTTAAGTCTTTTAAGGAGTAATATTAATACATTGCAACAGACAGCGTGCTATTCACCTAACCAACATTCATCCTTATTATCAGACAGATCTTTGGTTTTGTTATGGAGCAGGTCACTTCATCAACACAGTGACCTGACACAGTTCTAACAGCTTTAAGGAAGATCTGTGTGTGTTACCAGAAAAACTGTCCACAAGTATGTGTGTGTGTGCACATGTGTGTGTACTTCTTTGGTGTATACATACTAATAATGTTCTATAGCCTTTCCTTTCTTCTTCTTGAAAGTCAGGTATGAAAGTAGATCTGAGCCAGATATGGTGGTGCATGCCTGTAATTCCAGCACTCTGGAAGGCTTAAACAGGAGGATCATGAGTTCAAGCCTGGACTGGCCACTTAGCAAGACCCCATAACAAAATGAAAAATAAAAAAGGACTGGGGATATAGATCAATGTGAAGGACCTGGCTCAATCCCTAGTACTGGGAAAAAATAGAGTTACCAAGAAAAGTAGGGCAGACACAGTAAAATCTAACAAAGTAAGACAGAATAAAACCAAGCCTAACAAAATTATGAAAAAAAATAAGAATTCAAAACAAGATAATAGGAAATTAACAGTGGTTACCACTTTCACTTTTTAGGCATTTCCTCCACATTGGCATGTTTTTAAAAGATTTAATAACACTATATAAATGTGAAGCAGCTTATTGTTATTGTTGTTGTTGTTATTACTCTTAATCCCTATTTAATTATTTTCAGAGCAGGTATTAGAGATTAAGAAGACCCAATAATAGAACTAATGCAAAAATCAACATTTTGAATACTCTGTTTTACAAATATTTTCTAGTTAATCATCTCACAGCAAGAGACTTAATTGCTTAATATATTTGCATCTGAAGCATCTGAAACATTAACAGCTGAACTAAGTCATACTACAGTTGACTAATATAACTGGCTTGCTAAATGTCAATAAAAGATAAAGTTGCGAACACACAGTTCTCAGATAAAGATATGCAAATGGCACATAAATACATGAAGAAATGTCACCATCACTGGCCATTTGAGAAATGCAAATTAAAACAGCATTGAGATTTCATCTCACCCCGGAAAGAATGGCTGCCATCAAGAAAACAACTGATAACAAATGTTGGTGAGGATGTGGGGAAAAAGGAACACTGCTCCACTGTTGGTGGGAGTGCAGACTGATGCAACCACTGTGGAAATCAGTGTGGAGATTTCTCAAAAACTAGGATTGGAAGTTCCATTCAATTCAGCTATTCTCCTACTGGTTATTTTCCCAGAAAAATTGAAAAGATTTGTGCACCCATGTTCATAGCAGCACACTTTGTGATAGCTGAATCTTGGACACAACCAAGATGCCCATCAACTGCAGAGTGGAGGAAAAAAATGTGGTATTTTTATACAATGGAATTCTGCTCAGCTATAAACAAGGAAGATCTTGAGGCCTTTATAGCTAAGTGGAGGCAACTTGAAAGTATCCTCATTAGTAAAATAAACAAGACTCATAATAGTAAATATTGCATTGTCTCTCTAGTGTAAAAAATAATAAGCGACAGAATAATGGGATCCAAAAAGTATAATAGGTATGGTGAAAGTGAAAGGGAAGGGAAGTGCTCCAGAGTATAAAACGGTATGTACAGTGTGTAAGATAGATGACCATAGTACTGAATCTGTGTTGGAACACTGAACAGAAGGAATTTTACTGTCGATGTTTGAGTTTCTAGCCACTATTTATGCTTTGATTTTGTGACTTTGGCAACTATTTTTTAAGATGACAATGAGTAATGTATCAACTAGCGATTCTATGATGATAATGTTTTTGAATTTGGTATTTTCTGCCCCTCTTTTCTGTTTTTCTATTTTCTTTCTTTGAAAAAAAGAACAATATGCAATATAATAACCATTGTTAAAGTTCTTTCATTCTGTTTTAAAAACCTGTTATTGTTTTGAGTTTTCTGTTGTTGTTTATGTTTTATGTTTTTTGTTTTTCTTTTCTGACTTTTCTCTTTTTAAAATAAAAAAGATACAGTTGTCATTTGTGTGACACAGACTTTACACAGCACATGCATCCACATCAATTCTTCTGAGTCTCACAGTAACATGGATTCATATAATATTATGTCCAATTTACAGATGAAGATCTAGGCTCAGAAAAATCAGTTGAAAGTAATAGTTGAAAAGAGTTGCAGATGAAGAATGACACTTGTGTATGATAATTATATAGATCAGATTTACAGACTCTATTGACAACACACATTGATTTTTGCTGTGCTTGGATGTTCTCACGTACTCCTCCACCATGACTGAAAACTGACTTACAGTCTTAGCTTTACTCACTGAAACTGCAAATTGACATTTGCTGAGTACCTACGAAGAATTGGGTAATACTAGGCACCTAACATGCCTTGGTAATCCCCATAATGTATTAGTACATATATCTCAAGAAAAACCGGAAACTCAGAGAGGATAAACAAGTTGCCTGAAGTCACACAGCCAAGAAGTACAAGAATCAAGTTTTGCTTCCTAGAGCTTGAAGCATTATTATTCTGTTTGCTGCTAAACATTAAGTTCCTGCTGATATGTTCATATTTTTTCTAGAACTTTGGACCCTCCAAAACTTTACCTCTTCCTATGTATTTCCTATGTACTTCCTTTCAAGAGTCTCTTATGATGCTTTAGTAAGTTTCATCTCCTTTTTCCCATTCCCCAAGTGGACGGTGCCCTAAGATTCTATCCCTTCCAACCGAAACAGCGTCTGTTTGCTTCCCCATTAAATTCCATTTATCCTCCAAAGCCTGCTTCAATAAGCCTGGTTCAGTCTTCCTTATTCATGAACAGTTTTAGTATGATTCTGTCTCATATTCCTTCCAGCTTTCTATAATACAAGGTACTTGGATCATACTTTGTCATTCTGCTTTCTAATTGCTTTATGTTTGTATTTTATTTGTACAATTAGGATATAAAGCTTGCAAGGGAAGGAAGTCATATGCTTCTTTCTGTCTTGGCATAATCCCAATCCCAAATAATGTACAGACACCCACATACACATGCTCAATACGCTCTTGGTAAACTGAATGAATAGTTCCTCTCCCTTTGGACCCAGCCCTCAGGGCTATCTGTTTCACAAGCAGGCTCCCTAGTTCACAAAAAGAATTTCTAAAGTATAACTATAAAAAAGTTGCAAAACAGTATTTTTATTTTTACAAATCCAGGCAAAATCTGCTATATGTAGTATGGTCATGAGTCACTTAAGGATAAAGGTATGACAGGAGAGATGGCACGATTAGGCAATGCCATCCTTTTGCAAACATCAGAGGGTATATTCAGGTGAACTTAGGTGGCAGAGCGTGCTGCATACCTAGGCTACCTGGTGCAGCCAATTGCTTTTAGGATTCATATCTGTACAGCATAACACTGTCTTTAGTACTGTACGCAACTGTCACATGATAGTGTTTGTGTGGCTAAATATCGCTAGGCACAGAAAAGGTGCAGTAAAATACTAAGCAATGAGAATTTTCTAGCTCCATTATAACTCTATGGAACCACTGTCATATGTGCAGTCTGAAACTGACATACTGTTATGTAGCATAAAAACTGTAGTCCTCCTGATTTTGATTTGGTCAGGTATTCAAATTTTTTAAAAAAATTTATTTTTTATTTAGTTTAATTTTTTAGGTTTTTTTTTTTTTTTTGTATTTTTTTGAGACAGAGTCTCACTACATAGCTCAGACTGGTTTTAAACTCACTATGTATTCTAAGCCGGCCTTAAACTTGCAGCAATTGTCCTGCCTCAGCCTCCCAAGTGCTGGGATTATAGACATTCACAATCAGGCCCGACCCTGGGCAGGTATTCATGACTGTAATTGATTCACCTGTTTAAGATGTTCACTGAGGGCGATTCTCAAGCTGCCGTTCCTTCGGTTCAACATCTCGCAGGTCATGAGGGTGTAAAAGATTGCAGTGCACACCAAGGGCATGCAGAAGTAGAACCCAAACAGCCACCAGTCCTTTACGTCTTGGTAAAACTGTCCAGTGAAGAAAAGCGAGAGAAAGTGAGGGGCATAATACAGAAGTTATCTACGTAGTTCCTCCGACAGCGTCATAGTCTTTATTCTTGAAGATATAGTGTCTGTTCATGCACCCTGCTTCCAGTAAAGGGTTGGGAGTAGCCATTAAAACTCATAACTTTGAAACTTCAGCAATTATCCTCTCTTTATAACAGCATGAAAAGAAACTGCATATTTGAAAAATAGCCTTACAAGGGCACTGTTTTACAAGCTGAAGTTAGTTTCAGTTGTATATCAAGAGATCTTATCAATAAAAACAGTTCCCCTCCAAAGTTTATAAAACATGATTTCAGACATGTTTATTTTTGTTTATTGATGAATTTCAAAATTTTGCCAATGCCTGGTTGACTTTTGATTATTGTGGTTCACGTGTACTCAATGTAAATGTCTTGTTTGGAAACAGTGAAGATTATGAAAGCTTATCTGTGTGGCTTTAGTTAAGGGGAGCTAACCCTTTGCCTGGTATGCCTGCTATGTGACCCCAAACTCAGCCAGTTTGAACCATCAATAACTATATTTCTTCCCTCTGCCACCTGGAGACTACTGAGGCAGCGTACCTTATCTGGAGCCTTCTTAGCATTATCTCCCTGTGGGTAAGACTCTGTAAATACCGAGATTACTCAGCTTCATGTCTTTTTCAAGGAGAAGACTTAACACCCTATAAAAATGAAACATGGACATGGTATCTGAATTCTTCCCACTAAATGAATCACAAACTTGGGAAGAAATGGTTTTTTTCTTTCTGGTGATGTTTCTTCAGATTGTTTATTTACTAAGGATGCAGCCTCCTATAATATCTTGGTTCCCACAGTAAAAAACATAGTTATGGTGCTCTGAAAAACTGGATAGTTTCTGAATATAGAAAGGAGCCTACTGGGCTACATTTACAATATGTCTGTTAAAATAATCTAAAAATGGTTCCTGAAAATGAAAAGTTCAGTCTGGGGTTCTAACTATTTTTATGCCACAGACCCCTTGGGAGGTCTGCTTAGTACTATATTTCCTTCTGAAAACAATATTTTTACATGCATGAAATAAAATGAAATAAAGTATAAAAACAATAATTATAATGGAACCAATTACATCAAAACATGGCTATAAAAATACTAACTATAGAATTCCCACATAATGATATATGTTTATCAATAAATTAAATACCAAACCTATTCACAGCTCTAATAATTACTAGAATGTTGAAGTAATGATGAGCATAATTGATATCGCAAGATCATACACTGTGATGTGGTGTGAAAATGTCTGTTCTATCAGTGAAAAAGTTACAGTACTCTTAAATACAATTGTGGTTTCTTTCTCACCTTCATAATTGAAGTAAATGATAAATTTCAGTTAGAAGTTAGTAAAAATAAATACAAAATTTCTTTTCCATCTAACCCTTAAGTCTATCCTCATGCTATAGGGAAACTTTCAAAGGGGTTAGTTTATTCAACTGCTTGTACAGATATTTTCTTCTGTCCATCACATTGCAGGAGGATTTTGGTCTTGAGTTAAAAAAAAAATCAAAAGGACTCTGCCTTTTTTGTTTTGAAATGCAGCACAACACTCCTTTGAGCCTGGCAGCCCCTTCTTCCTGTCGCATTGCACGGTGGTGCCAATGACCCCCAAGCACTGCAAAGGGTCTGGATGTTGACCCCTGAGGGGGCTGGATGGAGGCTCCATCCTCTCTATGGAAGAGGCCTGCTGAGCACCGGACCACACATTTCTTTTGAACCGATGTCATTAGGAAGACCTGGAGGAGGCCTCTGGTCAGACTAGAGAAAACGTTGAGGACAGAAGAGCAGACAAAAGAGAGGAAATAAAACTAGGAAAACAAACAAACAAGCAAACAAACAGGGCTTTAGACTTAGGATTTTAAAGATAGTATCAGCTCAACTCATCCCCTTTTCTGCAGCTCTCGATGCCACCCTGGCTGGCACGGTGTCACCCTTCACTCCAACACTTAAGCAGGAGACCTATGCAGCAACCTATTGTATTTTTCCAGCTATAGTGATCAGTGAGCAACTTCTCCCACCCAGCCCCTTTCCTCTGGTGTATTCCTCTAGTGTAGCTTGTGTACTTACCCTGCCCAAATCCTGATAACCTCCTGCTTTTCTTTTTCACTTTGAATACTGACTTAATTAAAAAGCCAGCAGATAAACAGAAGACTTCAATTTTAAGCTGTCATTTGGGCAGTTTTCACGAGCCCTTTTCAATTTTAAAACAAGCATTTCCAAGCAAGATAATGGCTCACTTGAAAAACCACAAGTTTTGTGAAATTTCCAATTTGGGAAAGAATTGGGATGTCTGTAAATGATTACACTGTGGAATCTGAGCTGTATGATGCTTACATCAAAGCACTAAATTATGCTAATTTAAGAGAAATCGTTATCTTTTTGCTTCTGCTCCTCAGATCACATGTAACTAGTTTTGCAAAAGAAGGATGCATTTTTGATATGTTTCCCGATATACTCAGCATGTGCTTAAGCTTTTCAGAGGAACATTAATGTAGCCAGTTATTAAAACGTAACTGAGTTTACTAAACTAAAATGCTCTTTTAAAAAGTTCTGCAATTTTATATTATTTGTATATGAGATCTAGAATCCATATTAATATATGTATATGTAAGTACCATTCTTTACCCAAATAGCACAAGCACCCTTCCTCTGTCAGACAGAACTTATACTGTGTTTCTTATTGCTGAAATAAATAACACTGTGAACCTGAACATCTAGCCCCTCTGTCTTAGTAAATTAGTTTTAAAATTCTTACTTTGGTGCAGAGCAACAGTTGTGTCTGAAGTTATGCTAAATATAACAGTAAGAACTAGAATCATGACTCTTTTCACTCTAAAACTGGTTTGCCATCTTCTTGTCCTGCATCTGTAGAATGTTTGACTGAACTGTCAGGAGAACTGACATTGTGGGGATGTTTAAGAGTTTTAAGATCATGAAGTATAAGGACCCCCCCATCCCTCACCAATTCCTTTTAATTTTTAAATGTAAAACATTTAAATGCAGTAGATGATAAAAATCCTTCAGTACCTCCATGAACTTGGATGTGGCATTGAGCATGCAGGTTTTGTGCTGCGCGCCCTTATATTCAAAGGGCACCATGACAAAGCCGATTGCTTCAGGGATGGCTAAGATAAAGGAAAGGATCCAGATGGAGACAATCTCAATGGCGGTGATCAAGGGAATCCCGATGCCCTGAACACGACTCCAGGAGGCAACGGCTCTGTATCTGGAAAGAAAAAGACAAAAGATGTGGTTGTTATAGTTTATATCTAGATGCCCCCACAAAGCCTCGTGTGCTGATGGGCAGGGATTTTGGAGCTACCTGGATCAGAAGGAATGACGCTTGTCAGTGTATTTGTCTACTCCTGAGTTTATGCTAAGCGTGACTTTGGGAGGTGAAGTTTGGTCAGCAGAGATGGCCACTGGGGGCTTGGCCTGGACGGGTGCATCTCTTGCTCTCCTCCCAGGATCCCTCTCTGCTTCCTGCCTGCAGGAGTAATTCTCCTCTGCCATGTTGCCCTGCCTTGGACCCAGTTGACTATTAATTAAAACCTCTACAAACTGTGAGGCAAAATAAATCTTTCCTCCTTTAAGTTGTGAGTGTATGGAATTGTGTCTCAGCAAGGAGAAGGTAACTAAGATATGGATGATAAAATCAAGTTGTTAGGGTATTTTAAATTTATTTAAATTCAACACAAATCATAAATGCTGGAAAACTCCTCTTCTTGGCCAGCCATTGACTTTTTGGGAAATTTCTGTGAGTTCTGGTGTGAAAAACAAGTGAAGGCATTAAGGGTTCCACCCATTTGGAAAGTAGGTACCTGTAGGTTTGCATTTGAGATCTGTGCTTTAGGGCTAGTAAAGTCTCCAGAGAAGTCAGAATGCGGCAGCAACAGAGAAGTGTTTGAACTTGGGGGCAAACTGGATGACGAGAAAGAGATCCTGAAAGCTCCTAGAACTTTTATAGTAATATCTTATTCTCTTTTATATATCAAGAAAGAGAGTTTAGTGGGTCTGTAATTCCAGAATCCTGGGAAATGGAGGCAGAAGGACTGCAAGTCTGAGGTTAGCCTGGGCATTTAGTGACTTAGTGACACCTTGCTGCAAAACAAAACAAAACAAAACAAAACAAAACAAAACAAAAAATAAGGCTGGGGATGTAGCTCAGTGCTAAGGGCCTAGATTCAAACTCCTGTAACACACACACACACACACACACACACACACACACAAACACACGAAAACTTGCAGTATTATCTATGAAGTAGTTCTAGATGCCTTTGAGTGAATAGAGGCCTTAGATATTCCATTAATTCTTTCTTTTAAACTCAAAGTATGATCGTAGGGAATTTACAGAAGTGGCAGTTTTAGTAAGTAACAATTCTAGTAAATGTCAAGGAATGATTATATCTCTCCCAGTATAGTCCTCTGTTAGAACACACAAAACTGAATTGAAAATACCTTGGTTCAAAATCTTTAAGGTTTATAATTCAAAAGAAAAGAATGCTTCATACAGAGTATAAGATATCAACATCACTAAACAATTATGTTAGTCAAATATATTCTGGCATTAAGGAATTATGCTTATGTTATTCTTGTCCTTTAGTGATAACTGAAAATTTAACATTTTAAAGAAAGTTTAGAAACTCTTATTCTTTGACTTGATGTGATGGTCTGATGCTAATTGCTTTTAGACTTATTATTAAGAAAAGACCTGTGATGTGGTGTGGTATTTTTGTGGCTTCATTCTTGAAATTTTTGTTACTATTGTAATGGAAAGGAAATATTTTCTTTTTAGCTTTCACTAGATAGAGCCAGAAGACGGTTATAAAATATACCAATGCACTAGGGACAGGTGCATTTGAGTTAGCAGGGTATGCAGCATACTGTAGAAGATTAATCAATCAAGGTAAGGCAGCCTAGATGCCATTCGTACCCACCAGGAAGAGCCCTTATTGCTTTTATTTATTGTACTGTTTCAGTATGTCTACACAGTATATCTGTGAAAACACAACTTCTAGGAATCACACCACTTAATTCTTTACCAGAATTGCTTATAGACTAGAATCTATAGATGTGAGTATGTTATAGTGATGTCCCATGGCATAGATCTACTTCAATTTGCTGGAGAAATGTTTTGCAAAATAGTTTTAGAATAAATGACTTCTCCATACAATAAAAATGTCCAGAAAAATTCATATTATTTTATAATGAAATAAAATATAGTGATGTTTAGACAAAGAAAATTCCTTTTATGATGTAGCCAAGATTGCATTTTAAAATTTATGTCTATTTCTAGTTAGATAAAAATTGCTGTTTATTTTGCTTTCTGTTTCTATTTTCTTTTCTTTGTTGCCTTATGAAATGCAGGAGTAATGTCCAGGAAAAGCTGAATCAAATGGAGACAAGGCTGTCAAATGAGTTACATCTCTTTCTTCTCTCCTTCCTTGAGTTTAGTTGAGTGATTTAAATACAACACTTTTCTCCTTTTTTCGGTGGTGGTGGTGGTATTGGGAATTGAGTCTGGGGATGCTCTATCACTGAGCTGCATCCCTAGCCATTTTTTATTTTTATATTCTTGAGATAGAGACTTGCTAAGTTGTACAGGTTGATTTGAACTTGTAATCCTTCTGTTTCTGCCTCCCTTGCGGTAGGATTACCTGTACATGCCACCATGCTTTGCTTTCTTTTTTATTTTTTAAAGACAGAGTATTGCTAAATAATCCACGCTAGGTTTGAGCTCAGAACCTTGAACTCATATTCTTCCTGTCTTAGCCTCCTGAGCACTGGGAATATAAGTGAGCATTATCACTTTTTTTTTTTCATCAGAGAGTAAGAAAGCCAGATTTCTTAAACCAGAATTTAGGGCAGAAAGTGGTTTAAGTAAATGTGGTCAATATGTACTTTGATAAATATATTCACAAACCATCTCCATTTTACAGTGTGCCATGAATTCCCAGAGTGTTATACCTTTCTCAGTTTAGGTAATGGATTCCAAATGCCTGTGTAGTAAGACTTTTCTCACCATCTGTGGTGGTTTGGGAGGTGGTGGAACCTTTAAAAGGTTTGATTTAGTTGGAGGAATTTAGGTCAGTGTTTATGTGCCCTTACAGAGGATTGTGGGATGCCAGTCTCTTTCTCTACTTTCTTGGCCATGTACTCCTACCATGATGTAGTGTGCTGCCACAGGCCCAACAGCAAAGGGCAAACGAACCATGTACAGAAACCTCCTAAACTGTGAGCTGAAAGAGATCATTGTTTCTTATAAGTTGATTATTTCAGGTATTTTGTCACAGTAATAGAAAGTTGATCAATACATATACACACACCTTAACAATCTAATGCAAATTCAATAGTTTTATATATTCAGGAGTAATTTTTAATATCTAGCTTATGAAAAGATTTATAATCAGTCTTATCCTTCATTAACTTATATCATGAAGAAATGGAATATTTTTCATTTGTCATCATATAGATCTTGATCACAAGGAAAAAGGAATAAGGAACAATTAAAAGAAATTATCTGTGATATGGATGTGGGGAGAGGTGTGAAAAATGTAAACGCCTGGATGTTCCAAGATGCATTTCTATTTAAAAGAAACAAATATACTCTTTTTACTAGGCGTGATTATAAACAGACTTCAGGTTAGACTGTTATCTATATATTTTCTTCTCTTGCATAAAATCTATGAGTTTACATCTAACCACCAATCGCTATCCCAAAAATACATTCTCTTCTTTGAAATGCTATCCACTTGTCCTCTGCTCCATGCTCCTGCTTCCCCCCACCCCCGCCTTACTGTTTGCTCTTTCTTATTTCCTTATGTAGGCCCCATGCTATCCCTATATTCTTGCATGGATTGCTCCGAGGGGTTAGTCCTAAATCTCTTTTCTACCTATACATTCTCAGCGGGCCCCTCCAGTTTCATACAAGTAGTCATTTGAACTATTTATATGCTGACAGTGCCCAAATTTCTAACTATAGCCTGGAACCTCACTTCCAGCTCTGCACTGGGATACTCAATTTCCTACTTGAGACCTGCACTAGGCCATTTCATGGACATTCACCCTGCCCTGCCTCCAAACCTGTCCATTCCCTAGTGTTTACCACCTCAGGCCCGTATCTGGTATTAGCCTTTATTTTTCCTCCATCACACATCCAATTCTTTTGTAAATTGTACAGTGTCTTTCTTCAGGATCTAACCAGATGCACAAACTTGTTACCGTTTGCCTGTGGGTCTTCTGCCTGGGTTAGTGCAGTAACTTTCTAACTGGCCACAGCCCACGCTGGACACAGCAAAGGGAGTGAATTTGTTAATTCAGATTAGGATTTTCCTTGCTCAGCTCCTCCCAATGATTTCCTACCCGCTGGGAAAACTCAGAATTTCCTGAGAGCTGCTTCCTCTCTTCTTGCAAGACTCTCCTCAGTTGATAATTTTTATAGAAGCCTTCTTTGGACACCCTACTTCCAATTTCTTACTTCCCTGTCTTACCTGGACTTATTTTTCTCCATTTGGTGATCAATCAAATAATTTATTTAGTTATTGTTTATGTCCACCTCTCCCTTTGGAATATAAATTCCATGAGGACACTTTGTTTCCTATTCTTAGAAAGACAGGCCCCAAATTAATATCTGCTGAATGAAGTGTGTCTTTTTGTTGTTTTGGTGTCTGTTCCCATACTTTTGTCTTACTTTGATCATCAGAGTCGGCAGTGGTTTACATTCTGAACACTCCACACTTCTCAAGTTAACTCTGAATCAGGCAACAGAGAAAGAACTAATACTTTTAGAAGTCACGAATCAAATCACTTAAAAACAAAAGGGGCCAGGTATGGTGGCACATGCCTGCAATCCCAGTACTCAGAGACTGAGGCAGAAGGATCACTGTGAGTTTGAGGCCAGTCTGGGCTACAAAGTGAGTTCAAAGCCAGCCTGAACTGCATAGTGAAACCCTGTCTCAAAAAGACAAAAAAATTCAAGAAACAAAACAAACCCCTCACCACCAAATAAACAAAAAACAAGGAAGGACTTTGGGCTTATTTTTCTTCCCCTAGGGTTCCCAGTGAGGTCCAGAGTTTGGGAGCACGTATGTTGTCCCAACCTCTACCTCATCTCCTGTCCTCTAGTATGGGGACCCTGAGTGAGGGCGCTGGTGTGCTGAGTCTCAGGGGAATCTTTTCCCCTTACATCTATTTGTACCCTGTCCTGTGCCAAGCCAAAATAAAAAGAAAAATTGCACGTCTTATTTATATAACAATGTTTGCTATTATGTGTGACTATAAGTAGATTTTTATTTTTATACGCTTTCAAAGCCAGAGGGATTTGATGCATGCTTATCAGACCCTCACAGTATGGTCCGGTGTAAGTCAAAGCATACAAAACACTTTATGGTTGATAAAACTTAAAAAAGAATTTATAAAGTAAAACTTAAATTCAGAAGATACCACTTTAATAACCTCCGGTGTTTCATGACTATAAACATATTGTAGCTATAGATTTTTTTCTCCCTCTGAATGATTTTCCTAGGTGGGTAGATTCTTTTGAGTGGAATTTCTGGATCAAAGGAATTAAAGGCAGCTAAATTACCTTGAAAGAAGTTTCTAATAAGTGCCTGCCGACGAATCCTTGCCTGGATTGGAATTTATTAATTTTTCGGTAATTTTGTCAGTTCCTTAAGGTACAATGACACTTTGTCTTTACTTTTACCCATCATCAGTTAGCAGCACGTGACCACTTGTAGTGGCTGATTATGATTTATATGTCTTGTATGATAGACCAATCAATCATCACATAGAGGTTTGGAGAAAAAATGTTACCAGGAAGAATTTTAAGGAGAAACCAGAAATGCCGGAGTAAAAAGAAAGCTGAGGTGAGAGGAGAGAAAGGCAGACAGAGAGGCGGAGACAGAGACAGAGTCACAGAGAGCAGAGGGGAAAGGGAGGGG
Organism: Cavia porcellus; assembly: GCF_034190915.1. Classification (NCBI taxonomy): domain Eukaryota; kingdom Metazoa; phylum Chordata; class Mammalia; order Rodentia; family Caviidae; genus Cavia; species Cavia porcellus. Next base: position 35,691,418 of record NW_026947497.1, read on the forward strand.
AGGGGAGGGCAGAGGAGAGGGGAGGAGAGGAGAGGAGAGCAGAGGGAGGGAGGGGAGGGGAGGGCAGAGGAGAGGGGAGGAGAGGAGAGGAGAGCAGAGGGAGGGAGGGAGGGGAGGGGAGGGCAGAGGAGAGGGGAGGAGAGGAGAGGAGAGCAGAGGGAGGGAGGGAGGGGAGGGGAGGGCAGAGGAGAGGGGAGGAGAGGAGAGGAGAGCAGAGGGAGGGAGGGAGGGGAGGGGAGGGGAGAAGGGAGGGGAGGAGAGGAGAGGAGAGCAGAGGGAGGGGAGGGGAGGGGAGGGGAGGAGAGGAGAGGAGAACATAGGGAGGGAGGGAGGGGAGAAGGGAGGGGAGGAGAGGAGAGGAGAACAGAGGGAGGGGGAGGGGAGGGGGAGGGGAGGCGAGAGGAGAGGGGAGGAGAGCAGAACAGAGGGAGGGAGGGGAGGGGAGGGGAGGGGAGGGCAGAGGAGAGGGGAGGAGAGGAGAGGAGAACAGAGGGGGGGGAGGGGAGGGGAGGGGAGGGGAGGGGAGGAGAGGAGAGGAGAACAGAGGGAGGGAGGGAGGGGAGAAGGGAGGGGAGGAGAGGAGAGGAGAACAGAGGGAGGGGGAGGGGAGGGGGAGGGGAGGCGAGAGGAGAGGGGAGGAGAGCAGAACAGAGGGAGGGAGGGGAGGGGAGGGGAGGGGAGGGCAGAGGAGAGGGGAGGAGAGGAGAACAGAGGGGGGGAGGGGAGGGGAGGGGAGGGGAGGGGAGGAAAGGAGAGGAGAACAGAAGGAGGGAGGGAGGGGAGGGGAGAGGGTCTCTTAAATTAGGCTGGCCTGTGATTGTTTTCACCAACTGAGCACAGACCTTTAAACTGAGTAGCAGGTTCCGCACTGGAGCCTGAAGCTGCGGGAGTGAAATACTGAGGGGTCTTCCTCCAGCTGTCTCTCTTAAAGCTCAGTGTCAGCTGCAATCTACCAGTGACCCCAGTTGAAGCGACAAGTTACAGAAGAATCCCTGAATTCCTGATCCTGAATACCTGAACAAATGGCTGTTTAAAACTGCTACATTTTGGGGTAGTTACCAAAGAGAAACAATTACCCAGTCTAATCCTGACAATAGAGTAAGATAAAACGCATGAAACAGAGCGCAGACCCCAGGGAGTGAGACCTGCACTGCCCTAGCTTGTGTTTGATTTTGTCCAGTTCCCAGCCTCTTCCTTTTGGAGCAGACATTTTTTCAGACTTCACTGTTGCTATACAGCAATATAAAATTATAACAGCAGTGTAAGTTCAAGTCTAGTGATGAGGCCTTCTCAGAAAACCGTTTTCATGCTCCTTAAATTACGATAATCCTTTGAGAATGTCATGGACTCCACAGAGCGCATATCTGAGATGACAGTCGATGGACTGACATCTGCTTTGGAGTGTGAGGCATGTAAAACAAAGCAGCCTTATGAATGGATCTTTGCCGTTTTTTCCAGGTATCTAATTATACATCGCTCTGGAACAGATGTTAAAGGAGTTTTATCTTTTTACAGCCTCCTTCCCAGACATCTTTTAACTACAACTTTGATCTGTACCGAGGCCTTTTATGGCTGACCCTGTCATCTTCCCTTACTTTAAAAACAAACTGCTAACTTCACAAAGAACAGCACTGAGTTTCCCTCCCTCTGAGACTCAAAGTGACACAAACTTGTCTTTATGAAATGCTGGCAAACCTATGGTAGTTTTTGATTGCTGGTAATGGCTTATTACTCATATTTTGTTGGGAAACACTCATTCATTCTGAAAGTATACTGCTTTATTATTAAAAAAGTTATTTTACTGATAAAGCTGGTCATGGGTCAAAATTTGTTCCTAAATTTCTTAACTTTTAAAAAAAATTCCTGCTTTATCTTTTTCCTAAAATCCAAAAGATGTAAACTTAAAGATAAGAAAAAGTTAAATTTGAGGAAGAATTAGAAAAAGATTAAACAGACAAATCATAGTTGAACAGCGAAAGCTCATTCTTTCTGCTTTTTCTTACTGTCTTGTTTGTTTTTTCATATTAAAACCTGATAGAAAACTACAACTTTTTTCTTTGATCTTACAGCATTCTATAATCATTGAGCGATCAGTGGTATAATAAATTCTGTAGATCTTAGATGTATAGTTTCTTTCATTATTTTCCCTCAAAATAACTTTGAAATGAGAGGAAATCATGTTGTTTAAAATATCATATAAAATCAGGGGAATTCAGGATTTCTTGGGCCATAATTTTACTCAGCTCAGACAATGAAAGTAGGGATTCAAAAAGTACAGATTGTCTTGCAACAGACTTTGGTTTCCCTCCCTTTTGGTGCTTGTTTTATTCTTTTAAAATCGATTGTGTGTGTGTGTATGTGTGTGTGTGTGTGTGTGTGTGTACAGCAATCAAAGGAAGACTCAAAGCAAATGGTATCTTCAGGAATTGTGAATGGTTCTTTCTCAGGTGTAAGACCTTTTGAAATAGAAATGTTAAGCACATTCTTCATATATAAGTTCCAAAGCTTCATGTGAATATCAAATGAGATGTAAAAAGGGTAAAGAATGAATCTAGAGAACAAAGGAGGAGGAGTGTATTAATTAGCAAGGAGGAAAACCTCTGGATTAAGGATGATCTTTGTGGGAGTAGATTTCAATGGTTCACCTCCTTAGTCTAAAAGTCATCCCAAGTTTTAATGAAATACATTCTTGGTCGTATTATTTTTCTTTTTCTAATGAGGAATGATTCGTATTTCATTCTCTGTATGCAGAATAATGGTTTGTGATTCTCCACACATGAGATGGGGGCGTGGTGCAGTGACCCCTTTTCAATGATTGGAATCTATGAGTGAAGTGAGCTGACTGTATCCTTGTACCGGTGAGACCTGCACTGGGTCTGGCTGAATCTCAGCAAGAAGAACCTCTGAGATGAATATTTAATCTGAATTTAAAAAATGTTATCTCTTGAAATACACTTGTAACTTTATTCAGATTTTCTATCATTCTTTGTAATTCTAGGAAGTCTCTCTTTTCTAGAGATCTAAATGGTACTTGTTTATTTTCTTTTACTGCTTTATGACTGAGTTTTTACATGCTCAACTATAGTGCTTAAGAAGAAAGCTCACCTACATTTGACTAGTGGTGCTAATGCTTAGTAGACATGTGGGTGGAATTAACTTATTTGACCTCAGCTTGCCAATCTGTAATATGGGTATAATAATAGCATACATCACAGTTAAGTAAAAGTAATTTCTGTGAAATGTTTGTATCAGTACCTGGCACTCACTAATATCAATAACTGGCAATTATTATAAATACTATTATCAATAATATAATATCAGATAAGATATGCCTAATGGCTACTATTTCTAAGAGAATCCTAACACTACTTCTGAAAGAATCTTTCCCTGTCCCCATTATATTCAAAGTGATTTCAGCGCACATTACACGACTGTGTACTCCAGGGCTTATTCTGAGTTTCCTGTTGACCTGTCAGTGTATGCTTATCTGTACCACATCATTTTAAATACTGCAGCTGATAACAGGTAATAATATTATACAGGAAGACTGCATATAGAATGCATTGGTTTTTTTGCCGATGGTCAAAATAACTTTCTTGTTTGCTTAAAGTTGCATTAAAAAGTTCAAGGTTGGTGACGTAAATCGGTGATGTAGAAGGGCGACCTCTCACCTAGCATGGATGAGGTCCTAGGTTTAATCTCCAACAGCAATATTATTGGCAAAATGCCCTAGCTGTGCCTCACCGAAGCCAAAGGTGGCTAATGTCAGCAAATGTGTGAAGCAATCATAAACCATAGGGGTATGGTTTTCATGGTTTAAACTGTTAAACTGCTCTGGGCACCAACTCTTTGATTTTCTGTTTGAGGATAATGAATGCTTTTCTAAACCCAACTGGAAAACAAGGGAGGGAACTACCTTACCTGTCGACGCTCAGAGCGCAGAGGTTGAGAACAGTGATGCCCACGGAGGACTTCTGCAGGAAGGGGAACAGCTTGCACAGAAAGACGCCAAAATCATTGTGGTCAAAAGGCCAGCGTCCAGCCAACAGCTGAGAAAAGAGAAATGGCGGAGCTAGCTTGGAATACACAAGCACTTACATTTCTAGTTACCCATCCCAGTTTCTGAATGTTGTATTCATTGGGCTTTCCAGCTAGTGCAATAGTGTGGAGCATTGTTCACATTACTTTTTTTCTTATTTCTTATTCCCAATAACATTGAGTCCAGAAAGATATAAAGAATATAATGTTACATATTATAATTATTTATATGTTAATATTATATCATGCTTTTTAATAATTTTCATTATGACCATATATTATAAAGTATATATTGTACATTAAATACATCATGTATATTTTACATGAAATATGTAATACGAAATAGTTTGTTCTCATACAAAGTTGTCATGTTGCCTACTTTTCTTTTGAGATAAGGTCTCACTATGCAGCTCAGGCTGGCCTTGAATACACAGTGATCCTCCTGCCTCAGCCTCCCATGTGCGGGGATTACAAGCATGTACCACCATGCCCGGCTGCCTACTTTTTAGTGCATAGCTGAAATTTTGGATTTGGGGTAACAGTTAATTGAGAGGCAGGCAATAGTCTCTTATCAAATCTTACCAAACCATGAATAAAGCAAGTCATTTCAGTCAATGGCTTTGGAAAATTCTACTATGTCCTGATAAATAGCCAGAACTATAAGTGAGAGATTATGGAGAATCTTGACAAAATGAAGTGACTGTGATGTTCTGATTTCATCAGCTGGGTGGCTACTAAACTGAACTTTTTCTCTATTTTCTCCATGCTTCAGGGGCTCACTTTCCTCAGTGCGTGTAACATAAGTGGCTTCTCTTTGTGGAGGTTTAAAGTTTTCCTTATCATGCAGAGAAATAAGATTATATGATTTGTTCATAAGGAAAATCTGTTTTTTCATGTGGACAATTTAGAATCTTCATCCCAAGGCAAGGGGCAGGGGTGGGCATTGTCTAGGGGCCATGGTATTAGGAGTATAATAGCTAGCTACAGTCCCTTGTGATCGCTGATATTTATCTAATTCTGTTTGATACCAGGAACATGGACTTAAATAATTTCTCTATCAGGGGAGTGAGGTCCCTGCTGAATACCTGATACCTTTTGAAGAGTAAAGTGTTATTGGTTTCTTTCTGGCTTTTGCTTAGTGACTCAGCATTTAAGCTCACTATTCAATAGGCAGCGATATCCTACAGACTTGGCAGATTCATCTTCTTTTTTTGCCAAGTGTTTTTTAAACAGAGTAACTCTCAGTTGAGCTTTCAATTTCTGTTCTACTACTTCTGCAAGATTATGTGAGGTTTAATTTCACAGTCACTGTGGTCATTAACATGATCCTATTGAAAGAGGCTGAGAAACCTGTTCCCCAAAGACGCGAAATCATAATCTTTTGCATTTTGAGAATTTAATAACATAAGACTGGATAGTTCTATTATAAGGGCTGAGGCCAAATATGACTTCATGTCAAAGGTTGTCTCTTTTTAGCTTTCAAACATCTTTCTGTTCTTCTGAAGAGTTTTCTAAAAGAACCATTTCCATCGATCTAATCTTTTCTCTGTTCTCTTCGTCATCTCATTATAACCAGCCTAGATTGGGGTCTTTTCAGAATTTTGATATAAACTTTTATTCAAGGACAAGCATGAGGTTGTATCGAAACCCTGCCCTAAACTGAGAGTTTTAAGGAGTTAACAAATAACTATACCATTGCTAAATGCTGTTTAGTCATGTCTTTGCAAGTAAAGACACAAGTGCTCTTTCGGAGATAAATTACCACTATAAAAACAAGAAAATCTGAAAATGACTTTTAATAGAATGAGTTTAGTACTTTGGCCTACAACTCTTCTCTAAAGACAGGTTGTAATTAGGATATGTGGGAATTGTTAAGGAATATGCTTTGGGATAGCTGAACTGTTACTTCTTTCATTCTCATTCTCAGAGAATAAGGATTCTAAAATATACACAGATGGATTTTGCAATTCAAATCTAACAAAGAGAGGAAACAAAAGATGCTTCTTGCTTAATAAGGGAGATTCTGAAATCCTGTGATGGTTCTAAGTTATAAATCCTAATAAAATGATCCTCCACCCAAACCTACCACGAACCATGGGATTCTTCCAATCTTAATTAAATTTCTTCCCATTTCATGCATCTTTAAGCTCTTAACTAGTGTTAGGTATGAAAGAAAAGATTTCACAGAATTGGGGCCAGCAAAAATAAAATCTTTCTTTGATACAAATACGTGTACTTGTGGTGTTATTTTTCTATTTCCTGGGAGCGAGCTTTGATTTTTTCTATGGGAACTGAACACAAAAGCATATGAAATAAGTCACTGGAGGCATTTTAAGGTATTCCATCTACCTCCTTCTGAAAGGGTGGACAGATGATAATTGCGCCAGTGCTGCAGGGAGAGAGTTAGGTGTCTGTCTCTGGGCAACTTTTTTCTTTGCTTCTCTGGTTAAAATCAATTTATTAAAAAATCAATTTAGATCCTGAATGTTCCCCAACATGTTTTAAAGGCTTGGTCCCCATCTGGAAGGCAGTAGATAGAACCTTTAAGAAGTGCTATTTTAGTGCTATTAAATACCCAAAAGGTAATCTTTGGAAGGAAGTGAGGTCCTTGTGAGCATGCGCTTGGAGCAGGCTCTGGGAACCAGCCTTTTTCTTCCTGCCTCTTTGCTTCCTCCTCCCTGGTGCAGAATCTTTTGCTATATGTTCTCCCACCAGAATTTGCTATCTTGTCACAAGCTAAAAATGGGACCAAATGACCATCAACTGGAACCTCCAAAAGTGGGAGCCAAAATAAATCTTTCTTCTTTTATGTTGATTTTCTCAAGCATTGTATAACATTTTCTTATTAATTACCTAATCTTGAGTAGGAAACACTTGTTTGATCTTTGAGCAATCTGACATCTGAAGGTTTTTTTTTTTTTTTTTTGCCAATTTTGTTTCAGCAATCAACAAGTATGGGAGAAGGGAGCATCATGGAGGCAAACACAGCTCATCTGTTTTTCTCTTATTTGCAAAAGACTTTGTGGAGCTTTGGAAAGACTACCTTTTGGGTACTTAATAGCACTAAAATTGAAAATATAATGCTAAAATGGTAAAAATAATCCTGTATAAATTTGTTTTTTGAGACAGGGTCTCACTATGCAGTTCAGGCTGGCCTTGTAGCTTAGAATGGTCTCAAAATCATAGTGATCCTTTTGCCTCAGCCTTCCAAGTGCTGGGATTATAGGCATGTGCCATCACACCCGGCTCGTATAACAAAACATACGTCTGTTTCCAAAGGCCCTACACTCCTTGCCTAACGGCAAACATTTCACTAATAAGTATTTTCTTTTAGAAATTTTCATATATACATAAAACTGCAGCCTTTTAAAAAATGATTGCGAACACATAGAAATATTCAATTTTTTAGACAGTCTATTATGATCTCTGTTTCTGAATATAATTTTGTGGACATTAAAAGGTTTTGATTTTTGAGAGCATATAAATGAAATAATGTAGACTAGGGGCTGGGGATTTAGCTCAGTGGCATAAGCACCTGCCTTGCAAGCAGGCGGTCATGAGTTCGATCCCCGGTACTGATTAAAAAAAAAAAAAGAAATAATGTAGACTAGAATAGGAATAAATAACTAGTTAGGGTAATACTTGGATCATGGCAAAATAACTAGTTGATTTCACTAATAGTAGCAATCTACTACCAATTCAATGAAAGAAAAACCAACTAATAGGACAAAATGGCAAGTCAAATTGTTCAAAGGGTTAATCTGGAACCGCTGAGTAATTGGATCTTATTTTGGCCATTAAAGGAACTAAATTATGTAATCCTATGTTTCTTTCTTTCCGAAGAGGTTTCCATGTAGGTTTTGAGTAAGTGGATGAGTCCACCTAACAGATGAATCAGTGGCTCCAATTCGTTAATTTAAAAACAGTTCACATCTTCAAATTAGTATCATTTTGACTTCCAAAAGACATCCATCTTGGAATTTATTTTCTGTTTCAAAGTTGCTTACCAGTGTGCCAAAGTAGTATTTCCATTATTTATGATGAAAGACATAATACACACACCATCTAACTTTTGCAGGAAGTGGCACTTAGGCTTGAAGAGTGAGTGTCACAAACTCTTGTCTTAAGATGTCCTGCTGAGGGTGCAATGGGAGGGCTTCCTGCTGGCCATCCCACATTGGGAGGACTCTGGGAGACACTGTTCTTTCTGCTATCTTGGTGCTCTCCTGTTATCCAGGAGACCCAGATGAGCATCACAGAAGGAATCATTGAACCAACAGAGGGCAGTCTACTGAGCATGGCCTGTGTGTGTGTGTGTGTGTGTGTGTGTGTGTGCACAAGTGCGTGTGGTACTGGGGATTGAACTCAGGTCTTGTGCATACTAGGCAAGTGCTTCACCACTGAGCTACTTCCCCAGCCCTTTCCTAAAAATTTTTATTTTGCTCAATTCCGCAGGCTGACTTCAAGCTGGGGATTCTCCTGTATCAGTCTCCTGGGATTACAGGGGTGTGCCACATGTTCAGTAAACTTGGCTTTTACTTGCTTTTATTCTAGTCACATGGATTTTTCTTCAGGTGAAATGTATTTAAGGTCCCTGATGACCAACTAAAAGCTAAAGCAACTCTAAGATGGCACACATTAATGTAGAAATTTTGCATTTGTGTAGTTGATTTAGACTGTGTCCAAATTAACATCACAAAATTGACAGGCTGTTTTTTATTTTTTATTTTTTTAACTGGCAGAAACAGATTTACTTAAGAATTTGTGCCATTTGATATGGTGATTATCGCGATTATCGCTCTGGTTTTAGAATGGTTAGCTCCAAAAGCAGCATGTGCAGACGTCTGTCCCTATACTCTTTACTAGGAAACAGTATCTTGTTCAGGACATTTCAGATATGTACAATATACTTGTTTATATTAGTTTTATGAAAAATACTGGACAACCAGAAAATAGCAAAAATGTATGGGAACAAGGGAAATTTATGCCCTAAAGATCATGACTCACAATAGACAAACTTCTTAATCTTCACCACTGGTTAAATTTTACTTCATACCCAAGAAGTAAAGCTTAGCTTTAACTGTGCTTTAAACTACTGCATATTGAAAGCTGCTCATTAATAGCATAGTTTTGTCTAGGCTGAGATAAGATTGCAAGTTCTCAGTCTTGGCTGTGTATAAGAATTATTTAGAGAGCTCTTAAACATTCTAGCACCTGGACCATGACCCTAGACCAGTGCTTATCAACCCAGACGTATTTCTGTGTTCCCAGGAGACATCTGATGATGTCTGAAATATTTTTGGTTATTACAACTAGGAGGGGATGTAGGAGAGAGGCTGCTGCTAAACATCTTGCAATGCACAGTGCAGTCTCCTAACAAATAATCATCCGACTTAAAATTCTCATAGTGCTGAGATTGAGAAACTCCTTCCTGGATCAATTTAAATCAGAACTTTTGAAGTTGGGATCCAAGCATCAGTGGTTTCCAAAGCTTTCCGCTCACTGCAGGTGACAAGCTAGGTTGCCAGGCACTATTTCGGTTTAGAGTGTGGTTCACAGAACTGAGCAGTGTCAGTCTCCTGCAGCATTCTCTGGAACGCAGATTGCTGGGCTGCATCCCCAGAGTTTCAAACTCAGCAGCTTAGGGCGGATCTAAGAGTTTGCATTTCCAACAAGTTCACAGGTGGTGCTGACATTCTGGTCCACCAACCACACTTGAGAGCCATTACTCTAAAGGCTCCATGGTCAGCTAAAAAACAACAGCTGATAGCCAGATAACACAGGATGAAGAGAAAGATGTATAGAGGCCATAAGAAAAAAAAATCTGAATACCCTGGGGCCATGAGCTTGGATCTCATTTGCCTTACATTTCAGCAATCCCTAGAGTTATGAGTACGTAAAGTACAATCTAGTAGCAGGTCATCTAGTATCTTGGGCTTCACCATCTTGATGCTACCTGTTCTTTCCTCATATTTAGGACAGGTTATAAACTCCTACGACTTAGGTTCCAGGCCACCTGTTGCTATGTGACCCACTGTAAGCCTTTGTTCCATTCAGTATTAGCAAAATGAGAGTGGCTGTCATACCTGACCCAGTGTGAAGGCCATTTGGGAAGCTCCAGCAGGACAAAGCAAATAAGAGGATTCTGTAAACTGAATGTGTACCGCACAGGTGTCAGTCACTTTCAACTGCTATAATGTGTGATTGTAAAATGTACCATTTATGTGTGATTTAATAAAAATGTATAAAAATAAAGCATGATATAAAGGAATTTATTCCTTTTATCCATTCCAGATGTCATACTTATGTGACTTAATGCCCATTATTTAGGCATCATTTTTGTTATTGTTATAGTGTCTTAAAATGGTACAAATAAAATTAGTGGTGCATTTTCTTTTGTGCTCACTTTCCTTCCCCTCTTTCTAATGAAGCTCCCCTTCGTCTCACTACACCCGCCCTAGACAGGACAGAGGATTTACGGTTACAGTCTGTCCCAGCTGAAAGCTTCATAGTTAATTAAATGTGCTTTTCCTCTCAACATGAATTTCAGAATTACTTAGAACTGTACATGAGTGACCAGGAGCTATTCTTCAAAAAGTGTGGTTCTCACATTTTCTTTCTGGTAGGTAGCCTGGGATGCAGACACTGTTGCATCAGGAGTAAACAAAAACATGTTCCAGCCTCACATACTGAGATGATTACAAAGCCTGTGATGCCTGGAAATGCCTTTAACGAGAATGTCCTCTCTGGCTATTGCAAATCTCAAATCAGATACTATAAAATACATCACTTTGCATGACTGAGAGTAGTTTTTACTCTTCCATTATGCTTTAATTGATTCAGGGTTGAGGCAGAGTTTTCATGCAAATTTAATAAAAACCGTGGTTTCTGCACTATCCAGACATTCTTTCTCTTGTCATGCCCTTGCATTTGGCCATGGCAAGAATTTGGAGTGTATGACAAATTCAGAACGGAGCAGTAGTTCCATAAATTTTCCCAACGGGCCCTAAATGCCTTCAGTGACCTACAGGATGGGGAAACCCTCCTTTTAATTAAAACCAGTGACTTGGCATAGGAGTTAAGAGTGTGGGCCTGAAGCTGGACTTATCAGATTAGACAGATCTGAGCTCTCTATCTTCCTGACCTGTGATCTCTGCATGGTAGTTAACCTCTCTGCTCCCAGTGTCCTCTTCTATAAAATAATGGTCCTCAGAGGATTAGCACATGCAACAGAAGAGGCAATCAATGGAAAGGAGTTAGTAGAAGAAAAACTCCAGAAATATGAATCATAACTACTGATGACATAATTATCAAGCTCTACCTTTTTTCCTAATTTTTTAGGTGTGTTAGTATTCTGTTACTGCGGCATGAAATTCAAGGTAATCAAATTATAAATAAGAAAAGTGTATCTTGTCTCATGGTTTCAGAGATTTCAGTCCATGGTTACTTTATTGCCTTTTAGTATGTGGCACCACAGAAAATCATTGGTTGATATGAGTATTAAATGAATTACTACATTCAAAATACATACAAGAGGGCCTAGCACATAGAAAATCGTAAGTGTTGATTTCTATAAGGGATAGATTCTGAAGGTCTCCTTCTTGCTACTCTGCACTTAGACTGGAAAATACGGAATTGTTGCTAATACTTGCTATCTGTACCTTTAGCTATTGAATATTCATTGTTTCAATTTTTGCTGAGGTCTTAACTTTATGAACTCAGAATATATGAATGCTAATAAAATCACAGTGGAAGGGGGATGAGGAGAGTAGGGGAGAAAGAAAGAGAAGACAAGGGAGAGGGAAAGAGAAGGAAGGATAGAGAGACAAAGAGACAAAGAGAAAAAACCTCTTAAAATCAGAGTTTCAAAGCCATGAAGATTTTTTTCCTTAGAAGAAAGACCTGTCTACCCCAGATATGGGCTTTCCATCTCTGAGAATTTCAGTAAGTTGAAGTCTGGAACTCAAGGAAATATTTCTTTTCATTAACTTTGTTGGCTGTAAGAATATTAATCTAGATGCGAAAGACTTGAGACTTTTATTATCTTTGCAAGCATAAAACTAAAGAATCATTGGCTGGAAAGAATAAAACTTTAAAGCAGAAAATCAGTTATCTTCAAATATTGAAATTATACTCATGAATGCTGAATGTGTCAATACTTAGAAGTTTAGTTCACAGCAGAAAATTGATTTATGTCAGAAAGAAAGAATTTTACTCCTGAATGGAAAAAGATTTCACATGTATGTTGTGAGCAGGTCTCACAACATTTTTAACAAAGTGCAAGTGGGGTTAATTATTATAAGTGAGTGCTCCCACTGGAATACTCAAATAAGCCTAAATCTAATAAAAATAACTTATTAAGTTAGTCTCTATGTTAGGACTTATTAGTGCTTATTCCCAAGAAGCAAGCAGAAAAATGCAAGGCAGGATGAAACAATACAAAACAAAATGCATGAACAGAGATTCCCCAGCATGTAAATATAAATAGTAAGCACTCCCCAGTAATCGGTGATCAATAGGACAAAGGAAACCAAAAGTATATTTGAAAGCTAATTACCTATTTAATGTATAAATTCTCAAGAGCTCGAGCTTTTCACTGTGAAGCATGTCATGTGGTCACAATGGCCCCATGTGTGCATGGAAATAAGGGACCCTTGAAGATACGGTACACAGCATGCAGAAAATGGTATCATGTGTGTGTTTTGGGGAAAAGAAGTCAGAAAGCAATGCTGTAGCTGACCTACGCTAGTAAAGAAGACTGAGGTGAATTTGAATGTTTAATAACAGAAACTTATTAGGAAATAAAACTTCATAGTTCATGCCCTTCACAGGAAACGTCCTTTTCCAAAGGCAAGACAAATCGCTAATCTAAAAATACGTCTAGGTGATAGGGAAGTAGAAACTCCATAATAACGCTGTTGGGAGTGTGAGATAACGGAGCTGTTAAGGAGGCAGTTCGACAGTATCTGTGAAAGCAAACTACAGAAAACCTGAGATTCAGGAGTTGTATGGGAATTTCTCACAGATCTACCCCGGTATTTAAAAATGTGCCATACATGTACATAGATAATCACAGAATTGGCTGTAAAAACAAAATATTGATACAACTGACTATATATTGACACCCTTGTATATTGATATACTGCGAAACTAAAACAGTGAATTACCTTTTACTCAAAGACCACAGGGATATTCTTACAAATGAAAGAAGCAAGGTGCAGAAATAGGGAGATAAGAAGAATATACATTTGGATATTTTTTTTCCTGGTGCTGGGGATGGAGCCCAGGGCTTCCTGCTTATTAAGCAAGTATTCTACCTCCAAGCTATACCCCAACCCCAGATTTTTAAAAATAATGGCATGAAGAAATAATGGAAAGATACAGAAAAATCACATAAAGTTAATTCCTGTGGAGGGGAGGGGGGAAATGGGTGGTCAGGGCCTGGATGAGGGGTTAAACTTTTCAATATATACTTTTCTCGATTTTTGTTCTATGGGAATGTATTCTGATTTCAAGAAGAATTTTCTGATTTATTGAATGCCAAAGGCAATACAGAGTTGAGCATTTCCCATGCTAATATAAGAACTGCCCCTGCAAAGGCACGCCTTTAGTAGAAAACAAGTACTCCGAACACAATGGGGGAGGTCTCAAAAAATCACAAAATCTAAACAGTGATCAAATGCCATATGTTGAGCTCAAATGTGCTTACTCTTCCCCATTCATTCATTTTTCTGAAATCCCTGACTATGTAATATCTTCAGTCCTAGTCCAGCTTTCTCTTCTTGGCTATTTCCATAAAGAAACTATCACTTCACAACAGTCCATTGGAACCACTGCCAAAAATGTAAAGAATTTCAAAACCATAGGAGAGGTGCGTCCAGGTAGGGCAACTGAGCAGCTGCCTCTGTTAAACCAGGCTGCAAAGAACACCGGTTTCCACGAACACTTCTTTAAATTATAAATAGCTCAGTGTTCTGGTTTTCAAGGTTCTTTTACATAGTTGGAGCTATCGATGTTGATTCCTTTTATTCTGAATCTGTGCTTTCTTCTTCCTTTTCAAATGATTTTCAGATGTCTTCTGTGTCCTGGCTCAATTACTCGGTCTCTAACAGTGCAGTCCCAGGATGGAGCTCCATTACTCAGCTCTGCTTTTCTCTCTTCATCTCCTCCAGCTCTCCCTTCCTTACCCTAACATCTGGAAAGGTGTCACACCTGCAGAGAATGTCTTTGCTTTCCCTCCCCCCCCCCATGCACGTACACGCATAGTGCTTAACAGTGGAACACAGAAGTCTTCTTACTTTCCCCTGCCTTTTCCTTGTGTCATGGCCTTTCTTCCATTATCAAACAATCAGTCCCTGATCTTTTCAGCACTCTTTTTAGAGAAGAAAATTCACCAATTTTTAGTTAGAACTATGTAATTTAATGATCACATTCAAAGAAATATGAAGTTTAGTGATTATTTAATAAAATAATTCCAAGTGATTTTTAAAATATCAATGTAATGTCCTGAGAGAGTAATTTTGTTTTAGTATGAAAATTTCTTAACATAAATAGAAAGTTCATTGTTACCTTCTTTTCGTTTTTTAAAAACTGAAACACTATTGGCTAATCAAAAATCTAGCCATCTAGTTTAATTGCTTAACTGTTTAATTACTTAAAAAGCAATGCAATAAACACATCTAACACATAGTAAGGAATTTAAAGATTATTCATTTTTGATCGTAAAATGATGATTGTCCAACAAATTTCAAAGGTAACCCCCCATGAAGCCATGGTATTTGCTAACATAAATGGGGAAGAGATAACAAAGTTGCTCTTTGGTTGCTCCAGTTGATGAGACCTGCTCCATCAGGAAGAGGTCTACTTTGTATGGGGAATCCCATGGGATGTTCCCTTCAGTACTTACTTTTTCTTAAAAAGATAATGACTTGAGTAATTAAGTGATTTATTCAAGATTAATTACAAAACAATTTTTATTTATTTTTCATTTTGGGGGAGTGCCAGAAATTGAACCTAAGACTTCACACTTACCAGGTAGGCACTGTGCCACTGAGATATACCCCTGGCCCCCAAAAGAATTTTTATAAAGAAAACATTTTGAGATCTTGAGGTTACACCCATTTACTTTTCGGTTATACCCACTTACTTAAAAATATTAAAGGTTATGAGGCCTTCTCCACATCCAATGGCTGTCTCTGGGACAAGAAGGAGGTGGAAGAGAGGAGGGGATGGAAGACAGAGCAGAGCAGTAGTCATGGCGCCCTCAGGTTGACAAACTTTTTCTGTAAATGTCCAGACAGTCAATTATTTTGGCGTTTTGGGCCAGATGGTATCTAGGGACCTGCTGAAACTACTCACCAAAATTGTCACAGAAAATATTTAAGTAATGGGTTTGGCTGTGTTCTAATAAAACTTTATTTGTCAAAACAGGTGGTGGAACAGATTAGACTCATTCACAGTAGTTTGAGCCACAGAATCGGATGGGAGAAGATTGAAGTGATGAGCACTCTGCAAAGTGGGTCTTGAATGAGCACTGTAGTGAACAGTACTCCTCCTTTGGGGATTTCTTTTCCCTAAGCTAGTAGGTGGAGACAATTTTGAAGTCATTCCATTTAAAAAATGAGTTAAAATATTGTTGAAGTCAAATATCTCCCCATAATAAAAAGCAGGAAAATTCCTGTTCATAAGACTGTAAAAGTGAGTGGTCAGACAGTTCACACAGTTCTAAATGCCATGGACTATGTGGCCAGCAGATTTGATAAATAAAACTTCATTTTTAGGAAGCTACAATGGAATTTTTCCTGCTGACATTAAGAGGAATTTGCCTTTTAGATATGACTTCTCACATTACAATTCGGCAAATTTTTACCACCAACTCTCCATATGCTGCCAATTTTGTGGTAATGGTGTAGTAACCAGATTATAACTAAAGCTGCAAGTTGTGTCCCACAACTATCAAACCCAAGATAATGTCACTTCACAAAAAATAAACTCAGAGAGATGGTCTGAGAAGCTTCATTAACCCAACTTCTGCTTTTAGAACATTTATTTTCTGTAATCAGTGCCTCTTGAACAGTATTTCATGGTGCTTCAAAGCTTTCAAATAAATAGCCATTTACAACAGCAATGGGAAATGCTGAAACCTAATTTTATTTCTGTATCTCTTGAGATTAATTTGATTGATTTTGTTTTAGCCATAGATATTACTCTGGGAGGAGAGACAACAGTTTGTTTTTAAAGAAAACATTTGTTGGTGTTTTACATTAAAAATAGTATTTATTTGTGTTCTGTGGTCTCAAAAAGTTTAACAAAATAGTTGAGTATAAAATTACCCTAGTATTCAGCTCACTGTATTGAATACTTGTTTATACCCTTCAAGAATATGAGCAACAGGGGGCTGGAGATTTAGCTCAGTGGCATAAGCGCCTGCCTTGCAAGCAGGCAGTCGTGAGTTCGATCCCCGGTACTGATAAAAAACAAAAAAAAAACCAAAAAAACAACAAACAAAAATCTGTACAAAAGTGTGTTTAGCAATTAAAGTGTTTAAAAAAAAAAAAAAAGAATATGAGCAACTAGAAGATATGACTATTCTAGATTTCTGGGCTTTCTTATTAGATGCTTAAGTGATGTATGAGTTGTCTTGAAAATTAGCCATATGGTGACAGATAACAGAGTTTTTTCTTTAAAGTCTAGTAACTTTATAATGGAGAAAGTTCAAATACAGGCACATACATCTTTGAAGCTTTTAGAATTAGAAAAGAATTCTGTTTAGGAAATTTTACCTACTTACTATTTCTGTACCACGTCATGGTAGAGTTCTCCAAAATTTATAATTAAAATGTAAAAGATTATTGTAATTAATTATATTAAAGGTATATATTTCATAGCTATATATATATCTACTAAATATATATAAATATAAATATAAAATACGCATGCCTACACACACACACACACACACACACACACACACACACACACACACACAAAGGATGCATATGAGGTGGTCCAGAGATGCACTATTCATAATCATTTGAAACTAGAAACTATTTCCATGCCCACTTGTAATACAAATGGGTGAACTGTGACTCAGGCACAGATGGAAGTCCTATACAATGAAAAAAAAATGAACTACATCCAAGTGCGATATGAGTAACTCTCACAAACATGATGCTGAGTGAAAGAAGCCAGATACAAAATAATATATATCATATATTTCCATATATATGAAGGCAAACTCAAAACTAGGCAAAACTAGGCAAACTCATGTTGTGAAAATTCAGGAAAATGGGTACCTTAGGGGAAATGGCAGCGCGGGGGGCTGCTGAGTGCTGGTAAACTTCTTTTTCTGGATCATGGTGACACGTATATGTTTATTTTGAGAAAATACATTGAGCTGCCCTTCTGCACACATTTATGTGTGATACCATGACCAAATGTTTCAAAGTATCATGGCCCTTAAATGAAGTACTATTACTCCAATTTTTAGGGTTAGTTTCTGTAAGCAAATAACACTTGTGGAAATCAATGGAAGTATACAGAAAAGCAGCACTTTGTGATATAAACGACACCACTGTAAGAGAGAAACTGGTGTACTTCAGGCATTTTTGTTTTGAGAGAGAGACTAAGACTTAAGTCTTTCTTTGAGCTGAAAGTTCACAATAGCCCTAGATTTTTTTCTCTTTGTTTTTGCTGAATTCTTCAGAACTGCTTTATCTGATGTAAAACTCACATAACAGGGCACAATATACTATTCAATGCTTGGCAAATAAATGTGCACCCATTATCTTCCATATCTTGACAGGTAATGATATTGGACATTTGAACAGACTCAATGTTGTTTTCTTTGTTGCCTTTAAATAGGAAACAATAATTAAAAAATTTTTTCTTGGTAGCAGGAGTCAAACTCAGAACCTTGCACTTGCCAGGCAGGCTCTTGTGCTGCTAAGCTATAGGTCTGGCCCTAAAATTCTTAATGAAGTACAGTTAGCGGAACTATTTCATAAAAATGTAGAATGACATGTGAATCTCTAAAAATTAAGCGTTTTACTCCAGTTATTCATGGCAACATGGACGAAACTGGAGGCCAATATGTATGTGAACAAGTCAGGCACATAAAAACAAAGAGTGCATGTTTTTACTTCTATGTGATCCAGAAGTGGACAGGATTAGTGTGGTTACTAGAGCCTGGGAAGTCTGTATGTCAGTAGAAGGAAGAGAGGCTGGTTAGTCAGTACAGGGGTGCAGCTGGATAGGCAGAATAATCCTAATGTTCTGCAGTACAACAGAATGCAACACCCTGTCAACAATTCATTGAATATTTCAAAATAGTGATTTAGACAGGATTTTCCATGTACCCAACATAAGGATAAATGTTTGAGGCAATATTCATGCCAATTACTCTGATCTGATCACTATACATCATATTCATGTGTTGAAATATTACATTATAATCCATAAATATGTATGATTATTATTTGTCACTGTAAAATAAAAGTATTGTTTAAATTAAGAATTTCTGGTTTCTTTCTAGTGATCAGTTTAGATATGTGAAAAATGTCATAAGTTGTGCTTCTATATTCTCCTTTTAATGTCTTTGCATTTAGTAAACCCCTAAAGAGAAAGTCTAGAAATGCAACACTTATCCCTAACAATAAAACCTGAAACCATGGCTAGCCATAGCATTCATTTTTGTGTAACATGTCCAGAGACAAATCACTTAGTATTTCAAGTGATAAATGAGTAAGACCAATTTGGCAAAAGGTATTCTATGCAGATATGTCTAGGCAACTGGTCCATCAAAAAACAGCCTTTCCTCTCAGTTTCTTTATTTATATTTCTGGTTCCTTTCAGCTATCCAGCATGAGAAGTGCAGGATACCAAAATCCTGTTTATCAGATGTCCCAAGGCAATGTGAAAGATTTATACATACTATTTTGGGGAGTGATGTTATTGTTTGGGTCTGGATGTCCCTCCAAAGCCTCATGCAGTCAAGGGGGCAGGCTTTAGGGTTTGTGACTGATTCATGATCCAATACTGGGATTACAGGTGTAAGTGCTACACTCACCATAGTGTGTGGGTACCCTACACACAATATAAGGGAAAGAAAGTCTTCGCTTTGTGCTCTTCCCTTTACACTTTTATTGCTTCTGCCATTTTCCACTACCATGAACTGTTGCTCCTCTGCTGTGAGTCATCCTGTTTTGGAGCCAGCAGATTATGCACTGAAACCTCCACTGTGAGCTAAATAAACCTTTCCTTCCTTCATTTTGGGTGCCAGGTATTTTGTCTCAGTAACAAGAGAAAAGTAACCAACATAAGCAGTCTCTGCATTATACAATTTTCCTTTAGAATTGTTACTTTTGTCCTAAATAAATAATGCAAAAGCTACTGGGGATGTTGATGGTGCAGCTCAGTAGTGCAATACTTGCCTAGCATTTACAAGGCTCTTGAGTCAATTTTCAGCCCATGGCTAGAGGTTGGAGAGCTTCTGGTGAAAGGGAATGATTTTTATCACCGAATAATCTTGGAAAGTATTTTGTTGTGCAAATGATACTATTTGGGAAAGTTCACCCTATGAGGTATATGGGAGAGAATCCGTATGGCAGGTTAGTTAATAACACAACCTCTGGCATCAGACTAGATCCAAAGCCTGGGTCTGCTACTCGTATGCTGTGTGATTTTGAAAAATTATTTTAACACTCCTTATTTCAGTTTCTTCATGTAAAAATGCAGGTATCAGTGGCGTATCCTAAGTTTGTTGTGAGGATCACATGACTTTTCCTGGACTGAGCAAATTTCAAGTTTTAGCTCAGGTTATTTGCATATGGAATACTGGTATCCATAGCATGCTTTCCTAGTTTAGGAAACACTTCTCAACACAGAGGCTAGGCTGTCCTTGGTGAAATGTAAACCTGATCATGTCACTCAGCTGCATGTAACTTTCCAAAACTACTTATTTAATCCAAAGGAAAAAAAGTCAAACTCTTTACAAAGACAACTACAATTTTTCTTGCTTTGTTCAAGACAGCCTTAGCTTACACCAACACTTGATGTGTAATTATTGCTGCTGTTGCCTTTAACTTTAAAAGATGTCCTGTTTGGGTCAATAAAATATACAGCCATGTTCTCCGTGGTCTGCCTCTTCCCCACTCTTGCCATGTTCTCACAGAATGTGACGTTACTCCCACTAAGCCCCTTCCCACTAAGTCATTATAGCCTCCATGCTGTTCCGGCAACTTTCAGGTGCTTTCCTGGCTGGGAGTCTTTGTACTTGCCGGTTTGTCTAACTGGGATACTCTTAGCTTAGAAAGTTGGTTTGCTTTGCTCCTTTCCACTTAGCTATCACCTTTTACTGAGGCTTTCTTTAGCTGCCCTCTCAAAAATAAATATATCCTTTCTTTTTAACCCTCTTCCCCATTCAGTGTTCTTCCTTAGCACTCACCTCACATGCTACACACTTGCTTATCTTCCTTTCTGTCCTGCTCTTCCACTACAATGAAAGCTTCGTGAGAATAAGGATGTCTGTTCTGTTTATTGTTATTTCCACAGCATCTTCATTGAAACAATAAATAAAATTTAGATTAAAAGGATGTAATGTAACTGAGTCACAAAATGACTAATAATTACTGTCTCTATTGCCTGCTAATACAAATTTGCTCTAAAGTAATAGAAGTCCCATATTTGGGCAAATATTATGAGAAGCATTTGACTTACTTCCATTGTGGTTACTAGTTTCCAAGAAAGTTGCTTTAAAAGTTAGAATGTAAATAAAACTCTTAGAGGTGTTTAAATTCTGAGAAATGACCTCTACGTTTGCATAAATCTGTGTGCAAACAATATTAAGACCTTCTGGACACATTTGATTCTAGATTCTTAGTCTAAAAAATGCTGGGGGCTTCAAACCTTGCAGATTTAAATTAACACTCCAGAACAAATGATCTTTAAAAATACATTTGGAAGTTCAAATTTAAACACAAAACTACCAAAAATTAACACTGACTGATACGTCAGTTTTATCATTAACTTTAATTTCAACTTTTTTTAAAAGCATAGAACAGTTTTTCCAACAACAACTAGACCTAGTTAAAAATAAAGTTGTAGCTATAGAAAGTAAAAATGCTAACTCCCAAGAGAATGCAGTAGAGCCAGAAGGCAGTTGTAGAATTTCTGGCAGTATATCAGATTTATTTTGATGGGATTTCTTAGGACATTCCTTATTTAACCATTCCAGTCAACATCAGCTTCAGATATAGTATGCTTCCTTCATTCGTCTGAGTTTGTACACTTTATACAAACTGTACACACTTTGTATAATAATCACCTTACAAAATATACTCCAGCAATACTTTAGAATAAAATAGCCAGGACATTTGCTCTTATTGATCAGAATGCTGGAAATCAGGGCAGCATTCACACATACACCCACATGCACAAACACATAAGCGTGTAGCATGTGAAATTTTATCCCTCAAACCTAAAATATTCTGAGTTTCCATTTAATATTAAAATTGGAATATTACAAACTCTTCTAAGGAGCTGAAGTCTTTTGATGGAGGAATACCACCAGCCGTGGATCTTTATATCCCAACATGTCACTAATAAGAACAGGACTGAAACCATCTCTTCCTTCTCTTCCCTGGGAACAATCTTGCAAGTTATAAACCGATTCCATCCCCCCTTACCGAAGCAGGAAAAACTGTGCCATGAGCCAAATGCTGAGGGTTAGCAAGAGTAACCTCACATGAGAATAATTACTTAACATGACCATGAGAGAATGCATTGAGGTTCCCAGACACAGGAAACAAGAAGTCAGAAGGGGAGGTAGAGCTGGACACGGTTCTGAAGTCTTTCCAGACAGCAACTTCCTCCTAACAAACATAAAAAACTGGCTAATAAATTTATCACTCTGTCATTTTATATGTACATTTATTCTTAAATAAACTAGTTAGCATAATGATTTTGTTTTGCAATCTCTTACCAGTGCCAGAAAAGCAACCTCTTTCCTATGCTACAGAGAGCAAATAAAAGCTTTTGTACTGTGCATATTCATTTTGGTATTTCAAATCACTTACAGCTTTAATATTTCATTTGGAAACCATAATTAGAAATATGCTTAAGGAACGAGAGACTCTTTGATTGGTTGTGTATCCCCAGGGAGAAAGGAAAGTAGTCAAACAGAACAATGCTTGAACCATAGGAAAAGAACTCCTGGCCTCTTGAGACAAAGTGAAGGGGAGACCATCCGGTCACTATCTGTGACTCTACTTCTAGTAAGTTTCTCTTAGATTTATCAACCCCAAGATACTCTTGCATTCAGGAAAAAAAGTAGAAACTTCATAAAGTCAGTAATCAAGGTACTTTGAGATCTGGAATTGCAGGAGAGAAAGGCATTCTAATAGAGGCGAATACACTGCATTAAAAAGATTCATTCATCAAGTGCTTTTTAAGCTGGGCATTGGGGATATAATGACAAATGGGAATTAGGGCGGCTTGCCTCAAGGAACTCGCAGACAAGCAAGTGATTTGGAAGACACAATAGAAAATGTGTTAGATGCTATCATAGGGTTAATAGAGGGTGTTGTGTGAGCACATGAGGAGGTAGTAACCTGGGTCATGGACTCTTGCCAGACAAAGGCATGCTTAGGCTGTGTGGAATGAAGCAGAGGACGCATTAGGGAAAATTATTTAAGATAGAAGGATCATTTTGATATTACTGGACAGGCTGGCCTAGCTGGGGGAGACCGAGATAGGGGGAAAGTGTGGATAAGTGCTTGGAGAAAAGGTAGAGTCAGAACTACCTAGAGGGAAGATGTCTAACTGAGGTATGATACACCAGGAAGAGGCAGAGACTTGGATTAAGGGATACTTTCTGTTTCTTAAGATGTAGGGAATATAGATTTTATAGCTAATTCTATGATTATAGCATGACTGCTATACATGACAGTACATATACATGACAGTACATGAGTCTTTTTGATTTGCTTGAAGATAAAGTAAAAGATAAACAGTCATGCTCATCACTGGTGCATCGTTTGATTAACTTGGAAAACAGGCTGTGCAGACCACAGATGATATCTTTTGCCTTGCCTGTAAATGAAGAATCCCCTTAACAAATCATCATCATCATGATCATCTTAATTTGAAGCTCTCAGAAAGATACGATTAAAAGAAGTCAATTTTAAAAGCAAAGGCCTAATTCAAATCATATCAAATGACTTCGCATCCCATCTTAACAATAAGCATGACTTACCATCTTCTCTGATGAGTACCATCTATAAATTGTAGCAATTTGTTTGCTTTGGTGATTTGATGTTTCAAGAAACAACTTCTGTATGACTCCTCTAAAGAAAGGATTCTAGCGCCATGAGATGTCAAAGGTTGTGTGACTCCGGGGCTACTGACTGTGTGACTGTGTCTAGTTTCCACATTGCTCAGATCCTCTGCCAGAGGGACAAACTGTATTGAGAGTCTTGACTTTATTGCAAAACATCCTTAGTAATTTCATACGGAAATTGTGTCTGTTTATTTTTCATTGTTGTTTTTAATAAGAGGTGGTTGCTTGGAGTGGGACAGAATTAGAAATCAACAGACTTACTGCATGAATAACTGTCATCATCATTGATACGCTTTACACTGTACATTCAGTGTAAATATTATTCATCTGCATGATTATCTCTACAAACCCTGGTTTCAACTCTTTGCTACATAATCTAAACTTCCTATGCTATGCCACTGGCTTTCAATTTCTTGCTTTCTCCCATGTCCAACATTTGCAACCTTTTTTACCCTACTTCTTGCGTACATGTATTTTCTTTCATTCTTGTTTTTGCTAAGAGGTGAGGTTCAGTGGTTTGTGGGAAAGTCTCTGAATAGATACATATATACTCTTATCCCAAAATTATATGATTTTAAATCTAGGTCAGCACACAAACCTCAGTTATAGGGTAGCTGTTCTATTGCAATATGTAAGTCCTCAACATTCAATGACATTGAAGAATAAATTACTAAAATTTATATTTCTAATCAATATTGCCATTTATTTATTGGAGATTTTTTTGGTCCCAAAATACAACGACAATATTTTAATTGCTTCTCCATTCTAAAAAGGTGTAAATATCTTAAATAAAAATTAAATTACCTGGCCAACTTTAGTATTTCTTGAGAATTCAGGGTATTAGACAATGCAATTTCCAAACACATTGAATTCATCACCAACTTAGGTATAATCTTGACTATACGAATGGATCTACTAGTTAGTTTTTCCTTCCTCTCTCTTGTATTTAGCGCTATTTTTGAATAAGTAAAAATTAAGTTATCCTTGATCAACTTAGGAATGGCTTTTTTTTTTTTCAGTATTACCCTTTGCAAGGCCTTTATATATTTGAAAGCCAAAAAGGCAACTGGGAATTCGTTGGCTACTCTTTGTTTTTTATGCTTCCTATTTTATTTTCCTAGATTGTCTGATTTTCTTTTAGGTTGCAGGTGTGAGTGTGTATAAGCAAGAGTGAGAGGAAATTCTCTATTTTTTTTTAATCTTCGTATTTTTTGGTATCAGGGATTGAGAGCTCACACATTTTAGGTAAGCTGTCTGTCACTGAGCTATAGTCCCAGCCCTTTTTATTTTGAGAGAGTCTCACTGAGTTGCCTAGGCTGGTCTTGGACTTCTGCTCCTCCCGCTTTAGCATCCTGAGTAGCTGGGATTCCCGCTTTACACCACCACACCTAGCGGCTTCTGTTCTTGGTGCCACATATATAACTGTGGACCTACCTAATTTTCACATTTAAATGTAAATGTGTTACCAGCATCAGTCTGGTGACTACTTTCTTCCTGACAGTGCTGTTTAGGACCAAGAATGTTCTGAAGAGAGAAGGATGGAAATCTGACAAGAGTTGAGCACGTGCTTGGGTACCGGGAGAGCAGGTAAGTGTGCCACAGCCTGGGGGGCAGTGGAAGCAGAAATGCGTCCTGGGTGCTTCTGAGGAAGCTGTGGAACTACATAAGTAGAGCACTGTTCAGCAGAGGTTTGGGGAAGAAACTCAAGACATGAGACCAATTAAGAAACCTCTGGGAATTCACGTGCAGAGTGGCCCCTTTCTATGCTCATCTACCATCTGGAGCCAGGGGTCCCAGCTGTGCTGGCTATGGCCGATCAGAACTGGCCCAGCTGTCTGACACATGCTAGTCTAATGCCAGTGTGTTTCCTATCCCATTGATCTAGGAAATAACTGCAGCAAAATCCTTTCAAAGTAGAAGGAAGGGAACACAGTGTTAATAGAAAGAACACTTTATTAGGCTCATTCCCTTTTCTTGCGCATTAATATAGTTAACACTGTAACTCTAGCTTGCCCTAAGCTAGAGTTGCTGGTATAATTCAGTGCAATGTTCCCTGTCTGGAGACACCCTAGGATTGGGTATGAAACTGACGTGATCGTCAACACAACTTTATGATTTGAAAACATATCTTTGCTTTGTAGCAGACATTTTCAATCATTCTTCTTTCAATGTTATTTTTAACTTTTGTTTTGTTTTTGGTAGTAGTAGGGATTGAACTCAGGGAGCACTAAGATATATCCCCAACATTTAAAAAACCTTTTTTATTTGGAGACTGAGTCTCACTAAATTGCCCAGGCTAGCTTTAAAATCTCCCATCAGCCTTCAGAGTAGCAGGGGTTACAGGTGTGCTCCACTGTGACTGGTACAACTTAATCCTTTTAAAAGTAAAAGAAGAAAGGAAGTGAATAAAGAAGTCTCGTGCAAAATAAAGACCAGAGTATAAGAAATATGGAGATAGACTGTGGGGATGGGAAGGGGATTTGGACATAGGAGAAATGGGAGGGGGAGTAAAAAGCATCAAGATGCAATGTGTATATGTATCAGTACCCACAGTGAATGTGCCATATTCACTATGTGTTGCAAACATATTCTAATAAGAAAGCCGGGGGGGGGGAGAAGGCTCATGAATTCATCCTTTTAGGATGCTC
Organism: Cavia porcellus; assembly: GCF_034190915.1. Lineage (NCBI taxonomy): Eukaryota > Metazoa > Chordata > Mammalia > Rodentia > Caviidae > Cavia > Cavia porcellus. Next base: position 35,717,440 of record NW_026947497.1, read on the forward strand.
TCTGAGTGTTTGGTAGAAATCTTCATAGATGCCCAAATACAATGGGAAAGTGGGATGGGTAGCTGGTACCTTGCCGGGCAACACAGAGGAGCTAAACTTGGTATGTCAAAGGCATCCACTGGCTTAAAATGTGAAGGATTTCAAAGTATCTGAATCTTATGGCAGGGGTAACTATGGGAGAAGAGAAATCGGGGCCTGAGCTCACACTGCCTGCAAAGATTTCTTTTGTCTGACCTAAACAGAAGTCAGAGGAATGGTGACACATTATGGTCTCCTGACCTAGAGAAGAGAATAAAGAACACAGAGACAAACCTGAAGTACTGTGAATCTGTTCAGCTCACTGAGATGCTTTTCTCTTTTCCTTTGGAAAAATACCACAAGACATGATAAAAGCATATTTTTTTAGCCTAGATGATTTACTTTTAGAATTAATGTTAGCTAAGTGAGTCATATTACAAGTTTTAGAAAAACAGGAACTATACACATACACTCCTGTGATGCAAATACCCCATAGTTTAACTGTCCACATTATTTAGAACTACAATAAGGTTTATAAAATATTGAGTTTCCAGAAGGGAAGAACAGTATGGTTAAATAAAGATGTGGCAGTTTTCATTCACAGTTATATAATGTAAAATAGTTTTGTTTGGCTTTTCACAAAATTTGGAAATATTCCAGATAATCTGATTTAACATGTTACTTCAGGGTAGAAATGAAGTTTAGTCTAGCCTGGTGATTGACAGTACGTCTCCCTCCCTGTAGTTGCCAATATCGCTAAGATGCTGAGAAACTGCTTGCACACTGTCCAAACTATGTAGCATGCTTCAGAGTGAGTAACAGAAGAGAGGAGATTCAGCTATCTCATTCAGAGATAGCTCATTATTCTCTTGAACAAAGATGGATTAGATAATTAGTGCATAGTATGAATAATCAATGTTTAATACACCACACTGCCACTGAAGAGTAAAATTCTGCCTAAGAGTCATGCCAACATTTTCTAATCTATCATTCAAGGGAGATAGCATGAGAAAGTCACGTTGAATGCACATGGCATCTCATAAACAGAAAATTAAGAACTTCTTAAAACAACAAAAAAAAAAATAAGTTCTGCAGCATATGCTAACATTTTTAATTGATTATTTATTTCAGTTTTGCCTCACAATTTCGTTCCAAAATCCTATTCAAATGGGAAACATGCATTCATGCTCTGTGTGCCAAGGGATGGTATGTACATTTTTTTTTCATCATCCGATCTCCAGTTTTGCAGTACATGGTATAATTTTGAATGAGTTTCATAATTTTGAGCATTAATAATGCTCAAAAATTTAGTCATTTTCATCTTTATAGTTAGACCACTGATTTTAATAGAAGGGTAATATTTCAGTCTAGTTCACATGTATTTACTAGAAACAAAGAGATTCCATTTCTACTTAGCACTCAGTTGACATAACTTGTCATTTAAAGTAGTATTTTAGACTATTACCACCCAGAATTGTTTATTTCTGTAGATAGAAAGATAGTGAAAAATTCAAAGTCAAAAGAAGGCGATTTCCTTGGCTTTGCAGTGAAGATATTTCATAAAATGTGGCATTCATCCTGCTATTTCATTTGAATTCTAGTAATTTTGAATTCTTGCAGAAATCCTCTCCCTGAATAACTGGACCAAACATGGAATATCTAATTCCTTTTGGCTTTGGTTTGTTTGGTACTAAATTCTCTCTAACACAGGGCAATCCTAGTAATGATTTGATCATTGTTTCCTTCTCGCACTGAGGCACTAACATTTTTCTTGCTTCTCTTCGAACCCTATTGCCTAGCGCAGGGCTGGGCACACAGTAGGTACTCACTAAATCCAAACTGAAAAAAGTAAAGCAGACAGCAGTAAGTGGGGTGTTTTGAATGGTGTCACTGAGAAGCACTCCTCAACAAAGTGAATGCTGGCTTGCTGTCATGTGGACGCCACGCTCTCCAAGTGACCCGGAAAATAACTGAGAAAAGCCAGCATAGCCTTTGGTTTCAGTCATTAATCCAGACAGTCAAAATAAAATAGGTACTTTTTGTTTCAAGCTGGACTGTGGATATCGGTATTCTGAACAACATCACATTAAAATATCTAAGTGAAATTGAAGGTATATTTAAATGCTCTGGGGACTCAGTAGGTCACACTCCAGAAACTGGATCTCACACTGTCCATCTAACCCATAATAAGGTCAGTGCTGTCATGAGAATCCCGGTCAGGAAACGTCATGATTTTGAAGACTCATCCCTCAGATTTTGTTAACAACAAGTTAGAAAACAAGTGTAACATATAACAAATAATAAAATCTTAACATGCCATTGAGTTTTAAGAGAGCAGAAATAACCCACAGTAAAAACAGAGTAGAATTCCAAAGGTCAAGAAAGTTTGCAATGACTCTCTTACTAAGGAAATAAGAGAATATGTTCAAACCTGCAAATACATTTGTGACTACAATGTATTCTTACCTTAAATACATTGATAGGGAGATCAATGACCACATAGATAAGGTCTCCAAGGGCAAGGCTGGCAATCAGTGCATTGGGGCCGTTCCTCATACACTTGTTCTGGTAAATGATCCTGAGCAGAGTTGCATTCCCCACCATTCCCACGATGAAAATAGTACAAGATATCACAGTGTTAATGTATTTGAAAGCCGAAGTAATTTTAGTCTGCTGTGGGCAATAGTTGTGCATGGAGCCATTGCTGGGGAGGACCAAGTTAGTGGGTCGATGAGTGGTAACCAGGAAGTTGAGTTCTGTCCCACGGAAGGTGGTAAAGTCGTCCACAAGATTGCTTAGATTTGTACTGTGTCTCTCAGGGTTATCGCTGATTACACATCCTGCCAGTGCCAGACAAAAGGATGCCCTGAGGCAAAAGGTTTCCATCTTGATGCAAATTTGAAGAAATGTCTTTTGGTACTGCTTTTATACCTAGAAAAAGAAAAGGAAGAAATTATTTTTGTTAAAAAAGCCAGCTGTCAAAACCATCAATGACTATTTACTAGCTTAGTTACAATGAGGGCTACAATTGGTAAGTGGGTAAAGTCATCTGTTTTAGTTTACCCCACAGAAGACCAAAGCTAGAAAAAAACTCAAAGCTTTATTAGGGCAAGATCTGTTTCTCTGTCTCTGTCTGTCTCTCTCCTATTGCCTATCTCTCTATGTCTCTATCCCTCATCTCTATCCAAAGCTATATATATCTCGATCCACTATGGATGAAGATATGTCAATTTTTCCTTAAAGTAATAGTTACTTTTTTCTCTCTCTTTTCAGGCTGATGAGAATCTGACTTACAAAAAATTTTGAGAGTTCAGATGCACTAAATTTTAAGTATTGTTAATACTATCATTACTATTATTATTATTACGGTATTGGGGATTGAACCTGGGACCTTTCTTTGCATTGAGTTGTGTTTCCAACCCATTCCTTAGTTTTTATTTTGACACAGGGCCTTCCTAAACTGGTAAGTTGCCCAGGCTGGAGTGAATGTACTATCCTCTTGCCTCACTCTCCCTAAGTGTTGGGATAATTGGCCACGCCACCAAATTCAACTAAAAATGTTATAAGATAAGGCATTATATGTCAAGTAAAAGTTGCACAGTATGTAGACATAGAGTAAAATTACCACACTGTGTAAATAATAATTCTGTATTCCAAAATGTGTGTTTCACACATAGTAAATAATGAACATAGGATTAGACTGCACCACAGATAGTCCAGATGCTAATTTAAAATCAGAACTCTCGTTAATGCCATTACTACATTTAACAATCTTAGTTTCAGTCAAATGTGATGCAAGTATAAAGACAAAGTATTTATTCTGAAAATTTTAATGAGTAATAAGTAACATTTACCTCTTCTAACAGGAGTTTTTGTTGCTCCACGAAAGAGAAATTATCATCACAATATTTGTCAATGAGTGCAATGGGAATAATGTACTTTGCTATACTAATCATACTGAGCTCTTACTTACTACCCTATCTCTCAATGTTATTATGCTTTATTTAAACCTGCAACACAGTAAAGAAACCTCCAGAGTTCAGATGAGCAACAGACTAGGGTTGCAGTTGGTCAGGTATTTGCAAATGACTACCGTGTGTGTGTGTGTGTGTGACATAAATACCCAGATCTTAATTTAATTTTAAGAAATTCTGAATCTGTTCAATGACGCTATTGGCTACTTCAAGGAATGTTGACAGTGACCACAGGACATGATAACTTGGCTAAACCTAAGCATAGGGTTAGCCAATATGTGGACAAACTAAGACACAGTTAAGCAGCATAGACGGTCTGAGGCAGACACAAACTATGGCACTGCGTGCTTTCGCGTTCCGCTGAGATTTTCCCCAAGAACGTGAAATCATACAACATTTTATACAGAGAGACATATTATACATGTACCTGTTATCCTACCTGAACTTTACAACTTTAGGTAAGCAGGCACAATAATCCTATTTTACCCAAGGGAAACTGAGTCTTCAAGAAGTGACTATGTCAAGATTTTATAACTAAGAAGTGAAGGGACATTTAAAATATCTCACAATTTGGTGACACAACTTCACTTGCCCTGATTAGGTAAAAAAATAAAATCTGGTTTTCAAAATTAGGTACATGCCCTGTATTTGTCAGCTAGATCAAAGCTTAATTCGTAGTTCACGGTTTTTTCCCACCCCTCAGTTTATTATCTGGTCCATTCGAACAAATATCAATAGACCTGCGTTTCCATTCCATGGTGGAGACCAGAACTTCCAAGAACAAGGATTGATGTCATCCTCCTTTTTGATCACAAGGGGTGGGGATTCTTTGATATCTTATGCTATTTAGTGACTACGGCCTCTCTCTTTTCCAATAGGAAAGGAACATTTAGAAATAGTTTTCTTAAGGAGAGACAGAGGCCTTTTCCAGAAAAGGAATGGCTCTTCACCCATCAGAGTCAGCTAGAGGGTTATTTCGTAAACCGAGTTGACTACCACAGGCGCTGTGCCACTCATTGAAATCCACTGCTGCTTGCTCAGGTGATTAAGCAGGAGCTAAGAAGGCCAAGGTTATGGGTTCTTATCATGGTCCGCCTAGCTCCCGTTAAGACCATCTTCCAACAGTGGCACTACTATAGAAATAGTTTCTGATGAAATCTTTGTCAGCTTTCCACGTACTGAGCTGCAAAGCTAAGAGACCTGGCACATGGTCACCATATTGTCATTTTCAGTCTAATGTTCTCACAACTGAGCTATTCTGACTCTCCAAGAGAAAACCCTGTTCAAATGCATATTTTTCCTAGGATGCCTCTGTAGCTCACTTTCATGCATCTGAGTCACACTTGCTTTGAATCAGAGAGTCATAATCAGCCACAGCTCTAGATGAAGCTTCTCAGGTTCAGACCTGAAGGACAGAACACGGCTATGGAACTCACCACTCTTCCTTTTAGCGCTTCCAGAGTTTGCCGGAGCAAAACAGCTATTATTAAGTGAGCAGACAGAATCCTGATGCTTGGGCATTAACCGTTTAACATTTGGGGCTGTCAGGATCCAAGTTTACCTGTGATTAGTAATTTGGAAATTCCAATCTTAACAAAATGGCAAGAGTTCAGAGCAGGTAATTTACATGACTGCCAAGGTGTTGCTCAATCAGCTAACACTTAAACCAGAAGGGGTGATGATAGTGGGATCATAAGCAACTAAAGTAGAGAGGGAAAAACAAAAAACAACAATAACAATCACCACCACCCATAAAAGAAACAAACAAAAATCCTAGAGACTTTATACAAGTTTTCTGTGGTTTTGTTCTCTGGGTAAGAAATTAGCCACATTGCCTGGCTTTAATGCGCCTCCACCCCAACTCTATCAGGGCAAAGCTATTAGGATGGTGTAAACAGAGCCCGATTATCTAAAACCAGCCCTCGTTTTCTGCACGTGAAAGGCAACAAGTGCCCTTTAAAGGAACAAAACGCTCAGACCTCCAACAGCCAGATTTTCCAAAAGTAGCTACACCAGGGCCCACTTCCCCCCTACCCGCAAGACATCAGTTCTCCAGGCCAAGTGCCTGGCGGCCCTTGGCATACCCAGGGTGTGAAGGGAGAAGCAGTGTGAAGGGAAGACAGCTTCACAAGTAGTCTTTGGAGCAAGCGACAAGAGGCAAGATGTTCCGCAAAGTTCCTGCATGTCGGGGGCGGCGCGCGCGCTGGGCGGGGGGCACCCAGGAAGAACTACTGGGCTTCTTTTTACTAAAATCCCGAATTCCGCCTCAGGAGGGGAAGTGCTTTGCATCAATTCTCCAACCGCGAACATTTCCCCAGCGCACCCCTCCCCGGAACGCGCCCTCCCCACCCGGCACCCTCGGGCAGGTGGGTGCCAGTCCCATGGCGGCGCAGGGTGGGGGCGACTGGTCAAGAAGGTGCCCGGGTCTTCTCCACCGAGTGGCCCAGACGGCGGCTCCCACACCCGCAGCCCAGTCCCAGAAGCACAGACTTGCACCGACCGTGGAGCCCTGGAGCCCGGCGGGGCGCAGACAGCTGCCCAGTCCGCGCGGCGCCTGGGCCCGAGGCGGCGGGGGCGGCGCGGGCGGGGGGCGCGGAGGTGACCGGTGTCCCCGGCGGCGGCGGCGGCGGGGCGGCAGCCCTGGGCGCAAGGCCGCTCGGCTCCGGAGAACTTCCCGGCGGGGCGCAGCTTCTGCAGGGACGCGTCGCAGAGCCTTCGGTCTCCGGCGACCACCAGGTGGGATGGAGAAGCCTCCCCACGCCTCTCCGAGATCGCCGGACCGCAGGGACGTCCCGGCGCGCGCGAGGAGTCGCAAGAGAAAGAAAACTGGCGAGGAGCACGCCTCCGCCTGTCCACGTCCTCCTCCCCGAGCTCCCGGACCTTCTACTTCTTGCTAGGACTGTGAGAGCGTCCTAACCTACAGTGCTCCAGGGAGCAAGACAGGAGGAGCACAAAAATGCCGCCCCCTCCCAGGCCCCCAAGGGCAGGAGTCTTTTAACTGTTTCCTTCCTGAAATGAGGGGGAGGGTTAGCAGAGGAGACAGGAGGCTCGTCCCTTGGCCAGTCAGGGCGGGCAGGTCTGATCTGTGGAGGAGCAGCTGGAGACAACCGGCGCCCAAGGGTGGCTTCTCCTCTGCCTTTCCTTTGATTGGCTTGGGCGCGCCCTCTCCAGTTTACAGGAAGTTAGGGGACCCAAGTGGACAGTAGGTTTCTGGATCAAGTGAGAGTTGCTTGTATCTTGTTTCTCAAGCCAGGGTCCCAGGAGCACAGGCCTCTAGCCTGGGGCAAAGGAGGTGGCCCAGGAGAGTCTGTGGAAAGGTCTGAGGTGAACCTGTAGCGCCTGGAGAAAATCAGATAAGGAGGGTACAGACCCTGCTCAGCGTCTTTATCATAGCTGGGACCCTAACCAAAATCCGGGGTGGTCGGTGGGAGAGGAGAGGTGTGCAAAAAGGCCCTTGTCTGTAACAGGTGAGAAAAACAGCGACTCTAATGTGTAAGGACCATGACGACTCTTCAGGGAAAGCCTGGCTTGCAGTGGCCTAATGTGGCAAGGAGAGATGGGAGCCTGGTCACATCACATCACAGACCACTCAGATTGTGTTTCAGCTAATAAGTCATCCACCCTCAAGTACAGTGGCTTAAAATAACAGTCAGTCACTTTGCTCATAGGTCTGTAGTTTGGGCAGGGCTTGTCTGGAACAGAGCGTTTCTGTGCTGTATAGTCAGGGGTAGAGCATGCACTTCTGCGTGCTTAGTTTTTCTCCGTGTGTGCATCTCCACAAAAGTAGTTTGGGTTTGGCACAGTGTGGTTGGCTAAGATCCAAGAATGAGTGTCCCAAGAGACAGGAAGTGGAGGTTGCCAGGTTTCTTAGGATTTGGGCCCAGAAATGGGCACAAGGATCTTCCAATAGCTGAGCAGTCACAGACCTCAGATTCAAAGCAAGAGTGTAGATTCCCCATCTAAGAAAGAGATGGGTGTCAAAGACTTAGGGAGCATTCTGTAAAACCATTAAGGATGTCCTAAGAACACCACAATTGAAAGGGGCCTTTATGATTCTCTAGCTCTGTTGGACTAGGTATTTCTCCTCTATTATACCTACAGCTTCTCTCTGAAGGAGACTTAACCAGCTGGAATAACTTAAGTGCCCCGAAGAAGCTCTGGGCAAGTGGCTTGGCAAACTGACGGTATTTTCTAGGAAGAAAAGGTTACTGTCTTCTCCCAGAAGAGGCAGTTCACAGCATGGTATGTAAAACCTGATGGCTGTCAGTCCCTATGTACTCTCCAACCAGGGACAGTTACATAGTGCACAACTAAACGTGTCAGTCTGTCCAGTCTTTGTTAGAGCACACCCACCAGTCCCTGTGTTTTGAGACAGCTGATCCAATTGTGGTGTGGGATGACTTCTTAAAAATTCTTCCTTCACACCCACAGGATGGTTATTATAAACAAAAAACAAAACCCAAATGAGAAAATAGCCAAGTGTTGACAAGAATGTGGAGAAATTGGAATATTTGGATATTGCTGGAAGGTAAAATAGGGCAGCGGCTGTTGGAAAACAGCATGAAAGTCCTCAAAATGCTATCATTATTATTTTTGTGGTACTGGGGTTTAAACCCAGGGATTTCAAACTGAGCTACATCTCCAACCCCCTTTTAATTTGTTTTTTGAAAGTTTGAGACAAAAGCTTGCCGAGTTGCTGGATTGCCCAAATGGACTCAAATTTGTGATCCTTCTGGCTCAGTGTCCAAGAGTGTTTGCACTACCGCATCTGGCTAATTAATCCTTGAAATAGTAAATAGAAAACTTCTATGTAATCTATGAGATTTACTGCCTGGGATATTAAAATAATTGAACCAGGAACTTAGACAATATCTGTACACCCATGTTAATCGCAGAATTAGTCCTAATAACCAGAAGATGAGAACACCACAAATATTCATGAATGAATGAATGAATGAATGAAATGTGTTGTATACATCCAGTGGCATGTTGTTTAGCCTTAACAGAAAACAAAATCTTGACGCATGAGTGAAAGCCTACAGCCTGGATGAATTTTGAGGACAATACGCTAAGCAAAGTAAAGAAGACACAAAAGGACATACATTATATTGTCACAGGACAAAAAGCCACAGCAATTTAGAACCTTAATTGGCTTTCTTTATGATTCTAGAATCAGGCTACACTTTATCCCATAAAAGAGAAACTTAGTTTCTTTCTTTTTTTCTTTCTTTTTATTTTCTCTTTCTTTCTTTCTTTCTTTCTTTCTTTCTTTCTTTCTTTCTTTCTTTCTTTCTTTCTTTCTTTCTTCTCTCTCTCTCTCTCTCTCTCTCTCTCTCTCTCTCTCTCTCTCTCTCTCTCTCTCTCTCTTTCTTTCCTTTCTTTTTTGCTACCTGGTATTACACTCAGGGCCTTCACACTGAGCTAATTCTCCAGAAATTTTTACTTTTTATTTTGAGAAGAATCCTCACTAAGTTGCTAAATTGCCCAGGTTGGGCTCAAACATGCAATCCCCCTGCCTCAGTCTCCTAGAGTGCTGGGATAAACAGGCTTTGCACCATCACATCTAATAGACTAAGCATTGTGATGGGCTGCAGAAGAGGTTGGTTTTGTAGACAGAAAACATTTGAAGAAGGCAGAAACAAAAGAATGGCAACAACAAATGGTTTGACCATTTCAAAGTTACTTTCCTGAAAGGTGGGACAGAGGCACAGAGTAGTAGACAAATAGCTCATGAGTTTTTATGAGTTTACTTCAAGGTTATCTCTATGTGTGTGTAAGGCAGGGGGTAGCTCACTATTGTGCTGGTTAAACTGTCTGCTTGGGAATCTTGACAGCTTGCTTTCTACTGGGATTTCTTGGGAGGTAACATAACCAAGTTAATTTCAGCTTGGTGACATGGAACTTTGGTGCGTGTGACTTCATTTTGAGTTTTAGCCCAATTTGTTCAAGAGCTTAGTCCAAAAAATAGCTTCTTATCATTTTTATTGAACAGTATGATGCCATTTATGTGAGGGCTTTAAAACTGTTATATTCAGAGTAACGGAAGGTAGAAAGTGACTACCAGGAGCTTGGAGAATGGGGACTTGTTTATGTATTTGAGTTTTGCTTTAGGATGATGAAGAAGTTCTGAAGGTGGATGGTGGTGAGTGAAGGTTGCATGACAATGAGAGAGAAAGGTACATGTAAAATGATTAACATAATACATTTATATATATATATATATATATATATATATATATATATTTACCATAGGAAAATTTTTTTCCTGATTCAAGATGAAATCTTGTTTGTGCTACCTATTGACCTCTAAGTTCATAAAATGAGTTTACGGTCTCTTCTAAGGAAGATCTTCAGATATAAATAAGTGTTGAGTCACGAGCAAGATCTGCTTTTGAAAGACATTGGAGTTGCCTCATTCTAGGTGAGAATAACACAAACATGCCTTCTTGTTGGAGGTTTATCTCATCTTCTGTGTTTTACTTTGGAGAAAATGACTTTGGTATTTTTGGCAAAGTTAGCTTCTTATAAGCAAGACTAATATACTTCTCCTACCTCTTTATTGCCTGATTTATACTTGTAAAGAGCAGACTGTCAACAGATTTAACTGTTTTCAATTTGATTTCCAAAGGCAGATCCTTGGGAGGTGAGTTGGATGCAGATTTGCAGGTTTCCTAGGTTTCAGGGGAAACTTCCTCCATCTCACTTAATTCTGGTTCAGGCAGCTCATTAAGTGGAGCATTGCTGGGAAGGGATTTATCATGGCTTCTCTCGGCATCACATCATATTGATTTCCTGTGCAATAACTGCTGTAGATTAAGAAGTGCTTGAGATAGCACTTAAAAACCAGTGTTTCATGTTTTCTTTGGGCAAATGGTCTTCTAAATTTGAGTTTCCTGATTGACATTCACAAGTCCCTTTCACAGCTGCTGACTCCTGAGAACCTCAATCTTGAGATGCAATAAAAAATTTCAACTTCACAGCATTTGCAGGGAAAGTGTACATTTTTTAATTTCTTGGGGGGAGGAAAACTAAAGAATTGAAAGAAGAACCACAAGGAAGAACCACAAGGCTGGTTGTGAGGAGAAAAGCAAGAACTAAAGAGACATTCTCCAGAGACAAGAGACCTGGAACGGACACTGAAGCTCCCACATGGTGGGTGTGGTGGCTGGGACTATTGGCAGTGAAGGCCCTTGGCCTGAGGGTACAAAGACAAATCCTCTCAGTTGAGGTGTTTTTATTTTTTCCCTTCTGGTACTAGGGATTGAACCCTGGGCACGAGCAATAAATTACATCCCCGTATTTTTTTTTTTGGTTCCAGGGATTGAACTCACAACCTCATGCTTGCCGAGCAGGCACTTTATGTCACTGAGCTAAATTCCTGACTCTATCTCCAGTACTTTTAAAATTAAATTAAATTAAACATTTAAAATTTTGATACAAATCTCGCGAAATTGCTCTGGACTCCAACTCACAATCTTCCTGCCCTAGCATCCCAGAGTAGTGGGATTACATGCGTAGCATCATCCCTGGATAAAGGTCCATTTTAAATGAAAACTCACTATAGGCAGTTTGCTTCCAAAAGGAAATATGGTTAACATTTGAACAACTTGGGGGGTAGGGATGCTGGCCCCAACAGAAAAATCACTTTTGGAAAAAAAAATTATATTAAGACTTTTATTAACAGATGCTTGCACTTTGTTGGCTTTTTCTGAGAAACTTGGGTTATAGACTTTTGTTATAAATTTCAGATGAGATCTTGAAAGTCTCAAGTTGGCCAGATATGAAACAAATTTAAAGGCCTTGAAAAGTTTATTGAGAAAAACCAGGCTCAAAAAATTGTCATTATTCTTTCATTTAAATTCTGTATCATTGTTTTTATTGTTTTTTTCTCTTTAAAATAAATTTAAAAGGAATCAAAAAAGAATGTGCCATGCTGCATAGATAATGCAGATGATTCTAGTTAGCTGGTAAATGGACAAAAAGTATGCATTTAGTATATTAAGTTCCAACGTTTTGTTCATTTCCTATTGTTGGAATTTGACATTCATTTCTCCTTGTGCATGGATGGCCACGTGATGGTAGATATGGTAAGCTGACATTTACTCAGCCCTGTTCTGCTTCAGGAATGAATAAAATCTCACTCACTCAACCTACTGATGGGTTGGCTGTTTTCCTATGTTTACCATCTTATGGTGTCTGCATCATTGCTGAAGTTATGGTGTGGATGTTGGGGTGCCTGCTGATCTTGTATTTCATCTCCTTGATTTTCCTTATTCTCTTTACCACCATTCTTTCCAGGCTGCCTTGGTAAGGAGGGGCTCGGCAGAGTGAATGTATAATGCTGTAACACTTGTGACACTGTGTCTCTGACTGTGGCTGTCAGCATCCTCTTCCTCTTCTTCATGCACAAGAAGCTGAAAAACTGGTGGATGCCCAGGTGGCCCCAAGGTAGGAGTAGTGGAGCTGGTGTCATCTTGTCTGACCTTAAGAGTGTTCTCTGATCCTTCTTTCCTTCCTTTCTTCCCCACTTTATGTTCTGTTCAGAATTCTACAGCTTGCTGAGTGGAGGACATTGGGAGATACAAAGCATTTGCAAAGGTTACTTACCATCTGCGGTGTGTTTACTAGCTTGAACTGGCTCTGTACTAGAGCCTGTAACATTTGCCACCTCCTTATTCTTTTCTCCTTCAATAATGTCAGACTCTGTTTCTCCATCTTCTTCCTCGCTAAGGTATTTCTGGGGTGGGTGTGTATGGCAGTTGGGTATACAAATACATCTTCCTTGGTATCATTTCTATTGATGAAACTGTATCTGTTTCTCACTTTGAATGATTGCATTTGTCCCCAAATCTTTGTGAAGGACTTCTTGCCTCTGCTGGCAGATGCTACCAACACAACATCACCTGGGTGACTGGTTCCTGTGCCCCTCTTTGTAGTGGGAGAGTGTGAAGGTACCCAGGTTGTATGGGACTTCTCAGCATTCTCCGGGGTCCATTCTCTGCCTTCACTGCCCACTGAGCCTTATAACAATCTCCTACCCCACCCTGTCTTTGAACCCAGGACCTGTGCACTGAGCAATATCCACAGCCCTTTTTTTAAATTTTGAGATTGGGTCTTGCTAAGTTGCAAAGTTTCTCAGGCTGGGCTCAAACTTGTGATCCTCTTGCCTCAGCTTCTTACTGTGCTGGGCTTACAGCTATGCATCTCCATATTCAACTCAGTATAACTTTTGACTTTCCAAAACTAAACTACAAATAACCTGCTATTGACTGAAAGTCTTACCAGGAACATATACTTGATTATTTAGCATATATTTGATATCTTTTGTGTATCATGTACGGTGAAACATGTAAAAAACACAAGAAGTCACTTTCTCCTGCTGTGCACAATGTCTTGGAAAAAAGAGTGCTCACGGGATAATGAGTGTCACTTAAGCTCATCGAAATAGCAACAGGTAGTGGCTTTGAAATTATTATAGTAGTGCAATATGTGCTACATTTAGTTACATGCAATTATAGATAACACCACATCTTTAAATTTGTTTGCTTTTCCCTTTATTGCAAATAGCTTCATTTGTGGCCTACAAGTGTTTGTGTTTTGATAAATTTTAACTTTTTATAATTGTGTATATTTAAGACAGTAAATGGTAAAATAGACTTATCTGAGTATATTTTGTGAATTCATGATATACTTATCTTTTTCTTAAATTTTTTAAAAATATTTTTAGTCTATACCATACGGGAAAAAATTAGCATACAATGTACATACTGAGTTCAAACTGGTTTTGTGTCAGGGATAACTATATTCTAAAGTGTTAGTCTGTGTTTTCTCACTGGGAGAATGTTGTACCTGGTACTGGAGATGGTAAACTGTCTCATCAAAAATATAATCGATGCCTGATGTTTTGTAAATTTCTGATGACCCCATTGGACAACTGGAAAATCCATCAAATTTTACCTCCACTGGTGGTGAGGTAATCTGATATTAAGCGATGACATATTTCATCTGTCCGGAAATGTTTAACTTCGATGTAATCAAGTCACTAGCTACTACTTCTGGTTTCCAGCAAAGAAAAGGAATAGACAAATGAGTTAAATAAACACCACAAAGAAGCAAATCTAGAAAGCATGACTCCTAGCTCTGTCTCATCAACAAGTCAGTCAGGGCATTTTTCTTCCAGATTAAAAGAGATTTAAAGGAAAACAACAGATATAGGCAATTACCCTGGTTTGGATAAGCCAATTGGGAAAGTTCTTTTTTTGTTTTTTTTTTTACAACTGGAAAAGTTTGGATTTGAACTAGGTGTTAGATCCTGTTAAGTGATCACTGATTTTATTAAATGTGAAAATACTGTTTTACGTGAGAATGATCCTATAGTTTAGAGATTCTTTTAGGGACATATAAAATTTATTTCATTACTATGCACGTAGAAAAGCACGAGTATTAGAAAGAATGGAAGGCGTAAGGAAATACAGTGGAGTCCAGACTCCTGATACATATTCCCACTCCAAAGGGGAGAAATTGGAAGGGCTTCAGCTCCTAATGTACTATTCTTCAAGAAAAGAGAACGATACCCAAAGTGACCCAGAAGTCATTCATCAGAGCTGCCACTGTCACCTCAGGGTCAGGAAGCATGTCTGTCAGCTAAGTTTCAAGTGGTACAATGGTCTCTGGACTTTGGCAGGCATGCAGACACCTCTACTGCCTCAGGGATGCAGTCACCCACAGAGCTGTCACCCCAGCAGAGCTGAAGGGCAGTGAATCAAACCAAGAAGGATATTCTCTGCTTTGAGGGCTAATGAAATTTTCCTTGCTAAGCTTTGGACTTGCTTGGGACCCAACACATTTCCTTCCCTTTGATTTCTGCCTGTTGAAATGAGGGTTATCCACTGTTGTGTTTGGGACTACGTGATCATCAGGTTTCACAGTTTCACAGCTGGAGAAGATGAACCTCATGATGCCTCATGATGAGCCATCCCTCTAGTCTCAATCATATATGATTTGGATGATATTTTAATGACTATGGACCTTTAATGGCTATGGACCACACTTACTGCTTGCCAACACGGTGTGGAGTGCTTTTAGTGCACTATCGCTTGTAATTATTACAAAAACTCTGCAAGGTAAGTACTGTTAGGGCCCCCATCTTACATAAAAGAAGGCTGACACTAAGAAAGCTTAGGTGATTTGCCCAAGGTTATTAACTTTGTGCTACAAAAATGAATGTGTCCCTCAAGAATTCATGTTCAGTGATGGAGTCTTTCAGAGATGGAGTCTTTTGGAAAGTGATTAACTCGTAAAAGCCTCATGAATGGATTAGTACTTTTGTAATACAAGTTGTAGGGAACTAACCTCTTTGAGGCTTTCCTTCCTCTCTGTCATGTGAGGACACAGTAATCATCACTTCTGGAAAGTGTAGCAATAAAGTCACCCACTTGGATCCAGATAAACTTCACACCACATCTGCATTCAGCCTGGACTTCCCAGACTCTGGAACTACAGGAAATAAATTTCTCACTTTTATAAATTAACCAATCTTAAGTATTGTTTTGTTATAGCAGCACAGTGGGCTCAGGTTTTTAATAAGTAGCTCTGATAACCAGTTAACTGTTGTATAAATTTAAATTTAAAAAAACGCAACTGGTTAGTTTCATGTAGTTGTGGATGTGGCTGAAGGGATTCACCGAGGATGGGAAGATCCACTTTGGGTGTGAGTGGCACCAACCAATAGGTTTGTAGCCTGAATGGAATAAAAAGGGAAAGGAAGCAGGAAGTCTCACTGCTGTCTCTCTGAAGGAAGTCCTGTCTTTGCCTTTGCATTGGAAGTCTGTTTTCTGCTTCTTGTGCGACTCTTCAGCCTTCCAGTGCAGACATTTCAGACTCCCGATAGGGACTCGCAGGAGACAATACAGTGAGCTTGAGGCCTTTGACTGGTTCTTTTGATGGGATCCTTTGACTCTCCTGTGCAGAGACAGTCCTTGTGCAGTCTTGCGCACTTGACTCTGGGAGCAGCCATTATAAGCCTATTTTGTTAATCCTTATATACTATGTATCTTATTTTAAATCTTTCTGTAGTGAGTACTGACTAGTACAGTAGATGACAAGTGTGAATGGTACTCTTGAGTTGGAACGTTAGAAATGAATTACATCACTCCCCCAGTTTATAAGAGGACAGAAGGTAGGTGGCATAGGGTTTCCTGTGGTGGCGATGGATGCCTAGTAGTATAGGTTTTCCATTTCCTGCTAAATATGCTGATAGTCTATTAAAAAAACATTTTGTAAAGTTGCTTGTTTTGTAGTGTCTCCAGGATTGCAGTAAATTTCCCTTTGTGTCATCTTTAACCAGCTACAGTGCTGTTACCATTGATTCTCTTTTCCCATGCCACACATTGCAGCCTCTTTGTCATCTTTTGCCACACTGCCAGGAAACTTCCTTTGTTAATTCCGCTGATTTATTCTGTGTTATGCAAAAGAATGGGAGTTTTATTGCCTTTCATTTCGTAGGAGTATCTAGTAATTTAAAACTCTTAAATCTTCAAAATTTTGTTCTCATAATAGCAGTAAACTCCTAAGCGGCAAGCAATTTTCCAATCTACAGACAGCTACATTCCTGTCCTAGGCAAAGAAAACAGAGCATAGTATCTGTGGCTTGTAGAAAGACCATATTATAAAATTAATTGCTCCATTTCAATTAATAGAAGAGATAAGAGGTCTTGTCTAGACAGAGAAAATGGAATCCAACCAAAACATTGTACATTTAAAAACCTATGTTAACATTTAAAAAAATTAAAGTAAAGGGAAAGGTCTTTGGGTGAAAACCAGGAAAAAACCTGTCTCTGACATATGTTGCCATTACAGATAATGTGTGTGGAAGTTAAACTCATTATGACATATCTGGAATGAGATTAGTCATGAGTCTCACCCTCATAGCAACTAGTAAATTTGTGAGCTGGAGGAGGAATTGCAAACTTTTTGTAAAGGGACACATATTAAGTATTTTTGTATTTCAAGGTGTTATAATACAGATCAAAATCCCCAAAATAGGTTCATTGTCTAGCACTTGGATTGGGGGAGTGAGTGCTACACCAGCCTAGGGGTGAAGCCAGGATGTGATGTAATGGCAGGAAGAAGGCATGTCTCACTCTCTTACCGGTTTCCTTACTGTTTGCAGCCCATGAATGGCGGTCCAGCCATGCCACCCTGCCTTGGAGCCAACTGAGTGTGGACTGAAACCTCCAAAAACTGTAAGAAATAAACCTTCCCTTTCCCAACTTTGGGCTTCAGGTATTTTGTCTCATTTTGTCTCATAGGTATTTACTCATAGAGTAAAAAGTAACTAAGACAAATAGCTTGTACATTATTTTGGCTTCTACTCTGTAGAGAGGAAGCTGGAAGTGTAGCTTAGAGGTAGAGTCCCTACATAACATGTGCAGGGCTCTGGGTTCAGTCTCCAGGAGCATTAAAAAAATGTACATGGCTGTTCATTTCAGCCCTATTTGTAAAAGTAAAAAGCTGAAAATAACCTTAGTATCTATGGGGACTGTAAATAAATTATGATATATCCATACTACAAAATACTATTTCATATAAATTTCATCTTTGACTTAAAAAATTACTAAGATATGCAGTATTAAGTAGAGAATAAATCACACTATGTCATATAAGGTACAGTAGATACTATTTATATAAAATAAAACAAAAATAAAATGCAATTATACAGATTTGTATATGTTTATAAATTACTGGAAGAAGGGTTGGAATAATAAGTACTAAACAGTTAAAAATCAATAACCTCTAAGAGAGGAACAGAATGAAAGAATGTGAGTAAAAGGCTCTTTTATACTTTACACACTTCTGTATTTTTTGAAGATTTCTAAATGACAATACCTTACTATATGTATGTATGTCTTGAAGTGACGTTATATTCATGTATTATTTATGTGACATTTTTGGTGAGACTAGCATTGGCTACTTGCACTATTACCACCATCACCCTGGAGAAAACACAGAGAACATCAGAAGTTTTTTTTTCTTAGATAACCTAATAGTTGGCCTACTCTTTTAGGTATCATCAAACCATATAACACATGGGTTAAACCTAGTCTGCAACCTATTTGTACAGAGAAAGTCATTAAAAACAACTCTCACTTTTTATAACATATCATCTATTGCTGCTTTTGAACTTTAAGAACAAAGCTGAGCAGTCACAAGAGCAGCCATATAATTCTCTGTATTCATCATTTTCTTATCACTGGGACAAAAGATCTGATACCAGCAACCTAACGGAAGAGAAGTTTATACCAGCTCACGGTTTTGGAGGATTCTGTCCATGGCTGACTGGCCCTGAGCCAGAAATTCCATGGCATAAAAAAAGCTGCTCAATCTATGCAGCCAGGAAGCATAGAGAAAGGAGCTGAAAACAACACTTCCTTTCACATCACGTCCTCAGTGACCCACCTCTTCCACCATCAGGCCTCACATCCTGACAGTACATTCAACTATGAACTCATCAATGGATGAATTTGCTAATGAGCCTAGAGTTCCAATCCCCTTCCAAAAGCATCATCTCTAATCGTGTGAGGTGGGGCATTGCTCACAAATGCATGTCACCAATGAACCACTCATGCAAAGGCATGAGGCTTAGGGGCCACCAACATAAACCATGACACTATTCTTCTAGAACTGAACATTACAAAGAGAAGTTACTGTATTCAATGAAAAAATGACTGATTCTCCTTACAAATGATAAGCTCTACATGTGAGGTGACAACTACACAATTGGGAGATAGAAAGGATAGACTTGCTGGGTACATGATAAGTAAGCTCTGCTTCAAATGAATGCAGTGCTATGGCTGTACCTTTAGACTATAGAGAATGTGGTCTTCCAGTGTATGAGTCCATTTGATCAAAATGTCTTCAATAAGTATGTACAGAATTTTAGAGTTGAAAGAGACTTTTACTCTGCATTCTATTTTACTCCTGATATTATGTAGATGTGTGATCTTGGCAAGTTCCTTGGGCTTCCTAAGCCTTTTCCTTACATATAAGAAGTTGTAAGTTTGCATTATCTATGGAATTTCTTAGTCTGAATGATTCTATCATTTATTTCTAATGATAAATTATTTCTAATTTATTTCTTATGATTTTAAGATCAAAATATGTATCTCGGGTACAAAAATAGGTAATTAAACATGTTTCCTTATTTACTATTGATCAGGATATAGTGAAAAAAAAGTTTTGGGAAGATTCATTTGACAGAAATGTTTTACTCACTGCGTAGTAAACAGCGGCCAGAAAAGATGTTGATGTGACTTCCTAGTGTGGAGCATGAAGGTGGGCAATGAAATGATGATGGATAATGATTTTGTGGCTTGAAGGGAAACTTTAAGGCACAAATCATGAAAAGAATCAATATAACTGCTAGCCTATGCTCTATAACAAGCCCTCCTCAAACCTTGGTAATATACTGGTTTCACAGAACAGTGGAATCACAGAATCAGCTCATGATTTAGTGGGTTAGTGATTTGGTCAAAGCTCAGCAGGGGACTGGTTTAGTTGGTTGTGGTTGTGCTCGTTTATCAGTTGGATTTGCTCACAAATCTGCAGCCCACTAGCATTCAATGGCCTCACTTGCATATCTGGCTTTTGGCTGGAGTAAGGGTATGGTATGTGGGCCATATGTTTTCATTATCCACAAGGTTGCATTGGCTCATTCATCTCACGGTATTGCCCAGAGTCAAGGCACTCAAGTGTCTATTGGCATCGTGTTTGCCATTGCCATTATTCCATTGGCCCAAGCAAACTGAATGGTCAAGCCTGGAACCAGTCCTAGAGAGACAAAGTAACGCAACCATTTATGCAGATTATCTAAAAATTTGGTGTTGTTGATGGGGGACTAGGTTGGATCTCAGGAATAAATCAGGAAGAGTAAAAAAATAGCAACTTGAAAGTTTCCTAGACAATGCTCAAAATAGTTCAACAGTGTTTATTGATTAAATACTATAAACCAGGTACTATGTATAGTGATAAAAAGACCTGGCCTTACTCTTAGAAAGACCAGAGTCTAATGACGTGAAGGGGTAAACAAATTGCTTGAAAATAAGTCACTTAGTGTTAGGACTGTCTGCCAATTAGGGAGGCAAAAAACATTTGGGAAAAGGGCTCTCTAGTACGTATTTTTGGCTTTGAAGATCATCGCATCTGAGTCTGTAGAAACTGACTGTATTCTGCTGTAATAGCATGAAAGGCATGATAGACAATATGAAAACAAAAAGGCTGGGTAAGGAAGATTGATGGTGAATTCATCAGAGTAGTGGGAAAGGGGAGCCACATTTGGGAATCCCAAAGGGTTTATGGGAGAGGAATTGATTTTGAAACAGTTTGAAAGCATTCAAGCAGAGATGGCTGATATAGGAGGGCATATGGAGCTGCATATCTGGGTCTAGTAAGGTCTTCTGGCTCAAAATACAACAGCATAGTAATTAGTAACTGAAGCCACAAGTGGAATGCATTTCATTTGGAGCCAAAATGTGAAAAAGAAAGGGCAAGGAGACTGGAAGGGGCCTTACACAACATTTTTTTGTTAACATAAGCAACAACTAGAAGCTTGTCAAAAAGAGACATCAGAGAATGAATTAGAAAAGGGCAGTGTCTCCAACATAGGGGAAGAAGAGTTTCAGGAATGTGTGAGCATTCAAGAGAGGTCAAAGGGAATGAAGAGTGACACCACGTCATGGAGCTGGCCACTGAGGGGAATATTGTTCTAGGAATGTCAAGCTTAGCCTTTAGGCAAACTCCTCTGCTATACACACATGCAAAATAACTGAGTAATTAGAAACAGTGCAGAAAGACATGCAGCAACATTGCTTAGTGTGGGTATAAATCTTTTTGCTCTATTTATATTTGTGGAGGAAAACGAACGCCATCTATAATTAGCATGCTCATTAGGTTTTTCAAGACTTTTCTAACTTTTGGAAAAGCAATTCATTGGGAAACAATCCTATTTATATTGTTATATAGGAGTGCACAATGGTAAGGTAAAGTTTAAAGCAAAACATCTTTCTAAATTCTAGGTGAGGTCTTTAAAACTCAAAATTTTTTTTCATTACCATATATGAAGGCTTTTAAAACTAAACACATATTAATGGTGCATATTAATGGAGTTCAGTGTGATATTTCTATATGTGTACATAGCATTTAGTGATCAAATACAACCAACTTTCATCTTCCCATTCTTTCCTCCCCACAGCCCTCTCATATCTAGTAATGATTATTCTACTTTCAGGGCCTCATCTTATTTCTGAGTTTTAAAAAAGAGTAGGTGAGATTTCTAGGTTTTTTTTCTTTGTGGGTCTGAGATTTCTAGCTTTTAATGTATATTTGTTGACTTCATCTAAGCAATGCTCAATGCAGGGTATGTTCTGAGCAAAAGCTTCTAATTTTTTTCATCATTGTCAACCAAAAGTGTGAGACAACAGTGCTACAATAGGTGAATTTTGTGCTGTAAAAGATTTTGAATGAGGAGTTCAGAATTTTCACTGATCCCTCTCCAACAACTCAGCCATCTTCCATGGGTAGCAGGTGTTCACTCTAGGAGTTCTTTTGTCTCTCTGCTGAAAGATGCAGAAGTAACCTTTACACAAGGATGAAGAAGAGATTAAAATCTCAGCGACCTCTATTTACAGCTTTCAACATATTTGGAAGATGTATGTGTGAGTTTGCTAGGCTGCCCTAACAAAATGCCACAGACCGCGAGCTCACACAACAGCCACTTATTTCTCCTGGTTCTGGAAGCTGAGTGTCCAAGCTCAAGGTACTGGCACTGAAAATCTCTCCTGGTGACTTGGGGATGGCTATTTTTCCCTGTGTCCCCACATGATCTTTCCTCTGTGACTGTGCTTATCTCTGTACTGAAGGTAACTGAATCCTGATCTCCTTTTCTATGGACGTTCCTCCTATTGGGTAGCCATCCCCCATCTCATTTTACCTCAGTTACCTCTTCAAAGCCCTGTCTTCACAGTCTGAGATGCTAGTGCTAGGTGGTACTATTCGGAGGTACTGCTCACCATATGAATTTTGGAGGACACAATTCATCCCATACCAAAGTCTATATTTGCACCCTGTGGCCTCAGTAGTGTTTGTAGATGTGCACACTTGCCTGGCCCATCAGCTCTGCTCCAATTTGCTCTCTCAAGTACTGCTCTCTGGGCTTCAATGATCTTAAAAAAGTGTTCGGTTTGCTTCATGTGCATATATATTTCATTTCCTGTTTCTCTAAATTATAAGAACACTTTACTACTTTATTCGTGATTGTATTCTATGTTTTCCTCTTCTCAAAGCACTTTTTTTTCTGTCTCCTTTTAATCAAGTATGCATCATATCTTCTATGTTGGTGTTTCACCAACATCTTATAATTCCTAAAGCATTCTGTGGTCAAAGAATATTGGGAAATGCTGAGCTGGGTGAGTCTGAGGAAGTGGTTTTGGGTGTTACTCATCATTTTAGTGATACTGTGTTTGTATTAGTCACTGCAGGTGAGGTTTACTCATGTTGCAGTTTGTGACTTCTGTCTGAAAGTTTAACAAAATCGTGACTTGAGGATACTAAGTTGTAGATATTTTTTAAAAGTTAAACTTAGTTTGCACCCTTTCCTACTTTATTCTTTGGATATATGCTGCCTGCAATAGTGTTTTTCCAAAACATTTAGTTTCTTTATATTGCCATTATATAGGAATTAAATTAAATGTTTTTACAAAAGACCTCATTCCCATCCTATCTTTATTTGGAGCAAGTTCTACAATTTCAGAAATAGTGTTTTGGTCCGTGTAACAGAAGTCCATGACCTGGTGGCTTATAAATGACAGAATTTTTCTTCTACTTCTAAAGACCTGGAAGTCCAAGATCAAGGGATAGAATATTCATGGTCTGGATTATAAACATTATCTTCTTTACATGTTCTCAGATGGTAGGAGGAGCAAGCAAGCTCCATTGTGCTCTTGAAAAGAGCACTAATCCCAACAGTCCTCTTTTTTTTCTTTGGTATTTTTCATTTTTATTGGTACCAAGGATCAAACTCATGAGCGCCTGCTTGCAAGGCAGATGCTTATGCTGCTGAGCTAAATCCCCAGCCCCTCAACAGTCCTCTTGATACAACCATCTCTCAGAAGGCCCAACTTCCTAGTACTGCTATCTGGAGGCCAGTAATTGAGTATGTGAATTTTGAGGGAATCTAAACATGGAGATTATTACAAATTGCATCTACATGTCCATCCCAGAATCCTGAAAGGATACTCATTTTTTTCTCCCTTGAACTTCATTACAGGAGATTCTAATTGTCATTTCTTTCCATCACTATCTATTTCAGGAATTCTGTTGTCTTTATTATTTGTTATTGGCAATGCTCTAGGTCGAGCCTACATACATACTCTCTGAGATTAGCCAGGCAAACACATTTGAAAACTTTCATGCAAATACTATCCTATCTCACTTATCTTGCCCTCTAGTCCAGACTTTACTCATGCTATGAGCTCTGACCACCATACTGGCTCAATTTCTTTTCAGAAGCTCACTCTCATCCTTTGACCATAAACTGTGACTCACTAGTGGGCACTTCCCAGTTTTTACCAGTCAGATCACTTATACCTATCATTCAGGATGTTAAAGCATATTCATTCTCAGTTTTCTAGATTGCTTAAATGTTTCTTTGATTATCATCTTCCTTTTACTTGGAGTCTGTCATGGAAAACAATAGTCTCTGGTCTCACAAATTTTAACAGCTAAAAGGATGGGTATATGTAGCCATCATGCTGCTCAATCTAGAATGAGATATTTTTAAAGTTTGTGTTAGATTTTTTTTCTGGATAGTTTGTATTTAGTCCATTTAATTTTTAAAAATGTATTTAAAGCCAACATTTAAAAATTTGCCTAGTATTCCTGTAAGAAAGTAGGGCAGGTTTAGACAAATCTCATTTCCTTATGAGAGTTTCTCCGGAATCTGTATCATAAGCTGCATGGTCTCTGGAACATGAAGTGACCTCACCATCATAGTGATCCAGCTGCCTAAAGATTTCACTGCTTCTTAGGTGTAGGACAAATGCTTGTAGGAATGATTTTTGACCAATGTTAGTGTGACTATTAAACTGGAAAAGTTGTTATTTTATTCAGTCTTTGGGTGGGAAAGGGACTTTTCTAGATTTTAAGCTTGTGATACTGGAAATTTTAAAGAAATAAAGTTTTGCAATTCTTTAATAAAAAATCTGAAGAGAAACTAGAATTTCTCTGGAAATTCAATTATACTGAATCATTATGGTGAGATCCAATTTTTTTCTCAAAGGGGAAATTTTATATTTGAGGACCACTTGCCTTCCTAAAGTCTTTTACATACCTTAGAGCTATTCTAAAAACAGTGTTGTAGGTGATCAATAACAAATGACAAATTTTTTTGGTGACTGGCATTTCTCTTAAAGGGTCCAAAATATTGTGGGCCCAATATTGTGGGGGACCAAAATATTGTGATATTTTCCCTTTCCAAAATCCTCAACTTGTTCAAATTTAGAAATGGAATTTCTTGATATCAGATAGGTGAAAATTTATCATTCTTCAGATGTTGGGCCCCTAGACACTTTGCTGACAGATATAAGCTGTGAGAACTCCTCATGTTTCAGAGATTATCTGCAAATAAGCTGTAGGAGCAGAATTTTAAAATAGAACATTATCACAGTGTTACTACATCTGGAGTAAGACAGTATCCTAATTTGCAATATATGTACTTAGGAGGGTGGCAAATATATATTACTGAGGTATATAAAATTAATGTGTATAATACTTCTATTGCATGGATCTATCATTAAAATAAAAATTTTTACAAATTTAACATTATTTTCTTGACATTCTACTGTATATTAGGCAGTAGATAAATCATCAACAATAGGTTTGCCTTCATGGAGCTTGTATTCTAGTGGGGAAGACAACTGACCACTGGAAAAAAATATATTTATGTAATTTACATATCTATATACCAGACTATATATTTATAAAATAATTTGGTGGTAAATGATGTAAAAAATATAAATAAGAGTAGATAAAGATTGTGATGGGAGAGGACTACTCTCCCTACTCTTAAACTAGTTTAAGAGTAGTTTAGGTATGTCTCTGTGTAGTTGTGGCATTTGAGAAGCAACTTGAATGAGATAGGGTATGAACTATTCAAAGGTTCCAAGCAGATCTTTCCAGAAGAAGAGTTGGCAAGTGTCTGGACAATACAGGGTATGATGCTCAAAGGCCAGGGCCAACAGAGAAGTGTTTACAAGAAAGATAGAAGAAAAAAAGAGATGGACCAAGCAGTCATGAATTGCGTCATACAAAGCCTTACAGATATATATTAGTTAGCCTTAGCTCTCCAATAACCAAGAATAAAGATGGGGTTATATATGGAGAGCTTTATTAGGTGAATATTTGGGTGAGAGAAAATGGGAGGATCCAGTGAAGGCTGGGAAAGGCATGAGACTGTGAGGCAAGTCTAATCCAAGCAGAGGGTGAGAGGGAAGAGGAGTGGGTGGAAGGATCCTAGACGGCTATGCAGTACAAAGAAGATTCAGCAAAGTCACCAGTGAGTTCAAGATGGCTGCCAAAGGCGTCACGTGTTCCCCAGATGTATGTTGGATTTAGGGTCAGTCATTAGCTTGGAGCATCTGATGGGAAAGGTGATCTCATTGCAAACAGCGATGAATTCACAGTGTAGCAACAAAGGGATTTGGTTAGTTATGTTCCGCTGGTTAGAGATCTGAGTGATGCACTTAGGGTAGCCATAATATGGTCAAGAATTTGGGAGTTATTGTAAATTGACAGGCAGTAACTGGTGGGTTTCAAATAAGGGAGAAGGTGACCTGGTTACTTTAAAATGACTCTCAAAAATAGATTTTGAAGATATGGAAGGATATTGCAGAGTATTATTGAAAAATAAAGATTTTGATTAGAGTAGTAGAAATAGAACTTAGGAGATTCAGTGAGATTTTGGAAGAATTTGGGGATATAACTGAGAAACTGAGAATGGATTGAATGTTATAGTTGTCTTAGTTACTTTCTCTTGCTAAAACACCATATGCAACACCTGAAACTTAAGGAAAGAGTAGAGATTTATTTTGATTCATGTTTTTAGTCCATATTCACTGTCTTAGTTACTTTTCTCTCCTTGCTAAGACAAAATACCTGATACTCAAAATGAAGGAAGCAAAGGTTTATTTATCTTACAGTTTGAAGATTTTAGTCCATACTCAGCTGGCTCCAAAGCAGGGTGGCACAACTGAGGGGCCACCATTCATGACCACCACAGCAAGAGTGAACGAGCAAAAAGACATGTCTTCTTCCCATCCTTACATTGTATGTGGGCTCCACTCTTGGATATGTGCAGCACTCACACCACCAATCCCAGTGCTAGACAACAAACCAATCACAAATGCTGGATTCAGCCACTTCCATGACTACATGAGGATTGGGGGAGCCACCTAGACACAAACCTTAACACTGCTGGCTCCAATTCAGGGCAATATGGCTGAGGACAAGCTGCCCATATCCTGGCAGGCAGAACCAGAGAGCCAAGAAGGGATTTGGGGAGAGAGTTACACTTTTCCAGGTGTACACCTAGTGAATTGACTTCTCACCAGGCCTCATCTTCTAACATCACAGTTAGCTATAATGTCTCCATCATTCTATAACTTTTCAAAAGCTCCATCTATGAGCACATGAGGATTTGAATTAAGGATGACTTCTGAGTCTCAAGAATGAGCAACTGTGGGATGTTGTGTGCACTCATTGAAATAAAACACATTAAGGAAGAGATGAGTTACGTTCAGTTTTATGTATGTTACGTTAGAAATGCCCAGCAGATTTCTGAGTAGAAGTATCAGGTTAGCAATTGGACATATGAGTAAGTAGTGAAGGAACTGTCCAGTCTACAAATATAATTTTTGGGTTCATCTATGTCACTTAAAGTTATGAAATTGTATAAAGTCATCAAAGGGAACTAATTAGTGGAAAGAATGGAAGAGACTGAGGATAGAGCTGTGGATAGTAACTCTTGGAGGTAAAGAAGAGGATGAGGTAGGCCAGGAAACATCGAAGGGATAGCTATTAATATGGAAGAACCGTAGGTTGAAATGCCCAGAAAAATGGGAAAAAAAAGTGTTTCTAAAAGGAAGAGATCATCCATGTCGTGTTGCTTAGAAACTTGTAAGAACGCTAAACTCACCTTTGGTTAGATGAAGGTCCTGATGACCTTCACAAGAATGGATTAGTCACAATGGTAGGGAAAAAGGCAACTGTATGAAGAACGATGTTGAGCAGGTATAGAGAGTCGAGAGAGATCTTTGAAGGAAACTGCAAATAGAAGGATCAAAGAATATTGTGGTATCACAGTGTGTTAGTGTTTTTATGGGAATGATTCATAGCAGAGAATATGGATAAGAATATGCATGAGAAAGGCTGTAATTGTAGGAGCTGGTGTTTCAGCAGGCTTCTAGACAAGGATCTCACAGCATGAGTACATGGGCAGGACTTATCTATGAGCAGGATGAGCTTCTTCATAGCATGGGTGGAAAGTTTGAACATAGAGATACAGACACATAAATAGTGATGGATTGTGATAGGAAGAAGAGGAAGATATTTTCAAGTTGATTCTATGTCCACACTACAATAGGAAGTAAAACATTGGTTGAAAGGAAGAGGTTGGAGAAAAAAGAAGTGGTGAAATAAGTGTCTACAGTCCTAGATTTCAGGAGAATGGGAGAGTAATTATGGTGCAGTGTGCATATGCCAGGCAACACAGAAGGGCATCTCAGATGGGGGTTGACAGTACTGAAAAGAGGCTGTATATACTGTTGTGTGTTCCATTGTTCATAGCAATGGTTCTTAACTGGAGTCAGCGTTTCCCCCACAGTACATCTGGCAATGTTTGAGGACATTTTAGCTGTCACAACTGTGAAGGGGGAAGGGTGGTTCTACTTGAATTACAGGTTGGAGATTTGCATGGTGCATTCTTTTGGCAGCCACAGCACAGTGAAGTTTGGATTTGCTGTAGGCTGATAGGAAATTATTGGAAGATTTTGACCAAGGGCAAGTGATAATCTGATTTATTGATAAAAGTGAGACTAGGATTCTCCTAAACACCCTACAGGACATAAGATAATCCTCTAAACAACTATGAATTAGATACTTCCAAATTTCAATAGTGTCTGAGTGAGAAACCCTATTCCAAAATTTCTTAGTACAAGTATTTCTCACGTCTTGATAGTAGATCAAAATTTAAGTGTACCTGAAGAAAAAAGCAAATGGGGACCCATCTTAAGAATAACTAAATTGCCAGGGATTTAGCTCAGCAGTTCAAGCACTTGCTTAGTAAAGTCTGAGGTCATAAGTTCTATACCCAGCACCAAAAACAAAACAAAACAAAGCAAACAAACAAAAAAACCCTCCAAAACAAAACAAAACTGAATTCTCACCCATAAATACTTCATTAGATTGACACATAATATTATGGATGACTACAGGAATTTAGCCTTTATGGATACTCTGCAGTGTACTTAAAGTATTCTTGAATTTCATGAGCTTATCAACCTCCAGCTTCTAGGGATAAATCTAGATCAGATTGATCCTAATGCCCTGGGGAGCAAGGGCTGGAGGGGACTTTGTTGTTTCCTCATTTCACGTATTTCCTTCAACATTCTTGACATTGAACTTTGTGTGTACATGAGCGTACTTGCACGCGCACACACTTGTGTATATCTATATCTATGCCTGTATCAACTTCTATGTATTTGTCTATGTATTTAAGTTACCATGATTGTTTTATAGTTTATTTTGGTATTTGCATATTATTCTTTTTAAATTTTTAAGCTCTTATTTTGGTTCCAAAGTTAATTTTAGAATTAATTTTTAAAGTTCCATTGAAATTAGTTTGGGTTTTTGTAAGAATTGTTTGTAAGAATTGTTTCTATATTAATTTTTAATTTTTTTTAATTTTAAAGAGAATAAAACTAAGTAAAATACAATATAGAAAAGCCAATCAAAATAAGACAAAGTGGTACAGAACTTCAAGATAATAGGATATCAATGATGGCTACTATAATGCCCCTTGTTATCTTCACAATAGCTTCCCATACCATCAGATATAATAATCAAACAAAACATGTCAGAGTACAACGAATCAAAACAAAGTAAAGAAAGTGATACAGGACTTCAAAACAAGATGATAAGAAATCTTTGTTTTGCATTTCTAGGTATCAAATTGGTTCCTTTACCAATGGAACCCTCCTACAAAGGAATAATGTATTTTAATATTTATTCATATTTCTACCATAGGTTTTTAAGAAATACTCTTTGCTTATCTTTAAACATGTATATGAGTAAAAACTTTAAATTGTTATAAATATGATATTGCATTTAATGGATTACTATTGATTATAGTAGTGCTGTAATTTTAACAATTTTTCTCCTTTAGGAAATTCTCTTTATTTGTTCTAATAATTGTCAACTGCTGATCGTGAACTATGACTGTGCTTGTGTGTGTGTGTTCATTGTGGGTGTTTGGAGTTATTTTAGGCTCTACTTGTTTTTCAGCTTATTTTAGGAGTGCTGCCCAGTTAGCTCTTCATATGTAAATAGCACAGCCAAAAGATAATCTAAAGACAGAGAAAAGTGAAGTAGTCATCTCAGGTGGTCCATAAGTACTTAATTTATGATCCATGACCTCTTCTCACTGTGTTCCGTCTGTGAATCTAAAACTGGCAGCACCTCCTTGGAGAGGAGCATTTCATAGAAGACAGTTTTCTTATACCTGTTGTGCATTACAGTTTTTGTTGGTTTGGATTTTC
The DNA here is from genome assembly GCF_034190915.1 of Cavia porcellus. Taxonomy (NCBI): domain Eukaryota; kingdom Metazoa; phylum Chordata; class Mammalia; order Rodentia; family Caviidae; genus Cavia; species Cavia porcellus. The sequence continues at coordinate 35,747,297 of NW_026947497.1, forward strand.
CACTGGTCTGATCTCATGTGCTTTCTATTTGCTTAAAAATTTTTGGTCTATGATTATACATTTCATTGTTTCTGGTACCAATTTTTTTCTTTAAAAAGATCTTTTTCATATTTTCAAATTGGGTTTGGGAAGGAGCAAGAAGCGAATGTACGTATTTAGTCTATTACCTTGAAGAGAAAGCTTTCTGAGTTCTTTTCTGTAATACCAATTGTTATTACTCTATTCGACTGTTGCTTTTTCCTTCTGTTGATGCATTATAGAGATTTTTAAAATTGCTTAACATATGATATGAATACAGAATTGGCTAGAAATATTTCCGTTAGTTGTTTCTAAGCCTTTAGACTACTATGTCTGAATAATGAACTTATTGAATATTGTATGGCATTTTTTTTTCTTTTTTTTTTTAAGTGGTCTTTTGGTGGCTCATCCAGTACGGCCAGTTTGGAATTCAGTCACTAAGTAAACTGACAAAGGATTATTTTGTGAACGCTCCAGAAGAGGGACAGTACTAGGGAAATCTGCTGCTAGATACTTGAATAAGACCTTAAGTAGTGTCATGGAAAGACTATTCTGTTTGGAGTTTGGAGACCCATAATTGGATTATAGGTTATACTTTGGCATTTATAGCTGTGGGACCTTGAGCAAAATTCCCAAACCGCAGCATTTCATCTACAAATGGCAAGGACTGAACATGCGTTTCCCTTTTTCACAGGATTCTTGTGACAGTCAGATAAAAGAATGGACGTTAAGGCCCTTTAAGAAGCCAAAGTTAGGTAAATGTAAGTTGGTAGTAAATATTCTTCTTCCCTACTAATGATTGCCTTTGAAGATTAGATTTTAAAAATCAACAAAATTCTTGACTTTCTTAGAGATGACTCGAAATTAAAATATTTTTATTAAAATGAGACTTTAATGTATGAGAAAAAGACAAATGCAGAATAATAAGTTCTTTGTTTAATAAAAGAGCAATCTGATGAAAAGCACAGGTTTGTTTTCATTAGTGCTTCAAAATTATGCTCCCCAAAAGGAACCAATTTGGAGATGTTTTCATAGAAACATCTGGATAGTGGGTTAGATGTGTTTAGTATGTGACTTGTCTAAGTAGGCTTAATTTATTTTGATTACGAGCCTTTTCTCCAGAATACATATTTAGGACTCAATTTCCCTTTATTAGTTCCTTAGACCTAGTGTCACCTGAGCCTCAGTCTTTTAATTAGAATGCTTAATTGGGCAGTCTGTGTGAGTCAGTCTTCAATGTGAGAATTCTGCCAGGGAGGGAATTGTAAAAGAAAATTTTTGAAGTCAGGCCATGAAACCTCAGGATTCATTTCTGCCCAGCTAATTCGCCAGGGAAAATAACCTTGGGGTATATTTATTACAGAAGAAAATGAACCATTCTAGTGGATCAGGATTAAGCCTTTGGAAAAAGAGATTCATTAACAAAAAAATGGCCCTCTCCTGTACAACCTTCCCATGACCTGAAGTTATGGAAACAGAATACTCCAAAGCACAAAACCTGTTGAAAGTTTGTTTGTGCTGGTTGGAGGGGCAATCGCATTCCAAAAAAAGTGCAACAGAGTAACAGATGCTGAAAGGAAAGGTCATGACTCTGCCTTGTTTTCCAGTGGCTAAAACTCTAGAAAGTTTTAAAACTTAACATTCTTTGCAATGATAAATAAAGCATATCTCCACATTCAGATGTCGAGAAGAAGACATTAAGAATGTGAATTAATTTAAAACAACTTCATGTAGTTTTGAATAATCTAAGAATCTCTTTTTTTGAGTAATACTTCCAATGTACTGAAACAGTGTTTAAAAGTGGATTACTTTACTCACTATTTGGAAAGTATACAATAATACTCTTTCTGTTCTAGCTATAGCCCTGCATCTCTGGTGTTTTCTTGTAACATTTCATGATAGAACTGTCTATACTCAGTATATCCAATTTCTCTTCTCCCATTCTCTCTTGAATCTACTTAATGTGAACTAGTGTAGATGGATGGGTTATGTGTGACTGAGATTCTTTTTAGCAAATAATTGTAGCCATCAGGAGAGGCAGGTACAGGTTAACCATCTCTTCACCACTTCACAAATTACAATGAAAGCAAGTCTTGGTGCACATTGTGAAACTTGTGCAGATTTTATTTATAGCAAGCAAAGATAAAAAAAGTCCAAAAATTAGATTTTTGCTTATTAGGTGTTTTGGCCATGACTAGTTTAAGAATATCAACAAGTCAAACATGATGCCCAAACAACCAAATTCCCCTAAATTCAAAGCTGGACAAAGATCCAGTTAGAGATGCACGGGTACCACTGTGGGGTGTACAGGCTGTCTCAGATTTTTATACCATCTTACTTTACTGTAAAGTAGGTATGAACTATTTTAGGCACTGTGCATTAGTGTAATTACCACTACCTTTACTTATGAAAACCTATTCGAACCTGCATAATGACTTTAAGCAACATTCTGGTATTAATTATAGGTTTGAACAAAGCAAATGATGAATTAGCTTCCTTTGTGTTGTGGGCTTTGTAGTTTCAGCTGTATTAGAATCACTTGGAGCATTTGCTAAAACTCAGACTTCTGGGCCTCCACTCCAAATTTCTGATTCAGTAAGTGTGGATGGGATCTGAGAATTTGTATTTCTGACAAGTTGCCAAGTGTTATGTGAAAGGTAAATGAGACCCACGCAAAGGCCATGGAGACACTGAGGGGTCGTCTCGCAGACGGAGAGTGACCCCGAGGCGGGGGCTTTGCCTGAAAACCACAGCGCAGGGAATGGGCGTGCAGGCCAGTACAGCTGTCCAGGAAGGCGTAAGGGTACATTTAGGAGTGGAGTTGTGAATCCCAGTAACATCACCAGTCTCCGTGATTGCTGCAGCTTGCAGGTGTCTTTGTGAGCAGTGCTGCAGGGGTGGTTGGGCAGCATTCAGCAATGGATTCACCCCACTGATGAGTTCAGGAGCTGAGCATTCCATTCGGAGGTGGGGCCTGGTTGGAGGTGGCCCACTGGGGGCATGGTTTGGAAGAGTGTATTTTTTCCTTTCATTTTATCATTTAATATCACAGCTTTAGTAATAACTCATTTATTACTTCAGGAAACTGGCTCTAAAATTCCATTTTATCCATATTCTACACTTAAAGATATCTTAGGTGTTCTGTTCATTGTCAACTGTACTAATTTTAGTTTTACTCTCCAGATTTATTAGAAGACCCAGATAAGTACATACACACATTCCCACTTACCACTCCTCCCCATAGTATGCCAGAATATTTCATCACTGCACGTGCTATGAAATCCTGTGCTCCACCTCCAACAAACTTAGAGGGGTGCAAGCACCAGTATTTTTTAGTCTAAGATTAGTTATCATTCCTACCCTTCATTCATCAAAAATGAACCATAACATTTTATCCCTTGAGCCAATGCCTATCTGGATTCCAGTAGCAAGTTTACTTGCACTGAGGTGGATTGGAGAACAGTCAGTAGAATACCCTTTTACTAGTCAAGTAGCTTCAATCTTATACTTTTCTACTTTTCTATTTCTTATTATAATCTTTATGCCATTAATAGGTCTCATAGACAATAAGCTACTAAAATGATGAGTCTTTGTAATACAAGTATTACTTTGGCCTTGTTAAGCCAAAATAAGAGAATTCATTCTCCCTCAAACATCAAAATCCAGACAGAAACTTATTGCCACTAATCAAGCTGTTCCCAGACTAATATTATATTCATATATTGTACATTTTATAAATTTCACCTGTACTATTCTCTACCTTATGTACTTTGTACATTGATGCACTGCCCTATTAACAATGTTAGAAGCATTAGACATGTGTTATACTACATAAAACATACCATATATAATCAACATTAAAATAATCCTGTTTATTAGCAAGTACATAGAACTAAGATAATACATAAGCCATTTTCTTATTTATCCACTCTATAATTCAAAACTATACAAACATGATAAACCCAAGTAACCTATTAATTTTACATAGAACATACTTCTTATCAACTGGACATTGGAAGCAGGGGAAGTAGATTGATCAGACAGCTATAGAGCTGTGGGCCAGGTAGTCCTTGTGGCTGATGTCGCTGACCTGGTTGGTCTTCATGGTCTGGAGTTTGGGACAGTCAGCAGTTCAATGGCCGAGGTCCCCACAGAAGGCATAGCCATGCTATCCTCAGGTGCCTAGCGTGGATTTGTTCATGAGGTGCCATGAGGAACCAACAGTGGCATCTTCTGTTTTGCCTCTAAAAGGAAGGCCTTGAGGTCGATCAGTACCTCAAGGTCCATTGAAGGTCAAGTTAATGATAACACTTACATTTTCTCAGCACCCAGAATGGTTGATCTGATACACGTAATTCTCAATTTCCTTGGGCATGTGTAATTGATGATGTGCTTGCTGAACAGTGGGGGAGTCCAGGCCCTTGGAGGCTATGTCTGTGGCCTCCAAGGCATGTTTCTTGCCCTCCTGAAAAGTTACATTGGCCTTGGTCTAGTCCTTCTGGTTGCTGCCCCCACAGATGGCCACAGCCTCAACCCCGTTGAACAGTAAGGATTCATGGATGGCATCTATGTCTGCTTTCTTCTCTACAAGTACAAGCACAGGTGGAAGTGTGTTTAGGTACTGGAGCAAGTACCTCCTCCTTCACATATTCCACCTCCTGTATGAATCCAATCTGTTAGCCCAGCTTGCCGCACATTGATAGTGACAGGGCACTCTTGCCAAAATTCTCAATCTCCTTTGACATAGTGACACTGAAGAGTGGAGTCTGCTGCCGGCACTTAAAGTTGGAGAAGGTGGTGGGACATCGCCCTTAAGGCCCATGTTGAACGTGCGGTAAGTGGCATCCAGGGCCAGTTAGTGACATACATCGAGGTGACCATCATCATCTGTAGCAAATCCGTGAAGTACCCAGGAGTGGCTGCTGTCACATGTACACGGTCAGATGATCTCTGTCTGCTCTTTGGTGGACCTAGAGACAGCACAGCACTGGAGGGTGAACCATTCTTTTACATCAAGTGACAGTAATATTCCAGGATGCCACGGGTCAGCCAGGCCAGCTCCCAGGAGGGCCACATGATATGATGAATCTACTGAACTCCTCATGCTTGGAGGAAGGCAACTGCTTCTGTTGTTTCAGGCAGAATATGATGATGGGCAGCGTGTACACAAGCATCTTGCCTGACCCTGTGAAGGTGATGCCACTCATGTCCTGACAGGATAGAGAGGAGAGGATGCCCTGGATCTGGATGAGTGCCAGGGAGTGCGCTTTCCCTCTTTAGACCTTGCAGAATGCAGAATGCCTGCAGGAAACTTCATTTCCTCAAAGTTCTTGATGGGTGTGATGTACCATCTCTTTCCACCAAGATGTAGTACTTCTTCTGTACATGCTTGTGCCACTCTTCAGTCATGCTCAGGACATAACATGGCAGTGTCCAACTGGTTTTGAGTGGGTCATCTTATGTGATGCTTTCAACTGTCTCCTTCACTGAGGTCATCGCTCGGACCTCAGGCACACTGTCATCTTTATCTCCTTGGGGTTTGCTGCCATTGTCCGTTGTTCATTACATCTTCTCTGCAGCAGTTTCCTAAACAGTAGTTACTGTCATTGGCACAAGGGGTATGTGGTATTTGTTGTCCTTTTCCTCAGTCTCAGTGTAAGCACTTTCCTTCTGGTTCTGACTCCTCCATCCCTTGCTGAATGCAAGCACTCCACAGCCAAACTATGATAGTGTGGTGGGTCAGAGATTCCAAGCTCTTGAGTACGGCAAGCAAAGAGTTGCAAAATGTATACATGTTGTGCAGATTAATCAGAATTTCGGGCTCAAAAATGAGAGAGAAAAAGAGGTGAATGTGCTTTGGTCTGGGGTCATATAGCATGCTCCTAGAGTGGTGTGCAAGTGGCTGAAATGCTTAGGGAGGGATTGCCCTAGAGTGACACACAGGCTCGAGTGGGTAGAGCTGTAAGAACCACGCGCGGTGGCACCCCAATCCACTTTCTTCCAGGCTAGTTTCTTTCCCCACCACCATAGAAAGAGGAAGAGGAGATGACACTAAGATTACACTGAGATTACACTAAGTGAAAGTAATTTTATTTGCAAAAGAAAGTGGTACAAAGTTACTCTGAGAGATGAGAGCCCCAAAGCTGGGTAACCAGAAAGGTGTATTCTTGTTCTTGGCTCCGCCTACTCTCTGTGCTTCCTGGGTGCCATGGGTTGAACATCTTCCCCTTCACTTTCCCCCTCTGCCATTTTTTTTCTGGCTTGCAATTACTGGTCCAAGGACTGAAGCCATAAGTGAAAATAAACTTCTTTAAGTTGAGAGCATTAGGTATTTTTCCCAGTGATGGGAATGTGACTAAGGTAACTAAGTTTTGTAGTTTCTTGTTGGAGCCTTTCTTGCAGTACTCTTGATACTGGTGTTATAAGTCAGTTCAATTTCTGTATTTGTTCTTGAGTTAATATGATAAATTTAGAAAATGGTATATTTTGTCTCTCTGGAATCTTGATTCATTAATTTTTAATTCTGATATTCTAATGGACATACTTAAGGTTATAAGGATCCATTTAAGTTTTATTTTACCTACATCATGCAAGTCTGATATGTAGGCTTCTGACTATAATTTCCAATATGATTTGTCATCTTAATCAATTATTACAATCATTTTTTAATTCTAATTTTATTTTCTATGTATTTTCACTATTGATTTCTAACTTTGTTGCAGTGCTGACAGAGAATACTGTCTGAATAATATCAATTCTGTAGTGCTAAATGACACTTCCTTTGTGATATGACATGATTAATTACTAAGATTTCCAGGTGACCCTAGAACCATTTTAAGATATGCAGATATTTTCCTTCACTTAGGTCCTCTTCTATTCATGTTTAGGAGTGTTAGACCAGTTGCTCTCAGACTTTACTGTTAGCATCACCACCACCCTAAAGACTTGTTAACACCTACAGTGCTGGCTCTGCCACCAGAGTTTTGGGATCAGTAGGTCAGGTACAACTCAGAAATTTTGCTTCTAGATGATGTTGAGTCTGGTCATGTATGCCATAATGCCTCTTGCATTTCTCATAACATTTTTGGAGGATTTGATATCTTGATTTTGACTTGAGATCCCATTTCTGATCTTCTGTGCCCCTAACGGCTCCACCTGGGGTTGTTTTATTTAAGAATAGAGCTCTATTCTGCAACTGGTCCCAACTTGTGATTGGTCTATTCTCTTTTGCCAGGCCTCAAACAATAGCTCTACTGATCATTTCATCCTGGATCCACGATATTCAGCCCTCATTTTATAATAGAAAGTCTCATGGATAATTTCAAAAATACACTCATGATCTTTTCATAAAGCTTCTAGAGTATGAATGTCCAGTTTTATACCTTATAGTTTAATAAATAGGAACAAACTGTACTGACATAATGAGTTGGCAGTAGAGATTTGCCTCTACACTTCAGTTTCTTTCTATACCATTGCTTCATTTAGTAGAGAATGTTTCCCAAGATATTTATTTATTTATTTATTTATTTATTTGGTACTGAGGATTGAACTCAAAACCTTACATTTACCAGGCACGTACTCGATAGTAGAGAATATTTCAAATTAAAACCATGCATCTATCTTCCAGGGGAACTGTATAGCACAACAGACCGGATACTGACTCAAGAGACAGGCTGAGGCTGGATGCATGTTTGGAGTTACAAAAATAGAAATAAATACTAAAGGTATATGAATGATAAACTGTAGGGTAAAGGTTGAGGTACAAGAAAAGAGGGTCAAAGACTAAGCTCTGGGATATACAAATTTGGGTTGTTGGATACAGAAGTAGTACAATGAAGAAACATTTGTATAGGAAAACCAGTTTCAGGGAATAATCAATTTAATTCATCATTGTCTCAGTAAAACCAACTCTGTTATTGTTGTGAAGTGGTATCATATTATTGTTTGTCCAGGTTCAGTTGAGAACAACATTTGATTTTTTTTCTGTTGTTTCTTTGAGCAGCTGAGATTTAACATTTCTTTTTTGTACTATTTCTCACTTAGCTTTTAATAAATAGTATCACTTGTTTAAATCTTTATGTCTTCAAATCTGATTTCTTCGAAAGGTCTGCTAACTAGTCTGCTTAGCCATTTGAATCCATCTTTTGCTAGATTCACCTTCTTAAAATGTCACTTTGATTTATTTATTTCTTGCTTCCAATATTGCAGTGTTTTTGTTGTTGCTATGGTGATTATCTATAAGATATGCTGGTCAATCTGTCCAATCTTTTGTCTCTGTACACCAAGCAAACCATGAAGCTTCTTGCCATTTTGCTTTTCCTCTAGCCTTTCTCTAACACTCTCCTTGGCAGTGAGTGTAATATTATTTGTCATTCAAGATATAGATAAGTCTTGCTTCTTTTGGGCCTTATTTTAGTCTGTACTCTGAAGCCAAAATGTCTGGATCAAGTCTCAGATCTGCAGCTTACAAGATGCATGACAGTGGATGGGCCATTTAGCCTCTTGAGACAGCCTCTAACTATGTAGTTCAGGCTGACTTGGAGCTCACTTTGTAGCCCAGGCTGGCTTTGAATTTATGGTGATCTTCCTGTTTCAGCCTCCAGATTACAGGCATATAATACCATGCCTGACTAGTATTGCGTATCTTATAGGTTGTTGCAAAAATTAAATGAGTTAATGAAAGCCTATGACACATACTAAGCACTTTATAGTGCATTTCTAGGTAAAAAAGATGCAACTTGAGACCATATTCTTAAGTGAAATAAGTCAGACGCATATGTGTAAACTTAGCATTGTCTTCTTGGTGTGAGAAACAGAGTAAGTAAGAACCAAAATGTATAACAGATATTGTGAAAAGGGAAGAAATTTTTCAAAAGGAAAGAAGAATGAGGGTGGAGGAAAGGGAAAGGAAGAAAAGGAAGAGGGAGAAAAGGTTAAAAAAATTATATGGAAACAAAGCTTTGTAAGTAGGGAGGGCAAGATGAAGTTGAAGGGAGGAGAAGGAATTGGGGAAAACAGAGAAATCAAAATATATAATGTACGGATACAAATTCACTAGGATTAATGTGATCATTCTGTATATCTAACCTGAATTATGAGATGTCCCCTGATCATCTTAAATCCTTTCCTTAGCTCAGTGTTTATTAATTAAATTATCCATGTACTAATTTATTTATTAAGTAATGCAGAATACTTTTCTACTGTTGGTACATATCTTTTATACTATTTGACTATTATTTCTCTTTCTAGATGTTAAACTTCTTTGTAAGGACAAAAAAGTTTAAAGAGCTTAAAAACATCTAGCTTGTGTTTGAGTTCGAAATGAGATTGACAGTGATCACCAAACGAAAAGTCAAGAAATCTGCTTAAAAAAATTACAGCTAAGTACATTTCACATTTTCCTAAGATAAAATCACCCTGCATTGATGGAGTTGCTTATACTGCTGAAAAATAAACATCAATCAAAATCTCATTTTAGTGATTTTGTATTTTGCCATAATCAAAAGAAGAACTGAAACATATTCTTATACTCTACAAATAAATACATGCAGTGATATATCTCTTTGACTGGTACACATAATTTCTTTGCTTTAGGAGGAAGAAAGGCCTTCTTTTGTCTTTGAGAAATATTCTTTCTGGCTACAATTTAAAAATAACAACCCGTTTATAGGACATTGAAAAGGCTGTCTGTGATTATAGCTGCCAAGATTTGGCTAGAACAAAGGAAAAGGTATCAAGAAGCCATGGCTGCCAAGAACTAATGATTCTGGTATTAATTGACATGTCTGGGCTAAATTGTCTTCAGAGACAGTGGTTAGAGTAAAAAGAAGTAATCATTATTTACACCAAAAAACTACATGCCCGGTCTTGGCAGTCTTACGATGAATAAAATGTTGAATAAATGCATTAAATTTAAATAGCATATTTAAATAACACTATTTATTACATACAGGAGAAATTCCTTAAGTGATCATGCCAAAAGCAGGTAAAAATATCAGTAACAAATTTCTGCAAATTTAAGCCAGACAGGGCTAATGCTCATCCCTTGTTTATGGCCCATAAATAAGTCACCCAACCTTCCCAGACATTAATTTCCTTCTCAAAAATAACAATTACAGGCTTTCCCCAGAGAAGAAACCTGTGGAAACTTTCAGTGTGAACTTGAGCAAATACTACTTTGGGCCTCATTTTAAGTAGCTACAAATTTAGAGATGAATTCAGTAATAGCTAAGGAACACTTCTCCTCTAAGTCTCCATGGCAGCGTGGGCTGTCTCCTGTATTTTATTTGGTGTCTACATTTCTTTACAGAATTCTAAGAAGGCATTCTCTTCTCCTTCTCTTCCTGCCCTGCTTTTCTCCTTTTCTCCTCTCCTCACCTTCCTCCTTCATTCTTCCCCTCCCTCCCTTCTTTCTTTCCTTCCTTTAGAACTCATTTTAACCTTGATTAAAACACACACACACCTGCATATACACTTTATGTATCAACACTGTATCAACCCTATAACTCTTTCATTTTTACCCTTTATCAGAATACAGTTAATAGTTTTCTGTTTTTAAAATCTCTTTGCTCTCTCTCCCTCTCTTTCGGCTTGCCTGCCTGCCTCTCTCTCTCTCTCTCTCTCTCTCTCTCTCTCTCTCTCTCTCTCTCTCTCTCTCTCTCTCTCTCTCTCTTTTCTTCCTTTTTTTCCTGTCCTTTTCCCCATCAATACTCTCTAAATGCATCAGTAATCTTTGTGAAAGAGCATATGTTCAGAAATTTCCACATTATTCCATTTAACTCTACTCATAATTCTGTTGTTCCACTATTCTGCTGTTTCTCAGTTGAACCACTCTAGGCTGCAAGCTTTGTAACGTGCTTCCATTATAGAACCAGTGAGTTGTAAAAATAGACTCACATCCAAGCGAGTCAAAGTCCAAATCTATCCTCTTTCTACATACATGGTTGCTTTTCATCTCTCTCTCATCTCTCTCTGTTTCTGTGCTGAATCTCCTACAGAGGATCCTTTTCCATTCTATTTTATTTGGCCCTGGCAGCTATAGTCACAATTCTTTACAACTCCATGTGAATGTCATTACTCCTGTTCATGTATGTTATGAACGTGATATACGTTGTATAACTAAGTGCCTTTTCTTAATCCCTAAGAGACCTGTTTGGCTTCAGAATTCCTAGATTTTCTGTAACTTGTTTTCCTGTCTTTGAGTTCTGCTTTTAAAGCAGAATTTTCAATAATTTCCTTCTAAAGTTTACGTTTTCGCTGAGAGACTGCTTGTGTTTCTTCCTCATGTCCTTCATAAGTGCAGGATGGTCCGTCCCCTTGAGTTGCTATTTGCATGGATATAAGCCTTTATCTTCCATGTCCACTTCTAGATCTTTTTATAACTGTTTCTTTTGTACCAATGTTGCACACAAGAGAAGAAGAAAAAATGCAAGCAACTCCTTCCACAACTGTTATCAGTTACTGTTCAATCTGGAGCTGAATGGTTTGGAAAACTTATTACCAGAGATGAATGTTTTCCCCCTTGAAACCTTTGTGTGCTGTTTCTTTCTCCCCCTGGCATTACTCAGCCTGTTGTGTTTTCTTTTTGGCTTTGACTGCCAAGAAGCTTAGGGCCAAGCATATAGCTCGATTACAGTAACTGTGTTCTCCTTTGTGGTTAGGCTATTTGTTTTTTTCTTTTCTGGTTTTAATTTCTACTTCAACAGTATTATTTCATACCTGACTATAACCAAAAGTTATATCAAAAGTTTTTCTCTTTCTTTTTAAATAGGCCAGTTTAAAGACAAATAAAAATGGACTTACTTCTCTGCATAAAATACAACTCATTTTTCTTTAGTCAAAAATTAGCTTCTAGATTCTACTTCTGGCAGTAGATTAGACTTTGGTTAAACTACAGGAAAACACACACAGGCACATACCTTCTGTAGACCGATCTCGTAGCCAAGTCTTTAATTTCTTTACCAATCTCAGACAGCTGGTAGAAGTTTTTGTTTTAGTTCTTTAGCCATGGCTAAAGAAAACCTATGGTTTTCCAAATGGTTTTCTTCAGAATTGAAGGGTTCCACTCATTTTTGCTTTACTTCCTAAAGGTTAACATGCAAGGGGACCAGAGTGTGGGTGGGTGATGACACCACGCCACTTTTCATGGTTCCCTACATTCAGTTTTAGGACCAGACAGACATAATTTTTATAGCAACTTATCACTTACTTAACCTAACAATTTGTGTCTGTAAGTAAACTACAGTATTCAGCCTAATGAACTTTGAGCTTGTAACCCAGTGAAGATCTCCAGGTCTTTGTTAGTATTCTTAAAGGAAAGTGTATTTACATACTCTTTTGTAAGTATTACACTCATATCACATATTACATAATATTACATAATGGTTCTTTATGAAAAACTCATAACTAGTATCATAATTGGTAAGGAGAAATACAAAGCTTTTCCTTTGGGATCTGGTACCCATTGACCCACTCTGTTAAGGATGTCCATTTTCACAATTTCTATTAACATAGTATTGGAAATGTTATCATGAACAATCAGAAAAGAAACATAAATCAAAAGTGTCCATATAGAAAAGGAGCAAAAATGATTTCCATTAACAGATGATGTGATGTTAAAAATTCTCAAAATTATACCACAAATCTTCAACACACAAAGAATCTACGGCATTTTTATAAATAAATGACATCATATACCTTAAATATATACAATTTCTATTTGTCAATTAAACCTCACCAAAGCTGGGCAAATACTTCTGTCTCATAAACCATGAGAATTGTAATTTTTTCAGTGGATCAGCAAATGCCTCTTCCTTTCTATATACCAAACCCAGGAGAAATTCAAACCTAACAAGACTTTTAATGGTCCCCTTCCCTTACCCTTACCTTGATGTTGTTTGCTTTTTAGGTGCTAAGAATAGTTAACAAAGAACCCATTTTCTTCTGAATTTCCCAAGTTGTTGTATAACCAGTAGAAGGCATAGTCCATGTCTTAGAAAAGGGGGTTGGGGTATAAAAGAGAAGCCTTGATGTTCTTCATGATGCCTTTGTGCCACAGCAGCCTTAACTGTGACATCAGAGATGCCAAAAGGTTAACGAGACGTGACAATGATCAGCATACTTAGATGGGACAAGTGACAGGCGGCCACCACAGCTAATTTTATTACAGCCATCATTGTCATTACAGTCTCCACTGCTGTTGCCACTGGGTTTTGAAAGGGAGCTTAAAGGGTGATCCCAAAAATAGGAACCTAAAGCTAAAGATTTTATAACCTTTATCTGCCTATGATGATTAATTATATGTGTGTATTCATCTAAGCCATAGCACCCAGTTATTTGATCAAACATCAGTCTCGGTTATGTTATGAAGGGATCCTTTGGGTGTCATTAACACTGAAATCAGTAGATTTTGAGTAGCGCATATTACTGCCCACAATGTGGGTGAGGTTGTCCAATCAACTGATGGTCTGAAAAGACTGAGGTCCTTGAAGGAAGGAGTTTTTCCTCCAGATTGCCTTAGTTCTCAGGATCAAATAAACTCTCCCTTGGTCTCTAGTCTGCTGACCAGTTGTGTACATCCCGACTTGCCAAGCCCACAATGATTTAAGTGAATTCCTTAAATCTTTTTTCTTTCATTGTATGTTGGCTCTTTTTCTCTAGGAAACCCTGACTCATTTGTTCCTGTATGACTTTGTTCTTTGCTTGCTGTTATTTGTATTGAATAATCACATTTGAAAAATCCTGATAGGGCTGAGCTTAAAGTTGCCTCACATATCACCTAGCCCTTTTTTTCTCACTGGAATTTATTTTCCCCAAGCCATCAAGAGACTGACTGGTGAGAGTGAAGAGCAATGGAATGGATTTTGCACAAAGCATGTTGTGTAGGGCACCTCTTCTGTTTAGCTTTACTAGTCTCTGTTCCCCATCTTTCCCTTTTAGCCCATTAATGCCACATTCCATTTGAGGTTGAGCTGTGTTGCTCTGTGCTGGAAAAGAGGAATGTAAGCTTCTTGCATTAATGGTTATCATGTTGTCCTGACCTTTCTTTGTTTTTCTCTTCCAAGAGAAGATAGCTGGAATTTTACAGAAGATAGTTTAGGATTTCACTTTTGAATTTGTTTTAAAGTGATATAATCTTTATATTCTTTATTTCTGATTGATAACCAAATCCTCTCCAGTTCACTATTTTTCTATAGAAATATAAAGCAGTAAAAATTCTCTTTCTCATTGTCCAATATGGTGGCTGTACATGGCTATTAAGTACTCAAGATATGGCTAATATAATGAAGAAATAAAGTTTAAGTTTTACTTAATTTAAAATTGAGTTAAATATAAATAGATTACACCTGACTAGAAGTTAATAAATTGTGTAGCACAAATTCAAGTGCTTCTCCAGACACCAATTTTCTGTTCATTAATAATCAAATAATGGTGAGATATATTTCCTTACTTCTTGTGAGGTCCTTGTGAGGTCTGTATCATCTTTAAGTTTCTTATGTGTGTAGAACTTCAGTGTTCCTAGATGTGACAAATCAGAATCTTCATTTTGTCAAGGTCCTCTGTTTTGTGCTTAGTAAAATCAGGATTGCTGATAAAAGTCATCTCTACAAACAGTCTTGGCTCACAGATAGAGATGGGGAAAAGCAGTGAAGATTTTTCCCTCTCTGGCTTGTGTAACTTCTGTGTCTTCTCTTTGTTCTCATGGGCCACTGACTCTTGTTCAGGCGTGGTCTATTTAGGACAAGTTTTACAATCTCTCTATGCATATTTTTGCTTTGCCAAGATGTTGTGAATGCAGAGCACAGTGGCTGACTCCTGTAATTTCAGACATTTAGAAGGCTGAGACAGGAAAATTGCAGGTTTAAGGCATCCCAGATATTTAGCACAGTCCTGTATCAAAGTCAAAATAAAAAAGTCTGGAAATGTAGCTCAATGGTAGAATACTTGCCTAGCATGAGTGAGGTCCTGGATTCAATCTCAGCATCACAAAAAGTTGTATCTGCTCATTAATTTTTGTTTTTTGATTTTTGCTTTTATGAGAGAAGAAAGTAGCAGGTTTGAATCTTAGGATTTTGTTTTCAATAACCCAAAAAGCCTGACCCTGAACTCTTGTTAATTCTTAGTGCTAGTTAAGATCAACTGATTTAATGTGGAATTGTTTTAGGTACTTAAAACTAATCAGCAAAAAAGTGAAGTTATCCAAAATGTCACTATGAAGATACAGTGTTTACATTTTTGTACAGTTTCAGGGTTTTTTTTTTTTTCAGGAGAGCACACTTACACATCTATATGCACCCATAATAACTCATTTGTGGATTATATTGAAATTTATTATATAGTACCCTTTAGTGCAAGAAATGGAGTTATACAGGAAATTGCATGTTGTTCCTGGAAACATAACTTTTAATGGCTATATTCTTTTTTGTTATATATAAGTGTTGCAGTATCTCAACATTTCCTTATTATTTGACTTTGGGTTTTATCAATCTGTTGACATGGTAGCAGTAATTCCTTGTTAGTGTTTCATATATGTTTTAATTCACTTTTCTCATTTCCAAGACATTATTCAACATGCACACTTTTAAAATAGAAAACATTCATTTTGACTCATGGTTACTGTCCTTGGTTGGCTGGATCAAAGGCATTTTAAATGGTATGGTGGGAGGGGCTAAGAAGAGCAAAGCTGCTTATGTCATGATAGGTGGGAAGAGCAGAGGACTGAGCAGAGAGGATCCAGAGAGGGAGACACACCCTTCCACATCCTTTTCCTAGTGCTGCAGTAACCTTCCAAAAACCCTCCCTCTGAAAACAGAAAAGTTTTGGGGACATTGTAGGTGTAAAACATAACATTGCTCCCTGGATCCTAAAAGACTCATGTGTATCTCTCTATGCAAAATGTCTTTAGTCCATGTATAAGAGTTTCCAAAGTTTTCCCTGTGTCAGCATTACTAAAAAGTGCAATCCAAAATTCCTCTGAGACTCAGGGTAAATTCTTGGCTGTGAGCCCTTGTGAATATGAAAAAGTTAAATATTTCCCACATCCAATGGTACAGGGTAAACAATATCATTTCAAACAGAATTAAAGGGCTAGAAAAGAATGATACCAAACAAGACTAAAACCCAGCAGGGTAGATATTAAACTCTGTAATTTTGTATCTAACATCTAGGGCAAATTGTGGTAGGATGTATATACCAAAGGGTTTGCCCTTCCTGTCCCCATTGTATAGCCTGATGCAGCCCTCATAGCCTCTTTTGGGCTGGCTCAGCTTACTGCCTGTGGCATTCCTTAGGAGACCTTCTATATTCCTGGCTTCTCCAACTTGCTGGGGTCTCGGTAGCACTTTCAAGCTTCAGTCTTATAATGCACACACTGCACTCTCAGGGGCACTTTGCCTGACCTCCAAAGCCTTTTTCTGAAAATTGGGTGAAAATCTACCTGACTGTCTTATATTCTGCATGCCTTTAAAGCCAGCACTGATTTCAATGGTGCCAAAATATGTCAACAGCTACAACAATAGCCAGCCCCCTTTTGGCTCATGGGTGCAGTAATATTTTGGGTAACTAATTCCCTTTTATAAATTTGTATTCTTGAACCTCTAATGAGTGAGAGCTTGTAGATTTCTGAGATGCCCTCAAGGCGTATTTCCTATTGTCAGGTTACAACCTACTTGGTTTGTAAATGTTTTCAGTAGCCATGTTCTCCTATGGCACAACTTTGCAGGTACTTTCTGATGAAGTAACAAACTTTGCATTTGGTTCTGCAATTTGTTCCTGATTCTCACTGTAAATCTGCTAAAAGTATCAAACAATATTCACACCATAGTCTTCACATTAAGCTGCCTTGAAATTTCCTCTGCTATATTAACTTGCCTTTAACATCAATCTCCCACAAAATCCAAGGACATTGGTAGACAAATTTTCTACAAGAGCATAAAAAAACATGACTTTCATGCCAGTGGAGTCCTTCTTTCCATGTGAAACTTCCTGAGCCTGGTTTTAAAGGTCTGTATTTCTATCAGCATTCTGAGCCCTAATCAGAAGTTCCCAGAAATCTTTGATTACTCTCCATACAGAATTCTATAGCTTCACTAGTCATTGTCTCAAACCTTTTCAAACTCCTCCTGCAAGCCAGTTCCTAAAGCTTCTTAACCACATGGTCAGGTATCAATGTGGCAAAACCTCACTTATGGTACTAAAGTCTATCTGTCACTTTCCATATCACCAAAACACAATACTTGACACCAACAACTCTTAAAGGACAAGAGTTTTTATTTTGGCTTATTATTGCAGCCCCTGATCTGATGGATCCAAGGCAGAAATGTTATGGTATAAGACCCTAGAGAGAGAAAAAAAATCTATCTACATCATGACATCTGGGAAGCAAAACCAGCAAGGAAGAGTCAGGGAAGGTGAGATACCTCTCCTCCTCTAGTGCTTCAATAACTTTACATCCATTTCTGAATTCATGGGAGCTTCTAGATCTAAACTGTAACAATATGGTACAAGTTCTTTCTTGATACACATTGCTAAATTCAATTCCAGAGAGCTGTTTCGAGCAGTAATAACTAACATTATGTATCTCTTAGAATTTTATCAAGCACTGAGAAGTAAAATTTTAAATGTCCATTTGAACTAGGCACTGTAGTGCAGGTGTATAATCCTAGCTACTTGAGAATTTATGGCAAGAAGTTCACAAGTGTGAGACCAGACCAGGCAATGAATGAAAACCTATATTATAACAAGACCGAGATGTAGCTTATTATGAGGTTTAGGGTTTAATATCTGTACTGCAACATATACCCATTTGATTTGAAGACAGATTATTATTTTAATTAACTTTCATTTGTATTTCATTACATGGTCTATTAATATATTTCTCTTGACTGGGACAAAGTATCAGATGTCTGCTAATTAAAGGGCTCATGGTGTTAGAAGTGTTAGTCCATGGTTAGTCTGCTCCATGGCAGAAAAGCATGCTGAAATGGCATGGTAGAAGACAGTTGCTCAACCCTTAGCAGCAATGAAGGAGAGAGAGAGAGAGAGAGAGAGAGAGAGAGAGAGAGAGAGAGAGAGAGAGAAAGAGAGGCAGGGTCAAGAAAACATCCTCCCAGTTTCTACTCTCTGTAACCCCTCTCTAACCACGCTCCACCTCCTAACAGCACACAACTTATTAAACTCATCATTGGCTGAATCCATTCATGAGTATAGCACCCGTACGGCCTGATCACCTTCCAAAAATGAGACTCTGAGGGAAATTTTAGATCTAAACTGTAACACATGGCAATGAACACCTTGCTGAAGATCACAGAGCTGATAAGCCAGTAACTGGCTTTATCTCAGTATTCATAGTTTTAATGTAAGATGAGCCATCACTCTTCCTTTACCCTTTTCTCCTCTCCATCACTGTTTCCTAAACCTTATTTTGTTTTGATTTTAGACTTTACATAAAAATTACAAATATAACAAAGGAATATAGAAAAGAATCCTAGAGTCTTCATCTAGGTTCTTGCCATTTTAACACTGATCATAATGAAGATATAATTAATAAAATAAAAATAGCATAGATACAATTCTCTTTACACTACAGAGCTTCGCTGGATTTTTCAGTTCTCCCCTAATCCCTTAGTTTTCTTCTAGGATCCTATACATATTTGTGCATTATTCTTTGGTGCCTCTGCTCCCAGTGCCTTCAAATCTCAGACAGTTCCTTTTTCTTTCCATGTTTTGAGGGACTTTAAACTTTTTTCAATACTATTAATATTTTAAAAATGCTTCTCAGTTTGAATTTGTCTGATGTTTCTCATGGCTACTTTCAGGTTATGGATATTCCTATGACTGTTTAAATAATTTCTTTCCTTGATTCTCTTTCACAAATACTTATGTTGAATACAGCAAAATCAGTGTATCCCTGCTAATGAATTAGCTTTATTTCTTTCACCTTGCAGGAGAAAAAGCGGTTGGGTTGGAAAGAAATTAAACACTTTCCTTTTTTTTATGGTTGGAAAACTCTCTTAAAAGAGAATCAGTAATTACCTTTAGGTCAAAACATAGTTTTGAAACATAGTTTTGGATATTTGCCTTTGTAAGAATGTTTGGTGTAGAAGAGCAGATTAGCTTGGGAGAAACAGGTGTTAGCTGCTATTGTGAGCAAACGTTTAAGCATAGGAGATTTTGCTTCTTGCTTTTTGCTTCTCAGAAAACACAACTCAATATTGAGGTAAAGGCAATAATATTATGACATTTGTTATTCCTAGTTAAGGCAACAATAAATTTATTCAACAGACTATTTTACATATTTTCTTCATTCTAAGCACTCTACTATTAGCTAGTTCATCTTACATTTAATGTAATATTTTTGGAAACCATCAGTGAATTCTATACACAGTTGCTTTGTATTGTTCATGTAGTTTTATGGTCCTTAAAGTTGAATACTAAGCTTTGCCCCTGTGAGAAATATAAGACTAGGTTCCTATGAGCCTCTAACCACATTTTCACCAACTGCTTGACACATAATCTTGTTTTTTGTATGTTTCTATTTAAAGACACCTTATTTAACATGCATTATTGATTTATTAGAGTAGAACTCTTGACCAACAGTACTACCATGCCTGAATGAAGATCAGCTGACGTGGTACTCCCCACAAGCTGCATGCTCACCTTCTTGAACTTCAGAATCCGAGCACTTCAGCAGTGTCTCAGTGGTCACTTTACACAGCAAAACACCAACAAAGAATAACGAAAGTATGAAAAGTATGACACTAGAGTGTGAAAAGGACACTTGTTTGCAGTTGGAGAACTGAAATGAGGTGGCAGAGGTTCACCTTGTTTAACCTCTCCTGGGAACACACAAGTTGGGCCTCAAAGTTTTCCTGCTCTGCATATTTGTAAGTGACCACAATAGTGCAGGAAGTATTGATTTGGAGCTACAGAGACATCTTGATGTAATCAAATTAACAAATATGGAACCTGTGAAAAACAAGAACTAGCCATAATCTTCATTTGCACTGTGTGAAGTATGAGTTATTCTTATTTCGCAAATTAAAAAGGCCTGAAGTTCCAGGATATGGAGCCACATACCAAAGGCCAGCCAGGCAGTTAGTGAAGTGGATAAATTTAAGCCACATGCCTCTAATTCCAGAGGGACCTTTGCACTGCGCTCTGACTCTTTGAGTTTGAAAATTTCTTGAAAATCCTGGAGTCAGCTAGGTAGTGTTGTCTTACGTGTGTAATGTGCTAAGTGAGCCTTCAATTTGTGGATATTCTCACCTACAGGATTATGTCAATATACTGAATGGATAGGTACTGCATATGTTTTATTTTCTTATTTTTATTAGTACATAATGATTACATTCATTGTGGTGAATTGGTACATTTGCATACCACATCTTGATGCCTTTTTTCCCTTTCCTCTCCACATCCCTGTTTTAAACAGCATTTATTTATAAGTGGTGTTGATGAAGTTAATTACTTTACCATAGAGATTAGCAACCAGATTAACCGGCCAAAAACCATAAGAAAGAGGTACGACAGTTATACTAAATCAAGGTGCACTTGCCTCATCTTTGTTAATAAGGCCCCTCTTTTCTAAGAGGATTTCCCCTAAAGAGTTCATTTCTCCTCATTACAAAAGTAACTCATGCTGTTTTAATAAAGTTTGAAAATGTAGAAAGAACCTCAAAGAATGACTTCAACTCACCTTCATCCGCATTTCTTAACAAAGGATCATTGAGGCTGAGTGTGCTTTCTTTTTTTGCTCTTCTCCCTCTTGTTTTCTACCCATATTTGTGTCTCTTCAAACATACATAAACATATTCAGAGTTCAATTTTTTCGTGTAAGAATATTTTAAAATGTCATGTGACTGTACCATCGTTTACTAAGCCCTTTAGCTTGCTTTTCATGTTTATCTATTTCAAATATATTCTTTTAAAATTTTTTAAAAATTATTTTGAAAGTAGTAAAATACAACAGAACAAGACAGAACAAAGCCAGTTGATACAATGCAGTGAAATTGGTATAGAACTTCATAGCAGGTTACCGGGATAATGGTAATAGGTGTCATAGTATACCTCGTTATCTTCCCAATAGTTGTCCTTTCAATCAGGTATAGCAAAATCAAACCAAAATACTGAACATTATAGAACTTATCAAAGCAGAATATTGAATAGAGCAATACAATTAATAAGAACAAAGCAGAACAGTGATAACAGTATTTGCCTTCTAAGAGATGGCAGAAGGAAATCCCCCATATTTGCTATATTGCATATGGTCATCCTCCCAAGAGATGCTCCAATCTCTGGCTCCCATTTGCCAATGGGGGAGGGGCAGAGGATGGGATGTTTGATTCTCAGCCTGCATGCTAGTAGGTTCATGGCTGCTTACCAGAGAGGCGAGCGGGTTGCTTTGTTTCCCAGCACCCTGAGTTCCACCATAGCGTGGATCTCGGGAGACTCTGGATGGTTCTCTCCGTGGGGAGCTGCTACCTGCTCAAGCCACGGCTGCTTACCAGAGAGGCGAGTAGGTTCCTTTGTTTCCCAGCGCCCTAAGTTCCAACATGGCATGGATCTCAGGAGACGCTGGCTGGTTCTCTCCCTGGGGCTGTCACCGCTTGCTCAAGCCATGGCTGCTTACCAAGGAGGATAGCAGGTTACTGTTTTGCCAGCACCCTAAGTTCCAACATGGCGCGGATCTTGGGAGACGCTGGCTGGTTCTTTCCCTGGGACAGCTGCCGCCTGCTTGAGCCATGGCTGTGTACAGGGAGGTGAGCCTCAAATATATTCTTAACTGACCAATTTTTGAGATGAGTATTAGTATACATTCTTAATTATAGTATGGAAATATAATAAATTATTGCATAAAAATGTATGAACATTTCAGAGACTTTTAAAATTCTCATTGTTAGATCATTTTCAGGAAACTTAGTTTACCTTCTCACTGGTGTTGTCTACCCTGCTGCTTCCCTGTCTTTGTGTGAACAAAGCGTATTTTAGAGGTTTTACAAAATAGTTTTACTTTAGGTATATAAATCCCTTTAAAATCGTTTATATAATGTATAATATATAATATAAATATAGTCAGATTTAAATCAGATTTGCTGTTTTAGAATTCTCTTACTATACCTGATTTAGCTTCAGTTTCCCCATGGGCAGTGCTATGTGCCAGATGGTTGGGTTGTATCCTAGAGTAAGAGGAGAGTGGCACAAAGGTGAGCATCCCAAGGAGGAGGGCTAGCCAAGGTGACTCTTAAAGAAGACAGAAGAAGAGAAGGCAGAAAGATGCTGAAACCATCTGGGGAGCAGGTGCAATGAGGGTAGGAGGAGACAGTTTCCATCAAACCATGACAACAATCATGTAGGTATTTCACAATGTATTAGATCTTTTAAAAGTCAAATTAAATCTTCTGAAGGCCAAATTAGATTTTCTGAAAAGAGCCAAACATTGTCCATTTTATTGAGCAAAAATCAGGAGAAAAATGTCTAGATTACTGTGGGCTGAGCTTCATGTATCATAGACTTGTTTTTTTAATGTGCTTCATTCTGTTTGTTCCTGTTGAAGTTTTTGGAATGTGTGTAGGGAGTAAACGTACAAACATGGATTATTCTGAAAACAGCTGGCACAGTTTGCTTCAGGCCACCTGCTTTGGAAAGCAGCAATTCCATAAATGCAGAGAAGCAAATAATTGCAGATGCTATCTGTCTGCTTTTCAATGGCCATAAAAGGCCAATTCCAATTTTGTTCTTAAAATAGGCAAAAATTTTCAAATGACCCATCATTGATGAGACATACTGAAGGTACATTTCTTTTTCTTCTTTTTATTTTAAGTAGGAAAATGAAAATGAGTTACAAAACAGGTTAGCAGAATGGTGACAATAATTGATACATTATTACTGTCTTCATAGTAGTTATTCAGAGTACAGGATATAAGTATGATATCTTGTCTAATAAATATTATCACAAAACATCTTCTCAAGGAACAGAGAGAAGCTAGCTGCATAGCTATCCTAAGTGTCTTGTCTATACATATATTTCTTTCTTTTCCCCTTTCTTCCTTTCCCCTGACTCAGCATGTCTTTTTGTTTGAACAATTTCTCCCCAATTTGTATATCTTGGGTCCTATTTACTTGTTCTGTTTCTCACGGTAGTGAGCTAATATGATTTTTACACATATGGGTCTAATTTATTTCACTTGTAGGTATAGTCTTGAGTTGCATCCATTTACCTGTAAAAGTCTCTGGCTGATCTTTCTTTATGGCTGATACATAAATTATGTATGTGTATCAAAGCATATCGTTTTTATCCTTTCCCTGGTGGATGGGAACCTGAATTATTTCCAAGATTTAGAATTTTTATATGTTCTTGATTTAGTTTTGGCAATTTGATCTTATCTAGGAACGTGTCCATTTCTTCTATGTTTTTCATCTTACTGGAATATAGGTTCTCATAGTAGGTATTGGTGATCTGCTGAATTTCTGTGGGATCACTTGTGACTACTTCTCCCCATTCTTAATTGCTTGAATTTGTGGTTTCCCCCTCTTTTTGGTGAGGTTGGCTAAGGGTTTATCAATTTTATT
This sequence comes from Cavia porcellus, assembly GCF_034190915.1. Classification (NCBI taxonomy): domain Eukaryota; kingdom Metazoa; phylum Chordata; class Mammalia; order Rodentia; family Caviidae; genus Cavia; species Cavia porcellus. Next base: position 35,770,883 of record NW_026947497.1, read on the forward strand.
TATTCTTTAAAGAACCAACTGTTTGACTCATTGATTTTTTGGGTGGTTTTCTAAGTCTCTATTGCATTACTTTCTGCTCTTTGGTTTATTTATTTCGTTTCATTTTTGTCTTTTTGGGATGAGGTCTCAGTATGCAGTTGAAGCTGGCCTTGAGCTCATGTTGTAGTCCAGGCTAGTCTCCAAGTCACAATGATCCTCCTGCCTCATCTACCTGAGTGCTGAGATTACATGCATGTGCCACTATGCCTAGCTTAATTTATGCTCTTATTTTATAATTTACTCCCTAGTAGGGGCTTTGCATTTGATTTTTTCTTCTTTTTCTAGAAGTTTGAGGTTCAGAATTAGTTGTTTATTTGAGCTCATTCTGTTTTTCTGATGTGCAAGTTCATCTCTATAAATTTCCTTCATGGAACTGCTTTTATCGCATCTCATTAGTTTTGGTATGTTGTATCAGCATTATGGTTCAATTTTAAATTTTGTCTTTTATTTCCTTTGTGATTCATTGGTTTTTCAGAAAGGTGTTGTTTATTTTCCATGTGCTCATGTAATTTTAATGATTTCCTTTCCCATTGATTTCTAATTTTATTGTGCTATGGTCAGATAGTATGCATGGGGTGATTTCAATTTCTCCACACTTACTTAAACATGTTTTGTCAGATAATATATAGTCTATTTTAGAGAACATCCCATGTCCAGCTGAGATGAATTTGTATTCTGATGTTTGGGGTGGAATATTCTGTAGATATCCACCAAGTCCATTTGTTCATAGGTTTGGTTCAGTTGTTACATTTCTTTATTGAATTTTGTCTAGTTGATCTATCCATTTGTTAGGGTGGCATATTAAGGTCCCTACTACAATTGTGTTAGTGTTTGTTTTTTTATGTCAGTTAATATTTGTTTTATGTAGTCATGTGATTCTGTGTTTGGTGCATAAATATTTCTGATTGTTATTGCCTCTTTTTTTGGAGTTTTGACAGGTACATAGTGACATTCTTCGTCTCTTTTGAACAGCTTTGGCTTAACATTAGCATTATTTGCAAATATAATATCTACCCCTGCCTTTATCTGGGTTCCTATGGCATGGAGAATTGATTTCCATACTTTGACGTTTAGTCTATGGTGTGGGTTAAATGTGTTTCTTTAATGCAGCATATTGTTGGATCTTACTTCTTGATCCATGTTGCTAGCTTGTTTCATTTGACTAGTGAGTTGAAACCATTTACTTTAATGGTTATAACTGGTATGTGTTGGCTTTTCTTTTTCATGTTGTTTCCTTGTTCTTTGTGCCCTGTCTTTCTTATCTGCTTAATTGTTTGCCCTGCCTGGTGATTTCTTTCTACTGATGTTCCTGAAATTGTGTTCTTTGTTATCTCTTTGTAATATGTCTTTAGAAGCATTCTCTAAAGCTAGTTTGATGGTTATAAATTTCTTCAGTTGTTATTTGTCATGGAAGTATCTTATTTCTCCATCAATTTTGAAAGATAGTTTTGTGGATACATTAATCTTGGTTGAAGATTGTTTTCCTTTAGGGTATGAAATACTTCACTCCAAGCTCTTCTTGATTTTAGGGTTTGTGTTAAGAAGTCTGCCATAGGCAATTCTGATTGACTTTCCTTTATAGGTAATATCTTTGTTTTTCTCTAGTTGCTTTTAGTATTTTGTTTTTGTGCTGAATTTCTGGAATTTTGACTATTATAATTTTTAGTGTAGATTTATTTGGTTGTGGCTATTTGGAGTTCTATATGCTTCATTTATTTGTATGTCAAATTCTTTGTCTATTTTGAACTCTTCTGCTATTTTTTGTTTTGTCCCCAGTGATTCCAGTCAATCTTGTGTTGTTCTTCTTTGCTTCATCCTGTAGCTGTTGGATTAATTTTTCTTGGTTTATTGTGATTTTTAAGATACATTCTTTTGCATGATCATTTGTTGTATTCTTGTCTTGTGTATCTGATATTACATTCTCACTTTCATTCAATCTGCTGCATATATTTTCAAGGGAGTTTCTAATCTCCTGCATTTCTGTTTGGATCTGTTTCATTGATTGCATTTCTGGTCTATGTTTGGCATCCATGGTTTCCATTGTTTTCTTGAGCTCCTCTATTTGTTTACCTATGTCAACTTTAATGATTTTTATTTTGAGAGTAATTTCATTTTGCATCTTAAAGATTATTTTTCTTATGGCCTCTCCTATTTTTTTCTCTTCTGCTGCTTTTGGTTTCCTTTATTTTTTTGTGTTATGTGCTTGTCCTGGGTGCTCTGGGCATTTGAGATTACATTTTGCTTTTTTGTCTTATCATTTTCTGTTTTCTATTTTGTTTTATTTTATTTTATTTTATTTTCTGTGTTGAAGCTTTTAGAGTTGTAATGTTAGGTAGCCTCATCACTGATTTTAAGAATTTTCTAGGAGGTGTGTCTGCTCTCTTTAGGTTGTCTCCTCTCACCAACACCACCATACCTCATGCCCGCCCTGCCATACTTCTCTTGCCAGCAAGTGCTCCTGGGGACAATGGAGGAAGCACAGGTCACAGACTCATAGTCTACTTTCCAGCCCTGGCCGAGGCAGTGAAGATAATTTTTAACCACTCAGTGACTCTCCTGTTACAACAGAAGGGCATTGTTATTCTAGTAATGAGTTATTGGGGTTTCATTTCATACCACACACCTCCTGGCCTGTGGTACTAACTGAAAGTTTTAGTGAGTGGCTCACATTTGCAGTTGGAGTTGAATCCTATTTTTGCACATCTATCTAGAAACAACTAGAGGGAGTTGCATTTTGACCACTACTGTGTAGCGCTAAGGTTAAGTGCCACGTATTTGATCCTGGTGTCAATACAAGAGTCAATGAGACTTCCAGGTGAATGAAATGATTTACACTCAGATATGTCTCTTGAGATTAACCTGGGAAGAGTTGACTTAGATGTGAAAGGGCTTGAAGGGCTCATTCCATTCTGGTCTTTTGGAGCTAATAGAACAGTAACAATATTCATGTATTTAATATTTAATGTTCACTGAGTTCTGTTGTAGGCTATGTGCAAAACACGTGAAAACTATTATGTAATGTAATGTTCATCACAAGCGTTATGAGACATGAACCATTATGTTTTTCAGAGGAGCAAAGTGACGTATGCCACAGTTAAGTAACTTGCTTTAAGTCAGCTGGAAAGAGGAGAAGTTGGAAGTAAAGTCTTGGTCTCTCTTGTCACAGGAACATCCTCTTAGCCATTGCTACTTCTTAGGCCTGAATCCAGATGTTGATTTATTTCTTTTTTTGGGTGTTTCCTGACCTGAATGATGGGCCTGTTGTCTCTTTCTGTATAGGATGGCCACACACTAGAAACACAGCTGGGATACCAGTTGGCCTGGACTGGAATGATAGGCATGAGGGTAAAAGTTGCAAGCCTCTCTGGATCCACTGGAGGATTCAAGGACCTTATATAACCTTCTGAGTCATTCTTTGGTCATTTGGTGGTATTTCTTGCTCACATACTTAGCAGTGGTTCATGATTTTGTTTTGAACTAATTTTCTTTGACAATTGTAAAGAAAACCCAGCTGATCTTTCCTTCCCAGTTGAAGACTGATTTTTGTGGTTTGGGAGGGTAAGGAGACTGTGAAGGAATGTTCTTTTAATCTGAAACTCTGAAGCTTGTTGTGAGGTTAATGAAGGGGAAGTTGGAATCAGTCTGTTTAAGGGTTCAGTTTCAGGTCTCGAGGTAGGAAATCAGCTCTTTTTCTCCAAAAATGTAGGTTTTTACACAGAGACATAACATTTGATAGCTGTTTCCAGGATTCGGAAGTCCTGAGGAATGAGTGGCCAAGGGGAAAGCTAAAGGCAATGGTTTCTTACCAAAAAGCATTTTTGCTCTTGCTCGTAGGGAGAGTAGTTGTCGGGGGTCCACAGAGGAGCCAGAATCACATCTTTTATTGGTAGTGGGGCAGAATAGGTACCTGCAGATTTTGGATTTGGGGTTGCCCAGTTCTTCTCTTGTGAGCTCAGCTAGGGTGAAGAGCATTTACCTTGTCCTCTACAGTAGAAGTGAATTAAGTATCACATATAACTTAACAGTTCTTTTAAAGTAAAAATTGAAAACCTCAGTTATACACACACACACATATAGTTTAAGTACAACATTGGTTGCATAACTTTGAATTCTGCATTGTAATTAAGTTATACTAGCTAATATGCATAACATAAAACATAATCTATAATATATGACTTTTGTGCCTTTTATTTACCATGTTTTCATACTTCATGTCATAGCACCTAAACTATCAATATTTAATTTTATGGCAAAATAATATTTGATTGTATTTGTGTATCATAATTTGTTTATGTTTCTACCTACTCATAGATAATTTGATGGTTTCCACCAATGGAGTTTTATGAATTTTGCTGCTGTGAACATTCATATGCAAGCATTTGAGTCTCTAACCATTGGCAGAAATTATTAAGCAAATTGGTTGATAAATTTGTGTGCAAGCTTTGTGTAAAAAAGAATGAGAAATCCACAATGGAACATCACTTCACTATGGTAGATAAAAACAAAATGGAAAAGAGCAAATGTTGACAAGATAAATAATAGCCCTGATGCATTGCTGGTGGGAACGGAACATGGTTCAATTGTTGCAGAAAACAGTTTGATGGTTTCTCAGAAAGTTGGACATATAATGACGATCTGACCCCAAAATTCCATTCACATGTGTGTGTAAGATAACTGGAAACAGCCTCAGGGGCTTTGACCATTAGGGATTGTGACTTCCATTCTAAACTATTTACTTTAATTAGATAATTTCATGTTATATAAATTTTATCTAATTATAAAAATAATGCAAAGCGAGATCAGCTGTTTCGGATTATAGAAAATAATGATCTGATTTAGACTATTTAAATTTTTTTTGCTATATTTATTTTTTTATTTATTGCCTATATTGAATTAACATTGACAGGTAACAGAACACTCATATTTATAGATGTTTTGACAAATGCATATCCATATATAGCCACTTGAACCAAGATGAAAATGTAGTTTTTCCATCACCAGCGAAAATTTCCTTTATTTGTAAGTGAACATTTAGAATTTTTTTGAGACTGTTGACTATTGTGAACAATCCTCTAATGAATATTCTTATACATAACTTTTTTGTACAAATATGCTTTTTCGTTTGAGTGGAAATTTAGGAATAGAAGGGCTTGGTTAAAAGGCAAGAATACAATAATTTCATAAGAAATAGCTTGAACTTAATTCCTAAGTTATAGATCATGCATTATTCATAGTAGCGTGATTAAAACTCACACTGTCCACTTCTCTGTCCTGCTTAGGATGTGATACTCCCATTTGTCCTTACCAGTTAGGAATCAAATTTTTAAAAGACAGAAATACTTATTACCCAGACTTGACCATTAGACATCGTGCATACATCAAATTATCATAAAGTGCACCATAAAAATGTATAAATATTATTTCTCAGTTAAAAAAGAACCAACAATTTTATAGCATTCAACCATATAATACAAGAATATAGCAATCCTACCAGTTTCTTTAGGACCTACATCTTGAATAAAGTTTTGATTTCTACTTTTAATAGGAAATATAAAAAGGTAGACATAGTCTAGTTTTTATTATATATACTGCCAATAATAAAACTTTCTTTCTAGGGAATTTTATGTTTTGACCTGTAGGGTGGTTACATAGATAGCCATTTTCTAATAGTTTGTCAAGCTTCAAACCTTCGTCTGATGTATTTTTCCTACTGTGTTATATTTAACAATATTAAAATCAAAATAAAAACAACACATTTGGTCAGATTGCTCTTTGAATCATGACAATGAAACTCCTTCCCACACTTTGAGAAAATTCCTTCCCTCACTAACTTATTAATCTGTTAACATAGACTTTTCCCCAGAGATGAATTTTGAAATCCAGGAAATGGGTCTTTCTTCAGATGTAGTGCTCATTTGAAGAATTTTTGTGGTTTAGCACCATGCTAAAAATTTTGTTTTCTGAGTAAATGAATTAATGGGTGGAAAATTGTCCAATGTAAGAATATAAAAAAGAGAAGGAAGAGAGCAGAATGTGTGATGAGTTGTTAATATTTTGTTTCTCCCAGTTGTAATAATTTGAATTCCATGCTGTCTACTTCAATTTTGCTTACTCCATGTTTAGAAAAATAACTAGAAAATTTCATAAAGTGTTGAATTGGATCTTAAAAGTCATTCAACTCAACTAATTACTGATAGACAATCTAGACAATAGGCTTTATATGCACTACTTGTGAGGTAACCTATTCCTTCTTTGGATAGTTTTAAGCAATTCTTTGTCTCTGTCTCTGTCTCTGTCTCTGTCTCTGTCTCTGTCTCTGTCTCTCTCTCTCAGTACTGGGGATCGAACTCATGACTTCGCACTTGCCAGGCAGGCTCTTGTGCCACTGAGCTAAATCCTTGACCCATAATGCTTTTCTCTTAATATTCTTTTTATAAGCCCTGCAGGCATCAGGACTTGACTAGCTTGCTCATTGTTTGTGTAACTCAAAATAGCAGATGCTCAGTAAAGTTGGATGGCCAAGTTTTTAACTTCAGTGAAAATATCACAGTTATGAGTACTGTCCTATCCTAATAATCCACATAGTTTAGTTAGATCCCAAAGAGTTACCTGAAAGACAGGGTAGGTTTAGTACTGGAACATGGACACATATACTTGTAAAGAGCCTGTGAGAAATCAAACATATTCCTCTGTGTCTAGAGAATTCCTCCTACGAGAGATGCTGCCAAGGCCAAGTGACTCCTGTCTTATCACTCAGTTGGCCTGAACACATGACAGAATGAAAGAAGAATAATAGTGACCTCTTAGATCACCAAGGATACACATACACATAAACACACACATATCTGCTCTCCAAATACAGTGTGCAATCTAAAGCCATCACATAATGGATGATGATCTAAATTAGTGTGTGTCTCTGTGATGACTGTTCAGTAAGGCTAACAGGAGCTACCAGTTACTCTTCTCTTAACACCATGTTAAATGAACTTGGATTAAATTGTCAAGAATTTAAATTTCAAACTTTCATGAAGTACTGAAGAGTTTTGACTATCAACCTTATAATCTACACACATTCTAACTGGACACAAAGTCTCCCTTAAAATACACACACATACATGTATTTACACATGAATATGCATAATAACTTTAACACTTTATGCTCATTTATTTATTGCATAGTAATTCTTTTTATTTGAAGTTCTTTTCACTAAATATTATTGCTTTCCTCAGCAATGTAAATCCTGGTGCTGTTAACGAGAAAGTTTTACTAACAAAACTCAATGATTTAAAATACGTCTGTTGGTATACTTCTGTTAATATGATAGCTAGAAATTTCCAGATTAGTGTTAACTTTAGTAAGATTGAAATTATGAGTAAACAAGGATTGATCCTAGTATCAGAGAAATTTTTGTTCTCTGTTAAGCAATAATATGAATTAATGTCTTTGAAGTCTCTTGAGCTTATAGAAATACAAAAATTTCCTGCCCTCATTTATAAGTGGAATCTAAAAAATTCAAATACATAGAAGTAGGGAGTGGAATTGTGGTCACTGGGGCTGGCGTACGAGGATGAGGATAGGTAAAAAGTTCCTGCTGGGAAGAACGAGCTTTCATGCTCTGTTGCGCTTCATTGTGGTCGCTGCTAACACAATGATGTATTTATATTTTAAACATTTTTAGAAGAGTAGATTTCAAAGTTCTCACCTCAGAAAGCAAACAGGTGAAATGATGGACATGTTTGTTAGCTTGATTTACTCTTTCTCCAGTGTATACATATGTCAAAACATCAGAGTGTGTTTCACAGATAAATACATAAATAACGTAATATCTAGCAATTTAGCAAACAAAATCGTTGTTACTATTTTGAGTAGGAAGAATACTGACTAGGAAGGATGTTCAAGAAAACCTTGAAGATTGAGGGAAATGCTTCATGTTCCAGTGACCTAAGCACCTCCTAGTAGGATGAGCCTCAGCAATACACCACCTTGGGGACCAAGCCTATAACATGGGGAACTTGGGGGGTATTTACATAAACCATAGTAGCTTAGGGAACAGAAAAGACACCATTGTTAAGAGTAAAAAAAGCATAGATACAGTTTAGGCTTACAGGGAGTGGGGGGTTCTCACTACTGCCAGAACTAGGCTCCATTTGAAACATTGTTGGGTTATTATGACAACAAGTGATCCAGTATTAAAATGCTTGTTTACTGGTGTTATCTTTGAAAGTTTTGAAGGCTCTCAGCAGTGAGAGGGAAGGTCAGAATATTATTATTATTATTTGCAATATAATTTTTAAAGAAGCAAAACCCCCAGCCACATGCATTTTAGGATTGCTAGAGAGGTCAGTCACCACACTGAGGCTTTTGTCTGTCAAAGATTAAGGTTACTGCAGATCAGTTACCTCATGAATCTGAATGTTAGTCTGCAGGCAGATAGTGCTATTATCTGTGCCAATGGGTATGAGGCATGTTGAAGCTAAAGAAATCCATTCTGTAGAGGGAACATGCTAGGTAATAACAATGTTTGATTTCCTTGATCATAATATAGTTTTTAAAATCCAATTTTTTAAATGAGGTGCCATCAAATTCATCTAAATATATGAAAAACACATATAATTATTTATCTTTCATTTACCTTTAGTACTATTACTTTTTTAGGGTCTTGCTAAGTTGCCTGGGCTGACCTCAAAATTGTGATCCTCTTGCTTCAGCCTCCGGTGCAGCTGGATTACGAGGCTTTGTCTCCATGTCTGGCTCTGTTATCACTATTTTAAAATGTTGACCGTTAAATTCTGAATGTTTGAATTGTAAATAAAGGGATATTTTAAGTTTTAGATAATTATTTTATCCAAGTAATAGGCATCTTGAACAAGTAGTAAATGTTTGTGTTATTCTCCACATATACTAGCAAACTGTTTTATGTATTTAAATATAACAATTTGAGTGATACTAATTTTCAGCAAAAATAGTAACCACATTAAATAAGATAATATTTATTTAAGATTACTGAATTTCTTTACATATTATTCAGTAAGGTAGGAATATTTTTGTTAACATAAATTGATTTAAAGAGTGCTAAAATGGCTTTCTTTTAGATAAAAAGGGGCATATTTTGAATTCAGCTTTCAAATCCATTCATTAAATATTATATAATTTACTTATATACTGTGTCATCTTTTGTCATACTGATTATGAAAAAGACTCAGGATATGCCCATATTGTAGCCCACAAATCCTATTTTTAACCCTTAACTTTAGGCATATACATAATGTGTGTGTGTGACAGAGAAAGCGAGTGAGAGAGAATGCAAATGGAAAATTTATAGAAATTAGTCAAAACTATTTACAACCAAAGAATGTGAACTGTGTACATTCAAAGTTTATACCTGGTGAGCTACATAGCTTTTGGAATATAATATACTGAAAAAAACAAATTGCTAGGTGTCATGGTTTATGTCTGTGTCCCCCAGGCCTCATGAGTTTGAATAGTGCATTTGTGCATTTGCATTGTCTAGTGCTTGGATTGATAGTGTCAGTGCTCCACCCACATAGGGGTGGAGCCAGGATGTGATGTAATGGCAGGAAGAAGGTGTGTCTTGCTTTTTGCTGGTTCCTGTTTGCTGTCTGCAGCCGCCATGAGCTGCGGCCCAGCCGTGCCCGCCTGCCTTAGAGCCAACTGAGTGTGGACTGAAACCTCCAAAAACTGTAAGAAATAAACCTTTCCTTTCCCAACTTTGGGCTTTAGGTATTTTGTCTCAGCGATGAGTAAAAAGTAACTAAGACATTAGGTTATGGAGAAATTTTTAAATCATGAAGGAAAGAAGTATATAGCATGTATAATTTATTATGGATTTCTATTTATTCATGCCTTATTGAGGAACATAATCTTTTAGCACAATAAAAATTAGTCTCCCACTCTCTCACTGGAGTTTGGACCCTCTTGTTTGCTGGAGTTTGGCTAAACCTAAGTATAAACATGGAGGACAGAACCACATTTCCAAGGTTATTCACCTCGCTGAGAAGACTGCCTGGGTTTGGTCTGAATGGCTCCAATTTCATTCGTTTACAAATTCATTAATTTGATTAATGAATGCAAATGTTTCTTGAATGTCTACTGTGTTTTAAGCAAATGTTTGGGTCTTTGGAGCTGTGTTGGCGAATAAGGTAGATATGGTTCTCTCTTAGTCTGCTTATATTTACTGAGGGAGACAGACAGCTAACCAAATGAACAAGATATTTTTGTGGAGTCAGTGTAACAAGTGCTATGCAGAGCTTAAAGCTGCAATGCTTGATGAACTGAGTAGTAGTGGAGGGAGAGAGCTCAGGGGAGGGTCTGGGAAAAGATCTCTGAGGAGAGAAATGCACCCTGAGTCATGAATGACTCAAAGTATGCACCCACAGAGGTACAGAACAGCCCGGGCAGATGGTGTTGCCAACTGCAGCAGCCCCAAGAGGAGCTACCTTGGTTTATTTGAAGAACAGAAAAAAATTGAGGTGGTTAGAGGAGTCATTAGATAAACCAACGTTAGGCAATGATGTCAAAAATAAAGGATGGCTAAAACACTTAGGGGTTAGGAAGTAGGATTTATTTAATTTAGGACACTCACGGTGTATTTTGTGTTTGTCAATATAATATAGATATACATTGTTAATTGGTGGTTTTCTATTCTGTGAAAATCAGTTTATTTTTCTTTCATTGGTTTGATACAAAAAAAAATCATTTGTGCTTTGGATAGGTAACACCTGGCCATAAGAAAAAGTGAAGAATTTAAGGAACTAAGACAATCTATCACCACAAGGAAATGTTAAAGCTAAAAAGTGGTAGTCTTTTAGCTCCATTAAACTTTGAGTGCACCCTCTGACAAACTCTACATGAGCCAAATATAACATCAGGCTTACAAGAATGTTAGAGAATCTGTAACTTCATTGTGTGTGATTCACGTTCTTGTGAGAGTTGCCATTCAACCTTGGAGGCTAGTGAAACATGGAAAACAGCCCAAACTGTTCGAGTGTGGGCATGCCTCAGGAGAGCAGGTTTTTCCTAAGAGAAAGTTGGAAGAGCCGAGCCTGGGCTACTATGAGCCCTGTACCCAGATAATATCAGAAGTCTAGGGTGGATCAGGGCACAATAAAACGATCTCATTTTTATATAGAGTCTTTTCAATCCCAAAGCTTAAAGAGTAACTTGTGACTGGAATGTGAAGTTTCTTTATTTTCTTCAAAGTAGTATGCAACTTGATGATTATTCATGAAAAACACAAGGAATCTCTGGAGTTCAGTAAAAGGGCATATTGCATACTTTGAAACAATGAAAGTCTTCTTCTAATATACCTTCCCTTGTTCCATTTAATTCTTCAATCACATCATCAAGAAATATTTATTTTAATGGACACAGTTTGCTCAAAGCAACTTTTCTCCATTTTGTCTAAATTTTAAATTTCAAGGACTTGATGTGCTCTCTCAGATAACCCTAGCAGAAAGTGCAGAGACAAAAATAAATAAACTTACTTCCTCTTCCAACATTACTTCTTTTGTGAAGCATAACTTTGTAAGGAATGGGTTTCAGAGCTGTCTAAACTACAGTCCAACACTCTACGCTATAGGATGGACATGTCCTAAGGAGCAGTTTTGTCTGATCCCATATAGGAAAACAGCTTGGGATGGTGATCATTGTAAATGCATTGCTACCCAGGACCTCCGACAGGTTACTCATTATCACTGAAGAGCCTGCATTTTGCCACTGGTGAATTGGTCAGAGTTTTCCTGATAGATGTCCTTTTGGTACTGCGGTTCTCTACAGAGAAACACACATGCACACACACATAAACACACACACACACAGCTTTATTGTGGAAACTAACATATGATTATGGAAATTGAGAAGCTCCATGATCTGATGTCTGCAAGTTGGGGAACCAGGAGATCCAGTGACAGAATGTGGTCTGAATCTAGTGGCCTGAGCACCAATGGAGCGGATGGTATAACTTCTAGCTCTGCTCAAAGGCCTCAGAGCTAGAGTAGGTGAAACTTGTTCAAAAGCCTGAGAACCAGGATCTCGAAATCCAAAGTCTGGGAGCAGATAGATGTCCCTGGTCAAGAAGGGAGAGAATAATATGCCATTATCCACCCTTTTATTCTTTCATTCCCCCTCAGACATTTAAGGATGCTTGCTCAGCTTGGTGAAGGTTGTTCTTCTTTACTCAGCCTGATTCAAGTACTAATCTTTTCTAGCAACACCTTCACAAATACATAGAGCAAAAAATGTTTCATTGGTTACCTGGGCATTCTTTGGCCCAAGCAATTTGATGTTTAAATGTAGCCATCACAAATGGTAATAGAGATTTCGTGAGCTTGAACTAGATTATGTATGAATACTGCCTGGTAAATAGAAACCACACTGAAAAGATCAGCTGTTACTATTATTCTATATAAGCTTAATTTAATTAATTGATAATGTAGTTGATCAAAGTGTTAAACTTCTCAGAAAGCTGTGCTAAGTTTCTTTCTCTGGTCTCTTTTTGTTATCCTAGATAACATCTCTTGTATTCTATCTCTGTTAAGAAACATTTGGTGTCTTGAATGGTATCTTAGGCATATCCAAGTTCTCATTTAGAGTGGGCTTTCTAATCTAGTACAAATCAGTCAAGATATTTCTTAATTAGTATGTGGTTTTATTACTTCCAATTTCTACCTAAAGGTAGATGTAATAATAAGTTGCATATGATTTTCAAAAGAACCACATAAGACATTAAGGAAATTCTTTCTGTCAGTTAGATGTGATGCGGAAGAACCTGGAAACAATTTCTTTTTGGACCAGGACGAGGTACGAATCTTCTCACTCCCATGTGTGAAGATTCCCCCTCCTTCATTGCAAAAGATTACAACAGCTTTGTATGTTAAGCTTGTCAAATGAGCAACCAGTTAGGACTGTGAACTTAGGAAAAGTGAGTTGGAGTAAGAGGAGTTATGCAACTTGGTAAATTATACAGCTTGTGTCTCATATGGTCTTCAGTATGCATGGGAACACTGGTGACTGAGTGTAGTGAGCACAGACAGTTTTCACACCATAAGAAGCATGATTTATGCCTGTGGCTGCTTTATAAAATGTGGGATCCTTATCTAATGTTTATGACGGATAATGACAGACTTGTGCTTAGGAGTTACAGAGAAGAATCTTATCACCATGCATAGCACCATAAAGCATACAGTTTTGCAAGCTCCAAATCCTGACATTCTTCAGATTTCTGTCTTTCATGCTTTTCATATCCCAGTAATTGTAATGTAATTCCTCTCTACCATCACCACTATTCTAGTCCAGAGTAGCTCCAGTCTGGAGTGACTCCAGATTTGTCTCTCTTTTCTATTCTGTCTCATAATATTCCAGTAACATCTCTATGTTGCGTCTCTATTTCACAAAAGGGAAATATGAGTGCTGTTCAACACCCCAACATCACAACTTCATGAAAACTTCATGATTGAGTCCCACTGCTGCTGCCATAAAGTGAAGGGCTCTTGCAGATAAGTGACACGGCCAGGTCCTGTACCTTACTTCTTCCTGGGTTCCTTTTTGTTTCTTTCAATCCACTAATACTGGCTTTCTTTTTTATCTAGTGCAGACTGCTATAGCATATTTCCGTAGATGGGTGATTTAAACAGCATTTGTTTCTCATAACTTTGGGGCTTGGAAATGCAGAAATCAAGGTGCCAGCGTGGTTGAGTTCTTGTGAGAGATTTCTTCCTGGTTTCCTCAGAAGAGGTGGGGGTGGTGAGAGAATGATTTGAGGTTTTAACTAAAATTTAAATTAAATTGAGTCTGAGGTTGCAGATTCTGTTTTAACAGTGATATAGGGAGCTTAAGGCAGAAGAACCTATACGTTTGAACACAGCTTGGGCAATTTAGCAACTTTTAGTGAGATCCTGCCTCAAAATGAAAAATGAAAAATAAAAAGGGATTGTAGCTTAATGCAAAGGCCTCAAGTTCAATCCTCAGTACTGAAAAAAAAAGACCTCCCAATGAAAACAAACAAAAAATGTGAAAGTCAATAGGGATGGAAAAGAGAAAAAAGCCTGGATTAGAAACCAGATGTCATTAAAAAAAAAAAAAAAGTGTTGGCCATCTGCCCCATGATAGGCAATGGAGAGACTGAGGTTCCAGGTTCCCCCTCATAAATAGCTGCTATCTACACTGTTCAGGTTGCACACTCAGTAAGTTTGCCTTATTAATTGGATTTTCATTCAAATACAGTCCTTCTGGAACTGGTAAGTGAAATGAACCAGACATGGAACGACGACTTCTGCATATTTTCTCTCATATGTGGAAGCTTGAAAAAAAGTTGCTTTCATAGAAGGAGAGAGCACGGTAGTGGTCAGCAGAGGCTGGAGGTGGAGGTAGCAGGGTATGATGTGGGGAGACTGGAGAAGTGCCAAAATATAATGAGACAGGAGGAGGAAGCTCCAGTGTTCTACAGAACACGAAGGTGACCACAGCCTACAACAATTTATTACATGTGGAGAACTAGAAGACAAGAGTTCAAAGAACTCTTCCCCAACACAAAGAAGTGAGAACTATTTGAGGAGATGGGAAAGCTGAGTACCCGGATGTGGTCATTGCACATTGTCTACATGTGTAGAATTATAACATTGTGGCTCACGTGGTCTTCAGCAACCCATAAATATGTAGACTTACTAGTGACAATGAAACATTTTAAGTGCCAACATTTAAGATGACTTTAAAAGCTTAAAATTTTAGTCTTTGGAAAAGAAAGACTCAGATACTAACATTATTCTGTATGTGGTTATAAAATACAAATTGGCCAAGTATGCAAAAATAAAAGCCCTAGCAGGGAAAATATTCAAATACAGACATCCTTATTGCAATTTTAAAAATTATTTTATCTTAATCATTGATCTTGAAAAGGGACTGCATATTTATTATGAAAATTTTCTGGCTCAAGACAATAAGAGGTTTTGCTCTACCCCACTCAGCGGAGTGTAACAAATTCCGAACAGATGAGTTTAGTGTCTTGCAACAACAAAAAAGAAATGTATCATTCTGCTTTACTTTACAGAAGAGGAATCAGTTTGAGGATAGCAGTAATAAAAACTTGTCATAGTAATCTGGGGTTCTAATCAAGGAGCTTCTAATTTACCTTAGTAAATATCTTCTTCTTCTTTTTTAAAATCCCTTACTCGTGTTAGTGTATTGGTGCAAGTGGGTGGTCCACGTTACAGTTTATACCATCTGCTGTTTGTTTGCTGGAATAAAATTGCACTGCTACATTACTAATTAATGTGAAAGTTCTTACATTATCACTCAAATCGCTTTGCAATGACTTGGCTTCCATTAGTTATTCAAAAGCATGTTTTTATAAGTATAAATTAGCAATTAACATGGAAGAGGCAATTTTATTACAGCATTACATTTTCATTGTTTTATTACGGAAATGTTACAAAATTTAACTGCTTCAGATTTGGAGGTGTATGATATTATCTTACCATATTAAACATTTTGGAAAATACAGCCTCTCAGTCTTTGAAGACAGAACTTTAAATACTAATACGTTATCAGTATTAGGAGAGAAACAGAATATTGTTAGAAAAGGAAATTAAAGAAAAACCGGTTAAACACATTTTTTGGTGAAGTAGCTGAGATAACTAAACAAAAGAGGAAAGGATTTTTGAGCTACATTTTTCAGTAGAATGTATGTCATTAAGGAGCAGGATAAAAATTTCCTAGTACCTTTCACTTTCAAGACTTTCCTCAAGAAGAATTTCAAGAACAATTTGAAGGGGAAAATCCTCAGCCATCCAATAATTCATTAAATTGAACAAAGTTTTTGTTGGTACAGGTTTATGCCCATCTCATTCAAATATTAGACAAATGGACCTGATCCTTGTTGAAAATTATCTAATTTTTATAAGGAAGTAGAACAGATATATCTAGAATTTATAAAGAATTCAAAAAAGAATTAGACCCCCCAAATAATAGATCTAATCAAAAATATACAAGGAAATGACTAGACACCTCACAGAAGAAGAAGTACAAAAGACCAATAATTACATGAAGAAATGCTCACTACCTCTGGCCATAAGAGAAATACAGATTAAAACAAAACTGAGATTCCATCTTTCCCTAGAAAGAATGGCCATTATCAAGAAATCAAACACAGTAATACAAATGCTGGTAAGGCTTCAGGGAAAAAGGAACCTCTTTGTATGTCTGGTGGGAAGGTAAACTAGTACAACCGGTGTGGAGATCAGTATGAAAATTCCTCAAAAGCTAAAAATAGCAATCTCACTTGACCCAGCTATTCCCCTTCTAGGTATCTCCTGGAAAGAGTTAAGGACATCATATTACAGTGATACATGAACACCCGATGTTACAGAAGCACAGTGGGAATAGCTAGATCTTGGATGTAACCTATATGCACACCAATAGGTGAAAGGATAAAGGTAATGTGGCATCTACACACTGATAAACTTGAATCACTTGTAGGCAAATTAATGTACCTGGAGACCACAATGTTAAGTGAATAAATCAGACATGCAAATTTAAATATTGCATGGTTGCTCTTCTATGAGAACTCAAAATATAAATACAGAACAAAATAGAAGATAGACAACAGGAAGTAGAGAGATAGATTGTTTTCAAAGGGGAAGAGGACCAAGAGATGGAGGAAGGAAGGAGGAAGGAGAGAAATGTGGCATGAAAAAAGGAAATAAGATGTGTTCTGTACATGCACCGATTCCAACCATTTAAAAATGTAGACTTGCTTAACAATTTATTGTTTGCAAAAACAGAGGGTAAGACTTAACTTGCAAGACTTTGTTAGCTTATCACTGGTATAAGGGTTATAAATACTTTGAAAAATTGTGGAAATGAAAGATACCATTGAAATTAACTGATATAAATAGTAGGGAATAACATATTAGTTCAGCCATGATCATGCAACCTTAATTTATTGTATATCGTTCGATTTACTTGTCTGGCTCTGTTTACATTTAAGTTTATCATATCAGTTGCCAGTGGAGCATGTCTTCTCAAGTTGAAAAAAACATTAATCATGATATAAGGTCTCCAGCATCACAAAAAATAGTGTATAAACAGTGGCCATTTCTGTAGAATGAAACTGGGAAAAATACACTTCCTAAATTACTATGGGTCAGCTTATAATTTTTGATGTTAAGATGGTGTGAAAGCCATACATATACAGTAAAATTGGATTTGAAGGTTCAAAATTTGATCTTTTCCTGATCTAGTGATATGAGGTATGATGCTATCTCATTTGTAATGCTAGGCAGTAGATTATCCTTAGCTCCAAGTTATCTTGAAGGAAAACCACCAGTACTATACAATTTGCTGTGTTACTAAGATAGAATAGTTCCTAGGTTAGTGGAATGAAACACATTTTCAATGTGGAAGATTTTCTACTTATGATGGGCTTATCAGGACATAACCCATTGTAAGTTGAGAACATCTGTATATATTGAAATTACCAATAATAAATGTATTTTCCAAGGAAGCATTTTTATTAATATTATCTTGTCATTTATTTTATAACAAATTAGCTGATATCCACAATTATTATGGCCACAAATTTGAATTATTTTATGTTCAATACTTTGGCTTATGAATTTTATAAGGAATGATTTTACATTTATTGGATTCATTATAATAGAGAAACACTATACTGTCTAAAAACTTTCACATGAGGAAGAGATGCCTTTTCTAATTTGTATGGAGGCCTTGTATGAGCTAGTGGAAGATAGTTCTTGTTGACAGGGTGGAAACCCACCTACCATGACTGTCCTAAGGGAGAGGAATGAATGAATGATCAAGATTTGGCTCTTAGCTTTCAGGAGGGTCTGGCCCAGTGTGGAGTTGGCTTAGTGTGAAGTTGGCTGTTTTGCAGTCTTATATTTATTGTAAAGCAATACTTTCTGTTATTCTTTCCAAGTTATGTGGCTATGGCTTAATGCCCAGAACTTTATTTTAAAATAAAAATAGCAATATAAAAGTTACTCTACCTTATGGCAATGAAAAAAGAGAAGATGGAAGTTGAAAACCACTCAATATGTTGCTGTGTATAGAGTGTTAGGTTATGTGACATTTTGATTTTCTGCTCCACCATAGCTTTCACAGCACACAGGTATACTCAAGAAACTTCAGGCACCATGCTAGGATTACCTTCTGGTCTTCAAGACAAATATTGACAATGTGGTATGTACTTTTGAACAGGTCTTATCAGCTCTATCATCAATAAAACACGTAATCTAAAGATGTCTTCGGGCACAAAAATACACTCCTCAAGTGAAAGTGTATTGACTTTTACATAAAACTACAAAACCTCTAGAATTGTACTCACAACTTCATTGTTTTTGGAAATAAATTTAGAAATCTATAGAGGCTCTTTGAAGATAAAAGAAGCGTTGTTTATAAGCCACTGATGAAAGTGTGTGAAGGACCACAGTTATTTTGCAATAGACATCTGGAGGTCTCATTAGAATTTGAAAGCACTTTGAAGAAAAGAACTACTTTAAAGTAAGAGGGGCTGGCGGAGCTTGACTGAGGTGAGTCACACCTGGATGCGAGGAGCTGAGGGCCCTGCCTGCCCAGCGCTGGTGTCAGGACTGCTAGGAGTCAGGACTGCCCGCCAGCATAGTCATTGGTCCTTATTAGAAACCTCTGGGAGCATGAGTATGTGAAAGGCAACATAACTGTCCCCTGTATGTCCTTGGCATGCCCTTGTGCACTGTGGAAGCTGTTTGGAACTGTTCCGGAATCCAAAAGACAAATAGGTCATGAAAGAACACCCAGACCGATAATTTTTGTTGGTTTATGGGATACCCTAGCTCCACTCAGGGTAAATTATTTTTTATATGTTATGGACTTTTTGATTTTTAGAGGAATAAAAGCCAGGTTTTACTAGGTATGTTAGATGTTACTTGGCTTTCTTGCTATAAAAATTCCATAAATTATCCTTAAAATACTACTTTTAAAAGAACTCTACACACTTGAAAAAGAAGCTGTTGAAGGAAAACCAGCAGCAGAAATAACATGTAAAGCAGGTGAAATGACATTCAAGATCAAAGTTCACTTTGATGAATGAGTAAACTATGGACATTTTTATTGTTAAAATTCTTCTAAAGAATAAGTCAGTGTCGTATGTGCAAATGATCACTGATAACAAAACATATTTTAAATAGATTTTGTATTTTATTCGCAGGTTATATTAATACTCTTGATGCCCAAGTGTCTTATTACCTTCTTGTTTTGGGGACACAGTGCCTGACATACATGACTTAGAAAAGGAAGCTTTATTTGGGTTCACATTTTGGTAGTAACAGTCCTTGCATGGTTGGCTGTCTCCAGCAGGGTATGATTGCTCACCTCATAGCCACGGAGAAACGGAATGAATAGGGGAACTGGGGAGGGAGATAAACCCTTCCAGGCCAAGTCTGCTGTGAGTGGCCTCTTCCAACCAGACTCCTCTGCTTAAAGCAGGTCAGATGAAAATCCACAATCCCAACCACCTTCCAAAAGCTCAACCTATGCACACATGAAGCTATGGGGTACATCAGATATAAAGCACAACATCAAGGTAGGTGATTATGCAGTTGGTACAAATACACACAGGAATTAAAGAATATAAATTGATACTGAGTGAGGAAGAAATAGAAAAAATACTACACCATTTAAAAATTGATAGTACTTGGATGCTTACATAGCTCTGAAATTCCAGCTTTCTGAAGTTTTCAAAATGGGTTTGGTGGAAGACACATTTCTATAAAATATGTTACTGGGTTCTTTTAATTGATTGAGCCTAGATAGTGTTGGATTCAAATGTGAGAGTTCTAACAAATTATGAAAGTAAGAACAAATGCGGATGGCAAATAGCAAAGATAAAATGTTATGCAACCGCTTAATGATATGCTGTAATCAAGAGTGGCGCTGCAGTAATGTGATGTCACCAAACACCATTTATTTTTTGATGTCACCAAACACCATTTATTAGATTATAAAAACAAAAAAATAAAAGTGCATAAAATTAGCTCAACTATTTCATGAAGATATTTGATAATATTTGCCAATTATTCTGGATAAAAGTAAAAAAGAACATAAAATTATTTTTGATGGTATACATGGAGAGTGGAAACATACTAAACTCACTCTGGGAACACTCTATAAACAAAGAGTAAGATGAAGATATGCCTGGTCACCATTGTTACTTAACATGACACTAGAAAGCTTGACAATAGCTATTTGAGATAAAAACAGAACCAGGTACACAAATCTGGATGAAAATATTTCATAAAAATATTGTTTCTAAAAATGCACATGTAAGTTAGGGAAATGTAAGCAATTATGTAAGAAAAATCAATACCATTAAAGTGAAGTTAATTTAGAAATTTTCAAACTGTAATATAAATCCATTAAAGATATTGCCCATAAATTGTTATTTGGCTTCTGCTTATTTTCATATGTAAAGATAGAATTATTCCATATGTGAGTTTTAATCTTGTTATCTAAGAGATCTGTTCAAAAACATCTGTATCTCCAGTTGTGGATGGAAACAGAGTTTAAACCGATGATCTAAGGCAGGTGGTCCAGATAGTTCACAGTTTTACCTCCTAACCCACCCTACGTGTCACTGACTTCCTTTCACACTGAGTTTCCAGAAATGACAATCATTGATTCGGAGCTTACTGTTATAAATTTAAAAATTTGGTTCATAATTAAACCTTATTAGTTACAAGCTTTATTTTTATATTTTTAAAATCTTTTCTCTGAGGAAAAATATTTATGATCTGCCTCTAAATCAGACCTACAGCTCCTTTGACGGTGAGATACTGAGGTAGGTAACATCTTTCATAAGAAAATACATTTTATGGCTGCGGTACAGCTCAGTAGTGGAACGTTTCTCTAACATGCACAAGGCCTTGGATTCAATTTATAATAACACAAAAGAAGGAAAGAAATTTAGTCTCATTATGGAACAAAACTACTACTGATATTTTTATGTTTAGCATGTAAACAATTAAATATTAATTAAAGCTACTATAGAAAATTTTATGATCAAAGTGACAAAAGGATATTTTGAAATATTTAATGAAAAATGTGATACTTTGATTTACTATATATGACTTTAATCATATTTTATAATGTGATAATCTTCACGTCACTCAGCTCTTACCTGTGAAGTTGTTTGAAACTTACTGTCAGTCACAATCTTAAAACAAAGACTTATGCCTAAGAAAAGCAGAATGAATTTTTTCTCTGATACTCTGGAGGATTGGAGTCAGAGGGCAAATCACTGTGCCCAAACCGAGGGAGATTCTCAGAAAACCTAGTCAGAGCTAAGTCTGCCTCCTGAGTAATAATTGCCGAAAATTTTCTAAAATTAGTGACAGGCACAAGCCACAGATCTGGGAAGCTCAGAGAACATCAATCATGATAAATATTATTAAAAAACAAAAAAGTAAAAATCAAACCAAACAATAAAATCCTACATAAAGCAAACCAAAAATACATGGAAGCTTATCATATTGAAATTGTTGAAAGTGAAAGTCAAGAGTAAAGGTTCAAAGAAGCCAGAGAGGGAAAAATGCTGCTCATATGAAGAAAAGAGGATAAGGATTATGTCCCTCTTCTTATCCAGAAGCCATGTAAGTTTGAAGACAATTGAGTTACATACATAATGTGTTGAGCAAAAACATATGAAAAAAAGAAAAAGAAATGAAAGAAAGAAACAGAAAAAGGAACAGAAAAGAAGCCAAATTAGAATTTTATATCCAGAAAACTACTCTACCATGAAGACGGATAAACTTGTCATCTCTAGAAAAATGGATGCAACTTGAGACTATAATGTTAACTGAAAGAAGTCAAACACATTTAAATATAGCATGATTTCTTGTATATGAGCCCAAAATATAAAGACCAAAATAAAAGATAGAAAATAGGAAGTAGGGAGATAAATCTTTCTTACATGGGAAGGAGAGCAAGTGATGGAAGGAGGGAGATGAGGGGAAGAGAAAGAGAATGAAAAACAATTAAGATGTGCTATGCACATGTAACAACTCCACACAAGGAGTGCAATCATTATGTATTGCAAACGTACTAAAAAAGGTAAGTGAGAAATGAAGACATTTTCAGGCTAACAAAAACTGGGGTAGTTTATTGTTAGCAAAGTAATCTTGCAAGAAATAGTAAAACATTTTTCAGGGATGAAGAAATCTATATAAATCAATGCAACATCAGCTGAAGTCTCAGGGAGTCATTTTGTGAATACTGAAAAACTGATTTTGAAGCTTAAATTGGAAGATAGACTACCTTGCATAGCCAACACAGTATTCAAGGAACAGAAAAAGTTTGAATATTGATGCTATCCTATTTTAAGACTTACTCCAAAGATACAGTGATCCATATAGCATACTGATGAAAGAATACACACATAGGTTGATGGAACAGAAGAGAGAGCCCAGAAATGGTCTTACCAAATGTAGTCTAAATTATCCTGAAGAGCAAAAGCAATTCAGTGGAGGTAGGATAATCTTTTCAAAAATTGATGCTAGAGCAACAGGATGTTCATATACAAAACAAATAAATTCATACATAAATAAAAATGAATAATAAAATTAACCTATGTACAGACCTTAGATCTTTCCCAAAAATTAACCAAAGTGCATCATAGATCTAAATGTAAGATGATTAAAGGTCTAAACGATAACATGGAAGAAAACTTAGAGGATTGTGGATTTGATGATGAGGCTGTATCCATGAAAGAAAAAAATATTGATGCATTGGACTTTTATTAGCATTTAAATTGTCTGCTTGTGAAAGTCACTGTTAAGAGGATCAATATATAGGGCACAGACTGGGAAAAATATTTACAAACAGGTGTCTGATAAAGGTCTTGTGGTTTGGATCTGGAGTGTTTCTGAGAGCCTTACGTGTTGAGGCTTGGTTACCAGCCTGCATTGCCATTAGGGGATGTAGAAACTCCCAGAGGCAGAGGTCATGGGGAGGAAGTGATGTCACTGAGGAGGTATGTCCTTGGGGATATTTGAACTCTGACCTTTGCTTTTCTCTCTTTGCTTCCTGGTGGCCATGAAGCAAGAGCTTTTTTTCTGCCTCATATTTCTTGTGATGATCTTCCTCATCACAGTTCCAGGGCAATGGAACCATGTGACTATGGCCTGAAACCTCTGAAAATGAGCCAAAATAAATCTTTCCATTTAATCTGGTTGATGTTAGGTATTTTTTCATAGAAATAGAAAGCTAATGATTCAAGCCCAAAACACGAAGAACTCTCAAAACTCAACAACAACAACAATGCCACCACCCCTCGGCAACCTAAAATATGTAAGAAAAATATCTGAAAAGATTCCTCATTAAAGAAAACACCAACCCCTAAACCCCAGTCTAATTAGCAGGAGAAAACCCATCAGACAAATCTCAAATGTGTGACACATCAGTCATCTTGGGCTATCAGAGCAAACACCATAGAGAGTGTGGTTTAAACAATAGATATTTATTTTCTTACAGTTCTGGAGGCTGGAGGTCCAGGATCAGAGCTCCAGCATGGTCTGCTGGGTTCTAAGGGCTTTTGTTCTAGATAGCAGATGGCCTTCTCCCTGTGCCCTTGCATGGAGGTGTGTGTGTGTGGGGGGAGAGAGAGAGAGAGAGAGAGAGAGAGAGAGAGACAGAAAGAGAGAGAGACAGAGAGACAGAGAGACAGACAGGAGACAGAGAGAGAGAGACAGAGAGAGAGCTTTGGGTTTCATTGCCTTACTGAAGGGGCACTAGCATTATTATTTTGGGGCCCCACACTTATGCCCTCAATGGACCTTTATCACGTTTACATCGGGTCTGTTTCCAAGAAAATTACTTTGAGTGTCAAGGTTTTGATATTTGAGCAAACCTTCTCTCGCACTGGTCATCATGGGCACTGTTTAGAGCTGTCTGTATGGTTTTTATTTGGCTTTGGCCAGGATTTCTACCTGAGAACTGTTCCATGGGCAGCCATTTGACTGTGTTTGACCCTTTGGCCCTGCTTGCATTCCTGGCTCTGGGCCTCAGACAAGGGATTGTAAATACACAAAGCTAAAAAAGTTCTGTATGATAAATGATGGTAGGACAAAAGTTTTTAAAAATAACAAAATAATGGATGAAATTTGTTATAAAAAAGTACGTGTTATGCATAAGAAAAAATATATTACAACATTATAGATGTTACACAAATTTATACAAATACATCATAACACTACTAAGAACCAATTTGATACCAAGATGAGAGCATAGTACATGTATTCCCAGAAAGGTGAGAAAAGAAATAAACTAATTAGAAACTGTGTGGCAGTGAGATTCTAAGCAAACTTTAAGTAGAGTCCCAGAGGAAAGGTAAGGTTTTGGATTTTCCTGTGCCATTATGTGTGTGTGTGTGTGTGTGTGTATGTGTTTTAATTAGGCTCTCAATTTAAAGTTTGCTTAAAAAAGGGCTTAAAATAAGAAGTTAAAGTATAGTTGAAGCTAGAACTATACCCAGAGTGGAGAAAAATCACAAAGTGTATTACATTATTTAAAAATAACTCAGTTTAAAACAGGATTCAACTCCAAAATAAGAAAAAAAAAAAGGAAAGAAAAAAAGAAAAAAGCAGAGGCCAATAACTTCAGGATTACTACATAACTATTTCATGATACAAAGAAGGCAAGTATAGGACCTTCTTTGGTACAAAGAAATATGAAATAAAATGAAGATAAAGCAGAATACAAAACAGAACACTTGCATGATACAATGACATAAAAATGTACCGAGGGATGTACAGTGACAATCTGGAAGATAATTTAGAGAGATATAAATAGCACTTAATGTTCTTTTGCTTCTTTTTTTCTATAAAATGGTTGAGTGCATATTTTTTAAACCATTCATTGCTTGTGTAAGAGAATATGAGTTATTTGGATCAAAATTGCCTGGGTGAGTTTTTAAATTAAAATTGTCACAGTTCACACATAAGGCCAATGTACTTTCTTTTGTAAATTTCTACAGAACTAATAAAAGGCCTGTGACCATGCTGATTGAATTAGCTTAGTACTGAAGACCAGAATCTCCAGACATTTACAAGCATGTGTTTCTGTGTTCAGATTTGTAAACAACGAAATGATGTTAGTGTTTTAGCATTTCAAAGTCAACATCCAAAGAAATGGACAGATGGATAGGCAGCTGGAGAACAGTTTTACTTTGCTTCCCCATTTGAGGAATGATGTTTTAATTTTCAGTTTTTGTCTGGATAGGGTTGTGGGGCTCCAGTATGGTCTTGATTTTCGGGTCTTTGGGAGGGTGCGCATGGGCACATGTTGTTTGAAAGCTCTGATAACAGGGTTATGGAGCTATAGGGTGAGAAGATGTCAGGAATTTTTTTAAAAGGTAAAATCTATTAGAGCACAAGCTGATTGGGCAAGGGCACATATTAGAAGACAAACTACCTTCTTTCCCAGAGAGAACCGGAGGATTTCATTTGTAAATCCAGAAGAGCGCCTTGATGGGGAGGGAGCCAGTGGCAGAGCCTGTGGACTCCAGCTTTTCATTCAGTTACCTTCTAGCTCTGTGATTCATGATGGATTACTTAACTTCTCTCTCTCTCTCTTTTTTTAATTGGTACCAGGGATTGAACTCATGACCGCCTGCTTGCAAGGCAGGTGCTTATGCCACTGAGCTAAATCCCCAGCCCCCTACTTAACTTCTCTGGGCCTTGGTTTTCTTATTTGTTAATGGAACAGGTGATTACACCTCCCTCCTACCACTGAAGGATGAAATAAGATTGCACATGTTGGGGGCAAAATATGTTCTCACTCAATGCTAGCTATTGTTGGTCTTGGGAAAAACAGGAGTTATGTTTTGTAGAATGTCTCCAAACACTCAGAAATGCCATCGTAAAACTGAGATATCTCCACATAATACATTTACAGGAAATCAGAAAATCTCAGAGGCCGCTGAGTGGTGTGCTGTATTTCTACTTACAAGGGCATGAAAGAGATTTGAGGAGGAGAACAAGTATGTTTAACCACACTGCAGAGGATGTATTCACTGCATTTTGAAGTCCAGTTGTGGGTTATTTCACCAAGTGTTGCATTTGAAAAAGCTTGTTTATCACAGTTTGGTCCTGACCCTGACCCCAGGTTTTCAATAAAAATGGACTTGAAGCCAGCGCTGGCCATTAGTCAGCTGGTGATGCGGTTGATCTAAAACCCGGAAAGCAGTGCATTTCCATGCGGGAGGTGAGGAAAGGATAGTTACTATTTCCCCCTGCACTTTAGAAGGAAGCAATGTAAAGAAATGCATCTTGATTTAAGAAAAGGAAAACCTTGAGGTGGGAACTCCAGTTTGGGCTCAGTTTTGATTTTATCCCCAAAATTGCTTCCTGTAGTCTGATCTTGGAAAATGAATCTGACAGTTGGAAAATACACAGACCAGCAGTTAAGGCTTTGACCAAGTGCAATAATTACTGCTCTTCTCTTCTTTTCTTGTTACCTCTTTACCCCAAATTGTCTATCTAACAATGTTAAGCCCCTCCTTAATGTGGTATAGATCCACTTCCTCTACTTTATTTGTCCAAGTCCATTATTCCTCTTCCTACACCCTGTACTTCAGCTAATCTTCCAAAATTACTGTTGGTCTTTGTATTATGGATGTGTTGTATTTCCATGCTTTTTTGCATTTCTTTTTCACCTCTAGGAACAAGGCATATGGTTATATTCAAGATAAAGAAGGCCTGTGGAGTCACCTCATCCTGGAGCCTGCTAAGACCAGGCTAAGAACCACCCTTCTTTGAAGCTCTCTAGAGCAAACTGATCAGTTTTGCAGTAGTAGACGTTTGTGATGCATAGTAAATACAGGCACCCTGGGTAAATGGTACATATGCATACCATATCCTGATCCTGTTTACCTACTCTCCCCCTCCCCTGCCTCTCATCTCCTCCATTCTCAGATCCCCTTCCCAATTCCACATAGTGTGTTACATAATCCGAGTGTGGGAATCATGCCTTGTTTATCCACATTCAGTGAATGAAGAAATATTCACCTAAAGCAGCACCTAAGTCTAAAAAATACGTACTATAAAGGTGGTGTGTGAAGTAAGACAAATGGTGTGGGGTCATGCATACAAATGTTATCTCCCTTTTGTACAAGTGGAGAGATAGTAATGAGAGATAAAGGTTGTCGGAAGTCTACAAAATCCAGCCTCTTCTCTCCAGCTCTGCCAGCCTGGCCCTCCATCCTCTCTTAGGGGTCTCAAGGCCCCTTCTACCTCACCAGCCTCCAGCTTCCACCTTGCTTGCCTGCACTGTTGTAACACAGGGCCAGATCCCTCTTGTGCAGGGTAAATCGTATCATATCACCCATTGAAGTCCTGTAAATCCCACTTGTTTTGTTCTAAATAAACTCTAAAGTCCTTTGGACTCTTCATGACCCACCTGGTCCTTTGTCTCCCCTTTGATCTCATCTTCTGCTGTTGGAAATCACTCTGTTCCATCACATAGGACTGTTGGGTCCTCTCAAACATATTCAGCTGCCTTAAAGCTTGTGAGTTGCTAACAAACTGTGCATAGTACCTTTCCTCAAGTCTTTGCTTCTTCTCATAAGAAATTTTCTTCCCCTTTCTTTTATTTGTGATGCTGGGGATGGAATTCAGGGCTTTACACATGCCAGGCAAGTGCTTTACCATTCAATTATATCTCTGGTCCTCTAAAGAGCCTTTATGCCATCCTATTTCCTTTCATAATAATCCAGCGCTTCTGCTCATTTTTTATTTCATAGCATGGCCACTTGTCATTTTTTAATGGACTACACAATTTAATTAGCTTCTGCTTATTAATTAGTTGCTATCTCTTCCAATTAATATGGTAAAATCCATTGAGGCAGAGAGACATTTCATTCACTGATGAATCCTGAATGTCTACAACTGTGTCTGATGTATATTCACTCTAAATATTTGTGAGTGAAAGGAAGAATGTTTACAATGTGGAAAACATTGCTATTTCCTAGTTCTTTTGTCATTTAAATTTCACAGCAACATTCATTTTTAAGATTAGTACATGTAGCCTATACAGAGTAATGTTTAACTATGATGTTTTCATGCACATATATATTGATCATATCCACCCCAACGTTACTCTACATAGGCTTCCTCTCTCCCCTGTTCTTTTACGGTATCTTTTCTTCTTTGATATCATTTCCCCCCCCTACATTCTACATTACAATTCTTGTCTTTATGAGTCTGACTTATTTCACTTAACAGAATAATCTCAAGTTTTATCAATTTTCTGCAGATCACCCAATTTCATTCTTCTTTATGACAGGGTAATACTTCATTGTGTATATATGTCACATTTTCTTTATCCTTTCATGAATCAATGGGTACCTAGATTGTGTCTGTCACTTAGCTATTGTGAATTATTTTGTAATAAACATGGGTATGCAGGTATTTCTACTGCTTTCTGACTTTTAAATTCTTTGCATATCTATTGAGGAATGACATAAATAGATTATACTGTACAGTAGTTCTGATTTTAGTTTGTGGGTGAAGCTCCATACTGATTTCCACAGTGACTATCCTCATGAGTATTCCCACCGACAATGTATAAGGATTCCTTTCCCTCCATACTCTTACTAGCATTTGTTGTTTTTCATAGCAACATTCCTCTATAAACATTTTATTGCTTTTATTTGAAATTGGGAGAACTAAAGTTTATAGAGGTAAAAATGCTCAAGTTCATAGAATTAATGGTAAAACTAGGATGTAAATGATACTAAGTCTAACTCTTACATTCTTAGCTGTGATTGGACTCAGTGTCTTCTATATTTTAATCAAAATTTTATTTGTTCATAAATTCAAGAGTCAACCCCCTCTAAAATTTAGTAAAGAAAACCAGTATTACCCTATCCTTCATGCTTTGACCCCTAGCTTCCCTTTTTCTGAAGTGAATACTTTGTTTTTGCATTTCTTCTATATTTCTGCATAATATCATATTACCTCAATTCCTTGATTTTGTTGCACATTATCTATTAACTTCCTACTGGAAGATGAGGAAGTCAGCCATCTCCCCCTTTGTCCAACACACACACACACACACACACACATACACACACACATATATCTTGTCCTTATTCTCTTGACCTTTGAATCAAGAGAAGATATAATTGCATTGTAATTTTGGTTACAGTGGTAGACAGGTAGGTTATTGGGTCCTGACCTAGATCCTCAATCTCCCAAATGAGTGTACGGTGGAGGTTTAAATAAATTGAGACAAGTGGTATGAATTTAGGGCTCCAGGAGGGTCAGAACTCTTTAATTGAGTTTGAGACTCCAAGGGCTATGACAAAGAGTTTTCTGGATCAACCCACTTTTATTAGGACCAAGGACAAAAGGCAAGGAAACTGAGGAAAGCACAGGAAATGAGCAGGGCCTTGGGAGTCACTTTAAAGACTTACCCAAGTAGTAAATTAAGCCAATTTAGGAGAACCATCTTATCTCCAAAATAACATTTATGGTAGGATTGAGACTGCAGGGGTGAAACTCCTTTAGCTGCTGTCTCTATTTACTTAATTAGTGTTGGAGCCAAGGTGTCTTTAGCTGTGGCCTTATCTTGCCCTTTGAGGTATCTCTGGCCTCACAGGCCCCTATAGGCCTTAGGCAGGACCAGTGCATAGAGGTTCACTTACTAAGAATCAGCTCCCCTTGCCAGGCAAGGGGCGGAGGCCTAGGACAGACTCAGAGATAAACATAGAAAGCCAATTAGTAAAATTTAAATCATCCTCAGAGCTGCTTCATAGTGGTCTCCAACATCTCCTCCCTTTTGTTTTTGTAACAACAGTTAGGTCAGGGTGAGGCATGGTTGAATGTTGTCTAGGAGTCAGGCTGTCTTGTCTCTTGACAGACTATGAATAGAATAAGGAGAAGCACACAGATTACTACAGTATGCCAATATAAAGCCAGAAGTGTGCCTTCAGATAGTTGAATGGATTTAATTGATTTAAAGCATCAGAAAATTTGTCCCAATATTGAATTTGCTCATCAAATTTTTGGGTTTGTTGGGACATTGATAACACCTCCTTCTGGAAAGCATCAATATTGATAGTAACATTTTGGTGGACAGCTCCTTGTACATGTTTCTTTATATCATCCCAAGGATGCACAGATGTGTGTTATAAGGGAAGGGAGTTATGATGCAGAAATGAGTGGCCTTGTAATGGCATTTTAATCCTTGTAATAGTTGTAAACTCTCTATTTGCTCTCCTATCCATAACACAGAAGTTTTTAGCATGCTAAGCTGTATCTGTAATTTGGCATCTATATTACATTGTATTTTCTATGCTTTATCAGCAGTTTTTGTCTAATTGTCTATGAAATGTGCTGTCTGTACAGAATGTGTAATGGCCACTGAAGAAACCACCACACTGGAAATCAGGAAAACCAGAGAGACAATTCCTGCCATAATTAAACCAAACATTTTTTTTTGTTGTTCAGTGTGTCAGACGTTTTACTAGTGTATGTAGCAAATGTGATGCCAGAGAGTAGGACCATGTTTTGGTGAGATTTAAGGGAATCCAAACCCTTAGCATGTGACTTTATCAATAATGTCTGTCCATAAATAGCTCTTGGCCTTACACAATGGCTCAAGGTACAATTTGAGCACTTGAATGAATTTACATTCTAAGATACAGTACCATATAAAAATACATAAGGATTATAAATGCAAATAGATAATTGGACAATCTTATAATATTTTAATTTATAGATTTCTCTGTCATATGATTTAAAATCCCTACCAGTCCATATACTCCCCTTTATAAAAGGTAGAGCCAACTTTCAGAAAGACTGTTGTGTGGGTCCTACTTGTGTACCATATATTAAGTGAGCCATGCGGGTACTAAGTCCAATTTACACATTGTACAGGTAGATATTGCTTAGTAACATTGTGTGAATATGTCCAACTTAGGGCCTTCCATGGGTCTGTATTTATCCTTGCAACAAATTCTCCCCATGGGCTTCAATCAATAAACTCCTATTGTCCTATTTTTCCTTTAATTCTTGCCTTAGCTCAACAAGCAGCCCAAGGCCAAACAGCCTCTTCATGAATCTGTAAGGGACTAATTATAGAGCAGATAGGTAACTTTGGTTTTTATAAATCTGTTGCATCTCCTGTGGTAGGTGTAGATCCCACGTGATAACTACCAATTGCTCTACAGTGTATTCCACACATATTTGTGGGTGAGCAACATGACAATGGTTTGATTGAACTGTAGCATCTTCAGCACACAGGGTGGAAAGACAAAATGTGAAGTATACTTAATAGTTGCCTTGTCTGGCATATCAATAAGGATGACTGGACCTGGATGGCATCTAACTTAGGACCAGTCATGTCCGGCTCATGACAAATCTCAGGGGGAGAATCTGCCCAAGTAATGGCTCTGAGTAATGGTGGATTAGGGACATAAGTCCAATATTCAATTCCTGAGACAGGTGTCATATACACAGATACTGCCAGCAGGGCCATTAAGACAATCAAAAGATTTTTAGGGGTTGGTGGAATTTTCCTTCTGGTGACTATATCTTTAGCCTCACACTATTTTGTTTCACTGGATCACTTGCCCTCTCTTGGTCTCTTGGGAGAAAATCAATTTTCTGGCTGATTGGCTGGTCTCTGGGGGTGAGTCTTGTCTGTTAGACTCATCCTCTGGAGGGCCCAGGTAGATGGAGCCATCATGGGGGACTGTCTCTCCGTGTCTCCTGCCAGGGTTGTATATTCCTTGATGGCAGCCACTTCATGGATCCATCACCTGTAGAGACACAAGTGTAACCTCATCCTACATTATTAGCTGTACTGGTACTTCCATTTTCCTGTACTTTCCAAAGCACTTAAGTTCTATGTTGAACATCATTCTCGGATGTTGACCAATGAAGTTCTACAGGGGTCAACTTGCTGTCTGTAGCTGAATTTAAAAAGTTTAATGTAAAACTAGCCAAATACAATTGTGTTTGGGGGAAGTAACTGCAATCCTCCCTTTTGTTTACTTAATTGCGTTTTAATAGATAGATGTGCTCTTTCTACAGTTGCTTGTCCTTGAGGGTTATAAGGAATTCCTGTAACATCTTTAATATGCCATAGCTGAAAGAATGATTGTAATGGTTTGCTTATGTATGAAGGCTAATTATCAGTTTTTATGGTATGTGGAACACCTATAGAGGCAAATGTGGTAAATGTTGTTGAACAAGACCAATTTTTTTCTCCTGTGTTACAAGTTGCATGAATTAAATGGGAGCATGTGTCAATAGACACATGAACATATTGCAGTCTGCCAAATGAAGGAAAATGTGTAACATCCATTTGCTAAATCTCATTACATTTTAAGCCTTTGGGGTTATTGTCTTCTGGTGGCACAGGCCTAGGAATCCTTTGACAGGTAGCACAAGACATAACAATTTGTCTTGCTTGAGATCTGGGTAATTGAAAATTTTTTACTAGAACCTTACTCTTCTGATGGTGGTAAGAATGAGATTGTCTAGCTGCATCAAATTGTGTAATAAAAGCAATTAGCAAATCAGCCTATTGATTACCATATGTTAAAAATCCAGGCAAATTAGAATGAGACCGTATATGACCAATATAAAAGAGTGCTGTTCAATTATGAATCACCTGTTGTAATCCTAAACAAGTTAAATAAAGGGGGTCTAAGCTCGACCTTGGGGTGGCGCTCTTGAGCTGCTGAGTAAGGTAAACTGCATATGCCATCACTGATTATATTAATAGGTTTATAATTAAATTGTTGTATGACAAATAAAATAACAATGATCTAAGATCTTTGTGCAGAAAGTCCTGGAGTTTTTATTACCTGTTGATAGTTTTTTTTTTTTTTAATATTGGTACCAGGGATCAAACTCATGACTGTGCACTTGCAAGGCAGGTGCTTATGCCACTGAGCTAAATCCCCAGCCCCACCTGTTGATAGTTTTTACTCCAGATTGCAGCCTTGCTTTTGGAGGAACCATCAGTAAAACACACTGTTGCATCAGGAATAGGTTCAAATTAGTAATCTTTGGAATAATACATGAATGCTTGAGAAACAATTGAAGTATAGGATCACTGGGAAAATGATTATCAGTTAGTCCTATGAAATCTGCAAAGGCTACTTGCCAATATAGAGCTTGTTGTAACAAATATTGATTTAAATCAATAGGCAACACAGTTGTAGCAGGATCAATCCCAAAATGTTGTTTAGATCTTATTCTTCCCATGTTGATGACTTTAGCAATTTGTTCTAAGTATAACTGTAGGGTTTTGGTTAACTGATTAGATAGGTAAAGCCACTCAGTAGGGTAAATCCATTTATCATAATATTGTCCTATGAGACCTATAGGAGAATGAGGAGTTTTTAGAATATAGAGAACAAGGGGATACTTTGTATTTATTCTAAAGACTTGGCATTGTTGTAACATTTTTAACCAAAGCTAGCTCTTCTTGTAGACAAATTATGAGGGAAATCAATAACCAGATCTCCCTGTAAGGTATCATACAAGTGTTTCAATTGATAAGTAGAAATACTCAACTTTGGTCTTATCCAATTTGTATCACCTAATAATTTTTGGAAGTCATTAAGAGTTTTTAAATGATATTGATGAATCTGTAACTTTTGTGGCTTTACCGCTCTGTTAGAAGTTTTCCCAGGTAATAGTAAGGGCTGGATAACTGTACTTTGTCTGGAGCAATGCAGAGGCCAAAAGAGATTAACTCTCATTTTGTTGCTGTAAATAAATCATATAACTGTTTTTTGATTGGAGCTGACAGTACGATGTCATCCATATAATGGACCACAAATGAGGCAGGATAAGTTTGTCTAAGGTCTTGCAAGGCTTGCTGTATAAAAAGGTGACATAACGGTGGACCTCTTCTCATTCTTTGAGGTAAGAGGACCCATTGATAGCATTGCCTTGGCTCTTTAAAGTTTAGGCTAGGCATAGAAAAAGAAAAATGTGGCTTTGTAGGAAAAAGAGGGATATTAAAAAAGCAATCTTTTAGATCAATTACGATGAGACGCCAGTCTCTAGGAACTGCAGGTGGGTTTGGCAGTCCTGGCTGCAGCACCCCCATAAGAAGCAAGCATTTACAGCTTTTAAATCTTGTAACAACCTCCATTTGCCTGAATTTTTTTTGAATAACAAAGACAGGAGTATTCCAAGGGCTACAAAGCTTTCTAAATGTTCTAAGTGCAGCCGCTCTTTAACTAATTTGTGTAGCTTCACCTTTTTAAGGGGCCATTGATCTACCCAGGCTCCTTAGTTTTCCATTGTAAAGGCAGAACTGTTTCATGAGGAGAAGCATCAATGGCCCTTGCTAAAAAACCTGCTAGTATCCAATACCTTGCCTGTCATTTTTAGGTATAATCTTCACAGGCTCTTTGATTCCTTATAAGTTTTTCCCTAGTCCTTTGTCTTTCTGACATCCCATTGTAATCATCATTTTCTTAATTTTAGGATCTGAATCTAATTGTTCAGTTTCCAAATTAGAACTTGTTTGTTCGGCTTTAAAATCAGAATTGCTAGTCAGCACTAATTTCCACTTCTGTAACAAATCTCTTCCCCACAAGTTAACTGGAATAGCTGCCACATAAAGTAAAAAGAAACCATTTTGTTGGTGAATGGTCCCCTCACAAGGCAAAGGTGAGGCACTCTGTAATATGTGCTGAGGGGTCCCCAGTCCAATAAGGGAGGTAGGGGCCTTTTGTGTTGGCCACATGGCAGGCCATTGTTCTAATGTAATTACAGACACATCTGCACAGTGTCTATCAGACCTTCAAAATCTTTCCCATTAATTCTTATAAAGCACATAGGTCTGTTTTTAGTCACTTCCTTTGTGAAATAAATTTCTCTTTTTGTAGTCTTGCTCTGAGAGTCTTCTTCCCTCTTGAGCTGTCTATACTTAACAAAGGAAGGCTTCTCTATAGGTAATAAAATCAACTGCACCACATAGTCTCCCCATTAAAAAACCCAGAGGTCCATAGCACATGCAAGAACTTGTATTTCATCTTTACAATCGCCATCAATCACATTAGGCACAATAGTTATTCCTTTTAAATTTAGATCAGCCTTTCCCTGCACAAGACCAATTGTTCCTTCAGGTGGGGACCCAAAATTGCTGTGGGAATTGGGATGGACTTGTCACCTCCAATGAGCTGCAGGAAGATCTAATCTCATGCTCTGGCTTGTTCCTGTGGTGAGTGAGTTAACATCTCTCTGGGGAGCCACCTTTGATGTTATTACTGAATTTGCTGGTGAGTTTGCATAGGGTAAAGTGGACTGAAATTTTGGCTCACAGACTGTGCCACTTCCATTGTTTTGCCAGCCTGAGGAAAGGCCCTCATCTCATTTTTTGGCAACAGTGTACCATCTTTATGGAATTTAGAATGACGATACTTGGCCCAATGCCTCCCTTTTTGGCATCTCCTACAGAGTCCAGGCATGGGACCTGAATCCTCCTCCCAGAGACACCTTTCTCTTGACATGCTGCAGCTGCAGCATCTGTCCTTTTAGCTCTATCAAGAACTCTGTAATTTTTTCTAGTATGTCCCATTTTTCCACAATTAAAACATTTTTCATTACTCCTCTTTGCATTTGAAAGACCAGCCATAACATGAGCCATCATAGTTGTTTTATAGGACTCAGTTTCAATGTCTTGACATGCTCAAATATATGTTGTTAAATCATTTGTTGACTTTACAGGATTTAAAGCCTGTTTACAACCCCAATTAGCATTTTCATATGCTAATTTTAAAGTTAAAATGTTTGTAGCTTCTGTGTCTGATACCTGTCTGTGATTGGCTTCTTGTAATTTTGCCACAAATTGAGTAAAGGGTTTTTGGGGTGCTGCAGAATATGTAAAAAAGACATCACTGAAGCCCCATCTTCTAGAATAATTGTCCATGATTTTTTTTTTAAACTAATTTTGCCAGTTGTGGAAATAGCTCTTCAGGACATTGAATCTGTTCCTCAAGTGGTACATATATATCCCTGTCCCAGAAAGCATTTCCTCATTATTTACTGGATGTGGATTGGGATCCATCCTGTTTTTATGAACCTGCTTCAAAGCAAGAATTTTTAGCTTTATATCAAAATGAAAGAATTGAGTGGGAGACAGGCATGTTTGTGCCAAATGTTTGCTATCATAAGGTGTCAACTGATATGTATCCAAAACATTTTGTAAGAGTCCCGCAGTAAATGGATTTTGGACTCCATTGTTAACCATACTTTGTTTAAGATTTTTAGCAGTTGTACTTCAAAAGATATATGAATAAAATACTCCTGATCATTAGCATTTGTCTTTCAATCTTTCATTAACATTTGTCTTTCAAATCTTTCAATTCCAACTGGGAAGCAAGCAGGGAGGGTATTATCTGCTCCCCACGTGGCTGCCTCTTCCTGCACTACCTGTAAGTTTCTGGATAGAGCTGTATGAGATATGTTTTGTAGAGGTCTGGCTCCTGCTGAGGTGATCCCTCTAAGGATTTTGTTTTGGTGGCAGGCACCTCCTCAGAAGGGAGCTCTCTTATTCCCTCTGTGTCCATATCAGAGGCTATTGACTGTGAGCTCTTTAACAGACTTAAAACTGAATGGACCAGATTCCAAGTTGCAAACATGTCAGGGGAAATAATTTGTCTTGCCCTATGGGCTTTTTAAAGATTTTTTTCAACTCTTTCCCAAATTTTAATTTTTATAGTGTGTGTTTGAGGAAACCATGGATTACATTTGATTACCTCTTTTTAACATTTTTGTTAAGTCTTTCTTTGGTACATGAGCCCCTGAACGTTTAAGCAGGCTTTGGAACAGTTGTAAATACCTTTGCTCCTTGGCTGAAAACTTTTGCCCCATATTTTGCTCCCAGATAAAATGGCTTTTCACAGTGAGAAGACATACTCTTTTTATTCCCTCTCTTCTCTCCAGGTGTCCCTGGCAAAGCTTTTGACCTATGAGGGCCTCCTTATCCAAACTTCTACTCTGAGCACTTCTACTCTGACTTACTTGTTCAGGCTAAAAATATCCCTAGCCAAGGATTTTAAATCTCTTCTCAGGTGCCAGTTATTGGGTCCTGACCTAGATCCCTGATCTCCCAAATGAGTGTATGGGAAGGTTTGAATAAACTGGTGGAGGTTTAAATAAATTGAGACAAGTGGGGTATGAATTTAGGGCTCCACAGCGGTCAAAACCCTTTAATTGAGCTTGAGACTCCAAGGGCTATGACAAAGAGTTTTCTGGATCAGCCCACTTTTATTAGGACCAAGTACAAAAGGCAAGGAAACTGAGGAAATGAGCAGGGCCTTGGGAGTCACTTTAAAGATTTCTCCAAGTAGTAAATTAAGCCAATTTAGGAGAACCATCTTATCTCCAAGATAACATTTATGGTAAGATTGAGAATGCAGGGGTGAAACTCCTTTAGCTGCTGTCTCTATTTACTTAATTAGTGTTGGAGCCAAGGTGTCTTTAGCTGTGGCCTTATCTTGCCCTTTGAGATATCTCTGACCTTACAGGCCACTATAGGCCTTAGCCAGGA
Source organism: Cavia porcellus (assembly GCF_034190915.1). Taxonomy (NCBI): domain Eukaryota; kingdom Metazoa; phylum Chordata; class Mammalia; order Rodentia; family Caviidae; genus Cavia; species Cavia porcellus. The sequence goes on from NW_026947497.1 coordinate 35,808,516, forward strand.
CCAGTGATTTATAGAGGTTCACTTACTATGAATCAGCTCCCATTGCCAGGCAAGGGGCCAAGGCTTAGGACAGACTCAGAGATATACATAGAAAGCCAGTTAGTAAAATTTTTAAATCCTGCTCGGAGCCCCTTCCTAGTGGTCTCCACCAGTAGGTTTTTCAGTCTGTTTACTTGTGTTATTAGCAAGCACTAGAACTTGGTAACAAAACAAATTTATTTAGGCTCCCAGCTCTGGAGGCTGAGAAAACTTTGAACTTGGTGTTTGAAGGTCCTTTACAGTTTCAACCCTGGCAAAAGCAGAAGGCTAAGTGGTTGTAGTTAGAGGACAGCTTCTCTTTGTTGCAGTGCACTATATGAGAATGGACTGATTCCTGTGGAAGCTGTATTAATACCTCTTACTGACCTCTTCAAGGCTCTACCACCTCTCAGTTTTGCATTGACGGTGTAGGTTCCCATATGTAAACTCTAGGGGAACGTTCAAGCCATAGCAACAGTGTTTATGTTATAACCTTTATAGTTTCTGCATAAATGAGCCATGTACTGATACGATTTTTCTTTCCAGCATAATGTCCTGCATTTTGTGAGTTGTCATATTTTAAAGCTGCTTATTTATAATTGTATTTACCAATTAGACATGAAGACCTTTGCCCCTTCTGTAAAATGTTTTGAGTCCTTGAATACTTGAAAAGTATCTGTGTTATTGCCTGATACTTGAATGGTGGATTTTCTGCCTATAGAAATTTAGTTTGAAAATCATTTTTCTTCAGAATTTTAAAGATCCTACTTTATTAACTCTGGCTTTCAATTGGTTTTGTGTCTTTTACCTTCTGAGCTCTCTACGTATATATTTTTCTTTTTTCTCTGGAGTTTCCTTCTCTTCTCTTGAGCCCTAGGATTCGGAAGTTTTGCAGCAATGTGATTGGGTGTAACCCTAGTTTCATTCATCGTACTGGACCCTCAGATCCTTATTCTTCAGTTCTAGGGAATTTCTTAATTGGCCATTTTCCCTCTCCTCTTCTTTGTCCTACTTTTTTATTATTATTTTGAAGGTAGTAAAATACAACAGAACAAAGCCAATTGAGACAGTGCAGTGAAACTGGTACAGAATGTCACAACAGGTTGCCGGGATAATAGCAATAGGTGCCATTAGTATATCTCGTTATCTTCCCAATAGTTGTCCTTTCAATGAGGTATAGCAAAATCAAACCAAATACAGAACATTATAGAATATATCAAAACAGAGTATTGAATAGAGCAAAACAACTAATCAGAACAAAGCAAAACAGTGATAACAACATTTGCCTTCAAAGAGATGATAGAAGGAAATCCCCCATATTTGCTGTATTGCATGTGGTCATCCTCCTAAGAGGTGCTCAGATCTCTTATTTCTTCTTTATGTTTCTCTACTTTCCAGGAGATATTCATGACTTATCTGCCACCATTTCTATTGAGTTTTTCATTTCTATTTAGGTCACATCACATGTTCTTCTATTCACCTGGGAAGGGGGTCCAGAATCTGGTCCCAGAGGAAGTGGACTGGTGGTCTCCTGAAGGAAGGGAACTATAAAGTTTGTTCTGAAGTGAGCCATGTTGTAGGTGCACAATAAAACACAAAGGAGGGTGAATAACAAGAAAGAGGTGAAATGAAATGAAATACAGTGAACTAAAATCTATAGTATGCTTAGAAATAAGATTAACTAGGAGGTAAGTCTAATTTGTATGCCAACTTGATTTCTTCTGATCAAAATTTATAAAACCAGGGGCTAGGGATTTAGCTCAGCAGCATAAGCGCCTGCCTTGCAAGCAGGCAGTCATGAGTTTGATCCCCAGTACCGATAAAAAGGAAAAAGACAAAAAAATACATATATATTTATAAAACCAAATTGAGATCCTGGAGACAGTTTCAATCTGGACATGAAATCAAGCAGCTCTAACTTTAGATAGCGAAGGCCGATGGATGACTAGCATATTAAATTCTCTCCCATAAGCACCCTACTTAAGAATCAAGCATTACAGTTTAGACTGAAATCCCTTTCATTTTAGAGCACTGGTAGGATAAACTCTAACCGCTGAACATCTCTATTTTCCATTTGTATCTTATTTTTTTATGTTTCTAATAAAAATATAGTGGATCATTAAAATCATAGAGTTTGCCAATAAAGTAAAACTGATCTAGATCAACTCTAAGCCAGCGGCTAGGTAGGCATTTACATCTGCAACTGACTTTTCTAACTATTGTGTACCCCTTGTCTTTGTGGATGCTGCAAATACTTGCCAGCAGATAGCTGAGTGTGCTGAAGACCAGCAGATATTTGGTTCCTAAAACGGCGCCTCACGGCTGGGCCTCTTGCCAGTGGGTGCTTGATGGGTCATGTTTCAACCCCTGGGTTTCAGTCCCATGTCTATCTCTTATTTTTTCCCCTTGCCTTTTCTGTAAGCCCTAGGGATTTGGACAGCTTGATTCTATTCTTTGGTTCTTTTCCTCCTGGGACTGGCTGGCAAATAACATGCTATCTTTCTGTTTTTCCCTTTCTTTTCATTTGCTGTCACCAAAAATAAACAACCAGGCTCTTTTTATTTAAGGCTTTAACTGCTGATTCCCTCTTGTTTTGGGAAACAGCCTACCCAGACAATTGCAACAAACTAGTGGCTCATTTCTAGTTGGAAAATTCATAAACAGCCTGTGGACCCATGTTTGCTAAAAGAATGAAAGCACTTGCAAAATTTATAATTGTTTTACAATTCCTAAAGATTTTTTTCCTAGAAGCTTCCTACCAGTTGTCTGTTTCACCTTTCTTTAAAATTTCTTTGACTCAAGGCTTAAAAATTCTGATCGTTTTCCTGTTCTGTGTCTTTTTGTTCTTTTGTTCTCTTTCTATGAATGCTTTCTCTACAGTCGTGCTTCTCAGACTTTAGTGCACAAAAGAACAACTTGTAGAGCTGCTAGAGTGACAGGTTCCTGGGCTCGCACTGCAGCAATCCAGATTTAGAAAGTCTGAATTTTTACTGACACTGTTGGGCCCAATGACAGTAGGCTAGAACATGAGGAAGAGCAATCTCGTGTTGAATAGAGCTGGGTTCCCTTTCCAAAGTTATAAGCTACAGTTTGAGCCCAATTTTCCAGAGTTCAGTGAGCCTGTTTATAGCTCAAATTTTCGCTTCAACACTACAACCTGACTGAGTCAGTTTTCTTATTGCTGAGTCACAATACCTGACACCTACAATTTAAAAGAGGAGAGGTTTAGTTTGAACTACCGTTTCACAGTAAAGCCAGTTCTTGGGTGGCTGATTCCCAGGCAGGAACATCAAGGCAGAAGGGCATCGTGGACTAAAGCTCCTTGCTTCATAGCAATCAGGAAACAGTGTAGGGGAACTGCACCAGAGTGGACAGTGTTAGGGACCAGATATAGCACCGAAGGCCACACCATCGTGACCTTCCCAGATACACCCAGAAGTGTGCTTTACTAAACCCTTCGGTGAGTCTGAAGCCAGTCAGGTCAACAGTCCTGCTTAATGGTCACACAAACATTTGATTTCTTTAATAAAAGGAAGAGAAGGAAAGGGCAGGGGAGGGGAGGGAAGGGAGGGTAAAGGGAAAGGGTAAGGATGTAATCAATGGATGTGATAGGCTAGGAACAATTATGTATTTACATCACCAAATGCTCAGAACAACCTTACGGTACAAGGATGGCCTGTCTCATTTCATAGACATGATCAGTAACTTACCCAACAGCAACCTGGGAACCAGGGTTTTGTAATTTTTACTACACTGTCTGTGCATCCCCACTGCTCCAAACGTCACTTCCTTGTGTCCAGCCTCCCTAAAAGGCTCTTTTTCTGTACTGAGAAATTCTTCCAAGGAGAGCTATAACCGAGATGCACTGACCTAAGTGAGTAACCTAATGTTTCCTTATGCAGACAGAGTTCTGCTTTCCTTTTTATTTCTGGGACTCATTCTGCTGCCCCTGTGCCCACGAAAGACCTCCGTAGAATTTCGGATTAGCAACTTCAGAAACAGCTAATATAAAAAACTTGGTTATAAACATTGTCCATTGATATAAGTATGTGATTCTGTAGCAGAACTGAAAAAGAAACTAAGCTAGTTTTAAGGAAAATTAGGAGTATGTACAATGAAGTATAATGTAGTGTATTTCTTTTTTGTAAATATTTATTTCCTTTACATTGGATTTCTTTATGAGGATGAATACACACTTGTTTATCCAACAAAACTGCATTTAGTTGTTATTATTTTGATATGACTGCTTGCTTCAGCAGCACATGTATTATTTTGATATGCGAGTAATAATCAAGTCTATGAAATAGTTGCAGGTACTTTAAACTGACATGAATTACGATGTGTTTAGAGCTTCTCTGTGTCCCAATACCATAACTTTTGAGTTTTCAGTTCCCAGGCATTGAGTGTGGTACCAAAAGTTAGGGGATTTCTGTTTCCCAGCATCTGTTATTTTTGATTCAGGGAGATTGGGAGTAGTCTTCACAATATTCTCTGTTTCCATCACTGCAGGAAACCTAAAACAGATGATATTTGATCTGCTTAATTCCCTCATCCCTTCCAAATCCCTGACCCACATCCAAGTTTTTCTCAATCAAGCATAAATGTCATAGTTTACATTGTCTTAAATTGCTGTCACATCATGGAGAAAAGGATGACTCTGTTTCAGAAGTCTGAGAATCAGGGTGCTTCTAATCTATTCTGCCATATATTTATCTATGAAAAACTCACTTCACTTGTTAGAGAGCTATAATAAATTATTTAGTTGGTCAAACTTTCAAACTCAATTTTTAGGGAAAAAAAGCCTTTTAGGCAATTAGCTGGATTGTTCTGGCCTGTCCCTTAATTATTAAGTGCTGGAGCAAGATAGTGGAATAATGGACAAACTGATTCTTATATTTCTTACTGAAGAAAAATGCTTTCAATATATGAAAATGTATGCCATTTTCCAATGCTGAGAAAGTTATCAGAGTCCTCAAGAAATTTCTTGAAATCAAAATTTAAAGCATTAGGGAGTCAAACCACAAGACAACATGGTGACTCAGTGGTCAGTGTCTCAGTGTCTCTAGCACTTCTGAAGACATTTTGTATTGGAAGACCAAAGAGCTCTGAGTATGAGGGGGGAAACTGGGAAAAACTGAGCAATGGAGGAAACCATATATGTGAAATCAGATAAACCCTTAAAGCTTTTACTTTTGCGAAGCCATTCTAAGCATGCTCAATAACTAAATGATTACTATTTTGAAGTGATGCTTCCAGGGCACATTGATTATGCTCAGATGGTTTGCCTGAAATGAGGAGTCCAGATAGTACTGCTGTGGAGTCCCCTGTTTTATTCTAGAACATCCATTCTGGTTGGGGACAGGGAAGTTGGGCTCAAGTGAATATTTTATAGCATTAGCTGAAGGATTAAAAGCAGGTTTGTGCACTTTATTATACGTCTCCATATGGTGTATTTTATAACATCACATTTAATGATTGATGTAAGAGCCTGACAAGTCTTCCTCGAGAACCATGGCTTGAGGGCAGCCATGGCCCGTGGTTTGGTTTTAACTTAGCTTGTCTCAGGAAACTGAGGTTTGAGTTAGAGAAAAGTGGACATTTGGCAGAGTCCTGGAGGAGACTGGCACTAATGTATGCAGGGTCAGATTTTATACGATAGCCCTGTGTCAGGGCCATTCACTAATGGACATTCTACAAGAGGCACTTGCACTTGACGTTATAGTTATGAAAGGCCACAAATTCAAGTCCAAGTTAGTGGATAGATGGCATGGTACAACTCCTGTCTCATGGGCTAAAAGCTGAGAAGGAAACAGAAAGTAGTTACATATCATTGTCAACAAAAGAGGATGAGAGATGGAGGCTAAGGAGATTTGTCTCATGGTCTTTTGCTGTCATGTGGGTTTTACTGATTCAACTGTGTTTAGCAGCTCTGGGAAACCACCTCCGAGAGAATGTTTTTCCTTTAAAACAAAGTTTCAGTGAGATGTAATCACATGCATACATGTCACCCGTTTAAAATGTAAGATTCACTGTTTTTTAAATATTCACAGCTATACAACTATCGCCACAATCTAAACTTAGAATATTTTTTATCACTGGAAGGAGAAATGCCATACTTAGTATCATTTCCCATTTTTCCCGTGCCTGTCTGTCTTAGATTTTTTTTTCATTGCTGAGATGAAATACCTGATGCTGAAAGTTGAGGAAGAAAAAGTTTATTTGGTTCACAGTTTGTAGAGGTTTCAGTCCATAATCACTGGCTCTAAGAAAGGGTGGCACAGCAAATCATCATTGCAGAAGAGAAACAGTTCATGGCAGGCAGAAGGCAGCAAAGCAAGCAAGAGGCGTAAGCATCTTTTCTCTGCCCCTTTTATACTCTGTGGAGGCTCCTGGGGTTAGAGTGGTGTCAAGCCAATCAGTGAACTGATTAAGTAATCACACACCCTTAACCCCACATCAGACACTCTAGATACAGTCACCTACTATGGCCCCAAAAGGCTTGGGGGGGCATTAAACACGAGCCATAACACTTTGCTGTTTCCTATCTCTAGCCCTCAGAAGCTACTTATTTATTTGTTGTCTCCACAGGTGATAGTCTAGATATTCAGAATAAATGAAAATATAAAATCTGTGATTGTTTTGTGATTGACTTCTTTCCCTGATAGGATTACTGTTCTATTTTTTTTTCTCTTAAGGATTTGCTACCCCCCAAAATTTACTTATATGTTAAACTATTGTTTTATTTCCAAACTTACACTACTTTTAAAACTAATAAAATGTCTATAAACATTGAATTTTTAAGGTTAAGAAAAGGTTATGGTTAATTGAGAGGTACATAGATTCCTAGTTTAAAACATTGATAGAAAAAATACATTATAAATAGCAAAACTAATTTGTTATTCCTTTGATAGTTCATGATATGAGAGATTAAGGGTAATTATGACTGAACTTATATGTCAAAACTAAGTATCACTGTTATGTAAGATGTAGGTGATTGGTCTAAGGTATGCTGATATCATAACCTACTCTGAAAGTAGTAAAGTAATAATGGAAAAACAAAAACTAAAGTCTCTGATATCCATTTATTTGTTTAACTCTATTTTACCAATGAAAAATGTGGAAAAATTCAGTTATTGGAACACATTGAAATTGGATTCTGAAAATGCAAGCCTTATAGTAAATTAGGGAAAAGAAATTTGACAATGACAAGAGATTAAAAATACTGACCTTTATTACCAGCTGGATCTTTGGGTGTGGGCTTTATGGAGTTGGGTGTATCCTAGTTGTATTTTCTGCATTCATCTGTTTTCTCAAATAGAAATTCCATCTCAAGTTTAATGTTTCCTTTTTGAAATGGACGTGTAAGGGAAAATGACACTAGGAATTGTGCTTCCAAAATATTATTCAGCATGTCCAGTGCTGTGACTTAACCCAAGCAAAAACATACAACCAAACAAAATGAATCTTACTCTTAGCAAAAAATGATTGCTCTATAAATGAAGGAACTTTATTAATGAATTTCCAGCTGGAGAAAGCACCAGCTTGCAAAAGTAAAATATCAGTACGGAGATGGGGACTTTAACACCAGAATTACCCAGAGACATGGCTTGGTGCCAGAATGACAAAAGAGAAGATATAAATGGTGGGAAAGTCATTGTCCCATGGGATCGAGCTCATCTGTATAAGTCATAGCGCTCTCAGTTATGGCTTTCATTCCTTTACATCCCTGGGAGATAAATCATGCATCTGTGGCTAACAAGGCCAGATGGATTCCTGTGGCTGGGGGTCAGCATGCAGGAAACATTGTTGATATTGTTCTATCATTTCCTGCAGGGAAAAGAATGGCCTGTGTAGTGAATCTTCTTTCCTACATACATTTGTTAAGCTGATGGATGTTCACACGATTTTCGAAGAATTTCCATGATAAATTGCTTCTGTGGCATTTTGGGTTGTTCTGCAGCTTTTTGGCCCTAAACCTCTCTGCTAAGGATCACATTCTACTGATAAATGCTGAGAGCGAACTGAGTTGCTTCACACAAAGGAGAAATAAGGACAAATTGAGAGTGGGACGATAATGACATTGTGACCTGGAATACAGTGCCCTTTAATCTCATTAGCTAACTTTCCTAGAAGACTTTCTCATTGTTTAATAGATGATGCTATTAACCGGATTGCCATTATTTGGGGTGGAATTCCTTTACAAGTGAAGACCTAGCAGTGTAACCTCTCTCCCCAATTTCAGTAATGTTGAAACAGTGTTTCGGTGTCTGCTTAGAACTGTCTTGTATCTTCAACCCACTGTCTTTTCTATATCTAGTTTGTTCACATTACCATGTATACAAGACAGCTGCCAAATACGGACTCACCCAAGGTCCTGGGAACTTGTCTCTTTGTTTTGATCTGTCCGTATTAACTGCTTGTGTAATTTCCTTTCAAACTCTGGTTTAATGAACCTTTCTCTTTCCTGTCTTTATGATCTCCTTTTCTCCATCTCCCCATTATTTTTGTCATTTATCCGTACTGCTTATCTAACTGGAATGTATTTGATTTCTCTTTTCCTTCTCTTTGTCCTATGGGAAAACTCAAGGCTAGCCTTGCTTAAACATTTACAAACTTAGTTTATGCATTGGAGTCCCTGTGGATAATTCAGACTCGACCCCATCACATGTCTTTTAAACAGGACTAGCTGAGTGCTTTAGTATTGAGGATGTCACATACTCTTCAGATTGGTGGGCTGTGAACTATGCTCAAAGAAATTAACATTTGTATCTTACTTTCTCTGTTCAAAATCTAAGGGGAAAATGTCCAGACATTTTGGATAAAGGCTATACCCCAACTTCCAAAAGGGAAAATGAGTTTGATTATATGCCACATCATCAGTGTTAGCTTAGCATTCATTGCCCTTCAGACCAGAGGAGAATAAAAGAGAGAAATGAAAGAAAAGGAGAAACAAAGAGTAAATACGTCATGATATTTCCTATGAGACTACCATATGTACACTTAATACGCACTTTACCTTTTGTATTGTGCATCTGATTTCTAGATATGTAGGGGTAAACTCTGCTTATTTGGTCACATATCCTGGGTTTTTAAAAAACTGCTGATATACTCTTGGAACATGTATAGCTTTTTGTGATTACAATTTATCTTGGCAATGGTGGGCAGCTCTTTGTTATGGATTCTCTTTTTTAACAGCTCAGGCCAAAAATGAGGCTCTAGTGCTTCTGAGGTTTAGGGGCTGTGGTGGAGAGTTTATAAAAATCTCTTTGGCTCTAGACATGCAGATGCAGAAAGAGAAAAGAGAAGAAAGTGTCCTATTTCATAAAGAAACTTTGGACACAGTTTGACCAGGGAATAAGAAAAAATACCCAACTGTAATTTTATTGCCAACTTCCCATGTCTTCATGTCTGCAGGATAACTTAAGATCTTTTCGTTACATTTCCCTTGCAATTCAGTTTGCTGATGTTCCAAGAGAAATAGGAGGAGGGCTGGGAAAATATCTTCTGATAGTTGAAACACATGAGGTTTATTATGCCATTTAAAATTGCAATCCCTTTACACAACAAGCATGGATATCCATTATGATATTTTTGATGACCTTTCTTGGTGAATGAAATGCGATGATCACAAGCAGACTTTCTGCTGACCCTGGTCTGTTCATGATAATGTATACCAGAAAAGGGTTCTGGGACTATTGTATGGACATACACATGGTCCCTAATTATGCATTTGACTTTGTGATGAAGAGAAAGTGATACACAGTTTATTAGAAGTCATATTTCAAATTTTGACTGTTAATATTTTCTTGGGCTAGTACGATACTCTCCTGTTTCTGGGCATTGAAACTATTCCGAGGTACCCACAAAATTTCACTTCTGGGGGATCTGATACTCTGCAGTGTACTGCATTGCTATGCTATGGTATTCTGTGGGGGTAAATATAGTAAATATATTTCCTTCTTAAGATACTTTCAATTTACAACACATTTATTGAGACATAACTTCTCATGAGTCATAGATCATCTGTATTTCTGTGGTATAAACATCTGGAGTTAAGGTTGCTCTCTACCCTGCTATACTGCCTCAAGAGACTGCAAGATGGTAGTGAGTAGAGGAAAATAAATGTCAGTTGCTGTGGCAAGGTGACAAAGTGCGTGTACGGTTCCTGCTCTTCTCATGCTACTCTCCTCTTGTACTGCTCCAAAATTCTACAACTATCCTTGCTTCCCTAACTAGGTATACTCAACTTGCTGCCTAGGATAAGGCTCCCAGGTCTACCCTAATATCACAGTCTCCACGCTGACAGTGACTGTGTTTGTCTAAGTTAACAATCAGCACACAAACAAAAATGTGCATGTTGGCAGATAAAGATGAGAACGAGGCTATGCAGGGATAAGATTAAAGGAAAATACATACTTTGGTGTGAGACTCCCTTGAACATTCTCTTCTCTGAGCCCAGCACACTGGTGGGAGCATGTCGGGAATCATGGCCATTAAAAGGCCAATCCCACTCAGGCATCCTACACGGAACCTGTTGTTGGGCAAACCATGTAAGTGGAGCTTCTGGTAGGTATTTGGTGACCATCCTTTGCATATGAAGGGCTAACCAAGAGGAAATGTTGCAATGTGAGGACAGGAACCTAAGTAAACAAACAGAAAGAGAAAAAATTCAATGCATAGATCACAAAAATGCATATCCATATTCACTAAAAAATCAGTTTTCTCAGAAACAGAAGTAATTTATAGACATGAAGCAAAGATGAGTCTTGTAAAATATGTAATGAGGGACTAAAACATTTATTATGGATTATGCTAACATAATTACAGATATAAATAACTTTACAACTCAGAAGTTAATTTGAGGACTTCTATAGAATAAAAGTCATAGTTCAAAAATAGAGGGAAACTGGAAGACATTTAAAGTCAAACAGCTAAATACTAGCACTCTACAAAGATAACACAGAAAATGGGGAAAAAATATGAAATACTTATGCTCCAAAAAAAAATCCCCAACTTTAACAATATGAGTATTTAGATGTTAAAGTTCACTGAGTAACTAATATAATGATTGGAAAAAAGACAGGTGTTGGGTCTCTGAATTTTAGGAAATTTACAAAAATATGCCCATAAAAAGATCTAAACATTTCCATTAAAAAAAGAAAAAATAGGGCCGGGGGATTTAGCTCAGTGGCATAAGTGCCTGCCTTCCAAATGCGTGTGGTAAGTTCGATCCCAGTACCAAAACAAAACAAAACAAACAAACAAAACAAACAAAGAAAACAAAACAGAAGCAAGTTCTACCCAAGTTTCCAAACTAACAATAGCACTGAGCCTCCCAACTGAAAGGAAGTTACCAGGAGCCCATGCAAGGCTTTGAATTTCAGAAAGGAAAAATCTCCCACTTAGAAATCTCTATCTTATAAAATAACCGACCCATTGTGAAATAAGAGTGGAGACATTTTCAAAGAGGGAAGGTTTTAAAAATTATTTTTAATTATACCACATATAGTTTCTCGGTATGATACTGCAGAATGTATTCCTACAAAGTAAGGGACTAATTCAGGAAAGAGGAAGGCATATGATCCAGGATGCTGTCTCCAGCACAGGAAAGAGAGCAGTGAACTCCTGCGGGCCTGGAGCATCTTGTACAGTATAATGGAAGGGACAGTAAAAATGTTTCCAGGAAAAATGCAACTGATATCTTACAGATTCAACCATGTACATTACTGAATGGAGAAATGACCACGTAGGTTACTGAATGGTTACTTCCTGTCCACTACAGGAAGATCTAGCCAGAACCTCAGTGAAAGAAACACAAGTAAGGAAAGCAATTTATTCCAAGAATAAAACACACCTCTTCAAGAAAGGAAGCACAGTGTTCTGAATGCATGCGTGTGCACTGCTCCACATTCATATGTGGAAATCCCAACCTTCAATGAGATGGTATTAAGGGGTGGGGCCCTTTGGGAGGTGATTATGTCACCAGAGCAGAGACCTCAGGAAGTGGTGTTCGTGGTGCCTGCAGGGATCTTGGAGTGATGTCCTCAGACTCGGCAGTGTCCAGGAAGGGGCAACAAAACGCATTGTTCTATAGACCTGGATTCTGGTGAAGGACAGTGCTGGCAAGTGGCAGAGTGGAGCATTTTCCACTCATGGCTGGCTGAGGGGGCGGGGAGGAGCCTGAATTAATTCTTTTTTTCCCTCTTTGCCTTCCTTCATTCCTTCCTTCCTTTTCTTCTCTGCATCTCTTCTTTCCTCCTTTTAAAAAATTACGCACTATGTATTTACTGTCTTATTTATACATCAACAATGTAAACACCTATGTTGAATATATACACATATATATGCTTATATGCACACACATACATCTTCTGAAAGAAAAAAATCAATATAATTAGCGAGTATCTTAGCTGTTTTTTCTAGTTGCTGAAGCAAAATACCTGACACCCACAAGTTAAAGGAGGAAAATGTAATTTTTTGTCATTAAGAGAAAAAAGATAAAAGTAACAAGGAAACATACTTTTAAAACAGGTTGGTAGAATGGCTGTTGAGAGTACAAGATATAGGCATATCCTGTTGAAACAATATTAGGACAAACCTTTTTTTTTTCAATGAACTGAGAGAAACGAACTGCGTAGCTATCTTAACTATCGTGTGTATACGTATTTTTTCTCTTTCCCTGTCTTCCTTTCCTTTTTACCCATTCATAGTTCATATTTTCTTTAGAACAGTTTCTTTCCAATTTACAGTATGCACTGTACATTTTGGAGCTTATTTACCTATTTGATTTCCCACACTAGTGAAACAATGTGATTTCTACAAACATGGGTCTGATTTATTTCACGTATGAGCATGGTCTCAGGTGCATTCACTTACTTATAAAACTCTCCAGTTTATCCTTCTTTATGGCTGAGTACTACTGCATTATAAAAAAACACATTTTCTTTATTTCACTTATAAGTATGGTCTCAAGTTGCATCCATTTCTCTATAAATGTCTGAAGATTATCCTTCTTTATAGCTGAGTAGTACTCTGTTACATAAAAGTACCACATTTTTTTCTATCGGTTTTTTGGCTGATGGGCATTTGGGTTGTCTCCAAGATTTAGCTATTACAAATTGTGCTGCCATATGCATGAGTGCTGTGGTATGATATTTTTGATTCTTTTGGGAAGATACACAGAAGGGGAATAGCTGGCTTGAATGGGACTTCTAATTCTAGTTTTTAAAGGAGTCTCCACACTGATTTCCCTGGTGGTTGTACCAGTCTCCGCTCTCACCAATAGTGTGAAGGATTCCTTTTTCCCCACAGCCCTTCTGAGATTTATTAATTGATTTTTTGATGACAGTTATTCTTTTTGGGGTGAGATGGAATCTCAGTGTTGTTTTAGTTTGCAGCTCTTGAATGACCAATGGTGTCGAATATTTTTTTCATGTATTTATTTTCCATTTGTATTTCTTCATCTGAGAAGTGTGTATTCATCTCAAATGTCCATTTTTGGTCTGCATGTTTGAATTTGGGGAGTCCTGATTTTTAAAATTCTTTATGTATTCTAGCTATAAGTCCTTCATTTGTATGACAACTGGATATAATTTTTCCCACTATGTGAGTTTTCTTTTCACTTTTTTGGTGATTTCTTTTTTGTATAAAAGCTTTTTAATAAGGTGAGACTCCATTGGTTGATTCTTTGTAGCATTTCTCTTGTAGTCTGAGTTTTGTTTGTGAAGTCTCTGCCTACATTTATGTGTTCTAGATTCTTTTCTATTTTTGCTTCCAGTAAATTTAGTATTTTTGTTTCAATATTTATATCTTTGATCCATGCTGACTTTATTTAGTTCATGGTGATAGATCGCATCTAGTTTTAGCTTTTGATGTGGGAAAAGTTATTTTTTCCAGCACCATTTATTAAAGACGTTTTCTTCAAGTGAACATGTTTGGTTCCTTTGTCAAAGATAAGGTGCCTGAATGTGTTTGGTGCTGATTATGTTTCACTGACCTGCAGAACTGTTTTTTTTTCCCCAATACCATGCTGATTTTATCATAGAAGCTTTATACTATAATTTCAGGTCTAGAATCATGATGCTCCCTGGCTTGACATTGTTGCCCAGAATTGCTTAGCTTTCTTCTTTCTGATATCATCTTCAATCTCCTTTTTTAGGGTACTTTAATTTTCACTGTACAGATCTTTTACATTCTTTACTAGATTGATTCCTATTTCATTTTTTTTTGGATGCTATTGTTAAGGGTAGGCTTTCCCTAATTTCTCTGTGTTTGTTACTTGTGTTTAGGAATGCTCTTGATTTTTTTATTGTTGAGTTTGTATCCAGCTGTGCTACTGAATTTAGTTATTAAAACTAAAGATATTTTGTTGGAGTTTTTGGCTCTTCTATGTAGAGTATCATGTCATCTGCAAATAGCGATAACTTAACCGTTTTCCTTTATTTCTTTTATTTTTTCTCTTGTCTAATTACTCTGGTTAGCATTTCTAGAACTATGTTGAGTTAGAGTGGTGGTAAGGAACATCCTTTTCTTATTCCTGATTTTAGAGTGAAAGCTTTCAATTTTTGACCATTTAATATAATGTTAGCTATTGGTTCATCATAGATGGGTATTATAGGATTGAGATAAAGACCAATTATCTAATTTTCTGTAGGATTTTTTTTATCATGAATTGGGGTTGGACTTTGTCAAATGTTTTTGCTGCATCTATTGAGATGATCATGTGATTTTTGTCTTTTGTTCAATTAATATGATGCATTATATTTATTGATTTGCATATGTTAAACCATTGCTGCATCCCTGGAATGAAACCTACTTGGTCTTGATGTGTAACCTTCTTGATGATTTGCTGCATTCTGTTTGGTTAGTACCTTATTAATGAGTTTTGCATCAATGTTCTTTAGGGAGATTGGCTTGTAGTTTTCTTTTTTGGTTGAGTTCTTCTCTGGTTTCAGACTCAGGGTAATTCTTGCTTCCAGAAATGATTTTGCAAGTCTTACTTCCATTTCATTTTTTCAAAAAGAGGTTCAGCATTAGTGGCCCTAGTTCTCTAAATTTCTTGTAGAATTCCACAGTGAATCCATTGGGGCCTGGGCTTTTATTGTTGTTGGTAAACTTTTTATTTAATTTTCAATTTCATTGGCTGATATTGATTTATTTTTAATTTGTATATATTCTTGGCTTAGTTTTGGCAGTTCTATTGTATCCATTTATGTGTCTTGCATCCTATTATATATAGGTCCTCATAATAGGTACTAATGATCTCTTGGATTTCTGTGGGATTTGATGTGATTTCCTCCTTTTCATTCCTAATTTGCTTGAATTTTTTTTTTTTCTTTTGGATGAAATCGGCTGATGGATTATCACTTTTATTTATTTTTTTTCAGAGAACCAACTTTTCAGTTAATTGATTATACTAGTTTCTTAGTTTCCACTGCATTAATTTCTGCCCTTATCCTTATACTATCCTCCATGATAGGAATAGTGTGCTTGTTCTTTTTCTAGAAGTTTAAGGTTCATTATTATGTTGTTTATTTGAGCCTGTTCTGTTTTCCTGATGTGTGAGTTTTGTTGCTATAAATTTCCCTTATAGGACTGCTTTAATCATGTCCCATAAGTTTTCATATGTTGTATTGGTATTACTGTCTAATTGTATACACTGTTTAATTTGTCTTTAATTTCCTCTCTGACCCACTGGTTGTTTAGAAGGGTGTTGTATACTTTCCCTGTGTTCATGTGGTCTTTGCACTTTCCTTTGTCATTGATTTCCAGTTTCATTGTTCCATGTTTAGACAGTATGCATGGGATGTTTCAATTTCTCTATATTTACTTAAACATGTTTTGTCAGCTAATACATGGTCTATTTTAGAGAATATGTCATATGCAGCTGAGAAGAATATGTATGCTGATGTTTTGGGGTGGAACGCTGCTGGTATCTATCAAATCTACTTGTTCACAGGCTTGGTTTTTAATTGTTACATTTCTTTGTTGAATTTTTGTATAGTTGATCTATCCATTTGTGAAAGTGGAGCATTAAAGTCCCCCACTATATTTGTGTTAATGTTTATTTGGTTTTTCATGTCAGTAAATATTTGTTTTATGTAGTTGTGTGAACTTGTTTGGTGCATAAATATTTATGATTGTTATCTCTTCTTCTTGGAATTTTCTCTTGACAGGTACATAGTGACATTCTTTGTCACTTTTGAACAATTTTGGTTTAAAGTTAGCATTATTTGCAATAGAATTTTTACCCCTGCCTTTTTCTGGGTTCCTATGGTCTAGAGAACTGTTTTCCATCCTTGAGTTTCGGTGTATGAATTTCTTTTTGAGATAAATGTGTTTCTTGAATGCAGTATGTTGTTGGATCTTGTTTCTTGATCCATTCTGTCAGTCTGTTTCCTCTGATTGGTGAGCTAAGACTATTTATGTTGATGGTTACACCGGATATTTATTAGCTTTTCTTTGCCATGTTGTTTCCTTGTTGTTTGTGCCCTGTCTTTCTTCTCTGCTGAATTGCTCACCCCTATCTGGTGGTTTCTTTCTAGTAGTGTCCGTGAATTTGTGTTTTTTGTTATCTTTTTCTAATGTATCTTTCAGAGCATTCTGTAGGGCTAGTTTAGTGGTCAGAAATTTCTTTAGTTGTTATTTGTCATGGACGTATCTTATTTCTCCATCAATTTTAAAAGATAGTTTTATGGGTTACAACAATCTACACCAAATATTATAATAATCAAAATCTGGGTTGAAGATTGTTTTGCTTTACGACTTGAAATACTTCAGTCTAAGCTCTTCTTGATTTTAGAGTGTGTGTTGATAAATCTGCCATGATTCTGACTGACTTTCCTTTATAGGCAGCATGTTTGTTTTTTCTCTAGCTGCTTTTAATATTTTGCTCTTGTGCTGAGTTTCTGGAATTTTGATTATTATAATCTTTGGTATAAATTTACTTCGTCATAGCTATTTGGGATTCTATATGCTTCATTTATTTGTGTATCAAATTTATGGTCTGTGTTTGGGACGGTTCCTTCCATTATTTCTGTGAAAAAGTTTTTTAATGTTTTTGTGTTGTCTCCAGCATTGTCACTGATTTCAATCAATCTTATGCTGTCCATTTGTTGCTTTATCCAGTAGCTGTTGAATTGTTTTTCATGGTCTCTTGTGATTTTTAAGATATCTTTCTTTTCCTAATCACTTTTCACATTTTTATCTTCTAGATCTGATAGTCTATCTTCATCTTCATTTAATCTGCTGCATATCGTTTCAGTGGAATTTCCAATCTCTTGCATTTCTGTTTGCATCTGTTTCATTGATTGCATTTCATGTCTAAGTTTGGTATCCATGGTTTCCATCATTTTCCTGAGCTTTTCTATTTCTTTATCTGTGTCAGCTTTAATGTCTTGTATCTTGATATCCATTTCTCTTTTTATTTTAGAAATTATGTTTTCTATGGCATCTTCCATTTTTTTAAACTTCTTTTGCTATCATTTCAGAGAGTTTCCTTTGTTGGCTTTTGATTTCGTCTGTCTCTTTGTGCTCCACTTCCATGGGGCTGGGTGTTTGGAATTGCATTTTACTTCTTGTTGTTGCCATTTTTAATTTCTTATTTTATTTTCTAAGATGATGCTTATAGATATGTTAGATAGTCTTAACACTGCTATTGAGGTTTTTGTAGGAGGTGTCTGTTCCTCCAGATGTCTTCTAGATGTATGTGGTACTTAGTCTTTATGTCTACCTCTATAACTATTCTTCCCAATATGTTAAGATTGAAGGGTAGTTATCTGCTTGACTTAGGGCCCACTCCTTTGTTCTGGACTATGGTGATGGTCATGACCCCTTACAATCAAAGTGTTGTTTTACAGGGGGAAAACTGGTTATAACATGTATGATATCTGTAGTAAAGTAGTTCAGCTGCCATTAACTATAGACAAAAGTACAACCTGGCTAGTGAGAAACTGTGGTAGCTATTGCCTTATATCTATAAGTGTAGGAAGAAGGCCTACACAACTATATTATCCCAATTAAACCATGAATTTGTATGCAGTGGCTTTCTACTCAGTAGAGTGACTTTACCCTGTTGTGGGTGGGGTATTTAGGAGCATAGGGAGTAGGATGGAGGGATGGGTAAGGTTAAATTTAGTAGGAGCAAGGTTAGAGGGCACAGCACGAATATCCAGTTTTTGGGTAATTGTAGGATACAAGAGTGAAGGATTGGAAGAGGAAGTCTAGGAGTTTTGAAGTAGAAAGTCTAGGAGTTTTGAAGTTTACACAGGTGAAATTATAAAGTCAAATGTGATAGTTGACAAATGAGCAGAAGAAGACAAGTAGAATAAAATAAGAAAGGCTAGATATCATCTTTGGTTCATATTGCTAATCTTGCATGGGACATTTCCATGCCTCTAGTTCCATCTGTCCATTGTGTGCACCTTAGCCAGGGTTCCACTGTATCACTAGCTTTTCCACAGGTCTCCAGGTCCTGAGTCCTGCCAGTGGAGGGAGGGGGTTGGATCTCAGATGTCCCTTGCCAGCCATGCCATCACTACTCTCAAAAGTTGTGTGGTTTCTGGTTGATAGAAGAAGGGAGGAGTTGAATTCAGACTTCTCTCACCAGCCAAGCTGTCTGGGCAATGGAGAAAGGGAGGAGCTCGAACTCAGACTATCCTCACTGGCACTACTTTCCCAGGGTAATTGGAAAAGTTTATCTTGGCTCACAGTTCATGGAGGCTTTAGTCCACAGTTAACTGACTCCAAAAGAGAGCAGTGTGGTAGAAGGGAGAATTGCAGAGGAGAAATATTCCATGGCAGAGCAGACAAGAGGGGACAGAAAAGCAGTGAGATTCCCTTTCCCTTTTATTCCATTCAGGCTACAAGCCTATTGATTGGTGTCATCTATATCCAATGTGAGACTTCATGACATATACCCAGAATTATGCTGAACCAATTAGCAGACTAATTTAGTAATCACATACCCTTGATCCCAGTATCATGTACCCTTGATCCAGCCACCTCTGAAAAGTCCCACCTATGAGTGCATGAGGCTTTGGTGGTGGTGGTGGTGGTGGGCTCATCTAAATATATACTATAACACTAAGTATCAGATCTTGCAGGGAATTGGATCTTGTGCAAAGTGTTTTTAAGAATTTTCCTCCCAAGGGCTTTGTGAGTGCTACTCAAAGTGTGATTTGCAGACCAACAGTATCAATATCTACCTTGGTTACTTAGAAATGCAAGTTTTCAGGCCCCATGTGCAGACCTACTGAATCAAAGTCTGGGATCAAGGCTCAAAAATCTGAATTTTATCAATGTCTTTAGGGAATTCTGATGTATTCTGAAATCCAGAAAGTACTGTTCTAAATTCATCACTTCTGTGACAGAAGGCAAAAATGTCAAAATGTCACAGCATCTTTCCTTCTGTGCCTGCTCAGGAGAATACTGGCTGTAGAGCTTATGCTCAGTTTCTGGGCAACACTTTATTATGAAGAATTGGGTAAATATAAATGACCCTGTGCAGCTTGATTGATTAAGGTTGGGAAAAAATAGTTACTCAGAGTGGAAAAGAGTGAGAAAATGAGGCAAAAGAGACACAAATTTAGCATGGGCTCAGTTTCAGAGAACATTCTGAAAAGTAAAGACAGAGAACAGGCAGGGTGATGATTGCTAGACCCTCTTTAGAGGATATTTTTTAAAACAAAGGTTTTGAAGTGGATTAAAGACAAACTCTCCCAGTGAAATTTTGTGAGTTTACTCTAAAGCTTTTAACTCCTTTGGGTGGTACTGGATATGCCGTGATATTGAGACTGGAGTCCAGGCAGGAAAACGCTTTTGTGTGGGACTTGTGAGGACTTGGGTGCCACAGCCTGCCTGGCACCTTGTATGTAGTGATGGTTGTTGTGACTTACTTGGTTTTTGTTCTGTTTACTGAGGAGATCTGGGGAGAGATCATTCTTCAGTTAGAGGACGGTGCTAAGTGGACCTCACAGGAGAAAGGGGGTTTTAGATATCATCACAACCACTGTTGATTAGAAGAAGAGATTCTCAGTATACATGACATGAATATTTTATTTCTCATTTTGCAACATGATCTCCTAATTTCCACTATCTTTCTCTTGTAAATCCTTCCTTTTTATCCTGCCACTCTAGCTGCTTACATCTGTGGACATGCCTTGGATCTCATCAACCTCAGAAATCCCATCACTTCTGAAATCCCAAATTTATAGTACCACCTTCTACTCTCCTAGCTCATTTTCTCCAGAACTAATTTCCTTCTTTCCTTCCTTCCTCCCTCCCTTCCTTCCTTCCTTCCTTCCTTCCTTCCTTCCTTCCTTCCCTCCCTCACTCTTTCCCTTCCTTCTTTCTTCCTGTTCTCCCTTTAAATTTTTTTTTCTCAGTGGAGATTGACCTCAGAGCCTTCACACCGAGCTGCATCCCAAACTCCTTCCCTATTTTTCAGATTGGAAACATGTTCTCACCATATAATCCAGCCTGGGCTTAAACTTTCAAATCTTTTGCCTCAGCCTCCCAGAGTACTGGGATTATAGATATGTGTCAGATGCTCAGCTACTCTAGAAATTTCTCTACAGAACATCTATGTGGGAGCAAATACCATTGATTCTTCCTTCCAGTCATGACCCCATTCCAGCAACTGCTTCTCATCCCCACTGCTAACTCACCACTGAATCTATCATCCTCCATAGTTTATTTGAACTGTTCTCTCTATGTCTGCTCTCTTTTTCCCAGAGATTGCTTCTCATGGTAACCAAAGCAATCCTTTGATAATGCAGATTGTATTATTTTAAAGCTTATTTATAATCTTTCTGTGGTTTTACAATCCACTAGAATTAATCCAGAGCTCTTACAATGCAACATACAAGGCTTTGACTGACTTGATTTCCTGACTTCATTCTGTTCTCCAAGGTTGATCATTATACTTTAATTTTCTATTTTAAACTTTCCATCTGCCTTCCAGACATACTTTCCTGCCATGTGTAATAAGATGTTTCACAAGAATCTCAAACGTAACCTGTTTGAACACACCCACATGTGCATGCATGCACATCCCAAACTTGTGCTTTTCTTGCTCCTTTAATTGTTCAAAGAAGAGTGTCACTCTTGTTTCCTTCCACAGTGAGCTCTGTAATTTCTGCTTCCAAAAAACACCTTATCCTTTTCTCCATTCCCATAGCCAGTGCTCCAATATCATTTCTGGCTTGGATTATTAGAACAGACTCATTTTTGCTCTTCTCATTTCCACTCTGGCCGCATGAGATTTCTTTTTCATGCTGGGAATTGAGTTCAGGTCCTTGTTCATGGTAGATATTTGTGTTACAACCGAGGTGCACACCCAGCCCCTCTCCACGGGTCTTCCTGCTCAGTGACAGCCATGTGCTTTTATGCACCTGGTTTTCAGATCTATGTAAATTCACAGAACAATCTGCTTTGAAGGTTGAAGTATTATCCGTATGGTGAGAATATGCATTAGAGCTTAGATAATCTCTCCATAAAATATCTACTTTTGGCACCCAAAATATATAGGTATAGTATCCATATTGTTGAATTCCAAATCAGAAGAATTGTCCTAACAAAATATAGCTTGAGGAAAACATTTGAAATCAGGACTATTCTGGAAAGCCCGAATCAATAAATTAGACACATAATAATGACAATCAAGCATAGGACTGGTGTGAACACTGGACTGTGGCCAAGAATTCTGTCCTTGATTGACAACCTTGATCCTTTTAGAAATCAGGTTAAGAACACATACTTAAATAAAAAAAGGTTAGGCCTATAATGCTTGAGTAAAATTGGAACTAGTAAAAGTTCCAACCCTTATCTTAGAACTCCAAAAGACTTTGCGAAACGTAGTGTGAACTTCCATAATTTCCTGAATTTTCCACTTTTATTCTGTTAATAAAAAAGGAAGTTATGTATTTTAACTCTTACATCAACTGTATTTAAAAAATCTCGAAGTAGTTGTTTTATCAGGTAAAGACCACTCCAAAGTGACTTTATACAGTTATTTACATACCTTATGATTCTGGTTGTTACCGATTTGAGTTGTTCATGCTGGGACCTTTCCTGGAATGGCCCAGGTAGCCTGTGGTCACCCGGCATCTCCACCAGAATGGGACCGGCAGTCAGTGCTGAATGTCCATGAGCCTCTTAGTTGACTTGGTCTCTTGCCTTTGAGAGAACTCTCCTGTGTTTCTGTCACAGTGTGTGGGAGTGAGCTGAAGGCCCCATGAAGCTCAGCTAGGAAGCCAAAGACATCACCCCTATGGTTAAAGCTGGTACAGGGCCAACCCAAACTCAGAGGGTGAAAAATGTGCTTCACCATTTGATGAGGGAACAGAGTTATCTGTAAGCAATGGCCTAGAGGGATGGGAGGAATCATGGTCATAGTTAATAATCTATACCAGTCCATTACTTTATTCTTTTCTTCCTCTGAGTTACTTCATGCATTTACGTTTATATGTACAAAAAAGATGTCTGTATGTATGTGAACATGTGAAAATATTATATGCTAAAACTCATAAAGGTACATGCATGTATACATAGGCATGCTTATGCTAAAAAAGATTTACTAATATGTTGTTATGTATTAGTAAATATATAAACAACATCTGAACAGTAATTGTCTATTATGTTGTCTAAAGTCATTTGTGAGAGGATTCCCAAACCTCTTAGAAGATGTGTGATTCCTAAATATGTTTTATATATATATATATATATATATATATATATATATATATATACATTTGTACTAAAAATTGAACTCATGACCTCATGCTTTCCAGGCAGGCATTTGTGCCACTGAGCCAAATTCCCGGCCCTGTAATATATTTTTGTCCTGCTAAGAAATGCATAATTCATCACTGGCTTTAGTTTACTTGCTTCTAGACAGTCCAGAGTTAAATCTAATATCATCATCCATTCTTGATATTAGCTTAGGTAAGGTCAACTTTCACATTTTAGAACATTTCCTTTTTCCATTTTTAACTTTTTTGCTGTACACAAGTGTTTATTACCAACTACTTTCCGCATTTTGCAAATTAGCTGAGATATATTTAAAAATACATTAATATGCCTTTTATGGTACCAGCTAAATTTTCACTTTTGGAAAATGATGTACTGTAGGCAGGCTAAAGAACTAAATGTTGGGATGTTTTCACTTTAATAATCTTTGCAGGGAGGCTGGGGATTTAGCTCAGAGGCATAAGCACCTGCCTTGAAGGCAGGTAGTCATGAGTTCAATCCCTGGTACCGATGAAAAATAAATTAATTAATTAAAAAATAATCTTTGCAGTATTAGTCTATGAAATGAAATAGTTCAAATGGTAGAGGCAAGTTCCCCAAAGAACTACTGGGCTCAAATGCCTGTGGTTTAATGCATCTTTTCCTTCATTTATGATCAGTCATTTAGAAGAGCCACGGTGACTCATCCAGAAAAATCATAGTCATAGATTCCACATCTTTATTTTTATCTGCTCTCCAGTTCACCTCTTTCTCCTTGCAAACTTGGAAAGGATTCTTCATGAAGCAGTAAATCATTAATTTGGTTACTGGCCAAAATGAGATCATTACTTCACCTGTGAAAAACATCCTTAACTAAAGTTATCTTTTCCACTTTGCTGCTTGGCATTACTTACAATATGTTTCTGAATTATTTCCGATTTTTACTTTTGATGCAAAGTATTTTTCTTTATTTCCCTTTTCTTTGAAAAATAATTCAAGCATATTTGCTCACATAACATTTACATTAGTATTTAATCTTGCATTTGTCTTGCCCCTTTTAGACTAAAAGTAAAAACAGTCAGATAGGTTTGGGTTTACATATCATCTTAGCAATTTAATTATTTAATCATACTTGGCTTAGTCAAAGTTGTTTTACCTGGCTAAATCTTCCAGCTAGAGCACAGTAAGCAAAGATTGTCTTCAGTGGCTCAAGTAGATGTCATTTTTCTGCTTGTATTATCACACAGGAGTTTGGAGAACTTGTCTATTGTTACTTTGCCCTTGCTACTCATGATTGTTATCTGGTTTCTGAACCTCTAAACACATTCTACTAGCAAAGTAGGAGGTTGTGAGCTGCTTCAGGAAGTTTCCCAAAGAAGCCCAAGAAGTGGAATTTTGACAGCTTTATGATGAAAGAACCACAAAACAACAAAACAAAACAACAAAACAAAAAACAAAACAAAACAGAGAAACCAGACACTAAAAATTTAAAGAGCCAATCTCAGGCACATGAGTGCAATCTCAAATTACGTAATTATTAATCATCTTTAAGGACAGCATTTCACTGTTTATATAAGATACAGCTTTTACTCATCATTGTTATAGCCTTGATTTGTTGGGAAATGTTATATTTTATTCAAATAGTTGACTTAAAAAGACAGGGTAAGATGTGGGGAACAAGCATGCAGGCCCTCGCACAGCGCACGCAACTTGAGACCATGCATCGGTGGCAGCTCAGAAGTACTTTGGGAGTTACCAAGCACTAGTGTATGTGCTGGCTGGTTCTGGAACTTGAAAACGTTATGCTCCGAGGAAGGTAAAAACAGCAACCTTTGCCAATTAAGGAATGGATTCCTTTAGCAATGATCCCCCTGATGAGCTACCTTGTATTGACTGCTTCTAATGGGAACCTTGTATTACCTGTGCTGAATGTGGCTTGCATTTTTTCTTTCTGAGTATGAGACACATCAAAGCAATCATACATATGAAATAATGACCTCAGACTTTCCTGTTCTTGACCCCAGCTGGACTGCTTAAGAGGAAATGGCCCTTTTAGGAGCTGTGATGGATTGTGGCTTTGGAAATTGGCAGGATGTGGCCCGTCAGATGTGCACCAAAACCAGGTAGGAGTGTGAAAGGCACTACATGAAGCCTTTCATCAATAACGCTGTTTGTTTCTGCCCTGCTACACCTGAAACAAACAGAGAAGGCAAAAACTGCCGACACAGCCATCCCATTTCACTCCACAGGGGACCCTCCCTGACATACTTTTGACTCCTTGCTTTTTGAAGACATGGTGGGGTACATGCCAGCTCCAGCAGATTTCACTGAAGAATTTGACAATTATGCAGAATGGGACTTGAGAGATTTTGATTTTGTTGAACTTGACTCGGAAATTTTACACACTCTGAAGATAGCCGTGGTAGATATCTATCATTCCAGGCTAGAGAGACAAAGATGAAAAAATATTATAAGACATCACAGATTAATCAACCTTACAAAATTTCAATTGATGGAAAAGCAATATCCCTAGGAAGTCCAAGATTTCTATGAAACAAGGCTATTTGCAAGGATTTGGGGCCAGTGGAACATAATAAATTATTGAAAGCCATGCAATGCAATTCAAACTTTGAAGGGAAATCAAGATACTTCAGGAGTATAGGACAGCAGGCATTGCCAATTTTTGTAGAGGCAGGACATATGATTACCTAAAGAAGACATGCGAGGAGGAGCGCCTTAAATGCACCGTGCTCTTTGAGGTTCTCCTCTGAGATTCTCCAGTATATCCAGGACAGCGGGCATGCCAACAGTGGCCATGCCTACAAGCTGACGTTGACTCTGGACTGAGTCCTTCGATTCCAATGGCCTTAAATTCAGGTAGATGGATTGCACGATCCTTTAACCTTACTGGCTTCTCTAGCATGGAGGAGCTGAATGAAAAAGAAAAGCAGCTGGTGTAGTTGGTGCCCAGAGCTTATTTAGGATACAAATTTACTCTCCTGAACAGATGTAACAAACAAGGAGGCTTGTGACTGACACAGGCAGGAGCGTGCATCAAGATAGACATGAACAAAACTCAGAAAATCTGTGATTTCCCCATCCAAGAAGGGTGTCATCACTGAAGCTTGAGGTCATAAGGCCCCTGGATCCCATGTCTGGACTTTGGAATGTGGGAGGTCAGAGCACAGTACACAAATTCTGGGATGTCTTCTTGTTGAGCTGAATTCTTGTTCTACAGGAAGGAGACAAAGGAAGCCTTCTGTTGTATTACACTCCCCTGCATTAAAGCACTCTTGTTGTTGGTGTTGTGCTGTGAGGTCTATGGTAGATAGCCTCTTATTAAATGTGTCTTGGCATTCATCCCTAACACTTTTTGTAACTAAAACAAGAACCATGGTACATGACATCAGTGTTGGTAGAAATAGAACCAAACCAACCACAGTGCTTAGTCTCAGGAGTCCAGCTCATCTACTGCTTGAGAGCTAAGTTTGCTCATTATCTGTGTTGCCTTTCAAATATGACAGATTTTTTTAAAAAGGTTTTAGAGCATCAGGAAACTTTCTTTTTAAATTTTTTTTAAGCTGACCATTTATGAGCAAAGAAGAAGAAAATCTCCCCATGATGATCTTGTCCCAAATTGCATCATTACTATCTGGTTTTATGCTTTGCAGTCTGCTTCTCTATCTGTAGTAGACTATTGAGGTGGTAGCACTGGATATAAAATGTCTCTGTTATTTTTAGAATTGGTGGGTTAAAATGCTTTGTTGTTAAAAAAAAGACATGGTAAGCTATACACCAATTTTTTTTTTTTAGGTTCTGTGCTTTAAAGAGTTCAACTAGTGTGAGAGTTAATTATGCTACATAACTTGTTCACCATCTTTTGCACACATTTTAATGAAGCACATGCTATGTACCATGCACTAGGTGCTAGATTCCTAGTGGTGAACAGAACAAACACTGTTCACCACTGCTGCTGCCCTCATGGAGCTGAAATTGAAACAGGGATATTGAACTAGTTGAAAAAAAAAGAGAAACATACACATTCAACTTGAATCAAAGGCTATAAAAGAAAAGAACACCGTGTGTGATAGAGAACTCCAGGAGGAGACAGAGAGCATAGTTATCTATTTAGAATCATCATGAAAAGCCAGATAGGAAGAGACAGCAGTGTGAAAGGGAAAGAGTGCTGGAAAGATGACCCTGCAGAAGAGCAGCGAGGACAGCGAGACTGGAACACGCGTTGGTGGGAGAACAGAATGATCCAAGGTCAGAGCAGACCGTGGAAGGTGCTGCAGAACCCAGGAAGAAGTCTGAATTTTACTCACTTCCTTGGAGGTCTTCAAAGTAACCCATTGCTCACTCCAGGTGTAGTCAATGGCTTATGGGCTCTAAGTGTTTTATTTCACTTTGCTTTGGCTTGTGTTTGTAGACAAACGAAGGGATACTTCTGTAAAAACATGTCTCAGAAGTGATACCAAATTTAAAATCATAAGTCTTATGTGGTTCTTATTTGAGAGGTAATGTGTGTGTGTATGTGTTCGTGTGTGTGTGTGTGTGTGTGTGTGTGTGTGTGTGTGTGTGTGTGCGTGTGCACTCCGTAAGATAAAACATCTCACAGTTACAAATATAAAATCAGGAAGGAGAGTTGTTTCTGGAGGGAAGCTGCATAAGTGAGAACCCCAGTGGGTAAGTTTCACTGTGTCACAGTGTTCTCTTTATACCTCAAAGAGAGCTGTTTCTGGCTCTAAAGGACCATCATTCAGCTTCAAATCTGATGATTATTTGATGTACTCTCAGCATCATTCTTCAGAAGCCTATCGAAAAGCTCTGGTTAACATTCTTGTTTTGTTTTAATGACTGTCTAGTAACTGACTTTGAGGTTTTGTTCATATTTCTGTGCAGAGTATGCATCCCTTGTAGCAGTGTAACTCTGAGAGCTGGCATCAGTGTGTTTGAAATGGGGCCAAGAATTGGAATGGAAAAGAAAAAGATGATGAGACTCATGTACGTTAATCATCACATTTTATGCATTACATTTCCAAGAAAAAAATACTGGAACTACTCCAGGAGTTTGTTACAATGATATTCCAAAACCTCATTTTAAGATGAAAGGCCTGGGAAGTCCAAGGTGCTTTATTGGGTTGAATCTCCTGCCTCTTTTTGTTCAACATTCTTGTACCCTTTGAAATTTTATTGATTGCTGTTGCATATCCCTTAACATATCTGTCAAGCTATGTTTCTGTAAGAAATGGTGTGTAGTCCATGAAGTTTGGTCTCAGAAGAAACAGTGCTTCTTTGCATTTTATGAAATAGAGGGAAGGATGTGCTGGCTAATTTATTCCATTCCTAATGCTTTGAAACAGGAGTTGAAATGAATGAAATTGATTGTGTTTGTAGTCCTGGTCGGCAAATATAAAACACTGCTGGAAACCATTGAGTGTGGAATGGCTTTAATTTACTCTGTGGCTCCCAGCCTATGATATGCCTGTGTTTTGTTTGCTTTCAAAAAGGAGAAAGAAATGAAAAGAGCAAAAGCTTTTGAAATGACTGTAGTTCAAAGGAAACAATACTTGGAGCTCAAGTGTTTTTATTTCATTGAACAATGGGGTATTGTTCAGGAAAAGCAGAAGAGGAGAGAATGCTAGACTGACATCCTCCTTAGCAAGAATTCAAATGGCTTGCTCTTTTAGCAGGTGGATCTGTAGACACCATGGAATGAACAAAGCTAGGATTTGGTGTGATAAACTGGAAGCCATAAAAATACAGCTTTCTTTCTACAATAATAATCTTACATCTAGATTTTTTTCCCTTACTTAGTCAATGTTCGATATTGACTAAATCAAAGGATGATTAAGTTCATTCTTTTATTTTTACTCCAGGGACCCTGAGGTGTTACTATGCAAATACAGGTGAAGAAAATCCTTCCCATATATCATTTCTTTGTTCAGGGTTTTTACATTTTGCTTTAATTGCACAGCCCATCAGGCTAATTGTAATCCTTACCTTCATCCAAATTGAGTTGGGCATTTTGAGTTGGGCATTCTGTATGATTTATAGTAACATTTAGTCATCAGAACTTTGGCTTTAATATCTTGTAAATAAAGAGAAGAAAACAGTTCCTGCTCTCATCTACTAGAGAGGATGGAATGGTTTTCCATGTCTCATTATCATATGCTTAATCTCTTCCTTTTTTTTAAAGGTAGTATTGAAACCATCTGGGTTGCTTTGAAGTTAGTTTATTTTACACCATGAAAAAACTAAACTTTTTCATGATGCCATGTATTATTTGATTAACTTTGGCACAAGAATACCTGTGTTTATAAATCTGACAATTTCATCTGTAGATGAAGGAAGTTGGAGTCAGAAATTGTGCCAAATTAAGTCCTTTGGTAGGCTCCAGAATTTTTTTGCTGATGTTTTAAACAGTTTCTCATGTGGATAAAAGTCTTTAAGTACTAGGTTATGTGAAAAAAACAGTAAGTACAACGATTAAGAACATAGAACTCAAGAAAGAATCAGGTTCAAATCCTAGGCCCATGAATAATTGTGTCACCCTGAGGAAGTTACTTTGCCTCTCTGGATCCCTTTATCCTCAGCTGTAAAGTGGTGATCGTGATGGTCAAATGGCCTGTGATCCCTGATGTTCACACTGGTGTGTGTTCACCTTCCATGTGGAATAGGGCTGACTCGTGAGGACCAATAAGGTGCCTTAGAAATGATGTATGTGAGTTCAGAGGGCTCTGATTTGCCCTTTCCCTTAGATTTTTCAGTCTAGGGAAAGCCAGTAGCCATGTATGTTGTAAGAAGAGTAAAGCAGCTGGAAGAAAAGCTCTCATGGCTAGTGTATCAGTCAGTGCTTATTAAAGAAACAGACAATACAAGATATAAAACATAAGAATATATCTTAAGATTGGCTTACAAAAGCCACTCACAGGGCTGGATGTGGAAGAGTACAGAAGGTCTTTCTGTGCACTGTTGATCCCAAGGATGCAGTCTGTTGTAGTCAGGGATTGTACACAGAGAACAATTCAGATCAGGAGTTTATAATATTTTTATAATGGTCACCGGGAGTTAACACTGGAAAATGCAGGAAATTTATCTGCAACACCAAAGACATAAGATTATTTAGTCAAGAGACTAAACCCCATGGCAATGTCCCACATGAGTCCAGGTAAAAATCCAGAGCTCAGGACAATGCTTCCCACGAGTCCAACTGGAGGTCCAGAGCCCACAAGAAGGACTCACACCAGTCTCTTTTACAGTCCGTGCCGGGAAGACCCAAGAGTCAGCAGTGGAAGCCAGAAAGTCTATGCCAGCAGGATGCAGGAGCTGTGCTAGTGGGATGAGGGTTCTATGCTGGAGCCGAGAAGTCACACTCACAACAAAGAGCAGGGCTAGCCTGAAAGGCACCACAGCTGTCCTCAGCGACATGGAAGCCCCAAGCTCCTCCAACAAGCACAGTCGGGTACATGCCAGGAAGCAGCGTGACGAGTTCATTCTGGAGACCAGGCAGCACATGTCTTCCCCTCTGGAGGCAGGAAGCAATGCTCGATGTGAAGACCAAAGCTTCTCCAGGAGAACCAACAGATCAGACAGCAACTCATAGGAGAATCCACAATGTCTCCTTAACACCTCAACCCTCTCCACACCTCCCTTCTTCTCCACCTATTTATCCTGGCAACTCTCTTCAGGTGGGGCATCTTCTCTCAATGCATGCTGACATAATCCAGCTGGCGTTAAGGTGACCACCAGTTCTCAAACCATAACACAGTCAAAGATCTGGAGCTCACTGTAGCCTCTCATGAGAGCCCACATTATGAGACTGATGGGTCTGTGATGGGAGGCTAAAGATTCTGTGCTGGAAGCCAGGAGATGACATTCAAGGAGCTCCCCTAAAGAAACAGGGGAGATCTGTCCTTTTCCATTTCCCCTTCATACCATCCAGGCAACAAACCATCCTAGGTGGGTCTACCATACCCCAGGACGTGGAATTGCTGAGCCAGTTTAGTTGAGCTTCTGTTCCTCAAGTTGACACAAACAATCATCACTGATGGAATTAAGGTTTCCTGCCAATAACGAGTAGTACCATGTGAGTGGAAATACCATATGTAGTCCCATTGGAGGTTTGAGATGTCTACAACCCTAGTGGATGTCTTGACTACTATCTCATGAGATACCATAAGCTAGAAGCACCCAATTAAACTGCTCCCCGTTTCCTGACCTGCAGGAATTGAGATAATAAATATCTGTTGTGGTTTTGAGATGGTGAGTTTGTGATTGTTTAGTTTATAGTAATAGGCAGCAAATATTAAAATGGTAATATCCCATCACAGGATTTTTGGGAGCATTACATATGTAAGTGCTTTGCACAGATCTCTCACATAGTGTTACTCAAAATTAGAAGAATACATTATGAAAGGAACCTGGCACCAAAGGACAAGGCCTCTTTTTCATCATCTGCAGATGTTTTATTTGCCTTTAGTGGATAAATAACTCCAGATCCACAGCAGGCTCTTGAGTGAATGAGAAATGGAGTGGCATATTTGATACATCTTGTGTCCTGCCTGACATTGTCTTAGCCCATTTTTCTCACGCTTGCAAACAACTGTGGAGTAGTATCAGCCTCAAGACAACTTGCTTCAGCTGCAGCAGTTGCTTCTGGCTCAGTGCTGTGAGTTCCCTCCTGCTGCTTCTGGTACAATTACATGAACTCTTTAAACTATTTGGGTGAATGTTCTAACATGGATTCTGCAGGGTGTTACAGGCAAGACTCACTGACAACAGGAAATGGAGGGTACACAGTCTCCCTTCCCTCTCCTTGACTGGAAGGTTCTGAAGTACCTTCTAGTGGCTTCTTAGAGTAATATTAGTGGGCTGGAGATCTGCTGCCCACAGTGGAAATCTGCTCCAAAGTCACCTTTGGGTTGACTCTTCCTTCTGTTTTGTCTCATTCCTCTCCACCCCTGACTTTTTCTTTGGGTTTATTGCCCACATTGCCCTTCATTGTCCAGGCCTAAATATCGTATCCCCAAGATCTTTTGGATATCATTTTAAATATCCCTATGTCATTTTGAACTTTTCTTAATGCCAATTATACTTGTATTTTCTTAATGTTTACCATTCTTCTCTGAGTATAAACTCTATGGAGGGCAGACCATGACTGTCTTGTTCTTTCTTGATTAACATTTGGCTTAGATAACATTTAAAAATGTTCACTGAATGAAAGACTTCACCTGGGCAAATTTTCACTTTGTTGATGATTTTCTGTGTTATCTTTCCATTTGGAAATCGGTCTTAACCCTTTGAAAACATGAAAAATATCCAAAGACTGCAAGATGGTGAAACAATGTATCATTTTAATATGTTAAAGGCTAATTTTTTGCTAGTAAATATATTTATATTTTTCATTACAGAAAGCAGTGTCAGAGAAACACATCAATTGACAAGCTGCCCAATGCTTTAGACCATAACTAAGTTTACAAAATTTGACTGACTGACAAATTTTAGAGATCATCTCTATTTAGTAGAAGTTAGCCTTGCTTAGGCAAATAAAACTTGTGGTTTCACTTTATGTAATCTAAGCTCTCCTTAACTAGAAAGGACTTTTTGCTTCCAATATAAGTAGGATGAGAATGCTTTTGGTTGGGCCAAGAGAAAACTTCGGAGCCAATCCCAGAAAATCTGTTTCACACACAGTCAATGAACAGTATGCAGGTGGCTGCAGCAGGGCTCTCCTGGTATATTTAAGGACAGAACAGAGACTTTTATAGCTGATATCCTGCTTCAGAAAACACTAAGATAAAGTGTAGGATCCTCGGTGTGTGATGACTTAAATTTCTAAGCTAACACTAATTATATTGTAATTGATGATGTTTTATAAATAGTTATATTATGGTACAGGAGAAAAGCCTCTGAATAATTCTGTCTTTGAAACATATTCACAGATGAATTTGTCTGTAAAATAGAATAAACTCTGTAAGCAAAGTTTCCTGGATAATTTACAAAGGAAGGTGCACTAAACTTGCTATGTCCTTTGTGGCTGTAGGTATTACATAGGTATTCTTTGTGGCAAGGGACCACTAATTTGTTCAATAAATATTTGTTATTAAGTACCTACTGTGTTTCAGGCACTTCTTCAGGCACTTCTTTAGGCACATGAGATGTAGCAAGAACAAAATACATATTAGCACGTCCTCTTCAAGAATAAATTTTGCCATGGCAAAGGTTATTTGCAAACCCTCACAAGGAGGAAGTGGTTGACACAGTTGTGAATTAGCGCCAGTCTGGCTAACAGGAAATTGCCAACAGATTACCCACAGTGTCTTCTGAGGAGACTTCCAAGGGGGAGGCATAATTGCGTGCTTTATCTAAATGTGGCTGTTACAGCAGTTTACTTGAAAACTAAAATATTCTTTCTCTCAACAGAAAAATTGGGATAACATTGAACTTAGTGAATTGAACTCACATTTCACTGAGCCACAGGGTTTTTTTCAGTGGAAGTGACCTCTTCTCTTTTCCTATCCCAAGCATTGAGAATTGGCCAGGTATAGTGAGCCATTAAAGATCAGAGAATAAACCTGTCCAGAAAAGGCAAAAGCTATCAGCAGTCCTAGAAATTAAGGACAAATTGTGTATCAATCCAGAACTGATAAGGCAGGATACATTAAAAATTAATTCCTAGAGCAAAATCCAAGGGTTGATGAATGTACCACCTAAACCTGTTGATCTAAAGCTGAAATGGCATCCGAACCACCTGTGAAGTGCACCAAATTAAAGATGCCTCAACTTCTGTGATCATGATACATACGGAAGTTTGAGAAGCACTTCCCAAGATGTCAGTTCCATTTGGCAATAAACTCCATGATGTATTTTTTCAAGGATCTCCAGAGTCATTAGGTTAAGACAGCAATTTTCTATAGTGTCTATAGTGAACTTCTTTTATCTTTAAAAATCTGTATCAGTAAGAACAAAAATAAGCACAAAAATTATAAAGGGAAAGATTCTTGGTGGTTACTAGGTTATATTAACTAAGAGAATTGTATAAACTACAGATGCGCTGATTCTAGTTTGGATCAATTTATTTGTTTAATTGGTAAAATATGCACTGTTTCTCTTTGTTATTTTCCAGTCACTATCATTTATGTTCTGGACTTGGATATTTGTACCATGTCCAACTAGGATCTAGCAATTAGGAAGCAAGAATCTTAAAACTTTAAGAGAGTTTTAATTTTAAATGTATACCATTAGTATAGGAGCCAAAGAGCCACTAAGAAGTGGAGACATGAACCGCATTGATGGGGCTGTTACTGCTGTTTGGAAAGGACTGATCCAAAGAATCTTGTGGTTTTAAAATTTCTTTTCTTTGACTATTGCTCTGTTGAACGTATTTCTTAACTAAAAAGCAAACTCCTTTAGGATGCTGTTCTACAAATCACTGGATAGCCATGTTGCAAAATTTCCTTTTGAAAACTGGTGGGAGCAAATTCTTCCCATAGTCTGAACTTGCCATGTGAAGTGTGTGTTGTCTTTCTTATCCTAAACTTTTGTGATTTTCCTTTTACAGAAAGTAGCAGAACATTCTTGGGGTCAATCATAATACATTGCTGCATTTAATGCAGAGAGATAGGTGTAGCATAGCAAAAGGACTATGCAACTAAAAATAAAATTCAGTTGTCATAGTTATAATTTGATGCTAAGAAAAAAAAGAAAAATTAGTTACGAGTTGAATTATACATAGTCTACTGAAATGAGGCTTTGACAGCCTAATCATTTAGAAACTCTCACAAAACAAAACAAAAAACAGAAAACCCTTCTTTTTCATAAGGTTTTCTTGAATTAGAAGCCTTTGTTTAGTAATTGTTATAAATCAATTTTTTTTGTTATAGTTTTTGACACTATAGTTTTTGACACTACAGTATCTTAAAGTGGGTGTTATTTATCTGGGGAGTGGTGGTGACTGATTATGGGAAAGAATTATAGCATTGAACAACTGTTTGTAAAGGTTCCAGGGTTCCTAGGAGGGAACAGGAAATATTAACTTAAAAATAGTTCCAAAAGCCAAAAAGAAGAGGGGGGGAAGCTTTATTTCTTAATCTGTTTGGATTACCTCTTAGGAGATGAGTAATAGATGAAATCCAGGGTTATACACAGGAAGGGCTCTGAAGAGACTGTCTAGACTGTAGGCATTTCTTTCAGAACTAGAAAGAAAATTGTCTTTCATATTCTTAAATACTCTGAAATGAAAGCAAGTTAAGGAACTCTTAAAATAATCAGTGGCATGTCAAACTATTATCACTGAAATACTTTTGAACTTTTCTGCAAATTATGCAACCTTTGATTTATATAATTTCTCCCTATTAAATGTGTTATTGGTTAAAGTTATTTTAACTCTAGAACTCTTTGCAAAATTTCTCTTTTGCCTTAAAATCTGAAGTCACCTGTTGTTTTAGCCACACTGTAGTGTTTTTTTAAGTCATCAACAGAGATACCATTTTCTATTTTCATTGATATATTATAATAAAGTAACACTGGGATTTTTTCTAGTAAAATTATTCTACATTTTCCATATATCTCCAGGATAAAGGTGAACAATACAAAAGTAGAATTCAGCTAAAATGGCTCTTTAATTGAAGGATAAATCCTCTATTACCTCAACTCTAGGGATTCTTGGTAGAAGGAAAGCAGTTTTGAAAGGAAAGTAGTCTATTTATTAGGTACTTCCTGGAAATAATATAAACCATTATGCTATGTTAGAGGCCTTAGTAAGCAGTTATAACAGTTTCCTTATTGATACACTGTGATGGAAAACTGGCTGTATTTCCTTTTTTTTCACATTGCATGCTGCAGAGAATGGTGCCCTTCACCTTAATCCACTGAAACCTGGAACTTACTGCCTGCCATGTGACACTTTCCCTGAGCTGTTTTCTACTGTTGTAGAAAATCTAATTGTCCTGGATTAGGATTATTTTCTGGGCTGTGGAGTTAGTCGGGTTTCTCTTAGGAATAAGCATTAGTTCTAATTTGTTATACACAAATTCTTTCTCAGATTGCCAGGTCTCTGTGAAAGCTCTCCTGGGATCTCTCTGAGTCTTTTATTTACATCTGTTCTGCAGAGTTTTCTTGCAGACAGAAAGCTCCTGGCTGCCGCTTCTCTTTGTTTCTGTTGGACTTCCAAGTATTGAAGTTCTATTCATCCATGACTTGAAAGTTTTATGTAATTTGTAATTTATATATAAGTGTGGTGTTTAGTAACTTACTGCTTAAAATGTTTATCTGTGGAAGAATGACTGCAAATTTTAGTATACATATGTGTGGATTAGTATAATAGAATCACTTAAAGATAGTTTGTAACAGCTTGGAAAATATCATTATATTAACAATTGGGAAAAGTAGAATACAAAATTGTATAAAAGAATTTTACTCTAACAACTTTATGCCTAGAAAAGTCTAAAAGAAAAGTTCCTAACTAATAATTGACAATGAGTGGTCAAACCAATGGCAATTTCGTATTTTTTACTTTGCTTTCAAATTTTCTGTCACAGAGATGGTATTGCTCCTCTAATGTAAATAAAAGTCCAATGCTTTCTCTTTTAAATTAAGTAAATTATCACTATCAGATTCTCTTTTGCTTTTTTATTGCTCAAAAGATTAATTTCTTATTTCTGTAAGTAAATGCGAGAAATAGAGAACAAAAGGGATAGGTAAATAACAATGTTTTAGTTCATCTAATTTCATAGCAAGTGTGCAAACTAATGCTTATTAATGCAAGCAAATGATTGAGATGACTCCTTATTTTAAGTAATTTTGTTTTATAGTCTTGGCTAGGATGATAGAAACTACAAATTTTCAAGGAAACTCTTTCATATTGTAAACACAAAAATTTGCAATCACTGTGGATTATCAGTATGGTGATTCCTCAAAAAAATTAGGATAAAAGGTCCCATTTGGCCCAGATAGTCCCCTTCTGGTTATCTTCCAGGAAGAATTAAAAGCATCATACCACAGTGATACATGTGCATCCATGTTTATAGCAGCACAGTTTGTAGTAGCTAAATCTTGGAAACAGCCCAAATACCCATCAACTGATGACTGGATAGAACACTACTCAGCCATAAATAAGGATAAACTGGAGACTTTTATAGGTAAATAGATGTAACTTGAGACCATACTCATAAATGAAATAAATCAGACTCACATATGTAAACATTATGTTGTCTCCCTGGTGTGAGAAACTGAAAGAATAAATAAGATCCAAAATGTACAATCGATATTGTGAAATGGGAACAAATTGTTCAAAAGGAAAAAGGAACTAGGGGAAAGGGGAAAGGGGAAAGGAAGGAAGGAAAAAGGAAACAATTACAAGATAGTGATACAACTAATTTCTCTTAGTGCAGTGAAAAGGAAGATTTGTGTTAATAGTGTTCAGCGAATTTTTATGCCAATATGTTATACTCTGAGTAACTACTTCAAAGATAATATACAATGCATTAACTAGTGCCATTCTCCTATTATTTTGTTATGAAATTTTGTTTTACTTTCTTTCCATGAAATAAAAAAAGAAAGTTACTGAGGATATTAATCTGAGATGCTGTTTTACTAGCAGGCATGAAACCTTAATCTAGAGTGACTTCCTCAGTTCTACACTGAAAAGATTGATGCCCAGAGAGCAGAATGATCTGCCCCTCCTGCTAGTGAGAGACAGTGCTCAGCCAGAATGCTCCTTCCGGATGTGGAGGACAGTGCTCTCCTCACCACAGTGCCGTCTCCCAAAGCTCGGCTAGATTCAGTGTCCTCTTTGGTCTGGAGCAGTTTTAGCTTTGCATTGCTGTTTCATCTGACATGCAAAGTATAAGAGCCAAAAAACATGAGAACAGTTTTCCATATGTCTACTCTGCCAAAACTAACATACATCGGCAATTGAATCACCAAAGTAATTTACAAGTCTTTAGCACTGGGGCCAGGCCTGCTTCCCAGCGTGAATCACTTGAATGTCATGGTTGCAGACAGTGACCACGTGCCATTTGTACTAGGGATGGAAAGCGTGTTTCGGGAATGAGATTTTCAAAACTGTAAATAACCGCTTTTTTTTTTTTTTTTTTTTTGGTATTGAGAAGAGCAAGAGATCTTGTAGAAAATAGCTTCCCATCTTTTTTTGGGAATTCGTTTTCCCTTTACAGCTAAGGAGGGAGCTGGGCATGGGTTCATCTTCATAACACTGTTTTGGGGGCTGCTGTGTTTATTACTACTTCAGAAAAAGAATGTCTAATCACAGAGCAGTTATACTGACTAGCTGGAGAGAAGTTTGTTTTCTCTCTCTTCAGAAGGTGGAGGACGGAACAATGTCTACCGCAGGAAATGTGATAGACCTCACAGTGCATTGCGTTTGGCAGGTTCTTGGCAGAATATTCTCCTTGATACCTGCGTTGTAACTACCAGTCCTCACAAAGGTGTATGTTTCTACGTTCCTTTTCTTAAACAATGCTCTATATATTTCTGCCCTGATGAAAGCATAGAAAATGAAAATAAAATGGAGTATCTTTTTCTAGGTCATCTTTATAAATGTTTGAAAATTCACAAATTTACAAAAAGTGCTTTTCAGATATGTTATAGCTAGCATGTTTCTTACAACATCACTTTGTAGGTATGTATCAGTAATTTGTTTTCTTAAACAGGAGGAGAAACTACCAGGAAAATGCAGCTAAAAATCAGAATCAACGTTGTGATTTTTCCCATAGTTTTTTATCTCAATTCCATGTGCTTTCCATTATGATTCACAGGCCCTGTGCTATAAGGATTCATTCCACATACGGGATAAAAATGGACACAGCTTTTATGAAATTGGACTTCTGTGCTTTTGTGAGTGAGACTCTATAATCTTTATCTTAGAAGAGGAACACTGAAAGGATAATAAGCTTATATATATTTCTCTTGTGACTTTGTTTTTGGTAGAGTAGTAAGTTCTTGTTACTTAAATCCTGAAAAAGATCATAATATGGTGATTGAATTAAAATAATGATGTGGTTTAGAAATATCTCTTTGTTCTCATTCAATTATTTTTTTAAATGTGAGGCAAATTTAGTAATTAAGTAGTGGTATATTTAATTAGATATTTTTGTGTGCCTGCCTCAGTAATTTTGTGGCCATCCGGAAGACATTAGTTCTAGAAGAAAGCTCTGTACTGGTTCATTAGCAATTCTCATACAAGATTTTATGGTTTCTCTTCTTGATAATAAGCTTCACACTGTGATGAGAGTCAGAAGTTGCTAGAATATTCGACCTTGAGACTTGTGCAAAAAATGCCAAGACTATGTCAATGGTTGTAAAGATGTATCTTAGTTATTTTATTAAAAATGTTCTCTATATTCGGCCCTCATCTTATAATAAAAATGGAGTTTAGATTGTAACAAGATTCTGCCATGAATCTTATGATAAAAATGGAATTTAAATTTTCTACCTCTTGTTTTGATTTTCTTTTTCTGGCATTACATATCCATTTTACCTAAGAAAACAATCTATATATTTAAAGAATTCAGATAATCTTGTCTTTCAACACTGATAGTTTGAGAACACTATGTTAAACCATAACTAAGTCAGGTTTGTCACTGAACTGAAAAGAATGAATTTTAAATTCCTTTGAGTGTAAAATACAAGGATAAAAAGTATTATGTAATTTACAGTATTAAATATTTTCAACCTTTGGTGAGGTAGGTGAATAGGATCCAAAGGGTTCCAGAGTATTCCTGTCATATGGAGGTGATATTTGCTTAACTACAAGTGAGAAGTTTTGCCAAAACTTTTGGAGCAGGCCTGCCCTACCAGATACTGAGTTGAGTATCTTGACTATCTCAACAAGTATATAAAGATATGTGTTGAGTCTCTCACATGAAAAATTATTGCATATCCTTCCATCCAGCCAACCATCCACCCATCCTTATACTCATTTGTTGACCACTGAACACCTGTTATGTGTTCCGGACTGTTCTCTGGATATTAGAACATAGTTTAGCAATATACAAATAGTTGTGTGTAAATTTTTACCTGAGTTTTAAATTTTCTCAAATAGGGATGACTTACAGTCTTTTGAGTTCCTGAATGTAACCCTTGAAAGACTCAGTCCTCCTGAGCTCACTAGGTGAATACTTGGAGGAATGGTCTTCACCATGTTTGTCTATTTTTCTGACCCCCTTTATTGCTTTGTCCCAGTTTTCCCTGGTTGTACTTTTGGAATGAATTAAGCAAACAGCAGGTGGGACAAGTTAGTGGAAATCACGGCAGAGGATGAAAGTTAAACCTGGGCAACAGCGCCAGAGGAAGTGCCCACTGCAAAAGTAACTGGCTTTGGGAAGGTAGACAGAGAGATGTCCGTAAACAGCAGAGCCCTGAGAACACAGTGGCCTATAGAAACACAGTGTGATTTTATCTTAAAATGTGTACAACATAAATATGGGACAATCAATGCCTTATTGCTGAATCAGCCAGTGTGGTGTGATTGTTTTTCTGGAGGGAAACATGAGACTTCAGGGAAATACCTTCTGGGATCCTATTTGGTAATGTAACTTCTGACATTCTATTGTGTGGGGAGAGCTAGACATCAAATGTCTTGAAAAAAAAACTTTTAAATTTGACTTCTTTTCATTTTACTTATCTTGATGTATCATTAATGCCTGTCATGATCACAAAAGAGAAATTTCCATTGTAGATGTCATTTGTGAGGCTAAGTTGTAAAGTAGTCATTTTTTATTTGATGGATGTCCAGATAGCATTGAACGGGGGAGGCCTAATCATGCAGTTCCATCAACAATTAGGCTGGGTGCATAAGCAAGAACACATGTTGAGCCTGATGTATTGATTGGAACAGCTAGGTACTTCTTTTGCAAGGTTTACAGAGCTTTGCTTTTTCTCCACATGGTGTGTATGGGAGAAGTTGGAGGAGGTCAAGAGAAAATAAGCACAAGTCAAAGACAGACTTGAAAAATAAACAGCAACATCTGGCAAATGACTTCCTCCCATGTACATAGGAAGGACTCTTCAGGGCAGTAAATGAGAAATGTTTTTCTTGGCAGCGTGTTCGGTTAAAGTAGAAGAGATCTGGGAATGAGCGTCACTTAGGTTTACAGCCTTTCTCTTGGTGATGGGTGGGAGCCAAGCCCGATGCTCATGATGGCAGCTATTCGTGAGGCCATTCTGAAGGATCGTTGAATTTACTTAGAAGTGTTTTTTTTTTTTAAAGATGCTTAAATATTAAAGACTTTAGATTTCTTCATTATCTAAAATGTGTTGACATCTTAGTGAATGATGTTATTTGCATTGAAGTGGTCTGATACAGCATTTGTTTTTGTTAACAAAATAACATTAAATCTTAACAATTCAGTATGTTACTCCAGACATGCTAGTGTGGTAGAAGCCTTCTGTAACCCACAGCGACTCACAGTAAATGATTAACAAGATATTAATCTGTAATCACATACTATGTTATTTTGCTTCTCACTGCTAGCTTTAGAAAGGGCAATTTCAAGACTCTTCTTATTAAAATAGATATATTCATTGTTTTTACAGGCTTAAAGAAGAAAAATATGTGTATTATATAGTGGGAAAATAAATTAAAAAATAAGATTCTTCTGTTCAGACCATATCACTGACAATTTCTTGACTTTGTGTAACTAAATATTAAAAACATTTTCTTTCATATGGCATTTACTATTTTTAAGTTAACAGGAAGATATAAAAACTTGGAAGCTGTCTTGTGGGAGTTCTATAACATATTGCTTCTTGGTGCATTAGGAATAGAGAAATATTTTCTTTGTTACAGGGGAAAGAACAGGACAATAGTATATTCCTTGGAGAGTGGTGGGGTGGAATGTTCACTTAATTTCCCAGTTTACTTCTCTTCCCTTCCTCCATCCCTCAATCATTACCACTTATTAAAACCAGCTGGAGATGGAATGATTTACATGTGAAATAATTCTGTGTTCTGAGACCATGGATGTCCAGTTTTAGGATTTTTATGATGCTTTCTTAGACGCTGCATGTTCACAAAGTGAAACCAAAACCATCTGTTGTCTAAAGTCACGTATTTCTTGAGAAATGATTCCGCAGGAAGCGTAGACTTCAGGAGGGAATCTCTGTACCTACGTGGGAAAGAGAGCAAGTCTGAGATTTCCCAAGAGGCATGTTGTCTGAGGAGCTGCTGCCTGCATAGAAGATGCTCCATAGGAACCACGCTGCAGTGGCTGATTGGTCAGCAACCCTGTATGAGGGAGAACCACTGTCACAGGCAGTTATATTTAGTGATCTGCCCCATGTTGTTTTACAAAAAAGCAGCACAAAAATATAATTCAGTTCTTGAATAAAGTGCCATGCAATCTGGAGAAGGGAGAGTTTATCTCTACCTGGTGACCCTGGGCATTTGACACAAGCACTAAGTGGGTTAAATTTTGAACTGGTGACTAGGGCAGTGGTAGAGAGAGGTCAAAAAGCAGCAAATGAAGAGACTATAATCACCAACAATCACTTAGTGTTTAATTTATTTTATTTTCTCTGATATTGAGGATTGAACCTACAGTCATGTGTGGGCCAGACAAGTGCTCTACCACTGAGGCACACACCCAGTCCTACTTACTCCTTAAAATGATGGGGAGCCTCGTGCTCTTGACTCTGTATCCCTCTCGAGAATTCCACACTCACATGATCAACTATCATCATGTATCCCTCCTTGTGTATGTCCCAAATTGCTTCTGTTTTTTATGACACCTAGCAACAGTCAGTAGCAGGTTATGGCTTCTCTATTGTTCTCAAGTTTATATATTATAAAGCTAAACAAAGAGGCTGAGTGTGTTCTCTCATGATTTTTATTATTCCTAAAGAAAACAAATGAAAGTTCCAACTAGTTTACACCATTATCTAAACTGCGAACTGATAGCATTGAACAAATTCTTGATCTAGTGACAAAAAGTCAGGAAATTACATTTTGCCTAAGAGCACAGAGTGTGCTGTGGCAGAGTTTTAATTTTTGAACATAGGCGAGGAGCCTGGAGGTGCCATTTTGGCAGCATAATCATCTCCAGGATGCCGAATTACCAAGGAGTAAGGAAGACCAGGCTAGTGCAGGGCACACACCCTAAAATAGGATGGGTTCTTATTCCCAGAGGACCATTTATGGAGATGTAGAAAGAGGCAAAGTGACCAATTAGGCAGCAGACAGGTTGTGACAAATGTGGAATTTGTTTTAGGAACATTTACTGTAACACAAAATCAGAAGGGAAATGGCAGGAAAAGTGAACTAAAATATCATTTTTGAGAACTGATATATCCCAGGGCCATGGACATAACTCATCCCATAAGCCCTGGTGGGGAAAAGAAGCCCGGGGACCTGGGAATGGGGTAGAGTGCTCAGGGATAGCTTATGAGTTGATGGTAAAGGCTTCTGACTCTGTTCACATGAGCATATCCCTGGAGAACTGAGGAAGATCTTTGTATTCATATGCTTCATTATAGATTGTCTTTCATAGTCTTTGCTGTGGTTAGATTTTAACTGCTTCTCACAGGCTGTGTACATTGGGTTCAGCTTGGAGCTAATGGGCGGTAATGGCACTTTTAGGATGTGGGGCCTAGTGGGTGATCTCAAGTCATCCTGGGATGCTACAGGGTTCCCTTGAAGAGGATTATGGCATTCTGATTTTGTCTTCTCTATATTTTTGCATTCCAGCCACCATGAAGTGAGCAGCATGATATGCTGCTTTGCTACAGGCTTTAAACTAACAGTGCCTCGTGTACATGCACTAAAACCTCTGGAACTGTAAGCCAAAATAAACCTCTTCTCCTAAGTTGATTATATTGGGTATGTTGTTAATAATAATGAGAAGCTGACTTATATAGACTTCTCAAAGAGTGTGGGTTATTCCTAAGGACTCTAGAAACTAGAATCATGTTTACAACAGATGGAACATATCTCCATTTGTTAGTCAAGGTTAGGATGTTGAAAGTCTGTGAAAAATTACTTCCTTAGTTAATTTACACATAATTTAGCAAAAATAAATAGTGAGCTTCAGGTTTTTAAATTGATTTGCGGATTAACTTTCACTGACTTGCCTTACAATCCAGAGACAGTTTCTTCTACATAAAATATAATCAGAAAGGTAGTAATCAGCAGTATACCAAGGCAAAGAAAAGTTTTATTTCATTGGCAAATTCTCAAATTTATCATTTTCTTAAAAGAGAAGTGCAAATACATCTGTTTTGAGTTGCCATTTTCCTTGTTCTTTTTTTCTCCTGTTATTTTTTCACTCTATAGTTTCATGTCTATGCCATTTATAAAGGCAATGATATTAAATAGTTATGTGGAAATAGAGTGTTATATGCTTACATTTTTAAAATATCTTTAACAGTTTACTCAGTTACTATTTTTATGACCACATTATTTGTTAATGCTGAGCAGCAGAATACTTTCCTACCCTAAGTCTTGAAAGCTTGCAGGTGGATCTCAGAACTTTCAGGATGCTGTCTTCAACTTATGGCGACCTACTGGTAGCTGTATTCCTGAAGGCCTTTTGCTTTTATAGCCATCATACACTTTCATACTTAATGTTTCATTGATGTATTTTATGCAAGCTGTTATCGTCCTAATGCAGGGTGTCAGACTCCAAATCATTCTCTCCTATGCCAAAACAAGTCTTCTTGAGTGGATATTTGCTTTGGTTTCAGAAAATGTGCCATCTTTTATTGGACCTTGCATAGATTTTTGAAAGCCTACTTCCCCGTAGTTGGGTCCATTCCTAAATAGTCTTATTTATCTTAGCATTGTGCCACTAGTGCAACCTTGTAGAATCTGACCAAAAATCATCATATTTATTACCTGCCTGATCATTTCTATTCTTTTCCACATACTTCATCTGTCTGAATGCACAGCTTTTATTAGTTGTCTTCAGCAAGCAAGTTTTCTAGACTCCTGGCTGCAATCCTCCTTGCTTGGGTGCTTCCTACTACCCATATTTTACCTTTTGATGATCTTTTAATATTCTGCCATGTAGTGTAAATATTTAGGTGTATTCCTTGTCTTCATTACAATATTTAACATAATATGTATGGTCATTATTTGAGAAAGCAGCTCTCCCCATTAATTAAGTGACAAAACAAAAACTTTAATGAAGAGTGTCATCCCCAATCTTAGCCAACCATAGCGGGTGGAGGAAAGGCTCAAATTCTTCCCCCTATATCACAGAGAAAGATAGTATAGCTGAAAATTTT
Source organism: Cavia porcellus (assembly GCF_034190915.1). Lineage (NCBI taxonomy): Eukaryota > Metazoa > Chordata > Mammalia > Rodentia > Caviidae > Cavia > Cavia porcellus. Next base: position 35,853,504 of record NW_026947497.1, read on the forward strand.
TGCATCTGGAATATCCTCCAGAGTCAAATATGTCCAAAATGTGATCATCAGCCTGTGGAACTATGGTAGGATCTTTAAAAGGTAGGGCCTAGTGGAGGGAGATTAAATCACTGGAAAGTGTTCTTGAAAAAGATATTGGAAGCCTAGTCTCTTCCTGTCCCTCTTTACTTCCTGTCTGTCATGATGTGTGCTACCACTGTGATGTGTTTGCTTTGCAGGCCCAAGAGCTTTGGAGCCAAAAGGTCATGGATTAAAACTTGCGGAACTAAGAGCCAAAAGAAATCTTTCCTCCTTAAAATTTGTTTATCTCAGATATCTTTTTCCCCAGTAACTGAAAGTTAACACCATATCTCATCACAGAGCAAGTGCCACTTGTAGACAATCTTTGTGACTGATGGATTCTTAGGGTTGCTTTGACAAAGATGTTTCTGCCTTTTTTTTTTTTCTACTAAGATAAAAATGTAATTGTAGTTTCCATTTGGATACTTGTGGGAATTTCATTTCCTGGATGAGTAAACTAAACATGCTGAAATAGGAATCTCAGGTCTCATTTTTTATGTTATGTTTTTAATTGAAAGGCCATGAAGTACTTGCATTTAGAAACTGTCTGTAGGAGAATACTTACACAGGTATTGTGGAAAAGAAGCATTATGACTTAGAGAATCTACATTGTAGAGACTACTTAGAAATAATTTTCTAATAACTTGTTTCATGTTAAAAAAAAACCTCAAAGGTGCCTCCTTAGTGTTACTTCCTACTTAATCTTATTCTAAATATTCAAAACCCATCAACTACTGTAATTGCAATATACTACTGTAACTTTAAAAAGGGTACACGTCTAAGACATGTGTGTAAATAAAACTATGTGAATATTGTGTATTGGTCTCTTAATAACACATCACTGTGGTTTTAATGGATTTAAAAATTTTGCTTTAGTTGTTAAATCTTTAATCAATATATCTAAGGGGAAAACACACAACTAAAAATATATTAAAAGGAGATGTAGGTGAAAGAAAGTTTTGTTTATCTTTCAAAGAGAGAACAGTTGAGTATGTTTTTAAATATTTGAGTATGTTTTTAAACATTTGAATATGTTTAAAAGATAGTGGTAAGGACTCATTTGATGGAGGAAATTGAATATTACAGAGAGAAAAGAGGTAGTCAGTAGTGCAGAGAGTCCTGAGGAGGTGGACGGGCAGAGCATTTAAAGCATAAGGGAAGAATTGGATTTATCCAGGTCCAAAGTCAACTGTGCCACTGCCACAGGAAAAGAGAGTGATAATATTTGTAGGGAGATTTATATACAAGTAATGGTCACTCATGAGGTTGAAAATATATTCTAGAATCGGCTAGGTCACAGATTCCAAATTTGATGAAGAGAGAGTTCAAGATTTTTTTAAAGGGTCAACATGTTGAAGCAAAGTATCAGGATCAGTGATGCTTTGGGAGGATAGTCATATCCAGCCACACTGGGTGGAAGAGGTTATGATTTGTGAGTGAGGTGCTTCAGTGGCTGCTTTTGAGACAGAAATCATTTCAGACAGAGACAGGGTAAATGAGTACCAATGTGAAGCATCAGAGAATTTTTTTTGGAAATAAGGTTGTTGAGACACTGAGAAAGCCAGGTTGTCAGATTGATTGTCCATATGGTTGTTGTAGCCTTCCAAAGAAAAGACAATGACTTGGAATGAAAAGATGGCGAAGTCTAAGGCATGAAAGGAGATGATTAAAAATTTGAAATGCAGAAGGAAAAGGAGTAGGAAGGGTAGAGACTCAGATGACACAGTCCCAAACAAACAGGAGATACTGCTAGAAAAAAGAATGGCAGCTGGGAGGAAGATAAAAACCTCAATTCCTAACTGGTGTTTTTTTGGATGTGAAAGAACAAGCAGTCATAACTGCAGAAATTTGCAGAAAAAGCTATGCATTAGAGAATAACGGTGGTTTAGACATAGTAAGAAGACCAGGGAACACTTCGAGAGGACTCTAGAGAGTTTAATGATTTTGGAACAATGCCTCTGGAGGGCAGAGTGGGGCTGTAGAAGCATTGGAGAGAAAAGTGGAGATATTACAGGCTGATGGTGGACTCAAATGGTGGACTTTGTGCTTCTCAAATCATAATGTGTATTCAAATGGCCAATGTGAATTTCAGAGTACTTTTTAATAAGTTTGGAGTCAGGGCTAATATCCCACATTTGCAATACGATTGGTATAAGGAAAGTACTGTATAGAGGGATTAGAGGATGTGTTGGTTTTATTTGGGGGGGTACACTCATTCTAGTTGGTGTTAATTGATGAAAACCAGGTGTTACTGTTTAATATGGGGTATCCCCCAAAAGACTCAAGTATTTGGATCATGGGAGTGGTATACTCGTTAGTGGATTAGTCTTCCAGTGCGTGTATAACTGATTTGCTGTTAGGAGATGGGACTTGGTTAGGTGGGTACTGGGGACCTGACCTGGAAGTCACATATTCCTCCCCAGCTCTCCTCCTTTTGCTCTTTGCTTCCTGGTCTTCTTGGGATGAATAGATATCCTCCACAATAACTCCTCTCACCATTTTTCCTTTCGATAGCTGTGATGGTTGATCTTGATTGTCAAATTGATTTGCCTGAGAGACATGTGGTGGAAGGGGAAAATTAAACTTTTAAATAAAATCCGGCCCAGGATGCCCAGAAGACCAAGCAGACATGTCTGGCAGGCCCGATAACAGAACCTTTCTCCCTTGTGTGTAAATCCCCTATCTTTGCTGCCTTTGCAGCTGATTACCTTGTAATATAATTTAAAATATGACAGAGTATTTTTTCCTTTGTGTAGCTCGTGCCTGTTTAAGTAATGGCCTTGTAATATGACTTGAGAAATGTAACTCCTTCAGCAACCCATGATGTCACTCAACCCTCAGATCACACATGCAAAATTTGCCTTTGTATCTCCCCGTTTACTTTCCCTTTAACAAGCTGAAAGCTCGGACTCTTGGAGAGATCCTAGTCAGAAGCCCACTGGTGTACTACACTGCCCTGTAAACCTTCCCGGTGCTGTTTTTCTGGTGTTTGGTCTGTTTTCCATAACAGTAGGAGATTAGTAAAGCGCTTTTAACAGTGATTTGAGTGGTACTGTAGGTGTGGCCAAAGGGACTGTATCTGCTCCATGGCCCCTTCCTCTCTTATTGTCCTTGCTTTTGCTTCTTCTTGACTACTAAGAGCTTAGCAGCTTTTTTTTTTTTTTTTTTTTTTACTGCGCCCTTGCATTGCGCCATTTCTGCCATGGTGCCTCCCAACCATGGGATGAAACCTTGAGTCAAAATAGACTTCTTTAAACTGTAGGTACCATGTATTTTGTCACAGTGATAAAGTGACTCAGACACCAGGATAATATTAATTAACATTTATTCAACCTATTGTATGCCATGGAGTTTTAAAAATGTGCGTTGCCCTATTAACTTATATTTTCCCCTAACAATGCTTTGAGGGAGTTACTATCATTACTCCTTTTAACAGATAGGTAAATGGATGCTTCTGCTCAAGAGAATACAACTGGTCAAGAGAGCTAGGACTTGAACTCAGGCAATGTTGACCAAAGCTGATACGCTTCTCAATTCGTGAGAGGCCTGGACATTTAATGTCAAGAGCCTAGAAAAGGAGAGTAAACACTGGACCCGATGTCAAAATATCTTACTTCTTTTGATAGGTATGTGGGAAATTTTTGAATAAATGAATGTGGTATTTTACAGTGACAATAATTCTTTGGTGAATACTGGGTGTACTGTCACTTATATAGTCCTCTTAGGTAAGAATTTGCAATGGCTTCTTATACTTTGTAAACTTCTTTTCTCATAGACATGAAACCTGGTTTCGAATTTAAATTAATGACTACAACCATTCAGGCACTAAATGCAGACGTTTGCATATTGATTCTCCCTGACTGTGCTTGTGTTTGGATGCAGGATGGTGACAAGGCCCTCAGTTCTCTGATACTTACCGTGTTTACAGGTGGGTAACTGATCATACTCATCTATCACTGGGGCACCTTTGGTGCTTCTTCCCAGTGCCTGTTGGTAAAATCATCTAAACTTTCCTGGTGCACTTCGGGGCACTCAGAAGGACTCTAGAAATAAAATCACATTTATGACAGCTGGAACATAGTATCTCCATCCACATCAGGTTGGCAAAGTAATCACATTCTTTTGGCAAACTGATCACATTTTTTTCCAGTTTAATTTTCACTAGATTTCTTCCTAAAGGAATCTACAAAGAAAGTAAAGAGAAGAAAGAATCCTTATCTTTCATAAAGAAAAGCCCAATTATTTTTCCTTTTTTCAAGACATTCAGTCATCTAGAAAGGAGGTATTGCTTAAGGCAGGAGATTCAAGTGGGGTTTGAAACACAATACAGTCAAAGAAATCATACTTTAATTCATACAATATTTAGGTAGAAATTTCTTATTGTTGGTTTTATATCTAAAGGTAAAGGTAAAGGACCTGGAGGAATTTCAAAGGATGTTATTTCATGGTTAAATAATCTAGTCCCCAGTGTCTGTCAAATGTATATTTCCATAGGATAAAAGAGTATGTATCTAGGAACTGTAAAATAATAAAGTTGTAATGTTAGTATTAAGTTTTAATTAAGTCACATTTCTAAAATCAAAGTGTGAAAAGAGTAAGCAAGGTGAGAAGGTAAAGATTAGGTAGCAAATTCTCTTTCAGAAAGCTCGGTGTACTCCAAATCTAGTTTGGAGCACTGTATCAAACACTTCTGCAGGATGCCTTTCATGAGAGACGATTTCTACCTTAAGAAATGCTTGATGCTATAAAAAGTAGTAAAGGAAATTAAATATACATTTTTGATCACCAATGAGATGTAAAGTATACAACTATATTAATATTTACAAGCATACTGATTTTTTGTTTATTTCAAGGATACCTTAATTACCTTTATTTCTTTCAGACACTGATATCTTCTCTCTGGAAAAATAAACAGTCTTTTAACTCAGTTTATAAGGTTCATATGATTTTGGTCCTTTGGTAATCTTGTGATTTTTATCAAAATTAGCTTATGACATTTTTTCACCTGACCTCATTTCAAAAAATACAAGACTGAACAGAATAATTGATCTTCTTAGAATTTCTATGGAAAAATATGTTTTGGAATGTTTTGAAGTCAAATAGAAATGTCAATTAATCAACATTTGCGAAGCATACAAAATGGGAGGGAATCGAGAGATGCAGAAAGGGGGAAGGGAATAGGAGGGATGGGAAGGAAAAAAGGATGAAGATGTTCTGTGGACACGAACCAACTCTCCACGAGGAATGTAATCACTGTGTACTGCAAACATTCACAAATAAAAAATAGAGGTGAAAAAATGTAAACACTATTCCAGTATCTGGATTGCTGATCAGGTTTTAATTCATTGCTCCAAGGTACATAGTCCAACTTGATGCCTCCTCTGTAATTTATATTAGCATTTTTTAACTGAAGATATGCTAAGCTGTTTTAAGGTATTTGTTATACACTACGGAATAAATCTAGTAACACTTGTTTTTTTAGAAAAGTAATGTGAACTAAATATCCAATGGTAGAGAAGAAGCACGGGAATTTTGTAGAGACAGTACAGTGGCATCTGGTTCATGAACTCAATTCTTTCCATGATTCTGGTAGGAAACCAATTTTGGTCACAAACCTGATCAAATTATCCTATAAGGTCCAATGTAAATAGATCAATCCATTCTGAAGCACATGTATTTTTTAACTACAAAAAATGAAACAAAGTACAACACTGTAGTTATGAAAAGAAAGAAAACTAAGCTTCCTTGAGGCAACTTTTTGAGGACAGGAAGGTGGGTGGGGAGAAGGTCATTGTTTGGAGGGAGAGTCCTCCTCCAAGAGGACATCAGGGACCTCTTCAGGGGTTTCCTCTCTTCTTTGTATTTTAGCTGCAGGGTCAATTTTAACAAAAAAAAAAAAGTCTTTCTAATGTCCCTTGTATTTTCCTGCATTGTGTAACCCTCTGGAAATGAGAGACCCCATTTTGTTCATCAGACTCAACACTGTTCATTATAGTTATGTTGAGGTGGTGCCTTACAAAGAAATCCTGGTTCTAATTCCATTTTTCTATAGTAGATTTTATCACATCTCTGCTAACCTCTTGCCTATCTTCCTCTTCCTTGGTGGAATATTTTCCAACAAAAACTTTCTGCTGCTCACTCCAAATTCAACAAGTTCTTCTGTCATTAGGTCCTCTGAATGATCCTCAACAAGCTCTTCGGTGTCTGCAACATCAATGTCCAGACCTTGTTCTTGTCCATGAACACAACCCCCTCTACTCCCTGGACATTGGACCCTACAAAGTCATGTTTAGTGACACATTCTGGCCACAGTTTCCTCCCACCTGAGTTTAAGGTCAGGTAGATGACATCTTCCCAAGCTTTGTCAATGTCATTGATAGAATGGTAGACACTGAAATGTTTTTTTTCAGAACTTTTTCAGAGTCAATGATAACTCTTCAGTGACTTTAAAACCCCTAATGAAGAGTGCCTTTGTGTACAGTTCCTTTCTGGTTCATGGACTGCAGAAGAGGTATCATGTTGAGGGCGAGGAACTTGACCTTCATGAAGTCACACTCAGTCTCTATATCATCCACTATGGCTGATACATTAGAGCTTTGTCCATCAGAAAGAGCCACATTTCGGGTAGTTGGCTGTCAGGCAGTTAGTTTCTTAATAGTTGCCAGAACACCTCGTGCAGCCATTCAGTGAGCAATTGCCTGTGATCAAGTCTTCCCATTGGCTCTCCATGTGACAGGCAGTCTGGCCTTGTTCACATCCTGTTCCTTGAATACATGAGGTATTCAGTAATGGTAAAGCAGTAGTGGCTTAAGTTTTAGATGGATGCTTTTGTTCCTACACCACAAATGAGTCAATTTGTCTTTCCTGGTTTTGTGCCCTGTCTGTGCCTTTTCCTCTTGCACGATGTAGGTTCTATTTGGCATCTTCTTTCAGAAGTCCTGTTTCATCACAACTGAACGCTTGTTGATTGATATGTTCTTCTCTCTTCATTAATTCCATGACTTCTTTTTTGTAGGCTTCTGCAGAGGCCTTGCCAGACCTGGAATCTTCACCATTTCTTCTTATACTGGTGATGCCACTTCTCTTGGAGAATTTATCAAACCACTCTCTACTGGCTTTAAATTCTTCACCTGTTGTGCTTGTAGAAGGATTTTCCTGCAGTAAATCACTGTGCAGTTTCCTGACTTTTGCACAGGTCATAGCTAAGGCCATCACCTAGCAACTGTTTCTTATTCAGATACACTAACAAAAGTTTTCTGGCCCTTTCCAGCGCTTGTGTCTTCTGCTTGGTTAAAATCCTTATTTCTTTTGTCACATCAGGTCCTTTTATGGCATCTTTATTCTTTAAAATAGTCAAGATTGTCGGCTTTGCCATCTTGTACTCCAAGGCCAGATCAGGTACAGAAATGTCACACCTGTGCTTTTCTGCAATGCCTTCTTTAATTCAGTGGTTATTTCCTGCAAAATCTGCTTCTTACCATTCTTACACTGCAGTTCTTTTGTTAACCTTCACTACCGCCCTACATTCCAGTTCACTTCATTACTGATCTGCATTTTCTTTTTACCACCGTGTTTATTCTGTGCTTCATGCTAGACTGAATAATACTGTACAGTACTCTGTGTGCTACCAGGCACACACAAAGCCTCGCAGCAAGTGTGCACAGGTCTGTCCATGGCTGCTTCCTTGACTTGAGGAAGCCAGGGATCCTGTGTCAGAATGGGGAAGGCAGCCATGTTCCTGTTCATGTGGGGAAGATGTGGCTCATTACCAAATGTGGAATTCACAAATGGAACCAAAATTTTACCCAGTGCTTTTGCTTGTGAACAGAAGCATCCGAAAATGAAGGCATTAGTAAATTATGAAATCTCTTCTCTTAAATACAAATCAGTGGGCTTATACGTTCACATTTGGTTCAAATTCTTCATTAAAATTTGTATTCAGTCACAGCTGAGTGTACTACTGCAATGCTTATTTTAGAGTTTCTGAATCATCAGTCTCTATACAATAAATTTACTGACAGACACAAAAGGACCATTAATGATAGTTAAAAGAAATAATGAAAAATGAATACAGCTTCAAATGTTTGTATAATTGCTTGGTCACATATATTAAGTGGACTCTTTGTCAAGTCTGCATAAGTATTCTGTGAAGCTTTATGCTCCAGTAAAAAAGAAAAGAAAAGAAAAATACCTTTTAATTGCTTGTGTTTTAGCAAGGCTAAAACTATTCTTGAAAACTTTCCTGAATAGTGTTATTTTAAAGAATGTCTCACAATTATTTCCTTGTGCATTTGCTTGGGGTGGGGCGGGGCAGAAGGGGAGCCACAGAGATCAGGAGCTGGGTGAGCCCTGCTTCAGCTTGTTACATGTAATGTGTAGGAGACACAGTTTCTCTCTTGCCCTTCATGCTATCAATGACCTGGAGGCATTTCTCTGTCTAGTTATCACCCTGTAACAGCTTCTTTCTTGCCAGGTCATTAAGATCCCCTGCAAGCTTCCATGACAAGCTCTGCCTCTCAGGAACTCAAGATTAATACTTTAGGGAGAGTTGGGGAATTCCTTGTTATCAGACTGATCTATGAGAGTTTTCTTTATCCACTGTTTATCCACTAGTGTCAGGATTGTAGTTTGCTGGTGAGTCAAAGTAACATAAACACACATGGGTACACGGTTTAAATCCCTCCCAGCCTTTCTCTTTCCACTCTATGTATTTATCTAAATGGTTAATTGCCTTCATAGGAGATTAGTTTCTGATAAAGAAAAAATAAAATTCAGCTCCAGTTTGGACAAGGGCTGGTGCTGTAGTTTGGCATAATTTTTCAATTTGATTTGCTAAAGGTGGTGTTACTCTCAGGCAATTTTTCTATTCGATCTCTAGAAATCTTTTTAATTCACTGGACTTGTCTTTAAATCAAGAGCTGTCCTCTTTCACACCTCACTTTCATTACTGGCAATAGCCTTGGATGGGTCAGAGTGATCTTTTCCTAGGCCACTAACATTTCTGGACCTTGGCTACTCTACCCATGTAATATACATTTGGATGAGATGATTGTTGCGGTGACTCCATTGTCTGGGAAGATGTGCTCTAAGAACATGAATGTACACGTAGTGATTCACGGTTAGGTTGTAGAAAAGTTAGTTTATTTAGTTAACATATGACTGAGGCAGCTATTTAGGAGAAGGGCTAGATAGTGGAAAACTTAGCCATATTAGTAGGAATAAAAATAAAAATAAAAATAAACAATAAACGAGGACTTGGATCAGTAATAAACATTCTGCAGGCAACATGAAATGTGGTCCCTCTTTCTTGAACAGAGGTGTCACCACCTATGGAGCCCCAGAGTCTTGAGAAAAGTGAAATGCAATGAACTTTCTTTGTAGTATACAATACAGCTCACCCCTTCATAATGATTTTGAGGAAATTATGAACTCAAACATTATGTGAAGATACTGGATTAGAGAGCATGAGTTCCAACTGGTCATTTTTTTAACTTTACAGAGCCAACCGTGATAGGGGTCCACTAAACAATAAAGCAATTCCTATTCCCTGCTTACCTATTAATAATTCTAAATTAAAAGGTCATGTGGCAACTCAGCTGAATTCCCTCCTAAAAATTCAGGAATGATTCTCCTCTTCTTAGTTCCAATAAAATTTTCCTAACCTCCGTCTTTGGCTCACAACTTCGTTCTTTGCTATGTTGAGAAACCACAAGATACACACAATAACACCTGTTCAACATGACGTATATGCTGATCTTACTCCTAAGCCCAGATATAAGTCATGATATGTTGTGATAAGTAAGTGGTATATTTATTGGTAAAGATCAGATGGTTTACCAACTGCATATCAGGATCTTCTCATTCCTACCTGGAATAGTAATTAATTGATGTTGTTGCAATACTTGATAATAGCTGATATTGACATTTATGAAAAAAAGAGGGATCAAGTTAGTATAAGGGAGTGGTTGCCACAAATTAAATCACAATTAAAACTTTAGTGATTTCTATGATAATCATCATGCATTAAATTTCTAATTGCTTACGACACTCTCTGATTAAAACAGATTGGTAGGTAGGGGCTGGCTCTAGGTTACTTAGGTAGGATCTTGGTGGCTTCTATACTAAACTATGAGAAGTTTTGGCTCAGTAGAAGGAATAGGAAGCATATTACATCAGCGAAAATGCAAAAATTTTGGAGTAGCTAGAGATCAAACATTCTGGACACTATTGAAAAAAATTATATTGACAGTGACATAGCAACTAGCACCAGTTTATAAACTGTCTCAGCTAATTTTAAGTTCAGGATTGCTCCTATCACTGAATCAATAGTCAATATTCAAATAAAGGTAATTATTCCAGTAGCATTTTCAAACCCCTTGTATTCTAGTCATTGCATTGCAGGAAGCAAAATGGGCTCCAAAAGGCCTGTAGGAAGGGTAAAGTTATTCTATGTTAATAAAAGAGACAGGATCTTAAAGTGGGAAGGGTGTGTATTAGTCACCTTTGGGGGCTGGATTAACTCCTTTAGGTCCTTGGATGCAGTTTATTGCATACACCATTACACTAATTAACACTCTCAGTCCAACTGTTAATGCAGGCCAAAGGGTGAATAATTTGTTCCCCACGCCTCAAGAGCATAAGGTTCTTTATTGTTTAGAATAAATTGTTGTACTTACCCATACCTTTGATCCAACCTCAAAGACTTCTTCCCTTTCCAAACACTCTCATTAACCCCAACCTCATTGCCAGGAGTAAGCAAATAAAACACTGCATCATTATCTCCTCTTTTTGAGAGTATTACCTTGGGGAGGCAAGAACTTGGTCTGACCACAGAGTGCCCAAAGTAGAAGAAGAGATAAGAAGTCAGGGCTCTTGACTTTCCATCTGGGGCTACAAATAACTTAACTGATGAAAAAAAATGATTCCAGGATGTGACTCCAGGAATCAGCAAATGCTTTTTTCCCCTCTTGCTCCCACTATTTTTACCTTAAGTTCTTATATTTGATAAAAGAGACGTGAGGAGTTTCTCCTTTTCCTGAGATGACTAAAGAGACTCACTAGTCCTCTGGATACTAACACTTCTCTCTTTAAAAGTCTTGTCCACTCTTTCATGGCATTCAAAATTTAAAACAAAACAAAACAACAACAACAAAAAACTTGACCATAGTAGATAGATTCCTTTTTAAGGAATCCTGTAAATATGTAACAAGAAAAGAATCTTATTTCAGCAGTAGGAGAAAGGAGGCTATTACACAAAGCACAGAACACACAGACCAGAGGACTGACCTCTCATTGAACAGAAACGTAACGTTTAACCTGTGCTATTTTGTACCTTATTCTCACTATGAATCTCTGAGTTCTTCTTTTCAGTTTTTAAACAAAATCTTCCATCTTTTCAGATTTATGAGATTCATTGGAGAATTGATCAGTAGTTTAAAAACGCAAAGTATACCTTCCCTGACAAATTGGTCTCTAGCAACCCTCACAAGAGGTAAGAGTCACAGAGACAATTTTAGGTTTCCCTATACTTACAAGAGCATTGGAGACTTCAGGGATAGGAACCCATTCATCATAGTGGGGGTAATCAGGTATGGAAGAAGTATCACTTTTTGGACAGAAATGAATGCATTTCATTTTATTTCTCTTATGTCTATTATATCACTACTGGGTGACTACCGATTCTTTATTTAAATCTGTGATGTTATCAAGTAGATTGAGAAAGTAGCCTCTGAATTTCTTAAAATCCTGTGCATTAACTTGATAAGTGTCAATTTTGTATTCTTTAAAACGTGGCAATAATCATATGTATCACATAGCAATAAATGAAATATTACCTCCAATGTGCTTGACACAGTACCTGACACATAGCAAGGGGTCAATTAATACTGGATATTATTGTTGACCCTTGACACTTTTGACCTAGTAAAATAATTATAGTATAAAAGCAAATTGAATGATGCCTGAAAATGTCTACTAATTTCAGTGTTTTACTAAATTTCTTTACCAAATTCAGAGAAACAAAGAGTTCTAAAAAATCTGTGAAATTTCTGTCCTAGTTTATCTCAAGATATGATAGAGCCTAAACTTTCTGCACAAATCTTTCTTCTTATCTAAAATTCATAATCACACCTTTGAGCTACTTTAGTCTTGAGTCTTTAGATTACCTCATATAAACAAAAATAATTTCAACTTCTTAGTAATTTTTGAGAAATGTAAAAACAAACCTATTTGATCATGGCTATCTTATGACTCATGTTTTATTTTTACATGATTAAAATTAAAAGGCTAATATTTAGAAGGGATTTTGCTGCAATAATTCTCTGCTTTGTCTTAATGCTAGGACCATGAAATCATGAAAATCTTCAAAAAACTCTGACAATGAGGTGACCTCCAAACGATTGGGTGACATTACTGCAGGCAGTGGTTTCAACTTTAAAGCTTCCTAGGTCTTTCCATATGCAGCAAAGGTAAAAACCCAGTGCAGCTAACACTGGCCCTACACTTTACCAAGTATCTGAAAAGTAAGGGGAATCTCCTGATCACTGGGATCTCCCTTTAATGATTCTGTATTTGGTAGGTCTAGAAGAAGCCCTAAAGATTCTCATTTTTAACCCCAAAGACTCTCCCATCCCAGTGGGAGATTCTGGCTGAGTGGTTTTAAGAATATACACTGAAGACCAGTTGGTGTCCACTAGGTCTTCAGTAATCTCATCTTTAAGTTCACAAGGTTCTAAACCAGACTAAAGCCTCTTCCATGATACACAGTATTCAGTCTCTTCCAAGTAGCCATATAAGGATCTTGGGTTTGCTTTGGGTTGTGTGGTCAAGTTTCAAATAGAACCTCCTCGTCCTGGGGCTGACTTCCTGTGAACACCCTAAAAAAGCTGCCTTCATTTACCGGACAAAAGGGGAGAAGCCACTGCAGGACTCTAAGGAGGCGCCTGGGAAGATCTCCAGACACTGAGTCAGCTTGCAAAGCTGGGTTTGCCCCTGAGGTCCAGTCCCTTGTTTAATTTTATTAAATTAAAAAATAAATGTCTTTCAGGTTTTCATCCATCTCCTAAGGTTTCTTTAACTTTACAATGGCCCCATTAAATGAAAAGCCTTTCTGAGTGAGCCTTGTGTGATGTTATTACATTTAATGTTGAACTTCCTGTTTGCTTTGTAATAAAACACAGCTAAAATTTTGCACATGTTTAATTTTTCTCAAGTCCTCTGACAGAGACGTGGGCTTGACATTCCTTGGAGACACACCATGCATTTCCTTCTTGTGAAATTTGAGCTGTAAAAGTATACCACATTTAACCCTGACAGCCAGACTCCAGTATAAATTGTTCTTGGGAAAGGCCAAGGGGTATGATGTTTAAATACATAACATTACAGTGATATATGAGTACCCATGTTTATAGCAGCACAATTCAAACAGTCAGATATTGGAAGCAGCTTATACATCCATCAGCAGATGAGTGAATAAAGAAAATGTGTTTGTACAAAATGGAGTACTACTCTGTCATAAAGAAAGATAAACTTGAGGCATTTGTTGGAAAGTGAATGCACCCAGTGACCATAATGGTAAGTGGAATAAATCAGACACACAAATTTAAATATCACATAGTTTCTCTTATGTAAGAAACCCAAGTTATAAATAAAGGGAAAAATAAAAGATAAATAATAGGAAATAGAAAGATAGATCTTTCTCAAATAGGAAGAGGATCAAAAGATAGAGAGAGGAGGACAGAGCAGGAGGGAAAGGGGATTTTAAAAAGGAATTAAATGGTGTCACCTACATGTACCAGCTCTACACGTGGAACTACAAATTTGTACCAAAAAAAAAAAAATTCCTTCACTGAGTTTCAAGCCAAGCATACAAAGTAGCTTAATCTCCCCTCCAGAAAAGAAAAAGAAAGAAAGAAAGAAAGAAAGAAAGAAAGAAAGAAAGAAAGAAAACCCAAGAGTAAACAAACAAAACACATAGTTAAGAAAGGCCTATAGAATTTTTATGGCAAAATGACAGTAATGTTCACTAGACAGCTCCAAATGCACATAGTAATGTAAATCAGCTCTTTATTGAGTTAAAAGGAGTTAACAGGGCAATATCATGATATCATCAACCTTTTAGACACTGCCAACCTTATAATTTATGGTTGTGAGACTAATGTTTTCTAATCTGAAATAAAGCAAATTAAAATAGTTCTTTCAGGCTTTCATCCTGAATTCCGAGAAAAGTCTGGTTACTTAGGCAGACGGCCCCAGTGTTGCTGATTATAACAGAAGAGCTGTGAACATGGCTATTGCTGTGGATGTTATTTTCAGGGCCTAGCACTGGGCTGTCATGGTAAGAATCAACTTCCAGCGCCAGGTGCAATGTCTAATTCTGGAATAAAAATAATTCCAGTGACCCACGCAGGAAGGAAAAGGTGAAATGTGGTGGAACGCAGTCACTACAACCCCATCCCCGACTTTACCTAGAATATGTTGTTACCAAATATTGTACAGAAAGGAAATTCAGTTCAAAGGAGAGTATGTTCAAATGTCCACATTAATTCAGCCAACACTTTAAGATTGCGTACTGAGTGTGAGGTTCAGTTTGAGTGCTGGCACACAGAAGTGAGCAGAATTCCCTGTCCTCAGGGAGATTCCATATTACAGGGGGAAGGTAAGAACAAGCAAAGTAAAAAAGTGAATTATTAGAAGATAGTAACAAATGCAACAGAGAAGATAAAGTGATAAAAAGTAAAGAGTGGGCAGAGGGAAAATGTAGAAATTCTTACAACAGATGTAAGGAAGACTCACGAAGAGAATGACATGTGACTAAGGTTCTCAGAGAGAAAAGATGGTTGTGTGAAAACTGGGACAAACATTCAGGCAGAGAAAAGAACATGTACAAAAGTCCTGGGGCAGGAGAGGGTCTAGCCAGACAGAAGCAAGGGGCCTGGATACCTAGGTGTAGGCGGTTAACCAAGGAGGTTTTCTCAGTCACTAATTAGAAAGGCTTGTTCATTCAGTTTGAACATAGAGGATCCTGTTCCTCTTCCTCTGCTTTCTCACTTTCTCCCAGACTTATTCATGGTAACACCATGTGCTTAACCTTTCTCTGCCTCCTAGTGCAGGGATTCTAAGCATTCCAAATTCAATGAACTTCACCTTGTCCCCAAAGAAAATATTCCAGGAAATGAGCTGGTACACTAAATGGTTGTATATGAAGACACTTGTAGCCATACAAGAACTGCATAAGAGATGCAATTGCTTGTGGTAAACCATCTTCACAGTGAAAATTCCAAATATGTGTTTGCTGTGGAAAACTAGCCCATGTGCTGGCCTGGTGAGGGCAGCACTGAGGCGGCTGCAGATATTTCTAGGAGGTGTGGCGGTGCTGAGGGGGTGGTGCACAGATCTTGGCCTCCTATATACATGAGTTGCAAGTCTCTTTTCAGCTAGTGATGAAGTTTTCCCAACAGAGTTTCAGCATTATGGATTTTCATGAAGGTTTAATATATGTCAAATACATCATTCATAAGTAATGCCCAATAAATTGTTCCTTTGTCTTTATATCTGTTGGGGCATAAATAGTGGAAGGAATTCAACAGAAGGCCTAAGAGAGAAGAAATGGAGTCAGAGGATTCCTCTTTGGAAAACAAAGAGGAGTTTATTGGTAGGCAAGAAACCATAGAGATTTAAAAGGTGAAAGGTTATGCCCTTTCACTTTCCAACATTCCTGCAGGGAAGGCAGTTGATAGGACACTGTTGTCATCACTTTCTTATAAAGCTGCCTCTATACCTCCCAGGAAGCAGCTGGAGAAGGGTGGCAGGGGTCACCAAGATTCTGATGGCTCAGATTTATCAATGATTACTTTCTGGGTGTGAACTCAGTTGCGGATAACTGTGCGTTTGACTAATGTGATTTGTGGCCTGTGGATGTGATCGATCATGAGAAAGCACAGGTCTGAGTCAGCTTTGGTGAAGAGGGGATTTTCAGTTTGGCTTCTTCAAATATTGATAACTGTAAAGGATGTCTCTGGATCTCTTACAATGAAACAGAAGAACAAATACAAAGCACAGGTATACTGTCTGGTACACAGGTGGTGTTCTAACATCAAGCACTGGTTATTCAAGATAATTTCAGCAAATGTTATTGAAAATGTTGTTTTGTTGTAAAGTTGGTAGGATATTAATTTAAGTAAGAATCAAATAGTATTCCATAATGGTAAAAATATAATACAGTAGAAAACGTGTCACTGGTTACAAGTAGAGTGAGAAGAAAACATACACTAGACCCAAATATACCGACAAAATGGGACTTCCTTCGATGCTGGTCTCTCGTAAGAAAATGTAACTATTTAACTACTTCTTTGGTGTTTTCTCCTTTCCAAAATATCTAAGTTGTTTTAAAATATAACTCATCATCTTTCATGTGCAATGAAAAGCTGCTGTCTTTAACCGATGAAATGATCCCATAATTGTGTACATGTGGGAATGGAAATGAAATCCAGAACAAGAAATATGACTTGAGAAATGTGCATTCCCGAAAGTGCACTGAAAGCCCACTGACCTCTCTGTTGTTTGTTGGAAAGATCATGTGACTTACGGGAAAAACAAGAATACAGGAAGTTTTGGAAAGTGATCAAAGGTTTTCTCTCTGCTGACTCTAAAATTTATGCACATGTGTACAGGCAACCGATGCATTATTTTTTCACTTCTTGCTATGTGCTAGGCAAGTCAGTATATTTCCCACATTAAACACCCACAGTGATCTCATGAGAAAAGCGCTGTTATTTTCGTTTGCGGATGAGAGGAGAAGTTAGGATAAACATCTTATACGAGGTAACACCAGGCATAGCCCTTGCAGTGGGATTTGAGCCTCTCTGTATGACTAAAAACTAAAACTTGGTGTTCTTTCTACTTCATCATTGTGTTTGTGAATACCTAAGACTTCATCTTCTCTCTCTACTTGATTTCTACTCACCAGTTCTCCCACCACTCTGATATGCTTTCTTTTCTATTTTATTGCAGTCTGCTTTTGCAGTCTACTCCCCCAGCATCTGTTCTATACAGATGCCTATGAAACAGGATAACTTTGATGAAAGACACTATTCATGTAATTTCTTCTGTGCTAATACAGTGTGGTATGGCTAACATCTGGGAACTTGTTGGATAGTCTTTGACATTAGAAACTGAACTCGACCATGAAAGTTGGTCACAAATAATAATGAGTAAATATTTCAAATTTATGAGAAGCACTAATTGGATCATATAAAATCAAAACTAGAACTTTTAAGAATTGTATAATGTCTTAGCCTTTGTAAGTTTATTCCCTAAATGTTTCTATTTCATAGTGTACAATCTGAGCTATTTCGATGATTTGCAGAAGTCTGATTTTTAAAGGTGACATATGCATCTTGTCCACGATTCCCTCAAGTCACTGCAGTGTACTCATAAGAACTTAGAACTTCTTTCTGAGTACTTTGTCATGATGAACAGGTACAGAGATTTCCTGGTGTGCAGTATGCATCTTCACCTTAATGCATGATGAAAATTTACTTTCTGCCCTACAATGAATATTGTTTGGAATATTTTTGTAGCTTAAGGGTCATGGAAAGCCGTCCTGTGCAAACCATCTTAGTAGGGGCCCGTCACTGTCTAATGATTCCAGAAAGGAGTGCTTTTAATAGTGTTTATTTCCTCTTGTGTAAAGTGGTGAGGAGACTGCGTATGAACAGTCCTACTGTAGTTTTGAAAGTGATACTGTCTGACAAGTCACTTTAGCTGCCTGATTGATTGATTCACAGTTGGGGATAGCTGGAGGGCAAGTTTTCACAACTTTAAGACCTGGAACTCACCGTGATACCTCTAATTGCACCCGCTCATACAGCATGATTTAGGCACGTTGCAGGAAAACACATTCTTCTTCATTTTAAAGTTACTTATGACAAGTTAAAATCCACAGCTTGAAAAGACTTGAAAGAATGTATTCTCTAGTGAACATGAATCTTTAACTTTTTTTTCTGGAAGAAATAAAATATGGAAAAAACTTTATTTCTATCTTCACCAAGGCTTTAATTACTTTGGAGTCTTCCCATGTGTTTTTGGCATTTTTGGCAATCCATGCTTGTGAATGACCTGAAGAACACTTATGCAAACAGTTGCAAGTTATCTTGAAAGACAGAGAAAGAATTGTGACACATTTGTATCTAATAAAACTTGGTTACAGTGTGTGAAACGTCTTGATTTATAGAGCATTATCATTAGATAAATAATGTATGCAACCTAAAATGTTTTGAGTGATTAAATCTAACTGTCTTTTACATATTCTATAAACATTTTGAATAGAACTCTAAACATGATGAAAAGTATTTTCTGTTCCAAATGCTCTAATAGTGTTCTTCTTCCCTTCTTCTTTGTGTATTTTTCTTATGTGTCCCGTCAAAATGTAATCATAGCAATAAAGCAATGTGTATGTATAGTTGTGAGTTGTCTTACTAAATGGTACACTAAATGCATGTCATTAAATCTTCATTCATACATAAAATAATTTATTCTTAGGAATGCAAATATTTGTAGAAAAAACGGACTCTCACCATTGTAGTATGGAAAAATATTCATTTACTAGATAAATAAGTAAATACCAAGAAAGTAACAACATTAAAAAACCCAGGCTGGTGAATCAACTAATGAATTAGGTCAAATTGCAGATATCTAAACAACATAGATATCTGAACACAGCAATAGATTTTGCTGCAGAAGAAAAATTTTCTACTGGTACAGTAAGATTACAAGTAAGTCTTATGATTTCACTTCATTTCTTCTTTTTTTATTTTTAGTCTTTTAAATCTAAGGTTTTAACTGATTGATCCTAAAACTTTCCTAAGTATTTTTTTTTCTGTAATATATAGCAAATACTCATTAACTACTGAGGAAAAACCCAAGATATTGTTTGAAGTTAATGTCTAATAGATATGGGGAGAAGAGGTCCAGAATTGGCTACAAATATCCATATATATACTGAGAATGGAAATGAATTAAAACCACGTAACTAATCACTAGATATGTATTTCTGGTATATAGATTGAATTACATCTTTGGTGGCTCATTAAACAACCTTAGGTAATCAGAACACCCATAGATTGACCCTTGGGCTTCCACAGAAGCTGAAAGGCAAGTTTTACCTTGATCCCTAAAGTAGAGCATTTGATCAATGATCTTCATTTATAATGAGGAACTTTCTCATCATCAGCTCGTGTCTTACTGCTAAATATGAATGCACAATTGCAGGCTATGAGATCTTTCAGGAAAGCTTCCCCACAAGGAGACAAAGATAGACAGATGAAATGAACCAGAAGCAATATGTATAAGAAACAATGGAATATTCCACCTTACAGATTCACAAATACAGATTATTGTACTGATAAAATTATGAAGAGGTGCCATAAAAAAGAAGAAAATAGATAAAAAGAGAAACCTTGCAAATTTAACTGTGATTACTGAAATAAAGGACTGCATAAAATGGTTGGAAGATAGTGAAATCCCATATAGTCAAATAAAGAGAAATTAATTGTTATTTTTGCAAAATAATGAAAGACTAGAATTATCTGTAATAAACTTAGGAACAAAGAACAGATAAAATGAAAGGAGAAAAAATATCACAAAACAATAGAATAGTTCCTGAAAAGATATCTATGGGATCAGTGAATGCATCTTAATTTAAAAGCACACACCACCAAGCATTTGTGGACCAAGGATACAGAGGAAGGTTCTCAGGGATTCCAGTTTCCACAGTTTTCCAAAGGGACAATAAAATCAAATCATAAGTGAAAGTAGAAGAAATAGATTAGCATCTGACTTATGGTCATACTAAGTACTAAAAAGCAAAAGATTGATTCATGATTTTGAAGTAAAAATGGTTTCCTGCCTACAATTCCATATCGAGCCACTGTATCAGTAGAAATTTGGCTAAACTGAAGACATTTTAATGCATGAGAGGAGTCATGCGTTCATGCTTTCCTTGTTTCTTTTCTCTTTTTTTACTACCAGGGATCAAACTCACGACCTTGCCCTTGCCAGGCGGGCGCTGTGCCACTAAGCTGTATCCCCACCCCCCACTCATGCTTTCTTTGAGCACTTTTAGGAAGTAATACTTTATCACAATGAAATAAATGAACAAGTTGAAAAATTGTCTCTGAGAAACCAATCCAAATGAATCTTAGTTAGCCACTAGGGCCCCAGCAAGCACATGACCCAGGGAAAATGGCTAAAGACTTAGGGACTGGTGGTGGGGAATAAAGTTTGTTGATAGATGGATAAGAATCAGATGTTTCTCATTATAAGAGACGGTGTATATGTTGGTTTAACCACACCATTTGTAGCTTATGTCTCATGATTCATATCCCATTAGGTTTAATATTTTTGCCAACCAGAGCCGTCTCAGTTTGAATCATAAATCACATGGTCATCTTAATTACAAACATCTGGTTCAATTTAATTGTTTAAAAAGTTGTGTATATGCCTTTGTTATGAAATACATAGATTAAAGCCTTGAACAGAATAAAATGTATATTGGCTTGCAATCTTTCCTGAGAGAGGGTAAAAACCAAGAGGCATAGTGTCATTCTGTACGTGGGAGACGCAGTGCTGGCATGGAACAGGTATTTTTTTCCTTTTTTCTTGACCTAATATAGAAAATAAGAAAATAAGAAATAAAAATCTTCTCATCCAATGACCGACTAGAACAGACCTGTGGGTCAAATTAGCACTATTTCAGGAAGGCAGGCGATAGTTGGAAAGTATGTAGAACTGAGAACTTTGGGAACATCGGAATAAATCCTGGCACAGAGAAAAGAATGCCACGTTAGCAGTGGGAAAACTTCATTTATGTGTGATTTGAACTCTACTTGGAGTCGGCACAAACCCAAATCATTTAAATTCCTATTACTGCAAGCATATGCTGAGGAGCTCAGAAGGGAGGAATAAAAAAGAAACTTGAATTCCCTTCTTTTCCAGGCACAGGTAATTGGAGAGTACTACAGTTAGCTTGTTAAACATGGGAAATGCCTGTATCCCAGACTTCAACACAATCTAAATTTCCTTAAAGGAAGTGCGGCCAAGGTAAGAGGGATGCTGGTGGGTCAGGATGGTCCTGGAGCTCAGCTTAATCTGGGATTTGTAATCAACAGTGAAGTTCACGCCACCATCTGTTTCTGTTCCGTGTTTCTTACAAACCTGGGCCTCACTTTCACTTATTGAAGTAATTAATGTAGATTTATTTTCTAATAATCTAATAGGAAAGGAAGGAGGAAAACCCGAAAGCCATTCAGCCTTAATTGCTAATTAGTTTTTGTGAGCATCATCACTCAATTGCTAAGTGAGGTTTCATTGACCGGACCAAGCACAATGTAGGTAACCACTTACTTGTTGAGAAGCTTTTGGGTTGCTTTTAAATTTTAGCCGTAAGAACTAAAGCTGCCTGAAATGTGTGTGCAGATCTTTGTCAGGCACGATGTGACCAAAACATACAATGAATGCTTAAATTTTAAAAAAAGAATTACTACAATAAAAGACACATTGCCGTTAACCTCCCTTAAAACGCTCTGTCTCATTTTTGAACATACTTATGCATTGTTTTTGCACTTTCTGAAGCAGCTCTGTAAGTCCTCTCTGGTGAGGTTTGTGAGTTGTGCTGTGGCTGCCTCGATGTTCTGAACTGACTCAAAATGTTTACTTTTCTGTCTTAAAATTAATTTTATTGGGACATTTTAATATACATAGGGTAAATAGAGATCAAAATATTTACTTTTCATGGTCATTTTGACTTTGGGGAAGAGCCAGCTGTCACATGGCGCCAGATTCAGTGAATAAGGTCAGTGCAGACACATCACAATGCTTTTTATTTGATGAAAATTGTCCTTACCATTTTGAATCTTTTCAGGACATTGGGGAAGTCATGGTTGTACAACCAAAGACATTCATGAAAGAGGAAGTGCAGAACAGCTTCAGAAGTATCGAGAATGAAAGGAAAAGGAAATTCAAAACACAGGGAAATATTTTAAGGAGAATTAATAGCAACGCATCTTTTGCTGTAATAAAACTTTTTTTTTTTTGTCTTTTTGAGACAGGTTCTCACTACGCAGTTCGGGCTGGTCATGAGCTCACTCTATATCCCAGACTGGCCTCAAACTCACAATGATCCCCCTGCCTCAGCCTCCTGAGTGCTGGGATTCCAGGCATGAGCTACCATAGCTGGCTTAACTTTTATTTTAACATTCATTGCTTCACATTTCCTATGCTTTTGTTTCATGTGAACAAAGAATAAGTGGAAAGGTTAAGTAGTATGGCAGGTATAGTTTTAATTTTTAGGAAACTTAAAAATTGATCTCTAAAATACCTATGCCACCTTAAATTCAAACCAACAGTAGAGAATTTCAGTTGCTTTACACCATTGCTAGCACTTGATCTGTTTTGTGCTGGTTGTTCTTGTAGGTGTATAGTGGTATCCTGTATGATTTTAATTCATATTTTCCTAACAATGAATAATCTTTAGCATTTTTTCTTGTCTTTATCTTAGATGTTTGCATCTTTACAGTATAATGTTTGTTAAAATAATTTGCATATTATATATAGTGGACTTAGAATATGTAAATATATACATATATATATATATATATATATATATATTTCCTCTGTGACTTGCCTTAAAAATTTCAAACTATATCTTTCAAAGAATGAAACATTTTAATTTTGATGTCCTCAAATTTACTGATATTTGAGTGTGTGTATGTATTTGTGATGTTCTTAAGAATCTTTGTCAAGTTCAAGGTCATTCAAATCCTTTTCTATATTTTTTATGGAAATTCTATAACTTTAGCTTTACATTTAATCTCTGATATATTTTAAATTAATTTTCATAAATAGTGCGAAAGCAGTGTCAAATGCTTACTGCTTTTGACATATATATCCAATAATTGTAGCACTGTTTTCCTAAATTATTTTCTTTTTCTCACTGAATTGTCTTGTTACCTTGTTGAGACTTAAATGGACATGTACATATGGTTATTTTTGTGAAGTTTATTCTGTTCCATTGATTCCTTTCTGTCTTTTCATAATATCATATTATCTTAAGTACTGTGGCATTTTGTCTTGAAATGAGTATCATGTACATTTTCTAAAGTTATATTTGTACAGTTTTCAGGCTATTTGAAGTTTGTGGATACATAAGAATAGATTAGTCCATTTTTACAGAAAAGTACAGTGCTTGGGTTTTAAGATTTCACTGAATTATAAATCAATTTCATGGTAATTGGCATCTTAAAATATTAGTATTCAAATCTATAAATATGCCATATTTCATCATTCAATTATTATTTAGCTTCTATAAGCAATGTATAATTTTTACAGTATATCATGTACTCTTTTCACTTTTGTCCTTATGTATTCATTTTGATTGTTATTATAAAGAATATGTATTTTAATATCAGTTATAATTGATTATGACTATTGCTTGGAAATGTAATTGATTGTTGTGTTTTAACCTCACATTCTGCAACCTCATTAAACTCAGTTATTTTTAGTAAAAGTTTTTTATTGTTTCTATAGAATTCTCTACTTAAATGGGTATTGTTTGTGAATAAAAATTTTATTTTTTTCCTCTAAATTGTGAGCTCTTTGGTTTCATTCTTTTTCTTTTCTTTTCTTTTCTTTTTTTTGCCTTTACACTGACTAAATCCTGACTACAGTGTGTTCAACACTAAAGTAAAGAGAATGGAGATCCTCGCCTCATTACCTACTTCATGGGAAAACATTCTGAATCATGTTAGCTGTAAGGTTTTTGTACTTGCTCTTTAATAGGTTGAGGCATTTTCTTGTAATTTCAGTTTCCTGAGGAAATTTTTTAAAATCAGGAATTAGAAGTTAAGATTTCATCAAATGTTTTTCCTATATATGGAGGTGATCATGTTATTTCTTTAATGTACTAATGTAATGACTGATACATTGACTGATCTTTGATGGCTAAACCAATTTTGCAATTCTGGACTAATCCCACTGAATCATAATGTATCATACATTAGAAATTTGAAGATAATATTAAAGAATTTCTGAGCTAAAATAAACCTGTCCTCCTTTAAGTTGTGTTGGGTATTGTGCTTCGGTGATGAAGAAGCGGCTAAGTCAGAACCCTTGAATGGGGTCTTGCTGTGTAGTGCATGCTAGCCTTGGATTCATTTATGTAGCCTGTGGTTATCCTCCAGTCTCAGCCTCCTGAGTGCTGGCATCACAGGCATGTGCCACCATCTCGGACTGTCTTACTTCTTTGATTAGTGACTAACAAAGATATAAACATCTGCCTGCTGGAAACTTCTTCTATTGACAGCAAGGGCTAAGATTTCATAAAGTTCAACCACTGCCTGGCTAGTATTTGGGAACGAGGAAGACTATGAGAATTGTTTTGTATTACTTCCTCACTGCAGAATTGATAAGTTCTTATTATGAAAAAGTAAAATGTGGAAAACATGGAAGAAATGTCACCTATGGTTCTATCATCCAGAAAACAATCACTTGTGGCATCAGGGTATATTTCATTTTAACTGTTTTATCAGAGCATATTATTTGTGCATTAATGTTGTCATATGAAATTAAATATATTAATGTTTTCAATATAATATTTCTGGTTTGAAAATAATATGTGCTTAATAGAGCAAAACACCTCAGTGAACAGAATGTTAAAGTTTTCACTAAAATAATCTCTGCCGATATTTATTTCCTTAGAATAGTTTTACATAATAAACATCACTCCAAGGTGAGCATTTCTTAACAATTTCTAGTAATACAAATAGGTTAGAAATATCAAGTGTATAAAATAGCTTTCATCAAATCCCAAGTATTTAGATACTCACAGAAATGAATTTAATTCATCTGTATTTATTATGAATAATAGAATCTTGAAAATGCATTGTGCACTCATTGCTTCCTCACTGCTGAGACAAAATACCTGACATCACAAAAGTTAAATGAGGAAAGGTTTATTTTGGATCATAGTTTGTAGACAGTCCAATCCATTGTTTACCGGTTCTAAATAGGATGACATAGCAAAGAGGTATGGCAGAAGAGGACCAGGTCGTGGCATAGGGACAGGAGGAAGAGACCAAAGGTCAGGGAAGGAGATACGTCCTTCCAGGACGTGTGCCCAGTGACCCACCTCCTCTGACCAAGCTTCTCCTCCCAACTTCACATTTCACTACAAACTCATCAATGGGACCACACCCCCATGTTCAAATTGCCTCCCCAAAGCATTACCTATAAACAAATGAGGCTTCGGGCAGGGGCATATCTAGATTAAAAAGCCTATCAAATTACAATCAGGAAAATATTTTTAAAAGTATATCTGAAAACTCCTGAATACTGACAATATCAAGAGCTTAGGAGGCCTGATATTTACCAGAAAAAAAAAAAAAAGCACATTATATCAAAGTTCTCAAAGGATCGTAGACTGGACTGTAGATGTCTAAAAAGCTGAATTAATACAATATAGTCAAGTTGGCTGATTACCAAAATTAGACCTAGGGACACAACTACACCATGGTAGAAATCGACAGATGGACTCATTGACAGGCGCTAACATACACATTCCTGTACAGACTGAAAACTAAACAAGTTTAAAGGAACTGCCTGAGAAACTGTTAAGCCAGCAGATCTTACATCCACTTGAAAACAGGCTAGTTTTGAGCAAGTTGTTCTAGATTTATTATGGTTGTTAGTTCCTTAAAATGTAATATATTTGACTTTCTCTTCATAAGCAGGAATTTGCTTATCTTGTATGTCATAGCAGGGATCCAGGTTAAGGCCATATTTTTCATTAATTGGAAGGTCCTAAATCTTTAGTGACCATATGGCTTCTTTTGGTATGTGTAATCACATTTCCCAGCAGAAGGGAGTCTAATATAACAATATTTCATCTTTGTTAAAATCTTCTAGCTAACATGGCTGTGAGAGCAAAAAAAAAATTGCTGTAGGGATGGTAATATTAGCAAAGTGTTCAGTAAGAATATCATTGCAAACTTTATATGTGACTGCAAAATATATAAGGCTGTCATTTCTAACTAAATGTTGTCTTTTGAGATAATCGTGTATTCACATGGAGTTATAGAAGCACTACAGAGAGATTCCTTATGTAATATATTTTAGTTAATTTTCCCCTGCAACATTAGGTTCTGGAGTGTCCACCAAAGGCCTGTGTGCTAATGGCATGGTAGACAGCTTGGCACTACTGGGAGATTGTAGAACATTTTATAAATATGACCCAGTGGGAGGTATTCATGTCAGTGAGAGTGAGTTCTTGAAGGGGACTTGGGGGCTCTTTGTTCTCTTTCTCACTCTCTTTTGCTTCCGGGTTATGAGATGACCAATTTTGCCTTGCTACAATTTCAGATTATGATGTTTTAATTTATCTTAGGCCTAAAAGTATCAGGGGTCGACAGATTAGGTACCTGAACTTCTGAAATTATGATCCAAAATAACCTTCTCTCCTTAGGATTATCTCAAAATTTTTGTTATAGTGATAGAGATTTAACTAACATAACAATATTTGTTATAGTGATAGAGATTTAACTAACATATCAGCAATAGTATTGCTTATTACAGTATCACATGGCTTAAATACACTGATTAAATGCCTGAAACGTGGTGCTTATGTTCGGTCTACTCTGTAATCTTGTTTTGAATGCTGTCTCTACAGAAAATGTTGGCATTGATAAAGACAATTTTATTCAGATATCCTCAGCTTAGCTTTATGTGTTTAGTCTGTGCACTCGTATGTGTTTAGCTCCATGCAGTTTAGCTCCATGTGTTTAGCTCCATTTTTACCACATGTGTGTTTACAGGCTATGTATTCACTAAGAGGACAACAATTAAAGATGCAGAAAAGCCAAATCCACTGTAAGGATTCCTTTTGCTTTTCCTAACCCTACTCACCCTCCATGACTCCCATTCTGTACCTAACCCCCAGAAACCAGTTGGTTCTTTATTTCCAAAAGCTTGTCATTTCAAGAATCTTATCTATATCCAATCATACTGTGTATAAAGTTCATGATTGACCTTTAGAAAAACTTAGCATGCCCCTGAGATGTATCTAAGTTATTTTGTATATTAATAGCTTTATCCTTTCTATTATTGAGTAGTATTCCATGGGATGAGTATATAACAGTTTTATCACAGCAATCTCCAGTTTTTTTGGTACCAGGGACTGCTTTTGTCAATGTAAAGTTTTCCAGGGGTGGGGCTTGTTGGTATGGTTTTTGGATGATTGTAGTGCATTAAATTTAGTGTACACTTTATTTATACTATTATTACACTGCAATATATGATTAAATGATTACATAATGCAATATAATAAAGTAATGTGGTGGGAGTCCTGAGTTTATTTCTTCTGCAGTGAGATGGTCATATGGGCAGATGATGGGATACACTAACACTTGAAACATGGTACTTATGGTTCAGTCTATACTGTAATCTTGTTTTGAATGCTATCACTACAGAAAATCTGGCTTTACAAAGATAGGATGTTGGAAATGGGAGCAGGTTTTTCAATACTTATGTGGAAATTTCAGGATATTCTGCTTTGACTTTAATCCAGAATGTATGGAGATTTGAAATTATCAACAACATTCTTTTAAGGTCATCATCATTTGCAGGTTCAAGCAGTTGCTTCTCTTTTTTTAACCATGGACACTCACAAATGGGTCACAGTTCCACTTCTTTCCAGTTTTGGGGTTGTTTGTGGATGGGAAGTAAGGCTCAAACTATTTGAAAAGCTAAGATAAGTGATGATGTACCAGCTGTAAAATTAAAAAAAAAGTGTCTTATTTGCTTTTCTCTTGTTGCTGAGACAAGATACCCACCGCCCAAAGTTAAAGGGGGCAAGGTTTATTTAGCTCACAGTTTATAGAGCTATCAGACTATAATCAGCTGGCTGCAACACAAGGTGACATGGCAGAGGGGCCATGATAGTGGAAGATAACAAAAGCAATAAGAAATAAAAGAGAGAAATAAACTCCCTTTCCTCCCTTATATTGTATGCAGGCTACCCATCCTAGGACAGATATTACATAAACACTCCCAGTCCCAACACTAGACAATGAACCAATTACAAACTCTAGATTCAGCCACCTTCATGACCACATGAGGCTTTGGGAGGACATTCAGACACAATCATAACAGGTCTTGACTCAGTCTCTTTAAAAATCTCAACCAATGTCAAAAGTGGTAAAAGTCTCAATATTCTCTCTTCACCCCATAATTCCAGTTTGGATTTGAATACAGTCACATAGTTTGCCAGCTTGAGCATGGTTGTTATTCTCCCTTGAAATGATAGCTTGAATTCATTGAATTCATTCATTGAGGAAGTAGAATATGTCATATGCGTAAGCAAGTTTTGTGACCTGTTCTGTGTCACTGAATTGTACTGACAGCAGTGATTGTTTTTCTAAAAGAAATCTCTGGAAGAGTTCTTATAACTCAGAAACTCTGACCAGTGATCCATCTTTAGAAAGTCATGTCATTTCTATGTATAAGAGAAAATATGTGCACTCTGCATGAATCTACTCACAAAAGCCACCGGAATAGGCATCAGTTAAAGGCATATACTTTAATGTAGTTTATAATTTTAACCATGATCTGCAAGATGTTGCTAAATTCAGGTGACAGTTTTTGAATGATGAGCATTTATCTATGGATGGCAGAGTGCATGGACCCATATTCAGAAATGACCTCTTTGACCGAAGCAGCTACTTTCAGTGTAGATACATAGATTATGTGTGGTCTTCAATAATTCCTTCTGTTCTTCATGTTCAAATCTTTTGTTTTGGAAAAAATCTGAAAGCTATCTCTTAATACATGGTGCCTGGTCTCCAAATGGTGAAACAGTTCTCAAAGATTCATGACTTTATTAGACAGCCAATAATCGCATGTTATACAAAGTGGGCTTGGAGAATATGAATCACCTGTTGCAGTGAGCCCATAATTTAAGTGAGATTCTTGGTGTATTTTCTCAATGCAGCTTTATTTTTGTTGCAGTCTTAGAGTTTCCTGCTGTTTCATTATTGGATCTTTCCCACATTTCAAAGATGCTCTCTAGTGACATTTATTTTTGATGCATTTTGACTAGGGTTGGCTTATAGGCTTATCAAAACTAAAAAGTGGTGCAGAAAATAGTGGTAAATAAAATAATGGGCAGGCCATTTGTTAATGTCAGCTTCTGACTTAAGGCCTGCCACCAGGTATACATAAAAAATTGAAGACCATTGATTTATTTTCCACCATAAAGCCTGAAAACAATTGCCCCCTTTCATTGGTAGGGTTTTGATATGACCCTGCAAGCAACTGATTTATTATGGTCTCTGTGTAGCTAACTCTCTGTTAATATTTATCCTGCATTTGCACCCATACTCCAGTGCTGGCATCACTGCCTCTGCTCCACCTCTGATCATCAGGCATAGGATTCTCATAAGAAGCATGCAGTCTAGGTTTTCACCATGTGCAATTCACAGTAGGCTCCAATGAGAATATAATTAACCACCACTGATCTCACAGGAGGTAGAGCTCAGGTGTTAATGTGAGTGTTGAGGAGATGAAGCTTCTCTTGCTCATTGCTTATCTCTGCCTTAAGGCCTGGTTTCTAACAGGGCACAGACTGGTAAAGGAGTACGATGCTAAGGTAACTGTTGGTAGATAAAATATGCCATTTTGTTAATTTTTTCTCTTTTTCCTCATTTCCGTATCTCTTTTCTTGCCTTCTTATGGGTCACTTGATAGTTTTTTATATTCCATTCTGAGTTACTTACATTGCTGCCAAGGATATCTATTTTGGTATTTTTTTGTAGTGGTTGCTCTGAGTATTAAAATACTCATGAAGGACTTGGGTTGTACTTCAGTGGTAGAGTACTTACCTGGAATGCAGGGAGTCCTGGGTTCCATATCCAGGACTGAAAAATTCAACCAGCCAATCAACCAAAAAATAATATGTGAGCTGTCAGAGACTAGTAATATTAATATTTTCTACTTTGAGTGAAGTGTAGAAACTTGTTTCCATTGAGGTCCAATTAATTTCTTCTTTACTTATACTTTTGATACATCAGATGATGTTTTAGTTACTTTTCTTGTTGTTGAGACAAAATACCTGCACTCAAAGTTAAATGGGGAAAGGTTTACTTACCTCACAATTTGTAGAGGTTTTAGTCTATAATCAGTAGGGTAGCATGGCAGACAGGTAACACTGAGGAGAAACAGTTCATGCAAGGCAAAAGGTAGTAACAAGGGAGCTTAACAGTGTTTTTCTTACACTTTTATTTTATCCAGGCTATTTAGGGAGGTAGCACTCATACACTTAATCCTAGTGCCCTTGACCCTAGTAAAACACCATGAATCAATTTGGTTACACACTCTAGATCCACTCACTACAGAAAAAAGCCCCACCTATGATTGCATGATGCTTTGGGGGGACATTAAACACAAATCATAACAATGGTATACATAAAATCCTTTGATACTGCTCTCTTCAAGAGGTATGCCAAACTCCTGTTCTACTGAGCACAGACTGTATTTAGTTACACACAGAATAATATAAGAGTGATGGTGTGTAACTTTAGAGACCAATTTGTAGAAGGATCCCACCTCGTGCTCTGTTAAAAGTCAGTCCTATGTTGTGACACACACTTACATGGCCAAGAACTGAGCCTCCTGCAAATAATCAGGTGAGTGAGCCATCGCCGCAGTCAAGACTTTTGAATCAAATTTTATTTTCTTGAGACAGGGGTTTCACTGTGCTATCCAGGCTGCCTCCAACTCCTAGGCTCAAACAAAAACCCTTCCTCAACCTTCCCAAAAACTGAGAATTCAGGTAAACTCCAACACCTTGGTCCTTTGATTTGGCTTTTGCTGATGAGATGACCTTAGCCACAGCTTACCTATCTAAGCTACTCCTCAATTTCTGACCTCAGAAACCATGTCGGATAATAGATGCAGTTGTCTTAAACTACTAAATTTTGCAGTCATTTTCCATGCAACAATACAAATTTTATGCAATCATCAACTGGGTAGGAAAATCCATTAAGTAGACTAGATAATCTGGAGAATGTTTTAACTTTCTTGAAAAAAAAAAACCCTACAGATCACCTTCACTTTGAGAATTTCAGCAATTGAGATGAAGCCAAGAGATCACTGAGTTGCTCAACTTGTGAAGGATGTTCAGTCTTGTTTTTTGTAATTGGAGTAAAGGAGACTCTAGGACATGGGATGGTGGAAGTTTCTTCATCTCTGGCTCCCACACACTCCATTGCTTCCCCACCCACCTTTCCCTGGAGCTACTGGCTGTGTGCTGGTTTTACGATGTTTGTTTCTAAAGGCTGACCTTGATCACACATGAAAGCATCCCAGAAGCTGTGTGCCACAGCAGGTTGCGAAATAATTAGCCAATAGCCAGCATCTGTAAAGATTTACCTTTCAAATCTTAAGCCATCTGGCATGTCTTTTGAATATATTATTTGCTCACGGCTTCTATTCAAGCACTAAATGGAAAGAAACAGAGAAGAGATTCTGATACATGAGATAAAAACAAAATTAAACATACTGGAAAACCAGAAATTAAATTAAACCAAAATTAGATATGCTTGTTAAACTATATTATTTGGTTTTCAAAGTATCTTTGCTCAGCTCCCCTAGTCTTGTTTTGTGTCTGTCTTTAACAACAATTTTCCGATCTGCCTTATGTACAAAATACATGAGAAAAGCAGCTTGGGGTTATTTTTGGTCATGGTTCCAGAAGTTTTATTCAATGGCTGGTTGGCCCTGTTATTCTAGGTCTGTACATGATGGGGTAAGAGCGTGTGGCAGAGAGGCTTGTTCACAGCCCCTAGTAGAACTGCTGGTGTGGCGTCTGCACTGGACCTCAGCGATTGTTTGTGCTCCTAGCAAGTTTCTCAGGGGTCCTGTTGCTGCTGCTCTCCAGACAACACTAAGAAGCATTGCCCTGAGGTTTTAAGCTTGGTTGGAGATCCCAAGAAATACAAAGTTCCTAAGGTGAGGAGAAGAGCCAGGGCAGCTAAGAAAGTCACCAGAAGGCTGTGCATGAGCCATAAAAGAGATCTGTCTTAGCAGTTAACAAATGAGAAGGAAGAGGTGCAAGATAGCCTGAGTCTGTGGAGTCCAGTAAAGATCAAGGTAGTTAACAACATATACCGGCCCTTGGAGAGCTTTAAATATTCTTTCTGTATATCTGAACAAATGTTAAAATGTGCCTCTGTGTGTGTGTGTGTGTGTGTGTGTGTGTGTGTGTGTGTGTGACAGAGAAAGACAGAGAGAGAGAGAGAGAGAGACAGGGAGACTGTGAGAATTTCAATGTGCCTCCATGTATGTGAGGATGTTCAGGCAGATGCAGACTTTTGCTAAAGTCTGAAGCTATTCAGAACAGAGGCAGAATATTTGTAATGGTGAAGTGTAATCTTTTCCCCATGGATTTTTGTACTATTTTCCCTACTCTCTAGGGTGTCTTTCCTGCATATATAATCTTTTCCCTTCTTTCTTTTTGCCTTTCCCCTATTCCAGTTCTTTTCTTTTGAGCAGTTTTTTTCCCATTTCACTTTCACCATATCATTTGTACATTTTAAATTTTATTTACTCTTTCAGTTTTTTATACTAGGGAGACAATACAATATTTATATATACAAGTCTTATTTAGTTCACTTATGAGGATGGTCTCAAGTTGCATCTCATTTACCTATAAAAACTTTAGAGTTTATCCTTCTTTACAACTGGGTAGTACTCCATTGTATAAAAATGCTACAACTTTTTTCTCCATTTGTGGTTGATGGATGTTTTTGGTTGTTTCTAAGATTTAGCTACTACAAATTGTGCTGCTATAAACATGGGTGTAAATGTATCACTGTGGTATGATGTTTTTCAATACTTCTGGAAAATACCCAGAAGAGGAATAGCTGGATCAAATGGGACCTCTAATGCTAGATTTTTTTAATGGAATTTCCACACTGATTTCCACAGTGGTTGTACTAGTCTACACTCCTACCAACAGTGGAGGATTCCTTTTCCCCCACAGCTCCATCAGCATTTGTATTGGTTGATTTCTTGATGATAGCCATTCTTTCTGGGGTGAGATAGAATCTCTGTATTGTTTTAAGTTGTATTTCTCAAATGACCAATGAGGTTGAACATTTTTTTCATATATTTATTTGACATTTATATTTCTTCATGTGAGAAGTGCATATTCATCTCAGATGCCCATTTTTGAATTGGGTCTTTGAATTTGGGGACCTGATTTTTAAAAGTTCTTTATATGTTCTAGACATAAATCCCTCATCTGAGGGATGGTTGGATAAAATTTTTTTTCCTATTTTGTGGGTTGTCTCTTAACTCCATTGATGATTTCTTTTGATGTGCAAATGCTTTTTATTAAGATGAGATCACAGTTGTTGATTCTTTGAAGTACTTCTTGTAGTTTGTATTTTGTTCATGAACTCTTTGCCTACTGCTTTGTCTTCAAGATTTCTACCTACATTGTCTTCTAGTAGATTTAGTGTTTCTGTTATCATATTTCGATCTTTGATCAATTTTGACTTTAGTTTGGTGCATGGTGATAGATGTGTTTAGTTTTAGTCTTTGACATGTGGAAAGCCAATTTTTCCAGGACCATTTATTAAAGAGGCTATCATTATCCCAGTGAACATGTTTGGCCCCATTGTCAAAGTAGCTGAGTGTTTCTGTAGCTGTGACTGCATCTTCTAATCTGTTCTGCTGATCCTCAGGTCTATTTTTTTTCCCCTCTTTTCTAGTACTATGGTGATTTTGTTGCACTACCTTTGTAGTATAATTTCAAGACTGGGATTGTGATGCCTCCTGCCTTGCATTTGATCCCAAGATTGCCATTGCTACTCCAGGTCTCTCCTCTTCCCGAATGAATTTTAGGAATATTTTCTCTAGATCTATGAGGTATGCTAATAGTATTTGGATTCCAATTGAATTAAATCTGTATAACACTTTTGAGAGTAGGGCCATTTTCACAATGTTGGTTCATCCTACCTATGAGCCAGGGATAATTTTCCATTCTATGATACCCTCTTTGTTCTCTTTAGAGTACTATAATTTTCAACGCATAGATCTTTTACTTGCTTTGTTAGATTGATTCCTAAGTGTTTCAGTTTTTGTATGCTATTTTGAAAGATGTTTTTCTCACCTAAGTTCAGTGAGTTTTTGTTTGCATACAAGAATGGTATTGAATTTTGAGTGGTGACTCTGTATCTACCTATGCTGTTCAATTTGCTTATTAAATTTAGTAGTCTTTTGGTGGATTTTTGGGGTCTTCTAGATAGAGTATTATGTCATTTGCAAATAATAATAATTTAACTTTTTCCTTTCTTATCCTTATTATTTTTATTCTCTCTCTTGTCCAATTGCTCTGGCTAACATTTCTAGGACTATATTAAGTAGGAGTAGTGATAATAGACATCCTTATCTTGTTCCTGATTTTAGAGTGGAAAGTTTCAGTTTTTGTCTATTTAGTTTGATGGTGGCTGTTATTTCGTCATAGATGGCTTTTATTAGCTTGAGGTAGAGACCATTTATTCCAATATCCTGTAGGGTTTTATCATGAATGAGTGCTGGACTTTGATCAAAAGCTTTCTGCATCTATTGAGATGATCATGTGATTTTTATCTTTGGCTCTGTTGATGTGCTGTATTAAGTTTATTGATTTACCTATGTTGAACTATCTTTGCATTCCTGGGATTAATCCCACTTGGTCATAGTGTATAATCTTGATGATTTGCTGCATTCTGTTTGCTAGTATAGTATTGAGGATTTTTACATCTATGTTCATTAGGGAGATGGGCCTGTAATTCTTTTTTTTTTTTGGTTGGGTCTTTCTCTGGTTTTGGTATCAGAAAATGCATGCCTCCATTAACGAGTTAGGAACAATTGCTTGCCTTTCAATTTCACTAAAGAGTTTGAGGAGTATCGACATTAAATCTTCTCTAAATTTCCTGTAGAATTCAGCCATGAGTCAATAAGGACCTGGGCTTTTCTTTGTTGTTAAGTTTTTAATTACATTTTCACTTTCAGTAAGTAATATTGGGTTATTCAAAGTTTTTGTATCTTCTTGATTCAGCTTTAGTGAGTCTTACATTTCTAGGAATCTGTTCATTTCTTTTGTATTCTCCAGCCTATGACAGTAAAGATAAAACGGGAATTGATGATCTTCTAAATCTGCACAAGATCTGTAGTGATTTCACCCTTTTCATTCCTCATTGCATGAATCTGAGTTTTTTTATTTCCTTTTCTGGATAAGGTTGCCTAGGGGTTTATTAGTTTTATTTGTTCTTTCAAAGAACCAACTCTTTGATTCATTAAGTTTTAAAATTGTTTTCTTAGTCTCAATTGCATTAATCTCTGCTTTGATGTTTATAATATTCCTTCTATGAGTTTTGGTTTTGAATTGCTCTTATCTTTCTAGAAGCTTGAGGTGCAGCATCAGGTTGTTTGTTTGTGCTCATTCTGCTTTCCTGATGTAAGAATTCACTGCTAGCTATGCTTTCATTGTGTTTCACAGGTTTTGGGATGTTACAGTTACAAACTGGTAGCAGACTTAACACCAGCTGAATTAAATCAGCATAATGTTGAGTGTAGATGGCCCACCTGAGAAATGTTGCCAGCACAGAGACATGGAGATGAATAGCTAGGCATTGTGGATTCTCCTAAATGTTGCTGTTTTGAGCCGTTGGTTCTCCTGGAGGAGCTGTTATGACTAGCTTCCCCAATATGAGTTCGGCCATTATCATCAGAGGAGCTTGGAACCTTGTTGGTAAGAGTGGCTGTGGATCACTTTGGGAGAGCTTTGCTTCTTATAGTGTGCATTGTTTCCTGGCTCCTGAAGAGAAGATATGTGCTGTTTAATATCCAGATGAAGCTTGTCACATTGGCTTTCTTGCATGTACTTGACTGTTATCAGAGGAGGTTGGGACCTCCTCGTCATTGAGAATGGCTGTGGACCAGGGCAGCCCTGGTCCTTATTTTGTGCATGACTTCTTGGTTCCAGGATAGAATCCTCAACCTACTGGCTCAGCTCCTTTATCTCTCTGTCATAGACT
This sequence comes from Cavia porcellus, assembly GCF_034190915.1. Lineage (NCBI taxonomy): Eukaryota > Metazoa > Chordata > Mammalia > Rodentia > Caviidae > Cavia > Cavia porcellus. The sequence goes on from NW_026947497.1 coordinate 35,889,695, forward strand.
TTCTAGCTTCCATCACTGATCTTTGGGCCTTCCCAGCATGGATCCATAAAACAGACTGGCACGAGTCCTTGTCATGGGCTCTAAATCTCCAGCTGAACTCGAATGAGGCACTGTCACGGCCTCTAGGTCTTCAGCTGGACTCATGTAGGACATTGCTATGGGATCCAGGCTTTTGGCTGAATATTCTGGGTCTTTAGTGTAGTGGACAGATTTCCTGCACTTTTTGTGTTTAACTCTGGGTGACCATCATAAATAATACTATAAATTCTGTGTCCTGTTGTAATTGTTCTCCTCGCAACCCCTGACTACAACATGGGCTGTGTTATCTGCATTTTTATTTGATTGTAGATACTGTTTAATTTCTTGTTTACTGTCATATGTGAGCCATTGGTTGTTCAGGACGGTGTTATTTAACCACGTGTTTATGTAGCTTTGGTAGTTTCTTTCGCCATTAATTTTCAGTTTCAGTGTACTATGGTCAGATAAAATACATGGGATAATTTCTATTCTTTTGCATTTACTTACGCATGTTTTATGGGTGAACATGTGGTCTCTTTTAGAGTACATCCTGGGTGCAACTGAAAAGAATATGTATTCCGATGTTGCATGGGACACTTGGTAAACATCTATTAAATCCATATGTTTGGTTAAGTTCTGTTATTTCTTTGCTGACTTTTTGTCTAGTTGATCTCTTTGTGACTGTGATTAAGGTTCCCTCATTATAACTGTGTTATTGCATATTGGATTTTTCACATATATTATTTGTCTTATACAGTTGGGTACTCCCATATTTGTTGTACATACATTTATCATTGTTACGTTTTCCTCTTGAATTTTTCCCCTAACAAATATATAGTAATCTTCTGTATCTCTTTTGATCATTCTTGATCTGAAGTTCACATTTTCTGCAAACAGAATAGCTACTCCTTTTTTCTAGGTCCTTGTTGCGCAGAATATTGTCTTCCATCCTTTGACTTTCAGTCTATGAGTTTCTTTTTGAGTTAAATGTGTTTCTTTTTGGGTCTTGTTTCTCAATCCCGTCTGCCAATCTGTTTCTTTTGATTGGTGAATTGAGGCCATTTACATTGATGATCAATGGCTGATATGCATTGACCAATCTTTGTTGAATTATTTTCCTGTTGTTGGTTCCCTGCTTTTCCCCCTTTGTTTAATTGCCTTCCCTGCCTGGTGGTTTCCTCCTGTTGTTCTGAGAATATGGTCATTTTTATCTCTATCTAGAATATCTTTCAGTACTTTTTAGTCAGTTTGTTGGACACAAATATTCTCAGTTGTTCTTTGTTATGGAAGTATCTTTTTTGACACTAATTTTTAAACATAGTTTTGCAGGTTAATCAATCTGAGTTGGAACTTGTTTTCTTTCTGGACTTGAAACACTTTACTTCAAACTCTTCTTGTCATGATGATTTGTGTTGAGAAGTCAGCTGTGATTCTAATGGGCTTTTCTTGATGGGTGATCTGTTTCTTTTCTCTAACAGCTTTTACTATTCTGTTTTTGTGATGAATTTCCTGAGTCTTTATTATATGTCTGGGTGTAGATTTATTGTGGTTATGGATGTTTAGAATTCCTAATTCCTCACTTATCTGTATATCAGATTCTGTTCCAATGCTTGGGAAATTTTCTGCTATTACTTATGCAAATAGTTTTTTAAATGTCATTTTGTTGAATCTTGCTTTTTCTTTGAATTATATTGTTTTTCTTTACATCGTCTTAGAGCTGTTGAGTTGTTATTTTATGGTTCCTTGTTATCTTTAAGAGATCTTTTCTTTTGTGATTGCTAGCTGTGATCCTGTCTTCAAGGTTTGAAAGTCTATATTCAGCTTTATTCAAGTGGTTTTTCCAGTTTTCAGTGAAATTTTTATTTTCCTGGATATCTCTTTGAATCTGTTTCATACATTCTATTTCTTTTTTGTTTTGTTCAGTTAAAGTCTCCTTGATTTTCCCATGGCCTCATATTTTTAAATTTATGTCTTTTCTAGTCATGCTGAGCAATTTCTTCATTAAAGTCATCATTTTTTTACCTGAGAAATTATTTCTGATCTGATTCACTCTATAGCCTTATGGATTTGTTTCTTTACTTCACTTGTTAAATGTCAGGTGTGTCTTTCAATATCTTCTATGTGGATGTTTCCTGTCCTTGTTCTAAGTGGGATGAGGATCTGAGACTACATTTTGCTTTTTTGTCTTGTCCTTTTCACCTCTTGGTTTGTATTCTGGTCTTTCAGTCCTGCTAGTCTTGCTTGTACAATCTTGGTATCTTAGTCAGGGTCCTATTTTGTGGCTGGCATTCATCCAGTTGCCAGGTCCCACAGTGTAGAGGAGATATCAGCCAGCTGAATTCCTCTTGTGAATGAGTAAGTCCTGGGTTTTTTCTAGGCTGACTAGCATAAGAATATTGATGTGAACCAGTCTTTAGCTCATACTGTTATTGCAGCTTCAGACTTTTACAGGCCACCAGACACCCCTGTCCACCGTATGCACCCCAGCCAGGGCCCTACTGTGTCACTGGGGGTCTTTCAGCCCCTCTGCCAGGTTCCTCTGGGTTGGGGGAGGCCTCTCACATGGTCTTAACTGCCCCCAAGGTCTTCTGGGAGGGAGGAGGACTCACCCATGCTCTTGCCTACCTGCTAAGGTGCTCTGGGTGGGGGAATAGTTGCCTATACCCTTGTGGGCCCTCTGAGGTTCTCCAGGCACAGTGAGGGGTCCCTGAGGCTTATGCTTGTTTTTATTAGATTCTGTCACATTCATTCATTACTCCTTTATTCAGACATTAGATGGTAACCAAAAATGGGTTCTTCGAAAAAAATAGCTCTTTTTAAAAACTGATAAATTTAAACTTTTCTGCTAACTCTTTAAAATTGCAGAATAACTTGTTGGAAGAATATTGATACCTTACAAGATGGATAGGAGAACTAAGCAACAGGGCCTGGGAAGGATAAGAAATAGAGGCTTTGTTTTATTCAGTGTTTCAGATCGCTGGATGAGACAATCTGATTAGATCAGACAGAGTACTTTGTCTCCACTTTTGTTCCAACTGTTCATGTTACTCGGTGAAGGGACAGGAAGTGTAGCTGCTGTGACTGGAGAATTATGGCAAGCAACACGTCCTTCCCTCAACACAGGTGCTACAGGGCTCAAACGCAATTCTAATGAAGCAAATTAATGACTATGCAGTGGAATGAACTAAACTTAGATTCTTGCCCCACACCATCTTGAAATATGAGTCATATGTAGACGAAGAGAAACACAACATCTTATCATTGGGAGCAGTGGTTTGAGAACCATCAGGACCATCAGTGTGGACATCAGTGGAAACTTGTCAGAAATGCAAATTAGTTTTACCACCCCAGACCTAGTAAATCATGTTGCATAATGTTGATTGATTTGTGTACATTGATGGATCATTGTATCCTTGTGATAAATTCAACAGGGACCTAAAATCCTTTAATGTATGGTTGAATTTGGTTTGCTAATATCTTATTCAAAAGTTTTGCATCTATAGTTATGAGGGAATTTAGCTTTTAGGTTTTTACTTTTGTAGTGTCTGCCTACCTTGTACCAAGGTAATACTGAATGCTAAAATGAATTGGGACATGTTTTATTTTCTTCTACTTTTGGAAGACTTTGAGTGTCACTGATTTCTTGAATGCTTGGTAGAATCATCTTTGAGGTCATCAGATTCTTTCATTGTTAGGAGATTTTTGATTATTAATTTAGTTGATGTACATATTTCATATGTGATTAACTTGTATGCTTCTAGGAATTTATCTACTTTTCTAGGTTATTCAGTCACCTGGTATGTAAATTTTCCCAATGCTCTTTTACCCTTTTTATTTTTGAGGCATTTACTACAATGTCTTTTCTATCATTTCTTATTTTATTTAAATAATAAATGTTTGCTCTCCTTTTCTTAGCTTATTATAGTTAAAAACTTGTTAATTTTGTCAATCTTGACAAAAATTAACTTGTAATTTTTAAGATTCTTTTTGTTTTCTGTTTGATATATTTCTTCTTAAATATATGTTTTCTTCTGATTGAGTTTAGGCTTTCCTTTTTTATTAATATGTAAAATTAGGTTGTTTATTTGGAATCTTCTGTTGTTCTGTAGGAATTCGTAACTATAAACTTTTTTTACTGAGTTTTCTGTATTGTAATTTTTGATGTTTTGTTTTTATATCATTTCCCTTAGGATACGTTTAAAATTCTTCTCTGTTCACTTTTAAAGGAAAATGGTTGTTAAAGAATAAATATTCCTGTTATTTTATTGACATTCAGCTCCATTTAATTATATCTGGAAAGGTACTAGAAAGAATTTTTTTTTTTTATTTAAGAGGAAAAAGAGAAAAACACAAAACAAACCAAAGCGGCGTAAGGGTACACGCAATACAGAACTACAAAACAAAACAAAACAAAACAAAACAAAACAAAAAACCATAACAGTAAGAAATTACCTGCTAGTAGATTACACACTATTTTCTTGAAAATAGTTCCTCAAATCACAGTATCAAAGAACACAAGGTGGACATTCAAACAGGGAGACTGCAAACAGCTGTGTTCAATGTTCCAAAAACATTGATAAAGTCAGCTATTTAACACCCCCAAACACACTTGCTGTTATATCCGTTAGAGCTCCTTTTCTTTTTTTTTTTCCCTCTCTTTTTTACAACAAAATTTACACATCTTGGATTTTATTACTCCTTAGTGCTTATTACTTTCTTTGGGGGGGGGGGAAGAATACAGTCAAATATGGCAAAACAAAGCTGTCAGTCAATACCAAGGATAGACGTAGCACATGATGTAGAACAGAGTACAAGTTTATCAACAATGGTTATCAACGTTGTCCCTTGTTTCCTTAAAAAGAATTGTCTATCTTATTAGATATTATAAAGTTGGACAAAACAGTAGAGAACAAGACCAATAAAACTTAGGCATTGTAAACATTACAGGACTTCCAAAGAAGACAATAGTCAAACCAGAATGGGTATCTTAGTGAATCTTATTGTCTTCAAAGTAGTTGCCTATGTCTTCAAACTTGATACTATCATATAGAATGGAACAGAGTCTAATCAGTCAAAACAAGATCGTGGGAGTACTACAGGACTTCAAAACAAGTTAATAGGAAATCGAAAAGAGTTACTATTTATATATCCTAATTTTTTTGAATTTTTTCTTTAATTAAGACAAACATAAGAAATGACTAAATAATTTTTTTTGAAACAATAAGGGGGAGATTGAGATAAAACAGGGCATAACAATATAACAATAGAGGTCACAGCATGACTGTTTCAATAACCTAGTACTTCACCACCTTATAACCTGACTTAATAGTAGTTACCATAGTGTCTTTTTCCTTGAAATATTTGGGTAAAACTTCATATACTCTAGCTTCAAATATTTTCATATCAAGAAGCCCAGAATAAAGCCTTTCTAATTAAAGAGTGAAAACTTTATAAGGCTTCAAGGCCACCTAATGGGGAATCATGATTACCACATATTTTTATATATTTGAATCATTACTTACATTAGGGAAACTATTCGGTATTCACACATGCGAGATTGATTTATTTCACTTATGAGTATGGTCTCAAGCTGTGCCCATTTATTGATAAATATCTCAATGTGATCCTTCTTTATAGCTGAATAATACTCCATTGTATAGAAATACCACAACTTTTTTATCCATTCCTCAGTTGATGGGCACTTGGGTTGTTTCCAAGATCTGGCGATTACAAATTGTGCTGCTATAAACATAGGTGCACATATATCACTGTGGTATGATGCTTTCAGTTCTTCTGGGAATATGCCTAGAAGTGGAATAGCTGGAATAAATGGGATTTCCAGTCCCAACTTTTTGAGAAATCTCCAGACAGATCTCCACAAAGGCTGTACCAGTCTACACTCCCACCAGCAGTGCAGGAGAGTTCCTTTTTCCCCACAGCCTCTCCAGCATTTGTTGTCGGTTTTCTTGATCCTGGCCATTCTTTCAGGAGTGAGATGGTATCTCAGTGTGGTTTTAATTTGCATTTCTCTAATGACCAATGATGATGAGCATTTTTTCATGTATTTATTTGCCATTTGCATTTCTTCATCTGAGAATTGCATATTCATCTCAGATGCCCATTTTTGGATTGGATCTTTGAATTTCGGAGGTCTGAGTTTCTTTAATTCTTTGTATGTTTTAGACAAGAGGCCCTTGTCTGAGAGAGAGTTCACTAAAATCTTTTCCCAGTTTGTGGGTTTTCTTTTCACTATGCTGGAGATTTCTTTTGACATGCAGAAACTTTTTAATAAGAAGTGGTCCCAGTTATTGATTCTGGGAAGTATTTCCCGTGCGGTTTGAGTCCTGTTCATGAATTCTTTACCTACTCCTATGTCTCCAAGGTTTCTACCTATTTTGTCTTCCAATAGATTTAGTGTTTCTGTTTTAATATTCAGATCTTTGACCCATTTAGATTTTAATTTAGTACATGGTGATAGACATGGGTCTAGCTTTAGTTTTCGGCAAATGGAGAGCCAGTTTTTCCAGCACCATTTATTAAAGAGACTGTCGTTCTTCCAGTGAACCTGCTTGGCTCCTTTATCAAAAATAAGGTGGTTGAGTGTGTTCGTAGTTGTGGTTGTATCTTCTAATCTATTCCACTGATCTTCAGCTCTGTTTTGATTCCAATACCATGTTGATTTTACTACTGTTGCTTTGTAGTATAACTTCAAGTCAGGGATTGTGATGCCTCCTGCTTTGTCTTTGCTGCTTAGAATTGCCTTTGCGATTCTAGGTCTCTTCTGGTTCCAGATGAAATTTAGGAGTGATTTCTCTAGATCTATAAGGTATGTTGATGGTATTTCTATTGGGATTGCATTGAATCTGTATAACAGTTTTGGGAGAATGGCCATTTTCACAATGTTTGTTCTTCCTATCCATGAGCAAGGGATGTCTTTCCATTTTCTGAGATCATCTTCAATTTCCTTTTTCAGTGTATTATAATTTTCACTGTATAAGTCTTTCACTTCTTTCGTAAGAGTAATTCCTAAATATTTCATTTTTTTGCTTGCTAATGTGAATAGTCCAGTTTCTCTTATTTCCCTCTCTGTAATTTTGTTGTTCGTGTATAGGAATGCTATTGATTTCTGAGTATTGATTTTGTATCCAGCCACATTACTGAATTTATTTATTGTATCTAAGAGTATTTCAATGGAGTTTAGGGGGTCTTCTATGTAGAGTATCATGTCATCTGCAAACAATGATAATTTAACTTCTTCTTTTCCTATCTTTACCCCTTTTATTTCTCTTTCTTGCCTAATTGCTCTGGCTAGTACTTCCAGTACTATATTAAATAGGAGTGGTGATAAAGGACATCCTTGTCTTGTACCCGATTTTAAAGTAAAGGCTTTCAATTTTTGGCCATTTAGTATGATGCTGGCTGTTGGTTTGTCATAAATGGCCTTTATTATATTGAGGTAAAGACCATTTATTCCAATTTTCTGTAAAGTTCTTATCATGAATAAGTGTTGGACCTTATCGAAGGCTTTTTCTGCATCTATAGAGATGATCATGTGATTCTTATTTTTGGCTTTATTGATATGGTGGATTACATTTATTGATTTGCGTATGTTGAACCATCCTTGCATTCCTGGGATGAATCCCACCTGGTCATGGTGTATAATCTTCTTGATGATTTGCTGGATCCTATTTGCCAATATTTTATTGAGGATTTTTGCATCTGTGTTCATTAGGGAGATCGGTCTATAGTTCTCTTTTATAGTTGGGTCTTTCTCAGGTTTTGGTACTAGAGTAATATTTGCTTCCAGGAATGACTTAGGAAGGATTGCTTCCCTTTCAATTTCATTGAATAGTTTGAGGAGTGTCGGCATTAGGTCTTCTTTATATTTCTTGTAGAATTCTGCAGTGAATCCATCTGGGCCTGGGCTCTTCTTGGTGGGCAAGGACCCAATTACATTCTCAATTTCATTAGCAGAGATTGGGTTATTCAACAGTTTTATATCCTCTTGATCTAGCTTTGGTACTTCATATGCTTCTAAGAATCTGTCTATTTCTTCTGTGTTATCAAACTTTTGAGAGTAGAGGTTTTCGAAATAGGTGTTGATGATCCTCTGTATTTCTATTGGGTCTGTAGTGATTTCTCCTTTTTCATTTCTTATTGCATGAATTTGAGCTTTTTCTTTCCTTTTTTTAATAAGGTTGGCTAGGGGCTTATCGATTTTATTTATTCTTTCAAAGAACCAACTCTTTGATTCGTTGATTCTTTGGATTGTTTTCTTAGTCTCTATTGCATTGATTTCTGCTCTGATTCTTATAATTTCCTCTCTTCTTTTGGCTTTGGGCTTGACTTGCTCTTCTTTTTCTAGCTGTTTGAGGTGTAGCATCAAGTTATTTACTTGTATTCGTTCTGTTTTCCTGATGTGGGAACTCAGTGCAATAAATTTTCCTCTCAGAACGGCTTTCATTGCATCCCACAGATTCCGGTAAGTTGTATCTGCATTTTCATTTTCTTTTAGGTATTGTTTAATTTCTTCTTTAATTTCTTCTGTGACCCACTGATTACTCAAGAGTGTGTTATTTAGTTTCCATGTGTTTGCGGAATTTTTGCAGTATCCTTTGTCATTAATTTCTAATTTCAGAGCGCTATGATCCGATAATATGCAAGGGATGATTTCAACTCTTTTGCATTTGCTTAAATATGTTCTGTGAGCTAATATATGGTCTATTTTAGAAAATGATCCATGTACTGCTGAGAAGAATGTGTATTCTGATGTTGTTGGGTGGAACATTCTGTATATGTCTATCAAACCCATTTGTTCACAGGTGTGATTCAGTTCTGTTATTTCTTTGCTCATTTTCTGTCTGGTTGATCTGTCCCTTGGTGTCAGTGGTGTATTAAGGTCTCCTGTTACAATTGTGTTACTGATAATTTGAGTTTTCATTTCTGTTAATAATTGTTTTATATAACTGGGTGCTCTGGAGTTTGGTGCGTATATATTTAAGATAGTTATCTCTTCCTCTTGGAGTTTTCCCCTTACGAGTATGTAGTGACCTTCTTTGTCCTTTATGGTCATTGTTGGTTTAAAGTTCACGTTGTCTGCAAACAGAATGGCTACTCCTGCCTTTTTTTGGATTCCTGCTGCATGAAGAATTGTTTTCCATCCTTTGACTTTCAGTCTGTGAGTATCTTTCTGGGTTAGATGGGTTTCCTGTAAACAGCATATGGTTGGATTTTGTTTCTTGATCCATTCTGCTAGTCTGTTTCTTTTGATTGGTGCATTGAGACCATTTACATTAATGGTTATTACTGTTAAATGCTGGTTAATTGTAGGAATGTTAGCTCTCTGCTGTTGCATCTTTATCTTTCGGTTCTGTTTAATTATTTGCTTTGCTTAGTGGTTTTTTCCTTTGTGTATCTAAACTGTCTTTCAATATTTTTTGCAGGGTTGGTTTGGTGTTCATGAAGTTCTTCAGCTGTTCTTTGTCATGGAAGTATCATATTGCACCATCTATTTTGAATGATAGTTTTGCAGGATATATCAGTCTTGGTTGGAAATCATTTTGCTTTAGGATCTGGAATACTTCACTCCATGCTCTTCTTGACTTTATCATTTGTGCTGAGAAGTCTGCTGTGATTCTGATAGGTTTTCCTTTATAAGTGATCTGTCTTTTCTCTCTGACAGCTTTTAATAATCTATTCTTGTGTTGGATTTCTGGGATGGTGACTATTATATGTCTGGGTGTAGTTTTATTTTGGTTATGACTGTTTGGAGTTCTATATGCTTCACTGATCCTGATGTCAGTTTCTGATCTCATGTTTGGGAAATTTTCAGCTATTACTTCTCTAAATATCCTCCTGACATCCTTCATGTTGTCATTAATCTCTTTCATTAATCCCTATCATTCTTATGTTATTCTTCTTTGCATCGTCTTGCAGTTGTTGAATTGTTGTTTCCTGGTTCCTTGTTATTTTCAAAAGATCTTTCCTTTCCTGTTCACTAGCTGCAATCCTGTCTTCAAGGTCTGAAATTCTATCTTCACTTTCATTAAGGCGGTTTTTACAACTTTCAGTGGAGTTTTTTATTTCCTGTATATCTCTGTGCATCTGCATTATGTATTCTGTTTGTTTCTTATATTGCTCGTCTAGGGATTCTATCTTTTTGTTTAGTTCCTCCAATTTTTTATCTGTGTTTTCTTTAGATATATTTAGAATCTCTTTCATTTCTTTTATCATTTCTTCTTTTATCTGGGAGATTATTTCGAGTTTGAATTTCTTTAAAGCTTCCTGGAGTTGCTTGTCAATTTCAGTGGCTATTGTGTCCGATATATGAGGTGGATGGGATATATTTTCTTCTATATACATCGCTCCTAGGGTTTCTTGAGATGGGCTGGAGGTTTGAGGTTGTAATTTGGTCTTTCGTTTTGTCATTTTCCTATATTTCTGTGTTTCAAGTGTTACTTGAAAGCTTCCTCAGGATCTGTTGAAAATCCCCTTCTATGTTTGGAGCTACTGGGACTCTGGCGCCGCGCTACTCCAAGCCATTAGGCCTACAGAACCAGTGGCCCTCCTCTGCCTGCTCAGAACTCCGCAGTTCCAGACAAGCTGGGCCTCAGGGACACTGTGCGCCCACCTGCCCCTTGGAAGCTCCACAGTTCTTCAATCGCAGCCGGGTTAGGGTACTCACCACAGGCCGCAGTGCTTCAGGAACCTGTGGACCCTCCCTGGTTGCAGAGATATCCACAGTCCTCCAGACACGCAGAGAGGCCAGTGAGGGCACCCCAGATCTGCCCAGCTCCTCCTCTGCAGACCTGTGGCCAGGCGCGGCAGCTAAACAGGCTGGGCTAGGCTGGTAGTGTGGGCCAGCCCACCTATCGGGAGCTCAGCAGGTCTCCAAATGAAGCCGGGAATGGGGAGGCTGATGTGGAAGCCTTAAACCCACCTCTCTCCTTCACTGCACCTGGAAGCCTGAGGGAACTCCAGCAGTCTGGGCGCAGAAATCCAGAGTCCTCCAGACACGCAGAGAGGCCAGTGAGGGCACCCCAGATCTGCCCAGCTCCTCCTCTGCAGACCTGTGGCCAGGCGCGGCAGCTAAACAGGCTGGGCTAGGCTGGTAGTGTGGGCCAGCCCACCTATCGGGAGCTCAGCAGGTCTCCAAATGAAGCCGGGAATGGGGAGGCTGATGTGGAAGCCTTAAACCCACCTCTCTCCTTCACTGCACCTGGAAGCCTGAGGGAACTCCAGCAGTCTGGGCGCAGAAATCCAGAGTCCTCCAGACACGTAGAGAGGCCAGTGAGGGCACCCCAGATCCACGTCGCCACAGGAAGCAGCCCAAAGAAAATGGCGCAGCAGAAAACGTGAGCGCTGTCAGATCTGCAGACCGGAAGCCGGGAATCTAGAAAGAATTTTTATTCTCTTAAAAATGTAAGACTTGTTCCATCATTTAAAATGTATTTTCTGCTGGAAAATGTTTTGTATATGATAAAGAAGAAAGTATAATTTTTAAACTATTGGATGGACAGATTCCTATCTAGTCAGTCAGTCTATTTGGTATATTGTATTGTTCAAGTCAGCATGTTGATAGATTTCTGTCTATAATTATTGTATTTGAGATACTGAAGTTTCTTACTGTTACTATTTTACTATCAAATTCTACCTTTAGATCTGTCAATATTTGGTTTATATAGGAATGCCATATTACTGGATGCATATGTATCTTGTAATTCTTATATTTTCCTGTTGGAATGACATTTTATCTTTATATAATAACCTTTTTTGACTATAGAGACAGTTTTAGATCTATATCAGCCTTGTCTGACCTAAGTATAGCCATGTTTGTTTTCTGTTAGATACAACTTACGTAAAGTATCTTTTAGTATCACTGTAATTTCATGTTATGTGTCTTTAATTTTAAAGTGAATGTCTTCCAATAATAAGCAATTAGATTGAGGCAGAAAAAATGTCCCCAACACACAATGTGTTCACCATAAAATTCTACCTGAACTGCAAGAATAATCCAATGCTAATACTTCTCAAAATGTTCAACAAAATTGAAAAGGAAGGAATAATCCTAAAATAAAGCCTGGAAGTTAAGTATTACTCTGATACCAAAACTGGATAAGGACTTAACAAATGAATCTACAGGTCAGTATCCATAATGAACCTAGATGCAAAAATTCTCAATAAGATACCAACAAACAGAATGCAACAAATCCTTAAAAAGGTTGTGTGTCATAACCAAATATCTTAAACCCAAGGACTGCAAGGATTGTTCAACAAACATAATTCAACGAATGTAATATATCACATAAATAAAGCACAGTAAAAGAATCATATGATCATCTCAACAGATACAGAAGAATCCTTCAACAAAATTCAACCTCTATTCAGATTAAAAACCCTAGTGAAAAAAGAATAGGAGAAAGTCATGTCAAACTGAAATGCCATTTATAACAAACCCACTCCCAACATAATAAGTGGGAATGAAAATTTATCCTTGAAAATCATGTACAAAACAAAGTGGTACATTTACACAATTTCTATTCAACATGGTATGTGCTTGAAACATTCGTCAAAGAAATAAGGCAAGAGAAAGAAATAAAAAGGGTACACATATGAAAGGAAGAAGTCAAAGTATGTTTGTTTGCAATTAAGATGATCCTTTACATAGAAGAGCCAAGAAATTTCACCAAAAGAGCCCTGTAACTAGTAAACTGTTAAAAGATACCAAAAGATAAACACACAAAAATCAATAGCTTTCTTCTACACCAAAGTACCCACCAGAAAAGAATTTAAGAAGACACTCATCTTCACAATAACTTCAAAAAATGTAAGTACTTAAGCACTAACCTAACCAAGAAAGTGAAAGATCTTTATAATGAACAATACGGTACTCTTAAAAAAAAAAATACACACTCTGTTCCAGGATAGGCAGAACCAATTTGAATAAAATGATCATATTACCAAAACCAATATATAGATATAAAGCAATCCTAATCAACATAAAAATAACGTTCCTCACAGAACGAAATAAAACCAACAAACAAAAACAAAAAACCTGAAGTTTACATGGTGCCAGAAGATATCAGTACAGCAAGAGCAGTCATGACTCACAACAAAGCAGGAGGCATCACAACCCCAGATTTCAAATTATTGCAGTGTTACCTTGATTAAAAAAATACAGCATGGTACTTGTACAAAAACAGACTTATAACTTTATAGAGAATGCAGAAATAACTGTAGCACATTCAGCCTTGGTCTTTGACTAAGGAATCAAAAGCATATGCTGGAGAAGAGACAGCTGTTTTACTAACTGGTGCTGGGAAAACTGGCTCTCCACATGCCAGAGGTTGATTCTAGACCTTTGTCTCTCACCCTGTACTAAAATAAAATCAAAATAGATCAAAGGCCTAGATATTAAACAAAAACACTTAATCCTCTGGAAGATAAAATATGGAAAATTTTTTATGATACAGGCATAGGAAAGGACTTTCTGAACCAAGTCTTTATTGCATGAGAAACAGCATCAAGAATGAACAAATGAGTTAATATCAAGATAATACTTCTGTACAGCAAAGCAAACTACCAAAGGAGTAGAGAATTAATCTACAGAATGAGAAAAGAAAAAAAATTTTGTCAGCTACTCCTTGACAGAGGAGAATATATAAAGAATATAAAGAATATATAAAAAAATAAAAAAATTTGACTTCCAAAAAAACCCTTAATCTAAAAATGGGTAATAGAAATGAAAAGAAATTTCTCAGAAGACAAAATAAAAGTGACCAATTTGTGCATGAAAAATATTCAACATCTTTGAGAATTGTAGAAATGCAAATCAAAACCACACTGAAATTCCAGTCTTACTCGAGTAAGAATGGCTATCATCAAGAAGTCAAAAAATAAGTATTGCAGAGTTGTGAGGGGAAGGGAGCTCTTCTATATTGTTGGTAAAAATGTAAACTGTTAAGACAAGTTATGGAAATCAGTATGAAGGTTACTCAAAAAACAAACAATAAGAAATTTTATTTGATTCAGTTATATCCTTTCTGAGTATCTTTCCAAAGGAATTGTGTTTATTGCTCATATTATAGTGATATATACAAACCCATGTTTATAGCAACACAATTCACAATAACTAAGTTTTGCAAATGACCTATATGTCCATCAGCAGATACAAGGCTAAAGTACATGATGGGGTACTACTAAGCCTTAAAGAAAGATAAATTTGAGTCATTGGTAGGAGAATGGATGCACCTTGAGACCATAATGCTAAGTGAAGTTAATTAGACAGAAAGTTAACTATTTCAGTGTTTCTATTATATGACAAATTCAAAACATAAATTGAAGAGCATGACAAAAGAAAAATGATAGGAAACAGGAAAGAATACCTTTGGGGTTGGGAAAATAATCTATAAATGGAGGGAGTGAGGACAAAGGCAAGGAGATGGCAAAATAAAAAAGGACTTTGGAATAATATGTGCACGTACAGAGTCTCCTTGACGAATGCCTTCCTTATGTGTTGCTAACATGTATTGATAAAATAGTTTAAATAACTATAAAATTTTGCAATTAAAAAATAAATGTCTTCCAAATAATGTATTTCTAGATCTTAGTTTTTAAAACCTGACAAGTACCTCCCTACTTGTGCTGAGCTTATTACAGTTACATTTCAGATAATTATTGATAAGTGAGGAGTTATTACATATAATTTAATTATTTTGTCTTTGTTGATTTTTTCTCTTTCAACTCTTTTTTGTTTCTTAATTTTTAGTGAAATTATTTTTAAAAGTTTATTATTCATGTGCCTGTCATAGTGTTCTTATCTGTAGTTAGCCTTTGTAAAATGATCAGTATCCTTGTTACAAACTGATAAATTCAGTTGTTTATAAAAAATACTACACTTTTACTATTTCCTCTTCCCATTTTGTGTTCTTAGAGCTTGTTTCTTTTTATATTGTATATGTATTAACAAATTTCCACTTATTAATTTTTATGTTAGGCTTAAAAGTAATTTATATACCATTTTACAGTGTTATATTAATTTGTACATGTCTATATATCATATTTTCCCCTAAATAAGACATACCTAGAAAACAAGCTATGGCCTGATTTTAGAAGAGAAGATCCTATTTTAGGGGAAATGAGGAAATTTGTCGTCACCCATTTGTTTGGTGCTTTCATATTTCTGCTTATTATGTTTCCCTTGCTTCCCTATGTGAGTTTAAAGAACTCACATTGTTGGGCATGTTGGCACATGCCCATAATCCCAGCACTTGGGAAGCTGAGGCAGGAGGATCGTTGTAAATTTGAGATCAGCCTGGGCTACAAAATGAGCTCAAGGCCAGCTGAATTGCATAGCAAGACCCTGTCTCAAAAACACAAAAGGAAAAAATAAAAAATAAGTAATAATAAATAAAGAGCTCAAATAAGCATGTCTTGTCTTCTGTGGACAAATTTCTTCAGTTTTTGTCCATAATGTTTAAGACATAATTGTACTGAATATAACATTCTTGGTTGGCAATTATTTTCCTTCAGGACTTTGAATATATTATCTTATTCTCTCCTGGCCTACAGGTTTTTAAGAAAAATCCTTTGAAAGCGTTTTATGCAGGTTCCCTTGTATGTAACAAGTTACTTTTCTCCTGCTGCTTTCAAAATTGTGTTCAACTTTTAACAATTTGCTTTACTATATCATGCTATAGTATACCCTTTAGGTTAATGTCTTTCAATTTTATAAATCAGGATATTTCTTTCTCTACGAAGATTTAGTAAGTTTTTAGCCATTATTTGTTTAAATGGCATTTTCTTTAAGTATCTTTTTCTCTTTCTTCTGCCTCTCTTCTCTTCCTTGCAATCCCAAAATGTATTCATCAGTTCCCTTGGTAAGTGTCCCATAGGTACCATAGGCTACACTGATTCAATTTTTTGCCCCCTATGACTAGATGATTTTGAATGGCCTTTCTCTGCATCCTCCGATTCTTCCTTCTGCTTG
Source organism: Cavia porcellus (assembly GCF_034190915.1). Taxonomy (NCBI): domain Eukaryota; kingdom Metazoa; phylum Chordata; class Mammalia; order Rodentia; family Caviidae; genus Cavia; species Cavia porcellus. The sequence continues at coordinate 35,905,701 of NW_026947497.1, forward strand.
TTTGATTCTGTTGTTGAAGCTCTCTATTGAATGTTTTACTTTATTCATTGTATTCTTCAGTTCCAGAATTTCAGGTTGGTTTTTTTTTCATAATGTCTATGTATTTGTTGAACTTCTTTTGGTTTATATATTGCTTTTCTGAATTTTATAGGTTGTCTATGTTGTTTTAGCGTGTGAAACTTCCTTACAACAATTATGTTTAATCCATCAGACAGTTCATATACCTCCACTTTGTTGTATTCATTACTGGATAATTATTATATTATTATATTTTTCGGTGTCCTGTTTTCTTCATTTTTCATGTTTCTTGCAGGTTTTCAATGATGTCTGTGTATTTTAGGGAACATTCACTTGTTTCAGGATTTATATTCTGGCTTTAATGGGGAAAGATCTTCACTTAGGTGTGGTTATTTAGGCACCAGCTGGGTGGAGTGAGGAACGATTCTGTTTCCAGGAAGAGTACTTGCAGTGGCAGCTCTGGCTGTGGAGAAGGGAAAGTACTGAAGTCCTTGTGAAACTTCATCAGCTGAGGTCAGTGTTGTCAAAGAAGTCATGACTGCAGAAGTCCACAGTATTAGTAGGTTGTTGGAATCGTTGGTAGTGAAAGTGTCTGGTGTCTCTTTTTCCTCTTTTTTTCTCACAGAATAAAAGCTGTGAGGAAAAGGAGAGACAAAGAGAATATCCTCGGTCTCAGCCCAACACGGGAGCACATACTTTGGTAGCAGTGCTTGGGTTGAGCCCAGGAAGCAGGATATTCACTACATTGGTTGAGTAAGTGCGCAAAGCTCAAGAGCATCCCCAGTGGCCATAGAAACACCCAAATGGAGTCTAGGTCTTTGTGATACAAGTCATGGGGTGCAGTGTCTGGGGATGGAGCAGAGGCATCCTTGCTCAATGGTAGCATTGATGAGCAAAATGCAGGTCTCTACCGAGTGTCCCTGAATTCAGGATCTGCAGCATGTGTGCATTTGTCAAAGCCATGTGGCATCTCTGAAGGGTGGAGGAGTGGGAGAGCTCTTGGCCATTAGAAGCTGGTGAAGTCTGAAACAGCAATGGCAGGTCTACCAGGGAAGGGGTTAGCCCCTATCTGATGGAGGTGCAGTGGTGCTTGTACTTCCAGAGAGGATGCAGTAATGTTTCCTTCTTAGGGCGAATAGTTGCTATGATGATTGTTTTGGTAGGGGACACTATAACTGCCCCTTGGTGTTGGGGAGCACTACAACGTGGACTCTGCCAACCGAGCTCTGCGATGATGAAAACCTTGGAGGCCTCAGTGATGAAAGCTATCAGGTGTACATGGCAGTGATAAGGGGTGCTATGGTCTCCCTAATTTCTCCTACCCCATATAAGAAGGAAAGGGGATTATTAAGGGATCCCTTGAGATGCCAATCTATGCTTGAATGCCAAATAGAGTGACACAAGTAAATGCTTTCTATGCTTTTCCATGCAGCTATATTTAGTTCCTTTCTATGTATAGTTTCTGCAGCTTCTTATTTATACATACTATGAAGTTCTCCCAAACTAGCTCTTGTCATCAGTTAGTTGATTATGGAAGCCCCCAACCTGCCATTTTCCTCATATTATTCCAATGAGAAAAACTGAGAAGACAGTTTCCGTAAAATTGTTTTTCTCCTTATAAATTCTATATATGGTTATTATAAAAAAATTTACAATGATAGGAATTGTTCAAATTTGTAAAACAATCTCCTTCATTCTAACATCATTATTCACATTATTATTCTTTTAGTGTTACTGTCTTCACATGCAGAAAACTTTTAACAAGCTTGTATAAAAATCTTTGTATATTTGAATGAAGTTTCTAGCTCAATACATACACTACAATGCTTTACAGATTTTTCACAATTACCTGTGACTGAACTACAACAGTTTTCCTTATTGTGGAAAAGTTGTTCATTTAGGCACAATTATGCCTATTTTTCGAAATGTTCAGCATCACAAGATATCATGGATTCAAAAGAACAAAACATTTTAAGAGGAAATGGCATTATTTTCCAATTTATATAACCTCCGATGAGACTCAACTTTAATTCAGTGTTCATTAGACACATTAATTGAACCATCTTTTATAGTTATATTCTTAGTGTCTAATATAGTATCTGCCATCTATAACTACTGACATAATTGCTTTTATTGTTATATTACAACTCTAAGAATAAAACTCCTGGTTTAGTTGGGAAGTTTTCTTAGTTATCAAATTATTATACCCAACATAGCACTGTAATGAGGTGTGAGATGTGAGCAAGGTTTGGAAATGAAGAGGAAGAGATGAAGTTTTATGCCTACACAAAGAGCATTCATAAGGCAAATAGGACTTGGAAGAGCAAGAAGTATTGTGTAAAGACAAGAGATAAAAGTACAAGGTTCCATAGTCAGTAGAATATAGGGGCCAGGTGAAGCATAGTATTAGGATAGGTGGAAGACAATGAATATTTAAATTTCACAGTTAAACAGAAACTAGATCTTAATGGGTGTTTGAATTTTCTCTAGTTTGAGCTTTGCATAGAGAACAACTTGAAAACATCTATTAACTTATAATTTCCACAGCAAAAATGTATTATAAAGAAATTGATATGTAACAAAGATAATTTAATGTGTCATCTCTGAAAAGTACAAAAGAAATTTATCTCTTTAATTTCCTAATATTACCCTCATGTTACTCCTTTGTCTTGCTGGATTCAATGAACATATGTCTTAATTAAGTCAGCTAATTAAATATAACTTAGTCATTCTAATTAGAATAAGATGATTTTGTTTTAAAAAGTCTATTTGGGAAAATCTTCAACTTACCACATTTCTTACTCTGGCCTTTTCACTCCTTGTTAGACCCACATGTACATCTAAATAAGGGAGGCTTCGGATTGCCTGGAGAGGGAAGCATTAACTCATAGAGAATGTCCTTGGGTAGTCTAATAAATTGCTTTCATCCAGTTGTTGAGATATTAACCTATTGTGTTTGGCGATGACCATTTTCTTAAAAGATTCTTGGCTTTGCTTGGTGTTCAGTCCTGCGATGCCTTCTTTTACTGTTGGCTATAAACTTACCTTTGCCTCTTCCTCCAACTCCTGGCCTTCAGATCTATCTTACAAGAGTAAACTACTTCTGTGTTTATCTTATACTTTCATGTAACCGCATTGGCATATTGAAAGTGAAAACATAGAAAATGTATTATACTAACATTTAAAAAAAGCACACAAAACTTTTGTTTTAGATCAAATAAAATTACCAGAGATACAAAGAAATATATAATCTAAGATTAATCAATTAAGAAGACATAGCAATACTAAGTACACATGCAACCTAAAAGTTGCAAAAGCTGCAAAATATCTGAAGTAAAGCTGACAGAATATACAGAAGAAAAAGACAAATATAAAACAGGTGGAGATTTTGAAAACCTCAAAATAATTGAAAAGACTAGTTACTTGTAACAGTATGGGTTAATCTAGAGGACATTTTGCTAAGTGAAATCCTTGGACACTTTTGGCAATTAAAAATAAAAGGTAAAAAGAGGAAAAAAAGCTAGACAAAAAGCCAGCAATGATTTCAAATAATTAAAAAATCACTAACCACTAGATATTGACTAATTAATAAGTAATTGGTTACCAATTCTCTAAATAATTATTTATAGTATCTCCACCTAAGAGTGGAATACACATTCAGGGCCTTAAAATAATCCTGAATGTATTTTAAAGGAATTTAAACAATACGAGTTTTGTTCTCAAACCACAAGTAAATCAAACAAGACATCAGCAAGAAGTATTAAAAAGTCTTTTTCCACCTGGAATCAAAGTCATGTACTTGTAATTTATCCAAGAATCAAGGAGGAAGTCTCAAGAGAAACATACTTTTGTATGTTTATCTGAAATTAAAATTAAAGCCATACCTATCAAAAACTGGGGAACAACTAAAATAATGCAGAGACAACTTATCATTTTTTATTTTAAAGGGAAAAAAAACAAGAAAGAATGTTACAAAATTTCAAAACAAGATAATAAATTAACAAATGTTGATAAACTGTGCATTGAATTTTCAAAGTAGTTGTTCTGATTACAAGATGCAGGCACAAAGAATACATCAAACAATATAAGCACAAACCTTTCTTTGCAATGAACTAACAGAATTTAGCAGTATAGCTATTTCAACTCTCTTGTGTGTGTGTGTGTGTGTGTGTGTGTGTGTGTTTAGTTTTCCCTTTTTTTTTCCTTTCCCTCATCCCAGTTTCTCTTCTCTTTTGAACAATTTGTTCCCATTTCACAGTATGTACATTTTGGATCTTATTCACTCTTTCAGCTTCATCCACTAGGGAGAGAGTATGATGTTTACACATGAGAGTCTGATTTATCTCACTTATGTGTGTGGTATCAAGTTACATCCACTTATCTATAAAAGTCTCAAGTTTGTCTTTCTTTATGGCTGAGTAGTACTCCGTGATATATTTAAAAAACACATTTTTTATCTGTTCTTCAGCTGATGGGCATTTTGATTGTTTCCAAGATCTAGCTCTTACAAATTGTGCTGCTATAAACATGGGTGCACATATATTAGCTGCGTTATGATGTTTTTAATTCTTCTGGGAAACTACCCAGCAGGAAAATAGCTGGGTTAAATGGGACCTCTAACTTTAATTTTTTGAGAAATCTCCACACTGATTTTCACAATGAATGTACCAGTTTATAACTCCCCCCTACAATGAATAAAGGTTCCTTTTTCCCCACAGTCCCTCCAAAATTTGTTGTTAAATTTGTTGATGATAATCATTCTTACTAGAATGAGATGGATTCTCAGTGTTGTTTTAATTTGTATTTCTCAAATGACCAATAATGTTGTACATTTTTTCATATATTTATTTGCTATTTGTATTTTTTCATCTGAGAAGTGTGCATTTATCTCAGATGTACATTTTTAGATTGGGTCTTTGAATTTGGGGGCGTCTGATTTTTTCTGTTCTTTATATATTCTAGAGGAACAACTGGCTAAGATTTTTTCCACTCTGTGTGTTGAGTGCATAGAAAATTTAAATGCATAAAAATAAAGGGGAACAAATCTGAAATTACAAATCTTCAGGTAGAAGAAATCTAACCTAACTCCTACTTGAGCAGTAGCATAAATTAAGAAGAAGAAAGGAAATAACAAAGATGAAAATAGAAACAAAAATAGAAACAAAAGGATCACTTAACCTAATTACTAAAACACTCATTTTTGTAAAAAATTAATAAAATTAACAAATGTGCAACCATATTAATGAAGAATTAAACAGGTTTGTCAATATAGATCTTGAAGATATCAAAAGTATAAAATGAAACAACATACCAACTAATTATACACATATTTGATAACTCGAGTATTGAATAGATTTCTTCAGAAAATACAAATTACAACTCATTCAGTATAAAATAATTTGAATAGATTTTTAACTATTAAGAAAATAAAATATACAATTTAAAATATTTCTAAAAAGAGATCACTTGGCCACTGGAAAAGTCTATTAAAGGCTAAAAGAATTAGTATCAATGCAATACAGTCTTTTCAAAGAAACAAAGAAAGAAAGAAAGAGAAAGCAAAAAGTTCTTTATTCTCCTTATCAGACATTATTGTTTTGATGTACTTTTCCCAGTTCTTCACTTTATGAAGCTAGCAGTGTTTTGATATGTACAAATAAGTGTTCAATACAGATACAAATTCCTTTATAAAACACTAGAAAGTGCATATATTTGCATATATGTGACTCAGTGCTGTTTATTATAGAGATGTAAGCCTTTATACAGATTACAAGTTAACTGTAATACACAATGTTAATATGCTAAAATATCAGTTTATAATATAAAAGCCATGCAGAAGAGCATTTGACAAAATTCAACATCCATTTATTATGAAAACTGTCAAAAAAATTCAGATGGTGGGGACTGCTTCTACTTGATAAAAACACCCACAAAATATCTATAGCTAATACCATGAACAACATGAAAGAGAGTACTTTTCTGAGATCAAGAGGAACAAAGAAACACATACTACCAATATTATTCTGTATAGCATTAGGATTTCTGGCAAGTGGGATAGGGCAAGAAAAAGAAACAGAAGCCATACATATTGAGTAGGAAAAAATGAAACACCCCTTTTTGCTAAAGGTATGATTAATTGCATAAGAAATCCACAGGAATCTATAAAGCAAAACAAAACCCAAACCACCCTAGAGAAACTGAATTTGGCAGGATCACAGGATATGTGATAACCACACAGAGATCAACTCTATTTGTAATACTAGCAATCAATATACAAACACTAAACTTTAATGTAATCATTCTAGAAAATGAGACATTTCACATTCACAGTGACAGCTGATATTTAAAAGGTAGTAACAAGTGCTGGTGAGGACGTGGAGAAACTTGAAGCTCTTTTATCATTAGTGGATATGTAACATATGCACACAATTTGGAAACAATCTTGCAGTTCTTCAAAATATAATACAGAGAGAGTCCTTGTATAATCCATCAATTCTACTCCAAAAGAGAATAATGATATATAACCATGACAAATTCTATAGATCAGTATTTGTATGAGTTATTTATAATAGCTCAAAAGTGGAAATATTGAAATACCCATCAGCTGATGAATGAATATGTGTATACATACAATGGACTAGCATTCGACAACAAAATGCAAGCCTGAAAGATGCTTCAAAATTAATAAAACTTGAAAACTTAGGTTGAATGAAATAAGCCATCATAAAAACATGTATGATTTCATTTATATGAAATATCCATAATAAGCAATCCTTTAGAAGTATAAATAAAAGCTCACCTGGGATTGGTTGTGAATGCATGGGGGATATGAGACAACTATTAAAAGTAGGATATTTTTTGGAGATTCTGAAATTTTAATCTTGATTGTGGAGGATTAAACTATTCTGAGTGCACTAAAAACCGCTGCACTGTACACTTTAAATGAGTGAGCTGTATCTTAATGAAACCAAACACACTCAAGTGTCAACCTAAAAAATATGTAAAACATTTGTATGCTGAAAGCTATACAAGGCTAATGATAGAAACTAAACAAGATCTAAATAAATAGAGACAGGATATTCATGAATCAAAATATTCAAAATAGTAAAGATGCTCCCCAGATTGATATTATAATTTCTATCAAAATCTCAGTCAGGTTTTTATTTTTTGTAGATGCAGAGAAGACTGTGCTAAAACTTAAGAAGGAAGGGAAAAGTAAGTAGATTTGCTGAAACAATTTTTGAAGAGATTAAGTCAGAAGGAATCACTGTACTTGATTTTAAAGCTTGTTACATAATGCAGCTATCAAGATTGTATGGGGAAATATAGACATAGATCAGTGGACTAGAATAGGTAGCCCAATACTAGATGTACACATAATTTGTTTTTCACAAAAGCCCTTGAATGGAGATATAACTTAACAAATAGCACTGGAGCAATTAAGGGTTTGTAAACAAAAAAATATAACTTCTGCACATGTCTCATACTTTATACAAAAATTAATTCAATGAACAGAATTATTCAAGTAAAATCCAGTTAGTTTATTCTCTTTTAAGCATGAAGGGCATTGGACAAGTTTGCTAATGAAGAATTCTCTTAGTTTTTGTATGGTAATATGTTGATTACTTATTTAGTTTGAAGACTTGTTATATTGGGTATAGAATCCCTGTTGACAGTTTTCAACACTTTTAGTATCCCTCTGCTTCTAACCTTTATGGTTCTGATGGGAAACTGGCTATTGTTAATTTCTTTGAGGTTCTTGTTCTTGGATATTTTCAAGATGATTTCTATCTTTTAACAATTTGATTATGTTATATTTTAATTTAAATCTCTGAGCTCATTATGTTTGTATATATTTATCTTTTGGGTGTGTAGATTAATTTTTTAAAAATTTTATTTAAAAAGGAAAAAAGCAAAACAGAAAAGAAGACAGAATATAGAATTTCAAAAAATAAACAGTAAGAAGTCAGTGGTTGATCAATTACATATTGTCCTCTTAGAAATAGTTGTTCAAGTTACAAAATTAAAGCATACAAAGCGGACATTCAAACAGTGAGACTGCAAACAGTTCTTTTCAACCATCAACAAAAACTTATTAATATTATTATTATTCCTAGACACTTAAACATACATGCAGTTATATCCTTTAGAGCACTTTCCTTTCCTCTCTTTTTTACAATAGCAATTACACATTTCGGATTTTGTTACTCCTACATTTCTTATTACTTTTTACACTAGACACACAATATGATATTCACAAATATTTATTTCACTTATGAAGATAGTCTCAAGTTGTCTCTATTTACCTAGAAAGGCCTCAAGATCATCCTTTTCATATCTGGGTAATATTCCAATATATAAAAATACCACATCTTTTTATCTTCTCTGTGATTGATGGACATCTTGGTTGTTTCCAAGATTTAGCTATTACAAATTGTGCTGCTATGAACATGGGTGCACATGTATCACTGTGATATGACCTTTTCAGTTTTTCTGGGAAAATACCCAGGAAGGGAATAGCTGGATTGAATGGAACTTCCAATCCTAGTCTTCTGAGAAATCTCCATACTGATTTCCATAGTGGTTCCACCAGTCTACACACACACCAGCAGTGGAGCAGTGTTCCTTTTTCCCCACAGCCTCACCAACATTTGTTATCAGTTGATTTCTTGATGTTAGCCATTCTTTCCAGAGAGAGATATCAAATCTCAATGCTGTTTTAATTTGCATTTCTCGAATGACCAGTGATGTTGAATGTTTCTTCATGTATTTATTTTCTTCATCTGAGAACTGTGTGTTCATCTCAGATGCCCATTTTTGGAGAGGGTCTTTGAATTTGGGGGGCTTGATGTTTTTCAATTGTTTATATGTTCTGGATATAAGTCCTTTGTCTGAGGGATTTCTGGATAAAATTCTTTCCCATTCTGTGGGGTTTATTTTCACTCTGTTGGTGATTTCTTTTGAAGAGAAGAAACTTTTCAATAATGTGAGATCCTGGTTGTTGATTCTTTGAAGTGTTTCCCATGAAGTTTGCATTTGTTCATGAATTCTCTGCCTACCCTTGTGTCTCCAAGACTTCTACCTACTTTGTCTTTCAGTATATTTAGTGTTTCTGTGTTAATATTTAGGACTTTGATCTGTGTAGATTTTAGTTTTGTGCATGGTGATAGGTATGGATCTAGTTTCAGTCTTCAGCCTGTAGAGAGCCAATTTTTCCAACACCATTTGTTAAAGAGTCTATCTATCTTTCCAGTGAACATGTTTAGCCCCTTTGTTAAGTATCAGGTGGCTGAGTGTCTTTGTAGTTGTGTTTGCACATCTTCTAGTCTGTTCCATTGATCCTCAGGTCTATTTCTTTACCAGTATCATGCTGATATTTTCATTGTGGCTTTGTAATATGGTTTTAAATCAGGAATTGATATTCCTCCTGCCTTGTCTTTGTTGCCCAGAATTGCCTTTGCTATTATAGGTTTCTTCTGTTTCCAAATGAATTTTAGGGGTATTTTCTCTAGATCTGTGAGTATGTGACTGGTATTTTGATTGAGATTGCATTAAATCTGTATAACAGTTTTGGGAGTATGGCCATTTTCACAATGTTGGTTCTTCCTAGCCAAGAACAAAGAATATCCTTCCATTTTTTAATGTGTTCTTCGATCTCCTTTTTTAGCATAGTACAATTTTCAGCATATAGATTTTTCACATTCTAGGTTAGGTTGATTCCTAAGTATTTCATTTTTTAGATGCTATTGTAAAAGGTGGTATTTTCATAATTTCTCTCTTGGTGAGTTTTTGTTTGTGTACAGGAATACTATTGATTTTTGAGCATTGACTTTGTATCCAGCTACACTTCTGAGTTTATTTATTGCCTCTAGTGGCCTTTTAATGGAGTTTTGGGGTCTTCTATATAGAGTATCATGTCATCTGCAAATAGTGATAATTTAACTTCTTCCTTTCCTATCTTCATTCTTTTTATTTCTCTCTCTTGTCTGATTGCTCTGGCTAGTATTTCCAGAACTATATTGAATAGGAGTGGTGATAGTGGGCATCCTTGTCTTGCTCCTGATTTTAAAGTGAAAGCTTTCAATTTTTGTCCTTTTAGTATAATGTTGGCTGTTGATTTGTCATAGATGGCCTTTATAAAATTGAGGTAGACACCATGTATTCCATGTTTCTGAAGGGTTTTTATTATGAACTTGTGTTGGACTTTATTGAAAGCTTTTTCTGAATCTACTGAGATGACCATGTGGTTTTTGTTTATGACTCTATTGATGTGATGTATTACATTTATTGACTTGCGTATGTTAAATCATCTCTCCATTCCCAAAGTGAATCCCACTTGGTTGTGATGTATAATCTTGATGATTTGCTGCATTCCATTTGAAAGTATTTTATTGAGAATCTTTGCATCAATATTCATTAGTGAGACTGGCCTATAGTTCTCTTTTTTGGTTGTGTCTTTCTCTGGTTTTGGTATCAGAGTAATACTTGCCTCCAGGAATGATTTAGGGAGGATTGCTTCCTTTTCAATTCATTGAAGAGTTTAAGGAGTACTGCTATCAAATCTTCTCTAAATTTTTTGTATTCAGCTGTGAATCCATCAGGACCTGGGTTTTTCTTTGTTGGTAAATTTTAAATTATGTTTTCAATTTTGATAGCTGTTATCCAAAATTGCTATATCTTCTTGGTTGAGCTTTGGTAGTTCATATGTTTTTCTGTGTTTTACACTCTACGTGAGCATAAATTTTCAAAGTAAGTATTCATGATCTTTTGCATTTCCATGGGATCTGTAGTAATTTCCCCCTTTTCAGTCCTTATTGTGTGAATTTGGGTTTTTTCTTTCTTTTCTTGATAAGGTTAGCTAGAGGTTTGTCAATTTTGTTTATTCTCTCAACAAACCAGCTTTTTGATTCATTAATTCTTTGTGCCGGTTTTTTTTTTTTTAGTTTCAATTGCATTGATTTCTGCTCTAAACTTTACAATTTCCTCTCATCTGTGAGACTTGGGTTTAACTTGCTCTTCTTTTTCTAGAAGCTTGAGATGAAGCATTAGGTTATTTATTTGTGCTCATTCTGTTTTCTCGATATGACAATTTATTGCTATATATTTCCATCCTAAGACTTCTTTCATTGCATCCCACAGATTACAGTATGCTGTTTGTACATTTTCATTGAATTGTAGGTATTTCTTTATTTCTTCTTCAATTTCATCTGTAGCCCACTGGTTGTTCAGAAGGTTGTTATTTAATTTCCATGTACTTATGCAGGTTTTGCAACTTCTTTTGCCATTAATTTCCAATTTCAATGTGATATGGTCCAATATTATACATGGGATAATTTCAGTATCTTCACATTTACTTAACAATGTTTTATGGGATATATATGGTCCATTTTGGGGAATGACCCATACGCAACTGAGAAGAATGTGTATTCTGATGTGATTGGGTGAAACCCTCTGTAAACATCTACTAAGTCCAATTTCTCACAGGTATGATTCAATTCTAGTATTTCTTTGCTGACTTTTTATTTAGTTGATCTATCTCTTTGTGATAACGCCTATATGGGGCGTTAAGATCCCCTGTTATAATTGTGTTCTTGATTTTTCATGTCCATTAGTATTTATATAGTTGGGTGTGCCTGTATTTGTTGCATATATATTTATAATTGTTAGTCATAATTGTCATAAATTTTTCCACTGAGTATGTAGTGACCTTCTTTATCTCTTTTAATCATTTTAGTTCTGAATTTCATATTGTCTGCAAATAGAATAGTTACCCCTGCTTTTTTCTGGGTTCCTATTACATCAAATACTGTTTTCCATCCTTTGAATTTTGATCTATGAGTTTCCTTTTAGGTCAGATGTGTTTCTTGTATACAGCATATTGAAGGAACCTGTTTCTTGATCCATTCTGTCAACCTATTTTTTTGATAGGTGAATTGAGGCCATTTATATTTATAGATATACCTGATATATACTGGCTTGACTTTGCCGTGTTATGTTCCACTTGTTTGCTTTCTGATTTTGCCCCTTGTTTAATTGCTTGTTCTACCAGGTGGTTTCTTTCTGTTGTTTTTCTGGCAATTGTGGTCATTTTTATTTCTATCTAGTATGTTTTTCAATACTCTTTCTAGGGCTGGTTTGGTGGACATGAATTTCTTCAGTTGTTCTTTGTTATGGAAGTGTCTTGTTTCTCCATTAAATTTGAAAGACAGTTTTACTGGGTACATCAGTCTGGGTTGAAAGTTCTTTTCTTTCAGGGCTTGAAGTACCTCACCCCAACCTTGTATTGACTTGAAGCTTGTGCTGAAAAGTCAGCTGTGATTCTAATGGGCTTTCCTTGATAGGTGAGTTGTGTCTTTTCTCTAACAGTTTTTAGTACCCTGTTTTTATGCTGTATGCCTGGGAAGTTAATTATTATATGTCTGGGTGTAGATTTATGTTGGTTGTGATTGTTTGGCATTCTATATGCCTCACTTATGTGCATATCAGATTTTTTCCCTATGTTTTGGAAATTTCCTGCTATTACTTCTGTGAATATTTTAGTTATGTCATTTGCATTTACTCCTGCATCTTCACTGATTCCTATTAGTTTTATACTGTTTCTCTTGGCATCATCCTGAAGCTGCTGGATTGTCATTTCATGTTGCTTTGTTATTTTTAAAAGTTCTATCCTTTCATGATAGCTAATTGTGACTCCGTCTTCAAGGTACAAAATTCTATACTCAGCTTCACTTAAACAGTTTTGCTAGCTTTGAACAGAATTTTTTGTTTCTTGGATGTCTCTTTGACTTTGTTTCATGAATTCTTCTTGTTTTCTATTTTCTTCATTCAAGCTTTCAATCAGTTTCCCATGCTCCTGTACTTTTTTTAATCTATTTTTTCTCTAGTTGCACTGAGCAGCTCCTTTACTAAGGTTGTTATTTCTGTAATTACATGAGAGATTATTTCTAATTTGATTTCCTCTATAGCTGCATGGAGTTAATTTTTATTTCGCTTGCTATCTTTTCAGAGATTTCCAGTGTGTTACTTTTGAAGTCCTCTGTTTCAGTGTCTCCTGTACTTGCTCCTGTGGACTAGATGTTTGATATTGCATTTTGCTTTTTTGTTTTGCCATTTTCCCTTTTCAGGTTAATATTTGGCCCTTCAATCCTACTAGTGTCAACCCTTGGTAGTGTGTATCTTGGGGTCCTACTGTAAGGTTGATGTTGATCCAGTTACTGGTTCCAGCGATGCAAAGGTGGGCCAGCCCCCTGACTTTTCCCTGCAGGGCCTGTTGGGTGAGTCCTATATTCTTCCTAGGCTGACAAGCCTAGTAGTATTGATGTAGGTCAACCTTTAGTTCCTGCTGCTACTTTATCTTCAGGTTATTCCAGATCACCAAATCTCCCTGTCTATAGTGTTTGTGTCAGATGAGGCCCTACTGTGGCCCTACTGATGAGGCCCTACTGTGGCCCTACTGATGAGGCCCTACTGTGTCCCTGTTGAGTGCCTGTGTGTCTCATAAGCCCTTTTGATTTTTTTCAAGTTGGGGGAGTCCTTATTGGCACACTCCTCAACCAGCTGGATATTCTCTGAAGGAAGGAGTCACTCTCTTTGCCAGACTCACCTTAATTGGAGGGAGCTTTACTACTGGCCCTATTTACCCACTGTACACCTCTGTTTTAGGGACATACTCACCACACTGAGTGGAGCCTGCTGAGATCCTCTGTTTGGGTGAGGCAGTTACTGAATCTCCCATCAAGCTAGCATGGTTAATTTGCAGTAGTCCAAGGTTCTGGGAGAAAGGATAGGAGCTGAAGATCAACAGCAGTGTTAGGTACAGGAGGTAGGGAGTGTACCTGAGGGGCCATCAGGTGTCCTGGGTCCAGGCGTCTGCTGGGTACGTGGGAAGCGCAGAGCGGCGGTGTAAGTGGTTCTGGGCTGGTCTAGATTAATTTATCTTATAAAATTTGGTGAGTTTCTTATCACTCTTTTTATTTCCAATAATTCTTTTTTACTTTTTCCTCACCTTCTCATACTACCAATATGAGTATGTTGTTATTTGCAGGTCTCTAATATTCTGCTCATCATTCCTCCTTCTTCCTTCTTCTATTTCCTCACACTGAGTAATCCTCATGGACATACCTTCAGCTTCAAATGGATTGTTTTTTCCCCACAGCCAGATTTGCTTCTGAGCCATGTAATAAAGTTTTCATTCCAGTAACGTTGTTTTCAACTCTGGAATTTGTGTGTGTATCTTTGTAATACTTTTATATTATATTGGTATTTGATGAGATGCTATTATTATGATTTCCTTTTGTTCTTTAGGAAAAATTTCTCTCATTTCTTTGAACATAGTTAAAGCATATTATTCAAAACTTTTCCTAAGTTCAGTGTTTTTTTTTTTCTTATGGTTATGCTTATTGATTGCTTCTGTTCCTGTGTGTGGAATATGCTTCTTTATTTCTTTGCCTGTCTATTTTTTATTGAAACCCAGACAGTCTGAATAATACAATGCTAACTCTGGAATTCAGATTCTTCCTCCACTCCACTAGGTAGAGGTTAGTGTTTTATGTTTGCTCCCTTAGTGTCTCTTCTGAGTGAATTCTAAAATGTTTGCATTCTTTGTTATGCATGGCTGCTGAAGTCTTTTTATGCTTAGCTTGTTAGCTAAGCTATCATTAGTAATTGGACAGAGACTTTTCTTAAATGTCTAGAATACATGTCTCTCTGTCTTGATGAAGGATCCTGTGTGCATTGATCCACCTCTTCAACATTCTGCCAGGCAGTTAATAACTTTGCCTCTTACTCAGAATCTGAAGGTCAGCCCCCAGTCACACTCAGGGCCTTCTCAGTGATGGCTTAGGCCTATTCTGAGTATATGCACACACCTGAAAATACTTACAGTTATGTGCATTATGAGGTCATAAAGATTCCCAGAAATGCATTGCACTTTTCAGTGGCCCTGTGGATGTCTAATTCCCAAGCCTACATTTTAAGCATGCTGTTTTCCTGTTGTTTGGCCCTATTATTATCTGCCTCACATACACATGAAGTGAATTACTTGTTTTTGAAAATAATCTTGAGACAAGGGAAAAACAGCCAGTCTTGACTGTGATACATCTTCTGGGATTATTTGATAGGCTAGATAATGACAGTCAAAGGACTCCAGTGCCTCCAGTGGTTGGAAGTTGTGTATTTTCAAATCGACGTCATAGGGGGAAAATCAGAATAGAACAAGTTAAAATGCTAGAAACCTTGCTTGTCTTGCTGAGATTTAGTCTGTTTTCTTAAGTAAGTACAAGCTGGCTGCTGCAAACTTTCTGGCACATTCACAGAGCTCTGAAGGTGGACTGACAAATTTTGCTAGTTTTCTCATTGAGTGAACCAATGTCTGTTGTATTGTTTCATGAAATTCTAGCTTCTGTATGTTAAGAAAGCATAATGGCAATGCATATACACAGAGTTAGAACTGTTTAGTGTTTAAGAGATAAGGCTGCAGAAATCAAAGTTTATCCATCTTTAATGAATTCATGAACATTATTTTCTCCATGGGAAATGGAGCCTCAACCATAGATATATGAAACATTAAAATTAACATATTAAAATTAACTGCTTTTTTATCTAATTCTTTGAAGGCAACTGAGCAATAGAAGGAGATTAAACATTATAAAATCTTTCATAATCAACTGTAAAATATGGCCAAAATTAGGCTTATCAGGATTCAGTGCTGCTCAAACATTTGTTCCTCATGTTACAATAGATTCAGAGACTGGACTTGGATATAGTGTTCCATTCCGAAAATTCTTGCTGACTAGCGGTATGAACAAATATCTGTTTCAAAAAGTCTTTTGCTTTTAGCAGTCTAGGGGCTACAAACTGAATAAAAATCTAGGGTGCCCTTTCTTGCTAACTAAAAGTATATATCAACTTCTACATCTTTAAGCGGAGACCCCAGGTCCTTGCCAAAATTTGGCTTCTCTTGTTCACCGTAGAACACTGAGACTGTTAAGTTTGACTCTAAAATATCCAAGCTAAGCAGTACAAAAGACAGAGACAGGAGTCAGGAAGATAAGCTTCATGGGGATGAGAAGGGGTTCAGTGACCAAAGCGAGGAGGAGGGGAAGGGAAGAAGTAAAAATTCATTAAGTGTGCAATATGAACTAATTAGCTAAGAGGAAAGTATTAATCACAAAAATATACTTTAAAAATAATAATAAAAATAAAAAAGAAACCTGTGCATTGAAATGACAAAAATTTTAAAATAAAAAATAGATAGAAAATCCAAGTTGATTTTAGTGGTTAGAAATGAGCTTTGTCTTTTTTAATTTTGTCTAGTTAACTTCCTGTTTTCTATCATTGCATGCATGTAGGTACAGAAGTATGTGTCTTGAGAAGGAAAAAAAAAACCTAAAGACTTTAAAGGGTTTTTTTTTTTTTTGTTGTTGTTGTTCAAACAAACAGATAATTCAAAATGGAGTTCCAAAATAAACTGACATCAGCATCGAGTGAAAATGTAATTGGGAACTTTGTTAAATTATAGAATGCTCAGAGTGTAAATGGCCAAAATAATTTATTAAGAAGTAAGACAGTGTAGGCTCCCTCTTTCCCTTGTGTGGCAGCCTGTTTGGAGGGACAGGACATTCTTGAAACCTGAACAAGGCTGCTGTAAGCAAAGGCAAATAGAAATGAAGTTATGAAAGATGTTTTAGAAGCTGAAAAAGTAACACTGTAAACTCTAATCTACATAAAATGTAAGATGATATGGCTCTCAGTAGTCCATTTTCTTCCAGTAAAATTGTTTTACTAGGAAAAATTGTTGTGTGTGCTTTCCTTCTATTGAAAAAATACTTCTAGAATAATTTAGAGGAAAGAATTTTAACAGAGAAACACTAATAAAAATGAGCACATAATTTTTTCATTTGGGTTAAATTGAATTTGCAGTTTTTAAATGTAGGAAGTTTCTACATATAAAAATACATATTTTGAAGATTTCCTTTAAATGTGCGTTAGTTGGCTACATGAGCTTTTGCTTAAAGAAACTAGTGGGCTGAGGAGCCCCTCAGAGACCATGTGTTCTCCAGATTTCAATAATCCCCACTCCTTGACAGAAACTTCTTGCTCCCCCTGGAGGCATTGAAATTTGCAACTTCTGCTCAAGATTTAAAAATAAAAATCCTGCCTTTGTGATAGATGTTTTTGAGACTACCTCTTCCCAAGTTGATTCAAGAGTAATAAAGAAGAACTCTTCCTTGCAGATATTTACCCCATGAAGATGGTAAGCTATAAAATATTAACTGGATCTCTCTGGGCCATGTGAAGTTGGGAATCCCAGGTATGTGGTTCAGTACAAAGGAAGGACAAAGAAAGAAAGAAGAGAAATGAGAATCCAGGCATTGAGAGTCATGAGAATTTCAGAATTGGCCTTGAGTGGTTGCAGAGGATAATTTAAAAAATGTATTTTCAAGTTAAGCATTAAGAGAGGAAGAGGTTCTGCAAAAGTTGTTGACTAGAAGTTTGGAGCTCATAAAACAGAGACTAATGGAGGAAAATTTGAAGCACACATTATCCTGATGATGTACTTATATATAACTGACTGTAAAATGAGGTAAATGATTTTCAATACTCTGGTGGAAGTTGATATTTACAATAGGAAATGGCCTAGAGTCAGCTAAGGAGAGGCCTTGTGATGTCAATAAAGGAAGGGGGCTAATAACAGATACTATTTGTGTCTTGGTCACTTTTCTCTCATTGCTGAGGCAAAATACCTGATGTCCAAAATTAAGATTGGGAAGGTTTATTTAGCTTACAGCTTGTGCAGGTTTTAGTCCATATTCATTTGGTTCCAAGGCAGGGTGTCGTGGCTGAGGGCATCTGTTCATAGCTGCAAAAGACAGTGAAAGCAACAAGAGAAAAAGAGGGGGAGCAAGCCTCTTTTCTTCCCTTATATAGTATGCAGGCTATCCACTCTATAATAGATGTAGCACTCACTACTCAAATCCCAGTACTAGATAATGAACCAATCACAAACTCTACATTCAGCTGCCTTCAAAAGGCTCACCCTCTCCCATAACAACATGAAACTTTGGGGGATATCCAGACACAAGTCATAACAATTTGGACCACAATAGATTCTACAACTTCCTAGCTATGTAGATTTGAACAAGTTATCTCTAAATCCTACTTATCTGTTAACTTGGAGCATCAATACTGTCATGGTTTATGTTTGTGTCCCTGAGGCCTCATAAGTTTGCATTGTGTATTTGTGATTGGTTCCTTGTGTAGTGCTTGGATTGATGGTGTCAGTGCTCCACCTACCTAGGGGTGGAGCCAGGATATGATGTAATGGCAAGAAGAAGGTGTGTCTTGCTCTTTGCTGGTTCGAGCTTGCTGTCGGTGGCTGCCATGAACTGTGGTCCAGCCATGCCCGCTTGTCTTGGAGCCAACTGAGTGTGGACTGAAACCTCCAAAAACTGTAAGAAAGAAACCTTTCCTTTTCCAACTTTGGGCTAACCCTAACCCTAACCAAATACCTGAGGTATTTTGTCTCGGCAAGGAGTAAAAAGTAACTAAAACAAATACTTATTGGGCATTCACTCAAGTATATGATGTGTATTAGATTGGCTGATAAAAAGCTCTAAGAGAAAAAATATTATTATCTTTTTTATTGTTGGAATAGTGGAGGCAGGTGTTGTTTCTCTTTTTGATACCATGCTGCTGCTTTAATATAGATTTTACTGTTATTTAGATACGATAAAACCCAAAGATTAGGAGTTGGCAGTTTGTTACACCCACAGTGTAATAAGGGTAGCCCGTTTATGAATTCATAAAATGTAGTCAACCTGGTTCACTGAATGAGATCAGCCTGTGTATCTTTGTACACTGAAGCTTCATCATCTTGTAGTGCTATTAGCTTTCTTGATAGACTGACAAAATAGAAGTGCAAAGAATTAGTATAGGGGGACCAGTGGAGAATCATAAAAAGAAAATGGTCCTGGCCACGGCTTTATGCAAGCATTGCCTCTTTTTATTTTAGAAGGAATTTCCAAAATCACTGGTACAATGAAAGTTCATTGTACTTTCTTTGGACTTATTTTGATCAAAGACCTTTTCAGTCAAAGGAAGTTTCTCACCTTAACTGTTTCTCCTGAAGACCTCAGACCTAGTGTATACAAGTGAGGTAAATTAGTGAAGAAAATGGGCAAAAGAGAAGGGATGGTGGTGCCATTTTGATTGTGCTCCCAGTCAGTATGTTTGTTCCTCTTTATCGCTACATTCTTTACCTGGACACAGCAACTATCCTGTTCCATTCATTGCATCACACAGATATAGAAAGATGAGCAGGAGGAAGACTGAGGAGTGGGACTTCTAGTGATTTTCTACATTTTAGGAAGATCACTTGGAGTTATTTTGTAGACGAAAACTAATAATGGAAGAAAAACCTGTTTTTCAGGTTAGTTAACGAATTGCCTCTTTACACACATGTAACTCTGAATTATGTACCAATGTATGACATTCTTGAGATTGCACAAGCTCTCCTAAAAAAGTACACTTTGTTTGTAGGTACAGTTGAAGAAGTCAGTTAAAAATCAGTTTTGGTTATGAAAAAAATTCCATTTTATTTATTTGCTACACCTCAGTGATTTGTAATATGTAAGGACACATTTTACATAGTTTATTTGAAAGAGACTTCATAGAAAAAATGAATCTTAATATTTCATGGATTAGTAGTCTTATGCTGATTTTATGGTCATGAATATAAATGTTATTTTTTTTATTTTGAAGGTAGTAAAATACAGCAGAATAAGACAGAACAAAGCCAATCGAGACAATGCAGTGAAATGGGTGCAGAACTCCACAGCAGGTTACCGGGATAACAGTAATAGATGCCATAGTATACCTTTTTGTCATCACAATAGTTGTCCTTTCAATCAAGTGTAGCAAAATCAAACCTAATACAGAACATCATAAAACCTATCAAAACACAGTATTGAATAGAGCAATACACTTAAGCAGAACAAAGCAAAACAGTGATAACAAAATTTCCTTCAAAGAGATGGTAGAAGGAAATCCCCACATTTGCTATATTGCACATAGTCAACCCCCCAAGAGATGCTCAGATCTCTGGCTCCCATTTGCTAATGAGGGGGAATGGGGTGTTTGATTCTCAGCCCGCACACCAGTAGGCTCATGGCTGCTTACCAGGGAGGTGAGTGGGTTCCTTTGTTGCCAGCGCCCTAAGTTCCACTATGATGAGGATCTCAGGAGACGCTCTCTGGCTGGTTCTCTCCCTGGTTCCCTCACTGTGTTAATTATTTTTAAAACTAACTACTGGTTTCCTTAAAGAACATATTTTTCTAGAAAATATAGAAGACTCAGAATTAAGACTATGAGAAAATAAATATTATTCACTTTAATTTGGTAAAGGCTTTGAGAATGGAAATGTCAACGTCTTTCCAAATGTATCCTGCCAAGAAAATTGAGAAAATTTGCCAAAATGACAATCATTAAGTACAAGTATTGGAGTCAATACAATACATTATTATTCTTTTGTTTTTTAGGCTTTATTACATTTTGGTGACCAAAACAGTATTCTATATGACAAAATATAAAAAAAAAAATTATAAAGTAAATATGCCAGCACCGAATAAGTATAGTACTTGATATTTAATCCAGACTGCATATGCATAAAATGTGCTGACCACAGATTTATGCAAAACAAAATATTTCCTAGAACACCAAAATGCCAGCTGCTCTGACTGTCTTATTCTGTTGGTATTTTGAGATACTTTATATAATAGAAAAAGAACTGGCATGATACTTAAAGACTGCAAAAAACAGAACTTGGTTAAAAACATATTTGTAATGAAATTCTGAGTAAAATATACCCAGTAAATCATACTATTTAAAAACAAAAAAAAATTATCCTGAATAAAGACTAAAGCCTCAAGAAAGAAAAATGCTCATCACTTATGTATCATTGGTAGAAAACTGATAAGATCTTGTTGGGGAAACAAGGAAGATATGTAATGAAGTAATTTATTTAAAAATCTATTTAAAATGGTCACAAGGTTATAATTGTGTGCTTATACTAGCTTAAAGTATTTTACCATGCATATAGTTTCTACTGTTTCTCCAAATAAAGTGTAAAGGCCCAGAAGAATTCTAATGCAGGGCCAGTAATCAACATTATAAATAATTTCCCTAGATAATATTCTACATAATGAAATGCCCTATGGGAAATACCAACACTTAAAAGAGAGATCATGAATATAAACATATTTCTGACATGTCAGAATTCTTGATAGGCTTCTAATGTGAATGCTGTTTTTTTGTTTTACAAGTCCCAGGTATTAAAAGAAACACGTATACCTCTCAAATAAGCATGTGTATGTATATAAACATTTTCATTTGAAGTTTTCATTATTTTCAAACTTAGTTACTTGAAGAAAAGATAACATGACTACAATCTTTGGAAAAGTTACAGTTCTATGAAATGGAACATCCAAAAATAATTTATTAAGTGCTTGTAAATTTTAAATCATTCTATATTTAAATTTAGATAGCTTCCCTAATATTAAATTTTACCAAGATTGTGCCATTGTAACTTAGATAATCACATTACTTTTCCAGTCCTTTGCCTAAAAATGGTACTAAAATAAACAGAAGAATGCTCTATCTGGCAACTATTTAAATAAATTGCTAACCATTTATTTTAATAATAGTTTAAAAAACTCTGCCCCTAAAATGAATTCTTCTGTGTAATTCATGTGTTACTCTAATAAAGCAAAACATTAATTAAGGAGCTAGAACAATAACATATGAGTTTTCTGTAGATTTATTCAAAATTGTTAATATTTTTTGGATTTCCCTTAAGATTACATAAACTGGGGACTAAAAATACAGATAATATAGTTTGGAGAGAAACAAACATAGTTAAGACATTTTACTTAAAAGACAAAGTAAACACAAAGAAAAAATATACACTGTCTCCACTTAATAAATGGAAGAATGTTTTTGTAAGTTTGGTTAATAATTAAGTACTTTTTAAAGACAAATCATAAAAAATAATTATATCTACAAAAAACTCTGAATAGCTTCTATCATAAGCCATAAGAATCAAGTATTACATCTAAATATAACTTCAAAAAATAAAATTAAAATTAGCTTCCAGAAAATTTTGGAATGGTGAATCTATCCAGGGTGGTGACACATTTTTTTCATATATTAAATGGCAACATAAGCAGAATGCATAGTTGAAAAATGAGCATGAGATACACTCTTCTTCATCCACTGAAAGATGATTCATACATTCAAAACCAGCAAATTCGTATTGATCAATATCAATGTCCCTCAAATATCATTATCATCTGAAGTGAGCTGGACAGATTTACTTGTAAACTGAAGACTGAAGTTGGCCAAGCCAAATTTCCCATAAATATTGGTTTAAAGGGATGTGTCACCTGCTTTTGCTCCGTCACACACAATGCCAGACAACATTTTGAAACAATGGATGCTCCTGAATATTAGCAAATCCTGTTTGAGGATGACAACCCAAGCATCCGTTCCTTTGTTCAGGATGTTCAACTCTCCAGGACTCTTGCCGCTTTCATAGTCACACAACATTGTGTGCCGCTTTTTCTTTCCCAGTAACTTGCAGGAGATAATTGACTGAGTTTTCCTCAGGGTTATCAGAGCCCTCCAAAATGTGAAGTGGAAACCTTGTGACAGTCATCTCAGTCAGTATTGAAACCATAATCTTCTCTTATAATTTCTGGATCAAGGTAATTAGGAGTGCCACAGAAGATACTGGTTATATCTCCTGGCAGTAATCAGTGAGTTTAATGTGTCCTTCTGAGTCCAGTAATGAATTGCCCAATTTCAAGTTTCTATTAAGTATCTCTTAATCATGAAGAAAACTGAACTGAGCCTGGCATGCTCTTCAGGAAGTACTCTTTGTTGCATATGAAACATTAGATCTTCTCCATTTACATAATCTAGAACAAAAAACAATCTGCTTTTTGTTTAACAGCAAGAATGCAGTCCAACAGGAAAAGGATAATTAGATGCCTACCACAAAATATACTTCTCTACCCAATGTTGACAACCTCTTTTTTCCATAATGTTCATTGCATAAATATGACTTTTTAAAAAATTGAACTGACAATACTTTTGCCTAACTCCTCCTCTCTGTTACCTTGAGTAAATCAAAGTCCTAAAGCTCTAAACTGGATGAAGCTTTGCCACTCTTCCTGGTGTCCACTGCCTCCTTCTCTTCATCAACTTGTTTCAAGCCTTATGACATAAAGAATTATGTGGGATTACTGTGTGTGTAAGGTTTGAAGGATGATTTATGCATTGGTATTGTGGGTTCTGGTGGCAAAGAATGTTGCCCACATTCAATTGTGACAAGTTTGTGGCTCTTCTTATCAACAAAGAGTTTATAATGGATGCACCTATATAGCTTGTATCTAAGTCCTCCTATATGGTCTGTGCCAATGTCACAATGAGCATAGCTGCTGAAATATTTGATCAGGATTGCTTACATCTGTGTAAAAAGTTTTGAAATATGGCCACTTTCACTCTATTAGTTCTGCCTACCCAAGATCAAGAGTTATCCATTGATCTTTTCATTTCCAATATCTTCCTTGAGCTCCTTTTTCACTACAGGTTTCAGTGTAAAGGCTTTTTACTTCATTAAATTTATCTTAAGTATTTCCATTTTGATGCTATTTTGAAAGGTGTGGTTTCCTTCTCTGTTGATGAGATTCTGATTTGTGTAAGGAATACTATTGATTTTGGGATGTTGACTTTATATCCAACTATGATACTGAATTTGATGATTAAATCAATGAGTCTTTTGGTGGAGTTTTTGGAGTATTCTATGTTGAGTATAACGTCATCTGCAAATAATGGTAATTTAGCTTCCCTATCTATCATATCATCTGTAAATCATGATAATTTGACTTTCCTATCTTTATTCCTTTTATTTCTTTCTCTTGTCTAATTGCTCTGGCTAATGTTTCTAAAACTACATTGAATAGAAGTGGTGCTAGGGACATTTTTTTTTTGTTTCTGATTTTAGAATGAAAGCTTCCAATTTTCAACCATTTAGTATGATGTTTACTGCTTGCTACAGATATTAGATTCAGATAAACACAATCTTTTCTAATTCTCTGTAAGATTTTTTTAAAATCATGCATGGATATTAGACTCTGTCAAATGCTTTTTCTGCATCCATTGAGATGATCATGTGTTTTATCAATAGATCTGTTAATATAATTTACTACATTTATTGATTTGGTTATGTTGAACCATCCCTCCATCCCTGGGATGAATCCTACTTGGGGTATATGATCTTCTGGATGATTTGCTGCACTCTGCTTGCCAATATTTTATTAGGTAATTTTGCACTTATTTTCATTAGGGAGGTTGGCCTGTAGTTCTCTTTTTTGGTTGGATTCTTTTCTGGTTTTTGTGTTAGGGTAATGCTTTCTTCCAGGAATGAGTTTGGGAGTATTGTTTCACTTCATTACACTGTTTGAGAAGTAGCCGCATTAGATTTGTCTAAATTTCTTGTAGAATTCAGCAGTGAATCAGTCAGGACCTTGCTTTTCTTTGTTTTTAAGTTTTTAATTATATATTCAATTTCATTGTTTGATATTAAGTTACTTAAGAGTTTTTATATCTTGATTCAACTGTGGTAATTCATATCTATCTAGGAATATGTTCATTACTTTATTTTCCATCCTATTAAAATGTAGGTTCTTGAAGTATATACTAAGGATCCAAATTTCTATGAAATCAGTTGTAATTTCAGCCTTTTTATGTTTAAATGCATGGATGAGATTCTTTGTTGATGAAGTTGGCTAAGAGTTTGTCAATTTTATTTAATCTTTCAAAGAACAAACTCTTCAATTTACTGGTTCTTTAAATTGTTTTCTTTGCCTCAAATTCATTAATTTCTGCTTTGATCTTTATAACTTTCTTTTTTTATATTGGCTCTGGGCTTCTTTATCTAAAAGCTTAAGTTTCAACATTAGCTTGTTTATTTGAGCTTGCTTTGTTTTTCTTTCTTTTTTACTTTACTTTAAAAAATATAAAACAGAATAAAACCAATCAAAACAAACCAGTGTAAGTAATACAGGCCTTCAAAACATTACAAAATCAACAATAATTACCATAATGCCTTTTGATGTCTTCAAAATAGCTGTGGATAACTTTGGACATAGCAAAAATCAAACAGAACAGAATAGAATAGAAACAATAAAAATAAGACAATGAATGCAGGAAAGAAATTCAAAACAAGCCAACAGTAAACGTAAACTTGCTATCATAATATATCTTGCTGTCTTTGAAATAGGTGCTCCTGCCATTGGATTTAGCATAATCAAACAAAAGAAAAGAGAATAAAACCTAACCCAACAAAACAATGGAAATGATATAGGACTTCAAAACAAGACCATAGGGAATCAACAATGGCTACAACCGTCAAAGGAGATTCCCTCTATGTGCCACATTGTATACCACTATCCTCTGAGCCTGTGATTAGACCACTGACCCTAAACTGGCAATGTCAGTAAAGCACCACAGGCATCCAATTGCATTTCACCTCAATAGTTATCATCACAGCCTGTGTTTCTCTGGATAAGCTGGCTGCTTACAGTGAGGACTGGGGGGATTGGTGCTTCTTGTTTGCCAGCCCATGCATCAAAAGGGGCTAGGGTTTGGCTGTTCCCAGGCTGGTGGCAGCCTGCAGATGGTGCTGGTTCCCAGACTGGGCTTTCTTCCTGGTGTGGCCTTCCTCTCTCTCTCCCTTCTGTCTGTGCATGGCACTGACTCATGAAGAGAGGATGATCTGGCAGCAGCCTGTTCAAAGTGCTGATTCTCAGACTCACTTGCTCTGTTTTTCTTGATGTGGAATTCATTGCTATAAATTTCCTCATAGGACTGCTTTCATTACAACCCATAAGTTCCAGTATGTTTTATGGACATTATCATTTGATTGTAAAATTGTCCAACTTCTTTTTAAATTTCATTTGTGACTCATTTTGCAGAAGGGTGCTATTTAATTTTAATGTGTTTATGTAGTTTCTATAATTTCTTTTACTATTGATTTCCACTTTCATTGCACTATAGTCTGTGTTACAGTTTATGTTTAGGTGTTCCCCCAAAGCCTCATGCAGTCATAGGATTTTCAGGGGTGATTAAATCTAGCATGTGTGATTAATTCATAGTACAATACTGGGATTAAGGATAGGTGACTGTTGGATCAGTTCACTGATTGGATTGTCATCACTCTAATTCCAATAGACTGGGTGCAATATAAGGGATAGAAAGAGGCTTTTCTATCTCTCCTCTCATTGCTTTCGTTGTCTCCTGATACCATGAATTATTGCCCCTGTTCCCCATGCCATTTTCCCTTGGAGCCACCTGATTATGGGCTGAAACCTCTACAAACTGTGATCTAAATAAACTTATCCCCCTTTAACTTTACATGTCATGTATTTTGTCAAAGCAATGAGAAAAGTAACTAAGATAGAATTTGGTGTTAAGTGGAAGTGGGATCATTGCTATGACTTTACCCGACCAAGTGGTTCAGGAGCATTTGGGGCTGTCTTGTGGGAAGAGTTGGAAACACCAGCTGAAAAAATAGAGCTGGAAAACCTGATGCAGTCCTGTATGGGACGTTCTGTTCAGAGCTCAGAAGACCAGAAGCCTGACAGAAGTCCTGCCAGTAAAGATCAGGCTATGGTGGTTTCTGCTGGGAAGGATGGTATTGGTTGTTTAAATTCAGAATATATGTGTTATGGCTTGGCAGAAAGTTTATCTGCTTTTTGCTCATGTTCAGAGACTTTGTCTGACACTCAGATTAAGGCTGGCAGACTAACCTGGCAGAAGAAATTTCACGACAGTCTAATGTTGAAGTGGTGGCATGGCTATTTTGGGGGAAGTGTGCAAAGCGCTGATGAAGCCAAAGGTGCAGTGGAGAAGTTTGGAGAAGTGGAAATGTGGATTATCTGAGGAAAACTGGAAAGAAGGAGCAGAGTATGGCCTTCTAAGCTATGGGAACTACAAACACTGGTAGTACAGCAAGTAAGGGTTGATATCTTCCCACAGATTGCTTCAAATGCTGCATATAGAAGTCCAGGGCTTAATGTTTACCTTGTTTGACTTTGGATTTGCTTTAGTCCCATTCCCTTGTATTACCCTAACTGTACCTTTTGGGATGGAAACACCTGTCTTGTGCCAATGAATATCGAAAGTGTTTAAATTTTGTTTCTTTTGGGGGACAAAGGATGAAGGCTATGGTTTGTGTCTAAAAGTCCTCCCAAAGCCTCAGGCAGCCTTAGGATTTTGTCAGAGGTGGCTGAATCTAGAGTATTTGATTGAAGCATAGTGCAGTACTGGGATTAGGAATGGGTGATTTCTGGTTCAGTGCACTGATTGGATCAGCATTGTCCTAATCCCAGGAGACTGGATACAATATAAGGAACAGAAAGAGGCTTGTCTCTCTTTTCTGACTTGATTTTGCTGTCTTCTGCCACCATGAACTGTTGCCCCTCTGCCATTTGCCACCCTGCTCTAGAACCAGCTATTTATGGGTGGAAACTTATACAAATTGTGAGCTAAATAAACTTATCTCCCTTTAAATTTGGGTGTAGGATATTTTGTCTCAGCAATGAGAAAAATAATTAAATCAATCTGATACAACATATGGGATAATTTCAATTGCTTTGAATTCACGTAAGCATGTTCAATGAATTAGTATGTGGCCTATTTTGGAGAATATCCTTGTGTAGCTAAGAAGAATGCATATTGTGATGCGGAATGAAATGCTGTGAAGGTATCTATTAAGTCAATTTGTTCAAAGGTTTGATTCAACTCTCATATTTTTTTTGCCAATTTTTGGCTAGTTGATCTGTCTCTTTTTGCAGACAGAGGTCCCACATTGCAATTGTATTCATGCTTACATGATTTTTCAAGTCCATTAATATTTATTTTATATAATTGGATGTGTGGGTGTTTGGTGCATATATGTTCATGATTGTTATCTTTTCCTCTTGGATTTGTCTTGCTTTATCAGTCTTGGCTTGAAATTCACTTTGTTTGAAAATGCAATAGCTTCCCCTATTTTTTTCTGGGTTTCTTTTGCATGGAATGTTGTTTTCCATCCTTTAGCTTTCAGTCTTTTATTTTCTTTTTGAGTTAAATGTGTTTCTGGTATACAGCATATTATTGTATCTTGTTTCTTGATCCAATCAGACAATCTGTTTCTTTTGATTGGTGAATTGAGATAATCTATATTTATGACTATAAGTGATATAAGTTGAGTTATCCTTGTCATATAATTTTCCTCTTGTTGATTCTCTTTCTTTTCCCTCTATTTAACTATTTGGCTTGTTCAGTGGATTCATTCTAGTGGGATTCATGGAATTGTTATCCTGACTATTTCTTTCTAGTATACCCCTTAGAACATGTTAGAGTGTTGGTGTTCTGGTTATGAATTTCTTTACTTGTTCTTTGTCATATAAGTATCTATTTCTCCATTTTTAAAAATGGTTTTGTGGAGTACATCAATCTGGGTTTTAGCATTCAAGAAGGAGCAACTATATCACCTTGATTAAAGTAGAATAATTGGTAATAACAGTTGAATCAAGCAAAGCCTAGAAAATGAAACTGTAGTAACTATTAATTTGTCACATAATTTACTCAGGGATTTAGCTCAGCAGCATAAGTGCCTGCTTGGTAAGTGTGAGGTTGTGAGTTCCATCCCCGATACAAAAAAATTGTCATATTTAACCGTATGTACAAGATTTGTAACGATTCAAAATAACAAACCAGAAAGTTGAATACAGTAAGTATTCCCTCAGTAGAGTAATTTTACCCTCAGGGAAGAAAATTCAAATGAGGAAAGAAGAAAAGCTAGAGAAATAAAAGAGAAAGAGATTAGACGTAAGGGAAAAAAGATTATGCAAGCTCTGGGAAACTGGTGAAAAAGACAAGAGGCAAGGAAAGAAGGAAAAAACAAGAACAGAATGAAACAACCACAGAAAAAAAACTCAAAGCAATGTTATAACTCATGTAAAAACAAGAACAAATAATCAATAAAAAAAGAAGAAAGAAAGAACAAAAGAAAGAAAGAAAGAAAGAAAGAAAGAAAGAAAGAAAGAAAGAAAGAAAGAAAACGAAAAGTCCACTCTTCAGGGTGTGTCTGTGCTGTCACTGGTAGATAAAGTGGGCAGACAGGACCCAGATACACACTGATTGATCCCAGAAGTCCTGATGTAGAATTATGGCAAGGTGTCAGATAATTCCAACAAGGCTGTGCTATTAAGTCCACTGATGTTCAGGCTGATCCTAATTTCTGACTGTGAACCTGGCACTTTGAGTTGTTCAGGTCATAATTCTCTGGGTGCCTCTTGCCAGATTGAACTTGACTCCCTGAGCCTGGGTGTCTCCAATGGCTGAACCTCATCTTGATACTGAGACCCACTGCATGGAGCTACTAGACAACAACTTTGAGTCTCACTTTTGCTGGATCCTTTCCAAAATGGTGATGAGCCGATTATCCTTTCTTGGAGACATCTGAACCAGAATCATTCAACAGCCACTGCAGCCTGTAGTGTTCACTGCTCTGATCCACTGGTGCCCTTCTCCATGGAGGCCTCTGGAATTCCCTAAAGTTGTCACACTTCAGTAGGTTCACACTGCTTCTGTCTCCTACAAGCTGGAATTCGGAGAAAAAGCACCACTTGCCACTTCCCTCTTCAGTGTTGAGTCTTTGTTGTCATAGACTCCCATCCTTGCTGGGTTCTGGAATCCACTTCTCTTTTTTCTCTTCCCCACATTAGTATATTTCAGCATCTGGATTCCAAATCTTGAACAGGTTGGGTGGTTGCTGCTCATCACTTCATCATTTTCCTAGAAGTTTCCACCTTCTTGATATAGAATGAAGCTTTCAGGACAGAAGAAACATTTATTTGATGGGATTAAGGATGACATCCCTTGTAGTATGAGTTATTGCTATTTTCAAAGGTTGAAGTACCTGATTTCAAACAAGATTAACTATTGTTTAGAACAAACTCCATTTTACTAAAACCATTCCTTTATCAGTGAATGATAGCAGGTTTAAGAAAATTTTTCTTTTTGTGAAATATACTAACAAGAGTAGTTTTCCAACTAATTCAACAAACCTCCTGTGTAATAGATAATTCATTTTGTGAGTGATATTATTTGTAATTGGAAAAAAGTTATGTCTGACCTAAAATAGTTATTGTTCTGTGTAAAATATTTTTGCATGATATAAGAATTAGCATACTTAGGGTACAGCTACATTAGCATACTTAGGGTACAGATAAGTTTTTAAGTCTTTTTGGCTGGGAAACTTCTGTTAAGAAATTGCTATCTTTGGAAAGGCTGCAATTAATTCTGCATACATCCACAGGCTGCTTCAATCATTTTCAGAGTTTAAGCTCATTTTGAGTGTCTTCTAAGATTTGGATTTGGGGTTGGGCTCCTTACATGTAGGGTTTATTGATGGTTTCATGCCTCTGCACATGGATAGGTTTCTTTCTGGAGAGAGAACATTAGGCTTGCTTTAGAGAACTGAGCAGACCAAGGCAGTGGGTTGGAGTGTAGGATGTGGACCAGGGACAGACAGACAGCAGTGTGAAAGCGTTCTTGCTTTTCATTACTCATATGCCGAATCTCAGGATTAAGAGAGTCTATTGTTTTAGACTGAGATGGTCTTTATAACTCTACAACTTTAATACATATATAGTAATTCTTTGTAGTCTGTCAAAAACATGCAAGGTTTTAAAAAACCTCCTGAAGTTTTAGAAAAGTTCTTGTGTGTTTTAAAACGTGTAGGATCACCTGAACTTGCAGCATTTATGGTGATAGTGAGCCCCCGCAACCCAGCTGATCTGAATGTTTTATTTAACATTTCACTGTCTTTGATTCAGAAAGGACAGTCAATTTTTATGCTCTGGACAATAAAAGCATGTGTTACAAATTCCCTCAAAGGTATGTGCTCTTCAGAGGTTCTGAAAAGCCCTTGTTTACTGCATTTACAAGTCTGTCATCCATTAAGCTTTGTGACATACTGAATGACTTTTTCATGTCACTGAGGACCAGGATTGATCCTTTTATGGTGGGAGACAAAGTAAACATTGCCAATCTGTAGGTTAATTCTTAACCTTCTAGGGAGACTGAATGGAAAGTCCAGCATGCTCACCACCCCAACTCTCCTCTAGTGCCTTTATTTCAGAGGGACCAGAACCACAGCATATTTTGTGTGAGATTTTGGGTTAGGAAATTTACCCATGGGACACTCAACTATTCTTCCTGACTTGGCAATGTTGGGAAGTGGCACCAATGTGACTGTGACTATCTGCCATTCTTTTATTTGATTTCTCCATTGTTATCCTCTCCAAATTCCTTTATGGAACACAATCCTGCTGTCTTGGCATCCACTGACTCTGTGATGCTTTTAACTCACAGAGGTTTTCTCTGAGGGATATTGGTATTTGGTAGGACTCTGATGGGGGAGCCTGGTTTCAGCACTTCGCTGGCTTGGTTGATACATTCCCTCCATGTGATACATTAAGGACAGAATTAGTGCTTCTGCCTTGTTAGTTTTTTCAAGTCATCCAGAAGAGTGCAAATAATAGTGTTTTAAAACTGAGAATATCTATTAACTTTAAATGAGAGGGTCAGTGATGCTATAAATCCAAAATGTATATCTTTTCACTTGGATGGAAGTAAGTGGTTATGTAGAGCTAATGATGTTGTCATTTCAAGTGGAAGCTGTTTTTAATATAAATATGTATACCCTTTTGAGTGAAAAACAACCCAAATAAATTCTAGAGAAATAACAGCTTGTTTCAGCCTTTATTATTCTGTTTCCCATTATGAATTCATTATTTTAAAGCAACTGTAAGACTAGCAAGACTTCTTTTTTTTTATTTTAAGTAGAAAAAAAAAACAAGAAGCAAACAAAAAATGACAACCACAATAAATCAATAGTGATATAAGATTTCAAAACAAGCTGATAGGAATTTAACAAAGGTTGTTATATTGCATATTGTTACCTTCAAAATAGTTGCTCAGGCTACCAGATACAAGTATGCAAAACTGATCAAATAATATGCTTTCCCTTTAAGCAGTTTCTTTGCCTTTCACTGTATCTATTGTAACTTTTGGATTTGATTTACTCTTTCAGTTTCTTACACTAGTAAGACAATATGGTGTTTACACATCTGAGTCTAATTTATTTCACTTATGAGCATGGTTTGTAGTTTTATCCATTTACTGATAAAAGCCTTGAGTTTATCCTTTACAGATGAGTAGTACTCCATTGTGAAATACCACATCTTTTTTAAATTTATTGCTCAATTGATGGGAATTTGAGCTGTTTTCAAGATTTAGGTGTTGCAGATTATGCAGCTATAAACATGGATGCACATATATTGCTATGGAATAGTGTTTTCATTTTTTCAGGGAACCCTGACCCTAACCCTAACCCTAACCCTAACCCTAACCCTAACCCTAACCCAGAAGGAGAATAGCTAGATTGAATGGAGTCTCTAATTCTAGTTTTTTGAGGGATCCCCACACTGACTGCCACAGTAATTGAACTAGTCTACAAGACCAGCAACAATGAAAAAGTGTTCCTTTTTCCCATAGGCCTGCCAACATTTGTTATTGGTTGATCTATTGCTGTTAGCCATTCTTTCTGGAGTGAGATGATATCTGTGTTGTTCTAATTTACATTTCTCGAATGGCCAATGATGTCAAACATTTTTTTCATATATTTATTTTCCATTTGTGTTTCTTCATCTGAGAAGTTTGTATTTATCTCAGGTGGCCATTTTTGAATTGGCTCTTTGAATTTGGGGGGCCTGATTTTTCTCAATTCTTTATCCATTCTAGATAGAAGTCCTTTGTCCGAAGGACAGTTGGCTAAAATTTTTTCCCACTCTATGGGTTTTCTTTTTACTCTGTTGGTGATTCTTTTTGATGTGCAAAACCTTTTTGATAAGATGAGATCATATTTGTTGGTTCTTTGAAGTACTTCTCATGCAGTTTGGTTTCTTTTCAGGACCTCGTTGCCTACCCCTATGTCTATACCTACTTTGTCTTCCAGTAGATTTAGTGTTTCTGTCTTAATATTTAGATCTTTGATCCACTATGACTTTAGTTTAGTGCATGGTGATAGGCATAAATCTAATTTAAGTCTTCAGCATGTGAAAAGCCAGTTTTTCCAACACCACTTGTTAAAGAGGCTATCTTTCTTCCAGTGAACATGTTTAGTTCCTTTGTCAAAGACAAAAGGACTGAGTATGTCTGTAGTTGTATTCATATCTTCTAATATGTTCCATTGATCCTCAGGTCTGTTTTTTTTTCCAGTACCATGCTGACTTTATTATAGCAGCTTTGTAGTATAACTTCAAGTCATGAATTGTGATGCCTCCTGGCAGGATTTCTTTAAAAGACATTCTTACTAACATTGTTCCTGGGAGTTTAAATTGCAACAAAATTATGGAAAGCAAGTCATGGTATGTTTTGAAATACTTCAAAGTCTTAGAATCTTTGAACTGAGTAATTTCACCTTTGAATTTACTCAGGAGAAAAATACCACAAATATGTCAAATATCTCATTGCAAAATTTTTAATTTTTAGAGTTAATAGTGAAAGAGGTAAGCCCTGTGAATTCAACAATTGAGATTAATTAAAAATTATGGAAATATATATGATAAAATGGTTTTATGACCTTAAGGTTGCTTATTATGCAAAAAGCTAAAAATAGTAACTGGCTTCTAATAATAGTTCTTTCTTGGTAATATATGAGAAAATTTTATTTTCTCCATTAGGTTTTTCTTTGTTTTACAACTTTTTCCTGCATTGAATATTTATTTTTAGATGAAAAAAATGACATAAAAAATAAGTTGTTTTTGTGCTGATTATTTTTAATCAGAACCATCAAACTATATTATTCACAAGTTTTACAGAGATTGTTCACCTTTTGATTATCTAAGAATTTTATTTTTTCTCTCTAAAGCCCAGCTTCTGTTGATTTTACTATCCATTAATGATGTGATTCAAAACAAATGAACAGGGAAAAAAGAAAAAAGGCCCACATTCATAGGACCTGTTAGGGGCTGGATTTGCTTGTAGTTTAATTCATAAGAGGTATGAAAATGTCTTTTAGGTAATGAAATAAATTACCCTTTAAATAAACATCTTTGTAGTGCCTGTTAAACTGATAAGATTTTGTGAGAATAAGCAGCAAATCTTAGGAATGCACTCGGAGTCTTTGTCTCTTCTGGGAGAGAGTTTAGGAGCAGAATCCACAGAAGCAGAACGCCAGTACTGCTACCTTGAGTGTGGAGCTACGGAGGGCTTCTTCCCTAGGAGAGCCCTTAGAGGAAGCGCTGTTGTTTGACCCAAAACCTCAGATCTCTCCTTCTATCCTTCACATTCTTGTCTGTTTTAGTCTCTTCTAAAAGTTTCTCAGCCATATAATTCGTAAGTTTCATTATGTAAAATGTTTCAACTGTAGAATAATGTTGAGCAAAAACGACCATGTTCTTGATAATAATAATGACAGAAATGATGATGATGGGCTGGAAAATTTACTCTATTTATTTAGTAAAAGGAATCCTGTCTCTAAAACTTGTATATTTTACTTGATAGACATTTAGACATTTGTGTTTTTAACCATGATAGCGTATTCAATAACATGGGCCTTTTATGTATTTTGATTTCATCTGAGAAAAATAGACTATGTGACAGAAGTGGTAACACAGGTACATGGGCTTGCTTTTTTGTTGGTTTGTTTATTTATTGTGGTGCTGGGGATGGAACAAAGGATCCAGCTAAGCTGCCAGTGCTGTACTCACATTCGTGGTTGTTCTGCCTCAATCTCCTAAGTAGCTGAAATTTCAGATGTATGCTACCAGGAGTGGCAGTTTATCTTTTTAAATGTCTTTTGGCTAAAATATTTTTTGTAATGGTCTTTGAAAGGCAGAAATGAGTTGGCTTGAGTTTAGCTAATTAGTAATGTTCAGTGCCTTGTATTCATTAATGTGGCAGAGTTTGAAATTGAAGGGTTGCATCCGCTAGCTCCTTGCTTGACTGTCTGTTCTTAGGACTTTGTCTACTCTATTCTGAACAGGCAGACTTCTAGCCCTTTGATTGGGAAAGGAAGTTACTTTGGGAAAGTCACTCTGGTCAATCAGGACTGCTTCAGATACAGTGTCTCAAAAATTCATCTGCCTCTGCACCACAGCTGTGGGGTACATTACACACTCAGAGCAGGCACTGATGACTACTTGGTTGTAATGCATTTTAGAGAGGATTTGAATTGCTTAATAATGGGTAATCTGTGCAAAGATGATGTGCAAGAGACTTGTAAAATGTAGGTACTTTTTCAAATATTTGCCGAAGAACTTCAGTATTTTCTTTTCTTTTTGTGACTACAGGAGGAGATAAAGTTCACTGTAGAAAATTCGTCAAATCCATGCACAATAAAAAAAGTGTAGAACTACTTGTAACCTCTAAACATAAATGCAAATACTAGTAATGATCTTTTGTATTTTCTCTGATTCTTTTTCTCTATATATTTGTAGATTTTGCTAATTGATTACCGTATTTAATTTGCTTTTTCACAATTGTTATATAATGACATTTATTGTCTTTAACATAGAAATTCTTCTGAAATATACTTAAGACTTACAATATCTAATCAAAGAACTTCTAAAATGCTCCTCTTGACATTTAGGCTGTTTGCAGTTGTTAATTCTTATAAATAATAACACAACAAACATCTTTGGCAAATATTTTTGCCCATACACTTTAAAAATTCTTCAGGACAGACTCCTAGAAATAGAACTTCTAGGCCAAATAGTACGTTGTAAAAGTTATAAATTTATGTTGCCTTGTGAATTTTAAAAATCAAATTTATAGGAAATCAGATTTATTTACTTGGAAATGATAGTGCTGAAAGTGGGAAGTTGCCAGGTAAGACTTTAAGCTTTGTTTTGACCTCCTGATCAGCCCTCCTGATTCAGTCTCTTTGAAATGAATTCTTGGTCCCTTAAGTTAGTCATTTTGTGGAATAGTTAACTAATACTACTGTTTCTTTTTCTTGTTGCCTTTAAGAAAATTTGAAGTAGGCTGATTGACAAGAGTTTTTGAAGTATATTTAAAATTAATTTATAAAGTGCTGCGTAAGAATAAGTCGTGCCAGTCTAGTTGTTTTCTTTGTGCCTAGTGAACCAAAATCAGATGTTTGGACCTCCAATGGTTAGGGGTTTGGCTGGGAAAGTAAGAGACAATGAGACTGGCCAGAGCAGCATTTACTGCTCAGTATAATTTCAAAGGTATGCGAAGAGAAAGGAAGCTCAGCAAAGAATTTGTGGCTGGGTCAGAGGCAAAGTTGAGAGCTATCACCTGCTTCAAGGAGGACAGCTTTGGATGAGTGCATATGTATGCATGGCACACTGCTGCAGTCTAACTTTATGACTTTTAATGACTCCGACCACCTAATCACTTGTGAAAGGATGTGCTGGAGTTTGCCTTCACTCAGCTTGACAAGGTGATGGGAGGCATATATCTTCCTTACATGAAAACACTTGTCAGTTGCATCATATTTGGTAAGACAAGCACCAATGTCACCTTGGGGGGAAAGAAAAGTAACTCAGCTGACATCCAATGCATATGAGTTTCCAGTATGCTGCAACATAGCCTAATTTTAAGTGAAATATGCAAATATGCCCTATTTTGTCTGTAGTTTTTATTTTCCTGATGCTTTCTCTAAGTGCCACATCTTCTGCTGATGGAAACATTGTGTAACTTCTTCTGAGCTGATGCATATTTAAATACGCAAGGGGAAGGATTCTCAGCCTTTCAGAAGAAGCAACATGGTAAACCAAATGCAAATCTCTCGGTCGCCTTTCCTTGTTTTGTTTTTATTTTATTTTTGGACTTGGGTTGCACTTATATAACCAGTTTGCTTTAGTTCAAACTGCTGAATTTGAGACTTTTTATGGATAGTAGGTCAGTAGAGTGAAGTCAGAGCTCGTTAGCTCCTGGCACCAAGTTACATGGGCAGCAGAGTAATGACTGAGTTACGGAACTGAGGGATGAATGGTAGAAGAAATAGATCACAGCTTCATGTGAAGTCTCTCTTATTCCTCTCACCAAACTTTTAAGAAGAATGTTAAAACAAGTACGTTTTTAAAGTCTTATGGTGAATTTGTACATTTAGTTTTGAGGTCTAACATACTGCATTTGGGTAGTATGCTTAAAGAATGCTAGGAATAAAATATCCAAAAGCCAAATATTATGTTTCATACGAATGCCCTTAATCAGGAAAAGGGATTGGATAGTTTTTAGCATGGGGGAGTCTTATTTCCTAGGGCAAAGAAAAGGTAAGTTGGAAATTGGCTTGCTGCTGGAAAGGAATAAGCTTTGTGTGACAAAAGAATGCCATAGAGCTGTTTTAAGGTGACTACGTGGCCCATTTCTAGCACAGCTATTCAATGTCCCAAAGAAAACAAATATAGCACTTTCCCGGTGGTCAGACTTGACCTAATGAAATATCTTACATTAGAGACATGAATGTTTGCTTTGGGTGAAATGGAAGATTTGTTCTACAAAAACATGTTTAATGTGAATTTTCCAAGTTATTGCAAGCATTTTCAGACTCTCTATAATGCGTTCTTTAGTTTATTTCTTTGTTTTGATCACATGTACATCTATTGTAGCTGGTGTTGTCTTGTAATTTAGTTAGCTGTTGCAAATAGAGATGGTCAGCGCTTTCAGTTTATTTCATACTTATATATATGCTTCCTTTTATTTCTGCTGGCTTCATGGACTTGCTCACCTTTGAGTGATTGTAGTGAACCATTACTCAACTGAAGCGTACAATAGAATTCTGCCTATTTGGGGAGCAAAAATTGGTGAAAGTTTTCTCATGCTTAGAGTAAACTAAGGACTGTTTTCAATTTGATGGCATTTCATTTTTATTTCAGTGGTCTTATTTCCTGAGGAAATGAGGCCATTTGGTGTGCTGGACTTCCTTACTTCCACACCTGTGCAACAAAAGAGACCTCCCATCAGGATCTGTGTCCTCACCTGCTAAGTCCATTCACTGCTAATGAAAAGAGTTGGTGAGTGTTTTGTATAGTTTTTAGAACATCAAGGAATAAAGATCTGCCAGCCTGTGACTGTCCCTACTGCAACTTAAGATAAGCCTATGACAGCGCTGTGGTATAGTTCAATTTTCGATGATACCCACTCAGGAGAAGTGCTCTGTTATGCTCAGAAACATCTGGAATTGAAAGACTAATGTGAAAACATTGTCCTGGGAAGTAAAAGGTAAAAACGACATCTCTGAATATATTATATTGTGGTCATTCATAGAAACATATTTATTTTAGAGCCACTAATCAGAACACGTGAGACAAAGCCATGGAGTTCACCACACTACTAAAACAAGTGCTTTTTGGAGCTAGAAGGCCATGTTGAAAAATTTCAATTTAAATACCGAGTCTTTGTTTCTTCCCCAAACTTCACACTCACAATTACGTGATATTATTATCATATTATTTCTTCTTTAAAAAGTTGGTGAAGTTGCATAACAGTGATCACTCAGCTATGAATTTAATTATTTAAATTAGGAGCCATTTGAGAATGAAGTAAGCATCACCACTTACTACTAAATCTGAAATGAAATACATGTTAAGAAACAAATTTTCACTCATCGTGCAATTGTCTATCATGAGATAGCCTGGAAAAATAATCAACTTAAAGCTTATTATTGTGTTCTTCTTCCACGTTTTTGTCCATCGGTTACATGTTTCCAGCATTTGCCATTGTTCAGTGTTGGAGGAAGCAAACAAAGAAACCCCACTGAACTGTCATATGACTGTTTAGAGTAGTCATGAGCAACATTTTCTTCTTGTATGAAACAATAACATTTAAATTTGTGGTTATGTATCACGAGTGTCTGACAGCAGAAACCATTGTGATTGGCAGGAGGTAGATTAAATTTATGGGTTTTAGGGGGTTTTTTTCTTCTTAATAAGGATACCTTGAGAAAGTCCAAGGGAAATGAAAGTCAGTTTTGTCATCTCACACAGATTTCAAAGACAGGGGGCTACACCAGGGCTTGAAAGGTCTATATTACACTGCTGCTGTCTAGCCATACTTGACAATGAGACACACTGTATTTGCTCACGGTGCTGGAGTTTATCATGCAAGAAGAGTAATTATATTTGAATTGTGTCAGCCAGCCACCCTAAAATGAAGGAACGTCAACGAATGTTGCTCCAAGGAGAAGGGGATGATTAGATATAATTATACTCAGTGTCCAAGAAAAATGCTTCATTCCCTCATTCTGTTGCAAAAAGGAGAGGGAAAAAAATCCAACAAAAAATTTTCAAGACTTCTCAGTATTTTTTGAAACTTTTAAGGTGGCCATTTGTTGTAGAAATTTCATATAAGCTCTCTGGTGTGACCATTTAACTATCTGGAGATGTGGTTGGTCTGTGCATAATTATATAGTTTTTAAAAATAGATAGTGTATAATACAGCTTTAGGTTTTTTTCTTGCCATTTGTAGACAATTTTCTGATAGGAAAGTAATAGACAATAGGAAGCAAATTTCTTAAGTGGTTCCATCTACATAGTGCAAAGGTGAAAAATGTGGCTTTTGAGCCACTTATGAATATGGTGATTTGATTTATAATTTTAGTCAAACAAACTCTTTGAGATGAATATCTAGAGTATTGTTACTTTTGTGCGTGCAGTCAGTGAATGATGCCTGTACTTATGTTTCATTTTCTAAAAATGCACATTGCAGTTTCTGAGACTTCTTAGTTGGTATGTTTCATTGTATATTATTTCTTAGTGTGCAATATCTATAATGAACCTAGAGGGAAAGTTTTGGGGATATTAATTTGTTGGTTGCTCTATATCGTAGTAATTGATTTCTGTAACTTCCAAATATATCAGTTTGGGGTCAGTTTCTTAGTTGAGCAAATTTTTATGATGTTGAAGTGATCATATAGTTTATAGATGAGAAGATTATTTTTCTAACATACTTCAAATAAGTTATTGTTCTCATAAAATTACCTTCCCTTTAGTTATTGACATTTGCATGGTTTGGATCACTTTCTGAAACAATCTCATGAGGTTAATATTATAAGTGATGATAAGACAAGTACAGATGGTTAATTTAAGAAGAGACAATGCTGACATATTTACTAAAAAAAGAAGTATCGATTTGTCTTTTTTGTATATTATTTAACTTCCTTAACAATCAAGACACAGGTGCATATGTTTTAGATGTTGCTTCTGTTATCTAAGTAATGTAGTATATTATAATTACATAATCAGTACTGATTTTCATTGGAAGTTTAAATAAGAGTAAAGCATTTTTAAAGATACTATAATGATAAAATCTACACAGAGTTTTTCATTCCAATTTTTGCAGCTTCTGTTATCTAAGTAATATAGCATGGATGTTTTGTAAATATAATCATATATTCGGTGTATACTTATTTTATGGAAAACTGAAATCACACTGATTATTTTTCAAGTTACTATAATGATACAAGTCATAGAAATGCTTCAGTTTCCACTGTAGCATTGGATAACTATGTGGATCACTCAGAATGGTCTCAATTCCAGGTCCTTAACAAACTTACCTTTCACAGAATTCTTCAAACTCTATTAGACAAGATCTGATCCATTAAAAAATGGAATTACGACACAGTCTTCACTCAGATTGTACCTCGCTGTTCCACCAGGAACAGCTAGATCACTGAGATAAAACTTCATGGCAAACTGCTGGAAATGTTGCCCTATGGAACTGCTTATCCCAGGTGATACAGGACACCTTGGTGACAATCTTGATTTTGTTAGATATAAGAAAGTACCCTGTGAAAACTGTTTCTGCAGTGATCTGTTTAAGTAGTCTTTCCTTGTTGTGGTTCATTTGTATTTTTCAAGTATTCTGTTTTTCATGTATTTCATGTAGGTGTTGGATCTGTAAATCAATTTTTGAACTGCCTCTGTAAGAATTTTAAGAATCCCAAACTGCATTTAGTTAGAGTAAACATTGTATCTTATGGATATTGCCAATCTATAATTTCTTTCATTTTTTAAATTTCCATTCAAACTTGATATGGCTGGATTGTGTTTTTTCTCCTGATTTAATAATTATCTCCTAAGTATTTTCCTTTAGTCAAACACAGAATCGCATGGAATAGGGTCAACCACATTCCTCATTCATGGCCCACTCTAGACTGGTGCAAGCTTCTCTTTTATTTTGTCTTATTTTCTCCATTTAATTGCTAAGTTCCACCTCTGTTCCACTGTGCCATCTACTATACTATATATTTTGTTGCTTTAGTTTTTATTGGGCTGACGATTGAACCCAGAATCTCACATGTGCTAAGTGTGTGAGCTACTAAAACCTTGACCCTGTTATTTCAGATGTAGTTGAAAAGTATGGTGAATATTTGACTTTTTTAAAAAAATCATTACAGTAAAACACATATTGCCATTAATTCCCCTCAACATCCTCCCCAACCCTTGCTTTGAACATCATTCTTGCCACTTTCTGAAACACTTCTGGAAGTTCTTTTTTGTGAGGACCTCAGTTCCTGAATCTACTAGAAACATTTACCTTTCCTGCTCATTCTGACTTTAAAGAAGAGCCAAAAGCCTCAGGGTGTCAGATCCATTGGTGAAGTGGATGAGGACACACCGTGTTTTTATGAGCTTGCCTTTCTGTTGGATGGCACAGGCAGCAGCATTCACTGTATTTCTGATCAGACCTTGTGAAATCACTGGTGAAAGAATACTTCCAGATCTGCTTCAGAAGGCGGCAAGAGTGATGGGATTAGTGTGCTTTAAATCAGAGGGGTGGGAGTAAAAATCTGACTGCAATTCCATTGTGTGCACATGTGCCCTAGTCCCTTGAGGTCAAAGCTGCATTTTCTTTTTTATCTGTAAAATTGGGCAATATATTCCATGAATATTCCTTTGTGGATCTGTAAGTGTATATATTTGGACGGATTGCTGAGGTTTGGGACAGGTTTCTATTTCCTTTGAATAAAGCTTTCCCTCTTAATTGTGATGAATAAATTTTCGCTTGTATTTTAGGGTCATTTAGAATCTTTTTCCCCACTTGCTTGAGACTCAGAATAGATGCATTGGAAAGGAAATGTGCCCTATTTTCTCCATTTATATAACCTAACTAGGTAGCAGTGTAACTAGACCAATATATTTCTTATTTTTAAAAGTTAGGAAAGGGGTAGGGGTGTGGCTCAGTGGTAGAGAACTTGGTGAGCGTGCAGAAGGCACTAAGCTCAAAACCTGTGCACAAACAAAAAGCAAAAATTAAGAGTAAAATAGGACAATTCATATTATATTGTGTAAAATATTTACCAGCATTATAGTCAATAGGCTTCTGTTCACAAGTAGATTACTGCTTGGTTTTTGGTGATTCTATATTTAGCCGACTGATTAATAAAGTCATTCCAATGATGTATATGATAGAGTCTTTGAACATACGTTTTACTGTATTGCACAATGATAAACAATAAGCAAAATGGCTTTCAGCATGACATCATTTTGCATCGTGCTGTGTGTGTGTGTGTGTGTGTGTGTGTGTATGTGTTCGAGCCCTGTCTTTTCTTAGCTTGTTCTTATTACAATTTTTTACACACACTTTTTGCCTCCCAGATTCAATAAGCAATCTAAGACAAGAGCTTCAGAAAAGAAATTAAAATGATGTTTGATGAGTGATGCCACTTACTGAATACTTTTGTCAAGCCCCATTGTCTGAAAAGTCCCCCGTTTGGGTGAGTCCCTGGCTGTGTGGCATGGCGTCTTTTGTTAGCTAGAAATATACTTTGTACACTCAGGTGGAGAGTTCTCTTGATGGGGTATAAAGGGTAACTACACAACTAAGCTGAGAATCTCTGATTGGTTTCTGGTGGGAATTATATATATTTATACAATTATGTTAATTGTTGTTTTCTTTCATATTTTACTCTCCCATTTTTCTCAATATATTGGCAGTCTGACTACCTAGAAGAAATACTGTGAAAATGATTATAAATGGTAGACATATTATTCAGCATTGTCTTATGAAATCTGTTACATTTATGCAAAAACTAAATGGCCATTTCTTAATTTAGAAGATTTGGTTATAATTTTAAACATCATTTTTTTCACTCTGTATAGTAGAAAAAAATTAAGTCGGGCATTCTGCTATACCATGGCTGTGTTGATAGCTCTCTGCCCTAACTTCATTGGATAGAGACAGTGATTTCTTTCTCTATTTCCATTGTAACTTTTCGTAGTGTATTTTTAAAAATTAGCTGACAAGAACATTGATTTATGTAACAATTATTAAACTACCCTTAAGAAACTAAATATTTTAACAGGTTCATAAGAATAACAATAATAAAAAAACCAGTTCTTTAACTTTTAATGTACATCTTATTAATTCCTAACATTCTCTTTGGAACTGAAAAGTTCTTTCTGGCTTGCGTTGGGGCTGGGCATGGTTATTAATTCATTAGGGAATGGTGGATCTGTTCTTAGGCTCTTCTGCCTTTCTTTGGTCCTGGGAGCCAAGGAGAGAGAGGAGGAGGGGTGGGGTGCGGGAGACAGTGGAGGAAAGAGGGAGACAGGGAGACAAAGCCTGAGAGGGAGCCGATGACATTAGAGGTGACACCTAGCTATCATGAGCGTCCTCAGTCTGAGGGGAAGAATAATGAAGGGTTTCCCTGCCTCCGACAGCCCGAGGACAACCCTATGGCCACGGCACCTTTTCTAATCCCATTTTCTGTGTGCTGTGTGTCATAATCTGTAAGGCACGGGTTCCAGTGAAAGCACGGAATCCAAACAGTGACTGAGTCTTGTATTTATTTGCACTTTAAAACTATATTGTGTGGGAAAACTTACTCCTAAAAGAGGGTGGGGGGCAGCAGCAAAACAGTTCTATGAGTCTGTTGACATGAAAGTCAGTGTTTAGAACCAGTGAACCTTAAATTTTAGTTCTCTGATTTATAGTGACATTTTTACCAGTCAGAGAAAAGTATGTGGTCTCTTTAAAAACTTTGAAATGGAAGTTTCCTCGCGTAGAAGTATCTTTGTTTCATGGAGTTTAGTGCCCTGCCTAAGTGGCCGGCCTGGAATGTTCTACCTGACCCTAACTATCTGCAACATAATGATTTGGAGAACGAGAGTGGCCAGACAATTTTCCTAGAGGCAGGGAATT
The DNA here is from genome assembly GCF_034190915.1 of Cavia porcellus. Classification (NCBI taxonomy): domain Eukaryota; kingdom Metazoa; phylum Chordata; class Mammalia; order Rodentia; family Caviidae; genus Cavia; species Cavia porcellus. The sequence continues at coordinate 35,950,005 of NW_026947497.1, forward strand.
AGAGAGAACACATGAAAAGCAGCTGGATTATCCGCTGTGTGTTGCTTTGTTACATGAAGATAAAAGGTAAAAGCCAGAATCGTATGTGGACAATATTGAAACAGCCATTTACCCACTTTCCTCCACCAGCCTGGTGAGTAGACAAAGTCACTTAGTTAAATGATTTTATCAAAGAGACACTTGATAGCTTAAAAGCATGAAAAGTCTCAGTGCGTATTTCGAAGATACAAAAAGTGTTTGTAAACTTGCTGGGAGTTACAAGGGAAGAAGGCCAGATGTGAATCAGGGCAACAAGATGATTCCTCAGTAGGACAGTAAGGAGTAGGGATGGGGAGCATAACAGGATGGAAAACACAGATTTCTGGGAATATCATGGTTTTTGTCTGCCTGTTAAGGAGTGTACTTCCCAGAGTTTATGAAAGAAAAATCTATTGCAAGGAGCTTGATTTGTCTGCTTTACAAATGGTGATTAATCATTATAAGGTATAAATATCTCACTGACACAGACATGGTATAAGGAGCCGGGGATTTAGCTCAGCGACACAAGCGCCTGCCTGGTAAAGTGCAAGGTGGTGAATTTGATTCCCGGTTTTAAAAAAAAAAGGCATTGATATTTTGAAAATAGTTATTATTATAATTGTGTGCGCAATATGTCCACTAGGTTACTCTTGCAAGGTTTTGCCAGAAAGGATGTGAAGGATTTATTGTAGCATTTTATTATGAAATTACATTCGTTTTTTGAAAATAATGATTTGTTTTGAGCTAGCTACCCAGTTACAAATAGAATGTAACAAAATGTTAATGTTATTAATTAATTTTAATACATAGTCTAAAGTAATTTTTCAAAATTACTAAAAGAGGTGCTTTCCAATTCTGCTTATCTCATTGACCTTACATTTGCTTGTGGCCACGTTGGATGGGCCTAATTTCTTTGTTGGTTCACTTTCTAAGCCTACAAATTTACTTTGTGTGATTATGCAGCAATTCCAAAAGAAAACATTTGATTCTTTTTGGTCTAATGGGATATCTTGGCTGAAGATTAAAGGAGTTGGTTTAAAAATACACTAAATGTTTTATAGCACTTATCTTTAGTGAAGCAGTAATGTGAATCCTGTTTTTTTTTTTTAAATGGAATTTAAAAAACCCAGCTGATTCAACCAGCAAGTATCTAATAACTCGGTCACAAAGTCGTTTTGGTTCCTAGAATGCTATAAGCATTATTGTTTGGTTCTTGGAAGTTAGTTATTATTATATCTGGCCTATCAACTTAGAGAGAGAATGACGAGTGGTCTTTATCTTAAAAAAAAGACAGTCTTTTTCATCAAAATTGCTTTACTCAGATTGTAATTTGACTCATATTTAATAGAATTTACCATTTCCCATAGTATTATAATGATTTTTACTCTTTTCTATCTGGTAGTTATTTATGAAGGCAACAAAAGTATTAAAGGGAGGTCACTTTATTTTTTCATTGTGCATCTTTAGTGAGATTTGGCTTATCTAGTACATCCTGGAAAAATTAATGGATAGACAAGTAGAGTCACTCATGCGCACTTCTAAGCTCTTCTTAAAATAGTAATACTGTAATAAGGCCTCAAATCACTCCATCTCAAACTAATCTAGATACTATAATAGGCATAATTTTATAGTATGTGATCAATTATAGATAGAAACTTTGGTTTCATTTCTTTTTTTTTTTTTTTTTTTTTTTTTGTCTTTTTTGGAGATGGGGTCTCACTACGCAGTTCAGGCTGGCCTTGAACTCACTTTGTCTCGACCTCGCAACAATCCTCCCACCTCAGCCTCCCGAGTGCTGGGATTACAGGCATGAGCTACTATGTCCTTCACCACATGTATGATGTTGAACTAGGCACTTATTATTGTTATTCTTCAGATTTCCTGTTTCCAAAATGAGGGCAAGGGAAAAGGCAACCCAGTCTTTTTTTATATTCTAAAAGTACATAATATGTGAAAAGAATTTGCATCAGCTGAACTGGATGTTTATATTACAAAAACACAACTACTTGATAGTGTAACATTGATTTTTCTTTTAATCTTTCAGTATTGTTGAGAAAGTTGAGATATCCTCAATGATATTTTCCATTCATTTGGCTTTGCTTCATTATCTGATAGTTGCCCAAAGGCAGGAAGATGTAGTACATAGTATCTCGCAGTGACTTAGAAAATGACACTACAATACTGTTAATTGGGAATGTTTTGGTTGCCAAGTGCTCAAACTCTAGCACATTACCTTCAGTGAAATATGAATAATTTTTTTAAACTACGAAATCACCCATTCAAGGATGGATGTACCTTCAGTTAGAAGTAGATTCAGGGTTTCAAATGCTGTCCACAGGGCTTTGTACCTGAATCCCTCAGCCACATTTTCCTAGTGACTATTTCTTTATTTTTGGACAGACATCTTCTCAAAATGGTAGGCAAAAACAACCTAAAAAATATATCATTTTGAATTTTGATTAAAAGGAAGGAAAAGTCTCTCACACCAAGTATATATAAAATCTTATCACATATTTTGTTTTTGGAAGTTTTGTGCTCATCTGATCATTGGGTTGAGATGGGAGTAGACTTTGCTGATTGGTCATGCGATGAGTTACATGAAAACCATGTGACCACAGGCAGATTCACCCCCTAACTTACCAGAAATGAACTCTCCAAAGGCAAATATTCTGTGAATAGAAGTGAGATGCACATTCCAAAAACTAAACTAAGTGAAACTAACATAACGACTCTAACACCAAGCCTTAGATGGAAGCCAATTTCATTGAAATTTTTGGCCAAATAATTTATTTGTGAACACAGAGAAGATAAAAGTAACAATCTACAGTTGATAAACATTAACTTTCTCTTTAAATCACTCAATCAAGCAAATGGCAAGACCTTTCCTGAACTAATTTGAAATTAGTCTGCCCTAAAATTGAAGTTTGCTACATGCATGCATTTATTTTATTTTTTAAATAATTAATAATGGCGAAGCTCAGATATATTCAAATTGGACAACTCCATTTTCCTAGTTCCTACCACATATTCTTTATAATATATCTGCTTTATTTCTATTTTATTCAATAAGAGGTAGAATTGGAGATGAATACTTTGATTTGAACATACACTCTTTATTAACTTCTGCCTATTTTCCTCAGGAAGAGAAAACAATAAAATAAAATTATTTCACTACTAACCATTTATAACCTAATGATTAACTGTGTGTATGTTCACAGTTTACTATAGTTTGAATGAATATAAATGAATTCAGGAGAATTATGGAAATCTTTTTTTAAAATGAACTCTTTCTTTGTTTCCTTTAAATTCTATGGTTTGTTTTCTTTTAATTCTGTCTGTGTAGATCCTTGAAAAAGCTATGTAATGAAAAACAGTCAGTACGTGCTTTTCAGAGTAGGTAGTAAAAATAATCCTTATACAGTGAGTGTGCTAATTAGATTTACTCATGTAGAGTAAACATTAAGAACATTTTCAATGCCACACAATTTTGAGTTTAAAAAATTTCTTGACATTTTTCATTAGTAAAGATTTTTTTTACTATCAAGAAGGTAATGAGTTTGTCCTGAACTTTCTTCCAATATTGGAAAAATGAAAGCAATAGGATTTTTTTTTCTGAAAGGCATTGTAAACAATGGAATATGAAGTTATGTTATTTTATTTTTTAAATTATAAAAGATTACTAAACCTTAATCAATCATCGGAAGAAAGGAAAATGGAAGACAATTGTCTCCCACAGAACAGTAAGTATAGCTGTTAGACAATGACATCAAAAGTCAGGCCCCATTAAGGCTATTGAAATCCAACAATTGCACACTGTGGGTAACGGGTAGGAACCATACTTGAGGTTCTAATTACCAATTTGCTTTAGGTCATGCCTTGCTGTATCAAGCAAATCTCTGATGTAATGAATCAATCCCTTGTCCCCTTGTTCTTGCATTTGATCGCTTAATGGAAAGAACAGTGTGTTCCTTTGGAAAATAACTTTGGGTAGTGTGAATCAGTCTCTCTCTCTCTCTCACTCTCACTGAGTCTCATTTCTTTCTTCTATAAAATCTAATTTTAGGGTAAATATAGCAAAGCAGATGGCAAAAAAAGGGATAAAATTGGTATGTATGTGTCTGTTTCTTATTGTTTTCCATGCAAAATGTTTAACTTTTGAGAAAAAGAGAGATGATGTGATCATAACAGTTTTAAATGTATGTGTAGAAAGGTACAAATTAGGCAAAATGTAATTCTAGAAGGGATATATTTGGTCCTAAACTTGGTTATGGAGTGAAAACTTTTGACATTAGTAGTCTATATTATTTTAATTATGTAGAGTCCTGGGGCACATGGATAGGGACCCCAAGACAGTTGCAGTAAGGCACAGAAGGTGAAATGTGTGTACATAACTAGCACCAGGGAGAATGTGATACAGTGTTATAGAGCGTGTTATGTTAATACGTTTTAGGAATTCAGAGGGAGGAGAGAATATTGTGTTGAAATGTGGAACAGAGGACAGCAAAGGGGAAGCAATGCAAAGACAAAAGCATTCAAGAAACTGATGACCTTTGAGCAAAACCTGGACGGTTAGCAGGTTTTTAATGAAGACAGTAAAATTTCAAAAGCAAATACTTCAGAAATAATGGAATGAAGAAAAACCCATCCAGTGGCGTTTAACTTTTGTTATGACTCTAATCAAATTAATTAACATTATTTCCAAACATTTTTGTGCAGACTGCGTTTTCACTGAGTAAAACTAAAACTTGTGCATGTGTACTTGTGTGGGTGGGAGTGGGTTTCGATGCCAGTGTATGGATCTGATTATTAAGATGTATTTCAGCTTGTATTCATGAGGAATTCCAAGCTTTACCTTTTCCAATTCTTCATTAATTAACTCAGTAACCCTGCTGTCCTGCATTCTTTAAGATAAATTATGCCAGTGTTAGAAAACTAGGTGTGCCTGAGAAGACCAAATGGAGATGATTTTACCCTGTGACACATGAAAGATGGATTGATTTAAGCTGATATCATTGACAATGCTATTTTGTAAATGAGATGATATCCAGAAAATACTCTGATCATGTATATAAAGACTTTAAACAACATATAATCCTCTCATTTGCTCCAAAGTTGACATTTGTTTTAACACTTGTAAATCATGAATTTTACAGATATGTCAAATGAACCAAACAAATGGATTAATCATTTCTTAATTGGGGCTAAACAAATGAATAAAAGAATGCATCACAGTCTTGGAACAGTGTCAAGAATAACTCATATGTTGGCTGTTTTCAAAAGGATCACAGTTCAAATTTGTAGTTGAGTGTAAGGGATGATGTCGTAGAGTTAATTAAACTAGAGTTTAATTTTTATTGACCCTGTTGGAATTTCTTTTGAACAATGTGATCATGAGCAGATAATGGAAACTCTTAAGAGGAATAATAAGCAAAAAATATACTGGTTTATAGCCTTATATTGTTGGGCTACTTAGACACAGATGGCCTTAAGGTAACTAATTTCAGAGAGACATAGCTAGGAGTCAGGCCTGTTCTTCCCACTGAGGCTACAGATACTGAATGATTTATGGCTCTGAATTTTCAGTCTCCTACCATCTCAGTGGGGAGAATAATACCTATTGTCTGAGGTTAAGAAGAAATGACATAATGTATGAATTCCAGGCATATAATTGACATTCTATGATTTATTATAGAATGATGCATTCTATTTATTATTATTGTCAGATTTTTTGTTTTTTGCTCCCTCCCTCCTCCCTCTGTCCCTCCTTTCCTTCCTTTCTTATTGCTTTCTTTGGTGGTACTGGGGATGGAACACAGGGTGTTAGCACTGAGTTAAATTCCAACATGCATTCCCCAGGGTGACTTTTGAATGATTTGCCCCTGTTGAACTTGTAGGCCACTCTGCCTCCCGGAGTGTTGGGTTATAGGCAGACGGGACAGGCAAACACCACCTTGCTTGTCTTTGCAAAGAAATTTTGATACCATGTTTGTTTCTTAGAATATTGGTTGACACTAAAAGTACAACTGAGAAAAGTCAATGCTAACAAGAGTGCTCTCTTAGTCATTTCTAGTGGCTGTGAAAACTGGAACATCTGTTTTTGAGAACTATTGAACATTTTTGTACCTAACCCTACTGTGATATAAGAATGCACTGTTTACAAAATATGGCTTGGAAGAACTGAGTGTGCAGAAAGAATTGTTGAGAATTTACCAGGAATAGAAAACATAGAGGAATGAGGAAACGTCCTTTTGGTAAACACTGGAAAGAACTAGAGGAAAAATAGCACCCCCGGCTGAATTAAAGCCCTTCCTCCCACTGTTAACCTGTGTTGACAGCAAGACCTAGCTATTTGCAAAGGGCAGTAACTACCACAGATGGTGGTGCAGGCGCTGGCAGTGTGGGCAGGTGGAAACTGGGGGAGACTCAGTCTGTGGTGAAGGCTTTTCAGCCTGAATCTGGGATTCAGTTTGCAGTGTGCCAAAGAGAAGGAGTGAAAACACAGCTTGATGAAAACCTGCCCAGAGTCAGCACATTCAGGGAGTTCCTCTGAGGGCTGGGTCTGGTAAACAGAGCCGACTTCACAGAGTCACGTGAGGCCACGTGACTGGGTCTTCCAGGCTGTGACATCTTGAGTTTGAGTGTGGGTACCATCCACGTGCACGTATGGGATATGTATAATGTAGCGTGTAGCTTTCTCTGATTTCTTAAAATCATTCTTTGTTGTGAGATCTTGTCCTTTATTGAGAACATTCTTAAAATATTGAGAAAAGCTAACGCAAGGCACATGCCATCCACTGGTCTTCCCTGAAACTTTTGCCTGGAAGAACACAGAAAGCCATCCATAGTTTGAGGTATCAGAGTGGTAGATCCGCAAGATATTGACATCTTTTTGATCCAGGAATCCTAGGGTCACTGCTGGATATCCAAGAAGTATCCAGAAAATATGTAAAGAAGTTTAAAAAAAACAAACATTTTATGGTAACATACATGTCCAACAGGAGAATATGCCTCAATAAATTAATAGATATTATCCTTTTGGTAAAAATTATAAATATGAAAAGTGACAGCATAATTTAATGTTATGAAAGATGATACATATTTTCTGTATAAATTGCAATATGAAAATGTGCACTTATGAAAGTACCGTGTGGATGGACTAGAATATACAAAATTATGATAATTACATTATGTGGTATGCTTATAGAGCATTATTTTTGTTAATTTAAAAATAAAATAAAATTTTATGGATTTTTTTCTTTTAGGTGAAACGCCTTAGAGTTAACAGTAATGGACTGTACATTTCAAAAAACTTGAAGCAGGAGTTTTGAAAGTTTTAATCATAGAGAATTGATAAACGTTAGAAGAGATACATTTAAACTGATTTAAGTATTGTGACTATACATGTATCAAATTATCACACAGCGCCCCATTAATAAATTCAATTTTTACACATTTGTTAAAACTTTTTAAATTAAAAAAGATATGCTATTTAATATGCTTTCATTTTTTTTCAGAATTAGAGGAAAAGAAAGAGCTAATATTATCCTCTGCCCATGAGAAACTCTACAGATAGTTTCTTAAGGGTAGATTTATTTGAAAGTCAGTTTATAATTAAATAGTTTCATGACTTTAAAAGCAGAAAAACACCCGACAAACTTCAAGACATGTGGAAGTTAACCATCTCATCAGTCAGATGTGCCCATTTAAGTACCAGTATAAACAGGAATCCTGGACACTGGGAATGCTCATGGTACCTCATCTAATGCCTTAGCTGTTTGAGATACCTTGACCAGTATGCTCAAGAATATAAAGTCTACTTTGGCATTTTTGTCTTTTTTTACTGTGTTGATTTTTCTCTCTTATTTATTAAAACAGAAAATGGCAGAAAAACACCAAAAGATCATGTTTCTCAAGGATTACTTATCAGCTCTTGAAGGAAGCATTTTTTTAGTCAAAAGATCTCACATAGTGAAACAGAAAATTGGGAGGCTTATACTTGACTCACCCAAGCCATCATGGTCATTAAAAAGACCATTTATTCATTGAGAGAAGATTTATTGTCCTCATTTTTCACTTAGACTACACACGCATGAAATGTCTGTCTTCTCTGACATCTTGACAATTAAATAGCAATGAAAAAAGATTTTCTTTTCATTAAGAGAGTGGACAAAGAATTTTCCTTGTAATCCACTTGAAGACATGGGAAGCCTAAAAATAAGGCAGGATGACTAAGAATTTGCCTTCATTAAACCTTGCCAAGAACTGAAAGTTCCCTCCCTTCACTGCAGTCCTACTTACATTTGTAGATTGGTTTATTTCCTAACCTCCAGTATGATTGATAAGGTGATCAATTGGGAAGTTTCCTTTCATTGAGGTGATGACCTAAAACCAGAAGGTTCTTGAAGTGCAGTCAGAAATTTGGGTATTGGGTTCATTACTTTTTTAAAGAATTGAGATTTGAATATGTCCACTGTGTTTAGAATGTTTCTTACAGTTTTTCCATTCCTGGGTATCTTCTGACTTAATGGTGAAAGTACACTCATAAATATTTAGACGTAAATGCATTACACACCCACAAACTTTTAAAATGTTAACTTATAAATAAATGTATTCCAACTTGTAAAAGTATGCATACTTCATGGAAGATTGTGTTAAGGCTATTTTCAATAATTCAAATACTTCAAGGTACCCATCTAACAAAACCCAGGTCAGAATTTCTTATTTTAAAATGGAAAAAAATGTTGGTGGAATTCAATGCTAAACCATGAAATTAAAACAGTATCCAAAACTAAGTCATATAATGAAAACATGAAATACTTCCTTTACTATATTTTAATATTGCTACTTATTTTATTTTTGGAGTACAGTTGGAGTGACTGGTTGGATTACCTTTACTCCTAGCAAGTGCTTTCTTTTTGTCTTTATTTGTGTTTACACAGAGAGACAGAGCCAAGGCTAACAGGAAGTCAGATAGTATTAATTGATTAATTAATCATATTATTGAAATTTAGATATATTTAACAGTTTAAAAAATTATTTACAAACTAAAATAGTATGGGGGAAAAGGTATCTTTTTTAGTGGAAACAAAATACTGCACACAATCATGGATTTGGGGTATCAATTCTGTTGAATGGAGAAGATCAGAGTCCTCTTTCCAAACTGTTTTCTTTTGTTTTGTTTTTTGGTTCAGCCTCATTTTGGGGAAAGGAAGTATTTTAAGTATTAGGGCCGAATCCAACAATCCAAAATAGTTTGTCATTTTTGTAGTATGTAAAAAATTTAAGTGAGCTTAAGCAAATTAAGTCTCTAAGGTTACTGGTTCAGAGAAGACTACACAGGATGCAGTTTAATTCCATCTTCTAGTTGAAGATGTTACTGCTTTGCACAAATTATGAAGTTCATAAAAATATGGGCATAGCTTGTCTGAATGTATCTTCCTAGAATCACAGATAAGAGAAATTTTTGTTACTTTTTTTTTCACTCTTTGGCTGTGTCTGGACTTTTAGACTCACGGTGTTATTATTAATTTTAATATTCAGATAAGCTCAACAAATTTTACCAACAGCTTATTCTTCTGTACTGTTTGCCAGTACTCTGCACAGTATTCTTGGTAGTTTACAATGTCACAGGCGGGAACATGTGTCAAAGACTCCAGAGCCCACAGCAAGCTTATGAATTGAATTGAGGTTATGGTTTTTGAATTTTGGCAGACATGCAAAATGTTTGTCCATGAGGATACCTTTATGTAATTTTTTGTGGTTATAATATCATATGATTCTTTTATTGCTGACAACACGCCTTCTAAGGTGGTTTTCACACATACAAGTGATATTCTTATCCCCTAATGGTACAAGATGTTTCAAATGTCTTAAGAATGTTTGGTTCAGCATTTCTAGTTGCCATATATAGTTATTTTTCATTGTTACAGTAGAGTTGGAATAAAATCTACATACTGAGTGAACCAGAAGCAAAACGGATATTTTATTTTTTTAATTTGAAGGTTTTCTCTTCTTAGCTCTTTGTTGCTCATTTGCAGATTTATTAGCTGGTTTGTATGCCCAGCCTGAGATTTCTGAAGATTTTATGTTTAAATATTCTACAGTATGCATCAGGGATAGAAATGTAACTTACTTTATCATTGATACATATGAAGATCTAAGAAGAAAATTGTGTAGTTCATAGTAAGCTAAATACATGTTATTTATTATCACCATTGATCGCCTTTCAATTTATGGGCCAGTGTGGCCTTGAGGGGATATTACTTACTAGAAAATGTAGGCATCATCAAAAGTGGGCATCTTGGTTTTGTTTATTGATATGTTCCAAACACCCAGAATGGTTAGCAGAGGTAATCAATAATTTTCAGTGAATGAATATTAGACCACACACAATCAAGCTGGCAATTTGTCACCTTAAACTTTGAATTCACTTTAAGTCCAAATAGTTTGTAGATGTGAAGGCATGATCAAACACAATCCTGATGGATGCTGTTGACTCAGCTCTGTGTTCTTAGGATCTATATGATAGAAGGTGCTCATCTGTTGGTCTGAAATTTATGGTCAGAAGAATACCTGGACTCGTGAATTTGTACAGAGGAAGCATAAACACTCAATAGGTGATAGGTGTTTAGTGAACACATCTGTTTTAGCTGCATTTTATTAAAACTATTTGCTTCTGGAAATATGACATGACATATCTTGTCTTGGGGGAAAATTATAAACTGAAATGTGCATATATTTAAGTTCATTTTTAATGTTTACTATTTTCATGTCAAGATGGTTAAAACTTAGAGATAATGACAAAATATCCTAGGGTTAGCTAGAATCTGTACCAGAACGGAACTGTGAGATTTTATCTTTTCTTGTTATGGCAAATGAAAAGAAATTAGAAGTCATTTTAGGACAGGTTTGTATTGAAGCTTAAAGTGAAACTGTTTTCTGATTAATATGGTGTATGCTTTCTTGTATCCCCTAAAGTATTAACTTGTTGCACTCTTGCAGGGTTGCAGAGCTAATTTAGCTTGGTTCATAGCATACAAATCTCTTCTTTGCTTTGTGGAGCCTCTCAGCAGAATAAGGTTCAATTAGATGATTTTTAAATATTGGTTTTCTCCAAGAATTCCAAATTCTAGTCCCTTGACATTTATGCTGCCTTTCAACTAGAAGGATGTTTAGATTTATTTAGTGTTCTAAATAAATGCTGTATTTATTTCATTGCTTTTCTTTGTCCTTTATGATCATTTCTACTGTTACACATTTACCAATTGCAAGCGGTGTTTTGAAGTGTTCATTTGTGCTCAATGGAGTAATATTATTAGTGTAATACATTTATATTGTGTTTCATACTTTGGCTTCTGACTTCTGCTCCTTAACTAGATTTTATTTATATGAATCACTATATATTGTTCTTTTACCACAGTCATTTGGGTGACAGATTTGTTTTGCCTGATGCTTTTGGAGAGCAGGATGGAGCCTGAAGGGAGCACCTTTCTTTAGGACACAGATAAGCAACAGGTGAACCATGGTTGGTGGGGAAAAACTCAAAGCCTTTTTCACACCTTTCTTGGTTTCTTCTATCTTGTGAAGAAAAATTCTTAAGCCATCAAAGAGTGAATGCTTCCACTGATAGAGCGCTATGAACCACTGTGGCTGGGAATAGATAAGAAGCTCAAGCCCTCTGTCTCTACCAAGGAACAGGAAAGTATGGGGTCTGAACCCTACAGTGATACCAAGAGCTGGTCTGCCACCAGTAGAGAAGGGCTACATATGTTTGCCAAAAACAAACCACAAAGGCAATGAAGCTTGGAAAGGAGAGAAGCAATGTTGAAAAACTCCCCCTCCAGTTTCTGGAACACAAGGCATGCCTAATGTCTAAGCTGAATTGGGAAAACAATGCCACCAAGCTTGGAATCTAAATACAGCCACGAGCACAAATAAGGGCAGGTCTCCTCTGCAGTGTACGTGTTAGCAAAGGCTGACATGTAAAGTCTGAGTGTGAGCATAGAAAACTGACCTGGATACCCAAACTCCCTGAGCTCTGCAAAGGAAGAAATCACTTGCTGGGTAACCTAGAAACACTCTCTCTCTCATTCTCTCTCTCTCTCTCTCTCTCTCTCTCTCTCTCTCTCTCTCTCTCTCTCTCTCTCTCAGATACAACTGGAAGCCTTGGTTAATCAGTAGGATTTCAACAGGTAGAAATCACCAGGCAGGATATTCTAAGCACAAACAAAATACAGATCTTGGAGAACAATGCTTCGATTGATGGGGCTGGAGCAGATCCTCAGTATTGAGAGAAAAGAGTAGGAAAGATAACCAAAGACCTAAGCCAGCTGAAGGAATCTGGTATTTATCCCATGGAGCAAGGGAAGTGGTGACATGAAGTGAAATGAGTAGCAAGTGGTGATAGTGATTGGAGTGAGGAAGTAAGAAATGTGTAATCGGTGTGCCCAAGCTGAACAGTACGCACCAATGTCTTCTTCATAAAGGAAGAAGAGATGACTGTTCCCCCAGACTGCACATAGGAGGTGAGTGAGCTGAGTCAAAGTGAGCCCAGTCAAAGAGGACTAATTCAGGGTAAGTGGAGGAATGGTGCAAAATTTATGCGAGATCTCCTAGCAGTAGTAACATGAATATAAAGGAGAGTTGAGGTGAAATATGTAAGTAAATTTGAAGCATGTTAAATTTGTGAGTGAACAAGATAGTTCAAGTATTAATGTTCAAGGGACCATAAGAAATGGAGAGTAATAGTTCAGGATCAAGAGATCAAGAGATCAAGAGATATTTGCTTATGTAAGTGAAGTTAATGATATTTGAAGCTGAAGTTATAGGTCACATCTCTGGATAAGGATTTAAAGTGAGTAATAGTGGACTGGGAACAGAGCCTTCGAGAAACATCACATTCAGGAAATAGAAGAGGAGAACAAAAGGTTCTGGGACAAGAGGATTAGAAACATATGAATACGCAGAAGAGAATGGCCTACAAAAGTGATGGTGTTAATAGTTTGAGTTGCTACAAATTAGTCAAGAATGAGGGCAAAGGAATTGCTTTTTGGATTTGTTGTGTGGAGATGCTGGATAAAAACAGGAACACAGTTTAGCAGAGTGGGGCAGAAGACAAGTCTTCAAGGAGAAAAGAAGGTGTGTAGGTCTTCAACTCCAATCATTTTGAAAATAAGAGAAATGGAAGAAAGGATTCTACATAGAGAAAACGAAATGCCATTGATCTGGCAGTGACTTTAAATTTATTTGCAAAGATGGAAGAATCCTTAGAAAGAATTTAGTTTAAAGATAATTACCTGGCTGCCCAGGGGGAAATCTGATCCAACACCATATCATACCAACTCTCTCATTTTCTGTTTGGGAAATGGAGTGATTAAAAATTAAATTAGTTGTGAGCAGTTATTTCTAATCTGTGACCAGTTTGATTTGACCTGATCCTCCTTCAGTTAGGCACAATGGCACAAGTAAGTCTGAGCCCAACTCAGGCAACTTAGCAACAAGATCTGTCTTAAATGAAACATAAGAAAGAGTGGAGAGATGTGTCTCAGTGTGAAAGTCCTGAGTTCAACCCCTAATACTAAAAAGAAATTTTAATAATACACCAAAACTTTAATAATTTTACTGAGAGATGTATCTCAGTGTGAAGGTCCTGGTTCAACTCCTAGTACTAAAAAGAAATTTTAATAATATACAATGGTTTTAACAATTTTACTCTTTCCGTGTTTCTAAGCTTCCCCTGAAAAACATCAGACTTTGACAACTCTTAGACTGTATTACTGTCTCCCATCGATTATCTGGAAGGCATAGCATCTGCCCTTTGGAAGGTATGCATTCTTCACTTCATGAGCCTTGTGATTCGGAATGACTTTTATGCACTCAGAGGTGGGGGTTCTGAAGGGTGCTTGGATCATGAAGACACTGTACTCAGTGGATGAATGCACCAGTGAGCTCAGCAACTGAGTGTGCTATCAGGAGGTGGGGCCCAGTTAGAAAAGGTGGTTCACTGGAGTCATCACCAGAAAGGGGATCTCGTCCCTAGCTCCTCCCTTTTCTTTGTTACCTGGCCACCATGGTGTGAGTTCCTTCATGTTCTTTCTGCCTTAGAGCCAGTTAACTATGGACTAAAAACATGAACTGAACTACATCTCTTCTGTGAGTCGCGGGTGTCTGATACTGCGTCTCAGTGATAAGTAGTATAACTAAGACACCGACTTAATGACAGTCTCCCCTCTGCTTGGTTCTTTCCATTAGACTGACTTCTGGGTCCTTGTGATATTAGTGTTAGCAGTTCAATTAAATCAAACTGCTTCATTTTACAGACTACTCAAATGAGGTCCAAAATGACTTGGTCAATAGAAAAATTCCTAAGACTTGGTCAATAGAAGAATTCATTTCAGAATCCATATCTCTCTGGATTCTTATTTCAGTAGGTCTCCAAAGTTTTTCTCACTAAGTTTCTCTCTAGCTCAGAGTCACCAAGTCCCTCCTTTTTAGAACTGTGTCATAAACAGAAGAACACACATTCCCCATAAGGTTTCTCTTATGGAGATTTTTGAGGTTTAAGTGGAATGATGTTAAACAATGACTATCATGCATTGCCTCCCAAAGAAGAAAATTAAGTTCAGCTCACTGAAAATTAGTACCAGGTCAACTCCTCCAAGCCATTTATCAGAGTTCTATACTTGGTCTGTTGGGGGAACTCCAAATATTCTGTTTGGATTTATACATCCTGTGCCTTGAGACAGTTGTAATATATTTGTTTTATTTTCCTCCTTGATGAAAATTCACAAATCTCTTAAAATATTCCTTTGAAATTTAGGAGACACTATAATACTTGTCCTATGTATTCATCTGTCTGTCTGCCTATCATCTGTTTATTATCATTATCTATCTGATAAAAATTCCCATTTGTTGTAGTATAATCTTTAATTTAACCATTTACTCAAAAAGGACTTTCTGAAAGCCTGTGGTAATGCTTTCATTCTTTTTTTTTCTATCTATCCCATTTCAGCCCTCATTTCTCACTCAGCAAATATGAATAATCTTGGTTTAAAAATAAGAGTGAATGACATTTGACTATTGGGCTCAAGGTAGACAGTGGCGTTCTGCTTAATGTTCAAGATATAGTGGTCCTTCAGAAATTTGGAAATATTTTTATTTCAATGAAGTCTGACTCTTAAGATAAATTTTATGTTAGAGTGTCCCCAACTAGCAAATTCTTTCCTGAGCTTATCTTTGCCATATAATGCCTTTCCAAAAGTGGCTCATGCTATTCATTATACACTAACTACTTGGCATTTTTTTCTACCTTCTTTCTCTATAGCATGGTTATCCGACTTTTTGCTAGTCTGGGACACATTAAGTGCAAAGAATTGTCTTGGGACCCATGTCAAAGATATAGTTACTGTATATGAGTAATAGCAATTGCTTTATTTTTGAGTGTTTTTATTATAGTATTTAACAAAATAAAAGAAGTGGGCATTGTGGCCCATGCCTACTACACCAGCATTCTGGGAGTCTGAGGAAGGAGGATTACAAGTAGGGACCCAACCCCGGGAATATTAGGAAGCCTTGTCTCAAAACAAAAATAATAAAAATGGCTGGGGATGTAGCTCAGTTCTAGGACCCTGGATTCAGTCCCTAGTGCAAATGGTATTTAATATTGCTTTTGTGAAACTAATACATAAATATCTGGTATGATGGAAATGGTTGCAATTCTTAGTAAGTTCTCAAGGTGCTTAACAGAAATCTTTGATCTAATTTTCTTCTTCCCATGTTTCACTTTTGAAAACAGTTGTTCACAAATGTACATTTTGCTGAAAAGTGATGACATGACTAAGACTTGATGAAAAGCAAGGGATATTTTTCTCTGAGAGCGATATCTTACAAAAGTCTAGTAAAGAGACACAATCAAAATTTTCTTTTAATTGAATCTCTAATTGCAACTCCGTACATTCCAATAATTAATCAATAGTCAACTATTTTTTACTATTAGTGATATTATATGTGTAATTATAATGAGATCAAGAGCAAAAGCTTTAAAACATTTGTATGCTTCCTACAGAAAGTTGTTAAAACAATTTTAACTCATTATTTTATAAAACAGTGCAAGTTTAATAATTACAGAAGAAACAGATGTGTCTGCTTAATAACAATAAATGGACAAACAAGTAAATAGGTCAAAATGCTCTTGTCAGTAGCTACTACTTTTTACTCGTCAAGTTGTACAACATATGTAACCTCCAAAACACATGAGTTTCAATTCTGATGAATGTAGGTGGTAGCACTACTCTTCGCCCACTCTACCCATCATCCCTTGACAGTTATGCAATCCAATCAAGGACCATGAAGTCTAATTACGAAAAGAATTACTAAAAATCACATAATAATGCTCAAAGTTTATAATCTTGAGGTTTTCAGGGCTGCATGCAGCCTTTCAGCTAAAGGTTGAACACATCTGCTCAAGAGCTTCTGAATTAGCAGGCTACAGTCTTTTAAACTATCATTGTTAACAGTTTTACAACAGACTTTCCCACTGCCCAGCATAGATCACCATAATTTTAGCTTGCAGTCTCAGGTTGTTTGCTGGCAGACAATCTGCCATAGCCAAAGAGTTTTATGATGCCAGAGATCACTGCGAGTAACATTTTCCTCTGTTAGTCAGGTTAGGTTAAGTAATGCTGCAAAAATAAGCAAGCTCTGGAAGCTGAGGGGCTTAGTAAATAGAGCTTTGCTTCTTTTTCAAATTCCTGTTCAGTGTGGTTAGAATTGCTCTTCCTCATCTTGTGATGATGCCATCTTCATCACACGGTCTCCATAGCTACCTAGCTGGATAAACATGGATTTTATGAAATAGGCATGGAAGTGTGCTTCACTGGCTTATGCACATCACTGGCCAAAACCTAGTCCCTCTTACTTAACACAACTGTAGGAAACACTTGTTTTGTTCTGTCTTTTGTTTGGAGAAAAAAGAAATTAGTATTGCTAAATGTCTTCCAATACTAGCCATAATTCAAGACTGAATATACCATTGCTTTAAATATCAATAACTCCCTTTTGTTAAAACTGTTTCCTTCTGCCAACATCACATAACACAGACTCTGTAGTTCAACTCCAGTAAGACCAAGCATGCAAGATTACAAAAGGCAAAACTTGTGTGCACAGGGATGAGCCTCTAATATGGTCTGCTAATGGTAGGCACCTTCTAAAGAAGAAAAGGAAAGTATTTAACTGGGTATAAATTTGTGTAAAATCTGAGTGTTTGTTACAGTTACAAGAACTACTTGGTATGAATGAGACTGTCAATGCTAGCAGGATTACTAACAACACAGTCTTTCTCTGTCTCAGGATAGATTCCAACCAGCAAACTAAACTTCAAAACAATGATTTTGTTTTTGTAAGGTTCTTGAAATAATTTTATAAGGAAAAAATTGTAAGCAGTTCACGAAGAAGTAATACGTTTACTTGTCCCAGTATTAAAATATCAGTTAGAAGAAACATCAATTTAGACTGTCCTAAGATCCTAGTTTTTAAACAAAGGAGAAAAAGTTAGTAATTTTTTCTCTAATGGGCTTTATGCCCTAAATTTTGGGGTCATGTATTAAATATTTGGGTTTTTTTGGGGGGGTACCAGGGCTCGAACTCACAACCCCATGCTCTCCAGGCAGGCACTGATGATGCTGAGCTAAATCCCTGGCCCTAAATATTTAATATTAACATCAAAATTGAAACGTATTTTATAAACATGGGATGTTCAGAAATTTTAGCGTGAAAATTTCCTTATTAGATGTAATCAAGAAAATTTCTAGTGATAATTTAAGTGTGTATGTGTATACACCCTATAACTTTTTTGGTGCCCAGGTAATTTTTTAAAGTAACATATTTGCTAAGTGATGAGTAATTATTTTGAATGGAATTACATTTAAGGATAAGAATATCATATTTTTGGTGTTGGGGATTTAGCTCAGTGGTGTAAGTGCCTGCCTTGCAAGGCGCAGTCGTGAGTTTGATCCCCAGTACCAAAAAAAAAAAAAAAAAAAATTAATGATGACAACCAGATGGCACACACCTATAATTCCAGGTAAATGGAAGATAAGGATGGATGGATGACTGCAAATTTGAGGCCAGCTGGGCAACTTAAGGAGACCTTGTCTCAAAACTAAATAAAATTTAAAGTGTTAGAAATGTAGCTCAGCAATAGAATATATTTCAGTTTGAAGATGAAATAATGTTAGTAAAAATTCCCACCAATTGGTATTTATAATACTCTTGAATAAGATATACTTGTATTTTTAAAACTCAATATTAAAGCTTTAAATAAGATTTAAATGTAAAATTATTTATTTAGATTTATTTATTTATTTAAATCAAAATAATTTATGGAAATATTTTAAATATTTAAAATAATATTATTAAGATTAATAAAGATGTACATAACAGATATTTAAAATAATATCAAAGTTAATAAAGATATGCATAACAGATATTTAAAATAATATTAAGGTTAATAAAGATACACATAAACAGATGAAAGAAATTGATAGTTCACATAAAAAGAAAAATACTGAAAAATTTTATATTAGGACAAAATAAGATGAAATAAAGTATGATCTAACATTTACAGAATCGTAGGTTTCATCGTGCATAATTTGCTTCACCATCAGATTCAGACATAATTCAAGTATGAATTAAATGCTGGGAAGGGGGTTGGGTTATTACAACCCCATTACCACCAATTAACTACGGTGCAGAAGAATCATCCTCAGGACTAGAACACAGAATCTCTGTTGATAGCTGAATATTTTGGGAACTGTGGTTGTACACTGATACGATCATTCTATTCTTCTTGGTTAGGCAACTATGTAACTATGGAATGAAGAAGTGGAAATAGTTACCTTGTAAGGTAGAAGAAATAAATCTGTTATTCTTACTAATGAATCAAAAACTAGTCAAAGAACCACTGAAACTGTGTATAGGAACTTCATGGAGCATCTTGCATACTGGTGTCATGTGCAGTTTGCAAGCATGAGTCAGTGATTCCAAACAACTTCATTTGTAATGTAAATTCATTAAGCCTTTCACAAGGGGTTTAAAAATTTAATATGTCTGATGTCTCTGACATCAGAGAAGCTGGACAATTCTGACAAGACCAACTTTCTAAGCACTTAGTTTATTCTTAGGATTCCAGTCGATTACTTTCATAGCTTTTTTAGTTACCAAGTAAATTATTTACAGGTATAGCCACACATTTGTATTGTTTTGAGTATGTTTTAATCATGAGAATGTAAATATTCTTAGAGATTAAGCTTTCTTATGTGCAGTAGTTGAATGATGCCATCAAATAAGAACTGAAATCTACATGATCAGTCTCTAGGTTTCAAGTGTTCTACGCAAAATGATGAATTTCTTTGAGTCACTCAAGAGTAAGTACTTTGAAAATATAAATGATGTATTCAAATTATGGCATACTGAAATCAAATGTAATATTATTTTATTATTAACCTAGAAGTTTTATTGTTTTGGAGATATCAGTGAAGTTTTATTAAAAATAAAAACTAATGATTGATACTTCAGTTGTCAGGATCATTGCCATAGGGAGGCTTTCCAACGATAGTTGTGGAATGTTGGTCATCAGAAAGGGTAGAACATGTATTTAAAAGCATGTATGCCAATATCACCATAGAAGTGGACAAGTGCAGAAATTCATCAACTTGAAGAGCACAATGGAGGTTAGCTTCGCTCAGTAAGAGTTGAATTGTTCGGGGGCAGAATCAACTTTAAAGAATTGACTCTTTATGATAAGAAGTTGTAAATATTATTCCAATTTTTGAAACATGTTTTCCTCACCTATAAAAATAGGAATAATAATAGAGTGTCATTTATAAGGGTGCTTGAAAGATGAAATGAAATCATTTATATGCTGTGTTTAATACCAAAAAGTATTTCACCGCTGTTGGTAATAGTAATGGTGTTGATTGACAGTAATGTTGTTGAGTAGCAAGTTAGGCAGGTCAAGCAACCCCTTTTTTTGCTGCAGAGAGGCAGGGCAGAGGTGTTGAGTGTAGGATGGACTCACCTGTTGGTAGATTTCCTTGTAGTATCTTTTTTTGTATTCTCTCAACTTCTTGTTAAATGACTCTGTTTCTACTTACTATAAAATCAGTCCATATATTCATGTTCAGACCCAGTTCCTCCTTCTTACTGATCTCTCCTAATTTTTTTTACATCTTCATAATAATTCTGATATCAAAGATTAAGAATTTTAGAAGTCGGGTTGGGGATTTAGCTCAGCGGCATAAGCACCTGCCTTGCAAGCAGGCAGTCATGAGTTCGATCCCCGGTACCGGTTAAAAAAAAAAAAAAAGAATTTTAGAAGTTGAATGTATCTCAGAAGGGCATTTCTTCAGTAATTCCTGTTTTCTTCTTTCCATTATCATTTCTTTCATCCAGGACTGCCTTGCTGTCCTCTTGGGGGTAGTATACATGTGGAATTCCATGTGAATGCTAGCCCAAACCTTATATTTCTATATTGTACAGAACCCTGTGGAATCACATAAGAGAATATAAATGAATCAGAAATGCCTTATTAGGAATACTAGAGATATTAAAGAAATATTAATAAAAGGATATTAGTATAGAGATATTAACATAGTTTTATAAGTATGTACATATGATTACTATTTGCTTCTAAAGTGATTCTGTATTTATAGGATCCCATTTACTGCATAATGGTTACTTTTTTCATTGCTGTAACAAAATGCCTGACGCCCAAAGTAAAAAGGGGAAAGGTTTATTTAGTTCAGTTTGTAGAGGTTTCAGTCCATAAGCAGCTGGCTCCAAAGTAGGGTGGTACATAGCAGAGGGACAACAGTTCATGGTGGTGTAAGACAACAAAATCAACAAGAGATAAAGAGGCAAGTCTCCTTTGGTTCTTTATTTTGTATGCAGAATACCCACTCTAAGGTGAGTGTAGCAAATACCCTTAATTCCAGCATTGGACCATGAATCAGTCACAAACGCTAGATTCAGCCACCTCTGAGAAGCCCACCTTCTGTGACTGCATGGGGCTTTGTGGGGACATCTAGACACAAAGCACGCCAATCAGCAAATAAATGATGCTGAAATCACTGACAGTATTATTATTCTTGACTTGATGGTTTTGTTTTGCACTTTAATCTTACAAAACACTTTCCTTATTTAGGAACATTTATTAACAGTTTGTTGTATGGCTAGGCACTCCACTTAAAACCCCTTATGCCTATATGGTTCACCATGTCTATAATCACAAGGGTGACTGCATCACAGACTAACAGTAATTGTTCATTACTTTAGGACCTGTGAGTAATGCCTTGACCACAGCTATTATTGAGAAATTATTAAAATGACTTATATGGCCTTCAACTTCCACACTTGCTTTATATCAGTGGCAGTTTCAGATGGTTAGTGTTATTTCCTTTCCAAGCCATTTAGATATTTTTGTTTACAAGCTTGCCGAGATGGTATGTAGCCTGCTCTTTCCAACTGAGGTCACAGCATCTGAATCATTACAGCAAGCATTTCAGAAAGTGGTTATAGATGCAGCCCAGCCTGCAAGTTCTCTGTAGAAATCATCCACTCTTGAAGTAACCCTTCCTGTCTCTGCTACACAGTCATTGTAACTTTTGGAAATATTTTTCAAGTGATTGGGCAGACACTCACAGAACATTTAACTACTTGAAGTATATTCCATATTTTTCTTGAATGATGAATGACAATGACACAAACAGAAACAAAATAAAAGAAAGGAGTTATAAAAATAAGGTGAGTTTCTATTAAGTTTTACGTTTTCCCTGATTTCTTTCAGGTCTTAAAGTGTATTTTCACTTTGTGAATCAATAGGATACCTCAATTTTGCATTTTTGGGTTCCAGTTGTAAAACAGCAAATATTATTTGAGCACATACAATGTCAGTTCTTTCTTTTCAGAACATTATACAGTTTTGATTCATAGCCCCCTGTTTCATCACATAAAAGCTAATAACATTACAAGGACTTTTGACTTATGATGTGTGTAGATGCTGCTCATGACAGATGACAGATGATGACCCCAGGTGACAGATGATGACCTAGGGCAATGATGGGAAATGAAAACTTTAGAGTTTTCAATGATAGCCAACACCTGCTTGAGGCATGTATGCCATGGAATTTTAACCACTGACCTAGGGTGCCTGGATTACCTATCTCACTCTCCTCTTCTGCACCCTTCCCAACTAGTTATCCCCAGATGGACAATGCTTGTCTCTTTACCATTGTGTACAAATACTATTATGTCCACTAGCAGTACCATGACCTGGGTAACACTGCTGTAAGTATGGACACCATCGAACCTAACTTTCTCTAATAAGATAAGTGTAGAATTCTATGGGCTTCTGCGTGTCCCATATTTGACAGACACCAGGAAAACTTAGAGGATGATGATAAGCAGTCAGGTTCTCCAGTTTTCTGAAAATTAGTGCAAATATTGCACTTTATTCAAGCATAATTCAGGCGTGGCCTTGAGCAAGGGGATGTGAAAATAATAGAAAACCTTTTTAGTTCCCTCAATAAACCCTTTTGGAGATGTATTTGTTAGCAATGAATTGGAAAGAGAACATAAGATTAAGGACAAGTGACTGGATAAAGGTTAATGACATCTATGACTTACAACACTTTGAGTTCCCTTTAAAAGGCAATATTCCTAAATGTAACTTTTTCTCTAAAACTCATGGTTCTTTTAATAAAGCCCAAATCCAGTGCCACTATATAATGATTTTCTGATGGACCATAAAAATGGCCATTCATACAGTGTTTTCCCTAAGAGATGTTCTATGATTGCTTGCTCCCAGAGTGTTCATAGATTCAATTATTCAATTTGGTAATCAGAAGTCCATAAGTCTGCCAGTGCTTATCATTCTCAAAGTTGCCACCAAATATGTAATTATAATGGAAAGCTTCTCAGTACTGTGCCCTGATGTCTGTTGGTTTTTATTTCAGTCATAGGTTATGAGACCTATATTCATGTTCCTTTCTAGTAAAACAATTCAACTCTCATTTCATGTAAATCCTATATCAAGCAATGATTTATATCTTTTTGTTTTATGTCTCGTCGTTTGCCTTATAGAAAGTTATTGGTCAGAGTAGCCATGACTGAGAATAACCCATGAATGAGTTTTATACATTGGCATATGATGATAACCAACACTCAGTCAAATCCAACTGATAATGGCTTTCATATCATAATTCTGTTTTTGTACTTAGTGGAGATTATTACCCACTATGCCAAGGAAATATTTGGATATTTCAAGTTCTATATCATGAACTGATTGCAATGCTAGATTACTACAGACAAGATACACAGTTGTTTTTGCAAATATTAACCATCTCAGAATTCCTAGTTACAAAAACCAAGAATCTGGCTTATGGTATGGGAAAAGAGATATTACCTGCCTATTCCCAGAATCATAAGGACTAAATATCTACCTGTTGATTTTAAAGTAACAAGTTGAATGGACTACTATAGGCTGAAACATAACACAGTTCACAGTTTAATTGCTTATAATTAAATCAAGGACAATGATGGCCCATGTTAAAAGCACACACATACTACCATTAAACATGAGCTCTGTTAAGGCTGGAAGAATGCAGCCTTGGCCTCAGGTATTGCTGTCTAAGCAGGAATCTTCAGTGAATGACAAGTAACTCAGCATGGAGAAGCTCCCACCAAGCCCACACATGATGAACTTCTGCATGGATATATTTGATTTCACATCTTATATCAAAGGGAATTTAGTGCTTATTTCCTCCAGCAAGGACTTTTCCCCCATTGGAATTTAGTTTTTGGCCTTTATCCTCTGTGTGTATATTTCTGATATGGAGTACTTGGGCTGTTTGCTAAAGTTAGTACTCTCTTAAAGGGGTGTGATAGAGAATGGTGAGAGCATTTCTGGAATTCTTTGAGATGCTCTGGCTACTTGCAAGAACATTTTTGCTTCTAGCTTGTCTTTGGCTAACAGGTGTTGACTTCCCCATGTTAATGTGCAATTTACATCTGTCTCAGTGTTAGAAAAACATGGTTTAGCCTCTCTTCACGGTAACATAACAGTTGCTTAGCATTATATTATATCATGAATAATTGGTGTCATCATGACAAATTTTTGATATATATGCATACTGAGATGATCATTTAACAGATGAAGAAAATGAGGCTTTGAAAACTATGTGATTTCCCAGGCGACACAGCTGATAAGTGCTGCAGGATTCAGTGTCTAGATGCCTTAACCAAAGCATAAGCTCACAGAATTTGAGGTTGATAAATGCTTGGTGTGTTGGAAGATGTGATTTATAAGTTTGTCATTCATTCATTTTTCTGGGAAGGTAGCCATTTTACAGAGTGGTTTCTTTTCATTTGTTCTTTGTCACGACTTCATAACTGATCATATTCTGTAAGATGACTTGGATAACTTTGCTTATAAAAATTAACCTCCTGGGTTCTCCATGAGGGTCTTGTCTCCCTCCCCTGCCAGGAATACTCTGAATCTTTCATGGCCCAGCCCAGTTCTTTCCTTTATTAGGACACTTTTCTTGAATTCACAAGGTATAATTGATCTTTCCCCCCTTTCTGTGATCTGGGAATCCGATGCTCTTATCTGCTTTTGACCAGTTATCAAGTTATTAGATAATGGTTAGTTTCCATTTCTTCTTTTCTTTCTGGGCTGTACTCTGCTTGAGGCAGAGGGATCATTATATTTGTGGATGTCTCACAGTTGTGAGTATACTCATGGATGAGAAAATGGTAGGGGAGTGAGAAGAATAGGGAGATCCTTCATTTCACAAGATAGTATTAATACCTAATTTCTGTTATCCAGAGAGGTGCTTGATTTGATGATCTGTACTGCTATAGCAAAAACTAACATATACTTAATAAAATTCAGGTTAAGGAGGACTTGAAATCTACACAGTTTGAGGAGTTGTAAGGAGTACAGTTTTCTACTCTTCAAAACAGAGTGCAAAATTAAAAATATAAAATTATACAAAAGGTAAATATTATAAACAAGAAATTGTAAGAAGTTATAAGATATGAGAAATATGATACACATCTTAAAATAAAAAAACTTGTTTTTAAAATACACAATTCTGTGTTACCTTTCCCGCTTACATTCTTTGAGATACATTTTTAACAACTTTCCATGAGAAAGTGATTTTGTAATATTCTCCTCCATAGAAAGAATGAAAAAATTATTTAAACATAATTTATTATTACTCTGTTTTACATCATGTGCTATGTCTATCCTTGGTTTTGACTGACAGCTTTGTTTTGCCATATTTGACCTTATTCCCCCCCCCAAAAAAAGTAATAAGAACTAAGGAGTAATAAAACCCAAAATGTGTAAATTTTGTTGTAAAAAAGAGAGGGAAAAAAAAGAGCTCTAAAGGATACAACAGCAAGTGTGTTTAGGGGTGTTAAATAGCTGACCATATTAATGTTTTTGGTTGGATCATTGAACACAACTGTTTGCAGTCTCACTGTTTGAATGTCCACTTTGTATGCTTTGATACTGTGATTTGAACAACTATCTCTAAGATGATAATATGTAATCTATTAACCGGTGATTTCTTACTGTGTTTTTTTTTTTGTAGTTCTGTATTACTTGTACCCTTACACCGCTTTGTTTTGTTTTGTGTTTTTCTCTTTTTCCTTTTAAATAAAATTTTAAAAAATTAATTTATTATTAATAAGGTAGAAAACTGTTTCAGTTTTATAATCTATTACAAACAATGCTTGTAATTTTTTTAGGTTTTCTGTCATATTTGGCAAGACATCTATCAGCTTTCTTTCATATATGAGCGTCATGGTTTAGAAAAATATTCTACAACTAACTCTACCCCCATGACATCAGGCAGCATAAGCTGCCACAGGAAGTAATTAAAACCAATTCCTTTTAGACTGTTGGATAAGTTTATTGGTATTACTTGACTTAAGGTAAGACTTCTAAACTCTTCTATAGGTGAACTTGAAATTCTAAGTTCAGAAGGCAAGCTAGTGAGAAAGGTGACTTTGGCTTTATGTTTCATAATAGGGAGTCCTCTGTAGACATACAAGACACTATTGTCTACAACATATGTGATACCACAGAGGAGAAAGAGGAACTAGATATTAAGAGAAAAATGGAGGCAGTTTGGGGGATGAAATATTTAATAAAAATTTAAAAAGTAAGATGCTAAGAGCAAGTCCAGTAAGATCAAATAAGAAAATCATGAAGGAATCAGCTTGCAGTTGTAAGAGAGGATCTTAGAAGTAGGTCTGGAAGCTTGTCTTCCTAGTGGCACATTCTCTCTGAGTCAAGTGTTAAGAGAGGCATGGCTTGGGAAAGTTTTACCCCCATTGCGTAAAAATGCTCCCTCTAGGAACCCATTGAGTACCTGTCAATCGTAAGTAGTAAGTCAGTGTTCACAGCTATTCATCTGACTCTCCGTCAGGGAATATTGATTGCACCTTTCCATAATGCATCACTTATTTTTATGAGGTATTTTAAACTCATCATCTCGAATTATTTCCAAATTATGAGAAAGAGGTGAGAGTTTTTGATGCCAAGAGGAAAATTCAGAGGAGAAAACATTTATCAATTCTATGAACTGAAGGAAGCAAATGATACTGAAAATACCTTTTACTGCTTGACAGACAGGGTTGAGTTAATGGATCAATGGGAGTATTTATGAGAAATTTTGAAGTGGTTTTCTCTATAATATGCATTGTATTTTTCCTCCTTCCTCTGTCCCCTATAAAATATTTAGAAAAGCATGTTTTTTGTCCACTATTTTTGCATCAAATGATTGTCTAGGCTGAAAACATTATGCCTTGGGGTTAAAAAATACCTGGAAAGTGAATGAAAATAGAGATTCAAATTCATTAGAAGTAAGACGGAATGGGAACGCAGTAATGTGCTCATTTCTGTATCCACACAGGCTTTGGTCAAAGGCTGGAGAGGAAGAATAAGGATGGAGCTTATGTCTGGTGTCTTTGTCTATTTTCTGTTCCTAAAATAAAAAACCAGATACTGGGTGACTTATAATGAATGGATCTGGGAGCTGGGAATTCTAAGAGCATAGTGAAGGCATCGGGTTTTTTGCTCTATTTTAACATAATAGAGAGCTCCGGTGGTGAGACAGAACAAGCTTGCTGAAAACAAACCAACTTGCTTTTATAAGTACTCCACAATTTGTATAAGGTGCAAATCCACAGATGGAGCTAGCTAATCCATTCATGAAGGCAGAGCATTCATGGTCCTGTCATGTCTCAAAGATCCTAACTTCTAATGCCATCAAGATAAGACTTTTGGAATTAAATTTCCAACATATTAAATATGGAAAACACACCCAAATCAAAATATCTTGGTTTTTCCTGTTTTACCAAGGAGGAATCTGAGACTTCAAGAAATAAAAAAAGTTGTATTAGGTTACATAGCACTGCTAACAGAACCGAGCTTCGGGGCTAAACCTTTTGTCTTCAGTCCTACACTGTCTACCTCACACACATTTTACTTGTTATGGCTTGTGTCTAGATGTACCCCAAAGCCTCATATGGTCATAAGTGAGGAGTTTTGAAGGTGGACAGATTAAGCTGTGTGAATGTAGATTAAGTATATGATCCTGCGATTAACGGAGTGCATAATGGAAGCCTCACTTTGCATAGATGGGGCACCAGTCAAAGGCTTGTAACCTGTGTGGAATATAAAGTGAAGGAAAGGAACCAGGTTCTTACTGTTTGTGGCTTCCTGCCTGCCACGGTGTGAACTGTTTCTCCTCTGGGATGTCCCTCTGAGCCAGCTGCCTATGGAGTGAACCCTCCACAAATTGTGAGTTGAAATAAACCTTTCCTCCTTTGCTTGTTGGATATTTTGTTCAGAACAAGAAAAGTAACTAAACATTACTTAATATAAAATATATAATAAACCTTAAAAATATGCAATCTCTTAATTTGATAATTCCACTTCTAGGAATTCTTTATTTCTAAGAAAATATTTAAACTTACCAAGGTAAGTAAACAAGGATATTTATAAAAAAGAAATTTGGAAGCAACATCATGGCCCCCTAGCAGATTGGTTAATATCCAAGGACAGACTAGCTAATAAACAATGGTGCACTGTATAATGGAATGTCAGAAAATTTTGAATTCAAAGTATAATTTCTACTGAAAGTATATCGCTTTTGCACCATCAGATTAAAAATCATGTGGAACTACCTAAATCTGGGGCTACCTCTGTTTAAAACCATAATACTTCTCTATTATGTATCATTATTTATGATATTTATTTAAAACATTTACTGTATTTTGCTTCAGTAAAAAGATTATAATACAATACATTTTAAAAGTATGTTTATCTTTGTATGTTTCTGTGTGCTTACTGAAAGTCATTAGATATAAACAACAAAGTATTAACTGGTTATTTTATATGAGTATAGATGGCTTTAATTTATAAATTTCAGCTTGTTTTTTTCTAATTTTTTCATTAATGATATATGATACTTATTATTAAAAATAACTATGTAAGACTGTTTGTGCTTGACAAACTGTGTGTTAAAACTCTTCTCCCATGTGTCCCTATTAGCAAAGTTTATATACATGACCATATATTAGTAACATCTTATTGGGTCTGGTGAAGGGAAGAAAGATGAGAGCTAGTGTCCCACAGTTCTATTTCTGTACTAAGGAAGCTGAAATTACCATCAGCCTGCCACTCTTTGCCCTGCAGAATCATAACTCCATGAAGTTGCTGTTGTTTTAGCTTGTAGACATTCTGTTCTTTCTTTCCTCAACCCATCCTACATAATGGCAGTGCGACTGACCACCTTCCATGTTTCAGAGTACATAAAGTTGCCAACAGAAACAAAGAATAAAGCCAACAATCAACATATGTGCTGTATTTGTTCTATATTTTACTTGGAAAATATTCTAAAGAAACATCATTAAGTTCCCAAGGTTGTATGGCACTGGATTTGTTTCCTTTGTCATATGCCATTTAGATTTTTGTACATCCATGTCTGCAACTTTCTGGCTGTAGTACAAGTAACCTGGTGGTTGTTGAGAGCCTTATTATTAATTGCTTGCTCAGGTTGAAGTTTTAATATTATTTCTATATTGAGGAATCAAATATGTCATCATGGTATGTTAGGCAACTAGGTGTTAAGCCTGCTTCTACAATAAATCTTGTATGATCTGATATTATGATGATGATGTGGTAATAGTATACTTACAAGCTAGTTTTATATTATAATGAAATAGAGATATTCCATCTAGTGATGTTTTGCTAATTCAAGGAACTCTATTATTATATTGTCTTATTTAATTCTTAAATCTGCCTGATAAGTGCTTATTAGTACTTTAACTTTACAGATGAATTTAGCTTTAGAGAGGTTAATTTCAGTAAGCTGCACAAATGACATTGTTAGACACTGACACAAGTAGAGATCAAACCTAGTGCTTTTTGTCTTGAAATAGCTCATTTTTTTCTGGCCTAAATGCTAATATTTCAAATCTATTACTGTTTCTGAGATTTTTTTAAAAAAAATAAAATGAAGAAATTAGTTTAGCCACTGCATTTTCTATAGCATTAACATACTTGCTATTTGGATGAATATTACATAATTTTGTTCCTAAAGTTTGTGATCCAATAGATTTGTAGTTGAGTTTATGAATATGCATAAATAGCCCATCCCAACTTTGCTAGTCATGGCTTCTGAACATTTTAATATCAATGCACTAGGCGACCCAGGGGTGCTGACTGCAGGGGCAGAGACCAAAGCAGGGCCTAGTAGTCCTCTTTGTTTGTATTTTCCCTTCAGAATGTGAGGTCAGAAACCAGGTCCTGATCTTGATTCAGTTGCCCTTTTGATGATGTTAATAGTTAGTATTGCATTAGCCAGTTTTTGATTACTGTAATAAAACACCCAAGGCAAACTTGTTTATAAAGAAAAATGAGTTATTTTGGCTCAGAACCTTGGGGGTACAAGGTCCAAGCAGCATGGTGCAAGCTTCTGTGAGGGTATGCCTCAGCAATATCACAACTTGACTCAAGTGTGTGTATTTCTATTACCATGTGATCTCTTTTCCTATATTTACAAAACCATCAGGATTCAACCATGGGGAATTTACTTTAGTGATCAATTCTAATATAATCATATTTTAAAGGCTCATCTCTAAACACCATAGTAGGGTTAAAGGTCAGCATTTCTTAATACCATTAATATAATATTTTGGGGATTAAATTCCTGCATGAATTTGGGCAGACAAACCCAAGCACTAGTCAAATTTAAACAGTATTTTTTGCTTCCTGTGTGCCGTCCTAAACATCTGTTGATGTAATATGCGTTTTTGGAAGGTTTTTCTGTTTCCATGAATCTTGGGTGTTTGACTTGTTCCTAATAAGGAGTTTCCCTCATAACTCAGCTTTTAAGCACCAAAAATAACACTATCTGTCAACATTTTTTTTTTTTTTTACAACTGGCTAGAAATCTCCCAGTTGGTCTGATAGCCTAAACTCAACCCAGATTTTCCCCTGAAAAGATGGGTTGGGATCTTTATAAGCTTAGTTTGTTGATGTAAGGTTATGAGTCCAACTGAATCAGAGTCAGGACAACTTGCCAAGTACATACAGTCCCTATGTTTTTGTTTGTTTTGCATAATCCAAAGTATGGCTCTGAATTACACAAGTTTTACTGTGAACCTGGGGTTAAAGAATAATGACAGTATATTTTTAATGAATGACACTAAGGAACGCACAGTGTTGGGCAGATATAAGTTAGGAACAATTCCAGCTTCTAATAGCATGTTCTTAGCATGCATGTGTCATAAAAATCAGTGATAAGTATGAGGTTTGAAAGGCAGGGAGGAATACAGTGATACAGATGGGGATGTCAGATTCTCGTCTTTAATAATTTAATCTTTAATAATGAAAAGGTAACATGACTAAATTGAGAGGGCAATTAGCATGTACCTTAGGAAGGAAACAGAAGAAAACATCATTCCTGAGACTTCCTAACATTTTTAGAATGTGAAAAATTTTGGAGCAATACACTACAGATTCCTAAACTAAGTATTTCCAGTAGGAGTAAATAGCATTCAAAATGTGCAGTTTTGAAAACAATCTGTAGATTCTAGACTTGTTATGTAATTTCCATATTAGTGGAATGTTAAGAAAGCTTATTGAAACATACTGTATCATTCATAGCACCTACAAATAAAATTTGCCAAGCACATAAAGGAATAAAGTGTGTTAATTCTTTAATATACAGTCATTCTCATTATTTTTCACTCTTTATTTTAAAGCCCACAATAATCAACTTTATTCTATGATTTCAGACAAAATATTTCACAGATCCTCCTATCTACACCCATCTCTATACACAAGAATATGCTGAGCACACTTATCAGCTAAACAGCACTCTTGGTTAGTAATTATCAAATTAGAAGTTAACATCAGAAGGAGAGACTCTTCAGAAGCCCAGAACCTTGTTTTTTGTCTCCATCACCTGGTCCAACATCTGGAACACAGTGGCTACTGAAAACACATGTATTGAAGTAAATATCTAATATATATTTGATATATATGAGATACTTTGTAATTATGTATATTTTATAACAGGACAATTTTTTTCTTTAGATAAGTCTAAACAATTGCAAAGTGTTGGCTGGGGGCTAAGGATGAAGAATAAGTCACATACCATCTATGACTTGAAATCACTTTACTCTTCTGGACATTTAACTTTTTGAATATTTCCAGTGATGGAAAAGCATACATTTCTAAAACTATTCTCTTTCTATTATAAAACCAGCTGATTGTTATGTGGTCTTTCTAATGAGTAACAATTTACCTATTCATAACTTCCCACGCTTTATCCTGGATCTGTCATCAGAAGATAGAATGCTCATTCTTTTTCTAAACAAAAGCCATCCAGATACATGAAGCCACTGATCACACTTTGCCAAAACCTTTTCCCAAAGCTTTTCTCCTTCAGAAACGACACTAAAGGAATCTTGATGTGGCTTCCAAGTTTTCATCATCTTTTTTCTCATTCGAAAGCACTCTTTCTCTTTGTCTTGCTCAACAGTGAATAAAACATGAATATTCTAGTCTGCATAATCATTCCTATCTGTAGTGAACCCCCACTTTTTGTCATTGTCCTTCCCATTCTGTAGGTAATTTTTAGAGAAGGTTAGTATGGTGTTTGAAACAGGTTGCTAAGTCCATTAGAGACTGAGGGCTTGGGAAAGCCATGATCAAGAAGACCAATACCTTTGGAAAAGGAGTTATAAAGAGCACCTTCCCTTTCATTTCAGTGATACACACATGCACATGCTCATGCACACACACACATGGAATAGGCATCCTAGTGAATCAAAGATCTCTAACTGTTCAAACATCTTAGCTCTTTTCTGGAGGAACACAACTGTCCATATAAATAAATAGGCAGTTGTGCTTTCTGTAATTATTCAGGCTGACCACAGTGCTTCCTATAGACAAGATTCTTCATCAAAGAACAAGTAAACCATCTCTTTTCTAAATTTTACTCATATAAATTGGTCTGTGCTATTCAACTGAAAGAACACAATTATTAACTATGGAGCTGGTTTTAAGGATATGAAGAAATAAGAGAGTTTTACCCTTAACCCACACACACAACATAGCAAGAAAAATGATTTATCTCTCCAGCAGTTACGAGCATGATATCCAGACAAATTTAAGGGACCTATAGTTATGCCATAGACTGAGAGTAGAGATGGGAAACATACACTTGGCTCTTGGTAGAGAAGAATTTGTGGATTGAGCTGTCCTGAATGTGCAGTTAGGAATCTTGTGTCAGCTAAAGGAAAGACAGCCCTGGAGATCACACATGCAGGGCTGAAATGCAGCCCAAGTCAAGGAGCATCCTCCTGAGTGGGAAACAAGGGTAAAAAAAGGGAAACTCTCCCTTGCTGTAAGCTACTCTGTTGAGTCTCGGCATCAGCTTCATGCTGGTGGTGGCTTGCACAGAATTTATGACTGTCAACAGAAAGGCCTTGCAAGTCACCTTCCATGTTAGTTTTTGTTTTTTCCTTCTTCTGAGTTCCATTTGTGTTAGATATTTTTCTTCTTTGTATAATAGGTTTAACCAGTAAAAAACTATAGACTTTCAGTCTTTCCAAAGATTCCCTGTATCATGTATGTGATCAGTGTTGACTGCACCTGAACTCTGCCTGTCTGAACTCGGGAAGAATGGAAGCAGCCTTTTTCTAGAGCCTGCAGTGAAAGATTCCTCCCTGCTCTGAGAACCTGGACTTAGATGAACCTTTGAATCCACATCTTTGTGGGAGCAAAACACTGAGCACGTATGTGAGTAGAAATGGTGTAAAAATCATTCCCATACAAAGAAAAAGGAAATTTAAGCCAAGAGAAGAAGAAAAATCAAACCTCATACCTAATCAGGAGGAAAAAAAGATCAGATGTCATAAATAACTAAGTAGCAATTTGATGAAAAAAACGTGTACACTTATCCATGTATGTGCATGGTGTGTGTGTGTGTGTGTGTGAGAGAGAGAGAGAGAGAGAGAGAGAGAGAGAGAGAGAGAGAGGAGAGAGAGAATTTGTGGGTGGGAGACTGATTGATGTTGGGGAAAATACGGTTAATTACCTAAACTGACTAACATCCTGCAATTGGCAGATATTAACAGTGAATATTCTCAACCTCATGAATTTTCTGTTCATCTAATGACAGCTTTTTGTATTAAGAATTAGTAGGTTATTCAATCAATGTTTTGCCATTGGCTAACAATTAATTATTTCTCAATTCATGAGTTTTATTGTTGTATTTTAGTCTTCTTTTAAATATTCAATTGAACAAACTGTAATCAGATGACTACTACCTGTTGGGTTCTGGACTCAGGATACACAAAAAACTTAGGGAAGTGAATGTACAAATAATAAATTTTCCAATAAAATTGTGAGACAGTAGGGTCCAAAATGGACCTCCCTTCTGAGACAGTGATGTGTGTGGTGTGTATTAATGTAGGACTGGTTCAGCTGTCAGAGGTGAGAATGCAGAGAGAGGAAGGCATTCAAAGCAGCTATTATCTACTGAGGGACAGAAATCTGAAACATCACAGTTCTGCAGGGAAATATCCCAGGCTGTTCAGAGTAGACCATAAAGAGTGAGGAAAGAAGCCATAAAGATGCAGTGAACACTTTGTGGTTATTATCTCAGGTGAGGAGAGTTTGCAAGCCCAGCGGGAGCTGTCAAGACATTAATTAACTAACTGTGACTGTAAACTCTACCTTCACTTTCAAATGCTAAGGAAAACTTTTTCTGAATGCTCTTTCTCAGACTTCATAGAATCCTTAAAATCTGCAGAAAAGGCTTGGGTGTCTATAATTTCTGAGAATTTCATAGATTAATAGAATATGTAACCTATAATAAAAAACTTCATGAACACTTAAAATAAGCTTAAAAATCCTTTCTGGCACAGATAGCAAAATCAATGATTGACATTGTCTGACAGTATAATTTTAATGATCATCAGAACTTTTATAAGCTGACTATTTTGGGCTGAGCAGTTTGAGAGAACAAATTGTCTACACAGAATCATTCAAAGGCTGGTAT
Source organism: Cavia porcellus (assembly GCF_034190915.1). NCBI lineage: Eukaryota > Metazoa > Chordata > Mammalia > Rodentia > Caviidae > Cavia > Cavia porcellus. The sequence continues at coordinate 35,984,669 of NW_026947497.1, forward strand.
TTTCTGTTAAATGAGAGAATGTCTGCTGCAATGGGAAAATAAGAGACTGTGGAGTTGGATGAATATGGATTTGAATTCCAGTGTGCCAAGTTGCTTTCTGGGAAAATCACAGAGCACAGTAACTGAACCTGTGTATGACTGTTTTCCACTTTGTATATAAGTCATTTGCCTATGTGAAGCTGCTGTTTGCCGCCCACATATCCATTCTCTCCTGCTCCCTGTCTTATTGGGGGTAATGTACTCACTTGAGAGTAGCTGGTAAAAAGCTTAGGGAGAGGAAAGGAGAACTGACAAGAGATTTGTAGCACTTGAGGTAAAGACCTTAGTGGCTTAAACCAGGATGGCAAGTGGTGGAGAAGACACACCTTGTAAATTTCTGGATATATACTGTAAAGAGACCAAACAGAAGGTAGAATAAATGTGGAGTATCAGATAGTTAAGGAGGAATCCAAGAGGTTTTGCCCAAGTAATTGTAAGGGAGAGACTGTCACTCAAATAACACGATGAAGGCAACAGGTGATGTGTGCGTCTTTGTTACTGTTTTGTATCTGAGACCTAATATCCAACATCCACAATTTTAAGGGAGGAAAGATTTATTTCAGTTCACAGTTTGTAGAGGTTTCAGTTCATAGTTAGCTACAAGGTAGTAGGGCATGGCAGAGAGAAGCGGCTTCTTGAAGGCAGCAGGAAGCAGAGAGAGAAAGAGAGAGAAAGAAAGAAAGAGGGAGAGAGAGAAAGAGAAAGAGAGAAAAAGAGGGAGAGAGAGGAAGAAAGAGGGAGAGAGAGAGAGACAGAGAGAGCTATCAAGAGAGAAAAGAGGGAGACACATTCTTCCAGACCACACCCCAGTGGCCCACCTCCACCTCGTCTGACCAGACTTCACCTCCCACCAGTACACTTAGCTATAAACTCATCAGTGAACTAATCTGAGTATCGCAGCCCCATGATCCAGTCACCTCCCAAAAGGCCCACTCATGAGCTCGTGAGTTTTGAAGAACATCTACATATAAGCCATACATAACAGCATGTTTGAGGGAAAAATCCAGAGTTTATTTCTGCGCATGCCAAATATGATATGCCTAGTATAAATGCAGTGGGGAATGTGACATAGCAAGTTCCGTGCACAAGCACAGAGCTGAAGAGAGAAATCTGTGCTAAAGTATAAATTTCATGATTCCAATATGTGTTCACTACCACGAAAATGAATAAAATCCTTAGAGTAATTGTAAATAAAGGAGAAATGTGTGTGCCCTGCATCAATCTGCTACTTTTTGAAATCAAAGAAAAAATAAGAAATCAGAAAGGAAATTGAGGAGGAAAAGCCAGTCCAGCAGGGGGAAAAGCAAGAGATTGCACTGTTCTGGAAGCCACAAGGGGAGAGAAACTGATCACACGCTGCTGATCAATCTCTCCATCCATGAGGACTGAGGATTATCACTGGATTCGATTAAGGATGTGAAGGCTGATCTCAGGGAAAGCATCTTGTGGCAGGAGTGGGAGACAGTGACTGTTTTATATGCCTTGGAGGAAACGGAAGGAGAAGAATTGGAAGTGTAAAGTAAACATGATTCTTTTGAGGAGTTTTAAAGCAAAGACTTAGGGTAGTCTTAAGTGGGAAGTGAAGGAAAAAGTATCTGACTAGTTAATCATTAGGCAAATCATATTATGACAGTGTATTAACAGGGATGAACCAAAGATGGCATAATGGGGAGAATAGAAATTATAGTAGTAATTAAATTAATTAGGACAGAGGGGAGGAGTCTGAAAAGCATTCAGGAGAGCACAGAATCCTTTACATGTGCCATCCACAGTTAAAACACCATGGAGAGGATGGACAAAACAAAATAGTCTGTGGCCTCCAAGTTCACACAGTCTAGTTAGGAACATAGTATTTTTTTTTTTTTTAAACCTGGATGGCCTCTTAGAAGATGCCGCACCTCATCATGCCATGGAAATTCATTATCTCTGTTACAGCATCCTACAAGAGGTGTGCTTTCACTAAGTCAATCCACCAACCTGGAGGACTACCAGAATGAATGCATATTTTATGATGGGCTCATGACAGCTTCATCTCGTTCCTTCAGTTCCCTCTGTAATTCCAAGCTCCTTTGCTAGGTGCTGGGCTTGGAGAAATGAGAACTGAACTCCTTGTACTGAAGCAGGTAATGAGAGCCTGAGATAAAGCAGCGGGGCTGACAGCAGGGTGCAGGGAAGGAGCATGAGACAGAGATTAGAGAGTAGAAGCTGTGCAGTTTGGACTAGATATGGAAAACTGGTGAGACTCGGGGTTTTAAATTTATTCTGAGAATGCTCTAAATACTAATCTCAGTTTGTAATTGTTAGTAATGTACCACTATTAATTCATTTGACTTCTTAGTCTGTGTTTTCGCAGCAAGTGATCAACTTTGCATTTTTTTTACCATACACTTATATATAACATTCTATTTTAGCTTTAAATATTTTATAAATTTATATATTTGCAGTCCTAAGGCTTTACATTGCAGCTTTCCTTTTTAGTTTTCTAAAACTTTAAATATGCTTCATTTACTTTATTTATCAATCATACTGCTTCCAGTTTTCCATTTCACGAAACTCTGCCTTTATCTTTTTTCCTTTTTCCCTTTTTGTTTTCCTCAAAATTTTTCATTATCCTCTCCCAACTTCAAGAATTTAATGTTTGTTTCCATTTTTGCACTTACTTAGGGATAATTTATAGAAATATAATTTTTCTTCTCAATACAGTTTTGAACATATTCCTTTTCAATTACTATCTAAGTACTATGTAATTCATCTTTTTATTTCCTACTGGCGATTGTTCAGTAAAGTGTGTTCAGTGTTTGCATAGTTTAATCTTTTTCACTTTTGTTAGCAGCTTAGAGTTTAACTTCTTGGTATTTAGAGACTATATTGAATTTGTCGTGGAATGATGTATGATAAGCTGAAGGTCTGCTATATAAAACTTTTCCAGCAATAGAGGGAAAGAGAAAGAGAGAGAGAGAGACAGAGAGAGAGAGAGAGAGAGAGAGAGAGAGAGACAGAGACAGAGAGAGAGACAGAGAGAGAGAGACAGAGACAGAGAGAGACAGAGACAGAGAGAGAGAGACAGAGAGAGGACAGAGACTGAGACAGAGACAGAGAGACATTACTATGGACTTTTAGATGGACAAAACTTGGGTAGTCCATTGGTCATATTTTATTACACTTTTATTTGCCTTCTTGTTAGTAGGAAATCACTTAATGTCTGATACTTTTTTGATTTTACATAAACTTTGTAGTTTGTTTCTGATACTTAGGTTTTGATATAACTGCAAGTTTTCATTCATTTTCCAATCTCTAAAAAGATTCAGTGAGATGCTAAGTAGGTCTGTCTGACAGGTTCCCTTTTATTTAGGAACCTTAAAGAACTCATTTTGGGGGCTTGGGATTTAGCTCAGTGGCATAAGTGCCTGCCTGGCAAGTGCAAGGTCATGAGTTTGATTCCCAGAAAAAAAAAAAAAGAACTTATCTTGAAATTAATTTATTTAATAATCTTATGACATGGAGTATATTTAAAACTAGTACTTAATCACCCAGAAATAATTATCAGTGTTTTTGTACATTATAAAATATGTTTACTTATGTAACACTGTATTGTGATGATACTTTTAAAATTGTGATCATTTGGTAAATATTGTGCATGACTTGGATTCACTCAATGTATTTCATGTGTCTTCCCATATTACTAAATATTCTTCTACTGCATGCTTTAATATAAAAGTCATTTTCTGCTACCATTATTTATACATATATTTATTTGATTAGCCTGCCAGGACTACAGGTGTACACCACCGAATCTTATTTCCAAGTTTCTTCTTTTTAGGACACTGATCAGATCAGATTAGAGACCCACACCAATGCAGTCATTTTAAACTGAATTTTTAAAGACTCTGTCTCCAAGTATAGCTACATTCTGATTTGATTTGGGGAAAAACATAATTCAGTCCCTAATTCTTTGTTGGAAAGGAGACAAATATTGCTATTTAGGTGTTTTAACTTATATTTCTTTTATTACTAGAGTGATTGAGTATTTTTACATGCTTACTGATCATTTATATTTCTTCTATTTGTATTTGTATATAATTTTATATATTTCTTATTATCATATTCTCTTTATGTCCTTATAAAATGAATATATACCCATCTTGTTGAGTTGTGAGAGCTCTGTTATACATTATAAAAACTGATCATTTGTCAGGTATATTTGATATATTTTTCTATTTTAACAGTTGCTTTTTAATAATGTTTATGGCATTTTGATATGTTAAAATTTTTAAGCAATTAAAATCCTGTGAATTTGTTTTTCAGGATAACTACTTTGTCTGTTCCTTGAAAAATGCATTTGTGAGCTTTAAATTCTACCTTTTGTATATCACAATGTTATGTTTATGGAATAGACCATTATTTTTCTATTTAGCAATTTCTATGGTGTTTACTACCTAAATTTGCAATATGTTTTAAGAAAGTTGCAGCACAAACCTTGCAGCTCCTTTGGATAAAACGTTTTAATTGTATTTCCTTTGCTAGTTTTCCATTCAAATAAATTTCATAATTATTTTGAAAAATTCTTTGCACAGTTCAGTTACATTTCTATTATCCCTAAATGCTTCCGAATCTTGCAATTAAAGTGCATGACATAATTAGGTTGTTCCAGACTTTAGCTTCCTGTGATATGGCAGGGCAGCAATTAGTCTCACGGAGCAAGCCGGCTCCATCCCTCCCTCCTGCAAACACCTGTAGCTAGTTGTAATGATGGCGTCTCATCCTTCTCCTCCTACTTCTGTATTGGGGACCCGGGGACCCACAGTTCCAACACTACCTGCCTATTTCACATTCTGTATTTCAGAACCACAGAGATGTTTCTCTGTATCTTGCATAATATTTTTCCCTCTCTTATATGGGAAAATTCTTTTCTCCCTAATTTGATGTCCCATGTCTGGCAAAGAAAGTTTATATAACTTGGTCAGCCTTTGAGTTACCACAGAAGGTCCCGGAAAGAGAACTGAAGTTCTTGGGTGGTCTAAGATGGGAAACAATTTTTTTCTGAGGGGCAGCTTCCTGTGTTAGTCTTTCTGTGGGGAATATGTGCCTAGTGTCTTTAACTACAAGGCATCCACCGTCAGCTATAAATGCCACCTCTTGACCTTTTTTAAAGGACTCTGGGGTCCACCTTTGTACTCTTTGATGGATCATTTTATAATCCATCAGGCCATTCAGCACAACTGTTTTGAATGCTGCTGATGCTAGAGCCAAAGGAAGCTTTCCAAAGGGATTTTCCCAGTGTTATGATGTTTTTATTTTTAGCATTTCCTATTATCAGGCCTTGATCCTCTAAATTAGAAGGTTCAGAAAGAATTTCTTCTGTTGTTTCCAGGGTCTCCTTTACCTTTTACTACCCTACTTTCTCAAGAAGCTCAGTATTAGTTTTTGACTGACTACCGAAACAAGTCACTAAAAAATGGCTAAAACAAAAATGTCTTATTTTATAGTTCTTGTAGTCTGAAGTCTGACACACATTTCACTGGGCTAAAATGAAGGCATTGGCAGGGTTGCATACACTATGGGCAGCATACATTTCCTTGTCTTTTCTAGCTTCTACAGACTTTAATTCCTCCTATGATCTCTCCCAACATCATTAGGGTCAGCAAAAGCAAGTCATATTGCATCACTTGGTCTTCCTTTTTGTCTTGCTTGAACTTGTAAATGTTTATGGTTACTCTAGGTCCATCCGAGTAACCCAGGATAATCTCAATACTTTGAGATTGAACTAATATAACTACCTTCATTCTCCTTTGCTATCTAACATTATGTATTCACAAGTTCTAGGACAATGGACCTCTTTGAGGAGATCATTACTCTACTTCCTAAAACTTCTATAGCTTTTTCAACTGTGTTGTAACCATATCATATCTAATACTACCTCCTTTGCATTTCTTGCTGGGTCTCAATACTCTTCCCTATTTTCTACTCTGATGACTCTCTTTCTCTAGTGTGTGTTCAATAGGAGACTTACATAAGTATGTTTAAGTTACCATTTTTTTGTGGAGGTGGAGTTATTGCTTATTACAGAAGGAATCATGTGACTATTTTAGGGGGGTTGTCCTATGAGTACATTTGCATATCAACTATTTAAATTGTAGTAATTCCAACTCTGTTGCCCTATTTCCTTGCTTGACCTTCTCTTCCTCTTTTAGGAATTTCTCCTAAAGTTTCCTTATCTGGGAGCTCTCCTTCTCTCTGCTATTTCCAACACTAGATGAATAAAAATGAGTATGGAATCTAAGTTGTCAGTTTTGATTTTCATATAAAATAATGAACTAGGGCAAAAAGTCAAAAGCTTCCCATGATCAAATGTATGTAATCAAATGTGCTCAAGACATAATTTGTTACTTCATCTTTATTGATCACTAAAATCTATTTTTCAAACACTTTTCACACATGCTTTCAATTAGCCTTGAATGCAGGCGAATATTTGAAAGCTATTATGGCATTTGATGATCCCGAAAGAGAACTACTGATTTTTTTCAGTTTATTTTATGTGTATTTTTGATGGGAAAAAATACATTTTATTCTACTTTACATCATTTTAAAAAATGTCAAAGGTTTAAGTTTCTATGAACAACTTTTTTGAATTTCGTCTCACGAATTTAGATTCCCATGGGTGTATCATTTTCCTTCACATTTTTCTATTTTCAAGACTCTATGGCATTGTAATGCTTATTTATTCTCCAGGGATGAACTTTCCAAAGAAATTGGAAAGTTTTTTGTTTGTTTGTTTTGTTTTCATATTTAAAAATACTTTAATTTATGGTAACATCCTAGATCCCATCCCATATCAGTTAGTTCAAACATCTTGAGAAATAAGATATCCCAAATAACACTCGGATAAAATATGTAAAACAATATTTTTCTTTACGACCAATCCACTGCAGTATTCATTCCTTTGATCCCTTCAAATAGCACTTCATTTAGAATGGAGACAGTGTAACCTTTTCTCTTATGCTCTTAGACCTAGATTTGTTTGGTTTCACATTCTAAACAATGTTCATATCTACTGGTGGCGCAAGCTTTCTGTGCTGACAGAACACCTCACGTGCTAACTATCAGCATGAGTCTCTGACAGAAAGTCAACTGCTGAGAGTTGCTGAGCTCTGTCCCTGTTATCACCAGACTTCATGAGGAGTGTGGCATTTCAGTGACACTAAGCTAGAGCCCACGTTGCTCAGACATACCTCTCATCACCTTCATTTGAGGGGCCTAAACAGGCATTCCTGCTTCTAATAGGTGCATATATGGCCTTGGGAATAACAAGAACAACAGAAGATGCCTGCTGTGCCAAATTAAGGGCACTTGTCATAATTGAGTGGTTGTTGAATTGGTCATGTACTAATGGCTTTTACTGAGATAAATTACTTAAGAAAAATTAGTAATGAATAATAACCAAGAAAGTCATATAAGAGAGACTTTTATCTATTCTTAGGCTTGGGGTTTCACAGGGACAAACTATTACAGGGAATGGTAGCCCCATGGTAAACTCCACATGTATCAGCCTTAGTGTTCCAAATCATATGTAGCCTTCGGTGTTCTATGTAAAATAGCAGATCATTGATCTAGAGAGACCATCTCCATCAAAATATAACTCAGTGTGATCCAGTTTTCCAGTTTTTAAATCTACTGGGGATAAAGGGCTTGAGGGCTTGACACAGGATGTGTTGGTGCTGTTTTGTGTGGCAGTGGCCCAATTCCTTCTGGTGATTGTTACAGCTGTTAAAAAAAGACGGGTCTCCTAAATATTCAACATCAGGGATCGATTAAATAAAATATAATTCATAATTAAGTGATGGGGCAATCATTGAAATTCCACTAAGAATATTTAACAATATGGTAAAATATTCATTTTTTACTGAGGGGAAAGGCAATAAAATACACATTATCCTAGGAACCAGGATATCCTGGGAATCAGCTAAATCTTATTAAAATGTATCAAATTATCTTCAGTATTTACCTCTGGATATTAATATTGGAGTGAATTTTAATTTTTCTTTTCTATGTTTTTGCCTATTTCTAGATATTCTACAAAGATTATATGCTCTATTATAATGAGGAAAAGTTATTTCTAACGAAGAAAGGGAAAATGCTTTAAGCCACTATTTCAAGTTTGGATCCTCCAGTTCTAAATTTGATTGAATAAGATTTAGAATTACATAGGGAATTTATAATCTTGAGATTCAGACTATATTGGACAGGTACCAGGTTGGTTGAATATATTTTTAGTGGAAATTCGATCTCATTCTATCATTTCAAAGGGCCATCTGAAACATGAATATGACAGTAATAGAATCATTTGCAATATGTGAAATATGAAAAATAAGCTTAAAATTTACTATTTTGAACATAGTACCCCATAAATATGTACAATTTTTGTTTTACATATCAGTTAAAATAAATAAATTTTAACAAATTTTAATTTTTCAGTGGGGAAATGAAAAATTAACCAGAATCATATGATCACTTTTTGTTTGTGTGATGAGTCCTATTTAAGCTACATGTGTGCAAACTAATTCTTTTTTTGAGGTTTTTGGAGTTACATCTAAACATTATTTGGAATAAATGATTGGGGAAATTGTGTTATTTTACACACAGATCTATGAAGTACTCAGTAGGGGATTATTAGAATGTCTGGTTTTAGTCAATTTTCTGCAGAACCAGTAGAGCCCGTGACTGAAGTCAGTTGCCCTAGGAATGAAAGTAACAACTGGACAAAAAAACTGAATTCACCTGGACGCAGTTTGAACCAGGGGCAGGTATTGTGGTCATTTTAGGCTTCACAACAGCTGTAAAAACATCTTTTAGTGCACCCCCAGGACTTAGAAAAATGTAAGAGGTAATATTTTTAAAATTCCACTTTTATTTACATCATGGCATAAGGGGAAGTTGGAAATGCTAGGCAAATAACAATAATCTCTTACCCTAATTCAGGCAAGATGGGGGCTATAAAAATGAATTAGAAATGAGAGTATTTAGGATTTCTCCTGTTACATAATTAATTTGTACCCGCCAGTTATTCTGTTGGCCTCTGTTTTTCATGTACAAACCCAGAGGACTGGTCTACAATTAGTGGTTGACAAATTGCAGAGTCCTGAGACAGCTACAAAATTTAGCAATGGCAATGGAAGGTGAGGGGAAAAAAGCATCAGGGGAAACATTCTAATTCTTTCTCATTTGATTGTTACCTCATTTATCTGTTTTTGCAAAGTGGTAAATTTTTTTAAAGAATCATCATATCAATAGAGCCAAAGACAAAAGTCACATGGTCAACTCAATAGATGCAGAAAAAATCATTTGATAAGATCCAGCACTCATTCATAAAAATAATTACAAAAAATGGGAATAGATGGCCTTTACCTCAATCTGATGCAAGTCACCGATGATAAGCCAACAGCCAACATCATACAAAAATTTAAAGCTTTCACTCTAAAATCAGGAACAAGATAAGGATGACCATTATCACCAATCCTATTTAATACAGTTATAGAACATTAGTCAGAGCCATTAGACAAGGGACAGAAAAGGAATAGCGTTAGGAAAGAAAGTAGTTAAATTATTGTGTGCAGATGACATAATAGTCTATGTAGAAGACCCCCAAAACTCCACCAAAAAAACTCTGTAACAATAATCAAATTAAGTAGCATAGCTGTATACAAATTCAACAGCCAAAAATCAATGGCATTCCTACACACAAACAACAAACTCACTGAGAGAGAAATTAGGGAAAACACATCCTTCAAATACTTAGGAATCAATCTAACAGACGAAGCAAAGGAACTATATATTGATAATTACCGTAGTCTGAAAAAGGAGATAGAAGAGGATATTAGAAAATGGAAAGCTATCCCTTATTCATGGATAGGAAGAACTAACATTGGGAAAATGGTCAGACTCCCGAAATTGTTATACAGATTTAATGCAATCCCAATCAAACCTCACATATGTCACAGAACTAGAGAAAACATTCCTAAAATTCATCTGGTTAGTTTGTATGTGTGTGTGTGGCTTCCAAAGCAAAACAAATACACTCACCATCAGTGCAGAGTAGTTTAGGTGAGAGAGGCATAGGACCACTTGTCCAGATGAGTGGGACTCATCCACATTTCATTTTTTTAATGATATTTGGAAATTAGTTCTAAAGGCTGACTTACACTACAGAACTGCAAGCCATTTCTTCCATATGCTTTGTTTTGGAGGTGTGGTTTGATAGCGTGTTTTCAGGTTTTGCGGTTACTTCAGGGTGGGAATAAAATCTTTGGCCAAGTTGTGAGTGGAAATATTACTCTAAAATAATGAGAACGGATGGTTGGAAAAGTAGTCCCCATAGGAAACCATGAACATTTTTGTTCTTATTACCCACTGGCGAGAGGAAAGGAGGCAACACCAGGTTATGTGCATTTTGCTTTCCCTACCAGTAAAATGCAGATAATGTAGGTCAACTACCAGTCTCCGTTCAGGTTGTCTTGGGAATCTATAAACAAGTCTTCTAAAATGCTCTCTGGGGGGTGACAGTTTGTCTGTATTTAAAGAACTTGGTGTTCTAGTGAATGAGCCCAGATAATTTTGGAATAACTTTTACCCATGTAAAATAATTTATTGTCTTTGTTGAATTTCATTATGGAAGAGAGAGAAGGAAAGAGAGAAAAAAAGGGGAGAGAGGGTGAAGAAAGAGGAGAGGGAGAGGGAAAGGAGAGGAGGAGGGAAGGGAGAGAGAGAGAATAGGGAGGAGGAGGGGGAGGGGGAGAGAGACAGAGAGAGAGAGACAGAGAGAGAGAGAGAGAGAGAGAGAGACAGAGAGACAGAGAGAGAGAGAGAGAGAGAGAGAGAGAGAGAATATTTACCTAAAAACATCTGCCCAGCTGAGCGTAGTGGAGCAGGACTCTAAACCCAGAATTCTGGAATGTAATGCCCACCCACAGAAGAGGATCACCAGTTCAAACCCAACCGGAGCAACTTAGTGATTTAGTGAGATCTTGTCTCAAAATTTAAAAAAAAAAAAAAAAAAAGGGCTGAGGCTGTAAACATTTAGCTCACAGAGAAAGACCTGAATTCAATCCCTAGTACACATATGAAAGAAAGAGAAAGGAAGAGTTAAAGGAAGAAAAAAAGAAAGAAAAGAAGACTTATTTTGAGTGTTTCAAATGATGCATGATGATTTGGATCTTAGTCTGCGTTCTAGCCTGAGCTCTGGAAAGCCTGCTGCAGCCTCCACCCAGAACAGCAGGGTTTGCTGACTCTGTTCCTGTGTGTCAGGCTCGTGAGTAACCCACATCTTCATGTGACCACAGGAAAATAATGACCATCTTTTACCTGTAGAAGTGTTCATGTTCGCTTAGATTTCTCTTAATTCCAGTACAATAAAGCTAATGTTTCACAAGGGCTCCACAGCCTTTTAATGAAAAGCAAAATGTGTGTAATGCACAGAAAAGTATGTGCTGTCTTCCAATAGTAAACATTTCTTTATTACTATAATGTAAGTTTTAATTTAGCTACGGTCTTAAAGGAGCTAACTTGATAGGAGATTACCAGATAGCAAAATGAATCGTGAAATAATGCATCTCTCGACCCAAATGTCACCCTGTGTTATCTACTCACTGGGTAAAGGGTACTCTGTGTCTTTCTGTGCTTAAAAACATTAATTCCATCACTAATTTTGTGTAAATTATAAAACATGCATTTTTTCTTGAATTATAAGAAAATGCCAGGATATATGAAGGAACAACTGTAGACAGAATCCTAACATGGCTAAGTCTTTGCTGTGACAATAGAATTTTCCACTTCCAAATGACATCAGATCATTTCTTGGCAAGATTTGACTGAAGATTATTTTGAGTATGTTCATTTTTTGTATTATATTTCTCATGCTGTCTTTTCCTTTGCCTTTAGGAATATTATCCATCATTCTAATTCTTGCTAAGATCCCTTTCTTTATAGGAAAGCTTTCCAGCCAAGAATGATTTACCATGTGCTCCCATTCAGTGAACCCTGTATATTGATATACAGTTATTTTTGATCTTTACCGTTTGGTAGTCATTTTATATTTTGTGTCTTTGGTTACTCCTTACAACATCTAGCTCAATGCTCATAGGGTACCAAGTAACAAGTATTCATTAAGCACTTGTAATAAATATTTCTGGAATGAATGAATGCATAAATAGGCCCTCAACTGGTGTAAAATGTGTAAAACTATTTTTACTGTTTTGACTATAGTTTCTGAACTCTAATTGAAATATTCTGTGAAGAACCATATGTTAATTATAATCACAGCACAATTATAATTTGTACAAAGATACCCAATCCTTTGTGTTGTTTAGAAATAGACTGGATAACTGAATGGAGGGATCAGCTTAGAACATAGCAAGTCACCATGCATTCAGAGGCTGGTGGCTAATATGCAGCCTTGGAAAAGTAGTTTTCGTATATTTGGATGTGGACATTCAGTTCTCTGTGGTTGTGTGTGCTAACTAAACTGTGATTCAGTCCCTTATGCTCATCACTCACTAACTTCTTGTTTATCATGTAACATTGCAAGTGTCTTCCCTGAAGGGAACGTACTGAGAGATGTTGCAAGCATAGCTACTGGGTTGATAAAATATTTCAATCTGTTTGTGTGAATAAATTGGTTGCTTCATCATCGCTTTCTAAGATCTTGTCAAATGTGAGTCTGTAAGAGAAACGTTCTTCCACAGATCCCTGAGCCTGCAAGTTTAAGACGAGATTCTTCACTGTAGTTTTTAAAAGAACCTTCTCGTGGAAACTTCCTTATATCTTGTGCAACATATCTGAGGATTAAAAGAACTAAAAAGAGGTGGAATGCTTTTCAAAAACATGAGCTGGTATTGCAAGCATAAATAACCTCAGCTCACTGTTCAGTACGGGGCACGATGTCCTCCCAGTGTTCCGTGAACATTTTCCACAGGAGGGTGGTAGGCCTGCATGCAGTTCTGAGTGATGCTGTCTACTTTCTTGTTCTAAGTATTTTAAAAAGGCACATAAAGAGGGGCTGGGGATTTAGCTCAGTGGCATAAGCGCCTGCCTTGCAAGCAGGCAGTTGTGAGTTCAATCCCCGGTACCGATAAAAAGGAAAAAGACAAAAACAAACAAACAAACAAACAAGAAAGAAAACATAAAGAGTAAAAGGAAAGTTCATGACTAGTCAAAAAGGACTAGAAGATTTCCTATTGATTCCCTACTTTTTCAAATGAAGAAAGCTCACAAACACTAATTTATTTTAGTTTAATTTTCCTACGCTGTGAGCCTCCAAGAGACACTCTACATTTATGTAAAAGAAAGAGCCAGAGATCTCAGAGTGAGATCATTGTGGGGACCCGAAATGGCTAAGGTCGAAGACTTTTCGCTTTTAATTTGAAGTGTCAGCATACCACAGGAACTTCAGTCAATTGGCTACTACAGTCCCAATTTATGAGGTTTTAGCAGTAGGTTGGACAGGTTTACAGTGCCATTTGGCTCTCCATAGCAAATTAGGGGCAAGGCAGAAATACAAGCAAGGAGGTTTGAAGCTATAAGAAGGAAAACTGAGGTATAAGGATTTCTTGGTTATGACATGACCAGGAGTATGCTTTAAATTAATACTTTGAAAGCAATGAAATCTGCTCATTTTAAAAATGAAATTTAAAAAAAGATTATTAGTTCATGTTTGCAAAACATAATGACTCTAGCTATTGTGGGGGAATTGATTTTTATGTGTAATACATCTTAGTTCAGTCTACACATTTAGAGTAAGGGGAAAAGAATGGTTTTCATTTTGAACGTGAAGAGTTCGAGGAGAGTCTTATCGGAGAACATTTAAATGTTTCTTCCCAGAATGTTGAGAAGCAATGGCATTGGCAGAACAATTGTACCAGAACTCATATTTCCCTATTTTCTCGATGAAATTGTATATAGAACTGAAACTTTGAGGTTTGTTCCCTATGTTATTTGTTCTTTGGATTTTTTTCATGAATATATATATTTGGTTTTTTGAAAAAAGTTTGAATTTGGGTGATAGCAGCTAAAGACACTTCACTTCCCTGGATATTGAAAGATATAATTAACATGGTCACCATCACCAATGTTTTCAAATGCTTTCTGGGTACCTCATTTGGTCTTTTCACCAGCTCTGTGAGAAGTCTAGTATGCTTAGTGCCTCTATTTCATGCTGCTAAGATGACTTAGGCTAAATGATTTTTGAAGGGTACTCAGCAGTATGTGGGTCCGAGAACTTGAACCCCACTGATTTCAAAGTTCAGCCGTTTAGCTACCACTCCCTGTTGCCTCTTGAATGAAGTTCTCACGCTTCAAGAAAGCGATTGGAAAGAAACAGAACCTAAATTTTGCCATCAAAGAGCAATCTTGTAAAGAAGGTTCAACATAGATGGTTAGGAACTTTTCCACTTCTTCAAGGACTAACACTCATGTCACTGGCTCACAAATGTGACTCCTAGGTAAGTTGATGGTCCTGAGGGCAGAGCTTTAGTCTTAGGTGTCTTTCTAACTGCAAATATTTTCTTCATATTTAATGGCAAGGATACCAGGGAATAGCATGAAAAAATATTGATTCAACTCCTTAACTCTCATCATGTAGGGTTCTCACTGTACATAACACCTAGAGGTCTACTCAATATTAAATGTTCTTGGAACTCATAAATGACTTTATCTTTGCTCCAAAATATAGTCAGAACCCACTGATCACTTCTTCTGTATTTGTGACTGAGTCCACTCACTAAAGTTTACTTGTGAAATAGAAATGGTGCATTTTCTGATCATGGCAAATATTTTAAGTGACTGAGCACACGTATTCTCAGCTAAGGTCAAACAAGAGGACACGTTGCATTTTTGTTTCAGCTCTCATCCTGTAAACAAATTGCCTGAATTTCTTAATTAGTGTTAGGGTTTTTTTTTTTTTTTTTTGCATTTTTGCACGTTCCCTTGATGATTCTAATGTTTATAGTAGCTCTCAAGCACAGCCCTCAGTCATGTTACGAAGCATAAAAAGTGTGACTAACAAGAGATAAGCTTCTTGAAGCATTAGTTACAGTGCTGTTAGCTATGAAGTCAATATTATGAAGCACAATGAAAGTAAAGGAAAAAGAAGTCCACTGATCTGTACATGAACCCATGGTGGCAAATAATAAAGTAACTAACTTCTATGATATATGATGCAACTACAGAAAAGATGGAAGGGTGGCTGAATTTATAAGCTGGCAACTAATTTTAAAAAGCATACTAAATAGCACTGTGCTGAAAGTCAAAAATATTTACATTTACAGTGCCCAGGGTAAGACAGTTGTTAAAGCTGGCACTGGCTTGAAGTTTTCTCAAGGTGATACAACATGAAAAATGTTAGACTTGCCAGTAAGGCAGTGTTCATAAATCCAAGGTCTGCTAAATAACTTCACAAATACCTGCTAAATGTTATGCAGGAAAAATATGATGTGGAAGACCAGATTTTTAATGACAATGCAATTTGGCTTGTTTAACAAGCCTATATAGTGCAAATGGCATTTTGGTTGAGGACAGTGCTGTAATCAGAGGCATACAGGAACCTAATTCTGTATATCTCTTAGAACAAAAGCTCATTATTAACTAATTCAATGATTGTGATGATGTATAGAATATAATTACCACTGTGAACTGGACTCATCTACTGTAGATTCACGAGAAGTTATGGAGAGGACTCTGAACCTCACTTGACTTCTTTGGAATGGGGACATTTTTTTGGTTTATTTTCTTTCTCTTGATAGGATCTTCATTTTTATGATGTTCTCAAATAAATTCCATAGAAAACAGGTATTTTTCCTGTTAGAACTACCGATTCTGGAATCAGAGCTTTTTGGTCCCACATGCCCATGCCACATTACTTTGGAATGGAGGTGCCATCTTGTAGAGTCAATGACTTTGAAAGCTGGAGTCCAGTGTTTGACAGATGAGGAGGTTTAAATGACAGTGGTATGTGCTTGAATTTTGGATTGTTCCTTTAATGTGGGAATCAGATAGCATCACCTGCTTGTTCAGCTATAGAACCTTGTGCTATGCAGTTAGTCAGAAGGACCTTCAATAAAAGATTTGAAACATTGACAAAAGTGAAACTTGCACAATGATATATGTTTAGCAGTACATTAACTTTCAGTTTCTGTGAGGAAATGATTCAGAGATTCAATTTTTTAAAAAAAGGAAACGTATCTTGCGATTGATGGTTTCAGAAGGTTCAGTCCATGGTCGGCTGACTCCAAGGCGTAAATGTGGTACATATGTATGGCAGAAGAAAGCTGCCAGTGTGGCAGTATTTTTGGGAAATGGGAAGCAAAGATTGAAAGAGAAAGAGATGGAGTAAGAGAGAGATGAAATGAACCAGTACCCCAACTCACCATTTAAGGCCTCACCCTCCCTGATTTACTAGACCTGCCTCCTAAAAATTCCACCTCCTCCCAATGGTGCCATGAGTTTAGGGAGAGAATTCCAATCCAAACCAAAACAAGAAGCACGCTTTCCAAGTTTGCTTTTTCTGAGGACCAGAATGTTAACTTGCATGTTCATGAAGTTTCTTCCCAGTTGAGGTGTCTGCATGTCACAATCCCTGAAGGAGTGTTCTAAAAATTTTATATAGGTAGTAGAAACTTTCAATCTAGTTACAAATGGTGACAAGTATGCATTGCATATTTATTTATAAAACAGATAAATATGTAAATCATTGATAATCCACACTGTGGAATGATAATTACACTTACATGCATACTTATACATTCACACACATAAAACAAATTATAAAAAAATGTGTGAGCATGCTATGGAGTCTTATTATGAATTCTGATTATTTTTTCCTTATGGAAATGGCTTAGAGTGTGGCCAAAAGAATGCTATTCTATCCTGGCCTGGTTAGAACTCTTCTTGAATTGTCCAAGTTCTTGCTGAAATGTAAGCTCAAAAAGGACAGAATTGTATCTGTTTTGTTCACACATGTATCCCAATTATCCGTAGCTCTGCCTGGCACATAGCAGATGCTCAGTAAATATTCATTGAGTAAACAAATGGAAGCTTATGCTTTTCTCTGGGTCAGATCACAAGTGCCCTATGTCTGTGTGGGAGTGCTGTTCTCGCATGTCAGAGCTTTTCCTAGTAGGTGGGTACTATTATTTCTTTTGGCATTCAGAATATTTCTCACTGTTTTGCTAGGATAATCTGGTCCCCTAAATCTGCTCTGAGCAAAGCCAGCTGCCTGCTTTCCTTGACTACATGGGAATGCCGACTGTTGTGTTTTCTGTCTCCTTTGGATTGCAGTGCTAGAGCTGCATTTCTGCATTTATTTTCTTGTACAATATGATAAAGGAAGAGGTGTTTAAAATGCTCTTTATACTTGCATGTCTTCAACATAGGCAGTGTGTGGGGAGATATGAGGAAGAGCAGCTGTGGGTTTTTACCAGCAGTTCAAAGTTGTGAGGGTTAGGTTGATATCTTATTTCTTTGAGGTAGGTGCTTCCTTAAAAGGAACACGGAAAGGCCTGGACACAGCTGCAGCATAGAACAATAAACATTAGTATGGTTTTCTACATCACTGGCTTTGCTCTTTCAAAGAAAGATTTTGCTTTGTCTTCCAAGCTGAGCAGATGTTTTATAAATTAGTTTTTTCTGGCATTGAACTCTTTTGGTTGTTCTGGGGTGTAGTCCAGTAATCTGGGTGTTCATCCCCAAGTGATCATTATGAAAGGTTTAAAAACCACAAGTAGCAGTCATTATGGAGAACCAGTGGATAGGAAAGTGACAAGATAGCTATCATAGCTTACTTTCGTCTTTTGCAGCAATGCTTCTATGAGATGCTTTGTATTTTCTGTATGCTGTGTCTTTGTGCTTATGACTGCAGCAGGATTTATTGGAAGCCAGATAAGGTGATGCTCTGTCCACACTGGCCTCTCCATCAATGACCAATGTCCTCTGAATTCTCTTTCTGCTTTCTGCTGGGAGATCATTCTGTAGGCAGCTCCATGGGATTCTGAGTGGCTGTGTTTATTTATAGAAACTGAACTTGACATGAGTTAAGCAACAATATTTTTTTAAAAACTGGAAACTCCTATATACATTTGGTATGCTATTATTGCTGCTAAAGAAAATGGTAACTATTATTGCTGAATCACGTGTGCTTTGAGGGACCAATGTAGACATAATCATAATAGGCGTGGGGGTGGTATACTAACTGGGGGTGGTTAAGAATTATGTGAAGTGAACTGAGTTTGGTTTTGTTCCAAAATCGCAGCAGGATGCATGCTTTCACATTGCATCCTTTGGCAATATTTTAAACATGTTTTCTAGAATCATTACTTTTAAAATGTTGATATCTAACACCTATAGTCCTATACCCTAACAAACACAGTGTTTGTCCGTAAGATTTCTCTGTGTTTATCCTCATCTGTTTAGATACATAGTTTTCAAACTTTTATTTACAAGTGGTACAGATATCATTTTCTCAGTTTCTGTCTTCTGTCTAACAAACATTTTCCTCATTGCTTCTAATCGTCATAATTTAATGGCAATAACTATATGTTATTTGCTATTTTGTTAGATAATTTTGTTAAACAGGTTGCTTCCAAATTCCGCTATTATGAGTAATCCTGGGGTTAATGTAATATCTCCATGTCAGCAGCTTTCCCTGCACGCTCTCAACCTGAATGTGTGTGTGTGTGTGTGTGTGTGCTTGTGCATGTGTGTGTGGTGTGTATATGTGTGTTTCAAAACCTATAATGTGAGATTATAGTTGCAAAAGACAGGGACATTTTCCAGACTCCTGATGGCAATGATAAAATGCTTTGTGCTTTGTTTCTTCACCCCTAATAAGAGATTATAATAGAATGTGAAGTGAATTCAGTACGTATTGGCTCCCATTGCTGCTGGCATTGCTTAATAATCCTGCTTTTAGTATTACATGTATTAACTTGATGGTCAGATTTATGTCTTTGAATGAAAACAAATATCTTAATACAATTTTTATAACCAGACCTTTAGTTTTCCTCTGACTTTTTGCTTTCTTCGTGTCTTTCCAAAGTGATTGGTAGCTTGTTTAGTTTTTGCCCTTCCTCTTTATACCACAGTTTTCTTACAAATTATTCTTTTTAATATTTTTCTTTTCCTTTATCTCTGGAAAGAGCAAAATATGTGTTTCTTATATTTATGTGCAGTATTTTTATATCACAGTTCGGTACTGATTAAGCTCAACTAAAGAATCGGAGAAAGCACCGGGAAAAACCAAGTTAGCTTTCAGTTCAAATTGGGCGTCTCTTCAGAATGATGTAAAAATCTGCTCTCTGGTGGCAACTATCGGTAACTGCAAGTCAGAGGAGAAAGCAAAATTAGAGCCAAAGAAAATGCTATTGCTGTGGCCTTTGAATTGATGCAGGGCAGATTCTTATTAAAAAACTCTTTCAGATTCATTGTGATGTTTGTTCCTTACATCAATTAAAACACTTCTGTGCTCTTCCTTGCTAAGAATTATTTTATAATCCCATTCTTCAGAATATAGTTTTCAAAGATTGTAGCTTCCAAAATATATTTTCCTAAAGTAATCAACTACCACCACCAGCAGCATGCTTGTGTATAATGATAAATTTCAGAAGGGCAACAGTAGATTGATGCATGTTTGCAAAAGGGAACATCAGAGTGACTAAAGCTCAGTTTTTTTGTCTCCACAAAATCTTTAAATGGAGATATACCTTATTTCCTAATCAATTTTTTCACAATATTTGCAGGATTTAGCATTTCCAAAGTTAATTCAAAGTCTCAAAAAACAATTCTAAGGTAGCACCAGTTAACTGCCACATAATTCGAAGATAATAACATGACACAAAATGGAATCTATTAATGCCCATTTAAATCGGTATGAGAGAGATGCTCCTTTGCTTAGCCTTTATTGTAGGCATTTTCATCAAATTTTAATTATCTTAGTTCCGCGAAAACCTATTTCCAAGGTAATTGAAGGAATAGACGAGGCACAACTAAAAGTTAGTGTGTCTTAATGTGTGTTCATAAGTATTTGTGCTTAAAAGCTGGTTGAAAAGTGCCAGGATTTGGTTAATACTGGACCTGGACGTGTGTCTGGTTCACACGCAAATGATAGAAAATGAGGCCACTGACATTGCAAGTGATGGCTTCTTTTATTATTTCCAGATGGTTGACACATTCGGCGCCCCCAGCCCCACCAGGAGGTGCCAGTGACTATGTGATTGTCTGTAGGCAGCAAGGGGACAGTTAGTGACAAGTCCTTCACAAATTGGTTCATCAACCCTCCCCAGAATTCCTACTACTGACCTTCACTTCAAAACAACAAGATTCTTGCTTTCAGGCAAAATAAACAAAGATTTTAGTGTCTCTCTCCAAATCTCTTCAAAATCAGATTTTTATAGCTTGATGAATTTTTAAAAGCTTTAAATAAGGAGCTCTGCTATTTGAATTTACCAGTTCTAATTATATGTCAGAGTTGTAGATCATTTTTGAATTTGTACATGTATTGCAAAATATTTGGAAATACCAACATATATAAAGAGGGTAATAATATTTCTTCTAAAAATAGTCTGACATTATAAACACTTTAAATTGTTACTTAACATTAGAGCAGAATTAATTAACAACGTAGCTAATATGCTATTCTAGGCCCAATTTGAAATCTGTGCTTATGCATTACCTAACCCAATGCTCACAGCAATTCCATGAAGCAGAATTATTATTATTTTCTCAATTTTACAAATGAAAACACCTGCAGGAAACTTAACTGACACAATACAATAAAGGCTGCATGAGGATTCAAACCCAGATCTCGTGATTATCTGGTACATAATGCAAATTTGGTGTGTGAACTGATACCCTGCTATGGGCTGATAACTTGTGTTAAGACATCACAGAGGTGCGTGGAGCATCTAAATTAAAATCAGTGGAGATAATTGGAAGACATTCTGTTCTGTTAATGAATCTTACTAGTACAACATTTTTGTAAAACAAATCAAAGATATATGTATATTTTGGTAATATGTGATCAATTATTTAAAATGTAATTTATCCTGGAAATTTCAAGCCATGGAAACTCAGTTTAGAAAAGGAATTTATTCTTGCTAGTTGCAGTCTTTTCAGTTCACTGAGTTTAACAAATTGCCTTTAGTGATTCTTTTCTTCCACTAGAATCAACTTCACTTCTGGAAACACATTAAGTGGTTTATCTTTTACTTTTGGCTTGTCTTTTTTCCCAGTTGAATCCACATTCCCACCCCACAACAAAAGTTTAGCTTAAAAAGTTTTTTTTTTTTTTTCAAGGACTGTTAGCCAAAGGTGTGTGTGCGCGTGTGCATGCGAGTGCACGCTAGGAGACAACAGCCTTAGCAGGAGAACGGGCAGAGGAGGCGCTGGGCATGGAGGAGAGAGGCAGCCCTGTGTTCTCTGATCTGCAGTCCGCAGCAGCGATGTACACGTTCCGCCCCCAGGGTCAGGAGGCCTGGCAGGGAGCCCCATCTGTCTTGCTGAGTGACAAGAGCAGGGCGCCCCGACTCCCTCCTGGCTGATTCCGCTGGGCGCCCGCCTCAGGACGGGCCCGGAGCTGCTCGGGTACCGGGTCCTGACAGCCGCCGTTTGCGCACCGCCCCGGGCGGAGGGTGCGCTCTGGGGCTCCTCGGAGAAGAGGCTCAGGAAGCAGGGCTCTAAGGGGCTGGGTTTGTTCAGCTTCAAGGTGATAGACCAGGCGGAGATGATGCTCCTAGAAATGCAGCCACTCCCTCTGCAGCCGCAAATCTCTCCCGACTGCCGGGGCAGCAATACCGGGAAGGGCGCTGCTCCCGCTCGCTGAAATCTGCAGCTGCTGGTCTCCAGCGCAATACACAGCGCCGGCGGCTGCGAGGCCAGGCGGTGCTTCTGTAGTTGATGCAGCAAATATGTACTGAATGCTTATTGCATTGATTCTAGATAGCAGGGACAGAAAGCTCCCACAGAGCTGACAGTTCACAGAACCCTGTCTTTTACCCTTGTTTCTCTCCCCCCACTTAGCATGGGGGCAACACCCTTAACAGGGACTGGGTTTTGGGCACTGAACAAATGAAGGCCCTGGACAATGCTGGAGCAGAGACAGAAGTGATCTGAAGTCAAACGATGGGTTCAGTGCTTCCGGGCTCACCGGCAGTGGGGAGAAATTCTCCCACAGAACGTCTCCTGCAACCTTCCAGGGATTTTTTTGTTTTGTTTTGTTTTTTGAAAATTGTTCCTACGAGTTGCCCAGCAGTCAACAGCATGTTGTAAGCTCCCCTTCCAGCCGCTCTTCAGAACAGGATGGGTGCTCCAGCTTCACGGAGCTGGTTCTGGAAAGACAGGAGGACTCTGGGAGGAATGGAGGCGGACTTGCTATTTTGACTTGCACTTCGGGGAGGGAATCAGGCATAGAATTCCAGGATCTATATCTAGAGCCCTGTGAATGTGAGCCTGGAGCGTCCAATTTCCACAGGAACTTTATCATTTTGTTTTTTACTTGGAATGCATCGCTAGTAACAGTGCTCATGCTGCAGAGTCAGTTTCCAAGGGGGATGGCTGTACCCAGTGGCTGAGAATGTCTCAGCCTATCACAAGTCCGGACATTGTCTCCACTGTACAAGGATGGAGTCTGCTGACTGGCCATCTTGCCCTAGCTAACCTTTCAGACAGGCTGGAGTTAGTACTCTTGCCAGGGCAGTACTCCAGGTCAGCATGCTGGCGGCAATTTAGCACATGGTGCTAGGGAGAGACTGCAGGCAGTTGCCTTAGCTGAAACCATGAAAATAAGAGATTTGTGGTAGGCTTTGCTGTCATTTGTGGTACTGGGGATTGAACTCAGAACTTTTGCACTGAGCTACATCATCAGCTCTTTATTCTGAGATATAGGGTCCTGCTAAATTGCTAAACTGTCCAAGCTGGGCTAGAATTTGAAATCCTGCCACTTTCTCCTCTTCCTCCCAGAGTGCTGGGGTTATAGGCATGTGCCACTGTGCCCAGCTTGTTTTTGTTTTTATTGCCAAGGAGAACGTTAAGGACTGGATTTCTCCAGACTAAGAGGATGCTCTTGATAGTTAGACAGTCAGGGTCAGGACCTGATATTCTGCTAAGGACTCTGTGGTTCTTGCCTGAATGACAGGGCCTAGAGCAGGTAGAGGATGTAGGGATCCAGTGATCACCCCGAGATACGTGCCTATGATGGGAATGGTTTTTCTTTATCAGCTGCTGAAAGTAAGTCCTGTGGCTGCGGAGTTATCTTGCATGCTGTGATCTCAGTGCTTTCGTCTATCCATGTTATTTCAGACGTATTGGCTTGATGAGCACATAAAGAATAACATGAGGCTTGGGCCCATTTTTTCCTGACAAGTAACAAACCATGTGAAGATTTTTTTTAAAGTTTAAACTAAATTTATTTTTAACTGTTGTATAAAGACAGAAACTGTGAATAGCTGTGAAGTACCATGTGATGTTTCCTTTATGTTTTTTTTAGGTATTTTTAGGTATTTTTTAGGTATTTTTTAGGTATTTTTAGGGTATTTACACATTTTCGTCATTCTCCCTAAAAGAGTAGGAGGATCTTCATTCTGGACCCCGTGTGGCCCAGCTGCCTTGGCACCAAAGAGCCTTGCATTGCTGTGAGGCCACTCAAACATGTAGAGAGAATGAATTTTCCTAGCTGGTGACATGCTATAATCCAGTTATAAAATTAAATAGGCTACATTCCATGGTTCCATATTAATATGGATCTTGTTATAGAGCAATGATACAGTACAATTCAAAAGGAAGAGATGCATTTCTGTAGCCTGGGGTTGGCCAAAATCAGAAAGAGGTAAAGCTCACCTTTGTGTGTTCCCCTTTGGTGTGTGCAGAGCTATCAACATGTGTGTGAGTCTCTGTTGCTAAGCCTGAGTTCAGCATGGGGTAAGCACTTTAACATCGTTAGCTAAGGACTGTGTTGTAGCCAGGCTTAGTAGCGTGTGTAATCCTAGCACTCTGGGAGGCTGAGGCAGAAGAAGTTTGAACCCAGCCTGGGCTTAACAAGTGAACCAATGACTTAACAATACAGTGTCTCAAAACAAACTAACAAAAGCTCTGGGTTCAATTCTCAGTACTATACTAAAAAATGTTTTGTAGTTTTATGTAAATAATAAATGTTTGTACTTTTTCACTCACGTTGGTCATGTCTTTGGAAGAATCTTCAATTCTTTATTTTAGTCTTCATTCAGTATTTTTTCCCCTTAATAGAAGCCAGTAACACTTCTAAACCTTTCTAAAGAGAAAATATTCAAGTAGTGCCTGATAGAAAAAAATCAGCAGGGTAAAGGTGAAAGGAGAAATACTCTGCTTTGTTGAACTCTCAAGATCTGCTGACTGATCAGAAAGGACCATTAAACAGCTCACAAGCAGGGTGAACAAGGAAGACAGTCAAGAAAGCACTAATTGCAAAAAAAAAATTAAATCTGGACAAATGATACTTAAGTTATAAAAATTGAGAAAACTCTTAAGCAAATTGCGGCAATATCCCAAATCTTGCTTCACAACTACATGTGCGTCTGCATTTGCCTACCTACATTTTTGTTTTCCTGCAGTGGGAATGATAGAAGTTGGCATTCTTCAAGATGCATCCCACTGGCAAGTGCTCAGAGCACAATAAAGTTTGGGCATAATAAGTTTGGAAATCACTGACTGCTTACTGGGTCTGCCTTACTGAGTGATTCAAAGGATTTTCTTCTAAAGAGACATTTGAGAGGTCTGATAATAAGTAAACCTTTTCAAAGATGTTCAGACTCACGTTTTCCAAATCCACTTGACTTCAACCCCTTCTTTTCCTATAATACCCCTTTTGCATTTTTTAGACAAATGGATAAAAATAGACCATTCTTTAATAGAGTGCTGCATTTTACCAAAAGTGATGCTCATAAATTGTAATCCCTAAATTAGAAACATAAAAAAAACAAATTATTATGCAGATAGCTAAATGTTTAACTTAAAAAAGTTTTTAGATTACTTGTTTGTATTAACTTTAGAATTGTTTGAGAAACTTATTTTTCTTATATATTAAGAATAATAAATCATCTTGGAATATATATTATGATAGGCACTCTACCTACTAAAAAATACATAGAGAAGCTCCTTTCTCCTTCCAGACAAAGAAAGCCTCAGAGCAGTTATTAATGTATATGAAAATAAATTCTTAAATGTAGTAATGATACACCATTTTGGATATACTTAAGAACAATCCACTAGAATGTATTAGAATTAGTCAAGAATGTGAGGATATTTATTAGAGATTCAGTTGACATACTTACTTCAAAAAGCTAATATAACAAACCATATGATCTTTGAGAAAGATTTTGAAAGGCCACAATCTAATTAAACATCTGTTTTTGTATAACATTATCTGTAAACAAGGAATCAAAGAATAATTCCTTAACAAGATAATGAGAGTCTACCTTAAATCAATTGTCAACATAAGGTTGAAAAACTACCATTGCTACAGACAGATGTTGGTTAGTAGCTCTAATATTTTCACTTGGAAACAATAGAATAATGCATGAAGGACAAAGGAGACATCAATGACAAAAGATAAATATGAAATTATCATTTTCTGATAATAGACATTAATCTAGTAAACCAAGGAAATCATTCACAATAATTTTAATAGTTCAGATAATTTACTGGAACAGAGAGACAGTCTTAATTTGCACATGTATATTAGTGAAGTTCAAAAGCAGAATAAACGTGAAAAAAATCAGCAGATTTTTGTCTAAATACACACATTTAGCCAAGGTAAAGTTCTCACTAACATTATCAACCTCAAAAATAAGAATCCTGTAGAAAGAAAACTTCCAACTTTTCTAAGTGTTTTTTCTCTTCTGTGATTAGAACAAATGAAGATCTGATCTCCTCTTACGGAGGAGATTTATTTATTCAGATAAATATCCTAGTTCCTCTTTGTTAAACTGTTAATAAATTCTAATATTAAAATCTCACAATTTCTTTTCTTTATTTGGAAAGAATTCTTACATCAGTTTAGAACATTAATGTGAGGAAAAGCTGAAATATTTTGAGGAAGTAATGCCCAAGAAGTCTGTCAGTTATTAACATTTGATTTGAATCCTTAATATTTAAAACAATGTGATCTCAGGAAAGAATGAATAAGCAGATGGAATGGGAAAATATATTCATATTTAAAATTGTGTATTTCAGAAGAGTAGAGTTACAGGAAATTATTAGGGCTAAATACAGGAAGTCTTTAAGGTCAAATAAAGGAAACTATTTTAAACAGGTTTTCAAAAGCTATAACAACATGGCTTACACTTTTTTTTTGGTCACAAAAATTGTAAATCTCTGAAAGAAGAATTTATTGTGCCACATTCTCAGAATTATCTAAACATGAAACAACCTCTTCGTTCTCTTCTTAACTTAGCAATACTGAAATCATTATTCTTTGAAACATCCTTTGTAAGAATCTGGAAAAATCTCATCAAGGAACAAAAAAATTGCTAAAGAAGAAAGTCCTTTGGCTTCACAGCCTACTGTAAAACCTTACCTTCTCACCAAGGACTCTGCTAATTTCTAACTGTTCCTCTTGGTCTAAAATAACAGCCTGCATTTCTCACAGGCCTGACAGTCAGAAGGTCAAGTTTCCCTGTGTGCACCTATTTGGTCACACTGGTGGATATTATAGATGTTAAGAATCATTTTAATTATTGATGATATACATATAAAATATGTAAACAATATTAGGACATAATAGTATGAGAGACACTCTTATTCTGCATATTGGTGCAGCTCAAAAGCAAGGCCTACCAAGGTAGTTAATTCATTCAAAACAGACAAGGTGGAGGTGTACGTACCCAGAACAGCCTAGAAGTCTTTGGGTTATTGGATTCCCTGATTGAGTCTGTGCCTATAGATAGTATAAAATTTATATGAAGGCTCGACTAGAATTTAAATTAGTTTACCTATTTACCTAGGTGTTTGTTTGCATAGTTTTAAAAATTGTGTATAGACCATGAAAAAATACCAATGACCAATGAAATTGATTTTCTAATTTATTGATGTGATAATGTTATTCATAAGTGTAAGTAAAAAATACCTTCTAGGTTACATCTCTTCTTTCTTTTCCCATATAGGAACTTTGTGACAAATGATAAGTAACTTAGCCTCTCATATATCATCTATGTTCAGCATTGAAATTTTAAAGCCTTCTGTTCTTTTTGTTTCAAATTCTTTCCTCCCACTTTTCACCTCAATCCTGTGACAAAATCTGCATAGGTTGGCTGCTTTCTTACATGCACTCTTTCTTTTGTCCCAACTCCTAATTTGTGAGCAATCTCTAACCCTCTGTCCTTCCCTGGGCTGTCACACATCTTTGTTTTCACACATGCCCCAGTTGAATAGAGCTCAGAGATACAGTTGTTGGGAAAATTTCTTGCATTCCTTATGGATTTAAAAGCCAAACCAGGCACAAGAGATTACTGCCTATACCTCAATTTCATTATAATGTCCAGTAAGTGTCAAGCACCTGGCTCAGTTGTTCTCGTTAGCATGATTTGACCTTTCCTAGTTTGTACAGAGCCTTTTCTTATATTTTAAAGATGGACGTAAGTCAATGTACTGGACATGTGCATTATGCAAGTTTACTTCCAGTTCCTAGAATGCTTCTTACCTCTGAAAACCTTCCCTCATGTATAGTAACATTGGGAGGGGCCAGCTCATTCATCAACGACATGAAAGTACAGATTTAATTGAAGTTGTAATTGCAAATAAGAGTTATTTTTCCCTCCTCTGGGAAATTTATTCTTGCAGTTTAAGGAGCAAAGTTATAGCAGAAGAATATATATAATAGATTTGAATTTGGTAATCAGACTGTATTCCATCTGCTTTCCATCAAATGTTACAAAACATTTACCAAATTTAAAAATAAAATAACTTGTTTTATACTATGCTTTTCCATAGACTACCACAGACTGCACAAATGTATTATGATAGAAGCCATACACATATTTTTGAATTGTGTTTTATTAAAGGTATAAAAATTATATATTTTGCACTGTAAATAAAAGACAAAATTTCTGGGCATTCATTAAAAACAAATATATATTCAGTGATTAGTTTAGTAATTATGTTGAAGCACTATAAGTGAAAATACAAATTTTTCTGAATAAGCCCAAAGAGATATTTTAGTGAAATAAATAATTGGCCAAAAAAATGTATCTTTCATTGTTCTATGTACCCAATGTGGTAGTGTTTAGAGATAGAGCACTTGGGATATTTGTTTTATGTTCCTGATACCCACACGATAGGAGATATGCATGAGACTGAGTGGCCTCAAAATACGCTTGCCGAGGTAAGAATCCTGACAAGACCAGGAGCGGTGGCATTATTAAATCATAAACCACATTCCGGGAGGAGGGCACATTTGTCTTCATTTTGTAATGCAAGCAGAGAAGATAATATTAATCCTGAATCCCAAATATCTATTAATAGAAAAAGTGTTGTTTCAAAATAAGAAGGAAAAAAGGGTAAGATAGGAAAAAGATCAAAGAAAATCTGAGACTGAACGCTGATAGATGCATGAAATTGTCGTGTTTCACAGAATTAATCAGATTGGTAAAAGATGTTCACTAACAGAACTGGCACATTATAAACACCTAAGGGGTTATAGTCATTACTATAACATTGTATACTGTATTACAAAATCGTTGAGCTTGGTGCATTCTCATATTTTTAAAATAACAGACTTCTGAGTAATAAATCCAAGGAAAATATACTCTAGAAATATCTGCAGCTTCAGCATTTTTGAAAAAAAGAGCCATTAAATGTGTATAGTTTAATATCTAAGTAAAATAATGAATTTCTTTCTATTCATGTTTGAGGAAAAATTACTACAGGAGGATAATGACATTGCAGCTTGGCCACTGTTGGATCTTAAAATTTCTTATTTTAAATGATGTTTGATACATTTATAGGACTAGATACATGCTAGTTTTAAGAAATGATTACTTACAGATTTTATTTAAAAATTAAATTGAATAATATATAATCCATTCTTTTTTATCTAAAATGAAAGTGAACAATCAAGTCAACAGGTTTCCTTTTCTACAAGTTACTATTTAAACATAATCATGTTATAAAGAAAGGAGAAAATAAAGTAATTCACAATATGTCTATTTACATGGTTAAATGTGGAACATTTTTATATTTCTTTAATTTTTGAAGTTTTTAGATGATCAGGATAAATATATACCCACAAGTGTAGAACATTAATTAAGGGTTTGACATGATGAGTACTAAGTATACAGAGATATTGTACATGTATAATGATCACACACACATTCATATGTACATGTACATACATATGTCACATTTTGAGATAAATCTGACAATAAATAAAATGAAAAGAAAAAATTATATTCAAATAAATTAACATTTTGAAAGTCAGTTTTTTTATTTTGAAAAGAATAAAACCAAATGAGGAAAAAAACCACAAAATGGGGTCATTCAAAACAAAAGGATGGACATAGTACATGATTTAAAACCACAATACAAGGTGATCTACAATGGTTACAATGATGTCTCTTGTTATCTTCAATATAATTGCCCATATCATCAATTGAACATAGCTGTACAGACTAAAATCAATAAAAACAAAAGACTGGAGACATTATAGAACTTCAAAAGAGGGTAATAGTCAAACCAGAATGGGTATTGTTTTAGTTACTTTTTACTTGTCGCTGAGACAAAATACATGAAGCCCAAAGTTGGGAAAGGAAAGGTTTATTTCTTACAGTTTTTGGAGGTTTCAGTCCACACTCAGTTGGCTCCAAGACAGGCGGGCATGGTTGGGCCGCAGTTCATGGCGACTGCAAAACAGCAAACAGGAACCAACAAAGAGCAAGACACACTTTCTTCCTGCCATTACATCACATCCTGGCTCCACCCCTAGGTGGGTGGAGCACTGACACCATCAATCCAAGCACTAGACAATGAACCAATCACAAATACACAATACAAACTCATGAGGCCTGAGGGACACAGACATAAACCATGACAGGTATCATAGTAAATCTCATTGTCTTCAGAGTAGATGCCTATACTCTCAGACTTGATACTATCAAACATAACAGATTTGAATAAAATCAGTCAAGACAAGGCAGTGATCGACCAAAAAAGATTCAAATAAAATCAGTCAAATCATTACAGTGAAAGCAATGCAGGGTTCAGATTAAGTTAAACATATTCTTTTTTTTTTTTTTTTTTTGTCTTTTTTGTCTTTTTACCAGTACCAGGGATCGAACTCACGACTGCCTGCTTTCAAGGCAGGCACTTATGCCGCTGAGCTAAACCCCCAGCCCCTCAGATTACGTTAATAAGAAATTAAAAATGGTTACCATAGTATATCCTGCTATCTTTGGAATAGCTGTCAAATCTAGTACAAGTAGACAAACTGGAACAGAATATAACCAAACTAAATAGAGCAATGAAAGCAATATGGGTTTCTAATCACAATACAAGATTAACAATGTCCTCTGACTTCCCTTGTAAGACAATTCCTCCCCTGTCACTTTCTAGGTTACATTGTACATTTTATATTCCATTAGCTTCTTTAGTTTTTAGTCTAGAGAGGCAACCCATTATTCACTTAAGTGGTTCTGAACCTTTTTACTCCTGATCTTGGTCTCAAGTTGTATCCATTTACCTGCAAGAGCCTCAAGGTTTTCCTTCCTCATAGCTGAGTAGTTCTCCATTGTATAAAAGTGTTATGTCTTTCCAACCAATCTACAGCTGATGGGCAAGTTATCCCTACTTTTTTCTGGTTCTCTGTCACATAGAGCATTATTTCCTCATCTTTGACTTTCAGTCTATAAACCCTATTTCAAGTTAAATATATTTCTTTGTAGATCATCTTGCTGGATCCTATCTCCTGATCCACTCTGCCTGTGTTTCTTTTTACTAGTGTATCAAGGCTATCCATGTTAGCAATTATGGCCAACCTTCTCTGCCTTATCTCTGTCATGCTATTTTTCTACCATTATTTGACTACTTTTCCCCTTCATTTGACTGTCTACCCTGTTCAGTGAGCCCCTCTGTCACTGTTCTTGAAACCATGGTCTTTTTTCTCTCTCTCTTTAGAATGTCCTTCAGTATTTTTTGTAGGGTTGGAGTGATGGTCACGAAGTTCCTCTTTGTCATGGAAGCATCTTGTTTCTCCATTAATTTTGAGAGTTAGTTTTTCAGGGTACACAATCTGGGCTGGAGATTATTTTCTTTAAGAGTTTGGAATACTTTGCTCCAAGCTCTTTTTGATTTGATACTTTGTGTAGAGAAGTCTGTTCTGATTCTGAAGGGTTTTCCTTTATAGGTGATCTGTTTCTTTTCTCTGACAGCATTTAGTAGTCTGTTCTTGGGTTGAATTTCTGGGATCTTGGTTATTATATGTCTGGGTATAGATCTACTTTGGTTATAGCTGGCTGGAGTTCCATATGCCTCATATATCTGAATATCATTTCCTTTTCCTATGGTTGGGAAGTTTTCTTTAATTATTTCTGTAAATAGTCTTTGTAATTTCATTTGTTTTTAACCCTGCTTCTTCACTCACATTTTTTATTCTTAACTTATATATCTTCTTGTCATCTTCTAGCCTTTGTATTGTTATTTTCTGGTTCCTTATTATTTTCACGATCACGATTTTGCTTTCACGATCACATGTTGCAAACCTGTCTTCAAGGTTTGATAGTGTATTTTTGGTTTCTTTCTAGCAGTTTTGCCAACTTTCAATGGAGTTTTTAATTTCCTGGTAATCTCTTTGAATCTGTTCCATGTATTCTAGATTTTTCTATATTCTTCATCAAAGATTTCTCTCCTTTTTCTATGTGCCTCCATTCTTCCATGTGTGTCTTCTTGAAAGGTACTTAGCACTTTTTTATTATTTTTCTTATATTTTCCTTCACTTGTATTAGTTTTTCTGTTTTGAGTTCTTTTATAATGTCACAAAGATAATTCTTTCTGTCAGATGCTGTTTTTTCAGAAACTGCAGATGTGCAACCCCTGACCTCTTCTGTGTTTACCTCTCCTGGGCCAGGACTGGTGGTTGGAGACTTCCTTTTGTTTTTTCCTCTTGTCATGTTTCTCGTTCCTTCCAGACAAGTGGATAATGGGGGTCCTTGGCACTTCCTGTATTGGCTATGATTACTTTGAAGCATGCTGGCTAGGATTGCTGCCCTCCCCAGTCTGTTGTTGCCCACTGAAGTACAAGCAGGGGAGAGGCAGGATGGTTCCTCCCTTCTGAGCTGGTAATGGCTCGGAGTCTTCACCATATTAGTGTGTGCTACGTGGATGGCGCTGGTTAGGGATAGCTTCAGAGAGACCTTGTCCTTGGCTATTGGATCATGTACAGGGGTCAGAATCAGTCCAAGTAGTTCTTACCAAATTGCTCTGTGCTAGGAATGGCTGACTGAAGCTGCTGCAGTTCTGGTTTCGACCTTATCCTGCCTGACTCGAAAATGTCACCGGCCATTTGCCCACTCCTGTGGGATGACTGAGCTCCCTGCACTCACCCTGAGCCAGTGAAGACTCCAAGCTTGTGCTGTTCTCCACTCTGCCACTCCCCTCCACAACCTTGTTCTCCCCCCAACTTCACCATGACCGGGCTTCTTCAGATTCCAGCTGCGTTTCATACACAATGGGACTGGCTCTGGTGAGAGTGCATCTGGCTACAACCTTCCATCCACATTTTTCTTTTCATTTTTTTTTCTTTCTCTCCCCTGGCTTTAGTTTCTTCCTGGGTCGAGAGAATCCATTTCCTTCTGTATGTTCTTCTCTAGGATGTTTTATTCCAGAATCTGAGCTGTTTCTCTCAGACAGGCTCTTTTACTTTGCTGCTTATTGATCCGCCATCTTCCCAATTTCCCCTGGAAGTCAGTGTTATAATTTTATAGAATGAATAAGTATCATTTGTTTTCTTAGTCTATATCAGTACACAAAACTGTGCATGAAAAATTGAAAAATAGAATAAATGGCATTTGCCAAGCATTAACTGTAGCCAACAGAGTGATTCTGTTGTCACTGACTCCAGATTTTCCTAATGCCATAGTGATTATCAGATGAGAACCTGAAATTTTCCATGTTCACTGTTTGATGGGTCAGTTACTATAGATTTGTAATTCTCAAAAGTCTTTCAGATCATAGATTCTTAAAACTGGCAAAAGACATTGTTGGTGTCTCTATTTGCTCATGGGAGATAGAAGATAAAATTAAATCTTTCCCTAGAATACTGAAAAGATGAAATTTGTATCTTATAATCTACCCATAAACTCACAGAATTTCTTTTGATTTAGATAAATTAACAATTCATAATTATACAAATTATGCAGTTAAAAACATTAGGATTAAAAACAACAAATCACAAGTGTGTAGATGTCCTTGAAGCCCTTCACTGTCCATATTAAATTTTTTAAAGAACCTCTCTTCTTGAGCTGAACAACTCAATACTAAAGTCATTGGCTGGGACATAGTAAGTCTGGTGTCCTGGATACCTGTGTTCCAAAGGACTGGAGTGTCTCATGGCCAAACAGGTGGAAGATGGGGCACACCAAGGTATCAATTGTCCTTGTCTTGACCTTGCCAAAAGGTGTCTCTACAAGGGGAAGGGAAGACTGGGTGAGGAGTAGGAGCAGTGAGAAGGGCATCCATGCAGAGAGGCAGAGTGAGGGCAAAGGAAGTGATAACCTAGAGGGAGCAGGCATAGCTCACCGGTGGCATCTGCTGCTGTGGGAATTGGGGGTAAAACAGGGTAAGAATAACGTATCCAGGGAGGGAGGTCCCCCTCAGTGGGTGTCAGAGCTCACACAAGGAAAGCCTGTGTCCTTGTGGGAGTAAGCTGATGTTGTGTATTGGAGAGTAAGTTGGATGGAAAAAATAGGCATGGTGAAAGGTGTCACAGCCTAAAAAGGAGGAGATTGGCAGCCCGAAGAGGGGCAATGTGAGGTGTTGGAACTTGGGTGAGGTCAGGGGTTGTCTGTGTGGCTGGGCAGCTCTGGGTGGAGAATCCTAGTCTTGGTAGAGAGCAGAGGCAGCACACACAGGAAGCCTGGAGTGGATACAGGCAATGGGATCAATCATGAAATACATATGACAAGTTTTCACTTTTGGAGAAAGGAGTTATAAATACAGAAGGGAGAAAACTATAATAAGGTTTGTTGGTTTTGAACTTGTAAATATTCATGTAAATTCCTGGTCTATGATACATAATGGGTGGATAGATGGATAATGGATGGAGGAAAGGATGCATGGACAAATAGGTAGATAGATAGATAGATAGATAGATAGATAGATAGATAGATAGATAGACAGAAGGTGGACGAATAGATTCATGGTGGATATATAAACAATGAAATGTGTAACTACATGAATATGGAAGTGATTGGGTTATATATATATTTCCTAGCTATCTCCACTGAAAGCCTAAAAGTAGTCATAATAGCAATGAACAGTGCAGCCTTTGTGGAGGTCAGTCTGGAGATTTCTCAAAAAGCTGAGATTGGAAGTCCCATTTATTCCAGCCATTCCACTTCTAGGCATATTCCCAGAAGAACTGAAAGCATCATACCACAGTGATATATGTGCACCTATGTTTATAGCAGCACAATTTGTAATCGCCAGATCTCGGAAACAGCCCAAGTGTCCATCAACTGAGGAATGGATAAAAAAGTTGTGGTATTTCTACACAATGGAGTATTATTCAGCTATAAAGAAGGATCACATTGAGATATTTATCAATAAATGGGCGCAGCTTGAGACCATACTCATAAGTGAAATAAATCAATCTCGCATGTATGAATACTGAATAGTTTCCCTAATGTAAGTAATGATTCAAATATATAAAAATATGTGGTAATCATGATTCCCCATTATGTGGCCTTGAAGCCTTATAAAGTTTTCACTTATTAATTGGAAAGGCTTTATTCTGGGCTTCTTGATATGGAAATACTTGAAGCTATAGTATATGAAGTTTTATTCAAATATTTCAAGGAAAAAGACAGACACTATGGTAACTACTATTAAGTCGGGTTATTTGGTGGTGAAGCACTAGGTTGCTGAAACAGTCATGCTTTGACCTGTATTGTTATATTGTTATGTCCTGTTTTATCTCAATCTCTGCCTTATTCATTAAAAAATTATTTAGTTATTTTTTATGTTTTTTTTTAATTAAGGGGAAAAATTTTAAAAATTAGCAGGGTATATAATAGTAACTTTTTTGATTTCCTATTAACTTGTTTTGAAGTCCTGTAATACTCCCACTATCTTGTTTTGACTGATTAGACTCTGTTCCATTCTGTATGATAGTATCAAGTTTGAGCGTATAGGCAACTACTTTGAAGGCAATAAGATTCACTAAGATGCCCATTCTGGTTTGACCATTGTCTCCTTTGGAAGTCCTGTAATGTTTACAATGCTTAAGTTTTATTGGTCTTGTTCTCTACTGTTTTGTTCAACTTTATAATATATAATGAGATAGACAATTCTTTTTAAGTAAACAAGAGACATTGTTGATAACCATTGTTGATAACCTTGTACTCTGTTTTACATCATGTGCTATGTCTATCCTTGGTTTTGACTGACAGCTTTGTTTTGCCATATTTGACTTTATTCTCTCCCTCCCAAAAAAAGTAATAAGAACTAAGGAGTAATAAAACCCAAAATGTGTAAATTTTGTTGTAAAAAACAGAAGGAAAAAAAGAGTTCTAAATGATACAACAGCAAGAGTGTTTAAGCGTGTTAAATAGCTGACCATATTAATGTTTTTGGTTGGATCATTGAACACAACTGTTTGCAGTCTCACTGTTTGAGTGTCCACTTTGTATGCTTTGATACTGTGATTTGAGCAACTATCTCTAAGATGATAATATGTAATCTATTAACCGGTGATTCTTACTGTTTTTTTTTTTTTGTTTTGTTTTGTTTTGTTTTGTAGTTCTGTATTACTTGTACCCTTACACTGCTTTGTTTTGTTTTGTTTTTTCTCTTTTTCCTTTTAAATAAAATTAAAAAAAAAATAATAGCAATGAGCACATCTGAGAGTCAGATATTGGATTAGAAATCCATATTCCATACAAAGAACCACAACTCTTTAAAAAAAAAAAAGAATAATTCAAGAATAGGACAGGGAAAATACAAAGAAGGGAATCTTGTGCCAAAAAGTAAGGAAGAAATAAAAAGATGTTGGAAACACATAAAAAGGAAACAGAAGCTGGTTTTAATGAGTTCCATCCAGCCAAATTTGGGACAATGTGAGAATTAATGATTGTAGTGGTTTATACCCCACAGAACAAAATAGGAAGTCAATTTAGGTATAAGTGTTTGTGAATAAATCAAAAATTGGGAAGATCAGAATAATTATTTAGTTTCAAAATATCTACTCAAAAAATGATTCTTAATTTCTAAGAGAAAAGGAGGGACATTGTACTGGAGAAGGCTTGCATGTATCACTTTGCTCAATAATTTAAACAAATCCTCAGAAAGAAAATTAATTGAAATCACTGGCCATACGATAAAATTCACCACTTTCCTCTCTAACATTCTTGCCAAAAATACATATTCTGAAAGCAACCAGGAAAAAGACACCAAGGCTAAGGGACTTATTAAAGAAAGTAGTCCATAATTTTCTCAAGAGACAAGGTCATGCAAGTCAAGGAAACCCTAAGAATTTGTTCCAGGCTGAAGGACACCACGGGACATAACAATCACATATGTGATTCTGGACTGGATCTTTTTGTTTCAAGAGAAATTATTGGGAAAATGTACAAAACTTGGGGTCTGAGATTACAGTTTACTGTCAAAGGATCTCTGTTGATTTCCTGAGTTACAGCTATGGAGGAAATACATGGGAAGAAATGCAGGGATCCTGGGCATGAGGTAGGCTATAGTAAAGAAAAAGAAAAATGTTCTATGAATTCAGTATCTGACTTGTTTGCAAGTTTATGATCATTAAAATATATAGAGGGACTGGGGATTTAGCTCAGTGGTGCAGCACCTGCCTGGCAAGCATGAGGTCCTGAGTTTGCTATGGCGGTATTTCCAGCTCCCACCCTCTTATTAAAAACAGCTTCTCTGTGGGGACTTGAGTGATCTTTCTCTGGGAGCCAGCTTGTCTCTGGCCTTGGGTCTTAGGGATACTTAACAGTGGAAATGCTAGCTACTCAAATTTGATCATTATACATTGTATGTGTGTATCAAAATACCACATTACACCCCATAAATATATAATCATGAAGCAAAAAATAATAGTAATAAAGATACACTTGAAGGTGACTCTGTCTGAAGAAAGGATTTTCTTTATCAGTCAGAAACTAGCACTTGATCAAAAGCCAGACCTATCTAATTGCGGCACTCTCGATTTCTCTTGCTCTTCTCCTATATATGCAATAATCCTTTTGCTCTACTCACATTTACTAGGTTCCCTACTAAGCAAAAATGAGTCTACTCAGTAACTAAATTCTTCTGAGAAACTTAAAATGCTCACAAATACTAGGGTAAACCATAACTAATCCCCTGAAATCTTGAGACCACACTATGTTTCACCACTATGTCCTTGATCAACACCCAAGATATTAGACTTCTTTTCTCAGGTATTCCTCTCCCCTCAAATCTCTGTCTCTTTTTCACCATACTGGACTGTCATCCCTACCAGAGGCTCAGAGTCAACAGGTCAATCAATCATGAACTGAAATATCCACAACTGTGAGTCAGAAGTAAACCCTTTGTCTTTTTAAGCTAAATATTTTGGGTATTTGTTATAGGAACAGGAAGCTGACTGGGACACACATGGTCACCCTGGTGCCCAGGTTCTTATCACTCTCATCTGTGATGACCTTCACCTCTGTGCCCCTTCATTTACTCACTCTCGTGTTTATAACCTGGCTCTTGTCATTGCCTGGAATTTTTCTCCATCTCTGAATATTTAATTTCACATATGACTTTTTACATTAAAATTTTCATCAGCTCATATTCAGTGATTTCCACTGGGCTTAACTTTTGCTTCATAGAAACAGTTTCTTGCCCATTTCATACCCATCAATTTCAACTCTGCTTCTATAATTTATACCCTAGGCTATATATTTATCAATATCCTCAGATCTTTTGTAATTTTCCTTCCTCCATTCATATCTGGAAAAGCCTGAGACCTAAATTATTCCATGTGTCTACTCTGGATAAGTTTATACCAGGTCTGTTAGGTCTGCTGGAGCTATTAACACAACTGTCCAGTTTTGTACCACTAGAGATGTATGGTTTTGATGTCAGCCAACTATTCACCATCATCTAGAGACATTATTGTGTGTGGTAATCATTATTCTCTAAAATTTCCCAATGTCACATTTTCAGATTGTCACATTTCTCAGTCTCATTACGTACCTACTCGCTTGTCACTCTAAGTTGCAAATCTCACTTCAGTTCTCAAAGAAATCAGAGGCAAGGAAAAAATGTCCTCATTTCCTGTCATCAAATGTAAAACTTGATCCATACCCACGTCACTTTCATGTCCCTCCTATTCCAAGAGTAGATATATCTCTACTAAGACTATTTCTTCAGTTTGCCCTCATAGGTCCTCAAAATGACTTGGCTGATTTTCTGATGTTCCCTATTTTCAATCTTCCAGATAGATGTGTAGATATCAATGGTTAATATTTTCAATTCTTCCTTCTTACCAAATGGTCCCTTCCTTGCACTGTGAAACTGTTGCTTCTAACATCTTCATATGGATTACTGTAATTTTATTTGTTATTTGGGTTGCAACAATCCAGTTGTTCTAAAGTCAATTTTTTGCATGGAGCTACTGTTAGCACTCTAAAGCGTCAATCATTTTCATGGTGTTTCATTTCTCTGCTTAAAAAAAATTCCAAAGTTTTCTATTGTCTTCAGTAATAAAACAAGGAGCAACAAAACATTTAAAATGGCTAAGGCAACTGCTCCTTACTTACTAACTTGGAACCCTGAGCACCGTATCTCTACTCCCTCATCATACTTTCTACCCCACAGTTTGATTAGTTACATATTGTAATTTCTAGAATGTTTCTCTCATTGCCGGGATTTTGAAAATGCATGCTCTGATTAGAACATTTTTCTCTTCTTTATGTGGATAAATTCTTCCTATTCATGAAGTTTGTTTTGTTGTTATTTCCCTTGAAAATTCAAGTCTTTATCTGACAATGTGTCCTCGTAATACCCTGTATGATATCCCTTCTGCATTCTCGGGATTCCCTGAGTACTTGTGGTCACTAGGATGTAACTCCTCAAGGACAGGGGTCAGTCATGCCTTGTTTGTCTTTGTCTTCCAATTGTCTTCTTCATTAACTCATGCAAAGTGGGTGTGCTTGCTGGATGAATGAACCAGTGGGGTCACTGTCAAAGAATTGTTTCATGTTGGCAAAGACATCTTAAAATTAAAGACAAATTTTAGCACATGTGGAGGAAATAATAATTCAAATGTAGCAAAAATGCATTGAGTTGATGGGTAGGAGCTTTCCATTTAATATGATAATGAACAGTAATTATGGGAAACCATCTCATTTTAGGGGAATATGTAGAGACAATGAGGCTGGAGGATCAGGAGTATAAAACATAGCTTAGATATTATTTTAAGGATTTAGCTAGAACTGTCTTTCCTTTCTTTAGGAATAAATACATTTGCCTGGAAAAGCAATAAATTCTATTTTATTAATATTTACTGAAATATGAGGAAGAGATAATTTTAAATAAACATATTTAATCAATATTTTCAGAAATGACTTGTTCTGATACTGTAACAGATTCCACAGGCTGGGTAACCTATAACAATAGAATTTATTTTGTGATTCTGGAGGCTGGAAAGCCCAATGGCTTGAATCTGGCCTTTGGCTAGGATCTTCATGCTGCATGGTCTTTTAGTGGGAGGTAAAAATCAAATGAGCCAAAGAGTCAGAGAAAAAATACAAACTGAACTCATCTTTTTCTCAGAAGACTTCTTCTGAGATAAGCAGGGCACTTTTGTGATAATGTCATTCATCCATTTATGGGGGCACAGCATTCATGGTCTAGTCACCTCCTGCAGGTCCTGCCTCTCAATCCTGTTGCACTGCTGCTTAAGTTTCCAACCCAGAGAAACTTTTGTGGGCTGCATTGAAACCATACTAGGTCTCAATGTGCTCATATTTTCTGTCTTACCAGTCCACACATTGGCCTTATACTGCTTTTCTGGCCTCCTCTGATTTTTATATGCGTTTCTATGTTTTCCTGAAATCCATGTTCAGGATTTGTAACCTTCGTTCCATGGTGCCAAATGCAATGGGTGGTACAAAAAATCGCTCAGTGACACTGATGAAATAAAATAATAAACATGGAAATGACTTCTTTGACCTAGGTTTATAATTTTTCTTTTTATGTTATTCTTCAAAAGGAATTGTAATCTTTTTCCTTATGATATGCTTCCTCTTGTGAGATTTTGGGAATACCAAGTTGCTTATCATTAGTATACCCTTGTGTTTTTAGACATTTATATTGTATGGTCAGTAGAAGGACAACATTTTTATGAGATGCTCTCTGCTGAGTACTAATTCTGTCAGATTCAAGTTTTCCTCTGGCTGCTTCTGTAGAAGCATGAATCTCAGAAAAAGCAATGCTCTGTAAACTATTATTTATGAAACTGGGGCTAGTCAACCTCTTTGCCTTTTTCTTTACTGATGTTTGTCATTATCTGCATTCACTTAGAAGAAAGATCACTCAGGATGATTCCTCTTTATCACCATCCAGGTTCTTTTCTGAATTTTCTTCCCATCCCATTGACTGGCCATGAGAGCAAAATTGCATAACAGTGAAAGAAGCCCAGCTCCCAGGGCTGCTGACCAAAGGCAGTTCACAGCCCTGGGGACGTCTTTTCCCTAGTGCTCCAACCTCACATTCCATTCTGGTCATGCTCTCTATTGTTAATCCTGGCTCCAGATGAAACCAAACTTAGAAGCCAAGGATTTGTAAAACACTTTTCCAGTGGCCAGCTTTGGCTCTGATCTTTGATCTCAGATGTAACCTACATGTATGAGTCATCTAACGTGGCTGTTTGCTGAGAAGTCAGGGTTCTATGTATGACTTTACCCAACAGTTCTTGTAAACTTTTTATAAAATTGTGACTATCTAGCAGAAAGCTCTCAGTGAATTATGTTAAAATATCAAATAGAATATTTTCTGCATTGGGAAAGTTCTTCTTGAGTATTGTCTTGAAAAGATTACACTAAAAATGACGAATCCTTTCCATTTGATATCAGTGTTGACTGTGGGTTTGCTAACAGCTGTCTGAAGAAATTCATTTCTCTGCAAGAAAAGACTAACTGCTCTTTGTGTAAGTAAGCAACTGTATTTTTCTAGTTTAGTTTGTAAAGGCTTTTGTGGTACACCCAAGGGGTGTGTTGGGATGTCTAACCCCTGCTATACGTTACCCAAAATTACTCTATAAGTATTCTTTTAACATCTCCCAATGGCTAGGCCAAAGAAGCTGAAATAAACATCCAAATCTTGCTTATACATTCATTCAGTATGTGTTTTTTTATTCTTTCTGCTTCCTAAATGATGTTATAGGTGCTAGAGACATAACAGATGACTATA
Source organism: Cavia porcellus (assembly GCF_034190915.1). Classification (NCBI taxonomy): domain Eukaryota; kingdom Metazoa; phylum Chordata; class Mammalia; order Rodentia; family Caviidae; genus Cavia; species Cavia porcellus. Next base: position 36,026,378 of record NW_026947497.1, read on the forward strand.
TAACAATATTTTCCCATGACCAGTGAAGGGAGTCAGAACACCGGTGATTAAGAGATAGAAAAAAATGTTAGATAGGGGAAGTGCCATAGTGAATATTTTAAAAGGGTACTGGGTAGAAAACAAATGAGGGTTTGGGAAGACAATATGCTTAGAATGCATGCCTGGGAGGTCGGTCCTAGGGAAACAACACTTCAGCTGAGGACTCCAAAGGACAGGAAGGAACCAAACAAAGATAGTGGAAGGAAATGCCCAACCACTTGATAAACTGGTGAGAAAGAAAGAAGGTAGCAAAGGAGGAGAAGGTTTAAAATGGGGCCTTGGAAAGCAAAGCCTCCTGAAACAAAATGAGAACCTCATGCTTTTTATATGTACTAATTCTTCCCAAATGGATGTAATTATAATGTCTGCAAATATATAACAATAAAAATTTTAAAAGAAACTTATGTTTTTATTTGAAGGCACTAACAGCAGAATGGTCTGGTGCTCTGGGGAGAATAGAGGCAGAATAAAAGACAGGAGACCATTTCAGTTAGGAGACCACTGCAGAATTTAGGCCAAAGAAGGTGGCAGCTGGGACCTAGATGACTTCAGTAGAGATGGAGAGAAGAAGGCTAACATCAGAAACAGTTTAGCAGAGAGACAGACAATAGATACTCTTGGACTCAGTAAATCAAGGATGATTTCTAGATACTTTTAACTTCCTTTTTTTTTTGATATCTGTGTTCACTTTGGGCTTGCAAACCTCAGAAGCAGCCTGCCCACGAGTAAACAGGACTCTAGAATTGCAGGGATTAAGTACAGGAAAAGTTTCAAAATGAGGGAGTAAGGAGTGAGTATCATTTATTTTCCTCCAGTTTGAAAAGGTTGTGATTTATTTTTATTAATGAGCATCCATTTTAGGAGAATTTAGTGTTAATGTTCATATCAAAATTATTATAAGCAATTAATAAGAGACCCATTTAAAATTATATTATATAGTAAGTGTACAGCAGTTCATCTTAAAGCAGACTAAATGGAATCCATACTCTTGACTCCTTTTGATTAACTACAGAAGTGTGGTGAATATTTGTTTGGAGTTTTTAACACTATTATGGTTACGGGATGATGGTTGAAAATATTCTATCCAGCACATTATTAGTTATTCCATTTCTTGATTTAAAAAAGACATTTAAGAAACAAGCAGATTCTAGGGTTGCAGTGGGGGGTGGGAGAACCCAAACTATGTGAAATGCTTAACCTTTTAACATAGTTCAACAAAGTTTAGATTTCTGGCAAAATGCCTAGACTTTGTAAGGCTGCTCATGCTTGCAAAACAAGCCAAGAACCTCTTGCTTAAATTATTCTGGCTCAAAATTTGAGACAATATGAAAGGAGCAAAGGATAAAACCACACTCTGATAGCTAAAGTTGGGCTCATGATAGAGAGTATGTTCATTGGAAAAAGATGCTGCGGTATGACTGTAACTTATGGTTCCATGGAGCTACACCAAACATCTCTAATGAGAGAACAGACTATTCCCAAAGGGCAAGCAAGTTTACTAGCCAAGCTGAAGAAGGACCTTCAGAATACAGGATAAAATCGTCATGGATTAGAAGGAATTGCTTATTTCATAGAATCATAGTAATCATCCTCCTATAAAGCAATGGAAAAATTAATCAAAATATAGATTCTCAGAAATTTACTCTAGAAGAGTAATCACATCTGGAACCATACGTGCAGGTTACAGTTGCTGGTAGTATCAGTGACAGCACTTATACTAGCTAGACACAATCTCCTATTCCATGACTACTTGCCATTGTTGGTATGCGTCAAACATATCTGTGGGTTTGAATTCCCAGCAGTTGCTCTAAAGTTTGCCAGAATGTGCATTGTAATGGTTAACTTTGATTTTCAACTTGATTAGCCAGAAACACATGAGGTTAATAAAGAATATATCTGAGCTTATCTAGGTAGGATAACAGGTGTAAACCTAGGGACAAAAATTGGTCCCTGGATCTTTCCTCTTTGGTGTTCTTCTCCTGTGCTCCACTTCCAGTAGCTATGAAGTGAATATTTTTGCTCTATTGTACCCTTCCACCATGATGTTCTTGCCTTGGAGCAAGGTGGCCATGGACTGAAACCTCTGAAACTATGAGCCACAATAAAACTTCTTTGATTTGGTGATGTTGACTATTTTGCTGCACTGATGGAAAGCATACCAATATATTTATAAATGAGAAATTGTGAAGCAATGATTAAGAAAATAATGATGGATGAGGGTAGCACAGGGCTTCCCACATATGACCTTTAAACGCTAACTCTGGGAGATTAATAGTAGATGACAAGTGATTGCTTCAAACATTAGTTCAGTGTTCTAGAAGACTGGGAAGCCTTTGAATGTTATTCAGGTTTCAACACTATTGCTTTTAGAAGTCTTTAGTAGTTTTCTGTGAATTAAGAACCTGAAACACAAAAAGATTTCCCAGTGTTTTTCCAAGTATATTTAACTACCAACTCTATATTTGGTTTTAATTGATCTAATGCATCATATTCTGAGGGCACACACATTGGTAAACACTGGTGTAATGCATTGTGGATCATAGGTGTCTACAGGTGGACAGATTTTTCACACATGGGCTCAAGAATAGCAGAGAAGCAATCAGACAAATAAAATTGGAGGAACTAAATAACCATGGTTCAGAAATATACATATTATAAGAGCTAACACATTTGCCCACACAAATCTCATCGACATTGACTTTAAATAATAAGAAGTAGGAACACAGGTGATTTTATTTTAATTTTAGCAATTTGACCATGCTAGATCCAAGGTGTCAGCTTTGCTCTTAGCTATTTCTTCATTGCTGAAATATGACTTCTGCAACTCTGGCCCTTACATTTGTGTAAGAACAAAAGGAAAATGAAAGGAAGGGGTTTTGGAAAATCTGGCCTTTTGAGCAGGAATATAGATTTTTCCAGGACACACAGACTTGGGAACATCTGTAATTGTGTGGGACTGTGCTATAGACCAATGTCTGTAGAAGACGCTAAACAGGAATATTATGTTGCTCACTCAGACAGTTACACGGTGACTTGAGACACTAACAGAATTGAGGTAAGAAAAGAAGTTTGGGATGATTTGTGTGAATTTCAATATGGAGGCAGAATGTTTGTTTTAGATATGCTATAAACCTTTGGGCAAGATTTTGGAAGTAAAACAGGCTCTCCTAAAAGAAAAGTACTAGACATCCTACCTTCTTTTTTCCATGTTAAGTAAAGTGTACTTTTAAAAAAGAAAGCATGAAAAAGAAAACAAAATGTGCACATACACAAGTGCACGCATGTGTATGTGTATAATTGAAAAACTGGGTTGGGAGCAGATGGCACCATTCCAGAAAACATTGCTAGTAGCTTGTCATCCAGATGATATTCAGCCCTTGCAAGAGGACAGAATGTTCTTAAGCTGTTCCTCAATTAGTAGTAGACACTGTAGCTTTTACTAGCTTGGATCTTCTAGGACCTTTATAGACTCATGACTAGTAGTATGAAAGCGTGTTGGAGACCTCTAAGGTAATTGCCATGTTTTTCCACTTTTCAGCTCCCAATGGGGATAAACATATGCTAAGAGACACATTGGCTTAATTTGCTTATGATGTTTGCTTTGGGAGAAAGACACGGACATATTGCTACAACACACTTCTCAGTGGAAGGCAATTTATTAGCAGGAAGACCCATGATGAAACCCACACAAAGAACTATGGACTTTCAGTCTACAAACTATTGAAAATAATACAATTGTTAGAAGGTGGTTTATTCTTTCAAAATGGGAAATACACCCATCTAGTCCACATTATGACAAAATTCCACTGAAATTACACCACCTTTTGCAAAGAAACTCAAAATATACTCTTTTTTGTTACATTGTTTGTGATACAAATTATATAAGCCTTATTCTCAGCTTTTTAAAAATAGACACTACTCTGAATCCAATGATCTTAAAATTTTCTGCCCTTTAGGTTTTAAATCTAAACTTTCTTTAAATATATGATTACATTTGTAATGTTATATAACATCAACTAAAAAAAGGTTTTTATGACGTTTCCTTGTCTCATATCCCAATATGAACAATTAGTTTTTGTTCATTCTTTCTCAAAGTATTGTATTATTGGGCCCATGTTATTATTTATTATATAGTAATCCTTTTGCCCAAAGATACAACATTATTGTTAAGAATCTTATCCTTAACTGATTGATTGGTTACCTGTTCATGTTTGTACAAGCAATTGTGAGGACACTAAAGCAATAGTGGCCCCTGTCTTCAGGAGGATGTGGTGTAAAATTCACTGACACATCCATGGGGAGCTGGGGTGCACACACGGAGGCAAGATCTCTTGGGGACACCCCTAAAAAGCTACATTTTCAGATCAAGAGAGGCCACAGAAAAACCAAACCCATTGACTCCTTGATATTGGATTTCTAGCCTCCAGACCAGTTAGAGAATAATTTTTTTGTTTAAGTCAAATCAAAAATAAAAATTAAAAAGTAATAGGTGCTACAGGCATTAAAAAGAGAGGAGATGAGGAAGGAGGAGATTGGAAATGGACTGGCCATCCCATCCAGTATGTGTGTGTGGAGGATGTTGAGAGGTGATGGGCAGAAAGGGAGGGAAATCATGAAAGGTTTAGAGTTTGACAGAAGTTTATGCCTGGTTTGCAAAGGGAGTTCATTCTAACCCCAGTTTCCTTCATTTCCAGGAGAAAATAATCTGGAGCTCTTGTTTGCTCTGAGTATATTTCCCAGTTTTCTACTCAGCTTCCTTGTATAGACTCAGTGAGAGAGCATAAGTCTGACAGTGAATAGATGCAAGATCTCCTTTTTTTTCCTAATGTGAGCTGCATATCCCAGATCCATACTCTTTTCTGTCATCTTTTGGCAAGGCTTTAAAAAGAAAGCTTCACTTGGAAGAGAAAAATCAAAGTCATTTGTACCTTTATATATTCAGCTTTACCAGAATTTCCATATTGACTTACATTTTGGTAGAGTGATTGTTTAACCTGGAAATATTTCTACATTTTGTAAGATCAGCATTGAAATGTGCATAGAGGCTGAGGTAATTTCAGCATCAAAAAGTGCCTAGTTATAGATCACTTGATTGCCTACACAGTGGCTTTCACATGACAGGTTTTCTTTTTAGATATTGCATTTTCCTACTAAGTGGAAGGTTTTTTTATAAGATATAAATGCAAACTATAAAGCAAAAGCTCCCTCCCAAATTATCTCAGTCCATAATGCTTGTCTGAACTAAAATTGAAAAACACTTTGTTCATTCTCAGCCTGGAATGTTATTTTGAGAGCAGTTATACTTGGGATACGTGTGTTGCCCAACTCTAAGCCATTCAACTAGAGGTGACTGCATTGGCTGAGCCATAATCTTTGTGTTTTCCTCCGCCCATCTCAAATCTCCTTGGATTGGGGAGTGGGGAAGGGGGAGGTGAAGGAACCCTGTTTGTGTTTCCAGGCCTGGGAAGCAGAGCACAAGGCAAAGCCCATTCTTCTGTAGTGGGCTACCTCCTGCACTCCCTGGTCCTCTGGGCCCTGGGTTGGAATTTATTCTCACAGAGTCCCCAGGGAGCAGGAAGGCTCGTGGCAGCACGTCCATGTGTCCACTTATCTGCTGATCAGCACGGATGCTTTCAAGGCCCACCAAACAACCAGAACCCAGAGCAATGAACACAAGGAAACATTTTGTGCCCAAAACACAGTCAGCTTTTACTTTACAGACAATGGCTATTTCTCAGTTCCAAGCCTTGAAATCCTATGAAAGGGTTGGTTTTATTACACTTACACAGTTATAAGGAAAAGATCTGAAATAAATCAACAAAAGCCTTCTCTGGTTATCTTTACTGACAGCGTAGGTATCCTAATGCTACACAGACAAATGTGTTAATCATAATGTGAACACATTTTCAGTCATGCTGGTAGTTTTTGAATTAAATATACCCACAGAACAAATGGTGATGCACTTATTGGGGCACTTATCTTTGCTGTATCACACCTAGGACACAAACCAGTGAACTAGGAACCAAATATGACACAGACTACCTTTGTGTGCCATACGTGGAATTTGGAAATTTTTTAATTTTGTAAGATTTTTCACATAAAATCTAGTCTTCCATCTTCTCAGGAAAAATAGAAGATTGGGCAATAGTTTGTTCTAAGTCTTAAGGATCGCCAACAAGGAAGCCTTTCGTCTGAGTTGTGTGGTTTCTTCCCTCTATTAGAGAGATACGTATTCCTCAGTTCCCAGTATTCCCGGTTTTGTTGTCAGTATAGGAATTTTCCTTACAGTGCTCAGTACACTCTTGTACCCACACTTCTAAGTGAGACGAGAAATACATAGTGAAGAAGGCATGTGTTTCTTATATGGGACTAGACTAGCACACATGATTTGAGTCTGGGTGTTTTAGTTTAGCTTCCTTGTATATAAGCAGATAACACTTTTTTCTTCTAATTCATGACGTACATTTCCCCTCATATTTTAGCACCTTTGAAATTAAAGGATAGCAATCAATAATGGTGAAGTGGTCACTAACTATAATGTTGGTCATAACTGTCTATTTTTTTTACTGTCTATTTTCATTTTCAGTTTTGTCAAGGTGAGCAGTGAGTTTAACTGCGATGGAAAAGTCTTCAACAAGATTCTACTGTTACTCAGCATCAATTAAAAACTGACTATAAAATGCAGAAAAACAAGGAAATGAAGCAGCTATCCATGAATTTGCTAGCAGTGAAACAAACGTTTCTTGCCAGAGCAATCACTGCAATTCTTTTTTTTTTTTTTTTTTTTTTCCTGGAATGAGCAACCAAAGGCTTTGGGGAACCTAAGAAGGGAAAAACTTACAGGTCTTTGAGGTTTTGTTACATTTTGTTACTGAGATAAGTTCAAAAGATTCTAATCACAGTCCAAGCAAGGCAAGACAAAAATGCCAAATAATTTGGAAGGAGAAATTTCCAGCCAAAGAAGTCTACATGGCCCACCCAAGCTTCAAGCAAGGATATCATTTAAGGTGTTATGTCTTAGGTTGATTACTCATTGTATTGCTTCTGTTAAAAACAGCTGGAGCTGGGAAGTAGCTAAAGCAGTAGAAACAGACTTTATTCAGGAATTTTTGCAGACATGGGTGAAAAGAGACATCCTAGAACTAAGATCAATTACAAAAACATCAAGAAGAAGTGGGGATGTATTGCCAAGGAATGGGGTGGGCTGGATATGGAGTCAGAAAATAGAATAGTACTAAGAAAAAACATCGAGGGGCTGGGGATTTAGCTCAGTGGCATAAGCACCTGCCTTGCAAGCAGGAAGCCGTGAGTTCGATCCCTGGTACCGATAAAAAGGAGAAAAAAAAAAAAAAAAAAAACATCGAAGGTAGGGATATTTTTGCAAGTGCTAAAGGTAGGGATATTTTTGCACGTGCTAGGGATTGAACCCTGACACATGTTTCTACCAAGCTACATCTCAAACCTTGAGAGGACTTTTACTGTAATATAGTTGTGACCATTAATCCTGACATGTTAACTGTACTGGATTAAGACACATCTAGCAGAGGAGTAAGCCATGCTACCATGTATGGGGGCAGTCATGGAGGCATGGCGTTGGGTACTCCATATGGTCTGTAACCCATTCCTCTCTAGATATCTTCTCCTACTTCTTCCCTGGCTGCCAGGAACTAAGAGCTTTGCCCTGGTACAACCTTCTGCCCTGCTGTTTCTGCCTTGGAGCCCACTGACTATGGAATTCTCCCTGACCGCGAGCTAAATGAAACCTTTCCAACTATATGAGTGTCAGGTATTGTGTCTCAGTGACAAGAAAGCTGACTAATACAGCAGATCAACCTTGCTTGGTTTTTAAGCAGGGGAATTAGTGCCAAACTGACTTAGCAGGATTCTCACCTTAGCTGGATTCTTGCTGCAACTGGGCTATGCAGGTCCAGTCAGGAGGGGCCAAAATAAAGACCTGGTTGGGAAGAGAGTTCGAAGGAGCCTGACTAATGTTTGGCTAAAAAGAGACTTTGCACATAGCATAATGGTGCATCTTACCATCAGTGACATCTTAGGTTCAGTGAAATCTGATAAAACAAAGACATAAAAATGAGTTTATTGCTTGTGCTAGTGATTGACATGGTCTCTTGCTATCATCTACCAGCTTCTTCAAAACATTTCCCATCTCTTTCAAAATGCCAAGTGAAGGAGAAGTAGAGGCAACATGTACAAATGATCTAATGCTTAGGAAACAGTACATTCAATCCAAGGGGAAAATAGAACCCAAGTTTGCTCAGTGTTGTTAAAGAACACAGTGGCCCAAGCTGTCTCAAGAACTCTTAAACACCAGCTGAAATCAAAGCACCAGACAATCGTGTTCCCCAGAATTTCCTAGTTTAAAATGGGGCACTCAACAAGAGCTTAACAGATCGTAGGGAGGCACAACTAACATGCTCGATTAACTTGGCTTGCTGTCTTACATGCATCAAAACCTGCTGTTCTGGACAGTGACACATTCAACCCTGCCATGTGCTATTGTTTATATGACATGGCATGCGACAAATGTTTCTTATTAAGAGAAGTTTCATGGACAAGTTTTATCATTTATCTTCTAGTCCACTCCAATTTAACAACAATTTTATAATCTGCCTGTAGGCCAGAAAGCTAAGTTTATGCCCAAGACATTTCTATTTTAGTTATCAGGGACCCAAATGAACATTTTGTTTTGAAAAGGAACTGGAAAAAATACATATAAGGAGGAAAACATAATTTCTCCTTTGATTTTTGATAACAATTTAAAGTAATTTCAACCAAAAAGTAGCTATTTAGTTCAATTGTCTTTCTGGATGGTGAAATACCAACTTTTGGTATGATTAGCAACAAATTGTCCTTACTTAGCAAAGGGCCCTGCTTTAAATGTACGTATTTGAGGTATTGCTAAGTTTTATCTGAATAGTATTCAAAATACTATTAAATGACCTTGGAAGGTTTGCATTCATTTTTTTTTTCTGTTTCTCATACTTATAAACTGTGACATCAACCCAATAATTTGCTAGTGTGGGAATGGCCTTTTAAAACTCACCTTAGTAAAAGTCTTTTCTTTCCATGCTTAATTAGCATATACTTTATTGCTAAAACATGATGAAAATGACTTTTCATAGAACTCAGCCATCTATGCTGTTTTCAACAGAATGAAGCAAAGGGCTAAGGTAAAAAGTACTTTGCCTACCCAAATCACTGCTTTCTTTTAAATTATTAAATTGTTTTGCCCTGCAGTTGATGTTTTTTGTGCCTCTCACAGTTTTCTAGTGGTGAGATTCTGATAATTGAATTTTCAACATGTCATTGTAACATAGTTGAAAACCAAGTTAAAATAGCCATTGCATTACTAAAAAAATTTGCACTAATATAAAAGCAGAGCTGGAAGGTATGAGAAGTTTAGTTGAGTGGTGCTCATTAGCATAGTTTTAGTGTTTTAAAGCTAGAGCATTTAAATTTAAATTTTAGAGAATTTTAGAGAAATTTAAATTTTAGAGAATTTAAAACAGTGTACTGGTCTACTGTATGTCCCAATGCAAAAACACAGCCTTAAATAGGTGCATAAAAGTTTACGTGGAAAAGTGAGCAACTAATAAATATTTATTGAGTAAATAACAGGATAAACAGGATATATTTGCACATATAGGATATAGATTCACATTTGCCTATACATGAATTATATATACCACCTTTTAATGAAATTCAGGGTTAAGGTATGTGTTCTGAAAAATATATTTACTATTATTCAATAGATGAGCTTTATGATAAGCATAAAATAGAAAATATAAGTAATTTATAATGAATATTATTGTCAACTTTTAAGTACATCCACCTACACAACTCTCTGTCATTTCCAGCTCAAATAGTCCCTCCAAAATCTCAATAAATTGTAGGAAGAGTCTCTGATGAGAAGGCAGACAAGCAAGTTATGTCACAGGAAACTGTATCTTTATTGTCCAAGAGAATGATGAAGATCTTTTCGCTTGTTACACCTCATTAAGGAACTATTTTTTTATTCATTGGTATATTCCAGATGTGTATGTAGAAGGGGAAAATTATATAAAATTTCAGTTGAATGGAAGAAATTCTCTTGTATAGGAAAAAGAGCACTATATTCAAATTAAGCTCTGAAGAACCTCTTAATGAATTAAAACAAATTTGAATTGTGAGGAATTTAGAAAATATTGAGTATAAATCAGATTGGTAGTAGAGATTTGATATATGGCAAACCAAATAGAGTACAGGTTTATCAGTTAGGAGAGATTAACAATAAGATTACTAAGTTTCTTTATTTAACCTGGTAAAAACTTTCCTGAGCCAAACGAGTCAAATTTCTGAGTCCTCTTTCTCTCTTGCTTGTGCATTTGAGCTCAGAGTTTGTTGGCCTACTTGGTCAAGGTTTAGCAAAAATCCTGATGGACTGGTTAACTGAAGATGTGCTACCCTTGGTATCTGGTCACTTCCTTACTGATCAAATTGTTCATTCCCTCCCTCCATATTTTATTATTTATCCTTCCTTCAGCAAGAATCCCATTAACTTTAGGTAGCAATAATCTCCCTAGTGTTTTGTTTTAATAATTTTCTATCCATTGACGTCCACCCTGTTCCTTTGCCAAAACTCTCCATTTGTCTTTGCTGTATTTGTAGCTGAGATTGAGTTCTTTCTCTTACCGTAGAACCTGCATTGGAGTCATCACTCTTGAATAAAGTCTTCTGTACTGTCTTCAGCAAACTCTCATCATGAATATTTTTTATTTAATAGGATGTAAATGTGTGATTATAACTACTTTATAGACTAAAATTGCTGAATTACTAATTCTATAGTAATTTCTAAGCCACCGTAGGCATAGTAGAGATGCTACTTTATAATAATTAATAATATGAATAGTTAAGACTCTTATTAGAAATTTAAATTTTAGAGAATTTAAAACAGTATACTGGTCTACTGTATGTCAAAATTAATATTTTTCCTTGTAATTCAGTGTGTGTTATTCATTTTTTCTATTGGTTTTACCCAATTGTTCAAGTGGTTTATGGCACTAAAAATGATTTTTAAAACAAAATTCTGGGATTTAGTCCATTGAAATTGTTTGGGCTTTTTTTTTTTTTTTGGTGGAGGGAAAATTGCAATAATATAAATTCCTGAATTATTAATTCTGCATTAAATTTTAAGTCAGTGTATCCATAACATTGTCATTTTGCCTTGGTCAATACAAAGTGAATTCTACAATTACAGTACATGTCAACTCAGAGTCTCTATATTACTAAATTTTTTAAATAAAATAAATCAAGAAGGCTGTGTCCCGTTAGTCCTGGCCTAGTAGAATATTGCATTGTTGTCACAGCAGAGACTTCCTTTCCAGAGAGCCGAAAGAGACAAGTTCCTTGCTGTCTTCAACAAGAAAAGCATGATGCATGAAGCAAGTCCACATGACTTTTGATCTGTTTGATTTATGGGTTTGCAGTCCAGAAGCCTACCAAGTCTAGTTCTACAGTGAACCATTACTAAATTAACTTCCAAGGAAGCTCAGATTTATAAATTAAAGGGAAATTGCCAACATTATTAAATTTGGCTCTTGGAAAAATGTCTCAACTTTGCCTATAATACAATGTCAAAGATGCTGAGCAGAAAATGGTTTATGTCTCAGTGGGCTAACTGCTGAATTATGTTCTACACCCACTGTTAAGTACTGTACTACACCCACTGTACAAGTACTGTTAAGTACAAGAGGAGAGGACAGAGACAATATAAGCTCAATATTTTGACTTTATTGGCTAATCACTTGGTTGATGTTAAATTGGCATTTATTGAGCCAGGCTCTGGAAAGGGTTCTCTAGGAGCTATAAAGATAATGATATAACTTCTTTCGATGACTACATTAACTGAACGTAGAGGAGGACCAGTCTTTACAATGTGAATGCTTTGTTATATGGCTCTGTTATGACTTTACCTAAGTGCTTCTTCTCTCTTATTATCAAGAAATACCTTTATGTTTTGAATCTTAAATTTCCCCCAAAACCTCACTGTGGAAAGTTTCATATTTGTCCTGTGGCATGGTTAGGAGTTGTTGGAGTCTTTAACTGGAAATTATGCCATTGGAAATTCATCCATAAGTGGATACCAGGAAACCAGACTCCTCTCCTTTCTTTGGCTCCCTGGTTACTGTAAGGTGAGCAGCTATGGTCTTCGTGTGCCCCTCACCATGATGTTCTGCTTTACTACAGGCACAAAATCATGGGAACAGGAAACTGAAAGCTCTGAAACTATGAACCAGAATAAATCTCTCCTACTTATACATTGATCATCTCGGGTACTTTGAAGCAATAATAGTAATAGAAAACTCATGAACATGATGATCGAGGTTATCTAGTTTTCTCCTCTACAGTTTTCCAGACTGTTAATATTCCCTGTGACATTAAACAGAAAATGTGAGGAAGGTAGCACAGAGAGAAGGATCTTGGTCATATTGGCAAATTCTTAGAAGTCCCTGAGGCATGGCTGGGACGCGGCAGGCCCTAGTGACCCAATACCTTCCTCCCAAATTGCCTGAGACACTTTAGGTGCCTAAGCATGTTCAACATAGGGTTAATAAACACTGATTGTATATCTTAATGAATCACGGAGTCTGCTGCCTCTGACAAAATGGGAGTTTTGACTTTGCTGGGGTTGGGATGAATATAAGGTGGGATCTCCAGGGACAAAGCAGATCCATGTGGGTGCCACTGCTTGTGCAGCATGAAAAGCACAAGGAAATCAACCAGAAATCTGAGAAAAATCAATCCATTTTCAAATGTGGCCGGGCAGAGTGATTCTCCATGTGGGTAGGAGTGGGACAACTGCCCTCTCACCTGACCTCCTCCTCAGGAGAATCCTCTTGCCCTGTGACCTCTTTACCATCAAATGGACCCTGGAAATGCTGTGTCCACATTGACATGGACCCTAAAGGAAGATACATTACTTCGAACTGGAGGTCACAGCATAACTAAATGAAAGCCAGAACTTCCAAAAAAGTTTCCTAGTAGCTTATAGGTATTTAAGGAAAATAAAATAGAGAAATTAAGTTATTCAGATTGCGAGGAATTGCATGCAGAAGCCCCAGGACAGTCAGTGGCAGGGGTTGTCCATCCTTCCTCTCTACCAGGGACGTTCTCCAACACCGTCACACTCCTCCAGGCTCCTGGAGCTGCCAACCTCCAAATTGTGTTTGTTACTCTCTTAACATCAGAGGTAACATCTGTTTTTCTCACATTCTTCTTTGAATAACTTTTCATTGAGTATCCTCCCTATGTCAAATGCTTGGGATACATCAGGAAATCAAAGAGACAAAACAAAAAACACTTGTTGGGTGAAAACAGATGGTAAGAAACCATGATAAATAAGTTTTGGCTGAAATAAGTACTATTAGAAAAATAGAACAAGGCAAAGAGAAGGGAAATGCTCATGAGAACCTCAGAGGTTATAGTAAGGATTTTAGCTTGAGTGCAACCTATTGGACAATCCTGAGCAGAGGAGGGACATGATTTACACTTAAATTTTATCAAAAAGCCACTTGTATTACTGCACTGAGGAAAGACTACAGGTAGGTAAGTCGCAAGTTGAGGTATTTGTGTAGAAAGTTTTGTAATATTGTACAGACAGTGGGGGATCAGATCAGGATTTTAGCAAGGCAGGTAATAGAAAGAGTTCAGTCTCTTAATGTATTTTGGAGGTAAAGCCAGTGATACTTCCATGATGGATTGAATGTGGAATGTGAAGAAAGGAAGGTTCAGGTCTTTTAGGCCAAGCAATTGGAAATATAGATTACCCACAGCTGACATAGTGATGCAGTGAGTGGTACCTGGTGGGGAGGTGGAACCCAAGTTTAGTAGTTGTCAGTGAAATCAAAGCTGCCCATTTGATATTGATATCAAACAATGAGTGAGCAGTTGGATGCATAGTCTCTGGTTTAGGGTAATGATTGGGCTAGAGAATACTATTAGTTATGTAGTAAGCACTCAGTAAATATCCAGTGAGTGAATTAATTAGCTTTAAGTCTCCTGAGGTTCAGTTTTCTGTTGAGGAGATCGCCTCTCTGCCAGATCATTGTCACAGAAGTATTGACTCTCTTTAAGGAAGACATGGGTCTGTATGATATCACAAGACAATACTGTCAAAATATAGCAGAATAAGTCTAACCTATGTACAAAGGTACAAACATGTATTTATTTATAAAGTAAAGGGAGAAAGACATGTGTGCTAGTTGAGTGGAAAACTTGCAATTTTTACTAGGTCACTGAAAAAATAGAGATTACAATGGGACCAAGGAAAGTCATATGGTGTCTCAAACACTTAGGGTGTACATTTACATTTTTCTCAGAATCACCTTGCAGTGACTTGAGAGATGAACAAACCAGTAACATGAAACCGGAGACCTCGAAGAAAACCAATAAATCACTGCCTGTCCTGAAAATGTTCCCCATAATTCAGGAAGGGCAGAGGTTACTGTCTAGGATTCAGATCTTATAATCTAAACTTCTTTCTTTCCCCATTTTCTCCATTTTTTCCCTAGAAAAATTGTCCCTGTAGGAGGTAACTTATCTATTGGAAAAACTGGTTTCAATAAACTATGAGAACTCTGCAACATATCTTTAGTTGTTAAAAATGAAGCTTCCATACCCAGCCAAAAATCATGTAGGTCTTTTTGTACATAATACGTTTCCACAAAAAGTAATTAAAACAACATGAAAGAACCACTAATTTGGTGAAGAGCCTTTTATACAGCCCAAAGAGTTTGTTTATAAATGTGGTTTTCTAGACAAATGTGTAAGATTCCTTTCAGATAAATATTTGGATGATGTAGTTGAGTAAAGATTAATTTTTTTCTGGGATAAAATGAGTTTTTGAAATATTCTTATGCTTGCCGCATGTTGCCAGACAGTGATATTACGGGTTCATAGAAATGTTTCTGTTAAATGGAAATTGGTACCATGAACACATCATTTGGGGTGAACTTATTTTAAAACTTGGGTTGTATTGTCACTGTGGAGTGGGCTGTTTTCCATAATTCACAACTGAGATGGAGGAAAATAAAAATTCTTGCAGACAGCAGCAGTTTAGTTGAACATTTTGAGAAACCAGACTTGCTAATTACTTGGTCGCTTTTTGAGAACACAATTTCTAAAGCACAGTCCAACCTAGGATTCTATTGTGTATATCTGGGAGCGTCGACACATCTGTATAGTATTTTTTAAAAGATAAATTTATTTTAAAAAATAAGCATAAGATTAGTTGTTAAAGGAGACTGCCTCAATGCCAAATTATTTTCTCACTCAACCAGAAAAGAGGATTGAAAAGGTCCCTTCAGGGCTTTGTTTGTCTTCCAGTCTGACTTACTTTTTGTTTTCATACCATTGTCTATAGGCTTTAACTTGCCCTGATGCTTTGTATTGCTTTAATTTTGAGGCATTCCATTTACTTATACATCAGTTTTCCAAAGAAAAAACAAGAATACATTGCTTGAACCTGGCAATGAAAATTCTTCAGGTTTATTACATGTTAAACTGGGTGTTATCATGAACAAACTAGACACAGCTGGAAAACCAAGTAGGTATCAAACTATGGGCCAAAGTACGGCAATCAGGGCAACTAATCTCAGCAGGTAAATCGATATGAACTTCAGCATCCGTTTAAATTTTTATGGTTGTTGATTCAACCTACAAAAGTTTAAATTTCTAAAAATATATGAATCTGTAGAAAAGCTGTAATTCCCAAAACAGAAACATGGTATTGAATCACAGAAACATCAGATCTAAAGTCAAATCTGCATTCTGGCAAAGTTTAGGTGAAACTGAGCCATCTTACAGATGCCTTCCTCCACAGATGAGCTCAGGGGGTTAAAAGAAAATCCGATCTGAGGAATGAATTCACCCCTTGCTCACAGTGTAGTTAAGCTTAGCTTTACTGCTAGCGGTTACTCAGAGGACTTCTGGAAAATGTGTCCGGGACTCTTGTGGAGGCCTGACTTCCTCAGGTTCATGCTTCACTTGCTTCAGGCTGATTTGGCATCGAGTGACTTTGCTGATTCCCACCGTGGTAGGTTCCCTGGGGGCTCTAGTTGCCTTTAGGGGTTTCCCTGTCACAGTGCATCTTCCCATGTTGCTCTGTAAACTAGAGTAAATAGAAACGATCAGAGAGGAAGAGAAAGTTTTTCATTCTCTATTTCTTCTCCCCACTTTACCTTTGTTTTACTTTAGATGAACCCCAGAAGATACCTAGAGTACTAGATCAAAGAAGAAAAAAGCCTAAAAAAAACCAAGGGGCACACTTCCTGTGTGTCCTTTTTCTCCTCAGATATGTAATATTTATCCCTCCTGTCTAAAGAAAGCCTTCTTGCACCCTTTGACTAAGATCACCCATTTCTCTCATCCCCCGGGCTCTGGTGACCACCATGCTCTTCTCTGCTTCTGTAAGTTCAATTATTTTGGATTCCACATGTGGAAAAAAAAAAAAACCAAAAACACGTGGCACTTGTCTTTCTGTGCCTGGCTTATTTCACTTAACAAAATATCCTCTGATGCCTATGCTATTGCATATAATAGGATTTCATTATTTTTTTAAGGTTGACCAGTGTTATAGGTACATATATGTATGTGTGTGTACGTCTGATATGCATTATATATAATAACATACCAGGTTTTCTCTCTCCATTCATCCATTGTTAAGCAGTTAGGCTGTGTCTACTTCTTGGCTGTTGTGAATGTGCTACACTAAACACATGAGAAGAGATGTCTCCATGGTGTGGTTTGGATCTGAGATGTCCCCTAAAGACTATAGGCTGGACTTAACTGTCTCTGTTGAGCTTTTGGAAGGTGATTTGTCATGAGAGCTCTAACTTCATCATTAGATTAAGACATTGCTGAAGGTTATTGGTCCAGCAATGGATTCATAATTTAATGGAATCACTGGGAGAAGATGAAAGCTTATGAGGTGGTGTCTAATTGAGTGAAGCAATGAGGCCATGGCTTTGAAGACTATTGTCTTGTCCCTGGCTTCACCTCTGACTGTCCACTCCCCCCCTCCCCTTCTTCCCTTTCCTCTTCTTTTCCTCTCCCCTCCCCTCCTCCTCCACCTCTTTCTCTCTCTCCCTCCCTGTTTCTCTCTCTCTTCCTTTCTCTCGCCTCTGCCATGCCCTCTCCCTGTCCCTTCTCAGGTCTAGAAGCAAAGGAATCCTTCGTCCATGGATTAAAGTCTCTGAACCTTGAGTCAAAGTAAATTTATTACTTTATACATTTCTTTGGAATTCTTGGGGGCAGTTACCCAAACATTTTAACAGCCAGTTGGACTTATAACATAAAGTTATTCTTATAATCGTATTTGATTATATATATATTATATATATAACCCCTAATATGATTATAAGACTAACTTTATGTTCTGAGGTTCACTATATATATATATATATATATATATATATATATATATATATAAAATCTTCTAGTTAATTCAGATATATTCAATTTCTTAAAGTTTTCTGTTTCATGGAGAATACTACTTTGTCCTTTAAAGATAGAGAGATAGAGAGAAAGTGATAGACTTGCTAAATCATTTGAGGCCTAAGTTTTTCTGGCTATGTAGGCAAGAAAGGGTCAGAAACAGTAGAGGCTGGCCAGCTGGGAGGTGCTAATGCACAGCTCTATTTTTGCTAGTTGATGGTGTTTTGAGAACCAGTGGTCCTTCGGGTCAAGACCAATAGCCTTCAGCAAAGTCTAACATTTGCAATTTCTCCAGTCCCTGGTCAGAGCTAACTCCTGAAGGAAAGGTTGGGTGGGTGGAGACACATAGCTGAACTAGTGTGAACTCCTGACCCATGTGGAAGGCACATGGCAGCAGAGACCTGGGTAGCGGAAATTTCCTGGTGATGGCTGACCCTCACCTGCTGTGCTTTCTCTGGCTTATGTGACTTCCTAGTGAGAAAGGGAGGCATCTTTGCTTGAAAAATTACACGGGGTGAGTTTGATATGAATGCCCCGGGGACTGAGTGTCTTGATTTTTACCATAATGCTCACAGCCTCACTAGGACCCGGGTTGCTCTCTGAGAGCAGTGTGTACTTGTCTCAGGGATCTGTTCCCTTATAATTTGTAAGAAAGCAGGACAATGGCAATGAACTTGTAATGAGAGGACAAACTGTCATAATAGGACAGAGAAAGCCTTTAAGTCTTCCAAGTTATCCTAATATGTTCTTCTGAATACCTATTTTGATTTTTATTAATTCTGTTTATGGAGGCAGAGTTCTGAATTTGTCTTCAGCAGACAGTGCCTTATTTTATTGGGTCTGCAGTTTTGGAAAACTTTCACCTTTTAAATTGTTAATGTGGATTGTGAAAGTGAAAGAAAGTTGATGGTAACCTTCGCCCAAAGGAATATTCATTTATTTATCCTATTATCCTAATCCTGCCTGGTGGGAGGGCAGACGGAGCTTGCAGCTTGCTCTCAGGAAATGTATTCTCCAAGTGAACACATGTTCCCAAAATAGGTTTCCCTGGATAAGATAACTACTCCGATCTTAAGAATGACCAATGGCTAAAGTTCTTTTGCAGAAGAAAGAAAGCAATCATGTAGACATAAACACAGAGATAACTACATGTCACATTTATGAAGTCTGTATTAATTTTAAGAGGACAAGACTCATTTCCTCTGTGCCTGCTTTAATATTTAGAGAGCCACCACACCTTTGAGGTTCTCTGTTCTCTTTTACTTTATGTTTACCTTTTTAAAGGAAACTTATCAGATGAATGAGTGAAGGAACAGGCCAGAAGAGGGAAAAACTCACTGAACATAAATGTGAACCCTAAAAAGCTGAAATCATATTTAGTTTGGAGGTTTGGTTTTGCTGGGGAAACTTCCTCTGCCTGCTTCTGTCCTCTGAAACACCAGTGCCCAGTGTGAAGTGACCACTAAGTGTGTGTGTGCTAGATGAACGAGTGACACACTGTAGGACATCTACATCTGATGCAAGGATGGTCCCCTGCAAAGGAAGGTGTGTGATGATGGCCGGAGAACCCAGCAGGCGATTGGGCAGGGCCAGGGGACTCGAGATCAGAATGACACGGAAGATGCCTCTGTTTACACTGTGGAGCAAAAAGGACTGAACCCTTTCTCTGCATTTATACAAATGAACTCAGTCTACAATAGCTCACGAAATGTCACAGATCCATTTCCCATCCCTAATTGTGTGTCCCCGCATTCTAATCAACAACATGGCTGGTGTGAGCAAAGCAGCAAGACTCGTGTTTTTAAACATTCTACTTGTGTTTTACATTTTATTTTAAGGTAAGATTTGGGAAATTAGTTATATTGAAGATGAAAGGATGGTGCGCCAATGCGATGGCACCTATTGTACATTTCTTATGTCTCAGGTTTGGAAATGGCCTCTGAGAGGGGAGGCTTGAGTTTTGTTTTCCAGGCTTGTTTTGTTGTCATTATTAAGAAACTTATATTGAAAAGAGCAGAGAAGACTCGCTTCACCCTTCAATATCTGAGATTTTCTAAGTGTGGTCAGAAAAATACTACATTTTTCTTAAAGAGCAAAAGGGGGAAAATAATGATATTTTAAACTTAATTTTTCTTTTAAGACATGATATAATGAGATTACTTGCTAGACGACACACGGTCAGTGAAATGTTACAATCATACCTACATCTGCAAAGTAACTTAGGAGTCTGAAGTGAGACCTTAGAATGCAAAGAACTCATTTTACGTTTGACATTTGGTCAAAAGAAAACCTCAGAAACAAGGTGTGAGCATGAGGCAGGAGTCACTGGGCCACCAAAGAGACAACTGACTTCCTGGCAGAGCAGGAGCTTGGCAGGGGCGGAGGATGATGTACTGCACACTATCTTATCTCCTGGAGAGAGCCTCTGGCTCAGAGCTTAATCTTCTTGGCAAGGGAGAATCAGAAAACTTATGGGTTTCTAGCTTTGCTGGGCTCTTGCTGTACCTATTTGGAAGATAAACACACAACCCCAAGGCTCTCCAGCACTCTGGCATAAGTAAGGATCCCATTTCTTTAGATAAATGGTTATTTTCAAGCCAAAAACAGGAGAGCAGGAATATATCCACTATGAAAAGAGATAAGAGCTGTCCTGCTTAGACAGCAGATCTGGAAACACTGAATCCCAGGCCAGAATGTCGCTCTGAGATGTTCAGGAAAAGAATTCTAATCTTTGTGAAATGACACAGTGTGATTGATTCCCTGGACAGATGGGATTACCTGGGAAATGATCTTAAATAACAGAAAATACAGTTGCCCCAGGTTTAAGGTATTTTTAAAAATGATTTTCTAGTTTTGTTGAGCTATAATGGACAAATAGAAGTTAAATATATTTACTATGTGCAATGTGACATTTTAATACATTATGAAACAGTTACTGGATTTAACATCTTCATCTTCCATCACTTCATTAACCAAAAGTTTTGCACACTATTTAGTGGTTTTGAAAGGGATCTATCAACAAGTAATGACACTGTTTCCCTAGAGATGCGATCAAGTAAATCATAAGGAGCCTGAGTGTGGGGACCAAAAATATTAGATCTAGAATGTTATCTTGCTTTCTTTGTGAACTTATTCAAGTTGCTTACCCTCTCTGATCCCCATTTTTCATTTTATGTAGGGATAATGACATTGTTTGGTTGTGAGGATCAAATGAGATACTGCCATGAATGTTCTGGACACAGCCTAAACAAACAGTAAAGGATAAATCCTAATATTATGCTTGGAGGGCATGAAACATAATCTAAATCTTAACTTCCCAGGGGATGTTCTGAAATGATTTATTTTTTTCTCTTTTTAGATAAAGCACTGGAGTGTGAGGAGAAGGACAAAATAATGAGTTTTGTGTTCCCAGCTCTAGGGAATTATTTTTATATAAAAATAAGAAGTTAAAGTTCTGATTTAAATAATAAAATCTTAAGAGCGTGACCTCTGCACCTTCCTCTTGTTAACTTGATCCTATGTAGTGTGTCCATCTCTAAAATGGGGATACATGTTATTACTTAGCTTTGAATAGTTTGTAACAATACAAATTACTTATCAATGAACTTCTTGGTATCCCAGAATTCATATTTTAAACTCCCATGTGTTTATCTAGAGCACTGGAGAACATCAGGTGTTTCAAAATATTCCATGAGAAAGGCCAGATTTTCTTCTGCTATAGCAATGTGGGACACGACATATTCAAGTGGTAAATCAGTGACACCCAGTGGCTGCTAATTTTATATTATCTCTCGTTTCTTTTCAATTGAACTTTCAAAAATTCTATCCCAGAACAAGTTAAAGAAGGTGAACGAGAACCTAGGAGTCATATGATGCCTTTGGAGAGAGAGTTTCTTGTCAGCGGCAGAACTATCCCAGGTCATGGGAACAATCTAACAGCAAGACCAAAAACGGGGAGAGAATAAGAACATGAAGGTGGAGAAAACAGTTCTGGGAATTTCCAGCCCTCTCTTTTGCATACTCCCGCTTTCCTGTCACTGTTGGTTTTCCCAAGAACTGTTCCCATCAGTAAGTGACACGTCCACTGCCCTGACTCCTGCTAGATTCTGATCTGTTAGAGACAGTTGGGAATGTCCCTTAGAAATTAGACCGCACATGTGAATTAAGTAGATGCTTGTGCGTTGGAACACACTGGGCTTGAATTTCAACTGGAACAACACTGTTGTTGGAAGCTCGTGGCCCGATTATAACCCTGGGATAGCCTGTTATAATGAGGATGATAGTACTGAACTCACACAGTAACGGAATAATGCACCTGAAGTATAAAGTGTCTGGCATACAGCAGGCACTCAGCACTGTCCTTATTTTTATGAGCTGCCATTCTGTCAACCTGTATGTGTGACAATTTCTGAGAAGGAAGCTTTGCTGAAGTTGGATGGGCCTTCATTTCAGATGCTGTATGATCTGTGCCACTCTTAAATGACAGCGAGGGTGGAAATGTACTCATGTTTTTAAATTAGAGGATATAACTGTTTTTCATACAGGACTAAAGTACCCTTGGCTCTTGGATGAAAGACTCCAGAGAAATATTGTATCATAAAGTTCTTAGCTAATAACTTATAAGACTAGTATTTTCTTCCCATATAAAACTTAAAGAATTTTAATAACACAGAGATATGCTAAGTAAAATAATTAGGTAACTTAGTTTATAAAGCACTACACACAGAGAACACTAAGACAAGGCTCAAGTGCTTGGCTCCTGCTTTGTTTAATTGCCAGATAAATATTTTCAGTGAAGGGATTATTAATCTATGTAAATAGAAATTTGATAGTAAGTAAAATTTACGAAAGATGGATTTTCCCAGTTTTTTTGCATTAGTCAACTGTGTGGAAAGGTTAAGATGCCAAGCTTTGTGGCCAGATAGACTTGAACTTGCATCTTGAGTTTTCCACTACCTGGTTTACCTAGATTCTCTAGGTTTTAGTTCTATTACCAGTAAGTTGGTCAGTGTGTTAGGAGAGAAAGAAAGCCAATGTACTACTGATTATAAGAGGAGGTTTATTAAGTTAGCTGAGTAGCAACCCCAATTTTTGCAGCTGGAGAGCCAGGGAAACTGGTAGTTGCTCAGTCCAAAGCCATGACGGAGGCTGTCTGGAGGCCACCGAAGCCCTCTGAAGAACCACTGGGTGCAGGCCTAAGTTCAAAAACCTGAAATCTGATGTTCCTGGGGAGCAGCAGCAGATCACTCCCACGTATTGGAATGGTGCTGCACATGTTCAGCCTGCATTTCTCCTACTCAACTCTGAGACCTATCAGTGTCCTCTGGAAACGCCCAGAAGTGGACTTTCTCTGTTGTTTAGGCATTCCTCAATCCCATCACACTGAAAACCGAAACTCAGCATCACAGCTGGGAAAAGCCCTGTTAGCTTAGGCAAAGACTTACTTTTAATTGGCACGTCAAAAGTGTGCACATTTATGATATATAAAACAATGTCTTGAGATCTGAATATATTATGGGACAGTTAAAACAAGCTACTTAACATAAAAATTATCTTATATAGTAATTTTTTGGTGAAAACACTTAAAATCTATAATTTCAGCAATTGTTAAATACATGATACGTTGTTACTATCATTACCATGATCTTTTGGGCTTTCTCTTCTTGTCTAACCGAAATTTTGTATCCTTCACCAACCTCTCCTTCATTCTCCTTCTCACTGATGAAAAATTTTTATTCCCCCTTTGCTATCTTAAAATGAAGTTTTAGAGTTATGTCACCTAACTTTCATATTGTTTAACTATCATTGGCGTGGCCCCACTGTAATAGGTGAAACAGAGGAAACTGACTCATGAGGAAATAAAATGCATTTCCACGTAATGCTTGAGTAGCTCTACATTTAAAGACAGGACACTCGTCTACGGCCATACCACCCTGAACGCGCCCGATCTCGTCTAAAGACAGGACACTCGCGCTTTATCACGTGCTTGTGTCTGTTGGATATTTGTGTCTCTGTAATGGCTGTGAGTGTGACAGCTAACCATAAAGACTGATTCAACCATGTGACTCAGAGGCAACAAATAGCACTGCCCTTAGAGACCTTTTGAAATAGTGCAAAACTCATGGTAATGTTTCAAACAAAGCAGAGAGTGATTTCCCCTCACTTACGTGGTAGCTGTGTTACTGGAAGTTTATTTTTATTTCTGTGGTACTGGGGATTAACCCAAGGCTTTCGTTCTGTGCTACACTGCTCGCTTTATTTTTATTTTTGTTTGTTTACTTTTTATTTTGAGAAAGAATCTTGTTGGCTTCCTAAGTTGCCCAGGCTGAGCTTGATCTTGCTATCTTTCTGTCTTGGCTTCCCAGTAGTTTGATTTATATAAATCAAATATAAGGTTTATATTTATGTTCTATAGAGTTAGGTTCTGTTGTAGTCAGGGGTTGCAAGGAGAACACTTACATACAGAACTCAGAATTTATAGTGTTATAGAGTTAAATACAACACTAAAGACCTAGAAAATCCAGTAGAGGTCCTGGATCCCACATTAATGTCCTACATGAGTCCAATTAAAGGTGTAGAGTCCATGACAATGTGGCCAACTGGAGGTTTAGAACCCACAACAATTCATGCAGGTCTGTTTCAGGGGTCTACACTGGGAAGGTCCAAAGGTCAGTGGTGGAAGCTAGAAATTCTATGCAGGTGGGGTGAAGGATCTTTGCAAACAGGTTGAGGGTTCTACATGGGAGCCAAGAAGTAACAACCAAAATGAGGACCAAGGCCGCCCCAAAAAGTACCACAGCCATCCTCAATGACAGTGAGAGCCAAAGCTCCTCTGATGGTGTGAACAGTTGAGTTCATAGCAGGAAACCAGCATGACAACTTTTCCCTGGAGATTGAAGCACACATCTTCTCCTTTGGAGCCAAAAGCAATGCTCAACATAAAGACCAGAGCCCCCAAAAGGGAATCACAGCCATTCTCAGGGACAAGGTCTCAAGCTTCTCCAATGATAACGATCGAATTCATATCAGGGAAGCCAGCACAACAAGCTCCTCCAGGAGAACCAACAACTCCAAACAACAACAGCAACACTTAGGAGAACCCACAATGCTACTCTTCCTCTCCAGGTCTCCTTTTTATGCTGGCAACAGTCCTCAGGTGGGTCATTCAGCACCATGCCAGTTCAGTTCAGCTGGTGTTTACTGAGCACAAGTTACCCATCCACAACAGGTTCTCTGCTCAAAATTGTAAGCAGATTTATCACCCATACAAATTTTGGATTGGATGATTTTCCATCACGGGACTGCCTTCTTCATAACAGCATAGTGGTAATCCTTGATGCCAAGTGCTAATAATCCCTACTCCACAACTTTCCAAAATGCCTCCTGTGGGGTGGTGCTAACCTCTTTAGGAATGAATGGGCTAGGGAAACATTGAAAATCAAAGCTGATTTTCTGAACTCCTTAAATAAGTCAGAGGTTTTGAAAGCTGGGCTATGGGGAGCCAGACTGAGGACTTTCTAATAACCAAGTTTCTTTCAAATTTCAAGATGTAGAACTGGTAGTAGGTATGTGGAGTCACCCAAAGGAACTTAGCCACAAAATATGAAGGGTGTCCTGCCACAACCTTTGCCCACCAAGACAGGGTTAGGAAAATGGAAAAATGGGAGAGACTAGAGTATAAAGCAGATGAAACCATTTTTTCTCTTTCAGGTTTGCTGCCAAGGGTGATAGATTCAAGGACAGTAGTCATCTGGTACCTTGTAACTCTGCAACAAGCAGATGGGGCAGGGTGACTGTGATCAGTCAAGTTTCTGGAGGGCAGAAGTGAGCAGAAGGCCATGAGGCTTAGCTTTCCCAGGTCTCCTTCGCATGTCTGTGTTTAAATGGACCTCAGACTTCACAGGCGTCCACAGGAGCCAGTGGCTAGGCCATGGCTCTACAGTAAGAGAAAGGTGAAGGGGTGATACCTGCCCCACTGCCCACTAAGAGCAAGATTGAGCCAAGGCAGATGGAAGAAGGGGTACAGGCTCTGAGGCCTTTCACTCCATGCAAGCATGGAACATGGAAGACCACAGAGTCCCACATTTGATGCCTGGGAAGGCTCAACAACATTTACTCCAGACGGACGGGCATCCAGGTAGATAAAACCAAAGATGATCTGGGGTGACGTTGGAGAACCTAACCGACAGAGATGCCACATTGACTGAAGGGGTTTTTTAAATCATTGTACCAGAACAAGGTTATTAGGATTCTTCTCCCGTTATGCAGCCGGAGGCTTTTGAGAAAGACAGAATCAATTTTTGGGAGAAGTGGGAATCTATGTTTTTTTACTTATGATTATAGCATGAAAAAATTTGCAATCTTCCTGTGCTATTATTAACTAGAAATTTCCCCTCAGGATCTAGACTTTACATGTGGTTAGTGCTGTGACAGGAGATGGGTTTGGCATAACATATCATAGCACCTTATTTAGAGGATCAAGCCTAGTTCATGTTTGGAGTCAGCAGTTGTCTGGTTAACAAAGCAAAGTAGCTCAGTAATTTTTGGTGGAAAAATAAAAGTGTTGTCTTTTGTTTTCTTTTTTAAGAAAACGTGGTGAGGATGCTTCAATGAAACTTTCAGATAAATTGAGCTTGAATCTTGAAAAATCTTGAACTTCCCCCTACCACCATTGGCATGGCCACATTAATACTTGTGAATTTGGTATTATTCATGTGCAATGACTCTGAAAAAGTCATTCCATAGACATTTTCATAATTTTATCTCATTTAAAATGGCTTTTAATGAATGGGTTCCTGTGATTTATCCATCTCATGTTAGTGAATGATGTAGAACTGAAAAGAAGTAGAAAATTTGCAGAAAGTAAAAGTTTTCCCACAGTTATAGGTTCACTGTAGCCAGCCTTCCACCAACCAAATGTCCATTTCACACAGTTTTCACTTGGGTTCTGCATTTCTGATTGGGGTACAGTCCTCAGTAGAGATCCACAGAGAAACCAGTGCTAATTCTAAGGAAGGTGGCACCCCAAAGTTCTCTAGCTTCCCCTTCCCCATCTTGGCCTTCACACAGTGCCTTAAATCGCTGCCAAGGAATCTGTGGCCCAAAGCAGGCCAAGCTGAGCTCCTTCAGTTATAAATAGATTCTCAGTGGGTCTTGGAAGTGTCCAGAGACACTAAAAATACAGCAGTTCTGGGTGAGGTAGGAGATTGCGGCCCGAAGACGGGAACAGAGTCACAAACAAGTTAAACTAAGGCCAGCATCGAGGATTCTGTTATTAATGGTGTTTTCTTTCTCAGAAGGAACTAGCTGGGGCAGTTATTGACTCTGAGAGGTCCCGTAGACCTGCTAAATTATTTTGTTTCTGCTGGCTCATGCCCCTCTGCCTCCTCCTAGCTGGTTCAGAGACTGATTTCCACTGGCTCTCCTGTGGGCACCATTTCTAGGGTTACTTTGGGTCATAGAATTACTTTTTCTCTTTACAGAGTCTTAACCATGCTATTCCACATGGCTCTTAAAAATCACCTTACATATATGTGTGCACACATGCATATACACATGCGTGCACACACTCACATGTCAGGAAACATAATAAACTTGAAAAATATAATGACTGAAAAATGTTTACTGGAAAACAAAGTTTCAAAAAAAACTTCAAAGATGTAAGAATTGATGATGTGGTCCAAATTATATAACACTGTGGACATAGATTAAAGTTTATTCTGCTGTGTAATTGTTTGGGCAAAACTATAATAAGACACAAAACCTGGTAGGAAGCATGACATAATATTTATAGGAATTTAACCCTATGTGATGTGATGGTTATTTTGAGTTTTTTAAATACAATTTTCTTGACTCAAAATTGTCCATATTGGGCATGTATAAATTTTATAATAAGAAAACCTACTTTGAAACCATTTACTAGCTTTTGTTCTCTTTTTTTCCTATCACCCTCTATATAAAGTTTTCTGAAATGACAGTAGATGTGTGCTGCTGGTGGTGGATGGGATGTGTGATGTCGGAAGAGAGGAGGAGAGAGCACTGTGTTCATAGGAATGAATTTATGTTGTTGCTTAGATATTAAATATTTTACATGAATTGCCTGAGACTTCACCCACCAACATTGGTTATAAGCTATAATGAACATGGGTAGGATTTTGGCAACTTAAAATGTGTTTTGCGTTTCTAAGAACAGTTTTCTTTCCAGAAATTACTTTTTATCCATTCTAGTGCAACTGTTATCAGGAGTCCTTGGGCTGGAGACAGACACACAACCTGTTTGGCTATTGAAACCTCCCTTTCTCCATGAATTCGAGTTCTTTTAGTAGAGGGACTGAGAAATCGATTGGAACCCCATAAGGCCCTGGCAGCACCTTGCTGTTTCAGTGTCCTTATCCTGGAAATGTTTGTCTATTGCCTAATCCCAAGACTAAACAACTTTCTGTTGCTTAAGTTAATCAGAAGTGCTTTCCTTGATTGCAGTAAAAAGACTTCAAGTCATTTTATAACTTGACCTAGACAGCTCTGTGCTTATCTCTGTGGAAGCCTGGCTTTTTGCTTTGCCTTTGGCCAGTTCCAGGTCAGTAGGCTAGCTGACCACGTAATGATTTATGGTGCACTGCTTCTAGCCAGTGCTCCCCTGGAGACAGCTAGGTCAGATTGCTTGTTGGTAGGTTTCATTGGGGTGTAACCATTTAGCCTGGCTTGGTTATTATGGCCAGAAGGTGTAAAGACCTCCTACTTCTTGGAAAGTCAACACTCCTCTCATAAATTTTGTTTATTTAATCTGGAGAACAAGTTCCTCCTTATGCAAGTGAGAAGAATCCTGAAAAGTCATAACCGAAGGTCTTTCAGAGCCTATGCTCGAGAGCCTCTCTTTTTTTTTGGTGCCCTGGAGCCTCTACCTTTGTTTGAAGCCTACATGAATGAGTGGGGCACAGTTCTGGAGCCGTCTTTTTTATTATTTGATTTATTTTTATTAGTACATGCTTGTAGTACACAACGGTTACATTTATCATGGGGAGTTGGTACATGTACATAGTGCCTCTTCCCCGTTTCTTCCTCTTCTCCTGTCCTTCCCTGCTCTCTCCAAATCTTCCCCACTTGAAAAAGCTCTATTTGCATTTCTTTTTTGATTTTCTCCTCTTTAAAATCCCTTTTCTATTCCTTGGCTTTCCATTCCTTCCCTGTCTCGTTCCTCTTCCCGTTTGAAGGTGATCTGTTTACTTTCTGTTATCTATCCTATATTTTGCTCTTTATTTATATTATGTATTGCTTGTATAAGAGAAATTGTGAGATATTTAAATGTGTGTGTGTGATTTACTTCACTTAGCATCACGGCCTTAAGATCCACTCATTTACCTTCAAATGCCTCAAGTTTATCCTTCTTGCTTATAGCAGAGTAATATTCCATTGTGTATAAATGTTACATTTTCTTTATCCACTTTTCTGTTGATGTGGATGTAGGCTGTTTCCAACACTTAGCTATTATAAGTTGTGCTGTTATAAACAGAAACATGTCTGTACCACTAAAATATAGCTTTAATTCTTTGGGGGAAGATTCCTAGAAGAGGAAAAGCTAGTCAAATGGAAACTATAATTCTATAGTTTTTGAGGAATTTCCATATAGAGTACTTTCAAGTAATCTAACCCAGCTGAACTGTAGGTACTCCCAACAGACACAGAAATGAGGAGCAGTTTGACAGTGACAGAAGACCCCAAGAATGAGAAAGTTCTGGACAGGGGGCAGATAAGAACCCACATGAGATGGAGAGAGGGACTGTGTGGCCAGATAGCCTTTAACAATAGCCCCATAGAAGTGTGAAAAATGAAGGGGCAATCTAGACGGCTTTCATAAGACACTAGAGATTAAGGTGGAGTCAGGAGAAACTTGTATCAGCTTCTCACCGTGCATGGGGCCCTTTGCTGGGAGCACGCTCTAGCTGTCTTGGATGCTTCGTTGTCTCCATTTCTCCATACGATTCTCTTCTCTGGTTGCTTGGTGCAGGTGTGTCCCACCTGCCTGCTGTTGTTTCTGTTTTTCTTTCTTTTCAAATGTCATAGTAAACCTTTAGAAAGAAGTTTCAATGGTACATACACTGACTATAGTATGCATTTACTCTGTGGCCCGAGACGGTTCCTCTTCACTCAAAAAAAAGGAAAAGATGGAGTTGGACAATTTGCCTGTTCAGAAATGCTGTCTATTTACTGTGATCTCATGGTAGAATACATCTAGCTCACAGAGGATTACAAGACTCATCGCTGTACTCTCCCAGTTATGTTCACATATTTTGAAATCTCCTCTCATGACTGTGAGCATCTTGATAGTGGTGGCTTGTCACTTATCTCCCCATCCTGGCAGCACTGAGCAAAAGCCTAACACACAGTAGTTCTTCAGAAAAAAAAATTTCAGAGAAACATCATATATTTATGTATTTGACACCAAACTATGAAAAGCTCAAAGAAGTTTATGTTTTTCCTTCTATTTCGAGTCATAATTTTGAAAGTGACATAAAAAAGAACCCCAGGGGAAAAAGAATGTTCATATGAATCTTATATCCTCTTTTATAAAATGGGGACAATGAAACTTCTTATTTTTTAATTTTATTTATTTATTTTTATTTTGAAAGTGGTAAAATACAACAGAATGAGACAGAATAAAGCCAACTAAGATCTTACAGTGAAATTGGTACAGAACTTCACAGCAGATTACCGGGATAACAGTAATAGGTATCACAGTTTATTTCATTATCTTTATAACAATTGTTCTTTCAATCACATATATTAAAATGAGATGAAACACAGAACATTATAGAATTTATCAAGACAGAATATTGAATAGAGCAGTATCATTACTCAAAATAGAGAAAAACAGTAATAAAAATATTTGCCTTCAAAGAGATGGTAAAAGGAAATCCCCCTTACTTGCTATGGTCAACCTCCCAGGAGATGCTCAGATTTCTGGTTCCCATTTGCTAACAGGGGTGACAGAAGAAGCGGGGTAGGGGAAGTGGGATGTTTGACTCTAGGCCGTGCACCAGGAGGTTCACTATTGCTTAGCAGCGAGGCAGGCTGGTTGTTTGGTTTCACAGCGTCCTAAGTTCCAACATGGCGCGGATCTCAGGAGCTGCTGCTGGTTCTCCCCCTGGAAGGCCGCAGTCTGCCACACTGCCACTGCTTACCAGGGAGGAAACTTCTTATTTTTGAGGGTTGTTTTTAGGACTCATGGGCCAATTTTTCTAGAGTACCTAGCTTATAGTTAAGAAGGCTTTTACTTCATGTTATTATTCAGTTAACTTGTTCTTACCATCAAAGACTTTGCAGTATAATCAAGCTGCTATAATCCTCGTACTGTGTATCACCCTTACACTGGGTTATATTTTATATTCAGTTTTTGCAACACTTCCTGTATGTTCATGTGTTGGAAGAGAGATCAAAATACTTTCCTCTTGGCCTCATGCTAGCTATAAATTCTCCAGGAGAATTGGTGGATATTTTCCATCAGCCATCTCTGCACGGGCCATGTCACCTTTCCATTTTCAAGGCACTAGATAACAAACACAGACTGCCCAGATCGATTAAGATGAAAATCATGCACAAAAAATGCCTCGGTTCAGGTGAAGACAGAATTGAAATCACTTAGCTCACACCACATTTTTAAAGTTAAAGTAATTGAAATGTCTAAATAGTATGCTTCAGATTTATTCTTGTCCTTCTCTTTTGATCCTATGTGTGCTAACTTCCATAGACAAGGGTAATACCCATGAGAAGATATGTAAGTTTCCCTCATCCAATAACTTGGGAGCCAACTCCTGAGTGCTTAGAACACTGGAAGGTGAAATCTAGGAAGGCTTCTATGGGAAACGCCTGGAGAAGCAGCAGGAATCCCTGAGATGTCAGAGATGAAGAGAGATCTGGAATCTCCTTACACCTAGCTCTGGCTTCGGGCAACCTGAGCCACTGAAAGAAACCAAAGGAAGCGACTTGTCATAGCTTTGAGGGATGAATGGTATCACTCACGGTGTGAGAGACTCCAAATATTAAAATCCACCTTTGGAGCCACATGATGTGCAAGCATGAGAGGATCTGCAGTGTTATTTATGAGAAATCAAACAAAACACAATTTGTGGCCAACTAACCACTATCTGTGCTTTTAGTACTAGAATCTGGCACTAAGGTTCAGAAGGTCTGAGATTAGTAACCCATAGTCTGGGGAAATTCCTTCAAAATAAAAGTGCTTACTGAAATTTCGTCATGTTTTTTGCTGAGGATTATTTTTTCTTTAAATTTAAAATTTCACCGGACATTCTGATTCTTTAATATCTCCAATAGGCCACTAGATGGCAACATTGTTCTTTTATGGTACAGCATTAACTACACTAAACAAAGTAGTTCTTTTTCAAAAAAAAAAAAAAATCCCACCATATGTAGTAATTTAAATATATCATGCTGTCAAATGGAAGCAAGTAGGGTATATTCAATTATTATTCTGTAATTGACTGACTTAACATGTGTCCTAAACAAATTTTTACCTCTGTGCATCCTTGGAGAACAGACGTTTAGGTGTATCTGGCTGTATCCATACCCTGTGACCTTTTCCAGTCTTTGTGGATGCAAGAAACTTCCTAGTGTTGGAGAATTTATTTCATTCAACTCAGTATTCCTTGATTTTGCAACATCTTACTTTTCATTAGAGGCATATTAAATAGATGATTCCAGGGACTCTCCTTGAAGATTCTTCCTTGGCAAATATGAAGTGGGCACGAATGTCTAAATTTTTCATAGCATTTCTATGTGGCTCTGAATATCATCAAGTTTGGGATATGTTCTAGTGTTCTCAATGACTCCAGCAATAGGATTCTCCCAATCACAGGAATTTCCTGGACACTGCACAGCTTCTGATCTCGGGTACTTGGATCACAAGTTGGTAGCTACAGTGGGTAACTTAGCAAGATCTGTCACAAAGTAAAAAAGGAAATTAAAAGGGGTGGGGATATAGCTCAGGGCAAGACCCTGGGCTCAGTCCTTGGTGACACACACATATACACATGCGTATGCACAGTCATATGAAGTTTAATTCCGCTGAAACCTGTCAGATACATTTTTTGGAAAAAACACTCTTAAATATTTCATTTTCAAGAAACTCTGTTTCACTGGAAACAGAATTTCCCAGTGCTGCTCTAGTACCTGAAATATTCATTCACCCTATGTGTTTAAAACAAAGGTCATCACAATTACATTTGAGTTGAAATCTGCAGTGATAGCTTGCTAATGGCACCCCCAGTCCTGTATCCCTATGTTTTTATAATGGGAGGTTTTCAACTGGGGAGCAGTAGATGTCTATAGAAATAATTTCAGTCTTTAACAATAATACTTCCCTATCAGTATGATTATTAAATTCTATAATATATAGCTTAAGAAAATCATGATCATTTTTGGAAATTTTGAGAGTCCCTCAGCTACGTAAAGTATTAGCCTCCTGCTCCTGCTGAGCATTGAACCCAGGACTTTCACGCTGATCTATATTTCTACCCACATCCTCTAGGCTAGTCTTGAACTTGGAAATCCTCCTGCCTCAGCCTCGTTTTACTCCTTTGCTCTGCACCCTTTGCTTTTCTCTCCTTTCTCCTTTCCTTCCGTTTCTCTCCTTCCCTTTCTCTCCCTCTCTCTTAATCACTTTCTGCCTCTTCTTGTCTTTGGTCTCTTTTAATCTCTGTTGTCATTTGCTCTGTGTCTTTATTTACTCTGCGGATTAAAATAATAGACAGATCAATTATTCTCTGTTCAAATATCATTTGCTTTTACCCACTTGAATTAATCAGCCTCAGGTACTTTTGTTCTTTATCTAATATTATCTTTTCAGTTCTGTAGTTAAAAATCATGAAGCTATCATAGGGATTAGTATTAAAAATAGCACCATCCTTTTCTGATATAATTTGTGACTCTATATAAAGGTCTCCCTAATGACAAATGGATATACCTAGTGCTTACTTGAATGGGTTTACACGTAAGTTACAGGTACAACTTAAACATCACAGAGCAATTTTATTCAGATAGAAAAAGACCACCTGAGCACCATTACTCTGCTTTGAGAGAGTCAGATCTACTACTCATGGAATAGTACCTATGTGATTTTTTTGTTGCAAGAAGGTGGATTCTGGGAAACTTGGTACATTGCTACATTCCTTTATCCTTTCTCAGGTTCCTTATGAAATTCTTGAACTTAAGGACAAAAAAGATTCCTATGCATTTTCTAATTCATAGGTAACACTTCTAATTTTTAAATGACACTTAAAACAACAACAACAACCAGCTAGGAAACAGAGCATAATAGAAATGTGCTTTGGCTTCAGGATCAGATGCATTATGTAAAGGGGCTTCTTCGGGGTGACCACCTATTTTTCATGTCATTATTAGATCCACATGCGCCACTCCTTGAGTTCCTGTGATGGCCTTTGGCGGTGGAAAAAGCATAAACAGAGCAGTCTATTCAGGTTCGGAGTTTTAACTTGAGAGGCCAAAAAAAAATCTCTAAACCTGGACTTGAGAGTTCTCTCGGAGCCTGGCCACCAGAGGGACCTGAAGTTCTGCTCAATTTCTGGGGTCAGGGATGGGAGTCCCGGTGTCCAAATAAATACTTATTTTACTGGAATTTCATTTCTTGCTTTTCTCTTTTAAAAAATGCAAGCGAATTATCTGCAGGAAAACATTGAGATTTAGATCAAAACAGAAAAATGAAGCCGTACTCCCTCGTGAGAGAGCTCAACCCAAACTCTCCCCTTCCTAAAAAGTGTCAGGGATTTTGATTAGCAGGAATCACTGACATGACAAATCAACCCTGTTTTAATTTTTAAACCCACACTTGAGGTGCGTTTCACAGCACCTTGTGCCTGTGCAAACTAAAAAATTAAAATAAAATAAATTTTTAAAAGATTTTAAACCAAAAAGAGGGTGGGAGGGGGACAGAGGATAAGGGAAAGTCTCTGCATTTAGAAGATGCTAGATTTTTAAATACTAGAAAACCCTGTCCTGGTTTCCAAATGTTTACCTTTCTGCAAAGCTGGCCCACAGAGTGCCTTCTGTCTTCAAAAGAAAATCCTGGCACCTAGAAGATTGGACTGACAGTGAGTATTAAAATGACTTGTTTAATGAGCAGCATGATTGAACCGCGTAGAGAACGCTGGGGAGTTTTCTCACGAGGACAGGGTTTGGTGTTTATATTTTGTTATGTTGTGTGCTTCTACTGTCCCTTATTTTGACAAGCTATCGAAAAGTTTGGAATGAGGATGGGCAATTTTTTTTTTTTTTTAAATCTGGTTGCTAGAAAAGAGATGGTGTGTCTCCTTACCTGCCTCTAATGGAACAGAGGCTGTGCCACTGAGGGAGGGAGCTTGGCAGGGAATCAACGCCTAGGATTCTGGTGGTCTAACATTACTGATAAGCAGGGACCGTGATAGATGTGCTTATTTTCTTTTTAAAGTACTAAGCTGCCCTCACTAAGTAAGGCTACTTGCTAAATGGTAAGGAAACTGCAAATACTGGGGAGAATTGTCCTCTAGCGATCATTAGCTGTGTGGCAGCTTCCAGTCTGTACTGTCCTTCCAGGTCTGACTCTGTTTAAGTTGCCTGCCTCCTCTTTTCTACAAGATGATTATCTATTCGAGTCCTTATTCCTTGATGGTCTGGGCAAATTCTGCCTCTCACCCAGTGAAAGATCATTTTCCCTAGAAATCTAACTTAAATTTCCCTTCATGCATATAAGGTGAATCCTTTTTGTCATGCTGGAAAAATGAAAAACATCCTGGTTTTGCCAAGCTATATGTTCTAAATTCTTTTTACATGTTTGCCATTTTGCCTCTAAAGTAAGGACTTCTCAATGAGTTCAACTTTTTCTTCTCAATTATTTTGAACTTTTCACCATTTTTCTTATTTATGGAGTCATCAACTGAAAACAGGACTCATGAAATAATTGGTAAATATTGAGTTAAAAGAAATGAAGGATATAATGTAAAAAATCATACACAAAAGCATAGCACAAGCCTAGTATTATAGAAAATCTACATTCATAGCTTAATGGTAGAAAGAATAAAATTATGTCTTTGGAAGCAGACAACTTTATTCTCTCCTGTTTGATAGAACAAGATTCATTGACTTACAGAATTCCCTGGAAACACACAAGTGGCTAGCAAACATTCTAAAATTATAGCCTTAATTCTCTTATACTGGAATTTCTGTATTTTTATGTACAGTGTTTTTTCTTTGTGTCTTCAAAGAAAAAAGAAATCTATGTTGTTCAAAGACTTTATATTATTTACCTCCTTCAGAATCATTTATCAGGGTGGGTTAAATGCTGGGCTAATACCATACACATCTGAAAGACTAGAAGCATGGATTTCCTTTATGTTAAAGCATAGGAACATGTTTTTAAGAAGAAAGGATTAACAGGCACAACAGATTTTGTTGAAATATTACAGCATTGTCATCAAAGAGAAAACCCGCTCTTGTTCAGACAAATTTCTTTATTTCCCAAAGTTAAGGATTTCACTGATGGGTAGTAGATAAGGTGGAATAAAATGAAAAAGTAAGAATTTATTTGGGAGAAAGCTTCATGGAAAACGCATACTGAGCCTGGCAATAATTGGCCAAAAGTAGTTGTTTGAGGGAAAAAGTGTGCAGAGTCAGGAGAAAACACTGAGCTCCAAACTGGTTGGGGGGCAGGACACACAGCAACATAGAACACAATGTGTAGATACGTGTGTGCATGCAAGTGTGTGCGTGTGTGTGTCTGCACACACACTCGCTCTGCTGCAAAGGGTCTTCTACCTCCTGAGTAAGGAGGAGGCTGTCAGAATTGTTCTATTTGATTCATTTTCTCTTTTTCTCATGACCAACCCTCACACAGACCCCCTTTTGATCTGCTGATAGGGTGGGGAGGATTCACTTTTAAACAAAACAGTGAAAACAGGACACATCTGAGAAAAGCTGGCGTGGACCAGCAGAGCACAGCTTTGGGCCACCGTTAGAACAGAAAGGGTCCTGGAGGTGCTGAGCCTGGGAGGTCCAGAGTGCAAGGAGAGGCGCTGGCGAGCTTGGGCCCTGCACTGTGCTGCTGAAGAGATGTCCCCCGGACTTGCCCTTGCCTTTCTGAGTTAGGTTGGGTCATTTAGTTCTGGCCTTTTCTTCCTGCCAATGCTTCTCTTCCTTCCTCTTCTCAAGGAGAAAATAATCCTGAGCTGACAACGTGAATATTTGCTGGGTTTTGATTTTGGTAAATGAAGCAGCACTGTCATGTAAGCCAGACCACCAGAGAGCTGCGCATTCTGCCTGGTGTAGAGCAGAATTTGGTGAATGGTGCAAGAGGCTGCGTGAAACCTGCCTTCTCACTCACTGCACAGATTTCTGACTCCCAACCATAAAAGTAGGCCACTGGTGAGTGCTTTGACATGATCCATGGGGGGGGGGGGATATGTCTTAGAATCCAGGAAAAGCTGTGTTTTTCCTCAATAGTTGGTTTTTCTTAGATTCTATGAATTTGGAACCGACATTGTTCCTTTATGGCATAGGCTGTCAAAAAGCAGCAAACCAAAGCCTGATTTCCTCACCTGTAAAATAAAAAGGATAACCACCTATCACATGGTTTACTATAAAGGAAGGTGATGGTTCATTACAAAAGAGAGATCATCCCCCACAACCACAATGAAGGTCAACAAAATTGGGGTGTCTGGTGTTGCCCATGGTGAGTTGTTTAATCAATGTCAATTATTATTATTACTTAAGCTTGCAATGAATATATGTAAACTTTAGCTGTAAGTCCAACATTAGGTCTAATGCCAGGGATAAAGAACATCTGAGGTCACTTCCAGTTCTTAACCATGTACAATGATTGAACAGCAAGTGCACAATGAATGCTACAGGTGCTATGATGAAGAAGGTCTAGTGCAAACCTCCTCGAAACACCCAATCCAGCCTGGCAAACATGACCCAGAATTGGAGGAAGTGTAAATGTGCGTGTGCACAGTGGAGAGGTGGAAGAACCTGGTGGGCAGAGCCAGGAGGGGAAGCACAGATCTGTATGCAGCTTGCTGTGATCAGAGTGAGGTGAAAGCTGAGACAACCAGAAAGGTTGAAAATGGTGGGGTACGTGCATGCTGCAGGGAGGAACTCCAACTTTACCTTAAATACAGTGCGAAGTTGTCAACAAATTGTGAACCGTGGTAAGACTGGATCTGCTTTGCTCCTCTATCTCCCAGAGAGTGAGATAGAGGAGGGTGAGATTCGAGACTGGAGATGAATTGGGCATCCAAGAAGCTCCACTGGGGAGGCTGGACGAGGGTCACGGCATCCAGACAGCCAGATTTACACCTTGTAGCCTCAAGCAACCATGCAGCAGTGAATGATTCAGATTGGTGTGTCTTTGAATATTTCCTTTGGTGTTTGTTATCTAACCTGCTTTCCACTTTGCTCTCATATCGATGATTTGAATCCTTTTGGGCTGCTTGTCTGTGGGCATGGCTCCTCAACTCTTTTGTGGCATGGAGATGGAGTGAAGGGCAGCAAAGAAGGATAGAAGAAAGAGAGGAGGATAGAAAAGAATGCACTTCGGAAATAGTTCCTCTTTCTTTAAATACGTGTATTTCAAAATAACTATAACGCATCTTTCCTGGATTTGACCTGGTTTAGGGGGTAGGTTTTATATTGGTCTCTGTGCATGCTTCCACCACTAAATGCATTATCCCCTTGTTGAGGATGTGACCCAGATGGTTTTTACATTTTAGGACCAACTCCAGCTTCCTCCTCTGTTTAACATGACCATAATGCGGAACGTGCGTGCTTAAATGAGTGCAGGCAAAGCAAGTTTTCGAGCTCATCACTTTTCTATCCAGCAACGTGTGTGGAAGAAGATTTGTGCAGCCAGTTGATACAAAATTGCCTAACCCCAGGCCCTTTGAATTCAGACAAAGGAAGTTCTCAACCTGATTGAATTAACCTATGCCGACTTGACTTTTTTGCCTCACCTTTGATGAAGTGAAGAGGGTACCGATCGGCAGGCGGGAAGCCTGATGGGTGCTAATGGGGGGTTTTCAAGTTTGTCATGCTTTCCTTAAACTATTAAGAAAGAACAAAAACCATTATTTAGAATAGAATCAGTTTCCAGGAAGGGAAGAAAGAAAAACCGAGAATTTATTATTAAAGAAAGAAATAGAGCCAAGGTGGTGGGGTGGGGGAGAGGCCGCCTCACATCTCCTGGCCAGGTGCTCTGTGCATATAAATGTTTCAAGTTCAGCTTTAAGATCAAGGGAAAGTCTGTAGGGAGCCTTGTTTCCTAGAGGTCTGCTTGCTAGAGCTGCTCCGGAATACAGGCTGTCCATTTTTATTTGGTTATTAAGGATTAAAGGGGCGATAATTCTGGAATGGTGGTTACTTGGTTTCCATTAACTTCATACAAGATAGTGAAAAACAGGCTTCCAAGGATGGTTTGCATATGTATTTCAGGTATCAGCACACCTCCTGCCATGTTGTCACATTTAACTTGAAATTGCCCTTCCTCTCATGAACTCTTGGAAGAAAGATGCTTGGTTGCAATGATTGGGAATCTCTGTGCCTCTCAGAAATCCTCCCGGTTTTTTGCAGGAGGATAGCTGGAAGATGAAAAGAATTTCACATTAGCTAGCTGGATGCTCCACATACTGCAGGTTAGCAATTGCCTCGGAAAGCTACTTGCTGTTGCCCAAGTTGTCTGAGCTTTTGGCATCTGAACGCACTGCCAGGGAGCCAGGCCATCACACCATGTCTACATTTTCAAATTCTGCCTTTTGTGTGTTTGTCACACAGCCTGTCAACTAAAGGCAACTAAAGCAAGGTCAAAACGATTTTCCTAAAGTGACTAAGTTTAATGACAAAGTAACACACCCCAGAAAATGCTTCTAAATGCCTGTTCCAGAAATACTCATTAAAATAAAAGTGGCAATGAAGAGAGAGCTCAGCCTTCAAAAATAACACATGGATTTCCTGATTGAATTCAAGCAAAGTTTTACTGGGAACTCAGAGTTTATAAAAAAAAAAAAATATGTGCACTCTCTGTTGTCAACATTTTTCAATGCACAGAAACCAGGAATTTCTAGGCTGACACAAAAAGGTTGAATATTGCAAAGCAAAAGGACTTGTCCTGTGTCACTTGGCTAGCAAATCGAGAGATTTAAAATGAAACCTACATACTAGACTGCCATTCTTGAGCTATCTAGCAGCATTATTTTGGTTTCTATAGTGCACATTTTTCTCCATCTTTTGTAACACTGATGTTGATGGCGTAACGCAAATGGCGAGAGATCCAAAAAGTGCGGGGACCATGTCTCCCACTGTATAGCTTGAATTAAAATTCTTGTGTGCTCATAGCCTAATTTATGTTACAACCCTGTACTTTCGTTTTCATGGCTATTCAATATCATAGTTATTTTAAAAGTTATAAATATTCATTATATGTCCATGGTCATTATTACCTAATAATGAGCACAATTAAAGACTAATTTTACTTAATGGTTATGCTGATCTGCTAAGATATGTGCTTTCCTGTGTAACATGGAAATATGACTTAGAAATAAAGATTGTAAAATATTTTAGGGCTATGCACAGTCATTCTTGAAACTTTGGGTGATACTTGCTTCTTTCTGCTTTGAAAATGTTCCCAAGTACTGTCTATCTTTGGTCTCAAATGCAGGCTCTTACAGATGATACAGTCTGGGAGCAGCATTGCATCTTAGAGGAAACTCATCACATTTGCTGGGTATGGAAATTCACTGGTGTTGAAATTGGTTGTGGTTATTCATGGGATTTGACTTATTTGGTTGCCTTTATTAGTGATGCTTTAATATGCAGACCCATAAGAAAAGGCTGGAGGCCCCACATTCATATACCAAATTTTCATTCAGTTCCTACTACACTTGGGAGGAGCACATCCTTAGTATCCAAGGATCCAGTACCCAACTGGAGAGAAGAGTCCACAGTTGTGGCAAAAATTGAGGGATGCGTGACGGGAAGGTGGGGCCCTCACTAGGCAGGTCAAGGACCACTAATGTCCTAGTGGAAACACAGAGAGACAGTGGTAAGTGAAGGACTGGTATGGTCTTAACAAAAATTTACTAATGCAAAGGCTGTGAACTAATTATTTTCCACGGAACTTCTTCCAACCAGCATGCATAGCAAAAATTTATAATAGCCTCTTTGTTTTGAGGAGATTTCCCTCCTCAGTATTATCTGTTATTATAACTCTGTGGATGGTTGAGTTGTTTGAAGACAGAACAATTAGAAAACAATGTATGAAAATTAAGCTAACGAGAAGACCAACACACCAAACTTACAACTTGTGTGATCTATCGAAACTCAGACTGCAAATGCCTCTACATCATTAGCAGGTTTCTTTTTAGTTATTTTTTATTTTCAGGAATTTCTATTTTGGTCTTAAAATAACAATTTAGAATCCATAACATTGTGTGGTAGTTAAAGCTCATTTTCATGTATTTTTAAATAGCCCTGTGATCATGACCTAGTTTTAGTGGATTTATTTTTCCCATTATTCAGAAGAATAAACTGAGGATTAGGGATGCACTATAATCATAACCATTCAGTGGTAAAGACTAGAATTTAACTCCAAATCCAATCATCTTTCTTCCTTCCTGTTATGAATTCTAAATCAGATCTTCAAAGAATTTAAACATAATCAGCAGTTGTGGCTGGAATTTTAAACATCCAACATGTGGCTATCCTGGGAGCCAAGAAATCTTTAAATCATCCACTTTTCTAAGCAATACCTATCTCAGAATTAAGAGTGAATATGGGAATTTTTCTCAGCTTCAGAATGGAGACTCCTTTGGAAAACTAATTTTAATGGTTATGGATTCCCAGCCCATTTGACCAGTATTTTTTTTAAATATCAAATCATCTGGCAGTTGTGTCTTACTTCTTCCTATCACCAATGAATTGACCCAGACACATTCAGACCTCACAAAAATGCCAATGTCTGCACATTTTCACTGTGAGCAGGCAGGTTCAGTCAAAGCAGAGAGAAATAAGGCACTTACTGTCTACTGCAGTAACATTAGTATTATCTGTACAGATGCTTTTAGAAGTACGGAGTTAAATGCAGAGCCCTGGAGATGCCCAGAAGCACCTGTGAGATAAGCACAGCCACTCCCAGAAGACCTAAGAAACCAAAAATTTGCAGGATACACATTTCACTGTGACAAAGTAGAGCGATGTCACCTATTTTAATGTGAGATTGACAGCATGAAATAATGCCAATAAGGTTCTTATAGGATGCAGAAAGGTAGAAGAGATATATAGACATACTTAGTCAGAAAAAGCCAGGGTGTTATTAACTGCCGATGAAAATTTGCCCTGGGGAATAAAAAGGCTAAAATCTGAAGGCAGCAAAGTCAGTCTGGCTATAGGTCAGCTAAGGAGAAACGGATGTGAAATAAACATTCATTAGGGGTCTTTTGACAAGAAAGACTATTATATTAGTGAATGGCATTTGAGAAGTCAGAGGAGGAGAG
This sequence comes from Cavia porcellus, assembly GCF_034190915.1. Lineage (NCBI taxonomy): Eukaryota > Metazoa > Chordata > Mammalia > Rodentia > Caviidae > Cavia > Cavia porcellus. The sequence goes on from NW_026947497.1 coordinate 36,068,452, forward strand.
GGTCAGCTTTGCACCAGCCCTGTAACTGCAGAATGGTATGTGCTGTGCGTAACTGGCCCGAGACTGTCCTTTTAATGGCAGGGGTAAAGCTAGGCAAACCCCTGGGGACATCACAGTCCGCTGGCGTCCAGTGGCTCATTGACCCATTTCACGTGCATCCTTTCAGCTGCTTAAATGAAAAAAGGGTTCCACACCCATGTGTATCCACACCCATCCATATTTATTTAAGGATGCAGTCTAGTTCCTATTTATCCTTCTAACTTTCTAAATTGGAGAAAACAATTTCCCAGGCATTCAAAAAATCTGGCAAAGCACAATCACAGTAACCAAAGGGAAAAAAGAAGAGCGGCCAGTTCACTGAGTCAAGCTCATTGAACCAGGAGGGTGATTGGAAATGTGCCACTAAGGATAAGATTGACTATTTCCAACACGGCCACTAGATCTATACACCTACAGCTGCTTGTGCATGTATGCAACGCAGGAGCTGCATTTTCACACTCATATCCATCCTCTTAGGGTTTCACACACAATAGTACTTTCTTTATGAAGATGATGATGGTGGAAAACAAATTTTATAGTTGCCTAGAATTTGATGTTATGACCAAATATCAAACACATTTATGCTATATGAAAGACTGTACATTTAGGGAAGTAAGGGGATTTTAAGGTTTCAGCCATGGATTTCACTACCCTGTAATTCAGGTCTTGCTTTTAATTTTTCATGAAAATAGAACCAATATGCTACTATTTTCAAAATGAAGAAGCTAAAGAATGGAGCTTAGGTATTAAGTTAAGGATGAGTCTTAATTTTTAGCCTTTATCAGTTTGTTTCATTTAATAATCAGATAACGTCTTTATTCTGTTGTTCTGAAACAGAGACAATAGAATTACTCAGGTAATAAGTAATTTATTTCTATTTATTGAGTGTCAATTATATACTAAAATCTATGATAAGAATTAAGGATGAATAATATGACAAGTCCTCTGTCTTAGAAGATCTGACAGCTAAATGAAACACGTAAGAAAACAGATAAATAATAACACAAATCCTTCAGTTGAGACATGACTAGTGTTTCCTTGAAATTTAGAGGAAAAAATTTTATTTGGGTCTTGTACTTTTTAAATTCTCTCCAGAAAAATAAAGCAAGGAGAAGTTTAGCCTCATAACCCAAAAATCTATCCGCCAAAATGACTGATATTTGTTTTAAACTATATGTAGTTTTTCAGCTTTCAAAATGCATTCTGTCTGTGTAGGTCTTGAAAAATACCTACACCATGGAAATTATTCCCCCCATTTCACATGTGGGAAGACAGAGGCACAAGAAGGTGAGTAATGTGGACCAGAGTCTTGTAAGGGTCATGGGGAGGGCTAGTTTCAGACCTTGGCTTTCTTCTGAGGCACAAAGCTGAAATATGTCCTCTGGTTTAACCTTGATTACGTAAATAGTAATCCATCTTTTCATGAACTTCTTATTTAAAGTGGAGAAGTTTTCATTTATGTTTCTATTGAATAGATAAATGTTCTTCTGGCCCAAGTCCCTATTAGCAAAAAGGAACAGACGATCCACCCTACTGGGCAAGGCCTGTGTTCTGCTCAACCTAATATTGTGTTGACAACAGAGGCCTCCAGGGATTTGCCGGGAAAGGACACAGTTTTCCTCCCTGACATTAACCTTAAAGGTTAGGTGTACTCTCAGTAGCCATTTATGACTCTGACATTCATAAATTTGGCCAAAACCTTTATGAATCCATTTATATTCCTGGCCTGTACCTCTTTTGTGATAATGAGCTCCATCCGTTTATTATTTTCGGTGTAAAGTCATACTTCTTTTTATTTGTCCTTTATCCATCCCTCTCAAATTTGAGGGGTTTTACCACTTCCTGAGAGGAAATGAGAATTAAAATAATGTGCTTTTGTTTGTTTCTATATGATATCCAAAATTCTCCAGGTTTATTTTATTTTGTCTCGAGCAAGACTAAATAAAGCTGCATATTGTATTTCTATTTTGAAGAGACCAATATTTCATTTAAAGATTAGGAATCTGTCTTCTGGCACATTTTTCCAGTAAACTTTTCAGTGATGCTAAAACGGGCTCCAGATTTCTGTTAGAATACGCTCATTTTGGGATTCTTAAATGTGTTTGCATCTTGAAGGCAGCTCCTATCTGGCCCTGGGGAAGCTGGAGGTAATTTTTGTTCTAATCTGTAAACCACTTTTGGGAAGTAAGTGTACATTATATTATGTTATATACATTTTAAAACTGATTATAACTGATGCATTATAGAATATCATAGAGTTGTAAGAGCATGCTGGTCTGGTAGTCAAGAATCTAGTGTTCTAAAACCTTCACTGGACTGCTGCTTCCAAGATTATGTTATTAAAAGTTGAATCCATCAGTTTCCAAGGTTGCTTGCAACTTTAAAATTCTGAGTTGCTATTTCTTTGACCAATGGCTCAATGATTTAACGGAATATAGCCAATCCCAGCCTCTCTGAGCAACAATGGTCATCCACTGACTCCATCAGGAGTCACTGGCTCTCAGCATTGCTGAAGGCCATTAGATGATCACATGACCTGTTTTCTTTTATCCACATTGGTGATTTCTCACCACAAAGATCTCAGTAAATGAAAAAAAAATATTCTTTCTTCCCATTCCCTGAGAGTAATAATTACTGTTATGTTTTGGATCTAGACTGTCCTCTCCCTGTGCCTACAGGTAGGGCTTTGGGAAGGCAGCTGAATCTTCAAGGTTCTGTGTACTCATCACCGAAGCATCCACTGATGAATTCAGTGGCAGACTGTGCCTTTAGGAAGTGGGGTCTGGACAGAGGAGGCAGATCTCCACGGACATGACATGGAAAGATACACCACTCTCCTTAGCTCGTCCCTTGTCTCTCTGCTTCCTGGCCATCATGAGCAGCTTTTCCTCCACCCAGCCCCGTCCACCATGATACTTCTGCCTTGGAGCCTGCTGACTATAACCATGGGCTCTTTTAAGTTGTGGGGATTGGGTATTTCTCTCAGCTACCAGAGAAGCAACTAGAGTAACTGCCTTTTCTCTAGGTTATATTTTAATGGATGCAATTATTTTAGGTGTCACATTCTGGTCCTATTTTGAGGCAGAGCTTGAAGGATCCTTTTGGATTCCCTCTATTTCAAATGTTCACCTTGATAATTGATTAGTTTCATCCTTTAGGAATCATTACTACCAAAGATAAATATTGACCAAAGTCTCTCCCTTTGAATCTTTATGATTGCTCAAAATCTTGACATAGATGGGATCCATCTCTACATATGCTTGCTGATTTGAGTTAGAAATGTTTTCAGCATTGGCTATTTTCTGATTTTGCCAAAGGGATAAATATTTGGTAGAATCATGTGTTTTCACCATTTAAAAAATGATGAGTAGAGGGCAGTGAGGTCCTCAGAAATCTGAACATAGTAATACTCTCAAGCACGTTCTTCTAGATCCAATCGTGACCTGGTCTTCACCTGCTCTACTCAGTGGCACTATTCAAGCATGTGAATTATAGTTCACGGTATGGTGGACACATATAAAATTGTATCCAGCAATTTCATCTGTAGAACGAACCCAGTGACACCCAAATCATTGCATTTTGCTTGGGACTAAGTTCATGGTGCATTTCTAACACTCAGAATGGCTTGTGAATACTGATTTCCTATTTATTGCTTTAAAATTATTTAGTTTAATCATCTAGCAATTCAAATTGGAAAAGACGACAGTATAAGTAGCGTATGGAAGTCACAAAACATCAACTACTGGAGTCACAAAAAGTAAAAGGCTGATGGCTGTGGTGGTCCACACTTATAATCCTAGTTCATGAGGATGTGGAAACAGGAGGATGGCCTGGCTAACCTACAGAGACTTGATCTCAAAAAAACTAAAAAGGCTGGGGGTGTATCTTAGTGATAAGAGTACTTGCTTCATATGTAAGAGGTCCTATGTTCGATTCCCAGTACACACACACACACACACACACACACACACACACACACACACACAGAGAGAGATGGAGAGAGAGAGAGAGAGAGAGAGAGAGAGAGAGAGAGAGAGAGAGACTGACAGAGACAGATGGAGAAACAGATAAGAGACAGAGAGAGAGAGAGAGAGAGAGCAAGACAGAGAGAGAAGGAGGCAGAGGGGGGGGGAGAGAGAGAGAGAGAGAGAGAGAGCCAGCAAAGCAGAGGTAGAACGATGCACAGAAAGATTTCAATAGGCTCTAATCATGTGTTGTTATGTTCTTCTTCACTGTTGGGATGATATTAACTGCAGTGATATTAAGTGGGTATTTTTCTTCATATCTATTGAGTTTCGAGATCAGGACCCCCTGCTCCTGAAGTGATTTTTCTTGATAGTTGAATAGTTCATAAAGATACTGTGTTAATGTTATGAGATTTATAACACTAATTTTAAAAAATTCAAGCTGCAAATTCAAATACTTTGACGTACCCAGTAGATGTCATTTGGTAGACATCAGAGATTACTGTGATGAATAAGCCCCAGGCTTTCCCCCATTCATCCCTAGTCAGAGAAGAAGCAAACAACGACATGTAAGTTAAGCATAATATCAGTCAAGCAATGTAACATCACCTGTGCCTACATGTGGCACAGATGAAGAGTTATGGTGATGCAATGGAGAGGGAACCCAGTGGGAGAGTTTGGGAGACGGGGTTAGGACAGCCCTGCAGTGGGGTAAGATTTCTTCAGGCCAGAGGGAGCATTTTATATTGAAAGAAATGGCTTAACACTGGAGTCTGCAATGAAAGTTTCTTGTGTTTTGGGCCAGGAAAGTGGCCTTGGTTAAAAGAATCTTGAGATGTGAGAAAGCATATGGTGGAAGACAGACAGGCGAGGGGAAGGTGCCCAGTTCCCTTTTTCCCTTTTTCTGAGTTACTTCTTACAAATACCTTGGTCTTTTAAGCATTTTTAGATCTCAATATTTTAGATCTCACATTGTAATTTGGAGAAGGCAAAGAGTTTTCTCAGGCAATCTGTGAGCTGCTAATTTGAAAACTTGGAGGCTGTCAGGATGAGGACTCACACACTCACTTCTGATTGTTCCTTAGTGGGGCATTTTTTGAAGTGGGCTTTTTCTGTAATTGGAGAAAGCTGGGAGGCTTAAGAGGTGCTAGTGATGGCAATGCTTTGTTTTTTCTTTTCAGACAAAAATCTTACACCCTGAAGAGAGAGTGCCTAAGTTTTCAGCCTGGTCTCTACACTCAACTTCAGGCCTCATTTTTCTCAGTTCTAAAACAGGGATATAAAGTGAACTTATTTAGTTTACCTTAAAAAGTGAAGGTCTATCACTTCACAGAACAAGAAATTCTGAGGCAGGTCAGCTTTACATTTAACTCAACATTTAACACTGTTGCTGGAGATTTAGCTCTCTATTTCTCTCCCATCATGCTTAGCACATCATGCTGGAGATTTAGCTGTCTCTTTCTCCCCCATCATGCTTAGATTTGGTACTTGAGCTTTTCAACTAATGGTTCATGGTACCAAGATGGCTGCTGTAGTTACTGGTATGACATGGATATTTTTCACTGGTGTCTCCAAATTAGTGAACTTCATTTCCAGAATTTTCAAAAGATTAGTTCTTTATTCTTCTGGGTAACAATTTCTCAAGGTAAAATATGTTTACTATGAATTAGTTGCTGGAAAACGGAGATTATTTACAGAGATCAATCATGACTATTGCCCAGGGAAACTGTCTTCTTTTAGCTCTTGGCATGGGAATGGTAAATACTTGAAAACTATTAAGGATGAAACAGTAAAGAGGAAGAGCAACATTGGCTTTGGGAATGCCTCATTTCCTCTGAAATAGTTTTTGGAAGATTAAGTAAATAACTATACAAATGCCTACCGAAGCGTGTGACACAATAAGCCCATAATACTATTTAATGGTTATTATTTTTATTTGTACTAGTATTTAATATTATGTCAGTTAAATTGGCTTCTTCCATGAATGCTCTAGGAAGAATCATCTACTTTTCTGTAGATGGTTTTGTCTTACAGAATAGTAACTCTTATTCTCTCAAGTATGCAAACAAAGGCTCATCTATGTCCTAATGTATCTAGAACCGCAGTGATTTTTTTAAAGCAGGTACACTGCAGAGTCTGCACTTCATAGGCTCAGAAAGTCTGAATGACGTCACATAGTCCTTTGTTATTTATTAGTTGCGTCACCTGAGCAAACTACTAACTCTCTGTTTATTGCCTCATCTTTAAATAACTATGGTCATGGTATCTACCTCATAGATTTTTTTTGAACACTAAGTGGTGAATTCATTTGAACCAGCACCTAAAGAATGAGTTGTACATAGTAAAAGCTCAAAAAAAATATTAGTATAACAAGGCCAGGCCTCCAAGGCCTACTGCCTAGATTTTTGACATGTCTTTTGGAACCAGCTTGTACTAGAGCATCATTGTTGGCTTAGATTCATGCTTTAATTTCCAGGTGAGCTTTGGAGAAATTGTGTAGTATACTAATGGATTTATAGTGCCACAGAGAAGAGAAAATGGGTATCACAAACACACTTATCTTCATAGTGACTCGATTATAGTAAAAGAGTGGCTGTTCTCATTATAAATGCATGTAGCAGAAACAACAGACATGCTCTGGAAGAGTCTCAGAAACTATTTTTCTCACATAGTGGAATAGTATTGCTCCTACTTAGGGAAGAAATGCTTCACAGTCCCACAACAGCTGCTGTAGCTCCCAGCATTGTGTCTACATTTACATCAGGAGAAAGGGACAAGGATGACACAAGGAAATATCTACCTTTTATATCAGGAAAGCAAACACTTTCCCAGAATTCCCCAGAAAAGTTCTTCAATTCTTCTTCTTTCCTATTGGGCAGAAAGAGGTGACATCCCCAGGCTGCATCAGAAGCTGGAAAGTTCAATACTGAGCCCTGCAAGCTTCTCAGTGATAGGCCGGACAAGAGAGTTAGGACTGGAAACTGGGGTCGCCAGCCTACGATGTCTGCATAATATGATTTAAACATAAAATCCTCAAGTCAACACTTCAGATTTCACAGAGCCAAAGGCACCCACGGCTGAGTGGGGCAACAGGCTCTCTCATGGTGGTCAGTCAGCTATTGGTAAATAACTTCTCATTTCTGCAGTTGCTTTAAGGAGAAATATCTCCATTTTGTTTTCCAAGATTTTCTTTGTTTTTTGTCATTTTCTGTGCAAAATAAAGAACGTAAGATTTGACATTTTTCAAGGAGGAGAAAGCAAGTCACCCTTGGTTTTATATGTGAAATCACTTGAGTCCTAATTCGTGGTGCTGGGAATCCAAGCCCTTCCCACATGCACCGGGCTGGGCTCACAGGGCCTTACTAGAAATGGTCTATTTCCCATCGCTCAGTATTTATAACCCTCTCTTAGAGAAGAAAATAGGCTATACTAGGAAGTCATATTATAATAGAGAATTTGGCCTCCAAAGTAAAAGATAAAGACATAATTTAGATTCATTTGGTTGAAAAGATAAATGCAGATAAAAGCCCAATAAACAGGAGCCAAGTGCCTTGGCATGGGAATCACACAGACAATGGGGTTGGCCGTGGGCCATGGAGTCACTGGTGTCTGCAGAGGAGCTGGTTCTGAGCAGCAGAGAGGGCCCACTGAGGCTCCCTCCCTGGTGCTGTGTGTGGATAAGAAGAGCTGAGCACAAATCACAGGGGAAGCCGGAGCAGGCAGCAAGGACTTCAAGAGGGTGAGCAAGCGCCAGCGGGAGGGAGGCTGCCAGTCTTCAAGAGCTGCACAGTCAAAAATAGCCTAGGGCCACGGTGCTCTGAAAACTTTTTCAAATATGCCCTTTGCTTTTAGAAAGAAAACCTACCATGCCTTGTCCTTCTTAGTAGTGAAGCACTGTTGTTAACTAGAGAATATCTTTATTTAGAAATACCTGGAAGAATGTTATTGACACTGCCCTGGTTCTCTGTGACATTTTTCTGGAACAATGTCACATTTTCTGTGATGCAGATCAATTCATTAAACATCCGCTGAGTGTGTTACTGGACAAGCGTTATACTAGTTCTGAGCTTAGTAAGATGAAAAAGAAATAGTCTAGTCCTCGAGTGGCTAACACTATATCTGGAGGCAATTCTGTCCCTTAGGGGACAATTGGCAATGTCTAGAGAATTTCTGGTTGTCACATCTTGGACAGGTTTACTGAAATCTAGTGGGCAGAGGCCAGTGACACTCCTAAACACCCTATAATGTGTAGGATCGCACTGGCAGAGCATTAATGGGCCCAGGGTTTCAGTAGTGCTGAGGCTGAGAATCCTTCTACTATGACAGAAACATGCTGTGGAAAAACACAAATGAACAACCACTATGATAGTAGAAGTATGCACAAAGGAGAAAGAGTCTTAAAGACAGGAATTTCAAAGGATGTGTAGGAGTTCACTACAAGATCAGGCCGAATGGGAACATGAAATCAGGGATGGTGAGATTGTAAGCAAAGTCATGTTGAAAAAAAAGAGTTCACACTGCATAATGAGTGAGGTAGGCAGGGATGGAAATTGATTTTGGAGAAGTAAGCAGAACAACACTGATACCCGAGGGAGTTTGAAGTCTGTTCTAGAACTGATGGGGAATCATGAAAGAACTACAAGCAAAGTGATATTATGAGAATACTAGCTACAACAATTGATATAGGAAAAGCAAATTTTTCCTTTCGCATTCTTATTTTAACATATCTGTCATGAAATGTATGTTTCTTCTACACCAATAAATTCCCTAATTTTCCATGGATATCATGAAAATTTGGGTGTGATACCAATTAACTCAGTGTCGACACTATAATGTTAGATCTCACAGGTCAAAGGGCCAGGCCACAAGGATGTCACTTCACCTCATTCTGAGAGCAGGTACCGCAGTTGGTCACCAAATTATTACAATTTCCATCCAGTTCAGCACCACATCAGGGCTCCTATGACCCCTTCTCAACTCGATCCTAACGAGATTCACAGAACCCAGGAGAACAGTTTATTCACTAAGGGACCAGTTTATTATGAAAAATGTGTTAAGGATACAAGTTTGTGAGATGAAGAAATACACAGAGGAAGGTCTGGAGGCTTCTTTCCTTGTGGAGTTTTGGAGTGCCTTACTCCTGGCACACACACACACACACTCGCACCCACACACACACACACACACACACACACACACACACACGTTCCTCTTTATCAGCCTGAAAGGCCTCTGAACCTTGCCCTTGCAGATTTTTTTTTTATTATTATTTAAAGAGAAAAAAAAACCCAAAGCAGTAAAAGGGTACAAATAATACAGAATTTCAAGGAAAATATACAGTAAGATATCACTAGTTAATAGGTTACATATTGTCATTTTTGAAATAGTTGTCCAAATTATAAAATTAAAGTATGTAAAGTGCACATTCATACAATGAGATTGCACACAATGCCGATCAATGATCCAACAAAGTTCAGTAATATGGATTTCCATCCTACACACTCAAACATACATGCAGTTATATCCCTTAGATCATCTTCCTTTCCTCTCTTTTTAATAACAATTACACTTTTTGGGTTTTTTTACTCCCACAATTCTTATGATTTTTTGGAGAGAGTAAAACCTAACATGGCTAAACAAAACAGAGTTGGTTAGAACAAAAGGATGGGCATAGTAAATGATGTAAAAATAGGATATCAGGTGATCTAAAATGGTTATCATTGTGCCTCTTGCTATTTTTTTTTAAAAGTTGCCTATATCATCAGATATAATAGAATTGATCAAAACAGTACAGAACAAGACCAATAAAACTTACACTGGAGACTTTACAGGACTTCAAAAAAAGATAATAGTCAAACCATAATGGGCGTCATAGTATATAAGGATTTTTTTTGGTACTGGGAATCAAATTTATGACCTCATGCTTGCCAGGCAGACTCCATGCCACTAAGCTATATCGTTAGCACCCTTGTGGGTTTCATGAAAGTTTCATTACATAGGCATGATTGATTACATAATTGACCATCAGGGATCTGCTCCACCTTGTTCCCTGGAGTTTGAGGGATGAGAATGGGGTTAAAATCTTAATCCTGTAACCACAGAGTTGGTTCTGCTGAGCATCCACTCCCATCCTAGGGCTGTGCAAGAGTCCCTAGTCACCTGTCATCTCATCAGCATATAAAGTGACACCCTTGCTTTTAGGAGGGGGCAGAGACAAAGTGCATATCATTTCACAGATAAATAACTATTACATTATGAAATAAATTGAAAAGGATTAATGACCCCTTTGCCTATTATTAGCATTCTACCACCTCTCTCCCTCTCTCACCTTGTTCTAATGCACAGATACATCTTTAGTAATGTATTCCCGGCATCAGTTATACGTGTAGTCTACCTTTATGGAAGAGAGGCTGTTTGATGACCCACTGAGTATATCTAATCCATATGGAGAGGTAAAGTAAAGAGGCTTCTAACGACCTAGGAGAATATCAAAGTTATCTTATAGATACTTATGAAAAAAGTGAGATGGGAGAAGATTGATTTTTCAGGAAAGTAACAAAGCAAAAACTGAAGTGTAGGAGACTGTGACAGGAATATTAGAATTTCAGTCCTAGTGTAGAGCAGATCCAAGTGACACAAGATGCCTAAGGCACTTAGATATTAGTGCATAAAAGAGGGAAGGATTGATGGTCACTGGGTTTGAAGAACAATGAGTCCTTTGTGGGTTTTAGTGACTTATTCATGTGAGCATTAAATATGTCTGTGATGATGGTAGGCCTTGATTAAAGATGAAAAGTTTAAGCAAGTGTCAAATTTGTTCACAAATATAGTGGAAGGGTCAGAAGACAGAAGCAATGAGAGAGGTAGAAAATGTTCAGTAGATTGACTGCCAGGGAAATACAAAGTTTTGCAACATGTTGGGGGAGCAACTTCCTAGCAATAGCAACTTAGAGAATGTCAGCTTTGTACTTGATGAATTGTATTTCAGAGAGTTACATGGAAATTACTGTCCTTAAGACAACAGTGAAAAATTATTTGGTGAAGAAAATAAAGATGTTGGAACTTTCTTAAATATAGAATGGGGATTCCAAAGATCACAGTTAAATTCTTTAAGAAGGAAAGTGATGGATGGGATATATTATTTTGTTATGGTTGATATAACAAAATACAACCCATTGGATGATTTAAACAACAATATTACTGGCTTGTAGTTTTGGAGATTAGAGCCCAAGATCCAAATATCAACTAAATTGATTACTTTCTAGAACAGTTTAGGAGAACCTGTTTCAGGATTTTCCCCTAGTTTCTGCCTCTCTGTTGGCAATCTTTGTGATATTCCTTGGCTTGTAGATGTAACTTTTTGCTCTTTCATTTCACCTTCATATGGTTTTCTCTTTACATTGTGTTCTCTCTATGAGGATATCATTCATACTGAATTTTAAAACCTACAAAAATTCTGTATGACTTCATCTTAACTAAAACATCAATAACAGACCAATTGCCCAAAATGGTCACATTCTGAAGTACTGAGAACTGGGACATCAGTTTATCTTTTCTAGGGTGACCTAATCCAAACCCTAACAGGAAACAGAAGCAAGATCATGTTGTTCTTTTTTTCCAGGGTTCAAACTGATGACCTATCCCTGGTCCATATTGCATTTTTTTGTAGTTTTGGGGTTTTGTTGTTGTTTTTGAGACAGGGTCTCATCATGTAGTTCAGGAAGTCCTTGAAGTCATTATGTGGCCCAGGATGGCCTTGAATTTGTGATAATCCTCCTGCCCCAGCCTTCCAAGTGCTGCGATTATAGGCATGTGCTGATGTCCCTATTATAAAACTAGACAAACAGGGAAGCAACTTTGGGAGACCATCTTTTGCCTCTTTGATCCTAAGAGTATTAAGTTCAGTGGAATAAGCTATTTCTCAGTATATGAGGTGTGATCAATACATGACAAATGTTTCAAATTTTTAAAACAGCAAAAGGCTCATTTCTATTAATTTTGTGTCTTTATCACTTTCTCATTGCTGAGACACAATACTTGTTACTCACAACTTAAAGGAGGAAAGATTTACTTTGACTCACAGATTGTAGACTGACTCCAAAGTGAAACTATATGGAAGAAGGACCCGGGGAGAGGAAAGCTGCTCACCTCATGGTGTCCTGGAAGCAGAGTCAATAGAGGAGCCAGGAGCTCACACAGCCTATATGAGTTACACTCATAGCGACCAACCTCTTTCCTCCAGGCACCACCTTGCAACAGCAAGTCAGCTCTAACACCACTATGATTCAATCACCTTCCAAAAGTCTCAGCTCTGATTCCATTAACTATAGAGGGTCTTTTCATGGCTGCTCTGATATCCTGAGTCAACTCAAAATGTTTACAGCAACTGCTCTCAAATAGAAACATTGTGAGCCTTTGCTGTGGTTTGTATTTAAATGTCCCAGAAGAGCCTCCTGGCTCATAGACTGGGCTTGGGGAGCTGTTTGAATCAGGGAGACCATATAGCTGACTTGCTGTTAGGAGGCATGGCCTGACTGGAGGAAGCAGGAGGCTGGGTGTGACCTGGACAGGTGTATCTCTGTCACAGGATCCTCTAGTGAGCAGCTTACCTGCACAACACCCCTCTACCATGCCTTCCTGCCATAGCCAACCAAACTAAATCTCTTTCCGAGGAGTTGCAGATGTTGAATAAAGTGGCTCAGCAATGAGGAAACTGACTGCAGCCTTCACCCACCTTATTCACTAGATCTTGTACTAAATGAATTCTAGTTCTTACCCAAAGCAAAAATGACCACAAAAGGTAATACATTCAGGATGCCAAGGCTGCCAGGATAGTGCTACTAAAGACACAAAAGATTTACGGAGCTGCTTCAGAAAGGAGAAAGAATGATAGGGGAAATGTGTCTGAAGCAAGGCGGGGAGTATTTTGAGAGACTTAATGTCAGTGTGACTTTAATTTTTTTTTTTTTTTTTGTCTTTTTCCTTTTTATCGGTACTGGGGATCGAACTCACGACTGTCTGCTTTCAAGGCAGGCGCTTATGCCGCTGAGCTAAATCCCCAGCCCCAGTGTGACTTTAATTTTAACACATTTTTAAAATTTTAAACATTAACCATACCTTTTGATGTCTCCTCATATCTCTCATGTCCTGTAGACCTATCACTGCCCAGCTCTTGGGACACCTCCGATGTAGTCACATAGACTAGGGTGAGAATCGTGAGCATCTTAGTTCACAGCACAGGATTCACATTGCAAGGTGCTTTGCTGTGGGCTCAAGAGTCACTGAATTGGTGAGAATCTTAGCATCTTTGCAGTTTATCCTGTGATGATGGCCCTCAGGGGACCTTCCTGTCCAAGCCAAATCCCACAAAAATAGGATTCATATCTTATTTAGACACATTTCTTAAGACTTCAAAGTCTGATAAAAAGTTAAGTATTCAGTGACTAAATGAAGAACTCTTTCCTATGAGTAAAAATATTGTCAATGAATTCGTAAAGAAATATTAGAAATGAAATACTGAAAGATGGGTCAAGGTGTTTGACAGCATCTGAGACACTTCTGAAGGAGATAGTGCCCATGATTTAGACTTGGGACCATCTCTATGATATATTGCTTTCCAACACTATAAAAGCATTTTTTTATGTGAGTGATTACATGAGGTTGTGAGATTTGAATTTTTGTGGGGCATGGAAGGTTATTTCTTTCTTCTTTTTCATGAGTGTAAATTTTACAAATCAGTTTTATTTGATTGCACAAGAAAATTGGTTTTGTATCATTGTCTGAATGAGTGAATTCAAATGCTCCATAATAATGGATCATGGTAGGTAAGTAATGTGATGAATATTATAACATTAATCCAAATAGTCATAAAACATTTAGCTGAGTTTATCCAGACTATATGAGAAACGAGAAAGGAAAAAAAATGTTTCAGGATGGCATGATATATTTAAGAAATTAAAATGTCAAGATTTTTTTGAGGTTGGAATTATGTATCAGTTAGGACATTTTAGCTATCAGTAAAAAGCAAATCCAAATGAAACTGAACTAACTAACTCACTGTCTCACACAGAAAGCAGAAGGAAGAGCTGAGTGATGAATTCCACCAGAGACTATAAATTAGATCTGAGTTCCTTTGGTCTTTCCCCTTCACCTCTAGCACATGGCTAGAAATTCCTTTATGAGCACAGAATGGCTCTAGCAGCTCTTAGCATAACATATGTTCATTGAATCAACAAGTCTTTAATGATTATTCTCTACCAACTTTCTGGGTACTCAAGATATATTAGGATTATGTGGATCCAGTGTAACATATTGGCCGTAAATATCCGAATAGATCTCCTACTGTATTATTAGATAAAAGACAATTTTTTTGCTCTCATTAGGTTGTATTTTAATGAGAACAAAGAGCAGAAATGAAAGGATGAGAACACAGACAATATTCAGTAGTAGTTGAAAGTACTATGAAGAATAGGACTGGCAAAGTATTAGAAAAGTATAAAGGAACCAATGGTAAAGTGGTCATCAGGGCAGTCGTCTTTAGCCCGTGTGCTAATTAGCTTTCCATTACTGTAACAAATCCCTCAGATAATCAATCTACAAGGAAGAAAGGCTTCTTTTGGCCCATGCTTTCATTGCACGGTTGCTTGACTTTGCTGCTTTTTGAGCTTATGGTGAAACAGCACATCATGGCAAGGAAAGCATGGGGGAAGAAGTTTGTCACCTTACAATGACCAGACAGCAAAACAGAGAAGAAACGGTTGATGTCCCAAATTTCCTTCAAGTTCATACCTCTAATGACCTAAGATCTTCCACTACCCCTCCTTCTAAAGGTTTATACTTCCTTTCAATAGCTCCCTGCTAAGGACCAATTCTCTAACACAGAATATCACAGATTCAAACTGGAGCAGTTTCCAACAGGGAAGGAAATAGTGTGCTGTGGAAACTTCTGGAGAAGAGCTTATAGGCAAAGACAAAGTCCCTAGGTAGAGGCCTGCTTGATGTGTTTGAAAAAAAGGATACCCCAGTCAGTGTGGTTGGAAAGAGGTGCACAAGAAGAAGCTGGGAAGAAATGAGAATACAGAGGTGGTCAGTGTTGAATCAGCAGGGCCTTTTATGCCATACTTAAAACCCTGACTTTTCTAATAACGCAAGAAGTTTTGGGAGGGTTGTTAGCAGATATGTGACATGGTTAATGCGTCCAAAGGATACACCCCATCTCCTTTTGGAGAACTGATTGTAAAGGGTGACTGTGGAAAGACAGTGTGTACCTTAGGCTGAGGACAGAGCCAGGAGGAGGTGATGGATCATAGTGGTAAGCCGAATATAGAGTAGTCATATTGGATTTACTCTGATAGCTGCACACATCAATATCTTGAGACAGCTACAAAAGAAATATTGTTCTAGAGTCTTCTTTTTAAGGTGGAGGTAAGGTTTTCCAGAAGATTCCAAGATTATCTCCTCTAGGTTCTTATTTGAATGCATGCAATCTTAGATCTAAACCAGTTCTCTGGGGAGTGAAATCTAACTTTACTATATGACTCAGGCTAGTAAAAATGTACTTAATAAATTAGAGGGGCACACCTCTCCTGAAAAATGTGATCAGTTGAAGAATAAACTTGGGGACCTGCAGGGTCTAATGTAAAATGAAAACTTGGATCCCCTTGTTCAAAAATGTATTTCAGGATGGAGACAATGGAGCCTTAAACCTAAGCAAGGATCTTTCTAAGTGAGGAGCCCAGTGAAATTACCAACATAGTTTATCTTCTCTGTGAGCAAAGAAGCTATGGGGTGATAACAAATTTAAGTCTCATAAATTATTTTCTGGAAATAATTGAAATGATCTTGAAACACCAAACTTCTCAGGTTTTGGTCAGTGTCCTGATAGCTAGAAAAGGAAATGAATTCTTACTTGACTTACTGCAAATAATCCTTCTGATTCTTCTTCTTTAGCTTTTGCATTGGGATGAATACCTTGCTTAGACTCTCATACATAATGAATTCATCTTCTAATCCACTTCTTGTCTTAATTTTAATACTTCTCAACTCCTGACCACCTGCCTCAGCTAAAGGCTTGCCTCTCTCTTTAGACCTGTTCGATGCCTCCTTCCCTTTTACCCTGAGATTTGCAACCAAGATTTACATCTGCTCTTTTGACTCTGTTTGCCTTCAGTAGTTCTTGCTGTATACCACCCACACATCCTCTTTTTAACCAGTTTTGATTTGGGTTTATTTTTGGCCGCCATGTATAAGATGCCCTTGAAAGATCATTCATTTCTTCAGATGGTCTTTTTACTCCCCAGGGTACCTTTTTGGCTTCCGTGGATTGCAGGTGTGTTATTGCTTGTATGATTTCACCATTGCTACAGATAAGGACAGGAGTGGAAAATATCTCAAAATGGTTAATATTATTACTTTAGAATAACCCTTATTTTTATTGTCAATGTGAAGAATAAGTAAAAGCATATTTTTAATAAGTAAAATAATTTGTGGGTGGATAAAAACTTCTTGCCTCCTAGAGAGATTAAAATCTCTTCAATCAAAAAACAGTCAAATGCCCTGGTGATTTAGATACTGACCAATCAAAATAATTTGGATGTCACTGAAACCAAGGGTCTTTAATTTTTTTTGTTTGCCTTGTGTTAGAACTTAATACAATGACTATAGATTCTTAGGACATTATTCTTCCAGAATGAGCACAGTACAGAAACTTCTAATTCAGAGAAATTCAATTTTATTAGATCTATGACTACTGGAAGAATTTTGAGTTTTTTGTGGTAATTTCTATAACTGATGATTGCTAATTACTTGAGTATGTTAAAAGACATTTGGAAAATTGTTTTCTTGTGCAGAATTATTAGTATTGGTTATCACATCAAGTGGATTTATATAATCATGATTCTCCCTTATTATTTTAAAATGCCTGAAGACCTAGTTTTCTTTATAAAACCGATCAAGTCAATCCACCCACTTTTGCTTGGCTAAGTTATTTTCTCGACACTGAGTATAACCCTCTGATCCCAGCTGTCACTTATGAAAAATAGGGCTTCCAAGCCCACAAATGCAGATCCTGCAGTCACAAGTCCCAGAAATGGAAGATGTGATTTCTCCCAAGGGCTGGATATACAGACCATTATATCATCTCACACTCTGAGACAGTCTCCCCTTTCCAGACTTGCTGAGCATCCTTTGATTGTAGAGTGTCTTTATCTCTGACCTCTAAGCAGGGTCACTGTTGTAACAGCTGAGAGAAAGCTTTCAGGAATGAATGAGTGCTTAGAGAAATCAGGTAACATCCTCATCCAGGACAATGATCATTTCTGACAACGCTGATAGAAGGACTTCTTCTGCAGTCCATTGATTTCAGTGTCAGGCAGATGAAAAGTAGCATATTGATGAGCCTTTGTCATTACTTTGCCAAAGGTGTCTTGTCAGATAAAAGACCGATAGAGGAAGCCAACTTAAGACAGGCCATCACATCAATTTTCTTGGTGCTGAAGGAAAAAGAATGAACTGTGATATTTAAAGTAATCGATGCCTATAAAGGTACTCTTAAACTCTTAGAATAAATTGTTTTGATTTGCAAAGAAAGAGGACGGATCCACAAAAAGGATAGAGGAAAATAGGTCACAAAACTGAAGCAAAATATTCCATTCATAGAGACACCAAACTTACTACCAAGACTCTTTCAATGTTTATGTGTATTAAATGTTTTTCTGCATAGCTCCCAAAGCCCTGTGCTTTTTAACTTTATGGTATGGTCGTTTGCATTCACATCTGAGACAAAAGGCCACTGTGTACTCGGCAGTCTAAATTCAGAAAGAACTTCTGTCTGGGGTGCCCATCACCTCCCCGAAAGGACAGAATCAGAGATAAAGAACATTTTCTCAGCTCCTTGGGCACTTACTCTGATTAATAAAGAAGATGGGAAAGAACAGGAGATGACTTTTACAGGCCTCTCTTCTTATTTCCCTAAAACAAAGAGAAGCAAACACTAATTGGCTTCTTGAAGCTGAAGAGTGGGGGAGACAAGACTTCCTTATAAAGTTTGTGGCTGCCAACAAGACACGGTGATTTGTTCCCTGCTTGATGGCTCCTGAGCAGTAGGCTTTGTTGAACTATGCTAGAGTGGTAGAGGCAAGAGCACTGAAGAGAGATGTCAGGTTAATAAGAATGGTCTGGGAAAGGATGTGAACATATCTGTGATAGGGAGGAGAGATGGTCAGCTTGCTAGAGACTGCTACAGACTGGGATGTACCATGGTGACGATGGGGAGGTCAGTTTTTGAAGATGCATTCAGTTTCTAAAGGAAATGCCTTGAGATTAAGCCTGAGGTCTTCTTCATACCTGTCAGTGCTCTATAACTGATTTTAGTCAGCTTTTCATCACTGTGTCACAGTGCCTGAGATAATCAACTTATAAGGAGGAAAAGTTTATTGTGGCTCAGTTTTGAAGGTTTCAACCTTGTTTGGTTGGCCTATTAATTTTGGGGATACAGTACCCAATAGATCACAGTGGGAGCAGCATGGGGCAGAGGAAGCTGCTTGTCTCAATGTGATCAAAATTCAGAGAGAGAGAGAGAGAGAGAGAGAGAGAGAGAGAGAGAGAGAGAGAGAGAGAAAGGTGCCTAGGGCTTGATATCCTCTTTAAGGTAACACCTCTAACCACCTAACTTCCTCTTACTAGACTGCACCTCTTAAAGACTCTGTCTGTTTCCTGTAGAATCAAACTGAAGATCAAGTCTTTAGCATTTAGGGGTTTTGGGAGACAGTCCAGATCCAAACAGTAGCAGAGACTGTAGCTTGACTAGTAGAGCTGAGCACAGAAAAGCAGTAAGAATTTTGGCAGTACTAAAGCCTAAGGTAAAAAGCAACGAAAGCCAGCAAAGAAAAGAGCAGGTCTTTTGGTGACATGTACCGGCTCACCAGGAAATGGGAGGCTGGAACAACAAGGTGACCAAGAAGACGTCCCTGGAGCTATGGAGTTTAGTAGCATTTTTATATATGAATGAGAGACAATGAAGATGCCTGGCCTCTAATAAGAGATCAGAATAAGTGAAGATGACATTAAAAAGTGTGATTAGATTAGAAAAGTTAGTGGGGTGAGAATTAGCAGCACGGCTAATAGAAATTATTAGAAAATGAAAGTTCCCAGACGTATAACTCAATAAGTTGAGATTGCTCAGATAAACCATGACATGCAGAGACATTTTTTAAGTTAAATAATTACAAGTTTATTTTTAACTGGGCAATATGAAAAACTACTGTCCAACCTGGAGAAAAGAGAAATCCTGAAATCACCATAGAAGCAATGCAAATTCAGCTCTTCAACGAGAAAACCAGGTGCATGGCTCAGGTTCATTTATATAACTGCTCACCTGACATTTGACTGGAGTGATTGATATCAGTCACTACTCTGAACTGTCAACTGCAGAACTGTGAATCAAATAACTTATGTTTGTATGCCAGTAAGTTTTGTTTTCCCATCAAATTTCTCTGATACAGTAATACAGTATACTGTTGAAAAGTCATTAAGAACATTTTTTTAAAAAAGCAATCTCATGGTCCCATCACCCTAAAATAACTCAGCATTTTAGAAACATAGTAGTCTACTTCTTGCCATTGTTCTGAAACTCCATTAGGAACTGTTATTCCTAATGTTTCTGATGAGTCTGAGGAAAGTGCCTTTCCTCTCTAGTGCAGGCATGGAGAATTCTCTTTCAAGACGCTGGCATTACTGAGCAGGTACTTCTCTGGGGTCACCTTCCACACCACTGCTTCAGCTTTGTGAGGATTCAATCAAAATTTCACAGCTCAGTCATATCCTTGGTCACACCAGAGGCCTTATTCAGTCAAAGTTTAGTGACAGTGGCAGCAACAGCAGTAGTAGCAGCAGTAGCTGAGAACACCTTGGCTAACCTTGGTAGCATTGATGAAGCTGGATTTTGAAATTAACATTCACCATGAAAAATCTTATCTTCTATGATGTTTCCCCCTTTCGTTGTTGCAGAAAAGCACACGTTTTCCCTGTTTATAACTTTTACATTAAATCCTTTAATAAGATAATGTTTTAAAGGATAGTTACCCCCATGATGTGCATTTCCTTTTTAAAACTCTTTTCTCTAGTTAATCATAATCAGATGGCAGTTGATCAGATCAGAGATAAGTAAGAGATCTGTCTGGCAAGATCTGGGAAATAGCAATAGGATGAAAGAAGTCTTGAGATTCACTTTTGTTGTCGTTTCCATTAAAAAAACAAATTACTGGTGATATATTAGAAGCAACCCTTCTCATTGTTCTTCAGTTTTCCCGTCATTAAAGTGAGAAAAGCATGCCTTAACTATCCCAAAGAGTGTTAAATAAGGTAATGTGGAAAGCACAGAGTATCAAGTGCATGAACCTGAGAGGTAAGAACTGTCAGTCCCCAGGTTGTGTGGCCTCCAGGAAGAACTGAATAAATTTACACATGGGATCTTTAGGGGACATTTTAGATCTAAATCATGTAGACCAACAAAACAAAATTTTGCTTTTCTTAAAATTCTACCTTATCTACCCAGTGCTGATTCCGGAGTGACATGATGTGAAATCCCCCAATACTATTGTTCTTTGTTCAGAATGATTTTAGTCTGTTTTGTTTTATTTAATTTCAACATACGTGAAGATATGGACAACTATTTTGAAGAGAATGAGAGACATTATAGCAGCCATTGTTGACTTCCCTATTGTCTGGTCTTGAAGATCTAAAATGCCCTTCATCATCCTGTTCTGATCCGTTCTGTACTATTTTGTTCAGTATATATTCACTATGTGAAATGTGGACAACTATTTAGAAGAAAACAAGAGACAATATGTTAGACCTGAAGATCTCAGATTGTCTTGCTTTGAAATCTGTGTCTCTTACATTCTTATGATCTGTTTTGTTCTGTTTAATTTTCCTCTTTAAAAATAAAAAAATTCGATCTTGTCTCCCCAACACACAAACAAAAGGCTCAGCTGTAGTTATTTTAATTTTAGGAAAGCTAAATGAACACCAAGTACAAATATACATGTTTGTGTTTCCTCCAATGGTAATAAAATCACACTATACTGAAAAAAAAATGAGAAACCAGGTTCACATGCTCTATGTTTGTGGGGCTTTATTCTTGATCCCTTATTTATCTAGAAAGATCAGAGAATATTCAAAAAAGAGTCCTTGGTTCATACAAGAGTCTCAAAAAATATGTTTCAGAAAGCATAGTCTTTAGAAAAATTGAAAAGAAAGAAAAGAAAATGTTTTTATCCATGTATAGAAGAATTAGTTTCTCTGTTCTGTCAAGATTCAGATTAGAGCATGTATCCATATGAATGATGACCCTCTTAATATCCATATTTATAATGAAAACTTCTGCTAGTAATGACTAGAATAATACAACTGCTATATTTGTAACTATTTGTAATGTGTCTCAGAGCCCAGATTTTCTCACTAAAGTTGCATTATTTAGGGCCAGACAAGAAAGCTACAATTCATGAGACAATAATCATTTTTTTCTTTAAAAAATGAATGAGAATGAGTTTATATGCCTGCTGGCTTATTATTTTAAAATAACTCAAGTCAAATCTTTATACTTTCAAGTGCCATTTTTTGTTTCTGAAAATTCTGTGACTTAAAAAATGCTACTTTAAAAATTTAAGAGTCCGAAATCAGATCCACTCTAAACTGTATCTGCCTTTTCTTTACTTCTGTGCTCCTCTATCTCTATTATAAATTTCAGCTGAAGACAAGGGTGTATTTCAAAGTAAATTCCAGGAAAGAATTTTGCTTGAGTCCTCAAACAGTACAAGTCCCTCCCAGAAATGTTCATTGCTACCCAAACTGACAACTAGCAGAGTTATTTCCCTCTATACAGGGCTTCTTGTAAAGCAGTTCTTTCTGTTCCAAGAACTTGTGACAAAATCCATTTACACTGCAAGCTTTCCCGCTTTCCCCATATAACTCTTCTGTCATCCCATCACCAACAGTGTAAAGAAAAAGAGATGCCAAGTGTATCATGTAGCCCAAATATTGAAGCTGACATAGCACACATCTAGCCTTTGCTATTTCCCTTGGCTGGTTGATTCCAAAGGCTACTGGGGATTGTGACATGGTATGTGCATAAGGACAAAAGGAGCAGTGCACAGCAGCCAGTGCTTTGACACAGTACAAAAAGGAAGGAAGGAAGGAAGGCAGGCAGGCAGGCAGGCAGGCAGGAAGAAAGGAAGGAAGGAAGGAAGGAAGGAAGGAAGGAAGGAAGGAAGGAAGGAAGGAAGGAAGGGACTGTTAAAATAACAATAAAGGAAAAGAAAGGGCAGAAAGAGAGACTATCTTGCTCCCAAGACTTCCAGGAGGATATAATTCTAGTTATCATCATTTTTGTCTTGAATCTTCTTTCAACTTGTATGAAACCTGTACATTGGAATCAGACAATGATGGCCCTATAGTAAAATATCTATTAATTTATAGACTCTGTTTGAAGTTTTGATGCAGTAACACCTTCAATTCCCTTCAGCAGCTCCCGAGGTAGGTATGGTTGTAGATTCCTATTTTCCAGATGATGACATTGAAGATCAGAGAGGTTAGCAACCACTTCATGCTTTGCTTTCTTTGTTTCTGTCTTCTCGAAAATATTTTATTTTCACATGAAAAATCTGGTACTTATGCTCCCTTTAGAAAATTCTTCATCACCCAGTTGACTTGCTCGCTGTGCTCCCTCTCAGGCAGAGCTACTGAGCCCTGTATCACTTTGTTGCCTTGGACAACCTCAGAGCCTTACCAGCTTTTCCTGTGCCCTTCCTTTGGTCCACTAGCCATAAGGGAAACTGCACTTATGCATCATGAAATGATTCAAGGAAGTGCACATTTGCCACCTTAGAAACTATTTTATGTAAGACATTAAAATAATAGTTTCTTAGTGGCCATTGATCAGTATTTCATTGGAACTTGTTTGGAACACATCACAAGAGAGTACTATTATGATAACTCCAATTTCATTTCTCTACTGGCCTAACTTTCAGCTGCCTGAGACAAAGTTGCACACTTTGTCTTGCAGACATTTTAAGTCATCATTATTATTTATTACACAAAACTTGCTCTTTTAGAAAATAACATAAATTACTCAAATCTGTATCACAGTGATGCTTTGTGCAATTAGTACACAAATTTCTCCTTAGGTGAACAATTGGATGAATTAAAGTAAATCATAATGTAGAACGTTTTTCCCATGACTTGTAAATAATAGCATTGCCCATAGCTGTGTGGCGCAGGGGAAGGTGGGTAGAGAATTGTCAGAGATGTAAATAACATGCTTTCCAGCTAAGGGACATGAAGTTTCTGTCTTTTCAGTCCACCCTCGCCTCAATTTGTTCAATTGTTCAATTTTCCCTTTCAATTTGTTCAAACTTATTTTTTGGTCACTCATAATTCAAAAACAGTTTAATGGAAAAACTTCAAGTATTATATATATATTAGTCCTTGATGAGAACTAGAATGTGAGAATAAATTTACCAAAGTGGAATTTAAAGTTTTTTTATTTATTGAGGTTAATTTTTCTTTTCATGGGAGAGCACTGGGAAGGTCCCTACGGTCAGTATCATTTCCACCAGGCATATGGCAGTAGGTTCACCAATCTACGGTTTCATTTTGAAAAATAAAATGCCCAGCTCTTTCTTTGAAAGGACAAAATCTTTGTCATAAAATGGTTTCCTGTGGGTCTAAGTTTGTCATCGTTACTTCTGTAAAGTGGCAGGTTATCCCCCTGGCTCTGTTCTCATTTACTCCATATGGTTCTGCTTCACCTTTCTTTGAAGATCTTTTAAGGAGAAGTCAACGAGTGTCTCTGTAGGAACGTGTATTTGTCAAAGGGGAGGACTGAGCCACAGGCATGGGGGAAGCCACTAACACTTTTCCTGGAACCAAGAGCAGTCTGTCTTCAAAGAGTGGGAAGTGTTTCCTACACCCTGCTATTCAGAGTAGAATTCCTCCCTCTGTGATTTATGGCACAGACAAACTCAGGCTTTTTCCCAAGTCAGCCTGAGCTTCCTGCTCTGTGAATGAGTCTAATCTAAAGACAACTTTTAAAATGTCTTCCTTAAAGAGGTATCAGGCCTAATGGAGACTGTCAAGTGCTGGTCAGCAAGTAGGAAGTAATTGAAGTTGCAACTGTGGGTCGAGTGCTTTTTCAAACATGCCACAAATTGCTTAATGCTCACACAAGGCCTGTGCCCATAAATTCTCTCCAATATGTCTCTTGGTAGAAAAAGAATAATCCACAACCTGCCTGTTATGGAAAGTGGGCAAGCTACAGTACCCTGCTGTTATAAAGGACTTTGGCTCCAAAAAGTCTCGGGATGTTTTTCAGCTTGATGCTGTAGAACTGCTGAACCATCATCTCTAAGAAGAAGATAAACAGGTCAAGGAGTCATTAAGGCAAATTTTGCTCAATGATGATGTTTCTTTCACATCCCGTTTATTAAATGCTTTTAAAGTTTGCTACTGAATAGTTTGCGCTACATTAAAATTCCTGCTGAAAGGATCAACCTAAAATAATATGGGAAGAGCCATGAAATACTGCACTGGGTTTATTGGTTCAGATATGGAATAAAGATCCTCTTTGTGGTTTCTACTATCATTATAAAGTCTGTTTGTGGTATTGAGTTCTTACCACAGTCAATGCAAATAGCAGACAAGATGCAAACTATTAAGCAACATTACAGACAGAAGGGGGTTTCCTTCCTAGGGAAGCATTGCGTACTTTGTAGTGATGTAATGAGGCACAGATGTTTGTCAGCTGGCATACACTATTTTATTTGGTGTATCACTGGGAACACTTCTATAAGCATCAGTTAATCCTCGACCCTCTTCTTCAGTTCCGATTTAGTTTTCTTCCAGAGAGTGAATTGACGCTATAGAGATTAATCTGCATTATCTGGTATGTCCTTAAAAAGGATTCTAAATAGGTTTGGTCATGTGTACTGCTGGTGGGGTAGTAGATGGGTTGATTGCCCACTGCTAGGATTTCTGCACTCTGAATGTGGCCAGAGGATACCAAAAGTTGGTGAAAGAAAGAAATATATAAAAAGGTTGTTGACAGCACGGCAGTAATAGAGTCTTAAAGCCCCAGCTGGGGAATTAGTATGGGCTAGAAGATCAGCAAATTCGAACAGGTCAAGGAGCAATGAACCTGAAAACAGCTTTAAAAGGAAACAGATAAAAAAAAGCTAAGAACACACTGTCCTAAAATCAGGCATAGAAGAATCCCAGCAAAGCTAAAGCAAAATATGAACAGGGAAAGGAAATGGAAATCCAAGCTGGGTGTGGGCATTTGGGAAAGCATATACCACCAATCACAGTAAGATAGAATATGCTACAACAAATGCCTCCACTCATAAGGGAAGAAACTGGATAGCTTAAAAAGAACATAGCATTGTTCTGTTGTGTGAAATAATAATTAACTTCTGAAAGAGACAGCTCAGATTTCTGAACCACTTTTTTCCAAATTCCCTCTTATTTTTCTATTAATGTTCATTCATGAAAGCAAATTCTCTCCCCCGCTTTCTCTGTCTCTCTCTCTCTCCCTCCATCCCTCCCCGCCTCCCTCCTCCACCTTGGAGTGTGTTGTAAATGGTATTATTCAGTGACCAAGCAATGAGGAAGAAGAAAGGGGGCCGCTCTGCTATCATTATGTGCTCTTCTGCCCTCATCACCATACTGGCCCATCACTTTCTGGTTTTCTTCCTCAGTTATCCCCCTACTCCCCATTCCCCAGTAGGTGTAAGAAAGATGTTCAACACGATCCAGTTCTAATACCACCTTCCTTAACTATGTTAAGTCTGATAGTTGATGACGTTTTTGAGCAGTTGGATCTAATCATACTTGAACATCAGTCTTGCAAACCAATGAGGTTATATTCCTATAAAAAACAGTTTAAGTAAAACTTTGATTGTTAATAATAAAGGGATTCCAACTAATATAGCATCTTTCTGTACTCAACAGGCGGAAAGAATTTAAAATCATTCCAAATTAACGTGATAGGTGTTTGTTTTCTAGTTATGGGTAAGGAAGATTCTTTCTTCCCTCCAGGTAGCTGAGGGTGAGAGAAGGATGGAAATCC
The DNA here is from genome assembly GCF_034190915.1 of Cavia porcellus. NCBI lineage: Eukaryota > Metazoa > Chordata > Mammalia > Rodentia > Caviidae > Cavia > Cavia porcellus. The sequence goes on from NW_026947497.1 coordinate 36,094,576, forward strand.
AGGTAATTTCTTCTTTCTTAATGCTGCAGAGTCCTCTGCAGTGATCTTCTCCCTGATTCAGGATTCAGGCAGTTAAGGCTCCCACCAATGCCCCAGTTCCTGCTGGGAAACTCTTTTGCTCAATGGCCTCTATTTCTGGACTCTGTTAACACTACTTTCTCCCTTTGTCGCTTTATCCCTAACAGTGACAGAAGTTTGCTGCTGCTTCTCATCTCTGAGTCCGCTTACCATCTGCTGTGTTACTTCTTTCCATCACCTGTCTCACACTTTCTTACATTAAATTCTATACGTGCAACCAGGCATTCAGGCCTTCCGTTTTCCTGGTTGGATCTAGACTGATATATACATCCAATATTCCAATCACATAACAAATAGAGTAAAAAAAAAAAAAAAAAAAAAAAAAAAAGACAAGCTGAGTCATGCATTGTGGTGCATAACTGTAAGCCCAACTGTGAGAGGCTGAAGTAGGAGGATTGCAGTTTGAGTCCAGCCTTGGAAACTTCTCTGAGTGAGACCGGGCTTAATATAAAAAACGAGAAAAGGCAGAGGAACAACATAGTTCCCATGTAGGTGTTATTGGGAGCTGGTGGAACCTATCAGAGCTGGGCATTTAGGAGCACTTTAGGTCATGGGGAGGGGTCCCCTTGATGGTGACTGTGGGATCCTGGGCTCCCCATAATTCATTCTGGTCCCTGTCCTTGGGGGGGATGCTCCTGCTGTGCTGCATGCCCTGTCTGTGAGATTGTGCTTTTTGCCAGAGATCCAAAGTAATGTAGTCAATTGATCATGGACGAAAACCTGCAAAATCATGGGCCAAGATTAAACCTTTTTTCATAATAAGCTGATTATCTCAGTATTTATTATAGTAACAGAAAGCTGATAATGCAAGACCTTATATCTCTTTAAAATAAGCATAAAAATGTTAAAATTACTAAAGAACTAAAATATTATCTGTAGCTAACAGAATAAACTCTGTTTGAACTTTTGCAATATTTTTATCTCTTTTATAGCTCTCTAAAGTTTTAGTTAGTTATTTATCTGCCATTTGTAGTTTTATTTTGAATATCCTTAGGGATGATAGTGATGTGTATTTCAAGAAAACGGTGAAATGATCCATATAAGTATTATTGTAATTGCTAATTATTTTGGAAGTCTTGATTAAGATCACATTGTTTGATGTTGCACAAAGAGTATTCCAAATCCTCAGTGCGTGAAATCTAAAAGGGGTCGTAGGTTTTAGAATTTCTCAAAACTTGTAGTAATGTCTAATATTACATAATGTTTAAATATAGCAGATAAAAATACTTTTTTGGAATGTCATTTTGCCTTGATAATTTTACAAATAAAATTAAAAGAAACAGGAAAAATGATTAATGATATAGAATCGTATTATAATTTGGCATTACTCTCTTTCAGTTCCACTGTGTATCTTTTAATTTTAACAACATTTGTGACTTATCAGTGGAGGAACCAGTTTATACGCCATGTGTTTTTATTAGTAAGAAAGAAACTCAACTATATGTTCTTTCAGGTTCAAGTTGCACATTTGTAGCATATTACTATATCCAGGAGGCTGAAAATTAAGTGTATTAAATATGTAAAATTATATAAATTTAATTAATTATATATGTAATTAAGTGTATTAAACAATGATAGTCAACTGAGATGTGCCCAGGAGGAGTAAAGCTTAGTGTAAGAAGCTTGGTGTGTCCAGTTTCTTAGGGGACACTGGTGTCAGTAGTAAAGCAGCTAATTGAAATTCTAGCTGTAGGGAATGCTATTAATGTTAACACACTTCTTGAGGGGAAAAAGTGTTCTTAACTCAAAGGAATACTACCCTGGAAATCTCAAATGGTGTTTTTAAAAGAATCTTCACAGTAATACTTTTTATCTGGTGGTATATAAAACATTAGCCCTTTGTTTTTAATATTTTTCTCATGATTTTTTTTTTTACTATGAATCCCTTTCACATTTTTCCTTCTGTTTTCCTTAGAAATTCAGTGTTGCTTTGTACATTTCAGTCAGGTAAGTAGGCAAGAGACTTCCATGGAAATGATGCTCAGAGAAAGTTCTTTTTTCTTAACATGAATTTACTTTTTGTTTCTTCTTTCAAGGTCTTGTGCTAATGAAACAGCATGAAGTTACTCATTATATATTTTTGCATTTTTTTAAAAGTAAATTTTTCTACCCCTTAAGGATTTTAAGTCTTTGTAAATGTCTTGCCACTTTATTACTATTTTATACTTTTCACTTTTTAAATACTGCAAGGTACACAGTAGGAAAACTCCAAACTGCTACCCTCCGGGGTTCTTCAGAGTTCTAAATGTGTTGTTGGCTATGTTTCACAGCAAAATTTGGAATCAGATGCTTTTTCAGTCATTCTTTACTAATTTAACCACTTTTCTCTAACACACTATACTGCAAGAAAAACCCACAATTTTTTTACTTTAGAATGAAGAAAAACTTATATTAATGACATCTAAGAATAACTGTAGTCACAACAAAACTTCATGTGCTCTTTGGTTGGTGTTAAACACATTGCATCGCAGGTCTTGTTGTGGTGTTTTAAATGGAATGCACTCAAGTGGTAGCAAGTTCTTCCTTTGAATATTGTTCTCTGCACCTCTCTGCTGACATCACCACGCCTAAACCCTGCTTCTGCGTGTGAGAGATAGAATTTCCCCAGGGTCCCACAAAACATTTAATGAAGTGTGAAGCACAAACATTTCATTACAACATACTGTGTACTTTTGCCTTTAATAACTACATTCTTCATCCAAGAAGTCTCAATAGCTTTCAAAAATGAATTACAGTAGTATTATTTCCCCCAGCATATAGTTTTTCCACGACAGAAACAGCACTTTCCTAAACTATTGTATTTATTAGCAACCTGTTGCCCTTCGACACTAGTGCCATTTCCATCGACCCTGATGGAGTGTGTATCATTTAAACTTCCTGTAAAAATTATTAAAATAGTTTCATGTTATTGGATTCTTTTCCTTAACTGTAGGCAACCATCACCAAAAATGGCACCCTCAAAGGAAAAATGTGAAGTCGTGGAGCTTAACATTAAGTGGAGGGATGCATTCTCCATTGCAAGCATTTAATTGAGACATTTAATGAGACTGGGGAACTTTTCCATTGAAAAAAACACAGAGGCCTCAGGTAAAACCTGAATTCCTTTGTCTGACTATCTCCACTTCAGTGGACTCCAGGGAAATCTTCATCTCCTGCCTTTATTCTCTTCCTCTCCTAAAGCACCCTCCTCCATTAGCTATTTTGTACACATTATGAGCTTGAGGTCAACTTGTCCTCGTGACCCAAGCTTTTTACAGTTAGCAGAAGCTGATAGTTTCCCAACTCTACAATTCCAAATAAACTTTAAAAAGTCTTTAAATATTTACCATATATGTCTATCTGTGTCCAATTCCCTAAACAAAAGCATTTTCACAAATTCAAACCAAACCAAACCAAGAGAAAGGACCTTCATACATCCTGAGAAAATTGGTCCTTTGGAATGGGAACATTTCCTTAATTTCTAATGACTCTGGGTTCCTGTAGATGAAGTGTCCTTTGTAATGTTTCTTTAGCATGACTGCTGCCTATTTTCTTGAGGATCATTGGTCCTTGACTATTATTTTCCAGTGATGGTCTGTTCAGTAAGATTTGTGGGAATTATAAAAGGAAAGCTACGAAGTTAATTTATTTATAAAGTTTTAAGTAGTTTGGGCAAATGCTGTAGGATAGCTTGTTTTATATTCATAAAGTTTTTGTTTTTTGCTGTTGTGAATTATCAGGGAAGTTGGAAAAATACCTATCTTACCTCTACTTTTTAAAAATAAGGTAGTATTTCACTAAGCAAAAATATATTTATGAAATCCCTTGAAATATTTTCTGTTTATAGTCACTTTCTTTGCACTGGGACAAAATACCCAATACCCACAACTTAAAGGAAGTGAGGTTCACTTTGGCTCATGTGATAGAAGTTTCGATCCTTCCATGGTTGGCTGGTCCTAGCAGAAGCACCTGGTAGAAGGGTCCTGCAGAAAAAAATGCTCACCTCATGGCGGTCAGGGAGCAGAGGGACCACCTCTTCTGCCAGATTCCACCCACTAACAGCAAGTCAGCTACAATGCCCCATTGTCCAAGTACCTTCCAAACACACGATCTAAATTACATCGTGTTCAGTAGAATGGAATCTTTTAATCCAAAGTTATTTTCATTAGTTTTGACCCCAGAAAGTGCTTTTAAATTACTTAATAATTCTGGAATTAAAGAAAGAATCTGTTACTAACTTGAAAGAAAGGACTAAAGGGAAGTAAAATCTGCTTGTTGGTGAATTGAGGAATTGGGAAGAGCAATATACAGTGACCAGTATTATGAATATGTGTGAAATTTTGTCCTGTTCAGTGATGGTCCACATAGTTTTTCAGCAAAGTGAGTTATCTAAATGTTCTTTAGCTTTGCTAATTTTAAATTCACTTTTTAATTGTAAGTAGCTCATTTCTAAATAGCAGTTAATACAAAATACTCGTTATTCTATGTTCCTGGATTCTTCTTGGAACATAATCCAGTAAGACTATTATTGAGATTTGTATTCCTCACCATTGAGTGAGTGTAAATTGGCTCATTCAATTTGATAAAGTTCTCCTAGATAGATTTTCAATAGGAGATCTAAAAGGTTATTTCAGTCATTTATTAATCTACGAATTGTCAATGTCATCAGATGGTTATGGCTAGATTCACGGCCTGTAAACTTTCAAAACAAATATATACCTTTTTTGAGGAAGTGAGACAGTTGAATAACTATTTTTTTTGAAGTTCAAGGACATTCAAGTAATTTTAATTGACAGTGAGAGAAAAAAAAAATGTAGTAGGTGAAGACCCCATTTCTCTGTTTCTTGCTTCTCTGTAGTTTTTAGTAAATCAAATACCTTCTTTTAAAGAGTCATAATTTAGTGATTTGATCTTTTAAAAAACCTTAAAAACAATGCTAAGGTTTTCAAAGACATCATTTCTCTTTTCTTACCTTTGCTTTGCCTTTATTTGGTACACTGATATACACTGTTGTACTTATTTGTTGGGCAACTTTCACAGGAAAATGGAAAATAACAGAGATGAATTGATACAAACTATGCTGTCCACTAAATATGGCAGAGACTACTGATTGGCTTAATCCATATTCTTTCTGACTGACCTATTTCTACAGTGCTTTTCAGGGTTCCATGGATGGACATTTAAAAATGACGTCCTCAGAGTCCTCTGTGGCTTGGATTCCACATGGACACTAGGTGTCACCAAATAAATGTGCCCACATAAGACTCTGCAGATGAAAGTGAACAATGTGATCTTAGGGTCAAGTGTGAGGAGGCTGAATGCTGTCACAGAAGCATTTGATTTTCCCAAGGCATCTGAGACGTTAGATGCTGGTTTTGGGCTCTGTTATTATCCTGGACTGAGAGGAGGAGGCAATAGCAATAGAATTTCAATGCAAACAATCACTTTGGTGTAGCTAAACAGTTAGTTCTTTTGGCTTCACTATTCCTGGATGTGGACAGTCTAAGACGTATTTGCATGCTCTCCCAGAAATCCTATAAACTGTAATAATGCTGTTAATTCCATCTTGTTTAAGCTAATTGCAATGGATTCTGCTGTCTGCCATCAAAGAACCCTGAGCTTTACTCTATACATTTAGTATGCAATGGGAACAAAAATTACTTAAATATCAAGTAAATTAATTTGCACGATAGAAGGTAAAGATACATTTGCATGAAACATGGAATGAAGAGTTATTGTTTCTTTCTCAAGTGTTCAGAGAGGAAGATATGTTGATGCTTGAGAAATGCTTTAGAAAGTGGATAAAGCCTAGTTCTGGAATGGGAAAAGGGACACACCCCAAGTTCAGGAAGAATGTAGAATAAGAGACAGGCATCAGAGTAGGGCTGGAGCATACAAGCAGTATAAGCAATAATGAGGGATAATGAGACGGCATGTTAGAAAGATAAATAGGAAATAATGAGACACTGCAATATTTGTGTTAGATGGATAAGAATCATTGATTGATTTGTTCATTTAACAAGTGTTTCTTGAGCCCCTTTTCTGTGCCAGGCATCGTGCCAGAGAGAACTCTGCTCATTATGATTAATTTAGTAGTGAAGTAAAGAATAGATTTTAGCAATGGAAGCAATGAAGGCAGGGAGCCAAGAGGCTTTTACCATAGTATAATGAGAGATAATGAGCAGTGGCAACAGGAAAGGAGTTTACTGTATTATATGAATTATTGACTTCTTTTGTGCCCATTTTAATCACACAGCACAGTGTTTGGCTTCACTATATTAGTTAAGAATTCTGATGTATGCATTTACATGTACATGACATGCCGTGATTTGCTTGTGATTTTATGCATATGTGGCTTATTGCCTCCTATGACAATCTAGGTATACAGTAGGAACATAATAAGTGCTTCTTGATTGGAAGATTTAAGAACTCTCTAAGTCTACATCGATATGCAGAAATTTATCAGGGAGCTCACAGCCCCCATGAAACCACACCACACATGAGCCCCAAGTTCGCACAGGTCATCGGGGTCCTGGTGATTCCAGAAAGACTAGCTCAAACTTATTTTGGCTGAAAGAGGAGAGTTGGCCTCCCTGAAAATCTCTGAGTCCTTGAGGGACAGGTTTGGAGTGGAGGAGGAAATTCAGGAGCACACTGGGATTTTCTGTTCTCCAATCCTGGGCTAACTGAACTATCTTATTTTTGTCCTTCTGGCCCAATATAAACAGAATCCTGACTCCTTTATGGGCCAAACTAATAACGCTGGTCTTGCCTCAGAGCAGAATATTACAGGCAGGTCAGATCCAAAGGAAGGTTTAGGTTAAGGCAGCAAGTGCCTTTTAAAGGCTCTTTGGAAGTCCTGCTCCTAGCAGTGCTTTTGGGCACCTATTCCCTGTGGGTCTCTCTCTAGGCATTTCTGTCTGGTGCAGATTCTCAGTGTGCTGCTTGGCCTGTTCTCCTAGGTTTGGGTTGTTTTTGGTTTCCTTATTTCCATTTTACTTTGGTCTCTAGTCCCCACTAGTTTTGTAGGTGGAACAGTTCAATGGTTTGTTGATTCAGGACTCTCCTGCCCTTTGGGATATTAATTTCCTCAGCTCTTTGCCTGTACAAGACAACTCTTTTGTTGTTGAGAACACACATTCATTCCACCATACAGATATTAACCAATAACATGCTTCCCAGGTAGATGCCTCTGTTGGAGAAAGACTTGTGTTCCTTTCAGGAATGGGAAAGAAAACTGTCAGAATAAATTGCTGCCAGCTTATAGACCTTCAAGCCAATAGAATTAAAATTGAAATTTTAAAATTATGTTAAATTCTAAAATGCTATTCCCGTTGGAAATCATGGGTACAGACTAGTAAACTTTTTCTTTAAAAAGAACTTATCTAAACCATAAGAAATAAGCCTAATGTATTAGTCAATTCCTTCTCTGCAACAAGAAAATATCACTTTCAAAGGAGTAATCATGTTCTGTAAATGTAAATTTACTTCATTGCCTTTTGACATTTAAATTCCAAACCCTTCATTATGGATCATCCAGAAGTTTGAGAATATACACACATGTATATGTATAATAAATATTAATACATGTATATATAAATATCCACACATGAATATCCACACAAATATATATGTATATGCATATAATATAAACAGTAATGTTTATTATACTCATGTATAGTAATTCATGCAGTATATAAAATGTATATATGCATGCATAGTCTCAGAGCTTTCTATATAATTAAATATATATTTATATATACACCTAATATAAACATATAGCTCTGAAATCCTTCCAAAACAATATTTTGCTACATTAGATGGCTTGCAATAAGCAAAGCCCATATTCCCTTGCTCATCTATGAGCCAGAAATGTGTTGACTGCTGTGAAATCACAAATCAATTAGCAAAGGCAACAGTGGCTCCTACAGCAAGGGAGAGAATTCAATTAAGCCCGAAAGGCTCTGAGCTCTTTGCTCTGTCAGATGAGTCTTCTGTGGTTAGTTTACACTGATACCCATCGAAACCTGAGTAGGGAACACCAGAGAAAATCATTCTCTAGTCTACTCTCTGGCTTCCAACTGCAGATGAGCAAATAGTCTTTAGAACATTAGCCATCTTTCTAGAGTCAAATGCAAGCATCGGTTTTTGATGGCCTTTGATCCACATCCACTCCTTTTTCTGCACAGATTTCATCCTTTCATTTCACAAAGTCTCACTATTTTGAATGACTACATATTCACTTTTTGGCAAAGGATTTATGTACCTATGACAGGATCATATCTATCTCTCTTATCGAACTTACTGAGGCATTTCTACTAGGAAAATTTAAAAATAGAATTTATTGTAAGTCTTTCCTAAATATGAATATAATATATATTCATTTTTAGAACTTTGAAACAAAAAATCATATCTATAAATGATAATTGTATTTTCCAATCTTTTACCCTATTCATATAAATCATATACATGTATATAAACATATTTATATTCTATAAAGATGAAATTATACTGCAAACTTAGTAGATTTTAAAAATTAAAAGTATATTATCTTACAGTTCTGGAAACCAAAGTCTGAAATGGGTTTCACGTTGTAAAATCAAGGGGTCAAGAGAGTTCTCAGGGAGAATTCATTTTCTTGCATTTTCTAAAAACTGCCTGCAACCACCGGCTCATGGCCCCTTCCATCTTGAAAGCCCTTACCAGCCAAAGGAATCTCCCTGACATGACAACTCCATCTTTCTGGTCCTAACTCTTTTGCTGATCCCTTTCCCTCTTACTTCATTCACCTTGTGACTACTCTGGGCCCATGTGAATAATTCAAGAAAACTCCTCATGGCAACATCATCTAATCAATAACCTTGGTTGAAGCCTTAATTTCTCCTTGTCATGTAAATTACATGCTACTGGTCTTGCAGGTTAGGAAAGACACATCTTTGGATAGCTATCATTCTACGTATTACGCTTCATCTATTATAAGGAAAAGCACAGCATAGCAAAGAAATTGTAATGGATTATCAAATTATTATGCAATTTGAATTTTACATTCATATTACTCATGGATTATATCTGTGTCATTTTCTGTATATTTATTCGACTATAAAGTTTTAGAAAACTCCTTAAGCTTCTTTCTATTCACTTTCTTCTGTAAGATGGGACTTCTGGCACCAGCTCTCTGAGTCTCATTCGGACAGTTATATACTTAGATGAGCAGCAATAACAAATGAACATTAGAAAGGAAAACTTGAGAAAGAACATCATTTTGAAAAGAATCTACATTGATATATTCCTTACTGAACATTGGAAAAAAATTAATGTACTGGCTGTAATTTTGTGATTTTTCTTTCGGCTGTTAATGTCTGAAGAATTTCAGAGTACAGTCTCTTCTTGATTTTGGTATTGCTTTTTGGTAAGGCACAAGGGGCTACAAATGAACTACAGACTGAATTTTGTAGTAGCCCTTCTAATGAGTGCTAGTTCAAACCCAAGAGTTAAAAGATGTGATTCTTTCGGGAGTGTAAGTATTTCAAAAGTATTTGTGCAGTTTTCACATGCATCTCTCAGCAGCTGTATCTCTACAGCAGAGTAGGCTGCCAAGAAGACCCTGCTCACACTAACTGACTGTGAAGAAACACTCTGTAAAAACAAAATCTGCAGTAAGGTCTAAAGGAAAAGTGGTTGAAATGTTTTCCCTTGCAGTAAGGTCAGAAGGAAGGGCAGAAAGGGCGAATCCAGCCTCAGTGTCTTGGCTTCATCTAGACGTACTCTAAAGCAAGACAGCAAAAACCCAGGCACCGTTTTAGCACCTCTGGTTTTCAGAACACAGTTGGATGCAATGTCAACATCAAGGAACTGACAGGATGAAGCTAACTGGTGTGAAAAAACATCCATCCTCGTCCTTCTGAGGAAGCTTCTAAATATCAGTTGTCTAAACCTATTGATAAGCATGAATGCATTATTAATGAAGCCAGCAGCCTGCCTGGTGCTACTCAGATGGTTCAAGCATTTAGTAGGAAATGTTTCTGTGAAGTTCTGCACAAAATAATGACAGTGTCTGTCTTAAATTGAAACAAATGGCTGTTGCAAGGTCTGAGGAGGCTGGGAGTGAGCAGCTGCTTTACAGAGAAAGGAAGAGGGGCACCACCTGCTGCAGCCAGGCGGGCAGGCAGTGGCCCGCTGAATATCGACTCCTTAATAATTCAGGACAACAGGAACCCTTGGCTCTTCAAACATGGCACTGCCCCTTCATCATGGGCTTTTCATCACCCTAACGAGCTGCTTGAAGAATTGGATACTAAATATCTTCCAGCAATTCTCCTAAGTCTAGGCCTCAAACTGTCACAATGAAAACCTCCTTTGTAACAGAAGGGCCCACTTTTGTGCTTTATCTTTCACTTCTCTCTTTTTTTCTCTTCCTTCATCCCTGTTATCTTCTCTTCCCTTTCTCTTCCTTCCATCTCTCTCCTTCCATGTTCCTATTCAGGTCATGAGAACGTGTGAAGTAGGAAGTCAGAAACAAGCTTTCAAATCACCGTTCTCTGTATGTTTCTGTTATATTAAATGAACAGCGTGCTCTGAACAAGCTCCTTGATGTGCTCAGTGGTGCTTTTCCCTTGGAGAGGTCCTCAGCCAAGTTTGCAGAAGAATCCATTATTAGTTTCAGAAAGAAAAAGAAACTCTTGCATTCAGTGGGATGAGCCCAGCCAAAGGACTACGCTGGGCATTATCACCTGTGAAATCTCCATCTTAAGGCTCACAACCATTTTAACTGCAAGAGGAACCTGGAGGTATTATTGGTCACCCAAAGTGACAATGTGAGCAGAGTGATGCTTTAATTTACTAGTTGAACAACAACTCTTTGTGTATTTTGCCCATTTATTAAACAAGGACTTACTAACATGAGCAACATGTAAGGCCTAAGGCTAGATTCTGGGAATATAACAGTGATCAAAGCTCAAGGTGGGGCTTGCACTTTCCTTGGAGATTCACAAATAATAAACTGACATACAAGTGGGTAAAGGCAGCAATGACTGATTGTGCTGGTGCTTTGGAGATTATACACAGGGGGTTATGGAAATAAAACGGAATGGCAAGGAGACTACTGAGAAGACTATGGTGAAGATGGTCTTGCCTAAGAGAAAGCATTATAATCGAGACCTAAAAAGTGAGCAGATAGCCATGGAAGACTTCAGAGGATAAGTATTCCATGCAAGTAAAATGGAGTTACACATTGAAACCCCTACCAGAGAGTCACTGGGCAGGAGCAGCGAGTGAGAAGGTGAGAGCATGTAATAAGGTTGGAAATAAAAGTTCTTGAATGCATTAGTCATTAGACTTAGGAGAATTGCTGGAAGATATTTAGTATCCAATTCTTCAAGCAGCTCGTTAGGGTGATGAAAAGCCCATGATGAAGGGGCGGTGCCATGTTTGAAGAGTGTGGCTTTCCTAAGATGCATTAATTCCATATTCCTTATAAATAGTCATGATTTTATTTCAAAAACTGTGTGCATTACATAGAAGTCTGTATTTCCTGGTTTATTTTGCAGGTAAGAATGATTAGCAAAATAAAAGCAGAAGACCTTAAGACATTGAATAGGATATCTGGAAAAATTTATTAAAGGAACTGACATAGCTAAGAGATGTATCCTCTTCTTTTCAATTTCCTTCTCTTCCTATCTTTTCTGGCTTGGAATGTGGATTCCGGCCATTTTGGGCCACGTGTCAGCCTAGAGAAGAGATGCCATGGCAAAGGCCATCGGAGCACAAAGGTAGGGTCCTGGTGGACTGGCATTTCCCACATTAGCCTATGTCTACCTATTTCCAAGCTTGTTTCACTTGAGAGAAAAGTAAACCTTTATCTCATTCTGCCAGTGTTAGTTTAGATTTCCTGTCATTTGCAACTGAATAGTATTCTTTCAGAAATATCACAGCTAATTCATTGTAGTCTACTTTTTGGATTCAAATACTAGTTTTTGAAAGAGAATACAAAGTAATATAATTTACTAATGAGACAGATAGATATTGCTAAGATTTTCTAAGAAGTATTTTGAGAAAGATTTTTCTGCACTAATGTTCTTTGAAAAATATTTCCAGAGATGATTCACACTTACTTATACTCATCCTTTTAAACATTCAAAATGAGACAACTTGAAAGATTCTAGATATAAAGAAATGAAAACTTCAAAATGTCCAAAAAGCCACAGGAGATTTCGTCAATTTCTAAATTCCCACTCTTTCCAGCTTAAAATATTATTGCTTGTTCTACTATTCTTTTGTGTTAGGAGTTACAGTAGGTCACCTAATCACAAGTATCTATTACCACAATTATTCTAGAATCAGTTTAATAATTTTTTGAAACTCAATGCATTTTCTTGGTTGTGTCTTCTTTCTGTTAATATCCTGTTCACTCTTGGAACTCATAAATCCATCCATCTGAGATGATGTCCTATTTGCATTTCTACAAGAACCTTTGCATTAGCTGTGGCTACAGGCAAACTGTGCACCCCATTTGCACTGAAATAAAAATAAAAGTACAATGGAGGAAACATAATTCTTCTCAAGTTGCCATCAGTTGCCCGATATTTGAGTGATTTTACAATTAATTAACATATTGTTAAAGCCTAACAAACGCCCATGGTGTTAGATAGTTTATAGAAGTTCTAATAGAAATTTATTGTCAATTTTGTTAAATACATAGATACATCTTTGCCTATTAGGTTATGTAATTTATATACTGGAGGAAAGGAATCATTAATTAAATGTTGATTGAAAATTAATAATTTGTCCTAAGAAAGAAAGCCCAAGCAATCAGAGATGTGGTTGTGGAGATGACAGATGCAGATACATCTAACCTTGCTGCAAATGAAGATGGGATTAACAGAAATGAGAACAGTATTGAAACTCAATGGGAAATTCATTCTGAATACGGACATCAGGAAAGGCTTAAGAGAGAAGCTGGTGTTTGAGCTGGGTCTTGAAAGACAAGAAAGAAATTGAAAATTGGCAAATGTAGGGAAGCCATCTGGAGAGAGTAGAGAACGTGAGAAGATGTCTGCTGTTGTGGACCCAAATGTTAATACTGGTCAAACTGGTGTTTCAGGGTCTTAAAGTGAGCAGGAGAGGAATTGCAAAGTCCAAGGGTGAAGGGGATCATGGATTCAGGTCACCCTGAATTTTCTATGTCATCTAAGAGCTTGGATTTCATCCTAAGCACAGGGATACCAAGCAAAGGGGTAGGCAAAGCTTGGTGTAGTTTGCTTCATGGTTTACCAGGTCACTAACTGATGCATGAACAATAGACTGGAGAGGAAGCAGAAATCTCAGTGAAAGATGGTGGTGAGTTAGGCTGGGTGTTGGCAATGGGTGGGGAGGCAGAGTCCCAGAGGAGTCACTGTGAGACTGGAGGTGAGTAATGGGAAAGGAAAAGTCAAGTACAACTTCCTTAAACTCTCATAACTAAAGTGATAGTGAACTTCCCAAAGGCATGATATACAAGAAGAGGTGAAAAAAGTAATTGGAGAGCGGGAGACTTAGCTCAGGGGTAAGAGCTTGCATGGTAAGCGAGAAGTTGTGAGTTTGGACCCTGATACCAAAAAGGTAAAAAAAATTCCAGTTTTTTCTAAAAATTTTAAGATTTTTTTCTATTCATGAACTTTAGGAAAAGAAACATGAGTAGTGCTTTTACTGCAATCAAAATCAAAATAATTTAAATCACATTCTCTTCTAAAGAGTTTGCACTTAAAAATATTACTGTTTCAATGAATTAATCTTACTTAAAAATCTGAAAATGAATATCCTTTAAGAAATATGGCCTTCTGTAGTAGTTGTAGGACATTTTATTTTAAAAAAATTTTTCTTGTAGCACTTTTGAGTCTTTATTTTAGTTAGATTTTTTGTCGATCCTGACAATTTATAGCTTAACTTCATTTTTTTCTGCTGTTTATGATGAGAAATTAATTCTTTATGATAGTGGCAAAAACAAAATACCTGAATACCTCAAAAAAGAACTTTAACCAATAGAGCTCATAATTTTTCCTACCAAGAGTTGGCCACATATGTCAAAGAACCTAGATTTATTTTTTCAGTTTTGCACTACATTTGTGAAATGATGATCCAATCATTGTTAAAAAGAAAAAAAATCATAACGTTTGATCTTCACAAGATCATGTGTGACCAACAGATGATTAAAAGTTGTTGTAAAATAATTCCCCACTACCATCTTATATACAGAAAATTATAAACGTCTAAGAAGCCATGTGTGGATGGATATATTCTTTCCAAATTTCAAAACAAAAGTTTTCACAGTTCAAGTAAGTGAGAAAGTCAGTACTATTTTACTTGACTATTGCCGTTTCACCACATAGAAGAAGAACTTCTTTTGAAAGATGTATTTTTAAGTGTCTTTCAAAGAAGTTTGGATTTGGACTCCTTGTGGTGCCCAGGAAGTGAAATGAACCATAAATGAGACACATCAAAAGTAACTTACAAAGAACTTTTTTAATATTAAAGTGATGAATCACAGCTCAAATTAACAAGTCAAGGAGTCCGCCTATAATGAAAATCTTTTTCCAACATAACGCTTCATTATAAAGGGAGTTTTTCTATAATAGAAGCAAGTGTAATTACATTTTTATATATAATTAGGACATTATTATCATTTCACCATATCAAAGTTCATTATAAGACATCTCCGATACATTTTTCATAGAGCAAAAATAAAAAGAGAACAGGAGTCCTTCAATTAGACTCATATAAGGACATCCACAGAGACTGAGGAAGGCTGATCAAACAACTTAGCCCAAAAGGGACCAGGTAGGGCCCACGTTGCTTTTATGACAGATATTGCTTTTTTTTTTTTTCCGGATCCTGCATAATTTTATAATTATAGTCTTCATCCTCTCCTGTTCAACTACAAGAAATTAAAGGTGCAGCATTCTCAATTGGAAACCAACTTTCTCAACATTCTGAGTGTCACTGTTTTTTGAGTTGGATCATTTCGGGTTATTCTTCGGGACACCAACACCTTTCAAACAAGAAGAAATCCACCACCTGCCCTGTTGCACCGATTCTATCAGCATAACTAAAACTGTCATCTTCCTCCTTTACCATCTTAAAATGTCTTTAAAAGATAACTAAAGCAGCTTCAAAAATAAATTCACATGTTTTAAAAAATAATATAGCAGAAACATCAAGTAGATCATGCAAAGGTAGTCACATATCAGGATGTGTAAGCATGTGCAAATAAATTCTGACTTGTAGGAATTAGCATAGCAATATGTTCCGAGTTTATTGAAATAAAATACAATTTTCAGTGTATCGTTTTTACAGGTGAGTGTTGCTTTTGGAACAGACAAAATACAGAGAAGTACGTGGTTGCAGGCATCAACTTTTAGTATTTCAGCATCAGAAGTTTTTATAGCTTATTTAAGACCTCTCCCTGAGTGATGACCCATGCATGTCATGTGTATTCAACTTGAGTTTTAGCCTGTTCTGCCTCTGCTCTAGCTGTAGGATGGAATGGTATGTGCCAGAGGAAGATTGCTCTCAATCAATGTAATTATAGTACTGGGAATCTGGCACAGGGAGCTCTGGAGCCCTTCTGCATTGTACAGAAAGGAAAAGGGAGAGGAAATGCTCGCAACACCTCCTCTGAGCCGGGTGCCTGGGTCCATAACTCCAGAGTGAGCGCTCTTTCTGCACCAGTGCAACAGCATTTGCCATGGTTTTCTGCAGTCCCCTGCTTCCAGAAAATAATTGTTTAGTCCAATCATTATTTCCAGCACACTAAATTATCTCTATTTTAAAAATCTTTTGATACATGTTTTTCAATTTGTTTATGCTGTGCTATCTCAAACTCCTGTCTTTCTTTTTTTGTTCAAATAGCAGATTGGTGCAAGGATATATAAACAAATAAAATATACATATGCTGCCTCCAGAACTCATGATTCAGAGGTATTTCATGGTTTCCAGGTTTACAATTTTAAATGCAACTTGTTATTAAGCTATTCCAGAAATAAATCATTTTTTGGAATTTCTGATAAATAGAATTTAAATAAATAGACAATTTATATATGTAAAATTTATCTGGGATATAAAAGTCATTTTTTTGTTGGGATTATTTCTTTTCTAGATGCATATTATCTCTTATAATGCCTTCATAAATTGCACATCAAAATGTGGAAGAAAAGCCAGCTCATTTATAATAGTGATCTATTTGAAAATTGTTTTCATCACTTAAATTACAGTTTCTCAAAAAAGTGGTAATTCATCTGTCAATTGTTAATAAATGGTTTGAGTATTCACTTGTATAATTGTAAACACATTCTTTAGACAGGGTGAATACTATTAAAATTAACTTGTCTCCCTACTTTCTTGAACCAAATTTAGTTATCTGCAACTTATGACTGTACCTATTTTCTGCAATCAAGGTTATTTGTGACGATATCATTATGTTATGGATCAATTCTTTATCAGATAAAAAGGGCTGGGGGTGTAGCTCATTGCAAAGGTTCTTGGTTCAATCCTGTCTACTGCAAAAACAGAACGACAAAAACAGTAGCCAGTACTTCGTATTCCTTTCGAATGTTCATCATGTTTTTCACAAATATTAGAATTCTTTTATGAGAAATTATTCATTAGATCCAGATGTTTCTCTCCTTTCTAATTCATACTTAAATATTTAAATGAGGAGGGTAGTCAGTGACTTTTTAAAGAAGAAAAAAAACCTGTTAAAATGCTTTCTTATTCCTTTCTTTCTATCTTAAAAACCCTAAATAACTATAGTGTTATATTATATTTTATCTCAAATAACCAAAAAGCATAATGTCTCAGGTATATTATTTAAACATAAAAGTCTACAAACTGTCTTCTTTTCTTTTTAGCTTATATAAAATCCATAGTCAGTGGAAGGCTGAATTAGGTAACTATGAGATTAATTTTATTCAACCTTTATTGTATGATCAAACTGTCCTAACACGCAGTCAGTGGATGCTTTGACAGAAGATGTGCAAGTTTACATTGTGTACTTTGATTTAGCTCAGTTTTTATGCCTGGCAGTTAAAATCTGGAATCATTTCAAAAAGAAATCACCTTGTCTTTGAGGGGCCTTTGCATAAACTCATGTGTGTTCTGTTGTAATTGGTCTTGCATGCTTTGATTTTTTAAAAATGATATGCTGTTTGTATATTTACATACATTTGTTTATGTAAGTTTCTTACCTTTGACTCTAGGTTCTTTGAGGGAAGCAAAACGTACTTTCTATTTCATTCACACACTTTTGGGGTACATAGTAAAGGACTCTGCCCACTAAGAGTCTTCAGCTAATATTGATTTGTTTTCTATTTACATTATGGTTTGGGGCCTGTTTGCTTAATCTTATTTTGGTTTTAGGGCAATGCTGCCTCCTTTATAGGCTGAACATTTCTTTTTAAAAAGAGGTATGAATGCTGGTGGGAAAAACTAGGACTGACAAACTATAATTCACAGTACATCGTGTTGCCCTCACTGTGATAAGCACACGCTAAGATTTCAGCTGCATCTGAGGGAAATGGCAAGTAGATGCTCCTTATTTACACAAGCCTCATCTTTTCACAAATCAAAGAAAGTACATCTTTTTTCACTTTGCATTAAAACACAGGGCTGATGAAGCATCCTTTATAACCTATCAAAGGATGATCAGATGTTGGGAGTCTGAAGTTATGCAGATTCATATTTAATTATGTTGGCCAATTATGTTGCTGCACTCACAGGAGGGGAAAGATGATGACACAGAAGAAAATTCCCAGACCACATAAACTATTGCTATCCCTCCTAGCCATCACTCCCACACCGTGTACATATTCTTGTACCCCTCTGAAACATGTAACTTTCATCTGTGAATAGAACAGCATTAACATAAAATGCAACAGAAGGCAGCTGCATTTGGAATCAAACAATATGCTGGAAATGCTTGCATCTTAAAAACACAATTTTCTTCTCCTCCAGAAAGAAACATTCATGGAGAAAGCCTTAGACATGTTTTTACAACCTTAATTCCATATTGGAATAGTTTATATTAGAAGTGGAACTCTGCCCTTTTTAACCTTTAGCTCCTTGAGGTTAATAACAATCATTTTTCCTAAAATGGTGCATATTTTACTTGTATTTCATTCTAAGTAGTGGCTATACTGGAACAATATTTGAGGTGAAGTTAGACGGAAGTTTATATAACACTTAATGGAGTAACCAAATTTCAATTTCTTGTGCAAGACCAAAATTTTGTGAATAATAAATTTAGATATTTAAATTCATTCCCTTTGCTAATGTTTCTAGCCCTACGTGCAGGGGGAAATTTATGAAGGACTGAAACGACTTCCTTTTGAGGTTTCATTTATAATTTCATGCTTGTTAACATCCTCATCTAATCCTCCAGGTAAACTTCTAACTTGCTGTTTCTACCCTAGAATACCGGGCAGATAATGATGAACTATCACTTAGGAGAACACCTTTTTATTTAACTTGCAACTAAAGAAATAAGTTTAAAGTTCTTTATCTCCCATGAAAGCTGCTCTCGCAAAGCTCTCTCCCTGAACCTCCAGAGGAGGCTACACGTACTGCGTGCCCATTAAACCGTATATTCACCCCTGGATGTGGGATTTTACATGGATACATACTTAAGGACTCATCATAGTGCTAATAATGGCTTTTGTGGAGTGCCAGCCATGGCAGTAAAACTCTCAAAAACAAGTGGGTAATGTTTTTACTCTTTCAAAATCAGCCTTTGCTTGTTTCCCTCTCATCCTCCTTCAAGAGAAAACTTAGCCCCAGAGATCTGGCCTTGGATCAAGACACCAAGACACAACAGCCATTCTGTGGTGACCAAAGAACTCGTTCTATTTGGAAGCCACAGTGCCAGCTCTGAAGCTGGGGTGTTGCATCTCAAGGGCAGCTCGGACAGCTGTCATGGTCTGCTCATCTCTTGTCTGTGCTGACCTTTTCTGACCTCATTTCATCCATAAGTAATGTCTGAAGTTTCATCCAGTGGCTAATGCTCCTGCTTTCCTAGTGTAATTATTAGGGTCCAGTGATCAACCAGTTGGCCAAACGAACACGAAGCACAAGCTCTTCCAGACACTCTCAGCCCCTGACAGATGGCTTTGTCAATTGTGTTTAAGGATACTGGGCACTGGTTCCCTTTTGTCCTCTTTAAAGCTGTACCAGTAAAGCAGGGTGCAGGAGAGAAGATTCAAACAGCAAAACCGATAGAGGACCTGCAAACCATAGAAGTAAGGGAAGACAAAAGAGGACATTATGCAAGCTAATGAGTGAGCAGATTTGCAGCACTGGTCAGGAAATTGGTCTAATTTATTAATCCTCCTTTCTTCCTTTATCTTTTCTTCCCATTTCCTTCCTTCCTTTTGTTTTCTTTTTCTGAGATGAGGTTTGCTGTGTTTCTCAGACTGGTGTCAAACTCCTGGGCCAATCATCCTGCCTCAATCTCTGCAGCTGCTGAGGGTATAAGTGGGAGCCACAGCACACAGCAATTCTCTTTTCAATTCATTCTTTTTTATCTTAAATCTAGAGTTCCATTCTTCTGGCTAGGGTTATCTGTTAAGAAAAGCCCATTTCAAACTTATATGCACCTCCTAGGTTTCCATCACCACTTGCTCTCCAGCAAGGTGGTAGGTGTGGGCATAACCTGCCAGCTGTGTTGGCCTTTAATTTCTTCACTATCATTGGCAGCAGGCAATGGCTGTTTTTTAGCATCAAGAGCTTGAAGCTTCCAAAGGAACGTGGTCTGGGCTGTCACTCTCAAAGCGAATCTGATCAGCAACTGCAAATTCCTGCTCTGTGCATCACTTGGGAGGCCAAGATTTCAGCATTACTGTAGTATCATACATCAAAAGTGGTCTTTACATACTAAGAGATATTTTAAACACATGAAATTTTACATTCCAGTTTTGCCACACATGTTGATGCATTCATTGATCAAACATTATGCTGTGTGTGTCATTGTCACTTCTCCGTTTGGGGCTGAGAGATGGAACAGGGCAGGTTCAAGTTGCTGTCCATCTTCACAAAGCTCAGAGTAAGAGAAAAAAAGATCTTTCTTTCTTTCTTTTCTTTTTTTAATCATATGAGAATGAATTCTTTCTACTCAGAAAGAAATCTCTCTTTCTACTTAGGTTAAAGTCTGAAATGGTAAATGAATAAAGTGACCCCTAGCAAAAGTTTTAGTTGAAACTATATTCTGCTAAAAATCCCTCAGTAGTGTCCCTTATATAAGTTTTTTTTTCTCTCTCTCTCTTTGTGGTAGTGGGAATTTAATCCCAAGCCTTCGCACTGAGATATGTCCTAGCCCTTTTTTATTTTCAAGTTAGTTTTGAACTTGCCGTCTTTTCCTCCCAGAGTGCCAAGTTTACAGGAGTGTACTACCATGCCTTGATGTAGCCTCTTTGCTTCTAGTGATTCCAGGCCTCTGCCCTGCAGATCTAGCTCATCTTGCAGAGTCAATCTCTTCTGGAAAGGCCCACATTCCTTTCATGTAAAGAAAGAAACAGTTAATCACCACACTTGCCCTTTGCTGGAAGAAGCCAGGGGACTTCCTGGCACCAGTGAGGAGAACCCTAAATGCTTTGCTTTGAAGAGTCTGCTCCCAGCCACTGTTGTGGCTCCTCTGTACACAGTCAGCCTAAGCTCTGGACCCGAGGACACTGTCACTGTTCCCCAATGCTTCTGCTTCTCTGGACCTTCATGTCCTTCCACAATTCGCCAGAGGCTGGGATATAGTTCACTGGCAAAGCACCTGCCTGGCAAGTGTGAGGCCCCCAGTTTGATTCCTGATACCAAAAAAAATAGATAAATAAAAATTAAGATAAAATTTTAAAAACACCACATCCATGCATCCACATACCATGACTTTTGGAAGGAAGGAGTTGTATTATATCATCTTCTATTAAGAATTTAGAGTAATCCCCAGCATGATACAGATGCTAATAAATGTTCTGGAATCAATGAGTACATGAAAGGAGAGAGCAGACTGAGTCGGCTCCAAGGTCTATGTCATCAGCCCCACTTTTATTCATTGTTTAAAACAGGTTGATGATAAAGTCATTGTGTGGATGTCTCCAGAATGAATCTCTGAACAGCTTTGACACCATATTCGACTTCTGGGAGGAGAGACTGAGAATGCTTTGAATGTTGCTATAAAGAGCAAAGTACAACACCCAAGCAAGCAGCTTCTTAAACCCAGAAACTTGTCCCCAATTTCTCATGTTCCCTCATTATTAGCAGCTGGCACAGACCTCTCTGTACAGAGCCACTGGGAGCCTTTGTTTTCCCCAGGCTTAGAAGAAGAAGAGCAATGCTATTTGGGTGATTGTTTCTCTGTGATGCCAAGATGTTTTAGAACAATATTGTGATGCTTGGTCGCACCTACTACCACTGAGACAAGCCCAGAAGTTAAATTATGAAGCAAACGTAAGCTTTGAAGAAATTTTTATTTAATCTGTATTCCCCTGTTTCATCTACACATCCATCCAGCACAATCTGCATCATTATTAGCCACATCAACTTGCTTTAAAAAAAAGAGTAAAAAGTAAGGCATCTGTGTTATAACATTAATATATTCAAAGTTTTTTACTTTCATCTTGCAGGCATTAACAGTGTGTAAATGTGATGTAAGTGCAACTTACAACAGGACTAAGTTAGCAGAAGAAAAATGTACTTAGAAGCATGCAAAAAGAAGGGTTTGCAAAAGGAGAGGAAGAAAGGAAGGAAGAAAAAGGAAGGAAGGAAGGAAGGAAGAAAGAAAGAAAGAAAGAAAGAAAAGGAAGGAAGGAAGGAAGGAAGGAAGAAAGAAAGAAAGAAAGAAGGAAAGAAAGAAAGGGAAAATGGTATCCTTGTGTGGAGGGGATAACCAGGTTGGAAATTATGTAAAAAGCAGAGATTTATCCATAAATAGAGTATTTTGCCTATTGCTCTATTTCTAATTGTTAGCACAATTTCTAAGGCACTGAGGCAACCCTCTAGCAGTGTGCTGAAGGTGTGTTTGTGCTGCTATGCCCTCTGGCTTGGCTGCCAGCCTATTCCCTTAGATCAGAGCCAGAAGGCAGACTGTTTTCGAATACCGATCACCTCACCCGGACCTAATCCTTTGAGTTCTCTTTGGCATCTATTCCTTCTGCCAGTTTCCTCTTCTGTTCCTCTCTTTTCTTCTGAAGTTGACAACAAAGACATCCTCAGGGCCCTCCTTGATGTAAGACCACTCTTGATGTTATTACAGTGTGTTTTTTTCTGTACCCTAAAGTTGTGCTACTTTTATATTCAGCAAGCACAATATTTGCACACCAGAAGATAAAGAAAATGTGAATATGTTATACAGAGCGATAGTTTCTTTTTAATTTGTAGCCCTCTGTGTTTTTTTGATGTAAACCCTTTCCTTTCCTGTCACTCATCTACATACCTGATCAAGAACCTGAAGGTCTTCCTTTATGCTACTTCTATACCTTAAATTGGCCTGGCCTGCCACTTTTAATTTTAAAAATATGGCTGTACAGGATATGGATGAATATGGAATTTCTATGAAGCACAAAACTTTTGAACGGTTCCTGTCCTCTGTGATAGTGAGTTTTAAAAGGGAAATCTCCAAAGAGCTAATTAGTAGACAAGTAGAGCTCAGCCTGAACAAAGCTGCAAAGATAGCACATAACTAAAAGGACCTGGCCATAGCTGACAAAAATCAAAGCCCTGACAGAGAGCTGGCAGTAACCTTGGGCTGCTAACTGACAGGGACAATAAAAAAAAATACCTCTGAACCTGGCGGAGAGTGACAGGCGTACTATGGGCTCTCTGAAGAGCACAATCTCTCCACCCCAAGGAAGCAGTAATCTTCCAGCAGGCAAAACCAAAGGCTTTTGCTGCCCAGCCCGACTCCAAAAGATGTGAGCTGGCTCCAAGCAACACTCATGGAGGAGAGAGGGAGAGGAGGCCCAGGAGCTTTTGAAAGTTAGTTGAAAAGTTCTGGGTTGTTGGTTAATGTGAGAGGGGGAAATGCCTTCCTGGGGTGGGTGGAAGGAGTGGGGCAGCCTGGGGAGGAGAGCAAAGCAAGCTGCTAGAGTGGCTTAGACAGATGGGCCAGGAAGAACAGCGGTGGGAAAACCCAAACTGGAGGAGGCCCTGCCAGCTAGTACTAACAGAGTGGAGCAGTTAGCAAAGGATGGTTGGAAAGCAAAGGAGTGGCTCTGGCTCAGGAATGATACCAGAAGGGAGGGATGCGAGGAAAGGAAGGCAGAAGTAAGACAAAGGGTGACCCTAAGGGCACAGTAGTTCCTCAACGACAAAACAGTCTGCTCCTTGTATGGGACAGAAAGTCGCATTTAAAATACATGAGACGAAAGAATAAACATACCAATAATGATGTTAAGAGAACATGTTGTTAATTTTCTATGAAAAGAGAAGCTTGGTAGGTTTACATTAGGTTTAGGGATAAATAAGGGCTATTCAAAAATCTCAAGATATAATGATCTTGGCAAGTAGGAAAAAGTACTTTTCAAAGAGGGATCTTAAGATATACCTACGTCTAAGACACTCCCTTATGGATTCCTGAATATGAGACCAAGTATATTCAAGAAAGAAGCCAAGCCCTAACTAAGTGCTTCACCTATGCCAGGGTGGAACTTAAAAGCATGCTCTTAAAAAGCATTCTGCTTTGAAACTCAGATGCTAATAACATGCAGTAGATGGTTTTCATTATCCCAAAAGGTCTTGGCTCCAGACCAGTTCTTCTGGTTCTATATTTATTCTTCTCCATGAAGGTAAAATCTAAATTCTTACTGACATTTTAGCACTTGAAGATATGATCAGCAAATGCAGACTCCAGGGATGGTACCTTAGAGGGGAACAAGCTGCTAGACCAGGTGAAAGCCTCAGAAATATAAACCCAAGAGATTTCTTAAACATAAGAGCATATAAATACTTTTAAATTCAAGGAAAATGTATCTCCATTTTCTTGCTCAGACCCTAGAACCTGCAATCGTAAACCTTATAACAGAAGAGGGATAAAAGAAAAACTGCATGCTTATGAGTCATTTTGATTCATCTTAAGAGTGTCACACACACACCGCCACCACCGCCACCACTACCACCACCATCTTATTCCTGCAAAAAAACACTTTTGGAAGTAAAAAGCTTGGCTTCACACACAGTGAGTCTGATTCTATATATGTTTCTGAACTGGAGCAAGAAGCACAGATCTTTGAAAAAGGTCTCTGAGTTAAGCCATAATGGTAGGCTTAGTGTCAGAAACATGCCCCATCATAAACTGAGGGAAGGAAAACATTTTCTTTTTTGCTTTGGTCTTGAGATTTAACATTCATTTTGGGAAAAAATTCAGAAGACAATATTTTTAACTGTATCTCCTCATATTAAGAGCTGAATATAACCTAAAAGATGCTTTAAAACAACAACAAGAAAAAAAAAACTTAAAAGCTATTGTAAAGCGCAGCTTAACAAAGATCTCATTTTGAATACTGTTTATTTCATATCTATCGGAAAAATGAGAGTTTTCTATTTTCCATTTGAAGATGACACTACAAATTTATCCATAGTAATAATAGTTGTGAGTCACTTTCTCTAGGAGTGGAAAAAAGATTTTTGAGGAGCTGTTTTCAGACCTAAACCAAATACGCTCATCCGAAATCAGGACTGTATTTGGAATGGCTGGCCAGGATTCAGAATGATAATAGGGAGCTGGAAAGGTGTTTGGTCCCTTGATGAGACCCCTGAGGCCCAGAAGGATCCCAAACTTTAAGCGAACTGGCAGAACTCAGTGTAGCACTCCAGCCCAACTCTCTACAGACATCTCATTATTAAGAAGAAATGAATTGAACCTTTGAGACCTGCCTAGTTCAATTGCTTGTTTTGGTACAAATCTATTACTGCTTGTTATTTGTTTGTCTGTTTTGTAGTGCTGGTCCTTATGCATGCTAGATAAGCACTTTATAAGTGAACTATGCCCTACCCCTATTACTGCTTTTACTTTTAGGTCCAAAATGAAAAACTATAAAAGCCTTGTCCAGCTGTGAAAGCCGGAGGATCATCTGTGTATAGCATACTTTAATGCTGAAATCCTCTTCTCTTCCACTGAGCTGAAATATCCTCTACTGTCATGCCCTGCAAATCTGTCTTTCATTTACCCTTCAAAGACATCATTTTGGAAAAAACAACAACAAATCCAAACAAAACAACAGAACCTGGTTGAAAATATAGTATTTCTCATTTAGATACAATCACACCTGACGTACTATATGTGCTCAGTAATATCATTAAAAATAAATATTGATTTTCAGCTGTTAGTCAAAAATCAGCCAGTGTCTACCTGATTTTTAAAAAGAACTCCAATATGAATCTTACCAAGAACTCAAAGATGATCTAACAGTCTGCTTCCTCTCGTTTTCTCTGGTGATTGTACCTACTTAATTGGTTAATACATAGCTTATTAATGAAAATCTCTCTGCTAAATTTGATTAAGGAAGGAAAATGTTCTAAATCTTTCATCTCTGAACATGTGCATTTGTTTGTATATTTAGGTGATTTCCCCTCTGTGTTGGTGGTTGTAAAAAACAGAGAATTAAAAACACAATTAAAAACACAATGAAGGTACACTTCATTTACATAATTTTGGGCAGTTTACCTTTTTGTCCCACGTGTCTTCAATGGGAACTTTCTGAAGCAGGATATATTTTCTTATTCTCTCTCTCTCCCTCTCTCTCTGTCTCTCTCTCTCTCTCTGTCTGTCTTTCACTTTTTCTCTTTCCATTGTCAGTCAGCTCTTGGCTTTTGCAACAATAGACGTCTTGCTACCAACACAAAATTGCCATGAATATTTTCCCAGTAGCCCCTTGCTGCAATCTCAGAATTGACTTTCTTTTTAATTTTCTCATTAGACTAGGAATCAAAATAAATTCTAAAAACTAAAAAACACTGATCCTATTTAAACATAGAAAAAAAAAGTCTGGGGATGTAGCTCAGTGGTGGAGCATACAAGAGTCCCTGGGTTCCGTCTCCATCTCTCCATCTCCCCCCCAAAACAAAAACAGACAAATTGGCATAACTAGTAAAAGTTATGCGCTTAGTCTGTAATAATGTTTATATCCTTCAGGAAAACTGTCAGCAAATACCAACTCATTAAGTGTCAAATGTTTCTAAGAAATAACAGAAAGCTGTCTAGCAGGTTCTGTTGGTATTAATGTCACTCTGAATTAGTCTTTGCTAAAGTAGTCAAAATGATCTCTTTCATTTATTTTCATGATCGAACTAAATAATCTCAACCTCTCTCCCCACTTCCCTTCCTTTATTTTTTCCCTTCCTTTCTTTGCCCCTCCCATCCCAATTATATAATTTGGAAGTATGAGAAAATAATGTTTGACATATTTTAAATACATTGTGTTAATGTGTGTTTGTTATGAAAAGATTTACTTAAATTATTTTTCACAAGCCTGTGTTTTCTCAAATAGTGAAGTGCAGTTTTCAACTTGTTGGAAGCTAAAATTTCCTGTGTCACTTTGATTTGAATTAGAAATCTGACAGGAAAAAAATGAAAATATTGATTTTACAGTAAGATCTCCTCCATTGCTACAAATGGAATAAGTTACAACAAAACAGTATGTAAGGATAATGTTCAGAAGATAATAGGAATTATAGTTATACAAAAACTTAGATACTTAAAAAGGATTTTGATTTCTTTCATGATGAATCTTATTACTTCTTCCACAAATAGAGAATAGGAAAAATGATTTTTATCATTGGTTCATTATTCGAATTTTACAAAATGTTTCTTTATAAAAGAAAATAAGAATCTTGAGGAATTATTTTAAAAACCAAGCATATAAAATCAAGTAGTTACTGCTCTGAGAACTTGATCAATTCAGTGAAATGCTCTTATAAATAGTTTTTATGATTTTTCTCCCTAAGTTAATGCTGATCAAGTTATTCTTTTTATCTGACCTCAAGCTGTATCAAGACCACTGAAATAGAATAAAATGCAATGCACATACATGTGATATAGAAAACTTATCTACTAAGGTCACAAAAGATCAAAATTTAAAATGCCTAACCTTTTAAAATAACTCTTACTTTCAAAGTATTTGTGGAAACTGTTCTTTGAAGTATTTTTAGTTAATTGTATTAAACAACCAGTTGTGTTTTTTTCTCATCTATGTGTATGCAGAGGAATCTCTTTTATTCAGTGTGAAGATGCTAACACACATTCCCATCAAATGAAGATTTCTTTAAGTAAGTTAAGTGAAGACTGGAAGTGAAGACTAAGTGAAGAGTGGAAATATTCTTTTCAAATAGAAATCTATGTGTCTCCACCCATTATTAGAGTTACACAAACTTTTTATATTAACCTGATTCACCACATAATCCCTTATTTAACCTGAACATAGAATATTTCTGATTTTTTTCCTCTGGTGTACCAAATTCAGTAATGTGTTCTAAGTAAGGTGCCAACAATAAATAATATATCCATTTTATTTTTATTGTTATTTAATTATTAAGTCATGGTTATTATCAGTGGTTTATAAGACATTCTAGAGAATATATTCACATACAAGCACTCAGAATGATAAGTATTTAATAACCAAAACGATATAGGAAGTAACCAATCCAAATGCAATTCTACTGTATGTATTGATAAGGGTGCCAATCATAATAATTGTTTCAAGTAGTCTGCTTGGTATACCACATGAATATTAACCCTGAACATATAAACCTCCAAAAATAGATTCACTGTCTATATTTGAAACATCTAGTTGTTTAGAAGTACACAAAATATGTTAAAAGTTGAAGTAATCAATGACCCATTTTGTAAATATTCTTTTGTTAGAGTTAATAGTAAAACACTGACTTTAAGAAATGGAATGATCAAATCATTTCCATGAGCCGTACACATACTAATACGGTTCAGAGATAAATGAGGAAAACAAAAGGCAAAGGTCTTTAAATCTATTTGCATTTTGCTTACTTTGTCTTTGTATGTAAATTACCATAAATACTTCATTTAAAACACCAGGTCTTGAATGCCCTGTAATGCTTTCATTCTCTTGAATGGTTTTATACTACTTTGTTGTATTTGGTACTATTGTATGTGAAGTTATGCTATTTCAAAGTTCAACTATTTCAAAGAAAGAGACATTATGGTAGTTACTGTTAATATCTGGTTGTCTTGTGGTGAAGTGCTGTGTTGCTTATATTGTTCTGTTCTGATCTGCTTTGTTCTGTCCTCTTTTGTCTTAATTTCTTTAAAAAAACCAGGTTTTTCTAGATATCAAAAAGATTGGCAGCATACAACAAAAGTAGAATTAATAAACTAACAGGTTAAGTACACTCTGTGTTAAAATTCAAAGGAAGGACTATTCTTAGGAAGGGAAATTAACTGTCCTTCCTAAGCATTATGGGTATATCTATCTCTTGGATTCATAGAGCGGAGGAAAGGAAAAGGATTCGAGACCAGAACATCCTACTTAGAAAGCACTGTACATTGCCTGTATTAAAGACATTATCCAATACTGTTATACATATAGTGGAATGTTTTTGTACTGTCAGAAAGATCTAGTTTTTCTAGGTATTTAAAGTGCACACATGTAAAAGTCATGGTCTAAAGTAATGCCCGGTAAGTACTTTTTATTACTTCAGAGGAATGGTTGCCTTTTGGGAATGGAACTGTGAAACTTGATATTTTAGAGAGTATGCATACTGTTCCCGAAGGGAGTTAATATTCAAAGAGAGAAATGTTCTTTGCCGGTTAAGTGAGCTGAGATTGTTTAGGCTTTGTTCCACACATAGATAATATAATTGGATATTAAAGGATAAGTCCTAATGCTCAAATTATGTTAGAAGTAGAAAAAAAAACCCACCTCTCTAGACAGGTGTCTTTTTGTTAGTTTTAGGAAGGGCGGAATTCTGGTAATGACCTTTGTCAAAGTCACTTCTTAGAGATAGATGTCTTCGGGGCTGGGGATTTAGCTCAGCAGCATAAGCGCCTGCCCTGCAAGCAGGTAGTCGTGAGTTCGATCCCTGGTACTCATGAAAAGGAAAAAGACAAAAAACAAAACAAAACAAAAAAAAAAAGAGCTAGATGTCTTCTTGAGCATAATCCTTGAATTGGTGAAGAGGGGGAAAGCGATGGTGAGGGTTCTTTGCTGCCATCTCCATATCTGGAAGATGGTTTCACATTACAATCAGGTGTGTGATTATGATCTACCTGTACGTTTTTGGTACAGTTCATGGGCTGGCTGTGCAAAAAGTTGACTGAATAACATCTGAGCTTCATAGACATGCTGAGGAGACAATGTATGATAAAAGGTAGAGCTAAGGAGTTAGCCAGCTTGTGAATATCTTTTTGTTATGATGGTTAGAAAAAGGGCATTTGGACTTGAAACTGTTACACCACCTCTGAGCATTATGTATCAGAACTCGTCGTTAGGCTGGCAGCAAATGGGTGAATGGAAGCATAGAAGGACGGATGCATGTGGGGCATTCAGATTTATATTTTGTGAGGGCCATGCATGTGGGCATCTTCTGGCTGTACTGTAGGGATACATTAATTCAGCAGAAACATACTTTCTTGCTAATATCTTAATAGCAGAGATCTGATAACTCGTAGAAACAAGCTGAGAGTCCTCTACTCTTTATGCTTTAAGTTAAGCATGATGAGAATACAATATTTTAATCGTGACTCTGCCCATACCCCTATCTAGTGGCTTGTTGTTATTTTTGTCTCTGGTGAAATTTATGATCCCAAGAAAGGCAAGAATACATTGTTTTCTAACAGACTGAGTTGGAGTAGCACATTCTTGATTATCAAAACTCTTGTAACTGAGATTTTTGAATTGGTGACCATTCATAAGGTGTGGATTTTGAATTCACGAATATTTGTAATGTGCAGACAATCTTAAGCACACAGAGTAGCATGCTGTATATGTTGACAGAGCATCTAGAAGAACACATCCAACTAAGCTGCTTATGACTGGGAGTGACTTTGTTTTTCGCTTCTTTGGGTATTTATTTCCTATGATGCGTATATTAACTTCTATAAAATCAAGATTAAGTTAAAAATTCAAAAAGTGTACTAATTAAGGAAAACAACATATATATCAGCAGCAAACATCTACTGAACTGTTTAATGGGCTGGAGTATACATATTCATACACAGTCACATATACACACGTATGAATAGATGAATAATCTCTAAGTTCCAAAATGGTTCTCTAAATTACATCACTCCAAATGCATACCTGCAAGGTCACAAATGATATTTGTACACTGGCAATTAAAATTCAAATTATATTCCCGTAGCCAAAACTTACCTTTTTATTTAGAAAAAGGAAAACTGCATGTGGCATGGCATTTAGTTTAGGCTTTATAGTCTAAAACGCGGTATGTTAGGTTTCTACGTTGCAGTTTAGGTGCGATTGGCAGTAAAAAGGTATTATAAACAAAGAGCTATGCAATAACTGTTTTATTTACCTTACCACGACTCTAAGTTATCCCTTACTTGAGTTTCCTTGCTCATGTAATGATTTTTCAATGTCATTGTGTCTCCAATAGAATAAATGAGAAGTACATACACTTCAGAAACAAAAAGAAGAATAGTGCTCATAAGATTACATGGAAACTCCCCCACTTCTCAAAATACATAAACCATCAATAACAGGATTTTTCACTTTGTGGCAAATACAAACCACTGTGGTGTTTAAATTCAGAACTTCACTCTGAGAATTATGTTTTGAGTATATATGGAACAGTTTGCATTTTAAAGTGGTTTAAATACGTGCTTCATGGCAGTTATTTTCTCACTTTAAATTGGCAAATATAGAGAATCAGAGTTGAGGGGAACCCAAGATTTCTAGATTGCTGGTTTACCCATAAATCCTATCCTCAGGATTCAGTGGCCTCTTCAGACTTGTATGCATATTTACTAGAAACACTGCCCTTGTGACAAAATAATTTTTAATATGAAACTAAATAACTGTTTAACTTTTAAAACTTAAAATACTTTTCCAGTATAATAGTCCAATTTTTAAAAATAATCCCATTAGACTTAGCTTTCACAGGTAAAGGTGAGCATATCATGCTTTGCTCTTAGTAATTCTTTCCATTATTTGAACACTGCATCAAGAGACGGATATGTAAGTCACAGATTTGATTTTGACAGATATGATTAAGTTTTCTCATTGCAAACACCAACAATGGGTGCCATCAGCGCTTGGTGAAAACACTATGAAAGCCAGCAGCTGTTCTATGTAAGGGGCTAATTATGCATAATGGGCATCTAATTTGAGAACAATACAAAGTACATTTCATCTAAGCAGCAAGGAAATTGATGTGACAGATTCAATGTCTCTTTCACGAATTTGTTAATTGACCTTATTAAGTGTGAGGATGAGGAGTGAGTGAATGCCACTTTCTGCTCTTAGCTCAGGAGCCAGAGAAGGAAAGTGACCAGCTTTTGGAAAGTCTTAGGCATAAGATTCTGTGTCCTTATTTTAAGCATGGATTCTCAGTTCAGCAGTGAGGTACTGTGCATTGTCACTGAAGACCAACTGTGATTTTTATTCATATATTTACAAAATATGACAAGAGCTCGTGGTTTCAATGTGTTGACAAATTCCAAAAATTAAAATTAAAGAGAAACACTTCTCCTTTAACAACTTGCTTCACATTTATGAAATATCATGGTTGAAAAATAATTGATAAATATTAAAATAAATATTTTTAAGCCTAAGTATAGAACATTACTGGTCCTGCTGCCATATCTATTTGGATTTGCTTCTCGCATTCTAAAGCAAGTACTACTGAGCCACTTACCATTTTGGAATCCACAGAGGTCAGTTCACATTGTGCTGTTTTTTACAGATGCTTGGCCCCCCAAGAACAGAAAGCATTTCCATCCTGCTTATTATTCCATCCTTCTGTGTATCTCAGTGCCAGGCACATACGTGATGGCAAGACAAGCATATACTTTGGATGAATAAAGCGATGGGTGTAAATAAAATAAGTGTGGTTGTCTAACACCTTGGGGATGAATGATGTAATCGGTAGGTAATTGGAGGGACAATTTCTTATGCTTTCTATTTTCTCTGAGAGGTGATAGAGCATAATACATCACACATTGTAAGGCAGAACACCTAGAGAGCTGAATCCTCCAGACTGATGTTCTATCACCAGGTTAATATCAGGACCACTTAGATGAAAAACACGTAGTCGAATCATAAACACTTAGCCTTGTATCCAAAGTTACTTAAACTCTCTTGGCCCCATATTCAGTGTTTTAAAACTATTTCCCTTTGGGAGGAAGGTGTATCTCAGTGGCAGAGTGCTTGCAGAGCATGTGTGAGGCCCTGAGTTTGATCCCTCAGCATTGCAAAACAAAGCAAAAATTCAGCTGGATACATTGCTTTATTAATGAAAAAATAAATGTAAACTCTCTAGCATTATGTTCAACAACATACAATAGGTCTCACTTGTATTAAACTTCTTCCTTTTCCTTTAGAACTCCACATAGACAATAAGAGATTCAAATTGAGAATCTGAGTAAAAGAATTCTTAATAATGCATTAAAATATTAGCCTCTACTTTTAACTTGACTGTAACCTGTGAATTATGCATCATTCTGCTGTTTTCACTTATAGCTTTGGAAAGTCTATCATCTGCTTATTTGATCTGGTTGTTTTATAAAACATATAAACTTGCTCTTGCTTTAGATGAACTCAGCATCCAAATTATACACAGTCACAGAGATGAAATTTAGCAAGAACACAAATGGTTGCTTCAAGGAAATCAACATGAACCTCAGTGGTCCATGTTAAACACCAATTAAATTCACTTGAGCTGCACTCTCTTCTTGACAGGGTAATTGCAAGGATGCATAGTGAGGCTGACAGGTGAAGGGTCTGCACAGATGGTGGGAGGGTGGAAGACAGGTGTCTGGGTAGACATAACCTTTCCACTAGGTCTGTCTAACTCAAAGATTCTTAATATATTTTTCTTGCCCCACAAGTTCCAGGTTTGCTCATATTGGTTTTGCAGATGGACACTATGTAAACAGATCAAAATAACAGTAGAGTGTATTTAAGATGTGTTTAAATATTAAATATGACATTGACATAAGCCAACTTAGCCATCATAGCTATAATTGTGTACATGATTTCCTTTGATGATAAGAGCCCCTAAGTGCATAAAGCCATCAGTGGGTGTGAACTCTGAAAGCTAAAAGCAGGTTTGGCTTCTGAAAAAGAATCATGAAATCATGAAAATTACATCTGATTACTTACGTTGCAAGCGATACTGTGCTGTCTTCTCTTATGCCCATCACCACAAGCATGAAAATAAACACATGTACCAGTTTAGCTTATGACAATATCTTTAAAGCAATGTTTAGTAATATAGGAAGACAATAGAAAGTTTCTTTACATCAAATCTGATGCTGCCAGATACTGCCCCAATCTAACTGGCAACACTTGGTTCAAAGTCCTTCAGACAGCCACTCATTGTACTCAGAAATACAGCTTTTGGACTCTATTGCCTCAGAGTAAAGCAATAAGGGACAACCAAATAGCCTGAAGAAGACAAAAATTGTACCTAAACTACCTCAGGAGAGAATCATGTGAGCCTTTCTGTGAAGAGAGTAGGATCAAGTAGGTAGAGCACCAAAGATCCTAATAGTCTCCTTTAT
Source organism: Cavia porcellus (assembly GCF_034190915.1). Taxonomy (NCBI): domain Eukaryota; kingdom Metazoa; phylum Chordata; class Mammalia; order Rodentia; family Caviidae; genus Cavia; species Cavia porcellus. The sequence goes on from NW_026947497.1 coordinate 36,128,348, forward strand.
TTCATACTGATTATAATCATAATCCACTTTGGTGCCAACTGTATTTGGCCCTTCAGCTGCATTTCTTTCTAACAGAAAAGGACGACGTATCTTTAGTATTTAGCAGCCATATAAAAAGGCTTTGAATATTGAGCATCAAGTTGCTTTCATGGCAGATATAAGCAGGCAGTCTTCATGTGGAAAACAAGTATTTATAGAAAACACTCAGCTTACTGTCTGCATCCCTCCCACCAGAACTCAATACTGAGCCCACTGGGGACGAAGCTCGTCTTGGAGGGCTGGGAGTTGAAAGGGTTCTCCATCTCTTAGTTGAAAATTATTGTGAGGCAAGCACTTTATATCCTCTACCTGAGGCAGCTTCTTTAGGGTTGTAAATGAGTCTAGGATATGGGAAATGAGAACCATGTTGACCTGCCCAGCCAATAGGCTGCGTGTTGGTTTTGTGCTAGGACCATCGCAAGCACTGGGAGGAGTAATAGGCAAGATGGACAAGTCTTCTGTTTTCATGGGACTTAAACAACCTAGGGTTGCAGAAGCACACAAATATTGCCCGAAAGAGGGTTAAAGTACTAGTAAGTGAACTGATGTACATAGAAGTAGAGTATGCAGTGGTGCATGTAATGTAGTGATCTGGCCAAGTCTGGGGTTCAGCAAAGCTTCACTAAAGAAAGCAGTATTTATTTGAAGACAGGAAACATAAGTATTGGCAGCCAGATGAAGAGGTGAGTAGAGTGTCCAGTTGTAGGACAGAAGAAACAAGAAGACCATAGGGAGGAAAAGAACTGGACACATCTAAAGAGGAAAAGTATGAGCAACAGAGTTGAACATAAGGGTGAGCTACAATGGAACAGATGGTACCTGTCCTTGTGGGAACTTAGTTCTATCTTTTGTACAAAAGAAAGCCAACAGAGGCTGAGGGCCAATACTGTTACAATGCAACTTTGGATATGTAGTGTATAACTGGAAAGATCAGAGGTAGAGACGGGGCTTAGAAACTACTGCAATGTTTTCAGACAGAGGTGATGGTGACCTGGACTAAGGCGGATCATTGGGAATGGAAAAAGATGAACCCACACTGATGAGCTGGCTCTTTCCCCAAACCCTTGCTGGGTCCATCTTTCTTTACAGCCAATTAGACCAGAGGATCTAAGTTATTTCTTATTTTCTGACTAAGAATCATTTTAATTCCTGTAAGTGGACTAATAAATGTTTACACTGTCAAAAACAATGCATGGTACATCCAGGCACCACCAGGAAGGTGCCTAAAATGTGAGGTTAATTTTTACATATTAGAGAATGATGGGTTAAAAATGAAGATACATTGCTGCTACCATTTTAATAAGTTGTCTTGTGTATATGGTACCCTGAGAATAACTGATTGCATGCAAAATATGATTATAATTCATTTAATAAGATTAAATGAAACACATAGAATACCATAAATAACTTGAACCACAAGAATTGTAATTGGAGGATAGGAATTTTATTTTAAACCACCAATGCTTCCTTCCTTCCTTCCTTCTTTCCTCCCTTCCTTCCTTCCTTCCTTCTTTCCTTCCTTCCTTCCTTCCTTCCTTCCTTCCTTCCTTCCTTCCTTCCTTCCCTTCTTCCTTCCCCCCTTTCTTCCTTCTTTCTTTTCTGGGAAACTGACAATGGCTACTTCAGGGCTTCATCTATTTGTGTTAACTTAGCCCACTCTCCCTGCTGGGCTGTCTCCATTGTCTGGGAAATCCTTTTGAATTTCTCTGCTTTCTTAATGTGCTAATTCTTCAGCTTTCTGCTTGTCCTTTGCATTTGTGTCCTCTCCCTGTTAGATCTGGTGGTACTTTTTTTGGTTCACTTGTTTCCCTTTGACCTGCCATTTCTGTCCTGCTGCTACACACTTGAGTGATTTCTTGACTTTCCTTCCATTCCTTGCTCTTTTTCCCCCCCTTTTTTCTACTCTCACTTATGTTTTCTCTCTGGAAACTGCTACTTTTTGTAGGGAGAAGAAAAGTGAAATTCTCAATTTACCCCATCAGGGATGAAGCCTGTGTCTCTTATGAAGTCAGAAGTAGACTGGATGAGCCAGAAAGCAGGAATCCTGTTTCCAAGAAATAAAAGCAGGTGATGCAACACAGATTCCTCAGGGCTCTCTCTCAGGGCTTTTTCTCTAAGAGATGAATTTGGATGCTTGAGTTTTACCACTAAAGCTCCTCCTTTAGATTATATGTGTTGTATTTGTAGGAGGCTTGTGTTATCAGATACAGAATGCATATTAGCACATTTTAAAAAATTTTATTTAAAGAGAAAAAACAAAACAGAAAAAGGGTAGAAATAATACATAATTTCAAAAACAAACAGTAAGAAATCACTAGTTAATAATTACATATTGTCCTCTTAGAAATAGTTGCTCAGGTTACAAAAGTAAAGCATACAATGTGAACATTCAGGCAGTGAGACTGCAAACAGTTCTGTTCAACAATCCAACAAAAACCTAGTAATATGGTTATCAGTCCTACACAATTAAATACACATGCAGTTATATCTTTTAGAGCACTTTCTTTTTCTCTGTTTTTTACAATAGTAGTTACACATTTTGAGTTTTATTACTCCTACATTTCTTACTACTTTTTACACTAGAGACACAATGTGATATTTATAAATATGATTCTTATTTATTTCACTAATGAAGATAGTCTCAAGTTGTCTCCATTTACCTATGAAGGCCTCAATATCATCTTTTTTATAGCTGAGTAATATTCCATTGTATAAAAATACTACATCCTTTTAATCCACTCTGCAGTTAATGGGCATCTTGGTTGTTTCCAAGATTTAGCTATTACAAGTTGTGCTGCTATGAACATGAGTGCACATATATCACTGTGATATGACCTTTTCAGTTTTTCTGGGAAAATACCCAGGGAGGGAATAGCTGGATTGAAAGGAACTTCCAATCCTAGTCTCCTGAGAATTTTCCATACGGATTTCCATAATGGCTGCTCCAGTCTACACTCCCACCAGCAGTGGAGCAGTGGTCCTTTTTCCCTGCAGCCTCACCAACATTTGTACCAGTTGATTTCTTGATGACAGCTATTCTTTCCAAAGTGAGATGAAATCTCAATGCTGTTTTAATTTGCATTTCTCCAATGACCAGTGATAGCAAACATTTCTTGACGTATTTATTTGGCATTTGTATATCTTCATCTGAGAACTGTGTGTTGATCTCAGATGCCCATTTTTGGAGAGAGTCTTTGAATTTGGGGGGCTTGATGTTTTCCAATTCTTTTTATGTTCTGGATATAAGTCCTTTGTCTGAGGGGTTGCTGGCTAAAATTCTATCCCATTCTGTGGGTTTTCTTTCACTCTGTGGGTGATTTCTTTTGAAGTGCAGAAACTTTTCAATAATGTGAGATCCCAGTTGTCGATTCTTTGAAGTGTTTCCCGTGCAGTTTGCGTTTTGTTCATGAATTCTCTACCTACTCCTATGTCTCCAAGACTTCTGCCTGTCTTGTCTTCCAGTAGATTTAATGTTTCTATTTTAATACTTAGGTCTTTGATCCATTTAGACTTTAGTTTTGTGCTTGGTGACAGGCATGGATCTAGTTTCAGTCTTCGCCATGTGGAGAGCCAATTTTTCCAACATCATTTATTAAAGAGACTATCTATCCTTCCAATGAACATGTTTAGCCCCTTTGTCAAATATCAAGTGGCTGAGTGTCTTTGTAGTTGTGTTTGACGTTTTTAATATACTGTTATCGTCACACACATAAGAAAAAGGAATAGCCACAGTAACTCAGATCAGTGGTCTGAATCGTAAAACTTGAAAGCACATTAAAAAAATTTAAAAACAAGTTAATCTAAAGAGTAAGTAGGTAGCAGCCAGGCATGGTAGCATACACCTGTAATCTCAGCACTTGGGAAGCTGAAGCAGGACTGCCATGAGTCTGAGGCCAACTTTGGCTACATGGTGAGCTCAAAACTAGCTTGACCCTGTCTCAAAAACAAAACAAGTAACTATGTATCACTTCCTAGGAGGAGGCTTTATGGCAATGAAATGAAGAACGTTCATTTTTATGAGATGAAAACAAAAAGCCAACTTAGAGGAAATGGAGAATGACTTCATCCATGAAGTCTGTAGGAAGAAAAGGACAGGAAAGAAGCACTCAGAATGAGCAGAGAGAGAATATCAGTGATGTCCATTTTGTGTCTGGGCATAGAGAAGTGCTGGGCCAGGTATGTCAACTTTGACACCAGATATTCTTTCCACACACTCATGAACTTCAGCAGGCAAATCCCAAAAGTCACAGAGAAAGGAATCTAAAGGCACAAAATCATTTAGTTATCCATTCATTTAACAAATAATTACCAAGCTCTTACAATGCTCTAGGCACTATTCTTGAATGAGAATATAGTAGCAACAACACAAAATGTCTTCCTGAAGGATCTTACATTCTATTATAGGAGGCAAAAAATAAACCCTTGAACAAATATACAACTTACTTTTAAATTGGTAGTAGCAATAATAGCGACTAACACTTACATAATGCTTACACATGGCCAAGTATTAGTCTTTCTGTTTTGCATATATTAACTCCCTTGATACTCACTAATACCATTTTATAGATGAAGGATGATAGGTGATATATATATAATGTCATAAATATCAATGCATACTATACTCAGATTTGGAAATGGAAGAAGAATGATTTGTTGCTGCTGCTGTCACTGTTACTGTTGTCCAGTGCTGGAGACTGAATTCAAAGGCTTCACTCTGAGCTATATCTAAATCCTAAACTGATAGGCTGGCTCCAACTTGTGATCTTCCTGCCTCAGCCTCCCAGAATGCTGGAACTGCAAGCGTGTGCACCACAACCCACTGAGAAGGAGTCAGTTAGAGAGAATGAACAGTCTTCGGGATCTCAAATCTCAGGTCAGTGTTCTGCCAAGCTCTGCAGGGTTAGCTTCAGTTTTTCATATATGTAAAATGGGGAAAATGAGATGGATTAGAAGGGCTTCTATAAGCTTAAAGTAAGATCAAATTACACAATGATTATGAAGATTTGCACAGTACTGGCACAGAATAAGTGTATGTCAAAAGTAATCAACAGGCTTCAAGCTCAGCAGCACCAAAAGCACAATGAAAAGATACATTGCTCATGCTTGAGTGTTCCTTGTACAAGAAAAAATTATTTCCTCAAAGATTTAATAACTCTGAGGACTTAGAAGAATGGTAAGAGGGTCAGATCTCTCCGAGGGAAGTGGACTCTTCCAAGCAACACTCCTGTTCAGCAGACAGATGACAGTGGAGGCTCCCTGAGAGTTTCAGACCTGCAGGATGAGCGGAACAGTGGAGCAGAGAGAGGATGAGCTCAGGGTGTTAGCAGGACATCAGTAACCACAGTGAGACCATGAAATTGGGAGGCATCGCAAAATTCTTTGAGTCACTGAACACAGGGCTGTGAACAAAGGGGCTGGGCAAGCCTGAAGCGTCCACTGAAAGACGCTTCACTTGGAACTGCAAGGTGACTCTTTGTACAGACCTAAAAGGAAAGAAGTTGGCCTGAAGCGATGATGTTCATTTTTATTAGTCCAACACAACATCATAATCTTCCCTTTTGCTCTTTTAAACTTACTCTGAAGGCCATTGTAAAATGGAAAACAAGTTTTTACTAATGTGTTTCTTGGGGTTCCCCCCCCCCTTTTCTACAGACATGATCTTGACTTACCAGCCTACTTCATTGTTAGCAATCCAAGATGAGCCAAATTCATTCAAAGGATTTCTGTAAAGACATGTTGGCTTTGGTTGGTTGTTTGGTATACTAGAAAAACACGAACCTCAGGATTCCACAGAGATTTTCTTAGCCAATCAGAAAGACTTCAGGAACCATAATTTCTGCCAAGGACAAATTTTAAAAAAATGTTATGTGCCTATGTTAGGGCATATCCTGCCATTGCAGGCATTGCTCATGATTTAGAAGTGCAGATGGGTACGTTTTATGATGGATGTTGTCAATTTTTTCCTCTACCATTTTTGGAAATTCACTTAGCTGTTTACAAATCTCTTCTTTCTTCCTTTTTTTCAGTGGTGAATGGGAACAATAAATATTATAATATGGTTGAACTAGACGTAGTATGATTTCAATACGATTTATCTCTTACACTGGGGCATTCAATCAAATAATTAATTTAATGCCATAACTTTATGGAAGCAGAAAAGTGTAATGTAACATCAGGTAAATTACAAAACATGAGATTTAATACATGTATTATCCATAGTGAAACATTTGTTTACAAAAGCAAACATGCTCTTCCAAACTACTGTTGTGTAAATATTAAATTTAAAATTACACTAGGTTAAAAGTGTTAGGCGAAAGAAGTTCCACACATTATCACTATCTTTCTTAATGTGCTACTTTGGGACCTTTCTAAATGACACAAAACTGAAGTTGCCAATTGCTTTCTTGGTTTTCAGGTTTTCCCTAGAAAATATCAAGGATTCAAATACTTGATCCTTTTTAGTTAAATTTCCTGAGACAACCTGAAATGACTAGCTGTCACCACTGAATCTTGAAGTTGTATTACATGGTCTTAACTACCACTTATATAGTAAGTACTTAAGTAGGTGCTCAATAAACATGTGCAAACCTATGAATAAAATCCCCAATATGAATAATTAGCGCTCTCCTCTTTTGGCAGATCCTGACCTATGAGTGTGAAGCCGTGCTGACATATAACTGATTGAGAATCAACATTTGTTAGAGGATTATCAATCATGGACCTTCAGCACAGTTATAATAAGAGGCTCAACCCGGGAAACAACACAAAAGAAAAAGATCAGAAAAAAAAAAAACAACTTGAGGGAAGCCAACCTATAAAACTGAAGAGGGCTTCAAGGGGAATTGCCATTGTGGAAATACACATGTTAACAGCTCTAGATGGGAAGATGGACCTGTAGGCAACATCTGAGCAAAAAAATTAGTTTCCTTATGTTAAAAAAATCCAATTCACTTTAATTACTTTTTCAAACATTTTGACTGGATTTCTAGCAAATCAGAAGCATCATTTTGTATTTTTAAAAATTTAAAATACTGGAAAAGCTATGTCTTCATAGGAAAAAATTATGTGGGTTGTTTAAAGCTTTTGTCTTTGAAAGAATGACAGGGTTAGAGTTAGGTTAGGATCAGAGTTAAAGTTCATGAATTTTTATATATTTTGAACCCACTGGTCCAGTTTCTCCCTCTGCCCTACCCAAGGGAGGTGTTCCTGAACTTTGGGGACTGGCTACTTTCTACTAATAAATGGTGGCTGTGGCTCACATGTAGGTGTACTGAAACTGAGTCACATCTGGCAAGACATTCATTCAGGTCCTCAAATTAACTTCACCGTCTGCCATCTATAAGGTGTCTGTTATCAGAATTATCTGTGTCACCTGTGAAGACCCAGCCCATCCACCACCACAGTGCTAAGGATCCAGGACAACTTTGTAACTTAAACAAAGTTGTCTTTCAATCCAAAGGATTGCTCTCAACACACATATTACTGGGCCTATGCTTTTATTGAATGACAACCTTCTTCTTCGAGTCTAAGAAACTCAATAAAAAAATGAAGAAATTAAAGTAGAGTTTATCACACCATCTCCTAGCCCAAAAGGGGATTTTGTAACTTGTAAATGAGAAAATGGGCAAATTGCCCCAGAACTACCCCATTTCCATGCAGCCACTACCACAGACTTGCACCTGCTGGCCTTCTGAAGCAGTTCTCCTGGGTGCCTTTACAATTTGCCATTTAAAAATGATTACTACTCTGTCTCTATATGGCATAGTGACAAGTAAAAATGCCATTCTAGTCATGTCTTGGGTTTCCTGGCATGCTGTTGGGTATATGCGAGAACATGGATATCTACAGGACTTGCCTAATAAACATCTGGTAAGACCTTGTCCTTCAATATCCTTTAATAATCGCCTAACACATAGATTAGCCAACTTTGCATTACTACCCTAAGTACCCCAAGCAATTAACTTTATAGAGAAAAGATTTATTCAGCTGAAGTTTTGGAGGTTCAAAGTTCAAAATCAATCTAGTAGCTCCACTGGTTTATCCCCTGCAAAGGGATCAGATTTCAGTACACAGTGGTGGGAGCTCACATAGAAGCGGCTACATTTTGAACTAAAGCAAGAGAAAAACTGAGTGAGACCAGAGTTCCACAATCCTCTCTGCGTTTTGCATTCTTAATGAGCCAGGTCCTCCCACTACAGATTTTCTAAAGGTTCCAACACCTCCCAGTAGTATTACACTGAGAGGGGTCCTATCCTTTAACACACAGATTTTTGAGGTACACTTAGCTTCCAAAACACAACACGTGATATGTTATAGTCAATAATAGTAATACCAACTATGACATTCACCTTATTAAAAGCCTGATGTTATGCTAAGTGCTTCTTCTTATTTCATTTGGATCTTGTTAGCAATGTAATATAACTGAATATCTCAATCAGGTTGCAAGAGCACACCTCTCTTTTATATTCAAATCACAATAATCTCAGTCTCCTCTCCTCACCAACACTGGAGGCTGAGTGCCCCCTGTCTCTTCATAAATCTCTTAAGAGTGCGTGGAAAATTCTCCTTCTCCCCAGACTTGCCATCTACACTGTGTTGGTCTGAGTCTGGTCACTGCTGGGCAGTTCTGCAGATCTCTTCTTCCTGACCCGAGGCTGATTTCCCACTGGTAGCATCTGCTGCTCTCCTTGGCACAGCTCACACTCAGGGCTCAGACAATTAGCATATTTCCCTAAGTAATCAGGAGGATTGAACTGTGATGTTTTGGCAAGGCTGTTAACAATGGTTTTGGGAATAAAACAGAGTAATGTGCAAAGGAGTTGCAAATGATTCCTAAAATGGGTGGTTCTCAGAGTCCTCAGGCTCAGGACTCATGTGTGGCCCCTGCTGAGGCCTAGGCCCCTCGGGTGCACTGATGGTTTTTCTCCTTTCTTACAACGGGAGTGCAGGAGTCAGTTTAAAGGGCTGGAAATGAAACAGAATGTCCTTGCAAATCTCTCTTCCATTCTGAGACAGAACTTCTCTTTTCTCAAGCCCTAAACAGATGCATGGTTATCTGATAGCATCTAAAACCTAATCCACTGGCTCTTATTTTCCATCCCAGATGAGAAACAACTTCATCTCTATTCACAGAGCCTATCTCCAAAGACTCCCACACCAACCATTCATAAAAATAAGATAAACCACCAAGGACACATTTGCCACCTGCTTAATTAGTCTCTCTTCTGTCATACCATGCATGAGAGCTTCCACACTCCCAGTCCAGGCCCTTCAAGATCACAACCGACTGTCTTGGATCCCAGATACCTTCCAATTTCTGGCCCCATCTCCACTGTGCTTTGTGTAAATTACCCTACTGAATTCTCATCATGCCCTTATGAAATCAGGGTGCTTGCTGTGCATTTTGTCATTGACTATGCATAGTTGATAAGATCGGAACTAACGTTAGGTTACTTTATGGATAAAGGCACCTGAGTTTAGAAGGTGCAGGCAGCTTTCCTAAGGTAGCAGACACTTACACAGAAGTACCACACCCCTCTTCCAATGCCAGCCTATTTATCAAGGACGTTTTACTGACTTTAGGAACCCCTTTGCCATTTTGTTAACTAGCATTGTCTTCTTTGCTCTCTGGTTTGGAGCAGGCTTTCCAGATGTATTAGTATCTGTCTTCAGATCATTACCAATAGAGACATCACAAAATGAGGCAAAGTACCACTTTTCCAAATATATACTCCTGACCTGTGCCCATGGATAACACGTTACTCACCCAATCTCAGGACTCTCCCGAGCCTTCCATCAAATGATCTTCTTTCTCTGCACTGCTATTAGTACTTCTCTTTATAAACCACATAATATAGCATTTCATTATTTATTACGAAAAGTCTTTGTTACATAGTCTTTCTTTGCTCTCCCTTGCATGACACTTCTGTACATTCTAGCTTTGTGTTCCACGTCAAATGAAAACCCCTTCAAGATATGGACTAAGTCTTAATGTTTTTCTCTAGAATGTAGTAGTAAGTACACACAAAATCTTAAATGAATATTGATTTGATAAAATGTTGATAGGAAGTAACCAAAAAAAGAAGGAACTGGTACAAATAATTTCATGAAGTCTCTTAAAATACATTTTTAAATTATTTTTCACAGGGTCAGTCAATGTATAAAATGCCTTAAATTGACAGTGATAATTCTAGATTCAAATAGCAATGATTTTATCATTCAAAAAATTTTCATAGGCAAATGGTAAAGATAAACAGAAGCACATGGTTTTTAATAACTTGAAAAACGAGATAAAATAGCATGTTGGGTTTCTGAATAATTCGCACATATTAAATTCTTACATGGTCTTATATCAACATTTTCTAAAGTGCCTCTGGATATCTATCATCTTGTTTATGTGAATAAATTGACCACACAAGCTTGGCAATTTAAAAAGAATAGCTTTTGGTTTGATTTCTTTCAGAAACAATAGTTTAATTATAAAAAGCGCTTGCACCCTTTTAGAAGCATTTTGGTTTAATGAAGTTTCTTTTAATATAGATTTATTAAAATACGTATTAAAGGCTTACCAGTTTTTACTCTGTCCTTTGTGAGTTCTTACTGCCTTTTTAGGAAACCAGATTGCTTTCCGATTACAAATGATACATCGTTTGTCTTGTTAATATTTCTGGAATTTAAAAAATCACTGGTATAAAATTAAGCCTATTTCAGAAACATTAACAAAAATAGTACAAGACTATCTTTGCCATGGGCCATTGTTATGCCCTTAAATGATATAAACTTAATCAAAATTAGATATGGAAGTAGACAACATTCACTGGGAAGTTTTTGTTTCTTTCTTATTTTCTTAAAAATCCCCCCAAAACTTGTTTATTTCAGCAAAGATGCGCATCCCCATCAGCCTTTAGGAAGCTTTATTTGAATGCCTCTGCCAAATGAAAGGCTCCTTTCATGCCATTTCAAGCCCTGAAGTACCAAAAGAGTAAATAACTTGCAGTATCATTTTTGACTGACTTGACTTTGAAATAGGCGCAACCTTCATAAACAGTTGCTCCGACACAAGAAGCTTACCTGCCTCTCTAAACTTAACTCCAGGTCCCGCTAATGTTGGTAATGATGATAAGTACTGTAATTCACTGGATTAATGAGTTAGAGCCAATAGAGAAGGACAAAAACTCATAACTTTCCCACAAACTTAGTTAAATGTCAAGGTTTTTAAAGGCCTAGTTAGCAAGTATATTAGATGAGATATGTCAGTTTCCCAATTTACGACTCTGACTTGTCTCTTGTGATTCCTTATAGCCTCTAGCCATTCTCCTCTTACCTGAGGCATTCTCTGGCGAAAACCTGATGCTTCCAGTCATTCTGCATTCTTGTGTTTCTTCAAAAATAATTGGACAGGCACCTTTCCATAAACAATCACCATTAGTTATATATACAGTACACAGATAAGAATACCACACAAATATGTTTCAATGGAATGTCTTGAGCCAAATAATAATAATTTGGCCTGCGTGTTACAGATGTGATTGACAGAGAGTTAATGCACTTAGCACTTTTCCAGGAGGCTGAGAATGAGCTCCTTGATGCTCAGAAAGTCCTGCTCCCAGAAAAGTGACATAGACATTGACCATTGAGTTTGTTGCCATTCAATAGCCGGTTCCCTTTCCAGACTCTATGATTAAAGTCATTATAGGAACTGTCAGCAGAGGAGAAGAAATGGAAACTGTCACAAGAAGCAACTGTCTGAAATGCTAAAGATTTCCATAATATTTAACAGTTTTAAAGGAAGGGTTTTAACTTAATGAAGATCAACCTAAATTGTAAAGCTGCAAGCTTCAAATATTTTCTGATCGATTACCACCATGTCCCTCTGGGATTATGTTGGTTTTTTCTTTTAAAAATCTTCTTACAAAAAATTCTGAAATTAAGCCTGAAAGCCTTTATACTTATTTCTATAAGCAAAATTTATGACAAAAATGAATTAACATCTTTCAAGGGTTTTTTTCCCTAAAAGCATGTATATTCTGTGGGAAAGACTGATGAAATGGAAGTTTAAACTGAATAAAATAAAAGTATATAATCTGAAACATTTCACCAATTATCTTTATATTCAAAAACTATGATAACTCTAGCGTTCAAATGGACACAATATTTCCAATCCCATGATAATCTTGGACATGTTTATAAATTGCTATTAGATACATTTTTTTTCTAAAATAAAAATTGAAATTTTGAATTATAATTAAAATTTGTTACTGTTTTATAACCTTGTAAATATGTTATTTGATGTCAAGACGACTAAAATTTTAAGTTCAACATTTTCAGAACTCATTAATTTAAAAGAGGTAGACTTTTGAGTATGAAAACCCAAGTGTCTATTGGCATTATTAGATTAAAGTTTCTGCTTGTTTTGTACTGTGTTTAAAGCCAAATGGGAATTCTGTGATGCTGTCACAGACCAAAGGAGCCTATGGAAACCTGGTAACCAAATGTAATATGTGGTGTCCTGAATCAGATCTTGGAATAGATATAAGCCTTTAGGAAAATACTAGTATATCCAAAACAAATAGGGAGTTCAACTAACCTATAATAGTTCCTTAATTTTGACGAACTTACCATGCAACTGGGAAACCTGTATACTAAAAGATACCTTGTTGCTTAGCTGAAATTCACATTCTACATTTCTTACATTTTTATTAGTTAAATTTGGCCTCTGTGATGGTAATGAAAATTGTTCTAAATAGAAGATACCACATGAGCAGTATATAGGAACTTTCTGTAATATCTTTGCCACTTTTTTAAAGTAAACCTAAAAGTATTCTAAAATAAAAACTTTAAGAGCCAATGAAGCGAATATATAGCCCATGAAATGCTTCAATATTTTGCTTCAGTATTTTTAGTTGGAGCATTTTAAACACCAAAGAAAGATTAAAATCTGATCTCAGCCTTAGCTTTGAGTTTTCCCCCAATACATAAACAAGTTTACCCTTTAAAAAATATATGCTTTAACCCCACTTATCAATGAGAGAGAACCTGATACAATAACACTAACAGTGATATTCTATTTATTTTTCTCTCCTCACCTGCCATGCCCAGGTCTAGGTTTTGACGTTAGGAATATTGTGCTTGATATTTTCTGCATTAAAAACCACTTTAGGCTTTGGTTCCGTTTTACTTCCAGTCAGAAAGATCAGAAAAAGCTCAAGTCACACAGTGAGAAACTTTATCCACCGAATGAGACATTTTCCATTCCACCAGACTGCAAATCAAAGAGTATCTCTTAGGCTGCTTAAAAATTCATTTTAAAATCTGATCCTGATTGTACTTTTATGGTAATTTCATACCATCAATCATCCTTTTACCTTTAGTCTCCGGGTCCACTGTTCTCCCAATAGGTCTCATTCACTCTACCTCATTATCATTCTTTAGGTGAGAAAACAGGGTAAGAAACCTTAACAGAAAATGAGAGAAAGATGTAAATTTCTTGAGAAAAGTCAGGTTCACTAAGAAGTAGAGCTAATGATATGTTCTGATCTTTTTTTTTTTTTTTTTTGTAATTAAAATATGGGAGGAAACACCTACTCCCCAAAAAAGAAAAGGAAAGTCTCCCATGCAAATAACATAGTCCCAATCTGTGTTCAATCTCGATTTTATACTTTATGGTTTTGAGCAGTGGCGGTGCTGACTTGTTTCTGCCATTTGAAATGAAGAAAAGAAGTAGTTTTAAAACTCTCCAGGACTTCGCTTCTATCGTGTGATGTGTGCCTGTCCTTGACCTAGGCCATCTCCTTTCCAACTCTGTGTTCAGCAAACAAAATATCAGAGTGTGAATCATCAGCCTGCAGCCGTAAATCACACAGAGCAGGCCTCTCTCTAGGTAGAGTTATGGGAAATCAATAATACAACTTTGGTTATTATTCTCCATTTGGCGACGTGTATGTGCCTGTTCCCACTAACAATTAATCACTGGAAGGGAACAGCGCGTGGCTGTGTGTCAGCCAGAAAGTGCTTGTGGCAAGTGAAATGATTTCTAACATTCAGTTTAAGTCAAGCATTCATTCAGCCTTTTCAGCATGATTCAATTTTACTAACAATAAATGTTATATTTTCACTCCATTGATTTGAATGCTGACTCTGGTGTAAAGCATATTTCTTAGAGCAACAAGAAATGTAGTAGATAATAAACCCAGCAGCGCACGCAGCTCCACCTCGGTACATTTAGAATTGGAATAAAAAAAAAATGGCCATTAACCACAGGGGAAAGGAGTGATTTCTATGAAATACCAGGTCCAGCTGCTCTATTGCGTCTAATGTCTTTAACAAAATGTTGCCATAAACCACAGAATGCCAATAATAGCAATAATCCCTCCAACCTGGGTTGTTACCAGCAGTTAGTGACCAGTTTCTTAGTTAATGGCCTGAGGGGAAAGGCTTGAAGAAAGCTGTATTCACTATTTCCTCCCAGGCAATTTAACTGGGTGCATTAAGCTGCATTTTCATTGGGATTTCAAAATATTTGTGCTCTGACAAGGCACTCATCTGAAGATCTTTTGATTAAATCTACATCTCCACTGTCTTAGGAAGCCCAAATAAGTACTGAATCTAATTGTAGAAAGGAGATAATTAAAGTGTTTTAATAAATGTAATTAATAATCTGAAACATATAAAAACATATATGCCCCAACAGTCATAGAAAGCTTCTTTGTTCATCATTTAATTCTGTGTGCCCCTGATGAACTGTGAGTGGACCCTGTGTTCTTTCTCTTCCACGTGGAGTTGATAACCCTCTGCAGACCTTCCAAGGCTCTGTGAGGATCAAAGGAGATTATATTTGTGAGAGAGATTGAAAACAAGCTGGCACCTTCACTGCATAAGGCAGCTGTGGCCAGCTAGGACCCCTCCCATCAGGACTAAAACAGTGTCCCCATGACAGAGCTAACAGGTTAGGTCTCCCGAATGCCTAGAGGGTTAAATTTTAACTCCGTATTGCAAAAAAGGGTTAAGGGTGTGCTGGAGGAGGAAGCCAAAAAATGAGTTTTCAGTGATTGCTGCCAGAGAAAATTTAAACCCATTCAAATCTAGATTGCAGATTCAAGATTTAAGGGATTTCACTTTTCAGGTTTAAAAAATATCAATCTTATTTTACTTCTTTTGAAAGTGTAGTTTTCCTTTTTTCAGACATCATGAAACATCGGATTGTTAGAAGGTAGTTTCTGTTAGAAATCAATTATACCTAGCATACAAATTAATTTAGGCCCTAGGTTTGGGACTTAAAGGGATTATAAAGAATTTTAAAATTCCACATGTAAAAAGATAAGAATGTTATAATAATTTGTATCAGGATAAACTGGCTAACATTCTCCTCATTTGGTATGTTATTACACCCACTGAGGTAATTTACTAATAAATGAAAGAATAAATATTTTCAGATGATAATCTGGTATACTGTCATTGAAATGTCCATAATCATGTTATAATAATAGATTTAACAAGTACCTCTGAGGAAGTTCAAAGTAATATTTTACATGCAATCTTTTTGGATATATTGTTTTTCTTAATTGCATTTAAATAACTTTTTTGTCTGAATCACATTTTATATATGTAATTAACACATTAAAACAAGGGATGGTCACCAAAAGCACTTTTCACCTTTCAATGCATTAATCATAGGAATGCATTTCTAGATTTAAACTAAAATGTTCTGACACTGTTTATATATCAATCATAAATAATTCAGAAACCCGAGCAGGTTACGTAGTATTATTTAATTCATCTGCTTCCATGTTCTTTTGGTTTGAAGTGAAGCACTTCAAGTGCTCATTAATTGCAAACATTAACCTAACCTTATAAATAAAGGCCAAAATGACTGACATTACAAAGCAAACGCACAGGCACAGGTTTGCTCAGACTCCGTAGATTCCATGCTTTCTCAGACTGCAAATACTTTTATGTGCAAACTGAGCGTAAAAAGCATTCTCTCTCTGTCGTTCTCTATCTCTCCACCTCTCTCCGTTGCTCTCTGTCTCTCTTCCTCTCTGTCTCTGTCTACACACACACACACACACACACACACACACATATTTATTGTGTATTATACGTGTTATTTTTTCTATATAAAAATTAAAGAATACAAGGCTTCACTTACATAGTAAGTGTATCACATTTAAATTACATTTGGGGGAAAATAAAATCTACACTTGGAATCTGAAGTTTTCCTTTTTCTTTTATTTTTCTTAATAACCTAGTTGGGTCTTGTACCTCATGCTTTTTGAAGGATCCTGAAAAAGTGATGGAGGCCAAGCTTTTTCACTTTTTCTCCAGAAGAGAACATGTTAAGAAGTGATGAATCTGGGAAGAGCTTGGATGGTGAAGGCATCACCCCGATGAGGCAGAGTGTAGCACAGTAGGGACAGGATGGAGAGGGGCCCTGCAGAAGCAGGGACCTCCTTGGCACAGGAGGAAGGTGGCACTGGGCCTTCTTCCCTCAGTTCTGCTTGGTCTCCCCACTCCTAAAGCGACTAGCTTGTAGGTCTAACTGAGTTTATGCAACAGACACAAATTTTTCTCTGGTATTGCTCCTCAGGAAAAGTCATAGAAAGGTCTGCTTGAAAGGGAGAGAATGAAGTCATCATCCTGAAGAGGACAAAGAAAACTGGTCCCCAGTGTGTCCCCAGATGTGGTAAAGAGAAGCTGTGGGCACAGGAAACCAACTTGACACTCTTCAAGTATTTCTTCACATGGCCAGCACTTTTGCCAGCCGATTTATCTTTTGGCAATGCTATATAGATTTTAAATAAAAAGCACTAAATTCCTTGCAAGGAAGATAAACCAGAGTGCCATGGTGACCACATCTTGAAAGAGTATGAGATACGGAAGGAATGTATCATGTCTTGTACATGAAGCATAATATTAATTCAGTTACCAACTCAATTTTCTTTTATTTAATGTGGTACTAACCTGCTATACACTAGAAGAGTAATCAAAAAAGACCAAAAGAAGAGCAAGGGCACAGATTGTTTTGAGGGACCCTGTGTGCCTGTGTTTATTCCTAAATGCTGCCATTGGTGGGAGAGGATAGTGGGGGATGAAGGGGAAGAATAGGAGAACTGATTGTAATGTTTGATTATTTCTCATCTACTCTTAAATTCTCGACTCTAAGGCATAATCGCCACATATTATTGTCTGCACTTTACAGCTGTCAAGCCATGGAACATATAGGTAACACTATCAAGCTAGTAACCTTCGTAGTTAGTCCTGTGGTTTGAATACTGGCTTTCCAAAGTTCATGTGTGGGGAGCTTGATGCTCAGTGTGGTAACGTCAAATGAGAGGATCTTTAGGAGGTGGACGTTAACGGGAGTCGTTCGATTATGGAGGCATGATCTTGAAGGGTTTGTAGGACCCCAGATCTCTCCCCGGATTCCTTGGTCAGACGTGATTCCACCACGATACAACACAGCAGGGTGATTGCCCACCAGAACTTAGCTGATGCCGGTGACATCGCCTTGAACCTCCAAAACTGTGAGATAAATAAGCATCTTTTCTTTACAAAGCTAGCCTATTTCAGGTATTTCATTAGAGTAACACAAAACTGATTAACACTACTGATTTAGTGACAAAACCTCCAAACTTAAAAAAAAAAAAAAAAAAAGGTAGAGTAGGGGGCAGATCTCTTCCTCACCAAGCCTCAAGGACTTGAAATAAAAATAATTGTGTTTTTCAAGTCTCTTGAACTCAGGCCTGGCAGGGCACTTGCTTAGAAAATATGGATAATTCCATATAAGTAGTTATAAAGATCACATTTTAAATATCAATTTCAAAGCCTACACATTTCCAAAGTAGATATTCTCTGAATGTCTTTTCTCCCTAACAGATTTCTACATTGTCCTGGCTGGAAAAGTCTTTTATAAAGGTATTTCTACATTAACTAGTGGCCTATTTGCTTTGCAGTTATGAAAAAATTTTAAAAACCCTTTCCTGAAATATTTTGGTAGTATTCTAGTATGTAAATTTCTACCATTCACTATTTTTATTTATTTACTGATTTTTAAGATTTTATTTAAGGAGAAAAAGAAAAAAAAAGCAGAAAAAGGGTACAAGTTATACAGAATTTCAGAAAAAAAGAGAAAGTCACTAGTTAATAGATTACATACTATCATCTTAGAAATATTCGTTCAAGTTACAAAATTAAAGCATATAAACTGGACATTCAAATAGTTAGACTGTAAACAGTTCTGTTCAATGACCCAACAAAACTCAGTAATATGGTTATCTATCTTATACACTTAAATATACATGCAGTTATATTGTTTAGACCACTTTCTTTTCCTCTCTTTTGTACAATGACAATTACACATTTTGGGTTTTATTATTCCCACAGTTCTTATGACTTTTTTTGAAGAGAGTAAAACCAAATGTGATGTAACAGAATAGAGTCAATCACATCAAAAGGATGGACTTAATATATAATGTAAAAATATAATACAAGGTGATCAACAATGGTTTACCATGGTGCCTCTTGCTATATTAAAAAGAATTGCCTATATTATCAGTTATAATAAAATTGGACAAAACAATAAAGAACAAAACCAATAAAACCAAAACACTGGAGACATTACAGGTCTTCAAAAGAAGATAATAGTCAACCGGAATGGGCATCATAATGACTCTTATTATCTTCACAATTGTTGCCTTTACTTTCGAACTTGGTACTACCCAGCAAAATAGAATGGAGGAAAATGAGTCAAAACAAGATGGTGAGAGCAATGCAGGGTTTCAAATCAAATTAATAGGAAATCAAAGTGGGTTACTATAATATATCCTGCTATTTTTAATTTATTTTTCCCTTAATTAAAAGGATAAAAATATAAAAGTAAATCATAAAACGGAGATTGAGATAAATGGGCAGGTCAACAAAACAGTGCAGGTCAAAACATAATACCTAATGAGATAGACAATTCTTTTTAAGGAAGCAAGAGACATTATGGTAACCATTGTTGATAACCTTATACTCTGTTTTTACATCATGTGCTATGTCTATCCTTGGTTTTGACTGACAGCTTTGTTTTGCCATATTTGACTTTATTCTCTTCCAAAAAAAAAAGAGTAATAGAACTAAGGAGTAATAAAACCCAAAATGTGTAAATTTTGTTGCAAAAAAGAGAGGGAAAAAAAAGTGCTCTAAAGGATACAACTGCAAGTGTGTTTAGGGGTGTTAAATAGATGACCATATTAATGTTTTTGGTTGGATCATTGAACACAACTGTTTGCAGTCTCACTGTTTGAATGTCCACTTTGTATGCTTTGATACTGTGACTTGAGCAACTATCTCTAAGATGATAATGTGTAATCTATTAACTGGTGATTTCTTACTGTTTTCTTTTTTTTTTTTTTTTGTAGTTCTGTATTACTTATACCCTTACACTGCTGTGTTTTGTTTTGTTTTTTCTCTTTTTCCTTTTAAATAAAATTTAAAAAAAAACATAACCATTTAAACAAAATAGTGTTTAGCCACAAGATAATCCCAACATAAAAGTAGTTACCATAGTGTCTCTTTCCTTGAAATCTTTGAGTATAACTTTGTATACTGTAGCATCAAACATATCAAAGCAATGTAAAACCGTTCAAGGGAATGACAGCATTACAGGCTATTTAGACTCAACTAACAGAAAATGAACAATGGCTTCTGTATAATCTCCTTGCCTATTGAAGTTTTTGTTTATATTATCACATATAATAAAATCCAGTAAGATACAACATGTTAAGACCTATGGAGACAGAAGAACAAAAGCTTGATGGAGCTTCAAAACAAGATGATATTAAATCAGCACTAGCTATTATGATGTCTTGTTTTCTCCAAAATAGCTGTTCCTACCATCTAACTTTCTCTGCCTCATTTCTGGTGAGCTCTTTTTCTGTCATTAGTTGTCAGTTCGTCTTCTTCATTTCACTTTCTGCTTCATTCATTGTGGCCTCTCTGCCACTATTTCTGGAATCTTGGTATTTTCCTTTTTTAGAATGTCCTGCAGTATTCTCTGTAGAGTTGAATTGGTGGTTGCAAATTTCCCTAGTTCCTCTTTATCCTGGAAGCACCTTGTTTTTCCATCAATTTCTATGGACAGTTGTGCAGGATATATCAATCTTGGCTGGAGGTTATTATCTTTCAAAGCTTGAATTATTTCCCCCCATGCTCTTCGTGATTTGATGGTTTGTGCCGAGAAGTCCGCTGTAATTCTGATGGGTGTTCCCTTGTAAGTGATCTGTTTCTTGTCTCTGACGGCTTTTAATATTCTGTTCTTATATTGGATTTTTGGAATTTTGTTTATTATATGCCTGGGTGTAGCTCTGTTTGGGTTGTAGGTGGCTGGGGTCCTGTATGCCTCATACATCTGAGTATCTTTACCTTTTGCTAAATTAGGGAAATTCTCCTGGATTATTTCTGAGAATAGCTTTTGTAGTTCATTTGTTTGTGTCCCTACCTCTTCTTTTGTGTTCTTAATTCTTAAGTTATAGATCCTTTTATCATCTTCTAGCCTTTGTATTATTGCTATTTGTTTCTTTGTCATTTTTAAGAAGTTTTTCATTTCATGCTCCCACCTTAGAAATCTGTCCTCCAGTTCAGATAATCTATCCTTAGTTTCTTTCAAGCTGTTATGCCAGCTTTCAATAGAGTTTTTAGTTTCCTGGTAATCTCTTTGAACCTGCTTCACATATTCTATATTTTCTCTATTTTCTCCATCAAACAATTCTCCCCTTTTTTTCTGTTCTTCCATTCCACCATCTGTTTTTTCTTGGGCAATGCTTAGCATTTCTCTAACTATTCTACTTATATCTTGCTTTATTTCATTAAATACTTCACTTTTGAATTCATCTATGAGGCTCCGGAGATATCACTTTATGTCTATTGGTGCCATGCCTGATATTGCATGTTTCGTGTCCTCATTCTCCTTTGTATTTACCTTTCCTGGATCAGTGTTCTCAGGATTGGGGGCCGAGGACCCTTTCTTGTTGCTCCCTCTTCCCATATTTTTGTTTCTTCTATGCAAGTGTAAATAGGAGGCCCAGTTTTTTTTTCTTTGTTGGTTACAGTTTGTTTGAATCTGCCAGCTAGGTGTTCCCACCCACTGCAGTGTACTAGGGAGACACAGACCTCAGCAGCCCTGCTGGGCCCACCCCTCCAGGTCAGTCAACCTACGGAAGGCTTTACTGCTAGGGTGCACCGACAGGCGCTGGGACGTGGTTTGAGCTAGCCTACTCGGTCTTAGTCCGCAGCATCACCAGGCCAAGCTGTCCCCACCAATCCCACTTGAGAGGGGAATATGTGACTAAAGTCACTGCAGTGTCCTGTTCTGGCCAGTCTGTCCGGTCCCAGGATGTCTCCTGTTGGAGCCTCTTAGTCCACGGAAGAGTCCCTGCTCCCGCCACTCACCGCAGGTCGATGCAGCCCCCCACCATCAATCCCAATCTCAACTCCATCTGCCGATTCCCACTCTCAGGGCTTTTGTGCTTCTCTCTCCCTGCTCAAATTGCGGCTTCCAGAAGCTCGAGATCCAGCTTCTGTGCTGAGATTTTATCTGTTCCTGTTATAGCACTGGGATTGCATTTCCAGTTGGTTTCTCTTAGCTTAGATCATTCCTGGGTGGCAGGGTATATCTCCCATTGCTTAGGACTCTTCGTACCACCCCATTCCTGGATTCCAAGCTGGTAATCCCAGAGAGTCTCCATAGTTGCTGCTATCTGTCCGCCATGTACTTCCATTCACTATTTTTAAATCTGATTTTATTTTCAAACTTGAAGAGATTTCCCAGGATACACTTTTCTATACTCTGACACCAGCTGTCTTCATTTGCTTATGGAAACGTCTGCTTACTGGAGATTGAACCACAGACACATAGCTTTTGCGTCACAGGCTTATCAAAATGTGAAACATTTTTCAGTGTACCGGTTTCAAGTGTACAAGGGACTATTTGGGAGGATCCAACTCCTCAAATATGTTTGAAATTCATTAGAATAAAGGCACATGGCCTAGGAAAGCTGGTTGTATTTTACATAGGTGTGGAATCTCCTTGCTACAGATATTCCACTACAAGGAGCTGTCAACATTATGGCAGGTTAATAACCCCTGACTATAAATGATATCAATTAAATCTAACACGTGCCTATAAACAATGTTATAAAGGGTAATGATTTTCAGACCTTGTTTTTATTCCACAAACTGGTACACAGGGTTTCCCTATTACAGCTTAATGACAGTCTTCTATCCAAATTTGTAGGAAAATGTTTAAATGGATTAATGAACTTCTTTCCACTAAAACTATTCCCCTCTATTTTTCTTAAGCCTTCTTTAAATTATACTTTACCAAGAAACTCATTAGGATCTCAATTACTTTTAATTTGATGCCTTAATATTCTATCATCATTTCACATTATGACTCTTTCAGTTGTGCCACCAGTTGAATGTATTTGAGATTCAAATTAATAAGGATTCTTTTTTGAACCAAGAACCTACAGCCCAATTTGTTAGTGAAACCTATTGCAAATGAAGTATTTAACCAAAACTGTCAATAATATACTTTTTATATCATATAGCTTAACATGTCCTAAACACATTTTTGAAAATGGTAAATTATAAATAATGTTGACATGCAATCAGTAAAATGGAAGAGCATGAAAAGTATCAACAATTTCCAGAGAAACCTCCAGAAACAACTCAGGACTCTTGGGCCAGGGCCTGTCCTGGCCAGGCTTGGCCTCAGGAATGAGGTCAAAAGAGACAACAATTCCACACGGATCAGGTATACAGTTTGATTGGTTTCTTCACTTGGTGGTATAAGTAAATAACCTGGAAATAATTTCCAGAATTTTGTTCATATGTAACATAGTAAATTGGATCAGTGTGGGACAAGAGTTGATCACACATTATATTATGAAATCAGAAAATAAGAGGAAGGGCTGAGTAACAAAATCTATCAAAAGGAAAAAAAAATCTAATAGAAAAGTCATCTTTCCCAATTAAATGAGAAGGAAATGGTCATTATTAATTCCACAAAGAAACTATAAAGCAATGTAAGAACATTTTTTCTATGTTATTTAGGAAGTTCTTTAAATTGTACTTGACTTGGAAATTTTCTTGGGTGTGCATATTTGTTTTGTTGTCGTTTGTTTGTTTGTTTTGTAGTGCTGGGGGCCAAACCCATGATATTGTGCATGCTAAACTAACCAAGTGCTGTATCACTGAGCTACATCTCCACCTTGGAATTTATAAAAGCCAAAAAAATTTAAGCCAAGTGCTGTATGCTGTTGCTTGAGGAGCATTGTAGTTCACATTTTCAACTTTCAAATTCAGTTTAGAACTAGAGGATTAGCTCTCCAACTGGTAGTTACCAGATCAGAGGTTAGATGTTTAAAAGACTGACCTAAAAAAATGCTAAAGAGATTGGACTACCATATATTAAGATTAGAGCCCATAAAATAAGGTACTTGTGTATTTCATTCAATTGCCCTGGAACAAGAGAATTTATTAAAGGATTGTTGAAAAGTTCAATGAACAAATGAGTAGAAATTTGCTATGGCTTATGAAGGACCCATGATGAAGAATCTTGATAAAGAATAGATTATTCTCTGTGTTTAGGCATATCCCATCTGCCAAAATAACACATTAAAACCAGGGAAAAATATCTTTTGGTATCATCTAGACACCTCAATATCTTCATAAATGCTATTATTTTACTTTCTGCCTCCTATTTAGAGCTCTCATCAGATGTGAATTATTTCAATTGCAATTGAGCAAATTTCAGCCTTGAAGTTTTCAAGCAACTATTGTTTTCTGATTTCTGATTTACTTTCCAAAGTCTGTGGGGTTTGTAATGCTTCTCAGCCAGTCAGGTTTTCTGTGTATCAAGTTTATACAATTGTTGACAAATAAATACTGGCTGTGTCAGAGCTAGCACATTCTTAAGCAAGGTGTTATAATAGCAATTTGTGATGGGCTGGAGGAAGGAGTGCGGGTGATGAAGTAGGAATCTGTCCACCCACACTGGCTAGGCAACATACTATAAAACTCACCCAGCACTAAGGAAGCTTAATACGGTTGTTGCTAGGAGTATGAGTGCTGTGATGTCAATGTGTCAGGCTTAATTGGGACCTTCTGAGAGCTAAGAGTACATGCTATTCTAGCAGGAAGAAGTGAATCTAGCCACACACACTATATTCACAGGAAAACTTTCCTCTAACCCTCCCTTCCTCCCTTCCTTAGCTATTCAGGGGAAGTGATCGGTGCATGCAAAACTTATAAAAATTTAAACTATTTGGATGCTTTTGGAAATGAGTTACAGAGTTGTGCTAAACAAATAAAAAAATTCTTCCACGAAAATGAGATACTTCATGGGTATTGCTGACTCCTTTCTCAAGGAAGAGCAGGCCCAGCCAGTGAGCTGGCTACTTGGATTTGCAGAAGTGACATTTGTGGGTGATTCCAATTTGGGCCAAGCCTACCCACCAAACCTCAGCCCCACAGATCATAGTTCTCTGCAGCAGCCCCGATTTCTAATTTTAGGTAACCCAGTTCTGAAAACAAAATAAATGGAAATTCGTATGAAGGCAACCTATCATTCCCTAGAAGGAGCTCAGGAAGAGAGTAAGGTCATCTATATTGATAAGACCAAGTCTGGAGTCATTAAGATTCAGGGAGGGTCATTTTCTGGGAGGATTGCCACACTTAAGCCCTTCATTTACTTTTTGTTGTGGTGAAAACACAGGAGCAGGGTACTTCTTCAGGTCATGAGATAATCTAGCTATCATCATCTTCATTGGACTTTGTTCATGAACCAGTAATTAAAAAATAAAGCAAGGAGTTGGAGATTCAAATAGTTTCTCCTCTTCATTTTTGTGTAGTGCAGTTTGGGCCACTATATAAATAAATTTTCCCCAATAAACTATGATGCAATCAAGACAAAACTACAAGAAACAAAGCCTCAGAGAAGTATACTGGACTATACCTCTCTTTTCTATTTGGAAAAAGGCAAACTTAATTTTAATAGATTTCACTGGGTTTATAGATTTTGGGGAAATTTTAATGTAATTGTTGAATATTTGTTAGTTTGATCTGGTTTGCCCTAATGTTTATCAATCACTTACTACGTGCTAGACACTATGACTTTAAAGCTATTCATTTTTCCCAACACCTGGAACAAGATGGTATATTCATTTTAACAGACAAGGTGCACAAAGTTGCGTAGCTTTAAAATTGCAGCACTCTAATGAATAATACAATATCACTTAATTTATCATGTTCAGAGGACTCACATGGAAGTGGAAGAAATGCAATGTCTGATAAAATTTAACTATTTCAGACGGGTAATACTTGGAAAAGTATTGCTGTGAAGGTTGGGGAGAAAGAGCAGCATTCTAGGCATAAATGAGACTTTTTGGCATAGACATGAGTATTCAAAACTTAGAGTTATTATTAAAACTTAGAGTTTGCTATAATTAGGAACCTTGAAGTCAGATCTTTTTCCCCCTGCTATTTAAACTGGGATGGGGGAGCTCATAAACAGCATCTGCCCTGCCTGCGCACCGTGGGTCCTACTCATTGTTTGCATATGTGTGTACTTTGATTTCTATGAACACTTTGTCTGCAGGGCTGCAGGAGGAGTGATATGGTAAGTCTCCCAACAAGAGTTCTTCCATGACTTGTTTGCTTCCTCACATTTGGTGTGTAATTACGAGTCACTTCCTGTGGGTGACACTTAGGACAGGCTAGAGAGATGTGTTCTGCCAGGATCCCCAGAAGCAACTCTTTGTTTATCCAGATTTCCTCCAGATCATCTCCAAAGATCTATCTGCTTGTGTTTTAGTTCATCTATGTTTTATTTACGGCATCTCACTGAGACTAGACAGTATAGAAAGGAATTTTGTGTTTTATGACAAGTTCTCCTTTCAAGCTTTCATGCTCAAAGAGAATTTACTAGAATGTCAGGTGACCTTCTACTGAGGCTGAACAAGGAGGTGGGACACTATGATCAAAAAATGGCTTTATTGGATAGCATGCATCAAACTAGCCAATGTCTTCAATTCTTTCCAATTATTTAAAATTAAGATAATGCTCATTATGAAATAAATTGTTTTAAAGAATCACAGGGAGAATTTGATTTTGCTCCTACTGGTACTTTCCTCTCCTGATGAAATTTATACAGATACAACAAATAATATTTTCCACTTCTGCCATATTCAGCTCGGTAGGAAGTAATATCAGCCAGAAACATTAACTCCTGCCTTGTTGTGCATGCTAAAGTGTCCTCATTATCTGGCATGCCAGCTCTAAACTTATTCGAGAAGAAAAAAAAAAAAAATAAGATCTCAGCATGAAGCTCATTCCAACTATAGGGGGCCTCATGAACTGTGCTTAAAAATTCAGCAGAAAATGTTCGCATCCCATGCATGAGATTCTTTTTATAAACGCCTGAGGCCTTAAATTTCAGGAGCACTTTCATGGTTGTTTTTCCAGGAAATCCATGAAAGCAAGAAAAGAAGCTACTATAGGTGGTATTGTTTGCAGAGATGAGGCTCCTATTTAAGACTGCCATGCAGCCACTGGCAGTCTGTGCTGGATTTCACACAAGTAATGAATATTTCCAACCCTGTTTTGAAACGTTTACTTCCAAAGCTGATGGACCAGTGCGTTAGTCAGATTTCTACTATTGTGACAAAATACTTGAGATAATAAACTTACAAGGAGGAAAGGTTAATTCTGCTTCACAGTTTCATTCTGTGGTTGCTTGGTCCCATTGCTTTTAGCATTGTGGCAATGCAACACAGTATGGCTGGAGCCATTATGTGGCAGAGGAATGCTCAAGTCATGGTGCCTAGAAGCAAGAGTGAAAAAGACGGGGGTTCCACGTCCACATTAAGAGCATGTCCTCACTGGTCTAACTTCCTTCCATTAGTCTCCATTGCTAAAGATTTTATCACCTCTAATTAACTCCATGGGCTTGGGAGAGAGGGGGAGTCTCCAATGCATGAGCTTTTGGGGGCAATGAGATACAAACTACCACAGTCAGACAGTTATAATAAAGGAAAAAATTAGAAAGCAGTATCATAAACTGAACGCATTACTTTGAAGAGTGTATACATTGCCCATGCATCCTGGTCCACTACCACATATAACCAGTGCTAACCAGAAAAGATTTAGATCACAATACAAAAGACTCAAACATTCAAGAACAAGAGGTCAAAGCTATTCAGATGTCCCATGACCAGCTGAAATGTAACATTATCTCTCTTTTGAACTTTTTTTCTCAAATCCATCTCATGTATCTCTGCTTTATTCATGCTTGAGGTACATCTATGTCAAGGCATTTTCTAAAAGACAGGCCACAGAATTTCTCTCTTTCTTGGGGAATGAGGAATAACATGATTCTCCACACAGATAAATGGTTTTAAGATTCTTGGCACTCAGGAGGAGCATGACCTTGAGTTGTACTTTAGTGGACTGACTGGTTCCCTGGGCTCCTGTGGTTTTCCATAATAAGCCCACCTGATAGAAGGATTCTTTGCTATTAAAATTAATCATGCTTAATTAACATAATCATTTATAGTAGATATTAAATACTCTATGTCCAAGGAAGTGAAGGAATGTGAGGAAAACTTTGGTCACAGCTAAGGCCTGGACTCTTAAGTGATCTATAAAATCAACATCTCCAGTGTTATGGTTTGGGCCTGGATGTCCCCCCAGACCTCATGTAGTCATGGTGGGGACAGGCTTTTCAGGGACAGCTGAATCTGGAGCTTATTACATAGTGCTGGGATTGGAAATGTAAGTGCTACACCCATCTTAGGATGCATAACTAGCATTTAATGTAAGAGAGGAAAAAAAATCTTACTCCTCCTCTTTTGCTCTTGTTGCTTTTGCTGTCTTCCACTGCCATAAATGGCTTCCCCTCAGCCCTGTCAACCTGTCTTAGAGCCAGCTGATTGCATAGTGAAACCTCTACAAACTGCAAACCAAATAAACCTTTCTACCTTCAACTTTGAGTGTCAGGTATTTTGTCCCAACAAGGAGAGAATTAACTAAGACATCTAATAAAGTGGTTCTCAAACTGTGCTGCCGACTATGGAACTTTTAAAAGTCCTCAAATGAATTGAAGAGGACTCGAGAAATAGAACTCAGCAAGATTTTAAACATTCCTTCAGTCAGTCCAGTATGCACCAAAATTTGAAAACAAAGGTTTTTTTTTCCTTGGCCATCAAAAGACTTTTTTAAATTAGAATCGCCATTATAATAAAGTCTTCAGATACTTCACATAAACACTGACTGAAAAGTGTTGTAGGTACATAGATGTTATCTGTAATAAGAATTTCCATTTCTCAGGGTCTGTGCAATTGAATGAACTTTCATCTACAGCAGTTCTTACCTGGAAGGACACTACAAATATACTTATCCCTCATGTTGTACAAATTTTTCTTTCTTGATTCCGATGAATTCTCTTTTATATTCCAGCAGTTGGTTTTTCCCAATCTTCCTCTTTGCTTTCTTCTCTACCCTCTTGATTCATTCAACTTCTCTTCTCAGTGAAGCATTCTCATACTTGCTGTTTATGTCAGAGACAACAACAAGAAGAGCTAGAAAAGGAGAGAGTTGCTAAGATGCAGAGTCAGCTTTAGGTCACCAAAGCACATCTTCTGCCTCTTGACTGACACAATTTGGGTCTTGTGTTACTTACATAATCTACCTATAAAAATGGAATTTTTTGTTTTGTTTTGTTTTGTTTTTATATTAAAGTCACAACACAATGAAACCAAATGACAAATTTCAATGACTTGAAGCCAAACAAGAAAACAGAAATTCTCTTAAATCTGGTGTCTGTACCAAAGGATAGGGTTAAAACTTCCTAGGTATGCATTTTATCCATTTATAACTCTAATCTTGGTAACTTGCTAAAATATGAAGCTTTAAATAAGTCAAGAAATATTTTTGGATTGACTGTCTATATTGTTCTATTATGTAGTCATTCCTTTAAATATAAAACAGTCATACAAGTCATCTTTTTGTTATTTTTTACTCAGTGTTATTGTTGAGACCGGTAACAATTCACATACAGTTAATTGTCACTCCTTAAATTTCTTCTCAAGTACTGAGAAGAACTTCATTACTTATTATCACATTTCTATTCACCTGGTCATCAGACTGTTCATTCATTCTAAGAGATTTCTTTACTTCTAAAATAAAATGTTTTGAACTTCTGAAAATACTTACTGGACTATGTTAGAAAAAGGAACATGAGGTGGTTTCTTTTGAAGTCCAGTATTTGACAAATTGACTGGTTTCTAGTTTCTCAGTAAATCATAAATGAATTGAGTTTTAGAAATTTTATTGCCTGAATGAAACACAGTTCAAACTAGTGAATGAATGTTAACTTTCTCATACAGTCGTTCACACCTTCCTCTTCAAATGCTCTGCTCTGCTGACTGGAGTGTCAATGATTTGTTACTCTTGTTCCCAAATCATGATTTTAGAAAATTACTTGAAGTAAAAACTAGTTGTCCCACAATGTGAAATACACAAACTCTGCAATGAAATATGGTATTTAAGATTTATATTAAATCTATCCTCTAGGAACACATTTTCATCGATTTCCATTTACTGTCAATACTCTAATATTATGATATTGAATTTAAAAAATACTATAGAAGAGCCACAGAGACAATATAGATTTTGATGGAAATAACATTTGAAAAAGGCCTTGAAGAACAGGTGACTTTAATTTTGTTTAATTCCACCACTGATTTTAACTTTAAAAATGTATAAATAAATAATGCCCAAATTTGGTTTGAGCTATGTGTAACAGACTGCCTGGCAGAGTTTTCATTTTGTAGGAATGTGAGGATGGAAATCTAGGTCAATATAAGATCAAGGACCATATCTTACACATAATGTACACAGTAGGTGCTTTGTGAATGTGAAAGCTATCTTTAAAGTTAAAACACATAAGGACTCTTTATGGAGGCGTAACGTGCCCTGTTTGGTTGACGAGGTCAGGTTTCCCAAACTCAATACTCAGAGTAGATAGAATCAGGTAGTTCTTGGTTGTGAGAGAACTGTGTTGTATGCCGTTTAGAATGTTTAACAACATCACTGGTTTCTACCTACTAGATGTTTGCAGCACCCCAAATTCATGACAGCCAAAAGAATCTTAAGACATCACCAAATATTACCCAGAGGACAAAACCACCATTGATTAAAGATCATTATATTGAAGAGTTATTGAAAAACATGGCTGTAGAAGGAAGCTATGAGTAGAGTGTGTGAAATCTTTCTTGTTATATGGTATTTGCACTTGATTAGATGGACAGCAGGTATTCTGGGCTAGGGAATTATACAATAATATAGTGATTGGGCCGAGGGTTTAGCTTAGCAACATAAGGACCTGCCCTGGCAAGCACAAAGATGTGAGTTTGATCCCCAGGACCAAAAAATTAATTAATTAAAATATAGTGATTTAAAGTGAATAATTTGGAAGTTTGTAGAACTGTTTTGTTTATCTTTTCATCTTTGTGGTGTTGGGGAATCAAACCCAGGGCCTTTGCACATTCTATACAAGTACAAACCATTTACTGTCTAGATTTTTATAAAATGTAACCCTAACCCTCCTACCACGATGTTTGTCTGTGGAGGCCTCTGGGGTTACCTGAAGTCACTCTGTACCCATGAATTTGAATCACTCCTCTCATGGAGTGAGCCTTATCTAAGGCAGAAGGCATCATCAGCTACTTCTTTCTTGTCCATCAAAATTTATCTTTTCACTCTCTGTGGCTTCAATTGGCACTTCAAATTTTTCCTGGGTCCCGAGGAGCCATACCCCTCCTTCTTGTCGTCCTCACACTGTTATATTCCAGGATTTGTATGGTGACTCTCCAAGAGGCTCTTTGTCTACCACTTGCCACTCTGCCATCTTGGTGCTCCTCCTGATCATGTTTTCAAAACCTATTCCTTAGGACATCTCACAGCAAGTCATCTGTGCCCAATGTTTTCTTGGCTTGCCAATGTGCTCCTCTGATCCTGCATATCTTGAACTCTAGACCCACAATATCAGTTGCTTGATGAACACCAGTACCCGGATGCTATGCAGTCAGCCCAGAGTAAAAATGGCCATTCTCCCAAAACTGCTATACAGATTCAAGCAATCCCAATAAAAATACCACCAACATACTTTATGGATCTAGAGAAATCACCCCTCAAATTTGTCTGGAACCAGAAGAGACCTAGAATAGCAAAGACTGTTCTAAGCAGCAAAGGCAAGGCAAGAGGCATCACAATCCCTGACTTGAAGTTATACTACAAAGCAACTATAGTAAAATCAACATGGTTCTGGAATAAAAACAGAGCTGAAGATCAATGGAATAGATTAGAAGATACAACCACAACTCCAAACACACTCGACCACCTTATTTTTGATAAAGGGGCCAAACATGTTCACTGGAAGAACGACAGCATCTTTAATAAATGGTGTTGGAAAACCTGGCTCTCCACATGCTGAAAACTAAAACTAAACCCATGCCTATCACCATATACTAAATTAAAATCTAAATGGATCAAAGATCTGAATATTCAAATAGAAACACTAAATCTATTGGAAGACAAATTGGGTCAAAACTTTGAAGACATAGGGATAGGTAGAAAATTCATGAACAGGAATCAAACCACATGGGAAATACTTCCCAGAATCAATAACTGGGTTTGCCTCTTATTAAAAAGTTTTTGCATGTCAAAAGAAATCTCTAACATAGTGAAAAGAAAACCCACAAACTGGGAAAAAATCTTAGTAAACTGTCCCTCAGACAAAGGACTTCTGTCTAAAGCATATAAAGAATTAAAAAAAACCAGACCCCCAAAATTCAAAGATCCAATCCAAAAATGAGATGAATACACACTTCTCAGATGAAGAAATACAAATGGAAAATAAATACATGAAAAATGTTCATCATCATTACTCATTAGAGAAATGCAAATTAAAACCACACTGAGATTCCATCTCACTCCTGAAAGAATGGCCAGAATCAAGAAAACTACCAACAACAAATGCTGGAGAGGCTGTGGGGAAAAAGGAACTCTCCTGCACTGTTGGTGGAAGTGTAGACTGGTGCAACCATTGTGGAGGTCAGTCTTGAGATTTCTCAAAAAGCTGGGATTAGAAGTCCCATTTGTTCCAGCTATTCCACTTCTAGGCATATTCCCAGAAAAACTGAAGACATCATACTACAGTGACATATGTGCACCCATGTTTATAGCAGCACAATTTGTGATAGCTTAATCTTGGAAAAAACCTAAGTGTCCATCAACTGAGGAATGGATTAAAAAGTTGTGGTATTATACAATGAAGTACTACTCAGCTATAAAGAATGGTCACATTGAGATATTTATAAATAAATGGGCACAGCTTGAGACCATACTCATAAGCAAAATAAATCAAAGTCACATATATAAATACCTAATAGTTTCCCTAGTGTAAGAAATGATAAGAATACATAAAAGTATGTGGTAAACATGATTCCCCATTATATTGCTTTGAAGCCTTATGATGTTTTCATTAATTGGAATGGTTCTATTCTGAGTTGTTTGATTTTATTGTCTGGGATAGTATGAACAGTTATTTTGAAGAAAAAAGACAATATAATAGCTAGTGCTGATACAATATCATCTTATTTTGAAGTCCCATGAAGCTGTTGTTCTTCTGTCTCCATCGGTTTATCATGTTGTATCTTACTGGATTTTATTATATGTGATAGTATAAACAAAAATTTTTATAGGCAAAGAGATAATACAGAAACCATTGTTCATTTTCTGTTAGCTGGTTCTAAATACTCCGTAATACTTTTATTCTCTTGAATGTTTTTGTACTGTCATGCTGTGTTTAATGCTGTAATATACGAAGCTGTACTCAAATATTTCAAGGAAAGAGACACTATGGTAGCTACTGTTATGTGGGGTTATCTTGTGGTGAAACATAATGATGCTTAAATTGTTCTGTTCTGACCTGTGTTATTATGTTGCTATGTCCTCTTTTATCTTAATCTCTTTCTTTCTTTTAATTTTTTTAATAAAAAATGTGTGTGAGTCTCTGGTCTTTCTCCTCCACTCACCTGTTTCTTACCCAGTTCCTTGGTCACTATTTCCTATCAGAATCATTACTTTCAGAATCACTTTTTAAATCTTTCCTTAAAAGTATCAGTTACCAAATTTTATTAATTTTACCTCCTAATCATCTCCAGATTCAGCATGTAGTATTCTTTATTGTTTGTTTTTTTGTTGTTTTTTTGAGGTTTTTTTTTTTTTTTTTTTTTTTTTTTTTGGTACCAGGAGTCAAACTCCCAAGCTCAAATTCATACTTGCCAGGCAGTGCACTGTTCTACTGAAATATATCCCTGGCTCCTGTATGTTCTTTTCCATGCTTTGTACTACTGCTTTAATTCAGATCTTCATCATTTTTTCTCTCCCTGAACTCTTGCATACTTTAATTGCCTTTCACTTTCATAGAATGACTTTCAACAAACCACACCCTTATGTAGAAGGGAGGGGAAGTAGGTGACCCACAACTTGCAGATTTAGTCCTGAGTGTACTTCTCTCATCGTTAGTAATACTAATAGTAGCAATAATAACAACAAATGCTTCTAAAGTCTGTATGATATGCTACTCTCTAGGAATTTACAAATATGATTTATTTAGTTTGCACAACTGCTTTATGAGGAAGGTGCCATTATTTCCCTTTGTGTCATCTGTAAGCAACATGTCCAAGGTCACAGAGATAGTAAAACCTGGTGACGGTAGCAAGGTCCACACCCTCCATCTCCAAAGACTGGGCCCTTGACTGTAGCACTAGCCTGCCTTTCCAAACCCCAATACATTTAAAATTTTACTCTCATTTTCATACTATCTGGATCCCAAGCTCTTCCATATGTATGTAGTTTTGACCATTCCATTCCATCTGCCTATAAGTCTTATTCCTAAAAGAGACCTTCAGCTTTCTTTCTTACCCATTTCAGGTCCCCGTAAATAACTTTGCACCTCAAGTAAATTGCTCTGCATTTTGCAAACTTGTGTTTGAAGCACTTACATGTTCTGTGATGGTTTCCTCACCAGAGAGGGCACTGTCGTCTTCATCACTGGACTTCTAGTGCATTTTGGGTGTGAGAACTACAGCGGTATCTTCACAATTCGCAATCAGTCTCCCAATCACTGAGTTCTAGAACATGGTTCCCACAGATGTTTATAAAATTCACTTATAGTCCGCTTCCTTACCCCTCCTGATTATCTGAAGGCATTCCTAAATCAATACATTTCTGTTTGAACTTCTCAGGGTAGATTTTGTCTTCTGCCACTGAACCCTATCCATAAAATCAGATTGCCTGGCTTCTATTAAAGCCATTCTAATAATTCCAGAATTTCCCTTCCTGTGGACATTTACCTTTTTTTCTAGAGCAGTGGCTCTCAACTTTATACCCACATTAAAATCACACAGGAAGTTTTTATTTATTTACCTTTTTTTTCCAAAGTAGAAGTTTTATTTTTTCCCATTTTCCTGCCCTTCCTTCAACCATTTCTCCCCTCTCAATTTACAAAAGCTTTGTTTCCGTGTTTTCTCACAGTTTTTACTTTTCCTTTCTGTCTCCCCTCCCTTGTCCCCTTCCTCTCGAACATTTCCTTCCCATTTCACAATACCTAGTATATATCTTGGTCCTTGTTTACACTTTTGATTTCTCACATTAGAGAAAAAAACAAAGGAAGCTTTAACAATACTGCCAACCATTCCACACTTCCTATCACTAAATCAGAGTCTTCAGAACTAGCACCTGTATGATTCTAAACTACTCTGGAAGGACCAGTGTGCAACTATCGGGCTCTTGCTAGGGGTAGGATGGTAGAATAAAACATAGATAGAGATATACATTTTAGTTACAAGAGGCACCTAATAAGGACTACGACCCGGAAAGTCAGTGTTCTTGGCCTTTATTAGGTTCACAGCTGATTGGGGGTGTGCTAGTGGACTACAGGAAGCAGTGGGGGTGAACTGCTGACATGTTCAAGGATTGACGACCAACACATTTTTTAAAAAACACATAGGAGTGGATCATGGCTAGCTAGTAATGTGATTGTCTGCTGTCTGGATGCTGAGGAAGGATGGTGGATGACTCTAAACCTCCAGCTGCCTTATCTTGCTTTGAGGTGCCAGCACTTCACAGACTGTTTGCTAGTCTTAGCTCTGGTTGTTGGTTTAAAGATTAAGCTGTCTGTAATCCAGCCACAGGGCTTGCCACAAGTCATGTAGGCATAGAACAGACTTGATTTATTCTTGTGCCAATATATTAGTATTGATTACTGCCTGCTCTCTACTGCATCAAGCTGGTCCTCAGCATACAGCCACATAAAAGCACTTATCTGATATCTATGTCATTATACTATGCTGACTATCTAAGTATAAAATATATTTGGGCTTCAACATTTTTTCTCCCACTTAGACTCATTTTGCCCAGAGACTAAAACAGAAAAAAGGAACTAAAATAGTTAAACATAAACTCCTTGTAACATTGTTCAGATTATGTTCTATGTGAGAAGAGCATATGCTCAAACATTTGGATAATTTAAATATAGAGTGTTTTAAATAAATATGAGTTGTAGTCAATGCTTTGAAACAAACAGTAGACACTGTTTTCCAATTCTCTAGGATGTCGACTTGTTCCAAGTGTTCTGGAAACTATGTTGCTCTTCGATGCATAACTACCGACTTGCAGCATAATTTCTAGGTTATGTCCCTCAACTACAAAGGGAGTATGATTATTAATGTGCTGTTTTTACCAAAGTAATGTATTCACAAGAATAAATTCCTAATAAAACAGTGATATCTCATTGATTGGTTGTATTATATAAAGTCCATTAAAACATTAAAAACTTGATGACTGCTGTAGTTTATATGTGGTCCCCGGGTGGTCCAACCGAAGGTGATGAAACCTTTAAGATTGAACCAGTGAGAGGTCTTTAGGTCATTGAAAGCTTGCCCTTGAGGTGGACTTGGGGATACAGTCTCCTCCTCTGTATTCCTTTTGTTTCCAAGCCCTAGGTGTACAGTTGTGTTCCACACTGTGCTCCCACCAGGATGTGCTGCCTCGCCTCAGCACCAAATAGATGGGGCCAAGTGGAACTTCCAGAACTATGAGCCCAAGTAAACTGTTTTTCTTTAAAGGTTGATAATCTCAGGTGTTTGTGCTAGTGACAGAATGCTAACAACTGACCAAAGCATTTTAAAAACTTATATTAAGACTGATAATTCTGTGGCCTACAACCTGTGTCATATAAACTATCTCTTCCATCAGTACTACAATATTTTTCCAGATTAGTTCCTTTAGTAATACAAATATGTATTTATTTCCAGGCACCAAAAAAGTATACATAATAAGTGTGTACATTTGCTCTCAAAATAGGTTAAAAATTAAAATTAAATTGATATTTATGCTATAATTTAAAAATTGTACATGATATAAGCAAAGATATAGTTTTTAAACTATATCTTATTTATATAAGAGACCTGAATAACATTAGCTTGAAGCAAAGATAACTGAAATAAATGAAAGGAACCTTTCAATTTAAGAAATATTGTT
The DNA here is from genome assembly GCF_034190915.1 of Cavia porcellus. Taxonomy (NCBI): domain Eukaryota; kingdom Metazoa; phylum Chordata; class Mammalia; order Rodentia; family Caviidae; genus Cavia; species Cavia porcellus. Next base: position 36,165,035 of record NW_026947497.1, read on the forward strand.
ATGCATGTCAGTAGATATGCAGGTGGTACTACATGGCCTCAAATCATGAACTTACACTTATCAAGACTGCTCCATCTATGGCTGCTTCTGAATAGTTAAACTACCAGCAACAGGGATCAATGCATAGTCCTTAACATAGCATTGTTCCTCATGGAACAGTTCCTAGGAGGAACGAAGGGTTTCCAGGTCTGCAGCTAAGGAATTCACTTAACTGTGGGCCTCAGCCACTACATTTTAAAATCTATGGGGAATTTCTGATAAATCTATGCTTTCTACAAGTTCCTTTTATGAGCTGGATGGGTGGTACATATCTGTAATCCCAGCACTCAGAAGTCTAAGACAGGAGGATTGCTGTAAATTCAAGGCTGGACTAAACTACAAAGTGAGATACTGTCTTTAAAAAAAACTGAGAAACAAAAAAAAAATTCTTTTTAAAAAATAGTCTCCTCTCAGCCAGTGATGCATAGGATGGTCATGGAAGTAGGACAGTTTTGAGGAGGCATGAGTTTTCTGATGGTTAATGTGAATTTGAAGACTTCTGAATGTTTCTGCTGAGATTAGTCAGCACTGAAATCCTCTTCTTTTCTTTCAGCACTTTGGATCATACTTGAACTGTGTAGCCTGACAATACTTTGAGTCTGACCTGATAATTACTCTTTGTTTTTCTCTAAAATAGCATTTATCCTAGTGAATTCCTGCCTATTTAGGCATCATAGCACACACCTGTAGTCAACAAAACCCACCTCTCTCACACACACACACACACACACACACACACACACACACACACAATCCTGGCACATAATCTTGTCTTGGTGTTTGCATCTCATAGGAATAAGACCAAGGGCTTGAGGTACTCTGCCCCCTAGGTATGATGTGACACTTTTGAAGGATTGAAAGGAATGGAGTTATTTTGGTCAGATTTTATCACTATGACAAAATACCTGAGTTAATCAGCATTTTGGAACTGTGAGAGTTAAAATAATTGTGTTAACTTGCTTGGCTTAGGAGTAATCTAGAGGATTAGGAAAGCACACTTCTGGCTTGTCTGGTTGGGTCATGTAGGTGTGACATTGAATATAGCCTCTGGCTCCTTCCTCTTTGCTTTCTGGCAGTGTTCCCCTGACTCTGCTTCACAGCTGCCATTAACTGTCATTTCTCTGCAATTCCCTTCTAGCCATATTTCTGTTTGGAGCTACTTACCATGGATTGAATTTCCTAAAACTAGGAGCCAACTTAAACTTCTTCTCCTTTAACTTACAAGTTTATATATTGTGTCCTAGTGTTAGGAAAACTGATAATACAAAAATTGGTGCCAGAAGTGGGGTCCATACTGTGACTGTACTTGACCATATAGCTCAGAAGCCTTTGGAATTGGTTTGTGGGAGAGGTTTGGGAAAGTTTAGGCAACTGTTGGAGAAGGCTTTGAATGCTGTAGTAGAGTTTGATGAGCAATTTTGACCAAAGCTCAGAGGACCAAAATACTGATAAAAACACAGACAGTAAAGTCCAGAGTTATGAAGTTTTAGATAGCAATGCTACCATTGTTGGACTAGAGGTCATGTATGTTATATTCTGCCAAAAAAACTTATCTGCTTTTAGCCCATGACTTCAGACTTTGCTGAAAGCTAAGATTCAATGGTGAACTAATTGGTCTAACAGAAAAAACTTCAAGGCAACCCACTGTTGAGGATATAGCATTGGTAACACTGTTTGCTTTTAGCTATACTTAGAGTGAGGATCAGTAGCAAAAAAGCAGAGCACAAATTTTTTTAAAAATTTATCTTTTGGCCCCCAAACAAATATGTGTAACGTTGGAGCCAAAGATAGGGTGACTGCTGAAGAAATCAATGCCATTACAAAGGAAATGAGTACTGTACAAAGGCATAAGAGGTGCCTTAGGGGCCGGTGATATAGCTCAGTGGCACAGTGCCTGCCTGGCAAGTACAACACCCTGAGTTTGATTCCTTGTACCAAATAAATAAATAATGTTTTAATCATTGCAGAAATCCACAAGATCCTACCCAATGTAGGCTCATGGGTACAAAAAATCATAGAATCTTTCACTTGAAAAGAGGGCCCCTTGACCTGGAGAAGTATTGCCTAGGGAATTAATTCCTTGGAGTTTATTTCAAAGTGCTCATCTGTCTGTGCACTCAGAGGCCCTTGCAGCCATGATCCAAAGGGGCCTGGCTACTGCTCAGTTTGGAGACCTTGACAGCACTCACATGATGCTGTTTTGCTTTTTCTGAGTTTTTTGGGGTTTTTTTTGAGGGGGGTACTAAGAATAGAAGTTGTGAGTTTTTCAGGCTGTCATCCAAAATTCAAAGAAAGGTCTGGGAGGACAAGTAATGTGACTTGGGCAGCAAGAGTCATGAAGCTGCAGAATGAAATCAAAAGTGTATAGAAGAGTTGGAGATGTCAGAAAGGTGAAAAATCTGCCTGGAAAAGTTTCAGGCAGTGAAGAGACCCAGTCCATAAGAAAGGCCATTTAGGCTGCAACTCACAATACTAGTGATGCAGAGGTATCCAAACCCTTTGGAATTCACATCATACCACAACTTGAGTGCCAAACATGGTTTACTGGCTCCAAGGCAAAATGGCATTGTGGGATGGATTGGGAGAAGAAAGCTGCTTACTCTATGGCTGCCAGGAAGCAGAAAGAAACCAAGGACAAGAATATATCCTTGTAGGTGATGTTCCCAGTGACCTGCTTCTAGCAACCAGGACCCACCTCCTAATAACACATTGAACTATAAACTCAACAAATCAGTGATGAGAACAGAATCTCCATGATCCAATCACCTTCCAAAAGCCCCACTTCTGAACATGAAACTTTGGGGAACATTCTATCCTAAACCATATCAATGTAGCACTCGTGGAATTTTATATATTTTGTGTACAGAAATATAGATAAAAATTAGTAATAAAACTTAGAAGATGAATGTGTTGCAAAATACAATTTAAGTGTATATTCTTAGAATTATTTTTCCAAAACAATTGCAAATTGAGATGCAATTTTAGAGTGAAACACAAAATACAGCTAGCGCCTAAAGCCAGTCTTCTCTAAACTTGTTAGACTGGGCTGATGCATCAAAAGTCAATGTGTTTAATGCAGTTTTCAATGAGTTGTTTTATTCCCTAAGGAGACAAAACCTGATGCTTCCAATGTGTCTTCCCCACTGAAGTAATAGGGAAAGCTTGGCTTTTTGTGTTTACCAAGCCAAATCAGCTTTCTCAGCTTTACTCCAGGTCATAACTCTCTCCTATGGAAATTGTTCATATGTACCTTCAGAGAGTTGCCAATGCTTGTATTGTTTCACATTCTTAGCTCTCTTCTCTTATGATTTTCTTCTCTTTTCTTTATCTTTGCTTTTCTAACTAAGATCCATCCAGTAGTCTACTCCACCTTAAGAAGACGTTTGTACTGAAGTCAGTTTGCTCATTTGGCTAGGTTAAGTGGTTGAATTTGCAGAACAGAAAGCACAGGTGAAGGGTAATCAAATGTCAAGTCAGGTTCATGCAATTGATGACATCAATCTTCTGCTGGCTTTTACACTGTGTTGCTTGTTTTGATATGTAGCTCCCAGATAGGAGCTTTAAGTTCCTGCAAGTTTAATCGTGTAGTCCAAAAGTTAATTGGTGCTCATATGATGTAAAATAAGATATTGTAATGAACCTCATAGACGTATAGTGGCATTTTAGTTCACAAACAATTTGGTACACATAAAGAATTGCTTGAAAAATTTTAATTTTTTGTTGGAAAACTGCATTGGGTATAAATACAACTATGCTCATCTTCACAGATGACCACAGAAATACAAATGTGGTCATCTTTTCCTAAACTGTAGAGCAAATTAAGTTTGTGAACTAGGGTGCCAATGTACCCATCATTCTTGGTGCTGCGTTATTATATCCAGATTACATAAGGAATTGCATGCCTCAAAGTAATGCCCTCTGGCTACTACGTATGATGATGAGCTAATACGTATTTATCCCTCTGGAAATCATCATAATTAACACTTAATATTTATTGCATATTAACAATATACTGAACACTGTATTCAAAAGAAAAAGGTTGACAATCCTTTCCATACTATATTTGCTCTCTGTAATTCATTGAGACTAAATAAATAAGAACAGCTCCAACCCACAATTAAACTGCCCACTGACTCCTGTGCTCTGAAGAGAATTGTCAGCAGCATTTGCTGATAGGGCAGGTGGTTAGCTAGGGCACTGCAGGAGGTTGGATCTGCCCTTTGCTCTGTTCGTGTAATCAGAGACCAGAATGTTCTTAACCTTTTATGGCTGGATGAACAACAAATTAGGAATTTCTAATTGCCTTCTCTCCAAGGACACTCTCTCCACTAAGTAGCATAGGTATTAGCAGAAAAGTGTTGTTCATCCAGGGTGATGTTAACTTTTTGTGAAATTAAGAGACCTTTATTTGAAAACAGCTTCAATAGCTAGAGGCAGGGAATATCAGAAATGTACTCCAGGCTGTAATAATTGCTGGCTGCCCTGGGAAATGGCTTCAAGGCCGGAACAGTAGCGGCCCCGTGCAAGCACGTCCTCTAATTATTGAAAAACCTGTGTAGAGCCTCCATGTTAATCAGTCTCTCAGAGACTTCAGCTTTATGTGGTTAGTGCAGATTTATGGCATTTTCCTTTTCCTGTTATTAAAACTGATTTTTCACAAGGAAGAAACTATCTCTAGACAACTGTTAAAATGCAAAGTTTCAGTCATAAAAGAAAACTACAAGATTATTCTGAGAATAACCCATAGAGAATTCCAAACAAGGATAAGAAACAACACATCAAAGACAGGAAGAAAATTCAAAAATAAAAAGGCATGATTCCAAAATATTAACAAAAAAACTCAACAGTTGGCCTGTAGAATCAAGAGGTTATAGTGTAATTAATTTAAGTGCTTGTTACAATTATGGAAATAAACATTTCATGCATAAATGCAAACTGAATTATACATAATTATGAAAGCACCAAACTAATTGGAACATTTGGATCAACATAGTAGCAGCCAAATTGCTCTTTTAAGCCAATGATACAGCGCTTTACATATATATATTATGTGTACACAAAAAATATAATTAATAATGGAAAGGTGTGTATTTGGGGAAAAAATTTCCAGGAAATTAGCATTTCATTTTTATTAAATAGTAAACATATCATAAATTAAATTTTAGTGAAATATGTTAGAAGGAATACAAGAATAGAATAGGTTGGTCCCACCAGTTGAATTGACCTACATTTGAAGACAAAAGGGACAGAGACTCAGGTTTCTCTTCCACTCCTCCACCTGCTGTCGTCCAGGTTGATGGGATGATGGGATCGGTGGAAGGAATGACAATCTGAGAAAGGCAAAGAGGAAATCACAGTTAAGATGAAGAAGATTGAGTATGAGATTCTTCTGCACCAACTTGAAATTTCAGAGTTTCTATGGACACTCCTTACTCCTTTTGGGAATGATAACACTTTATTGGGGCACTTTGTTCTCTCCCAGATGCACCACAGCATTTTATTACATTAAGACTGTAGGAATCTTTATAATTTGTTACTAAATATAAACATAATTCTTATTGAAAATGAGAAAAACAGACTTTAGCAACAATATTCTCTTTCTGCTTTGCTTGTCACTCAAAACTTACATTCCTACAGAGAAAATTGATCCTGATCACACCTTGACTTTTAAAAGCAATATGATGAAAAACTTGATAATATTATACTTAAAGTGGGCTATTATTGTCCTTTTTCTTATTTCAGTGGTAACATCTTGTTAACCCAAATGAATTGGTTATAAGTAACCAAAGTTTCCAGTATATTATTTTAAATAATGACAGCCCCATAGGACTCTGTGTTCATGAGTCATCTTATCCATGATTTCTAATCTTATGTGTTCTTAGGTACAAGTTTGCCAGTTAACAGTCCATGTCCTATTCTTCGCGCTCACTGAATCTGCTTTCATTCACCCTCCTCACTGTGACCATTGTTCTAGTGCCTTTCATGATGGTGTCCACACCCAAACCTAGAGCACTGTGCAGGGATACACCTGAGAGGACTAGAGATGCCCTTAGGGCACAGTTATTGGAATCTTCATTGACTTAAAATGCTTGCATCTGTATATTAGTTTATAAATAGCATATACAAAATACATGTATAAATACACATATCATCATATATGATATATACATATGATATATATATACAACATACATATAACATGTACATGTCATATATATCACATATAAATAATGTTTTATATATTCATATGGTGCATTTTATTTGTTTGTATAAAATAGTATGTGATATACATATATAATATATCATATATGTCATGTGTATTATATATATTTGTTATATATAATCATATACAAATAGATATGCATAAATATCACATATAAATATAACATATATATATAGTTACAAATATATTTGTAGTTCTGATAATTGATTCCAAGGCCTTGTGATGAGCTACTTCCACAACCCTTTTTTATTTTTAGTTTTGAGACAGGTTTTGTTATGTCACTGAGTTGCCCAAGCTGAGCTCTAGTGATCCCCTTGACTCAGTCAGCCAGAGCATTGTGATTCTATGTGTGTACTATCATTCCATTGCATATTTTATTCCCTTAATAAGAAGAATGGTTCCTGCTCTCACTCTGGATCACACTTTGACAACTTTGATAACTCTATAAACCCATGTCTTGTGAATCTCTTAGAAACAGTTCCTTTAGGGCTGGGAGTGTAGCTCAGTGTTAGAACCAGACTGTCCCTAGCCTGCAGAAAGCCCTAGATTTAAATCCAACACTAAAACAATTTAAAATAATATTTAAGTTTCCTTTAGCTTTTCCCTCCAATCACTCTTCACATAGGAATCAGATATAAATCCATGATGGTGGATCATGTGAAACAAACATTGAGTCTGTTTATCATTCTTTTAGTAAGGTTCTCAATCTATGCAACTTAATTCATATAAAACAGCTGCCTGGGAGCCTTCACTCCAATAAGTCATTTGATTCTCAAGACTAGGGCTGTGTTTGGCATCTAATTAAGCAAATCTATGTAGAATTTATAAGTGAATCAATGGGGAAAAATCCAACACTATGAATTTCAGTAACAGACATAGTTTATGCTATAACTACAATCTTAGTTACAAGTTCATTTCCAGAAAAAATGCATGATGAGTATAAAGGTCTTCTCAAGACTCCTAAAATCTATTCTGTCACTCTATCTGTATACCCAATCTTGGGTGCACATAACTGCACACAGGTACACACACATGCACACACACACACTCTCTCTCTCTCTCTCTCTCTCTCTCTCTCTCTCTCTCTCTCCAAGCATAGACACACACACATGATACTTTAGTGAATAAACAGTAAATGTTTGGTAGTCTTGGCCATCACATCCTCTTTTGGGAAGAGACTTCTCTGTGAACACACTTTTATTGCAAGCATTATTGCCAGGTCAGCTAATGTGTGTGTGTGTGGGGGGGGTCCACTGGTTTATACGATACATCAGGATAAGAGAGTTTTTTAGGTACTGGGAAGTAGAATTCATAAGGAAAGGAGGAAGAAATTTCAAGCAGATGATCAAAGACCTGAAGGGTTCAATTAGACCTAGAGTCAGCTGTGGGGTGGGTAATAAATGAAACAACATTTTGAGTACTGAGTATTTTATAATAGTTTCTTGAGTGTCTGGAAGGTTAACAAACTTGCTCAGAGTCACATGTCTATTTAAAATTAGATCCTAGCCTGTCTGAATCCAGAAGCAGTGCAATTTTTGCACTCAACCTATCATAAGGCTAGCAAACGTCAGAAAGTCTGATCCAAAATGAAGCTGACAACTTTGTAAGACTGGAATTAGTATGTTCTTGTTTTCAAGGCCAATGACTAGGTAACAACAAATGCAAACACACATGGGTGCTCAAAAGGTTTCCTTGGCTTTGTTATTCTGTAGAGGGAACCAAATGACACTGATCTAGACCACGGCAGGAGTTGATTAATATAGGTAGGCACAAGTAGAAAAAGAAGATAAAAGAGATGAGAGCTTGTCCTCCATTTATTATGTCTCTTTTATTGAAGAGAAAAATTGAGATTTCTCGAAGGTTAATAAGTGACTTGCCTAAGGCCGACATTAGTACCTAGTTCTAATTCCTGGGTTTTAAGAGGTAAATCTGGAAATCATCAGCTCACAAAGACCCACTGTCTCTGTGTTCAGTTCTTGCACAACAGTGACAAAATGTAATTCCTATTTAAAAGACACAGTGCTGTTTCCTTTGGTACTAATTGTGGCTTCTCCTGCCAGCATCACTCTGGTCTTGCTCACAGATCAGATGGAGCAATGGTGTAGCCTCGGGATAATGGTTTGGGGAATTTTTCAGGCCATCAGAGTTAGGCCTCATAGATATTTGATACAATATTTTTGGTACGTCTCTATTTAAATTACATATCTTTTATGCCATGGATAAAGATTGCTTTTCATTTGGTGTTTACCCATACAGTAAATGCCATTAACATTCAGTTCTACAAATACTACATTTGTAAACACTCCGCTTGTCCTAAATCTTTTTCCTTTCATTTATTATATTTCTATAAAGGGCTAGAGTATTTTCTGTTTAAATCAGGTGAGGTTACAGTTTAATGTCAGCATCTTGTTTTAAAAAATGTAAGCCTTAATTAACTAAAATATTTTTCTTTCTACAGTTTATTAGTCCTAAACAAAATCTCTATCTTTGAACCAAAAATCACTGTGGTTCTAGCACTTTTTATAGATTATTTTATTTCATTCTGCCCACATTGTTATAAAACAATTATTCATAATCTCAACAAGATGAACATAGTGAGGTTTAGAAAATTTATGTGCCCCTTATGTAACCCAAGACCACATAAATTAGTGTAGCATGGTAGAAGGTGAACTGGAATGTCAAATATTTGTGCTCTTCTCTAGAGATTTTTAACTGTCCTTCTCCTCCTCTATTTCCAAATCATTCTCTATTTTATTTATAGCATTTTAGAAATCACATAACTTATAATGATATCATTTTCAGTGTAATATAGAAGCACATTGATTGATTATAGTTTACAGTTGGAGTGGCTAATTTTTGTTGTCAACATTAATGCCCTGAGGGATGCATAGGAAACTGGTAAAGCATAATTCCAGTGTATCTATGACGTGTTCCCAGAGATGATCTTGTATGAATGTGTAAGAACCACCCGGAGTGTAGCCAGCAACATTGGACAGACTGGGGGCTTGTGAGGAAAGAAAAAGTGGAAGAAAGGAGAAGTTCAGGTTCCCACACTCAGTCCTTCATAACAGGTGTATTTGCAGTGTTGGTGGTAATATCGGTGGTGTTGGTTGTTACTGTCACCTATGGATGTCAAACTTCAAATTCTTCAGTCCTGGAATATGGATTTGCATTAGTGATACTTCAGGGAGCTTTCTGGCTTTCAGCCTCGGATTTGGACTGCATCATTGGCCTCTTTCTTATTCTGAGAGCTCTAACTGAGCAGGTACTGGGTTCTTCAGCTCTCCAGCCTGTACACTGTCATTTTGGGACTTTGTAACTTCTGAACATCTCAGCCAATCTAATGAGTATTATCTTATAATCATACATTTCCTATTGGTTCTCATCCTCTGGAGGCTTTCTAATACAATAGCTATTCCTTTCAGTGCCAGGAATTCACTGTGAACTCTTTGATCTTCTGAGTACAAATAAGCATTTTGTTCCCTGCTTTTCTCAGTCAGTTTTAGAAATTGTAATCCCTTATTGTGTGTGGTATTCAACTTTTCCACTTCATCACTCTCACTGCAGGTTGAGCTCCAAATATTGAGATTTGGGTATGATGTGTTAGATGGCGTGTGTCCAAAAAAAGGTTCTCTGATCTGATGCCCTGCCTTGTGTGGAAGTCTTAGACCAGGTGTGTTTGCTTTGGACCTCAAGGGTAGAATAGGGCATTGAGACCAAGGGGTATCACCATATGAACTGCTCTATAAGCAATTGCTGCTTTTTTTGCATTGTTACTTGCTTATTGAACATTAGTATCTACTTTCATCTTTAAGTTGTATAGAATTATTATTAGAACTAGAATTGACCAAATAGCCAATATCTACCAGTGGTTACCAGTGAATAATCAAAAGACAGTTTTTCAATTTAATGGTTGAATTACATAAGTGATAAATCTTTAAAGGGGATTTTAGAAAACCAAAAGGAAAATGATAAAAATAAATTAATTCAGCAGTAATAGATAAATATAGGTGCAAAATTTTTATTTTAAGCAGAGTAAATGTTATGCCACTGTTAATTTTGATGTGACTTTGAATAAAAAACATCTAGAGAGATTAGTAGAGCACTTACCTTGGGCACAATATATATAGTCAAACTGTTAAGAGAATTATCATGGTTTTTCTCAGAAGGGACTTAGGAAAAACCGACTGTCTTCATATCTAGCAAGGGAGATAGTTATTCTTTCCCAGCTATAAAAGACAACTTCAGTTGTTGGGGTCTTTCAACTTGCTAGAACTATAGGCCGTCTATCTTTTCAGAACCTTGAATTTAGATTTTTTTTATTCTACCTAGACAAGTGAAATAAAAATGTCTGGTCTTCAGTAGGTTGAGGGTACTCTCATCAGGTGTAGAAGCCATCAAAACTTGATTTGGCTTCGCATAATAACAGAATCTATGCATTCTGTGGGAAATCTCATCCTATGTTTCATGTTGAAAATTAGAAAATCAGTGTTTCAGGAGGCAAATGCACTACCTTCTTCCTTGACCTAGGACAGCTACCAGTAAAACTATGTAAGTTCAGATCACAGTGTGGGTTCTTTATCCTTAAGAAGCCAAAGATTATTTACACAGGTCATTTAGGGTGGGAAAGGAGTAGGATAATTAGAAGAACTCTAAGTAACTTTTAGATATGAATGAAGCCAATTCAGACGGAATATGTTTTCTAAGAGATAATGACAGGGGGATGTTTAAAACATCTTAACTCCACTCTCAACATTTACTTTATCAGTTTGTTCACGACTCTGTACAAACTGATAAAGTGGAAAGGCAATGGCCATTTCACTGATTTTCATTTATTTAATTGCAATATAAATATGCAGAAGTTTTACAAATATTACCACAAAATAAGAAGAGTATTGTTAAATTGGAAGGAAAATGATGCTGAGCATTAATCTAGAGTAGTAGGCCCATTAAATCCTGGTAAACCGTTGCTAGAAATCATCACTAAAATGCCAACAAGTTTAAATTCTACATTCCTGGCTGTGAAATGAATTAGTCATACTAAAACTATAGTAGCTTAATTCCATGTTTTTTTTTTATTTTAGAGCCATTCTGTTTCTAGTTGAAAGGGATGTTTTCAATACAGTAGAAGCATATGCTGTAATATCTTTACTCTCAAAGACACTTTCATGTTCAGTGATCTGCAGTAAGATATTTAACCCATCTAAAACTGTTTCCACATATTTGAGTTTTACTACCTAATGGTGGGTTCAACGATCACTAGATTCTGAAAGCATGATTCTTGAATGCTTATTGTAAGACATCAGAAAGCAGGAGTGGTAGAAATGTTTTCCACATGAATATAAACATAAGGGGCCGTGTAGTATGGAGACTAGTAAGGACAGAAGTTGCAGGGGAATGGAAGCATGAAAAAATTTAATTTTGAAAAATTAAGTGATGTACAATGGGAAGAAGGTAATAAATTGAAATAAGGTATCACATGGAGGAGTAAAAGAAAATTAGTTGCATTAGATAAAAGTAACAGGAAAAACCAACAAGAAAAATGATAAACAATAGACAATAGATTGTGTAATAAAGGAAAAAAATAATAACAAATTTGAAGAGGCAAAAAAGGAGGACACATTCAAATAAAGAAACAAATAATAGTAGAAAAGGAAGAAAAATGAGAGATAAAACTCTGAACTACACACACACACACACACACACACACACACACACACACACACACACACCAAAACTCCAACAGAGGAGAAAAAGCAGGTCAAAAGAAGTGAAAAAAAAAATTCCTGCATATTTCTAAATGAATGATTTTCTTTCAAAATCTACAGGCTTTGAAATCCAGAAAGTCACATTATTCTCTACCCTATTGATGCCCTGTGCATTTGCATGGTGACCCCTCTGTCTATAAATCCCAGCCAGGGTCAACTGTCCAAGCTGAGCTGAATCCAGCTCACGTTGGTATGCAGTGAAGCCTGCAGGACCCTGGTTTCCTCTGGAAGCAGGCTGCAGGGTGTGACATCAAGCAGACCACTGGTCTCAAAGCCATCTCTTTCAGATCCAGATATTTCTGTAAGCCAGACCCAACCCCATGTCTGTCCTCTCACTATAGGATGAAGGCCCCATGTCCTTCCCTGTCCTGAGCTTGAGCTTGTTAGGAATCTAAGTCTAGCTCTTACCCACTCCCACTCTGTCCCCCATGACTATCTCCCAGCCAGTCACTGAGCTGGGGTAGCATTTCAGTCCTGGGATGAAGCTGTAGAGTAGCACCACATGTTTGACCTCTTCTCAAAAGTGGACCCAATTAAACTCTCTGGAAATATGTCTGCACTGATTTCTTTCTGCAACTTTATCTCACTGTGAAGAAGTCAGCTCCTGGTTAAAAGCCCACACTTGTTTTTGTTGTTATTGTCTTGCTGTTGTTTTAGTCTACATCAGCAGGTACCTTTCTTGGGGCTATTTCTGCTGTTCCATCTGTTAACTCTCCCTTAAACAGGCAGTTCTTCTTGGGCTTATGTCTTCTTAGGGTGGTTGATGTCTTCCTCCATCAGGTCAGTTGCTGAGTAGTCAGTCACCTGTATGACTCTGTGCTTCAAGAATTACTTGCAACAGTGAAGTATCTCCAATGTCACTAGAAAAATTAAATGGAATTCAATCAGAGCCTTCTATTCCAGAGTTTGGCCTCATCCAAGATCAGGCATATTGGTTGGTTAACACCTCTGTGTTAACCCCTCATGCAGAGGGGAAACAGAACACAGAGCCAGCTCTCAGGTGCCAATGGCTGTAGCCAAGGTGTGGGGTCTTCGTGGGCGGAGCTGGTCAGTGACCAGCGTGCAGTTCTCTATTTCCCACAAGAGACTGCTGTTCCGCGTGTTGCATGGGGCCTGAGGACCTTTCTTTTTAATGAAGAAAACATACTTATTTTGATTTTTTTCAATATTCACTTTGTCAGTGAAAATGCTAGTAAAAAAAAAAAGTTAGCCCAACACTAGTAAGGTTGTATTGTGAAAACTTCCTTAGTCAAGCTGCCTCTTCATCTTTAGAAGAACATGGCAGAAATGTATGATGGGAACATTTAGATTACATTTAAGATTGTGTGACAACTCTGAGTCTCAGCAGTTCCAACCTAAAATGTGAGCAATAGCATTTGTCAAGGAATTTTTGTGACAATTACATGGGATAGTCCAAAGGGCCCAGGATTGTGTCTGACTTATAAGCACTCAACAAACCATCTATAACTTTGCCAGAAAAAATGGGCTAGAAAATTGCATTATTTGTTCATTATTTCAGAATAGACAATCATATTTATCCGTAAATTATTTGTAACAAATTGTGCTTTTCTGCAAGTCCTCCTAATAAAATGAACTTCATTTTTTATAATTGGGAAGTTGACTACATACAAATTCACATATGTACACTTAGCAATTATCCCAGTAAATTAAAAAATTATATTTATGCATACATATTCTATGCAAATATATGAATATACATATATCATGCAGTCAATTAGAATATAACTTCTTCAATGACAATGACTCTTGGACTTAATTTAGTTCCATTTAATTCTATTTAGTTCCTATGTACTACACAATGATACGTACTACACAATGATATTTTGGTTAATAAGAGACTATTACACAATGATATTTTGGTTAGTAAGAGACTATGCATACTATGGCGGTCCCCATAAGGCTGTATTGCCTAATAATGTCACTGTTGTTTTATTTTGTGTAAATACACCATGTGATGTTTGCACAGTTATAGAATCACCCAGTGATGCGTTTTTAGGCACTTACTGTTGAGGAAGCCACAAATGTACATGAAAATAATGTACAAAGACTACTGTGCTTGCATTTGTTACTAAGAGTCTTGCTCACCAGTGACTCATTCCTTAATGTTTCATAGTCTAAGCACTTTTCCCACCTGGTCTTCATGTCTGTTCCATGCATTCGTCTTTGTATTTGTATTGTCTGGTAATTTGGATATTTTATTTGAGATTACTTGGCCTGTGCCGGGTATTCTTCTCTGTGGTCCCCAGGGTCTTGTATCTTGTTTTTAACTTCTTCTTTTCCCTTGCTCTCTTTTTATCAGATGTCATCCACCGAGCCTCAGTATTTTACCCTTGGGTGTTTCAATTATGCATGAGTGAGGGCTGCCTCACAGTTGTGTGTTTCCATTTTCAGTCTAAGTAACTGCACACAAGAATGAAAGTCTCTGCATTTAACTTGAGGGACTCTCGGCTGGTTGCAAGTTTCATTTGAGCTCCCTTTGGTTCTCTACCCTCGTAGCAATTTTGGGGTTGCATTTAAATCAACTGTCCTCTGCCTCTACCCTGCTTTGCTATTGGCCAAGTTTTTGCATTCAGGTCCAATATGTCAATTAAACATTTATTCCCATGTTTGTACATTTGCATTTCTCTTCAAATGTGAAACAATTAATTTAGTATCAGGTTCACTACATGTGTTAAATCAATGAGTACTATTTTCAGCAGTGCCAATAAATCATTATTCCTCTATTAAGCCCCCTGGTTTAAATCAGTCAGGATTTCAGCCTACCATGTTTTTGAGGAGGAAGGAAAGAAAGAAATAGGAAACATCACTTGTATCAGTCCTGAAAGGGATGTGTGCCTACGGCGGGTACAGAGAACGGCAATGAAAGGATGCTGGCTGGGGTTGGTTTGCTTTCGCAAAACATCAATCTAACTATGGATATGAGCTCTCAGTTTACCCTTCTAGACTCTCCTAGTCTTTATTATTTAGTATGTTGTACTTAGTTAATTTTGTGTCTTCAAGAGCTAGCACAATGCCTGACCCAGAAGAGTAATTCCAAAATAAACTAATGAAGAAATAACTGGGGGAATGATGAATTGCAAGGAGGCTATAACTGTGACGAGAATTATAATTTCATGCATTTAAACTATGCAATATAAATCAGTGAAGGAAATCTGAGAAGATCAATACAACAGAATCTAACTTATAAAATGTGTATCTTTGAATTTAAAAAAGTTTAAGTAGTCTTTTCATGAGTATTATTCTTACAGATAATTAATCCTTTGAATCTTATGTATAAAATGGCTTTAAATATGTCCATACCATCTTTAGAATACAAGACTTCTTTATTATTGACACAATTGAAGTAACATGCACTAGAGAAATATAATACAAACTACAATCATGTATTGCTTAAATGTGGGGGCAGATTCTGAGGCAACTTAGGCAATGTCATTGTTGTCTGCACATTCTCACGTACAGAAGCAGATTAAGAAGGTATGATGTCACTAGGCAATGTAATATTATGGAACTACCAATTTAACCTGTCACTGACCGAAAAATCGTTATGAGGATATGACTACCCACTTGACTGAATAAGTTGGAATATGCCACTCTGAACCTCATTCAAAGTTTTGTCAGTTCATTTATTGGTTTAATTTTCCTCCCTCTAAAGAGCTGCAGACACTGCCTGTACTGTGGAACAGTTCTCAGAACAAATCCATACAGCCTCACTGGGATTTTTCCAGCAGTCTCATTTACATGAGAAACAAGCTAAACTGCAGAATCAGGTGTGCAGAGTATCCTGAGCTGTTCGAGCGCCATTGCGTCAGACACCATCTTCTTTAATAACCCATGCCAAGCACTCCAGCAGGGACAGCTAGTCATAGAGATCAATAGCCTGCATCGTGAAGATAACAAAGTGCCTTCTCTGTTGTGTTAAACAGGTTCTTGCAAAATGAGAAGTGTGACTAAAATCTGGAATAGCGGCATCGACTATAAGGAAACCTGGATGTAGGCCATCATTTCCCAGAATCCTGATTTCATAAAAGAGAAAAATTCAAAATATATTTCCCAAGAATGACTGCAGTCAATAAAGAGATTTTATTTGCAAACTTTTAATTGCAAAATGTGCTACTAAAAACACATACACAACTTATTTTTTTTTTCAGTACCAGAGATAAAACTCACAACCTCCTGCTTGCAAGGTAGGTGCTTATGCCACTGAGCTAAATCCCCAGCCCCACACAACTTATTATTAACTACTGCCACCATAAAAGAATAACATGGTAATACAAAAAAAGTCACAAAAGCATAAGAAAGGTGTTTCAGCAGGTCTCTAGCAATCTCTGTCTCTGTCTCTTTTTCTCTCTCTCCTTCTCTCTAGGTATAAGCCCATACACTTGAATGGCAATTGAATTGAGAAACTTCCTGCCTTATCCTCGTCGGTAACAATCTCTTGGACTCTGAATTGAATATCTCTCAGCTACTTCTGTTCTGTCCTTGTGGAGCAGAGTGGAAACATTTTAAGTTTTTACTGGATCTCAAAATAGCCGAATTAAAGTACCTGTGCACCTGAAGCATTCAAAACTTCTTCAACCAATACCTGAGTGACATGCTATACCCTGTATAAACTTGCAGACAGCAGCAACAAGAAAGCACTAGAAAATAAAAGTAAATATGAAAAACAATGCAAAATCAAGCTGTCCTACTTCCAGCTAAATATTTTCTCTTAAGAGACATCATTGCCAGTCAAACTAGTGAATTAGTACTCTTGAGTTTGCACATGCAAAATTTCGTTCATCTGTAATGTGATCAGCAGTGCTCCTGATGTGCCTAGATCAGTAGTAAACACAAATCAATAAACACACAGTTTTAGAAAACACAATGCCATTCCTCTAGGGAACTTTGCTTCAAAAAAAATACAATCAACCTGCCCAAAGAAAGATTGGGTATAAGAGCTATGAGTATTAGTTAAATCATCTTAATGAAATGTACAGACCTATGTGCTCTTTGATAGATAATTCATGTGCAATTTTATTATCTCTCAAGGTTTAATTAAATATTTGCCTTTTGGCTAATCAACAGTAATTAATCAGAGATGTTGATATTATACAGCTTATAGAATATGTTGATATGGCCTCCACTGGAATTCTTGTGGTCGTCTGTGAGAGAGTAAAGGTGAACAATAACATAGGAGATTAGCCAGAACCCAGAACCTGGGCAGTAGTTAGGGTTCTCCAGAGAAGCAAAACCCATAGGATTCTTGATTGTGCATATATGCACTTTTGTGATATACAAGATGAAATCCATATTTTGCTTCTTATCTCTGGTTTGTTTGCTGCTATTCTGGTTCCTGGCAAAGGCTTCTAAAACTCTTATAGTTTCCTGGGTAATAAGGATGTTAGAGGAACATTTTATTCTATTATTTGATCTTGAGCCTATGTCCTGATATAGAGCCTCTAATCCCTTGATGTTTCCTGGAAGATTAGAAATTTCCTACCTTTTGTCCTGATAAAGCCATTTTTAGTGGGCTTCTGGATTGGAGTGGGTCACCACAAAACTAAGTCCTGACTAAAACCTTGGAACTTTTACTACCACAGTGCCTGGCGAAAGTGCTAGATATTGAATTCATAATCGACTATACCTTTGTGATTATGCTTCATGAAAACCTCTGAACTGTGAAGTGACTCTTTGGGGTCACTATGTACATGGAGGCTCCATGGCACCCACAGAGTGCATGGAAACTCTGTGTCCTTTGTATCTGTCCCACATGGCTGGTAAACACTGTCCCTTACAACATTCTTTATGATAAACTGATAAAATAAGTAAACCATTTCCTTGTGTTCTGTGAGCTACTGCAGCAAAGTATTGAACTTGAAAAGCATGTGTGTATGTGTTTGTGTGTGTGAGAGAGGACAGAGAGAGAGAGAGAGAGAGAGAGAGAGAGAGAGAGAGAGTCCTGAAATTGTATCTGATTATTAAGAGTTCCTGTGACCCAGACTTGTGAAGTGTGAGTGTTGAATGGATGAGTTTTATGAAGCTGAGCCCTCAACTTGTGGGGCCAGAGTGGAGCTTACAGGACACCCAGGTTGTCCCTGCTACAGAATTGCTCATTGGTAGAACTCCTTTCCTCATACAGCTTGTGACTAGAGGTATCATGTTGAAAACATAGAAGTAAACGATTTAGTTCTTTCTTCACACTGTATTTCATATATGCCTTCAACTGTTTTGATAAGGTTATCTGCTGTCCTCAAAGTCTATTGATGTAAATGTTGACTTAATCTTTTAAAAAAAACTTTCACATCAGCATCTATACTAATGTGTGAAGAAATATCTGGGAACCATAGCATACGTAGGTTGACTTATAAAACTGATGATCACAACCTGAGCAAAGAAACAAAGAAAAAAGAATACTTAGTTTAAGATAGAAGACTTGAAACAAGATAAATGCATTTCCTTCCATAAGTATGACACATTTCTCTACATAGAACTCTCAGAAGGAATTTGACTGAAATGAAATAAAATGAAATGAAAAACTAATAAGGAGAAATGGTCTGGCATCATGAGGATGCCAACATGGCTTTATAGACGAATATGCACTTGTGGCAACTAAAACATGCAGAGTTGTTGGACAGTAAAGCATACTACTGCATGGTAAGAAAAAGAACAGTTACTAAAAACATAAAGAACAAAGAATGTCATTTGTTTTATAACTTTCCATAAAATAAATGATGTCTTTCTCATCCTCAGCTTGGTGCTACCATTCCATGCAATGGGATGACTATTTTTAAAGCCTTAGTGTCTTTAGAAAATAAAATACAGACAAAAGAGGAGCAGACTCGTGAGTAACAACAAATTTTAATTGTACCTTGTACATTTTCACAGTGGTAAATCTAAACAAGAATTGTTTAGTAACTCATTGGTAATTTATTTTGTTTTATTTTAAACTATTTGATGCTTCATTGAAAATAATTCAGTTATAAGAAATTCTTAAACCAAAGTTCACAATAAGCCAAGGTTTAGGAGGACATGTCCCACATAGAATTTTACTACAATAGATTTGATTTTGACATGAAATTAACCAGAATTCATTGGGAGAAATAATGTTATTGCTAAATAAAGTTTTTAAAAACACTGATGCTATATCTTCATTTAAAGAAATTAAAATTATTTCTATGTTTGTAATATCGACAGAGAGCCTCTGCCCCTGCTACCCTACTGAACACCCTGCTCTGGGCAGATCAGTTTGCAAAAGGGCATTCTCTTATCCATAATAACAATCTGCCAAGCTTACTCAAGGCTTGGTCTGTAATGATTCTTTTATGTGCAAAAAACTTTTTACATTTTCCTGTAGAGACTGCAGCCTTAGCTAGAATACAAGGCAGAAAAGTAGAAATGGCCTGGATTCCAACCCCCTTTCATACCCCTCCCACTTGGGATCTCTTAGGCAAGATGTGAAATACATAATGACTCTTTAACTCTCATGTAACCCAGCAATCTGAATAAGATCACCAGCTTCTAGGTTAATTAAACTTAGTAGCTTTCTGGGTTCTGCTAATGGAGTTGGTATCAAGTTCTTTAGCATTATCCTTGACTTACAGAGTTTTTTAACAAGGAGATTTTTAGTCATGTAGAAACATAAAGAAATAAGGTGATAAGTAATCTATGCTCTACTCTTTCATTCTTTCCATCCTTCTTACATTCCACACCTTAAAAAGTCAGGAAGGAGATGTATGCTCTCTAACATGCAGGAGATAAAACATCCAAAGAAGAAAGGGACTTAATTTTTACATATGCTTTTTATTTATTTTGCTTTTTTTATTTTAAATAGAATCAAACAAAACAAAACAGAACAAAGTAAATAAGAACAGAACAATGCACGCAACACAGGATTTCACAAGACAACAAGACCATCAGCAGTGGATACCATAGTGTCTCTTGTTTTCTCTGAAGTAGTTGACCATACCTTCGCACACAGTAATATTAAACATAACAAAATAGTATAAAGCCGTTCAAAAGAATGAAAGCATTACAGGACCTCAAAACCAGATAACAGGAAATGAACAGTGGCTACTATAATATCTATTTTCCTCAAAAAAGTTGTCTATATCATCACACATAATAAAATCAAATAAAACACAACAGAATAAAACCTATCAAAACAGAAGAAAAGAAGAATAATAGAGCTTCAAAAAAAAAGATAATAGGAAATCAGCAATGGCTACCATGTCTCATTTTCTTCAAAATAGCTGTTCATACCATCACACATAATAAAATTAAACAAAACAAAACAGAATAAAACCAATTAAACAAATGAATGAACACATTATAAGGCATCAAAAGAATATAATAGGAACCCATGATTATCATAATATACCCCATTATATTCAAGATAGCTGCCCCTAGCATCCAAAAGGGTAAAATCTAACAAAACAAGACAGAGCAAAGCCAAACCTAATGAAATTGTGAAAATAGTACAAGAAATCATGACAGGACAAGAAATTAATAGTAGCTTTTTAATGGCCAGATATGGGGGTGTCTGTCTCCACCTCAGCCCTTCTGTCCATTTTTCTCAAGATTACAAAATTCCTCTCTGATGTCACTAGCAAGGGAAACACAGGAGTTGGAAGTCCTTGATAACTCAAGACAGAAGCTGGGTCACAAAAGCAGCTCTCAATTTTGAAAGGCTACAAAGAAGCAGTTTTTAAAGTCTGGGAGCTGTCCATGCAGGACTGGGAGATCAAAGGTTAAAAATAAGAGTATCCTAGTAAGAGGGAATCAGCTGTGGTCACAAAAGTTTCTGTAACTTAACAGAATTAAGAGTCAGACCAGGAGCCTGCAAAATGCAGCAAGGATAAGTTAACAAACTAAGGAAAACACTTTTGAGATCCCTTTGACCTCTGATATTGGTGTACATTGAATAAGAACACTTCAAAAAAGAAAACAATTATTTTTAGGAGAGAAAGAGACACAGAAAACAAGAGTGAGAGCAAGAGAGAAAGAGAGAACAAGTAGAAAAAGGAGAACAATTTAAAAAAAAGAAGGGGGGAGGAGAAGAGAAGAAAAAAGAAGGATATATACCAAGTAAGGAGAAATACATCACCCTTCTCCTCCATGAACAGATACTTCTGTAGTCTAGGGGATTAAAAGGTGAAAAAAAATCATGTAAAGGAACAACATATCAATAGGATAATTTTCATTTTTAGTTCCCGCTAAACTTTTTGTGGTTAGGAGAATAGGGCCTCAGCTTCAGTGGTAAAATTCCAGCACACTCCACAGGTCAACTACTGAGTTGCCGAGAGAACATGTTAGTGTAATGATGATGATGATGATGTTCTAGAGAAAATATTCTACCAAGTTCAGATTCACTGGCGTTCTTAGAGATGTTTAGGCCATGATGAAAGCCTAGATCTACACTAGATAAATATGTCAGTGCTTACCCTCAGCTACATTGGTTCGATTAGTTATTTTGTAGCTTTTCTATATCTATATCCTGTTTCTTTTCTCCTCCACCTCCTCCTCTTCTGTTTTAGATTCGCTGCCATTTCTATGCTCCTTAGCAATTCCATGAGAAATAAAAGATGAAATACAAGAAGATAGATAAAACTCAAGCCAATTAGTTTATATTATTTATGTTTGATTTAGCTACAGGAAAAGTTATATATTTTGACAAAAAATATAGCTTGTAATTTATTCATGAATTTCAATGACCTCTTATGTCCAAAGAAAAATCACACATTACCCTTCTTGTAGTGTGTTTGGGAAAAATTTGCTTTTGTGAGAGTTGCCTGTACTGTTTTCTTATGCCTCTATCTTTAGATAGTTTGGACCTCAACTTTCTCAACTGTAATTTGGACTAGATGCCATTCATTTTCCTAAAAGTGTTTCTCTTGTTAACTGGCAATTATGCAAAACCATTTGCATCTCAGAGTCCATATACCTATGCAACTTTGTTGGAAGTCATCATGCTATAAGAAATCAGCTAGAATGCAGGTGGAGTTTTTGGTCATAAAATAGAAGTGAAAATCAGGTCTTGATCTCTTTAAGCCCTTGGTTCTTTATATGAGCTACTTTTCCCTACAAATTGTAGTCAGTTGCTATTTCTAGGTCTCATTCAGTTCTATTTAGAGTAATAATCGGAAGTGGCTTCCTCCTCACGCATTTTCACTGCCAGAAGTGTGAACTGTCTTGCAAATAACACTGTTATCCACACAGACCAGGAACCTAACTCTCAAATCCTTCTCCTTTTGCACCTATAGACCTCAGAGTATCCAAATATTAACTTGTATTCTAACATACTTCTAACATTTATCCAAGTATAACTCTAGAAAAACAGCTCAAACATGTTATTTCTACCTCTCTTAATGTTTTATTATTTTTTTCCCAAATAGTCCTATTGTTATGTGGAATCTTTAACCACAGTTTTGCTTTGTTGTTATTATGTTGTGTCTTTTATCAGAGATATCTCAGAATTTAAGGGACTCACTTTGACTTTATCTTAATTTCATTGATGGTCTGACACACGTTTGTTCATATGTAACTAATATTCATAATGAATTGAATAAATGAAAAGAAAAAAAGTTTTTAAAATAAAATTTTAATGTAGACAGTATACCTACTAATTAACAGCAAATGTTCAGGTGTCTTATAATGCAAACTAAAATGACCAAGAGGTAGAAGACAGGGGTAGGGAGAAAACAGGAGGGGAGGGGGACATAAAAAGAATTGAGATGTATTATGCACATGTATCAACTCCCCACAATGAATGTAATCATTATTTAATATGGACATATCCTAACATACATAAAAAAGATTTTTTGAAATGTAAATCATATAAAACCCAACTTAAAATTCTTCCATAAAAATTCATGATGTATAATTTTCTTTATTCCTCTTCAATTGTACATCATAAAGTTAAGTGCATAAAGTTTGGTAATTCACTTTCAAATATTTTAAATTCATTTTTAATAATTGTTACACCTATTCCTAGTGGTAAATCAACGACTTCACTTCAGTTCTCAGAGGGTAAACTTTCCTCTCCACATGCCAGAGTAGCTCTTTTTTCTTGTCATTTTCCCTCGTCCTGTTTTACTGTTTTTACTTGCACCTCTGTTTCCGTTTTCTGAGGAGGTACACTGAAGTTTCTAAAGCTTTCAGACACATACCTCATACGTGTGTCTTGAGAATTAGATGCAATGAAGGAAGCTGATATCCTTATAATGATAATTTAATGGCTACACTACTTGATGTTAAGAAAATCCTCAAAGTAAAATAGTCAGAGTGAGATTACAATGTGCAGTCAAGAATATTTGATGAAATTGTGTGAATCATAGATTAAATTGTGTTCTGACTTAAAGAATTAGCTTAAACAATTCTCTATAGAATAAATAGTATCTTGGCATAGATTTTGATTACTGTCCTTCATTCAATCCCAAGAAGACCTTCAAACTCACTTGCCTGAGGCACTTGTTAGCTCCAGGTTTCCCATGCTCATGAAAGAAAGATAAGAATCAT
This sequence comes from Cavia porcellus, assembly GCF_034190915.1. Taxonomy (NCBI): domain Eukaryota; kingdom Metazoa; phylum Chordata; class Mammalia; order Rodentia; family Caviidae; genus Cavia; species Cavia porcellus. The sequence continues at coordinate 36,188,579 of NW_026947497.1, forward strand.
TCTTGAGAAGTGAGAAATCCTGCAGTAAAAATTGGTGTGGGGTTATTTCTTTGTATTCTTTAGCCAAATTGATGATTCTCTGAATGTGTATTTAACACCATCAATTTATTTGACTCTTTAGCCATAATCCATGTCATTAAACTTGCTGACATGTGTTAGCATTCTTACAAGTAAAGGATAAGAGAGAGTACTATGGTCCAAGTGCTTGCTTCTCCCTAAAATTCATGATGATGAAGGTGATGGCATTAGGTAGGGCATAAGGCCCTCAGGAGGTGGGGTGTTTTGGATGGACCACCAAGAATAGAATTAGTGCCTAAGAAAGAGCTTAAACACTTCTATCACGGGAGAACATAGAAGGAAGCGCAATCTATCGACCAGAAGAGTGGGTGCTCAGCAGAGATTAAATCTGCTGATGCTTTGATCTTGGAGGTACCACATTCCTGAACTAAGGGAAATAAACTTCTGGTGTTTATAAGCTACCATTTTATGCTATTTTGTGATACCAACCTGAATAGACTAAGATTAAAGTTTAAGTGGACGTGGGCCATAATCCTAAGTGCTTTATATCTAAATATGTAAAGATCAAATGCCTAAAGCCTAAAATCCTAAAAGATCAAAAATCCCAAAAGTATAATTCTGGAAACAGACTAATTTCAAATCTTTAAATTCTATCTCAATTTTGAGGATTATCTTTTGTATATAGGATTCAATATATTCTAATGGTAAGAATTTCTTATTGAATTTTTCCTTCTTCCATTCTATGAAACTATGTTGTTTTGAGTACCTGGAAATTCACTACACACACATTTATATAAATACCATAGATTCAGCAGAAACAATTCTGTGACTGAAACACAGCACCCATGATTATCTTCACACCACTGTGCTCACAATTACCATGATCCAGTCACAAACCACTGGCTTCTTTAGGGAAATGATGCTTTAATTTACTAGAATTTCATAAGCTTCAAGGATGGCCAATGCAGACAAGTACAGCATTTTTAAAAGGCACTTTTTTTTTTCACTGCTGTATCACAGAACTAACCCACTTTTCTGAATATACTGGGAAATCTACTAGATTGCATGAAAAAAAACTATATGGATAACAGTTTTATATTATACTTTTAGAAACTTTGGTTACACCAAATTTCAAACCTATCATTATGATTAAGATTCAAATGTAGTCCATTTTGTATCCCACTAACTCAGTTAGTTTTTAGATTAGGAAGGCAACCCTCTGTTTACCTAAGTGATTCTGAACCTTTTTACCCCTGAGCTTGATCTCAAGTTGCATCCATTTACTACAAGAGCCTCAAGATTTTCCTTTCTCACAGCTGAGTATTTCTCCATTGTATAAAAGTGTTATGTCTTTCCACCCAATCTGTAGCTGATGGTTGAGCTACCCCCACTTCTTTCTGGTTCCCTGTCACTTAGACTACTATTTCCTCATCTTTGACTTTCAATTCTTAAACCCTCTTTCAGGTTAATTATATTTCTTATATAAAGTATCTCGATGGACTCCATCTCCTGATCCACTCTGTCTGTGCTTCTTTTTACTAGTGTATCAAGGTCATCTATATTAGTGATTATGGCTAACATTCTCTGCCTCATCTCTGCCATGCTATTTTTCTGCCATTGGTTGTCTACTTTTCCTCTTAATTCTAATGTGTGCCCTGTTCAGTGAGCCCCTTTCTGTTGCTGTTCCTGAAACCACGGTATTTTTTTTCTCTCTCTCTCCCTAAAATGTCCTTCAGTATTTTTTGTAGGGTTGGATTGGTGGTCATGGACTCCCCCCAGTTCCTCTTTGTCACGGAAGCATTTGTTTCTCCATTAATTTTAAGAGATAGTTTTTCAGGGTACATAATCTGGGTTGGAGGTTATTTTCTTCCAGGGCTTGGAATACTTCACTCCCAGTTAATTTGATTGTTTGTGTCGGAAGTCTGTTGTGATTCTGATAGGTTTTCCTTTAGAGGAGATTTGTTTCTTTTCTATGATAGCTTTTAATATTCTGTTCTTGGGTTGAATTTCTGGGATCTTGCTTATTATATGTCTGGGTGTAGGTCTATTTTGGTTATACCTGTCTGGAGTTCTGTATGCCTCATATATCTGAATATCATTTCCTTTTCCTATGCTTGGGAAGTTTTCTTTAATTATTTCTGTAAATAGGCTTTGTATTTCATTTGTATTGTTTACCCCTGCTTCTTCAATCACATTTTTTATTCTTAAGGTACAGATCTTCTTGTCATCTTCTAGTCTTTTTATTGTCACTTCCTGCTTCCTTGCTATTTTTAAGAGATCTTTCCTTTTGTGATCACAAGTTGCAAACCTGTCTTCAAGGTTTTAGAGTCCATCCTTCTTTAGTTTCTTTCAAGCAGCTTTGCCAGATTTCAATGGAGTTTTTAATTTCCTGGTAATCTCTTTGAATCTGTTTCATGTATTCTGAATTCTTTTTATATTCTTCATTAAATGTTTCTCTTCTTTTTCTATGCTCTTCTGCTTCCATCTGTGTCCTCTTGAGAGCTGTTTAGCATTTCTTTTATTATTTTTCTTTTATTTTCCTTTACTTGTATTAATATTTCTATGTTAAGTTCTTTTATAGTTTCACAAAATTATTTATGTCAGATGTTGTTGCTTCAGAAATTGCAGGTGTGCAACTCCTGATCTCTTCTGTGTTTACCTCGCCTGGGCCAGTACTGCTTGGGTTGCAGGCCAGAGACTGCCTTTTGTTTCTTCCTCTTGTTATGTTCCTGGTTTCTTCCAAACAAGTGGGTAGTCGGGTCCCCAGCACTTCCTGTATTGGTTATAATTACTCTGAAGCATGTTGACTAGGATTTCTGCTTTCTCCAATCTTCTGGTGACTACTGGAACATATGCAGGGGTGGGGCAGGCTGATCCTTTTCTTCTGAACTGGCTAACCACTGGGAGTCTTCACCACATTGGTGTGTGCCACATGGTGGTGGTTGGTTAGGGATAGCTTTAGGGCAACCTTGGCCTTGGCTATTGGATCGTGCACAGGGGCAGGACTCAGTCCAAGAAATTTTCACCAATCTGCTCTGCGTTAGGAGTGGCTGAATGAAACAAGCTGCAGTTCTGGTTCCGGGCTTATCTGCCCGACTCCAAAATGGAGCCCGGCTAATCGCCCACTTCCGTGGGAGGACTGAGTAGCTGGTGCTCACTGCAAGCTGGTGCAGTTCTCCAGTCTGCTGCTCACCTCTGGCACCGTGTCTTCTGACTGAAGCCTTCCAGCTTGCCAACCCCCAACTTCACCATCACCATGCATCTCCAGATTCCACTGTGCTTCTCACACAATGGGACCAGCTCTGGTGAGAGCATGTCTGGCTACCTACCACCTTCTGCATAAGTTTTTCATTTCTTTTCTTTTCTTTCTTTTTTTTCTTCCTGGGTTGAGAGGATCCATTTCTTTCCTTCTGGTCGTCTCCAGAATGCTATATTCCAGCATCTGTGCTATTTCTCTCAGAGAGGTTTTTTACTTTGCTACTTGTTGTTCCACCATCTTCTCATACAAAATCACTTCTAAATCTTTGGAACACTTAGTGCACTTGTATTTGGAGAGTGGTGATGGTTCACAAATTTTATAAGCATATGCTGTCTAGTTGAAAGTCTAGTTACTATCTAGCTTTTGAAATTAAACTAGTTTCTGTTTTGCAGTACCCATAATATGTACCTTTGAAATTTGTACATATTACTTTTAAGTATTTGTTCTGTCTAATAATATGCAAGTATCCTGCATTCAACTAAAATGCATTAATTCTGTAGATCATATGTAGCCTTCTTAAAAATAAGAATTGCTATATTTGGATTTTGACTTTTAGAATTCAACAATTGGGATTTCAGTACTTCAGTTTTGTGACTGCTGGATTTTACACTTTTAGAATTTTGATCTTTTAGAATTTCAGCTGTTATGGCTTGCATCTAGATGTCATTCCCAAAACCTCATGCAGTCATACATAGGACTGGATCTAGAATATGTGATGCTGATATTATCCCTTTAAGTCTGGCAGTCTACACAGAATGAAAAGGGGGCAGAAAGAAGCTGCTCAGGTCACTTGTACTTACTTCTGATTTGCTTTCTGCTTGACTGCTTGCTGCAGACTGTTTCTCTTCTGTGATGCCCCTCTGCCAATCCACCCTACTGTGGAGCCAGTCAACTATGACCTAAAACCTCTGCAGATTGTAAGTGAAGCAGAACTTCCCTCTATTAAATTTGGGTGTTTGTTATTTTGCATCAGAGATGAGAAAAGTAACTAAGACATTAACATTCATGATTATGGTGTCCCAGACTATGTTTTTCGGGATTATGATTGGCAACAAATTTAAATTTATCCCACTAGGTAATTTTATTTTGGAAGTAATTGTTTCTCACTGCTAAATTAAAATTTCTATCTAAATAGATACAATTATTGTCTATAAGCCTGTAGGTGAAAAGGTCTCACGTGCATACACACACACACACACACATACAGAGAGAGAGAGAGAGAGAGAGAGAGAGAGAGAGAGAGAGAGAGAGAGAGAAAGGCAGACTGAAAGAACAAGCTCCTTAGGGCTGGTCGGTGACAATAGGAGCTGTGCAAAGAAATGGGAGCGGTATGGGTGGAGGAGCTGGCCTTCCATCATCTCCACTCTTCAAATCCCAGGCAGGTACTAAGGACATGTTAAGTATATATTTTATGAATGTTCTTGACTATCATGCTAATAACTAATTAAGAGATTGTCAAAGAAAAATTCTCTATGTTCATAATCAGAAGGAAGTTTGTATCTTTAGCTTTTTTTTAATTATGTAGCACATTACTACTTTCCCCTGTGATGATTTACATCTGATTCTTGATTTTAATTCTAACCAATATTCCAGTTACTTCCAAATATGTATAATTAATAATAAATTCCAGAATTTGCCCCTTCTCTGTTACATTGGTTCTATCCTTTCTCTGTTTATATCTATTTCTACTGCTCTCAAATTTCTGCATTTCAGTAAGTTACCACCATACTCCCAGCCTCTTAATCCCCAAGTGGCTAGCATTTGGTAATCTCCACTCAAAAATCGTCCTCACTTTTCTATCCTACCACACTACATGTCTACCAGCTAATGAAAACCAGTTTCTCTATTACCAAACCTCTGCCTTCGTAATAAATGCAGCTGCCTGCTGAAAAATCTCTGTCCACTCTTGGTTTCCTATTTTCCACTCTTCACAAGTAACCAGATACCTTTTAAACAGGTCAAAAATATATGTTACTTTTTTGCTTACATTTTTCCAAAGATTTTCCAGCACTCTTATAAAATCCAATTTCTATATGCTCATCTAAGATCATAAGCACTTATCATCTATTTCTTCTTTTCCTGCTGAGTCACCACCCAAGTGTAATAGTCACTGTCTAACAGGTACTAACTGGATAGTCTAACAGTTACTAACTTTCTATGCTTCTATGGTTAGAGCAGACTCTAATCACAAATTCTATTTTAATTTAAATAGTTCTTATATCTTTTAAAGTTGGGAAATTAGACAAATTAGCTGAAATGATCTTTGATATTGCAGAGGTATTGAAATAGGCTGCTCTGTAGAGTTTTATGGGAAGGCAGTATTAGGTTGAAAATACCAGTTCCATAAGGCCCAGCTTCCCTACACCGCTGGATGAAACTTAGCATGATCTTCCTCATCCTCTGCCTTCTGCTCTTTTTGGCAGTCATGAAATTGTATATTCCAGGCAACTCATGCATTAATGAAACTGATTATGCTCTCAGTTTTCAAAAAGTACAACCAGGTCTTTATACCCCAGTCCTCAGAGGCAATACTTCTGCATGCCATTCCATACAATTGACAGATGCTCACATTACCTTGCAATAATAGATTCTTGCTTTTTTATAATTTTTAAATGTGAGTTTTACAGCTCTCAGTGTCATTTAAAAACCTCTTCCTTTGCTTGTTGATATGCCCTCTTAGGCACCCATAGCTTCTATGAGCTGAAATTATATGCACTGCTTTTTACTTTATTAAATAATCATCTGCTCAGCTAGTTTTAGTGGTACTAATAGGAAAAACATGAGAAGTATTTTCATTATAAACTTTATCAATATTTTAGAATAATAAGATGTTGGGAAACATTTGCAGTTTTCTGCTGTAACTTTTGATTTTTTCTTTCTGGAACAAAGTGATGAAGGGTATGCTGGAAATAAATACATTGAATGTCAAGTTTCTTAAAAATACTTTATTCTCTTTACAGTGTGTTGTTGGAAGAGTACAAAATGGCAAAGAAGTGCTCTTCAGGGATTTATGTGTTTCAGTGACTTGGATGATGAGCTGTATCTACTGAGAAAGCTTACAATAGTAGCGAATTTGATCTTCAAGAGTACTACCGTCTCCATCTCATCTCCCCATCTGAATGTATAAAAAGTGGAGATGTGATATGGAGAATTTTTGAGAATTATGATGCATTTCGAATGATATAGTCATTTTTTCCCTTATCGGAAACCAATAGAAATCAACCAAACAAGATTCTGCTTATACAAAGTTATGACTTCTGTGAATTTTGTACAAAATTAAGTACATAAAAGTCCATTTTATTTGTTGTAAGCTCTTATTCAGTTAAAATAGCCTAGATATCAAGATTGCTTCTGCTCCTCTAAAAGTCTCTTTTTCTGCAAAACCTTCCACCATCTCAAAAGCAGTTTCTAAATAAACTATAAAACACTGTTATTTCAGCTGTTGGATTTGGCAAAGAACCAAACTAAGCAACAGGAGAGACACACCAAGAGTTTCGAAAGGCAGGAAGGAGACGCAGTAACAATTTCAGTTTGGAAGTCAGGCTGAACAAGCCATACAGACCACACTGTCCTTTGTGAAAAGAATAGTAAGTTAGTGAAAAACACAGTGATGAAAAGCAAGTTCAAAGATATGAGCAGTACATCAATGATGTGAAGATGGAAGACAGTTTAGATGGGTATTAAATTTTCAATAAAAATACAGTTTTCAAATCAAACTGACTGCCATTATTAGTAGATGGTACCCTATCCAACAGTTGGGAGACTATATAATTGATTTAATTTAGAAGCATTTTGAGGAGACCATTTATCTCCAAAGGGATGCTTAATATCTGTGAAATGTAACTCTTCCAAGTAATAGAGCGTGATGAATGATGGTAAGGATTTTTGCAGCTGAATGTCAAGACAAATCCAATTCTGTATCTCAGGAATCTAGTATCTAGTATCTAGGGAAACTGAGGCACTATAACATACCAAGGTATGTGATGCACATCTGTAGGTAATTTCACAAAGCAGAATAGGGCTACCCCTGCTTAAATCAGAAAAAGCTACTTAAACAGTAAGATCGGCTGGTGGACTGTACCCCTTACCTCACTTTGAACTTCTGACTCCATCACTGCTGGCCTAAGACCTATTGTATAATGCTACTTTGAAAACTGGATATGGAGGCAACCACTGCTCCCAGTATTTTCATTTATGTGTGATCCTTATGGACCATGACACAAGACACTTCTGGTTCAGAGCCTGCAGAAGATATGCCTTTATGGCAGAAACTGGCACTGTTTCCATGTTTTCATTGCAAAGGAATATGGGAAAGTAACCTTTTGGCACAATCAGCTTCTATAAATATAAGTATGCTCTCCATAGAGTTCAACATTTTCCAAAAAAATATAGAGGCTTCAGACTGTGGGTGATCAAAAACAATGAGAAATTCTCACCTTCACATCAGCAGGCACTATTATTCCTATACTTACCTAATACAGTTCTCTTGCACAAGCAGAACTGTGATGATTCAATTCCCAAACGGCATCCTCCAAAAAAGGTCTCATTTGTTACTGCATTCAGATTCAAGTGCATGATTGTTCAGTAAGTCCCTTCTCCCTGGAGTTCTGGGGTATCTCATCTCAAATGATGAGTGCATGCAAGTCTATTTCTGTAACTCATTGTATGTAATACACATATGTTCACATAATTTTCCTTCTACACTATACATTGTCTTTCATTTTTCCTATTTAGTAATTTGAGCTGGACAAAGTTCTTCAAATGATAGAATAATTTGAAAATTTATTACAAATGGATGCAGACCCTTGGTATTCTAAGGTGCATAAGATTGTCATGGTATCCTAATAGCTTTAACCATGAGGCATTTCAGGATTCCCTGAATTTCATCTATATTTTTCCCTTTGTTTTTGTGGTTAAGACTGATCATCCTATCTAATACTATAATCACTAGGAGAAGCCCAAAACACTAGGCTCAGCATCCAATTCAATAGAAAGAAATACATGTTGCTTAGCAGAATTATTTTTCCATTTGTTACTAAGAATTCTAACTTAGGAGCATCTAGGATTGTGTTCCTGAGTAGTAAATTTCTGCAAATGAGGTATTATATAAAGCAACATACAGCTCCACTCAATTTTCTACCTTCTTGTTCTTGGACCAAGAATTCTAGCTCCGAGACAGCTCCGTAGGAACTCTGTATTTGGGGTTTTTTTCCTGTAAATGCATGTATTTCTGAATATTCATTTATAGATAACAGCAGTGAATCCACTGAACAGCAAAGAAATTCTTTACTGCTTTCCTCGGAAGACATTTGCATTGTGGTCATAAATGAAGCACTCAGAAGCTCAATAATGACACTGTCAGAAGCATAATCATTAGGAAAGGAAAACGCCACATACAAAATACATATTATCCTAATTAGAACAAAATACTGCCTTGACAGAGATGGAAAAGAGACACTGCCACCAATCTACAAGCAAGTAAGCTGACCTTCCTAGGGAACGGAAAGCATGCAAAATAGACTCTCAGCTGTGGTGCAGGCCAGGCCATCCTCAGAGAGAGCACGTTTTGTGACTGTTCCTGTCCCAGTGTGACCTCTGCCTCTTAGGACAATCATGTTGTTCATGAATCTTTGAATAAGCACTGGGACAAACTGTCAGAGTTTGTACTGGTCAGAGTTTTTCAAGAAGCTAATATTGAAAGATTTTGTTGGAGGAAATGCCAGCTTTAAAGAAAACTGGAGGAAAATGGAGGAGAGCCATGAAATATGAGGCAATTTTGACCCCAAATGTGTAAGAGAAGAAGATAAGCATAAGAGAAAGAATTCTAGACTTCTAGGAGGTTTAGGAAATCATAGGCAAATCCCTAAGCCAAACTTGACTTTAAGAAGAAAGTATTTCTCTGGAACTGGTTGACATTAGTAATTTTACTGCGCATAGCCATTGGCTGGACACAATCTTTAGGAGACATAGAAACAACAATTTTTAACACAGTACCTGAGCTCTTGGTTAATTGCACAGTAGTTAGCTGTCTGTGGAGTGCATTCTCCTAGCTGATGCCACAGATCATAGTTCCTCAATTAACAGATTCTTTTGGAAAAAAATCAAATATATTATTGCTAAAACTAATTATTATATCATGAAGTTATTTTTTAACACTTTTGCTTGTAGTATTCAAAATTCTGCCTTCTTTGATAGGGTATTTCTTTGTCTAAATGCATTTCCCAAAATTAATATGTTAAAATGTAACCACCAATGTGATAGTATTAAGAGGTGGCTCTTTATGAAGTGATTAAATCGTAAGAGTGGAGAGCTGGGGCTAAAGGAGTAGGTTCATCTCCTCCACTCACACTCACTGTTCATTGCTCTCTCACCTTGAGGATACAGTGACAAGCCAGAGGAAGCAGAGATCAAGTCTTCACCAGACACCAGATGAGCTGTCACTTTGGTATCAATCTTCCTGGCCTCCAGAGTTATCTTTATTATTTATAAATTGCCAAATTCTATGGCATTAATCATATATAGCAACACAAAAAGTTAGGAGGGTTATTAATACTATTGTATTGAAATTCTATTTTCTCATACAAGTCCTTATGGCACTTTAAAAATTTTAAGAAATCTCATGGATCCATAATTATTAAGGTAACTAAGAAGATCAAGATAGAGATATCATTGAGAACAGTCAGGAAACTGATTCTAATAAACAGTCCTTTCTGGATGAGCCACTATAGCTAAAGATTTCCATTTTGCAGGTCAAGAAACTATAGAATGTTCAGTAGTTGGTCAGTTAGTAAATTCTTTAACCTAAAGTTACCAAACTTACACATATTGACATACAAACCAAAATGCCAAACCCGTAACTGAAGTTGATCATATAATTCCAGTTAATCTGGTCATACTTTCTATCTAGTTGGAAATATCTATATGGAGAAGGAAATTATACTGACATTACTGCATATTGACCATAGGATCAGAGGAAAGAAAATTAAAGCCAAGATGATTTAAGAGAGAATATTTTAAATCAGGGAGACTGGTCTTAAAGTAATCAACTTCACCTTGTTATGATTTGGACCTGGAATGTCCTCCAAAGTCTCACGTGCTGAAATCACAGTGAAGTCTCATGAAGTTCTCAGGCCAGCAGTGTTAGAGGAGGGGTTTTTAGAAGGTGACTGGATCATGAGAACTCTAATCTCATCTAAGAATGAACTCACTGATGAATTCATAACTGTGTGAGTTATTGGGAGATGTCAGAAACTATAGGAGGTTGTCCTAGCTAGAGAAGATACATCACTAGGGATGTGACTTTTAGAGGTGTATTTTGGTCCTGACCATTTTTTGACAGTTTCCTGGTCACCGTAAGATAAGCAGCTATGCTTCACCATGCACTTCCATCATGATGTTCTACTTTACCCCAGCAGGCACAGAAAAAATGGAACCAAGTGAACATGTACTGAAATCTCTAAAACCATGAACCAAAATAAATCTTACCTCTTTCAAATTAATATTATGCAGTACTTTATCACAACAGTGAAAGGTTGACTATCACACAGCCATAAATGGCTTGTGGTTTTTAAATTGTTTGAAAATAATGATTTTATTTCAAATTTTTTGAAAAACATTTCTAAATTTTCCATATCCTAGCTCTAAGCAATACTGTAAAATAAGTATCTATTCTATTTACAACTCTATGGTAAATTAATGGAGTATTTTCATTGTCTTGATTGGAGCTTGTGGTCATATACTGCTACAGTGTTTAGGGGCTAGGCTCATCTTCTATGGCTCTCTGCCCTGTAAAAGAAAGCAATGTTTTTCTGCTATTGTATTAGCCTCAGTATCTCTGAGATCTCTACTCATTTTTCAAGGCTCAAAGTCACATTATAAGAATTATTCCCCTGTGAAGGCTTCCATAGGTTCATACTTCCTTAAAGTCCTAGGCACCTAGACGGTTCCTCTAGGGCCACCGATTGTGATGTTATCTTTACAGCACTTGCCAGTTAGTACTAAGGCCCCAAAACTAAAGGGGTACAAGAGAAGTACTTGCCATAATCATCTATGCTATGTCAGGTTCCACTAGGCTATTATACAAGCTGGTAAAAGGCTGGTGAGTAATGTGATATGAATGCCTGGAAAGCCTGGGATTAGTACCACAAGAGATATCCATGATGAGTTTGATCTTAAAGAGGAAATTAGAAACAGAGAATTGGACATATTGAGGCATGGGAGGGAAACAGACTGTAAAGTGTGATGTAGGATTTGGATCATGCAGGAAACAAGTCCAAGTCTCTATTGTTGGTGAAGATGAATCATATCAAGGAAAGAAATTATGTCTTGGTTACTTTTCTCTCATTGCTGAGACAAAATACATGACTCCCAAAATGAAGGAAAGAAGGGTTTATTTAACTCACAGTTCACTTAGGTTTCAGTCCATAATCAGCTGGTTCCAAAGCAGAGTGTCACAGGGCAGAGGGCAACTGTTTATGGAGCTGGAAGATACCAAAAGCAGCAAGAGAAAAGGGGGACAAAGGGAGTAGCAAGCCTCTTTCCCTCCCTTATATTGTATGCACACCACCTGCCCCAGGGTGAGTGCAGTAGTCACACTGCCAATCCCAGTGTTGGACTGTGAATCAATCACAAACTCTAGAAGCCAACCTCTGAAAAGCATGCCTCCATGACTGCATGGGGGGACATCCAGACACAAACCATAACAAACTATTTCTGTTCTGTATAACTGTCTTTACTTCCAGGCTGTGATTTTGCTAAGAACATGACTTACCTTGATATTTTCAACCTAGCAGCATATATGAATCATTGAAATAATGAATGGATGGTTGGATTTAGACTTTCAAATTCTAGTGCCTAGCAGTGATACTCTATTTCTCCTCTGCAATATCTATTTCAGCTTATATTGATATTTTTATACCTAATAAATTGTTTTGCTGTGAGACTCTACTTGAATTTATAGCAGAATTTTACCAAATTTTACCATTTGTCATCTTTTATATCAGTCTTTGAGAAATATCACTATGTTCTATATTGTGTTCATAAATTTATAATTCCCCTTATACATACACAGTTAACAGATTTTTGTCCTTGAAAAGTGAGAAGTTTCATTTGGAGTTACACTGGGAAAATATTAACATGTCAATATTTTAGAAAAGCATTTGTGTACATCTAAGTACCTGGATGGATATTTATATATGCATTTGCTTATTACCACATAAGTGTAGTTTGGATTTTAAATGTCCCTTTCTTGTCCATCTATTGAAGGCTTGGTCACCAGCCTGTGCTGCTATTAAGAAGTTGTGGAAACTTTGAGAAAGGGTCTAATAGCAGGCAGGTAGGTCACTGGGGGCATTCCTTGAAGGCATTAATAGAGCCAACATCCCTTCCTATCTCTGTTTGTTTCCTGATCATGATGGGATGAACAGACTTCTTTTGCACATGCTCTTGCCATGATGCATTATACCATCACTATCCAAAAGTAATGGGACCCAATCTACCTACCATAATCTACTCTGAAACTACAAGCCAGAATAAGTCATTCAAAAGATTTATCTCAGGTATTTTTCATAGCAACGGAAATCTGACTAACATGAGTGTGCACATATAATTAAGATTTTAAAATATTTGGACAACTATTGGGAATATTACTGAGTGGAAATTTGTTTCCACTTGTATAAAACAGTGCCATTGTCATTTCATTCATTGTATGAAAGCATTCAACAGTAAGGTATATTTGAATGTTCAAATTCAAATGGAAATCATTTCACAGACACCTTTCAAGTGTGCTCTGCCGTAGCATTAATATGTTTGAGAATAGTGCCCTTAGACTGTTAATTCTCTTTTGCCATTGCCTTTCATTTTACAAACTGAAAATACAGAGTTCAAAAACTATTTGCTGATTCTTTTTGATTAAATCTTTAAAAGTATTCTTATAAGGTCTTTTAACTGTAAAACACTTAGGACAATTATAAGAGTTCTATATATATTGATAAAATCAATTAAAGTCTTCTATTTTAAATTTAGTCTAATACATTACTTGGAAATATCAATAAGCAAATGACTTTTTTGTTTTATATTAGACTAACTGTTCAGTTTAGGTAAGATCAATACATATTGATCTAATTTCTCCATCTGCTTTAATGTAAAAATATATTATGTTTGAACCTCAAAAATACTTTATATTTTCAACCAGGTCAGAAATGTACCATTATGCATACATGACACTACACATAAAATATTTGGTCTCATTTTTTAAAAATTAAAACACAGTATTTTGAGGAGGACTAATGGTAATATATCTTTTAATGTATCTTTTAAAAACAAAGTTTTTAAAATTTAAACACATAATATTTTTTATCACACCAGGTAGCAAGGCACAGCTAGAAACTAGGAAATACGAACTATCATAATTATCTCATGATAGGTTACAGATGAAGAATCATATCCATTTTTAAAATGTAAAAGTAGGCAAATAAGCATTTTGATTGACTGGGAAGTTTTTAGTAAGTTGCCCTTCACATTGGAGTGCCCAACCATCTGAATATCACCCCTTAAAATAATTTCATTGTTATGAAAGACCCCCGCATTTTATAAGATGCACATTGTTCTTTTTGATATGTATATTTGTAGTGCTAAGGAGCGTAAGATGCCTGGTATGTTTTGCTCTCCAGATTTTTAATGTCTATCAGTACAATGATTAAGAATGATATTTTATGAGTCAGTAAGATAATTTAGGTTCCTATAGACTAAATTTTATGGAAATAGCTGGAGTTGACAGATTATCAAATGGGAAAATAAAAATGCACTGCTAGGTAAAGACAAATTTCTTTTTACCCCCTATTTATTGAAATACAGAGTAGTACACAATATATACTGCACATCATATTTACCCAGAAGGAAAGATACTAGCAAGAATAGCAACACAATTAGAGTTACAATCAATTAAATATATATAAATAAATATATATGTATATTTCCAGTTAATCCAGATATTATTAAATGGAAATATGCAAGGAATTTTTGCTCGTATATTTTCCAACTCTGAAACTCCCCCAGAAACAGTCTGACTTCAGATTTACTACTTTGGAAGGGGAGAGTAGGTTTAGCTTGCATTTGAATCAAGGTAGCTTCTCCTTGAGTTTATCTCCAGGGTTGCCTAGCCAAGATAGAAGTTAAATGTCCTAGCTATTCATATAATATTGGTTTAGTCTGTTTTCTGTTTCATTTGTAATGGAAAGAAGTTTATTTATCTTACGTTCTGGAGACTAGACATCCAAGATGGGGCAGAAAGAGCTAGCAAAGGTCTTGTGTTGCATCAGAACATGAAAAAAAAAAAAAAAAGACAAGCAGGAAGGGAAAACACAGTGAACGATCTTACTTTATATCAGCCACTTTACTAGTAAGGAATCCAGTCCAACAAGAAAGGCATTAATCCCTCTACAAGGCCCCTTTTTCCTCCATCACCACAGCAGTCATCAGGTTTCACTATGAATTTTGGAGGGCACGAACAATATTCCAACTGTAGCGGCCATTTAATGTCTGAAACTCCCCCCGAATATGCTCTGTACTAGCTTGTCTACATTGTCTATTAAAAAATGTATTGATTGCTGTCAAAGTTAAATTTTTATAAAAATAGGTGATACTATATTTAACTATAATAAGCCAGTGTTGTGGTCAAATCTATTGAAACTAACAAGAGAAGACATAGTAACTACGGAAGATCATCTATATTGTGGTCTTATATGTCTTATCCATTGCATGTTTTGCTAGGAAATTGTTTTGCTGTCTTGCTATGACTTGGTATTCCCTATAATACAGAGAGGATAGATATATATGTAGAAATTCACACATGGGGTTTTTTTTCCTTCTTTTTAATTATTTACGGGAACAGATTATATAATGCAAGATGTAATGAACAGATACTCTGAGGAAGAGATGCTAAGAAACCCGAGGCTAATTTTGTAGCATTATGATAGAAATACTAGCAACACTATTGTTCACTGATTAGAATGACATTGGACTGGTTTCTTGAGTTCAATTTCAGCATATGTAGAGATGGGGACAGCTATCACAAAGAGAATGAGAGATGCGATGGTAGTTACTATTGTCTTCTCTAATTTGGAACTTGAGGACCTAAAAAGCCTCCAATGATTTGATTAGTTCTATAATATACAATAAGTATATAAGGTGGGTGAAGATGGGAACAACTATTTGTAAGAAACTAGAGACAATTAGATAGACAATAAAGATCTCCAGTGGGCTTGCTGTGAAATCTGTATTTCTTTAAATTTTTTTTTAACTGCTTTGTTCTGTTTTGATATGTTTAATCTTACCCTCTTTGAGATGTAAAACAAATGTGTAGGACTGATAACCATATTACTGAGCTCTTGTTCGATCATAGAACAGAAGGGTTTGTAGTGTCACTTTATGAATGTCATTCTAAATACTTTAATTCTATAACATGAGCAGCTATTTCTAAGATGACAATGTGTAACTTATCAACCAGCAATTTCTTACCGTTTGTTTTTCTGTAAGTTTGTATTATTTCTACCCTTTTTTATCTCCATGTATTCTTTTGTTTCCTTTTCTTTAAATAAAAAAAAAGAAAAAAAATGTATTGATTGGTGAACTGTACGTTTACACAGTGTGGTTTTGTCATTGAAATGAATGGAGTGGAAACAATTACCTGGGAAACGTTTCTTCTAACAATGAAGTGTAGCTTGTGAACTTGGAAGATCAAGGACTGACCAGAAGTTGCCTTGTGTTTTTTATTGTCTCTGGCTCTTGTATCCTTGACTTTAGGAAAACTTCCTGAGAAACTTTATTATAATCTAATTAATCCTTTCAATGTTTTAACTCAGTGCAGTTGCTGCATGGAACATTCTCAAGGACCTCTCATCCCTCTCCTCTTATAGTAAAAGTTATTCCATAGGTCAAGTGGCCACTAAAAGTGACACCATTTTTCTACAGCATTCAGTAAGATTTAGTGGACTTTACAATAGGATGAAATCAGTATATTTGAGAAATTTTTTAAAAAGTCTTTCACTTACTATATAATAGTATGAATATTTTGGGTCCCTAGAAACTAGCATTAGTTCAGTTTGTGTTTAACTATCCAAAAGTTTTGAATATACCCTTTCCTTCAGTGTAACTACCTGAGTAAATGCAGAAGTTACCTTTGAGAAAGAGTAAGGAAAAAATTCAGAGTATGCCTTTGTGGAATTTCTGGATTCAAGGGCCTTTGGGTCTAGTCTTAGAATATAGTAAGACTAGAACTCTGTTTTCTCTTATACTAATTTAAGTCAGTCCTCGGTTTATCAGAGTTAGAATATTTCTCTCCTATTCTCTTTCAAATCAAATTCTGAGCAAATGAGTTACTCTTCATTCAATTCCTGGCAATGCCATGACCAATAAATCACAGTAAGAAATCTTTGCATCATGCCATTCTAATTAACACAAGAGCATTGCTGTGTGTTATTGAAAATACACTTATTCTCCTGTTGCGTTTTAATGATCTTTCTTCTTTTATCTAGGAATACTGCATCTCCTTCGAAGTCATGGTGCCACTTTCACTATAACACCTCCCACTCCCACTCCAAACCACGGAAAGAAGTTAGCAAAGGCTGTCGCACTTTCCTCCATAGATCTCAAAACTTGAATGAAAGGAAATTTCAAGATTTTCTTAAGGAACATAGTTAAGAGATGATTCATGCATGATCAATGTACCTTTGTGTTCTTGTCTGTGAAAGACTGTCAATTTCTTCCCTTAAATTAAGTTATTTTTTTAAAACACAATTTACTTTCCAGTTTGCCAATTTTTATTTATCAAGCCGAAGAAGTGTTATTATGTAGGATGCACTCAGTCACCTAAAGTAGCATATAGAATCTCAATTCTCTGGGAAATGTACCCATTTGACAATTTCATTCTTTTTAACATTGTGTTCCAGTCTTTTTGTTGAAGAATCTTCCCAAAAATCTATTTTTCAGGTTAAAATAATGTGCATAGAGCTTTGCTGACACAAACTAGCAATTGTGTGTGTGTGTGTGTGTGTGTGTGTGTGTATGTGTGTGTGTGTATGAAACCTTCTCAGAGTTCAATTTTTTAAGAAAAGTTTTCCCCCAAGACATGATAGAATACCCTTCTGTTTACATATCTAACTAAAACACTTTGGTAAGAAAAACTATTTTGTAATTCTTTCTTAAATAAAAGTCTCAAGCAAAAAAAATAACAATATTTTTATGTAATGAATCAACATCTATATGAAACAAAGGAAAGGAATTTTCTAAGCAAAGTGCCTCCTCAATGGAAGAGGTTTAATAGGGGCTGAGAATGTTAAGCTACTCAAATCTCCTAAATATTCCCAGAGAGTTCCATTTCTATTGTTAAACTGGTACTCTTTTCTGATGAGTGCTCTAACACTTACATGTCTGATCTTCCTGAGTTAAAGAAGCAGTTCTTGCTGTGAGTAAGTCACTTGATATTTTTCAAGTGGTCATACAAAGCTTCTGAGTTATACTCCCTGTTTTAAGAACAGAATTTGTTGAGTTTATCATTCTCTTGTTTAAATTATCCAGTGTCACCAAAAACATGTATTCAGTCTCAAAAGCCTAAATTCTTCATTATTTCATGATGATCTTTGGTGAGTTGAGTATCTTTAACACACAATTATTTATAAATATTATGAGTTGAAAATTACTAGCTTTCCCATCCAAAGGCGTTACAATTTTCTGTGTTATTTTAAAACAACAAGGACTAGAACTTCATTATCCTACTAGATGTAGATGACCAAACCCAAGGACCCTACAGCTCCCTGGGGACCCACTGTCTCCAATGCAGCCCCTAGTACCAACATCTTTATTAGTTAGAATTTATTCCCAAGCAACAAAATGTTACTATAGCCAAATTAGGCTGAAGCAAACAGACAAGGATTGAACAGTTGAGCTCAGGAACTGCCAAGAATCAACAGTGACTGAAGTTAAGAGGTGCACAAACCACAACAATGATTTTTTGGCAGGAATTGTAATAGGAAACTGCGGCTGGTATAGAATAAATGCCAAATACTTTTGGGCTCTTTGTTTTGCTATTCAAAATTTAAATTCCAAGGTACTTATCTGAAACATGTTTATCTTCTGACACATTCTTATTTCTTGATTACAGGAATTTAGAGCACTGACACTGGAACAAGAAATAAATACATAATAGCCAATGCACATTTAAATAAATTAAACTGTTATACATTTATAAAAATTAGTGATCTGTTATAAATTGAAGATATTTTATGTTTGGGCTATATGAGCTAATAAGTGTCTTCTTATTTTCTGGTGGCGCTGGGGGTTAAATTTAGTGATGGTGTATCACTGAGTTCCATCCCAAGCACTCCTCTCTACCCCTTTTCTTGAGACAGGATCCAGTACAGTTTCACAAACTGACCTCAAACTTGCAATCCTTTTGCTTCAGTCTTCCAAGTAAACTGGAATTACAGTCATGCACAACAGGCCTGTCGTTTTCACTATATTTCTATTATTATTCTATATTTTGGGGGTTTTTTTTCTTCCTCTTAATTTTTCCTGCATCATTGTTTTTTTGTTTTTTGTTTTTTTTTTTCTTTTTTTTTTTTTTTGAACCAGTAATCGAACTCAAGACCACATGCTTGCCAGGCAGGTGCTATGCCACTGAGCTATATCCCTGGCCCTTCTCGGCTGTATTTTAGAATTCTTTTCCTAAGGAAGATTTAGAATCTGAATAGTGTGGTATATCTCCCTTACCTTTCAGGATGTCAGTAAAATAGAAACTTATAAATATCATAGTCAATAATAATCATAGTGAAAATAAGATAGGCGATGTCTGTAACAAGCGAGAGAATTTACAGACCTTTGAAGACAAAGTGGAAGGTAACAGGTTAAAGAATAAAATAAATAAAAGAAGCCACAGCACCGAAGGTATAATGGATGATTTTCCAACAGAAGCCCTGGAGTTACTGCACAGCATCTCCAGGGGAAGTAGAACTAAGTAATTATCGAAAGACTGAAAATGAAAATAAGGGGGAAATTCGGTAAGAACATGAGGCAAATTAGGGGTGAATTAATTCACACCCTGTCTGACCACCTCATCTCTAGACATCGAGGGTTTTAAACATGAGCACAACTTCTTTGTGAGGATACTAAATGAACTTGGATTCCAAGTGTACATATTGGTGCCTGAATGTTGAGCTGCTTCATATTTGGGTATAAAGATCAAATAAATAGCTGGTGCCTTTTTGCTGTCACCTTAAAAGAAACCCAAGGAGACATGATTTGCCCACTGCATCTAGAGCTGTCAAAATTCTCACTCAAATCCAAAAGTTAGAGAAAAACAGTCTTATTTCAAAAATAATAAAGGCAAATTACACCAGAAATTCAGTTTTCCTTAAAGATGAACCAATACTTATAGGATTAATGCTGAGCTTCAACTACTAATAATTCTTCCTTATTTCCCATAGTTATACAAACTTGGTTTTTAATAAGTCACAAGGTTATGCCAAAGATCATATTTTTCAGTTTTCAATGAAGTGAATCGACAGTACAGTCAAGTTCTTGCCAGCCGAATGAAGCAAGTACAGATGTGCTCATTTTCTTGAAAAGAACATGACCCTGTACAGGCTTTCTTCAGACAAAATGCAGAAGCAAAGGCTGGGTCATCACTGAGATGATCTTGGGAACGGAATGCATACACAAGAGCCTCAAAACAAGAGGCTAGGAGTCTTGAAACTGTGGGAGATCACTCTAATTCCTTTTTTCTTTCTTTTCTTTACTTTTCTTTTCTTTTCTTTTTGTCTTCTTGCTTTTCTTTCTGTTACTAGTAGCTGAACTTATTGGTAATTAATGTTGCAGCCAAAGACAATGAGGTACACAAAGAGAAATTTCTATATTAACTGAAGAAAAATTTTCCTGGAGAAAAAGGTAACTTAAAGAAAAAAGAGAAACCTTAAAAATTAGTTAATACATTCAGAGATAATTGAGAAGATGTGACATTCATTATTTTAAAAATCTATTGAAAGGAACAATCAGGAAAATTAAAGAATTCTCAAAGACCCCTTCTACCCACAAAAACATCAGTGAAAAACTGGAAAATAATATTTTCAAAAATTTCCAGAGATAGAGAATGAAAATGATCAAAAAGAAATATAAGCAACAATTCTAAGAGTTCTATATTTCATAACTGCAATCATAGAGAAAGCAAAATTGCACAAAGAAATTACTTTTAAAATAAAAGACAACTATCTAAATCTGAAGAAAGATGCACGTACTTAACTGAAGGATTCTGTCTCAAGAACACCTTGAGATGTCAGAAATCAGAGGATAAAAAGATTAAACTAAGAAAGCGCTGCTTTCAGGAGAAAAAGGTACTTTGGAGAATAATCATTGTGATCAGACATTTGGTTCTTCAGTCAGACTCACAGTGAGATCACAGTTTCCTGCCTGAAGTTGAGTATGTTTGAGTTATTGTTGCCAATGAGGTTTGAAAGGAAGAGCTGGCTATCATGCTGGATGAATATTTTGAAGCTATTATGCAGTTTGCTTGCACTATCTTTTCTGCTACAGACAGCAATGATAAAGGTGGTGACAACCCTCACAGTCCAGTTGTACTGTGACAATGACATGTAATAATCCAAACCTGATTTAGGATGATTGTATATTGTGATGAAGCAATAAACTTGTAGGCCTTGATATTTGTTGTAGTCACTGCCAACATAGATCTAATTAAGAGAACACACAGAAATGAAGGAAAATCAAAGTGATACTGGGCAACAGAGTAAAATGAAATAATAACTTCTAAATGCTGAGGAAAATAATAGTCACCTAGAATATCCAATCCTGCCAGTTGACCACAGGAAACACAAAGACATGGTCAGACACAAAAACTAACTTAGTACATTCTTTCTTCAGATATTAGAGCGATACATTCAGTAAAAAATATAAGCAAAATAAGGAAGATTTGGAATAATTTTCATTTTGTAAGAGTGAGATAACTAGCATACTTCAAGAACAACTGTTCAGATTTTGTGATGCATCGGCTTTCACTAGATGATTAACATGTGCATTTTGGGCAAGCTGACATGACCTAAAACCTTTTCTTCAGAGCAGAGGTCAGAAAAGGGCACTCCAGCTGTTCTTACACAAGAGCAAGGATCAGTTGCATCACTGCTGTCTTCCTCTTGAAATTCACAAACCTCTAACACAGGAAAAGAATAAGGACAGGAACAGAATTTACAGGAGTCACAGCAGAGCTGTGTTAAGAGAAAACTGGCAAATGAATTCCTAAGAACAGAAGGGGACTTCCTAACGTGAGGAATAAGGCAAAGCTCAATCACTGGCACTCACAACGATCAACTGAATGTGTACGGTACACTCAGCTGACAGAAATAATTTAGTGATTCGTTACAGCAAATTAGGTGCTGTAATGAAAGCGTGGTTGCGGTTGTTACGCTTGTTATGTCGTGGTTAATAAGATGAGCTCAGTGAGCGATATCGCCGCTCCCTCTCTTACAGTGTGTATGTAACAGGGAACGGTGAATAAAAAAAAGTCTCACTTCACTGCACTTCTATATTTGAAAATTTTAAGCATCGAGCCTCACTCGTTTGCACCTATGCATATGAGAGAATGAGCAAGAGGGCTCGTTCTTTACACCTGCATGTGAGAGAAGAAAAAATAGGATGAGATTACCAGGGTAACGATTAGATTGTGTAAATATAAAATTCCAAATTTCACCTAAAAGTTTAGCAGTAATAATAATAATAAGGACAGGGGGCATGGATTGAGTTTCTTTAGTTGACTACAATTCAAAATCGGATTATTTTACTGGAGACAGAATTGGGAAAGGTATGTGTAAGGGTCTGGAAGCAACAGAGGACACTGAGAGGCAGTGGGCGGTTTATCCAGACAGATAAAACCACAACAGATCATGGGGTTATGAATGCAAAACGAGCGCTTTTCCACCAATCTCATGGACAAAATGGAAATGTAAAAATACTGAGAATGTAGTGCTGTGGTGGAAATAACCCGGGCGGTAAACTCCAGCCCAGATTCCGTGAACTTCTGAAAGCAGCCTTGCTAGAGAAGTCGGCTCTGCCAGGAGGTCCCGGGTCAAAGAGCCCTACACCAGGCACCGCCCCCACACGCAAGAGTCGGAGAGCTGTCCAATCCCTAGCCCCAATGTAGCCTAACTCCGCCCCCGACCGACCGGCCCCGCCCCTCCGTTTCCCTGGAGACGCTCTCCGCGTCCTCTCTTTCCTAAACTCTGCCTCTGAAACCTGGCTAAAAGCAGGGCAGCGCGAGCGCCCCGCACCTGGTACTGGTGGGGGGCTTCTTCCTCCAGACAGAAAACCAGTGTTGCTCCACAGTCAGTCCAGCGAGGTTTGTGATGGCGTGGGCTAGGCTGGGGACAGGACTTTGTTACTTCTAGGAGAGCTGGGCTGTTCTTCCAGGCTGTTTGTGCCCTGACCCCATGAGACCTTCCTCCTTCTGCGGTGTCCAGCTTCCTGAGTGGAGACCCTCGCTGTTTAGTTCAAAAACGAAGGCTTTTATTGCTGGGCAATCCCCCCGGAAAAGTAACTAGGGTGTAAGAATAAGTCCGGGGAGAGAACCAAAAGGGAACTCAGATGCTCTTGATTTTGGTAAAATTAATTAATTAATCAATTAATAAAATTAACCATGTCTTATAATTTTAAAAGAACAAACTATTTGAGTATATAAATACATACACATATTACAGATGGCTTGGTATTCCTGCAGTTAGTGATTAGCTTCACTTCTTAAGTTTACCTCAGCGCAAGTAATTTAGTATTTTTTGAATGAATGAACTGAATTTCACAACTGGAGAGAGCAGGGGAGTTATCCTACTGACTTGTAACTTTTGTTTTTCCTCTCGCTTTTGTTGTATAACGTTTTGCTTCCTGGTTTCCAGGATGAAATCTCTAACGCTAGAGAGATGTTCATTAATAATCTGTAAATGTAAACCAAGTGACACGTGGCCTGGTGTCAGGCACTTTTGCTACTTTGTGTTATTTAACCATCAATAAATCAGTTGATGGGAGAAACTTGATTTCTATTTATTTAGGAATCTGCCTAATTATCTACCACAGAGTGCTAGAAGTTTCAAAAAGTTTAAGGCAAAGAATAAACATATTTAATGACTCCTTAAACTCATGAATAGTTTTTACTGTTATAAAGAGCACAATTTCTGATTTTTCTTCTGTATGTTTCTTTAAGCTTCTTTAATACAAGAGTCTGTGGTGATGGTTCTGAGAAGTTTTAATTCTTATAATTCTGTCATATTTGTTCTGAACTCTCTAGGGGATATATAGTACATTTTCTTGCTGTGGCTTGTTGCCTTATTTCTCTCATGCCAACTTGTACCCCAAAGTGACTGAGTCTGGGAACAGGTCAGCCTCAGATATAGTCCTTTCCGGAGTAGCCTCTGTCTACACTGCACCCCTGTGCCATGGTTCCTGAGGATGGCATCCCCTGGGGATAGAGGGCAGGAGGGGAGGGTTATTCTTTGAAGAATTTTACTTGGGGGCCAGAAATTTAAACTCACACCATGAAACACATTTCTCAAACCTTTCATCCTGTATTTTTCCATTCTCATTTGTCTTTGCACGTGGGGGCCAAACTTAGAGACTGTAACCGCTGATACAAGAACCAACCAGCAGATCAAAGATTGCACCAAATCTCTTCTGAATATCAACAGTGGAATGGCTGCAGGCGGCCTTTTGATCTTTGTCTCAGCCCTGTGGTGCCACATGTAGCACTGCCCACTTGCTGGCACTGACGGGCTGCCTCTGGGTCCTCTGAGCAGACTGCTTCAGCCTGGGTTCTGTGGGCTAAGTTCACTTGGTACCAGCCAGAGAGGTACTTCTCACTCTCCTTCTCTCTTACCTGGACCTGAGCGATTCCCCTTCTTGTAACTACACACCTGTAGTGTGTTTTTCTCTGCAGTAACAAGCTGGGAGAACTCTGATGGCCAAGGGCAGTGTGTTCCATTTCTGTTACAGACCCAAGTCATTTACTGCACGGCACTGGTTGTATTCCTCACCCAAGTCTGGGTTGGGGGTCCCACTGTCTGGTCAGCACAGGGAAAACACTGCAACTCATATTAACACAGAATAAAAGGCTTTCATCACTCTGTAGATAAAACTAAAGGCTGAATTGTCAGGTCCCTGCACATACTTGTATTTATTCCCTCTTGCATTTTCCCTTTGGTTGCTTCTGCTTGCTAGAATACAGCTAATTCCTACTTTAGGAGAATTCAGCAGAAATAATACTAAACTTTTAAGTTCATAAAAAGACAGTGTTTGCATAGATAATTTGCATGCATTTCAAATATTCTATGCATCAACAAATTCAGGTCACACATTATTCATTGCATAAAATAAAATACCTTCTGTGACCATGTACTGATCATGAAAAAATACCTTGCCCAACAGGTATAGGCAAGGTAGGATATGAATTTACAGCAAAAAGAGAGCCTGCTGGATTTCCATCCTATGAGCTTAAATTTTCCAACACAGATTGATTGAGGGATATTTTTCCAACATGTAGTTAATAACTTTTCCCACTTGCTAATTCAGCTCTGACCACCCCCCATTCCGTTTGTGCCTTGAGGCTTGCCAGCAGGGCTTGCAATACTTACATTAAACTAAATTTAAGAGTAAAGGTGCTCCTGCTGCTCATGTTCTCAGATCAGAGGAGAGCAAAATGAAGGAACTGGCAGCTGAAACTTTAATGGTAGGAAACGTTGGCGTAGAGTTTAAAAAAAAAAAAACTGTAGTTGATCTATGTGACAAAGAAGACATGTTCCTCTCCATGTACATCATTCACATTTGGTTCCATTAGATGCTTATATTTTCTAGAAAAAAACTGTATATTGCAAGTAAAGATGAACAAGGGTGAATTTTATATGACAGACTGCTAGACTTTCCTGGGAGGAGGCATTCTATGCACCTGTTTGGATTAGAGTTGTGGGGTCTTATTTCTCCATCTGCAAAATGTTGCATCTTCCTAGTTTGGGGAAGCATCTTGATGAACCTTCCAAAGATACCTGAAATTGTGCAGAATTTCCCCTGGTCCCAGGCTATTGTATAATGTTTTGGTAAGTAAAGATTGACCCTCAGAACAGTCTTAACTAGAAGAGATGGAATGTCCGTACTCAATACAGTGTAATTATTGTTATCTTCTATCCATCTTGAAATCTATTAGGGCAGGGTAAGGGTTAAGAATTGGCTTGTCCCAAAATTAGTCTGTAACTTTGAAAGCCTCTGAAATTCAGTCATCACAGCTTCTGTGGAGTAAGTAAGCTCATGGGAAGTGAACTGGGCAAGCCTGTGGTGTCCCTCAAATCTGTCTGTAGATAATCTTTAACACATGTTCTGCATAATGTTACCACTTAGCAAATTTATACTTTTCAAGTAACTCTACTAATAGAACATTAGACCGAATACAGTTTTAAGTTAAGAAAGAACTAAGCCACTATGTTACTAAGGTATGCTGTGAAATGCACAGTATGTTCTGGATGTTTTTTTTGAAGGAAAGGACTAATGTTTATGGGTGGTCATGCTTTCAAGGTAAAAGTATACAAAAAAGGATTTGTGGAATATACTATGCCTCAATAAGCTAAGGTTAGGATTGTGTTATATTTAAAATAAAACATTGACCTGCATTGGAATTATCTTTTTAAGTAGGTGGGAAAATGTTTTTAGGCCAAGGTAATAATTTTTTTTTTTTTTTCAGAAATGCAGGACTGACCATCTCTATTGAATTTAAAAGATTTTCCTTCAAGTCTTAGTGTTCCCACCCCAACCCATCCAACTATGGGTTGGTAGCACCGGAGGACTATCATGTCTCAGCTGCCCAGAGGTGGCCCTATCTTGGCCCTGATCACACCCTCACCCTCATGTCTACATAAGCCACCATTCTCTCCATCCCGCTATCACAGCAGCCTCCCGGCTGGCCTCTCTGCTACCTACTTTCTTTCCCTATTTTCTCACCTCAAAAGAGAAGCTGGAGTGATTCTTTCAAAGTGCATGTGAAATTATGTCATTTCAATGCTGCTTATCCTCCAGTGGATTCTTCCCTCAATGACAAAAAAAAAAAAAAGTGACAATTTTTACAGTAAATTTCAAGACTCTGTACTGCTGGAACACTACCAAAATTGTCCTTAGCTCCTTTGACCTCATCTGTTTTGCTGTTGTTTATCGCTCACTCTAGTGTTTGTGAGCATCTGTGTAATTTCTAGTTCCCTGCTGTATTTTTCACTATAAAATCTTGTCATCTATCACCTGAATGGATAAGACATATTCTTATCTTATGTATTTTGATAAGATATTTATAGAATATATACAGTCTATACATTTTTGCTCACATGTGTATTGCCGGTCTCCATACCTATAATGGAAATTCTGTGAGGTCAGAGATATTTGTCCCTTTGTTCACTAACCTTTGGCACTTAGGACAGTGCCCTGTCTCTAAGCAGTAGCTCAATAAATATCTGTTGAATATATTCAAAACCTATATTGGTTATGATTTGTTGTAGGTCACGCAGGTATAAAATGCTGTGTGAGATAAGGAATTTAAACAAACCTTTCTTATCACTTCTAAGGAAAGCCTTAATTTGTGAATGATGTTAAGAAAGCAATAAAGTTCGAGCTTTTTTTATTCACTGGTTGTGACAGGAGAGCAAGACAGAAGCATCTGAAATCCATACCTAGCCTAAGAACCTTCATTCTTTAATTGCAACTATGCCCCTAAACAACAAAACTTTTAGCAAAGCAAGCTGATTGTCTGAATCTGCAATGCATTCATCAGGTTTCCTTCTTATTTAGTTTGTAGTGAAGATACAGACAAGTGATAAATTGGCTGAAAAGCCAACAGCAGAAAGAAATAATGAGAGAAGCAACATGTAGAATCCACTCACTGACTACTGTTCCTAAGTAACACAACAATAGCTCTATCTATGGAGGCATTGCGCCCTGGGAAGACAGACTAATCACGCCTTAAAGAATTCCTTGAGGATTCATTCTTTACAATGCCATTTCTGCTTGTTTTTCCATAGTCCAAAATGACCACCCTTCCCCCACTGCCCATGAAGCGTCCAAAGCTTATGGCTTTAGCCAGACAGAAGTTGCCGTGCTCTGCAGGGACAATTTCAAGGTACGTCTCCTTGGTTTGCAATTCTTTTCCTATGGAAGGAAATGTCTGCAGTAAGAGATAGTAACAGCATGTCTCAGAAAATAAAATTGTTTAATGAAATGAGAGAGAGAAAGTGTTATATTCAAACATTCAGAATTGATGAACCTCACTCCAAAATTGTATTTATCAAACTCAATTAAGCATTTTGTTAACTATTGCAATTACGTCACAGTTCCTAAAGAGTTTTGAGATATTTCTTTTAAAAATATGTATAAGGAAGGGAAAGAAACTTAAAAATGAAAGGTGTGTGACTTTTAATTCACAGGAACATAAACACAGACTTCAGCTTTAAAGGGAGAATGGATGTGAGGTGGTTGGCAGTGACATCTGTCACTCATTGATCACCAGGGTTGACTGGACTGATCTCCATTGCTAGGCAGGTTTCTCTCTTCACTGTCACCGCTCCATATGTGTCCCTCCTCCCATAAGCTCCTAAAGGGACCATTTTCTAGATCAAGGGCATAGGGGTAGTTGCACTCCCCTGCTAGACCCTCCAAACAAGCTCTCAAAGGGGCAAGCATGCACGTTTACTATGAGGATAGATTGGCAGGCACGATGTAGCTCTTGAAGCGATGCTGGGATCTAAACTGTACATCATCAGACTGCTACCAGCAGTGAAAAGCTGCTTAGCTACTGGAATTGTCACTGAGAAAATGCAGAACAGAAAAACTGGAGGCATTTTTATCATGTTTATGAATATTAACTAAGATGGTGCAACTTTGAAATTGCCATTTGTAATTTTATTGGCTTTTAGTAATATGTATATTTATCAATATGAATCATTTGCATATGTAAGTTCGACTATTTTCTTTATATACATAATTCTCAATTCCTTTAAGGCATAGTGATCAAAGTATTATGAGACTTCTTTGTTCTCGTATCTCATTTTTAGTATTTCTGAAAAGACCAAAGTCCTTGGACCAAAATAAATACACTGCTAAACTAACATTAAAGTTCTTTTAAAATCAAAAATTTCTTTTTCTGTAACTGAGAAATCTTTTGATAGATGCATAATTTGTATGTGTGTTCCAGCTTTGTATCTTAGATTTGAATGTTGTGAAATATTTGCAAAATCTGAAAAAAAAAACTCATTCCCCCTGTCTTTTTGAATTACTGTAATTATATTTTCAAGGTGCACAATTCCAAAAATCAGATGGATTTTAATGAAAACTTCTTTTATTCATTTTATTAGAAAAATATTTTTATAATTAACCCTTAAGGCAAATTTCACATAGTCATTAATAGCTTCTGAATAGAACAAAGATATCTGCTTAACTCCATATCTCAGTGGTTATGAGAAATTAATAGCATGTTTATTTTTTTAAAGTGAACAGAAGTTGTGAAGGTGAGCACATTGCAGATATATTGCTCAGTAAAATCTTAGAAATCATGCATTTGACTCTCTAATAATGTTTTGAAATATGTGTGTGATTTAAGAAACATGATTTGAACAACATTGCAGGAAAAAATTTAGTAATGTTTGTATCAAGGAAGTGTCCTTGATTCAAGATTCTATGTTAAACAAACATGACTTCTGCAGCTGGAATATTATGCTGTGAAATAGCACAAACAAAATGAAAGACATCATATTTGAGGAGAAAACTCCTCTTATGTAAGAATGTGGATTATTGCAATTTGTTGGTATTTTATCTGTTTATACACTAGTTTTATTGATCTTCCCTATTTGTTTCTATTCAGGCAAATTAAAATTTTGAAGTGATCCATGAACAGCTTAACTCTATAGTGTTTAGATCAGAATATTTATTGTCGATGCTATTATGTCCTGAATAGTTCTGTTCTCCTGTTGGCATTTTATGTGTTTGGGAGCTTTTCAACTTCATAAGGCAGTGCTTTATTACTTCGTTCCATTTCATTTAGGTCTCAACTGATCAAAGAAAAAGATGACATAGATCATTACCTGGAGGTGAATTTCAAAGGACTGTCAAAAGAGGAGGTTGCTGCGTAAGTATAACCTCTTAAAGGTACTTTAATATGAAGTTTGTTTCTTTGTCTTGGTTCTTTATTGAAATTTCAGTTTTCCTGTGCAGTACACTTCTTCACTGGAACATGGCATTTAAATATTAAAGCTCATATTAAATAGTGATAAGTCATGTCTATTGATCTTACACATATCAACATTTTTACTTTTATGGCTTCCAAAATTCTTATATTTACCAAGATATTATACCATAATATTTAACATATTTAAGTCTGAGCTGTTAATTGCTTATTAACCTTTATTTTAAGGTTTGTTCTTTCCATAGAGAAGAAAAGAGCTTTAAGAGAAAGATTTGTATCCTTTTTTTTCCCTTGGTGATTAAAGAAAAAATAGCTCTAGTAAGTGTATTTTTCTTTTCCCCAATAACCCACAAAAAGAGTCAACAGATTGTAGTTCACTGTGTAATTTAACAGTAATTCTAAAACTTCTGGATTTATATTATAAATGAACAATGTAAAATTTTACTTTTATCACTATTTAGAATCTAATATATGGGATAAATGAAACCAGAATAAAAATCCTTGTAAGTTTGTGAGAAATGTGTAAAAACCTAACATAATAATACCCAAACTTAATATTAGTGACCTATAGACTTAATGACTGCTATAATCAGTTAAGTGTAAACATTAAAAAAATAGAAATCTTATAAATGTAAATGCATTCTACTGAATTCATTAAACATTTTAATGATAATATTTTATGGAACAAATCTTCTAAAGTATTATCTTACATAATGTGAGATTCTACTGAAGAAATGATCCAAATAATATTTTGGTATAGGTTTCAGATATCCTGAAATAATAAACTTCTGATATATTTTATTTTGGTTCACCTTATCTTCTGAATTTGTATATAACACAGAAATTCAAAGTAGTTCAGTCTGTCAACAGCTACTTTAAAAAATAACAAATTTTTAAAAAATAAACAAAATAAAATAACAAATGTTAGCAGTAACTGTCACTCATTTCCACAGCGTTCTCTAACTGCTATGCATAATATCTAGGTTCTGACAATTATTTTGATTCTTAACTCATTAACTGCCCATAGCAACTTGTTAGATAAAATTAAAGGGCAGTATTGCATGATAGTATTGTTAGTAACTAAAAAAAATACACATAATATTTGCACTGTTACTTAAATATATAATTAGCCAAATATCTTCAATTGGCTTAATAAATTAGGAATTAAACTTATGCTTCACAAAATTCAAGAAACCAGAAACTCATATGCACCTAGGCTTTTTCGTGCAGACTGGAGAAAAATTTTATTCAAAGAGAATGTAAAATAGACTATGATTATGAATATTCTCTTAATAATATTGCACTACTTAATATTTTTCCACTACAGATATGACCAAATTGACTTCAAAAATTTTCTGTCCTTAATACTACAACCTTCTTAAAGCTTCCTTGGATAGCTTTTTAGACAACTCCTTCCATGAGATAGTAGATGCAAGTCACTAGGATGGACCTAGTACACGCTCAGCTCCCTAGTGTGCTTTGGATTGATACACATTCTAGATCTCACCCCAAACAAATTGAATTGCACATAGAAGACAAAACTGATGAATGATTTTAGCAACTCTTAACAAAGCCTACCAAGTG
Source organism: Cavia porcellus (assembly GCF_034190915.1). Classification (NCBI taxonomy): domain Eukaryota; kingdom Metazoa; phylum Chordata; class Mammalia; order Rodentia; family Caviidae; genus Cavia; species Cavia porcellus. The sequence goes on from NW_026947497.1 coordinate 36,219,685, forward strand.
CCAAGAAGAATTATGCCTATTCTATTAGGCATTAAGAAAATTCTGCATAATATTTTTTATCAGTCATCCAACTCTAAAAAGATAAATTGATCCATAAGCATTTATTAAGTACTTACTTTATATCTAATAGTGCATTTTCACAGTGAGAGAAACTATAAATTTTTTCTCCTTTACAAATGTTTTTTCTGCATCGTCAAATTCCCCTTCCTATTGGATAAGTCTGACTAGTACTCATAGGTGCTCTAGCATTTTCAGAGACTTTTTCCCCCCCTTCTAGACCTTCACAGCAAGCAGAAGTATTGTTCTAATCTGTTCACATTCCATTGTTTCCTCATCTGCCAATGAATAGATTTCCATTCCATTGATCTTACACATATCAACATAAGTGCCTGCTGAAATTTCTCTGTTAGCGTCACTCATGACTGTATCCTCTTCTCATATTCCTTGATACCCTTGCAGAATTTGATAGAGGGCAACACCCCCCTTCTTGGACAGTCTGCCCTTGTAGATTGTGGGAAGCCTTGTTTTATGGTTTTCCTCTACACTGTACCCCTCAGCCTCTTTGCTGGCTCAATTTCTTTATTCAGACTCTTTGTAGCTAGGATTTCAAGGCTAGGTTCAAGGCCCTCTGCTCCAGCTACACTCTCAAGCAGGATTCAGTCCTACAACTTTAAATACTAGTCATATTTATAAATTCAACATCATCTCTCAATCGAGAGAATGTAAGTTTCAAATTTTTATATCTAACTGCTTCCTGGACATGTCTAGCTAGATATGAAATAAACATTCCAAGGCCAATAAAACTCAAAGCTAGATTGGTGCTTCCTCCCTGGTCCTCTCCCACTGCACCCCAGTAGTCTTCCTCCAGTCACTCTCTGGTTCAGCGAATGGCACCACAGCCGCCTTGATCTTTACTTTGCCTTTACTCAGCTCTGTTTGATCTATTTTGTCCACATCAGATACAACTCCAAAACATCTCCTGTCTTCTCTTCTTCCCTTCGTCACACAGCTGTCACCATTTCTTACCAAAACCACTAGGAAAATCTACTGGTCATCCCATATCCTTTCTGGTGCTACCAAACTCCAGTGCTCTTTGAAATGTGTAAGTCAAGACAGTCTTTGCTGTGAACCCTCCAAAAGCTTTCCAAACTCATCAGCTGGCCCGAAACTGTGGATGCTTTGGACTTGGCTGACCTCTCTGGTCTTACCTCCCTCCCTTTCTCTTCACCACTCTGCCTCCCTGTATGCTTCCTGTCACGTGAAGGTGCCCTCCCCATGGAGCCCTTCTCTGACCTCATCATGAAATTTAAATGAGTAATTGAGCCAGGTTAATTTAAATAACTGACAAATTCAAGAATTTATTTTACTTTGGAACTGATAGACTCGTGTGAAGGCAAGGAGCTTCGTTCATGTTTTATCATCTACATTTACAGAATGAATTTCATGTTTTGTTGATTTTTAGGTTATTATTTATTTGATTTTCTAGAAATCAAATGCATTGTATTTTATATTTAACACTGATGATTTCATTTTATTGGATATATTTTCACATGTTTCATTGATAGTGCCTGGTGATTACTAAAGAAAGATGCATCTGGGGGAAAAAACATTTGAAGTATTCATACACTTTGGGTTTTTAATTCTGTACAGTATGATCAGACTGTATTGTTATTTTCTAAAAGGACTTGAAATATCATTTATCATGCCATAATTGCTTTGAATTGTTAAGTAGTAAAAGTGTCGTAGATTCAAATACAAATTTCTGAAATGACAGTTTTAACAACTTTAGCTATGTGTATGAGGATACAAATAAACAAAATCATCTAAGGATAGAGAATGTTAATGTGATCCCTATTATTTTCTGCTTCAGATAACAGACTTTTTTTTCTGTGGAGGATTCAGTTCAGATTTGTGTGTGTGTCTTTAAGACATGGTTTTCTTTTGTCATTTCTTACTTTCATTTATTGACATTTACTGAGTTCTTTCTGTGAATCAGCTCAGTGACAATTAGGGCTGTCAATTACCATATTACCAATAATGAAACAAAACCCATTTAATTTCATATCTTTTAAGGGTTTTTTTCTCTTGACTAATTTTTCTCTTGACTAATTTTGAATTGTATGATTCAGAGTAAGTTAGTGTTTAACCAATTAAGTTTTTATTTTAAATTTTAAAATTCTTCCAATGATATTTTTATAAACTACAGGTATGTTTATTTTACCAGTGTGGTGCCTGGGTTACCCAGTGGTCAGACATTTAAATAGAATCAAATATTTCATAGCATTATAACAGAGATTTATACTCCTTTGAGTGTGCCCTTATCAGACTCACTCATTTTTGTGTAATTTTAATGCTTTTATGAAATCACTTTTCCTTTTCAAAACATTTTGCTCTTTTGCATATAATGAATTGTCTGTGGAAGTCTGCAAATTAAGCTTTCCAAAGAAGCCAACCACCAAGAAAATGCATACATGATGGTCTTAGCATATTGGGTTTTGTTTCTGGCAGTGTGCTTTGCTAGTATTAAAATAGAAAAGGTCGGGGCTGGGGCATAAGCGGCATACGCGCCTGCTTTGCAAGCAGGCAGTCATGAGTTCCATCCCCGGTACCGATAAAAAAGGAAAAAAGACCAAAAACAAAAAACAAAAATAGAAAAGGTCCCAAACTCTTCAGGCTCCTCTCAGTTTTTTTATATGGTTGAAAAATGTTCCTTAAAATATTCCTGTTATTGCAGGTATATAAAAATCTTAGGAGATACCCATATCCTATTTTGTTTTCTATATTGAAAACTAAAGGCAGGGTAATGACTGTGGTCTCTATCTCAGTTCTTAAAGCAAATCCGTGCTAGGGGATAATAAGAAATTTGATTACTGCAAGGCTTTGATAGGAGTTATCAGATCCAGGTCATCTCTGGTCAGTGTAGCTAGGTGATATCTACCTTTGGATTAGAAAGCTCCAATATTCATTTTGCCTTTGAAATAAAAACTTTTCAGTGTCTAACTAGGGAATCAAAATGCTTAAATGTTTAACAAAGAGAATAAAAATTCTGCAGAAAATACTGTTCTTTGGTAGGTTTAAATTAGATTATTTACTAAATTTAAAACTATATTTACCTTAGAATGACTCTCTGAGAACATTTTAAACACTCCAAACTTTCTTCAATCTAGGAAGACAATTTATCAAGACACATATACTTTATATGTTTATAAATATATGTATATATATTGTCTTTGAATATATATATATATTCCCAAACATTATGCTTTAATTATTAACCTCAATTTTCTGTATATTACTGGTTAAACCTGGTTGAATACATTTTAAATATTTTTCTTCAAGTTAACACATAAACATGTTAAAGAAAATTAAATACAACTAGAAAAACCCAAATGCAAAAGGTTATATTTTCCTCCCCCCAATATACACATCCTAGACAAAAGTTCACATTCCATTTTTGATAAAACTGGCTGTGAGATTTGGGCGTGCTGGGACATACCTGTAATCCCACTTACTTAGAAAGTAAATGAATAAATCATTTTAAAAGTCTTGATAATATATTTAGATTTATCAATTTTAGTTTCATTTTATGGTTTTATATTTAAATATTTTGATTATGGAAATGTACCAATGTACTCTGGGTCCTTACATTAAATGTATGCATTGAACTACTATATTATCTTCCAAAACTCCTACATGATCAATAACAAAGAACCTTCCAAATATCTTTTGTTATTTTTGAACTTTTTTTCATTCTTTTCATGTTCATGAGTGAACATGTTCATAAGAAATTACTTGGTCAGAATATTTTCTAAGGAGCCTAAATCATACTCTAAGTATAATGGGAAGCTGTGGAGTCATTTTCTGCAGGGAAATGGCACAATGTGACCTCACTTTGAAAAGCACCTGAGATAGCAACAACCCATGTGGGAGAGATGGGGTTGGTTTGATCAGATAGACGGAGAGGAGACAATGAGAACTGGTCTAATTTAGACTACAATTAAGTGAGAGGAAGGTCAGTTCACGCAGGATAATGAACTTGGAGAATGAGTAAAAGAAGCAATCAAGGATGGCTTCATCTGAACCGACCTGAGTCTCTGGGGGAAATGTCCCCTTCACACCTAAGTCTCCAGCACTATCCAGAACACAGGAAGCACTCAATAATTTTTTTTTAAATGAAAGCCATCTGTAGCCCAGCGATGCCTACCTTTTCCAGTTAAAATCTTTCTATTCCATTTTGAAATTTATTGTTTGTAAAAATAATGGTAATACTATTTCAAGCATATACTGTAAATTAATTCATTTAATCCTCAAAAAATCTAAGATGAAGCTAATCTAAAATTTACTTTTTGTTAGTTCCATTTATGCTTAAAGATGGAAGCACAGAAATATTAAGTGACTAATATTATCAGGTCATGTGACAATAAGAAGTGTTGGACATTCTAGTTCGAGAGTTCATCCTCAGCCATACCATTCCACCTCTGAAGTTGCCCAGGTCATTAAGCTCTGCTCTCTTTTATATCTCATCCTTTGTGTCCTGCCATTCTCTTGGCCTCAAATACTCTTCTCTTTATTGTGTCATGGGTCACTCTTCCTTATTTTTAAATGGCTCAGCTGTATTAGGTAACCTTGCTACCAATCTGTGATACCCAGATCTCCTCCCATTCTGCCACTTACACAACTGTGCTGCTTTGCTGGTTTATACTTTTCCTCTATCAGAATGTAAGTTTCCAGACAGCCTGGGCCATAGCTCTGTGTGCATCCTCGGTAGCTGTATGTGCTGAGGTTACAGATATGGGTGCTTGAGTGCCCATGACTTTGTACCCCTCTGTAGCGTTGCACATGTGCACTGTCTAGAATACTACCTTCTCCTCATGCCTGTGTGCTTGGTAAGGTCTTATCTTCCAGCCCCAATTGAACTGTTTCTATCTTTATGATGCCTCCTTTGGACTATCCTGATCACATGGTAGATTTCAAAACTCTTGTTGAAACTCTCTTAAGAGCCATTGGTGATAGTGTATTTGTGTTTTAGTTTTCCCTCTTTATTAATATTTAACAAACTATAGATTGTGACCCATCAGTACTCACTAATGAGAGAGTAGTTTGGGGATCATGGCCAGCATTTTAAAACTAAAAAGCAAAACAGAATAGAGTGCACTGCATCCAGTAAGGCTAAGTATTGAAAGGCTGCCAGGTGTCATGGAATATAGTGCTTGGGTTTTAAAACCAGACTATCCACGTCAAGCCCCAGGTTTGCACTTGCTCATAAAGCAACTGGTTGACTTTGGGTAAGTTCCTTAACTTTCTTGACCCTTGGCTTCCTCATAGGGAAAAAATACAAATAGTGATAATAGGATTAAAAACTGGTTATGAGGATTAACTGCCAAAGAGATTGGAATATTTTGTGTACCAGTACTTTTAAACTTTGCTTCATAATTTACATATATTATGTATATGCATGCATGTACTGAATTGCAATCTAATTATCTTTCTTACTATTGCCAGAAAAAACAATTCCACTCTGAACTAGGAGACTTTGAAAGCACAGATTTATTTTATTCACCTTTAAGACTCTTCTGACTTGACTTTCACGATGTAATATTTTTTTCTTACTGTTTTTCTAGAATAGATTAAAGAAACAAAAAGTTAACATGTTGTGTTACACAGCTGTCAGATTATAACTAGAAAATGAAAAACAATTACAGGAGAAGTGAATAAACACAATAGAAACACTGTCATTGTTATGCAGGGTTCAGTCTAATCTTGGGTTTCTGGGCTGACCAGGTAAAGAATTTGTGATGGAGAGAGAGATTCTCATTACTGATGAAAGGACACACATGAGTGCTTCAAGAGAGACAAACTTTATCCTCATACTAAATTCCAAAAGAAGTTTATTACACGTGCTTATCCAAGAAAAATGGAGAAACGTTGAAGAACATTGCAACCTGAATGGACTATAAAATGGTTACATAGACATCTTGTCATAACTATTGCTTATCTTGACTAAATTTTGTGTCAAGCAAAATAGTAACAGGTAAAACACATTAAGTGATTGTTACATGTTTACTTCTATTTTACATAATCCTCACAACAACTCTAGAAAAAGCAGCCCTTGCTCTTAGAGGTCAGGCATAGAGAGGGTAGAAAATTTGTCAAAGGTAGCTTATTGTTGTAAAGAAGCAGGATCAGTGATGTAGAAAAAAGTGCCTCATGGAGAAGAAAGGATGAGTAAGCTAGTATAAAACCCCAGAAGAATATATTAGGGATGTATCCAATGAATATTTTAGAGATCAGATTCCAGACTCTTCCAGAACTTGTAGGGCTATCTGGATCCAGAATCTCCATTCAATTTGATATCTATAATGATCCAATTATTCTCCAACCCTTATCCAGCTTTCTATTAAATTCCCTATTCTTATCTGAAACAATCTCTTACCCTACCTTTAGCTACCCCAAAGTAGCTAAAGACATGTGTTGCTGAATGTGGGAGTTGTTTTCTTAAAAGTTAGGTTGGGCTAGGCCTGGGGGTGTAGCTCAGCAGCCTAAGCTCCTGCCTGGCAAGTGAAAGGTCCTGAGTTTGATACCTGGTACCCAAAAAATGAAGTACATTAAAAGTTAGTTTGGCCTAATATTTTTCTCCTTCAAGGTCAACATCAAGAAATTCATTTCCCTCGTGTGGTTAAAATGCTCATACCGTACATAGGATAGTGAATTCTTACCCTGGTGAGAAATGAAGAAAGGAAAATCAGAAATCTCAAGAAATATTTTTTTCAGGACCAGTTGAGATATTACTAGGGATAGGAGGTGATATTTCATACTGGTAAAAGGAGCAAGAGGCATATAATCTTGAGTATTTGTCTACTAATCATACAACTTCAAAATACATTAAAAACTGATAGAAAGAGGAGATATAAACACTTGTACAGCTGTAATTAGAGATTCCAGCTCCATTCGCTCAATAATTGCTGGAAAAATCAGTGACTATGTAGAAGCCTTGAACACTTTCAATCACCTAAAATAATTAACACAGAATATTTCAACAAAAAAGATATATTCTATTTTAAGTATTTATAAAAGATTGGTCAAGGAATAGGATATTGTCAGTCATAAAACAGATGTTAATGTCAAACGACATATTACTTTTTTTTCTCTCCTTTGGTACCAAGAATCGAACTCAAGACCTTGCACCTGCCAGGCAGGTATTGTGCCACTGAGCTATCTCCCCAGCCCTGCCATATTCTTAAACAACCTATGAATCAAAGAAAAAGTTTCAAGGTAAATTAGAAAATATTTGAACTGAGCAAAAAAAACCCCCAACATATGAAAATTTGTAAGATGCAGCAAAAATACTACTTTAAAGGAAACTCTATAGCACTAAAATTTTATCTTACAAAATAGGAATATATAATCTCAATGCTTTCAGTTGTCTTTTCCAAAACTAGAAGCCAAATGTGGTGACCCAGGTCTATGATCACCCAGCAACTCAGGAGACTGAGGCGGGGGATCACTGCAAGTTTAAGGCCAGCCTGAATTACATAGTGAGAGCATGTCTCATCACAAAAAAAGAAAGAAAGAAAAAAAAGAAAGAAAATTAAGTTCAAAGTTAGCAGAGAGAAATAAATAGTAAAATGAGAGAATAAAATAGATACTACAGAAAAATGATTTTTATAGTTTATTCTTTGAAAAGATAAAGAAAATTGATTAATCTTTAGTCAATGATCAGGGAAAAAGTATAGACATGATTTATCAATTTCACTTAACTTTTTTTTCTTAGTCTGGGGTGGGAACATATTTAGGGTAAAGTGGCCAGAAAAAACAAAAATAAAAAGTCAAAACTCCACCTAGATACATCTCTGTGAAACTTCAGGATGCTACGTATAATGGGGAGATATTAGGAGTTTACACAGGTCACGGCAGGGGTTGCAATCAACAAACAGAGACCAGGCACAATCACCATCGTCCGCATAGTACTTAGTCCTAGGAAAGAAGGAAAGATATTTTCAAAATCTGCAGAATGTTTACTTTTAACTCAGAATTGTATACCTAGATAAACTATTAATTAAAAGTGAGAGTAACATAAAAATTTCTCCATAAAGACTAAGAAACAGCTTTTTCTGTTCTCTCTCAGTCTTTCTCTGTCTCTCTGTGTCTGTCTCTGTTTGTCCCCTCTATGTCTCTGTCTGTCTCTCTCTCTCTCTCTCTGTTAGAGGGTTGAATCCAGGACCTTCACACTGACCTGTCTACCCAGCCCCTTTTGTATTTTTATTTTGAGATAATATTTTGCTAACTTACCCAAACTGGACTTGAAATTGTGATCCTCCTGTCTCAGCCTTCTAACACACGTGGATTACATCTGTGGCTCCCGTGGCCTGTTTCCACTGGCTTTCTCTACTCTGTCCACACCCCTAAATAGTTACACTGTGAGGGTAGTATACAGAATTCAAGAAAACAGAAAAGGCTGCATAATCCAAGAAGCAATACCGAAGTCAGACATCTAAAGGTCTGCGCTGTTGCTATAGCAAATGACAGGATTAAGCACCTGAAAATTTTTAGTGATTATTTTATATAAACATACCATACATGTTCAAGTTAACAAGATGATCAGACAGCTGAGATGTATGTGTATTAAATGAAGAAAGGTAACATAGCATGTGTTTTATATATTATGTACATTAATATTAATGTAAGAAATTAAACCAGCAAAAATAAAATTAATCAATTATCCTAAAATCTTTCCCCAACTGCAATACCACTTGTATTAAATGACAAGTTTTTACTGTATATTCATGTACCTCTACACATACATAAAACATACATGTTGTGTTCTATTGATTTATTTGCCTTTTCTTGTATCAGTGCCACGACTTTTTTTATTAATATCTTTGAAATGCGTTTTCATATCTGGTAGACAATGCTCCTTTTTGTTTAAATGATCAAATCTGTCTTGTGTATTACTGTTTCATGTGATTTTTAGACTTATCTTGTCACGGGTCAGGAAATATAATTAATTTTTAAGGGTTTGCACCGAATTTGCATGTTATTTTAGGAAAAGAAAAATACTGAGTCTCACATTAATGAGGACCTTCAATTTCAACAGTGTTAATTGCAGGGGCAGCCTCATATTCTTTACTGTAGAGAAAATTATTCCCAGGGATTGCAAATTACAAAGCTTTTCTTCATAGTATTTTAGCAGACAACATTACCAAAATCAAGAATTTTATTAGGTTCTGCTTTTCTTGATCACAAATGAGTTTTGAAATTTATTAAATGCTATTTACCATCTTCTGAAATGATCATAAAATTTCTGAATTTTCTGATTTTGAGCTATTCTTACAATTCTGGAATAAAGCTGCTCTACTCATGAAATTAACACGTATCATGTTTGTGCTTGTGTTTTGTGTATGTGTCTATATGAATTTTGCATCTAAATAAAAATGATACCAAGCTGTTTTCTTTTTGTTGCTATTATTTGGGATTAAGTAAAAAGAATTAAATAATTTTTCATCTTTTTGAGGTTCTGGGCATTTCAGATGAGATAGAAATTTCTCATTAAAAGTTTGATAGAATTCCCCTGTAAAAACAGTTTTGCTCCTTTGTTGGGGAAAAAAGTTTGGAGAAAAAGATTAAATCTTTTGTTTTAATTTACGCTAGTTTTCTCTAATGATTTGCTAACTGGTATTTTTAGGAAATACACACACACATATTATATATACTTTATATATATATTGTAATATATACATATTTGTATATATATTGCAATAAAGTTTGAAGTGGTATTTTCTAACAATTTTTAAATCTCTTCTGTATCAATTAAAATAATCTCTACCTCTCAGAGGTAGAATAAAAACAAAGAAGGATAAATATTTGGACTCCAGAATTAGGCTGCCAGGCTAACACCCCACCCCATCTCTCACGAGGTATGTGATCTCTTTTGTTCATTAAATGCTTTGTATTGCAGTTTCTCCATCTGTAGAATGGAGACAGCATGCAAAGTATTGAGCACCGCAACCGGCACACTGTGAAGGATAAAATAGAACTTAGCTGTTGCTCTAATTATATCTGGAAGCGACCCAGCCTTTTAAAATCCTATGCTGTTTGGTAACTCTTCCTTTTAATTTTTTCAAGTATGCTTGCAAGGATTTCTTTGTCTTTTCACAAGCCGACTTACCTTATGGGTCACATAGCCGCATTGCTTTGGGTCAATTTTTTCTTCCCTATTTTATTAAAGTATGATTTTGCCCATAATATTTTCTTCATTGTCCTTTATCTGGATTCATTTCATTGTACTTACTTTGTTGGGATGTGTTTGTGGTATCCTGAGTTGAAAACTGCCTCCTTAATATGTATCATTTCTCCTGTTTATTAACAAATGCATTTCTGCAAGCTTCCATGTGAAGATTTCTTCTTCAAGCATTTGATATTTAGAAACTTCTAAAATTCTAAAAACATTAAAATTTCCATAGGGCTTCACCATTAGAAAATGAATAAATTAGAAATATGTATATAAATTTTCAGGTAAATAGTCTTGATTTCTTTTTCTTTTGGAGTTTGCTGTTGTTTCAAAGGGAAATACAGAGGTGGAGAGAGATTCTTACAGTGAATATACCAAGTATACCAACAGTTTATAAAATTTCCTGTATGACTAGTACACAGCCAATTTTCATAAATATATCTTGTGAATTTAAAATATATATTCTAAATTTATGTGCAATATCATTTATATAGAATATTAGAATCAATAATCAGTTTGAGTCTGTTTATTCCATCAATCAAGACATTTCAAATAAATTTCCATCTTTAAGTTTCTGAAAATAAATTCATTAAAATCAATTACCATTTATTGTTAATTTTATATATTTTGAAGCAATGTTATTAAGTGTACTATTTCCTACCAGGTATATTTCCCAGTAAATTAATCCATTTATGAATCTCTGATAATCTTATGTTCTTTTAATTTTTTTTCCTGACTGAGTTATCTTTTGTCTAGCATTGATGTTGCAAGCTTTCCTTTTGTCAGCATCTGCACTGCTAATATGGGAACACACACACACAAAAATGCCGTAGTCTCTGCCTATTATATATCTACTTTGCATATTTTTAAACTTTGAATTCGAGTCTCATCTCCCATATTTGGTTTTACAATATCTTCACTGATGCATATATTTGATTTTGTAGCCCAGGTTCTGGTTTCAATACTTGTTTTCTAAATGTTTAAAATAGCTGCCATGAATTAACTGTGACACTGAGAAAAACAAGAGATTTAAACGTAGATGTTGTCTGCCCAAAACATCAGAATGATTAACTTATTTTCTGTTTTTGTTAACGTAGTTCTCGTTATGTCCTGCCTGCTTGGTCACTGTGTACCGTTGGTGAGAAACCCTGGCTTCGCTTTTGCTGTGGGGAGCACACACATTGCTTGCAGCACCAATTAAAGGACATACAATAGCAGAGATTTCTTCACTCACCTGGCTTACAGTTTAGTACTTACCACTTATGCATTCCAGTGTGACAGAAGAAAATACATTCTTAATTTCATTCGTACGATAGAGAAAATTACAATATGTTTAGTAAAAGTATGAACTAGTTCTATAACAGAAACTCAAAATCCCAAAGAAATGGGATGGATGATACTCTTTAAAGTTTGACATTTTCCTCTTTAGTTAAATTACAACAGATTTCTGACTCCCAAAATATACAAAAATAGAGTTTGAAAAGAGCCTGAAAATCATTCAGTTTAATTTTTTTAAATTTTATCAGAGAGAGAGATAGTAAAAGAATATGGTTAATAGTTTGCATACGGGGAGTTTTATAAGAAATACTTTCCTCGTGACAAAATGTTGTTACCTCAGTAGGAGAAATGTCATAATACAAGAAATCTTAATGGGGGTTTTGTTATTTACTCTTATACTACCTTTCATTACACCGCTGAAAAGAGCATGGGTAATGTTTTGTTTTCATTTTTAATTTATGTGATTTTTTCCTTTGTATTTTACAAGTTATATTTCTCTTAAATACATGTCATGTTTGTAGTCTAGTGTGTACTCTTTTCCTGTCATCATTTAAATACTTTTTTGAGTATCAGAAAGGAATATATATTTGGAGGAAGCAACATTAGAATATATAGCACCAAGCTATCAGGGTAAAGAATTGATAGGCTTGCTTTTCCCGAGGAAACCTCCTCATGCGGTTGTTTAATGTGAGAGGTTTTTTTCTTGAAAAGGTTAAAAAACTTCTAATCAACTTTTGTACATTATGTAGAACTTCATTTTCTAAACTCTGCAAAAGAAAGTTTCATATTTAATGGGAGATCATGAATTATTCCATTTATTATCTACTTCCTCCTTTCAAAGACATGATCTGGATAAAAGGCGGGGTGAATAATTTCAAAAAATACAATACATTTTTAATGGGAAGGTGCAAACTACAGATTCTCATGACTATTAGCAAGTGTAGAGGAAACAGAATTTTACTTGCAAAACTCATCAAACTCTTACAAAGAAAAAAATACATGACACACTTTAGTAAAAAAGAACACTGCAAGCCAAACTTTTCTTTTTAAGGCAACTTGTTGTTTTTACTAAGTTTTGTCTTTATATTCTCCAGCTTTCCATGTTTATTAAGAGTTTGATATTCCACTCAAATTATATAGAAAACTGACAGCTCTGTTATTTGTGAATATGCATAGAGAGCTGGCAGGAAACTATTGCAGTGATATCACTTGAGGAAACCATCCTCAATATACAATTCCAAAGTATGTGGAGTGTGTCTACAGTTATGTTTTAAAAAGTAGAATAAATATCATAATTTATTATCATTTTTATAAAAATTATAAATATTAATTTAATCAAAAATATTGCTAATGAGATATATGGTAACACGTACTTTCAGTTTTGAGATAGCAATCTCATTTTTCTATATTTTTTCACTTTTGCTGTCATTATATTAAAAAACAGAATACAAAGAATTACACAATTATTCAGATTTCTTTTTTTATTATTATAACTCAGTTAAAGAGCTAAGCTTATTTTCAGGAGTTATTTTTCAGCCTGTGTTTAGTAGGTTTCCTCTGGTTGAAAAGTTATAGTGTAATTTGAACAAAAAGAATGTAACATTATGTGATTGCTGCATTTGGCTAAAGGTATTTGGACCCCTGTTTAACTCTGGCTTGAATGTATACTCCCCAAAAAATTCTCCTTTAAAAAAATGGCATTCAGTTGACATCTCACCACCTTTACTCCTTAACCTAACTTGTTTTGCAAAGAAGTTTGAATTTCTAAAAGGCATTCGCAAGTATTAAAAGTATTTACAAAACTTCTGTGTAAAATCGATCTCATTTAAGCAATTTTGCTACTCTTTTTCATTAAAATAAATAGTACTTCTAAATAAATACTTGTTAAAATGTGTTTGAGATTTTTAAAACAATAGTGTTAAAATGCTGCGTGACTGCTCCATTGGTAAATATTTTCATTACACTTTATATCATCTGATGCAGAGTTTAGTCACCCTCGATTGATGCTAGCCATTGTATTTCAAATATTTGATTAGATGGAAATCACTTGAGAAGATCATTTTTAAAGAGGATATGCACATGAAAACACCTTTATATCATTAAGGGAATTATTTAAAGCCATAGGAAGGGTTGTAGTCCTGCACTGCCTGCTTAAAAAAAAAAAAAAAAATCACAGCTTTTCTCTGATATCTGGTGCTTATCACCAGCAAAAATAATATTAGATTTATAAACACTGAACTCACAAAAAGTCACTACTTTTAATGCTGATCATCAGTTCTAAAAATTGAATCTGTGAACTAATTTTTGTTCCATTCTACACAGATATTCATTCCGTGCATCCTAAAATAAGATCACTCACCTTGAAATGAATTCTTATTGCACTGTTGGGAGAAATCCTTGCTGCTGATCAAATTTTTAAATGTGTTATTATTTGTTTGAAATGTTTTATTGATACTCCCATTTATGAAATTCTATGAGGTCAAGTTTATTTCTTACTTATCCTTATTAGATTTCTTTTTAAAAAAAATGAAAGTTTGAACTTGGGGCTGATAATATTTGCCAAGTAACACATGTACACACACACACACACACACACACACACACACACACAGTCTTAAAATGTTAAAAGTTTCACTATGCTTTCTAAATTTTATAACATAATAATTTATATTTTCTAAAATTATAAAATTTGCACATGTAAGAGAGTCCTCTAAATATTTCAGCTAGTAAATACAATTGAAAAATTGTATAAAATTCTATTAATAATCTCCTGGAGGTAGATTTTATTTATTATTCAAATTATCAAATTAGTATAGTTGGTTCATTTGAATATATACCTAAACTAAAATTTTATTCTTAGATATTTATCTTCTGATTTTTGCTAGCATTTTTATTTTGATATTGTCATTTATACAATTGAATGTGATATTACAGTCAGACAATTTTACAAAGTTTTCAGAAAAAAATATAAATCAATACACTCATGAGGCTTTTTTAGAATGAAGCTAAAATGTTAGCTATTTCAAATCGTTTTAAAAAGATTTTTATTTAAATCCATATAAATATATTAAATATATAATAGTATAAATATATCACAATACTTATACCTTCAATGTGTTTTATTTTGTTGTAAGTACCACTTAAAAATTTTACAAAGATAAACAAGATTTGTAAAATGGCTATGATAATAAAAATTTTACTACATGATTAGTTGTAATTGTTGCTATATGAGGAGAAATAAAATTTTGAGTTTTATATTAAAACTATAATAAGTTGCATTGATTGTATTATGTTATATCTTAATTATGCTTTGAAGTTTTGAAATATTTAGAAGAAATTAACAATGTTCATTTTAATGCCTAATTCTATTTGTGAAGACTATTATAAAAGATTCTTTTGACTCAGGTGAAATTCTACTTTTTGAAATATTACCACATATTTTCTAAGTTAAGTAATAGAAAATGAGAGTGATCATCAGTCTATTTGTGATTGGTGGCTGTATTAACATACAAAATGAGTTTGTTTTACAGATATCATCATAATATAAAGTGCTTTTGTATGCACTTTATTTGGATTAGTAAAAGTATCTAATTAAATATATAAATATTCTAAAATGTTTCCTGTTTTAAAAAAATGAGACTTGAATTGCTTAAAAATTGTTAATCTGTGAGATACTACCTACCGTATTTACATTTTTAACAATGGAGTATTTGTTATCTCATCTCAGCTTCACATTGTGCTATTATCAGATGGGTGAGAAAGAATGCCATGCATAACTTTGCATTTATATTATTTGAGTGTCACTTTATTTGCATATCAATTAAAATATATCTGTGTTAAGGTAAGTAATGAATTGTCACATTTACATGATACAACTGCAGTTTGCAGAATTTCCAGTAGATGCCCCCAGAGACCAGTTAACTCATTGAAAATCCTTTAAATATAAAAAGGAAACATTTTTATTGCTATAACTTTTTCTTCCAATATTTTGAGGCACATGAAAAGCAAACATCTTAAAAATTTTAACTCTCTATGAGTTTATTATCTTTCAGTGTTTATTACAAATATGTGTGAGTGATGATAGTACCATTTTTAGTCAAGGCAAATCAATATTATAATCAATAATTATTACAATCTAAGTATGTGAAATGAATACTTTTAGATTTATTGTAATTGTGTATATTTTTAGAGGACAGTTGTTCAAAACACAGCCGATATTTTTCTTTCTAATTTTTTCCTTAAATATTTATATGGCTAGAGAAATGTTGCATCGTTGTTTTAAACATGGGAAAAACATTACCTTCTTCACAAAGAACTATTAAACGTACCCAAAGCACTTATACAATTGTTATCAGTTGGTTCATCTATGTCAGGAGATGCATATTTTTTTCATTTTGGTTATGTGTAATATCTACCTACACTAAAAAGTATGGCTAAGGCTAGTGAGTCACATTATTTCATGGAAATCGTATTAACTGAAGCTATTTAAGTATTAATTTAAGTCAATGTAATTATCCCATAGGTGACTCCAATAACATTTACCCTACAATATGAATGTAAGACTGTTATAACTGACACAGATAACCCACCAGTGACTTATAAATATTAACTTAATGGAATAAAAGTATTAACTCGACTTTTGACTAGCTATTACGTATCTTTTGAGTTTGTCTTTGTCAGATTAAATAAAAATTTTATGCTCTTGTTTTAGTCTGGCTTTACTGAACTGTGTTTGAAATATCTGACTGAATATGAAGCTTCACTTTGACAGTATAATTTCAGCTCATCCTCTAAAGAACTATATTAAACATACCAGCCATATATTTGAGTAGATAGTAAAGATTTAGCTTTTGAAAGTTCACCTTTAAGGTTATGCACTGGTTTAAGTTCAGGGAGAATAAAATAGGTTGTTAGGTCTCTTTACTTCATCCATTCATCTTTCTCATGTTGGGAGAAGTTGTGCTTTTATCCTTTTAAATGTTTGTCTGTGCTTTTCCTGGTGGACTTTATGCCCCTAAGTGGGAATCATATCTATTTAATTTGTTTTTGGAGGATGCTGCCGGCTGTCTGCTCCCTCCTTTAAGGAGAGATCCTCTGGGAGAGGCCCAGAACGATGCTGATTTCTCTTCCCAATCCAACATAAACATGGATTAGCATGGATAAAGAGAATGCTTTTAGGTTGGCGTTTACATCATAATTCAAATTATGTCACATTCCTTAATGAGAAGTGCAAGTAAAAAAAGATTTGCAGAGGAGGAGAAAAAGCTACAGTATTTGATATAATCAGAGGCAATGCAGGGGAGTAGGAAAAAGTCAGATTTGCAGCCAGAGAGAGCTGTGTGTGAATCACAGCTCTGAGGCTTATTAGCTTGTACGGCTTTGGGCGATTCACAGCCTTACTGAAGAGAATTTTTTATCAGTAAAAATGGAAGTAGTGTTCTATACAGCTATTGAGCGAGTTAGAAATGATGTCTACACAGTGCCTGACACATTGTGGATGCACCAGATACAATAGTAGCTGCTCAGAATAGTTTAAAGCCGAATTTTAAAACCAAGTTAGATCTCCATAGCTGATTTCTAATAACCTCCCTGCCCCAATTGCCCTCCATACAGTCAACCACTATGGAGTTAGATCTAATTTTTCACTTTTGTTGTTGATTTTTAGATTTTTTTATCTCAGAATTTTTAAGGGAAATTTTGATGTGAATTCAAAATAGTGTGTCTATTGAGTGACTTTAAGTGGCAATCAAACATGTATGAAATGCCTGGATAACAAATACTATTCTTCAATTCATTCTCCAGCTGTATTCTTACCTGGTGCAGCCCCAGATAGCTGCAAAGATCCCTCTCAGAATACAGATTTACAGATGTCCAACATGTCCATAAATGCCACCACTTTTGCTTCTGTGAGTGGCATATATTTTCCTCTGGGAATTCTCCTCCAATTGTACACTATTAAGTTTCCCCATGAATGTTACCAGAATTCTTATTTTTACCCAGCATAGTAGCTTAAAGTCAAAGAGATTTTTCTTCTTGTGTGCAAAAGTAACATCTTTTAGTTTAGATTGATACTTACAAGTGATTTAAAACCAAAGACTAAACATTTCATGTTCACGTGAAACACAATTAAAATAACAAATATAAGTTCTGTTTATATTTCTGTTTGTGGTTTTAACAGTTCCTTACCATCAATTAAGTGAACTTTGGCTATGGTTCTGTTAAGAAATGTAAAATTCAAATATAGTGATGGAGATTGGCATGCATTTTTTATTTTCACATACCCAGTTCATTTGGAGAAATGAAAATTTGTCTGGCTAAATAATTCATATTAATTACCAAAGCTTAAATAGGAACTTATATACCAGATCACTGTGATTGTTTAAACTATATGCTTTTGCTTGCTCTCAGATATTAGTAATGAGGCTCTTAGTGGCATATACATATGCACACATATATGAGAATAAAGAATAGGGATGATGGATGTCAGCATACTTACGTATGCATCCTTAAATATATTCTACATGAAATTTTTCTGTGAAGAGAGACTAGTTAGAAAAATTACTTATAATTTAAAATTTGCTATTAGTTATATATCATGGATGTTTTGAAGGTAAAAGACATTTTGAAAATAATCATAGACACACCCCAACCCAGCTTCTGAATCACTTAGTGATTAGTGACTCATTTCTCAATTACTATGTCTACTGTTTATTTTTATTGTTTAAATTCAATATTTTAATTGCAATCTATAATTTTTTTTAAAAAAATTTGCCTTGGTAGGTTTTCTTTACCACTAGGAAAATATGTAAGTGACTAACACATAGATATACAAACTGGTTTTGCTCATTTGAAGCAAACCTAGATTTCTAGGCGCCTTTTCCTGAGACCTCATCTATCACTATCACCCCTAATCTACATTCTGGAATATCAGCTGGACATTCCCTAAGCTCCCCAAAATTCAAGTTACCTGAACTCAAGCTCACCATGTTTCTCAAGCCTGTTAATGTTTTTGCATGCTCTTCTTTGACATATTACACATTACCCATTTCCTAGCCCAGAACTCTGGCTTTCATCCTTGCTCCTCCCTGTCCTTCTTTTTTTTTGTCTTTTTCCTTTTTGTCGGTACCGGGAATCGAACTCATGACTGCCTGCTTTGCAAGGCAGGCGCTTATGCCGCTGAGCTAAATCCTCAGCCCCCTCCCTGTCCTTCTCTCCCAACATTCATTCATTCACCAAGTAATGGGTAGTTTTATCTTCCGGATGTGTTGGGGTCTCCTCACTTCCGTCCATCCTCCTGCCTCTATGCCATCCCAGCCCTCCCTGCCCCTCTTTTCCAGAACCACTGGCGTCTCCATCTCTTCTCCCAGCTCCCAGTGTCACCCTCCTTCCATTGCCTCTGTTGGATCAGGTGTGAATTTCAGTCACAAGCTCAAGGATGCTAAATTGAAAGTCTTTATTTTTTTATAACTTAATTTTAATTCCTGGCCCTGAGCCCTGATCCTCCCTAGTGTAAAAATCCAATCTTGTCACTCTCAGGTAAAGTCAGTCCAATTTGGCGGTTTCGCAGGTTGCTCAAGATTCTAAAACGTCTTCCTTTCATCTTATTTTCCTATATTGAAACTGCTCCTTGCTTTTGGGAACTGGGGCTGTTTCTAGATTTATTAAATATATGGTAGAGAGTTGAATTTCATTTTCAAAAGCCGGAAATGTTTTTAGGATTAAGTATATCCCACGCAATACTTCCGGCACTTGAATACAAAAAAATCATTTGTTGTTTATGTGATATTCGGTTTAACTGGGCATCCTGCATTTTATCTGGCTTCTCTGGGGAAAGAGAGGAAAGAAGCTATAACTGAAGCCAGTTTCTGGTCATGACTAAAGATCTGGGGATTGTCACTGCATTCACCTGTCCAGTCCCCAATCCTTTTGTCTTCTTTGTCTTTAGATCTCCACTTTTGGTTGGGCAGCGATGCACTCAAGAGGAAGCATGGTATTTGTGCTTCTAGACTCCTTGCACCAAGGGAAAGTGGTATGTGGCAGAGGTCTGCCAACAGGACCAATGTGGAAACCAACTAGTAATTGCAGAAATGCTTTTATTTTTCTCCAAAATTAGGAAAGCCTCAGTTGATGTCATCTCATGTTTCCATTTCTTCTTGCTTTGAAGGTGGGCATGATGTTTGGAGCAGTGGCAGCCCTATAGTGACCAATGGGACAAGCAAGTGACAAAGGTCATGATAATCTCAGACACATCAACCTTGAACTTGCCAGATCACTGATACAAGCCCTGAGCTGCTTAACTTTAGGCAAAACATCAAAACCTTTATATTTGAAGTCTCTGTGGAACAAGTTCTCTCTGATATAGCCAAATGCAATCCTAGCCTGTGGGGTCCTAAATAGCGACCATCTCTTGTGCATTTGACCCCATCCTTGTTTTTTCTTCTATCTAGAAATATTCTGGGTGGAACCCTCCCAGAGCTCCTCAGTGCACCTCATTTCAATTATGGCTCTGTCTTCCTTCATCCCTACTAGGCAGCCCATAATCAGCCTTTCAGCACACAGCATCTCCCCATGGACAGATAACACAGTGGCACCACATGGGTCTTCCCTTTCCAGAATTTTTGTCTCCCGCAGAAACTCCTGCAATATTGCGTTATTTTTCCTGTGCTATTCCAGGGCCATGGATATTATAGAGCTGGTTCTGGTCCTCTTCTGCCTAGAAACCCTTAATCATTTGATGCATTTCCCATGCCCTGTGCAGGAGGAGACAGCCAGGGGAATGTTGCTTATCTTCCTGATTTTAAGATGCCCAGATGGGAAGCAGGATACAAATATCTTCTACTCAGAGCCCACTGGATTTCACATGATGTTGGCATGTTCTATTCCATGAGCCATCTGGCCTCCAACTGGAGTAAAGAGAAGAGAGGACATGGCCCTTGCCAGGCAGCATTTTGCCACCAGCTTCTACATCCTTTTCTGCTCTATCTCACTGGGAGGAACAAACAACCATTATTCTTCTCTTCCTCAGTTTGGACACTTCTCAGTCTCATACTCAATGTGGGTTTTGACTTCTTCATAGTAGGAATGTGTTTGTTTAATTCTCTTTATGGGCTAGTTCTGCAATAACTTTGTCAGCTGGGGGAGTGCTTTTTTTAGGGGCTTTTTCCAAAAATACAATAGTGTCCCATCAGCTTCTACACTCAGACTTTCCAGTGGCATCCATTACCCATCACTCCTTGCCTGGAATCTAGACTTGTTATCACTGCTTTTACCTATAATCTCTTCATGGTCTGAGCCTTGCTATAAAAAATGAAAAAAGAAAAAAAAAAAAAAACCACTTTGTATCTCACCACTCTCCTCCTGATCACTCTTCGTCCTATACCCAGATCTACTGAATAAAAAATTCTGGGCAGATGGAGCCTGGAAAGTTTTGCTTTGTCTCATTTTGTTTTTAGCATTATAGATTAATCCAATGCATAGCCAGGAAAAACTAGTAGAGCAAAGTTTCAAATTTCCATGAGTATTTTTGCATAGGTAGTTTCCTCTGGCTCCTAGAAGAATCCCATGGTGTAGGGAGAGCATATACAAATGTATCTGGATTTTATAGGTAATAAATCAAGTCTACAAAAGGTAGTCAAACTGGGTTCAACCTTGAGTATCTTAATTTTGGTCTCTTCTTCCACACTGAAATGTTTGTTGTAGTATTATGGCATCAGGTCAGTTATTCTAAATATTGAATTGTCTCCTTTTTTAAAAATGCAAAATAATATAAAACCATATCTTGTAGCATCTAGTTATCCTTTTATGAAACAATAGGCACTTTATGTCTACTATTTCCTAATTATATTTACTTCTTGTATACAAATTTTCAGTCATTAAT
The DNA here is from genome assembly GCF_034190915.1 of Cavia porcellus. Taxonomy (NCBI): domain Eukaryota; kingdom Metazoa; phylum Chordata; class Mammalia; order Rodentia; family Caviidae; genus Cavia; species Cavia porcellus. The sequence goes on from NW_026947497.1 coordinate 36,241,068, forward strand.
TATTGTTCATCCATGGTAATTGTTGGTTGTGTTCTCCCACTACAGTGAAGACTTAAGGTGCTAAATCTATTTAGACTGGATCGGTGAATAGCAATTAAAATACAACAGTAGTTTGTTGAATGAACAGACGGAATATTTATCTGTCACTTCATTTTTCCCCTTGCATTTTATTTTTTATTGAGGTTAGGAGTGGTTTTTCTTTGTTTGTTTGGTCTTTATTTTTCTTTGTTGAGATCATCTGTTATGAGATTGTTTAGGCTGTTCTCAAACTCCTGGACTCAAGTGATCTACCTTCCTCAGCCTCTCATATGATGGGATTAAGCAATGAGTTATTAATCTAACAGACCATTAACTTAATTTTAACTGAAAAAAATATATTTAGTAATAGATACCAATAAATATTTTCTCCATGAATGAATGAATGAACTCCCAAAAACCACAATGAAACTACCTAATAGAGAGAATGCATTGCTTTGATATTGAATACCAACCTTGGTTTTTGCCTATCTTCCTGGGAACTTCAACTGGTTGATTAGTTGGTTTTTAGTAGGAGACTGATGTATCAAACATTTTTTAATATTATCTGCCCAACTACCTTATTTGTCCTTATCAAAGGGAACTCAGCTCTGGAACTGATAGATTTATAATGTAATTCCTTTAAACTTACTGTATGTAGATAGCTCTTGGCATTTTTCATTAAACCGACGTTGTTCAATTAAGTGTTTGAAGCAAAGATCTTTTGATAGTTTGAGCGCTTTCACTGAAAGGAGGGGAAAAGCGCAGTTCCATCTGTAATTATGGAGAACGAAAACAGTGCACGATTGAAAGGACTGGAAGGCAACCTTCATGTTCTGGTTCTTCTCCCCAGTTACAGGAACTCGTACAAGAAGAACATCTGTGTGGACATGCTGCGAGAGGGCTATCACAAGTCCTTCAGGGAGGTCTTCGCGCTGATGGAGCAATGGGATGCCCTGAGGGAGGCTGCGAGACTGAGGTCTGTCTTCTGGCTGCAGAAGCCTCTGGAGGAGCAGCTGGATAAACTGGATTTCCTCTACCACTGCCTAACCAGGGCAGAGGAGGCTGAGAGGAAAGGTAAGTGGAGGCAGGGATCCGAGGAGGGCAGACTGGGCTCTGTGCAGCGCAGTGGGGCATTCCCAATTGTTGTCTGAGTGAATTTGAAGCATGAAGATAACTTAGCACAGTTTAACCTGGTCAGTTAAGTGTATTTATGGGAGAAAAGAGAGGGAAAGCGTGGTCACAGGCCTGCCGCTGCCTTGTCATGCTAATCCTGGTAAGATGGTGCATGGCACCTACAGAGTCTCCAAAACTTCCCAGTGGTTTAAACCTTTCCCAGAGCGAATCATAAACCTTTACATGTTTCCTGTGTGTTATCTCAACACTGACTTTCCCTGAGGACATACTTTCAAGATTACTGTCACTTGCAAAGTACACTGATTTTCAGCATTTATATATTGAACTTCAAAAGTGTTGTGAAGTCTTAATGATAGGAATCCAAGGATTTATGTTAGAGAGTAATGACAACACAAGCAAATGCCTGCAATTCACTGTTGTGATTAAAATTGTTCATTGTGCATTTTCCATGAAGTCATTTCTAATAAGTCTCGTTTTGGCTCAGTCTAATATTTTCCAGAAAGTTAATATTTATTTTAAGTATCAAAATATTTTAATCTTCACTATAGTTATGTGGATATTGTTGTCACAAGTATTTCTTAGTTATGTATTAGGAACTGGCCATTTTGTTTATTTATTTTTAATTTATACATTTTATGATGTACATTATGGTAATTTGATACACTGTATACAATGTGTAATACAGTGTGTAATAATCAAGCCAGAGTAATAAGCATTTTCATCTCTTCAGCCATTAATCACTTTTATGTGTTGAGGTTTCATGCAGTTTTTGTCATTTTGAGATAGATCAGAGATTCTCTTGCTGGGTATTTACACTATTGTACTAAAGAGGAAGCAGGAATAATTCTTTATCTCTGCAGTATGGAGCCTCTTGCTGAATTTCTTTCTCTCCCTTCTCCTCTCATTTTTCCCAATCTCAAGTGGCCACAAAGGAATTGGTCACTCATGATGAAAAGGGAAAAAGCAACTCCTACAATTCGACTTGTCAATTCAGTATTCTTGATGATTCTTATCCTCAAAGTTTTGGCTGAAAATATCACAGGACTCCAAAATAAATAAATAAACAAATAAATAAATAAAAAATACCAGGTCTTACTAACATGTGGGCTTCATCTTGTGCCTTTGGAGGATATGAGTATGGGTGACATTTTCATTATCCTGGGTTACCGGGAGAAATGTTAGGAAGACATGACCAGCAATGGGGGCGGGGCCAGCAGAAGTCTTTCAGCCTCTCTGGTGGCACCAGTGCATGTTTCCCATCAGGTTGTGACCTGACTTAAAAACACAAAGAATACAAAATGTGAGAGGTAGCACAAACCGGGGTGTCAGGTAGAGTGGATAGAGTGGGATAGCAGGTGATCATTTATATTATAATATTTAGCTGCGTAATTGACTTTAAAAATAGACCCTTGGTGAACCTTAAAATGTGATTTATACAATTTCTCAAGAAATTAACTATTGTAAAATGAAATACACTCCTCTGTTAAAAAAAAAAAAAAGCAACTAAAACTACATTCCAGAGTTAGCCTCAAATTCTGAAGTATCTACACTGGAAGCAAAATTAACTAAGACAAAATTTGTCCATCAATGCTTTTTTTAAGTTGAATTTCATCATATTCATTGTTTAAAATAGAGGTTTACATTTCAGTACCAGAAGTCTGAGCCAAATATCCGACTTGTCATAAGGTGTCATAAATGAGTCAGCTTGTCATAAAATATTTTGTCATTAAAAAGAGTGAAAATGCTAAATGATCTGTTTTAAGGGAGAATGCATTTTAATCTCCAGTCTTCCATTGAAAACATAACTATTCATATAAATAAAAATACTTCTCCAATTTAAAAAGCTAATAACTTCTAGCTTTAGAAAGGAAAAAGTTGTTATGCAAGCGGTAAAAGCAATGAAAAAATTTTTCTTCACTGAATGGCTTATTATATATTTGCAGTAACTAAAGTTTCATTTGTTAAATAGGACAAAATCACCTCTTGCTCAGAATAATGCTTCTGTAGAGTTATCTCCCAGCAGAATGCACTGACTTTAGCCCGGCTCAAATACAGAAACTTAGATGTGTTGTGACAAAATATTAATGGAAAATTTTTAGTTAAACAGCCCACAATGTTAATATGGTTATTTTTAAAATTTGTATAATTTTTTTCATGGGCGACACATGAACTTTATTAAGGATAATTGTGACTAGAATAAAGCATGTCCTAAAAATGGAATTTTATATTTGCTTTTATTAACGAATTAGTCCTAACTCTTAAAATATATATATGTTATTATATTTTAATATGTGTGTACATGTGCATATATTTATATGAAATCTAAAATACAGAACTCTGTTCATGGTCGTGCAGTCTGAGATAACTATCCTGAAATAGCACACCTCACCATCCTCTTGGTTTCTCATCAGAAAGACTGTCTCTCTAGGCTCACAGAGAAGTTCATCTGATCAAAGTTATGCACAGCAATAGTGATCTGGGGTCAGTTCCCTTTCTTGAGAGTTAAAAGCAGTAACCTAGAATTTTGTAAATGACTTTAGAAAACGTTTCTTGTTTGTTATAGCAAAGTTGCATTTCAAGTAAGCCAGTCATTGTTTCTCGGATTATTTTCCACTAGTTGTAGTGTATCTTCATCTCTAATATACTGCATTTCATCTGTCAGCCATTCTTGTGAATCATCTCTTTACTTTGTATAGCATTGTGATTAGTGTCTTAGTCTTCTAGGGCAGAGCAAGAGTTGGCAGTAATGGTAATGAGTGACCAAATCAATAGATAATTCAAACATTGTTTACACTTGAGACTTTTAAATTATAGCCAAAAATTGAATAATAATTTTTTTCTCATAACATGTTTAACACACTGAAGTATTTCTACTCAAGCAAAGCTCCATGGGATATTTATAGCTTTTTATGCAAGAAAAACAAAAGCAAAACAAAACAAAACTGTATGGTAAGGCAAGTTTGGGAAAAAACAGATGAACAAACATGAAGATAAGTGTGTTGCTTTACTGAAAGATTTGCGAGAGCCTTTGGCATGCCATTGTGTGTTGCGAGCTTCACTGATATAGGAAAATACCAACAACATTTGATAGGTTTAGTCCCCATGGAATGTCCTCTTCAGGGAGCATAAAATCTAAATAAAAAACTAACCATAGAATTTATTTTCCTCTTCTTAATATATATGCTCACAATTCAAAGAAGGAGTTCACCTACCAGAAGAAAAGCCTATTTACACTCTAAAGGGTATAGAGTATAGCTACAGAAAATAGCTGTTATGCTTAAATATGAAATTGTAAGAGCTTATACAAGTACAATACCTAGTTCAAAAGAAAACTCTATGGGGATCTTTTTAATTACTGAAAGTAGAAAAATTATTGCAGGAATATATAAAGTTAAACTTTATATTTACCTTCTATTAAAATAGAGAATGCAATATGTTTTACTTACTGCCATGTTAAAGTGGTAACTCTAGTTGGTAAATAGGACCAAGAATATAAAATATTCAAAATCAGACCTCAGCAGTCTGATTAAATTTGTTGAATAAATGTGTATTTTAAAAAATAACCTCAGCATTCTGGGAGTCTGAGGCAGAAGGATCACAAGTTTGAGCCCAGTCTGAGTAACCTATCAAGTTAGCAAGACACTACCTCAAAAGGTATAGAAGAAGCAAAAGAAAGAAAGAAAAACTGTATGGAGACGTAGCTCAGTGCAAAGACCCTGAGTTCAATCTCTAGTAGAAAAAAAAAAGGAAAGAAATAAAGGAAGGAATGAAGGGAGGAAGGAAGAAAGAATGAAGAAGAGATGAAGGAAGAGAAGAAAGAAAAACACAAACAAATGAAGTATATGCAAGAAGTGGCGTAGGTTTTACAAATTTCTTTTGAAACACTGGAGTGACTTATTTACAGTTCTATCCACTTTTTCGGGACCTTTTGGCTTAATCACGTAGGTGTGTGTGTTAATGTGTAATATTTTTCATAATTGTGGCCCTTCAGGAACATACTGATTTTTCTGGTAGGAGAGAGCAATTAGCGTCAGTGAATTCTAGCTCATAATGATTGTGATGAAAAAGCCTCCTGAAACTGTAACCCAGGGGCTATGACATACTTACAAATGTGCTTTCAGAATAATTGTCTAAAGATACAGTTTGTTAATGTGCTCATGTTCACCATTTAAGAGAGGCAGACATTTTTTTAACACATGAGCATTTGTGTTCACGTTTACTCCTGCTGGGGAGTTTTTAGGATTGATTCAAATCACGACTCACTTACAAGGCATCCTGTAATCATTATTAGTCATATGGCTCCCCACTCCGGATGAAAACACCTGGGTGTTTCCCCATCCTCCTTGCTTCTTCATTTGTACTATTTTTCCAAAGCTAAGGAGTATTGCTTTCTCTCTCATTTCTCAATATTTTTCAACCCTACAGTGACAAAATGATACTAATACTCCTTTCTTCTAAAAGAATTAAATGCATCACTAACAGATATTCTCTTCCACATTTTACAGTCCTGTGCTTCAGTCAAATACTATGTCGGTTTCTAAAATGTTCTCAGTTTTCAGAAAGGCCTTTGTTGCTTTGTTATGTGCATATTATTTAACTAATGTTTATTTTAATATCTAAAATAAAGTAATTTTGGTATTTGGATTTGATTTGTGAAAGTTAATCAGATGATTTTAGACTAGGACTTGAACTCAGGATATTTGCACTGAGCTACATCCTCAGGCCATTTTTTTATTCTGAGACAGAATCTCACTAAATTGATAAATTTCCCAGGTTGGACTCTATTTGTGATCCTCCTGTCTCAGAATCTCAGAGTGCTGGGATTAGAGGCACAGCGCACCATATCTAGGTTTAACCACATTTTTTTTTCAATTTTTTTTTTTTTTTTTTTTTTTTTTTTTTTGTGGTACTGAGGATCAAACTCATGACCTCGCACTTGCCAAACAGGCGCTTATGCCGCCGAGCTAAATTCTCAGCCCCTTTAACCACATTTTTAAGAAAAAAAAATGAATAGGGAACAATTGCCACAATATTAACTTACTATTCCAAAGGATGTGTCCCAAGACATTTTCCTAATGTGGTTTACAATTTTTTTTCTCTTTGAAGGACACCTTGGCGATATGTACAATAACTTACATATTCTGGCCTGTTTCTTCGATAACCCTGAAGATAAGTGGGTAAGGAACCACTTCTATGAACGATGTTTTGAGGTTGCAAAACTGATCAAATTTGATGGAGGGAAGAAAGAAGCTGAAGCAGAAGCACACTTGGGCCTTCTGTACGAGGAAGAAGGTAGGTAGCCTCAGTCAGGCTCCTGTGAGTGGGCTTTGCTGGACCCGAGATGGCACAGTCAGAAAAGACAAGGGAGTGGGGGGAAAGACCAGATTAAAAGAATGCAGATGCTAGAGGCCAAAAGGCAAAGCGGGGCCTGTGAACTCAGCTTCAGCCTTTGGTGCAGAATGGTCCTTGCAGGATTTCTCAGCCCAGAGACACCAGGATTTGCAAGGAGAGAAACCCTGCACCCCGTGTTGCCCACCCTCAGCCCATAGGCCGCACCCATTCAACTGGTTTGCTTTTCTATTTACAAAGATGTTAGAGAGAAAGTAAAATGTACACTTTGATATTCCTAATGCCCCATTCCTATACATAAAATCCAAAAACTGTCTATATAACTTATTGTACAGTAATTTCTGAAGGAAATGTTCCTTTAAATATAAATTCACACTTAATTAATAGAGTTATCTTAAGACAAACCAAGTCAAAAACCATGCCAAAATGATCAGAAATGGATTTTTTGAGGTGAGTCATCAAGGATTGCAAATAGGAATTTAAGAATTAAAATTATTTATGAGAGGATAATGTGTAGGTAATTTACAAATAATATACATTTATGAGGAAGAAGTAAATATTTTATTGTGATGTTCTTTCATCTTTCAAATAACTATCTGATTTTTTAATAAAAGTTCACAAGACAAGTTTAAAATTTTTAAGATAGGACCATAAAGAACTTTGAAGAAGATGTATATATGTATATATATATATATATATATATATATATATATATACATATATGTGTATATAGTTATGGTTGATACAGTGCGTCAACTTGAGAAGTTTAGAGCTGAGACACTCAGTAGGGAGCCAAGATCCTTACTTTGTGCAAAGGAGGGCACAGAGATTTTGTGAACACTATATCCCCCTTAGAAGGGTGAATAGACTATGTACAATATAAGGGAGGAGAAGAGGTTTGTTTATTCCCTTTTGTTCTGGCTGCTTTCGATTACTGCTGCCTTGAAGTATTGTTCCAGTGCTATCCCATCCTCCCTTGCAACCAGCTGATTGTGGGCTGAACCCTCCAAAACATGGGAAGCACCTGGGACTCCAAAACTTCCTGTAGGAAGCCAGAAAAGTATCAAGACAAGGGAGAAAAATTCAATTTCAGACCACTACCCCACACAGAACAAGTGCAGGAGATATAGACATAGAATAAATTGGAAGTCTACACCTGAAATTTCTGAAATGATAGCAACTGAAGTCAAGAAACAATTTCATGAAGCTGTGAAACAAATCAGATCAGAAGTAATATCTCAGGTAAAATAAGAAATGACAATCATAATGAAAGAATTGCTGAGCATTTCTAAAGAAGACACATTTTAAAAACAAAAGAGGACCATAGGAAAATGGTGAGAACTTTGAATGAACAATATTGGGATGAATTACGATGCCTGAAACAGATTCAGAGAATTTCAGTGCATGAAACAGATTTGAATCCAGGGAACTAAAAACTCCATTGGAAGCAAAACTACTTGAATACAACTGAAGATAGACTTTTAGACCTTGAAGACAGGATTGCAGCTAGCAACTGCAAAAGGAAAGATCTCTTGAAAATTACAAGGAACCAGGAAACAACAATTCAGTGGCTGCAAGATGACATAAAGAAAACTAATTTAAGACTGATAGGTGCCAGCAAAAAATCAGGAGTCAACACAAATGACATAAAAAGACTATTAACAGAAGTAATTGCAGAGAATTACCAAGAATGGAAAAAAGACCTGACATACATATAAGTGAGGCATATAGAACTCCAACTAGCCATAACCAAAATGTCTATATAAAAATCAAGATCCCAGAAATTCAGCACAAGAGCAGAATACTGAAAGCTGTTGGAGAAAAAGAAACAGTTAACCTACAAAGGAAAACTCATCAGAATCATGACATACTTCTTTCTAAACACAAATCACCAAGTCAAGAACTTGGAGTGAAGTAACTCAAGTCCTGAAAGAAAACAACTTACAACCCAGATTGATGTATCCTGAAAAACTATGTTTCAAAATTGATGGAGAACTAAGATACTTCCATGACAAAGAACAACTGAAGGAATTCATGGCCACCAAACCAACCCTACAAAGAGTACGGAAGGCTATTCTAGAGAGAGATAAAGATGACCATGGTTCCAGGAACAGCAGAAGAGGGAATCATCAAAAGGGGCAGGCAGTTGAACACATGGAAAGTAGAGAACCAGCGGCAGGAAAATCGCATGGTAGAGACAAGCCAGTGCATGTCAGTCATCGCAATCAATATAGATGACTTCGATTCTTCAATAAAAAGAAACACAGCCGCAGTGGATCAAGAAACAAGATCCATCAATATCCTGTATACGAGAGACACATTTAACTCAAAAGGAAATTCATAGACTGAAAGTCAAACGGGAGAAAACAATGTTCCATGTGACAGCAAACTAGAAAAAAGCAGGGGTAGCTTGCTCATCAACTGCAGAATGGATAAGGAAGATATAATATTTTTATACAATGGGAAACTACTCAATTTTAAAAATGGACAATCTTGAGGCTCTTGTAGGTAAATGGATGCAGCTTGAGATCATACTCATTGGTAAAATGGTTCAAACTCACGAAGGTGAACATCATGTTGCTTCCCTAGTGTAAAAACACTAAAGGGGTTAGTGGGATCCAAAATGTAGAACAGATATTGAGAAAGTAAAAGGGGGAAATGTCTAAAAGTGGAAGGAACAACTGGGATGGGAGAAAGGAGAAAAAAAAGAAGGGAAAGATTATATGTGTGTATATGTATATATATATATATATATATATATATATATATATGCATATATACAAGATGGATAATTATACTGCTAATTTCTATTAGTCCAACATAAAGAATGGTTCGTGCTTTCATTGATGATTATTTTTTCATATACATCAGTTAATTCGAACAACTACTTTGAAACAACAATATGCAACACATTGACCATTGTTAATTCCCTAATATTGTTTTGAAATTCTGTACCATTGTTTTTAACCATTTTCTCTTTTTAAAATTGAAAAACCTTCTGTAAAACCAAATGTTTCAATACAGTGTGATTTATAATGACTCCAAATGTGGATAGTTAAATACATGAAGCAATTTGCATGTAACAGACTTAGATAAAGCTACAAATTAGAGCAAAATTCACTCATTCAGCAAATACTAATTGAGAGCCTAGGATCAGGGAACAAAACAGCGAACAAGACAAAGCCCTGTTCTTGTGGAACATAGCCATTTCTAAGTTCAGGTTAGTTCTGTTCTGTGTCTTCACCTTGTTGAATAATCGGTGAACCACCAATCTCTAGAACCTTTTCATCTGGTAAAACTGAAATATTGTACCCATTAAACAATTCTCTTATCTTCCACTCCTGATTTTTTTAAATCTCTGAATGCATTTCCTTTAGAGGATTTATACATTGCTTATTTAATTGATTCATTCATCTACCCATTGACTTACTCAATAAATATTGGAGGGTCTCTTGTCCTTTTGTTAGTAGCCATGGCACCAAGGTTTTCTGTATCATTTTAGTGGCAGACACAGGGGTCAAAGGCAAGGCTGAGTTTGGGAAGCGTGATCAGGATGGGGTACTGTACTCCAACACTCACAAGCTCTTTAGCTTGTTTGCATTTGGATGCCTGACCTTCCAGCATGATAGAGTACAGCCATCTTCCACAATGAATAGAATTTTTGGCTTTGAAATATTTTAAAGAACAAAAGGCTTTACAATGATCAATTCTGAAATATTTTTTCTATGCCCTTACACAGTCTAAGGACCCTAGCACCATACTTTTATTGCCTGCTATATAAATTAACAAGAATCCATGTCAATAAAAAGTGTTTGATGATAAAATATTATCTGCAACCTTGCAGTCTGGAGTTGAATTTTCTCCAGAAGAGTAAACCAGAAATGTCAAGACTCTGCAGCTAGAGGGGAGGGGGACTCACCTGCTGTAAGGGTCCTGCTGAGAAGATGGTGCTGTAGCTTCCGCCCATCTGATCTGATTGGTCCAGACAAGCGAATGGAGGCCCCACAGCAACAGCTAGGCGGCAGCTGTGCACAGGGGCAGGTGGCAGCATCCTGATCCCACGGGTACCCCCATTCAGGTTAAAAGAGGACATTAACTGGCAGATGGTAGTGGGCAGGTTGTCAGGGCCCAACCAAGCAGGCTGCAGTCCAGGGCAGGGCTCCAGCTCCCTCGGGGAACTGTAGAGCAAATGAGGAACATGAGCTGAAGCCATGGTCATAAAGACTGGGCACATGGTTGCAGTCAGGGGTAATGTTCAACCCAGTGGCACAGATGTGACCAGGCCTCACCCTGAGCCCCCAGGACAGAGTGGAGCACAGTAGACAGATCGAACCCATGCCGCTGCTGACAATGGACCTGCAAGATTCAGCTCACCCTGTGTCCCTAAGACTGACAATCTCTTCAGGTCAAATATCTTCAATCCTCTCTCAGGGAAATAAACATAGAGTAGTCACACACTGACCATACTTGCAGCAAATCATTGGTATATCTTCTTTCAGAGTTGTTATCTTATTAGTAAGAATCTTATCTTGCAAACAGGACATGTGGGCAAGCAGCATTCATACATATCTGGAGCCCTCAGTCCCTGGAGAAAGCTCTCAGATACCAGGTCAACAAAAGATAAATTTATCCATTCATTTATTCATTCCAGATCAGCACACAGAGGTCTAGCAGGGCCAGATATCAGACCCTGAGAGACGAAAGACTAAGAGACATGTCTAAGGAAGCACTGATTCCTCCTTTGATCTAAGCTGAAGCCAGAGTACAACAGCAAGATAACATAGTAGAGCCCTAATTTTAGTTTTAACCTGCCAGGTCAGCACCACCTTCTTGCCACAGTGGTTTAAGAAATGGTCTGAGTATCATCTGTGCTGTAATCAATTTAAGCCTCACCTTTGCCCTAAAGGACCTACAAGACAAGCTTGGTTCTTCCTAGCCTTTAATGGGGCCAGTGTCTTCTTGGGACTCACTTTTGCACAAGTTAACTTTCAAGTCCACCTTTTAGTGTTCTTCTCCAATTCCGAAGGGCCTTGGTTTTAAATGCAATGACTGACTTTGGTCTTAGAGACTGGAGGATGATTAGGAATCCTTGTGAATGACAGATGTTGGGTAATGAGCATGCACACTGAAGGCAGGTAAGGGAGACCATTGCCATTGTAAGAATAGCTTAGAAAGTATATGTTTGCACTTTCAGAAGACCCTTATCTGTGACTCTGATGCAGACTGAGGAAAGGAGCATTAATTAAAGTTCTTCCAATGACTGGGGAACTTCTGCAGAAAAAAGAGCTGTCTTTCTTGGTTTGTTATGTTCAGGACTACAGTTTATTGTTGACATGTGCTCCCTGGAAGGATCCTAGATAGTGTGCTCTGTGAGGGTCTCCTGAGGCCAGGTGTCCCCGGGAGCAGCACTGTTATGAAATCACATGAAATGAGCACTAGCTCTCCCCTGCAGGATCAGGATGGGAAAAGAGATCCAGTGGTTGTGGTGAAGGAGAGCATCACTCTGAGACACTTTCCTCTTTTCCATTAGAGTTTGCAAACTCATGCATCCCTGTTGTTATGCTAGTTGGTACCATAGTATGGCACCACCTATACTTTAATGATTATAGAGGAGAATACTCCTACTGTGATGGTTTTTCCATGAATTTTAATAAGGGCGATAGTTTAACTTTTCTTATGTAAGGTGTTCATCCTATGCTAGGTAGTTTTCTTTACGTATCACAAAACACAGAATTCTCTCACTGGGACCCTCAGTTCCCAGGTCTCCCACTACTCAGGGTTTTCCAAATCTGAGTCCTACTAACAGTCATTAACTCCAGAAGCTGCCTACAACTCTGTAAGTAGACTCTTTGTACTCCAGTCTAAGTGATTGATCTCTCCCTAGTCCTCTGACCTGCTTCCAGAAGGCTGGGATTGTCCCTGCGTAGGTAGAGGAAGGAGAACTGAGTAAGCTGCCTCCAAGAGCACCCTGTTCCGACACAACTCACAGAGATAAGAAGCTGGAGCACAGACTTCCCATAATTTCATGGGGTACTCAGGACTCGAACAGTATGGGCACATTCCTAGTGTGATGAATGCCCAGCCACAATGGCAATATGACATGGCAGAGTTTTGATACAAGTCCCATCCTGCTGGCTCAGCCTTCTTGATTTGATGCTTATCTACTCCACCCTGTTGTATGATCAGTAGTGGGACAGAGGGATGGGGACAGATGCTGAAGTACAGACCTTGTGATTGCAGCCATAGGGCATGACTACATAGCCTTCATCATTTGACCAGTCTGGCTTAGTAAGACTCTGTCTCAAAATAAATAAATTTTTAAAAGATAGCTCAGTAGTAGTTTGCCCTTGGTTTTAATCCCCAGTACCACACATGCACAAATCAGAATCCTGATAATGAAAAATTGAAGCAGTAATGTTGAGAATGTTAAGAACATTCTTGGATAATTGCCTCAAATCTCAAAGAACTAAGAAATGGAAACAATGAAAGAAGACAATAAATATAGAAATTCTTGAGGAAGAATACACAACAATTAGAACTAAAACAATAATATAAGTTAATTTAAGAAAGCTTTCTTGATTCTAAAAAGAAAAAGTCTGAATATGCAAATTAAAATACATATGTATGCTTCAGTCAAAATTAATAGAGATCTGTAGGTAGATAAACCCCTGGAAATTTTTGAATATCCAAAGATCAACTTGATTCTGATCTAAAAAAAAAAAAAAAAAAAAAAAAAAAAAAAAAAAAAAAAAAACAAACCCACAAATGGTCTGCATTGACACAAAAAAATAGAAGAATTGAATTTTCTCTTTTCAATAGTAAATACCATAAAGCAAACAGGATGTAGTATGTGGAGAATAGGAAATAGAAGCCTGGTAAAGTTGGCACCTGAGACTGTGCTACAGAGATATGTTCTCTTTCTACATAAAGCAGCAGAGAGACGTGCTTGGATATTTGAGGCTCAGAGAGCACTGCCAATATACTTGTATGTTTACTCTAGAACTCAGTGAGAGGTAAGTCAAAATTAGCAATACAAAAATAGAAAAATCTTTATATAAAGAAGCTGAAAGTAAACCCTTGAACCAATTAAATGTCAAGTTTAATTTACAAAAAAAGTCATGTCAATCATGTTGAAGATGGTATGTCATATAAAAATAGCTGATGTATCATATAAAATTAAGCGTGATTTTAATTTTTTATGATTTTCCATATTTAATAAATATTTGGAAGTAATGTTGCCTATTTCTATTTTAAAATTAAATTTTATAACAAACATTTAATTTTCTCATCACAAGTGGAAAATATGGGCAAATATTTATTCAGCCTTAGATGAAAAAAGCCTTTAAAACAGAACTGAAAGAGACACCAAGGAAGATAATGGGGTTTACTGGTAGAAAATTATATCCTCTTCCTGCTCCAGGTATAGGATGAATTTAGAAGAAATTGACATAGCTCAATTGATAAGACTGATTGGAAAACAGAGCTGATATCTGTACAAATCAGATTCTCTGTTATCCCCCAGAATTAATCTTAACCATCAGTAATGGCAGGCCCGTCCTTCCTTGGAATTTTTTTTTTTAAAGAGAAAAAAGAAAGGAAATAAAAAAACAAAGCAGTAAAAGGGTACAAGTAATGCAGAATTTCAAGAAAAAAAATACAGTAAGAAATCACCAGTTAATAGGTTACATATTGTCATCTTAGAAACAGTTGTCCAAATTATAAAATTAAAGCATATAAAGTGGGCATTCATACAGTGAGATTGCAGACAGTTCGGTTCAATGATCCAACGAAAGCTCAGTAATATGGTTTTCCATCTTACACACTCAAACATACTTGAAGTTATATCCCTTAGACCACCTTCCTTTCCTCTCTTTTTTACAATAACAATTACACTTTTTGGGTTTTATTACTCCCACAGTTCTTATTACTTTTTTTTTTGAGGAGAATAAAACCAAATGTGACTAAACAAAACAGAGTCAGAACAGAAGGATGGGCATAGTACATGATGCAAAAATAGAATACCAGGTGATCAAAAATGGTTACCATTGTGCCTTCTGCTATTTTTAAAAAGAGTTGCCTATATCATCAGGTATAATAGAATTGATCAAAACAGTACAGAACAAGACCAATAAAACCTACACTGGAGACCATATAGGACTTCAAAAGAAGATAATAGTCAAACCATAATGGGCATCATAGTGAATCTTATTGCCTTCAAAGTGGTTGCCTATATCCTCAAACTTGATACTATCAAACAAAATAGAATATAGTAAAATCAGACAGAACAAGATGGGGAGAGTAATGCTGGGGTTCAAATCAGGTTAATAGGAAAGCAAAAAGTTACTATAATATATCCCGCTATTTTTTAATTTAGTTTTCCCTTAATTGAAAAAAAATAAGAAAAAATAGATTAATTAAAAAAGGGAAGAGATTGAGATAAAAGAGGACATTGTAACAGAACAACACAGGTCAGAACTGAACAATTTAAGCATCATTGTGTTTGTCCACCAGATAATCTAACATAATAGTAGTCACCATAGTGCCTCTTTCCTTGAATTATTTGAGTATAACTTCGTATACTCTTGCATCAAGCATATCAAGACAGTGTGAAGCCATTCAAGAGAATGAAAGAATTACAGGGTATTTAGAACCAGCTAACAGAAAACGAACAACGGTTTCTATATTATCTCTTTGCCTATAAAAAATTTTATTTTTACTATTGCATATAGTAAAATACCCTCCTTGGATTAAAAGCCAGCTCCTGTGAGCTTTGTCATGGAGCTCAGACATCTCTGGACAGCTGACTCCAAAGAAGTTGAGAGTTCAGGATTTCACCAGATTGAATTCATCATTCCTTTTCCCTGGAGAAGCGCAGACAGAGAGAGGAAGTAGTCTCCTGACATTAGGGGAACAGATACGATCAGAAACAAAACTTGAGAGATGTAGCACATGATTTTAAACTGTTTGTTAAATTAGAGTAAGCAAAATGTGGTAACTATTTGAAACAAACAGATAATAGAGCAGTATCATTATTTATATAAGAACACTTACAGATTAGTAAAAAAAAAAAACCTACTAGATTGGTATAAGAACTGGAAGACAAAAAAATTCATTGAATTCAACCTGATAATAAACATGAAAAAGGCTAATACTGAGAATAAAAAAGTGGAAGTTAAGGTACTAAGGACTTATTATTTTTCATCTGTGATTTTCTGATAGATGTATATTGTGTTCCTGTTGTACGTAAGAAACTGGTCTAAATGCTTAGAATACATGGCTAAAAAATGTATATCATCTATTAATTCAGAGGCTCCCATTTTATTTTTTTATTTTACTTTGAAAACAAAAATAAAAAAGGATAAGAACAATACACAGTTTAAAAAATTAGTGCTGGTTAATAAATTGTGTGTTGTTATTTTTTTTTAATTTTACTTTTTTGGTACCAGGAATTGAACTCACAACTTCACAGGGATGGCCAATTGGCTGTTCCCAAGACTATCCACCCTGAGAATATTTCTTTCACTGAATTCTACTTGAACCATAACCCAAGCAATAACATGTACAACTAGAAACTCATCTCTGGGAACATTCCCAAAATAGACCCTCTTGGTGAGGAACAGCACTAAACAGGACTTCTCCCACTGTGTCCACCAGGACTGCATCACTATATGCTTTGGCTGACCACACAGTTGCTCTTTTTGCAAATATTCAGTGCCCCAAAACCATGTCAGTGTCTGTCCAGACTGAAGAATAGCCTCAATTTGAAGTTGTCTGCAATTCTCACCACTTCATGTCTCTTTCAAGGAATTCTAGTCCCAGATGCTCCAGTATCCAGACTTTGATGTTTTGCTGATGGCTGAAATTTCATCTCTTCAATGACCTAACTTCCTTCCTGTAGGCCCAACTTCCTTAAAAGTGCCAGCACCTCCCAATAACACCTCAGATTGGCAATCATGCTTTCAACATATGAGTAGTATCGTTGGGATTAAGGGGCTTCAGATTCAAACCGTGGTAGAGTTGAATCATGAACCCACAAAAAGTGGCAGATTCTTAACATCCAGTACCTGTGAATGTGATCTTAATGGGAAACAGGTTCCTCACAGATTATCAAGCTAAGTTAAGGATAGTATGGTGAACCCTAATCCAATATGACTCTCATCTTATGAAAAGGGAAAATTTGGACAGACATACACAGAAAGAAGGTGATGTGAAGACACAGAAAATGCCTCTACAACCCAAGGAATGCCTTTGGCTTCTCAAAGCTGTGGCAGAGGCATGGGACAGGTTCTCTCTCACAGTTTTCAGAAGGACTCAATTTTGCTGACATCTTGATTTCACAGTTCCAGCCTTCAGAACTGTGAGAACACAAACTTCTGCTATATGAGCGGTCTAGCTTGTGACACTTCACTATGTCAACCCGCTGAAAGCTAATACAGCATCTCACATGGTATCAGTGATTCCCTTAAGTAAGAAAAGAATGTTATTTCAGGAAAAAAAGAATGTCCCAGTTGTCGAGTGATATGACACAATATATTTAAAGATTGTAACGTTCCCTCATTTTAAAATCTTGACATATAAAACAACTATGATTGAATATTATCTAAAAGCAACACAAGATGATAGTAAAAAAGTTTTTACTATCTTACATAAACAATCTTCTCTCAGCATTTTGACTTTTCACTTTATTCTATACTCCATTATAAATGTGACTTTATTTTTATCCTTTAGCACTTGAAATGAGGTTGATTATCACACTATTCAGTTCTCAAAAATAGCAAAAACATAACAATTTAATATAATCATAGATGCCACATCAAAATTGATAGAAATTTTGTTGTAGTTTCTTATTTGTCATGAATATCAATTTGCTAGTTTATTAGGAAAAAGCCTTAGTAACTAAAATACAAGCAAAGGATGTATCAATTTTTAGTGTGGTATTTTATTTTCTCTTTCATTTTATTAAAACTTAATAGATAAGTAAGTGCTGCTAAAGAGAGGTCAAACCCATCACGTACACAAAACCTCAACTGAGGCAGCATATAGAAAAGGGCATTGGTGATGTGGAATGACGGGGAGACATATTTTACATAATATGTGTATTTGTACTGTTAGATTTGGTAACTTTGTGCATGTATTTTTTTAACTGAAGAAAGCCTAGCTAGCTAAACAAACACATGCATGCATGCACTCAGTAAATATGGAAAAGGACAGAAAGTTTTTGCAGTTAGGGAGAGAATCATGAAGATGAAAATACTATATAGATCCAGTCACACTCCTAATAAAGCAGGAAGTTTGAGTCAGTAGGGCTAGGAAGGATGCTAATTAAATGCTTAGATTCAATGAATGATCACCATATAGAAAAGGAACCCCCAACCTACAGGAATGTTAGAAACATGGAAGAAAGGTTTTAAATAAAAACATACACTGAAAACCTGTGAAGCCTTGCACAGGAGTTCAGTTAGTGATAGCTGATAGACAATGAATGACTACCTCAGTCTTGATGATCCACATTTGCTGGAGATGAAGTGTAGCGATATCCCGCGTTAGACTGGGTAGCACACTGAGATTCACTTTTGGCATTGACACTGTCATAAACTGTGAATCTAGGAAAGTCATTTAATCATGGTGCTTCTCTCTCTCCTCATTTCTAAAATGAGAAGATGATGATAGCTGCTTTAAATTCACTTCCAGCTCTCATTTCTCTGGCTGTTAAATGGTTACTGCAGGACCTATCATTAAAAACTC
The DNA here is from genome assembly GCF_034190915.1 of Cavia porcellus. Lineage (NCBI taxonomy): Eukaryota > Metazoa > Chordata > Mammalia > Rodentia > Caviidae > Cavia > Cavia porcellus. The sequence goes on from NW_026947497.1 coordinate 36,259,314, forward strand.
TTGTGTGTCCACTTACTAACTTGCTGGAGTGTGAAAATAATGTTCCCATGAAAAACAGAGATGGTGCCTTATATTAACATACTTATGTCTCTTTTAATTAAAAAATTTAAAAAAATTCGTGTTCTTCAGAGCATACAGTTAGGAAGAGTGTGATGATTGTCCTGGCCCTCAGGCCCTTAGTAAGGAAGCTTCTCTTGTCCTCTTCTCCTTCACTCTTAGTGTGCTCCTCTCACAGGAGTGCTGGTGAATTCTGTAAGAAAGTCCTCAGAGATGCTATTTTAGGGGACCATGGACAACGGCATGAAAAAGTACCTGACTGTTGGGATCCCATCCAGCTGCTCAGCCTTAGTCTCTATTGTCTTTCTTCTTTCTCTGGAAGTTCCCTCATCTACTGCCTTCTTTGTTAAATCCCTGACACTGCCTCAGTCCTCCCATTCTTCTGCTCTAATCTTAAATGTCCTCCAAGTACCCACTATTGGTCTACATAGACTGTGCAGATCTACCACAAAGCAAGTCAGGAAAACTTTTTTTAAAAAGAGAATAAAACCAAATGAGAGAAAACAATGTGGAGTCAGTCAAAACAAAAGCATGGACATAGCAAATGACTTAAAACCCAAATACAAGGTGATCAACAATGGTTACCATAATGCCTTTTATCTTCAGTAAAATTGCCCATATCATCAGGCATAGTAAAATTGAATATAACAGTACAGAACAAAAACAATAAAAGTAAAGCATTAGAGATACTATAGGACTTCAAAAGAAGCTAATAGTCAAACCAGAATGGGTATCATAGTGAGTCTTCAAAGTAGTTGCCTATACCTTCAGACTTGTTACTACCAAAGAGAACAGATTTGAATAAAATCAGTCAAAACAATACAGTGATCAAAGAAACAGAGTCAAATAAAACTAGGTCCAAACAAGACAGTGAAAGCAAGACAGGGTTTCAAATTAAGTTAATAGGAAATCAAAAATGGTTACCATAGTATATCCTGCTATCTTTAGATTAACTGTCCATGCCATCAAATCTAGTAAAGTAGACAAACTGGAACAGAATATAACCAAACTAAACAGAGTGATGAAAACAATATGGGTTTCAAATCATGATACAAGATTAATAATGTCCACTGCCTTCCGGTTTTAGACAATTCTTCTCCTTTCACTTTCACAGGGTGCACTGTACATTTTGTATCCCACTAACTCCTTAAGGTTTTAGATTAGGAAAGTGACCCAGCTGTTTACCTAAGTAATTCTGAACCTTTTTACCCTTGAGCATGATCTCAAGTTGCAACCATTATGTACAAGAGCCTCAAGGTTTTCATTCTTTATAGCTGTGTAGTTCTCCGTTGTATAAAGTGTTACATCTTTCCAACCAATCTTCAGCTGATGGACAAGCTGCCCCCACTTTTTTCTGGTTCTCTTGTCACATACAGCATTATTTTCTCATCTTTGACTTTCAGTCTATAAATCTTCTTTCAGCTTAATTATATTTCTAATATAGAGGATCATGATGGACCCTATCTCCTGATGCACTGTGCATATGTTTCTTTTTATTAGTGTATCAAGGTCATCTATATTAGTGATTATGGCTAGCCTTCTCTGCCATGCTATTTTTTTGCCATTGGTTGTCTGCTTTTCCTCTTCTCTGCCCCATTCAGTGAGCCCCTCTCTGCTGCTGTTCCTGAAACCATGGTATTCTCTCTCTCTCTCTCTCTCTCTCTCTCTCTCTCTCTCTCTCTCTGTATGTCTCTCAAATGTCCTTCAGTATTTTTTGTAGGGTTGGATTGGTGATCATAAACTCCCCCCGTTCCTCTTTGCCATGGAAGCAACTTGTTTCTCCATTAATTTCTAGAGACAGTTTTTCAGAATACATCAATCTGGGCTAGAGGTTATTTTTTTTTTTCAGGGCTTGGAATACTTTGCTCCAAGCTCTTCTTGATTTGATGGTTTGTGTCAAGAAGTCTGTCATGATTCTGATGGGTTTTCCTTTATAGGTTATCTGTTTCTTTTTTAACAGCTTTTATTATTCTGTTCTTATGTTGAATTTCTGGGATCTTGATTATTATATGTCTGGGTGTGGATCTATTTTGCTTATAGCTGGCTGTTTGCCTCACTTATCTGAATATCATTTCCTTTTCCTATGCTTGGGAGGTTTTCTTTAATTATTTCTGTAAACAGCCTTTGTGTTTAATTTGTGTTTACCCCTGCTTCTTCACTCACATTTTTTTTCTTAAGTTACCGATCCTCTTATCATCTTCTTGCCTTTGTATTTTTACTTCCTAGTCCCTTGTTATTTTTAAGAGATCCTTCCTTTTGCGATCACAAGTTGCAAACCTGTCTTCAAGGTTTGAGAGTCTATGTTCAGCTTCTTTCAACCAATTTTGCCAATGTAGTTTTTAATTTCCTGGCAATCTCTTTGAATTTGTTTCATGTATTCTAAATTTTTTTATGTTCTTCATTGAATGTTTCCCTCCTTTTTCTATGCTCTTCTGTTCTTCCATCTGTGCTTTCTTGAGAGGTGCTTAGCATTTCTTATATTATTTTTTGTTTATCTTCCTTTACTTATATTAGTATTTCTGTTTTAAGTTCTTTTATAGTTTCATGAAGTTGTTTCTTTATGTCAGTTGCTTCAGAAACTGCAGATGTGTGGCTCTCCATCTCTTCTGTGTTTACCTCTTCTGGGCCAGTACTGCTTGGGTTGGAGGCCAGAGACTGTTTTTTGTTTCTTCCTCTTGTCACGTTCCTGGTTTCTTCCAGACAAGTGGGTAGTTCCCGGCACTTCCTGTATTGGTTATAATTACTTTGAAGCATGCTGGCTAGGGATTTCTGCTTTCCCCAATCTGCTGGTAATTATTGGAGTATAAACAGGGGGAGGGCAGGCTGGCCCCTCCCTTCTGAGCTGGCTAACCACTGGGAGTGTTCACCATGTTAGTGTGTGCCACATGTTCAGTGTTGGTTAGGGGTAGCTTTAAGGAAACCTCAGCTTTGGCTATTGGATCATGCACAAGGGCAAGACTCAGTCTAAGTAATTTTTGCCAATCTGCTCTAGGAGTGGCTGAATGAAGCCAGCTGCAGTTCTGGTTCCGGGCTTATCCTGCCCAATTCCAAAATAGTACCTTGCCAATCGCCCACTGTCGTGGGAGGACTGAGTCCCCCACACTCACTGCCAGCCAGTGCAGTTCTCCAGTCCACTGCTCCCCTCCACCTCTGTGTCTTCCCACCGAGGCTTGCCAACACCAACTTCACTGTAACTGTGCATCTCTGGATTCCAGTGGTGCTTCTCACACAGTGGGACTGTCTCCAGGGAAAGTGTGTCTGGCTACCGCCTTCCGTTTGCTTTTTACTCTGCTGCTTACTGTCCACCATCTTCCCAGAATCCCAGGAAAAGTTTTTTAAGAGCTATTTTCCTTTGGGATTGCACTTTTGATCAAGAAGTAAAACCGCTCACTCCACTCATATGCTAGATTTTCTCTTCCTTTTTTTCTCTGAATATCATACATATGCAGAGAAGGGAGGCATTACTATATGGATAACCTCCCCATTGTCTATCTGAATGGGAAGATGTAAATTAGGTACTCAGAGCATATCCTCCTGTTTCCAAGCTTTGTAGCCTTCCTGGACATGCCTAAAATTTCCTTTTGGTACTGGGCTACTACACCCAAATAAGTTGACACATGAAAGGGTAGTAGCTTTGATGGGGAATAGAAGCAGCAATAATTATTCTCTAATGATTTATTTTTCATAATTGTTCAAGATCTCTAAAAACTAATGTCCACTAAGAAGATGCTAAAAGAATGGTACTTATCAGAAGACTCACAGAAAGCCCATATATACACACATATGTGTGATATATGTATATGCTTTCTGTATATATAACAATATGTATATATAATTACAGAAGACCATGAATTTAGTAAACAAGAACAGTTCTCAATTGTTTAATCCTGGATTTGGAAATTCATCTTCCATTCTTTTACATGAATGAATTTTAGAGCCATACGGAATCTTCAAAGTACTCTATTCTGGATACTAATTTGATAGATGAATAAAATGAAACAAAATATTATAGTTAAATAATTCTGCCATAGGCATAGTAATAGGGTAACACTTGGATCCAGAGCTCTTAATATCCTTGGCAAGTTCTTTTCCCCTTTCTCTGCAATGATTAACACAAGTAGATAAGCTCTTTCTATACATTGTTTTTCAAATTCATTTAAGATACAATTTAGACAGACAAATCTGATGTATCTGTGATGCATATAATGGCAGTAATGCAGAGAAAGAAAGCACATTGATACATACATGTGAAGTGTGTTTTCTCATTTATGGACTGGGTGATGTCATCTACATTTTAAAGATGATGAAGAAAGAATTGAGAGAATTTGGACTTCTAGATCTTTTAAATTTTATTTTTATTTTATTGTGGCTAAGAAGGCCTAACATGAGCCCAGGGCCTTTGTATTTGCACTCAGCTACATCCCCATGTATTATTTCAGAACAGGATCCTACTAAAATGCTCAGGCTGGGCTCAAACTTGCAATATTCCTGCCTTAGTTTCCCAGAGTGCTGGGATTATAGGAGTGTCCCACAAGATCCATCTGAGTTCTGTCCTTCTAAGTGTTTAAATTCATAATATAGTATTGCCATTATGGCCATAACATTACAGAAGTCTCTAGAACTGACTTGTCTTATTAATTTGTTTTTGTTAACTAAAGTGTTATATCCACCTCGCAGGAACTCCCCACACTGCCTTCTTGCTCTACTCTAAGCAGCCACCATCTATTCTTTGCTTCTGTGAGTCTCACTACTTTAGATTCCTCACATAAGTACAATCAGGTGATATCTGTCCTTTTGCAACTTGCTCCTTTCATTGAGTATAATGTTCTTAAGGTTTATTCTCCTCACATATTGTAGGCTTTCCTCTCATTTAAAGTTTGAGTAATACTAGTTGACTACAGCATATCATGCCTAGCATAGAGATGTCTTGAGATGCTGGATATTTTTCTATACCCTACCCAATCCATGTAGCAAGTTTTGCTTAGCAGAGTCCTTGCAAAGTCAGCTTTCTGGGTTTTTTTCTCCTTGATGTATCTTATGAAAATGTTCCTGGAATTGGACTGACTCAGAGAAAATCAGGAATAAAACAACTCCATCTCCCTTTTTGTGTCCTCTTTCAGTTGCCAAATAATCAAATCATTTGCCTTCATGATTTTTCCTCCACTCTAAGCCAGCCCAAGATTCCCACGTGGTACTAGGTGAATACCCCATTCCTTCAGTGGGCCCTGGGACAAAAACCCTCATTACTCAATCTGCAGCACCCTTGTAGATTACTTCGATGAGATATTACGAAGGTAATTTAAAAACTAATTCCATCAAGGTTAGCCAGTATAGAGGCCTTCCAGATATGGAAGGCAAAGTTGAAAAGAAAAATCTTGGTAAATTGAGTCAGTGGGAAAAAGAGGATTTATAACACTGCATAACCAGACTTTTTGTCATGTACTGAAATCCAAGTGTGCATTTAGGTGTTCAATAATTGCATGTGGAATCACTTACATGACTAGGGGAAACTAGAAACAGGGAGAAGCTTTAGTGGGCACTGAGTTCCGTGAGGAGACTGAGGTGAGAACCAGCTATGTACATACAAACCAGAATGACTTCCAGACATCACAACAGGGTGACAGCATCATTATTTAGCTTCTTTTTTTTTTTTTTTTTAAATCGGTACCGGGATCGAACTCATGACCATGCGCTTGCAAAGCAGGCGCTTATGCCGCTGAGCTCAATCCCCAGCCCCATCATTATTTAGCTGTAAGGGAGAGGATTGGGGGGACAAAAACAATAACTTTATTCACAACATGCTAACAAAGAATTCAGAGCTATAGCCTATGCAAAACTCACATCAATTGGCAAGAAAAATGTTAAATCAATTGTAATTATATATGTAAGGATACAGATCATTCACCACAGATCAAACACAATGAGTACATATAAGAAAATATAATAAAATAAGCAATTAAAAAACCAATTTGAATAATTGTGAAGTACCATTTTACACTTCCTCCAATACTAAGTAATAACTATGATAATCATGTTTCCTTAAAGTAACGTTTATGTGTATTGACAGTAATAGTGTGAATCACTTAAATGGTTTTGGAAGGTAAGAGAAGAATATACAGCCTCTGAAAATGCAGTTATGAAAATATGCAATATGAAAAGTAGCTTAAATAAAATACTCTTGGCAAGCACAAAAATTATATTCAGTTTTTTATGATTGGAAAAATTATGAATGGATGCAGAAAACATATCAAATAAAACAAACAAAATAAGTCCACTCAGAGTGATTGATGGTGTCATTCTTAACATTTTAAGACTTTTTCCTGTAGCATTTTATTCCTGCTGATATATTTTTTTGTCCTTAAAATAAGTACATTGCATCATGATTTTGTTCACCATGGCATAGTTTCTTTTGCTTTATTGAATCATTTTCAGAGTTCTTTTGTATTTTGGCTCAGTGGTAGGAAGATTGTCATCCAAGTTTGTCTGAGTCTGAGGGAGTTCCCAGGACTTGTGACTTTTGTTTAGAGTTCAGAATGTCACTGCTAAATTAGCATGATCTGGTCACTCTAAGGAGAGTGAATACTTCAAATTTATTTGTCTTTCCAAACCTAGTATTTTATTCTTACACTATCAGTAGTAGGGTAATAGCATCATTCTTATTTACTAATAAGAGGTTTTTTTTTAACCAGCATTGGAAACATTATTTCATCTCTCTTTAGTTAAAGAAACCCTTTGTGTTAGGTTTTCTGCACTTGCAAATTGCTTCTACCATTGCACCTTGAAAGTCTCTTTGAGGAAACTTCCTAAAAGATTCTCTGGAAAAGCAAACCATTATTCCATTCAGGTTTCCTAATAAGGAAGGAATAGGAAGAGGAATAAAGTTAGTCAAGCGTGTGTCTGATCTGATAGTGTTTTAATACACTAATACGTGAGAGTCCCAGGAAAACCACAGTCTTGGGGTCAACACCTCTCCCCTTCAGTTTCTGGGTGACTGCAAACCTCGAGACTTCAAGCTAATCCTTCCCACACTTCATTTTTGACAGAAACTCCACAAGCAAATATAGAAAGTGGCTCCTCATATACATTTTCTAAGATGCAAATAACTAGACCAATATTAGAGTCACTGTGCAGTTTCATAAAAATGAATCTAACTATTTAAATTTTTAAAAAATCAAACAAATTGGCATTGCTATTTCTGTATAAAACAACTGTCCCTTTTTGGGCCACGTCAGTTTACTCTCCATCAACAATGTGTACACATTAATAACACCTTATAGTATTTAATGAAGGGATCCTTTTTAAGTATTGATAGCCATGAGAAAATTATACCATGTTTGATCTGTGTTAAAGAATCAAAGTCCAAGATCTTTGAATGGAACTTAGAATAAAAATGTAATTAGGTTACATCCCAAAAGCCTAATATATCTTTAAACAAGACCGCAAATGAAACTTTATTAGAACTTCAAATGAATTATTTCATTCCTTTTTTTTAAATTCATTTTCTTCCCCTTCTCTTTCATGTCTGTGTTACCGACATTGCTACTTGTATTTTACCTGTCTTTTTGAGATGTTTTAATTATTTACTGCTTAACGAGTAGCACAGAGAGGCAGCCTCATTCTGAGGCTTCTGCTTTGCTGAGTTTTTGTGTTTCAAAGCTTTTCAAGGAGCTTGGTATAGCTGTTCCCAGCCTGCAGTCACTACACTGAATGAACTGGTCTGGAGGCAGCATTTTATCCAACTGAGAAAAAGCTGTCCCAGAAGTACTTCTGCAGAGGGACAGATGATTCACAGCAGAAAGACAGTTGTGTTCAAGTTGGATGAAGTCCTCTCCAATTAGTATCCTACATGGCATTTAACCTAAATAAGTGACACTACTCCATAACATTTATACTTTAAGACATTCCCCACAATGGATCTATCACATTTGTTTCACATGGCAAATTTGAAAGACACAACAACCAAAAACTAGACTACATCCCACTACATCCCACCCAAAGTTACTGAATGTCTTTGAAGCACCAGGCATTCAACCTGGAGCTGATGCAATTTTTCTAGCACAAGCTACAACCACGTTTTGAGTGTGGCATTGCAATCCTTGTCTCAGAACCTTACAGGGGGATGAGAAACCCCGTGACAATGGTGTGACTGCACTATGGCATTGAAGTTCAGAGCTTGCCCTCTGCCCAAAAGTCAAACATTTAACATGTTAACCAAACAGGCTCAAGGCATCAGCTCTGCCACCTAACTGATATGTGAATTTAGGCCAGACATTCCCTGCAGCTCAGTTGTTTAATCTTAACTATATGCACGACAGAGATACTAACAAGGGTCAAATAAAGTCATCTGTACATATTACACATTGTACTAATATTTCTCTCTCATGTCCGTTTGTTTTTTATAGTATCCAATATAACACCTGTTCATCGTCCCTCAAAGCAAAGATGTGTGTGGGTGTGAATGTAGGGGAGTTAATGTACTCCTCTTTCTCTCCTCTGTTTCGTCTTCTGTATTCAGGACCTATTCTTTGTCACATGTTTCCACACCTATATCTTTGTTCACATAGACATATACAAGTCAAATTGGATGTAGATATTTTTTAAACCATGTGCAGAAGGGTAATTTAGGTAAGACTAATGTTTTAAGTCCAAGCAATGTAATTTACTATTTGATCTAATACCATATGGACTTCTTCTCAGACTTTTATGCCTGCCAACACTTTTTGCTTCATATTTTTAAGTGAGGTGAATGCATGAAGGTGAAGCAATTTACTATATGAAGAAAATAGTAGCTTCTCCAAACTTTATAGGATTCATTAGTAGCCAGTCTATACATGATATTTACATTTATATGCAATATGAATGTTTCACATTTTAAAATTTTTGAGTAGATATGGTACCTTTTAATATTTACTTTTAAGTGCAAAGTTTCTTAATATTTAATCCTTAAAATTACAAAACTCAGCGAGCAACCAGCTCTGAGGTTTATTGACATGGAGCAGTTAAACTTGTGCATTGACCACAGCTCAGCTGTCTAAAATCATAAACAGCAGAAATTGATAACAATTCCTCTAGAATACTTTGGAGATTAAGGCAGATTTTCTGGATTTTTAGAAACTAACCCAGCCTAGTTTTACAAACCACAGTAATAAAGGCCTTGGTGAGTCCCCCACCCCACCCTGCCTGTGCTCCTGTCTTCCCAGGATCCCTTGCACTGTCTGGTTTAGTGACCCCCTCTGTAACCAGTGTATGGTGGCATTCCTATAATGTCCACCTGAAATCTGTGGTCAAAAAAGATAAAGAAAGGCTCCATATTTAAAATAACATGTTATATTCCTTCTAAGTATCCCTCAGTCACTACTTAAAAGTTACAGGCACATGTTCCTCCCAGTTTATTCGAGTTGCTATGGAATTGCAGAACAAAATCTTTGTTTTCCTGCATTTCATTTTACATTGGTGTGCAGTGGATTATAGCACACAACAAATCTCCTCCCACAGGAGATAAACCCTGGGAAGTGATAGTTTCCGTTAGGAGTGTGGGGAGCCCTTAACTATTTCAGTATGTCTAGTGCTATTGTAATCATCATAATTGAATGCAAAAACCAAAAGATAATATAAATTGTTCATGCAGTTAAGCCAAAAAAGGAGAGTGATGTCTTTTGTTTTTGCAAATGAGCATTAACACTTTTCTCTTTTTGCTCCTTACTGTTCACTACTGCTTCCGGTAGATTTTATGCCTACATTGTATAGAATAGTAACTTATGCCAACGATGTCCGGTAGCTCTGGATTAAAATGTAATATAATATACATAAAGCTTTATTGTTCCTTTAGGTTGCTGTTTTAAACTAAAGTGGAATATTTCCCTAAAGTCCTCCACAAATGTCACAATTTAGAACTAAATATGCTTAAGATGTATATCAGTGCTGCTGAAGAAACAGGCCTTGTGGACCTGCCAAGTTATTTTCATGTGATTTGTTTCCACAGCATTTTATTTTTACTGGCAAATGTACAAGTTGATAGAAGAGGAAATAATTAGCTACTTTCAGAATTGCTGATGCATGAGGCTAAAACAGGCCGGTCTATGCATCTTAGAGATTGTGACATTTTAAATTACCTGAACAATACCAGAAGCCATCTTTGGACATAATTAACACCTTGCCTAATTAATGTCAGGTCTGGAGTCCCACTTTATTTATGAAACATTATTTTATTAAAACTTGGCTTTTGCCTTTATCGTCTTGCAAACTTTGGATTTGTGTGCTGTTTTCTTAAGCGGAGCAAGTTCTTTTTCTTTTTCTTTTTTTTTTTTTTTTTCTCTTTTTTTTTTGTTTCCCTCCCCCTTCAAGTAATCAATGCACTGCTGAATGAGTTCATTTTAATGCACTCAATCATGCCTCTAATGTTCGTAGCTTACGGGCGCAAGCATCAGTAATGCAGGAATGTTATATGGCTTTAGTTTGGACCATTTCATAAAATATTCATGGCATCAAAAATGTGCATCAAAATAGCGGCTGGGAGAATTACATTTATGTTCCTGCTTTTATGGCAGCTTCACATTTAAACCCATTTGTGCTAATATCTAGTCAATCTTCCTACTTTAAAAAAAACTAAAATGGGAGAGATCATATACATTCTCCTTTGCTTAATATTTGTTCTAGACATCTGCTGTGATACAACAAATATCTATAAACTTTCAGAGATGTTGTGCACAGAAGAGAGGTAAGCAACAATTTGGATAATATCCAAATATATAAAATTCTGTTTTCTCTACATAGTGTTTGTCTTACCATCCTACCAAGCATTTTGCAGTTTACAACACTGTCTGGGTTTTGTTTACATTTTTAAATAAATGGATGGATTTCTTGTGAGCTTTAGAGAAAGTGAAACTGCCTTGTAATAGTCTTATTTTTTTAAAAAAAAATACTTCTCTTTAAGTGTACAACCATAAATGTATGTCAAATTCTTCACTGTGTAGATGTGTAATTGTTAAATAATAAAATAACATTGAGGCTTAGGCTACCTTTGTCTATATCCATATCCTCTTATTTGACAAACTTTTTCACGGTGTTGTCCCAAGATGTATTTTCCAAAACTATTTCATATCAGTGCAATATCCTAACTCCCGCGGTGCCTACAGAGGGCTATTCCCACTGCCTCCAGTGTAACATTTGACTCTGGTTCTTCCCTGATTTACATAAAATATTTGCAGACTGGATATTTTCCTGATAGAAAACTTCGAACTTAGTTGCACTTAGTTTGGCAATAGTTTGTGTGTCTTCCTTGCCATGCTCAGTACTGAGATGTTAGGTACTCACAGTAGTGATGGGGACGTGCTGGTGACCCCTAGCACAACACAGTTGCTTCCCCTCAGCAGTCCTTTAACATTCGTAGGTACTCCTTGAGACTTCTTCCATTCTGCTTTTGTTAAGTTTTATTTTTGTGATACCTCGGTGTCATCACTTTGCTTCCCTCTGCTCTGCTTCATGAGTAAAAAAGTAATGTTAACACTTTGGTACATTCCACAAAAAGACAGTTCTTGAACACTTGGACTAAACTCATGTCCTTGTCTTCCTAAAAGATTGAAAGTAGGATCCAGAAATCTTACCGAGTTCTGACATGGTAAAGTCAATTTGGGAACAAAAGGGGGACTTTGAGGAAGTTGCATACTGTGAGCTAAATTTGAAAGTCTGGCTTATTATCTTCATTGATGTTTACCTTAAGCTTTGGCAGAGTGATTGATCTGGTATGGCCTTTGACACTATCCCTCTCAGTAATATTGAATTCAAAATTTTCAAGTAAAAGCAGTGTGCATTATGTCTCAGTAAATATCTACTCAGTCTCAGAGCCTTCAATAAGGAAGGAAAATAATTATTAAGGTCCTACTCACAGTTGGAATTAGCAATCAGATAGAAATCATACCACTGTTAATCGTGAATAAAGGGATTATTTGCATATTTAAATTGCTTATATATTTAAATTACTTCTCTTTACACCACACACATATCTTAATATTATTAATCAAACATTATACTATGTCATAATATGGGCTTTTGAGTTCTGATCAGTCTTTAGGAAGTATAGCCACGTCATTTGAGAACTTAGAGTCATTTAAATCAAATTGTACTGTTTTGTATATCCTACCAAATAATTTTAGAAGTGAAACTCTACAGATGAGAAAGGCTGGAAAACCCTACTTCTGTATTGGCATTTCTTTTTAAGACAGTACTGACCACTGACCTCATCTTGGCAAGGTGGTGAAAAATGGGCAGGCCACTATGAATGACTAAGTATGGAACACCCAAGGAGCCCTACGTGGTCAGCGATATCACCACAGTGTTTAGAGGAAAGCAGAGAATGTAGATGTTGTTCCTTATACATCAGCATCCTTCAGAAAGAACCATCAGAAGTATCCGAGGGACTAGTGTCTAAACTTTAAAAAGAAGCCCCCTGTGACAACCTGAGTAGAGTCATAGGATTGTAATAATGGGAGAGATTAGAAATCATTAACTACAGCATTATTTTTAGATACAAGAGGCTTGTGTCCAGAGAATTTAACCTACACCACCTAAGCTTCCTGAGTCTCCTCCTGTTGAGTAATGTGGCAGAACCAGCTGTATGTATGGTATATGTGGCTTCTACATTTGAGTCATTTAATATTATGAGCCTCAGCCTGCCCTTCGGTAGAAACAAAGTAATATTCAATCTACCTTAGCAGTTTTGGGAAAGCTAAATAATATAATATGTGGGGAAGAAGCCTTCTGTTTTGACCACAGCCTAGCAGGCCTTCAGGAAAGATGAATTCCTGATCTCTTCTACCTCACCATTTCAGACTTCTTCCTTACAAGGGACCTCAAGTAAAGCTTTTGAGAGTCTTTGAGCCTTGGTCAATAATCAGGAGCAGTATCTTGATGCTAGCCCTCCAAACTCTCACGAAAATCAGATTCAACAAAGAAGACTATTTTTAATTATCTCAAGGTCACCCTCCATAACAACTCCATGTCCCTGTGTCCCTCTCTTATTGCATCCCTCTGACAGCCCATCAAGGACACCTAGTAGCCACAAGATTCAGAGACAGAGGGAAGTTTCGCTCACACGCCTTCTTCCGCATCCTTCTTCCCACTTCAACCCCCACCTCCCCACCCTTGTCCCCGCCACCTCTCCTTTTAGAAAAAATCATGGGTGTGGATATCTGTCCTCATTGCTCTTTCCACTACGATGCCTAATTTACGTCTAAAACTAATTAATTGGCTTACCTGGAGCATATTCTTCTTTATAGTCCCTCGGCGAGCTTTTTCTGGTGCTACCTGGTTTCCTCACAATTTCCTGTATTTACTATTCCCTAACCACATGGCGCAAAAGAAGTATATATCTATACTTTGTGAATAGATGGCTACTGGAGAAAAAAGAGCTCTTGCATACATCTTTCCAGGCATACAGAGCTATACTTCGCAGGCAGAAATATAGTTAACAGAGGAAACATAACACACATTATATGTCAGTGGCCCATTCTCATTTTAAAAAATGAGGGTCATGAGTATTTAGAGGAAGGTGTTTCTGGAGAGAGGTGCTATAGCAGAGGGATAAAAAACTATGGCCTGCTTTTGTAGGAGGTAAGAAAAAATTGTCAGCTAAAAGTAAGGATACATTACAGCACTGAGCTTCAACCATGAGCCTTTGTATCACAGTAAAAAATGGATTAGACATCTTGTTGTATATTTTTATTAGAAAATAAACATTTTGATAATAGAAACCTAAGAAAATGTCATTATGCTAAGAGAAAAATATCTTAAGAAAAAGAAAATCAGAAGTTGCTTTCGCTTTTACAATATCTATATGACAACCGTTGTTAAATTCCTATCATCTTGTCTTGAAATCCTGTATCACTACTATTTTGGGGTTTTTGTTGTTGTATGTTTAGTTTGTTTCTTTCTTATTTTTTTCTGCTTTTTTCTCTTTAAAATAAAAATTGTAAATAAAAGAAAGAAACTCAGAAGAGAAATCATCCTTCACCCATCATTTTATCTCTCAGAGATCATGCTTTGTAAATTTTCCTGAGGGGTTTCCAATATTCACTTATTATAAATACCTGTCTGTGTAATCAGATAGCTTCTTTAATATCAAATGTATGGTTTTGTAGTCTCCTGTTATGTAAAGCTTCATAATACAAGTTTATGAAAACCCTTCAGTGCCTGGTGTCCTTGCTGTGGATATCTTTGCTGGCATGCTGTCCAGGGAGGCACAGTAAGGATTCACACCAGTCTGACTTCATTCAATTTTGTATGGATTGATTGCTAATGATCCACCATTGTCAACTGTCTTTCTGTCAGGGCATTACTGTTATTTTTGTGTGGATTCTTTAATACTAATTTTAAGAACAAATTCAAGACTTCAAGTGGAAATTAAATGTAGTTATGACAGCGGCTCCAGCCTACATTACTATCCAGTGAAACACTTTTGAGGAAATATATTTAGCCTGATATGACATGTAAAGATTAGTTTGATCAGTCATGATAATGTTATAAAGTGCCTTATGCAGGAAAGGAAATTTAGAGTTAAAGAACACAAATAGTGATTGTATTTCAATTGACTATTAGATATTTTAGAAATATTTTTACTAATAGCAGTAATTGGGCTTATGAGCATTAACTCTGTGACACATTGAACATGCATGCACTCATCCTCATGATGATTCCTTGAATAGTAAATGATAGCGCTATTTCACAGAAGAATCAACCAAGCATAGAGGGCAATAAAAAGCCTAAGACTAAGCAAAATATGATAAAGCCAAGATAAGAACAGACTGTCATCTGAAAACCTGCCTTCACTCTGAACTACTATACCTGGAGTGCCGAAAAGTCTTTTTGCAGTTAAATCCAGGATGTAACTACAGTGCCATCAAAGAGTCTTTACATTCCAGGATATTGTGAGCATTCGTATAAGGCAAATAACAAGTAAATGTAATTCACAGCATGGAACTACAAACCAACCTTCCAAAACAGATGTTAACTCCTGTTTTAAGAAATGAAAAATCTTCAGGCTAATTCAGATTTTTTACTTTGAGAAGGTACATTTTGGACCGTATTATGCAGAATAATCCAGAAAAACAAACTGCACTCCAACTATTCAAAACTGAACATATGCAAATGCCCTTCTCAAACTTTGAGAAGGAATTTAAGGATCCAAAATATTTGGACTTGAAACTTGTAGAACATATATTCTCTTTCAATATACTTAAACTTTCTCTCAGAATAAAGAAATTCCCATCTCTTTCAAAAGCACTGCAGGGTAATGCTTGAGGGTACGAGTTTTGAAGTCTCATTATATGTGCAGTATCGAGCAAAATTCTTGACCTCACTGGGCTTCAGTGTTCTCTTCTGTGGAATGGAATCATAACAGTCCCATTCCATAGGACTTTCAAGAATTAAATGTATGTAGAACACAGTGCAATGCCTTGAACACATGTTTAATAAATACTCACCAATGTGTTTGCTGTTAACTAGCTTTCAGAGTGTCTCAAAGCTACACAAACCCAGTCGCTCTCTCCTAACTGAAGCACCCCCCTCTTTCAGATGTCTTGCCAGAATTAAGGCCGAATCTGTGGTCCAATTAGAGATAGTCCCTTTCACAGTGTACCTCCTTTCAGCCTTAGACATTCTTTGCTGCATTCCGTGGTATTTCCTCCTCTAATAGTAAAGCTCAGACATACACAAGATTTTTCAAAATGTGCTCTGGCCTGTGGTTTATATTTATGAATGGCTTTTATTCTTCAGGTCAGCTTCTGGAGGCTGCCGGGCATTATGAAGCATTCTATCAATTGACGCAGGGCCGGATATGGAAGGATGAGACAGGCCGCTTTCTCAACTTGTTGGCCTGCGAAAGTCTCCTGAGGACTTACAGATTACTCTCAGACAAAATGCTGGAAAATAAAGAATACAAACAGGCCATCAAAATTCTAATAAAAGCTTCTGAAATAGCCAAAGAAGGTGGGTGGAAAAGAACACTCTCGCATTGCTTTCTTTAATGGACAGACACGGCTTCTCCCAAGAGTAAAGTAAAAATCGTCAAGTGGTAGGGTGATTATTTCTTATGAAATGCAAAGACAAATGCCATCAATATACTTTTCGAATTTCACTGTGAAACAGAGCTGCCTTAGTGCTGACAACAAGAAATCCATTAGTCTCTTGAAAGCTTTATCTCCAAAATTACAGTCCACTGGGGGTATTGTTGTAAAACAAGGGATCTACAAGAGAAGATAAGGTCAGCTGCAAAAGTTAAGGGAGGGTGTGTGTGTGTGTGTGTGTGTGTGTTAAAGACTGTGTATTTCTTGGAATCCGAGAGATCTTTCATTGTTTATAAATTCCCCATTGTCAGATAATTGGTAAAATATAAATATTTACTTAGGAGTAACAGAAAAACAAGTGCAGTGTATTTTAGACCTTTGCCTCTCAAAGTGTGGCCTTTAGAGCAAAACCATCAGCATCACTGGGAAACATAAAATATTAGCATCCTGAGTCCCTCCCCAGACATACTGTCTACAGTAAAATCTGCAGATTAGCAAGATCTGCAGGTAAAGCATACATATGCATAAAGCAGGGAAACATTTTTGTGAAAGCTCTTCACAATATGCTATATTATTTGTGTATGTATAAAATATGAGGAAAATTTGGAACATATTCCTATAAGCTTCTAATGTATGAAATGCAAAGATATTTTATTCCCATGTTGTATTTTATTAATAGCCTTTTCATGAAGAAGAAAAGGAAGTTAGACATTTATAGTTTAATTAATGCATGAATGTCATTAATTGATTGGTTTATTAAGTAACCCATGGCTTACTTAAACAGGACTGATTTTTCTGGATATGATTTGAACTACCAAAAAACTAAAAGTGAACAGTTTATTTTGTCTGTTACTTCTTTTAATAACATTAGTTGAAATATTCTTTGGAAGTCACCCTCTTTGAAAGATGTATCTTATAAAATGAACTGCTTTTAAATAAATGATCTAGTACCTTCTCTGCAGGGAAAAAGACTAATATAAATTGTTAGATCAATTTCAGTAGCAAACAAGTCACATGGAAAATAACCTGAAAATTTTACTGTAAATGAATATATACTGGGAAAAGACATTTATTTAGTTTCACATTTGCAAGTTTTTAACAAAGAAAGGAAAGCTGCTTACGTCTCTTCCAGCAGACAGGGGCTACCAAGTTGTCTTCTTTCAGAGAGTATTTCTCCTTTTCCAAAGGACTGGTAAGAGGAACAGAAGAAAATTGCTTCTTTTGCCTTAATAATTGTTAATAGCTTTCAAAGCCAATAAAGTTCAGCCCCACATGTTCCATATGGAGGTTTAAGTATTGCTCGATACTTTATAGAGCTCTTACAACAGATGAAATATTACGGAACAAAATATTTTTTTTCCTTTTGTCGTCTATTTGGTCAGAGCACTTGAAGGCACACTGATGATTGCCTAGAAAAACATGCCTCCCACACCGGTTTACTGTATATTTAAGGGGTACTGGGACCCACTGTAAGCCAATTTCTTTGCCAGAACGCCTTGGTGTAATGCACATGTAGGTCATCAGTCAAACATGCTTTCACTTAGCATAGTACTTTTGAAGTTCATTCATCTTCTACCATGTATCATGTATCATGACTGCAAATATTCCATTGTTTGGTTTTAGCACATTTCTTTATCTAATTACCAGTTGCTGTCCATTTGAATTTTCTCCACTTTTTGCCTTATTTGTAATGAATAATGCTGCAGTGAAGTTTTCCTTTACAAGTTTTTAGTGCTTTTCAGTGTATACCCAAAGTGAAGTTGCTGGGTTGCACGATAACTCACTGTTAACTTTCTGAGAAACTGCTAAGCTTACCAATGGAGCTGCTCCGTTTTACATTTCCGTCCGCAATGGAAGCGGATTTCACATTAGCTGCTTCCTTGTTACTTACATTCGTTTGATTACAGTCATTTTAGTAGCTGTAAAAGGGTAATTTTGTAATTTTGTAATTTTGATTTGTATTTTCCTTTAGTCTAATAAAGCTGAACATGTTTTGCATGTATTTCATAGCCATTTATGTATTTTATTTTCAGAAAAATCTATTCTGATTCATTGCCCATTTTTTATGGATTGTCTAATTGAATTGTTATAATTCTTTATATATTACAGATACAAGTTTTTTATCAGCTGTATACATTGCAAATGCTTTCATTCTGTATGTTTTTTTTTCACCTTTTTTATTGTTTTGTTTTTATGGTACTGGGGGTTGAACTCACAATCTTGTGCTTTCCAGGCAGGTGCTTACACCACTGTGCTAAATCCCTGGCCCTCTTCACTTTCTAGTAGCATACATTGAAGCATAGGTTTTTAATTTTTATCAAGTCTTGTTTATTTTTTATGCATTCAATAACATAACTAAGAAGACTGACTAATCCAGCGCCTCAATTACTTATTCCTGTAATTTATTTTATGATTTTATATTTTAAACTATATTTAGGACTGATCTACATGTATGCAAAAAAAATTTTGCTAAATTTTGAAATTGGAAAATGAGTTTGCTAACATTGCTCTTTATATTATTGTGTTGCGTCTTCTTTTCACTTGCATTTCCAAATAGTTTTCAAATCTATTAATTTCTGCAGAAAAAACAACTATATTTTGATAAGTCTTAGACTGAATCTATCAAACAATTTAAGGAATACTTCCATTCTTACAACAAGTTTCCAATCCATGAATATGGATTATCTGCCTATTTATTTATATATCATTTAATTCCTTTCAGGAACATTTTGTAGATTTCAGTGTGAGGATCTTTCCTCTGTTAAACATCATGTCATCTGCAAATACAGTTTTGTTTCTGCCACTAAATACAGTTTTGTTTCTGCTGAGGGTAGCTTAGAGTTTTTTTAGATGGCCATTAACAGGCTGAGGAAATTGCCTTATATCACTCTAAATTTGCTGAGGAGTTTTTGAATGAAAGGTTTTTTAAAGATTTGCATCAATTGAGATGATCGTGTAGGGATTTTCTTCTATTACCATTATACAGGGCATTAATTGCTTTGCATATGTTGAACCAGTTATGCTTTCTTAGAATAAATCTCATTTGATCATGGTATATAATTCTCTTCATAGGTTGTTGAATTTGTATACAAAGGAAAAAAAAACCTCTCAGAAGCATATTGATATATACTTACTCTGACATCTGGGAACCAGATGAATTGTGTCACACCAGCCCTTTTTGGTGCATGTTTAGGTTTTTGAAATCATTAGTAAATTTATATACCTTAAAAATAATAAACTTCCACTGCTTTAAAAACTAAAGCGTCTGTTGTGAGAAACTGAGTTCTTTAATATATCCTAATAGTTTTATATCTTCTTTAGGAAATGACAAAAAAATGGAAGGAGAAGCTTCCTATTACTTGGGCTTAGCACACTTGGCTGCTGAAGAATATGAAACTGCATTAGCAGTAAGTTGGAATAAGCCTTTAATCATTGCAATTTGAAATTATTATTCTTATAATATTATACTTCATGTGATTATAAGGTCAGCAAAAATGGATTGAGCCTGACATCTGTGGGCCTATTTACAAGGACTAAAACAACATAGCAATATGCTAGAAGCATAAAAGAAATTGACTTAATTGTTTGTAGAAGGCAGGATATAGTCAATTTCCAAGAGCTACCTTGAGATATATGAAAGTTAAATACATGGGGTGATATGACCCACTATACTCTGATATCACCAAAGACAAGGTGAAATAGATTTAAATAACAACACAAAATAAGTACTTTAAAAATTACTGTCATTTTATAGTATGATTTGGAAAATTTTGCTTAGAGAAAAATATGGTGGTTAAGCAATAGGGTGAATTGCTCTGATATAGATACTTGGTATTGTGGGGCAAAGAGTGGGGGACAACGAAAGTGGAGGAGGCTGTTAGTTCCAACCTGAGAAGTACCATGCATCACGAGGAAACTCATCCTTACCTATTTTGCAACCAGGCTCTGCTTGTTTGACTTAAATAGAAACAAAATACCAGAAGCTATTTCCTGTATTTATCTGAAATATTTTTTCTTTTCTTTATTTCTCACTTCTAATAGAGATAAAGTAGCTTCCTATTTCATTTCACAGGTATTTCTCATAATAATTCTATTTGATGGTCAGTATTGGCTTACCTTTCAGCTTTGAGGTTTTATTTACTGCTTTAGATATTTACACCAAGTAAGGACATTTACGTTGGGACTAGATATTTTTCTCTGGTTCCTTTATAACTTATCATCATAGAAAACTACTTTTCTTAGATGGCCCTTCTGTTTATTATCTTTAAATTAATATTCGTTCGACAAAACTACTTTGGAGAACGTAAGAGACCAAGAAGACGCACACTTGTCATTAGGAATTTAATGAGTGGCTATCAGTTAATCTTGATTGTCACTTCCACTGGATAAGGAGATTCCTGGAGAGATGAAAAGATTGTGAGTGAATTGTGAGAGTTAGAACATTGACGAATTCATAGCTGAATGAGTTATTAGAAGGTGGCGCCTAGTGAAGTAAGTGGGTCATGTGGGCACAACGATGAGACGAGCTCTTTCTGGTCCCTGGCCCCTTCCTCTTGGGTACTTCCCCTGCTCTCTACTTCCTGGATGACATTAGCTGACAGCTTTCCTCCATCATACCCTTCCTTCATGAGGCTTATGTCTTGGAGTCAGCTGACTAGGGGTTGAAAACTTTATAGTTACTAAGTCAAAGTAAATTTCTCCTTCTTTAAGTTGTGAGGGGAATGTTCATCAATACAGAAAACTGTAATCTGAAAATTGGAGATCATAGCTCTAAACTCTACATGATCACATGATTTAGAAGCCTTTGGAACTGCCTTGCAGAAGGAGTTTGGAAAAGTTTAGAGAAGCAGAATAAAGGGAACTTTGAATCTATAAGTAGAGCATACATAGTGAGTGATGCTGCTTGGTGCTCAGAAGAGCGGGATAAAAATGTGGACAGTAAAAGTTAAACTTAAAGGATTTTAATTTGGAATAAGTACTTTATTAGTAGAAAGAGGTCATTCATGTTACATTCTGGAAAGGAATTTGATACATTTTGTTCATGCCTGCCAGCATTTTGTGAGGCTGATTTTAAATTATCTGGCTAAATGATCTGGCAGAAGAAATTCCAAGACAGAGCAACATTCAGGCTGTGGCATAGGTACTCCTGGCTACTTTTAGCCAGATTTATAGTGAAAATCAAGACCTAAAAATAGAGAAGAAATATTTGAAAAATTTGTAGTTTGATCAGAAAAACAGCACATATAAAGTTGGGGCCAAAAATGTGCATACTAAAGAGATCAGTGTGATTAAAAACAAACTGAGTGCATTGAGCTGGGATGAGAAAAAAGATGCCTTGAGAAAAACTCAGGAATCTACAAGATCCCAACCTTTGCAGACCCAGGGTGCAAAAGTGTAAGCATTTCTTTAGGAAGAGATACCCTGGGTCCAATAGTCAAGAAGAACCATGAGGAGAATTGGTTCTGTGAGACTCATTTTGCCATGCTGAGTCATTCAGGCACTCAAAAGCCACTGCAGTTACGGTCCAGGAGCCTGGCTACTACTTAAGCTGGCAGCAGACCTTGGTGTCATTCTGGTTTTTCCAATATTATTAGATTGCAAAGTCATGAGTTTATGCAGATTTCCACACATATTTAAGAGGAAGTCCTGAAAATAAAGGTAATATGTGACAGGGTCATTTCTCTTTGCTGGGAGCCCCTAAGAAAGTGATGCAATGAAGTGATATTACCAAAGATGCGGTGGTATTACCCAAGGTACAATGGAGACCTCAGAAAGTAGGAGATCTGATGGAAATCTTGATGTATCCTGCATTCTAGTGGTACAGGATAGCCTAGGAGTAAATGAATTAATGAAATCATATTTGTCATCAAAGTGAAAAATTTCTCAAAACAGTTACTCCTTTCAGAGATTATTGAAATTGGTTTTGAAATGTTAACTTTGGGTAAATCCCTTACATTCTCTGTGTCTTAATTGGCTCATGTATCTTGTGACACTAATAGCTACCTTACTTTATAGAGTATAGTGGATTAAATGGCAGCCTATGAGTGCAGATGTAATTAATTTAAGAATCTTGAAATGAAGAGATTATCCTGGATTGACTGGGAAGGCTCCAAATGCAAAAACTGAAGATGGGTGATTACAGAGATTGCAGAGATATAGCGATTGGTCAAGGAGTGTCACAATGAAAGAAACAAGCTTGACTACTCTCAATAGAATCATCAAAGAGATTACAACCCTGTTTAATTCCTCAATTTCAAGTTCTAGCCTTTAGAGATAACAAGAAATAATTTTTCTGTTATTTTAAGTCACTTAGTTTGTCACAATTTCCTGTCAGCCCTAGCAAATCAATACATACAGATTAGAAGAAATAATTTATGTAAAATCTTAAAATAGTATCTGTCCATTATGTAATAAAGCTTCAGCTTTTTTATTAGTTTTTTATTATTGCATGAATCTAAGTCTCTAGACTTGAGTAATGGTAGTAAAGATACAGGGAACTTCTAGTCTCAAAAGTCACAAACCTTGTGAATAGACAAAATATAGGAGGAGAAGGAGACAGAAGAGGCAATATAGAGCTCCTGGCTACAGGGCTGGGTGGATGTTGGTGTCATTAACTGAGGCAGGGACTGTAAAAGATACTTCCTCTTGGAGAAATAGCCTAGTTCTGAGTTTGAGCTCAATTTGAGGAACTTTAGAGATGCCTACAGACAGTCCAAATAGGCAACTGAGAATGTAGATTAAAAAGAAATTTATGTATGAAGATATCATTTGTGACAGTTAATTTGTGTGTCAAATTGACTAGGTCATGAAATATCCTGATAAATGGCAAACGTTGCTTCTGGATATATCGGGGAAGGTGTTTCTGGAGAAGATTAGCATAAATTGACAGAGTAAGTAGATGGCCGTTCTCAATGTGTTAGGCTTCATCCAATCTATTGAAGACTCACAGAGAACAAAAGGCCAAAACAGTGAAAATTCACACTGCCAGACTGACGAGGGATGCTGATTCTCTCTTGCCCTCAGCACTGATGATTCTCAGATACTCATTCCAGTCTAGAATCTACACTATTGACTACACCCTTCTCTAGCTTTTGAAATACACTATCAGCTTTTCTGGGTCTACAGCTTGAAGATAGCATATAGTGGGGCTTCATATCTCTCTCTCTCTCTCTCTCCCTCTCTCTCTCTCTCTCTCTCTCTCTCTCTCTCTCAAATATATATATGAGAGATTATGAGGGAATACATTCCTGTTATTTTTAAATATTTAGTTAGTTTGTGATAACTAGGGAATTAATCAACCCTAAGAAGTTTAAACATGGGATGATTAGAAGAGTTTATCTCTCTCACTGGTTTATTTTTTTGGAGAACCTAATATTCTATATAAATTTGAAATTCACAGCATACTGAAGCTGTGGAGCAGTGAAATTTCCTAGAGATGTTTATTAGTCATAGAAGGAAGTGACCTAAGAGAAGCTGTGTGAAGAAGTTCCAGGAAGGTATCAGGAAAACAAGATAGGTGATCTCACAATAGGCAAAAGAACGAGGTGTTTCTAAAAGAAATGTGACAGTTCCTTCTGCCTTTGATCCCAGGATTTAGACTGCAATGAGAAAGCTCTATGTAGCTGCTTCCGGTGGGAATTGTACTCGGGCCCCAGGCAGGCACTTAGATTATAGTTAGGCATAGTTTATCCTCTGCATTTAATTCTCCAATGGAGTGAACATCTTGGAAAACCAGATAGGGCCATAGTTTAGTAATAGGCCTACCTCTCCACTGCAACAAGATTGACTTTTGCAGTCAGGAAGAACTAGAGTCTATGTCTTGCCAGACACAAAGTATTGGTGCCTTCTTAGTCACAGCTCACCCAGAACTGAGGACTTATAGAAGAACCAATAGGCAGGCCAGGATTACAAAATACCAAGACCAAAGGTGTTAGATTCATAGCTTTGAAACGGGAACAAGGAACAAATATTAAGGAACCATCAGGGACTGGCAGATGGGCTAGGATGCTGTTCGGTGGAGAATGGCAGTTTTGCTTTATTTGGGGGATGGAGGTCTCACTCTTCTGTAATATAGAGAGTAACCAGCTTGTGCTGCAGCACTGAAATCTATAAATTCTCACAAAACCTGACATCCTGACTCTTGCTGACTTTGGATTTTGAAAAGAAAGTGCTTTAATTCTCCCTAGTATTGTAGTTTTTTGTCTTTTTCTGCTTCCTTTAAGAGAACAAAGGACATTCTCCAAACTGTGTTTGAATCTTCTTTTACTTTCTTGTTTGTGCACCAGGTACTGGTTGTCATGTGACATAGGTGATGTGTATAATTTAGAGCATAGCTTTCTCTATCTCTTCCTAGTTCTAATATGTCTATTAGAAATCTGTGATAGGGCAGTGCCTTTCTTCTTGAGTGAATATTCTATAAAAATACAATAATAAAATTAATTAATTAGGGTTGATTCCCAATTGATGGATTCCCAATTGATGGACTGATTGACTGATTACACAGCTACCAACTATCATAAATGTCTGATACATTTTAAAAATCATTTTTTAAAACCTGTCTTAACCATGAAGTTATTTCAAGAAAATGGAAGTTTCCCTTAACATTTTTTCTTGATATATGAATTTTCTTCCTTCCTAACCATATTACCAGCATTGTCTTCATCTGCTTAAAAGCAGTGACAGTCATGTGGTGGCTGTAAAGGGAGTTTAAGAATGTCCCCAAATCAGCAGTGTCATATCAGCACCCACATAAGACAGTGTATAGTTACACTTAACATGTTCTGCCTTTTCATGTCTTTAATTCTTAACATTAATTCTATATACTGCTTTATTCTTTCTCTTATATATTAAGTTTCTGAACCACAATATTTTCACACTGATACATTTAACTTGTATCATAAATTTCTCCCTTCCCTTCTCAGTATGTTCCTGAGTTACAAACACTCGAGTTGCAAACTTTCACAGATACTAATGGACCTCATATTATGAATATTCATAGATGCAAACAAATCATGAGAGTAGGGTGTGTCAGATTCACTTTGTTGGACTTACTAACCAATCCAGTTTATAAACATTCTTTTGCAATGGAACTCTCTCATAAGTTGGGTACTTACTGCAATGTTATTCATTTATTTAGACCTTTTATATGACTTTTTAAAAGGTAACTTGACTTAGGTAAATATTTTACAATGTAGTTGGGTACTTACTGCAATGTTATTCATTTATTTAGACCTTTTATATGACTTTTTAAAAGGTAACTTGACTTAGGTAAATATTTTACAATGTAAATCTCTATCAAATAGTCCCATTCATTTGAAAGAGAAGAATTTTAAATTTTGCTAGTACCCTCTATTTAAAGCTTTTACTTATTTATTAATTGTGATACACATAATAAGTTTGATGACCCATCCCTTGCTGTTTGCCATAGTTTGGGTGTGTCTCTGGAGTGCATTGTGTTGGAAACTTAATTCCCAAATCTCTCTTTTATTGGGAGGTGATTAAAATTAGATGAGGTGATGAGCAGTGGGGACTCTAGGGTGACATTGCCCAAGAGAGAGACATGAGCAAGCATGTTTGCTGTATCTCTCAATATGATACCCTCTACCACTTACAATGCAGTAAGAAGCCCTCACCAGATGCTATGTCCATGTTATTCAACTTTCTAGCTTCCAAACTACAAGCTTAGTAAACCTCTGTTCCTTACAAATTACTCAGTTTCTGGCATTCAGTCATACAGACAGAAAACTGACACTGATATTTACTGAATGATAGGATAAAGCCAAAAGTAAATCAAATAATGGGTTTATTTACAATTGAATTATTAGTGAAGAAGAGGTCTTAGTGAAAAGGAACTGTAGTTACACTAATAAAGCTGTAAAAGAGGTCATGGAGACCCTAACATTGAAATAGGAGCATTCTACCTACATGTCAGATGCTAAAAAAATGGCAATTCACTTTCACCATCACTAATTTTACACTTGCAAGTGTTCCAAGTAGAGTAACTCTGGATTTCAAAGGTATTTTATGAAGTTCTAAGATTTTCTAGAGGAAGATATTTTACTAAAAACTACATTTAATGCTTTGTGCAAAGTTGAATCCGCCGTATTTCAACCATGAAGTTATTTCAAGAAAATCAGGATTCTGGAGAACATGGCAGATAAATAACAGCAGCTACGGAGGCTCTCTGAGATAGCCAGCTTAGAATCCAGGTATGATGCGGTGTGGGGAGTCCTAAGCAGGGGGAGATATACCCTGCTGACCCAGGAACAAACTAAGCTGAGAGAAACCAACTGGAAATGTAATCCCGGTCCTATGACTGGAACAGATAAAATCTCAGCACCAAAGCTGAAACCCATGCCTCTGGAAACCGTGATTTGAATTCCCTGCTGCCACTGCTCCATCTGAATCAGCTCAGCAGGGATAGAGATTCGAGAATGGGCAAACCGAGTTAAGAGCGGACTGGCGGGGAGACCTGCATTGACCTGCAGTGAGTGAGAGGAACGGGACCCCTCCATAGATACGGAGGCTTCAACAGAGGACATTCTGGGACCGGGAAGACTAGCCGAAACAGGGTGCTGCAGTGACTTGAGTCGCATATTCCCATTTCGAGAGAGATTGGTGGGGAACGCCTGGCCTGGGTGACACCACGAACTAAGACCCAGTAGGCTAGCCCAAACCAGGTCCCTGAGCCTGGCAGTGCACCCTAGCAGTGAAGCCTTCAGTAGGTTGACCTGGAAGGGCAGGCCCAGTAGAGGCTGCCCAGGTTTGTGTCTCCCTAGTACACTGCAGTGGGTGGGAATACCTAGCCGGTGTGATTCAAACAAACTGTAACCCACAAAGAAAGAAACTGGGCCTCCTATATATGCCTGTATGGAAGGAACAAAAAATATGAGAAGAGCAGGCAACAAGAAAGGATTCTCGGTCCCCAATCCTGAGAACACTGATCCAGGAAAGGTAAATGCAAAGGAGAATGAAGACAGAAAAAAATGCAATATCAGACATGGCACCAATAGACATAAAGCGATATATCCGGAGCCTCATAGCTGAGTTCAAAAGAGAAGTATTTAGCAAAGTAAAGCAAGATATAAGTAGAATAGTAAGAGAAATGCTAAGCACCGCCAAAGAAAAAACAGGTGGTGGAATGGAAGAACATAAAAAAGGGAATAATTGTTTGATGGAGAAAATAGAGAAAACATAGAACACATGAAGCAGGTTCAAAGAGATCAACAGGAAACTAAAAGCTCTATTGAAAGCTGGCATAACAGCTTGAAAGAAACTAAGATTTATCTGAACTGGAGGACAGATTTGTAATGTGGGAGTATGAAATGAAAAGCTTCTTAAAAATAACAAGGAAGCAAACAGCAATAATACAAAGGCTAGAAGATGATAAGAGGATCTATAACATGAATTAAGAACGTAAAGGAAGAAGTAAGGACACAAACGCATGAACTACAAAGGCTATTCACAGAAATAATCCAGGAGAATTTCCCTAATTTAGCAAAAGGTAAAGATACTCAGATGTATGAGGCATACAGGACACCTACAACCCAAACAGAACTACACCCAGGCATATAATAATAAAAATTCCAGAAATCCAATATAAGAACAGAATATTAAAAGCCATCAGAGACAAGAAACAGATCACTTACAAGGAAAAACCCATCAGAATTACAGCAGACTTCTCAGCACAAACCATCAAATCACGAAGAGTTTGGGGCAAAATAATTCAAGTTTTGAAAGATAATAACCTCCAGCCAAGATTGATATATCCTGCACAACTGTCCCTAGAAATTAATGGAGAAACAAGGTGCTTCCAGGATAAAGATGAACTAGGGGAATTTGCAACCACCAATTCAACTCTACAGAGAATACTGAAGGATATTCTAAAAGAGAAAAATAACAAGATTCCAAAAGCAGTAACAGAGAGGCCACAATGAATGGAGCAGAAAGCAAAATGAAGAAGACAAACTGACAACCAATGACAGAAAAAGAGCTCAATAGAAATGAGGCAGAGAAGGTTAGACGTAATTTCTAATATAGATGGCCTAGATACCGTAACTTCGGGGAAAAAATAGAGAATACCAGGCAGAGTGGATCAAGAGATAGGGTCCACCGAGAGGCTCTTTATAGGAAATATAATTAGCCTGAAGAAGGTTATATAGACCAAAATCAAACATGAGAAAATGGAACTCGATGTGATAGGGAACCAGGGGGTAATAGGGGTAACCTAGACAAGTATATACGGATAGGTTGAACAGACAAGCTTTAAGAAATGAAGAAATATAACTAGAAAGCCAGCCCAGGAGTGAGAAAGTTCAGAAACACTTAAGTAAATAGCAGGTTGCCCCCCCAATACAAATCCGCGAGTGTTGGGGAGACCCAAAAATACACAGTTCATTCTGGAGGAGTAAAAGAGAGGAATAGTCCTCAAAAAAAAAAAAAAAAACCCAGCAGAAGATGTAGCTAATAGTGTATCAGGAATTAAAACCCCTATTACTCGTGCCACTCTACTTGACTGGAACTCATTCTGTCCTAGTTTGTATACAAGCATTGGATCTCAGGGGCATGGATGGCTGTCCATAGCATAGGGGACATCTTTAATTCCCTATTAACTCAATCAGGATCCATGTATCACTTATACTGTTATATCATGACTGATCTTAGTTAAAACTGACTTGTTTGATTACTGCTTATTATTGACAGATTGTATTCAAAACCTGTAAGGTTGATGGCAACAAGTTGAGGAGTACAGACAACTATACTGAAAATGACAATGATTCACTATGATATCCATTCTGATTTGATTACTACCTGTTTTTGTAGCTCTATACTATCTATAAAGTTGTGTTTCTGTTAATTCTGTTATGTACTGATATGCTCAAATATACTTTATCTAATGATATAGCCAATTCTGTTGATGATAACAAGAAACAGCACAGTGACCAGGATAGAACTCCTTATACAGCAGATTTATGTCTTTTTAGTTTTATATGTCTATAGGAAAAAGATCAGTTCTTCCTTGCTTTGTTATGTTTTTCTCTCTAACATAGAAAGGATAGAAATACATCTTAAGACTCAAGCTTACATATAACCTATGAACAGTTTATTATCACTGATCGTATGACACATGATGAAATGAACAAAAACTCTGAAAGAAAGAAAGGGGCACTGCAGTACCCAATCCTGATCCCGGAGTGTTATGATGTGAAATCCAGAAATAGTATTAATCTTTGTTCAGAAGGATTTTAATCTAATATGCTCTGTTAGGTCTCAACATAAATGAAGGTATGGATAAATGTATACATGTCTAAGTGTATAGGATTGATAGCCATAATACTTAGTTTTTGTTGGATAGTTGAACAGAACTGTTTGCAGTCTCTCTGGTTGAAATCTCATTTATATGTTCCACTTGGGTACCTTGAACAACTATTTATAGGGGGACAATATGTATACATCAGCTAGTGATTTATTACTATTTCTTTTCTTTGAAAGTATGTTACTATTTCTGCCCATTTTCTATCTTGTTTTGTCTTTCTTTAAATTAAAAAAAAATGGAAGTCTCTCCCTTATCATTAACATAACAGTCACTCCCATAACATAAAATGTTATGAATTTTCTTCCTTCCTAAGTGCTTCACTCCACTTAACAAGGTTTACAAGATTGTTATTTTATTTGTGCCTTATTTACTTTTCTCTCATTACTGAGATAAAATACCTGACCTCTAACATTAAGGAAGGGAAGATTTATTTAGCTCAAAGTTTCTGGAAGTTTCAGTCTATAACCAGCTGGCTCTAAGGCATGGTGGCCTGGCAGAGGGACAACAATTCAAGGTGGCAGCAGACCTCAAAAGCAACAAGAGCAAAAGGAGAGAGGAGACTCCTCCCCCACCGGTGTAGCACTCACACATCTCCTTGCCCTCCTGTTGCACAGGAGGGGATGTTTACAAAGGAAGGACCTTGGCCCCCTACTGAGTTGCTTAAACTTCTAAACTTCTCTAACTGCCAGAATATATCAACCATAACAGTTTGCTTTTATAGTACAAGGTTTATTGTGTATACCATTATTTATGCAATGTACCAAACAGTAGCCATCTGTATGTTTATAAATTTGTTGGCATCTTTGTAAAAAATTAGGATGCTTTTAATATTAGTAGTAACATGTACATATGGTTGACCTAATCTCTAGCATCACCAGGGGCATCACACAGAAAGATCCAAAGAAAAATAGTACTGACATTAATCTTCTAGCCATTAATGATTTGTTTGCTGTAGACTTATTAACATTGGAGGTTATGAAACATATTTGTAAAATTATACATCCTTAGGAGTTCACTAAGTAACTTTAGTGACATTTTATTTATTCATTCGACTTCATAGACATGAGCAAATATAAAGCCATAGTACAGCAGAAATTATTTCTAACAAATAGTGACTAACACAATTCTTCATGGCTCAGTCTTGGTAAAATGACATACTAAGAAAAATAAAATCTAAACTAAAGGCAATATCAGTTTCTACATAATCACCCACAAAGAACAGTAAATGATAATATGCTTAACTCAGAACATTGATATTTTTTAAAAATCCTCTTTTCCATTTTGCAATTTTTTCAGTTTGTTCATTACCTTAGTTTCTTTTCTTTGTTGCTGAGACAAAATAACCCAAAGTTAATGGATAAGAGGTTTATTTAGCTCACGGTTTGTAAACATTTCAGTTCATAGTTGCCTGGCTCCAAGGTAGAGCGGCCTGGCAAGGGGAAAACAGTCCGTGGGAAAGCCATGGTGGGCAGGAGGCAGCAGGAAGAAAGCAGCAAGCAACAAGCAATGACAGCAGCAGTCTTTTTTCAGTCTCTCATATTTTATCCAGGCTGCCCTCCCTGTGGGTGGGTACCACTTGGATCCTTAACTCTAACATTGCACTGTGAATCAATCCCAGCATCCCTGCCCTAGGCAGCATCTCTAGATGCTATCTCTAGATACTATCTAGATCCGACCACCTCCAAAAAGCTCCACATATGACTGCAGAGGTGGATGTCTTTATTAGGCTTTGGGGGGACATCTATATACAAACCATAACATCAATCAGTGGGATATTCTGAAGGCTATAGCTTCATGTCAGTTCATATACTCATAAGTTCCTGTATCCTACTCACCAGTGGTTATAACTCCTTTCTTTTTCTGTCTTTCTCTGCCTTATTTTCTCTCTTAGGCCAATAAATCTTGGCTTTCTTCAGGAGTCAGCTTCTTGTATCTCCATTCCCCCTGAAAGTGAAAAATCTGGTCTGAATAATAAAACCAGTAGAACTCTAGGATTGAAGAATGGTAACATAGACTATGCCAGAGTCAATAGTCTAGGGAGAGAAAAAGCAAAGAAGTTTACTTACATTCATTTTCTGTTCTCTGATACTATCTGTGATCGTTTCTTAAAAACCATGTCAGAAACAAATTATATCTACATTTATACCTACATTGATATATGTATACATTGTATATATGATTGAATTTTGATCATCTAAAGACATCCACAAAAGAGGACTCCCAGAACTGCTTCAGAAAGTGGCAAGGATGATGGGACAAGTGGGTCTGAAGTGAAGAATATTTTGGGGGAGATTAATAGCAATATATGTTACTATAATAAATTTTTAAACATTCATAATATATTTTGACCATCTCTGTGTAGTCTGAATCAGTTTGTCTATGAGAGAAATGACTTCTTTGAACCACCATTTTCACCCTCTTTGTCCCCCTTTCCTTGGCTGAGCATAAATGACTGTGGGAAGATAGTTGGGGCCAGTGTATTATGGCATCATAAAACTTGGTTAATGTTGCTGGAATAGATATAAATTCTCACATCTGTTAGCAAACACTTGATCATTAGATGTTTGCATTTCTCAAATACAGCACTCTCAACATACTTTTTAAAAAGAATTTATTTACATCAATTTTGGGGAGTAGGGAAATGATAAAGTAGTTCATGCAGTGAGCTTTAAAGTTAACTAGAAATGGAATTCCAGTCTTGCTAACACCTCACTGTGTGACATTTCCAAGTGATTTAACATTTCCGAACATTAGTTTCTTCATCTTTAAAATGCCTAACTCATCAAGGCTTTGTTATAATTAATAAAATGTGTGTAAATTTTGTGGCCTGTGTTCTAATAAATAAAAAACCATATCACATTACCATATGTATATATATATACTAAAATTTTTTTTCAAAATGCTAGAGGAGCATACATCTATAAACTTACAATTTCTATGTTTTGAGCTGGCCTATAATATCCCCAAACTTATAGTTAGCACTGGAGGAAATGTCCAGTGTATAGCTACATAGTCTACATAGTGAATTTAAAGGTATACAAAGTAGGAGCTTATTTAGGTACAGATATTGCATAGTAACAAACATCTTCATGTAATCAATACACAGCAATAGAGTTGTAACTAAGTGGTCTAATAGTTGAAACAGGAGGTTTTGATGTACGATCTTTGTATCAGAGGTTAACTATGGGTTAGAAAGGGCTGGAAGAAATATCCAAATCCTTTCTGCCACACACTAGCTGAGTGATTTTGGGTTAGTCACAGAAGTGTCTGAAGACTAAGTTTCATTTGTAACATAAGGATCTTAGTGGCAGTTCCATTTTATCTTTGTGAATATCAAATGGGAAAAAATGTGTGTTTACACTTTATAAATGACTTTCAAATGAAAGAAACTATTATTACCACAGGCTATGATACACTTAGCACTGAATAATAATAGCAATAATACTGTAATAGGTAATATTTAGTACTTGTCCATTCAAAGTGCCTGTTTTGTTCTTATTTTTCTTAACTGCAATTTACTAATTTGATTGTGTAACAATTATATAGTGCTTAAATTTATCTTTGTACCTGCACATAATTTTATAATGGAAATACACTAAACCAAAATTGTATGTAAAACTTTTAGCTACTATTTTATGAATAATTTAAGTTTAAAAATTTACATCAAAACAAAAGGAATTTGGGTTACTTATTTGATTATCAGAGCTGTCTACTGCCCATTAAGCAGTCTCAATTAAATCTTTACTTAAATAAAATGTACCCTTCTGTTCTTGATTTAGTGGCTGGGTACCTGATGGAAGCTCAGATGCTGGCTGGGAGAAAAATCAGCCCTCTTCTCCCAGGGGAGGGCTGATCACCATTGTGCACACCCTGCAGATGAGCCTGTCTGCAGCCAGTTTGTCCTTGGTGGTGTGTGGTTCACAGCCAGTATGTGAAACATGGTAAAGGGACTTCTCAGCTTGGGACAACTCAGGTGTGAGCTCAGGGGAACCAGCAGTCATTTTCCCTCTTTGTGTCGGAGTTTTCCTCTGCTTTATCCATTTTTCCAGAGGTCCACTTCACGCACCATCCTTCTCTCGAGGACTACACAGGAGCAGCTGCTCCAGACCCTGCAGCCCCACTGTTGCAACTGACTTCTTCCTGTGTGTGCCCACGTGAAACCACACACGAGCACTTTTCCACCAGTGATGTTTTCCAAATGATGTTTACTTCATTTTCATTTCCATACATGGAGCTAAATAGAGAAATGCTTAAAATATCCAGCATTAGACAAGCAAAAGAAAGGAATATTTGGGCTGGGGATTTAGCTCAGCGGCATAAGCTCCTGCCTTGCAAGCAGGCAGTCGTGAGTTCGATCCCTGGTACCGATAAAAATGAAAAAGACCAAAAAAAAAAAAAAAAAAAAAAAAGAAAGGAATATTTTAGTGCATATTAAAAGAAAACAGTAATGTTTTCTAATTTTGAAAGTGGATTCATTTCTAAACTGCAATCATATTACTCAAAATTATTCAACAATAATTTAAGCCACAACATAAGCATCAATGTTTCATATCTGATCTTATGTAATGCTTTTTTTGAATGCAAAATAGCTTTTTAAGAAGTTTATAAAATGTGACTTAAAAACTTGAGGATTGTGAAAATATGATACTATTATCTTTGCATTTAAAGTCATGAGCTTTCTAAAAATTAAAACAGATAACTCTGTTGTAGTAATTTAACATATTTTTGTAGCAAAAATTACAGAATAGAACTGTGGTAAACTGAACTCTAGGTTCCTCTGCACTAAGGGGTTCAACTCTCTTTAAACCTTTTGTTTTTTTTAAATTTATAATTTATAAAATCATATTACAATTTAAATTAAATGTGAAATTAAAATTTCACATAACACTTTCTTCTCCTTTATAAAAGATGAATACATTAATATATCACAAATAATGGTATCTGTCATTTAAATGATGACAGCATTATAAAAAATCAGAAAGTTCAAAAAATTAAAATTTATGTTTTTCAAAAGAAGACTCTATGTGACACAAATTTATACTGGACAGACTTCCACTGAAATGATATGTTTCATAGTAGAATGAAAATACATAGCCTGAAATAGTATAAATACTGATTTTCTAGTAACAGTTTTAAATGTGAAAGCAAAGTTTACATTTCTTTGAGATCTAGAGTACTGTTTGAACCAAGTCTTCATCATTATCATTCTTACTTATTTAAAAAGAAAAAGGAAATTGCTGCTACTGTAGCTCCTTACAAAGTTGCTGGGGTTTTTGTTTCCAGTCCTTCACTCTTTAAGAAATGGTACATGATCTTCTGGTGTTCATTTGGAGAGAAAATGACTGGGAGGATAATAGTTTTTACCTGGTCCATCTAAATAAAAGAGGATGAACTTGAGGGCTCTGAAAAGTGCGCACTCCAATGAGCTGCACTGCGGTGACATATGGGGCATAATGTATGTATACTCCTTAAAGTTCAAGGCCTCGTCTATGAAAATGTTCTGTGGAGCAATAAAGCAGCCTGCATAGCTCATCAGCAGACTAATTGTATGACGGTCCTAGAGGCAATGGCACAGCTGTTAGCACTCATTGATCTGGAGGCCGAGAAATAAGAGGCGTCACACCTGGAGGGATAAATGTGGGACAGGGAGTCACACCTGAAGAATAATTTGACACAAAAGTTTCAACTTTCTCCCGTAATAAAGATATATTTAATTAATAGCTAATAAAGTATGCTTGTTAAAGATTAAATCTCCATTTTTTCCATGAATATCAAGTCTGCTTTTTAAGATGATGATGATGATGATGATGATAGCCAAAAATGATCAGAAAAAGGGAAAGAAGATAATGAAGACTCCAACCATTTCATAAAATAATATAGGTCCTGGATAATCAAGAACTGCTTATATAGATGAATTTCAATGGAAAGTTTTAATATTCTTTTTGCATAACAGTGTGACAGTTGAATCACAGGTGGGCAAAGATGTGAGACTAGGGGACTGAACTTAGGGGCGTAAGCTATGTAGCATCCTGCAGTGACAGGTGAGTCACATCCCATGTGTGATGGACTATGATGGACTCCAGACAAACTCTGGTGGAGGAAGGAATTTTAGAAAGTGGTTGAGAAAATAGACACAGGCCGATGATAAAAATATGTCCTCTAAGAAGTGTGGCAAACTAAATTTCATGTGTTACAGTTTCAGAATAAATAATATAACAGTTTAACACCTGGTCCCAAAATACTTTTTGATAGCTGCTTAAACATGTCACATGGTTCTGGCTCAAACATGCATTTTCATATGTTTTATGACTCCTTACAGGCCATCCTTTGATTTTCTGTAAAAACAGGCCATAATAGGTGAGCATTTTTGTACTGCTAAAATAACCACCTGGATGCCTCAGTTTGGGTTTCCCAAGAAGCCAACTTTGAAATGTGAATTTGAGTATAAGTGGTTTATTTAGGAAGGAGTCTACCAATAAGGTCGTGGAGAAACAAAGCAACAACAACAAAAAACATGTGTGTTTCTAGGTCAGTTACCACTGTGGACAAATGGACCAGGTCAAGCTGGAATGCTCTGGAAAGCAGTGGACAGACAAGGAGATGGTTTGTCCACTCATTTCCATCCTTCCTTGGTTGACAGCTGCTGCCAGGGATACTAATTCTCCAGTTTTTCCTGACCTGCCATCAGATAGGAAGTCCCAGGAGCCACCAGGAGCAGCCTGTGGCCACAGACATTATCCCAGGTGCATGAAGAGGTCTCCCACATCTGTGTACATCATTTGCTTTCTAGGCTTCCTTTGCATATCTGTAAAGTGGGAACAATAAAGTTGCCATGGGAATTAAGTGACTGGAATTACATAAAGAAGTAATGCTTCTTGTACCTGGTAAGCAGGTAGTTTTTTTTTTTTTTTTTTTTGGCTTGTTTTGTTTGAAATTGATTTTCAGTTTTTCACACGTCTTGACCCAATAATTACTTATTTCAGAATTTATCTGAAAGAAATTATTATTAACACATATAACTATTTAGCTATGACACTTTATATAGTTACTTATTAATATATATAGATATATAACTGTAATCTTTTTAGGTAACTTTATAAAAATTGTTTGCAATGGTGTAAAATCCAGAAGCAAATGTAAAACAATAACAAATTGATTAAAATATAGTTGTATGTCTTATGAAATGCATATTATATAATAAATAGATATTTTATAACAATAAAAGTATTAATGATATATTGAGCAAAGAAATCAGGTTGAAAAGTATATACTATAACCCTACTATACACAAGCAAACAAATGTATCATGCATAAAAATATATATAAATAGCAGAAACATCAATTATTTTTAGTGATAATCTGTGAAAGTTGGAATAATGAATGACTTTAGTTTTTGGGGGCGGGCAATGAAATCCATATTCCCATTGTTTTCTACAATCAACATATATTGATTTTGTATTTAAAAAGGAAAAAAGCTATTTTAAAAGTGAACTATTATTTCTTTCCACTACATTAAAATTTAAAGCTTTTAATTGATGTTTTCAGTAGATTTTATATAGATTTCTCATAGCCAAAAGCCAGCATAGGACTGGTCTTAACAGGTAGTCACTTCAACAACTCATCTTAGCCCAATACATCAGAAAAAATTATTAAGTGCTCACTTGACCAGTAATCAAAGAACGTAAGGATGATCGCTGGTAGGAGAATGAATGTTGGAGGAATGAGACTGTTGGAGGAAGACACTCAGAGGTCGGCGGCTCTTTGAGGAGAAGACAGCTGAGGCGTGGATGAAATAACCAAATAATTTGCACATGGTCGTAGGGGCAGGCAGCTAGCACAGAGCTGAGTCTGACTGGAGTTCTAACTGATGTTGCTATTTGTAACTACATCAGGATGATTTCAAACCCATTTGCCAAGTCTCAACCTAAATATCCCACATGAAGTTTTATTATTGTTATCTGTTTTGTTTAATGAGCTACTTATGGGCACAAACAACATTTTGTTATTCTTGCCCGGTGGAAATTATTATTGAAATTATCTCTCTGCCTCTGGACCAGTTGGGAATCAACAAAGAGGTTAGGAGAGAACCAGGGGACACTGAAATAGAAGATGCTAGTGGTGTCTAGCTGGAAAGACCCAAGGCTTCGGAGTCTCTCCAGGAAAGGGGTCAGGAAGGCTCACTTCCTGTTTCCCATGTCCATGTCCACCTCCCTCTCCACTGGCTTAGACAATGGAATCTTCCGTCCTTGTGATTTAATTACTCAGCTGAATTTGTTTTGTTTCCTTCAGACGTGTTTCTGACATCTGAGATACGCTTTAGAATTAATGTACTTCTAAAATGAAAAAGTCATGTGAGTGTTTCTCAAAAGCTGGGTATTATAGCCTGCTCATTCCTGTGATTCCCAGGCAGTCTCTCCTTGCTCCTGATGCCTATTTGCTATCTATTGGCAAGTCTGAATAAATGTAAGGCAAAGAGCGAATACAAACTACTGTTAGATTTGCAGTTGATAAGGGAGAGTGTTTAAAACTTTAAATAAAAAAAGAAACAGGAGGTAAGGAGGGCATGATCCTTCCAGTAGGTCTTTAATTTTCTCTGTGGTCTTCTCAACCATTCTCACAGGCTAACGGAGTGGCTACAGCAGTGGCAGCCAACCGATGGCACATGTGTCGCAGTGGGTTATTTGTATCATTGAAAGCACTAAAAGGTTCGCCATCACTGGGTTATCGAATTGGTCCCTATAGTCACAGTATCTGACTCCAAATCCTGATCCAGCCACATCTAATCCTGTGGCTCTGAGATTTACTTAACTTTTCTTGTGCCTCAGTTTCCTCACCTGTAGCATAACTCAGAGTGGTGATAAAGATAGAAAGAGTTACTATGTAGAAAGCACTCAGAACTGTATCTGAGGCTGGCGATAGGTTCAGGAGTAGAGCATTTACACAGCACGCTTTAACCCCAGCACTGCAAATGAATACCAAATAAATAAATAAATCAAAGACTTCATCTGGCCCAAATACTAGTAAATATTAAAGAATACCGAAGGTCTGATTTCCTATGCTAACACAAGGACGATGCCATTTGTGCTGCTGCTGCTTCTACCTTTTCAGACCATAGACAATTCCCACAACACCCCCTGCTCCATGAAATGAAGATGATATTAATAGAACGTGTTGATGAAAATTCCAGTGCAATAGTAAAGAGATAATGGTTTATTGGTCCTTATTATTGTACTGCAAATGATTTAACTATACATTTTAACTAAATTTAATTAAACATATTCATTTTCCCTATGAGCTTATATTAGCTTACAGCAGAGCAAGTGTTTATTATGTACATTTTATATGTTCATAATATCATAGATATTAAAAATAAACATTTTCTTCCCCAAGTATGATGTAAATAAAACATTAATATTTGTCACAGGTTTCAAAGCCAAAATTTTTAATTGTGTATTATAACAGATGACACGGGAATAGGAAAGTATCTAGGCAATCATCATAACCTTCAAAATTCATTTTAAAAATATCACAAAGAGCACCATACTGGGAATCAGACATCAGGGTTCTGGTGGTGATTTTGTC
Organism: Cavia porcellus; assembly: GCF_034190915.1. Taxonomy (NCBI): domain Eukaryota; kingdom Metazoa; phylum Chordata; class Mammalia; order Rodentia; family Caviidae; genus Cavia; species Cavia porcellus. Next base: position 36,298,326 of record NW_026947497.1, read on the forward strand.
ACCAAGATCATTGGCCTTGGCTAAGCCACTAAATTATTTGGTTCCCTAAATGGTCACTTATTGTTTCATGATTGACTGACAATAAGACAGGTTGTACCAAAATGATCCAGGAGCCTGGGTCTTGGCCTTTGTGGTGGCATTGTCAGACTATAGGATGACAGCAGGTGCTGGATAAGGGTTATCTCTGAAATGGGGTGACCTGGATTTGAGGCCTTTCATGACCACCAATTGATTGTATGACCTTGACCCTGTGGTTAGAACTCTATTTGCATTGGTGACCACATTTAAAAAGAGGTAATAAGGCCAGAGGTTTAGCTCAGCAGCATAAATGCCTACCTGGCAGGGGGCAAGGTCATGAGTTCAATTCCTGGTACCGAAAAATAAAATTAAAAAATAATAAAAATAGAAAGAGGTAATGATAATGCTTACTTGTGGAGTATTGAGAAAATTAAACTAATTAACATACATGATCTTGAGAACAGCCTTATTCACCTGGTACATATTCACCTGGTACATACTATTGCCAAATCTTGTTTTAAATGCTTGATAAAAAGAAATATACGAAGATATGTCCTCAGGGAACTTCCATCCCAGCAGGAATAGACAGATGGTGAATGGAAACGTAATAAACATGCGGATTATGTGATACGTTAAAGGTGTGACTGGGAGGGCCAAGGACAGTGCTGAGGTGACCGGAGACACTTAGAGAGAGGCTGACATTTGGGGATAGACTGGGAGTTGGTAGAAGAGATGGCCACCAGAAACTTGAGGAAAGTACTTTTGGGCAGAGGGCGCAGGCAGTGCAGCGTCTCAGGTGGTTGTGATCCTGGGGACCCCAAGGCCAGTGGGGCTGCAGGGAAGAAAAGAGAAGAATGCTATGCTCCCAAATCCAGTGACAAGGCATGGGCCATAGAGGGCCTTGCAAGCCACTGTAAAGCAAGGCACTTTTTTTTTTCTGATAAACATTGTTCATCGAAGGCAAAGGTATAACATAAAATGCTCAATATTAGGTGTTGTTAGTTATTCTAATTAAGTAGCATGATGAAAAATAACTGCTGATAATCAGCAAAGCTTCATGGAGAAAAACAAAGTTGACCTGAGTGTCAAGAGGCCATGGGTGGTGGAAAACAGCTTCTGGCAACTGAGGCTGTGAGCTGCAAACCAAGGTCAGGGTCAGCACGGTCTTAATCAAGGGAATCCACCATCAGGCTGTCACAGTGCTTGAGAACACAGGATTCCAAAGTCCAGTAAGCCCAGTTCACATCTTTCCTTCTTCACCAATTTACTGTGTATCTTAGAACAAGTCACTCTTCCTCTCTGTTCATTTTTCTCATGCATGCATTGGGATTATTACTGTTTATCCCAAAGCATCTGTGAAGAGCAAATACCCATACATACAAACCCTGTGTACAAGTAGGTTTTGCCATGACAGCCACTGATAAGTGACAAGCACCAAGCCACAGGGACTCTGGGTTGAGACGCTTGACCCAGGCCTATGGATGGCAGCAAGGTAGGTCTCCAGCACAGTAAATAGCAAGCAGGTTATGTATGATACAGAGATTTAGGCAAGAAGCATAGACAGGAAAGTAGCTCTAGGATATATAATGGGAGCTTGGTCTCAAGGGGTCAGGAAAAGCCACTTTAACAAAGGTTATCGGTCAGGATATGACTGATGGTAAACTGCAGGGACGCCATGCTTCTGCCCCGGTGGGCCAGCACAGAAATGATCCTGGGCACCCAGGCAGCTCTAACTCACTAAACAGATGCATGTCGGAGGAGAGCAGGACTGGAGAAAGAAGGGAAGACTGGCAAATTATTCCAGAAATGATCTCCGAGATTCCTTCTGGGCTCCGTAATTCTGTTTATAAGTATTGATAAGCAATTTGAGAATGCCAAATATAATGGTAATTTTCTAGTTTAAGCAATCAAACCAAAAGCTTACTGTAAGAATACTAGCAGCAATTTATTTTGCCATTCTATTTCCAGCTCCTATGTTATTCCAGAGCTGATCAAAGGCATTGGCTGCAAAGAATAAAATAAATCACACTTCTAAATAAACCACTAAAGAGTGTTAAATTGATTTAAGTGATTTTGGAAATATTAATATTTAAAACTCCTCTGTCCTATGCCTCTTTATGACTACCTATAGCAATAATAGCACCATTTCATCCTACCATTCTTCATCTTATAATATTACACAGTAAACTGTGTACAAACATTATTTTTTTGCGTTGCTACAGAAGTGTAGGAGTTCAGTTGCTTATTTATGTTTAAATATCTTGAATTTTATTTGGTCAATAAAAGTATACTCAGCTAATGCTTTATTATTCTCTTTGCATAGGTTGAGCTGAATAAAATGCAGTGTTTGTTCTTTATTATCAAAGAAAACCCTGCTTCGCACTCACATTCCTTTGTGGTGAATCTGATTTTAAGTAGCATGTATTTCAGGGTGGTTCCAGTCGTGAGAAAGTTTCTGGAGCCAGGATTTTCTATCTTTGGTTTATCTGAAAATATCCATGAAATGACACGAGTGATTTTGGTAGCTTTTTTTTTCTTTTGATACTGAGTGGGAGGGAAAGTATCCACAGGCCATAGAGCAGTAAAAGGAATTAAAAGGAATATAGTGTCTCACCCATGCTGATTTGGAGTTGTCCAGGGCACAGAGTTTGACAGCCAGGGGAGGAGTGGAGATGCGCTGTGGGATAAAAACAAGGCAGACATCTGGACCACAGCACAAGCATTCAAAGGCACCTCGGAACTGTGCTCACATTTGTACTCACCCAAGTCCAGGGCTGTCCAGGGATCACCGGTCATTCTCCTTCTCCACACTGGTCTGTCTTCATCTTTCTTTGTACTTAGGCAACTTGCCTGTTCCTTGACAAGTCACCTCCATCTGCTTGTGTGTCAGTGTGGCCAAGGTGGAGGAATTCTCCAGATGAAGAGCCGGGCTGTCCTCCCTGGCTCTGCCTCAGCCCCGGCTCCTCCCTGTCACCGCTCAGCGCGATGCACTACACTGGCTTGTTTTGTCAATAACCATTTATTTGTTGCTGGAATCGTAGCAGCCATTACATCTGACCTCCCTGTTTCATCAATTATGGATAGATTATTGGATGCGAACATCTGCAAAAGCTTGCTGTTGAACTCACCTCCTGGCTGGGATTAGATAAAGTACTAAACCATTGTTTATTGTCAGGCCAAAACTCTGCTGGGGAGCCAGGGAATTCTAAGCGGAGCAAAGCCCCATCAGAAGGACCGAAAATCGTTTTGTATCACACGGTTTCCCTGAAGATCCTGGCCATTTATTATTTACACTTATTACTAGTTGTTATAACCTACTTGAGAAAAGCTCTTGGCAGCATCTCATTTCCAGTCTTTGTCGCTTCTGTCAGAACGGGAATGACTCATAAATTGTTTTCTTGTCTCTTCTATCTTGTGAAAGGATAATAAGGACAGCCTGTGCTACCATGTTTTATTTTAAAGAAATGTGTTCATGCAGCCTAATAGGGAAGCATAGCATTGGGAACCTAAATTAGGGTTTACCACGTTTACCAGATTAATGGCCTATGGCCGGAAGGGATGTCACACTGTGCAGAGAGAATATGCTCAAAATGTTTCTGGAACCTTCATGGATTTCTGAGAAAAGGAAACCAGAGTGAAATTTTATTGAATCCTGCCTTCAATGAGAAAGAAATCCAGGAAGAGGGATTATGAATAGATAACAGCTTTACTGTCAGGGGAGAGACAAATCTTCCCATGGCAATTGGTTTGTGCAGAAATACAGAAATATTCATAGTGTTAGTGCTTACTCAGACCTGCTGACTCGTCACTCATGAATGTTGAGCACCCCTGGAAATCTTTCTCTGAGCCAGAAGCCATTTAGTTCAAAGCAGCCAAATGGATGATGAGAGTGGATGCAAGGGGCTGGGAGGACGTTGTCACCGTGCTGGGGACTTTGCACAGTGTATCTCTTCTGCCTCCCTTTGGCACTTTTGAAGAGTAGAAGAAGAGAGAAAAATGTCTTGCATTCTATCCACAGATAGGACGAATCATTCCACAAGATGCCGTGACTGCTCCTACCTAGATCCATTCTACCATCTACCTCTCCATAGAAAGATCTGAGCTGGGCGGGCGGAAATCTTGTTTGTTTGAGAACCCTGACTAGAAAAATCAAGCACATGCTTAGATTAAGGGTTCTCATCTCATTGTGAAATTTCTTTTTAAGCCCTCCCCTAGGAATCTGACTTGTTTACTGTTATCCAAATGCTCCAGGAAAGGCTAGGAACTAAAAAGTTTGTGTAACTTTCTATTTAACGTAGTTATGAAAAAAATCAAGGAGAGTGGACTGGTACTATGGGAGAGGGCTGGAAAACTGGGAGCAAATCGAAAAATAAATAAATGTAGGCAGAGGATTGTGCATGTACTAGGGCAAGAGGCGGAAGGGTCTGATACCCAAAGGGCCCCATGCATCCAAGTACGTTATAAATGTCGGAATGTCTGCTTGGACAAAATAAGTGACAACATGTATTTTGTCAAGCTAGATTTGACTGACACTTCTTTTAATTCAATGTGCCATCTCTATCTTTAGTATTCATAAGTAATAGTAAACCATTGTTGTTGGAAATATGGTAGGTATGAGGAAATCACCTGCTGCCCACCCTTGTCACTCTGATAGAAACATCACCAAGTGGAACTGGAGATTTCTTAACTAAAAGCAACACTCCAGAAAACAAAAAGTTTTCCTATCTCATTCTGATAATAAAATTGTCTGTAGCTATTGACCTTTTTCTCTTGATATATAAAAACTCAGCCCAAGTCATTTTCCACTAAAAGTCATGGAGGGATAAAGATTTGGAGTCATTGAAGACTCACTGCTTTAACTGTGGACAGCCATTTTGTCTCTTGCTACTTATCAGTTTTATTACCCAGGTTCAAAGAAGAGATCCATTCAGATTATGTCAAGTGAGGGAGATGAGTGTGAAGGTTCCCGTGGTGACAGGCAGACCCTAATCCTGGACCCTTAGGAGCAGCAGACAGTGAGTGGGTCTCAACTGAAAGCAACAGATTCTTGGGAAGTGGCAGATCCCTGCAAAATAAGGGGCTGCATGTTCTTATTATGGTCTCTGCACCCAGAGGGAGTCCCTTCACTCTGTTGACACAACTGTTACTCTCTGGATGTCCATTTGTTTTTGAACACCTTCTTATTGTGCCTTTACTAACCGCTCAACTGGTTTGAATTGCCTAAGAAGTTACAATTGGACTAACTCATCACTCTAATCTGATTCTGCGGAACAGACTTTGAATATCAGACTACTTCACAGATTGCAGGACGGCCTATAAATCTACTACCCTTTGGTCAAGGGCCAGCATGCAAAATATAAAACAAGTGGCTTCCCTCAGCAGGAGGTAAAGGGCAGGGAAATTTTTTCTTTTGAAAAGCTGTAAAGATAACTCACACTCTGGACTGTACAGAATAAATATGTCCACGCTTTCTGATTTATAGTATAGAAAGTAATAATTGAGAATTCAAATAAAAAGTCTTCAGAAATATGTGTCTTGTTAACATATCACAGAATTACAGTAACCAATTCTGGAAATTACAGTTTGGGGCCCTATGTTCCAATTTACTATTGAGGAACACTTTTACTTCTAACTGTGTATTGAATTCTGTCTCATTATTTAGAGATTGAAAGCCATCTGTATATTGGATATGTAGAGAGAGTTTTCAATGAAACAAGATTTTTGAAATTTTTCTGAAATATATGTGCTCGCAGCTGTTCACAATGCCTTGGAAGCTCCTAGCATGTGTAAGATTAATTAGCAAATATAATTCAGGCTATGAAACACAATTGGAACTTTGAATTTTCATCTTAAAAATTTCTTGACTGTAAAACAAAAACTTACTATTTTCCAAAAGCACTGATCACATTAATTTGTACTTAATATTAATCAAATAGCACTGTAAACTCATCTCTGTTTCCTATCACCTAGTGCAATGTAGAGACTCTATTTCCAAAAAAGTAGTTCTTTAAAATATGCAAGAGTCCTCAAAAGAAGAGGAAATAAACTTCAAATGAACAAAAAGGACTCATGACTACATGACAATGTTTAAAGAAAAAAAATTAATTGATCAGGGTTTTTTAAGCCACAGATAAACTATTGAAAACAAGGTACATGTTAACTTATTAAATAGATCAATATAAAGTCCTAATGTCCAAATCTTATTTTTGAATGGAAGGATGATAGGTTAGTTGATGTAACACTATAATCTTGTGAAGCTGGAAACTGAAGGACAAGTTTACGGAGTGGCTTGTCTGGGGTCACACAATGAACTAGTGACAGATGAGAAACTAGAACCCATGTGTTCTAACAGCCAGTTCCTCCTTCCCTGGACTGTGCAGTCTGTAATGTGAGCAGTTAGTGTGTGGCAGATGGTCTGAATGATAAGCAATGACCTTGGGGGAAGACAGGGCACATACTCCAAATGATCAATCTGGATAATAGAAGACTATCCTCTTCCGCCTTAAGAGGAGAGCTTTAGAAGAATGCAAAATACTTAACTACTTTGTATTTTGCAGTCTACAAAGGCTGAACATTCAAACCACCCTCAGTATTCATTCTAGATCACATAGTAATGCAAGCGAATTGTGTTTATTGCATGTTCTGATGTGCATCTATGCTTTTTCAGAAAGTGCACGAGAACTTTACAGGCTGTGAGAAGCTTCATTTATGCCCATTTTTATCCCCTTCCACCGGTGCCTATTGCTGGCTTCAGTAAAATACCTCCGAATGCTGTGCTGCCCAGTCTGGTCCTCAGCCTGTTACTGCAGTGCTTGTCAGAAATCATTAGCCACTGATTTCTTTGACTAATGTTGCAGTTGATTGTCTGAATCATGTTCAGACGCTGTAAATGAGGCAGAAACATCTTTTCTGCTCACCAACTGTGAAATGGCTAAAGGGGGCTAGATTGCCAGAAATCAGAATAAATGTATTTCCAATAAGATTTGACAATGATTTCAAGCTCAAGATGGCAAACTTGCTTTTTTGTTATTTTTATGTTTCTTATTGCAGAAGTATAAATCTGTATTGTGTCCTTTATTCCCTCAAAGTAATGCACTGGATTGAGAGCAATACTGAACTTTTATTATGAAAGAGCACAATTTGGGGTTTGTGCAGAGGATGTATAACAAAATGTTAGCCTTGTACCTTTTCATGGTGGAACAAGGTAAAAAATCACCCTAGGCAATTGACTCATAACTTCTCATTCACAGATAAACCTGTTGGATGTGATTTAAACAACTTTTGGGACATGCAGGTTTATTTAGTCTCTTCTAGTATCTTACACTCATGGACAAAACCAGAAATAAAGCATTAATATGTAACTAAACTGTAGTGGTTTCATTCTCACTTATTTCAGAGCACCCTGCTTTGACTTCAGAAGTTTTGGGATAGGAAAAACAGCCATCTTTCCGTATTGGGAGGACCATCAACATGAAGGTGGATAGATTTATCTTGTTGCTCCCAAAACACAATCTTGGCTAGCAGGTGCAAGTTACAGATTTTGCCTCAACTTAACCCATAGTTTTCTCTTGTAACTCTCCAGTAATTGAGTGGCTAGCCCCACAGGGGAATAGTTTCCAATCATGAAAATTGTTCAAGCGGAGGTTACATCAGGATTTTACAGCAGTGACTCTACTCACATTTTAGGCTAGATAATTCTTCATGATGGGGGTGTGTGGTGTTCACAGTACAGTACACCTGGCCTTAAACCACTGGATGCCTGTAGCACATTCTCCCATTGCAAAAACATAAACACCTCCAGACACCACCAAATGGCCTCTGGCAGGGACAAAATAACCCCTATGTAAGTATTACTAAGCACTGGGGGAAATTAAGCAGTTGCTTCATTTGAATTTTTAGTAAGTACTGCTATATACCTCATCTTATAGAACCCTTGTAACATGCTTCCTAGGTAATCTTAATCTTCATTTTAGATTTAAAGAAATGTTTCAGAGAGATTAAGGTACTTGATACATATTCCTCAACTCAGTAGTAGATCTGCCATCTCCTCTGAAATTTGGAGGAAATTTGAATACCCAGAGGGAGGTTTGATTAATTATCCATAAGACACCTTCAAAGTCTGTGGTGTGCCCTCAAAGAGAGGTTACTACAGATCTAAATACTAGATCAACTGAGAAGAGGGGAAAGTTAAAAAAAAAAAAAAAAAAAAGGCGTGTATACAAAAATGCCAGAAGAGAAGGATTCATATCCATTGAAAGTTTTGCAAAGTTAGAAAAGTCTCCTTTCCAATGGGCTAGATTCTAGAACTTATTTCATGTGATTGTTTTTATCAGTTATTTTCACACCAAAACAGTGATAGTATGACGGGCGAAAGACAGAGCCATTTAAAATTCACATCACTGACATGTGAGATCTGATAATGAGCTTTTAAACTGCACATGCTCAGTGTGATGTCAGGAGGAAAGACATTTTTCTCTCTCCTTTCCTTATGCACAGAAATCGTTGTGTACAATTTAGAACACTTAGAATAAGAGGAGATAATACTGTAACCAACTGCACTATCTTGACAGTAGTATATTTTAAGCAAACACATTGGATGTCCTAAAATTACAAAATAGAAACTGAATTTTTAAAGTTATAGGGGATATATATATATATATATGCATATATAGATTCTGATCCCTAGCATTGCAAAATAATGATGATGATGATAATAATAATGTTTTTCTTTGTCATTAGATCATGTATTTATTTTTGTCCCTTTAAAAGTCTATATAGATACAGTCTATTTAAATCTAGACTAAAGGGACAAAAATAAATGACATGCCTTAGGGTCCATATTATGAGCAAATTTTTAGGATTGGGGATTTAGCTCATTGGCAGAATTCTTGTATGTTTGAAGCCCGAGTTTGATCCCCAGTATTGCAGAATAATAATAATGATAATGATGCTTTTCTTTGTCATCAGATGGATACAGTGCAGGTTAAAAGTTTGTCACTTAATATTAGCAAATAAAACTGTGACTATTTGGTCCAGATTGCAAGACATACCAACTCTAGAGGAAATTTTTCTATTACATACCATTGCTGCTTCATATCCTGGTAAGCTTTTTTTCCCCTCCATTTTCAACTCCAAATATTTGTTTAAGCTGCCCACTAGTTGCTACCCGAATCCCAATTATTAGCATTCTTTTAAATGCAGATTGTTTCTCTTCTCATCCACATCCTACCAGCTGGCAGTTTTTTCACAGCCCTTTTGAACATCTGAAGTTCACTCTTTATTTATTTCATTACCAATGATTGTCCCCATTACTTAAATGTAATATAGGCTCCCTGGGGACAGAGACTGAGAACTATTTCCTGCTGTTTCCCCAGCACCTAGAACAAAGCTTGGGTTATGGAAGACACTCACTCTTTGGAAAATCTTAGCATCTTTGGACTAAATTTTTAGCACTGTATGTAGACTCATTGCACTATACAATTCTTATTCCTTTAGATAGTAAGTTTTTCAAGAGCCAAGATATAATTTTATGTTTGGCACTAATGCAATGTACTAGAAGAAGTCTTTGGTTCTGCTCAAAGCTGCTCAATACTCTGGTTCTGAAGTTTGGCCCATTAGAAAGAAACATAAACAAGATAGAATGAAAGTAGTGATATATCCTTTGTAGATATCACATCTGTAGTAACACAGTCACCTCTTCTCTTTTATCTCTTCCCTTCTGTTGGGATAAGGAACACTACAGAAAAGCATGTGGATCTTCTAGAAAACTCAAAGTTACAGAAGTAGATGGAGGAAGAAAGAGGGAAAAGAAGCTGTAAAAATCAGTACCTGCTTAAGAGATCGTACCAAAGGAAGGATTCAGGATGAGGCTGACATTTTTTTTTTAACATTTTGCCCCAAATTATCCTACCATGCAAAATCTTAATTGTTTCGTTCCACTTTGCTAGACTGCATAAACCATCACGAAAAAGAAAAAAATTGGAGGCAGACAAACATTTTATTTTTAAATCTAAAACTTTCTCTGGTAGAGTTAACAATCTTTGAGTTATTCACATGTAAGTATGAATTAGTTTCATCAACTGATATTCTTTCATTACTCAGCTGAGGGCAGTTCCCTGGGGAAATACAAGCTACAGAAGATACATTGCTCAGCCCTCTGTTTGCTGGGGCAAAATATCTGTTTAAACAATTTAAAAGAGATGTTTCTCTTTAGCTCCTGGCTCCAGAGATTTGTGTCCATGATGGTCCAACTGTGAGGTATAAAACTCATGGCAGCAAGGCCTGGTAAAGAAAAGATGCTCAACTTGTGTCTGTGAGGAAGCAGAGCAGGTTAGAAAGAACCAGAGAGGAAAGGGCCAGGATCAGGGAAGATCACCCCTCCACAGCCTGCTTCCTCTAAGCAGGCCCCACCTTCCAGTCTTCCACTCCGCTGTGAACTCATCACTGGTTTAATCTGCTCATGAGTTTAGGGTCCTCACAATCCAGTCACCTCTAGGAGAGGTCTTCAATCCAGTCAAACTGGTAAGCAAGACTAACTGGCATAGGTATATGCAAGACTAAAGGAAAATGCCAAATATTTCAGATTGTTTCCTAACGCAAATCTTTCTCCCAGGGAGAAGAGCGAAAACTTTTTCCACTGTCGTCCCCCTCTTCTTTTTGATCTAAGCATCAAATGAGAAGCAAACTAGAAAAGGATAATATGAGGAATCGTTGTAGTGATGGAGTTTTTCTGCATCTTGATTGTGGTGGTGTTTACATGAAAATGTTTGTGACAAAATGACATAAAACACACATAACGCGCTCACATAAATGCATGTAAAAACTGGTGAAATCTGAAGAAGGTTGATAGACCATGGCAATGCCATTCTGTCGTTGTGATACTGTACTGTAATCATGTAAGAAAATAGTACTAGAGAAAACAGGATGGAGGGTACAAAGGATTTCTCTGTATTAGTTCCTGCAACTGTATGTGACTTTACAATTACCTTTAAAATTTTGTCAAGCAAATTAGTAGGGGCAGCATTTTCTTAGAATGACTAGCTGAGCAATTTTCCATCTAATTTAGAAATACTAGGTCGGGTGTGATAGTCATCAGAATTGTTTAAAGTTTCAAATGTGCAAGTCAACACCGTGCACTGTGATTGTTGGAATTCTTTTATGTTTTAGTGCTGTCTAAACTAAAGGGCATGTAGCAAAAGGATTTCAGCAGAGTCAGGAAAAAGAAAATAGGGAAAGGTAAGAAAAGAGATAAATGCTAAGCAGTTTATTTTTCTTGTTCTAAGGTATTCTCATCTCAGACATGATAACCTTAAATATTGAAAGAAAGCAATCAGGTGCTTGATAGTGTGACAACTAAAACTATCTATGTGTCCCTTAAAGATACCAAAGCCCATGCACGCAATTTATTCTAATATATTTTAAAATCTTGACCTTCTCAGGAAATAAGAATAATCTATTCTCTTTCACGTAAATAGACAGCTGGGTAGATGGACATACAGACACACACGTACACATCCTACTCATTTTGTTGGCAGTTGATCACCTTGATATAAATCTAATATTCACTTAAAGGTGATTTTAGTGAAAAAAATTAATGAACTTTAAAATTTGATTTCACAGCAGACAATTCTTCAAAGAACCCGCAGTGCATTGCCAGGCCGCACTATTCTTTTGCACGCATTCATTTTCCACATTAAGCATTTTTCCAATTTTTTTCAACTTAGGTGACCAATAGTAATTTCTCTACTTAAGAACTTGGATTTTATTTGAAAAATTTCCCCAAGTACTTCAAATTCATTTTGATGATAAAAGAGCTGTGGTCTTTAAAGTGTAGGTTTTAGAAGCTTTGTCTCCACTACTCCAAAATTATTGGAACGACAAGGTGAGGTGACCACATAGCCCTAAATGTTTATTAGATACGTGGACTGAATTTACCAGCTTTGACAACCTTATAATCATTCAGTTTGATGTCCATCGAAATATACATAGCAGTACGCTGATTTCTGTTTGCCTCTTTGTTTTGATGAAGATCGATTATGTTCATTGTCTATAAACTCTACAGATACAAGTTTTTAATCCATATAATTTGTACCTGAAGATTCCTTATTTTTACTTCTCTTTGATTTGCAGTGCTAGATTTTAACTATCCTGATTGTAAGTTTGTTTCCAATGTATTGCATGACACTGGGATATTCAATCAAGCATAGACGATCTTTCAGATTTTTACACTGTGTTTTCACACTTGAAGTATTCTTGGTAAAAAAAAAATGATTTTGCTCTAACTTATCTAATTGATTTGAATTGATCAGTACCTAGAGATGTGTAGATTATGCCTTTTCTTTTAAAAAACAAATCAAGTAGATTACAACCAAAATCAGTGCATAACAGTTTTATCTTATACAGAATTCCTAATCTCACATTATGGTGTGGTTTAATTTGTTGCTGCTGCTGTTTTGAATGAGACTGTTCTGGTCCTTTTAGTTGGAACTACACAGCCTCCCAGTCTGCTGGGTTTTGTCCTGTGTTCTCTGTATGGTTTTCTCTGTGTGCATTTCCTGTCTCTCAGGGAGCTTGCATCTCTGAGTAGCAGAGGCTCTACCTAGGATTTAAGCCTCCTCTTCCAAGAACCCCAGGGTGAATTTCATGTAATTGACTATTTTCCTGTTTGGTTATTTGGAATAATGAAATATATTCTTCCAACTCCTCATCTATTTCTTGTTTTTAGATCAGTTGTTCAAGGAAATATCTAACCTCTTTTAAACTATGAGTTAAATGGATTGTCCTTATTTTGCAGAGGGAAATTTGTGCCAGGCACCCTTCACTACCGTCCAGTGAGCAGAGTCCCAAAAATTTCTTATTCTAGGGATTACATGGCTTTGTGTGTGATCTCATAGTAGCCACATATCAACTCTCAGAAGTAAGTTTGCTGTTTTACTTATGGAGAAATTAAACCTAAAGAACCTGCCTGACCCCAATATACCAGATATAGAAGAGCTAGGACTTGAATCCAAGTCTTCTTATTCCAAATCTAGAGTTCATTTCAATAGACTACATTTGTCTCCATGAAGAGGTTTCTGTAGAATTAAGTCATATCAAAGACAAAAGCCCATCTTAAAATATTTTGTTTGTTGGCCCTGTCACTTCCTGGAAGTATAGCACACTGACATGGGATGGAAATCATGTAAACTTTAGCATCTACCCTTTTATCTATGGGCTGAAAAGCCATACTCATCAGATAATACGTGGCAACTCTGAATGCTACTGTAAGCCAGTGGCATGGGAGAGCATACAGTGTGAGCACAGATTAAATCCTAGAGAAATCTGTCTTCAGCCATTGCTAATCCACATAATTGTATGAGTCCGAATTCTGTACCACAAGGCTGTAAATGCTTCATGGTGGCAAACACATTCCCATCTGTTTAGGAAATCCTAAGGTCTACTAGAGTTTGGAACAAGTAATGATATTTGCTGAAAAAAACAAAGAACTATTTTTGGTTCAAGATACAATATTTGATCCTTGTTTGGATGCCCTAGAATCTCATCTAAAAATATATGGACCAAAATAAGACACTAGGAAATACCTTCCTAAATATTTGGTATGTGGATTCAATCAGGTTTCTTAAAAGTTCACCAACTGTAAGAGACTTCTACTACAGAATAATCTACATGCACTCACATCAGATTAAACTGGTTGTTGTTAAGCTGTGTGAGACAGATTGAAAACAATATTCTCAGATCTAGGTTTCATTATCAGGTTTAAAAATAAGTATCAAGGCTAATAATAGAAAGCACTTCAAAAGTGCCAAAAGAATAGAATTTTAATATCCTGACCATTAAAAATGACAAGTTGGAGAGTGATAGGTATATTCATTAGCTCAATTAAATCTTTCTACGGTGAATACATAGATCAAAACATTACATTGTGTCTGATAAATACAATTATTACTAGCTAATTAAAACTAAATAAATGTTTCTAAAGTATTTTTAAAAAACATTGAGCTTCAGAGTTTTAGCAGGAATTGAAATGATGGGTTAATATTTATCTATGAATGAGGTTTAGCATTACCATTGTGTCAAGCAGTCACTTGTAAACTCAGGTTTAATGAGGTTTCATAATGGCCTCACTGAAATTATTTTGCAAATATTAACTTTTAAACTGAAGGCAAATATCAGTCTTGCCTTAATTTCTAACGCTTGTAGGCTGCCTCATTCATGCAACAGCAAAAGGGTATATTTATGCCCCCACGACACACATACTGGCTCCCTCCTCAAATGCCATCACACCATGCTCACTAATTCCTTCCTAGAAAATGTGTGAAAAGGATTTCCATAAAGGTCTTTGGAGATTTCCTGTGTCCTCATGTGTGTAATGGGTTGAGTCAAATAACAATAAAGGGAAAAGAAAGAAAAGGGAAGTTTGCTTTGTGTATTTTTCTCCTTTTGGCCATTGAAGGGGATAAAAGAATTGAAAAGAAAAAAAAATCATACCATACAGATGATGTTAGTGTTAAATTAAATTAAGATCATTTGTTTACCTATGGTAGCTTTAATCTTTTGATTATTGAAGAGATTTTTGGTAATGAAGTACATTTGTAAGAAATACTGTTATTGTATTCTGTATTTACGTACTCATTGTGAAATGTGCATCTAATGATATGATAGATTTAGAAATGGTCTGTCATCTAAGTTCATGTTTTTCAAATAGCTATTTATAGAAATAAAAGTGATATTTAAGCTAGCATTGTAGAATATTATAGTCTGCTGCATATTACCTTTGATAATAGTCCCATCTTTTAAAATAATGTTGTAAAGCATTCAATTATTTATTCACACCTAAGTTACATAAATTGGAAGATTCGAAAGAGTGTAAGAAAATAATTATTTTTGCTCTCGTATGACTTCACTGTCATGGCTCAAAGAGATTGCCATGAAACAAGTTATGCTATAGATAAAAATAAACCAAGCCAACATGAATTTTTAATAGACAAAAAAGTTTTATAGAGACATTAAAAATAACTATTAATTTTAATCTTTTCTGTTCTGGAAGGCAGTATCAGTGGCCATGGCAGTGTTGTATGTTCAGTGCATATTTCTCTCTCTGATAGGTCCTCAACACTTACAGGGAAATCTCTGAAGATCTGGAAGACGATCTCGGCCTGGGGAGAGCCTACAAAGCCATAGCCAAGGTGCTGCAAAGGTAAGCTCGCACCACCTTGCTGTCTCAGTGAGCCCGCTCAGCTGTGAAAGACTTAAATTGTTTGAGGTCTGTCGCTTTCCATTACTGCCTGCTTAAATTTTAAGCGGTGCCCTTCTTAAGTGACCCTTTCATCATAAGTTATTTTAAACCCATGTGGAACTAAGGACGCATCTGAACTCTCCCTGGTCTATTCTTCCTTTGTATCATTTTCTTTTTGGTTTTCTGTAAGTTTAGCAGTGACCTTGGGTGAAGGGAGGGAGAAAAGCAGGTCGCATCTCACAGGTCAAGGAAGCAGAGAGCAGGGCAGGACGCAGTATGGTTCAGTAGCTGGTTCGCCATAACCTTCTTGGAGCTCTTCTTTGAGAAAATTTCCTATTTAGACCTCAACTATGCTTCTCCCATTAAAAAGATCTCTTCTTTGAGTGTATTTACCCAAACAGTTGAGTACAAAATCAGTATTTCTAGGATTTTATTTAAAACAGAAAATGTAATAAAAGTACACATAAACAACTTCCAATACATAAGTTTTCCCCAAAAAATACATTATTTACCCTTCACTTGTGGTATTACGATCACCGTGTACTCCATTTAGGTGTGCATTATCTAGTAGCCTTTTGACTTAAGCCAAGATGGAATAACAAAAAGAAAATTTATTCAAGCTAAGGTCTTGGTGTTCCATGTTATACCTAATATGAAACTTTTTAATAACAGCAGGAGTGGTAAAAATAAAGATTGTGTTAAGTTTTGATTTCTTTCCATTTATATCTCATGTAACCATATATAGGATAGTAGTTAAAGGGGGACAGTTTTTTTTATTTGAAAGGCAGTTGATTCTTAAACATTAGTAGATTGAAACTGGAATCCTCCTTATATAAGTTCCATTGCCAATATGATAAATCACTGCCTAAAATATCAATGCCAGTGAAATGGTACTTGTTTTGTTTTGTTTTGTTTTGTTTTGAGACACAGTCCCATTGTGTAGTTCAGACTGGCCTTGAACTCATTATGTGGCTTAGACTGGTCTCAAACTCACAGCAATCCTCCTGCCTCAGCCTCCCATGTGCTGGAATTATAGATATAAGCCACCATGCCTGGCTCAATGACAATGAAATGGAAGATATCTTTGAAAAGTGCTAAATAAAACAGAGTCATCAGTGAATAAATGGTTTAGGAACACAGACATACTTCATATGGAGAATATGGAAATTTATTTAAGAAAGACAGAGCCAGCTTCCAAGTAAAGATTGCTAATTAGTTCTTTGATGACCAAACCAGTAACCCTTAAAAGTTTTACTTTCCAAATAACAACCAATTAAAAGATATTGAATACAAAGAAGAGAATGATGAGTATTCAATTTAATGTCTCTTTGGAAAACATCCACTCTGTGCTCTTCTGTCCAGTTCATTTTAACTATTAAATTACTTGACCCTCCTATTATTGCTGCCCCAAATCAGTAGGAAATCACTAGATTCCTCATCTTTCTTCACAGTAACAAACCTGACCTAGGCCTATGTAGATATATAAGTGCATCCTTTACCTCATTCATAAAGTAATTTTACAAAATGACATTTTCATTGTATCCAAACATAACTAAAGAAATGGAGGAAATAGTCTTTTATAAAACTTACCAAGCACTTGCCACAAGTACTATGACAAGATTTCTCACAGAACAAATATTGGACACCCTTTTGATAAATGATGGTCTTTATAATTATGTTTGATCCTTCTGGAAACAGGAAATTGGCCTCAAATAATTCTCACCTTGTTCACCTGTGTCTCATTTGTGACGTTTATTCTCCACCTCAGGATCTGAATTTCTGGCTGGTACAGTCAAAAAAGGGGAGAATTAAATGATTGTCCTACATATTTTGCAATAAGACACAATCTAATATTTTGATTGTTGCATATCTATGATCTGAGGCTTAGAAGTGGGAAAAAA
This sequence comes from Cavia porcellus, assembly GCF_034190915.1. Classification (NCBI taxonomy): domain Eukaryota; kingdom Metazoa; phylum Chordata; class Mammalia; order Rodentia; family Caviidae; genus Cavia; species Cavia porcellus. The sequence continues at coordinate 36,315,480 of NW_026947497.1, forward strand.
CACAGTTATATTCGATTGGCCACAATGTTGAGTGTTTTTTATAGACATAGGGACAATTCTGTCCCAAAATTCTGAGCAGACCAGCAACTTGCCTCAGGGTAAACATATAATGGAACAAGATGACCTATTCCCACTTCGCTTTTATACCAAATAAAAAGAATTCCACTTGTAAAAATTCCCTTCTACAATAGTACAGTAAGGCTATCAATGATTCATGTAGTAGACATAGGGACTTATTTTAAAATGTTATGCAATGTACAGGAGATTACAGAGCGCATTTCTTCTGAAGTCACAGGAGGAAAAATCTCTGAAAGACCACAAATTTCCCATGCAAATCTGGCATTTTGCAATATGGGTGGTTATGGAGGAATGTTCCAGGGAGTGGCAACTTGGCATGTTTCTTCAACAAGAATTCAAGCATTCAAGTTATGACGCAAAATAATTTAGGCATTATCTTTTGACAAGTATATGTTTCAAAACCAGAAATTCTATATAGGTAGGCAGGCTTCAAAACCCTGGATATCTGAAAATCATTATTAAATTAAGTCCATTAAATAGTAAAAGATCACTGGATATAAAAGTTGTGATAATTTTTAGAAAATGTTGCTTTGATGGTTTAATATTTTTCAATAAACATGGATGTCCACACTTCCACATACATGCACAGACACACACACACGTGACCAATCTTCAATTTTCCTTATGGTTGTGTGTGTATGTGTGTGCATACTCATAATACATAATACACATATTCCCTCATTTACTAAAGTAACTAACTTAGTGAATTTTCACAGCTCTTTAACATGTATCATCCTTTTCACAGCCCTAAACTGTCCTCTGGCAGGTTAGCAGCAACATGCAAGGATTGGAACACAGCCAAAACAGAGGAAATTATGGTGGAGGCAGCTGAGAAATAAATCAAGCTGTGTATGAAGCTGAGCATCACCTCTAAATCTCTTTTCCCTAACCTGTGCGGTTGCACCAGTTTCACTAATGGTAGCCCTATCTCTATAAACATATTTTATCTCTTTAAAGGAAATGGAAGAGGATAGGCTCGTCTAAGATAAGTGTGTGTCTAAGGCCATCAGCTGAGCGTGCATGAAAGGTGAATAAGCTCTGAGCCTGGAAGCTTCTAAAATGGTTATAAGAATTTATACTAATCCTTCAGTTGAAAAATGCACCACTTTCTCTCACGACTGAGGATTTGGTAATGTACTGGTGCCCATTTGGTAATGCTAGACCCAGACCTAGAGTTAGATACTGAGGAAGCTTTCAATGGTGAACACGTTATTTTTGCTGTTGATCTGAGTAATTTAAGTACGTAAAGGGTGTAAGCAATGTAAAGGAAAATCACCATTTGCAATGTCTTTGCCCCCTTATTTCAAATCCTATTAAAAAAAAGAATTTGTGCTCTAAAATAGCTTTATGATGCTATTATAAAAGCTAGAATTATGATCAATTATACAAAGAAAAAGCGAGTTGGAAAATTGATAAATAACTATTATTAGTATACAGATAGGTAGTTCAGGTAAACACAGAAGTGACCATCTTCAGTTTTCTTTATGGTGTGTGTGTATGTGTACATTATACACATATTCCTTCATTTACTGAAGTAACTAATTTACTGACTTTTCACAGCTCTTTAACATAATGGCTGTTTAGAAGAATGTAGAAAAATAGGACAAAAATATGTTCATTATATATTGTTCACAACCTGCCCATCTCTGGGTTTATTCCATACCAATTGTCAATTTTCTTGCAAACCCTGATTAAATTATGTCCTAGAAAACTTTCTACAGTGTAGATCTTTAAATCAATCAGTACAAAGTTTCAAGTGTGGAAATTACCTTTCTATTATAGCTGAAAATTAATTTCTTCTTGCTTGAGAGAAATGACACGCCCTAGTAATTTTCATATATTCTTTAAAATGGAACATTCAGGTTTTGATGCAAAATTTCGTAAAAATGACCAAAAAATACATCAAAACATTTCTATTAATTCATGAGATTAAGAATTGCGTTTTACATTTTCTCCTGTCACTGATCCCATTTGCCTTATTACTTTCATCTGTGGCCCACCAACTTGGTGGCACAATCAACAAACCCCTCAGTGGCGGTTTCATCTCTGCTCTATTTGATTTCTTCTCTCTGAGTAAATGATTAAGTTTTCATGCATTGGTTCAACCAAAATCTATGTTCACTCAACCACATCCTTTATTGATTACTTCTACTGCAAACAGTAGGCCAAGTGTGATATACATAATTGGACAGTTGTCAGGGGACGTGGGTGTTAACAGTCCTGTTTTCCCAGTTGGAAACTGGAATCACCTTGATACACAAATATTCTGCACTGTTTCATTCTCATTCTTTGGACCGAGGAGGTCCTGTTCCTCAGAATATATGTTTTTAACTCTCTAAGGTCCGGTTGAATGAATTTAATGATTATACCATATAATATGGTGTTCAAGTTGCACCTGTGCACTGCGTATAGAAAACTGGAATTAATATTTGTCTAACATTTTAACCTTGCCCTTGAACTTACACGGATAATCTGTAGCCTTCCTGTAGCAAAATATTTTAATTTTTTTTCTTCTTTCAGGGAAAGACTGACTATATCTATTGCTTCATCTCACATTTTGAAATCCGTTAACCAACGTATATTGTGTGTATTCCAGCTGCAATATTACAGACCTCGTTGGCTGTGGGGTTGTACATTTATTGAGTGCAACATATTCTTTTTGATAAAAGGACTGTTTCCTAGCATTATTTGTTAGAGCAAGTCCAAGATAATTTTGGATGTCTGCAAGGTCTGTTGCTCTTTTGGGGAAAAAAAAACTTGAATCACTCAGCAATATTTTTATTTACTCGATTTTATATTTCTTGTTCACTGAATGTGGTTTGTGTTGCTGATATTTTCGAGTTTATTTTGAGTTAGCAATCCTCAGCAGGCCAAACTTAGTCTAAAATGTATTTCCTTCAAAAATATATCCGCTTTCAACACATGAACATAAATAAGCTTCAGCGAGTATATTTCAGCTAAATAATGTTATTTTAAATTTTTCCTGAGTTTGAAAGTAATAGGCAAAAATGTCTCCACTTCTTTTTTTTAGAAACAACTTTACAGTAAATACAAATCTGGTAAAACGTATTAGCTCTAGAGATTTTCTTTATATTTGATTTATTAATTTATATACTTGACTTTTATTTACTAATGTTGCATATCCTTGAATTCTCTCAACACCTTTTGGTTTTCACATAACACAAATACACAAATTAAAATAATTAATTTACTTCTTGTTTACTTTATGCTTGCTTTTGAAAAATTCCTCAAATAATTATAACTTCTGGAGAACTGGCCTGTGGAACATTAGTCACAATTGTGTTGTGAAAAAAATGAGAACAGAATTATAGAAAGCAGTACTTACAAATTCAGCAAGTGTAAATTTCCACTTTATATTGGTAAAATACGCTTTTACCAGTAAGAAAGGAAGGAAAAATACATTTTCTATATCTGATACTTAAATTAAAAAAAATATATATGTTGACTCTAATCTCCAGATAGTAAATGCCAGGACATTATGTGGCTTTCTAGTTCATTTGTTTTAATTATAGTGTTTAGTTCATTGTATGATAAAAAGTTTTCGGGGCTGGGGATTTAGCTCAGCGGCATAAGCGCCTGCCTTGCAAAAGCAGGCAGTCGTGAGTTCGATCCCTGGTACCGATAAAAAACGAAAAAGACCAAAAAAAAAAAAAAAAGAAAAAAAAAAAAAGAAAAAAAAAGTTTTCAAACAGTTATTCTTAGCTACGTTGAATTTTCTTCTTAAATCATGGTAGATAGTATGAAGTACAGTGGGAAGACAAATAGAATAACCACTTATTTTGAGGAGAGATCATAATCATAATAGCAGCTATGTACTTAATACCTACTTTTTGCCAGGCTTTACATTTACACAAATTTTCATCACACAGCAATTTGTGGTCATTCTAAACATAAGATAACATAAGTTTTCTTCAGCTCATAGCTTTGATACGATCAAATTTTTTCATCTAAAAGGCTGAGATGGATTCACACCCAGATATTTCTAAAATCCACAGCAGCATATTGTCACTTTAGAATTCTTTTTTTATTTTATTTGGCACCTGGAATCAAACTCACGACCTCATGCTTGCCTGGCAGGTTACGTAGTTATCTTATTTTATAAACATATCACTCTTTACCTATGAAAATAAATGTTCTCCCTCAAATCTTGGAAGGTTATGCAAGCTAACATCCCTAATTCTGTCACTATGTGTTTCAAATAAACTCCCATAAAATGCTTCCTGACGTATTCTTGTGACATATTCTTTAGAATAACTCAAGTGGCAACTCATCATTTGCAAGGTAGGTTTGGTGTTTAGAAACAGCCCAAAGAATTTAAAGTCACATTTAGCAACCACAGCAAAAAATCCCGATGTTCCCATTTTGTGAATAAAATTCACTGAGTTGTGAATGCACGCTTTATAACACTACTATGAAGAAGTCTTCTCTAGAAGCTTTCCATCGTTAGATGTTCTCTTCCATAATAAGCACTTAGCAGGAGCTGTCTTCCTTTGCAGGCTAGGAACATCTGGGAAATTGGAAAGGAGAATCTGAAGTGTGGGGGGAAAGGGGCCAGACGTGAGCATCTTAAGTTACAGCACTATTGCAGTCCTCTGTGAGAGACAGGGAGAGGAAGGTTCTAGCCAGAACTTTATAAAGACCCAACTTTGGGTGGGCAGAGAGCTCAAATTCATATGAGATCTGGAAAAAAAGTAAGAGACACCAAAGAAGTGAGAGAATAGAAAGCCAACAGTGCCAAATACGAGGGACAGGAAAACCTCTGGAGAAAGAGGGGACGACTAACAGCAGTGATTCAACGTATATTATGAAGATGTAGGTAAAGGTGGAGGAGGAACAAATCAGTGGCAGATGAATAAACAGACATGATACACATTTTTATGCATCTCAAAATTCAAAGATGTCGGTATATATTAAAATTTTTCCAATGTATATAAATGCAGCTGGGCACAGTGGTTGTGTGACTGTAAGCCCATCTCTGAGAGGCTGAGACAGGAGAATCACAAATTCCAGTCCTGCCCAGACAGCTTAGAGACTGTCTCAAAATTATATATATGTGGGGATGTAGCTCAATGGCAGAGTGCCCTGGGTTCAGTTCCCAGTACTCAAAAAAAAAAAAAAAAAAAAGAAACTTGGCATTTCTATGTGTGATCTAAATGACAAAACTTCTAACACATTAAGTTGAAGTTTTAATTCTGACAAAGCAGCCACATATTTGTTAATTTGGCATTTGTTTTCATTACCCTGACAACCATCTTGCATTTTTTAAAGCAATGGTACAAAATTAATCTTTTCAGTGTAACACTGAGATAATACTGCAGTGCTTTCCAATTTTTTTTTTTTCTAGCCAAGGAGAAATGATAGAAGCCATCAAATACCTGAAAAAAGTTGTGGAAATTGCAAGAAACAATTTTCAAAGCCTGGACATTGTAAGAGCAAGTACAATGCTTGGGGACATCTATAATGAAAAAGTGAGTATGCGTGTTTCTCGTTGTGGAGTTCACAGTCTTAAAAGTCCATACCATCTGATCCTTGTCCTCCCACGATGTATTAAGCAGAATGTCTGAGGCTGAGAAGGGTTAATGTACAAGGCTAAGACGGGGAGAGAGAACTCTCCCTCCTCCCTCCTCCTCCCTCCTCCTTCTTCTATCAGCCTTCCTATTTCCTCTCCCTCTTTTTGGGATCTCTTGGTGCTGTCTGCGGTTCCCAGGAACTGCTAACCTTGATTAATATATTCATTTATGAGTTCATGTGATGTCCTAGGCCGAGTCACCCAGGAGAAAAAATAACAACCCCAAAAATGACTTTGAATGGGATTTAAAAAGTAATTCCTACAACATTTTAGGTCTGTGAGGGAAAAAATAAAGAAGAGGAAAGAAAAGTCTAAAATAAAATTAATTAAATAAAATTATCTCATTCCAGGACCATTACTGGTCAAATTCACTGGTCATAATGGATTTTTGGCTTCTTCTTGCTACCTAGATTCTTCATGAGAAATTATATGAAAGAGGCCTATTTTTTAGTTATAACTGGTGTTCTGATCATTAACAGAATCCATCATTTCTTGAGGGTAATTATGTTCTCTGTGTTCATACATGCTATTTTAATTTCTTTGAGAGGCTGTATGTACAGTAATTTAAGCACTAGCTCTGAACCAGACTGCTGAGGCTAAAAGGCCAACTCTTCACTTAAAGATCTGGGATCTGGAGCAAGTTATTTACACTTTCAGGTACCTCAAACAACTCACCTCATAAGGTGAGTGATTAGCATACTTAAGCCTTAGAGTAGTGCTTTCTAATAAGTGTTATCTGTAGCAGCATTAGCTGTTATTATTCTCTGCACTTTTAGTCACTGTGCTCCTCCAGACCCTTGGAGACCTTCAGTTACACCAAGTCCCAATTCCACATGGCAGTGGCACTCAAACCCACACGATTCACCACTGCATCACTCTTTTATTTGTCATAAAGTTGACTTCATGTCAGAATGATTTAGGATTTTTAAGGAAATGAGTTTGAACTCAGTTTGAATGAATGAAGCTAGCTTTCTTCATTTCCAGTCTTTGCAAACAAGGCGCATGCTCCGCTTTCTCTCCACCCTCTCTCTTGCTCCCCCTGACCCTTTGCCCCCCCCCCCCCCACTCTGCTGTGAGCCTCAGTACCCTGCCCCCTTGATCTCCCCTCCTGGTCATGTCCCCCGCTTTCTAGCCTCCTCTTTCCCGGCCTCTGATCCTTGTTCTCTCAGCCTCTCCCTCCTTTCTCCATCTCCCTCACTTCATTTCCCCTCTTCCTTTGTGCCCTCCTTGTCTGATGCCCCAACTGCCCACAGGTTCCCTGTCCTGGTTCCTTTGTCCCACTGCCCCAGCTCCCAGCCCTCTGTGCAGGGCCAACCTCTGCTCTCTTGAGCCCTCAGGCTGGTTTTGTGTTTGCTTCTGTACTGTTAACCATCACCCTGCCATAGTGCCTGTTTACTAGTTTATTCTGGTGCCTAGAGGTGCCCTTGATAAAGAGTCAGTAAGCAGACCCCTATCAGGTCATTGAACTAATTCTGTAATCAATTTCAAACTACTGGAAAGTAGTTTTCTCTCACTTTTCACACTCCAAATTCCTATTTCATTTTTGCACACTATTTTAGCATTTTAAAAAGTTATCCTAAAGTTGCAAAAGAAAACCTAGTATTGCTGCTATTCACGAGTCTACCAATTAGACCCGTGATAAACCACCTCATCGTACATTTCCTGGCTTTTGTAGTATTCCTGTGAGGAATTGTAATTGTACTCTTCACAATAATTTCCAAGAAATAATATAAGACAAAAATTATAATCAAAATTGTATTTGGAAAAATATAAAAGCATTTTCTGTGATGACTATAATAATAATTAAATAGTCAAAATTATAGCATCTTAAAAATATCCTTTATCCCAGTTAGTTTATCTTTCACACTCTGGGATGATCTTTTGATGGGCTGCTAATTGAAAACATATAATTAGTATAAGGAGAATGTTTCCAGGAAGATAATCAGGTTTAGACCTTGTATGAGACTTGATATTCTTTAATAATATTGGAGAATAACCTCATAGCTAAAAGAATGATAGGAAAATAAGCAGGCAAAGGATTTACCCTTAAAACTGAGGAGATATCCATTTATTTTGAGCTTGCTTGTTGGTTAGCGTGACATTTTAGACATTCTGAAGAAGGATCTGGAAAGAATCGGAATAACACTTGAAAATTCTGTTATAATGTAATAATTCAAGCTTTGTTTCAACATCTGTGATGTCACTGAGATCCTGTCCTGGAATTATCTACTAAATGCTGGCCAGGGTTCTGTATAATGTAAACTGAAGTTGTCTTCTCCCCATAAGATGTATTATGAAGTATATAAATTCATCATATATTTTAAAACTCATATTTAAGATTGCTGGGGCTAATTTCTGGAATCTTCTGAATTTTGTAATAGAATGAATATTATTTAATAATAGAAACTAACTATAGTACATTGTTTGGAAGCTTTACAGATTAGGTAAATTCTTTTAAGAATTAAAACAACAGGAAATACAATACACTTTAGTCAGCTCTCATTCCAGAAAGGTATGTATGAAAATCAAAATCTGAGATTTAATATTGTATTTCCTTAGCAGTATTTTAAACTAGAAAAATGTACACCAGCCTCTACCTTGTGGCAATTGTATATGTGTCGAAGATGGATTTCTAGGAACAATCTGAGGGAAGAATTATTGTTTAGTTATGATCTTCCTATTTTAGGGGCCAAAGCACTTGCTAAATAAGCTCTAATGAAAGTTTCAAACTTCACTAGTTCATCTAATAATTGCAAGCTCAATAACTAGCTGCTGAAAACTGCATCCTTTGCTGAATTACCATTGCCTGGGAGCTTTGTACATAGTGGTTGCCTAATGAGTGAACCAACAAATGAGAAAGTTAATTTTAACATTACCGATGTAAAAACAATTCTTGAAATTCAAATATATGTCCATTTATTTCTGGTTCAGATTTCTTAGTTGAAATTGTCACCTAAAACAAATAGTTTAAAGCTCAGAAACACAAGTAGAATAACAATTAGATAATTAAATTTCTCAGTAAAGAATGGAGAAAGTGCCAGTAATCCCAGCACTCTAGGAGACTAAGCAAAAGGATTTCAAGTTCAAGCCCAACATGAGTGATTTAGAAACTTAACAAGATGCTTCCTCAAAAATTTAAAAAAAGGCTACTACAAAGGCTCTTGGGTTCAAACCTAGCACAGGAAAAAAAATTGTATATCCCTGTTTCTTAGAAAAATGCAGTCATACATTTTCATGCATTTTATTCTATGTCTTAGATGCCTACTTGGACAATCTATAGTTTTAACCAGTTTATTTTCATCATCAGTAATATTTGTATCATTCCTCAGGCAGAGTCTACTTAACTGGCATATACATGTCTTTGATTTAGCTTTATTTTTTTCCTAATTAATCTTTTTCTTATGCAAGTTTTATGTTTTATGATTTGAAATAAAAAAATTTGTTAACAGATAAAACTTTAACAGACAAAAGTTATTACTCATATAATGCAGAAGAACTCTTTAACAAACTTAGCTAGAAAGCATAATTGGAATAAACAGTTCGCCTTGGCCCTCCTTGTATATGACACACACTGCTGTGTGTGCTGCTAGTTTATGTTGCATAACTGTCACATATGTCTTGTTTGATTCTCTCCTCATCTTGCTAGCAAATTCTTTTACAGTCCTCTGATTCCTACCTGAGCTCCAAGGTTACATGAGGATGAGGATGGGGGAGGTGAAGATGCATTTAACTGGACTAGTGAATGGTACAGAACTGCTACTAGGTGTTTTATGTCAATTTCCTTCAATAAAATGTTGTCAGAAGACAACTTAAAAATCCATAGTAAATTCTGGGCTTAGTGGTACATGTGGGTAATCCCAACACCCAGGAGGCTGAGGCAAAATGGTCACAAGTTTAAGGCCATGCCAGGTACAAAATCTGACCTAAGTCTCAAATGATCAAAACACCCTCCCCAAAAAAATCTCATAGTAGAACATTCTCTTAGAAGAATTTCTTTTGTAAAGACAGTTCATGTATGTCTTTGAATTTATTTTTTTATTATTTTAAGGGAACATGTTTATGGGAAACAGAGTGATAGTTCAACACGTGTATATAATGTGTACTGATCAAATCAGGGTAATAATTCCATCTCTTGATCACTTCTTTGGTGTGGAATACTTGAGCTGCTCCTGGTTACTGATAAAATATATCCCAGTCTGAGCTGCAGAAAACTTACTACTTCTGTTTGTGTTTGGTGCCATGGATTCCTCTCTTTGTGTCTATGGAATGGAGGAGACAGTGCAGTTGAAGCCAGAAGAACCATAAGTCAGTGAAGAAAGGAAATGTTCTGTAGAGTCTTTACAAGCAGAACTCAATTGTAGAAACAATGTCATGCTTTAAGAATTAACTTTGGTGAGGATCTACAGAAGATTTAGAGGTGCCTGAAGAGAGTCTTCTCAAAGAGACAATATTTTTTAAAGACTGGGTATTATTATCAGTGAAATAAGACCATATTCCTCAGAGCATGAGTTGCACAGGCTAATGACATAGCAAAGTACTTGCCACTGGCCCTGATGGTTCCCAAAAGCTACGTGAAAACTTTTTGCAGGGGAAGAATAGCTCTTAGGAGAGGGAAGGATGACCAAAACCAAACCAAATAAATAGAAAAATACCAAATCTTAAGTTTTTATAATATGAAATATTATAGTGAACTTAGTGGAAAGGTAGATATGTAAATAAGTGTATTTGTGATTCTGGTATTAAAATAGTATTTTTAAATGTAGTTTGCCTTACATTCTCAATCAAGAATGACAGGTATATATACTAGAAAACAAGAACAGTAACAAAATTAACTGACAGATACATTTATAGTCACTAGCCACTGGTTAAATGGGTGCACTGAAAATGGCTTTCTGGGCCTGAAAACAAAAGTAGCTAAATTTTGTTCATTAGATAAATACAAAGATACAAGTGATAAAAATTCTATTAAAATCAATGAGTTATCTCACTCCTTCCCAAATTGTTTTCACTAGAATATATTAGGTTGAACCATGTGAAAGTAACATTTTTTATCTAAAAGAACTTAAGTTTCATGTGATTCGATCTAATAGGCACAGCTTTCTTTCAAATTAATTTTAAGTTCTTAAAGAGCAAGCAATAATGCTGTTAGAAAAAAGCCTATTATAACAGAGAGCTGGTTTATCATCCTCCTTCTTGAAGAAGAATTGTCCAGTGATCAATGTGTAACGTAACAGGTGAGCCAAGCAAACGTGTGGAATAGTGAAATAAAATTAAGAAAAATGTTTTCTGTCTTCCCTTGTTAGGGACAGTACAACAAAGCCTCTGAGTACTTCCAGCAAGCTTTTGACACAACAGTAGAGCTAATGAATGCGTCACTGATGGAGGAAACACAAGTTCATTATGGAATAGCCAAAGCCCATCAGATGATGCTGGCCATGAACAGTTACATAGAGTCTCAAAACCTCTCCAGCCTTGACTACTTGCTGTCCTGGAAGGAGTGCAGACGTGACACTGACCTTGACCTGGCTGTTGGTAAGGCTTTGATCTTAAAAAGCTCTTTTGTATCATTCTTAATAGTTAAGTCTTTTTCACTGGAAAAGTTTATTCCACCATTGATTCTAATTGGACTGGGAGTTTTGTTTTCAGTCAATTCTTTACTACATGAAGGTTGGGTATACTTTTGTGCCAGATTGTCCCTTCAATGTTTAAGAGAAGCATAAAAATAATAGTCATGATTTCTCCAACCTGAAAAATCCAGTGTTTCTCCAGTCACTTCAAGTAGCTCCTAATATCTACTAATCAGTTATAAGCAATGTGAAATATGCTTATGCTTTTTAAAATGCTCAGTGTCACATCATATAAGGACAAGAACAAATGTCGACAGATGTTTGTCAAACAAGAACAAATACTGATAAATGTATTATACACTTATCTTACTTATGGCAGCTAATGTTCCTATTTCTTATGAATTTGAGCTTGAATGTTAATTCAGAAAAGATGATATAATTTCTCTTTATAACTACTTTTTCCCCTACACATTTTTTCTTGGGAAGAATTAGTTAAAACAGACAAAAACAAACAAGTAGAGAGAATAGAAGCACCCACTCTGTGTGTCAACTTGGTTAGTTAATTCTGTTACTGTTCCTGTTTTACAAAATATGTACCTGTCATTCTTCACTAGGTTGACATTGTGCATCAGCTTGGTTTGGTTCTTATTCTCAGTAAAGAATGCTAAAATGGAGTATTTAAAAAATAAACAAACAACAGCAACCACAACCAAAAAACAAAGTACCTTCTATGCTAGACATTGGAGTTACATAATTATTTGTTTGCAAATCAAACTTTTTTATGTGAATATTTTATTTAAGCGTAGATCCATTAGAATCATGAGGCAAAACCTTTGTGATCTGAACTCTTTTTCTCTTCCTTCAGTCATTTAGATGAGCCAACAATCCACTCTGGTATTGATTTTCTTCATAGAATAAACTAGTAAATAGTAGTAAATTAGGCACAAAAATTTCACATATTTTAGAATATGATTTTTTTCTCTCTGTTCCCAGAATGACTGTCTTTCACTTTTCTGTAAGCACTTTTCATCCAGCATCTCGCCGTTTCTGTAATGCTTTTAGTTGCTCAATTAAAAGTATAAGTTTCTCAAAAACACATCTTGATTCTTGGTATTTTCTACAGAAGACACAATGTTTGACTACCAGAGTCCCAAGTAAATATTTATTGAATTAAATATAATTCAAGGTGAGTATGTATTCCAATCCTGAACTCATTTACCCTAACCATTTTTTAAAAACAAAATTCATAGTTGGCCTGAAAAGCCTGTGATCCCACACCCACTTGGATTACCATCCAATTATCACATGAATGAAGAACGACACTCACCAAACATGATGTTGACAAAATGAAAAAATACAAAAATATTACTGGGAAACCTAAGTCGCTTTTAAGTTTTCAACTTTTGCCTTTCTTCTACGAAGAAGCATCTTTAATCTTGCTACTGAGGGGTCCCATGTATTCAGAAAAAAAGGAGATCAAATACTTGAAAGATACATGATAAGAGCTGTACAGTTATCGTCACCTCTGAGACTGCTGTCCTCCAAACAAATCATTAGCTTGGAGAGCAGGCAATATTCTTTTAAGCAGAGGAACATGACCCCCTAAGGGAATAGAGCAGTGAGAGCGCTCAGGTCCCCAGATGAAATAGAGCTGTGACTCACCAGCACCAGGCTCTCATCTCTACGTCTTGCAGAGGGCACCCGGCACACACAGGCACCCTCTCACTCTGCTAACACTTACTCATGGCTGGAATGACTCATACTCCTCCTTCCCTTCCCAGTAGCCAAATAAGAAAAGATTCCTCTCCCAAATTTAGGAATTTAGAAAAGAATTCGAATTTCTTACACTTCAATAAAATTATTCAAGCCTGAAGCCACAGAAAGTGGTTGGCTCTTAAAGCTTAAGGGCCTATGAAATGCTGCTGATTTCTCCAGAGTATACTTTGCCTTCCTTACTGGAACTACTATCTCTCCAGTAGAAGAGGAAAAAGAACGTAAGTCAGAAAGCCTAATTTATCTTGTCTTTTGGAGATCACAGAATCAGATGCTAAATAGCAATACAAAAACATTTTCCGTATTCAATTTAATAGCAATGTAACCTAGACATTTAATGATAGTCATTTAAATGCCAACATTGTTAACCATGTCATCGATAATAATTATATCAGTAACATGACTTTAATGCACTTTGTTATTGTAGCCAAATGTGAAGTTTATCAGACAAATAAAAAGCAAACCCTGAGTATAGGACTAGATAAAAATGCTGGCTTGTCAGTACTTAAAGACACTGTTTCCTGTGAAATGCATGTAAAGATTTACTTGAGTGGCAAAAATATCACACTAGTTTTATGAATAATTTAATATTATCAAAAGAGTCAAAATCTTGACTGTCTCACAGGGCTTGGTTTATGTAGTCTTCATGTTACACTCAAGGTTTAATATCATATCTTTTCCATACCCTGTTCCTTGGTTGTGGTTTTTATCAGCAAACTCATCCTTGTAGTGAATGAATGCAAAAAACCCAATCACAAGTCAACCTTCACATTCTATGATGGTCAGCTACTCCCATTTGTTAAATAGTCTTAATAATGAGGACAAAGGGATAGTAATAACTGAAAAGACAAGGTTTCATCCATCCTGTCATCACACAGTGAATCTCTGCACTTCCTAAAATGTTCCAAACTGTGACACAGAAAGTGATTCTGGTGAAAACTATCGCTGAATCAAAGCTCACCTTCCCGGCAGTGTGGTGTCACTGAGATGAGCTATGACACAGGAGCCTACTGATCTGGTTTCTAGCGCCACACTGAGCACTCGATAGCTTTGTGATGTTCAGCAAAAGATTTCAATTTGAGTTTTCTTAGCTTGTTATCTCACATTCAACACAGATCATTGATAGATTCCTCTGGAACTGATCATGCCTCCTCAGTAAGAGCTTTTTCCTGAGTATTTTGTAGTCTTTAAAAGTACGATATAGATTTCCATGAGCAATTGTCAACCATCCCTGCAAATGTAGGTTTCTGTGGGCTTCCACAAAAGAAGATGTATTGTCATTATCGTTACATATTAAACAACTGCACAAATGCCGAGTCTAAGGAAATCTTTCTGCTAAAATGTAGACATTTCTAGCTCTGATATCATGTACAATTTTTCTTTGCATCAATAACATTGTTGAGGTTTCTAAACCAAGCAGACTATTTCACCCGCAGGTATTTCAATTCATCCTCCTATTTCCAACTTTGTGTCCTGCTTCTTCTTAGTATTTGCTCAGCCCCTGCCCTTCTCTCCACTGTTTGTAGAACTATCAATTCCTAAATATACCACCCTTCTACTTATTGTTATTTTTTTCTTCTTGCACTTCAGTTTGCAGTGGCCCTACCTCTAAATCCTTTACTTTTCCTACTTTTTCTTTCCGTCTTCTGAAAATACGTTAAACTCTACTTGAGATTTGTTGAGTTTTGCAGAATCGTGAAATGGTTTAGTTGTATAGTGCCAAAGAAATCCATTGGTATTTATTGGTACTTTCAAATGTCCTCAGGCCCAGGGAAAGCTGTCATGCAATAATACCTAAAGGACAAAATGCATTTCTAGTTCTAGTCTCTACAATTCTAACCCAAGGTTCTTTATATATGTTGCACTTTCTTAAACATCATAGTAGTTCATAGTTAGTATAAGCTATGTCTAGCATTTTTTTCATGTTTATTTCTATTTTTACTTTGTGCTCTGACTGACTTACAGCTCTGTTATAGCTTCCCATTAAAAACAACAGTGGTTATGAAGATGGACAAGAAATAGTAAACTGACTTAAAATGTTAGTTAAAAACTGCTAGATTTGTGGCCATGCCTAGGATTTCTGACATTTTAGACTAAAATCTGGATAAAAATAATCACAGAGAAAAGAAACAGATATGAGTCCCCTTCTGATCCTAATGGAGTAATGAGACCAAGGTTTACCCTTTTGCTTTAAATGGTTGAAAAAGCAAAGCATATGAGACAACTTTTTTGTAGACATTATGACAACAGGCAGCACAGCATGGTGACCTTTGTGAAAGGGAAAATAAGTGGGTTGAGCTGCATAAGTGCCCCAGGGTTTTGCCTAGAAAAGGTTCCTAAGTTACAGCACAGAAGGGGAAGCAAGGCAACCTGAGAACAGAAGAGATGAGAAGCTGACCTGCAAGTTCAGGGAGGCTGAGGTGTCTGTGTTCACAGCAAATAATCTGACAGAAAAGAGCTGCACAGGGAAAGAGAGTGCCAGAGTTCTGCAGTCTTCAGCTGAGTACTGATGAGTATGGGCTTGGGAGGAAACTACCGAAGGCCAGAGAAAGGACCACATAGAACACTTAGGCTTAAACACAGCTGGGAATCCTTTTGTGTTCCCACCAATCAGGAAAGCCCAGAGAGAATGGGGCATCAGCGGGAGTCACAAGGGCGCTGCCTCAGTAGTGGGGAATATTTAGCTCTAGAGGAAAGGCTACTTTGGTGCAACCTAACTGAGCCAAAAAGTGAGTGTCCAAAAGATCAAACATCTTTAAGTAAACTGAGAAGAACAAAACTCAAGAATAAGGAATAGGAGAAAGAAATATCTAGCAACTCCACAGAGTAAAATTTTCAATATCTGTCATGCAATCAAAATTATCTTAAAAAGCCAAGAAGCAGGACAGCAGGACACATAATAATGAGAACTAAGAGAAACTGACTCCAAGATGACATAAGTGGAATTATCAGCAGACAAAAGCATAAGGCAACTGTTTAAAGTATACCATCCATACGTTCAAAAAGTTAGCAGCAAAGTTGAACTTGTAAAGTCAGAGAAGAAAAATTAAAAGGATCAAATTGAATTTCTAGAAGAAAGAAATGAAATGACCATAATGGAAAAGTAAATAGCAGATTAGAAAATGCAGAGAAAATAATGAACTTGAAGATATAGCCATAGAAACCATCAAAATTGAAACACAAAGATAAAATACTGAAGAAATGTAAACAGGGCCTGTGGAAAATGTAGGTCAGCTTCAAAAAGCTTAGTGGGATTGAAGACCCACGAGGCGGGGGCAGATAAGAAGCAAGAGGAAAAAAATTTTAAATGACATTGATTTTTTTTGAATTTGATGAAAACCGTGAATGCAGATTAAAGAAGCTTTAGTGAACATTGAGAAAAAATTAAAAAATAAACCAATCAGGGCTGGGGATTTCAGTGGCATAAGCTCCTGCCTTGCAAGCAGGCAGTCATGAGTTCGATTCCCAGTACCGATAAAAAGGAAAAAGACAAAAAATAAATAAATAAATAAATAAACCAATCATAATCACAGTGCTTGAAAATTGGTGATAAAGAAACATTTTAAAATCAGCCACTGCGGCATACAGTGGGAGAAGAAGGATGCATCACAGCCACAGGAGCTAAGTTACAAGCAGATCTCTCACTGAAAACAGTGCAAACCACAGGAGAAAGGAACAACATATTTATTTAAAGTACTGAAAGAAAAAGAAAGTCTGTGAGACCTAGAATTCTTTGCTCAGTGAAAATATCTTTCAAAATGATAAAGATTTTATTTCTAGGCACGCAAAAGCTGTGAGAATTCATCACTCACACTTGTAGGAGAAATGTTAAAGAAAGTCCTTCAAAATGTAGGAAAATGAATCCAGGTAGAAATCTGGTCCTGCACAAAGAAATGAAAGCGAAAACCATGCCCCGGGCTGGGAGTGTATCTCAGCGGTCCAGCATGTGGTTAGCATGCTAGGGCCCTGGATTCCAACTTCACAACTACAACAAAGAACAAGGGAAGAAACAAAGCCAGTAGAAATACCCGTATTGAAAATTAAAATTTTTGACTGTGTAAATCAAAAGTAACAATGTATTATGGAACTTACAATATAGTGATAGTGAATATAAATTAAATTAAGAGGCTGCAGGTGTAGCTCAGTGATGGTGCACGTGATTAGCATACTCAGTGCTCTGAGTTCAAGTCCCAACACAAACAAAAAATGGGGAAATATTAGTCCATTGAGATATTTTCAGTTTCAGCCAAGCAGACAATTGCCAGTTTCATAACCTCCGTAGTTCAGGATTTGGACCGAATTTCTCCAGTGCTCACATAATCAGTCTCTTTGAGAACACTGTTGCAGCCACCCAGATCTCGTTGCCTAGAAGCTGGGCCATCCTTAAAAGGATTTTTGTGTTTGATTTCTATCATGTTCTTCTCTCAGACTGCAGAGATCTTACTTGGCTTAAGGTGGGTAACGTATTTTACCTGTGTAACTGTGTGAAAGTTACCTATGCAACTTTTTAAAATTTTATTTTAAAGAGAATAAAACTAAGCAAAATAAAATACAATAAATCCAATCAAAACAAGACAGTGTAAGTAAAACAGGACTTCAAAGCAGGATAATAGGGAATTAACAATGACCACCGCTTTCAGAAGGAGATCGCCCATAGATGCTGCATTACGTACTACCATCCTCCAAATAGACAATCAGACCACCAGCTTCAGATCTGCAAAGTCAGTGCAACACTACACACTATAAGCATTAAGCTGTATTTCACCTCATTAACTATCATCACAGCCTGTGTCCCTCCAGACCAGCCAGTCGCTTACAGGCTGGGAGTGAGAGGAAGAACATTGGCTTTGGCTCTTCCTACCCACTCACCAGAGGGCTGGCATCTGGCTCCACTGCAGTCAGCCCACACCAACCCACAGGAGGTCATAGCTCCTTGCTGACTTCTTCAACCTGGGTAACTTTTGACTCCAAATCATCACAGGCTTCTGCACAGAGGCAGTCTCTAGTGCCGGCCTTGTGAGTTTTGATGGGTACCTTGCTATTAGCTATGAGAAATTATTTCAGGACCATTATACACAACTCTGAACTGGAACCAACTACTTCTAGAAGGAACCCTAACAAAAGTAAACTTTAAACCACAAAAGAGAGTCATAGAAATCTAAGAATAATAATGATAATATTAAGAGCAATTCATCTTTTATATGTATACATTTAATGTATAAGCAAACAGAAAGAAAGAATTCCAAGTGATTTTAAAACAGATAAATTTGAGTGTACATCTCTAGTGGATATATCTTAAATTATTCCTCACTCTACCAAAAAAAGTAAATTGCTTTCAGGGACTACTCTCATTGGTATTGATATTAGTGTATTGTTGCAACACTATGGGATACATGATGATCATCAAACATAAAATTATTTGGCACATTAAGTCTTTTATTGCCAATGTCCTTCTAAATTCAGATTCTTTGTATTGGATAAGTTTCCTCATTTGTAAAATTGATGTGTGAGAAGGTGACTAGACTGCATAAATTCTGAATTCCTTCTTAGTTCTTTAAATCTAAGATTCTTACATTTCAGAGAAAATACTTGTACTTTTAAATTTTAGTTTAATTAAATTTAAATAAATATTAAAAAACAGAACTATCATGAGTTTTTAAAATATCATTGTTCCCAATATGATTTGCTGTGTCTCATATAAATAACTCCTTTACATTGCTTTTGCCGTGATATCACAAGTATAGTAACATATTGTGGAGTAAGTGGGTAAATGTTAGGGGAAATCATTAACAGTGACTTGAAGTTCCTTAATTACACTTTACAATAACACTTATTTAAGACTCTTCTTTTCTTTTAAAGAAACAGAAACACAGAATTAAGGAAAACCTCCAAAAGAGCCAAAGCTATAAACTAGGAAAACATATAATTCAGTGATGAACAGCCTTCCATGACGGTAATCCCCAAATTTTGTGTAGCAAGAAATTTGGGCTTTGAAGAAATGGATTTCTTCACTTGAACTCCATCTCTTCTACTACATAGTTAGTGGACCTGGTAACTTTGTCTCTATTACCTCATTAATAAGAGGAAGGTGGGGGCTGGGGATTTAGCTCAGCAGCATAAGCAGCTGCCTTGCAAGCATGCGGTCGTGAGTTCAATCCCCGGTACCAATAAAATAGAAAAAGACAAAAAAAAAAAAAAAAAAAAAAAAAAAAAAAAAAAAAAACAAGAGGATCTTGTTGACTTCCTACCCAATGGCCTTTGCCCAATATATTAGTCATTTTTGTCATACAAATACCCAATGCCCACAAATTAAAGAAGTTGTTTATTGGGTTCATGGTTTTTAGAAGATTCAGCTGGTGGTCCAAAGCAAGAAGAGCATGGTGGAGGGATCTGACAGAGAAGAGCCATTTGTGGCATAGCTGACAGGAAGCAGAACAAGGGAAGAGCCAGTGAGAGAGACAGACCTTCCAGGGGATACCTAAGTACCTGCCTCTTCCAACCAGGCCCCACCTCCTAACAGTGTGCTCAGCTAGGGAGCCCCCTGACCCAATCATCTTCAAGAGCCCCACTCCTGAACACATGAGGCTTTGGGGAAGAGAGCATCCTACACCTAACCAGAACATCTGACTTCTTAACATTCATCCCTAGTGAAAAAATTGTACTATGTTCTTACCCCACCACTGGCCACATTCCTTGGGGAGGTGAAGCTTTTCTTTATTCCTAGCTGTTGAATATGTGTGGTGAAGGCCAATAGCTATGATCTCATCACACTTGCTGGGTGACTGCTGTAAGCAGAGGCGGAATTCTGTAAGAAGCAACTTAATTCTAATTAATGATATGAGAGAAGAAAATCTGAGAAATTGCTAGATAAGTTTTTGCATTAGTCAAATTTTTATCACTGGGACCAATAACTGATATAAACAACTTAAGGAGAAAAGTTTGTCTTGGCTTACCATTTCAGCGCTTGGTTTGCTTGGTTGCCTTTTGTTCTGTGGCAAGACAGAACATTGTAGAAGTCGGGGCATGTGGCAAAGAAGGCTGCTCATTTCACAGTGGTCAGTCAGGAAGCAAGGAGAGAGAAGGAGGGTTTGCAGCTCAGCACTCCTTTCAAGGGGAGCCCCAGTGACCTAACTTTCTTCTGTTAAGCCCCACCTCCTAAAAAGCCATCAGCTCCCTGTAGCAACACAGGATGAGGACCAAGCAATCATATGGGCCTTTAGATGACATTTACAATTCGAACTATTATGGTTTCCCTTTTGCCTGGTTTAAAGGTTTACATGTGAATATGTGATGCCTGGGGTGGTTATAGCCAACTCACAACTAACCTATCAAAATGCTGATGTGGCAGTAAGAAAGTGCAGAATCTAAATGTTTAGTGCCTTTTCTGGAGGAAAGAAAAAAATTTTTTTTCTTTTTTTTGTACCAGAAATTGAACTCATGACCTCGCACTTGCCAGGCAGGCACTGTGCAGCTGAGTTATATCTCCAGCCCATTGGACGCTAAATTAACCAGCCCTATAATTGCCACCCAGTCTATGTGGGAGACAAACTTCTCTATTTATTATATTACTTTTGGTTGACAAATGAAAATCATGCCAACACATGGTATACATCATAATACTTTGAACTGTATGTACATTACAGAATGAGTTAATTAAGGAATGCATTACCTCACATTTATTTTTATAAAAAGGACATTTAAAATATGCTTAGCGCTTTTCAAAACATAGCATATTCTTAATAGCTAGTCACCATGTGGTACAGTAGATCTCTAAATTTACTCCACCCATCTGAATTTTGAGTACTTTCACAAATGTCTTCAACCCCTAATCTTTCTTGTATCTTAAGCCACTTTGAGGTGAGTTTTTGTTTACTTGTTCATTTGCTACTTTCAACCAATTTTACTCTAAAATAAAATAGCAAATAACGCTGGGCATTCTCTAATGCAGAAGAAAAGCTGTGATTAGTGCACCCAGCAGCAAGTACAGTGGCGGGTATGTGTACACTGAACAGTGGGATTTGTTGAATAACCGACTTTTTAGAGTTAAAGTTTATTAAATACTTTTAAACCATAGGTAATGTTTCAAAAATCTGATATTGTCTCTAAATCATAAAGATACCTCATAGTCTTACTTAACCCTCCTCCAACTTAATTTCTGTCCTAGTGAGAACAGCCAGTCCTTCAAAGTACTAAAGTTATATGCTGGGGTTTGTAAGGGAAACCACTCTGATTAATGTGAGGGTTACTGTATTTTGCCTGAAAAGCTCTTTAACCGATTCAGATCAATTCAGATTTTTTTTTTTAACATTGGGAGATTTTCTATGGCCAGAATTAGTAAGCTTTATTAAAATTATTCAGGCAGCAGGGGGCAAGATAGTTTTGGATTATGAAGCCAAAGTTTGGATCATTATTGTAAAATCTGGGAATCTTTGAATTCAATTGGTGTAAACTATCCTTGAATTTCAAAGTGAATATTTTCGTCAGTATAAATGTAAATCTTTTTATAAAAATGAAGCAAAGATAACTAGAATTTTAAATGATAATTCACTCTCTGGTGAATCTGATGAAACTTAAGTTTTCTCTGCTCTTTTCATAAACATGTACAGTTAGGGCTTATAATTCCAGGATTCAGTAACTATTGCTGCAGGAGGCAGAAGTGCAAGTGCTCGTGAGCTTCTCGCTCTTCCCTCCTCTGGGCCCATGGAAGCGTGCCCTTCTCAGCCCGTTGCAACTGGCCAGGACTTTGGGACTGGTCTCAGCCAACAAGCTCTAGACAGAAGCCCCTTCTGAGCCTATGCAAGCCCACCTGAGACCTGGCAGCTGACTCTTCCCTTGCTGTGGGGATCACAGAGGAAGCTTTACTAAAAATCATGGAATTACAAGACGGAAGCATCCAGGTCCTCTAAATCTCTTCATGGAGAGCCTGTGCCCTGGAAACTAATTCAGACCTGCGGCGGGCTTTGTTTGGACACAACATGCCCTTATTATGGTGAACCACTGAGACCTTCATCGCTGTTTGTCACCACAATGTCCTTTAGCCTTCCCTGACTCCAAAATGGTTCCCATCTGACGGGGAACTGGGAAAACTGTATCTCTTTATGACAGTTTATAAAGTGTGTTTATAGGCTGTAGGACTGCCTGTGATTTCTTTTTTAAAACATGCAGAGCCTCAAAATCTTTTGGTTTTCAGTTCTATTTTTAGTCACAGGAAACAGGCTGGAAGAGACCAGTGGGATATAAAGATACAGTATATTCTCTCTACACTCCAGGTTGGTTTCAAAAAAATGTAGAAGAAGGAATGTACCTTTTCTGCTAACTGTATTTAAATCATAGTACATTATGCGAGTACATTTTTAATATCAGACACTAGACTAGAGGCTGTCTAGAGAGTTCAGTGGCTTCTGCCACTGATAAGAAAGTAACACAATTCTGGAGGTGAAATGTGCTGAAAATGACAAAACCATAGTAAATTATAACTAGATTTTAAAGGCAAAAAGGCCGCAGAACTTGAGCCTGAATTTCAGATTTCCTCATTTATATACAGTTCGCCCAACATCATATATTTTCTTCAGAAGTTAATGCTTACTTCACTGAGAAGTAATAATGTAGCTCTAGATCCCTCAGGTTGGAAGGTTTTTTTCTTTTCTTTTTTTTTTTTCTCTCTCTCTCTCCCTCTGAGAATCTCCCTCTCTATCTGCTGTTCAATAAAAGAGAATTCTTTATTGCTCAGACAAAACTATGCTTCTTTTAGATTCTGCTCACAGTTCTTGGTAGCTGATGGTGCTACCAGTCTTAACTTTCCATGCACACTGAACTCATCACTTGCAAGAAAAACGTGGCTGGGTTTCTTTTTCTGGTTTTATTTCAGTTTGTCCTTTAATTGCTAGTTAGAGAAGATCATGAAGAATATGTTGGGTGGTTGCACCATAGAAAGCCATAGTAAATTCTGGAGCCATATCAGTAGAAAGCCAGGGTTTGAAGTTCTATAGAAATCCACTTTTCACCCATTTACATGGTTTACATTGGTTTACATTTACATTGGTTTCATTCCGCCTAGAGCCTCTTCTGGGACAGTTATGTCCTGTTATTTGTGGTCATCGATAAATATATCAATGTAGCCAAATGCTTTCTACTACTGGTTGAATTTGGGGAAGAAATTCCTCTTATGTGTATTTTACCCTTTGTTGATAAGACTCTGTTAGGGCAAGCCTAGTAATTATTGATTCATAAAATTTCTTCTGAAAGAGGAAGTGATATGCCATAGTATTTAAAGTGTAACATATTTGAGGCATGAGTGTTGCTGGCTTACAATTCCATACAAAGTTTCCCTGATCTGGGAATTGTTTTAAATATAAATATTCATGATCCTGGAATTTACTTTTCTTTAAATTCTTTTTACTTTGTATTACTTGTGATTTTTAACTCCTAGATCAGAGTGAATGTTCTATAATCTAGATTCTTTTTATGACAAATATTCTTTAGAAATAGAGCCTTGCAAGTGGTATCTGACTTGAATCTCAATTCCTGGCTATATACTTCATGTTTCATGGATTATGTCTGCCTCTTGGAGATGAACACAATGTACTTAATACAGAAAAAAAGTTTGGCAAGAATCCTGTGAGAAGAAATAGAAATAAGTTTCTTAATTGTAATGGCACTCTATCCTGATCAGTGTCTTGGCCTTCTTGAAATAAATCACTGAATCGCCATAAATGTACTTGAACATATTTATTTTTTGAACTCTGTGAACTTTGTGGCATTGATATAAATATTAAAAGCACTAACCAATATTCACCATCCCTAAACCCTTTAACACTACAATGTATTCAGGTTTCTTTCTTTTTTTCATTTCATTCTAATCTTCAATTAAAAAGTTTGAACAAATACATGCTTTTTCATTATTCCTGCTAAGGTTAAAAAAAAAAAACACTAGATTTTGTCAGATCAACAGGAAAAACTAACATTAAGTCATTTAAGTGCCTTCAACAAACTGTATTAATTGGGCCTTTATCATGGAATCATGCACCTAAAAAAAGTTATTTTTAACCTTTATTGAGTCTGATATCTCTGCATTAAAACTGTTCATTTTATTGTATCAACAGCTAATAAAGTGTTTTATGCACTCTTACCAAAGGAAGTTTAGTTAATATTTTCAAAGATTTTTGTATCCGGGGATGGGATATTTAGTTTTCAAGTCTGCGCATATTTTAAATTCAGATATGAAAAATAAAAGCGGGTAAAATAAATGAAATGAAACTCCAAAATCAACAGCGAAGAAGATTAGTTAAGAAAAATCAGGAGACTAGATCAAAATAACTATAATAAAATTTTGAAAGTAATATTTGCACTATTCAGATCCTTTTAGCTTAAAGTTTTACCATCACCCTCTAACAGGATTACGAAAACAGAGAAACATATCGTATAACAGAAAGCTATTAATTTTCTTCTATCACAATATACACACTCTTTGTGTTGTATACAATGTAAGCAAAAGAAACAACATATTTTTTCAGAAAAATCTTGAGCACAAGTGAATAGACTGATGTTATGATTTGATCATAGGACTAATCCCTAAAAATATAGATGCCAAATATCTACTTTCACCACCTCTCATCTGAAAAGTTCACTTGTCAAGTCACCTATCTCTAAAGCCTTATGCCATAATCTTATTTAAAAATGTATATGACAAAATGTGAACATTCCTTCATTATTTGTTTGATAGGAAATAGAGAACAAAACATTACAAGCACCACTTTTTAATAATTTATAATTACTTACATGAATCTACTAAGTTTAGGCACCCAATTATATGACTAATTATGTTGAAAATCCGAGTGGATGCTTAAATAGATGACCATGCCCTGAGGCCCTTCCAGTTATTTCTGCTGTCTCATTTAACCATGCAAATGTTATTAAGCATTTCTGGCTAAAATTTTTCAAGCATGTACAAGTGTAATTGTATAGATAATTAGGAATAATTCTGTCACTTTCGATATATACTATACAAATTTTTCCATTTTTACTTTAAACATCAACTTTATAGTGGGTAGCCTTCTCAGTATAAATATAATTTATAAAAGGTAAATAGATCAGACCAAAAACAACCTACTGCCCTTCAGAATCTCTTCTTGACTTCTTTGCACACCAGTTTGAAGAAAAAGAAAGGCCAAGCCATATGCTAAAATTAAAACATTTAAAATATCCATAAATGGAATAATCCATATTCAAACATGCATTCAAAACTATGATTCAATAATTATGATATAAACATACTGCTATCAACCAAAATCTGCATAAATGTTTACAGAAAAACCTAATAGCAGGAATACAAAAGAATTGATTGCATGCACAAAAAATGTATGCAACAAATGTTTCAAATTTGTACATCCCAAAGTCAAGTTTATACAATAGCAGAAAATGTCCAAAAAAAATTTTAGCAGTACATACATGTTGCTAAGTTAAATTCTTTCAGCTTTTGAGAGAGCTGTACAATACAGAACCCTGCCTGATACCATTCCTTGTCTGACACAAGGATTCTGCACAGTCCCATTCTTAAGCTTTCTTCTCAATAGTTTAAGTAATAATGCAAGGCCAAGTTTTCCTCATAAGTGTGTGATACATCTTTAATACAGGTAAACCCCTTAGGTGGGTCATAAGGTAACATGTCCTTAACTCCAAACTCATCATGTTGTATACATTAAATGTATGCAGCCTTTTATAGCTCAATAGCACCTATAAAAGTGTTTTTTCAAGGATAAATTTTCTCAGCAGTACTAGTACTGTTGAGAATTATTTTAATTCATGTATGCAGTATGGGAAACATCAAATCAGTGCTTTAATTTAATGCATCTATGTCTTTCTCTTCCTCTACATTTTAAAATCAAGTCAAAACTTTTTTTGAATGCTTATTCTCCCCGATCCCAACCTGTTATCAATATTTGTTACTTTATAATTTACCTAAAATAATCTACCTTATTCAGTTACATTTCTTTTTCCCTTCCAG
Source organism: Cavia porcellus (assembly GCF_034190915.1). NCBI lineage: Eukaryota > Metazoa > Chordata > Mammalia > Rodentia > Caviidae > Cavia > Cavia porcellus. Next base: position 36,341,491 of record NW_026947497.1, read on the forward strand.
AGGTTTCTAACATTTTACTTCCCCAAGTATTTTACTTGCCCACATTGCGCGCTGGCTAAATACCACAAATTCAAAACTCCACAGGTCCAGGTGGAATATGGTGGCACCATCACTCTGCGCGCCTTTCATCATTCTCTACTGTGGCCCAAGTCGAATTTTCTCTTCTATTTAGATGAAAGACATTAGATTGTCTCTCTCAAAAGGGATCTTAAAAGTATTGTCAACATGCGTGAGAATTTGTTCTCTACTTAGTTTTAAAATGAAACACGAGAGACCCCAGACAAAAGCTGTATCGTGAGTCTCATCATACAAAATCAGGGCTCCACTCTGATGTTATCAAGCCACTTTGTAAAATGTTTCCCCATTTCAAATTCACTTCTACTATGGATAGAATAATGTCCTGCATGGAAGTGAGATCACTGTAGCAAAGCTTGTCACTGGGGCTCTTTCCTCATGCCCTGGCTAAAGCAAAATATCCTGACTTTTATGACTATACGTCAAAGGAATCATCTCCCATCAACCCAACTTCAAAACCAGAAAGGGGACAGAATTGCTCTGTGTTCCCGGGGAAACATGGGGTTAAGGTGGACAGCACTGGTGGAAGTGTCTGTCCAGTTGACTTGCTGTGTCGTGAAAGGCTATGCGGTGCCAGCTAATGACTTGCAGGTTCTGAACCTCAGGTCTCTCAGGTGGGTTCAGTCGATCAGTTTCAGCAGAATGATGAAAAGGTTGAGATAAAATAAACTGACAGTTGCTACTCATCGTAAGCAGCAAGCTGTACCCAGGCAGCTGAGACCCTGGGAGCCCTCTTTCTTAAACAAAGGCTTTCACTGCAGTGAGCAATGAACTCCAAATAAAAAAAAATTGGGGGCAGATTGGCAGCTGGTGACCGAAGCAAGGAGGGAGAGGAGGGAAACTGGGAAACACAGCAATTGTTGACTAATTAGAAGCCATTCCCACCTACTTAATACCAACCCATTAAGCAGAAAACACTTTTCATCTTGGTCTCCTGCTACACATGACACTGTACTCAAATTGATGCTCACCCCCACTGACTGCCTTAATGCCCACAGATGAACACACCGCAAGTTTAAGAATGCAGTAATTGATTTGGGACAGTGAAACTGCAGCTTTCACAGTCTATTTTCTGAAGATACTAATGCAGGGTTTCTGATGCTTCAATAAAGTAATCATATCTGTGAAGTGACAGCTGTCAAAAATTGACAAACAGGAGAAACCCCAACTATGCCAGACTTATTTGGGCCTTAAGAGTAAACAATCGCATAAATCAATTTCCTCACTTCAGGGGTAACAACCGAAATATTTGGCTTAAATGTCTTAACTCGTAATAGCACTATTTTCACATTTATGATATACACATACATACAGAGAAAATGCAATTTTTAAGATTACGTGGAAAATATCACTAAGTATGCGGTTGTATTGCATTATCTTTCAGGAATATGTTTGATAAGTCACACTTTTACACTTATGGAAATTTATCCTAGCAACCCAAATGAATTACTGGAAGTGTAGTCTAATTAAATAAAATATTATTCATTTAATGTGACCATGTTATTTTCAAAAATTGTCTACCCTTTCTGGTAACTTTGGTATCTCTCGATGATATTTCAATGCAAAGGATGTTTGTATCTGAAATGTTGCTTTGGTTTGTTTTTTATAAAAGTGCTTTTTTTTCTGCACTGAAATAACAGCTAAATTTTATACAGATTTTCTGTTCTTGTATACCTAAGCACTATTTCTTAGAGCACTGATAGCAATGTTAATCCAATTCTTACAGATGTTGGATTAGAGAGTAGAAAGGTTAACAAATTGTTCTCCTAAGCTATGTCATGACAACTAGAAAAGAGTTGGGGAATGAATCGGATTTGAGGAACTGAAGTTTAAATTTATTTTATAGAAAGTTTCTACATATACTATGTTGGGATTTCATAGTAGAAACTTCAATGGATGAAATGAGTCTAACTAGAGAAGCAGAGCATAGGATTACGATTTCATGCATGTGCATGAAGTGAGGTAAGGATCAAACAAGTTTTAACTAACATGATAGACTATATTACACTTTGCAAGTTGCTTCAATTGTGTTATTTTAAAGAAGTTATTTTGAAGGCAGACATAATCATTACTAAGAATACTGCCTGGCAGTGCCCAACATTTATAGAGATGCACACTGACCACACATGCATTTTACCTTGCACCTTCTCACTGGATAAGAGGAGGCCTGCAAAGATAGTACCCTGGAGAAAAAGAAGAAACATCTTTTTGCTTTAGAATTATGACCTGATTCCGAAAGGCAGCCCCTATCATTGGGAAGAATTTAAACCACTGATAGCAAACCTTTAAAGTAATTCATAGAAAAATTCTTCAAGTGTCACAAATTTCACTATTTCTTTCCATTGAAAGTGAATGTGTATGTGAGCGTGCGTGTGTATGTGTGTACATATGTATGAGATACATCACACACAAAAATGTGCTTGTAGATATAGTTTTGCTTAAGTAACTCAGTGCAAACAGAAAGAATATGGCTTTTTGATACTACTTTAGTGACCTCAAGTTAAATGCTTAAATTCTCTAATTTATTTAGGCTTTAGTAAAATGCAAATAATATTAACTGGTAACATCATTTTAAGATAAATTAAGAGTAATGTTGATAGAAATGACAAATCTTTTATTATGAAACTACAGTTTCAGTTCTGAAATCAGATATCTCAGTGACGTCACTGATGTGAGATGTTCCTTCCTTTCTCCCTGGCGTAGCATCTTTGCTGGTCCCCACTAACAGTGTTGGAAGGTGCAAGGTAAAATGTGTGAGTGGTTGGTGTTTATCTTTCTACAAATGTTGGGCACTTCCAGGCAGTACTCTGAGTAATAATTATTTATGCATTCAAAATATCTGCTATAAAATAACACAATTTAATCATTTGAAAAATATGATGCGAGAGTAAGGGTTTAGATTTTTAGGCTATGGGAAAAGAAGGTCCTCTAATGACACAATGACTATGTCCATGCAGGTATTATTCAAGAAACAGTACTTTAACAGCTGTCTTCCATATCCTCAGAGAACAGAGCCAAGGGAAGAGACTTACAATTATAGCTCAAGAGATTGATTTTGAGCGCTTGTTGATTAAAGTGTAGAAATACCTCACTTATCCATCAGTCAAACCAAACCTTCTTTTGGTGCAGCTTTTTAGGCAACTGTAACCTACTTTACAGAAAAGTATATGTGCTCCTCTATAAAAATATTATAAAGAAGGCAGTAAATTATAAGCAAACATAGTGACATCAATAAACAACAGCTGAATATAAGAAAGTTCAAATGTATATGCACACGTGCACACATTCACACACACATACACACACACACATTCAATTCATATAGTCATGGAGCAATTTGGGGCCACTTGATGTGGGAGCTACACACACACACACACATACACACACACACACATTCAATTCATATAGTCATGGAGCAATTTGGGGCCACTTGATGTGGGAGCTAAGTGACCTTGGGAACTCAGTAGCCTACTACGATATTACATAAAGAATGTGAGGTGACCCTTGACCACCTAGAGTAGATTAGGTTATATTGACTTATTCTGTTTAAGAATGCAGGGAAATTTTAAGGAAATTTTCTTTTTTGCACTCTAGTAATACAAAACATCCTGATTTCTAGTTCATTCTCCTTTATCCAGATTAAGAAAGTTAAATTCACGGAAGGTAGAGTCAAATACCACTTTCTTAGCCCATCTGGGGCTATTTCAAACAATTTGTGAACAGTAGAAATTTATTTTTCATGGTTTCAGAGGCTAGGAAGCCCAAGATCAAGGTAGATATTAATGAATGGTGAGAATGCATTTTTATAGCTCATAGATGACTTTACTGTGTCCTTCCACAGTGGAAGGTGTGAGCAAGCTCTCTGGGAGTCTCTTTCATAAGGGCACCAATCACATTCATGAGGGTGAAGCCCTCAGACTTGATCACCTCATACAGATCTCACCTCTTAATGCCATCACTTAAGGGTGTGGATTTCAAGAGACAAATTTGAGGATGAGAGAAATATTCAGATTATTGCACTTACCCATGGTCACATAGGGTACAGAGTCAACATTTGAAATCATGTCTTCAATGAGCATATTTGACATTTTTTCCACTTCACTGTGCAGTCTCCAGGAATTTTATTTTTAATTATTTTTAGTTTGGGTAATTTTGGAGTAAATTTAAATTACTCAAATGTGTGCCATCTGCCCTCTTGAATGATGTTGGAAAACCAGAAGGATACTAAATTCGATAGCTATGTATTATATTTATATATTTTATGTTATAGCTAGACTGTATCCTTATCGTGTAGTATATAAATATAGTATATTTTATATGTGGTATTCATATTTATATACTATTTTTTATCTGAGATTTAGCTGTATAACCGTTCATCTTTATTTGACAGTTTACAGGATTAAAAAACGCCTTGCAGTTTACTAAAGCATGCTCTCAGGCGCTTTACAGACGCCTGACCTTGCGTTCTATCTGTGGACCCTAGCCAGTCCTTCTCCTGCACTGTTTCCCAGCTCTGCTTTCTGTCTATCATGAACTGTGCATCTTGCACTACCAGGCTCTTTCACTATGATATTTCTTGGGGTTGACCATAGATCGAATGCCCTGAACAAGGTACCACATGAAAACTCTCCTCCTCCTTTAAATTGTGAGTGTCTGGTATCATGTTCTAGCAAGAGTGAGCTGAGCAATATTTTACGTGGCTGCCTGTCTCAGGAAAATATGTCGGTGCAATTATGTTAAGGTAGAAAAGATTGTTTTAAATCTATACTTTACAAGATGATATTTTCTTGTGATCTATCAAGAAAGGTTCACTTGGGAGTGTTTAGAGGCTTCGTTTGTCTGTATGCCCATTCAAATGATTTTCTCCTACAAAGGAGAAGGGTTGTCATTGGCTGAAACCAAGACAGTCGATTTACACGGAGGCTAAAGGCTAGGTCTTCATGCATAAGGAAATGAAGAACAGAGTCAGTGGGGAGAGAAACTCAGGCTAAACAAGAAAGGAAAGAAGGCTTGAGTATAACGTTGGAAAGATATGGAACAGGTAAAAGAATTTCTTAATGAAGGAAATAGCAAATGGCATTATGGACATGCTAATTACTTCCATTTAGCCATCCCAGAATGTATACATATATAAAAGTATCATCTTATATAAATACATACAATTTTTATTTATCAATTTAAATAAATAACAAATGAGAGATTGTGATGTGACATGTTGGATTATGATGAATAAAGAATGTGAGTTATACTCCAACTGCTCGGCTGTTGAGCCATTTCCTCTTCCGTGACAGAATTCTCAGACAGGATTATATGGGTTTCTGCATTCATAGGCCTTCTTAATTCATGTGTTTTCTGTCGACTTGCTTACCTAGGATGGTTAAAACTTTGACCAGTTTAAATAAAACATGATTCCTTCCTTCAGACTACATTTCCTAGATTCTATGCTAAATAATTACTGTAGTACCATAATAATTACAGAATACATTGATTGGATTTTTCATTTTCTACTCTGCAGATGTTTTCCATGTTATAAGGTAGTTTTCCAAACAACAAAATATGGTAATAAGAAACATTTTGCATCGTGGAATAGATTACATTGACATAAGAAAAATATTTACATCATAGGTTACTATCTTGCATTTTTACCTAAACAAAAACAATAAGCTGACTATTGCACTGAATGTGGTATTCCACAATTTAATTCTCTGTTCTCTAACAGAATAATGTCAGGAAACTAGTTGCATGATAAATTTATATCTTTGTGTGTTTGTGCATGTACATGTGCAAGTGTGTGTTATTGGGAATAGAATCTGGGACCTGTACGTGCTAGGCAAGTGATATACTCTTGAACTACATCCCCAGTCCAATATTTCATATTTTAAGTAAATGTGTAGTAGAGTAATTAACAGTTGCTTTGTTTCTCTGACCTCCTCTTTCTACCTCGCTTCTTCCCATCTCTTGATAATTCAACAATGTTACTTGGATGTAATTTTTAACAATGTTAATTTTAATTAATGATATTTTTATGTGCATTGTTAACATATTTATTTTTTATATAATCATGAACTGAAATACCTTTAAAGTGATTGCTTTCTGCACCAAAATATCAGGAGAGGACCATGTGTGGTACCAAGGTGTGTAAAGTTCCCTATCGTCTGTGTGCTTAAATGACAATGTCAGGAATAAATTTATAGAAGTAAAAATACATCTGTAATGGACAGTTGCACCCTAAAATTTATATATAGAAAGATATCATCGTTGACCTGTGTTCTATTTAGCAGGTTTAACAATTGGCATTGTTTGAGGATACTCATTTGTTTACTTGCTGTCCAGTAAAAACTGACCTTGAAATTTGCTTGTGGTTGTCATTTTAGATTTTTGTTCATTGAACATTAAAAGTCAAGATTTTCCATGAAGTATCTTCATCAAGCTTACTCTACTACTGAATTTCTTTAATAACTCCATAGATGCCTGGTAATACTCTTACAGAGATGTGATCTCTATAAAGTGAGATACATTTTATTTCTTCATTATACTGAGTTGAAAATGTTTCAGAGTAGTACTGTGATAAAATTTCATTTTCAGGTAGCCCTACAGAAAATGCAGTATTGAGATAGCATGTTAGTGAACTTTGCTTATAATGAAGTTCTACTGAGACTAAAGTAGAATGAGTTGATTTTATAAAATCTTGGCTTATATTGAGTAAATCTTTAATAACACAGTACTTACATTAACTACACTAAAAATATTTTACGGTTTGGTAACTGTTGTGTGCATTTTAGTATTTTGATCTTACATTAACTTTATACTAGGCTGAGAAAATTTGATGGTCTGCCAATTTTTGCACGTATTTTAGTATTTTAATTTTTTTTTTTTTTGTACCGGGGATCAAACTCATGACCTTGTGCCTGCCAGGCAGGCACTTACGCCACTGAGCTAAATCCCTGACTCCTAGTATTTTAATCTTAAACCATAAAAGTACAGGTGTTTTCAGCATCATCTGTTTAAAGATAATGAATTTGAGCTGTAACCCCAAACTATATTTTATTGTGGTTTCAAAATCTGTTTCAGAAGTATTAAAAGAAAGGAATATTCTGGTCAAAATTTGAATCTCTTAGCTAATCTTCTCTAGGTTTATATGAAAGTTAACTCATTTTAATATGATGCAATCTAAATATTTATCTTGAATATGATTTTATTAAGGAGTTGAGTTCTATAATGATGAATTAGCCAGTCTAGAAATGTTTATTCTGGATATAGATTTTATTGTATAATATTTTTTGTTCCAAACAATGTACTATCAAGTATATTTCTGAACATATACTTAGTTGAAGAACAAGAGTACGTATTTTTATTCAAAGCATCTCTGGTACCATTTTCTCTTCCATTATAAGTCATCATCCTCCTTGAATGCTTTATATTGCATATGCACACTAACTAGTAAACTAAAGTTTCACTGACTGTTATAATCTTTGGGTCTAACAAGCCAGGAAATTTTGGTGTTTGCAAAACTCACACCAACCCATGAATTCCATTACCCTGGGAAAGAACAAGGAAAACTTTTCTATAGTGAGACACAAGACATGTGGATTCCAGTAACAATCCAACCACGTTTACTGTCTGCTTCCTCATTTTCTAATTTGTAAGTTATTCCAAGTTAACAAGACTGCATGCACCTGGTGTGATAGCCTCTTCCAAAGGTTCAGGCACTGGACATTTGATCCTCAGAGTGGCAATGCCAAAAAGGGTGGAACCTTTAAAAGGTGAAGCCGAGGAGAAGATAATTATGTCACGGGATCATGTCCTTAGAAGAAACTAAACTCCAGTTACTTCCCACTGGAATGAAGTGCTACAAAAGAACAAACCTGGATGCTTAGTCTTCTTCCCAGCTTTCTGACTCACCCTGTGGATCTCTCCCTTTCATGTGTGCCCCAGGCAATATACCATCTATTACACTGTAATGTAGCCGAGTGGAGGGAAAGTGGGGTTACCAGAAAATCAACCAGTCTAGCCCCCAATCCTGGGCTTTCAGACCCTAAAACTATGAGCTAAATACAATTCTCTTTCTTCTAAAGGGTCTAGCTTTAGGTATTCCGTTAAAGCAGTGAAATACAGACTAACACTGGGGCTTTTGAAAGATTTTAGTTAAAAAAATTTTTGATATAATGTTATTCTGTACATATATTTCAATAGACATTTGCTTACAGTTTAAGAAATGCACTCTAAAACATACCCGTTCAAAGCTTTGAGTAGCTAGCAATATCCTACAAAAGAACTTTAATCATTAAAGAAGAAATTCCTAGCGATATTCTTGACTATTTCCATGCCCGATTGTCGTTTGCACAAATGGGAAGCACAATCTCTAGAATGAGATGAAAAGGCAGATCACGAGGAGTAATGCAATGGAACATGCTTTTTTGTGTGTATGTGTTTATTAAACACCTTAAACAGTAAGAACACTTATAATTCAGAAAATGAAGATTCTTGTGACATCTAGACACACGCACACGCACACACACACACACACACACACATTCAAGTTTACAAAAGTTCATTTATATGCTTATCTTACACCCACTAAGATACTTCTAGTGGACTGAAGTATTGTGAATTCTCACTCATACATGTTTCCCAAAAGCACCTTGAAAATAAGGAGCCCTCTAAATTCAACTTGGGAGAAACAGATTTGGAAGAATATATGAATTCTGGACATTTTATGACTTTAAAAGTGCTCCTTCACAACTGTTTAAATTTAATTAAACTTGTTTAAAGTTCTACTAAAAACATGTCATATGTATTTCAAATAGGAAGATTTTAGAAGCAATCAGGTAATATTTTAAATATTATTTTCCTTTTATCTGCTTTACTGAAAATTGATACATACTTAAATTTTCCTTGCTTTCGTTTAAATCTAAAAATTTTTGTTGAAATTGTGTTTATTATCTTCGACATTTCATAGAAAGATAAAAATACATATATAATACTTTCAAATTGTAAAATATTCCAATTTTGGGGATCTCTACAGGTCTAGAGTCCCAAGTAGCTATAAATGTCTCACTAAGTTGGGATAGGGGTGAAATATGACATCTTATCAGGCAAAAAGGATTATCAAATGTAATACTGAATTTAAGATTCACTTTCTGGCTTCAGCCATGTGGTTATAAGAGGCTTCTAAAAGCAGTGAAAATAGCAGGTGGTTCCATGCTCCATGAAAACCTATAAATTCAGTCTTAATTTGACCAGCTTCCAGGTTCCTCTTCCATTAAGTGGAGATTCAGAACCAATGCAAAGAAAGTAAAATGAGCTGTTGGCAGTTTCACTGAGAGTTAGGAGCCAATGACCATGTGGTAAATACGGGAATGACCAGACTCAGTGACATAGAAGATAATTAGTCTAATTTGAACTTATTTTAAAACAATAGCCTATTATAACAAAATTATAATGGAGAATCACATCATCTACTTTTATCTAAAGAGGTAAATACTAAAATTTAGTGATAGAGCTCAAGTATATTAACCAACAGATCTAGTTTAGCAATATGTCATGAATCTTGCTTGAATTAAATTTATAATATTATTTTACATCTTCTTCTGAGCTATAATTCTTTTCAAAATGCATTGCTCCTATATGTTTACTTTCTTATGCTATACTTAAACTATCACAATATAAGTTATTTGGAAAAATTTGAAAATTATAGGGAACCAAATTATAAAGGAAATGCTACAAATTACAACAAGGAACTATCCATTGAGTTAGCTGTAAATATCTATTGTTAAACCTTTTTCAAAAGTTCTCTCACAATAATTCTAGAATGTTATTCTGTACATATATTTCAATAGACACTTGCTTACAGTTTAAGAGATGCACTGTCTTTTGTTTTATTTGAATTTGTTTTATTCTTACGCTATCCCTTAATGAATTCTAAGCAGGTTATAACAGGGGTGAGTTACCACAGATTTAAGTTCCTCCTCTCATTGTCCAAAGCAATGCTCAGCCTGCCCAAAGCAGCATTTCAAGACAAATTTTTCCAGAGAGTTTATAAAAACTGAAGCCCACAGAATACAGAACATAAAGTAAAAATGATGTTTATCAACTTAATTCCCACCGAAAGATAGTTAAATAATGCAGTGGCCCTTCATGAAATAAGCTTGAGAGTATGTAAAGACAAAAATGGCCGAGATGTGAAAACAAGGATATTTTCTAAGTAAAAGTTGTGGGGAGCCATCATTGAAGGACAAAGGAGAGAACAGGTACTGACAGACCCTGAAAATGTTGCCACCAGGAGACACTGGATTTCCATGGAAATGTGCAATAAAATTTTAATGGTTGCTAAAGTATATGGCTTATATCTGAGCAGTTCAGATATAAGAAACACAACACAACCAGCATAAATATAAAAGAATCTACAACACAGAAACTGAACACCAAACATAAAAACAAGGATCTGAAAAACATCCCAAAAGAAAAAAGCTACGTAGTGAATGAAAAATTTACAAATGAATTGTCAGACACAACAATAAGTCAAGAAATGGCACAATAATATCTTAAATATAATGAGAGAAATCGCAACCCACTTCGAATTGCAAATCTGGTGAAACTCTCTCAAAGACAAAAGCTGACTAAAGATAATTTCATAAAAGCAAATCATCCTCCTCACTGAACTTCACAAAGGCAAATTCTAAAGTGTACACTAAAAGTAAGGAAGGCAGTTTCAGAAGGCAATTCTGAAATACAAGATGGAATGGTAGCAAAAAAGCCAGGTATACAGGGGGTGATCAACATTACTATGCATGTGCCCATCTAGTACAGCGAGAAAACTCATTGCTATTATTCCCCTCAAAACCCTCTCTGTCACTTCAAATACCTCTCCCATCATTTTTGCCACTATCTGAAGCAGTTCCGAAGTCCTTTTTCATGTCTTTATAGGTTATGATTTTTTTTTTTATTTAAGAGGAAAAAGAGAAAAACACAAAACAAACCAAAGCGGCGTAAGGGTACACGCAATACAGAACTACAAAACAAAACAAAACAAAACAAAACAAAAAACCATAACAGTAAGAAATTACCTGCTAGTAGATTACACACTATTTTCTTGAAAATAGTTCCTCAAATCACAGTATCAAAGAACACAAGGTGGACATTCAAACAGGGAGACTGCAAACAGCTGTGTTCAATGTTCCAAAAACATTGATAAAGTCAGCTATTTAACACCCCCAAACACACTTGCTGTTATATCCGTTAGAGCTCCTTTTCTTTTTTTTTTTTTTCCCTCTCTTTTTTACAACAAAATTTACACATCTTGGATTTTATTATTCCTTAGTGCTTATTACTTTCTTTGGGGGGGGGGAAGAATACAGTCAAATATGGCAAAACAAAGCTGTCAGTCAATACCAAGGATAGACGTAGCACATGGTGTAGAACAGAGTACAAGTTTATCAACAATGGTTATCAACGTTGTCCCTTGTTTCCTTAAAAAGAATTGTCTATCTTATTAGATATTATAAAGTTGGACAAAACAGTAGAGAACAAGACCAATAAAACTTAGGCATTGTAAACATTACAGGACTTCCAAAGAAGACAATAGTCAAACCAGAATGGGTATCTTAGTGAATCTTATTGTCTTCAAAGTAGTTGCCTATGTCTTCAAACTTGATACTATCATATAGAATGGAACAGAGTCTAATCAGTCAAAACAAGATCGTGGGAGTACTACAGGACTTCAAAACAAGTTAATAGGAAATCGAAAAGAGTTACTATTTATATATCCTAATTTTTTTGAATTTTTTCTTTAATTAAGACAAACATAAGAAATGACTAAATAATTTTTTTTTGAAACAATAAGGGGGAGATTGAGATAAAACAGGACATAACAATATAACAATAGAGGTCACAGCATGACTGTTTCAATAACCTAGTACTTCACCACCTTATAACCTGACTTAATAGTAGTTACCATAGTGTCTTTTTCCTTGAAATATTTGGGTAAAACTTCATATACTCTAGCTTCAAATATTTTCATATCAAGAAGCCCAGAATAAAGCCTTTCTAATTAATGAGTGAAAACTTTATAAGGCTTCAAGGCCACCTAATGGGGAATCATGATTACCACATATTTTTATATATTTGAATCATTACTTACATTAGGGAAACTATTCGGTATTCACACATGCGAGATTGATTTATTTCACTTATGAGTATGGTCTCAAGCTGTGCCCATTTATTGATAAATATCTCAATGTGATCCTTCTTTATAGCTGAATAATACTCCATTGTATAGAAATACCACAACTTTTTTATCCATTCCTCAGTTGATGGGCACTTGGGTTGTTTCCAAGATCTGGCGATTACAAATTGTGCTGCTATAAACATAGGTGCACATATATCACTGTGGTATGATGCTTTCAGTTCTTCTGGGAATATGCCTAGAAGTGGAATAGCTGGAATAAATGGGATTTCCAGTCCCAACTTTTTGAGAAATCTCCAGACAGATCTCCACAAAGGCTGTACCAGTCTACACTCCCACCAGCAGTGCAGGAGAGTTCCTTTTTCCCCACATCCTCTCCAGCATTTGTTGTCGGTTTTCTTGATCCTGGCCATTCTTTCAGGAGTGAGATGGTATCTCAGTGTGGTTTTAATTTGCATTTCTCTAATGACCAATGATGATGAGCATTTTTTCATGTATTTATTTGCCATTTGCATTTCTTCATCTGAGAATTGCATATTCATCTCAGATGCCCATTTTTGGATTGGATCTTTGAATTTCGGAGGTCTGAGTTTCTTTAATTCTTTGTATGTTTTAGACAAGAGGCCCTTGTCTGAGAGAGAGTTCACTAAAATCTTTTCCCAGTTTGTGGGTTTTCTTTTCACTATGCTGGAGATTTCTTTTGACATGCAGAAACTTTTTAATAAGAAGTGGTCCCAGTTATTGATTCAGGGAAGTATTTCCCGTGCGGTTTGAGTCCTGTTCATGAATTCTTTACCTACTCCTATGTCTCCAAGGTTTCTACCTATTTTGTCTTCCAATAGATTTAGTGTTTCTGTTTTAATATTCAGATCTTTGACCCATTTACATTTTAACTTAGTACATGGTGATAGACATGGGTCTAGCTTTAGTTTTCGGCAAATGGAGAGCCAGTTTTTCCAGCACCATTTATTAAAGAGACTGTCGTTCTTCCAGTGACCCTGCTTGGCTCCTTTATCAAAAATAAGGTGGTTGAGTGTGTTCGTAGTTGTGGTTGTATCTTCTAATCTATTCCACTGATCTTCAGCTCTGTTTTGATTCCAATACCATGTTGATTTTACTACTGTTGCTTTGTAGTATAACTTCAAGTCAGGGATTGTGATGCCTCCTGTTTTGTCTTTGCTGCTTAGAATTGCCTTTGCGATTCTAGGTCTCTTCTGGTTCCAGATGAAATTTAGGAGTGATTTCTCTAGATCTATAAGGTATGTTGATGGTATTTCTATTGGGATTGCATTGAATCTGTATAACAGTTTTGGGAGAATGGCCATTTTCACAATGTTTGTTCTTCCTATCCATGAGCAAGGGATGTCTTTCCATTTTCTGAGATCATCTTCAATTTCCTTTTTCAGTGTATTATAATTTTCACTGTATAAGTCTTTCACTTCTTTCGTAAGAGTAATTCCTAAATATTTCATTTTTTTGCTTGCTAATGTGAATAGTCCAGTTTCTCTTATTTCCCTCTCTGTAATTTTGTTGTTCGTGTATAGGAATGCTATTGATTTCTGAGTATTGATTTTGTATCCAGCCACATTACTGAATTTATTTATTGTATCTAAGAGTATTTCAATGGAGTTTAGGGGGTCTTCTATGTAGAGTATCATGTCATCTGCAAACAATGATAATTTAACTTCTTCTTTTCCTATCTTTACCCCTTTTATTTCTCTTTCTTGCCTAATTGCTCTGGCTAGTACTTCCAGTACTATATTAAATAGGAGTGGTGATAAAGGACATCCTTGTCTTGTACCCGATTTTAAAGTAAAGGCTTTCAATTTTTGGCCATTTAGTATGATGCTGGCTGTTGGTTTGTCATAAATGGCCTTTATTATATTGAGGTAAAGACCATTTATTCCAATTTTCTGTAAAGTTCTTATCATGAATAAGTGTTGGACCTTATCGAAGGCTTTTTCTGCATCTATAGAGATGATCATGTGATTCTTATTTTTGGCTTTATTGATATGGTGGATTACATTTATTGATTTGCGTATGTTGAACCATCCTTGCATTCCTGGGATGAATCCCACCTGGTCATGGTGTATAATCTTCTTGATGATTTGCTGGATCCTATTTGCCAATATTTTATTGAGGATTTTTGCATCTGTGTTCATTAGGGAGATCGGTCTATAGTTCTCTTTTATAGTTGGGTCTTTCTCAGGTTTTGGTACTAGAGTAATATTTGCTTCCAGGAATGACTTAGGAAGGATTGCTTCCCTTTCAATTTCATTGAATAGTTTGAGGAGTGTCGGCATTAGGTCTTCTTTATATTTCTTGTAGAATTCTGCAGTGAATCCGTCTGGGCCTGGGCTCTTCTTGGTGGGCAAGGACCCAATTACATTCTCAATTTCATTAGCAGAGATTGGGTTATTCAACAGTTTTATATCCTCTTGATCTAGCTTTGGTACTTCATATGCTTCTAAGAATCTGTCTATTTCTTCTGTGTTATCAAACTTTTGAGAGTAGAGGTTTTCGAAATAGGTGTTGATGATCCTCTGTATTTCTATTGGGTCTGTAGTGATTTCTCCTTTTTCATTTCTTATTGCATGAATTTGAGCTTTTTCTTTCCTTTTTTTAATAAGGTTGGCTAGGGGCTTATCGATTTTATTTATTCTTTCAAAGAACCAACTCTTTGATTCGTTGATTCTTTGGATTGTTTTCTTAGTCTCTATTGCATTGATTTCTGCTCTGATTCTTATAATTTCCTCTCTTCTTTTGGCTTTGGGTTTGACTTGCTCTTCTTTTTCTAGCTGTTTGAGGTGTAGCATCAAGTCATTCATTTGTATTCGTTCTGTTTTCCTGATGTGGGAACTCAGTGCAATAAATTTTCCTCTCAGAACGGCTTTCATTGCATCCCACAGATTCCGGTAAGTTGTATCTGCATTTTCATTTTCTTTTAGGTATTGTTTAATTTCTTCTTTAATTTCTTCTGTGACCCACTGATTACTCAAGAGTGTGTTATTTAGTTTCCATGTGTTTGCGGAATTTTTGCAGTATCCTTTGTCATTAATTTCTAATTTCAGAGCGCTATGATCTGATAATATGGAAGGGATGATTTCAACTCTTTTGCATTTGCTTAAATATGTTCTGTGAGCTAATATATGGTCTATTTTAGAAAATGATCCATGTACTGCTGAGAAGAATGTGTATTCTGATGTTGTTGGGTGGAACATTCTGTATATGTCTATCAAACCCATTTGTTCACAGGTGTGATTCAGTTCTGTTATTTCTTTGCTCATTTTCTGTCTGGTTGATCTGTCCCTTGGTGTCAGTGGTGTATTAAGGTCTCCTGTTACAATTGTGTTACTGATAATTTGAGTTTTCATTTCTGTTAATAATTGTTTTATATAATGGGTGCTCTGGAGTTTGGTGCATATATATTTAAGATAGTTATCTCTTCCTCTTGGAGTTTTCCCCTTACGAGTATGTAGTGACCTTCTTTGTCCTTTATGGTCATTGTTGGTTTAAAGTTCACGTTGTCTGCAAACAGAATGGCTACTCCTGCCTTTTTTTGGATTCCTGCTGCATGAAGAATTGTTTTCCATCCTTTGACTTTCAGTCTGTGAGTATCTTTCTGGGTTAGATGGGTTTCCTGTAAACAGCATATGGTTGGATTTTGTTTCTTGATCCATTCTGCTAGTCTGTTTCTTTTGATTGGTGCATTGAGACCATTTACATTAATGGTTATTACTGTTAAATGCTGGTTAATTGTAGGAATGTTATCTCTCTGCTGTTGCATCTTTATCTTTCGGTTCTGTTTAATTATTTGCTTTGCTTAGTGGTTTTTTCCTTTGTGTATCTAAACTGTCTTTCAATATTTTTTGCAGGGTTGGTTTGGTGTTCATGAAGTTCTTCAGCTGTTCTTTGTCATGGAAGTATCGTATTGCACCATCTATTTTGAATGATAGTTTTGCAGGATATATCAGTCTTGGTTGGAAATCATTTTGCTTTAGGATCTGGAATACTTCACTCCATGCTCTTCTTGACTTTATCGTTTGTGCTGAGAAGTCTGCTGTGATTCTGATAGGTTTTCCTTTATAAGTGATTTGTCTTTTCTCTCTGACAGCTTTTAATAATCTATTCTTGTGTTGGATTTCTGGGATGGTGACTATTATATGTCTGGGTGTAGTTTTATTTTGGTTATGACTGTTTGGAGTTCTATATGCTTCACTGATCCTGATGTCAGTTTCTGATCTCATGCTTGGGAAATTTTCAGCTATTACTTCTCTAAATATCCTCCTGACATCCTTCATGTTGTCTCCCTCTCTTTCATTAATCCCTATCATTCTTATGTTATTCTTCTTTGCATCGTCTTGCAGTTGTTGAATTGTTGTTTCCTGGTTCCTTGTTATTTTCAAAAGATCTTTCCTTTCCTGTTCACTAGCTGCAATCCTGTCTTCAAGGTCTGAAATTCTATCTTCACTTTCATTAAGGTGGTTTTTACAACTTTCAGTGGAGTTTTTTATTTCCTGTATATCTCTGTGCATCTGCATTATGTATTCTGTTTGTTTCTTATATTGCTCGTCTAGGGATTCTATCTTTTTGTTTAGTTCCTCCAATTTTTTATCTGTGTTTTCTTTAGATATATTTAGAATCTCTTTCATTTCTTTTATCATTTCTTCTTTTATCTGGGAGATTATTTCGAGTTTGAATTTCTTTAAAGCTTCCTGGAGTTGCTTGTCAATTTCAGTGGCTATTGTGTCCGATATATGAGGTGGATGGGATATATTTTCTTCTATATACATCGCTCCTAGGGTTTCTTGAGATGGGCTGGAGGTTTGAGGTTGTAATTTGGTCTTTCGTTTTGTCATTTTCCTATATTTCTGTGTTTCAAGTGTTACTTGAAAGCTTCCTCAGGATCTGTTGAAAATCCCCTTCTATGTTTGGAGCTACTGGGACTCTGGCGCCGCGCTACTCCAAGCCATTAGGCCTACAGAACCAGTGGCCCTCCTCTGCCTGCTCAGAACTCCGCAGTTCCAGACAAGCTGGGCCTCAGGGACACTGTGCGCCCACCTGCCCCTTGGAAGCTCCACAGTTCTTCAATCGCAGCCGGGTTTGGGTACTCACCACAGGCTGCAGTGCTTCAGGAACCTGTGGACCCTCCCTGGTTGCAGAGATAGCCACAGTCCTCCAGACACGCAGAGAGGCCAGTGAGGGCACCCCAGATCTGCCCAGCTCCTCCTCTGCAGACCTGTGGCCAGGCGCGGCAGCTAAACAGGCTGGGCTAGGCTGGTAGTGTGGGCCAGCCCACCTATCGGGAGCTCAGCAGGTCTCCAAATGAAGCCGGGAATGGGGAGGCTGATGTGGAAGCCTTAAACCCACCTCTCTCCTTCACTGCACCTGGAAGCCTGAGGGAACTCCAGCAGTCTGGGTGCAGAAATCCAGAGTCCTCCAGACACACAGAGAGGCCAGTGAGGGCACCCCAGATCTGCCCAGCTCCTCCTCTGCAGACCTATGGTCAGGCGCGGCAGCTAAACAGGCTGGGCTAGGCTGGTTGTGTGGGCCAGCCCACCTATCGGGAGCTCAGCAGGTCTCCAAATGAAGCCTGGAATGGAGAGGCTGATGTGGAAGCCTCAAACCCACCTCTCGCCTTCACTGCACCTGGAAGCCTGAGGGAACTCCAGCAGTCTGGGCGCAGAAATCCAGAGTCCTCCAGACACGCAGAGAGGCCAGTGAGGGCACCCCAGATCTGCCCAGCTCCTCCTCTGCAGACCTGTGGCCAGGCGCGGCAGCTAAACAGGCTGGGCTAGGCTGGTAGTGTGGGCCAGCCCACCTATTGGGAGCTCAGCAGGTCTCCAAATGAAGCCTGGAATGGGGAGGCTGATGTGGAAGCCTCAAACCCACCTCTCTCCTTCACTGCACCTGGAAGCCTGAGGGAACTCCAGCAGTCTGGGCGCAGAAATCCAGAGTCCTCCAGACACGCAGAGAGGCCAGTGAGGGCACCCCAGATCTGCCCAGCTCCTCCTCTGCAGACCTGTGGCCAGGCGCGGCAGCTAAACAGGCTGGGCTAGGCTGGTAGTGTGGGCCAGCCCACCTATCGGGAGCTCAGCAGGTCTCCAAATGAAGCCGGGAATGGGGAGGCTGGTGTGGAAGCCTTAAACCCACCTCTCTCCTTCACTGCACCTGGAAGCCTGAGGGAACTCCAGCAGTCTGGGTGCAGAAATCCAGAGTCCTCCAGACACACTATAGGTTATGATTTAAAAAAAATACTGTGAATACTGAGTGCCACGCGGTAAAATGTCAGGCTCATGTTCTCACCCACGTTACTCACTAGATCTAGCGCTATGCAGTTTCTGACTCTTCCCCAAACTGAAAAATGACCATGAAAAACAAATATCTTTAAATCAGTTCAGAATATCGATGCATCCACCCAGTGCATCTAAAATCACTTGTGAAAGAAACCTTCCAGAAATGCTTCAGAAAGTGGCAAGAATGGAGGAATGTGTGTTTGAAGCTAGGGGGAACATTTTGAAGCAGATTAATGGCAATGTGTCATTCACTATAATTTTAAATTTAAACATTCTTTGTATGATTCAGTCACACCTCCAAAGTCAGTCTGAACAATTGTTGATTCTATACAAACTATGCAATCTAATTTGAAATACAAAAAAAAAAAAAAAGAGCTAGGAAAATGTCTAGGCAATAATTATGTATAATTCAAGATGAAATGACAAGAGTTAAAGGGGCTGATGTTTCTATTAAGGAAGCGGGTAAAAATTAATTTACTTTCAGCTTTTAAAACAATGAGCATGCATCTAAAGTAATAACTAAATGAAATATACCAATAGAAGGAAAAAAAACAATAAGGTAAAAAAAATTCCAAATCAAACCAAAAACAAAAATAAAGAAGTAAGAGGGGAAAAAAAAGGTGAAATACAGAAAATTAGAATTCAAAGCATTAAATAATTTGTAAAAAAACCAAATCCATAACAAAGAATATAAATTAATTATCTTTTAAAACTATTAAAGATGACTAGATTAAATTAAGCAAACTAGCTATATGAGATTTACAAAATATACATAAACTAGAAAGGTTGAAGATTTTAAGAGTGATAAAAGATATACATGCATATACTAAAGGAGGCAATAAAGCTTCTTTTAATTTGCAAGATAAAATAGATCTCTAAAGCAAAACCATGCTAGAGACATAAAGACAACTGCTGCAGAGTTGAATATAGTGATACACACCTGTATCCTGACACTCTGGGAGTCTGAGGCAGGAGGATTTTCAGTTTGAGCCCAGTCTGGTTTCTTACTGAAACCATGTCTCAAAATGGAAAAAGAAATGAAAGTGGGGTTGAGGGTATAGCTCACTGTGAAGGTGCTGAATTTAATACCCAGCAACAAAAAAAGTGCTACATAATAAATGATTCATCAAAAAGGTAGAATTCTAAATGTAAATGTGGGGCTGGGGATTTAGCTTAGTGGCATAAGCGCTTGCCTTGCAAGCGCATGGTCATGAGTTCAATCCCCAGTATAAATAAATAAATTAATATAATGTGAATATGCCTAATATCAAACCCTTTCAGTGTATAAAGCAAATATTGGTAGAATAAACATGGGAAAATTTCAAATCCACCGTTAAAAGATTTTTGGATACCTCTTGATACTAGATGAACTGAGCAACCAAAATACCTGCAAAAATGGTGACATGAACCATCAAAATAAAAAATATAGAATGGTATCTAATGATGGAAATCATGCATTATTTTCATGCACATGTATAACATTTAAAGAAAATTAAAGTCCAGGAAACAAACCTTGACAGAACTTATAAAATATGATTTGCACCATTTTCTCTGTTCACCATGCAGCCAGGTTAGAATAATTTAAACAAAAATCTGTTTGAAAAACTTTGAAAAATAACTAGATAGCTTCTTTAAAAAAGACAGAGACAAAAAGGAAGTGAGAAAATTCTTAGAACTGAATAGCTATGAAAATATAAAATATCAAAATTGATAAAATAGAACCAGAACTAAAGCGCCTCTTAGAGACACTTATAACCTTAAAAATTTATAGTAGGAAAGAGCAAATATATATATTAATAGACTGCATGTACAAATAAAAGTGTTAGAATAACAGAATAAACTTTTAAGAAAGTAAAGAAGTAAAGAATAAAAACAAACAAAATAGAATACAAAGATAAAAAGGGAAGTAAAACCTTACATTTCTAGCATTTCCTGAACTCCAAGTCAGCATGGCCAATGGCTCACCTCATTTCTGCACTGAGATTTTTATTTGCTGGCCAGTGAGAGTTCCTAAACTTCACCCTGCACAGTTCCACACTAGCTCCTGGAGGAAACTTCTCTCCGTTACATGTAGACCCATCCTAGTTTCCAAAAGCAAAATCCTTGGAGTTTCATTTCTCTTTCTTCTCACACCCCACATCCACTAAATAAATGAATCTTATGGGGTTTCCCAACTTTTCTGATAACTTGGGTTTTTCTTTGGGAAACCCCCAAAATAAGCTATTATAAATCTTGATAGAAATTTAGTCAGACCAAAGTTGACATGAAATTCCAAAGACGACATTAACTGGAGTGCTTAGCATTGAGTATGACAAAGGAAAAATTGAGACTTACAACACTATAGCTGGAGAAGACCAGCAAAGTAAAGATAAATAAGTCACCCAATGAGAAGTGCTATGAAGGAAATAGGAACATTGTACAGGAAATTCTTCTTCTAAAATGCTATCCTGATTGTAGAACACAGACCTCTTTGCTTTTCCCATCTTAAAGGCTCTCTGCTAAAATAAGAAATATATACGACACATAAATATAAGTAATATAAATGCCTGTTTCCTAATTTTGGAGAAAAAGAAAGTCAGCATGATTTATTTAAAAAGTAGATTGTGTTCTAGTCCTGACACTAGCATCTAAGTAGGCAGAGGCTTGCAACATTGCGTGCCTTAGTTTCCCCTTGTACAGTGAGGGAACCAGACATTCTGTGACACAAGAATTGTCTTCTTAGAGGAACCAGGAAGACAGGAGACAGGTGCAGACAAGGCCTGCACAAGAGCAGTGCCTGGCATCGCAGTCTGTCACGCAGGAACAAGTGCAAGCTGAATTGCAGCCTGGAAACTGGGTTTAAGGTTTATTTTTCATTATAAATGCTGGAATACAGTATTTCTAAGTTCTACCTCTATGAAGGATCAGTGAGGACAATGGCCCAGTTTGCTTGAAGTATGATATAAAAGGACAATATTGAATTTTTGTTTTTATCATCTTTTGCTCTTCCAATACCCAATGACCCTTAAGGATGATTTTTTAAAAACTCACTTGTTATGTTCTCCATGTTTAAAATTTTGCAATTGAGATACATTTTGTCTTTCTTGCTTGCTTGCTTGCTTTCTTTCTTCTTCTTTCTGTCTTTCATTCCTTTCTTCTTTCTTTCCCACTAGGGTGGAATACAGAGTTTTATGCATGCTAGACAAGAACACTAGCACTAAGCTACATTCCCAGTCCCAAATACCACATTTTAAACCATATACCTTTAAAAGTTTATCAAAACATGTAAAAAGTGGAAAAGATGCTTAGAAAGACAGATATCAAACAGTTTAAATGCAACTTTTAGCAATAATGAGCTGGTGAGATGGCAAGTTTTGTAATCCTGCCATCATTTGCACTGACTGATCACTTTTACAGACATGCCCACTAGTTTACTAGAAACAGCTGAGCAACACATGGTCTTTGGCCAAAAACTGACCATGAAACTAACAACTGAAGTCTACACATTTCTTAATAATGAGGGCTTAGTTCTCTGCCCCGGGCATGTTCAGATAATATGCTTGTGAGGTCTCTTCTGTAGCCAAGATTATGATTAGTATATTTAATCAATGGGCCCTGTCTGTATCAGGGTATCAACTCATCAAAGCACTATATGCTAATTGAACATAACAATTAAGACTTTAGAGCTCATATAAAATGACTAACAAGTATTGAGCCCTTGCCTGTTAAGTCTTATGCTAACTAATTTTCATACCATGTATTTTATTCCTACAAAGTATTATAAGTTATTTATAGGTAAGTTGCTTGCCACTAGGGACCTTGGCCAGACTTACCTCCTCTGAATAGAGCCTGGCATTTAACAGGCTTTGAGTGTATTTATGAGCTATTGTTCATAGTATGTAATACTATTATTAATAGTAATAACTATTATTGTAATATAATAACCATTATTGTTGCTTTCATTCTATCCACAAGAAAACTGAGACTTAGAGGTATTGGGGATATGTGGATGAATAGCTGAGCTGGAATCTGAAATCTGGTTTCCTTGATTTCAGTATTCATTCTTTAAACTACTGTTTAAGCCCTTTTAGGTCACTGACCCCAAATTTTCTGAATTGGAGAATTTCATCTCTTATGAGATTATACTTAACTTAGGGACACCTTGAAAATCTGAATTTATTTGACTGTCTTTACATCCAGGAATTGTAAATCATGTAAGTCAAAGAACTCGTAAATCCATTCAAGAAAAATGTTGCCTTGAATTGCTTAACTGAAAGTCTTTTCAAAAAATGAGCCCATATTCTGTTTTCCCATCAAGGTGCCAATAGAAAACTGATGTGGTGCCAGAAGACTGGTCTTGCTATTCAAAATGTGGTCTGCATCTGGCAATGCAGATGTTACCCTTTCAAAAATGCAGAAGCTCAGGCCTCCCCAGCTCTGTTGCACCGAAGTCTGCATTTTAACAAGATCCCCAGAGGTCTCAGCCCTGACTGCACTCTTTCACAAATCTTTAAAACTACTGATACAGTAGAATAGCGATGCGTAGCGATAATGTACTATATACTTCAAACAAGCTAGAAGAAGGATTTTAAAAGTTTTCACCACATAAAAGTGATGTATATTTGAGAAGGTGGATGTGTTTCACCTGATTTGACGATTACACAATGTGCACATGTATCAAAACATCATGCTGTATCCCATATATCATGCAATTTTTTATGAGTACATATTTATGGTAATGTTTGCATTCCTTGTGTAGAATTGGTACATATACGTAACGCATCTTAATTTCTTTTCTCATCTCCTTTCCCACCCTCCATTTCTTGATTCCTTACCCTTGAGAAAGAGCTAACTTCCTGCATCCTATGTCTATCTTTAATTTTGCCCTTCATTTATACTTTGGGTTTCTCACATAAAAGAAATCATGTGATTAAGTTTGTCTATTTGATTTACTTCATTTAACATTATAGTTTTAAGGTTCACCCATTTTCCTACAATTGACTCAAATTTATTCTTCTTTATATACTAGAGTAGTACTCTATTGCATATGAATACCAGGTTCTCTTTATCCATTCATCTGCTGATGGACATATAGGTTATACAATTTTTGTGCATCAATATAAAAACTGATGTAGATACTTCACAATTAGGGGTTCAGATTTAAATGGTTATTAGTTAGATGTTATCCTGATAATGATTTTTTTTTACAATGATATTTTTGTAAAGTTCTCCAAGTGACTCCAAGAAGCAGTGGAATATCTGTAATTAACAAACACTGGAATTATAATACTGAAAAACACATTCTAGGTTCCTTTCCCAGGGCCCACATGACCTTGAACCAATCAGCCTGCAGTGTTAAGTCTGCCTTTAACTATTCAGTGACAATAAGACACTGTGTACCTGCTTCCCTCAGGGTAGTTCTAACAAAGAGACACAAGAAGCTTTGAGACGTTTACAGCACGATTGCAAGTGGTCTTTTTATTGCATATAACTACACTCAAGAACTGTGGATACATTGTTTGGCTCTTAGCATCGGCTTTATTTGAAATGAGATAGTGTGTAGTGTCATTTTTCCAAAAACTTAGAAGTCATAAAAGCAACTGAAGAGAAACAAGCTCCTTAGAATTTCTGAAGAACAGCAGAAAAGTGTTTGAGCTAAACCCAGCTCTGGGTCACTTTTGTGTAACACTAATTGTCACCCAAAATGTAACCAAGATGGCAATTGGATCAAGAACAAACCCATTGTACGAAGGCAGCCAGCATATTTGTGCAGCAGAAATTGAAACTGACTTTCTCTTGTTTTTAGTTATGTGTAAAGTAGCTTGATATCACTTCTTTCTTCTAGGTATGCAAGAAAAGAATATATATGAAAACCCTTATTTTACTGTCTAAAATCTGTAACTAACAAATAGATATAAGGCTTTGGACTTTTATATTTTTGTAGCTATATTTTAGTCAAATCTCATAATTGATAAAGATATTTTTAAATCCTAGAAATCAAGAAAAATTCTAAAACGTGATTTTAAAACTTTGAGTGGTTTATTTTCTCATATCCAATACTTTTACAGCTTCTAAGTCAGTTCTAACAGGAAAGTCAAAAATATTTGCAACCGCTAGAGCAAAACATTCATGATTTTATGTCTTGTGTATCTTCCAAATTTTAACCACAAACATGCACACCAAGGATTTTATTCAAAACTCTGAGATTACAGGACCATACATAGTTCTAAGAAAATAAAGATTCACAACAGGGAGACAGGCTTGAAAGCAACCGTTTTGTTGTTGAAAGTTAGGCATAGTTAATAGGTTAATTTCTGTTTATTGAATAAGAGAGCCCAATGCTGATTGATATAGTAATTTCAGTGTTTGCTATGGCAAATATTTAGCTCATTATCAGTTTTAATAGCATTTTGCAGAACAAGCCTTTTCTTGACATCTAGAAAATACTATTAAATTTCCCCACATAGATACATTGTTATGACATGCAATAACTACTTGAATATAAAGGGGATTAATAATTTAAAAGGTGTTAACAAATTAGAGCCATCATTAAAAATAGACTTTGAACCATTTTGTAGCAAAATCAGATTGAGGTAATGCTCTACTCTTATGATAAAGAATTACTGCATTAATTCTGCAAAGTGAACTTATTGCTCCTATTCGTCTCCGAAACCCTGGAGCATTAAAAGACAGGAAGAATGAAATGATCACTGCATTTTTTTCAGAAACACCAGCTCTAATATTTCCATCACATTTTCATAACTCAGCCAGCCTCATTGTGTTAAGAGGGGAGGGGGGGAAACCTTCAAACTGTCATCTTTTTCTTTAATTTTGCTTTTTGACCTGTCATATAAATTTGGGTCATGTTTTCTCAGGCAGTTTGTAGTAATAAATAGAGAATTGTGTTTAATATGGGCAAAATCAGTATGGACTTACAGGGCTTAGCACTGTTTTTGCGTCTGACGTTTTACAGTTCAATCCATGAGTATGTCGATGATTTTATGTCCACATTGGTTATCCTCCAGAAGGCTGCTGTTACCCTACCTGACGGCAGTAGCTAAGTGGTTCCCCTACATGCTCCCCTCTCACCCCCGTACGTCTTCCCTAAGTGAAGCAATTTTTAGGTAGGGACAAAACCCACAGAAGTTGTTGATGGTAGAGAGATATTGGTAACTATCCTGACTACTTGAATACTCAGATTTAGTATTCAATTTTCTATACTTTCTCATCTTTCCTCTTACATATCACAGCGCACTTGGAAATGCTGTTATACTCACAACTGATTTCCCCACACTGCTATTGATATAGACTGGAAAAAATAAAAAGAAACTTGGCATAAAATTGCAAGCAGGATGATTCACTAAATCATGGATTAAAACTAAAGTGGACCTAAATGGTCACCTTATTCAACACTTTCACCTTAAAAATAAAAAATCTGAGGCTCAGACAAGTTAAACAGATTTCCATGGCAAATACAGCTATGAGAGACCAGGAGAACCTTTCCAATATGAAATGCCTGTATTTCCTTTTTATGATTTTTTTCTTTTTATTATTACTGCATGTATGCAGTGTATAATCATTACATTCATCATGGGGAGTTGGTACATGCACATAACATGTCTTAATTCTTTATTTTCCCCTTTCTTCTCTTTGCCTTCCCTCCTCCCTTTTTCTCCTCATTTGAGCATCATCTTCCTGCCGCCTGAACACTCTATGATGTGGAGTGCATACTGGACTTAGTGTGATTTGGGACTGAAGTCCATCTGTCCTTGGGACAATCATTTACCACTTGCCAGTGTCTGTTTCAACATCCACTAAATGTATACGCCCCACTTTAGGTATGCCAGGTGGGTTGACTGAAATTATACATATGCAATCATAGTAAACTATAAATCCTTATACAAATATGTTATCATTGAATGAGAGTGTCTGCTTGCACTAAATTAAAGCATTTTGTTATCTAGGAGGGGAATTATTAGTTAGCAGACACATTAGCAAAAGCCCTGAAGCAATGGGACAAAAAGATAAGTTGTCATTTGGGGAAGAAAAAAATGTGAAAAAAGATCTAAGGCTTTGGTAAACAGAGCAGTAGAGGGAGTGGACGATTGTCAAAATAGCATGCAAGATATTGGGAGCCCTGTTTTACAATAGAGAAAATGAAGGCTTGGAGAGGCTAAGTACTTTCAGCCCAGTGACCAAGCCAGAGAATGGCAGAATGGAGACTAAGCATAGGACTCTGATTCTCCTGTGCAGATAGGATTAACTACCAATCTTTACCCTAAAATCATAAGAGAGCATTTCTCCTGTGGGATGTGAAAGGTTGCATATATTTTGAATGGGTTTTAGGGAAGCTCTAAAGGAGATCTATAATGCCACATGGGTAAAGCAATACTTAAACAATGACCTCAATGCTTTTTTTTTTAATTTAAAGAGAAAAAAAGAAAAGACATGAAAAAACAAAGCAGTAAAAGGGTACGAATAATAGAGAATTTCAAGAAAAAAAAATTTACAGTAAGAAATCACCAGTTAATAGGTTACATATTATCTTCCCAGAAAGAGTTGTCCAAATTACAAAATTAAAGCATATAAAGTGGACATGCGTACCGTGACATTGTAGATAGTTCCATTCAATGATCCAACAAAAGCTCAGTAATATGGTTTTCCATCCTACACACTCAAACATACCTGCGGTTATATCCCTTAGTCCACCTTCCTTTCCTCTCTTTTTTACAACAACAATTAGACTTTTGGGGTTTTATTACTCCCATGGTTCTTTCTACTTTTTTTGAAGAGAATAACACCAAACGTGACTAAACAAAACAGAGTCAGAATGGAAGGGTGGGCATAGTCCATGATGCAAAAATAGAATACCAGGTAATCAAAAGTGGTTACCATTGTGCCTCTTGCTATTTTTAAATTGAGTTGCCTATATCATCAGGTATAATAGAATTGATCAAAACAGTACAGAACAAGACCAATAAAACCTACACTGGAGACCTTACAGGACTTCAAAAAATGATAATAGTCAAACCATAATGGGCATCATAGTATATCTTATTGCCTTCAAAGTGGTTGCCTGTACCCTCAAACTTGATACTGTCAAACAAAATAGAATATAGAATAATCAGACAGAACAAGATGGGGAGAGCAATACTGGGGTTCAAATCAGGTTAATAGGAAAACCAAGAAAGTTACTATAATATGTCCTGCTATTTTTTAATTTAGTTTTCCCTTAATTAAAAAAATGAGAGAAAATAGATTAATTTTTAAAAGGGGGGGGACTGAGATAAGAGAGGACATTGTAACAGAACAACGCAAGTCAGAACCGAACAATTCAAGTGTCATTGTGTTTCACCACCAGATAATCTAACATAATAGTAGTCACCATAGTGCCTCTTTTCTTGAATTATTTGAGTGTAACTTCATATGCTATAACATCAAGCATACTCAATGCTTTATTTGAAGCACAATTTAGTAAATAACTCTAAAGGAATTCCAACTGGAACTTTCCAGTGATCATTCCTTTAATTACTTGTAAATATCTAATTCTAATAATACCAATTTACTGACTGAGCACTTTTTTTCCAATCTAAATCCTTGTCAAAATATTTTCTAACCTACTCATAGGTTGTATTTCTTCCATGGCTTACAAATTGAGTGACAAAAAGTTACTTACAGTTTATTAAACCTTGTGATTTCATACTCTGCTAACGATCCTATAAAACTTAATGCTGATGTGTATGTATAAACAAAGTCATTTACTCTAGCTTTGAAAATCTTCTATAATGGAATTTAGCAATTATGAAAATAATGGCTTTATCACAAACACATCAAAATGCTAGTTCAGTTTTCTTATTTCAGTTTTTAATCATACAAGTAGCCCATGTACAATAAATAGATTATTAAAATATTTCTTTGAAAACAATAGCTTTCTCTATCCTTTCCAGATAATGAAGCCGCTTTCTCCCATAATCAATGCCATAGGAATGTTAGAAAAAATTTAGAAATTTGTATTTGAGTGTACCTCTTGTGGTAGAAGTAAAGAAAAGAAGCAGCTACGAAATTAGTAACAAAAAAGGAGAAATTAGTTGTAGTAGATGCCAAGCCAAGGAGCAGGCTTTGTAGATCATGATCTAATAATCAAAAACATCTCTAGCAAACAAAAAACTTATATCAGAATTATTTGTTTACAACTACATCTTGCTCCTAAGTTTGCAGTTCTTTAATTGGGAAGTGTTCTCTAATACCTAGCAAACATTAATTTTTAAATGGAGTCTATATGAAGATGTGTTAATTACTTTTTATCATTGTTGAAAGAAAATGCTCAACACTTAAAGGAGCAAAGGTTTGTCTGGCTTACAGTTCATAGCAGTTTCAGTCCAAAATCAGCTGACTCCAAGGCATGTGGCATGGTAGGCAGGAGTCACAGAGAAGAAACAGTTTATGGTGGGCAGAAGGTAGCAACATGATCAAGGGGATGACCACAATTCTTTCTGTACCTTGTATCTTATCTAGGCTACTTAGGATGGGTAACACTCACACCCTTAATTCTAGTACTCTTGATCTTAGCATTGCACAGTGAACCAGTCCCACTGTTATACACCCTAGATCCAGCCACCTCTGAAAAGCTCCACCTTTGACCACATGAGGCTTTGAGGGGACATCTAGACACAATCACAACAGAAGGAATGGCCATTCTTACATTAGAAAGAGTGCTTTTCCCCTGGCATTTTAGCTGAGCTTAGCTGCGTGAAGAATGAATTTGAGCAAACAATATTTTGACCCAGGAGCTCCCTGTCCCGCAGATTTTCTATTTTTAGCACCACTGTCTTGCCCTTCACATTCCACTCTCCCTGAGAACTTAGTCACCTATCCTGAGTCACGGAATCACATGTGTGTATTGCAGAGGCCATTTATTCTGAGCAACAGACCCCTCTAGAGAGTTGAAGCTTTAAAAACATTTCAGCCAATGTTATTGACAGTTGATTTATGTCCTTTGAATTTGTACTCCCAGACCAAGCATCTTTTCTTCCTCAGCCATCGAATATCATCATCATGTAAAGTGGTAAACATGGAAAATGCCAACTCTGTCCATCTTGTGAAGGCTGTGTGTCTAAAATTCACTTGGGGGCCAGGGATTTAGCTCAGAGGTGTAAGCACCTGCCTGGCAAGTGTGAGATTGTGAGTTCAATCCCTTGTACTAAAAATAAATAAATAAAGATTGCAATATGTATACCATTAAATACAAAAAAAAAAAAAAAACACTTGGTCCAAGACTACAGTACTTTCCAAATTACCCAGAAGTTATAGCATTTAGGATAAGGAGACACTCTTGTTATCACTGGAGGGCTGTATATTTAATCTGCAGAGATGCTTGCAGAAAGATACCAGACAAAAATCCTCTCACTTTTGCAGGTAAGATGAGAAATTAGAGCTTTTAGTTCCAAACTTATCCCATTCTTTGATTTAAAATTAAAACCTGGAAAGTCAAATGTGTTTCATTTAAATGCTCCTTTGTGATTTTTGTTTCCTTTAAAGAAATAGCTGGGCACTTAAATTATAATTTAACTGTACAAAGAATTATTTGCAGTGAAAATTGTTACCTATGTCATGTGTTTTTGCTTTACACACGCATATACACTTTTCTTATGCTGAAAATAGTGTTCTAATGTTTAAAAGCACACAATAACATTTTAAAATGTGTCAACATGTATGTGCTTTTAAGATTTACAAGACCAGCAACTTTTAAATAAGCCTTAAATTCTTCTAAACTTTCCACTGCATTTTTTAAAAAAATCTAAGGCACAGTAGTACATGCTTGTAATCCCAGCACTGAAAGAGGCTCAGGCAAGAGGGTCACAAGTTTGAGTCCCACCTGGGCAATGTAGAATGAACCTGTCACAAAATAAAAAATAAAGAAGTCTGGGACTGCAGTCCAGTGGAAAAGCTCTACCGGGGTTTAAGCTTCATGCCTAAAAAAAACTCTATACAATGATGAGATAGTACATTAAGGTCCGACTGATTACTGAACTAATACATATAAAAATACATAAATATATCTTATTAAATTTGAAGTTGACAATCTTGTCTATGAAAGATGAAATAGGAAAGTCAATAAACTGAAAACTGACGATCTTTGTGAGGGGAAAAAAGAAGGAAAGAAAAACTCTTCTTTACAGTTGCTGTCATTTTTAGCAGACAATAAGAAAAAACACTCATATTAGTGATACCTCAGGACATGAACATCCTGTTTGAACTGAATTTATTCAGTGTGTTTCTCTTCTCAGCACCATGTCTCCAAGCGGTGCTTTACTCAACATTGTTAAGAGCCTAAGTCTGGCAGTGATCCCTTTATTATATTTTGATCATCTGTAGATAAAATGTCAAGCACAAGTGATGAAACAGAAGCAAATGATACCTGTGTTTGAACATGATAAAAACAAAGGGAAAATGTTATATAACCCTGCCTAGGCTTATGTACTCTCCTAAACTGATGTTTTTAAAAGTGTTTTCTTTCCTTTTAAATTAATTATTGTTACCGAAGTACTATAAACCAATTAACCAAGGAGCTGAACATCAGTAATACCCTCAGAAATTTTACCTGGTGGGGTGACTGAATCTTGAATTTGTGATATTTTGCTCCCCATCCTTCTGCCCCCACAAAGAGAGAGGTGGAGGCTTTATCTCTGTCAAGTAGCCCCTTGAGGTTAGCTTAGAGCAGCACTTCTGCTTTGGAAGAGGCTGTCAGCCCTCTGGGCTACAGGAATATGCTGTTTTTAATAAGAATCTTGCACAAGGGGCTGGGGATTTAGCTCAGAGGCATAAGCACCTGCCTTGCAAGCAGGCAGTCGTGAGTTCGATCCCTGGTACCGATAAAAACGAAAAAGACAAAAAAAAAAAAAAAAAAAAGAATCTTGCACAAGACAGAAGCTATGAATTGGAGTCTATTTTCTCCCCTATATCACCCTTGAAATGGAATGGATCACAAAGAGATTGAATGATTAATGCAAAACTGCTCCTCAGCTTTAGAAATCTCCAAGAATTTCAAACCCATATGCTAAACTTTTAACAGTAGTTTGACTCTGATGCGTATATTCTGCAATTTATGCTTTTAAAACATCATTGTGCTCTTTCACCACAGTGGAAGAGTTAAAATGGGAAACAAACTCAGCTAGATGTCATGATCTTTCCCTGTGATTTAGCAATAATGAACCTTCCCATTTGAAACTTGCATACAGCCCATCTAGAAATATTAAGACCTCTTATCTAAAAAAAGAATTGAGTGCAGACTAAAGTCAGAAAGTACAGCAAGTTTGGGTGTCACTATATGTGGCTTCATACTTTGAGATCTCATGTTAGATGGTGACCAAGATGGAGAAACCAGTATCACTATATCTGTGTCATCTTTCCAGGCTCTCTGTCTTGGTCATTTAGCCAAATCTACCTGAAAGTTATGAGACAAGTATATTATTTTAAGAACATAAATGCTTAAAATCACAATTGCTTGAAAATGAATGAATAGTAACATTTTACCATACATAGAGAGCTGTATGCAGGTGAAAGAAGCCTAGAATCTAAAACCACCATGGAATGAACTGACTGTGGAATTGGGTCATTAGCAGCAAAAAATGTCTTAAGACTTGGTAAAGTCAGAAATAGAAGAGATGTGAACATTTGTAGAAATCAGGAAAGTTCTGCACATGTAACCTCTCGGATATGTGACTGTGCAACATTGTTAATAAAGAGACTAAGAGGAGTTTATCATTTTAAGCACTCACAGGGTGGGGGGAAGAAGCAGGACACAAGCCCCAGACAAGGAAACTGGTTGAATTCTGTGTGGCCGAGAGTCTTGCAAGTTCTAAGAAATTCAAAGATGCGCAATTAAAAAGACAGATGGGAGGAGTTCTAGGAATCTGAAGTCCTAACCCTAAGGAGCCAGAGAGGTCAGCAGAACTCTAGAAAATGCAGATTGACTGCTGTGACAAGGGGACTTGTCCACAAGTCCCAAACCCTGAGTTAACGTCAGCCAAGCAATCGCGGCTCCAAGTGGAAATACCAAAGTTTATTTTTCTTGTCAAATTTAGTAACCGTTGTGAACACCATGTACTGTTTGTAATTTTTTAAAAAGAAGAGTGAATGTTCTGGAATGTATTACAAGTCAGAAAAAGGGAAATAATTATACTTGGGTTACATTTCTTCGTATTAGGTGTGTTAGGCAAGTTATGTGTCTGAAGTCACTCAGAACTCAAGTTTTCATCTCTTTCTCTTTTTTACTCTGAGTTCCTTTAAGATAATTTTTCAGTAGTTAAAAACTGTAATAATGTGCATATGTGAAAAGCACTTTCTTTCTTAAAAGGGATCTGTAGATTATTAAGTAGAAACATATATATATATATATATATATATATATATATATATATATATATATCAAGTTTTGTATGCATCCTGTCATCACTCATTTTCCTTAAGAGGGGAGCCCTAGATTTCCTAGGCTAAAAAAGCTATTCTTAAATCCTAACATCTCAAAGCAGGAATCACATTTATTAATGAATGTTGTCTGAAAATCAAAATAGAATATACGACAGTTAATAGAAATACTATTCCCATGACCCCTGTTTGTGTATTTAACAGTTGCCTACAATATGATTAATGTAAAAGAGACAATTCTTTGTTGTCTGTAACTAACAGGATCACAGAAGAAAAAATAGGCAGCTTTCACAGACTACAAACTATATTGCCTTGAGAGACATTGAGACCAGCAGGGGAGAAAAAGAAAGAAAGAAAAAAAAAAAAAAAAAAAAAGAAATTACACAAGTACTGAGGTAGTTCCAATAGCTATTCTGCTGAGGGCATTCTCTTGTGGTCTTACCTCGGATTCTGTCCTGCTATTAAATTCACACATTCAGGCCCTGGGAATCAACTAAACACAGAAGTTTGGCTATAACATATCTGTGGAATTAATTTTTGTGAAAATGATTAAGCTGAATGGATTCGTGATCTGTTTTATTTTTCAACCAGCCACAGATCCATGAAAGTGGGCAAATGCATCTTAATAGAGGAGACAATGGCATAACATGTGATTTGAGCCAGAAAACAACACAAGGTCATCAATTTGGCAGAGTTGTTTTGTTTTGTCTTGTTTTCTTTTGTTTGCCAACAGCCATTTTAAAAAGCTTTTTAAAGAGACCATCCATCACAAAGGTATTATTTTAATCAGAATTTTTACACTGCTTCCCAAATTCCTAATGGCAATCAGTTCCACTCAAATTAGCAACTCAGATAAATCATCATTAATTAGCTAATATAAGTTGGCAGATAGTTTTGAGCCCAGAGACATTCTCTAGTTATTTAAAGTGTGTATATTATACCACAGTAAAGAAACAGTATGTAAAAGGGAACAACATAGACAAATCTATTAAGAAAAATAATCAATTTAAGGACAATGCTGAATATCCCCTGCAAACTCCTCCCCTTACCCAGAGGAATACAAGAAGCTTGTACTCCCTTAACTCAAAAAATGTCATACAATAACACTCAGATGTTATTTCAACACTGCTTATGCACATAGTGTACAACGTATATATTGTTAGAATACTTAAATATATTTATTCTAGAAAGATTACCAATTACACTAAAGATGGGAAAGGAAGACCTGTTTTCCATACATAATTTTTAACACAAAGAGAAGCTTTGTACACTTGTGTTTGTTAATTGACCTGCTGTATTTGTGTAACTGAAGTTTATTTTCTAGATTTCTAATAGAGAAATGAATGAAGGTGCTCTGTGTATATGGCAGATGTCTAGCATCTATGACTGTGTTTGCAATACAAAGTCGTAGAATATGGTTAGTTTATATTAAAAATCAACTATCCATATGGAAGCAACTTTTTAAAAACCTATTAAAGAGCTATCCCTTTGCTCTTAATACCATCTCCCTAAGTAGTGAAAATCTCAAATATTGTAACCACAAATCCTTTGTGTACAAAATCAAGGTAGACTCCAAACCAGATCCCAACTTTTATTTTGGTTTTGCTTAAACTGCATGAATATAATGTCTACTCAGTAGGATTTCTAATCCAAGAGCACAGTAATATAATACATATGTGAATCTGGTGAAATATTTTGCCTAATTCAGTTGAAACATGATGGTTGAATTTCAGTGAACAGTAATAGGCTAGGTGGGAGATACACATTGATTTTAACATTGAGAGTCCTTTTGGATTGTAGCCTTTAAAAATAAAGTGGTCTTGAGATAGGGGTGACTTGCTTCTGGGTCATTCTTTGAGCTACCTTGAGACCTGTGATGCAGGTCTGAATTTATATTTCAGTCACACCTGGAACGTGGCAGAAGCTAAATCAACATTCAAAACTGGAGGACTAATGGTAGCATCTCAAACTTAGATCTCGAAATAGTTTCCCTGGCAATGGGGGGTGATAGGTAGTACCTCAACGCACACAATATTAAAATTTACCTAAACTAAAATTATTTGGGAAATACTTATAAGCCAGTATTTCACTGTACTTGCATATTTGCAGCAGGATCAAAAGAAATTGAAAAGCATGATTACTTTAATTTTTGAATTTAGGGCTCACCATTAAACTATACAGTTGCTGAACAAATACAAATATCTAATGTAATTATGTTGAGTCTACTCATGCCAACTGACTTACTTGGAATCTGTGACATTTTTAACTTCTCTAATCCTTGACACAACTCTTGCCGGTTTTTGAAAATATGAGCAAGTTATGCGTGGTGTTGTGGCTCAGGGAGAGCTGAGAAGCAAAATGTGGACTTGTTGCTCCCCTCATGTAACCATGCCCTTTGATATCTTCTTCTTTTTTCTTCAAGTTTGTAATAATGTTGTGACTACTGCTGTTCACAAATATTTTATTTATAAAATCTGTCCTCCCTTAGGGCTGGTACAGAGGATCTACAAGCTGAAGGCTAGTCTGTAAACTTCACTCACTCTAGGACACTGAGCTCCTTTCTCTAACATCAATCACTGAGCTGGAAGTTTAAGACAGAGTAAACCAGCTGCTATTTCCCGGTTGCAATATAGAAAGCAAAATATCTCTTTGCAAATGGGTTCTCCTGTTGTGGCATTCTTATACAAAAGGAGAAATACATTGTGAGATAAGCATGCCCTTCCTTTGAATATTAGTGCTAGAGCCCAGAATAAAGGCAAAGAGAGCAAAATGTGATTTTAAAACCTACAGGTTTCTTTAGATTAACAAGAATAATAAATCTTACACAATGCAAATTGAGACACTGAATAGTCTTTATGTATTTCACACTATTGCTGGGACATAAATTATTGAAACCATTAGTATATCGTGGAAGTCATTATAGGATGAGTAGCAGATCACACCATTGTATATCAAAGGAACCGAAATTTCCAAGTACAAAGATTAGTCCTATCTGCTACAGTTGAAACCATTTTTGGTCCATGGAGAATAAGCTTGACTTTCGTCAAAACAAACAATAATCTAAACTATAGCTTAAAGTACTTAACTAAACTTTATTAGTAGTAAACAGGAAAGAAAGGGCATCCATCGTTTTCTCTCCCTGTTTTACAGCAAAGCTTTGCTTGTTGCAAACAGGAGAGCACCAAGAAAGAACACTGCATGGCTGACTATTCTGAGACTACTTTCTCCAAATACGTGCTGGTCTCAAGCCCATGACTATGATTTGCTAGCTTCCAGCGAGCATTGCATTTTCCCCTTCTGTCTCTAGAACACTTTGGTTCTTGCCCAAAAAATCTCTTCTGCTTTCTCTTGCTTTGCAATTCTGTAAGTCAAAGACTCTGTACCCATTTGCCCTCTAGATTCTAACCTTACTTCTGTTTTACCCATCCAGCCCAACAATTTCTGGAGCCCTTCTCAAATCCACCACTGTCTTTCTCAAAGTCTTTGCCCAATATCCCCAACTGTGACTATGACACGTCCTGCTCAGAACTTGAGGCTACCCATATGAGACTCCTGGATGTCAGCGTTCCACACTGTTTGCTCTCTGAACATCAGTTAAATGGCTACTGGTGATGAATGACAGGAAGTCCTCTCCACTTTTTTCTTAATTTTTCAGATTTCTGCTTCTAAAATTACAAGGTAGTTAAATCACTCCATTTCCCCAATTCTAACAAATATGCAGACACCCTTATGAAACAAGTCTATTGCCCACTGGCCATTCATTCATCAAATATTGACAACAAACTTTAAGACAGACATTTTCTAGGCCTCAGAAATCTAAAATAAATGAGATATAACTCACCTCAAAAAGCCTGTAGAGACAGATAAGCTGATGACAACATACTGGGATAGGTGAGGACACAGGCAGTTGCCTGTGGGACACAGAGGGACTGACAGCTCTTCTGTTCATAGAGATATTTATTGTGACTCACCACAATGCTGAAGGAGTGATTCACCGCCTGCATTACCTTCTCATGAGACTAGAATCTTTAGGAGACATCTCTGGAAACTTGTAGGTATCTGTTAAATGACTTTCCTTGTATCCTGGAGATCCATATTTGATCTAGTTTCTATCTCTGTACCTGTTCATTCTCTATTTTCCTTCTCTGCCTTTCATGTCCTTCATTTCTCTCTTGTTGTGGTTAGATTTTTTTAAATGTCCATTTCAGACATGAGGCTTTCAGAAGGTGATTGGATTGTGGAGACGCTACAGTCCTCGTGAATTAATCCACATCCAAAGCTGAACATGCTGTTAGGAGGTGGGGCCTCAACTGAAGACGTAGGTCACCGAGGGCATGACCGGATAGGGTGCATCTCCCTCTCTAGCTGCTCTCTTCTCTCTCCGCTTCCTGGCCACCGTGATGTGAGCAGCTTTCCTTCACACCAGATCTCTTCCACCGTGTCATTTCTGCATTTGAACCTGCCAACTATGGACTAAAACTTTGAAACTGTGAGCCAAAATAAATCTCTTTTTCTTTAAATTGTAGATGTCAAGTATTTTGTCCCATCCACCAGACAGTGACTAACTTCCCCTCCTTTCTGTCTGTCTCTCCCTGTCTCTGTCTCTCTTTCTCTTTATCTCCCTCTGTCTCTCTCTGTCTCTCTCTCTCTCTCTCTCTCTCTCTCTCTCTCTCTCTCTCTCTCTGTTTCTCTCTCTCTCTATCTCTCTCTCTGTCTCATATAAATATATGCCCTAAACTCTTATCTCTCCATGGAAAACTTCTTTTAAAAAAAGGCTTCTTAACTCAGAATAAAAATAACAACCAGATACACTAAAATCTTATCTTTGCTGTCATAGCAGTGTTTCATAGAATATTCCTAATCTTCCCACCCACCTCCACTTCTCTGTCAACTATTCTGATATTGAGCCTCTTCCTTATCCATAAATCAAGTCTGAATGACATAGTTTCTCTGTCATTTGCTCCTCATAGTGCTTGGAATTCTTCAAGGACACCTGTGACAGGATCCATCCGATCCTTTGGTAAACTGCTCTGTGTGAGGGAAGCAAACAGTAGCCTGATTATAGTTATTTCCCTGTGATCCATCCTACATGTAAAGGATTGGCAGACTACTGATGGGGTAATCCAATAACGGTGTTGTATCTCTATTATGAAACAATGTGAACAACTGGCTCTGCTGATTTCAAGCGCTATGCAAATTTTGTTTTTTAAAAAGCTAAATAAGCAACATGCACAACAAAAGGAAATCAAAACACAATGTATTAATCCTCACACTCAGTAATTCACCCCTACCCCAGCGCTTGAAGATGTAGTAAAGACACGAGTGGAGTTAAATGAAATATTTCTTTAGGTGCAATAAAACTGACAGGTATTTTATACTCCAAGCTTTCTTACTTTTAAAACATGAAAGGAGGGAAAAATAACCAAGAAAATCCTGACTGTGCAGCTCATCCACTTTTGAACTCTCCAAACCATCCACCTCTAATTCAACCTGACATTGCTAATTTTGGCAATAGAGTTTGAAATGAAAATCAATATCTGTTGGGAGCTTGAAAACAGAGTGATTGTACCTTGAGCATGGCCAGGCACTTATTTTAAGGGATCTGTAAAGGAAATAACAGAAATTTTCCAACCTAAAACACTCATTCAGAAATCTCAATGTCTTCATGAAATTAATTACGTGCTGAATCTTTCCAGCATTTTAAAGCCAATTATGTAAGTTTTTTTCTTTAAGATTTTGAGTAGATGAGTTTTAAAAGAAGTTTCTTCCTGGAGATATTGTCAACATGAGATTTAGAGACTTTGCCTGGCTCATTCTGCCAGGACCAAAAGTCTTTAATGTCAATGGAAATAAAAAGGCTCAGGGCCTGTGGGGCCTGATTTCTCTTGTGATTTAGGTTAGAAATTACCTAATATGTTCTTTTAAAAAGTCCTATTTGGGAAATTCCTTTGTGTTTTATCTTTGTTTTATATTTCCACTAAAATCTCTTCTGAAAAAGAAAATTATAGCAGTAAAATGTGGTTTATATATATGTAGCCTTAACTAATCTACACTTAATTTTAGTATTGAAGTAAACTATTTTATTTTAAAAGAGGAAAGATGAACAGGGAGGAAAAGGAAAGGAAGGAAAAAGAAGTAGAAGAGAAAGAAAGGGGACATAGAATGAAGAAAAAGGAAGAAAGGAAAAAGGAGAGGGTGAAGGAAGCAAAGGAGGATGGAAGGGCAATTCACACCCTTGTGCATAAACGAAACTTTTCAATGCTTTCAAGTATTCGTGTTGCTTTTAATTGTTAGAAGACATACTGACTACACAGACTAATATAGCTGCACCATTTCAGCTATAAAAAGTGCAAGGAGTTAGCACTCACAGAAAGAGAAAAAACTGAGAAGACTCCTCATGTTGCCCTCTAGAATTCCTCAGTAGCCCTAGCAGTATAATTCCTGTGACACTCCTAATGTGCCAAAAAGAAATTCTTATGGTTAGGCTGCAGTGGAACTGAATGTCACTAAGCGTGCACTTGTTCATAACCTGAAATTCAAACTCCAACCAGCTGAGCACAAAGTGTCCTACTATCGCTGAGCTGCTTAGTCTCAGAAGATAAAAGTAGACTGAACAGTCTCAATTTCTTGCAAAATAAATATGAAAACCAAGACTTGTTTCTGCAGTGACACTGGAAGAACTACTCAGTAGTAGCAGGATGCTTAGATACTGTAAGCAGAACTGGAAAAGACAGAAGTGGAAAGAGAATGCTTAATGGAATGAGGGCCCATTCAGCAGACAGAAAATGCACAGGGCCAACTCTGGGATTGAAGGCACCCTGGCACTTACAAGCTGTGTCACGTAGACCTTTGTGGCACTCCTCATATTATCCACCTGGAACA
The DNA here is from genome assembly GCF_034190915.1 of Cavia porcellus. Classification (NCBI taxonomy): domain Eukaryota; kingdom Metazoa; phylum Chordata; class Mammalia; order Rodentia; family Caviidae; genus Cavia; species Cavia porcellus. The sequence goes on from NW_026947497.1 coordinate 36,381,334, forward strand.
GAATTCTGATAAATTCAATGTGATAATGTATGCAAACCCACTCAATCCCAAGAAGGCTGATTGCCATTACAGAAGTCAGTGCATTAAATGAACTGTCCTTGTAAACAAGCTGATAAATTCTAATGTGCAGATGTCCCTGGAAAAACAAAAGAGGAATCAACTAATTGAGGGAGGGCTTCCAGCAAAAAATGCTTTTGAATTGTGATGAAAACCGAGCAGAAATTCATCTAGGAGCTGGAAGGGAAGAATAATCCAGGAAGGGCAAAGATTCATGAGCACCATGATGTGTTAGAGATGTTACAGTTTGAACAGGCAACTAGAATGTGTTGGGAATATTTGGGAATGAGTAAATGTAACTCTGTGGCAAGGGGGAGAATGGACTGGAAATATAGACAGACCGGAAGCAGGAGGCCAGTGGAGATGCTGCTACAGTGATCCAGAGATTAGATGATGACCTGAACAGGGCACCACCAGCTGGAATGGAAAAGGGGGAAGAAAGTGAGAAACAAGCTTTTCACTTTTTATTCTAGTGTAAGTTTATTTTTAGGTTTTTTTCTATACAGTATTCTAAAACCTTCACACCTTGCATCTAAAATAATATTACTTGGGCTAGGGATTTAGCTTAGCGGCATAAGCACCTGCCTTGTAAGCAGGTGGTCGTGATCCCTGGTACCAGTAAAAATGAAAAAGACAAAAAATGAATTAATTAATTAATTAAAATAAAATAATATTCCTTATGTGTTCTGTGTTTGCACTAAAACCACCTCCTTGTCAAAATGCCAATTGTAGGTTCTTTCATTTACAGAGCAGAGTAAGACTCACATCACTGAGTGCCAATCCATAGCAGAATGACCAATTCAGAGATCAAATCTAAAATCACTGGACTGACTTAACATGTATTTTAAATTTTGCCTAATGTTTTTGTTTTTGTTGTCATTGTTGTTTTGTTCCTAATGACTTTTAAGCTTTGATTATTTTCAAAAATAAAATGGATCTGCCATGTCTATTGCATCTACTTATCAAATATCCACCTTTTAATCAAGCACTGTTTCTGCCGAAACTAAATGTTCGGACAATGGTAGAGAAAACAAAGACAACACAAAGATTCTCACCAATCCAGTTCCCAGTCTTCTACATTCCATGCTACTAAACCAATTCCTTTAGTTCTTTCAGTATGCTTTTGTTACCTTTGAGTTACAATAAACATGACAATATAGTAGTTTTATCTGCTACAAACAAGAACAACTTTTTTCCCAAACTTATGAAATGTTGTTTGCAATTGCCTACTGTGCCATTATGGGTAGGCTACATTATGGTAATAAAAAAATGAAAATATACAAAAACTCTATACAACAGAGATTTGCTTCTCACTTATTACTAAGCCAGAGAGACTGCAGATCAGCATGCATAGTCTTTACTCCAGAAATTCATTCACAGACCCCAGCCCTTTCCATCTTTCAGCTTCTCCTTCCCCATAAATCCATCATGATTTGTACCCAATCAGCTGAAGGAGGAAGCACTGGAGAGAGTTTTTATGGGACTGGGCTTGTAGAAGACATGTGTCACTTTTACTGACAATCCTTTGGAGGAAACAATCTCAGCCATCCCAACATGCAAAGGATGGCTATGAATTGGAGTCTAGTTCTGTGCCCAAATAGGAAGAAGACAAAATTGATGGCTAGATAGCAATCTCTACCGTGACAATCACCAACAACTATACAGGAAGCAAAATGCTGCAAATGTGTACTATATTTGCTGGTAAAAAGTGAAGATTGTGAGTCATCAGGAAGAGGAAACAATTAGAATACATGAAACAGATTCAAGGAGGTATCCAGGAAATCAAAAACTCTGTTGAAAGCTGGCAAAATCACATGAATGAAACTGAAGACAGACTCTTAAGATCTTGAAGACAGGATTGCAGCTACAGACCATAAAAGGAAAGAGCTATTAAAAATAACAAGGAATCAGGAAATAATAATTCAACATCTGCAAGATAATGCAAAAATGATATAAGACTGATAGGTTTCAACAAAAGAGGAGATGATAGAAATTATATTTAAAAACTATTGCAGAAGTAATGGCAGAAAATTTCCCAAACATGGGGAAAGAATCTGACAATACAGAAAAGTGAAATATAAAAAACTTCAATTAGCCATACCAAAACTAAATCTATACCTTGATATATAATATTCAAGATCCCAAAAATTCAGAATCAGAACAGAATTCTAAAAACTGCCAGAAAAAAGAAACAGATCGCCTATAAAGGAAAGCCTATCAGAATCATGGCAGACTTCTCAACACAAATCATCCAGTCAAGAAGAGCATGAAGTGAAATATTTCAAGTCCTAAAAGAAAACAACTTCCAACCCAGATCAATGTACTCTAAAAAACTATTTTTTATTTTGCTATCTTACCACAAAAGCATTGGCTTTACACTACCATGTGATTCTGACATGTTGAACTGCCACAGGCTCAAAGCGTGGTGGCATGGTTCATAACTGGAACCTTATAAACTGTGAGCCAAAATAATTATTATTTCTGTACAAATTTATTTATCTGGAGCATTTGCTACAGTGACAGTGTTGAAGAAAATCCGATGTCAGGAATACTCTTTGCATCAAGGAATCCACAAGGATTTACAGATCCTGTGCTGGCAGGCTGCAGGACTATAACAGAATCCAAACCACCAGCCACAAGTCAGTTTAGAGTTCAGTTTAAGTGCAATTTGAAAGTAGAAAGTACAAGATAGATGGCAGATTATTATACAATTGTTTACATGAGTTGAATTAAGTCACATATTGTCAGTTAAGCTAATTCTAAATAAATTTACTTAGAAGGAATTGTTTACTATAAATTAGGAACATCCTGGAGACAAGAGAAGGTGACTTAAGTGTATCAAGCAAAGTTAAGTGTTCTTGACGGAACCACTTTGCCCGATACAAAGACCTTGGAGCAAACTGGAAATTACACATACTCTTCTAGCTAAGGAAAGCACAAGCTGGACATAGTCAAATTGACCCAGTATATTATCAGAAGAAATTCAGCTGGACTCAAACAGTCATAGCTAACTGAATTTAGCAGGATGCTCATGTGACAAACAGCAGAAGCATAGATAGAGGCCACTATTTGATTTTTACCTTGCTATAATGCCTGTAAGTTTGCTATTCTTAACTGTGCCTTTATTCTTTTGTTAACTGTGCTCTTACAACACTAGCCCAACCTTAACCTTACACCTAAACTTAACCTTAAACCTAGCCTTCATCCTATTTTCTCTTTGAAAGGATGAGGATAATTTCAACTCATTGCTGCTGTGTTAGGTAGAATTTTTATATTTAATTTGATGAATAATTGCATTTGACTTTGTTGATATCATACTGATGTGGTAAAGGAGATCCTCATGGTCTCTCAGACAAAACTACAAATATGCTAGTGAAAATTTTAAAATTCATTTAAAAATTAGATTCCTAGGCTACACTGGAAAAAGTGTTATAGTCCCAGGCTAATAGCATCCTGGCGTCCTTCAATAGTTACCTTAAAATCACTAATGTCATAGTTCTGTTTCCATAAGCATTTATTTGTGGTGTTGAAAGTCACTTAGGAAGACATTTTTGATAGTGTGGTTCACTCTTAAAATGAAATTCAGTTGATTTTAAGCAGTAAATTGTCCATAACTATGGCAGGGTAACTCACCAATATACAGCATGTTAATTAAGCAGAATTCTTTTTAAATAAGAAGACTATTAATATTGTAACATATGTTTCTTACAGTCCAAGTTTAACCTGCTATATTTTCAATGAAAGCAGGTTTAAAACTAGCAATATGACTAGCATTATTTCACATAAACTTCTGAATTTTTAAAATTGTGATATACTAATAGAAATATTATATATATATAACCTAAATGTACTAGTATTAATCAAAATATTATGCCAAATTCCATAGCATGTCACACCCATACTAAATAAAATGTTCAGAATCTACGATCGATAGTAACTTTGCCTTCACTATCTACCTAAAGCATGATGTGTATTATTACTTTTTATAGAAGTAATGACAAAAATCCTGATTTTTCAAGACTCTGATATCTATAAGTTTTTGTGTATATCTTTTCTCATGATCCTATCTCCCAGGTCTCACCAACTGCTAAAATTCTTTCAATGAGCTTCCAAAACTCATAGCTGAACATACCACAACCCTCTATCTTTCTACCATTATTCTCTTTGTTGCTTCGCACTGAAGAAAAGCCATAGCTGTTTGCCAATGTAATTGCTTTCTCTGCAGTGTTCTAAATCAGTAGCACTTTTCTCTTCCATATTCTTGGGATGCTTGAGCCCTAAGATATGACAAGTTCCCTTGACCTACTGACACTACTTGCCAGCTAAAACTCTGTGTATAAGCCTGGCATGGTGGCTCATGCCTGTAATCCCAGCACTTGGCAAGCTGAGGCAGGAGGATCGTTTCGAGTTCGAGACCAGCCTGGACTACAAAGTGAGCTCAAGGCCAGCCTGAAATGCATAGCGAGACCCTGTCTCAAAAAGACCAAAAAAAAAAAAAAAACCCTATCTATAATTCTGAGAAAATAAAACTATTTTTCTACCTTTACTTTGCCTTTGTCTGTTTCATTACGTGTCTTATTCACTTTCCTCATCTCCAGGACAAAACACCTGATACCCACAACTTATTTTGACTCAGTTTTCAGTCTGCAATTTGCTGCCTCCACGGCAGAAACAGCATATTGGAAGGATCTTTCCAGGGAGAAGTTGCTTATCTCATGGTAGCCATAAAGCAGAGTCAAAGGAAAATATACCCTTTCAGGTCACACCCCAGCCATCCTCGTCTTGTGTCCTAACAGCACATTCAGCTATGGATCCACCAGTAGGTTAATCCACTAAAGACAATAGGACACTCATGATCATGACTCGGTCTCCTTCTGAAAGTCTTACAAGAGTTCTTGTGAACACTCTAGATGAAACAGTGACGTTATGCCTCCTCCCAAGGCCTTGAAGCTTGTAGCTCCTGGTTCATTGTCACTCCATTCTTATGCCTACAAACTTATGGTAATTTTAATACCACATAATTATCCTTCAGTTTTTTTCTGTCAATACCTAGACCTCTGCTTCAATCATGTTGTCTTCTATGATATTCATCTACTCATTCCTGCAGTTAAACTCAGATTTTTCCAACATCAACAACTAGACTCTTTTCCACGAACTTCATCTCCAGCCTCCCTCCTTCTCTGATCCATTTCCAGCACACCACAAATTGTTCTTTCAGTTTACTTCACACAATAAGTGGGCCCCTACCAAGACATATTACCAGCTGGTACTGCTAATATGTTGTTTCTCTGTAGTTCCCTCCTGCTCACCTATTTATTTTTCAAATTTGCAATAGATTAATCTTTAGTACTTGGGACCTAGAAACAAAGTTCCTAGGTACTTTCAGGAATTTGCCAAATCATATGTTGTTCTTAAAATTCTCCCAACATTTCTACCAAAAAAACCAATCTATAACATTATTTCAAACCCTTAGAAAGTGCCAGAACACACTTGGGTAACAATCAAATTAAAGAAACTGCCATGTGGAGAGATACCCAGAGAGTCTATTTCTTCTTTTTAACACAGAGTTTATGATCCATTTCTCATATTCCCCTTTCTTCTTCATACTGGCCTGGTGCAACCGTAGTGCTAAATACAACTCTTTGTCTACTTCTTATTTGCACCCTTACAACTGCATGTAGCTGTTTAAAAAAACACAGCTATTCTGGCTCATCTCATTTTAAATTCATGATTACAAACATCAGGTGGGCCCAACTACTATACGTCCTGATTCACTTCATACCCCTTTTTCTCACACAGGTGACCATTTCTTATTTGGTGGTCTTTACTCAATCTCCTGATATCTTCTTCCTCATCCTCACACTCAGTGAGTGACTGACTCCTGTTTCACCAAAAAAAGTATTTAAGAAGACCTTGTGTAACATTTGAACATAACAACCTCCCACCTATGTACATCTCTGCTCCATATATATTCTCTCTTTGTCCATGGAACTGTCTTGATCTTATGCCAGTTCCTCTACCAGTGTACTCTACCTCCTCATTCATTCTTGTTTCCTTGGAGTCAAATCCTTCCACAATTCTCCCCTTCTTTCCTTTTGCACCTGGTGATCTAAGATCATCTTTATCAGCACATAAACGTGGTATACTGTAAGCCAAATTAAGAAAGTATTTAGGGAAGGATACTTTCTTAATTTGGCTTACAGTATACTATACCAGCTTCTCTCTCCTCACTAATTACTCCCTTCAAATAACCTTTGCAAGTTCTGCTTCATTGTCCTGATCTTTAAATGTTAAAGTAACAATGGCTCAAGCATCTATTTCTGCTCTTTCATAGTGGCATTTATTCTTATTGAATTGCTTGGCCTTAAATATCATTTATTCAATAATAATTCTCAAAATTATATATATAGCTTGGAGTTCTTGAATTGCAGGCATGTGGACATACTTGATATTTTCACTTGAATATATAACAAACATCTGAAACTCAAAATCATGCTAATTACTCACCTGAAGTGTAGCCCAAATACAATTTCTTCTCGGGCTTTCATATCTCAATTAATCAGTGCTTTATCACTCAGTTGGCTCAGATATAAAATGAAAGTGCCACCCTTAATTGCTTCACACTATACATCAAGTTCAAAAATAATTTCAGCTGCTCCTTGGAAGCATATCCAATATTTTGCATCTTTTTACTAACCCTTCTGCCACCACCCCAACACAAGACACCATCATGTTTTGCTTGGATTATTGTAAAATTTGCAATATGGTGAATTCTTAACAGAGAAGTCATAGTAATCCTTCAGAACACAAGTTACATTAAGTAACCCCATTTTCCATTGAATAATATCCTCACAATTGCCCCAGGGACTCTGCGTGGTTGACTCTCCTACACAGTTGTTTCTGTTATTCCCTACATTGCTTGCACCATTCTTTCTGCACAAGCCTTCATTCTGTTCCTGAAATATATCTGACATGCTCTTACCTCAAGACCTTTGTACTTGTTACTTTTGTTTACTCATTTGCTCTTCTTCAAGATAGGCTCATGGCTTATCTTCTTTAGAGCTTTCATCAAGTACCACCTGATCAGACTTTCAAAAGGTGCACACCACCCTTCACACACAAATAAATATGTGTCCCTTATACTCCTTCCCTCCAGAGCATACATCATCATTGGACATAAATTTGAGTTATTTACTCTACTTTTAATTAGTAGAAGTATTAAGTTTCATTACAGTAAGACATTTTTGTGTTTTATTCAAACCCTATTTCATCACCAGAATTTTTTTAATTTTAAAATGAAAAAAGAATAAAAACAATGACACAAAATTTTGAAACAAAATAACAGGAGATTAGAAATGGTTACTGTATTGTGTATTGTTATTTTCAAAGTAGTTGCTCAGATTACAAGATAAAGGCATGAAACAATGATCAAACAATGAAAGCACAAACCACTGCTTTTTTTTGATGAGCTAAGATTAGTAATATGATTGTCTATCACACACACACACACACACACACACATATATAGTCTTTTCTCATCTTTCTTTTCATCTTTCCCCCATCCCAATTGTTCTTTCCTTTTGAGCAGTTTCTCCCTCTGTCATCTTCTCAATATCTATTGCACAATTTCAATCTTATTTAAACTCTTTCAGTTTTTTACACTAGGGAGACAATACAACGTTTACACATGCAAGTCTGATTTATTTTGCTTATGAGTATGATCTCAAGCTGCATCCATTTACCTATAAAAGCTTTGAGTTTATCCTTCTTTATAGCTGAGTTACTACTCGTCGTATAGAAATATTGCATTTTTTATCCATTCTATGATTGATGGACATTTGTGATGTTTCCAAGATTTAGCTATTACAAATTGTGCTGCTATAAATGGGTGAACATGCATCACTGTGGTGTGATGCTTTTAATTCTTCTGGGGAAATACCCAGAAGGGGAATAGTTGGATCAAATGGGACCTCCAATCCTAGTATTTTTTGGAAATCTCCACACTGATTTTCAAGTGATTCTATCAGTTCACACTCCCATCAACAGTGGAGAAGGATTCCTTTATCCTCACAGCCCTGCCAACATTTGTTATTGATTGATTTCTTGAGCATCAAGCCTGTCTCCTTTAAGCAAAGGAAAATTGTAAGCATTCAACAAATATTTGTCAAATTAGTGAATGATTAAAAGAGAATGTTGACATAATCATCCAATAAATGTTCATAATACATCAATAAAGTTTATCATCTATTGAAATGACTCCATTAAAGACAATAAAATCAGTTGTACACTATCACTGCTACCATGTAATGTTGGGGGCCACAAATTATTTTGTCTAGGGGATGTCCAAAGCTTATTCTTGTCTTGACATTGGATCACATCGGAACTCAGAAACTCCCCTCTCTTTTCTGGTCAGAGCTGGAAACCCTAGGGTTAATGACTGCTGTGGCACTCATGGGGCAAGAAAAGACCTGATGGAGACAATAAGGCACCTGGGTAAACTACATTTTTTTCATTGATTCCTGTTTCATCTTTGTCCTTGCAATAATGCTTTGTTCTTACTATCCCACCATAGTTGCCATTGCAGTTCTGAAAGGTTCCTTCCTCTGGGATCCATCAAGAACAGGGAATGCAGCCAGGTAAGCCCCATGCACCTGTAGACCACCACTGGAGGCCCTTAGTTCCTTTGGGCAGCCATCACCCACCAGGAGAATCAGGCAAACACAGCCCTGTGTACCTCCCACCATCACAAGAATCCCAGTACAGACATGAAGGCTGAGAGAAGCAGCCCCACATTTATGCATCCCTGGTCACAGGGGAAGCCCCAGGGTAGCTGCACATGACTGGAGATGCCCACCCAAACCCTGTAACCTCTGTGTAAATTTTGCATCAGAGGACCCCAGGTGCCTACCCCATTCTCTTACACCATGGAGGGGCAGCCAAAGTTGGAAGCATCTGGAGACCTACAACTAGCTTATTGGGAGGAACCTGGAAGAATGTCAAGATAAAGGAGCAAAAGGCACTCTCAGACCTCCACCCCACACGGAACAAGTCTGGGAGATACAGTCAGGAAGAAAATGGAAGTCACATACCTTAAATCTCTGAGAGGATAGCAACTGATGTAAAGAAACTTTATGAGATTATGAAAGCATTCCAATCAGAAATAATAAACCAAGTAAAAGAGCAAGTAACAAACATAATGAAAAAATTACTCAGCATATATAAAGAAGACAAAAATTTTTAAAAAGAGGAGCATAGGGAAATGATGTGAATCTTGAATGAACAATATAGAAAGGAATTACAATGCATGCAACAGATTCAAAGAGATACCCAGGAAGTTAAAAAGTCAATTACAAGCTGGCAGCACCACTTGAAAGAGACTAAAGATAGACTTTCAAACCTTGAAGATAGGATTACAGCTAGTGATCATGAAAAGAAAGATCTCTTAAAAATAACATGGAATCAGGAAATAACAATTCAACAGTTATAAACTGATGCAAAGAAGCATAGTTTAAGAGTAATAGGTATCAGTGAAGAGGCAGGGGTCAACACAACTGAAATTAAAAGGCTATTTACAGAAGTAATAGCAGAAAACTTCCCAAACATGGAAAAAGTATCTGGCAACACAGAGAAGTGAGGCATATAGGACTCCAACTAGCCATAATCAAGGTAAATCTACACCTAGACATATAACAATCAAGATCCCAGAAATTTAGCGTAAGAACAGATATTAAAAGCTGTTAAGAAAAGAGACAGATGACCTATAAAGGAAAACCAATACAAATCACAGCAGACTTAACAACACAAACCATCAAGTCAAGAAGAGTTTGGAGTGAAGTATTTCAAGTTCTGAAAGAAAACAACTTCCAACCCAGATTGATGTATCCTGAAAAACTATCTTTCAAAATTTATGGAAAAATTAAGATACTTCCATGATAAAGAACAACTGAAGGTATTCATGACTGCCAAACCAACCCTTCAGGGAGTGATAAGGATATTCTAGAGAGAGATAAAGCTGACTATAGTTCCAGAAACACCAGTAGAGGAGGATTGCCAAACAAGACAGGCAATTGAATGAAGGGGAAAAGTGGAGGGCCAACAACAGGAGGATAGCAGGGCAGAGACAAACCAATGTGTGCAGGTTGTAACCATTAATGTAGATGGCCTCAGGTCAGCAATAAAAAGAAACACAGGAAGAGTGGACCAAGAAACAAGATCCATCAATATATTGTATACAAGAAACACATTTAATTTGAAGGGAAATTCATAGACTAAAAAAAAATCAAAGGAAAAAAAACACTTGTTCCACACAACAGGAGACCAGAATAACTTTCCCACAGAATAGATAAGAAAGATATGGGATTTTAATACAATGCAAAACTACCCAGCTATACCGTAGAATGATCTCGAAAGCTCACGTTTATGGGCAAAACAGTTTGAACTTGAGTGAGTGAACCCTAGCATAAAAAACAGAAGGAGTTAATGGGATCCAAAGAGCAAAGCAGTTTTTGTAATGGTGGTAAGGGAGGAAACATCTGGGAGGGAAGGGTGCTAACTACTGTTAATTTCTTATATGTTGTCTTGAACTCTTGTATTGTTTTCACATTTTTGTTTGGCTTTGTTCTATGTTAGATTTTACTTTGTCTGATGGTAAAGACAGCTATTTTGAACATAATGGTAATCATGATTGGTTTCCTATTATTTTGTTTTGAAGTCCTAAAACACTTTCGTTCATTTGTTTAATTGGTTTTATTCTGTTTTGTTTGATTTTATTATGTGCAATGGTAAGAACATCTATGTTGAAGAAAACAAGACTTTATGGTAGCCACTACTGATTTACTATCATCTTGTATTAAAGTCTTATCAAGCTTTTATTCTTTTGTTTTGATCAGTTCTATTCTGTTGTGTTTTATTTAATTTTATTATGTGTGATAATATGGACAACATTTTTAAAAGAAAATGCAATATTATAGTATCTACTGTTCAATTCCTATTATCTGGTTTTGAAGTCCTATAATGCTTTCATTCTTTTGAATGGTTTTATACTATTTTGTTATGTTTGATATTATTGTATGTGAAGGTAGTGTCAACTATTTTGAAGAGACATGGTAGCCACTGTTGATTTCCTGTGGTCTTGTTGTGAAGTCCTGTGTTGCTTACATTGTTCTGTTCTGATTTTCTTTGTTCTGTTTTGTTTTGTTTTCTTCTCTTTAAAATAAAAAAATTTAAAATTGAAAAATGGTGGGAAGAAAATATGTTAATTTATATACAATAATTGCTCAGTGAAATAACTAAGGAAAAATCAAACAAAATTCTTATATACAGAAAAGCGAGCTTTTAGCTCAGCAGCATAAATGCCTGCCTGGAAAGTATGAGGTCATGAGTTTGATACTCGGTACCAAAAAGAGAGAGAGAGACAGCTTGGCAAAAAATATAGCTAAAAAAGTTATTTATAAAGATTAATACTGTTATGTCTTCTGTTTTTAAAATATCTATAAAAGTGTCAATCCTAGCCATACAATAATAAATTTTCTTGAATCCTTAAGAGACTTGAAGTCACAGGACAAACAGGCAAACTCAATAACCAAAAAAGGAAAAAATAATAACTTACTTTCCTAAAAATAAAATATTTCTGCATAAAAAAGACATCAAGCTTGTAAGTTAAAAACTGGCTTGGAAAAAATGTCTACAAATGGCACAAAGTTAACTAACCTCTTTTACACATAAAGATCTCATTGATCAATAAAAAATATAAAACATCTAATAAAAAATGAAAAGGACACAGAGTTAACTGAAAAATACAATTTAATGTGGAAAAATGCTGAACTTTACTCATGAAAAGACAAGTGTAAATTAAAGGTAGGAAGCAATTTTTCAGCCACCAGGTCAGCAAAAATTTGATAATGCAATATGTAGGTAATAGGAGTTTTTCCACATATTACTGGTGAAAGAATAGATTCAAAGTATAGGGAAAGTAATTTGACAATATTGAAACATTAAATATACAAAACTTTGACACTGTGATTCTGAGCTTACCTAACAGATAGACTGACACATTAATTCATCCAACCACTCTTTTCTCATTCATCTCTCTATGGCACAGAGAATGCAGCAGTAAAGTCCCGTCCCTTTCCTTCCCCAGCCAGGAGACTCTGGACAGCTAATCTATAACTGCTGGATAGAAAAATGTGCTGTTAAAAAACCCAAACACTACTTGTGGGCATAGAGTGATGGCATGGGGCTTTATTTTAAGTAAAATGGGTAGGGAAGATTTTTCAGAAGAGGTAACATTTCTAAAAGAGACAAATAAAATGAGGGAGTGAGCCATAAGAACTTTAGAGAAAAACTAATCTGAAGTACAATCAAATTCATAAGTCTTACTTACATGCAAGGATTGATTTATAGACTTATAATAATAGCAGATATCAAGTAACTTGAATGTTCAACAAAACATTTAGTGACTGACTACATTATGGTACATCTGTGTGTGGAACCTCATTTCATTGATACCAGTGAATGAAGCAACTCCTTAGATACTAAAGGAGAATGACCAAAAAATCAGAAGAGAAATTGGGCAGTGTCTCATACAACAGTGTATATGCTTACCATACAATCCTGAAACCACACTCCTTGGTATTCACCCAAGTGAGATAAAAACTTATATTCACATAAATATCTGCACACTAGTATTTATAGCTGAGTTATTCATAATTCCCAAACATGGAAGCAATCAAGATGTCCTTCAGTAGATGAGTGGATAAAGTATACTGCATACAGACAATGGGATATTATAAAATGCTAAAAAATCATGTGTCATCAAACTATGAAGGAAATGTTAAGTGCTTATTACTGAGTGAAAGAAGCCAACCAGAAAAGATTACATACTGCATCATTTCAACTACTGGTCATTCTGAAAAAGGCAAAATTATGAAAATGATTTTCTAAAAAAAAGACAAGGATTGAGAGAAAGGGATATATGAACTGATAGAGCACAGAAGACTTTTAGAGCAGCGAAACTGTTCTGTATGACATGATAACTGTGAATAAGTATCAGATAATTAGCAAAATCCAAAGAATGTACAACCCAAAGAGCTAATCCTAATGCAAACTATGATCTTTGGGTGATACTATTGTGTTAGTGTAGGTTATAAGCTGCAGCAAAATGTAAAACACTGATTGTCAATAGTGTCCAGAGCCTGTGCCTATGAGGGAGCAAGAGATATAAGAAACTCTCTGGACTTTCTGCCCAATTCTCTTGGGAACCTAAAATTTCATTTAAAAATAAAGTCTATTTAAAAGAGAAAACGAGAATGATATCCAATATATACTACTTCTACAAAAGTATAAAAATGTGTACAGTGGCATTTATACAAATGTAAAATAAGCATATTATGTATGTGTAATATACGAAGAAAAATGTTTCATTTACACTTTTACAAATCCACAGAATATTTCGGGGAGAATCTCAAAGAAACAACAGTGGTTGCCTCTAGGGGAGAAGAAATAAAGAGCTGAGGATCAAGGATTTCAAACAGATTTTTCATTGTCCATCGGTTCAAAACATTTTACCATGTATATATATATATCATCAATTCAAAAAGTTATGTTAAAGAATATAATACACAGGGAATAGCTAGGGCATATTATTTACTCTTCACAAAGGATTTAATAAGTTCTTCTGTAGTTATGTCAATGCATAGGGACTAGTCTACTCATGCACTTTCTACATATTAAATCCCTTTACTGTGCAACAGTTTGTATTTCACCATTTAGTAAACATGGTCCTAAAGAGTCTTCAGTGTGGTGCATAAAGTAGTGGGTTCTTTGTAACATCATTCCAAATCCAGTGACACCTCGTTTCTCAACTCTTCATTCCAAATTCATATTCAAACACTGGAAAGTTCTAGAACTGAACAGATTTTTCCCATACAAAGTGATGGAAGCCAAATAACTGGTTTTGAGTCCTTAAAATTATACGAGCTCTGGATGTTGTCTGAGGGAGAGTGGAGCATAGACTGAAACCTCATCCCTTTGTGTCCACCATTAGACGTGACATGTGACTCAATATCCACCAGCAAAGGCTTTTTTCAAGTTGGATTTTTGGTTCAACTATGGAGCAAAGTCATGATAGCTGAGCAGATAGTTTTTGAGCTTTGCTATTTGAGTAGTGAAAAGTTCAAGCTTGGAGTGTTCAATAACCGAGGTATCACTGTACATTGTTTGTAAGGCGCCTTAGAGGAAAAATTCCCCTCAACCTTGAACATGACAGCAAGAACCAATAAAGAAATGGAAAGCATAATTTTGTGACAACTGTAAAGTGAGAAAGCAGGTTTGCCTGAGTAAAGGCTGTAGCTAAATAAAAGATACAAAGCCAGAGACTGCTGAGAGGAATGTTTTAGACAGATAGTTTAGACATGTAAATATAAGGGTCTTTATTCAAGCTGGTATGTAGTTTGCTTCCCCAATCATGGGAAGAAGTGCTGTACAATGTTAGAGCAAATTAAGATAAATTTAAACTACGTAGGGTGGGGGGTTTTGTTGTTGTTGTTGTTGTTCCTGATTTCTTTGAACAGAAGACAATAGGAACAATGCAAGTTATCACTTCAAGGAAAGATATGAGGAGAAATAAGGAGATATATATAAATGCATATATATGTATGCATACATGTGGATGTATATTAGACTTTTTAGTGGTAAGACATTAAGTCTATTTCAACTTTATTAACTGATATGACATTAGTCCTAAAATCTTTTTCCAGTAACTTTTATCACTGCATATTGCTGCAATTTTTAACTCATTCCTTTCTGTATGAAACTGAATTTTAAGATATGCTTTTTTTCCAAACCATAATGCATTAGAATCAAAAAGGGTAAACTTAAAAGTATATTCGTAGTAAGAATAAACAGTCTTTTAAATCTTTTATTTCTTCTCTGCTTTCTTTGCCCATAAGTACTCTAATTATGTCTCTGAGTCCATGTGGAAGAGTGGCTTGGTATTTCCTAGCTTTTTAAAACTATGGAACCATTAAGATAATTAAGATGCACTGGCAAGCAGAAGCACCAAAATGACACCCAGGGTTTGGAGGCAAATTTATTTATGCTGCTGGGCACTGGTCGGGATCGCTCCCAGGATATCAGGCACTGACCTCTGTGGTCTAGAGATTATATGGGATAAACAAACAGGAAGTACACAAACAGGATGGCTTCTCAACTGGGGACTGGCTTATACAATGTGTGTCACACTGACCACCTATGCATCACAATAACCAGCGCTTTCTAAGAGACAGGCGCAACCAGAAGTGGAAAAGGAGCTATTGCCTGAGTAACTAAGAAACTGAAGTACACTGGCTGGCAGAGGGGTGTTTTCTGTTACATTTCCCCCTCTTGTAGATTCCCTGGCAAATCTTTGCAGGTCGTGTTACATGTGAACTTCTGAGACAAGGCCCAACTAGAATTTAGTCCTATCTGTTTGTAGCATTACTCTGGCAAGGTAGTGAAGGAATTAAACCTGATCTAGGAGAGTGTCCAGTGTTGTCTTGGAAGCTTATCAAATCTTGGTCAAGTATTTGATTGATTGTTCTGTTCTTCTGGGGCAACCATTCATAAAGTTTAAGGGGAAAAAAGAAAACAGCAGATGGCAGAGAAACAAGGATTGGGTAAGCAGCCTGAAAAGACACAAAAATCAAGGGGATTGATACAAAGCAATCTTGTGAATGATGCCCTCCGGCTTCAGCCATGTGTGAACTGATCAGCATGCATAGTCTCTTCAGGGCGAGCCTCAGAAGAGCTATCAGGTAAATTTTTCAGTGGCTCTAAGGCTGGATTTCTCAAACTTGTAGAGTGATGAATATATACTGGTGTTATATGTGTGTGCAGGAATGTCTACAGATACATTTGGTCTTTCAACTGGTTACAATCTGTATGTAGTTTTTATTTAATTTAGTTTTTTAGTTACCTCTTCTGCTACAAATCTAGGCCTGTTGCTGCCAGTGATCAAGAGTAGGCCACATCTGGGGATGAGCTTTTACAACAGAACCCTACAAAACTTTACTGTCTTTTAAGTATAGGTAAAAAAAAAAAAAAAAAAAAAAAAAAACAAAAACAGAAAGTCAGGGCCAGTGGCACAGATGCTGAAGCCTAAGCCAGCTGCAGGGGTACAGATGCCAATGCCACAGCTCGAGCTTACAGAACACACAGTGGGGGCAGGTCTGCTTGGTTCTTCATTGTTGGTGGAAGGCTTCCAAACAGCAGCCGGAAGCAGTAGCAGCAGAGCTTTGGCCAAAATAACTTTTTCCAAGGTGACCACAGTGTATTCTAGCCTGTCCTAACAACATTACTTCCATCTGTAAAGAGGGTGTGCTTAGCATCTGTCAGGGAGGTTTATTTTATAAGTGCAATCAGCTTGAAAACAGCTTATCAGATAGTGCCAGGCAGTCATGGTCTGCTGAGCCACGCTCTAAGAAATTTATGGAGTTTTTCATTGTTGTTGTTGTTGGTTTTGTTTTGGTATTTTTGTTTTGTTTTGTTTGAAACCAGTTTCTGCCAGATATTGTAGCAGAGCTTTTGTGTCCTTCCAGCAGGCAGCTTGGGTGTCATTCTGGAAAATTAGCAAGGTCAGTTGTGAGAGCTTCCATAAAGAGGATAAACAAGGTTTTGAATCTCTGGGAGGCTCAGTTCAGGTCAGTTGCTAAGTGGAGCCAACTGACAGGAGCCAATTGAAGGCAGAAGTGGACATTTTTAGATTGAGGCAGCTGTAACAGCAGGCTATGGGTGGCAGCAGACTGAGGAAACGTATAAACAGGGAAATCACGGTAGCATTGGCATCCTGGAGATCTTGAACAGGCATCGCCACGAGGAGACATGTGCTTTAGCAGTTAAACACTCCATACTGTTTGTTTGGGGACAGAGACAAATCTGTTGTCAAAGCCTCCCCCTAAAACAGTAGGAGAGTTTTTAACCCATTATGGCTATTGAGTCCAAGTGAGCTGGCCTTTTGTCTCAGGATTTTCCCAGTTGGAGTACATGGGTACAACTCACAAGCAGAAGAAAGTGTCTTTTCTGTATTGTTATCAGGACAGAGTTCTTGCCCAAGGTGATTAACAGTCTATCCAGCTGATATGTGGCTGGATACTTGTTTGTGTTTTCTGTAACATCTGATAGCAGTGGAGGTCATGGAGAGGTGGAATGGTTGATGTCCAGACCCAGAGACAAGTCTTTAGTCTGTACCTCTGGGAAGAGAGTTTATAGAACTTTAAAATTGTGGTTATCTATCTCAAGTTGATGCAGGCAACATTTTTCTCTCAGGGAACAGCCAAAGTTGAGTGTGCAGGGTTAAACAAGAGTGAGGCTGGCCAGCTTGGTGCCAAGGAGATGACCTCTTAACCTGTAGACTTGTGTCCAGAAGAAGGGGAAAATGGAAAGGGCCCCAGTTATCCCAGCAATGGTAACTTTTTGACAGAGGGAGCTTTTGAAGGTAAAGTGTTCTGTTCCATTGTCTACCAGGAAAGTCACAGGCTTAACCACAATGTTTACAATGAACATAGGCTCTCAGAGGCCAAATTTGATAGAGCTCAGTCTGTTCTATCTATTCAGGCCCAACAGGGTGCAAATTCACTTGTCAAGTTGATGGTCCAGTTTTTCCTTAGTCAAATTGTGGAACACAGAAGAAATTGTTCAAAGCCATATCATCTGGGTATTAGATGACATTGTCTGACCAAGATAGGCACATAAGCAAAAGGCTCTGGAGGGAGGGTTTCTGTGGCTGAATGCAAGCAATGGACAGCTGGGACCCAGTTCAACTGGCTGCAAGTAGATGAGTTGGGAGCAGAGAGTAAAGTTATGTGTTGGCAGAATTCTCAGGAAAAATGGGCCTCATCCTGCTTTTTTTTTTTTTGTTTGATGCAGGGAGCAGTTTGGTTTCATTTTTAACTCTGTAAAATCCCCTTTCCTGCAGTCAGGGACTGTGGGTTTTAACTAATTAATTTCTTTCTATCTCTTTATGGTGTATGTTGTGTACCCTTGAATAATGGCACAACAGAAAAAGGATGGGTGCATCTCAGACAGAAACCGTTTGGATGCCTGCCTGGCCATGCTCCTTGAGAGGACTTAACTAAGGAGGGTAGAGGCCTCCATTATGCCATACACTGATTGCCATGGAAGTGCAGGTGAGAACCCATCACCGTGACCAGGGCTTCCCAGCCTTGGTGCACAAAGAGAGCAGCCTATTGCTTATGCTGTCCATTGTATTCACTCACACATTCATTCAGTAGGCACTCAGATTGAATATCTCAGTCCCCTTCTTTTAAGGGTGGCCTTCATTAACAAGAGTTAATCAAGTTCTTCTTTCACTCAAACTGAGCAGGACTGACTGACCGACTATCTTGGGTGACCCAGGGTCTTATCAGAATCTAGCAGACAGGCAGATAGGCAGACAAATAGATCATGTCCTTCTCCCTTTGAAGTCTGATGTGAGCTGCTCAAGCAGGGAGCCAAAAAATCCTCCTCAAGACCTCCAAGGAAACTTGAGAAATTTCAAGGCTTGTCTTTCCCATCAGGACCTGGAGAGGTCCTTGCTCTGTACATGAGGGCCACAACCATAACCAAAATGGGTCAGCCTGGTTAGTCTTCCTAGTTGACACACAAGATGCAACAGCAAGCAGAAACACCAAAATGATACCCGGGGTTTGGAGGCAAATTTATTTATGTTGACAAACACTGATGTGGATCATTCCTAGAATATCAGGCATTGATCTCTAGTGGTCTAGGACTTTTATGAGATAAGCAGGCAGAAAGTACAGAAGCTCAGTGACTTGTCAATTAGGGATCGGTTTATATAATGTGCATCATAGTGAGCAGCTATGCATCACAGTGACCAGCCATTTCTAAGAAACAGAAGTATCCAGAACTAGAACAGGAACTACTAGATGGGGTAGGCCACTTTCTGTTACAAAGATAATTAAGAAAAGCCATTAAAAAATTAAGATAATGTGTGTAGTTGACGCCCTCCTTTGTTGGAACACTAAATAAAAACAAATAGTTGTTATTAATTTAATCATTTTCTTTAAAGTTAAAAATTGTTTTCAATTTTTTAAGAAGTTAAACAATTATTTGTTTCCTTCACTGAAGTATTTCAGAAATTCTGACTAAATGTTTTCCATGTCATTTGTAAGATGAGGACATATTATATTCAAGAGGAAAATCAGTTCTTGAATATTACTGTTTAAGTACTCATTAAAAGGTATTTAGATCTTGATGGAGAATTTTGTTATTCAAGTGACATTTCAAGCCAAAGTCTCAGCTTTATTATGTCTTTTTGTGCTCTCAGCAAAACTTTTAAGACTAGATATATTTATTTATCTTGCCTTTTAGCAGATACTTATAAGTCATTTGCTATCTACTGGGCAACATTTCTTATATCATATTTTTAAAGTACAACATAAGCTGTAAATTGTATTCATTCAAAAAATTAAGTATTGTGTATGTTACCTCTCAACTATTGCATAAGACACTGCAAACATAGGCACAAGTATGTTAATTTTCAAAAAGAAAAGTATTTCATCTGGAGATTATAAAGAAATGGTGACTAAGTAAAAACCACAAAAATTTTCCAAAAATGACTTCTCCTTATTTATATGCATGAAAATGTATACATGTCATATAATGAGCTATGCTAAACCCATATGCTCTAAAACATAGATTGTCTGCTTTTCACACTTTTGATTCACAAATTCTACTAGCAGAGTCTGAGCCCTGCCATGAAAAACCTAGCAGGCTATTTTTCCTGAGGCAAGCACTGAAATGCATTTTATGTATTCTGTGAAACTCAGTATTTGTTTTGAAATTCAGTGGCCCTTACTAAATTAACTGATTTTTTTAATTGCACACAAAAATCTGATTTATTCTCTGAAGACTGTGCATTCACGCAGAGAGCTAGTCCAAGCCTGCAGGTTAAGCTCCCCTGTGGTCCCCACAGTTGTACTCCCATACCCAGCTAACTTCAACAGAGCTATACTGCTAAACACCATACACCTGCACCTACCCCACAGATGTTTGTTTAATGTGGCAGGCACTCAGTGAACATCAGTGAGTGAATGACAAGTGAATAGGAACAGCTCTTTGTGGATTGACACTATAGATTCATTATCAACTAAATCCTCTAAAGCAAAAGCAGTTTAAAACTGGTGACATTCTAAAAGGAAAGTAGTACAAATCTTGTCTTACTAATTATAATATAAATAAAATAAAAAATATGTTTAGCCAAAAGACTGTCCTCAGAATGACTGGTTTACTATTTGGATGTACAAAACACAGCATAATGGCCAGAGCCAGTATAAGTGGCATCTCGGGAATCTTTGTGTGTGATCTTTATTTCTCATTGTCCTCACCTTCTCTGAAAAGAATAACAGCCCTTCCTTGTGATAGGTTAGCTTTTAGGAGTGTTATTTTATCTATTTTTTATGGCCAACCTTACACTTGTTAAGTGTAATTTTTGCTTTATGTAACATAAAAATATCTGTGATACGATGCCTTGTGAATTAACAAGACTAGCTGGGCAAAAGACAAGAAATCCTTTTAAAAACGAATGTTCTCATTAAATAGCTTGGATAGGTTGGCCTTCTGGGGATTTTTCTTTAATGCAACAAAAGTGCACCATTTCTGTTTTCAGAAATAGTTTATACTATAGCTTTATACTGAGCTTGTCTAAAGTGATATTACATAAGTAAGGGCTTAGTCTGTACATTCGTATTTTACATTTTAGAGTCTTACTAAATCCTGTTTTGATCAATCTGATATTGAACTGATCTGTATTTATTTCTCCTACACTTGCTTATGGTATTTATTTTGATATATCTAGGATTAAAAGTCAAATTAACAAGTGTAATCAATTTTCTTAGCGATAAAGAAAAGTCCTCCAGAACCCTCAGATACATTTACCTAGGGATGAAAAACTGAAGTGAAGATGTTGTAATAAATGGATCAATTTATTCAATCACTGAGCATAAAAACATCCCTGGGAAAGCATTTTCCTCTAAGCACTTTAGCTACTGAATTTCACTTGTGTGGCACAAAATGATTAGCATTTTTAGAGAAATTTCAAGTCTACGGTGAGCTCCAGTGAAGACATGAATAAATTGCTTTCTTTCCCCTTTTTTTCTGACTTTATGAAGATGAATCCATTAGGGGTTGAGTTAGAATATAATAAAATAGAGGCAACAACTTAAATGATAGATACCCTGGATTAGGTGTCTCACCAGTCCACGCTCAGTTGTTTTGGCCTATGTGTCAGATTCGAGATTTTTCAGGGAGATCCCTGGGGTATATGACTTTTTTTCTTATTGCTGCATGAGAAATGGTTTCTCAAAGACAAGAAATGAAATAGACTAACAATTAAGAACCAAATAGGCATGCCTATTTGGCATGATGTGATAAGGAACCAGAGAGTAATAGGGGTAACTAGACCAGTTTTTATGGATAGGTTGAACAGACAGGCTTTAATAAATGAAGAAATATAGCTAGAAATCCAGCCCAGGAGTAAGAAAGTTTGGAAACACTTAGGTAAATAGCAGGTTGCTCCCCCAAATACAAAATTGTGAGTGTTGGGGAGACCCAAAAATACACAATTCATTCTGGAGGACTAAAGGTGAGGAATGGTCTTCAAAAAAAACAGCAGAAGATATAGCCAATAGTGTATCAGGAATTAAAACCCCTATTACTTGCACCACTCTGCTTGGTTGGAACTTGTTCCATCCTAGTTTGTATACAAGCACTGGATCTGAGGGGCACAGAAAACTGTCCCGAAGATAGCAGGACATAGCACAGTGGACATCTTTAATTTCCTATTAACTCAATCAGGATCGCTGTATGACTTATACTGTTGTATCATGACTGATCTTAGTTAAATCTGACTTGTTTGAGTGCTGTTTATTATTGACAGATTTTATTCAAAACTGTAAAGTTGATGGTATCAAGTTGAGGAATACAGACAACTATACGGAAAATGACAGTGATTCACTACAATATCCATTCTGATTTTATTACTACCTGTTTTTGTAGCTCTACACCATCTACAAAGTTGTATTTCTGTTAATCCTGTTATGTACTGATATGTTCAATTATACTTTAACTGATGATATAGCCAATTCTGTTGATGATAACAAGAAACAGCACAGTGACCATGGTAGAACTCCTAATACAGCAGATTTATATGTCTTTTTAGTTTTATATGTCTATAGGAAAAAGTTTAATTCTGTCCTGCTTTGTTCTATTTCTCTCTCTAATATAGAAAGGATAGAAACACATGTTAAGACTTATGCTTACGTAAAACCCATAGACAGTTTATGAGAACTGATCTAATGATACATGATGAAATGAACAAAAACTTTGAAGGAAAGAAAGTGGCACTGCAGTACCCAATCCTGATTCCATGGTGTTGTGATGTGAAATCCAGCAATATTATTAATCTTTGTTCAGAAGGATTTTAATCTAGTAAGTTATGTTAGGCCTCAATATAAATGAAGATGTGGATAAATGCGTACATGTCTAAGTGAATAGGATTGATAGCCATAGTACTTAGTTTTTGTTGGATAGTTGAACAGAACTGTTTGCAGTCTCCCTGGTTGAATTCCCATTTATATGTTCCACTTGTGTACCTTCGACAACTATTTATAGGGGAACAATATGTATACATCAGCTAGTGATTTATTAGTTTATTTCTTTTCTTTGAAAGTATGTACTATTTCTGCCCATTTTCTATTTTGTTTTGTCTTTCTTTAAATAAAAAATAAGTAAATAAACTAAGAGGAAAAGGTCATAATATTTTCATACAATACATACTTGTTTCTTTAAATAACAATTGTGACAAATAGCAGAGAGAATTAAGGAATGTTGCACTTGTGATCCATACAAATCAGCAACATTTTGGATTGTACATAATTAAAGAAATACTTCACTTTCAAAATACTGTATAGCCAATACAGAGGCATGCCTTAGGTGGCATAGGAATACAATTTAGAAAACAACAAAAAATCACACCAGAACTATACAATTTCTTTAAAATCACTGAGCAAGAAAAGCAACATTGAAATTTCATAATGATTTTATACAACTTCTATACAGTACCTTGACTTAAATCCAAGAGCAAAAGTTAAGACTGTCCTCCTCTATTTTTGGTAAACAACTGTATGGTAAACTTAGATGACTTTCTCCCCTGGATTTTACCTGGGAGTGACTTGCTAATATTTTATTTTAAAAAGGGAAGGCTTGGCACTTTTATACTGATGACACCAGTGTTAATATTTCTTGGGATCTCAGGAAGATTCATACATGTGCTAATATAGCACGGACTGGAGCTCCTGCTAAGCCAGCCTCAGATTTCTCCAGTTTATTTTGTGCATCAATTTGTGTAACAATTTCATTCATGTTGGTCTCCAACACCATTCCCTCCCCCACATCACCATTTCTGCAAGAATATTGTGAGCCTTACCTACATGGAAAATTCAATCCAGTTCACAAACATTTTTAAAACTAATGTTTTATCTAATGTTTCCACGAATACTTGAATTAGAACTAAAATACCAAGTTCACTTTCTGAAGAATCCACACAGAAGGCAAAATACAGTGTTGTGTAATGTCTATCAGTTTGTCAAATCCTCCAATTAATTAGATTTAACTCCATAGGTCACAATAAGTTACACATCTTAAGACTGATTACCAAAATCCTTCTTCTCAGAAGTTACAAACATTTTCATCTTGCTTAGATACCAAACGGAAAGTCTCCCTGATGATTTGCTGTTGTATATCTTCCCTGTACGGCTGGTAGAACTTGGAGAGCCACGGCTTCCCACGGTTGTTGAAAATGAGAATCACCTTGATCATGGCTGAGCCACTGACCAGCGGGCGTTAGGGCCAGGGCAGGCAGACATGCTGATTCTTGGTTTAGATAGGGAAGTTGTTTTAGTTTTTCAAGATGAATACATTTCTAGGAATTATTTTGCTGTTATCAAAGTACATATTTACTCATTTTTTTATATTTGAACTGGATATTACATATCTATGGCATTTTTTTCAAATCTTCACACATATTGGAAAATTAAATTTTTACAAAAATACTTTAGTTTTTACATCTGTGAATTTTTCTTTAAAAATATTCTCTACTCAGTAGATCTCCTTATGTATAAATTATGGCTGTAGCTTCACAGACACATACTTATTTCCAAACCTGAGAGGTTGTATAACTCTATACAATGCCAAGAATGCCAATCATATCTCAGTAAAGTAGCTTAAAATCCCTATGCTGCCCTTATTTTTATTTAAAGAGTCAAATTTCATCTAAAGAAATGTAATAATTAAAAACCACTTTATTTTCCCATGTGCTCACCATTTCTGTCTTCAATCTTTTGCATAGATGCAGATTTCCTGCTATCACTTTCCTTCTGTCTGAGGACTTTATCATTTCTTGTAATGCGGTTCTGCTGATGATGAGTTGCTTCAGGTTTTGTCTGAGAGATTGTTTACTTTCTATTCCATTTTTGAAAGATATTTTCATTGGGTATAGAATTCTAAATTGACCTATGGTTTTCTCATAAGAAAAGAAATTGAAAGGACAAATACAGAGCAAAATAAAAGGTAGATAAAGGAAAAACAGGAAATGGATCACAAATACCAGAAGATGTAGAGAAAGGAAAGGGGAGGGGAGGGGAAGGTAAAGGTAAAAATGTATTAAGATACGTCATATACATGCACCAAATACCCACAATAAAAGCAGTCATTATTTATTGCAAACATGTGTGGATAATTTTTTAAATAAAAGGAAAAGTAAATATAAGACTCCTAAATAAATGGGAAAAATAATTTGTAGAGAGAACATGGAAGCTAATGCAAATAAATTCTCAATATATGTGAAAAAATTTTAGGTTGGACAGAGCTTTGCTTTTTTTTTTTTTCAGTAGTTTGTTTTAGTTTACTGGTACAGTTTAGGTATGCATAACACCCACGTTCATGGTAGGACATTTATGTCTGTACGTGATATATCTTGACTTCTCTTTTTTGTTGTTGTTTTCTCATTCTTATTCCCTCTTTTCAAACCCTCTTCCCCCTCTCTGTTCACAAAGCTGTTTACAATTTATCCTTATTTTCTCATTTTTTTCTCTCTTCCCTCTTTTCCCCTCCTCATTCCAATATCCTTTCAGTTTATTCCTATTTCATAATATCTATTATACATTTATGTTCTTATTTACATTTTCAGTTTCTCACACCAGAAGAGACCATATAATATTCACACATGGTTTTATTTCACTTATGATTATGATCTCAAGGTCCATCCAGTTAGCTATAAATATCTCAGTTTGATCTCTTTGTGATTAATACTCCATTATATAAAAAGGAAAACAACATCTTTTTTATCCGTTCATTCATTGATGGGTATTTGGGTTGCTCACAAGATTTAGCTTTTGTAAACTGTGCCCCTAAAAATAAAGGTGCACCTACCTTGCTGTGGTGTGATGCTTTTAATTTTTCTAGGAAGAGACTCAGAAAGGAAACAGCTGGATTGAATGGGACCCCAAATTGTGATTTTTTTTGAGGAATCTCCACATTGATCTCCACAGTGGTTTCACCAGCCTACGCTCTCATCAACAGTGGAAAAGGGTTCCTTTTCCCCCACAATCCAGCCACCATTTATTATTAGTTGTTTTCTTGATAATAGCCTTTCTTTCTGGAATGAGATGGAATCTTAGCACTGTTTTAATTTGTATTTCTCAAATGACCAATAATGTTGAACATTTTTTCATACATTTATTTGCCATGTGTACATTTTTCTTCTGAAAAAAATGCCTGTTCATCTTAGAAGCCCATTTTTGGATGGATCTCTGAATTGGGGGTTCTGACTTTTTTCCACTTCTTTATGTATCCAGACATTAGTCCTTTGTCTGAAGGACAGCATGTAAAAGTTTTTGCCCACTGTTTTTTTCTCTCTTCTGGTGATTTCTTTTGCTGTACAAAGGCTTTTTAATAAAATGAAATCCCAGTTGTTGATTGTGAAAGTTTCTGTGATCAGAGTTTTGTTCATAAAATCTTTGCCTATACCTATGTCATCCTGAGTTCTATGTTCCAGAAGATTTAGTGTTTCTGTTTTAATATTTAGAACTTTGATCCATTTTGATTTTAGTTTACTTCATGGTTATAGACATAGATCTAGTTTCAGTCTTCAGCACGTAGAAAGCCAGTTTTTCCAGCATCACGTATTAAAGAGGCCACCCTTCTTTCAGTGAGTGTGTTTGGCCCCTTTATCAAAGATCAGGTGGCTGAGTGTGTTTGGAACTGTTTGCATTTTCTAGTCTGTTCCATTGATCTTCCAGTCTGTAGTTTCATCAGTACAATTTTGTTTTGATCATAGTAGCTCTGTGGTAAAGTCAGGGACTGTGATTCCCCTTTGCCTTACGTTTGCTAACCAGAATTGCTTCAGCTATTCTAGGTCTCTTTTGTGTCCAAATGAATTTTAGGATTGTTTTCTCTAGTTCTGAGAGGCATGCTACTGGTATTTTAATTAAGATTGCCATCTGTACAGTAGTTTGGAAGCATGGCCATTTTCTCTGTGTTGGTTCTACCTACCCAACAGTATATCTTTCTATATTTTCATACCTTATTTGATCTTTTTCAAAGTACTGTAGTTTTCAATGTAAAGGTCTTTATTTCCTTTGTTAGAATGATTCCTACATATTGAGTTTTTATTCTATGGTGAAGGATCTGGTTTCCCCAATTTCTCTTTTAGTGAGTTTGTTGTTTGTGTATCGAAACTATTAATTTTTGAGTGCTGATTTTGTATCCAGCTACTCTACTGACCTAGCTATTAAATCTAGAAATCTTTTGATGAGTTTTGTCAGTCTTCTGTGTAGAGTATCATATCATCTGAAAATAATGATAGTTTAACTTGTTCCTTTTCTAACTTTAATTTTCTTTTTATTTCTTTCTCTTTTCGAATTATTCTTGCCAATGTTTTCAGAACTATACTGAATAGAAATGATGATAGTGGACATCTTTATCTTATTCCAGATTTTAGAATAAAATTTTCAGTCTTTGTCCATTTAGTATGATGTTGACTGATGGCTTGTCATACCTGACTTTATTAAATTGAGATAAAGACCATCTATTCCAATTTTCTGTAAGGTTTTTAAAATCATGAATATGTGTTGGACTTTGTCACATGCTTTTTCTGTGTCTATGGAAATAATCGTGTGATTTTTATCCTTTGTGCTATTTATGTGGTATATTACACTATTTATTTGCATATTTGAGCCATCCCTGCAATAAATCTTACTTGGTTATGTTTTTTATTTTTCTTGATGATTTGCTGCATTCAGTTTGCCATTATCTTATTGAGGCTTTGCTTCTGTTCACTAGGGAGATTGGCCTGTAATTTTCTTTTTTGGTTGTGTTTTTCTCTGGTTTTGGTATCAGGGTAATAGTTGCTTCCCTTTATATTTCATCGAATACCTTGTATAGTAATGACTTTAAATCATCTCTAAATTTCGTATCAAACTCAGTTATGTATCCATCAGGACCTGGACTTTTCTTTGTTGCTAGGTTTTTAATGACTTTTTTAAAATTTTTATCAGTACCGGGGATCAAACTCATGACCTTGCACTTGCAAGGCAATGTTGCTCAGCTAAATCCCCAGCCCTACATTTTCAATTTCATTTACCAATATTAGGATTTTTAGAATTTTTACATCTTCTCTATTCAGCTCTGATAATTCATATGTATCCAAGAATCTTTCCATTTTATCTTTTTTTTTCCATTTTATTAGAATAAAGTTTCCACAGTAGGCATTGATGACCTTCTGGATTTCTGTAGGATCTGTTGTGATTTCACCATTTTCATTCCTAATTGCATGAATTTGAGTCTTGTCTTTCCTTTTTTGATGAGATTGGCTAAGAGTTTGTCAATTTTATTTAATCTTTCAAGGAATAAATTATTTGATGCCTTGATTTTTTTGTATTGCTTTTTTTAGTTTCAATTTCAATTAATTTCTGCTCTGATCTTTATAATTTCTTTCCTCATATGAACTTTGGGCTTGACTTGTCCTTTTTCTACAATTTAGAGATTCAGTATTAAGTTATTTGAGTTCATTCTGTCTTCCTAATATTGGTATTCATTACTATAAATTTCCCTCAGGATTGTTTTCATTGTGTCCTGTAAGTTCCTACATACTGTATCAATATTGTCATTTAGTTGTAGATATTGTTTAATTTATTCTTTAATTTTATCTGTGACTCATTTATTGTTCAGTAGGGTGTTATTTAATTTCCATGATTTTGTGGTTTCTTGCCCTCTTGATTTTCAATTTCATTGCACTATGGTTAGATAATATGCATCAGATAATTTCAATTCCTTTGCATTTACTTAAGCACGTTCTATGGGCTAGTATGTGGTCTATTTTGGAGACAGTCCCATGTACAGTTGAGAAGAATATGTACTCTGATTTATGAGGTGGAACATTCTGTAGATATATTAAGGCCATTCCTTCACAGGTTAGGTTCAGTTCTGATATATTTTTATTGATTTTTTTCATCTAGCAGATACATTTATTTGTGAAAATGGGAAGTTCATATATCCCATCACAATTATGTGAGTGCTTATTTGGTTTTTAATATCCATTAATATTTGTCTTATAGTGTTGTGTGTTCCAATACTAGGTACATACATATTTATGATTGTTATCTCTTCTTCTTGGAGTTTTCCCTTAACAAGAATGTAGTTAACTTCTTTATCTCTTTTGATCTGTCTTGGCTTGAAGCTCATATTATCTGCAAATAGAATAGCTACCATTGCTTTTTTTTGTCACATGGAATGCTGCTTTGTATTCTTTGACTTTCAATCTATGAATTTCTTTTTTTGGTCAAATGTTTTTCTTGTGTTCAGCATATTGTTGGATCTTGTTTCTTGATCCATTTCGCCAATCTGTTTCTTTTGATTGTGATTTAGACCATTTACATTGATAGTTATAACTGATATGTATTGACTACCTTTGTCATATTATCTGCTATTGGTTTCTTGTCTTTTCCCTCTGTATAATTGCTTGTCTTGCCTGATGGCTTCTTCCTATTGGTATTCTTGAATTTGTGCACATTGTTATTTCTCTCTACAATATCTTTCACAACACATTGTAATAGTAATTTGGTGGTCATGAATTTCTTCAGTTGTTCTTTGTTATGAAAGTATTTTATTTCTCCATTCATTCTGAAAGAAAATTTTGCAGGCTACATCAGTCTGGTTTGGAAGTTATTTTCTTTCATGAGTTGTAATATCCCAAGCTCTCCTTGACTTCGATTTTATATTAAGAAGTCTGCTATAATTCTGATGGGTTTTCCTTTAAAGTGATCAGTTTTTATTTTTCTCTAACATTTTAATGTTCTGTTCTTACATTAAATTTCTGGAATCTTGATTACTATTTGCCTTGGTGTAAATTTATTTTGGTCGTGGCTACTCAGAGTTTGCAATGTGTCACATATCTGTATATCAAATCCTTTTCCATACTTGGGACGTTTTTTGCCACTTCTTTGGTGAACAGTTTTTTATATTTATATTATTGGTGCTGGTGCCTGCTTTTTTCAGTGACTCCAATCAATCTTACATTATTATTCTTAGCTTCATATTGTAGTTATTAAATTTTTTCCACAATCTCTTGTTATTTTTAAGAGAACTTTCTTTCTGTGATGGCTACCTTCAATCTTGTTTTATCGATCTGAAATTCTGTCTTCATCTTCTTTCATGTGATTTTGAAAATTTTGAATGGAATTTTTAACTTTTGTGTATCTATTTGAATCTGTTTCATGGATTCCATTGTTTTATACTATGAACAGTCATGGTTTCCATCATTTTCCTGTGCTCCTCTACTTTTTTTTTAATACCCCAGAATTGATGAGTAAGTCATTCATTATGATTATCATCTCTTTTTTTACTTGGGAGATTATTTCTGACTTGATTTCCTCTATAGTCTCATGTACCTGTTTTTGACTTCTGTTCATATCATTTCAGAAACTACATGTGGTTGGCCTCCATTTTCCTCTACCTCATTGTTCCTTAGACTTGTCCTGGGTGGGCTAGAGGTCTGGGATTTGGTTTTTCTTCCATTTCTTTCATTTTCTATTTTTATTTTATTTTATTTTATTTTTCCCATGTAGATGTCTGTATGTTTGTTATACTAGATATCTTTATAACAAATATTGAAGCCTCACTAGGAAATGTCTATTCTTCAGAGGTGTCTTTTATGTGTAGCAGGTTCTCAGTTTTTGTGCCTGTCCAAAGATCCTACCTACCCAACTTCTTAAGGGTGAGATATTTCCATCTATTTGGCTCAGCCCCAGTCCTTTGGTACTGGACTTTAGAGATGGTAATCACCCCAGACAGTCACATTATTATTATAGAAGGGAAAATAACTAATTACAACAAGTGTGACACCCTAGCTAAAGTATTACAATTATCAATAACAATAGCATCACTCATAACCTAGAAACTGAAAAACTGTGCTAATTCTTGATTTGGTATCATTAACCATAGGGACAAGTTTATATAACAAAATTTATATAAGAGTTATATTAAAAATCCAAATAAATCAGAAAATTGTATTCAATGAGGTTTCACCTAGTAGAGTAATTTTAGTCAATAATTAGAAAATTTAAGAGGTAACTGGGTTGAAACATAGAAAAATAAAGAAAAATATCATTGAAGCAAGGATGGAAAATACACAATGATCACCCAAGCTTTGGCAAGTTGGAGAAGAGAATAGGAGGCAAAAAATCAAAGAGAAAGCAAAAACATTATTGAAGTAAATCAGAAAGATGAGGGACAATGATCACACATATAAACTATCCTAAGATTAAAAGAGATAGATGAGAAGGAAGAGAAAGAAGAAAAAGGGAGTAGAACAAAAATATGTACATATAAACCTAAAAAACAGAAACAAACAAAAAAAGCCAGCCAAACAATATACAACAAAGAAAAACATAAAATTCCTCTGGTGTCCAATGTTCTGTGGCAGTGTCCATATCAGTTTCCTACCAGTTCTGCGAAAGGATTAGTCCTGAATTGGATGTGAGGCTGATGTTGGCCTCTGGATGTGGGTTGTGGCCAGTGTTTGGCCAGCAGCTTTCTGGATGGCCCACCCACTATTCCTTACCCTGTTTGTCTCTGTGTTACTCTCCTGGTTGTTGTGGCATCTTCAAACAAAGACAGCCCAAGGATGCTCCTGGTTTGGTGTACAGTTGGCCTCTCCCATACTTTGTATAGTATCCATTCTATACATTCCATAGATCCATTCTATACCACTGGCTCTTCTCATGCTGTGCCCTCTTTGTCCTGGTGGTTGCAAGTCAGAGGGAGTATTGGCTTCCTGGCCCAAGGGTTCTGCAGGTTACTGGTCATAGAATGAGGAAGTCCTTGTCCTGGCTGCCTTGGGATGTTCCAAGTCTCTGTCTTCTTCCAGTGGTAGGACAAGAGCAGTTTTATTGTTACACTATCAATCTTCATTACTGTGGCCTAACCTTGCTGTCACTAGAGGTTCCAGTTAGCAGTAATGGTGCTTGACAGAGACAGAAAAAAGAAAAAGAAGGAAAAGAAAAAACAAACAAAAATAGTGACCCATTGGGGAGGGAGCAGTCACTCACCCTTGTGTGCCAGTAAACTCTGTTGCCAGGCTAGTGTGTACTCTTTGCAGGAAATTAAGAGGCAAGAGGCCTCATATTCTAGGTCTAATCTTCATGGACTGAGTTTGCCACACCTCTGCCATCTCTCCATTTTTGTTTTTGTTGGTGTTGTTTTGTTTTGCTTTGTTGTGTGCTTTGGATGGGGATGGCAGGTCCTGCTCTGATCCTGATCCTGCTGGTGGGAAACCCATTAAACCTTGTGGGCTGGTTTATCTTTTTATAAATTCCTGTGTCTATTTTTTATTTGATTTACAAGTCTCTTGTTTCAGATTAATTTTGGTTTCAGGATTTGTGTCCCTCCCTTTCTGTCAGTTACCTGTTTCAAGCTGATTTCCTCTAAGAAACTCTAATGAGTCCTCCTTTACTCAGCCATGTGAATCTCTCTAGTTTAAGTTTTTTAACCTTAAATCTGTTGACCTTGGATCTATGGATTTGTCAAAGTCATCAATTTGCATATTTTTCCATCATAATTAAAGTATTTTTCATCTGTTCCTCTAGCTCTTTCGAGAACTCTAATAACATATGCACAGTAGTCACTTCCTCATCCCCAATTTCAGGTTTCAATGTTTCAGTTGTCTATTTTGAACCACAGTTCAAAAATATTAAATGATACTTGAGGTTGACTTCTACAGGTCTCTGTAATTACCAATCTGTGGTCTTCACTCTCTGTCACTCCTATCTGTCTGTCAGTCCATGCCACTGTATTACTCATGAAATTATCATAGGCGGGGTTCTTTAAACAATAAAAATTTGTTTCTCTCAGTTCTATAGGTTGGAAAGTCTGAGCTCAAGGTGCCAGCATGGTCAAATTCTGCCAAGAGCCCTCTCCTTGATTTAAAGCTTCTCACTGCACCTCAAATGGCAGAGAGAAATTATTTGTCTTATAGCTATTTACAGGGTCTCTAATTCATTTGTGAAGGTCCCAATCTCATGACCTAATCATTTCCCAAAAGCTCCACCTCTTATTACTATTACCCCAAGGGTTAGCCTTCAACATATGAATCCTGGAAAGATTCAATTTTTACTCCAAACTATAACTAGTCTCAAATTCTATTTGTATTGGACTATTGGGTCCACTCTCTTTCCCTTAACTCAGGGCTTCTCTGGATTCCTGGGCTCTGCTTCTCTGATCCTAGCCTAGAAATTTATTTTAGGCTGAAGCAAATGTTGGGTTCATTTTGTTTGCTCTTTATCTCTTGGCCATCACAGACTCTGATGTCCAGTGTCTTCAAAATCATTGTTTCATATATTTTGTTAAGGAATTCAGGAGGGAAAGTTAGGGCAGGAGGTATGTCAGGAAACAGGATGATATGATCTGTGCTATCTCACCTGGAATAAGAAAAACAGCTATTATTTGTAGTGTAGCAACAGAAGGACAAACAGCCTTCTACCTTAAGATATCAGGTCTGTATTTAGCTTGAAAAAGTATTCGTTGTCTAAACAAAATTCACAGACTTGTATCAAATATTTTCTTTAAAAATCTCAGATACCAAGATGAAATTCAGTATAATTCTGTGTTAATATGGTATCTCAGTGCTTCAGCCAAACAGACCTTCTTCCATTCTGTCTAAGATAATGGTGCTCAAGGGAAAAAAGAACCTATAATTTTTAATTACCATATGTTTTTGATCCTCATATAAATTTTAGCAGTTTTCAAACATTTGCAAATTGTCTGTTTTTGACACTCAAGAAAGTTTACCCAAACCTGAAAAATATCTTCTGCCTTAAAAGTCTGTATCTTAATTGTCATGAGCACCAGATATAGAAATACATCATGGTTAGTGCTTCAAAATATGGATAGAACAAGTTAACTTTCATTGTTTTGTTATTAACAAGAAGTAGAAAAATTTCACCAAAGAGATTAAAGTTTTGATAGAGTAAGAGGAACTATATAATTTCAGGCTTGGTTCATGCAATATTACAAAATCTTATGATGAGAAGGCCACAAATGGCAACACAATGTTACAAAAAGGAAAGGAGAGGAGAGAATGGAGAATGAAAAAGGGAAAGGGAGAAGAGAAAAAGAAGTAACAGAAGAGAGGAAACAGGAAGAGAAAAGAAAGAGGGAATCACTAAATAATATGCCTGCATCAAATATGTTAACACTTAAATCATGTTTCACGTGGCTGAATTCTTGAAAGATAACATTTGTGCATCTTGATTATTGTGTCCTGCACATAAATACACAAGAGAAGTTCTCCCATCTGTCCTGCTTTGTATACAGGAAGCCGACTTCATACTGTGTCCCATGTTCACCTGCCTTCTAGTTTCCTATCTGAGGTCTGAGTTTAGCCAAAAGAAATCATCAAATTACAAACTGGGAAAATGGAGACATTAGGATACTATTCTTTTGCCCTTCACTTTAGCACAGTGCTGACGGCTATTACTACACTCTAGAACTGATTGCTAACTTCTACAGGGTGATCCCTTTCCTGGGTCTCTGTATTTCACAATCCAGTACAACCTTGCTCTGCTCACTTTCCCCTTTAGCCCTAGGGATGATGATGGCACAGCATCCCTCTCTAGCTAGTCTGTGGTTTTTCCAACAAGAGCATTTCAAGTTCGAGCCCAACTTAGAGACTTAATGAATAAATAAATAAATGAGGACATAGTTAAGTAGAAAAGACCCAGATTCAGTCCCCAGTACCACAGCTGAACATGCCATCTGCTTCCCTTTGGCTAACCCTCCTACTCCTCCTCTATTATCAGTGTCAAGTGGGGTGGCTAAAAGCAAGTATAAGAAATATTAGGAAACTTCCATTTGCTGAAAAGTTCAGTTGTTTAGAGAACAGTGCTAATGAGGCCAGAATTAGTGTCTGGCTGGGCTCCAGGATCACACAGCCTGTATCCCTGACCAGCCATTTTCCACACCATTGGATACAAGAAGAGCCATGCCAAGCAGCACACATGTGTCTGTGATCCCTTTCCAGTTCTGAAAACACAATTGAAGAACTAGATCTTCAACAGAGATCACTTCAAAAGCATCTCTTTTCCCAAAGGATTTATAATTTGATTCTAATGAAAATTGTATATACGTTACTGAAAGTAATAAACCTATCCTTCTTAATATCTTTTTCAAAGATAAACTTTCATTTCATTGCTTATTTTTTGTTTGTCCAGTTTAAAATAAAATAGGTTCAAAGTCAGGTTTATATAAACATGCTTTTCATTGGTAATGGCATTCAGGCTTACAAGATACATGTTTAGCTCATTAAAATTATTCAACTGTTGTGTTTAAATGAGTGAACACAATCATTGTCTCAAAGTAAAAAGATTATTTACTCAACATGATTTTGATTATCACATGTGAATGACAAGTTTTCAACTTTTTACACATATTTCCTCAAAACTCTGTTTTCTTTAGTATACTAGGATTGTGAAACTATAGTGATTAGATCATTGTAGGTTATCTATTGTAATTATTAATATAACTGATATATTAGCTTACTTCCACCATTGTGTTAATTTTGTATTATTAAAATGCATAGTGATAAAGGAAGACTTCCAATCTTTTCAGAAATTAGTTTCTGAGGCTTTTTATCATCAGAAAGAAGCACTATTTCTACTAAAATTGAATCTTTGTGACTTTAAGTAAAATGTTCTGAAACACAAAAGCAAAATATCCTCTCAATGTTGCTAAAGCCATAAAGCTAAGATCACCCATAAGATATGAGCATTTTTATACACAGTATTTGCTCTTAATCAGCTTCATAAAATATGAGTTTGATTTTTTTTAACAAAATCTTTTGAGAAATTTTGATAAGATCAACAGAAACCATAGTCTTTTAACATTAGGTGGGTCAACTTTTTGACAATGGCCAGACCAGAATAGCTAATGGAATAATAGCCTGCAGGGTTCAGCTAAATATGATATACGAATGTAATCAACCTCTATGATGACTATTCAAAAGTAATTCCTTTAGCTTTGAACTGTGACATATATTTCAGCAAGGCAAAAACCATATGAAGAAATTCTCTGCAGACCACACTGATACAATACAGCTTTCATATCCTGCTCTCTCTGTTTGCTGCTTATAGTGAGTTTTAAATTTAAGGTAATGACTACTGTATATTCATGTGGGCATGCAACAATACTTTTGATTTGTTGTGGAGAGGTTGAATCCATTACCAGGGGTCTAGTCTATAAACCCTGACACAACCTTTATGTATGAGTTATTGTTTACCCTTTTCTACAATAAGACCACTAAAAAGGTTTTGCATGATAAAATTATAAAAATTCATTCACCTTTCCAGTCACCAAACTGCAAAAGAGTATCTCCTCCATTTCAATTCATAATCACCTACAAGTAACATTTTTAAAATCTCAATTATATATAATACCACATTATGTGAAAATTATGTGCCATTGTTTTTCAAATAAATTGATGAGACAGTAAGCTTATTATAATCAGTATTAGTTGGTTTGTTCTATTGCTGTATAGACTAATAGATAGTATACATGAGATTCTTTTGTTGTCCATTTGAGAAGATTTAGCATCTAAGAATGTTTACACTGTTAATTAACAACAGAGAAGTACCCATTTCTTTTGAAACAATTAGCAGTAGAAGCAAAGAGCACATTTAACTTTTTGGCTGTCATTAGCCCCTCTCTGAAAGTGGTATTGGTCCCCATTTTACAGCTTCCTTGAAATTTTACAGATTATACATTATTCAAATCATCCCCCATATTAGGCCCACCACACAAAAGCAAGACCAGGAATTGGAATGAGTGCTTTTGCCGAGAACCAACAGTCAAAATATCATGTGGGGCCCACTTCATTGCAAATAAATAAAAGCATCAAGAACACTTGGAAGTTTAAAGACTTATTCTTGCAAATTAATCATTGCTATGATTTCATAAAACACAGTGTGAAAATGCTTTCAATGTGAAATAGTTGTATCCCACAAAGCATAGAGTAGTGGTATATAAAGCTATTCTGCTCATTCAGCCTGCTTCATGAAATATTCCACAATAAAATCACTTTTCCTCACTATCTGGGTAATGAAAGTGAATCAGTTGTTTGAGACCAATGAAGCAGGACTTCAAACTTATAAAATTAAGGAAAAATATATGCATCTGGCTACATTCTTCTGAACCAAAGGGAATTCTGAGTTCAAAACATTGGCAAGTTTAAAATGGGCATTAGGGTATTTGGAGTTGTCTATATGTTGTGATGCAAAGAAAAATATTAAGCTGATCATCTGAAGATCAATAAAACATATTAGTTAAATGAAAGACTAAGCCCTTTTCACAGAAAACCCCAAAGGTATAGTGACTTGAAAATAGGGAGATGTATGCCTCCTTAATCCTAAAGTGAGCATTCTACATGAACGAAATAGTCTCACAGACATTCTAGAACAATAACCTTCTGTCTTTCTGCTCTATCCTCCTAGGCAGGATTTCTCAACTTGTTTTCCTGAGATGAGCTGAACAATCTTTTACTGGGAGTGGGGAAGGCATAGGTCTTGACAATCACATGCATTGTTAAATGTTGAGAAACATCCCTAGCCTCTACCCATTAGAAGTCAGTAACTCTCTCTTCCTATGAGTTGTAACAGCAAAGAGGTCACCAGAAATTTCCAATTTGGGGGAAGGGGAGGGCAAAATTATACCCAGGGGAAAACCACTGCCTTAGACTCTTGTCATTGTCTGCATGTTAGAATGTGAATGATAGAGTAATTGTCTTATGCTCTAGATTGAAAAAAAGTGAAAGTTCAAAGAGGACTGAATGCTCAGTGTTAGGGGCTGCGCACCACATACAGTACGTCTAACTCTACTCACACTCACTGGTGAGAAATTAGTCCTCTGACCTCAATTAAATATGTGTATGCTGGTGAAAAAGATCTAACAGAGAGAAAAATCTCCACTTTGCTGAGAGGCAGCAGAAATTCCTAGAGCTGTATCTGGTGTGGGCAGATAGGAAATGAAGGCAGAGAAATGGAAATGGAAGATACTCCTGCAGATTGGAGTACAGACGGCTCACTCATTGTGGCACCATGGAAGCACAGCATTCAGAACAAAAGCATGAAGCTCTTGCCATAGAGTTTTGAGAATTTTTCCTATGTTTATTTCCCCTGTAAAGTGAGAAAATAAATCATTAGCTGAAAGTAAAGATGCAGATAATGGATGGTAGTTTGAGAAAAGAGAAAGTTAAACAGTGAATTATGAGAGCAAAAGAATGAATGAACGAGATGTTTAATAGGGTGGACTGAAAGCATTAAGAGTCCGCCTAGAGTGCAGGAAGACACTTCGACTTGGTAATAAATTCCAGTGGAAGAATCCAGGTCTCTGGCCCATCTCACTACACTGCAGCACCAGCAACCAGCATAGGAAGAAACTGGGACTGAGTAACCAGCCCTTTTCTCCCAATTTTCTTTTTTCTATTTATTTTTTCTCTCTTCTTTGTCTTTTCCTTTTTGTCTTTCTTTCTTGCTTGCTTGCTTTTTCTCTTTTTTCTAAATGACTGAGAACTCCAGACACAGAAAACTAATCCTGTCCCCTAAACTCAGTGACCAGGTTTAGACAATCCCTTGAATACACCTTCATTCTTTGTTTTCTATCCTCTTCTCTAGTTTCCCAAACCTTGTGTGACCACCCTTTGTTCTCCAGCCTTGCTTCAACTTCCTTTCCAGTTATCTTTGTTTTATATAGTATTATCCCTAAATTTCCCCACCACAGGGTAAAACCAGTTTACCAAAGGGAAAAACTTTGCACACAAACTCCTAATTTATGATCAGTTCTGTTCTATAGCTAGACGATCCTCATGTGGTTTAAAGTACAAAATCAAGAGTAACCACAGTTCCTCAGTTTCTAAATTGTGCTTGATGCTACTGTTATTGCTGATTTTACTACTTTATCTAGTATAATATATCTGATGTAATCAGTTGTGCTAATTTCTGTAACAATACTGGGAAGCTCTGGGGTAATAACCTCACCACAGTCCAATACCAAATGAATGGGGACTTAGCCAAAAAGATCCTGTCCTCCCAATCTTAATTAACTGAGAAAGTAAGACCTTCAGACAGAAGCAAACCAATAATATCCTACAAATGCAAGACATCTTGGAAGAATAGACTTTTCCTAAAGAGGCCTTGATACTAGTAATCTATCTAGCTATTACAAAAACTCACAAGGATAATCACAGAAAGCAAAATTTAAAAATTTTAAATAGAAAATGACAAATGAAAGAGCAAACTACAATCTTAGACCTCCAGCCCACACAGAACAAGTCCAGGAGTTATCAACATAGGAGAAAATTGAAGACACACAAATGAAATTTCTGATATAATGGCAACCAAAGTAAAGAAACAAATCTATGAGGCTATAGAGAAAGTTGGAACAGAAATAATTACTCAGGAAAAAAGAGAAATGTCAACACTTATAAAGTGATCACTAGGAAAATCTAGAGAGAAAAAAACAAATAGATGATGATAGAAAGAGGATGGAAACCATGAATGATCAGTATAGAAAAGAAATAGAATGCATGAAACAGATTCAAAGAGGTATCAAAGAAATTAAATACTCCACTGAAACCTAACAAAACTGCTTGAACACACTGAGTTTTTCACCCAACAACATCAGAATACATGTTCTCCTCAGCTGCCCATGGACATTCTCTAAAACAAACAACTTACTAGCTCACAGAAAATGCTTACATAGCTGCAAAGGAATTGAAATTATCCCACATATGTTATCTGACCATAGTGCAATGAAGTTGAAAATTTATGACAAAAGAAACCCCAAAGCTCCACAATCACATCAAAATTAAATAGCACCCTACTGAACAACCAATGAGTCATAGAAGAAATTAAAGAACAAATTAAACAATATTGACAAACAAACAAAAATGAAACAAAACTTACCAGAACCTGTGGGATGCAATGAAAGCAGTCCTCAGAAAGAAATTTATTGTGGTGAATTCTCATATCAGGAAAACAGAATGAGCACAAATTGAAAACCTGTTGCTACAACTTAAACTTCTAGAAAAAGAACAGCAAGTCAAGTCCAAAGAAGAGAGGAAGACATAAAGATCGGAGCACAATTGAGACTAAGAAAACAAAACAAAGAATTAATGAATCAAATAGTTGATTCTTTAAAAGAATTAATAAAATTGGTAAACCCCTAGCCAATCTTATTTAAAAAGAGAAACAAAAATTTCATATTTATGCAATAAGGAATGAACATGATGAAATCACTACAGATCCTGTAGAAATACAGATCATCAATACCTCCTTCATAAACCTTTACTCTTATAGGTTTACACACACACACACACACACACACACACACAGAGACAGGTTCCTAAAGATGTATAAATTACCAAAGGTGGATCAAGAAGACACAAAACAGGGTCAGGGATTTAGCTCAGTGGCGTAAATGCCTGCTTGGCAAACACGACATCTTGAGTTCAATCCCCAGCACCAAAAAAAAATTTCTAAATAACCTGATTTCAATTAATGAAATAGAAAATGTAATTAGAAACTTAGCAACAAAGAAAAGTCCAGATTCTGATGGATTTACAGTTGAATTCTACAAGAAATTTAGAGAAAACAATGTCATCCATCCGTAAACACTTCAATGAAATTGAAAGGAAAGAAATTCTCCCTAACTCATTCCTGGAAGCAAATATTACCCTGATACCAAAAAACAGAGAAAGACCTAACCAAAAAAGAGAACTACGATCTGTTTTATAAACATAGATGCAAAAATCCTCAACAAGATAGTGGAAAACAGAATGCAGCAAATCATCATGAAGATTACACATCATGACCAAGTGGGATCCACCCCAGGAATGCAGGGATGGTTCAATAGATGCAAGTCAATAAACATAATACACAATGTCACAGAGCCAAAGATGAGAACCACATGATCATCTAGATAGATGCAGAAAAAGCTTTTGATAAAGTCCAACACTCATTCATCATAAAAACTCTACAGAAAATCAGAATAGATTGCCTTGACCTCATTCTGAGAAAAGCCATAAACAATAAAACAACAACCAACACCTTATTAAATGAACAAAAACTAACAGCTTTACACCTGAAATCAGGAACAAGATAAGGATGCCCATTATCACCTCTCCTATTCTGGAAACATTAGCCAGATCAATCAGAAAAAAAGAAATAAAATGAATAAGGATAGGGAAGGGAGAAGTTAAACCATCATTATTTGCAGATGACATAATACTCTACAAAGAAGACCCCAAAAACTCCACTGAAAGACTTCTAGATCTAATAACCAAATTCAGTAATTATCTGAATGCAAAATCAACACTCAATAGAATTCCTATGTAAAAACAACAAAATCACTGAGAAAGAAATAAGAAAGACCACACGCTTTACAATAGCACCCAAAAAATGAAATATGAGTCAGTTTAACAAAGAAAGTAAAAATTACACACATTGGAAATTACAGTACTCTAAAAAGAGAAATCAAAGAGAATTTCAGAAAACAGAAAAGTATCCCTTGTTCATGGACAGGGAAAAAATGTGAAAATAACCATACTCCCAAAATTGTTATACAGATTTAATGCAACTCCAATCAAAATACCATTAATGTGCGTCATAGATCTAGAAAAATCATTTGTAAAATTCATCTGGAACCAGAAGAGACCTAGAATAGCAAGGCAATCATGGCCCAAAAAAGCAAGGCAAGAGGCATCATAATCCCTGCCTTGAAATCATACTACAAAGTTACTGTGATAAAATTGGCATGGCACTGGCAAAAAACAGACCTGAAGATCAATGTAACGGATTAGAAGATGCAAATACTATCCAGCCACCTTATTACTGACAGTGGACCAATTATATTCTCTGGGAAAAAAGCCTCTTTAATAAATGATGCTGGAAAACTGGCTTTCCATATGTCAAAAACTAAAACTAGACCCATGCCTATCACCATACATGAAACTAAAGTCAAAATGGATCAAAGATCACAAAGTCTGCTGGAAGACAAAGTAGGTAGAAATCTCGAAGACATAGGGGTAGGCAGAGAGTTCATGAACAGAAACCAAACTGCACAGGAAATACTTCCCAGAATCAACAACTGGGATCTCATCTTGCTAAAAAGTTGTTGCCTGTCAAAGGAAATCATCAATAAAATGAAAAACAAACTCATGAACTGGGAAAACATCTTAGCTAACTGTCCCTCAGACAAAGGACTCCTGTCTAGAACATATAAAGAATTTTTAAAAATCATGTCCCCAAAATTGCAAGACCCAATCAAAAAATGGACATCTGAGATGAATACACACTTCTCAGATGAAGAAAAACAAATGGCAAATAAATATATGAAAAAAATGTTCAATGTCATTGATCATTCAAGAAATGAAATTAAAAGAACACTATTATTCTACCTCACTCAAGAAAAAATAGCTATTAACAAGAAATCAGCCAATGACAAAGCTGGTAGAAATATGGGGAAAAAGAAAGCCATCTCCATTGTTAGTGGGAACCTAGATTGGTACAATCACTGTAGAAATCAGTGTGCCGTTTCCTCAAAAACAAGAATTAGAGGTTCCATTCAGCCCAGCTACTCCCCTTCTGGATATTTTCCCAGAAGAATTGAAAACATCATACCACACTGATACATGTGCATTCATGTTTATAGCTGCACAATTTTTTAATACCCAACCCAAATGACCATCTACTGAGAAAACCACCCAAATAACCATCAACTGAGGAATGTTTTTAAAAGATGTGGTTTTTTTATATGATGGAATTCTATTCAGCCATAAAGAATAATAAACTCAAGGCTTTCATAGGTAAATGATGCAACTAGAAACCATACTCATAGGTGAAATAAATCAGACTTAAATGTCTAAACACCATATTGTCTCACTAGTGTAAGACACTGAAAGACTAAATAAGATCCAAAAATTTCAATACATACAGTAAAAGGAAAGGTGACTGTTTAAAGGGAAACTCAATTGTTTGATCAGTCTTGCATACCTGTATCTGGTTACCTGAGCAATTTTGAAAATAACAATATGCAATATAACAGCCATTGTTAAATTCCTATCATCTTGTTTTGAAATCCTGTATCACTATTGTCTATTGTTGTTCTTGTTGTTGTTGTAATTTTGCTTTTGTTATTGTTATTGTTTTTGTTTTGTTCTGGTTGTTTTTGGTAACAGGGATGGACTGAACTCATGACCTTGTGCTTGCCAGGTAGGCGCTTATGTCGCTGAGCTAAATCCCCAGCCCCTTGTTGTTTTTTGATGTTTGGTTTATTTCTTGATATTTTCCATTCTTTTCGCTTTGAAATAAAAAAAAGGAGAAGAAGCAAGCCCTCCCAGTGAATCAGCGCCGTGCGCTGAGGGTATAGCCAGATGCCAGCCTTTTCCCATGAGTCAGCACCATTTGCTCACTGTGGGGGAGGAAAACAAGAAGTCACGAAGAAGCAAGACCTCCTTGTGAATTAGCACCATGTGTGGACCATTAGGGAGACAAACAGATACCAGCCCCTTCCAATGCAGGGCAGGAAACAGGAGTCAAGCCCCCCCACTCCATTGTAAGTAACCAGCTGATCTGGAGAAACACAGGCTGCAATGATGGCTATTGAGATGGAATACAATTTAATGCTTGTAGTGTTTGATGTTTCACGGACTTTGCAGGTCTAATGCCGGTACTCTGATCACCCATTCAAAGGATAGCAGTATGCAGTGTGGCATCTATGGGGGATCTCCTTCTAAGGATGTTTGCCACTGTTGATTTCCTATTGTCTT
Organism: Cavia porcellus; assembly: GCF_034190915.1. Taxonomy (NCBI): domain Eukaryota; kingdom Metazoa; phylum Chordata; class Mammalia; order Rodentia; family Caviidae; genus Cavia; species Cavia porcellus. The sequence continues at coordinate 36,424,814 of NW_026947497.1, forward strand.
GCTTTGAAGTCCTGTATCATTTTCATTGTTTTGCTGGATTGGGTTTTATTCCGTTTTGCTTTGTTTGATTTTATTATATCCAATGGCATGGGCAGTTATTTCAGAGATAGCAAGATACATTATGGTAGCCATTTTAGATTTATTATTGTCTTGTTTTAGAAGTCTTTTATGACTTTCATTATTTTGTTTTTATTGCTTCTATTCTGTTCTGTTTTATTTGGATTTACTATGTCTGAAGGTATCTGCAGTTATTATGAAAACAGCGGTAGTATTATGATAAAATTCATTTCCTATTGTTTTGAAGTCCCACGTCACTTACATTGGTTTATTTTGATTGGCTTTATTCTGTTTTGTTTGGTTTTATTCCTTTAAAATAAAATAAATAACTAGAAAATAATGCAATGAATTAATGAATTGAACAGCTGACTCTCTCAAAGAATGAATAAAATTAATAAGCCCTTAGCTAACCTTATCCAAAAAAGGAAAGAAAAAACTCAAATTCATGCAATAAGAAATGAAAATGGTGAAACCACTACAGATTCTGTGCAAATATACCTACTTCAAAAGTCTTTCATCTCATAGGATGGAAAACACAAAGCAAATGCACAGATTCCTAGAAATTAGTTAATTTCCAAATTAATTAATTGCCAAAGCTAAATCAAGAAAATAGGAAAGTTCTGGAAAACCAAATACCAGTTAATGAAATTGAAAACATCATCAAAACCTTACCAACAAAGAAAAGTTCAGGTCCTGATGGATTCACAGCTGAATACTACAAGAAATTTAGATAAGATTTAACACTAATACTCCTCAAATTCTTCAATGAAATTAAAAGGGAAGCAATTCTCCAAAACTCATTCCTAGAGGCAAGTACTACCCTGGTACCAGAACCAGAGAAAGACCCAATCAAAAAAGAGAACTACAGACCAATCTTCCTAATGAACATAGATGCAAAAATCATCAACAAGATACTAGAAAATAGAATACAACAACATCATTTAGAAGATTATACATCATGACCAAATAGGACTCATCTCAGGAGTGCAGGTATGGTTCAACATATGCAAACCAATAAACATAATATGTCATATCAATGAAGCCAAAGACAAAATCACATGATCATCTCAATAGATGCATAAAAAGCTTTTAATAAATTTTTTTACCCATTCATGATAAAAAAAAACTCTACAGAAAATCAGAATAGATGGTCCTTGCCTCAATCTGACAAAAACAATCTATGACAAACCAACAGCCAACATCATACTATATGGTGAAAAAATGAAAGCTTTCACTTGAAATCAAGAACAAAATAAGGATGTCCACTATCACCACTCCTATTCAATATGGTTCTGGAAACATCAGCCAGAGCAATTAGACAAGACAGAGAAATAAATGTAATAAGGATAGGAAAAGAGAAAATTAAATTATCATTATTCTCAGATGACAAGATATTCTACATAGAAGACAAAAACTCTACCAAAAGGCTTCTAGAATTCATAGCCAGATTAAGTAGAGTATCTGGATACAAATTCAACACTCAAAAATCAATAGCATTCCTTTACACAAACAACAAACTCACTGAAAGAGAAATTAGGAAAGCCACTCTCTTCACAATAGCATCAAAAAAATACATTGGAATCAACATAACAAGGGAAATAAACAATCTATACATTAAAAATTACAGTATTCTGAAAAAAGAAATGGAAAAGAATATCAAAAAATGGAAAGGTAAATCCCTTCTTCATAAAGAGGAATCATCAACATTGTGAAAATGACAACCCCAATCAAAAGACCATTAGCATACCTCACAGATGTAGAGAGAACATTCTTAAAATTCATTTGGAAGCATAAGAGACACAAATTATCAAAAGTAATCCTGGACAACAAAGGCAAGATAGGAGGCATTTTGATCTCTGGCTTGAGATTATACTACAAAGCTACTGCAATATAATCAGCATGGTACTGGCAAAAAAAAAAAAAAAAAAAAAAAAAACCAGACCTGAAGAACGACAGAATAGATTACAAGATGCAGCTACATAATGAACATACTCTTTCACCTTATCTTTGACAGAGGGACCAAACATGTTCACTGGAAGAAAGATAATCTGTTTGATAAATGGCTCTGGAGAACTGGCTTTCCATATGCCAGTGACTAACACTAGATCTATGTCTATCACCTTGCACTAAACTAAAGTCAAAATAGATCAAAGATCTAAATGTTAAAACAGAAACACTGAATCTACTGGAAGACAAAGAAGGTAGAAATCTCAAAGACATAGGCATAGGTAGAATTCATGAGCAAAAACCGAATTGCATGGAAAGTACTTTAAAGAATCAAAAACTGGGGGAAAAAGTATCTAAGAATCAACTGGAATCTCATCATCTGATTACAGTTTTTGCATATCAAAAGAAATCACCAACAATGATAATAAAATCCACATATTAGGAAAAATTTTAGCCAACTATATCTTATGCAAAAGACTTTTATATATATAAAATTTTTAAAAATCAGGCTTCCCAAATTCAAAATCCATTCCAAAACTGGACTTCTGAAGTGAATATACATTTCTCAGATGAAGAAATATAAATGGCAAATAAATAAAAGATAAAATGTTCAACATTATTGGTCATTTGAGAAATGTAAGTTAAAACAACACTGAGTTTCCATCTAACCCCAAAAGTAATGACTATTTTCAAGAAATGAAACAATAACAAATGTTGGCTGAGGGGAAAAAGGAACACTTCTCCCCTGTTGGTTGGAGTGTATACTGGTGCAAACACTGTGGGAATCAGTCTGGAGATTCCTCAAAAAATTAGAATTAGAGATTCCATTTACCCTGTCTATCCTCGGTATGTTTTCCTAGAAATTATAAACATCATACAATAATGATATACATGCACCCATGTTTATATGTGCACAAGTTGTAATAACAAAATCTTGGAAACAGCCTAAATGCCCATCAACCGAGGAATGGATAAAAAAGACATGGTCCTTTTATACAATGGAGTGCTTCTCAGCTATAAAGTAGGATAAATTCAAGTCTTTTAAAGGTAAATAAATGCAACTAGAGATGATACTCAACAGTAAAATAAGTCAGATTCAACATGTGTAACATGTGTTTACATGTGTAAATATCATATTGTCCCCTTGTGGAAGAAACTGAAAGACTGAATAACATCTACAATAGATACTGTGAAAGGGAAAGAAACTACTGAAAAGGAAAGAACACCTGGGATTGGGAAAAGCAGAAAAGAAGGAAGGGAAAACATAGTTATATATATATATATATATATATATATATATATATATTACAAAGAGAGTATATATACATATTACATCTATATTAGAGTTAAGATAATTATACTACTAATTTCTTTTGGTTTATTGAAAAAAATGGTTTATACTTATATTGTTTGATCTATTTTGCATGTCTATACCTTACAATCTGAACAACTACTTTTAAGATAGCAATCTGCAATATAATAATTATTGCTAGTTTCCTATCTTCATGATGTAAAATTCTGTATCATTATTTTTATTGTTTTTTCTCCTTAAATTTTATTTTAAAAACACACCTAATGTTTGTCCCCATGAACTTAAAGCGAAGCTTCTCTGCCCAGTTGTGTGTTTTCTCTAGCCATGTTGAGCTACACAGTGCAGGAGAGGAGCAGGCCACCAGTTGGATTTAGTTAGGGTTTATAAGCCTTTCAAACGTCTACAACAAGGTGGGGAAAGGGTAAAGAAGTGAACACACATGCAAAGGAATGAGCATGAAGTTTAAATTGTATGAAGAAGACAGAGAAGATGCCAAAAAGAAAAGCATTCAAAAGGTGGTAGGACTGGCGGTCTCAAGGGCCTCCATATGCTGGTAATGTGGGAGTAACATGAAAAGAGAAAAGTAGCAGCTGTGAAATAGAAAAGGGCTTTTGGTCACCCGTAATGACAACGTATAACAATGATGAGGAAAGCTAGTGACTGGGGTAGGACAAAGAAACAGGTTCTAAGACAATAAGAGCTTGAGGAATTGAGATGCATTAAATTAGAACATTTAGAAAGCTGTAAAATTATAATAAGCCAAAGACTCAGTGGAGAATGGTAGATCACAGTAAGCATGAATGGCTGATTCATAATCTGATAACATGAGTTCTAAAAAGAGAAAGAAGGACAAATGTCCCGAACAACAGGGGAGAGAGGGAGATATATATCATCTCTAAGTCCAGTAGAAAGAAAACTGAGAAAAAGCAAAGTCAAAAAGCATGTGTGGGCTAACATTATTTCCAGGGGAGGGCCATATGACAGTTATGGCAAGATTTTAAAAAAGAAAGCAGGGAAACTAAGGTGAAGATATAGGTCTTTTACTGATAATAGTCCAAATATCCCATTTTCTATATCCCAAATGGAATGTGGGAAATGAGAGGGGGAAGTGTCAGACCTGCAGACCCTCATAGGCAGGGTTGCACTATCTTACTGCATTTGTCCCAGTGGATTCAGTCAGCACTAAAAGGCAGATATGATAGTTAAGTAACAAATTAACATGCCTCTTTCTATATTTCTTTATCTATTCTATATAAAGATATTTCTACATATATATACATTTTTCATATTTGACCTCATTGAGTATATTACATTGTTCTAAATATTATAACTGTGTATTGTTTTAATATGTCATCTTATTCTTAAAAAATCCCCTTTCCAATTGTAAAGTGACCTTTCCAGTTGTTGATTCTTTGTGTCACAGGAATTCTGTGGTTTAGAGATTCAGGCAGGGCTTGGTTAAACATCAGTTGAGGTGACTCAGTAGTACCTGCTGACAGCTGGGCTGGTTCGAAGGCTCACAACCTGGAATCCAGTGGGGATGGCCACAAGATGAGGCTCACCTAGGGCTGTCCCTAGAGTGTCTGCACATGTCATCCCCCTTTCCTGTCTCAGGTGATTGTGACCTGCTTCCTCCAAAACAAGCATCCTAAGAAAACCAGATAAAAACAAAGTCCTGTTACTTTCTCCATTTTCTGTTGCAGCCCAATTTCAAGAGGAGTGGAATTGTATCCTGCTTTTTCATGATGAGTTAACAGGTCGCTGTGTGGAAGAACATATGGCATGAAAGATATTGTTCGGTTATCTTTGAACAATATAACTTGCCATGGTGATACACACACCTTTATCGTGTTGGGTGTGGTAGGGGCTCATATCCCTGAAAAGGCATTCCTACGTTCAAGTTTCAAATAACCATAAACTGCATTCATAATAAATGATTAAATTTATATGTCTTTTTTAGGAGTGTCTAGAACATCCACAGAAGAAAATGTGTCTCAAAATTCAGAACAGTTGGAAAAACCCAGCAGGTATAATAAAGCAACTAAAAACTTTCTAAGTACTCACATTGTGTAAAACTAATTATAATTTTATTCTTCAACAACAAGAAAAGTAGTTTTATCTTGTACTTGATAAGCTAATAATAATAAAACACTACTTTTCAAAAAATCGCAAGTTTACTCTTAAATAAAACATAATTTAAGTATTTTTATCTTCGTGTCTGAAAATTATACAAAGCAAAATATATTTCAAAGCATTTTTACTTTCTAGCCCAATATAAACATAATTTGTTTATAATTCGTTATAATTTGTTTTGTTTCAGATTGCTGGATAATCACAAAGATGAAACTTAAAGCAGCTTTTGACTCAACATAAATGCAAGAATAAGGTTATCATGCCACCAAGGATGTCATTCCTCTAGTGGGAGCATGTGACAAGTAATGTAGGATTATAATAAAACTATGACTATGATTTATCAGCGTTTGTCTTGCAGTGTACAACTACAATCTAAACCTATGAAAATAAAATGTATTTTAAATGCTTAGAAAGATCAACAGTCATCCATCAGGCAAACTGCAAACTTTTTCCTCTTATCTATTACTCCACAAGAAATACCACAGAATCAAAAATCAACTGATTCTGACCAGGAAACAATTACACACCTAAGGTACTCTTTCATAATAAATAAATGGAAGATAAAATTGACCAAAATTATAGAGATATTTTTTAATATGGATAGGAGGGTCATAAATAGGGTCATAAAAATAGATGTGTTGAATATTGTTCAGTTTGCTTTACCTGCTTTATCTTATGATATGTTTAACTGGTAATATATAACCTAACCTTTTCATATCAATTTAAACATTTTTAAAAAGTCCTTCAGTCTCAAGACCCTTCCCTAATGTTGTTGTTTGTTTGTTTGTTTGTTTGTCTTTTTCCTTTTTATCGGTACCGGGGATCAAACTCATGACTGCCTGTTTGCAAGGCAGGTGCTTATGCCGCTGAGCTAAATCCCCAGCCCCTTCCCTAATGTTTTTCAAATGAAAAAACACTTCTGGAATAGTTATAGGTACAATTTCTGGATATCTACATTCTAGGGAATCTTGGGTTGGAGGAATATTCTCTGTCTTGATGCTGATGGTGGTAATGCAAGTCGGTACACTGGTCAAAGCCAGTTGAGCTGTACACATAGAAAAGATGAACTTTCCTGAGTAAACCTCAGTGAATCTCTCTTCTCAAAATAAAACAAAAAGGGAGATGAGGCTACAGAGTAAATTTGGCCTGGTCACATTGCTTCTTAAATGTAGTGTGTGTATTGATAGTTACTTATAAATTTATACGTGTATGGAAAACAGATCTTACATAATGTAAATCCCAACATGGAAATATTTTTATTACCAGAAAATGAGTGTAAAGACAATTTTACTTTATATTACATATGCATACAAACTATATTATGATTTTTACAATAAAAAAAGATTCTGTTATCTGGATATAAAGTGTTTCCTTAACAATTTTACACTACAAATAACTCCATTTCATCTCAAAGATTTAAAAAACAAAATTAATCCTGAGAAAACTTTTTCCTCTTGTAAGAACAATTCTAGTTTCAAGGTTCTAAATTCAAATTACACATACTTTTTTTATCTCCTCTGAAAACTTCCCCGTAATGACTGCTTTTGCTACAGTGTCTTTCTAAATTAATTTTATGATCCTTTAAAAAGATATCTGGAATATTTTGTGAGAATATTTTTAATCAAAAGGCCCACATCCTTGAAACCACTCAGGAAGTTAGATATATCAAGCGTAAAACTGTCATCGAGGTCAACAGAAATCAGAAGTTACAATCGAAGGCTAAACAACCCACAGCTATCTCTTCTGATAGATTTAATCAAAAGGTTCTGGGTGCCTTCTCTCTAAATTTCAATTTAAGTCATTTTTTCCTTTGAAACTGAAAACAAAATCAAGGTTTTATTCATGACAGATGCAAATTACAATGCATCAAATGCTAACTCTGATCCAGGGAATTTCCTTCCATAAATAATGCAGCCACGACCACTCACTGAGAATATACCAGTATTTACAATGGTCCCTAAATCTACTTTTATCAACATGACAGGGCTTAAAATACAATATTCAATGATGTATAGTACTGTAATTACTTTAATATACAGTTTCTCTTCCAAAATATTGCTACAATAGTACACCTTCTTTGTGGGGGAGTGAAAAAGTGTTGCACGGAAAACAATTTAATACAGGACACATAATTTACAGAATTATTTTATAATAGTCACCCAAAAGTCAAACACAAAAAGTTTAGGAAATCTGTCCACATACTAAAGACTCCAAAAAATCCCACTGAGGGCCCAGATCCCAGAGCAACATTCTGCCTGAGTCCAGATGAAGACCCAGAACCCATGACAATGTCTCATAGAAGTCTGTTTCACATACCTGTGCTGGGGAGACCCAAAGGTTAGTATTGGAAGCCAGAAAGTCTGTGCCAGTGGGATGAAGGATCTGTGCCAATAGCTTAAGGGTTCTGCATTATAAACTTGAAGTGATGCTCAAAGTAGGGACCAGAGCTCCCCCATAGTGAACCACAGGCATTCTCAGTAACATGCAAGGTCCTGAGCACCTCTGATGATGAGAACAGCCAATTTCATATCAGGAAAGAAACTCAACAAGCTCCTCCAGGTGAGCCAACAGCAACAGGAGAACCAACAACAACCAGAAAAACTTACAACACCACCCCTTCCTCTCCAGTGATCTCTTTTCTGTTGTTGGCTACAATCCTCAAGTGGGTCATCCACACCCAGTACCATGTTGATTTAGCTCAGCTGATATTACAAATTGACCACCAGCTGTCAATCCACCACAGGAAGCATTGAAGTTCTTTAGGGGTACACCTGCATTTTATGAACCACTGAAAAGATTCTGGTAGGTATCCTCTGGTACCGTTTTTTAAAGGCCCCCCCCCCTCTAATTTATTCCCTTCCAGGGGCCTTTCTTTTTCTTATGGAAAAGTTGTAACTACACCCAAATAACAAGGGTGGATATATGTTCCTGAGTTTTCCATCACTGTGACAAAATACCTGAGAAAGTCAAGGAAGAAATGCTTATTTTGACTCCCGTTTTTGGAGTATTCAGTTCGTGTTTTGTTGGCCTTGTGGCTTTGGGACCTGTGGTGAGGCCCCACATCATGTCAGAAGAATGTGGCAAAGCAAACCTGTTCAGTGCATAGTCATTGAGAAGCAAAATAAGAAGAAAGAGCTCTCATTGTGCGCTTCAAGGACATATCCTAAGCGCCTTCACTTTCTTCCACAGGTAGCACTACAGGCTGATGACCAGCCTTCAACTCATGAGCTTTTGGGAGATACGTAAGATGAAAGCACATTGGTATATGTGGATCAGTTGTTCTTGTTGTAAATTATCTTCTCCATTAATTTGAAAGATAGTTTTGCAGGTGATGAAGGAACACTTGCCTAGTAAGTACAGGCACCCAAATTAAATACCAGCATTTTTTAAATGTGAAAAAAAATACATAACAAAATATAAAGATGTATATATTTGGTTAATTTTCAAGGGCCACATTTAAAGGAGAACTATAGGAAAGCTTCAGAAAAAGAAGGAAGCATAGTTTCTACTGAGGTAAAGAGCTTTCAAGGCTTTGCTTCCAATATTATTTTTACACAAAAATTTTTAAAAGAATGTTCTATATTACCATTATTATTATAGTAAATCCTTGACTTATAGAAAGTTCTATTCTGGGAGAATGTCCATAAGTTAGATTTGTTCATAATCCAACAAAGTAAGTCTTGTATACACTTTTGACACAAATACACTGTGTAGAGCACTAACAAATTCACATACTCTGTGACCTTGTCCTCGTTCTTTATAATTGTGCCAATGGAGGAACAACATATGCTCTAAGAGCAAGTGACATCTACCATCTTTTCACTTGGATCCAATCTCTCAGTTATTTTTACTTTTATTTTCAAGTTTATTGCCTTGGCCTTTCCAGCAGTCCCCTCCACATCACCCCTGCTTTTCCTCTTGCATCTGGATGTTGTGGGCTCTAACTAAACACTGTACTACGTGCCCTATCGCACTGTATAGGAAGCACACAGCAGCACACATGTGACAATGTCCAACAGACCTGTGAGCTACTTCCATGGTTTCTTCACATCTACAAATGTTTGTCTGTTCATCTGTGAATGTACACAACTCGAATGATCATAAATCTGGGACTTACTGTACTTATATTTATCTTCTGTCTACTTCCCTCACAAATGCAAACCATATAAATTATAAAATATACCCTGGAAAACAATGTGAACACATTAATTACAGGATTTTTATTTTGAAAAAAATCACTGTTTGAATCACAATTTGAATCTTAAAGAAAATAAAAGACCAAATGGCATAAGCTCAAGTAGTAATTGACTAAAACCTATACTTCTTTCCAAATATCTTGCTTTTGTAGATATCTTCTTTTCAATTTCTATCTCAATACATGTTATTGGTAGAATCATAGCTATAGTTTCAATGAGAGTACATGAATTATATCATGCTTCTCCAAAAAGAACTTTGCATATAAATTGCTTTAGTATTTTCCCTAAAATCATATTTTCATTACTTTCTTAGATTACTTAAAAGCTATAAGGCTGAATATAGAATCAGAGATCAAAAATAATTTGTCACTATTTATAATTCCTTAACCTCTTATTTTTTCCAGTACTCAGGTACACTTGCAATTGAATTCAAGCTTAAAGGCTCCCTTCCCTCCCTTCTGCAACCAACCTGCAACCTAGGAAGGCCACAGTTTCACCTGTTGATCTATCAGTTATTGGAATGACCTCGCAGTGGTGACAGTCTAGTCTTTCTGATGCTTGATGCCAATCAAATAGTAATCATTAAATATATTAAACATTATCCCTGAATTGAGTTCAATAGTCAATGGCAAAATAGAAACTATTAACTGAGGGGAAAAACATGTCTATTTAGAACAAATAGATAATTACATAAGTATGTATGTGTGATAGAAAAATTGACAGATGATGAGTACACACATATACATGTACACACAAATGCACGTGTAGATTATGTATTATTTATATTACTGAATATGTACATGGAAGCAATTCCTGAAACATATACCAAAAAATACCAACTGATTTTTCTCTATCATGTAGAATTTCAAGTGATATTAATATAAATTTAATTTTAAACTTTTTTGTGTCTTCCAATGAATATATTGTTATGGTTTGTGTCTGGATATTCCCCCAAAGCTTCATGCAGTTGTGGTGGGGGATAGTTTTTTGGAGGCAGCTGAATCTAGAGTTTGTGATGGGTTAGTTCATTGTCTAGTGCTGGGATTGGGGTTTAGGTGCTACACTCTAAGGCAGGTAGCATGTGTACAATATATGGGAGAAAAAGAGGCCTGCTGATTCGCATTTTGCTCTTGTTGGTTTTGCTGTCTTCTTCTGCCATAAACTGTTGCCCCTGTGACACACCACTCTGCCTTGAAGCCAGCAGCTATGGACTGAAACCACCACAAAGTGAGCTAAATAAACCTTTCCTCCCTTAATTTTGGGTGTAGGGTATTTTGTCTCAGCAACAAGAGAAAAGTAGCTAGATATGTGTTATCAGTCTAACATAAAGAACATACGGTAAGACAAAGTAGCTCTTCGACATTTTATTTCATTGATCTCTGCCTTGCCAAGGAACTTCTTTTATTTCTAAACCTTAGTTCTTTAATCAGTAAAGTTAGCTGCATAATGTTTATGATCCTTTAGTTTCTGATTCTTAATATACCTCTGATTCAAATCTAGGTTTTAAAACAGAAAGAGGAAAAAAATAAAAGAGTAGGAATAGAGGGAAGGAGGGAGGGAAAGAGAAAACAGAGGGAGAGAGAAGAAAGGAAGGAAAGAAGAAAGGAAGAAAGAGAGATCATCAGAACCACATAAAATTGGCTCTATTTTGTTCATTTTACACAATGTAGTAAATCATAGTTTCTGGCATCAAGATGCCAGATTATGCCAGACATGGTGGCACATGCCTGTTATCCTAGCACTCGGGAGGCTGAGGTAGAAGGATTGCTGTGAGTTCAAGGCCCGCGTGCAGTAAAGTGAGTTCAAGGCAGCCTAAATCACATAGTGGAACTCTTTCAAAAAGATAAAAAAGATACTAGATCATGACTTATACTCTATGCACAGCACAAACTAAAGAATCCAGGGAATACCATGCATCCCCTATTAAATTTTTAAAGGCTTCTTTAAATGCCCATACTTACTCAGCACTGGCTAGTGCTCAGAAAAACTGCTGGTGGATTTGTGAATTGGCACAACCTCTCCCAAGGGCAATTTGAGAGTCTCTATCAAAATGCTTTGAAAAGAGCATAGGTTCTGACAGAGCAATTCCGCTTCGAGGGATTAGTAAACAGTAACAAATGTAGGCAAAAATGTCTCCCTAAAACAATACATTACAGTGTTCATTCTAGTAATGTATAATTAGATATCAACTAGTTCCACAAGTAGAGAATAAGCCGCAGACCCTCTTCATGATGGAAATAAAATAGAGGCAGGAACTATCATACTGTGGAAAAGTAGATAATGGCAGGAGGAAAGTTCAAGATAACCTGAAGATTTGTAGTTTATTTTATTGTACTTTTCCATACTATATTTTTCTCAAATGAGAAGCCAGAGATTTTAAACATTCCTCTGTGTGTTGTACCAGCATGATACATTTGTAGTAAAATAAAGCAAGTTTAAAGCCAAAACAAAAATAAAAACAAAACTATGATTTCTTTTTAAATTGGCATGATTGACTTAAAATCATGTTCTCAATCTGGCTCTGCCACTTACTAGCAAAATGACTTTGAGTTATTTTTCTCCTGCCTTGGGTTTCTTATCTTTAAAGAAAAACAAAATTAAAATATAAAGAACTTTTATGACTCAAAATAATACATGGCTTAATTTTAAAATGAAGAAATTATTAACCAGATATTTTTCCAAAGAAAATAAACAAGTTATTAAGCACGCATAAACATACTCGATATTATTAGATAGTAGGGCACACCTGCAATCCCAGCACTCAGGAGCCTGAGACAAGAGGCTCACTATTGGCTCAAGACCAGCCTGGGTGATTTTAAAGCCTGCCTGAACTACATAGCGAGACCCTGCCTCAAAAACAAAAAAGAGAAAGAGCAAAATATAAATCAAAACCATAATGTGTTACTCCTTGGTATCTATTTAAATAGCCATAATCAGATAAAAATGATAATAACACGTGTTGAGGAAGATGCAGAGAAACTAGAACCCTCTTATGCTGGTGGTAGGAATATAATATGATGAAGTAGCTTTGGAAAATTGTTTGGTAGTTCTTTAAATGTTAAACAGAATTAAATTATGACCTAGAGTTCACTATTATATACCTACTCCAAAACTGAAAATATATGTTCAAACAAAAGCTTACAGTTAATGGGCAAACTGACATTATTCATGACATCCAAAAAGTGAAACAATCTCAGTATCAACCAGCTGAAGAATTAATACACAAAAAAGTCCATATCCATGCAAGGAAATATTGTTCATCATCGAAAAGGAATAAAATACTGATATATTACCAGATAGAGAAACTTTGAAAACATGCTAAATGAATAAAGTCAGACGTAAATAGCCATATATTGTATGATTTTATTTATAGACAATGTCCAGTATAGGCAATTATAAATGAAATTAATTAGATGGGATGGGATGGGGAAATAGAGTTAATGAGAAATAGTAACTGCAATGTGGGTACCATTGGGGGATGATGAAAATGCTTTGAAGCCAGATAGTGATATTGGTTGTATATCATTGTGAATATACTAAAAAGTAATGAACTCTTCAATTTTTAAAAGGATAAATTTTATAGGATATAAATTATCAGAATATAACTGTTATTTTTTAAATAACAGTATATGAGTACAGATAATAAGAATGCCCATGTTGTAGGTTGTTATAAGTTGAAAATGAGTTACTATTATCAAATGGTTGATGAAACATTTGACCCATCCTAAGGGCTATGTAAGTAAGAGGAGGAGGGAGTTCCATCAGGGTAGAAGTTCCTATTTTAATATACAGACTTATTCTCCTATGACTTAGCATTAATTGAGTAAATATAAAAACAATACAACCAAGAAAATATAATTGTCTAACATTGCACCAATCACACAAGTAATAAAGACAATACATGCAAAAATAAGTACAAGAACAGACAGGCAAAGGAGTCCAAATAAAAATATGAAAAAAAAAATAGTCAACCTCATAGTTAATAAAGAAATACATAGTAAAAAAGATATATTTAAACTCATGTAATGTGGCCAAAAATAGAAATAAAAATATCTGACAACCCTAAGTGTTGTAACACTTTAGAGGGCTATTTGACCTTATCCAGGGAAGTTTAAAATGTTTATACCCTCTGACCAACAACCCCATTTCCAAACACATACCCTAAACAACTTATTCATTCATGTGTAAAAGGAGACATAGAGAGACTACTTATCATACTCTTCCTTGTGATAAGGAAAATCCAGAAAGTATCTATTAATATGAGAATAAATATATTGTCATAGTCATACAATGGAAGCCATACATACCGGTTCATAAATGAACTGTTACATCTATTAGCATATAGAAATTTCCAAAAACATTATTTTATACAAAATAAATGTTTCAAGCCAAGAATGGTGGAGCACGTCTGTAACACCACCGCCAGGAAGGCCGAAGCAGGAGCCCTGCTGTGAGTTTGGGACCACTTTGAGGGGAATTGAAGGGAGGATATAGGAACAGGGAAAAACCCGAGTTATATCACATATAGGTACAAATTCTGTATGATGAATGTGATCATTATGTATATCTAAAATGTACCAATAAAATCAAATTAAAACAAAATAAAATAAAATGTGGACTTTTAGGGGACACTTAGCCAAACCATAGCACCGTTTCTCTGTTAAGGGACATGTTAGGTTGACTCCCTTCTGCAACTGTAAGTGCACAGTTTTACAAAAACCAGCAATAAGTTTTTACAATGTGATGTAGTGTGAGAAAAACCATTTCTTAGTACTGCCTGAGGTTGGTAGAGGAATATATTTTGGGAGTTTCTCATCTTCAACATTTTTCTTGGGTTGTTTTCTTGTGTTGTGAAATTTTAATGAGGCAAACTTAATATTTTGCTTTTTATTCATCCTTAAAAATGTAAAAATTCCCAGAGAGAACCCTTTCTTCAAGGGCTCATTGCCTAAATGAAATTAAATAACGTAGATACAAACTTAAAGGTTATTTTCCTTAATATCTGGATGATAATTTAACAAACAGTTCCAAAAATCTAGTTCCATCTTCATATTATTTCTAATATGCCTTTTGTTTTATTTATAATTTATAAATACCTGCTAGCTCTATTATATATTCATCTTGAAGTGATATCACTAGCATAATCTTTCTTAACATTTGGTTTAAATCTATTTCCTTACATATTATTTGAACTGCCCTAATTTTTTATGTAAAGTTAGCAATTCTCAGTCATCATTAGTTATTATTGTATCTTACTCTTTTAATGTTTAGATTCCTACTCCTATAAACCTATGGACTACAAATTATCAGCATATAAAGGTACTTTTCATTCCAAAATACAAATGAAATGCAAATCTGATAATAAATATTCAGTTAACAAATCTGAATATAAGTCTTGTCCATGCCACTGGACAAGGCTTGTTATATAGATTTAATGTGACAAAAATCTATCACCTAATCACTGATCCTGCAATATGTTTAGGGATGACGGTTCAAGTAAGCGTTTGGCTAGTCAGCCTTAGCAAAAGCAGTGGTCTAAGTCAAGGACAAAAAATTTGGCCAAATGGTGGGGCTAATTTCAAATCTGATACACTCCTGAAAGAATATGTGTAAACAAATGCGCTGCTCCTAGATAGAATCTTATACCACAATCACATAAATACATACATAAATTTTATCTCCAAACTTTTAATTTACATGCACGCTAAAAAAGCAAAACCAGAGATGAGATATAAAATTCATTAATGAATCATGTGATAATTGTTCTTTGCTAATAGATAACAATGATTTATTCTCATCTATAACTCACTGCTACTTATAAAACTTTGTGGCAGCTTCCCAAGCAAGAATCATAAGAATCATTCATTCACCATATCAAAGTCCTGTTCGTAATGCGTCTTCCACTGCAGTAGAACTCCTTTAGAATGAACTTAGACAAAGTGGACTGGCTTTCGGTGAATTCTGAACAAAAGAGTAAAAAAAAGGTTATTTGAGGAATACTGGTATTGATATAGCTGAATAAATCTGTGAATCATCTGGTTGGGATAAAAGTAGTAAAAATAGGAAAAGACAAAAATTTTCAAACTAGTTCAGCTCAGTATATACACTATTCTAAGCAAAGAAATGTCCATATGAGGTACAATGTGATTATTGACTAACAGAACAGACAATTCATATAATAAATTAATAATTTGCATGGAACTTTCATACATTTTCAAATAGCCTGACCCTTGCAGAGTAGCAACAATAATAATTTTCAAACATTTTGTTCTCAATAACCTTCAGACTTCACCAATAAAAAATTATTAGTGATCCCAATCAGTTTTTGCTTATATGAATTCTACATATGGATTAATAGTTACCATATTAGATGCTGAAAGAAGAAAATGTAAATTTTATTTTAAGGTAACAAAATGAATCCTTTAAATTCAAATTTTATTTTAAGGTAACAAAATGAATCAATTTAAATGACATGTTTATGCAAACTACTTTGCAAAACAAAAAATTCAGAGCTTACATTATGTTACATTTTCACAAATCTCTTTAAAGCCTGGCTTAATTTTAAAAAAAAAAAACTAGCCAGATTATAATATCAGCTTCTGCACTTGCTATTTGTAAAATACTATTCTTAAGAAAATCCACCCTTACACACATGTACACTTGGAAAGGGGAGGAGTATTTATTAGCTTTTTAAGATAATTATGCTATTCCTTTGTGTTAGTCACTTTCCCATCGCTATGACAAAATATCCAACACGTGAAACTTCAAAAGGTGAGTTTTACCTTGGCTCATGGTTTCCAGGAATTCAGTCCATAGTTAGCTAGTTCCAAGGCAAAAAAACAGTAGGATAGAGGAAAGCTTCTCACCCAATGAAAGTCAAGAAGCTGAAAAAGAAAAAAGGAAGGGACCAGAAACAAGAATACAGCCACTCAAATCATGTCCTCAGTGACTCACTTCTAACTAGCACCCACCTACTAATAGCACATTCAGCTATAAATTCATCAGTGGGTTAATCTACTGATGAATACAGCATCACCATGATCCAATCACCTTTCAAAAGTCCCACCTCTGAGCACATAAGACTGTTGGCAAAATGTCAGACTGAAAGCATAATATCTTATTTGATACTAAATAAAATTTGTTAAGAATTATTTACAGTGTGGAATTTAAAACTATACAAGTAAACTGTGTCTTTGTTGCATTAAAATTATTGCTTTATCTTGACTTAAAACTGTGTGTAATATTTATAACATTTTTGCATTGATCATGTCAAAAATACCAACTCAAAAACTTCAGCAGATTTCCAAATGCTGACATATTTCTTATACAACATTTTCATTAAAACTCACATCATTGAATGGTAGAGCAGTAAGCAACTCAATCTCTCCAAGATTCAGAATCCAGACAACTTGGAAAATAACAACTTGGGGAAGAAAGTAAAATGAGAAGTAGATTCTGGGAACCAGGAGGGAACTGAGAGAAAAATTAAGAGCTACAGAAAAAGGAATACACAGAGCACAAGACCAAGAAGGGATGAGAGAGTCTGTTTTCTTCCTAGCTCCTAACTTGCAGCTTTTAGGGAAAGGAGAAAGAACATACAAAGACAAAGTTTTTATGTAAGAATCTACAAACCTCATCTCAAAAAAATATATAAATATGAAAAGACAAGCAACAAAATGCCTCCCCAAATACCCACCTCCCCCAAAGTCAATCTGGGAAGTGTCAAGAGGAAAAATAGTATGAGTCACATTAATTGAATGGGTAATGAGAAAGGTTAGAAAACAGATCAAAGAGGCACTCAATGGAATTACAGAAGATACAAATAAAAAGATAATGAAAATTATAACCAAAATGATCCAGGGACTCTTAGAAGACACTAATAAAAAGTCAGATGAATTTTTAAAAAATGATACAAAACATGCATGACCAGTTTAGCAAAGAACTGGCCTATGAAAAACTTTCAGTTGGAAATGCAAGAGGTTAAAAATTATACTGAAAGTATGGGAGGCAGAAGTGACCAATCTGAGGACAAATCTCAGAGCTGCCTAGAAGACGATGACTCCTTCAAAGACCAACCACTTAAGGATATTTCAAAAACAACAAGAGGACATTGCAATGGACCCAACAGCTGGTAGGAAATGTAAAGAAAACTAATCAAAGAGTAAGTAGAAGAAATGAAAAATCAGAAGGCAGCACAAGTAGCAACCTGTTCATGTAAGTAATGGCAGAAAATTCCCCAATTATGGGAAGGACATAAACATACAGATAAGTGAGGCCCAATAGCCATGACCAAAAGGGAATCTCTCTGTGCCGCTTGATACTTAAAGTACCACAAGGTCATTACAAGAACAAAAATCTTAAAAACTGTAAGAGAAAGGCAACAAATGACATATAAAGTTAAGCCCATGAGGATTACAACAGACATCTTGACACAAACCTTAAATGCCAGGAGGGGTTGGAATGAAGTGTTTCAAGCACTAAAAGATAACAACTTCCAACAACAATTTATATATTCTGCAAAACTTTCTTTCAAAGTTAATGGAGAAATAAGGTATTTCCATGACAAAGAGCATCTCAAGCAATTTATGAACATCAGGACAATACTACAAAATTTCTCAAGAATATCTTAGAAAAAGACAGTAAAGCCAACAATTCCAGTAAGTCAAAAAGAATGAACACACATGGCAGGATGAACAACATAGCAAAAAGAGACAAAATAAGGAGATCAGCAAATTGAAAAGTATGCAATTATGAAATAAATCAATATTTTTCATTAGTAACTCTCAGTGTGAATGTCCTTAATTTTCCAATCAAAAAATATTCACTGGCAAGATGAATCAGAATAAAAAGACTAACCATATGCAGAATACAAGAAGTACATTTAATTCACATATTAAAAATCAAAGAATGAAAAACAATGTTCCATGCAGTAGAAATCTAGAGGGGGTTGGGGGGCAGGAGTAGCTATCCTAATTTCAGACAAAGTGGATTTTGAGTCAAAAAGTATCAGATGAGACAAAGAAGAGCATTAAATTTTGGATATAGAACCAATTCAACAGGAAGAGATAACAGTTATAAATATATATGCACCAAACACCGGTACCCTCAACTTGATAAAACACTATTGAACATTAAAAATTATATGAATACCAAAACAGTTGCAATGTAAGATCTCAATCACCCACTGTCACAAATAGACAGACTAGACAAAAGAGTAATAAAGATATATGTATATATATATATATATATATATGAATTGAACAAATCAACAAATGGACTTTATAGATATCTACAATATTCCATCCAACAAGAGAATATACATTCCTCTCAGCAGTATGTAGGACTTTCTCCAAAACAGACCACACAATATGCCCATAAAGGAATACTCAAGTAAATACAAAAGAATTGAAATCATCTCATGCATATTATCAGATTATAATGTAATAAAACTAAGAATCAATGTCAAATTGAAACCACAGAAACTATGAAAATACATGGAAAATAAGTTCCTTTTTGGATAATCAATTAGTCTCAAGAGAAATTAGGAAAAAGTAAGATCTAGAATTAAATGATAATTCCAAGTACAACATGCCAAAATCTATGAGAAACAATGGAAGTAGTCTTAATAGAGAAGTTTATAGAGATAAATATTCACATTAAAAAACAGAGTGAGCTCATGTAAATAACCTACCAATATTATCTCAAGGTCCTAGCAAAACAAGAACAACCCAAATCCAAAGCTAACCAGAGAAAGGATTCTATAAAAAAATCATTACAGAAATTAATGAAATTAAGACTAAAAAAATACAAAGAATCAAAAGTTGGTTATTTGAAAGAATGAACAAAATAGACAAGTCTCTAGTCAATCTTATCAAAATAAGGAAAGAAAAATCCTAAATCAATGCAATTAGAAATGAAAGTAACAAATTCTGCCAAAATCCAGAAGATCGTTGGCAACTACAGTGAGAACCTATGACCTAATCAAGTGCAAAACTTGGGCAAAAAGGGTAAATTCCTAGGTACATATGAGCTACAGAGCTGAATCAAGAAGATATAAAAACCTGAATAGTCCAATATCAATCAAAGAGGTGATGAAGTGATTTTTAAAAACAACTACTAAAAAAATTCCAGATTTCAATGGATTCACTGCCAAATTCTATAAGAATTTTAGAAAAGATCTAACACCAATACTCTTCAAACTCTTTAATGAAATTGAAAGAAAAATACTCCCAATGTCATTCCTGGAAGCAAGCGTTACCGTGATTCCAAAATCACAATAGGACCCAACCAAAAAGCGAACTGTAGGTCAATCTCTTCAATAGACATAGATGCAAAATCCTCAATAGATACTGGTAAACATAAGACAGCAAATCATCAAGATCATACATTGTGACAGGCAGAATGAATTCCAGAGATGCAGTGATGGTTCAACATACACAAGTTAATAAATGTATGTACCACACAGAAAGAAGCAGAACAAAACTCAGATGATCATTTCAATAGATCCAGAAAAAGCATTTGACAAAATCCAACATTAATTCATGATATGATCCCACAAGAAAAAGGGTATAGAAGGTCTTTATTTCAATCTGATAAAAGCCATCTATATGGTCAATGTCATATTAAATGGAGTAATTTGGAAGCTTTTTTTCTAAAATTAGGAACCAGATAAGAATGTCCACAATCACCAGTCCTGTTCAGTATAGCTCTCAAAACATTAGCTAGAGCATTCAAAAAGAGAAATAAATAAATAAAAAGAGGAAGGAGAAAATTAAATTATCATTACTTGCAGATGACATGAGCCAATGCATAAATCACCTCAAAACCTCCACCAAAAACTCTTAGAAGCAACAGCCAAATTCAGCAGCATAGAAAGGATACAAAGTCTACATTCAAAATCAATTGTGTTCCTTTTCACCAAAACAAATTCACTGAAGGAGACACTAGGGAAACAATACTTTTCACAACAGCTTCAATAAAATGAAATACTTAGGAATCAACCTAACCAAGAAAGTGAAAAATCTGGGGCTGGGGATTTAGCTCAGCGGCATAAGCACCTGCCTTGTAAGCAGACAGTCGTGAGTTCGATCCCTGGTACCGATAAAAAGGAAAAAGACAAAAAAAAAAAAAGAAAGAAAGAAAGAAAGTGAAAAGTCTCTATAGTGAAAAGTGCTTATTCTGAAAAAAGGAGATCAAAGATAGTATTAGAAAATGGAAAAATCTCCTTGTCCCTGGACAGGCAGAACCAATGTAGTCAAAATGGCTATACTTGCAAATCTTCCACACAGATTTAATACAATCCAAATCAAAACACCAAGAGCATTCCTCACAGAACTAGAGAAAATAATACCAAAATTCATATGGAAGCAGAGGAGACCTAGAATAGCAAAAACAATTCAGGGTGAGGGAGTAGCAACAAGGGGAAGGCAAGGAGCATGACAATCCCAGACTACAGATTATACTACAAAACTACAATGATAAAAACAGCATGAACTTAGTGAAAAAATGGATTTGCAATTCAAAAGAACAAAATAGAGAATCCAGAAACAACTGCATGCACATTTAAATATGTTACCTTATCTTTGACAAAAGGGTCAGATATTTTTTTAAAGGAGTGATAGCCTCTTTAACAAATGGTGTTGTGAAAACTGGCTACTCATGTGACAAATACTAAATCTAGACCTAGATCTCCCACTATGCCTGAAACCAAAATCAAAATCAATAAAGACCTAAGCATTAAAACAGAAACACTTTATCTACTGGAAGACAAGAGAGGTAAAACTCTTGAAGATATAGGTGTAGGCAAAAAAACTTTCTGAATAGAACCCCAGTTGTACAAGAAATAATATCAAAAATTGACAAATGTAATTGTATTAAATTACAAAACTTCTATACAGCAAAGGAAACTTCCAACAGAGTGAAGAGCCAACCCACAGAATGGGAAAAAAATCTTCACCAGTTTCTCCTCAGACAAAGCGCTAACATCTGATATATATGTTTAAAAACTCAAAAAAAAAAAAATTCCCCCAAACTCAAAGACCAAATTAAAAAAAAAAAAATGAGCACCTAAAATGAATAGACATTTCCAGGAAGAAGAAGTACAAGTGGGCAATACATTCTTTCATTAAAAAATGTTTAACACTGCTGACTAATCAAGAAATGCAAATTAAGACAACACAGAAAGCCCACCTCATTCCAGGAAGAATAGCTGTCATCAAGAAATCAAATAACAGCAAATGCTGGAGAGGCTGCAGGGAGAACAGGAACCCTTTTCCCTGTTGAAAGGAGTGTAAAAACTAAGATGGAAATGCAATTCCCAGTCATTCCTCTTCCAGTTATCATCCCAGAAGAGTCAAAGACATCATATTAGAGTGATGCATAGCATTTATCTTTATAGCACCACATTCATAACAGCTAAATCTTGGAAGCAAACTACACGCCCATCAACATATGAATGAATAAAGAAGCTGTGATATTTATGTGTAATGGAGTACTACTACACTGTACCATGAAGAAGGATAAATTTGAGTTATTTGTACAAAAATGGATATGCCCTGAGATCATAATGTTAAGTAAATCAGGCACACAAACTCAAGTAACAACATTTTTTTACGAGAAATCTGACATTTAATGGATAAACGCAAAATAAAAGATAGGTAATAGGAAGTAGGGAAATAGATCTTCCTTTAGATGTAAGGGGATCAAGAGATGGAGTGAGGAAAGAAAGGAATGAAAAATGATTTAAGATGTGCTATGTATGTGTACCAATCTTCACATGGAACATAATCATTATATACTACTAGCATGTACTTAAAAAATTTTAAAAATCACTTCCAGCTTCATCAAAAATCTTTAAGAATGGGAAAGCTACTGAGTTTGTGACAGCAGGAACAATTTTTCCAAAATGCTAACATCTACTTGAAAACTCAAATTTTATCATTGGCAACAAGTGCTGTCAATTGGTTTTTTGAAGCGACAGACTCACTCTGCTCATTTGGGAGAATGTGTCTGACAGACACGAGTCATGCTTTCAAGCAAAAATGGTGTTACAGAAAACAAAAGTGAGTAGCTGAGCCCACATTCAGTCTCGGGGTGATCTTTCCCATTGACTCTTGTAGTTTAACAGGAAGAGGTTCCTTACGGACACCTCTCATTTTGTAATGTAGTGTGCTGCATAAAGCAGACTCAAGGACTGAGATTTCATAAAATCAACATATCTCTGCTGTTTTGCTGCAGACATTCATACCTGAAACTAGCTTTTTGATTTATTTCAAGTGAGTGTATGGCGGTAAAGGAGCCAACCGCTACAAGCACAGTTTGATGTGCATGTTTGGATGTGCAGCTGTCTGCCACCAGTCTTACCCACTATTCCTTGTGTCATTGATGCAAATATCTACCCCGTGAGAAAGAAAGCGCAAATGACACCTTTGTACTTGATAAAAATATCTCTGACCTCTCCAAGTGCCTGAAAAGGTCTTCCACACCCCCGGGTGTTTGTGGGCCGTTTTTCAAGAATTTCTGAGCCAAACAGTCCTCCTTCTCTGTTGTTTTTGTTGCCGTTGCAGTTGTTTTTATTGATGTTCTTTGCTTATTTGTTTGTTTTCACTTCCTAATTCTTTTTATTTCACTTCCTATTTCTTTCCTTTCCTCAAAGAGAATATTTTGAGTCCTTCTCAAAAATTGCTAAAATGAAGCCATAAATTTTTATTATTTTGTTTTAAATCTAATGTAAATGTCTGCTACAGCTACATTGGCACAAATACGAAATCATATACAGATTTTCATTGCAGTATTTTGATAAGGAACAAAGATGGGAAACCATATAGGTTTCTGTGAACAGAGGGTCTATGCGTCTACCAAGGGTATCTACACAATAGAGTACGTATGGTACTGCTGTGTAGGCAGTAAAGCAAAAATCAGGAAGATAATGAAGAGGAGAAGAAAGGAGAAAAGGAGGATGAGGAAGTGTCAAAAGGATTGAGGAGGCTTTTTACAATTTTATGTGGAAACAGCACCCCTGGTTCTGTTCAGAGAAAAAAAGCAGAGTTGAATACCATAGACAGCACATGCTATGATTCGGGTGCTTGTTTCCTTTCTAAAATCTGTGTTAAAATTTAATCACCAATGTGACAGTGTTAAGAAGTGGGGCCTTTAGGAGGTTGTTAAGTCATAAGGGCTGCGTCCTCCTGGGTGGGATTAATGCCCTTGAAGAGGGGCTTCTCTGTCCTCTTATCCTCTTTGTCCTCTGCCTTCTGTTATCCAACAAGGCAGCAATAAGGCACCCATCTCGGAACACCAGGACCTCACCAGCCTGTGCTTTAACCTTGACTCTCAGCTTCTAGAACTACAGCAAATGCATTTCTGTTCTTCATAAATTAACCAGCCTTTGTCATATTTTATGGCAGCATGAGTGCACTAAGACAGCAGACTATCTTCTGCTACATGAAGGAAGAGTGTAAGAATGTGCACTCCTACTGCTTATTCTTGCATAAGGAAATGAGGGGAAGGAAAACCAGAAACTAACAAAAGTGCTTATGAAAGGGGAGTCAAATAAAAGGAAGACAGAAACACAGGCAAAAGTTAAACTTTGCATTGTGAAAACTATACTTTGCTCAATTTTTTAAACTTCGTGTCACTTTCAAGTATGATGTTGCATGCCTCTAATGACATGCAACTCACGATGACAGACAGGAGGATCGCAAGCTGGACGCTGTCTCAAAAATAAAACTAAAAAGAAAGGTCTAGGGATATAGCACAACCCTCTCTGGGTTTAATTTCCAGTACTGAAAAACAATTAGGTATATATACTATACTACAAAAATGTATTACCAACTCACATGAGAAATTATTGAAATAAAAAATGCGTACTATGATCATTTTTTTGAGCTGCATAGCTTTGTGGATGTTTTCTTTCAAATTTAGAGTCCAGTTTCCCCAAATCAGTGAACAATAGTTCAGGTAATACCTCAACATAAACAATTTCAAGATAGCGTCTATGAATCTTCCTAGACTCCAGGGTCAATTTCCTCTGCTTGTGTTCCCCTGAAGCATGCCACTGGTAAAGAGGACTCATTCTGAGTGACGAGGGGTTCCTCAGAGGTAGAATTCAATCCCTAGCAATGCACACAACCAAAAAAGTATTCCATACTTATTGTAAAGGAACAAACTGCTTACATTATTTTCGAGCTATTGAATTCATTTTTAAATTCATTTTTAATTCTGACCAATCAATTTATTTTCTTTCCCTTGAAGCAAATTTTCCTACTTAAAATCTAGTTAAGGAAGAAAGGTTGAACTATATTCATATGTATGTTATGCTGAAAGATAAATAAAAATATCTAGTTTTCATAGACTTCCCTAGTTGACTTTTTATTGATGGTCTCATCTTTACTGTTTAAACTCATTTGGATTCTCCTCCAATACATGTCCATACATAAAGATGAAAACTGTAAAACTACTTTATTAGAAGTATTGATTTTAAATTTAAAACTGTTGAGAATAAATTGCTTGTTTAAGAAAAGCCAGAGGGGAAACAGCGAACCAGGGTGTTCTGTGTAAATAAGCACTGATAGGGCATGCCATTTTCCTTACAATTCTATGAGGACACACTTTGCAATCAAGTATAATTCATGTTTCTCAACCTCAGCTGCAAAGCAAAAAGAAGTCTGCCGCACAGTATTGTCATAGATGATGTCTGTCAACAACTTAAATTCACATATATAATACTGCACAATCATTACTCTCCCTGCTCATTCACTAAACATACTGGCAAGTAAACATTTTGTCATGATAGTATTATAAAGCTCTTTCAGAAAATAGCTACATTATACTCTCAAGGAAACAAAAGGGGCTTTTTTAACCAGACCTAATAAGCAATGATTTAACTAGTCTATATCCTTCTGCAAACACCACTTAGCCCCAAAAGGCCCATTAGTTGGTGGACAAGAAGATGTCTCCCAGAAAGTGTTCAAAGGAACCCTAATCAGGGAGGATCTGAGTTCTTTCCAGTACATCTTTCAATAAAGACATAAGCTCTTAACTCTGAAAGACTTCCTAGGACTCCACAGGGTAGGGATTGGAGGATTTTGAAAGGCATGGCCTCCTCTGAAAGAAAGACAAATCATGCTATTCAGAATTTTAAATGTAAAATGTTAACACTTCAGGCCAGTGAGTGCTGTTAATCTTCATATTTTCAGCAACTGTTAAGCAAATACATTAATTTCCCTGCTAGCTATTCCATGTAACTGAATGTTACCACAAAAAAAACTATTATCTCAAAATGATTTCTATTTTTTAATCTTAAATATGTAAAAAGTGTTAGAATGTAGCTCAGTGGTAAAGCTCTTACCTAGCATTCATGAGCTCCTAGGATCAGTCTCAGCACTAGAAAAATCCATTGCACATTACCTTCATCCTTTAAAAGTAAGGAATATTATAAAAATAATTTCACTGTTTAAATACAAAATCCCATGGAGCAAGGATTGAGGAGTTGAAGTCTGTTTGCCTCTGCATATTATATTGCCACTGATGACTACACTTTTATAGCTTTCTATAATCCATTTGCATTTCCTGTCTTTTGACTGCTATTTGCCATGAGTTCATTTGAGGAACACTAAGTGTTCTTCCCTGCTTTCAAACACTGAGTGGGACATGAGGGTGAGTCCAGACTTCTGCAATAGAACCAAATGTTCATACTCTGGAGCAAAACTTCATTGCTTAGAAATCTTAACCAGTTTCTTTGAGGTTTTAGACAAAGTCTATCACATTTCTATTCTGACTTCTGAAAGAGTTTACCCATATATTATGATTCTACTCTTTAGTGTAACTGTTTAAATATTCTCATCTCCATTTTTCCATAAAAGACAGTAGTAACTGCATATAGTCCCTGTCTTGGAATGGCTTGACTTTATGATGGTATTAAACAATTACACATGCAGTGGAAATCTTACTGGAGCATTGATCTTTCTTGAGTTAGCCATATGTGGTAAGATAACTTTTCTTCATGTTGGACAGCAGCTTCCAGTCAGCCACAAGACCCCAAGGGGAAACAGCAGTTGCCCTACGATGTACCATTGCTCCTCTAGGACATTTGGTACATTAGGTATATTCAATTCACTCTTCATTTATAACATTTTCAATTCACAGTGAGTTCGTGAGGATGTAACTCCACAGTAAGTCTATATATGTAAACCAAAATCCTATGTCATAGCCTTATGGTTATGACTGTTTTCACAAATGATAAACTCAACCAGTGTCCCAAAGTGCATTCCTCAAAAAACACTGTACATACAGATGACAGAATAAGCAATTCTTCCTATAGACGTGATACACAGGCTCCTACCTGAGATTCTTTCCACCATGGTGACTGTTCCGGCTTACTTAGCTAGCACTCACCCTTCCCCAGGTCTTTAGAGGGACCAAAGAACTGTACTCACCTGGAGCCCACATCACATCCTCCATAGATCGGAGGCCCAGAGGTCGTCAGGACCCTAAGGGTGAAGAGGAGAGCAGACTTTGGATGACAGAGTGGCAGTATCTATAACATCCATACAAAATTTCTCCTGCAATTAGAAGTGGGGAAGTGACCGACAAGCCCGAAGTTCCCTTTGTCATCAGGCTACAAAACTGTAAAGAATTCAGACTTTAATTGAAGGTCTGGCCTTATAGGTCATTTTGCAAATGCATTAAAGTAAAGGCATAAGGTACATTTTAAGAACTTGTTAGCTATAAGAGTTGATTACTAATTTATCTGGGACAGCTGAAGAGTTTAGACCTTCAAATTCAGACCATAGTTGAATTAGGAGCTGGGGCTTAATAGGAGAAGTAGGGCACAGGTCTGTGAATTTGGGTGACTATATATGACCTTTGGTCCCCTCCTCTTTTTCCTCCTCTTCTCTTCCTCTTCCACCTCCTTCTTCTCATCGTCCTCCTTTTTGGTGATACCAAAGGACCTTTACACTAGGATGCATCCCCAGCTCATTTTTGTTTTGAGACAGGGTCTCATTAAGTCTCTAAATTGCCCAGGCTAAGCTTACATTCGAAATCCTCCTCCTCCTCAGCTTTCCAGTGCTGAAATTACAGGAGTACGCCATCATGCCCTCCTTTCTCTGTTTCTGAATCCCAATCACCCTGTACTAATAACTTTCCTCCACCCCCTTCCACCATGATGTTTCTGCCTTGTAGCTACTACACATGGACTGAACCCTCTGAAACTGTGAGCTAAAATAAACTTTTCCTCCTTTAAGTTGTAGGTGCCAGGTACTTTGTTCCAGAAACAGAAAAGCTAGCAGATACATTAGCCTTTAAATATCTTGGCATATGATGTATAGGTATTAATTTGCACTGGTGTTCCAGCAAGGCAAATGACAAACCAACTGTAAATTCTACAAATTTTGTGAGAGCAGAGAAATGTGCTTTCTTGATTTCTTTATTTCTAGGACTGAACACATAGTTAATGAAATGTTAACTGTAAAAAAAATTGAGAAATTTTCTTTTGCAATCCCATTTGCATGAGTGATAATGTGTATTTTAAAGTATTTAAGATTCAGTTTAGTCCAAGGCTCCACCTCCCCATTTCCTATCCTAACCCACTCCCATCTCCCTTTTCTACCAAAGATCATCTTACATTTACTCTAGGGTGGGAGAACTGTAGAAATTCCTCAGAACAATAGTATAGAACTATCAGCCCACTCTGAAAGCATCCCGTAAAACCTGAAATGAATACAACTATGCTCAAAGAAGTGCTAGATACAATTTAGCAGTTACAAAAAGCTAAGAAATACATGGGATTCTCTAGAAGCCAATAAACAGGAGTTTTTCATAAACAAATAAATAATCCAGTGATAGCAAAAAAAAAATTATCTTTTCCTGAAAATTTTCTACCAGAAATAATAGTTGAGGATGCAATGTGGGGAGATACAAACTTACATATTAAATTTAAGGTTAAGAATAAATGTTCTATAAAACTTTAGTGTTTATTCCACACCCCATGTATTATTTAAAATGTTTTTATTTCTGATTAATAATTGCCATGAATCTCAATTCAAGCAACCTATAATCAATTTAGCATTTTCAATTTAAGAATGGATTTTTTAATTAATACTGATGCTATATATGATTAATATCTTTTATCAGTAAAGGTAGAGTGTAAAACACATACTACAGAATTTTAATGTAACCTAGAACTATGGAAAGAATAAGAGTGAAAATGAGAACTCTTCCAGAGACAAGACACAAAAATTCTAGTCTAGCTAACATAGTCAGATAAAAGTGACAGTGGTAGAGATTGAACTCAGGGTCTTAAGTGTCCTAGGCATGTGCTCTACACTGAACCACACTCAGTCTACAGAAGCCAGTTTATTTGCTCATAGAACTGGAAAGTATATGGATGCCATTGACTTCAGGAAAATTAAAGGGAGAAACTCAACATCCTCCTCTCTCCTTTGTTCTCTCCATTCCTTCCTCTTCTCCTTGTCCCCTTTATTCTCTCACTTTCTTTTGCTCGTCCTTCATCTCTTCCACTCCAATCAACAGTGTTTTATTTCAACTTCTCATTATTGCCCCTCTCTCCACAGAGTTTCTTCCTTAAGTGAGTAATCCTGGCAACAGACAGCCCCACTGTATATGATCACAGCTTAGGAACCCCAGTGGACAGAATGATTCATTTGGATATATAAAAACTTAAGAATAAAAACACTGATAGTCTAATTTGGGACATATGTCTCCACATGCCAATTGCTATGACCTAATTAGGCCTGCTTGATTGCACACTGCTTTACTCACAATCAAATTATTGGGGTGAAGTAACTCAAAATAGCAGAGACAGTTCTACTATAAGAGGGGTCAAAACATGCTTGACACTGGCATACAGAGCTTCAGATGGTGCATGCAGTGTATAAACCACTATTCTGCAGTAGACTAGGTCATTTCCCAACCATATATAAACCCTACAGATGAATACTGTATAGTCTGTGCTAAGAATCCAAACTCAGAAGAATCTGTACCAAAAGTATACTATAACTTCACTTAGAAAAGCAAAACATATAGTCAATATAATAACCCAATAAAAGGAAAAATGGGTAAATTATGGTGCAACTCATAGTACAAGGTTATTATGGTTTGTGTATATATATCCCCTCAAAGCATTATGCTATCATGGGAGTGGGCTTCTAAAGTTTGTGATTGGTTCATGGTCCAATGCTGGCATTATAGACATGAGTGTACCTCCATACAATATGAGAGAGGAAATGAAATGCTTTTGTTACTTAATTTGAGGCTTCAGGTATTTTGTCCCAGCAATGACAGAAAAGTAACCAAGACACTACCATAATAAGAGAAACAGCTTGCTGGCTCTGACTGAGGGGGAGAAAAGCAAACTCTGTAGCTCCCTGGAAATAAGTAGAAAGAAAAGATATAAGAATGAAAACACGCCAAAATATTAATAAACAGTGACATCACATGATCTTATATCATTTATGGATAACTTTTTATTATTTCCATATTTTCTATAAAAATTCATACTTTACATAATTAAAAGTATTAACTGCAAGGTTTAAAATGACTATAAGACTAATATTTAAGTATCAGATAGCCATTGTCTGAAATTCTCACCTTTAAAAGCTATAAGGGATTACTCAGGGTCAGTTGTTTATTTGAACATCTTATTGTGAATTTTGTGGCTTTCTCTACTCAGGGGAGGGAACACATCACAAAGGGAATATTTAGAATAAAGTACAAGCTAGTAGTCATAAAAGCATTTGCTTCCTTAATCTTCTAAATATCTATGTTATTCAAGTAACAATAATCATGCCTTAGATAAGACTCAATGGCTATGATACTGTCACTGTGAAAAGCTAAAAATCTATGTTATTCAAAGACAGAGGTCATCAGGTAGTCTGCACAGCACTCATTTATTCTCTGAAGGACGAATTCAACTCACACAGAATGGAAAGAAGCAACCAGGCCTTTGCAAGACTGAAGTTATGACTAGAAATAGCTCGCCAACTCTGCTCCACCCTTCAGGCTCTCTGTCTTGACCCCAGGCCCTGGTGTGCTCACACCTTATCTACCTCACTCCCAATGCACACCTGCCCTATTTATTCCCTACCTCAGCCTCACTCTTGCATTGTGATTCACATCACTGTTTCATGTTCCTCCTCAAGAGGACGAATAATGTCACAAAGAATGATCTTCCAGTCAAGAGGTCAGTGAGGCGGGACAGGGCAAGAGGGAAGCAGCAGCCTCAGGGACAGAGGTACACTGAACAGCTGCCCTATCCTCATTTTCCTACCCAGGCTGAATAGATGATTTCCTTGTCATGGTCCTTCAGAGTTCAGCCTCGCAGTCAGGAAAACAAAATGAACTCCTTTGAAACTAAGATTGACAGAGGTGCAGATAAAGTGTTTAATTTTTTTTTTCTTTTTCCCTTTGTCTTTTGTATTTGAAAAGTGTTTAGTTTTTAAATATTTATGTGTTTATTTGTTTATTCTGTGGTGCTGGTGATTGTAGCAGGGCCTCAAGCTTACGAGGCTACACTCTTCACTAAGCTATGTCCCAACCTCTTTTTGATTTTAGTTTGAGACAAGGTCTTGTTGAGTTGCCTAGGTTAGGCTCGAACTCGCCACCCTCCTTCCTTAGTCTCTGAGAGGCTGGGATTACAGGGATGCACCATCAAAACCAGTAAAATTTGCAAATATTTACTTCATTCTACTTAAAACCCTAATGAATTACATTGCTAACTTTCTACACGGCCTGAGGTAAGTTACATCATCTCCTCACACCTGTGATATGACAGCATTGGACTAAATCACCTCTCAATCTTCTTTTAGCCATAATACTTTGTTATTCTATGGAAATCTTTTTGGGGTTTTTTTTGTGGTTTTTTTGTTTTTTGTTTTTTTTTGTTTGTTTGTTTGTTTGTTTGTTTTGGTCTTTTTCCTTTTTATCGGTACCAGGGATCAAACTCATGACTGCCTGCTTCCAAGGCAGGCACTTATGCCGCTGAGCTAAATCTCCAGCCCCTATGGAAATCTTTTTACCAAGCCTCAGTTACTGTGCTTCAAAGTATAGGACACAATAAATCCAATATCTTTTGTTATTGCTTGGTAACTCTCTTTCCCTAAGGTCTTTCTCACAAAATGAATTGGAAACTTTTCCATTTACCTATGTGCTTATTATGTATACTCTCTTTAAGCTCAAATAGAAAAACAAAATGCTAATATTTAAAACAAAAAGAATCACTTTCATTTAATATTTTCATGGAAATTTTTTAGCTATTAAAATTTAGCTGTAGGAGTACGAGTATCTGCACTCTAACAAAAGATAGGTTTAAAATAAAATCTGCATTGAAAAGGAGAAGAGATGGGGTTTTAAGAAGAGACAGAACATGAGGAATAAGGAAGCAGGACCATAAACTTTCAGCAGGAGGAAAGCTGCAAACAGTAAAGGGAAGAATGAAGGAGGCTGACTACCTTTATGCATATAGCATAAACTTTTAAAAACTAGATTTGGAATTCAGTTAAACCTCTGGTATTTGTATTTCAAAAATATAACATGAGAAATAAACCTCTATCATTTCCATGTCACAATATGTACTAAACCTCCAAACAACAAAGATCAAATTATCTTTATTAGACACAACTTGCTCCCTAGCTATCTGCCCAATCTTTCTTTAAAAAGCAGATGCCCCTAGCAGCCAATTTACCCGACAGCCACACCATTTGCCCCTCCTCCTGCACCACATACTCTGCATGCTGGCCCACAGCTGTGAAAGAATCTGAAACTCAAATGACCGATAGTGTTGTGTAGATCACACTTCACAGGGCGCTGGGCAATGAGCCACTTCCTTACCTTTCTTTGGTGGATAAAGCATTGCTTTTGCACTGGCTTAACCAGCTTTAGATGTTTTTCTTTAGCGCTCCATGTTATGTGATGACAATAGGCATCCTTATTTAAGAAAACAAATTGACTCAGAAACAGTAGCCATCTAAGTAGAAGATCACTCACAACTGTAACCTATAAGAATTAGGAAACTTAAACAGAGGTTTTATGGGGAACATTATCTAAATTAAAGATCTCACAAGGGCAATAGCGCACAGGTATGAATAAAATGAATGTGTTTAGATGCGTCCAGATTAGTTATGTACAAAGGTATAAGCTGAATGCATTCAAATGTTTTTCTACTTCAGTGTCACTTGTGTCTTCCATACCTAAGAGAGCAGCTGCCCTGCCTGAAGTAGACCTCCTAGCCCTGTGAAGTGCCTCGGATCCTTCCGTCTCTGTATAGTTGCTGCCAGCTCCGTGGTCTGCTGAGTATTTCTGCAAAGCCTTGCTGTATATCTGTATTATCATCCTCAAAGCACAGTAAACTCAGTGCTTATGATTTATTGTACATACATGGCTGAATCTGAGCGCTGGAAGTATCACTGAAGACGTGAATCTATACATTCCTACAACAGGGAGGGGTGAATTAATTAAAAGCTTAACTAATTTTCCTCACCTAACTTCCAGACTGCGGGGGGGGGGGGCACTTGGCTCCTAACCAAATCCTGCAGGGCAGAGGACTGAAAAGCCAGGTCCTCAGGTGCTGAGAAATGTAAACCAACTTCAGTAGCCAGATTATTCCATCGGAAAAGCTAATGAGAGATAGATAAAACCTCCAAGGCTCACAGACATTTTCACTGTCATATGAAGGCTCTCATTCTGTAAAACAGTTTCTGTTCACATCCATAGTTGTTAACACATGCAAAGCTTCCTCTCCTAAAGTCAACATTTTCCCCAAATATTGAAACCACAGTGTTGCAGGTAACACTGAAAGATCATTGAAGTAGCATAGGAAATACAATTATATAATTCCACTAATTGAGTAAAGGGAAAGCATTTCCCCATTTTGCAGCCTACCAAAGTCCTCAAAAATGTGTCAATCCAAAAAATAAGGCAAAATAGGGCTAGCAGTGTAGTTCAGTGGTAGAGCATGTTCTTAGTATGTGTACAGGTCTGAGTTTAAGTGCCAGTACCAGAATTAATAAAATAAATAAAACAATATAATCTTTGTAAGTAAGAGGAATAAAATTATTTCCCTTCTGATGTTAACATTCTGCTTTCTAAAAACAAACACAAAGAAAGAACTATTGGATGGAGTATTTTTTATTTAGCTAGGAATTTTACAGCAAATGTACATAAACTTCTTGAGCAAATATGTTAAAAATGGTTAATTGACATGGGAAATACACTCTAACTTTAATGGCAAAGCACAATCTTTTCTTGAACTGCTACTATTGCTACCTCATGACAAATAATTATAGTTACAGGTAAGCCCAAAAAGGCTCCCATGTGACTAAGTTCTTCGTTCTGCCTATGCCAGTTCATGGTCTGTGTCACTGGGTTGAAGGGAACTGTGGGCTCATCCTTACTCAATAAAATATAAACTGACATGCAAGTTTCTCCACTGCATGATCTAGACTCCACTTCAATAATCATCTATCGTTCAGTTATCAGTTTCTTTCAGGGTCCTTCTTTTCAGAATAAATGACTTCAAGAATAGGATGCGTCTTTTATTCCTAACATCTTTCAAAATAACTGAAATTCAATAAAAGACTGATAGCTTAGTAATGGTACTATTTAATTTACCAATATAATAATATTAGTAAATTAGTAATGGAACAATTTAATTTACTAATACAAAAATTCCAAGGAATAATTCCAAGAAAATAAGGTCTCATATCACCCTCAAATCATGAATAAAGCAGTAGAATTCCTGAAGTTACAATTACTTCTGAGATACACGCTTATGCTTAATTTCATAAAGTTCAAAAAGCATAAACAAGCTAGAGAAAAATTTTGCATTTGTCTCATTCTATGTTGCTGCTGAAAGCGTCATATTTTGAACTATGTAACTCCATTTCCTGCTAGCTGAGCTTCTATCTTCTTGGAACATCAAGAATTGATTTCTAGGGCCAAGCACAGTGGCATATATCTATAATCCCAGAACTCTGGGAGGCTGAGACAGGCAGACAACAGGCATGAGCCCAGGATGTTCAATTTAGCAACTTAGCAAAATCCTGTCTCAAAATATAAAACAAAAACGGGATGTTTGGGTGTATAGCTCAATACAAAGGCCTTGTGTCCAATACCCAGCAGTGAAAAAGAAAGAAAGAAAGAAAGAAAGAAAGAAAGAAAGAAAGAAAGAAAGAAAGAAAGAAAGAAAGAAAGAAAGAAAGAAAGAAAGAAAGAAAGAAAGAAACTAGTTTTCCTTCTTAGACTGTTTATCTCCTGCATCTCAAATCTTTGTCTTATTTCTGAACCGAGATTCTGCTGGGAGTTCATGTGCCTGCCTAATCGGTTCTGTTTAACCACTATTTAAGTCTCAGTATTGTATTCCTACAGTCACTATTTATGTCTTAGCATCATGCCTCTAAAGCTAAGGCAATAATGTATTTCACATTTTCCCATATCATTAAAACTACTTAGGAGAACATGGAATATGAATTACTTTATCTACAATTTCCTAAATCATACATGATTGACTTTTACCATAAAATAAAACATTATTATTATGCATAAACCTGATCATCAAAACCAGAAATGATGTTCTCAGCATATTATCTCTTTTTAGAGATCAACGTATGACTTTGTGAAATTATCCTTGAACATCACAGGAAATATACATATATCAGTATTATTAATGAATAAGTTTCTAAAGAAATATATAATGACTATTTCCAAATTTTATAAGTAATTGAGAGAAACAAGATTATTTCCCCATGTTCTCAAAACAAGGAATAAAGAAAGAAAATAAAAGATTAATACACCAAACATAGATCTTACCTCTTTCCAAAAGAGGAATTTTCATATCTCAAATAGAAACAAAAAACACAAATCTCTGCTGAGTGCCTAAAGTGTACTAAACATTGTTGTGTCAGGGTAATTAAAATGAGGTGAAAAGTAGTCTTGGTCTCATTTTCCAAATGAGAGTAATAAGATAGAGATGTTGCTTTTCAACATCACACAGCTGCAAAGTGTTAAACCCAAATTTGCTCAGCATTTTAACCAGCTCTTCCCAACTCCACTTGGATGCATGCCATTTGCTCCATGGTATGTTGACATTGGTATAATAAAACTAGACAGACCATAATAATAATTTTCAAAAAGACAACTAAAATGCGGATCACTGAAGATAAATATTCCAAAAGATCTATGTTGAACAAACCTACTGCATTTTTTCCCAAACCTGAGGCCTGTCCTGTCCATCACCCAAGGCAAAGCAAGGAATTAATTCACAGAATTCACAGACCTTATATATCTAATAAAAGAAGACTCTCTCTTGATCAAGAAAGAAATACAACTCACATTTTCTAAGAAGAATTTCTTGTGTGGGTCGCAAACTGAATTTCATTTTTTCTACAACTTTCTTAGGGGCCTGTTTCTATAGTCACATACAGGGGAACCAAAGTAATGAGTGGTTATCATAATAAAAGAAAAATAGTACGGCAGTGTCACCATGTAATGCTTCAATTTCCCCTGATCCTAGGTTTAATTCTTCTCTTTCCATCCTTAGTTCATTAACAGAACAGCTTCCTGGCATCAAGAAAGAAAGGGTCTGCTATGTGTGCTGGACCAACTACTGGTCATTCTGGAAGATACTTTCCTGCTGGTCAGACAACAAGTAGTTACTGAGTGGCCACCAAATGTCTAGTGTGCTAGAAGAGGTGAGTTCAACAGATAGGGTTTGTTTGAATGAAGTTTACACTATGGTGGAAGAAACCAACCACCTAGCGACATCAATATTAATACTCAAGCTGGGTATGGTGGCACATGTCTATAATGGGAACCCTCTGGGAGGACACCAACTCTAGTGACAGTAGGAAGGCATGACAAAGTGCTGTGAGAAGGGGAACACGAGCAAGCCTTTAGCTGAGGCAGGGAAAAAATTAAGAAATACATTCCTGAAAAAGTTGCCTATGAACTGAACTTGGACTTGCTTTTGTTAAACACATCATTAACAATGTACACTTGTTAATCCTGTCTCATGTGCACAGAGCCACACTACAGACCACGAAGCATGCATGAAGCCCAGAATACATATCTGTGGAGTTTAAACTCAATTTGAAAGAAACATATATGAGAAGTCAATATAGGAAAGCAATAAAAGACATTCAACAAGCAGCGCATATACGTCCCGGTAGAGCAAAAGTCATGATAAACCATCAAGGATTGTTGTGACCCAGAGATGCTTTTTAGAAAACATAAGACACGAGGTAGGAACTGACACACAGGTTTTGAAATGTTTTGATGAAAATCACAGTAAAAAAAAAAAAAAAAACCCTTTTCACTATGGCCCAATATAAACACGCAAATGCAAATTATAGTAAAGCTGTGTGGAAGATTGCTTTCCATCATCTGATCTCCACAGACTGTTTCTTTCCTGCACCATTTTTCAGTAGTCTTTTTACTGATCACAAGCCACTAAAATTATATTCATTCTCCACTAACAGGTCACAACCTAAAGTTTGAAACTTCCATAACAGAAAGGATTTCTGCACACAGAAAGGTCCCTCACAACGAAAAAAGGACACAAAGGCAAGTAATTCTCACTTCCTGCAAAGGAAGGCCAAGCAGACAGGGCTTCTAACACCTCCCCACTCCTCCGCATGCCTCTCCTCTCTCCTAGCTGCACAGCTACCCTGCTAATGAGGAATCCAAGCACCTAGCATCTGACTACACCACCTACTTGCATTCTAAGGTCCCCACTCCATCACTCCCACTGCTTCCCTCTCCCTTACCTGCACCAGCAGTAGCATGGTCCTAAGATGCCATGCCTCACACCTCCCATAAAAGTATAGTGGAGGGGTTCGATCAGAGATAGAACAAGATCAGAATTCCAGATCAAAACTGAGGCACACAAAAATTTTAATTTATCAATTTTTTTCTCCTAAAACAACTTTAATAACTCATAAACAGAAGGAAATCACCTAGACTGTACCTTCATAAGCATTAGCTGTGGGCCCATTCCTTTGGTCCAAGGTCAGTGCTGTTATAATTTATGTTGAGATACTTTTCAACTAGGGGAAGGGCTCTTGTTGTTTGGTCACAACAATCCAGGACACTGAACAAAGAGAGTGAAAATCCGACCTGTGGACTTGTCTGAGAGCCTTGAGAAAAATAACGCCTCTCACCACCTGATGATATTCTTATTTATGCTTGTTTTTTTTAAAGAAGATGTGTTTAAAAATAAAAATGTGAACATAAATCAAGACAATTCTCATTCCAAATAAAAATGCTAATGCAAAACCAAATAATAATCAGTCTGAATTAGGTAAAGAACAGGATGAAAAATGCATCTATTGCATTTATTGATGCAAATCATGACTTTAAAGTATCTGTATTGATTAGATGTGGAAATCAGAGCCAGAATTGATGGCTCTGTATGGACATGCATGTACATGTCTCAGAATATGTTCTTAGCTTGCCCTACCCACTTGCAAGCCTCCTAAACATCCGGAGAAATGATTTTCTTTCTCTACTGGTGGACATAACTGATATTAGCAGGCTGGCATGTAATGAAGGAATTCCTCAACTAGTTTTGTGTTCATGGTGGATCTGAAGCCTCACTAGTCCCAGCATCACCAGTGGAGATTAGAGCTGCTTCTTCATTCTGGGTTTGGCTGGCTGCTGGAGGGCCAGAAAGAGATTGTGTGCAAAAGTGTGTTAATTTGAACAGTGCTGATGCATTTGAAGCTGAAAACTAAAATAGAAAAGCAGTGACTGATCCTTTCTGTTTACACTACACTGGCTCCAAAGGACACGAATGTCCCTAGGATTGGTATTCTCTTTAAAATGAGCCTGAAATTCTCAATAGGTCTTGGTTTTAGGACTGAGGTCTCTGAGCAACAAGAAGCTAGTCTCTCTGGCAAAGTCTTCTTTTGGGTTTTAGTAACTAAAGGACCTGTTCGGTATGTGTTTGGATTAGATGCCATTGTTCTTTCTCTAACGTCAGAGGTAGTAGTTGAGGATAACACTGACCATTTAACTTCCATGCAACAGCCTGGGACTAGGCCATTCAAGCAACTGAAATTACAGAAGGGTGAACTAAGCGGATTCATTTACAAATGACAGTATTTGTATGTATTTGCCGCCCTGTGTGCCTAGGGATTGCTAGAGCAGGTCTGGAAGGACAGATTGCTAGGTTCCATCTTTTTGTCAAAAAGCACGGAGCTTGATTTGATTGAGTCTCTGGTCACATCAGGAACTTGGGAGGACGGCTGGGTTCCCGCGGTGGCCTCGGAGGGCATCAAAGGAAGCCCGGGTGGACCCGGCCAAGGAGAGGGCGCTCGGGGCGGAGCAGGGCGCACGGCCTGGGGCCGCTTCCCGGGCTTGACCGCATGTGGCCCGGCTCTCCTCGCCGGAGGGGGTGGCCAGGCACCTCGCGGGCACCTGCGCTCCGGCTTGGGGAGAGCAGAAAGAAGGCGGAGGGGCGATGGGAGTGCGGCCACCTCTGCGCCCTGCGTCTCCAGGCCGCAGCCCGGGCGGGACGAGGGTCCCGGCCACCCGCCCGCGGCCCCGGGGCGCTGCGGATCAGAAGACGAACCCCGGCTCCGAGGTCGGGACGCGGCGCCGCGCGGCTGGCCGACACTGCAGCCTGGCTGCGCCTCCTGAATGCAATTTTGACCGGAGTGTCCCGGGTCGTCCGCCTACGGCCACGACGAGGAGGGAGGCTGGCGAGGCCCGGGAGGAAAAGGGACAGGCTGGGGGAGGGGACCGGAGCGGGAAGCCGTGTCATTTCCACCAACTGGGCTCTCTCTGACCCAGCCGCTCATCTGTCACCGCTGTCTCATTCCTGTTATTTACATCTGTCTTTAGCATTCTAATTACTCGCTTTATTACTTTAGCCTGGAGGAATCCTGTAAAAAACAACGGAGATGAGGATCCTACCACACAATAAAACTGCCCAAAATCCCCACTGCACATTATACAGAGCACTTGAGAATATTTGTGCTGTTATATGACCTCAATATGTCCTTAAATTGATCTTATTATATCTTTCTTTCTCCCTTCTCTTTCTCTGCGTGTATGTAATGAACTTAAGGTGTGGAAGCTGTTCAACAAATGATGAAAATGTGATTATTCTTGGGGAGGAGGGGAAAGAGATGAGGTGAGAGAAGACTTGGAGGTACTGAATTTGAACCAAACCCACAGGCGTCCAGGTCCTAAACTCTCAGCTTCATTTTTCACTTCAGATAAAGTACGGTAATCTTCACAACCAAGCTTCTGAGGCTGAAAGAAAGTTGGAAATTTAGAGACGAGAATAAAACGTCTTCGGTCTTTCATTATCTTACATTAATCTCTGTGATGCAGAAGGTCTCAGGAGGGGGAATGCATTTAGAATAG
Organism: Cavia porcellus; assembly: GCF_034190915.1. NCBI lineage: Eukaryota > Metazoa > Chordata > Mammalia > Rodentia > Caviidae > Cavia > Cavia porcellus. Next base: position 36,464,843 of record NW_026947497.1, read on the forward strand.
GAATAGAAATAGGGTGCAGAAATCATCATGCTTTGAATGTTGTTTAAGGGAAGATTGGAAAGAAGGAGTGCGTGCATGCAAAATCAGCAACAAGATTCACTGCTGCACCCAGAACTCCAGAGGGAAGGAGGTGGATGTAACCTACCAGAAAGTCACCACCGAGATGCTTTCCTCTAACTGTTATTTATCCCTGCTAGTGGAATTATTGTTCCACTCAGTTGCAATTTTCTGGCTGTGCTAATGGTTTTCTTTATTGTGTTACACTAACATAATCTCCTCCAGAAAGAAGATGACAAAATATATGAATTTTTAGATAAATAACTCGGGTAATTTATTGGCCTTTATGCTCTTCTGGTGGGGTGGTTGATAGATAATGTAATAATATGCACATAATTAAGCGGTTTACTGTACCTCAGTCAAAACAGATTCAAGGGCAATGTCTCCATGAGTAGGCCCCAGGTTGTCTCAATGGGTATTTACTTCCTCCACCCACTGGAACATAGGTGCAGGCCTCAGGAAGTAAACTGCTAGGCACTAAATAGGGGGTGGAGGTATGAAAAAAGAAAAAGAAAACACTGTTGAGTTCCCTAAAGAGTGTTAGATTAGGGTTCACTTCCTACCTACTCTTTTGCTCATAGTATTCAGTAAACATACTCATCATGAATTGAGAAGAAAAAGAGGACATATCTGAGACTTCTGGAGTTGTGAATGACTTCTACCCAGGTCAGAAAATATAACTCCAGAAACACCCTTTTGATGCACAGATCTGCCATCCAGGAAGCCTGGAGGCTTCTGGGAAACCACTGATTGTGAACTGAGTCACCAAATGGCCCCTTGTCCCGGCTTCTAGAGGTTGCCCATTCAAGGCATGGTGTACTTGCTCTTCCAAACTCATCTAAATTACATCAATAACAGAGCGCACTCTTTAATGAGCTCTCAACTTTAAAGACTTGAAGGATATTAACAAGCCGCTTGACAAATGGTGCTTAGAAGCACATTAAAGACGCTGCTAATGGAGCGCATAATGACGGCTAATTTTCGATCAGATATAAATTAGAGCCCCAACAGTTATTTGCCTTAAGGACTTTATGTAAATGATTCTGTTCTGTATAAACTGAAAAGCGAAGAGAGCCCTGCCATTTTGGCAATCCTTGTGGATATGATTAATAGATCTGCAACAGAATTGGCCAGAGACAACTGATGGCATTTCCATCTAAAAGTCAGTGTGTTTAGGTAGTAAATAGGACATCTTCTACAGTAGATGTTGGTTTGTTCTTCCAGCAAACACATAAAAGTGCCCATGGCACCTCCAATTGACAAACCAGTTCACAAAACAAGAGCATCCAGACTTATTTTCCTTTAACACACACCTTACAGCCACCAAGACCCAAGACCCACTTTGGGTCTTTGTCTGGGACCCAAATCTACATCCCATGTTCCCCAACCACCTGACTCTACATTACCCTCAAAACAGAGACAACTTTACTGGGATCCAAGCCTTCCTTATGGCTTCTTACAATCTCCTCACTGTAAAATTGCTTGAGACCTTATTCTCAGCTTGGCTCACAATGCACATTCTGCAAGAATGTGCTAGTAAAGAGAGACAAAAGGAGGAGGAGGAAGATGGAGATGAAGATGTACTGGTGAGAAGGAAAAAGAGGGTGGAAATGAAAGTGAGAGCAGGAGTTCAGGTAAGAAAAGTTGAACGAGACTAATACTCAATTCACAGTGGAAGAGATGGAAGAGGCAGGTTAAGGGCAGAAGAAAGTAACCAGAATTGAGATGTGTTAGTTCATGTACTTACTCCGAACATGAATGTAATCGTTATGTACTACAAACATGTATTAATTTTAAAAAATTTTAAACATGGAAAAGGTATTGTGGCTTTTTAATTTTTAAACTTATGCTCACTTTTTTTTTTTTTTTGGCCTGATGTTGTCTCATACACTAACATTGTAAGAGTTGAGTCTCAAGTCATCAGAGTATACAAAAGAGTTTGAGGTTTGATTCTTAACATTTAGCCCCTCCCAACTTATTCTACTTCCGGTGGCTAACAGAAAGCTGGGAGATTGCTTTACCTATATCCAGATCCCACTTTATTATGTCTACTGTTCATCAGCTGGGGAAAGTGCTATGTGAAAAACAGAGATTTTTTTGGGGGGGGTGGGGGGTGGGGGGAGCTGCATCAAGAGCTTACATGTGTGAACTTGCAAAACTTGAAAAACAAGCCAACCTGGGTAGTAGTGGCTTGTTTATTATGAATTACAAACAAAAAAGCCAGGTTTGCTGCTGCAGGAAAGCCAAATATTACTGCATCTCATTCTTCTTTTTCTGTCTTCTAAAGGCAAGATACTTATGGAGTTGGGTGGAATCATTTTTACAAGCAACTCATAAACTGTACTGAAGTTGATAGAGAAATCCTGCCTTGATAAGTGAGCTGTTTCTACCAGTGACACCAGCTTCTAAAATTTCCTCATCCATTTGAGAGATGAGACTAGAGGAGAAAGGGGGGCGGGGACAAATGGAAGGGTGAGGGATTGAGCATTAAAGACTTTGCCTAGGCTGATTAAATCATTTTATCTTGCAGTAACTGATACCTAATATCCACGAGTTAAATGGTGTAGAGTGAGAGTGCATCTTGCCATCATTACTCACTTATGAAGTAGTTTCAAATTGGGGTCCAATAAATACAATTGTGTTTGGTTTGTATTAAATATGTCTGCTCTCCCTTTCCACCCCTTACCTTAATCATACAATCCTGAAAAGGACACATGGAAAATATCTGGACATTTTTTTCTACACATGTGCTTAGGATTCTGTAGCAATGGGATCAAATAAAAAAGGCAGACTCACACTTCCCTTTGTCTGGCAGCCAACTCCTTTATGTTTTCCATTGGTTATCATCTACTCTGTGGATCCCACAAAAAAAAACTTACTTTTGCAAAAATACAACTTAGAGTTCTATTAATAACAAAATGAGTAAAAAACCATAAAACCAAAAAACCAAAGTCTCACCTGACTTTGAAAGGAAATGAGGCTGAACTTCTCAGAATGTGAAGCAGTTTGCAAATCAAGAGAACTTGATTGCTTCTTCTTCCTCTTCCCCCTCCCTCATGGAGTACATAGATCTCCACCCCAGAAACACTGGGATTGTCTTGACAGCAAATGGACACACACCACCAAGACTAATTACCAGTGATTCAGATGTTTCAGCCTCTCTCCTCAGAACTGGGACTGGTATGGCTACTGCACAAAGTCCTATCTTATTAGAGCTCCCTTTCCCATCTGCACACTTACAGTACAAGATCTCAGCTAAGGAGATGGCACATGTGGCCATCTTTCCCATTTCCTGCCCCTAAAGAAAGATGCATATTCTCTTCCTATTAACCACCCATCCCTCCTGTACACACTCCCTCTTTTTCTTTTCACCTCTGAAACTCAAAGTGAATGCTAGAGAAAAATAAAATGCATTGCAGAAAAGGAAAGCAGCATAAGAAAAGAATCAGTGAAATAATTTCAGAAATGGAAGATCAGACCCCTCTGATAATACTGTAATTAAAGACTCTGAGGGCCGGAAATGAAGAAGTAATATAAGAAAAGCAAGTGGCTGATTCTTACCTAACCCATTATACCATTTCTTGGAAGTTAGAGACTCAAATTAAGGGTATGGACTCCAGGTCCCAGGGGGCCTGATGGATCTCCCTGCTCCCTGATAGATTCCCCTGATGGAATCAGACCTGCTAGCACTTCCTTCTCCCAGACCTCAAAGGTTGATGGTACAAGAAGAAAACAGTTACCTTCATTTGGGCTTCCTGTAAAGAAAATCTCACCTCAGAACAGAAATGAAAAGTTACCCAGTTCAGTTATTATTCACTGGAATCTCAAAGTTGGTAGCAAAATGGGACTTACAACTGGTTAGCCAAGCCACCGTTGTTGGGAGCCACCAGGAAGCCTGGGACAGCCCAGAAATTAAAGCTGGAACCATGACTCTCAAGAGAACATTTGATCACATTCTGGCCCCTCATTCCTGCTGAGTCCAGCTGGAACTCCTGTCTTCCCTGGGAGGCACAGATGTCTATCACCTATGGAGTCAGGAGTGCTGCCACCAAAAGACTCCCTGTTAATCTAAATAAAAGGCAAGTGAACAAGAAGGACACCCATAGCAAACAAAAAGCAAAGCCTACTAGCTGAACTTAAAAAAAAAAAAAAAAACTCAAGTTCATTCTCTGGAAAAACAGGGATCTTGGTTAGACTAAGAGAATAAGGTTTGAACTGAGTTTAAAGTTTCCCCAAGCATGCTGCCAGAGGTGTATGGTAATGAGTGTGGCTCTCGTGCTCTCTCTCTCTCTCTCTCTCTCTCTCTCTCTCTCTCTCTCTCTCTGTGTGTGTGTGTGTGTGTGTGTGTGTGTGTGTGTGTGTGTGTGTTATAGATGAACAGTTTAGAGAAAAATAGCAGAATTAAAGTACAAGATTTTAGGAGCTTACATCCCTGTGTGTGTATGGCTTCAGGCCAAGCCCACAAAGGATCTGGGACCCCTCTTCCTACATGTAAAATGTGCTTCCTCTGTGCTGCAACATGATAACATGCTGATTCTGAGAGCACCTTTACAAACCAGACTTTTTTTTTAAGCCAAGGGCCAGTCTTCACCAAAGGAGACACAGGCTAAGTCCACCTGCAGTGCAATGAGTAAGAGCTCTCTGGCTTATAATTAGGAAAGCCAGAAACCAAGGATAGAGCAGGAAAATGTCTATTTTACAAAAGGATAAGATCTTAGTGAAAAATTTTACTCTTAACATTTTAGCTTGAATCACTGTTGAAATTTAAGCATAGGTGACTGTCTTAGCAAAAGGACTTCTCCACTTCTTTTGCCTCTCCACCTGACCAAGAATTCCTCTAACCAAGATCTAGCCTACTTCTGGGGGTCAGAGAGCTTCCACAGTTGAACCAAAATGCACAGAAATGCATGCCACCTTTTAGCAGATTTATGGCTGCAACTAGAAGAATAAGATTGTCAGGTGAGCCTGGGGACCGCAGGGTAATCCAGACTTTCCAAGAATACAAATAGTGGCCTGAAAAAATCATGCAGAGGGTGTTGAGCTAGGCCTTCTAATCACCTTCAGACACATCAGTAACTTGTCATTGTTTTTAATCAAGCCTCCTTAAACAGGATGACTTTGACATCTTCCAACAATTTCATTAGCCAGTTAGATTTTTACAAAGAATATTAGATACGTAGTTCTTGTTTTCTTTTCTCCACCAGATTACACAGGGAGACCTGGAAGCTACAAGACCATCATCTCATCCTCATTCTTGGGGGTGAAGGGGAGCCTAAAAGAGTCAATTGGTAATTAATTAATTAAAAAAATAAAGCCACTCACCAATATACCCAAGATTTGTGTATGCTCCTAGGGTCCATAAACTGCAAAAGTTAAGAGGTAGAGGAAAGAAGAAGTATGATATTTATTTTTTAAAAATTAGAACACATTTTAAGAACAGTGATGCAGATCCTATGGGAGAAGAGGGGGGCCACTGGCTTCTGTTGGCTACAGCGAAGTCCGGGGTGGGGGAGGGTGTCCGCTTTCCGCCGCGTGACAGCTGGAGTAATGGTTGCAGACCCAGCGAGGGGGTGGGAGCCCGAGAGGCTGGGCAGGGGTGGGGGGCGCAGTAATTACTAGCCAGACTCACCGCCTCCCTACTTTAGAGCGTACCCGCGATTTTTGCGAGTCCAGCTGCGCGCCGGGCTTGCTGCTGGGCCTCGGGGCATCCTGAAGCCTGAATGGGGGTTGGGGTGCGTGCTAGAGGACTTGAAACCCAGGTTCCTAACAGGCTTCTGAACTAAAATCTCCCCCTAGGCCCCATGCACGCAGGTGTGTAGAGCAAAGGAAGGCTGAGTAGAGTCCACTGCGAGCCCGCAGATCCCAACTATCAGGCCAGCCTCTGGGACTTGACAAAAGGAGAGGATGAGGCAGTGAATGTGGGGTAGCAGCGCGGAAAAATGCGCGTCTCCAGGTCTGCAACCTTGCCTCACGGGGGTGAGAGACAGAGAGACCAGCCCTCCACCTCCTCCCACCACTTCCTCTCCCGGGCCTCGAAAGTGCCAACCCCGAGACCATGCCCGAGCTCCCTGGGGCCCTGCAACCCTGAAGTTAAGTGTACACCGAGGGATCCACTCTGAAGGGGGCGGTGAGGCAGGGAGAGGGGCAGAGGCTGGTTCTGCACCTCCTCCCGCCTCCCTCCTCCCGCAGGCTGGAAGCCTCACGTAGCCTGGGATTTTTTCAGAATAATTGATGGGTCCAGTTCTCCTGAGCTTTCCCGGTGAGAGCGCGGCGGACCGCGCTAGAATTTAAATAGACGTGATTAGTAAAATGCAAGGGGCCGAGGAGCCTGGGCCTCTCTTTCTGGCGGGTTCCTGGCTGCGCGCCTCGCGGGGGACCTGCTCCCCCAGGCTCTGGGGGCCGCGCGGAGCCCGAAGAACCCCTCTGCGCCCCACCCCCAATCCTTTGGACTCTACTCCTCCCCTCCTCCCACCCCATCTCTCGCCAGCCGGCACCTGGAACCCCAGGGGAGGAGAGGGGAATCCAGGCTGGCCAAGGAAGCCGAGGCCAGCGGTACCCGCAGCAGGCCGAAGGATGGGTGGAGACAAGGACCTGGGTGCCTCGCCAAGTAGGCGTAAAGCCTTAGCCTCTGCAGGCCAGCAAAGCTCTGGGGAAATGGCTGTGCCTGCGCCTGTTTCTCCTGCACACTGCTCCTTTCTCCACCTCGGTCCTCGCAAGCAGACTTCTCTCCAGGCTGCCCGGCCTGAGCAGCCCACCGCGGATCTCAGGGCGCTCCTTCACTTACCCGAGCTCCGAGAGGGTCCCCTTCGCGCAGAAGTGACCTAGGATGGGGAAAGCCTTCGCCTTCGTTCTCTCCCACATCCCTATCTCATCGATTTGTTCCTGAAAGGGGGGCCGTGCATTCTTATAACATCTACAGCCAATTAATATTGCATTAACTCTATTTAAAAAAAAAACACAAAAGCACCAGAATACTGCACCCTATCAAAGCCATCTATTATTCACGGATATGTAATTGGAGACCTAAGATATGTGTGTTACGGGGGCAAGGGAAGAAAACAGAGTCCTGACAATATTTCAGAAAGCAAGGGGATCCGAGGGTATCTAATATTTAATTTCAAGTCTGTGGTTTTCTAATTCCAGATTAAAAGCAGTCACGTCTTTGAAGCCAGACAGTTGGTATAAATGTACAGTTAAAATATTCTATTCCGTGGTCCCTAGACAGAGCTCTCTACTCGTCCCAGGCTTCATTAAATTTTTATTATCATCCCAGACTAGTGCAGGGAATGAGCGGAAAGACTGTCCATCTAATTGCAATTGATAAAAAAAGAGAGAGAGAGAGCTCTTAGACACCCCCCCCCGCCGCCGTTGTGATACATTAACAGCAGTTTTCTTGGTATGGGCGAGCCTTTCCACTCCTGTGATACACACAATCACATTATCACACACATACGTTTTCTACTTTCCAACAAGCACCAGGCTTCGCCCCCTTCTCTACCCTTTGGAAGGCCTGGGGGCTCAGTGAGTGTAGACAGAAGGCAGGAGAGACTGGCTTCAGAAAGTGAAAAAGAATCATATATGTATATATATATGATCAGTTTTTGAAGCATCTGGCAAAAGATCAACAAGAGACATTTGCACTAAGCTAGATCTTTCTGTGGCAAGATGAAAGCATATTGTTACCCAAACAAAACAAACAGATTATTAGTCTAGGTTGCACTTTTTGACAGCCTTTCCACTGCACAGGATGAAAGCAAAGGGCAAGATTTTCATTTTATTTCTCTTTCTGACTGCTCCCCCCTCCCCATCGGGGTGAGAAAGCGAGAGGGCTCAAAACGTTTGTTCTTCTTCACCCCACTTCCCGCGCTACTAATCTGACTGTCACACCAGTCGGCCACTGATTCGTGGGCATGTGTGCTCAGGGACCCGATCTCAACAAGGGTGCTTTAATTTTTTTTTTGAAACTGGTGTAAATAAAGCTTTTCATCTCCAGGCATTGAAAGTACAGAATAAAACCTCCAGTTTGCTTTCTGAGCAGCTTCCTATTATCACATTGCCACTTAATTTTATTTCTATTCTCTCCAAGTTAAATAGAAAGACTGGCTCACAGGGGAACTGCCATGTGCCTACAGACTGGGGATGTCAAGCAGAGAGACTCACTGTGCAAAGTTAATTTCAATTCCCGCCGAGGATTTCACATTCTGGCTGGCTCTGACCCACAGTAATTAGCTGAGATAACTAATGATTACTTACTTATTCCTCGTAATTATCTGGATTTAATAATTCGCTGTGTAATTTATTAATTCTCTCATAATAGACTTTCAGTACTGGGAATGGCTTCTTTAAGGGGGCAAAGGAGGGGGAATTTAGCAATATTTTCCTGATGGCCATAAATCTGTTGCCTGACAAATGTGGACTTCAGGAACATCTGGAAACCTTTGTCTTCCTTTTTGTCCCATGAGAATACCAATCCAACTTTTGCCTTCTCTTGAGCCTCTCCCTCCAAGGCCACCTGCAAATGTAAATTTAGGTTCTGAGTTCTAATGTGAATCATCTACTTAGAAATCAACAAATTTCTGATTTTATGATCATGACCTTCTTAGAAAATGTGTCATTCAGCTTCTTAATAATATGCTTTATAAAATCAATTGCATTTTTTAGTATCTTTTCCACTCTTGCCTCTAGACCTTACCCAATGGATCAAAATTAAATGATTTATTAGAAGTTTGAACTGAAGTATTTTACCCTCCAAATTCTAGTTCTCTTGGCAAGTAGAGCTCAAGGGATTTGCCCTTAGTAGAAACACTTGGTTACATATTTTTATTTAGTTTTAAAGCACATTTTATAGAGAAAGGAAATATTGAAAGTATTTAAATAGCTTTTTCATACTGTTATTATTTTTCCCCAAGCAAGATGTCAATGAAACTTACTATGATGAAGAATGGACCAACAGAGTATATAGCAGATATCCAAAAGAAATTGCATTCCTTCTGGATAATATAATATTTTTGTCTAAAGGATACCTAGATACCAACCAGAGATTGTTCTTTTAGTAACATACTCCATTTCTATTTGGATTCAAATGATTTATCCATTTGAGAATTTTGAAACTCAACAGCAAATAAGTACTTCCAAAAAATTATACATAGTTCATTCTATTCTTACCTCTCATCTTTTTCTTTAAGATCGACTCTCTTCTTTCCAACTCTCTTTGGTTTTGTTTGTTTTTAAACTTTCACTTCTAAAGTGTTTCAAATATTTTTCTTTCTAAAAATCTACTTTTCCCATAAATGATATATTTAAGCAAGCTCTGGGATAGGAAACATTTCAGTCCTGTAGCAAGAAGTTTTTGTTTTGTTTTGTTTTTTGCCCTTTTACTAACAGAATATAGTGAGCTTAAAATGTGATACATTTTTTTTTAAAACCCAGGAACCTGGAGACAAAAAACAAAACAGTAAATTAGGGGGAAATACAGGTTTCAGTCTCAACCACTGAGGTTCATAGACAGTTCCTGTTACATAACTTCTTCAGAAAAGTTATGGCCATGCAATTATGCATGCAAGTTATGTGCTTCAAAATTTACCAAAAAGAATTATTTTATTTTGTTCAGCATATTTCTCAACTTGTACCAGTTTTACAAGATTTATGTCCTCCCTTGAAGATGACATATTTGGAGAGATAAGACAATAACACAACTTGTCTGCCTTCTCCCAACTTATTTCTCTTTCTCTTAATGTGTGTAATCTTCAATCAAATGCACATGCTCCTTCAACAGAAATCCACATATGGGAAGGGGTAGATATTACTTATTGAGTCATTTTTGTCTTAAATCAGCAAATCTCATCTGCTACACATTCAAGTCATTTATTTTTCTCCACTCTGAATAAAACAAATAATCATAAAGTTCTCTGGGCTAATAAGAACTATTGGATAAGGTCTGTCATGTGGTAACTGACCATGGTGCTGAAACTTATCCTCTTTACACTGAGATTGGAAGCTGGCAGTTTGAAAAGACTCTCAGGAAAACTGAAGTAAGAACAAGCAGGGAAATGGCCAAATGACTTTCAGCTTCCAAAGTGGATATAAAATGAAGTTATCAATGTATTCCTATACCTTAACTCACAACTCTGTCTTTTCAAATCATGTTTCTATTTTTTCTTATGCATCTATGCAATGTATTTCACTATTTCTAAATGGAATCTTGGATATTATTCTTTGGGTGTCTACATTATTTCAGTCATAGGGCAAAAAAATCCCAATGCCCATTCACCATCCAACTTTCACAGCTATTTTTGTTGCAACTGAAAAGTATAATGAGTTTCTAACACTATTTTATTCCAAATTAAACCACTATAATAATTTCCAATGAGTTCTGGGCTATTTTCTAATCTCCTTCTAAGATAATAAGCATCCCAGGACAATTTCATATCACAATTCAAGTTATCAGAATTACCTCTGGAAGATGGCCTTTACTTCCTCTTATTTGATGCAGAGATTAGTATACTGTTTGCATACTAATTAATACCATGACTAATTGAAAACATAAATAACTGAATAGAGCCTTACTGGAAAGATAAACTTTCATCCAGGTACTTTCTACAGTGACTTGGATCTTTACAGGAGTATGACTGAACTGAGAACTATAGTGGGCTAGCCCCTGGTCCTCAATCTCAGTGCTCTCAACCAGGCCTTGAGGACTTGCCCTACCCAGTCTCCTGGTGCTTCTAAAAAGTGAGGTAAGGTCCCTTTTTCTTTTACCCAAGAGATAGTAGGAAGTGGGTATAATTTCTTCCATTCAATATCTGTTTACAAAGATTCTGCTTGTAGAATCATTGCAAGTCTGCAAAAGAGACTCCAAGGGAGATATTTGGAGCCAAATATAACAATTTCATCTGAGTATGAGAGCAAAGCAAACTATGATATGAGATCTCTATATTAAGAGGCTATAATAAATCCTTCTTTTTATACTCTTTCTGGGAAACATCCCTTACTAAGTCTAAACCAAGCTTTGATAAAACCGCACCCATAAATTACCAAAATGTGCTTTTACCTTTAAAAATCCATCATCCAAATAATTCCCACATAAATGATTAGAACAGCATCACATTTTAAAAGTCATTTAATATTAATAGCATATTTTAATGAAAAACAGCATATATTGCCAATAAAACATTAAAATCATCTCTTCAATGAAAGACAGTCAAACAACACCAAAAATAACTTAATACATTACCATAGTAAATAAACCATCTATTAACAAAAACAAGAAACCAGGTCATATACAGAACTCAAGACTTTGGAGAGCCTCAAATGGAACAACAATACAGCAAAATTCGTAAGAATATAACTATATGTGCATCATTTTGAATGAAATATTTACAATAGACAAGGTACCACTCATCATGTACCTATTTTTTGTTTCAAAAAAATTCTACCAAACAATGTGAATTTACAAGCAGTGCACTGTCTTTCTTAAAGTTCATTTTCATGTTTCTACAAACAAACCTCCAAAAGGAAAAACTGAAGGATTTCTACAAATGTTTAAATGTAGCCCATACAGCAATTGAAAACTGGAAGATTGAAATACCTTGGTGAAATCTCAGAATCTAAAAGGACAAACACCAGGTGGGAAATGCACCTAAAGCTAAAAAATGATGCATCAGTCAGGTTTCCTTTTTGCTTCTTCTCTTGGAGATGTGTGTCTGTGTTTGTGTCCATGTGTACGTCCATGTGTGGGTGTGTAAGGGTGAGTGCCAGAGCATGTGTGTGGTGAGGACAATGTGGGGATCCCCATTAAATATGTAACGAAGTAAACAATACTTCAGACAGTGAATCAGGTCTACACAATTAAGACATCCATTACTGAGTGTCAACTCACAAATCAGGACACTACCAATAAAAACAAAGGAAAACTCTTCATTCAAAGTGAGAATATACAAATGGGCCAAACAGAACACAGTGTAAAGAGAAAACTGTAAGTATTCAATAAATTCATCAAAGAAATAATTTGAACGTCACTAGCTATACGTTTCCCCCCGGTTTTTTTATTCCTTTAGACCAAGGAAGTTTTTATTAATTAGAATGTGCACAAAATTAAGTTGCTAGAGAGGTAAATTAATAATTTACAGAGGGTTGTTCGGCAATAATCTAGTGATAGCTTTCAAGATCAGTGAACACGGCAGGCGCAACTCCTTTCTTTAGCATTAACACTTCGGAGAAGGAAAAAAGAGGGTAAGAACCACAATAAAAATATATATATATAATATACAGTGTAAATGCAGAAAATCTGCCATCTTCTTTTTAAATTGAAAATACTTTAGAGATGTCTCTGTCCCATTAAGCATCAAATCTAATTTAAAGTTTCAGTCTTGAATCAATTTCTATTTTTGAAAAATAGCTGCAAAGTGTACTTTTAAACTCGAACAAGGGTGATGTCTGTAAGAATAAAAACAAATCTTACTTGCTCATTCTTGCGGACTTTTAAAGGGCTGTCTCCTGCTTTCCTGCCCCAGCCAACTCCACACTTCCTAGGAAGAAGCCGAGGCGCGGTTAAAAGGGTTAACTTAGCTACAACGTGACAGATCCCACGTTTTGTTTTTCTTTACTTTGAGAACCCGGTTCACATTTGCACTGCCCTGGACTCAGTCACTTGCTGGTTCGCTTGCGCTTCAATTCTCGCGGGGTCGGATTCACATTTACCGGAATTGTTTCTGGTCGCCAAAAGTGGAAAGAAAAAGAGGCAAAAGAGACGGGGAGGAGAGGAGAGGAGGGGGCGAGGGGAGGCTGTCCCTGGAGAGGCCAAGGGTCTCCTAAATGCCGGCGGAATATTTCATTCTTTTCTGTTTCTGCCTCTGGTTGCAGAACCAGACGCGCACCACGTTTTTCTTAAGATCCAGCTTCTCCGCGATGGCGGCGATCTTCTCGGAGGAGGGCCGCGGCTGGATGGCGAAGTAGGCTTCCAGCGAGCGCTTCTCCGGGGCGGCGATGGACGTGCGCTTGCGCTTCTTCTCGGCGCCGTTGAAAAGCTCTGGCTTGGTGAGCTTCTCGCGGTGGGACTTCTCGGCCTCCTCGAGCCAGGCCTGCAGGATGGGTTTGAGAGCGATCATGTTGTTGTGCGACAGCGTGAGAGACTCGAACCTACAGATGGTGCTCTGGCTCAGGGAACCCACGCCGGGGATCTTGAGGTTGGCCAGCGCGGAACCCACGTCTGCCTGGGTCACCCCCAGCTTGATGCGTCGCTGCTTGAAGCGTTCGGCAAACGCTTCCAGGTCCCGCGGATCGGCGTCCACGTCGCTCATGCAACCCATGTGTGAGGGCAGCCCGTGCGCGTGGGCCATGCTGAGTGCGGCTTGGTGCATGGGGTTCATGGTGGCCATGTGTGGCGCGTGAGCGGGCGTGGACACCACCGCGCCGTCGGGGCCGGCCATGGCGCCCAGGGCCAGCCCGGGGCTCAGGTGCTCCAGCAGCTCGCCCTCGAGTGCCTGGTGCGGCTGGTGGTGGTGGTGGTGGTGATGGTGGTGGTGGTGGTGCGTGCTGGCCAGCGCGGATGGGTGCGAGATGGGTACAGACGAGGAAGAGGCGGCCGAAGTGCACGGGATGGTGTTCATGGTGTGGTAAGTGGCGTCCGGCTTGAAGGGGCTGTGGTGGGGCGGGTGGTGGTGGTGGCTCTTGCTCTGGGAGACGATGTCCACGGCGGCCAGAGCCTCGGCGCGGGCCAGCAGACTCTCATCCAGCCCGCCGAATATATTGCTCTGCAATTGCAAGTAGAAGGCACACATTACGCTCAGCAGGGAATTGTGCACGCTCTCTCTGGAAGCCCCGGCCCAGCTCCACACCTTCACCGCGCCTACAACATTCCCAGAACGTTAAAATAATAATAACGGTAATAATCCTGAAAACGGGAGGTGAGGAGCAGAAAGAGATACGCCACAGAGAGAAGTCGAGAGTGCAGGAGGAGGAGAAAAGTGAGCCTACAGACACAACACAACACAACATGCGCGCACAGGCAACATCCCAGGTCATAAAAATTAATATGAAAGGCAAGACCCGCTGAATACTTAACAGAGAGAGAGGGGGGAAATTGGTTGGAGGTGTGGGGTGATTTGCTGTGCAGACATGAAAAAAACATCAAGCAGATAAAGGGGGCTGTCAAAATGTGCCTTTAAGCGGTGATTATGCAGAAATACGCACCGGTGGGGTTGGAAGACAAGCTCTCCGCATCGCCTCCGAGCCCCCGCCGCCTCCGCCGCTGCTGCCACTGCTACTGGAGCTGCTGCTCCGGCCTCCGCCTCCACCGCCTCCGCCGCCACCGCTGCCAGCGTTGCCGGAGCTGCTCGGGGAGCTGGCAGAAGGCGCCGCGGGCGCCGAGGAGCCCGGCGAAGCGCTGTGCAGCGCCGAGTATTTGGGCTCCACGTGCAGGCTGCCGCCGTGTGGCATGCTGAACGCCTGCTTGCTGTTCAGCGACATCATCATCATCTTCCCGCCCGCCGGGGCGCTCGGGGGCAGCGAGCTCTCCGGCCCCAGCAGCGGGGACCCTCCCGAGAAGCGCTCGGCCAGAACCCGAGTAGGGAAGGGCAACGCAAAGTTGTGCTCACCCACCGCCACCTCCAGGCTCGAGCTCTTAGAGCGGGTGACGTGCTCAGCTCCTCTGCTGCCTCTGCAGTCCGAGCCGGTGCCGGGCTCCGGGTGGCGCTAGCTACAGACCTCCGCGCCCAAAACTGCCCCGGCTCCTCGAGGCCTCAGAGTTATACAGCCCTCTCCCAGCGCCTGCCCCCGCGCCCCCTCCCGCCCGCCCGCCCCCGCGCCTCCGCCCTCCCTGCCAGGAAGCACTGGCTCCTGCTGGGTTTCTCGCGCACGCCCCTTCTCCCTCCGTGCTCCCCCCACTCCAGTTCTCCTGCACCCGCCTCCCGCTCCCCCACCGCACCCACTGCCCTCCCTGCCCCACAGGCGCTCTGATGTCGCCACCCCTTCGTGGCGCCCCGCGGCTCCTACTGCCACGGGCACCTCTGCTCAACCGCACCCAACGGGCCAGATCGCAGGCAGTGCCTAGCTAGGGGCCAATCTCCAGCTCCTCCCACTTTAGCTGGGTCTACACCTCGCCGGAAAGAAACTCCCAAATAAAGTTGCGGCCCAAGACAGCCTTGGGTGAGATTTCCCCTGGACTGCTCAGAGTTGCTCTTACCTGGCTGCCTCCTCCCTTTCCTCTTGCTTACCACTAAGTTCCAGGCCTCCGCCCCCACTCGGCCCGCCTCTCCTGGGAGCTCAAGTGACCCTGATCCCGGGATCCTGGCCACTGCTGAGAACACAGACCCCGCGGCCAGCCCTGGTGCTCCGCGCTGCTCTGCGCTCCCGCCTTGATGCGTGCCCAGGTCGGCGCTGGGCTTCTCGCCCCCTTGGCCCGGCGGGTGCCTGGTGCAGAAAAGACATGGGTCGGCTGGGCTGCAGGGCTTTCTCTCACTCGATTTCTCGCAGCTCTCAGCGGATTGGACAGCCGCAGAACCGGCTCGGATCTCCAGTGCGCATGCGATTCCCCCCACCTCCAGTAACACTCCCCCACCCCGACACACACACACACACACACACACACACTCCTCTCTCACACCCTCTTCTCTTCCATCTCATGTATCCAAAGCAGTGTGAGTTGGGTCTTGGGAGGATCCACAGGCAAATCCTGCCTCTGGATTTATTATTCTTCATTAGCTACAATCAAAGGAAAAAGAGGCAACTGACAGAGGAAGAGGTGGGCCAGAAATTATAGAGCGCATGTGCTACCGAATACCACAACACACACACGCGCGCGCGCGCATACTCACCCTCGGGGACCGACGCGAGCCCCACTTCCCCACTTATCTTCATTTCCACCGCAGCTTCGCGTGGACAGGGACTATTTTTAGCCGGCACTTTGCTCGCACTTTTGTCCCAGTGCAGAACACTTTTCTCTAGAAGTGGACACACAGTTTCAATTGCAAAGCACGAAGATAAGCCCCCCACCCCCACGCACGCAACACACACACATGCACAAACGTATCTTCTTTCATGCTCTTATCTTCTCTCTACTTTCTGTGCTCTTGGGGGGCTGCTGCTGCTGTCACCTCCCTAGAGCGCGGAAGGTGCGGGGCTCAGGCGAGGGCGAGAAGGCCCGGTGACCTGGACACAGGAACCCGCGGGTGGCCCGACCCGGACGGGAGTGACCGGGAGCAGGTGCAGGCGCTGGGATCATGGGGCTGGTGAGCAGGTGCGAGAGCAGGCGGCAGGCCTGGCGCGCGCTGGGACAGAAACAGAGTGAAAAAGAATGTGGCAAGGAGGGACCCTAGGGTGCTCAGCACCCTGAAGCCCCGCAGCGGCAACGCCTAATAGTGGACTGCGGGGCCACCCCTGACCTCAGCTGGACTGGACAGGGAGCTCCAGCAGGGAGCCTTGTCCCGGGAAGCTGCGGAAGTACTTGGAAGGTGGCAGTGAAAAGCGCGTCGTGGGCTCTGTCCATGGTGCTTAAATCTCTTTCGCTTTCCTTCTCGGGCTTGTTTTGTTCCTTCCCTCTGGAGGAAAATAATAAATAGCCAAGAGGCATTCCTAGCAGAGTTCCCGAGTATGAGGTCAGAGAAGTCTGGGCACTGGAGTGGAGAGGGAGGTGATGATATGAGTGAACGTGACTTGGGCCGAGCTGTTCAAATAAGTATATAGGTGCTTCGTTTTTATCTCAACGAGAGAGAGCCAAGGTAATTTTCAGGGAAACCAAAAAATAACAGAGTACAGCTCACACCGTCTCAAGCTCCTCGGAATGAAATAAATCAAAGTTAAAAGCTTGAGTATCATTTAATTATAGTGCGAATAGCGCTTTGAAAGAAGTAGAACAACATCTCTAAACAAATTATGACTGGGCCAGGAAGGAATTATTAGATTGAAATTTCATTTAGGCTCAGGAGACACCGCGCTTCACTGTGTAATCTGCTATGCCTCGTCTGATTTGTATGCTTAATTCAGCTTGACGAATTTATTAGTTTTCATAATAGTGAAAAAATTGAGCAGCACTATGGGCTAATGCATTGTGTGTACTATAAATTGTATGTCATCGTGGAAAGGCTGAAGTCTACAGAAATCTTTTATTAATGTCGGTGTAAGGGGGATTTTCGTGCAAGCCTTGGAGAGGTTCATACCAAACTCTACTGCTGCTGTGTCTCACTGGCCCATTAACATATCGTCATACTAATTAGACCACTTCATCAGTGTTACAATTTCAAACTTCAAATTATGTTCTAATTAACAAGGGTTGTCCAATTTGCTTAATCTTCAAGAGGCTTTGGATGATCTAATTAGTATAAACTGTTGAGCATCTCAAAAGCCTAATAAAAATCCATAAAACTCTTTTGGGTGTGTTTTCTATCAGTACTGTGCAAGGGCCAAGGTGAGAGCCAAGGAAGAAAACAACATGAAGACAAATGATTTCATCTACCTGCTTTCCCCAGATTGTTACAGGGGATGAATCACGGAAGAAACTTTTGGGTATTGCAACCTCTAAATAGCGTGTTTATGTGTTTAAATAAAAGCACAAAAATATCAAGGAGAAAAACCACATGGGGGAAAAATTCTTCTCTTTCATTAGGTGCCTAATTAGATGTAAAGCAAAAAGCAACCCTAAGGAGTTTCCCAAGCATTATTGCGGCAACAGTGTGCTGAACTTGAATTGTAAAATCAAATATTTGGGGTGCTTTGAACCTCTCCTTGTCCCCTCCTCTTTCATTGAGCTTAATTACTTGCAATAGTTGTTTTAATGTATGTTGTCACCTGGGAGTATTGAGAAATGCATATCGTTAATATGAATTAATCTTGATTTTAATAGCAACTGACAACTGATCTCCAAAATGCTAAACACTTGTCACCACTTCATATGGTAAATAAGGTAATATAATAAATTCATATACTAGAAAGGGCAGTGTTAAAATGATTGGGTAAACTTTGCTTCACATGGAATATACTGAATGAAACTATTTTAAACAAGAAAACTCCCATGAAAACATTTTTTGATGATTAAAATCCATATGTCATAAAATTAACCTTAACTTTGTTTTTATATCTCAGGTATTTCTCAGGGATATGTCTAATTCCAAGCAAAAAAAAAGAAAAACTTTGTTTTCTAATTATCAAGTTTAGGTAAATTAATATGTACTTATAGGGTAATTCAGGAGTTTATTTACCTGTATTTCCTCCCCCCCCCCCAGAAAACACATACATTTTTAAAAAGCAGAATTTGAATTCTTTTTCCATTCAAAGTGAAAAATGAACAGTGATTGTGTTGCATTAGAGGGAAAATGCAATTCTTCTTTCCTCACCACCACTTGCAGTCTTGCAATCTCTCCCTTCAGGAGTGTCCAGAATACCAACACCCTCGCAGTGATATGAATAAAACCCATTCCAGCCTTGCCCACAGGCATTGCTGCAAAGTGCTCTTAGAGGAAGAAAGAGTCCAGCCCCCTAGTTAGCAAAGGGCATCTAAATAGCTGGAAAGTTGGCAATAAACCCAAGGGGTGGGAGCAGATGGCCCCACCTCAGAAACATGCTTCCCATAACCCCAGTGAACCTTGCACACCCAAGCTCCCCTTCACACTTGTGACTTTCTCCACACCTACAGATCTACCTAAAGGGAAAACAGAGAAGTTAAAAAAAAAAAAAAAAAAAAAGCAGAAAGGAGAAAAACAGATCAACTGTGTGATTACAGGATTCTTTCGTCTCCCCAAGCCTCTTTGTTTGACAGTGCCTTCTGTCCCATCCGTGGGCAGAGGTGGACAGATGTGAACCACTTCCCTCCAGTGAAGAGGAGTTCACCAAGGCTTCCTGGCAGTCGGGTCCCAGAAGTAGGCACCCCCCACCCAGAAATCGACCTGTGCCCGAAGCCATCCCAAGGGGAGAAATCACTGACTCCTCCTTGTTTCTGGGTCCTAATTTACTATTAAAATTTTAAGCACTGCATTCATATTTTACTCTACCTAATGTGTTTTATTAAAATTTAATCTATTAAGAGTAGTGTGATTTCTTTGTATTTCAAACAGAATTGAATTGGACTACAAGGAAGATTTCTCAAAGGACAGATCTGGCCCTATTGTGCACCGTCTCACTCCTGAGCAAACAGAGATGATGGAGGAAAGAGGGGAAGGATGGATTCATTCCACCCCATTGCTGGCGAAGTGGGGATTTCAAGGAGGTGGCCAATCTGCCTCAGGTTCTAAATGGAAGATGAACTCCTGGGGCTCTTTCCCTGGACTCTGTGGCTTAGGGCAGAAAAGGGGATTGGGCAAGGGGGTAGGAGTGAGGACCTAAACTCCTACAATGCCCTGGCTACTGTGGCAAGAAAAAAAAAAAAGAAGAAGAAGAAGAAGAAGACAATGGAACTTATCCCTGTAACTGGGAATTGGAGACTCCCAGAAAACCAGCCACAGAGTGACTTGCAGGTCACACAGGATGCTCCTGGACTTTAGTCCTGAGATCAGGATCTGGGTTTGGGGAGAGATTGGTGTGTTTTCCCCAAACATCTTTCCTCTTCCAGTGTGTTCACTTCTAGTCCTGCTTTTATCAAACTTTTTCTCTCTACAGTTTCCTATGACCCCATAAGCTCTTCGTGCAAGTTAGAAGAGGCTCTCTCCCTGTAGCCCCCAACTCCACTAAAGATAGGAAGCACCTAAACCTGCCTCCTCTCAGGACCCTAGCTCCTAAGCCTCACTCTATGCTCCCAAAGCAAGAAATCAGCGAGTGTCTCCGGAAACCCTCACATCCAGTTCCCAGGCTCTTCTAGATTGAAATTCCATTTCCCAACCTCCCTCCCATCAATGCCTGGCAGGGCTAAAGGGTGGGGGAGGGTCCCAGCTCCCCAGAGGGCTTCCTCTGGGACTTGGGAAAGACTTGCGAAGGGTCAGGGGCCTGTACCTTCCGGAACAAACCAGGCCACGCTCTGTCTCCGTAATTCTGGACTCAGGGAAGCTGCCAAGCAGAAGATGAGGATGGAGGGGCGCGCCACAGAGAAGAAAGCTACAGTTCCCTGTTTCCGCGGAGGGAGGAGAGCAGAGCTCAGAGTGAGGAAAGCAGACCGGGAGGAGGGGCGCGCAGGGAGCCGGCAGCCCCAGGCCAGCTGGATGCCTTCGAGGCTGGCAGGCGCCCTCACGACTACTTGGTCTGTTTGCTGAAGTCGAGCATGGCAGGAACTTACACGTGGGGACAGCTGAATGAACCCACTCACGCCTAGCAACCTTAGGCACGAACAGGACTGGTACCAACAAACAAAAATCTCCTTAGGATTCAAGCCCTTAATACGCAATTATGAGCTCTCCAAAGACCAGAGATGGGAATTCACACATTTATGCGCGCGCGAGCGGGCGCGCACACGCGCGCACACACATACACACGAAGACACAGACACACTCACACAGGCACATATGCGCACAGGTGCTAGCACTCATGCACAGTCCCTCGCATTCAGGCTTCTTCCCTACTTTCCTGTCCCACTGGGGGTGGAAGACTCTGTCCTCCAGTAGGGTCCCCTGTGTTTCCTTGGCCCAGAGAAACAGTTATGTTTCATTACAGTGAATTTTCTTGGACCGAATATTTACCTCTTTCCAAAGTTAAGTCCAGTCACGAAATTAAACTTGAAGTATTAGAACAATCAATGAAGACTTTTGCAATCCATGGCGCCTTGTGCTTCCTGGAACTAAAATAAATGCAAGAAATCGAAACTTAATTACTTGAAAGAAATCCAGAAATCCCTCTGCATAATTTATCCAGTCATTTTTGGTAGCTTTTGTGTTCAGTTTAGTGTATGTTAACTGTGTACTTCTGGCTACCATCCGGCTTCCCCATCGGTTCCTTGAGGTCTGCTGCCCTCAGTCTCAGCCTGGGAATTTCGCCCTGCGTGAGACTCCTGCTCCTGCCTCTCAAGTCACATTTCCTTTCAGACAAGAATCCCGGGGGCTGAGTGTTGTGTGTGGTTTGAAGATTTCAAAAGCTCATCCATTCTCTCTTTCTTGTCTTTTTTGTTCACTGGGGCTATTATTTGAATTTCTGTGAGTTGCTCCTACTAGATCTGAAACCAGGGCTCTTAGAAAATACAAGCCAGGACTATTTCTCTGAGGGAGAGCACACCATCAAAAAGTGCTATTCTGCTGGTGATGGAAACATTGATTAAATAGTGCACTTTTTCCCCTTCTCCCCGGGGAAGTTCCTTTTTGTTTTTTCTTGAGTGTCATTACCTTTCTATTGACAAAGTACTAAGTGTTTGTTCTGACTAAACCTCTTCACAAGGTACTTGCTCAGACTGCAACCCTTGAACACTCATTTCTCCTCCTGATATCCCTTCCTTTGAATTTCACTCATTTCTTTCTCCTTTAGTTTATAATTAACTGAAAATCTTCCTATGCATAAAGTACTGAAAGGCCTTCATCTGAGAGCACCAAGTAAAATAGATGCTCCTATATTCTACTCAAAGGTGCTGGCTAAGATCAAATGAGTTTTGCATATACCCGTTAGTCTGACACTAGGTACCACTGGGAATTTAGCAATTTGATGATGCCTGATGTTGTGGTCAGTGGATTTACACCACCAAACAGTACCTGAACTTAATAACATGGTGAGACTCACTCCATGGAGGCAAGAGTTTTCATAGACACCTCATAGGAATGTGAAGTCATGTTATGAAAGCATGAAAAATACATTTGGGAAACAGCTTGGAAACTGAAGTACATTTTGATTTAACTTACATTAACAGAAATGTAATGTAAAAAGGAAAAGATCTAACAAAACCATTAACAATTAAAAAATAATTACAGATAGTCTATCCTTACTATTCATAACCACTCAACACTTTAGACAAAGAAAACGGAATACTCTTAATGGAAATGAGCTGTGAGCAGACTCCTAATCACAAGTTAACCAAGGGACTGTGCATTAGTCAAAGGAGATGTGTTTCCCTTGGTTCCCCCACCTGCATATTTCTATTTACTCAGAGTTTGCTTGGACCTTCATCATGTATCAATGTATGCACTAAATGTTAGAGTTTATATAACAGAAATCTCTTGAGCAATAACAGCACAGGTCTTACTGAGTTCTGAGGATCAGGGGCACCAGATAATCTATGTATTAATCATCCTCACTGAGAAATATGTATAGGTGTCTAAGAGATCCAGGGTTCTCAAACAGATTTTGGTAGACAATCCCATCCTACAAAGATTTCACAAAACAGTGAAACTCACAAGGCAGCAGTTTGTTTCTATACCTGTTTATGATTTTGTACTCTTCAAAAAAAAAAAAAGTAGTGTCCTAGTACTGTTTAATGATGTGTGTATACATTTTTCTGTTACCTAAATTGGATGCATTGTATTTCTGGCATGTAATTTTCAACATCCAAAGACTTTAGAGCAGTATTCTCCGTGTAATCATGCGAACCAACAAATCTGTAATCATGCATAAGACCTTTAAAAAAAGTGTTGAGAAGCAGACACAGTGACTCTATTTTGATTTTTCACTGCATATTCGCCTTTATTTTGTTTGAGAAACACACGGGATTGCCCCTAGAGTGCTCTGTCGACATTCCAGGCACTGGGAGGAAATCAAAGCAGCCTGGTAGAAAGCAAACTTTGCAGAGATAAAGGGAAATCTTACAAAAGGAGAGATTTGCAGACCTACAACTGGAATTCAATGAAGTCATGGCTGAGGCATCTGCTGGGAAGTGAAGACCTAACAGCCTATGTCAAATCTTATGCATCTGAAGAATCTGAAGCCTCCTACCACCCTTCCTTCCTTCCTTCCTTCCTTCCTTCCTTCCTTCCTTCCCCATCCCCACATGAATTCCAAACAAAACAGCATGTCTTTTGTAGGAAACAGAAAATCCTAAGGAGAAATGCTAATAGGTTGACTGCAGAGATTATAAATACTTCTTAGCTATATAAATATGAATTGAGTGCATAAAACGTGTTAAATTCCTTGCAGGCATTTCTCTCTCTCTCTCTCTCTCTCTCTCTCTCTCTCTCTCTCTCTCTCTCTTTCTCTCTCTCTCTCTCTCTCTCTCCCCACCAGGACATTGTATCTACAACTCAACTTTAAACATTTTTCCTTTTTAAAAGGTTTTACATGTGGCCCATGATTTATTTGTAAATCTCTCACATACAAAAAACGTGTCAACTACACATAGAATTATAATATTTGTATGCAAATATATGTTAATGTTTCCCTCTTTCTTTCTGTCCTTGATGTGTGTGTACAAATCCCTGAGATATAGTTCAGCTAGTGTGTCTAGTAGATGTGGTACCTCTGCACCTTGGCTAGCTTCTCCTGAAAAGCATCTGAGACATTAATCTGCCCAACCAGTTGTATTATAATAAGCATGCTGTATTTGAAAATATTAAGAACCTTTTTCCTCAAAATACACAAACACTAGATACTTTGTGATGTCATATGCCCAATGCAACCCCCTTTTTTTTTGCTTTCAAGGCCAGAGTCAGCATTCTCCCCCTTATACTCATCTGACAGTCCTAACCTTATATTTTATTATTTTATTTCAGTGTAGCCACCACTTATCAGTTTAAATAGCAAGATAAGTCATTTCTATTGTGGACCTATGGGACATCTTGATTTTTTTCTTTTTTCCTGTCTGAACTTGCACAGGAAATTACCCATTTTCTCCACATTTGCCCACAGATTGCAGATTTTACTGGAGAAGGTAAGGAGAATAGGTTATTTTCCTATTCCTTAACATTTACCAGGTATTTATGCTCTTTCTCTGTGATAGATACACAGTGCTCCGCGCTCAATATCCACACCAACCCCCCTCTGTGTGACTTCCTATGGTGCAGAGTCTCTGAAGAATTACATTTCTTGGACTTTTGGAGTGCAGATATTGGCTGGGACCAAGAGATAGAAGTGCGAGCCTTTTATTCTCAATTAGTGGGAATCTAAGAGGAGTGGCCCTTCTCCAGAGGCAACAGCTGTGCACTGCTAAGACGGTATATTCCTGAGGCCTGTGGTTTCCCTGGTGCCTTCCTTTCTTTTCTCCTTCCTGATTGTGGTAGAGCTGGAAGCTTTCCTGGCAAGCTAGCTCTGCAGTGTGGTTCTGGGAATCATTCCTGGAACTTCAGCCTAAACTGCTACTGCAGCTTTCCCAAAGATTTGTAAGCATCTATCTATATTCAGCTTAAATAAGGTGGTTTCTGCTCCCACAGGTAATCCGTGGCTGATTTGCCAACCTGAACACTGTTTTCTCCACTGCTCAGTATCATTTTCACTTACTTTTAATTGACTTTGTGTCTCACTTCCTACAGAATGTATCGCAAACATTTTCTACCTCTGCCATGATGGCTTTGACCATATAACCTTACCTCCCAAGTTACTAAGAGAATAGCTGGCATTACATTCCCTTAAGTGTTCTACTGCCATCTAGCTATATATTCTGTGTTTTTGCTCAACATCTTTTCCTTCAATTCTTCCAGAAGTGTTCATCTCCTTCTTCAGCTTAATTTTTCCATTTAATCAAGATGTTTCCCCCTCTGGCCAGTTTCAGAACCCTGACCTATGCTTTAATGCATCTCACTGTCTCTTTTCCACTCTATTTCACAAGTAAATTTAGGATGCACTGGCTATGACATTTAACTAAAACAAGTGCTTCTGTTAATTTATTTCCTTCAACATCTCTCCTGTTCACTATCAAAATTTGGAAATAGTTGTATTTACTGTTTCCACTTCTTTATTACTCAATAGTTTCTTGTGCCAAGATTATTTCATTCCTCAAATTATTAATGGTGCTTCCTTAGGGTCCCAATGACCTCTCAGTTCAATAATCTTAAAACAAAGACAGTGGTCTTCAAACTTCGACATTTATGTTAGTCCTATCAACTCATTTTGGGCAGGTTGTTTTGGGAGTCAAGGTCTTGCGATGTAGTCCAGTCTGATCTGGAACTCACTGTGTAACCAAGACTGACTTCAAACTCATGACAATCTTCTTGCCTCAGCCTCCCACATACTGAAATTATAGGCACGTGTCACCACATGTGGCCTTTTTACCATTTCTCAATTGTAATTCTCATTTTGCCTCTCCCAAAAGTACTGATACTAATTGCATGTTCTTTCCTTAGGTTATCAAGTAGTTGAAATGAAATGTTGAATGTCAAGGACTTAGCATTATTTTCTTATATGTAATAAGCACTTAAGTAAAAGCTCACAGTACAGCAATATCAAAAACAATCTGCAGGCCATGAGGGTGGACAACTCTCTCATTCTTGAAGTGGGTTGGCATGGATCTCAGCGTATAATCTGTAAAAACATGCCAGCCTCAGAAAAATCATTCTTTAAAATACGTTCTATATTTTCCTGGTATTCATTTCCTACCCGCCCTAAGCTTTTGAAAAATGGCAGTTTCACAACGGCCTACCTACTGAGACTGTTACATTTAAAGTCCAGACAGTATGACTTCTTTGTTCCTTCAAGACACAGCCAGAGAAACAAAAATGTTTGTGTTTTATTTTGTTGAAGATCCAAATGTTTATTACCAGGTTTCTCCCACCAATTTGACATCGTTTTTAACTTACTCCCTTAAAAAATAAAAGTTCCAAAAGAAAACCAACTTTGATATCTAAGCCTAAGCATATTCAATAGGGTTTCTTTAACTCAAGAGCGTTCTGTACATTCATCGCTGGGACACTTTCTCTCTCTCCCCCCTCTCCCTTGGCTACTCTCTCCTTTCCTGAAAGGTAGTGGCTGCTTACAGATTTATAAAACCTGTTTTTTCTTTTCTCTTGTTAATTCCATCAATTTCATAGCTTCTGCTTGCTCCAAAAAGCTTTCCCAAACTATGGTATTTTGACCTCTTCTGAAAATCAATGTCATGTTCCAATAATATATTTAAATTTTCCATAGGGATATCTGTTCTGTTTTGAAACCCAGCACTTACAGACCCAAATCAGTTTTCGGTATTTCAGTTATGAAATTTAAAATGCTGGAGATCTAACCCAGGGCCACATGCATACTAGGAGAACTCTCTATCAATGAGCTGCATCCCTATCCATCGACTGTGAAATCTATTACTTTCCATTGTGTAAAATTTTCCCTTTCTGAGCTCTTATTTGGGGCTGTGAAATCCTGGATGACAGCATCTATGTTTGGTTCCTCATTGTGGCCTCAACTGATCATTGGATCCTGTCTGTACTAGTACTGGATATGTATTTATAGACTGTATTTATAGAGTGGATGATCATGCTGATGACAAACAGTGTGAATGCTGTACATTAAAATCTAACTAATGCTTGTTCTGTTGAGAATCTTTTTGGTACTCGATCCAAGTTAACTGGTAAGTGACTGAGAGAAAATATTTGCATTGATAGAAAAGCACAAAGTAAAAAAGCAGATTATACAAAATATTTCTAAAAATTAACATAAAAGGAAATCTAGTAGAAAAGAAGACTAAAGATATAAATAGGTAGTTTATAGACTGGCAAAGTTAAGGGTTAACAAGAATTGAGCTACGTACTATAAGTAAACTAATGCTAATTAAAACAATGAAGTACCATTTTATAGCTATCATATAAATAAAACTGGAAAGTTAAATAATGCCAGTGATTATTAATAAGGACTGGGCCAGAACTTATAAGATAAGATAGATAGATAATTATTGATATGATCATTGCAAAAATCAAAGTGGCAGACCTTAGTAATATGATCATGTATTTTACCACTGTGTTTTACTAAAAATAAGATCTAATTGGAAAATAAGTTTTGACCATCACTATGGTGGTGACCAGTGTCACACAGAAGGTCGTATCTCACTATGCTCTTTCTCACTGGCTACTCTGTAATGGTAGATAAGGCAAGGTACTTGGGGCTGGAATTAGAAATCTCTAGTTTTCCAGACTGAGTATTTTTGAATTAGAACTTATTTTCAGGGAAAAATGGCAATTCCACTACTGGGTTACACTGCAAAGAAATTAGAAGGTAGTGACATGTTTGATATTCTTGTCCATGTTGTGTATTATGGCAGAGAGATACAGGCAGCAGGTAGAAGTGGCTCACAGGACAATATAGGAAAGTCTTAAAATGTTGAGTCAAATTATTAAAGGCCTACAGTATACTATCTTTTATATGCACACATAAAATGTAGTCATGTGTCTTTTAAGGATATATACATGGAAGAACATACCTTGCTAGAGTAATGTCTCAGTCTATGCTACTATGACAAAATGCCTGAGGCTGGTTAATTTTTTTTTAATTTTATTTAAAAGGAAAAAGAGAAAAAAAACAGAACAAAACAAAACAGTGTAAGGGTATAAGTAATACAGAACTATTAAAAAAAAAAGAAACAGTAAGAAATCACCAGTTAATAGATTACACATTATCATCTTAGAGATAGTGGTTCAAGTCACAGGATCAAAGCATACAAAGTGGACATTCAAACAGTGAGACTGCAAACAGTTGTGTTCAATGGTCCAATCAAAAACATTAATATGGTCATCTATTTAACACATCTAAACACACTTGCTGTTGTATCCTTTAGAGCACTTTTTTTTCCTCTCTTTATTACAACAAAATTTACACATTCTGGGTTTTATTACTCTCATAGTTCTTATTACTTTTTTTGGAAGAGAATAAAATCAAATATGACAAAACAAAGCTGTCAGTCAAAACCAAGGATAGACATAGCACATGATGCATAAACAGAGTACAAAGTTATCCACAATGGTTACCATAATGCCTCTTGCTTCCTTAAGAAGAATTGTCTATCTCATTAGGTATTATAAAGTTGAACAAAACAATAGAGAACAAGACCAATAAAACCTAAACATTGTAAACATTACAAGACTTCAAAAGAGGATAACAGTCAAACCAGAATGGGCATCATAGTGAATCTTATTGCCTTCAAAGTAGTTGCCTATACCCTCAAACTTGATAGCATCATACAGAACGGAACAGAGTCTAATCAGTCAAAACAAGACAGTGGGAGTATTACAGGACTTCAAATCAAGTTAATAGGAAATCAAAAGAGTTACTATAATATATTCTGCTATTTTTTTTATTTTTTCCCCTTAGTTAAAAAAGTAATAAAAAAATTAAATATTTTTTTTAATGAATAAGGGAGAGATTGAGATAAAAGAGGACATAACAACATAGCAATTCAGGTCAAAGCATGACAGTTTCAGCAACCCAATACTTCACCACCAAATAACCTGACTTAATAGTAGTTACCATAGTGTCTTTTTCTTTGAAATATTTGAATATAATTTCATATACTATAGCATCAGACATGTCAAGACAGTGTAACACCATTCAAGTGGAAGAAAGCATTGTAGGGTATTTAGAAGCAGCTAACAGAAAACGAACAATGGTTTCTATATTATCTCTTTGCCCTTAATAATTTTTGTTTATATTATGACATATAATAAAATCCATATTTTTATCTTTCTTTCTTTCTTTCTTTTTTCTTTTTTTTTTTTTTTATCAGTACTGGGGATCGAACTCGTGACTGCCTGCTTGCAAGGCAGGTGCTTATGCCACTGAGCTAAATCCCCAGCCCCTGAGGCTGGTTAATTTAGAAAGAATGGAATTTGTTTTTCATAGTTTCAGGGACTTGGAATACAGACCCTGGGCTTTCTACTTTCAGAAAGGAGCCCTGTGGCTGTATTCTCTAGAGAAAAGGAATGTTACATCCTTATGTGGCAGAAGAGCAAAAGTTAACTCAGCTGCATCCAGCCCTTCATAAGGGCCTTGATCTTATCATGAGAGCAGAGCCTTAATCACTGAAAGGACTCATCTCTTAATACTATTTCCTTGGTTACTAGGTTTCACCACCTTATTTCTGAAACTGTCATTCAAACCACAGCAAGCAAGCACTATTGGCTAGTGGTAAGGGAATTGAGAAATAAGTTAAAATATAACACAGGCCTTAAAAGGGTTCTTTTCCTTTTATGAATAATACTTGTTCTTCTTAAAATGTTTTTTAAAATAGTATAGAGATAAAAGACGATAATGTTTATAATAGTGATCACCTGAGACAGTTTAAATATCCAAAAATGCAAAAGTAGGTTATTCACCTATGGTACAGCCACTATAATCCTGCATTTAGAGAAAACGTAATGACATGGGGAATGCATTAAGGTGGCAGAACACAACTATAGCACAAAACAAATGGTCAAAATAAATACATAGATACATAAAAAAACTGTGAATAATAAGTTTTTAATTTTGCATGAAACATTTTAATTTTCCAAATGGTCACCAATGAGCTTTTATTCATTTTACTATTGAGATTATATGGTTGATTAGATTTATTCAGAAACTGACTTTCCCAGGTTGTTCTTTTCCTATAAATTCTTTGCATCTCTTACTTAGAGTGCTGTCACTGAATAATCTGTCAGCTGAACTATTGGCTTCCCTCATTCTCTATCACCAGCTGTGTAAATATTTATGAATGAGAAATGATATTTAATTGATAGGGAGAAGGCGCTTTGCCATGTAA
The DNA here is from genome assembly GCF_034190915.1 of Cavia porcellus. Classification (NCBI taxonomy): domain Eukaryota; kingdom Metazoa; phylum Chordata; class Mammalia; order Rodentia; family Caviidae; genus Cavia; species Cavia porcellus. The sequence goes on from NW_026947497.1 coordinate 36,494,373, forward strand.
GCTTTTTTTCACTTTTTAAACTGTAGTTTATTAGTAGATATGTGTAGTACATGATGTTTGCATTCCTTGTGGGATGTTGGTTTGTGTACATAACACACCTGACTTTCCCTTCTCATCTCCTTTCCCTTCCTCTTTTGCCATGTAAGTTTTACAGTTCATCTATGACATGTAGAAAGGCTCAAAGGCTTGCACAAAGAAGCTAGACTGACTGTTACACACTTATCTTGGTGTTACACAAATTGATCTTATACCTAAATGGACTAAATAATCTCAACTGCAGTTTACTTGTGTATGGTACTGAAGCAAGACTAGCAGCACTTACTTGCTGTAGTTTGGTATCTACTTCAGAAATAATGTGGTGAAAGTTTTTGCACCTAGGGGAGTACTGAGAATTGAACTCAGGACCTTACATTTGCCAGGCAGGCACTTTGCCACTGGGCTAAATTCTTGGCCTCAGTGGGGTGAAACTTAATAAGCAATGCAATAGTATTAAGAGATGAGTCATTTAAATGATTAATATGTTTCCTGGATCACTAAGAGGCATAATAAGAGGGGTATTTTATCAGTTCATGAATTTCACCCTTTTTAAAACATTTGTACCAAGGGGCTGAGCATTTAGCTCAGCGGCATAAGCACCTGCCTTGCAAGCAGGCGGTCGTGAGTTCGAAACCTGGTACCGGAAAAAAGAAAGAAAGAAAGAAAAAAAACACCTGTAGTTTATTACATAAAAGAATGGACTTTTGTAGCCAGGTATGGTGGCACACACCTATAATCATAGAACTCTGGGAGGCTGAGGCAGGAGTATCACAAGTTCTAGTATAGCCTGACCAATTTAGTAAGATCTTCTCTCAAAACAAAAAATTAAAACTGAGGGTTGGGATATAGCTTAGTGAAAATCTACAGATTCAATTCCCAGTATGGAGAAGGGAGGGGGAGGAAAAGGGGGAAGGAGGAAGAGGAGGGGGTGAAAAAGAGGAAGAAAAAGAGGGGGGGGAGGCAGGTTGGGTTAATGTTAAGGGTAAAGATATGTTATTTAAAAGATTAAAATAGAACTTCCAGGAAAATGGAGGAGTGGTGAGCAGCAGAGAAAACTTCTCCAAGCTTTGTGGTCCAGACTGTGAAATACAACAACCCCAGGAAGAGAAGCAGGAGGGAGGTGGGTCCCAGGGACACAGAAAGGACCTGAGCTGAGACGTGCAGCCTATCGAGAGACATAATTCAGGAATCCAGCAAAAATAAGAAAACCAGGGATGGCAGCAGCCCTGTCGCTGGGGAGAAGCAGCAAGCAAGCCACGCATGCACCACCGCCCCGCACCACGCACTGGTGGGGGCTCTGCTGGCCTGGGAGAAGCAGAGGGAAGCTGTGCGGCCTCCCTGAGTGTTAGTGGGAACCTGGCAGGCCAAGGAGAAGCAGTAACAAAGCCATACAGCCCCTCTGTGTGCTGGCAGCAGCACTGCCAGCTGGGGAGAACCAGCAAGGGAACCGCCTCTGTCCCCAGCCTCTCCCCAACTGTAAACAATTGGACTTGACACAGTGGACATGGTAATAACTGAGGTAGGAAAGCGACCTGACATTTGTGTTGATTGATTGACTTTGCAAGCTGAGGCCCATACCCTCAGCAACCAGTTAGAGGATAACCATATGCAATATAGTAACAGTTGTGAAGTGCCTACTGTCTTATCACTGTCTTGTTTTTTTATTTTGTTTTGTTTTGTTTTCATTGTACTGTTCTGTTTTATTCCCTTTAAAACAACAAAAAAAGTTAAAATAGCTTCTCTGTTCTCAGATATTTCCTGGATGATGTACACTTGGAAAAACGTTGCAAACTAGTTTTTTTATTTAAAAATACAATGCTGAGTGAAAACTGAGTTTATAATCCAATAATACAGTAATTTCAATCTTCAACTATATTCTCTGCAAACACGTGGCAAAGTTAAATAAAGTATAAGAAAAGAAAATTCTGTCTTGGTACAATAAAGGAAGATGAATGGTTTCATTTCAAATATACCAGCAACAAGGAGGCAGCATAGACAGTGCTTTTGTTTCTAGGTGAAGATTCAAGATTTCAGGCCCAAGAGTATCCAGGAAAACACTCTCTGGCTCACTGGTTAGAGTTTTGATTTTAATCACACACATATGTATCATATCACATCACATCACAAGACTAGGCACAAGTGTGAACTGCTTGATTCTGTGGACCTATCCCCTTCCATCAATTTATGAGCAGTGAACCACACACATAAGTGTGGATACTTATAGGGCAGGAATAGTGTGATCCAATTTTCCTATCTAACATTTCTTCATATTCTTTATTAATAATTGACTAAAAATTACTACTTTAAGTTTATTCTTTCAATTGAAAATCAGCATGGAGGAACCTAAAAGAAAATTCTTATCCTGCTTTGTTCTACTTAGAACCAAATGGTAACAGAGATTACAGTAAAAAATAAAATGCAGGGTTTCATATTTTATTATAAAATTGATTTACACCTGAATTTACAAAAATTACTTTCTCAGATTATCAACCCAATTTTCCAAGTTGTTTTATATGATTTCCCCACATTTGCTTTATAGTTATTTTGTAAAAAAAAAAAACCAACTATTTAATACTAAGCAAAATATGTTGAGTCCAGTTAAGTCTGAAGTTAGATTCATTTATAGGTAAAGCTTGATTTCATCACATAAAATTGGCATGTAAGTGAATTTAATTTCTTTGTTCACCTCAATCCCTTACTTAAGAAGTGTTTATCAAGTGTCTACCATGTACTAGACACTGTATGACTTACCTAGACTAGCTAGATGATAAGTGTGTGTCTGTGACACTGTAGAGATAGACTATAGTATTTGGGAAAATATAGTATTTAGAAAAATCTCCCAAGAAGTCAATTATAGATACCTAGCATGCAAGAAAGGAGGTGGTCATCACATTCCTTGGTTGGACATTTGCTAAACTTTAGAATTTTTCTGGCCTCAAACAAAAACCACTGTAAGTGAATTTTTGGAAGAGATTTCTGAAACTCGATGACATAGTGGCTGCTTTTTCCCTGATGATTTCAGAGGGTAAGAAGCTTGTTGGGTGAGCCCACAGGAGCAGCATATGAAACAAGGTGGATGATAACTCTGAATTAAAATCAAAATATTCTGTTGACTACTCCATTGCTCTTCCTATAGCACTTCAAACAAAAAAATTACAGAAATGAAATTGTTGAAAACGTTGGAGAACTGTGGGAACAATAACCTATAGAACTAAAACGTTAGTTCTTTAAACAAAGAGGCCTTCCTAGTTGAACTAGGACCAAAGGTTCTTTTTTCTCACTCTATGGGGATATTTTGTGCTTCAGAGCACCAAATGAAAATGACACCTAGGGTAGGCAGACAGGCTCTACTGTGGAAGAAAAAATTCATGGCCACTTGTGGCAGTATGCGTGACAGAATGAGGTAGATTTTCCACACAATATATTTTATAGGTACTGGGAAAGTAGGAGGCCAGGAAGGTGGAACAGCTGAGTCAGAAATGTAAAGTGTAATCTGCATCTTGTACCTACTTGGAGTCAAAGTCTTACTTTTTTTTTTAACTCATGTTGATAGAAGACCAAAACGCTATATTCAAATTCTCTAAAAAGTAGAACTCTGAGGACTGAAGAAAGAGAAGCTTTCTAGGAGTCATAGTTTATGTCAGTGACACCCAAGCCTGACGACCTATGGACTCAACCAAATCTAGCATTTGTGATTGGTTCATTGTCTAGCGCTCTGATTGGTGGGGTGAGTGCTATATCCACCTAGGGGTGGAGCCAGCACACAATGTAAGGGCGGAAAGATAAGTATCTCCCGCTTATTGGTTTGTGTCTTGCTGTTTGCACGTGCCATGCTGCCTTGGAGCCAGCTAAGTATGGACTGAAACCTCCAAGAGCTGTAAGAAATAAACCTTTCCTTCCCTAACTTTGGGCATCAGGTATTTTGTCTAGTGACAAGTAAAAACTAACTAAGACACTAGCCTCTCAATCAAAACTTGAGCTGCAAATATTTTATGCAGGGTTTGCTCTACATAAACAATTCGATTCAGAAATATATTATGGGATTATGTGAAATAGGGCAATTTATTAATGAGACTTTAGAATGATGGGTAGAGAAAAGATATATACCTATTTGTCTATTGTGTGCACATAAATTTTCTTTCCTTGGTACTATATAGGTACTGTCTCTTCAGTTCATATCCAGGAACCATTTCTTCATGTTCTTTATTGTTAAATATACTGGTTTTGGTTGATTTTGTATCTCCCATCACAAAAAGACAACTCTTTGCTGATCGAATATGTACTTTCTTGCCTCTGCAGCTTATTTAATATAGTATTTATTTAATGCTGGTAGAACCAGCTACCCATGAATATTGGCTTCCACTGACTCTGTTAAAAGTTATCATTGTTTTTGATGATGACCCTCAAATACAAATTGTATCCACCATATGCAGAAAAATGTGAATTAGAATTTGTTTTCCAATATTAAATTTACTTCTTAGCAATGTCCAGGATAGAGAAAAATGAAATATTTTGTAACTGTATTTTCTCTTGAACTTGTTAGGACATATCAGTGTCTTCCTGAGTTGTGTTTTTTTTTTTATTTTGATCATGTTCTTACCTTCCATGTGCCATGACTAGCCAGGAGAATAAGTAAGATGCCTGCGGGCAGAGAAAAAAGAACTGTCTCATTCACTCAACTATACATATTCTTTATTCAGTGTAGCATAAAGGCAATCCAGGAAAATATGATATTACCAACTCTACCTGGGAACTGAAGCAAGAGGAGACGGTGCTCACAAATTGTTAGAGGAAAACCGTAAAGTTACCCAGGAGACCTGATAAATGGTACAAAGTCAGAAGAGAGGGTGGGCTACCCATCACTGGTTCCACAGTTGGAAGGCAAATAATAAGATATTCCTCCCACCCTTCTGCTCCATTGTCCTTGAGTGCAACAGACTAGGGTAACACTGTGATCTCAAGACAGATGAGGAAATGTCAACATAGACACAGACACTTGGTTTAAGCCCAAAGGTTGATAGTGAATGCTGATAGTCCATATCTGTGAACTTATTCTATGTCTAACCTGACAAAAGTAACTCAAAGTCAGGGTGTGAGGAGCATTGCAGTTACTAATCTTGTACTACTATGTGAAAGAAATATTACACTATAATGATCACATTACCAGGCTGCCCTCCTGAAACAACAATCTTGTCACAATAATTGGCGATGACATCACAGGCTCAGATCATCAAGCTCTTTTGGGACATCTGGTCAAACCTATGTGTGAGCAAGCAGTGATCAGGATCCATGCAGGTCCCAGTGTAGGCAAAGGGATGCACTGGCCAGACATCCCTCTGGGCAGTAGAAGAAAACTGAAAAAATTGAAGTGCTTCTGGCAACTAGGACGTATGAAAGATGAGGTCTGGACTCAGAAAGCCCTGTCTGAACTGCACTGCCTACCCTGGGAAATCCAATGTGTTGGACGACAAGTCAGAAAATTTCAAGGAGGCTACTCCAAAGTACTGAGCTCCTGAATCATGTGGCCTTGTGCAGTGCCCAATTTGCCATAATTTGAGAACATTACTGCCTAAAAGGACCATATCAGAAAGTGAAGAGATTTATTTTAAGCAATATATGACCTTTATGGAAAAATTAACAGCATGCCAAGAAATAAGGAGGGGGTAGGGATAACATGATAAAAGGAACTTCTGAGGTGATCCATATATTTAGATGATTAGAAATAGAGATTTAAATAACTAGTTGATATGCTTAAGGAATTATGTAGCATTTGCAATCCATAAAAATACTGAGTAAAAGTTCTAGAAGTGAATCACATAACAAGCAATATTAACAGCTCAACAAATATGTATAATATCAAACTAGACACAGCAGTGGGTAGGACTACTAGCCTAGAATTTGAATCTTCACTAATGATGGAGAGAAAAGAAGATGAACACACACACACACGCACATGCACACATGAAAGCAGCTTCAAAAAAACTGTACAAACTTCCAGAACAAATACAAAGAAAACAATACTTAGATACATCACTACTGAAACCAAAAAGAAAGAGAAATTCTTAACATGGCCAGAGGAAAGACATGAACTTCAAAGTAACAAGGCTTGCAACAGAGTTTTGTTTTTCTATTTTGTCTCACTGTGTCGTTTAGGCTGGACTTGAGCTCACTTTGTAGCCCACGCTGGGCTCAAATTCATGATGATCCTCCTGCCTCAGCCTCCCAAATGCTGGGATTATAGGCATGTGCCACCACACCGGGCTTGCAACAGAATTTTTTAAAAAAATATGCAATAAGATCTTTCAAATACTGAAAGACAGTAACTGCCAGTCAGTAACCCAATCACTGAGAAAACATGCTTTAAAATTAAGATGAAAAAACACTTGTCACACAAATGTTGAAAAAATTTTTCTCCAAACTATATCCCAAGAAATCCTAAAATGGGTTCTCAAAACAAAGGAAAATGACTCAAAAGATAGGCATTGAAATCCATGAAGAGTTGAAGAGCATCATAAAGGATCAACATGGGGTAAATATAAATGTATGAGATGTAAAATATATGACAACTATAATACAGAAGAACGGGAATGCTAAGACAGAGTGGAAGCCCTGTCAAATCCTTGTGTCATCCAAGAGTAATTGAATATTATTTATAGGAAGGCTCATTAAGTTAAAGATGCATGTTGTAATCTTGAGGTAACTACTAATAGAGTAAAAAAGCTAAGAGGAGAAATGGAATTTTTATACGCATAATTAACCCAAAATATGGTGTGAAGGTAAATAATAGGAAACAAGGATTAGACAACAAATAGAAAACAAAAAGTAATGTGGATAACGTAAACCTACATAGATCAATAATTTCATTAAATGAGGATGGACTAAATATACCAATTGAATAAGCATCTTCTAGTCAAGGAGTTGGCAAACATTTTATGTAAATTGGCCAAGTAGTGCTTTAAGCTTTGCAGTTCACATGTCTGTGCTACTTCTTTTTCTTTGGAATTTATAACCCTTTGAATGTGTGAAAACCCTTCTTAGCTTGCAGAGCGGCCAAATCAGATAAACCAGATTCAACTCCAGATCCACAGTTTGCCGATCTCGGTTCTAGACAATGACAAGTGTGGGTGATTATAATGGGAATATTTATTTGGGATCCATTATGTACTGGACTAATGTGGATACATTCATGTAAACCTCAGAGCAGCAATGGGAAATAAGTACGACTGTAACTTCCATCTCTAAAAAAAAACTCTAAAGCACAGAAGTTAAATAACGTACCCAAGTCTTTCAGCAAATGGCAAATCCAGTAAATGGCAAGTCTGGAGCTCCAGAGCCAGCCTTACTGAGTTGTCAGTAACATTTCTAGATAATGTGTACCCCAAGAAAATAGTAGCCTTATGTATACTTAGAAGAATCTTGCAATTGAAGGCTGGAAATAGATCCAGCTGGGAACCTGAAATACCCTAAATAGGGTCCGGCTTTCAGCAAGAATCATTGGCTCTATTCACTCATATTGCAAAAGACAAGCCTGTTGATTTATGCCATTTCTCACTGTAGCTTGGAGTTCATTTACACACATTTTCTGTTTTTCTGTTCTGTAGAACCTTTACTGGTATACTCTTTCTGGGGGAAATTTGCATTTAAACAGATTTCCTCAAAATGCATCTTTAGTTGGAGAGCATCTGACATTATCAAAGAAGACAATGATAGATATAAACCTAAAATTATATAATGCAAATGCTGTTTATTCCAGTTTTTCATTAGGATGCACATGGTAAATGCCGAACTATTTAAATTCACTTGGTAAAATAAGGGCAGACTTGATCTATTGCTAACTAAACTTTAACCACATTAACAGGCAGTGTGTAAAAGTGAAGAAAACTGTCTTCTGAACTTCAACATGCATAGGGGTGTCTACTTGTATGTGAGATTGATAGGAGATGACAAGGAAGTATATACTTAATTCAAATTGGTTTCTTAGAAACAGTGGAAGTTACAACAGCTAACAATCTAAAATTATTTTCAATTCTACTTATGTTGGCCTTATTTGTTGAATTTATTCTTTGTTTGTTTGTTTGTTTTTTGTTTCACTATGCAGTTTAGGCTGACTTGAACTCACTATGTAGCCCAGGCTGGTCTTGAACTCTCTGTGATCCTCCTGCCTCAGTCTCTGGATGGCTGGGATTGCAGGTTTACACCCCCCCATCTGGCTTTTTCTGTCATTTTTATGGTTAAAGAAAAATATGTTTTTCAAGTGGTGAAAGATATGAAGGGAATAGCCAAAATTCTTTCTTAAGAAAAGGTCTCTTTGCAATGGCACAATTTGAAATGGCAGCAATTAGTTTCTTAGAGGAAACGATTCACTTGCACAAAGAGAAAACATATCGTTTTAGATAGAGAATCAGGATTTGATTTGATCAGCAAATTCCTAATTTGAAGAAAGAAAAATAGCTTCAGGGCCTGGGTGGGCTGGAGTAGTGAACTATGCATGCAAAATGCTAAGCTTTGATTAGGAATATAAATAATTATTAGCTTGTGCCATGTGCTATTTCTCTTTTTTATCTTTCACTCTTTACATCTGCGGGGTAGTTTATGAAATTTAATGATGGGAAGGAGGGCAAGCTAGCCAAGGAGTCTCTTTCCTCACTTACCTCTCATTAACGCAACATATGAATATCTTGGTAAAATGCAGATTCCTGTAGTCATAAAGGTAAGAAAAATCAGAAGTGTCAGCTGTGGACAGAATGCATAACACTTTGAAGTTTCAAAGACAACTTGTGTCTGGTTCCTTTTGCTAAAATGACAACTAATTGTATATTCAAAAACTAAATATGGGCATATTCAGCTTTAGGAATAGTGTTTCTATGCCAAAATTACCCTCAGGATTATGCAGCCCTATTTTCCTGGATGCATTATCTATGGAATTAATTTTAATCAAGTCATGTTCATTCATCTCCAGTGATATAAAGCAATGCTATTATCTCAGTTTCTTAGTAAAGGAAAAAAAGGATTCATCTTTGCTAAAAAATTTTCTCAGACTCAAATCACTGCAATTTGATGTGATGACTTGTTGGACTTTAGAAATTTGAGGAACTGCTGCCTGAATATATTGACATACAGAATGAGCCAACAAATTTGGATAATTCAAAATAATCAGCACATACTGTCAGTCTACTTTCTTTCATGACAGAATCATTCACAAATCCCAGGCTCACAATGTATTGTATGCATCAATTTAGGAACAAGTCACCCAGCAGCAATTGAAGATTAAAGACCCGTTTCAGATGTTAGATCAGCCTTCTCCATTTACCTCATTAATATCTGAAATAACTGTACTTATTTGGCTCTTTACTAAGATAACAAAGTCCAAAAAGTAGATGAAACCTTATAGATAAGTGTTTATTTATGGAAAATGAGATAATATAGTAGCCATTGTTCGTTCTCTGTTATTTGGTTCTGAATGCCCTGTAATACTTTTATTCTCTTGAATGGTTTTATACTATTTTGTTATATTTGATACAATTTCATATGAGTTATGCTCAACTATTTCAAAGGAAGAGACATTATGGTAGTTACTGTTAATTATGGGTTGTCTTGTGGTGAAATACTGTGTTGCTCACATTGTTCTGTTCTGATCTCCTTTGTTATGTCCTCTTCTGTCTTAATCTCTTTAAAATTAAAAAAAAATTTAAAAAGTTTATTTTCAAGTAATTCAAATGAGAAACAAGGAGTGTTGATTTATAGCTTACCTCCAAAATCAATTATTGGAGTCTGCTCATGTGCCAGCCTGTGCTAGCTGGAATTGCCTTCTTGACTTCTTGTACAGTTATATCTTTGGCCCATCCCCTTTTCTGCATTTTACTTTAACTCATATTAATATTTGAGCAGGTAATGTGGCTTAGTGACAGTGCTTGCTTACATGCATCCATACATAAATACATACATACATAAATGCATACATACATACATACAAATTCAGAGTAATTGAAGAGAACTTGTTAGAATTCTAAGTTACTTTCTTAGATTGTAAGCTTTCTGATTCATGGCCTAGTACATTGATGTTTTTTCTGATTCTAACTTCATTGCTGATTTCAGCTGTTAGAACGCACAGAATGCAAGATATGCAAGAGTAAGAGTCCCCTGGATTATAATCTTCCTACACAAAGTTTTTTCTCTGATAGTACACGGTCTCAATCTTTAAGAGAAACTTTAGAGTTTGTCACATATATAGAGAGGGGAAAAAAAGAAAAATTTAAACTTAGAACAGTGGATGACTTGTCCTAGTTTTTTTTTGTGTGTGTGTGTGTGCCAGGCATCAAATTCGTGACCTCACATCTGACAGGCAGGTGCTGTGCCACAGAGCTATACCACAGGCCCACGATGTCATATTATTCAACATTTTTAGTTTCCTCCTGTGCGCACTTCACTGTAAAAGTGCTTTCCATAGTGGAGGGATTTGATGAACATTTGTGTAAAAATAATGATTAGTAATGATGTTCACATATTTCAGCAATAATAATATAAATAATCTTGTATAGTCTGTTATTCCAGAAGGAGAATGCATAGTTAAAAGTTCTACATTTGGGGCTGGGGATTTAGCTCAGTGGCATAAGCACCTGCCTTGCAAGTGTGCAGTCATGAGTCTGATCCCTGGTACTGATAAAAAAGAAAAAGACAAAAAAAAAAAACTGACCCCCCCAAAAAACAGTTCTACATTTGATGTCTAATATAGAACTAATTAAATACAGAAATTTTTAAAGTAGAGTATCCATATGTATTTTAAATATAATTTCCATTTGTCCCTAATTTATAAATTAAACTTGATCTTAAGTATGTACATATAGGAAGAAGCATAGTATATATAGGGCTGAGTACTATCCATAGTTGTATGGATCTGCTGGGAATCTTGCAATGTATCCCTCAGGGATAAGCATTAAATACCATATCTTTCACTTTTATTATAATTTAACTATATAATCTAAATGTAGAATAGAATTTCCAAAATACTTTTTTTTTGTACCGGGGATCAAACTCACAACGTCGTGTTTGCCAGGCAGGTGCTTATGCCACTGAGATAAAATCCCCAGCCCTCCAAAGTACATTTTTTATTTCTTTTTTAAAAATTTTATTTAAGAAGAAAAAAGGAAAAAAAAAACAGAAAAAGGGTACAAGTTATACAGAATTTCAGAAAAAATAAACAGTAGGAAATCACTAATTACATATTGTCATCTTAGAAATAGTTGTTCAAGTTACAAAATTAAAGCATATAGAAGGGACTTTCAAACAGTGAGACTACAAACAGTTTTGTTCAATGACCCAACAAAATTCAGTAATATCGTTATCTATCTTATACACTTAAATATATATGTAGTTTTATCTTTTAGAGCACTTTCTTTTCCTTTCTTTTGTACAATGACAATTACACATTTTGGGTTTTATTACTCCCACAGTTCTTATTACTTTTTTTTTGAAGAAAGTAAAACCAAATGTGACATAACAAGACAGAGTCAGTCAAATCAAAAGGATGGACATAATACATAATGTAAAAACAAAATACAAGATGATCAACAATGGTTACCATAATGCCTCTTGTTATCTTAAAAAGAATTGCCTATATCATCAGTTATAATAAAATTGAACAAAACAGTAAAGAATAAGACCAATAAAACCAAAACATTGGAGACATTAGAGGACTTCAAAAGAAGATAATAGTCAACCAGAATGGGAGTCATAATGAATCTTATTGTCTTCATAGTTGTTGCCTATACTTTCAAACTTGGTACTATCAAGCATAACAGAATAGAGGAAAATCAGTCAAAACAAGATGGTGAGAGCAATACAGGGTTTCAAATCAAGTTAATAGGAAATCAAAGTGGGTTACTATAATATATCCTACTATTTTTATTTATTTTTCCCTTAATTAAAAGGATAAAAATGAAAAAGTAGATAATAAAAAGGAGATTGAGATAAAAAAGCGCAGGTCAAAACATAGCCATTTAAGCAAAATAGTGTTTCACCACAAGATAATCTCGACATAATAGTAGTTACCATAGTGTCTCTTCCCTTAAAATCTTTGGGTACAACTTCGTATACTATAATTTCTTAGATTTGACAACCTACATTTGCCTACAAACAAAAGGCTCTTCACTCTGATTATCTCTTCCCTACTTTGTTCTTCTTTTTAAAATACCCAAATTTAATAATTGTTTCAATAATATAACAAATATTTATTTAAAAATAATTATTACATTTTCTTCTGAAAGGAATAAACCATCAATTTTTCATAATGATTTATTTCCATATTTTCTTTAAAATTACAAATCTATGTATCATACTTAACATTCTGACTACAATTACTTTTTGTTTTTGAGACAGTTTTGTCAGGTACTTCAAGCTGGCCTCAGACTTACAGAAATTCTCCTGCCTCAGCTTTCCAAATGAATTTGGAATGTTGGAATTACAAGCATGTACCACCATACCTAGCCACAATTACCTTAAATGTGTATCTTTTCATTAAAGTACCATGAAACCTTTCAGCAGAACAGTAAGAAAAGTAGGTTATATAAAATGTGTTTTTAAAGCTTATCTAGCACCATTTCTAAAACACCATCATGCCTGAATATAAGAGGAAAGGTATCAACCTTTTAGGTACTGGATCACACAGAAGAACCTTTAGAGAGCACTGCGAAAGCCAATAAATCAGGTAAAGCAATCACAGATGATTAGGATGCTGAAGGCCTCCTGGCATTTCTGGCTTACCTTGGTGCCCTGATGACAGATTGGAGTATCCCTGCTAAGCCCAGGAGTGTTTTGCTGCAGTACCCAGCTGATGTTGACAGTGAAACTGTCTCACCCACTCCTTTTCAATCTGAGCAGCGAGGGATGAAAGGATCTTGCGAGAAAGAAATGTTGACTAATTTTGAGGTCCAGACTTTGACAGGCATATGTCAAGTTAACTTTGTTAATTGTATTCTTTAAATGTTATTTGTGTTTGTGAAATCATTAATCAGGTGAAACGTGTCATTAAAAGAAATGTGTTAAAAATCTCCCATTTTAATTGTACATATAACAATTTCTCTGCTAGTTCTCCTATAGTCCTATATTTGTCTTTATAGATTTTGAGTTCTTCTTATTTTTAAAGTCATATGATTTAAGAATTACTATTGTTTTCATTTTTTATGAAGCAATCTTTGCACATCTGTGAGTGTCTGGTACACATGCTAGGGATTGAACCCAAGCCTCAACATGCTAAGTGCTGTACCACACCACACCCCCCAACACTGGGAAGCAATGGTTTATCATGAGACAATCTTATCCCTCATTGTCAATAAGGATTTTTAAAATAAAGTTCATTTTATTTGATATTAACATTTTCTTACTTAATTTTTCTTTCTTTTGTTTTTTGAAGAGTTGACCTCAATTTTCTGTTTCTTTAATTATAATTTTATCATTTATTTTGTTTCTATTGTTTTAAAGGTGATCTTTGGGAGACCACTGGCTGGTGTGTGAGGCCAGCAAACCGGAGCATGGGGTACACCCTGAGGTTGGAGCTGAAACTGGACCCTCCACCATGAAGGGACTTACAGGAAGAGGGTGGAGTAGTAAAGAGCAGATCAACAGCCTCTGAGATTTGCTGTCCAGATGCTGAAATAAAGTAATTTCAGGAAGAGAAGAAAGAGGGAAAATGTTGTCTAGATGAACAAAGATCTGAAGCAAAAATTGAAGCCCCTGGGGAAAAACATGAGAGATCTCAAGTCACAAGAAGGAGATGCAGGCACTTGCTCCCTGAGCCTGACTCACTGTGCGTGTGTGGTAAAGGTTCAAACCCGTGGACTCCCACTCACTACTAGCAAACTCAGCAGCCTCCATGGAAAAATGCATTGTTGGAATGGAGCAATAGATGCAGCAGACTGTCATGGCTGGTTATTCAGGTTCAGATGTCCATCAGGAGAGGGAGATTGGCCTATGTCCATCTTGGAAAAGGGCAAACTGAACTTGGAACTCAGAGAAGATTTTAGGCTGGTTTCAACTAGTGACTCCCAGAGTCAGGGTGAGGTGGTATTGAGTTCAAGTTGGCAGAAGGTCAAAAACTCAAATTTAAGCCAGGAGGGAGACAAGTTCAAGATGAAAGGGAATGAACAGAGTGATATAGGTTGAACAAGTAAGATTCCAGTCTCACAGTCTGAAACCAGGCTGAACTTCAGTAGAACTAAAGGAATAGATTTGCTGGGCTTATCCAGAACCCCACCATAAATCTATGGCTGCCTTGACATATTTAATCAGGGCTCTTTCTGCCCACCCTGTCTGCCAGTGACAGCAGAGACGTGGCCTGAAGTGCACATTCTTTTTGTCTTTTTTTATTTTGGTTTTCTCCCCTTTTATTCTTCATTATTTGTTCTTGCATTTATAAGAGTGTGCAGTTTGTTTCTAGTTTCTGTTGTTGTTCATTCTGTTTTTGTTTTTTATTTTTATTTCTTTATTTTCTTTTCCCCTCATCTTTACCTCTTTCACAAAGTTTATGTGATCTTCCTTTGTCTTTTAGCCTTGAATATAATCTCCTTCTCTTCTATTTCTCTACTTTTCCCCTAACTCTTTTTAATTTTCTACCCTGAGGATAGAACCACCATACTGAGGGCATATTTACTATACACAATTTTCTGATTTATTTTGTATTTTGTTAATAATCACAAATCTAGTTCATACGGTTAAAGGTGGCACATAAAATTACCAGAGCTTGTCATTTTCTAGGCTATGTCTGATGCTACTGTATTGCTGATTGTACTACTTTAGTGAAGGTGCCACAATTGTTAAAATCATCTGATATAATTGTTAAAATCAGCTGTTCTTCCTGGTATGCCAGGACTGAGAGAGTCTCAGGCTCAGAAACAATACTATAGCTGGTGCCAAAGAGAAAGGACCTAGGCTAAATCAACAACAAATTCTCATGTCCAACAAATTAAAGAGGTAGGATCTTACAACAGACCCAAAACTCAAAGCTACACCTGGAAGACATCTTTAAGAAGCAGTCATTTCCTAAGGCAGTGATAAAGCTACCAGCCACAGCCAATTTACAAGCCTCAACCCAGGAATTAAACTCAAAGTAAGAGCAAATGAGAAGTCATGGAAGTAAGATACAATTCCAGACTTCTAACTAACCGAAGAGAAACTCAGGGGGCAGAAAAGTGTGAGGATTCAAAAGCCACCCAGGTGGACTCTGTGAAGTGGTAACAGTAGAAGTAACAAAGAAGATGAATGCAGCTCTAGGACGAGTCAAATCAGAAATAACTACAGAGATGGTGACCATAATGAAGGACGTAGTTAGTGACTGTAGCACAGATACAATTAAAAAGTAGAAGAGTTTAGAAAAATGATGGAAACCATGAACGACAGCATAGGAAAAGAAAAGGAATCCATGAAACAGATTTAAATAGATCTCTACACTAAAAATCCCATTAAAAGTATAGGCAGCAGAATGAGTCAATGTGAGGACAGAATATCAGCTATAGAATGCAGGATTGCAGTTAGTGAACATGAGAAGAAAGATATCAAAAATAGCAAGAGATCAGGAAAAATCAACATAACAGATGCTAGATGATGCAAAGAATAATGACATAAGATTGATCAGAGTCAATGAAAAAGCAGGAGATTTATATATATATATATATATATATATATATATATATGTTGTTCAAGAAGTAATGGCATTAAACTTCCCAAACATAGAAAAAGAATTTGACAGATATATATATGAGGCATATAGAACTTAAATTACATATGATCAAAAAAATCTATAGCAAAGCAAATAAATCAAGATTCCAGAAATTCAGCATAAGAACAGACTAATAAAATCTTTTAGAGAAAAGAAACAAATCACCTATAAAAGAAAGCCCATCAGAATCACAGCACACTTCCCAACATAATCCTTAAATCAAGGAGAGTTTGGAGTGATGTAAAGTGCTAAAAGAAAACCTCCATCCCAGGTTCAAGTATCCCCACAAAACTGTCTTTCTTTTTTTTTTTTTAATTTTATTTAATGAGAAAAAGGAAAAAAAGCAGAAAAAAGGGTACAAGTTATACAGAATTTCAGAAAAAAAATAAACAGTAGGAAATCACTAGTTAATGGATTACATATTGTCATCTTAGAAATATTTGTTCAAGTTACAAAATTAAAGCATATAAAGTGGACATTCAAACAGTGAGACTGCAAACAGTTCTTTTTTTTTTTTAATTTTATTTAAGGAGAAAAGAAAAAAAAGCAGGGAAAGGGTACAAGTTATACAGATTTACAGAAAAAAAATGAACAGTAGGAAATCACTAGTTAATGGATTACATATTGTCATCTTAGAAATAATTGTTCAAGTCACAAAATTAAAGCTTGTAAAGTGGACATTCCATCAACGATACTGCAAACAGTTCTGTTCATTGATCCAATAAAACTCTGTGATATCATTTTGTATCTTATACACTTAAATATACATGCAGTTATATAGTTTAGAGCACTTTCTTTTCCTCTCTTTTGTACCATGACTATTACACATTTTGGGTTTCATTGCTCCCACGGTTCTTATTACTTTTTTGGAAGAGAGTAAAACCAAATGTGACATAACAGAACAGAATCGGTCAAGTCAAAAGGGTGGACATAATAGATAATGTAAAAACATAATACAGGTGATCAACAATGGTTACCATAATGTCTCCCGCTATCTCTAATAGAATTGCCTATATCATTAGTTATAATACAATTGAACAAAACAGTAAAGAATAAAACCGACAAAACCAAAACATTGGAGACATTGTAGGTCTTCAAAAGTAGCTAAAAGTCAACAAGAATGGGCATCATAATGAATCTCATTATCTTCACAGCTGATGCCTAAACTTTCGAACCTGATACTATCCAGCAAAACAGAATAGGGGAACATCAGTTAAAAACCAGATGGTGAGAGTAATACAGGGCTTTAAATCAAGGTAATGAAAAGTCAAAATGGGTTACTATAATATATCCTGCTATTTTTTTCCTTTAATTAAAAGGATAAAGATAAAAAAGTAAATAATGGAGTGGAGATTGAGATAAAAGAGGGCATAACAACAAAACAGCGCAGATCAAAACATAACCATTTAAGCAGAATAGTGTTTCACCACCAGATAATCCTAACCTAAAAGTAGTTACCATATTGTTTCTTTCTTTGAAATCCTTGAGTACAACTTCGTATACTGTAGCATTAAGTATATCAAAACAATGTAAAACCATTCAAGAGAATGACAGCATTACAGAGTATTTAGAATCGACTAACAGAAAATGAACAATGGTTTCTGTATAATCTCCTTGTCTTTAAAAGGTTTTTGCTTATACTATCATACATAATAAAATCCAATAAGATACAGGCTATTTAGACCATTGGAGACAGAAGGACAAAAGCTAGATGAGACTTCAAAACAAGATGATACTAAATCAGTATTACCTATTAAGATGTCATTTTCTCCAAAATAGCTGTTCCTATCATCCAATCTTCTCTGCCTCATTTCTGTTAAGCTCTTTTTCTGTCAGTAGCTGTCAGTTTGTCTTCTTCATTTTGTTCTCTGCTCCATTTGTTGTGGCCTCCCCGCCACTATTTCTGGGTTCTTTGTATTTTTCTTTTTTTAGAATATCCTGCAATACTTTCTGTAGAGTTGAATTGGTGGTTGCAAATTCCCCCAGTTCCTCTTTATCCTGGAAGCACCTTGTTTTTCCATCAATTTCCAGGGACAGTTGTGCAGGATATCTCAATCTTGGCTGGAGATTATTATCTTTCAATGCTTGAATTATTTCCCCCCACGCTCTTCGTGATTTGATGGTTTGTGCAGAGAAATCTGCTGTAATTCTGATGGGTGTTCCCTTGTAAGTGGTCTGTTTCTTGTCTCTTACAGCTTTTAATATTCTGTTCTTGTATTGAATTTCTGGAATTTTTATTATTATATGCCTGGGTGTTGCTCTGTTTGGGTTGTAGGTAGCTGGGGTCCTGTATGCCTCATACATCTGAGTATCTTTACCTTTTGCTAAATTAGGAAAATTCTCCTGGATTATTTCTGTGAGTAGCTTTTGTAGTTCACTTGTTTGCATCCCTACTTCTTCTTTTATGTTCTTAATCCTTAAGTTATGGATCCTCTTATCATCTTCTTGTCTTTGTATTATTGCTGTTTGTTTCTTTGTTATTTTTAAGAAGTTTTTCATTTCATTCTCCCATATTACAAGTCTGCCCTCCAGTTCAGATAGTCTGTCCTTAGTTTCTTTCAAGCTGTTATGCCAGTCTTCGATAGACTTCTTAGTATCTTGGTAGTCCCTTTGAACCTGCTTCACGTATTCTATGCTTTCTCTGTTTTCTCCATCAAACAATTCTCCCCTTTTTTTCTGTTCTTCCATTCCACCACCTGTTTTTTCTTGGGTGGTGCTTAGCATTTCTCTAACTATTCTGCATACTTCTAGCTTCAGGTCGTTGATAACTTCATTCCTGAATTGGTCTATGAGGCTCTCTATATGGTGCCTTATGTGTATTGGTGCGGTGTCTGCTATTGCCTGTTTCTCAGAATTGGGGGCCGAGGAGCCTTTCTTGTTGCTGCCTCTTCCCATGCTGCCTCTTCTTCTCTGTTCCTTATATATGCAAGCTTATATAAGAGGCCCAGCTTCTCTCCCAGTCAGCCACAGCCTGATCGAATTGCGCCAGTTAGGTGTTCCCGCTCACCGCTGCGCACCAGGGAGTTACGGACCAGGCAGCCTACGCGTCTCCCCTCCCGGCCACCGTCAGGCTCTGGGATCTGGGTTGGGACAGCCTACCAGGTCCGCCGGCAGCTTCACGCAGGCCAGGCACTTTTCACCAATCCCGCCCGAGAGGGGGATGTGTGGCTGGAGTCGCCACCGCGCCCTGCTCCCGCAGGACTGCTCGGGCCCAGAAAGTCCTCTGCTGGAGTCAAACTGTGGTAGAGTGTCAGTTTCTCTCACTCACCTCACCATAAGTCAGTGCACGCCTCCCTGCCGTTCGCAGATTGCCGTTCTCAGAGCTTCTGCACGTCTCTCCCCTTGCCGAGCTGCTGTAGAGGCAGCCAGCCGCTGCGCGGCGGGAAACCCAAATCGCGGCTTACAATGGCGCGGTTTCAGCCTCCACACCGAGTCTTTTCTGTTCCTGTTTTAGCACCAGGACTGCATTCCAAGTTGGCTTCTCTCAGCCCAGTTCGTTCCTGAGTCAGCAGAGCATATCTCCACCTGCTTATGTCTCCTTAGTCCGCACCATTCCTGGCTTCTGAGCCGAGTCTTTCAGAGAGCCGCCGGTAGTTGCTGTTATCTGTCCGCCATGTTCTCCCGGAAGAGTCAAATGGCAACTTAATTGTGTGTACTGAGCAATTGGCTAGATCTTACATCTTTGACATCCTCCATAATATATTAAAAGATCACTGTGTGTCTTTCCGGTCTGCAAGAGTCCTTCCATGAGCGAGACTGCAAACAGTTCTGTTCAATGATCCAACAAAACTCAGTAATATCATTGTCTATAATATACACTTAAATATACATGCAGTTATATCATTTAAAGCACTTTCTTTTCCTCTCTTTTGTACAATGACTATTACACTTTTTGGGTTTTGAAACAATGATACAGAATTTCAAAACAGAATATTAAGGGATTAACAAGGGTCAATGTGTTACATATTGTTGTTTTCAAAGTAGTTGTTCAGACTACCAGACATATGTATGGAAAAATGAAAGAACAAACCACTCTTTTTGTTGGGTTAACAGAGATTAGGAGTATAATTATCTGTCTTGCACACACACACACACACACACACACACACACACACACAGAGTCTTTGCCTTTGCCTTTTGTCTTTCTCTTCTCCTTTTCCCCATCCTAGTTGTTCCTTCCATTTTTGTCAGTTTCCTCCTATTTTGCTTTCACAATATCTACTGTACATTTTGGATCCCGCTAACTCCTTCAGTTTTCTCTAATAGGGAGACAACACAATGTTCACCTATGTGACTCCAAACCATTTTACCTATGAACATGATCTCAAGTTGCATTCATTTACCTACAAGAACCTTGAGACTTTCCTTTATAACTGAATAGCTTTTCGTTGTATAAAAAAAGTCATCTCTTTCTTATAGGTTCCACAATTGATAGGCAATCTCCTCCTGCTTTTTTCTGATTGTCTGTCACATGGAGCATTGTTTTCTCTCCTTTGACTTTCAGTCTATGAATTTCCTTTTGAGTTAAATGTATTTCTTGTATACAGTATATTGATGGATCTTGGTTGTTGATCCACGCTGCCTGTGTTTCTTTTTATCAGTGACTTGAGGCCAACTGTATTAATTGTTACAACTGACATGTACTGACTCATCTCTGCCATTGGCTGCCTACTTTTTCCCTCCAATAAATTCTTGCCCCATTTGGCTCTCCCTGTTTGCTGTTGTTTGTGGAAGTATGGTCATCTTTATCTCTCTCTAGAATAGCCTTTAGTACTCTTGGTAGGGTTGGTTTGGTGGTCATAAATTTCTTCAGTTGTTCTTTGTCATGGAAATAGTTCCTTTATCAATTTTGAAGGATAGTTTTGCAGGGTACATCAAGTACAGTCTGGGTTGAAAGTTGTTTTATTTCAGGACTTGGAATACTTCACTCCAAATCTTTCTTGACTTGACAGTTTGTGTTGAGAAATCTGTCATGATTCAGATGGGTTTTCCTGTGTAGGTAATCTGTTTCTTTTCTCTAACAGCTTTTAATATTCTGTTCTCCTGGTGAATTTCTGGGATCTTCACTATTATATGTCTGGGGAAAAATTTATTTTGGTTATGGTTAGTTGAAGTTCTATATGCCTCATTTATCTGAATGTCAGGACCTCTTCTCATGCTTGGGAAATGTTCTGCTGTTACTTCTGTAAACAGTCTTTTTATGTCACGGGTGTTGCTCCTGCTATTTTGCTGACACCTATCAGTCTTAAATTATTTTTCTTTATGTCATCTTGCAGCTGTTGAATTTTATTTCCTGGTTCCCATTATTTTTAAGTGATTTTTCCTTTTGTGATTGCTAGCCACAATTCTGTCTTCAAGGTCTGAAAGTCTATCTTCAGTTGTGTTCAAGCAGTTTTGCCAGTTTCCAATGGAGTTTTTAATTTCCTAGATATCTCTTTGAATCTGTTTCATGCCTTCTGATTCTTTCATATGTTGTTCATTGAAGGCTCACATCATTTTCCTATGCTCCTCTTTTTTTCAAATCTGTCTTTAGATATACTGATCAATTCTTTCATTATGGTTGTCATTTTTCCTTTTACCTGAGATACTATTTCTGATCTGATTTCTTTTACAGCCTCATGAAGTTGTTTCTCTATTTTAGTTGCTATCATTTCAGATATTTTAGGTGTGCAAATTTCAATTTTTTCCATGGCTATATCCTTGGGCTTGTTTTGTGTGGGTTGTAGATCTGAGATTGCATTTTGCTCCTTTGTCTGACATTTACCCAGGTTCCTCCCAAGAAGCTGGTAGTGGGGTCCCAGGGTTTCCCACGTTGGCTGCCCATTCAAAGTGTAGGAAAATGGGCCAGGTGCCTGGTTTTCTCTGAGCTTACTTTCTCAGGGAGGCAGTGGGGCATGGAACAGGCTTCTCCAGACCCTCACAACTACACTGAGGCTTCCTTGATGGCCATGGTCACGCAGGGTCAGGGCTGCTTCTTCACCTGATCTATACTGGCTACTGGCAGGAAGGTCCCCAGTGGCAACTGGTGGATGCATGGGGTCGTGGCTGACTGTTTCTTCTGATCTGCACTGGCTACCAGTGGGAGGGTGCCTGATGACCCGGGCACATATGTCTAAATACTGCATTTTTTCTCTGGTGTGAGAAACCAAAAGTTGTAAATAAGAACTAAAATTTATAATAGACATTGGCAAATAGTAATAAAACATTTAAATGGGAAGGGAAACAAGGAAGAAGGCAGGAGGGAAGGAAGAGTTTAGACAAAAAAGTAGAAACAAAGCTTTTATAAATAAGGAGAAGAGAGATTAAAGGGAGGATAGGGGAACGGGCCAAAAAGAAGAGAGCTATACCGTGTACAGGTAACAATTCTCTATAATGAATGTGATCATTACCTATATCTAAATTGTACCAGTAAAGTAAAGCCCTCCCCCACAAACATAAATAAAGATGACTTTGAAGTTTTATGATAGGAACTTAATGACTTAAAAATGTTTAGAATTAATGTATTAAACCTTGTCTCAAAAATAGACATGCTTTAGTGCAATTTTATTACAGTTCTTCCCCCAAAAATTATATTGATTTATTTTCTAACAGGATTACTTTGTTTCTGTGTGGAGAATAGAGGGTAGGAAGGGCATAAGTAGGTATGAAGAAGCCAATCAGGAGGCACTGGCTCCGGTCCAAACAAGCAATGATGGTGGCTTAGATTGATGGCAGCAAGACAATTAGGGACTATTGCTTTCCAGCTCTGAATGAAGTCAAAGCACTATCTCATATAACATAGCTGATCTCAGTATGTGTTACAATGAATAATAGCTAGTATTTACTGAGGGCCTCTGTAGTCCAGGCACTGTAGTAACACTTAAAATGAATTTCTCTTTAATCATTGCAAAAACCTTATAAGATATATATATTTTTTTTTTCTTAGAGACTGAAAGTTGCAGGCTAAATGTGTGGCCATCCTATGATATGAGAAAGGTAAGAAGCCAGATCATGACATAGAAAGCTGAGTAAAGATGTAGCAAATGATCCCATTAAGAACCAGCAATCTAAAATCACCTTGCTATTTGTTTACATTTTTAAAAATACTGTTATTTTTCTATATTTGAATCTACAAAAGTGCAGAATTGGAAAATTGTACAAATGGAGACTCTTTTTCCATTTTTCCATCTTCCTTTCTTTATTGTCTTAGACAGAGAAACAAATATTCAGTGTCTCTAGGAACATATCCCACTATTGCATAATTATATACATTATTTATTTTGCATGTCATGACTACTTCCTTATTAATTGTCATTGAAAACTACCCTGGGCTTTAAATGCTGAGTGTAAGAGCTACTTACTGTCTGTTCAACATTAAATAATTTTTTGTCATTAAATATTAAGAATAATAAAAAATTAGTGAGGTATTCATCATGGGCGGTCCTCAATTATAAACAAACAACATTCTCAAACCCCACCTTTACATCTGGGCATTTGTTGCTACTACTATATATTCAGTGCTTTACTGATAGGAGTTTTAGTCTCCCAGATTTCTATGAAGTAAATAAATGACTCCCATTTTACAGATACACTAACTAAAGCCAAAAGAGATAAGGAACTGGCTACAGGTTGCATAGCTTTGTGGATGGCCGCATTGAGATTTTAACCCAAGCCAAAACCAAGTCTCGGCCTTACTTCCAAAAACTAAAACCTTCTACTTGTCATGAATGTAGATCCCTAGTCTTTCTAAGTAATCAGAGTTCACCTAATCCCCTGGATTGTCTCCAAACCCAAGAAGTAACAGAACTTAGAATTTTTCCTCAGTCCAGAACCTAATTTCCTCTAAGTCAGAGAACTCTTAAACCAAGAATTTTTCTACCTTGGAGCTGATGTAGAAGAGGGTTGGGGTTGCGTGAAAAATGAGTGCAGCATACAGTGGACAAGAGGAAGCACAGGGACAGATAGAGGGGACAGAGGCAGCCAGAGGCTGGCCCGGGAATTCAGACATTGGGAGTGGGAGGCGAAGGCAGGGACTCGACTCCAGGGAAAGACTGATGCAAATAGTCATATAGAGGCAAAAAGTGACATAAAGGGGATGTTGAAAGAAGCATTTCTGTGCTGGGGGGGCATAACTTTAACTTAGACCCCAGTTTTTGGATATGGAATGTATCTATTTTATTGTTCCACACTCTAAGGCTTCCTACAGCGAAATACATGCATTGCAACATAGTGGAAGGTAAAAGAATTTTGGTTAAAACACTTAGAACTGACCCATGGCTTAATAGAATTTTTTTTAGACTCTTGTAACCCTAGGTGATACAAATTATTGTGATTTATTTTTATACTTTTTATAATGACTTACACATCGTTTTTGCTTATATGACAAAGGGAACTGGAGTCTCATAAGGTCGACAACACTTTTTGTAATAGATTGCATGGAAAATGTTTGAAGAAAAGAGGATTACAAAGGTAGTCAGTGTGGCAGCACATCTTGTAGGTGTTTGCTTTAAACAGAATATTTCCTATTTTTAAAAAATCATTATATCACTTTTCTAGTGAAACACATGTCACTGTAACCTAAAGAACAAAGGCCAAACTGCTAATTGTGGCCCACTTAGCTCACCAATGTCTGGGCTTTTATTTGTCTCATCTTCTTTCTCATTGTATAACCTGCCCTCACCTATCACTGGAGCGTGATGCCAGTACTACTGTCTGTCTGTCTTTCTGCAGGAAGAAAAAGCTTTCATTTGTCTTTCAGAAGAGTTGAGAGTCACTTCCCTCTGGTTGGAATCTTCATGTCACCTCTGTACCCTCCACCAATTTCAATACTATTATTTTATTTATATCTTACAAATCTGTTTCTTTGTCCTAAATGGGGACCTTTCTTAAGGACAAAATCACATCTTGTTCAGCTTTGTGTTCCCAATGCCCAGCACATGCTATATTACTATTACTGGTACAATTGATTCAGAGGATCAAATAAGCAGCCTACCTCATGCTAAGCACAAACTTTATCAATGAGCTACACCCTGTGCATAACAAATGCCTATTTTCAAATTGCACATCAGTAACTTGTTAGGTAAAACAGAATTGTGTAGGCATTAAAACAATCCATTTTTTATTCTTGTTGCAATCTCAGAAACAAGCTACATGTGCAAAGACTTAATACTAAAAACTGGAGCTATCTGACCATTCTTTAACATGGTATGAAACAAAATATTATATGGCAATGGCATACATCATTCAATCATTCACCAAAAGGGATTTTTGCAGCACTTGACCCAAGGGCTAAGACATCATTTTGAATAAGAGACAAGGTTCCTCCCCACATGGCCTCACAAGCAAGCAAAAAAATTAAATGAGCTAAATGACACACAGATTGTTATGTCAAAATTAGATGGTGCATGAATTAGATGAAGGGAAGGTGACCTGGGATGCTGAAATAGGGGCCCCCAGCTAACCAAGGGACAAGACAGTCTTCTATGAGAGGCACTTA
The DNA here is from genome assembly GCF_034190915.1 of Cavia porcellus. Lineage (NCBI taxonomy): Eukaryota > Metazoa > Chordata > Mammalia > Rodentia > Caviidae > Cavia > Cavia porcellus. The sequence goes on from NW_026947497.1 coordinate 36,519,593, forward strand.
GAGGAAGTCTGAAAGTTGTGTAGAAATTCAGGAGGAAGAACATATTTTAAAATTCTCAACTGAGAAGGCTGTCTGTGAACAGAGAGGTCAGCGTGGCCTTGCAGCCTTACTAATTATCAAAGAAAAGTGGGTTAAAATTTTAGAAAGAGGTGCAGTGTTGGGAAAGCCAGAAAACATACTGTTGGAGGGTGTATAAAATTCTTCCCCATTGAGGGCAGCTTAGCAATACGTCAGAATTTGAGATGTGTTTAACTTGGACTCTGAAATGTCATGATCGGTAATTTCACCAGTCAGGAGGCAATGAAATACATAAAGCTTTTGCTGTAATTATTTCTGTTTAGCAAATATTTGGAGACAATTTAGATATTCATCAATATGAGTCAATGGATTAAATTAGAGCATTAAATGGATTTTTGAAATGAAACTATAGAACGATATTTATCAGTAAGCAATAAGAGCAAGTTTTAAAACTACATTTATAATATAACCCCAATTTTTGAAAAATGTCATGTGTATTGGCAGTCTGGGAGGCATCCTAACTTCACTCTTATTTAAAACAATTTTGTAACTGTCTCTCAGACAAAGGACTTCTGTCTAGAACACATAAAGAATTTAAAAAAATCAGACCCCTGAAATTCAAAACCTAATCCAAAAATGGGCTTCTGAGTTGAATACACAATTCTCAGATGAAGAAATAAAATGGCAAATAAATACATGAAAAAATGTTCAGCATCATTGGTCATTAGGGAAATGCAAATTAAAACCACACTGAGATTCCATCTCACTCTAGAAAGCATGGCCAGGATAAAGAAAACTACCAACAACAAAAACTGGAGAGGCTACAGGGGAAAAAGGAATTCTTCTGCACTTTTGGTGGGAGTGTAGACTGGTGGGTCCAACCACTGTGGAGGTCAGTCTGCAGATTCCTCAAAAAGGTAGGATTGGAAGTCCCATTCAAGCCAGCTATTCCACTTCTGGGCATATTCCCAGAAGAACTGAAAACATCATACCACAGTGATATGTGTACTCATGTTTATAGCAGCACAATCTGTAATAGCCAGATCTTGGAAACAACCTAAGTGCCCATCAACTGAGGAATGGATAAAAATGATGTGGTATTTTTATACAATGGAGTACTATTCAGCTATAGAGAATGATCACATTAGTTCAACACATGTTTGTGATAAAAATACTTCAGAAACTTGGAATACACCATGTCTACCTCAATCTTACAAAGGCTATCTATGACAAACCAACAGCCAACATTATACTAAATGGACAAAAACTGAAAACTTTCACTTTAAAATCAGGAACAAGACAAGGATGTCCGGTATCACCACTCCTATTCATTATAATTTTGGAAACACTAGCCAAAGCAATCAGAAAATAGAGAGAAATAAAAGGAATCAAGATAGGAAAGGAAGAAGTTAAATGATCACTATTTGCAGATAGACGATCCAAAAAACTCCATTAAAAAGACTACTAGAGGTAATAAACTCAACAGTGTAGCTGGATACAAAGTCAATGCTCAAAAAACAAAAAATCTCACCAAGAGAGAAATTATGGAAATATCACATTTCACCATAGCATCTAAAAAAATGAAATACTTAGGAATCAACCTAACTAAGAATGTAAAATGAATGCTGAAAATTATGCCACACTAAAAAAGGAGATTGAAGAGGATATTAGAAAATGGAAGGATATTCCTTTCTCTTGGCTAAGAAGAACCAGCATTGTGAAAAATGGCCATATTCCCAAAACTGTTATACAGATTTAATGCAATCCCAATCAAAATACCATTAACATACTTCATAGATCTAGAGAAATCACTCTTAAAATTCATTTGGAAACAAAAGAAACCTAGAATAGCAATGGCAATTTTGGGTAACAAAGGGCAAGACAGGAGGCATCTCAATTCCTGACTTAAAACTATACTACAAAGCTACAGTGATAAAATCAGCATGGTACTGGCAAAGAAATAGACCTGAGGAGCAATGGAACAGATTAGAAGATGCAAGCACAACTACAAAGGTACTCAGTCACCTGATATTTGACAAAGGAGCTAAATATGTTCACTGGAAGGAGAGCCTCTTTAACAAATGGTGTTGGAAAAATTGGCTCTCCACATACTGAAGACTGAAACTAGATCCATGCCTATCACCATGCACAAAACTAACACCTAAATGGATCAAGGGCCTAAATATTAAAACAGAAACACTAAATCTACTGAAGACAAGGTAGGTAGAAATCTTGGAGACATAGGGGTAGACAGAGAATTCATGAACAGAACACAAACCACATGGGAAACACTTCAAAGAATCAGCAACTGGGATCTCATATTATTGAAAAGTTTCTGCTTCAAAAGAAATCACCAACATAGTGAAAAGAAAACCCACAGAATGGTAAAGAATTTTAGCCAGCAACCACTCAAACAAAGGACTTATATCCAGAACATACAAAGAATTGAAAATTCAAAGACCCTCTCCAAAAAATGGGCATCTGAGATGAACACGCAGTTCTTGGGTGAAGATACATAAATGATGAATAAATACATAAAGAAATGTTCACCATCACTGGTCATTGGAGAAATGCAAATTAAAACAGCATTGAGATTTCATCTCACTCTAGAAAGAATAGCTGCCATCAAGAAATCAACTGATAACAAATGTTGGTGAGGCTGCAGGGGAAAAGGAACACTGCTCCACTGTTGGTGGGAGTGTAGACTGGTGCAACCACTATGGAAATCAGTATGGAGAATTCTCAGAAGACTAGGATTGGAAGTTCCATTCAATCCAGCTATTTCCCTCCTGGGTATTTTCCCAGAAAAACTGGAAAGTTCATATCATAGTGATATATGTATACCCGTGTTCATAGTAGCACTATTCATAATTGCTAAGTCTTGGAAACTAGCAAAATGTGCATCAACAGCAGAGTGGATGAAAAAGATGTGGTATTTTTACACAATGGAATATTACTCAGCTATAAAAAGGATAATCTTGAGGCCTTCATAGGTAAATGGAGACAATTTGAGACTATCCTCATTAGTGAAATAAATAAGAATCATATTTATAAATATCACATTGTGTCTCTAGTGTAAAATATTAAGAAATTTAGGAGTAATAAAACCCTAAATGTGTAAATGCTATTGTAAAAGTGAGAGGAAAAGAAAGTTATATCTAAAGGATATAACTGCATGTATGTTTAAGTGTATAGGATTGATAACCATATTACTAAGTTTTTGTTGGATCGTTGAACAGATCTGTTTGCAGTCTCGCTGTTTGAATGTCCACTTTGTATGCTTTACTTTTGTAACTTGAACAACTATGTCTAAGAGGACAATATATAATTTATCAACTAGTGATTTCTTATTTTTTTTTTGAAATTATATGTTATTTCTACCCTTTTTCTGTTTTTTCTCTTTAAATAAAAATTTAAAAAAGAATGATCCCATTGAGATATTTATATATAAGTGGATGCAACTTGAGGCCATATTCATAAGTGAAATGAATCAAACTCACAGTTATAAATACTGTATAGTCTCCCTAGTGTAAGAAATGGTAAGAGTACATAAGATTTTATGGTAATCATGATTCCCCACTACATTGCTTTGAAGTCTTATAATGTTTTCATTTATTGGTTGGAATGGTTTTATTCTGTTTTGTTTGATTTTATTATGTGTGTATGAGCAGCTACTTTGAAGAAAACAAGACATTATGGCAGCCTTGCTGATTTAATATCATCTTGCTTTAAAGTCCTACCATGCTTTTGTTCTTCTGTTTCCATTGGTTCTATCATACTGTGTTTTACTGGATTTTAATATGTGTGATAGTATAAACAATTTTTTATGGAAAATGAGATACTATAGTAGCCATTGTTCATTTTCTGTTATTTTGGTTTTGAATGTCCTGTAATACTTTCATTCTCTTGAATGGTTTTATACTATTTTGTTATGTTTGATATTATTATGTGTGAAGGTATGATGAACTATTTCAAAGAAAAGAGACATTATGGTAGCTACTGTTAATATCCAATTGTCTTGTTGTGAAGTGCTGTGTTGCTTACATTGTTCTGTTCTGATTTACTTTGTTCTGTCCTCTTTTGTTTTATTCTCATTAAAATAAATAAAATAAAAAATAAAACAATTTTTTAAGGACATGATTCAACAAGATCCAGGATAAATATAGGGATGTAATAACAGTGAACGTATACATTGGCAACACTAATAATAAAAGCAGTGTGTATTATTAAATCGGAACTAAATTCGAGACTGTTCTAAAACATATGTGAGGCATTTTGCAGGTTAAGAAAGACAGAGTTTTTGTCTTGTCAAGGAGGAGAGAGACAGTGAGTGGCTTGAGACGACTGGAAATACTTAAAGTTGGATGTACATATTAAAATACTAAATGTAGGGTCTATCACATGCAACTGCAAAGCTTAGTACAGGAAACATGATACTGAGCAAACAACCAAACAAGTGGTAGAATAACATAGAAAGACTTGTAGTGCTCTAAAACTTAAAAATTTATAAAATTATATATCATTTAGAAATTAAAACATACATAGTTAAAATATAAAAACATAAGTGAAAATAACACGTATCATTGACCTCAAATGAGGAGGCAAGTGGTACAGTGCTTGCCTAGCATATGCAAAGCCCTTGGTACCATACCAGCACTGGAAAGCAAAATAAACTTGGATAACGTAACTTCTGGAAAGAAAGAAGAGTGTGACCCTAGAAAGGTACAAAGGTCACTGCAGAGTGTATTATTTCCTAAAAGAACAAAATACCTATTTGAAGCGAATGCAGTAAACCTTTAACATTTACTACATCCTGGGGTAGATACGTGGATGTTGCCAGTATGAGCTGTGGTCCCCACTGAGTTGTGAGAGGGCTCTGAGTTGAGTCCTCACTTCATTGCAGCCAAGCATGTCTTCACACTGTAGTGAAAGTGAAATAGAAATATGACTTAGATACCTGACCAGGGAGACACCATGATCACAAAATGTGGTCTAGAGCCTCACAGGATGCTACCTGGGAATAGCCACTGTGCTTCAAATTCTGTGCCTGCCTAAGTCCAGAAATTCAGTATTTCTCCACCTATCTCAAAGAAATTATGAGGTTTCTTGGGTTCTTGAGTCACACTAACCAATCAGAGAAGAGCTGTGCGATTATCCAAGAAGCCAGAAAGGAAGAGAGAGGAGAGGAGACTACTCTGCCTTAGAAATCTGCACAGAAAGTCAGATTAAAAATTTATTAATCTGAGGGACAGGGGTTTACCTCAGTGGTGCAAGTGCCTGCCTGGCAAGAACAAGGTCATGAGTTTGATCACCATACAAAAAATTTATTAATCTGATTAATAGATATCTGATTAATCAGATATAGAGACTATTTAGTGAGTGTGAAGCCAGGGAAATTCTTCATGGCTGGTGCTATTACCTTGTGATAGGCTACCATATTTCAAATAAAATTAATCTAATAGTTGCCTGCTGAGCATGCTGCAAAGTCCTCCCAGCAGTATTCAGTGTCTGTGTGACTAGATTGTGCAGCCTCTTTCTCCCTTTCCCTAGAGACACAGCTGCAGACACTTAATCTCTGACCTCCTGCTCTCCAAGCTTCCTGCTGCTATACCTGGATGGTAGTATCACCTAATATATCAGGGGCGATATGTTAGGGTTAACCTTCCACATGATATTACATTCCAGTCATGCCCTTGGGTAACCTCCACCTACTTCCTGAAAAAATGCACTTGTGTTCCCAAATCTCCTTAGCCACACTTTATAGACAATAACTTATATCACTACTGCAGATAAAATATGATTCATTGTGTTGGTGCTTACCAGATTATCTCTTCTAAAATGGAATTATGTTGTTTTTTAGCTGTTATTGTTTGAAAGGTGGAGGCTGGAGATTGAATCCAGGATTTGTATACACTAGACAAGTGCCCTGCACCGACCTACAGATTTTTACTCTAACCCCAAGATTTTTACTTTTTGTATAATAATATGTATGCATAATATGACATTCAACAACACATAACAATGTACGGTAAAAATCTCAGCTTCTCTTCTATCTCTGTGTTATTGTTATTGTTGCTGTTGTTATGACTGTTGTTGAAATGAAAGCTACAAGAACTGGGGAGAGTGTTAGGGAAACGCAGTCTAATTTAAGTTTTTCTCATTTTGTTACCCCAAAACCCTTATCCAGTTTCCTTATCCTCAGCACATAATTTTTTCCTCACTTGCTTGTGTCTATCATACCTTGTCAGCTTCTTGAAATATAGGGATTGTCTCTGCCTGACTTACTGTTTTATTCCCAGAACCTACTACCATAGCACATAGTAGAGAAAACATTTGTTGAGTAAATAAATACTATCAGTAACTTCCAATTACTGAGTGTTTACTATGAAATGAAATCAGTTATTAACTGTCCAGATGATATTACATAAGATCACTATTTATTGTAGCAAACATTGTCAATGCCCCACCCATTGTACTACACACAAGACCAACTTCCAAATCCATTTCTTTTCTTGAGGGTTTTCTCTGTCCAAACACCAAAACACAAGAGAATTAATAGTTCTGCCACAGCCACCACCAGTAACTCTCCATAGGTGAATGACCGCAACCAGGGCAGCAGTTCCCTTTCCATTAGGGTGGGGAACTGAGGCATATGCCTTACATTTGATCCCAAGACTTCAAAGCAAGATTAAATCCCAGCTACCTCTAATGGTGTTATAGTTTGTTTTGGTTACTTTTCTCTCATTGCTGAGACAAAATAGCTGACAGACAAAGTTAAAAGGGGAAAGGTTTATTTTGCTCATAGTTTGCAAAAGTTTCAGACTGTAATTGGGTGGCTCCAAGGCAGGGTGGCACACAGCAGGTATTTCAGAGGAGAAACAGTTCATGGCAGGCAGAAGTTAGCAAAGTAAGCAAGAGGGATGACCAAGGTTCTTTCTGTCCCTTATACCTTACTCAGGCTACTTAGAGTAGGTAGCACTCACATCTTTAATCTAGGTGCTATTGAACCTAGCATTGCACCATGACGTAATTCCAGTGTCACACACTCTAGATCTAGCCACCAATGACCCTATGAGACTGTAGTGGGACATTTAGACACAAGCCATAACATGGTTTATATCTATATGTACCCCAAAAAGGCTCACACACTCAAAAGTGGGAGCTTTTGGAAGATGATTGGATTATGAGAGTTTATGTTGACTTTATGTTAGGAGATGGTATCTGATTGGAAGAGATGAGTTACTGGGAGCATAGCCTGGAAGTGTCTGCTGCCTTTCTTCCCGGATCTTTCTTAGATTCTCAAGTATCTTTCTGTTTTTTGGATACCATAATATGAGCAGCTTTCTTCCTCCCCCAGACCCTTCCACCATACTGCCCACCATCCAAAGTTTGAAACTTCTAAAATATGAGCCAAAATAAGCCTCTCCTCCTTCAAGTTGTAGGTGCTGGGTATTGCATTCCAGCTACAAGAAAGTGAGTAAAACGATTGGCAGTAGCAGAAAACAAACCAGTAGACACCAATGTCACTCCCCCAGAGTCAAGGGCGAGACCACTTGCCAATTCCAAACCAATTCTGCATTTTACCTCCCCTTGGCATGGGGCAGCCAAAGTGAAGATATCTAAGGGACTTGATTCTGGACAAGGACAACATCTAGGCAGAGAAAGGAGCAATCAGATCCTGTGATTGTCAACATTAAACCCAATAGTCTTCAAGTGGAGGTGACTTCTTGTCTCTAATTGTTTTCACTTAGGTCATGAGCTCCTTATTGAACCAATCACTATTCTTAGCAAGGTATACTGCTTTTATTGGCCTGATTTAGGGTGTATGTTCATCCTTAGAGTCAAGGCCAGAACCACAAAGTTAGAGAGTGAAAAGAAAATCAGAGGCCATTGGTTGGAGATGTCCTTCATTGGTAAAACATTTGCATACACAAAGCCCTGGTTCAGTACCACAGTACTACAAAATGAAAAAAAGAAAAGAAAATCAGAGGTAACTTCCAGAAAGCACCATGATTAGGTGTGAAATAGCTAAAGACCAACTATATTCCGTTATGGATGGACAGCTGCAGCTCACTGAACAGGAAAAAAGTTTTTTTCATTGCAGTTTATACCTGGTCTGAATTATTTATTAGACCTTCTAAGGAAATAATATTTCTCTGTTTTAAACTTTTCCAGAGAGCTTAAAATGAAAGATTCCTTTGTTAAGTAGAGTAGGTATTTTTTCTTTGGTTGGAACATGATAACATCAACCACCAGGGAGGCCAGAGCCCAAGTGTTTGGATTTTAGAAATGTATTGAAATATTATTCACTTCTGCATATTCCTGGATGGGCAGAACTTCTCAAAATAGTATTTTAAGGAGTTCATCATAGAGATAAGTATCCTTAGGAGCTGATCCCAGAAAGTTTGAGGTGTCCTCAACACACTCCAAGTTTTTCCTGTTAAAATGTCTAAAACTTCTGAGTTTTCTTTTCTAGCATATTCCCTTTTCTGCTCTCAGTAAATTTCTCCCACCCAAAAAATATGAACCTGCTAGTGAATATTCCTATTTTTTTACCCTCTTACTTTCTATAATGCTAGGAACGCTAAATATCTTATCAACTCATAGCAATAATCACAGCTCCCATCTTTACAGTTTAATAAGTGAATTATTAGCTCCTTGGCATCAAAGTGTAGCTCCATCTTACATCAGGACTTTTTATTCAGTACATCATCTAGACAGTCAACATGCCTAACAGAAGTTTATCACCTGGACACATGCTCTGAGTCTCTTTCTCCTGAGTTAGCCAAACTGCAAATGCCTTGTCATTGCCTATGAGAAAGTTTACAGAGGGTTGTGGTGTTTTCAGCACTTACCTAATGTTTGAAAAGCCTCAAGTTCACTCTGGCACTACAAAGAAGAAGAAAAAAATTCAGAGAGTAGAAAAATTGTTTTCTTTCACTGATGCTTTTTCCTAATATGAATAGTATATAAAAGCTGTTGATGAGAAAATGTTGATTAGGAAATTGGAGAATTAGTTAAAAGGCACTTTGTGGAACTTTTTCCCTCTGTCACTGGAAAGGTGGAACAGAGGAAACACCAATTGGTACTACAGAATAAGGGGATGATTAGACAAATGATAGACACTTCCAAACCTGTTGTGATCTGAGAAATAAAACTGCAAAACCTCCAAAATCAAGAAAGTGAAGTATTTCAGAGTATAGATCGGGGTGAGGAAAAAGAAAAAATTTCTGCAAAAGTCAGTAATGGCATTTTCCTCTCATATGCATATAAAGAAGTCCTACCCTTCCTCTCCAGTTCCGGCTGGCACATTTGTGTTCCTTTGGTAAGTGACTGGAGTCTCTTTGAGGCCTGCTTAGCTTCAGTTATATCGATGTGAAGGGAAGTAGGCAAGGTAGCTTTTGAACGGAAACAAAAGACTTTGTGGGCATGGTGATCATTGCAATGAAACTGCAGCTTGACAGCCGCTCCAGATTCGCCTGCCGCCGTTGCTTACATACTCAAAGGCAGTTGGAGACACGACAAATCACAGAATGTGAGAGAAGGGGCATAGAATAGCTGAATCTTTCTGTGCCATCTCCACATCATAAGTAGGAGATTCAAAGAAGTTAATAATGACCTAAATCACACTCACATGTGCCAGAGTCAATACTTGAGCCCATATCCTCTGATTTTGAATGTGTTCCCTTTCACTACATTAGTTATGGACACAGTAATTTGTTAATAAATCTAAGATTCCATTAGTGCTTTCTTTTTAAAAGTTTTTAAAATAACAGCTTTACCAAAATATAATTCACAATTTTTGAAATATATATTTCAGTATATAACTCAGTGGTTCTTTAGTATATTCACAAGCTGTGCAACTGTCACAGGGAACTAATTTTAGGATATTTTCACTGCTCTAAAAAGAAAACTTGTGTCTGTTAGCAGTCAGCCCTCATTAGCCCCTGGGAAGATGTGCTGTATCTGTACAACAGAATATTATTTAACCTTAAAAAAGAAGGAAATTCTGAAACATGCTTCAACATGAATGGACCTTGAAAGCAGCACGGTGATTGAAAGAATTCAGTCAAAAAAGATGCATGGTTTGATTTATGTAAAATGGCTAAAGCAGGATAATCTGTAGTGCCTGCCACAATCTGGATAAGGACCTCCCAAGGAGTTAAAGGTTTCGTCCCTAGCTCATGAGTTATTGGAAAATGATGATACCTTTAAGAAGTGGGACCTATCGGAAGTCTTCAGATCACTGGGACATGCCCTTGAAGGAGATCCCTAGTGGAATGCCAGCATCTTCTTCTCTCTCCCTTTTCACTTCCTAGAAGCCATGAGGGGAACAGCTTCCTCTGCCACATGCTCCCATTGTGACGATCTGCCTCACCACAGGTCCAAAAGTAATGTGCCAATTGACCATGGACTGAACTCTCCACCACTCATGTCCAAGATGGACTTTTATTAATCTTAGTGTCGTAGAAATTTTGCAACAGTAACAGAGAACCATTATCTTTTTAAAAAATTGTAGTAAAATATGCATAATGAAATTTACCATCTTAACCTTTTAAGCATCCAGCTCAGTGTTATTAAGCATATTCATATTAGTGTTCAACCATTATCACTAACCACCCCCTAACTGTTTTCATCAAACTGAAATGCTATGCCTGTTAAACACCAACTCCTTACTTCACTCTTCTCAGTCTCTGGTAACATCATTCTAGTTTCTGTCTTTTAATTTGACCACTCTAAGTATTTCATATAAATGGAATCCTGTTTGTCCTATGTGATTGGCATTGCTTAGCACATGTCATATTGCAGCATGGGTCAGAATGTCATTGTCTTTAATACTAATATTGACCACATTTTGCTTGTCCATTAACTTGTTGATGGACATCGGGTTGATTTCATCTTTTGGCTATCGTGAATAATTGTTTATGAACACCACTATACAAATCTCACAATATCTCTGAGACTTTGCTTTTGTCTTTTAGCAGAATTAATGTATCACTTGATAAATCTCTTTTTAACTTTTTGAGGAACCACCACACCATTGCCATTAGTTTTTTAAGTAGCTATAGGAATTTACAGGAAATGAACGCCTGAATTCTATCTCTTCATTTGCATTTGGCAGGTAAATTTTGCCCAAGAATAGTTTAATTCCAGCCTCCTGAACAATGAGGTCAGAAACACAATTTTCCTATCACTAGCACTGCTTTTCACAAACTATCAAGTTAATGAAACGTCTCATTTTTAAAAATTCAGTGACTAAAACTGATTTCAACCTCACTATATGGTCTATTAATGTAAGAAAGAAAATTCAGTATTACTTCATTTTTAACAATCCTGTAAGTCAGACTTTCCTCCCTGCTCAAGCAGAGCCTGCCCAGAGATGTTCAGAGGGAAAGACCGTTTATGAATGGACAGTTTTTGCACATGGCTCAAACAGTATGTTATACATTGAAGTTTTGTCAGAGAGGATTCAATTTGCATCCCCTAATGGTTCAGCTGCAGTCATGCCTTAAGGCATTGAAATAGACTGGGTTTTGTATCATTTTATTTTTCTGACTCATGAGGGAAAAGGAAGGTTGAAGCAGTTTCTGATTTGGAAAGAGAGAGAGAAGTATCACCCCTTCTCCTTTACCCTCAAATGCTTGCCTTTATTTCTCCTCCTTCTTGTCACTCTCCCTGAGAAAAATGTATTCACTACCTTAAATTCCTCAATTTATCATTAACATTTTCTTTGCAGAAGCAATAAATGAAAACCACCAGATGATTTTATTGGCATCAGTACCATATGGGGAGGTCACTTGGCAACACAAATCACCTTCCTGCATCAGGACACATGCTTCCAGGCCACCCCAAAGGTGAGCTCTGTGGACCTTCGTGAAGGAAAGTGATCACCCTCTCAGTGACAGGTTACAAAGACATCATGAGAATTAATTCTGATTGCCAAGTTGATTGGCCTTAATTAGTAAAGCAACCTTCTGTAAGCATCTGAGAGGGTCATAGAGATATGATCTTCGGGTCTATATCTTGTCCCTGGACTCTTTCTTTCTGGTAATCTTTCCTCCACGCCCTTCCACCATGATGTGTCTACCTTAGAGCCAGCATACCATGGACTGAATCTCTCAAAACTACGAGCTAAATTAAACCTCTTCTCCTTTCAATTGTAAGTGTCCAGTATTTTGCCTCAGCAGCAGGAAAGCTAACTAATTTACACACCTTAGAATTATTTCCCCCTCAAATTTCATGCCAATGAAAACAAGGATCATAAGTGTGATTTTTTATTTTACATTTTCTTTAATGGGGTACTTGTGGACCACACTTTTTCTGACTAAAAAGGGATTAATATGGTCCTCCCTCCCAGGTGTGCAGAGTGATATATGTGTACTCAATAGTGATGTATTAGAAAACTTTAGGGGGAACATTTGTTACTTCACTCTTTTTAAATAGAGAAAATTAGTTTGTCCTACTGATGGAAGACCCTAGGACTTCCCTCTGCCTGTGACTAATTCAAGCCCCATTGGATAAACTGATCCTGTGAAAGGCCCTGAGTTCAGGTGCCACCATATTCATATGAGCAGCAAGACAATCGTTAGACAGACTTACCCAAGAACCACAGTGCTTTGACTGCTCTGGAAACTAGTTCTGACCCACCCCAAACCCAGTACCCACTGTCTGTCCAACAATCTAACAGAAATAATCCCTATATACCTCATCCACCTTAAGATGGCCAAGACCCCAAGCAGTTCACAACTCTCCACTCAACATATCTCCAAATGGCTGTTAATCCCATAACAATATGACCCAGTCCTTCTGCCCTTACATCCAAGGACTCTTCCTTTGTTCCATCTGGAACCTATATTTGTTATTCACAGAATCTCCTGTATCTGCCATGTGTAACCCAGCTCTCCACTTGAGGACACTACTTCCCTGTACTGTGGTACGTGGTGGCTGTTTTTGTCTCTAGCTAATGGTTGCAGAAGTGATACCTGTTCTCTGTGCCCTTCCTTTTCATTACTAACCATGATGTCTCTTCTTCCCTAAACTTACCAACTGCTTTGAAATTCATGTCTCCGTCAGTTCCACAAATTACTCCTCACTAAGTTTATGAGCAGCAGCCTTTTGCATCACTCTCCATCAGTCCTTAGAGATTTCCTTTCTGAGCTCCTTGTCAACCTCTCCATTCATCTCAGTATCTCTGAGACAATCCTTCCATCAGTGTGAATTCTCAGGCATTGACGATCTCTCTCCCCGAAGCTTGCTCTTGACACTACTTGAGCTACCAAGTTTCACCTACATCTATCTAGACTATGCCATTGCCATTGCTTTTCCTTACTTTCCTCTGGACACACTTTAGACTCAGTTATCTACCAGTAAAGTTCTTCCTTACACATACCCCCACTCTCTTACTTTACCGTCTTAAGCAGTGATTACATGGAGAAGTTTATACGTAGTTAAATCCAGCCTTTCCTTTTCCTGCTGGTCTTGCTGTAAACTCATTATGTCTAATCTCAATATTCACTTGGGACTGCTGTGTAACAAACCTCACTTCCCTCATCTAGTCACTTGTGTTCCCCCTTCTAGATCATATTTTCTTACCTCATTCTTTTTTTCTTCCCTTCTCCTCCCTCCACTCTCATTTGATGACCTCAATTCTTATTTCATGGAAAAAATAGAAACAATTAGAACTTATTTTCTATTTTCCTCACAAATAAATCTACAAAATTACCTGCAATGATGCTCATGCTTTCTGTACTTATTCTTATGCTTTATTTATATTTATCCTATCTAAGGCCATGAAGGAGGTGACTTTGAGATGTGCCTGGGGGCTTTATGGAACACAATCTGGATGTGCCTCGGTGGGTCATGGAGTTGTGACCTTGGGATCAATACTTGGTCCCTTTCTCCCTGGCACTATTCCTCTATTTTACTTTCCAGCAACCATGAGCTAAACAGCTTTGCCAAGCTTCTCACTATGCCCTTCTGGCATGCCTTTCTGCCATATTTCTGTCTTGGAATCAACCAACCATTGACTGGATATTCTGCCTGATGAGCCAGATTAAGCCTTTCTTCCTCTAAGGTGTGAGTTCTGGGTACAGTGCTATGTCTCCAAAATGGGAAAAAGTTGGCCAATTCAAAGCCAATCCCCAATTCCACGTTGATTATTCCCTTCTTCATTCAAGGACCTCATTCTACCAAGGGTCCCTCCTTCCATACCATTGCCTTTTCTCTTCTGTACTGAATCATTCCTTTCCCTCTGTACAGCAAAATTCTTATTTCTTTTCACTGTCTCCACTTCATTCTCTCCCATCATTTCCTGTTCCTACTTTGATCAGGCTTATGGTCTCACCATGTATGAAGTTACTCTTGTCAAGGTCACTGATGATCTCCACGTTTCTCAGTCCTCTCCTTACCTGACAGCTGATCTGATTGCAGATAATCACTCCCTCCTCCTTCTTGAAACACTTTATTCACTTAGCCCATTGGATTCCTCATTTTCCAGACTCTCTAAATCCCTTTTAGTGATTCCTTGTCTTACAGCTTTCGGGTATCTTTTCTACTATGTTCACTCTCCAAGCTTCATCCAACTCCATGACTTTATTTTATTTATTTATTTATTTATTTATTTATTTTTGTCTTTTTCCTTTTTATCGGTACCAGGGATCGAACTCATGACTGCCTGCTTGCAAGGCAGGTGCTTATGCCACTGAACTAAATCCCCAGCCCCCCAACTCCATGACTTTAAATAGCATCCACTGAGGCTTCCCAACTCAGTATCTCAGTCCCCATTGTGACCTCTGGACTCCCCTGAACACTGCAACTCTTTACTTGGAGATTTAATAGAACTTCAAACCTAACATCTGAAAAATGACAATTTCTTGATTTCAGCTCTTCTCTATCCACCAAAACCTTGCAAAGGGGCAATGCCAGTCTCATAGCTAGTCAGGCCAAAAATGTTGGTGTTTTCTGAAATCCCTTCTATTATTCCATACCTAATCTCAAATTCTGTTAGCTTTTCCTTCTAAATATCTGCAAAGACTTATTATATAGTACTGCTTCACCTATACCATGAACCCTGCTTGATGTTAGCCACTGGCTTCCTCACTGGCCTCACTAAGCTTCCCTTGACTCTCTTAGCCAACCTTCATGTAGATGCCTTAGTGAGCCTTTGCAACTATAAATCAGAGCATATTCTCCTCCTGAAAATCCTGCAGTAGTTCCCTAGCTAACTCTAACTATAACCCAAAAGCCTTGACCTGACCTACAAGAGCCCAACTCATCTCAGCCTTAGATACCCCTTAACTCCCTTCCTACCCTCCTGACCCCCAATCCCCCAGGCTCACTCTGCTCTGGCTTTCCTAGCATTCCCAGGTATTGTGACAATCACTCCAGTCACACTCTTGCCTCAGGGCCTTTGTACTGGCAATTTTATCTCTCTGGAACATTCCAAATCTTTCTCCCTCATAAATATCACGTGGCTTCCTTCTTTACTTCGTTCAATCTCTGTTCAAGTATCTCCTTTTCTGAGAGGCCTTTGCTAGTTGTCTTAGTTAATTTTCTCTCATTGTTGAGACAAAATACCTGATTCCCAAAATGAAGTCAGGAAAGATTTATTTCTTTCAGTTCTTGAACATTTTAGTCCATCCTCAGTTGGCTGCAAGGCAGGGTGCCATGGCTAGGGGCAGCCATTCATGGTGGGCACAAATGGAAAAAACCAAGAGGGCAAAAGAGAAAGACACACCTTCTTCCCACCATTACATTGCACACTGGCTCCACCCCTGGGTGGGTGTGGCCCTCATATCACCAATCCGAGCACTAGACAATGAACCAATCACAAATGGTAGATTTGGTTGTGTCCATGATTGCTTGGGGGCCGGTGACATAAACCATGACACTGGTTTTCAGTCCAACATTAAATATCTTCACCATTTCTAGCCTTCCTTTTACCTACAGTTTTCTTTTTCACAGCACTTTATCACCACCTAACACATTATACTTTCATTTTCTTGCTGTTAGCTCCTCCCACCAGAATAAAAGTTCTAGTTTCACCCTAATATTTCACTACATAAAAAACATGACTTTCTGTTTTCATCACTGTATGTCCCACAAACCTATGGTCTTACTAGGCATTTTTTCTTTTGATGTAAATAGATCTAATGCTGCACATACCAGAGATGCTTTTATTCACTTGATTTAGTGAGGCTTTCACCAAAGTCTAGCATCTTTTCTGACAGGAATTATCTGTATTAACATTTATGAATATCAAATAGATATTAAGTACAAAGGATGTGCCAGATATGTTTGCAAGGATATCATAATAAACATAACAGATAATCTCTTTTCCTCTTGAATTTCTAGAATGGGAGACTGAATTAAAATGTAAACTGGTAATCTGGGTATAATGGGATGCACCTGAAATCTCAGCACTAGGGAGGCCGATGCAGGAGGCTTGTGAGTTCAAGGCTAGCCCAAGCAACTTAGTGAGACCTTATTTTCCTAAAACTAAAAGAAAACACAAATAAATAAAAGACATAGCATGCAAAATAACATTAATATTAAGTGCTAAAATAATATTAAGTGCTAAAAAGAAAAGGTAAGGAGGAAATATATAAAATATGAAGAGTGGAAGAAATTTTAAATGAGATGGTCAGGGAATGTTTCAACAGGAAGGGTTTTTTTTAAGGAAATGAAAGAGCTAACAAAATGAGGAAGCAACAACCTTGGTGTCTTAAATAGAATGGTCTCAGACAGGTAAGGAAGTCAGTGTGCCTGTTACAGAGAAACTGAGGGGAAGAGGAGAAGGTCATGAAGATAGATATAAGAGATGATAGGACCGGATCATCTTGAATTTCACAGGTGAGAGTAACAGAGTTGTTTCTTATACCATGAGTCAGATGGGAAAAGCCTTTGGAAGAGGGTAAGTGGTAAATGACATCATTTGCCTCAAGTTTTTCAGGGATAACTTTGGTTCCTTTGCTAAGAATAAGAGTAGAGAGTAAGAACAGAAGAAAGGGAAGATTTCACAGTTACCCAGACTAGAAATGAGTGCCTTGAGCCAAAGAAATGGCATAGCAGGTTAAGAACTAGTCTCATCCTAGACATATTTTAAAGACAGACTGTCAGGTTTTGTAGCACTAACAACTTGAAGGTGGTTGTTAGAAAAATAAAGGTGCCAAGATGTGACCAATGCTATTGGCCTGGGTAACAGCTGGGAGAAAATGGCTTAACCTGTGTTAGTGAAGGCTGTAGGAGAGGCAACTTAGGAGGGGCTATCAATACTCATTTTTAAAAAAATTTTTGGAATCAAACTCAGGCTCTTCCACTTAGTTACATCCCCAAACCTTCTTATTTTTATTTTAAAACAGGTTTTCCTTAAGTTACTAAGTTGTCCAGGCTGGGCTTGCACTGGTAGTTTTTCTTCCTCAGGCTTCCAGAATGCCAGAATTACAGGAATGTACCACCCTGCTTTTAATATGGATTATGATACCTGCTATAGGGTTGGGGATTTAGCTCAGTGGCATAAGCGCCTGCCTTGCAAGCAGTGAGTCGTGAGTTTGATCCCTGGAACTGATAAAAAGGAAAAAGACAAAAAGAGAGAGAGAGAGAGAGAGAGAGAGAGAGATACCTGCTATAAAAGTATCCAATGAAAATGTCAAATAGTTGGGCATGTGATGCTGCACAAGAGATTTCTAGACAGTAAGGCCATATTGGTTATATAAACTGCTTTTTTGAATCATTGCAATGAAAATGTTAGAAGCAGTGTGCACAGATCATAAAGATCCAGAAACTTCAAGCAGGAATGAATTATTCCAGAGAATTGGAACCTTACATAATTATTGAAATAGTGAATGTTGGGAAAGAATTCCGAAAATCTAAAAGTAAGCATTACTAGACTTCACAACAAGATGATAGGAAATCAGCAATGGCTACCATAATGTCTAGTTTTCTTCAAAGTATATGCCATCACAATAATAAAATCAATTCTTGTAAACTCTTTAGGAAAAGTTCTAGGCACGTAAAAGCCTCTATGTGTGCACTCTGCATTACCTTTTTGCATTAAAGGGAAAACAAAACAAAACAAATTACAAGAAAAACAATAACAAAAGAGACAAATAAATAACAATTATATAGCTCGAAACAGTGACAATATAGGCTTTCAAAATAAGATGTTAGTAACATAAATAAGATTGGTATTTTGCATAGTTATCTTTAAAAGAGTTACTCAGATTACCAGATATAAACATGCAAAATTGATCTAATCCTATGAATTTTAACTCTTTTGTTCCAAGAACTAATAAAATTAGTAGCACAATCATCTTAGCTATCTTAAGTGTGTATATACAAAGTTATAACTTTTTTCTTTTCCTTTCCTTCTTTTCTCCTTTTCCCTGAGTTATCTTTTCCCCTTTGAGCGGTTTCTTACCCTCCTACAACATTTATTGAAGATTTTCTATCTTATTTACTCTTTCAGTTTCTTACACTAGGGAGACAACATGGTATTTACATGTGAATTTGATTTATTTCACTTATGAGTATGGTCTCAAGTTGCATCCATTTACCTGTCAAAGCCTCAGTGTGACTCTTCTTTATAGCTGAATACTACTCCATTATATAAAAATATCACATCTTTTTTATCCTTTCCTCAGTTGATGGGCATTTAGGTTGTTTCCAAGATCTGGCTATTACAAATTATGCTGCTATAAACATGGGTTCACATATATCACTGTAATATGTGGTTTAAATTTATTATTCTCTTTTTTCCCCACTTTTAGTCCAAAAAAGTGTACATTTCCAAGATGTACAATTCCATAATTAGTCTCTGTGCTCAAATTTTTAAAACGGTTTCAGTGCTTTCTGAGAATTAGTGCTTGTTTGCTTGTCCTGTCAAACTTTAATTTTGTACAAGAATGATTCATTTAGAAAGTAAGATCTCCTAAATCTACTAGCATCTTATATTTTACCAAATGGAAGACACTTTACCTCCTCTTCTGTGCCATTTTAGCAAACTGCAACCAAACTATCTTTGACCAACAGCTCCACCTACTGGTCATATTAGCAACTTACTAAAACTGCTGTAGCATGTGTACAACCCAAGTTCTCACATTTACTGTTGACTCAAAATTCAGTAAGTTATCTTGGAAATTTTCTTGAATTGAAAATACAGCTATGCTAACTCGGTCAGCAAAAGAAGCTGCAATCATCACTCATGATTGTGAAACACATCCCCATATAGCTCTGACTAGCCCTTCCATGATTCAGACTCACTTTCCCCACCACGAAGTCTTCCATTTCATCCTCTGGAACACAATGTCATCAGCAAAATTTTCTATATCCCTGTGGTCTTCCCTAAATTATCTTTATCTCTCTATTCTGAATGAAACCTAGGTCTTCGCACAGCCAGGCACAAATCATCCTCTTTTCCTTCTCACCAGACATGTTTGCTTAGGGCTCAGCCTTTGGTCAGTCCACATGTGTGTCAATCATCAGTCTGTATAGTTATTCCTATAATTCCTTAGATATTTTCTTTCTGGACCTTCTGTTCCCCTTTCCACTACAATTCTCTTAATTCTTGGTGATTTCCATATAATTGAAAAGAAATTTGCAATAATCTACACGCTTGGGCTCTAGGCATCTGCTCCCTCTGTGCTCCTTCCCCACATCAGTCACCTACTGTTACAGTCACACCCTAGCCCATGTCACTAACAACAGCCGCACCCTCCTCACGACAGTCCCAGACAGCACACCCCCAGCATTTCCCGTATCTTCACACATTCTAATCACTTTCCATCCCCAGGACGAACGCCTAAAACTCACTGTATATTTACACTTCACCTCTTCATGTTCTAATTTACCTCTTTGTTCAATTAAGACTCAACAGTGCAATATAATAATCATTACCTTGTGTTCATCCCAGTTTTCTTGTCTTTCTTCCCACTGAATTTATTTGTTTCTGGCTTTGACTACTGGTCAACTTGACTGGATTAATGTAGCAAGCACTCTTCTGATGTGGTTGAGTGGGTCATGGAGGCATGATGTCAGGCACTAGATCTGGTTTCTTGCCTCTGTCCTTTCGTCCTGCTCTGTGTCCCAGCACATAACTAAGCAGCTTTACTCTGCCATGGTGTTTCTGTCATGGAGCTAGCGAATATGAATGGAATATCCTAAATTCTGAACGGAATTAAACTTTTCCTCTCTTAAATTGTAAGTGTCAAGCATTGTGTTCCCAGCAATGGGAAAGCTGACTAATACACTAGTTAAATCTAAGCTTCTGCCCATTTCATGTTCTTCAGTTGTGGAACCTGCTGGAGAGAAGTACAGACTTGCTGGCACAGCTGCTTTCATTCTGATTATCAGCCTCAAGAGGGTCCTTTAATGGCTCTGTCTTATCGCTTTCCTGTCAGTCTTCAATTAGTGTCCTGCCTTCCTCCTCAAACCTACAACATTTCATCTTTGATTCTACTCTAATTCTTTTTATTATGACTTCAATGACCTGCTCATTATTTACGTAAAAAATAGAAGCAATTAGAGGGTACTTCCTCATACTTCCATTATGAAATACACTTCTTTGGCTCCGACTCTGCCTTTCCTTCTGTGATATGGTCTCTGCACCTATCTAAGGAAAATTCCATGTGTAAAACAGATCTCCTCATGTATTCAAGGGCGTTCTTGCTAAGGTGCTTTTCTTTTTTAATCTTTCTTTCTTTCTGTTTTTTAGACAGTGTCTCATGTTACAGACCAGGCTAACTTTCAACTCTTTATCAACAACTCATCTAAGATGGACCCAAGTAGATTTTAGATATTAAATCCTAAACAAGGAAATTGGTATGCTGGGGAAAATGTTGGCAAGAAAACTTCACTTGCTAATTGCCCTGGCTTCTGACCTCTGTTGTCTGACTTCTAAGCAGAGCTCTCATATGCACACAGAAAAATAAAACAAAATAGGGATAATGGGAAATTGTATCTCCTCAGAGATCAAATTTGCTGAAACTTTTGAATAAGGTACAAAAGGGCAAAAAGATCAAAGACCCTGGTGAGATCAGGACCTTGCTTTCTGAAACCAATGACTAAATGGGAAAATAATAAATTAATAATAAATTTGAGCTATAACTCAGGCTGACCCTTGACTCACGATCCTAACCAAGTTCATGCTACCACTGACAGCCTCAGATTCTTTCTTTGCTTGGCTCTTCTTTGGGGGAAGTTTGTTTGTTTGTTTGTTTGTTTGTTTTGTTTCTTCTGTGTATCTCTGGTAATGTTCCATCTTCTCCCTGGTTCTCCCTCACATTCCAGATGTCTGCATGTAAAAGTGCAGAAGCATCCCATTCTCAGATCTCTCCTCTAGCACCCATTCTCTCTTCTGGGGATCTTACTGCCTCCTCTAACTTTAAATATCACATGTGGACAGCCACCTCCAAATTTAGATCTAGAGCCTCGACCTCTGCTTGGAACTCTAGACTCACATAATCAATTAGATACCAATATATGGAAGACTAACAGGCATCTCAGATTTATCCCGTCCAAAATTAAGCTCCTGATACCACCGACACCTGTGTTCTGCTCCAACGTGGTAAACAGCGGCTCTGTTCTGAATCCTTCTTGAGGCCAGTTGGAATCTACCCACCTCCATGAACCTTCTACATATTTTGCTTACAGCCACATCTAGGCTGAGTCCTCTCAAGACCCTGGTCCTTTCCAGCAAGCAAGAAATTCCATTGTCAGGCCAAAGTCAGGAACAAAGTGGATACATCTGTCTGTTCCTGGGCATTCCATGCAGTACGGAAAAAGACCAGTGTTCCAGTTGTCCAGTAATTGGTTCCCTGAAAATTTTAAAAATTATGTATGTTTCACTCTACCTACTTCACTCTTAATAGTACTGACCCAGTCTCAAATCCTGTGTTTGCATTTGGCGTCTGATTTTAATATTTTCATTGGACAATCAGCTCCAAACAGCCAGATAATGCACATGCCTTTGAAACATTGTCCAAATATAATTAAGAAAATCACTTTCTCTCCAACTATACCAAATTCAACAGTAGGATTTTCTTGTCTGGCTTAGTCACTGCAAGCGAAACAGTGGTGAATCGGTAATTTGGATCTTATTTCTGCCTCTGCCCTCAGTCAAGACTTCTGAAACACATGGGTTTTTTTCCTTTAATATCATGACTTAATGCTGAGGACAGAGGCGTTTTATAAAATTAAGTAAGCAGTACACAGACTGGGGCATCGAAAAACTTTATAAGTCTTTCTAAGATGGACCCAAGAAGATTTTAGATATTAAGTCCTAAACAAGGAAATTGGTATGCTGGGGAAAATGTTGGCAACAAAATTTCACTTGCTACGGGCTCCGGCTTTTGACCTCTGCTGTCCAACTTCTGAGCAGAACTCTAATATGCAAACAAAAATCAAACTATAAGGCTAACAGGAAATTGTATCTCCTCAGAGGTCAAATTCACTGAAACTTTTGAATAAGGTACAGAAGGGCAAAAGGACCAAAGATCCTGGTGAAATCAGGACCCTGTCCCCTGAAGCCAATGACTGAATGGGAAAATAATTTCATATCCTCATGCCTAGATTTTAAGTGCAAAAAGCAATATAGTGTGGCAAAAATATGGGACATAAATTTAATAAAATGAGTTTTATGAGTTGGGGATGGCAGAGCTTTCTTAATTACACTTTATCCTCATGTTAGGGCGATTTTCTTTCTGAATTCAGACTATCCTTTATTTCTCAACTTCCTGTCATTGTTTTTATTGGGAAAGCAATTATTTTTGCTAAAACCATGGACAGAGCTCATAAAATAACATCGTTTTGCCCATATTCTGCATTGTTGAGAGATATAAAAGAATAAATAAATAAAGCTGGGGATGAAAATAAACCCCTCTTACTCATAATAGTAGACTGTGTCTATTGTTATTAGTATAATTTTAAATTAGGCTTTCTGGGTAAAGAGTTCTTACTTTTAATGTAAGAACTCTGTTTTATTGGGGTTTTTTCTCTTCAATATAAAATAAAAAAGAAAATCATTTTTGTTTTTGGAGGCATTTTATCAAATGTTTCATACTAAAATTTTAATAAATAAAACTTGGGGAAGGTGTCCCTCAGAGATCTTTGAATATGTTGTTTTATATCAGAAAAATGTATCTTAATCATAACAGCTAAAATTAGGGTGGCGTGCACTTCAGTGGTAGAATGCTTAGGTAGCAAACATGAAGCCCTCTATTCAGTCCCCAGTACCACAAAAAAAGAAAGACAGAAAAATCAGCTAAAACTATTTCAGGGAAATATCTAACCCCACAGCTAAAATTCTTATTTGCAGGGGAATATGTCTGCAGGAAAAATAAACTTGATAACAGTTAACTACAAACTTCTGCTATAGCAAAATCAAGTTTCATCATTAAATGACCTTCTCAGCTCTCAAAAAGTCAATCAGTTATTTACTACGCAGTGTGAAGTAGCTAAATACGATATCGGTACTGACTAGTTCTTCAACAATTTAAGGCAAAAACCACATAAAAATGCTTTAGTGGTGAATATTTATTTACAATTACTTGCTTCATGTTGGTTTAAATTTTGACCAGATATATAGATAGGTATGTAGACAGATAGATAGAGAGATAGATAGACTCAAAAACAATAAGCTCTTACCTGTTTAAAAATAGTGCTAGGGTATCCGGGCATACACCAGCAGTCCAGCACTGTCAGAGACAGAGGCAGGAGGACCACAAGTTCAAACCCAGCCTGAACAACTTAGTGAGTCTCTCTCAAAGTAAAAAATAAAAAAAAGGACTAGAGACATAGTTCAGTCAAATGTTCTGGGTTCAAACCATTTTCATGGGGTGGGGATGTGGGATTTGTCATTTGCCAAGGAGGATCACACAGGTAATACCATGAGATACAGTTTTGCTGTTTCTTTAAGGTAAGGGCCTGACTTATCGGCATAGTGATACAGCATTTCAAATTCACATTTAAGATACCACATTTTAAGTTCAGTCTTTTCCTAGGTAACACGTCTACCTGCTGATACCCTATAAAGAAACCCCCAATGATACTGAAAATAGCCTCAGTCTTTTTTCTGTGAAAGATTTAGAACGACTCTCATCTATGGCCCATTGCTGAACCAGGCTGGTTTGATCACCCATGTGGTATATTAATCACTGAAGCAATGAATTTTACAAAACAGAGTTTATTCTCAAGGTGCAACCATGCGGAGACTGCAGAGGTCTACCCCACAGTTGGGGTTTGGGGGATTTATGAGATAAAGCCTGAAGGTAGGGAAGGGTCAGTGGAGGCCCTGAGACATGCTTGGTGATCTGTGAATAGATGGTCAAACTTCATGTTCTTCCTGGGACACATGTTCAGAAAATAGTGGCATTTTAGGGCCTTTGACAAGATCACACCCATTAGACACCTACTTCTCACCAGGTAAAAGGTTGAGGGTTTCAACCAGTTTGACATAGACGAAAGCAAAGTCCAAAAATAATTCTGAAAAAAATAATGTTGGGAATCATTACCTTCGTGACCCATATGGCAAAGATGTCAATTACATGGCCTCTAAAATTCTTGATACAAGGAGTGTGACTAAAAGCTAATGAAAATGGAAGGTGTACTTAGGTTGTGCCTGCACTTTGGAACTGTCAGGTGCTATACTAATAAAACTGTCACGGGAAGACCATAAAAATTCCAACGCTGTTTGTTAAATGTGGACTTGTGAAATAGTTTCTATAATACTAATTTACTTTCATTGATTATTTTTCATGAAAATAAAACATTTACTGAAATTCTCTGGGAACCCTTTAGGATGAGAGTGGAAATCAAATGGGAGGTAGGTAGGAGGAAAGACTGAAGAAAAGGACTCTAACCATTACCATCAGATATTACAAATTTGGAACACAAACGTAAATAGATTATTTGCCTTGGCTATGTTTAATAGAACCAAAATAAAAGGATGCCAGTTGTTGGTTCAATCAGTGTCTTTTACCATCATAATTTCCAAAGCAGACTAGGACAATTTTTAAAACAATTCAACATTCAGGAATATTCTACTTACTATTTTAATAAACCTTTGTTTATGCCTAGAGGTGCCATTAAATTACCATCCAGACATTAATATACAGCTCACTGGGACTGACTGGTATATATGCACTGATCATTGTTGGGTGTTTCACTTCAGGCTCCGTCACTACTGTTTCTACACAGCTACTAGACAGAAAAATTTTAAAAAAGAAAGTTTGTGCTTCATTTATATCCTTAAATTGTTCTTCTGTCAGACAGAGAGGTAAATAACTGCTCATGATGTGCATCAAATAACCACAGCAGTGAGCTCTGAAAAGTATTTCATGTACCTAAGAAAGTCTTGCCGTAGATATAGTAGACAATAATTTGATTTTTCTTACTTTAACTTGAAGCAGTGATGAAAATAGGAAGGCTGATACTGCACAACATGTTTAGTGTCATTCTAGTCTGTAGTTCAGAGCTTGGCATACAGTGCAAGGCTAAGAGGCCAGGTGTTCCCAAGAAGATGCCCCAAAAGGCACCAACACTCAGCTGTGTGCATTCCCACATGCCAATTACTATGCACTGCAGATAATCAATCTAAACATTGCTGTGAAAGCTTACCTGACTGGGTTTGATACGTTAACTCTAATTTTGAAAATCAGATTATAAATAATTTATTATGTATCAGTGCAATAGCTTAATAGTATTACATTTATTTGATGCATGATCTTGAGTCTTTCACCATTTAAAAGTATGAATACTGTCGAGAAGCTGATACTCATAGCTGTAAGTCCCTTTCTTCAAGTTCCTAATGCAAATCAGAGCAAGACATTCTATTCAAAGATTTAAAGTGCATTTTTATATAGCTCTCAGGTGCTAGAAGCAAATATCACAGCAGCATAATGAAAATCAGAAAGCAATACAGGCAAAATGGAACCATTTTTCTCTGCTAAATGGAATGCAGAGCGCATTCTTAACTCCAAGAACTGGTGGAACTAAGTGCGTAACTTCCCACTGTGGCGTCCAGGAGCTGTCCTGATAGTTTTCTTTAGTTGCCTGCGCAGCTTTGCAGTCATGGTTACTGAGGCCTATTTCACTCCCTTTTAAAATATAGGTGACAAGATCAATGAACTAGGTAAAATTTGAGCAATAAGTGAATTTTTATAGTGTCATTAATAAGACAGTAAGTCTACTGTAATTACTTCCAATTATTTGTGAATGTATGTTTGTGTTTATCTGTATGTAAACATGAAAAGTAAGTATTGGACAAAATGCAAGAGGAAATGTAAATTGTAAATATATTTTGACAATGCAAATCTGCCCATATGTAACAAGATTACAAGTACACATACCTTTTCTCTAGTAATCTCATAAAAATAAAAGTATCAGCGTGGAACGGTACCTATGCGAGGACGATTAGTATAGCTTTGTTCATGGTAGCAAACACAAAGGCAAAGTTTCTCACTAGGGTTGCAGACAAGTAAACTGTGCTTCGTCTGGTGATGCACCCACTGTGGAGTATGTTTTAGCCCTGTGGTGGATTTGAAGGGATTTTATTTGTTCAAACAAGAAAAAAATTTGCTAACATTTCTTGTGGTTGTGGTGAAGAAGGATGGAGAAGAGAAGAAAAGAACAGGGGTGGACAGTTCAACAATTATGTGGTTTTAAAATATTTTCAATAAAACACATGTAAAATATTAGTGTATTTCTTCAAAATTTTATGCACAAGTCTGGATATGTTTAATGTGAAGAGATGTATAGTCTGAGAGGTGCATGCCTGAAGAGTAGCTAGTGAAGTGTTAATAATGATTTTCTTGGGTGACTTTCAACTTCCTATATTTTTTTGTTTTGGTTGAGTACTTCATAATGGCATATTTTATTTGCATAATGAATTTAAAAAGAGATTTAGAGAATTGTCAGTAAAACGGCAGTTTCAATATAGTAAAAAAGTTTTTAAAACCCTCTAAAATGTGTAACATATAAAATACAGAAACAGATTATTGAAAGATCAAAAATAGTGCTATTTTCAAATGTGAAGCTTAGCATATACGCTAGAAAACCCATAATACCTGTTTTTTTAAATTTTAAAGCAAAAAATAAAAAACAATAAAATAATGATACAGAGTTTCAAAGCAAGATAACCAGAAATGAACAGTGGTTAATACATTTCATGTTGTTATCTTCAAAGTAGTTGCTCAGATACAAGATACAGGCATGCAAAGTTGATCCAACAATGTAAGTATAAACTGTTCTTTTCAATGAATTAGTAATTAATAGTAGTATAATTATCTTAGCTATTGTGTATATCTATATTTTTCTTTTCTTTCCCTTCTTTTCTCCTTTCTTCCATTCCAGTTATTTTTTTCTTTTGAGCAGTTTCTTTCCCTTTCACTATATCTACTCTGTTTCACTGTATCCATTATGCATTTTGGTTGTTTTCTACTCTTTAAGTTTTTACACTAGGGAGACAATATGATGCTTACACACACAAGCCTGATTTATTTTACTATTTCATTTATAAGTACGGTCTCTAATTGCATCCATTTACCAATAAAAGTCTCAAATTTATCCTTCTTTGTAGCTGAGTAGTGCTCCATTGCATAGAAATCACACGTCTTTTTTATTCATTCCTCACGATGGGCATGAATTGTTTCCAAAATATAGCTATTAAAAATTGTACTGCTATAAACATGGGTGCACATATATTGCTGTGGCATGATATTTTTAATCTTTCTGGGAAAATATACAGAAGGGGAATACCTGGGTCAAATAAGGCCTCAAACCCTAGTTTTTAAGGAATCTCCACACTGATATCCAGAGTCAACTGGTAACACTTTTTAAAATTTGGAAAATGTAAAAACACATACATGAAAGGATTTGGATCACTCTGGTAGAGTGTGTGTGGTTGCATGCATAGGTCCATAGATCCAATTCCTAGCACACACATGCACACACACACACACACACACACACACCTATGCACACACACATAGAGACAGACAGATAGATACAGGCACACACACAGAGAAAGACTGACAGGGACAGAGATAGACACAGAGACAGAAAGAGACAGACACTGAGAATCAGAAAGAGAGAAAAGAAGGAAGAGAAATTTTGTAAGCTATTTATATTGAGCTGATATATAATAGCTCAGGTACCAGTGTACATATTGTACACCTCAGTATCATTTAAGAACCAAATACAACACTGTGAAAATTGGACATTTAAATTCTGATATGTGGAATCCTGATATATAAAGTCCAAATAACCAGCAGAACATGTTCTTGAGGACCAGGAACTCACGTTTTTTGCTCCTTCTGGGATCTCAGTTTCTGCAACTGGCTTCTTTCTTCTTTCATTTACTTATTCAACAAATTTTATTAATACCCGCTATATTCTAGGTCTGTTCTAGACTTTCAGAAGGTGCCAATGAAGAAACAAAGTTCCTGAGTCTTTGGAGTTATTTTTTAATTACTAAAATCTTTTTTTATACAATTTTCATTGGTTGCCAGGAAAACAATAACAAATATAACTACTGCCTTAACTTCCTTCTATCATGTTTTATTTTCCCTATTTTGATACTAGGAGTCAAACTCAGCATCTCGCATTTGCCAGGCAGGCACTATGCTGCTCAGCTACGTCCCTGGCCCTATGATATTTATTTTAGCATATAGATATGCTCTAGGCAAAATTACAGAAATCAGGTAAATCATTTACATTTTATATTTGTGAACATTTAATTATTTACTTGAGTCATCTTGCATAGCAATACAGGATTAAACAACCATCCTAAACTAACAACAGAAATGAGTATGTAATAAAAGCATTGTCCTTCTATATGGTTATGATAAATGTAAGCAAAATTAATTCTGAACTTATTCAGAGTTGAATTTTTGAACCCTTTTTGCTATTCTTTGCCTGAACCATAATTATTTTTATTTTAAAGAAAATAAAACCTAACAAAATAAAACGTAATAAAACCAATCAAAATAAAACAGTGATAGTAATACAGAACTTCAAAGCAGGATAATAAGAAATGAAAAATGATTACCATAATGCCTCTAGTTATCTTCAAAACAGTTGTCCATACCATCAGACATAGTAAAATTAAATAAGACAAAAGAGAATAGAGTCAATCAAACAGAACATTGAATAACACAAAACAATCAGAACAAAACAAAACAGTGACAATATTGGATTTCAACAACAAGACAGAAGGAAATACCCCATAACTGCTGTATTTCGCATTGCTATCCTCCTAACAGAGCTTAGACTACCAGACTTAGGCCTGCAAAGTCAGTCAAACAATACAAGCATTTAGCTGTTTTTGCATCTCAGTTGCTGTCAACTCAGCCTGTCCTCCAAGTCCGCCAGTTGCTGAAGGGGTGGGGAGCAGCCTTCCTGCCTGATTTTTAGCCCATGTGCCAGTTGGCTCACAGGAAGGGAAAATTGGCTTGTTTCTCCTACCAGGCCCAGCATGGCTTCTGCCCACTAAGGGGAAGGGTGAACTGATTTGTGTCTCTTCCAGGACTCCCCACCATTTGTGTAGCTCAAGGGAAGGGCAAACTGGCTTTTCTCTCTTCCTGGACTCCAAGTGTTTGACACAGCTCATGGGAAGGGCAACGTGGCTTCTGGTTTTACGCCTCCCAGACCCAGCATGGCTTTTGCTGACTCACTGGAAGAGCAAACTGGCTCATCTCTCTTCTTGGACTCAGCATGGTTTATGCCAGTATCAATAAATTTTTTGACACTTGAAAAATGGTTTCATCAACCTTATATACTATACAATCTCTTCTTAAAAGAATAAGAATGGGCTAACCTGGTTGTGTACAAACCCTTATTAGGAATCAGAAAACTTGGTTTATTTAGTTTTCTAACCAGTGCTAACCCTGGACAAATGTAGTCAGAACCCTCAAATGAATACAAGAGCTATGCAGCAGCATACTCTGTCATTCCAGCATTCGGAGAGGCTGAAGAATCCCAAGTTCAAGCCCAGCCTAGATAACTGACCAACTTAGCAAGACGGTGTCTCAAAATAAAAATAATGGATGAAAAAATCAAGGATGTAGTTCAATACAAAAGCTCTGGGTTTGGGCCTCCAAAATTTAAAAAAAAAAAAAAAAAGAGGAAAAGAGAGAATAAGAGGAAAAAGGAGAAGGAAGAGGAAGACGAGGAGGAGGAGGAGAGGTGGGGAAAATGGGAGGCAGAGGCAGGAAAAGACAGGAAAAGGGGAGTGAGAGTAAATAGAAGAGAAGGGAGGGGGAGGACAGGAGAAGAGAGGAGAGGAGAAGAAGGGGGAGGGGAGGGGAGGAGAGAGAGAAACTGAGGCTACACAGGTCTTAAAGGTGTTATAAGAACCACTTAAGAATTCAATTCATTGTCTCATAAAATTTAAAAGTCTTGAAAAAGCCAAAAGATATACCCAAGTCTGGAAAACCATAGTTCTTTTGGTAATTTTCTGTGATAATTTAATGAGGAAGACCAAATCTTTAAAAAGTAAGGTACTATTCAATATAAGAAATCGAAACCAATGATTGGCACCTATATGTGCTTAATGTATTATCCCAATCACTTGTACATGCTATAGAATAAAAATTATAAATAAATATTTCAAAAGCAAATAAAAGAATCAACACATTTTGGCCTCACAAACCTTCCATGCCTCCTGTCCTCTGCTTTTCTTAGACATAGCAATAACCAAAAACTGGGAAACTAGAGAAAGAAAAAGGCAAACAGGAAGCGTCTTCCTCCAAAAGGCTCACTTGGGAGCTTGCTTTTCTCCTGCCACTGAGAAAGTGTTCTCCTGGGGGGATGGCCCTTCTTCCAATCATGGAGCCAGATCCTGCATGTGCTAAACTAGTACAGGCCCATTCTTGGGCTCTTGTAAATTTCCCCCATCTGCTAAAACCTCTGCGTGTTGGACTGCTGTGCAATTTGGTTTGACACAAGGGTGGTCATGGTGGGGGAGGGGAATGTGGGCCACTCTCCCGCACAGAGATGTTATAATGATAAATGAAATGACATCCTTACAGCACTTTAGGATGTTCTCACAAAATGTATCTTTGTAAATATGAGGTATTCTAAAAGGCCAGTGACTGCAACTTCTACTTAAAATAAAAATCGCTGACAACAATTTCAACCCTAGAAAGTAAACACATCAGCTTGAAATTGAAGTGCACTCTGCCAAGTAGTGGCAGGCTGATGGGATATCTTGGTCTTCACACTAAATAAGGCTAAGTGTTAGCGCGGATCACTGCACAGCTCCATCTTCTGCCCACTCTGTCCTGCTATTTAACAGCATCCAAAGGCAGTGGCCTGCTACTGTGTTCTTTGTGAGCCAAGAAAATTCTTAAAGTGAAATTCTGTCTCAGAACTTCCAAGAGGATTGTGGGCCATCTCAAGAAAGGTAAGATTACAGGCATCCTGAGGGTCCTGAACTGCAGCAGCACCCGAGTCTGCTCCTGCAACTGGTAACAGTTCCTTGGTGCACATGAAAGCTTAAACATTGGAATTTGAAGCCAGATTAAAGTGATGCTCTTGGAAACCTTAACAAGACTCTGTCTCAAAATTAAAAGATAAAAATAGGTAGGGGATATCAGTGCAAAGGCTTTGAGCTCAATTCCCAGAACCACAAAAAAAAAAAAAAAAAAGAAGAAGAAAGGAGAGAGGGAGGAAAGAGGGAAGAGACAGAGAGAGAGAAAGAGAAAGAGAGAGAACTTTATTCATTTATTCACTTCTAGACATTTTATCCATATTTAACCTTTACATTTTATGAAGCAGGTATCATTAATCAGAACACATTTGAACAGGAAGTAAGTAGACCACTTGCCTCTGGATGACATAGCATGAAAGTTTTATGTGATTATTAAAAGTAACAAAAAGTTGTATTTCTTATGATTTTTGAGAGGTGAAGTTTGTCACCTATTAACCTGTCTTTAAATACTTAACTTTATCAATGGAGAAACAGACCTTACCAGAGGTTAGGTTACTCAAATTGTTGATGTAGAAACGAAAGCCTCCAGGTTCATTCCATCTTGTGTTCTTAGGTGTTTTAAAGAAAAGCATTGTGAATTGGATTTTGAAATGTGTTCATCTGTAGTTATCATATCATAATAAAATAAAATACAATAAATCTTCAAAATAAATCTTTAGGTAAATGACTAACGTGATCACGAGAAAATTATAAAACATCAAAATGGTACCACTACAAATATGGGTTTTTTTCTTTATTCCTTTTAGAGTTTGGTTTTAGGAAGTTCAACAAGTAGGAATAATATAATGACACTGGACAGACTCCGCTGTTTGCAATGTGGTGCCAAATGAGAAAGCAATTATTTTAAGAAAAAAAGGAGGACTAGGTCAGACTATTTAGAAAGTGCTCTTTTTTCTTACTGCTTTTCTCTATGTTCTTTTAGAAATCAATTTTAAAAGAACAGTTTTATGTTATTTTAGGGAAACTTTCTGTTAAGGTCTCAAATGGTTTACATGTTGTTTTCTTGGGTTAGATAGATGATGGGTTTGACATGCTTCCTGCAATATAGACTTCAAATATGGGGATCCAAAAAGTGAAAAGATCAAAGCATTTGTCAGATATTCTTAGCATTTCCCCAGGTTAACCCAATGACACATGACACATATCCAGAGGAAAGCAAGAGCTTGTTCTCTGACAAAACCCAGCCTTTTTACAAGCTCATCAAAGCAGAGAACTGGTAACAGCTTTTTAAAAGAAGATCTTTCTATAAAACACAACGATGACAAATCCGGTCCTAGAGCCCTCTGGGGATTTGCCTACCAGAAACCAATATATTGCAGAAACATTTATTTTGTAAGTAATATTAATGATATTCTCAGAACTCTGTGTTTATTGTTTAACATTGCTATCATTTATTGATGACTAATGGCCAATAAACAGAGCCCCTTGCCTTTACTGTGGCTTCTAGTCAGTATTTATGGATTAGGTCCATTAGCCTCCCTTTGAAAGCCACTGAGACAAGGCAGCTGGTACTCAGCTGAAGATGACATGCAAAAATGTTATAGGCCCACTCAGTAAAGACCAAGTGAATTTGTAGCGAAGATGTACTATTGCAACCACAAGGCAACCCTAATTAATATCCCTGACTTTCTGGTTCTATAGCATATCTTTTATTCTACCTTCTAAAATACTGATCTCTGGCCTATTCCATATTCGCTAATGTGGTTCCATAAAAGACACTGGCAGTGTATCTAACAAACTTAGCTTGGCTATCCCATCCTAGTGAACACAAGTGAGGGAAATTGATCAGGAGATTTTGTCCCAGATGCTATACAGTCTGTTAGTTTCAGGGAGGGCTTTACTGGTTCTTGTTTGATATGTATAATGAATATGATGAACTAGAATTATTTTAAAGTTTACCCCCAATTTTAAATTTCTAGAATTATAGAAAAGATGATGACAAACTTTTAAATAGAATTAGTTCTCTAATAATCTTTTCTTGTTGTTAAGCAATCATAGCAGCAACATGAGAATAACTTTCAACCAGAAATGACTATACCAGGAAGTCTATATTTTTAAATTTTATTTTAAAAAGAAAAAAATAAAACAAAATTCAGAACAAGATAATAGGATACTAACAATGGTTAATATATTGTGTAATGCTATCTTTAGTTACTCAATGTAAAAGATATAGGCAATTAATGTGCAAACAATGTTAGCACAAAATTTTCTTTTCAATTATACATATAATATAATTTTGCTTTTCCCTTCCTTCTTTTTTCCTTTCTCCCAACCCAGTTCCTCTTTCCTTTTGAACAGTTTCTTCTCATTTCACAATATCTGCTGTACATTTTGAATCTTATTTACTAGTTGAGTTTTTACACTAAGGAGACAGTATATTGTTTCCATGTGAGTCTTATTTATTTCACTTATGAGTATGGTCTCAAGTTGCATCCATTTACCTATAAAAATCTCAAGCTTATCCTTCTTTATGGCTGAGTATCATTGTATTGAAAAAAAAAACCACATCTTTTTTACTTATTCCTCAGTTGATGGGCATTTGGGCTTGTTTCCCAGATTTCGTATTACAAACTGTGCTGCTATAAATATGGGTGCCCATATTTTATTGTGGTATGAAGTTTTTAATTCTTCTCGGAAGATACCCCGAAAGGGAATAGCTGGGTCAAATGGGACCTCTAATACTAGCGTTTTAAGGAATCTCCACACTGATTTCCACAGTGGTTGCACCACTCTACACTCCTAACAACAGTGGAATAGGGTTCCTTTTTCCTCACAGCCTCTCCAGCATTTGTTACTGGCTAATTTCTTGAGCATTACCAGAATTTAAAGCAAAGGTAGACTTGTTGATTTCTTGATAATATCTATTTTTTTGTGGGGTGAGATGAAATCTCAATGTTGTTTTAATTTACATCTCTTGAATGACCAGTAATGTTGAACATTTGTATTTCTTCATCTGAGAAGTGTTTATTCATCTCAGATGCCCATTTTTGGATTGAATCTTTAAATTTGGGAGGTCTTGTTTTTTTAGTTCTTTATATGTTCTCGTTATTAATCCCTTGTCTGAAGAACATCTGACAACACTTTTCCCCTTACTATGGGTTGTCTCTTTACTCTGTTGGTGGCTTTTCATGCTGTGCAAGTTTTTTAATAAGATGAGAGCCCAGTTGTTGATTCTTTATGATAGTTCTTGTGTAATCAGTTTTATTCATAAAGTCTTTGCCCACACCAATGTCTTCAAGAGTTTTACCTATTTTATATTACAACAGATTTAATGTTTCTGTTTTAATATTGAGATCTTTGATCCATTTCAAATTTAGTTTAGTGTATGGTTAAAAATATGGGTTCAATTTTAATCACCAGCATGTGCAAAGCCAATGTTTCCAGCACTATTTATTAAAGAGGCTTTCTTCCAGGGGATGTGTTTGGCATGTTTGTCCAAGATAAGATGACTCAGTATGTCTGGAGTTTTTCTGTATTTTCTAATATGTTCCATTGATCATTGAGTCTGGTGTTTTTGTTTTGTTTTGTTTTGTTTTCCTAGAATTAAGTTGTTTATATCACAGTAGCTTTAGAGTATAACTTCAAGTCAGGGATTGTAATGCCCCCTACCTTGCCTTTGTTGCCGAGAATTTGATATTCCAGTAGGCCAGGAAGTGTAATTCTTCATATTATCCAGATTACTTTTGTCTACTGTGCTATAACTTGTTGTATTTCTTTTCAACTATGTTATTTTACCTTATCTTTATCCTTTTTGTTTCTTTCAGACATATTTCTCTCTGCTAAATATCTCTTATATAATATGTTCTTGATATTGTATTAATTTTATCACTGCATTTTTCTATGTTCTAGAACAAAACAAAAAAAATTAAGTTATGACAACCTCTAGATACCTAGAACATAACTGATACAAGTTCTAAGGTCTGTTTTGGCTTCAGATCTTCATATTTTATTTTCAGGAAGTCATACTTTTTAGGGGCAGATGTAGGAAAATTCACTTGAAGGATTTAATAAGAAAATTTCATGTAACATAATGAAACGTGAGCTGCACCCTGCAATAGGCAGATCTGGGGAACTTTTTTTGGAATAAGAAGAACTTAAAAGTTAAAAATGAAGCTTAATTACCTTAACATTTTTAACCTTAACACTTGCTCAAAAGTTTTAATCTCATTACACATAGTCACTTTGAGGTCAAAACACAGCCTCACAACTTACGCCAGGAGACTGTATTTACAGATCCCTGACTGTTATAATTCTAAGGCTAAAATAAATCACAACATAACACAATCGCAATCACAACAGCAAATTCCACCCTTAGCTTTCTATTTAACACTCTGTCCTGATGGTTCCATTTCTACTGCATGTAAATTCAAAGCACTGTATTAGTTGAAAGCAATCAATTTTGTGTGAGCCAGAGTTAGCAATTCATTTTGTGAGCACCCTTGAGATCAGGAGATAAGTAAGCAGTTATCTCTTTTCTACTTTTCAGAAATAAATAACACATTTATTTATGAGTAGATTTGCCTGTAGGTTATAGAAAGCCCAAAAGATTTGTTTCTCTCTAGTCTACAGTCAGGCGGCAGGCAGTCTGGATTCTCATGAAAGCTCCAAGATGCTGCAGTCTTGTTGATGTGCTAGTCCTGAAGGAAGACAGCTGCAGGAATGCCAACCATTAGATCTGAATTCCCGCCACTAGAAAGGAAAGAATAAAGAGGGGAATGCCTATCTGATTTAAGGAACTTCCTTGAAAGGGATAAGTGTGGTTGAAACAAAAAGAAGCTTGAGAGGGACTAATGGCAATGTGTCTTTTATGGTAATAATGTTTAAACATGCAGTATGCAACTTTGATTATCCCATGTGTTATAGTTTGTATAGGGATGTCCCCCTAAAGCCTCATGCAGTCACAGAGACAGCAGAGTCTAGCGTTTGTGATTGGTCCATTGTCTAGCACTGGGATTGGCTGTGTGAGTATTGTACCCACCCAGGGGCCAGTAGCCAGCACACACTATAAGGGAGGGAAGGAGGCATGCTTTC
Source organism: Cavia porcellus (assembly GCF_034190915.1). Taxonomy (NCBI): domain Eukaryota; kingdom Metazoa; phylum Chordata; class Mammalia; order Rodentia; family Caviidae; genus Cavia; species Cavia porcellus. Next base: position 36,556,125 of record NW_026947497.1, read on the forward strand.
CCCTTTGGCCTTTTTGCCCTCGTCTTCTGGTATCTGCTGCAGTAGCCATGCTGCCCTTCAGCCATGCTACCCTGACTTGGAGCCAGCTGATTATGTCCTGAAACCTTCTGAACCGGGAGCTAAATAAACCTTTCTTTACTTCATTTTGGGCATCAAGAATTTTGTTTCAGCAAAAAGAGAGAAGTAACCAACATATCAGGTATGTAGTTCTCCAAATCACAGACACAGGTTTTTCATGCTTCTTTCATTTGCTGTTAGGCCTTCTGACTTCTGTCAATGCTCCAACTTAGAAGGCACTTAGAGATGTAGCGGCTGCTTATCATTTTTTAAGAAGAGATAAAAATTCCCTCTGGAGAATTTCAACATATTTTGCACTTCTGTCAGGAATGTAAAGTGGGTAACCAGTCTTAAATAAATTTGATATGCCCTAGAGAAAAGCAGGCAACTATCTTTTCCCTGAAAACCAACTAAAAAATAAATCACACATGTAATTATTACATTTTTCTAATACTATAAAGCTATATATTTAATTTAAACAACAAAACCTTTACTATTTATGCTGTTTTCTGCACATACACACTTGTAAATTTTCTGTTTTCCTCCAGAAATCCTTCATTAATGATGGCCTGTATTCCTTTGTTTTTAGCTTAGCTAGTTTTTCCAAATGCTTCTGTGATATTGTTATACAGAGTGTTGGCTTTATTTCTTTTACTCTTTCTATCCTTCATCATTTATTAATGACACAGATTGCATGATGAAGAGTTGTCAACATTATCATTTTTCTATATTTACAGGTATAATAACCACACCGAAGTGGATTTGTCATCTAATAGCCCTAAATGATCTTTGTTTTTCCAGCTGCATTACCCTCCATTATTTACTGTGCCTCCCAATAGCTTCTCATCCACTACTGTCTACTCTCCTCTCTCCCCTTAATTTCCTGAGACATACTTCCACTTAAAAGACTAGGAAACTATTAGATGGAGAGGATCCACAAACCAACAGTGCATAATGTCTTCTGCACAGAGATAGATATATTTACCTACTGTGGGTTAACGCAGTCACAAAACCAGTGAGTCACTATCCGTGGGAATAGGGAATAATTGTATTTGAATTGGGGGAATCTATATGTATAACTCTCATTAACACAACTACAATAGGAGCTCCGTGCCTGAGTTCATGTGCAGAGAAAAGAGAAGTGGTTATACTCCCTAGTCTAATGTAAAACATGGATTCATATCTTTGAGTTGGAATTTTCATAACTGTTCAATATTACTCTGAGTTGTTCTAGGGAGACGCAATGTCAAGGAAAAAAAAAGTGCTCTATTTCTGTAAAGCATTCTAGTACTCCTCAGAGAAGTAGACTACCAGACATTTATTTTGGCAATTATGTAACTAGCTATAATATGTTTGCAAGTAATATTATGTATTGGTAGTATATTATTATAACTGACAAAACTACTGCATATCTTTCTTTATCTTTGCTGTGGTTTTGTTTTTTCTGGTACCTGGGATCAAGTTCATGACCTTATGCTTGCCAGGCAGGTGCTCAGGTACTAAGAGAAAATAAACGCCTGGCCCTCTTTGCTATATTTGGAATAAGGAAAAGAAGTCAGCTACTATAAAAAAGAATCACTTGGTCAAACAGCTGTTCTTAAATATATTTTTATTTGAAGATCACACATTTTATGGATCTTTACATTTAATTTGTAATTACCTCAAATGATTACAAAGAGTATAAATGACTTCTACTTTTTGTGTGGTACTGAGGGTTGCACCCAGGTCCTTTTCACTGAGCTACATTTCTAGCCTTTTTAATTCTGAGACAGGGTCTCACTAATAGACTAAGTTCCCAGGCTGGCTTTAAACTTGCCATCCTCCTGACTCAGCTTCCCAGACTTCTGGGATTAAAATATGTTCCAGATTCACATAATTTCTCAAAAGATATAAAACAATATTACCATGTCATATATGTACTTCATAAATACCTATCAATGATAAGTAAGCTATACAGATTGATTATTAAACCAAACACTACTATCTAAACCAAACACTACTATCTAACTTAATGTGTCTAGGAACTGCAAGGTAGAATTTGATTTAACTTATCTTAAATGAGTTTTGTTCTTCCAATGTCCTTATAAGCCCATGCCAAGAGATGAGAATTTTTGAATGAGGATGTGGGAGTTGGTTGAGCTAAAACCACCACGAGAATATAAAATTGTTGTTAAGAGTTTGGGCAAATTTCTGTAACATAGGCAGTCAAACTGAGCACAGAGAAGCAACTGATTGTGAATCTAAGAATGGAAACTTGATTTTAAACTTTGCAATTATTTTTCATGTATCACCTACTTCATGCTGTTATATATTGTTAGGCTCAGAAATTCGTTGGTCAGATCCTTTGCTACTTCAGCCAATACTTATGTCATTCCTATGGCCACCTCCCAAATTCTTAAGGCAAAATTGTATCTTGAATTTGATATTAAGAATTAGGGTCTTTAGGAAGTAGCTAGATCCTGAGGGCAGAGTTCTCATGAATGGGATCTATGACCTTAGAAAAGAGCCCAAGGGCATTCATTTGTCCTTTCTATCATGTGAGGATGCGCCAAGGTTTTGGCTGATTATGAAACAGAGAGAGCCCTAACTATGTTCTGAATGTGTTGGTGTCTTGGTGGAAGATTTCTCAGCTTCTAGAGCTGGAAGTTGTTTGAGTCTACAGGAGTTTGTTATAACAGACTTAACAGATGAAGGTACTGTGAACTGAAGCTCTCTGAAGAAGCTGAGTTCATCGTAGGATGGTTTACGCCCCTTTTAGTGAAACTTTCCTTCGGTTTATCTGACCTAACATTCTTATCACTATTAGGTAATACTTTTTAACTGTATTGCCAAGCTTAGCAGACCTCCAGTCTCCACCAACTCAAGTGCTAAGGATGTTCTATCATAGTATCTGAAACCTATGAAGAGATTTTCCCATTCTTCTGTGGCCCCTTACTGTACCTTTGTTCATCAAATGTACCATTACTTTGTTCTATGGCTATTAAGAATTCATGTAACTTCTTCCACTGTTGAACATGTCATTCAGAGTAACAAATCCATTTTCTTGGGTTATAGCCATTTATATCTGGCTCAAAATCTATTATTTTATTTCCCCAAATCAGGGCTGTGTTCACTTCGGCAGCACTTATACTAATTAGCAGGGTCATTACTTTATGTTGGCAGTCTCATCATAGGAGGCATTTGTGGTGTGACTGCATTAAAGACTCGTGCATGTATGACTTGAACCATACATTTTGGCTGTGTCTAATACAGCTGAAACAAATACTGATCCAATGAAATTTTAACTTCTGATACATGGCATAACAAAAGAACAACTAAATAGATAATCCAACCAATATCACCAATTTTTTATTACTACATGTTTTATTACTACGTTTTTTGTTACTACATATTATGTGCTGGTGCAACATAATGTTTACATTCTCTGTGGGAACTTGGTACATGTACATAACCATTTGGATTCTCATTATCTTCTCCTCCCCTCCCCTCCCTCATCTCTTGATCCTCTTTCCATTTGAGACAGATCTGTCTCCGTACTTCTTATGATCTAACTTTTATGTTCCATATAAGATAAACTTTGTGCTAGTTCAGCGTGTGTATCTGGTTTACATCACTTAACATTATGGTCACAAGGTGCATCCATTTTCCTACACATGACTCAGGTTTATCCTTCTTATGGCACAGTAGTATCCTATTGTGTGTAAATACTACATTTTCTATATCTTTTCATTTGTGATCAACATAATGGCTACTTCCAAGATTTAGCTATTATGGGCTGGTGCGAGCCATGTGGGGCCTGGGAGAATAAACAAGCATATTCACCCTTTCTGTGAGTTGGTGGAAGTCATGCTGGGCCTGGCAGAAGGAGCCAATTTGCCCTTCCTGTGAGCCAATCACCATTCAGGCTGGGAGAAAAGACCCCTCTCCCCCATAAGCAACTGGCTAATTTGGAGGACAAATAGCAGCTGAGGTACAAAAACATTTAAATGCTTGTTTAGTTTGACTTTGCAGGCCTAAGACCAGTAATCTGAGTAACTATTAAGAGGATAACAATATGCAATATAGCAAATATGGGGATTGCCTTCTGTCTTGTTTTTGAAATCCAATATTTTTGTCACTTTTGTTTTGTTCCATTTTATTGTTTTGTTTTATTCAATCTGTTTTGATTGGTTTTATTCTGTTTTGTTCGATTTTAATATGTCTGATGGTATGGGCAGCGATTTTGAAGATAACAAGAAGCATTATGGTATCATTGTTAATTTCCTATTACCCAGTTTTGAAATCCTGTATCATTTTCACTGTTTTGATTAGCTTTATTTTGTTTTACTTTGTTTGGTTTTACTCTCCTTAAAGTATGCTTTCATTCTTTTGTTTTGATTGGTGTTATTCAGCTTCTCTTTGATTTTATTATGTCTGATGGTAGGGACAAATATTTTGAAGAAAACAAGAGACATTATGGTAGTCATCATTGATTTCTTGTTATCTGTTTTTAAAGTCCTGTATTGCTTTCATTGTTTTGTTCTGATTAGCTTTATTCTGTTTTGTTTAGTTTTATTCCCTTTAAAATTAAAAAAGATTTAGCTATTATGAATTGTGCTGCTATAAACATGGATATGAATGTTTTTAACTCTTTAGGGAACATACCTAGAAGAGGAATAGTTGGGTCAAATAGAATTTCTAGTTTTAGTTTTTTGAGGGATCTTCACACTGATTTCCATAATTGTACTGTTCTAAATTCCCACCAACAATGCAGAAGGGTTCCTTTTGCTCTATGGCTTCACTGACACTTACTATTTGATTTTTTTTGATAATGGCAATTCTTTTTAGGGGTAAGAAGGAATCTCAATGTTGACTTAATTTGCAGTTTTGTAAAGGCCAGTGATGTTGAACATTTTAAAAATATATTTATTAGCCATCTGTATTTCTTCTTTTAGGAAGTATATTTCATTTTAGTTGTGCAATTTTTATTGGGTCATTTAGTTTGGGGAGCAATTGTTTTCAGTTCTTCATGTAACAGGTATCAGTCCTCTGTCTGAGCAATAGTGGGTAATTTTCTTCTCATTTGCTAGGTTGTCCCTTCACTCTGGTGGTTGTTACTTTTGGCGTGCAGCTTTTTGGTATGATCCCACTTGTAGATTTTTGGTACTGTTTCCTGTGTGATCAGGTTTTTGTTCAGAAGTTCCTTGACTATGTGTATGCCTTCAAGAGTTTTATTTATTTTTATTTTCCAGGGGCTTAACATTTAGATATTTAATTCATTTGATTTTAGTTTAGTAAATGGTGAAGATATGGGTCTAGATTCAATTCTCTGCCTGTGAACAGCCAATTTTCCCAACACCATTTATTAAAGATGGTATATTCACTCTGGTGTGTATTTTTGGCTCCTTGGTCAAAGATTAAATAGTTGAATCTGCTTAGGGTTGTTTCTGCATTCTCTATTCTGCTCCATTGACTTATGTGTGTGTGTGTGTGTGTGTGTGGTTTTTTTTTTTTTTTTTTTTTTTTTTTTTTTTTTTTTTGGTGCCAGTAACATGCTGCTTTTGCTATTGTAGCTTTGTAATTAACTTCAATCCACAATTGTTAAGCCTCCAGCTTTACTCTTGTTACCAAAGATTTCTTTTGCTATTCTGGGTCTCTCCTGGTTCCTTATGAATCTTGGGATTGTTCCCTCTAGTTCCATAAAGATTGCTGTTGGTATTTTTAACTGGGATGGCATTAAATCTGTATAATTGTTTTGGAAGTATGGCCATTTTGACCACTGACTTTGCTACATTGGTTTTGCTATCCAGGCCCAGGGGATATCCTTCCATTTTCTGAGGTCCTCTTCTATTTCCTTTTTCAGGGTACTGATTTTTGTTTAGAGATCTTTCACTCATTTATTGGGTTAATTCCTCAGTATTTAATTTTCCTAACACCACGCATTTTTATACATGTGTTCCTTGCCAGACTGACATAAATTTTGGGTAGCACTACTCCATAAAGCACACTTTACCAATAAAAAAAACTCAGACACGGGAAGGTGAAGTTTTTTGCCCAATGTAAATGGCTAGTAAAAGATACAGCTGCATTATCTGTAGACTTAGTTGAATTGAGATGGAATAATTTTCCTCTACCTTTCTGGTTGTTTCTTCTCAGTCTTCATAACAGCATCCTGCTCCTCTACCCAATTTCTTCCTTTTCTCATTAACGTGCACTTCTGAGGTCATTGAATTCCAGGGCTTTAAGTGCCATCTGTATGCAACATATACTTCTAACCCCAGGTCATGTCCTGATCTCCACACTCTCATGCTCTGTTTCTTCTGCTGGTACTAGCTGGTAACCTTTTCTTCCTTCTTCAAGCTTTCTGGTATTTGCTGTGAATCCTTGGCTCGCCTAACTGGTATGTGCATCACTGCAGTTACTTACATGGCCGTCTCCTTCCCATGTGTCTTCTCATTTTGTGTGTGTGCCCCTGTGTTTAGATTTCTCCTTTTAATCACAGTACCAGGCATGCTGGATTAAAATCCATGCAGTGAACTCACTTTAACTTGATTACTCTGTCAAAACTTTATTTCCAAATAAAGTCACATTCACAGGTATTGGAGGCTAGAACTATGCTTTTCTGGAACATGATTCAGCCTATAACACCAATGTCATAAGAAGGATCTTAAGTGAAAGAGAAGGCAGGTAAGTTAGAGTCATTCCTTCTGAGAAAGATTAGAATGGTCATTGCTAATGGGGAAGGCAGAAGGGCAGAAAGCCAAGGAATGTAGGCAGCTAAAAAAGGAAATATAACTGTCTACAATCTATAGAAAGCCACACAGCCCTGCTGACATTATTATTTTTCCTCCGGTGACATCTGTTTTGGACTTCTGTGATCCAGAACTATAAAATAATAGATCTGTGTTTTAAACTAACAACGTTGTGGTAATTTGTTATAGTACCAATAGGAAACTAATGTAAACAATAAAAGAATTCCTAGTTTAGGGATCTGAGTGTTGAAAGCACCAGATAGTACCATGTTAGGCTTTTTTTTCTCTTGATTTGGTTCCCTGCTTCCATCATATCCCTTCAGATGTCTTCTACAAACCAAATGTTTGTGCCCCTTTACCCAAATGAAATCAAGAGCCCATGTGTGATGGTATCAGGAGGGCTTTTGGGGAGGCGGCTGAGTCATGAGGAGGCTCTCACAATGGGATTAGTGCCACTGTAAGAGAGTTTTGTTTTTTCTCTACCACATAAGGACATAGCAGAATAGATGGTCATCTGCAAACCAAGAAGTAGACCCTTACCACACACAGATCTGTTGGCATCTTGACCTTAGATTTCTCCAGAAATGTGACAAGTAAATGTTTGTTTAAATTGTCTATGTTGGTTTGGTATAGCACTTAGACCTAAGGCACCTTCCTTGACTATTCATTTAAACTACTATATATCACATGGCTGTTTTATTTTTATCAAGAGTTATAACTGCTTGTTACTTCTTCATGTCATTAAGAAAATATCAATGAAAGCTAAAACTATTTTTGTAACACTGTTACAGTTGATACATTGTGTCAACTTGAGAAGTTTAGAAGTTTAACTGAGAGACTCAGTAGGAAATCAGGACCTTTGCTTTGTAAATATTCTTATCCTGTGCAAGAACAGGGAAAGGAGCTTTTCTGAGTATTACACCAGCCCTGGGAGAAGAGGGGTTGTGTATAATTTAAGGGAGGAGAAAAGGCTTGTTTCTCACTTTTGCTCTGGCTGCTTTTGCTGGCTGCTACCTTGAAGTGTTTCCCCAGTGCCATGCCACCCTGCCTTGCAGCCAGCTGTTGATGGGCTGAAACCTCCAAAAACTGTAAGCTAAGTAAACCTTTCCTTCCCTAATTTGGGGTGTTGGATATTTTGTCTCAGCAATGAGAGAAAAGTAAACAAGACACTCACCAGTATCTAGACTAGTGCCTGTTACATGCATGGCATGAGCTCAATATTTACTGAATAAATCAATGTGTAAGCAGTGTGTTTATTACATACAAGTAAATGTACAAATTTTGTCTCATTTAATACTTTCCACAGTCCAGTGAGATAGAGTTCCTATCATCATTTTATTAAACTCTACAAGAACAGGCATGGGAGTAACTGAGTTTTTAGCAAAAGTGGATATTCATAAACATTAGGAACAGTATGGGAATTATACTGAAAGAAATTAAGTAGCCACTGTGAATAACAAATCTAAAAAAGTAGGTATCTGCTATATTAATGCCTATGGCTTATTATGTTGAAAGACCCCAAAACCAGTTGAAACCAAATCTCTTTTATACCAGTCTTCTAAACTGCTCCATTTTTATGCTTCAAGGTCCCTTGAGCTCAAGGTACATAAAACTGAATTTTAAGATCTCTTCCTTAAATGTACTTGGTAAAGATTTCCTGGCTAAAAGAATGATACCAGCTTCTACCTACCAAACTCCTGGCAATCATTTTAGATTTCATCTTTAAGCCCTTGTAGTTGACTGTTAATTTATTTCTGATTTTTCTTGTTTATACTAGTTCTTATGCTAATTGTTTTCTCCAGTACCATTACTTAATTTCCTTCTGATTTGTCTAGACTACTTCTACAATAATCTTTTCAGCAAAAATGAGCATGTTACTAACTTGTTTAAAATTTAATGGCTTTGCAGAGTTTTGATAAAACACTAAATGCTTTGCCAGAATATGAAGTTTCATGTGATTTTTGCCCTGCCTGCTCTTTCTAACGTGACTGTCCTCTCACCACCTCATACTAGCTTCACAGAAAGTCAAGCTCCTCCCTAAGAAAACTTCCATATACATGTTAAGATCTCTAGCTGCCTTCCCCAATCCAGGTTATTCTCATCGACTTGCTTTTTTAATTCCACAAATTACGTCTTGTTTCCTTCATAAGCTCCACAAAGGCAGGTTTTGAGTCTCTCCTTATTCAGCACTGAGTGCTCGGCATCTGATACGTGCCTGCCTCACGGCAAAGGCATATTAACTATTTCAATTGCAAGTATTTTCTATGGTTTGAATGTGTTCCCCTAAAGTCCTTGTATTAGAAATGTAACCCTAAAATTTGCATTTGCATGTTATTTAAAAGGATTTGGAGAGCAACTAGGACTAGAGGTCATAAAAGGGGGGCCTCCAAGATGGTAGGAGTGGCTTTGTAACAGAGTGAGAGACCCATGCTGGAATAGTGCTCTATCTTGCCGTGTGATGTCACCCATCAAGTTGTGATGTAGGAAGAAGCCCTCACCAGGTGCTGGGTTATGCTCTGTACTTCCTTCAGAGTTATGAATTCTTTATAAATTACTTGATCTCATGTATCCTGCTAGAGCAACAGAAAATAAACAATATTGAGTAACAGTCTATTGTGTCTTTTAGAGATATTTTTGTGTCTATTTTGATTGGCATGATGTCAGATAAAGCAGGAGGTTTGACATTGAGAAAAACTTGAGGCAAAGTAAAGGAAAAAAAATGAGTGAGAAAGAAGAGCTGTAAGAGTTACTAAAGACATTTATGGAATAATGAGAAGGCAGGGAAGGGCCTTGTATGGGTTTAATGGTGGCCACACCAAAGATAAGTTCATATCAAATCCCTAGAGTCTGTGAATATTCCTGTATTCTTTCCCTAGGATTGCTGGAACAAGCACTATAAATTGTGTATTACAAAACATTAGTTTCTCAGTTCAGGAGGTCATAAGTCTGAAAGATGTTGGTAGGATTTGTTCCTGCTAGAAGCATTAAAGAAAACTGTTTCATGTTTCTCTTAGCTTCTGGTGGCTGGTGAGCATTTGTGGCATTCCTTGACTGGTTGACACAACAGTCCAATTTCTGCTTTCATCTTCACATAGTGTTCTCTGTGTGTGTCTTGTTTTCACAAGAAATTCTTTTAAGACCACCATTCACTGAATCTAGAACCTGCCTTAATCCAGTGCCTCATCTCAACTACACCTGCAAAGATGTTGACTTCCAACTAAGATCAAATTCTGAGATTTCAGTAGCTCATGGATTGTTGGGGGACACTATTCAACACAGCAGTCACCTAACTTGGAGAAGGATATATGTAAATCTAATTAAAGGATCTTGAGAAGACATTCTGGATTAGGAATGGACTATAAATTCAAGGACACATGTTTTTAGAAGACACACACAATAGGAGGTACAATCTAATCATAAATGCAGAGACTGGTGTGATGTAACCACTAGACAGACAGACAGAGAAGAATGTGATGTGAAAACAAAGACTGAGACTGCAGCGCGGCAGGCTAAAGCAAGGAAGCTACTAAGCAACACAGTCACCAGAAATGGGGGGGGGGCAAAGAGTAGGGGACGGGGAATGAGGGGTATATGGGATTTCCCTCTACTGCCTTTAGAGAGTGTGTGACCCCATCAATACCTTGATTTTGCTTTTTTTTTGTTTGTTTGTTTGTTTGGTTTTTTTGGTCTTTTTTTCCGTACCGGGGATCGAACTAACGACCGCCTGCTTGCAAGGCAGGTGCTTATGCCGCTGAGCTAAATCCCCAGCCTTGATTTTGCTTTTGCTTTTGGTTGGGGGGGGTATGTTTTTTCTGTTTATTAACACTGACACATAACTGCACAAATCTATGGAATGTCATTCTGATACCTGTAAACACTATGTAATGATCAAATCAGGATAATTAACACATCTATCACTTTGAAAATTTCTTTGTAGTAAAACATTTAAAATTTTAGTTATTTTGAAGTAACTATGAACTAGAGACACTGTGGTACAAAATTTAGAGAAGCAAGTATAATCAAAACATGCAATGTAACTAAGAAAAAAAATTTTTAACAGCTGAAATATGAGTGTATTTTTATAACAAATATCTGGGTTTAAGACAAACACAAATAGCTACATGGCAGCCAATTCCAGGCTCCCCATGGATCAGACCAGATCTAAAGGCCTCACCATAACAAAGCAAGTTATTTCTGTATTTCATATCTGTATACAGCTACAAAAGCACACTGCCCTCAGTACAAAACGGAGCACTCTGAACCGCTTTCCATCTCAAGTGCTGCCCAATTCACAACTGTTCTTTGCTCAAACTGTTAAAAGCTTTTCATTTAACACGTAACAGTACTGTAGGTATCAAAAATGCAAAACACACAGACTGTCATTTTTCACAGAATTAGCAGGTATATATCACCTGTTTCTTTTGAGAATATTTATTTCATTGTTCCTTATTTTTAGTTGCTGCATTATCCAGAACTTTAATCCTGCCTTTCCTCCTTCTGACTTAAAGGCTTAATGTTATCTACAATGACTTCATAAGCAACATTGCTATCCTGGGCTTCAACTCTATTCTCAACTGTCCTGGCAATTCTCTTTTCAAGAATCCTCTTTTGCATCGGCCTGATTCATGGCAAATGATGGCACATTGATATTTTGCCATGGGTCACATCAATAGTTTCATATTGAAGCATCTATGAGGAGAAGCTTCTGTTTCTTCTCTTTAATGTTTCAAGCCTGGGTGTCTGTGGGAGGAAGTCGTGAACTTGGCCTAGTAATAGAATCCTCTCTACCCAACTTGTTTGAAGAGTAGATTCTGTCTGGAGTTAAGAGTTGGCCTTTACCTGCCTTCAGTAGTTCTCTGGACACTGACACCTTCAAGCACTCTTAGGTGGGTTATGAAGAACTTGGGCTGGTGCAGGACTTTTTGTGGACCTCAGTACCTCTGCTGACACCTTGATTTTGGATTTCTGTTCTCTAGAACTGTGAGACAACACATTTTTTGCATTTGAAGGCATGTAGTTTTGGGGATTTATTGCAGCAGTTGTATTAAACTAATACAGGTCTTAACTCAATAGAAGTCACAATGAACTCTTCTTTTAAGTAATAAAATGAAATTTAAAAAAACCCCTTTAGATTCTACCCTACACAGATCAGTCATTAATAAATGTAAGCCTTTTTAAGGTAGGAAGATTCTCTCAAAAATACATAGTAAAGTATGTTTCATATATATCCACTTATAACTTTTATAATTAACATCGGAGTTTGATAGTTCATGTGCCTTTTGCTTTTATAAATTGTGTTTCTGTCCCCCTATTGAGATTAACTTTTTATTTTAATTACCTCAAGTGTTATGGCACTGGGTGTTGTGTAACTTACAAACACTAACACAGCTGCTTAAGGCAGCTCAGTTTTTGGATACAAAACTGTTTCTTCAAGACAAAGCGAAATTAAATAGGGAAACTTTGACGATGTCTCTTTTTCAAGCCTTGAATGAATTCAGAATTAGTTTAGTATCGACTCCCTTCCAAACCTTCTTGAAGTTTCACTATCATTCAAGTGGAAGATGCCAGGCCACTTCAAATGTCACATAGTGTTTGCTTTACTTGGGGCATAACGGGGAGGGGCTGATGCTCCTGTAGTTCTAAAGGTAGGAAGTCCATTCAAGAAACCAAGTGCCACAGGTCACAAGGAACTGATCCCAGGACCCCACGCCCCTCAGAAGAGGTGCCTGGTTTCTCCCTAGAGTTCTGCCCCCCCCCCCGGGGGGGGTTGTGGGGCGTGTGAACCAGACCTGGACTCGCGACTGGAGACCCTGCTTCACCCACGTGCAAGTTTCTGGGTGGCGAAGAGCTCCGCACAGCCACTCGCCCTCCAGGTCCTCCCACTCCCGGGGCCGGGTGTCGTCTGCCTGCGACCAGGTAAGTTTCGGCCTGCCTTCCCGGAAGCAGCGGGTGCTGGAAGGCTTGGGCATCTGCCAGGAATACAACTTGCAGCCCTCGCCCGGGGTAAGAGCTCCTCACTACCGCGCCCTTTCCCTGCGGACCGCCAAATGCGCCCAGCTCCAACCCGCGGGTGCCGGGAACCCGGAGACTGGGAGAGGCCGCCTCCCCCGCGCTACGTCACGCCGCCGGCTGGGGCAGCCGTAATGCCCCGAAGAAGAGCGCATCAAAACTGCAGGTCCGCCGGCGCACCTCCAAGGGAGGGATTCCTATCCCGGCGGCACGCCCGCCCTTGCCACGAGCTCCTGTCAGGCAGAAAGGAGGCGCGCGGTGCATGTGTATTCTAGGGGCTCGGCCAGCTTTGCCCGAAAGTTTGTTGTAAGCGAGACTTGTTGAGGCTCGTGGGAGGCTGTGGCTCCTCTCGACGCTTCCCCGCCCTGTCATTCTGAGGCGGGGGCATGTCCAGGCATTAGCGGGTTTGCTAGTCCTCCCGGTTGGCTAGCCTTCCTTCCCCAGGCGTTTGCGCTTACCAGTGTTGCCCAAGGGTCAGTTTCAGATCCCTGATTCGTGAGGATCCCGCGGTGGGAGCGGCTGTGCGGGGACCTGCTGCGCGCCTCTTAGGCGTCGCGTGGTAACAATGGCGGCGCTCTGTGAGACTTCCCCGTCACTGGATACTACTATTCCCAGCCCTCCTCCCGGATGCCCAAGCCGCCCTCCGCGCTTTAGTTTACAAGTGGCAATTTGACTTGCTCTGCTGCATGTCTGGAGGCGCCGAGCAAAGTGTGGAGACGCCCCGGGGATTAAGGTATCGCAGTTTGCCAAGAAAAAAAGCCAAACAGATAAACAAAACCCACCCGCCCTAGCAAACATGAGGCTGCTGGAGAGAATGAGGAAGGAATGGTTCATGATCGGAATCGTGGTGGCCATCGCCGGAGCGAAGCTGAAGCCGTCCGTGGGAGTGAACGGGGGTAAGAGCCGCGCCTCTCCGGCTGCACCGTCCGCCAGTGGAGGGAAGGAGGGGCGCGCGTGCCGGGGAAGCGCCTGCCCCTGTCTCGGGCGCGGGCCAGCCTGGCGTGTCCCTTGGCCCCCTTGGCTGATTTTCCAATTTACCAGCCTTAGCGAGCACTTGGAATTAGGAATGAGGCGAGGGAATTTGAGCGCAGATTGCCTTTGCTGCGAACAATCAATGCCTGTCCTCGGTATCGAGTGAAGTTACAGAGAATGAAACTTAGTCCTCTTGTAGCATCCCATCCCAAGGGAATCTGGGTTGCCAGCACTTTCTTATCTGTCTCGGAAACCAGACCTTATTCTCTAGTTTATTTTCGACTCCTCCCCATTAAAAAAAAGTGGAGGGGAGAAAATAGAAAAGAAAAGGAAAAAGAAAAAAAAAAAAAAAAGACATTTTCGCCCCCAACTCAGATTTTTGTGGCCTACATGGTGAGAACGATGATTTGCTGCAGTTGCTGGCACCTTTGAAACTCTCAGGCCGAATGACACGTCGCACACTTTCATTCCTGGACCCTACTTCCGTGTGCTGCTGGGATTCAGTTGCTACGCTAGTGGTCTACCAGATGCAGACTGTGTTAGACCCTGTGTAGTGTGTGTTTTGTCGAGGAGAGATAAATGCGCTAAGAACCTGCTTACATCGCTAATAGTGGAAGCTTTGTAATGTGGCCTGTGGACCCTGCTGGGAACACTGGACATACCATGTCCCTTTATAACCTCATCCTCTCACCTTTAGACAGCCTTTTCCTACTTTTCATAAGCGTTAATTTACTCCCTTCAGTTTTTTCGTCTTTTGACTTGTTTGTTGGTTTCCAAGCTTATTGACAGATTCAATATGTAAGTCATATGATGGCAGCATACAAAGACAGAAAAGAGTATACACAATCTTTTTATAGTAGGAAACGTTGAGAATATTTGAAGTTATTTGTACCTTTTTCTTCAAACATGATGGAAAGGAAAGAATGATCTCTCAGGAGAATATTCTTTTTTCTCTTGACATTCAATTCCTCCCTTTAGAATAGATGCTGGAATCATTTTAAACAAAGATTGCAGAAATGAATGCTTTTTTTCCCTTCTATATTTAATTTAGTGCAAAATGTACAGAACTTGTATCTGTGAGAATGAGCCCATTATTCCTTGTGGTTTCTCCCTCTGAAGATACCAGTTGTGTCTTTGACACAACCTTTCTGTGAGTAAATACTCCCAAATGGGAAATTGGTAAAGGTTGTATTTCAGATTAGGTCAAATGAAGAAATCCCATGCTGCTGCCCAGAATTAAAGTGTCTTTGTGGTAATCTGCAAGGCAGTCTTCACAAGTTAGAGCTTCTGGTGTTGGAACTCTAATTTGCCCAGTTTGGAAATGAAATTAGAGGTTTATGATCATCATTTATGTTTAAATCTGCAAGGACTAGGTTTGGCAAAATATCTTTTGTCTTAGTTCCCGAACTAAGGTGGGCAGGAAAGTTGCTGAAAGGTCAATCATTTCCTTAGAGCTTCCCAGCACTGTCAGATGAGAGATAGATTCTGTACTCTTGGACTCTGCTTATTGAAGTTTTGGTACATGGGTACGTTGGTGTAACTTAAGAATATCATTTCCCATTTTCCCTTGTCGTACTACCAAAACAGGATAATTCATTTCTGTGCTTAATTATGAAAAAGTAGGAGAATTTTAAGAGCTGAAAGGAACCTTTTAAGTCAGCATGTCAGCATGCTACTTTTATTTATTTATTTATTTATTTTTGTTGAGATGCTGGAGATTGAAACCAGGGCTTCTCCCATGCTGAGCATCCACTGTACCTCTTCTCCACTCCCCCCATGCTTCTATTATAGTTGAAGGTATTGAGCCTGGGACTAGGTGAGTAATCTGAAGCTAAATTAGCTAGCTTAAGGAAAAGGAATGACTAGAAACCAGGGCTCCCCTCTTCTTATATTGGTGGCAAAATCCATAATAACTATTCTGACAAAAATCATTAAAAATGCATAAGCATTACAAAGAAAGGTCCCTGTGGAATAAAGGTATTTTTCCATCCTCTGATTTTTAGCTGAAAGGAACAGGACAGAATCAGCCAATACTAGATAGCAGTAGATTCATGTGGTTTCTTCCATAGCTATCCTCATGCCTCATGTAAAAGTTTTTCCTAGAAACAAAAGTTCTTACTTCCATGGAGCTTTTGATTACTACCTCCTACTCTGGCCACAAAAACCTCTTAAAATAAAAGCAAACCTCAAAATAGTACCAAATAACACTTCTACTTCAGTAGCTAAATCAACAGATACCTAGGAAAAAGGGAAAAAAGGAGAAGAATGGTTGCTGAAGAATTTTGTTATATTTTGCTCTTTAGAATGCTTTAAAGTATGTCCTTTTGTCTTGTAGCTCTTAGTTACCAGGTCCATTTATGGGTTCTGTACCCTAGGGAGATGATTTTTAATGAATCACATCTACTGGAACATTTTCAGTTGTATACTTACCTAGACATTTCTTTTAAGTAGGAAAAAGTTGGTATTTTTCAATTTGTTGTTAACATGCTCATTCACTTTTACCTTGATTAATGACTATATTCAACTTTTTAATTTTAATTGTTTTGGTCCTGGGGATCAAACCCAGGGCTTTGCATGTGCTAAACATCTCCTAGTACAAAAGTTATGGAAATTTCTCAAAAAAGTTATGGAGATTTCTCAAAAAAATAAACTACATTTTACCTAGCTACTACATTTCCTGTGGGTATCTTAATTGAAAGGGGTAAAGGCATACTGTGGTGATATGTGTATGTCTATGTTTATAGCAACACAGTTTACAATAGCTAAATCTTGGAAGTGGAATATATGTCCATCAACAGATGAGTCAATAAAGAAAATGTGCTACTGTGCCATAAAGGAGGTTACACTTGAGTTTTTTGTAGGGAAATGGACACATCTTGAAACAGTCAAGTGACATAAATCAGTCATACAAGTTTAATTATCACATGGTTCTTTATATATGAGAAACTCAAAATGTAAATAGAGAACAAAATAAAAGATAA
Source organism: Cavia porcellus (assembly GCF_034190915.1). Taxonomy (NCBI): domain Eukaryota; kingdom Metazoa; phylum Chordata; class Mammalia; order Rodentia; family Caviidae; genus Cavia; species Cavia porcellus. The sequence goes on from NW_026947497.1 coordinate 36,572,875, forward strand.
TGGGAAATAGTGAGGTAGATCATTCACTATGAGAATGAGATAAAGAGATACAAGCAGAGGAAAGGGAGAAGAGAGGAAGGTGATAAAAAAAAAATGAAGATGTTTTAGGTCCCTGCACCTACTCCCCATGAGGAGTGTGATCATTATGTACTGCAAACATGGACTTAGAAAATATAACTAATAAGATAATACATATGTATTTATAGTCAGTTGGTTAGTATAACACAAAATTTATTGAAGTGGGAATGCTAAGATTAGAGAACTTGAAAAGCTTTCTTAGAATTGTGAGAACTATTAAGCTCAGCTAACTTAATTCTGAGTTCAGTATTCTTTTTACTCAGTTACATTTTGTTTTTTAAATGTATAGAAAGTTGAAAATAAAGTTCCATAACAGATGTAAGTATTTTGATTCTGAGGAGTTGGTAATCTTTTCCACTGTGACCTCAGGAAGCCCTGAGCTATTACTGTGCAGGGTGTTTATGAGAGTTCAACACCATGCTGTTCATGTTTTGGAGAAGAAAAGTTGGCTTCTTGGATTCCTTGAAAGTTTGTCATCTCTACCTGCATTTTAAATTATGCCACTAATAAGACTTTAACCCTCAAAAAGGAAACTGATTTATTTTTCCATCAAAAAACAAACCAGAAACATTCTTTTAGTATATTGCTGTGACTATTTTAGAGGATTTTAGGTGTGTACAAGTAAAATTTACTTTGTTGATAGGTGGCTTTTGTCTAAGTGTAAATAGTTTCTCGGATTCTATGTTTATGTACTCCAAAACATTTTCCTTTTTTCATCCCTTTTTCAAAAGCATGTGTTTTGAAGCCCCCAATATACTTTTTGTGTGTGTGTGTGTGTGTGTGTGTGTGTGTGTATGTGTGTGTGAATGTTTTGAAACAAGATTTCTGCTACGTAGTCTATGTTGGTTTTGAACTTTCTAGGTAGAAAGTTCACCCTGCAGTTGAACTTCCACAAGTTGAACTTGCAGTGCTTTGCACCACCATGCTCCATTTTTCTGATTTTGCCACCCCAATTCCATTTTTGTTGAAAAGCACTTTTTGAATTTTGCCTAAAAAAAAAAAAAAAAAAAAGGTAAAAACATAACCATTTGAGCTTTATAACTATGTTAAGATCTCAAGCTAGTTATTTTGGTAACTTGAAGGATGCTAGTATTCATCTGAAAGAGGGCCAAGTATTTTTATATTATAGTTTCAACTGAGTTCTCTGTATAAATATTTGTCAGGTTTGTATTTTGGCTGTGGGTGACTTCCCATTCTACATTCCTAAGTTGGTATCTTTTAGTCTCTCAGGTGAGTGTATCTCAGAGGGTCCTTGAGTTTGTTTGTTTGTTTTGGTACCTGGGATTGAACTCATTACCTTGGGCTTACCAGTCAGGTGTTTATGCCCCTAAGCTAAATCTCTGGCCTCGAGGTGCTTGAGTTTGTCTAAATAAAAATTACTTTCTCTTTCTTTTTGACAGGCATGTTCTAAGTAGCCCCAGAATTCTCCCCACATTCTTTCACAGGTTAGAGTTATTTAGATATACACCTGTTAAAAAAGATAGTATACTTTGTCTCTAGGATTTAAAACATTAAAAGTCTAGGATTATTCCATCAAATTACATCAGTTAATAGTTTCGTGTATTCATTTATGTGTGTATGGATTGTAGGAAGAATTAGCTTTTGTAAATTTTTTTTTTAATTTTAAAAAACAAAACAGGAAAAAGGATAGAAACAATGCAGAATTTCAAAAAAATAGTAGGAAATTAACACTAGTTGATATATTGCATATTGAGGTTACAAAATTTAGGCATGAAACAAATGATCAAACAATTAAACAATGAAAGTACAAACTTTTTTGATGAACTAATAGAGATTAGTACTATAGTTGTCTATATATATACACATACATCTATATGTATACCTATATACATATAATATTTTCCCTTCTTCTTTTTCTCCTTTCTCTTATCCCACTTGTTCTTAAAAACCAAAGCTAATAAAATATAAAGTATTTCTTCCTGCTGCTAAGATTCCCAAACAGGAAAGATTCGTTAATTTAGGTATTAGATAAATCAAATACAGGTAATTGGCTTATGCTCACTAGAGACACTTGTTAAAATAAACTGAAGTAACAGTATGGCTTTTATAGGCTGTTAGTAGTGTCCATAATTGTAACAAATGTTTTTGAGCATTCCATTTGGAAGGCACAAATACTTCAGATTGGAATTTTTAGTGAAATTTATAATGCCTAAAACTAGCTACAGAATTTTATAATAAGACTTGCTTTGTATGAAAAAAAAAAAAAAAAAAAGAAAGAAAAAAAGAAAAAGAAAAAAAAATTAAGCTGTTACTGGTGGTGTATGCCTATAATCGAAGCTTCTGAGGAAGCCTCAGCAGGAAAATGGCAAGTTCAATACCAGCCTGGGCGACTTAAATTCCCATGGGTCGGGGGTCAGTTCAGTAGTGACTAGTTTGTTAGCACCTGTGAGTCCCTGAGTTTGATCCTGCTCACTGCGAAGAAGACAGCAAAAACACCAACAAAGACGGCACAAGTAGCTATTGGTCAGCTGAGGTCGATGCCCCCTTTCTGCTGCAGAGACATGCAGTGAAGTAACTCCCGCGTACTGTCCACAGAGACGCCTTTTCAGACGCGTCCCTGTGCGCTCCTGTGCAAACACGTTGCTCTGACCCCTCCTGTGGAGAAGCTGTGGGGGCGCCACTGTGAACAGATCCATAATTAGCAAGAGTGTCTCATAAAAAGCAGGGATTTGGAAGAAAATAAGAGTAACATGTTTTAAAATGTAAGATATTTAAAATTCTTCCAAACCATCTAAAGTACTTCTAAACCATGCCAGACTCATTGATTTTGGAATCTGTCCCTGAATCATCTTTACCTTCTCAGCTGTTGAAGAAGTATTACATCTTAATGTGAGCTGAACAGATTCACTTAAGGTTAGAGAAATAAGATATTGTACCTCTTTTTAAAAGTTTATGAGCAGCCTCTACTGCTCAGCCTTTCATACTCATCTTCTTTTCTCAGATCTCAACAAAATGATTTGTGTTAATTCCAAGTATATAAGATATTTTATTACAGTGTTTGAGATCTTTCTTTTGTCACATTGTACTACTCCAAATACCAAAGATATAGTAGGTGCTCAACAAGTACTTGTTGAGCCGTATACTCATTTATTGAACAGTATCTGTAGATTTGGTGGAGGATTTTGGAGGAGCCGTGTTTGTCTTCTCTTGTTTTGCTTTAAAGTAGCAAGTTAAACAACAACAAAGAATCTAAGTAACAACTTATCACAAGCATGTGGCTTAGAACAATAGAGATTTATTCTTTTACAGTTCCAGAGGCCAGAAATCCAAAATCAAGATAGTTTGCAAACCAGCCATGTTGGTACACGCCTATAATCCCTCTGTTCTGGAAGGGTAAGGACGGAGGATCACAAGTTTGAGCCCAACATAGGAAATTTAGCAATTTAGTGAGGCCTTGTCTCAAAATAAAACAGAAAAGTGCTAGAGATGTAGCTCAATGAGAAGCCCCTGGGTTGATCCCTCAGTAACACACACACACACACACACACACACACACACACACACACGACCTTCCTTTTAGCTGCTTCCAGCTATTCTTGGCATTCTTTGTCTTGTGGTGTTATAATCCTGGTCTCTACAATAGTCTCATAAGACTGTCTCTCTTGTGTGTGCATCTGTATCCAAATTGTCCTCTTGTAAGAATACATGTCTAATCAGGTAAGATCTCATCTTAAGTTGATTATATCTGCAAAGATCCTATTTCCAAATAAGTTCACATTCATGGGTTCTGGATTTCTGGGAAGATGTGAGTTTTGGAGAAATACTAATCAGTTCAGTGCAAAAGGGATGCATAGAATATCAAATAGGAGATGATCTCAGATTTTTAAATGTTGAGTTAAACCAAGGTTCCTCAACTTGGATGCTGTTGACATTTCGGACATGTTAACTTGTTGGAGGACTTTTTTTGAGTCTCTTAGGAGGTTCAGCAGAATTCCTGATGTCTGTCATAGATGCTAGTAGCATGCCCTATACCCAGAGTGAGTACAAACAAAAAGTTTCCAAATATTGCCAGATATCTTTAAGGGACATAATTTTCACTGCTGGAAATAACATTTATACACAGGTATGAAGTGGCATTTTCTCAGAATTGCATTCTTTAAAGAATCTTGTTCTTGGGTTAGTGTGTTACGTCTTCCAACTGATTGTGTACAAGTTACAAGTGATATTTTAAATATCCATGTGCTCCATGTTTTTATAGTATTAATGCAAGTGCAGAAGGCTGCCCAATTCTAGAGATTTTTTGGAGGGCAAAGAGCAGGCCTATCTAGTTCACCACAGTGTCCCCAGGACCTAGCATAATTTAATCATTAAAATCATAGCAGTGTATTATTAAGTACAGTTTTCTATAGGTAATATTCAGTTCACTTAGAAGGTGTGCAATACATAATGGTGGAATGAGTTTTCTTGGGCAGAACTGAATGTGGGCACAAATGCTTTATTTCTGTTATCCTAGAAAAAAATGATATTTTCTAAATTACAGCAAGAAACTTCATCCATTGATTCTTTTGTTTGATTTTGAGGATATTTTGGTATCAGTAATGATACTGTGGTAGGCATAATTAGGACCTATCTTAAAGGCTGTTGCTTACCTGTTCTGGTCTGAGGATCTTGTGCTGAACCAGATCACCACCCTTTCTGGAAAAGTCATGATTCCTACCCTTTCTGGGAAATCATCTCTGGGACTAGACAATATCACAACAAATGCTGTACTGTCTCAGGACTGACTCGGGGGGTAACACTTGTTAAAGTATGATTCATTTCTCCAATAGATTCTTCTTTTGAAATGGAAATTCTTTTTTAATACTGTCTCATTTGTCTCTTTTTAGGGCCACTGAAGCCAGAAATAACTGTATCCTACATTGCTGTTGCAACAATATTTTTTAACAGTGGACTGTCATTAAAAACAGAGGTACTGTCACCTATGGGGTACATGAAAAGCATTGTGGGAAATTTAATTTGTACTTACCTGTTTTTAAATTTCAGTGTCCTTTTGTGAAGGTATTTATAGCTGTCGTCTGAAGGATTCACTCTGATAGAAGGAAACTTAGAACACAGAAAAGGACTTAGGCTTTCTTTCTACATATATATAGAAATGTATAAAATATACATAAGTTGAGGAGCATGGATCCTAAGGATGGGATTAGAATGTTTTTCCTGAACAGTCTTTATAATGGAAAAGGTGATATGATTAATTTCCTATAAAGAGCTGTAATCAATAAAGTAAGACTACAATGTGATAATATATTTCATTTACTAACTTGGAAAAAATTAGAATACTGGGTGATACCAAAAATATAAAAATCTTATTTTTAAAATTAAATTTATTTTTAAACTAATACATAAAAACAGGACAGTTATTAGAATGAGTATGTTTTGAGTGTGGCAGCTGCACTGCAAAATTTACTTCACATCTTCCTCAAACTGTAATACTAACTGCGGTGGTTCCTCAGAGGGTTGGGCTCATTTCAGTTGTGATTATTTAGTTTAGTTTCATTGGTTATCTTTTACTGTATGTCTAGGACTAATAATGATCAAGTAATGCTTATTATGTCCTAACTTTTAAACAATTTTTTAAAAAGTATATTCTTCCATATTAATAGTTAAAGAGGAATATTGTTATTTTTCATACCAAATCTCAGTCTTTTATACATACAGGAAATGTTATTTATTGATCTAGGCTTTACTGAACATAAGATTTTATTGGAAGTCAAAACAAAACAAAAAACAAACCTAGGAGTAGGATTTATGATTCTCTTTTCACTTATAATGAGAGAGTAAAAAAAGGAGAAAATTCCCGTTTGATTTTGAAAGAATTACATAAAGTTATTCTGACATGCTTGCTTTTATTTGCCATAAAATAGATTGTTTAGAAGTATTTTTAAGGTTAAAATTCTGTATTGACATTGTATTTTGCCTTTTAAAAAATTTTACATTTATTTGAAATGAAGACTAAATTTAATTACATTCTTTTTGTATCATCCTATTAACGTTAGAAAATATGACTTTATTAAATTTGTATATTCCATTAGCTTGATGTGTGTATATATATATATATATATATATATGTATATATTTTCATTGTGTAGTGTTTACAGCTGATAAATTTTGTCTCAAGAATTCAAAATGTTTTGACTTACTACTTGCTGTTCTGAAAATAATTGACATGGGATGGGACGACTCCAGATATCTCAAATGCAGTTTTTGTAACATGATTGATATGAAGGAATTAGTGTTATGAGGAATAGACTTTCTGTAGTAGCTGAGTTCTAATACTGGTTCTCAAGTGTGCGACACGCAGATAGATAAAGATACTTGCCACTGCTGTGTGCTGGAGGGATGTGCTTGGAGATCTTCCTGCTAGTGTTGGCTGAAGCTGTCTGTGGGGAACCTGCCTATCCAAGTCCTTTCCTTGCTCTATGTCCCTTGGTGGCTGCTTGATGGCTACAGCTATTCCTTGTGCTTTGAGCAGTCAGCCAGGGATCTGATGTTGCTCCAGGGATCTGATGTTGAGGAACCACTTGCTCCTTAGCTTTTTACCTAATGCCATTCTGTAAAGCAGCCAACATTGTGTGATCCAAGAGTTGAAGAAGGAAGAATGTCACAGCTATCAGCATTTCTCTGTGGATCAACTTCTGTAAAGCACAGAGGAAACCTTCAGAGTCACCCAGTTACTTTGGATCTATTACTGCAGTGCCTCGATATTGTGCTTTTGTGCTAATTGGCCATCAAAGCCATTTCCTCCATCAAAGACATTTTTCAAACCAATTCACATTAAGTCATTTTCAAAAGCCATTAAATTTAAGATGTCTTAGAGTGGAACCTTGTGTAGTATCAGATCATCGCTAAGCCTTGCTATTTTCCAGAGCAACCAACCAGTTATCGATTAGGAGTTGGCAGTCTTGCTGTTTATCTTCTAGTTAATTCTAAGTTAGTTTCTCCTAGGCCTAATATTTGTGTATCTTATTAGGTCCTAGAATAATGCATTTTTGTACATAGTAGATGCTCAGTAAATTACTAACTTGAGTTTATTTGGAAGTACTTATGATCCCATTCAAGTTTTATTTATATTGAACATTTCTTGTAGTATTACTCATGCGTTGATTCAGTGACATGTATTCGTAAATTTATTTTACTAATTTATTCAAACTATAATGGATGCTATCTTAATGAAATGTTAAACCTTCAACTTTATAACTGTTGATTTCTAGTTTTTAAACTTTTTATTTTAAAAGAAAAAAATAGTAAAAGTTTAAAAACAGTATAGTAGGACAGTTACAATAATTACTACATTGCATGTTGTTATCTTCATAGTACTTATTTACAGTACAAGATAGAACCAAGAAATACTGTCCAAACAATATTAGCACAAAACTTTCTCTTCAATGACCCAAGAGAAATTGGCTGTTTAACTATCTTAACAATCCTGTATATGTGTGTATATTTTTCCCTTTTCCCTTCCTTCCCTTCCGCTTGCTCTCATCCTAGCTTCTCTTTTCTTTTGAACAGTTTCTTCCCAGTTCACAAAATTTATTATACGTTTTGGATCTTATTTATTCATTCAGCTTCTCACACTAGTGAGACAATATGATGTTTACACATGTGGGTCTGATTTATTTCACTTATGAGTATGCTGTTGAGTTGCATATAGGTTGTTTACCTATAAAAGTCTCAAGCTTATCCATCTTTATGGCCAAGTAGTGCTCGATTATGTAAAAGGACCACATTTTTTTATGCATTCCTCAGTTGATGTGCATTTGGGTTGTTTCCGAGATTTAGCTATTACAAATTGTGCTGTTGTAAACATGTGTGCACATATATCACAGCAGTATCATGTTTTTAACTCTTCTGGGAAGATACCCATAAAGGGGAGGATCAATGAAACCTCTAATCCTAGTTTTTTGAGGAATCTTCACACTGACTTCCACAGTGGTTGCACCAGTCTGCACTTCCACCAACAGTGGAAAAGGGTTCCTTTTCCCCCACTGCCCCACCAGCATTTGTTTTTATGGTACTAGTACCATAAAAGGTACCTTGACCTTGTACTTGCCAGGCAGGTGCTTACACCACTAAGCTAAATCCCCAGCCCACCACCAGCATTCGTTATTAGTTGATTTCTTGATGATAGCTATTCTTTCTGGAGTGAGATGGAATCTTATTGTTTAATTTGCATCTCTCAAATGTCCAGTGATATGGAACATACTTTCAAGTATTTATTTGCCATTTTTAGTTCTGTACCTGAGAATTTTGTATTCGTGTCAGATACCCATTATTGGATTGGATCTTTGAATTGGGGGAATTCTGATTTTTTAAAAATTCTTTGTATGTTCTCAATATAAGTCTTTTAAGGCGCAACTGGCTATACTTTTTTCCATTCTATGGATTGTCTTTTCACTGTTAGTGATTTCTTTTATTGTGCAAAAACTTTTAATAAGATGAGATCCCATTTGTTGACTCTTTGTTGTATTTTCCATGCTGTCTGAGTTTTGTTCATAAAGTCTCTGCCTACATCTATGTATTCAAGATTCCTGCCTATTTTCTCTTCCAGGAAATTTAGGGTTTCTGTTTTAATTTTTAGATCTTTGGTCCATTTTGACTTTAGTACATGATGATAGACATGGTTCTAGTTTTTGTCTTTGGCATGAGGAAAGCCAGTTTTTCCAGCACCATTTATTAAAGAGATTGTCTTTCTACTAGTGAACTTGTTTGGCTTCTTTGTCAAAGATAAGGTGGTTGAGTGTGTTTGAAGCTGTGTCTGCATCTTCTGTTTTATGGATCCTCAGGTCTGTTTTTTTCCCCCCCGTATTAACTTTGTAGTATAATTTCAGGTCAGGAATTATGATGCCTCTGACACGCTTTTGTTGCTCAGAATTGCCTTTGCTATTTTAGATGTCTTCTGATTGCAAACGAATTTTAGGAATGTTTTCTCTAGTTCTGTGAGGTATGCTGAAGGTATTTTGATTGAGATTGCATTTAATCTGTGTAACTCTTTTGGAAGTAGGGCCATTTTCACTATGTTAGTTCTTCCTACCCATGAGCAAGAGATACCTTTTCATTTTGTGATAGCTTTTTCAGTCTCATTTTTCAGAGTACTGTAATTTCCAATGTATAGATCTTTTACTAGATTGATTCCTAAGTATTTCATTTTTTTGGATGCTATTTTAAAGGGTTTGGTTTCCCTGATTTCTCTCTCTGTAATCTTGTGTACGGGAATGCCATTGATTTTTGAGTGCTGACTTTGTATCTAGCTATGCTGGTAAATTTGATTATAAAGTCTACAAGTCTTTTGGTAGAGTTTTTGGGGTCTTCTAAGTATAGTATCATGTCATCTGCAAATAATATTTTAATTTCCTCCTTTCCTACCCCTTATTCCTTTTATTTCTTTCTTTTATTTAATTGTTCTGGCTAGTTTCCAGAACTCTATTGAATAGGAGTAGTGATAGTGGACATCCTTGTCTTTTTCCTGATTGTAGGATGAAAGCTTTCTGTTTTTGATCATTAATGTGACGTTAGCTGTTATCATAGATAGCTTTTATCAGATTGGGGTCAAGACCATTCCAGTTTTCTGTAGGCTTTTTATTATGAATGGGTGTTGGGCTTTATCAGCTTTTTCTGCATCTATTGAGATGATCATGTGATTCTTTCACTCTGTTGCTATGGTGTATTACATGTATTCATTTATGTATGTTGTACCATCCCTGCATCCCTGGTATGAGTCCTACTTGGTTATGGTGTGTAATCTTCTTGATAATTTGATGCATTCTGTTTGTAGTTTCTTATTGAAGACTTTTGGATCTATGATCATCAGAGAGATTGGCTTGTAATTTTCTTTTTTGGGTGGATTCTTTTCTGGTTTTGGAGTCAGGATAATACTTGCTTCCAGGGATGATTTTGGAAGTACTGGCTCCATTTCAATTTATTTAAACAGTTTCAGCATTAGTAGCATTAGTTCTTCTTTAAATTTCTTGTGAAATTCAACACTATATCTGTCATGGACATGGGCTTTTCTTTGTTGGAAAATTTTTAATTACTTTTCAATTTCATTGGCAGTATTGACAATTTTTATGTCATCGTGACGTAGTTTTGGCAATTTGATTATGTCTAGGAATCTGTCCATTTCTTCTGTGTTTTCCATCTTATTAGAGTACAGCTTCTCATAGGAGGTATAGATGAGTTTCTGGATTTCTGTAGGATCTGTTTGTGATTTCCCTTTTTTCATTCCTAATTACTTGAATTGTGTTTTTTTCTTTCCTCCTTTTGGTTAGCTGATGGTTTATCAGTTTTATTTAATATTTCAAACAACCAGCATTTCAATTCATCGATTCTTTGTTTTGTTTTCTGAGTCTCAATTGCATTAATTTTGCTCTTATTTTCACATTTTCCTCCCTTGTAAAAGCTTTGGGTTTGATTTGTTCTTCTTCTTCTTTTTTTTTTTTTTACAGTATCAGGAATCGAACTCACGACTACCTGCTTGCAAGGCAGGTGCTTATGCCGCTGAGCTAAATTCCCAGCCCCTTGATTTGTTCTTATTTTTCTAAACGTTTTAAATTTAATATTAGGTTGTTTATTGGAGCTCATTCTGTTTTTCTGATGAGTTCATCTCTAAATTTCCCTTGTACTACTGCTTTCATTGTGTCCCGTAAGTTCCAGTGTGTTCTGTTAGCATTGTTTATGTATACTGTTTATGTATACTGTTTGTATATTGTTTATGTATACTGTTTAATTTCATCTTTAATTTCCTAAGTGACCCGTTGGTTGTTCAGATGGATGTTGTTTAATTTCCATGCTTATATAGTTTTTGTGGTTTTTTTTTCATTGATTTCCTGTTTCATTGTGCTGTGGTCAGATGGTATGCGTACAATGATTTAAATTCCTCTACATTTCCCTATGCATGTTTTTTTTAGCTAATATGTGGTCTGTTTTGGATAATATCTCATGCAGTTGAGAAGAATGTGTGCTCTGATGTTTTGGGGTGGAACACTTTGTAGACATCTACCAGGTCCTTTTGATCACAGTGTTGGTTTAATTCTGATATTTTTTGTTAATTTTTGTCTGGTTGATGTGTCTATTTGTGAGTGTGGAGTATTGAGGTCCCCTACAACAATTGTGTTAGTGCTAATTTATTTATTTATTTTTTTAGGTCTGTTAATATTTGTTTTAAGGGTGCCAGGGATTTAACTCAGTGACATAAACTCCTGCCTGGCAAGCGCAAGGTTCTGAGTTGATCTCTGGTACAAAAAAAAGTCTAAAAAAATTTGTTTTATGTAGTTTGGTGCACTGATGTTTGGTGCATATCTATTTATAATTTTTATCTCTTCTTCTTGGAGTTTTCCCTTAAGTATATAGTGACCTTCTTTGTCTATTGATCAGTTTTGACTTAAAGTTTACATTGTCTGCAAATAGAATAGCTACTCTTGCTTTTTTCTGGGTTTCTGTAGCATGGAGAATTGTTTTCCATCCTTTGACTTTTAGTCTATGAATTTCTTTTTGAGTTAAATGTGTTTCTTGAATTCAGCACATTGTTGGATCTTGTTTCTTGATCCATTCTGCCAGTCTATTTCTTTTGATTGGTGTGTTGAGACCACTTACATTGATAGTTACAATTGATCCATATTGGTTTATCTTTTTTGTGCTATTTTCCTCTTGTCTGTTTCCTGTCTTTCTCTTCTGTTTAGCTGCTTACCCTGATTGGTTGCTTCTTTCCATGGTATTTGTTGTTTGAGGTGTTCATTGTCTCCTAATATATCCTTCAGAGCATTCTATAGAGCTGGTTTGTTGGTCATAAATTTCTTCAGTTGTTCTTCCTCATGGAAGTATCTGTATTTCTCCATTGATTTTGAAAGTTAGTTTGTGGAGTACATCAATCTCTATTGAAGATTGTTTTGTTTTAGTGCTTGAAATATTTCACTGCAAGCACCCGTTGATTTGAGGGTTTGTGTTGAGAAGTGTGCTGTGATTCTGATGGGTTTTCCTTTATAGGTGATTTGTTTCCTTTCTCTAGTAGCTTTTAATATCCTGTTCTTGTGCTGATTATTGGAATCTTGATTATTATGTGCCTGGTATAGATTTATTTTGGTTATGGCTAATTGGAGTTCTGTATGCTTCATTTATTTGCATCTCAAAATCTTTATCCATGTTTGGGAAGGTTTCTGCCATTATTTTTGTGAAGAGTGGTTTTTTTGTTTTGTTTTGTTTTGTTTTTATGTCTTTTGCACTGCAGCTTTCTCACTGACTCCAGTCAAGCTTATGTTGTTCTTTATTTCATCTTGCAGTGGTTGGATTGATTTTTTCATGATCTCTTGTTATTTTTAAGATACTTTTCTTTTTATGGTTGCTAGCTACAGCCCTGTCTTCTAGATCTGATATTCTATTCTCACTTTCATTCAATCTGTTGCATGTACTCTCGGTGGAGTTTCTAATCTCCTGGACTTCTGTTTGTATCTGTTTCATGGATTCTATTTCTTTCCTTTGTTTGGCTTTCACACGTCCCATTGTTTTCCTGAACTTGTTTTTTGTTTCCTATATCGGCTTTAATGTCATTCATTTTGATCATCATTTCCTTTTGTACCTTACAGATTATTTTTGCTATAGCCTTTTCCATTTATTTTTCCACATCTGTTGCTATCATTTCAGGAAGTTCCATTGGTTGACTTCTGATTTCCTCTATGTTATTGTGGTCTGGGTTTTCTTTAGTGGGCTGGAGATATGGGGTTTCTTTTCTAGTTTTTGTATTTTGTTTTCTGTGCTGATGTTTATAAGTTTCTTATGATAACTTTATCCATAGTATCAAGGCTTCTCTAGGAAATGACTATTCCCTTCAGTGGAATGGTTTTACCTGTTGTAAGTGGGAGAGATTAAGAGGGATAAGTGGCAAGATAGAGAGGTGAGTGAGGTCCTATACAGTAGGAGCAAGGCTGGGGGGCATAGGATGATCGCCTAAGTTTTGGGAAACTGGAGGACAGAAGAAAGAGGAAGCAGAGGAGTATTGAAATTATTCAGGCAGAAAAGAGACAATGTTTATTCACCCAGAAGTCTAAAGTCAAGCAAGATAGTTGATGAAAGAGAATTAGAAGACAACCAGAAGAAAACATAAAAGAAGGTTGTAAATCTAAGTCATTAAAGAAAGAGAAAAGAAACAGAGAGAGAGAAAGACTAAAACAGAAAATAGAAATAACCCTAAAAGTACAAAAAAGATCTCAACTAGATTGAAAAAGGAAAACTGATCCAACAAACGTAGAAGAATAAATGTAGTAAAATTCTTCTAGTGTTCACGGTTCTGTGGTAGGTCCAAGTCTGATCTCAGAAATGTGTCTCGTACTCCAGCCAATTTTGCAGTGGGATTTGTGCTGGGTATAGGGCTCATCTTGGCCTGCAGATTTGAGAGCTGGGGTTAGCATTTTGTTGCTGAGTTTACATATATGTGAAAGGAAAGTATGGTAGTTCCACCTGCCCCCTTCTGTTCTATCTGTCTATGTGCCAAAGCACAGCACGGGTTCATCTGACTTACCAACTGCTGGTGTGTGTGTCCACGCATGGGTCTTGGGAGGTCCCTGCCTGGGGCAGTCCACCTGCATGCATCCTACCGCAGCTGCTGTTGCCATGGGTGCCTTGCTGGGTCCCTGCCTGATTTGTAGTTTTTAAAATACTTGTTGAAATAATTTCTGAAATTTTGTCATATTGAAGGTCACAGTTTAAATTTGTTTTACACTTAGCTAACTTCAAACATACAGTTTCAGAGTATTTGTCATTTTGCAGGCTGTGACAGGACCAATTCACTTATAGAAACACCTATTAAGTATATCTGGCTACAAGGCACCATGCTTGGTGCTCAAAATAGAAACAAAGATGAGCAAGAGGCTCAGGGCCTGAAAAAGAATTTTTCTTTATTTCCCATACAGACTACAATTTTTAAAAACTTACTAGCTGAAAAGTAAATACAGCAAATTCTAACATTTAAACTCATGCTGCTTGTTTCAAGTCCAAAGCTATGAGACTGACTCTCAGAAAGGGAATTAGATAAAGGTCAAATAAGGACTACAAGAAAATTCGGCACATAATGAATATGTTTCTACATCCCAGGCGGAGCTCTGGTTTTAAGCACTTCTTGATGTTCTCAGTGAGAATCTGATATAATCAGGACATGACATGGAGTGTATATATCTCAAGTTTATTTTAATGGATGATGACCTGTTTTGCAGATGAATAAACAACATGTAATACAGAGTCAACTTTTCAGTTATTCTTGGTGGCATTTATTTGAATATATGGCCCTAAATTCTCTATGGATTAATACTATTTTTTCCTTTCAGTTGTGGCCAGTGAGCCCAAATTATCCTCCTTATCTTTATAGTTGTAACAAGATACAGAAAGTGTGTGAGTTTTGTGACAGTCTTGAAAATCTTTCTGAGAAGCCCTTCATATCTACTATCTCTGTTAAGAGGATCCTTATGGCCCAACATGGTAGGCCAATATGAGTCGTTTTGCTGGGTCTTCTTCTCCTTCTTTTTCATGTTCATCTTCTTCTTTTTTAAATTTTATTTTAAAGAGAAACGAAAAATCATGAAGCCAATAAAACTAAAAATCCATAATAGCAATAACAAAACAATAATAGCTCTATAGGTTTTCGAAACAAGATAATGGGAATTTAATAATGGTTGGTATTTGGATATTGTTATCATCAAAATAGTTGCTCAGATTATCAAATACAGGAATAAAACAAAACAGTAAAATGGAACAAAACATTAGATTTCAAAAGCAAGACAGGAGGAAATCCCCCAAGGTTGCCATAATAGACACTGCCATCCTCCAGACAGATGCCCAGGACACCAGCCCCAGGCCTGCAGAGTCAATCAAAGAGTACAAGCATCTGGCTCCTTCTTTCACTTCAGTTGCTGTCCTCTCCCCCCGAGTTCCTGTGACTCAGCCAGTTGCTCATGAGGTGGGGGAGGGAAAGGTGCTCTTCTGGTTTCCTAGCCTGCACACCCCACACTGCCTGGCTCAGGGGAAGGTGAGCTGAGTCTCTTCCCACTCCCCAGGGCAGACCCTGGCTCTGGGGCAGGTGTGGTTCGGCTTCTTGCTGAGTCTCTTTCTGCTGAGTTCTTTACTGTCCATTATTTCAGTGCATTGTCCGTTGTTCCTAACTGTGATTTATTAGATCAGGTAATATTTTCTAACTATGATTTTAAAACATTTTTTCTGATTATAAAAGTATTATTTGCTCATTATGGAAAGGTTAGAAAGGATGAAAATAACTAATATTAATATGCACAAAAAAGCTTTTAGTCCATTTTTACCTAAACATGTTTTATGCATATTTTTAAAATATTTACTTTTAAAAATAGAGTTATATGGGTATATACAATTGCAGGCATATGTATGTAAAATCTTACCCCATTTTTCCCACTTAACAGTATATAATAGTTTGTCATACAATTGAAAATTGTCTTCATTTATATTTTACAATATCTTGCTTTATTATTTTTATTTTTTATTTTTTGGTACCAGGGATCAAATTCACGACCTTGTGCTTGGCAGGGAGGCAATTATGCACTGAACTAAATCCCCAGCATAATATTTTACTTTGAAATAAGATAATTTGCATTTTGCTTCCTTTAATAAACATATAATTATTTTCACAAAGTTTAGAATCAGAAAGTACAAAAAGTATGTATGATGAAAGTCTTCCTTTCTTTACCTTTTTACCTTTTTACTTCTGTTCTCTGGAGACAACCAATGTTAACAATTTCTGTATGCATTTCCAAGGATAATGCTATGCAAAACATCTACATCTCTTCACAAATTGTAGTATTTTATATTGTTTGTTGTATAACATATTTTACTTAAGGGTATCATGTGGATTTTTTCATATAAATGCATAAATAACCCATTTTTTTCACATGCCAAATAGTATGTTGGTGTATGGATGTGTTGTGATATATTTCAATTCTACCAATGGACATTTAGATGATTTACAAGATTTCAATATCACAAACTAGTTTCAAAAAATAAATTCCTCGAACTAGAATTACTAGGTCAAATGATATTCGTAGTTGAAGCTATGATAGACATTCCAGATGCTAGAATATAGATCTTAAGTTTTGCCTTGCCTGGCCTTTGTTTTGCTTTGCTTTGCTTTCTTCTTTTTATTAATGGTGGTTAAGATCAAACCTCGGGCTATATCCCTCCAACCACACTGTGAATATTTCTTAAAGAATAAGCCTCTAGATTGTTCTCCATAGGTTATATCAGTTTACATTCCTGCTGGCAGAGTACAAGTAAAATCTCATATTCTTGGGTCCTCATCAACACAATTTCGAGTTTCCATCTTACCCCAGAAAGAATGTCCATCATCAAGAAATCAAGAAATAACAAATACTGGCAAAGCTGCAAGGATAAAGGAGCCCTTCTTTGTTGCTAGGACTGTAAACTAGTATAACCGCCATGGAAGTCAATATGGAGATTCCTCAAAACCAAAAACTAAAAATCCATTTGACCCAGTGATTCTCTTCTAGGTGTCTTCTCAAGAGAGGAAAAGATATCCATGCATGCTTATGTTTATAGCAGCAAAATTTATAGTGGTTAAATCTTGGAAGTGGCCTGTCTGTCCATCAGTAGATGAATGGATAAAGACAATACACAGTGGAGTACAATTGTGCCATAAAGAAGAATAAACACGAATGATTTGTAGGAAAATGAGTGCACTCTGAAACTGTTAAGTGAAATAAGTCAGACACACAAATTTTTAATAATTCTTAAATATTTTCCTGCTTTGAGCATTTACCTTACTTGCAGGTTTTTCTGTGCTATATTATGATACTGTGATGAACAATTCTGGGTATATATGTTTATAATCATCTACTTTTAACATAAACTTTGGAGTCCCCAAGAATAAATTATGTTATAATTTTTTACATATATTCCAAAATTACTTCAGAAAAGTTATGCCATTTGATATTCCTATCTGAAATGTGGGTATATACATGGTGGCTGACTTACTCCTATAATCCCAGCACTCTAGGAGGTTGAGGGAGCAGGACCACAAGTTCAGGCCCAACCTAGGCAATTTAGCAGACTTTGTGGGACTCTGTCAAAAATAAAAAAAAAAGAAAGAGTTTGGGATATGGCGCAGTGTAAAGGCTTTGTTTTAATTCCTAGAGGAAGAAAGAGGGGGTTTGAGGGAGAGGGAGTAGGTAGAGAGACAGAGGTGATTAGTTACTGTACTGTAGCTAATCATGTTACTATGACTTTTAAAAATGAAAATGATGATTACTCATTTTATATTTGCCAGGGACCTCTGTGTATTCTTAAATGAGATTTGGTTTCAAGACTGCTCAAGTTTTCTTCTGGGTACAACTTTAAGAATTCTGAGTCATTGTAGGATGGCTTTTTGTTTTTAAGATCTAATCTAAGGACCTTATGCTGGTTGTGGTAAGCCTGGTGTTTTTCAGTCATCCTACATTAGACTTAGATGGCCAGAAGTTCTTTCTGTGTTTGTAGAAACCTGTTATGACCAGAATAGAATTGCCTCATGTCTCTGGAAGGCGAATTTGACAGATCCCAGAAGGTGGTGATAGGTGAATGAGTCATATTAACTACTGTTTGTCAAACTGGTGAACTGTGGCTACAATCTCTGAGGCTGAGGATGTTTTGAGCATCTTTCTTATAGGTGAATTAGAGTTGTGTTTATAACCAGTGAGTTTCTGGCATCTTCAAATATATGTATTTTAGTGGTGACTTCTGTGTTTTAAGGGACTATACTTTTGGTTTCTAAATTTGTTTTGTTTCAGCTGATAACCACATGGCATACATTTATATGCAAATATAAGTTTATAGGTATTTGAACCCTGGAGGTTAAGCAATTACTGTTTTTTTCACTGCAAGAGTCCTATTCTATTTAATGTGCATTGTACCCCCTCTGCACCCTCCCTGGGATAGCAGTGTATGTAATGGAGGAAGCAGTCGTGGATGTGATGTTGTGTTAGCAATGGGCTTGATGCTGATTTCACCATGTCTTAGCTCTCAATGTCAATTTCTTCATCAGTAAATAGGGATAATAATAATATCTTCCTATCAGGGTTGTTTTGAGAGTTAATTGACATAACAGATGTAAAGTGATGAGCTTAGATGATGGCCTATAGCTGTCATTTAATAAATGTTAGCAAGGAATTGCATCAGGTAGACTGGGGGATCATTTTGAATTATAGACACATCGAGGGACCCATTTAAACATTATTATTTGTAGAATCAGTAATATCTTGCCAAATCAAGGACTTACAAATTTAGCATAATGAGAAAAGTATTTAATTTAAAAAGATATGTCCTGCTAAACATTTTTTAAAAGATTCATTTTCTAATGTACATGAACATTCATGTTTGTTTATAATGTCATAAGTTTTCAAACCTAAACTAGTGTAAAGGTAATTAGTTATGCCTCCTGGTCTAGAATTTTATAAGGTTGACTTATTAGCACTTATTGCATATTTGAAAGAAGTTAGAGTATTTCAAAAGTTGTGTATCAGAGTACCTTATAATGTCATGAGTACTTTTTCTTTTTAAAGTGTATTTCTTATGCATTTGTCTCTAAAGATTTTAACTATGAAAGAAGTGCAAAATTAAAAGCTTGTGATATTATTTTAGTGGTAATCTCTTTCCAGAAGTAGTTTTCTTACCTTTGCTTTGTATCCTTCATTTTTCCAGGAGCTGACCAGTGCTTTGGTGCATTTAAAACTGCATCTTTTTATTCAGATCTTTACACTTGCATTCTTCCCAGCAACAATATGGCTCTTTCTTCAGCTTTTATCACTCACATCCATCAATGAATGGCTTTTAAAAGGGTATGTTTAAACCTTTTGAAGAGCGTACTTTTAATGGGGCATTTCTAGTAACGTTACTGCTTCTATGGCAACTCTGTACAAAAAGGCTATGTGTGGTATCTTACAAGGAAATAAAAAGTCTTGTAACATTATTCTTGAACACTTCATTCAAAGGGCAATCAAAGAATTGTTTAACACAATCTTAAAATATACCTCTGTGCTTTCTCTTGTATTTAATTAAAATAAATCCTGCTAGTTTTTTTGTAAAAAATTTACTTTTTAACATAGGTCAACTTATATTTGATTATGGTGTCAACAATCAATAATCTTTGAACAGTTAGCTTATCTCATGAGAAATTTATTACTCTGAATTAGAGCATATTGTGTATTTGAAAGAAGTCTGGAATGTCTAGGATAAATCCTATTCTGGGAATTTTAAGAGTCAGGAGAAAAATAGAGATGATATAATATGTATGTGTGTGTATAATGTAGGCTGCCCATTGGATGCTTTAACTCTCCATTTTATATCTCAGCAAACATACAGAAAATGGCTACATGTAATATGTATTTTTTAAATGTCATATATTTTAAAGAAAATTACATATATGGAACAGATACTTTTTCACTTGCTTCATGTTATGTTCAATATAATAGTTGAATCAGCAGTATATTTTATTAGAATCTTTTCTTTCTTTAAAATGTTTTCATGTTTAATAAAATAATTTAATAATAAAAATGATTTGAAGGGATTTAAAACTAATCACATTGTAGCATTGTGGTATAACAGCTAAAACATTGATCTTCATACCCAAAGACTGAGTTCTGACCCTAACCCTAACATGCTGTATGACGCTGAACAAAGTTATTAATTCAATTTCTTCATCTTTAGGGAACTTCTAAACTACATAGACAGATAGATAGTAAATAACCTCAATAGGTGGCATATACATTGTCAAATGAATAGTATTATTCATTAAAAGATAAATGTTTCAGCAAAGATTGTGTACACCTAAAACTGAGGCATTAGTGGGAAACAAATATAAGAAGTTTCTTTAGGGCCAGCTCAGTAAAGGCCTGAACTATTTGGTTGAAGAGTTTGTCCTTGAACCTGTAGGTGAGGGAGGACACTTCAAATGCTGTCACAAAAGAGAAAAACGTGCTCAGAAGTGGTCATTCAGGAAGATTAATCTGATAGCATTGTGCCATCTTACTAGAAGAGTAGCACTTGTGATCTCTGTATGCTAACTGACGCAGGTATAAATTTCCCACCTTGGGATGTTACAGGAGTGCACACTTAGTCTGCTTCACTGAGGGAGAGCTTATTGCAGCTCATCAGCCCTTCCCCAGTGTGAAAGTACACACAGAGCAGACTGGAGATACTTGCACACTCCCACTTAATTCATGTTGGAGCAGAGCTGTTCTGAGCACAGCCGCCTTTGCCACCTTAGAGAGGGTGGGGATTGAGCCCCGTCAGCACATTGGCAGGTGTCTGGATTTAGGTGGAAAACACCTGAACAGGCATGGTGGCGGCAGTCAGGGTGAGGAATGGGAAGTTGGTGGTGACGACCAGTTAATTTGTGAGGAGCAAACGGAATCACATACAGTTAGTTTTATATTGTATCAGGTGAAAACTGGTTCCTTTGATAAATTCAGACAGGAAACTTTCTTTTAAAAAAATGTAGAAATTCATATATAAGAAATTTCTAAGTGAAGTCAGATATTCTTACTACGTGCAGAGACAACTGTGTTAACCCAAGAAATAGCAATTGGCTTGATTATGATAATCATTTCACAATGTATACATAAAACAACATGTCATATTTTATACCCCAAACAAATACAGTTTTAGTTTGTGAATTACACCTCTGTAAAGCTGAAGAAAAGAAAATATATGAATTTGATATTAGACCTGTTTAGTTTGAGGGGCCAGCCTAGGGAGCTACAAATTCATTGATAATAGTGCTAGAAATGAAAATTGGCAAGTAGTTTTAAAGATTGGTAAAAGATTGGTAGGTTTAAAGGACAAGAGGTAAGTCAGAATGCTGAGGTGAGATGTTAACCAAGAAGATAGAGTGTCCTGAGAATATAAGAGCACATACAGGGAAAAGGACTTCGGATTTGGTTATCTGGAGATCGCTGGTAGTTTAAGTTCAGGCTTCTTACCTAGTAGAAGGGGCAAAGAATCGGTTCTGGAGAATTAGAAGAGATTGAACTGTGGGGTCCTGGAGGAAGAGGACTTTTTAAAGAAGGTCAACCATGAGTTGCAGTTTAGTAGGACTGTTTCTTGAGGAGACAGCACTGCTACTTTTGTTGTTAGTTGTCTATATTTGCGTAATTAATCTGCTGGAAGGCAAGAATAATGTCTCATGCATTTTTTTATACTCTCATATAGTATCCTTCCCAAAGAAAACATACAGTTTTTTTATCAGATAGGGACAATTTGGTCTCATGGCATATAAAAAGGAAGAGGTCAGAAAAGGGAAAGATTGAATAAGCTACAAAACTTGAAAATACCTGCAACATTTGTGGCCAGGGAGATATAAAGCAGAGGCCAGAGGCGGAGGCCCAGAACACTCTTAGGCCCTCACAGCCAGATGAAAGTTTAACCAGGAGAGGTGGCTTTGTTAGTTTGGATAAATTACTTCGGATAAATTACTCTGAACTCCAGTTTTCGTCAAAGTGGGAACAGTAGTAGTATTTATTTAAAGTACTTGATGAGGAATAAATGAGAAAGGGTATAAAATGTCTAGAATGTCTTACAAATGGTAAATGCTCAGTATCAGTGATGGTGCTGGACCCTAAGGAAGGCTCAGAGACACTTCAGCTTTACTTAGGAAAATAGGGACCTGAAAAAATGAGAAAGCTGGGAACCGTGGCAACACTTGTAGTCCCTGCTAACTAGGAGACCAAGTCAGGAGAACTGTAACAGCCCAAGAGTTTTAGATCAGCCTGGGTAAATATGTAGACTGTATGTCCAAAAATAAAATAATAATAACAAAAGGTCATGTTGAATTGAGTAAGGTAGAAGTTGTAGAGACTTTTGTTATATTTTAATTGAAATGAAGATATTTTTGTTTTTATTTTTATTTGAGAGGCAATATAATTTTTAACAGTTTAAACAAAAACATTCTTATAAGAATAAGTAAAAATGATCTGCAATGATACCCACTCAGAATCTGTTGACATCAAATGCTCTTTTATTTTGTATATGAACTTTCCACCTCGCCTAGCTGTTTGCTCTCCCCAAAAGGATGTTCTATACAATTTCTCAGTAATATTTTTTTAAGTTTTAGTATTCATATTTGCTACTCATTTTCCTTTGCTTATCAGGCAGTTTATTTTGTATCATATACTAAAAGAGTAGTTTCATGATCTTGGTAATATAAACATTATTTATTATAAACCAGATTTTAAATAGATACTACATAGAATTTACTACAAAAATCAGAATAAGTGTATGGTTATGTCCTTTGTATTTCTATGATGACGTTACAACATGAAAATGTCTTTTATGAGATGCATATTTGAGAGTTGTTTTATAGAAAGAAATTGAAAAATGTAAGCTTATACTTTATTAAATGTTCTTGAGGTTTCGGTGTGATTAGAACTTTATTTTTGCCAAGAAGGCTTTTGACAGAAAGTATCAGGAGAAATTTTATTTTACCTGAAAATAACTTAAGATGAAATATACATACTAAATGATGTACTATTTTTGTTTATCTTTCAAGGACTGCACACACAATAATTTAGCTAAAAATAAATTCATCCCAGCCTGAGGAATGGAATGAGAGCGGAAAGCCTCTGCATCTGCCACGTATTTTAAGCCATGTTGCTTCACATAAAATTGTCTAAACTCAACAGGGAATGTACATCAATAAACACGTTCCTATTTTTATGTGTTCAGTTCTGCTGTTTTAGAATGAATGTAGTGGAAGCTATTTATAATTGGGGAACAATATTTACAGTTGGATTTTCTTTTATTTTTCAGTTTGCAGACAGTAGGTTGCATGCCTCCCCCTGTGTCTTCTGCAGTGATTTTAACCAAGGCAGTTGGTGGAAATGAGGTGAGTCTTGGGAGCTGACTTGATTTAAACATAAAAGCTTGCTGTGCTTTTGCTTTGTTCAAAACTGTGTTTTAGACTTAAGGGATTGTACACAGAGAATTCATAACTGCAGCAGCTTATGAAAGAAGAGACTGTATTCACTTATTAGGCTGATACTAAAATTGACAATGATGAGTAGAATTTAGGATTTCAGAAAGAAAAGCAGGGAGGATGAATGAAGTAGAGAGGATGATTTTGCCACCCCGGTGGGCAGTTGGGAGACAAAGGACAGAGGAACCAATGAAAGAAACTTCGTACAAGACTCACAGGCAGAGGACGTTCACTGTGGTCATTTCTTAGTTCCTGAAAAAATTCATAATGAGCTAAAATTGGTTGTAAACATTCTGAAAGTTAGATGACATAAAGGAAAAGTTGGGCCAGGTTTCTAAATCCCCAAAGAAATTATCCAACTACTAGGGGCCCCCAGCAAAAGAGTGATTATATATTGAAGAAGCAATTGTGCATTTCAGAAGCTATGGTGTTTATTGATGGTTCTTCTTTGGTTGAAAAGTGATGTGACTTTGTTTTGAGGAACTTTTCTTAGTAATAGGATGGATAGTCCACCTTTCCCCCCTTGTTTCTTTCATACAGAAAAGAATGCTCTGAAGGAAGACACAATGGCTCCCCATTTCAATTCTGTCCTAGGATGCTGCTATGTATCTATTTTAACTTTCATCCATGTTATTCTTTTCGAAACTGGGTATCATCTGTTACAGTCTTTTCTAAAGCAAATCCTGTTGAAATAATCCCATACATGCAGTAAATTGCAGACATTTCAAAGATTTATTGTTTTATACCCCATTTTGCCTTATTCTAACAGAACTGAAACTGGGTGATTTATAGGGAGCAGGGATGATTTCTTACAGTGTCAGGGGCCTGCATCTGGGGAGGTTCTTCTGGCGACATCACCCAGTAGCGGAGGCAGGGAGAAAACTAGAATCTGGGAGAGAGGGAGAGGTTGATCTTGCAGCCTCAAGCCCTTCAGTAATTGACATTAGTCCATTTTTGATAGTGGAACCCTGGTGACCTAAACACCTCCCTTTAGGCTCCACCTCCCACTGCTGTCACCTTAGAAATTCAGTTTCCAGCACATGAGTTTTGGGCCATCTGTTCATCTTCTGTTCTGCTTTGTGTTTTGAGATAGGGTTTTACATGTTGTGCAGGCTGGTCTCTAGCTCCTGAGCTTAGCTGACCCTCCTGCCTTAGACTCCCATGCAGGTGGCACTGTAGGTGTGTACCCTGTACGCAGCCTAGAAGACATATTCAAAACGTTTTCCGTGTCCTTTTGAGATTCCTCCTGCCCCTCTCAGTGCCCATCTTTCTCTGATAACCATGCCTCTAATTTCTGTCAATATAGATTAGTTTGTATTTTCAGAGCTTTTTGTAATAGACATACTTTGTGTGATGTTTTGTGCTTTTTTTTTTCTGCCTTCATTTACTCAGCACAATTCTTTTGAAATTTGTCTGTGCCTTAATCAGTAGCTCAGACCTTTTTATTGCTGAAAAGTAGTATTTTGTATGGATACCTACAAATTATTTATCCATTCAACTATTGATAGTCTTTTAAGAATATTGTAGAGTTTAACTATAAATACTTACGTACAAATTAGTAGACATATACTGTCTTTGCTCTTGAGAATACTTATAGGGGAAATGGCTGGATCATTTGGGAAATGTATGTTTTGGTATCTGTTGACTAAGGTATCTCTAGGTAGCTTTAATCTATAAATACCTTTTTTTTTTTTGTAACAGGAATTGAACTCAGAACCTCATGATTGTCAGGCAGGATGTGCTGCTGAGCTAAATCTTTGGCAATTATAAATAGCTTTTGAATTGGAAGATTTCTATTATAAAAGCATTCTTTACTTATCACAGGTCTATATTTAACTTTTAAGAAATATTCAAAGTAATTTCCAAAGTGGCTGTAGCATTTTACATTCTAGACAGTTGTGAATAAGAGTTTCGATGCTCTACATCCTGGGTAACACTTGTCATTGTCAATCTTTTTAATTTTTGTCATTCCACTATGTATGTAGTACTATCTCATTGTGGTTTTAGTTTAATTTACATCTCCAAGTGACTAAATAATGATAGTATCTTTAAATGGGCTTATTTACTCTTATCTGTCCTCTTTGGTAACACTTTCATCGGATGTATGTGTTGTAAGTACTTTTCTCCAATCTATTGTTTGCCTTTTTATCTTACCAGTGTCTTTTGAAATATAGGATGGCAGTGAAAGCAGTAAAAGGTGATTGGCTTCGGGGTGTATTTTGAAGGCAGAAGACATGCTGATGAATTAGCTATGCTGTCTGAGAGAACAGGAGGGGCCAGGGTTTTTCCTGAGTGCCTGAAAGGATGGGGTTGCTGATATAGAGAAGAGAGGACTGTGTGGCAGCAGGTTTGGGGGGTGGGTATGGACCCGGGGATGTTGGAGGTGATCACTAAGAACTCCAGTATCTTAGTGGCTAAATGTGTGCATGTATCCCTGCTCGTCTGGCCCATATGAGTCAGTGGGAAGGTCTTTTGCCATCTTAATGAAGGCTGATTGACTGCAGGCTCCACCATCTTGTAGTCTCACCATCTGGGTGGAATACAGAGCATTGTAAGTTGCCACAATGGAGAGAGAGAGATCAGAAAATGTTAAGTGGACATTTGACTGTCTCGGTTGGCATTGATACATGAAACTTCCGTTTATATTAAACTGGAAGGGCAGAGAGAGGAAGGGGTTGTAAAAAGAATTAAGATATGTTTTGTACTTGCACTAAGTTCCCATGATGAATGTAATCATTGTGTACTGCAAACATGTAGTAATGAAAATAAAAATTTAAATAAATAAATTGACTAGAGCAAATCACATGTTCTATTTTTGTTTGTTTGTTTGTTTTTGTACTGGGGATCAAACTTACAATCTCCCACTTGCCAAGCAGGCACTTATGTCGATGAACTATATCCCCAGCCCTAGTCATGTATTCTTACCAGGTATAATTTCTGTGCCTGAGAGAGGATAACTGGATATTGGAGAATATTTATAATATCAGCTAATTGTTGTTTAAGATCAAGGACTTATTTATTTGTTTTTTGATGTGTTAAAGTGCCTGTTTCTTATTCAAGTTTACATGTCATCTAAGAATTAAAGATACTGGACAAAGTTCAAGAAGTGCTCTAAACTAGAGGGAGAAATCAATGAATAAATGGTAATTAAAACCAAATTTTGGTGAGATTATTAGGGAGGAGAGCATAGATAGAAAAGACAGGAGATCCCAGGAGTGAGCTCTTGTTCCCAGATAAGGACGAATAGTTAACAGAAGCAACAGAGAAAGCATAATTAGTGACAGGATGGAGTTAAGGAAGTCGGTGTCCTGGAAACAATGAGAAGAAAATATTTGAAGAAGTATGATCAACTGTATAAACTTTATGCTGACATATTTTGTATGAGATGAATTGTAAGAAATAATTATTGCGTTGTACTACATGGAGGTATTTGGTCACCTTGTTTAGAATGGTTTTGGTGATACATTGGGGTAAAAGTTTGTTTTAAGTGGGCTCAAGAAAAAATGAGGAGAGGAGAGTGAAGAGCCTGTTTTGAGATCATCTGTCGTAAAAGGGAAGAGAGAGTGGTGCTCTATTTAAATAGGGGTATGGGGTTAAAAATTTTTTAAGCATATAAATGACTTTTTCTATCAGTATGAGAATGGTTCATTATAGAAGGAACTATTTTTGAGAGACATTGAGAGATAAATAGATAGAGACCCAAGTGTGAGTGAGGCTAGCACTGGAGTAATTTTTTCTATCAAATGAGAAAGAAATGATATAGGTTTTCTGAGGTTTCGCAGGAACTTAGACCATTTATTCATAATTGGAAGGAAGGCAGAGTGTTTAGATACAAATGCAAGTAGGTGAGTAGAAGGAGGATGGTTGGAAGTTCCCTCCTGATGACTTACTTCATAGAGTAGGAAGCAAGGTCAGCAGCCAATGGTGATGAAGTAGATAGTATCAGTGTTAGAGAACAGAGGAGAAAGTGTGCAGTAGCTATCTAGATGAGGAGAGTTAACTGGAGAGTGGTAATATTGCCAGGAAGCAGTGAGCACCCAGCTGATTTGTTGATACGCATTATAGTGGAGAAGGGCATTGCTTTTGAATATTTTCATAGCCACATTGAACTTCTTGGGGTAAGAGTGAAATTGGCAGATAGTTGGATTTAATCAAAGTTTCATTATGCTAGGTAATTTCAGTTCATAATTAGTAAGAGAGAAAAATTATAGAAGTTTTGGTTTAGTTCCTACAATAGTTTTCTTTCTATTGCTTTCTAAGAATTTGAGGAAAGGATTTCTTTGGGATTAGTTAGGGCCAGTATTAATTGGCCTACATGTGCCTTTTATGTCATTTTTTCTGTTGTAATTTCTTTAAGAGGTGTATAAGCTACACTCATTTAAAGAAGAAAATACCATTTTGTTTTCAAATGTCTTTTGACAGAAGTTCAAAGTTATCCATTTTCTTGACACTAATACATGCAATTGAATTCTTTGATGTGTAATTACATATTAATTCCCCACTAATTATTTGAATTATTGGTGTTTTATTTCCTTCATCATGTAGAATTTAGAAATACAGTAAAACCTTGCTTTGTGAATATAATTCATTCTGGAAACATGCTTATAATCCCAGGCACTAGTATAGCAGAGTGAACTTTTCTATAAAAATTAATGGAAATTCAGATGATTGTTTTATAACCAAGCAATACTCATATAAATAAATTAACATGAACTTACCTTTGAAAACCTTTGTGGCTGGTGTGAGGGAGATGAGAGGGGAGGGTTATTTTGTAAGACAACATTCACCCTCACTAACTCAATCATTGCTATCTTTTGACTCAATGAAATCATTCATTTTTTTTGTGCAACTTTAATAAGGAACCTGTCCAGTGACATTCACTTTTGTCTCCTTTGAGGATTTTGCAGAAATGTGACATTGCATTGTCCTTAACTGAATGTATTGCTCATACCACTTTATTCAAGTGGTGCTTTCCTACAAAACTTTGTAGTTTCCTACATTTGACAGATTTCTCTAATCTCATTTGGGTTGATTCTTCTGGCTTTATATCCTCTTCCTCTGCAGATGAGATTTCCTCCATAACCTCTAGCTGTTGGGAGACGGTCATTCATGATACACAGCAAGAGAGAGAAAAGAACCATTGGTCCAGTAGTGATCATGTGACATTCGGTATCATGCACTGCTCCTGTTACAAGACATCAGTCCTTTATCAAGTTAAAATTTATTGGAAATGTTTGCTTGTCTTGTGGAACAGTTACAGAACAAGTCATGTACGCCAAAGTTTTGCTTTGTTTCATAAATGTTGCCCGGCAGGCACTTCTGAGGTATATCCCTGGCCCTTAAATGCTTACAATGTTTAACTTCATGCTTATCAAAGATATTTATAGACTTGTCAGTAATGTCTAATTTTTCACAAGTTTTGAAAAAAAAATTCCAGAAATAAAATTTATGGAGTTCAGTTCGGTCATGTCCTCTGATGTGAAATGAATAGACCATTTCAGACTATAGAAGAAAATGATATGCAAAGATAAGTAATTTCGTATTTAATAGTTTTCTAAATTGTGTTATCAGGTAACTGAATATAGACTTTTGTTGAAGTAAATGTAAGAGACAATTAATCTTTCCTACAATATGTTAGAAAAAATAAAATCTGAGGAAGGGAGGTGGATTTATTAAAAGGTCCAAAAGCTGTGTTCATGTCAGGTGCCATTTACTAAGAGCTCTGATTCCATCTCTCTGTGATGCTCAGCCTGCCTACATAGACTGTAGTGCCTCACTGTTCACGTGTAATTGCCCTAAAGGCCAGGTGGCTTGCCACTTGAAAGCCAATATTCATAATGTTAGAATAGATGGGAAGGACTCAGGTTTATTCAAGGGCTGGGACTGTCAGAAGATGGCTTCCAACTTCAGAGCTCCATCTTGACAAATTAAGAGGCTCACAGTTGTTTTCTTGCTTTTCTTTCATTCTTCTAATGTTTTTGTGTTGCTGGAGATTGAACCCAGTACTGATTTACATTCTTCTTCCTGTTTATTTATTTATGTTTTTGAGGGAGAGGGTTTCACTAAGTTGTCTAGACTGTCCTCACACTTGTGATCATCTTGCTAGAGCCTCCAGAATAGCTGGGTTACAGGCATGCTTCACTGTGCCTGGCTTCCCAGGGCTTTGTTGGAGGGAAAGGAAGTACGTAGGAAAACTTTCTCTGGGCAGGGTCTTCATCAGTGCTTCCCCCACCCCAGCTTCTCCTCAGAACATTGCTATCACCTTGACTTCCTGGAGTAGTCCCTGTGTTTCTTTAAGTGGATGTACTGCTTTGTACACAGCAACTTATATCTTTTGTCTTAGTTGTTAACAAACAAGTGCACTCCGTACAGTGAGAGTAGGCTGGTGAACAGACTCAGAGAAGCCCTGAGGATAAAGGGAAAGAGGCTTTTGTATCTGGACTTCCTGGATTGGCTTTTCCCTCATGCAAATAAGGCATGTGACAGTTTTCTGATTAAAAATATTTACTTGGGCTGCTGCCAGATTTAAATAATTCTATTGAAGACTTGCTTTGTTTTGTGTCAGATGAAATGAAGAGTGGAAAATAGCATTTTTCTGATTGATTTTGTGAACAGTGCTCAGGAACTGCAGAGGCATCCTGGATCCTGTATTCTGAGCATGTGCTCTGGTCTCCATGACTTTGACAGATTTTTTTCCCAGTTGTTTAACTGGTTTGTCCTAGCTCTAATGAGTTACCCCTGCGAGGCATAATACCCATAATTTGTTATGGAATACTGAAAAAGTGGAGGTCTCTATTTTTTTATAGCTGCTTCCTGCTGAATGAGGCTGAAGGTCCTACCTGCTGGAAATTATGTGCTCTTAACTACCTTGGGATGTTGAGCTTAACAGCTAGGCTGGAAAGAACCTGTCAGAAGACAATAAAAGAATTAGTACCTATATGTCAAGAATTGTTAAGCTGTCTGTTCGGTGGGAGAAAGCTAGGTGAATTTGTTAGGAGAATCATGGGTTATAGTCTGAATCATCACCTGAAGCTGTGAATAAATAAACTTTACTCTTAAGTTGAGTAAGCATTGGCCAAATATGAGAAGGAACAAGACAGATACTGTGTTGTCTATCTTAAAAGGTGGACTATGACAGATTCATCAATTAGACATGTTATCTTTTGTGTTATTATTTGGGAGCAGTTTTTAAAGGGAGTTTATTTCCATGCTTCCTTTGGAGAGGAAAGCATGGTAAAGAGGGATATTAGATAAACTACCAGGAGCCTGAGAGCTGGGACCCCAGCAAGATTGCCCACATTATGAATCCAGTTGAAAGGAGTCTCAGAATGGATTTCCATTTAAAGCTGTGATGCATTTGTGGTCATTAGTGATTCTGCTTCTCTGCATTTGGAGCAATACTGAAGGTTTGCTTTTTGAAAAGGAGCCTCAGATCTTCCAGAGGATCACAGTAGTTGTTTGTTTGTTTGTTTTTGTGTGGTCCTTCACCTGAGACAGTTCAGGTAGGGCCAACTTTATCTTAGAAGGGTAAGTCCAGCTACCTGTTTTTGCCTCCTTTACTGCAGTGGGTTTGGCAAGGATCTCTGAAAGGGAACTCCTTTCATTTTGGCTTTAATTGATCTTTTAAAATTTTAATGAGCACTGTTCTCCAGGGCATACACTAGGTGGTCCTCTGGGCCAGGAGCTGGCAGGACTTTGGTTCCATATGGCTAGATAGCTTATTTTACGTGGCCCAGACTGATTAGGTGCCATAAGAGCCTTTTGGTCTCTGGGCCCACTAACATACCAGGATATGAAAAAGCCTCCCATTTAGCGTCTCAAATGGACTCATTTAACCCAGCTTTTGGGGGTATTTTGGATCTTCAGGAGAGTTATTGGCAATCATTAGATCCAAGACCCAGAAGTTTCTTGGGAAAGTTTTGCCAGAGTTTGTTTTACAGTGTGGTTGGCTCTTAACCTTTCCAGAAGATTTATGAAACCATGCCAAATGTTAATGGTATTTTTTTCCTAAAGCCTTTGTCACCTTCTGAGTTACTTGAGAGGGAAAAAAGAAGGCCCATTCTCACTCTGAAAGGACTGGGATAGTCCAAATCTGAGGGTAATTTTTTTCAGAAGTGCCTTGACTACCTCTATAACCTTTTCTGAGTGTGTAGGAAAGGCTTTAATCCAGTCTCTAAAGGTGTCAGTTAGGACCAACATCTGTTTAAATCCTCTACATGATGGTACGTGGGTAAAGTCTAATTGCCAGTTCTCTCCAGGGTATGGTCCTCTCCCCTTATAGATTCTAACAAGGGAAATGGTCAGGACTTCCCAGGGTTAGTGGAGGCAAGGTTAGAGTGGGCAGGTGATGGCTGCTAGTCTTGGTCCTGTGGAAATCTGAGTGACCATTTCCCATGTAGCTTCTCTTTTCATATGGAAAGGGTCCTGAAAGATTTTTTTAATACCTTTTCATTGTGTCCCTTGAGGAAGAGCTAGTTTGTTTTTCAAATACCATCAAAGTTTTTAATTCCTCCTTGTAATAAGGCCCACTGATCATCCTGGGGGGTATAGGCTGATTTTATTGGTTCCTTAGGAACTGGGAATAAGGCTGGGTCCAGAGGAGCTAACGGCTGCCTTTTTGCCCCTCTGTCAGCCTTTTGTTTTCCCAAGGAGACTTTAGACATGTCCCTTTGGTGTCCTTTGCAATGAATGACAGTGACCTGCCTGTGAAGATAGACTGCCTCCAAGAGTTTCTTGTTGTGCCTTATGGATTGGTTATTAGTTAGCCCCTTTCTTTATAGACTGTTGAGTGGGCATATTGTCACACCAGAGAAGCATATTTGGAACTTGTGAAATATTTAGTGTCTTGCATTTTTCTGGTATCAATATCTGAGTAAGAGCTGTGAGCTGTTAGTAGAAGTTCTGGAGAAGGGGTTTGACGTCAGGGACCTGCTGTGAATTAGCATCTACATACCCTGCCTTTTGCTGTCTTTCTTGGAAAAATGTCCATTCTTTCTCCACTGTCCATTCTTGGAGGAGCACATGACTTATGCTCTGCCTGCTTGTGTCCTCCAGAAAATCACCTGTTCACAAGAGAGGATAACCTGTGAGTCTAGAGGCATCAGAGTCAGGATTAAGAGAGTGCAAGTTTTTTTGAAATCTCAGAAGCATGGGCTGGTACTTGGTAAGCTGTTCCCGTTATCCACAAATAACTTGTCTCAAGAATAGGCCTGACCTGATGAGGAGTCAGGACTTCCAGTTTTTGTCCTGAAGTTTGTTTTGTGGCTTCTTCTGTTAGCATAACTGTAACTGCCATTACCCTCAGGCAGGTGGCTATGGAACAGCTACTATGTCTTACTTTTTGAAAAGTATTTCACTGGGTGGAGTTTCTGCTCCAGCAGTCTTCAAGTCAAAGCACTAAGAGCAATTTCTTTCTTTTCTGATATATAGAGGAAGGAAAATTTGCTTCAGTCAGGTATTTCTAGCTCAGAAGCCTGAGTGAGGGCATGTTTTATTTATTCCTTGAAGAGCACTGTTTGTCACAATTGTCCATCTAAGGGCTCAGACTGAGGACCTTTAACAGGTACATTCAGAAGCTTTGCCATTTGTCCAATATTCAGTATACAGATTTGGCAGAAGCCAGCCATTCCAAGGGAGGAATGAAGCTGTATACAGGCTATACAGATAGCTGTATAGATGTGTATCTTTAGACAGTTATAATTCCCTGAGTATAGAAATGTATCTAAGTATTGGATTCTGAATATAGAGCCTTTTCTTTTGACACTTATTTCCATTTTTAGCTAGAAAATACTGTGAATAGTCTCGTGGTTGGATAACTCCCAAGTTGCGCTGCAGATCAGAATATCATCGGCATACTGTATGCATACTCTAGATTCCTTAAATTCTTTTCCAGTGGCTGAGCAAAAAGGTAGAGCTACCTCTGAAGTCCTATGTGAGAACTATCAAACTATACTGTTTTTTTCTTTGAGATGGGATTTTTCCACTTAAAGGCAGATTGGAACTGTGAATCTGGATGGAGAGGAATAGAAAGGAAAGCATCTTTGAGATCCAAGATTGTCAACCAATTTCTGTCCCATAGAATCTGGGAGAGGTTGGTATAAGGATCTACCACTAGAAGGTGGATTGGCATTATGGCCTTGTTCACAAGGCCAAGGTCATTTACCAGCTGAAGATGTTATTATGGGGGACAGGGCTAGCGCAAGAGGACTGACAAGGCCTCAGGAGGCCATGCTTGAGAAACTGGCTGTGAGAGGCAGGAGCGCTTCATGGGTCTCTTTGATTGGATATTCTTTTCCGTTGGAAAGTTTATAACTAGCAACTCTGCTGAATTTGCCCAGGTAATCTGTTTAACCATACAGCGGGATCCACCTATTGACTAATTAGGTGAAGGAGGTCTGGTATAATCTTAGCAGATAAAATTTGCTGTAGTCTTTCCCGGAATTGGAGAACTACTCCAAATTTTGCTAGTAAATCTCTTCATAGTAAGGGAGTGAGGCATGGTTGAAATTTGACCTTTAAACTGACAGATCAAAGCAGAAGCAAAGAAGCTCTGACTAGTGTTTCCCCCCTCCCCATTATGGCTACAGATTTAGAGAAGGGTTTTTCAGAAAGGGAAGTTGCAGCAGAGTAAGCTGCTCCTGTATCCAAAAGGAATTGAGTTTGTTCCCCCGGGAGTCCCATCCAGGATCACCCAGGGGTCCCTGCAGGAGATGGAGATGCCTGTGGGCAAGAGTGTTGCAGTTTGCCTGGCCCCTTGAATCTTATTCGTTAGAGCAAGAGTGGGAGTTTTGGCTGGCCTACTCTGTCTGTCTGTCTGTCTGTCTGTCTGTCTCTCTGTCTCTCTCTCTCTCTCTGTTTCTCTGTCTCTCTGTCTGTCTGTCTGTCTCTCTCTCTCTCTTGAATAGTCAGTCCTCCAGTGCCTTTAATCAGTCATCTCAGCGGTTGACAAATGGAACAAGGATTTTCCCTGCCTTTCCCTGAAAAGACCTAACTAAAGAACAGTATTGTAATTTAGTATACGATTCTGTATCCTTTTTTTGCTGTCTCTTAGTTCATATTCGATCTACACAGTATTTGAATAAAACTCACTTTTTACTCAGATCGTCAAGGTTAAACTAGTTTCAGTTTTTAAGGATATAGCTTATTAGTCAGTGGGATCTACATTTCTTGGGGCCCTTGGAGAGAAAGAAACTAGGTCTGGGGTCTTTATGAGAGTCTTCCCGTAGAAGGACAGAGACCTGTTGAGCTCTGAGACACCTGCCATGAAACTCAAAGATGCACTGCCAGATATCTCTGTCAAAGCAAGTGACAGCGACACTGGTGCCCTTTTTTTGTTAGACCTCTCCTTAGCCCACTATGTAGCCCCCTTTGACTCCTTCAAGACCAGAGTGAAGCCTCCTACTGGCTCCATCCAACTACTTGAGAAGCAGTATCTCTCCCATTTATCCCAATTAAAAAACAAGCAACAACAATAACAAACTTTAGTAATTATTCTTTAAGGGAAAAGAAATAGAATCCTAGTCTTCAGCATTTAAGAAAAAGCCTTGGAAAGTTCCAAGTACAAAGACTATTGCTCAAGTCAAAAAAGTAAGAAGGGTAGACATAAGATGTACAGTCTACTTTTATCTTGGTGTTATTTTTCCTCCTCCTTCCCCTCCTCCTCCTTTGCTGCCCCTGACCTCCCCTCTACTCCTTCTTTTTCTTATGGTGGTGCCGGCCATCAAATGGATACTAAGTTAAGTGCTATATCACTGAGCTACATATTTAACCCTGAGTGTTTCTTTTGCAAGTTTAGAGGATTCGGCTAAAAGCTGTTTCCTAAAAATGTGAAGTGAGTATCAGGTCTTTTTTCCTGAATAATGTTGTGCAGTTATATAACAAAATTTTGAGAGTCTAGTATCAAAACAGATAGGAGAGAAATACAATTAAGGATTTCTGTCTTCAAATCTGTAAACAAAAAAAGGAAAAGAAAAGAAGCAATTAAAATTTTAATAGCTTAAAACAAGGACAATTTAGGAAAAATTCTCTTTGGAGCTAGGAGTTGCATTTGTGTTAAACTCTGTTATCTGTGTTTAAAGCTAAGCCTGGCAATTGAAGCCATGAAAATAGGCACCTTTATCACGTATAACAGTGAACTGATGATAGGCCTGTTATTTAGATCTGCTCATTTTTTTTCCCCCTCAAAATGAACTTCATGGATCCCTTGCATGAGTATTATTACCTGTGTGTATTCAAGAAATAGACTTAATTTCTTTGTATCCACCTTATGCCTACTGAAAGTGTCTAGTGGTGAAGTTTAGGTCTCTTTTTCAAACACAAGAAATCTGTTAGTCTATGATGGAAAGATAGGTTAACCGCATATGGCCATTGTAAAGCACTGTAGAGTCTTTTGTGCCCACCATCCAACTTTAGGAATAGAGTGCAGTTAAACATTCATTTTCCTTAAGACATCATTTTTTTTTTATCATAAGGAATTGGAAGGAGCTTAAGGTCTTGTAGGGAAGAAAAAGTAATCAGCTTACTCGTTTTGTCATCTGTAACAAAAGACGAGTGAACAAGAGGAAAGCACAATGAATTTGTTTTTACTCAAGTTTTATATGGCATGGGCAGCTTCAGAAATGAGGATTCAAAGTCTCAGAGAAAACCGTATTTTTATTCTGTCTCATGAAAAAAGTGGACAGTTATGGAGAAACATTATTAGGCAAAAGGAAGTGTGGCCTAATGGGAGTAAATGGTGCGGGGTCAGCAAGGTCTGTGTTCACAGTCATTTCTGTCTTTGTAAGACATCTCTTTCTCCCAAACCTCCAGGTTTGGGCAGGACACCTGTCATAAGAGGATCTTTAGGGGACCCTAAAAGAGACTAGAGCGTGATCTAGGGTCTCTGATCTTGAGATGGGGCAGGGTGGGGAGAAGGATAGGGCGTCAGAAAACCGCTTCTTGGTTCTGAGACCCTCTTCTCAGCTTTAGCTCAGACTCGGTTGCTAAGGGGCTGTACTCAGGGTATTGTCTTCTGAGTGCCAGCAATCTGTGCTTGCCTTTGCGAAGCCTGCAGTTAGTGTGATCTTATACTACTCAAAACCTGTTTCATGTTGTAAATTTCTCAAAACTAAAAAAAGCAGAGTGAAATTGTTTTACTTGGCTTTTTTTTTTTGTACTGGGACTTGAACTCAGGGCCTCGTGCTTGCCACATCCCCAGCCCTTACATTGGCCTGTGTCATTACTGTTTTAATGTACAGAAAGACCCCAAAACACACCTGGGTGGATTACATCTCACTTACTTTAGGAATCTGAACTGCGTTTGCTAGTTGGAGGCGTTACCCTAGGATTCAGACAACGTGCTTATTTTAATATGAAAATAACAACTGGGCCGGTATTTTAATTATATTTTATGTATCAGGTAGTTTAGCATTCCTTGATAGTCATGGTGAATTTCACGTATGTTTTAATGAAACATTTTGATTTTTGGCATAGAAGAAAGGTAACAAGCACAAGTGTACATGTGTGTGCGTGTCTGTTTAGGCTCATCAGTAGAGTTGGGGACCAAGTCTGTTCAAAGAAAATATAAGAATATCTCTTGAGCAAAGAAACTTATTACATGTGGTAAACTTTATGTCACAGATGAAGGTCATGGCATCCTGAGTGTATTTGAAAAAGGTTTTATTGTCTGCTTAGAAAGCAGATGAAGCACTCTTCACTAGCTTTAAAAGTACAGCTGTGAGAGTTTTGCCAAAGGTGAAAGATCAAGATCATCACAGTCCAAATGGAGAGTGGAAGCTCAATTTCTGGCTTATCAGCAAGGCATGAAGCATTTCAGGGTGGTTTTGCATTATCAGTGGGGAGCTGGTCTTGCTAATCCAGTGCACGAAGATAAAATTCATTGAAACATTTATAAAGGCAGGTAGAGTGGATGGAATCAGCAGAGAGGAGGACTTGGAGCAGGAAGGAAACCCGATCTGTCAGTCACTGTCTCCTTCCGCAGTCACTTAGCCTTTCTCTTCCTCGCTTTTTCTTGTTAAATGGGGTTACTGCTTTCACTTGTAGTGGAGGGTTAATGGCATCCTGGAGAAATCTTCTGTCTGAAAAATACTGGTAGCCTTGAGCCTTCTTCCAAGCTGGCAGCTGTGTATTTGTCAGCTTCCAGCCTCATGCGCTCTCTAGGAAACCGTAACAGTTTTCTTTGACAGATGAAAACAGGAGTAGCGGTAAGAGCAGCACAAAATTCTCTGCCCTGCTCTTCTTCCATCCCTACCTCGACTTCAACCTCTGGGTCTTCTGGGTTGAGGGAGAGTTGACTGTGTTAAGTGGCTGAAAAACTTATTGAAACATACAGATCTTTCTCAAGATTTTTGTGTGTAACTAGAATTTTTTCATTTAACCCTAATGCCTTTCAGTTTGTCTTCCATTTCTACTTTCTAATCTTAATGGTTAGCAATAGTTTCTAATCCCTGAGTCCCACAGCCAATTCTCAGTTCTCATCCTTTAAGACTTTACTGTAGCTTTTGACACCATGATCACTTGCCTCTAGCTTCCTTCTGTTTCCCTAATACTGTTGTCTCCTAATTTTCTTTCTGCCTCTTACCATTTTTCTTCTTTGGCTTTTTTCCCTGTCCAACATTGTTTTGTCCTCTATAAGTCCTTTTCTCTATCACTAAAGCCAAGTGACCCCTCTATTCAGATCCAACCATGCCTCAGATATTCTAATATTGGGTGAGAAGCATTTAAGGAATTCCAGTTTAAAACGTGGCACAGTGTTACTACCCCGTTGCTGTCATCACATCACGCTGAGCCTAGATAGCTTTGCCTTGGAATTAAACTATGTGTTTAGTATAATATTTATATATCAATTTCTAGCACTGCTTCCCAGGGTCTCAGGGTTTGTATGCAGAATTACCTGCTAATTGTGGGGGAACATATCAAGCAGCCATCACTATTATCAAGGCAGTGACTTGTTACTGATGAAATCACTGGATTTTCTGAGTAATTATCATTGCTTTGTGAAGAATTTAATCTTAAAATGAATTCACTGATGTGCTTACTTCATCCACTGATTTAAACATACGGGTTGAGTGCTTATTAGCAATTGCTATATGTAGTACATTTATAGAATTTTAGGTTTAGTAAGCAATATGAAACAGTAAATTATAGTAAAAGGTAGATGATTGATGTTTAAATAAATAGCTGGATAACCCCTGTTTATTGCTTTATAGTACAGATTCTCTTCAGTATTGTTATAGTCCCTTTTATAATGTGGTATACTTATGTCAGATATCCAAGGTAAGCTTCTGAGAAGGAAAGGGCATAGGAAGCCAATTAAAAGTTTTAGAGCATGGAAACAGATGAGTGGAATTGAATAGATTTACAGGATATTTCTCCTACTATACGCCTAAAAAACCTTCCTACCTGCTTGCCAGAAAAGAAATCACAAAAATTGTCAGATGCCAGATCTCCCTTAAACAGCTTTCTATAACGTTGAGATTTCGTTATTGATTTAATTCTCTTTTTTCATTATCAGAATGTGTGTGCACATGGCTAATAAAACATTTTTTTTTAGAATTTGGTTTATTTTTGATTCGTTGTATTTTAAGCATTAGACTTCCTTTGAAAAGAGACTGGGTTTGTAAGTGGTTTGAAAAAGCATTAAGAACACATTTAAAATTTTAATCTTACCTAATTAGTATGCATATTTTTGTTTCTTATTATAGAAACTTGATTATTTTTACTTTTATTTACAAATTTGTTTATTTGTTGGAGACAAGATTTTGCTGTTTAGTTTCAGCTGCCCTTAAACTCAGTACAACCCAGGCTGGCCTTGAACTCCCAGCAAGCCTCTTGCCTCAGGCTCTTGAGTGCAAGAATTATAGCCGTGTGCCACCACACCCGGCTATTTTCACATTTCTGCATATACCTTCTTTAGTTTCTGTGGCATACGTCTGCACTGATTACCTGCCAGTTACTCCTGTATTTATGTATATTTATGAAGTCATTACTGTTGGAGGTAGGGAAAGTTGTTCTTAATAATTACAGAATTATGGAGGATTGGAAATGTCAGTAAATTAAAGTTCAGAAGACAGCTTTTTCTCTTCATCCCTAACTCTTTTTTTTAAAATTTTTATTTTGAGATTGTTTTCTTTTTTGACTTTTTAATCAGTTATGTGTCAGAAGAGTTGTTTTAAATGAACATATTTTGAAAAAGCAGCACATCTTGGTGAATATGATGTACTTTATCATATTAACTATAGATCTTTATGCTTCCTCAACTTACGTTCCTTATTAGATTGTATGCTTCCTAAAAGGGTATTATACAATGCATGTATTTTTATGTGAAGGTGCTTGACATCTGTCAATCTCTTTGTAAAGAACCTGGATAAAGTAGAGATAGGTTAAAGGAATCAGGATTAATCCTTACTGCTTTGCTGCAAACTTTGCAAATGATCCTTTTAAACTGTACTTATTTAGGAGCACATCAGGCTATGCTTTGTAAGTCATTTAATGAGACCATCTTGCAATAAAGATGTTTAAGATTTTCAAGTAGATTACTCATGGCTAAGAACATTTGGGTCCAAAGTAATGGTTTTACATATTGAGTGAGTTTGAACTGTGTTTTAATTAATTGCCAAGAGATTGAACTGCAAGGCCCTTCCTAATGAGTAATTTTTGTTTTTATTTTTATTTTTAAACATATCCCATAGGTAGAAGCCAAAAAGCTTCCTGAAAACTACTCTTCAATGTGTTCTCTCTCTCTCCTCTCTCTCTGTCTCATTTTCTCTCTCTCTCATTTTCTCTCTCTCTCTCTCTGTATTTTTAAGACAAGAACTAGCTATGTAGTTCAGACTATCATTGAATTCTCTGTGTAGCCCAGACTGGCCTCAGTGATCCTCCTGCCTCAGCCTCCCAAAGGTTGGGATGACAGTTTTGCCACCACACCTAGCTCCTTTCATATCCCCAGCCCTGCCTTTCTTCTTTTTTTCCTTTCCTTTTCCTTTCTTTTTTTCTCTTTTAGAAAAAAAAAAAATCCCAATTTATTTTGAGAAGCACAGCTTGAAGAACCCCAAACTTCATTGGAAATCTCTTCTCATATTACCTCGTGTCAGCTGGCTCCTTTGATCTTCTGCACAGATGGATTACTGACTGTCCTCTTACACTTTCAGACAGTTCCTTTGCTGTTGGCCTCACACAACTTTGAAAACCGTGTCTTCCTAATGAATTGTTTTGCTCCCTGTGGTCAGTTCATTCTAGTTTGCTGCTCCTATGACAGTGACTTTCATATCCCCCGGGACAGTAAGGAAGCCCCTCCCCATCAGTGTAGGTCCAGTTCCAGTACCAGCTCCCTCCCCGGAAGCCTCAGCAGATGCTCGCTGAGAATTAACCTTTTCTTCCTTCCACAACACACTGCTCTTTTTGTATTTCTGTTGTGACATTCACCTGAAATGAGACATTTTCATGTGTATTTGACTCAACAAACCAATTTTTGAATTTCTTCACGGGGCTGGTTTTCTTTGTGTTCCCTAATGCAGGACCAGAATATCCGTAGTAAAAATGGTAAAGGAGCACCTGGGAGCTACAGAATGATCCCAACTCCTCTTAATCATGTCAAGTCCTATAGAATGCTTCCAAACAATGATGGAGTCCCTTACACTGAATTAATTTCAAAGCTGTGTGTTATCATCTCTCTTTTAAGACTTGTTCTCATGCATTTACCGTGCCAGAATAAACAGATAGATTTAGCAGTGTCATAGATGAGATGTATTTTCTCATTTATGCAAGTTCACTTTAGTGAGCCTGTTGTGGGAATCATTCAGAGTTGATGCTCAAAAGCATTTCTCACTTAATGATTTTTCAAATACTGAACTTGAGACAACATTATTAAAAAGCTCAAACAGGCTTGAAAATGGTGTACTTTCTCAAGAAGGCAGACTATGATGTTTAAATTCTGAAAGACCAGTCTGAGGAACTTCCTACATGATGTAAAGCATATTTATATGTTTCTATATACAAATTATTTTTTGAGTCGGTCAGCCTTGAAAGATGCTTTTCTATTCATGTGGTTTTTCTTACCAAGAACAGCAAAGACTGATGCACATTAGGTCTCATTTGAGTTTACAGTAAGTCTTGGTCAACATAACCCATCTTAAATACTCATGGTATTTGTGCAGTGAAGTTGTTGGCATGTTATTTTTGTGGTTGTTCTTTCCAGTTTTAGTATTTCTAGTTCCCCAGTGAAGGTTTAATTGCCAACTACCTTTTGTGTGTTTGTGCACTTGTTGTTTTATGGATTGGGTCTAAAAGGTGTCTCGAGCATCTCATGTGTTCATAGGGGGGCTTTTGGAAGGTGCTTGGGTTGTAGGGCACTGTGTCAGTGGATTAACTCACTGGGAGGTTCATAGCTGAATGTGAAACAGACAGACAGTGGGGTGGTGACCTGGCAGTGTGTATTCTTGTCCTTGGATCCTCCCCTCCTGTTCTTGGCTGCTATGGTTTGAGAGCTGTCTCCTGGCAGGTCCTTCCACCATGCTGTTTCTGCTTTGGGGCCAGTCAGTGACTGAAACCTCTGAAACTATGAGCCAAAATAAACCTCTCATCCTTTAAATCATGGGTATTGACTAATGACTAATCTAGTGGTATATAATGAGAAATGACTAATGACTAATATAGTGGTATATAATATTTTTATGTAAAAAATGAGAATTACCATTCTTTGGTTGTCAATAGACACATAAATCAATTCATTTGATATTGTATTGTTGTGGTTGATTAAAAAAGTATGTTTCTTGGATGAAGTATGTAATTCTTTTTAAAAATCTTGTATGTTCAAGTTATGTTTGAAAATATATCGAAGGGTAAAAATCCAATTTAAGAAATAGTTTGCCTGTGGCTGATGAAGAACTTCAAGCTCTATTCATTGTAAATTGGTTGTCAATAGGGGAGAAAGCAAGTTAATTGACTGAGAAGCTTGTTTGCTAAATCAAGGAGCCTCATATTGGTTGAGAAAAGCCTAATCTTAGCTTTTATGAAGCCCCCTAGAAATAGGAGATAATGCTAGCATTTTCCTGTACTTTCTGAATTTCTAGCTTGGAAGGAAATAAAAAGTAGAGCAAGATGATGGAATAAGTCAGGACTGCCAACGTGCAATTCCAGAGGTACTTTAACTTTGGGAGACACTTTTCTTGCCCCAAGTGAATTTAGTGAGCTGCTGACATGCACAGCAAGAGAGGACGCTGCCCTCACCGCAGGGTGCCTACTGTTCTTGCCTCATCTCAGCCTTGTTCTCTATGCTTTTCACCTCCAATTCCTCTAGTTCCTCTGCCAAGCTTTTGACATAGTGCAGTACTATTATTATCCCCATTTTACAGATGAGAAAACTGACACAAAAGTGTCCAAGAGGTTAAGAAAGAGAAAGTGAAAGAAAGAGTGAGAATGTGAGCTCAGGCTCCCTGGCCTCAAAGCCTGTGCTCTTTACCTTTTTTCTCCTCCGTCTTCAAATTAAGCCTGGAAGTAGGAGAGACAGTGCTAAAACTCTCTATCCACAGGTGAACTGTCTTAGTGAGAATAAAAGTTGCCCTGAGAATAGAGCCAAATGCCTGTAACTTGCTAAGAAACAATCTCTAGGAAGTTGTAAGCTTGGTATTCTGTTTGACTGGAAGCTTCCCTTAAAGAAGCTTTATCCATCTCTCCACCGCTGTCCTGTGGCTGTTACCCTATCAAGGCGTCTCCAGTGCAAATGTCGTAGAGGACTTTCAGTAGATAGCATGGAATGTGTGCTTCATATTCACTGTTATATCTTCAGCTGGTACAGTGTATGACATATATCAGGAGCACAGTAAACATATTTGAATAAATGAATATTTTAAAAGAACTTTGTTTAAATCCAGCTCTGTATGTGTCTTGATTTAATATCTAGTATTAAGACAGTAATTCTTACTCAGTTAATACTTTGTCTTTTGTTAAACTTTTATAGAAAAATCATGATACAAAATTGGCTATATCTTGTAATATTTAGTTTTTCTCAATTATTCATATTCATTTTGCTTTGTCCTTTGCGGCAACCCTCCAGAATGACTAAAGTAAAACCTGGAAGAAAATAAGAATCTAATGTATGAATGGAAATAAGAAACTTCTATATGGTTGGTGTAGCCTGGAAAAAAATGAAAGACTTCTATAGGACTCATTGTGCACTTTCAAATCTATTAAGTGATGAAAAGAATACACAAAAGTGTTACCATCCACATGGAACCTTTAATCTGTTTCCTTCCATTTGTAATTTTGGATAATCATAAACTCATCTACTCAAGTAAATATATGGAAAAAATAATTCAACCGTTGGAAGACATTGGTATACACTTAATAGCTACAGTATTTTTAAAATAAATGGTGATTTCTTTATGGATATTTCAGGGTATATAAGATTAAAATGTATATAAGAATACTTTTTAAAAACTCATCTATTATGACAAAAAATTTGAAATTATTGTGCATATGTAATGAAATGCTTCTATCTACATTTTCTTGAACTTTCTAACTTATGAAGTAGATAGGACTCGTATTATATTATTCTGATTTTGTAGTTGGGCATATTAGGGCTGAGAGGTGAGGTGATTTGTTGAAAGTCCACAGGTGGGAGATCTGGTTTCTGTAGGACACTTTCATTCCAGTATTACCTTACCTCATGCAAAATCAACAAAGTTCCAAAAGGTCTTGTGTTAGTTTCACATTAAAGGTGAGTGGTTTGCCATTTGTCTGAAGGCTGGATGTCAGTGTAGTGTGAACATAAGGGCATTGTAATTCCAGGGTAGTGTAGTTACAGAGCAGTACAAAATTTCAGGGAAAGAGATGGCGAGGCGATTGTGTGTCTCTTTCAGGAACTTCCATTCCCTGTAGGATGAGAAACTGAAAGCAAAGCTGAGTTTTCCTTTTGTGCCTCAGACATGAGGAAGTTATTCTTTAGTTTTGTTTCCACAGTAGTGAGGAATGAGAAGCTTCGGTTAGGTTGGTAATGAAATGGGCAAATTGGCAGGAACGTTAGAGATGGGTATGGCAGCAAACAGGGTACGTGGTGTGGGGAGTCCAGGGAAGGTCTCTGGGCGTGAGTCAAGCA
The DNA here is from genome assembly GCF_034190915.1 of Cavia porcellus. Taxonomy (NCBI): domain Eukaryota; kingdom Metazoa; phylum Chordata; class Mammalia; order Rodentia; family Caviidae; genus Cavia; species Cavia porcellus. The sequence goes on from NW_026947497.1 coordinate 36,617,028, forward strand.
CAGCTTAGAAGGTTCGTTCTTAGAAGTAAGGCTCTCCTGGTTCTCTGTCAGTGGTTAGGACATTTTGGGGGAAGGCCACCAAGGTAGGGTCATGACGGCAGACTTGCTGGAACACCTGAGAGTACAGGTCTGATGGAGGGGACACTGCTCACAAATTGTACCCTAGTGGCCTGATCAGTGGCATAACTTTGCAAGCAGGAGAGCACATGGCTAAGGAAGCAATTGCACTTTGGCTGGCAGCAGAACTGAGAAGTTGCTTCCCTGTACTGACTTGGAGGCAAAATTACTGCTTTGCTGCGCCACATAGATATAAAATATGGATGGAATCACCAAACATCTGGGTGGTGTGAGTGGGACAAGGGCATCGTACAGCTCTGTGTGTTCTGCATCATGGCAGTGACACAGGTGGAGAGGAGATTCTGTGTCTGTTTCATGATCTTCCATTCCTTGTGGGATGAGAAGCTGATAGCAAAGCTGAGGTTTCTTTCTGTGTCTCAAACATGAGGGAGCCCTTGTCTTTAGTTTGTTTTGGTATCAGAGATCCAGACTTTACCAGGAAGTCCATCCCACCCAGGAGCATAACCCTAAAAATATCCTGGTCAAGCAAATGTATCTGAAATTAAGATACTATGTCCTTTTTTTCCTTTATATGCTTCAGTTGCTAGGAATGGTGGTACGTTCCTGTAATCCTAGCTACTTGGGAGACTGAGGCAGGAGGATTGCAAGTTTAACCTCTCCACTCCACGGACAATTTAGTTAAAATGTGCCTCAAACAATAGCAACAACAAAAGGTCCTGAGTTTAATCTATAGTACTGAAAAATAGGGCCCCAGGTTTATTTTGCCTGATAAGCGCAAGGTCATGAGTTTGATTCTCGGTACCAAAAAAAAAAAAAATCTTTAGTACTGAAAAATAGAAAACAAACAAACAATCTTCAACATATGCAATTACCTGAAATGTTAGAAACTCAGTATATATCCACTCTTCCCCACCCTCTGAACCTCTGTTATTTAGGTTATACAAAATATTTTCTGGAAGTACACATGTGTTTCTCAGTGTCATCTTGTTAAATGATTAACGTTTCTGAACATGATTTGTGAATGACAAAACATTGTACAATTATGTTATTGCTATTAGAAGACTGACTCTTAAAAGGTTAGTGATTAGAAAGTCTGTTGGATGTGGTTAATTGGTGATAAATTAATCATTGCTCTCTTATCATCGCAGTTGTATGACCTAGTTTCTGAGTGAGTATTGGATTGTTTTATTGGATATAGGGGATTAGGAATTCATTGTGATATTTTTCACCTTGAATAGTTTTATGATAGCTAAAGAAAAATTCAGTATTTTACCTCTACTTTGGCTAAGTTGTTTCACGTATTTCTTTTCATCTCATAAGGCTGGAAACAGGATACTATATGAGTCTAACTGATTTTAAAAAAATGTTTATTATTGTCTTCATAAGTCAGTCATGCCTCTGTCTTCTGAGCTTTCCTCCTCTTTCCTATTTTTTCCTTGTTTTCTTTCATCATTGATTTGTCCTTCTCTGGTGAATTTTAGTTTCTGCACTAACCAGGTCTTAACTAATCTAGTCTGTTCAAAAAGACCTCTGGTATCTGTGTCATCATTATATTCTCTTCTTCTGGATATAACCTTTTCAGCCTTAAGTGGTTTTTCTCAGATTTCCAAATTCTGAGCCTGGATTTATAATGACGGCAGTGTGTGTTTTTCTGCTACTGAGTCTTCTTCTAGAAGCTGACTTGGTTGGTTAACCTTCTTTCGCTTTGGTATTTTCTAAAGGCTGTCTGGGGCAGATTTCCTTGAGCATTGGCACTAGAGAGCAGATGTTCCCAGGAAACATCTGGACACCCCAAGATTTCTACCTCTGGCAAAAAGATGTTAAGATGCTTTTTTTAGACCCTGCAGCTTTATTTTGCTGTCACCACAAGTAGCCTTCCAAAAGCCTGCTACTGAAGTCTCTCTCAGATTTGTGTTAGGTCACCACTTTTTCTTCAAAGTAATCCTACTGTGTCCTCCCAAAACAAATCATTGAAGCTTTGTTTGGTGCCACAGAAGTCAAGGTGATAGATGGTTAACAGAGAAATTTGAGTTTTATGTATAACTTAAAACCTCCAATCAGAGCCAAGTAAAAGATCTTATTCAGTTCCCTCCTGGTGATTATATATAATTCTCTAGTTTCTCTGTGGGATAGATACTGTAGGAAATTGATTTAGTTATCCAGATTTTTATTCTGTTGCTTCTTTTCCCTAATTCCTATTTTTCTACTTTTTTCCCCTATTTATGCATATGTAAAACCACACACACACACGCATATATGCACACATTTATTTATTTACAGTGGAGGCAAAAGATAGGAGTTGGATAATAGAAAGTCCGTGACATCAGTCCATACCTAAGGTCATGTTTTGCACCTTGCATTTATTTCTATTGAAGATAACACAGAATGTTAACTTACTGGAGGATCTGCCTGATTATTTATTAAGTGCTCAGTTTATACTTAAAGAAGTAAAAGAAATTGACCCAGGGGCCAGGGGTTTAGCTCAGTGGCGTAAGTGCCTGCTTGGCAAACTTGAGGTCATGAGTTCGATCCCCGGTACAAAAACAAAAATAAAAAGAAATTGACCCTTTGTGTGTATCTCAGTTGGGTATTATTTTCTCAAATTGATGCAATTTTACTTTTGTTTTATCATCATGGTGATTTATTGATAGCTCCTACTCTTATATCTGAAATTATGCTAATCAGATACCAGTAATAGTAATACATGTTTTCCTTTTTTTTGGTACCAGGGATCAAACTCATGACCTCACACTTACCAGGCAAGTGCTTGAGCCACTGAGCTAAATCCCCCACCTCTAAATGTTTTCCTTTTTTTAAGCAATTAACTTATAATAGTAGTTGTATGTAACTGAAGATCCTAGTTAATATGTATGTTGGACATATCTCTTTGCTTTCTAATATCCATTCCTACTTTGTCTTTACAACCGAACTCCAACTTTCAATTGGGTACATTGATTCTCAATTGAAATATCACATTTATTAGATTTCCTGACATTTTCTTTGACCATATCAGATGTAAATGAAGGTGTTATGTTCTACACTTGGGAGATCTTTTTTTTTTTTTTTTTTATTTTAAGGGGGGTAAAATTAAACACAACAAAACAGAACAAAATAGGACATAAGAAAGCAATGTAAGAGATATAAATTTCAAAGCTAGATGATTTGAGATCTTCACTATCTATCATATTGTCTCTTGTTTTCTTCCAAATAGTTGTCCATGTCTTTGCATACGGAGAATTCATACAAAAGAACATAGTATAAAACTGATCCGAACAGAATAAGGAAGGCGATTTAGGTCTTCAAAACCAAACAGTAGGGAAGTCATTAATGGCTATTGTAGTATTGTAGTAGTCATTAATGGCTATTGTTCTCTTCAAAATAGCTGTCCATACTTTCATGTATACTGAAGTTCAACAAAACAAAATAGGCACAGAGGTTGAGGGGTCGGGGGTGGGTAGGGATTGCTTGGTTTCCTGGTTCTCCAGGTCTCAGCCTGGCGCAGGTCCCAGTAAACACTGGTGGCTCCCATCTTGGGCTGCTGCAGCCTGCCATGCTCACAGCCACTCATCAGGGCGGAGAGGGGTTGCTTCAGGCTGTTTCTTTCTAATGAATTGACCATTTCACTGCCCAAGTTCTGAAATGGCCAACAGACCATAGAAAGACATCTTTTTAGGCTCCTGCTTGAAACCAACAGCATCAGGAAGCTGCAGGCCTTGATCAGGGCCAAATCAGGAGGTCTTCTTAAAAGGAGTGGTGGCAACCTGCATTTCCATTCTTCTTCCAGCTTTCTGGAATGTTTATTACATGACTAGAGCTCTGAGAACATTGCTGGGCCTTTAGACAGTACCAGTGATGGTAGACCAGAAAGCATTGGGCCTTAGGTCCTTATGAGTCTGCAGCTGCCAATACTGGCCCTATTGTCTGCCTTCTTTTTCATGACACAAAAAGTAACATTTCTTATGTAAGCTCTCACTATTTGGTGTGTTTGCATGAAGCTGAAAGTTCAGTACAGTTCATGTAAATATGTAAGGTGTCATTTTTGAGTAATAGAATATAATAAAGTATAGTTAACACTGGAAATACACTGAATGTAATTTAAAATATGATATGTATTAGGTACTTATATTGCTAAATTATTTGGGTTTATTATACCTTCCCCCTCTCTTTTTGATGATAGAAATTGAACACAGAACCATCATACTGGGCTACAGTCCTAGCCATTTTTTTTTTTAGGTTAATTACTTTTTTAGTTAATTACTTGCACACTTGCTAATTATCCAGGGTTGAATGCGCCATCCTCCTGCTGCAGCCTCCCAGATGCTGGGATCACAACATGTACCACCATGTCCGACTCTGTTATGACTTAATAATGTGTGGTACTATAAAAAACTCTCAGTTGTTTTGAATTTTCTCATTTTTTGGATTCTTTAGAAATGCAGATTAATATTGAGAAATAGTTATGTAGCTGTAGTTCTCTTACTAATGTGTACAAAACTCTATATGCCTATGGAAAGTTTTGGAGACATTCTCTCCAGAATCTGTTTTGCTAATGCATTCCAGCACTGGTATTGTGCTTCTTTCGTTTTTTGTATATTGGTAATATAAATGTGTGGATTAAAATGTGATTGTCAATATGTCTTATAATCTTTATACATCTTTGGTGATAGACTGTAAAAATAAAAAGATCTGAGTTTTTGTTGTCTTTGAATTTTCATTGTATTTTTCTGATAATATTTTTGAATTGTGGTATTGTAAACAATATAACATTTTTAATCATTGGAAATATACGGTTCACTGTCTTTAGTTACAGTCACATTTGTATATAATCTTCATTGCTACCTTCTCTAAAAGTTTTTATCTTTCCTAATTGAAACTGTGTCCACCCCCGTTCCTCCCCCCTATCATTGGCAGCCACCATTCCACTTTCTGTGCAGGCATTGTCTGCTCTAGAATTTTCATAGAAGTGAGATCATACAATGCTTGTCTTTTTGGGACTGCCTTATTTCCCTTAATATAATTCTTTTGTCTTCATAGGAAATAACTTAATGACAACTGAATTATTATTGCATAGGTTTGTCTGTCATATGTTCCTATGAAAATTTCCATCTGTCATGGCAGTTAGAGTTTATTAGATGTTAGAGTAGATGGTACTATGATAAAATAGAATTTAGGAGTTCTTACTTATGAAATATAGCACAAGAAGGAAGTTACATTATCTTTGTTATCATAAAGGTAACTAAAACACAACATAAGGAATTTCTTTTAACTGTAGACTTAACATGAGTATATTGAGTATATTAATAACCTAGTGAGTTCTCCATCATCCTGTAGAACAATATAAATATCACATTGCAATGTAACATTTATTTTCAAAATATTTTTTGTATCTGTAATCATGTATTAGAAATAGAGGAAATGTGGTTTTGCAATAAAGTATTGAAATTTTCAAGTTGAGCAATTGTCCTACTTGATTTGTGTATTCTATTTGTGTAGCAAATAGTGAATGATTTTTCTTTCTCAGATATATAGATTTAGGGGATTGATCGATAATCCCTAAGAAGGTATTAAGATAATGATGTTGATTTTTTTTTTTTTTTACCTTGGGAAATATATTGATGATGCTATGATTCCAGAAATAACTTTTTTGTCTTTGACATTTTTAAAACCTTATGTCACTTCTTTTTCCACATTTGTCTCGGAGACACTTTATAGAATCCCGCTTTTTAATATCTTTCTGACAGATTGGTATCTAAGGTTCCTAAAATCTCAGTTAAGAGAAATAGAATAGGGAATTGGCATAATAGGAGGCAAGCAACTGTGTTTACAAGTTTCAGATATTGTCCCACAATTTCGCTGTAACCCTTCAGCTGACAATTAAAATCTTTGTTTTATCAGTCATCACCCAGCCCTAACAGATGGGTAAAGAATTAATCTGATTTGTATTTTTCTCTACAACTTTCTCCTCCACATGTAATATCCTGTGATTAACATTCAGTGAGTTCTTAAAGATGATTGATGGGCCTTAAAGGTATACTATATACAATCCTATTTAAATTATGCTAGACTAAAACCATGGAACACAGGACCTTGAAGACCCCTGTAGAAATTTGAAGACAATTTTGATACTCTCGTCCACTCAAAAAGAAATCTGTGAATACTGCAATGTTTTTTCCCTTGCCAGGACCCTCCTTGCCTGGTGTCATTTCTTGAGCTCTCCTGGGAGGAGATTAGTCTAAAACAACAAAGTAGCCAGATGTCTGGTTCAGAGACAGTCCCAGAGGCTGAGCTACAGTAGGCGACAGAAATCGCGTGGGGCTGAAGATCAAAGATACCTGAGAATTACTTATGGGCACATAGTATGTGTCATTCCCATTATTAGCAGTCTGAGAAAATTTGTTTCCCTAATTAACCCTTTTGTTGGAGTAACCTTAAATTTTAGTGAATTTATTTCTGTTTTGATATATTTTCTTTTGTGCAGTTTTGAAACATGCATGGTTCAAAAAAGGGAAATGGAAAAGGAACTCATGTGCTGGATTGAGATCTTTGAGCTCTAATTCTTATCCCAAATAGATATGGTATCAAATGTGTCACCATTTATTATAAAGGAAGGGAGCTTTTGGTTCTAAGTTAAAATTATAAATCAGTGGCTAGGAACTGCCTGGTGTATGTGTACAAAACCTGTTATTAAGTTGCTAATCCTTACTTTTTAAGCACTACTATTTAACTGCTTTAGAGTGAAGGTTTTTAGATTATGACTTCCTGGTTTTAAAATGAATTCAAAATAAATCCCAGTGGTGGGCTATTATACCTTATTAATAGTAGAACTCATTTTTCTCCATATTGGCATTACTAATTAAGTGCTAATTAAAAAAATTCTCATTATCCCTTACCTGTTTGCTTTATTGGTTTATGTTGTTTAGATAGGTACAGATTTGGAAGATATGAATAAATGTGTTTTAGGTTATCCTTAATTCTAGAGCCTCTAAAAGCTTTTAGCTGAATTTATTCCAACTATAACTTTTGATGTCTTAGTATCTTGATGAGACTGTCCCAAGGTAGAATAAAAGATTTTGGTTGATCTTGCTACTTGTTTTTGTTTCTGTTTAACAGTATCATGTAACAACAGAAGCATGTAAAAGCCTCATTTCTGCTTTCCTTAAGATATAATCATAAACCATTGTTATCAAGAACATGATTAAGCTAGCTTTAATGCTTTAAAGTGCAACAATGCATTCTTTAACATCTAGTAAGATAAACTTGGCATACAAGCTGTAAAAATGTCTTTAAATCTAATTGCAGATATGTGTTAGCAATTTGGTGCAGAGATTTTATGTTCTTTGTGTAGTGGTCAAGGGTTCTGTAAACTCCTTCAGGAAAATAAAGCTCCTAGGAGCAGTTTTATAAGGATTAATTGATTTATCTCTGTTTTTGGATTTAATTATTGAACCAAGATTAAAATCAGCGTTTTGCACAAAGAACCAGAGAGGCAATTGTATGTTTTTTTTTTTTTTTTTCCAGAGCAGAATTTATTGTTATTTGATGAAGGAGAACGTGTGTTTTCTGGCTGTCTACCTGTGTTTTCTCTCTGTGTCTACTGGCTCCCCTCATGGTGAACATCGTGGGTCTTTGGTTGAGTCGGCTTAAAGCCATTGTACCATGAATGTCTCTAAGCCCCAATTAGTGGATTATCTTAAGCAAGTAATATTTATGGTCATAAAACATCTGCAGGTACCACGGTGTCGTCAGTTCCTTAATAGCTGATTGCATCCAGGTTTGCTCTGAGAGACGGTTCCTGCACTGTGGTTTCATGGATGATGCCACATTCATAGTGTCCTGGCTCAAGGAGCTGTTGTTTCCCCTCTTTAGGGAACTCCCTGGGGAACCCCTTTGTGCCTCTCCCTATCCCACCCCAGCACCCCCCCCACACACACACACACAGTACACAGTTTAGATGAGCATTTGCTAACAGAGAGGACCAAAGGTTACTTCTTTTTGTTTTCCAGAAGCTGCCAATACAGTACCGCTATCTGTGTGCCTCTTAATATTTGGGTTGTTTTACTGGCCATTGGTTCTTTCTCGCTCGCTCTCTCCCCTGTCTCCCTCTCTGTCTCTGTCTCTCTCTCCATCTCTCTCCCTCCCTCCCTCCCTCCTTCTCCTCTCCTCTCTTCTCCTCTCATCACTCCATTTACCTCTTGGGCCATTACTGCCTGTGATGTCTCTTTGACACCACTGTGTAATGAAGTGTTTATGTATTTAAATAAATAGACATCAGATTTAAAGAGTTGAAGCCTAAAATAAAAAAATTTTTTAGAAAAAGAGTTGAAGCCTATTATTTTCCTTGGTTTCTTTTTTGTTTCTTTTTCTTTTAAAACTGGGGATGGAACCCAAGGCATTATGCCTGTGAAGCAGACACTGTATTGCTGAGCTATATACACAGCCCTTTTAAAAATTTTATTTTGACACAAGATCTTGCTAAATTGCCCAGGATGGCCTCAAACTTGGGATCCTCCTGTCTCAGCCTCCCAACTACAGACATGTGCCACCATTCCAGGCTGTCAGCCTCTTTTTAAAACTCTTTCAGGGCCAGGGATATAACTCTTTTTAGGGCAGCATAAGCACCTGCCTGGCAAGTACAAGGTCCTGAGTTTGATTCCTGGTACCAAAAAACAAAAACAAAAACTCCTTTAGTAATTTAATATGTAATGCTTTAGTACCTAAATGGGTTTTGAGATAATAAGCTATTAAATTTTTGTAATAGAATTCTGTAATATATAAAATGCTTGATATATAAATCAAATTGGTTTGTTACGATGTAGTTATTTAATATGCATTTTATTGAGATAATAAGCTATTAAATTTTTGTAATAGACTTCTGTAATATATTAAATTTTTGAAATATAAATCAAGTTGGTTTTGTTAGAATGTGATTATTTAATATGCATTTTACTTTCTCACAAATTTGAAAGCTTTGCTAGGCAATGTTGCTCATGCTTGTAATCCTAGAATTTGGGAGGCCGAGGCAGGAGGATTGCATGAGTTCTATGCCATCTTGAACTACATAGTGAAAAACCTGTCTTAAAAAAAAAAAGAAAAAAAAGCTTCAAGATTGAACATACAGTCTTAAAATTTTCCCATTTCATCTGTAATGGACTAAAAGGATTTTTTGAATAGCTGATTTATTTACTTTTCCACTTAATGGATATATTTCTCTAGTTTTAAAGTAGTCATATGTATCCTCTCAGGAGCTTTGGAGCAATAGTATTGGATGGTCTGCTCCTGTTTAGAGTGGTGATCCTTGACTCCTGAGAGGCCAAACTGGCCCTGTAGTAAGATCAGGTCTCGGCAGGTGGCAGGGTCTTCTCTCCACCGCCAGTGTGCCGCTCAGATGGTCAGTCCTAGAAGAGAAATTATGCTTTGTGTATAAAAACGATCAGCTCTTGAGTCCTTGTGACGTTGAACTCTGTTGCTAAATAATGAACAACTTTTTTAAAAAGAAGTCATAGAAAATTAATTGTTATCTTTACTCGGCAACCCGGTATGAGCAATTGAGAGAAAATAAATGTTTTAACTGGACTGTTTTACCTTTTTGTCAAGTAATATTTATATGATTAACTATGAAATGAAACTACAGCCCATGGATAATCAGATACCTAGGAATAACGTTTGGGAGCCTGGGTTTCCTGAAAACAGGAGGCACAGTTATTGTAGCCTGGGGATTTTGCCTGGGGTAAAATGTGTGTGCCTCAACAGCTGAAGGGCTATTCAGAAGGAAACAAAGTAAGATGGCATCTATTTCAACGTGTAATTTTGGTATTTCATACTTAATTTTATCCTTGGCAGAAATGTCAAAATATACTACCTGCAAACCAATCTGAAGGCACATCGATACCAAATTTAACTAGGTAGATAAAGTCCTTGAGAATCAAATAGTTCTCACTGGGAAGAGGAGGGACCCTTCTAGGTAATTCCCTGGAGGGAAGGGAGCGCTTTGGTAGAATCAAGAGGAATATGTGGTCTATTTCAAATAGAGGAAACCACTGGAAAAAAACCACTCAAGAAACTACTGGAAGGGTTGGGAACAAATTTTAAAACTGGTACATCATGCTTAAACATAAATATGATGTCTTTCACAGTATGTTCTTTTTGAATTTACTCCTACTTAAAATTTTAAATAACACTTTCCTTCATTTATGTTGTTTTGTGTGTTTTTTTAAAAAAAAAATCTTTCAACTCATCCGAAGTTTGCTAATGCTAGATATGATACAGTTCTCTCTTTATTGCCTTTTCTACCACTCTTTAGAGACCAAATTACTTCAGCTGCATGAAGTTGCTACTTAAATTTAAATCAAATTCTTGTTAATGGACTCACTGACTTTCTATTTTATATGTATACTTTTCTTTTGTTTACCCTAGAGAGGAAGTGTACTCCTTTACAGAATTAAAATCTAGACCACCAGACCACTATTTATCCTACTATCACCACATAGCTGCTGCTTATTATTTTTTAATCAAAAATCAAGTTCCTAAGTTTAATGGTTTCAAAGATCTATTACATTTTGTCTGAATGTAAGAATTTATAAAGAATAAAGAGAATCTGGAATCCCCAAAAGATCAAGAACATTAATATTTATAATAGTTTAGTATTTTATATTTATACTTCCATTGACATATATTGTTTAGAGATTATTAAATAACTTAAGTTTTATTCAGAGAACAAAAGCATTTTTCTTGGATTTTTTTTCTCTTTAATTTGAATTATCCTCAGGTGTTTGACAAAGAGCAAGCAGATTTCTGTATGTTAGAGAGTATTTATTTACCTTTTATAAAACCCTGTCGGGTATGATGAAACTGGTCAGTGGTCAGTGTCATCTGTTAATAAAAACTGGTAACGCTAGGTACCATTGGTAACTGCCAGTGAAAATCAGTGCCATGTGTGGACATGACCCTTGGTACTTAATTCTTACCTATTAGAGTGTACATAAAATCTATCAGCTTGGTTAACTTAAATAATAGTGTTAGTTCCTTAACATTTAAAATTCATAGAAATCTTAGATAAATGTATTTTCGTTTAAATGGAGGATTCATTTTTTATTAAAATACCCATAAAAAAAACCAAACAAAATGCAGCATTCCTAGAGACTCATTTTTGTTTAGAAATACTTGATCAGTAGAAATTATTTCCCTGGTCATGTTGATAGTATCCTGCTCCTTTAAATAGTGTTTTCTCTTTCTTTCTCTTTCTTTCATTTGAATACTCCTATAACAGTTTTCTCTTATTAAATTAAATGTCAGATTAAGTGCCTTCTTTCCAACCTTTTAATAGGAATATTTTAAGGAATGAGACTGCTGTGCTTAATTCTACTGAAGTGAATTATACTGTCAAATGTCTGCTAAGGTGTTTGGAGGATCATCTTGTGTAATATGCAGTAAATGTACCTTTTGAGTTGACTACAACCCTTGGCTTTTCCTTACATATTGTGCCATGGAAGGGACTAAATAAAAGACTCTTGGAACTGAGCAACATTAAAATGAAGCCTGCCTTTCCTACATGCAAACAGTAAAAGGCAAACTTAGAGCTGACTTGACTTTTTTTCCTTTTTGAGCAGTCTTCAATAATAATTTGAGATTTGAAACATAATTTGATTGTATCTTTTGTGATTTTTCTACTTCAGCTAATTGTAGTGGTCCAGCTTCACACTAAGTTCAGGTCAGGATGCAGAAAGACTCATGTTTTATGGAAACCTGAGTATATACTTGGATTAGAAAGAAGACAGTGATGTAGGGTTTACCTCCTGTTAGTCCCCTTGAGGAAATGATGACTGCCATCCGGGCCTCTGGTTACCTCTAGTCCTTTGCATTGATAGAAAGAATCTTGAGACAACTGGTGACCAAGCAGTTAGCTTTTTTTTTTTTAACCAACTTGGGCTTTTGTATTAGAAATTCACATTTCAGTCTCATTCCTGCTTACTACAGCAGAATAGCTTTTAAACTCGACTTTAAAAAGTTTAAAGGCAATAAGTCAATCTCTTAGAAACAGTGCAGAGATGTAGATTCAAATCATAAATAAGGAAATGCATGGGGTACATTAAACAGACATAGGAAAATGGATTTCTGTCTTTTGTAGGAAGGTAATTGGGCACCACTGCTTGGCAGGAGCTGGTGCTATTGAGCCAGCTATAGCTGCCACAGGTTGATGGGCAGGTGATAAGGCAGCTTCCACCGAGGTCTGCACAGGAGGCCTACCTAATATGCTGTCTGCCCTAAGGGCCTATGGGAACACAGTTGGATTATTATGTTAATGCATGAGCCCGCTGCCCTCTTCCTATCCCAGCTGGGTTCCCTGTTGTTAGGAACTGCTTTGCACTGACAGTGGAGTAATATGCTTCATGATTGAAAGGGCAAAGGGGCTTGAAAGAAAAAAAGAAAAGAAAAGAAAAAAGAATAGGCCTGTACAGATATGTAAATGAGAAAAGGAAATCTGTAGGAAGATTTCATTCTAAGTACAGAGAAAAAGTTTACTAGAAAGTTCATCTCACAGTGCTGCATAAAACCACTCATTTCTTAATTAATTTCTGGGCTTTGTTGTCCTTTTATATTAACACTACTTGAAAGTGTTTTTTATGTACACTACTTGGAAGTGGTTTCCAAAATAGGGACTAGCATTGATTTGTTTTAAACCAAGATGAGTGAACGCATTGATACACAGGTGTATATAGTGGTGCATTTTTTTGGAATTTCATTACTCTTTAATAGTTGTCCCTTGGTATCCCACTATATTTTATAGAAAAGCTTCTTTTTAGATGCTGAAGAATATTTATTTTGTTTAGGATATCAGTTTGTTTCTCTTTTATTTTGGACATGAGTTTAGCAAATTGCGTGAACTTACCTTTTGGGAAAAGATATTTGTCTTTGGGAGGTGAGAAAATGGTTGATGGGAAATAAGAATATTTCCATGAGTTTATGACTTTGAGATGTGGTAGTTCCAATACTTTGTGTTTGCTGAAGTTTTAAATGTTGACACCTTAACCTTAGTGAAGAGTATGGGTTTGCTGCCTACAAATCTGTTCAAATTCTGATGCTTCTGATTAATTAACTGATTTTCCATAAATTACTCCTTATTTATTTTGGCTGTAAAATGGGTTGAATATAATTTATAAAAGAAGATAATGAACAAAAATCATTTAATCTGTCACAGAGTGAGTGCTTATTACAAGCTTGCCAGAAGATGATACCTGATTGCCACTCATTGTGTTTAGTTCTAAGACCATTGTTTTAATATGTGTGGTTGTAGGCTTTCAATTGAAAGTATACCCCTCTTTTTTTAGTGCCAGCAACCCTCACCAACTAGGAATGACATGAAAAATTAATTTAGATAGACACAATTCAACCTAAAAGGACTTAAAGACTCCTCAAATAAAATGGCAGGATATGTTCCTTAATAGTTCTATAAGATGTGGATAGCATATGTAGTGAGTTAAGTAAATCGTATTAGAGTAAAAGACAGTTTGCCATCCATACTCCGTCATCCTTTGAGCACCTCATCCCATCATTCTCGCCACTCTCTGAAGCAGTTCTAAAGTCCTTTTTTGTGAGTTACCTTTGCAAAGTGTGGTCAAAAATACAGTGAATGCAGCTGTTGAGTGCCATGCAGTGCACATGCGTGTTCTGAAAACACTGTGATTAGCCTCTCCCACCTATTTACCGTACCTAGCACTGTGAAACGTCTGGCTCTTCCTCAAAGTCTAAATGACTGAAAGGCGAACATTTGAGTGGCCTCATCTCAATGACATACTTCCCAACCTGCTAGATGTCAGGTATGTCAAGTTTGTGTTTCCCAGAATCAGAGAATGAATTTTAATGAACAGTGGAGATTAAGAGTAGAAAAGATTTATTGAGAAATAGCTCCTGAAAGAGAGGAGGGTTCCTGAAAGTGGGTTACCCCTGAGGCCTTTGATCAGGGGTAGTGTATGCAGCGAAGTAAAAAGTGTGGGTACAACGTGGGTCAAACTGTAATCAACCTGTAGGATTACAAGTATAGATGTTTAGATGGTCCAGGAGGAAGTTGTGTTTCAAGGGTACATGAAAGAGCAAAGACATTTTGGGGAAAGGACTGGAATTGTAACTTCAAATGACAATAAATGGTTGGGCACTATTTCATGTTCTATCCTTAATTAATACTGTGCCTTTGGAATAAAGTATATCTGCAGACAGTGCCTGGCAAACACTGCAGATTGAGAAGTTACTCCTATCAAGCTGTTTCCACAGCCCACACCAGCCTGCATTCATAGTGCTGTGTAGATTTACAGTAAGAAGGAATTTCACAGAGATGCTCAAGATCAGCAAATGCAGGAATTTGGGAGCTGGTGCGGACTCCGTAGGCTAGCAGTATGGTTACTTCACATCTGATTAAAATGAATACACAGGACTGCTTTCACTAAAAATACAACATACAAAATCATTTTAATACTCTAGTGAAAAATTCCCTGAAGCTTGAGGTAAGTACTTGGTGTTATATGGAGAGAAAACTCCTTCCTGAAGGATAATTGAGCATTTGACTCTAAAGGAAAAGGAATCAGTTTTAGCTAAGCAATCCTTCTTTGTAGCTATAGTAAAATCTTTCATAACATGTCTTTATATTACATATTTGGTTATATATGGGGGCGTATGGTATGGGTTTATCTACATATATGCAGGTGTGTATGTATGTATGTTATATATATGCATAGAATTTAAATTGACATTTATGTTAATGTAGGTCTGTATATCAGAATCAGAAATAGATCTAGGATAATTTAAAGGGGAGTTCTATCAAAGAGAGGATACTCTTCAATAGTGGTATTTAAAATAATGCATTATTTGAACTATACTTGTTAAGACTTTGGAGAAAAGACATTAAAGTAATAAGCCCATGAAACAGGTAGAGAAGTAGTTAAAGAATGACACTTTTTACACCCATGTTCTTCCACAAACCAGTGCAAACCACATGTTGCTATTGGCTGCGTGTAGTTTTACATCTGCCCCAAAGATAGCCATTGCACGTATGAAAGTTCCTCATTTAATTACCTACCTGTGTGAACTTAAGATCGAGGCATGCTGTTTGAACTTAACGACTCACTGCTCCGCCTAGCCACCTGTCTTTCTTTTTTTAAAGTCTTATTTATAGAGCCTCCATAAAGTCTTTTTTTGTGCAGTACATCTGGTTTATACAGTGTTGTATTTTTAGTGATCGTACAGTACAGTTTATGTTGTTATACCTTACTGTACCTCACAGTTATGCAAATTAAAGCAAAGTTATCAAGTTGGCATTTCCTTTAACCATTTCTTTGTTCTGAATATTGTAATGTACATACTATATACAGTTCCTTATTTTGTGACTGATTCGTTTAACACCCTAGATGCAGGAATGAAACTTGGTCTTTAAACGAGGAGTATCTGCATTAAGAAGCCCATCACGCAGTTTTAGAGGTAGTCTGACTTTAAAGGAGTTCTTCATTTTCTTTCAACTAGCTTTGGATTTGATACATGCTGTACTCCTGTGTGTGTGTGTGTGTGTGTGTGTGTGTGTGTCTGTGTGTGTCTGTGTGTGTGTGTCTTTGTGTGTGGTTTTTTTGTCTTTGAGACAGGGTCTTGCTATGCAGTTCAGGCTGGTCTTGAACTTGCAATATTCCTACTTCAGCCTCCGGAGTTCTCGGATTACAGACATGCACCACCATGGATCTCTGGCTCATGGTTTATGGCTCAAGGCTCTCTGTGTGGGTTTTTAAGGACAGGGATCACATCTTAAGTTAAAACAAAACAAATGATTTTTCCCACTTACACTGTGGGAATTTAACAAATGCCTGCTGACTAAATATTTGGGGTAATTTTAATGATAGTATTCAAATTCCAGTAGGATCAGAGTTCATAGATCTTAGTGTCCCTGGGTTTCTCTTACCTCACACTGATACTGCTCTCAAGGAAGCCTTCTCTATGTGCTTTTCAGCGTCTCGGAAAAGACTGAGTTAAATTTCCAATTTCTCCTGCCCCTCCTGACCGCTTTCCTGTCTCCGCCACCAACCATGCTGTGTACATCCTTCCCTTGTTGACATTTTTTCAGAGGGACCGGGAAAGTCAGAGCGGGCAAAATGATAACTCAGTTAGGAAGCACACTTCACGCCACAGAGGCTGATTTCTGCCACAGTGTTTGGTTTCTGCCCTCTTCTGCACTGGCTGAGATGTCCTGGTTTTGCTCCTGTCAGCTTTGCTGTTTAGGAAACGACCAACACTGAATGATTCTTTGATTCCAAACCACACTCCTAATTGTGAGGATCCTCTGCTTTAAACAGGTTTGTTTTCTCCCCAGTGATGACTTAAAAAAAAAAAGTTGAGTATTTTTGTAGGCCTACTAAAATCTATTGAAAATATCAAGTTATCAGTTTAAAAATCATAATGAATTGTATTATAAAAAATAAATACTTTGGTTTTAAAAGTCTTGCCCATATCCTAATGTCCATCATTTCTTTCTTTCCAACTTAAAATGTTTATTTGTCTAAGTTTCCAGATTTACCGGAAATTCTGTACATTGACTAGTGGTTCTTAGCATTTAGTAATATGATAATGCTGATGATGACATATTTAGTTAATGATAGGTAATATTCATTAAGTACATATTGTACTAATGTTTTATATGAATCATTTAATTCTCACAAGTTATATAAGTAGGTATAATATTATATCCATTGTTGAGACAAAGACACAGAGGTTTAAAATGACTTAAGTAAATTTGTCAGAGGGGTAAGCTTGCAGATAAGCTTAAGTCCATGGCCCTCTCCTAGCTGCATGGCTATTTTAGGTGGTAGACTATCTACTGGAATATTCCTCTTCTTACCTCCTTCCAGTCTCTGGGTTTTTGTCTGTTTTCTGTTGCTATAACTGAGTACCACAGACTTTGTCCATTTATACAGAATTAAAGTTTATTTAGCTAATGGTTTAAGAGCAGGGTGCCTGCATGCACTCAGCTTCTGATGAGGGCATTTTTCTTATCTGACAGTATGGCAGCAAGGACCATATGGTGACAGAGAGCGAGCCTGCCAGAGCTAGCTGCATTTGTGGTAAACCATTAATCCACGAGTGGATTGTTCCATTTATGAGAGCAGGGCAGTCATGGCACAAGTACCTCCTAAAGGTCTAGCTCATTAAATTTGGGGAATACATATAAACCATAGCTTGTCCATATTGGTCCTTGTATAGGGGCTTGTGTCACATTAGGCTAAATCAAATCACATGGATCGTAGATAAATGAGAAAAAGTACGCTAAGGGACAGGAAAAACTTTTTAAAAATTTAACAGTACTTTGCAGGGTTGACAGGTACAGAGCTTGGTGCTGACTCCCTTGACAGTGCGAGAAAAAAGCAAAAGGTCGCCTAACCAGTCCCTGTTTACTGGCCAAGTATTGTGGCAAATTTGTGTGAAAACAGATTAGTTAACAGGAAACTGGCAGGAGAGAGGAATGAAAGGCAGGACATGAACTTGCCTCAATTTCCTGAAACCTGGTTTTGGAGCTAACCATCTGCTGGGTACACAAATAGACCCTGAAGACAAGGAAAAAAATTTACCAAGAGGAAATTAGGGATGGACACATCCACCAGCTATTTACGATAAAGTATGATAAAGCCCAGCACTGTCTGAGAAAACCTCAAAGTAAACTGGCTTTCAGCAAGCTCTTACTTTTTGCAGAAAGAGTCAGAAAAGCCCCCAGATCAACACTTCTTGCAGCTTTCTATACATTCTTACTCTCGGGTCTCCCACATCCCAGCAGCCTTTTTGAGAGGATAGTTAAACTGAAAGTGGGTGCTCGGTCCTAAGTTTTCTTCCTAATATTGTACCTTTGCAGAATGAAACTATCTTTTTACCTGATGACTGCCTGTGTTTAAAAAGAGTCAAATCATGATTTCACTACCAATTCATTTAATTTTATTTTCCCAACCACTTAACTTCTCTGAGCCTTATAGTCTACATCTACAATATGAAATAACACCTAGCTCATAGGTTATTTTGAGGATGACACAGTTTTAGTTACTTTTCTTTTGCTTCCAAGACCAAATACCTAATACCCAAAGTTTAGGAAGGAAAGGTTTATTTAGCTGACAGTTTATAGAGGTTTCAGTCCATAATTGGCTGGGTTCAAGGCAGGGTGGCGTCACAGAGGAGAAACAGTCCATGGTGGTAGAAGACAGCAAAAGCAAGCAAGGGAAGGAGACAAGACGCTTTATGACCTGTACATTGTGTCTACTGAGTTTAGGGTAGTGCCAATCCTATCAGTATATCGATCCAACAATAACCTACCCTTAATCCCAGCACCCTCAACCCCAGCTTGTACCACCAATCAATCTTACACTCAGGATTCAGGCACTTCCAAAAAAGTCCTGTCTAAAACTGCATCAGTCTTTGCGGGGACATCTAGACACAAACCATAACACTACTGTGTGAAATACAGAAAGTGGTTAATAAAGGTCAGCTTTTTCCTTCTGTTTATAAAATACAAGTTTGAAAGAAAAAGTTAAATCAAGTTAATCATTCCATTGTAAATTCTTGGGTCAAGAAAATAGATTTTTATCTCTTGACCTTACAGAATTGTATGCAACATCTCTCACTTAAGACTTTGCATTACTGATCTAGGAAGAAAGAAATGAAATTCAGTTTGATTAATAAAGCCTCTTGGAAGTAATTTTTAAACTGATGAAGCTAGGTTAAATGAGAGCCAAGTGGGGCCACTTCCAGGGTTTTGGAGGTGAAGCAATTTGTTTTTATACTTGTATCAGTGCTTTTACTCTTTTAAATCTCATTTCTAGTCCCTTAGGGTCCATAATAGTCTTCAGTACTATACATTTTTATTAAACATCTTTTTTTTTTTGGATTCTAATTTGCATTTCAGATAATATAACAAAATGTATGTGTTTCAAATATTCACTGCATAATTGTGATTAGAACATGTAATCCCTCAAAAGATGTTAATTGCAATTTAAATTCACATTGAATTTAATTAAGTGAGTTGGGGATTAGAAAGATGTAAGGAATAGTTAAGGGAATACATTTTTTAAAAGCATCCACACTTTTTTTCTAAAATATGTAAACCTTTCAGCTT
Organism: Cavia porcellus; assembly: GCF_034190915.1. Taxonomy (NCBI): domain Eukaryota; kingdom Metazoa; phylum Chordata; class Mammalia; order Rodentia; family Caviidae; genus Cavia; species Cavia porcellus. The sequence continues at coordinate 36,636,229 of NW_026947497.1, forward strand.
TCAGATGAACAAAATATATAAGAGAAGCAGAAGAAGCAGGTTAAAGAACATCTTAGGAAAAGCTTAAGTTATGTTGTTCACTGTTTGGATTCTGAACTGAAGCTAATTGTAGCTAGAGAAGGAGGGATGGTTTGACTAAACCTTATTTATGTTCTCAAGAGTCTTTCAGTCCAGGTTCACTCACTTGGTGCCTGATAAAGACCTCCGTTAAGGGCCACGGATTTAGCTCAGCGCTTTGCAGAGAATGCCTGGGTGCGGGGAGGGGAGAGTCCTAACAGATCTTTCAGTCCAACTGTTATCTACAGTCTCCTTGGCAAGGGTGTGTTTTATGAGTAATGAGACTTAATAGGAACTTTGTGCACAAGCAATTTATATGTAAGTTATGCTTTTCCATGAAGTCTCCCGTGGATTAATGGAAATAAAGAATAGCCGTGGAAAAATGCAAATGTCTCCCCCCTCCCAATACAGTACTTAAAACACCCTAAAACCAGAGATTTAAGTTTTTAAAAAGTATTAGGCAGCCCCATCTTGCAGGGACTGGGCAAATGAAGTGTTTAATGATTTGATTTTGGATTAAATTTTTCAAAAAACTATCAGAATACCATTATACCTAGACTGTTTTATTCATAAATTTCCCTAGGAATAAGTTTTAAATCATAGGTCAGTTCTAAGGTAATTTAAAACACAGTTTTAAAAGCAGATTATTATTTTTTAAGTTACTTCTTTATTTTCCTATGTTTAGAAAGTACTGGTTTACTTCATAAACCTGTTTCGTGGTGCAGACATCTCTGGGGCGGGGAAGACAGGGCCAGAGAGGATATGGATGAGAATATGAACGGCGATTTGTGTAAGTTACCAGCTGACTGTTTAATACTTTGTGGGTTAGGGTATTAATAGATAATTTTTTTAAAAAAACTTCAAAAGTCCTAAAATACTGCTCTTAGTGAATTCAGAGGGAAGCACTATCTTTGCTTTGTAAGAAAATGAACATTCTTAAAAATGAATGATATATCTGAGTTTAGCGTCATTTGACTTTTGTGCTTTCTATCACAAGTAGTGGGTAAGGGAACACATTGCTATTTTTTAAGAACTTTGTTCATTTGGTGATTTTTCTGTCCATACACTACTTGTTTTCTCATCTCTGTTCCAAGCTAGTCCATGCTGTGAAGATGAGGAATCTGTATCTTATAGAAATGTGTAGTTAATAAATATTTTTATTTCAGTCTCTCTCCCATTTCTGTTTCTCACATTTCAGAGTAAAATTTAGAGGCAGCATTTAAAAAGTTGAGAAGTTGCTCTCTCTATTTAACTACAAGAAAGGCACGCTGCAGTTGCTGGATTAGTTAACTAGATCTCTAATCATGTTACAAATGGTGCCTGGAAAAGGATCTGGGGACAAGATCCTAAGTGTTTTTCTGATCATACCTTAACATCTGGGAGAATCTGAACTTATATAAGAATGCTTAGACTGCTGTTGCTACAGTGAAACCTTCTGAGAGTGTCTTCTCATAAAATGTTCCACCAGAAGAAAGCCTCAGGTTGTCAGAGTTAAGTTACATGCTGTTGTTCAGCTGGGCCCCTTTATTAAATCATCTCTTGGCAGTCCATTAGTTGTAGTGCTACAGCTATTGCATGGCTCACTAAGCTAATATACCTCAGTCACCAGCAGAAGGACACGCTTAGTACATGCGTGAAGTCGGCTCAGTGCTCCGCTGCTCGCTGACTGGTGTTTTCTTTTTGGTGTTCCTGTATGATTCTCATGTCATATGCTTTTGATATCCATATCTAATGCACGTAGTATATTAGAGTTAAATAAAGATCAGTGGCTTGGAGAAAAAAGAGAGTATGGGAGCTCTTCCATGTAATTCTGATGTAGCTACCATCAGACATTATGGGATCTCAAACAAGTTGAGCTGCGGGCCAACCCTTGTGTGTAAAATGAGGAAATTGAAGGTATTCTCTAACATTCTTACATGCTTCTTTCCATATTACTTTGTTATTTGTAGGAAATATGAATTACATTTTGTTGAATGTAACACTTTGGAGTTTCTTCTTAAACCAGCTCAGCTGTGATTTTATAGAGCATAAAAGAATTGCTGTATTCTATGCTCTTTAAAAACTAGGATGAAGAAAAAGAGAAGATCCATATTATTCAGAGGTAAATGATCTAGGAGTAAGTTCTCTTAAAGTAAACTTGCTTTTTTTTTAAAAAAAAATCAACATTTCATAGTAATTTATGAATAATACAGTTAGGCTTTACTATGAAAAAACCCAAATTTTAAATTAAGAAAGTGAGTTTAGTGCTGGGGATACAGCTCAATGGCACAGTGCCTGCCTGGGCAAGGTCCTAAGTTCAATTCCCAGTACCAAAAAAAAAAAAGCAAGCGAGGTTATTGGGCCTTCTTTTCACGGTATTTTGTAGCATAAACTTTATGTTTATCATCTCATTTAATCTTGTCAAAACTTTTATGAAGTTGATATTATTTCCATGTACAATAAATTTAGATTTAGTGAATTTTTGCAACTGAATATGGGATCAAGTTGTTTTGCGTCCAGGTCTTCTGACTTCATCATTAGTGCTTTTTCTAGTATTTCTCAAGTGCCTCTATGATGATTTTAAAATAAAACTATTAAATATGAAATCTTTATCATCTTTAAGTATAAAATAAAGATATCTTTTTTGAATGTCCGATAAGTTCAGGTAATATTTAAGTGTTTACATTATATTATCATTGGAAATACTGAGTTAAAAAACCATGTTTACAAATTACAAATGTAGCGCTGAGTTCTAATCTTTTGCATTTGTCTACTTAGCATTAATGTTTTGGTGAGGCATTTACGTTGTTGCATATATTGGTAGTTCATTCTTTTTTATTGCTGGGTACTCTTCCATTGTATTATAATTTGTTTATCCATCAGCCAATTGATGAACATTTGGGTATTTTCCATTTTGGGGCCTTTACAAATAAAGCTGACCATTTAAATAGATCTTTTTGTGTGACTGTATGAAGATCAGTTATTGGGAAATACCTAGTGGTGAGATGATCAGGTCAAATGATTAATTATATACTTTTTTATTGATTACAACTTTTAAACAAACTGCCAAACTTTTCTATGGTGTGAATATCATTTTGTATCCATAACAGCAATGTAAGATAGTTCTAGTTGGTCCAAATTTTCGTCAGAGGCTTACATTGAATCTGTAGATCAATATGAAAAAAGTTTGACATATTTTAATAATTTTTACTTTATGATACTTTAATATTGAGGTCTCTAATCTGTTATCTCTTGATTTAAAATTTTTCTCAATCTTGTGAGGATTTTTAAGTATAAATTTTGTATAATTTGTTAGCATTATTGTGCATGTCATTATTGCATGGCTGGCAGTTTTCTACGGTGTTTTAATCTGGTTTTGGTATCAGACTAATGCTAATTTCATACAATGATTGGAGAATTTTTCTATCCTTTAGTATTTTATGGGTAAATTTTCACAAAATTAATGTTTTTTCTTTAAATGTTTGATAGCATTCACCAATGAAGCCATTTATTCCTGGAGATTGCTTTTGGGAAAGATTTTTTAAACATACACTCAGTGTCTTTTATATGACAGGTTATTTAGGTCATTTACTCTTTTTCTGAGAGTGCTTTAATAGGTTGTGTCTTTCAAGGAATTTGTTTCATGTAAGTTTTCAAATTTGGGGGTGTAATGTTCCTATTATTGTCTTCTAAATAACCTAAAGGATACTGTGATGCCCACTCTAATGTCATCATCAAAAGTAAATATAGATAAATGTGGCTTCAAGGCATCTCAGGCTTGCTGCATGTTGCTGTGTGGTATGTGAGTTTAAAATGATTTTCACATTTGTTTAATGGTTGGAGAAAATAAAAAAAGGATAAAACCTCATGACTTGAAAACTAAAAATCAAATTATAGTGTCCATAGACAGATAAGTTTTTTTGAAACACAGACACTTACTCATTTATGCATTACCCATGGCTGCTTCTGTATTTAACACCAAAAGGGTTGAATGTTTGTGACCATATGGGCCACAAAGCGTAATATATTTATTATGTGACTGTCATATAGTAAAAAATGATATGCAGTCCTTGTCTAGGTTCTTGGCACAGATTTTCAAGCCTTTGGAACTTTCTGAATGCTTGGAAGTGTCTTTGTTGTCCTAATTAAGTGTCCTGAGGTGGGTCCTTCAGGATGGGGCCTGGCCTTCAGGAAAATCACATCTGGTGCCCCCAGGTTAGAACTTTCCCTAGGAAAAGGGAAGGGGTAGACATTGAGTTTAGTTACTGTGATCACCAATTTAATCAATTATGCCTACAGAATTAGGCCCCATGTAAAAACTCAGGACATGGAAGCTCATTATTTCCTGGTTGATAAACACATTGATCTCTGGCTCCAGGAAGAGAGGGCATGGGATCTGTTCCTTCTTTGACCTTGCCCTGTGTATATCCTCACGCCACACCTGACCCCTTGTCTTATTTTTTTGCCTTACTGAGGATCAGGGCCTTCTCACTGAGCTGTATCCTCAGCTTCTTTTATTTTGATACAGAGTCTTGCTAAGTTGTCAAGTTGCCCAGGCTGGGCTCAAACTTGTGACCTTTCTGCCTCTGTCTCCCACTACTAGAATTCTAGTCTCCCACTACAGCTGATATGGACCCTTGTTAACAAAATTACAAGTGTAGCATTTTCAGTGAGTCCTACAAATGATTCTACTAATTATTGAACTTAAGGATCATAGGAACTCCTGAATTTATAGCCAAGTTGATCAAAAGTATGGGTAGCCTAGGAACTCAAAGGACAGTCTTCTGGGAGATTGAACCTTTAACTCATGACACTAACTCCAGGTTGTTAGCATCAGAATTATAGTGGGTTATACCCAATTTAGGTTAGACCAGTTGGATTAAAGCTAACAGTGACCTTTTACAGGGAAAAAAAAATCACTAATTTTTGTTTTAAACAATACATACCAGTTTTATTAATTTGACAGAGAACCAGCTTTTGATTTCATGGATTTCTTCTTGTTTCCTGTGTTTTATTTCCTTAGTTTCTGCCCCTATTGTTTCCTTCCGATGCTTATTTTGCTTTTCACTTGCTTCTTTTTTCTAATTTCTTATGTTTTTGGAAGTAAGCCATCTTTCCTATCTTCTTGCACAGTGACATCACGTTTGTAGTTTGAAATTGACTATGGTAGGAGTTTTACATCATGCAAATCAGCACACCTCACAAACTGTTGTTTCCTTCAGCCCCCGTCCTGACAGCCAGTTGTTAAATGTTTACTAGCAGAATGCTTGTAATGGCAGCAACACAGTGCTTCTTAAATTTTTCAGGGGTCATAACATGAGAAAATGACCTCGAATCAAAAGTTGGTGTTGGAGATACAAAAATTGGATATGCAGACATTGTTTGTTGGTGATTCCATCAAATTTTTCTTTTGAGAAAAATGTCTTGATTAGATGATCTGCAGAAGTTCATTGCAGCTTTGTGGTTCTATAGTAAATTATTTCCCAGAAGATGGTAGGAAAGCTGTTTTTATTGCTTATGAAAAGCTGGTAAGAGTTACTGCTGAGGGATTGATCCATTTTCCTCTTAAGAAGCTCTGAGATTGCCAGACCTAATGGATGGGAAAGAGTAGAAATAACAGAGGTAGGTAGGTAGAGTCTACGATTTGTAAGAACCATTAGATACTTTGACACAAGTTGTCACTTAGGTTTTGTGGATGCCCTTCTAAACAAAGCGTTAGGGGAATTCTCCGGCAGTTTCTGTCCTGGTGTGAGAGCTTATTCCATGTGTTGGCTTTAAACAGAGCTTCCATTAATTGATCAGCAAAATGCAGTTGTATAGCACTAGGAGGTATTGGTAAAAGCCCGTTCTAAAGGAAATTTTAGTTATTTCTGGACTGCCACAACTCTTTGATAGCACTTAATATTAAGGTATTGTAATGTCTGTCATCTAGTCCTAAACTATGGTTCTTATTTTTGCGTTCTGAGTCCCTGACAATAAATGACTTAAGAAATTATATTGAATGATTGAGCAGTTAGGAGTATTTGTTTCCTTCATGACACAATAAGGCAACCCAGGAGATTAAGAAAAATTAAATTTCGGGATTATTGAGAAATTGGTCTTTTTAAGAGGATGTAATGTCAAGTATTAGTACAAGCATTTTACTCTTTGATATTTAGAAAATTTAATAAGCTATATATAAGTAAGTTATATATTTTTTCAATGTAGGAGCTGGTATCCTGGTGATACCCATAGTGTGTTACTCTGAGTAGTTACTGATAATGAAGTAAAGAAGACTCTTCAGGTAGTCTCTTCTTGTTATTACCCTCAATTCAGCCAATATTTAGTCAGACATTGATAGAGCACCTAATATGTACGTAGCTTTATTCCAGGTTTGCCTACAGATTAAAGAGAGAGCCTCTAGAATTCTAAATAAACTTAACGTCTAACATTTATTATATGCTTCCTTTTCACTGCTAAACATATAATCAGTACAGAAATCAAGGTAAAGCACAAAGGGAAGAAACATCCATATCTCATTACCCCACCGTAACCGCTGTTAGAGTTTTGGCAATTCCTTTTTTCTAGTATATATCTACAAATGCTTGTTTAGAATAATATATGTGAACTAGGTCGCGTATCTAATACATAGGGTACTGGGTTTCTCTGGAGATAAGTTTCATTCTGACATTACTGCCATGCATCTGACTTTGGGAAAGACTCTTTGCCTTTCTGGAGTTCTCTTTCTTGATAAAATAGAAGAATTTCATTGAAATTGAATACTCTGAAAGTCCAAGATGGTAGAAGGGCAAAAATAAAAAACATTTTCTTAAATCCATATTCACCTCAATGATAAATCAGATTTAAAAGTGTGAAACTGGTATATATATTTTTCATTAATGTCTTTAAATTTTGTTGTCATTATCCAGTAACACGAGGTAAAAAACTTTTCCAGGTATCAGAACTTGAATCAACTTGAATCAATGTATTTATTTCAGTTGATAAATAGGTTTTTAAGAAAATGCAGAAGTAATACCTTTAAGCTTGTTATGCTGCTAGAAACATGAAATATAGACACTACTATTTTAAGTACATACTATTTTGTCAGTAAAGCATACCAAGGAGAAAAAAAGCAGCAATATTACTTGATTCTTTTTTGCACCTCAAGAAAATTGATTTTACTCTCTCTCCCACTCTGTGCATATTGTGAAAATGTAGATTGGTATGCAAGAACTATTGCATATTAGGCATCGAGCCTTTAAAAGTGTTAAAAGGTGACACATTTGTCTTAGAAGGGTCAGTTTGCACATCAAACAATTTTTGTTGAACAGTTAAGATGTCCTTTTACCATTTTGTACTAGGAATTTTTGCATGCATTTTAACGGTTATTTAAGAGTCCCCATGTGCTTAGAAAAGAATCTGAATATATGTGCCTTTAAAAAAAAGCTTCAGCACAATGTAGGTTACTCCATCAATACCATCAAATGACTGGGAGCCGTGGTTGGAACAATATGTAAAAATACAGCTTGTGAAAGATTTCCTTTATTAACTGTCATCATTCGCAGAATATATGTTCAAATAAACGTTGTGTAATAACTAAATTTGAGATTAATAGGCCCCTTAAGAAACAGCGAAGTCATTCAGAATAGTCAGTGAAAAATAGGCTGCAAGACTGTAACGTGCGCATATTGTCCTGCTTCTGTGCTCTCTCTGGGGTCGTTCCCATTTATCACTGTCGGCGGGCTCTGTTCTCATTAAAACATGCTCGCACAAAAGCAACTTAATTTTCTTAAGAGGAGAGGACACCTGATTCAATTTAGCACCCGGAAACAGTAACTCGAATATATTTTTTGCTTGCCCGAATTGAGATGAATAGTTACAAATAAGAATAGCAACTCCATTCACCTTAAGATCAAGGATAGTAAGTAATGTTTCCATGCTGGTATCAAGAAATGGACCTGTAGAAATAGGCAGGAGATGTAGCTTCTTCTTAGAAAAACAGCTGGATGTTAACCATTTATCCTAAACTTGTGTTTCTTTCCATTGGTGAGATATTTTTTGAAACAAGGAATTGTTTCAAATTGCCTGGTAGAGGTAAATAATCTTTACTAAGATTTCTGTTGAAAAGACATATTCGATTATAGTTTTAAAATAGCATTCTAATATTTAGCCATTGCTCTTCCAATACAATGATATGCATAAATGAAAGGTGCACCTTTATTATTAAACATAGTGCATAAACTCATTTTAATTGATATCCTCTCGATAGCCTGTAGTATTGCTAAATAGTACTTATGTGATGCAAATACATAAATGTATACTTGAAATTTCATTTATTACATAGTTTTACAGTGAAAATAGTTCTTGTGGTAACAAAACTAGCAAAAGTTGCTAATGTGAATATAATTGTCTTTGAAAACAATGAACTTTTTTCTACTTTTCTATATAGCATTTTTGAGAGTTACAAATAAAAATTTTTGTATTCTGATATTTAATTAAGGATCAGGAATTGGAATTCAGTCTCTGATGTTTTAAGTGTTTATGTGTTTTTTAAGCTGAATTTAAAATGAATAAAAACATTTTGGAGTACTACTATGCCATAAAGTGCATTACTATGCACTTGTGTCATTTGTAGAAAAATAGATGCACCTTAAGAGCGTAATATTAAATATAATAAGTTACACAGAAACACACTGAAATATTGCATGGCTTTATTGTAAGAGAAGCCCAAAGTAAATAAATTGAAGGGCAAATAAAAGAAAGATAATGAGAAACGGAGATAGATCTTTTGCAAGAGGGATGAGGGCCAAGAGATAGAAGGAGGAGGTGGGGAGGATGGGGGGCATGAAAGAATAATTAAGACGCACTGTGTGTGTGCTCCAACTCTCCAGGTGAATGTGGCATCATGTACTGCACATGTATGAATAAAACGTTTTTTTAAAAAAAGAAAGCAAACGAGTATCGAGGCTGGTTCTCTGTCCTGGGAATACATGGTCACGTGATGAGAGCCTCACGTGGACGAGGAACTGTTCGGGCTTTACTATCTGACAGTGATGACCTAGGGTCAATTGTCATCTCCTTGTTTTGCCTGTTTTTTCCTTATTTTGCCATAGGCAACGGGAGCCAGAGATTTTGCTAAATAAAACTTGATAGCGCCCACTCAGATTTTTGTCGTAGAGGGAAAACGATTAGTCCTGAATTATTTTCTCCCTTCTTTGGAGTCATGGTTGCGCCAGTTCGGCTTCAAGGAGTAGAAAATCAGACTGAAAGTGGCATAAACAAGCAGGGGCTTATTTTTCTCATATCCGAAGATGCCTGGAGGTCAGGCCTGCTGGCGTTTGCTGTGGCCCGATGCTGTTACAGTGGCATCTCCGGTGAGCCCTTGGGGCCGCAGCACAGGGGCACTGCCCTGGGCCGGAAGAGGGGGCCCTGCTGGTAGCCACCCCCGCACCCCCAGTCCCCATCTTGCACTCCTGTTTCATCTGTACTTTTCGTATCCTGTTTAAAACCTGCTTGCTTTTCTGAGACGCTTCTACCTTCTAAAAGTTGTTAAGTTTGCCTTTCCCACTGAGGTCTTTGACCTGCCTGGTGCTGTTCCTGTTACGGATGGTGAGCAAGCCCCTGGCGCCTCCTTTCCTCACTGCTTAGAAACAGCACGCGTCTTAGACCAGCTTTCTGCTGTCGTTCGCAGCGCTCTCTACAGTAAGTAAGGGCTGTTACATAAGAATGCACTTTGTTGTAGGTTATCCAAAGGACCTCAAGGAGAAGTCTGGCATTGCTTCTTTGGGGTCTCCGGAATTCTTCAGGTCCTTGACCCATTTTTCTATTCTTTAGCAATAGCTTAGGATTCTTGACTCACACCGGGAGGGTAAGCTCAGCTCCTGTGTCCACCCTCCACGCAGTCCACGCGTTCCTTGCACCTTGCACTTCCCATGTGCTCTTGCGGTCCTTCCGGCCGTGCCCTCTGCTTTATGCAGGTGGCTCAGCCCAGGCCCCCGTGGTGGTACCTGGTGCTTCTTTCCTCCTGCTGCGCCTGAAGAATCGTCTTGTGCACTTTGTCACACCTGAAATCTGGCACCTGTTACTTTGTTTTGTTTTGCTTTAGCTCAGTTACCTACTTAACATACTATTTTGTCAGTGTCTTCCCAAGTCATATGTTTACTAATTAGGATTAACTTTAGGCATTAAATAATCCATCATGCGGAGCAATTTAATTAAAAACTTTAAATTCCCTCTTTCTTAAGCTAGGCCTAATCTGTATTTTTGAAGTATAGAAACTCATACTTTTTAGTTAGGGAACATATTTACAGATAATACTACAAATTTTAAAATCAGCCTTTTGAGGAGTAAGCATGGTGTGTTTCATTATTTATTTGTTTGTTTTTTTGTTTTACTGTTTTTGCCTTTCCTCCCTCTGACCTCTGTAGACTCAAGGTGGGATGTGCACGGGGATGGGAGTGGGGCAGCTGTGTCTTACTGGTGCTGCTGTAGTAGGGGCCTCAGTGTCCTCTGTCACACACATGTCCAGTGCTTACTCCATGTTGCGGTTTGGGTGTTGAAAGTTTCCCAATGGCCCATATGCTAAATGTTTTCCCTACCCTGAGGCAAGGTTTGGAGGGGATGGAGCCTTTAGGAGGTGGGGCTCAATGGAGGGGAGCTAGGTTGTTAGGGGTGTGCCTTGGGGGGGGGATACTGGGCCCCCAACCCCTTTTTTGCTTTCTTCTTGCTTCCTGTCTACCCTGACATAAGTAGCTTTTCTCCACCACATGCTTCTCACTATGGTGTTTAACCTCATCACAGGCGGTGATACTAACTCACCATGAGTTTAAACCTCTGAAACTGTGAGCTACACCAAATGTTTTCTTCTCTCAAGTTGTTTATGTCTGATGTTTTGTCACAGTGGTGGAAACCTAACTGTCACACTCTCTTTGCTAGGGCTAGGGGAGAGTGTTCTTTAGAGTATACTGTGAGCCCCTGCCCCACATCACATCCTGTTAGCCTCTTATTGCTGGGTTTGGTCTCTCAAAAACAAATGAAGTTCTAATGCAGTCCACTGAGGCATCTTCTTGGTTCATATGGAATTAGTTGAACCTTGCCTCGTTTTTGTCCAAATCTTCCCTTCCTCTTTGCCCTACCTTTGTGGTCCCTTTGAATCAGCCTCCCATTTTTGCTATTTCGGGTCACTGCATACCTATCTGTCATTCACAGTCCTTACACATGCCTATTCTCCCTGCCACCCTGTTCTAAGGAAGGTATCAGTATGTTTTAAGCAGGCTTATAGCATGTACCCCTGCTCCCGTCACAGCCCAGCATGGAATTTTTCCTTCAGTAAAGCATTTGCATGAGGCAGCATTACAATTCTTGCTTCTCTGCAGTTTCTCCTATCTTCATTGTACAGACGGGAGGGTGAGTGTGAGTGTGTTCCCTGGCCCAATTTGGTGTCTTTTTGTAAGTACTGGGAGGCATTTGCCACACATTCTCCTTAGAAATTCAGAGATAACCATAAATATCCAATTTTAATAATTTGATAGACATTTCTTTGTGATTTAACTGCAAATTGGGTTTTTCAACTGCAAAAACCAGTAGATTAGTAAATTAGCCTGCAATAAATTATTCAGACCTAATATAAACAATGGGTTTTTTAAACTGAGACATTGGGTCAGCATTAAGAAAATGTTTGATATAGTTTTATATGACTTGATAGATTAAAGCAGTAGTTGTACTTACATTTGAAATACACTTTAACAGGGGATTAGGATACTTGTGTTACTGTGGCGTGGAGAACATGGTCAGGGTGCAGCATTTACCGGGAGTCCCCCCAAATGTCTGGCTTATGGTGAGGAAGAACTTCATAATATTTGATGCCATTCAGCAATGGAAATGATTGATCTTTGAGTTAGAAAATTTTCCATCCTCACTGTTTCCAGGTTTTTAAAAAAATTTACCTTATAATTTTAAATAATTGCAAGTAGGTTATGAAAAAACTAATTTACTATTGAACTTGCTCAATTTCCCCAAGTAATTTAATAAAGTTATATTATACAATATATAATAAAGCATTAGTAAAATACCTTATATTGGGTAAAACTGGGTTGATAGGGAAATATTATCTAAAAATACACAATATAATGGAAGCAATCATCTCACTATTAAAAAACTACCATAATATGAAAATTTTAAGTTAGCATTGATCTAATTATTAAATATAATAAATCTAATTACACACCTTGTAGATGAGATTCCTGAGTTAATAATGAAGACATTTTTGGGTAGGACATTCATTTAGCACAAGAAGTATTTATGTATCCATTCATTCATCCATTCTTTGCTCTAGCAATGTTTATAAAAAGTGTACTTATGAACCAGTGCTGCTATAGGTACCAAGGACACAACCTAAAACAAAATAGAAAACATTTTTATTGTAATACAGCATTCTAGGAGTTGAATAGATTTTAAAATTGTTTCTAGCAAGGGAGATAATTACTATGTCAGTAAGCTTTGTGTCACTTAACAAAATATCTTAGAAAAGCAACTTAAAATAAGGGAAGTTTTATTGTTTCACAAGATTTCAGTTTTTTCACTTGATGTTTGATTGGCGCTGTGGCTTTGGGCTTGTGGCGCTGCAATGCCTCATGGAGGGAACATGTGGCCAAAATGATGTTTAGCTCATGGTGGCCAGGAAAATGAGAGAGAGAGAGAGAGAGAGAGAGAGAGAGAGAGAGAGGCAGAGGCAGAAGAAGAAAATGAGAATGACAATGAGGACAGGAAGAGAAAGAGAAAAAAGAAGAGGAAGAAGAAGTTTCCCCTAGTCACAATATCCCACATCCAAATGGTTCCACCACCTTGTAGTAGTGGCGCAGGCTGGGGACTAACCCAGGTATGGCTTCCAGAAAGCAGAAAGGAGGAAAAGTCATATCCAAAGAGAATCTGGTTTTATAACCTTCAGATCCTACTTTAGAACAAACTATCTTAATGGCTCAAGGTTAATCTCATTTTATGAAGTTTGTTTTCTCTGTAGCCAAGTTTGTTTAATACAAAAACAATACTAGAAGTTTTGTTTTAAAAACCAAATGTTTATGCTGCATTAACGCTCCCAGAAAATGCCTGCTTGCTGTAATGTGCCCAAAGGGTTTCTTACCCTCCATGTTGTGTAAACCAACAAGATACATGAAGACATCATGACTATGAAAAGTTGAAATTCAAACTTTAAAGTTGCCTTAAAATATTATTTTTACACAAAGGGATTCGAAAGGAAAAAAGCTCAACATTTTTATGCCCTAATAATTCTTATTAAAATATAAAAAGATGTAATATTAAAATTAAAAAGTCAAGACAAAATAAAATATAAAAACAATCCCATCCAATATCTTTCAACACATTTAATCATAACTAAGAGTGTTCTGGTGATTGCTTTCAGAAAAAGAGAATATGCATATTCTTTCTTTATTTTGAGACAAGTTCTCACTAAGTTGCTAAGTTGTCCAGGCTGACCTTGAACATGCAGTCACAAGCCTCGGCCTCTCAAGTGCTGGAATTACAGCCTGTGCCACCCTGCCTGGTAAAACTTGCTCCTTTTCATTTCAGATGGCTTACTTTGTTGCCATTCACAGTAGTATATGTGGATTATCTTTTCATAATTGTAGAATGTTCTGTTATATTCTGAATTTTACTTAAACAAATCACTGTATGTAGTGCTAAATTCCAAACATTATGTTAAACATACTTATCTAACTACATCATAATAGAAAATTTGGGGCATTTTGAAGGAAGTAAAGCAGGATGTTGTGAAAAAGGTTATTAGATTAGCTGGGAGACTGAAGTATAAGTTTCCTCCCATTGCGTTTGGTTTGTTATTATGTGTGCCATCTAGGGTCCTATGCCTGCCAGTGCTTGGATTCTACCCAACATGGAACAGCTTAGTAGAAGGGGCAGACTTTGGACACTTCAGGCAATCCTACTGATTTTCAGTAACTCAGTTAAAAACATGTCTGTGTTCAAGATAAGCTTTAATAAATTGCTTCCTTAGGAGACTTTTCACTGTAGTGAGGTAAGGAAGTCATTTCCATGTAGGGTGAAAAGTGCATTGCAGAAAACCTCATCCACTGTATGTCTAAGTGTGTGTGTGTGTGTGTGTGTGTGTGCGCGCGCGCACGCTAAGCTATGAGGCCAGGGAAGTGATTGAAAACCCATGATGAGTTGCTAAGTGAGAATTACTCCAGTAGAGGAGGAAAAAGGGCATTTCAGAACAGAAAGCAAGGAGATGGCATAATGAACATGAGGGAATTGTAAGTAATTCAGTGTTGTGAAAATGTAAGTGAGCAGAGAATTTGAGAAACCTGTTGGTAGAGGACTTATACATCATATAAAGTCAAAAGACATGCCTTGTCTTTTGTATGTCAATAGCATAAATATTTGCCATTACTCTTTGCTATAACTATTGATAGAACTGACCCAGTTTTCCAGCCAACTGTTAATTTAGCAGTCTGCTTAATTAGGCCCAAGATTTTTCATTCAGTGTGTGATTTAGCAGAACCACAACCAACCGTTTCACAAAAATCTGCCAGAATTTGCCATGTGAGAAGATGCTATAGCTGAGGAAGTTCAAATCCATCAGTGCTGTCAGAAAACAACTAAAAAGCCAGGCATAGAGGCTGAGGTAGGATAATCACACGTTCAAAGCCACCCTGAGTAATTTAGTGACTTAGTGAGGTCCTGCCTTAAAAAAATGAAAAAGGTGTGGCATGTAAACAGTGTGAGGTCATGGGTTCAATCCCCAGTACAGAGTGAGGAGAGGGGAGGAGAAGAAAGGTGAGGGGAGGAGAGAGGAATTGATCTAGCATCTTTGGGTTCCTAAGATTTGCCATCGTTGATACCACCATCATATCCAATGTGTATAAAACATGCTACTTGTGTCTGGGTTACAAAAGAGAACAGATTGGGGATATAGTAACTTGACCTTGTGAGTAGTATTTAGTAATTATTTTTCTCTGACTTTCTAGTCTCTTCTGAGAGTTCATGTTTCTTTGAGTGCTGCACAGACCTATTAGTTATCTAAGGTTAGTGAAAAGCATTGGATGGAAATGATTTGGAAAAGAGATGCTCAAAGGGGAGGACTTCATTTCTTTGCCAAAAAATAAAGAGAAGTCCATTTTAAGCACAATATAGGGTTTAGATAGGAAGATTGTTTGGTGGTAGGGGGTGTTGTAGGAATGCAGTATTTCATATTGGTCTGATCAAAAATCACTCATTTATATTCTTTTATTTTTCACTATACATAAAACTTTCCTGGAATCATCCATAATGGGATTCCAAGAAGATATGTTAAAAGTGCTACTATAGTTTACAGTTGTCATCTGTAATAGCTGAATTGTGCTTTTTAAAAAATTATGTTTAATTTTCCACTGCTTCCAGTACAACACAGAACACCATATGCTATTGTCCCCATCAGGCAGCAAGGTTTCCCTGGTCTGTGCCTGTGCCTATGTTTATGCCACAGAGGAGCTGTGGTCCAGTGCCATCTTTTATTGATAGGGCCAGCAAAGGAGAAATCTAATGAAATTATCAAAGCTTTGAATTAATTATGAACTGGAATAGGAGAGCCAAGCTCTCTGGAGCCAGGGCTCTCATTACCCATTCACTCTTATTGCATCCTCTTCTGGAGCAAAAGGCATTTTCATCTACAGCTCCTAGCCTGGCTTTGGACTTTATTCAAACTTACTGACATCTTCTTTTCCACACTGGGGTGGCTAATGTCCATGATGATTAATTTAATTCTTCTGTGGATCTGCTGGAGATTTAAACAGGTTTTCTCTACCCCCTCCTTTTCCCTTTTCCTAAATTTTCCCTCGCTCTAATTTTTTTTTTCATCAAATTGGATGTGGTACAAGCTTTTCTCCTTTCTGGGGTAATGTGAGAAGGTTTCAGGACTGTGGTGTAGCTTCACGGCATGTAGCGCTTGATTTAAAGTTAAGAGTGATCTTGCATTTACTGTGCTTTTCGTGGATGTTTAGGTAAGCACAAAGTCAAGTATTTCTTCTTTGAATTTTGAGCACTAAATTAAAGTTTTTCTTGCTCATTAACCACCTTCGCAGTAATGACATTAGCAATAGCTCTTTTGGTCTTGACTGCATTGTTCAGATTGCTGATGTGTTTTATAAGAGAGTAACATATCTCACCTTGTGGTTATAGTGTATGGCACTTGCTTGCTGACGGGACCAATGAATGTTTTCTTTAAAATTCTTGTTCCTTCTTGCAGTAGTATGAATTTTTTGATGAATAAATCAACCTCTGATTGTTCTAAGCCTAGCAGCAAAATCAATAACAACAAGATTTTGATTTACTATTGGTGATGATTCTTTTGGTACTGTCACATAGGCTCAAAGCATCTCATGGCAAACCTTTTTCACCTGCTTTTCAGACCTGTTATTTATGAATTCCTGAGCTGCAGCTCATCTGTCATAGTAAACTACAGGCCACTGGCAATTTTCCTAAGCAGTGAGTCACATAGCTTTACAGGGTTGGTGCTGTAAGGTTTGAATAGTGGGGAAGGGAGAATGATAATCTTTGCTTTCCCAATTCCTATTTACTTTCAGTGAGATTTTCCCCCCATTTATTTTCTCTGTAGGCAGCTGCGATATTTAATTCAGCCTTTGGAAGTTTCTTGGTAAGTAAACATGGTTTAACTTATCTATTGTAACTTTTGCTATGTTATTGTTTGTCTGAAGTCTTTAGTAAAAGCGGAATTTCTTTCACCTTTGGATAAATTCAAAAACTTTCAAATTTTTTTATGTGCTATTATCAACACCCTAAAGAAAATTCATTAATGAATAAAGTAGATGTTTTCTTAGAATATATTTTGGAGGTTTGGGGTTAATATTCTATTTAATGGATTCAGGGATCAGTTAAAACACTGTATGTCTCCTTACAGAGATTATGTCAATACATTGATCATTTAATGAGGTCTTTTAGATTATTATTATTTTGTATCATGGGACTGGGGATGTTGTAAAGGAAACATGACTCAGCTGGTCAGAAAGGGAATGCTAATTTACTTGTTGACATGTCATTTATTTTGTACATTTCACTGTCAAAGAAGCTACTGTTTTAGAGACTTCTGAGAATTCTTTGTGAAAAAAAATTTGATGTAATGGTATAATTGATGAGTAATTCTCAAGAAATGTAGCATTTTTAGAGTTCTGAGCTATCAATTATATACAAATATTCAAGAGTAGTTTGGAACTAATATAGTTATAAGGATGTTAAAAGTGAGAAACTAAATTTTATATTAATTTAACATTGTCACATATCCTGAAAATTGGCTCATTCGTGAAAGTAGATTGCAATTTATAGTTTAAGGTGCATAGCACAAGTATATAGTATAATGATTAACAAATATTTGAGAATAAAATTGTTAGAATATGAAATGGTTCATGAATCTGTATAAAATATCAATTGCATGTGTTTAAAGTGCTCTTTGTGTCACTTGTTACTGTATTGCATGTAGTTTAATACAGTTAAAAACCTACTGTTCTAAACCTATTGTTATATAGTGTTGATTTCACATAGTATTACACAGCTTTTAATATCTATAGCCTTATCGTGCTTTTTTGACATAGCTTCTACAAAAAGAGAGTACATCTATTTTTAAAGAGGGAGTGATTTATTGTGTGATGCTGTGTTATTACTGGGTGTTAGAAGTGAAATAAGTTTATTTAACGAAAATGATCTCTTGGACTACTTCGTTTAGACTGTATATTTTACCAAGTGAGTATCTGGTGTCTTCAAGTATTATTTTCTGTGCTGTCATAATTACTTAACAGAATAATATCTGTAAAATATGACCTTGTTGGAAGCTAGTTGTATTATATGGCTTGAAATCATCCTGAGTTGGGTCTCCTACTCTTAAAAACGTCATTGCTAATTGAGGAAGTAAAATTGAGGGACCATAGCAGAGATGCTGTCCTCCCGAGGGAGAACCAGCTCAGTAAGTACTGCAATTTGAGCTCAGCACTGACTGGACCTATTGTGATGTTCTCTGCCAGCCCCAGTGAAAGTAAAGTTGTCTGGAGGTTTTAGGACTTCACTCTGCCTCTAAGTTGTGCATTCTCACTCCTTAGTCTTCTGTTCTCTTTCCTTTCCTCACCGTTTTGTTACTTTAATTCAGTTAATCAAAAGTATTTATTGATCTCCTGGCACACTGAGGTGGTTTTCCAGTAGCTATGGAGGGTGCAAAGAAATACGAGATAGTTCCTACTAGATTGTGGGAATGACACAGAGCAAAGGAAATACAGTGTGAAAGTTAACAAGCCGAAGGAAAGATACAACGAAAGATATATGATTGTCAACTAAATGGCAGAGAGTAGGCACTCGGAATTCAAAAGCCTAGCAGAAGACTTTTCTGAGCTGAGCCTTGAACTAGGCATGGGTAGAATTCAATACCAGTAGAAGTGGAGATGAATTACAATGGCAGGGAGGCAGAAGTAGCTTTTCTTACATTTCCCCCTTCCATTTCTTTTCCTCTTTTTGCTGTCCCAAAGCTGAAAATTAGCAGACAGAGTTTGTCCCAGTGTCATAACAGAAATAATTCTGTTTAATTTCCCCCTCTTTTCAACACAGTAAAAACAAACCTAGGGTAATGAAGTATGTAAGGGTTTGAAGTCTGTTAGAATTTGGTTCAGCTTCTTTCACATGACAAATAAAAATTTACAAATAATAATGTCTTCCACATGATAAAGGTTTATTTCTGTTGCTTAAAGTGTGACAGGAGGTTGTCTGAGATGATAGAGTGGCTTCTTGATTTCTCTTGGTCGAGACTTCTGTCTCCTATCTTGGTTCTCTTCCACTCACAGCAGGCAGCTTCCTTCCCCAGGTTGCCTCTTAATGTAAAATAGTTGCTGCAGCTCCAGTGAGAACTTCTGAGTAACAAGATGAAGTAATGGGAAAGGACAGAAGCGCTCCCTAAAAACTAAGTCTGCTTCCTTTAAGTAACATTCCTAGATTCCAACACCATACTGCAACTAATCATGTGTTACTGCAGCAGTTAGTCAGGTGATCATTCGTAGTCCCTGAAAATGTTAGGGAATGTGGCGATTTGCCAAGGCCTAAAAGTTAGATTCCTGTTACTAAGACAAAGGCTAAAAGGCAGCTGGCATTTTCACCCGTAAGGAATATATCACAATCTTAAAGGAGTCGCAAAATATACTGTTCCGGTGATTATTCTGTGATTATCAGAAACTGTTATCTGTGTGTACACATAGTAGAACATGAAAAAGATACTTATTTTAGATTACCTTAAAAATTTGAGTGAAAAGCTTTTATTAGAAGCGTTTTTAGAGAAAGAACTCTGAGGGCATCTGTGTTGATTTTCAGGCACCTGGGTATACCAAATAAAGTATTGTACATATTTATAGCTACTTTAATAGTGTCCCAGGTCTAATTAAAACAGTGTTTTTAAGAACTAATTGTAACAGAAAACTGTTTTTTTAATGTAGCTCGACTAGTAATAACTAATGATAGATGAATTCAATTTACATAAATTTCAGAGTAGAATATTTTAAAATCATGCCACAAAGGATTGCTGTGAGTTAAGAAGTTAATGTCATTATCTCCTCTTCTCATTTAAATTGTTCAGTTTACAATAATTGTGGAGCATGATAAGTGATTTGAGACTTCCTTCCTGATGAGGATTTAATAAATTTTGATAGTCAAGTGCACCCTGAATAATTAAAATATTATCAAAATGTATATGTATATTTTTTGATATAAAACCATGTATTTCAAGTTCAGCTATCTTACATGTTGCTTCCTCATTTGGTTTGTTTTAGATTTGGCAACTTCTTAAAAATTTCCAATTGAAAATTTCCTTCTTTAGCTTCACAAGATTTACTTACCACTGAAAAAAATTTTCCAAAACAAAAGTTCCTAATGTTTTTTAGAAGGTCAGCATTTTGGTTTGGAGGCTAAAATTAGTGTTTCATGTCTCAAAGAATTACAGGTTAAAGCTTAAAAGAAAACATAGAACTTTTTTCTTTGTAGACACCTCAGTTTGTTTAATTATTTTCTATAATTCCTAACCTTAAAGGGAAACTCTAGTAAGTGATAAAGTTGGCCGTACCAATTGTGTTTCCAATAACTATATTAAACAGCATTGGAGCCATTCATAGCAACATTAATGAAGAGTTTCTGAAACAGCAGAGAACAGTTAAAAGAAAAGTTAAATCATCTTTGTGAGTATGCAGTATCCAGTCTAAAACAATGAGTCATTGTTAACTTTTTAAATCTCTTCATTGGAAGAGTAAAGAAAATTTTTTAAAAATACGAATTGCGAAAGCTGGAGAGCTATTCTAAGATGAACGATATTTCCATGCATGGTCAAGGGTTAAAACAAACCCACTGCCCTGAGCAGAAGTAGCCAGCACAGTTTTCTTCCCCCACTCAATCATTCTGTGTTCCTTGTTTTGGCTGGTACCCCAGCACTGCTCAGCTTTATGGTAAAATTGAATAAATAACTCTATTTTTCCAGATACAGAAAGAAAAGAATCTCTCAAATTAATACTATGTTTTAATAACTCGTGACATATGTGTATTGTTTTAATTCTTCCTGTCTTGTTCAAACATTCAGTCAATAACATTAACTTTATTGTTCATTGATTGCTGAGTAATACTGCCTTTTAAAAGGCAGTATATTGAGGATTATGTTAATTTTTTTGATTTTCTTAAAATCTTAGCCAATCAGAATTATTGTCTTAGAATCTTTTTTTCTCCCTTCAGATACTTGTGGCTTCTTTATAAATTAGATTTTTATTTTCATTAAGCTTGCTAGAATGAACAAGCAACTTCTTTTTAAAATAGTATTTGGTATACCACCTTATAGAATGTTATTTTGAGTTTAGCCTTGTGCTGCAAAGGATTCAACAAAACCAGGATTTTTGAATGGGCCATCTTGGACTTTAAAAGTTGTCCTGTGAACTACATTCAGATAAATGATTTACATTTCTACAGAATGGAACCCATCATTATGCCATGCATTTCATTTGATCACCTGGGATAAATGAACATCATAAAAGCTGACCTTCTCAGAACAGATTTTTCCTTTGAAAGATACTATTGGTTCAATTAGCAGTGTAGAACAATATAGGAAAATCAGAAAATTACCTGCATTTACTCAGAATCCATTAGATTCAAGGCACATTTCTAGATTGTGAAGCAAACACCTAGCATATAAATATGTGAAGAAGTACTTAACAATAAGACATTTAAGGATGGAAGGGAAAAGCTGCCTTCACTGCAGTGTCTCCAGGATTCAGGCACCAACCAGCATGGCTTTTGCTGTATCAGTATACTATTTGTTAAATAAAACCTGCTTTTTAAATTTAGATGTATTACAAGCTAAAACATCAACTCAATAAAGAACAAAGCTATTTTGTCATGAATAAATGTTAACTGAAATTAAGTCAAAGGGTAAAAAGCTCCTATTCTGTAACTGAACTCTGCAGCCTGCAGACTGAATTGCCTTCCCTCCTCTTCATAAAGGAGGAAATTAGCAGCACCTATTTCAAGCCAAGGAATTTCTGTCTGCACTCTGAAGGGTTGAAAATAATTTGAATGGAGAATAAGTTTAATCACTCATTCTTTGCCTGTGTGTCTTGTAATTCATTTGCTTTGACTTACAATTTGGGTAGCACTGTTCTCTGTGTTTGGCTCTCAATCAGTTCATCAAATAGATGATGTAAAACCATATGGAGAGGGAAAATGAGGAAACTCTAAAGAATCAGCAACTTCAGTAATCACAACATGTTCATTTTTTTTTTCTCCTCCCTAGAGTATTTTCTGGATTGTGACTGTCCAGAAAAGCAGGACGTGTGTGTGCTAAAGTGCCAAACATGTTTGTGGGATTAAAAATATGCTGTAATGCCCAAGGAAGGAAAATCCTGTGATTGTTGGCATTGGATTTGTTTTTAAAACAAATTCTTATCTAAAATATGGTCACTGTAGGTAAAAAATAGTCTTGTTACTTAATAAAAATGTATAGAATCTTTACCTACTCCATTTTAGCAGCATAATGCTCTTTGCTATCTGACAGGACTTGTATAGCAAGTAAATGCATTAGTCACAGTGACCATTTTTCTTGCAAATTTGTGACATAGATTTAATTATAGGAATGACCAGCAACTTACAAATCTAATTTTGGTGGAGGCTGAGGCAGATTTTTTTTTTTATTTTAATAATGATGGATTTTTTTAAAGCAATGATTTCATTACTATTTAAAGAAATCTACTGGTGTAGAACTAGCCAATTGACTAGAGTTATTTTATTACCCTTTAACAAATGCCATGTACTTTCATTTTTATTTTTATTAATTTTTAAAATGTCATCATTCCTAAACTGGGAAAGTATTTGTTTCTATGCCCCTTGGGGTAAAAACAAATAAATATAAATTATACTGGGACAGGATGTTTGTAAAGGGCTTCCTAAGAAATGTGATCCTAGCAGTTGGTTAAAACCAAGATTGAATTTCCTCAATTTGAATCCAACTTACTGCAGAATTTCTTAGTTTATGATGGTTTGTAGGAGATGCCTAGTGACTGCTAATTTGTCATAATAATGTAGCAGATAGTTCTTATTTCCCTGTTTCTATTTCTCAAAACCAAACATATGCCGCACTTATTTATTAAGCTAATACTTTGCACATAATAGTGTAGTGAACCCAAGAATGAAAGTTTCTGCCCCATTTACATTATAGATTCTTAAAGTGAGAAAATTAAATCCCAGTTAGGTGTGTTTGGGGTGCAAGAAATATCACATATTTGCTTAGAATTTCTTAAAAGTTCTTTTTCATTATTAATAGACCTCATTGACTCAGAGTTTGGTTTGGCAAAAACTTACAGTTTCAGGATAAATCTGTTAGGTGTAATTTTTACAAAGAAAAATTCTTCAGGTGTTCAATTCTGTGAGTTTTGACAAACATTCATACAACAAAACTGTCCCAATCAAGGTACAGGATTTCCAATCAAAAAGTTCCTTTTTGCCCTTTGTATTCAGTACCCTTCCCCAGCCTCAGTGCCTGGCAGCCACTAAATTTTTTATGCCTGTATACTTTTATCTTTCAGAAAGTCACATACATTGTATCCCTTTTGCGCCTGGCTTCTTTCTCCTAGCATTTGCTTTTGTAATGCTTCTAATGTTGTATGCAGTAACTCATTTCCTTTTATTGCTCGATAATACTGCATTGTTTACTGATTTACCAGTTGATGAACTTCGTTTGTGCTGTTTTGGATGCTGAATATTATCCAAAGGCCTATATGTTAAAGTTTGGTTCATGGAGTGGCACTGTTGGGTACAGTACTAAAACCTTAGGGACCCAAATGTCCCTTAGAGGAAATGGTGGGACATAGCCCTTTCCTTTTTTTTTTTTTTTTTTTTTGGCTTCCTGAACCATGAGGTGAGCAGTTTGCTGTACCATCAGCTCCCTGCTGTTCCCATCTGTGGCTCCTACCAGAGACATAACAGCAGTGGGTCCCAGCACAGCAGAAGTGGATCCTGGATAGAACCTTTAAAACAATAAGCCAAAATGAATTTTATTTTTTTGTAAGTTAACTTATTTTTTGTTACAGTGTTGGAAAGCTAATACAGTTTCCTATATTTAATGATTATGGATTCTTTTTATGAATATTTATATATAGGCTTTTTTTTTTTTTTTGTATTGGGAATTGAACTCATGACCTCACACTTACCAAGCAAGCTCTTGAGCCAACTGAGCCAAATCCCTGGCCCTATAAATAAGTTTTTAAATGATTCTGTTTCTCTTGGGCAAATGCCTAGAAATGAATTACTGAGTCATGTATATGTGTTTCACATCATAAACTACCATCATAGTGGTTGTACTATTTTTATAATCTCAGGGTAGCTGTATAAGAAATCCTGTTGTTCCATATCCTTGCCAACTCTTGGCATTAGCGACATTTTTAATTTAAGCCTACTTAATAGGAATATAGTGTGTGTCATCATAGTTGTAGTTTGATTTCCCTAATGGCTAACAATGTTGAATATTTTTTATTTGCTACTTGTATACAGTCTTTGATGCAGTATCTGTTCAATCTCTTACGTATTTTTTAGAGTTGTTTGTTAGGATTGGGTAGGAGTTTTTAAATGTAATTTGGGCACTTGTCATTTATCATAAGTATTTTGCAAGTAGTTTCTCCAAATTTATAGCTTGTCTTTGTTTTCTTAATAAATGTCAAGAAGCAGAAGTTTGGAATTTTTATTAAATCTCTTTTTTTTTTTCTTTTATGTCTCATGTTTTTTGTATTCTACCTGGATTTTTGTTTTATACAAAGCCACTAAGATTTTCTCCTGTATATATATTTTTTTGGTATCAGGGATCAAACTCACAACCTCACACTTACCAGGCAAGCGATTGAGCTGCTGAGCTAAATCCCTGGCCCATTTCTACATTTTCTTTAATAAGTTTTGGTTTTTAATTTTACATACAGGTCTACGGTCCATTTGGAGTTAATATTTACATATGATGTAGTATGTAAATTGGGCTTCTTTACTTCCTTATGGTTATAAAGGTTTAAATTTTTTTTTTATTTTAAAGAGGGGAAAGAAAAAAAATCAAGAAACAAATAAACCAAAAAACCAATAACTAAAGCAAATGACAGCAACAACAACAAAAACCATCAATAACTATATAAGTTTTAAAACAAGATAGGAATTTAACAATGGTTGTTATATTGCATATTATTATTTTCAAAATAGTTGCTCAGGTTACCTGATGCAAGAATAAAACAAAACAGTAAAATGGAACAAAATATTGGATTTCGAAAATAAGACAGAAGAAATCTCCAATAGTTGCTATTATGTATATTGTTATCCTCCAAATAGATGCTCAGACTAACAGCTTGAGGTCTGCAAAGTCAATCAAACAATACAGTTATTTTTTTTACTTGCAGTTGCTATCACCCCAGCCTGACTTCCTCCAAATCAGCCCATTGCTTACTCTGGGCAGTGGGGTAGGGGGTTGCTCTTCATGTCCCCTGGCCTGTGTACCATCTGGCTCATGTGATGGGATGGTTTGGTTTCTTGATTCTTTTCCCATTCCTCATGGAAGCTGCCCGTAGCTTACAGGAAAACATAGTTTCAAAGTTTTAAAATTTTATTTCTGTCACTTACCCGTCTTTTCCTTTATGGATTTTTTCATGGCCCTTATAAAGTCCCTCACTGTCACAGTTGTCAGATGAAAATTCACAAGTATTTTCTTTTAGTTTTATAGTTCAAATGTATATATAATATATGTTGAAAAGGAAATCTCAACATCTGGGAGTTCTGTAGCTGCAGATAGTTTTAAAGTGCTTCATCTTATTATAGAATCATTGGTTATAGAAGTCCATTTCTGGTCTTTGCTGTCTCCACTAGGATTTTCTTTAACCATGTAAATCAAGCCTCATCATTTTACAACTAATTATATAAATATGTATATATGTCTCTGATAATTGGATCAGTATTTTTAACTGTTAAAATTGTTTATCTTAAGATATTATACATAAAATTAATATAATTACTTAAGATAACATTGTTTGAAGTGTAAAATGGGAATAACCATAAATTAGTTAAAAATTATAGAAACCTTTTAAATAAATATGCCCATTTGATTTGAAAATATTCACACAAATTGATAATATGTCTGGAGAATTATAGACTAACGTGAATACAACTTCAGATGATAGAGGCCTTTTTAAAAATAAAATTTATTGTAAAAACTGTGATTTTAACTTTTAGTACTTAAACATGCTTTGCTGGTTAGGAAAAAATAATCTGGTTAGGTGTCTATCTTATCTTGAAAATTGCATAGACTGGGACAAATATGTATTCACATTCTATACATCCAGTGAAAGTTGTCCTCAGAGCAATTTATATGTTTTGTTTGTTTGTTTTAACATAGCCACACAATTGTTTATTTTTCCTTGGTAGCTTTTTTGGGTGATGTTTCTAATAAGCAGAGTAATCAAATTAAAAATATCTGCTGTTTTTGTAGTTTTACTTTATAATAGTCCATGCTGTGCTGTTCAAAATTTAAGTTTTTATTCATTCATTTTATTCATTCTCTTGTGAGTAATTATTTTCTAAAGTATTCTTAGTTTTCATTTGGAAGCCTAAGTTATTTTTGTCCAGTTATATAGGAGTGTTAATGTTTATTAGCATTGTTGTGCTTTTGGGAATTTCCAAAAGCTAAGGTGATGATTCCTGTCTTTTTTTCTATTATCTACTCAGTGTCTTATGGTAAGCCATTGTCACCACTGCTTTTTTTGTTTGCTTATTTTGGTACTAGAAATCAAGCTCACCATCTTGCGTTTGCCAAGCAGGCACTTGTGCCACTAAGCTAAATCTATGTCTGTCACCACGACTTTTATATCCCTTCTATGCTCAGGGCCTTCAGTGGCTCTTAATTTCCCACCATCTAAGTGGCCATCAGGGGTCCTCCTTCTGTGGCTCCAACCACCTTTTCTCCTGGATCTTTCACTTCTATATTAACTTCTTCCTCCCTTTCAGCGTGGTATTTTGCTGTGCTCACCTTTGCTTGCACTGTTCCCATCCCTTCCAGTATTCTACCCATCTCTCAAAGAGGCAGATTTAACTTCTGAACTGTGGGTTCGTTTGTTTTGCAATCCTTCTAACCGAGGCTTCAAAAAAAAAAGGATTTTATTTTGACTATTTTGACTCATGGTTCTAGAGATAGGAGGTTGAGATACATCTGGTAATACACTTGCTGGTAGAGTCCTTAGGGTGTACCGGGTGTCACGTGTTCACTCCTGCATGTATGTGCGCGTGTGTTTCTGTTCTGGTCTCTTTCCTTTTTCTTATGAAGCTGTCAGTTTCAGTCTTGGAGGTTAATTACTCCCCAAAGGTCCCACCACTGAACACGAAGGTAGATTAAGTTTTTGTTCTCTCAATACCCCATAGTGGGGATTCATTTTCAACAAATGAATTCAAAAGGCTCACATTCATTAGATATCCAAGCCATAGCAAAATGACTTTCCATCTAAATTCTAAATTATAACTGGCTAGTGTCATTGAAAATTCTGCCACATCCCAACTTTGTTAGTGCCATTTTTTCTATAAAATACTTACCTTCTATTTTACATAATTTTATGTTTATTGTCTATCACCTCATATTCAGATGGAAGCTCCACATAGATCTTATAGACAGCTAAGTTACATAGAAATATTATAGGCAGTCAGACAGGGGGAAGCCCTTGGGGGAGTCAGGCAGTGGATGAAAACACATTACAAATGTGGCCAGAGGTGCATCTGTTGGAGGGAAGGCCTCAAGATAAAGATGGAATGATCAAGCCTGCATGCCTCCTAAGGGACAAGCAATATATTATAATTATTATTACCTGGTCAGTAAAGTCTGGCTAGACTTCAGCCACCCAGGTGGGTGACCAGGACTTCATCTTTTCCTAAAACATTCTTTGTTCTTTCCATGTACACTTGCTGTGTGACCTGCTTCCCCACTGGATCAGTATTACCTAAGCGGTTGTACTTGTAATCTTACTAGTTGATCATAGTTTTGACCCGTGTTGTATCCACCTTGTGATTTTACTCTATTAAACTTCCTCTAAGAAGTGGGCTTGTTGGCAGCCCACTTTCAGGTCCCCTCTGGTCTCTCAGGAGTACTCCCTCTTCTCAATTACTCCTAATTATCTGTTGTTCCTTAGAATTCATTCTTCGATTTGGGGGAACATGGACTTGGCTTATTTGATATCTAACAGGTTGAGAGTTACATTTGTTTCCCCGATTTCACAGATAGATATGTATGTTTTGTTTACTTCATGCCTCTATCAATTCCAACCATGCCACCTGACACAGGGCAAGCACCCAATATATGTTAGAGTGAATATACAGAACATATATATTAGGTATTCTATAATATATATGCTATATATTAAAGTGAATATGTAGAAATCATTCAATTAATTCAAAAATTCTCTTTCCTTCTCTCTCTCTCCCTCTTTCTATATATAGATATATATAGATATACTTTTAAAATTCTTTGCATATATTATGCACATAAAATATACACCCGTTATTACAATTATATGTTGAATTAGTTTAACAAAAATTCTGGCATCATTGTAATTGATCATTTATCTACCAAATTTTTCTTTGTATGTTAAAGAGATTTTAAATTGTAAATTTTTAAATTTCAATAAACTGTATACTCATACAAATTTGTATTGCTTTTACATTCAATGTTGATTTAAAACAAGGTGAAAACTCATTGCCACATCTAAATTTGATATTGAATAATTTGCAAGATCTTCTTCCAGTAGTAAACCCTGTACAGTAGTTTAGGTCAGAATCTCTGAGTACTAGAATATCAATTTATATGCTATTATTATTGAATTACTTGATTTTAAATATCAGAAAATTTCCAGGAAAACTTGGTACATGTGTGATTATTGAATGTTTAAGTTGCTGTTGACATATAAATAAAAGGTTATAAGTGATTGCCATTATATAGCATTAGAGAATTAAAGTATTTTTATTACAATTTAGATTTTATCAATTTCTGAAGTATATAGTTAAATGGAAAAGTGAAAGATGAATTTTTGAGCAGTGCTGATAAACTGGAGAAAGGGTGTAAATGTAAGTAAGTCTGAAACAATATAGAATAAATGCAATGGTAAACAAAGACTTAGGTAGGTCAAATCCTTATCTAAGAGGCATTAGAAGTACATAGAAATTAAATAAAAAGAAAATGAAAGAAAAAAATCTCAAGGTGACAGTGAGGGAACCAGATAACTTAAACTTGGAATATGATAAGATAGCAAATGAAAGCTAATACAGTTCAGGCTTTAGAAGCATCATATTTCAGCCTTCTGCAGTTGAGTTTGGTAGGTTCATAACTCAGACTATTGCTTTGACTTTGATCTTATCATCGTGTTAAGGGTTATAATTTGTTAATTAGCATATAAAAATAGTAATATGGCCAGTTGGAGGGGCTTTGGAGAATGATATATATTTGTATGTAATGAAGATAAGAGATGAACTTTTTTAAGATACTGAAAGGATATATAATTAATTAGACAGTTAATTGCTTGTGTTTTCTTAACAGTAGCCTGCAAATTGCTCTATGACATCTATACTTCTGATTGCCACCTAATAAACCATTCAGGATTTCTGTTCAGTGGCTGCTAAAGTGTATGATTTGGAGCAGGACAGATTTTTTTTTCATTTTTTATATAATTAAAATCAGTAATAAGAAAGATTATTTCTTGCTTATTGAAAAAAATAATAATTTCTATTTTTTTCTCTTGTTACCTTTACCTCTTTAAAATAAGGGAAAAATGAGTAAAGATCATGAACACCACTGTAAATGTAGAGCCTTCTGCCTTTGGGTCTTTAACGATTATTGTATTTCCTTGAAGAGAGTTGGTTCACTTCATGAACAGTGGCAGTGGCAGCAAACCTTTTAGAGTGTTCCGAAATACAAACAGCTCGCCGTAGCAGATGTTCCGTAAGTTTGCTCACTAGATAGCATTTAGGATGCTCATCTCCTTATGGTTTCAAGCCAGTCATTCAAATCAAAACGTTACATTTCTAGCTCTACAATAGCTTTTGAGTAAAATCTTCTACCAATGTAAGTAAATGGTTTGTAAAACTTTAAATGTGCAATAACAAGAGAAAAACATTTATATTAGAAAAAGTATTTTTATTATAACAAAGTTCATAGTGTATTTTTGTATGAATTTCCAAGATACATTTCAAAAATAACATCAAAGTTTTCGTCAAGTAATCTCAACCAAGAGTCCTTAGTCCAGAAACAAATCTTTCATCATGTCTGGCCTTTTGTTTCTCCGTCAGATTGTATGAACTTGGTGCCATAAGTCCTGTTACTTTTAGAGAGGAATATCATAAACTATTGAAAGTCTCCATATAGTGCACCCCTGTCCTCATTTACCTAGATGCATTTACCCCATCTCCCATTTCTGTATAGAACTGTTTAAGAAGTGGATCACCTAAAGTACATATTTTGATATATGTTTTTAACAATCTAGACAAATTAGAGTGGGAAGTTTTGCTCTTTAAAGCAAGAGAGGTTGGGTGTGACATAGGATTGAGGAAAGCTTCCTTTCCCTGCTCGCAATCATTCTTGCTGTCGCAGTGATTTGAGAACGTCTTTGGAAAAAGCATGATGTCCCCCCTAGGCAGAATCATTTCTACTCATGTTACTGTTCATTCCACAGTCTAACTTGAATCATTCCACAGTTTTAAGACACTAAGCTCTTCATTGGCAGACATACAGGGGATGCACGCTTAATAACTTTACCACCATTCTGTTCAGAAACTGATTCTGTTGCTCTAGCTCACCATAGTGGACTGAATTACTTCTACACAGGTAATGATAGATAAAGCAGATAATCAAGGTATTAATTGAGAATGGAAAAAATTATGGGACTGTCTTAGACTCTTGAGTTGATACGTTTTCATGTTTTAAGTCAGATGAAAACAGACTTTAGCAAGAAGTTTATTTCTGAGAGTGGGATTAGAGAAAGGCAACATAGGATGATAATTCCCACGTTTGATTCTATCAGTCTGTGGTAAATGGATACGTCTGAGTCCACAAGGGCAGGTTGCCCCTGAAAGCAGACAGGTCCATTAGTTAGAACAGGGATCTTTTTTCCTGGTTACTGCTTACATAGATATTCTTGGTAACTTTTTAAAAGTTTGTTCTCTCTGCTTCCACTACTGATTTACCTCCCACCCCCACCCTTTGACTCACTATATCTTAAATTAATGCTTCACTGACACTAAAATCATTCCAACATTTTAAAGTGATTTTGTGTGTTTCTGTTGTAAATTCATTTCCTTTATTTCCCTGTTCAGAAAAGGGAAATACTTTCGTGTTTTACCATTTGGTGTCTGTAGCTGCACTGATCAGTATGGTAGCCATGGGACCACATGTGGCTGCTTAAAATTAAATTAATGAAAATTAAATAAAATTGAACATTCTGTTCCTCAGTCACTCCGGCCACACGTGACAGGTGGTTACTGCTTAGATAGTGCAGAGTGTAGAACTCTTCCTCATGGCCAGAAGTTCCTTTGTATAGCACTAACGAGGGATTTATGAGGTAAACCATTTTGTGATTGTATATCTGTAGTGGAATGTAGTGTACTTATATGAGCCGTTATTTTTGTACATTTATTTTTGGGTAAAACACAACTTTCCATTCTAATTGTCTCCGTTGAATTTAAACTTGATCATACATATATTCAGCTGGACAGGGCTTTGCTGTTGTTAAGGTAATACTGTACTTGTTAAGTATCCAGAACTAAAGCATTTTGCTGATTGAACAGTGCTCAGGAATTTCATTCATAATTCAGAGTTTATTCAGAAGACTATTTACTTTAGGGTAATTAGAAAAAATTCTCATGTGCAACTGATCTTTTTTTTAATGATTGAATTACATATACTTACTTTTGGATCACATAATGATAGATTGCTTTTTTCCTCTGATACTGTAGCACTTTGGGAAATTAAGCATAATCTCATATGTATAAGAGATATCCTCTGTAAAATAATGTAATGTTATAGCTAAAAATGTAAAATAATGTAATGTAGATAGAATCACTGATGAGGTCAGTGATTATCTAACAGTTGGGTTTCACTGACCAATTTTCAAAAGAAATTTTAGAAAGTCTCTAATGTTTCTATTCTTTTCTGCTAGAAAGGTATTTGACATGAAAAAGGTGAAAATTTATGTATTAGACTTTTAGTTACAATTTTATACACATCTAAACTGTAGTTATGTTCTTTTTCGGGAAATGTAACATATTTATATACTGAATATTAATCTTTGCTTCTGTTGAAAATAATTTTTCTTCTAAAGAAGTAAAGACTTAATTTGCTTCTATCAATATTATTGATATCCTAGCATAGCCCTAATAAATTTGATCTATAGTATGGTCTCTTAAGTTGCATTCTATAAAATACAAGAATTCAAGAAAAAGACTAATGTTTCATACAACTTATAAACTATTATACATTATTGGAGATAGTTATACAAGAGAAATTTTCTCTTTTATACCTCCTCTCCATTTATGTACCTACCCCTAACCACATTCTGCATACATATAATTGAATTTCATTGAGTTACATTTCATTGGATAATGAAAAAGAATATAAGAAACAACTTTTGCTTTAGAGACAGTATAAATGAAGAAATGTTTATAAGTAAACCACTTGGAGAAAAACACAAAATAAGATATAATTAAGTGATTAAATGTGTGGTATCACCAATTAAGAAAAGGAGTGATTGGGTAGAGATTCCTGCTGTGTGTTAAGGGTAAGATTTTGGAAATCAAGGGCAGCCAAAGTGCCCAAGGGCAGGGATGTGGCCCAAGGGCAGGGACCATGACTATTGTGCTCACTGTCACAGCTTCCTACATATGGCTGTATTGGCATCGACGTGCCTGGCCTGTGGTAAACGGTCAGTATGTAATGAGTAAGTGAGTGAATGGCCGGTTGGTGGTGAGAGAGCAGAAGGAGGGACCTTTATCAGAGTAAGTCTGTTCTTGCTGGTTTGACGGGGACTGTGTTACAGAGAGCCTGGAAGAGGAGGCTCAGCATGGACCTGGCACTAAGGGAGGCGCTGCTGAGCTGTGTACTGGGACTGCGACATGGTCCAGCAGCGTTGTGTGTTTGTTGTGTTGGTGAGAGAAGGATATGTAGAGCATTGAGTACAGACAACAGTGACAGACACTCTGGCCTTTGAATTGTGTTACATGAAAAGACCCGCAAGCACCCTCAGTCAGTTATTTCGTTACGTAGAAAGCTGATTTTAACCCAGTCTCTACTGTGCGCTAAGCCCTGGTACGGGAGGAGTCTCACTGCTGAACTCACTCCCCGTCAGCACTGTTCAAGAGAGAAAGGTGACGTCTCTGAGAGGCAGCCCTTAGCAAACATTTGTCAATGACTGCCCTTAATTTCCAGCTTATTCTAGATATGGTGCCAGCCCAACCCTTTTTATCCCTATGGTCAAAACCCTCTCCACTATCCTGTTGCTATGTAAGCCCCTCAATGTGTTATTTTTCCTAAACCTCTGGCCCCTTAAAATAGCAAAACACTTAAAAAATAGTACTGTTAAAACATAGTAGGAGTGGTAGCATATACCTTTAATCTTACCTCTTCTGGAAGTTAATCATCTCACTCAAAATTACTCTCAGAGAGCCTGTTCTCTTTGATATGTAAGTATCATAACAGTGATACAAATTGAAGTTACCTGTTTTCATGAAGACTTAAAAAAATCAGAAAGATTGCAAGTTGGAGGCCGGCCTGCGCAATGTGATAAGGCTTTGTCTCTGTGGAAGGAAAGGAGGTAGGAAGCGGGGAGGGAGAAGCATACCAGAGTAGACTAAATAATAATATGAAACTTGTCAGCCTCAGCAGATACCAACTCAACCCAGTGTTTTCCTCCACTATTTACTTACCCCCATCAGGTAGTTATTTTGAAGCAAGTTCCAGTAATCATTGTATTTCTACATGAATCTCTAGTAGGTAAGGACTCTTGGTTTTTATTTTTTAATTTTATTTATTTATCTATTTTTGGTATTGGGAATTGAACTCATGATCTTGCGCTTGCCAGACAGGCACTGTGTCACTGAGCTATAGCCTTGGTCCTAAAACTCTTGTTTTTTAAGCATCACTTTAATGTTATTTTCCTGCTTGGATATTGATACTAGTAAAGTTGAAAGTGTCCAGCATATTACATGGTAGAAAGGCCAATAAATTCAAGGAGCATAAAGAGAAAGAGACTCAGAGACCTTAAGTACTGCGATGTCATGAACAGAATTAATGAATTTAAGAGAGATAATAATTTTGTATGAGCTGATTAAGAGTTTGATTTGATTCATGTTAGTTACGTGGTATCCATGGGGTGGAAATGATTGGTACTTATACTTCTTTCATCAATGAAGAACACATGAATCTTAAGTTTTCTAGGTCAGCCATGAACTCCACTCTGTTTTTTTCTTCCTAACCTCATCTTTTGTGTCCCAGCCTCTAGCTCTCTTCTGCTATCCCCTGTATGTCCATTATGCCACTGAGCTATAATCACTGGCTGAAACATAACTATGTGCGAGTTCATTATGTCAAAGAGTTGATTTTCTTCATAATTTTGACCTTTCTGTCAGTCCTAGTACTTAGATGATTAGGCAATGAATAATATTTAAATGGAGTACATGATTGCTTTACTTTTAATTTTATGGTGATTTTAGATTATTTTCAAAGTAAAAGCATAAATATTATCATAGACAAAATTCTGTTCATCAAAGAAACTTGTATGCCACTGATTCCTAAAACTAAATTAGGATCCAAGATACTTATACTGAATAATGATGCCTTTAAAAATAAAAGTCTTCTTCTTTCATTTATGAAAATAGTATAAGTAATTTGGGTTATAGGACAAAACATAGATCCTGTTATTATTTTTTATTTATAAGTATCATCACATTAATGCAAATTTTAATTATGTTATGAAGAGTAAAAACAGGCTTATTTTGGTGCCTGACTTAAGCCTGCCGCAGATTTTTACATCAGAATTGTAAACTCTAAAAATTAGAGATACATATAGAAAGTGGATATAAATATTCCTATGGACACAGTAATTATTAGCAGTGAGATCCATGCCATTAACAGGGGACACTGTTTGAATGTTTGGTGATAATTTATGGAGTTGATTATTCCAGCCTCAAGTGCAGGCTTAGAAAAGAAGCAGCAAATGGTAAATCTTTGTCACATTCCCTGGAGCAGCATTTCAGCTAGAGGCTCTGAGTTATGTGGGTCTCAACCTCTTTTCCTCTTTTGCCCTTTCTGAGGCTCATCATCATCATCATCATTGTCGTCCTGGTCATGGTCATCATTATCACCATCCATTCAGATAATGTCAGTTCAGAAATCACAGGTCCCCAGGGAAGCCAGAGAGGGGAGAGAGGAAAGAGTCCCTTTATAAGCATGTTTGCTGCAAACCTCTCACCTTGCTGTCAAGGTGACAAATGTTTGTCCTTAAGGGAACACTGGAGGTTAAATCACCAGTGTTCCTCTCACTTATCTTCTTCCCCATACTATTCAAGCTCTTAGCCAAATTTGTAGCTCAAGGAATGTCAGAAAATCAGGCTGCTCTTAAGCTGTGTGGACTTTGGTCAGATATATGTTTTGTGCAACTGAAAGTACTATCTATATTACATACTGGTGGGTAAGAAACTAGAATTCTCTAGAAGTCATTTTAGTGGTTTTAAGACATTGTTAGAAGTAAAAGATTTGGGAAACAAATATTTAAATTTTGAGAAATAGTGTTGGGAATTTGGCAAACACAATTATGATATGGCAAACATTTGCATTACTTTTATATCAGAATGCTTAAGGTCTGTCCCTCCTTGCCTAGGGAGACAAAACCTGTGTCACTCCCAGAGACTGACATTCTTCTCCTCTTTTGGGGGGACCCATTCCACTTTCTGTAGGGGAGTTAAAATGATCTGAATGATGTTAAGAGATGGATTCATGTTTCTGCTTAAAATTCTTTGATGGATTTCTTGAGAAAAATACCAAAATCCCTTTTTGGCTCACAGGGTATTATATGATTGATCTCTTACCATCTCTCCAGCTTCACCCCACACAACCTTTTATCCCTAAGACAACTTGCCTAATATGGCTTCACCAGTTCATTCATTCAACAGAAGATTAAAACCCATGGTGTTTACATTCTAGTGCAGTATTATAGTACCTAAGTATATGTAGTTTTATAACTGAAAAGGATGTCATACAGAGAAAATATGGTCATATATCACTTAAAAATGGGATTGTGAGAGTAAATTGTTAGGCAATTTCATTGTGTTGCTAATAGAATAAACTACATGGCTACAAGGTTACTAGGCAATATGATCTTATGGAATCGCTGTTTTATATACATATATATTATACCATCTGTTGTTAATGGAAACATTGTTAGTGTTATAGTTTGTAGTTTATTCACTTACTGACAGATTGAGTCCACCAATTTTTTAAATTAATTTTTGCAAATTAATGAATTTTATCTATTTAAATATTTACTGGTGATTTCTTATATACGTAAAGTATATTGTCGGTTTCAAAGTACTTTTTATGTATTTTCTCAGACAGTTGTCACACTGCTGTGCAAGACAGGCACACTGATGCTGAGACTCAAGTTTGCAATGAGACTGAGGTGTGAGTGAGACCTGCTAGCCGGTTCCCTCACTGTACCTCTGTCCCCTGTAGGGAAGTAGAGGAAATAGCAGCTGTGCCAACCTGGGGTATTGTTGTGCAGATTCAATGAAGTATTGAATGATACACATTAATAGAGTGTGTGGCATGCTAGTAAATAATAAATATTAGCTATCACTATTTTTGCCATTTAATAGATAATGGAATTGAGGTTTACAAAGGTCAAATGGTTTGTCCATTTTGTACTTTTGTTTATAAAAGTAGTACAGAAAAGAATCACAAGTACAATCCAGTTCTTACTATTTCTTATATAGTCAGCTATGACATGACTGAAGGAGGTCCATTTTAAACAATAGGTTCATTAGAGTTAGAAAAAGTAGTAAATGTGTCTTTCTTTTAAAAATGTCCTGTGATTTGAACTTTTTCAGACCTCAATCCTGATTTTTTTTTCCTTCTGATATGAATCCACACGAATGAGATTTCCCATTGTTTTTATTTATTCATAAAACTTAGTTACACAGTTTCCTTGAAGCAGTCCTCAAATCTAAATCTTCAGTGAATTATAAAGCTAATCCATCTCTTTGAAAATTGCTTAATTTTTCTCAGCAATTCATTTTGTCTTATTTTCATCAGGAAGGAGAGTAGTGATATTGGGACTGTTAAATTAAAATGTTAAAATTTCAGTTTCATCGTTTGCCTTTGTTTTGCCCCATCTCCACTGGTACACTTCTTAGCGATGAGCAGTGTAAAGTTCCCAAAGAAGGCATGCTCAGAGGTGCACGCAGGTGTTCTCGGTGAGTCGTGGATACTGATGACTTAGCGTTGACCCCTGGCCAATCTTAGGATGATCTAGGTGGTTTGAAAAGCCTTATGATTGACTCTAGGGTGCCATATTTTTCAAGTGGCATCTTGGTATCCACATATTGGCATATGTGATTCCCTATATTGGAGTGATATTTAATGTTTGTTTTAGGTTTTTTTTTTTTTTTTGATCAGTACCATGCTGTTGTTTCTTGTGTGAGATTTTTGTGGAGTTTTCACTTTCCCCTGTGCCTCAGCAAGCTGTTGATTAGCCTTTGTGTATGGATTCTAGGTTATTTCTATTTTTCTGTCATCCCTTCCAAGCAAGGTCCATAGTATATGACTTCTCCATTCTCCTTAGTCCATGTTTTTCTGAATTTTTCTTCCTAAGCATTGTGCTTGCTCTCTGGCCATTAAATGTTTGCTTGCATCTTGAATTTTCTGTTTATTGTAAAGATTAATATTCAGCTTTACTGGACTTGACTCTTAACCTGTAATGGGCATGTAAGAGTGTTTGAAAATCCTTTTTCTCTTCGAAGGATACTAAAAATCTCATTCAAGACTTTTTTTCCTAGAATTAAGCTGCTGTGGACTACATTTGTCCCACTTCAGGTGATGAAATGGCTTAGTTTGAATGGAAAGGTTGGACTATATTTACAGTTGAATGAAAAAGATGTAGTTTTTCATAGTATTTCTTTTGTATTTTTTTATTTTGAAGACAAGATTGCTTTAGAAACCTTTTATTCATTGTAATAACTTTGTAACTTATGAGGGGCAGGAACTTGTACTAAAAGCATCTTGTAGTAAAACAGCTACTGGAAACTGAAAGCCAGAAAGGAGACAATAGATGCATTAAATCTGAGTCTGTATTTACGGGTCCATTGGCTTGGGGACACAGAGCCTTACCCATTTCACAAGCGTCTAAGTGTAAAATGTTATATGGTATTACAGAGAGTTTGATTATAAGGCATCAATAAATGACTAAATTATATGAACAGTATTTTTAAACGCAAGGTAGAGAAATAATGATGTATGCTCTAAAGTACTTGTAATTAAAATATGTTAGCATCTTAAAGAGATCACCTTTGGCTATCCACAAAAATCATCTATAGAAAAAATTTTTTATAATAATTCTAGACAAATGAGGATTTTCCTCATATATATTAAAAGGGAATAGAGAAGTATAAATCATTCAAAATCTGCTCTAATTCAATCTGATTGAAGTTTTAAAAATTATTTATATAATAAGTATTTATTGATTTATATACTACATGTGTAGAATTTAGCTAGAAATTGGGAATAGAATGGTAAACAGCCAGACATGATTCTTGCCTTGATGTAGTTTACATTTGAAAAGGAGACAGTAAACCCATAAAGCAATTATAATAAAGTGTTATGCGTGAAATAAGTAGAGAACTGGGGAGAACCAGAAAGGAAGCCAAGCCCCTACCTGTGAGCCAGCCAGCCAGCGCACAAGGGCTGAGGAGAGAACAGCAACTCTCCCCGCACCCCAAGAGCAACCAGCTGATTTGGAGGAACCAGTATTGTTTGATTGACTTTGCAAACCTAAAGCCAGTGGTCTGAGCAAGTATTTAAAGGGCAGCAATGTGCATTATAGTAACTATTGTAGATTTCTTTATCACAGTTTTGACTTGTTTTAT
Source organism: Cavia porcellus (assembly GCF_034190915.1). NCBI lineage: Eukaryota > Metazoa > Chordata > Mammalia > Rodentia > Caviidae > Cavia > Cavia porcellus. Next base: position 36,674,950 of record NW_026947497.1, read on the forward strand.
TGTTGTTTTATTCCCTTTAAAATTAAACAATTAAAAAAAAAAGCAGAGATTATGAGCCACAATTGTTTAGTTTTTTTCTATTTCTTTTTCCCATTGCTTCCCATTTGTCTTAATCTTCTGAGATAATTTCTGTATTGTAGAATGTCAGCCCTAAATCCTTTATATAAAATTGAATAATACAGGGTGAGTATTCTGAATCATTGACAATAAACTTACTGGTAGTCAGAGTTTGTTGATGCACAAAAAATTTTATCTCAGGTCACATTAGGTATGATGAGCATATTTGCAATTATAAATAATATAATAATTATAAATTTAGAAAGATAATTGCATACTTTACAAGTCATATCAGTCACTGGAATTTTTTTCTCTTTGTACCTGAAGCAGAGACTCATTGAAAAGGATGTAGATGCTGTTATGTTTGCTACACACAATTAATATTAATGTTTCAAGGAGATATATACTATAAAGAATGACAACGTTTATTAGTAACTTGTTTTAAAATTGCCTTTTGATAAGATAAAGGAAAATCTCTTTCCGAAGATTTTGTGAATTACTCGGTATCTCTTTTAGGCCAAGTAATTATATTCTATAATGTAATTTTTTTGTTAGATGGCCAGAGTAGAGATAAAAGGCAACTATAGAGATAACAGCATACTTCACAGCTGACTGAAGCAGGTGTTAGAAATGCAGATGAAGTGGATTGACTAAAGACTATACAAATTTGAAGTGAAATGCCACTGGTCTGCATGCAGTATTCTGCACATATGAAGTTCAGATATTTAAATTATTCATTTTATTGTGTGAGCTAGTTCAGGAGTTAGGGAAAAGGTGCCTTTTACATTTAAAATGTTTCTTCCCTTTTTCCTTTTATCTGCACTTGACAAGCAAAACGAACTTCATTTTGTAAGTTTTATTCCAGAAAGTACATGACTTTAGAGCTCTGTCTGAAAAAAATGCACCTAGAAATAGGTAGCCCCTAGGCTTAAGTAAAATATCTAATAGAAACCAGAAATTAGTTTTCTTCTTCATTTTTGTTACCATTTAATGAAAGCCACAAAAGATAGTAAATATGGGTGTAGCTTTGTGATTATCAGGGCCATCACCCTCACCATGAAATATTTCTTGAGTGCCTGTGTGTCCATCATTCTGTGCTGGATTAGAAGATTAAAACAAATCTAGTTCTTACAGTTCTAAAGTCCTGATTTTTAAAAACAAAGCTAGAGTTCAACAGCTCTTTAGTGTGTAACTTTTAAGCAGCATTTACATTTTGAGTGTAGCGGCACAATTATTTCTTCTCATTTGCTCATAGTCTTTCCCAGTCTCACAAGCTGGTGACCCAGCTTTGGGCACCATGTTGATACATGAAGACTGATACTAGTGTCAGAACATCTGCTAATGGTGAACTCAGTTCACACCAAGACACCTCAGGAAGTTTGACACATTAGAGAAAGGAAAGTATAAACGTTTAATCCTCATGATAGCGGTAAAGAATCTATGAATGTCATCAGCCTTCTCTTAAAAAAGTATTTTTTCTGTTGAAACTCAGAACTTTGGAACTACTGGAATTTTGACTCATTCTTTACGAATGTGTAGGCTTAGGATATCTTTTTTGGGGACTTCTAGAACAAAAACTAATTTAGAGTCCAGTAGGCTTGGATTAGAATCTTGTTTCCATTCACAATAAATTGTGAGACTTTGGACAAGTTAATTAGCATCTTCTGATCAAAATTTTTTATAAGTGTGTAAGGAGGGTAATAATCTAGACATTACTGTAAAATTAAATATAAAATGATGGGCCTGGTATTCCATGTATGTCTGCTTTTTATTCAAGCAGTAACTTTCTTTCCAAAAAAGCCTATCTCTACTTAATTCTCGTTTTAATGTTATAGAATCATTTAAGAAGTGTGGCTAATAAGCCATACTTGAGGGTTGATGTTGTTTTTCTTGCAGTTTTAGTTGACTTTTGTGAGATATATTACCTTTAATTGACAACCTGACATCTGGAGAAAGTACTATTAGGTTGGGGTCACAATATTTTGGTTCATTTTCTGACTCCATATATAATTAGTTAGGACTCCATATATAATTAGTTTAGGATTGTAGATAAGTCATCTGACTTATTGAGCCTTTGTTTTCTTGCCTGTATATGTAATGGGAAATATAATAGTATCTATCCTATAGATGAGATGAGATAATCTATGTGAGATATTTTTAACTATAAAATGTTCTGAAAAATTAAGTACACTGTTTTTTTTTTTTCTTTTTCCTTTTTATCAGTACCAGGGATCGAACTCACGACTTCGTGCTTGCAAGGCAGGCACTTACGCCGCTGAGCTAAATCCCCAGCCCCAAGTACACTGTTATTACATCATGTATCACTGGAAAGCACAATTACTCTATGAAATATTAAGACTAATCGCATATTTCCACAGTTAAGGATGTCACTTTGTGTGTTCCTTAACTAGTAAATGTAAAATTTCAATCTCTAATTCAGATATTAAGTTGATGTGATTAAAAAACCTTGAACATTTATAAATCTCCCACTATACAGGATTATTTCTGCCAGAGAAATATGAAGCATGAAAATTTATATAGTATGTGGGATAGTTGCTCTTCTGAGGTTCTTGACTAGTTAATTTCAGTGTGGATTAACTCAGTGTGTTAGTTATTTTTCTCTTGTTGTTGAGACAAAATACTAGATGCCCATAATGAAGGAAAGAAAGGTTTATTTAGCTTAGCTTTTGAACATTTCAGTGCATACTCAGCTGGCGCCAAGGCAGAGTGACATGGCAAAGGGGCAGCTATTCATGTGGCTGCAAGCAACAAGAGTAAAAAGGGCAAGAGGAAGTACACCTCCTTCTCTTTTTTATATTGTATGCTGGTTACCCACCCCTGGACAGGTGCAGCACGCACAGGCCAATCCCAGTGCTAGACAAAGAACCAATCACAAAGGCTAGATTCAGCTGTCTCCATGACTGCATGAGACTTTAAAGGGACAGCAAGCCACAGACCGTAACACTTAACATATAATAATTTTGGTTTCTTACCAGCCCACTATTGGGATCTTCCTATTACTTTTACATTAAGGTATAATTTATATACAGTAAAATTCACCATGTTCTGTCTACTCTTCTGCAAGTCTTGATATTTCCCTATAGTCATGTAACCACCTCAGTGGCCAAGATGTAGAATGTGCCATCAACTTTATGTACAGTGTTCTCTTGGCCATTGCCAGCTCTTGTCAACCACTGATCAATTTTACTATCTTTTCTTTTTTGCCTTTTCCCAGAATTGAATAGTATATTATGTATTTTTTTGAGTTTGACAAATATAATTCCTTTTTCAATGTGCCATTTTAAGCATCATTATTTTTTTCTTTGGACGTAAGAGTGCCTGTTATATTCTTTTTAAAAAGGGATTTCAAAGTTCCATTTTTTTGGAGTGTGTCTTTCATTTATTGAGAAATACTGGTTGATGCTCTTGACCTAGATATTTATAGATAGCTTCAGAGTACCAAAATATTCCCAGACCTTTTCCTTGTACATGCCTATTTAAACGTTCCTTTCTCTGTGTGTCCTACATATTGAAAAAAATAAATAATCTTTGAAACTGTATGCTTTCCATTCTAATGTTAGAAATAAATTTGAATTTAAAAAAAATAGAAAATAAAGAATGTCTGAAAATGTATTTGTGCTTACGTTTTCAGTTCAGAATGTTTAGTTTTTAATAATCTGATTGCTTGACTTTAAGAATTTACAATGGTATAGGAATTTCCACATAGCTTCAAAATTAATACTTAGTACTGCCACAATACATTAAAATTCCTAGGAGACTTTAAGTTTTGAGCTGTGAAGATGCAACAGAAATCAGTAGCCTTAAACCTAGTGTCACGCCAGCTGAGGCTCAAAGTGTTGAAGATATTCATAGACAGTGAAGCACAAGGTAATTGAGTAGAATAGGAGGGCCAATATTCCTACAAAGTTGATAACAATAGGCCACTGGAGGGGAAAAAAATCTAACTTAAATCTCTCATGTATGCATGTGTATTAGTCGACTTGAAGCAATATTCATAATTTTTAATCCGGAAATAGACAACTGCTGGACTTGGTTCTGTTACTGAACAAAGTACTCTCTCCACAAGCTCTTTCCATCTATGCTTTGCCATTCTTGGCTCCTGGTCTTCCATACTCATTTGTATTGCCTCCTGGTAATAAGATGGCTGCTATGCCTTGATTAAAGTAGGATGAAAAGGAAAAATATTGCAAGTTCGCTTCCCTTACAACTCCTTCTGTGTAACTAAGAACAAGCACCCACAGACGGCTCTCAGCCAACTTTTTGTAATGTTTTATTGGCCCGAACTGGATCACAGGATTATTTCTGGCTATAACAAAAGGAGAGAAATTGAGTATCAATGAAAAGGAACAGAATTGGGTTACAATCATGCTTGTGACCAAAATTTTTATGTTTATGATGTATCGTTATAGATACAGATATAGATATGGCATTTATTGTACATTCTGAGGATAAACAGAGCTCCTTTTCCAGGCCAGCCCTTTTACCCTGAGAAAAACCAATATCTTGGCTGTTTATTATGCATACAGTGAGGTATAAAGTGGTTGGAAATGGCAATTATTTAGACTAATGATGAATCAGTTTAAATCGGACATCTTGTTGCCCCCAAAGAAAACATGCTTCTTTTGGGATATACATAAGCGGAATAACCAGTAGGCAATTACTAGAGTCTAGCAATGTAACTGCTTAAAAATTATATTTGACATTAGGATATGTCCTTGGTGGACTTGAATTTCAAAAGTTACTGTTTTTATTTTAATAGTAAAATTTCTAAGGTATGGGGTAAGCAGAAGGTTGTTCAAATGGATATAAAGTTTCAGTTATGCAGGGTGATTAAGTTCCAATGATATAGTGTACAGCAGAACACTGATATTTGACTGTACAGTGTTGTACCTTTCAAAATTTGTTAAAGAGTAGATCTCACGCTGAGTGTTTAACCACAAAATGGTGTACAACAGAAGCACACAGGAAACACTGGGAAATGCCTGTGGCCTGGATTATAGTGATGGTATCACAAGTGTTAGAATATGTCCAAACTCATTAAATTAAATATATGCACATTAAACATATTAAGTTCTTTAATTATTATTAATTATATGTCAATATATACTTTTTTTAAATGATGAAACTACTATAAAAGATCTGAACATAGCTGACTTGTTTTCTCAGGTGTGTTCTCAGTCTAAGTTGTGACAGTCTGACTCTTGCAAGAATTGAGTTATTTTGATAATCTGCAAAGTGAGAGAGAAAAGGACTTCCCATCAAAGCAGATTGGGCTTATTTAGGAAAGGCAGAATAACATAATAAACTCACAGGAATGGCTCTAGGAGCAAGGCACTGAGCAGGTATATGATAGTTGGCTTATGTGTCAAGTTCTATAGCAAGCCCCTAGGTCTCTAGTGTAGTCAAAAAAGATACTTCTTGTGAGTTGTATGAGAAGAGAACAGAAACGAGATTTCAGGCATGACAAGGCTTTTCCTTGCAAATAGCAATGCTGAGCTTATGAATAAGAATATGGAACTTTGCCTTCTGTTCTCTGAAATAAATAAATAGAGTGCCTGAAGTAGAAAAACAAAATTAGTTTATACATTAGCTATTTATGGATAGTTTTAAAAATAAAATTAAAAGGCAAAAGTAAAACTCAAAGTTGCACTAAATTTTCTTAGCCTAGGGGCTTGAAATCCTAGTATTTTTTGAAAGTTTATATTTAAAATTTATTCTATAGTTATATATGGGTTTTTATAGAGAGAATGGCTATACCTTTCATTTTTTTCTCAAAGATTAAGAACTGGCAAACTTCTGAATGCTAATTGACCCAGATTTGAGGCATTTTTTTCAGCATTTATGAGTTATTTTTGGAGAACTGCAACTCTTAATTGTTCTGTGACCTGATAATCTTGTTTAAATAGTAAATCCCCTTTGATTATAAAAGGTGCTTTTTAGAATATACAGTACATGTCAGAAATGATTGTATGGAAAAAGGTATGCTGTTATGCAAAAGATTCATCAGTCCTGAGTCTACAAATTCAGTTTTTTTCTTAAAGAAGATAAACACATTATATGAGCTGAACAAAATCGGGATTTGGTTTATAAATGTATTGCAAAAATAGCCATAAAACTCTACCTTTTGCCTCTGAGATTGTATCATATTAGGAGTGAAGTAATTATTTACTAGTCATTCCAGAATTTGGATATTCAATATAGGTTTTTAGATATCTATCAAGTTAGGCTTATAGCAAAATGAAAGATAGATAGACAGATAGACAGGTCGAACTACTTTTCCCTATTATAAAACAATCCTCAGTTCTTTATTGATTTCAGAGTTACTTCTATCTTATAGATGTGTATATTTAAATAATATCCCTGCCTCCACCCCATTCCCCTCCTCATGGATGAAGCTGACAGCATTTGCCAAATTGATTTTCTATCTGTAACATTCTAACTGTATTTCAAACCTCATTAAAGCCCTTTTCATCATTTCTCTGACTCCATTAGTTATGGCAGCATTGCAAAATCTGGTTTTCTCAGTAAATTTCATTATTGTGGTTTCCAATTCATTATAAAATGATCAGAGGAGTAGGAGGGAGAAAGGAGGAATTGACATATGAGGACAAATTGAAAGATTGGGGCTCTTTGGCCTAGAGAGTAGAAATCTATCAAGTCATAAGTTGCCTGGATAAGGTGAACATGAACCAAGACAGTAGATCTAAAAATGGGAAACTGAGGTAGCATTCATGTAGCTTTCTTGGAAAAGATATAGAGCTTCTAATTTTAAGGAACTGTGAATGAATTTATTTCAGAACCAATGAGAAACTTCCTGTAAACTCATACTAAATTGTAATTAATTATATTACTATGCTAAATATGATTTCTTATTTCTTAATTATATTCTCTTGGACATTTCACATAGTTCTGACCCAGAAAGACAATTCATAGAAAATTCATAGAAAAAGACAATTCATAGACAATTCATAGAAAAAGCTACAGTGGCTTGAGAAAAAGGCTTTTTGTTCTTATTCTCAAGCACAAAGGCAGCCTCATACTGGGGACAGACATCATAGATTGATCCAAAGAAAAGGAGCACCACTTTTGTAGCATCTATCAAGTAGGCAGGGACCCAGATTTCTTGATGTCATTTCATGTCAAAGTAGAATTTAAGTTGTGTTTGTGCTCTTCTATATCATTTCTCTTGGTATGCTATGTCTTATCACGTTAAGTCTCTGTCTTGAGGTACGATTTTTACCATGTGAATAAGACAGGATACTAAGTGTGTTTAAGTGCCTGTTGTACACATGCACTTTCTTCTTACTGCCTAGAATTTTCCTCCCTATGTAAGAAAGTTCCTAGTTTGGTTTAGGAGAAATCAAAGGTTAGGAGTATCTTCAAAGGGTTTGATTCTAATGATCTTGTTTTCCCTGCCTCTGGGTTCCTGGTGTCTCCATTGACCAGGTAGTCTTTGAAGGCTGAATTGACTTCCAAACTTACTGTATCCTAATTTCATATCTTTGAAGGCTACTCTGGTTTTTTTTAGCTCTCAATTACCTGGTATATTTGTTAATTCCAGAAGACCAAGGGCTAATTTAGCTGTCTCAAAAAAAAAAAAAAATCTGTATTAGAAAAACTCTACTTCTTGGCCAAGGTAAATTGTGTTAGTTTGGAACTTTCAAGTGTGAGAAAATAAAAATCTCTTAGGGAAAAATAGGAATATCCTTACCTGTGACACAGGTGATTGTAAAGTTTCAAGCAAAACACATATAAATAAATCTATGCTTACATGCATCCTAATAAAACTTCAATACAAGAAGAGTCTACTGCAACTAATAATAGCAAACACCGGTTATGCAAAGTAATCTTCTAAGCACTCTGTGTATATGTATAGTCATCATGGGCTGCGGGTGTAGCTCAATGGTAGAGTACTTGCCTACTTCAGTGTATCTTTTCTGTTATCAATGGAATGTCAATTTGGATAGAAACTATGAATGTGCAAATTTCAGCTCTCTTGGTGTTAGTAGCTCTGAGCTTTGAGTGCAAGCATATCTCAGCTCTTAATACCCTTCTAAACTGAGCATCAGTGGCTTAGGTCCCAGCAGCTGATGTTAACAGCTCTCCAGACCACTGTTTGCAGCTCCTCATCAGCTGTATCTAGTAGTTTCCTGAGGCTCTCTGGAGCTTTTCCAGGATCTGGAGCTAGTGGCTCACAGTAGCTGTTCTGTAGCTTTCTCTAGTTCTCAGCTCCTCACTGCTTTCAGTACCCTATTTCTCTCCTCTTTCCGCTGCTATCTGGAGCTATTCAGTAGCTACCTGGTTGCAAAGTGTACTCAGGATTAATTCTTGACAGCTTTTCTCTTAGTAGAACTAGCTCTGCTCACTCTGCCTGATAGAGAAATCATGAGGATGAAATAAAACTATCCTAACAAGGCTTTATTAGTGCCTCGGCTGTAGCACAGAGAATAGTGCATAGGAAGGAACTCCCCCATTGACCCTAGAAAGTGAAAGAAGTGCTGCTTCTTAACAGAAGGAAAGGGCTTATCCATGCCAGTCTCCTGCATCTTTCACAAACTGATCTGGGGACCTCCAAAGTAGGGGGTGACAGGTGGAGTTATCTAATGAGTCTGCAGAGTATACTTACCAGAGGTGACAGTGGGTCATTGCGCACTGCTGTAGCTGAACTGAACTTGCTGGATACCTGATACAGCCATGGCCAGAGCAACGTTCTCCAAGGCAGCCCTGGGGCATCTGGAGCAGCCTCAGCTGTCATGAAGCCAGACTGACCAAATGGTAGAAGGTGTTGCTGTCTGATTGACAACTTCCAGCATTTCTGGGAAAGTACAGGGCTTGAGTTGTGACTGTCCCTATCTCTGACAGTTTTCCAGATGTTGGAGCATCACTTAGCAGACTTCAGAGAGTGCAGGGATAATCCCAGTAGCTCTGATCACATTGTAATCTCTTGCTGTCAAGTGTGGCACATTAACTACTCCCCAGAGAGGCAGTAGCACCTGAGTGTTTGGTGTGGGAGAGAAGTGGCACAGTGGTTGACCAAGACAAGGCTGTCATCAGGGGTTCAGGAGTAGGTGTGGGCCTAGAGGGTTGTTGATGATTGGCTGTTGATGTAGCAACTACAAGATAGGGAAGGTACCTGCTGTCCTCACCTGGGGGGTAGTTTAGCAGTAGGGGAGCAGGGAAGGGAATGGTAGCTCCCTATACAGTGTCATCACACTTCTTTCCACTCTCAGAGAGAAATGGAGAGTCCTTCTTGGGAAGAATTGTGAGTTCCAGGACCCCCATGGATACCAAAATATGCAGAGCTTCAAGTCTTTTTCATAAAATGGCATGGTTTTTGCATATAACCTTGGCACGTTCTCTTTTATACTTTAATTGTGTCTATTATTTAGGGAATAATAAGCAGAGAGAAAAGTCTATATATGTTGAGTATACACTCATTTTTTTCAGAATGGTTTTGATCGTAGTCAACTGAATCATGGATACAGAGCCTGAGCATACAGATGTCTAGCTGTCCTAATTCATGTGGCGATATTAAACGGTTATTTTCACCATTTTATGGGAAAAATAGGGAACAAAATATTTGCAGAGTTTTTCCAAGATCACACAGCTAAAATTTAAGCAATCTGGAATTTGAACCAGAACATGTAGCTCCCCAAATGTGTACTCTCAGCCACTGCACGTACTCGTCACAAGAGAAAAGTCATCAAAATGACTAGAGAGAAAGACAGCACTCCTAACAGAAACAACAATAACAGTAAAACAAACAAACAAACAAAAATGGCCTGACAGCTGACTTCTCTAAAGCACTAGTGGTAGCCAAAATAAATAGAATATCTTCAAGGACAGTTAAGTATGTTGTTGCAAAAGACAGGTGCAAAATGGGAAAATCATAGACAATCATTTTAGAGTGAGGTGACTCTCTTTCTCTTCTTATTCCCCTTCCTGCCCTATTCTTCCTCTCCCCTTCCCTCCTCTGTTCTCCCTTCTCCTCTCTTGTGCCCTTTAAAAATAGTTTTGCTTCCTTCCCTCCAAGGAAGCCAGGCCTGGAACACCCTGCAGGTTCAGGGCTGAGAAGGTAACTGGCACTAGGTGTTGGGAGATGGGTAAAGGCTGAGGAGGCGGCAGGGGCAGGCAGGGCACAGAAAATAGGAGGGAACAGATGAAGAGTAGTCAGAGCCTATTTTCTCACTGTTGGAGAAGGCAGTTAGAAATACAGAAAGGGTGATGACGATAATACATTCTGCAGTGTTGTGATGGAATTATTACTCATATGGTCTCATGTTCTTAAAATAAGTCAGTAGATAATGAGATAGTTTTAGAGCTGTGTGTGTGTGTGTGTGTGTGTGTGCATCTGACCTCTGTCCATAGGAAAAGCCTAAAATCAATTTCACCTCAGGAGCAAATAAGCATACCTCGCACTCCCAATCTTGATTTCTTTGCCACTGAGGTTATTGTGTCTGAATTAGGTCTGAAAATAAGTGTGTGTGTACACCTCTTTCAAAGTGGTGGTATAGTTTCCAGTTTTTATTCCATTCTCAACAGATCTGCATAATACCTAATATCTCTTCTACCTCATTTTTAAAACATACTTCATGAAGTTTATTTTGATCTAGGTTTTAGCTTTGTTGACCTTTGCTACCTGAACAGAAAATTACAATTCACAGTGCCACAAATTACAAATGTTATATTTATATATTATTTTCACAAATATTCTTCTTAATGTAATATATTTTAAGCATATACAGTCCACAGATTGTTGTACTGGGAAGGTGATACTTCAAGTCACACAGAGCTGGCTTTACACCCCAGTTCTGTTTCTGTGCACTCTTGTGACTTTGGACACAATTCTTATTTCTCTTTTGTCACCATGGTTTTATCCACAGGCACCTCAAGATTTTTCAGAAACAAATCCAGAAACAGAAAAAGTCTAGACCAAGTTGTGGCATACAAGAAGTGTTACTTTCCCTCATGTTGCCTCTTTATTCCTTTTCTTTCAAAAAATGGCCACACTAAAACTCTTGGGCATAGAGAAATACAAAGCTTAATAATAAAGGACCTTAGCAAGGGGGCTTTGTCCCGTCTTTTTGTTCATATTTGGCCTCTCTCCTTGTGTCTCATTCATATCTTTGTTTCTCTAATGAAGTCATCCATCATCATCATCCTGAAGATGACCCGAGCCAGACAGTGACCATAATTTGGAGAAAGCATGGGGACAGCGCGGGGTGGCAGGGAGACTGTGAGCACCGAGGGCTGCTGAGTGCCGGCAGCCAGGGTAGGAGTGGAGGTTAGAATACAGCACATCTTTCCAGATAGAAGGTGGTTTCATCTGCTGTGATCTTTGACAAAAATACTACTAGATCATTGCTGAGTGATTCTGGCTGGTGGCTTTCTCTGGTTCCTTACTCAGCGAGCAGATATTAACTTTTCTTAGTCTTTGGGCCACTCAGTGATTGTGATTTCTTTTCTCTCATTGTACTTCCTTTGTTTTCCTAAATGTCAGCATACATTTTGTGCAATTTTTATTTCATGTTAGCTCATTTTATTTCTTGGTGTTCTTTTTATGCATCATTTTCAGTATCTGCAAGGACAGACCTAAGTAAACCCAGTGTACGTGTGGAGGGGAGGGGCTCTTAGGGAGGGCCTGCCTGTTGATGGCTGTGTCGGCTGTGAACTGCAGTAGACCCAGCAGGTCCCAAAGGTTAGCCTACTGGTTTGGGCTCCTTGGAACCAAACTTGAGGAAACATCCCAGCTGTCTGGGGTTAGGCGCTACTGCCTAGCAAGAGGCCAAGCGCAGACATTCTAGGCCATGTCTTTAGTTCCATTCCAGGTTTTGCCCCTGTGACTTGTGACTAGTAGTGAATGTTTTGATACATGTTTATGTATCAGTGACTCAATTAATATCTCAGAATCCTGCTTTACATCCCACAGATTTGTACTTGTGCTTAAGTTTGGAAGCCAGAATAGGATTGACTGAACCTCTACTGGGCCATGCTCTTGAAATACCTCTAGATTCCTCTTAGAGCTTGGTTATGGTTCCTAGCCTTTTTTTTTCTGTCTCTAATGTATCCCTAGGGAAATTCATCCAGTTTCATGGTTCCATGTAACATCAAAACCTTGTGCTACCAAAATGATATCTTCAGCTCTAATTACCTCCTCCCCACTGCCAAACTTAAGTATTACAGAGTCAATTTAATGACTCAGTGAGGCAGGATTTGAATAGGGGTTTTAGGCTTGCCAGGTATAAAATAGACTTTTTAACTTTCCTGTCCTTAAACTGCTTCCCTCATTTTTCCTATTTCAGTTAGTGGTCCTCCCATCACTTGAATTTCTGAGCATTCCTTGGTTTTTCCTTTTTCATCCCTGTTTCTACTGCCATTAATTCACCAGAAAATCCTTTTGGTTCTGTCTTCAGCATGTGTCTTGAGTTTATTAACTTCTCTTCCTTGTTACCATGACTTTCCAAATCCAGGGTGCCATCAGCTCTTGCCTGTTAACTGATCTCCCTGCATCCGTCTTCATCCTCCTGAATTCAAACTCCACACATTAGCTGAGGTAACCGATTTAGAATGTCAACCTTACCAGGTATAACCAGATTCTCTTCGAACTCTTTCACATTTTTGAAAACTCTGTTGTTTTTCTTCTGCACTTAGGATAAAACCTGGACCCCTTATCCCAGTCGGTAAGGCCCAGTCCTCTAGTCCTGCCCCCTCCATCTTCTGTTACGCCCACACGCTCAACACTCTTCAGCAGTGCAGACTTTGCCTCTTCAGACCTGCCACACCTGTTTTCCCCGCTCCCCGGCACCACATGCTTTTCTCAGGTCTTCACTAGTGTGGCTCCCCCTGCCACTTGGGTGGCACCTCCATGGCAGGTTCTGTGTGGGCTTCTCTGAGTACCTCCAGGACCGTCCATCATATCGTCCTGCTTTAGTTTCTCCACGACTGAGCTCTCACTATCACACATGACCTTGTTCATTTCTGTAGTGTCTGTAACTCCCGCTAGAGCCAAGCTCTGCGAGAGCAGAGTCCTGGTCTGCTGTTTCACCCCGGTGTCCTCGGTGCTTATACAGTGCCTGGAGCCCAGTGTGGGCTAAATACCTGGAGAGGACATGAACCATTTTTCAGGACTCGGCTAGTAACCCTGAAACATGGAAGTCTTGCCAGTCATTGGCTTGTGGTCCCGATTCACATGCACAAATCACTTTTCCTACAATCCCTAGCTTTTCTCTGCTTTTTTCTCCTCCTTCAGACTGGACTTGTCATTGTTACTGTTTCTAAATAGCCTTCTCAAAGCCACATTTCATCCCTTGTCTTTTCAGTGCCACCCAGAGATTCTTTTCTGAAGAACAGTAATTTCAGCATCTTGCTGCCTAAGTGTATTTCTTATTATATCAAATTAAAGGATGTCCTGATCACTGGTCCAAGGCTTGTCTACTTAAAACAGATATTCCACTGTTGGTAAGCAGTAGATCTAGGGTAGATTCTTCTTTGGTATTTCTCGCTTTCATTTTTTTTCTGTCTTCTTTTGTGAAAAATCTTTTTAAAACTATGCTAACTATACCTTAACTGAGAACGATAACTAAGTATGTAAGCTGTAATAGATGCTACGCATCAGTTATGTGTGTGTAATACCTTTTCCACATGGCTTTTCTTTATATCCTTATTGATATTTCATTTTCCAAAATAAATGTCAAGTTTGGGGACACTGACTTATCTATGCTTTTTTTAAGTGTGGAGTAGAATCTTTTCCCCCTGCTTGTTCACATTTGTCATGTACACATATATTCACATATTTTTAGAATTTTCAAGATGCTTCTCAGAGTCATGATATGACTGCAGAATGCTGCAGAAAATATGAACGCAGCATCACTGCCACGTGGAACACTATGTTTTCTACATCTGGGCTGCCTGAAGAGTTTCCGGCTTTCCACCTCCACCTCTTACACTGCTGGTCCCCAGGGTCTGTCCCCAAAAGGAGCAAATTCTGTTCTTATTTTTTTATCCAGCTTTCCTTTCAGCTTTACTTCTCACTTTTGTTTTTTATTGTTCAGTCCTACTCCAGGGAATTCTTAAAGGTGTTTCTGCGGTTCTCCAGTGTTAAAGCCATACCTGAGTCCCTCACTGTACAGTGCCTATTTTGGGCATCTTGTCGAAATCGTTTGCTTGCGCCTGAACAATGCACAGACCTGATGTCTCAACACTGTTTCGGGGTGAGTGGACTAGCCAGGATGAAGTTCTGGGGGAATGTTCTCCCCCTGCGATTGAAGAGCGGGAGTAGAGCTGATGAGAAACTCCATCAAGCAGAGAGGGAAAGAAAGCTTCAGCCTCCCTGCGTGCCAGCAATGCTGTGCAGGCTTAACCACAGCTATGGGTCAAGCTGAAGGGTGTGAGTCCCACAGCAAGACCCAGAAAATTTACCTGTGACATTAAATATATTAATAGTGTTGTGTTTCTAAAGCAGACTTATCTTATCCTGAAACCCCTAGATGACTTTGCTGTTGCTAGTAGTTGTTAGCTGCAAGAAATTCCCAGATGCCTAAAAACTTTTCTGACATTATTTTAGTTGACAACTAGTGTACAAGTGGCCCTGCTTTGAAACAAACATTATTTAATCCATAGTAAACCATCTTTTAGTTCTTACATCAGTCTTGACTTTATTAAAGTCAAAAGTAATGTTTAGGGAGAGTAAAATCATAAATATGACTCATAAATACTTTAAAAAAGCAACAACCGAGCTCCTCATTGAATAGAAATTTCACTTAGAATTGTACTTTATCTTTGAAAGAAAAACTTCTGGGATTGAGGGTAAACTAGTTTTAGAAAAGAAATCAAATGTTATAGTATTTGAAAATCTAATTTAGCATATATTAGATTAATGCCCTGTAAAATTCCAAAGTCTGAATTCAGTTAGCAGGGTGTCTGACTTAATTCTTGTTCCTTTTCCTCCTTTTTCTTTTGTTGTTTATGGTTAAATCTCAGTGACTTTTCCTTTTATGGTTTTAAACATTTAGCACTGAATTTCTAAAGGGGCCAAGCCCTCCCTCTTTTGTTTCAGCAAACCTTTGAGGAAGTAGTGGTCAGGAATTGTGTGTGTGTGTGTGTGTGTGTGTGTGAAATTACTGTATCTATGAATATATAATTCTATTATTTTACCAACATATATTTTTTTGCTTGAAAATAGGCAAGGTTTTAAAAATTTTGTACATTAAAAAGCAAGGTTGATATAGGCCTCCATGTATTTGTACTTGAGTTAGTTTTTGTTTTTTAAAAATATGCTGCAGTTGATTGAAATAAATTTAATTTTGACTTGTGCCACACAACTATAATTCTTTCAAAAACATGTCAGTCTACAGTATATTTAAGGCAGTGTCAGCAACAATTCCTTCTTTATTTAGAGTAATATAATCTAAAACTATCAGCCTTTTCTACTTTCATGAGCTTTTGACTTTCATACCATAATGCACAAAGTAATTCATTTTATTTAGCGTTTTTGGTAAAATGTCCATCACTGGAGGGAATGTTTTTATTTAAATATGTACCTTCCACTAAAATAGGCTTTCTGCCAGTGTCTGTGTTCCTTGCATGTTCTGAACTCTTTGAATCAGTTTTGCTTGATTTGTTATTACGTTATTTAAAAGTTAATATAACAGGCCCCTTTCCTGGGCAAAAAATTGAACATGCAGGATGATCCAGTTGGGTCAAAATGTGTCCAATGTAATGTGACAGAATCTGGTTACCTTATCAATTCTCTTCAGGTGGACATGACTAAGCAACCTTTTAGATAGTATGGCCAGACTAGAGAAAAGGAATAATTAATGTTGAAAGGTTGAGTGTGGGTGTGTGTGAATGTGTGCACAAAACACATACATGTGCATGCACAGGTGCACAGGGAAACTTTATAGATTGTTCTATAATAATATATTACTCATATCTTACAAAAAATGATCAGTGTCCATTGTTTCAGATTCAGAGGCTAACTTGACTTGTTTTATTGAGGATATCTTAATGATTTGTGTGAAAGTTTCTGAAAATTCCAACTTGAACAAAGAAAAACAAATGGTTTATGTGGTTATTTACAAGAGCAAGGAGGGAAGTGGGCAAGCTAGGGGACAGAAGATACATTGAAATATTGAATAATCACAGTTGTAACACTTCTCTGAATGAACTTCTGCTTTAAAAGGGGAAACATACACATGTAAATGTATGAAATGCAAAATGGTAGCACCTGTGTGTTCTAAGAGGAAATGTAATGGAGAAGCAGGTGACGTGGTGACATGGCGTGAGAGTTCAGAGATTTAAGGGGGAAGGATGGAAACGATCAGAGGAGGCTTAAAGAAAAGTAGAGATATTAACTGAGAAGAGTATTCCCTTCAAACATTTCCAGGAGTTGAAAAAAGTTGATTTATGTCTCTTAAGCCTTGTATTTAAAGAAATATAGTGTTCATTTTATACTCATATGGAATTAGAATGTGGAGAAATATACTGTGGTAAGGAAAAGGATCTATAGGAAAGATTTTTTGCATGTTTTCCAAGTTCTTCCACATTTTCATCAATCACATGGTTTGTGTTTATTGTTTGTGCCTATGGCTGGGTTCTGTAAGCCCTCTATATTAATATATTGCTAAATTTATAGACTTTTGTCTTTGTGCCCCATATAAATGCTGATCTAGAATAATTGGTCATTTATAATTTTAATTTAAAATATAATATGTGTACTCTTTGCCTCATAAGATGCCTTATATTTTTGGCCATTTTGGCACTTAACCATGTTGTTGCAGAAAGAAGAAAATGAAAGAAAATCTATTTATTTTGTTTTAGTGAATAAAATATTTAATGTTAAAATACAGATTTACATATGAAGTGTCAAATCAGGTTTTCCTTCATGTTATAATCAAGGATTGTGTCATTTGAAATCTAAGGCTTACTTTTAACAGTCCCCAGAGTCAATGGAATTGTGCTTACATACTGGGTTCAAGAAAAATTGCAATCACTTTGATTAAATTTTCTGAAACAGAGTGGTACTGATTCTGTTTAGATGCAAGAATTAGCTGTATTTATTGAGAAAGATCTTCTATGGGCCTTTGAAATAATTTTACTATAATTATACAAAACATTTCAATGAGATTTTGAAGTTGGAGTTAGAAGCTATCAATCCTACTGTGAGACCTATCAGGTATATATAAAAAATGGTGAATGTTTAAATCTTAAAAATTCATAACAATAAGAGATGCATCGCCATTAATAACCCTCAAAATACCCTCCACTTCCATTTCCAACACACTTAGCCCATTGTTCTTGCCAGTGTCTGAAGCAGTTCTGGGAGTCCTGTTTGTGAATGTCCCTGTTTGTTATGCCACTGTAGCTGCCTTAGTGTTCTCTCCCACCCCTCCCCCCCTCAGGATGGGATCAGACTCATTCATGACTGTGGCTTGCCAGGCAGACACTTACGCCGCTGAGCTAAATCCCTGGCTACCTTTTCGTGCCCGTTTAGGCTTTGGGGAGGAAACACAAGTTCCACGGTTCCAGACCCAGAGAATGAGGTAGATAAGAACATATTTTAATGTTTTTAACAAATCTCCATTTGTTGGCAGTAGCATTCACTGTGTTCTTTGATCATGCCTCTAAAGGTACTCAAAAAGATGTTCAGAACTGTCTCAGAAAGTGGCAAGAAGGATGGGATAAGTGTATGTGAAGTGTGTATGGGGAGTATTCTGATAGGGAAAAAGGAAATTAATCTTTTACTGTAATTAATTTAATTTAAAGGTACACTGCATGTTTTGATCAGCATTTACATATAGGTAACTGAATTTCCAAAGATGCCTTGAATCATTGCTCCAGTTGGTTGGTGCCAGTATAGTTAGATGTACCCTGCAGTGGCTACTTCATATTCAGATTACATTCACTATGGATGCATTTGGTCTTCATGTACAGCTTAGTAACAGTGTATGTCTTTGTGAAGGTTATAGTATGGTGTGGAAAGCAGATATTAAATAAGCTACTTATTATAGGAGAGGTGTCTTCAAAGAATAGAGGGCATAAAGAGAGAATGTAATAGAGCGCCTCAGCAATTTCCTCCTCTAACATTTACAGGCTTATGATCTTGTACATTTTCCTTACTATTCCTGAGACTCATTTTCACATCTATAAATGGAGATAATAATAACATAGGTTATTGTGAAAGCAAAATTTTTAAAATGCACATAAAGAATAGAACACAGTGGCCACTATATAGCAATATTTAGTAATCATTACCTATTATTTTTATAGGTAATCTATTTATTAGGGGAGGCAGAGGCTCATGGCAGAATTATTTAAACAATTGCTTTTAATTAGAAATCTAAATAATACTAACAATCTGCCAGTGGAGAACACTCCAGAAAAGAAAACACCGTGTTCAAAGGATCTAGGGCAGGGCTGCTGTAAAGTGTTCAGGAACTAACAGAAGACTTGGTCTTGGGCTTAGAAAATGAAGAGAAGAAAGGCTGAGGTGTGGCCAGAGTAACAGGTGGAAGTAGCCAGATTACACAGAGGTTCCTGGGTCTTGTAAAAGAGAGTGTAGGGCTTCACCCTGCAGACATAGGAAGAGTTTTCACTAGTGAATGATGTCGTTAAGAGTTTCGTTTTAGAAAGATGGTTCTGGCTTTAGTTTTGAAAACTGCTCAAAATCCTTCATTGAGAATTGAGAGTGGGGATGTAGCTCAGTGATAGAGTACTTAACATGCTTAAGGCCCTGGGTTCAATCCCTAGCACAAGAAATTAGAGGATCTAGCAATCTTCTGGGAAAATATGGGTGGATATTTTTGCTAGTGTCTCTTTCCTGGGTGATTATCCCAGGGACAGCAGGGAATGACATAATTGATGCTGCTAATTTCTGATATTTTAATAAATCTAAGGGACAGGTGTTTGTTTGTACATATGTATATATATACATCTTGTAATAAACATACAAACAAAAAATATTCATACATTCACATACAGAGCAAGAGAGACACAGAGATCCGTACACATATATGTACATATAAATCTCTCCCAACAGAGAAAAATCTGACATGTTTTTCTTTCCTCTTTTCTGCCTCTGACCATTTAATATTCAATTTCAGTGGGTCTTGGTTAATCAAGTATAAGTTTGAGAAATGAATCAAATGAAATGTTTACCAGTCCCTTTAGTCTGTAAGGTAAAATAACATATCATGATGAGGATGCAACATTTATGCTTAACAACTTTAAAAATACAGATTCAAAATTTTAGACACAGCAGGACCCTATGTTCTTCTGCATGCCGTGATGAACACAGCTGTAGCGCATATACACGAGAATAGATCACAGTAAACATCCCTTGAGCTCCATTTGCAGACAAGCCGTATCTCCACCATGACAAAATTCCCACAAGACTTTGAATTATTAATGTCTTGGAATCTGCAGAATTCAGCAGATATGTTCAGTGTTATTGATGGCAAACTTTCTCTCTTTTATTTCTGAGACACATAATGAAATAGGGAGTCCCTCACATAACCACAGTTAGTGTTTAGGCTAATTTTGTAGGGGCCAGTGGGCTTTTGCCTTAATGTGTATGAATACTGTTTTTCTCTCTCACAGCAGATTGCACAGTAGATAGAGGGAGGGAGAATTAGCACTAATTTATGAACCCTTCCGGCCTTCTTGGTATAGTATACCCTGTGAGGGCAAAGCACTCTAATTACACTCACTTCACATAATGAGAGCTCTTAATGACAATTACTGATTAGACTTAGGGATGTTTGGGGACCTTAGAGAAGATGTATTGACTTTCAGAAGACAGACTTCACCTGCCTTTTCTGCAGCTTAGTCCCCAGCGATTGCTCAACCACTCAGTGAAATCCAGGTCTACAGAGTTGCCCAAA
Organism: Cavia porcellus; assembly: GCF_034190915.1. NCBI lineage: Eukaryota > Metazoa > Chordata > Mammalia > Rodentia > Caviidae > Cavia > Cavia porcellus. The sequence goes on from NW_026947497.1 coordinate 36,694,908, forward strand.
CAGTTGAGTAGACTTTGAACTGAAGGACTAGGATACTTTATTTCTCAACTCAAATCAGGTCAAAAAAGTTCAAGAATTCTCTTTGCTTTTAGCAGTGTCTTTACACTTTTTCTTCCTTAGTGATGGTTACACAGACTGTTTTTCTGTTTGGTAACAAGAATAACTTCTAGTCCAGACTGCTCTTTTCAGAGACATTGATTTGCACTGTCACAAATGGATACCTGACATTGTTTTCCTCTTAACACATTTTCAGTGTTCAGTTTTGGGGGGCCAATGCTGAAAAGTTCTGGCTTGCTATATATTACATGCATATGAAAATTGTGATAAAAGTTAAGAAGTTGTAGCTACAATCAGATAGAAGTAAGAAGTGCTGCTGTGGCTTTGCACAGTAGAATGACTATAGATAACAATGCAGTGTATATTTATATTTAGACAGCTAAAAAGAAAGGATTCTGAATGTTTTTACCATAAAGAAATGATAAATGTTTGAGAAGCTGGATAGATTTAAGATTAAGCATGATGTTAAGATTTAAATAGCACGCTCTCTATACCTATATCATAATATCTTATAAATATGTATAATTTTTATATTTTAACTTATCAATTTAAAATTCTGGAAAGAAAAAATTAGAGGCAATTACTAATTGCATGAGTTTATGTGGCCTACATAAACTGGAACAAAGCAAAAATTTTCCTTATTTCCTTTTAAAACCATATTGTGCATTTGTTATCTTTTTTTGTAAATGGTCATTTCAGCCAACACACCAATTTAACTACCAGGATGATAGTGGCCTGCCTAGCTTTAGTATCCATTCCTTTTCTTGATGAAAAGACATCAAGCTTTGTTCTCCCTTTTAATTTTCACAGGTTTCTCCTAACATTTCTGTTGCTTTTATATTTCCCCCCTGTACAACTGTTTCTTTTCCTTTAAAATATTTCTGTCTTCTTGTCTGGAAAATCTGAAGTTAGATTTAAAGGGGAATAAAATAAAAGTACTTGCAATGTCAGCAAATTTAAACTCATTAAATTCAATAACTATAAGTAATATAACTGGTAATAGGAAAGGAAATGGCTAGTTTTGGTTTGGCTCCTCCTGCTCACTATCTTCCTAGTTCCAAGATTCTGATTGAAATTGCTGTTTTATGTAATCCGCATCCTTCCCCGTCCTACTGCATGCATGACAATTTTAAGCCTTTAATAACTATCACGTTTAGCAATACAGATACCAAGCAAGGGTGTGCTGCCTGATACTCAAAGAAGCCAATACTATGGCGATAGGTTTTACAAAAAGAAAGTTTGTTGAAGGTCAAGTTGACAAAGAAATAGGATGCATACTCAAAGTCTGTCTCACTCATTGGTCAGTGAAGAGAGTGTAAAAGATTTGGAGAGTTGACCATCTGATAATATGCTGGGTCTTGATTGGATGCAGTTGTGCCTTTTGAGATGTTTTTAGTTCTGTGTTGTAATTTCATGGTAAGCACTCCTTACTCTTGATTGTAGAACATGTCCTAAAACAAAAATTCTATTGATTTGAGATTTTTTTAGTTACATGCATTTGATGGACATCTTTAGGGTAGGATTTAAAATACTTCTGGTGACAGCACATTTTGTAAAAACAACTGATCCAACAGTTAGAAATTAGAGATTTATTTTTTAAAATACCTGGCAATAGGAGAAAGCATAGCTCCATTTCAATATGGGCTTTTCAAAGTGGACTCAAGTGAAAAAACACAAATAGTCCATTAGTATTAGATTAAAGTAGCTGCGTTTAGAAGCAAGCAATTATGAAAGTTAGGATTCTGTCTTCCCATGGCCTTTTAATGATTACATTCTTGGGAATGGCTGTGAGGTCCTTTAGAGATGCTTCTGAATTGTAAGACACATATTTACAGTCATAAAGCTCTTTCTACAAAGTGCCTAGGAGATTGCTGTGGCTCGTGGAGTCTATGGGCTCTGTTTCCATACTACTATCAGTAATTGAAACTATAAAACATAGTTACTTTCTCTAAATTTTAATAGAGATCCTTACCAACAGATTTTCTTACAACCAAAGACTCCATTTTCTTTTATTCATTCAGTGAATGTAAGTACTCATTTAATGTTAATGATAAAAGATTAAAATCATATCCCTACACTTTGAAGGTATTATGTACTATTATCATTTTTATTACCATGACCTCTAAAATATATTTGTGAGTCTGTATATGTTATATTGAGTAGTTTAGATTAACTGTGGGAATCACTTTATAGTCCAGGCTGGCTTCAAACTCACAGCAATCTTCCTGCCTCAGTCTCCTAAATGCTGGGGTTATAGGCATATGCCACCACACCCTGAACAATTGACATTTATTGAGAATCGGAAACCAGTGCTTTCACATGTATTATTTCTACAAATCCTAACAATAGCCTTATAGAACTATGGTTACCAGCATTTTATATCTAAGGATTCTAAGGTTTTTACAGAGTAGTTCAGTGGTCTCATACCTGGAAGGTTGTCTTAGTTACTTTTCTTTCTTTGCTGAGACAAAAAAACCCAACACCTAAAGTTAAAGGAGAAAAGTTTTATTTAGTTTACAGTTTGTCTCTGGCTCCATGGCAGGGTGGCATGTAACAGGCAACCCTTCAAGGAGGCAGAGGACAACAAAAGCAGCAAAAGGACAAAGCTGGAGCAGACCCCTTTTTCTCCTTTATACTCTATGTAGGCTGCCTGCTGTAGGGTGGGTGTAGCACTCACACCATCTCCACGCCTTCCTTGTGCACAGCCCTAGAATGTTTACAAAGGGAAAACCCTGGCACTCTGCTGAGTCATAGTTAATCTTCTAAACTTCTTAAATTGACAGAATAAATCCACCATTACAAAGGCCAACCCATCAGACCTTCTGATTCTAAACCCAGAGTTCACATTTACAGGTGATACTGAGACTGGACCAAGGAAAATGAAGTTCTTTCTGGGACTGTTGGCCTTCTGTTTATCTTGGCCTACCTTCTACCTTTTGAAAGAGTTAATAGATCTCACTAAGAGTATACATTTGCCTTAATTGGATTAAGCTGCTAAAATAACATTACTATACATGGGACTGTTTAAACAACAAATATTTACCTCTTGAAATTCTAGAGTTGAGAACTAGAGATCAGTGTGCTACAGTGGTCAGGTTCTGATAAGGATACTCTTGTAGTTTAAAGACAGCAGACTTTTGCCCAGATCTTCACACAGCAGAAAGTGGGCTGCCTACCTCTTTGGCCTTTTCTTTCTAGAGCACTAATTCAGTTCATAGGAGCCCTACACTGTTGCTCTGATTACCTCTAAAAGGCTCACCTGCAAATCTCATCCCTCTAGATTAGACTTTTAACTTCTACATTTGGGGTGGGAGGGTAATCTAAAATTTTGGTCCAATGTAGTGTTGGAAACTAAAATAGCAGTGGCTTATGAGAATGTCTGTATCATCAAGGGAGGAATAAAAACTTTATTTATTTATATATTTATTTATTTATTGGTACTGAGAATTGAACCTAGGGCCTTTGTGCTGAGCTACATCTCCAACCCTTTTTGTTTTGAGACAAGATCTCACTAAGTTGCCCAGGCAGAATTCAGTTGCCTCAGCTTCCCAGAGTGCTAGAATTACACACATGTAATTCTGTTTGGCTGAGGAATGAAATTTGACCAAAAAAAAAAATGTTTTCTCTTTCTTTCATTCTTTCTTTCTTTCTTTTTCTTTCTCTCTCTTTCTCTCTCTTTCTCTTCCTTCCTTCCTTCCTTCCTTCCTTCCTTCCTTCCTTCCTTCCTTCCTTTCTTCCTTTCTCTTATTTTAGGAGTAAAGCTTCCCAGGGCATCATACCTTAAGAGAACTGAAACAATAGTTTTGTTATTTCAGGCCCCAGAGGGCCACTTAGTCAGAATGGTTGCATTTGACTCCCAGACCCTTGACTTGTGAGAACTGGGGGCCAGCTCCTCTGTTTGATAACAAAAGGTTCTGAGCCTGGACTCTTGGCCTGAGCTGTTTTGATGTAATATAAAATGTTTAGTAGAGAAGTCACAAACTCTTATCTCAGGGATTACTGTGCAATTGCTAGTTATAAAAGTAGAATAGAAATTAATCTAACTCACCCCCAGAACCTATTCCTCATGAAAGAAAAAACCCTTAAGTGTGGCATGTTTCAAGCATGTGCCTAAGTATTGCTGCCGTTCGTGATAAATGAAGTTAAAAGTGAAATCAACTAATATTACAGTTCCAGAGATCATAATGTCTCTTTCTGTGGTAGAAAGCATCAGCTTTTCTCTTATTACCTGTTATGAAGTCTGTGTTATTTTGTTGTTGTTTTGACCCAAGAGAATTAGCCATTGAATCTACATATGCCTAAACAGGCACTAACACCCAGTTTTGAATAAGCCACTCTACATCGATTGAATCACTTTGTTATGGTTTAAATCTAAAATATTTCCCATAGGAATTTTGTAAAACGAAGGGGAAGGAATAAAAAAGAATTAAGATGTGTTATCTATATGTGCCAACTCCTTCCAATAAATGTAATCATTATGTACTACAAACATGTACTAATAAAATTAAAAATTTTTAAAAATATAACATGAAAAAATTAAAAATAAGAAAAATGTTCCCCATGTGTTCTCATATGTCCACTGATGGGGCTTTTGAAGGTTATTAGGTCACAGGGCACCATACTCATCAGCTGTAGTGTTCCTATGGAAGGCGTTTGTCTCGATGATCTTCCTTTTCTCTGATTCCCAGCTGCTATGGGCACCTTTCTTCTGCCATATCTTTCTACCATGTTGTTTTTGTTGTGGATTCAGTCAGCCATGGGCTGAACCCCCTGAAACTTTAAGCAGTGAAATTCTTCAGGTTTCAATTGTCTGGTATTTTGTTCCAGCAACAAAAACAGTGACTGATGCAAACATTTTCAGGCCAGGCAAGGCATACATATAATACAAAGCTGAGCCATATAAAAGTCGTAAACCAGATTCCTACCTAATGACCTTGGACACAGTACTTGATCTTGCACACTTTAGTTTTCTTTTATAATATAGTAACAATGTCTACTTCATAAAGCTGTCGTGAGGATTAAATGACAATGTGTGTATATATGTATATAAATTAATATCACTGTAAGATATTTGCATAAAATCATAGTTTTAGAAAAATGTCAAAAATAGAATCAAAATCTCATGATTCTTTCACAAGCAAACATGTATTCTGTGATTTTTTGGTGGTTGGTTTTTCAACTGTTTATGAAATATATGCTGTCTCCAAGTGACTGTATTAAGGTCATACAATGCATTAAGTTGCTGTTGGATATGTGTCTTGTCCTGCAGCGCCTATGGACTATTTGGGGATATGAGATTGAGCTGCAAAGAAGGAAACAGTCAGTAATATAAAAGAGGCAGAAGGAAAAATTGGTATGGGAAGTTTTAAGGATTACAGGTCATTTAAGTTAGACTTTGGGAAACATAGCAGTTGAATATGAAGAACAGCAGAAACAAAACAGTAAATGCTTGGTATAAGAGGTGATGAGAGTCCATTAGGTAGAGAAAAGATCTTTGGAGGGCCAGGATAGCAAAGGCGTTAACAGGCACAGAATACATGAATATGTGCAGAAGTAACAAAGAGAGCAAGAGTTGTGGGGGGCAGAAGGAAGGGAGAGGCTGAGTTTGAAGAGGCATCTGCTGAAAGAGAACAGGCAAAGCATGGACAATCAGTAATTGGCTAAAAGAGGGAAAAGGTTTAGTGTATTATTCATGAAAGCTTTTGTGAAGCTTTGAAATTTTTCCACAAAAAGGTTGAGGCAAAAAACAAAATATGTAAATGCCTGATCAATAAGCAAAGGAAAAACTACCTAGTTTATAAAAGAATGGGCAAAACAGATGGCATTAAATTGTTCAGGAAAATAACGAACAATAAACAGAAGTGTCTTCGACCTCTTCAGAGTTAGAGCTTAATAGTTTAAAGCAATGGTTATTCCTTTTTCTTTTTCTTTTTCTTTTTCTTCTGCTTCTTCTTTTTGTAATACTGATAATCAAACCCAAGACCTCACACATGGTAGACTAGTGTGCTACAGCCCCTAGCCCAATGACACTGTTTTAAAGTATAATCATATTATAGGAAGAGAGGTTGATGTCAGTCTTCTACAGTTGCTATAGATGTTAGAGTGAGGATCTGTGCAGTACCTGCCACATTGATAAAATCAGAATACTATCTGCTTCTGTTATTATCTCGCAAAATATAAAGAAAATCTGAACAAGGGTCCTAGCAGTGGGAATGGAAGAGAATCAAGAGGATTTGGCAATTTGACTTTATTTACAAGAACAAAAAATAGGAAAGAAACTTTAAGCAGTGAAATTCTTCAGGTTTAAACTTAAAAAAAGAAATAGGAAAGAGAGCTTAGGACAAGAATCACTTTTGTTTTTGTTGTTTTTCCTGTTTGTAAAAGAAAACTTGCTAAGAATAAGATATTGCTGTGGAAGGAAAGAAATAAAAAATTGATTTGTTTATCATTCTGACTGTTAAATACTCTAAATGAGTCTTTTCAGTAAGGGTGGTTAATTTCTTAGAATTACTGAAGATGGACCATAATTTTATAACTCCTCTTACATCCATGTTCTGATTTTTAAAATTATTTTCTTAAATACGTAATGTAGGCACATACATATGAAAAACAGTATATAAGTGTAAAAATGACAATTTTTTTTTTATCGGTACCAGGGATCGAACTCATGACCGCCTGCTTGCAAGGCAGGTGATTATGCCGCTGAGCTAAATCCCCAGCCCCCAAAATGACAAATTTTTAAAAATTATTTTCTAAATACCAAGTTTCATTTTATGTCCTGTTTTACTCTACCAAATAGTTTGGACCACCTTCCAGAATCTTTGACTCTAGTCATTGACATCAATTAGTTTACAAGTTGGTTTTTCATGAAGAAGAATGAAATTTCATTCAGCTCGTCAGGTCTCCACTCAAGAGCATTTTCTCCTGCCCATTTCCACATGGAAAGACTATAAACATAGTATACCTCAGAGATCACTTAGTATGATACCTACAGTTGTGCCTGTGGATACTGAGTGTCCATGCAGTTGAAGTGATCTCTGCTCGGGTTACACAGTTAATGAGTCGCAACATTTGGACTAGAATTTGATTTCTATATAAGGCTGTTTTTTAAGTAAGTTAACAAATATAGTTAAACTACTGAGAATGTGTTTAGTATCTAGTAAGTAAGTAAGTTAATATTTGTTCCCCAAATATTAGCCATACATTACTTTTCTGTTGTCATCATTATCATCATCACTATTAACAAAGGCCACAGGTTCTGGAGCCAGACTGAGATCAAATCCGAGTACCTTAATCGTTGTTAGCCCTTTGAGCTCCAGGTTACTCAGCTATAAAATGGGACAGTTGTGGAACTGTCTCCCAGAACACTGAGAGAATTAAATAAATTTGAAAGAATTAGCAAGCAACCATCTGGATCAAAATAATCATTACTTCTATTGTCACGGGCCCAATTCAATATCCTAGAATCAACTGGAACTCTCACCAAATGGGGTCCAAGGAGATTCCCCAAAGAGTAGATGGTACCTCAACTGCCCTGTAATTAGGTTTTTGATTCTTACATGGAAAAAAATAATTTCAGGACACATCAGTGTGAGGCATAAGCAGATTTACTAGGCAGCGTCTAAAAGTAAGGGAGAATAGGAGGACAACATCTTGAGTAGCTAGGGCTCACTCTGATGCAGGACTCAGAGCTGTGCACTCAGAAAAGCACAAAGGCCAGTTTTTATGGATGAGCTGAGATGGCCAGCATCAGATCCATCATTATCTCAGTGTTAGTTTTGAAACCCGGGAGGTATCTTTTAGCTTGAGGGACAGTCTGGTGCCATTAGATAATTGTTTTCGCGTGGGAGGGAAATGATCTCATCGTGGGGTGATCTGCAAGGTTCTGCTCTTTCTGGATTCATAGTGTTTGTCACTTTTGTGACTTTTAGGTAGCCTTCCACGGTGATCTGGAGATGGACATTGTAAACCTGGCAGTTGGATGTCCCTTGCAAACCTTGAAAATTATTTTGTGACTCTTTCTCTTGGTGTCCTCAGTTTTGTTTTGTTTTTGCTGTAGTGGAGATTTAACCTGGCATTTTCACACTGAGCTACATTCCAGCGCGCGCTCTCTCTCTCTCTCTCTCTCTCTCTCTCTCTCTCTCTCTCTCTCTCTCTCTCTCTCTCTCTCTTTTTGAGACAGTGTCTTGCTAAGTCACTAATTTTGCCCAGGCTGGGCTGGGACTTGCAGTCCTCCTGAATCAGTGCTGGTGTTACAGATGTGTGCCACCACATCCAGCTGTGTCCTCAGTTCTGAAGAGGTGTGAGATAGACTGAGTAAATTTAGGGCTAGTGAACCTTGTAATACAGTTACTCCTTAAACACTAACATGCTTCCTTACAGAGATGAGCAGGGATGTTTTGGTAGGTATGAAGGTAGTATGAGAAACAAAACTATTAACTTTTATCTTCCTTTTTGCTGTTCTGTGTGTCATTTCATCTTGTCTATTAGTTCTGCTGTCCTCTGGATGTATAGTTATAAGCACAGTCTAATGCATCACAGAGAGAACAGGATGCTCTCATATTGTACAGTGAAGTTGAAGATCACAACAGATACAGAGACAAATTCAGCTTTAAAAGGCTTCAGAGGCCTTCATGCAGGAAGAAAATGTGTGAGTCATGCACAGGGAGACAGGGCTCAGAGGTTAGAAGCCAGCAAGGGAAGTTTCACTTCCACCTCTCCCCCTGCTGCCAGTACTAATACAGTCTGTCTTCAGATATCCTAGTCCTTTAACAGAGAAGAGTTTTATGAGTCAAGCGTGAGCTTTGAATTTTTGTCATGTACAAAGCTAAAAATATTATTAAGAGAAAAGTCAGGACATAGACATAATTTTATGAGAAATGTGGAATAAATGATTTCTAGTCTCTGAGTTCTGAAATGTTTCTCTAGAAGAGGACAAAAAAAATCACTGTACTTAGGACACAGTGGTCTTTCAAAAGTATTTCCCATGCTAGCTCTGTATAAAATAACTTTAGAATTTGTTTTATCAGTGTGACATTGGACTTCTTGCCATTCACATTTGTGTTTGAAGACAGTACAAACTTAGCTTTTAAAATATATAGATATGATTTTAAATTGTCTGTTCCATTTTTCTCAATAAATTTACTTATGGAGTACCAACTTTGTGTCAGTGCTCTACTTGTTACTAAGGATACAAAAAGGAAAGCAAACTTGCACGATGGCACAGGCCTGTAATCCCAATGCTCTGGGAGGCTGAAGCAGGAAGATCACAAGTTCAAGACCAACCTGAATAACTTTATTAATTGTTGAGACCCAGTCTTGAAATAAAAATAAAGAGGTCTGGGACTGTAACTTTCAATCCCCACAAATAACAGCAACAATAATAAAACCCAGCACCAATACCCCACTCTCAGGCCCAGTCCCCTGGAGTCTAGTATATTAAGTAAAATAATGATGAAAACCAATAATTACAGCACTGATGTTAGTGGTGTAGTACAGTAAATCAGGGATGGAACAAAGGAAGAAAGGACTGATCAGAAATGGATCACTTTACAGTCTTTTAGCAAATTTATTCTCTGAGAGAAGAAACAACTATTGAAAGCATTTGTGGTTGTTATACTATCTCTGTAATTGTAGGCCATGTTTAATTTCCATAGTCTGGTAACAGAACCCAGACTACTATACTTAGTTTTTGCCAAGGTAAAAAATAAAAACTTTGCTATCTGAAGCCTTTTATTAGATTACAGTTTTTTTCTGATGCTGTAGATTTGAACTGAATGCCTTCCCTAAGGATATTTTTTCCCCTAGATTTAGAAATCATTACTTTCTGACTAGTCTGCTGAACTACTGATGTTACCAATGCTAGTCACTGAAGCATCCATTTTTGTAGATTTGGAATCCAGGTCTCAGTAGTCCTCTTACAACACGAAAGAGAGAAAAGTATAAATGCTGTCTAGCTGGCTGGTAATATGGCTGCCTGTCTCAGGGACTAGCTTCTGGAAAAGCCCTTCCAATGGTAGTTTGAACAACTGCCTGGGGAACTTTGCTCCTTTGTAAGAAGGGGAGAGAAGGCCTTGCATCCCCAAAGACTGATGACTTTTCTCTTTGTCTGATGAAAGAGTGGCATTGACAGAGTACAGAGTAGATGATAGCTCATCTTCCTTGTCTCCAGCAAAGATTTTTCTTTGATAGGGTGGAGGAATTCCAATTGTGAAGTCTATGTGAGATGAGTTATCTGTAATCTCTCCATATCCCTGGAGAGAAGGAGAATGACTAATTGAAGCATCCCATAGCGGTAATTGAGACGGAGTGAAAGGGGAAATGAGTGATTAACCTTGAGCTGCTCCTGCTGCAGTGCATGGGAATGTTGAGTAGGTTTCTAGGGGTTCCTTAGTGGTTCAGTCACAGAAGTCCACATACCTCGTATAATTAACTTTCAGAGAAATATGTTTCCGCCCTTAACTTAAATTTCAGATGCTTGTTGCTCTGTTTTACATCATGCCATTAATGACTAGTGGTTACTGACGACTGGAAACCAGAGACAGATTTACTCAGAAGCTAATGAAGCTCACGCTTGAGGAACCCTTATTTTTATAACTTTGTATTTGTTTTGTAAAGAAGAACCCCCAAATTGTATAGACTTCAGATCCCACAAAACCTGGCTCTGTCTTTGCTGATAAAATTCCAGCTACAAAGAAACAATCTGGCATAAACTAGAAAGTCTGAGGAAATGGTGGCTAGCATTTCTTCACTAAGGAATTTTGAAACTGTTTAAATTTAATAAATGTTCAAGTCTAAATGTGTTTTCTCTAAATTATCTATTTTCCAAAATTCTAGGGATTAGATAATCATCATATTAGCTAATTGTATGTTTTTGTAAGTGATTACTTTATTCTTTCAATATAATGTTAGTAATATTAAAAAGGAAAGATAGGAGAACTATGATATAATAATATAGAGGTACCAGCTTGTATACTTGTACAATTAGAATTTCAAATGAATTCATTTCAGAATGTATATTTCCTACATTGTGAATTGTGATAGTCATTTCTGGGTCTTTTAGTAACAATTTAATTACCCTTGCATAATAGGCGGTCAAAAAACTTCTGTTGCACTGAAATTAAGTATATGCAGTCAATTGAATTGTATTGCTTTTAAAACTAAAAAGAAAGGGGCTGGGATTTAGCTCAGTGGCATAAGCACCTGCCTTGCAAGCAGGCAGTCATGAGTTCGATCCCTGGTACTGATAAAAAGGAAAAAGACAAAAAAACAAAACAAAACAAAACAAAAAACTAAAAAGAAATGTTAACAAGATGTGTCAGACTTAAAAAAGTAAAATACCTAAATATGATGATTTATATGTTAATGGAAATTATAGGACAAAATTCTATGCTTTTCTAAAATTACATAGTCATCTTTTTGCAAGTGTAATTAATATAATATCAAGCCTCCAGCCATAGTATTGCTGCCTGATTAATTTAGGCAACCTATGTGTCTCCTCTGAAAATTATACTCACATTGCAGTTTTTTTTTTACTACTATTATTGTTGTTTTGATTATTGTGCTTTTGATAAGGTGATAGATTGACCTGAAGATATTAAAACTAAAAATATACCTGGTTTTAAACAAAATTTTATTTGCCCAGTAGTTACTCTTGTTAAACTCCCCTTTTCCATACCTTATTTCCCAGGGAATATCAAATTTTGCTCCAAGTGCTGTCTAAGAGACAGGAGGTTAGCTCTCTCATGCTGGCTCATGCATATTCTTTATAATACTGCACCCAAACATATAATACACGTCATAAAGTTATTTCATAAGCAGGTATTTGTACAGAGTGAGTCACCAAATGAACTCTGAACTGCATAATATAACAAGAGCGCGAACCATTCTTTAGGCTCTCAGGAATTTTGTACCATTGATCTAGGAGTGCTGTATCAGATTCAGCATTCAGTGATGGGTCAGTGAGAGTAGGTACATTTATTGCCATGATCTTTGGAAAGAATAAAAAAAAAAAAGGAAGGAAAAACTGAACATAGTGGCACATGCCTATAATGTCAGATGCCTTGGGAGGCTGAGATGAGAAGATCACAAGTTTTGTGGCCAGATTGGGCAACTTAGTAAAGCCTTGTCTAAAAATAAGAGTGGGGGATGTAGGCTAGAACCACAGCATTGGTGAGCATGAGCATGTGTGAGACCTGAGTTACATGCCTGCTCCTCTGTCTCTGTCTCTGTCTCTCTCCCTCTCTGTCACACATACACTTATACACACATGCACAAACATATACATTGATTTGAGCAAAGTCTTTAATTGCTAGTATTGACATTCCCAGTTTAACCATTTTCCTTTCAACTGAATGTTTTCGTTTTGTCTTTGGAGAAGCTTGTTTCTTTTCTGATCTTTTCAGTCAGGCAGCTTTCTAGTTAGCTAAATGAGAAAAGATCCTTGTCTCATTTTAGACCTGGTAAGTTAGTTTTGACTTTACTATTGGCTTGTCCTACCATCAGTAGCAATTTGCAATACTAAGATAACTGAGACCTTTTTATTTGAAGGTCTTGTTTCTCAAAAACCTGTGTACGTTGCTTATCTTACTGATGCTCCTAATGAATCTACATCAATAAAAGATGTACTTATCAGTGAGACATAGAGCCAAAGCTGCCAGTGCATGTATGGATGTGTTAAAGATTGTCACTTTTGATAGGAGTAAGGAATAATTGCTAAGAACAACACAGTCCTCTATAAAACAGATGATGGTGAACTGTTTTGATACTGAGCCCACACATATCTGAAAAAATGAGACTCTAATGGTTTTGTGAGATAAAAGGTTGAATAAAAGTAATTTGGCTGCATTCCTAAGTCTGCAATTCTGTGAGGCCAGTTCAGATACTCCCCAGGAAGCGGACACTGAGGTCAAAATTTGGGTCAAAGCCTTTTAATTGTGAACCTCCATGTTGCCTCTGGGCTTGGGTCAATAACCTGAAAGGCCCTGTCTGTGGGTCTGGACAGAGTATATTACAGGGGCTCAGGTGGCCTACTGGACTTTTCTAATACCCAATTGTGAGAAACAGATTATCTGCTTTGAGATTATCTGATCTTCCATCATCAGCTTTCCCATTGGGCTTTAAGTGGCCAAGGATGGGCCTGAAATAGGAGATGCAGGAAGTTAGGTACAGTGGACTCTGTGTGATCCCATTACAGATCCAAATATGAATCAATCAGTCCTTTAACTGCTTTGTTTAAGGACGTTAGTTTGATTTGGTTTGGCATTTTCTCTTTCTCTGCATTCTCTAGTTGCCTAAGCCTTGTTATTCTCTTCTTGAAATCTTTAGATATCAGACATGTCTTGAAATCTATGCAAAATGTAATGACCCAGATGCCTTTCTTTCTTTCATGAATGTAGGTATACCATTACAAAGTAAGCTATTCCCTGGAAATTCATGAAGTCATTCTCACCTAGGCTGTCTTGGTGCTCTGGTGATCTTGGTTGATCATGCTGTGTTTTGGTCAAGGCATCTATGGTTTGATCAAAAGGAAAATGTTGTGTATATGAGCCATAGTTTCCATGAATTAGGTAATAAGAGCTAAATTGTGCATTACGTTTTTATTAAACACCAGTCTGTTAACATCATTCCCCCATGTGTTCCAGGGAAAAAGTAACAGAGATATAGAGACAGAGATGAGAGATTATTGTAATCTTTTCTAAGACTAAACAAGTAGTGTCCCTGTTAAATTGTTGATAAGTGAACTCATGTCCCTTTTTGGAGTAAGAAAACATCCCTACATACTTAAAAGTAGGGCAGACTCCTAAATGCTGACCTTTGTTCCCATCATAGATTATACCTCCCTCTCCAAGTTTGCTTCCAAAGCCAGTCTTTTCCCTCTAAAGTTCATACTCTTTCCTGTGTTCCACCAGCCCTTGCATAAATGCGCTAAGAATAAAGAGAGCATTGATTAGTGCTAGAAAACAAGAATTTGGGATTTCAACAACCCCTTCATTTACTCTCTTTTTTAATAAATCAAATTTGAAAACTTGGTTTTTATATTAGTAGCAATCTTACTTAGATTGACATAAAAACCTATGAATTTTGAGTTTTGTTGGCAGTTTTGAAGACATTATTCAACAGACATCGCTCACACCTCTTTTGTATCAGGCACTGTTCTAATTCCATGGGACTCATGGATTAATAGAGTAGACTTAAATCTCTGCCATTGTGGAACTTACACTTTTGATATTGTGATATAATAAGAAATAGGTATTTGGACTCAGCCCAGATTTCTGGCACAGAGCTCCTAAAACTTTTGTAAAGAGGGTCTGTAAGAGAATCTTTTGTTTTGATGTTTAATCTTTCTCCCTGAGTACCTGAATAGAACTAAGACCTTTGCTCCTGGGTGATAGGAGCATCTTTTATCCAAATTCAGTCACTCCTGGGTAGCAGACTCCATAGCCTCAGGATGACAGTTGGTTGCCATGGGAACCAATCCTGTTATTAGAGGATTGGGACTTTGCTCCTCACCCCAGACTTCCCAAATTTGGAGAGGGGCTTAAGGTTGAGTTGGTCACCCTTGTTCAGTGTTGCTATCAGCCCTGCCAGTCCAGGGTTCAGAGAGCTTCTGGATAGCTGACCACACAGAATTTTCTGGAGAAGGCTAGAATCTATGCAACCCTCCTATTGCATCACTCTCAGTGCCTGTCTCCCTCCACCTTTATTTCTGTCCATTGTAATATTGTTTAGAGTAAATGCATAAATGTAATTGTTTCCTTGAGTTTTGTGAGGTGCTTTAGCAAGTTAAACAAACCTGAGGAGGAGTCATAGACCCCCTCATTGATAGCCGTGAGGTCATAACTACAGATCACCACCAAGGCTTGGAATTAGCATCTGCTGTGGAGGATGGTTTCCTAGGGCTGTGTTCTTCGCCAGTGGCAGCTTCCACTATCTTCAGGTAGTCCGTAGGGATTGAACTGGATTAGTGGTTATCCAGTTGGTGTCCAGTGGAAAAGTGCTTGATATTTAAGGGAAAAATCCCCACACCTCTGATGTCAAAAGTGTTGTATTGGGTGAAAGCAAAAACCACACCTGGATTTTTCTTAGCCCAACATCATATTGGGGGAAGAGAGACAGTGAACAAAGTAAATAAGTAAATAAGTTAATAGGAGATAAACAGTTAAAAAACAGCAGGAAAAATTAGGTTAAAGGTTGTAGGTAGATGTACTGGGTATTGGTAAGGAGGTGGTCCTTAGGTTAACCTCATTAAGTTAAGGACCTACCCCTGACGTTCGCATCAAGTGGTCAAGTTAACCTCCTTTAGGAGCAACAAAAACCATGAGAACCTTGAGGGAGGTAGGCAGAAGGATTTCTGTGAAAGAACATTCCAGGCAATAAGAACAGCAAATACAAATGCAAGAGACCACATTCTTACCTATTGAGACCAAATTGCTTTTCCTCAAATCAATCTTTCAAACTCCTGTCTTTATATTTGTTTTTGATGTGATTTAACAATGTTAGAAGCAGATGGTTTCTCTGAATCTTCCTGTGTCTCTAGAAATAGTAGCACACTATTTTCCAACATCTGAGACATCTAAGGGTCTTGCATCATGTGAAATACATAAATTAGAGTATTTGTTAAATACGACATAAAAATGATTTTATGCCTTGAAACATTTAGTTACTGTGGGGATCTAAACTGCTGTGGTCAACTTTTTATAGCAGCTGCATGCAGAATAGTATTTTAAGATGGAAAGGAAACCATTTGAAGATGGCTCTGTGCTAGGTGCTTCCTGTAGATTATCTCCTGTACTACAATATCCTTGTGAGGTGTTATCATCTCCATTTTGTGTAGTGTTCAGAGAGGTTAAATAATTTTCCTAAAGCTTCAAAACAAAAAATAGAGAAGCCAGAACCAAACCACGTCCATTAGAATCTGAGGCCAATGAATAGAACCACAGTTTGCCCGTTTTCCTAGAAGGAACCATATGCTAACTTTTGTTTTATGTACTTTTTCCCTTTCAGTGGTAGAGTGGTACATTGAGTACATGCTGTTGATTTTGCCATCTGAATATCTGTCCAGATTATCCATGTTTCCCTATCTTCTCCACCAGGATGGTCCTTCATTCAGCACCTCACAAGCTTTCGAGTTGCTCGGCTTTTAGTGTAAATATTTTTTTGGTACCGGGAATCAAACTCCTCAGGACCTTGTGCTTGCCAGGCAGGCGCAGTGCTGCTGAAGTGTATCCCCAGCCCCAGTCCGAACAATTTTTAACATAAAGCAATGGTTGTTTATTAAAATAACATGGATAATTTTTACAAACATGCTGATACGCCACAAAGTAGAATGAAATCATGTCGCTTATAGGAAAATGTAAATAAATAATTAAAGGAGAGAGGACAGGAGTTAGACTTTTGAAGATAGGAAAGGGGCCAAGGTAGGGTATGAGGAAAGGGAAGAGAGGGCAAAATGATTCAGAATGATTAAGATACATTAAATGCACGTAGCAGCTTTCCAAGCTAAACCACATCATCATGTAACATTAACATGAACTAAAAAGCCCAAAACAATAAACCTTGCTGATGTGTTGGCCCCACTGCAAACCAATTAAATTAGAATCCTGGTGTGGAAAACTTGGACAGTATCATTTTTTTTAAAACCTCCCTGGGTGATTCTAAAGTTTACTGAAGACTGAAAACTGTAAGCCGTTGCTGACGTACTGTGGTTCGACTTCAGAGTTTCTGACTTTACAACAGATGAAAGCAGTGCCATTTTGCAGAAATCATACTTCAAATTTGGACCTTTTCCTAGGCTGGTGATGGTGCTGTAGGGTGCTCTTGAAACCCTAAGCAGCAGAACAAGGTGCAGCTCCCTGCTGGCCGTGTGATCAGGAGGGGATACTATGCTGTGTTGCTAAGCTATGGTCTTCATAGCTTAGACGAAGTCAGTACATGTCTTGACACGTTCAGCTTATGATGAGTTTATCAGAACGTAACCCCAGCGGAAGGACCATGTTATAAAGCATCTGGTAACATACATTTTACCACTGAAGCCTCTTGGTAGCTTCTCATTACTTTCAGGGTAAGTTCCAGATTTACTATGGTAGTTTTTGGCCTGGTCCCTGTGCTTCTCTTGCCAGCCCTTGTACAGTATTTGTATTTTGCCCTATTTGTATTTAGTTGTAAGTCACATGAGATTACTATTGTATTATAACATCATAGATCAGGTTTTTGCTTTGAAATGTTCTTCCTTTGGGCTAGGGGTGTAATTCCGTAATTCCGTGGTGGAATGCCTGCTTAACGTATACAACATCCTAGGTTCTAGCCACAGAGCTAGAAAAGAAAAGAAAAAAATGATTAAAAATGCTCTTCTTCTTTGGCTAGGTATTCCTATATTGTACTGTCCAACAAAGCCTTAGGTGTACTAGAAAAACCATAAATGATTCTAATCAAATAAACCATTACATTTTACAGCAGTACAACTCTCCATTATAGTGAAAAACAGTCTTTAAAACAGACTTACTGAAAGAACAAACAGATTCTGATAAATCAAAATTTAACTCTTCCTAATAATAATGTAATCTTGATGAATTAGTTGGATTTCTTGTCTCATAATTTACATAGCTAAGTGATAAGATAATAAATAATGGTGTGACTATTTTGGCAGTGTGTGATATTTAATCCAAAAGAGGTATTTTCTGATGAAAACTTGTTTGATGAAACTTTAGCTTAATGCTGTGTTGTTCCCTTGTTGTTCTGTGTTTTGGTAGAAATATCTCCTTCATACACTTGAAATGAAATATTACATCTGATAAGATCCTAGAAGTCAAATGGTAGAGTGAGAACCAGCACTGCAGTATCCACACTTACTGCCTCTCCTCATCCTTGAGTCATCCTCCTTAACTAACTCACTGCTTTACTACTAGGTCTCTATTAATAGTACCAAACGTATCTATTATGAATGAGGCCCTGTTCACATATATATGATCTTGGTGCAACCTGCAGTTTAGGCACTGTTGCCTGCACAAAACACGTCAATCTAGTGAAGCACTACCTGGGCAGGCAGCCATGGACCACAGCAGAGCTGCGATCCGGTCAGGTGAACCAACCCTAGTGATGCTCTTGCCCCTTCACTCTGCTGCCTCTGGAGATGCTGTGTTCTTCTTACAGTTCAGCCCTTTTCTCATGGTGCCCTCTTTGCTAACAACCCTTTAGTTCCCGCTCCTTTCCATGGAAGTTCACTTATTCCACAAGGGATATCTTCAACCCTTCTTTCATTATTTTTAAACCCATTGAATTGTTCTTGACCTTGTGTGCAAAGAGGAAATGCAACTAATATTTATTAACTCTCAAGGACAACCAGTAAGGTAAATAATATTATGTCAGCATTATATGTTGGTAAAAATGAAGTTGAAGAGGGTGAATATCTTTCCTGGAGTCCCTCAACATACAGAGAAAGCAGATTTGGACCCTACTGTGTTGAACTCCCCAGCCCTTTCCCCTCTAACACATTGTTGTGCTCGGCGACTTGCTCCTGTTGTGTCGTAGTACATGTCACAGTGTAAGACACTGAATTGTGAGTTTTCAGAGAAGAGAAACTATGAGTTTTAACAAGAAGCTAAAAAAGGTGTGTGTGTGTGTATATAGCAAAATAGAAGGCAGATAAATAGGCAGTAGGGAGATCTTTTTCAAATGAATAGGGGAAGGAGAGATGGAGGGAGGGGAAGGAAAGGGTTTTTTTAGAAAAAAGAATCAAGGATGAAAAAATGATGAAAATGGAGTTTTTGAAAATGGGAAAAGGACCAAAATTGGAAGAAGCAGAGGGGAAAAAGAGTAAAGGAGGAAAAAAAAATTAAGATGTATTATGTATATGTATCCATGAAAAATGTAACCATTATGTACTGCAAATATGTACTAATAAAAATAAAAAATTGTAAACACAATGAAAACAATACTGAGTTAGGATTCCCTAAAGGCAAGAGCCATATCCATCTTTGAAATCACAGTTCCAGTAAAGTGCTCTGGAAAGTCTTTCATGAGTAAATTCTGAGGTTCTTCCATAACACAAATGTAGAGAATTCTTATGGTGCTGTTAGGCACACACTTGGCAAGTGTGGCTAACTATACTTTCTCTTTCTTCAAAATGTGCACATTACCTCTCAAGTTATCAGGAAAATACCAGATTCACCTCTTAGGTTAATTGCTCTATCTTACCTCTCTAGCTATGATGTAATATCTTATAATATTTTTTTTTAGTGAACTCTGTGGAAAGATTAGTAAAAAAGTCTAAAAAAAGAATCAGAAGGCAAAAGGCATAGAGAGTAGTGAGAGATGGTTTAAGATAATTTTTATTTTTATGAAGCCAAGTTTTCCTCTATTTAAAGAGCCTCTAAGCTCTATGGGGAAGATAAAAATAAAGTTTGAATGTTGGTATTGGTTTTGCATGCTTGAGAGCCCAACATCCTTTTCTTTATGCCTTACGGTTTAGCAGAGAAACACTGACAATTCTGATTTGACCTTCAGTGCGTACCAATCTGCTCGGGGGACTCCCTGTAGGAATATAAGCTGACACTACCTTGCCTGGACTTCTTTCAATCAATAACATGGCAAAAAACACATGAAAGGAACAGGCAGACCGATAAGGCACAAAGCAGATCTCTGGGTGCACATGGAGAAATAAAGGGATGGGTTTGGACTTTGAAGGGGAAATCAAGGAGAGAAGCAATAGCCAAATATGAATGCATGGACAATTAATTTTTTTCTGAATCATCCTTTGGATTACTTGTATTCAGAAGAGAATGATCAAGTTGTTCTAAGCCTAAAAGGACTTTGTGACTGAGTCTTAGAACAGTCTTCTTGGGAGCATGCATTTTGTGACTATAAAATTCTATAGCTGCAAAATTGTGTTAATTTGAGCAGAATTATTAACCACATTATAACAAATAACTGCCATAAGTAATTCTCTTCATGTTCTGTGACTTTACTTTAATTGACTTTTCAGCTTACTTGATTTTTGTTTATTCTGACACATATTTATTAAGTGGCTGAAAAAATTTGTTTTACAAATTATTTTTTGTGTTTTTATCTTGTTTAAATTGTTGAGTTAATGGTTTTTCTTCAAAATTTTAATTTTTTTTATTACCAGATTCAATCCTGCTGATTTAGCTTTTTTGGTGCACTGATGGCCACATCAGCAGCCTATACAATTAGGCTGTATGCTTAGTAATATCATTTGATGTTTCATAAAGATTTGAAAGTCAAAACTGAATATGATTGATTGCTATAACATATATTAATATTAGGATTCCCGAGCTGTGTTAGAGAATAAATCATTCTCTGTAATAACAAAGATAATGCCTCTCACATTACTCACTATATATTCTATCAGTAACCAGGCCTTAGGAATAAGGCTGTCTGCTGTATACCCCTCATAATATATGAAACACAAGTTGAAAGTTCCTAGAAACATCATTTATGGTAGCAAAATTTACCTGTCAATATTGCCAGTAAAAACATACTCAAAAAAAGATCCCCTGATTTCCTTTATCCCTTTGATTTTTTTCTGTGTATTTTCCTTGACCTCTAATGTTAAAAATGAAACTGTTATGTGATGCTGAAATATGTCAGTTCATAAAGACACTACTAATAAGGTTAACCAACACTTTTTGAAAGTTTACTAATAGCCAGGTACCATACTATGCAGTTAGTACGTAGGATTTCATTTGAGCCTCACAGTAACATGAAAGGGTGGAGAACGGTTGGCCATTGCCATTTTTCTGAGGAAACTGCAGCCCAGAGAGATAAAACTATTTCCTTAAGGTCATAATAAGACAAGATCTGAATCCAGGACATCCATGCCCATTATGTGGGCTCTCTGCTGAAGGAATATATACAGCGTGTTGTCCCTGTCCTCAGTGGCTTGTGCTCACTTTCGTGCAACCAATAGTGACTAATGAGTTATAGTGGAAGACAGGCTAGTAAGTAGCAGAATCCATGCCTCCGATAGATGCTGCTGGTATTCAGTAGAAATCAAAGACTAGTCTGCACCATGTAGCTCTCAGAATAACTCATCATTATTTACTTACAACTGAGATACTTTAAAAGCTTTAGAATTTACAAACACTGAGTGTTAACACTGGAAGCACTTTCATTGACTACAATATCTTAGCTTTTACACTGTCTTACTGTTTCCAATTTACTCCCAGGTTATTTTGAAAATTTGCACTTTGGGGGAAACTCTATTTGTAGAACTTTCACCTGTGACATAAATTGAATATATTGTTGACAAAAATATGTCATGCAATTCTGCTCTAGTATCTCATGGATTTATCAAGAAAAGAGGGAGGGAGGATCACATACTGTATTCTTTTATAATTTTTCAGTCATACTCCTTTAAAATTTTAGGCTGGACAGAATGATTCTTTGTTTTCCTTACATAATCAAGTCAATGCAGAGTTACTACCTTTGTAAAAATAACAATTTGCCAATTTAGCATCAAAGTCTGATGTGGGTTAATTTCTCATGATTTGTTGTCAGCAGCTTTGGAGAGTTTTAACCGTTCTGGTTCAGGAAAGCTCCCTTGCAGTACCATTGACAGAGCATTTGTACCGTTAAGCCTTCAAACTCTTACTCAGCTGTCAACACATGGGCACTTTCTGCAGCCAGATCCTGTCATGCTGTGCACTGCCTGCAGCTTGCCGGAAGCTCAACTTTGACTAAAGGGGTTGATTTTCCATCTCTTACCCTTGTTCTCATTTAGTGCTAAAACCCGCTTAAAGTCCTCCTTTTATTCTGAAAACTACACATGCATGTGTCATCTCTTAAACCATTCTGATGTGGAGGGAAGGGGCTCCAAAGAAATGCTAGACATCTTAACGAATAATTGATTAGAAAGTAATCTGGCAGTGTTAATTGTGAGCTGAAGTCTAATGAATGCCGAAACAGAGCTTTCTGCATCTTTCCAAATTTTAGGAGGTTTTTAGTGCTGAGCAAAAGGAGCAGTATGCTGAAGTTAAATTTAAACACAGGATTTTTTTTTTTTCTTTTTTAAGCCATGATAGTTTTTAAGTTGCTTTTGTCACTTGCTACAGCTCTTCAATAAAAGACTTTTTTTGGCTGTGCACTGGTATTTTTTTAAATTTTATTTAAAGAGAAACAAACAAAACAGAAAAAGGGTAGAAGTAATACATAATTTCAAAAAAAAAAACAGTAAAAAATCACTAGTTGATAAATTACATATTGTCCTCTTAGAAATAGTTGTTCAAATTACAAAAGGAAAGCATACAACGTGGAGATTCAAACAGCAAGACTGTGCCTTGGTATTTTATGATGGTTTTGGTTTATTTTCAGTATTTGTTTGCCTGTAGCCACTTTGTGGACAGATATATACATGTACTTATTTATTTATCTTGAATATCAGCAAGATAGGTTGGATAGATGAGCCTAAGGAACTAGTGAATTAAGAGAAACATGCAAATTAGGTAAAACGACGAATTCCCCAGTTGAGCAAAATGAAACAAAAAGTTTCATCTGTGGAGGTTCCATTTGCGTTTTCAGTGATTCTTCTCAAGAAAAATTCAACTGGAAAAGAATTCAACTGTTATACATTTATTTTTATTTTAAAGAGAAAAAACAATAAAAACAATGGTACAACATTTCCAAACAAGATAGTAGGAGAGTGACAATGGTTAATACATTGTGTATTGTTGTCTTCAAAGTAGTTACTCATATTACAAGATATAGGCATGAAAAATTGATCAAACAATATGGGCACAAACCCTTCTTTTCAAGTTGTATTACATGGAAAACAGTACAAATAGTTTTCAAGCAGAACTGGCATTTACTGTCTCCACTGAAAAGGATTTCACAGACAGTTGGGGTATTGTGGGTCTAATATATTGTAAGTAACCACATGTGGCTAATTAAATTTAAATTCAAATTAATTGAAAAATTAAATAAAATTGAAAATGTCATTTCTTAGTTGCACTATGAACCTTTTAAGGCTTCATAGCTGCATGTGGCAGTGGTTGTTGTACCAAACACTTCAAATGACACATCATTTCACTAAAACATTGTACTGGCCAATACTGTAAGAGGAAGAAACCAATAAAAATACTTCTTTGCTTTGTCTTGTTCTGTTTGCTTCTATTTTGCTATTTTGTTCTGTTTTAGATTTTAGTTAATAGTTTTTTTAAAATTCCTTTATAGAAGTAGGGAATATATATCTGTTAGAAAATATTAATATGAGAATTTTGTTATTTATCTTCTTACTGTACCATTACGATATCTGACAGCACTCAGGTCTATAAATACATTATTCCAAGAGCTTGGAAACTGAAGAAATTCCTTGTCAGTGAGACAAACTGTGTTTTTAGTATAAACAGCAAAATATGTCTTGCTATAAATTGAGCAGAAGAAAAGAAAATCTGAGTTAGAAGTAAAACTTTCTTGAACATTTTCAACATTTTCTGTGTGATAAAGATTTAAGAAAGCAATTTCTTTCCACTGAAGTGAGAATAAATTCTTATGTTTTATAAGGCTGTTTTACTATAAAAATAGTGTATGTCCATTATATAAACTTTATGAAATATACAAAAACATGGGCAAGTTACAGTTCATTAGAAATTCTGTTACCACCTACTACTTTTATCAGTAGGTATTTTCTAGTCTTTCAGAATTACAAAAATATTGATGACAGAGCTAACACTGGCAGCTAAATGTGGCTTAATGTGTGCGGTGAACTCTCCATTCATTTTGTCATTTAATATTTACTGTGGCTTCCTGCAGAGAGAATTCCAGGTCTTTACACTTCTGTTCCATATTTAGAAACTGAGAAACTCTGGAAACAAAGAGCAAAATGAGATATGTTTGACTGAGGGCAATATTTGACCTGAAATGACACAAGGCTATCCTTATTCTTTATTTTTATCATGAAGTATGAGTGTGAATAGCAAACATTTCATGACAGAATATAATGTGTTTGATTATGGAGTTCTTCCCCAGACCCCACTGGCTTGATTCCTTAGCATGTATGCCCTACATACAAGCTGACAGATTTGAAACTTAGCAGGCACCTAGAGTTCAGACTGCTGTTGAAGAGAACACAATTACATTAAGTAATTTGCCCAAATTCTCCTGCTAAGTTGGAAATGAGCCAAAACTCAGAAAAGACTTCAACTCCAGAATTTGAGTACCCTATGCATTGTTTTGAGTAAAGTTGAAGAACAGTAAATATATACCTATAATTTCTAGGTCCTGAGCAGAATTTTGAATGTTAATAACTAGGTAACCATCACTCCATTCCTTTGCCATTAAATGTGTTAATTTTAAATGTAGTACTTATTCATCAATAGTAACTTATTGAACTTTTGGGCTTCAGTTCAATTATTTAAGACCAATGCTCTGTTAACTGGGCTTTTAAGTAGAGCTAAACATTTTGCAGGTATACAGTAAGTTGCTATCAACTGTGATGTTCTAATATCTCGATGTATGTTTGAGTCCTAAAATATCTATCTCATAAACCCTTGCTGTCTCCCCAAAATAATAAAAATTCAGATATAGGTACTTGACAAAAATGAAACATAGGTATGATTTAAAAACATGGTGAAAGCAGTTGCTGAAGAATGTCTAATGCAATCAGGGATCTTCTATATGAGAAGGGGTCCCTCCAACCTAAGTCATAGTGCATGACAAGCTTCAGTCTATTTGGTGTAGTCAGTTGGTTGTGAGCTATGGTAGAGGGAAGATATGTTTTAAAATGTGCTGCAAATCATGGGTCACAAGCCACACATCTCAATGGACCAAGCCATTGTGCCACTTTAGATTACAGCTTTTTAAGAAATGTCATCACAGGAAATCAAATTTGGCTCCATAGTTATGATCCTGAGACCAAGACTTAAGAGTTCTCAATGAAAATCACCTTAGTTTTCCTCCTGTGAATAAAATGCTTCATTTAAGATCCAACATCAAGGTGAGATTCATTATGTTTTATGACCTTGATGGAATTGAACAACCTGAATTTGTGCCCAGGAGTACTATGATGCACTCTGAATATTATAACAGCTTATTAAAATGTTTAAGAAAAGATATGCATAGAAAATGGCCTGAGAAATGGGAAATGGTTTCATCCTCCATCATGACATTCCACATCACATATCACTTCTAGCACCTCAGTTTCTTTAAGAGCATCACATTTCCTTATCCACTGTATTCACTGAATCTGACAATGTGAATTTTCGCTCTTCCTCAGAGTCAAAATGACCATGAAAAGTAAATGTTTTGAATGAATTCATGACATCAAGCATCCTCAATAGTGCTACTAAAACATTCATGAAAGATTTCCAGAACTCTTTCAGAATGTAGCAAGAATTACGGGTAGAATGCTCAAAACTATGAGGTGTATTTTGAAAGGGATTAATGGCAGTATGTCTTTCACTGTAATAATTTTTTAATTTAAATATTCATTATTTATTTTTAATTTTATTTAAAGATAAACAAAACAGTAAAAGGGTACAAGTAATACAAAATTTCAAAAAAAATAAACAGTAAGAAATCACTAGTTAGTAGATTACATATTGTCATCTTAAAAATAGTTGTTCAAGTTACAAAATTAAAGCATACAAAGTGGACATTCAAACAGTGAGACTGCAAACAGTTGTGTTCAATGATCCAACAAAAACTTAGTAATATGGTCATCTATCTTACACACCTAAACACACTTGCAGTTGTATCCTTTAGAGCACTTTCTTTTCCTCTCTTTTTTATAATAACAATTACACATTTTGGGTTTTATTACTCCCATAGTTCTTATTACTTTTTTTGGAAGTGAATAAAGCCAAATATGACAAAAAAAGCAGAGTCAGTCAAAACAAAGGATGGACATGGTGCATGATGTACAGGAGTAGAATGAATTTGGAAGGATACAAGAGAATTATTTAATAGAATCACCTAAAATGGGGCTTCCAAAACAAAGCAATGAAAAGAACTGGGTTGCTGATTTTTATTTGGCTTTCTAAGTTCAAAACAGTGCACAGATAGGGAGTGTGGGAGGGAAGGCTGATACACAGTGGAAGGCTCTTCCATAACATAATGCCTTTTGTTATCTTAAAAAGAATTGCGTATATCATTAGGTATAGTAAAATTGAACAAAACAGTACAGAACAAAACCAATAAAACCTAAACATTGGAGACATTACTGAACTTCAAAAGAAGATAATAGTCAAACCAGAATGGGCATCATAGTGAATCTTACTGCCTTCAGAGTAGTTGCCTATACTCTCAAACTTGATACTATCAAACAAAACAGAATACAGTAAAATCAGTCAAAACAAGATGGTGAGAGCAATAGAGGGCTTCAAATCAAGTTAATAGGAAATCAAAAAGTTACTATAATATATCCTACTAATTTTTTTAATTAAATATTCACTGTTTTTCAATCAGACCTGTGTTTGTGCTCCGTGTTTGTATAAATATGAGGTGGAATTTTGTTTTGTACTTTTATTCTAGGAATACAAAAGATACAATTAATGAACAATGAATTTTGAAACTGTAGTAATATGATCTTTGTATTAGAATACAGATTCCTTTAATACTTTGCTCAACATAAACTGATGCTCAGAACTGGCCGTCTACTTTTTGGGTGGTCTGTCTCCTTAGGTACTCTCCACTGATAGGAGTATTTAAAAAGGGGATGGAAGAGCCTTCCACTGTGTATCAGCCTTCCTCACACACTCCCTATCTGTGCACTGTTCTGAACTTAGAAAGCCAAATAAAAATCAGCAACCCAGTTCTTTTCATTGCTTTGTTTTGGAAGCCCCATTTTAGGTGATTCTATTAAATAATTCTCTTGTATCCTTCCAAATTCATTCTACTCCTGTACAGAGCACCACCTTGACATACTTTGAGATCACCAACCCAAGTTTTTGCCCACCACTAACTATCTTGTCCTGTGTTTGTTATTGGCTCTTTTTATAAATGCAGTCATCCTCAGTGTACCAAATTAACATTTATAATGGACTAACAAGATGTTAAACATAATTATACTTGGCAGTGTTGACAAATGTTAAAAGATAGCTAATGCATTTGCTTTCAAGGAAGTTGAAATATAATGATTGGTTCGTGGCGATAGTAGTAGTAGTAACATCAGCAGCAACAGTAGCTCGGTGCTTTCTCTGTTTCTATTCTAATACTTTACATAAAGTTACCTAATCCTTGCATCAATCCAAAGAGGTTCGTATAACCATTATTTCATTTTACAGATGAAGATGCTGAGGTAATGAGGTTTAATCATTTTCTAAGGTCATAATTGGCAAATACATGGGAGAGCTAGAATTTGAACACAGGTAATCTGTCTAAACAGGAGGTCTGGAGACTAATCAGGAGGCACAGTAAGTGACTGAAGGGAAAAAGAACAGTGCCTAAGAGAAGGTGGTAGAAGCAAGAAGCAAATATATATTGTAAAGTTACTTAAAGTAAGAATCTTTGGGGGTGATCTGAAAGTAGCAGTTGAGATGGAAAGGAGTTAAGGCTAACTCCTAGATTTTTAGTTTTGGACCACTGGGTACATGCAGAAAAAAATGAGAAATACAAATCCAACTGTATAATGCACACTTGTGGAAACTCAAATGTGCTAGGTAGTTGGTAATGAAGTGGG
Source organism: Cavia porcellus (assembly GCF_034190915.1). Lineage (NCBI taxonomy): Eukaryota > Metazoa > Chordata > Mammalia > Rodentia > Caviidae > Cavia > Cavia porcellus. The sequence goes on from NW_026947497.1 coordinate 36,722,596, forward strand.
ACTAGAAATACTTCTGACATTCATACTAGCACTTTTTTCCCTAAGACATACAAATTCCATGCACATACTATGTGTAAGAAAATCAAATTATAAGATATATCTTTTTTGTAGAGTGCCCCAGGGTACTGAATGTATATTCAATAATAAGTCTTCTGATTCTGTATAACTATGTCTTATCTATAATAATAGATAGCTAATAAATTGAGTATTTCTTATATTTACAAGGAGAATGGTTAATTTTTTAAGAAAGACATGATATACTTCCTTCTTAAATGAATCTTAGAAGAGTCCAGCCAAGCATAACTGTTTTACTACATCAGCTACTCTAATGGATGTAAGCAGAAAGCAATGTTATATTCACTAGTTTCCATCTCTTTACACTTGCTCCATAATTCACTCCTCTCATTTCTGGTTAAAATTTCAGAATGAACCAATAATTTTTAAGTCATTTTCAAGTACTGAAATGAAAACAGGTATAAAAGAAAACAGGAGAACATCTTAAGTCACAAAAGCACAGCTATATATGAAAATACTGATCAACCAGGCTTTGGTATAATTAAAAACATCTATTTATCAAAAGGTACTATTAAGAGAGTAAAAAACATGCCACAGAATTCAAGAAGATTTTTAGAATACCCATATCCTTTTGCAGATATTTGTCAAAGGATCCATATCGAAACTATGCATGCAAATTAATAAAATGATGACACAATTTTAAAAATGGACAGATATGAATAGACATTTTTTGAAAGATGATTTCCAATTCCAAGCAGATGAAAAAGTGCTTATAAACTAACAGAAAAACCCAAATTAAAGCTACAGTGGGACACCACTATACATGTACCATAATAGCTAAAATATACAGAGATTATCAGTGACAGGTATTAATGCAGATGCCTAGTAACTGGAATCCTCCTATGCTGCTGCAAAAAATGAATGGAAAATGGTTAGGTGCTTTGGGAACCTCGCAGTATCTACTAATGCTAAGCATATTCCTGTCTGAGACTTAGCAATTCTACTGTCAGGTATATTCCCAACAGAATAAGCATGTATATCCACCAAAAGCCAAATTTAAGAATGTTAATAGCAACTTTTTTTCAAAACCCAAAGTGGAAAAAAAACCTCAAAAGTCTGTAATAAGGAGAAAGGATAAATAAATGATAGTTTGTTCATACAGCAGAACACAAAGTAGAAATGGAAGAGATGAGCTACTATCTTCCACAAAAACATGACTGTCTTTCATTGACTTAATAATGAACATAGAAGCTAGACACAGAAAGACTTCAAACATAGGACCACAGGACCACATGTATATAAAGCTCAAGATAAGAAAATTAACCTGTGATGATCAAAGTCAAGTACTTTTGGCAGGATGACTGTTGACTGATTGGAAGTAAATACAAAGGATTCTTCTGAACTAGTAGAGTATTTTTTTAATTGGGTGCCTTATCCAGTGCATCAGTCAGCTTTCCCATTGTTGGGACACAGTCCCCGATGCCCACAACTTAAACAGGAGAGTTTAAATTGGTTCACAGTTCAGGAGATTCAGTCCATGGTTAGTTGGCTCCAGGGCAGAAACATCATGGTGGAAGGGCAATGGTGGTGGAAAGGTACTCACCTCATGGCAATCAAGAAGCCATTAAAGAAGGAAGGAGCCAGGGAGGGAGATGTACCTGCCTCAGGAACACCAGTAACATACCTCTTCCAACAAGTCCCACTTCCTAACAGCACGGTTAGCTATGGACTCATCAGTGGATCAGTATCACCACCAGTCTCCTTCAAAAAGTCCTATCTCTGAACATATGAAACTTCGGGGAACATTCTAAGCTAACCAATAACATCCTAGCTATGTGTAAAGATGCATGAGATCTAATATGTAAAGTTTTATACTGAAGTTATACTTAAGTAAACAAAAAAGCCTAGTTCTGTCCATTGCCAGAACTTCACTCTCTCGTGCAGTTAAAAAGCTTGTCCCCTATCTTCCCTTCTGCTAGCTCACAATCAGTAGACTGCAGTAGGGAAAAAGAATTGTAGTAAGTTTCTTTTCTCTTCCTTGGTGTATTTCCTTTCCCATTCTTGAGCCACTGTCTTTGTCCTCTAGAATCAGGCATATGGGAGAAACAGGAATTAAGAGAAAAATGGGGCAGAGTCTTGTACATTTTGAGTTATAGTCAGGCTCTGATGCCCTCTGCAATTTAGCACTGAAACCTTTTGATGTACACATTTCCAAAGACTTCCTCATTATCTTGTGGGCTGCTTCTGTGAGTTTTTAAGCAATCCTGATTTCCTTAGGAATAGCGCAGCCAGCATTACACATAGGCAGCCATCCTCTTACAGCTTCAGCAACAGCACTTGGTTTCAGTAGTTCTGCTTCTGCAAATGGAGTTCTGGTCAGGTAGACTCAAGTACACTTCTCTCCCTGTGTTACTTGAGTACTGGGAAAACTGGCCTGTCTTTACCCGACCAGTGGAGAACTCGTATTTCTCCCATTGTAGCCACTTTCTCCTTTTCCTTTTGAGTCTTGGCTTCAGTCTTCTCCAAGAAGGAACCAAATCCCAATCCTTAGTGTTACCTTCTATCTTCCTCAAATTCCAAGTGGTTCCAAATCCTGTAAGTGTTTCTCTGAAGCCCCCATCACTTAACCACCTTGGAGAGGAGATTGGATAGGTGTATTCCAAAGCATTTCTCACCAAACAAGTAATTTCACCGATCTTACCTTTTGTATATAGCTGGAAAGTGGCTAATGGTAGAGCACAGTTACTATTTTAAGCTGTATGACAAATGAATGGTTCTTGTATAGAAAGAAAGTAATCATCTCTCTCCTTTCTCCCCTAATTACATGAAGCTTTTCTGAATGCAATGAAACTTTCTGGACTACTCAATAAACACCATGAGGTTACTTTTGTTCTTTAAATGTTCCACTGCAAAAATATTTCAGATAGAAAATGAAGACTGAGAAATACAGGTTTATCATGCACACATATGCACATATAATTCTATGCACAAAGATTACTGGAACCTCCTGAGTGGTTATAAATTACTCTGTGAATCTCTGTTTCCATATCTGTATTGCCTGCTGTATCACATCAGCATAAGAATAAAATTATATCCATCCATAAATATGCACATGAGCATACATTCATATAGTATAATATGTTTATTACTCAGAACAATGTGCACATTAGTGATAGTTCCTTTCTTCTTTCTTCCTGGGTGATGTGACCTCTCATTCCCTTTCATCATGTAAAGCAACTTTCTTTAGTTATATGCCATGGGTAGAATAGAGAGGGATAGAGGTAAAAGGATTCATTATAAATATGTGTCATTTCTTGGCATGTTTATTACTTGCAAATTCTTAATCTAGGTATGCAATATTTGAATGAAAATCAACTGTTAATAAGATCTAAATTCAAACTTCATTCCATAACTTCTAGCCATTTGTTTATTCAGCAGATTTGTAGAAAGCTTACTTTGTCCTAGACTCTATGGCAGAGACTGAGAAGAGAGGGAATGCAAATGAGATCTCTTATGGCTTAGTTGGGGGCAGTGGCGAGAGAACCATGAGAGAAACAGGTGCAAACAAATAGAACATCAAGTGGTAAGTTTTTATCAATATGAAGTACAGTAAGGAATTGGAAGTTGATAGGGAAAGGATGATAGAGAACAGGGACTGGGGAGAATGTTCTAAATAACATGGCCAGAGGATCTTGTAAGAGATTGAATAAATCCAAGGAGAAATATCTAAGGGAAGATGGCAAAAGAGAAGAGTGCAATATTCCCAGAATCCAAACAAGGTTTTTCAAGAAGGAGGAAGTTTAAACTTGTGGAATAAAATCTCTCAGGAGCCATCTGACACCTTGGACAAGTTGTTTACTTTTTGGAACAATAGTCAAGGATACATTTTCAAGAATCGAGATAATTCATGTAAAGTACATTTCACACAGTGAAAACCTAACTAAAGATTTCCTTCACATTTCATGTGTATAATAAAATATGAATTTAAAATTCATAAGAAAAGATTTTTAACTGGTCTAAAGTAAGTTGTTGAATTTGCAAAGTGTTTAACTACATATGCAAGTGAAAATTTAAAAATTAATAAATTAAACTATAGTAGTTGTGGAGCTGTATCTCTGTCTTTTAAAATGTGCTATATTAGTAACAAGTCACTAATTTGTTGTGTTGTGAGTCTACAGTGATTGTCATATGTTTAAATGTACTGAAATTTTCCATGCACCATTTTTTTAAACCGTTTATCTAACCAAATGGATAGAAACCATTTGTTTAAAAAGTGATAAATGAGAAAATCAAATATTTCAGCATTCATCAAGGTCTGTTTTGCTTGGTTATATTTCCTGTAAATGATGAGCAAATTATACCTTTTAAAATCTAAGAAATAAGGGAATTGATTTGGTTCTTACCCATTTTAGGCATTTCCTAATGTCTTACAGCTGGTTTTTAAATATGATTTCAATTTTACAAATTTGGCTGTACAATATGGTATGTGATCTAACCTGTACAGTAATGACAAAATGCAGCTGCTCCACACTATTTAAAGTAACATAAAATTATGATATCTTTGGCTCCATCACACTACTTATATCTCAACTAAATTGTTTTATAAAAATCAGACGTTAAAAATTTCTACCCAGAAAGTATTGTAGAATGAAGATATACATTCAAGAACGTGTAGTAGCAGAACATTTACATAAATTTAAATATATTTTTATATAATGTTTTCTCCAGAAGGACTCAGTACACTTTTTTGCAAACATGACTCTTAGATGTTTAAAAGCATGTCAAATTCCTTACAAAAAGAAATAAAGTCATTTTACTTAAATTAAATCATTTTCCCAGATTTTCTCAGGTACATTTATGTAGGCACTGAGAGAGAACAAGAATTCTTTTTCATGTTTAAATACACAACACACCAGCTGCTACCCCAGCTATCCACTAGAGAAAGGGGGAAAAACTAAATTTCCATGGCAATGTATAGAACTAAATTTATTGAAATCCCAGTGAAAGCCTTTGCTATGTTTGATATAATAGAGAAAATTCTGTAAGATAGCCTAGATTGCATTTTCCTCATGTTAATCTTCATAGTCTTTGTGTTCCCAGGTCAGTTTGCAAACATGCTTCATTCATTTAGAATGAAACCTCACACCTCCAAAGCCAGTCAGTTTTGGTAATTACAAGACATTGTATTTCAGATAACATGACTACTGATTGTTGTAAACACTGAGCACATTGGATTTGCTTTGGAGAGGTTGGAGCAGCTTGGTGACCCCCATTTGTTGTTTTCCTTCAAATGTAGAAATGAATTTATATTCTAAAGTGTGGTTTTGATGAGCTTATGGCAGCCTTTTTTGTGTCTTATTTCCAAAGCTTTTCCTTTAGTTATATTTATGATTTCATTTCAAATACACTTTTAAAATTCAGTATTCATTTATTATGAGGTCAGTATATGTATTGAGGATTACTTGGGTTTTCTGCAATAGATCTTCTTTTCACCCATCCCGTGTTTCCAAAAAGTAGACACAATCAAATGTTTTTGTTCCTCTTAAGAGATCCCTGACAGGCCCATGACACTGGCCACTGCTGTAGCTGTACATTTCTATACATAATTGATGACTCGGAGCTGAGCAGAAGGCACCAGTCCACAAGCAATATAGATTACCATACAGTGAGAAGCTTTAGGTCTTTCAATTTTCCATTTTTGAATAGAAAAAATAAAAACAAAAAATTCCTTGCATAGAAAACTTCCAGGAGTGGGTTTTACCATAGTAATAAATATTCTTCAGAGAACAAAGCATTCACCAGCCTTAGAGGTTATGGGCAGGCTTTAGATCCTATCTTTATTGTCCTGTCTTCCTCTCCAGCTGTGTCTCAGTTTAGGAACCCTGGCAAGGTTTGGTTTTTCTGACATTTTGGCAGCAATATTTTTTTTTTTTTTTTTTAAGTTTTAGTGCTCGGGAAAGTTAAATTCCAAATAGCATGTTTTGAGATATTTCTTAATTCTATTTTTGTTCCTTTGATTTACTAGAAGATGAAAAGGCTGATAGACTTAACTGGTATCTTTCTGTGAGACAATCATGTCACATGGTTTCATGCGCCCTGTTCCCTGTGTCCTGTCTTTCTTCCCTCGTAAACACTGTGAGTGCTTCCTGGGCTTTAGGCCTCTGTCCGTCCCAAACCATTTTCTGGGCCCTCTCTCCCTCACCCTCTTGTCTTGGCCATTCCTACTCATGATCCTCATGTGTGGGGTCTCGGTTTCCATGTGTCACTTCAGGAATACCCAGCACACTTAGGGAATCTCAGCTGCTTTCCTTACCCCATTGCTGGCCTTTACCTTTACACAGTACTTTGTTGTCACTGTTAAGAGATTAGGGCTCTAGGGTTTACCTAACATAGAGTAGAGGTCCAATAATTATTTGTTAAACAAGACTACAAAGATCCTGATAATCTGAAAGTGAACTTTAAACATACAACATGATACAGATCCTTAGATTTTAGGGAGTATATTGTTAGAATTTATAGGCTTTCTAGACTCCTACTTTCTCTTATATTATTATATATGCTTAAGAATGATGTGATAGCAGAAAAAAATAGATTTAAATTACAGTCGTGTTACACCTTTAATGACTTGTGAAACTGTTTTGTAATTCCATATGGTCAAGTTAATATAACAAAAACCTGCGATAAGAAGTAAATGTAACTGAAAAATTGTAATTTAAATTAAGCCTATGTGGGAAGTATATCTATTTAATTCTGAAAGTTTAGGCTTTATTTTGATTCCCTTCCTTTTTTTAAAAAAATACGATTTCTCCAAAGGAAAAGAATTGTTCAGAGTTTTAACTCAGTGACATAAGTGTCTGCCTGGCAAGCACGAGGTTGTGAGTTTGATCCCTCGTACCAAAAAAAAAAAAAAAAAAAAGAAAGAAAGAAGAAAAAGGATTTCACTAAGTCTGTATTCAGAATAGGAGAAAACATTTTGTGGGGGTAGTAATTATTATTTCTTGGACTGCCCTTATACTTTTAGAGAACAGAATGCATAAATGTTTTACCTCCTTTTAATCAATGAAAAATGGAAAGGCTTAAAGCTTTCACACAAAATGGCTTTGTAAAATACTGTTTAACTTCAGAATATATTTTATAGTTAAACATATTTAAAACAAAATGCTTATTGTACAAATAGAGGCAGGCACCCATTTGCAAATTGGCTCCCTGAAGTTTGTAAATTAGTCATTGATTTCTAGGAGCAATAAATTTCAATTCCAACCTTACAAATGGAGATTACATCCATAAACACTTTCCGTCCATAAGAGAATGAGCTACAATGGAGTGTTGTATTGTTCTACAGCCTCAAATCCTAACCTCAAAAATCACTGTTTGATTAAATTAGCTAATTTTGCTTAGTTATGGCACATGTCTATAATCCTAGTGCTTGAGAGACTGAGGCAGGGGGAATTTGAGGCCAACCTGAGCTATTTAGTGAGTTCTGGGCCAGGGCCTGCCTGAACTACAAAGCAAGTCTCTGTTTAAAAAAAAAAAAAGCTAATCTCTGTATTCATTGATGTCTTAGTTATTCTTACTTGTTGCTGAGACAAAATACCTGATGCCCAAAATGAAAGAAGGAAAGGTTTATTTCTTACAGTTCTTGAAGGTTTCAGTCCATACTCAGTTGGCTCCAAGGCAGGATGGCATGGCGGGCTGCAGTTCATGACAGCTGCAAACAGCAAGGCGGAAATCCAGCAAGAGAGAGACACACCTGCCATCACCTCACATCCTGGCTCCACCCCTAGACAAATGTAGCACTCACACCACCAATCTGAGCACTAGACAATGAGCCAATCACAAACACTTAATTGCATGAGGCTTGGGGGCCAAAGAGGATAATAATTGTACCTATCCATTGCCTTGTTTTCAGAATTATATCACACTTGTAGAGCACTTAAAAGCATATCTGGAAGTCATGCTTAATAAATATCATCTGTTATTTTAACTATCAATAAGTCCTAGAAGCAAGAAATCATTTTTTCTTTAATTCAAAAATTAATTGAGCCCCTGTTTTGCCCCAGGGATATGACTTGGTAATACAAAATTGAGTTAAAATAAGTGTGGTCCCTACCTACTCTCAGAGACTTTACAGCCTAGTGGAGGAAACACAGACATAAATGAAAGAAGCAAATAAAATTGCAATCATGATACATGCTACAGAGGAGGTCCATGGTGTCATGAGAGCACATATTCAGGGAGAACTGCTAGTGATAGAAAGGCTTCCTTGATGATGAAAGGAAACTATTATATGCTGGCAGGTAGAAACTAAGGTCTTCAAGGAAATGGATCAAGACTCTGTTGCTGCCGGATGGAGAATCAAGTAGAGATGGGAAGAGGTGGAAATGGAGAGGAAGCCGGGCGTGGTGGCTCATGACTGTAATCCCAGCACTCGGGAGGCTGAGGCAGGAGGATCCTTGTGAGTTTGAGACCAGCCTGGGCTACAAAGTGAGCTCAAGGCCAGCCTGAACTGCATAGTGAGGCCCTGTCTCAAAAAGACAAAAAAAAAGAAAAAAAAAAAAAAGAAAAGAAAAGAAATGGAGAAGAGGGCAAGAGCAGTTTGTGCAGATGCTGAAGAGCACTATTAGAACCTGGCTTTCAGTGACCAGTGAGACATTCATGAAGGATTGCTTTGCAGTGTGGCAAGGGAAGTTGGGGGAGACTGACCCTGATGACATGTTGAACTGTTCGCAAGCTAAATTTTGAAACCAGAACATTTGCCTTTGCACCTCTCTTCACCTATTCTGCCTGGGCCCACAGCCCTCCTGCCACCCTACCCTACTGCCGTACCAAGCTATTCAGGCTCCTTGCCCAAAAAAGTGCCTCCTGCTCCACGGTAATCCACCTTCCCAGATTCTACCAACTCTCATTGTGAAAGTTTTGCATTCATAGAAGTATTTACAGGAAGGCATACTCACTACTTTGTGAGTGGCTTACCTCAGAAACGATGTTCTCAAACTTTGGGAAGTCCTTCACATCACTAAAATTTATAGAGGACCACAGAGAACTTGTGTTTATTTGTCTTATATTTCTATTTACTGTATTTGAAGTGAAAGCTGGGAAATTATTCATTTAAGAATAATACTAAACTGCATGATATGGAGATCTATTTTTTATGAAAATAACTATATTCTTTTTTTAAAAACTAGTGAGAGAAATATTATTGTTTCACATTTTGAAAGTCTCTTTCATGTCTGGCTTTTATTTACCATTAGCTGAAGTCTTTTCTGGATCTGTACTGAATCCGTCTTAATAGCACATCATTGTAGCCCTGGAAAACTACACTATAGAAGGGTAAGAGAATGACAGTCATAAGGACAAATAAAGTGTTACTATTATTGTAAAGGTAGTTTTTATCTCACTGACTTTCAGAAAAGGTCTAGGGGCCCTGCGTCTCTAGACCACCCTGTAAGAACTATCGTTCCAGAAGAAGGCATATAATTTTAAAACAAGATGCTTATTAAGCCAGAAAACTCAATCTGAGCTGGCTTTGCAGATCACTGAAACAATGAGTTGAAAGAATTTTAGCAGCGTGGCTCTAATTTGGTTTTGAATTTCACTACTTCTTCCGTGTATTTGGGCTTGAACAATGAAATTCTCTAAAAGTTCCAAATGATTTTTAGTATTGACAGATTCCTGTGAGTTTAGGGAAGTGTTGGAAATTCTCAAAACGAGGTCTTTTTGCCTTGGCTGACTGATACAAGGTTTATTCCCTGTTCAAAGTGAGTTGTGATTCCCACATGACTCTGCGAGCATCAGGTCACTTAGCTTTCTGTGACACAGCCTCGCCTGGACACTGAGCTTCCCCGTGTTTATCTTTCAAGAAGAACTGATTTGTGAGGTGTAACCAAAGTAACGAGAGAATTGTTAATCTCAGTGGTCTCTTCCAGCTCAAGAATGGCATGACTTGGTATTATTTTCTGAGATAAAGAAGTGCTTTTTAAAAAGATCTTTGTCATTTCTACATGTTTATAGTACATGAGGTTTACGTTTTTGTGTGGGGTTAATGTGCACATATGTAACACATCTTTGTTCCTTCTGTCACCCCCTTTTCTTCCCACCTAGAAGGACCTAAAAATGTTTAGAATGATTGCATGATTTAAATATTTGTTTGGCTTCTTCTGTTTGAAAACTTGAAGAACAGCATTCATTTAGATAATTTTGTTGCATTTACTGAAAATTCATTTTCATTTCTTTCAAACATCATTCCTTTTACTTATCATTTTAAGTTCTACAATTATGGTGGATAAATTCAAGCTTTACATTTATGTTAATATGTTTCTATACATTCAATATTAAATACTTCATTTTTTCCCCTTCACAGTCATAAAAGTACCAGCATGGAGAAGTAGATCATTTTGATAGGGAAATATTGCTAAATTTCTATGTCTCTTTGAGTCCATGGATCATACAGACAGTTAATGTTCTTGGCCTGTATAGTTTACTTCCCCAATCACTGGTTATGTGTGTCCTTGAAGAGGGATACACGTAAATGGTAAAACATTCCGAAGAAAAGCTGGGAAAGTCTTTTGCTGTCTTTCATTTAAAATGGAATTCTTGGGTTATCTTTGAGATGTGTCACTCATAGATAAATAGGAACATGGTGGACTTGATAAGAGGTCACAGGCGAGTGGCCCACAGGCCATGTGCAGACGACAGATGTGCTTCTTTGGCATGCACAGGGGGCTGTGTGTCAGGACAGTGTGTCCATCTGAATTCAAATGCATATGCTCATGTTTCCTAGGTTGCTCCATTCTCTTACTGTCTGATCCATGGTGCAGAGCATACGTTTACCTTGCCAGTCTGGCTGCTGTCAGTATTTGAATTAGCAGCACTACAAAAAAAGCAGTCACATCTAGGGGAAAGAGAAAAAAATAGAATCTAGAAATATTATAGTATATGCAGCGATAAAGGAAATCACCTAGCACAAAATTCTGAAACAAGAATAGACAGTTACTGACTCTAGAATGTGTGAAAGAATTTTGTAACTTTAAATATAAATGAGAAGTAACAATTAAGAAGTGTGCCTTTAAAATGCATGTATTATAGAAAGAGTTTTTAATGGCTTAACACAGGAATTAGGACATACAGTTATGGAAGGAGTTTGTATCTTCCTGAAAAAGGTTACATATTAAAACTTTGATTTTGAATATTATTTATGTGGCATTGGTTTCCTTACACAAAATATTTAATGTTCAACTAAATATATGGAATCAACCGTACAGCTAATTTTTCAAGCACAGACCTTTATGGGACAGATTTATCTGGAAAGTCCCACAGCACCACCTAGTGCCTTGGATTTTATTTTGCATAGTATTTTACAAAGTTAGGAATTCCGATGACATTTTAAATCAAATGTCACTGCAATGTAAATATGGTTTAAGCAGCACTCTAGATACAGTGATAAAAACTAACTCTTAATTTTAAATATTTTAAGTAGTACTCTAAAAACTGATGTTTATATATTAAAGCTACGATAAAAATTTCCCACTTTAAAAAGAATTTTACTAGTGTTTGTTAAGTCACAGCCAGAGATACTTTTTAGAAGATGGGTACAATGTGTGTGATCAGACATAGCCAATGGTAAGTTTTTTTTGTCCAAAAGAGAGGCACATTCATTTTATTTTTTATTTGTTGTTCTGTAATAAATTAAAATCCATTAATTGGAAGTCATCAGAGATGGTGCTAGTTAACAGACTTTATCAGTTTCAGACTAAAGTGAACCCTTTAAAATTGTGAAGTAATTAAAGATGGATAAAAACTTGTACTTTTTTTTTAAAAAGCAGTAAAGTAGATCAAATAGAACAGTGAGATGCCTTTAGATGTTCTTTTATGAAAGAACTCCAAAAAATGTGGAGAAATAAAGAAAGATAAGACTATCCCGTGTGTGTAGAATTCTGGTTATAATATGCTGTCTTATTTATGGCAGAGATGTCCAGGTGGGTAGAAGAATATGCTGGTATATTATTTTTATTTCTGTAGTCACAAGAAACTTAATGTCTCAGGCTGAGCAGGGTGCTAGAAAAGCTTACTTTTCATTTTGTACTTTCTGTGTTACTAAGATTTTCCTGTGAGATTCGTATATTATTTTGCTTAAGATCAGTAAGGGTTAGTCAAATATTTCTCCTTGTAATAGTTTCTTTGTATGAGAAACAAAAACTAGGTGTTTTTTTTAAATTTGAAAATAAACTAGTGTTATGAGATAAGCATCCATTTTACAGGCTTTTAACTTTAAAAGGTTTTATGATACATTATGGGTTTTTTAAATAAAGCATGTAAGCTCCAAGAGGCCACAGAATTTTGTCAGTTTTGTTACATTGTGTCCTTGATTTCTAGAGTACATACCTGCCACAAAGTAGTGAGTACTTAGGAAATAAGTATGGAATGAATGACTGAAAACGTAATATGTATTTCCAGCTACTGTATAGTCTATGATGAAATACGTTACAGTGGAATTTTACTCTATTTGCATACATGTGCAGTTACAGTCTTATGTGTGATGTGATAAAATATGAACACTAATAAAGATTATGTCAGAAGTCCTCAATTATACATTCAAATGTTTGTGTCCAATTTTTTTGTTTTCTAGGGTTTCTTGTCTCCCAGTTGGCTCTGTGTGGGCATCAACTATAATGAAATTCAACCAGAATGATTACTAAAGAACCTTACTGTGATCAGTTCCCTTTTATATTTCAGTTAGGACAAGTCTGTCATGCTGACCTAACGACTGCTACTTTTACAATGTCTTCAAGCATGTTAACCATTAAATGCTAATTCCTATTCCTATCCATTTGCAATTTTCTATTTTATAGCTACCTGGTAGTGGAGACCCATTCACTGTCCTAAATTGTATTGTTTTGTTTTAAACATACACTGTGTTTTTACAATGTGCTGTGCATACATTTTGAGTTTTTTAACTAAGTGTGTAGAAGTTGCCCTCTACTGGGGAACTAGAAAAATTATATAGACCTAGCTTTTGTTCAGTTGTCTTAAAGACTCTTAGTTAAATTCATTGGGGTGGTTAACCAAATTATCACTTTTTGCTTGCTGACACTTTTTAATTCCAAAGATATTAAAGTGCTCAGCAGAGTATATCCAAAAATAAATGTTTGATGTGACTATACCTATAGTGATGCTTATTGAAAAAAATTCCTTATTTACAACATCAGTAGTTTAGTTAAAGTCTAGAAGTAATTGTGTTGGGATGAATCTTTAATGAAACACTAAGAGAAATTAGCTCTACATAATATTATCAGCCAGGCTCTGGTACCACTGCCATAAAGAGGCACAGAGCCCAGGAGCCAACTCTTAAGTTGTTCAGTTTCCTAAATCACATATTCCATCTTCTCACCAATATGTAATAAAAATAAACACATTATTAGGAAGAAACCGATTTAAGTTAACATTGATGGAGAGGGATGAGTGGGGGGCCAGGGTGGAGGGTAGGCTCCTAAAAGTCAGCCAGAATACTTAAATCCTACTGCCTCTCTGCCTTGTTGCGGGGAGGGGACTTAGGGACTGATGATGCTTACATGAGGGGCAAATCTTTCTTAGGACCATTGGCTAATCAGCCTCCTTTTCTTGACTAAATCCACTGAGTGGGAGTTCAGAGCCAGTTGTCTAAGGTATGAGAGGGTTTCTGGCTAAGGAACATGAGAAAACCAGAGCAAATCAGACTGTGGATGCGACAGGGCAAGTGGAGTGCCAGGGTCTCCCTTTGTGTTGCCCAGCGTAGACTTAGCACTGGTCATCACAGCTGGACCTGGCAGCAGTGCGTGCTGCCGTTCAGACACATCCCAGAAACAGATGAGCTGTGCTAGAAATCCCTCGTTTCACATGGAAGGTCGTCTGCGTTTTTTTGTCTATTCATGTTAAAGGTCTGCAATAAGTCTAAGCAGTAAGGTTGAGTAAACCATTATTTTAATGTTTTATTGAAAAGGAAATCAATTTTTAATTATTCTAGAAGTATATTTTAATATCCAGAGGCCTGCCTTACAAGCTCCTTTTCCAAACATGTCATGTGCCACCCCACTACCTCTTTTCTGTATTCCACTGGCACCTCTCTCTCTCCTCTTCATTTTTGATATATCTACCTTACTTTTGTACAGTTTTGTAAAGAGTTTTTTTTCCACTGTATTGTTGGAAATCCACAAAACTTTTATGGGATGGAGAGAAGAGAGCACCTCTTTCAAGATTTTGTCCCCTTCAAAGAACCTTTATCTAGTCTGTTCCAATTTTCCTGTCTTTTCTTTTTTCTTCTATTATATAGTAAGTTAAAAAGTGCAGGTAATAGTTTTCAGGTCTTCCAGATGCCCGCTTTCTCTACTCCAGGGGTTCATAGGAGGCAGTGTGGTATCAGAAGTGAAGAATTAGCTGGGCACTGGTGGCACATACCTGTGAAGGGAGGGAGAGAAGAGGAGGAAGGAGGGAAACAAAAGGCTGCTCATTGACATTTAGAACGGAACAGAACAGTGCCTGGCTATAATAAGTCTGTGCACGAGAGTTGAGTAAACTCCAGGAAGGAAGGGAGAGAGGGAGGGCAGGGGAAGGGAAGAAAGAGGAAGAGAACTTGAAAAGACATGACAGAATTATGTGCTGCTCTTTTTATGTGTTTCCTTGTATTTTCACCCACTCTGAAGTACGTATGAGGGATGAGGTAACAAATGATCTCCAATGCCTTTTTTTTAAGCTAGAATTACTTGATTTTTATAAATTCTCAAAAAACTTTTAACCAGTATATAAATACCTAATGAGAAACACCATGACCCTGGCTTGCTTCCCTGTCTGCCTGATTGCTTGGGATTTCTATACAGTTTTTCTATTTTATATTTGGTTGCTTCATGTTGTCCTCTGTAAACTGAAAATCATAATGGCACCATTCTCATTGGTATTTAATGGGGCTGGATGAATTAGTACACAAAAGATCATAGAACATTTGCTAACACACAGTAGGCATGCAGTAGATATCAGCTGGTCTCATGATTATTCTCAGCATTAGGGTCTTCAAGCATTTCAGATAGTGAATTTTTCTTTTCAAGCAAATATGCTGCTCCCTGAGAGAAGCATTTCTTGCCACACATTTATTCATTCATTTGTTCATTGGTTCAGCAAATATTAAGTACATAGTATCAGCCAGGCACTGTTCTGTTATTAATATCAATCGGCAGGGTGGCAGATACAAATTAAATCTTGTAAGCTAATGGCAATAAACATCTAGTGTTACTCCAGTGACCTAAGAAAATTGCTTGGTAGTGTGTTAACTTCCTTCACTCTTACACCATTGGCAGAGATGGATGGATGGATGGACAGATAGATAGATGTAGATGGATATCCTATTTTTAATTTGTATGATATACTTTGTATTAATTTCTTATAATCCATTTTCTGAACATCTTTGCTTTTAAATTTTCTGCTTTCTCCTTTTTCTTTTATCATCTTTTCTTTTTAGATCATCTAAGCTCTTATATTTCTTTTTTATACTTTGTTTTTACTGCAGTTTTTATACTTTTTTTGTTTTCAGTACAGTATGTAATGCTTAACATTCATTCCAGAGACTTGATACATGTGGTATACATAACCCATCTTAGTTCTTTTTTGTCCTCTTTCCTACTGATGTCTTTTATATCTTGATCCCCTTCCCATTTACCAAAGTGCTCTTTTGTGAATGAGGCACTTCTCTTTTGTTGAATTCTCCCTCGTAGTACTCTCAATAGTTTAGCATCGTTTCTATCAGTGCATTTTTTCCTCACATGTGAAATTGGAATAGTATAATCAGTTTCCCTATTGAGATTTTCCCTGAGGTAATGTTTGAAAAGCTCTTAGCATTCTCCTGAGTACCTACGATACTCCAATTAATGCTCATTGTGTTAGAAATAAACAGTGCTACAGTTTCAGGCCATGGAACCTTTGACCAAAGATTGAGTTGTGTGAAATCATTTCATGATGTATAGTGCTTCTTGTGCATGATTTTCAAGTACTTCTAGTGGGAGGCTATCCCTGTCCTCCTGGGCGAAAAAGATTGTAGTGTGTGCCCAAGTGGACACTTGTAGGCCAAAATGAACCTTATCTCACCTATGAAAGCTTGTGTCTACTTAGTCATCAAAAAACAAATTTCAACTTAGTTTTCTCGTTGCCTCTTTGGTTTATTAAATGCTCTACAGATGAACAATTTTAAGAAGTATCTTTGGAAAGTTATTTATTGCATTTTAAATCTATAAAGAGGTTTTCATGAACACTTCTTAGAAAATATAGAAAATTTCCATATCCATCTTGCTTTAGATTTTAATTGAATTTCTCTTTTTTTGGTCACTGTTAATCTTGATAGAAAAAGCCAGGTCAGCAGTCAATAGTTTAATGCAAGCCATTGAGTTTACATAGCTTCAGAAGATTTTTTGGTTCAAAAGTAAAAAGAAATCACAAGTTTGGATGCTGTTGTTCATCCTTGACATAGATCACTGTCTTAGCTGCAATTAGTAATGTACATGTTATTTCTTTTTTGTATTACTATGTTTGTCCTTTATCTGTTACACAGGTATGAATATTAGGATCCTAAACTTCATGCATTCTGTCTATTGTTCAGCATCCTAGGTTCCTCTTCCCCACTGACCCTTCCCGTTGGTCCCTTATCTTTGGCAAGGAGAACCATCTTTAGATTAAAAATGGTAAAACCAATATTGACAAAAGGAAAGGAGACCCAAGATTAAACAGACTTCATCTGCTGCCCCAGACTAGTTACCTCATGGTGTCCTGAGAAAGCTCACATTTGAGGTTGTTAAATCACTGTCTTGACAAATCATAAAGAAAAGGTGCAGTATCAACAGCGAGGGATGTGCAAATGTTAAAAGGGTAAGAAAGTGAATTATATACACTATTGAGTAGTAATTTTGATATCAATCTGAGATATATTAAAGATTGGTTAATTATACAGTGGCTTATAAGAAGTTACAGAGGAACATGCTATAATGTTTAAAAGCCAGCACAGGTTCACCAGAAGCCAAGTTATAAATAAAAAGTGCACTACGCATATTTCTTTTTGAAATGTAATTGCTAATTCAAAGCAGTGCTTTGGAACAGAGTTCTGCCAACCATGGCCGTGGGGCATCTGGGCCATGCCCAGTGTTTACCTATTGTCCTTGGCTATTTTCCAGCTGTAGCAGGAGAGGGAAGTAATCACAACAGTATGGCTTGCAAAGCCTAGATAATCATTATCTGGCCCTACAAAGAAAACATTTGTTAGCTTCTGCTTTACAGTCTAACTCCAGTCTTTATGAATTTTAGAGTGCCTTCAAGTTACCTAGAGAGCTTTGCTAAAATGCAGATTGCAATATAGTGGGTTTGGGGCAGAGACTGGATCCTGTAGTTCTGACAAGCCAATGCAACTGGTCCTCTGGTCACATTTCAATCACATGAGCATCTACATTTCAGAAATACTTTAACAGAGTCCCCCCTTTAAAAAAAAATAAGAAAGACTTCTATCTGAAGGTTTAACTCAGCAGCAGAACACTTGCCCTGGGTTCAGTCCCCAGCACCAAAATCAACCAATAAATCAGTCAATAAGGGAGAATAAATTGTGAGTTGGAAATCAGTTTGGTTGATTAGAATCTTGTTTAAATAATATTGTCCAAGGAATATTAGAGGAGGGATCAATGTCATCTTGAAGGGAAGTTTCTGGCCATTTCAAAGTGATTATTTGATTGTCATTTCACACCTATCAGTGATGATAGTAAAGGAAGCAATAGTGAACTTGATAATTCCTATGTGTAGATGGCCAATATTAATTGGGTCTGCTGGGTATTTCCTCTGTTGAAAGATAATTCTTTGCGTATTTCAGAGTTTGGTACATTTTTAAGAATAGAGGTACTAACTACCCTTTGTTTTCATCTGTTTTTTCAAGGATGCATGTATAGCAAAACAACCCTGAAAAACAAAAGTAAAATTTTCCTCAGGTGCACAGGGCAGGTTTCCTGTCACCCCCCCACCCCCCAATTACCTATGCAAGCGTCCACTGCTCCTGTAGGAAGGTGACTTGTGCAGAATGGGTCACCCATTGACATGACTCTGCTTGATGGGAACAAGAGGAGCGGAGCCAGCATCATGTTTGGGCTACGTGGTATGCCATGTAAAATCTTGTCTTCTTCCAGTGAAAATGTGGCAGGCCAACTTGTTATCTTTGTTATCTTGAAGTATAGTAACTCTCAGATGCTTCACAGTTTTATAGAGTCTCCATTTAGTCATAACACAGATCTGTGATTACTGATTTTCCCCTTTCTTTCCACATGCTCCTTTAATAAAACTCTGTACCTTCTTCTGCAAGAGAAGCTCTTAGATGAAAATTCCTTCACTCTCTGGCATCAAGCACACAAGCCTGTCTTCACCTGTACCACTCAGTCTTTTTCTTTTGAAATGAAAAACTACCCGTCCCACTGTGTACAGTTAAACCTTTAGCTGTGCTCAGGGATTCCTTCGCTGCAGCTCCTGTAGGTATCTTTCCTGCATATCCATTCCTCTGATTAATTTTTCTTTTTTTGTGTGTGTGAATATTAAGAACCTTTTAAGTTTCTGATTTCTAAAACAAAACAAAGAAACAAACAGAGAGCAAAAACCCAACTTCCTTTACCTTATATTCATTCCACTCTAGTGCTCTATTTCTTAACTCCTCATTACGGCTAGACATCTTGAAAGAGATGTCCACACTTTTTCTCCTTCTTCCTCAGCCATATGTTCACTCCTGTTGAATTTCCACACTAGGCATTTCATTAAAATTCTTTTCTTCTTGGCCTCGGATGCCTTCTGCCTACATTCTGTATTTCTAATTTCAGATCTTCTCGGTAGCAATAAACTGCTAACTGTGTGCTGAGGACTCCCTCAGCGACATCCACTGTCCAGACTCCAGCCTGAGCTTCAGTCTTGTGTGCCCAATTATGTATACTGTTTCCACTTGGCAGTCTTCCAGATATCATCTTTCCCCCTAAAATTGAATCTCTTCATCCCCAGTGCCTTCTTGGCGCCTATTTTCAAGATCACATAATTCAGAAAACTAAGAAACCATCCTTCCTTCCTATCACCCTTCTCATACTCAAATCAACTCCTGCTTACAGTACCATACTGAACAACCTCCTAATTAGCCCTCTTTCTTTATTTCAGTCTTCAGCTTTAACCTTTTCTCTAACCTCAGAGTGATGGTTACAGTAACCACAGATTTTAGCATTCCATTGCCACAACAGGCTTCTCTCCACATTCTTGGCATCTAAGGTCTCTCAGCAGCTCCTCCTCACTGTGGCCTTCCAGGTCCTGCTGGCTTTTCACTGCATCTCTCTCAGCTGCATCCCCCACACCTTAGTCATCACTTTCAGTTTCTGTGTGTTGTTTTTGCTTCCAAAGCCTTTATGCCGTCCTTCCCCTGACCTGCGTTTCCTTTTCTCTTCTCCCCGATCTGCGCCTCCTTTGCCTCGTGAACTCCTACCCTTCTTGTGGTTCTCACCTCCCTGAGGAGCACATCATAGCTCCCTGAGGTGGTTATTTGGAACACTCCTCATTTTAACATAATTGTCTGACTTCTCTGAAAACTTGGAGGACACCTGTAGTGTTTGTGTCATTCGCCTCTGCCTCAGCATCTAACAGGGCCTCGCATGGTAGTCACTAAGAACATTCAGTGACAAAATGAACTCTAAAAAGGATGATGGGCCAAATCTAGTAAGAGAGTGTTACACACACACACACATACACACACACACACACACGCACGCACGCACGCACAAACACACTCCTTCATTTTGATCTAACCAAGTCACTATCTTTAGAGAATTACATGGTAGATATATTTCTTAATGGAATTTTTGAGATTAGAGAACAACAAGGTCAGACTGCTTTCTAAGTAGGAATTCTCCATAGGCACAGACCATGTATTTACCTTTCCTCTCTGTACCAACGATGACTATCTGATGCATATTGCTTAATAAAAAGTTGTTTAAATAAATGTAGCATCATTGAAATAAACCAGCCACCACACCTGAAGCCCTCAGAAGATGGCATTGCTTGGGTCACCATAAATCTAAGAATAGGACTCTGGCTTTGCCTGTTCAGGAACTCAGTTTTATTAGTACACCTCAATGTGCCTGAGTTCTTGGAGGTAGATGTCAGCTAGGCAGTGTGTCTTCACTCCGTCACACACATTTTGTTTTGAAAACCAAAATTAATATTAAAAGTTTTCTTAGCAAGCTTAGTCTCAGACTCAAGAGAATGAATCGGTTAGTATAATCAAGCTTCAATAGCTACGTGTATCTGGCTTCACTTTAGTGCGCTACACCTGGTAAACAAATGGTAATGCTCATATTAGTTGCTAAGATTCCTTCAGCAGAACTATAAACATACTACTGAATGTTTCATTTGGGCACATTAAGGTACTTAGTCTATGAAGGTTCAATTTTAAAAACAGATATGTAGGCAGAGCAGAAGGAAAGAAGTGTTCACTTATCAAAAGCCACACTTTCTTTTCAACTGCCTTTTCTCAGGCTCCTAATGCATCTGTCTTTCTTCTTTAAATTTATTCCACTGTATATTTCATCATCCATACTTATAATGTCATATTCCTTATTGACTATATGGCATGACCATTTTATCTAAATTTAGGTGTCTTCAAACTTTCCCATGCCATTATTTTGGAATTTATTTACCTAGGATCTATTGACTAGTCTCACTCATTATATGTTGGTTTGACCTAATTTTAATCAGGACAAATGGCAAAGACAGCCTGAAAATTTTAACTGACAGTAATTTTTAAAGTAATTTTTGCATTAATATAAATAGAAGTCTCAGAAGAAAGAAGTTGTCAGTAGAAGTTAGAAAAAGTTAAAAACTTGACTTTGTTACATAGAATGAATGTATTTCAAATATTCACTTAAATGAATAATGACAAAGTCAGCAGATTAGTAAAATTGGTTCTGAGGAAACTATAGAAATGGGAGTTCTATAGGCTATCAGAAATGCTTACTGAAAATACAGGATAATAAAATCATAAATTTTGTGCTTTTTTTTTCTACCACACAGAAATTGTTTCCCCAATTGCTTCCCCAAAAGTCTGTAAGCTAATGTGTAATTCCATTGCCTGGTTCCAACCAGCAGTAAACAGAAAACAAAGCAAAGTACATCTCTCTTGGTAGTTAAGTAGCCCTTGATCTCTCCAGTTAGTGCATTAGGATCGTACCAGGAGGACTTGTAGTTTTCTTCCTGCCATTCCCAAGTTTCAGTCCATTTTCATGACGTTACATGTGTCTTGGTGAGGAATATTTAACCCAATATTAAAACATGCATTCTGTTCACTGGCAAGTTTTTAACATTTCAGGAGAAAATATTGTAAGTAATTAGTAGTGCTGCAAAGGACTACTTTATGTTGATGACTATGTGTTTGAAGTATTCAGGCAGAGAAACTTGACCTCAGAATAAGGTCATCTCTAAGAATCAATTGTCAACTTGAGACAAAAATCATATGACAATAAATCATTGCATGTGTGTCATAAGCAGAACTCTGTAGGAAACTATACTGGTAGCTGACATCTGCCTCCCCGTGGCCAATGGTGTATTAGGTAACCTTTCGTCCCTGGAACAAAATGCTTGACATCCACAGTTTAAAGGAGGAAAGGTAGAAAGGTTTATTTGGCTTATGATTGCAGAGGCCTCCATCCATGGTCAGCTTGCTCCAGAGCAAAAATATTATGGCAGAAGACTACAGTGCATCAGACTGCTCACTTCATGGCTGGCAAGAAGCAAAGCACAGGGGACTTCACTAGGGAGAAGGAGACATTGAACAGGTTGAAGAATTTTCTGGAAACTCAACAGAAAGAAGGAAGAGACATTCCAGGAAGACAGAGGTGTACTCTGAAAGCTATGTGAAGTGGAGCAGGGTAGGAAAAAGTATGAAGTGGAGGCACAGAGACCAGATTACCAAAGGCCTTCCAAGGCCAGAAAGAAGAGCGTGAGGCACAGGCCAGTGACCTATCTCTGCAACTGACTCTCACCCCGGGTAGCATGTTCAGCTATGAATAGGAGGGAATCCATTCACTAATGAGTATAACACTCCCACAGTCTAGTTAGCTCTTTAAAAGTCTCAATCCAGTCCTGTTGACAATTAAGGTGACTGGCACAAATGGTGTAATGAAGTAAGTTTTAAATTTTGAATTGAATGAAGCTGGCTCAATTCCATGATTTGCTGTTTATTTATCATGCCACCTTGCATTTGGTTGCGTGGCTTTTCTGAACCCCAATTTCTGGTGTATTAAATGTGGCTAGTGTGTAACCTAATTCCCTCAATAGAAGACAGCCAGATTTTAAAATGTATGGGAAACCATGAGATACCATTAATAGTTCAAGTGTACTATTGCTGTTATCATTTCATTATTATGAAGAAACATGAAATGAAAAAAAGGTGAGTCTCCATGCATATTATCTACTATGATTTCATCCAGTAAAAAACAAATGTCTCCAGAGTGGTGATAGTACTCAACCTTGTTCCTAAGTAAAGAGTTTTATCCCATGATAGATATGCTTGTTTTTCACATGTACTATTGTTATTACGATGCTCCATAAATAACAATGAAAATTTCTGTGTTCTTTTATCTGGATTTAGGTGAATTGATAAAGGTAAAAGCTGGTTAGGTTATAAGCCAAATTAATCCCATTTTTCACATATTAAATTATTTACCAGCTCGTTCTACTATTATTTTTAAAGTGCTTCAATAGTTTGCTATTGTTGACAACAACCAGCCTAAGCTCCTCTTTCCAACCTTGAGAGGACTTTGGTAATCTGGTCTCTGTGCCTCCACTTCATACTTCTCTTAGCTCTCCAAGTACCCCTCTGTCTTCCTGGAATGTCCCTTCCCTCAGTCTCCTGGAGTAGTTTCCAGTAAATTCTTCAACCTATTCAGTGTCTCCTCCCTCTCATAATCTTCCAAAGTAAACTAATCACCTCCTTTTCCATACTACTTTTTCCTCTCTCACTAGTGTATTTAATGCCATCTATCACTGTGTATTGAACTTTATTCACAGGTCAGCATCCCCTGTTGGGCTTTAAGCTGTTCAAATACAAGCACCATGTTGGATTCGCCCTTGAATGTCCAGAGAGGAGCACAGTGCTTTGCATTTAAGTGGATGTTCGATTAATGTTTAAACAAATGTCTTGAAACTGGATGGCTCCTACATACACTGAAACAGCTAGTTACAATTTCCCATATTGCCTTGTAAAGTATGGATTTCCTCCTAAAGTCGAACATATTCCAAATCATTGAAGGACAGTAGGATTCTTAGTTAAAAAGTATTTTGGCATTTGCCACCTAGCTTTCTGAAATGTGCTAATGAGACTTATTTCATGTGCACAATGGAGTTGATAAACTAAATGCATACTTTAATAAATAGGTTTAAAAGTATGGCTCTTAAATTAAAATGTAGTAAAGTTTGCTTAATAAAAAAGCATTCATTCCAATAAAACAAGTCTGTATGTTGGTTGTCACATGCATGTATAGCCAAAAAGTGACAGTTTCAATGTTTATATCAAATAAACCATTGCTACTTGTACTGCATCCAGAGCAATTTAATTACTGTAGTAACTTGAACTTTCATATAAATACCAAAAGGCCTTTTTCTCTCAAAGAAACGAAGTGATCCCAGACCTGGATCCTGGGCATGATTTAGTCTATTTCTCTCTCTCTCTCATTCTTTCTCCTTTCTTGCTTCCTCCCCTCTTTCATAGACACACACACACACACACACACACACACACACACACACACACAGGCTCAGACTCTGAAACTGTAAAGTTCCAACTAGAATGCATTATAAAAATATGAAATGCTTTTTTTGTATAAATCATAGCAAAGTGCTGGTAGATAAAGGAGAAACTAAGAGGGGTGAATAATCATCTGCTGTTGTACAACCAAAACCTGTCATGTTAGCTCCCAACTCAAACACTTAGTTTTAAAGATTTACCTTCAAGAAACCTAAAAGCTTGTATTCTGCCTCATCGGCAACAGCCTCAAACTGTTCCCTGTCATCGAAGAAAACAAATCTTTTGCTCATTTCTGCCTGGGGGAGGCAGAGGGACTGAGGTGGTCCTATGTGACTGAATTAGATGAAAGACTTGCATTCCACCATGGAGACATGGAGTCTAATCAAGTGAAATGAGTTTTGAGATCCTGGCTCATTTCCTGGGGGAGATCAGTTCACATTACAAAATCATGACATCTCATTCATCACAGCTGACGTGGTCTTTGCTCAGGAGAGGACCCCAACTGGGACTAAACCACCTGTCTTCTCTTGAAAAGGGGCACTTTATCCAAGTTAGAGTTGAAAGCCTTGGTGTGAGAGCGCTTGCCAGCCACCAGCCACCATGCCTGTGACACATGTGCAATGTGAAAGGGAACTTAGTTTCAAAGTGGAAAGAGGAGTCTAAGGAAGATTGGTGTTTGTATTTTTAGTGACACTGAACACAAATAATCGAAACCAAGCTGCTAACTCATAATGGTAGGAGAGGCAAGACTGGGGCTCCGTCTTCTTTATCTCCTAGATTTTACTAAACAGGTGTGATAAGGAGAGCATTTCCAAGTGTCAGAGTTTAAAATGTCAAAGAAAATGTGCTGCTTCTGGGCTGACCATTATCTCTTTTATTTTTTTTCAGGGCATTGTTATAACACCTCTTCTATTGCTGCTTTTCGTAAGTATTTTGATGTCTTTAATATCTCTTATTAAAAACCACCTGCAGCCCTTTAGAGAGGTCATTAAAATAAAACTGAAAGTTGAATTCTTTAGCACCACTTTGGAACCTTTTTCTAGGGGGGCTGTACCACGGAGTAGCACACAGCCAGAGAGAAGCCCTGTAATATTGGAATCCCAGGATGGCATCGGTTTCCAGGTGTTGGGCCTCCAACTGCTGCTAAATCATTAATGACTACAAATTGATGACCTGTGACATGGCTCACAAATCTGTTTTAATAGTGACCCAGTATTTGACAGGAAGAACTTGTGGTGGGGATCAGAGGAAGCTTGAGTTCTGAGGCTGGAAATCATAATAACTAGCTGCCTCAATTTTGTCATATGTAGGATGGGCAGAACCCGTACCTATCCCAGTCTGACCCCCAAGGAAAATGAAATGTGCTTTAGAAATAAAAACCCCAAGTAGACACAAGCCACTGACTCACTCTTCAAAAACTGTTCGGAAAACCAGAAATGCTAATTAACTGTCTTATTTCCTTTGGCACTAAGCATATGAGAAATTAGATGAAAGACTATAATAGAAATTAATGTTATCTCATGCTGAGCAAAGCATATGTAATCATGAATGATACCTAAAATATTTTATGAACTGTGCATTTTTTTATGCATGCATCTTCCAAATATAAATCACTCCACTTATCATTGAAATATAGCAGGGACATGTTTCTGGGAATGAAATAGAGCTGTTTGACTAGCACTATTTGTCAGTGAATTAAAACTATGGGGAAAATTTATTTAATTATAGTGTAATTACCCAAGTTGGAATTTAATTAGAGTAATAGAGTGAGGGCCTTCATTTCTTACCAGCTGTGTAGAAAGTAGAAAGCGAAAGATATCCTACTAAACAGTGGGATTCTGCATCTTTCACGAAAGACATTACCTTCAAGTAATAAACTGCAACCTCACCCCCCTCTTCTAAAATGTTAACTCCACTCTGACAAGATAAAAAGGAACAAATACCTGATCAATCCCAGCAGCAGAATTATCCATCAGTGGTTACTTTGTTTTGTTCTGTTTTGTTTTAGCAAGAGTTGGCATCTCAAGGGCACAGGCACAGGCACAGACCTCAGTGGGCGCAGGGTGCAGGCCAGTGTGAGCATCATGGGCCTGCCAGAGAGCACAGCAGCCAGCACGTGGGCGGTAAATGACCATCTGGCCTAGGTTTTGTCCATTGCGAAAGAAGAATGCCTTGCTCCTCATTTTAGCTCGAGTGAACAACAAAATGAGGACTTTCCTCCCTCTTCTTCCTGTCTCCATCTCTTCTCAACTCACTATTATTATGGCATCCCATGAGTGCAAGCTGTCCTCTACTGATGGATCCCTGAATGTGTGAGCTTTAGTTAGGTCAACATTTTAAAATAATGGAGCTGTAAAAATAGTGAAAGGGACTTCCCTCTTGACTTGAAGTTGGATGCTGTCTTTTTGAGACAACCAAGGTGCCCTTTAAAGTTCAGTGAATCAGTATGTACATCCATGCCGTATGACTTTAAATACACACGGTTCATGCTTTTTTGTTGTTTAGGTTACCATACATTTTACACATCTTAACACACACCACCACCGCCGCCACCACCAGCAGCAGCAGCAGCCCCACACACATACAGAGGATTGTGAACCCAGGGCCTTGTACATATTGGGTAAACTCTCTACACTAAGCTACACAAATTCCTTTTTTAAAAGTCTGTTTTTGAGACACTGTCTCACTAGTTACTAAGGCTGGGTGTACTTATGACCCTCCTCTTCAGCTTTCCAAGTGCTGAGGATATAGTGAGAATTTCTTAAAGCCTTGGGTTACCAGGCCTTGGCTACTGAGTAGGACAAGAACCTAAGTGACTTAAAAGATGAACATCCCATAAAAGAAGTACTGTTTTTCTCTCAACAATCCTATTATGGGTTGGACTGTTGTCTCCCTAATGACATGCTGAAGTCCCAATCTCCAGGACATCAGAAGGGGCCTTATCTGGAAGTACAATCCTGGTAAATAGAATTACTTATGTCAGAGTCACACTGCAGTATGGTGGGCCCTTAATTCACCGTGATTAGTGTCCTCAGAAGACAAAGAGGCAGGGATTTGAGTGCCACATCTATAAGGAAAGAAATACCAAGGATTGCTGGCAAACCCCAAAATCTAGACGAGATCCTGATGATTTCAGAGGGAGAATCATTCTACGGGATTGGAGGCAAGCAGCATCCAGAGCTGTACAACAACACATTTCTGTTGTTCTAAACTGCCTCATTGGTGGGCTTTGTTACAAAAACCCAAGAAACCTGATACAACCCCAGAGTATCCTATTGTCTTATTTTATCATGTTTTAAAAATGAAAATGTCTCAATATTCAAGCATGGTTGCTCATAAGTGCAGGTCTTGTTGAAGGAATCACGTTTCCCTGTGTTATTAACTTCTCAGAGTATTTCCTTCACATTGTTGCTCCAGTTAAAACCTGTCTGCTAATTTGTTTCTGCTGTGAGTGACTTTCCTGCCATGAGCCTTGAAATGGGATGAGGTGGCTTCCTTACACCTCATTACAATTCCGGAGCACTTTCATGTCTCTCTCATAAAATCCCCTGCTTCCTCTGAAGGTTATGCCAGTGCATCCACACCATCTGCTCCCACTCCTTCTTGTAATTGTCGGCAAAACTGCAGGTCATTATCATTATCAGACCAAAAAAAAAAAGTGTTAGCATCTTGCTGTTGTTTTCTTCCTAGCTGTACTTGGCTTAACAGTTGGTGTTTTTAGTATATACATAGTTGATCCTTCCAGTACCCTGGCCTCTAAATTCTTCACCTTCTCTCCATTGTGACTTTGGCTTCCAAGTAATTTCCTCCAACTATCCCAGTAGTCAGGTACTTGACTCTGTTACTGCTAATAGCTCTATCTCTCATCTCCTATTTTTAAATGTCCTCTTTAGCTGATAGTTCCAACATTTATGGTTTATTTCCCAAGTTAAAATTCTTCAAACTCACTGGAAGGGCCATTTATCTTCTCACTTTTCCAATGCCTCAGACTGTCCCCACCCAGTTCACCCCCATGCTCTCACACCCCCTTACCTAGCCCAGATCACACGATTCCTATTGCAATTTTTCGACAAAAACTGTTAACAGTGTTTCTCATCTCTTAGTGCTTCATATTTGCCTGGCAATGCACCAAGCCTGCCAGCATCTAACTTGGTTATACCTTCTTACATATTTATCTGAACACACTAGAGCAAACACACTACCAAACTAGTCCCACGTGAAATTCGTGACAACTAACTATGAGTGAGGTCTGGATCTCCTACTGTCTTCCCCTAATTTATTAATCTCCCACTGTAGAAAATCGTTCCTATCTTCTCCTTGTCCCTGAAATCTCTAATGCTTCTAGTCATAACAACTAATAGAGAAAGAAAATAAAATGGAAAAGAAGTAAGCGGTCAGGGAACTTACATAAGATCACACTTACTTGAATGTATATTCATATCTTTGCCATATTGCCTGTTTTCCTAGATATCTTTTTTTCCTAAGACCAGTTCCATGCATTCTGTTTTTATTGCCTACTTAAGAATATAATTCACACAGATTTCCCTTCCACAAATTTAAATTTTCTCTCTCTTCTAGATCACTTCTATTAGCATATAAGCATTCTGCAATATTATACATCTTCAAAGTTAAGTCTCACCATATCCAACCTGCACTTTATTTCTGGGCTCTATTTATAAAATGTTATTTAAGCTTATTGGCCATTCTTTCAATGGTATATATTGAGTTTTTCTTGTATACCAGACACTGTCCTGGCTGACAGCAATGTAACTGAACAAAACAGATGTGTCTTTAATATCATCAAACGCTAGTGAAAACAAACAACCAATAACTATATAAAAATACATTGTGTAAGATGGGTCATAAGTGCTACAGAGAAAAATAAAGGAACAGGAATAAAAAATGCTTGATTGGGTTGGAGGAGGAAGATGCTGTTTTCATTAGTGTGGCCATGTTCTGACTCACAGAGCAAAGATGAGACAA
The DNA here is from genome assembly GCF_034190915.1 of Cavia porcellus. Classification (NCBI taxonomy): domain Eukaryota; kingdom Metazoa; phylum Chordata; class Mammalia; order Rodentia; family Caviidae; genus Cavia; species Cavia porcellus. The sequence goes on from NW_026947497.1 coordinate 36,751,406, forward strand.
GGGAATGAATCTTCTGATGTCAGAGACGTAGCAGGAGCCAAATGGGATAGGACTTTGAAGATCTTTGTAAGGACTTAGAATTTTAATTTGAGAAAGATATAAGGGGTATTAAGTAGGTTATGATCAGGGAATGGTATTTTGGAATACCTTTTAAAAAAATGATTCCAGATGCTAGGTTGAAAATAGATGGTAAGGGAATGGTAATAGAGGATGGACTTTAGAAACCTAGAGCAGTATCCAAACAAGAGACTATTAGTTTGAACCAGAGTCCCTAAGCAAATCTCATGAGAAGTAGTTGGAAGTAGAACTTGAAGATAGAACTAGAAACTGAGTGAAAGTTACAATGGAGAGGAGAGTCAGGAAGATGCTAAGTCTGAGCAGCTCGAAAGGCAGAGTTGTCATTCATTAAGATATGGAAGACCGTAGAGCTCAGCTAGTTGAAAGGACCACACTGAGCTTGTTCATAATCTTGTTTGGCATTGTACATGCTTAGATTGAGCTGCCTTTTTGATATCTGGGTAGAGACATTAGGTAATCATTGATTGAGCCTGGAGATTACAGGAGAAAGTTGAATTAGAGATGCTCATGTAGGAGGGGTCAGCATTTAGATGGATTTCAAATTAGACTGGAAAAGAGTGAGAGTAGGGAAGGAAGATAGCAGGGAACCAGAGTCTAGGGCACTGCAGTGTTGAGTAAGTAAGTAAGGCCAAAGCATGACTTTTCCTAGGGTTCAAGAAGAGTAGGCCAGTTTGCTCTTCCTCTGCCTTTTTGCTCTGTTCAGGCTCTCAAAGAATTGGATAGTGCTATCTGAATTTATAAGGGTGAATCTTCTTCATTCATTCGCCCAGTGCAAATACTGATCTCTTCTAGAAACACCCCAAGCCGAATAAGGTTTAGTCAGCTTTCGGGACACCCCATGGACAAATGGACTTGACATGGAAACTTACCCTATTACATATTGTTAGCAATTACTACCACATAACATCTTACCATTTATAATTTGTATAGTATTCTTCTTCCTCACCTAGAATGTAAGCCTCAGAAGAGAGCAGGGCCTTTATCTGGTTTAGGTCACTGCTATAACTGCAGTGCTCAAACTAGCGCCGGACTATGGAAGCCTCTCAAAAACGTATTTTTAAATTCATAATGGAACAAATGGTGGACGCATGCATCCAAAGAGGGATGTTAGGCAGTTCCTAATACTAGTATTTGCTTGTTAATACTAATACTAGTTATTTGCTCTTATCCTAAGGGCATAACCTTATTGTGAAGCCACTTTAAAAAGACCAAGGTCACTTTCCCCCACACACTGTTTGAAGAGAGGTGGCAAGTGTGGTGGAAAAGTATACAATTCTGGTTCAGTTTGAAAAGCTTTGCTTCAGCCAGTACCAGCTATGTAATAGTGGATCTTAAACCCTTCCCAGACTTAATGAATATTATGAGGAGATGAAGTGAGTTAATTTATATGGAAGCCTGTAAATGTTAGTTATTAAATTTCATGCTTTGTAGAGAACAGAAAATAATTCCAGGGAGGACATAAGAGTCATCATGTCTCATGTTAAATGCAGCAGCAATCCCACTAGTTCAGGCCTCAGTCTTAATACCGGAGTATTCAATAAACATGTAAATCTGGAATCTTATAATCTTATATATAAATGAGACCACCATTTATGTTTGGCCTGGTCAACTGTTAGAGCAAAATTTTTCCTGAAATATCTCCTGTCTCAGTTTGGGCTGCATAACAAAATACTTACAAGCAACAGAAATTTATTTCTTATAACTCTAAAAGCTAAATCCAAGCTAACTTTCTTGAGTTTCTCTGTGTCTCTCTGTCTCTGTCTCTGTCTCTGTCTCTGTCTCTCTCTCTCTCTCTCTCTCTCTGCTTTGTTTCTGTTTCTGTTTTTGTTTTTGTTTTTGAGACAAGATCTTGCTATGTATGTAGACTGGCCATGGACTCAGCTTGTACTCCAAGCCAGCCTCAAACCTCAAACTCATGGTCGTCCTCCTGCCTTAGCCACCCAAGTGCTGGGATTACAGATGTGCACCACCAAGCCCACCTTAACGCTTCTTTTTTGACAGCACTAATCCAATTCATGATACCCTTACCTTCATGACCTAATTACCTCCCCAAACCCCTACCTCTTAATACCAATGTCTTGGGGATTAGAACTTCAGTACAGGGGAGGGCAGGACCAGTAATATTGACCATAACAACATACAGTAGTTTTACCTGTATTATCACCTCATTTATCTTGATAACATACCTTTGATTTTGATAAGGATGAAATGAAGATTTTGTCTTTACCTCAGTCCATGGAGTACCCCTCTGTGAGGATAAATTATGTCCTTATTCTGCCTTAAAACCTATACTTATACATGTATTACTTGGGATTTTGTAATAATTTCGCTGGTAATACAGTGTTGCAAGTGCTAACTGTCCACCAGATTTTAACCTCTCCTAGTCTGGGAATTGTGCATGTCTTATTCATTACTTTATCTCCAGTGCTTAAGTCCTCAGAAGTTTTTGTTGCAAGGTGAGCAGTAGAAAGTTGGATGAGTAATGAGTGGTTAGAATGATTCACATGATAAGTGAATAGTTACAAGGTTAGGCTTGCAGCCTGATTCATAAAAAGATACCTTTTCTATGAAAAATAAATTAGTTCTTTCAGTAATATTAAACAAAATATCCAATCCTTTATTCAGGGTTTAAATACCTACTATACACCATAAATATTGCAAAGATCAGTCTGACATTGATCTTTCCCTTAAAGAGCTTATGGTTTAAAAAAGAAAATAGGATACATGCACAGATAATTAAAAGTTGAGATAGAAATTCTAAGTCTCACAAGTATAATATTTCAAAGGAGATTACTAAAATAGAAAATGTGTCATTAAGCAGAAGTCATCTTACATGAATTTCACACTGAAGGGAAAGTTTAACTCTGAAAAGCATGACAAGTACAAACTTCTGGGGGTCCTCAGCATGCTTCAGATTGTTTTCATAGGCATAATTCTGATTTTCTGTTACATCTAATATCATTTAAAAACTTGCATGTTTCCTTTTCTTTGATGTAGTTTGTTGCCAACACTGTGTTTAGCGGACATTATTGTGTTCTTTCTTCAATATCACTGAAAGAAGAGAGATTTGAAAACTTGGAAACTAGTATAAGAGGAAGGCACTGTGAGACTGAGTTGCGTGCTTCAGCTGTGAAATCAGGCTGCTGGGTGTGGGGCTCTGTGAACAGGGCCAGGACAGTGCAGACCCTCCTGCTCCCACCAGTCTCCATGTACACTACTTCACACCTTGTTCTCAGCCTTAACTTCTAGTTCCCTTTGAAAGTGAAGATGAAGAATCCCAGAGCTAACTGTTCACACCATAGGAACAAGTCAGTCTAATTCTATGTAAATGTGATTAAAGGAAACCATACATTGGGTCATGCTGTCATGGTCTCAAGCCCCATAATTCTGCACACTACCAATTTATTTAAGCAAATTCATACTTGGCACAGGAAGATCACTAACACCTTGACATTATACCACCAGAGTGACACACATAGGCTTTACTTCCATTCTCCCCACTCAAATGAACATCAAGAGCTCTTGAAATATGCAGGGCTCAAATTTTACCACTGCTGAAAGTCATGTCCTCAGAGTGCACAGATGATCCCGTTTTCATATATGATAGTCACATTAATATCTCAGGGTATCTGACATTCACCTACTACTTACCCATTCAGTACCACGTTAGCACCCCTAAAGTAAGCAGGAGCAACCACTAGTTCCGAGACTGTTTTTCAATTCATGTGACTCTGTTTATTAGCAGTCTGGCCTTTTATCAAGTAGATCACTATTTAAAACACTGTGATAAGGAGACATAGATACACAATGTGTGCACACATACACAAACGTGTATATACACAGTGCATATATACCAGGCTCTCTTCCTAGTTTCACCTTATGGGTCGCTGATCTGTCGCTTCTGTTAGTTTCCATTTCAGTGATTCCTAAATCTGACTGTTTTGAATGCTTCTAACACTGTATCAGAAATCTTATTTTTGCAGGAAGGTAGAATAATGTTTGTTGAGTAACTATTATGGGTACTTTATGCATAATCCCCTGTGACAAGCTTAGCTACCCCTACAGGTGGATATTAACCTCACATTGTATGAGAAAATTTAGATTCAAAGAGGTTTCCTATCTCAGTTGAGACTGCACAGGGGGAAGGACACAGACCATTTCCAACACAGGCATTCTTACCTAAGCGATGCTTGTAGGTGGTACTTATAAAGTCTGCCTCTTAGGAGACACTGTTTTAAGATGTATTATTACTACTCACTGTAATCTAGGTAATGTGGGTGAGACAAAAAAGAATAAGGTATAATTATTTCCTTGAAGAAACTTAAAGCTTACTTGGATAAGCAAGAGTAAAGAACATGAAATAAAATGAGAGGAAGAACTATGTGATTCAGTCTAAGTTTAATAGGATTTCATCAAAGGGGGAAGTCTGGGTCAGTGAGAGAAAGATCTGGGCAGCCTGTGTGTCTACCATCATTACTAGTTTCCCCAGTAATTGGCTGCCTGCGATAGAAAATTCTTCAACTCTTGATCTCTTCACTATAAACAAAAGCAGTGTATACAGCCATTAATGTCATGCATAATACTCTGATTACTTTTATAATGTGTTCCCAATTATGGGTGCATAATTAATGGTTATATGTGCATGAGATGTAGGAAATGTTAATAACAATCATAAAACACGTGAATAGGAACTAGCTATCTGGTTATTCCAGTTACTTCACACTGAACTGCTTTTCTACCTCGTGCCTGAAAATGTTTGTTTCTAAAACAAGAGAAGATAATGCTTTCTCGAAGCTGAGAGTAGCTTCTCTTCTTGCCATGTGTGTAAATCACACAGAGGTTGTTCTCAAGTAGAGAGAATTTTGTGAAGCAAAATAATCTGTGTACCCTGTTACAAGAGCTCATGCCAGGATCACCCCATATATACCCTATTAAATGAGTAAGGGAGAGGGAAAGTAGGGAATAGCAATAGTGAGCAGATTTTAAATGCTGCAGGGGTGACAGAAGTGACATTGATTAACTCCCTTCTCCCTTCTTAAGGACTCAAAGATGCCAGTTCCCTGCAGACTTGAGTGGGGTAAGCTAGGTGGGGTAAGCATCACCTTAGTGTGGCTTCTTGTTGCCCTGTGGCCCACCTCCAGCACCAGCTACTGAGCATGGTCCCCAAGCAGGTGGCTTCCCTGGAGTGGAAAGCCGCTGCTTCCTGGCTACACCCCGTCTTGTGGGTACCCAATCCTAGAGCATCCTTCGGAGCAATACAAACATTTGCTGTATTCACGGGAATATTTAGCAGGCTCTTTGGTTCCTGATCCAGAATCCAGATTGGCAAGATCAATTTTTTGGTGAAGGAATAGAGAACAAAAGTTCACTCCTAGATTACTTTGAGTACCTCTGCCTCTAGCCGTCTGTGTCCTGCAAGGTTTCCCTTTGGGTTAACAGAAGCCAACTTATAGTTCATTTGGGCACATTTCACTGGCCTTTGTGGTTTGAATAACCAGAACCCATGATTGTAGACATTAAATTTCCATGAGTGGTGGATGTAGCTCAGTAGTGTACCTACTTAGTGCACACAAGACCCTGGGTTCAATCACCAACACCACAAAAAATGAATAAATACATGAAATAAAAGAGTAGTTTCCATCAAAGTTATTAAAAGGTGGAATTTTCATTTTATATTTTAAATCAGTATGTAACACACATGAACCTGGAAGACATTAAGAAAAGTAAAATAAGCCAGATACTGTGTGACATAACTTGTATGAAGGAGGAATCTAGAAAATTCAAATTCACAAAAGCAGAATAGGAAATTCATTCCTAGCCTTTGAGGGATAAGAGAGCTGAGGACAAACGCAGTTTTTAAATGAATAAATTCTAGAAACCTAATTATACTGTGGTGACTCCAGTTAATAATAATTTATTGCATGGTTAAATGTATTAACAGATTAAATTTTAAGTATTCTTACCGTACACATAAAAAGGAAATCACAGAAGGTGCTGGAAATGTTAAGTAGCTTGGTTGTGGTAACCATTTCACAGCGTGTATACACAAAAGCATCGTTTGTACACCTTAAATGAATAGTTTTCATCAGTTATACATCAGTAAAGCTGAAAAAAAGATTAACATAAACAGAAGTAAAGCTATATTTTATAGTGTTTTAATCTTTTTAAAAAGACTGTAAAAGCCTATTTTGTGCTTTATCTCTCATGCATTTAGCTATAAAAAGATTACTTCTACTAAATTCTACACTTTTTGTGCAGTGGACAAATTCTAGTTTGAATGCATGCAGTTAATGAAAATGGCTGTTTAACAGCCATATTCCTAATGTTGGTAAAAATCACAGTCATTTTAACATTGAGTTGCTGATGTATCTAATTAAACAATGTTGTATAAATAATCAATTTAGCTTGCATATATCCCTGTGAGATATAAGAATAACAGGAAAAAAAGAAATAAAATAGTAAAAGAGACCATTCTGGTAGGGGTTGGGGAGATTCTTCCTTTTCCGGCCTGAATGCTAGTCTTTATGACAGAAAGAAGACATGGATATTTATTTGTGCGTCTACCAGAAAGTAGTTACCGAAAAGTTAGACCTAGTAGTAAGCAGGTGCCTCTCTCCCTCCTGGTCCCAGGGCTGGGCTCTGTCATGAGACAGGGAGGATAGAAATTGGGCAAGAAGGGAACAAACCCTGCCCTGTGTCTGAAACTGCTGCTTCCTGGCTTTCTAGCAAAAGTGGTTTCACATTGGCCACTCTGCAGTATAAATTTAAATATCTGTTCTTATTTTTTCTCCGTATGTGGTGTTAATGAAAGTGAAGACCAGTCATCAAGGGTGAATTATTTAATGCAATAATGTTTTAATAGCTGAGAAGAGACACAAATAGTGGTGATGCCTGTGGCTAATGGGTTTCCCTGATAGGAGATAAAAGGCCGATTACACAGCAGAGCGAGAGAAGACCTGGTACATTAATGACAATTTACAGGTCAGCTCACTTACAGCAGTGATTGAAAACGCACCATCTGTTTCCTAACGGTCAGTTGATAACTGTGGTTCTGCAGGCAGTCAGCGTCTCTGCATCCCAATTGTCACTTGTCTTTCTGATTCTATTAGTTTGGCTCCATGGTATTTGACTGACCGGACTCCAGGTTCTTCCCAAATGAAATAGTTTCCAAATTAACTGGATTGATGGCAGTTAGTCCTGCTTCCATTCAGCCTTTCTTTGCCAGGTTGGAGAATTCAGCCCTAGTGTGCAAAGGCACTCATTGCATGTATTAGTTTAATGTCTCGGGCAGGGATGTAGCTCAGTGGCACAGCGCTTGCCTGGCAAGCATGAGGTCGTAAGTTCAATTCCTAGTACCTAAAATTAATTAATTAATTAATGTCTCCCTGGTCGTCCTCTGGTGCTGCTTACCTGCCATCCTTGGGACTGTGCAAAAAAGTCACTCTAATAATTTTCTGTGTCCTTGGTCCAAATCAGGACCCTCAGTTGTGAAAGGGTTCTCTGTGTACACACACACACACACACACACACACACACACACACACTCTTTCTCCCTTTCTCTCACACAGTGACAAAAACAAAAGCCCAGCTTGGGCTTTGCTTCTGTCCCGTTCCACCTTCTCAGTGCTCTGTGTCTTATCACTAATAGGCACGGGGCTCTCAAGATGCCATGTGAGGGCTCTGGAACTATACTTCTGGTTTGGATGCTGGTACTATCCCTTTCTGGGAACCCTTGCCCAAGTTGTTTGACTGTTCTGTGGCACTGTTGCCTGGCATGGAAATGGGGTAATAATTAAGCTCACCTCAAGGCATCGCTGTGAGGATTAATCACTCAGCACTCACCATCAGGGCTGCTGTTGTAGTTGTGGGACACAACTGGGTGAGGACAGTCTGATCTTTCCTCAAGTCTGTGAACTAAGTAGGATTTTGTAACTTTCCTGAATAAAGTTGGAAGTATGGAAAGGAAACACTACCAAGCCTCCTTTTCTACCTGTAAATCAGAGTGATTCATCAACTGACACACTTTCATTGAGCACCTACTATGCACTAGATTAGTGGTTCTCAAATTGTAAACCCAGCTCTGCAGCACCAGCAACATGTGAAAAATGTGAATTTTGCCATCTCCCACCATGCTCTATGAGCTTTCTCTATGAGAAACTGAGGATGGGACCAAGCAATGTGTGTTTAACTAGCCCTCCAGATGTTCATTGCTCTGGATGTAAAACATGAACAAGATACGTGTTCTGACTTTGGGGAGCATGCAGACTCTGAGAAAGACAGATTGGTAAAGAAAAACAACCAAGAATTCTGAAAAATACAGTGGAAACCAGACAGCAGTGGTTCACAAAAAAGACAGGGGGCAAGTCAGCACTTCGGAAGGAAGCTGTGAAAAGCGTTCCTAAGCAAGTGTTACTAAAATGGTGTCTTGGAAGAGGACTAGAATGTTTACAGTTATAAGGAAGGAAGATGACATTCCCAGGTGGGCATTCCATGTGATAGGCAAGTATGCTCTGTCCACTGTTCCATCCCCAGCACCTAGAACATTTCCTGGCTCAAAGGAAGGACTCGTGGAACAACTGGACACAAAAGTCCTGAATTCCCCTATACTGAATTTTCATGAGTAAGCATAAGATATTAAAACCAGCATGCCAACCTACTCTTAAGTTTTCTGCTTTAAAGTACTGTGTTTCTACTGTAAATCAGCTGATGAGTGGGTTATTTGTTTAATCTGTCACATCATAAAGCACAGGCTGGCTGTACGAGACATATTGTCTAAATCTGCAGGTAGTTCAGTGAAGCCCAGAGCACTTGCTTGATATGAGCTGACTGTGAACCCGCAGACTTTACCTGCAAGTTATTGATGCTTCTCTTAAGCCCGTTTGTCTTCACAATAGAAAGCACAACAGTTTCCTCATTAAAATAAGAAGAAGCAAATATCCTAGGCAGCATATTTCTTTCTGCTTTAGTTAAGATCAACCCTGCATACAAAATGACTGTGTCTTGTACTTTGTGAGTTATGTTCTCTTGTGCTGCCCTATGCCAGATGCTTGCTCTTCTTTCTTCTGGATGCCAGGGCCCACTTCATAGCATCAGAAACTTTCCCAGGGGTACCTCTGCATCTTCACACTGACCACAGTGACAGGTCTGATAGCCAATTCAAAAGAAAAGACGTAGGCCAAATTAGACTCGAGTAGTAAGGTTTCCTTTCTTTCTAGTAGTAAGGTTTCCATAGTAAGGAAGCTGCCCTGTGGGTCTTCCCCCGCAGAATCCCTGCCATCCCTCTTCTGGCTCTGGGTGCCCAGTTAATGACATCCCTGGTCAGCTTGCCTAGTCCTGTGATCTGGCAAAACTTTATAGGAGGGCAGCTGTAACCTGTGTTTCCAACCAAGTGGCTCAGAAGTCCCAGGCATTCTCAGTGATAAAGGGATACTGGTGGTCATGGACAACCTCCTCCTAACCCAGCGCCTTGTTCCACTGTGCCAAAGGAAAGTGAAGTTTCCAGGCATTTAATATGCCAGTCATCTACGATGTGATGAAGGAAGAGGTTAAAATACAGATTTTTCTGATCCTAAAGTTGAAATGAATGTTGTTTTATTTGTCTGTGCTGATTAGGGAACATAGCTTCGTATGGCTATTCATTTTAAAAAGTTAAACCATTTGTAGAGTTGAGGTAGAAAAAGGAGCTAGAGACACATGAGACTCCAGGTAAGAGCTGTCACCTTCCACATGACGGTTATCACTCTGAATCCTGCTGCCTTTCTCCGAACATTGTAAACCTCCTGAATGGCGCTCTGAGCATGAGACCTTTATTCCTTAATGTTTACATTTCTGTACATCCAGTGCCTTAATTTCACTGTAAAATCCATTTTTTCTTTGTCTCAATCCTTGCCCCAAGAACAAATTTAGGGTTAATATCTGAGGAGAGCATATATGTATTAAGCAACTTATACTACAAGACCATAGTTGTTATAAAATGGAGTGTAATTGTTAGCATTTAAAACTGTGATTTTGCATAAAAACAAACACCTAATAACTACTTAACAATTGGTACTCCAAGAGTCCTGTCCTGCATCCATTTAACTTTTTCTGCTTGACTTCCTTCATTTCTTTATTTTCATTAGTTGTGGCCGGAGGCTGCAGTTTGGGGGTTTGGCTGATAGCAGGGTCGGCATGGAAGTGGGTAGCATTGACCACCAGGCCACAGTGGGCAGATACACTCACAGTATTTTGAGCGCAGAGGTTGGTCTTGAGTATGGGGACAGGACTTTCACAGACATAAAGGACAGAGAAAATATTCTGGTATTTATGTAAGGGTTAATGAAGACACTGATCCCTCATCATTTCACCCTGAGATGATGACTTCACTGATCTAAATATTTGATTTGATACTTCGTACCTCAGTCATCACAGCTGCAGTATCCTTTCACAGAGTCATTGTCCAACATTAGTTCCAATTTTAAGTAAGAGTAGGAAATCTGAAAATTGGGTTTGATCCATACAGGCAAGGTGAGTAGTAATCTTCCAGAGCCAGGGAGATGATTACTGATGGTTTGGGAGAACCTTGCTGCATCAGAACTCCAGAAACAGGCAAACCTTTGTGAATGAGGCTCTGGTTTGTCCAGAGAGATTTGAAAGCTGGAAAGAGATATTGAAAAGCATCACAAAGTTCATGGGAAGATGAGCACTTCCTTGGCGGCTGGGGATAGTGAGCGTGCAATTGTGCGTGGTTAAACACTCCTGTCCTGCAGGAATCTTCATGAACCCCAGATTGCAACTGTAGCCAAGAAAGAATCCAAAAAACAAAGGAGGAGAGAAAATAGGAGTTATGAACCATGTCAAGGAATACAAGTTTAAGAGAAGTATATTGAAATTTTAGAATGTGGAATTTATAGATGAGGGAATACCACTGTGCCATGAAGACGCATAAAACTTTGAGACCATGATGTTAGGTAAAATGAGTCAGCTTAAATATCACATCTTATTTCTCTTATTATATTATCTTATTTCTCTTATTGGAGAAACTCAGAATATGAAGAGAAAAATAAAAGGCAGATAATAGCAAATAGGAAAATAAATCTTTTTTAATAAGGGAAGAGGAATAAGAAAGTGAGAGAGAAGAGAAGGAAGGGAGGAGAAGGGGATAAAAAAATAAGATGTGTTCTGTATGTGTATGAAATCCCCAGAGCAATGTAACCATTCTGTACTGTAAACAGACTCTAATACAAAATAAACATTGGAAAAATAAAACATTGTTATGTTTTAGGACTCCCAATTTGCTAGACCTTGTGTCAGAATAAATTATAAAGGATCTAATATTCATTGTCTTTGACTTGAAGAAGTGAAAAAGTTAGAAATTATTTCAAATGCATAAGTAATAATGTTATGAAAAGCAGATGAGATACGTACAGATAAAATAAAAATCATAAATTATGATTATAGATGAATATAATGCTATATGACAATAGAGAACAATTTTACTGTTCAGAAGTATGTTTAATAATAAATAATTTAAGCTGGTTATGAATCAGTAGTAAAATCATTTTTCCTTATCATAGTCTCCTAGTTGAAATCATTTCTAAAGTTCTTACTGGTCTATTTTGTGTAAATTTAGAAAATTATAGAGAACTTTATTTACAAGATGTGATCAGAAAATACAGTGGAAGTTTAAATTGAAAATACTACAATATAATACACATTGTCATTAATCCACTCAAAATACTTCCCCTTACCTCAGCCACACTTAGCCCATTATTCCTGTCACTTTCTGAAGCAGTTCTAGACATCTTCTTTCATGACTATCTTTAGTTGCACTGTCAGGACTACCTTGATGTTCAGAATGGAGTCAAAACAAATCCTTTACTTTCCATGATCACTTTGATTTTGGGGAGGAGCCCGAGTCAGTGCCAGACTTGGTAAATGAGGGGGGTGAGGACGCACCATAACATTTAAGAGGACTTCCAGAACTACTTCAGAAAGGGGCATGAACTGTGGGGTAGGTGTGTTCAAACAAAGGGGCCAGAGTCCGAGGGGGTTAACATTCAGTGCATTGTTTAATCACACCGTGAACTCTGTGTTGATCTGTACTAGCAAGATGTATGTGATAGAAATTTATTGAAATGAAATTCATATATTACATTGTTTAATTAATGACAAAACTTCATAACTGACTCAAAGTAATTGTAACTCCTGCTTTCTTTTTACAGCTTGGCTCATCCTCTTCTGTGCCTTTTACATCTATTTTTTCTCAACTTTTTATGACTGTTGTGGTTCCTCTCATTATTGGACAGGTAAGTTCTCCAATTTGTAGCCCTTTGTTTCTTCATAGATCAAATTGTGAATTTTCATGTAAGGTAGGTAAATTGAGAGAAATGATATTTGTGGGGAAAAAACAACTAATTGAAAATATATGACTGAAAATACAGACTCATACCACAAAATTCTCATCTTTTAATTTTTAAATTAATATTAATCTGCTTTTAGCTGAATATAGGATTCCCAGACAGAATCTAAAAACTGAATCTTAAAAGACTCAGAAAAAGTTCTTTTAGCTTAGCTTTTCATAACAGCATATAAAAAACATAATTTAATTATATGCATATGAACTGTAAAACAAGGTTTTCATTGGTTGATCGGTTGGTTTGTTGTAAATCTTAGGAAGCTGTCGTAATGGAGAACAGAACTTAATGTGCCACTTAAATGAGTGAATCTGAGAGGAGCAGTGTGTGACTGAAAGCACCGATTTGGTAACACCAGACCATAGACTTAGGTGCTACCTTTCATCTGCATGTGACCTTAGACAAGTCACTTACTTTCCCTAACTTCAGGATCATGATGAATAAATAGTTAGTGATGGTACCAATTGTAAAATATTTTGAGGATTCAGTGAACTAAATTCACAATGAAGTTCTTGGCATAGAGCCTGATACAGGCTTCTCAAGAGCTTTTTTTCATCACCATCCTCATCACCAGCACAGTGATCCTCAGATTGTCTGCAAAGGCCGCACAGAAAGCGCATAGAAGGTATTTACAGGCTGGTTAGTGTCGGGTTCTCTAGATGGCAGAATCTGAGACCGAGGTTTCTATGCAGAGTTGTACAGGGCTGTACCTATAGGCGGGAGGAGAAAGTTGGATAGGATGACATCTTCCCCCCAAAGGTTTCCCTGGGTTCCATGGAGCCCTAGAGCAGAAAGGACCCCTCGAGTTGTGCTGCTGTAAGGCAGGGGCACCTGCCCTTTATATTCCTGCCCTGAGAGCTCAAGAGAGACTGGTTCCCTCCCTCCCACTGAGGGCTGTGAGGAGAGGAACTCACCTGGATCTTTCATCCCAGCAACCCTCCCGGCACTTGTAGGAATTTCTAGCAAGATGGGTCTGTCTGCTCAGCACACCACAGTATCAGTATGTGGGCTTTATTTTCTAAACTTTTAATTTTATATTCAGAAAAGTGGCTCAAATGGCAAAAATGGGCAAGATTTAAAAGTGCTCAAAGAATACTATTCAATTAAATATAAAATAGTACTTGCAAAAAATACTTCCTCCACAGTGTGAAACTGATATTTCATCCCCTGCCTACTTTTCCTGCCTCTTCGTTCCCTGGCTTTTACTCAGTTCCTCCTGTCCTTTCTGTTTACAGTGTCTCTATGCGGACCCTCCCACCTGAGATTATTACTCATCTGACTCTTTAATTCAAACTTTCTTTGAAAAATCTGATATATGTCTCCCTGCTTATTCTTAGATGCAGCACATTATTTGATTTCTTTCTTGGCTTTTCAGATAGATAGATAGATAGATAGATAGATAGATAGATAGATAGATAGATATCCTTCTGTATGCTTTCTGGTTTTTGCCTCCATTAGGCTATAAGCTTTATGAGTATAGGAACCTTAATTGCTTTCTTTACTGTTACATTCCCAGATTATAGGTACCCAACAAATTGTATTAAGTGAGGAAGTGAAAAAATGAGTGATTGAGGTTCTATGATTCATATGAGATTTTCCCCCTTAATGAGACATAACTGAATCTACCTGTCCTCCTCATCTTGGCACAGTTTAAGCCTTGGATAGCATTAGTTTAAATACATACTTATTTTCTTGGTTCACAAAATAACTCCACTAATAACTCCACATTTAATAACTTCATTAAATAGTGATACCTTGAAGTACACAGTTCTTCTTTCTTGAAAATATCTCTGTTAAGAAACACTTGACTTAAAACAGGGACAAAAACAAAAAACCCATTTATATAATTAGAAAATATTTATCCAGACAGAATAATGAATTGTTCATTTGCTTATCCTTTGTGTGAACAATAGTAAATTATAAAGTAATAAAGATAGTCACAAAGTAATGTATGTAGTTGCCTTGAAGTAATGTAGGTACCAATGTACTTTGGCACCATTCTTCAATGAGGAAACTTATATGCTTTCATCTGCCTACCCCATCTCTTTGTATTGTAGTCTTAAGGAGTAACAATCACCAACCCTAGTCTCCATGTCTGGAATCCATCAGTCAGCCTTGCCTCCTCCCTCTCCTTGCATCCTTTCCCAGGCAGACACTAAGTGTCACCATTTCTGCCCCAGAAATCATTCACATCTGGCACCTGAGTTCACACTGCCAGAGGGTGGCAAACTTCTAAATTATCATTCCTCCCAAACTTGTTTCTCTGCTGACTCTCCTCTGATTCCTGTCCACTGTCTTTACCACCTCCACAGTAGTCCTAAGAAATGAATCAGATCATGTTATTGTTTTCCTTTACTGTTCTCCATGGCTCCCTATCTGCCCCACAAAGCCCTACATGGTTTGGTCCCAACCCACACTCCCCTAATATGGACTCCTCTTTTGTCATGCTGTATTCATTCTCTCACTTGAACATGCTGTCACTGCTCTATGCTTTTATCATCTTGTCCCCATCTTTTCTGACTGTACTCATGCCAGAGTTTGAACATTGGGCTTCCCTGAAATTTTCTTTACTACCTTAATTAGTTGATTATCCTTAGTCTAAGTCTCTTACAAAGTCTTAGAACATGAGTAAGATGTAGACAATTTTTTTGCGAGAGTACCACACACATTTCTCAAGTCCAGCTGCCAGTGGAGTCCTTGTTGCCAACTGAAAGCTCCTTCACCTGGGCTTTACTATCTGAATTTCTATCAGCGTTCAGTGCTTCTAAGCTCTAACCAGAATCTCCTGTCAAGCTTGGCTACAGTATGCTGTAGCCACTCTAGCTAGTATCTCCGAACCTTTTCAAACTTCTCTCACAAGCCAGTTCCCAAGGCTTCTAAAGTACGTGGTTAAATAATTGTCATACATAGCAACATCCTCATTCCTGATACAGAAGTCTGTCTTAGGCATCCTCCTCATTGCTGGACATAATACTTGGCAACCACAACTTAAAAGAGAAAAGGTTTATTTTGGCTCACAGTTACAAGTTACAAGTCCGTGACTGGTAAGCTCAGACACAGAAATGGCGTAACGGAGGGGCCTTGCATGGAGAAAAACTGTTCGCCTCATGGTGTCCAAAAGAGACAGAATAAAAGGAGCAACCAGGAAGGGGATATACCCTTCCAGATCACATCCCACTGTAGCATCTCTTCTGACCAGACCCTGCTCCTAACAGCACAGTTAGCTAGGACTCATCATTGAATTAATCACTAAGAGTATAGTGCGCCCATGATCCAATCATCTTCCAGACACTTTAGGGCTGACACCTGAGCTCTAAACCAAAGCAGATTGAACAGATTCAATATATCAGACAAATAATCTAGTTTTGTGACCTATTCTGAGTCACGAAAATGTGCTGCCTGTGGCTACTGTTTTTCTAAAGAAGTCTCTGGAGCAGCTGTCGTAACTCAAAACCTCTGGCCAGGTATCTGCCTTTAGAAAGCTGTGTCACTTTGGTGTATAAGAGAAGATATGTGTTCCCCTTCTGTGTCTTCGCAGAGCTGTGTGAACTACATGACACATTACTCAGGCAGTAATGCCAGTGACAGGAAGTGCATATAAACACAGATGAAGCTTCACTCGCCTGCCTGCTGTGCACTTCCGACCGTGCAGCCCGGTTCCTAACCAGTCACAGACTGGTACAGGGCTGTCACTCTGGGGCTTAGGGACCCACACTTAAAGTGCTAGACTACTTTTTATACCCAATGTAATGTGAATGCTATATAAATAGTTATCATTGCTATATTGTTTAGGGAATGATGACGAAAAAGAAAAAAGTATACTGATTCACTATAGTGGCAGGTTTGTTTGTTTGCTTTCAAATATTTTTACTTCCAGATTAGTTGATGTAGAACCTGTGGATTTAGAGGGCCAACAGTATGTAACTTTATAGAACATCTGTTGATGGAAAAAATAGAATATTAAAACTTACATGAAAGAAAACCCGCATTTTTCAGCACTCTCTCTTGGTTTTGATCTCTGAATGGCCTGTGCTGTTCCTAGCCTATAAGAGCTCTAAGATAAGAGACAGGCGGTACAGGAACAGATCCTGTGATACAGATGCTGCTCCATGAGAATGTTCCTCAGGTACCCAAGAACTGTAGGGAAGGATGAGCCTCTCAACAAGCAAGGGTTTCCAGACAACTTTGCACCTCAAACCCCTGCCCTATAACCATCCCCTCACAGGATCCTGGCCTACAATTGTATAGCTAACACATGGTGCAATGATACTGCATTTCAAAGATACATCACCATCTTACAGCCACTATGGGTTTGGATATTGTTACTGATGCTTTGCTTGACAGGGGGTAAATATGGCGTATCTAATGACCAGTGAAGTGTCAGCTCCAGCAGGAGGCCTGTTTGATCTTGATGATCATCTCAGAGAGCTCCTTTCAGAAGCACCACCTCCACATCTTATCAGCCCATGTACTCTGCAGTATTTCTTAAACCTCATCAAGAATCCCAATGGATGGGCCTTACTATCGATCTAGAACCATCTTTCCTCTTCCTGCCCAGCTGAGTCTCCATCTTCTGCCATTGCAATCAATCCTTCACATTTGTCCTCCACTCCTTGCTCCCTTTTTCCCTTTAGTGTACTGCTCAGAAAGGCCCGGTCCTGGCTAAACTCGAATGCGGCCTAGCTGATGATTTCTGCACTTCCTCAGTCTCTTCACTCCCCGCAGCCACGTTCCCTCCTCAAGCCTCTGCACTGCCTCCTCCCTGTGCATGGAATACCTTGCCGCTTTAGCCGCCAGAGAAAGACCCTCCTCACGCTCTTCAAGTGGCTTCCCCACTGCCACTCCATCACCCTCACCAAGTTTACATTTCTGCCTATTCTCTTTCAGTACCTGCAGCTAGAATGTCAGCTCCAGGAGAGCAGAGACCCTGTCTGCCTAGTTCATGTCTCTTCTGTTCTAAATGGTGCGGTGTGGCATTTGATAACTTCTTGGACATGCTCATAGGTTCTAGTCCAGCTAAAACACATACCTGGTGACACAGGCTAGTTTCTCAGTTGTAGCTAGACCACCAAATTACAAACAAAGTATTTCCATAGATTGTTATATACATTTTTTCAAAATGAGATTTTTTTTTTTTTTTTTTTTTTTTTTGGTCATTACCTTTTAGTAGCAACCAAAGAGAAAAGAAAAATACTGGGAGTATGAGCTGAGTAAATTTCTGTTAACCTTTTAGTAATAATATAACTTCATCATTCACTCTTGATTCACAATAACTCTTGATTTATATTTCTAAGAGTGAATTTTATTTTTGAGTGTTTTTTCCATATAGTACTTCATTTTGGTTGAGGTCATCCTGTACTGGCTTCAACATGACAGGAGGCCTGGTCTGGTCTTTGTCACTGTTTGCTGCATGCAAGAACTCTAGGCCGGCCTGTCTCTCTTTTTCTCTCTCTCTTTCTGTCTGTCTGTCTGTCTGTCTTTCTCTCTTTTTTCTTTCTTTCTTTCTTTCTTTCTTTCTTTCTTTCTTTCTTTCTTTCTTTCTTTCTTTCTTGTTTTTCACTTTACCGTATTTTATTAGTACTTGTTTCTAATTCACACAGTTTACAATCATCTTGGGGAGTATTTACAAGTTCATATTGCAGCGTGTTTTACTTTGTTGTCTTCGGACAAGAGATGTTATATCCTATACCCTAAAGGTGCTGTGACTCTAAGAGGAATCTTTCCAAATATGGTTAAGATTGCTTCTTCTGAAATTCTAGAAAGAAATAAAATTTGTGGTATGGCAGTATTTCCCATACTCTATAGACAAACACTTTTAATAAACCTAAGTGCTTATTTGATGTACTTATTTGTACTTACAAGTACTTATGCGTTATATTTATGTAATTTTTGTGGGGTTCTTTGGGGGGGGGTTGAGAAAGGGTCTTGCTATGCAGAGTTCAGGCCACTCTTAAACTCTTCTATGTAGCCCAGGCTGGCTTCAAACTTATCACAATCCTCAAACTCCACCTCCCGAGTGCTGGAACTACAGACGTGTGCCACCTTGCCCAGTTATTTAAGGTCATTTTATAAATAAACATTAATCAAATAGAATTCCCATTGCCTTTCATTATTTTCTGTCACTTTGAATATAGTTTTTAAAGCAGCACACTGCTTTTCTCCTATAAATTAATAACAAAAAAAGCATGTTTATACATTATCATTCATGCATTCTCTGGTCTTCCATTGGTGATTGGTTTCACAGCTTGAGATTGACCTTTCACATTAAGTAAGATTCAGCTAAAACCAAAGATGGTGTTATTAATGCTAGTAAAATTTTGTACTTATAGAATTATATTAGATATGAGCTGTTTTTACTTCTTTGTGTGAGCTATATTGAGAGAAAAGTAGCTGTTACATTATATGGTTGGATGTATCGATAAGCACTGCCTCACCTAACTGGAACTTGGATATAAGAACAGGGGTCATTTACCATGTATGAGCTCTCTTTCTAAAGAATTTCAGAATTATTTAATTACTTAAATCTTCCTATAACTATTGTTATATCCACTTTACAGATAAAGCAAAAGTAAGTTAATAAATTTGCCCAACACTGCAAAGTAAGGTGTGGAGCTAGCATTCAAGGTCTAGCACCCCCAGCTCCAGAAGTCATACCTTGACCTCTATGCTGTGCTCGCTCTGGAAACAGAGGTCTGTTTCTACTCATCTACCTGACTAGTTTTTTAATATTTTATGCAAGTTTGGGGACTCTCTGTGCCTCTGTTTTCAAGTGTAAACTTTGCAAGATAGTATTTGTAACTCTTTCTCATATGAGTAAAATAAAATAATAGGAAAAACTTTCAGAAAGTGAAGTAGTTAATGCATGTTGTTGAAATCATTTATTTTTATTTACACTTTCTACAAAATATTACTTTGAATTTAATAAATACTTAATAGGTTATTTTTAAAGGAAAGTCTTATGCAAATTGGACTTGATTTCACATGTTTCAACAGGGTATTAATGAAGAGACGAAATACTTTATGAAAATATATAGGTTTAGTGCAATCAAGGATAAAAATTAAAGACAGTCTCTGAAGCCACCTTGAATAAAAATAAATTTAAAATTCAGGTTTAACATGAAAAATTATGTATCATATATCTTCACTCAAAAGCTCATTTGTAAATGTAAGGATAGAGTAGAAATAAAATGCAGGGAAATACCTTGACAAGAAAATTAAGGAAAGTAAAGTGACGGATCTTCTACTTCACAGTCACCTTGGTGTACACACATTCCTCATGTGAGACATGTCATTTTCACAGCTTCCCAACTTGGAGGTGGTGTGGTAATTGATATGTAACTCAGCTTATTAGAAGTGCAGAGATTTAAGTTTCCCTTTAGCCTGTCTTGCTGCTTTATTTAAAATAAAATCAAAATGCTGAAGGTGAGACAATAAAAAGCTTCTTAATAAAAAGCTTCTTATAGAAGTTTTTTTTTTCTTCACAGGGAAAAGTGAACAAATTAGTGAGGATTTGACATTTAATTTTTAATGCTTAAATTTTACTTAATACCTAAAAGAATTAGTATAATTCTGAAGACGTGTGTGGCTACATCACTGGAGTAGCTTCTCTTCCTAATTTGGGTTATATTTTTTCTCAAGAGAAAATTCTAAGACATCTATCTATTAGGTTGTATTAGTCTATATCTAACAGGATCTTATTTCCTATCATGCCATTCAAATTTTCTATAAGGCAAAAGGTTTGGAAAATTTTAAAAGGTCATTAATTCTTAACAAATGAGCAATCAGCGTGTTGAAAGTTCAGTTGCTGAACTGAAAGATGAGGTTCCTGGAGTTTATAGCCAAAGCACATCTTTGAAGCACGTCAGCTGTGCTTCACCCAGTTTTGTTTATGAAACTTTTTCACACTTTTCTAGCTACACAGTGCAGAGCAGATGCTTTGTGAATTTAATTTTAGAGAAAGATGGAAAAACTCTATGGAGCCTGGCAAGATTTGCTCAGGAAACTCAGACAAGTACCGCAATAAGGCTAAAAATGACAAAAGACAGTTTTCCCTTTAGGGCTATTGTTTCTCTCCTAGGTCCATAGACTTTCCAGCTTTTCAGTTGTTTTCCTTCTCAAGATTAAGTGTCCACCATTAACCCAGCGATATGTTTAAAAGAAAGACATTTTGGCTGGGAGGATCCTGGACTCAGGAGCCCTTGGCCCTTGTCTTACTGCATGAGTCCTACTGCACGGTGAGATTCCAGGTGCTCTGCAATGACGAGAGGTTATTAGCTTAGTCAGTCAAGTTAATGCCCAGGCTCACTGATGATCAGATATTTGTTGTGCTTTTAAAATGGCTTTGGCTTTTAGGATACACCTCATTCATATTTATTTGTTTATTTTGTCAGAAGAGGGCTTTGGTGGTGTGCAAGGAAGATACTTTTACTTTGAGAACTGAGATCATATGTTATGCAGCCTGTTGCTGAGAAAGAATGTTTTAACAAATGTATATAAAATGAGATTGAAAGACCACATAGATTTCACTAACTCCATATATTTTCCATTTACTTTTTTTTCCTGAAGGAGTTGAGCTGTGTTAAATTTAGGACACTTTTGGCTTTCTTCTGACGAACACAATAGGCTATGAAATGACCCTATAAATGAAGTCCTTCCGTTCCCTTTGGTCCCCACCCATGGTGACATATTTGAACATGAGGCCTTCGGGGTGACCTGTGATACTTCAAACATTGCTATCCAAAATTTACGTCCCAATACATCAGCCCATTATACTGTATAGCAGAACTGATGTTATTTCTCCAGACTGCATTTTTAACCTAAAGAAAGAAATGAACACTAAACAAATTACCATGGTGTGGGATCTCTTCCACTCATCATGATATTTTATGAAGCTAGTTGTAATTTTAATTGCATGATCTACATTTTTTTAAAAAATTATTTATCTGTATGTAATGTTATTTCTCCTTTATCCTCATCCCACCCAACCTTGAATGTCTTATTCTTGTGCCTCATAACAACTGATCACCTTTCTTCCAAGACACCCTTTATTTATGCTATTATTTCTCTTACTGAGTCCATGAGATCAGGTCAAGTGGATCTGATAACCACTTTTTCAAAGGTTTTGCTGA
This sequence comes from Cavia porcellus, assembly GCF_034190915.1. Taxonomy (NCBI): domain Eukaryota; kingdom Metazoa; phylum Chordata; class Mammalia; order Rodentia; family Caviidae; genus Cavia; species Cavia porcellus. The sequence continues at coordinate 36,773,007 of NW_026947497.1, forward strand.
GAATACAGTGTCTCCTCTTGTCTTCAGGGAATCCATTCTAACCCCTGAGTGGATGCCTGAGAATGTGGTTAGCACCAAAACCTATATATGCTGTTCCCCATACGTACATACCTATCATGAAGTCTAATTTATAGGTTAGGCATGGTAAGAGATTAACAATGACAATAAAATAATTACAACAATATGCTACAATAAAATGTATTTTAAATCTATAAATTGTTTATTTTTGGAGTTTTCCACCTAACATTTTCAGTTGACCATAAGTACGTGAAAGTACAGAAAATGAAACTACGGATTTAGAGAAATAAATGTAATTTATTTTGTAAAGACTCTGTAAAGATGTGCTCCGTTGTGAATTAAGCCTTTTGGTGACAGAGTTGATGATGACAGAACCCCATCAACCTTTATCAGAAGTTGCCTGACCTCATTATTGCTAATGGATCCATGGTAATTCAGCCTGTTGTGAAATCTCATGTTCAATTATGCAGGATAATGAGTAACTCAAAACTTAATATGTTTCACCTATCATCTTTATGATAGAGCTTATACAGCTTCTTTCAAGAGTAAAACTAGATTTTAAGTGGAATGGCTCACTTTTATGTCCAAACACAAGTTATCACCAATATTTCAGACTGTCCTGATTTTTAAATATCTGATTTGATTTTAAAAGAAGAGAAGATTGCTCTGTAACTTTATATTTCACTGATCCTTTTATAGGAAAGTTAGGACAGGTTTATTCATTTTTAAGTGTTAATTTTGGAATTCTAAAAGCATGCAAATGGCATTTGTCTTTGGATTCACAAAAACTCTAGATATTCAGAGTTTGAATTATTTAAACTCCCACAACACATGCACTTTTGCTTTTCAAGCATGAGTTATAATTTAATTAAAAACTTCTGGTGCATTGCTAGCATTTTAAATATTAATATGTTCCATGGATCACTTTTGATTATCTACTGTCTTGAAATTCTTGAAGATGTCAGATTTTTAAGATTCCCAAAGTTGTACTTGGAATTGTCTGTCGAGGCAAAGGGGACTGTGATAATTACACACATCCATTAGGATCGGCAGAGGAGATAAACTTTGGGGAGGCTTAATGGGCATGTCTCAGTGACAGCTAGCAAAGAGCATTTGGCATGATTAAGGATGGCTTTGAATGTGGTTGAAAATCTACTCTCATTATGGACGCCCGGTGGAAGTTGCACTACAAATGTTAAATTCCCCAGAAGAAGAGTGGCAGAGCAGGGAAGCTTTGAAATCCTCTGTGGCCATCATCCAAATTATTCTCTTTCCTTTATGTCTTTCTGCTGTCAGAATCACTTTGTGATGCCCCGTTCGACTCCCTACATCTCTGAAAAGAGGCAACCTGTTGCTCTCTGTGTTGCAGATCGTCCGAAGATACATCAAGGATTGGCTTGAAAGAAAGAAACCTCCTTTTGGTGCTATCAGCAGCAGCGTGCTCCTCATGATCATCTACACCACGTTCTGTGACACCTTCTCTAACCCACACTTCGACCTGGATAAGCTCAGCCTCGTCCTCATACTGTTTATAAGTAAGCGGAGGACGGGGGCCCTGACGACCCCTCAGTCTCCACAGTAGCACTGTCAAGTGATTAGAGTGCTTCAAACACATTTCTAGTGTTAATTTCATTAGAAACTAATACTTGGTCTATACCAGTGTATATTTACTCAGTCACGTTATCTTGCATATTTGTTCTTGAGAAAGATAACAGTTAGGCACCTATGATCTTAATCTTTGTTTCTGTTTTCTGTGTTTTTTAAATGACCATTGCACTGTTTTCTGACTCCCAATAGTTGATGTCAGATGAAAGAAACCTTAGTATGAGTCAAATGCAAAATTCCAATTGAGCACTTTGTCACCAGTTTAAGTTTAAACTGATCGGAATCCTTATTGTGATATAAAGGCAGGATTTATGATATATGATATCATTATTTTATACATATAATAATTTAGTTATATTGGTTAAAATGTGAACATTTACACCATATTTTCTAAAAAATATGTATCTAAAGTAATATCATCTCATTTTAAGGAACAATAGATTATAAAATGCCATTAACTGCTTAGGCTCAAAAACCAAAGACTGCAGACAGGGATATAGCTCAGTGGCATAAGCGCCTGCTTCATGAGTGCAAGGTCGTGAGTTTGATCCCCAGTGCAAACAAACAAACAAATAAGACAAAGATTGCTGTTATTAATATTGTAACAAAAGACAGCTTTTGTTGTTAAGAATAAAGATGAGTTATTCCAAAGTATTATATGATACCATATCTATACCCTCTTTAGTATACATACAAACCTGCTCTTTCTAAATTAAATAACCAAATCATAAGGCAAAAAGGGTTTGTAGGTTCTCCCTCATAGATTGTGTCTGTGGATATCGCCATTGAGAACAGGTTTAGTTCTACTCATTGAAATGATTCTATCAATTTAGCAGAGTTTGTTCAGTTTATTTGCTTTTCTGACTCCTTTGGTTTCAGGTAAAACTAAGCTTATCAGTAAATATGGTGCAGATATAACACTTTTATAGTGCTAATTTTGGTTCCATCTTTTTTCTCTCTCTCTTTTCAGTAGTTTCTATTCAACTGAGTTTTATACTATTAACCTTCATCTTTTCAACAAGGTAAGTGATTTAGTGTCTTTTGTTAATCCAGTGAAAATTATAAATTGCTCCTTAGTTGGCTACTGTGCCGCTATACTGTCCTATTTTTTTTCCTCCTGTTCCTACTATTCTTTCTCACTCTTTGCCACCCAAAAACCATAATCATCGCCAGAGAATTTGTCCTTGACCCTCATCTCACCTGTCCACCTCCTCCCTTCTGAGCTCACAGACTTTGTACTGTTGATGAGACTCAGGACTCTGTTATCCTTACCATTCAGTTAATTTCCCCTGACTGCCATAACAAGATCCTAGCTCAAGATACTCAAAATAGAGTTCATCTTTCCCCGCAAACTTCCTCTTCCTCTTTTGTTCCCTTACTTATTTTTAATGGGACTACCATCCTCAGAGTTACTCTGACTGGAATCCTTCACATCATTTTTTAAAGGCCTTGGCCCTAATTTTGTAATTGTTCTGGTCCCTAGCTGCTTCCCTAATTCAGGTTCTTGATACCCCCTCTGTCAGTCTATTGCAAATGTGTTTCTTAACTTAGGCCCAACTTTTCCTCTCCATTTCATACTGTATGCAGTGACTCCAGTTCTCATAATCATTCTCCTACTCAGGTGTCCCCCTTGGTTGGCCATTGCCTGCAGTTCAGTTCATTTCTTGAGTGCAGGGTCCTCCAGTCTAAACACAGTTGCAGGAGTCACCACTAGCATTCGTGCTACCTAAGCATTAGTTTGAGGTAAAATCATTGCTATTCCCTGAAAGAACACCTTTCCTTCCCTTGCTTAGGCTGCCCCCAAATCTGTCTTCATATCTTAGTTTCACTTTCCTTTTCTTAAAGGCTCACCTTAAATGCAGTTTCTTCTCTTGGTATTATCTATTTAACAGATTTTTTTTTTTTGAGACAGTATCTCACTATGCAGTTTAAACTGCTCTTGAACTCATTGTATAGCCCAGGCTGGCCTTGAACACTCTGCAATCCTCCTGCCTCTGCCTCCCAAGTGCCAGAATTACAGTAATTCCTGGGATTGTTAAAAGGGGACAATGGGGAAAGGATGTCACAATTAGCTGGATTAAAATTAAGAATTTCGAGCATGCAGTAGACTGGTCATTCCTGGTAACCTGGTTTGAAGATCCTTCATTGCCACCTGTTTTGCCTTATTGAAACTCTGTCATGCTTTGAACTTCCTTGACCCACTGTCAGTCAACACATTCTTTATTAAACCATATACTGTGGAACAGTGATAATTAGGTTCCAAGGTAATAGGTCCACAGCCCCAAAACAAGACACTAAAAATTGGAGATTTTTCACAGGGACAAAATTTAGAAGATGGCTTTTGTCTGTTTTATTGCTGAGAGCCCCCATAGCTGCCAGAACTTTTACTGGAAGAATGAAAGATGCCTGGCATGGTCCGTACAGTATTTCCTTTGAGTGTTATAGCAAGACTATGATATATAGCCTCTTTGCTGCTGTTTTACTGATGAGAACCCAAACTGTAGGTTAGTAACTTGTCTAAAATCAAATTGTAGTAGTTTAATAACTTAGCTAAAATCGGGTAAGTCTACCTAGAATTAAAATCCATTTCTATTGACATTTCCAAAAGTATTTGTCTGTGTTTTGTTCATTGCTCTACATTATTTTAATTATTTTTAAAATTCATAATACTTGTTTTAGTTAGAGAATTTAACTAAAAGAGCATTTTACGGAATTCTAAACAGTTTATCCAAAGAGCCAAGAATTAGAACTAGGATTCTGTTGAGTTCCATTTTCTTCTCCTAGGTTTGGTCTTTCCTACGTGAAATTGGTGAAACTACATGTGTTGTATGTTTTAATTTTTTTTTCCTAAGCAGTCCAGTAAGTCTAATAAATCTAAAACCAATTTGGGGTGTCAAATGGAAAAAAAAAAGGAATCTCAGTGTGGAAATCAGCCTGTGTGTTACACAGCATGCTGTGGCATCTCCAAAATAGAAAGTTCAACTTTCTTGCCATATTGTGCTTCCCTTAGCATCTCTTAGATTTATTGTCCTGCTGTGCTGCCATACCAGTGACTATTTAAAGCAAATTTAAGACACTATTGACACAACAAAAAGAAACAAGATCTCTTAAACAATTTTTATTCAAAAAAATGAAATTAAAAGTGTTTTCATTAGGAAAAAAAAAAGTAAATTTAAGTGTCACTTACCTATCTACAAAAATAGTGCCAGGGTTTAAAATTCCAGAATTAGAATCAGGAAGACATGGGTTTCAGATCTAATTAATAACTTTGTGACTTTTTTCAGTTTCCTTACTGCAAAATTTAGACAGTAATAGAATCTATATCATAGGAAAACTGAAGAATTAAATAATAGGTTCAAAAGCCCTCAGCATTATGCCAGTGTGTGTGTGTGTGCATACATGCTAAATAAATGTTAGCCACCATAGGATGCTTGTTATTACATTAAAATAGTTTATATTATATCAACAACTAACAAGAAGAGAAATGGAATTATCTATTCTAACTTTGTAGTACAGTCTCTGTGAAGTTTCTAGGAAATACGAGTTATTCATCAAAGCAAGTCAACTATCCATCGTGACCTAAGGTCTTGGCAGTTTGAGGAAATAGAGAAAAGTGTTGGAAAAAAATTAAGAAAAGAACAAGCTAGGAATCTTTAAAGCATGTATAAAAGACAGGATGGTGGGCTGATGACTCAAGTAAGAGAAACCTAGACCCAGCAGAGTAACAGAAGAACCCCCAAGAAAAGATAAGAAGGAAAACAAATACCAGGTCAGATGTATAGATGTGTTCATCCTCTGTGGGCCACTCACCACAGCCCTGGGCAGAGGATGGACAGATGGACAGGGAAGGAGGAAGGAGGGACGGAAAGCACACCTCACAGGCTTTCTCAGTGGCGAGTCGCTGCCATTTCCAGACTCGGCAGCTAAGCCTGGCAGCTCCAGGTCACCTGCTTTGTGGCACAGGGCTAATGACGGATGAGGTTTCCTCCAAAAGTGAGCAAAGACGAAACAACAGCACAGAAGTTAACAAAGGAAAGTATCTCACATGTAAGTTTCCGCCTCTAAAAACAGTGGGTTTAGACAGAACTCCCTCCGAGGACCTTTTCTGCTCTACATTCTGTGATTCCACTAGTAAAACCTGACATGTTTTCCTCTGTGAGTACCACAGAGGAAGGCAAAGTAAATATTGTGTGGAGAACACTGATTGAAAGCTTTGTCAGAGAGAATAAAAAGACCACTTGGGAAGAAAAGGAAATAAACATCTCCAGGGAAGCCAAAGTGATCAAAAGAATAATAAAAACAGGATAAAAAGAAAATCAGTATTAAAAAGAGATAAGGTAAAGTTTGAAAATAAATAATAATGTGATTCCTTTTCAAGAACATGAGCAGACACAATAGAGATGTTCATCACTAACAATAATTGCACTCATCACGCTTGACTGTAATGTTCAGGACCTGTCTTTCTGTGCACTGTCATGAGCTTGTGCCATGAAGCCACCCTTGACAATGATGGCAGAGAGCAAGGAACTGGCCACGACAGCTCCTCTCACCCATTAATACTTCTTTGTAATGTTTACTGGTTTTGTTTTTATTCTTATTTTTAAATTTTCTTTCTGAGAAGGCAAACCAGTCTCCAAAGTCTGGGGCACCCTGCTTCCTTGTTATGTAATGTTAGGGAAGCCACTTACCCTCTCTGTGATTCGCATTCCCCTTGTGAAAAAAGCAGGACAGTTGTGCTGTCTGCCTTCCATGATTGTGCTGAGAAGGAGGCAATGCAGGGTGCAGAGCACTCAGTTGTGTGCAGTGGTGTGGCCTCTCGCTGTCATCATGAGTGGAGCGCTGTGTGGGCATCTGCCCCATGAACTTTCCCTATTGAGACTTGGAGGATGTGGTGTAGACGGTTGCCATATGGCTAGGATTCAGGTTCACCCTCTTGAAGAGGGATACAGCTTTAACTGTAAACATCCCTAATGTTGTGCTCCTCCTTTCCACACTGATGGAGCTGCTGCAGAACCCCAGAAAAATGTTTGCTTTTCCCCAAGTCAGAAGTGTCCCCATCTATGTGGGCCTGGCTGCAGTGCCCTCACCTGGAACAGGATGAGTAATCCGACCCTGCAGCAACCTCTTTACTCACATAGTGAATGCTGCCCTCCTGGGTGACAGCAAGCACCCGAGCCCTCGAATCGGGGCCCCAGGAACCAGAGACTTTAACGCACTAGAAGTGTTCACAAATGCCAACAAGAGCAACTTCAAGTAGGACCAAGTTAGCTAGAAGACAAGTATGCCACCAGATTCTCCAGGGAGAAAAGCAGACCGCACAAATCCAGATGTGTCTACCAAGGTAGCAAAAGACTGACGAGTCCCCTGCTGTTGCTGATGCCACAGGCCTTTCTGGGGACTACGCCCAAAATCAGGTGCATGTCTGTGCCACTTCAGTGTCACAGCTGGGCCTCCAGGTGTGTGTAGTTCACTGTGAATTAATGGTGTCATATTTCCATGTCAAACTTTCCTAATTTCTTCAGGTCCAAGTCCTCAGTATCATCTCAAACTCCATAGATAAGTGAAACGCCTCACACTTTACAACAAAAGTAAAAACTTTGAAGTTGCTCCTGCTTTGCCATCTTCTACCTGGCGAATGTCCATCTTTTTTACCTATCTCATCAGCTTTTGCTTCCAGCTCAGAGATTGTGAGGAACTTCTCTCCAGTTCACCCTTCCGTCACATCTTCTTGGGCCTGCCTGGACACCTGGGTCATTGGTTTTCCTGTCAGCTGTGTCATTCTCTGTTATCACGTTCAGATCTCCCATGACCCTGTTCTCCTCTCCACCAGATCCTTTGAAAACTCACACTACTCCAGACCCGCGTCTCTCCCCGGCCTCCTCACAAGCCCCCGGGTTCCTCTTCCATTCGCTTTCCATTAAAGCCTTCATGTTCCTCCCAGTCTTATGCACTCAGAGTTACCAGTGTCTCATTAATTCCTTCTCTTTCCAAACAGTAATAAAAATTAAAATATCAACCAGCATGCATTAAACATGTATAAGATGCCAGATTCTTAATAGATATCAGTGTTTATCGTCACAGTGACCCTCAGGCTTACACATCCCCCTGTATGTATAAGCAAAAGGAAGATCCAGATCTGAACCCAAGTGTGCTTGCCCCCAAAGCCTGTACTGTTGGAGGAAATGACACATAAAGATTAACAATTGACAAGTTCTGTGGATTCTACGTCTGTGTCTCGTATTCCCATCACCTGTGCTGTTCAGGCGCTTCTCGCCCCCTGCTTCCTGGCTGGCCTCCTTCAGTTTTAGGCCGTGCTGCAAGATTACTCCTGAAATTTGATCGTGGCACACTATTGTCCCAAGTCCTTCAGCAGTTCCCCTTAGCCCAGCTTCCTAGTCCACACTCCTGGTCACAAGCCAGCGGCCCTGCACCCAAATCAGCCTGAAAAGCCTGCTTTTCCCCAGCCCCATACTGCAGCTTCACCTTGCCTTCCTCCTGCAGGCTCTCTGTGTGCTCTGCATCATCCCATTCCCACTAGAGGTGGTCCTCCTCCAGGGCAAATCTCTGTCTCTGTCTGTGTCTTTGTCTCCCTCACTATTTCCCTTCCTTCCCTCCCTTCCTCCTCCCTTCCCTCTCTTTCTCCCCTTTCCCTCCCCATCGCCCTCTTCTTGTGTTATGTAGAGCATTTATCTGCTCCTTTTCTTCTCCCAGCCCATGCACTTACAGAAGTACAGCGTTCCCTCCCTAGCAGGTCTGACACGAAGAGTAGAGATAAGTGTGTCAGTCATGTAGTGCAGTGTTTAAAAAGGAAGAGTAACATCACAGTATACATCTGAGAATCGGGTGTAGAAACCGTAAAGCAGTCTCATTACAGTCAGGAGACACACATCTGCGGAGAATGCTCCCCTGAGGTCGATACCAGAGATTCAGTTGGTATCAAGAAAGGGCTGGAAGGAGAGTAGTATGGAAGCAGAAATGTGTCTTTTCAGAATAAAGAGAGAAAGGGCCACTTCAAAGCCCTCCTGACACCTAAAGGTAGGATGAGGGGAAGAGAGGGTTCTTCTTCCCTCCAGTGAGAAGCCAAAAAAGAAAAGAGGATGTGGGATCTGTTTCAGGGCTTTTCTAAATAAGGATTAAGACTTATCATAGCCAACATCATGCATGGTGCTGAGGTTTCTAAGGGAAATGTGGACTGTCTTTCATCAGAGACCCTTAAAAGTGGGTAGACTGTAGCTGCGGCTGCATACAGTCGGCTCCAGGGAGTCGTGTTCCTCTGAGCTGTTCTGTCTGAGATGAGGCAGGGAATGAACACACTCTATACCGTCAAACTCTGGTACAGCGAGTTTCTGAAATAAGGGGTACAATAGTAATAATTATATTTCTAATCTTTTTTGGCTGGTGATTCTACAAAACTTTATAATCTAGCAGAGGAAATGAGATTATGTTATCCAGCCAACAGCACCAAGCCCCCATAACATTTAATCAGTTTTGATGAAATGAGATTGTTTTTCCTGTTTAACCTATTACATAACAATAGTAGGACTTCGAAGTTAAGAACATGAGCAAAGCAGCAGGGCTCCACTTGATCCTGGCTTTCTCACTTATCAGTGATGGTCCCTGAATAGTCACATAACTTTGGTGTGCCATAGTATTCTCATCTGTAAATAGGGTTTTATTTTCTCTACTTTTGGGAGTAAAACACCTTTGTGAACTGTCTAATACCCCTAAGAACTGCTCAAAAAAATGATAATTTCTCTTTTTTTGCTACACCATCCTGTTGTAAAGAGGATTGCTCCCACAACATGTTGTTCCTGAAGAGAAGCATTTTTGGAAATAAATTCTTTCAGTCTGATGAGTGATGTCAGGTAATAACCTAGAGACTTAGCCAATAAAAGCTTCTTGCTACATTATTTTCTCAAAATCCTCTACCATGGACTACCAAAATTCCACCATGGACTGATTATACACATGAATTTAGAAGACCTCCTACAACATTTGTTAAACAGTTTTCCTTTCCCTATGATTGTATCAGAAATGCTTTCTAAAAAGAAATTCAGACATCTCTGTACCTTTTGGCCTAGAATTACTTATGTTACCAGGATTGATCAAGGGGATGTTAGTGTGAAGACAGGCACCACATTTTAATTTAGAATGTGTTAAATAGACTTTTTATGCAAGCATTTGTTTAAAAATGTTTTTCGTTTTATTTGGTTTTCTTTTTTTGCTCCTAGGAATAGCTCGGGGTTTACACCAGCAGACACAGTGGCTATCATTTTCTGTTCTACACACAAATCGCTCACACTGGGTAAGTGATTCACAGAATTAAAGATTGCATATCACCCACATAGAGTCACATGTTAAGATTTGGAAACTCAGTGAAACTCCATGGTACATGCAGTGGGGAATTGTCCATTCTATCAGATAAACAGTGGCAGCAAAGTGAGCATGGGTCACTGCTTTGGCATAGTTATTGAGCAAACCAACTGAGGAGCCAAATTTAATAGTATTGGATTTTGTTTAATTTATAATCACACTTTCAATTTGCATAAAAAAACAAGAACACAGAATTCTTAGAGCCAGGGATGTCAGTGGGAGGACAGCTCCTGAAAACTTTGCTTAGGAATATTCTAGAATTACCCCTGGAGAGCCTCCCTTTTCTAGGAGCTCAGAGCAAGATGAAAATAATGTTACCCTAATTGGGTATTGATGTTAATTTGAAATTCATTTTTAAATGTTATGTTTTCTAATAAAAAAACAGTATAGTTATCATTAGCTCAATTAGATTAACACTAAAAGTGAAATAAGTATTTAATGGACAAAAATAGTTTAAGAACAAAACTGCTGTTTTCTACTTTGCTTTATCTAATTAAGCACCATTATCCCAATAACCTCTTGGGCATCCAGAAAGCTGTTTTTACTCATTAAAAGTCACTAAGTAATCAGAAACTTTATTGAAATATACATCATCCACAAACCCCTGGGGGTTGCAGGCATGTTGTGGCAGGTACTCCTGTTACCAGTCGCTCTGCATTTTGGCACTCACTTAAAGGAATGAAGAATCATGACATTTCTCTTAGTTTGGTCAGATTAAAGAAATTCCACCTATAAATTTAAGAAAGAAGAAATTTCACAATTGTTTTACTAATTCTGAACATATTTGCCTGATAGAAACTTAGTTTTACCAAGTTTGCAAAATGATTTAGAAGTTAGGCTCTTCAAGCAGTTGCTGTTTGCTGTCTAGAGCTTCAGATCACTCAAATAAATCAACAGTGTGTTTGTTTGGTTTTCTGCATAATCATTATCAAGTTGAAGTTGAAGGGGCTTTGAAAGCCATATTCCAATCCTGATTTTCAATTAACTTTCTGAATCTTAAATTTTTATCTGTAAAATTCTTTCTAAGTATTAAAATTAAAGAAAAAAATTTGTTAAGCACCCAGCACAGCCCTTGGCAGCTAGTAGGTGGGCAACTCATGACAGAAGTGTGTCAGTAAGCAGTAGCTAGTATTCATTATTATTAACTAGGTTAGTTATAACTGTGTTACCACTTCTAGGGTTCCACTTTTCTGCCTGCTGCCTTGTAGATTTTCAGATAACAAATGTGGTTTAACTGTTGACCTCAAATAACCCACCTCGGATACCACGTGTGGTGTTCCAGGGCTTCTAAAAACTATGGGGCTCATACAAAGGTGGGGAGTCTGGGGACAGACATAGAGTTTAGACCTGGCATCCTTAAAGCACATTGAATCCTGGCTGCTCCAGATACATTGTTGCATTTCTGCAGTGAACTGTTAAGCCTGACCCCCTTTGAGGGATTTGCTTTTGAATCAGTAAACCCTTTCTATTGAATCTTTTTTCTCTTCTTTGGCATTTCATTTTGCTTATAGTCGTGCTCCTTTGTCCTTTAGATATTCTAAAAAGCTAACTTTCAAACAAGTAGATGGATACAGAAATAGTTGTTTTGCTGGGAAAAGGGTTGGATTTTGTTTGCTTTTGTAGTGTCCACCCGTGAAATAGATAACTGTGATCTACCAATATGATAATCCAGGAAGATGTTAGTGTGGTATATTGTAACCACTTAGTATAAACCCTTAGCTGCTGTAACATGGCAGACTTCAGTTCTCTTGGAACTTTAAGATCTAAACACTTGATTTGGCCTATTTCTTTTATCTGTAGGAAGTTCTGTTTTCTACCTTCATATCCTGCCATTTCTTGGTCATGTCTATCTTCTCTCCTATTAGCATTTTTGAAAGTGGCCTCTGCTGCTTCCATGAGCGAGAGCGATCACCCATGCTTCTAGATACACCAAAGGGCATTTGGACATGATTACCAAAATAGGCTTGTGAAGCTTTATAAATTTACCATATGTATTTTTCCAAGATCCATTGCATATCTCCCTCCTCTGGAAACCTGATGGCACTGGGACAGAGGATCTGGCTTGGTAGTGACCTGAGCTACAAGCTAATCATTGTCCTAGTGGAGGCTCTTATCTGAATGGAGTTGGAAGCACACCACATTGAGTGGGAAAAATTCAGATTCCAAAAAAGTAGAATGAAATACCACTTAGAGTATATTTTCTTTCACATAATCACACAAAAATGAGATACAAAAGATTATAATATAACTGTTTGGCATTTTAAAAATATCTTTCCCCTGTATAATCACTGTCATGTTTCTTCTAGTGACGTTACCCATACATGCACACATACAGATAATGCATATATCTCAAGTAGAATACACTAAGTGGGCCTTACAAATTCTGTTTATTATTATACCCAGTATTTGTATTTAAGAACAAATCCCTGTCAGTCAAGTGGTATCCAGGTAACTAATGAACCAAAGATGAGAATTCTTGCTTAATAAGCTTCCTGAAAATTCTCTTGATATACACCTTTGGTTTATTTTACTGTTTTTGCTTTTGCCCTATCTTAGTCCCTTCCAAGAACCTGCATTTATGCACATGCTGAATTTGATTCATTGCTTTTATTAGTGCATTTGCCATTGATTGATTAGTTCTTCGTATTAGTACTTTTTCTATTGATTGATTGCAGATGAAGTGACTATTTGACCTTTAATTATGAGGCTTCCTATTGAAAATGACATTGAGCTATGGCTTCACATAATCCATCTGGAAAGCCTGACATGATGCCATTCCCTGGAGTTCATTCAGTAAGAAAGAAGAGGCTTAAAGGAAGCGCAGGGCTATCACTGTGCTTCATCTAAAACAATACTACTGGGCTTGTATGCTACACTCTATAGTTTGACTTAGTATAAGAGGCAGTTTTGTATTTTGTCAAGACAGTATCCCTTGCTGTGGGTTTCCATAAAAGCCATGAATTCTTTCAGATTATATTGTAGTTGAGTAACAGTACTTGTATAATAACAAAAAGATATTTTACATAGCAGAGTTTTAAGAATAGCTTGTATCCTAATTACAAATGTCTCAGTGCACAGTCAATAGATTTCATCAAGAAGAAACCTTGATCCAAGATATTCCATGGACTTTATCTTTTTCCCTTGAGTATTCAAGTCACTTTGTTTGTCTGGAATTTCAATATATTGAAAATTTTCTCACTATACCTAGAAACATAATGTTTCAGGATATGTAACATCCTTAAATGAAGCACATATTTATGTTTTTAATAGTTTTAAGTACCAGAATCAAAGTACATAATCTCAGAGCATGGCAGAGGGAACTCACTATTGGTGACCATTAATGATATTCCCAGTTTTTCTTAGTTGGAAAATTATTTCTTTTTTTTAATTGGTATATGTTTGTGACATATAATGAATATATTCATTTGGGAGTATTGGTACATAAACATAATTGCCTCTTGATCAAGTGCGTGCTATTTAAATTTTAAATACAGCATTATGATTGGTGCTTACTAGAAGTTCAGCATGTTTTGCCCTTTACAGACATTTGTGTAAGGACCCAGCCATGGCATTTGTTCTTCATGTTGTTCATGCTTTATTATGGATCTGTGGTCACAGCTGAACAGTGACAAGCAACTATGCATTAAGCTAAAGTACCTTTTGGGTAGATAAAGGATTCAGGAAAAACAATGATACTTGATTCTGGTCTGGATCCAGATTCCAATTATTTCATTGAAAACTGGAAGAAACCAGTTGACTACTATAGGTCTGGTGTCCCCACCTGTACAGTCAGACGATACACAACTAATAACTTGAGATTTCTTCCAGTTTTAAGTTCCTGTGAATCTATGACTGATATTTCTGCACTGTGAAATAATGGTTTCTTTATTGTGTATGCAAACCAAAGGTGTTCTTGAAAGGCACATTTGTGTAAACAGTGTCACAAGTATCACCACAAAGGAAATATGAATGCTGCTGCCTCCTAAAAATGTTTAAAAATACTTTCACATTCTCCAGAGAATGTCATAGGAGAAATATAATCTTAGAAGATCTTTTTGTTTTCAATTGGAAATTTTCAAAGAATGTTAAAAGATGATAATACCGTTTGGGTTGAAAATATCATTTAATAATATTTGGGTCATTTTCTCAAAATAAAATGGAATTAAAATATGAAAGCTAATCTGTGATCCTATTAGAGTGTAAAGATTACCTTAATAAAACTACCCAATACCTACCTGGACAGCACTTTTTAAAAAGCACTTTACCCATAAACAACCTTGAATTATTATCAAGTCAGTAATTATCTTATTTGGATATGGAAAATGAAAGCATTGGAAAAATTGTTAAATTTATTCCAGATGTTATAACTAAGAGAAACTAGAATTCAGACCTCTTAACTTCAGAAATGTAAATGATTAGAGGATATAAAAGCCTTTAAAAACCAAAAAAAGTCCTAAGTGGTTCCAATTGTTGTGAATGTGACATGTCGGCTTGTGTTTGAATTGTTTCATTAATTGTTTAAAAAGAAAATTACTTCTGAATACATTGCTGCTTTAAGACAGTTTCAAAATATTTAACATCTATAAAAATATATTTCCATGTGGCCCAGTCATAAACTGGCATTTGTTTCTTATATTGCTTTCCTGTAAACAAAAATTTATATCCTATTTTATGAGGATCTTGGCAAGCCAGCCTTACCTTCCATGAGACGTGCACTCCATTGTTGCCAATGAAGAGCCACTGTGCTGTTGACAATGGACTGACTGTTAAAGTAGAAATCCAGAGAACAGAATACTCTGGAGTATAGTCATAAATGTATTTCTGTCCTGCAGGTTGCCTCTGCCTAGAGCTGTGAAAGGAAAGCCCGTACGGGGCCTCTGCCATTTGACAGATTCTTAAAATTGTCACTGAGATTATAGACCCAGTAGATTTTACCACTGTGTAAAGAGAAGTAAAGGTGCATCATTTAATGTTTATTTAATGCTATTTTTGGTCCAATAAAAAAAAGAAAGAGATGTAGTTTCTCTAACAAAGTGATACACTTAGGTTTCACAGAGGTTTGTGGACTATTTGGTTTTAGATTTCTAATTCTGCAACTGATATCTGAAAATCACTGCTAGTATATCTAGATTTTGTGATCAAACTTTAGGGAGACCCAAAGGTTGCAGATAGAAAGTAGTAAAGGTAATATAACTTATTTGAAGCATTCCCAGCCTAACCATTAAGTACTGTTCATTTTAAGGATTTACCAGATATTTACCTAGAAGACCGACACCCTGGTGTGCCATATTTCTCCTCTCCTCCCATGCTATACCAGGAACTGCCAAATTTTTAAACCACAATCTACATCTATAAATATATTTTACAGTGCAATTCAGAATTGATTTTTGCAGCTCACTAATGGTCTGAAAACATGCTTTACATCTTGCCTAAGAAGGTTTCATGCTTTCCTCAGATAGTTACCATGTAGCTTCTGGATTCAACTCTCCCCTTTTTACTGATCTTCAACCCAAATCTCTGATTAAAAAAATAATAATAACAGAAGTAAATTGTGACTTGCTGTCATTCCTGAGTTAAGTAATGGAACTTACATAACAGTTTTTATACCTTTTGTTGTTTTATCCAACATGTTCCTAAAACTAATCATAAGAGCTAACATTACTAGGATAGTTAATACACAAACACTGTGCTAAGGACTTGTTTTATGAAGTAATTCACTTTATTAAAGAACTTTGGTGTTGACCATATAGTGATCCTGTGTATATTAAGACCTCGACACCAGGAACAGCCATTTGCTCTAATAGAAATTCCCACTGGTGTGTTCAGTAACCAGTTCAATCAGAAAAGAAATACTCCAGGGGCAGCTACAACAAATACTTTTGTTATCCATCCTTCTGTCAATTAGAGAGTTATGATGATCATAATGATTTTAGAAACAAGTTTTGATTGGTCAAATAGCTGACCTGTTACTTTGCATGATAAACATCATAAATGGTCCTCACTGATACCTGAACTGCCTAAAAACTTTAAGAATACTTCCACTTGTTCAAAGCATCTAGCAAATCCGAAACCAGGCATGTAAAATCCTCAGGAATGTAGTGGCGTTTGATACCTCCAGGTTCTGTGTTCATCCAGTGTAAGGAGGAGCTATGGTTGCCTGGGGCTGATTGCTAGGGTCACTGGTTGTTCCAGAATGTGGCTGTTTATGGGCCTCAAGACAGGACTCATGGGAGGTGCTAGAGAGCACCTGAAAAGTCAGAGGTCGGACTGCCACTTTTCAGGATAGGCTGCATCAATTACCTTTGTGCATGACTGCTAACACATATTAAGTTAAATTAAACCAGCCCTGGACATTGGCAGCTCCCTTTCATTAAAACCTGGCCAGGTTGTGGAGCCAGCCTTCACTACCTTAAACATGTTTTGGCCACAGTGCATTATCTGGGAGTTGTCCACCAGCTCACATCACTCCCACAGTCACCTCAGATAAGGAAAGTGAGGTTCAAAATGACTAATAACTTGCCAAGTCACATGACTCCACTCCAACCACTTAGCCACAGTGCTAAGCCTCAGGAAAGTACCCAGAAAGCCCTGTTCTTCAAAACCTCTCAGTCCAGGGGGCCACTGACTGGGAAGCATTTGGATTGGATGATGGCCAGGGCCTTCTAGGTCTGTCATTGGATAATTCTCTAATTTTGAAGCAGTTATGTAATTAGCTATAGAATCTTGGGCCCTTCACATGGACACCATAAAATTAGCTATTCCCCAAAGGACAGGTGTCAAGATTATAACAAATTGGTTGCTTAAAAATTAAAAGTAGAGGCTGGGGATTTAGCTCAGCAGCATAAGCGCCTGCCTTGCAAGTGTGTGGTTGTGAGTTCGATCCCCGGTACTGATAAAATAGAAAAAGACAAAAAAAAAAAAAATTTTAAAGTAACCAAATAGAATATAGAATTGTTTTAGTTACTTTTCTCTTATTGCTGAGACAAAATGCCTGATGCTGAAACTAAGGAAGGAAAGGTTTATTTAGTTCACGGTTTGTGGAGGTTCCAGTCTGTAATCAGCAGGCTCCAAGGCAGGGTGGTCTGGTAGACAGGCCATAATGGTGGCAGAAGACAGCAAAAGCAACAAGAGTGAAAAGGGGGAGAGCAAGCCTGTTCTCCTCCCTTATATTGTAAGCAGAGTACCCCACACACACCCGCAGAGCTGGTGCAGGCAGCACTTATGGAACCTCTGCCCTCCTCCCGCACAGGACAGGATGTTTCCAAAGGGAGGACCCAGACCCTGCTGAGTCCCTTAGTTTAAGCTTCCAAACTTCTCAAGTTGATACAGTGAGTCAACCATAGCAAGAGTCTCAGCTCAGGCCTACTGATTGAGAATGTTTAAGGACAAGACTAGAAACACACATTTGATAAGAGCATTTTACACATTAAAGTGTGAAAGCTAGCACATTGGATACCCCAGGCTCACTCACCTCCAAAGGTGCTGGCTCATGAACCCAGGTGTTTTCAGGAGTGTGTGACCTAGCAGGATCTTCACTCAGGGTCTGTAAAAGTGCTTTTTGATGACAGTGGAAACCAGTTTGAATCTACCTTGGACAGGTGGTGGTTTTATATTAGCTTGGCCCTGGTATACCCTGCTTTCAGATACTTTTTGGCCCATCAGTCAAAAGTATTTAGAAAATAAATGCTCATGACACACTAATAATACTGTATAAAGATAAATAAAGAATAAAAGCTTTAAAAAAAAAAAAAAAAAAAAAAAACTAGGCCTGGACCTAGATTCCGAAAATGTCCTCCTTCCTCGTTCACGGTTTTAGTGTGGAAGCCTGGCACCAGTTATACTAATCTGTAGGGGAACTCCCGTATGTTTGCCTAACCTCAGACATCCTTTTGAGTTCTTTGGGTCTATGGTTCAACCACAGCGTGTGAGTTGGAAGGGGGCCAGTCCTTCATAAAGCATGATCCAAACAGAAGAACAGTGTCTGTGTCATGCCATCTCTCACTGCTGAAGACAGGGTCATTTTCTTCCTGGGAGGCAGAGTAACAGTGAAGCTTAGTTAAAATAATTTCAGAATGCCTGCTATTCTAAGATAGCTACCCATTATCCATATATATAATTTTTTGAAAACTCTCACAAAGCACAAATGATGTAAATGGATTGGCAAAGGAAATCGGAGTCAGGACTGCTGCCTTCTAGAAGTCAGAGTAGTGTCCAGAGCACTCATACCCAGACAACAGTGCAGAGGTCTGGGCGGCCGCAGGCAGCAGGGCTCTGCTCCTGCTGCATCTTCAGCAGCTGCCACGCTCACTTCAGAAGGACTCAGGCCTCGTCCTAAATGTTTTAAGGCCAAGCCCCTTCCCTGGCCAGTCTGTAGATTACTAATTGGAGCTAAACAATACTTTCTCATTATTCTACTCACTTAATAATGATAACAATGACAGTAAGAGCCCTAACAGGTATCACAGGGGATGGAGGCTGCTCTGTGCCAGACACTGTACTGAGCATCTCACATACACCGTCTCACTTGAACTCCAGACCATTTTGAGATAGTTATTGCAACCTCACCTTGAGCAGATGCAGAAACTGAAGGTTTCTCAGGTAAGATCACCAGTGATGGTGAACATGTGACACGCATGCCACAGCAGGCTGGTATCAGTGAACGTTCACCATCTCTAACCTAGTTGGTAGATGGCACAGTCAGGATTTTACCCCAGTTCTCCAACATCAAAGTCCATGTTTGGGGATGGGAAGAGTGGTAGAGTGTTTGCCGGGCTTGTGCAAGGCCCTTGGTTCAATCCCCAGCATCAGTAATGAATTAATTAAACAAGCCCAGGTCCCTTCTCTCGTACCACCAGTCCTCTGGAAATAGCTGAGTCTCAATTACCTCTGGAAATAGCTCAGTCTGAGTGATGGAGCAGCGGCAAGAGGGGCCAAGTGTTTCCGTGTTTCACCTTCACCACAGCTGAGCTCTACCTGCAGTTGTTACCCTAGAGCTTAGTGCCAAAGAGATGTGGAAAATCTCACACCTTATACAGTGGCCCCTCAAACTATATAACCACTGTCACTGTACTGCTTCATATCAGCTCCCAGTGTCAGAAGCTTTTCATTCCATACTTTTCTATCTGTTTCAAACTAAAATACACCCTGCCATAGCCAAAACCTGCCCTGCTCTGCAGAGATGACCTGTACACATTAGTGATCAAGTCATGTTCCCTAAGTATATACTTCTCAGAGAAATTTCATAAGGGGTAAAGAGACTATTGTCTATTGTCTGTTTCTATTGTCCTACTCTGGTCCTTTCTGATAAGGCTTTGCCATAGTCAGGACAGCCAGCAATCACCTGCTTCCCAAGACTTCTTATTCATCAGCACATTCAATGTCAGTTGCAGAGGGGTTTATTATTAATATGTAGACAGTTTGCCTCCAGAAGTACTAAAACGTTCACCACAACAATACATGTTTACTGTGTACGAAGTGAAGACTGTCACCCAGGAGACTCCACTTGAAGTTCTGTCCCTCCATCTCAGCATACAAGCAGAGACGGGTGAATGGCAATCCTCCTTCCAGAGTTGTAGTACTCTAAGTATTTATTTGGTCATGTCTCTTCCTAGAAGTTCCCCTAATTGAGCCAGGCATTATTAAACAGGTTGTATTTAATGACATCCAGCTCCAAAAATAAACTTGCAGCTGGAGCATGGGGGACACACAACCCTCTTCATTTCCATCTATACCCACATCCAAACAAGCCCAGTCAGCAATAAAAGATAGTTACCCATTGTTTAAAGCTGTGGGATTCACAGTAGGTTATTGACAAGTCATACTGAGAGCAGGAAGAGACAAACACTGGACACAAGTTGAAAGATGGTTGAGCCCTAGGAAGCCAGCAGGCTTGAGATTGTCATCTATAAAAAACGGAGCACAGCCGTGATATTGCAAGGGTGGTGCATCCCTCAGCTGCTTTGCAACAAGTTTTATTTTTAAGAGGATAATGAAAAGATGCCTTTAAAACAGAGTCTAGTTGTTTCATTCATTCATTGGATGAACAAATATATATTTGATGCCCACTGTGTGCCAGGCCCTTTCTAGACCCCAAAGGTACAATCACCCCCTTTATTTTTTATTTTGAGGCAGGGTCTCGCCAAGTTGCCTAGGTAGGACTTGAACTTGCAGTTCTCCTTGGGATAAGCAGACAAAACTTTGGGTACATGGTAGGCCAGATGTTGGTATTAGGGAGAGAAACAAAACCTGGAAAGAGAATAGGGTACCTCAGTGAAAGTAGGAAGGTTTTGAGTTCCAGGGCATATTGGATGAAAGACCTAAAGGAAAGGGGGAGCAAACATGTGAATGTTTAGGGGAAAGAGATTCTAATCAGCGGGTCCATAGAAGAAGATAAAGGATCCAAAGCATGAGTGTGCTTAGCATGTTGGAGAAGGAAAGGAGGCCAGCATTTATGGAACAGAATGCAAATTAGAGCTGGAGCAGATGGGTAGAAGATCATGAGCAGAGGTGGGGGCCTACAACACTCAGGCCCAGTTGACCACTGAAAGTACTTTCCCTTTAAGAGGGTCTTCAATGGACAAGTGACAAATCACACTTCTTCTAAGGAATCCCTGTGGCTTCCCTTACGAATAGATGGGATTGTGTGGGTGGAATGATGCAGCAGAGGAGAATCAGTAATCTATGTAAAAGGTTTTAAATCCAGACAAGAGTGTAGGGTGGTTTATTCAAAAGTGTTACAAGTGTAAGAAGTGAGAAGCCTTTTAGTCCGGCTATAGTTTTACAACAGAAGCTGCCGAGGAAGTGGACCTGTATGTAAGTGTGATGGTTGATGCACTGCTTCAACTTGAGAAGTTTGAGAACCAAGTAACTCAGCAGTTCTACATCCTAGAATGTAGAGGACATGCCCTGGAGTGGCTGTTTACCCTCTAGGGTGTTGTAATGGTTGATTTCATTGTGTCAACTTGAGAAGTAGAAAAGTTTAACTAAGTGACTCAGCAGGGTGCCAGGATTCTCACTTTGTAAACATCCTGAGCCTGTGCAAGAGGAGGGCACTGAAATGTGGGAGTGTTACACCTGCCCTAGGACTGGTAGCCTAAATCCAATATAAGTGAGGAAAACAAGCTTCCTTTCTCCACTTTTTTGCTCTTGTCATTTTTGCTGTTTTCCACCACCATGAATTATTACCTTTCTGCCATGCCACCCTTCTTTGGAGCCAGCTGATTATGGACTGAAACCTTCACAAACTGTGAGCTAAATAAACTTTTCCTTTCTTAACTTGTGGGTATCAAGTATTTTGTCTCAGCAATGAGAGAAAAGTAATAAAGACAGTGAGAGAAAAAGAGGAATAAAAGAAGTCTAGTCTGAAGGCTGGAAGGATGGAGTTTCTTCTATTGGAATAGGGAAGGCTGCAGAGGAGCAGATTTCTGTGGTAGAAAAAGGATGTGGCAGCATATCAGAAATTCAGTTTTGGACATTTTAAGCTTGAGGTTCCTTCCCATATGCAGTAGAGTCTGGAACTCTGGTCCAGGCTGGAGTTTTCAGCCTATAGATACTATTTTAAGGTATTGGACGGGATGGTATCGCTCAGGGCCTGGGCAGATACAGGAAGCTGAGAACCTGAGATTCCCCAGAGCATAGAGAGGTTGGGGAATTATTTTGCTAATAAAATGATACAAAAGTCTAAGTCAGCCAGACATGCACACATCCAGCCTTGCAGGCCCATATTTTACTCCTGTCTCACAAGGTAGAAGTGAGCATTAAATCAGACAGTAGACATGAAGACACTCTGCAATGCTGAAAGACAGTGCTGGCATTTATTTGGTTCTTGTTATATGCTGGGCATTGCCAGGCACTCAGTTGCTTTACTTCCTGTGATCTTCATGATTGGCCTGCAGAACAGTTAGGATTGCTCGGAAGTCACGCCTCGAGAGGTCATATAAGTCATCCCTGTTTGCACAGTGAATAAATGGCAGAGGTGGGACACAGTGCCGGTCTATGTCGAGTTCTCTTGCTGTACCACGTAGCATACTTGGTTCATCACTCATACTTACCTGGTCATTTTCCAGGACCCCTCCCCAACACCCAGGAGTGTCCTTTCAGGACAGA
Source organism: Cavia porcellus (assembly GCF_034190915.1). Lineage (NCBI taxonomy): Eukaryota > Metazoa > Chordata > Mammalia > Rodentia > Caviidae > Cavia > Cavia porcellus. Next base: position 36,795,108 of record NW_026947497.1, read on the forward strand.
CCTGGGCTGATAGTCTTTGTTTTGCTCAAACCCAGAAAAGAATAAAAACCAGGAGGCAAGGTTGAGCTACATCCCCGGCCCTTTTTATTATTTCTTTAATTTTGAGACAGTCTTGCTATGTTACCCAGGCTAGCCTCAAAGTCACAATCTTTCAGCCCTCCAAGTAGCTGGGATTACAGGTGTGTGCTACTATACCTTGCCAGGCTCATAATTTTCAAAAACTACTCAGCAGTTCAAATGTGCAGTGGAGTCCAAGAATCACCACATTAGACTCATCCACTAGATTTGTAAGCATGCATGTGCCATTCTGTCCCAAAAATAATGCAGGATGAAATTTTGTCCACCAATTTGTTAGCAGAGTTGCCCATTAGTTTCAACTTGTTTTTGAAAATAAGAATTATGTGCTTATGAGTTGATATGTTTAAGTATTCAAAAAAGAAAACAAGAGATTAGAAAATTGTCCTTATTTCCAGAACAGACTTCTAGGGTTTTAAGTTCTTTCTTTCTCTAAAAGTCTTCTAAATGAGTTATTTTCTTTCCATTTTTATATCATTGAAGCCAAATGAAGGTGGGGAGTGGATTTTCAGATATTATCTACCCAAGGTGAACCTCAGAATCCTGACTCAGCCTTTGTAAGAGAGCTAAGTCTTAAGAGCAGGTAACTCTAATCTTTACTCCTCAAATCAAAGCTACCATGTTCTCATATGTCAGAAGTTTCTTCTAAAATGTTTATTCCCCATAAACACAGTCCCAGCAAGAGGAAAATTGCTACCAGAAGATGATTTAAGGTCACATTCATACATAAAAAAAAAGTATACCAAAAATAGCTAGCGTAAATTTGGGTCACACCTTACATTCACCATTTAACCACAATTAAGACATTTTGTAGAAATTCCACTGTCAGGTGATAGGATTATTGCTATAACATTCTAGGAAAAACTGAAATGTAAGTGGTAGAGGGGGGATTGGTGAGCGCTCGTGTCACACTCACAGTTTCTCTCCACCTCAAAATTAGAAAGATTCAAGTGCTTTTCTCCAGTTGCATAAAAAGACATCTAAAAATCTCTCTGCAATGCAGCAAGGATTTCCAGAACTAACCAGATGGGGCCAGTTCTGTGCTGGTGACCACATTAAATTTAGTCATAACCTTGTGTTTTTTTTTGTCACATGAAATTCTCATTCTCTTTTTAATGGTGTCACAGCTTGTGAGTGTGAACATTAGCCAGATTTTGTCTTTAGAAGACTCACAACTCTTCGTTCACAACTTAGAAAAGGAAGAAAGTAATGTCACTCCTTCCCACCCACCCTCTTTCCGTAAACATGGCAGCTTCTCCAGGAAGACGGAGCCAGTATTTGAATGAAAGCTTCACTGCTCACTTCTTTAATGCATTCCTGAATTCCCTGTCTGGTAATTACTCCTGTAACACTGTCAGACAGGTGAGGGTGTACCTAATCTTCTGAGGCAGCAACCTTCAATTGGTAGAGTTAAATGTTTCATTGTCAGCATCTGGTGAGCAGGCTTGGGCCATTCATTAAACATCTTTCCCAATCAGAACATACCTGTTTCAAAACAGAAATGTCACCAGCTGCTCATTTTGGTCTTTTCTTGTGTCTTTATTTACATAAGCCATTCAGTGAAGTGGTAGGATTACAGCCCAGGTAATTGAAAGCTGAAACACAATCTTTAATTTTCCTAGTGGGCTAAAAATGGTTATGAACCAAACTTCATTCAAAGGAGGCAAAGGCTGCCAGACGTAAGTACCTTTATGGATAGAAGCCCTTATTTTCTTTTCAGACCTTCTTGGATAAACACTATTTTCCTCCCATTTTAATCCTCCATTATTCTATGATGTTATAATCAAGCATCCCTGTTCCAGGGTTCTAAGGAGACTCACAAATTACCACTTCCGTCACAGAGCTGGAGAAGAGCACAGGCTCTAGGGGCAGCCAGGCTGTGTCCCAGCTGCATCCTGTTCCTGGCTGCGTGGGGCCCAGAACAGACCAAATTTTTTACTTTTCTGCTGCCTCTGTTTTCTCACTTAAAAAACAGGGATAACACTGGTAGCTTTCCCACATGGTGGATTTGAGGAGTGAACAAGTCAGTTCTTGGGCACCCTCAGAACAGTGCCTGGTACAGAGTAGGCACTGTGTAAGTATTCGCTACAGTCACTGTCCTGACTGAACAACAACCCGTAAAGAGCAAAACCTTCCGTGGCGGCAGCCTCTAGGCCCAGGTCAGGTGTGCCTGCCAAAAGACTGAGGCAAAATGCTGCTTTCTTTTTTTCCACAAGGTCTTTATTACTGGAAGAAAGATTGTTCCTTTCTCTTCATAATGGCCTTCGCCATCTAGCTTATAACATTATTGATTACTTTTCCTCCTTTTTCAGATCTAATTTTTTTTCTGAATAAAAGAATCTTTTTTAGTTCCAATTTTAAAGATGAGGGAAGGCTAGGTCTTTCAGGAAAATGTTACATCAACACCTATTTAGCAGAGCTTGATAATTCCTGAGTACACTTGTAAGAAAAACGGCTTTCAACTTTTCCTAGTTGTAGAGGGAGAAGCATCTGGAGGACAGGCCTGAGACTCCGTAGGAATCCAGCCCTTTGGGGACAGCAGAGCATCTGGATCCAGTTGTCTGCAGGATATTCGGCTGACATCTCCTGTGTGGATTTTAGTGTCCCTTTTGCTCTCAGATGCTAGTTATAGAGATAACCACTTTCCAAGCTTCAAGGGGCAGACATGAGAATTCCATTTGTGCAATCTCTTAGGGTGGTATAAGATTGCCCTGTTTTCCTGCCACAAGTTCAGCTGAGTGGTTTTGCTAGAGCTGCTGCCGATGACTCTGTGTCCAGTGATTTGGAAATGCTCAGCTTTCATGGATCCCGTGAACCCAGTCATTGGCCATTGACACAGTCCCCAGAGAGTTCTAATTACTTATCATTTAGTCTGCACTTCATCTTGGATGACTCTTTGTGTGAAAAGAACGAAAATGTATTCCTCTGTGTCTCATAAAGCAACAGTAGAGGTCTTGATTCTGTGGTGAATCATACCAAAGAAAATACAGCAGGAGTTTCCAGTTAGGATGGAATGCTGAGAAAAACAGGGATGCATGTAAAATGTAAATCACTGATATTACATTAAAATACTTTAGAAAATTTGAGCCAATAACCAGCCATTTAGATGACGGCAGGGGAATTAGCTCAAGGCAGGCAATCTGTGACTTCCTGTGCCCTTTTCAAGCGGCTCACCATAAAGTTCCCTTTGACGGCCTTTGGAAAGATCCAGAAGGTTTGGCGGGAGCTGCCATAGCCAGGACTGCAACCAAAACGGAGTTCTCGGGATCATCTATTATAAACACCTCCTTAAAAGGCAAGGCCAATTGACAGCAAGCCAGGTCATATTCACCAACCTGGAAGTAACTGGCCTTTCTTTTTATTCCTTCCAAGAGAAAATTTAGAATAACCAATTACTTGATGGATGAATTTTGCCCAGCAACTTTTTTCCTGGATAGCCGTGCTATATTGTATCTCTGCCCTGTGCCATGATTTTGTTACATCGGGAACCTGCCATTCACCTGGCATCCATATTGTGCCCTCCACTTGCTCTCCCTAGCACAGAAGACCCAGGTGTGCTCCTTACAGGCACGGGGCTTGTCCGTATATTCACTGTATCCAGAAGAGTGTCTAATACATAATGGGTGAGCATTAACTATATACCAGACATTGTGTATGACTTATTTCATCAACTTTTTATTTCAATAATGGGTCCATTAGCGATGTGAAAATTGAGTTCAAATAATTTGCACAACCAGCATCCCACTGGTAGAAAAAAATACACATGTTCCAGGCTTCTTAAAGCTTCACTCCATAGCCTCATCCCATAGCCACTATTACTACCAAAAACTAGCCTGATTAGGCCCTCAGGAGAGCCTTTCCTAGCCAAATTTTAAAATCGTGACTGTACCTTTTGATGGCCCATTTCAGACCCCAGAGACTGCATTTAATTGCCTGTTTGTTTGATGTTGGATGGATCACGGAGTTTGACTTCCTGTGACTGTTTTGTCTCTGAAAAGGAGGCGTGCGTGTGTATACACACCGTGTGATAAGTAAGGGGATGCAGAAGCTGGTGTGTAATAGCGTCCACAAAGGGTAGCTGTGGTTCTCAGACAGCAGCTGGCTCCTTGGATTATGCTCCTAGATCATCCTCCCTGATGAATCTGAAAGGCAAATATGAGCTTTTCTGAGATTCCCCAGGAGTAAGAGAATTCAAATAACAATGAGTGGGACATTTGGGTAGTAAACTTATGGATGTTTCTAACTAAGAACAAACTAAACAAAAGTGGGAAATCACCATGGCAACTTAGAGAGAAGTAGCTAGATTCCAGAGCAGCCAGCAGCTCCCTCCAGAACTCAATGAAACTGAGACAGCGCTTCAATGGAAAACAAGTCATGTGAATTCAGGCGAATGAATCTTTGAAAGACAGGAAATGAGCCAGGTGATTGGAGGATACTATCTTTTAGCTAAGGAAGAAAGCCAGTGGAATATTAGACTTCAAAACACAGTGTTCTTTAATACATTTTCTCTCTTAGCCCACGCATTCTGTACTGATTTCAAATTATGTGTTGTTGGTCCATGCAGTTTCTTTCTTTTCTGCCTGCCATATCAAATGTACTTCTGCCTTATGAAATGTATTCATACCTTTCCCAAAAGGGCACGTATGAGTGCGTTCTCCGTAAAGCCTTGTGAAAAAACTAGTATTTGTTCTACACCCTGTCCTCTTCAGCCTAGGAAAGGTTAGCACTTAGTCTTTCAACAATCCGTCATTTGTGTCTGGAGCACTGACCCGTGCTTCGCTGTTGCAGTTTTTATAGAAAGATACACTTTGCCTGCAATCAAAGGAAACCAAAATCTAGATGAGCGAAAACAATGGCAACATAAATCAAATTCTAAATTATGGAAGAATGTTGTGATTCCTCAAGAGACAAAGAAGTTAGTAGGGAGTTAATATCTCCTCGTTGTGGAGAAAAATGTAACACAGCTTCTGTGAACAAGAAGAGTGCTAGGCCTGAGCCAGGGACAGCAGTTGCCATTGAAAAGTTTGATTTAAAGGAGTCAACTTAGCGCTTAAAAGTGAGTTTGACTGGGGTACGATTGTGCCTCTGCCAGCCCAGGTGTCTGAGTTAGGCAAGCTGCTGGGACTGCCCTAAGCCTCAGTTTCCTCCTGTTCAAAGGAGAAGTTGCACCTGCTTCGCAGATCTGTTGTAAGGACTAAATGCTTACGGAACATGCTGCCGTGCCGAGCTGAACACACGTGCATTAGGACTTAGAAAATGGTGGTAGCAGTCATTTTTTTTTTTTTTTACTAGAGTTGAGGTAGAAGATTTGATGAATGGGCCTAGAAAGTCACTGCAGTTCTTGAGCAAGGTATGCCTTTAATTAATGTGGTTTTGGGGAAGATTAATCTGGCTGTGGTTTGTAGGATTGATGAGGCGACAGAAAGTCTTATCAGGAGCCCAGAAGTGTGATCTTGGCTTGATTTTTATAAAAGACTGAATTAGGAAGATGGCAGTGAAGACTGAGAGGAAAGGAGAAAGGGAAATGAAGAAAAAGTCTATAGAATCTGATGACTCGATCTCACTGTGTGAAGACAAAAGAGTTTGTCACAGATTGTCCTCAAGCGTTGAGTTGTTGAAGCTTGGTAAGCCCCTGACACCGGGGTTTGCTCGCCCAGAAGACACTGGAAAGCTGATGTGTTTGATGCAAGAGCTGCTAGAAAGCAGCAGCCAGTACCCTGGGGACCTTGTCTGTGTTCTCCTCGTGTCCCAGGAGCCTGCCCCGTAACTGACAGGAGAGGCCCAACACGCATTTTTGAGTGAATGAATGAATGAATGAATGATTGAGACACTGTGCACTCACAAGTACTGTATGAAAGCTCTGTGGTGTTGAGTGGATGATTATATTGTGAACAGTGAGCCAACCTTCAGTGAGGGGTAAAAAGTCCATATTTAATCTAGGAAGAAAAATATCTATTTCTCAAGAAAAAATAAAAACTGTCCATCCAACAGAAAGTAGTCACTGTTGAAACTTGAACACAGATACAAAGGGAATTTTCTAATTCAGAGAACATAAAATAAACATATTTAAAATGCAGGGGCAGGAGGCGGGGAGCTTGTTCTTGTATGTATTGTTTTAGTGTCCCCATCCTGGGTACAGGATAAAAGAAAATCCTTACGTGCTTGTTAGAAGAAGAAAGCTCTTACTTGAAGTTTCTACTTGGCAGATGTCAGTTGAAAGCTCTGCTTATGGAATATGCTGCGGTGTCAAACTCTGTTGGATAATTTTAGACGAATGTGTCATGTGTGACATGGAAATATGGCACGCTGTACATTAGTGATTTCCCAAGTGTTTGGATCAGGTAGTAATGTGCTGGGAAAGTGCTCTTCATCTACCCACACGGTGTACTTGTAGAGCGATGGGGAAATGCTTTTGGTGGAAATTACTTTAGTCAGAAAAAGAATCCATTTACAATATGTGCCTTCTAACATCTTTCAGACAATGCATTGTATTAAAGAGGCATTTTTGATTAATGTTTTATAAACATTTTTCAGCATGACAGCTTAAAGTCCCTGTAAAATTGTAAATGCGTGCGTAGTGTTCACTTCCATAAAGTCAAATGCCATCTCATAAAGTCTGGTTGAATCCTGTCAACCATGGTGACATAGAATCAGTACCAGGGAGCATTAAAATTAATTTCCTTCATTTGTATTACTGCAGTGATAGCAAGATGAAAAGAAGCCTATATTTAAATTTTGCTCTAAAAAGAAAACTCTTTCTAGTAAGTTTGTTTGGGTTTTTAAGTTATTGCTCTTTTTCCTAATTAATGAATGTAGTAAAAAGTGGGTAATAGACTGCAGAGTGACTTTATGATGGGATCTGGAAAAAAAATGCAAATCTGTTCATTCAACACACTCCTTTTGAACACCTACTGTATGTGCAAAGATAAATAAAAGTTGCTGGCCCTAAAGTTTACGGCTTGGTGCAGGAGACGCCAAGATACTGGTTATAACAAGTACAGCACATTCAGGGATAGAATTGGTATAAGCGTGGAAGAGAAAGCAGCTGCGGGCTAGTCTTGACCACTTGGCCTGGCTTCTTAGAGGAGTCAACCCAAGAACCAAGGGCTAAAGAACATGGAGGGAAAAGAGTGTGTTACGGATTGAGACCTGGTGGTCACCTTAACGCCAGCTGGATTACATCAGCATGCAATGAGTGAAGATGCTCCACCTGAGGAGGGTTGCCAGGATAAATAGGTGGAGAAGAAGGGAGGTGTTGAAGGGTTGAGGCGTTAAGGAGGTATTGTGGGTTCTCCTACAAGTAGCTGTCTGAGCTGCTGGTTCTCCTGGAGAAGCTTTGGTCCTCACATCAAGCACTGCTTCCTGGCTCCGGAGGGGAAGATATGTGCTGCTTGGTCTCCAGGATGAACTTGTCACGCTGCTTCCTGGCACATACCCGACTGGGCTTGTCGGAGGAGGAGCTCGGGGCCTCAGTGTCGCTGAGGACAGCTGTGGTGCCTTTCAGGACAGCCCCGCTCTTTGTTGAGTGTGACTTCTTGGCTCCAGTGTAGAATCCTTATCCCACTAGCACAGCTGCTTCATCCTGCTGGAATAGACTTTCTGGCTTCCACCAGTGACCCTTGGGTCTTCCTGGCACGAATCCATAAAAGAGACTGGTGTGAGTCCTTCTTGTGGGCTCTGGACTTCCAGTTGGACTCGTGGAGGCGTTGTTTTGAGCTCTGGGTTTTTATCTGGACTCGTGGGACATTGCCGTGGGGTTTAGACTCTTGACTAAATAATCTATGTCTTTGGTGTTGCGGATAGATTTCCTGCATTTTCCGGTGTTAACTTCCGGTGACCATTATAAAAATATTATAAACTCCATGTCCTGATCTGAATTGTTCTCTGTGTACAACCCCTGACTACAACAGGGTGGGTGACACACATCCTAAGGTGCAAGCGCAGAGAGGCCAGGCAGGGTGTGGACAGCCATAGATGGAAGAGACGGTACTAGTGCTGGAGTGCAGAGGTTAGACCACTGAGTTCCCGTGCCACCAAGAAGACTCTGCCATGTTGTAAACTCCTGATCATCAGATCTGCGCTTCAGAGTGTTCACCGTAATGGTAGAGTGGGAAACAACACAGATGGCTCAAACCTAAGCACCGAGAGCCTGGTTTGGGGACAGTCTGGGAGGGGCAGCTGATGGTGCCCTGAAGGGAGCACCAGGCACAGAGGTGTGAGTACACTAAGGCGCCCAGTGAGTCCCTCAGGGCAGGATGTGTTAGTTTTCCATGACTGTGACAAAATACTCAAGATATTCAAGAAGGTAATACAGGCACACAAAGTGGTGGGGAGAGATTCCTCTTTCATTGGACTGATGTCCTCACAGCTACAAGTCATCACAGATCCTCTCTCTCTTTCAAGTAAGGCAAACGATTGTAAAGGGCAAAGTAGGGAAAGGGTCTGTCAGGAAAACAGAATGTCCCCTTTTGAGACGGGAATTGGCTCAGCATTGTTGGAAAAGTGGAAGGGGAAAGGAGCCATGAGGAAACAAGAGGAAGAGCTGCAGGGAGGGCCTGGAGCCCGGGAGAGGAGGAGGGTTATACCTAGACGAGCAGAGGGCCTGGCGGTGCAGGGCCTCTGTCTGGGAGGAGGAGCACTGGCGCTGGGGACTCCGAGGGGCTGCTGTTGGCAAGAAGCAGCAACACTACAAGGAACCGCACCCTCCCCTACCTTCTTCCTCTCCTGCCTCAGCTGACCAGAAGAATGAGGGTCACAGAACGCAAGATGAGAGAGAAGAGCTGCTGCTGCCAGAAGAGAGCTCCAGGCAGTTGGCATTTGGTCCGAAGAAGAGCGGGGACCCTGGCACACTATAAGCTTCTTTGCTCTTTTTTTTTTTTTTTTTTTTTTTTTAAACTTTTTATCGGTACCAGGGATCGAACTCACGACTGCCTGCTTGCAAGGCAGGTGCTTATGCCGCTGAGCTAAATCCCCAGCCCCAACACTATAAGCTTCTTAAAGGCCAAGCCTTGCTTGCATCTAAATCTGTGACTTCATGGCATTATGGAGGCAGCCCGGCAGTCACCTCACGTCTCACCCAGCCAGAGGCTCAGAGCGTGGTGACCCTGAAGAGGGCCAGCATGAGGGCAGCAAGGAGAACGAGTTCCCAAAGGACTGCTGACCTCCAGAGCTGATCACCAACCCGGCCCTCATCTGCTTCCCACCGCAGTGCCCGGCCCCCTCCTTTCCAAACTGCCCTTGCGCAGAGAGGACACCTGGCGCTGCGGCGCACCTGCCGCGCTTGGGGCTCCCCAGGGAAGGCTGCCTGACCTCCAGGCTCTCGAGCTCCTCAGCGGAATGGCAAATGCAGTGGTTTTCACGGATCTCTGGGTTATCATGAGGAGCAGGTGAGTCGGTATGGAGCAGAGCAGGACACAGTAAGCACTCGGTACATACTGAGCGTGACAGCCCGTGCTCTTTGCCACGTGCTTCATCACATGAAGGTGGCTTTGTGATGTGCTCACATTTAGATGTCTTGTGTAGTGCGCGGTGGCTTCTTGGTTTACCTGTTGTAGCAGCAGCACCTGGCTCTGTCTATGGCTTCTCCTCAGAGCCTGTTTGAGCTTGTAGAGAATGACACAGTGCAGATTCCTAGCCAAAAACGGGGAACCTGGTTATTTAGCCTAGCAACCAAAATCTTTGAGTTTAGGGTCAGAAAACCATTCTAGGACAAATACCCGCCATGTTTCTGTCACTTCCTCCCTTTAGCTTCCCTTTTACTGTGCCCCATTCAGTTTCTTAATGTCATCCCTTTGGGCCAAGGAATGAACAATTTTTTTTTCTGATATTGGGAATCTAACTCAGGGCCTCACACTTGCCAGGCAGGGACTGTGCCCCTGAGCTACATTCCTGGATCTATGAATAATGTTTTTGAAAATGGAGTAAGTCCAGATCTTAATATTGTTCCATTATAATAACTTCTCAAGACTTCCCCGTCAGATTCTACTTTTCAATAGTAAGTGGATTGTTAAAAGCTTTTTATGTAATAAAAAAAAGGAATTTTCACATCTCGTTGGTTTTTTTAAAATACACATTGATGTGCAGACAGAAACTGCACAAAAATCTAAACCTACTTCGGAAGCTCTGAGAGAGTGTATGTTGGGAAGAGTTAAGTGTTTTCAGTTTATGACACTGATATGTGAGGCTGTGAAAAAGCACGCAGCCATGAAACAAAGTTTTGCATAAAGGTTTGAAATGTATTGCAAAGTCAAAATAACTGGAAAAGCTGAGCCTTTCTCACCCTGTTATAATAAAAAGTTATTTATACACCTTCATCACGCACACTTAGGAGCTCAGGTCCTTGTCACAGGAAACACACAGAGAGCCCGGCTGTTGAAACTCCAGCTGGAAAAGCTGACACACGTACACGGCAGTTCTGAAGACCAGGGCTGTACTAAAACAATTGGTAAGAACGGGCAAACTGCTGTCAGCACTCAAGAGCCATGTTCTGTGGCAGCTGCTTGCAGAAAACCATGCACACCCTGCCTTTTTGAATAGATTGGTAGACTCACAAAGTAGTGTTCATTTATTTGGGCTCCATCAAGACTCTCGCTGAGTTTGAACCTTCAGAACTAATTCTACAATTCACCTGCCATACGCAAATTCGTATGAGCTTTGCGTGGTGATTGGAAAGTACTTTGAGATCCTTGATCAAAAGAGGGTGTGCAGGGCTGGAGTTAGTCCGGTGATGTAGCTGGTGTGCTTAGTACACCTGAAGTCCTGGATTCAATCCCCAGCACCAGAGAGACATTGGCAGGCACACAGAGACAGGCAGACACTAAATGAATGAACGAATGATGAATGAATGAATATGCAAAGATCCTATCGATGTTCCTGTGACTAAAGGACCTCTTCCTGCAGCAGTGTGTACCGTGGTATCTTACCAACTCCTGAAAGTGAGCTTTGGGACTTTAAAAAGGTATCACACTGGCCTCCCCGAAGACCATCACATTGTCTCACCACTGCATAAGAAGAGATCCATCTTCAATTTCTACTCACCAGTATTTTTCAACCTTCTTAAAGAGTCCCCGTTACACACAGACTCCCCTCTTTCAGATGAATGGACATTTATTGGTGCCCTTGAATCCTTTCCACATTCATGTTTTAGACTCAGCTCAGAGCCTTCTGTATTGAAAGGAAGAGAGGTTTGTTGATTTATTTGAGACTTTCCCATTTCAGTTCTGTGCGTTCACATGGGGAAATACAGTAATAACCTATTCCAAAGTTCTGGTTTTCATAGAACAGGTCTTTACCTTGACAACAGCCTGAATTTGCCTCTGGGTTTTCTGTTTTCTTCGTTCACCAGGAATTCCAATGCTGAAGATAGTGTTTGCGGGCCATGAGCACCTCTCGCTAATATCCGTGCCCCTGCTCATCTACCACCCAGCGCAGATCCTCCTGGGGAGCGTGCTGGTGCCGACCATCAAGTCCTGGATGGTGTCAAGGCAGAAGGTGAGGCTCCAGAAAGACCTCACTTGAATCCAGATTGGATCAGAACGTCATTCTTGCATCTGGACTCTGTATGCTCCAGCTTTTGCTAGTACAATGTAACTGAATACATAAGAATAGGGCATTGACACATTTCAATTTAAACAGAAGAACTGGATGTTAAATGTTTTAAATTCACGTAAGAGGCAGTTATACTTCGGCTGTAGTTGTTAAGTTCTCCTTTTGATGCTGTCATATTGAAGGGTGTATTCCATGGGTGTCCAAGACGGGCTCACTGCCTGCTTGGGCACACCGTCTCTGCCCTACCTCACCCTTCATCTGTGTCCAGACCTCCCGTGCCTTTCTCAACACCTAGGCTTACCTAGGATGCTCACTTCAGTTGTACTTTTCAAAAAGCATAATCTCTTTGTACAGCAAAACTATGTGTGTTAAATAAGCTCAGTAGCAAAGGAGCCCACGCATTACTGCTTTCACGACACTTAGTGTGGAAATTCCTTACACGTTAGATCTCTGGATTTATCAACCGAAGCAAAGTAAGCCAGTGAGTCAAAGAAGTCTCCATGATAGAACATGATATCACCAGGGAGCTGGCCCCTTCCCAGTGGCGTGGCCTGAGCAACACTTACATTTTCCTGTACGTGAGCAGTAACTGTTACCAGATGTGTGAGAAGGAGAGACATCTGAGACAAGCCATCCTGTGTCATGTCCCCAGTGTCTCATACACAGAGGCCCACAGTGGGCCCACTGAGCTGTGTGTGCTAAGCCAGTGCCATCCTTGACTTGGTTCTGGATGTGTACCTGACCCAGCTGCCTGGATTGGAGCTTACCTGCTGTGGTGTTCAGAGCAAACTTTGCTGACCCATTTTACAGATTAGGAAGTGAGCTCAGAGAGTTGAGGTCCTGAGCATGACTTAGCTGGTGCTCGATGTAGGACTTGGGAACCCTGATTCCTTTGATGTCCCCAACACTGCAATGACACCCCCAGATACAAATATCATTTTTAGAAGGCTCATGTAGTGCTCTAAGATTCAATTTAAAACATTTAGCTGGCCCCCTGTATTCACTGGGCTTGTATTCAATTATCAAACCAAATGGTAGTGAGCCCTTTTCTATATCAGGCTCTGCAATTTATACTCAGAGTTAGCAGCAGAGTGGTTTAGCATCCTCTCTCTTTTACTATTCATCCACTTGAAAATTCTCTTAACATTTATGTTTATTTTTATCAGTGTCTATGTACTTGGTCACTCAGAATTTATAAATTTTCACAAAAGATGGAAAAACTGTTTGAAAATGCTAATACTCTTATCAACAAAATGCACTCAGAGTGAACCGCAAGTTAAGTGCTTTTTTTTCGTTTGAGGAGTTTCAAAGCTCTAAGATTTATTCTATAGAACAACAGAAGCATTTTCAAAAGGGAGCCTAAACTGGACAACACTGTTATTTTTCCCTTTGCATAGTCTAACTTAGAATAATCAAGAAGGCCTGGAATTTTTGACCACTAAAATAAATACAAAGAATTTATCCTTGCAGGCTTCTCTGATTTGCAAACAACACTATTGGGACCCAGAGCCACCATCTAGTACAGAGCAGAACTACATGAGTAGCCAGGACAGACTGGGGGAGAAGACAAAGTGCTGGCCAGGGAGGTGGGCAGGTAAATCTGTGTCCACAGGTTTGGCCTAGTGATTATATGACGCATCTGTGTGGGCCCATCAGTCAGCTTTCCCTTACTGTAACAAACACCTGAGATGATCTACTTACAGAAAGTTGACTTGGCTTACAATTTGGGAGGTTTCAGTCCATAATCAGTTGGCTCTGTTGTTTTGGGCACAATATACGATGGCAGCATATAATAGATCAGAACCACTGAACCCATACCTGGGAGGCAAAAAAGAGAAAGAGGAAGAGACCAAGGTTGCACAAGCCCCTCTGAGAGTTTCATCCGAGACCAGAACACCCCACAGAGTCTTGTAAATGTGCCAACACCTCCCAGTAGCACCACGCTGGGAACTCCACCTTTAACTCATGAGTCTTCGGGGAAGAATCCAGATCCAAATTAGTGGACCTCTCCTTCCTCAAGAAGTGTAAATTCTCTGGCGTTAACCAATGCTTACACTTTGCTCGTAGACACTGAGTAACTCTGACCAACCCGTTTCCGTTTCTTTCAGGGAGTGAAGTTGACAAGGCCAACAGTATAACCGAGGAGGTGCACTTCCCGTAGCCGTGTATATATGTACAGGACTGTACATAGCACACCATTCTGAAGACTTGTACTTGTGAATGTTGCTTCGATGCATATTTTTATTTTTTTACAGAAAAATATGATGTACCTGTTTAAGTGCCTTAAAGTTTATTCAACAAGAGTGTAATTTCCAAAACATAACTCTGCTGGTTACTGCTAGGGTGGTACAGTATTTTGGAGTTAATTTCTTTGTTCCCGATGCAGAAAACAGTCCTACAAAGGACCAAAAGCTACCGTACCTTCCCTGTGTCGTCACCTTTTGTGCAGACTCTGTAACAGTTACTGTAATCTTTGAAATGAGGTCACACCATCAGGAAAATGCCCTTCCAGTGACAGTGAAAATTTCCAAAGTTTTCTTCATGCATATTTTGATTCACTGTGTGATTCTGTTTTCTACAACTGTGACATGCCTCTTATCAACTCAGCAGGGGTCATGGGTAGAATCGATGCTGAGAAGCGTGAGGTATCTCTGCATTCCTTGACATCTTTTTTTTTAGACACATTCCTTCAAATAGTTTCCATACAGAAAGTCTTCAGTCCCATCATAAGAAACTCTGGTGTTGTCTTAAATTTATTATAAGCTGCTTCAAAGGAAGGGCCTGATGTCTGAGTTATGAGTGAAGTAACTATGTGAAGTTTTGAGGTAAACTAAGGAACTTGGTTTTCAGGGTTTTTAATTATATCTCAGTATGTTTTTATTCTTTTGTCTGTAATTTCTTTCTTACTTGCTTATCTACCACCCTCAATACTTACAATTGCCAAAGTGAGACACACACAAACATTACAATCAGTCTAAGAACAGCAGCAATTAATGAATATTCACATTCCACAATACAGGCTCCTCTTCTGTGATTCTTCTGTTGCACAGATGTGCTGAGCACTTTCCAAATTTCCCCTCTGGTGAGAACAGCCTGTCACAACTTTGAATTAAGCACACTTGAGACATTTGAGACCATTTTTTCCCTAGATTTGATAAATGTTTGCAGCACTCTTTAAAAAGTCAAAATCGTATTGTGCTTATGAATTTAGGTCACGAATGCAAGCAAATGTTACACAGACACACTCTGCCTAGCCAGATGGAAAGAAAAACTGGCACAAAAAAAGACAAGACCATTCATTAGCCAGAATATTAAGTATAATTTGTCCCCAGCTGGGCATCGGTTTTCTTGTAAAGAAGTCTCCAGTGTTCACTGTTACTGTGGCTGGAAGAAGGCTCAGTGGACCCAAGCAGAGAATGAAGCAATACCCAGGGGTAAGGGAGCGCTTTCTCGGCACGGCCAGCTCTCCTGACCTTCCTCATGTCCTTGATCTGACACAGGATACGGCATCCTGGGTGTCACGGAGGCCACACTGCACCCTCAGGACCTGCCGTCCTTGTCACTGGTATGCAGACAACAAAAGTCCACTCCTTCAGAACTTACTAAGTTTATCGGTAGTGTAAATTTGTATTATTGTTACAACTGGATCTTGTGTTTTGTTACTTGTGATACGTTTCTATGTCATTGAACCACATCAGTCTCACAGGAGTCCTAAGGTTAGTACCAGGACCTGTAAAAACCTACTCTAAACAGGCTGTAATATGCAGTGGCTGAGAATTAGTGTCTAAAACTACAGTAATGTTTCTTTTTGCTTTTCATGCTTATCTGTAGAACACAGGAAAAAGTTTTCATGTTTTGTTCCTGCAAGCTGTTTTGTTCCTTGAGTTTTAGAGTAAATGGAAATGTCCAAGCCGTCATAAAAATCCCTTTCCCTTTTTATCTGAATATAGATTTTCTTTTCAACTTATCTACCTCTCTTGTCTAACACCTACACTAGGTGTGATATGGGATAAGTTTCACCTGAAAATGCTATGGTAACATTCTGTCTTTTGCTTTAATGTGTTTTATTTTCAAATAATCCTTATGTGGTGCATTTTGGTGGCTTTGGTGATATGTTTGTATCTTTTTTAACACAAATGTTATAGCATATTTTTCCATAAAGAACAGGAAATAAAATTTATTTTTAATTCATGTTTATTGGGATTTAATTACTCAGATCTTAAAATGTTTTTATGTTTATGCACTGTCAAGCTGTTCTATGCATTTGTTTTGTCCAAGTGTATTTATAAAAGAAATAAATTATGTTTACTCATTTTCCCACCTGGATTTTTTTTAGAAGGTTGTTAGGAAACTTGATTTTTTAAAGGGATATAATGTTGATCTTTAACACATTGTAAGTTTTTAAAGTTTTGTTTTTTAAAATGCTTCCCTATTCTGTTTAAATTAACATACCTCTGGTGATGTTCAGTGTTTATGCTAAATACCAAATGTTTTCAAAAGGATGGTTAAGTAATGAAGTAGATTATTTATGATGAATGGAAGAGGAAAATCATTCTATGATTAAACAAAGAAATTCTGAAGAAATCCCAAAAGAATCTGTGGCTTATTTTTAACCCAATTTCAAGTGCACTCATTACACCTTCCAAGTATTCCAAGAATCACTGTGACATTGTTCCATCATTTGTGGGAAAATAAATATAGACCTCTCTCCTAGATATCCAGACCTCCCCGACTGTATAATGTTAAAATCCAGACATAGCCCTGCATTTTTATTAGAGATTTCTTTCTTTTGCATTGGAATTAAGAATCAAAAAAGAAACATACAGATTTTAGCTACCATTGCCATATTTTTGAATAATACAAAAAAGTTTTTCACATGCCTTTGCCAAGTACTCTGCCTCTTTGATGAGGATGTTATTTTGCGTAGACTTTCATACTTTTGTGCTCTTAGTTCTTTGAGACAAGGTCTCAGCAGGTCAGGCAATCCCTGAACTTGCTATGTAGCTTACATTGACTTCAAACTCACAGCAATCCTCCTGCCTCAGCCTCTTGAGTTCCTGGATTACAGGTGTGCACAACCAAGTCCCGATGCCTTCAACTCTTGTCTTCGCACTCTGACAGAAATTCTCACCTCCCCAGGAGGCTTTCTCGGCTTCCTACCCAGGGCTAGATTTGGCCCTCAAGTTATCTTAAACCTTGTATGTCCTAATCATTGGTTAATATTTCTGTCTCCTTTGTGTGCTGCTAAACTCCGTTTTTGTTATCTACTCCACCAGATACAAGGCTTAGAGTAATAGCACACACACACACACACACAAATCCACAAAAATGAATGGATTTTCCAAACTGTGGTCTTAATAGGTAAGATGTGAACCTTCAAAAAATTAAGAGTTTTCCCTCCCCATAGATCATTGTTAATTTACGAGTAAAATGCCCCCCCCCAATACTTTTCCTATCCTGAATAAAACCATGATGCTGGCTGGTGCTCCTCATAGAAATGCATCACTGCCTACCTGTGCAAACATGAATTCTCTAAGGCAAGAGCGCAGGTGGGTGTGCAAACGGCTTTCATCCTGTACACTCAGACAGCAGGATAAACCCTCAGTAATTCAGGTTCAGTCAGATTCGGTGACTGAGTGAAGATATTATTTCCTTACAAAAATTCTGATGCACTACAAAGCTAGGCAAAAAACCATCAACAGTTTATGTGCTGTATACAGAACACACAGAAAGTCTGCTAAGAGGGTTCTTTCACTGATCTTGTTTACGCTGTACAACAGTCTTTCTCAAATGCAAATAAAACACTCATTTAAAGCAAAAAGATCCTGACCCTGGAGTGCTTCCCTTCGGCTGGATCATGAGGGACTCTGTCCTGAACGCTAAGTGCTGTCGTGCGGAAGGTTGGCTGCGGCCAGGGTGACAGTCAAGGGCATGGACTCAGCCCAAGGCGCTCACGCGGGAGGAGCCCCACGGGCATCCCCGCCCTCTGCCCCACGAGGTCAGCTCTCTGCAGTGCATGCCACTTCCCAGAGTGCAGTGCAGCTCCCTTTCCTGCCAGGACCTCTGCGGGACCCTGGACGCAGCGAACCCCTAGGTTGTACAAACCTCAAACTAAACAGCACAGTCGTCAAGCCTGCTCCAGGAACCCGGATCCGGACTCCGGAAGTCCCCTGACCCTCTTTCCCCACTGGCTCCACCCACTGCCCTGTGGCCGGCTCTTCCTTTCCCCTCCCTTCCCTTCCTTCTGCAGACACCGCTGTCTCAGGTGCAGTGTCTGACTTCCTGGCTGTGAAGAAGCCTCTGGCCTCCAGGCAGCAGCTGCAGGTTGCCTTAAAAAGCCCACTTCCTTGGAAGGCTGTGCAAGCTGACAGAAGCGTCCAAATTTCCCTTTTTCTCTGATTTTGACTGCCTCCCTGCCCTGAACTGGGATGACTCAATATGAGGATTTATAGCTGCCCTGGACAAGATGCATCCCAGAGGGCAGGAAAGAGAAGGGGTGTGCGCTGATTCAGGTACACTAGAAAAACAGACAAAGGATAAAAATAGATGAATTCAGGGAAAACTAAATGCAAATGGGTAATAAACAAATTTTAAAATAAAACTCAAAGGAGTCAAATTTCAAAATAGAGATTGACAAAAGGTAAAAAAAAAAAAAATCTAGTAATTAGCAGATGCAAGAGTTTGGGGAAGGACTCTTAGGCCCTGTTAGAGGTAGACTAAATGAGGTGGCATTTGCAGGAAGCTGTTTAGCCAGCCGTGCCATCAGTTGTTTTAAATGTGTGTCCTCCCACCAGGTTCTTTAGTTTCTGGGATCTACCTGAAGAAATGGATAAATACACAAGGATCCAATGACAACATTTTAAGAGCAATAATGAACCTGAAAAACATGCCCACGTTCTCCTAAGACAGGAAAATGTTGATTCAGCAGCATGTTCTCATAGAACATTCTTGTGCCATGAAAAAGAATAAGGACACATTATCTTGTAATAACAACATACCGTGGAGTAGGAGGAAGAGGTACATCTCGGGGAAAGTATGCATGTTTTTAATCCCATTCCACTGATGCAAACACTGAGCCACACTTACCCGGTTGCCTGAAGGCTACAAAACTAAGTGGGAGCACTTTAGCCACTACTAGACTGTCTCTAACAGTAGGGACTCCTGGGAAGCAGGAACGAAAAGGGAGAATGTAGTTTTACATTTTACTTCAGCCTGCCATGGAGGGTTCTAAGAAGCCTGCAACACGCACTGGCACTACTTTTGCCGCCTCTCAAGGGAATCTTGTAATTCATGTCAGCTGTGGCAGGTTTTTCAGGAAGACATCCTTTGCCTGAGGAAAAAGATAAATCCTCTAAGCACAGCCTAGGCAGGTGTTGGGGTTTGGGTCTGGATGTCCCCCCAAAGCCTCATGCAGTCAGGCAGGTGGGCTTCTAGAGTTCATGAATGACTCATGGTCCAGTGCTGGGATTATGGGTATGAGCGCTACACCCAAGTGAGTTTGGCCTACATACAACATAAAGGACAGTAAGAGCCTTCTCTCCGTGGTCCTCCCCGTTTGCTCTGGTTGCTTGTGCTGTTTTCCACCACCAATAACTATTGCCCCCTGCCATGTGCCACTTGGTCTTGGAGCCAGCTGATAATGGACTGAAACCTCCACAAACTGTGAGCGAAATAAAACTTTTCTTCCTTAACTTTGGGTGTCTGGCATTTTGTCCTAGCAACGTGAGAAAAAATATCCAAGACAGTAGGTAAAGGCAAGACCAGAGGGTGAGCAAACTACACACTGGGACAAGAATAGTAGACAGCTTTGGAAGGGGAGACTGGGGAGTCCAAGAATGAGGGGAGGAAAAAGAAGAGAGATGGGAACAAGAGAGACAGAGGCTCAGGACAGTCTGGAGCTAAAAGACACGGCCAGGTAGGCTGGGGACTGCAGCTCAGCTGGGTGACAGAGTGCTTCTCCAGCACATGCAAGCCCTGGATTCCACACCCAGCGCCACAGAAAAGATGAGAGGACACCCAGAGAGAGAATCTGATGACAAAATGGCCACAGGCATCCTAAAGACAGGAACTAAATGTGTAAATATGCCCGCAGCACAGAAGGAAGTGCCTAGCAACCCGGGTGAGGGGCAGCTGTGGTGATGCTGGTGATTGCAATTGTCATTTTTTAAATGACTCACTTTTTGCAATTCATCTGCCTTCCTGCTCTGCCCCTCAAAAAACAACCTTCAATAAGGAAGCAGTTTCCATGAAAGGGGTTCATTCATTTGGAAGAAAATGAAGTCAAAGTTTTGACATACCTCATCAAGAGGTCATAATAAGCAGAAGATTCCAGTCACAAAGACACCAAGCCACAGGCAGGGATTCTGACCACTCACTGACCAAAAGAAGGGAAACACACAGAATTCTTGGAAAGGGAATATTTCCTGCAAAACACAAAACTCCTTCTCAAGCCGTTCCTTTCTGTCCGAAACTGACGCGTGTGTTCAGATGGACACTGCAGGGCGGTGACAGTACTGCTGGGGGACAGTGCTCTGATGGGCACCACTCGGCCCTCTCTGTGGTGTGAACACTCTCACCTTGCTGACTGCAGGCGGCCACACAGGCTGGTGTTGAAAGTGGAGCTAGCAAGAGGCAGGTCTGGCAGGCGCCCTCCCCCAGCTACCTCTGCACCGCTGGCGGAGCTCAGTTCCTGAGTCTCAGGTACATTTAATTCTTCGCATAACTCTAGGAGCAGACATCCCGTTGTTATCCACGTTGTACAGGTAAGGAAATTAAGGCCGAAGATAAGTTCTGAGCCCAAGCCTCACAGCTCGTAAAGTGGTGCAATGAGGATTCAAACTCAGATTTTCCTGACTTCACATGCAAGTCCATATTGGATCACAAAGTAGACTCCGGCACAGCCCCAAACCCACATAGTGGTTAGAAGATGCTATTTTCTTGTATATGAATACTCTGGGAAGTAGCAGTGATTGAGACTTGTACCTAAGTTATGCAAGAAAGCTTTTATTATGCAGTGAAATAAACCTGATACTCAGCCTTAAATAGTGCATGGTTTCTTTTATAATGGAAACTGAAAGTACATGTAAGGAGCAAAATAAAAGATAATAGGAAATAGACAAATCTTCTGCAAAAGGGCAGTGGACCAAGAGATGGAGACAAGGGGAGGGAAGGAAGGAAAGGGATAAAAGAACAATTAAGATGTATTATGTATCTGCACCAACTCCTCACCAGGAGTGTAACCGTTATGGCCAATAAAAAATTAACCTAAAAATTTTCAGTCTTAAAGAAAAACCAAGTTTTGATGGAGGATTGTCCTTATGCAGAGTAAGTCAAAAGCCCCCACAACTCAGAAATTCTAGACAAGGAAGGAAAAAGCCTAAGAGTTCTGATTTTTAGAAAACTCAGCATCCGCTGGGTGGGAAAGACAGCGTGCTAAGGAGCTGGATCCTGGAGAAAATGATCATCTCAGCTACCAGCTGTTCCATGCTTCCAGACTCAGTCTCTGTGCCCACAGAGAGCCGCGAGTGCCTCCTCCTGGGCTGGCTGGGCAACGTGGTTAGCACTTCATTCCGGTTCTTTTCCATCAGTGTCTGCCGTGAACTCCAGCCCTGTCGCTGTCTCGCGTGCAGTGCATTCTGACAAAGCCCCCTCGCCCTTCGCAGTTACTCTGGGCCCAAATCAAAGACGTCCCATCACACTGAAGGAGTAGCGGCGTGTCACCGACAGAGGGCGCTCCTCTGCTCAAGAAGCCAAAATGAGAACCGTGCAACAGCACCGGGCTGTTACTGCGATGGAGTGAGATCACTCCTTCCGCCAGCGTGGCACGGTGCAGGCATTCGCTGAGAGCTCAGTAAGTGGCAGCTAAGGCGATTATCCAGCAATGACCGGGACCTGGGACGTGCGCAGGCAGACTATTTCCCACGACTCCTAATCTATGCAAAAGATCTCTTGAGGAGTCCATTAAATGTCACTAATCAAGTCAGGAAGTGACCGGGGCACGAGTGCCTCCTTCATCGGTTAATGAAGACACAGGGTTCTGAATTTTAAGATGACTGCAGCCTCTGCTGGCTCCCACAGGTGTCCCCGAGACCGTGAAGAGAAGGACACATTTAAAGAGGCTCCCAGACTTTCTGCCTGGGTTTTGCCTCTTTCTATCCACTCCCAAGGACTCCATCAGGAGGTATCCCCGCTTCCCTGAGGCTGGCTGAGAACCATCGGATGATGCAGCTGGTAACCAGAGCTGTCCTCTCTGGCTCTGGGTAGC